>NC_059105.1:111883163-116995663 GCF_020740685.1 Jaculus jaculus
GCCAATTCTACTGGCATCATTAAACTGTACCCCTTAGACCAAGATCTCAAGGGGAGCACTAAGACTGAAATGTGGAAGTGCCACAATGACCTTCTAAAGGGGGCATGTGCACCTGTGATTACACGACATGGAAGCATCCCACACGTTTAGACTTTGAACAGCACACTGATCACGTTGCTTTTGAGCACAGGGTACCATTTCTGAGAGCAAAGGACATAATGTGAGTGTGCCCTTTCATTTGATATCCTAGGACAATGAGTATGATGCAAAATGTTTATATTTCCTGAAACATCTTCTTTAAGTATTTGTTTTTTTAGTGTACTTGGTGCACTATGAACAATGATAATATTAGTATATAAGTAATAAAAATGTGTGCCATGTTATGAAATAAGTGTTCTCTTTTAAACTGGAAATAAAGTTAATGCTTATTCTCCCACAGCAGGGGATTATCTTTACTATTTAAAAATATAGATGGATATTTGTCTCTAATTTCTGAATCCCTACCACAAGTAAACCCATAACTCTGTCTACACAAGAGACCCCTGACAAAAGCCTTCCAAGCCCAGCATACTTCAGACCTCTCTGGCATGTCTGATGCTCCTGATTCTAACCCAGTGCAATTCTTCAATTACTATGAATCTTCAAAGACCAAACTTCTGTTCTTGAGCATTAGGCAAATTGACTATGTTTAGATAACTACTTTATGAATACTCCATAATGCACTATCTGCACATGGGCCCCATTGTACCATACTGTAAGACTCTTCAATCCAAGGTTCTTACAAAACTGTTTCAAAAACAACACTGCTGAGAAATTAGACACCAGTTCCAACCCACACTCTCTTCAGACCTTGGAACTAGCAGATCACACATTTTCAATGACAGTGCTCAAAGAACAGTGAGGAAGCTGGATGGCATACAAATGATATGAATAGCAACCAGGAACATTTCATTACTGGGTCAAACTGGATTAATATGTTGCTTTATTTAGGTTCTCTCTGAAACCAAAACCACCCAACCTTTAACTGAAGGCCTTCATGACAATGAGTTCCACTTCCCTTGTGGAGGAACCTTTGGCTCCTTCCACTATAAACCTCATTTGCTGCTGTTACAAAAGTGCTAATGAAAAGGCATGAAACCCAGCAGTCCTTAATCATCATATTAATCATCACGTTAGATTGGAAGAACTCAGACAGAAGTAGGTCTTTGCTGTAGGAGCAAATGCAAAAACATTTGGTTGGTAGGCTCTAGCATCAAGCCTACCACTTTTGTGGATGCAAATAAATGGCAAAATTAAGAAAAAAATGTGACATTCCATCATTCATTACAAATGCATTCTCACGGGCCCTATAGAAAGTATGAAGGAGGAGGGCCCCTTTGGGAAAGGGGAGGGTGAGGGTAAGGATGGTACCAACATGTGTTGTTTACATACTAAATATGTATATAACTAATAAAAAATAAAGTTATAAAAGAGAATGACCTTAATATAATGGCCTTGTTTTGGGAAAATACAAAAACATCTATATCCAATAAGTAGCTTTCTTCAAAGTGACACCCGAAAGATCACAGTGTGCTCTGTCCACTGCCATTCTGCAGTTCACCTATTCATGAGCCCCTTCTTCAGAGTCGGTTAACGAAACATTGAGTGTATCCTCAATCAATAACTCTTCACTTTCTAATAAGCTGAACTTCTAAATCTTAGAGGAAAAAAAAAAATAACCTAACTGAAATTACATGATCACATCCCTTAATCCTTGCATTCTATTTTAAATAGTTTAACCCTAATCTCTCAAATATACTCTGCTGTGCCAGATATCTCTAGGACCAAAGTTATTCAAATGTAGACACAGAAACACCTCCAGAGCTCCATGCGCAGTTTAGGTGACACAATCTTGCTGACATATTTCACAGGCTCTCACATGGACCACACTGTATGGGGATCAGACTCATAAAATACTGGTATCTGATCAATATCAGCCTCAGATTAATTATCATATTTCACATGAAACTTAAAGAGTCAACTTGTAGTTGTTTTTTCATCTTAGCTCCAGAGTATAATAAATACTTGAATAAATTCTTTCATGCTAGCATCAAGCCTACCAATGTAATTGTTATTCTTCTTATAATATAAAACAGCTTTTGGGTTAGGGGAGATGGCTCAATCTATTAACTACCTCCCTACAAGCATGAGGACTAGAGCCACTTAGGCAAGATGGCTAGACTAGCTGAATTTCTGAGTCCTGGGCTCATGTGTGAGACCTTGTTTCAATAAAACATGAGGAAGACACCAAATGTTAACCTCTGAGCTATGCATGTGCAAGTGCACGCACACACATATGTGCACACTTGTATACACACATGCACACCACACAGAGAGACATATGACTCCCCAACCCAAAGAAAACTCAGTCTTTTACATAACTAAGTCAATTCTAATTTCTTAACTTAGAATTACATGAATTTAATAAAATGTAATAATTAGCCCAGCATGGTGGCACACGCCTTTAATCCCAGCACTCAGGAGGCAAAGGTAGGAGGATCACTGTGACTTCGAGGCCACCCTGATACTACATAGTTAATTCCAGGTCAGCCTGAGCCAGTGTAAGACCCTATCTAAACAAACAAACAAACAAACAAGCAAGCAATAATCAAGTACTTAGAGCAATGAAATACTCACGCCATGATGCCTGAGAGGTGAAACATTTCGGCTGTGATGTAGGATAAATAGCTGTACAGGAAGACAAAGAGCGGCTCAATCACTCGGATGTTATGTGTGAAACGTGTGGTAAATGCCGCTATGAACCCCAGGAAGACTCCAATCAGCACCCCACCAATTCCCACGACAAAGAAGTTAGCAATGCCTGCAAACACATCGATGGTCTCAATGGTTTTCATCTGGCAAAAAGACTTGAACAAGTTGTAGAGGACCTGTGGGAGCAAAGAAATACACAGTCAAGACCCTCTCTGCTTGCCCTACTGTCATTCTTGGCACAGGCAAACCAACCTGGCCTTCTTAGAGGACCATTCCTTCTGTATATCCAGATGGATGATACGGGGCAATCATATAGGAATTTGTTACATATTTTAATATTATGGAATTGAGTAAAAATGAATTAGCAAAATGTGTTGTCAGGTAAACTATTTTTAAAGGTAAATGAGAGGAAACTTTCATGTCATTGCTTTTCTTAAAAATTTTATTTATTTGAGAATGACAGACAGAGAGAAAAAGAGGCAGATAGAGAGAATGGGTGCGCCTTGCCTCCAGCCACTGCAAATGAACTCCAGACGCATGCGCCCCCTTATGAATCTGGCTAACGTGGGTTCTGGGGAATCGAGCCTCGAACTGGGGTCCTTAGGCTTCACAGGCAAACGCTCAACCGCTAAGTCATCTCTCCAGCCCCTAATGGTATTTCTTAACTTATTCCCACAACATAATTTTTTTCACATTTATCACCTGAAAGGTTACTTTAAAAATCATTTGCTGGCTATCCAGCACATTCTCCTAATATTGCCATTGTTTGGGAAGCTATGAATCACAGAGACATTTACTGGGTCTTTGCAAAGGTTTATTTACCTTACAAGGTTCTATCCTCAACTCATACCATGGAAGGGACCATCTTCCAGGTCACCAGTCTTCATTCCATATTCCATATCCCATCTCTGCATCCCAACAACATATTTTCTTCAAGCAGAAAATGGATGCATGTGACCACTCTGTAGTTTCTTTGCATCTTGGTTTAATTAAGGCTTCATATATACTACTCACTTTTCCCACAAATACTACTCCACCATGAGTAAAAGTCACCAAGCCAGCTGGAATGGCAAGGAGTAGTTTGAATCCTTGTCACTGTTTGCCCCACAACTTGAGAGCTGAGTTGAAGTCAGGCAACTTTCCTGCATGTTTTACACTGGTGTTTTCAAGTTGGGGAACATCCACAATCCTTAGCAAGCCAACTAGCAAGGACATCAGTTTGGGTTCTGACAAAGTCAAAATTGATCCACTTTGTCCAAGGTACATGCCACAAAATGTCAGAAGAAATACTAGAATGCAGGACTTCTGGGGGAATAAGGTCTTTAAGATTCATCCACAGATACATGAGTCAGACTCCTGCTCATAACCAGGCCTGGTCCTGGAAAACATAACATGACCATTTCTACTTCACTGATGGCCATTTACATAGTATACTGCATGACAGGATTGCCATCAATATTTTCACTTATCTTTCTGTATTATAAACTCTTTTGGGGTCAACCAGCACTTTCTTTATATTTCCCATGTTGCCCAGTTGGTATCTGCTATTTTTGAATAACTCCTTTGAAAGTACTGGGTATTTCCTTTCTCCAAATCACCAAAAAAGACCCAACAGCCATTTCTTAGGAAGCTATGTGTCACAAGAAGCTTATCAGGGAAGCAATATGCCCTACTTTCAGCCAGGAGCTTGCTGCAGGGATCAGGATGCGCCTACAGTAGTGCCACAAACATTGCCTCAGAGGGGACTGGAGAGTTGATACACACCTCTAACCTCCAAGCAGCCAAGACAAAGGTGGCAGTCACCAGGAGCTTGGAAGGAAAGGAGAGAGGTGGGTTTCCAGGCCTGTTCCAGGTCTGTTTGGTACATCATTTCAGGATTTTTTATTTGACAGCTTCTGTCCAGGTCCACTTAGATCCCTAGTCTGTGCCACACCCAGATTTTTGTCCTTCCTGTCTCCAGTCTTCCCTGGGGAGTTTCATGCCTCCCTTTAATCCACCTACTGCCATCAACTAGACTTGTTGTCTTTAAATGTTGTCATTGTATTTTTCCATTTTCCATTCAAAAGACTGAATCTTTGGCTGTCAGACATTGGGCAGGTCTGACAATCTCAATCCACATGGGACACTTGTTTTTCCTTTCCTCAAGCTTCTCTTATTTTTCTTTCTTTCCAACACCCTGGAAAGTCTGGGCAGGGTTTAACCACAGATCTACAAAGTATATCATATCTACTCATTCCTGACCCTGATTTTCTTTCCATTAATTTTTCTTGGCTGATAAAAGCCCCTAGACCCTAAGAAACTTTATATGTCTTCAAGGGCAGCAGTGCTGAAGTTACCATTCCTTCCCAGAGCCTTCATGAACCCCTGTAGTCTTTGACCTGCAACCCACAGATGAGCTCCCAAACCGTCCAGTGCTTTAGGATCTGCAACCATATGTGGGTGGTGCTAACGTGAGTGAGGGCTGTATTTCTCCAACAAAATTAAAAATTCATTTTGCACAGAACCAGATTATGTATCCTCCTCCCCCATATTCTGTCCGACCTAACACACTGATAAGGGATCTAAGAAAAACTCATGTCTAGAAAAGAACTAGCATCCATGGATGGTTGCACATTCATGGTCATTCTAAAACTATTTTTCCAGTAACTCAGTGTTCTAATCTATCAAAGGCATATTCTATTTTAAATGCTGAAAGAGTGAGACTATGTCACAGACACATTAAGAAACCAGAAAGAAGCTTCAATTTCATCACTTTACTGCCTAAGATGCCAGTGCCCTACTGGAGGAAACGGCAAGATACCAATGCTATCTTAACAAGCAAAAAAAGCCTTCTACAACCTTCAACTAGTTTTACATTGAACCCAATAACAAGGGATCAGACCATGGTAAAATTGTTTTAGTTACAACTAGTTATAACCTCATAATTCTTTGCAGTTACATCCTTTTGTTTTATTTGAGGGAATCTATGAAAAAAAAAACTTTAGAGTTTTAATGAATGTGAATGCATTCTATATAGATATGATGGATGTATAGATGTGACTCTAGTAAGTCTGTGAAAAGATGGCCTGGTACATTTTAAAGGATTATAATTCTAGCTATGCCTATTACTAAATTATTAATGGGCTAACTTGATAACTGAGTAGTTTCAAACCTATCACATTTTCAAAGCTCTTTTTATTCTGAAAAAAATATATATGAATGACATATTTTGAGTTGGGATTTAATATGTCCAGTAACTCAAAGAAATTATGTAAAGCAGGAAGGTAAAACATCCACATTGCTGTTTATTACATTGTAGTGATTTGAGTGTAAAAACTCCCCATATACTCATGTGTCTGGATACTTAATCCCCCTGTGGTGGCACTGTTTGGGGACATTGTCCCTGAAAGAAGTAGTCTTGCCATAGGAAGTGAGTCACTGGGGATGGGCCTTGAGGTATTATACCTGGCCATGCTTGTTGTTTGTTCTATTATAGTACTACCAGTGTGATGATGCGATACCAGTTTCCTGATCCTTCCATGCTTTCCAAACCATGATGGGCTCTAGTCTCTGGAACTATAAGCTGAAGAAGTAAAGCCCTTTCCTCTAGCGGCCTCTAGTCATATGCCCAGGAATGAGATAGCTACTGATAAGTCTAAACAGCTCTATTCTGGAAAAACAGTGTCCATATCACTTTGGTACAAAAACAGAATATAAATACTTTATGTCATGAATTTCAGGTCTCTTTTTACTATATTTAAAACCTAAAACAAGTTCAACTGGTCAGTGCTTCACCTCCATCTTCCTAAGGTTAAATTACACTTTGCAACCCACAATAACTCACCCCTAAGGTATGCCACTAGCTTCTAGCTACAAAGCAAGATCCTTTATCAACTTTCAGCCCACTAGATACAGGCTGATAACAACGAAAAATTTGTGGATATTCCATAAGTCTTCTTAGAAATTTTGTTAGAACACTCAGTGGCTGCATTAACAGGGTCTAGTTGACATTGTAAATGACCATATGAACATATTATTTAGTTATGGAGTACTATACAAATGGCAGGACTTCTTGGAAAACTAAAACCTCGGACAATCTTTAAGTTTGAAAATATTTACATAAAACATTTATTTTGAAGGACAACATAAAAACCCTATTTAAAATCATAGCTTTAGTTTTTAATTGTTTGCCTTTCCATTAATTCTAGTTTTACCTTATCCCTAACAATTCCAAAACAAAGATTGGTCTATAACATATATTACAAATTTCTCTTGGTCTGAGATAACTTTGCCTGGATTTCTTCCCTTGAACCTTTCTAGCTCAAAACTAAATTTATCATGATTGGGGAGGAGTCAATTGATTTAAAAATATACTTTCAGGGGCTGGAGAGATGGCTTAGTGGTTGAGGCATCTGTCTGCGAAACCAAAGGACCTAGGCTAGATTCACCAGGACCCATGTAAGCCATATACACAAGGGGCACATGCATCTGGAGTTCATTTGCAGTAGCTAGAGGCATTGGCATGAGCACTCTCTCTGTGTGTCTGTTCCTCTTCTATCTTTCTCTCTCTCTGCTTGCAAATAAATCAATTTAAAAAAAGAATGTACTTTTAGCATTTCTTTTCTCTGATTTACCTATGTCCTTCCATCTATAAATACTAGAGATGTCCTACTTTGGCTGTGTGTCACGATACTGGTATTCACATGTTTTTCCTAATCTATGAGACATAATCTCTTCCAGGCATAAGACTAGTTGAATAGTCAAAGACTCTCCAGTAGAACATCTCCACCTCTGTTTTTTAAGAATCTGACTATAAGGTAAATCACAACTGCTTTAATTATCATTAATATACATGCAATTCAGGAGAGTATCTAGTTAATTATGTGAGAGAAACAACAGCTAGTTTATTTTTTGACATTAGGTATGTAAGCTCCTGAGAATGGCCTGATATCCTCTAATTCTGAAGTTTGAGGGAGCTTTCAAAGCAGGATATGCAATTTATGAGAAAGATTCTTCCGCATGAAACAGTTTGCTTGTTCTAATAGGCAGTAGCCATGGACAAATACTTTTCACCTCTGAACACCAGTCATGTCCTTTCTCTGTCCTCTTCCTCCTTCCCTACTAGGATAGTGACACTCGGGCTGCCTCCTTACCTTCCCTGAACCAATTCTCCCCAACCACAAAAACACACTTGACAGCTTCAGCTTTGTAAAAGGACACACAGGACATGCCTCTGGATCCTCTTCCGGTCTCTGTATTTTCTCACTCTAAAGGGTGAGTTAGCCAGATCCTGTCCTGAAATCTGATTCTGGAAAATTCAAAGAATGAATTACCAAGATGTTCAAATGAGGCATTTTCTAAGAGGCAAAAATGCAGGCATGTCATTCTGAATCCAACTCTACTAAGCTGCTTGAGAAGGAATGTAGGCAGGTGTTCTATTTCCTTGTGAATTTCCCCTTAACGCTAGTTTTACTCCATGAATTCCCCATTCATGTGTCTACAATCTCCTTCATCAAGGGTAAAATTTAAATGTAAATACAAGTCTCAATGGAAAACTTGAAGTCTTAAGAAATTAGAATGAGTTATATAAAATGTCCTATTACTGTACGTTCAAAATTTAACAATGAAAGTTAATGACTAATCACTGTTAATAAATAATAGACAGTATGAACTGAAGTTGATTACTTGAATACATTAACTTACCTATCTTAAAAAATCTATCTTAGCAGTTTGAAAAATGATGATTGGCTGTCAAATTATTTCTTACATTATAAAGTCCACATGGAATTAATGGATATCCATACAGATGAAAATATTTTATTTAGTTCAGGGATTTGCTTTTGCAGTAGAATATAGCTGACAAAGAGTTATGTTGGTTTCTATGTCCACTTTGAAATGAGTCATATTTTATTGATAGGAACTAATAGAGAGGGTATTGAAAAGTATGTTGGGTAACCTTACGTTAATATTCACTGTATAAATTTTATTTGCAAAATGGATCTCCTTCATAACTTATCACATTAGTTGCACATAAGGTAAGCATTCACTAAAGTATGAGTAGCTGTCATTCTTGTCACCCTTACTACAGTATGATCAGTGATAACTAATTGGTTTGTCAATCCAGGATCACTGTGATGTCTCTACTACTAGAAGGATAAGTCTGTACAGGACTGTGGATAAGGGAAACTTCTTCCTCACTTTGTCTCCTTGTTGGGGTTAAGAAGACAGAAAAAATATTTCTGCCAACATTAAGAACATAACAGCTTCCAACTAGTGAGGTGGCAATTAAGAGGGAATTGAAAATAGTGTGTTTTCTAAAATATTCATTTATGGCAAAACAGTAACTATTGATAATGACACTTAGTAAAATATTATTTCACAAGCATTATATATATCATGTACTGAAAGCACTACTTCCCTTAAGACCTCTGGAATATGAAGTCTTTTTCATTATGATTAAACTCCACTACTCTTAAAAATGCCCAAGTGGTCAAACATGAGAGACAAAGGATTCATGTGCAGATATCAGCTGCACTCTTTGTAGGGCCCAGAGCAAAATCAACATGGAGGGGCAATGGTACACTAATAAATAACCAAACAAAGCTAACTAATTAAAACATGTATCAAGGATTTCAAGACCACAACAAAAGGTTATTAATCCAAGTGAGGAACTAGGATATTGTGAAATATATATATTTGGTCTTCAACCTATTTGCCAGGCATACAACTTTTAAAATCCTTAGAATGTACAAAGTAACAACTTTTTTAATGCTAACAGTTGACTGGTAGCACCCACTAGATGGGAGCTGGTTACTGAAAAGACCAAGTAGGATTCAAAGGTCAGAATACTGAGCCTCAACCTCATCCCTATGAAGAAGTAGATGTTGAAGGTTAAGGTGATCATCTGTGGCTAATGTTACAATCAATCAAAATGTAACAAGGCTTACACAAGAACACAAGTTCAGAGATCTTCTAGATGGAAGTGTTTTCCTGAGTTCATAAACTACTCTAGCAAGGAGAAGATCATGGGAATCCCATCACATAGCCTGTGGGTAAGCATGGATTAAGCAAGCTTCAACTTGCCATTATCTGAATAAGGATGGTCTTGAGAAATAAGCCACTTGGGTCTGGAGTTCTGTGCAGGTAGAAAGTGTCAGAATGGATTTGAATTAGAAGGCATACAACCAGTGTGTATTGTGACACTGGTTTCTCTTCCAAGTGTAAAAACACTTCCCTACACTTGAGGTCACAGCATGCTGTTAGCGTAGAGTGAGGTAAGTGAAGCTGGTAAGTCATCTGTTCTACATCGTCATAGGGAGCTCTTGTAAGGTGCAGGTGGAAAATGGTCCCCATGTACTACAGTGATGCCCCATGTATTTGTTACTCACCACTGTGACTGCATCATTCAGCAGGGACTCGCCAAAGACCAGGATGTAGAGCTGCTCATTGACATGAATGTTCTCAAAGACAGCAAGCACAGCCACGGGGTCCACAGCAGAGATCAAACTGCCAAAGAGCAGGTTCTGGAGCAGAGTGATGTCACTGAGGCCAAAAGCTTCAATCTGACAGATGCCAAACAAAGATACCCCAATGCCAATGGAATTCCAGAGTGTCCCTACAACAGCATACCAGAAAATGGTGCCAAGGTTCTCAAAGAAGGGTCGAGTAGGCATGAAATAACCAGCATCAAGCACGATGGGTGGCAGGAGATATAAGAAAAACACATCAGTCTTCATTGCAGGGGGAGATTTTTCATCAACACCAAAAATAATACCACCTAGTAAAAGTCCAACCATGATGAGAAGGCAGCTCTCAGGCACGATTGTTGGCAACTTGTGATAGAGATGGAATCCTGTTAGACAAACACAGATACAAGACCAATGGTTCTGATTTCAACATCTTCAGGGTAGTAGTAACTGGTTATACAGATGTCTTACAGACAGCAAAACAATCTCATCAAACCTACTCTTACATTTATTTATGTACATGCAATAAATATTATTTAGGCAGAAATCAAAATTTAAGTCAGAATTAGAATACTGTTAGTACACAGTATATACAGAATATATATATTTTGTTTTTCTGCACCTTCATTAATTTATTTTAAATATTAAAACTATAGAAATAAAAAATTCAATTTTGTATGTAAAATTATTTAATGATTTTCCAAACATTTTTATATGTAATATCTGATTGCAACCTTAGAAAAACCTTAACAAAAAAGCAAGTCAATTATTTTTATAATTTTAAAGTTCAAGTAGCTACCAAGATGTAAAGATATCCAGAGACTTATTGAGATGACCTGGCCACAATTCAGCTTTTATATTATAACTGCTTTCTCTAGTGTACTTTTGTAAAAATGTTTTAATTGTTAATATTTATTTATTTATGTGAGAAACACAGAGAGAGATAAAAAGAGAACATTGGTGTGCCAGGGCCTTTTGCCACTGTAACAAAACTCCAGAAACATCACTCTGTGTACCTGTCTTATGTATGTACTGTAAAATTGAACACAAGATGGCAGGCTTTGCAAGTACCTTTAACCACTGAGACCTCTCTCCAGTGTCAGACCTCCTCTGACACCCTTAAAAATTAGAAATTTCATTATTTTTCTTTTTATATTCTTTTATTTTTAATATTAAATTATGTTTAATTTTGAGATGTATAGAGGCCTTTCAGAAACAACCACTCAATACATCGTAACTACTTCTTGAAGGGCTAAATACCACATGATCACCACACTCAGATTTCCTAATTATGTGGAAAACAAGAGATGTAGCTGACTATAGAGTTACCAACAGACCCAGTTATTCCCTTGCTGGGCATGTACCCTAAAAGCTCCACACCTCAGTTCAGAGAGATTTGGTCAATCATGTTTATAGCTGCTCAATTCATAGTAGCTAAGAGCTGGAATCAACCCAGATGTCCATCATTAGATGAATGGATAAATAATATGTGGTATATCTACAAGATGAAATTTTACACAGCAGTAAGGAAAAACAACACAATGAAATTTGAAGAAAAATAGATGAACCTGGAACAGATCATTCTCAGTGAACTCGTCCAATCACAGAAAGATAATTGCTGCATAGTCTCACTCATTTATAGCTCCTAACCTGAATCTACCCCAGATGCCAACATACCTAGCAAGCAGCCCGAGGACCAGACAATAGGGTGAGTGGGGAGGGAGGGGAAGGTATGGGAGGAAGGGAGGGACACAATACTGGACCCAAAGGGCAATGATACCATAAAATTCTACATCCTAAAAGACAGACCAAATGGTTGAACCTTCACCAGGTCCTTAGAGGGAACACCTGAATCACAAAGCCCTGGAGAGGGTACAATGAAACTGATCTTAATCTTCTCCTCTTTCTTTCCTTCTTTCTTTCTTTCTTTCCTTCTTTCTTTCTTTCTTTCTTTCTTTCTTTCTTTCTTTCTTTCTTTCTCTCTCTCTCTCTCTCTCTCTCCCCCCCCTTCTCTCTATCTCTTTTATATTAGTTATCTTTTTCTTCCTTCTCTTCTTGGGCACTGATCTGTAGCTCCCAGTACCAGCATGTGGTTATCATCCACAATGAGCTCTTGATCAGAGAGACCTACAAGGTTTCCCAAAAGAAGACAAATTCCATTCAGAGTCCTTGATGACCCACCAAAGGTAAGTGGTAAGACCCTACTGCTGAAGACACCATATGCTGTTGGCACATAACATGGAAGGACATGGTTGGAAGATGGAAGAGAGCCAGTCCCCAGACAGTTAGTGCATCTAGTGCCAGAATGTGCTACATGAGCGACTGCTAGAAAATGACCAATATCTGTCCAAGCAACTCATGGTCTCACATACTTAGCAGCAAACATCCTGATGTGATGCTCACACAAGTGCAATAGTGGTGCACAGCCACGGTGAGAAACCAACTGCTCTTTATTTGGATAGCTGACCTACTCAGTGGAACAGAACCCATAGTTGGAGCTGGGAAATAAGTAAGAATCATATCCAAAAATGAGCCCACTCTCCATTATTAAGCTCCCACCAAGCGTGGGATACAAGAGGGCCTATACCTATTAAATTCTATCTAAAGAAACAATGGTTACTCCATTCATCTTGTGCTAACTTTACTTTCTGTTAGAGAATCTGCTTCTCTTTTTCAGATAGACACAGATCATAAGGAAAGAACCACCCCATCATACCTCAAAAGGGCCTCAGCTGAAACTAAGAATAAGTGGGGAAACAAGAAAGAGTGTTGTTTTTGTGGTGAACCTGGTACCAGCAAAAGGGTGAAGGAGATAGACACAGAACAATCAACTCCTACCAAACCAGCAAAGAGGCTCCTAAGGCCTCATCACTGAAGTAGACCTAAAATGAACCCAACATGGCTCAGGGAAATTTGTGGAAGAAGGGGCAGAAAGAATGTCTGAGCCACACGTTGGGTCACAATACACAGAGATTATTACCTCCTACCCATAAGTGATGGCTAACCCCATAATGCACTACCCATATTCCCCAACTAGGAGGGTCCCTATGGATGGGAGAGGACAGGGAGAATGCTAACAATGGTACCAACTTGACTGTATTCACTGAGTACAAAACTAATAAAAAAGAAAAAGAGATGTAACTATGTCTTACTCCAGAACAATGCAAAGTATGTTCAAAGACCACCAAGGATGATGAGAATACAGAGGAGGAAGATACTCAGGAGTATCCATGAAGGTTTTGAAAAGAGTGGCAGACACTAAACTCCATGGAGAGCTTTCTAGGGAAGAAAAATGCAGAAGAAAAGATCTGTCTCCAAGTCCATGGTGAAGTCCAATGTACCTCAAATGCAGACAATAGTGAGAGGATGCAGTTTCCTTCTGGTTGCTGAGACAAATACCTGATCAAAAGCAGTACATGGGTGGAAAGGATTTATTTCAGCCTTATCGATTCCAGGCAAGCTTCTTCATGGAAGAGAAACTGGCTCACTTCATCATACTTCCAAAACCAACTGAGCCAACAAGTAGGAATAGACAGAGCTCAAGCTGGCTCTCTACTTAGTAGTACCTAGTGGGCTGGACTCATAATCTACACCTCCCACCCCCAGTGACACACCTTCTCCTGCAGGGCTCTGCCTGCTGAAGACTAAGAAGGAAGCTTAATGTTAATCAAAATATACCTAAGGCTATTAAGCATATACATTTGCATGCAAATCGCCAAAGGAGGGAAATTCTGTTTGGGCAAGCATATGAGGGTAACATGGAAAGTGACAATCCAAGAATATCATTTGGTGGAGCTTGAGGAGAGTCCATATTTACAAGGCAACAGCAGCTCTCCTGAGACACTTAATGTAGTTCAGAATTGAAGCAGAATATAAGAAGCTTGAATGGGTCCCCTCCATAATTCCAACATGACAGGATCAATTGTGGGGTCTGTGAGAGGGGAGTATGCAGGCAGGTTCCTTCCTTGTGAACTGGACTAAAGATTAAAGTTCTTTGAGAAGAGACTTCCACTAGGCACCACGTGTGGACAGTGTGCAATCAGGTGTGGCAGTGTGGAGTTAATAGGTCAGACCCCTCCTTCCTGGCTCCTCCCAGTTCCCTGGACCAAGTTCCCTGGGCCACTGTGTATTCTGGAGTGTGCCACAAAATAAATAAGCCAGATGCCTATTCCCTGGCTCCTCCCAGCTCCCTGGTCCTGGTAGGTCCCATCGTGTCTTACTTGGGGGGCCCTAGTCACTCTATGAGCTTCAGAATCAAGCCTTTTGCTCTGGTATCCTGATTGGCCACTGGGTATCAACATCCCTGTTCACCTGAGTCAGAGGGTGCACTGGAAAAATTACAAAAACTTGCTTCCACCTGAATAAAATAAAGAGTCTTCCTAAAATGGGTAAACAACACAAAAAAGCCATAAAAAGTTAGATTAAGAGAGCACCACCACAGATGCCTAGACCTACAATAGAAGCCACCAATGAAATCATAGAGTGAGCAACAGAAATTTATTCACAAGATGAAAACACAACCACCAATGAGCCTCTGATGAAAAACAAAACAAAACAAAAAACTGCTGAATTGGAAGCAAATCATCAAATGACCAACAATCATATCAATGAAATTGAACAGAATCATTTCTGAGAGCATTCAGCTTTTAACAGTAGGCTTAGCTTGATCAAAAGAAATGGTAGAACCCTCCAAAGTGATATGAATAAATTGAAGTTGAGTCAAGAAATGGAAACTCTCAACAACAGGCTGATTAAGCTTAATGAAGACTTGATCAAATGCAAGAATGAATTCCAGGAAGCATCAGGAAAATCAGAACTTGAAATCATACCACAAAAATGAGATGGACACAATGCAAAATAACAGAAAACAAAAATCAAATAGATATTATGAAAACCTCTCTAGAACCCTACACCAACAGAGTTATTCATGTGGAAGACAGAACCTCTGACTTGGAAGACAAGACAGAAGAAAGTGATTGGGAGGCCAAAAACGTTGTTAAGTTCAAAAATTCAAGTGAACAGAAGAATATGACAGAACTGTGAGATACCCAAAATGACCAAACATCAGATCATAGGTATACCAGAAGGAGAGGAAATCCAGGCCATAGGCATAGAGACCATATTCAACAAAATTATTGAAGAAAATATTCTTAATTTCTCAAAAGAGAGGCCCATCCAGATACAAGAACCCCACAGAACAACAGACAAGACCAAAGAAGAAACTCTCCAAGACATATCATAGAGAAAACAAAGAGTGTTAAAAGTAGCAAGACAGAAGCAATTTACAATATGAAAGGCAATCCCATCAGAATAACTTCAGATTTCTCAATGGAAACCTTGAAAGCCTTAAGGGCCTAGAATGGAACACTTCAAAGTCTAAAACACTATGGCTTCCAACCCAAACTACTCTACACAGCAAAAGTACCACTCATAATAGATGGTGAAATAAAAACTTTCCATTAAAAAAGTCAACTCTATGATTTTTATGAACACAAAACCAAGCCTACAGAGAATACTTGATGGAATACTCCACACAGAACAGTCAAACAACCAATCTCAAGAGCCAACATGAAGAAGATCACAATAAGCAAAGTAGACCAGGCTCAAAATAGTATGAAACACAAGAAAACACCAATCCCATAAAACACTTCATCATGGCAGGGATTAATTCAACCTCACAGTAAGAAACTTAAATAAACTCACCCATCAAAAGACACAGGTAATCACAGTGTATCAGTATGGGTCAAAAAACTGGACCCTTCTATATGCTGTCTTCAAGAAACACAACTCACCACTAAAGAGAGACATGCCACCTCAGGTTGAAAGGTTGGAAAATAATATTCCAAGCAAATGGTAATTTAAAAAAAGCAAATGTTGCTATATTAATATCTGATAATATAGACTTCAAATCAAAAGTAATCAAAAAGGACAAAGAAGGCCACTTATTACTCATCAAGGGAATGATCCAACATGAGCACATCATAATCATAAATATGTATGCACCAAACACAGGGCCATCATAGTTTATAAAACAAAATCTAATAGAAAGGGAAGGAGGGGGAAAATTAATAGGATTGTTATATATATATGTGACATATATATTGCCAACCTACACAAGACCATCATCATAGGAGGAAAAGATCATGACATCAAAAGAGAGACTGATTGAGTGGAACAGGGGATATGATGGAGAGTGTAGTTTCAAAGGGAAAGTGGGGAGAGGGAGGGAATTATCATGGGATATTGTTTACAATTATTGAAGCTGTCAATAAAAAATAAATTTTAAAAAATAGACTCGACAATAAAACAGAAACAAACACCTACACCATCATAGTTGGAGTCTTCAATACTCCACTATCATAAATAGACAGATCATCCAAGCAGAAAATCAGCATAAAAATAATAGAGCTCAACAACAACTAAACCCAATGGATATCTACAGAACTTTCAATCCCAACTCTACAGAATACACATTCTGTTCAGCAGCCCATGGAACCTTCTCCAAAATTGAACATATACTAGGTCATAAAGCATGCCTTCTTAAAGTCAGGAAAACTGAAGTAACTTCCTGCATCATGTCAGATCACAATGCTTTAAAGCTAGAAATTACCAGCACAAGACACATCAAGAACTCCACAAGCTCCTGGAGACTAAGCAACACACTTTTTAACAATGAATGAGTAGTTGAGGAAATAAAAAAAAGAACTTGCAAAATTCCTAGAATTGAATGATAATGAAAACACAACCTACCAAAACTTATGGGACACAATAAATGCATTAATAAGGGGAAAATTCATAGCCCTAAATGCCTTCATTTCAAGGACAGAGGGATCTCAAAATAATAACCTGACTGTCTACCTAAAGGCACTGGAAAAACAAGAAGAATCTAATCCACATAGCTCCAGATGAAAGGAAACAATCAAGATCAGAGCAGAAATTAGTGTATTAGAAATTCAGAAAATAATTTTTAAAAACTGATGAAATGAAGAGCTGCTTCTTTCAAAAAATTAAAATCAACAAACCCCTGGAAAAATTGGTCAAGCAAAAAAAAAAAAAAAAAGAGAAGTCTCAAATTAACAAAACCAGAAATTAAAAAGGTGAAATCACAACAGACATCAATAAAATTTTAGAAATCTTCAGGGCTTACTTCCCAAACCTTTACTCCACAAAATTGAATAATCTGGAAGAAACAGATGAATTCCTAGACACATACCACCAACCAAAACTACACTCAGAGCAGATTAATCTTCTAAACAAACCTATTACATCCATGGAGATTGAAGGGGTTAATCAAAAACCTCCCCAAAAAGAAAAGTTCAGGACCAAATGGCTTCCAGCTGAATTCTATCAAACCGCCACTGAAGGACTGAAACCAATTTTTCTCAAACTATTCCACATAACTAAGACCTAGAATCCTCCCCAACTCCTTTTATGAAGCTAGCATCAACCTAATGTAACAATGTAACACGAAAAGAAGACTATAGGTCTATATCACTAATGAGCTTAGATGCAAAGGTCCTGAACATTCATTGTTGGTGGGAATGTAAGCTGGTGCAACCACTATGGAAATCTATATGGAGGCTCCTGAAAAAGATGAATACAGAGTTACCAACAGACCCTGTTATTTCATTACTGGGCATTTACACGAAAAGCTCCATATCTCAGGTCAGAGATATTTGCTCAACCATGTTTATAGCTACTCAATTCATAGTAGCTAAAAATTGGAATCAACCCTGGTGCCCATCAATGGATGAATGGATAACCAAGATGTGGTATATCTACCCAATGGAATTCTACTCAGCAGTGAGAAAAAAATCAACATTGCAATTTGTATAAAAATGGTTGAACTTGGAACAGATCATTTAAGTGAACTCACACAATCACAGAAACACAACCATTACATGATCTCACTTATCTGAAGTTCCTAACCTGGAACAGCCTACGTTGCTGACATAACTGAATATCATCTTGAGACTTGGACAATAGGGAGGGGTGGGCTTAGACCTGGTTGGAATATGGAGGAGAGCCAGTCCCAAGACAATTAGCCCATCTGGTGCTGGAAGGTGATACATGAACTTCTTGGATGAAGTGGCCAACATCGGTCTGAGTAACTCAAAGTCTATGTGGCTCAGAAGCAAAAAACCTGAGGTGATGCTCACACAAGTGCAATAGTAGTACACAGCCATGGTGGGTAACCAACTGCTCTTGCATTGGTTAACAGATCACTCAGTACAAAGGAAGCTGTGGTGGTTTGATTCAGGTGTCCCCCATAAACTTAGGTGTTCTGAATGCTAGGTTCCCAGCTGATGGATATTTGGGAATTAATGCCTCCTGGAGGGAGTGTATTGTTGGGGGTGGGCTTATGGGCTTTATAGCCAGTTTCCCCATCCCAGTGTTTGGTACACCTTCCTGTTGCTGTGGTCCATCTTATGTTGGCCAGGGGGTGATGTCCACCTTCTGCTCATGCCATCGTTTTCCCCTGCCATCGTGAAGCTTCCCCTCGAGCCTGTAAGCCAAAATAAATCTCTTTTTCCCAGAAGCTACTCTTATTGGGTGATTTCTACCAGCAAGGCGAACTGGACTGCAACAGTAAAGTGGTACCGAGGAGTGGGATTGCTGCTAGACACCTGACTGTGTGGCTTCGGCCTTTTGGAGCTGATTTTCAAGAGGAATGTGGGAGGATTTGAAACCTTGGCCTAAGAGATGCCTTGCAGTGCTGTAAGTACAGCTTGATGGACTATTCTGGTCTGAGCTGAAAGACCTGAAGGCAGTAAGAACTATGGACTGTGAGGTTTGGTTTATGAGGGTGAGAAAGAGCTGTGCCTGGACTGGGCTAGCAGTTTGTGTGAGAAGCTTGCTCTTGTGCCCATGTCCTGAGAAGTTGTGCAGGGTTGCTTAGCGTAGAAATGAACTGGTGTGTGCAGAGGGATATGGCACAGAAATAAAAATCTTTGGGTGAACTGTTGCCCGTTCAGCTGCAACTGAGAGATTACAACCTTTGAGACTGGGCTAGCTGACCTGCGCTGGGGCAACAGGAAGAATGTCGACTCTTTTGAAGGGGCCTGAGTGCTCAAGGAGTGTCCTGTTCTTCAAAGTCTGCTTTACTCCCCCTGGATTAACAAATTGGCACCCTACCTGGTATTGTGGAGTATAAGAAATGCTGGAAAGAGGGTCATTGAGTTTGCAACACGGTCTTGTGTTTTGGAAATGGCCATGGGCAGTGTGAAGCGGGTTTGCTGGTTGCCTGCATAGAGACCCCATGGGGCCATGAGGATGAACCGTGGCTTGCAGTGGAGACCCAGTGGAGATGCCGGGACCATGAGATGGCTGCCGAGGAGCTGCCGGCCCCGATGAAGTTTCCCAGGACTGCGAGTAACCTAGCTGGAGGGGCGGAATTGGAATGCCAGAGACTTGTTGCTGGTTAGAATTATCAGACTTGAAGATTTGTCACTGGTTTGAGTTGCTGGACTTGAAGCTACAGAGTTTGATGTTTGTCCTGGTTGTTTTAAATCTTGTATTGGTTGAATGTTTCTTTGCTATGCCCAATGTCATCTATTGCAGTGTGAATATTTATTCTGTGCCATTCTGGGTTTTTTGAGGTTATATTTTGGTATTATGGCTCAGTTAAAAGTTCTTGAACTATGGGGATGTATGAACATCATTGAGATTGATAAAAACTATGGGGACTTTTAAAGTCAGACTGAAAGCATTGTATTTTACATCATGTATGGATATCAGTTTATGGGGGCCAGGGGCGGAATGTGGTGGTTTGATTCAGGTGTCCCCCATAAACTTAGGTGTTCTGAATGCTAGGTTCCCAGCTGATGGATATTTGGGAATTAATGCCTCCTGGAGGGAGTGTACTGTTGGGGGTGGGCTTATGGGCTTTACAGCCAGTTTCCCCATCCCAGTGTTTGGCACACCTTCCTGTTGCTGTGGTCCATCTTATGTTGGCCAGGGGGTGATGTCCACCTTCTGCTCATGCCATCGTTTTCCCCTGCCATCGTGAAGCTTCCCCTCGAGCCTGTAAGCCAAAATAAATCTCTTTTTCCCAGAAGCTACTCTTATTGGGTGATTTCTACCAGCAAGGCGAACTGGACTGCAACAGAAGCCATATCTCGAACTGGGAAACAAGTCAGAATCATATCCAGAAAATGATTCTGCTTTCCACTGGCAAGCTCTCACTAACCTTAGACTATAAGAGGGTTTACACTGTTTTAATTCTCTCTAGATTAATAAATGGTTATCCCATTTAATTGGTGCTTGACTTCATTCTCCGTTTCAGAATCTGCTTCTCTTTTTCAGCCAGGAGCTGGACCTGATCAGATAAACCACCCAGTGCCCTATACCCCAACCCTATCTGAAGCCACAGAGGAACTGGGGAAATGAGCAAGAGTGCTGCTTTCTTAGTGAATGTGGTATCAACACAAGGGTGAGGGAGATAGACACTGAGGGTACTCAACACCTACCAAACAAGAGATACAGAGGCTCCTAAGGGCCCATCATTGAAGTAGACTTAAAATGTTCCCAGCATGGCTCAGGGAATTTTATGGAAGAGAGGATAGAAAGATTGTTACAGCCACAAGTTGGGACATTTTGCACAGCGACATTGCCTCTCTTCCATAACTGACTGCTGCCCCCATAATGCATGATCCACAATCCCCATGAGGTTGACCTGCATCTCCAATGAAGAAGGCCTCTTCATAAAAGGGGCACAGATGAGGGAAAGGATGGTATCAACATGTGTTGTTTACATACTAAATATATCCATATCTAATGAAAATTTTAAAAAAGAAGAGAGTTCTGAAGCATTTGTGGGTTAGCTTGCTCTTCTTCCCTTTTGCCTGTCTTTCTGCCTTCTGCTGTGTGAGGATGCAGCAAGAAGACTCAACAAATGCCAAAGGCTGATGTCTTCATCTTGGATGTCCTGTTTCCAGAACTGAAGAAATAGATGTATTTTTTAAAATATTATCCCCTCTGTGGTGCTCTGTTATAACAGCAGAGTTAGTCAAAAGCAGAAATGTATCAGGATTATAGGATAGTAAAGCTGTGATGATAAAATATCTCCTTATAAACTTACAGTCACAGATGCTGTAATAAGTAAATCCTTATTACAAACAAGACTAAAGCCACAGCATGAATCACTTGCTAAGCCAAAGCAATATAATCAGGATAATTTGAATGGATTTAAAACACTAATTTCTAAAGGATATAGTGAACATCTGTATGTGGGGTATTCAAATCATCTATGCAGTGTTGATCATTTTATTATTGTGCTCTAGCAGACTGCAGGTATACATGAGGAAGTAATGCACTCAAAGGATGCAGCTATCCTTTACCCATGACCACTGGCCAACCCCTAAACCTCATGGTCAAACGGAAATAAAAAGATTCCCCTGAAAAGTCACATTATAATCTCTTGCACACTGCCTCCTTTTATAGGCAACATTTCCCATCATGATGATAAGAACATGTCAACAGTAGCCTTTGGGGTTTCACAGGGTCCAAGAATAATCATCTCCCCTCTAAAACACAACCCAAAGTAAAGGTTTACTTGCATAGATTGTTAAGGCTTCCATGTGACCACCACCCCCTAACCAGCTTGAAATCTAGTTTTCCCACTCCTGGTCTGTGACTTTAGTTGGGTTACTAGAATACCTATGCCCCTTTATCTGTGAAGCAGGGGAATACAAATCTCATAGGTAACATCTGTAATGGCAACTGGCCTGTTGACGTAACAACACTGACTACTGTCCTTGTAACATGACCAATGCTCCACATTCTAGTCCTGCTTCATAATAAAAGCAAGAGAAAACACTTGTGGTGCAATGCAACAAGAGTAACAAAACACAAGAGTCAAACAGAAGAGTCCTGGTTTGGGAGACATCCATTTGGTGTTCCTGAGTCTTTTATTATTATTTTTTTTTTCTTTCACTATTCCAGCCTCAGGGATCCAGGCCTGTGTCCTCCCACCATGTGGAAAGCAATTGCTTATACCAAACAGTGGAGCAGGAGAAACTTAGCAGATGAGCTAAACAAGGAACAGAGGCAGTGCCCATGGATCTCAGAGGACAATGTTAGCTGTGCTCATGCAGCAGCATGCATGGTACAGGTACAGACTGGGATCTCAGCCAGTAGGAAACGATCAAGGTGGAGCAAATAAGATTCAGCAACATAAATGCAGGATGCAATGAGAAGGAAAGAAGGGATGCTAATAGCTAAAGAAGACAGGGAGGAATGGAAAGGGAAAGAAAATCAGGTAATAAAATCAGGAAAGAACAGCAATAAACTTAGGAGCACTTGTTGACAAAATCACAGATTTATAGTCTTAACACATCTGTTCTTCTTTCTCTTGGATGCTGTGACCCTTTCTTGAAATAGGACAGTAGCTACTGAATTTACCCAGTTGTTCCATGAGCAAAAAGGGATTAGATTAAGGGAGGTTACAGGACATCTTAGCTCAGTGTTCTTGGGCAAACATAAATTGCAGTAGGACATGCAGCTGGAGATAAGGTTTCCTGGATATGCCTTCATGAGAATAGCAGTCAAGTTATCAACAAAATAACTGGTAAAAACAAACAAAAAGGGCTTTTTAAATTTCACTAGTCACAGATGAAAACAAATAAATTACCATTAGAAATGTATTTGCAGTAATTCCACTTCTGTGTATCTTTCATGAAGGGAACTTGAGCAAACCTGAACAAGACAGAATTGCCTTTTCCTGGGTGATCATCCCATCTTGTCATGTCATGAAATATATAAGGGGCTGGAGAGATATCTCAGTGGTTAACGGGTTTGCCTACAAAGCCTAACAAGATGCGCTCAGTTCCCCAGTACTCACGTAAAGCCAGATGCACAAAGTGGTGCCTGCATTTGAAGTTTGCAGCAGTTTGAGGCAGACCCTGGTATGCCCATGCTTTCTTTCTCTTTCTCTTTCTCTTTCTCTCCATCTGTCTGCTTGAAAATAAATAAATAATTGTACTTTTAAAGTACATATATCAGTTATTAAAGAAAAAAGTCAAAGAACTTCTTTGATGCTGAGTATGGGTCCCAGAGTTAATGTACTGTAGAGTCCAGAGGCTGTCCAGCCTTTTTAGCACAGTGCCATAGAGCCTGCAAGTCTGACTAGAATTTGTCTTTGCAGTGGAAAAGCAGTCATTGATAAAAGCAAAATGACTGAGTATGGCTATGTTTTATTTTATTAATGCAATGGAAACTAGAATTCCATACAAGTTTACATGTTACAAAATGTTCTTTGTTAGATTTGATTTTAACCATTTAGAAATGTGACTATTGGGGATGGACAGATGGCTCAGAGAGGAAACACTCTTGCTGTGTAAGCATGAGGAGCTGAATTCAAGTCATATTAAAATTAAATAAAAATGTGAAAATTGTTCTCAACCCATAGGCTGAAGGGCATGTCTGGGCTCTGGGATGCACTGTACCCAGTCTACTTTCAGCATATTTGCATTTCCTGGTAAGTTCTGTTTATAGTTTTGGACTACTGTACCTATTGTCATTCAATTTTTATTACCAGCACATAAATATCTATAAAGATGGTACTTTAAAATTTTATTATTTTATTTTAATTGCAATAAAAATTCAGTGGGAGGAGAATGGCAGACACTTCACATATAAAATACATGGGAATGACCAATATGTGTCCAAGCAACTCATGGTCTAACCTACTTAGCAACAAATAACCTGTTGTGATGCCCACACAAGTGCAGTAGTGGCACACAGCTGTGGTGGGGAACCAACTGCTATTGATTCAGCTAACTGAGCCCCTCAGTGGTGCGGGAACCATAGCTGGAACTGGGAAACAAGTCAGAACCATATCCAAACAGCCCACTCTTCAATATCAAGCTACCACCAATCATGGGCTACAAGAGGGCCAACACCTATTAAATTCTCTCTCTAAAAAAAAAGTAAGGGTTATCTCATTTGTCCTGGTACTAACTTACTCTCCGTTGGAGAAACTGCCTCTATTTTTCAGATAGATATAAATCCTAAGGACAGAGCCACCCCATCATACTTCAAAAGGGCCCTGGCTGAAACTAAGGAAAATTGGTGAAACAAGCAAGGGTGCTGTTTTCCTGATGAACCGGATACCAGCACAAGGGGAAGGAGACCAACACAGAGAAAAATCAACTCCTACCAAATCAAAGAGCCAGAGCCTCAGAGGCCCATAAAATACATGAGAAAATACTCCTCTCTTATAATGAAACTATTTTAATATTATATTTAAATATGGAAACTGAGCTTAAAAACTAAAGATCTGCAGAAAAGTAAGAGTGATGAAACTGATTCACTATATTTTATCATTATTGCTACAATATGACCTATCTGTCAAATTCTGGGAAGAAAGCAAGTAAAACAAAATACAGGAAATTTCCAGATAGCAGGGTATACAAAAGGGCAACAATGTAGAAGTCAGAATCAGAAAAAAAAAAATAATAAATACAACTAACAAAAACTTAGGAAAAGAGTTTTATAACAACAATAATAACAACAAATCAACTAAATAAAATGGCACAGTTGTTACTGGCACAAAAGGCAACAGGAAATTAGCAGAGGGCAACAGAGGAGACCTTCAGGAGAGATAATGTTAGTCCCAGGTAAACAAGAAAATATTCTAAAAAATGACCACATTTTATTTATTAATTCATTTATTTTTGCTCTACTTTAAAAGGGATTGAAAAAATATATAATAACCTCTACTGGATCAACAAATACTTGCCATGCTCAGGTTAAGTACAGAACAAGCACCTGTGGTACCAAGTACACACTGTACAGTGATCATGTCTGCCTGGTGCAGTTTGTTATCCTTCAACCCATCACTGAGAAACTCTGGATCAAAAGTTAAGAACAGGGGCTGGGGAGATGGCTCAGTGGGATGCTATGTAAACAAAAGCACCCAAATGCATCAAATGCTGGGTATGGTGATGTATACCTGTAAAATCAGTGCTGGGAAGGTGAGAGAAGGAATACCTGAGGCCCACTGGCTAGCTAGACTAACTAAATAGTGAGCTCTGCTTCGGCAAGAATTCTTGTCTCAAAGAATAAAGGTGGAGAGCAATCATTAGAGACATTCAATGTCCACCTCTGGCTTATACACACATGCACATACATGAACACACATGTACACAAGCATAAAGACATATATGAATGTGTTCCCCCACACATACATGCATCCCCCACACATACGAGCATGCATGCCCACCACACAAACTCATGTATCTTTTCAGGGGTAAAAGGAAATAGTATAGAACATATGAAGATTTGTTTCAAGTATTAGAAGGAATAAACAATTTCATCCAAGCCTAAAACTTGCTGATTTTTTAAGTTTCTGCATTTATATGGAGAAATATGCACCTTAAAAACAGCACTATAGAAATCAATTATCCAGACAGAAACAGGTAAATAATAGAAAGTAACAAGATTTCAATCAGATGCCCCAATAAATTACTATCACTATATAATTGAAGTAGACAAGATTGGACAATAGAATTTCTTTCTGAATATAGAATCATATTGACCAAATAGGTAATTGAAATAAGTAATAATACATTAATAACATATAAGATAGTTTAATAAATAATGCAGAATTGACCAGTGTATTTAAAAAATACTAACATTAACATAGAATTACCAGCATTTTTGCTGGGTGTAGTGATGCATGGCTTTAATCTCAACATTTGGGAGATTGATATAGGAGGATAACAGTGAGTTTCAGGCCAGCCTGGAGCCACACAGTAAGTTCCATGTCAGCCTGGGCTATAGTGCAACCCTAACTCAAAAAAAGACAAATAAATGAATGAATAAATAAACAAATACTAGCATTTAATCATATGCTAGGAATGAAAAGTAAATTTCACAACATCCCAATGAAAAATAATATGGACATAATTACATAGGCTGCCATAGTTCATAAATGTTGTATCTACTAGGTTTACAAGGACATAACAATAAGAAAATTATAAGCTTCTAGCATATACATGAATTACTATATGTGGCTGGATATGATTTAATCTTTCTGAATGCTTTAGCCATGGTGGACTTTGGAAAGGCTCAAATCCAGAGTTGGATTCTTAATCAGATACTCACTGAGCACCTGTGCAGACAAGGAACAGAAGCACATGAGTTGAATCACAAATGTGCCCTGTCGTTAGAAGTTTATATCCAGGACAGAAGATAAAGTATGTCCATAACTACAACATAAGTCAGAGCATGATAAGTGCTATGAAGAAGGAGTGGCCATTAGTTCTGGAGAAGTCAGGGATGAAACAAGATCAGATGGAGAGACTGAAGATGGCTTCATGAGAGAAGGTGGCATTGACATTGCTGGGTGTAGATTATTCTATTCCTGGAATACTTACATGAAGTAGAAGGCTGAAGGGAAGACTAGGTTCATGAGGAAGGAACATGTGTCTGGCCTGAAGCACAGAGTAAAGAGGAATGTGACAGCAACCAAACAGCAAGAAGTCACACTGGAAGGTCTGGAAACCAGTTATTGAAGACTTCTGTACTGTGGCAAGTGGAAACCAGTGAGGGACACTCATCACCTTGTCCTTGAGATAATAGGAAAAGCCCTTCAAAGAAGCCAGAGATTGGCACTTGGAAATAAGATCAAGGTATCTCAGGGAAGTGATAAAATAAGTGGATATGACTAACCATCACTAGAAATAAACAAGAAATTTTCTATAAACACAAGGCTAAAATTTTAAGAATAACTCAGGGTCTAAAGAAACCTGTGCATTATCCCATAAAAGACAGCCTGGGAAAAAGAGCCATTGATTATAAGGAAGGGTTGATGATGTAATCTGATTACTTAGCAATGAGGACATGCACTGTATCTCTGCAGGTGACATGCATATCTGGCTTAAAATTTCACAGAAAGCTTTGCAGCAGGAATATTTATAATGGCACTGTATGTGACGGGGGAAAACCGGAGACAAAAGAAATGATCAGCCCCATTCAACCAGTGTTTCAATCTATAGTGAGACCTCTACCTATACCTATACTGGGCACCACAGCAAGTATCAAGAATACACAGTAAAAAGAAAAGATAAGGAAAATGCCAAAATGCACAGAGTCTGGGGCCTGAAAAAGTCTTCGGACGTGTTTAGAGAACACGTAGGAGCCTGGGAGGCTCCACAGCAAAGGTAGGTTTGACTAGAAACAAGACTGTCAATGGGTCGCTCGGCTGCCGCCGCAGTGTTTGCAGGTGACCCAGGAGAGGTTGCTGGTGGTGCTTCCTAACAGGAGGCACATGGGAGAGGAAAATTTGGTGCATTTGTTCCAACAGAATATGATCCTGCCCTGGGTTAGAGTTGTGAGACAGATGGTCAAGGAAGGACCCATATTTTTTAGTTCAGTCAACTACTTGAAGAGTGGAATTATTACAGAGATGCCGAACAATGAAAAGATAAACATTTCTAGGAGAGACAATTAAGATAGAAAATACCAGTCATAATCTTCTTGAAAAGTATCATTCAGCTTAACACATTGATAACAGATATATCCAGTAGAAATGCAGATAATTTCTGTGAGCATTACAGAAGATCAATGGCTCCCTAAAAAAAAGGTGATGTCAGACTTTCCCCAAATCATTGTCATATAAACTGCCATCTGTTTTTATTGCACCCATAATGAACCAAGGGATGAAATGGTAAATCCAGATAATGATGTGCAGAGGTACAAGAAGGTCTCATAAAGCAGGAAGCCATATACCAATGAGGAAAGAAAGCATAATGTGACCAGTGTTACTGAGGTGGTTAGATAACAAGACATAACCAACATACACCCAAAAGTTTCTTTCATAGTTCATATGTAGAAAGTCTCAGGAAGGTTAAAAAAAATTGTACACTGACAAAGGAAAGGATATAGGCCTGGTGTGGAGGTACATGCCCATAATCACAAGTCTTTGGGGGCAAAGGTAGGAGAACTGGGAGTTTAAGGTCATCCTCAGTTATATATCAAGTCTGAGGTCAACCTGAGCTACATGAAACCTTTTCTTAAAAAAATGAATAAACAAACATGGGCTAGGGACATGGCTTAGCAGTTAAAGGCATGTCCTTGCATAGTTTGCTAGGCTAGGGTTGTCTCCCTAGTACCTATATAAAGCCAGATGCAAAAAGTAGTACATGAGCCAGGTGTGGTGGTGCACGCCTTTAATCCCAGCACTTGGAAGGCAGAGGTAGTAGGACTGACATGAGTTCGAGGCCACCCTGAGATTACATAGTGATTCCCAGGTCAGCATGGGCTAGAGTGAGGCCCTACCTTGAAAAACAAAACAAAAAACAAACAAACAAAAAAAAAAGTAGTGCATGCATCTGAAGTTTATGCGCAGAAGCAAGAGAATCTGGTACCTCCTCACTTTCCTCCACACATACACAAGTACAAATAAAATATTTTAAAATCAAGTAATATATTAATACTGTACAAATTATAAGACAATCCTCAATAGGCAACAAGATCATTGGTGAAAATAAGGAATATTAAATTATTAAATTATTAGACAGTTATTCTTGAATTTACCTTACTGAACATCACTGCCAAAAATATGAAGGTAATAAAATTTACATGAGAGGACCAGAACAGATTTCTACTTCTGTATTCTTTCACTTACACACCAAGTCGAGGCTTTACAGACGTATACAAAGCAAATAGAAGAGGGTGTTGGAAGATGGAGAAGAGACAGACCTCCATATCTAAAGAATGACAACAGGAAGGGTTGGACTCCATACAACATGCTCCTTCCAGACACAAAATGGCCTGGAATCCATGACCTCACAGTGCCTGACACTACCTACACAAGACCATCATAAGAGGAGGAAAAGATCATGACATCAAAATTAAAAGAGACACTGATTGAGATGGGGAGGGGGTATGATGGAGAGTGGAGTTTCACAGGGGAAAGTGGGGGAAAGGAGGGTATTACATACTTTTTATAATCATGGAAGTTGTTAATAAAAATTTGGGGGAAAAAAAAGGACAGCACATAGAGTTCTCTTGGTATTTTTTCTCTAATATCTCAGATTTAGAACTAAAGAGGCCAGCAGCCAGAAAAGGCCATTGGGTATAGATAATTAAAAAAAAAAAAAAACTAGCAATTACTGGCTTAAACTAGCAAGAAAGAAAAGTTTCACATAATAGCTGTTCTACTTCACAGAATAAGAAACCATGACCCTATTTCCAACAATATCTGAGCAGGTCATCTAGATTTCACCATCACAAGAGTACTAGGAACATCTCACCTTCCCCAGTGCTGGGTTATCAGAAAGAGAAATGGAAGAAGCAAAGCTCTTTTCCACTTATGGTAATGAGCCCTCTATCCTCAACATGCTAGTAAGGACAACATGGAGAACACAAATGTCTAACATATATCATTAATGAGGTAATCCACTTTCAAACCCTGACTGAGAAAAGGAGAGAAGACACAAGTCACCAGTGCTGAGAATTAATTAGGGTATCACAATAGAGCCTGTCAAATTCTCCATACACAAACTGGACATCTTAGCCCCAAAGTAGTGATACCTCAACGAATGTAAGTTTCCAGAACTCACCCATCATGGAAGAGATAATTTGAATATTCTGATAATTAGGGGGAAATGCCAATGAAATTATAACTTGGAAGCTACAGAAATAGGTCTCTGGGCCCTGACAGCTTTACTCATTATGTTAAAAAAATGACACCAATTTTATACAATTTCTTGACAAAACTAGATGAAAGAACATTTCCTAATTTATTTCAAAGAACTGATATTTTATTACCTGATTCAATTCTCAGACAAAAAAAGTACCAAAAAAAAAAAAACCAATAGACAAATCACGTTTATGAGATGGGTATATGGAAAAATGCTCACTAAAATATTACCAAAGAATTCAGCAATAATACTTAGTATGAATTATACATCCTAAGTAACATTTATTTTAGGTATGTAATTCTGGCTCACTAAAAAAATAATCAATATAAACCATTATGTCAATGGACTGGAAAAGAAAAAAAAATCACATTACTCTATTAAATGATGGAGAAGCATTTGACAAAATCTAGCATCCATTCATAATTACATATTCAGCAAGTTCATCCATTTTACTTGGAATTTCATTATTTCATTTTTCCTTATGGCTGAGACAAGGTATATGTACCACATCTTCATCATGCATTCATCAGTTCTTGGGCATATGGGCTGATTCCTTCTAGCTACTGTGAGTAGAACAGCAACAAATATGGCTGAGTAAGTATCTCTATAGTAGAGTAGAGTCTTTGGCAGATATGTCCAGGAGTAGTAGAGCTAAATTAGATGGTACACATATTTTCATCTTTTTCAATAGTTTTCATACTGATTTCTGGGCCCAAGAGACATTGCAGGGGAAGTAGTGATTTTAGCAAAAGCACTTCTCTCACTGCTACCCTCACAACCAGCTCCAAGAAGATGGTGATAGAGAAACCATCAAACCATCAAAACTCATCAAAGCAAATATATAAAGGCTACAGAGAACTCAAAGCTAATAGATCAGACTGCTAATATGCCCACCAAGCCTCAAGGAATGTTGTGGAAGGAGGAGCATAAAAAGTATAAGAGCCACATGGTAGGTAGGAATATCCAAAACACAGCAACCCCCACTCCACAGAGACTGACTGAGGCTTTCATGACCTCACAGTGAATACCAAGAACCCCACTGAGTAGGGTACTCAGTGGAATGGGGACAGGAGAGAGGGGACATAAAAATACAATCTTTTTAAAATAAATAAAATAAAACTCAGCAAACTAAGAAAAAAGATGAATTTCCTTAATTAAATAAAGAGAACTACAAGAAAATTAACATTCTAAATGTCAAAATTAGTCACCACATTGAAGGGTTTCCTGTTCATCTTTAAAACTCAGGAGGTGAATTCATACATCCTCCTGAGAGTCTGAGGCTCTGATAAAAACACATGTTCACAGGGTTGGGGGAAAGGTTTGACCAGTTTTGTACTTCTGTCATCTCAAACAGTATATAGCAGGTCATAATACAATAAATATATATTCAGTCCTTGCTACCAGTTTCTGACAAAATTTCTAAACTCTCAAGACCTTTGTAATCATGAGTAACAATAGGAATAGAAAAAAACCCTTCTCTCCTCTCTCACCCTCCTCCTCTCTCTTCTTTACATTAGTTAGCCTTAGACTTTGCTTCCTAATATGAGATTTCCCAATGTCCTTGGAATCTCTGGTGCCACAAGAGTCGTTTGGTTTTGTTTTCTTTTGTAACTCCAATATGATGACTGGTGACTAGAGTATTGCTGTGGGCACTAGCTATCCTCCAGATAGAGCTGATCGTCTCCAGGGCCAAGACATAACTAAAGGGTCTGAACATTAAGATCGACCTTCTAGACTCTGGGGAGGGATTGCAGGTTGAATTCAATCATCAGTGGCCAGTGATTTACTCAGTTGCCTTTCTAAATAAAACCTCATTTAAAACTCTGAACTATTAAGAAGAGAGGCCCTAGCTTGATGAATTCATGACAGGGAACCCTTCAGATAATACCCTGCATGCATTCCTATCTAACTGTTCATTTGTACCTTCATAATAAATGAGAAAAGTTAAGGATTCTCCTGAGTCTGTCAACTATTACAGCAAATTATCCCACCTGAAAAGGAAGCCATGAAAATCTCTAATTCACACCAAGTTAGTCAGATGTGTAGAGTGTAAAGTAGAGCAGACTGTTGTACAGAGTGCTTAAGCTATGGTGTCTGCACACATTATAGGTAGTTAGGATGAGAACTGTATGATAGAGCACCCAGATTATTATAATGGAACAGAAGAACTCACTAGGGTATAAAAAATAAAACCCACACTTAGTATTCAAAGTATTGTATAAGATTAGAGAAATACAAGATTTCTTCTAATATAAAGAAGACATAATGCCAATAAGCAACAAAAGAAAATTCTTAATCTATCCTTTGATCTTGTTGGTTTCCTTTAGGGCTTGTATGCTAAGCTCCAAAAACATACACCCCATTTTTAGACACCAGATGTACATATTACAACTGGAGGTTCCTGTAACAGAAAACTAAAGCTTTTGGGCCTCACTTGTTATCATAAGCCTCAAATCGCCAGTCCAACATTTTCCATTTTCTTTAATCTTTAATGTCATTCTTTTATTTCCCAACAGAACATTTAGTCAACTGTTTTCTATCTAAAGGATTATGCTTTTATGACTGTTGGTAATTTCCATCCCTGTCCTAATTTTACTCAGGCTGAAAGAACAGTAATGCTCTTCCTTATAACTTTCACTTTTGTCATACACAAAAACATAAATATTGTGTGACTCTACTTCTAAAAAGAACCTAGAATAAGCAAATTATAGGGAAAAAATAGATTAATGTCACTGGGGGTTGGGAGGAAAAATGGGCAGTTATTTGGTGGATACTGAATTTCACTGTAGACAGATGAAGACACTCTGAAGATGGTGGTGATATTCCACTAACTGATACACTGAGGACAGTAAGATGGAAAGATTTATGTAATGTATATTTCACCATAATGAAACAAATAGCATCTTAACTGCATAACCATTGTTAAACAGAGAGTCAGGAAATAGGAAACTGCTAACATGGTTATTTGTAGGCAGAGACTCTACATGGTAAAAGTAAACATAGGAATGAGGTTGCTGTTACAGGGGATAAAATGGATCACTGCAAGGAAATTCTGAGTTGATTTAAAAAATGTGTAATGCATGGCTGTTCAAAAGAAACATAACATGAAAAATTTTGGCAATTCAAGACATAAAGTGAGTAACTTATGTTACAAAATATATAGCATCTTCCTCTAGACATGAAGTGGCCACCACATTCATGACCTCAAAACAGCTGCTGTTGCCTATAAAATACTGAGCCCATCAACATGTTGTCATGGATGATGGAAGAAGGAAAGAAAGAAAGAGGTATCAAAATAGAAAAATGTACAGCTGGGAAGAAGGGGTTCTGTTGAAGGGGGTATGAAAGAAGGGACAAAAGAAAGTAATAGATGGGGATTCTGATCAAAATACATTATGTAAACGTTCAAAGATTATCAACAAAAATGTTACAAGATGAGGCAAAATGTGAACTACTAGATCAATGGTTGAGCAGACTATAACATCCTGAAATGATATCTACATTCGCCACAGCAAACCTGCTTAGTGTTTCACTTGTAGATTGATTTGAAATACTGACTGAAAAAAGCAAAAGAAGAGTTACCATATAAAGGAAGATAATTTCTTTTTCTTTAGAGGTAGTAATTAACATCTTCATTTATGCTATCAATAATTGTCAGTATGTTTACAGCAAGAACATTCATGTATAACTATTCACCCATGGAGTTTACTTTTCATAAATGATAGTATTATTTCATGACTTAGTTTGGTGGATTCCTGCATGCTTTATCCCATTGAAACTTTCTTTTCAATTATGTTCCTTACTCATGTAGAATATTAAAATTTCAACACTTACCACAGCAGAAATCCAAAGGCTTCTAAGAGCTCATCACTGATGTAGACTTAAAACTCACTCACTACAACTCAGGGAATTTTATAGAAGAAGGGGCAGAAAGGTTGTAAGAGCCAAGGTTGAGACATCGTGCCCAGAGGTATTCCCTCCCCCCCAAAAAATAACTGACTGCTGCTCCCACAACGTATAACCCACAACCCCACTGAGGAATGTCCCCAGTGGAGTGGGGCAGAGACAAGGAAGAAGAAGGTACCAACACATGATGTATTCAAAAAACAAACTTGTTAAATGTAACAATGATTATGATGTCAAAAAAAGATTAGTGCAATTAAAAAGCAACCTTATCCATTGCCCTGGGGTAATATGAAGGTGCCTTAGAGTGATACCCTAACTTTCAAATGCTCCAGCTTATAAAATGCAACTTCATTTGAAAGAAGAAAGCCTGAATAGAGAATTCTGATGAAGGATTCCTTTCTCTAAAACAACTACCTAGGGAAGTGGTTTTCATGGTTTGGCCACCAAGGTGTACAGAGACTACTATAGTTATCCTAGAACTGGGCCAGAATACTTTCAGAGCTTACAGCAGAACTTTAATGTACTAAACCAAATCAAAACTGCATGGTGCTGGTTCTGCAAACTTGAAAAGTACAATAGCTACAGGATCATAAAGGTTTGCACCAAGGTTGCAGAAAACAGCTGAGGCCATGCAACGTGTGGCAGTGTTGTTGTGGAGATTTAAATTAGGTGTCCCCCATAAACTCATGTGTTCTGTACATGTGGCCCCAGCTGATAACAACTGGCAATTAGAGCCTCATGGAGGAGGTTAGGATTAAAGCCAGCTTCTCCTTGCAAGTGTTTGGTACACTCACCTGCTGCTGTTGTCAACCCAATGTTAGCCGGGAGATAAGTCCAGCTTCTGCTCATGCCATGTTTTCCCCTGCCATCATGGAGTGTCTCCTCAAGTCTGTAAGCCAAAATAAACCCCTTCCTACCACAAGCTGCTTTTGGTTTGGTGCTTTCTGCCAGCAGCATGAAACTAACTGCAATGGTATAAGGAGGACGGGAGAGGTCACCACATGAACATGCAAAGGTGAAGCCAAAGTTCCAATGGAGACCTCAAGATGAAGATGTCAGGGTCATGGGACATTTGCTGAGGAAAGTTAAAGGCCCAATGTGCAAACAGCCCAAGGGAGGATATGTGTGTTTCAGGTGACAACTGGAAGGAAAGGGCTACTCAATGCTTTTGCAGCCAAATTATTCTACCAAGATTTTAGATGCTGGACTCAGAACTATAGGATGTGGTGTTTTCCCTGCTAGATTTTGATCTTGATTTGACCTTCATCTTGCTTTTAACATGGAAAGGAAATGTTTATTCTAAATTGAAAGTATGGAATTAGTTGTTGATTTTTTAATTTTAAAAGTGATCACAGTTAAGAGATTAGATTAACTTTAGTTTTAGAAGAGACTATGGATATCAGATTTTTTAAATAGGATTGTGAGTAAGAAAACACTATGGGACTTTTACAGAGGGACTAACTGCGTTTTGCACTGTGATATGAACATGAGCTTTCAGGGGCCAAGAGTGAAATATTATGGTTAAAAGCTATCTGTTTACATGTCAGATTGGTAAGTGGTAGAACTTTGATATTTCATCTTTGTTGTCAACTTGATTAGACCTAGAATCACCCAAGAGATACACCTCTGCGCATGTCTATGAAGGTGTTTCCAGAGAAGTTAATGCAAAAGGAATGACCCATTCAGAATATAGCTGGAACCATTATATGTGCTATTTCCCTGTACTGAATAAAACTGAAAAAGCAAGCTGAGCAACAGGAAACACCTCGGCTTCCTGACTACGGATACAGTGTGACTGGGCACCTCACTGCCATGCTTTCCCTGTCATAACAGCCTGTATTCCCTCAAACCCAAAGCCAAAAGAAACCCTTCCTGCCATCAATTGCTTTTGTGAGGTATTTTGTCACAAGTAGAAAAGCACTGAATATAGCATCCAACCAGTGTCTTTGGGAAGTATAAGTATCAGATTCTGTTGGTCTTATCCAGAGTAAGCTAATTTCTTCTTTTCTAAGCTAGGAAAGAAAGCTAAACTTTCTGACAAGCTTATAACTATAACAAAGATAGAAAAAGAATAACAAACATATAACAAAAATGTTCCACTTTTCTTTAAATAATATGATGAATTGTTTAAGATTTAGGGTTATTAATGGTTTTGAATTTTACAATGTGATTTTTTTCCCACTCAACTGGCTTTCAAGAAAATGAGAAACAATTATGTACTTGAACACTGTGATGACTACTTACTCCTGAAGGACACCATCTCAGATTACTCTATTCAAGGGTTCCTTTCTGAAGCCAGAGTGGCATATGCTAGGGGAATGGACGCAAGACACTGTCTGCATGCTTTCATGCTCAGCTTTTGGTAGATGAACACTATTTCACTTTTAATGCCCCATGAACTACGCCAAATACTGCAGGAGGACAATACAAGGAAAACAAAATACACAAGGGCCACCTTTAAGAAAGTTCAGAAATTAAAACTGGCTTGGTGGTGCCCACATTGCCACTCTGTTCCAGGAAGTACTAGTAATGACCCTGGTCAATTTTCAAAATGTCCTGTCTATATTCTATCTGGGTGTGAAATGTGGACCTCTTCAAGCAGAGAAAAGTAACCCACAGATGCCAGGCGAATTTTGAACACAGCCCGGTGGGAAATGAGATACACACAGTTAAAACACTGAGCACTGTCCTTAGACATGCTGAGTGTTCTTACTCAGAAAAAGCCTCTTCTCAGGTTTCAGGGCAGACACAGCATGGAGTGCCCATCACTAACCAGGTTTGGAACCTACTGGGAGTGATACTTAGGGGTTACAGCTAGAAAGCAGATTAATCAGACCTTCTACCATCTCATAAACCATGTTTACCTTTCCTGAGTTTAATGTCCTTGCCTTTCTCGGCCTCCTATTTTTATTTATTTATTTATTTCTGTCTTTTCTCTGTCCCACCCCACCCTGTTAGAAAATTAGAAATATTACTTAACAAAGAAGCTTACATAAAAGAGGATTCAATTTATACAGGTATGTTCCAAAGCAGAGGCATTATTTAGGTGGAATTAAAGAGTCCACAGCATAATTAAGTTCTTGTGACTACTTCTGAACAGACTCCTTGCAGAATTAAGCCAAAGGAGCGAGGTCAGTGATGCCAAGGACTATGGCATACTGTAACCTAAGTTCAAAACTTTTCATGAAGGCCAGCAGTTTATAGTGACTTTCACTCTATTGTCCTGGGCAAGAAACTACATCCTAGGATTTGTCATTCTTTCAATTCATGTGTTAGTAAATGACTTATACCAATTTAGGTTGAGTTGTTTGCATACTGCTGTCATTATAAAGTTCTCCTAAACACAGACATCAGTGGCCCCACCAACTCAGATGGGAGCTTAATTTCCTGCTTGGTTATTATTCCTTCAGGAGGCTGGCTGCAAACAAATTTACCAGCTGCTTAAATTAAATAGATGAAAGCATAGGAAAGGAACCCACAATTGCCAGTAATTGCTGCCTAATTTCACTTTTCAATTAAGTGGTTGCTCACACTCAGCAGCAGACACCGGTTATTTACACAGCAGGGAAATATTTGTACTCTGGTAGCCCAAGCTAAGGTAAGAAACCACCCCATTGGGGCAATTACTCCTCTTTCTCAATGACCTACAACCATACCCCTTCATTCACTTTGCCTCTTCCCTGACTTCTAATTCCCACTTGTGCTCTGTATATCCACTCACCTGCAGTTGAAGACTCTAGGCATTGCCCTGACTACCAGGGTGAAGTGTACATCTTCAGGCCTGATGGAAGATCTCATAGCTTCACTCTCATCATAGGTATTATGTTTCATTAAGATAATAGTCAAACCTGTTTGCATACTTGGTGGACAAACAGAAAACTTGAGTCTTGCCGATTATGCACATTTGTTCTGATATTTAGGACCAGTCATAGTCTGCTAGTTTGATTGGTCTCAAAACACAAGACTGAAAAGTCAAGACTGAACAGAATCACTACAGAAGGGATGAAATCATGAAGCACTCATATCAGTTATCATATCTACCAAATATTTCCCTTGAGTAAAACCATCAGCACTCGTGTGTGTGAGAATGAATGGGCAGCAGCACTAGAAACATAGCACAAAACAGAATGAATGTTTTCCCAAGGAGCCAAGTTGACTACAAGTATGAAACAACTGATTAAAATATGAAAGTCTTAAGTCTTAATTTACACTGTACAAGTTGTAATGAGACAAAACCATAGACCTGTGTTCTCAAGTCTGTGTGGTGAGCCTTTACTGAGGGACAGGAAGCAGCAAGCTACTAATAAATAAATTGCAATGATAGAGAGTGATAAAAGCTAAAATGAAAGATAACCCAGACAACATGATATAAAGAGCTTGGGCCAGATCTATTTCATGTGGTTAGGATGCTTCCTGAACTCCCCTATAGTCACGGGTTCCTTAGGCTATAGTCAGAATTTTCCTTCCACAGCCTTTCAGGTCCTTCACAAAAGACGTGACAAAGAGGAATGCATTTTTCTAGATAAACTGCCCAGGATTGACATTAACAGTTGCACTTTTTCCAACCTGGAAAGCCAGGAGTTAAAATCAGATAGAAAAGAAGGGGCAGAGCTGGAGAGATGGCTTAGCAGTTAAGGTGCTTGCCTGTGAAGCCTAAGGACCCTCGTTCAATTCTCCAGGTCCCACATAAGCCAGATGCACATGGTGGCACATGTGTCTGGAGTTCGTTTCCAGTGGCTAGAGGCCCTGGTGTGCACATTCTCTCTTCCTCTCTCTCTCCATTCCCCCTCTCTCCTTTCTCTGTCTCAAATAAATAAACAAAAATAAATCAGAGAAAAAAAAGAGAAGAGGAATGAGTATTGAATTTCCAGCTAAGTACAGTGGGGAATGTTTATTATAATCCCAGTTCTCCCAAGGAAGGAGAAGCAGAAGGATCATGAGTTCTGATCAACCCTGAATTCCTAAGAGACCCTGTCTAATATATATATAGTCACGCACTACCTGTTCATTATTGACTTGTCTATAGCTCCTAATGACTTGATGGCTTTCTAGGATTTCTAGGAAGTGCCAAAGGAAGACTGGTCAAGGAAAGTGTCTGCTCCCATAGGGAAGGGCTCCCCTGCAGGGCCTGTCTTGGCTTCCATCCATTATGCCTAGCTCCTCATCCTTCAGAATCCAAGGGGTAATTTGGGATAAGACAATGGGTGTGTATTGTCTTTCTTTCCCATGGCAAATTACCTTAGCAAACACATGATTGTCTTTTTATTTATGCAACATTGGAAACTGAAATATGTATGACTTGGAAAGAAACCTATTTCTAGCCTCCTAGCAGGAGACCAGAACATCTAAACAATCTCACAATTTGCCACAGAACAAATGGACAAAATATACTTTCAGGGTATAAAACTATTTTGCTTTGGGGAAGGAAGCAAGAAATATGTTGTCCTCTGGGACCACCCAAGTTTTTGAGGGCTTTAAAATAGCAAGCTTTGTAAGGGAATTAAATCTGTCCTAGCAACTGAATTAAAGAGCTACCATTATTATTATCCCATCTCATAAAAGTGAAGTGGGGTTACTTAACTCATCTTAAATTCACAGTTAGTAAATGGCAATGCTGGGAGTATGGACCCCAGAGTTTAGGTAAGCACTAGGAGTGTGCTTAATAACAATGTGCATGATACTTGGAGAGAGCAGGATATTTGAGAGTGAAATGGCATGTTAATAATATATGAACAAGGATAACAAATGTAAAGCACAAATTCCACTCATGATGTTTGTTACTTTAATTACTACACAATGAAATATGAAGCAACAAAATGTGTTTTCAATAACCATTTACTTATTTACCCCATAATTATGTGTTGAATCCCTAATAAGTGTCAGGTAGAGCTTCAGACAGTAAGTCAACAAGACACAGTCCCTTCTTTCAGGAGTCTTACATACTGTGAGTATCATCTGCATGTGCCAAGTGGCCAAATGTACATTATTGTGTGTGTCATTCAATGTGTATGCACGTGTATGACAAAAGTCATACTTAGCACTTTTTTTCTTGTAAATCTGTTTGGTTTGACCTATTAAAATCTATACAATAGCTTAAGTTCTTTGACCCTCTAAATCCTTGACATGTTAAATATAGAGAGTACCTGTTCCCTTACCCACGGTGGTATATCCCAAAACCCTCAGTGAATGCTTGACACTATAGATAGTGCTGAACTCTATTTGCTATGCTATTTCTACATATCCATATGTATGATAAAATTTAACTGATAGATACAGTAAGAGATTAACAATAATAACTCATAACAAAGAATAGCTATAATAATATTCTACAACAAAAATGGGTTAACATGCTCATTCTCTGTTGAGAAAATAAAACAAGACTAATAGTTTCTCATTATGGTTAGGTATATGTAAAAGAAATTTTAAAATGCATCTGCCGCAGATCAAGGAAGATTGCTGTATGTTAAAGCAGGAGCTTGCTACATTCTTCCCCAAGCTAGCTATAGAATGGGCTGCATCAAAATTTCAAAGTTGTAGACTCATGTTCCAAAAGTACCAGGGAATTCTTACACTTTGCTCTATGTGTCATACCCAACTTAGAGAGTTGCTAGGATATCACATTAATACTAACTCTGGGTCACACCCTGCTTTCCTATATTATTTCAGTTGGTTCTCACAGTGATCTAGTGAAGGATGCCAGTGGATTTATTACTATAATTTCATTTTATGATGACAGTTTAACCTGATCAAATGATACAATAAGGTGAAGCACAAAACTCAAGCATTGTTCTCTGGCTTCAAGTGAGGAGTAAGTAACATTAGGCACATTGAAGGTTCTCCAGAGTTCACAGATGGAAAAATGGCACAATTGAGTGCCAGGATTTCTGGACCATAGTTACCACATTCCTTTCTCAGATACCAAAATATCACATCATGTTTGCATAGAACATTTATAATCCTCTCTGTATATTTTAAATCATTTTAGATGACTTATAATACCAAACACAATATAAGTGTTATATAAATATTTTTATACTGTATAATTTAGGGAATAATGACAGGCAGACATCTGTACATGTTGAGGTGTTTAGTATTTATACATTATGTTCTAATGGTTCTTATCTCTAGTAGTGGTCACTTCCATAGATGCAAATCCCACAGACACAGAAGGTTGCCTGCTCTTTAATATCATTCTCCATGAGGGGCAGTGTGGCAGCACCAGATCGAGAGCAATGACAAAGAACTAGCTGCTGTCCCACCTCTAGCCCTTGATAGCTATGATGCACTGGATAATCTACCTAAGCTCCCTAACCCTTATTTTTTCATGTGTGTTTCAAAGTAAGGAATAATAATGGCCCTAACTTCTTCCATCACTATGAAGATTAAGTACAATAATGAATGTAGAGCATGTGGCCCAAATACCTATCAGCAATAATCCATCATATTTTTCAGGTATTATTATTTTATGAAAATAAGTATGAGAGAGTCTGACCTGTCTATTCCATCCAAGACCACTAGAAAAGACAATACTGGTTGCATTATACTGCTCAGGCTTCCCAACCCATGGATTCCTGGAAAACGTGTCCAGGAATTTTGAGTAGCAGAATCCCCAGGAGCAGAGTCACAGAAACAAGGCAAGGAAGTTGTTTGACTGTGCTGTGATTGCCTAAGGAACTTTCTATGAATAACAAAATCTTGGCTGGGCATGGTGGCATACACCTATAATCCTAGCACTTGGGAGACAGAGGCAGGAGGATCAGGAATTCAAGGCCTTTGTTTGCTACAAAGCAAATACAAGGCCAGCCTGGGCTGTATGAGATCTGTCTCAAATAAAACAAGACAAAACAAACAACAACAAAACAAAAGCCTCAAGTTTCATTACAGTGTATTCCTATGCAAGAGCAGGCATGGATAATCTGAGCCCATTTTCAGTATTTTTCCATGTTTCAGGACTGGAGACTCAAATCTAGGTCCTAATTAATGTTAAACAAGAACTCTACTAGCAAGCTGTACTCCCCAGTCTTCTGTAGAAATTTCTAAATGTAATTATGAGTTTCATTTTCTATACTATCACAGAGAAATAACTGTGAAGTATCTGAAAAGCATGACCCTGTCTCTGTCCTATGATGAGCTTTCTGAAGAATTTCCCTGTCCTCCCTGTAGAATTATCACAGAGAGAGAGAGGAAACCAAGTCATTTTCTGGCAGGGGATGAACTTGACACATTGAGATTAGAAAGTCACAGTGATGTATAGTGTACAGGATTATTGCAGGAAGTATGTCAATTGTGACTCATTACATTTAAAAGACAAAATTGCGAGAGTAACCTATAATTGTGCTGGTCTCATTTAGAATGACAGTACACACATGCCTACACATCACTTTAATATAATAAACATGTGCTTTACTTGCTTAAGTTTATTTTTCATTATAAGTAAAAGCTTTGTCATAAACATTTTCCTTACATCATCTATGTAGAAATATTAAATATATGGAAATGAATACACAAACACACACACACACACACACACACACACACACACATATATCTTTAATATATTTATACCACAACTTTGACTAATCAAATGGGAGAACCAAGGAGTTAAAGATGTGCCAAGAACTTTTCTAATTTAATTGCAGAACTGATATCACAACTGGGCCTTATTATTTTTAATCTGGGTATATCTTTTCTTCTAATACGCCAACTCCTGAGCTATTACTCTTCCATCCAAGCCTGAAAATATTGATGATAAAACAAAGGCAGTATAAGTATAGTCACACATCTACATCCTACAGATAAAAATCATGAGAAAAACATGGTTGCTTTTTCTTACACTGAGAGCCATTGTGATATTCCATAAGCACAGTATAGTCATTAACTTTATACAGTGCATACATCCTTGCAGTATACAACAATATTAATGCAAATGAAGGCTTTTTCAATGAAAATACATAATGTTTATATCTAGCTACCATGTTCAACATAAGGGAAAATGCCTAGAAGGCCAGGAACAAGGAGAGAAATTAAAGTAAGGGGTGCTGGTAGGAAATCAAGGCACACTGAGCCAGGGGAGCACTAGACATAGAGGTGCATGCATGCTCCGTGTGCCAGTACCTGGCATCCCAACACTCACAGAACAAGCCATCTCTCTTCAGGCCACTAAAGAAAGGACTCTGGCATTAATCTGAGTCTCAAAAAGCTACAATGTCCTAAATAACTAGGAAATGAGGAAAAAGTCCCTGTGGCTAGGGAAAAAGAAAAGGAAACAAGCTTTTTTTTTTTTTTAAATGGATTTGGGCTAGGGAGAAATTCACTGTGAAGTAGCAAACTCCAGGTTCAGGTTCATATGACACACAGGTGTAAGGTTTGTATTTATACTACTTGACATACAGGAGAGCTGACCCTAAGAAAAACTAAGAAATGAAAACTAAAGCAGATCCCTGAAACCAAAACACTCAAAACCATTTTATAAGAACAATTTACAAGGAAAACAGACTCAACTTCATAAACATCTTTTTGGTGAGCCTAAGGTCACAATAAAAACTACAATCCACATTAGAAACAAAGTTGGTAGCTGTAATAAATGCAAGAATCAGCACTCCCAAAACTGGAGGTAGGACCAGAACAGTGAAGGGGACTACAAAATAAATATAGTTTAAATGAATAAAGTGATGATGAGATGAATAAAACTAAGTTACTAGTATTAATTAAGTAAACAAATGAAGTAGAACAACATAAATGAATTGTAGATAGACTTGAAAAGGGATCAAAAAGCTTAAGTTAAAATATAATTAAGATTAAAAACCTAATGAGAAGCTGGGTGTGCTGGCACACGCCTTTAATCCCTGCATTTAGGAAGCAGAGGTAGGGGGACTGCCATAAGTTCAAGGCCTCCCTGAGACTACATACATAGTGAATTCCAATTCAGCCTGGTGTTAGCCAAAGCCCTACCTTGAAAACTCAAAAAAAAGAGAAAAAAAATCTAATTAGTAGGTCAACTACAAGTTAGAAACATTCTGGATATAATATGGTAAACTGAAAAGAAGATTTGATAAAATCAATAAGAAACAGAAGACAGGTGAATGAAAGCCTGGAACAGGCAGTTGAGAAACAAAAGTGTAACAAGCTCTAAGGCAGCAAAATTAAGTCAATCCACATGTAGCCATATTGAGAAAAGAACAGAATATCAAAAATAACCCAAGAAACAAACAAAACATATTTTAAATGGAGTGAGTAAAAGGAGAAATGAAATCCAAAGGGGCCCCAAGAGTAACAACATGCTTCCCTTTAGCAAAAGATAGTACAGAAAGTAATGAAATATATCTTGTCAAAATAACCCCAAGCTCTAGTAATAGTTTTATTAGAGTATAGTAAAAATAAAGACATTTTCCAATGACTCAGGCTATATCTCAGTAAGGGATAGAAATGCTTTTGGCATTTTCCTTAAAATCATAAGACTACAAGTTACTTATTGTCTAGGCAGCAAGACAGAGAAGCAAAAATTCTGCATCCTAACCCCAAATCGAAGGGCCAGGGAAATGAAAAGGACAGGGTGACCGCTGACGCCTGTGCAGGAAGAGCAAGTTGACCAGCCCCTGCCAGGTCCCCAGAGTGGGAACACTGCATAGGTGCTCGGGACAAAGACAGGGCCCTGTTGCTTGAAAGAGCTGGGCGCCCAGTGCTCTGCTTTTGGACCATGAACAGAGACAGGATACACTGCCATGTTCAGTCAGGTAAGTACAAGCACAGACTTCACCCATTTCACAGCCACAGAGTAGGGCTAAGAATTGTAAAACACAGAGAAATTGGCCTCTGCTTCATTCTTTGGGTAACTTGTATCCTCAGGTGTACAACCTCATCCTTGCAGATAGGACTTGCCAGGTACAGCGTGGGCTTCTAACCTTATCCAAACATCAATGGTGGCTCAAAATACAAACATTCAAAGTAAAATAATAATAAGATCATGTGTGTACATTGTCAGTTCTAAAAGAAAAAAAAAAACCTAGAAAGTAATTCCTGCCAAAATGTTCAAAGCGTTTCTAAGGTGTACTAAATTTACTATGTTCTTTTGTTTATTTTGTTAAACTATGTTACATACACACAACATCGTCATAATTTCCATCATCATTCTTTTAGGAAAGTTTATTACTACCAAGCTACTTTTTTGAACCAAATAGTTAGGAAGTTGATTTTCCTCAATGATCAGATAAAACAATGAGAAGTTCAGCTGACTCAATATTGCTTCTTGTATTTCTTATTTTTCTTGTTAAATTTCTAAGAATATTATTTGCTGCAATCTAGACAACTATTCTACATTTACCATCAAGCTATTTTTTAACCTTCTACAAAGTTATTAGGAGTTTCCACTCTGAGCAACTTGTCTATCCATACTTAGATTAATCATAGGTAATATTTCTCTGTGTTCTCTGGGATAAAGAAGTTTTGGCACAACAGGTCTTACATAAAAATGTTCCAAATAGAAGAAATTCTGGCATTCTGTGTGAGTTGACACATGTCCCCTCACAGCCTCACACCCCCCAGCATGGCTGAACTCATCCTCTTCCCCAAATATGACGTGTGTGTGTGTGTGTGTGTGTGTGTGTGTGTGTGTGTGTGTGTGTAAAATACCCCTAATAATCGCTTTTCAAAAACAGCAATAAAAAAGCAAAATCAATGACTTCATTTCTGCTTAATGGCCCATGGAAGTGTCCTACAACACTGAGACAATCTTCCTCAAAGCCAAACAAAAAGTTGGGGGAATGGGCAAGGAGAGAGAATTAGGTCTTTCTTTAGTATTAGTATTTGTAGGTTCCAAGAGCATGGCAAAAGAGATGAGAGGAAGCTTGATTATAAAGAGAAACAACAGGGCTGGAAAGATGGCTTAGTGGCTAAGCACTTGCCTGTGAAGCCTAAGGACCCTGGTTCAAGGCTTGATTCCCCAGGACCCACGGTAGCCAGATGCAAAAGGGGGCACACGTGTCTGGAGTTCGTTTGCAGTGGCCAGAGGCCCTGGCGTACCCATTCTGTCTGTCTCTCTATTTGCCTCTTTCTCTGTGTCTGTCGCTTTCAAATAAATAAAAAAATATTTTAAAAAATTTTTTAAAAAAGAGAAACAACATAGCAAAAGACCCAAGTATCAGATTTTGGGATGCTAAATTGGCACCTTCTAGCGTAAGATCCATTCCCTTCCCCTCACGCTGGCAGTCTGCACCTGGATGCACAGACCTCTCGCTGGACAGGAGATATGAGAGTCTATTTTCACCTCTGCATTGTCCTGGATGCACTGCCCCAGTGGCCAGAGAAGCACAGAATTCAAGGAAGGCAGGTGAATGGTGTGAACGCAAGTACAACGTGTAACAATTTCCATTGTCAAGTCCAATTCAGAGACGGCAGGGGTTGTGACAAGTAAAGCAGAACCGAACCAAGGAACACAAACACGCCTGGACTAAGAACACTGTGAACAGGCAAGTCAAGGCACCTGTGAACTCTGAGGCACACTAGCATGAACACCTTTGAACCAAATATCACACAATTAAAATTAATGAAGTAAGATGAATGACACATGGGCACCCGGGAAGGAAGAGTTCTCAGGCTACAACACAAAGCGAGAAACATCAAACAGCCCAGGATGGTGGAAAAGGAACCCAAGTGCCAAGCACAGTATATGAACTGCACTCTTCCCCCCACCCCCTTTTTGGCTTTTTGAGGTAGGCTGACCTGGAATTCACTGTGTACATTCAGGGTGGCCTCAAACTCATTACTAACCTGCTACCTTGGCCTCCTGAATACTAGGATTAAAGGCATGCACTACCACCCTTGGCTTCAAAACTCTGCTTCTCTGCCACTGTCACAAACAGTGGCAGCACTGATGCCACCCTCCCTATGTACAGGCCCTGTCCTAAGATCCATTGATATCTAATCCTCAAAGGACAAGCCTCCAGGGTAGATGAGAAGATGAGACATCAGACCCACCTGGCTGCAACTTGGCCCTACCACCTAGCAGCAGGGCCTCCCCTCATCTCAGCTTTCTTCTCTACAAAACAGGGCTATCTCTAGCCAGGACCGAGGCTGTGAAAATTAGGGATAATGAAGTTAAGTGCCTACTAGCGGCTGTTATTAGTGTAATTAATCAGATTAAAATAATCAGGAGTGAAGAAAAGAGGAGAGTGTTGAAGTAAAAAACAGTCACTGAAAGAGAAGGTGCAAGCTGCCCTCCAGTAAAGAGGCTGGGCCTTAGGGGAGGTGCAGGGAACATGGCATTTGGCTCTGACTTTTTTGTTGCCCCTGGGTGTAAACTTTCCAGCTTCAGTTTCCACCTGTCTTAAGTGAGAGTAGTCACACCTGCACCCCCTACAGGGCAGGGATGCTATGAGGACCATAGGCAGAGATGGTACCTCAGTTATTCTTAAAGACCTCAAGATTATGTGGCTCTTTGTTAGATGAGGAAGTCTGTGTCCTTTATGCCATTGTTCAGATCGAATTAAAACAGGCAGCTAGCAATCCTGCAATGGCCAGGTACCACCAGACTGCAAAGCCAGTTAGCTACTATGGGGCTCATTTGTTCAATGCCATTAGAATCCCATTAATTTAACCGGACCTGTGCCTTGGGCTTTGAGCTTAATTCCTACTTGCAGGTGCTATGAACCATCACTGCCACTGATTTTGAGTCCTCCATCTCATCTAACCCTTTCTTTATTCCTATCTGGAATGCTCAGATAACCATTTCCAGTGGACCAACTTTGGTCATCTTTGAAAACTCAGTTTATACTTCTCCCTAGGACATAACCCTCATCCCTCTCTGTCCACTGCCATATTGCATTTGCAGCATTTCATGCTCCATAATCACCAGTACCTCTCCCCATTAATCAGTAAGTTCCTGAGGATGACATCCTGTGTGGAAAAAATCCCTATTCTCACAAAGTGACTGCATACACCTCCATTCTTTTGACTTTATAAATACAACAGTGGTTAATATATTTTAAGATTTTTAAGCCTTTAAAATATAAAATAAAAAAAAACCTAAAGTAAAGCACCATGATGGTAACATAAAAAAATGGGGTGGGGAGGAGAGTGGAGATGAGAAAATTCATGGGGGCTTCCTCCTTTCTAATACAAGGCAAGGATGGTGGGATAAGTGGGTTAACTATTTGTACATGTCTGTCCTTACTAGGCTCCTCAACTGTAAAGGAAACACTTTGAGGAGAGTGACAGCCCAAGAAAAGAGGAGACAGGACACTCCAGTTGCAGCTGTAGGCACCCAGGTGTCCCTGGTCCCTTTCCATGCACTTTATTAGTATGGCCTTATGTCCCAGAGAAAACTCTCTCCTCCAACGCTTAGCCTAGGTGAGGGCCTCTACCTTGCCTTGCCTTTCAAGGTGATCAGCCTTACACTGTTGCTTGCCAGCTCCTTCTCCCAACAAACAGGTCTTCCTCAACTTTGGCAGAGGTCTGTTAAAGTTGGCCTTCAAAGTCAGCAGCAAATCGCTACATTTCTATGGGCTAGTCCTCCCAGGGCATTTCAAGGCCAGTGGCCCTTTAGGACTGAAGCATGAGACTTCTCAGGGACATTTGCGACAAGCAGAAGTTGATCTATCAGTCGCTGCTGCCGCGACAGTCCAGGGACAGATGGCCAAGACGCACAGTTCAACTGCTCACCTACTGGGTCATCATCCACCAGATGCCCCTCGTGACCACTCCTTTCCCCACACGACTCTCTTACCAATCTTGGCCAGCGAGGCCAGCAGAATCCACAAAGTGATCTCGAAGGGGATTTGCACGTGGGGGTAATCCAGAGTGAACACAGGCAGCCGGCTTTCCTCGAACGGCGTGGTTCCCGGAGCCACCACGCTCGCTGGGCTGGGCTGGTTGGAGCTGGTGCCCCTGGCCTTGGGTGCATCCAGCAGGGTCTCCGCCAGGGCCGCCGCCGGCCCCGCCACCTGCACCAGCAGCAGTAGCACCAGCACCGGCAGCAGCCGGGGCGGCGGCGCCCGCGGGCTCAGCCCGGTACCCGCGGGTTCCATGGGGTCGGCGGCCCAGGGCGCAGCAGAGAACCAGGGTGCGGAGCTCTGGGCGCTATCTGCGCATCGCTCCGGGATCAAGCCAACAGCTCGGCTGGGCGAGCAGGCGGACCGCCGGAGCTCCCCGAGGCCGGGTCTCGGCGGGCGGGGGCCGCGAGCGGCGCGCCGCCGGGAGCGGTGCGCACAGAAACGCGAGGCCACCGCGCGCTCCCTGGGCTGCGCTCAGCCGCTGTCCTCCGCCGGCCGCCCGCCCATGCCGGGGCCGCGGAGAGCCGGCCGCAGCTGCAGGCCCTGCCCCGGGCGGCCCGCGGGCGGGGGCCAGGCGGGGGCGGGGCGGGCGCGGTGCCCGGGCGGCGAGGCGGGGGCGGAGGCAGACCTGGCCGGGGCTCGGCGCACCTGCCAGTGCCCGCGAGGGACGTGGAGCCTCCGGTGGCCGCGGGGGCGACGGCTGAGCTCCTTTCTCGCCGGCGCCCAGTACCCAGGAGACCTGCCACCCCTGGGGAGCCGGCGAGCTGTGGGGAGAGTCGCGCCGCGCCGCGCAGCTCCCGGTGGCCGGAGCTGTCCCCGCCCCGGAGGCAGCGTCGGCCGTCCATCCAGGGAAGGGACCGACGCGACCCACGCGTGCGCCCTCCGTCTTCCCCCTCCCCCTACAAGGAGACACCGAGGTGCGCCTGACGCGCGAGAGGCCGGGTGGAAGAGGGGTGCCTTCGCGCCATTCCTGGCGCTGCCCAGGCAGACACAGAAAAGGAACTCCCGGATAATCAGAAAGAATAGAAAAGACCCGATTCCCGCCTCCCCCCCCCCCACAAGCTGGAGAAGCCGCAAATGGAATACAAGGTGTTCTCTGTGCGCACCGCAACCCCGGTGGAACCCAGTGTTCCCACGCTCCCACGGATCCTCGTCTTCTCCAGGGTAACAGTATCCACTTCGCTGCCCCTTCCCTCCCCCACGCTCTAGGAAAAGAAAAACATCTTTCTCTGTTTTTAGTCTTCGAAGTGAACATGTCCGAGGGCATCAGCAATGTGATTATTTCATGGAAAACCAGTGATTTGCCTAGCTTAGATTGACTTGCTTCGCTAATTACAGGACAGGCTGTGGTTTGGGAAGGCCTGGTTGGGAGCGGGATTCTCCAGACCTTCTAGCGCCAACGTGCCCTCCTTCCCAGCTTAGTCTTCTATGAGGGCCTTGCCTCCTGCCAGGTCAGGCATCTTTACTGTGAAAAACGGAAAGGGACCAGAAGCAGACCAGTTTGCCATTTATATCCCCTGGGATATTAATGGAATAACATCCTTCTCTTTCCTTCATGTTTTCTGTGTTGTACTATGATGTATCTTCTACTATTGGAACCCAGTCAACATTCCAAGTAGATTTTTTCAAGGTTCTTACAATCTGGGAGACATAGAAAAAAGAAAAAAGAAAACAAAATCTGACCAAAAGCAAATAGGAAGCAGGTACCTTTGAGCCTTAAAGTAATGCAAGGACAATTCTGGCCTAAAACGGGAGAATGATTCACAGTGTTGACACACATTCCATTAGTTATTATATTTGAGAGCATCAGTTTTTCAAATGTGGAAGAGACTGAATTCTAGGGCTGTTTCCTCTTGTTAAAAAGAACCATGGAGCTATCCAAAACTTAGCCCCCTGCTCTTTCCTTCTTCTGGGGAATTTTAATGGACGTTATAAGCCAAACATACCTTCGTGAGAAAGGAGCTACAAATGAATGTGATTTCCTTTGCTTCTTTGTATAATTTGTTTTATCACAGGGAAGAAGAGTCAGATAAAGAGATGAGGGGCAGGAGAGAGAATGGGCACACCAGGCTGCAAATGAACTCCAGAAGCATTTGCCACTTTGTGCATCTGGCTTATGTGGTTACTGGGGAATAGAACCTGGGTCCTTAGGCTTCACAGGCAAGTGCCTTAACCACTAAGCCACCTCTCCAGCCCCTCCTTTATTTCGTAATTGTGTGTATCTCCACTGGAGGCTCTGGAAGAGGTGCTTCACTTGCATTGTGGTTAATCATCACAAACAAAAGAGATAAAAACATTCTTTTTATTTTTATTTATTTATTTGACGGACCAAGAGGGAGAGAAAGAATGGGCACACCAAGGCCTCCAGCCACTGCAAAGGAACTCCAAATGTGTGCGCCCCCTTGTGTATCTGGCTAACATGGGTTCTGGGGAATCGAACCTGGGTCCTTTGACTTTGCAGGCAAACACGTTAACCACTAAGCTATCCCTCTAGCCTAAGACATTATTTTATAATGTTTGATTTTATTTGTTTATTTGAAAGAAAGAGGCAGAGGGTGAGAGAGAGAGAGAATAGGCAATCCAAAGACATCCAGCCAATTCAAATGAACTTCAGACACATTTGCTACCTTGTGCATCTGTCTTACGTGGATCCTGGGGAATAGAACCTGGGTCCTTTGGTTTTACAGGCCAGCACCTTAACTGCTAAGCCATCTTTCCAGCCCAAGAAAGACATTCTTGTATGTCAATTATAAATGAACAAATGTAGACACATAAGTATATAACAGACTTAGTCATTTGCAAATCAAATGAGGTTCTGGAAGGAACTCACCCCATGTCTGTTGTTTTCAAAGCTTGTTTCACCGCCCCCCCCATGCCTACTTGCCCATCAGCTGCACTTCTTTGTTAAGTGAACAGTGGTGAATACGTTAGATACTGTTCAAAAACTCATGTCAAGATAAAGTTTTACTGAGACTAAGCAAAGCAGACAAGTCCCACAAGCTCCGTGAAGTAATAGACAGGCAGACCTATTTAGACAAGTATTTCTAGTCATCTGAATCACAGGGACATTCTTAAGAATGGTTGTGGACTATAAGCAAAAGGATGAATGACAAATCTACATTCTGGAATTTCTGCCTAGAGTAACCATGTAGATTTCAGATGTCATAATCATTGTCATTATAAATCTGTGCTATTACTGTGAGAAATTATCCACTTTTTCTTACATTTGGGAAAAAAATCTCTTATTTAATCTTGTAGATAAATCAAGTTTAGTTTATAAAGTAATCTTTTCAACTTTATCCTAAAGCAAAGAATTCAATTTTCCCCATAACAGTTAGATCTTTAATATCTCCCAAAGGTCCTTAAGCAAAAGACATGGTGACCAACCTGTGGCTACCATGAGGTGGTGGAACCCTTAAGAAGTGGAGCCTGGCAGGAGGATGTTAGGTCACTAGGGGTGGGGGAGACCTCAAAAGGGATGTAAGGCCCCTGGCACTTATTTTCTAGCTCATTTTCTTTGCTGTATCCCCACTATGACACACTGACTCCAAATGCAAGAGGGCCAAGAGACAATGGACTAAAAGGTCCTCAGTTGAAAGCTAAAATCAATCTTTTGTCCCTATAAATGGGTATTTGGGGTACTTTGTGGAAACCAGGAAAGCGGACTAACACAGCCTCTATGCTGAGTTAAGCCATTTCCTCTAAGGGTCCTATGTAGGGATCTCAGCTTCTGAAAGGCATAATCCACTGTACCCATGGAATAACTAAAGACTAGAATCAAATAATGGCTCCCCTAACTTAACAGCCTAACAGCTTCTCAAAACCATTTGGAAAGACCAGAATCCTACCATTATTTATTAAAATTCACTCTACCTTTCTCTCCCACTGCCTTTCCTTCCCTAGCCCTCATACTATATGAGCTCTGCAGATGATGTCACTCCCTCTTCCATCAGGGCCTTTGCACATCCTGTTCCCTAAGCAAAAGACCTTCTTCTCAACAGTGCCCTTCACTTTGAGAAGTTCTCTTGGGGGACTCAGCTCAAAGGTTACTAACTCCAGATAGGTTTACCTGGCTCCTGACTTTAAGTATCTGTAAGCACTTTTCAGCAATCAATCATCTTGCTTGTCTCCCACAGAAAGGCTTTGTAAAGATGAAGATAGACAGTTCATCTATTTGCCTCACTCTATATTTAGCCCTTATGAACATGATGAGTACACACTAGATGTGCTAGATGAATGAAAGTGTGATGTGGAGAGAAGCCTGTTTGCACACCTTAGACAGGCCTTCCTCTTGGCAAGGCTCCAGATGGACACTACCAGGCTTCTCAGTTTTCACGTAACATGGGTCCATCCAGTGCTACTTGGTTCACTTTATTGAGCTCTTACATCTCCATACTTTCCCCTTTTCTACCCAAATGATGTGAGGCTCCAGTTGTATTAAAGAATTTCTACATATTTTCAGAAGTCATAATTATCTGATTTAAGATCCACCCTCACACAGCATGAAGACATTTCCTTAGAGCTTACATTCTTCTTGGCAAAATACAATAAGCAGATCTCTGTTCTCCAGCGGTCTGTTAGGGTATCAATGCAGTTAATAGAGACCTTTTACCACCATTTAAAATTTTGCTTATTTTTATTAGTATATGTTAATCATATTTAACAGTGGGTTCATTGTAACATTTATATATGTATGGAATACATTGTATCATGGTCACCCCTTACTCTCTTATTCCCACACCCATTGATGATCCCCTTTGTCTTCCCTGCAAGTCCCTCTCCTACTTTCATTATACATACATTATAAATACATTGTTGTGTGCCTGTGTGTGTGTGCATGTGTGCATTAGTGTGCATTCATGGGCATATGTGTATGGGTACATGTATATGTGCATATACGTGGAGGGTAGAGGTTGACATAGGGTGTCTTTCCCAAGATTTTTGCCACAGGATCTCTAACTTAACCCAAAGTTCACCCAAGTGAACCAGAAAACCCAAGAGATCCTCTAGCCTCTCTAGCACTGGGATTACAGGCATGCTTTACCATGCATGGGTTAAATATATATTACTTATATTTATTTATTTGAGAGAGAAAGAGAGAGAGGGAGGGAAGGGACAGATAGATAGATAGATAGATAGATAGATAGATAGATAGATAGATAGATAGATAGATGATAGAGAAATTAGATGTTCCAGGGCCTCCAGCCACTGCAAATGAACTCCAGATGCATGTACCACCTCGTGCACCATTTCTATAAGCAAAAGAAAGAAATTAGGAGAATACAGCTGAGTTCGTGTGAGAGGAACTGACCCTTAGGGAAAAAAAAGGTGACCTATGCAGAAGAAGTAGGTGCCATTACTGCCAGACTCCTCTGTGATCCATCTGTACCAGAAAGCTCTAGTGTGCCAGCGCTCACAGCACAGCTCTCGCACATTAATCCTGGGGCGCTGGGAAACACTGTTAAAGGAACTTCCAAGTGAAGGAGCAACCAGAGCAATAATTTGCATATTCTTTGCAAGGCTTCCAGAAAGTTGAGTGTGTTACCTCTACCTCTCAGTGGAGACCCAGGGAGGAAGTGACTTGTTCCTGAGGGCAGTGCTCCCCTGCGCCACAGCGGGGCGCCAGCGCTCTCCCTGAAGGTCTTAGTGCTTCCTGAAGTTCCAGTGACCAAGCTCTGCCTGTGCGGAGCAAGGAGCAGGGCCCAGGGACTGGCTCTGTCATTAGACTCTGCAGGCTCAGTATCTTACCTCCAAAATGTCTGCAACCAGAAATCTGTGGGATTTTTTTTTTTCCTCTCCAGGTTAGAAAATATTTGCAAAAACTTCATGAGCTATCTCTTAGGCCCCAGTCTGAACACAAATTTCATTTATGTTTCACGTACACTTGCCTTTTGCACATAGACTCCAATGTTATACAATACTTTTAGTGTGTCTGCATTTTGTCTATTACATTTTGACTATCACATGAGGTGAGATATAGGGGGTTTTGTTTGTTTGTGTTGTATTATCAGCACTCAAAATGTTGCAGATTTTGTAGCATTTCGTGTTTGGATTAGATATGCTCAATTTGTACTATAATTCCCCCAATAGTAACTACCAATATCTCACAGCATTCTTTTCATATTTGTAAAATAATCATATTTTAAAATCTCTTCTTTGAAACTTATATCATACAACTACTAAACTCTTAATTGTATGATGACAATTCAAAATCTTTACCTATACAAAGTTGATACTCAGACTGGGGAGATAGTTCAGCAATTAAAGGTACTTTCTTGCAAAGCCTGACTGCTAGAGTTTGACTTCCCAGTACTCGCATAAAGTCATGAAGCATGTGTCTGGAGCTTATTTGCAGTGGCAGAAGGAAGGCCTTGGTGCACCCATTCTCTCTGTTTCTCATAAATAAATAAAAATATTTTTTAAAGTCATACTTTGGTGATTTATCATGATAACCTTTTAAAGACTAAACCAATTTGTGTCTTGTGCTTTGCTTTTCCTTTGAGACAGGGTCTCCCAATGTAGCCAAGGGTTCCAAGAACTCATGATCCTCTTCAATCTGAAGACAGCTGATCTTATAAGCATGCACCACCACGTAGGATTAATTTGGTTTTAAGGGAATTAGTGTTCTAATTATGGGAGGCTGGGGAGAGAGTTCAGTTGGCAAAGTGCTCACCTTGCAAGCATGAGAACATAGGTTTGAGCCCTAGAACTCAAGTAAATATAAAGGCCAGGCATGGTGGTACTCACATGATTCTAATCCCAGAGCTGAGGAGATAGGAACAAGCAGGTCCCTGGGGCTTGCTGTGGAGCCAGTGTAGCCCAGCTAGGTCAGTTTCAGACCAGTGAGAGAGCCTATTAAAAAAAATAAAAGGATGGCACCTGAAGAAATGCACCCAAGATTGTCCTGTGACCTCAGTATGCATGCGTGTGAATTCACACACATGTTAAGACACAAATACACACCTACAAAAAGGGACAGTACTAGCCTGGTGTCATGATTCTAGTTTCCATTTTAACAGAATTTCTCCAGTTCCTTCATGGACTTATTGGCTAGTAAGTACAAAGAAAAAATGTATATTACAGCTTTTTATAATGCAGGCAAGAAATAGTACTAATTTGACTAAATGTGATAGTAACCAAGAACAGAAGAAGTGGTTAGATTTGGGAGATATTTGAACTCTATTATGTAGTACAGTTCACATTGTTACCCAAAAGATCAGATTAGGAGGATGAAATAAACCCAGGTATTTTATCAGCTAATTGCATGCTGCTTTTGCTCTGAGCCATGGGAAGAATGGGATAGCCTTGTAAAGTTGAAGGAAAAGAGGAGATGATTTGAGGAAATGTTCATTAAAATGTTTAAAAATTTGTGAGTGTAAGAGGGCTAAAAGACCTCTAAGTGATTGTCAATGACATTTATGTATTCAGGTTTGAGTTTGGGACAGGGTGTCAGAATGGACTGAATTCTCTGAGTTATTAACCAGTAAGATGACAGATTAATTACAGAAATACTGGTGTGCTTACAGAAAAACTTACCCCCTCCAAGTGACAGAGTTTTAATGAATAGAATTCCTGGTTCCTCTGAAGTGTAATACATAGTGGTGAATTGAGGTAGGTTTGGATGATGGGTTCTGCTCCACATTCAGGGACCTAGCTGGTAGAGGCTGCCTAATTGGTGTTTTTATACCTCTGGTACAGAGAGAAAATTATGCACATGGAAAAATTTGAGAGTATAGGTAATGTCTGCTTATATAATTAGACTAACAGTTACAATTAGATATGAGGAACTGAAAATAATCTTTGGCTGAGCAGGATTTTTCAAGCATCAACTCTTTTTTTCACTCTAGTCCAGGCTGACCTGGAACTCACTATGTAGTCTCAGGGTGGCCTTGAACTCATGGCAATCCGCCTACCTCTGCTTCCCAAGTGCTGGGATTAAAAGCATGTGTTACCATGCTCGGCTCTCAAGCATTAACTCTTTACTGAGAGAAATGAATATTGGTTTTTGGAAGCTACCTGGCAACCTCTTTTGTCCAGGTTTAGTAGAAGAAAGAAAGTAGCCAGGGCCATTGACACTCCAGCATTTCAAGATCAAGTAGTTGGTAAAGAATCAATAAAGACAATTGAGAACACTGCAAAATAAGAGCTTCAGATGAGTTGTTTCCTAAAAGCCAAATGAAGTATTTATTTCATAGACACGAGACAGAAGTCAGCATAGCTTAAATGGGATAAGCATTAATTTAGGAAGAATTTGATGTATGCAATCCCTGCTTTTTTTTTTAATTTTTATTTATTTATTTATTTGAGAGCAACAGACACAGAGAGAAAGACAGATAGAGGGAGAGAGAGAGAAAGGGTGTGCCAGGGCTTCCAGCCACTGCAAACGAACTCCAGACGCGTGCACCCCCTTGTGCATCTGGCTAACGTGGGACCTGGGGAACCGAGCCTCAAACCGGAGTCCTTAGGCTTCACAGGCAAGCGCTTAACCGCTAAGCCATCTCTCCAGCCCACAATCCCTGCTTTTAGCCAAAGAGTAGAGTAGTAAGAGCTTAACACAGGAGAACATAATCTTTGTCTCCATAGGATTCCGATATGGTTCTCACTTCCAGATAAGGGTTCCTTTACATTGAGTGGATCTCTTAGCCAATCAGAAATCTATTGGTTACCCACTGAGGCTGTGTGCCACTATTGCACTGGCATGTATATCCTGTCAGCGTATTTGCTTCTGAGTAGCTTAGACCTCTGGTTGCTCAGACCATTGTTGGCTATTTCCTCCGAGTAGCTCATGTAGCACTTTTCAGCACTAACAGACAGGCTAACTGTCTGTGGACTGGCTTTCTTTTTTGAATTCCAACCAGGACTCTCTGTGAACTGTTTCAGCAGCATATGGTGTCTTCAGCAATAAAGTTTTAGCTTTTTTTTGTTTAAGGTTTTTGTGTTTTATTTATTTATTTGAGAGCGAAGGACGCAGAGAGAAAGAGGCAGAGAGAGAGAGAGAGAGAGAGAGAGAGAGAGAATGGGGACGCCAGGGTCTCCAGGGTCTCCAGCCACTGCAAACGAACACCAGATGCATGTGCCCCCTTGTGCATCTGGTTAATGTATGTGCTGGGGAATTGAGCCTTGAACCAGGGTTAGGCTTCATAGGCAAGCGCTTAACTGCTAAGCCATCTTTCCAGGCGAGTATTAGCTTTTGCCTCGGGCAGGTAATCAAGTGCTTTGACAGAAAGCTGTTTTGATTTGAGGACCTCATCCGTCTCTCTGATCAACACCACATATCAGTAACCAATGTCTGGTACTGGGAATTTCCAGTAAGAGACAGAGAAAAAATATTCTTGTAAGCTTAGACTTCATCCCACCATCACCAGAGTCTTACTTTTCAGGTGCTTCCCCCTTACTCCTTTTGAGGCTTATATTTTTTAGGCTATCTCCAAGGATAAATGTTTCTAAGGTATCAGCTCATTTTGGATTTAATTTTGTGTTTGTTTCCAACCTTCCAGTTTCTCTCCCCTCCCTGCAACCCTACCATCCCTATTGTCTGGGCCTTGAGTTGTCTATCAGGTATGACAGCAACTTGAGCAAGTCCAGGTTAGGAACCACAGAAAAGTGATACCATGTGGCGTTTGTCTTTCTGTGATTGTGTGAGTTCCCTGAGTATGTTCTGCTCCAAGTCTCTCCATTTTTCTGCAAATTTCATTGTATCATTTTTTTTTTTTTTACTCTGAGTAAAATTCCTTTGTGAAAATGTACCACGACTTCTTTATCCATTCATCCAATAATGGGCATCTCGGTTGATTCCAGTTCTTAGCTATGATAAATTGAGCAGCTATAAACATAGTTGTAGTTGCCTGATTCAGGTGTCCCCCATAAACCTAGGTGTTCGGAACACTAGGTTCCCCAGCTGATGGCAATTGGAAATTAACACCTCCTGGAGGCAGTGTATTGTTGGGAGTGGGCTTATGGGTTTTATAGCCAGTTTCTCATGCCAGTGTTTGGCACACTCTCCTGTTGCCATTGTTCTCCTTATGTGGACTAGGAGGTGATGCCCACCTCTTCTCATACCATCATTTTCTTCTGCCATCATTGAGCTTCCTTTCGAACCTGTAAGCCAAAATAAACCTCTTTTTCTCCACAAGTTGCTCATGGTTGGGTGATTTCTACCAGCAATGCGAACTGGACCGTAACAATGGTTGAGCAAATAAATATCTCTGCATTGATTCATGGAGAAATTAGGATAAATGGCCATTAAGGGAATAATTGGGTCTGTTGGTAGCTCTATGTTCATCCTTTTCAGGAATCAGCAAAGTGATTTCCATAGTCATTGTACAAGTTTACATTCACACCAACAACAGATGAGGGTTCCTCTTTCCCCACATCCTTGCCAGAATTTGTTGTTAGATTTTTTAATGATTGCCATCCTTAGTGGATTAAGGTAAAAATCTCATGGTTATTTTAATTCACATTTACTTAATGGTTAGGGATGCTGAACATTTTCTTCACTGTGTGTTACAATTTGTAATTCTACCTCAGAGAACTCCCTATTCAGTTCTCTGCCCTACTTTTGGAGTGGGTTGTTTGATTCTTTTTTATTGCTTAGAGTTTTGAGTTCTTTGTAGATTCTAGATATTAGGCTCTGTCTGTGGCATAGCTGGCAAAGATTTTCTCCCAATCAGTGAGTAATCTATTGGATCTGCTTATGGTGTGCAAAAGTTTTTTAGCTTCATGAGATCCCACTAGTTGAGTGATTATTTAATTTCCTGGGCTACTGGGGTTTTGTTTAGGAAGTATTTCCCCACTCCTGTATCATGGAGAGTACCACCTATTTTTTCTTCTAATACTTGAAGAGTCTCAGGTCTTATATTGAGGTCTTTAATCTATTTGGACTTGATTTTTGTGTTTGGAGAGATGAGTGGATCTAGTTTCATTTTTCTACATATGGTCATTCAGTTTGTCCAGCACTCTTTGCTGTCTTTTAGCTAGTCTGCATTATTTGATCCTTTGTCAAAGATCAAGTAGCTGCAGTTACATGAAATAAGGTCTGAATCTTCAATTCTGTTCCATTGGTCTATGTTTCTGTACTTAGGCCAGTACCATGCTGGTTTTGTTACTATGGCTTTGTAATAGAGATTTAGATCAGGTATGGTAATACCTCTAGAGATTTTATTGTTGTTGTTTAGTTAAGGTTATGTTTGGATATCTGAGACCTGCTGCCATTCCATATGAATTTTGAGATCACTTTTTCAATCTCTGTGAAGAATGATGTTGATATTTTTGTTGGTATTTCATTAAATCTGTATATTGCTTTTGGTAGAACTGCCATTTTCACAATATTGATTCTACCTATCCAGGAGCATGGGAGATCTTTCCATCTTCTCCTCAAGTCCTCATCAATTTCTTTCTTGAGGTTATTTTTTTTTTTTAACATTTTCATTATGTAGTCATTTCACATCCTTGGTTTGTGTTATTACAAAGTATTTAGTTTTTTGTTGTTATTGAAAATGACACAGCCTCAATTGTTTCTTTGTTTTTTGGTGTTTCTTTTTCTTAATTTACTTTAATTTAATTTTTTATCTTTTCACAATTTTTATTAACAGTTTCCATGATTATAAAAAATATCCTGTGGTAATACCCTCCCCCTGCACTTTCCCCTTTGAAATTCCATTCTCCAACATATTACCTCCCCATCTCAATCATTCTACTTACATATATACAATACCAACCTATTTTTTTTAATTTTTATTTATTTATTTATTTACTTATTTATTTGAGAGCGACAGACACAGAGAGAAAGACAGATAGAGGGAGAGAGAGAGAATGGGTGTGCGAGGGCTTCCAGCCTCTGCAAACAAACTCCAGACACATGCGCCCCCTTGTGCATCTGGCTAGCTTGGGACCTGGGGAACCGCACCTCAAACTGGGGTCCTTAGGCTTCACAGGAAAGCACTTAACCGCTAAGCCATCTTTCCAGCCCCAATACCAACCTATTAAGTACCCTCCTCCCTTCCTTTCTCTTCCCTTTATATCTCCTTTTTAACTTACTGGCCTCTGCTACCAAGTATTTTCCTTCTCACACAGCAGCGCAATCTTCTGTAGCTAGGATCCACATATGAGGGAGAACATGTGGCACTTGGCTTTCTGGGCCTGGGTTACCTCACTTAGTATAATCCTTTCCAGATCCATATGTTTTTCTGCAAATTTCATAACTTCATTTTTCTTTACTGCTGAGTAGAACTCCATTGTATAGATGTGCCACATCTTCATTATCCATTCATCAGTTGAGGGCCATCTATGCTGGTTCCATTTCCCAGCTGTTATAAATTGAGCAGCAATAAACATGGTTGAGCACGTACTTCTAAGGAAATGAGATGAGTCCTTAGGATATATGCCTAAGAGTGCTATAGCTGGGTCATATGGTAGATCAATCTTTAGCTGTTTTAGGAACCTCCACACTGATTTCCACGATGGCTGGACCAGATTACATTCCCACCAGCAGTGTAGAAGGGTTCCTCTTTTTCCACATCCCTGCCAACATTTATGATCATTTGTTTTCATGATGGTAACCAATCTGACAGGAGTGAGATGGAATCACAATGTAGTTTTAATCTGCATTTCCCTGATGACTAGTGACGTAGAACACTTTTTCAGATGCTTATATGCCATTCGTATTTCTTCCTTTGAGAATGCTATGTTTAGCTCCATAACCCATTTTTTCACGTTTGTCTCTTTATTTATTTTTTTAATTTACTTTTTAAATTTAGTTTTCTATTCAGTATATACAGGCAGTTTGGTACCATTATTAGGCTCATCCATGACCTACCCCCTCCCCATTGGCCCCTCCTTATTGAGGTATATGGGTCATGCCTTATGTACTTAGCCCACAGTTATTGGTGTGATAAATGTCTCTGCATATCCTGACCCAACATGTGGCTCTCACATTCTTTCCGTCCCCTGTTCCGCAAAATATCCCTGAGCCATGTTGGGTTCATTTTTGGTCTGCTTCAGTGGTGAGGTGTTGGGAGACTCTGAGGCTCTGGCTCTCTGATTTGCTAGGAGTTCATTTTTCTCTATGTTGGTCTCCTTCCACCTTGTGCTAGTATCTGGTTAATCAGAAAAAGAGCACTGTTGCTTATTTCACTAATTTTCCTTATTTTCAACCGGTACTCTTTTGAGGTATGATGGGGTGGCTCTCTCCTTAGGATCTACATCTGTCTGAAAAAGAGAAGCAGATTCTCCAACAGAGAGTAAGTTAGTTCCAGGACAAATGAAATAACCCTTAGTTGTTTTGGTTTTTTTTTTTTTTTAATAGAGAGTTTAATAGTTGTAGGCCCTCTTTGTAGCCCATGATTGATGGTAGCTTGATATTGGAGAGAGAGTTTATGTTTGGATATGATTCTGACTTGTTTCCCAGCTCCAGCTATGGGTCCTGTACCACTGAGGGGATCAGTTAGCCAAATCAAGAGCAGTTGGTTCCCCACCAAGGCTGTGTGCCACTATTGCACGTGTGTGGGCATCACAACTGGTTATTTGTTGCTAAGTAGGTTGGGCCATGACTTGCTTGGACAGATATTGGTCACTTCCCCCAGTCGCCCATGTAGCACCTTCTGGCACTAGATATGCTGACTGTCTGGGGACTGACTCTCTCCTGGCTTCCAGCCATGGTGTTCCATTTTACATGTCAGCTGCATATGGTGTCTTCAGCAATAGGGTCTTACCACTGACCTTTGGTGGGTCATCAAGTACTCTGACAGAAATCCGTCATTCTTTTAGGAAACCTTGTAGGTTTCTATGATCAAAAGCTCATTGTGGATGATAGCCCCATGCTGGTACTGGGAGTCACAGGTCAGTGCCCACTAGAAAATGAGGAAGAATATAAGTAATGTACAAGAGTTAGGGAGGAGAAAGAGAGAGAGAGGGAGAGGGAGGGAGGGAAGATGTAGAAGGTTTAGGTTAGATTGATCCTACCCTCTCCAGTGTCATGTGGTTCAGGTGTTTCCTATAAGGGCCTGGTGAAGGTTCAACCATTTGGTCTGCCTTTTAGGAAGTAGAATTTTATGGTACCATTGCCATTGGGGTCTAAATTACTGTTTCCCACACTTCTGTGCCCTCCCCTCCCTCCCCATCCATCCTAGTGTCTAGTCCATGAGATGCTTTCTGGGTAGGTAAGGTATCTTGGGTAGATTCAGGTTAGGTGCTGTAGATGAGTGAGAATATGTGGTGATTTTTTTTTCTTTTTTTTTCTGTGATTGGGTAAGTTCACTGAGGATGATCTGTTCCAGCTTCACCCATTTTTTTTAAATATTTTACTTTATTTATTTATTTGAGAATGACAGACAGAGAGAAAGAGGGAGAGAGAGAGAATGGACGCGCCAGGGTCTCCAGGCACTGCAAACGAATTCCAGATGCGTGCACCCCCTTGTGCGTCTGGCTAATGTGGGTCCTGGGGAGCAAAGCCTCAAACCGGGGTCCAAAGGCTTCACAGGCAGGTGCTTAACCGCTAAGCCATCTCACCAGCCCTCGGTTCACCCATTTTTCCTCAAATTTCTTTGTGTCATTTTTTCTTACTGCTGTATTCCATTGTATAGATATACCACATCTTAGTTATCCATTCTTCTAGTGATGGACATCTGGATTGATTCCAGCTCTTAGCTATTACAAATTGAGCCACTACAAACATGGCTGGGCAAATCTCTCTGGCCTATGGTTTGAAGGTTTTAGGGTAGATGCTCAGTAAGGGAATAACTGGGTCTACGGGTAACTCTATAGTCAGCTTTTTCAGGAGTCTCCATATTGCTTCCCAAAGTGGTTGTCCCATCCTGCATTCGCACCAACAGTGGATGAGTGTTCCTACTTCTCCACATCCTCGCCAGCATTTACTTTCATTAGATTTTTTTGATGTTTGCTATCCTTATTGGGGTAAGGTGGAATCACATAGTTGTTTTAATTTGCATTTCTCTGATGATTAGGGATGATGAACATTTTCTTAAGTGTGTGTTTGCCATTTGTGTTTCTTCCTCTGTGAATTGCCTGTTCAGCTCTTTGCCCCATTTTGTGTGTGGGGTGTTTGACTCAAGGAAACAGTTAAGACATTTGACAAAACAAAGGGCTGGTTCTTTGAAAATATAAACAAGATTGACAAACCCCTGGCCAATTTGATCAAGCAATAAAAGGAGAAGCTTCAAATTAACAAAATTCAAAATGAAAAAGGAGAGATCGCAATAGACATAAGTGAAATTGGGAGAATCATCAGGACTTATTTCAAAAACCTCTACTCCACAAAACTGGATAATGTGGAGGAGATGGATAAATTCCTGGATGCATACCATCTATCAAAGCTAAACTCAGAGTAGATTAATCACCTCAGTGAACCCATCACACTCATGGAGATTGAAAATGTAATAATAAAAAAAAAAACCTCCCCAAAAAGAAGAATCCAGCGCCAGATGGCTTCTCAGCTGAATTCTATCAAACCTTTATGGAAAAACTCAAACCAATCTTCCTGAAACTGTACCACACAATTGAAGAACAGGGAAAGTACCCAACTTCTTTTATGAAGCTCATATCACCCTAATTCCAAAACCAGGCAGAGATGCCCCAAGAAAAGAAAACTACTGGCCTATTTCCCTAATGAACTTAGATGCAAAGGTCCTGAACAAAATCCTCACAAACCGAATCCAACAACACATCAAAACCATTATCCACTTTGACCAACTGGGATTTATCCCAGGAACACAAGTGTGGTTCAAAATACGGTAAGGGAATAACTGGGTCTATGGGTAACTCTATAGTCAGCTTTTTCAGGAGTCTCCATATTGCTTCCCAAAGTGGTTGTCCCATCCTGCATTCGCACCAACAGTGGATGAGTGTTCCTACTTCTCCACAATGTCAATGTAATACACCACATAAACAAGGTTAAACATTAAAAACCACGTGATCATTTCAATAGATGTAGAAGAAGCATTTGACAAGATACAACATCACTTTATGATCAAAACACTGGAGAGAATTGGCATGTTTGGTTCATATCTTAACATAATAAAGGCAACATACAAAGCTCCTAAGGCCCAAATAATACTTAATGGAGAGAGACTGGAGGAATTCCCATTAAGATCAGGAACAAGACAGGGTTGTCCTCTCTCACCTCTGGTTTTCAATATAGTACTGGAAGTCCTAGCTCAAGCAATAAGACAGGAGAAGGAAATAAAAAGGATATAATTTGGAAAGGAAGAAGTTAAGTTAGCTGTATTTGCTGATGACATGATTGTATATGTAAGAGACCCGGGAGACTCCATCCCAAAACTTCTAAAGGTGATTAACTCCTATAGCAAAGTAGCAGGATACAAAATCAATGCACAAAATCAGTAGCATTTCTATATGCAAATTACAAAGATACAGAGAAAGAAATAAGGGGCATAGTACCATTTTCAATAGTAACAAAAAAAAATATTTTGGATAACATTAACCAAGGAAGTGAAAGATCTATACAATGAAAACACAAAGACCTTAAAAAAAGAAATTGAGGAGGACTTGAGAAAATGGAAAGACCTCCCATGCTCCTGGATAGGCAGAATTAACATTGTGAAGATGATAATCCTACCAAAAGCAATACATAGATTTAATGCAATTCCAATTAAATTCCCTACAGTGTTTTTCACAGACATAGAAAAAATGATCTCAAAGTTCATATAGAAAGGCAGAAGGCTTCGCATATCCAAACATATCATCAACAAAAGAAATACCTCTGGTGGCATCACCATACCTGATCTAAAGCTATATTACAAAGCCAAAGTAATAAAAACAGCATGGTACTGGCATAAAAACAGGAGTATAGACCAATGGAATAGACTTGAGGACCTGGGCTTTGGGTCAAGCAACTATAGCTACTTGATATTCAACAAAGGCCTGAACAAGATAGGCTGGAAAAAAGACATCATCTTCAATAAATGGTGCTGGACAAACTGGATAACCACATGCAGGAAACTGAAACTTGATCCACACATTTCACCATGCACTATACTCAAATCCAAATGGCTCAAAGGCCTCAATATAAGACCAGAAAGTCAAATACTAATGGAAGAAAATTTAAGAAGTACTTTCCATGAAATAGGAATGGAAAAAGACTTTCTGAACAAAAACCCAGTAGCTCACGACCTTAAACAGTCACTCAACCAATGGGATCACATATTACTGAAGAGTTTCTTTACAGAGAAGCATACAATAAGCAAAGCCAATAGATTACCCACAGAATGGCAGAAAATATTTGCGGTTTATTCAACTGATAGAGGCCTAATCTCTAGAATCTACAAAGAACTCATAGCCCATTTTTTGATTGGCTTATTTGATTCCTTATTATTTAACTTTTTGAGTTCTTTGTATATCCTAGATCTCAATTGTTTCTTTGTATATTTGTCATTTCCATATAGAAATTCTGACTTTTGTGCATTGATTTTGTATCATGCTACTTTACTGAAGGAATTAATCACCTTTAGAAGTTTTGAGATGGAGACTTTTGGGTCATTTATGTATAGGATCATTTCATCTGCAAAGTGGTGTAATTTGACTTCTTCCTTTCCAATTTGAATTCCTTTTATTTCTTTCTCCTGCCTTATTGCTTGGGCTAGTACTTCTAGTACTATGTTGATGAGCAATGGTGAGAGTGGGCACCCCTGTCTTGTTTCTGGTCTCTGTGGGATCTCCTTGAGTTTTTCCCCATTAAGTATTATTTGGGCTTTAGGAGCTTTATATATATCCTTTATTGTGTTGAGATATAAACCCTCCATGCCTATTGTTTCCAGTGTTTGTATCATAAAGTGATGCTATATTTTTTCAAAGGCCTTCTCTGCATCAATTGAGATGATCATTTGTTTCCTATGTTTAAGTTTATTTTTGTGGTATATTACATTGACTGATTTCCATATGTTGAAACATCCCTACATCCCTGGGATGAAGCCTAGTTGCTCAAGGTGGATAATGCTTTTAATGTGTTGCTAAATTCAGTTTGTGAGTATTTTATTCAGAATCTCTGCATCTAAATCCATTACGGATATAGGCATGTCATTTTCTTTTCTTGTTACATCTTTGGTTTTGGTATTAGGGTGATTCTAGCTTTATAAAAGGAGTTGGGGATGATTCCCTTATCCCAATTATGTGAAACAGTTTGAGAAAAATTGGTTTCAGTTCTTCTGTGACGTTTTGATAGAATTCAGCTGAGAAGCTTTCCAGTCCTAGACTTTTTTTTGGGGGGGGGTTGATTATCTTTTTAATCTCCATGTTTGTGATAGGCTTGTTTAAGAGATTAATCTTCTCTTAGTTTAGTTTGGGGATGTGGTAGGTGTCTAGAAATTCATCCATTTTTCCAGGTTAACCAATTTTATAGAGTAGAGATTTTGAAATATGTCCCGATTATTTTTTCCATTTCAGTGATGTCTGCTGTGACCTCTCCTTTTTCATTTCTGATTTTGTTAATTGGATTCCTTGCTTTCTTTGTTTGATGAAGTTGGCCAGGGGTTGGTCAATATTGTTTATTTTATTCAAAGAACCAGCTCTTTGTTTCATCAATTTTTTAAATTGGTTTCTTTTTTAAAAATATTTTTTGTTCATATTTTATTTATTTATTTGAGAGCGACAGACACAGGGAGAAAGATAGAAGGAGAGAGAGAGAATGGGCGTGCCAGGGCTTCCAGCCACTGCAAACGAACTCCAGATGTGTGCACCCCCTTCTGCATCTGGCTAATGTGGGACCTGGGGAACCGAGCCTCGAACCGGAGTCCTTAGGCTTCACAGGCAAGCGCTTAACCGCTAAGCCATCTCTCCAGCCCTTAAATTGGTTTCTTAGTATCCAGTTTATTAATTTCTGCTCTGATCTTTATTATTTCTTTGTATCTGGAGCACTAAGGTTTGGATTCTTCTTGTATTTCCAGTGCCTTTAGGTGGACAATTAGATTGTTAATTTGAGAAGTCTCTGTCTTTGTTATGAAGGAATTTAGTGCTATGAATTTTCTCCATAGGACTGCCTTCATGTGTTCCATAATTTTTGGTAGGTTGTGTTTTTATTATCATTCAATTTTCGGATTTTTAAAAGTTCTTTCACAACTCATTCATTGTTTAAAAGTATGTTGTCTCCAGTACCTGGTGGAGTTCTTGGTGAGTCTCTTGTTGATTTCTACCTTTAAAGAATTGTGATCAGATATGATGCAGGAAGATACTTCAGTCTTCCTGAATTTATGGAGGCACACTTTATGGCCTAATATGTGCTCAATTTGGGGGAAGCCTCCATGGGCTGCTGAGAAGAATGTGTATCCTATAGAGTTGGGGTGGAAAGTTCTGTAGATGTCCATTAGGTCCAGTAGATCAATGGTATTGTTGAAATCTATTATTTCCCTCCCAATTTTCTGCTTGGATGATCTGTCTATTGATGATAGTGGAGTATTAAAGTCTCCACCTATGATGGTGTTTGTGTTTATTTCTGTTTTGATGTCAAGTAGATTTTGTTTTATAAACTGTGGTATAGCTGTGTTTAGTGCACACACACACACACACACACACACACACATATACATTTATATATGATTGTGATGTGTTCATGTTGGATCATTCCATTGATGTGTAAGAAGGTGCCTTCTTTGTCCTTTTTGATTACTTTTGGTTTGAAATTTATTCTATCAGATATTAATATATGTCTCTTTGTTTTTTATTTCCATTTGCTTGGAATATCATTTTCCATTCTTTCACCCTGAGGAGATGTCTATCTTTAGAGATGAGGTGGGTTTCTTGAAGACAGCAGAAGAAGGGTCCATTATTTTGACCTACCTTGATAATTTGTGCCTTTTTGTTTGGTTACTTTTATTTATTTGAGAGTGACAATCAGAGAAAGAGAGAGAATGGGTGCACCAGGGCCTCTAGCCACTACAAATGAATTCCAGATATGTGTGCCACGTTGTGCATCTGGCTTACATGGGTCCTGGGGAATCAAGCCTTGAACTGGGTCCTTAGGCTTCACAGGCAAGCACTTAACCACTAAGCCACCCCTCCAGCCCCTAAGTTGTGTCTTTTGATGTGTGAGCTAAGAGTATTAATATTTAAGGTTATTATTGTGGGGTTTGAATTAATCCCTGCCATGATGAGGTGCTTTATGGGCTTTGGTGCTTTCTTATGTTTTGTACTTGTTTTGAGCCTGGTCTATTTTTCATTACTCTGATCTTCTTGTTGGCTCTTAAGATTAGTTCTTTGACTTTTCTGTGTGGATTAATCCCTGAAGTATTCTCTGTAGGATTGGCTTTGTGTTCATATAATCATAGCATTGAGTTTTTTCATGGAAAGTTTTCCTTGATACTTTTGCTGGGAAGAGTAGCTTGGGTTAGAAGCCATAGTTTTTAAGACTCTGAAGCATTCCATACTAGGTCCTTCTGACTTTCAGGGTTTCCATTGAGAAATCCAAGGTAATTCTAATTACATTGCCTTTGTGAGTTGTTTCTCTCTTGCTGCTTTTAGCATTCTCTCTTTATTTTCATTGTTAAGAGTTTTAACTATGATGTGCCTTGGAGAATTTCTTCTTTGTTTCTGTCTGTTTGGTATCCTATGGGCTTCTTGTATCTGGATGAGCCTCTGTTTTGAGAGATTGAAAAAATGTCTCTTCAATAATGTTGTTAAATATGTTCTCTATGCCTCTAACCTGGATTTCTTTTCCTTCTAGTATACCCATCATCTGGATGTTTGGTCGTTTGGGGGTATCCCACATTTCCCTCATATTATGTTCAGTTGATTTTTTGAACATAGAAAAGCCTTTGGCCTCCCAATCAATTTTTTCTGTCTTGTCTTCCGGGTTAGAGGTTCTGTCTTCCACATGAGTAACTCTATTAGTAAGGGGTTCTAGAGATGTTTCTATAAGCTCTATTTTATTTTTATTTTCTGTTGTGTTATTTTGCATCATTTCCATCTCCTTTCTGAGGTACAATTGCAGTTTGAGTTCTGATTTTCTTGATGCTTCCTGGAGTTCATTCATTTGATCAAGCCTTCAATAAGCTTAATCAATCGGTTATTGAGATCGTCCATTTATTGACTCACATTCAATTCATTCATTTATTTCTTGAGGGTCCTAACATCTTTTCCAATCAAGTTCAGCCTACTGTCAAAAGCCAAATGCTCAAAGAGAAGATTCTGTTCAATTTCAGTGACATAATTGTTAGGTTTTTATTATTTGCTTCCAGTTTAGCAATTCTTTTGATCAGTATCTCATTAGTTATTGTGCTTTCATTTTGGAATTGAATATCTGTTGATTTCTCTATGATTTCATTGGAGGTTTCCATTGTGGGACTAGGCATCCTTGATAGCGATCTCTTAGTTTTCTGAATTTTGGTTGGCTTTTTTTTCCATTGTGGTCTACCCAACTTGGGGAGACAGTTTATTCTATTGAGGAGGAAGCAAGTGTTTGTCCTTGTAGGTTCTTCAGAAGGTATTCTGTTTTACAAGTGAAATGGTTTGATATACTGGTGTGTAATGGGGTTATATCCACAGTTTGTGGAGATTGCAGATACATCAGAGATACCTGGGAAACTGGAGTTCTGACCTACTCACTCCACTTGTGCATACTCTTCAGTGCCCTAGAATCATAGGTTGGGGGACCAGGAACCTGGAGAGCCAGATGCAAGAGGCCTGTTCCTACAGTGACCCATGTACCCTCTGACTCAGGGGAACAGGGGCCAGTCAGGATACCAGAGCAAAATGCCTGTTTCCCCAGCCCCCACACAAAGATCCACTCTCCCCAAGCCAGGCTTACGGGGACCTACAGGCACCAAGAAACTGGGAGGAGCCAGGAAACAGGGGTCTGGCCTACTCACTGTCACTACTCACCCTCTGATGTGCTCCCTCAGTCTCAGAGTATCCAGGAGTTGGGGACCCAAGGGCACTTCAATCAAGAAGGTAGAGCAAGGGCGCTGCTTCTGCAGCAAGCTCATAGCAGGGTCCAAGCAGCCCCAAGCCAGCTGCAGGGGGTTCCTACCAGGACCAGGAAACTGGGAGGAACCCAGGGGAACAGAGATCTGGCCTACTCACTCTGTATCCTCCGCGTGCACCCTCAGGTGCAGGGTATCCTTGTTAAATATTCTTTTAAAGATGTTTAATACAGTTCTGGAACACATATTTAATTTTATGAAAAGATTTACAATAGCTTCAAAGAGACAGTGATAACAATGGTAATGATAACAGGTATGTTACCATGCATGAAAGTCATAATGATGGTGACAATGTCCTGCCACTGTAAATATATGCTTCAATAAAGTGCAGACTGCAGACATCCAGAGAGATATTCATGATAGAAATAATAAATGATTCAAATATGTATGGTTCCGGAAATGAAATTTTAAATTTCAGCAAGGCTTGATGATAGCTCTATGGAGGAATTAAAATTCCTTTCTAAAATATTTGGAAAGACTGACAAAGCATTACATTTCATTATTTATAAGTGATTATTTTTATTGGTTCAATACAAACTTTATATTTACCATATTTTTGATCTTGAATTATTCTTTAATTTTATACATTCAAATTGATTTTTCTGCTAGAATTAGTTGAGGGAAAAAAAGTGACCCACACATTCAAATGACTGAAGAGAACATCATTGAATGGATATTATAAATGAATCCTCACAATGACTTGTAGTACTGGCACAAATGAATGGATAAAGGCAACACCTGTCATCATGAATATATATGGTAAACAGATACTCACAATGACTTGTACCATGGGCACAAATGATTGGGTGATGATAACACCATTGTCATCATGAATATATATGGTACATGAGTCCTCACAGTACCTTGCACTATAGCTTAATAGTCTTCATTTTTAATTAATAAGATAAAAATTATAATGCCTGCTTTAGACACTGTCAGGAACGAATAAGGAAATGCTTGTTTTGTATCTTGTGCAGGTCTGCCTAGAGTACATATTACATATTCACTGTTGTCCCTATATGGTTCTAGGAGGATCCTTCCATGCCCAAGATGCTGTGTTTCACATGGTCAAATGCTTAAGCCATCTGTGTTAGTTAATGGAGTCCAGAAGAATTATATATAAATATATGTATACATATACACGGCACAAAGCCTCCATCCTCTTACACAAAGGTGCTAGTCTGAACTCAGAAGGACAACCAACTCTTTCACCTATATGGTTTGAAAATAGAATTCTTTGTCTTTACAGATTCAAGGGATTTAAAGTCTCAATAATTCAACAGTAACTTTTGATTGGTTACATTTATAATTTCTCAGAGGCACTTACAGAAACAATCAGATGGATAGAAAAATGGAGGGAGTGAAGTATAATTGTTCAGATCACAGTGCCAAGTATTCAGTCTTTCTTTTTCCTTTGGCTTTATGGGTAACCTGGATAAGACAAAGGTTAAATCCTATGAGGAATGGAAATAAGAAATTAATTTCCATTTTAAATTAACACCAGATATACTTGAGAGTTTAAATCAGGGCCAATCACAGATTTAAGTTCTAGATTAAATTCATACCCACTCAGATTCATTTTTAGCTACTACCTACTCAAGAACTGCAACACAGTTGCTAAACTCAGGAATTAATGGATCAGTTTGCCAGGAATTCTGTGAAGTCCTTGAAGTTAAAAGTCAGCAGAAAGGACTTCCAACAACACTTTATTAAGAACACACCACCACAGCTATCAAAGGGGCCGCCTGTGAGAAGTCACACCATGCCTGGGACACTGTTTTCCCAGATGCTTTTGTTTAGTAGTAACATCATGGGTGAGAACCAGGTGACCCAAGCTCACTGACTGGAGCCAAAAGAACTATTGGAATGGAAAAATGTTTCAGAAGCACTTTGGTAGTGCTCCCAGGGGACTGAGGCAGCCTCCACACTACTAATGGCAGAATCAACAGGGAAATACAGCTTCATATCACTGCTGTAATGAGCAGCACCTTCAACCCCCTTCTTCATACATTAAACTCTGGGCATAAGACAGGAAAAGGAAAAATGACTATAGAATAATGCTTTGGATCTTTCCCTTATGGGGCTAGTTTATACACATGTGTGTACATACATGTGTACACATCTATATACCTAATTCTTTCCATTCCAATATGTGCAGTTCCAGGTATGGAGAATGAGGTTCTATAATGCATTGACTCAAATATCAATGTCAACATCAACTGAACAATCTATCTACTGATCAGCTTATTCTTGGCTTGTTTGCCTTAATAGTACTAACACCTCAGTGGTTTAAACAGATATAATATATAACAATTCCCAGTATCTATCTGACATCACTGGGAAGCTTTTCATATGAATATGTGGACTAAATAAAAATGATAAAATGTGTGAAAAGTCATAATTGCAGACATTGGTAAGACAACAAATTTCTACACTATTGAATTATTACTATGAGATAGAACCCTTCTATATCTAGTGGTTGAACACCTGTGGATTCATTCCATTGTAGACTGAAAATATTCTTTAACAATAATTGTATCTGTACTGAATATATAGACTTTTTTCTTGCCATCACTACCTGAATGATATCTGCATAGTATTTGCATTGTATTAGGGATTATGAGTCCTCTAGAAACAATATAAAGTGTAGAGGAGAATATGCATGGGTTGTAAACACAATAGTATGGGAGGGAGTTGACCAGGCAGTAAGGGTGACTGGGCCACTGAAAATATCCTTGCAGTCTCCACTTTGCTAGAGATCAAAGTATGATCTTACTTATCTCTTCCCAGATGTGTTTTTCCACAAATAACCTGGGCCTCTCCTGGGAGGGATGTCTTCTTGCCTAGGATATAATCTAATCCTAACATTGTGGTTGGTCAAGTTCAGCTCCCAGAACTTGGTGTCATGGCTAGCTTCTTCCTGAGACAGCCCCTAGCCCAGACAAACTAGCTGTCTCTGGCTCACCTGAGCCAGAAGGTAGGACCCACCACTGTGAGATTATAAATACATTAACTGGGGAAGGCAAGCTCTCTGGGATGCCTGACCACTCCTGAAACACCCAATTCTGGAGAGGTTCCCCTCATCTCAGCTAGGCTGGGCTGGGCTGAGACAGGAAAGAAGCCCCTGACCCTGACTTCCCACATTGGCTCTTTACCCTCCTCCTGCCCTTCACAGGGCAGGAGCACTTTGTACTTTCTTTTCTTTCCTAACTCTTTTTTACATTTATTTCAGGCCCATCACATGGGCTTCTCAGACCATGTAGGTGTATTCATTTCCCTTACCTTTGTTCTATACTTCCCTCAATAAATATAATAATTTAATCATTATCCTTCTCAGTTTGGTTTGCCCAATTCTTTGGTTAAATGCTAACCTGAACCTAGGGTTTGGGGTTAAAGGACTTTTCTGAACCCCTAACACCTCATTTCAATTATGTATTACTTATATAATGGACTGAAACATCTTTCAATGTTGGCATACACAGAAAGGTTCTTGAAACCAATCTCCTATGGGACCACTAGATTATATTTATATTTTTAAAAATATTTTTCTTTATTTATTTGAGATAGAAAGCGACAGACACACAGTGAAAGAAAGAATGAGAGAGATGGGCTGCAGGGATGGCTTAGTGGTTCAGGCACTTGCTTGCAAATCCAAAGGACCCAGGTTTGATTCCCCAGGACCCACATTAGCCAGATGCACAATGGGCACATGTGTCTGGAGTTCGTTTGCAGTGGCTGGATGCCATGGTGTGCCAGTTCTCTCTCTCTCTCTTTTTCTCTGTCAAGTTAATAAATAAAATATTTTTTAAAGAGAATGAGAGAGAGAATGGGTGCATCAGGGCCCCCGACCACCGGAAATGAACTCCAGATGCATGCGCTACCTTGTACATCTGGCTTACATGGGTCCTGGGGAATCAAACCAGCATCCTTTGGCTTTGCAGGCAAATGCCTTAACTGTTAAGCTATCCCTCCAGCCCTACATTATACTTTTATAACGTGAAAATAAATTTAGGAAATGGTATCAAAGGAAACAAGAAAAACTCAACTGATTTTTCTGATCCCCAAAAATATAAGAATGGTTGGGAATTGGTCTTACAGAAAAAGACAAAATTGTGAAAGTTTCTTGATCATTTTTCTATGAAACTGTGAGTTCACTCAGAAGCAAAAATCAAATTTCAGCAAACTCAAAAACTGTGTAATACACAGGAGAGAGGGGAGAAGGGGTGAAAGATGGAAGGAAGGAGAGAAAGAAAAAGAGGGTAGGAAGGGAAGGAAGGAGAGAGGGGAAAGAGAGTGCTTAGGCCAGCCTGGTTTCTCAACAGAGAAGCCAGGCAGAGCCTTTACTGACACCAGCACCTGCTACCTCAGGGCCTGGTTGCTGAGGCCCCTCACCCCTGCAAGCCCCTCTGATGGAAAGCAGCTGCAGTGAAAAGGCCACTGTCACCCTGACTAAGCATGAAAGGTGGCAAATCGCACTTTCCAAGGGCAAAGCCTAGCAAAAAGGTCAACTGTGATAGACATGTCCATAATGGATAAGGAGGAAATAAAATTAAACAAGAATTCCCAGCACAGGTTTTCTCAGTTTTCTGTTTGTTTAATAATATCCTTACTAGTAGACTACTAGTCTAGTGCCAAGTAAAAATTTAAATTGCATGAATGAAGTAAAAGGAATTAAATAACTAAATAATATGTTCATTATAATATTTTAATATATTTCTGTAATTTAAATGTGAATTTTTTCTCACCTTTCCCTTCAGTCTCTATAATGCACACATGACATAACTTCTCCAATTTGATTTAAGGTCCATATTAGGAGTCATAGTTAAGGATATAATAAATATCATTAAAATATTTATTTCTTCATTAATTCTGTGTGTTTATGTGCCTTTTCATCCTGTTTTAGGTGCTACAAACATAGGGTTCACACATGGTAACTGTCATTAAGTTATTATCTATGCCCCTAACCCTCGTGCTATTTTTATTTTTGCAAAAGAGGGGAAAAAACTAATTGTATCCCTTAAAGTCAACTAGGACTTTGCCACGGGTTTTCAGAAGAGTTTTTAATAGTATAGTATTTATTTCTATCCTCTTTCTAACTTCTTTTTTTTTAATTTGTTAATTTTTATTTATTTATTTGAGAGTGACAGAGAGAAAGAGAGGGAGAGAGAGAGAGACAGATAGAGAATAGGCGCGCCAGGGCTTCCAGCCACTGCAAACGAACTCCAGACGTGTGCGCCCCCTTGTACATCTGGCTAATGTGGGTCCTGGGGAATTGAGCCTCGAACCGGGGTCCTTAGGCTTCATAGGAAACACTTAACTGCTAAGCCATCTCTCCAGCCCCTCTTTCTAACTGCTTATTCTAGGGTATATATATTTATTTGGGGGACTTTTTTTCTGGGATAGATACATTTATTTTTTTCTGGGGTAGATATATTTATTAAATTTTTATCTTTTATTTCAGAGAGAGAGAGAGAGATTGAGAATAGGAATGTCAGGGCCTTTTGCTACCACAAATGAACTCCAAGTATATGTGCCACTTTATGGACCTGGCTTTAATCAAACCTAGATGGCAGGCGTGGCAAACAACCACCTTTAACTACTGAGCTGTCTTTCAAGTCCCCCCCCCCTTTTTTTTTGCTTCCTCCTTTTCAACCTACTTCTCTGTCTTCCTCCTTTTCCTTCTCTTTCCTGCTCACCCCCCCAACACCTTTAGTTTGAAGCTAAAAATTAAGAATTAAATGATCCTACCCAATGTCAATACTAACCCAGATCTGTCTGTTACCTTAGGTATGGGCATAAATATTTGCATTGCCAACTATTTTCCCTTTACTTTTCCTTATAACCAGATCTCACTTGAATTCTACAACTTTCACCTGAAAGCTCAGGTTGCTCTCAATTTCTTTATGTCACTAATATCTTTTGCTATATAGTTTGACATGAAGATATTATAGAGTTAGACATCTAATAATGACAAGGAAACCTGACAGGGAATAAAGGAAGTGCCTGTTAACCTAACAACAGTTGTTAGGCTGTGTTGTCAAGAATAAATTATTTGACTACCTTTAAATTCTTCAATACAACTGATGTGGCTCCCTCCTGACTTAGTCATATGCTGATGCTGGAAGGGAAGATAATCAGAATTGATGAAATATTTTGGCACCCTCACCTTCTGTACTATCAATTCCAGGTAAGAGCTGTTTACTTTTGAGAAAACCTCTCTGTAGGACAATGCAGTTCTCCTCATTTAAGAACCAGTTCTTGGGACCTGTTGCTTTACTCACTGACATCAAACAAAGTTGTAAAACCAGTTCCTCTATTAGGCTATAACAAGAAAACAAGAGCCTACTTCTATAAAGATTTTAATTAGATTATGTAATTGTCTCCATATGTAGACCTACATTTGTTTGCGTGCCTGAGATTTACCTCATATCACTAAGTTGTTTCCATTTAAACCACTCATGACTTATTAGTCACAAGATGCTTCCTGGTGGTTCATGAATCTGTTGATACTCTTGTGTTTTTCTCCAACAACTTAGTGTTTTACCATCCTGCTCTGAAAAAATGGGAAACTGCTTCCTCAAGCATGCTTGAAGTGTTTTCCATCTGAATGTAGATTTTCTAGTTAGATATAATTACATATGAAATGTTGATCTGTACAAATTGTTCAAATAAAAGAAAAATATCATGGTGCATTAGCATAACTCCATATACATATATTCCTAGGTATTTTTATACAGAACACAAGAAAATACAGTATGTTTGCTGCTTTATTTAAAGTCACCCTGAAAACAAGCAAGTCTATGACTGGCAATAAGAGATTGAACAATTAAGTATACACTGCTATGTAAAACTAATTTTCATTTCTCTCCCATTTATACAGTTGATAACTTTTGAAAAGATCAAAAGTAGCTAAGTTCTGACTATTTCAATAACATAATAAGGCACTGGTATTGAGCAAAATCGATTCAGTGACCTCAATCCTTGCTGCTTTGTCTGTCTGGCCCTGAACTTGGAGTGCTTCTGTCTTCAGGCCAGATGGCTGTTTTCTCTGCTCCTGAGAGACACTGCGGCAACAAATGCAACCATGAAGATTAGGGACAAGGTACATTCGTGATATCCTGCCACTCCTGAGCACTCAGTACTACCAGGAAAGCAACTAGCTTTCCTCATTTTCTTCTTCCAATTGTGTTGGTTTTTCTAAACCACTCTTTATTTTCCATAAATATAATACTGGATCTCATTAGCCTGCCTGCCTTTTTTTCAAAGGGAAGAGCAAGGACTCTCTACCATTCAAAGTTGAACATATATTTGCTCTCAGTCATACCCATTTTCCCTTCATTACCACTGCTACAATAGAGAGCCTCTGTTCCTGTGCCACAGGAATTTATTTCTTTCATCTGAGCTCCGGATCTTATCCTCACAGGTCAAATGGAGATCCTCATGAACATAATAGCTCCCCGACTCTCTGCTCTTCAGCCTCTGGCTCCCCATGCATGCCCATGCTTCCCCAAAGCATCCTGCCATGCCTTTGAATGTACCTGCTATACTCTCGCTTAATCATTTCTCAAAAGACATGTAAGGGGTCAAAACTTTATGGAAAAATGTTCACGGTTACCAGGGAAAGTTAAATAAAATTGCAACGAGATATCACATTACACTTACTATAATGACTATTACAAAACAAAATGCAAGAAGGACTGAAGAAGAGACAGAGAAATGAGAATCTTTTACAGTATTGGTTGGAATGCAAATTGGTGAAGCCACTATGAAAAATAGTATGGTGGCTCCTCAAATCAATTAAAAATAGATCTATCAAATAATAGCAATATTGTTTCTGTCTTTTCACCCTAACAAATAGAAATCAGGAACCTGGGATAGTAACATTTTTATGTCCAAAACTATTTGCAATTTCCACAATGTACAAACTACATAAATATCTATTTATAGATGAACATATTTAATAAGACATCAGAACTGCACATTCAACTATGGAGTACTTGCACATTCATGTTTATTGCTGCTCTGTTTACAATAAATAAGAAACAGAATCTATTTATGAATGGATGAATGGATAATAAAAATGTGGTACATATACACAATGGAATTTTACTCAGTGGTAGAGAAAAATTAAATTGTAAAATATGCCAGAAAATGGATGGTCCAAGAAAGCATTATATTAAATAAAGTGACCTATCCTAAGAAAGGGCAAAGCCATATATTCTCTCTCATATGCAGATCCTAGCTGGTAATATCTATATGTATGTACATAAAGGAAGAGAAAATGTGGGTAACACTTAAAAAAATTAGAATGGTAATCAAGAGAAAGTATAAAGAGATGACTAGAAAGTAGGGAGGCATAAGGGTAAGAGGACACATGGGACATGTAAACCGAAGGAGGGAGGGTCAAGGGTACTGAGGGAAGGATGGACTGGGGAGAAGAGTGAGGAGGAGAATCAATTAAAGCCAATTATATATGAAAATTCCAGAATGATACTTACAACTCTGTATGCTAACTAAAAAATAAATTGAGTCAGGAAAATAGCTATCATTAAATATTATCCAGCCTCCAAAAAGAAAGCAACCATGCAACATGTAACAACATGGATGAAATTCTGAAGACATAGTAGAACAAAATGAGTTAGGCATAGAAGAACAATTACATGATCCTACTTTATGAGAAAGGTCAACTCTTAGTCATATATCAAGGATAGAGGGAAATGGTCATCGATGAGGCATAAAGTCTCAGTTATGCAAGATGGATCGACTCTAGAGACCTGCTGTACGCTATTGTCTCTATAGTTAACAATATTTACTTAAAAAGTCTTAGGGGGTATGTCACATTTTAAGTGTTCTTGCCATAGAAAATAATTTTGATTTTGTTTCTGTTTTGTTTCAAGGTAGAGTTTCACTCTAGCCCAGTCTGACCTGGAATTCACTATGTTATCTCAGGCTGACCTTGAACTGATGGGGATCCTCCTACCTCTGCCTCCCAAGTGTTGGGATTAAATGCCTAAAAAAATATTTTTTTTTCTAAAAATTAAAAGATAAATTTTAACCAAACAACTCTAAAAACTTATGTTTTCTCTGTTTCTCTCACAAATTCAATGTGACCATTTTCTCTAATCCCTACTTCATTAAATGCAAGACCATGTATTTAATTTCCCAAGAAACTTGCCATTATACATGGCGTCTTCCTCTCTTCATATACCTTATAGAATCAAACTCTAAGCCCTGTCATTATGATGACCTGGAATTTCCCTGGAATCTGTTCACATCTCTCCTGCCCTGCAGTGTGTTCCCTGGTTTGTTCCACTATCACCTCTGCTTGGTATCCTACCATAGCTTCTATGCCTTCCATTTATCCACTTATGGGGAGATGGGGCCCCATGATTTCCATAGGGAAATTAGTGCTGGTCCCATTTTCCCAATAATGCTCAATGGAGCAGTCCTGAAAAGGGCCATTCATGAGCAGCATCTGGGCCATGTGAGAAGGAACTGAGCATAGCAGGGGGAGGGTGTCTGATGGGTGTATGACAGCCAAAACCTGACAGAAGTCAACTTCCGCTCCTTCATAATTGAAAAATTTCATCATAATTGATGTATCATTTGCTTGTTTTGACTGTTAGACTGGCAAAGATTAAAATATTCATAGTGAGTTGGGCATGATGGAGCATACCTTTAATTCCAGCGCTCCAGAGACACAGGAAGGAGGATTACTATGAGTTTGAGGCCATCTTGAGACTACATAATGAATTCCAGGTCAGCCTGGACTAGAGCAAGACCCTACCTCATATTTAAAGGACAATTCAGTGATTTCTTTGAAGCTTAAAACTGTGAACTTGGAGAGGTTGAGATGAGAGGATCCTGAGTTCCAGGCAGTGTAGACTATATACCGAGACCCTGTCTCAAAACAAAACAACAAACAAGCCACCAGCAACAAACTTCCAAGGCTCAGGGAATTTTGTGGAAGAGGGGGCAGAAAGATTGTTAGTACCATAGGTTGAAACATCATGCCCTTCCCACAACATGTAAACTACAATGCCATGGGGAATAACTACAACTCCACTGAGGAGGGTACCAACACATGATGTAGCCACAAGAAACATGTTGTTAATAAATAATAATAAGAAAACATTTTTAAAAACCTAATGAATACCCTTGAATGACCTTCTAGAAGTCGAATCGTAGTTAGGCCAATGCTTACATGGGAAACAGATTTGTAAGAATGATCTGGACAGCCCTGTTAATGATACAAAAGGATTCAAACAGAGAAATATTTCTCAAGAGACATTGTCAAACAAATTGTGGTCAATATTATGTTCTTCCAGGAATTTCATGTGTAATTTTTTTGTTTAGGAAATTCTATAAATTCTTGGCTATCAAATCAGGGATACATTTTGAATCTTAATGTTTGGGGAGTAAATTTTAGTTTGAAAATTTAATTTTTCCATTATCTTTGATAAAATTTATTTACCTTGGAATTGTAGCTCAGTGGTGATTTGCTTATCATAGATGAGGCCTTAAGGTCAAACCCCACCATCTTCACAGGAAGAAAAAATTGTTGAGTTGAATGTGAGAAAAGAAAGTTTAATCCCCATTTGATTATGTGTCTAACTAGTTAGTTAATTACCTCCTATTAAAGTCAATACAGTAAGTCTTAAAATGATGAAAGAAACTACATTCTTTATGTCAGCAATTAATCAGACAGGAACAATTCCTCTATTGAGAAAAGAGAAAGTTAAATGGCTTAAAGGATTCATTTGTTTCATAAACATCTAAATTTATGGCCAGCCCACTGCCCTGGATTTTGGTATGTAGTATCAGTGGGGATCCTGCAACCAATTAGCAACTGGTGTATAACAAAGAAGAACCATAGTTTTAAAATGTGGTAGATTACTAAACAGTATAAGAGCATTTAGAAATATCTGTGAGCTGCATTTTAAGATCATTGTTATTATTGAGGCAGTCAATGTCAAAGCACAAACTTCTCCAATCTCATTTTTGCCAAGTGTGATTATCAATAATTAATACCTTAAAATTGACACGGGCTGTCTTACTAGGTTTTCTTTATTAGATATGGACATATTTAGAGTATAAACAACACATGTTGGTACCATCCTTCCCTCCTCCCTGCCCCTTTACTGAAGAGGCCTACCTCACTGGGGATACAGGTCAACTCCATGGGGATTGTGGGTCATGCATTATGGCAAGGCAGGGGGAGGCAATGTCTCTGCAAAATGTCCCAACTTGTGGCTCTAATAATCTTTCTGCACCCTCTTCCACAAAATTCCCTGTGCCATGTGGAGAGCATTTTAAGTCTACTTCAGTGATGGGCACTTAGGAGCCTCTGGATCTCTGGTTTGGTAGGTGTTGAGTGTCCTCAGTATCTTTCTCCATCACCCTTGTGCTGATATCAGATTCACTAAGAAAGCAGCACTCTTGCTCATTTCTTCAGTTCCTCTCTGGTTTCAGCTAGGGTTGGGGTGGAGTGCACTGAATCATTTATCTGCTCAGGTCCAGCTCTGAAAAAGGGAAGCAGATTCTCCAACAGAGAATAAAGTCAGCACTGGTTAAATGGGATAACCAATATTAATTTAGAGAGAATTAAAAGGTTGTAGACCCTCTTATAGTCTATGGTTAGTGGTAGCTTGACAATGGGAAGCAGAATCATTATCTGGATATGATTATGACTTGTCTCCCAATTCCAGATATGGTTTCCTTTCCACTGAGAAGATCTGTTTGCCAATCTAAGAGCAGTTAGTTACCCACCATGGCTGTGTGCACTATTGCACTTGTGTGAGCATCACCTCAGGTTGTTTGCTTCTGAGTTGCTTAGATATGAGTTGCTTGGACAGATGTTGGCCCGTCTCCTGCCCACCGTAGCTCATGCAGTACCTTCCAGCACTAGATGAACTAATTGTCTCAGGACTGACTCTCCTTCAGATTCCACCCAGGCGGTCCCTCCATGGTTCATGGTGTCTTTAGCAGTAGGGAATTACCATTAACCTCGGTGGGTGACCAAGTGCTCTGATAGAAGTCTGTCTTGTTTGTTTTCATAGATCTAGTAGGTCTCTCTGATCAATAGCTCATTGTGGATGTAGATCACATCCTGGTACAGTAGATTACAAGCCAGCACCAAGGGAAAAAAAGAAAAAGAAAAAGAGAAGAAAGAAAAATAGAAGAAATTTGAGGTTAGGTTTCATCTCACCCTCTCCAGGGCCCTTTGATTCAGGCGACACCCCATCTCCCTATATATTTATAATCTATTATATTGATTGGGAGCTTAATTTTAAGTATTAAGCTATGAAGTGCCCATCCATTTATTTAGTACTGGAAACAAAGACGTAAGCCACCACAATCATTGTTGTTCCTTAAATGGTAGAGGTCTGCCACTGTAGTCAATTAACACACATTTTTCGATAAAATGAAAGTTTTCCAGTTCTCAACTTCCCTCTTCCCAAATGATTTTCTATAAAATATTTTAAGTTTGGGGTATGGTTAAAATTTGTTGGAGTGTATCTATTTAAAATCACCAAGCTATACCCATGGACCAAGGTTTGACTTTCATGGTATCCCACACTTGGATCAGTACTAGAATCATGCACTAGTGCCATGATTCCCACTTTGATATAAAGCTCTTATCAGAGCTTTGAGTTTCTCATTAACTTAAAATATAGGTGCCCAGGTCACAGATTAACAGTGACTAGGTTTTTGGGTATGTCTCTTTTGTTGATCAGACTCAAATTTAATTAGGCACCACATCATGAGAAAAAAAAATCATTAAGATATTGAGAATATTGTTTTTTCTATGAATGAAGTGTCTGGTTTCAGCAGTAGACGTGTTGGTTATCATCTGTATAAAATCTCTTGTTTTTATCATACAAAATCTGTGAAGCACTTGATCATTTACTCTTTACAGCTTTGCTTCTAAAGGGTTGAAAGCTATGTATGAAACCCACAGACATGCACACAGATATGTGCTTAACTCTTTTTGGGCTGTTGCACAGCCCCATCCTTTGCTTCCTTCCTTTAGTTGCTTCTGCTTTGTTATTGTTATCTCCTTGTGTTTCAATTCTAGCACTCTTCAAAAGTTTTGGGGACAGGGTGTGCAAAGGAAAACAAATAGACTAAATCTGCAGTCCTATAAAAATAGTTTGATAATTTGATATGGAATTGTTTTGAATTCCATCTGAAATGGTTTTGCAACTAAAAGTTTGTGTCTTGCTGTCTGGAGGGCTGCCAAGTAGGCCCAGGATAAGGTGTTGCCAGGGATGAAGCCAGCAGGGACAATGAAGAGAAGACCAGTATGTTTTCATTCTTCAGTCAGGGAAAAACCTATTCTAAGTTTTCAACTGACATTGTTTTAGATTCATCTGTATACTCTACTTCCACCTCTAAAATTATCCTTTATTTGCTCAGATAAGACTGGTAATGTGACATCTGTATTCAAAGAAATATTTCATCTCCTATTTATTTTCTTCTTTAAACTCTAAGTTATCAATACACAGATAAGCAGTGTTATACTTCCCTGTTCAATGGAGAACTAGGATCACAGTCCATATGGGTTATTTTATATATATAGTCTCATTTGAAAATCAAGTTAATTATGCAGAAAGTTAGTTGATTCCATTGGTGCAAAGGTAGAAACCAGGTCACTTAGTTTAGAGCTAGTTTAAACAGGTTAACTCTTAGATGGATGATCCTCTACAACATCAGTTTGTGATCTGTAGACAATTTTCCTATTTCCAGTTGTACATTAGGTCAAGCATTATTATATGTAATTTCTAAAACAGCTATTATTTTAAATATGTTATCAAAAGTGGCCTCTTTTATTTTTTACTTGTTTCTAAGTTTACACTAAGCAATAGTACTATATGGGAAATCTGACATCTTGAAAGATGGATGCCACATTGATGGATCCATCCATTAATGAACCAACAACAAAAATAAATCCACTAAAAAAAGAAAGAACAAATTAAAAATATACCTTAAGGCATTATAATTTTCTGTTAAAATATGGAGTGCAGGGCTGGAGAGATGGCTTAGCGGTTAAGTGCTTGCCTGTGAAGCCTAAGGACCCCGGTTCAAGGCTCGGTTCCCCAGGTCCCACGTTAGCCAGATGCACAAGGGGGCGCACGCGTCTGGAATTCGTTTGCAGAGGCTGGAAGCCCTGGCGCGCCCATTCTCTCTCTCCCTCTATCTGTCTTTCTCTCTGTGTCTGTCGCTCTCAAACAAATAAAAATTTTTAAAAAAATAAAAAAAATATGGAGTGGAAAGTTTTAGCTAACATAGTGAGAATTATTTGGGTATTTTATATAAAAGTCAATGTGCATTATGAAATAATTATTTTTTTAAGGATGATAAACAAGGCAAATCATCTAAAATGGTGAATTAACTAATGGGCTCCTGAACATGGTGACAGTATAAGTCAAAGTAAAATGCTGAGCTATATTCTCATACAGACAGATCAACAGCACCATTCCCCCTTCTGTATGCTTAAAGTTAATTCCCATTGCATATTATTTCTTATTAAATTCTGAGTGTACACATAGTTCATGTTTCCAAGTTACCTAGACTGTCTAATGATTACAGCAAATCACTTTCTGACTGTATATTGCACTTCCTGATTTCATCAACAGAGGTCGCTGTGGCACTTTTACGGCTAGCAGTCTATCCAGCCAGCAAAACAACAGAAATATGCAGTCAGTCAGCAACCATTTATTGGAGGGCATCAGACACCACTCTAGGTAATAGTCATAAGGAGTACATAATGGAGGCAGACCAGCATGACTGAAAAGTATAGGAGGACAAAAGGGAGAAGGATAAACATTCTGAGACAGCAAATATGGTACAGATCATTATGAAAGCATCAATATCTTGTCTAGGTTTGACACACCGACAGACACAAAGAGAATTTAACAGAATTTATGTAAATATCAAACCATAACTTTAAAATTTCTCATAGCCAGAAATGGTAACACATACCTATAATCCCAACATTAGAAAGATCATGAGTTAGAGGCCTGCCTGGTCTATATGGAAAGACCTTGTCTGCAAAAGGAAGCCAAAATCTAATTAACTTGGAACATTTCAATCCTTTCTGTATTTCTGAATGCTTTATAGTAATTTCCTCAAGCAAACAAAGAGAAGTAAAAATCATTTTTATTTGAGAAACAACTACATGTTCTTACTCATCTTTATGAAGAGAAATATCTACAGCAAGTCAAAACCTAAGCCATTATAGTCCCTAGAGAAGTAGGTGGTTCTCAACCATGTTTGGTGATATGTTAAAAATCTTCTTTCCTAGGCTCCATCCAAGATCGACTAAATTATGACATTGTGGAGCAGGAGGGAGGACAAGAGCAGTCAGCAGTATCATTTTAAGCTCCCACAGAGCCAAATATGCAGACTCAGATGCACTGCCCTAGGCTGTAGTCAGCTGTAGTTAATAACTTGGAGTCATACACAGAAAAAGGAGATTTTTATGAATGATTTTCATAGTATATTTCATGGAAAATGACTCACAAATAGGAGTGTCATTTGGTCTTCTAAATAAATTGCAGGGCCCAAATGTAGACTGCTTTCTGTAACATTTTAATGAAATGAAATAGCTGTGAGCTTCTACCTTTTAGAAGGTTGCAAACAATTATCCATGGGTCATGTGAAATTAATTTGGTATCAATGCAGTTGAAGCTATTTTTTTTTTTTTCTGAGTGGTTACTTACTTTTGCCTGATTAAGTAAGCAAACGGAGAAAAGCTGATTTTGATTAGCTTGTGTTCACCTGAGATAAGTAGCTTCCCTCTCCCATAGGTTTGGTCCACAACAGAAATTATCACTACCTCCTCACCCTGGTTTGCAGCTGATAACAACTCAATGCCCAGCATAGTCACTGGTTATCATCACAGGTGTAAGTGCACAAATTGATTTTACAACTTCCTTCTCAAATGAAATGTCTCCCCTTTTCACTGATGTGAACATTGTGCTATGGGAACATGAGTTGCAGGATGAGAACTGGTATTATTCAGCAGCTACTTTAAAATTTTGTAGAAGCTGTGATAATTATTTTGATGAAAAATAGTTGAAACATTTTCTACTAGATATGGAAAAATAATAAAAAATTATTTACCTAAAAGAAAATAAAAATTTGTAATTAAGTGGAAAATTGACTTGATTTATGGTGAAAGATTGTGAATATAAGGAAAAATAACTTTGATTTCCTTTTTAAAATCATTTTTAAAAATTATAGTGGCTAGTCTTAGTGAAGATATGAATGGAAAATGTATATCTATCCACAGTTGTGGACTACATAAAATGACAGAAAATGTTGGAAAAATAATTAAATAATTTTTACAGCAGCCTTAAAAATTCAAGTCCTACATATTAGTAGTCCAGTAATATATAATAAGTATCATATTAATATAGAATATGATACACACACACACACACACACACACACATATATATATATATATATATATATATATATGATAGTGTTATTGATTTCTTGAGTCAGGTTGAGTGTTTTTTGACTCAGGATTACAAAGAATGATGAAAAAGGACAATAAAAGGAAAACAAGCAAAGTTTTATTGGGAAGTATTCACAATAGGAGGGACCTAAAAATGAGTTGCAAGTAGCACTTTGACCTGGAAAGTTTTATATTTTAAGAATGAACCTGATTTGTTTCTGTCAGCATGTAAATTAATCATCAACTTTGAGTGGCTTATTTGTTAACTTGAATGCATATGAAGGTTCCTGATTGGTCAAGTTGTCAGGCGTAAGAGTAGCAACTCAGAAAAATCCAACCAAATGTCTCAACAAAGAGGAAGCAACAGGAGTTTTAAGAAAAAAAAAAAAAAAAAAAAAGCCAGGCTTGGTGGTACATGCCTTTAATCCCAGAATTTGGGAAGGAGAGGTAGGAGGATCACCAAGAGAGCAAATCTACCCTGAGACTACATAGTGAATTCCAGGTCAGCCTAGGCTACAGTGAGACCCTATCTTGAAAAACCTAAAAGCAAAAAAATCAACAACAGAACAAGGGAAGAATACAATCAGCAACTCACACAAACTGCTTCTAGACCAGTCTGGATAAAGCTCTTTTTTTCCTTCATAAGCCATAGTTCTTCCTGCACTTACATCTTTCAACTCTGAACAAATGATCCATAACGCTTTGCTTAAGCACTGCAAGGTGTTTCTTAGTACAAAGTTTCAAATCCCTCCATATTCCCCTTGCAACTTAGTTCCAAAAGATCAAAAGGCACACATTCAGGTTTCTAGCAGTAATTACCCAAATTCTCTGGTACTAATTTTCTATTTTAGTTACCTTCACATCTGACCAAATATTTGACCAAATATAGCTGATGAGCAGAAGGGATTTATTTTGGCTTATTGTCTCAAGGGGAATGTTGATGATGGCAAGGAAATGATGGTGGGACCGGGGTGGAAATCACTTCTGCCATAACAGTTGGAAAATAGCAGCAGGAATGAGCCAAACAAACACTGGCAAGCTATATGCTAATGAGCCTCCAGTTCCACAACCAGAAACATATTTCTTTCAGCAAGGTTTCTCTTCCTAAATTACCATCAGCTGGAGACCAGGCATTCAAAACACATAAGCTTATGGGGAAGATGTGGCTCAAACAACCACATTCTTTCTGTGGAGCTTATCACTGGTTGTGCAGGGTTCATTACACAATTTCTGTGTTGTTGGAGTGGACTATTAGTTGCATGGAGATATTTTTGTTCACTTGGGCCTTTGACTTTGACTAGCTGCCTACAGAATGGGACTTCATTACTTCTAATTCTTGTTAATAATAGTACAAAATATATTTGTAATAGCTGGCTGGACATAATAAGAGAAAATTGAACTATCAAAATTATAGATATAAACTAAACATGGTAGCTCATGCCTGATATCCAAGTAGTAAAGCCTGAGGACTGGCACTAATGAGTTTGAGTCTTAACTGGGGTACATAGTGAATTCCAAGCTAGCCTGTGCTAGAGAGTGAGACTGTCTCAACAAAATAGTAAGCTTAGAGGAAAATTCTCACCTTTTGTTTACATTAAAGCTAGGAAAATATGTAAGGTAATATATTATTTAAATATTATTAAATATTATATAAATTATTAGAGGCCATTTTATTTAAATATCCATCAATACAACATTTGAATATCTTTGAATCTATATGACTAATACTATTGTGGATTAAAACTGCATGTGAGATAATAAGATTATATTTAGCATATTAAAATCTTTGGAATAATAATATAAAAATTGTTTGTGAAGCAACAGAGAGAGGCCTCCCAGCAAGCTTGTAATTAAGAATCAAGAATGAATCTACTCAAGTTCAGGATTGAGGATGGGCTATTTCAGACCTGAGTAAGAATGAGAAAGGGTCAAATAACACTCAATCTGGGCTGTAATAGAGGAACCCTCATAATGGTATTTAAGATCCAGAGACATAATAGGGAACTTGGTAAGCTCTTAGAACTGAAGAGGAAGCATCTAACATGAAATCTCAGCTGGCATTTGTCTTGACCAGCAGTAGGATGCAGATTATTTAGAGGGAATGTGTGCATGGGAAATTCAGGATAAAGGAGAGATAAACACAAATAATTTTGTTGAAAAAGATAAAAAATCATACCTTCCTATCCAGTCGCCCTTTCATCCATTCATCCATCCATCCATCTATCCATCCAACCAACCAATGATGCATTCATTCAATAAGCCAATATCCGTTTCGCAACTACTTTGACCATATGCTCCTGGTTATGTACTTTTTTATTTGACTTGATTTCTAAACTTTGTGTGTATACATGTGTGGTATAGCACATGTGTGCATGCATGTTCACAGGTGTGTGCAAGAGAGTATACACATGCATTCATGTGTGTGTGTGTGTGTGTGTGTGTGTGTGTGTGTGTGTGTGTGTGTTTGTGTGTAGGCCAATGGTTGATGTTGGGTGTTTTTTCTCAATCACTCTTCCATTTATTTACTGAGACAAGCTCTTTCACTTGAACTACTGGCTTACCAAGGGTCCCCTTTCTCCACCTCCTGAGCAGTTAGATTATAAGTGGGCCATCACACCCACTGGATATTACTTGGGTGCTGGGGATCTGAATTCTAGTCTGTGTGTGTATGGAAAATGCTTTATCCACTGAGCCAATACCTTATCACCAGCCCAAGTGTACAGTTTTTGTAGTGAATAATAATGCTGTGTTTGTTGAATTCATATTACAAAGAATGAATCAGAGATGGAGTAAATGTCAGATTGATGTAAGTGCTACATGGAGGACTAATATAGAGAGACATAGATCTCAAATATTTAAGGTTAGATTTAATGACAATAGCAAGCTTATAAAGCAGAAGTTCTCTGACAGAAGAAAGGAAAAAAGTAAAAGACACAGAACTGTTGGTCAGTGTTTCTAGAACCAGCTGGGCTTCCTGTCATATCACTTAGTATGCATATAGACATGCTGAAATTTTTCTGTACCCATGGACTGAAGGAAATACCCAATTTTAGCAAACTCTTAGTGACCTTACAATAAAAATGAAATAAAATGTAAAAAAAAAGAAAAGTTTTTGGAAGAGAAGACCCCTGTCTCCTTCCAATTCAGACTTTAGTTTAAACATGTTTATTTTTTCCTAATTTCTTCAGAGATCTAGCATGCATGGTCTCAAGAGTGTTCTTTGACCTCACCAAAGATGAGAGGCAATGGTGTTTTCAGGAACTGGGCTGCATAGGTGGGAAGGAGGGATGCAAAAAGGTGAAGCAGTAGGTTCTGAGTGACAAGAAGAGCAGGAAGCTCTTTGTGCAGCTATGCCATAGATGACTGCAGGTAACAATAGACCACATGCTTCAAGAAAATTGAAGGAGGTGGGAAGTGTTTGCTACAAATAGATAATACCTTTAGGAGATTAATATGTTTAACCCAATTTAACACCTTAAGTCTCTCTCTCTCTCTCTCTTTCTCCATATATATATACCAAAACATCATATTGTCCCACTCATACATATAATTTTAATATTATGTATTTGTTAAGATAAATTTGGCACCAGGTGTGGTGGTGCATGCTTTTAATAATCCCAGCGCTCAGGATGGAGAGGTAGGAGGATTTTCATGAGTTCAAGACCACCCTGAGAATGCATACTTAATTCCAAGTCATCCTGGGCCAGAGTGAGACCCTACCTCAAAAAAAAACAAAAAAAAATTGTAAGAATATTCTTATAGTTGATATGGTTTGTTTGCTCATAAGTCATGTATACATAATCTATAATTTGTTGGGTAAAATATTTCCTTCATCATCCTAAAATTATAGACATCAAGCTGTCATAGCTTCTTCTTTTCCTTTGTAAAGTAAACTAAGGTTACATTGACTTCACACTAACCACATGTGTCCAGTATGGGTGTGAGAGGCTAGCCTTTACCCCACTTTATGTTCCTGTTGTACCACTGGCTTTATAAAGGTTCACATCAGTTGTCTTGCCTCTGGGAAATTTTAGCTTTCCAGATAGACAAGAGTCCAACCTGTTTGCTCTGCTTTATATTAAACCACCTGTAATTGTTTAATAACAATTTCTTCTCTAGATCTTAATTTACTGGTTTGCAAAGTGTGATAACCAGATCCACATGACGTACTTGTATGGAAGGGATGAACTGACTGGTTTATAGGCCATGAAATTTCTCCTGGGAGAATTAAACATGTGAGAATGTGTGACCCATGTGAGAAAAATGCCAGCCTCATGGATGCACATCCCAACCAGAGGTTCCAGTGGGTACCAAGGAAACATGACTCCACAGAGCTTTTCTCTCCAGGAGAAGGAGAAGGGTAGTCAAGGGCAGAAGGAGAGCTGAGGATACTCAGCACCCAGGAGACCAAGGAAGGATGCAAGCCTTCAAAGCAGAATTGCTTAAGTTAAATTATAAAATTCAAGTGAAGCCCTTTGGATACTTCATGCTTCTCAAGATGTGCACTACTAGGCCTTGGCACAGACACACTTGATCACCTAAGTGGACAAAAGAGGACAAGGGTACAGAAACACCTACATGAACTATCCCCTAGATGATATTTATGCACAAGGAATTTTGACAATCATTAAGATAAAGTAGTATATAAACAGGTATGTTTTATTTTAACATTATTACTCTTGCTCCTGAGATAATTTGTGTGTCCCAATATCCATAAAATAGCCAATTAATCCTTTGTACTTGTCCAATTGCTTCCATTGAAAGGACTATACAGGAAATGTGGAGTGGGACACAATCCAAAATTGTGTAGAAAAATCAACACGACACATTCCATATCTATTTCAATTAGGATTAAAGATAGACTATATTTAGAGGCTAGGGAGACTTAAAAGCTTTCTAGTTTTCATTTCAACTTGTTGAATTTAAAATGATTGTTTCTTCTAAGATCAAGTTCAGCTAGAATACTAGTTCAGACCAGTCACGTTGTGATTTATATCTGCACACTGATTCATGCACACATGAATCCCTTTTAGGGAGACTGCCCTCAGAAAGAGAGGGGAGTCCTTCTCCTGACCAAATCCATTCCAACCATTTTGATAATAATAAAAACAAATTCTCAATAGCAATCAGCAGCTCAAATGCTAGTGCTTGAAGAGGTTTAATAGACTGACATGGAAGGCTGAAGAACACATTTTGAGAATATAAAGGGAACAGGTGAGATTGGACGAGAGGAGGGCATGCAGAGGAACACAAAGCTGTAGGCCTTCAGACATCAGCTCTGCTGTTTTACTCCCTACCCCCTAGAAAGAAGGAAAGGGCCAGTTGAGGATGGTGACCAGGTACCACCAGCAGCAAACTGTTAACGGAATCACTTGCTAGAAACCTGGCCCTTTGTCTAAAAGGAAGAGAAGACTGTTTCAACTTACAATAATTTCAATAATAGACCAAACCCAGCCAACTTCTTTGTCCACAAAAGTCGTTTAGCTCAGACTACATTATGCTTGCTATAAAGAAAAGAAAAGCAGAGAGGCATTCTATTTTTGCCACTCTGTACCTCCTCCCGCTCTCAGCTAATTAAGGGTCACTCCAGGATTTCCAGAGTTTTCTTTGGTGGCTTCAGAGGGGAAAGATAGGAGGTGGCCTTGAACAAACAGGAACCTCACCCATAAAGCCAATATCATGTTTCAACCTCAGTTCTTTTGCCAGCAGCAAAAGCACCGCATAGAACAGGAGTGGACCTTTGTGCCAGGGAATTTGCCCTTAGGAAGACAAAACCCCAAGAGCAAGGGCTAACAAAAGATAATCTCAGAAACACTAGTCACACTGGCTTTCTCAGAGAAACATGCTATGAGTCCTAATTCCTTATCACTCACAATAACAAGGCTAAACATTAGGCCTGGTCCCTCAGGTGGGTGGATACAGCATGCACTTGGACTTATAATTGGTGTTCTTCAGGTTGTAGACTTGTCTCTTGAAAATGTTCTGATGATTTCCAGAGGTTCCTCTGGCTCTCTCCTGGCCTGTGCTGCTAGTGCACACCCAGTGGTAAGTCTTGTCATGGTCTTTGCGTGTCATTGATGAGACACCCTGTCTCCACACTGCCATCTCAGGTATAAGGAATTTTCTATGAGGAATTTAAGAAGAGACAAATGGAAAGTAAAGTGGGCAGAAAACTTAGCATGAGATTATTTCACATTAAATATGTGTCTTTTCCAGGGTTGAATAGTACATGGAACAACTATGTGGCTTTAAAAAGTCAATAATCTCAGGAAGCAGAGGTATGAGGATTGCTGTGAGTTTGAGGCCGGACTAAGATTACATAGTGAATTCCAGATCAGCCTGGGCTACAGCGAGACCCTACATGAATTAAATAATAATAATAATAATAATAATAATAATAATAATAACACTTGCTAAAGTTTCAAATTCACAACCCCAGTTCATTCTATAAAGCTCAGCATTTAAAGCATGTAAGTCTAGTAGATTTCAGCAATCACTTTTAAAAGGGATTTTAGTTAATGTTCTATTTTTAGATGCTTAACATATGATAACATTATAGCTCAATAAGCCTACTGTTAAGTTTAAAGTATCATTAAATTGGCAATACAATTCACACATCTAAGCTTCTGAGCATATAGCTGAGACCCTCTTAAGTTAAATGTGCCTAGGGTACTTGCATTAGCCCACAGCTGGGTGAAATCATCCATCATAAAACATATTTTATAATTAAGCATTGAATGTGTCATGTAAACTATTAACTATCTCAGTAAAGTGCTTGCAACACAATATACTATGGGGGAAATCAGTTGTTCATCTTCTTTTAGTCCCATAACTATGTACTAAATATTGCTGGGGTGGGCTTTGAGCTGATGCAACAGCCTTTGAGCCATTCATGCTCCTACAAATAATCCCTCCCCCATACAGTTGTAAATAACTCCTGTCAACTCACTGGTTTATTAAACTAGATTTGAATGGAATCATTAAGCCTTTGGTCTGTCATAAATAACCTAACCTGGGGTAAAAAGTCATAAAACAAATGATAGTATACTGTTACAAATTCAATTAGTTATCCCAAAGTTCAGCTGTTGTTTATATGTACAATTATCTTTTCTAGCCTAATAAATACGGACTCAGTTACATTGTATGTAGTTATTCATCTACTTGAGAACACCTTTATTTTCTTTTTAAAATTTTATTTTTATTTTATTTTATTTTATCTTTAATTTTTAATTTTTTATTAACAACTTCCATGATTATAAAAAAATACCCCATGGTGATACCCTCCATCCCCCCCACTTACCCCTTTGAAACTCCACTCTCCATCAGACCCCCTCCCCATCTCAATCAGTCTCTCTTTTACTTTTGATGTCTTGATCTTTTCCTCCTCCTCTGATGGTCTTATGCAGGTAGTATCAGGCACTGTGAGGCCATGGATATCCAGGCATTTTGTGTCTGGAGGGAGCATGTTGTATGGAGTCCTGCACTTCCTTTGGCTCTTACATTCTTTCCACCACCTCTTCCGCATTAGACCATGATCCTTAGAAGGTGTGATACAGATACTGCAGTACTGAGCACTGCGGTCATTTCTTTCCATCACCATCATAGCTCCTGAGTCATCCCAAGGTCACTTCCATCTGAAAAGAGAAATTCTCAACCAAAAGTGAGAGTAGCATTAATATAAGGATGTGAACATTAACAGAAGTACTTACTGAGCAGTTTGATAAGCATAGTATATACATTTGGCCAGACAACAGAAGACATTACACCCCTAGGGCTTATGACTACCCCTGTTTTAAGTTTTCAGTATCAGGGATGTATTCCCTTCCCATGGAGTGAGCTTCCAGTCTAATTTGAGGGCAGTTCGTTTCCCCCATAACAGATGTGCCACTATTGCACCCGTTGGCTCATTTGACCTGGCTGGCCAATTATAAGGCATTTCTACCTAGAAGAAGGAAAAGAAACAGTTTTCCTTCCCATGGAACAGACAATAGTTTTCATAGATATTTATACTCTAAGGCCACATTAACTTCGTATCTCTCTGTTGTGGTATACCCTGAAGATGCTTGATTCTTATACATTTTGCATATAATGCTACCACACTACCTGGCCTAGCTAAGTAAGAAGTATTAAGTATTTTTGAAGGGCTTTATGAGACACATATGCAGAAAAAGTTGAAAAATCAAACAAAAATAAAGATAAAATGTTGACTGTTCCATTTCTTACCAATAAAAAGCAACTGAACAAGTTCAGATAGAACTTTTTAGAGACAGCATGTTCCACTGTTCTTTAATGATAACACTGTTTCAGTATTGGCCTAAAACAAAATGGCAAAAGGTCAGTAGTTTTCTCGGATATATCCTACTGATATCAGTGTCCTTTGCTTATTGGGCTAAGGTAAGGAAAGGATTTTTTAGTTCAATATCTATATATTAAATACCACATTCTACATTAATTTATTCCAGTTAAATCATCAGATCTGGAAAAATATGCTCAGGTACCCCAGGGAGCAATCTCTAATGCATTTTATGCAGAAAGTTAACTAGAGAATTATGTTAGCAACAACATTTACAAACTCTAATGAAAATCATTTTAGCCACAGAGAGAATTTAAACTGTGATGTGGCCACCACTGAGACACATTCAACTTTCCAGAATGTTATGAAGCAGAAGAATTCAAGAAATCCCTGAACTATTGTAGGAGACATGGTATTTTTGGTCTTCATCTGGATGGTTCCTGGATCCAGTTTTCCCCCATAAAGGGGTATACTTTTCTTTACTTAAGGTCAAATTCTGGAGAAGAACCTAGAATTCAAGAGGTAACACTCATGGATAGTGGGAAGGTGACTAAAAGTATCCTGAAGGATGATGTGTGTGTCTCCGCGGGACCTATTAGTTTGGCTTTTGTACCACTGGGATGCTTCTTCATGGTACAGTACGTGGACCTTTTCTGGGATCAGCTCCTCTGAGTTTCTGAGGGGCGTGTACATGAGGAAGTTCAGTGGCATGGACCATGGCCTCATCCCTGCAGCAGATCTTGGAGCTGTAATGCATGCCTCTCATCTGCCTTGTATATCATTCATTACAGCTTCTCCTCATCCTCACTGTTCACACTTTTCATTTTAAGTGGCTTTCCTGGTGTACTGTTTTAGACACATACACCTGATAGCTTTGGGTTATCACTTAGCATCCCTTTACATGGCTGCAGTTTTTCATTTACCACAGAAAATAAGGAAGTACCAGTAGAAATCCCTGGGATCACCTGGAAGGCAAACATATTTTCTATTTTTATGGATGCAGTATAGATTGACTATTCTTTAACCCAAAATTCCAAAGTTTGAAAGGCTCCACAATCTGAAAGTTTTTGAGCATTAATATGCTCAAATTGTTTTGGAGAGTTGGAAACATGGCTCAGCAGTTGAAGATATTTGCATACAAAGCCTCAATTCCCTACGTAAAGCTGAATACATAAAGTGGTGTATTCACCTAGAGTTCCTTTGCAGTGGCAGATATCTTGGCATACTCATACACTTCTTTCTCTCTTTCTCTATCTCTGTATCTCTCTAAAATAAGTAAAAATGTTTTAAAAATATTTTGGATATCAGGTTATTTTTGTTTTCAGATTTTCAAAGTAGGAAAGATCAACTGGTAAATCCTATACAAATATTCCAAAATAAAAACAAAAAAAAAACAGTTCTGAAAACTCATGGTGCTATGAATTTGAGATAAAGGACTCTGATCTTATATTGGTTTTGTTTCTTTTATTTTTTGTGTTTTATTTTGTGAATCCCATACTGGCCTAAATTGTGACCATCATGTTTATGTCTTCCACATTCTGGAATTATAGGTGAGGACTGCCATGCAATAAACATGCATCTGGATGATGGATCTGACGACCCAGTGGGATGGAGAGTTCTTTCCTTGCCTGCTGCTTTTCAACTGCCACACATACTCTTGGCCTTTGTAACCTTTCTCATTGCCACAAATGACCATTATGAACCATATCAATGAAAGCTTTGTTTTCTGATTGCTATATCTTCAGCAAGTAGGATTTAGGCAACAGACCCTTTGATCCTTGCTTGCTGGGCCTGGCTTGACAGTATAGAGGAATACAGCTACCAAAGGCCGTGGCTTCTTTTCGATTGCACTGTCCTATTAGAGTCCCAGGTAAATGTGTTCATATCAGTTATTAGGCAAGAGAGTAATAGTTTATCCATGCAAGTAACTTTTTGAGAGTGCCTGATTATGGGATCTCAAGGACCCATGCAATCCAAGTTGCCCTTCCTAAAACCAGTGTCACGTAAACAAGCAATCAAACAATAACAGTAGGATAATCTCCACATCCATAACTCTTAAAATAATTGCACGTGCAAATTTCCTTTTGCCACATATGTAGTGATTTCACAGGCTCCTAGTGTTCAGTTGGTGTTATAGTTTTGTGGCTGCAATTCAAGCTACTTATTTTAGAATTGTACTTACCATAGAGATATAGATATGACTCAACAGTTAAAGGTACTTTCGTGTAAGTCAACCAACCTAAGTTTGATCTTCCTCAGATCCCATGTAAAGTCAGACAGCAATTGGTGGAGGAGCCAGGAGAATCCCAAAGCAGTAGCAAAATAATAAGAGATTCTGCCTTGAAGTTCCCATTGGCCTGTGGCCAAGAAAAGTGGCTACTTCTTTCCAAAAGTCTTCTAAATGACTAGGCATATCCCTTTTAATCCTTCTGACTCTTTATTGGAGAATCTGCTTTGTTTTACAGAAAGCAGTAAAACCAAGATCCATCAATATGACAAGAAAAGATAGCCAACTTCCTATCACAAAATGACCCATCTCTGTAACATCTGCCAGGGCCCACCAGACATTACAGAGAACATGACCACTTAAGCATGAATGCTGCTCTCACTGCTAACCTGAAAACTAGCTCCAGAGAGATGATGTCAGACACTGAGGACACTCAAAATGCCTCAAAGCAGATATTCAGAGACTACAGAAGGCTGACCACTAAGGTAGTCTTATAACATGCCTGCTAAGGCTTAGTGACCATTGTGGAAAAGGGGATGGAAAGATTATAAGAGCCATAGGGTAGAAAGGAGTATCCTGTGGTATTGCCCCTCTCTACCATAGAAACTGAGTGATGCATTCATGTTCCAAAGGGTAACACCAGTAAACCCACTGAGGAGGGCCTTCAGTGGATTGGTGGTGGGGAGAGAGGATATGAGTATAATCTGATAGGAATATGGAATTATCTGGTAGGGCCATACAATAAAATTCATAAACAGTAAAAGACATCAACATAGAAGAGGGACTAGTTAAATAGAAGATGTTCAATGGAAGGGAGATGGGAGAAGGAAAACAAAAAAGGGGGGGGGAGATTATTATCAAAATACATTACCATTAAATAAAGGCCTTTGAACATTTAAGAATGATTGAAGAAGAGGAGAAACACCTTGAAGTTGTCCTCTGACCTCCACACTTGTACTGTGATACACTTATACACATTCATCCACATCTAACACACACACACACACACACACACACACACACACACACACTCATATACACAAATAAGTAAATTTTAAAATTACATTTACCATATATTAATTGTAATTTTGTTCAAAAAATAAAAATATGACTCATATGTCCAATACCTCTCTCATTCTTCCTTTATGAATCTGACCTCATAAAAAGTTCACCACTTTTTCAGTCTTGTAGATAACCATAACCAGGTGTTTTAGGAATAGCCTGTATTATTTTGGGGAACACATATCTCCCTGATCCCTGGCTTACTGTGATTGGAACCCAATTCTGGTTCTTAGAATTATCAGCCAGTGCCCATGATATTAGATTAATTTTTTTTTCTCCACCTTTCATGGAGCTCTTATGTTTGGGTCTCCCTCCTCCTTATTGAGAGAAATTTTTGTAGAGTGGTATAGTAGACATCTTCAGGTTGTGGGATGAACCTCCAGATCAAACACAGTTAATGGGAGGAAGAAAGGACTTATTTAAGCTTGCAGATAGAGGCAAAGTTCCATAGTAGCAGAAGAGACTCCACTTTTACAGGTCCAGGCAGAGAGAGAAACCACCACCATCACCATAAGTAATCACACTGCAGGAATCCACACAGAGCTCAAACACTTTGCATATCTCTGGCTGGAAATTCCAGATCCACTCCCACAGCTTAGAGCTGGACCCTAGGATCTGCTGACAGTGACTCCTTCTCCAGCCAGGAGGATGTAGCTCTAAATTACAAGCTTTAATAAACTCCTGAAACCACCACAAGTGGTATCCCAAAGAATGTTTCTATGGGATTGATTCATGCTGCCATAATTTTTGTGTATCCTTCATAACCATCCACCCTGTAGGCCCTTCCATACCTTTCTTTCCTTTTCCTGATCATTGACTTATCCAGCAGCCCTACCTCCTTACCCTCACTATTTTCCCTTTTTCCTATCTTCATTCTAATGCCATGTTCATATTGTAGATACTTATTACAACTTACAATTAACTGATACTGGATTTGGTTAGGAACTGAATATGAAAGAATCCATTTGGAATATGTCTTTCTGAGCCTATGTGATCTCACTCAGCATGATTTTTTTCCAAGTCCCTCCATTTTCCTGCATATTTGGTTGTTTCATTTTTCCTTACCACTGAGTGGAATTCCATTGTACATATGAAGCCTATTTTCATTAACCATTCATTTGTTACCTGCTAGAGCTAAAATGTAAGTTCCTATTCTGAAGACATCAAGTGATCATGCTAGAACTGAGAAGGAATCCAGTTTCCTCCCAGCTAGCTTTATAGTACCAGATAGTGCTATAAGAGTGTCTGGAGAGTAACAGTAGGCAACTTATTGATTAAGGAGGAGATCCTACCAGTTAAAAAATCAACCAGATGAGCAAGAAGTATACACTTGTGCAATAGTGGTACACAATGTAGTTAACCAACTGCCCATGCATTGGACATGAGACCTGCTCAGTGGGGGTGAACCCATATTTGGCTCTGGGAACCAAGTCAGAATCCCTACAACAGGAATCCAATAGGCTCTTTATAGAATCTCCACTGCTTTCTAACTAAGAAGAATGAATATATACATCAATATATCTTCTTAATGATTAGGATTATCTCCATTTATTCAAGCTGTTCTCACTTTTGATTGGAAAATCTGTTCTGTTTTACAGATGGAGGATAATTTGGAGGAGAAAAATGATACATCAATACAGTAAGAAGCAAGAGCCAATTGTCTACCAGGAGATGGGTCATCTACACTTCATGTGCCCAGGCCCAGAAGTCATTATATGGGAAGTGGGGATACAATACTTCTTTCATGTCTGGATTGAAAACCAGTTCCAGGGAAATGATGACAGAGCTGTGGTCACTCAAACCTCATCCAAACAGAGGTCTAGAGAAAGAAACACTATACTGGATATGCCACCAAGGCTCAAAGAGTATTGTGGAAGAGGGTGAAGAAAGATTGTAAGAGCCTCAGGGTGGGTGGTAATAGCTTGAGACTTCATGTTTCACCATTCCTGCAAAGACTGAGGCCTCTTGGTCCCCACAATGAATACCAACAACCCCACAAAAGACTCTCATCAGAATTGGGATTGGGGAGAGGGTGGTCTATGCGTGCAACATTTTTATTAAAAATATCAATAAATTTTAAAAATACTCCACTGGTAAATAACTGAGTGAAAGGAAATTAAAAAGTTCACTACTGGGATGAGTACATAACTCAATTAGTACAGTGCTTGCCTAGAATACATAAAGCCCTGGATTTGATCCCCAGCACCATATAAACGAGATGTGGTGGTGCACACATGTAGTCCCAGCACTAGTGAAGTGAAGGCAGGAGGATCAGAAGTTCAAGATCATCCTTGGCTATAAGGAAGCCAGCCTGGGATACATAAGACTGGTCTTCAACAGTTTCCTTTTTAATTTTAATTTTTATTTATTTGTTTATTTGAGAGAAAGAAAGAGAGAAAATAAGAGAGAGAGAGAGAGAGCACAAGAGACAATTGGTGCACCAGGGCCTTCAGCCACTACAAACACACTCCAGGCACACGTGCCATCTTGTGCATCTGGCTTACATGGGTCCTGGTGAACTGAATCTGGGTCCTTTGGCTTTACAGACAAGTGCCTTAACCACTAAACAATCTGTCCAGCCCAATAGCTCTTTTTGGTCAGTTGAAGTATTATACAAGTAGCTTTGCACCCTATGCTGGTAGGCCTGAGGGATGAAGTATGTCAGCACTACCACTCAAATGGTGATGGGCCTGGTGTTACAACAGATGAGAAATTGTAGCAATGGCTACAGTTGTGGCTTTGACATGTGTCATTCTCTGCATCAAGAAGGGGGGATTTCTTAGTAACTTATGCTGCAAACATGACCAACAACCTATACGTAGTTCACGGAGGGAGCTGAGGTCTTGAAGGGCATGCCATGAGAAGACTGGAGGATGGGTGACAAGTAGGTGTAGGTCAAAGAAATATGGATGGACCTGTTGTCAGGCTGGGAGAGCATGCAAATTCATACTAACTCTCTTGGAAAATCCCATAACAGTTCAATATATCAGTCAACTCTATATCCTTTGCCATTAGGTGGTAATTGTTTTTTGTTTATTTTTATTTATTTATTTGAGAGCAACAGACAGATAGAGAAAGAGGCAGATAGAGAGAGAGAGAATGGGTACGCCAGGGCCTCCAGCCACTGCAAACGAACTCCAGACGTGTGTGCCCCCTTGTACATCTGGCTAACGTGGGTCCTGGGGAATCGAGCCTCGCACCGGGGTCCTCAGGCTTCACATGTAAGCTCTTAACCACTAAGCCATCTCTCCAGCCCCTAGGTGGTAATTTTATGAAAACACAAACATGAATTATAAGTGAATTCAATATTGCTACCTTTCTTCATCAAAACTGACTTCCCATATCTGGGCACTGAAAACTCTCTCTGGTTGCAACCAGTCTGAAGCCCAATGTGCTATGCTCCTTCACTGCTACAGAACCCAGTGTCTTTGGCCTCCCAATGTGAACTGAAGACAAGTGACTTTCCAAGAATCTCCCAGGCTTTCAATGTCAGATTGAATTGCTGAGGCATCTAGCCTCATGGACTGAACAGCTAACAGGTTCTCAGATTCCTCAACCTACAGACAGATATTGTGGGACTTCCCAAACTTCACCCTATAAGCCAATCTAATAAATCCAATATATGCCCTTTATATGTTCATTCTATCAGTTGTGTTCTTCTAGATCACTCTAATATATGGGCTTAACAAACAATAGCTTTCAATCAGTTGTTACCCTATGCTCAAAAAGGAAAATGAACCATGTATAAAGAAATAAAAGAAGGACTGGGGAGATGACTCATTGTATAAGAGCACTTGCTGTGCAAGCATGAAGCCCTTTGAGGACCTGATCCACCTTGAATTTGATTTCCAACATCCATGTAAAACAGCCAGGCATGACAACCCATGCCTGTTACCCCAGTCCTGTGTGAAGGAAGAATCACTAAGACTCACTGGTTCGCAGTCTAGCTGATGAACCAGCAGCTCCAAGTTCATGAGAGACTGTCTCAAAGAAACATTCAGGTGATTCATGGAAGAAAACATCCAATGTTATCCTCTGGTCTCTGCATGCACATGCATGGAACATGTGTACCAGCACAAACATGCATGTACCATACATGCATACATGTGCACATGCAAAAAAATAAAAGAAAATATGGTAATGATTTCAAATGTAAAGCTTAAATCAGCAGAAGCTATTTTTTAAAGAATCAGATAAAAATTCTGGGAAAAATTTGAAAAGTAAAATAACTAAGGTGAAATCCTCACCAGAAAGGAAGAGGTGCAAATTTGATCTTTCAGGAGAAATAATCCACAAATTTGAATATAAATTAATAAAGACTGTATAATCTAATGGAATCTAACAATGAATAAAGGAAAATGAAGAAACTCTCAGATTTCTGAGGGATGACAGGAAACAAACCAAAACATGTATAATGATGATCCTAGGAGAGGAAAGTGGAAACATATTTGAGTAAATGATTGCTGAGAATTTCTAAATGGTGCAAGATATTAATCTGCATATCAAAGAACTCACCAATAGGTACTTCTAAAAAGATCCACACCTGGATATATCATAGCTAAATTGCTGGAAGATGAAGGAAATTTCAGTAGCAAAGTTAAAATTACTCACCAGTGAGAAATGAAGGCAGAAAAACAAGAGTGCTGCTTTTCTCAGACGTCTTTATATATGGATTCTCCCACCAGTTAATGAAGACTTTCTCAGAGCTGTGATACAGTCTGAGGCTCTTCCTCCTCACAGTACTCACAACTTTCTTGTCTATCTCTTTTCATCAGCATAAATTCAATCCTATGGTTTGAAGTCCATTTGCTACGATCACTACCTGCCCATTTATCTCTTAAAGTTGTTTCCTCCAGTAAGCCTCCTGTATGTTGAATCCCCCCCAGGAAATTTAATCTTGAAAGTCCCAGAGTATCACAGGGAAATTCCTAAGTTATTTTCACATATTACTATATGTCAAAGCACAGTTTTTACTATTATGGTATGAATATATAACCTAGACTGCACCAAGCAGACTCCTTGAATGAGAATATTTCAAATGAAAACATGCTGCACAGGGCACTCTTCAGTGTGAGAGTATCAACAGAGTGCTTGGCTTTTGGATTGTGTAAAATTAGAAGTATATGATTCAGAAATGGTATGGTTAATGGAATGGCCATATAAAGTTGTCATTGTACAAAAATCTATTTTCTATCATTTTGCATTTGCTAACATGGCATAATACCATTCTTACAATGTCTCATAGTTAATAAAATAGCACAATGTATCCTATATAAGAGTGATAAAATCTGGAGGAAAACTATAAACACAGAATATGATGCAAAATTTAAGACATTAGTTACAACGAGTAAAAATGAAGAGGAAAAGAGAGAGAATTAAGACATGTCTGTAGCCTACACCTACTCTCACACCCCCTTACATACACACACCATTAAAAGTTATATCCACGAAAAGCTAGATTATACATATGATAAAGAATACGTGATTTTGTCTAGGATGCCCAATAATATATAAATTATATACATCTAAATCATATAATATATAAATGCATATAGTAATATAGTATAATATACAATAATTTCCAGATCAATCCACTTTCCTACAAATTTCACAATTTCATTTTTTCCTGTACAGCTACTACTTAAAATGCCACCATATATGTGTGTGTGTGTGTGTGTATAGATGTACATGCCATATTTTTTATTATCATTTGTTCTGAGGATATGGATATCTAAGCTAGTTCCTTTGCCTTGCAATTATGAATAGAATAGCAATAAACATGGATGCACAAATATCTCTGGAAGGATATAGAGTATTTTGAATAAATGCCCAGTACTGGTATAGCTGGATCATATGACAATCCTATTTTTATTTATTTTTTTTGAGGTGTGCCTATTTTTTTTTTAAGAACTCTTGGTTCATTTCATTAGCTCATTTATTTATTGGCAGTTTCATTTTGTTGGTGCTTAATTTTTGCAGTCCTTTACACATTCTGGATATCACTTCAACTTGCCTGAGGTGTGGCTGGTAAAGGTTTTCTCTGGTTCTATAGGTTATCTACTCACTGGGAAACTATGAGAGGTGAAAAGGTGTTGAGAAGGGTCAGGGACAAAAGAACACATGCAACATGAGAACAGAAAAGAGGATACCAGGAGAGGACTAAAAGTGGGGGAGGGGAGGAAGGAGAAGGGAGAGATAGACAGAAAAAACATTGTTTGAAAAATATAATAAAATCAATTTCTTTATATGCAAATAGAAATTTAAATAAAAATTTATAAAACAAAAATACACCGGCAAATAGAAGGGGAAAAAAGGCAGTCATTGTTATCAAAAATGCTCTAGTTCTACAAATAGATTTTGGGTTCATATATATTTTGCTGTTGTCACAGTCAAAAATACAGAGATTATAAACTCAGGAACCTTAAATGTGGACTAAATAAATACAAGGACTGATTTTTATTCATAAAAAATGGGTTTGTAAAAGTGGGAGATAGATGTTCATTTATAAACTAAACACGTGTCCCATGAAGGGGAGGAGAATTGGGATTTTAGGGGAAGAATGGGATGAGGTTGAGTAACTTTAAGAACAGTTTCTGCTTGTCTCTGTGTGGTATATAATGTGTTGATTTGAATGGGTTGTCCCTAAAAAGTCAGGTGATTTGAAGGCTTGGTTCCCACCTGATGGCAATTTGGGAGGTAGAGCCTGGCTGGAAGAGGTGTGTTGCAAACTGGGTTATGGGTGTTAGAGACAGCTCCGCCTTGCTAGAATTTGGATTATTCTCTTGCTGTTTTCCACTTGCTATGGCAAAGAGGTGATGTCCAGCCTCTGCTCATGCTATGCTTTTTCCTACCATCATGGAGCTTCCCCTTGAGACTATAAGCCAAAACAAAATTTAAATAAAAACAACAACAAAACTTTCTTCCCATCAGCTGCTTTTGGTGGGGTGTTTTGTGCCATAAGAGCTGGGATTACAGGAGCATACCACAGAAAGGTAACTCAAACAACGAGTTGTTTTGAGATTTTAATTACCTCCTGGATGTCTGTTCAAACATGAAGTTATACATGATAGATTGCTGGAACTATCTCCAGTGATTAAGCAGCAAATCTTGAAATGGTCAACAAACCAGCTGAATCCCATGAGTTGACACTGTTGTAGTTCACTGTATTATCAGGGCAGTATTTCTAGACAGCAATCTTTATCTGTCTGTGCAGCAAATGGAAGCCTGCCACAAGAGATCTCTGTAGTTCACAAAGACATTTTGCTCCCTCTTGGACAAACTGCAGACATCTTATTTTTTATATCTACAAGACCTATCTCCAATAAGGGGCCTACTACTTGGTAACAAATTCTAGAATTGCAGTGGGGTGTAGTGGTATGTTCCTGTAGTTCCAGCTCTATGACGCTAAGGTAGGAAGGTCTGGAGTTTGAGGCCAGCCTGAGCTACATAATGTGATACTATCTCAAAAAAAAAGGATTGAAATTTAGGAAACAAAACTATGCTCCGGCCAATGAGGGTTCTGATACTTCCTAAGGACTAAGAAAAGGTAAGGTTTTACTTTTTAAAATATCATTTGTTTGTTTGTTGTTTTTAATTGCTATCCATCATAGAAAAAAATCAAGGTTGAGAATGGTACTACTCTGTGGGTATAAATGTAATATTTAAAATTTAATTCAATTAATAAAATATAAATTTAATATTTGAAAGAGTTTAGTGCTAGGGAGATAGCTCAACAGTTAGAGCACTTGCTTGCAAAGCCTAACAGCTCAGCTGCAATGCCCAGTACCCAAGTAAAGCCATATGAACAAAGTGGCACTTGCATCTGGGCTTCGTTTGTAGTGGCTAGGAGCCCTGGTGCAACCAATCTCTTTCTTTTTCTGTCTGTCTCTCTTCCCTGCCTCTCTCCTTACAAACAAACAAATAAATAAATAAATAACTTTGTTGTTGTTGTTTTTGAGGTAGGGTCTTGCTCTAGCTCAGGCTGACCTGGAATTCACTATGTAGTCTCAGGGTGGTCTCGAACTCATGGCAATCATCCTACCTCTGCCTCCCAAGTTCTAGGATTAAAGGCTTGCGCCACCACACCTGGCTAATAAATAAATATTTTTATAAATAAATAAATATTTTAAAAGACAATTTAATAAGATGCCCATCAAGGTTTTTGAGGTAGTTGGAGATCTCTGATGGGCAGGTGGCAGTCATTAATGATTATATAAAGGTAGCCTTAATGTTATGCTTGGTTATTTCTTCAATAGTTGCTAATAAGAAGAAAATGTAGTCTTAAAGATAAAACAGATTGTTTTTCTGGAATTGCCTGATGGGGCAGCTCCTTGAACAATGATTTGTCACCTGAATGTTTTCTTCCCATGATTTCATTACAAGTTTTCAGAAGGGATGGGTATTACAAGAATGGTTTTGTTTGTATGTTCAGTACCCCACAATACCTCATTAAATCCTGGTTTAATAATTTACACATGGTCACAGGTATTATTTTCATTTTATTCTTTGCATGTATATGTCTATGTGGTTGTACACATGTGGAGGCACACGTGTGTAGGTGCATGTGCAAGTGTCTGTGGATGTGGAGGCCAGAGTTAGCATTATGTGTCTTTCTAGATTTCTCTCCTCTGTTTTATGGAGGCAGAGTCTTGCACTGAGCCCAGAATGTGCATTCAGCTAGTCTAGCTGACCAGCTTGCTCCAGCATCCCGTCTCTGGGATTCCCTGCCACTGCTGCTCCCATCCAGCACTTACATGACACTGAGGATCCAAACTTAGACCTTCACAATTGACTGGCAAGCACTGTATCCACTAAGCAATCTTGCCAGCTCCACATTATTTTTTAATTTTTGTTTATTTATTTTGAGAGAGAGAAAGAATCAAATGGAGAGAATGGGTCTGCAGGGCCTCCAGATGCATGCATCACCTGTGCATCTGGCTTACGTGGGTGGGTCCTGGGGAATCAAGCCTTAGCCTTAGCCACTTAGCCATTTCTCCAGCCCCTACATGTACAATTGTTAAGCAAAATATATTATAAAATAAGTGAGAACAAATATCAATGGTTTATTATTTCACCCTTCAATTTTTTGAAAAATTTCTGGTCAAGTCTTGGCCCATCTTTTAGATAAAGTACTCATATCTTTACTTCAAGTTCATTTTGAAATTCCAGTGTTGCTAAATAAGTACAGAAACATCTGTAGATAAATGTATATTGTTCATAATAGTACTATATGGATGTGTGACAGATGAGCATGCAGCTGAAATCAAGATTGGCCATAAGTTAATATTTATTGAAACTGATATTTAAATATGAACATTAATTTGTAATCTTCCTACTATGTTTATGCATGTTAAATTCCCCCATTCAAGTTTTACTGCTTAGCAACCACAAAAGCAGTTGTAACAAGTTGTAGAAACAACTGACGCTAAGCAAGTCAGAGCCGTGAGCATGTGACCATGGCAGGAAAGCATGCACAGACAAGCAGGAGTCAGGCTCCACAGGCATTCAGTTACCAGCCATGCACGTCTGGCCTCAGCTCGGACAGATCACCACCACTCATGTGCTGAGGAGTATATTAAGGGTAGTTATGTGTTGTCTTATACCAGAGAGCTGAGATTTAATTCTATGTTGAAAGTTATCCAGGACAATCAAAACAATACTTTATGAATTTAAAAAATTTCTCTGAACTTTTAAATAGTTCTTTGTTATGAAGAAAAGACATGATTGCCTTCCTTTTTATTCCACACCCACTCACAGCAAGGCAAAGGGACATGCACAGAAATGTAACCCAGGGAGAGCTCGGCATTCTGAGAACTAGTTATGTAAATAAGGTATTGTCGGGCCTTAGTAACTCCCCTTTCCCTTCCTCAAATCACATGCACACACTTCCTATAAAATAAGAGTAATTGCCTTTTTTTAGTTCAATAGATGCCTTTCTTGGAAATTCTCATGCATTATTGCTAGTTCTTTTTTTTTAATCACAGAAAGTAATATCATTGGCATCATTTTGTAGGTGAATAAAAGCCCAAAGGGTTATAGCAACTTGTCAAAAATTCCACAGATTGTATGTTACAGAGTTGTAAGTGATACCATGCCAATCATGCCCCCAAACCAATCTTACTTTTAATACATTAGAATGAGAAGCCACATAATAAAAAGGAAAATTAATTTTTGGACAGTTTTATTTTTCAAAAAAAGTATCTGAAACAATTCATGGGATTAAGATGGCAACTGTGAAAAGTTACAGCCTAAAGTATTTATTAGCAGTTCATGAACGGCAGCCACTCATGAGAATCAGTTGAATGGGTATTCTGAGCTTATTTAATGTCAAGTCTATTGAAAACACTAGACAAAGGAAAGGACTTTCAATGGGAAGCAAATTCAAACATTGACCACTTATTTAGATGCAGCTATTCCTTTTTGTCAGAGAAACAAGTTTTCTGGGTGGAAGTAAAACCCCCATTAGTTTTATTAGATGAGACATTTGAGTTCCTATTATAGTATAAAACTTTTTACACTCTCCAATTCATGGTTAATTTGAATCTTCTCAACCACTATTGTTTTAATATTTCATTATCTATGAATAATTTTATTGCCTTGCTCTGTAAATTGTAACAGAATTGCAAATATTTTTTCTCTAAAGGCATGCAATGGATTCTTTCAGAAAAAGAGAGAATTCATTTCTCAACATGCAAATATTTTTTGTCTATTTTAAGTCTATATTTTTATTCCCCACTGCCTACAAATGTATGGTGTTTTAAGTTTTTCTTCCAACTAGTTGAAACATGATATCAATTCCTTCATAAATTAACAAATTGACTCTGACCTTGTGACAAGTGTTCATTTTACCTTCAAGAGTCATAATTTTACTTTTGTGTTTGGTGGTGTCTCACCAGGCACTCTGACTCCCTACCCCACACATAACAAAAATTCTTTGCTTGATGAAACATGAACCCTGTCCTAGGGCCATCTATGCACTTTCTTGCTCTGTTCTAGCAAACAACCCTGCTAAGTGAGTTTAGAGAGTATCCCCTGCTTCTGATATCTGATAACCTCTGCTGTGTCTTGGGGCTCCTTAATCTCCACTGAAAGATGTTTGGTCACCCTGGCTTGTCCTCAGCAAGAATCCTGTTTGGTCAGTTTAGAATACCCTTTGCTCCTGATGTTTGACTGGGTTATCTCTTGTCTCTTTTACTTGCCTTCCTGCTTCTTGGCTATAAATTCTCCTTTGCCCATACCCTATTCAGAGCACAGCCCCATCTCTACTCTGGCCATTGTTCTTCCCTATCATGTTTTAACATGAGTTATCATCTGCTATTTTCTTTTATGCATCTTTACTTAGGAAATTGTCTAAAACAATCATTATGGTAATAGTCCACACTGACTATGCATTGAATCACCTGCTATATACTCCCCAGAGCATGAGAGGGTTAACAAATTGGATTAGCAAATCACTGTGCAATAATTTACAAAGCCAGGAAACATGATGCTAATTCAAGCCAATTTTACTCATGGATTTCTGCTCTTCAACACTTGTATATCGTTGAGTTCTCTCATAAACCCACAACAGGCTCTATGCTTATGAGTTTACTAAACTCTTGATCTTACTGGAATCTCACAAATTTCTCATAAGGCTATTGGACATTAATGTCACTATCCAGAACTTAGTTGTATGCAACTGACTTAAGAAGTTACTGGGGGGCTAGAGAGATGGCTTAGCAGTTAAGTGCTTGCCTGTGAAGCCTAAGGACCCTGGTTCGAGGCTCAATTCTCCGGACCCACATTATCCAGATGCACAAGGGGGCGCATATACCTGGAGTTCGTTTGCAGTGGCTGGAAGCCCTGGCATGCCCATTCTCTCTCTCTCTCTCTCTCTCTTTCTATCTCTGTCATTCTCAAATAAATAAATAAATATGAACAAAAAATTTTTTAAAAAGATGTTACTGGGCTCACTCCATATGTCAAACAGCTAGTAAGTGATGGAGCCAGTACTTGAACCCATACCTTATGATTCTGGATTATTTTATGTTGCTTTGATGGAGAAAGCTATAGGTCATTCTCAGATGGCGGAAAATGGCTATCAGAAGATGCCTGCTACAAGGTGAGCTCATCTTTGTAATCCTGGAAAGAATTCAGAAGCCTGCAATGAGTTATTGAGTTGTGCTAAACCAAGAGGCATAAGAACTGGGTACCCTAAGGCATGGAAGTAACTTCATAAATATAAAAGGATCTTTCTATGTATGTAAGATTCCTGTGCCTATCCTAAGCATGTGACATCATGAGAAAGGTACTTTTTCTCCTGCAACAATTCCTTGTTATTATGAAATTAACTCTATCCCCTAATATATCCACCTTCTTCCTAGAGCAGTTTGATCACTTGTCGTGTATCATAGATTACAGCTACTTTAATTTTTTTATTATTTATTTATTTGAAAGAGAGAGACAGAGACAGGTAGAGAATGGCCATGCTAAGTCGTCTAGCCACTGCAAATGAACTCCAGACACACGTGCCACCTTGTGCATCTGGCTTACATGGCTCTTGGGGAATTGAATCCAGGTCTTTTGGCTTTGCCCGCAAGTGCCTTAATCGCTAAGCCATCTCTCCAGCCTAATACAGCTACTTTTAACTTTTCAAGTTCCTGTTTGAGATGTTGTCCAAATATATTTGTCAAGGAGCTGCATGAAACTCCCAGCTCTTTGGATGAAACTGCAGAAATCTCAGCTGCATTGTCTCTACTCAGAACTTGGCCTTTAGCGACAGGGACACAGAGTCATGGGTGGGGTACAGCAAACATTGTTTGCTAAACTCCATGCTCCTAGTGTTTCTGGTTTGTACTGCCCTACTCTGAGGCTCCCAGTGACTCTCCCATGGGTGTATGCCTGGGCGAGGACCTGTCCTTTTGTCCCCTTCTTATGAGAATATTTCCATTTCAGAAGATGAAGCATATATCCTCTGTTCCTATTTCTGAATGGTTGTTTAACTTGTGCATTAAGAACTCTTGTTGCATACTCCCCCCTCCCTGTGCATACAACCTCTTCAGAGATGGCACAGTTAGATAATGGTACTGCCTCCTGAACCAAGTCCAGGAGAAGCACAAATTCAAAACAAGGGCAGCCTTCACCATGAAACAATACACTACTGAAACCTAAAGTCGGTTTCACTAGCTCTTGTTACTCAGAAAAAAAATCCTGTAAGGAAGCAAAATAAATGAAACACTGCAGGGTCTTCCTTCCTTGTAAACAGCTGCTCCAGGACCATGGCTTGTTCTGTTTTCAGTAGTCCCATTAGTTAAAGTTAAATTCAATGGTAATAAAATATTGAAAATGAAACATTAAAGAAAAGAGAATTCATATTCTTACTTCTCTGTACTTAACCAAGGAAGCACATTCCTGTTAGCTTCAGTTTGAAGGTCAATATCATGTAAAAGAACATGGAACATTGGGTGGGACAATCTACATATCATGGTTCAGTCCTTTCATGCACAAACTCTTAACTTGACGAAGTGTGTGCAAGGGAAATTGTGATTTCTGATGTGCTGTACTTACTGAAGCACTCCTGACTTAGAAACTCATTAGAGTCTCAGGAGGAAAATGAATTTATTAAATCAGTTATTGCATGGATGAAAGGACATATCACTAGCTAATCACAGGAGTGAATAGCATTTTTCAGGCATCTCTTTTATTCCTATTCCTGAATGGCCCTATTAACAATTAACAGTGACTGATGGCCCCAAAAGAAGCTTTTTGTACACTGCTGGGTTTCCTCAAGAGGAATTACAAATAAGATACCTGACAGAGTTTACTTGGGAAAAAACAAATTAAAACCTATATGAAACTACCTGTTTTATTTGTGGATAAAATACACTTGTGAAGCCAACAAGTCCATGGCTTCATTATTTTGTTTTACTTTGCCTTATTTTGGATCATTATGAAATACACTAGAAACTATGTTTTATCTTGAAAATGCTTAAGCACTTATTTCTCTTATTAATAACCCTAAGACAGACATTAATATTTTTGGATGTAAGATATGTTGTAGAAGAGAAATTCCAAGATGAAGAATTAAACCCCATTCAGTTTTTTTTCTGATACTGCCTGTCTGTGCATCCTAACAGGTTGAAGCAGGGCCGATAAAATCATTTGAAGATTAATCAAAATTAGAATTTCCCAGAGCAGGAAAGTGCACTGAACTTGAGGTAATGACACACAAATAAGCAAGATGAAGTTGTGCTGTGATCAAAAAATGTGAATCTATATACAGGACTTTTCCTTCATTTTGCTTATGACTAATGGGCTCTGGATGAGACATGTCCACATGGTGTCATAATATTGCTGTTAATTGTTGTTAATTGTTGCTGTTAATTGTAGTCTACTCTGAAACTCTCCATACTCCAAATTAGGATCCCCAATCCTGTGACTAATAAGAATATAATAATAGAAACATATTGATGTCCAGAATTTCATTCTCCACTTGGTCACAGGAGCCTCTCTTCTACAAACAAAATTTCTCTTTTTCTGATCAAGACAGGACAGACATCCCCAGCATCATGCTAGATATGAAGAGGATAAATGAAAAGTTACCCATCCTAAATATCAGAAAACAAGTGGAAGACCTCTAAGGTGTAAAATCTAGGTACAGGATAAGTAAAAGGAAATGACATTTTACTCAACTTTGGAATTTACTGAAACCCAAACCCTTCAGGCTAATAACACAGTTCTCAGTAAAAAACAAAAAACAAAAACCTCCAAAAGGTAAACTATGATTCTGTGTGATTTACACCTGATTTTTTGAGATTGAAATAAAAGGACACATTCTTTGATGGAAAATTCAGACTGCTTAGGAGCCTTGTGAATTTTACCCCCACCCTCTAGGTGGGTAGGGAACAAGAGCCAGGCCCTCCTCCATACCAGAGGGAAACTCCTGCTACGCTGCCTGTAGCCTGCTTCAAAAACTCACCAAGTGAAAAGTGTAACCACAATCCATTTCCAGTAGATGTGCTAGCTCTGCAGATCTCCAGCATGGGCTGCCACTAAGGAGAGCATGGGGGGCAATCTGTTGCACTGCACTTTAAAGCAGTACTGAATGTCCCATCAAAGAGCCCATTTCATGGAAAACCTCCCAGTTTCACAGAGTCCCTCAACCTGCCACACAATTATGCAGGAGTGTTGGGGCCAATTCTAGGCTCCAGTAGCTGAGGTCAGCCAGAGCATAGAACTGATGTCCTTAGGAGTACTCTTCACAGTTCTTGCTGTTAAAGGCAGTCTAGTCATGTGACAATTTGCTTGTAGCATAGAGTAACCAGAGAATCAATATGACTTCTGCTGCCCCAAATTTTCTTCCTCTTAGGAATGTGACCAGCTTGTAAGGAGCCCAACAGGAGGAAGTAAACAAATTAAGAAAGCTCCTAGGCAGCTTAGTGCCAGCAGTGATTTTTTTTTCTATTTCCCACTTCTGCCCTTATGCTCAGTTCCACTTCTCACAGTTTCAGTTACCTGAGGTTAACTATCATCCATATAAATTACATGGAAAATTCCAGAAGCGAGCAGTTTTAAATAACTGTGTGTGTGTGTGTGTGTGTGTGTATACTGCTGTTGCTAATCTCTTGTTGTGCCTACTTTATAGATTAAACTTTGTCATAGCTATGTATATGTTAGAAATAACCCAGTGTATATGTATTATATATAGGTTTTGGAAGCTATCTTCAGGTTAAGGCATTCACTCAAGGTATTAGGATGTGCTCCCCATGAATAGGAAGGGAGGATGATTGGATAAAATGACAGGTTGCTGTCTTCAAGTCTACTTCATATATATGTGCCTGAATAAATGTTTGCCTGCCTACCAACCTTTTCTTCAGTCTGTGCCTGCCCTCTGCCTGTGGGAGGCAGCTGTTGGTTCAACCATGAGCTTTCCCATCTTCTGCTACCATTCATATTTGCTCTCTAAAGCCCAACTCTCTCCTCTGAACAGCATCAATCTGAGCAAACCAGGAGATGTTGATGGGCTCCTCTAATGCTGAGACTTGGTTGATTATTCTGGGTTTCCATTGCTGTGTGGATGGAGTCCAGTGATTGATTCAGACAACCTTCACCTCTCAAGAACTGGGTCTGCACAGATTCTGCATAGGTTAATTCTGGTGATGTCCTTCTGCCTCTGCACCTCCATCTACAGGTTAAACTTGATGACTCATGCTTTTCTTTTCTTTTTTTTTTAATTTTTATTAACATTTTCCATGATTATAAAATATATCCCATGGTAATTCCCTCCCTCCCCACCCCCACACTTTCCCATTTGAAATTCCATTCTCCATCATATTACCTCCCCATTACAATCATTGTAATTACATATATACAATATCAACCTATTAAGTATCCTCCTCCCTTCCTTTCTCCACCCTTTATGTCTCCTTTTCAACTTACTGGCCTCTGCTACTAAGTATTTTCCTTCTCACGCAGAAGCCTAGTCATCTGTAGCTAGGATTCACATATGAGAGAGAACATGTGGCGCTTGGCTTTCTGGGGCTGGGTTACCTCACTTAGTATAATACTTTCCAGGTCCATCCATTTTTCTGCAAATTTCATAACTTCATTTTTCTTTACCGCTGAGTAGAACTCCATTGTATAAATGTGCCACATCTTCATTATCCACTCATCTATTGAGGGACATCTAGGCTGGTTCCATTTCCCAGCTATTATAAATTGAGCAGCAATAAACATGGTTGAGCATGTACTTCTAAGGAAATGAGATGAGTCCTTTGGATATATGCCTAGGAGTGCTATAGCTGGGTCATATGGTAGATCAATCTCTAGCTGTTTTAGGAACCTCCACACTGTTTTCCACAATGGCTGGACCAGATTGCATTCCCACCAGCAGTGCAGAAGGGTTCCTTTTTTACCACATCCCCGCCAACATTTATGATCATTTGTTTTCATGATGGTGACCATTCTGACAGGAGTGAGATGGAATCTCAGTGTAGTTTTAATCTGCATTTCCCTGATGACTAGTGACGTAGAACATTTTTTTAGATGCTTATATGCCATTCGTATTTCTTCCTTTGAGAACTCTCTATTTAGCTCCATAGCCCATTTTTTGATTGGCTTGTTTGATTCCTTATTATTTAACTTTTTGAGTTCTTTGTATATCCTAGATATTAATCCTCTATCAGATATATAGCTGGCGAAGATTTTTTCCCATTCTGTAGGTTGCCTCTTTGCTTTTTTCACTGTGTCCTTTGCGGTGCAAAATCTTTGTAATTTCATTAGGTCCCAGCGATTAATCTGTGGTTTTATTGCCTGAGCAATTGGGGTTGTATTCAGAAAGTCTTTGCCAAGACCAATATTTTGAAGGGTTCCCCTTACTTTTTCCTCTAGCAGTTTTAGAGTTTCAGGTCTGATGTTAAGGTCTTTAATCCATTTGGACTTAATTCTTGTGCATGGCGAGAGAGAAGAATCTATTTTCATCCTTCTGCAGATATATATCCAGTTTTCAAAACACCATGTGCTGAAGAGACTGTCTCTTCTCCAAAGAGTATTTTTGGCATTTTTATCGAACATCAGGTGGCTATAGCTACTTGGGCTTACATCTGGGTCCTCTATTCTGTTCCACTGATCTACATGTCTGTTTTTGTGCCAGTACCATGCTGTTTTTGTTACTATGGCTCTGTAGTATAGGTTAAAATCAGGTATGGTGATACCACCAGCCTCTTTTGTTGCTCAGTATTATTTTAGATATTCGAGGTTTTTTGTGATTCCAAATGAATTTTTGGATTGTTTTTTCTATTTCCATGAAGAAAGCCTTTGGAATTTTGATAGGGATTGCATTAAATGTGTAGATTGCTTTAGGTAAGATTGCCATTTTCACGATATTGATTCTTCCAAGCCAGGAACAAGGGATGTTTCTCCACTTTCTAGTGTCTTCTGCAATTTCTCGCTTGAGTGTTTTAAAGTTCTCATTGTATAGATTCTTTACTTCCTTGGTTAGGTTTATTCCAAGGTATTTTATTTTTTTTGATGCAATTGTGAATGGGAGTGATTCTCTGATTTCATCCTCTGTGTGTTTGTTGTTAGCATATACGAAGGCTACTGATTTCTGTGTATTTATTTTGTATCCTGCTACATTGCTGTAGGTTTTGATCAGCTCTAACAGCTTGCTAGTAGAGTCTTTAGGGTCCTTTATGTATAGAATCATGTCATCTGCAAATAATGATAACTTGATTTCTTCCTTTCCAATTTGTATCCCTTTTATGTGTGTCTCTTGCCTTATTGCTATGGCTAAGACTTCCAAAACTATATTAAATAGAAGTGGGGACAGTGGACACCCTTGTCTTGTTCCTGATTTTAGTGGAAAAGCTTCCAGTTTTTCCCCATTTAGTAATATGTTGGCTGTAGGCTTGTCATAAATAGCCTTTATTATATTGAGATATGTTCCTTCTATTCCCAGTCTCTGTAGGACTTTTATCATGAAGGGATGTTGGATTTTGTCAAATGCTTTCTCTGCATCTAATGAGATGATCATGTGATTTTTGTCCCTCAACCCGTTTATGTAAAGTATTACATTTATAGATTTGCGTATGTTGAACCATCCCTGCATCTCTGGGATAAAGCCTACTTGGTCAGGGTGAATGATCTTTTTGATATACTCTTGTATTCTGTTTGCCAATATTTTGTTGAGAATTTTTGCATCTATGTTCATGAGTGAGATTGGTGTGTAATTTTCTTTTTTTGTTCTATCTTTGCCTGGTTTTGGTATCAGGGTGATGCTGGCCTCATAGAAAGAGTTTGGTAGAATTCCTTCTTTTTCTATTTCCTGGAAAAGCTTAAGAAGCAATGGTGTTAGCTCTTCCTTAAAAGTCTGGTAAAATTCAGCAGTGAATCCATCCGGGCCTGGGCTTTTTTTAGTTGGGAGATTATTGATAACTGTTCGGATCTCCATGTTTGTTATAGGTCTATTTAAGTGATTAATCTCATTTTGATTTCATTTAGGTAGGTCATATAGATCAAGGAAATCATCCATTTCTTTCAGATTTTCATACTTTGTGGAGTATATGCTTTTATAGTATGTCCCTATGATTTTTTGAATTTCTCTGGAATCTGTTGTGATGTTACCTTGTTCATCTCTGATTTTATTAATTTGTGTCTCTTCTCTCTTTCTTTTGGTCAGATTTGCTAAGGGTTTATCAATCTTGTTTATCCTTTCAAAGAACCAACTCTTTGTTTCATTAATTCTTTGGATTGTTCTTTTTGTTTCTATTTCATTAATTTCTGCCCTAATCTTTATCACTTCTTCCCATCTACTGATTTTTGGTTTGCCTTGTTCTTCTTTTTCCAAGGCTTTAAGGTGAAGCATTAGGTCGTTTACTTGCAACCTTTCTAATTTCTTAATATAGGCACTTAAGGCTATAAATTTACCTCTTAGAACTGCCTTCATTGTGTCCCAGAGATTTTGGTATGTTGTGTTCTCATTATCATTTGACTCTATAAATTTTTTGATTTCCTTTTTGATTTCTTCATTGACCCACTCATCATTTAGTAGTGTATTGTTTAGTTTCCATGATTTTGTGTATGCTCTATAGCCTTTCTTGCTACTGATTTGTAGTTTAATTCCATTGTGGTCAGATAGAATGCAAGGAATTATTTCAATTTTCCTGAATTTGTTAAGATTTGCTTTGTGTCCTAATATATGGTCTATTTTAGAGAATGTTCCATGTGCTGCTGAAAAGAATGTATATTCTGTAGCCTTTGGATGAAATGTCCTTTATATATCTGTTAGGTCCATTCCTTCTATGACCTCATTTAGTCCAGATGCCTCTCTGTTTATTCTTTCCCTGGATGACCTGTCAATTGATGAGAGTGGGGTGTTAAAGTCACCCACCACCACTGTGTTTGGTGTTATCTGTGACCTTAGTTCTAATAGTGTGTGTTTGACGAATTTGGGAGCCCTCATATTAGGTGCATATATGTTTAGGATTGTAATGTCCTCCTGTTGGAGTGTGCCCTTAATCAACAAAAAGTGACCTTCCTTATCTTTCTTGACTAACGTCGGACTAAAGTCTGATATTAGGATAACAACCCCTGCTTGTTTTCTAGGCCCATTTGCTTGAAACACCGTCTTCCAACCTTTCACCCTAAGATAATGTCTATCCTTTGTAGAAAGGTGAGTTTCTTGGAGACAACAAATTGTAGGATCCTGCTTTTTAACCCAGTCTGCAAATCTATGTCCTTTCGTTGGGGCATTGAGACCATTGATATTAAGAGATAATATTGAAAGGTGTGTATTTATGTTTGCCATTTTTGTGTGTGTGTGTGTTTCTGGTTCTACCTGTGCTCTCTTCTGTTAACTGGTATTTGAGTATAGCTTGTTTTTTCTAGGTTCTTTATATGTGTGCTTTTCCTTTTGTTCAGCATGGAGGATTCTATCAAGTATTTTCTGTAGAGCTGGTTTTGTCTTCAAATACTCCTTTAACCTGCTTTTGTCATGGAATGTCTTTATTTCTCCATCTATTTGAATGGATAACTTTGCAGGATAAAGTAACCTTGGTTGACAGTTGTTATCTTTCAGAACTTGGAATATATCACTCCAAGCCCTTCTGGCTTTAAAGTTTGTGTTGAATAATCTGCTGTAATCCTGATGGGCTTGCTTTTGTAGGTAACTTGATTTTTCTCTCTAATTGCTTTCAATATTTTTTCTTTGGTGTGTGTGTTTGGAAGTTTGATTATAATATGGCGAGGAGAGGTTCTTTCTGGGTTTTGTCTGGCTGGGGTTCTAAAGGCTTCCTGTATCTGTATTGGCACCTCTTTCCCAATTTGGGGGAAATTTTCCTCTATGATTTTGTTGAAGATGCCTACTATGCCTCTGGAGTGGAGTTCTTCTCCTTCTACTATGCCCTGAATTCTTATATTGGATCTTTTCATAGTGTCCAGAATATCTTGAAATTCCCACTCATACTTTTCTATAAGTTTGTCTTTCTCTTTGTTGGACTGCATTAGGTCTGCCACCTGGTCTTCTAGCTTAGATATTCTGTCCTCTCCCTCATCCATCCTACTGGTGAGATTTTCTACAGAGTTTTTTTTATTTCATTAACTGTGTTCTTCATTGCTAGTAATTCTGACTGGTTTTTCTTTATTATTTCTATTTCCCTATTTATGTCTTGTATTGCCTTCTTTATTTCATTAAATTGGTGTCCTGCCTCTTCTTTGATTCCTTTGATTTCCTCTTTGATTTCCTCTTTGATTTCTTCTTTGATTGTTTTCATGTGTTCTTTGACCTCTTTGAACATATTTATAATTATTCTTTTGAACTCTTTCTCAGGCATTTCCTCTAACTCTTTCTCACTGGAGGACATTTCTGATGCATTAATACTTTTAGGTGGATTTATATTGTCTTGCTTTTTAGTGTTTCTTGTGTTATAATGTATATATTTTTGCATCTTGGATTAAGTTAATGCTTGGATTTTCTAGCTAGCTGTGTATTCTTAGCTGTATCAATTGATTTGATGTAATATATTTTCAGGGTAGGACCTTAAAGTATTAGGTGTGGCTCTTAAGACTCTCAGAGTATCTACAAAGATGTTCTTAGGGGTTGAGTTTCCCTGATATAGGAGTATTCAAGCAGGCTGAGTGGAATAAAATACAGGTAGATTCTAAAATTTAACTAAACACTGTACACATTCAATCAAAAACAGCCCCGAGTATGTATGCAAGAGTACTTATTATAATGACCAGATCCTCTATCAACAAAGAGGTTTAGATTTCTGGTCTGTTGAGGGATCCAAGTCAGCTTGTGACCAAGTGAGACCCTTCCCTGGTGCAATCCCAGTTACCTTGGGTGATTTTGGTCTCAGTCAAGTTGCTGCCTGGGTCATCGGGCTGCTGTTCTGATTTCTGGAGCTGGGCACTTGCTTTTCCTACGGGGCAAACTGAGCCGCTGCTGCTGCCTCTGCTGCTGCTGTAGCTGCCACTGCTGGAGCCACCACTGCTGCTGAAGCTGCTGCTGCTGTGTCCACTGCCGCTGCTCCCCCTGAAGCTGCTGCTGCGGGATCTGCCGCTGCTGCCGCTCCTGGGTCTACTGCTGCTGGGGCCGCTGGTACCAGTGCTGGAGCCGCTGATGTTGCTGCCGAACTCTGCTCCTGCTTGGGTCCCGTTGTCAGCCCAAGTTGGTGTGGCTGGGTCCCGGGCCACTGCTCTGTTCACTGGAGCTGGGTTCAGGCAGTGGGGGAGGGGAGGGAGCCGCGGCTGCTCTGGTTCTCTCGCTGTTCCACGTGTTCTTCTACCTCGCGGTCTGCTCCTCCGTTGCTCGCTGCCGCTCTCCCCTCACGTTTCCCGAGTTGCGGAGAGCACGGTGTGAGGGGAAAATCCCGCACCTGGCTTTTCTGCGGCTCGAGCCGAGTCTGGCGGTTTTCTGCTGCGCCGCGGCCACGGTGGTTGGCCGAGCTGCTGGAGCCGCTTTTCCCGCCTGTGCAGGCTCTGGATGCTCTATAACTCTTCTACTTCTCCGCTGCTGCTTTAATTTCCTATACACCTCACTTTTTAGTAAAAGTGTGTATTTTGCTGAGTTTTTGGTCTTTTTCCCCCCTAGGCTGCTTTGGCGTGGTACCTACGCCACCATCTTAACCCTGACTCATGCTTTTCTAAGGGAGAACTATGCTCTAATTTCTTGATCACTTATCTCGTTAAACAAAAAGCTCACAGATCCCTAAGTTTTATGTATGCTTCCATTCCCAGAATAAAGGAAAATCATATTTCCAAATGGATTTATCTCCAGCAAGTGGAGACAAAGAGAACAAAAACAGAAAATTTAAAATCACAGTAGGAAAATGCATTCAGAAGTGAAGAACAATGAAAGAAGTAGAAAACTAAGTAGATACAAATAAATACTCAATGCATAAAAATTATGTTCTATTTCAGATTCCAAAGAAGACAATTTTTTAAATACCATTTCTACCAGTCCCAGAGGAACCTGAGTGAAAATTATTCACAAAATGTAAATCTGTAGTAAAGTCATATTCCCTGGTCAGTGTCAGTACCCTTAAATCAACAGGAGGACACCATCTTATTACCCAGGGAAGTACAACATGAACTGGCTTAGATAGTATTTCAAAATCTCATTTCTAACATATATATATATATATATCATATCTAAGTTCCTTGGAACATTCAAAGGAACACATACACCTAGGGGTTGATAGAATCAGGGGCAGGTCATAGAGAGCAGGGGGGATTTGTTCTTGGCCTTTAAAGACATTCAGGATGAATTCAGAGGAGGATGGATGAGATGCCCATCCTCAACGTGCACACTGAGTAGCAATTGAGATGTCTTTACAGACTTGCAGGTGCTGAGACACTGATGAGGGAAAGAGGAAAAAGGGAGGAAAGATAAAATCATTTGGCACATTAGTCAAGCTGGAGTGTGAGGTTCAAAGTAAAGTATGGGAATGATGCAAATGGCAAACTGGGCTGAAGAATAGTTTTGAAGCTTAAGGGCAAGACAGTATAAGCTGAAAATTCATACCAGATAAATGCCTGCTATGCATAGTATTGATATCAATTTTGCTGTTTTATTCTAGGGTTTTTTAGTCAATATTTTAATTATAAAAATAGTGTATAAATCTATTGTCCAAAGATTGATCCTATGTCACATCTATAATATTACCAATTAGATATGCTAATGTTGCAACAAATTTCACCTTTTATTTGAGATATATTATTGTATACTGATTATCAAAATCAAAGCCAAATGCATTAACTTTGTGGCGAGAATAACTCACTATGGGACCCTGATTCAGGGTTCCTAATTTTGAACCCGGGGGGAACTACACCGTCCCCTCCAATGATGATGCACATGCATATAATCAATGTAAGCCGTGATCAATCATGCAAGTACATGGTATGTGGAAGGAAGGACTCTCACTGAAACAGAGCTATTGCTGACAGTGGAACTATTTTCTTTGGAGAAGAGGACTGTGAGACTTCTGGTGCTTCCTGCTGTATCTGTGCTGGGCTGTCCATCTGGACCCTTCTGCGGAGGCCTCCTCCTCTGTCTGCTCTCCGGATTCATACTCCTCGTCCACGTGGAACAGCGGCTTGGGCCGCAAAGCCAGACTCCTGCCCCTGCCAGTACCCTCTCTGCTGCTGCTGCTTCGGTGACTGTAGCTGAAAGCCTTTCCTCCTCCATGCAGGGTCATCATGGGGATCATGTCTTGTGTCTGGCGCCTTTCCTGCAGCGAACCTGATCGTGAATGTGCCGGGAATATGAAGGGTCGGAATTCTGGACCACTGCTGTCGTCATCTAGGGAACATCACGATAAATAGGGAAGGAATGAGACTTGAAGTCAAAGTTAGGACTTTGTGACCAGATGGGAACTCAGACCCCTCCCTGTGCTTCCAGCTCTTGCACTTGACTTGCTTGTAAGGATGATTTTCCCTTTCAAGGTCATGACTCCAGGCTGGGAGGACAGAGCTACCTCTATAGTGCTATAAATAGGTGGGAACGCATGGAAACCTGTGCATAAAGCTTGTCTCCCATAGGTAAGGGGGTGTCTATATGTACGGCCAGTTAAACCATAAGCTACAAAAAGGCTTTATCTTCTAAAGAGACAAAGCTATGTCAAAGGTTCTATATATAAGCTGCTGGTTTTATCTCGTGTGTGTGTGTGTTAATATTTTTATTTATTTATTTCCAAGCAGAGCCTACATCCACTGCAAACAAACTACAGATGCATGTGCAACTGTGCATCTGAATTTATGTTGGGACTGGGGAACCAAACCTGGGTTGTCAGGCTTGGCAGGCAAGCACCTTAACCCCTGAGCCATCTCTACAGCCCCTGTTTCTGAGACTGGGTCTCATTCTGTAGCTCAGACTGTCCTGGAACTCAGATCAATCCTCCTGTCACAGGCTTCCAAGTGCTGTGAATTGAAGTCTGAGCAACCATGCCTGACTGTTGATTTGGCTTTTAATCAGTAGTTGTCTGAAGGTTTTGCCTGAGTTCTGTCATTTTGACCTTGAAAATGCAATCTTGAAGAAACAGGGTTGCAATGGACAGAAAGCCACAGCAGATCCCAGGCTATGACATTTTGGAGAATAAGTTTCCTTCCTAGCAACCCTTATGTATGCTCATACTAACACCAACAGCTTATATTACTTATATGCAGTAGAATAGCTCATTTGACCCGGGCTCTTCTGAATGCCCCTGCTCAGCACTTTCACATGCCATACCACGCGATGCCATCATTCAGGCTATGACATGCCACGAGAACCTCACTATATATGTCTATAATCTTGTAGTTCATTGCTCTCTAGAGTCATGAGTGAAACAAACTTCCAGTATAAATTACCCAGTCTTGGATATTCTGTTGTAGCAACAACCACAAAAAATAGATAAAAGCCATATAAAATTTTTCCAGGCATGCATTGGCTTTGACTAAAATCATGAGTGAGATGCTGTTCAATGAAGGGTTTGAATCTTTGACCTAGCAAGTCTGGTGAATAAACACATTTCCAAATGCTCACTAACTCTCACCTTTTGGCCCATCCCACCTTCCAGGGTACAGTGTTTAACACTAGTAGATCTTCGTATTGTTGCTGCTGTTCGTTTTGCATATGCATGTGTAGTATGTGTGATGCGGTGTGTGGGGTGTGGCATTATGCATGTGTACATGCAGATACACACATCCCATGCACACTTGTGGAGGCCAGGGGAGAAGCTCAGGTATACTCTCTGCTTTTCACCTGCATTTCCTGGAGGCAGAGTCTCTCTCTGAACTTGGAGCTGTTGTATTTGCTAGCCCCAATGATTCTCTGGTCTCCACTCCCCACAGGACTAGGGTACCCAGAGTCAGCTATTTATGTGGGTGCTTTGGAATTGAACTCAGTCACAGGTCGTCTTGAGCCCTCATGCATGTGTGACACATACTCTTACCTGCTGAGCCATCCACCCAGCTCACATAACTGTTTTGTATAATACTTATCCAAATTTGTGTATCCGTGCTCAATTTAGCCTGAAGTGTGGTTATCTTTGTCATAATCATGTAATATGGATGTTCATCTCATTAAAAATAGCAGTGGCACCTTCTTCTTTTTTACTTACTTAAATGACAAAGATAGCATAAAGATTATTTAAAATGAACCTATTACATGCCCTACATTTTGTGCCCTTTTGTTTTATTTTGTCTGCCTTTATGGAATAAATAGTTGATATTATCAAATAATATTAGTTACTAGAGTCCAGTCAGGCATAGATAACTAGAACAATTAAACATAATAATACCAAGTCCTTTTCAGGATAAAAGACTTTAGTACAAAAAAGATGGTATTTCATCTTTGGGACAGGAACACAGCTATTGAAAACAATCTTAAAGATATGTCTACCTAAATTCTTATGCAAGTAATAAGTTCAGAATGGGATGAAATTTGAACAAGCCATGATAGTTCTATGCAATCACTAATATTTAGTCATCAAAACTGAGTACTAGGTTCCTATCTGTTGATATGGAAGTCTGCCTGTAAGATACTGTCATATAAACTAGATAATTTAGAAAAGCTACAAAAGAATAATTAAAATTTGATTTCATATATAATGTGATGCTGTGTTTATCTGACTCTTCTTTGTATCAGGTATGGGTAATGTAGGGGTCAGGAAAGTGTACAGAACATGACAGAAGGATGCTAACTAACTAAAATGGTCTAAGGTGATTATATCTGAGTCCTTCAAAACACATTTATTTGGTTATGTATTTCTCTACTGAGTTGATTTTGCATGAAGCATATTTTTAATTTTTTTGTTTATTTTTATCTATTTATTTGAAACAGACAAAGAGAGAAAGAGGCAGATAAAGAGAGAGAGAGAGAGACAGAGAGAGAGAGAGAGAGAGAGAGAATGGGCACACCAGGGCCTCCAGCCACTGCAAACAAACTCCAGTGCCCCCTTGTGCATCTGGCTAACATGGGTCCTGGGCAATCGAGCCTGGAACCCAGATCCTTTGCCTTCACAGGCAAGCGTTTACCCACTAAGCCATCTTTCCAGTCCATGAAGCATATCTTTAAGCCAGGAAAAAAAATCTCATTTCAAATAATAGCTGCATTTACCTTTTAAAAGATTTTGTTCTAAAATCTTATGTGTTTAATTTCTTTGAACTCTCCATGTGATTTTTTTAAAATCTTTAACAATTAGGAAAATCAAATTGGCCATATGGCATATGATTATATATGTTATCTTTTGCTAATAGAAATAAATTTACTTTTAAAATATATTAATTTGGCTTTAGTTAGGATAATAAGGGATCTGATAAATCTAAGAATCCACCTAAGTGTTAAATAAGAAACCTTAAATCAGTAAATTTGTTTAAATAATTTTTGTAAAATTAACCTCATACTTAAACTGTAGGCAAATGTTAAAGCTTCACCAAAGCCTACCTTTACATGTCTTTAAGACATAGGTCAACAAATTATGACCCTGGGCTCCCCTTGATCTTCTGTCTCTTTTTGTAAGTCTTATGAACTATGAATCATTGTTATGTTCTATTTCTAGAAAAAATTAAAATAAGATATTTCATAGAAAAAAACTGTACAAAATTCAAATTTATATTTCTGTAAACAAAATTATAACTATTATCCATATTGCTATTATTTTCTTATTATCATTATAATATATGTATTGACACAATAAACTTTATTTTGCTTCTTAGCCCACAACCCCAAAAATGTTTACTATCTAATCCTCTACAAGAAGACACAGATCAGCCTCATCCAGTTACCTGTGGACTCAGCAGCCCTTAGGTCTCTCCTTGCAGTCTGAGGATTGCTGTATGGGAAGGAGAGGTAGCGAATGTTTTTGGTACCAGCCTATGGGTAACAAGAGGAAATGACAAGCTGAATAGCTATTTCAGTTAAAGCTAGCACATGAAACAAAACCTGCTAGGATTACCAGTTGTTCAAAGAAAGCAGAGCAGTTTAGATTTTACTATGTATACCCCTTCCCTCTCATAGACCATTGTCAACCTTTGAAAGTTATTATCACAGCTTCACTCAAATCAAGATCAAGGTTAAAGTCTGTTCTAGACCCAGCCTCTACCCACAAGCTCCAGGAAGATTAGTATGATATGACCCAGCTGGGAAAATGGCAGGTACTCAGTAGTGATGTGAAAAGGAGGCCTGGGCACAAACAGATCCCTCTGTATAACTCTCTGAGAGGAACAGCGCCTTTGGACCAGGTAGGACCCTTGGAATGTTCAGTACCTTGTGATTGTGGGACTGGGGCATGAGTCTCAGACTAGGAGGCCACATCATGATCACTGAGTTGCCTTGGAGGACACCTCATTGGCATACCTAGACCCAGAGGAGGCAGTTACCTTGGTGTTCTGCCCTCTCCTGCCTTTGCTTCTTTCTGGCAGCAGGGTGACATTTTCCCAAGTATTCATAGTGGTTTTCCCCTAGCCAATGAGGCCCTGTATAGGGATAGGCTCAGTTATCAGGTGATAGACCCCACACACCTGTTTTCCCCATGGCAGACTGTGGCCTTTCCGCATACTCTCCCTCAAGGTGTTCTGGCGACGGATTAGGATCTCTTTGGCCTGCTTCTCACTTGTTTGGGGTTTGAGGTTATATTTATTGTAGGACAAGTTCTGCAGGGAGAACAGAATAATAGATACATAAGAACTCCTCAATCTCAGAGGCATCCACTGAGACTACTAGAGCAGGTAGACACCGAAGATCAGGTGCCTCCAGCATGGTGGAGCAAGCCTTGGTGTACAGAAAGTGTGCAAGCAGAGTCAATGATGGGTTGTGGCTGCATCCCAGGCCTTCTGTAATTCCCGCAGTAGCCCTATCCACTCTACAGTGCCCACAGACTGTGGCTAACCCCCTTACATACAAATTCTATTCTTCAAGCCATGTTTTGATGCTAGTGCAGTGGCTCCTAGGCATTTGAACTTAATAGATAGGAAAGATACCAAGGCTACTTTTGGAATCTGTATAGGGTTGTTGTTATTTTGGTTTTACCAATAAAGAACCCCTCCATCAGCCCCTCCCCTGCATACCAATCAACCAGTTTCTGTTGCTGTCATTATCAGTTCAAAAAGGAAAGGTTTTCAAAGGGAAATGGTACCAGCAGAATAAAGAACAGATAACAGAGAAGAGCCTGACAACAAGTGGAATCAGCTTAGCATTAGGATGCATGTCTTCCTTGCCCTTACCCCAAACCAATGGACATTTGTCATGAACCACAGACCAATATAGATATTTAAACAAAGTTTGCAAGATGCCTAGCTGGAATTTCTTTTCCTCATGGTCGCCTTCATGATGTTCCTCAATGAATGCTCAGATTTCATAGACACAGTGACACTCTATGTGCATTGATAAAGCACAAAGTCCTGATGGATAATAGGATGAGGAAGGACAGTCTAATTCCTGATGGGTCATGGATAATTTGGAAAGGATAATCAGGGGTTGGGGAGAGAGGTCAGTTAGTAAAGTGCTTGCTTCATGAGAATGATGATGAGTTCAATCTCCAGGACTCATGTATATATATATTTAAAAAAGGTTGTGGGTGATAGCACACACACATTCTCAGTGCCTGGGAAGTGAAGACAGGTGGACCCTTAGAACTTGGTGGCTAGCCAGGTCAGGCTACTTGGCAAACTTCAGGGTGACAAAAGTCCCTGTGTTAAAATTTTAAACGGTGGACAGTAAGGTTGTCCTACATATGTGTCCCCAACACACATGTATGCATGGATACACACACACACACACACACACACACACACACACACACACATACATATCATGAAAATGATTATTTCAGTAGCAATAGAGGAAACAATGTGTTTTTCAGGTGGTATAGCAAGCTCTGAATTAAAAATAAAATAAATGAGACGTCTGACCTCCTAAAGGACTTGCAATCTTGCAGAGAAATCAAGCAAATACTTTTAGTTATGTTTTCATGTGAGTTGAGATGTTGTAATCATTTTAAACTTATGGAGTTCAAGCAAAGAGCACTTACTCAAGTTTGGGTGGGATAGATTTGCCACACTAAATTATGCCTTCAGAGATGCATGGGTATTATCCTGGAGATGATTTGCAGAAGATAGAAGAAGGAGAATTAACATATGAACTGTTAACCAACCTGAAGGGAAACTAGAAGGGGTTACTTGAATTTGTTATGAGAATGAAATGTAAAATTCCAAAGTGTAATGAGAGAAGAAACTGGAGAGCTGTGGATAGATAAGGATGGATGACAGACAGCATGCCAAGGTGAAGACTCCAACTTGTAGATAGGTGTCCTCAGGTGAGGGCATATACTCCAAAATGCCATGAGAGAATCTTCAGGTCAAGTAAAGGCAATGCAAATATATGCTATCACTGATTTTTTAATGCAAAAGAGGTTAGACTTCATTAAGTACTAAATGTATGTGTTTGTAATGCGCTCTTACTCAGCCCAGATATGAGATGGTCAAATTATCTGTCTGAACAAAGGGAGTTCTCCTAATGGAGAGCCAGTTGTGTCCTTGTGGGTTTCATTTTATTGTGTGTTACTGAATACACATTCAGCTCACTAAATATGTGGTTCCATTATTTCTATATAATGTTAATTATTATAAAATACAGAATTCCACCAGGAAAGCATAATCTGTATGTATGATAAGGAAGGGACATCACAGACTGTTTCTACTAGGAGATCCTTGTCAGCCTCTTCACACAAATCAATAACTGTGACAATAATTTTCCCAAAACAAAAGAATTGTGAAGGCAGTTTGAAACACAAGCATTTATCCATGTTTCTTAAAAATATATATGACAAACTTAAAGAGTATGTGAACTAACAGCCAAGTAAAATGAAAGAGAATCAACTAAAATTAGAACTCAAAATAAGCACTTGAATGGATTTAAAGAGGGCACAAACAAATACCTGAATGAACTCCAAGGGAACACAATGAACTAAATGCTTATCAGGAAGTCAAACCAAGAAATAAAAATGGCTCTCAATGAAGAAATAAAGATGCTAAAAAAAAAAAAAAAAACAACACCAACAACAATGGAAGTCAAACATTAATGACTCAATTGAAAATCTAAGAAAACAATAGCAATCAAATACATCATGTGAAGGACAGAATACCAGGACTTGAGGACAAGGCAGACGAAGTAGTTCAAGAGGCCAAAAATCAATAATAAGTTCAAAAAACAAACAAACATATGATCAGAACAAGAAAATCATATGCCTATGAAAACCCAATATTTGAATCATGTTCAAATCATGGGCCTATGAGGCCTACAAGAAGAACAGTAGTTCAATGGCATAGAAAATAGTTTCATTAAAATTATAGAAGAAACTTTTACAAATATTTTAAGAAGCCCATCCAGGTACAAGCAGCCTAAAAATTACCCAAGCTAGTACCAGAATAGTAGTTACCCATGTAACAAAGCATTAAAAGAGAAATGGCTCATCACTTATAAAGTTAAGCTCATCACAACAACATCCAAATTTTCAATAGAAACTCTTAAAACCAGAAAGACTTGAAATGGAGTATTTCAAATATTGAAAACAATTTGGCTGCCAACCCAAGCTATTATAACCAGAAAAAAATTATTCCTCATAATTGAAGTAAAAAGAAAAACTTTACATGTTAAAGCCAGATATATGAATTAGTGAGCACTAAGCCAGCTGTACAGAGAATTCAGGATGAAATACTGTGAACTGAAGAGAAGAATAAATATACTTAAGAGGTTACAGGAGGGAAAAAGCAATCAAAACTTGAACTCTTATTAAAGAAAAAGATCAAGAAATCACTCTACCACACAAAATGATAAACAGGACAGGGATTAGCTCACACCTTTCAATAATAACTCTATCAATGGACTCAACTCCCCTATCAAAAGACACAAGTTAACAGGGTAGGTCTGAAAATTGAACCATTCATTTGCTGTGTTTAAGAAACCAACCTTACCATCAAAGACAGAGACCACCTCAAGGTAAAAAAATGGAAAAGATATTCCAAGCAAAAGGAAACAAGCAAATGTAGCTATACTAATATCTAACAAAATAGACTTTAACCCAAAAGTAATCAAAAGAGATAACAAAGTCACTTTATACGGTTTAATGAAATGATTTAACAAGAGGCATTATAATTATAAATGTATACCCACCAAACACAGGTGTACCAGTTTTAATAAAGTAAAATCTACTATACATAAAGTTAGCCATAATGCCAAAATAATAATAATGGCTGACTTCAATACCCCACCATTGTCAAAAGACAGTTCACTAAGCAGAAAATAGAGAAATGAGGGAGCTCAATAATACCATAGATCAAATGGACTTAACAGATATCTATAGAACGTTCTACCCAAACTTAAAATAATATACATTCTTCTCAGAAGCTCTTAGTACCCTCTCTAAACAGATTACTTACTATTACAGATGGCAGTTCTCCTCAAATTCAGGAAAATTGAAACGACTCCCTATGTTATATCTGATCTCAGTGCAATATAGCTAGAAATAAGCAACAAGAGAAACAATACAAAATACACCAACTCCTAAAGACTGAACAACACACTATTGGATAATGAATAGGTTGTTGCAGAAATCAAGAAGGAAATCAAGCCATGCATAGTAGCACACACCTTTAATCCCAGCACTCAGGAGGCAAAGGTAGGAGGATGTGAGTTTGAGGCCACCCTGAAACTACATGGTGAATTTGAGGTCAGGTCAGATGCTACTTCAAAAAACAAAAAACAAACAAACAAAAAAAAGGAAATAAGAAAATTCCTACAAGTGAATAAGAATTAAACCACAATATATTCAGATATATCATATCAGACACAATGAAGGCAGACCAAAGAAGGTAGTTTATACATCTAAATGCCTATATTCAAAGATATAAAGATCTCAAAATACAAGATCTCTCCTATCTGAAGGATTTGGAAACACAAAAACAATTCAAAACAAAATATATAAGAAGGAAAGAAGTAACCAATATCAGGGAAGAAATCAATGAATTGAAAATAAAGAGACTATTTTTTTAAAATAATGAAACAAAGATTTGGTTCTTCAAAAGAGTAAATAAGATGGATAAAGCCCTGGACTATTAATCAAAAGTCACAAAGAGAAGACCTTAATCAATAAGATGAGAGATGAAAAAGACAATATCACAAGGTACCAATGAAACTGAGAAAATCGTGAGGATATGTTTTAAAAACCTATATTCTACAAAAATGGAAAATCTGGAGGAAATGGATGAATTTCTCGACACATATGATCAACCAAAGTAAGTCCAGAAAAGATAAATAATAGAACAGAGGTAATAACAAGTAATAAGATTGAAGTAGTACTTCAAAATATCACAACCAAAGAGATTCAGGCCCACATGGATTCACTGACCAATTCTACCTGACTTTATGGTACTAAAACCATTGCTTTTCAAGTTATTTCATAAAATTGAAAAGAAGGGAATATTCTCTAATTCCTTACATTAAACCAGAATTACACTAATACCAAAACCAGACAGAGACACCAAAAAAAGAAAGTTATAAACTAATATACCTGGTAAACCTAAATGAAAAATTCCCACTAAATTCCTTGCAATTTGAGCTCAAGAACTCATTAAAAGCATCATCCACCTCAATCAAGTGGACTTCATTCTGGGAATGCAGGGATGACTAAGCATTTGGAACTCAATAAATGTAATATATTATACAAATAGATTCAAGAACAGAAATCTCATGATCATCTCAATAGATGCAGAGAAAGGCCTTTGACAAAATATAGCATCCTGTTATGGTGAAAACACTGGAGAGGGCTAGGGCAATGACTAAGTGGTTAAAGGAAGTTGGTTTGCAAAACTTCACAGCCTGGGTTTAATTTCCAATACCCACGTAAAGCCAGATGCACAAAGTGGTACATGAGTCTTCAGTTGGTTTTCAACAGTGAGAAGCAAGTAAATAATGAAAAAATATTTTAAAAACACATTGAAGAGAATAAGGATAGAAGGATCATGTCTCAGCATAACAAGGCTGTATAAAACAAACCTAAGACAAATATAAATGGAAGAAAACCTGAAGAATTTTCATTAAGTTCTAGAGCAATATAGGGGTGTTCATTCTCCCCACTGCTACTTAACATATTACTTGAAATCTCAGCTTAAGTAGTAAGAAAAGAAATAAGAGGGATCAAATTAGAAAGGAAGATGTCAAGCTTATTTATAGATGGCATGATTCTATATTGAGACCCTAAAGTCTATACCAAAAAAAAAAAAAAAACACTCCTGAAGCAGATAAATACTTTCAGTAAATAAAAAACTTAACAAACAAGATAAAAAATTAACACAAAAAGGGCTGGAGAGATGGCTTAGCGGTTAAGCGCTTGCCTGTGAAGCCTAAGGACCCCTATTCGAGGCTCGGTTCCCCAGGTCCCACGTTAGCCAGATGCACAAGGGGGTGCACGCGTCTGGAGTTCATTTGCAGAGGCTGGAAGCCCTGGCGCGCCCATTCTCTCTCTCTCCCTCTATCTGTCTTTCTCTCTGTGTCTGTCACTCTCAAATAAATAAATAAATAAATAAATAAAAATTAACACAAAAAGTTCAGTGTCCTTTTTCATATACTAATGACAAACATACTGAAAGGGAAACAGTCTCATTCACAATAGCCACAAAAAATTCAATATCTTAGAATATCCCTAACCAAATAATTAGGATACCACTATAATGTAAACATTAAAACACTAAATAAAGAAATTGAAGGAAATGCAAGAAGATAAAAAGATCTCCCATACTCATGGATTGGAAGAATTAATATAATGAAAAATGGTCATTTTGCCAAAAACAATATAAAGATTTAATTAAATCACAATTTAAATTATAGTAACACTCTTCACAGAAATGTACAATAATAATCTTAAAATTCATATGGAAGTACAAAAGACCTCAGTTACCAAAAAAAGAAAGAAAGAAAGAAAGAAAGAAAGAAAGAAAGAAAGAAAGAAAGAAAAAACATGTCATCACCAAAAAGAAAACTGAGGCTGGAGAGATGCCTTTGCAAGTAAAGCATTTGCCTGCAAAGTCAAAGGATCCAGGTTTGATTCTCCAGGACCCACCTAAGCAAGATACACAAGGGGCACATGCATCTGGAGTTTGTTTTCAGTGGCTGGAGGCCCTGGCATGCCCATTCTCTTCCTCCATCCCTCCATTTCTCTCTCTCAAAAGAAATAAATAAAATATAGTTAAAAAGAAGACTGCTGGTAGATCATCATCCCTGATCTCAAGATATACTACAGGAACTTCTGGGTAAGATGGCAGCACAAGAGCCATGCAAACCAGCCTAGGGAGGGATTTAAGCAAAACCCCGACAAAATACACCCTTCTTCTGAATAGTGAAAGAGTATAGGTTACTCTTAAACACAGTGGAGAAGCTGGAGAGACCAAGACCCACCAGAAAGGAGGAAAACTGCCAGAGTCCCACTGAGGAGCTTGCAACCGCTATCCATGCACCATTGCTGGCGCAGTCCCACCAGGTGCCCCAGGGGGCAGCAGCAGCAGAGACCAAGCAACAGATTTTTCAACTCCATCAGCCTTCTTGCAAACTTAAGAAATCTGAAGGAAAAATAGCTGAGATCAACTAAAGAGCTACTGACAGTGTGAGCAACTCCAGAAGTCTGAACTCTCCCATCTCCCACCATCCAAACCACAAACCTCCAGCGTTCAGCCCCCAGTGGCAGTACAGACAGCAGAGCTGATCAGAGGTACAGCTACATGGCACAACACGGAGGGATGGAGGCAGGCACTCAGCATTGGTGAGATTGGAAGCCACCCCAAAAGGTAATGAGGCTGACTGGAAAAAAAAGGCACACAGGCCTACACTGCAAAAGTTAATCTCTTTCCTTGTTAGGGCAGGTTACAGGGTATATATTCTTGGTTGGCTTTACCATTTTCAAATAACCTGTATTTGGGGGTTGAATATTGCTGCCTTTGGTGCTTTCATATATATAGGGCCTTTGTTTCTTGCTTCTGTCATTATTGGGAGCAGGGTCTGATCCAGATCCAGGTTGACCTGGAACCAAATTCAGAACAGAAATCTCTACCTCCCAGATAAGATTAAGGGTGTAGAACAACACACACCCTTAGGGATTTTGGCTTTGTACGACTATCTGCTTGTTTTAATCCCCACAATTGTATACTTTGTACTGGCTTTTATTGAAGGTGTATGTCACTCAGTTGAAGTTTAGAATTTGCCAGTAAATTGTTCCACCCATTCCACTAGAATACTTGCTTAGCAAGAAAACCCAACACCTAGGATTCCTTCTGCAGCTTTATGGTGCAACAAGAGCAACACCTGGCACCTTGAACTCATATCCTGAGGGTATGTAGAGGTGGATTGCCATGTAGGGAACACTGCAGATAAATAGAAAACCCAAGCATCAAATCAATTCAGGATGTGAAAGTCGCTACAATATAATACAAGAAACTCAACGAATCAAGACAATACAGTCCCATCAAAAACTATAAATCCATCAGAAATGATCACCAATGAGACTGTTATAGATGAATTGCCTGACAAAGTCATAGTAACAAAAACAGCATTGTATTGGCACAAGGAGAGACATGTAGATTAATGGAACAGGACCCAAATGTTATCCAGCCAGCTACAGCCATCTGATTTTTGACAAAAATGCCAAAAAAGAAATTCACTGGGAAAAAAGACAGCCTCTTTAACAAATGGTGCTAGGAAAACTGGATATCTATACATAGAAAGATGACAATAGATCCTTGCCTTTCTCCATGCACAAGAGCTAAATCAAAGTGTATCAGGGACCTTAATATCAAACCTGAAACTCTGAAATTGTTACAGGAAAAGTTAGGGGAAACCCTTCAACATATTGGCATAGGTAATGACTTTCTGAATATAACACCAATTGCTCAGAAAATAAAACCACTAATCAACTACTGGGAACTCATGAAATTACAAAGCTTTTGTACAGCAAAGGACACTGTGAATAGAGCAAAGAGACAACCTACAAAATGGGAGAAAATCTTTGCCAGCTACTCATCTGACAGAGGATTAATATCCAGAATATACAAAGAACTCAAAAAACAGAACAATAAGAAATCAAACAACTCAATCAAAAATGGACTATGGAACTAAATAGAGAGTTCTTACCAGAAGAAATACAGATGGCATATAAACATCTAAAAAAGTGTTCTATATCCTTACCCATCAGGGAAATGAAAATTAAAACTACCTTGAGCTTCTATCTCTTTCCCGTCAGAATGGCTACCATCAAGAAAACAAATGTTGCCAAGGATGTGGTAAAAGGGGAACACTTCTGCACTGTTGGTGGGAATGTAATCTGGTACAGCTATGGTGGAAATCAGTGTGGAGGTTCTTGAGACAGCTAAAAATATATTTGCCATAAGATCCAGCTATAGCACTCCTAGGCACATATTCTAATGGCTCTTCTCACTACCTTAGAGATACATGCACAAGCATGTTTGTTGCTGCTCTATTCGTAATAGCTAGGAAATGGAACCAGCCTAGATGGCCATCCACAGATGAATGGATAATAAAGATGTGGTACAACTACACAATGGAGTTCTACTCAGCAGTAAAGAAAAATGAAAGTAAGAAATTTCCAGGGAAATCAATGGATCTGGAAAGGATTATAGTAAGTGAGGTAACCCAGGCCCAGAAAGCCAAACGTTGCATGTTCTTTCTTCTATGTGGATCCTAGATGCAAATGCATAGACTTGTGTGTGATCTAGAACCAAAAATCAGTAGCAGAGGCCCATAAGCTAGGTAAAAGGCTATAAGGGAGGGAGGAGAGGGAATAACTTTATGGGATGGTATTGTATATATGTAAGTAGAAGAACAGATTACAGGGAGGGAAAAGGCCTAAGTGAAGTCAGGGGAAGAGATTATATAAAAGAAAGGTGGGGGTGAGGGTCAATCAAAATTCAAGATATTCTGAATAAGACATATGAAAATACACTTTCTTGAATAATGGCACATCCAGAAGCCATAGATTATTACTAGAAAATTTTCAGTGCCTGGGATTGGAGACCTTCCAGTGAGTTGTTGGCTAGGGAGGTCCCTGTTGCCTCCAAAACATTATAGGCTATTGCCAAGGTTCTTGGTTTCCTATGAGAAAGAGATGGTAAGACCCTATTGCTGAAGATTTCATATTCCTAAGCAGCAAAGTCATTGATAAATCAAGTTGGTACTGAGCAGAAAACCTTTTCTCTGTAGCCCGGCCTACTGAAAGTTGTACTGTATGCAGTCTTATGGGAGACAGAAGTCATCAGTGGTGAAAACAGTGGACATTAGAAACCTCAAGTTTGGCCAGACAGGCCAAATGACTGAATGAGTGCAATAGTGGCATGTCTGTTCTGGGGGAAACCAACTTCAATCTAATTGGACTGAAGGCCCACTCTGTGGGAGGGAATACATGCTTGGTACTGAAAACCTAATCAAAAGCCTATGGCGGGGAGATCATGAGCTTTAGGGATATAAAGCTTGCTCTTGTCTGGGTAAATGGATATATTACTCTCACCAAATTGCCCTGAAAGCACTACACTTAATGTTCATACTCAAATACTAATGCTACTCTCACTTTTGGTTAGAGAAGCTTCTCTTTTCAGATGGTGATGACCACTGGGATGACCCAAAAGGCAACATAGTGCTGAGAATAAGGGATGGAGGAATTTCCAGCACTGAAACCTCTCATATCCTCCAAGGCTCAGGGTCCATTTCAGAAGAGGTGGCGAAAAGAATGTTAGAGCCAAAGGAAGTGTACAACTCCTTACATACAACCGTCCAGACAGAATTTGGCCTCAGTATCCAAGATCTCACAGTGTCTAGCAATACCTACACAAGACCCTCATAATAGAAGAAAAAGATAATGACATAAAATTAAAAGAGAGAATAATTGAGAGAGGTGGGGATATGATGGAGACCAGAGTTATGAAGGGGAAAGTAGGGGAGGGAGTGGGAGGGAAATATCATGGTTTGTTGTCTGTAAGTATAGAAGTTGTCAATAAAACATATATACATATATATGATATACTAAAAGGTCCTAATAATAAAAATAAAACATGGTTCTGATACAAAACTGACACAGAAATCAATGGAAGAGAAAAGAAGATCCAGGTAACTAAAACCTTGATATGTGAGAAAATTACCAAAAACACACTTGGGGAAAAGGCAGCATTTTCAGTAAATGATGCTGGAGAAATTGAATACATGTAGAAAAGTAAATCTAAGCCCTGTTATCTCAACTTGCACAAATATCAAGTCAAAATGGATCAAGGATCTTCATATAAGACTTGAATTTGGGAAACAACTACAGTAAAATGTAGGGAGAACACTCCCAAAATACAGGTTTATGGAAAGACTTTCTGAATAAGTCTCCAGTAACCCAGGGAATAAGACAAACATTTAACCATTTGGATCTAAAGAAACTAAAGATCTAATGTACAGTTAAGCAAACCATCAACAAAGTCAATAGACAATCTACAGAATGGGAGAAAATCTTCAGCAATACAACTGGCCAAGGCTTAATATCTAGAATATACAAAGAACTCAAATAACTAAGCTATATAAAATCAATCAACCCAATAAAAAATAATGGGATATAGAACTGAATAGTGAGTTCTCAAAGAAGAAATGCAAATGGACAATAAACTTCTAAAATAATATTTGACATCTTTAATCCATCAGGGTAGTGCAAATGAAAACTACTTTGATATATTATCTCACTCAGGTCAGAATGGCTATCTTCAAAAAATCAAGCGACAAAAAATGATGGTGAGGGTATGGGGAAATGAGGAACCCTTATTCACTATCAGTGGGAATTCAGTATGAAGGTTTCTCAAAAATCTGAAAACAGATCTACCATATGACAGCTAAATCACTACTAGGCATATACCCCAAAGGCTCTACTCTTTACTGTAGAGAGACTTGCTCAGCCATACTTGTTGCTGTTCTATTCACAATAGCTAAGAAATGGAATCATCCCAGATATCCATTAGCTGATGAATGGATAATGCATATTTGATATGTAAATACAATATAGTTCTTCTCTTCAGCTATATGAAATCATGAAATTTGCAGGAAAATGGAGGGATGTAGAAAGATTTATATTGAGTGAGGTAAACCAAGCTCAGAAAGACAAATGCCACATGTTCTCTCTCATATGAGCATCCTAAGTTGAAATAGTTATATTTGTTTGTAAGTTGTAGTAAATACCAGTTGTATTGGCCAAGAAGCTAGAATAAGGCTTGAAGAGAGAAGCAGGGTGTTATTAGGAGAGGAGATAGTAGACAGACTATAGTTGAAAGGTCTAGGGGAGTCAGGGGAAAGAAAGGAAGGGGAGGGGAAGGGAGACACAAAATAAAGACAGTATAAGCACCATAGAAACTCTGGGGAGATGGCTCAGCAAATAAAGGTGCTTGCTTGCAAATCCCAATGCACAACATAGTACATATATCTGGAGATTGTTTGCAATGGGAAAGGGCCCTGGTATGCCCACATTCCGTGTGTGTGTGTGTGTATGTGTGTGTGTGTCCCTTTCTCTCTTTATCAAATAAATAAGTAAACAAAAATATATTTTAAAAAGATAAAACTTTCTGTGTTGGAGAGATTGCTCAGTGGTTAAAGGTGTTTGCTTGCAAAGCCTGACAGCCCAGGTTCCATTCCCCAGTACTCACATAAAACCAGATATATAAAGTGGCAACATGCATGTGGAGTTTGTTTGCAGTGACAGGAGGCCCTGACTTACCCATTTTCTCTCTCTCTCTTCTTGCAAATAAATAATAAATAAAAATTTAATTTAAAATATATAACTTTCTTTAAAAGGGAGAGTGATGGTTTGGGCAGAAGTACCCAGATAAATTTTACCCTGAAGCCTTGGTTTGTTGTAGTTAAATCGCAGTGCCCAAGATGCGTTATGCCTCCATCCCCCATGGTAAGGGAAGCCATGAGTCCCCTAAGCCAATTTCAGGCTATTGCCAAAGTGCTTGGTTACCCACGAGAACTAGATGCAAGACCCTACTGCTGAAGACACCCCAAGCTGTGGTTACAGGACATCAAGAGATCATGCTGGCACTGGGAAAAAAGCCCATGCCCTACTGAATAGCGGTGCTGGAAAGCTTGATGGGAGTTTCTGAGGGAATAAAAGTGACCTATAGGCTGAACTAACAGTGGATCATGAAAGCTGCAAAATCAATCAGCCAGGCAAGTTGTACCCATGGGTGCAATAGTGGGGCATAAGTTATGGGGGTAATCAACTGCTCAGATTTGGATAAGGCCCATTCAGTGGAAGGGAATCCATGCCTGGTACGAGGAACCTAGTCAAAAGCCTATGGCTTTGAAGGTCATAGACCCTAGAAGGAAGCTTTCATTGTTCTTTGGATAAACAGATATTATGCCCATCAAAAATCATTATAAATATATATCTTTGTCCCCTTTGACCTATGCTGCTCTCACTTTTTGTTCAAGTATGTTTTTTTACAGATGGCAGTGAATACTCGATACTCAAGTCTCATCAAAATTACGAGAAAGCCCAAAGCCTGGTGCCTCGCACTGGATGAACCAACTTTATGACACCTACCAGGCCTGGAGGAACATTGCAAAGGAAATGGCAGATTGAATATGACTGCTACTCTCCTGACAGCCAGAGAAGCTTCGCTATGGAGATGGCAGAAGACACTGAGGAGACTTAAAACTTATCAAAACACAAAATAAGAGGCTGTCAAGAGCTGAACACTAAAGGAGACTTCTAACATGCCCTGAGACACAGGGGACACTGCAGAAGAGAGTGGAAATAATACAAAGCTTCAGGGGAGGAAAGTATCCTGTGGATGACTGTTTTTCCACCATGAAATGACTGAACATTCATGACCCTACGGTGAGTACCAATACCCCCCCCCAACACCAGCATGGTTCTCAGCCCAGTAGCATTTTGGCATCTAGGACAGACGTCAAATGAAATAAGCAACAAAACAGAGAAAGGACTATCCTAAAAGAAGAGGGTCCCTACCTCAGTGGAATTGGGGTAGGGAAGGGAGACAAAAGAGAATATTATGATGGGAACACAACCAAATTATAGTATGCTCATATATTAAAGTTTCCAATCAAAAAAAAAAATTGAGGTAGGGTCTCACTCTAGCCCAGGCTGACCTGGAATTCACTATGTAGTCTCAGGCTGGCTTAGAACTCACAGAAATCCTCCAACCTCTGCCACCCAAGGATTAAAGACACCAAGGATGCCACTATGCCTGGCCAAAAAAAAAAAAAAAAAAAAAAAATCAAATGGAAAATATGTAGACAAACTGATTTCCCATCAGTGTTAAAGTCAAGGAAATACAAATTCAGTGTGTGTGTGTGTGTGTGTGTGTGTGTGTGTGTGTGTGTGTGCTGCCTATCAACAGGGAGCACAGGTGTTTCTGTGCATACAGTATAAATGTATATGCTGGTTTCTTTCCTATCTTTCTTCTACTTAAATACTGTTGAGGAGTTGAAGACTGCTTTTCCCTACTGAGTTGTATGAGAGAAAGAACATTGTACTATTGTTTGCAAAATACCTAATATAGTGTATACTATTGATGTACCTTAAATATTTGTTGAAGGGAACAGAAATTGAATAAACGACTCTCTTCTTTGGAGAGTATATGGAAATGTTGAGAGTGGTCTGGTGATTGGACCTAGAGACTGCTGATCAGTCTTCAACCTCTCCGTACAGCATGAGCTCAGGAAGGCTTATTCACTAATAAGTCTGGAGAATGCTTCTGACTCTCCATCCCACTGTGTTTCAGATAGCCTTCTCTGTGGTTTCTCAACCTTTCCACACATGTAGATTTCATCCCCAACATTCTGAGGAGAAAGGCTTCAAACAAGAGCAACCAGAGCCCCACTGAGGCCTGTTCAGTTTCAGATCCATTGTGTATTAGGACTGTCCAGGGTCATATCCTTTACTCTGCTTGGCCCTACCCATGAGTGACTGCTGACTCCCAGGAAAGATTCTTCCAAGATGTGGACGGTGAGGAAGACCCTACTGTTGGCTCTGTAACTATTGTCCAGCATGGTGGACCACAGATGACTTCTACACATCCTCTGTATAAATCCTTCAGAATGTAGACTCTCCACTAGAAACAGTAAATGTTCAATTGATCAGGATAATATTTTCAGCATGTTTTTTTTTTTTTTTCCTTCAAGACCATGGCAGATGACAAGGCTCTCATAACCTTTGTAATGTTAAAATTAGAGGAAAGAATAGAATGTATTGGTAAATTTGGCTCTCAAAGTATTGAAAATGAAGGCAAACACAGGAGCACATCACAGCCAACAATGGCAGTCTGATCGCTAATCCTGTTTTCATTTAACTCCCCATGGTTTTGACAATAAATCTTTTAAATGAAAAGGCTAATGTGCTCCAATTTGGGGCCAACAAGGAAGGGAGGCTGCTTAATTTAGAAGACCTCTGAAGTATAGATGGAAGAAACTTACAAAGGAAGAAAGAGCCTATCTGGGGGCCTGCATCTGGGAAATAAAAGAGAATGTGGGCATTGGGCCATTTCAGACTGGATTGGAGTTTCAGGACTTTCATCTCTATTTCTGGACCTTTCTCTAAATTCATCAAGGTGCGGGGGGCGTGGAAAGCTGAGTACCAGGTACCACTGGCTCTAATCTAGCCACATTCTTCAAACCAGGAAGTTCTTATCTACTTAGCGAAGGCAGGATGTGGTGATAGTCACACTGAAACAGTTTCACTTGGAATGATTTGAAACTGTGGAATTTACCCTAAGCACACTATGACTGGAGCTGACTTCTATTCCTTCAGCCTTTCCCTGACATGGGCCCCTTAATTCACTGACCTTCCCAAAACAGGATGCCAGAAAACATTCACTTGCCCTCAAGCCCTGGAAAGAACCCATGATAGTGTTCAGTAAAGGAGTGTTCTTACATGTATTTTCTGACCTTGAATAAGTCAGGTCACCAGTTTCCCTAACCCTAGCATCTTCTCTCTGAAAATGAAGAGCTATGACTCTTTTCTCAATCCTTAAGACCATGATTGTTGCATAACCATAAAACAAAAGTCCCTCATAATGAACACATTTATGTTCATAGCAAGAAGCAGGATGGACAGTGAACTGAGTCTCCAGCCTTAAAAAGACTGGATGGTCTTGATTTAACTGTTATTTACCTCCAAGTCTGAAGGTGTTCTCCATTATTCCCAGAAATATTCTTATGGGTACTTTGGATAAGATGTCAAGAGCTTAGAAATATTCCATGCCCATTTCCAAGGCTAAAGTGTTATGCCTAGCATATCTCTTTTTTATTATTTGTTTTCAGCCTTACAGTTTTAATATTCTTATCTAAATAAGCTCAATTTTCTATTTTTTATTACCATTTAAACTACGGAACAACTAGGTGGCTGTCAGAACCCTGGTGCCATCTTTTTCCTGTGTTTGACTGAGTACCTGTCATATCTTTGAAAACCAAAAGCCATGTGGGTTTTGGAGAGCTCTGGGCTGCAGAGCTGGGGCAGCCTGACCCCTAGAGACAAAAACCAGATTTACATTTCTTCTCATGCCAGAGGTGCCAGCTCTGCTGTAGAAACTAACAATTAGCTTTCTGTTCTCCAAACCTAGCTGAGAGGATTGTTTAGCACGAGGCTGCTTCGGAAAGGACAGTGTGAACAGAAACGGGTTGCTGGTGCACTGGTTTCAGGATATAGGCTGTAGACACAGGGAAGAGTACTCATACATACTCTCTGTCGAACTTGGTACATGTTGTGTGTCAGAATGTCCCGCATGGACTCCACATCTTCCGGGGAAAGCCGTTTGGTTCCTTGTACTCTCTGAGCCCTACAGACATCATTGGAGGAAAGCAAAAACATAACTACCTTGGCAAGACATGTCATAAAAAATATGAATAGTTTTTTGCCTTTTCCTAGTAGAATCATTTCTGATGTCTTAAATAGATTTAAAGTTAGGGCATGTTTTATTTTTTGTTTGTTTTACTTAAAGTTTAAAAGTATTGTTCCCATATTGTTTATATGGTATTTATCCTAACCCATTTTTAAAATTTTTTTGGTTCATTTTTATTTATTTATTTGAGAGCAATAGGCAGAGAAAGAAAGAGGCAGATAGAGAGAGAGAGAATGGGCGCGCCAGGGCCTCCAGCCACTGCAAATGAACTCCAGACACGAGTGCCCCCTTGTGCATCTGGCTAACGTGAGTCCTGGGGAATCGAGCCTCGAACCGGGATCCTTAGGCTTCACAGACAAGCGTTTAACCGCTAAGCCATCTCTCCAGCCCTAACCCATTTTTAAATGGATTTTAAGATGGTGATATCCAAGTAATTTTTATACCCAAATTTGTACAATAGAATAAAAATAAATTCTTGGGAAATTATACCATAAAGTACAATCCCAACATTCACTGTTAAGTTTAATAGAATTAAAATTATCCAGTCATTGTTAGTTCTTTACCTAACCTCACTGAGGCCAGGTGACCAAACAGTTCACCCACCAACACCACCCACACACCGCATTTCATGCTTTATTAGTACACGTGATTGCTGAGGTTGTGTGACTGATATTTCCCTGGAATTGTACCTTTAAAGGTCTTATTTTTGGTTGAAGAATGATTTAAGGAACTTGACTCATACTTTAAAAGTGGAACTAAACCATTTGCACCATGCAGGTTATGCAAGCTGAGACTCTGGACACCACCACTCCCAGAGATTTTAAACCAGGGTCAGGTCCAGGTGAGCAGTCACTACACAGTTTTCCCCTGGGATGTCAAAATAAGGACATTGCTATGAGAAGAATGTTCATGTGACAAGTGTATTTGATTACAATCTAGTGGAAGTAATTTACAAAGCTACCATGCCCAGTGTATGTGGTGCTAGAGAGCGAACCAAGGGCTTTATGCACGCTAGGCAAACACTCCACCAGCTGAGCTACATACTTCAAGTCCCCAGGTCCCTGAAGTACTTTTGTTACATTAGGAACATATTTTCACTGTAAATCATAAGAACGAAAAGAAAACAAAAAGAAGTCAAGGAAAACTCAGCCTTCCTTTTAATACTGCCATCTTCCTTAACATCTTGCAGGAAACACTAAGGTGTGATTTTATTCTCTCTAATTTTTTCCGATTTCAACTATTTCGAATGCATAAGGACACACTATGGATCCAATATGATTTTCCTTGTGTTCCTAGGATAACTGGTCACAGAGATTAGCCATTTGTTTCAGTGCAGATAAATTTAAGTAGTATCCCCCAAATATTAGCAGCACAATAGTCATAAGCAATATGTGTAATTACTAAACATATTTTGAGGGCTTGGATACTTCACATTAGAGTATGCCAGTATCTTATGTAGTAAAGCTATCTGCAGACTGGCTAATGTCCTTTGTATAAAATTATTGAAATCAGTTTCCTTATCTTAGAGCTGCAAACATCACCTGAATTGATATTTGGTTAACACCCCTGGTGATTTAAACATTATTATCAGGGCATTTCATAAATGTCCTTCACAGAAAGCTGATTCTGACTTAGGAATGTCTGCATACTCTCACAATCTGCACACATGCCTTCATTATGGGAGGGGGTGATGTACTACTAAACAGGAACACCAGCTATTCAAACAGTTCTAATTTTCTGTACTTATATAAAACAAATAGGCAAAACCATTGACAAGTGAAATGACAGAGTGAAACTTGACATAGCAGTAGATTAGCTTGGCATTCTCCCTAATTTGTAATTGACCAGACTCCAGCAATGTGTCATTAACTTCAGGCTTAGTCCATTTGGGCTGCCTGCTGGAATGAGTAAAACAGGCATCTCAAAGGCTGTGCCTCTCCCTGATGCATGCTGAGAAGTGTCAACTACAATTATAAGGATAGCTAACTTGAAAGAGGTGATGCATGAGGTTTTCTTCATGTCTCTTCAGTAACATGGCCATCTCTGGGATGCTTACATCACAAGCACAGGCAGGATACATTCCTTAGAAAAGTATATACAGATGTCTATAGAAAAAGATTAAGATGGCAAACTAACTACACACTTCTTGTCCCTGGAACATTCATTTATTATCCATAAAGAAAATGTCTGTCATTAAAATAGAACTGGGAAAATCTGAGTCCAAGTATTTGAATACATTGTTCATATTACTTTTAATTTTTCTTTCTTCTCTCTTCTCTTCCTTCTTCTCTTCATTCCTCTATTTCACCCTTGTTCCCCTATCTCTTCCTTTCTTTCTCCTTCCCTTCTTCTTTCTTCACTCTTTCTGACTTCCTCCCCTCCTTTCCCTCTTCCTTCCTTCCTTTCTTTCTGTAAGATGCTATACTATAGTAAAGGGAGGTTTTAATTCGATTTTTACATTTATGCCCTACTAAAAATTCTAAAAGATCAATTATTATGGCCTGATGCTTTTAGAAAGTATACCTAGTAATAGCCTAGTCATGAAGTCTACAGTAAAAGCATGGACATATGATGAGAAATCCTGCCTACTGCACAACAATGCTTCTCGCAGTGCTCCTGGGCAGTGACTTTACTTGAATGCCTGCTTTGAGTCAGTTTACAGAGCCCACCAAGATGTCCCCCCTTTACAAGGACTGAAGCATGGCTGAGAAGGAGAAGTAAAGTTCATTTATGGAAATGAAAAATGTAACCAGAAACATCACATGTGAGAATGCAGAAATAAAAACTCAAACCTGTAATGTGCAGTCAATTAAATTCTGGGCTGGAGAGATAGCTCAGCATTTAAGGTGCTTGCCTGTGAAGCCTAAAAATCCAAGTACGATACCCCAGAGCCCTTGTGAACCAGATGTACATGGTGGTGCATGGTGGAGTTCATTTGCAGTGGCTGGGAGCCCTGGTGTGCCCATTTTCTCCCCCCACTCCCTTTTTGTCTCTCTCATAAATAAAAATAAAAATTTCTTCGACTACCATGAAGTTAATCATTTTCTTTTTTAAAAATTTTTTATTTTATTTATTTATTTATTTATTTTTAATTTTTATTAACATTTTCCATGATTATAAAATATATCCCATGGTAATTCCCTCCCTCCCCACCCTCACACTTTTCCATTTGAAATTCCATTCTCCATCATATTACCTCCCCATTATCATTTTCTTAAAAAATAAGTGACATGTTAAACTTCTTGAGAATTTTAAATATACATCAAGGTTGTATGGTTGTAGCAAGTTATGTAATACATTTGGAACTATCTTAATCCCCCCATAATATTAATCAAATATTTTAAAAATATTTTATTTTTATTTATTTATTTGAGGAAGAAACAGAGGGGGGGGGGGACATTTCAGGGCTTCCAGCCACTGCAAACAAACTCCAGACACAAGTGCCACATTTTGCATCTGGCTTATGTGGGTCCTGGGAATGAGGTCCTTTCACTTTGCAGGCAAGTGCTTTCTCCAGCCCCCTAATCAAGTTATATTTGAGCATCTATATTTTGATAATTTTTAACAGCTTATCACTCCTGATGAGATGAGCAGCTCTGTGTTTGTAGTAACAAAGGGAATATACATTCTACCTATTCCAAAGGCTATTTTTGAGGTTCAAATATGTAATATTGGTCAAAACAATAGAATTCCATAGAATCAACAGCCCTGGAGGTGATAGAATTTGGAAATCTAAACTTTTGTGGAACAATTGAGTAAATTTGTAAAGAAAAATATCATGTGTATGTGCATTTTGTTGTTATCTCATACAGAATAATAAGAAGTGAGCTGAGTACACACTTCTTTTTCCTATTATTGTGTAAAGGTTTATTTTTTTAGAATTTGGCTACTTTGATCTCAGAAGAGGAATTCCTTTTGGCTTTGTATCCTACAGATTTCTAATGAGACCAAATAAATGCAATTTAAATACTAATTGTATTAAATACGAGCTCTAAAATACATCTTTCTCATTCTAGCTAATTAACTAGGTAAGGGCTCTACTAGGTAAAATAGTCCTTATCTGTATGACTGTTACTGATCTTCAATGAATTCCTGAAGAAATAATTCACTTAAAGTGTGAAGAGAGGTATTCCAGATGAAGCTGGTTTATATATTGCCTTGTAGTCAGATGCATCGTAATATAGAGATTCAAAATATGTGCTAGCCCAGTACACTAAAACATAGACTAGATTGTCATCTGAGATAAATACCCTTACATTTCCAGACCAAGTGCTCACATCACCAGGGAGCAAACTGAGGAAGTTTCTAGTGGTCTGCACTGCCTGGAGCTGTGCAGTCCTCCCCTGCCACCACAGTAACTCCAGTTCATACTTCGCTGAGCAGTTCACATACCAAGGAATCACATGAGACTCACCCCACATGGACTCAGGGCATTTCCTGTTCTTTATGATTATACGTGATGTGATCTTTTATTAACATCATGACCCTGCCAGTGCAGTACATGGAGTCTGTGCATTAATTAAATATCTAGTGATCAGGCCTGGAATTAAGGTATTAAAGTATAAGGAGGAGCCAAAACTCTCAGTCATTAAATAAGATCTGAATGCAGTATTTTAGGTGAGGGGGGGGGGACCTTTGAAGGATAAAATAACAACATGTTTAATTAAAGCACGATCAACATTCCTGATCTTTCCTGTTGCCTCTGGTTCCATGATGGCTCAGTATAGCCTTGCCAATAAATATTTGTTAGTATGTTCCCATTGTAGTGTCAGACAACTCCTTTAAGCCTTGTAATGGGAAGCACAAAATAAACAAAGTGCCATAAAAAGAATTTGGGGAGAAGAAATAGAGAAAAAGCTTTCTATTTATACTGGGATGCCCTTGGGGACATCAGTTGAGATTTTTCCAGGCCATGTTGGAAAGTAATGGTGTTTCTGATTCATTATCAGGTAAGGGAAGAAGGTGTTAACTGAGAAATAACACTCAGGCATTTGTGACAGTTATATTGGTACCTATTCTTAGTTCTGCTCTCATCTTGCTTCCCAATGTGAGGGCATAGTTGAAGCTCATGATCAAGCAGCACTAGTTGATGAAGATGACAGGATGGAGGGAGCTGGTATTCCTTTTCCAAACCTATGTTGTCACTGATTTTCCCAATTCATAAGCCATTCCTTGGAAGAAAACTGGGCTTCTTTGGGAGATGAATTGATCCTTGTAATATTTAAGGAGCTTTTATTAAATGTCAGAGAATTAAAGCACATTAAAAACAGTATCTATCCAGCTTTTAGGACAAGTGATTAGCAGATGACTTGAGACACATCAAATATGGCCTCTCCCTTCCACAGCAACTCCGTACAATGTCTTCACGAGAAAGACAGCCAACTCCCTGGTCCTATTCTAAGTTGGTCTCATATAGACTCAAGAGAAATCTCATATAGACCATTTCATTAGACACAATTACAAATGTCTCTTCCTCTTTAAATAGTCCATCAGCTACCACACTTCTTATTCTCTGTTTGGGTGAGTGCCCCCCACCAAAGGACCATAGTTTTGTAAAACTTTGGTCCCCACAGTGGCAGTATTGGGGTTTCCTATGGACTTTCAAAGGGTAAGCCTAGAGAGAGGTCTTTACTTCATTGGAAGCATGCCCTCAGAGGGGATTATAAAGCCACTCTCTCCTTTCTGGTTGAAGATGTGAACACTTGTTCCAATTTGTGCTCCACGTGCTGCTGTTACCAAAGACCCAAAGCCATGAATCAAACTAATCTTGAAGTTGAGCCTCCAGAACTATGGTACAAAATAAACTTCTCTTTGCTTCCTAAGTAATCTTTGACATATATTTCATTCTAGTGACATGGACTGAATAATACATCCCCCAAATCCAACTTGGCATCTCAGAAAGATGACTTTTCCCTTCTCATAGAAAATATGAAAAGAAATGAAGTACATGTAAGAAATGATCAAAGGACAGAATCAATAGAGATTAAACACTAGAGATTTCCAATTTATAGGAAAAGAAACTCATATAAAATATGCTGTCATTTTATAAATTTACTCGTTCTTCCCTTACAAAGGAAGATATCATCCACATAAAAGGAGACCAAGCTGAACCAAACAGATAACATTATGTTCATGATTCCTTCCTCACAGGAATGTCTACCAACAGTCCATGTGTTAACTGCTTGGTTCCCAACCCATGGCACTGTTAGAATTTGGAGGAACCTTTAAGAGATGATGTCTTGTAGGTGGTCTAGTCATTAGGGGTCTGACTGTCAAGTAAGGTATTGGGACCCCAGAAATCACCTCTCCCTCCAGAGGTGAATACCTTGGCCATTTACTATCACCATAGTATGCTCCTTGGTCACATCTCCAAATACTTTAGCCAACCATTCATAGACTGAAATGTCCAACACTATGCTGAACATAAATGCCTTTTCTTCCTGAGTTGATTATCTCAGGCATTTATTACAGTAACACAAAGCTGACTCCCACATTCATCTTATTGTCTATTCACTTTTGGTATTACCTTTATATGAAACCATAAGTTGGCACTTCCTCAAATGCTGACAAATGCTTACCTGAAAACCTAAATCAAAAAGCTTATGAGAGGGCTGGAGAGATGGCTTAGCGGTTAAGCGCTTGCCTGTGAAGCCTAAGGACCCCAGTTCGAGGCTCCGTTCCTCAGGTCCCACGTTAGCCAGATGCACAAGGGAGTGCACGTGTCTGGAGTTCGTTTGCAGAGGCTGGAAGCCCTGGCGCGCCCATTCTCTCTCTCTCCCTCTATCTGTCTTTCTCTCTGTGTCTGTCGCTCTCAAATAAATAAATAAAAAAAATTAAAAAAAAAAAGCTTATGAGAGGTTGGGGTAATGACTTAGCAGTTAAGGGGCTGGCCTGAAAAGCCAAAGGACCCAGGTTAGATTACCCAGGGCCAACTTAAGCCATTTTCACAAGGTGGCACATGCATCTGGACTTCTTTTTTAGCAGCTGGAGTGCCCAGTGCACCCATTCTCTCTATATATATCTCAAATAAATATAAATAAAAAGAGCGAGCTTTAAATAAAAGCTGATGGGGGTTGGGAACATGGATCAGTTGATAAACTTCTTGTCAAGTGGACATGAGTTTTGATTCCTGACATGCACATAAAAGCTGGGCATGGCAACACATACCTGCAACCCCATTGCTGGGAAGGCAGAAACAGGAAGATGTTTGGATCTTGCTGCCCAGCAAGTCAAGCTATGTCAGTGAGCTCTGGTTCAGTGAGAGGTGTTGTCTCAAAAAATAAGATGGAGTGAATTTGAAGAAAATAACTGATACCAAACTCTGGACTCTATATCCATACACATATGTGCACCCAAACAAACATGCAGTCATATGCAAATAAAACAACAACAACAACACACACACCACATAAAGCCAAATTAAAGAAAAAAAAAAAGTGCTGAAGAAATGGTTTAGCAGTTAAGGCACTTGTCTGCAAAGCCAAAGACCTAGGTTTGATTCCCCAGGAGCCATGTAAAGCCAGATGAATAAGGTGGAACACACATCTGGGGCTCATTTGCACCACCATGCCCAACACACCCATTCTTTCTCTCTGTCTCTCTCTCCTTCTGTCTGCTTCTCTCTCTCTTAATTAAATAAATAACTTTTTACAAAAAGAAAAAGAAGCAGCAGATGGGACTTACTGATGGGCTGCAGAAAAAGCAGCAGAAGTTAATATCCCAGTCTCAACCATCTCAATAGCTTGTTTCATTTCCAGCTTCTTATACAAAGAAACAATGCTTGATTTGGGCAGATTCTTTCGAATGAGGATTTTCCGTAAATATTGGTGATCAAACTTCTTAAATCTAGAAAATAAAATCGACATTTGGGTCATGTTTAACCTCTATATACATTATGGACATATGCATTTTTCTTTAAATAAACTGAAATGTAACTTTATTCTGAAATTTTGTTCTTTATTCTGAAAACATCAAGACAGTCCCTGGACTTCATAGCATTTGAACACATTTTTAAAATCATAGTATTTATGCATTTTTTAAGTAAAGAAAAATGGTCTAATAGCCTGAATACAGTGAAAATCAAGTGAACAAAAAGGAAAAGACAAGCTGCAATCAGGGCAAGGAGTGTTCATAAGTGGGGAGTAAGGACGGCCCAGCTCGGCTCAGTTCCAATCACAAGAAAAGAAATCAGGGGCCAAGGCTTTCGAACAAGTGTTCTATCCTAATAGTTCATAACAGCAGCAGCTGTACTTATATTCATGCTGGACTATTCAACCAGAGCCTAGTAAGTTTAAATAGCCCAATAGTTACAGTAGCTTTGCCCCATTATGTTACAGACCATTTTGAATCTTGCCAATTATGGGAAAGACCTCCACCATTCATAAATCCCTACAGTCTGAATGATGGAGACTCTGAATAGGCTAGACATTGATGGCTGCTGACTATTGTACTGAACCTGTGGCCACCCTTTTAGATTGAGCTGCGTGCCTGCATTTGACACCTTTGGAATTGTTCATTTGGTTGGAGTGGGAATTTTCAACACTTCCAATCATTTTACATTCAAAGGGTAGTTTGTCTGCCCACTTTTATTTCTCTGGAGGGTAACATAATTCCTGGGCTGCTGGCTTATTATCTTGTGATTATTTTCCTGATCTATGAGACAGAGGGACTGTCAATGAAGTCCCCTGCAGGTGTGGCAGCCTAATTTTGTGATATATTTGGCTCACATCCTACATACTCTAATGGGTCACCCCTTGATCTAGTTTTCTTCCTTTTCTCATGAGATGCCATTGTTATTGTTAATTCCTCCACCCACTTGAATCAACTTCAGTGATATGTTTGACATTGTTCTCTTTGAGTTTACCTTGAGCATGCACTAGTCAACTCCAAGAGCTGCCATTTCCCTGACAATAGTGGGTACTCATGTCTCTTGATGTGCCATGTCATTCCATGTACGCTCCACAATACCTTTTGCTTCTTTGTTTGTTTGTTTGTTTTTTTGAGGTAGGGTCTCACTCTAGCCCAGGCTGACCTGGAATCACTATGGAGTCTCAGGGTGGCATCAAACTCATGGCAATCCTCCCACCTCTGTCTCCCAAGTGCTGGGATTAAAGGCGTGTGCCACCACACCCAGCAATACTGCTTACTTCTGCACCCTTTCTGTGCTTCCTGACCCACTCCTTCCTGTCTTTTTTGCTTTTCCACTTCCTCAAGCTCCCTAAGGTCAGAGGCTTCTCAGAGCCCTCTGTCCAATCAGTGTCTCCTCCTCACACCTTTGCTATCAATGCACACATGCCCATGGTGTCAGCTGCCAACCACTTGCAGCCACAATAAATATTTCTCCTTAAGATGTGGTGGACAGGAATGCTATAGGCATTTTTAAAAAATCATTAGATAAGAAGGACCTGAAAAGTCTTCAACTGAGGTGACCTCCACAATGGAGAACTCCTTTCCTCAGAATCCCTAACAACTCACCAAACTACTTTGCCTGCTTTATGAAGTTGGTCATCCAATAACTTTGCTATTTTTATTAAGGAGAATATTGTTCCTGCTTTAAACTTCAGTATGACTTTATAATTTCTATTCATCAAAGGTGCTAGATCTCACCAAAGCTACCTACACCACATACAGCTTTATCATCCTGTGATCTCTCATTATCCATGCCAAGCTGCCTCTTGTATGGCCTGGATCCTGGGACTCTTTTCTTCCTGATCCCTATGTCACAAATAGTCATTGTTAAGCAGTGAAACTTTAACCTACTCACTTGTCTCTAATTTGGTAGTGACTCCATTGCCCACACACATCTTCAATTCCAGCTTTAAGATGATCCATCAGCTGCCAAGCCAAATAGAATGAAATGGTTTTATGGTGATATATTAACTATAAAGTATGGAAAAAATACTAATATAATTTGGGGAACAAAGAATGTTTTTATATATTGAAGCATATCTTCCCATATATCACGCAGGTCATGCATCTAAAATGCAGCACACCTTCCGTAGTAATTCAACTTACTTTCATGATTGAAATGTTCTCTAGATGAGCTTCTTGATAATTAGCATACTATGCAATGAAAACACAGCATCTGACATTTGATTAAAATATTACTTTCTAAGATGATCTAGGAAACTGATCGTGAATGGAATCATAGGGGTGCAAATGGAATGATTAAATAATTTTTTTGCTTTCATTGCCAAAAGACAATCACCCACTTTTCATAGTTTCTCAAGTATAATTCTTCAGAGATTCTATTGTAATAAAATATAATAAGAATATGTTTACATTCCTTATTTTTCATCTGATCATTTATTTGGTCTGGGTATTTAGAGTTCAATATCCAAGTCAATTATACTATATTTGTTTTATTCAAAATGGCTTATAAGAATGTATTGGGAAATGAAATATGAAATAATTGCAAATAGACTTCTAAATTAAATTAGAAATCATCCAAGTTTATACTGGCTTCTGAATCTTATGAAAAATAAAATAAAACATTAAATTATTATTTGAGGACTGGGGAGATGGCTTAGTAGTTAAGGTATTTGCCTGCAAAGCCAAAGGACCCAGGTTTGGTTCCCCAGGACCCTTGTAAGCCAGATGCACAAGGTGGTGCATGCATTTAGAGTTCATTTGCAGTGGCTGGAAGCTCTGATGCACCATTTCTCTTTCTTTTTCTATTTCTCGCTCTTTCTCACTCTGCCTTTTTCACTTTCTCAAATAAATAAATAATAAAATATTAAAAAATTATTAATTGAACATTTAATTGATTTCCTCCCTTTTATAGATAGCCATAACATTTTTGAGAAAGGAACAAAATATACCATAGGCATGTATGACATTTCATAGTACATGTGACATGTTCTAATTTCCCCAAGTAATGAATCCAGAGATATAGACAACAAATCTATAATTGGGTTAAGGTATTAAATAGTTTAAAACATAACCTGTTCTAATCTGTTAACTATTTTCAAATAATCTTAAAACTTTTCCTTAGATTTTCTGGAATTTAGATCATTTTATTTCCTCAGATAACTTTTGGAATGAAACTTAGAGTTGATTTTTGATGGTTTCTTTGATATTTTCCAGCACTAGATTTGTGAAAATTATGAACTCCACATATAGAAATAAAACAAAATAATCTTATGCAAGCAGGCCCTCACAGTTTGAATCCTTGAAACATCACAGTACTCATCTTCCCAGTCATTACTCTCACAAACCCATTCTGGTACACACTTTGGGTGTGCCAATCAAGAAATGATCATAGAAATAGTCTCTTCTTGAGATACGGTTTTGCTCTATCCCAGACTGATGTGAAATTCACTATGTAGTCTCAGGCTGGCCTTGCATTCACAGAGATCCTCCTACCTCTGCCTCCCAAGTACTGGGATTAAAGGTGTGTACAACCATGCCCAGCAGAGAGAGAAAGAGAAAGAATGGACACACCAGGACCTCTAGCAACTGCAATCAAATGCCAGACACAGGCTACATTGTGCATCTGGATTTATGTGGGTGCTGGGGAATTGAACTTGGGTTGTTTGGCTTTGCAGTCTAGCATCTAATGCTGAGTCATCTCTCCAGCCTGCAAGAATGTCCTTTGAAAACAGAACCATTCATATATTCCACATAGTAGTTCTCATTTCTATTCACGTCAACCATATAGAATTGAATAATGTGCAACTCAGAGAGGTGAAACTCACATTCAACTTCATACTCATATTTGTGGGAGTGAAATGTTTCCACCAAACCCTACCAATATGTCAGAAATCATAACAGCCTTTACCTTTACCTATCAGGAGTTCAAAATGAGCAGAGAACCACATATTCCTTTCAAGCTGTGGTTTTGGAAACAGGCAAGACAACTTGGGATATTAACCACATTGACATACTTTTAAGGTACCAGGTACCAACTTGACTCAGCAAGTTACTGGTTATTCAAACACTAATTTCTATGATGCTGCATGCACTTTGTAAATATGGGTAGAGCTCATAAGCAGTTGGCTATATAAATAAAGGAGGTGATCCTAGATAATTGGAATGGCCTGATTTGATCAGTTGAAGAGCTTCAATTTAAGCCATGGATACCCTAGTGAAACTTCTAGTTGTTGAGCTAGAGACAGAGTTTAATGGTACAATGCTTGATTATCATGTGCAGGTCCCAGGGTTCCATGCCCAACAACACATGTACACACACACACACACACACACACACACTCCTTCTTATAGAGCACAGCATTAGCTCACACCTGAGAATTTGAGCACACCTGCTTTGATGGATCTGACATATGGATTTTGGACTTCCTAGCCAGTTCCCACAAGAATGTAGATCAATCCAATTATTTTCAAAAATCTTTTCATACTTCTCCATCTGGTTCTGCTTCCCCATTGAACCCAAAGGGGAATTCTGGCATCTTAAAATGGAAAGGAAGCAGACTAAGAAGAAACTAGTGAACCCCCAAATTCTCCAGCAGCAAACTGGCTGATGAAACCTCTCTGCTGCAAAGGCCTGAGTGAACCCAGAGCATGGAGAAAGAATTACTAAGGGATGCAGTGTGTCTAAGTTTAGAAAACAGTAGTTTGTCCAGGAGAATGTTGTAATTTTCTTGAGATAAATGACTTTCTTGTGGCTTTCATTTGCCTACCCCCCTTTTCAAGGGGTGTATTGATGCTTATTACTGGATAACTGTCCTTCCAGTATAAATTAGGAGCAGGTAGCATGATTCTTGAGCGTCACAGGGTTACTAGGTGAGGAGAAAATATACCTCAGAATGGGTTCTATCCAAAGCTTCATCCATCCTAATTTAGGTGATCAAGATGGTGAGGATTGAGACTCTGAACTGGTAAGATTTAGATGAGGCTTGGACTTGATGATGAAATGGACTAAGGCATTCAAGAGATGAGGAAATGCATATGGAACAGACATGAATTTTTGAGGGTTGAATGTAGACCATAGTAAGGAGAACAGTTATCTCCTAAAGATGTTCACCTCCCAGTCTTAGGGGCCTGTAATTATATTAATTGATATGCAAATGCAGGTAACTAGAGAACTAAGAGCAATCGTAATTATTCATATGGACCCAATGAAATTACAGAGGTCCTTCAATGTATAAGAAGGAGTTAAAGATCCTTTGTCAGAGTGACATAGCATAAGAGATCATTGCCAGCCTTGGAGAAGGAAGAGGTCAGAGAACATAGAAAGCCTAAACAAGAATAGAAAAGGAGAAAAATTTTCCCCGACAACCTCCAGAATGGAATACAGTACTGTACCATCACTGCCAAGACCCATTTCAGACATCCACTTCCCTAACTGTAAGAAACACACCTGTGTGTTTTGAAGCTACTAAGTTTCCCTTCAGCAGCAACAGCAAACTTTAGGAGTAGCTGGGAGGGAGAGGCTTCAAACCTAGTGACATCTCCACAGACTCCTTTAGGCTCTAGATTATGGCACATGGGAAATCATCCGTTATGACTGAATTAACTTACACGGATATGAAGCTCTTCATTGATAGATTCTTTTTTATTGGTCTTTCTGACATCCAGGTACCTGACCAGAGGGCCAATTGTAATTCCCTAGATCATAAGTGACAAAATAAAGGGTTTTGATTAGATGAGGCTTATTGCTATAAAGATAGTATATATTATCAAAGTGCTGAATTTATATGCATTTTTCTAGCTTCTACTGGATTAAAAAGTGTCAATATATACTTTAGCTCTTAGTTTTTATAATGTTGCAATAAAATGTGTGTTATTACCTATTTTAGTTATATAAGCCTGATTTCACCTTTCAAACCTTCATTAGCTCATTAAGAGCTATTTAACTAACATAAGATCTTATGTCATCAAGTACCAGTCACTGTCTTAATCTCAAAAATTAACAGAGTAGCTATCATTTACCTCTCATCCCAGAATATTTTGATTAATACATTGTATTGACCATGAACATACCCTAAAAATATTTTAAATTTTATTGTGAGTATTAAACAATTCCAGATGTTGTATAAAGTGCTTTTCATTGTATTTTACTAACTTAATACAGTCTTGAAGCAATGTACTTATGTTAAATATGAAAGGAATCTACCAACCTGAAAAAACACAGTAAAGTAAATAACTACTAAAGTAGCAGTGACAAACAATTTCTTCCTAGGAAAAAGAGACAGAGGAAGCAAAAATGCAAGTGAAAAACTTCCAGCTCCTCTCACACCACTGTAGAATATTATGAACTGATCCTTGATGGAGAAGGGGAAAGTCCGAAACTGGTTACTGACATAGAAGAGAACAAATACGCCTGGAAAGGGGAAAATATGTATTAGATCAAAGGGTCATGAGTGTTGAGCCACGATGCTCTTAGTGAGCTGAGGCTGTGCGCACCTGTTCTCCAAGCAAGGCAGCCTGATGTTATCACACCTCCAAGAACCCCCACCCCAAACAGCACCTTTCAAGGCATCTTTCAAGATTTTAGAAACTCATTTTGGAAGTATTTTCTGGTAGCCTTATTGCTCCTAGTACAAGTAGTGTGTGTGTGTGTGTGTGTGTGTGTGTGTGTGTATGTAAAACAATAAAAATCTTGAATTTTTTTTTTTTTTTTTTTGGTTTTTCAAGGTAGGGTCTCACTCTGGCCCAGGCTGACCTGGAATTCACTATGTAGTCTCAGGGTGGCCCCAAACTCATGGCGATCCTCCTACCTCCGCCTTCCGAGTGCTGGGATTAAAGGCATGTGCCACCACGCCTGGCTAAAATCTTGAATTTTTATTATAAGCTATATATCTCTATTATACTCATATTTTTGTGCTGCTATTTAAAACTAGTAAAGAAAGGATGTCCAGTAATCAAAAAATTCTCATTTCATATTTTTAGTGGGTACCTGATAAAGGGTATTTCTTAGTGACTGATGTCATTGCATGATGAGCAGATCCCTGTGACTGGCTCAGTTCTGCCTGGGTTCAGTGTAAATAGAAAAAAAGTTAATAGGGATCAATGGGAATGAGCATTTTCTATTGAGGTTGGAGGGTAACGAAGCTTGTTCAAATCGTAGGCATGTTTTTCACCATACTGATTTTCCTCCCCATGTGTCCCACATGACTACGCCACCATGAAGTGCTGGAAAGCTATAAGTAAATATTTCAGAAGAATCATTTCTATATGTCCTGTGTACTTCCTCACACAGAATTCAAAGAAGCACTCTTTGATAGTAATTACATTAGTAGTACAAAAACACAATTTTTTAAAAAATTTGTTTGGTCTATTCTACTTTTTATTGCAAGGCCATTTGACCTTGGGCAAGGTATTTATTTCATTATCTCTGTCATCAGATTACATATTCACTTGATAGGAGTAATAGTGTCTGCAGAGATTGGGTCCAAGTGTACCATGAGTACCAAGATCCATGAGTGCTCAAGTTCTTTATACTAAATAAAGTATTTGTTTATAGGTCATACATTTCCTCTTGGATTCTTGAAGTCATATCTAGAGTACTTATAATAATATCCAAGACACTGTTGATGCTATATTAGTAGTTGTATTGTTTATGGAGTGATAACAATAAAACATCTATACATGTTGTAGAGCTGTAATTCTTTGCTAATATTATTGATTTATGGCTGGCTGAATTTACAGGTGCAGAACCCATAGACATAAAGGGCCAAGTGTACTTACCTCAGAAGACAGAGTTATGAAACACCACCCATAAGTAATGGGAAGCAAGGACTCATATGTTATACAGTCTTCCTAAATATTATCTTATAGTTAGAGATACAGAGTCAAGAGGGAGGAAGAACAGTTAATGAGTTAGAGCCCTGGATTCTGACACCTTCTCTGTGAGTCCTGTGCCCTGTCCAAGTTTTCCATCAGCACTCACAGGTGTAGAATCATGGAGTGGGGCTAGGTGATCACTGAGGAGTGGGAACATAGAGTTATCCATAGCTATCCTAGGTGGTTCATTTCCCCACTATCTGGACTGAATCTCTGTAATTGTACTTCTCTTAAGATGAGGTCTACTCCTTGTAGGTTTGTATAATGCTAGAACTGATATAGGTCTTAAACACTTGTCCAAATACATTATTTTTGGCTGAGAAAGAAAGCTGACTAGATAAATGGTGAGCACTTCACATATATAATCAAAACTCATTCCAAGATTGGATTTGAGATTTTAAGTTTATATCAGTTGTCTTGTTTTCTCACCAAGAATACACATAAGTGCTCATTTATTGATATTTTAATATTTAGAAAATATTAATATTTTAATATTGGATCTTATAAATTTTTGCAAACCTAAATTAACTTGAATTATAAATAGTCAACATAAGTTCTCATCCATATCTTGTTTCTCTTTCATCATTGACCAAATTTATTTTTAAAATATATCTTTTATCAAAGGAAAAAACAACATGTATATTGTAGCTCAGGCTTAATGTATTTTTGTAGCTACTGAGACAGAAGTGTACAGCACTCACTGAATCTCATGTTTTCAAATGAGGTACATTTTCCAGTAGTGAAGTCATTTATTTTATAGTTGTCATTACTAATTAATATTTTAATCAAAAGTAAACTTTTAAAAATAAGATTAATCTTTTGTTTTAAAAATAAGATTAAACCTTTGTTGCCTATTTATACATCAGTCACTCATAAACTCAACTTATAGGCCAGCTGTACTATTTAAGGGAATATTTTCCAACAGTATTTGTCTTATGTAGATTTGTGAGTTCTCACTTGCCCTGTAACAAAGTGTAAATGGCCACAGTTTATAATCTATACCTAATTTAAGATGTAAGAGGCTATGAATTGGCAAAGAAGTGAAGATATATTTACTGAGTTATATTTAAATGTGTAGATGTGAAAGTTTTCCCTTCAATTAAAAACAAAATACTTCCTGCCCCAGCCTCACTTCTGAGCAGAATCATGTTCAGCCAAACACTAATGGGCTTTGAGCTGATGGTGGGAGCAAATGGAAAATTTTACTGGTCACCAAAAACTACAAGGAGCCTGAACTCCTCATGTAGTCAACCTGCTTGGAACCAGCTTCCTGCTTGTGGGTTTACATTGTAGCAGGGGAAGGAGAGAAAGGAAAGGCAGGAGAGACATGAGGTGCTGGTGTCTCTTACTGATGGCTCGCCAGATCTGGCAGAAGACCAGAGTGAAGCAGATGAAGGCCCAGTTCCACTCGTGGTTCTTGCCAATGGTGGACACTCCCATGAAGATGAAGATCAAGGTCTCACTGACACTGCTCAGCATCTTCATGAAATACTTGATGGTGGTGTAGGATGTCTGTGACACATTTTCTTCTACATACTTTTTCATGGTCACTGCACAGGCTGTAATTCTACAAAAGGAATGGAGGCTCAGGGACAAGTAACAAGATTTTTCTACACCACAAAAAATGATCTTTCCCAATAGCAAGGCAGTGTGGTGGTTTGAATGGGAAATGCCCCTCATAACCTCCAGTGTTTGTAATTAATCTTCCTGCTTAGTCCCTAGATGGAAGAGTTTCTGAGAGGTGGAGCCTTGCTAGAAGAGGTATGAGTGAACCTTGGAGTTAAGTCTTCCAACCCACATGTGCAGAGCCAGCTCGTGCTTGCTGCTGCAAATATGTGAAGTATAAGCCAGTTGTCATGCTTTTCTTAGCCCTGAGGAAACTTCTCTTTGCATCTATATACTTGAAATAAACCTTGCCTCCTACATGCTGCTTGTGGTCAGGTGATTTTCCCCAGCAGTGAGAATCTGTCACAACCAGACATACATGCAGACTGCCTTGATCCAGAATCATGCCTCTTGCATTTGTTCTCTCTAGCTGCACACCTCAGATTTCCTGTCTTTCTCTCCCCAAAGTAGGAATTTCTTCAAGGAAAAGTGAGTGCAGTGGGAAGGTGTATGTGACATGGCCTGCACACACACACACACACACACACACACACACACACACACACACGTGAGCCATTCATTCCAGCAAACTAGAAGCAGAATATGCCTGATCCTTCCTTTCCTTCATCAAGAGTTTGGTCAGCCTCAAATCTTGGAAACTACTCCATCGTTCCTTAAACCAAAATAAATCTACTTCAGTTAAATAATCAAATAATCTAGCAATGCCTTCTTTTTCTCCAATCAAACAAATTTTTTCAACAACTATTGTTCCTCCTGCCTCACTTTCCTAAATTCTGACCTTAACCATATGTCCCAAACAGTATTTTTCACAATGTTATAACAAATGCTTCAAGTGTTTCTCTTCTGGAGCAATTTAGCAAATTTCGAGTTAAAGAAAGAACTGTGAGGGCTGGACAGATGACTTAACACTTAAGGAACTTGCCTGTGAAGCCTAAAGACCCAGGTTCAATTCCCCAGAAACCACATGAGCCAGATGCACATTGTGGTACATGTGTCTAGAGTTCATTTGCAGTGGCTAAAGGTCCTGGTGCACCCATTCATTATCTCTCTCTCTAATAAATAAATTAATTAAAATATTTTTTTGTTTTATTTGAGATAGGGTCTCACTGTAGCCCAGGCTGATCTGGAATTCACTATGTAGTCTCAGGATGTCCTTGAACTCACAGCAATTCTCCTACTTCTGCCTTTCCTGAGTGCTGGGACTAAAGACATGTACCACCAGACCCAGCTCAAAATAAAATACTTTAACAAAAATAAAAAAAATAAAGAACTTTGACTTGGCAGTTTTGATCATTGTTAAAGTAGGAAATTAATAGATTCCTAGCGTCTATATAGATGTAGGTCATTGATACAGGTATTCCCATACAATCAAATTAAATCTTCCTGTCTGAATAGCTGGATATGAGGATAATGCCATAGAGGAAGCATGACCAGATCTAACAGGACACCCTGAGTAAAACATTTCAGGGTCACGAGGCCACAAGCACAAACATCTCCATAGATGTCTCCACAAAAACGAAGAAGTCTGGGTTCTGCCCTGATCCCGTCTATCGTGCTCCACTGTGGCCTGGAGGGCAGGAAGGCTGTGGTGTGGTTAAAGGCACCACTGAGGCACAGCCCAGGAATGTGGCTCCTCATGGCAACCCTCCTTCTACTTTGAAATTAATTTTCAAGAAATGAAAGAAACTACTGGGATGGGCTTTAGGATAATTTTTTCCCAGATCTTCTCTACACCAGCTTTTCTTAGTATTCTAAATTGACATTGTATAATTGCTACATGTTCCTCAGGCAAATACTAGACAGAACATTTGCTGGGGAAAGGAACTGAATAGATTTCATGGTTAAAACATCCTAAAATCTACAACATCTTCAGGGATTAGAATGAGAAGCCAGGCCTTTTCCAGATACCAAGGGCTCCTAGGTGCTAAATTTTCCTCACATTACCATGAGCCTGGGCCCTTCAGTTGTACTCACGCCAGGATGCCAGAGAGATAGAGTGTTTCAGCTGCTAAGTAAGACAGATAGCTGAACATGAAGACGATGAGTGGCTCAATTGCAGAGATGTTCTGAGTGAAACGTGTGATAAATGCAGAAATAAATCCAAAAATGATGCCAAAAAACACTCCCCCACAGCCCACGATGATGAATCGGGCACATCCAGCCAAAATGTCAACAGGCTCTATGTCTTCAAATTTATGCATTTTGGTGAAGGCAATTAGAATATTGTATAAGACCTAGAAAATGAAAGAAAAAGAATAAACTTCACTTAGAAGTTAGAAATATGTTACATATAGGTTCTCAACTTTGTGTCTAGCAAAATAATATATAATAATAAATTTCACAACAAACATTAATATGGCTTCCTAATTTTTAAATAGTGTCAAATAATTTAGATATATCCATATTCACTGAATAAAATGTAAAATATTTAGCTTTCAATGCAGCACATGATATATGTTTGAGAAATGGAAAAGCTAATTATCTTGATTTGACATACTTTATACATGCATTTATTTATTATCTTGTATCCCATAAATATATACAACTATTAAGTCAGTTAAAATATTAATAAAATCTGAGCACTTACTCTGTGTGCATCTCTTTGGTAAGCTTCCTGTGTCAGTTAGTTAGTCAGTTAGTCTCTAAGCTTTGAATATAATACTTTTCCCAGTATGTTATATATTCAGGACTGCAGTTCCTTTAAGCCCTCTGCTTTAAAGTGAGTACCAGATTAAGCTCCCTCAGAAAAGGGTGCAGAAGGAACATTGCAGGAGAAAATGCTTGCTAACATTTCCTTGAGACCTTGGAAGTCAGCCAGGTGCAGGTGAAGACTTCTGTGGGACGCTGCCTGAGCCATGGATCCTGAAATGGTTCCCAGCAGACTTGCAGGTCAGCTTGGTGACAGCCTGCCTGCATAAGGCTCAGCATGGCCCATGTCTCCTGGAATCCACCTAAACAGTGCTCTCTCTGCAAGCCATGCATTCAGAGAGGACTCTGAAGGCCCTCTGCCTCTTCTGGAGCCCAGGAACACACGGCACCAGGGCTACCTAGTGTATGTCTCTGACTGTCTTCCAGACAGTGGTCTCCTAATTGCCCAACACCTTTAGGCTAGCTGCAGCCTAGCTGACCCAGCCAACTTCTCTGCTATACAACAGCTAATCCATACCTCCCCCCAGTGAGACTTGAACCCATGCAGGTTTCTTCACCCTGCCAGCATTCTCTAGGCCTAACCTTCCTGCTCCACCCCAGGTCTCTCCATTATTATCCCAGTCTTTCTTATTGAGAGACTTAGGGCCACCTCTAATTTTATTTTTTTCTCTATACTGGGGATTAATCTAGGGCTTTGTATATGCTAGACATGCACTGAACCACTGAATGCTCTTCCATCATATCTCCAGCCCATTTACTTATTTGAGATAAGATCTTGAAAAATTATCAAGGCTGGCTTTGAACTCACTCTGACTGAACCAGGCCTTTAACTTGGGATCCTCCCATTTCAACCTCTCAAGTAGCTGGGAATATAGGTCAGCATCATCAGGCCAGGCTCCCTTGCTTCTTCACTGCAGCCTGACAGCTTCTGAGTTCTGGCTTTAACATCACCTGCAGGGCTAGTTAGAATGAAATCTTCTGGTGCAGATCTTGACCTGTTGGCCATGGTCTGTCACTTTCAGGCAGCTTTAGCCATTCTTCCCCTGTCTATGTCCCAGGCCTTCTGGTATGCTCTGTGCATTGCCTTTCTTGACTCCCCATGACATCAACCTTATGATGAAATTTTGCTGATTTTGCACACACAAAAAATTCTTCACAAGAAATTATATTTTATCATTGTTTGATCAATAATTTCACAAGTTGTCTCTAGACTAGTGTCTTACTATATATAGATAACCATAACCAAAATGTGTTGAAAACAAACCACCTCCCATATCCTTTGCCCTCTCTTCTATGTGGACCCAAACAGAAGCCAGTGGTCTATGGGCTGGGCAGTTTTGCTGTAGCTAATGGTGAAGCTTTGTCACCATAGGACTTGTTTGTACTTTTTTCTTCTGTCCACATCTGTGCAGAGATTTAAAATCTTGCAGCATAGCTATTAGCTATGGAATGTGAGTTGGCAGAGAGACCCATGTCTGAGAGCAGATCAAGTGTCGCCAGTCCTCAACCAGTATGCCACATTAACAACAATCTGCTGATGAGAGAACAAGGACCCAAAAGGAAAGCCCAGGACACACTTGTGTGTGTGCATCAGTGCCCTGGTGTTTAAGGCAGAAGCAGCTGGTGGCCAATAGGTTTGGCTAGATATGGGAATGTGGGCTGACTAATGAAAACTTTCCCCCAGAAAGAAGCTTCTAAAGTATTGTCTGTGTGATGAAGGGAAGAATGGTAAAGAAAAAATGGAAATCTTGGTAAAAATCTGCTGGAGCAATGATACATACACACTATGAATATTGTGAATTTCTGAGATGAGGCATGGCCTTCATACCCACATTTACATTATAAATATGTCTTAATCTTGCTTGTGTGTCCCTGGCCCGTCTCTCTGCCATCAACCATCCACTTTTATATCTGTGGCAGTCAGAAGCCTGAGATTTCTGGCTACAGGGAGTAAAACAGAATTGTAATTCTCATGGGCTATTCTCAGCTAAAGGTGGCACAGACACTATGGAAGGCCCCTTCCTGGAAGACAAAGGCTCTTCCTATTGTGTGCATAGCCTGAGGGCTCCCTGTGGGCTAGGTAAACTCTGAGAAATATAGCAAGGCTGTCTCATCATGTTCCTCCTTCCCTCTCCCTTTCACCTGAGTACACTATGAACCTGGCTTTAAGTGCTTTTCCAAAGCTATCCCATCATGTCCTTTCTTCCCTCCCCATTTCACTCAGGGTCACTCTGAACCCAATTATCAGTGCTATCCCAACTTCATGACTTTCTTTGTAGAAGTCTTTCTGGTAAACTCCTGGCGTATCTGATACCCTCTAGGTGTTTGATCTATGGGTGCCTTGAGCAATATCTATTTATCTGTGTATTGATCATATTTTACAAATATTTCCCTATTTTATTTATGCAAATTTAAGTCCTATTATGGGAGGAGATTGGCTGAGCATTTATGTTTTGTGACTTATGGTTTCAAAATAAATCCTAAAGAAACGTTGTGGTTGTATTCTGATTTAGTGAATCTGCTTAGTCTGATTTCACTTTCTGCCTGACCACGGAGCAATCTACATGTGGTCCTAGGAATGTTATAGCTCTGGGCTAAACCCATAAAAGAAGTGTATTAGACAAGCCAGACATTGTTCTGCAAACCAGAAAAGGTAGGTTTGATGAGATTAAGTAGGAATTTATTTGACTTTCAAACCAGAGGAAGCTCAGGAAACATGATTAAGACTCAAAGATTTGTATATTGTTGCCATAACCCAACCTCTTTTGTATAGCTTTCCAGAGTACAAACAGCTACCAACTGGTTTTAATGGTCTGGAAAACTCATTGATGTTTGCCTTGCCACTGAACTCCAGGGTGACCTGAAGGGACATGTCATGACACTTATGGGCCATGGCCAAAAGGGTAATATCGTTAAGGGACAACATTTGTTTTATTTTTACCTTGTTTTGTAAGTGTTTGTGTGTAATGTAGGGTGTGAGAAGGCAGAGTGTATTCATATGGTGCTCTGAGCACTCTCCTGAGGTGAATGTTCTCCTGTCTTCATCACTCCTACACCTGTTCTTGCCTTTTTTTTTTTTTTTTTTCACAGACTGGGGTGATTCTGAGGTAAAAGGCTAAGTACATTTATACAAAATTCTTATGGCTACTTGAAAAAAAATTTACCTGCCAAAATAGCAGGTTCTTGGTCTCATTACAATGGCAGAAGTATTCCATTGGATTCATTTCAATATGTGTGTTTTTTTCATATGTGAAATGAGGAAATCAGCTGATACTAAATCTCAAACATGTCCATGACATATGGAGTACAAGGTTAGATTTTTTTTCTTTTCACTCATTTTGTCAGAGAGTGATCCTTTTGTGCTACCTTTGGCAGTTTCCCCAAACCCCTCATGATTACAGTAGAAACCTTTTTAACTGAAGAAAGTATAAAAGTTTACAAATATTTTTTACATAGAGAAGGTCCACATAATGACCAGCTAACCCATTGAGGGTCAGCAGAAGTAGAGTCTCAATTTCAAATGTACTGCCAATTTTTAATATTATCAAATTAGTTGAGTAAAAATTTACATATGATAAACTACATATAAAATGATTAGATTCTGATCCACCCATACAAGCACTTCTGTGATGAATACTTAGCACCATCACACAAGCAGAAGCAGATCCTGTACTTCTTGAAATTTATCCCTCCTGAATTTGGCCACACTGAACTTGTGATCTATTATTGTCACCATATACATATGCATTTGCATTTTACATAACTGGAAAATGAGAAATTAACTTGTTTGTGCCTGCCTTTTAAAATTCAACATGATGGTTAGAAGAGTTATCCACATTGTTACAGGTATCAGTCATCCATCCCTTTTCCTGAGTACAACTGATTACATGGTCATAGCATATTTTATGTAACCATCCACCGAGTAAGGCACATTTAACATTTTAGTGGTGCTGCTCTAGACATTGCATGCTCCTTTGTGTAGATCTTTGTTTTCACTTTTCTAGGGTATTATACTGGGAGTATAAGAATTAAGTAGCATAGTGTGAACACATTAAAGTTTTAAGTGACTGTGCAGTGTTTTCTAGCGTCGTTGTATCATTCCACACTCCTACCAGGAATGTGTGCACTCTCATATTGCTCCCATCCTCTCAATACCAGTTACTATATGGGGCTAAGGTTCTGGTTTTCTAGTTAGTATTGCATTGTACTTTGATGTCAATTTGAAAATCTCTATAATCAGTAATTATGTTGGATCATGTGATTTTTAACAAATACTATATGATTTGTTTTTGTTTAACATTTTGTCTATTTTTAAAGTTAGTTGCTTTTGGTTATTATTAAGTTATAAAATGATTTATATATGTTCTCTGTGAGATACATATATTGTGAATAATTTAATTGTGCAAGTGTCTTTTAGTTACTTAATTATGTAATTAGAAGAAAAATATATCATTTTGGCAAAATTCATTTTATTATGTTACTTCTGTTTTTGCTTGTTTTCCTGTCCTTTAACTCCTCCCTAATCATAAAGATCCTATTCATATGTTTTATTCCAGGCTATGCAATTGGACATAGTGTTCTATGGGAAAAAGTATTTGATGAAGTTCAGGCTTTCCATAAAATGTATGTATGTATATGTATATGTGTATATATATACGTTTTTCAAGATAGGGTCTCACTAGCTCAGGGTGTCCTGGATCTCAGGGTGGCTTCAAACTCACAACAATTTTCCTACTTCTGCCTCCCTCCCAGCTGGGATTAAAGGCATGCACCACCATGCCCGGCTACCTATAGATATGTTTTTTGCTTGTTCCACAAATGCTGGCAAGACATGGAGAAAGAGAAATCCTCCTCCTAACTTCTTGTGGGAGTGCAAACTTGTACAGCCACTGTGGAAATCAATATTGAAACTCCTCATAAAGCTGAAAATAGACAAACCATTTGGTCTAGCTACACCCCTTTTGGGCATATAACCTAGGGATGGAACAGTGTGTGAAAGGGTAGAAGGAGGAAGGATGAGGAGAGATTTACACAAAACTAATTATGCAACCATAGAGAGAACAACCAGTGCCAGCAAGCATAAGATGACTCTGAACACACACCTAGGCTGGACTCAATATGCTCCCTCAGTGACATATCTCCTCCAACAGGGTTCGGCCAGCTGGAGACTAAGTAGGAAGCTTAATTAAAAATGTCTGAGAAGCGGGGCGTGGTGGCGCATGCCTTCAATCCCAGCACTTGGGAGGCAGAGGTAGTCAAATTGCCATGAGTTCAAGGCCACCCTGAGACTCCATAGTGAATTCCAGGTCAGCTTGGGCTAGAGTGAGACCCTACCTTGGAAAAAAAAAAAAAAAAAGTCTGAGACTATGAGGCCATTTACATTCAAATAACCACATTACAACAAAGTTCTCTCCTTCCTCTTTGCAACTTCATAAGAAAGCTTTCACAGGGCTCAATTCTTTCTGCCTTTAGCATTTTCAAACTCTCACCAGAATAGCCCATCAAGCTCTGCTTACAGCACTGCAGGGCTTCTCAAGCCCAAAGAACCAAACCTTCATATCTGCCCCACCCCCAAACATTCCAAAAGTCCAAAATTTATATCATCAGATTCATCATATCAACACAATTCATTGTTCCAATTTTCTATTGTACTTCTTCTTTTTTTTTTTTTTTTTGGAACAAACACCCAAACCATAATAGCTTAGAGGAGAAAAGGGTTTATTTATTTCATTTATTTCAGGCTTACAGATTCCATGGGGAAGCTTCATCATGGCAGAAGAAGCTAGCTCACTTCATCATACATCCATAGCAGACAGACAGCAGCCAGCACCACCAAGTACAAGCTGACTCTGAACACACACCTCATCCAACAGGGCACTGCCTACTGGAGATTAAGAAGAAAGCTTAGGGCTGGAGAGATGGCTTAGCGGTTAAGCACTTGCCTGTGAAGCCTAAGGACCCCTGTTCAAGGCTCAGTTCCCCAGGTCCCACGTTAGCCAGATGCACAAGGGAGTGCATGCGTCTGGAGTTCGTTTGCAGAGGCTGGAAGCCCTGGCGCACCCATTCTCTCTCTCTCCCTCTATCTGTGTTTCTCTCTGTGTCTGTCGCTCTCAAAGAAAGAAAAAAATTTTTAAAAATATATTAAAAAAAAAAGAAGAAAGCTTAATCAAAAATACCTGAGGCTATGGGGATGCTTACATTCAAGCCACCACACAGAGATTTTCATCCTACCTGGAGTTGGAAACTTTAGCCTTGCTTTATAATATGCTCAGAGTATCAGGGGCAAGTTGGCAAACTATAATGATAACAGAGAATGTATTAGAGGAAAGAAAACTCTAAGTGAAAGTTCACTTGGAAGTCATAAACAAGGGCTAGAGAGATACTCAGTGGATAAAGCACTTGCCTACAAAGCCTAACTACCTGGGTTCAATAAAGCTATATGCACAAAGTGGTGCGTGCATCTGGAGTTTGTTTACAGTGGATGGATGCCCTGGCACACCTATTCTTTCTGTGTGTCTCTCATCTATCTGTCTCTGCTTGCAAATAAATAAATAAAAATATTTTTTAAAAAAGAAAGATATCACAGATAAGCCCTGTCATAAAAACCTTTTCAATTTAAACAGATGAAATACACTTTGTAGTTTAAAGATAGTTAGGGTAGAGGAATGTCATATTTCAGCTATAATTACCACCTGCATGCCAATGAGTTCATGTGATCTCTCATCTTGTGCTCCTATCACTAAAATTACCAAACACTTTATTTTAAAGTCCTAAAGCTATCTCAAACTTAGCTATTCAAAACTAACCTGTCTATCCCCCATCCCCCTACCAACATCTGTTTCTCACGACTACAGTTGTCTAAGGAAATCTGAAGTCCATATCCCCTCCACCTATGCAAATATTTAACCTCCATCACTTCAATACCAACGTAGAGCACTTTACTGTCTGATGTTGAGATACCAGTGGGATACAAAAAGTAATTTAAAGGTTAATCTATGTCTTTACTTATAAAAGCAACCATCAGTGTGAACAGTAGATTGAAGTTTACTGAAGACTGGGTCTATAACTTGCTTATCTGAGAAAGTTCTTCTAACATTATGTAAGCAGCAGTGTCTGATAAAAGAATGTTCAGTAATATTTTGGATGGATAGATGATGGATGGATGGATGGATGGATGGATGGATGGATGGATGAGATGAATCATCAAGACTCACTGAAACTCTGTCACCATCAAACATGAATGTATTCCATCATTAAAACAAGAAGACTTGGATTGTGTTGTGTCTCAGTTTCTTCCCACTACATTAATCATAACTCATTGTTATGTTTTGGACGTGGTTTGCACCCAGAGTTTTCAGGGTTGGAGTCTTGGTTCCATTGTGGTGATATGGAGAAGTGGTGGATTTTTTAAGAGGTCGAGCACTTATTAGAAAGTGAGAAGGTCAAGAAATGCCAAGTTCAGAAAGGAAACATGGTTTTCCAGCAGGATTGCTTTCTTGCATCAGAAGTCATTAGAAGAGCAGATGTTGTCACAGAACCTGGTTCCTCTCTTGAATTGCTCTTGCTTCCTCACTGTTGTACTTGCCTCTTCTATATTTAGAGTATTGCATTTATGCATTTATGTTCCTGTACCATACTGTGATATAGTTATAAGGCACTTGCCAGATAGAACTTTGCCTTTTGGACTTTTAGCCTGAAACTATTTTCATTTTTTTTAAAGTAACTAGACTATGGTATTTTGTTATAACAACCCAAAACAGCTAACACTCACCAATAATCAAAGCTTGTCCTGAAAACTAAGGGGGAGGAAAATCTATATTATTGCAGCCTGAAGCAGAACAAAGTCTTCTGCTGTAATTACTTTCTTATGTCTGAGGAAAAGCACCCAACCAAAATGGCTGAAGGAGGAAAGTTTTCATTTTGATTTACATTCTCAAGGAAAATAGCAGTAAGAGTGTGCCAGTCTCTTACAAGGAGGAGCTGGCTATAACACCCCTAGCCCACTGTGAACAACACCCCTTCTCCAGCAAGGCTCCATTGCCCAAACTGCCATTAGCTGAGGACCAAACATTCAGAACACATGTTTAAAGGGGAAATCAGATTGAACCTACCACATTGCACCCCTGGACCCCATAAACCCACAATAATCCATGATGTAAAATGCATTCAGACCAAGTTTGAAAGTCCCCATGTGTTTTATCAATTCCAATGCTTCAAACAACCCAATAGTTCAAGATCTCAGCTGTAAGTCTGCAAAACCAAAAACACATAATGATACAGAATAAACTTTCACACTGCAAAAGAGAACATTGCCAGAAAAGATTGGATCAATGCAAGATCTAAAACAACTGGGCAAACATCAAAACCTACAGTACTGTGTCCATTTGGGCCCCTTAGCAAAGTCTATGGGGTTCCAATTCTGCCCCTTCAGCTGGGCTGTTTACAGCCCTGGGAACAATGCATCCCAGCTGTCAGCTGCTCTTGGTAGCATCCCATACCCCTGTCATGGCACTACAAGTTGTCTCTTATCCCAAGGTTTCAAATCCTTTCACACTCCTCTGACAAATCAGTTTCAAATGACCAAAGCTTCTTCACAGTGTGGGTTCAAGTAGTAATGAGTTACGTTTTTTCTTTTGCTCTATGTGTGTGTGTGTTTGTGTGTGTGTGTGTGTGTGTGTGTGTGTGTGTGTGTGTGTGTGTGTTTCAAGGTTGGGTCTCACTCTAACTCAGACTGACCTGGAATTCAGTCTGTAGTCTCAGGCTGGTCTTGAACTCATGGTGATCTTACCTCTGCCTTCCAAGTGCTGGGTTAAAGGCATGTGCCACCTTCCCCCCAAGTAATGAGTTACTTTCTGGTTGCTGTGCAAAAGCTCCTGTTCAAAAAGTAGCTGATGTGAAGAAAGTTTTTATACTGGCTTACACTGTCTAGGGGAAGAAGCTTCATGATGGCAGGGGAAGCATATATGAGCAGAGGCTGGACAGCACCTCAATCACAGCAGGTGAAAAACAGCAGAAAGAGCGCAAGGAGGAGTCAGCTATAACAGCCTGAAGCCCACCTTCAACAATACCACTTGTGGTGATTTGAGTCAGGTGTCCCCCATAAACTTAGGTGTTCTGAGTGCTAGATTCCCAGCTGATGGAGGCTTATGAATTTATGCCTCCTGGAGAGAGGATATTGTTGGGGGCAGGCTTATGGGTGTTATAGCCAATTTCCCTTGCACACTCTCCTGTTCCTGTTTTCCACCTTATGTAGGTCAGAGAGAGATGTCCACCCTCTCCTCATGCCATTGTTTTCCCCTACCATCATGGAGCTTCCCCTAGAGCCTATAAGCCAAAATAAACCTCTTTTTCCCAGAAGCTGCTCTTGGTTGGGTGACTTCTACCAGCAATGCTAACCTGACTGCAACAGCCCTCCTCTGACAAGTCTCCATTCCCAAAAGTGCCATTAGCTGAAGCCCAAGCATTCAAAACACATGCATTTCTGGGTAACATCTGGTTCAAACCATCACAGCTTCCTCCCGTATCAGTTTCCTGTGTCTAATGTTACAGAGCAGGCCTGCACAACAGGTTCTACTAGATGATAGCAATTTACATAATCATTAAGGAAGCTATAGCCAAACTATGTTTCATCCAGCCCCCAGCTCTCTGCATATGCCAACTCCTGAAACTTTCATATGTCACCACGCATGTTTTTCCACTCTGCTGCCCAACATACCTAATAGGTCTTTGAGAACACAATCACATGTGCTGGTAGAGGGTCAGCTAAAGAAAACCACAAGATGAAACTCTCTAGGCTATGTTTAGTTGCCAGCATGTTCTCCTCAGTCAGAAATTTCCATTAATGCTATGTAACCTCCTAAGGAATCTCTAAGATGCTTGAAAGTAAAGAATAGTTTGCCAAGAAAGTTAAAGATTTCCAGTGTGTAGCTTGTCAAAGGCAGGTGAGAGAGCCACCACTTACCACAGTTGGTAGGAGTGCGGAGTTGTTAGGACCATTGATAGAACTGCTTCTGCCTCATTCTGATAATTCCCTAGTGTTTTCTTTTGCCAAACTCATCTCTATAGCTGCTCAATTCTACCTCTGAACAAAGAAAGGGCAGCTTGATACCCAGCTAGTAGGCTTTGCTTGCTCTTGTTCCACTTAGGACTGAAGTGAGTTCCTATCACCCTGGAGTGACCACAGTAGTTAAAGACCAAGTTGTTCAATCAGCTCAGCTGTTCTGTTTCTTCAAGTACAGGCAAATGAGCTAAATGAGTATGAATCAAATGTGAGGAACTGCCAAAAACAATGGTTGGAGACCGGTGTCTAACTCTGCATTGTATCAGCATGCCACTAAGGAACTCACTGTCCCCTTGGGATAAATTTTTCAGGCTACTTGTTAAACAGCTTTTAAGCTAGACACAATATGTGCAGGAGGCACAGGTGTCACAGTCGGTGAAAAGTTAGGTGTCAGATGTGTCTCCTCCATGTTGGCAAAATTATATTTCTGGAAACACACTCTTGAGATTTACACTTGTAACATCACTTCTTCCAGCTCCTCTCACCTTTCTAATCTGACTTGGATGTTGCATCTCTCCCTCTCTCAAGTTAATCCCATGTTCCACTATCAAAAAGTAAGCTTATCAGATACACATACAAACATTTTAGCGGAGTATCCTGACAACTGCATCTAATTCCTTTCCTGTCCCTCCCCAGTGAGCTGGAAGTACTTTGGGGAGATGCCTTGTGCTTTAAGCATTTGCACAGACTTTTCAGAATGGTGTCATTTACTTCATAGGTTCCTGGCTTCTGGAATGTTTAAGTAAAAGTTCTCAACCATGTTTGTCTGAAGTTTAGACTCAAATATTCATTTCTGTTTCTGGTTGACACTAAGCAAATTTTTGTTCTCTTCTGGTGTGTGAAAAGAGTGAAACAATGTTTTTGTCATCACCTACAATGTGCCAGATGTCCAGAAGTCCTATTTCATAATCTTGTCAGAACTATACTCATAGATTGAATGAATCCTTCCCATTCTACACACAAGGAAGCAAGTCACAAAAAGAACAAGAGGCTTCCTTAATGCCATGTTCTTTGTAAGTTCACATGACATTATGAACCAAGATCCCTGAATGCTTAGAAGAGTCTGTTTACAGATTGCTGCCGTCAGTCTCCCATTGGTGGACATACAATCAGAAACCTCTTATTGGAAAAAATGGTTTATTTCAGGTTTACGAAATCCAGAGTAGGCACCATCAGTGGTGGAAGAGCCTGGCTCATGTTCTTAGAGCATAGCACAGCTCCCTTGTCCTATATCTGCACTGTCTTGGACACAAGGCATACCAAAAACCTTTGGGGTACTTAATGGAAATGACAAAATATTCATTTTAAGATACATTTTCTTCCATGAGTCTTTGGATCATATTTTCTAGCAAGAAGGATAAGGAGTCTTGGAACCTAATGCTAGTGATAAGAAGGCATGATGAACAGAGCAGCCAAGTGAACAAAAAGCAAAATATCTCTATTAGGAGGTGCTACTGACTGCCTCAGCTGCAGGGAGTTGCTACCTGGGTACAGCAAGAAGAGGACAATTTTCCATTCCTTTTTTTTGGATAGTCTACTGTACCAACTAATTTCTACTCAATTAATACATAAATGGTTTTACAATTGGAATCTGTATCATCATATTATAAATGGCAATGAAGAAATTTAGCTGCACAGAGATCTGGTAACTCATTCTTGCCCTAGCCCTAAACAAGAACAACCATTAAAGATATATGAATCTTGAAAGTTGCACCCAAGGGCTTTTGCCTTTGCTGCTGCAAGCAAATTCCAGACACATGCACCACTTTTTTAACTTTACATGTGCACTAGGGAATTGGCCCTGGGTAAGTAAGCTCTGCAAAACAGCACCTTGAACTGATAAGCCATCTCCCCATCCCAGGGGCTCTGCCCTTAACTAGTACATGCTGTCTCTTCATAGAGTGGAGCCAGAATCCTCACCTCACTGAGTCCCATGAGCCTTGCAAAGGGAAAATTAGATAAAACACTCATTAACAAGACTGGACCATGTCAGCACTGTGGAAGTTTAGCCATTCTCCCCCAGTCATGACAATTTTAGAGGGATGGCATACAGAGGCAGCAAGATTCCACATAGAGCTATCTCCAGATAAAGAGCGAAAGAAGAGGAAAATAGAGTGGAATAGGAGAAAGGGAGAGGATAGGAAGGGATAGCAGGGGAGTTAGCCCACAGAGAGCAAGGATATCCCATAGCCAGGCCACCTGGGTTGCTGCCTCAGCCCTGGCCCAGTGGCACTTTCACTTTTCACATTGGGAGAGATGGGGGCGGGATAACAGAAATATGGTTATTGTCATCACTTTGTTGCTTGATCAGCAAGTTGATTCAGGGAAGCTAGGGAGAGGTAGAAATGGGAAAACACCATTGTTGGTCACTTTCCCCATCATATTCCACAGGGGAATGGGGGAGATAAGCAAGAATGCTGCTTCCATGGTGAGCCTGACAAACAGTGCCAGGGTGAAGGAGACAGACAGAGGACACTCAACACATACCAAAGCAGAGATCCAAAGGCTTCTAAGAGCTCATCACTGATGTAGACTTGACCACACCCACAGAGGCTCAGGGAATTTTTCAAAAGATGTGAAAGAAAGATTGTAAGAGCCACAGGTTAGGATGTCATGCCCAGAGGCACTGCCTTCCCTGAGTAACTGACTGCTGTTCCCACAACACGTAACCCACAACCTCATGGGGAATACTAGAAACCCCACTGAGAAGAGCCCTCTGTGGAATGGGGACAGAGATGAGGGAAAAGATGGTACCAACACATGATGAATCTATACGAAGTATGTTCTTAAAATAATAATAATATGGGCTGGAGAGATGGCTTAGCGGTTAAGCGCTTGCCTGTGAAGCCTAAGAACCCCAGTTCGAGGCTCGATTCCCCAGGATCCATGTTAGCCAGATGCACAAGGGGGCACATGCATCTAGAGTTTGTTTGCAGTGGCTGGAAGCCTTGGCGTGCCCATTCTCTCTCTCTCTCTCCCCTTCTTTCTCTGTCTGTCACTCTCAAATAAATAAATAATAAAAAATTTAAATAATAATAATAATAGGAAAATATCTGCTCTATAACCAATGAAGTGGCACCAAAACTCAAAGCAGCTGTCCAGATATGGTGAGCCAGCTATGGGGTAGTGTCCACAAACTGTTGCCATAGCAGTGATGATTAGGATTCCGTCACTGCCCACTTCAGGCTAGGTGTTTCCTGTGATAAATGAAAAATAGGAATTTCCTAGGGAACCCAAGAGCTGAGCAATATCATCATCCCAAGTGTACAGAAAGAATAAATGTGAGGGGATTGGACTTATGTTGGCATCACTAAGCCAGGTACTTCAGTGAGGAAAAGTCCCCAACTGGACTTGGGTTTATCTCTTCATTAACACGTGGGTTTTGTCCTGTCCCTAGCAGCTCTGAGGTGAAGACTTCAAAGGTAAGGAAAAGTGGAAAGGAACTAGAAGGAGGAGAGTGGAGCACCCAGGTTTGCTCTGTCATTGGTCAGGAAGTGTGCCCTTTGCCAGTGAATTTTAATTTCTTTTACCTTATTTTATTCATCTTTTAAGTGGGAGTATTTTTCATGCTTTAAAATAAGACTTAATAAAATAATAACTACAAAGGGGGCCAACATGGGTAGAGTAACCTCACATGCCTTTCTGTGAGGATTCTGTCCGTGAGAGTCAACTATGGATTCAGGTGATTTTTAGTTTTTATTTGCTTTGCAATATTAGAAAAACTATTTATTTTTATTTATTTATTTTTATGAGAAAGAGAGAATTGGTGCGCCAGGGCCTCCATCACTAAAATCAAACTCCAGATGTCTGTGCCACCTTGTATGCATGTGCAACCTTGCAGTTTTGGGTCACCTTGTGCATCTGGCTTATGTAGGACCTGGAGAGTCTAACATGGGCCCATAGGCTTTGCAGGCAAACACATTAACTATAAGCCATCTCTCCAGCCCATTATTTATTTTTTAAATGAAAATTGTTTAAAGCCATATGACATTGTATTTTCAATATACAAGTTCTGATGAAATGATTATGACCATTTAGCTAGTTAAAATTTGCATGCATGTATTCATGTTCATATTGACACTTTCCTCTCTGTCTTTTCTAAAATAGACTCTCAAAACAATCTCCAGCATACAAATATCCAGGATACAATACAAGATTGACTATTTTAAAGCTATATGGGTTTTGACTCTGCTTTGTTTGTTAACCATAATCATGAATTATTATAATTGTGAATAATCATATTCTGGGAAGATTGCTCAGTGGGTAAAGTGTTTATCTCACAAGCATGAACACCTTCCTTTGGATCTCCAGCACCTATTTAAAATGCCAGGCATATTGGCATGTTTTTGTAATCCTAGCACTGGATAGGCAGAGTATTACCCTCTGGTATGCACATGCACACATATATGTACCTGCATACACATATAGATGCACAAAATATATGTTAATTTAACCTTCAACAGAGTAATAACCTAAATTTTTATGAAGAAAAAGTGGGAAATCACAACATGTAACCATGATGAGACTGACTGAGATTCGCTGATATTTCCACGGATCTAGATGGCAGTGCCTCCTGGATAAAGTCTGTAGAGTTGTCATATGTAAACCACAACCAGGGGCCACTTGTGGATGACTCAGACCTTGCGCAGGATTGCCACTGCTGCCCTTGGGCAGGCTCCTTCCTCAATGAAAGGGTGAGCTCAAAGCCCTCAGCTCAAAATACCATTGGATGGCAGAAAGTACCAGTTGCTTTCAAGCTGCTTTCTAAATCTGGCCCTGGGCTTCTCTGGTTTCACTTAGGGACCCAGTGGTGCCCCAGCACACACTTAATACTCACTGTGCTGTGGGACACCACAGAATGACATGTGGTCAGCCTCCCTGGAGACAAGAAAACAGCAGCAATGCTGAGCAGAGGTCACAGGAGTGCCCTTAACAGACACTATGGTCACTTGAAATATAAGTGTATTTTGAAATTATCATATTTTAGAAACCTCTATATGGAAGCAATTTGACTTTGAGGAAGTCAAGCAAATCTTGCTGAGGATGAAAATGTAACCTGAAACTACAAAGTGATTGGCTCCAGACATGGGCACTAGAGAAGCTTCAAGGTGAGGTCGGGTCCTCAGCTGTGGGGCAGCAGTCATGTGTTTATGCTTGCCTTGGTAATTCGTGCAGATGACTTCCCAGCAAGAGGTTTTGCTGATCACATGATGGTGTTCTTTTCTGAAGATGTGTTCTGTGTGAATTAAGGCACCCATACCTTGCCTATAAAAGTGCAAGCTGATGAGGCCTTTCTGGTAGCCGTAGTAGGAAGGTTAATACCATGTGAGACCTTGACATTTGGCAAAATTAGAAGGGCATCAACCAGTATAACTCCAAGACACCCCTCATCCTCCTGTCCCATATTTAATGTCCCCTAGCCACCCAACAAAAGAGGCCAAGTAGAGCTCCTGGTCTCCCTGAATTGCAGGTTTCAGTAGCCTGACAACCTGAAAAACTATTCACACAAGTCAGTCACATCTTTCCAGAGAATTAAGGTCACTCAGGCCTCCTGCATGCCCCTTTCAGTCCCTGATGGTTTACTCTGTTTTCAAGTACAGCTCCCATATGACCTAAGGTACTATGTGGTACCCTAATTCCCCTTCCTGTGAGTGTGAGTACCTACTATCACTGGTAAAGTTCCAGGTGCCACATGTTTACCCATCTCTACAACTACAAGGTGATACTCTCATCTATCAATGTGGTGAATAGGGGGTGATTAAAATAAGTACACATTTTAAGTTTTTAAATCTACATATTACTTAACCTGAAATTTTCATTTCCAAGAAAATATTCGGGCTGGAGAGATGACATAGCAGTTCAGGCATTTGCCTGGGAAGCCTGAGGATCCAGGTTCAATATCCCAGTATTCACATAAGTCAGATGCACAAGGTGGTTCATGTGTCTGGAGTTTGTTTGCAGTGGCTAGAGGCCCTGGTGTGCTCATTTTCTCCCTCTCTCTCTCTCTCTTCCTTACCTGCCTGTTTCTCTTTCTCTCTGAAATAAATAACATATATTAAGTTTTTATTGAAAACGTCCATAATTATAGACAATAAACCATGATAATTCCCTCTTCTCCACTTTTCCCTTCACACTTCCACTCTCCATCATATTCCCAACCCCTCCCAATCAGTTTCTCTTTTATTTTGATGTCATCATCTTTTCCTACTGTTATAAAGATCTTATGTAGGTAGTGCCAGGCACTGAAAGGACATGGATATCCAGGCCATTTTGTGTCTGGAAAAGAATGTTCTATAAAAGTAGTCCCAAATGCAAAAACAGAGCCAAATAGAAACAAGGATATTCACTGTAACGTTATTTATGCAAGTAAAAAAATTAAGTCACCAAATTAATGATCCATTGAGAAATTGTGAAATTAATTAAAAGCCAATATATTCTACAAATCATATGCAAAAGCTGAAAATACATAGAAGGGAGTCTTCAATTGGCTACATCTAAGCAGTGAAACACAATGCATTCCCTGGTATTTGTAAAAAGCAGCTACTGCACATGAGTGTGTAGATAGACAAGACAGGAGGGGAAAGGCCGCATAGGTAAAAGTAGTTGCTCTGTGCAGAAAGGGCAAAGAGAGGGCAAAAGTAAACCCTGGCATTTATGGCTCCTAATTTTGTATTATTTGACTCTTTTACAACAAAAGACCTTCTGGTATTATGTATGTGCTGATATGTTAATTTCATTAATAAACAAAAATATCTTATAAACTACTTGATGATATAGTTATTAATGAAACAACAATGAGATTGTGTTGTTGGGAATATTCCAACCTCCCAGGCAGCAGACATCTCCAAGGCCTTGACGCTAAGTTTTGACCTAGTCTATCCATCCTTCTCACTTTCTCAGCAGAAAGCTCTCATTCACATTTTCCATGTGAGTCACATGATTGAGTGTATCCAAGCTGATGATTCCCTATAATTCCTCTGTTTGCTCTCCTATGCCCAATGTCTATCATTTAACTCTACCTAGTGCAACATGTTGAATATAAGGAGAGAGAGAATGATCAAGGTACTGCTTTTGCCAGCACAAAAGTTCAGATGACCATTAGTAATGGTTTCTGTTTTCTAAGTGCAACCCTGCAACCCTCCCCCCTAAATTTCACTAAAGAATTATGTGTGTTTTCTATTCCTTTCCTCTATTTAGGTTTCTTTCTTTTCTTCTTTTTTAAGGTTTTAATGAGGAAGGGTCTCACTCTAGCCCCGGATGACCCTGAACTCTGTAGCCCAGGCTGGCCTTGGACTCACAGTGATCCTCCTACCTCAGCCTTCCCAGTGTGGGCCACCACACCAGGCATTTCTTTCTTTAAAGAAGGAATGGGCCACCACGCACCGTCTGAAGCCCAGCCGCGCCTTATAGGAAGCCAATCAGCCTCTCCCTGAGGACAACCTCTGGTCCCCACCCTCCTCCCTCGGGGATACTGCGTGCAGCTCACCACACTGATGCCATCGTTGAGCAGGGCCTCCCCGAAGATCATCATGTACAGCTGCTCGTTCACGCGCGCCTCCTCGAACACGGCCAGCACGGCCACGGGGTCCACGGCCGAGATCAGGCTGCCGAAGAGCAGGTTCTGCAGCAGGTGCATGTCGCTGAGGCCAAAGGCCTTGATCTGGCAGATGAAGTAGAGCGAGAGGCCAATGCCAAAGGCGTTGATCAGGGCCCCCAGGCCGCCCCACCACAGGATGGAGCCAATGTTCTCGAAGAAGGGCCGGGTGGGCATGAAGTAGCCGCTTTCCAGCACGATGGGCGGAAGGAGGTAGAGGAAATAGATGCTCGAATCCATGACGGGAGGAGATTGGTGGTGGGTTCCAAAGATGATGCTGCCCACCAGCGCCCCCACCAGGATGAGGAGGCAGCTTTCCGGCATCAGGTGTGGCAGTCTGTGGTAAAGATGGAAGCCTGGGGTAGACAGAGCACTATGGGTTAATCTTTCGACATGAAGTAGGGCGACATTTTCTAGCGTCTTTGTGGACAAGCTGGCTGTCATCTTTGAGCTTATCCCATCTGCTACAGAGCCTGGAAGTGTAGGCGTTGTAAATAAGATCATGTACTTAACAAGCTTAAGCAGCATTTGTGCCTGCTGTCCCCTTTTAGTTTCTCTTTCCCCTATCTCACAGCGATCTGGGAAGGCACAGGAGGAAAGAGGAGTGAAACTTTTAAAAAATATTTCATATTTATTTATTTATTTGATAAAGGGAGGGAGAGAGAAAGAGAAAGAGAGAGAGGGGGAGAGAGAGAAAGAGACAGATAAGGAGAGAATGGGTGCATCATGTCCTCCAGCTGCTACAAATGAACTCCAGATGCATGTGCCACCTTGTGCATCTGTCTTACCTGGGTCCTGGGGAGTTGAACCTGGGTCCTTTGGCTTTGCAGGTAAGTGCTTTAAACACTAAGACTTCTCTCCAGCCAGTGAGTGAAATTTTGCTGCTGGTACAACATTTTTGGGGTCTCTGAAACTTCAGCTTGGCCAAGTAAACTAAAGTGTTTTTATTTGTCTCTCCTATGTAATCAGGAACATTGCTGTATGATCATCCACTGAAGAAGGAACAGGGTCACATGCTCATGAACCACCCTATTGCCTTTGATACTTGTGTAGTCAGCGCAGGATTTCACCTCACCTTCCTCATTAATTGCCCTAAAATACATCACTTCCTCCTTTCCTATAGCCATTGCCTTCATTTAGAGTCCTCGGATTTCTTAGGTAATTAATGCATTGCTTTGACCTCTTGTTATGGTTTGGATCTTATATGTTCCTCAAAGGCTTATGCATATGTATATGTATAAAGGATTGGGAGGTGGTAGAACTGTTAGGAAGTAGAGCCTAATAGGGGGCCTTTCTGTCATCTGGAATGTGCATTAAAGGAGAATGTGAAACCTCAGCCCTTTCCTACTCTCTCTTCTGCTTACATCAGTCATGATTTAGGGGAGTTTGTTCTGCTGTATGACCTTGCCATGATGCATTACCTTGCCACTTTCCCAAAAGCAATGCAGTCAATCAATCATAGAACTTCCAAGCCTGCATTCTTGCCCTCACACCCCCAGACTATTGGACATTCTACAACCAGATGAATGTTCTTGATCCTAACCCGAAGTATATTCCATATTTAATGAAATGGAAATCAGCATTGGATGCAGCACTTTTAAAAACAAACATCCTAACACAATACAATCCAAAGGTATACTAGTTTGATAAGTACATGTTGAGGAATGAAGGCATGAAAATATTTTTTTAAATCTTTGTTTTCCATAATTAAATCATTATATTTTTGTAAGAGCAGAGAACATTATATGTACAGCAAAATGCTGCAATTTACATCATGTAAATTGAACCTAATATGCGCTGAGATGTTCCAGGCAGCATTCACTGGAGCTGTGAGATGTGATGGCATTTGCAGGGCAAAGTGCTCACATTGTGTGTTTCACCTAGCCTGCAGTGAGGCTGTACTATGTAACATGACTGAGGGCTACATAAAAATCTCAGATCCATTAGTAACTGGACTTTGAAATTTTTTTTTGGGGGGGGAGGTCCTAGGTAGGGTCTTGTTCTAGCCCAGGCTGACTTGGAATTCACAATATAGTCTCTCAGGGTGACCTTGAACTCACAGCAGTCCTCCTACCTTAGCCTCCTTAGTACTAGGATTAAAGATGTGCACCACCACATCTGGCTTTGAGTTAATTTCTGACTGTTCTGTATTCAGAAAACTTAATTGTTGCCAAATTTCTCCCACTTCACTTGTTTGATTCATATGAGGTCACAACCCACAGTTTAAGAATCTGGGTTCTACATTCACCATGTATATCTGCTTGTCTCTGCCTTACCTAAGACTGGGAGGCACTACAGGAAGACTTGGATGGCATTAGAGCTCAGCTGGTCCTTACAGTCCTCTCTCCAATTCACACAATATACCGATTTTATGCATCCTACAACACTGCCAATTAAATTTCTTTTCAATCAGTTTCCATTCCTGTACTTTTGTCCTAATATCATTGTTTAAATGGTCCTATTTCTTGTTTTTTTTTTTATTTTTTAAATTTATTTATTTAATTTTTATTAACATTTTCCATGGTTATAAAAAAATATATCCCATGGTAATATCCTACCTCCCCCCACCACACACTTTCCCCTTTGCTCAGAATTTAAGAATAAACATTTCCCAACACAGCAAATAAATTGTTTTTCTCCAAATTATAAAAACACTTTATCTGTCCAGTACTTGTACAGTAACAAATACCTTTATATATCATTTTATGCATGACTTATCTCCTATCAGTCTATAAATTCTCAAAACTCTAGAATGATTTATGTCTTTATATTTCTTCACATGCTTAGCAAACTGTCATATCTACAATAGCCGGATCTGTTTAATAGCTTAAAAAAATCTGTAAGTGAATGAATTAACTCATTCACTATCCATGAGATACTTTAATGTTGGAGGAAATTGAGTGATTTATTAAAAAGGGATTTGCATAGTTGATGGAGATAACTTCAAGAACAACAAGAGAAAGGCAGGAATGGTTCTGATAGAAACTTTGACCTTTTTCTGATGTGATTCACCTAGTTACAGCATATTTCAAATTAGGAAGAATATCACATTAAGTGACAGAAGATGATTTTAGGCCACATAATTGAGAGCTTGGCTTTAAAACTAATCAAGGTAAGCTTCCTCCCATAGGCTGTGGGGAATCAGGAAATGTACTTATTGCGAAATTTTAAGTTCAGGCATCTAAAGAGAATTCAAGTGTTCCTGACCACAATTTTGAGCCTCTCCACTAAAACAATAGAACATAATTGATACCAAAGGACATCACCTCCTCTCCCATCTCTAAGGCCTATAAGGCTCTTGTGTCTCTATTCTCTAAACAACTTCTTTGGCCTCCTTTTTTCTCTTTCTTTCCATCTTCTTTTTTCTTAAATTAGTGCTTACTTTACCAAAACTTTTCTTATTGTATCAAGGATAGAAGAGCCTGTGATGTGACTTTCCGAGGCCCCATGGCACTCCAGTCTGGTCCTGCTTCCAAGAATAAAGGTTCCTGAAATGGATCTTGCATCCACCTGCATTAGCCAAGCTGGACTTAACAAGTTGTGGCAGGAAGAGATACATACTCGCGAGCAGTGCATTAATAATGAAAGTGTTACTTAAATTTATCATGGTAAAAAGGTTTCCTTTCTTATAAAGGACAATAGAATCAGCCACTTCAAGATTTTGCAGTTCTAGTGCTTGAAACTGGAATGAACCCAAACAATAAAGTTTTTCTCTGAAGTCAAAGATCATCCTACCATTTTTATTCTTCCCTGTAGTGCGTAAAACATTTTGCCATGATGTTCCAAGAAGTGGAACTGAAACAAAAGGTAATTCACAAAATCAGAAGTGGCTTGTAATTATTTTTGTCCTACAATATCTTTGTTTAATAAATTCATAGTTGGGTTATTAAAAGTGATTAAGGAGCATTTTGATACTTTTTTGTCAAGGTGACTGTCAGTGAATTATTAACATAAAACTAAGTTCCCTTCAGGTCAGGGACCTGGTCATTTCCAGGTATTGCATGGATACTCAGCAAATGTTCCTTGTATTGATGATAAATACAATAAATAATAATAATAATATCTATAAATCTGATTATTTAGGTTTAATAATATAAAATACCCATATTCATCCCTTAAGCATTTAGTTTAGAACTTATTATTAGCCTTTTGCTCTTAGTGAAAGAACCATCATACTGTTTAGAACTTCTAGCCCAACAATTGGCATATAGTATATGTTCAATAAATATGCCCCTTTTCTTTTCCCATAGTCTTGTGGAATATAGAATTATCTAGATTCTTGAATACTAGAAAATATGAAATCATACTTGAATAAGCATGTTCCATAACTGGTAATATGTTTAAGCAATTTTCCTGCCCCAAAACAAGTCAAACTACATCAACATAAAAGCAAAGCATTTAGTCCAACAGTCCCATGAGCAGCAATGTCCATAGTCTCCTTGTTTTTCCACATATTGAGTCTGAGCACAAACAGTACCTCTACAGAACAAGCTATGTATTATGAAAATATGAACTGAAGATGGAAGGAACTCTTTTGCATTAAGATGTCCACTGATACCAACTTGTGAGCAACAGACCTATGTTTCAGATACTCACACGAACTACAGATATTACTGAGAAGAGAGGGAATCCAAAGGACAGGGATCAATGGAGGAAAATAATCCCTCCAGTGTTTACAAAGGGATACTGAAACACCATGTGAGGCCACCTTGAACATTCTCTGGGTCCATTTAACTTCACGAATACTGCTCTGAACAAATACATTATTCATTTGGAAATCCAGTTTTACACAAACACTTCTTCAAAATAATATGAGAAGCTTTATGTAAGTGAATTGTTGAAGTTGTAAGAGACTTCTTCAAACTAGCCATTCCCATTTGATAGTCCTATTGTCCTATCTCAAGATAAGTAAGCGCTTTAATGAAGCAGTAGAGGAGTTGCAAGAATGAGCAAGAGCCCATGGAAGTTAACTGAAGACCACATGCAATTCAATCCACATTCACATTTACCTTAGAATTTTGGTGGCAAATATACATAATGAACATCAGAATGTTCCAAAAATTTAGTATCAATAAGTAATCTATGCACTCAAAATATAAAGTTTATTACACAGAGAGGCAAAGGACACATTAAGATTAGTAATAGAGACAATTGTATTGGTTTTCTGCTTTAAATAAGCTAATTTCAAGGGGGAAAAGGGTTGCAATTAGGAAGAGTCACAGAATGTTAACCATCACTTTGACTTCTGACACAAAGAACAATTAAGTGGGACTTAAGCCACTCACTTGAACTCACTTTAGTTCACAAAGGAAGCCAGAGGTTTATTCTTACCAATAGCCAGAGGCCTATTGGCTCCATTTTTCTTAGGTGTAAACCAATATTTTACCAACAGATGTCATCTCACGTTCCCCAGATCCCCATGCTGGAGAATGTAAGAGTTGCTCTTTGTTTTCTGTCAATCTGCAAAAAGCCAAGCCTCTTAAAAAAATAAAAGCAATGAGAACCACTGATAAAATCTAGCTACATGGCTGCAAAAGAAGAATGTTATATAAAAGAAACACGATGTAGATCCCAAAATTCCAGAATGTCTTCATGCTTTACTCTTTATATGTTTTAAAGAATAGAATGTGAGACTTTTACATGAAAAAAAAATTCATGATTGTCATCTTGAAATAAAAATATTTCAAAATAAGTCAGGACCTGTAAATTTGCTCTTAAATTTCAAATCTCAATTAAGATGCATTAAATAGCTATGATTTTATCTTAAAGGAATGTAATTTTGTTGTAATGGTAGCTAACAGTTGAAGTCTCCTTAATCTATCATTTTTTATAGGAAATTTTACTATGTTACCTCAAGTAAGAAATGACTCTCCAAACTAGGTATTTGAGAACTTACCAATCTTTGCAAGAGATGCCAGGAGTATCCAGAGAGTGACCTCATACGGAATTTGCACATAATCATAGTCCAGTTCAAAAACAGATATCCTTTCATCTGGGTCTGAACTAGAAGCAGCAAACCAAGCATTAGGCGTCTGCAGAGCAGAGGAATTTGAGGATGTATTCACACCAGACGATGCTTCGCAGCACGCAAGGACCACCAGCCAAGGTAACACGTTCCAGGGACTGAAAGCCTCAAACATCTCGAGACCCATGCCTGTGGGCTCCTTTGACTACACACCTGAGTGCTGTGTGCCATGCATCTGAGGTGGAGTGGGCTTCTAGAGACCAGCTGCATCACGTGGGTCAAAGGTAATATACATGCAGTCCAGAGGTGATTTCAAAGAGTCCAGGTGTGTAATTGAGTCCCTTTGTAGGTGGTTTCAAATCTTCAAATCATTCAAGTTCCAGCAGTTCAGCTTCTGGCTCATAGTCAGTCTTCAGTGAACCTGCTAAAGTCCTGGGCTACCTGTGGGACCATCATCCGATCGAGACTTGAAGAACCGTGTATAGTGGGGAAATATCTCTTCATTAAAAGCTGGTTCCTTCACTGCGCTGTACGCTGGTTTCCTCTTGTGAGTATAAATTGGAAAGAACACTACAGTGCTTATTCCATGTACCACTGGAGTCCTTTAATGAAAAGAAGAATCCTTCCCGCCCTATCCGATCCCCGGAAACAGCTACCTGTCCTGAATCTGTTCCTTCTCTCCTCCCCCTGCTCCCTCACTTGCTTTGAATGGTGAAAGCTGCAGGTAGCATTTGAACCACACTTAATTATTTGATTTGGCTTGTGTAATGAAATGCTTTCTCTGAAGGCTCTCCCACAGGTTACCTTACTGACACCTAGTGGGCACCTACAACATAACACCCTTGAAACGTTGACAGTTGAACAGTTAATGAACATCACAGTTCTCATCCAATCAAAGCACTCTTCCCCATTGGTATAAGCGAAGACTGTTTTGGAAACCTTTACCATAGGGTCTCCATAAATGAGGAAGAAGAAAGCAGAAGCAAGGCTAGGACGCTAGACATTGGCATAGCACCTTAGTGGCCTTCCTGAACAGTAACTCACACACACAAAAAAGGAAGTTTCATTCAGCTCTCCATAAACTTTAAAGAAAGTGAAAGTGAGAAACCAATTTAAAATATGTATAAATACATCTCAGAAACAAATTATGAAAATCTTAGAATATGCAAATTGTCCATGTTTTTTTATTGTAGTTGGTTGGTACAAAAAAAGGAAACATTAAAGAGTGTAGAAGTATTTTGAGTAAATTTTGTGAATTGATGTCTAGATCTACATCTGGCCAGCTTACTTGTTAAAAATTATTGATATGGAAAGGGAGAAGGTCATCTCAGGGCTCACATAAGAGCGCTGAGGAAGATAAGCAAAGGAAAAGTAAAGGGACGAGAGGAATAGTAGAAGTCCCCCTGAGACCAGGTTTGTCTGTCTTGCAGATTGAGTCAATAACCCTGGAGACAACTGGTTAGGCCAAAAAAGGTCTACAGAAATAATGGCTACATTCCTAAAGAAATCACAAGCAATGATGTTAAAAATAAAAAAATAAATGAATTGTGAGTATAAATTGGAAAGAACACTACAGTGCTTATTCCATGTGCCATTTGGCCAGAATGTTGATGACCCTGAGTTTTACCATGTAACATTCATGTCCAATTCCTATATAAAAACAGCACACTTCACATACCTACCTTACAATTTTATTTAGAAAAGCAAATGCATTAACAGTAATAAGCAAACCAACTTACATATTTTCCTTAACTTTTAAACCTTATTTAAATTTACATCTTGGGTTAATCTTTGAACCTTGCTTCAAGTTACATCCTGTGATGACTTAGAAAGCCACAGGAGCATATATAATATAGCCACTGTAGAGAAATCTAAGCAGGACATTCTCAAGGAACCCATGCACATGTCTTAGAGAGGCATGAGGGAAAGCTGGACAGTGACTTCCAGGAGAGCCTTGGACAAAGGCTGCAAAATTAGCATATTAAACAACCCTACACTGGCACCAGTCAGAGGCACTCTGGAGTATCTGAGGGTGACTTGTGGCTTATACTAAAGTACCTACCCCTGGGCAGAGGTTTCAGATGCTAACACGACATGTAGCACATGACACATGAAACAGGTAGAACATATACTGTGAGGGCTCATTTGTACAGATAAACTCAAAGCCCCTTACGTACTACTAGAGAAACCTCATCCTTTGTACAGCGTTTGCTGTTGAGCTTCCCAACTTTTATCTTCTCCTTCCCACTTACTACCTTGAAAGTGTTTCCTTTCATAATGAATTCAGTCACTTTGTTTTTAAGTCATGTTCTAGACACAGGAGCCTGAAACCCCTCTGGAGGTGCCTACTAAGTCTGCATATAAACTGATATCGTTGAGATTTTGCACTGTCTTTTCCCTATATGATTGTTTGCCAGTATTTTTATATTTTATTTATTTATTTGAGAGAGACACCATGGCCTTAAGCCTGTAAATGAACTCCAGATGCATGTGCCACCTTGTATATCTGGCTATGTAGGTACTGGGGAATCAAACCTGGCTCCTTAGGCTTTATAAGCAAGTGCCTTAAACACTAAGCCATTTATTTCTCCAGCCCTTCCTGTATGACTTTCTCAATTTGCTACATTCTATCTCATACTGACATTTGTTTCTATGGCACAGTCAGGGGTCTGGCTTTACATGAGTGGAAGTCTAAGGATGACGAGAACTCCTAGGGATGCTGGACTGTGTCTTATGCACTACTACTGATAGTTGGCACTTAACTATCAGTGTTTATTGTTTTAAAGCACATTCTTATTCTTATACACAAATTCAAAGTAAGGCAATTGAATTAAGAGTTTGCTTCTCAGGGCTGGAGAAATAGCTCTCAATAGGAAAAGTGCTTGCCTTGTCAGCATGAAGACCTGAGTTTGGCCCACATAACAAAACTATGCATAGTAACATGTTTTTGTACTCTCCACACTGGGGAGGCAGAGATATGGGGATTTCTGGGTCTCCATGACAAGACAGTCTAGCATATTTGTTGAGTTTCAATCAAATGAGAGACCCTATCTCAGGAAAGTTATATGGTTCCTGAGGTTGTCCTCAGACTCCATACGCATGTGCATACACATGCATGGGCATACACACACACACACACACACACACACACACACACACACACACGCACACACACATGCAGAGAAGCATCCTATATTTTCCTTGTATTTCTGAGGTCACTGAAACAGGAACATAGACTCTAATTATCCCTAAGAGTCTAGTGTTTCTCTTAGGAGTGTTGTTGTAGGATCAGTAATGGAAAGATGACAGGAAGCTTGACTCCTTGTGTTACGTTTCCCATAGGACTCTTTTTGCTTTTTTTGCGTAGTCCCTGGCCTCAGGGAGAGCCATGAAGGCATGCTAGGCCATTTCCCTTAATTCCTACAAAACAGGTCCAATGATAGGATGACATTAAGATTATTTTACATTTTCTATCCTTTAGCTCACTTTCCCACTACCCAGATTGTATGAAGCCAATTAGTATTACAGTAAAACACCAATCTCTTTCTTGAGGATTTCAGGATTTGTCTCATGTTAATTCTTAAGGCTGAATTAATGTGTGTAGTCCGAGGCTCAGTGAGTTCAGGGATAAAAAGCAGAGCCTCCAAGTGCAGGGAAACATTCTTCTTGTTACTCCACATCCTCAAGAAGATCAACAGCTTAGATAGAGCTCTCCTTTCCATCCTACTCAGGCTCCCCTGGGCTTGACTGAATGTAGCTGCAGAAGAACCAAAATCATGAGCTTGCAGTCCAAATGCTTTTGGATGTATCCATTTCCAAGCCAGAGTTTAAGCCAATTGCCTACATTGTCTCTTTCCCAGAGCTAAGCCAAATGTTAGTTCTTGATAAGCAGTAATCAGGAAGGTTTATGGTGAATTACCAACCAGTCATGCAGCCCAAGGACAAAGAAAAAGTGACTTAGTCAATAGCTTTATGAACAAGTGCTCCCAATTGGGAGAAGGAATGGGCAAGGTGACCACGATGTGTGACTACTCCCCTGAGTGGGCAAGAGATGTGTGTGACTAGCTTCCTAGATGGGCCCAGATGTTATGCACAAGGTATGTAGCCCCCTTACTGGTTCAGTTCATGATTTACACAATGAGTGACCAATTTGAGTAAAGATTACCTTAGCCTCTATCTATGTTTCCTCCATAAATTTCATTAAAGGCCGTTAAATAAGAGCTTGTTTTGAAATCTCTCTCTCTCTCTCTCTCTCTCTCTCTCTCTCTCTCTCTCTCTCTCTCTCTTTCTCCCTCTCCCCCCCCCTCTTTTCCTTCTTCCCTCTCCCTCACCATTTCCATCTCTATTTCCCTCTTGGGTTACTCCTCCCACCTAGAAGTCCTCACTGTCTCTTTAGTCAGTCTTTTGCTTGCTTACCTCTACTCTGCATTCCTTAATCCCTCTTTCACATGGGACAACAAACTCAAGAACCACTGGCTTGGGACACAGCTCTGGTGATCTTTGATTTTCAAGCACCTTAGCCTGAGTTAATTAACTCCACTGAGAGCCAAAAAATGTTCCACCACTTTCAAAACCCGTATCACTATAAGAATCTCTGAGGTAGTTTATTTTACTTCAGTAGAATAGGGACTCTTTCATAGGAAGTTTTTCCCCCCTTCTTTTTCTTTTTTTAATCCAGACCTATTTATAATAGAATATGCCCAGAAAAAATGTAAAATATTGAAAAAATACATTGTAAGATTCATGGTTCCAAAAGTCAACACTTGCTACAACGCTAAAATAATCAAAATAGGATGTCATTGCTATAAGAATAAGCATAGTTAGCATAAATTGATTCTGACAAGTATTCCAGGAAAAGTTAATATGTAAAAAAGAATATTTTGAACAAATGCTGCCAGAAACTCTGATGTTTCCTTGCAGAAAAATAAAGACTAAATCAATAAAAGTCAAGTGAATTTCGAATGAGTTACTTTTAATAAGTTGATTACAACATTTTTTGGAATATAGGAAGTGCTAAGTAATAATTGTTTCTAAAAAGGGGGAAAGAACAGTTTTGAGGTGAGGATAGCCACTGTTCACTCACCACATGTGATGATGGGTATCCTAAAGACAACAGGAAGGACACTATGTCTCAGAAAGAAAATAGGATATTCAACAAGCACACCTTGGCTGGAGAGATTGCTCAGTGGTTAAGGCACTTGCTTGTGAAGCCTAAGGACCCGTGTTTGACTCTCCAGATCCCAAGTAAGCTAGACACACAAAGGTGAGCCAAGTACAAGGTCATACATGCCCACTACGTAGTGTAAGTTTCTGGAGTTTATTTGCAGTAGCTAAGGCATTGGTGCACCCATTCTCTCTCTCCCTCTGTGAGACTCTCTCTGTCTCTCTGTCTCTCTGTCTCTCTCTCTCTCTCTCTCTCTCTCTCTCTCTCTCTCTCTCTCTCAAAAAAAAACCTGAAAACAAAAATCACACCTTATGTTGAGCATGTTTCTCTGACTGAACCAGAAGGATGCAAATACCTAGGGAAGTCCAGAGCAGTTGGTAACAAGCAGCTTCCTTGGTTAATTGGGACAAAATTCATTTTGATATTTCTTACACATTAATAAAATTAAAAGGATAATTATAATTTACCCAAATCCTCGAGAAAGCTGCATGAAACATGGTAAGATTCTGGGCACTTTCCTGTCTGAATTTATACATGTAATTAGACTGAAAGGTAAAGGATATTAACTACTTTTCTTTCTTTTTTTAAATTACAGACATACTTAGTGTGGGCACATCATGTGTTGGTACCATCATTTTCCTTGTCCCTCCCCTCATTCCACTGGGGGCACACCTCAGTTGGTTTGCTGTTATTTCCCATGGGGTTTTGGGTTATATGTTATAGGAGTAGAAGTCAGTTATTGGGGGAAGGCAATGACTCTGGGCATGATGTCTCAACCTGTGGCTCTTGCTATCTTTCTGCCCCCTCTTCCAAAAATTCCCTGAGACATGGTGGGTGGGTTTTAAGTCTACTTCAGGGATGAGCTCTTAGGAGTCTCTGGATCTCTGCTTTGGTAAGTGTTGAGTATCCTCAGCATCTGTCTCCTTCAGCTGACACTGATTGTCAGGTTCTCCCTAAACTGATAACACTTACTCCATTTAACCTATTAGCTACTTTTCTTGCTGTTCTGACTAAACATCTGACAAGAAACAACTTTCAGGAAGAAAGGTTTATTTTGGCTCACAGTTTGAAGGTACTGTTCATCATCATAGGAAAGGCATGCCAGTAGGATGTGAGGTTGCTACTAACACTGAATATACAATCAGGAAGGGGAAAGAGATCTGCTCAGCTTGCATTCCCTGTTTCCTCTTTTGTTTAGTCTGGGAACCCAGCCCATGGGATGATGCCACTCACATTCAGAGTGGGATTTCCATTCCCAGTAATCCTGGATAAACCCTTATAGACATCCCCAGAGCTTGCCTGGAGAGAAGACTCAGCAGTTAAAGGTACTTTCTTATAACACCTGCCGACCTTGCTTTTATTCTTCAACACCCACATCAAGCCAGATATACAAAATGGTACATGTATTTGGATTTTGTATGCACTGGCATTCTCTCTGTTTCTTTATTTCAGGCATTCTCAGACAAAAAAAAAAAAAAAAGTTAAACAAGTTTGCCCCAGAGTTATATCTCTTACCTGACTCTAAATCTCATCAAGTTTACAATCAACATTAGCCCCTCAGTTCTACCTCTTGTCAACTGGATGCCTAACCATGCCACTTTTAAATTATGTTATTTTATCCTTGAATCTCAAATTTTCATGTCTATTTCATATGCAAAATGCATTCAGCCTAATTTCAAAAATCCCTATAGTCTTTAATAGCTGCAGAAGTGTTCAAAAATTCAGATCCAAAGTCTATTCTTGGATTCAAGGCAATCCTTAACTGGGAGACTCTGAAAAATAAAAAGTGTAAAAAAATTGAGTCATATCCTTCCAGTTTAGAATGGCACAGAGTAAACACTTCTATTCCAAAAGGGAGGAACAGGAAGTTAATAAGGAAAGATCAGAACAACCAAGATCAAAACCCATCAGGCAAAGACTAAACCCTGCAGCTCCATACCAAGTACGCGGGGATTATGGTGGGCATCACCTGGGCTTCGTGGACTTGAACAGTCCTGCCCTGCAGCTCTGCTGCACGCAGCACACATAGTCTTGCTATTGAGCTGTCTTCCTTATGTGACTGTGGCTCTCCTCAGCAGATGGCTCTAGGATCTCCCACACCTTAAGGTCTCCATGGCAACTTGGGCTTTACTTTCATAGCCTCATCCAGTAGTCTCCCATAGCTTTCTTGCAGGGAATCCAATACTGCCACAAACTGGGAGGCCCCAGTGACTTTCTAGAGCTTTGATATAAGCCTCTATGATCATGTAGCTCTAACATTTTGCATGCCTACAAAAACAGCACCATGTGGCTAAGTTGTTCTGCCAACTCAAGATATTATCTGGCCTCCTACCACAGCTATATTTGCCATGAATACTCTCATTCAGATCACATTCTCTTTTTCCTTTTTTGATTCAGCCTGGGAATCCAGCCCATGGAATAAAATTATTCACATTCAGGAATCCTTTTCCTGGGTGCCTGATTCCAGAAAGATATTTCCACAGGTGGTTGTTTTGAGCAGGAAAGCCCTCTACCAGCAGCATTATCAGTTCAGACTTTCCATTTTAAATAAGTTGCATTTTCACATGTTAGGATTTTGATGGCTGAGGACTTGCCTCACATAGAACCAATCTTTCTCTTTAGTACTAATTCCTTTAACAATTGCAGGTGCTCTCTCCACATCTTCCTTTTCTAAAACTTAAAACTCAACTCACACCCCTTTCCTCACAAAAAAAGTGCATTTTCACATTCTTCTGTTATTCATGCCATAAATTTTTGAATAAGAGTAGTAAGCAGTAACCATGTCTTGATATTATGGTGCCTTGATAGTTCCTCAGACAAACAACTTAGTTCATTACTACTAATTTTAGGCACATTCAGGTTTTTAGGACATGGGCACAGAGCTGCCATTTATATATGTGTGCATGTGTGTGTGTGTGTGTGTGCATATATATATACATATATATATATGTATATATATATTTGTTTTCTGTATTAGGAACTGGTTTGGAGGATAGTTGTATTTTATTCTGGACAATATATATCCAGTATATATATCCTCTAACCCAGTCCTTTTTCCCATCTCAAGCCTTGCTAGAACAGTCTTTATATCTTAGCATTCTGGTCTTTAATATTCCCTCTGTCAGAATGCCCTATTAATCTCTGCTTATAAAATGTTAGAGCTTCTCTACCCGGTGGTTCCAAACTTTTCCACGTTCCTCCTGCAAACCAGTTCTATGGGTTTACAAACCACATAATCACATTTATCACACCATTGATTCCACTTCTCTTCTTGGTACCAGTTTTCTTGTTACTGTGATGAAATACCCAGCCACTCCCCCAAAAAAGATTTAAGGGAAACTTTATTTTGTCTCATTATTTCAAGGTTTAGTCCCTCGGGATGAGGAAAGTGTGGTAGTAGGAGAGTGAGGGAGCTGGGCATATTGTGTCTATAGTCAAGAAGGAGAAAAATATGTATGTAGGTGTTCAGCTGGATTTCACCTTTGTCCTACTTTATCCAGCTTGAGAATCTAGTACATGGGATGGTACCACTGCTCTTCAGGTTGGCTTTTTTCCTCCTCAGTTAAACCTCTCTTGAAAAATCCTCACAGACACTTCCAGAAATACATCTCCTACATGATTCTGAATAAAGTAAAATTGACAGTGAAGCTTAACCATCACATGAAGGGGAAACCTGCAATACAGATTATTAAAGAAATTATCTGTACATTCTGGTCTGCACTAAGCTTTTCCATTTCCTGAAGCATTTAACCCAATTATCCAGATAACTCCACTGGTGATAGAAACCTGCCCTGCTCTGACCTCTATTTGGAGCCAGTCTCAATTATCCTTGTGGTCTTTGTCATCTGCTCTTGGACCCTGGTCTACATATAGGGTTCAGGAGTGGAGAAGGAATGGCTTTCCTCCATGACTACCTTATAATTTAGATTACTATATCCTTAGGGACTGAGTGGTGCACCCTTCAGGAAAATATCCCATCCTCCAGGGTTTCGGCTGTACACAGGAGGAAACAGAGCTTTGAGCCCTTCAGTCCCCACCAGTGACTTCTGTTTTAGAGAAGTTCAAGGAACAAGAGCAAACTTGACACCATGTTCTGTACAGGCACACATCTCCTGGAATAGCTAACAACAAAGTTATCAGCACTTGTTTTCTAATGTTCTGTAGTATGAGCTCTTAGCTGACTCTATCAGAAAGTATTTGTGTGGTAGGTCTGGGTCTTAAAGCATCTGTCATTTGCTAGAGCTCTTGCTTCATTGTCAAAGCTGAAATTTCCATTCTTTTTTTAGGAAGAAGGAGAAGAAAGAGCAGTGATACAGAACTAGTCCATGCTGTCCAGAAAGTTGATTTGCTTTCCAAGCCCACAACTAGCAATTAAACTGAGTGGCTTTGGATCAAGTTCTGGTATATCATCCCCCTAAATTGAAAGTCTGTATCCTGAGCTGGAGAGAAGTCAATATCTTTGACCTTGCCTTCAGGACAGAACAGCTGAGCTTTGTCCTTGCCCTCCAGTCAAACCTCCACAGATCATAGGGAGACTGGCCTAGTGACAGGTATAATCACCTCCAGGAATGCCCTAGTATGGAAACAAAGGGACAGGTACCAAGGTGGGTAGGGTAGACATGAATATGAGCTTAGAAATGAGGTACAACTCCATACCAGAGTTACCGTCATGTTCTTACAAGTTTAATGTGATATCTTCCCTAAGGGAGCAGGAATCTTTCAACAGGCACAAGCTTGAAGACATATTATCCATATTATCTTAGGATGTCTTACACCTCTTCAAATCCCAGTGCCATTCTTGAGGATGATATCTGTCTTAAAGATAGTCTGAGAATTAAGTGGCATAACAGGGAAAAATGTTATATGCACATCAGGTTAATTGTACTTCAGAGACCATAAATGTCACATAGGTAGAGGTTTTATAATTTTTGGTATCCACAATACTGCCTAAGAAGTTCTCTGTCCTCAAGGCACCCTAAATGAATGAATTGAAGTGTTAAAATAGAGCAGCAAGGTAGTTTAAAACACAATGTATTTTCTGACTCCATCTATCTACATTATCACCAGTGCTCTTGTACAAAGAGCAGGTCACAAGGACAGCTGAGCCCAGAGTGAGATGGCCAACCTAACAATTGTATCCTTGCTACTCTTTCTAGTCCCTACTCACCATACTCGTACTCATAATCTCTGTACTAGGGTTTTCAAGCAGGTCATTTCTCTTCCTTCTACTCCTCCTTGTCTTTCTTTCCGTAGCAAAATTCCCTTTCCCCGGAAGTGAAATCACATTAGACTTAAAGGAACACTGATTCTTACTAAGATGGGTGGAAAATATGTGCTGGCATTGGGAAGAGTCTATTTCTGTTTACTCAGAAGAATTTCTAGCATATATTCAGACTCTGCAGAAAAATGCAATTGGCAGACACAGGCTAAATATTTGTTGGGGGATAGTGTGGGTGTCTTAGTTCATTTTGTGCTGCTAGAACAGAATACAACTGGGCAACTTATGATGAGCCAAAATTCATTGGCTTACATCTAAGGTCTAAATAGCCAAAGATCAAGATCCTGTCATCTAAAGAGAGCTTTCTTTCTGCTTGATGCCAGGGTGGGAAACAACATGTGATGATGGTATAAGAGGAGCACAAAATCCTTACCACATCTACATTCATATCTATATTATCACAATGATAATAATTTTTTATGAGAGAGAGAGAGAGAGAGTTTGACATGCCAAGGCCTCCAGCCACTGCAGTCAAACTCCAGATGCATGTGCCACCTTGTGCACATGTACAACCTTGCTTATACATCACCTTGTGTGCTGGCTTACGTGGGTCCTGGGGAGTGGAAATTGGATCTTTAGGCCTTTCAGGCAAGCCCCTTAACTGCTGATCCATCTCTCCAGCCTGCTAATCAATTGTCAATATGAGTTTTGGAGGGGGCCACACAGAGCAGAGGGTCAGAGAAGATTCATAGTATTCAGGGACACAGACAGGTATGGAGTCAATCCAGTATACTTCTTTCCTTTCATGTGTTCTCAAGGACTTATGGCATGCTAGCAGACCATGGACACTGTTGAAGATGTTGCAGATTCTGCAGATTCCATTGTTTCAGGACCATGAAAAACTTAGGCACACAAAAAAACAGAGAGTGAGTAAGAAAAAGGAGACTTATTGGGAAAAAGGTTGAGAGAAAGAAAGAAAGAAAGAAAGAAAGAAAGAAAGAAAGAAAGAAAGAAAGAAAGAAAGATGGAAAGAGAGAGAGAGAAAGAAAGAAAAAAGGAAGGAAGGAAAGAAAAAACAGTGTCAGAGAGAGCAAGCATCTTTAGGATTTCGGCCAACAACCAAGGAAGAGAAAGAGAGGGAAAAAAGATAAATAGTAACACTTTCTGAGTCAGAGCAGCTCTGCAGTGAGGGCAGGGGGGTCTGCAGGAAGAGTACACTATCCCTAAGGGCAGAACTATACCTCCTACTTCCTTAGCATGTCTGTAAGTGAGAGGTGGATTCTTGACCAGGTGACTGACAAGCTTAACTCTCTTTTTATTTACTTTTATTGGATATGGACATATTTCATACATAAACATCACATGTTGGTACCATCTTTTCCCTTCTCCCTGCCTCTTTTCTGAAGAGGCCTTCCTTTTTGAGGAGGCAGGTCAACCCCATGGGGATTGTGGATCATGCATTATGGGGGGAAGCAGTGTCTCTGTGCAAAATGTCACAACCTGTGGCTCTAACAATCTTTCTAACTCCTCTTCTGCATAATTCCCTAAGCTATGCTGACTGCATTTTAAGTCTACTTCAAGGATGGGCACTTAGGAGCCTCTGGAGCTCTGGTTTGGTAGGTTAGATTCACTAAGAAAGCAGCACTCTTCATCATTTCCCCCATTTCTCTGTGGTTTCAGCTTGTGCTGGAGTGGAGTGCACTGAATCATTTATCTCCTCATGTCCAGCTCCCAGCTGAAAAAGAGAAGCAGATTCTCCAACAGAGAGTGAAGTCAGCACTGGTTAAATGGGATAACCATTAATTTCGAGAGAATTTAAAGTGTATAGATCCTCCATAGCCCAAGATTAGTGGAAGCTTGATGATAGAAGGAAGAATCATTATATGATTCTTCATTATATGATATGATTCTGACTTGTTTCCCAGTTCCAGATACGGTTTCCTTTCCACTGAGCAGATCTGTTAGCCAATCCAAGAGCAGCTGGTTACCCACCATGGCTGTGTGCCACTACTGCACTTGTATGAGCATCATGTCAGGTTGTTTGCTTCTGAGTCCATTAGAGTTGTTTGGACAGATGTTGGCCACTTCACCCCAGTACCTCATGCAGCACCTTCCAACACTAGATGGGCTAATTATCTGGGGACTGGCTCTCTTTCAGATCACAACCAGGTCTTTACATGGTCCATGCTAACAGTGTATGCTGTCTTCAGCAGTAGGATCTTACCATTAACCTCTGGTGGGTAATCAAGTGCTCTGATAGAAGTCTGTCTTGTTTGTTTGGGGAGATCTTGAAGGTCTCTCTGATAAACAGTTCACTGTAGATGTAAACCACATCCTTGTATAGGGAATTATAGGCCAGTGCCAAGGGAAAAGAAAAAAGAAAAAGATGGAGAAGAAAGAGAAACAGGATAAACTTAAGGTTAGGTTTCATCTCACCTTCTCCAGAGCCCATCAATTCAGGTGCTCCCCCTAAGGTCCTCTTGAGGGTTCCACCTTTTAGTCTGACTTCCAGGATATAAGATTCTATGGTACCAGTTCAAGTTGGATTCAGTTTTGTGTCCCAACCCCACCTCTCCCCTTACCCCAAGCCCTACCCTTCCTATTGTCCAAACCTCAAGATGCTACCCAGGTATGTCAGCCACTTGGGCTATTCCAGGTTAAGAACCACAAATGAGTGAGAGCATGCAATGATTGTCTTTGTGTAATTGTGTGAGTTCACTTAGAATGATCTGTTCCAAGTTAAACTATTTTCTACAAATTTCATTGTGCCATTTTTTTCTTACTTCTGAGTGAAATTCCATCATGTAGATAAGTGTAGCTGTGGTAACATCTTGGTTATCCATTCATCTAATGATGGGTACCCAGGTTGGTTCCAGTTTTCAGCTATTATGAATTAAGCAGCTATAAACATGGAAAGAAAATATATCTGAACTGAGATGTGGAGGGACAAGCTTAACTCTTTGTTCCTCTGGTTAGGAGGAAGTGGCACTTTCCTTTCTTGAGGTATTTTAAATCCTAGCAAGGAGTAATTGTAAATGTTTCCCTTCCAACTGTCACTGGGGAAACAGGAGGGTTGCTCCATCCTTCAGTGATCTCCAAATTTAATGTCCACCTATCAACAACACCATGGTTGGTGAATTTTTCATGAGGTTCTTCACAAAGCAAAGACCCAGAGCTCAGCTCAGTTCAGAAATTACTGGGGAGCTATTCTGTCATGGGTACTTAGTAAAGAATAAAAAGACAGAAAAGAGAAAGCATGCCTGAGAAAGGAGACAGCAGAATATGGAAGGAACTGTGGACCCTCTCCACAAAACAGAATTGTTTCAAAGTGGCTAACAGTTTAGTCCTCACTCATTTCACTTCAGCATGGGTTAGAATACCTTTCTTCACCATATGGCATACTGGAAGGTCTTCCAATCAAGCTGAGGACCCTTGGAGAGGTTAGTGGGATCCCAGGTTTTTCTTTGCATGCTTTTATCCATCACTGTTCCCATGATGAAGTACTGCCTCATCATAGGCCCAACACAATGGGACCAGCTGATAAGGAACCCCAAAGCTATGAGTCAAAATAAACCTTTATTCTTTATCAGTTGAGTTATATCCCAGGTACTTGTTACAGTGACAATAAACTGACTTACATATAAATCCAATTAACAACAGAGATGTCTTGATAAATTCCCTTATGAATTTGAGGAAATGTGTGTGAGGAAGTGTGTGTGTGTGTGTGTGTGTATGTGTGTGGCCTTTCTGGGTTTTGTACAAGAAAAATAATATATTAGGAATAAGGAGAGTATTGTTTTTTTCCCATTCCAAACTGCATGTATTTTATTTCTCTGTCATTATTGTAATAATAAATTTATTTTTTTCAAGGTTGTATGCCATTTTCAGTGCAAATTTTCTTGTCTTGTTCTCAGCATTATGGAGAAAATATACTGTCTTTCACCATCAAGCAAAAATTTTATCTGGAGCTGCTTGGTCAGGTTTTGTTTGTGTTAGACTTCATTATCATGGTGAAAAGGTTTCCATTGGTGCCTAGTTTTTCATGCCATTTTACTAACCCACTGCATTAAATTAGGAATATTTGCATGATCATGGGTGAGAAGTTATTTACCGTGGAATTGACAACTTACTAGTGGCCATTCCATTGATGAACATGACTCCCTCTCTTCCAGCAACCTTTTGCTACTGTGGGAGCTGTTGGGTCTCATGTACCCTTCCCCCATGGATGATGAAGCATTGACAGGGCCAGTCATGCACAAAAGTCCTCATCTGCTAGAATTCATGTGTAGAAAAGACATGCCCTATGCAGAAGACAGCATTTCACAGCTCTTTTCCTCATTTTTCTACTTTTATGTTCATTCTACCCACTCTTATATGAAGCTCCCTTTGTCTTTGAGGGTGTTGTCTAGATGTCCTCTTTGAAGCTGAGCACAGCATAATCACTTATTCTTGGCAGTTTCCCCAGCTGTTCATCTCTACATTAACCATTGCCCTTAATAGTAAGAAACTTCTGTGATTAAGGCTTCAAGCAATACTATTCTGTGGGGAAAATATAGCTATTTAGAAGGCAATTTACACACAGTCCACTAAGCATAACTACCATGGTAAGTTCCCCCATAAGGCCTATGCCCTTGCCATAAATTTTTGGTCAGGATTACAATACCAAGCATGGATTTCTCTTGTGGAGTGGGTCTCAAATCCAATCAGAAAACAGTTGGTTCCTCCCATAACAGTCATTGCACTATTGCACCAGTGGCATATATTGCCTGGCAGGTTGGTTGTGGAATACATAGGGCCCACAACTGTGCAGAAATGTGGATGGCTTTTCTCTCCCAGTAATTTGCACAGCACCTTATGCTATGAAGAAAGCTAGCCATCAGGAATGAAACTTATAGCTCAGTTCTAGATTAGTTCCCCCTATGTCCTGCAAACAAAACATGCAATGTCTTCAGCTATAGAGACTTACCACCTAATTCTGATGGGTGACCAAGAGCAATGGCAACTGTTCATGTTTTTGTAGGGCCTCTGCAGCCTCCCTGTCCAACAACTCATTGAGAATACACATACACACCACACACACACACACACACACACACACACACACACACACACATTCTCATATATGTAAGCTTATATCCATTTGTTATAAAGAAAGCTAAGGGCTGCAGAGATTGCTTCAGTTAAGGCACTTGCCTGCAAAGCCTAAGGACCCAGGTTTGATTCTCCAGCACCCACATAAGTCAGATGCACATGATGGTGCATACATCTGGAGTTCATTTACAGTGGCTGGAGACCCTGGTGCACCCATTTGCGTGCTCTCTCCCTCTCTCTCTATCTCTAGCTCTTTGTCTGCCTCCTTCTCTCTCTCTTTCTCATAAATAAATAAATATATAAATAATAAAATATTTTCTTAAGAAAACTCAATTGGGCAGGGGGTATACCTCCGTAGTTAAAGGCCCTTGCTTGCAAAGCCTAACAACCCAGGTTTGATTTTTTCCTAGCACCCATGTTGAGCCAGATTCAAAAAGGGAAATATGCATCTGGAGTTTGTTTGCAGTGGTGAGAGGCTCTGGCACACCCATTCCTCTCTCTCTCACACTCTCTCCTTGCAAATAAATAAAAAAATTATCAAATTAAACAAAAACTAAGTTGCTTCATTTTTTTAAATAAACCTTACTAATATCTTTTAATTGTGTGTTTAGACATTTAATATTAAATATAAATATTACTATGTTTAATTTTCTATATTTTTTTAATTTATTTTTTTATTTTTTTTAATTAAAATTTTTTATTAACATTTTCCATGATTATAAAATATATCCCATGGTAATTCCCTCCCTCCCCACCCACACACTTTCCCATTTGAAATTCCATTCTCCATCATATTACCTCCCCATTACAATCATTGTAATTACATATATACAATATCAACCTATCAAGTATCCTCCTCCCTTCCTTTCTCTACCCTTTATGACGCCTTTTTACCTTACTGGCCTCTGCTACTAAGTATTTTCATTCTCATGCAGAAGCCCAATCATCTGTAGCTAGGATCCACATATGAGAGATAACATGTGGCGCTTGGCTTTCTGGGCCTAGGTTACCTCACTTAGTATAATCCTTTCCAGGTCCATCCATTTTTCTGCATTTTCATAACTTCATTTTTTCTTTACCGCTGAGTAGAACTCAATGTATAAATGTGCCACATCTTCATTATTCACTCATCAGTTGAGGGTCATCTAGGCTGGTTCCATTTCCCAGCTATTATAAATTGAGCAGCAATAAACATGGTAGAGCATGTACTTCTAAGGAAATGAGATGAGTCCTTTGGATATATGCCTAGGAGTGCTATATCTGGGTCATATGGAAGATCAATCTTTAGCTGTTTTAGGAACCTCCACACTGTTTTCCACAATGGCTGGACCAGATTGCATTCCCACCAGCAGTGTAGAAGGGTTCCTCTTTGTCCACATCCCTGCCAACATTTATGATCATTTGTTTTCATGATGGTGGCCAATCTGACAGGAGTGAGATGGAATCTCAATGTAGTTTTAATCTGCATTTCCCTGATGACTAGTGACGTAGAACATTTTTTTAGATGCTTATATGCCATTCGTATTTCTTCCCTTGAGAATGCTCTATTTAGCTCCATAGACCATTTTTTGATTGGCTTGTTTAATTCCTTATTATTTAACTTTTTGAGTTCTTTGTATATCCTAGTTATTAATCTTCTATCAGATATATAGCTGGCGAAGATTTTTTCCCATTCTGTAGGTTGCCTCTTTGCTGTTTTCACTGTGTCCTTGGCAGTGCAAAATCTGTAATTTCATGAGGTCCCAGCGATTAATCTGTGGTTTTATTGCCTGAGCAATTGGGGTTGTATCCAGAAAGTCTTTGCCAAGACCAATATTTTGAAGGGTTCCCCTTACTTTTTCCTCTAGCAGTTTTAGAGTTTCAGGTCTGATGTTAAGGTCTTTAATCCATTTGGACTTAATTCTTGTGCATGGCGAGAGAGAAGAATCTATTTTCATCCTTCTGCAGATGTATATCCAGTTTTCCCAACACCATTTGCTGAAGAGGCTGTCTTTTCTCTAATGAGTATTTTGGGCATTTTTATCGAATATCAAGTGGCTATAGCTACCTGGACTTGCATCTGGGTCCTCTATTCTGTTCCACTGATCTACATGTCTGTTTTTGTGCCAGTACCATGCTGTTTTTGTTACTATGGCTCTGTAGTATAGGTTAAAATCAGGTATGGTGATACCACCAGCCTTATTTTTGTTGCTCAGTATTATTTTAGATATTCGAGGTTTTTTGTGATTCCAAATGAATTTTTGGATTGTGTTTTCTATTTCCATGAAGAAAGCCTTTGGAATTTTAGTAGGGATTGCATTAAATGTGTAGATTGCTTTAGGTAAGATTGCCATTTTCACAATATTGATTCTTTCAATCCAGGAACAAGGGATGTTTCTTCACTTTCTAGTGTCTTCTGCAATTTCTCGCATGAGTGTTTTAAAGTTCTCATTGTAGAGCTTCTTTACTTCCTTGATTAGGTTTATTCCAAGGTACTTTTTTTTTTTTTTTTTTGATGCAATTGTGAATGGGAGTGATTCTCTGATTTCATCCTCTGTGTGTTTGTTGTTAGCATATATGAAGGCTACTGATTTCTGTGTATTTATTTTGTATCCTGCTACATTGCTGTAGGTTTTGATCAGCTCTAACAGTTTGCAAGTAGAGTATTTAGAGTCCTTTATGTATAGAATCATGCCATCTGCAAATAATGATAACTTGATCTCTTCCTTTCCAATTTGTATCTCTTTTATGTGTGTCTCATGCCTTATTGCTATGGCTAAGACTTCCAAAACTATATTAAATAGAAGTGGGGACAGTGGACACCCTTGTCTTGTTCCTGATTTTAGTGGAAAAGCTTCCAGTTTTTCCCCATTTATAAATATGTTGGCTGTAGGCTTGTCATAAATAGCCTTTATTATATTGAGATATGTTCCTTCTATTCCCAGTCTCTGTAGGACTTTTATCATGAAGGGATGTTGGATTTTGTCAAATGCTTTCTCTGCATCTAATGAGATGATCATGTGATTTTTGTCCTTCAACCCATTTATGTAATGTATTACATTTATAGATTTGCGTATGTTGAACCATCCCTGCATCTCTGGGATAAAGCCTACTTGGTCAGGGTGAATGATCTTTTTGATATACTCTTGTATTCTGTTTGCCAATATTTTGTTGAGAATTTTTACATCTATGTTCATGAGGGAGATTGGTCTGTAATTTTCTTTTTTTGTTCTATCTTTGCCTGGTTTTGGTATCAGGGTGATGCTGGCCTCATAGAAGGAGTTTGGTAGAATTCCTTCTTTTTCTATTTCCTGGAAAAGCTTGAGAAGCAATGGTGTTAGCTCTTCCTTAAAAGTCTGGTAAAATTCAGCAGTGAATCCATCCGGGCCTGGGCTTTTTTTAGTTGGGAGATTATTGATAACTGTTCGGATCTCCATGTTTGTTATAGGTCTATTTAAGTAATTAATCTCATTTTGATTTCATTTAGGTAGGTTATATAGATCAAGGAAATCATCCATTTCTTTCAGATTTTCATACTTTGTGGAGTATATGCTTTTATAATATGTCCCTATGATTTTTTGAATTTCTCTGGAATCTGTTGTGATGTTACCTTGTTCATCTCTGATTTTATTAATTTGTGTCTCTTCTCTCTTTCTTTTGGTCAGATTTGCTAAGGGTTTATCAATCTTGTTTATCCTTTCAAAGAACCAACTCTTTGTTTCATTAATTCTTTGGATTGTTTCTTTTTTTTGTTTCTGTTTCATTAATTTCTGCCCTAATCTTTATTATTTCTTCCCGTCTACTGATTTTTGGTTTGTCTTGTTTTTCTTTTTCCAAGGCTTTAAGGTGAAGCATTAGGTCGTTTACTTGTGACCTTTCTAATTTCTTAATATAGGCACTTAAGGCTATAAATTTACCTCTTAGAACTGCCTTTATTGTGTCCCAGAGATTTTGGTATGTTGTGTTCTCATTATCGTTTGACTCTATAAATTTTTTGATTTCCTTCTTGATTTCTTCATTGGCCCATTCATCATTTAGTAGTGTATTGTTTAGTTTCCATGATTTTGTGTATGCTCTATAGCCTTTCTTGCTACTGATTTGTAGTTTAATTCCATTGTGGTCAGATAGAATGCAAGGAATTATTTCAATTTTCCTGAATTTGTTAAGATTTGCTTTGTGTCCTAATATATGGTCTATTTTAGAGAATGTTCCATGTGCTGCTGAAAAGAATGTATATTCTGCAGCCTTTGGATGAAATGTCCTGCATATATCTGTTAGGTCCATTCCTTCTATGACCTCATTTAGTCCAGACACCTCTCTGTTTATTTTTTCCCGGGATGACCTGTCAATTGATGAGAGTGGGGTGTTAAAGTCACCCACCACCACTGTGTTTGGTGTTATCTGTGACCTTAGTTCTAATAGTGTTTATTTGATGAATTTGGGAGCCCCCCATGTTAGGTGCATATATATTTAGGATTGTAATGTCCTCCTGTTGGAGTGTGCCCTTAATCAATATAAAGTGACCTTCCTTATCTTTCTTGACTAACATTGGACTAAAGTCTACCTTGTCCGATATTAGGATAGCAACCCCTGCTTGTTTTCTAGGCCCATTGGCTTGAAACACCGTCTTCCAACCTTTCACCCTACGATAATGTCTATCCTTTGTAGAAAGGTGAGTTTCTTGGAGACAACAAATTGTTGGATCCTGCTTTTTAACCCAGTCTGTAAACCTATGTCTTTTCGTTGGGGCATTGAGGCCGTTGATATTAACAGATATTATTGAAAGGTGTTTATTTATGTTTGCCTTTTTTTTTTTTTTTTGTGGTTCCAGTTCTACTTGTGCTCTCTTCTGTTAACTAGAATTGGAGTATTGCTTGTTTTTTCTAGGTTCCTTATATGTGTGCTTTTCCTTTTCTTCAGCATGGAGGATTCTCTCAAGTATTTTCTATAGAGCTGGTTTTGTCTTCAAATACTCCTTTAACCTGCTTTTGTCATGGAATGTCCTTATTTCTCTGTCTATTTGAATGGATAACTTTGCAGGATAAAGTAACCTTGGTTGACAGTTGTTATCTTTCAGAACTTGGAATATATCACTCCAAGCCTTTCTGGCTTTTAATGTTTGTGTTGAATAATCTGCTGTAATCCTGATGGGCTTGCTTTTGTATGTAACTTGAGTTTTATCTCTAACTGCTTTCAATATTTTTTCTTTGGTGTGTGTGTTTGGAAGTTTGATTATAATATGGCGAGGAGAGGTTCTTTCTGGGTTTTGTCTGGCTGGGGTTCTAAAGGCTTCCTGTATCTGAATTGGCACCTCTTTCCCAATTTGGGGGAAATTTTCTTCTATGATTTTGTTGAAGACACCTACTATGCCTTTGGAGTGGAATTCTTCTCCTTCTACTATGCCCTGAATTCTTATATTGGTTCTTTTCATAGTGTCCCAAATATCTTGAAATTCCCACTCACACTTTCCTATAAGTTTGTCTTTCTCTTTGTTGGACTGTATTAGATCTGCCACCTGGTCTTCTAGCTTAGATATTCTGTCCTCTCCTTCATCCATTCTACTGGTGAGATTTTCTACAGAGTTTTTTATTTCATTAACTGTGTTCTTCATTGCTAGTAATTCTGACTGGTTTTTCTTTATTATTTCTATTTCCTTGTTTATGTCTTGTATTGCCTTCTTTATTTCATTAAATTGGTTCCTCTGTCTTCTTTTATTCCTTTGATTTCCTACTTATTTTTTAAAAATGTTTTCATTCATTTTTTTTTGTGTGTGAGAGAGAGAGAATAGGCAAGTCAGGGCCTCTTGCCTCTACAAACTTTGGATGTACCTACTGCCATTTTGTACATCTGGCTTCTCTAATACCACATGTGCACTAATGAATTGAACCCCAGCCAGCAGGCTTTGCATGCAGACACCTTTAACTGATGAAACATCTCCTCAGCTGCTCATTCTTACCTACAAATGACCCTTCCTTTCTTCTGGCCTTCAAATCTTAACTACCATTTCAACCTCTGATATTAAGAATTCAACCATTTTACATTCCCCCTACAAATAGTCATTCCTTATTTGTCTTTCTGTGCCAAAATTTTTAAAATATTTTTGTATGTGTATATATGTGCAGTGTGTTTACATGTGTGTGCCCCTGTGGATGCATAGATGTACAGCTGCATGTGCTCATGCATGTGTGTGTATGCAGGCCAGAGGTTGATATTAAGCATCTTTCTCAATCATTCTCTACATTTTTGTGCCCCAGGAATGTCCTGTCTCCACCCCAAGTTCTGCAACTACAGGCAGACCACCACTCTTACCTGGCATTTACATGGGTCCTGGGCATAACTCTGCTGTATAGCTTGCATAGCAAGTGCTTTACCCAGTGAGCTATATCCCCAGCCCTCCATGCCTGAACTCTTTTTTAACCTAACGTAATGTCCTCCAGGACACCCATGTTGTGGCACATTGATATTCCTTCTTTGAATGGCTGTATAAATAGATACCCCACCACCTACATTTTAACAGTATTTGACTTTTATGTCTTATAGTGGTTGCCCTACAGATAATACAACATGGTGTTATTTTTCTATTCTGATTTGGGACCATGAACATACCTATTGCCAGATAATCCCCTTGTTCATCTGTGTTGTTAATTGAGCTACAAATCACACTGAAAATCCTAACAAGAAATGTCACATTGTTTTTACTTACCATGTGTTGTATTCTTAGTATCTTTGATGTCATGTTACACACATCTGAGTCTTATGTAGTGGTTGTGTTGGCAGCATTTAAGCTACAGGAAGGAGGCCACAAACTCTAATCATCTTTGTGACTTCAGTATAGTTCTGCTTCACTGCCTTTCAGCTCTGTATGGACTCACCCCATCCATGTACACCTTCCAGTGGTCTATCTGGAAGTCAGGAAGTGGTCTATTGGAACACTCAGTTCTCAAAGTTTATGGTACTCTATTTAATATCAGATGCACTAGTGTGCAGCTTCGTGAATTATATACAACTTTGTAGTTTACTTTCCTAATCTTCTCCCTCTATTTTGCATAGTAGTGTCTCATGGAATGGGTCCTCTCTCCTGTTTGCATTTTTCTGATCAGGATTCATTGTTTATTAACCTTATTCTTCCATGTACTTCTCATGACTCCTGTAGCCAAACTTTAAAAGGGCACAAAAAGATAATACTCAATAGTAATTCACTTCCATGCTCTTGTGGAGCCATAGTTCTTTATTTCCAAGTGGATAATTCTCCATCCTTGAAGATGTAGCAAGCTCTCTACTGCCACTCTTCTCTACTGCCACAGCTCAGCTATGTTGGAATAAAATAGACCTGGCTGCATTGGCCAAAAGAGGTTTCTAAGCCTGAGATCTCAGAGGGCTTAGCAGGAAAGCCAGGAATCTTGGCTGTCTTGGCCATCACTAAGACACAATGGCCAACAACAACGTGGGTTCCTCCCCACTGAGGCCCCACAATGATCCTCACCACCAGAAACTTCCTCCAGGCATAATTTATACCCTTTAGCTCCTCTTTAACTTCATCACTGAACTTTCCAACAAGGATGTTACTTAGTGCCAAAGCCACAGTGGTTTTTATGATGTGGACATCACTGAAGAAACATCAGATGAGCCTTTTACACAGGCACCAAGTGGCCGGATGACAGTGACTTACCCACTTCGGCACTCAGAGATCCTTCAGACCAGTGGATGTGAAATGTTACATGCAAATCAGCCCACAAGTCTCTCTCCTATATTGCCCAAATGATGAGTCCTCCCGGTCTCTCAGAAAGACAGGGTGTGGAGGCAGTGCTATCCAAATGCGATTAGAACACTACTTCAGCCTCAGCTTGAACTTCTTGTAAAGGAAACCATCTTATGAAAATCAAATTAGTCTTGTCAATCAGGAACCATAGCCTGGCCAGTCAGCACACTGATCTGGGACTTAGGAGTACATCAGGTCAGGATGCACACAGGGCTATCAGCCTCAGCAGGGAAATGGCTCAGACCACAGCATGATTGCCATTCTTGCCTCATTCTGGAGGTCTATGCACTTCTCTCTCAGACTCTGAGCTTACCACTGCAGTTTCAGTTAGTACACTTTTCGTCTCCTAATTGGACTAATGATTTTGGACCAATTGGTCCCTACTTCTGATTAGGGACTCCTCTGCATAAAGGTCTCTGACTAAAGTGACAAGGATATACTGAAATAATCTTTATTCTGTTTACAAATCTACGTCCTGGCACAGATTACGTCAGCACAAAGAAGAGGACTTTATCCTCTGTGGTCATTCCTCTACATATGATAATGTAACTTATTGCTGTTGTTTGAATGTGAAATGGTTCTCATAGGATAATGTACTTGAAAAAACGGGGTCCCTAGCAGGTTGTGTTGTTTGGTAGGTTTTGGAACCTTTAGAGAGTAGAGCCATGCTGGAGGAAGTGGGTCACGGGGAGTGGGACTTGATGTTTTATAGCCCAGCCTCACTTCCTGTTCACCCTTTGCTTCCTGGCTATGAATGTAATATAACCAGCTGGCTTCCTGCTCCAGCTTCCATGCCCTCTCCAGCATAAGGGAAAGCAACCCTGGAACTGTAAACCAGAATAAACTGTGCCTTCCTTAAACTGCCTCCTATCAGGTATTTGGTCACAATAATAGGTAAGGTCATTAATATGCTGAGGCAATTTACTTAAAATTTTGGATTTTATGATGTTGCAAACATGATACACAATAGATAGAAACCAAATTTTAAATTATGAATTTGCATCTTTTCTTGACCTAGTAAGATGTAGTGTGACCATCTCTCACAATGCTGGGCAGAACAGTGAGATCATGATGGGAAAACCATTCTACAGTGTGCTGTTGTGATGTAGGACATGTTTTAGCATGTGTGCACTAACACATTGCTTTTTTTCTACTAACAATGGATTGCATGGAACTTCATCCCATTGTGCATCTAGAAACATCTGTAGCTTACACTTTCACATGTGCCATTTCCCACAAGGATGCAGCCAAGCCATCAGACCTATCTACTCTTTGTTCCATTACTGTCACCTTTTATACTTACCATTACCCTCCAGTTAACGGGCAAACATGGAACAATGATTTCCTTCTCTACAAAAACACACTAGACAGAGTTTCCATCACTCATATCTAATAAAGTAGGCATTTATTTGATTCCAAATGTTCATGAACTCATACATCATATATACAGTAGACATGCAGACAAGGAAGACACAGCCCATAGCTACAACACTGCCTCTACGGATTTTGTCGAGACTACTTATAAACTCTGTGGGGTGTTGTGTTGCTGAATCTAAACAAAGTTTTGGAGAAACTCTCTGTGTTCCATCTAGGAAGTCAGTATCTAAATCACAGCTCTGGACTCATTCCCATGTCCATCAAGCTTCCTTAGCACTAACAAAAGGAAGTCACAGTTTGCACACAGTGCACACTGCTCACAGGTTTCACTTTCTTTGGGGGAGGGGGTTGCTTTGAGGGAAGGGGATTCCCAGCTGTTTCTCCACTCGCTGAACTGGGACCTCCTCCCAGAGGTTTCTGTTTTACTTGGTCCTTTCCAATGACAAAACCTTTGGGATAACTCTGAGCTTATTCCACATGAATCTTTTGGGGTTTTTCACAGGCATGTGGTAATGCATTTGGGTCCAGAACTTGGAATTGGGATGAATGGATTTTAAGCCTCTCCAAGTAATTGTGGGAAGAACCCGAAGAGCTTTTCTAACAACATGCGGTAGAGATTCTGGTTCTTTGAAAGAATGGAACTTAATTAAAATGAGTTTAAGTGTTTGATCAACCAAGGCAAGATTCACTGCCGCTTGTAGTTCAAAGACACTGGGTCCATTGATGTAGTTGGGACTCAGAATAAATATTCCTCTTCTGCTTTTCTTAATGATGCTCACAATGTCTTCTGCATATGCTAGAAATAAATAACTTGATGATTTTCAATTGATATGATTAAACCATTAATGACAACTAACTGGAAACGCCAGAGATGCTCAAGGAATCTCTTCTAAGAGACATTATTAGGTAAAGAGGAAAGGAGACCTAATTGCTCTGTGTGGTAGGTTGAATGTCTGTTCCCCAATAGACTGATATGTTTTATTCAAGCTTGTCTCCACCTGCCTGGCTGAAGGAGGTGTCATTGGGGGTGGATCATAGGGTCCAGTCCTGTGGTGTAACTGGGGGTGGATCTGATTTCCAGGCCAAAGTTTTAAGAGAAAAATCTGAGCTCTGCCAGGTCCTCTGCTCTTTTGCTGCCAGCATTGTACTTTCTTGTGGTGCTGGCTGTTTCGTGGTGTCTCTCTGTGCTTGGTTTTATGCATGGGAGCCAGCTTCTTCCACCATGGATGGAACTTCCCCTTGGATCTGTAAGCTGAAAAAAACCCTCCCTCCTATAAACTGTGTAACTGTGTCTGTTTTGGATGTTCGTCCAAGCAATGTGAAGCTGACTACAGCACTTTGCCACTTTTACTATGTCACATCCCTAGACTATGGAATATATACTCTAGTATCCAGTGGCTCTCAGCGTCATATTTCTCCCTTTGTGTTCTGCCTCCCTAAACCACCTTTCCTGTGGGATCCAAGTTCATGGGAACTAGGCAATCTGGATGACCAGAGGTCATGGGATATCCCAAGCTCCTGGTGGAGGTGTGTGAGCCAGAGGAGGTCATCAGGCCAGTCAGGTCTGGATACTGTATAAGTGGCTCCAAGTACCCAGGGCCAAGGGTTTGAAGAGCAGATTTGTGGAAGCCAGAAGGGCCACCTGTTTGAGATGACAGACAGTGGCTCCCAGGGAGGAACCAGGGAAAGTATGTTTGTTCTGGATGGCCACCCAAAGGTCTTCTTATATTTTGTTTCTTAAAATGGATTTTTTGGATAGTAGAGCATATCTCTGGAACATATTTTACTGTGTCATTGCCTAAGATGATCTAATCTTATGAAACCTCCTGGAAGATGCATATTCCAACAGGAAGAATGAGAGAAAAGAATTACAAGTTGCAGTAGAATGCCATTCATGTTCAACCATCTTATCTTTGTCAAGCAGGTGAGACTTACCTCCTCCAGGGACCACATCTCTTTCAAGCAAACACAAGGTATATCCATATTTGTTTTCCAGAATTTCAGGAAACAAATTCAGAGCCAAGTATTCCTCACTCAGGAATGAAATGGCCTCATTCCCAAAAGAGCTCCATTTTGCATAGGATATGAAAGCATCAAATTCCTTTTTATCTGAAGAACAGGAATGATATACATAATTTGGTTTTATTTCTTTTATTGTCTTTTTATTATCATGATGTATACAGATGCTTGAAGCATATGCCTAAATAGATATTAAATAAGGCCTGGAAACCTTTTACAAAATGAATTAAAAACAAAAACATCAGCTGCATCCACTTTTAAAATCACGGGAGTGAGAATTTTTGATTGTCCATCCAAAATCAAATTTTAGTTTAAGAAACATTTTCACTGGGGTTAGATCAAACAGCTGGAGCCTGCCTATGATTAAATTTCATGTACTCTGGAGGCCTTCTGAGCCTTCTGTGCGTCTGCAATGTTTCTGTCTCATTAGTTATACATCAAAGAGGAGTCTGCTCCATCAAAGCATGATAAAGCCCAGTAAGCAAGGAACTGCCGAGACCCAGTACAGTACATTAATCCATCCCATCAAAGAGGTGACAGCACACACAGCTGTGCACCACAAAAGGACATTTTGGTCAAGGCTTGACTGCCTGTGTCATGACAGTCCTAAAGTGTTTGTCAACGATGGGCCTCATGTGTAAAGGTGGTCTCAAAAGGTAATAATAGAGCTGAAAATTCCTCTCAGCTAATAATGTTGTATCCATCACAACATCTTAGTGAAATCCCTTCCTCCTGTTTGTGTTGATGCTGGTGTAACCAAATCCACTGTGTCACTAGGCATTGATAAATACAGCAGAACAACCATGGACAGAACATGATAGTATACAGCTAGGTTACTACTTTTTTATCATTATTGTAGAATATACTCCTACTGACTTAAAAAGCTCAGTGGAAAACATCGGTAGCAGACTCATACATCTGGTCTTTCTCGTGTCTCTTAATTTTATTTTTGGTTTAGTGTTAATTTGTTTTGTTTACCATAACTATAGGCACACTATTCTAAGCCATACATTTATATATGAACATATAATTAAACATGATATATACAGTATTATTAGGCTAGCCAATTTAATATGTAACACACCATTACATTATTTTTGCCTTTCTTCAATATCCTTTAAAGCTCCAAGATTTTTATATAATCTTGAAACTAAAATTCTTTAGTAATAAAATTACATAGTGTTAGACAACTTCTTTAGGTCCTCCACTGTTAACGTTATATTTCTTTCTAAACAAATTTTGGATAGTCCTAATAAGTTACGCTTTCATTTTACTTATGAACACCAGGAAAACCAGCAGAGGGCGCAATATCACTATGTTTGGAAACCTGATTTTGACCTGGCCACATCTGATGATGTATTTGCACAGTAAAGAGAAACAATGATTTTATGATTTTAATTATTTCCTTATCAATACACCCAGCTGCACAAACACTAAAATCTTAAGGTAAATAACACTTTAATGAAAGATGTATATATTCTCTTAGGGAAAGGATTTATTAGATAATTTGCTCCATTTGAAACAGCTAATTCCCTTTTAAATATATTAAAGGCACTTTAGACTTAAGAATTTCTGCCATAAATTGTCAATAATTGGTTAAGAAAGGATGCAACCAGATATGCCGAAGATGGCGACCGCCAAGCTGCACTACAGACAACAAGGAAAAAAAAGGCAAGTATTCAAGGGAAATTAGAAACTTTTTGCAAGAGGGAGGGCACAGATTGGGGTACAAGAGGGAAGCACACACCCCCGCGACCCACGCCACGCCGGCAGCGACCCACCGCATCAGGCACTGCCCAGAGCCCCGGCGGCCCGCGCACACCAAGCCCTACGCGCCCCGGTGGCCCCGCACGCCCCCCCATCCCGCCCAGTGCGCCCCTCCCCCCCCACGGGCCCCATGCTCCCTATCCACACACAGCAGGCGCACCCCGGGCGTCCTGCACCCCAGGCGCGCAGGCGAGCCCTGCACCCCCGCGCCCCCCCCCGCGCGCGTCCCGAGACCCCCCGCGCGCCCCGCACCCTGCTCCTAGCCACCGCCCCCAAGCGCGCCGGCCCCCCCCCCATGCGCCCCAGGGCATCCAGTGAGCCCCGAAACCGGTGCGCCCCGCAGTGCCCCCCCCCCGCACCCCGCCCCGGGGCCTCCCAACCCCCCACACTGCACGCCCCTCGTTAGCGCGCCCCTGCGTGCCCAGGCGTGCCCCGTGCCCCCTGCGACCCCCCCCTGCACTCCGCAACCCACGAGCCACACCCCCGCGCACCTCACACTCCCCCAGCGCCCCGCCCCCCTGCTTGTCCTGCGCCCCAGCATGCTTCATAATGCCCCGCCCCCCTCACGCGACACCCGCGACCCCCCCCCGCACGCCCCAGGCCCCCCCAGCATGTCCAGAGCACCCCGCGGTGTCCCATGGCCTCCCGCACCCCGGTGTGCCCCGCGCCCCCGCCCCCCCCCCCGCGCACCCCGTGCCACTAGCCCCCCATGCACCGCTGCGTCCCACGTGTCCTGTGCCTCCTGCGTCCCACGTGTCCCGTGCTCCCACAAGCCACACCCCCGCACCCCCCACACCCCCCACCGCTCCCCGCACACCCCCAACACGCGGGCCCTCCCTGTGCCCACAGTGTGCCCCTCGCCCCCCCAGACTGACCAGAGCACCCCACGCCCCCCACCCCTCCAGGGCACCCCACCCTGCACCCCCTGAGCCCTGCCATCTACCACACGCCCCGCCCTGATTGCCTGGTGCCCCGCACCCCCCCCCCGCTGCATGCCCCACTCGCTCCATACACCCCTTCTCACCCCGTGCCCCCCCATCAGCCCACCCGCCCAGGCACCCTCTGCACATCCTGTGTGGCTGTGCCCTGATCGGGCACCCACCAGTCACGCCTGCCAGCCTGCTGCACTGAAGCTGAGACCTCGTACCTCGCCCTTGTTCTCTGATCCTGTGAGTAGACCAGCCACGTGGTGCTCAGTTTGCAGGCCTGTGGGGGCCACCCCTGCCGTGAATAGGTGGCTGCCAGATCCCCTGCTGCTGTGCTCACATCACTTGCCGCGGGTCAGCTTCTGCTGTGTCCTGATTCCGTACCCACATCATCTTCCTCTGCACTACAATTGCACATGCAGCAGGCCCAGTCCCACAGCAAGAGCCACATAAGTCCACACTGAGTCACTAGCGCCAGCGCAGGTGCCATCCCATACCTGTACATCGCCACCCATCCCCCACTCCCCTGAGGCGGAAGAGCACAGACTGTTTACAGACCCCAGTGTACCCAGCCAGAATCTAGGCATCTTCAGGGCTTGCTACCTCAGTCCCCTTTCAAGCTCAAAGACAGGCAGCTTAGGTGCATTACTGGGTGAGAATTCAGGCAACTTTGGCGCCCCTGTCAGGATATAGATTGGCGGCTTTGGCAAGAGTGAGCAAAAACCCAGGCTACTTGCAACTGCCCCAGGCTGCCTTGGATTCGCATTAAGCTAGATCCCAGGCTGCTCCACCCACCTACCTGCCCATACACTGACATGGGTAGACCACAGCGCAAAAGAAATAACACGAAAAATAAAATGGAAGAAAATCCAGACAGATCACCCAGTCCAACAAGCATCACAACCAAAACATAGAAGAGTGTTTAGGATCAGAACATCAAGTGGAAGCAATGAACAATGCAACCCTGACCAAACTATTGCTAGAACTGACAGGAAAGCTACAAAGGATAGATAATCGTATGGATGCTACCATCACTAAGCTAGAGCAATATGATAAGACACTGGAAGGAATTCAAAGAGAGCTAAGAGAGTTGAGGGGGAGTTAAAAAAAAGAGGACCTTAAAAATCAGCTGGCCACACTAAATGAAAATATAAAGAAATACAAGGATGATTTCTAAGAATCATCAAGAAAATCAGAAAATGAGACAAAAAGGGAGCTGGACAAAGCGATGGAAGTGATACATAGGAAAGTAGCAGAAAATGCAAACTTAATTGAACAAGTCCAAAACTCACTAGAGGCTCTCAAGAATAGAGTTAGCAAAGTGGAAGATAGAAATTCTGATCTGGAAGACAGGATGGAAGAAACAGTTCGAGAGTCCAAAAAATTTCAGTAAGTTCAAAAGTTCCTGTGAACAGAACATGAGAGAATTGTGGGATACACTTAAACGTCCAAATATCAGAATCATTGGAATACCAGAAGGAGAAGAATTTCAGACCAAAGGCATGGAGAACTTATTTAACACAATAATTGAAGAAAACTTCCCCCGTCTCTTAAAAGAAAGGCCCATCAAGATTCAAGAAGCAAACAGAACTCCTAACCGACTAGACCAAATGAGAAACTCCCCAAGACATATTATCATTAAGACTCTAAACATTGACACCAAGGAAAAAATCCTAAAAGCAGCTAGGGAAAAACAGCACACCACTTTCAAAGGAAACTCCATCAGAATTACTTCAGACTTCTCAATGGAAACCCTGAAATCTAGAAGGGCATGGAATGAAACTGTCCAAACTCTTAAGAAACTATGGCTTCCAACCCAAACTAGTCTACCTGGCAAAAGTCTCCCTTATAATAGATGGTGAAAGGAAAACTTTCCAATACAAAACTAAGCTTTACAATTATATGAACACCAAACCAAACCTACAGAAAGTACTCCAGGAAATTCTCCACAGAGAAGAAACAAATAACCAAACAGAAATGCCTACAAGAAGCAGATCACAGCAACCAAACCCAGAGTAGATAGAAAAAAATAAATAAATAAATTCCATGGAAATGCCAACACACCTCTACCACCACAACATGACAGGGATCAAATCAAATCTCACAGTCATCACCCTAAACATTAATGGCCTTAATTCACCCATCAAGAGACACAGGCTAACAGGGTGGATCAAAAAATTAGACCCCTCAATCTCCTGCCTTCAAGAAACCCACCTTACCACTAAAGACAGAAACCTCCTCAGGGTGAAAGGGTGGAAAACAATATTCCAGGCAAATGAGAATAAGAAACAAGCAGGTGTAGCTATATTAATATCAGATAAAGTTGACTTCAAACCAAAAAAATCAAAAAAGACAAAGAAGGCTACTTCCTACTTATAAAACGAACAATCCATCAAGAGGATATTACAATCATAAATCTGTATGCACCAAACACAGGGGCACCACAGTTCATAAAACAAAACCTACTTGACAATAAAACAGAAATACCACCAAGACCATCATAGCTGGGGACTTCAACACACCATTATCAGTAATAGACAGATCATCCAAACAGAAGCTCAACAGGGAAGTAAGAGAGCTCAACAAAACCGTAGAGCACTTAGACCTAACAGACATCTACAGAACGTTCCATCCCAAATCCACAGACTACACATTCTTCTCAGCAGCCCATGGGACATTCTCTAAAATAGACCATATACTGGGTCACAAAGACAGCCTCCATATATTTAGGAAAATCGATATAATTTCCTCGATGATATCAGATCATAATGCTATATTCCTAGAAATCAACAACAAAAAAACCAACAAGAATGCCAACTGCAACTGGAAACAGAATAGCACACTCTTAAACAATAAATGGATAGTGGATGAAATAAAAAATGAAATTGCAAAATTCCTGGAATTGAATGACAATGAGAACACATCATACCAAAACTTATGGGACACAATGAAGGCAGTCCTCAGGGGAAAATTCATAGCACTCAATGTCTTCATAAAAAAGACAGAAAGATCCCAAATCAATAGCCTAACCATCTACCTAAAGGCATTGGAAAAACAAGAAAAATCCAACCCAAACAGCTCCAGAAGGAAAGAAATAATTAAAATCAGAGCAGAAATTAATGAATTGGAAACCAAGGAAACAATTAAGGCAATTGGCAAAACAAAGAGCTGGTTCTTTGAAAAAATAAACAAGATTGACAAACCTCTGGCCAATTTGATCAAGCAAAAAAAGGAGAGACTCCAAATTAACAAAATTCAAAATGTAAAAGGAGAGATCACAACAAATATAAGTGAAATTGGGAGAATCATCAGGACTTATTTGAAAAACCTCTACTCCACAAAACTGGAAAATGTGGAGGAGATGGATAAATTCCTGGATGCATATCATCTACCAAAGCTAAACTCAGAGCAGATCAACCACCTCAATGAACCCATCACACTCATGGAGATTGAAAAAGTAATAAAAAAAAAACCTCCCAAAAAAGAAGAGTCCAGGACCAGATGGATTCCCAGCCGAATTTTATCAAACCTTCATGGAAGAACTCAAACCAATCTTCCTAAAACTGTGCCACACAATTGAAGAACAGGGAAAGCTACCCAACAACTTCTATGAAGCTAGTATCACCCTAATCCCAAAACCAGGCAGAGATGCCACAAGAAAAGAAAACTATCAGCCTATTTCCCTAATGAACATAGACGCAAAGATCCTCAACAAAATACTCACAAACCGAATCCAACAACACATCAAAAGCATTATCCACCTTGACCAAGTGGGATTTATCCCAGGAACACAAGGGTGGTTCAACATACAAAAATCTGTCAATGTAATACACCACATAAACAAGCTTAAACATAAAAATCACATGATCATTTCAATAGATGCAGAAAAGGCCTTTGACAAGACACAACATCACTTCATGATCAAAACATTGGAGAGAATCGGCATGGCCGGTTCACATCTTACCATAATAAAGGCAATATACAAAGCTCCAAAGGCCCAAATAATACTTAATGGAGAGAGACTGGAGGAATTCCCATTGAGATCAGGAACAAGACAGGGATGTCCTCTCTCATCTCTGCTTTTCCATATAGTTCTGGAAGCCCTAGCCCAAGCAATAAGGCAGGAGAAGGAAATAAAAGGGATACAATTTGGAAAGGAAGAAGTTAAGTTAGCTCTATTCGCTGATGACATGATTGTATATGTAAGAGACCCGAGAGACTCCATCCCAAAGCTCATGAAGGTGATTAACTCCTATAGCAAAGTAGCAGGATACAAAATCAATGCACAAAAATTGGTAGCATTTCTGTATGCAAATGACAAAGACACAGAAAAAGAAATAAGGGGCATAGTCCCATTTTCAATAGCAACAAAAAAAATAAAATAAAATAAAATACCTGGGAATAACGTTAACCAAGGAAGTAAAAGATCTATATAAGGAAAATATTAAAACTCTCAAAAAAGAAATTGAGGAGGACTTGAAAAGATGGAAAGACCTCCCATGCTCCTGGATAAGCAGAATTAACATTGTGAAAATGACAATCCTACCAAAGGCAATATATAGATTTAACGCAATTCCAATTAAAATCCCTACAGTGTTCTTCACAGAGATAGAAAAAATGATCTCAAATTTCATATGGAAAGGCAGAAGGCCTCGCATATCCAAACATATCCTCAACAAAAGAAATACCTCTGGTGGCATCACCATACCTGATATAAAGCTATATTACAAAGCCATAGTAATAAAAACAGCATGGTACTGCATAAAAACAGGAGTATAGACCAATGGAATAGACTTGAGGACCTGGATTTTGGGCCAGGCAACTATAGCTACTTAATATTCGACAAAGGCCCAAACAATATAGACTGGAAAAAAGAAAGCATCTTCAACAAATGGTGCTAGACAAACTGGATAACCACATGCAGGAAACTAAAACTTGATCCACACATTTCACTATGCACAACACTCAAATCCAAATGGATCAAAGACCTCAACATAAGACCAGAAACTCGAAAATTACTGGAAGAAAATTTAGGAAGTACTTTCCATGATATAGGAATGGAAAAAGACTTCCTGAATAAAACCCCAGTGGCTCAAGTTCTTAAACAGTCACTCAACCATTGGGATCATATGAAGGTGAAGAGTTTCTTGGGGTGGAGAGATGGCTTAGCGGTTGAGCGCTTGCCCGTGAAGCCTAAGGACCCCGGTTTGAGGCTCGATTCCCCAGGTCCCACGTTAGCCAGATGCACAAGGGGGCGCACGCGTCTGGAGTTCGTTTGCAGAGGCTGGAAGCCCTGGCGCGCCCATTCTCTCTCTCCCTCTATCTGTCTTTCTCTCTGTGTCTGTCACTCTCAAATAAATAAAAAAAATTTAAAAAAAAGAGTTTCTTTACAGACAAGCATATAATAAGCAAAGCCAATAGAATACCCACAGAATGGGAGAAAATATTTGCAGGATATGCAACTTATAGAGGCCTTATCTCTAGAATTTACAAAGAACTCAAAAGTCTAAAAAATAAGTAGACAAATACCCCACTCACAAAATGGGGCACAGAGTTAAACAGGCAATTCACAGAGGAAGAGATACAAATGGCAAACACACACCTAAGAAAATGCTCATCATCCCTAATCATCAGAGAAATGCAAATTAAAACAACTATGAGATTTCACCTTACCCCAATAAGGATAGCCAACATCAAAAGGTCAAATGAAAATAAATGCTGCGAGGATGTGGAGAAGCAGGGACACTCATTCACTGTTGGTGGGAATGCAGGATGGTACAACCACTTTGGAAAGCAATATGGAGACTCCTAAAAAAGCTGGCTATAGAAATACCAACAGAACCAGTTATACCATTACTGGGCATCTACCCTAAAACCTTCAAACCAAAAGCCAGAGAGATGCTCAACCATGTTTGTAGCAGCTCAATTCATAATAGCTAAAAGCTAGAATCAACCCAGATGTCCATCATTAGAAGAATGGATAACAAAGATGTGGTATATCTACACAATGGAATTCTATACAGCAGTAAAAAAAAATGACATAAAGAAATTTGAGGAAAAATGGCTGAACCTGGAACAGATCATTCTCAGTGAACTTACCCAATCACAGAAAAAAAATCGACACATAGTCTCATTCATCTGCAACACCTAACCTGAATCTGCCCAAGATGCCTTACATACCCAGAAAGCACCTCATGGACTAGACAATAAGATGGATGGGAGGGCGGGGAGGGAATCGAAGGGTGGAAAACAGTAATCCGGACCCAAACGGCAATGGTACCATAAAATTCTACTTCCTAAAAGACAGAACAAATGGCTGAACCTTCACTAGACCCTTACAGGAAACACCTGAACCACAAGACACTGGAGAGGGTAGGATCAAAACTGACCTAAATCTCCTACATCTTCCCTCCCTCCCTCTCCCCCTCTCCCCTCTATCTCTCTCCTCTCTAACTCTTGTATATTAGTTATCTTTTTCCTCAATTTCTAGGTGGACACTGACCTGTAACTCCCACTTCCAGCTTGGGTCTACCATCCACAATGAACTTTTGATCAGAGAAACCTACTAGGTTTCCCAAAACAATGACAGACTTCTGTCAGAGTACTTGATGACCCACGAAAGGCCAGTGGTAAGACCCTATTGCTGAAGACTCCATACGCAGCTGACATGTAAAATGGAATGACATGGCTGGGAACCAGGAGAGAGTCAGTCCCCAGACAGTCAGCGTGTCTAGTGCCAGAAAGCACTATGTAGGCAACTGGGGGAAATGACCAAGATCTGTCCAAGCAACACATTGTTTAACCTAATTAGCAACAAATAACTGGATGTGATGCCCACACAAGTGCAATAGTGGTACACAGCCATGGTGAGGAATCAATTGCTCTTGATTTGGCTAACTGATCCACTCAGTGGTACTAGACCCATAGCTGGAGCTGGGAAACAAGTCAGAACCATACCCAAACATAAGCCCACTCTCCAATATCAAGCTACCATCAATCACGGGGTATAAGAGGGCCTACACCTACCATACTGTCTATCAAAAAAGTAAGTGTTATCTCAATTTTCCAGGTGCTAACTTACTCTCCATTGGAGAATCTGCTTCTCTTCTCCAGATTGATGCAGATCCTAAGAAGAGAGCTGCCCCAACATACCTCAAAAGGGGCCCAACTGAAACTAAGGACAACTGGCGAAATAAGCAAGGGTGATGTTTTCCTGTGAACCGGATACCAGCACAAAGGGGAAGGAGATCAACGCAGAGAAAAATCAACTCCTACCAAATCAGAGAGCCAGAGCCTCAGAGACCCCCAACACTTCAGCACTGAAGCAGACCAAAAATGATCCCAACATGGCTCAGGGAAATATTGCGGAAGAGGGGGCGGAAAGAATGTCAGAGTCACATGTTGGGTCATGATATGTAGAGACATTTATCATACCAATAACTGGGGGCTAACTCCACAATGCACGACCCATTTTCATTAACAAGGAGGGTCTAATGGGAAGGGGTAGATCATAGATGAGCCTAAATAATGGTACCAAACTGCCTGTATTTACTGAAAAGAAAACTAATAAATTAAATTAAAAAAAAGAAGGATATGCTGGAGGAGGGTACGGAAAGTGGGGATGGGGTGGAGGGTGGAAAATGTAAGTTTTAGAAAAACCTAAGTTAATAAATGCCTCTTACTCTCCTGGAAAAAAAAAAAAAGAAAGAAAAAGAAAGGATGCAACCTATGAATTTCTTCTTTTGTTGCTTTTATTTTGGTCCTGGGTGTTTGTGTTTTTGTTGTCTGGTGTTCAGGAGTAACGTGACATCCTAGCATACATCTTACTTGCCCTCTACCCTGTGTTCTGAGCTCCTCCTGGGTAGGCACCCCTTAGGTTTAGAGGAGCCTTCCAGTGACATAAGAAATTAATGCTGAAATACAGTGGAGAAGAATTCTACACTCCCCAAACAATAGGCACATTCATTATACTTTATTATAACCTGGGAATTCCATGACCAGAAGAAACAAATGGAGCTCTTCTAAATAATTAACATTAACTGCATTGTTATATCTTCATTTGTAATACTGGTACTCGCATGATATTAAACTTCCCCATGGTGGCATCATCTACAGGATTCCTGGTAAGCAGATACATTCACTGTCCAGGAGCCCCTCATTGCACAGTTAATATACAAGATGTTCATACATTCGAGTCCTCAAGATATAATCCTCGTTGACACATACTGTTTTTATATGATAAGGCATCATTCTCCATGCTTAATATCAAAAAGATCATACAATATCCTTTTGATTGATGTATTTGCTAGTACCTTAAGCTGGTTAGCAGAGAGAATATTTTCAAGTCCATAAAACCCCACAGGCAGCAACTACAAGAGTCCTGGTAGATAAAATGGACTGATATCATTTCTCCTATTGTCTCCAGTGTGGAGCCACCCAAGCTAGAAGAAGGACTTGAGGGCTGTGGAAATGACTTAGCAATTAAATGTGCTTGCTGGCAAAGCCTAAAGGCCCAGGTTCAATTTTCTCATAGCCACATAAAGTGGTGCATGTAAAATTGGTGCATGCATCTTAAGTTCATTTGCAGTAGCAATAGCCCCTATGTATCCTTAGTCTCTCTCTCTCTCCTCATAAATTAATTAATTAATAGATTTTTTTCAAAGGTCTCAGTACCTTAGAGATAAGACTTTACCCATCAAGGACCACCCTGATGCTCTTTGTTTGCATTCTGTTCCTCCCCCACTAATAAGACCATCTTAAACATTTCCTAAAATAACTCTAAGGAAACAGTGCAATAAGAAGGAATGGCATGTCCACCATCTGACTTTAGTACTAAGCCAGAGGGCAGCATGGTGGGTGGTCTTACCTGTAAGAGTCTCATCCTTATTATGGTAGGTTCGGTACAGCAGCACAATTTCAATCCAGTACATATAGAGGATGGCGCCTGCCCCCAACATGCCCACCAGTGTCACAACAGTGCCAAGCAGGATATACGTGAACACCACTGAAAGAAACAAGGGCCCATGAACAAACAACACACAGGCCAGTGTGGAGTCTGCTCAATGCCTTTGATTTGCCATCAAATTCACTGACATTGGCTATATATCTCTTAAGTCAGGGAACTTCTTAAGTCTGGACAGAGCTCTTCTGTAGACAACCCAGAGGAGTGGGGCATTTCTGATTAAGGAAACTGTGGTGTTTATCATAACCATTTTACTTATTTCTTCATCTAAAAACTTGTATGCAGTCCACTTGTACCAATATCATTGTCTATTATAAATTATATTCATGTTATCAACTCTACCAAATTCTAAACTTATTGAGGCCAGGAATCATATCAGCTTCCCTTTATACCATCCATGATTCTTCTAAAAAATTATTTGTTTATTTATTATTGGTATGTATGCACATGTATATGTATATGCCCATGTACGGGCATGCCAGGACCTCTTGCTGCTGCAAACAAACACTAGATGTAAGTGCCATTTTTTATGCATCTGACTTATATGGGTAGACAGAAAGGATTTGCAAGCAAGCACTTTAAGCTGTTTAGCCATCTGCTATTCCTTTCAGGATTCTTTATACAAGGGACTACAGAGAGAAGTCACTGATAAAGGGGATTCACTGGAGGCCAAGAATGGACTTTGTCTTAGGTATGCCTCACAAACATCCAATCTTGCTTGAGTTATAGTTGTCTTAACCAAATGAATGGATGAATAAGTGATATCAACTTCTTCATCTCTGGACATTCTGTTAAGTGAATTTAAAATCTATCCCCTAGTGGAAAATTCTACTCCATATTTTCTTTTATAATTTATTCATTTATTTATTTATTTATTTACAAGCAGAGAGATACAGAGAAGAGGGAGAGAGAGAGAAAGAATGGGTGTTCCAGGGTCTCCAGACACTGCAAACAAACACCAGACACATGCACCACTTTGTGTGTCTGGCTTTACATGGGTACTGGAGAATAAAACCCGGGTCATTAGGGTTTGCATGCAAACGCCTTAACTGCTGAGCCATCTCTGAGCCATCTCTCCAACGCTCTATATTTTCAAAAGGCTATGATCTATGATAGAATTCTGAACACTGACAAGATAGCTATTCCATTTTCCATTCCTCAGATTATGAATGTATCATGTTCTTTGGAAGCCAGGAAAAGACAAACAACAAAGGGAGCTAGATCTTGATGATGGCTGCCACATGTGGGAAAGGTTTCCTGCAGATACTGGTGGAATGAGTGAGGAAATGAGTAAATGGAAAGAGTAAGTGAGTGAGTTATTGAATGAACAAGTGAGTTGAGTGAAGAAATGAGTGAGTGAATGCCTGACTAAAGAATTTAAGTGAACAAATGAATAACTTTGTATCAGGCATATATATTTATTTATGTAAACTAGATCTAGATCAGTTTACTCCTTGAGTGGATTTGATCAAAATATTTGTAGTGGTTAATATTGTCAACTTGACAGGGTCTAAAATCACCTAGGAAACAAATCCTGTACTTATCTGTGAGGGAGTTTCTAGATTATGTTCATTAAGGTGGGTAGATCTCTTCTAACTGTGGGTGGCACCATTCCATGGGCTGGAGTCCAAGAGGAAGAAAGAGAAAGCCAGCTGGGTACCACCATTCATCACACTCGGCTTCCTGACTGCTGGCACAATGTGGCCAGCTGCTTCCTGCTCCTCAGCCATGACTCCCCCACCAGGAGGGACTGTATTCCCTCAAAATTTCAGCCAAAATAAATCCCTCCTCTCTGTGGTTCTTTGAATGTATAGTGGCCTCCATGTCCTCAAGTATTTGTAACTAAGCCTCCTACTAGGTGCCCAGCTGGTACAACCTTTGAGAGGTGGAGCCTAGCTGGAGGAGGTGTATCACTGGGGGCAGGTCTTGAGATTTATTAGTCCACGCTACTAGGTATTCAAAATGATCTGTTTTCTCTTGCATATCCTCCTTGCTATGGATCTGTGATGATGGGAGCCAGCCTCCTGCTTGTGCCACACTTTCCCTGCCATGATGAAACCTCCCCTCCAAACTGTAAGCCAAAATAAATCCTTTCCACCTATAAGCTGCTTCTTCTCAGGTGTTTTGTCACAGCAATGAGAAGATAAGTACTACCTTCTTAAATCACTCCTTGTCAGGAATTTTGTGTCTCAACATAAGGAGGGTAAGTAATACAGAATTAAGTGAGTTGACACTGTAAAGTGTTTAAACTGTGTCTAGTCTCTGGAAAATATTCATTGTAAATATTATCACTCTTCTTCCAGAAAATACCTCCCCTCTTAAGCAAAAGCAGTTGTGAGTACTTGTGGAAAAACTTCTAGGCTTACCTCCCTTTTTCTCTCTCAATTGTACAGTCCATGTTGTGTTCCCAATGGAATTCTGGGCAAAGCAAACAAACTTTCTGCCAAGATCTCGCTGAGTGACTTCTTTGAAGAAGATAGTATGTTCAATGACTTCATCCTTGAAAGAGGATTTAAGTCTAGAAAGAAGTGAAAATTCGACACTTTTCAGTAACATAAACTGACTCTCACCAGCAGTGTTTGGAGCACTTACAAATAGCCAATAGGAATCAATAACATAAGAAGATAGAAGAATAGAGATGGACTAGGAAATTTCACTTTTGATTAATATCCCATTCAAAGTTATTGACTATGCTAAGCATTTTTACTATATATATAATTTACTTGTTGCCTTCATCTGACTTTAATAATTTCCCTTAGGAACAAATTATATTGATAACTTGATAACAATACTAAAAATGACTAATTCGCAATGAGGTTTATTACATATCAGGCATTCTTCTGACCAGACTTTGGACTCCCTAATCTCCCCCTATCCACAAACGCTCCAAAGTTGTGATATGAGCATCCTAATGTACTCAGTGACATAGACAAGTTACAGAGGGTGGATGTGTGGTCCCAGGTGGTAGGTGTGAAGCCATACTGCTTTGACTAGAGAGTTGGGATCCACATTAATTCATAGTTAAGAGTCTCCAAAATTGCCTGTCTTCAATCTTCTGTCACATTAAGAAATCCCATGGGGGGGGGGCAGAGATATGTCTTAGTGGTTAAGTGCTTGCCTATGAAGCCAAAGAATCCCAGTTCAAGGCTCAATTCCCCAGGACCCATGTAAGCTGGATGCATAAGGTGGCACATGCATCTGGAGTTCATTTGCAGTGGCTGGAGGCCCTAGTGCGCCCATTCTCTCTCTATTTGGGTCTTTATCTCTCTGTCACTCTCAAGTAAATAAATAAAAATAAACAAAAAAATAAAATAAATAAATAAATTTCATGAGAGTGATGCTATGGGCTGAAGTGCAGAGAGCCTAAAAGTCTAATTCTTACTCAGTGAATTGCTTCCTGTTGCCACAGACTGCAATAAGCATGCCCCTTTACTGCATCTGTCCTACACAATGAATTTGCAGAGCAGACTACCATCCAGAGAAAGTAGATGAGGAAACAAAGCCTTGCAAGGAGTATGAGTTGCCTTGTCCCTTTTTGAAAACAAGTTTACAAAAACAAAAACAAAACCTACAGGCAGTTGACAGCAAAGTGTATTCTCAACCACACTGTTTCTGTTAACTCTAATGTGACACCAGCTTTGGATGGCACGTAGTGACGTCTCCAACCTTATAACTTCATACTAAACTTTATTGTTCTTATCAAAATCGTCCCTTGTTATATATATATATATATATATGTTTGTGTGTGTGTGTGTATAGGTGTGTACATATATATGAATATATTCTATATTATATATAATGTATTATATTTATTACTTTTGTGCACTGAAATGTTTTAAAACATTAGAAGAAAGAATTTTATATAGACTCCTACTCTAAGTTAGATGTCAGAGAAATGGGAGGATGCATTCTCTAGTGACATGTCTGAGTTCACATCATTGAGACAAAACACCCAACCAAAAATAGCTGATTGGAGGAAAGGATGTATTCTGACTTAAGTCCTGAAAGGAAACTTCATGGTGGCAGGAAAAAAGCATGGCATGAACAGAGGCTGGACATCACCTCTGGCACAGGAGGTGACAATGGAAGCAAGAGAGTAAGCTGGATTTTGACAAGGGAGCGCTGGCTCTAATACTCCTAACCCCATCCCTAACAACACACCTCCTCCAACAAAGACCCACTTTGCAAATTTGAATGCTTGGGGTCTAAGCATTCAAAACACATGAATTGATGGGGTACATCTGATTCAAACTACTACACTGTGATTAGACAATAGCCCTTCAACCCTACTGGAGACTAAAGATCTTCTTTTCTAAACATTTTATGGCTTTGAATGTTTAGAGTTTAGCTCTTTTTTATTTATTTTTAATTTTTTGTTATTTTTATTTATTTATTTGAGAGCTACAGACAGAAAAAGGTAGAGAGAAAGAGAGAGAGAGAGAGAGGGAGAATGGGTGCGTCAGGGCTTCCAGCCACTGCAAACGAACTCCAGACATGTGCGCCCCTTGTGCATCTGGCTAATGTGGGTCCTGGGAAATGGAGCCTTGAACTGGGGTCCTTAGGCTTCACAGGCAAGCACTTAACTGCTAATCCATCTCTCCAGCCCAGAGTTTAGCTCTTAACTACCCAAGTTCTCCATAAAATTGTGCTTTATGCTAGTCATAGAAAGCAATAAACGTAGTCTAGGGCTGTGGAGATGGCTCAAACAATAAACCTGAGTTCAATACTGAGAACATATGTTACAAAAGAGAAAGAAAGAGAGGGGGAGAAAAGGAAGGAAGGAAGGAAGGAAGGAAGGAAGGAAGGAAGGAAGGAAGGAAGGAAGGAGGGAGGGAGGGAAGGAAAAAGAAACCTAGCTAGCTAGATGGGCATGCTGCATGCCTGTAATCTCACTGATGAGGAAATGGAGTCAGGTAGGTCCCTGGCTCTCACTGGGTAGCCAATTTAGTTAGCCTACTTGATGAGTTCCAAATTAATGGAAGACCCTATCTCAAAACAGGTAAATGGCACCTGAAGATCAAAACCTGAAGCTGTCCTCTGTTTCTCTCTCTCTCTCTCTCTCTCTCTCTCTCTCTCTCTCTCTCTCTCTCTGTCTTTCTCTCTCTCCCTCTCTCTCGCTCTCTCTCTCACACACATAATGGAGTCTAATTTATGAAGAAATATAACAGTTCCCAAATATTTCAAGACAGATTACTTCCCTCTGAGGCTCCTTGCCTGTTATTTCAAACTAGTTCTTTTGTCAGAACCTGTATTATGGTGCCATTTCTTCTGGATCCTTTTCAGGCTGTTAGTGTTCTGAAAGTTTGGGTCCCAGAACTCACAGCACTGAATGTGTTCGGTGTACTGTGTAAACTGAGTGATGGGGAATATCAGATGTGCTGCTTCTGTTTAAGCAGTGTGCGTCATGGTGACTGTCTGATGGATCACTTTGGTTTCAAAGCAGCCACATCACACTGTTGCTATGAGTTGAACTTTCAAAAGCTTTTAGTGACTGGGGACCTAGTTGTAGAGCACGTGTGTAGCATGCTGGATGACTCCAGCAGCAAGAAAATTAACTAAAGAGCTGGCAATACTGCATGTTTTCCTTTGTCCTCTCCCCATCTTTGGGAAAGACTCTGTTGGTAGTGGGGAGAGCACAGGGGAATGGGGATGGGGTAAGGGAAGAGAAACAAACATTTTGATTGAAGACACCGTAACAATACCTAATTCACTGAATACTAGTTTTTAAAAATGTAATCAATTGTTAACTTTAACAAAAAGTGGCTAGGGATTTAGCTTTGTTGGTAGAATTCTTGCCTAGTTTGGTCAAAGCCCTGAGTTTGATCCCAGCACTTGAAAAGTGGATGGTAGTGGGTCAGAAGTTCAAGGTCAGTCTCTATAAAGTGAGTTTGAGACCAGTTTGGCATACCTGAGACTCTGTTTCAAGAGAACAATAAGAATTTGAAAAATAATTTTCACACAGTCTTTGGTGTTCTCATCATTGTACGCACATACATACATATATTTCAAACAAGCTATGATGGCTCTGATAGCTGGCACCTGGATCTGTCATTGCCTGAAATGTTTATGTACAGGGCTGGCTTAGTCTATGAATCCATCAGAAACTGAAAGCTTCCAGGTTTTATATTAATATATATGTGAGTAGATAGGCATAATAGACAGGTTGTTATAAATATACATGAGGTAGATATAAACAGAATTTCTATATTCTTATTTTCACCATTAGTCTGTGACAGTGGTTATCCCACTAAATAACACCAACTTTGTGTATTTTTTTTAGCAATTTCTTTTTTAATATTTTACTTATGTATTTGAAAAGAGAAAGAGAGAGGGAGAGAGAATGAGCAAACCAGGGCCTCTAGCCACTGCAAACAAACTCCAGAAGCATGCACTACCTTGTGCATCTGGCTTTACATGGATACCAAGGAACATTTTAAACTCAGGTCTTTAGACATGGCAGGCAAGCACATTTAGACCAGTGTTGTTTTTTTTTTTTTCTTTCTTTTTTTTTTAATTTTACTGAGATTGGATCTCACTCTAATCCAGGCTGACCTAGAATTCACACATGTTCCCAGGCTGACCTGGAATTCAAAGCAATCCTCCTACATTTACTTCCCAAGTGTGGGAAATAAAAATGTGCACCACCATGCCAGGCATTTTGTTTGTAGAAATTCTAAAAGTAAAAACATCCAATTTGAGTTGGAAAGACTAAATTTTCCTAGTTTTTTTTTTTTTAAATTATTACCTTTTCTCCTCAAATATTGGGACTTCCCACTGCTGGGTAGAATCTTTGACATACCACCTGATCACAGGCTTAAAGTCCCGTTGGAAGCCAAATTGTACTTTGCAAGGAAGAGTGAAAGGCCTCCCTGAAAATAGAAAAAAATAGGAAAGAAGCATTAAGAACACTGCCATGAAGGGAGAGATATGAGCAAAGGACTGCATCGTGACGTACCAGGTATCAGGAGATGTGCCAGGAACAGCCAAATGTTAACAGGACCCAACAAATCACAAAACACCCACTGTGTCTGTTCTTCCTGGGCAATTATTACATCTCAAACATGTAACTGTGTGTTCTTAACATGAACAGCAACATAAACATTACATTGACTGAGAGAGATACCAGGAAAAGGTTGAATTTTATTGTGACCAGACCAGTCTTAAATACCACTGTTAAAGGAAGACACATCAAGAAAGATCACTTTACTAACCAATATTTACATATCAACTGAACATCATTGGGTTACTATCATAGATATTTTAAATAAATTGGGTTCTAGGCTGTTTTTGCTTTTTTGTGTTTTTTTTTTTTTGAATAATGCATTATGGATGGACTATCCCTGTTCTACTGTTTCCATTAGGAATATATAAATATGTTTTACCTCAAATTTTTAATTTAATCCCAAAGTGGATATGGTCTCAATTTGAAAGTTCATCTTTGGATATTAATGTTTTGCCACCAGTAATACTTTCAAATTCAGTAGCATGATATGCCACTTGACTATATGTTTTGAATTATTCTTTTCTTCCCTCTTTCATCCTTTCATGTGGTTTCCATATTGCCATTACTAGTTATATCCTTGGAATGTGCCACCACTGCCATCCAGTGACCTTATGCCACAATAATTATACTCACATTTTTCCTACAATAATAAATCTCCCATTAGCATTACAGCTGGAACACATTATACAGAAAAACCATTTGTTTCTAAATATAACAATTACTCTTTGGCTATATATAAATATAAACTGAAGATGACAAAATCAAAGGTAACCAGAAGGAACCAATTTCTTCTCTATCCAAAGAAGATGCCATTTTGGAATATATTTGAACAGGGGCTGTAGAAATACATTATAATTTTCTTAAAGTTATCCCAAACATCATATTCATAAGGGTTAATGCTAGGTAAATTCATAGACATAACCAATGGAACAAACCTCTATCTATCATCTATCTCTTTATCATCTATCTATCTTTCCACCTCTCCATGTGAAGAATCCAAAACCTACTGATCTTCTCTACTGCACCAACCACTTATATATAACACCTCACTTCTCAGTGCAATTCTGTATAGTCAGTTTTATATTGCTGACAGGCAACCGAGGCTTAGGACAATTAAGTAACAGTTCACAAAGCTAATCAAAACTGAGTCCAAATTCACACCCAATTCTGTTTTACTTGAGTCTCCAACCTTCTTCTCCTTACATCACACTTAGACCTGTTTCCAGATGTAGTTTCCTCGAGGAATGGTTGCATGGCCCAGCTTACCCAGCTCTACTTCCATTGTGTCCTTGATGGGATCCAGAATGTTTGGTTTGGATTCAGTGTCAGGCACTAGGAGTGGAAAATAAATATCACTATTTGTACTGAGAAATCCAAAGGCCTTACTGCTGAAGGTTTGAAAGTTTAAGATCTACATTTTGTTTTAACTGTTATTGGTGCTTCCTCTTCAAGTTTTCCCCAGAAATCTAGGAACTCAGTTTTCCATGGAAAGCCTGCCTCAGAAATGACTGGTGCTAGGTAAAACTTAGCCCTTCACATACCTCTATCACCCCTGGTAAATTGTCTTCCACACCAATCCTGATGGCCCACTATAGACTTGAGCCTTTATCTGTGTCTTCTACAGGTCTTCTTTTAAAAAAAAAATGAAATTTTATTTTTTAAAAGGTTATTTTCTTACATCTCATCTTCCTGCCCCTATTTCACTGAGGGCCATTCTCAGAGGGGTTACTGGTATTTAGTGAGGGGTCCTGAAAGCCTCAGTCTGTGTTGGGGGGAGAGGAAAACATTGTCTCAGGGTAATCATACCCACTTTGTGCCTCTTGTAGTCTTTCCTCCCTTTCTTCCACCATGTTCCCTGAGCCTTGGCACATGTGTTAGAAATCTGTTTAGTGCTGCAATCTAACTGAGTCACCCTGAAGCGAGGTTTGAGGCCCCACCTGAGAAACTGAATATCAAGCAGGTCTGAGTCCGCCCTGGTTAGTTTTTTTTTTTTTTAATTTTTTTGTTCACCCTTATTTATTTGAGAGTGACAGAGAGAGAGAGGATGGGCGTGCCAGGGCTTCTAGCCACTGCCAATGAACTCCAGAGGCGTGCGCCCCCTTGTGCATCTGGCTAATGTGGGTCCTGGGGAACTGAGCCTTGAATCTGGGTCCTTAGGCTTCACAGGCAAATGCTTAACCACCAAGCCATCTCTCCAGCCTGACCCTGGTTAATTTTAAACTCATGATTTATTTCAGGATCAAGGAGACTCCAGCCCTTGATTAATCATTTTACCTTTCAGCTTTCTGTCCCAAAGTTTCAAGTACACCTCAATTGTTAGGCTTACTCCTGAAGGTGTCTTATCTCCAGATAAAAGTTATAGTCTCTGCTTTCAACATCAACTTTTACTCCTCACATACTTCATTTATGCCATCCTCTTGGGCCATTAACATCCCCTTTCATTACATCAGAATTTATCCTTTCTCAGTTTCTGTGCATTGGAAAAAGAAAAAGAGAAAAGAAAACCCTTCCTTCTTTCCTGCTTTCTTGCTCACTCTCCGTCCCTCTAGCCACATTCTCATGAGAACAGTGCTCACCTTCTCCATTCTCTCATCTCCATCTTTCCTTATCTGTGGACTGAAAGTATTTGGACCTCAGTGATTAAGGACATTATTGGACTAAATTCACTGGACACCATTGAAGTGTTTTAAATTTAATTTAATTTAACTTAACTTAATTTAACTTAACTTACCTTTCAGCAGCACTGAACATTGTTGGCCACAACCATTTGAGACCCTGTTTTATTTGGCTTTTCTAAGAAGTACTTTTACTCATTTATTTGAGAGAGGGTGTCAGAGAGACAGAGACTGAAAGAGGCAGAGAGACGAGAGAGACAAAGAGAATGAATATGGGCATGTCAGGGCCTCTTGCCACTGCAGAAGAATTCCAGACACATTTGTCACTTTTGTACACCTGGGTTCACATGGGTACTGAGCAGTCAGGCTTTGCAAGCAAGCTCCTTTTACCACTGAGTAATCTCTCCAGCCCTTCTTTTACACTTTGAACCTATATTCTCCTGCTCACTGTCAGCCTCTGCCCTTACACCCCTGCATGCCTGTGCCTTCGCCTGTGCCACTTTCAAACATTCCTTCTGCCCCCAGCCTCCTCAGAGTATTCATTCTCTCTCCTTGGGTAGGAAAGTTCTCACTCTCGGCCTCTTCTCAACAAAACCTTGCTCCCAGAGTTATCTCTCCTGGGCACCATCAATTCTACTTCCTCTTCTGCCCTCCCACTGACACCTACTTTGCCTATGTCAGATTTCTGCCCAGTCTTCTCTGAGGCTGTCACTACTTTAAGTGTTGGAAATACTCCAGAGCTCAGTTCTTGCTTCCCCGCCACCTCTCTCCTAAGTGATTTCAGTCACTTCCTTGGCTTTAGATATTATGAAACCCTAGCCATTCTCACACATCTATGGCCCTCACCTCTGTGGACTGATTGACCCAAAACTGTGATTGTGACTTGGGTGATGAAAAGTCCTTTGAATTAGTATGTAGTCCTTTACTCACACTCTTTTTCCTCAGACTTCCTTCTCCTTGTCTATCATTCATAGTAAATACTGTCACCATGAACAAATTTATTACCTCAAAAAACTAAAACATTGTCATTTTACCTCTTCCTTTATCTGTTATATAAAATACAATGTGACAATCTGATGACTTACAGAGCTGGCCACTTTTTACTACCTCTGTCAAGTCTATTGATGGGAAAGCTGAGACATCTTTTTTTTTTTTTTTATTGAGAGCGACAGACACAGAGAGAAAGACAGATAGAGGGGGAGAGAGAGAATGGGCGCGCCAGGGCTTCCAGCCTCTGCAAACGAACTCCAGACGCGTGCGCCCCCTTGTGCATCTGGCTAACGTGGGACCTGGGGAACCGAGCCTCGAACTGGGGTCCTTAGCTTCACAGGCAAGCGCTTAACTGCTAAGCCATCTCTCCAGCCCAGAGACATCTTTTGATAATGTCAGCCAATCCTGCTGTTGTGCCACTTAGACCCAGTAGCAGTAAAAGACAGAAACTCCCAACTTGTACCTTGCATCACATCCCTGTCTCTTGTCCATCCCTACTCACAAATTCTTTCAGCTGCACCTCATAAATGTTTCTGGAGTCCATGCACTCCTGTCCATCTGCATTACCACTCCTTAGCTATCCCCATCAGTAACTGACTGCCTGACCAAAGCAACTTTGGAACTCTTGCCCCCACCTCCAATCCTGCTCACCAATATCTATGTTTGTCATTGCAGGAAAGGAGGCAGAAAAACTGAAAGATCCACTGGGTGGTAAGGGGTATCCTGAGGCATTAACCCCCTCCCAAAAGAGACTTACCTCACAGTGAATATCAATAACCCCACTGAGCAGAGCCCTTAGAGGAATGGGAACATAAGAATATAGCCCAATGGAAATATGCGACATATTAATACTGTAAAGTCCATGATGATAAAAATCCATAATCCATAAGAATGTTCAGAACAATAGGCAATAAAAGAAACAAGTAAAAGGAAGAAGAAACATAGACTTCATATAGCTTATATCTTACAGTAAGAGAAGAGGTAGTAAAATTTATTAAGATTTTAAGAGTTGAGTCAAACCCTCAGTAGCTATTTGGTACAAAACATAAATAAGTAGTATTCTTTGCTTTCACAGGCCTTTTTATAAAGGGATTTTACCAGTTATGATGTTATTTGTAGATATAGTAAGAATGGTACAAGGGAAAACTTGGGGCCAAATAAACCAGCTGCAGAAGAAATCTTAAGAGGGTCATAAATATGAGAAAGTTAACTTTAATATTTGTCAGGGAAGAATATAAATTAGTATGTGGGAAACATACCTTGACACTGATGAAAAAAATCTTACAGTGCTAAATATTTTTAGAGAATAATAATAATTTTGTCACCATTATAGGGATTATAAACTAACAGAAAAGTATTATATTTGATCAATGGATAAATATACATGTACTAAAAGCATAACATTATAAAAGCCAATGATCGAAAATATAATGTGACTGCACATAGGAAAAGGGTAGGAATACACCTCAGGCTATAAAAGATAAGATTTCAATATGTGGAGAAACATTAACTCATGCTATAGTGGTGAAACAAACACACAGATATCACTTAATATTTACATTTTGGACTATCTAACATATGTAAATTTATTATAAAAATAAACCAGGAGGAAATGAATAGAAAGTCAAATTTGTGACCATGTGAACAGGATCTAGAACTGTCTGCATTGATGGGAACCTTGGTGCCTGCCAACACTCAAGTTTAATAAGTGTATAACTATCTTTTTTCTTCTCTGAAAAGAAAGAAATGCTTAACCAAAGCAAGTCAGTTTTAGTTTCTCAGTTCAGATTTCAAATCACGAGACAAAAGAAAAGTTTCACTTACCAATGGTTTTCACATGAACAACATCTCTGACCATCCATGAACTCCCATTGTCTAACTGGCTGTAATCACATACATATGTGCCCTGATGATAGTCATAAATTTCACCCACTTTGATTGGATTGCTCTTTTCCTCAAGGAGAAGTCTTCCATTCTAATTCAAAGACAAGGAATATAAGTACTTTTCTGTTACTTGAGAATTTTTCTTAAAAGTAATCGCACCTGTGGAAAGCTTCAAAAATTTAAAACACAAGGAAGTTGGCCAGTCTGAGATGAGAGAATTGAAAAACCTATGAGGGCATTATGCTCAATAGTATATTGTGAGATTCTCATGTGAAACAAGAGGCCCTTTCTAACATAGCACATTATGTGCAGAGAAGAGAAAGCCAAATCCAATCAGACCACAAAGAACTACTGACTTAGTGTTTCCTAAGACATAACCCAGGCCCCTTAGAGCATTCTAGAAAGCTCATAGTGTTCTAAGGGATGATACCCAAATGAATTTTCAAAATAATTTTATGCTTATATGTCTGTTTGCATATGTTATATATTTGCATATTATATAAACTTTCATAGATTTTCTGTAAGAGTAATATATAAATCTAATTCTAATAAAAGAATAATTTTTAAATTAAATATATTAAGTAAATAAACTAGTGTAAATAAAAATTATAAAGATTGACTACAGATTTAAAAATAATTATTTGATTTTTAGTGAACCCAAAGTCAAATAAGAGTTAAAATATAATTATACCTGTCTCGCTCTTACTTAGAATTTATACTGCCAAGTGACTACTATATATGAAGTAGTAATACATTTTGGTTTTTAAGATAAAGTCTCAAGTTCTTGACAATCAGATCTGCTTTCATTTCCTGCTACATTCCCTCTACCTACTTCCCATCCCTAAACAGCAGTGTTCTCTCAGGATCACTTCTCTCACCACTTTTCCACTAGACAGGATACAGCTCAATATGCACCCTCAACTTTGGAATCAGCTCTCAAGAACCACCTCATTACCTGTACCCTGAAGAACTTCTATGTCATATGTCTGATGTGGTGGTCAAAATTTGTCAGTACTGTGATACTTCCATTGCAGTAAGTATGCTACTGGTTATACTCCTGCCTAGAGTTATTGAAAGCAGCCTTTGTTCCTGGACATCTAGCTGGTCTTGGATATACTGAAAGGAATAAACATGAACCCTTCTTTGAGCAGGCTCCCTGTCAAGACTCTGGGCTCTAAGTTAGCTGTTCTACAGCACCATGTACATGGCTCAAGGAGCATGGGGGCCACCCTGTCTCAGCTCATGCAAAGAAGGGAGGCTTTCTTGAGTGTTTTCAGAATCATGAAGAACACATAGGAATCAGTCCATTGAAGGTTAATGTCATGTCAGAAACATGTAAAACATGACATGGGTATGAAAAATGAGGTCAAGATAATAACTAGGCATAAAGATACATTTGATCTTTGTTTCTTGAGTGCATAAGGTCAGCTGGCTATAAAGCATGTGTGAGGAAATGACAGCACAATTGAAAGAAAGGTTTCGACACAATAGGGTCACATGAAGGAAATTTTTGGTAAATTGTCTAGGGGCTGTAATCCATGAAAGCTCTTGGATATTTAAGCAAAGATTACCACAATAAATTGCATATAATTAGGGGCTAAGGCAGAACAGGGGCTCAGTCAATATCTGTGGAGTTACTCATTATCACTACCCCAATAATCTTGAATCTTAACTCCACATAGAACAGTGTTTCGATGGCAAAATGTCTTCCAGTTTCCAAATGAATAGCAGGAGCAGATCTTTAATATTTATAGTTGAACAAAAATAATAAAATGGGAACAATCTGTTGTCTATAGAGATTACATTTTTTTCTCATGTATTACCACATCTAGTTGTCCAAAGGCTTCTCAACTTTGTGATTTACATAGATTCTATTTCTTGTATCTTGCAAATGAGAACACAGATGTTTGGGAGTTTCTGTGAAACCCAGTATGAGAAAGCCTAGCAAATGAGACAAATCTGAATCAACCAAAATGTTTCTGACTGGGAATTTCATGTATTGATGGAGGGATTTCCCTTCCTCTTGGTCCTTTGATAAATAGAAGCAGGAATTCCCCACTCCAAGTGTCTACTGCAGTTCCTGTGGCACAAGTAAGTCTTTCCTGTAAGGTGACTAGGAGTCTGGTAAATGGTCGGAGAGGGCAGCTACAACAGGATGAAAATCCAGGGCAAGAGGTAGGGACAGACAATGTGACTATTTACCAAGTGATCATAAAGGTCAAGAACATCTAGAAACAAGGTTAAGAACATGAGGGAAATTCAAAGGTAAAAACTTTAGAGAACACAATTATAACATCCGAAGAAGAGAATGCAGAGGGCAGGTGTGTCATAAACTGCATGCAAAAGCCATGGTGACACAATGCAGACCTTCAGTAAACCCTCAATGAAGAGGTTGAGGCTTAAGCAAATGGACCAAGTTTTCATTTTTCAAAACAATGAACATGGCTTAATATGGCATTAAAACTGTCAAGTAGAACCCAAAGGAAATGCCAAAGAAAAGAAACTAAGGAAAAGGAATATATGCCAAGGATGATAGGAAAACACCAGAATATAGAATCATATGTGGAACTGGTAGTAAAGATGGAGGCTGTGATGGGTGTACAAAGTACTGTGTTGTGCTCAGTGGTGAAGCAGTTGTAAACAGAAGTATGTAAGGGAAAATATTCATAGTGTGAATTTATATAAAGGGTTAGTGAGACCCTAGAGAGAACAAACACAAATCTTAAGACACTGAAAGGGACTTTCCAAGGCATGTATGAGTCAAGGAAAGAACATTTATTAACAGGAGCAGTTATTATGATGTTACACTGTACCATCACAGCACTCTACGATGAGGTAACTACATCAGGGAGTGATGCCCATGAAACAGTGCTATAGGAATGGTAGTCTCTGGAATTGCACAGCATGGTTCCTAGCAGGGCTTTCTACCACTTGGTTTGTGGGACTCCCAGGATCTCCATATTTAGCCCATTTTCCATGATGGACTTTCTGTTTTTAATACCCGTTTTCATGCGCAACTCCCAGCTCCACCTCATGAACCCCTGTGTGTATCTGAATACCTTGCCTCTTTAATGGATCAAATTTAATCAACTTTTGTTTTCTCCAGCCTGATAATACTGTGAGTGTATTTTGAGCAAGAAAAATAAAAAAAATATTGTAGTCATCTTTTTAATTGATCCTCTGTCAAAGCACTTGATTGCTTCTTTTCTTCCATGGCAACATCCCCCACCATTCTCATTGCTAGTTCTGTGGAACAGGACATAAACTTGGAAAGTTAAAACACGCCAACAGGGTCTGAATTACCTACCAACTGAAAAATCAACAGCTTTGTTACCAGTCTAGTCCTACTTAAATCTGTAAGAACCTTCTTCTGCCTCCATACTGAGCTGCTCTTTGTTCACTGAACATGTTCTGTGCTTTTCTGTCTCCCATTATTCTCTGGAAGTATTGCTATTCAGTCTTACTTCAATCACCTAGCCATGTTAAGTTTAGTAATGAATCTTGTGCTCATATTTATTCTGATGGAAAAATGATAAATGGGGCTGAAGATTGCTCAATGGTTAAAGGCATTTGCTTACAAAGTCTGATGTCCCAGGTTCAATTTCTCAGTACCCATGTAAAGCCAAAGGTACAAAGTGTCACATGTGTCTGAGGTTCATTTGCTGTGGAAGGGGGTCCTGAAACCCCCATGCACACTCTCTCTCTTCTTTGTTTTTGTCTCTCTCAAATAGATTTATAAAGATGATGAATTATGGAGATTTTGATGGTGGGTCAGATATCAATCTCTAGCCAAACTTGTGTGAATTACTAAGCAATGGTTGATGAACAGGTAGCATAGAAAGTGATAGTTAATATCACTCAGCTTATATTCGGTCCTTATCAAATCAATCACTAAAGTCTTACGAAGGTGACCTCATTTTCCTATATCACTGAATATATTAGAGGTTCAGGGGAGTAGACCATTCACATTGTATCTTCACTACAGAGTGTAATTTGGGAAATTACTTTTACATCTTTTACATTTACTTGTGGGCAGAATAATGGGACATTTAGTTTCCTTTTAAGATAACTGAGCAACAGTAGCTCCAAAAAGTAAATTGATGGACCATTAAAGAATCTGTCCATAGTCAGCAGCTGAGACTCTAACCCTAGTACTAGCTTGTTTTGCCAGGAGCTTAAGAAATCACATATTGCACATGTTTGTATTGTCTACAAGTCTCACAAATCTGAGAATGAAAGCCAATTTGCTGGGACTTAAAAACAAGATTGGGCTGGAGAGATGCCTAGTGGTTAAGATGCTTGCCTGCAAAGCCTACAGACCCAGGTTCTATTCCCCAGTACCCACAAAAGCCAGATGCATAAGGTGGTACACATGTTGGAGTTCATTTGTAGTGGCTAGAGGCTGTGGTATGCCCATTCTCTCTCTGTCTCTCCCTATCTCTCTCTCTCTTCTCCTCTTTCTCCTTTATCTATCTCAAATAAATAAATAATATATTTAAAAACAAAATTCCAGGGCTGGAGAGATGGTTTGGCATTTAAAACACTTTCCTGAGAAGCCTAAGGGCCCAAGTTGAATTCCCCAGTCACCTGAGTGAAGCCAAACGGACCTTCATTTATAGCACTAAGAGACCCTGATCCACATTTAGGAGCACTCGCGTGCATGCACATGCCCGTGTGTGTGTGCACAAACACACAAGACAATAATAAAAATAAAAACGATAACTTTCTTAACACATAGAACGATGTGAAATCATGAACACGATTACATGTACTTTGGGCACAAAATTTAGAATATTTTTCAATGCCCTGATCATAGTTCTTGTAAAAAAAAAAAAAAAAAAAAAAAAAAAAAAAAAAAACTAGCTTGCCAGCTTACAGTGATTCCACCATACAATAGAGCTATTCCAAAGCTCAAATCATTTTAGGCTGCATCAAAATTTTATTGAACAAAAGAAGGAAGCATCTGTTTCAATACCAGTTGTACCGAAAGGACTGTTACATATCAAAACAGCTGTTACAAGCTGTCTGAGAATATGGGTGATTTTACCATGAGAACAATTGAATGTAGCAATATATAACACTATAAACAATTTTCTAAATTATATTAATTTCTTCCCCATTTAAAAATGCTTTTATGCTTGGATTTAGCCATTCCAGCATACCCATTAGTTCTGCATGGCATGAAGCTCACAGAATACCAATATATGCTGGTTACTACAAGAACTAAGTCAAATGAAACAGGACAGGTGGTAGATCTATATGCGAAACTTTGATGGAACACAGACTCAGCAATGACCTGATACCTACATTAGCACTGCAGCAAATGAATGTGTGTACAAGTGAAATTGTCTAAACCAACATGGAAGTGTCATTTATGTACAAGTCTTATACCTAAGAGATCACAGTAGTGTCACTGAAGCCATCGTTTCAGAAAAGACCCTCCTTCTGTCCCTTATTACAGTTTTGCATTGTATCAAAAAAATTAACTGGATTGTGTGAAAGAGTTATTTAACTGAAGGATATAAAAATATTGACTTACTAAGTGCAAGTGTCACTGCAAACAAACTCCAGATGCATACACCACCACTGTGTGCTTCTGGCTTTATGTGGGTACTGGGGGATTGGACCCAGGCCATCACACTTCACAAGCAAGCACCTTTAGCCACTGAACCTTCTATCTTCAGGCCCAGAAGACCTAATTTTAACAATAGCCATATTCACCACAAAAAGCATTGTGATATTTTCCATCAACCTCTGTGAGGAGTGAAACAAGACTTCCTTTTATGATTATTATGGGGCTTTAGTGCCTAGCCCAAGACAGCACTGCATGCCTAGGTAACAACCAGACGGGACAATTCCTGTGTGGCTTAGGCTCAACCTGAACTGCAAGCAGTGTTCCCTTCATGCACCAATCCTTAAGCAGTCAAATGCATTTTCAACTGACATAATTAGAGCAAAGACAGTTTTACTGACTTAAAAACAGCCTCTCTAGATAATGAGACATCTATTGTTCCAAGTTATAGATATTTTTTTAAACCAAGGAAAATTTGATCTTGGGAAAGAACTGAAAATAATGAGCAGAACTTTTGGATCATCTTAGTAACCTCATTTTTAAAGTTATGAAAATATAATCTTGTTTATATTAGAATTTTTCTGTGGCCAGCATACTCTGTACCACATTAAAATACAAATGTGAGGCCATCAGTGCAGTATTTGCTATCTGTGTATACTAATTGCCATAATGACTATAAAAATATCTGTTTATTTATTGCTACATATTCTCAGAAATGAAGTAAAGAAATATCTTCTCACACCTTAGTAACTGTACCCTTAGGAGCCACTCATTATAGAGTATAAAACCATCAAATAGACATGGCCTGTTTATTTCACTTCTATCAGTGGCAAAAAAATACATTTTTATATTAGCCAGCTTATATATCATGAAATCAATTTAAAAGCTTCTTTTTTTGGTTATTCGAGGTAGGGTTTCACTCTAGCCCAGGCTGACCTGGAATTCACTATGGAGTCTCAAGGTGGCCTCGAAATCAGGCGATACTCTTGCCTCTCTGTCTCCCGAGAGATGGGATTAAAGGCATGTGTCACCACACCAGGCTAAAAGCTTTTCATTCATAATTTTCAAAAGGAAGCCTTATTTCACTCCTCTCAGGGGTTGATGGAAAATTTTCAAGGCAAAGGATTGGCTGAGAAATTTATGAGGCAGCTTACATCCCATTTCCATTGCCAGGGGGTAACTGCAAGGGTGCTCTGTTGGACAAGAGGCTTAAGCAGGATTTATATGTCTATGCACACTTGGAAAAAAAACTAGAATCACAAAAAAAAAGTGAAACATTTTTATGTGGATGTATACTCACCAGTGGCCCATAGCTCAATCTTATTATGAAACTTGCCTTTGTTCCCATTTTCTCTTAGCACTGTACTCATTCTCTAGCATGTTACCTGTACAAGACACCCATCACCTAGTGCCATCCTATGTTTTTACTAAGTTCTCTTGTCTTTTTTTTATTATTTATTTGAGAGCAACAGACAGACAGAGTAAGAGGGAGAGAGAGAGAGAGAGAGAGAGAGAGAGCGAGCGCAGAGTGGGTGCACCAGGGCTTCCAGCCACTGCAAATGAACTCCAGATGCGTGCGCCCCCTTGTGCATCTGGCTAACGTGGGACCTGGGGAATCGAGCCTCGAACCGGGGTCCTTAGGCTTCACAGGCAAGCACTTAACCACTAAGCCATCTCTCCAGCCCAGTTCTTTCATCTTTTAAAACACTTCCATTCATCTCTTTCTTTTACAATCCCTTCAAGGCTTGTTTGTAGAGTGCTCTCCTCCCCTTGGCAGTGCTTATTTTTATGAAAGACAGAAACAGCTTTCTAATCTGCCATGCTTTCACATATCTGTGCATAAGTTTACATTTTTACTCCATAAATAATGTACATGAATGTTAGAATCTTTTCTGGCACTGATAAAAAATGGGCTCTGACTATCTAAATATCACACTCTACTCTGTAAAGACAAAACCAGTTGCAGAATGCCACATCTCTTGCACAGGCACAGAGCCAGTCTTTGGGCAGCTCTGGACCTAGAATTCTCTAATTCACATTTCTATAAAGAACCTTTATAGAGGCTACCATGAAAGCAATGCTTTTGCATGAATTTTAAAGAATATAATCTTACCTGGTACCAAGTAATAGCTGGACTTTGTGAATCACTCTGGCAGCTAAGACTGGGACAATAAATGGTGCCAACACTACCAAGAAGCAGGTATTGTGTATGTTGTACTGAGTTCTCACAGGATATATTTGTTTGAGCCTTAACTTCTAAGACAATCTTAATGCAACAGCTGGTATCCTGGGGGCTTCTAGTAGAAAAGCAAGGTCCAGTCAACATAGATGCTTTAACTGATAATACAGGGTTTGAGAATACTTTTAGAGTGGGATACCTTTGCTACATACCTAATCCTAGGTCTGCAAATATATGGCCCAGTATTATTCATCAGTGGGGCCAAAATGGCCAGGATGTTCTTATCCTGAATTATGTAAGGAGACCCACTAGAAATTTCCTCAAATGGACCTCCACTCTGAGGCTGCCTGTACCACTGGACATCAGATAGGTCCTTGCTACTACTGCAGACTGGGTGGTCAGGGCCTTGTGTTGGTGAGTGTTGACTTCTGTAGAAATAATGCAGCTCTAGTAAATCACAAAATAAAACGAACTCCTCACTCTTCACAGAATATATCCACAGGATTTGTTTCGTGGAGCAATCTGAAAATTATAGTAACAAAACAACATAAGGAATTACATTATAATTTTTAACTCTTATTTATATTTACAAATAGTACTTGATATAACAAAGGATTGATTAATTTCCCTGTGTGTCTATCTTTCACACTATGTCCAGTTCATAGAGAAAAATACTCCATATTCTAATTCCCTCCTCATGGGCTTATGCATCCCCAGTAGAGACCTAACTTCCTGTGAATAATGGATGAACCACCTTCACTCCACCTCGATGGTCTCACTGAAAGCCCAGCTGTGGCAAGTGAGTTCCCCATCAGGGATCTGTATCAGCCAAAAGCTGTTCCACTAAATAATTCTCCTCCTACTCTCTTTCACCAGTGGGAAGTGAATGCTATGTTTTAATAAGCCACGCTGCTGATATATCAGATTATGTGTCACTTAAGATTTTAACCAAAAGATCAATGCTAACAGGAAAAGTGAAAACCATACCTGAATTATGAAATCCCGTGGTTGTCTCTCCTGCAACAAGCACAAGAAGTGCCCAGCTCAAACAGAGCATGGCTCTCTTTTATTCCTGTTAATGCTTCTGTGATGTCATCCTATTGCCAGTACAGGGTGTGCGGACAGTCAGAGATCATTCTCAAGCATCCTCTTTTATTCCACAATGGGAAATTGAGAAATAAAAACCTGTGACCAAACTGAAAGTCACACAGGAAACCATGAAAGGGCATATCCCTTCCCTGCAAACAGGCTTTCACATGCCCAGAGTCTGCATGTGGATTTTCAGTGGTGGGAAACTATCTCCCTCAATGTGTCATCTCTTGCACATCCAAAGGAAGAGAATTTCCAGCTTAGGGTAAGCCTTAGTCCCCCATCCACCTCATATATATTTTTGATACCATTTTCCCTTCATAACTTGCTTTTTCTTTTCTTTTAGTAGTCTCATTTAATGTGTATTTTTCTTTTTTGTTGTTAATTAAATTATTTCTGTTTATTTTTATTTATTTATTTGAGAGCAACAGACATAGAAAAGCAGATGGAGAGAGAGAGAACGGGTGCTCCAGGGCCTCCATCCTCTGCAAACAAACTCCAGATGTGTGCGCTTCCTTGTGCATCTGGCTAATGTGGGTGCTGGGGAATTGAGCATCAAACTGGGGTCCTTAGGCTTCGCAGGCAAGCATTTAACCGCTAAGCCATCTCTCCAGCCCTAATGTGTATTTTTCTATTAGGAATTCAGAAAATAAACGAAGTTTATGTTTATTCTTATGGTCCAGATTACATGAAAATGACAAAATCTCTCTAGTGAGGTAAGTTGCTCTGTTTTGAGCAGAAAATAAAGGTATTTTGCTGTACAACAGATTTATTTATAGTACAATTTTGAGCTCATAATTAACTTGAAAATAACCCATGTTCTGCTTTTGAGTTAATAGGAATGAAATAAGTATTCTTCTCATGCCTTGTAAATCCAGTTAGCAATGAACTCAGTGGTACGATTTTCCTAACTTCTATAAAGCCATATTTTCAATCCTTAGTAGGACAAAACTTTGTGAATTAATTATGGACAATTTATAGAAGACACCATGAAGCTGAAGTATCCCCAGGGACTATCTGGAGTATTCCCAGGACAGACAGGTAGATGAGTGATGGACTCAAGGATGGCTGGGTACAGCAGGAGGAAGGGGAATCAAAATAATCAGGGTCCATTTGTAGCCAGAGTGAGGGACACAAGCTTTTCACAGCAGACCAGGCAGATGAGAAGTGACAATATCAAGCTCAAAAGAAAGGTAGTAAGAATACCCAGGCACCAGGACACAGAATTTGAGGATTATGGTACAAGAAGAACTGAAGATTGTCCATTCAGTGTGGTCACTGTCCATCAAATCCCTCAACTAGATACAACACCTGGAGGAACTGTGGGCTTATTCTGAGAACCAGAGCTGTGCATGTACTGAGAGAGAACATATTGTTTAAGAATGAGCTACCCCACATACCTGATAACATGGTGCAATAGTAAGTTAGGAAGCCTGGAGTCAACTGGTCACAGTCTCTATGGGAGAGAGCCATACAGGTCAGCTGTAGAGATAAGACAGAATGGGCACAGACATACTGAGAAGTTTTGCCTCAGGCAGTGAACAGTATGAGAATCATGAGTCCCAACACTGGCAGCTGACCTCATCACCTCAAAGTAACCCAACAGTCTGATACCTCATCTGAGTGGTCACCTGACGTCTCAAGCCATCTATATGCTGCAAGGTTTAATGCTAGCAGCACTCTGAGAACTCTGAACCAGCAGCACAATACTTGACATCCACAGCCTTCCCCTTGTACAGATTTCAGTGCTGTGTTTACTTCCTCTGTCTTCATCATTATTGGAGTGCCCTATAGCTAGAATATTAGCCACACTTGTGTGAATGAACTAGGGAGTTTCAGGAGTGTGAAAGAACCTGCCTGTCATAAGACTGCAGAGTTAAATGTGTCCATCAACGGCTCCTGCTACACCAAAATGGGAAGCTCCAAAAGAGAAAGCAACTCTCGTGGATACTAGACATTTAATTAATCCAAGCTCAGTACCAGTGGAATGGTAGAAAACACAAGAGCCTTCAGATATAACTTTCTCCATCTGAGAAACTCCAATTTTAGAAGACACAGAAAAGCTGCTCCAACACTTCATCTGTTTATATTATTTTTGCCCCTTGTGTTTCATGCTTTTATCCTTTTTAATATATTTACTAGTATTTTAAGCTTAATTTTTTTTGAGGGAGGGTTCAAGGTAGGGTTTCACTCTAGCCCAGGCTGACCTGCAATTCACTATGGAGTGTCAGGGTGGCCTCGAATTCACAGCAATCCTCCTACCTCTGTCTCCTGAGTGGAGTGCTGGGATTAAAGATATGTGCCACCACACCCGGCTAACCTTAGTTAATTTTTTTAAGTTTTTATGTTATTACTTCTTGCCATTTTTATTTACAATTTTCATATATGCATATCAATTATAATTTTCTTCCATTGTCTTCTCTTGTCCCCTTTGTCCTAGCCACTCCCACTGAATCCCTTCTTGTTATTCCTTTATACATACAACTAATTTTTTTCATGTATTCTTCTGTTATGCACTCATTTTATTTTAACCTCTTGTTCTTTTCTCCCACTTTCCAGAACATTCTTCTTTAGTCCTCTTTCCCTTCCTCTTATTTGACCTTGTTTTCCTTTCTTTAACCCTTTTCTTGCTCCTTTATTTCTTTCATTACTATTTTTATTTTTATCTTATATAATAATTAAATTTGTCGCATACTCTACATTAATTCCACTTTATCTCTATTTTTTTTTTGAGGTAGGGTCTTGCTCTAACCCAGACTGAACTGGAATTCACTAGGTAGTCTGAGGGTGGCCTCAAATTCACAGTGGTCCTCCTACCTCTGCCTCCAGAGTTCTGGGATTAAAGGCGTGTATCACCAAGCCGAGCATGATTCCACTTTCTTTCCTATGGATATCAGTGGTGTAATAATTTGCTTTAAATGATTTGAAGTGTATTTCTATATTTTTTATGTGTGTGTGTTCATGTGTGTGAGTATGGGCATGTGACTACCATCAAGCAAAACACTGGCAACAAGTGCTGGAGGGAACATGGGGGAAACAAAAACCTGAATACACTGGTGGTGGGAATAAAACTACGAAACTAGTATGGAGGTGTCTCAAAAACAATGAAAATAGAACATGTGATCCAGTTATACCACTCCTGAGAATATAATGAAAATACTAGCAGAATGCGATAGAGATAATTGCATATCTCTATTAACTGATAATTTATTCACAATAACCAAGACATGGAACCAAACAAGATGTCCAGTGTGTTGGTTACTTTTTCATTGCTGAGACCAAAATTATTGACAAGAAGGGTTTATTGGACTTGTATTTCCAGGGAATACATTCCATACTGGCAGAGAAGGAATGGCGGCAGGAGTAGGATGCTGGTCAGTCACATTCCATCTAGTCAGGAAGTAGGACCAGGTGATAAAACCTCAATGCCCATCCCAATTACCCATTTCCTCCAAAAGATTCCTCCTAAAAGTTTCAAAACTTTCCTAAATATCACCACCAGCTGGGAACAAAATGTTCAAACATAAGAATTTATGGGGGAATATTTTACATTAAAAACACAATATTCTATGTAAATCATTACAGGCTCAGGGCCATCTCATGTTGGAAAATGCAATTAGTCTAACTTCAAGTCACCATAGTCATTACCAGTATTGACACTTCTGGAAAGTTCAAAGTCTCTTCTGAAACAATCTGGGATACCCTGTGGCACGTGGGTACATATACAAAGTAAATAATAAATTATAAAAAAAAATTACATAGTTATAACATATAATGGCACAAAGAAAACATTTACATTCAAAACTGGAGGTACAGGGGTAGTAGCAAGGAACACACACACCAGAATAAGAACAAAAGCCCGTAGGACAAACACCTGGGATTTGTGATGGGATTACCTAGGCTCCAAAGGAATTATGAAGCTTTGCCCTCCAGGATCTGCTGCCTGTAGCACACATGGCTTCTCTCTTGGCATGTCTCTCCTACAAGCCAATAACATTTCTTGCAGGCATCCTATGATTCTAGCATCTCCAATAACACAAGATCTCCATCGCAACTTATAATTATCTTTCACAGCTTCACACAAGGGCACTTTTTTGCTTTTCCTGCTATTGTAGCAAAATATTTGACAGGAAGCAGCTTAAAGAAGAAAGGGCTTATTTCAGCTGCCAATTCTAGGGGATAGTTCCATCCTGGCAGGGTCAAGATGGCAACAGATGCAGAAAGCCAGCTGATCACTTTGCATCTGTAGTTAGGAAGCAGGGGCCATGCAGGAGGTGAAGCCAGGCCATAAAACCTCAATGCTCACCCTACATGACCTACTTCCTCCAGCAGAGTTCTACAACTTCTCCAAACAGTGTCACCAGCTGGGGGCGAAGTGTTCAAACACATGAGCTTCTGGAGGACATTTCACATTCACCACACCCATTAACAAGAAAATTGATAACAATTTAAATTATGTCATTTGAAAGAGAATGATGAAACCATGTAATAACATGTTGAGTTATACAAGCCAGACTCTGAAATACATAATTCACATGCTTACACTCACAATAAATGTAGAATGAATTCACTTTATAAAACTACCTAAATGGAGAGAAGAAAAGAGGGTTTAAGAAGGGAGGAGGTTTAAGAAGGTACAGGAAGCTGGAGAGATTTCTTAGTGGTTAGGGCACTTGCTGTGAAATCTAAGGACCCAGGCTGATTCCTCAGTACCCACATAAGCCAGATGCATAAGATGGCTCATGCAGCTGGAGTTTGCTTGCAGTACATGGAGGCCCTGGCTCGCCCATTCTCTTTCTCTATCTGCCTCTTCTCGCTCATTTTCCAAATAGTAAAATAAATTTTTTAAATATAAAAACAAATATCATCCTTTCTCTCTTATAGATTTAAATATATGAATATATTATATAATGATAAACATAACATCAGAAGAGGTACTATTCCAGGGATGGAAGGAATCAGTAGGAAGGAGAAGGTAGAATATAATGAAATACACATATAAACATGTCATCATAAGACCCTTTATTTTGTTTGTAGATAAATAAAGTATTAATAAAAAGAAAATTTCCTGCAGAGTGAGTGATGGTTCTGCCCATTTGTTAAAGATGAGAAAGTTTGGATCAGAATAATCCTCTGTGAGGAATGAGTCAGCAGAGTGTTGACTTAGCTGGGAGTGAAAGTAAGAAGATGGTCTGGGGCCTATTTCTCCAAAGATGGCCAGAGAAGATGGGCTTCCTGGTGCCATGGAGTTGTTCCACATGTAGCAGGAGAGGATCTGTTTGAACTACTCTGCCTAGGTCTGGATCAGAGTGCACATGTTGTGCGTAATCTGGCTGTGCCCTGAAAGAAAGGATGTTCTGGGGTTAGGGGATGGATATGACTACCAGGCTTAGGGAATAGTGTCAACTGTATTCTTTGAACCAGTGGGTAATACATAGGTGATGTTTTTGCACCAGGACTTCAAGACGAGCTATACACCTGACTTAATTTGCCTTTATTTCCATTACCCACAAGTCACCTTAATGAAGAGTCTTCCCCCATTGAAACCCACCAGACACAGCCTAAAGGAAAGACTGAGCTTGCTATTACATGACAAAATAGTTACAGGACCCATGAGGCAGAAAAAATACCAAAGTATCATGCATGAAGCCCTGTAGGATTTGGCTGCCTGGAGTCTACAACCTGATTTTTCTTCAAAGTATCCTTCTCTGGACACCTGAGTGATGAAGCCCCTTCCTTGTTTGTATGTGAACCAGCAGCTATCTCTCTGATTACTAATTTTATATCACTTTGGTCTCAAGAAGCATACTCACCCCAAACCCCCCATTCTTCAAACTTCCTCAACCTGAACATAGGCTCCATGCCAGCAAGTACTAAGCCTGCCTTTCCTTGTTAGTTTTGCATTCCTCTTTTTAGAAGTAATGACAAGCTAATAACAGAAGATCAGTAACCACACATAATTAATCCCTACTGCAATGGAATTGTCTCAGCGCTAACTTTTTCTTCCTATGGAATTACCTGAATGGTCTTGCAGCTTATAGTAAATGAGGGTTGGAACATCTGGGGTTAAATGGTAAATTATTCTTCTTCAATTTTCCTGAGTAATGAAGCACATGGATCAATGACTTCTAAGAGCATTCCAGCTCTCTCAGTCTTCTATCTAAATGTTCTAGCCTATAGGAAACTGGTCACTATGACCCAAACTTCAAAATTTTCCATTCCAACCTTAAGACACCAGACATACTTGTGTCTCATGTACCTGCTGGATTCCCAATTCAGGCCATCTAAGGAGTTTTTCAAGCTGTAACTTTGCATCTGGGACATTGTTCCTCAAATTATTTTAATAACAATCCTCTGAAATGCTTGTAATAATTGTATATTTATGAACTTTCCAAAGAGTTACTAAATCATGTTCTCAAAGACAGCAGTGAAATCTGCATTATAAACAAGGATGGTAGTCCCCGTGTTCCACAAACTACCTTGGAAGTTCTATTCAGGGTCATGAACAGAGCTTAGACAAGCACTGAATCATAGTAGCCAGTGTCATCACTGTTGGCCCATTTAGGAAATTCCATTTGTTTGGGATAACATGCCACACAGCTTATATCCCAATGTCTAACTTTTCAAGACAACTTCATGTGTACGGTCTGCCTTTCATTCTGCCATCACAGAAATACTTCAAGGAGTTGGACAAAAATCATGGAAGTACAGATTATTTTACTGAGCATTGACCAAATTAAATCAAATCAGACTCTAGACACTGTTCTTGAAAGTAAGATGATGGGCAAGTGACACTGAATATATCCCTCATTTTACCTTTTATCATGTTTGTAAAGGAGCATGTTGTCTTTCTCATTTTACCAATGAACAACCGAAAGTCACACTGCTTGGAGTAGTTATCTCCCTTGTTAAGGGATAATCGCATACCTGTTCAGTAGTACAAAACAGATTCAAATCCAAATGTTGATGGTCTCAAAGCTTCTCATTTGTCCAAGAGCACAGGATGTCCTTCACCAAAGGGGTTGAAAATCCAATAGGATGACTCAAAATCCGTAGATCTTCTACACACAGCATTTTCCAGAAAATCTTTCTTTGAGAGCCATATTTCTCTTGGAAGAAAATGGAAACGTATCTTGACATTATTCAAGACTACACTTTCTGTAATGTTTTGGAGGAATAATGAACCACACTTTTCATAAACCAAAGTTTTTGCTAGAGGAAGAGGAACGTGGTAGAGAAGCAAGTCTGGAGCATGAGGGAAAGGACTCTCACTCCTATGAGTATCCTTTAAACATTTACAAAAAAAGACAGGGCCTATTGTAATAGGTTCAGTATTTAATTTAACAAGTATTATTATAGTTCTCACATAGTCTAGAGTAGCATTATACCCCCCTTTTTTAAGGATAGCAGAAAATGAAGTGGACTGTGCTTGTCCTCAGAGATGCTATGGTTAAGATGGTCATTCAAATGTGGTAATCATCTTGAATTCCTGTAGTCTTAACTCTTCCTATAAATACTCAAAGCACTATAGAAAAGTTTAACTTATAAGTACTAATTTTTAAGTTTCATGGACATAAAGATATAAGTGTTGATATTTAAATAACCCATTTGCTAGTAAAATATTTCATAAGACAGTACTTTGTCAATTTATATTAACCTATGTTTAAAATTATTTGGGAGTTAGTCAATCTAATGAAAGTATGTTATATTGTCTTACCTTTCTTACAATACACAAAAGAAAATGAGGAAGGAAACTCCAGATCCTTTTGTCAGTGATTACTGGCTTCTGTATCTGAAGAAAAATATCTATTTTTCAAAGAGTTATGTTACATATGTCCTTAGCAAGTGAGATCCATGGAGAAGATTTAGGAATCACTCAACTCACATAGTTTGGAAATAATGACTTTTAACTGAACAGAAAAAGAAACATTTTGCATTTTGCAAATGACCACTGGCATTGGAAGATGTAAGGTCATAAGAGCAGAAAATCAGATGAACTGCCTCTACCATTAGAAGAAAAAGACCTGAAGATGAGGCGTCTGAAGCTTTTCTCTGACCAATCTCCTTGACAAAAGGTTTGTGGTTGGGTTTAGCTTAAGGGGTGAGTAAGCCTATTTCCTCTACAGAAATTTCCTGTAAAAAATACTAGTGCTCAACTCGATTTCTCAACTGTAGAGTCCTTTATTTTCTTTTACTCCTTCTTCTTCTCCTTCTAAAATGAGACTCCATCCTTGTAACCTTTAAGCTGAAAGTTAAAGATGTTCTTATATTAACTTTTAAGTCTCATAAAATCTCTTCAATACCATATGAAGCAACAAGTAATTCACTGACAAAGAGAATAAAATAACTTTATAATAAAAATCATTAAGAATTTTTATGTACCTATGTATTAAAAGGAAGACTCAGAATATATAAATAATTCTACTGCATTTATAAAACCACACCTAATCCTTAGAGAACTCTGAAACCATACTAGGCATAAAGAACTTTGTCTAGAGAGCATGTTAATTCAACCTAGATATCCTTCTCCCCCAAGAGTCGAATGTTCTAATAAAGACAAGTCTGCTATAGCTGAGCACATCAAACTGTGGGGCTATTTATGCACATAACTAGAGAAGACCATAAAAATGCAAATAGGGGATAGGTTTGTTTGAGGATGAAGGCAAGATAAGGGTTTACCTGAGGTGAAGGTGAAAGGTTAGAAGAGGATTTAGTAACTGTAGCAGAACTGAGCTTAAAAAAAAATATGTATCTACATTAGTCATGAGTTTATGTAAAATTACATGAGGGCATGAGCTTTTCTTTCTTTCTTTTTTTTTTTATTTTTTATTTTTTGGTTTTTCGAGGTAGGGTCTCACTGTAGCCCAGGCTGACCTGGAATTCACTATGGAGTCTCAGAGTGGCCTTGAACTCACAGCAATCCTCCTACCTCTGCCTCCCGAGTGCTGGGATTAAAGGCGTGCGCCACTATGCCCAGCTTTATTGCTTTTTTCTTTTTCGTTTTTTTGGTTTTTCAGAGCTTTCCTTAAAGCTCACAGCAAGGTGGCAACAAGTTAAGTGAGAAAGATGTGATCCACACAAACTTCAAGGCGCTCAGTGTCATTCAGCACCAGCACCAATAGTGAGAGGAAAAGCAGTAACATAGGAGTGTTGGAAGAAGCATGGCCAGGATGGAAGAAAATGGATGAAAATAATGGCATTGTTCACGACAGGTATTTAGTGAACATAAAATTGAACTCGATTAAAGGTACTTGGAGATTTGAAAGCTGCCCTTTTGCAGGCCTTAGAGTTGACTGTAAAGTTATTTACAGTGGTAGTCTCCTAGGGTGGATTTATAAACAACTTTTTTCTCTGGAGATAAACATGTTATTCAAAAAGTACATTTGTAAGGAAAAAAAAAAACAGGAATTTCTGAAAAATAGGAGATTTAGAAAGAGGTAAAGAGAAGAATTACAAAATATTTAACATATTTTAAATTCTGTACAATAAAAGCAGTGTGATGCTAACTGATGAATAGGAAGTGGAGCTATGGATCAGAATAGATAGAACTCAAACAGATCTAACTGGCTATGGGAGTGTTGTAATAAAGAAAACAGACACCCTCAAGTCAGTGGAGAAAAGATGTACCTTTTAAAATATGGTAGAAGCTGGAACACCAAACAAATGGAAAATAGTGGATCCATTCTTCATACTAGACATTGGAGTATATTCTAAATGGACTAAGGATATAAAGTGAAAAAAAAATAATCTGTATAATTATTGGAGAAATTATTTAATTCTCTATAATCTGGGTAAAGCAAAGTAAAAATATAAGTGAATTACAAAATAAAAAAGTAAATAAAATGGCTGGAGAGATGGCTTAGCAGTTAAGTCACTTGTCTATGAACCCTAGAGACCCATGTTCAACTCTCCATATCCCACATAAGCTATGCACACAAAGTGGTGCATGTATGTGGAAATGGTTTGCAGTGACTAGAGACCATGTTGTGCCTATTCTCTCTCTCTCCTCTCTTTCTGTTATTGCAAATAAATAAATAAAAACATTGTTAAAATAAAAATAAGTCCAGGCAGTGTGGCATATGCCTTTAATCCCAGCACTCAGGAAGCAGAGGTAAGAGGATCACTGAGGTCATCCTGAGATTGCATAGTGAATTCCAAGTCAGCCTGGACTAGAGTAAAACCCTACCTCCAAAAACCAAAATAAATAAATAAATAAAATTAAAATAAGAATGTAAATATTTTTTCAATACTAGGAAATAAAGTTTTAGAAACCACCCATAAGAATAACAACCAAGCCAGGTGTGGTGGCACACGCCTTTAATCCCAGCACTCAGGAGGCAGAGGTGGGAGGATCACTGTGAGTTCAAGGCCACCCTGGAGCTACAGAGTGAGTTCCAGGTCAGCCTAGACCAGAGTGAGACCCTACCTCGAAACCCCCCCCCCAAAAAAAATAATAACAACCTACAAACCTAACTATATTATAATGACACATTCTCAAAAAGAAACATAAGAAAACCTGTGTCACCAAAAGTCTCAAACTATTTTTAGTAAATAAACAATTATTAGTTGTGCTAGTATGATAATTATTGTAAAGTTATTATGTGTATGGTGGGATAAAAAAGTAATATAGTGGAACAAAATTTTTTACACAAATGAGGTCAATTTAAAATTGGTGACTACATAATACATGCAGCCTTAAGTTAAACCAAACTTTACAGTGTTGATTTGCTATTCATTTTGTGTGTGTCCTTGTTCTCTCTACCTTTGCAAAGCATGGTGATACCAATACACCTACTGAGAGTCACCAAAGCCTTCACCTGCATGGTGACCCCTAAGTATAATTTCCCCGAGAGGAACCATGGCTTCATGGAGAACCCACTGTCTGAGCAAAATACCTGAACAACTTGAACCTAGAACTTCATGTCAGAAAAATCACAACAGAAAAAGAAATATCCAAAAGCACAGCATTGATGTGAAAAGAACTTAGATATCTCATTGAAAATGGCCAAAGTTGGAGCCCAGTGTGGTGGTGCATGCCTTTCATCCCAGCACTTGGGAGGCAGAGGTAGGAGGATCACTGTGAGGTCAAGGCCACCTTGAGACTACATAGTAAACTCCAGTGTTAAAGTGAGACCCCACCGCAGAAGAACTAAATTTGAAAAAAAGAAAAGCCAAATACAGCCAATTTGAGTCATAGTGAATTACTGTGAATTTTATTAAAATGTGGCAATCATCTTGTGGTTATGTACATACATAATAATTTCTTGTCATACATGTTTTAGAATGCAGACAGGTATAATACACAAATTATAGCAACCACTGTGAGAAAGACATGAAACATGGGATGCTGTTATTTTGAATCTAGATTGAAGATATTCACATATTGGGTTTATATTTCCTTGTACTGTATCTGTTTTAACTAATTTCATAAACAACATTTTAAAAACTAAAAAGCAGCCTTCTTTTGTGTCTTCATTTAATAAAAGAATGAATTTCCTCTTGCCATATCTTTTTCTAAGTTTCACAATTTGAACATAATGCTATAATGCTAAATATAAAGAGAACTTTGGAACTGCAATAACTATTTTATAACTCATGTCAGGAAACAAGTAAAGCACTCTTGCTTTAAAACATTAGCTTGGGGGGGCTAGAGTAGCAGTAGTAGAGTGTTGTCCATGCAAACATCAGGGCCTAAGATGGCCTAAGTTCAAAATGCCTAGAAGCAACTTAAAAAGCTGGACATTGGGCTGGAGAGATGGCTTAGCGGTTAAGCGCTTGCCTGTGAAGCCTAAGGACCCCGGTTCGAGGCTCGGTTCCCCAGGTCCCACGTTAGCCAGATGCACAAGGGGGCGCACGCGTCTGGAGTTCGTTTGCAGAGGCTGGAAGCCCTGGCGCGCCCATTCTCTCTCTCTCCCTCTATCTGTCTTTCTCTCTGTGTCTGTCGCTCTCAAATAAATAAATTTTTAAAAATTAAAAAAAAAAAAAAAGCTGGACATTGCCATGCATGTCTATAGCCTCAATCCTCTCTGGAGGAAAGAAGACAGAATCATTCAGGTTCATTGGTCAGGTAGTCTTACTGAACACAGTAGCTCTGGGTTCAGTGAGAGGCTCTGGCTCAAGAATATAATGTGGATAGGCAATAGAAGAAGACATCTGATTTTCTCTTCTGCCTGCATGCATGTACATACACCACACCACACACACACACACACACACACACACACAAGTCAAAATTAAATTTTTAGCTTGATTATCAACATTAGTTATTATCTAGATCAAGTGATTTTGTTAATTTCAAAAGTATTCACTTTACTAAATTGTCTATTATGTGCCTTAAATTGTGAATTTCTAAAAATGACTTTTAAAAGTGCTTAGAGCTGGGCATGGTGGTGCACACCTTTAGTCTAACCACTTGTGAGGCAGAGGTAGGAGGAACACCTGAGACCGACCACATAGTGAATTTCAGTTCAGCCTGGGCTAGAACGAGACCCTACCCTGAAAATAAATGTGGCTAGATTAAAACAACAATTTACAGAGTGTGGTTTGCTTAGACACTTGTATTGAAAGGAGCAATTCTCATCTGGACATATATTTCAAGTTCATGTATTCTAATACAAATGAGTTTATAGCTCATATTTATATAACACCTTTCTTTATTCATATGTAAGCTTCACTCCACATACAGTGAGAATCATCACTGAATATAAATGCATATTATCGGGCTGGAGAGATGGCTTAGCGGTAAAGCACTTGCCTGTGAAGCCTAAGGACCCCGGTTCGAGGCTCGGTTCCCCAGGTCCCACGTTAGCCAGATGCACAAGGGGGCACACTCATCTGGAGTTCGTTTGCAAAGGCTGGAAGCCCTGGCGCGCCCATTCTCTCTCTCTCCCTCTATCTGTCTTTCTCTCTGTGTCTGTCGCTCTCAAATAAATAAATAAAAATTAAAAAAAAATGTATATTATCACAGAATCTTTGGGTGGTTTTAAAGTAAATTCTTATAACATGCCTATTTCTGGTGGGATAGATGGCTGATAGCAATAGCTTGATCCTTCTGACGGCACAGATTTCTTAGCTGTGGTAAGATCACTGACTCTTGGCCATGTAGGTATTTTGAGTAACTTTGAAAGATTAAGCTTGTGTCTGTTTTTTCATCTCTCTAAAAGTGACATTCAATTAGGGAGAAATTACATACATCTTAACCATGACCTCTTCAGAAGTGTTTTATAATTTTTTTTTCAATTTTGGTTTTGAATTTGATGCTTTTTTTAAATTTATTTTTTTTTAAATTTAATTTATTAGTTTTCTTTTCAGTAAATACAGGCAGTTTGGTACCATTATTTAGGCTCATCTGTGATCTACCCCCTCCCATTAGACCCTCCTTGTTAATGAAAATGGGTCGTGCATTGTGGAGTTAGCCCCCAGTTATTGGTATGATAAATGTCTCTACATATCATGATCCAACATGTGACTCTGACATTGTTTCCGCCCCCTCTTCCACAAAATTTCCCTGAGCCATGTTGGGTTCATTTTTGGTCTGCTTCAGTGCTGAGGTGTTGGGGGTCTCTGAGGCTCTGGCTCTCTGATTTGGTAGGAGTTGATTTTTCTCTGCGTTGATCTCCTTCCCCTTTGTGCTGGTATCCGGTTCACAGGAAAACATCACCCTTGCTTATTTCGCCAGTTGTCCTTAGTTTCAGTTGGGCCCCTTTTGAGGTATGTTGGGGCAGCTCTCTTCTTAGGATCTGCATCTATTTGGAAAAGAGAAGCAGATTCTCCAACGGAGAGTAAGTTAGCACCCAGAAAATTGAGATAACACTTACTTTTTTGATAGACAGTATGATAGGTGTAGGCCATCTTATACCCCGTGATTGATGGTAGCTTGATATTGTAGAGTGGGCTTGTGTTTGGGTATGGTTCTGACTTGTTTCCCAGCTCCAGCTATGGGTCTAGTACCACTGAGTGGATCAGTTAGCCAAATCAAGAGCAATTGGTTCCTCACCATGGCTGTGTACAACTATTAAGATGTCCATCATTAGAAGAATGAATAACAAAGGTGTGGTATATCTACACAATGGAATTCTATACAGCAGTAAGAAAAAACGACATAAAGAAATTTGAGGAAAAATGGTTGAACCTGGAACAGATTATTCTCAGTGAACTTACCCAATCACAGAAAAAAAATCGACACATAGTCTCACTCATCTGCAACACCTAACCTGAATCTGCCCAAATGCCTTACATACCCAGCAAGCACCTCATGGACTAGACAATAAGATGGATGGGAGGGCGGGGAGGGAATCGAAGGGTGGAAAACAGTAATCCGGACCCAAATGGCAATGGGACCATAAAATTCTACTTCCTAAAAGACAGACCAAATGGCTGAACCTTCACTAGACCCTTATAGGAATTTGATGTTTTGAGACAAGGTCTTAACTCTGTACAGATAACAGGATGGCCTGGAACTCACTATGTAGCCCAGGCTGGCCTCAGACTCACAACAATCCCCCTACCTCATTTGTTGGGGAACACCAGTCCTGACTATTTTGGCTTCTTAAATAATATGTGTGAATAGAAAGTGGACCAAAGCAATGTGGCTCCAGCTGTTGTGTTTGAAGAAGCCATAGGATGTAGGATAAGTGCAGGTACTTAAGGCCCAATATATGTCCTCCAAGTCTCTCTCCACTACCCCATGATGGTCTCCAAGGCACATTTGAGAAGCATAAGATGCCAAAATCAAACTGTGAAAGTCTATTAATGTGAAAGTCCTAATAATAAAGTTTTTTTAAACAGAACAATATGTAAGTATAAGATTCTTAAATCCTAGAGAATCAGTCATTCTGATTGTCTGAAATAGGCTTCCAAGCTCAAGGGAAACTTAAAGCACAGAAAAGAGAGATGTTCAAATATCCAAAAGTCTGTTCATGCTGGTTAGTAATGACACTTAACCTACATGTCAAAATATGCACACTAGTTGACTGGCATGTAAAGACCCACTGTAGACAGTGCTTAAAAGTCCCTTTATTTAGAACTGTGTTGCTGTGGGGCACAAAGAAGCACTTCTTAATTTGTTCCTTGATGTAAACAAAATAAAAAGATAAACAGTAGTTTGACATTAAAAATGACAGCCATAGGAGTTCATATTGAATGTCCCTTATCTCATTAAGACAGGTAGAAATCAATGTTGAGAATGAGAGATTAGAATCTTTAAAATTAAAAAGAATTGAAGAGACATTTTAAAGGTAAAATCATGGTTCAAATTCCAATGTATTTTAAAAGATTTTTTAATAGCACACATCTAACATATGCATGTGATAGATTTATTGAAAAAGTACACTTAATGTGCTATAAAGTACATCATTCCATGTGTTGGAAACTAGTATATCAACAAAACTACTACATATTTTCACACATAAAACAAAAAAGAATCCATTAAACTCACTTACTTTTGTTAGCTAGCTAATTAGCACACAAAGCTTTACAGAAAGCACTTTCTTACTTGGAAATTCTCATTCTTTTTGGATTTTCAGCACAATCTATTGCACCTGTTTTAAAGGGATCCTGCTTTAAATTGCTCTGGAACATTTACATTGCCTCAAATAGTTAAGAAACTTTGTAAACCATCAGCTTTAAAGATATCTGATCTTCCTTTGCAAGTCTGGCATTCAGCCCTCAAGGATTTGCACAGACAGCCATTGATCTGGGCCATGAAGAATGCCCCATGATGATGGCTCACATTAGAGAGATGGGCACACATCTTAGGTTCCAAAATCCACAGATTCCCAGAAAGAAATATACTGCTACGGTTCTCATGGATACTTCTATTTGAAACTCAGGTCAAGACTTCCTTCCTACCTCAGATCTGCTTTCCTTCCCTGTCTGTGGTTTCCATTCTCTCTACTGTTCAATAGTCAAGTTAAGCAGTGATGAAGAGGTAGAGCAATAACAGTAACAGGAAGTGTGGTGCTCCCAGAGGAGGCGGTCTGTTCCAAGAACTGTTATGATACTTTATTCATTTAGGTCCTGTATGAAATAGGTGTAGCTATTATAAATTTTGGTTTTTCAAATGAGAAAACTAAGAGATAGAGAGTTGTGTAAGGTTTGAGAGATCACAGAAGTAAAGAACAAACTTAAGGCTGGAGCCCAGGTTGGACTGCACAGCTCATACATATCCACATCCTCCTGAACTCTAGGGGCATTTTAAGCATATAAATAGAAAAGATCAAACAAGCATTTATTGTCACTTACTGTTTAGTGACTAACATGATCCTTTATATAAACATTTTTATAAAATCAACAAATGTTTCAGACCATTAAAAGTGAGAGGCACAGTGAATTATCTGAATTTAATTTTGCCTATCATGACAGACACAAAGATGTTCAAGATTCCCTTTTAAAAGTTTGTATGGACAGTTCTAAATAAGCAAACTGCATGATGCCTTACTGAGACTCTAATGCTTCTTAACATTGCCTAGTCCCTGCAGCAATCACTAGTTCCACCTGCATGCAATTTGCCAGCCCTCGTCTCCCATGTCCTGTGCAGGATCTGCTGTGTTTAGAGATGGACAGCTCTTGTGAGGTAACAAAGGCAGCACTGTCACCTACTAGTTGACAAAAGGTGCCTCTGCATGCACTTAACACATCTAAGTCAAGTTAGCTATGAGCAGTGAAAATTTATAAAGAAGTGTCTTTTGTGAGGCATAAGTTAGTTTATATCATGCCTAGCCTAGCCTTGTTGAATGGGGGATTTTGTACAAGCAGATAGCTGAGGAGGAGGGAGAATGAGGAATTTTGTCTCTTGTGAATTCCCAGGTATGGTGGGAGCACATGACTTCAGCTCAAGGTTTTGTCTCATCTCTGATGACATAGTTTTGTTCTTCACAGTGGGTAGGATTTCCAGAGTCCAGCATTTTAAATGACTGTTTTGTCATGAACCAGTTTACACACCCATTCTGTGAAAGAACTCCAGTTCTCTTTGACATGGATCCTTGTTACTATCAAGGTGTTGGCAGAATTGGCATAACTTCCAATTCTATTCCACTTGGCTTGGTGGCTTTTGCAGGCATCAAGTAAAGCAGATTTTTCCAAAACCTTGAGTTGTATGGAAGAGACTCTTGGGCCTTCCACTTCAAAACTCTGTGTGATTTCAAAAGCTTTAATGATTGAGGCAACAGCGTAAAGTTCCTAACAGGCATAAATTCAATGAGGATGACTTTGATCTTCCTTTCTACTAGTGCTTCATGGAGTCCGCTCTCAAGTTCAAACCTAGCTTCGTTTGACATGAACGTTTCACTCAGGATGATGATAAGCCTTCGGCTTTTCTGTATCAATGAGTGGATTTCCTCAACAACAGCTGGAATAATCAGATGTCATTAATTTAAGCAGACTGAAAGTTTAGTTATGCAACAAAAATTTATTTTATATTTTTGTTTTTACATTGTTTAACTTTTAGCTGTACCATGTTTTCTTTAAAATAAGCTGTTTATCCCTAATTTTAGCTGCCAAGAAAAATGATCATCCACATACCAGTAAAAGTGAATATCTACTTAGCAGTTACTGTTCACCAGCTTCCGTTTAAAGTTTTGTGTATGCTAATTTATATAATCATCAAAATAACTCTATTAAAAGGTATTGTTTTCATCCAGGTTTACAGCAAGGAAGCCCAAGCACAGAGGTATTAAGCGATTTGTTGGTGTCATACAATTGTAGTAAGAAACTTAATCAGAAATTAAGCCAGAAGAAGTATGTTTCCATATCCATTACACCTCTTGCCACTTCTCCTTTGAGGAGAAGCCTGCTAAAATGAAAGATTTTCATTTTATGAACAAACAATAAAATCTAACCTATACCAGTCATTTTATTTTTTTAGATCAGAAGTTGGTAAACTTTCTGTGCAAATGATCAGGCAATAAACATATCAGTCTTTGCAGATTATCTTGTCTTTGTTCCAACCACACGTTATGCTTTTAGAGCTCATGGCCCCTCCACAGGAACTGTGTAAATGAATGCATGTGGTTTTGATTCACTAAAGGTGGTTAGTCACATGTGTACTGCAAGTGGCAGATAGCGAAGCTTTCCCAAGACCAGAGAGATTTCAAGCAAAACTAAATATAACTCAACATACAAAAAAATCTTAATTTTCAGTTAAGAATTTGGAAGAAATCCATTTCTAAAATTATTCCTATGATATGATGGTAATGTATTAAAACTAAAGCAAGGCATGGGTACATGCTTTGGAAATAATGAGGTGGCTTTTGTATGCTAAAAGCTCCACAGGAAGAGAGATGTGTTACCCACATCTCACAATGGGGTTTACTTCATAACTGATGAGAATCACCAATAATTTCCATTTATTTACCTTTTTCAAATCTCACATTTTCTACTTTTACTCTGTCATCAGTATTAGAGCCATATAAAACAAGTATTTCCTAATAAGAATTGTCTATTATCATAGTCCAAACATCACATATTAAATTATAAAACAAAGCCAGGAATAGTGTCTCACATCTTTAATCCCAGGATTTGAAAAATCACTGAGAAGAAGGATTTCCTTGAGTTCGAGGCCAACCTGTACTACAAAGTGAGTTATAGGTTAGCCTAGACTAGAGACCCTACCTCAAAATACCAATAAACAAACAAATAAACGATTCCTTAGAGCAAAATTTTTACTGTAGGTGATTTAGTGCCTCATAGTTTTATCAGCTCTGGATTTGATCCTGAAAATAAAATTCCCACATTTTCTTCTGCTTAGGGAGCTAGGCCCATGATGCACAGTGAAGAGAGCTAAAGAGGAAAGACAAGAGTTATTTTTCTCACTATTGATTATTGTGAAATAATAAAGTATCCATTAACCAGACTGACTTGAGTAACAAATTACAACTAACTATAGAACTCTTTCCCCTGGAACAGACATGGTCTAGTCACTCTACCATGAAAGAAGGTGGGACTTATGAGGCCTCACCAATCCCTGGGAACTAGTGGCAATTAATGGTTGCTGGGTAAGGGTGGTGATTCATTCTCCTTAATGCCCTCTACTAACAAGTTGGGGGGGGGGTGCCCAGCCTGAGTGGGAGGGGGATAAGAGAGAGTAATTAGGGGTATATAGCATTAAGATATATGTGTGCAAGAAATTGTCAAAGTACAAATAAAAAATAAATCAATCTTAGAACCTGAAAAATAAATTAAGAAGTCATTGGCTGACCTGTTAATTTCTTTCTTTCTTTTTTTTTTTTTTAAAACTATGGGGAATTTTTTTAATTTATTTATTTGAGAGCGACAGACACAGAGAGAAAGACAGGTAGAGGGAGAGAGAGAGAATGGGCGTGCCAGGGCTTCCAGCCTCTGCAAACGAACTCCAGACGCGTGCGCCCCCTTGTGCATCTGGCTAACGTGGGACCTGGGGAACCGAGCCTCGAACCGGGGTTCTTAGGCTTCACAGGCAGGCGCTTAACCGCTAAGCCATCTCTCCAGCCCTGACCTGTTAATTTCTAATTCAGATAGCTTGGCATGTTTTTAAGGTAAAAGGATGGTTGATTGACTAATTTTTTTAAAAAAGAAAATGTCTCTACCAGATTTCTCTCCAGCATTCCATTTCTTACCTCCTCCAGGTACTACATCTCTTTCAAATATGCATAATTTATACCCAAAGTGTTTCTCCAGCACCTTTGGTAAAGTCTCCACGGCAAAGGTGTATTCTTCTCCATGCTCAGGATGACACACTCTTAGGTAAGACACAAAAGCATCATATGTTTTGCCATCTAGGAAACAAAGTGGTGTCTTTAAATAGTGGGTAGAGAAAGCTTTTTGAGTAAGAATTTGTATGGAAGTCATAAATAATGAGTATAGAATTGTTGACACAGTTAAATATAGCATTGTCAAATCTCCAGTGTAACCAAGCAATAAATTTGCTAAACTCTTTTGAAGGATCTACTTTAAGACTTCCACCATGGAAGGGTAGAAAGATACAAGACCCCAGTTTGAACACTAAAGAAGTACAAAGACAAAAAAGGCAAAGAAAACCTTAAGAGAGCCCATTATAAGAATGAAAAACAAATTTTACCTTGGTTCATTCATTCATTTCAATTAATTCTTCCACTCCATTATCCCAGTTTCTACTTTCTAAAAGTTTTAAGGATATAACTAAAAATGAGTCTATATACATGTCTATATACATACATACATATATACATATACATATATATGTATATATATATACATATATATACACACACACACACACACACACACACACACACACATACACACATATATAATAGGAGTGCTTGTTGCATTAGGTTAGAAGAAAAGCACAACTGATCATATTTTCAATCATTACAAAAGTCACATATCAAAAGGAAATGATATGATCCATTGAAAGCCTGACAGTGACCCTAAAGTCTCTTCCCACTCACTTCCTGATAATGGCTGAGGAAACAGTTTCAGAAGAAAACATGTTGCCTAAATAACAAAGAGCATTCATTACCATTACTAGATAACTAAAAAATGTTTGCAACCCTCTTTATTTTCATCTAATCTATTGAGAAGACAAAAACATCTAGTTTCACAACTTGAGAAGAGTGAAAAACATCTCAGCAGATGAAAAACAGCACAACACCCAGGAATGAACAAAACAAGCTGGACACTGGAAGAAGAGGAAACCCTAGCAGTAGCCAGGCTTCCAGAAAAGGGCAAAAGTTGAATAATGTCTTAAATGTAACTGACGCTAACTAAGGAGAAGGGTAATGGTGGTAGAATGGTCTATCTCTAGCCCATGGAAATTGGGTAAATAACCAAGAAGTTAAGATTATGCTACATGTATCATCAACAAATTTACTATTGATCTGAAAGTTAAATATGATTGGAACTTTATTAAAATGTAACAGGATGAAGTCATTCTGGGTCCACTTGGTTGAAGTCTCACCTCATTTATGATACATAGCTCAGTCTAATTTCTTCAACAAGATCTAGGCTCACAAAAAATAATAATGCTTAGCCAGGCGTGAATGATGCATGCCTTTAATCCCAGCACTTGGGTGGCAGAGATAGGAGGATTGCCATGAGTTTGAGGTCACCCTGAGACTATATATTAAATTCTAGGTCAGTGTGGGCTAGAGTGAGAACCTACCTCAAAACAAAACAAAACAAAATAATAATAATGCCTTTTGTTTCTAGAAAAAGCTCACCCATGTCTTCCTGCAGTATTCTGATCAGCGGCTTTAGTCAGGATTTACCACTTATATAAAGTAATTATTTAGGTAAAATTTTATATATATATAATTTTACATATATAATATATATAATTATATATAATTATATATAAAATTATAAATATAAATATATTTATTTATATATTTATTAAATATATTTATATATTTATGTATATATTTATATATTATTTATATATTTTTATATATTTATAAATATAATTATAAATATAAAAATTATATATGATTATATAATAATATATAATTTTACATATATATAATAAAATTATATATATATATGTAAAATTTGAAATGGGCATTTTTATAAAGCTTATAGAAATACACACTCATCAAAGGTGAGAAATGTTAGCTAAAAGTAAAACTAGTTATTGATCAGTAACTAGATTATTCTTTTCGATTGCTATAAAATACAACTATTTACTAGACACGTAAGAGCTGGCATCTTTGTTTAACAATGTCACTATATCAGTCCAAAAACAGAGATAAATAAATGAGCACACCTTTCTCAAACCCAAGATGTAACTGTGGGTAAGAAACAGAGAAGGTAATTCTGTCAATCGTCAATCTGGACTTATATTACATGATATATATTTGTTCTTCTACATGAAAAAGAGTGTTTCCAAGTATTAACATCAAATAATTCTCTTCTTGGAATATAAATATGCTAGTTTATGTTACATTTTATATGCAGATAACAAAAGGTTTATTGGCTTTAAAAATTAACCAAGTATGGGTTCATAGTAAGAAATATGATAGCTAATAACAAAAAATATTTGGTCCCAAAATAAGAGAATAACCATTATTCGAATTTATATTTAGAACAGTTAGCTGGAACAATGTTTTTTAAACAATGTATGGTGGATGACTTTGTTTTACTTCTGGTTGATTTTTTTAGTTTCATTTCCAGTCCTTTATGAGCTGATATTAAATATTCTCGGATACTACAGCAATGTCAAGCTGCTATAAAAGTTTTGTTTTTATACTTATGTCTTCATTTTTGCCTTTTCATGGACTGCCCCTGCTCATGAGTCACACTAAGGAAAGTGACTTAGAGCATATTTACAAATGTGTATGCTTAGGGCCATATTGGGGGTTAAGAGTATGAATTGACAACGTATCTGTGAGTCAGGACAAGCACAACTGGAAAGGGGAGAGTATCAGTGGGAAATCAGAAAGAGAAGTATTAGTTTATGCCATTCTAAAACCTAGATGCATGTGCTTTACATGGGTACTGGAGTATCAAATCCTAGACATCAGTCTTTACAAGCAAGTGCCTCTGAGCCATCTCTCAAGCCCCTCAATGCCCATTTTAATAAGAACACTTTTCTATAAGAGCATAGACCACGCAGAAAATACCAGTTAGGGACTTCTCACTTAGTTTCCACATCTCCCTCTGTAGCAAGATCATATACACATACAGGTTGAAAGCCAAGTTGCCTGACTTCACTAGGTGTTTCATGAATTTGTAAAAATCTCAAGGCTAATATGAGAATTCCTTGTATCATGAGGTTAGGAGGACCTTTGAACTTACCAAATCTAGAAGCCAGAATGTAAAGACATACTTGAGCTTTCCACATAGACATACCATGTAATTAAAGTGAAAAGACAAATGACAGCATAAGAACATTGCTAAACTTTCTAGAATGTAAGGTTTCTGTAACTAATGAAAAAATAAATTTATCAGCCCAATGAAAAGAAGAGTCCCAAAGGAGGTGCACTGAAAGGGACACATAAATGAATTAATCAGGTGAAAGGTCGCTTATGCTCTGCCCTGATAAATGAGATGCAAATTAAGATTACTAGAAGATTCAACTGCCTGCCCATCATACAGGCAAAAATACAAAAGATTGTGGGTGAAGCTATCAGAAAACTTAAAGAAAATGAAGTTATAAAATTTGCAGGAAATGGATGGATCTGGAGAGGATTATACTAAGTGAGGTAACCCAGGCCCAGAAAGCCAAATGTCACATGTTCTCTCTCTTATGTGGATCCTAGCTATAGATGACTGGACTTCTGTGTGAATAGGAAGAAAACTCAGTAGCAAAGGTCACTAAGCTAGAAAAGAAATATAAAGGGAAGACAAAGAAAGGGAGGGGGTACTTAAAGAATGGTATGGTATATATGTAAGTAGAAAAATAGATTAATGGGGGTGAAAAGGCCTAAGTGAGGTCAGGGGAAGACATTGAATAAAGGAAAGGTGGAGGGAGGGCTAATCAAAATCTAAAAGGATATAAATAAATCATATGAATCCTACTTTTTTGGATAATGGAACCCTCAGAAGCCATAGATTGTTACTAGAAAATTTTCAGTGCCAGGGATGCAATACCTTCCAGTGAGTTGTTGGCCAGGGAGGTCCCTGATGCCCCCAAAACATTACAGGTCATTGCCGAGGCCCTTGGTTTCCCACCAGGAATAGATCCTATTGCTGAAGACTCCACATACTTGGACTGCAAGGCCACTGAGAAATCCTGCTGGCACTGAGATAACAACCTCCTCCATGTAGACCAGCTGACAGAAAGCTGGAAGAAGCAATTTTGCATGCAGTTCAATGGGAGAAAGAGAAATCACCAGTGAAGATACTCAACAGTGGACAGTGAAAGCCTTATATTTTTCCAGGCCAAATGAGCCAATGGGTAAAATAGTGGCACTTCTGTCATGGTGGAAAACAACTGCCCTCTAATTGGATTGGAGGCCCACTCCATGGGAGGGAATACATCCCTGATGCTGAAAACCTACAATAGGGGTAGTCATTAGCCCTAGGGGTGTAACATCTGCTGCTCTCTGGCTAAATGTATATATTATGCTCATCAAACTGCCCAGTAAGCACATACCCATATATTAGTGCTACTCTCACTTTTGGTTGAGAACCTTCTCTTTTCAGATGGCAATGACCTTGGGATGATTCAGAAGGCATCATGGTGTGGGGAAGAAGTGACAGAGGAGTGCTCAGCACTGCAATATCTCTATGACATCTTCCAAGGCTCAGGATCCATTATGGAAGAAGTGGTGGAAAGAATGTAAGAGCCAAAGGAAGGGTAGGACTCTTTCCAATGTGTTCCTCCAGACACAAAATGGCCTGGATATCCATAATCTCACAGTGTATGACATCAAAATAAAAGAGAGTCTGATTGAGAGGAGGAGGGGATATTATGGAAAGTGGAGTTTCAAAAGGGAAAGTGGGGGAAGGGAGAGCATTATCATGGGATATTGTTTACAACTATGGAAGTTGTTAATAAAAATAAATAAATAAATAAAACAATAAAAAAAGAAAACTTAATTCTAATACTTCAAAGATGGTGCATAGTATAGCAGTGTGGAGGGCAAGTGCCCACATCTATTGAAGTAACAGCTGTATCTGCTTTTTGTATGTCCAGAAATTTCACTGTTGGAATCTTCCTTCAGATAGCATAGCACTCATCTCCCTTATGATAACACAGCACACATCTGAAGCAATGACTGAACCCAGCCTTTCATCACATCTAAAGGAGACTAAATAGTGATACTGTCACAGAAATAAAACACCGAGCCACACTTGATGGACATGATGGCACATGCCTATATTCCCAGGTATTGGGTGGTAAAGACAGGAGGATCAGATGTTCAAAGCCAGCCTGGACTAGATAATGAGTTTGAGCATAAGACATTGTCTCAAAACAATAAAACAAATAAGAAGTCTGAGCAACATTGCAAGCTGAGAGACTTCTTTAAAAAATATGAAAGAATATCTAGGAAATAATAAGGTAGGTTTGAAATTAGTGAAATTGAGTGAATAAACACAAAACTGCTTTGAAAAGGATTGAAGTAAGAATTGATAATAACATTTAGTTGAGTGCTATCAAGATGGGGTGCTGAGTAGGAATCAGAGACACAGAACAGGGATGGGAGGAAGATTTCCTTCGCAAAATTACTTAGAAAGTTTGATTTTGAACTATATGAAGGGTTTTTTTTTTTACCTTATAATCACATAAACACACACACACATAAAGAAAGCAATGGATTAGATGTATTTTTACATTCAGTAATATCTTACTACTTAAAGATTTTTAATAACTTTTCAAAAATACATTTTTATTTATTTGCAAGTAGAAAGAGATCAAGAGAAGACAGAATGGGTGTGCTATTCCCACTTATCAAAAGGAGGATGTGTGCTGTGGTATTGGAAGGAAGATGTATGCTGTTTTATCAAAAGGGAGATGTGTGCTGTGTCATCAGAAGAGAGATGTTTGCTGTCCTATTCCATGGATGGCATGCAATTCAATGTCCCAGTGCATGTTCTGGATAATCTAAGTGGCTGTTGTGCATGTTAAATACAACCAGATAGTTCCTGGGCTTAAGTACCACATGGGACATTTAGAAAGACACCGAGCACATATAACTAAAGAAACAAAGGAAGAAATCTGGCAATGTATAAACAAGCACATGAAGAAACTACACATCATTCTTCCAGGGTGGGGTACAGAAATGTTCTTTCATGGAAAACCTGTCACACAGATAGTCAATCATACAACCAAAATAATATGAAGATGAATATTTCTTTATTGGGTTGAGCAATGAAAGCATAAAATAAAAGTTATACTATAATAAAAAGTTACCTGTTAATGTTTCGTCTCTCTTCACTAAACGTCTATAAAATAGAGCCACGTCAACTTTATAAATGATACACAAAATCACTGAGCACACCACTGCCACTGAGAGGACAACTGCCATGACTATTCCTCCTGTGAACATGTGGCCTGGAATATCAGTCATGCCTACAAGCAAGGAAACAGAAAAGCAAAAAGAAATAGTGAACCAGAGCAATGCTGTCCACATCTCCCACTAACATGTTGGAGTTGTCAACTTTCACCTTCCTGAGAATCAAAGTAACTACCTCCCCCAGGGCTTCTACATCCAGCACAGTTATTCACACTCCTTTGGTTAGTCTGCACTAAGGGTATTTTTACTCCAGCTTATAAATGTGTGCAAAGAAATTCAGAGACCTAAACTAAAAACATGGCAAATCAGTGCATCTGTCCCCATGAAAGTCAGATTTATGAGGCAATAGTGTACAAGGGTGAAAAACGTAGACCTCAGTTAATGGATTGAGCAAACACAGCACATGGCTTTTAAAGAAAGTGTGTTGGACAGAGATCATTTGGGCTTGGAGGCTAGCTGTGTCAGCTAGTTTGCATGGTAGGAGAATTCATGGAGGACCCTAATTCCTATTATCTTCATCTAAAAAAAAATGCACTAACGTCTGAACTTCCTGCTTCGTTTACTGTGGCTGCTTGGAGGATTGAGTAAGACATTACATACAGAGTAGTTACGCAAAACAGAGCACACAGCATGCAAGGTTTCAGCAAACTTTTACAAATGTGCCCTTTGGGAAAAGAGGTACATACCCCAGTCTGAATCTGTCTTTGCTTACTCTGGATGAACTTGAGAAGTACAAATGACTACAAAAAGTAATTTTAGCAAGCATCCAACAAGGTAGTGATGGCTACACTAACATGAACATGTATTTCCTTCGGGTTTTGGTTTGTCCCTGGAAGATTTACTGAATTGACATCATATGGTAATTATTTCTTTACTTTAAACCAAGGCCATTTCACTAAGCCATATTCTAGGCTTTACATTGAGGCTACAGTGAGTGTACACATATAAATTATCTGCTTTATTGTTTATTTTCTAAGAATAGATTCCAATAGCTAGATGACTTCTACATCAAAGGAGACAAGCATTTCTGGGACAGGAGATTCTGGGAAGACAGCTCAGGAGGTAAAAGTCTCCACTACACAAAGCTTGATAACTAAGTCCAGCGATCCAGAGCCACCTGAAGCCCACAGACAAGTGAGCTTGATATTTATAGTGGCAAACTAAGAACCCTGTCTCAAGCAAGGGAGAAGGTGAGAAATGGCATGGGAGGTCCACTGACTTCCACACATGTGCTGTGGCACATGCGCCCACATACACAAAGATGAAATATTGATTTAATTTAAAAAGACATCTGGGGAGGTGGTTCAGTGTATTAAGTGCTTGATGTGCACACATGTTTGGAATGCCAGTACTCACACAACAAAAACAGAAAGATGCTGTGGCAGACATTTGTAATCCAACTATGACTATGAGTAAGAAGGGAGGCAGAGAGAGGAGAATCTGCCAGGAGGTCTGGTGCCAGCCAGCCTGCTCACAAAGGAGCACTGAACAGCGTGAAACCCTGCCTCAAAGGACAGGGATGGTGAGGACCAATACCCCAAATTGTCCTCTGACCTTCACATGCATGACATAGTACACATGCTCCTACAATCACCGACGTGCCCACACATGCTCACATGCAACCCATACTCCAAAATAGAGTGTAAGTGTGATGACCACATTCTTAGCACAGTTTTAAAGATGATTATCTCAGTAAAATCAATTATTCAGATGAAGGAACTATGGTTACTTAATATGCACCTTGAAAATAAGACAGGTTCTGGGATTCCTATATCTTTGAAAAGTTTATGCAATCATGGGTGGGTTGGAAGATCCCATTTCCAAGCCTACATTCTTGAACTCAGAGGAAAAAATGATGAAGGCAGAAACTTCCAGAGCAGGGTCATGAGGGTAGCTGGTGGTGAGCAGTAGTCAGGAAGTTTCAAATATGGTAACAAATCAGCCCATATTAACAACTCTAATAGTCTCTCCCTCACGAGTGCACAAGCCACAGCACAGATATTCACAAGGGGGTAAAAGAAAACACATATACATTTTAATCATTTCACCTGCTCTGTGTGAGTTTCTTGGGTGAGTTTCTTCACTATAAAAGCCTTGCTGGTGAGGATAGAAGAAATAATGGAGAGAGCTTACCATAGAGTCTGTCAAATAATTAAGACTAATGGATGGTAACTCCTAATATCAGTGCCTGAGGGAGGAAACTGTCTTCTCAACAAGTATCCTGGCTGAGAAGCAATGGGCACCCAGACAAGTCAGAGGGGGCAGCTTCTACCTCTGGGGTTCTCCATCCCATCCAAGCCTCTAACCCACGCTGAGGCAGTCACATGTGTGTCTGTCAGCTGCAGTCCCATCTCTCTGCTTGTGCATCTGCCTCTCTGTCTTCCTTTCTGTCTCTCATCTTTTAAAATTATTTTATATTTTATTTTTATTTATTTGATAGAGAGAGAGGGACAGATGGAGAAAAGGAGAGAGAAAGAATGAGCATGTTACAAATGAACATCAGAAACATGTGCCACCTTGTGCATCTGGCTTATGTGGGTCCTTGGGAATCAATCCTGGGTCCTTTGACTTTATATGCAAGTTCCTTAACCACTAAGCCATCTCTCTAGCCATCTTTCTTCTTTTTGTATGTTCCTCTGTGTGTGTCACTACTATTTTTGTCTACCTCTGTCTCTTCCTGTTTGTATCTCCCTATTTGTCTGTTTACCTACCAATCATTTTTTCTGTATGTGTATCTCTGTCTATCATCCTTCTCTCTCTCTCTCTCTCTCTCTCTCTCTCTCTCTCTCTCTGTGTGTGTGTGTGTGTGTGTGTATGTTTATTTCTCTCTCTCTCTTTGTGTGTGTGTGTTTATTTCTCTCTCTCTCTCTCTCTCTCTCTCTCTCTCTCTCTCTCTCTCTCTTTCTCTCTCTGTTTCCTCTTAGTCTCACATATCCTATCTAACTTTTCTCTTCATTTTTGTGGAATCAGTGGCAAAGCCTGGGAAGAAGCAGCAAATGAGTTGTGACTGAAGGAGCTTTGTGCTCTAGATAGACACTTCTGAGCAGCCACTGGACCAACAAGGCCCAGTGCATAACCCAGGAGTAGTCTATTAGGCAAACTTGGAAAACAACTTCCATGGATCACAGTCATCAGTTGTTTACTTGCAAGCTTTGGGTCTGGCCCAAGGAAGGGGTTTCAGTGAATTTCCACTGAGGGAATGAGCACATGCAAGGGTCTCCTGAACCCAGGGGTGTACCAAACTAATTTAGAGGCATTGTACCCATTAAGCTCAGCCTACAGTGATCTACAAATATCCCATAGGTTCTTATGGCCATAAGGAGTAGATGTGCCAAGGCGGCTGTTATTGCTTTCCCTCCATCTTCTCCTACCAGCACCTATGTCACTGTGCTGTACTTGACATCCCTAATCCAGACATGTGGTTTCTACAAAGGTTTGAAACACAACTGTGAGAGCAAATGCATAAGTTCGGTATTTTCATTCTCTGCTTGCAATCATGAAATTGGATTCCAGCAAGGACCAAGCCATTGAATTCTTCACCTCTCAGGAATTTGGTTGGCTGTGGAGACTGAGGAACTGATTGTTATTGCGGCACTGATTCAGCATCTGCCTGCTGTTTCCAGAAATGCCCATATATAAAACTTATATACCTTTTCTTATCAGGATGAAGCTTCTTGTGTCTGTGGCTTCTGGGTTGGTCACTGTGCAATTATATAAAAAATTGAGATTATTTTCTGTAACTTTTTCAATTCTCAAGGTTTTTGAAGCATGTCGCTTGCCTTCTGAAATCCTATAATATTAGAAAATAATTTACAAATAAGTTTTGTTTACGACAGAAAAAAATTTACACATAAGGTGGAATTTATATGTCTAAAATATGCAAATGAGAAAGTTCCTTTCTGGCACGTACTGTCAAATGTGGACTACAATGACCCTCCTGCTCTTCCATGGAGCACCTTCCAGAAGCAAGCCTGAGTCCATCTGGGCAGTGCTACCAATTGCCTACAATTTAAATGTGTACAGGGCCATCAAGCAAAGTTGAAAATCATGAAAATATTCATTCTCTCTCTCTCTCTCTCTCTCTCTCTCTCTCTCTCTCTTCTACTTCTTCCCTCCTAAGTAGAACTACATGGAATTCCTCCTGCACTGTGGACTCTACTAATTGTGGAAAGGCAGTGCTGTTCTATACAGCTTCATTGCCATGATTAAGTTCCTAAACTATGGGGGGCCTATTTCCCTGATGAACTCAGACACAAAGATCCTCCCAAACCAGTTTCAATAACATAACAAAAGCACTATCCACCTTAACCAAGTAGGTTTTATCCCAGGAATGCAGGGTTAGTTCAACATATGGAAATCTGTCAAGGCAATATACCACATAAATATGCTTACACACAAAAAACACATGATAATTTCAATAGTTGCAGAAAAGGCTTTGGACAAAATACAACATTACTTCATGATCAAAACAATGGAGAGAATAAGCATGGACAGTTTATATCTCAACATAATAAAGGCTACATTTAAACCACCTAAAGCCCAAATAAAACTTAATGGAGAGAGACTGAAAGAATTCCAATTGAAATCAGGAATAAGACAGGGGTACCCACTCCCACCTCTGCTCTTCAACATAGCACTGGAAGTTCTAGCTCAAGCAATAAGACAGGAGAAACAAAGGAAACAGATACGAATTGGAAAGGAAGAAGCAAAGTTAGCTCTATTTGCAGACAACACGATTTGTACATAAGAGACCCGAGAGCCCCCATCTCAAAACTCTTAAAAGTGATTAACTCCTTCAGCAAAGCAGCAGGATACAAAGTCAATGCACAAAAATCAGTAGCCTTTCTATATGCAAAGACAAAGATTCAGAGAAAGAAATTAGTGACATTGTCCCATTTTCAAGAGCAACAACAACAAAAAATACCTTGGAATAACATTAAACAAGGATACTAAAGATTATATAATAAAAACATAAAAACAGTCAAGAAAAAAATTGAGGAGGATCTGAGAAAATGGAACAAACTCTCATGCTCCTGGATAGGCAGAATTAACATTGAGAAAATGGCAATCTTACCAAAAGCAACATACAGATTCAATGCAATACCTATAAAAATCCCAACATTTTTCTTCACAAAGATAGAAAAAAATGATCTCAAAATTCATATGGAATAGCAGAAGACCTTGGATGACCAAGCACATCCTCAGTCTAAGAATCACCTCTGGAGGCATCACCATCCCTGATCTAAAGCTACATTACAAAGCCATAGTAACAAAAACAACATGGCATTGGCATAAAAGCAGGATTATAGACCAGTGGAACAGAAGAGAAGACCTGGACTTTGGGTCAAGTAACTATAGCTACTTGAATTCAACAAAGGCCCTAACAATTCAGGCTGAAAAAAAAATGGCATCTTCCACAAATGTTGTAGAAACTGGAGTAATCATGTGCAGAAAAATTTACCTCGATCCACACATTTTGCCATGCACAAAAATCAAATCCAAATAGATCAAAGACCATTTGGAATGGAGGGCAAGGTTGGGGTAGATACACAAAACTGGACCCAAATGCACCCAAATGGAATGGTTATCACAAAATCCTATATCCTGAAAGACAGACTAAAAGGTTGAAATTTCATCAGATCCTTAGAGGGAACACCTGAATCAAAGAGCACTGAAGAGGGAATGATGAAGACTAACCTTAATCTTCTCCTGTTTCTCTCTCTGTCATTCTATCTCTTCTCTCTCTCTCTCTCTTTATATTACCTATTTTTTTTTCTTCCTTCTTTTCCTTGTCACTGGCCTGTAACTCCCAGTACCAGGATGTGGTTAGCATTCACAATGAGCTGTTGATCAGATAGATCTACAAAGTTTCCCAAAAGAAGACAGACTTCTGTCAGAGCACTTGATTACCCACCAAAGGGTAATGGTAAGATTCTATTGCTGAAGATACCATGTGCTGTTGGTACAGAACATGGAGAGACCTGGCTGGAATCTGGAAGAGAGTCAGTCCCAAGAAAGTTAGCTTGTCTAGTGACAGATGGTGCTACATAAGAAACTGGGGGGAAACGGCCACCATCTATCCAAGCAACTCGTGGTCTAAGCTACTCAGCAGCAAACAACCCAACATGATGCTCACTGAAGTGCAATAGCGGCACATAGCCAAGGAGGGAAGGAGGGTAGCCAACTGCTCTTGAATTGGCTGACAGATCCACTCAGTGGAATGGAACGCATAGCTGGAACTAGGAAACAAGTCATAATTGTACCCAAATAATGAGTTAGCTCTCCAGTATCAAGTTCCCACCAATCTTGAACTACAAGAGGGCCTATACCTAATGATAGTACCAGCATGTGCTGTTTACACACTGAGTATGTAGATAACTAGTAAAGAACAAAAAGAAAAGGAAAAAAGCATGCTGAATTCACAGTTTCAAAGGCAAGGCTCAGGCTTTGCAGGGCTCCTGAGCTGCTATGCATGATGGGAACATGGAGTGTCTACATGTTCGGACTGTCTCTCCCTACATGGAAACCTCCAGAATTCAATCATGTGGTCCTCTCTGTGAGGTTCTAATCAAATAAATCACTTTTCAGAGGAACCTCCTCTGGATATCAGAGGTAGTTTAAACTTCCAACCTCTGAATTCCATTTAAAGCACTTTGGGATTATACTTTTGTTGGAATTCAAGTGATAAATCATTTCCAAACAATAACTATAAATTGTTTAGAATAGACACATTTCCATCCAACATGTCCATGCATCCTGGAGATTACTATTTTACAGACACTAAAAATATTACTATTCTCAGAAACTCCAGGCATGATAGAAATATCATTTAATCAATTCACCAAGCCTCAAGCTTCTCAAAGAAATCTAAGACAACAGACTGTTCCAAAATCAGAAAAAAAGAAAGTTCTATTTTTATAATTCAAGCCATTCCTGAATGGAAGAATGTCATTTGTAACTTTTATGGCACATTAATGAAAGTATAATGTTTGACACGTCTTTCAAACTCCAAGAAAGTATAGCCCAGTTTACTATTTTATAAGAAGCTAGGCAAAATTCGATCCTTCTAGCTCTTGACTCAAAGATGTTTTTATAAGATGATGTTACCAATCCTCACTGATCAGCTAAATCCTCTTTTTCAAGCTTAGAGCTTGAAAATAAATGTCTGCATTATCCATTACCTTAAGCTATGACAATTACAATGATAAAACAAATTATAGCTATAATTTAAAACAAATCCAGATACCACATCAATCACTCCAGAGCCCATTATCTTTTGCATTGTGTATATATCATGTGATTTTTTATATCATATATCACAGTCTCTGTTATAAGTTACACATGCATACCAAGTTCTCATTGACTGCTCTTCATGTACATTAGGATGTAGGACATTATCATCATGGAAGTTCCAATAAAAAGTATCATCTTCATTAAGTAAAGCAGAGCAGATGAGCTCTACATCTTTTCCTAGGTGAAAGTTCAAAGCACAGTTTTGAGTTCAGAAACTCAAATTTCCCAAAAGTTTCAGAATAATACAATCAGTGTGTGATAATCAAATGCAAAACATCTATACCTGATAGCAAGATGTCAGAAATGCCTTTTTTTAATTTAAAAACTTCCAGTAACAGCAGATGAATTATATAGCAATGGCAAATCATTACCAAATTATGAACTAACTTCAAATATTCACTTTTAACACAATTATTATAATTTGGGGTAGCTTATGGACTTTATGTTCAATCTAGAACTTAATATACAATGTCAAGCCAATGCTTCACTATAAGTTCTAGAAAAAATAAAATGAATGAATCACATACACAAGTCTACCTGAAAGGTAAAGGCATTATGATTCAGGGAAAACAGGGAGAAATAATTACACTAATAGGGCAATTAGGAAAGAACCCTTCCTAATAGATAAATAGCTACTTTAGTTCTCAGGGATTTATTTGGGTTTGAAATAAGCAGGACTCATAGAAGGAAGAGGGTCCAGTCCAACAGAGCTTCTGGCAATTGCACAGCTTGCAGGAGCATGACTATGGGCCTGGGCAGCATGAGGCTGCAAAGACAGAGACACAACTCCTGCATCTCATGGTCCTGAGGAAAGCATGTGCTCCTAGGCCAGAACTTTATCTTTTTCCACTCGTGATCAAGAGCTTTATTTTGTTTTTGTCCGAGAATCCTTTCTATGACCCTGGGTATGTGGATATACATACATACACATATACAATAGGTGTGCTAGTCAAACATTTATTAATGATAATGAATCATAAATAAACTTATCTTAAAACAATTTTGTATCTACATAATTTTAGTATTAAAGACAAAAGTAAAGTCTCATACTTATGAAATGGAGGTCCTTGTTTATTTGTATATAAAGAATTGAATCCTTTGCACTTGATACTTCATAATATTGGTTATTTCCAGTGGATTTTAGAGTTGATTAATATTGTGATTTAATAATAATTAATTCTCAAAATACCAATTTACATAAATATGTAGTATAAAATGTCAGCAGTATGTTGACACCATTTCAGAAATTGCTGGAACTTCTGTCCTGATCACCAGCCAAAATCTATTTAACAATTTCTTAGGAAACAAGTCAGCAACTCAAACAGAAATTTTTTTAATAAAACATTATAGTACAATACAACCCAAAAGACATAAAATTTGGATACTTATAAGTAATGGTGAGAAGAAAATATTAAAAGTCTTTGTTCTCCATAATTAAACTAGAATGCTTTTATAAGAGCAGAAAGTTTTGTTTGTACAGTAAACGCATTGCAATTCATAGCATTCAGTAGTCTGGAACCTGCACTAAGGTGTTTCGGTGTTTGTTGGTGGGTGGCGTGATGGCATGTGCAGGGCAAAGTGCACATTATGTTATATGTGTAGACCAAGGCTGCAGTGACGTCATGGAATGCCAGAAACACCTTGGATTATTTACTCAATTGATTTTGAAGTTTTTCTGTCATTACACATCCAGAAACCTTTTACTTTTGCCAATTTTTGTGACCTCACCCCCGCCAAAAAAAATCACACAGTTCCATATAGGGTAATGATTCACAGCTTACACAGCTCTGTACTCATAGAAAAAGTTTACCATAAACCTGGTTGCATAATTCTCTCCCAATCCTAGCTATTGGAAACAAAAGGCTGATTAGACATTAGACCTTCATCCAAACTACCCCAGGTCAGTTCTGAGCATAGTTAGTAATCTATGAATTACTTAGCCTTGCTGTGTGTCAGTTATTTATTTACCCTATGAAATGGTAGTCAATCTGCCTTCTTAGAGAATTTAATTCAATGATGTATTTCAATCATGTATCACTATACCTGGTTTAGCATTTTTAGCATATGCAAATTTCATTCTTTCCCTCTTTGTTTTCCTTTCCAAAAGAAATTGCCTGACTAGATATATTAATGCATAAGATCTATACTGACAAATCTTAAAGGTACAGTTAATTCCATCATCATATATGCAAACATAATAAGTCTGAATTAATTCTCACTAAATTTTCACATTTATAAATGACCACAGAGATACTTAGCCACACTCAGAGTAACATAAACCCTACTCCACAAAGGGTAGTTTCATTGTCTTTTTAATGGACTAGCAGTTAATCCATCTAAAAGTGGCATTAGTCAAACAATGGCATGCATTTTCTGTTTGTGTAATGCTTTTTCAATAAATATGTAATGCGTTATGCCAGTCAATAGTGAATCACACCTACCGTTTGGAAACCCAAATAGCCTCTCCATTCATAAATACAGAAACATACCTAGTTGCACTTCAACATAGCTGAACTCTGGTCCCAACACAGCTGGAATTACTTTACTGTGTTCTAAAATTAAAAACAGAAAAGAAATAAAAAATTATAATTACCTTGATTTTCCCTTGAACCAACATATTATAATATGCCCATTCTGTGTAACAAATATTTTAAGATACCATCTCCTCCTTAACCATGGTTATGCTTTCTGCAGTTTTAGTTACAAGTCAACTGTTATTCAAAAATTTAAAATGGAAAAATTCCTCCAAATAAACAACTTATAAGTTTCAAATTGCATGTCATTTTAAATTTTTCAACACATTTGTTCCAAACTAGGACATTAAATCCCTCTGTTCAGTGTATCCATGCTTTATACACTGCCCTCCTGATTATCATACTATGACAGTGTTTGTGTGTACAAGTAATCCTATTTTATTTCATCATGACCCCAAAGCACAAATATGTTCAGTGCCAACAGTAATTTAATTTCATAATATTGTAATACTTGCTCTATTATTATCAGTGATTGTTGTGAATCTATTACTGTGTTTAATCTTCAAAGCAAACTTTCTCAAGGCCATGTATGTTTAGGAACACAAAGTTTTGGCACTATTGTGATTTCAGGCACCCACTAAGACTGTCTTGGGATATATCTGTGGCCAAGGGGATACCTGTGACATCACTTTACATTTACTTGAGTTGTGTTTTTGCTAACTAAAGGATCAGCTCATATTCCTTGCTGGCTCACTTTCGATCACCTGCACACTCACAGAGGTATGTAAAGCACTTCAGTCTGCTTTTATCTTACCTCAATCTTGGCTTCTGCTCAGTGAACCAAAAGAAGATGACAGACACTGAGAAGACCAAAACTGTAAGACTGAGAAGATGCAGAGTCTCTGGGAGTACTTTCTTTTTTGCCTTCTTTTATTATTTTTATTTTTATTTGAGACAGTGAGGGAGAGAAAAAATAGAGAGAGAGAATGGGCATACCAGGGCATTTAGCCACTGCAAATGAACTCCAGACACATGTGCCACCTTGTGCATTTGGCTTACATAGGACCTGAAGAATCAAACCTGTGTCCTTAGGTTTTGCAGGCAAGTGCCTTAAACGCTAAGCCCTCTCTCCAGCCCTGGAGTGCTTTCTTGATATATGCAGAGAGCCTCCATCTGCCCTTTACCCCACAGTAATGGATTTGCCCAGTACAGTGCAGGAAGAGGCTGAGCCCAGTGCCGTGCTCCTCTCCCAGGTACCAGCCCTTCCCTTGAAGATGCTGAGTCCCCTGCCAGTGTGGGGCCCTAATGGCCACACCTGATTCAGCCCAGCCAAGACTTACCTACACCTGTAGGCCCAGTGCTATTCCTGTTCTTAGGGACATCAGACCTTGCCGTGAAGTATGTAACCTTCTCCTTAATTTCCATGTAGGAATGCTTAGGAAGTAAAGGTTTACTCAGCAGTTTCTATTCATGCCAGAGTACAGTCCAAGGCAGCAGATAACTATGAGTCCCTGAGATCTATCACTGACATGTTTGTCAAGGAGAAGCTGAGGCAGAGAGATGTTATGTAATAACTCTCTAAAGGTCACCACATTGTTAGAAATGCTCCAAATAGAGCAGAGGATGCCATCTCTGGAAGCTTTGGAATTTAACAGAAGGATATTCTTAGTGATCTTTTTAAGGAAGTAAAGGAAGGGTAGCCAAGTTAGATGAAGGAAAGGAAATGTGTGAAAGGACCAAAAAACCAGAGATTTATATGAAATGAAAAGGCACACATAGATGACAAAATACAGCTAAAGAATTTAGAGTAGTACTGGAGAGATGGCTCAGTATTGCAGTGTACTTCCTGCCCAAGTATGAGGGCTTGAGAGGGCTTGAGGCATCCAGTTTGAATCTCCAGAACCCACATTAAGCAGCTGGGCATGGCCATGTGCACCCATAACCCTAGCCCCTCAAAGGAGCAGAGACAAAGGAATCTCCAGAACTCTTGAACAAAACAGCAAGCTCTAAGATCAGTAACTCTAGCTCAAACAAGAATGGGTGTGGGAGAATGATGAAGCAGGACACCTGACTTCCTACTCAAACTATCTCACACAAGTGAATCCCATTGCAGGCGAGTACAGGGAGCAATGCAATGGCATGTGCACCATTCATAACTGCACATCACCTCTCTCTCTCTCTCTCTCTCTCTCTCTCTCTCTCTCTCTCCACACACACACACACACACACACACACACACACACATGCACGCACACACACACACACACACATATGACACGGGGGGAGGAGGATAAATTAGAGTAGGTAATTATCCATAAAATTTAAGACTTTTGTGTTAAGATTTTCATGTATGGAATTTCTAGATTATAACTGTAATAAAAAGAGTGGTCAAGCTGGGTGTGGTGGTGCACACCTTTAATCCCAGCACTCAGGAGGCAGAGATGGGAGGACTGCCATGAGTTCAAGGCCACCTTGAGATGAAAGAGTTAATTCCAGGTCAGCCTGGACCAGAGTGAGACCCTACCTCGAAAAACCAAAAAAAAAAAAAAAAAAAAAAGGGATCACCCTATCCAGAAAGGTGAAGACTTCCCATTAGCCAGGTCTTGTAATTACATGCAGATGCATGAAGCTATGGTTGGAATATTTGCTCCAAAACTCATGTGAAAATCTTTCTGTGATAACAGTACTTAGAGGTGATAGCATGTTACAGATGTTAGGTCATGAGAGCTCAACTCTTAAGAACCTACTAAGGGAATTATTGCAGAAATTGGGTAATTATTGTACAAGTAAGTATCTGATTAAAAGGATAGGCCAGCCCAGTTCTTCAATCTGTCTTCCACATGGTCACTGGCCTTCTAGCCAAGATATAATGCAGCAAGAAAGCCCTTACCAGATATGGTCCCTTGCTCTAGATTGCTTAGTCTGCAGAACTTTCAGCCAAATCACATTCTATCATTTTTCACTAGCCCAGTCTGTAGTATTCTGGTGCAGCTAAGGGCATGGACTATGGCACATGGAGAAATCAGTATGTGGGTGTGACAGTTAAAGATCTTGTCATGGGGAAATGATCCTGTATTACCCAGGTGGGCCTCAAAGGTTTCCTCATACAAAAGACAGAAAGGGAAGTCTCAGAATAAAAAGCACATAATGATGGAAGTAAAATTGAGAGAGATACAGGCAGAAAGAGAGAGAGAGAGAAATTTGGAATATTTTGAAATGCTGTGCTGATTCTGAAGATGAAATGTCATGAGCTAAAGTGTAGAAATTCCTCTGTATATGGCAAAAGGCAACAATGACATTCTCCCCTAGACTTCTAGAAAAAAACTCAGTTATGCCAAAACTTTGATTTCATCCCAGTTAACCCACTCATATGTCTGACCACCCACACTGTAAGAGCATGTACATTGTTTAGGACACTAAGTCTTGGGGTATTTTGTTACCGTAATAATACATAAGTGCACAGCTATGTGATGGATGGGTAAAGTGCAGAGGAAAGGCACTGCTGACACAGAAGTTCTGAAGAAAGCTATAGGCCTAGGCATTTGGTTAAACAAGTCGTCCATATAAGGTTTCCTACTTACCAGGATGGTAAGGGAGAAGGTACAGTATGGGTATGCCATGCATATTCAAGTAACAGAAGGAGCTCTTATGTGAAAAGGAGCCGGACAATCTATGAAGTTGTTAAAAACAAATAACCAGTAGGTAGGGCTGGGGAGATGGCTTAATTGATAAGGCAGTTGCTTGCAGAGCCAAAGGAACCAGGTTTGATTTCCTGGGACCCATGTAAACCAGATGCAAAATGTGGCTCATGTGTCTGGAATTCATTTACAGCAGCTGGATCACCAGCATGCTCATTCTCTCTTCCTCTTAATATCTGCCTCTCTCTTTCTCTCTCAGATAAGTAAATTAAAATTAAAAAGAAACAGAAGGTATAAGCTATAAGAAGCACAATTTAACTCAAGGGGGGGAAGGAGCATGCATAACAACAAAAGGATGTTCAACAACTCCACGTTTAAATCCATGTTAAGCTGCTTTGTGATTGATAATTCACTTAGAAGTTCCCAAGAAGGGGCTGAAAACCCAAATCAATGGTTGAGCCAAATGAATGCCTGCCTGTGGTGAAGCTCAATGAAAATGGCTCTAAGGTTACCATTTCAAGAGAATCTCCTGCCTTCATTAACTATGAGAAATAGTCTAGTCAGAGGTCAAACCAATCTGCACTGTACTCTCTTTTCCACTAGTATACACATTCCTGTACTTCCCCCTTCCTCATCAGCACACACAATCCCTTATTTCACCTCTCTGTTAGTCCTTCCTACCACATACTCTGCCCATCCCTAATGCCATTGCTTCAAGACTCAGTTCCCTGATGTGTCTTTTCTTCCAGGTCCACCTTGTATCCCTTCAGCCTCTCAGGTGACCTATGTCAGGTCAATGTGCCTGGTGGGCTCTCCAGATCACAACAAAATTCCCTTAGAATAGTATGTTAGGTTAGTACATGTTTCTCTACTTCCTTGTCTTCCTGACATAAATACTGGGATTGAATTTAGAGGTCTTCAATAAATATTTATGTCCACAGCAAGTAATTGTTCATTGAAAATAATAGTTTAATAACAAAAGTTTCCACAGTATACTCAAATTTTAAAAATAACTAAAAAGGAGAAGGAGAAGGAGAGAGAGAGAGCATACTTACGCATGTAAACTTGTATTTGCTGTCAAGAAAATGTTTGTATCAGCCAGGTGCATGAAAGAGCAAAATACAAGCTTTAAACCTGGTTTGAAATTGTAGTGTGATCACAAGCCCACCCCATGGCCTCTCCTTTCCCAGATATCTTTATGTATCTCTTCTCAATTGGAAGGTTTCTCTTACCTGGAACTACTGTTATAATGAAAGTCTTCGTAATGTTGTACAATTTTCCATTATGATAGAGAAAAAACACACAGGAGTAATTCCCTTCATCTCTAAACTCAGCATTCTTCTGTATTGAAGGGTTTTTATTGCTTTGGGATATTTTTTCACAGTTCTGTTTTTTGAAAAGCAAGAGAATATACCTGAGGACAGTGAAGTCAGTGTTCATGTTGTAAACAATTCACACTTTTAAAGCTTAAGATTTTTAAAGGAAATGGCGCACAATGTGAAACAGCAGTTCCTAACTCAATAGCTCAGTGACTGGTCACTGCTTCTATGTGAGCAATGAATTGCCACAACTGTCATGATCATGTCATTATCAACAAATGCGAGATGGCTGGAGAGATGGCTTAATAGTGAAGGTGCTTGTGTGCAAAGCCTAAGATCTCATATTCGACTTCCAGATCCCATTTAAGCCAGACACACAAGGTGACACAAGTGTTCAAGGTTTTGCATGCACACAAGGTAGTGCATACATCTGGAGTTCAATTACGTGACTGGAGGCCTTGGTGCACAAATTCTCTCTTGCTCTCTTCTCTAAAAAGAAAAAAAAAAAGCCAATTTGTTGGGCTTGCCTCAGAAAAATAAAAATTACATATAAATGCTGGAGAACAGAAGAGAGCGGCCCAATGCCCTGTCATCATTTTTAAATCTATTTACACACACACACACACAGAGAGAGAGAGAGAGAGAGAGAGAGAGAGAGAGAGAGAGAGAGAGAGAGGGAGAAATGACAGGCAGACAGGTGGGCTAAGGCAGAAAATCTCAACAATAAGGTACTCATGTCTAGACTTTCTATTAAACATGACTCTAATGCAGAATGCTTTCAGTCATTTAGGGTGCTTGGTGTTAAATAGTACAAAAAGCAGCAGAATGACTCAACAGACAGAAGCAATAGACCCCCTTGATATCTTGCACAAGAGGGCAGTGGACAGAATAGACATGTGTCAGGGAAATTCAAGTTCAGAGATTTCAATATCGCTCTTTTTCTCTCTCCCACATGTGTCACAGTAATCAATAACAACAATGTAATAACAAAAATAAAGCTACTCTCTTCAATCGAGCCATCAGTCACACACTAATAAGTCCTGATCATCCTAGGAATGATAGGAAATGAGGAGCTGAATGGTTAAGCTGGCTAAGCTTGATCATACATCCCTGTTCTTTCACATTCCAAACAAGGAATACCTAATGTCCACTAGCTTTCACTTCAAAAATAGCTAGAACTGTTGGCCTCTGCAGCTTCACTGGATGGTAACTAGAACAGACTTATGAGAGCTTTGTGTATGCTTCGCATCAGCAAAGTCTTTCTGCAGAAGTCATGTTTTATGAACTCAAACTTATTTTTCCCAACATATGCAAAATACTAGACTCTTTGTATTTTGTTCCAAAGCAGCACTTCACAGATTCAGCTTTGTGTCCCTCTCCTCTGGAAGGTCATGTAGTCCACAGCCTGAGAAGGCTTAGCTTTGAAGTCAGTTGTTTAGCTCCAAACATCCCCAGGATTCCCGTTTTCTAAATATAAGTATCTGCATACCAGGACATTCTTAAAACCCAGGACACTGAACCTCATTAATTTATATATGCCATAAAACATGTACAACAACAGGAAAGAGAGACATATCAACTCAGGACTGACTCTCATGTTTAGAAAACATCCCAGATAAGAGGGATCCTTGAAAAATCACAAGTAAACAGGCTTGCAGCAAAAGATACAAACAAGAACTTTGAGGAAATCATCAGTGCTTTCAACTTTCCTGAGTCCTTCTGTTCAAATCATTCACTCTCAGCTCTTTGGAGTTGCCATGAGGTGGCCTGGTCAGACTTGTTCTACAGACATGTGGGTTTGTACTGCGTGTGCACTGATGCGCCTGTGTATGCTTTCCCATGCACTATGTATACATACATGAGTGTACGTATACTTTCCACGGCAGAGTTAAAAGAACCCAATAAGAAGAAGGTATACCAACAGAAGAAAATAGACCATGTCCAGGCACTGCACAAAAGAAAAGCAATTAAGATGTGATAAACATATTTGAATTTTAATTTATTATAAGAACAAAAAGAAAGAAAGACTGTCAGCAGTTTTCTATTTCATGTATGTTACTGTCTGACAGAATCATTTCTTATGTTGTAGAAATGTAAGAAGCATGACTAGTGGATTCTTTCACCAGGTGTGGGGTTTTATCTGAACAGAGCCCCTGGAGAATAGTTGAATGATGTAGATTAAAAGTTATGACCACACTGTTGGGCTTTGATCAATTTAAGGATCTGGTTGAAGAACAAATCCTACAAACACCTGAAGGTTTATGGAAATACATCATTTTAGTCTAAAAGTATTGTTAAATATAGGAAATTCATAAATGTCTAACACAATGGGATCAAATAGCCTAAACCAAGACCACACAAAATAGAATCCACTATTTGGGAAAAAATGGTTTAAAGATATAAAAGAATAATTATATATAATTTTTAATTTTAAAATAGTAAAAGAATGATTCAAAGAATAAACTACCTTTAAGTACAGATGTTTATATAAGAAATAAAAGGGGCTACAGACTATGCATGATTCCCATAGTCTTCATTACTCATTTCTCTGTCCTACAGCTTCAAAAATTAACTCATATATTCAGAAAAATATATATGTGCATTGTAAAATGTATGTATTTGATTTAAAAAATAGAATTCCCTAAAATAAGTTCATTAAAATGAAGGAAAATGAAGGAAGTACAGGAAAGAAGCCACAATCATTCACTGAACACCGAAAACAACACGGGGCAGCTACTGACTCTTCATAACCACCACACATGACATTTCCCCCAGACAGGCTGTAAGAACTCTGGAAGATAAACATGTCAGGTGACAAAGTGGTCCACAGCCATCATAATCTCCTTTTACAATGTTCTGTTTTATCATGATGGATCAAAAACTGGACCTTTCTACCTGCTGTCTTCAAGAAACCCACCTCACCACTGAAGATAGACACCTCCTCAGGGTGAAAGATTGAAAATGATATTCCAAGCAAATGGCAATAAAAAGCAAGCAAGCAGGTGTTGCTATATTAATATCTGATAAAATAGACTTCAAACCAAAAGTAATGAAAAAGGACAAAGAAGGCCACTTCTTACTCATCAGAGGAATGATCCAACATGAGCACATCATACTCATAAATATATATGCACCAAGCACAGGTGCATCACAGTTTATAAGACTAAATCTACTTGACAATAAAATTGAAATAAACACCAACACCATTGTAGTTAGAAACTTCAATACTCCACTATCATTAATAGACAGACCATCCAAGCAGAAAATCAACAGGGAAATCATAGAGCTCAACAAAATCATAGTTGAGCTATACCTGACGGATATCTACTGAACTTTCTACTCCAACTCTACAGCATACACATGCTTCTCAACAGCCCACAGAAACTTCTCCAAAATAGACCATATATTAGGCCAAAAAGTGTGGCTTCATAAAGTCAGGGAATTGAAGTAACTTCCTGCATCATATCAGATCACAATGCTTTAAAGCTAAAAATTAAAAAGAAACACATCAAGAACTCCATCAGTTCCTAGAAACTAAACAACACACGTTTAAACAATGAATGGGTCATGAAAGAAATTGTAAAATTCCTAGAATTGAATGATAATGAAAACACAGCCTACCAAAACTTATGGGACACAATGAAGGCAGTAATAAAGGGAAAATTCATAGCCCAAGCCTTAAGTTGAATAATTGTTGAATTGTTACCTTATACAATGATGTTCTGTTGATCTGCTTTGCATAGAGTGTGTTATCACAAGTTATCTGCAAAGATTTGTGAACTTCTATGCGCTTATTTAGTACATGTTCTTCATTAAAACAGCTGTGTTTGTTTCTTTTGATGACATTTAATGTCCATTCCCCAGTATCATGTCTATGAAACACAAGTATAAACATAGTTTGTAAATATTATAGAGATTTTGCAACTCTATTTCCCATCTTCCCTCTTCCAATAACTATTTCTCTAATTCCTATATAAAGATAATGACTCATTGATGACTAAACCCTACTTTGTTTCCTTTTTGTTCAAGCAGAAGCAGAAAGTTAACAACTGTCATAGGGTGAAAAATTACAGAACAGAGTAGCTTAAACACACACATATAGATGTCAGAGAAACAAGAGTTAAAACTTAATCATGTTTAGTGATGGACAAGTTCAGTGATCCTTCAAATAGTAGGGAAGCTATAGTTTCATGATATTCACAAACAGACTTGCAGCATTGCTTTCTGAACATGTGTGTATGCACTGTGTTTTCTCTTTCTCAAATCAATTCCTGCCCACTTTTTTTTTCTTTTGAGTAGACTGGAGTTTGGCACAGTCTTGGCACGACTGAACAAAAGAGAGTCTGAATAGATTTTATAGTTGTTATTTCTTCAATCAGAAATTAGTAATCTAGAAACAACAGTAGGTTTAAGAGAAAAAACATATGCAATGGATGTTTCCTCACACCATTCATGTGATTAAAGTAGCAGACTTGTGTTGTCATGTCCTGTGTACTCAAGAATGTGTGCCCACCTGGGCTAGTACAGTTGCCCTGAAAATTTATAATAGGCTGGAGAGAAGCCAAAGTTGTCTGTTGCTCACCACCTTGTAGATATTGGAGTGAGTATGTGTGAGGGAGATGGTCATTTCCTCACATTCAGATGGGAAAGCTAAATCCCAGAGCAATTAAATAACTTACCCAAGGACACACAGGTGTGTCTGCGTCTGTATGTCTGCATGCGTACATGCATGTGTGTGTACATGTGCATGTGTACACATGCATGCAATCTGATGGGTTGGTCCAAGATGTAAATGGCCCAAGAGGTAGAACAGATTTGCATACTACTACTGTTTTACAATCCATATTACCCTGCCCTTCACCTTGTCTGTGAACTTATACAAATTAACTAGGGTTAGAGAGAGTGGCAGGCTGTTCTATGGCTAACAGCATTGGGTCAATGACATGAGTACAGGCTAGCCATCATCACCTCTGCCACAGAAAGTGGTATATAGCAGGAGAATGAGCCAAACTAACACTAGCAAGTTAGGGCTAACAAACCATCAAGGTCCACCCCCAGCAACACACCTCCTCAGGCAAAGGTTCCACCTCCCAAAATGCCATTAGCTGGAGATCTAGCATTCAAAACACTTGAGTTTAGGGGGATCACCTAATGTAAAACATATAAAACATACACACACACACATATATACACACACATACATATATGTATATATGTGTATATATGTGTGTGTATGTATTTGACATGTTCCTAAGGTGTCCAAAATAAGTTGTTCCTGGGTAGAAGGTCATTCACTGTCAAAGCCATTGTATAATTGCCCATTGTATAAGTGGCATTTTTACCTTCACTGTAGTTTCATATTACTCATCAGTCTCCATTAGATTTCAGGGTTTGTCTACAAAGCCACTCTGAAACACCTTATTTTCTGTGCCTCCTTCTATCCACTACCCTTTGTCTCTGCTTCTCTGTCATCCTTCCTCCTTCTGTTGGCTGCATTCTTGCTTCCTAATCCAGGCTGTGTTCTCTGCCCTCCATATCAGAGAAATGGAAAATGCTCTCTGTGTCTTTCTCCTGGGAATGGTCATAGATAGTTGACTCTTCCCTTCCACATGCTTTCTGCCATGTCCAGAATACCTTGTTCCTTTATGCAATTAGGATGGAGAAGGTTGGGTGCTCTTTTCTACTCTCCTCAAGCTTCTTTAATGTGCTATAAAAAGTACAATTTTGACCCATTTCTAAAATTGTCCCTCTCCTAAAATGTTATTTAAGGTGTATTGTTTTTAAGATTCCTACAATTTTATTCTGACATTTGGGTGTTTTTATGTATAAAAACCACTGTGGCCTTATTTTGTGAAAAACCACAAGAGTAATACAGAGGTTTTACTATGATGTTTTACTGCTGTCAAAGGCACATTAATAATAATTAGGCCGTACCCTAGAGTACAGACATTTCTAGAAGAAATCTCCTACATTTGACAGTACAGTGATACTTCTCAGCTAGCCATGAGCTGCTTTCTGTTGACTGGTCTCCCATCTTTATAAAAAAACCCATTCATATGTACATACACATGTTCATGTACATAAATGTGTACATGCAGGGACATGCATATGCATGTTCCTATGAGACAACCAAGCTCAGTAATAGTAGCAGACAATATTAGTTGGTTGTTCTCATTTCTTGGAAATTATACTTCTTGATTGTGAGCGTCCTGGCATAATAATATAAGGTGGTAACAGGGCAGGGATTTCCTGTTCTCTCTCTCTCTCTCTTACACACACACACACACACACACACACACACACACCCACCAAGGACTGTTGGTTATAGCTGGCTACCAAACCCACACTTTCTCCACTAGCCCCCATCTTAGTTCTCAAAGTCCCCTAAGAACTTAAGTATAATGTTTTTTCTTCAGTCCAACTCTATTCTGTAATCTTAGGACACCATGAAGACACCATGAATGAGGCTGATGCTGCCCCTCCTGCTCTAACTGCCAATATAGTTATGGCATCTTAGCCACTCATTTTATTGACTAGGGCCTCTAGAGCACATGAAAAACTACTTAAAAACCAATTTTGGGGCTGGAGAGATGGGTCAGTGGCTAATGTACTTGCCTACAAAGCCTAATCACCTGGGTTCGATTCCCTAGTACCCATGTAAATCCAGATGCAAAAAGTAGCACATGCATCTGGAGTTCTTTTGCAGTGGCTGAAGTCTCTGGTGCACCCATTCTCTCTGTGTGTCTCTATCTGCATGCAAGTAAACAAATAATTTTTAAAAAAACATGACTTCAGTTCCATCTTCAGCATCATTAATAAGGACACGTAAAAGGCAATTTGACTAAGTAATTTTTCACTAAGATTGCTAGGCAGATATACACAAAGATTAGTTTTTTTGTTTGTTTGTTTGTTGTTGTTGTTGTTTGGTTTTGGTTTTTCAAGATAGGGTCACTCCAGCCCAGGCTGACTTGGAATTCACTATGGAGTCTCAGGGTGGCCTTGAACTCACAGCAATCCTCCTACCTCTGTCTCCCAGTGCTGGGATTAAAGGCGTATGGCACCACACCTGGCTCTAGTTTAATTTTTAAAAAATCAATGAAATATTTCTTTTCTGTTTTAGGAAGAGCAGGAGAGGAAAAAAATGCATGAATTATCTGTGCTTTAAGATTCCCTTGGGCTGGAGAGATGGCTTAGCGGTTAAGCGCTTGCCTGTGAAGCCTAAGGACCTCGGTTTGAGGCTCGATTCCCCAGGTCCCACGTTAGCCAGATGCACAAGGGGGCGCACACATCTGGAGTTCGTTTGCAGAGGCTGGAAGCCCTGGCGCGCCCATTCTCTCTCTCTCCCTCTATCTGTCTTTCTCTCTGTGTCTGTCGCTCTCAAATAAATAAATAAAAGAAAATTAAAAAAATTTAAAAAAAAAAGATTCCCTTATATTGAATGCTAAGAAAAAGCCCAGAGTGTTATGAAATATGCTGAGAGAAATTGTTATACTCACCCTACTTGAAAAATGTAGGATCCCTGGTCATCCAACTCTACTGGCCAAAACTCCAAAACATCGTCATGCAAAGTGATTCTGGGTGAACTGCTGGTGTTCAGCTCAACCCATCCATATAATCCATTGTTTTTGAACCATCTTGTGGGGTGTGTTTTATTCTTTTGTGAAAGTGAAGTTGAGCAATATTTCAGATAAAATGGTTCCCCTTCTACCACATTAATGTGGGAACGTGAGCTACAAATTTGTTCTGAAAATTAATGCACGAAAGGGGGAGAAGGACAATAGTAACTTTTTCTTTCCTAATGCATTAGGTAAATAATCAAAGACAGCAAGAAACTTCCTTTAAATCTTAACATCATAGTGCATGCCTTCTCTAATTTGAACATCATTCTTCCTCACGCTAAGAGAGATAAGACTCCCAGAATATAACTGAAGACAAAACTTCAATGTCTGCCCTTAAACAGAAAGGTATAAGAACGCAAGTGGCTGTACCTGAAGGACAGTGTGAGTTACCATCTTTAAAAGGAAGAATAAAAAGAAAGATAAGATACTTCATAATTTGTTTATAAGAAGGTCATAGAAGCCATATACAGTATTAACAAGCCTGCCCCAAAATATCCCCCACTGTGGAACATTTGTGAGAAAGGAGAGAAGAAACCTTCAGACCAGGAAGTTCTTCATTTGGGTCCTCACAAATCTCACTTACCTTTGCATCTGTCAGTCTACCTGCCCATTTCCTGGGCAAGTGTGGGAGAGATAACAGTGCCCCACATATAGCACAAGACCTGCTAAAGGTTACCACATGGTTACAGAATAAATGATTACAAATCACTCCAAATCCAATCTCTCTTTCTCTTCCATTCTCCCCACTTGTCAGTCCCAATCCTCTGGCTTTGAGAATTTCTCTGAACCATTTATTCATGCAGGGTGTGTCTTTATGCCACTAGTTCTATGCTAGTCTGGTCTCTGGCAGGGCCCTGGGTTAAAGCAAACCTAAGCTGTCTGACAGTTCTACTCTTCTAGCAGTTCAGCATTGGCATTGTTGGACATCTCTCTAACCTTGAACCCACTGTCTCCAGGTACCCTTAACATTATTTGAAGAATAACAGACTTTTAATTGAATGGCTCATTTCTCTAAGAACAAGGACCCCCCCAAAAAAAAAAACCCAAAACAAAAGACATTCCCTGTAGGTAGGATAGTAGGAAGTATGGAAGACACATTCTTTGAAACCATGGATGTCAAATCTACTTCAAAGAACAATAACTCATAAGCATCACCCGTATTCTTGATGGTCATAATATAATCTCTGTTTTACATTTTAATATCTCAATACAGAAACTGCAGTAAGGTGTATATGTGAGTGATAGTTTTAAATGGCACTTAAACTATGGCAAGTTTGGAATATTTCATTTATTTTCCTGTTCTAGAAGCCTACACATATAAAGTTCAAAAATCATGCAGCATGTGTTATTCTATGTTGGGTCCTCTTGTGTATCATGATGTCTATGATAACTATCCATATTTGTCATGTGAGAGCTGGGTTCTGTTCTTAATATTATGTGGCATACAGCTGCTTTACTCTAAAACTGGGTAAGTATTATAAATTTGGATTATTCGATAAGTATCTACTGTACACTTGAGTGTTTTCTAGGCTTCTATATTTTGACTTAGCTTGCAAATGATTCTGCAAACACAGATGCCTGTGCTTTGATGGATAAATGCACTACTTCCTCTTTAGAAATAGTTTTCATTTCAAAACTATCTGATATTGAAGATATAGTTTCTAAGGGGAGGGATGAACAGTTGAAAATCACAAATTCCAGACAGCTCATGTCCTCCAACACCTGATCTTATGTTTAACTATGGAGACTTGTTAGGAATCGTCTTTGGTGATCAAATTGTGTGCCAGTCAAGGTGCATGCAGAGTTGGAAGTGCTAGAAGAGGCATTCCCATTCTTTCATGAAAAAGGTATAACTTCTAAAAAACCTACACTCTTTGCAATAAAGTGAGTATTTCAAATTATCTTGAATTTAGATTAGTGAGGATAGCAATATCTGGCTCCAACTAGGTTAAATGAATCCCACATATAGAATACTACCCCATAAGCCTATAGTGCCTCATTCAGGAAAGGTGTTTCCTAGCACCAAATGAACAGGGAACTAGGACCTGAGAACCCTTATCCAAAGACTTTAGAGTTCTTTAGTGCCAGAAATGTGTTTCCACTGTAAATAGGAGCAAGGTGATGGGTATCTTCCACAGGACATGGAACCCGTCATACTCATCTCCTGCACTTTGCCTTGTGAATAAGTTTGTTATACCCTCATTTTCTCCTCCAAAACCTGAGCAAAACCTTGTCTTTATACCACATATCTCTTCCCCACAAAGTGGGACCTCAGCCAGGCTGATGGACCACACCTTTAATCCCAGCACTCGGGAGGCAGAGGTAAGAGTATCTCTGTGAGTTCAAGGCCACCCTAAGACTGCATTCTGAATTCCAGGTCAGCCTTGGATAGACTGAGACCCTACCTTGAAAAAAAAAAAGTGACCTCAAAATTCTTAGTGAGTAAAATCAACTACCATTGTTGGTAAATTAATATTGGTATCTAATGCCTGCTTTGGAAATCTACTTTAGCTCTCTACTTTCACTTAAGAAATGTGTGAAATGTATTTTTCTCTCTAGCATTAATATCATTTTAAGTTATGCAAAAATATTTAACAGTTTCTGTATAATTTTCTAAAGAATAAGAAAAAGAACTGAAGAGAATTCTCAGTGGTTACAGGTACTTGCAGTTCCCAGTATTCATATAAATCTAGACACAAAGTAACTCCTGCATCTTTAATCCCAACACAGAGTCAGGCACAGGTCAATTATGCTTGTTCATACATCATAGAAAAATATTGAGACCCTTTGTCAAAAATACAGTGGAAGGAGATAGGACAAATACCCTGACATTGACCTCTGTCCTCCATACGCTGAGCTTAGCATACATGTACCCATACACTGTATATCATGCACAAACTGAACAAGTAAGATGAACTTCTAGGATGTAGAATTGCAAATGGCTAAACCTTCACCAGGCCCTTTCAGGGAACACCTGAGCCACAAGACACTGGGACAGGGTATGATGATGACTGACCTTAATCTTCTACAGCTCCTCTCTCTCTCTCTCTCTCTCTCTCTCTCTCTCTCTCTCTCTCTCTCTCTCTCTCTCTCTTTCTCTCCCTCTGTCTCTCTCTGTCTCTCTCTTATCTCTAACTCTTTTATATTAGTTATCTTTTCTTCCTTTTCTTAGTGGGCACTGACCTGTAACTCCCAGTACCAGCATGTGGCTATCATCCACAATGAGCTTTCAAACAGAGAGACCTACAAGGTTTCCTAAAAGAAAGACAGATTTCTGTCAGAGTACTTGATGAGCCACCAAAGGTTAGTAGTAAGACCCTACTGCTGAAGACACATTATGCAGTTGACACATAAAATGGAATGGCCTGCCTGGAAGCTAGAAGAGAGTCAGTCCCCAGACAGTCAACACATCTAGTGCCAGAAGGTACTACATGGGCAACTGGGGGAAAATGACCAATATCTGTCCAAGCAACTCATGGTCTAACCTACTTAGCAGCAAATAACCTGTTGTGATGCTCACACAAGTGTAATTGTGACACACAGCCATGGTGGGAAACCAACTGCTCTTGATTCAGCTAATTGATCCATTCAGTGGTCTGGTTCCCATAGCTGGATCTGGGAAACAAGTCAGAATCATATCCAAAGATAAGCCCGCTCTCCATTAACAAGCTACCACCAATCGTGGGCTACAAGAGGGCCTACACCTATTAAATTCTCTATGAAAAAGTAAGGGTTATCTCATTTGTCTGGTGCTTACTTACTCTCCATTGGAGAATCTGCTTCTCTTTTTCAGATAGATGCAGATCCTAAAGAGAGAGCACCCCATCATACCTCAAAAGGGCCCCAGGTGAAACTAAGAACAATTGGTAAAACAAGCAAGGGTGCTGTTTTCTTGGTGAACCGGGTACCAGAAGAAAGGTGAAGGAGATCCACACAGAGAAAAATCAACTCCTACCAAATCAGGTATCCAGAGACCCAGAGTCCCCCAATACCTCATCACTGAAGCAGACCAAAAATGAACCCAACATGGCTCAGGGAAATTTTGCAGAAGAGGGGGTGGAAAGAATGTCAGAGCCACATGTTGCATCATGATATGCAGAGATATTTATCCTGCCCATAACTGTGGGCTAACTCCAGAATGCATGACCCATATACCTCAACAAGGAGGGGCCAGGAGGAGAGCGTAGGACATGGATGAGCCTAACAATAGTACCAAATTCACTGTATTCACTGAGTACAAAATTAAGTAATTTTAAAAAAAGAAGAATTTATACTTCCCTTCCAAGAAAGAGAAACTGTATATAAAATTACCTGTTACCAATTAAAAAAAATAGTTGTTTGATCTTTATTTCAAATAACATAAAATAAATTTTCATCTAAAATAGAATTTATTTTAGGACCCAAATTTCCATGTTTCCCCAGTGAGCTAAATACCACCCATGAGTCTCCACCTCTTAAAGATATTGCCTGAAAATTCTCTATATAAACTAAAAGGATGGAATCTCTTATTTTCCATTAATACTATGTGCATCTTATTTATTTGGACCCATTCCTATGAATCTTCCATTCTCTATACTAGGGATACTAGATACTAGATACTTTTTAACTTTCTAAAGAAAAATTTTTAGTCACTAAATTTCCAACCATACAAACAAAATCTTGGCCTTTCTGTCTAGTTATCTAATGGATTAGATTTGTGAATATTTATATTCACTTACCTGAGATGCTTTTAATTACAAGAATAAAAAATGTCAAGAATAATTCATAATACATGTTGAGGATTCTGCTCCAACTGTGTTTCTGGAAAACAGAATAATATGCAGTAAAGCCAATACCCTAAACACAGATCTGATTCATGAAGGAAGTTTTAAAACTTCTCTGTCACACAGTCTTTTAAAAGACAGCACAGAAAAATTTCCCTTCTCTTAAGAGAGTCTACAATTCTTCAAACTTTTAAACAACTAGATTTAGTAAAATTCCTAAGCAATGAGCTTTGTTTTCCAAAAGAAATATCTCTTAAGTCAAATTTTTAATTCTTTTTACTGATAGCTTCCATAAATATCAACAATAAACCTTCTATAAGTATAGACAAGTCCACCCTCCATTGAATCCCCTCCCCCTTGCAATTAACCAGTCTTCTAGTTTTAAGTCATCATCTTTGCTTCCTATTATGAAGGTCTTGAGTAAAATAGAGCCTGTGCCTTTTTGGTTTTGGTTTCTTTTTAGGGTCTCACTCTAGCCTGGGCTGACCTATAATTCACGGTGTAATCTCAGGGTGGCCTCCAACTCACAGGGATCCTCCTTCCTCAGATTCCCAAGTGCTGGGATTAAAGGTGTTCCCTGCCATAGTCAACAGAACCTGTGTCTTTTAGTGTGTGGTGCTACATTCTGCTACAAACAATGTGTGGAATTCCCAGGTATATGCACCAGTTCTACACATTCAGGAGAGAGAGAGAGTGTGTGTGTGTGTGTGTGTGTGTCAGAGAGAGAAAGAGAGGCAGAAAGAGACAGAGACAGAGAGAGCACTATCACTTCACATACCTGAGATAATCATCTTATAAAGAGGAAAACTATGCTTCAAGTCACAGTTTCAGAGCTTTCAGTCTGTGGTTGACATCTGGTTGCTTTCAGTCCTGTGGTACAGTAGCTCATAACAACAGAAGCCCATGACAAAGCAAAACTACTTACGTCACAAGTAGAAAGCTAAAGAGAGAGAAGGAGCTTTGTTCCCACTATCCCTTTGAAGGATATGTCCCTAGTGAACTAAATATCTCCCATGAGTCTCCACCTCTTAAAGGTGTTGCCTGCAATCTCCCAATACTGGAACTCTGAGATCATGTTTCAACACCTGGATCTGTATAGGAGATGTAATTGTCACACCATACAAATGTGTGTGCATTCATAAAAAAAATAGCCATCATGGCTTGGAATTGGGTCTTTATTTGTGGGTTGAATATTTTTAAATACATACTCCTTCTACTAAACATAGTCTCATACATCTTAGAATTTAATTGGTTTTGCTCATCAGTAAAGTCTACCCAATGCCTGAAAGACAAAAACTACTCAGTATTTGTCACTGAAGAAGAGGTGGGGGCAGGGAGTGTGTCTACATTCACAAGCTCACTTTTGCTTACTTGAGGAAACTGGAGAAACAAAGTGACACTTCCCTGTAGTCCAAAACCTCCCTCCCACTGACTGAGAGCCAGGTAACTGAGGTCTGTCTTCATTAAACTTGGATTTTAGCTAACACAACTTTTGCCTTAATAATTATGAATACAGAGAACAGAATGTAGAAAAGACTCTCTCTCAGTGGATGTCATTCACTGTGTGAATATTTCATAAATAACCCTATGTTTCCTTCTTACCAAAATCTTACTTCATCCATCCTACTTCCCTTAAAGGACTGTACACAGCAGGACATAAACAGGTAAGTTTCTGGGACATACAAACCCAGCCAGCCTCCCAGTTTGACAAACAATAAGATGCTGTGCAATCTTGGGCAAGTTACTTAAGAGTCTTAGAACTCATATTTTCATTGCAAAACACAGAAGAGAAGAAGACCACCCCAGGAATTTCAGAGGGATTACAACATCTGATGTGTATGAAGCCTCCTTGGAACATGACAGCCTCCTCACCTAGAGCAATGACCCTCATTCACCTCCCATTCTAATTCCTGAATACACGAAAATATGTTTAACAAAGAAGCTGAATAATAAAGGATTTATATCAACCCTTGTGAATAATCTCACTAAATATCTGGTTATTTGGTGGAATTTACAAAAGATAATGATGGAAAAGAAAAAAAAAATATATATATATATGTATATTGCATGAAAATACCAACTGCTGCTCACAATCAAATTAAAGCAACCTATGGTCTGAAACTTCCCTATCTCCTACTGACACATAGTTTATAACTGACTCTTTTCTTTGTCTTGGGTAGAATGAAAAGCATTATTTCCTTTATGCCTCTTCCCTGGTTAAGGTTGTCAGCCTTGAAAAGAGTGCTAAATTTAAATTTCAAAGCATAACAAGGAATAAAGTTATGCAATTTTTCAGCATTCTAGTAAGGTATAAGTTCCAATATTTTTAGACCTTACTTTATTTCTTTAATAATTTTAGTTATTTATCAGAGAAGAGAGACAAGGCAAAAGAAGAGGGAAAAGGTAAGAGGTAGAGGGGGAGGGAGAGAAAAGACAGACTGATGGAGAATGAGCTCTTACAGCAGTGAGTTAATTCCAGACGCAAGTGCCAATATGTGCATCTGGATTTACACTGATACTGGGAAGTTAAACCTGGACCAGAAGGCTTTGCAAGCAAGTGTCTTTATTTGATGAGCCATCTCCTAGCACAAGAACTTACCTTATAAAGAACGGAAGCTGCATTTGGGGTGTGTTTACATCATAATTTTAATGTAATAATGCTCTTAAGTTATATATGTGAAACTGAGAATCTGGTGTTTTATTAACTACCTAATTCAGTTCCAGACAAATGTGAGAAGTATTGTTAGTAACCTACCATGGATACTCTCAAAAAGCAGTAATAATGTAGACTTACAAAAATCTTAATATCAGTTTTTATCTTAGGATGGTTTTAGTGCTGTGCTTGATTTTTTATGCTTTTATTTATATTACTTTTGCTTCTTCTTTAAATTATTTATGATTTTAAAGTAACTTATGCCCAATGTAAAATATTTACAAATTGAAGATTGAAAGAAGAAACTAATCTCAATATGTATAGTATTTTTGCATGTTTTGTGTCTTTTGTACACATTTTCAAATAATTAAATTATGCCTGTAACAGTTACTTTCATGGTACTGAAAGAAAACACTCCACAGGGGAAGCTTATGGAAGAAAAAGGCTTTTATCCAGTTACAATTTCTAAGGGTGCAGCGCTGATCATGGCACAGACAGCTGGACATCACATCTTTTCATCAGCAGGGAGAAAGCAAGAATGAGCTCCCTAGCACTAACATGGGAACTTGGACTATAAAGTCCCAAGGCTTGCCTCCAGTGACACCCCCCCCCCCGCCCCCGCTATAACTCCACCTCTCAAAGACCCACCAGCTGGGAAGTAAGTATAAGACTTAATCACAAATACATGAGGCTATGTGGGACACTCCACATTTAAACTTATACAATGGCTTATTAATTTTATATCTTGCATTTCCACTTGATATTATATACTGAGGGCTATCCTCTTTGTTAATACCACTTAATTGCCACCTCACATTCCTTCATGTGAATGTAATATCACTACAAAATGTACTATATTGCTCACTGACCCTTGACCATCTTCATGTGTAAGGAAGTAACACACAGTTTTTTGGAGCATGAACTCTGCTACCAGCCTGATTCACTGGAATCTACATTTGTTTTCTTTACCAGCTACACAGTCTTAGGCAAGTTACTGAGCCATTCTATGCCTTGATTTATTTATCCTTGGGGGCATAAAGGGGAGTGGGTGACAACCCTATCTCCCAGAGCTAATGGCATATGTTGTCAGTGCCAAATATCTAAAGAATTATAAGTATCACTGAACTCCTGGCTATTTTTTCACTTGTATTTCTTCTCATTTTCTTGTTGCTATAGCATGGCAGGACAGTACTACAAGTATGACACATGCATGTAACCATATAACCATACAACATTCCAGAGATGTGCAATAGCTCATACTTCCTGCCCTAGAAGTGCAAGACTGTCTCCACCACACCCAGGACAGCAGTGCACATTTTCATTTTCTTAATCTTATATGGTAGTAAAGATGGAAAAAATAGCATCTCATTAATTTTGAAGCTGAATTTTCTTTTTATTATAAGTAAGACAAATTATAATCATACAATACTATTTTTGTTGTTGTTTTGTGAAGTAGGGTCTCACTCTAGCCTCGGCTGACCTGGAATTCACTATGTCATCTCAGGCTGTCCTTGAACTCACAGTGATTCTCCTACCTCTGTCTCCTGAGTGCTAGGATTAAAGGGTGTTTATGAGCTATTTCTTTATGTTCCTTCCCCAGTTCTCAGATGTTTCATGGTTTATTGAAGCTTACTTCTTTTTTCCTTTTTCTCAGTAATAAAACAAATGTTTATCTATATTTTCTTCATTTTTATGGCTTCATTGTTTTAAAATTTAAATGTCTCTTAAAATTTGCCAATAATTACTTTTCTGGTTAAGCATGAAAATAGGATCAAGTTAAGCTTATATTTTCAAAATAACTATGAGTTCTTTATCTAGCTGATTAACCAGTCCTATATGTCCTTTAAAGTTTGCTGACCTTAGTTATAATGTACATGTTTTCCTTAAGCACTCCACTCTAACACAGCATGCTCATCCAAGTGCAAATATGTGCAGGCACATGCATACACGCACACACACCACTTTCTCTGTTCTCTCCTTTTAATTTTTATTCATACCAATTGCCATGAATTAATATGTGTCCCTTTATGTCCTCTTGCTAAATTTATTCTTATATATATGCAGTCTGGAGTCATACCTGATCATCCAGCTCACTGATACATCTATATGACTCTCTTTTTAAAACATGACAACTGGAAAAGTATGTCTTAACAAGCATAATGCCCAACAAACATGACCTGAGTGTCTAGAAATAAAATGAAGCCTGAGCTTCATCCAGATGTCTGAAATACACTTTGGGATCCTTGGGTCTTCAAACCCACCATTGTCATCAAGGTGAGGACAAGACACTGATCATAGGGCTTATCTGAGCAATGAGAAAAGTAAGTCTCATCTATCTAACATGCACCCAATTCATATTTAATATATTTTAAATAATATATTTATGAAATATACATATTTCATATATTTAACATTTAAGATCTAGACTACATACATGTGCATGCATGTATACATGCATCTAAATAACAGTTACTGGGCTAGAGAGATTGCTTAGTGGTTAAGGCACTTGTCTGTGAAGTCTAAAGACCCAAGTTCAATTCCCCAGGACCCACATCAGCCAGATGCACAAGATGGTGCATATGTCTACAGTTCGTTTGCAGTGTCTAAAGGCCCTGGCACACCTATCCTTTCTATCTGCCTTTCTCTCTTCTGCTTCTCAAATAAATAAATACATATATTTTAAATAATAGTTATAAATTAACCCTAATTATCCAATAGTATGAAATTTTCTATTAATTTAAGAAACTTCTCTTCCTACTGATCCAGTGACCTAGGAAAAAGGTTACAAACAAGGTGACCAGTATCTCTGCCTGTCAAGACAATGTGGCCTGAGGACCTTCTAGGGTGTCTGAGTGCTCATATCTTGAGCCCCTGATTCTACCCAGGTACCCTTATTTGTAGTCTACACACTGGGGAAATTGACCACTCTCTAGAAAAAAGAAGTATGGATATTGGGCCATTGCAAATCTTTCTAAGGAGGAAACAGAGGTGCAGGGAAGTTGAACTAGCCAGGCATAGATTACTGATGGCTTCATTGACTCATACATAAGCAGATGCAGATTGCTTCTGTGGAAACCACTTATTAGCCAAAGATGAAAGTGTGCAATTCCTAAGAGAAACTGCCTTCATGAAAATCATAACACTGATCACTTTCCATGTTGTTGGCTGAACCTAGGCTAGGCAAGCACTCTACCACTGAACTAGTACACCAGTGATCTTCTGGTATCAAATGCTTTCTTTACAATGTTCAACATGTAAGGTAGAGAAACAGCCAAATGCAAAGTAGCAAAAGTGACCTCGGGCACCGTCATGCAGTGTTGCTATATTAGACCAGGAATTCATGTGAAATCTGGCTTCATATTTGCAAGGCCAGGAAAATCACTGAGATCACATAGTGGCTTTCATTAAAATACCTGTTACTATTATTTTCATGTTTTTCCCAAACCCATCTGTGCTTGGGAGGCCCTGCCACATGGACCATGCTGCCCACTTCTCACATCCAGAACCTTGCAATGTGGCTCAAAAGTTGTTTTCTCCAGAAAGCTTGCTAAGTGGTACCACCCAAGCCTCAGGGCCTGTCCAAGCCAACCCCACCACAGTGACTCCATCATTCGTGGACCAGTGTCCACTCCCTGGTTAGGTCCCTGAGGGCAGGCTTCCATTCTTGCATATGCCTTTGGAAAGGAGGCACACTAACTGACCCCAGATTCTGCATAAACTAAGCTCCTCTTATTACCCCTTATGGTTTGTCTAAGGGTTTGGGGTTGGGAGGCTTTCCCATAACTCAACACTGTACATGGCAGGGGTCCCAAGAATACAGCAAGGACAGTCAGGGAAGCTAATACAATGATCTACACTCCACCTCTGATGGGAACTTTCAAGCCATTAACTGCTGTCATGACTGTGATGTAACCTGCTGGGGCACCAGCCTCTGGAAGCACCTGTCAGACTAAGATGTTGGAAGCAGGAAAATTTAGGTGTGAATCTGGGACCATTTACCAGACAGATGTCCTTGATAAATTCCTGAACTTCTCTGTTTCCATCTCCTTACCTTTGGATAAGCCTGATAATACTGCCTATTTAATTTCGCCTCTAAGAGGCTCTCACAAATAGATTTATCTAAAAAGCTTTATATGGGATGGCACATAAATGACAATGTTTTGTGAGTTCTTTGTATATTCTAGATATTAATCCTTTGTCAGATGTATAGCTGGCAAAGATTTTCTCCCATTCTATAGGTTGTCTCTTTGCTCTATTCACAGTGTCCTTTGCTGTACAAAAGCTTTCTAATTTCATGAGATCCCAGGAGTTGATTAGTGATTTTATTTCCTGAGCAATTGGGGATATATTCAGAAAGCCATTACCTATGCCAATATGTTGAAGGGTTTACCCTACCTTTTCCTCTAGAAATTCAGAGTTTCAGATCTGGCGTTAAGGTCCCTGATACATTTGGACTTGATTCTTGTGCTTGAAGAAAGATAAGGATCTATGGTACTAAATAGAAAGTTCTCATCAAAAGAAATACAGATGGGATATAAACATCTAAAAAAGTGTTCTACATCCTTCACCATCAGGGAAATGCAAATTAATACTACTTTGAAATTCCATCTCAATCCTGTCAGAATGGCTACCTTCAAGACAGCAAATGACAATAAATGTTGGCGAGGATGTGGAAAAGGGGAACCCTTCTACAATGTTGGTGGGTACAGCCATTGTGGAAATTAGTGTGGAGGTTCTTGAGACAGCTAAAAATAGATTTGCCATATGATCCAGTTATAGCACTCCTAGGCACATATCCTAATCACTCTTCTCATTACCTTAGAGGTACTTGCACAGCCATGTTTATTGCCACTCTATTCACAATAGCTAGGAAATGGAACCAGCCTAGATGTACTTCAACAAATGAATGGATAATAAAGATGTGGCACATCTACACAATGGAGTTCTTCTCAGTAGTAAAGGAAAATGAAATTATGAAATTTGCTGGGAAATTGATGGATATGAAAAGGATTATAGTAAGTGAGGTAATCCAGGCCCAGAAAGCCAAATATTGCATGTTCTCTCTCATATGTGGATTCTAGCCACAAATGTTTATACTTGTGTGTAAGATGGGACCAAAAAATTCAACAGTAGAGGCCAGTAAGCTGGAAAAGGGCTATAAGCGAGGGAGGAGAAGGAAGGAGTTTAGGGGATAGTATTGTATATATGTAAGTAGAAGAACAGATTACAGGGAGTTGAATGGCCTAAGTGAGGCCAGAGGAAGAGGCTGAGTAAGAGAAGGGAGGGAGGAGGGTCGTGCAGAATTGAAGATATTATGAATAAGACAAATGAAAGCCTAATTCTCTGGATAATGGAATGTCCAGAAGCCATAAATTGCTACTAGAAAATTTTCAGTGCCAGGGATAGGATACCTACCAATGAGTCGTTGGCTAGGAAGTTCCCTGCTGCCTCCAGAACATTACATGCTTTTGCCGAGGCCCTTGGTTTCCTAGGAGTAACAGATGGTAAGGCCCTATCACTGAAGACTTCACATGAGAGGGCAGCAAGATCACTGAAAAGTCAATCTGTTGCTGAGCTGAGTAAAACTTCTCCCTGTAGACCAGCCAACTGAAAGCTAGAAAAAGCTGCACTGCCATGCAGCCCTTTGGGAGACAGAAGTCATCATCAATGAAAACAGTGGACACTGGAAGCCTCAAGTTTGGCCAGATAGGCCAAATGACCAAACAGGTGCAATAGTGGTATGATGGCTCTGAGGGAAACCAGCTGCTATCTAATTGAACTAGAGGCTGGCTGTATGGGAGGGAATACATACCTGGTACTAAAAACCTAATCAAAAGCCTATGGCAGGGGAGGTTATGAGCCTTAGGGATATAAAGCCTGCTCTTGTCTGGATAAATTCATACATTACTCTCACCAAACTGCCTGAAATAATTAATGCTACTCTTACTTTTAGAGAAGCTTCTCTTTTCAGAGGGCAGGGACCACTGGGATGATCCAAAAGGCAACATAGTGCTGAGAAGAACTGGTGGAGGACTGTCCAGCACTGAGACATCTCTAATACACACTCCAAGGCTCAGGGTCCATTGCAGAAGAGGTGGCAGAAAGAATGTAAGAGCCAAAGGAAGGGCACCACTTGTTACAATGCAACCACCTAGACAGAAATTGGCCTCCATATCCATGACCTCACAGTGCCTAGCAATACTTTCACAAGACCCTCATAATAGATGAAAAAGATGATGACATCAAAATAAAAGAGAAACTAACAGAGAGAGGGAGGGGATATGATGGAGAGTGCAGTTGTGAAGGGGGAAATGGTGGAGGGGAAGGAAATACCATGGTTTTCTGTCTGTACGTGTAGAAGTTGTTAATTTTTTTTTTTAAATGACAACTGTTATCACTTATTTCAGCTGTTCTCACATGTTACAAAAGAACTGGAAATGGTTCAACTTCTGAAAACTATGCTAGCCGGGAGAGCTGATGATACACACACACACACACACACACACACACACACACACACACACACACACAGTGACCTTGTTTTCAGAATCCCTGTCCCTAGGACTAGGTGGTCTCCTGCCTCAGGTAGCAGTGGGAAGGGAGGACTGGAGCTTGTCCTTACCTTCAAGGAGGCGTCCTGAGGCTGGGGTGGGCCAGTTGTCTCTACTTCACGCTAAAATTCACACAGCAGGTGAGAAACCGCCCTACCCTGCCTGTGGACCATCGCTGTGAAACCGGAAAGGAAAGCGAGGAGCCCAAGCTTGAGCAGAAGTGTGATTAAAGAGGCAGGGCCACCTGGGAGAGGGCTGCGAGGGCGGGAGGGACAGAGAGGGAGTGTGGGAGGAGAGGAAGAAGAGAAAGGAAGAGAGAAGGCTGCGGGGGTGGGGGGGGCTCTCAGACGTGGGGCGCGCCCTCTGGAGAACTCGGAGTTTCGGATCTGGTTTCCTCGGTGCTCAGACCCGCAAGTGCCCCACCCACGAGCTGAGGATGGCGGGGGCGAAAGGCACAGGTGGAAAATCCCGGGGCGCGTCCTTGTCTGGCTGTGGTCTCTGGCTGGGAACTCGCAAAAGGCCACCCTCGAGGTCGGGAGGTGGCCAGAGCGCACCCTTGAGGCTGCAGGGCGCTACGAACCCCAGTGCAGTGAGGACACCTGAACCCCAAGGGACTGCAGAAGTACAAACTCCCCAAGCCTCCAGGAGCCAAAGCTGAACAGGGTTCAAAGGTTGCAGTGCTAGGATCAGGAGATCTAGGCCTCGGCGGGGAGGAGGGGGTGGCGGGGATGGAAAATCACTATTGGGACGTAATAGAGAAGAATTATTCCAAAGAAAGGGAGGCCAAAATGAGCATGTATATATATATGGAGAGAGAGAGAGAGAGAGGGAGGGAGAGAGGGAGGGAGGGAGAGAGAGGCTTTTTTCAAACAAAAATGTAGAGGGACACTCATGGGTGACAAGGCAAGTGTTTATATATGACAGTGATTTTCTTTTTTTTCTTTTTTTAGTCAATCAAAATAGTTTGCCATATAATAAGTAGGAAAAGCATACTGCTGCTGCAATAAGTGCAAAACGTGTTTTAATACACAGAATGCTGACAGAAAGGTATGTTTCTTAATGTGGTAGAAAAGAACCTACTGTTAACTTCAGAATTAGTAGTGAAAAATTTTTGTTTTTTCCTATGATTGTTAACATGTAAAAATGTCAACTTTCAGAGAGACAAGAGTTTGATGATGTAAGAAATAAAAATAAGAAGGCTGGAGAGAGGACTCAACAGTTAAGGCACTTGCCTGCAAAGCCTAAGGACCTTACCTAGTACCCACATACAGTCAAATGCACAAAGTGGCATCTGGAGTTCATTTTCAGCAGCTAGAGGACCTGGTACACACATTCTCTCTGTCTCACTTCTCTCTCCCTCTACTTGAAAATAAAAAAAGTAAAAATAACTTTTCAAAAGAGAGCATGAGAATAGCAAAGGAACAAGGCAGTACATTTAGAAGACACGTTTTAGGTGAATCATCCTTTGAAATCTATTAAAAAAAAAACTGTTTTGGCATGTGTGTGTGTGTATGGTGTGCATGGGTGTGTGCTCATTCGGTTGAGTGCAGTGTGCGTGTGTGCTGCTACCTGTGGAGGCCAGCTTTTGCTTCTTCAGCCTCTCTCCACCTTACATTTGGAGACAAGGCCTCTCACGGAACCGAAGCTCACCAATTCCACTCACCTAGCCAGCCAGCAGGCCCTGAGGATCCCCTAATTGCTTCCTCAGTGCTGGAATTACAGGTGTGAGTCAGCACACCTGGCTTGCACATGGGTCCTGGGGATCCAAGGTTAGATACTCATGCTTGAATGACAGCTACTTTGCTGACTGAACCATCTCCCTATCCCCACGCTACTATCCTGGGTTTAGCAAAGTTACCAGATACAAATTCAAAGTCAGTACAGAAAAATTATCTATATACATATATGTGTGTGTGTGCGCTAGATATTTGAAAACTGAAGTTTCTTAAAGATTAAATTTACAATAGCATTAAAAATTACAAAAGCATAAACTTTGGAGGATATATATCTACTGTAGGGGCTGAAGAGATGGTTCAATCAGTAAAGCATTTGCCATGCAAATGTGAACACCTGTGCTCAGATCCAAGCACTCAAGTGAAAGCTGTGGGCTGTAGCATAAGCCTGTAATCCTAGTGCTGAGGAGGTAGCAAAAGGAAAATTCCAGAGGCTTTCTGGTGAGCTCCAGGTTCAGCAACAGACCGTGCCACAAAAACTAAGGTAGATTCCAGGTGTCATGGCACATGCCTTTAATCCTAGCACTTGGGAGGTACAGGTAGGAGAATCTATGAGTTCAAGTCCAGCCTGAGTCTACAGAGTAGTGAATCCCAGGTCAGTCTGGGCTACAGTGAGACCCTTTCTCAAAAAAAAAAAAAAAAAGGTTATAATGATGCTGATGCTGATGCTGATGCTGATGCTGATGCTGATGCTGATGATGTGGAGGAGAACAATTGAGGAAGACACCTGACATCAACCTCTGGTCTCTGATCCAAGTCCCAGGTGGAATTTTCAAAGAAGTTGAGAGATTATTATATATGAAAATTTTCTAGAATTGTCAGAATAATCTTGAAAATGAACAGTTAGTGGACTTATACTGACTTAAAAGTTTAAAACAATGCCCGGTGTGGTGGCACACGCCTTTAATCCCAGCACTCAGGAGGCAGAGGTAGGGAGAATCGCCATGAGTTTGGGGCCACCCTGAGACTACATAGTGAATTCCAGGTCAGCCTGAGCCAGATTGAGACCCTACCTCGAAAAAAAAAAAAAAAAGTTTAAAACAAGGGCTGGAGAGATGGCTTAGCAGTTAAGGCACTTGCCTGCAAATCCAAAGGATCCAGGTTAAATTCCTCAGGTCCCACATAGGCCAGAGGCAAGGTGCCACATGAGTCTGGAGTTCAGTTGCAGCAGCTGATGGCCCTGGTGTACCCATCCTTTCCTCTCCCCCCTCTCTCTCTCCCTCTCTCTCTCTCTCAAATAAGTAAAGCAAAATATTTTAAAATATTTTATTTTTATTTATTTATTTGACAGAAAGAGAGAGAGAGCTGTTACAAATGAACCCCAGACACATGTGCCACCTTGTGCATCTGGCTAATATGGGTCTTGGGGAATTGAAATGTATTTATGAATATTTCCAGAAGGGCTGGGTATTTTCACTGAAAACTAATTCAGTCATTATCTCATTCTACATGTATTAATTCACAGTGGACCATAAATTTAAACATAAGTGCTAGAACCATAAATATGTCATAAAATCCATAAGACACTGAATATTCTTAGTAAAAATGGAAAATATTTATTAGGATATAGAACATACTATGTAAAATAAGTTGACAAATTGAATGTTATCAATTTTTAAATGTCTGAAAATCAGTGACACCATTAAAAATGAATGAGTAGCCTGAAAAACTTTTCACTTTACATCTATCCAGCTAAAAGCTTGTACCCATAATATAAAAACAACTTCCACACACCAATAGTATGAAAAGAAACATCATTGATTAAATAAGGCTTTTGGTGTTAGCTTCCCACCACTCTGACAAAATACCTGAGATAGAAATTTACTTTAAAAAGAAAGGTATGGCTGGGCATGGTGGACCATGCCTTTAATCCTAGCACTTGAGAGGCAGAAGTAGGAGGATGGCTGTGAGTTCGAGGCCAGTTACAGATTAACCTGAGCTAGAGCAAGACCCCACCTTGGAAAACCTACAAGGAAAAAGAAAAGAAAGGTATGGACTAGAGAGAAGGTATTAGCGCTTGCCTCCAAAGTCTAATGACATCTAATTTCGACTTTCCATTAACCACTTGAAGCCAGATGCACGAGGTAGTGCATGCATTTGGAGTTTATTTGCAGCAGCATGAGGCTCTGAGATGTCCTGGTGTGCCCCCTGCCCCCACTTTCACTCTCTTGGACATGGCTGTGCACACCTTTAATCCTAGAACTTGGAAGGCTGAGAAAGGAGGATCACTGTGAGTTTGAGGCCACCCTGAGAAGCATAGTGAATTCCAGGTCACCCTGGGCTAGAGTGAGACCCTACCTTGAGAAACCAAATAAATCATCAGTAAAGACAAGCTTATTTTGGCTTGTAAGGTCAAAGTTGGCAGTGCATGTGGTAAGGCAGAACATTGCAGCAGAATGGTACAGCAGGAGACACTTCTCACTTCAAGGTATTCAGAAGAAGGAAGAGAGAAAGAGGAATGGGTTGGGGACAAAAAGGCCCTTCCAACATGGCCCCACTAAACTACTTCCTCCACCTGGTGCTTCTCTCCTAACAGGCTGAGAAGCTTCTAAGTCAGCAATGGGTTTACCATTTGGATCCAATTTGCTCTCAATGGCATCATCAGCTGGGGTCCAAGTTTTCAACTCAGGAGTTCTTTGGAGGGTCACTTATATCCAAAGCTCAAAAGTGAAAAGAATTTTATATTCCCTGAAGAAGATACAATCATGGCCAGTAAGAGCCTGAAAAAGTTTGACATCATTAATCATCAGTAAACTGCATGAATCCCACAATGACAGTCACTTGACTAAAGTGACTAGATATAAGGAAATCTGAAAATACTGATCATCGGTGAGGCTTTAGAACAACAGATTTCTCCTAGACATTTGCTGGGATATAAAATGGCCCAGTTGTGAAGCCTAAGGACCCCAGTTCGAGGCTCGGTTCCCCAGGTCCCATGTTAGCCAGATGCACAAGGGGGCGCACGCGTCTGGAGTTCATTTGCAGAGGCTTGAAGCCCTGGTGCGCCCATTCTCTCTCTTTCCCTCTATCTGTCTTTCTCTCTGTGTCTGTCGCTCTCAAATAAATTAAAAAAAAAAAAATCCATTAAAATGACCCAGTGATTTTCAAGACAAGTTGTTGGGTTCTCAAAAAGTTAAACAGACACATAACTTATGACTGCTCCTAGACATTGACCCAAACAAAACAATAGTATGTGTTCACAATCATGTTTGAGAAAGACACCTTCATAAGAGACATAAATGCAAAACAATTTACATGACTATCTCAACAGGAAGAAAGTTAAGCAAACCATTAACTCTCCATACAGTGGACTACTACTCAACAGTTCAGAGGCATGAACTTATTCCTGAAAAAAAAAGAAAAAAAAATAGGATGAACTTCAAAAGCATTATGCTATCTAGAAGTAGCTAGACACAATGCCATATAAGTTTATTGATGTGAGCAGCACCAAAATCTGATGAGAATACCTGATAGAGACAGAAATAAGAACATTGTCCCTGGAATAAGAAAGGAACTGACTAAGAAATATCACAATGGTACTAGCTGAGATGTTAGAAATATTCCTGTCTCATTTTGGGTGATAACAGTATAAATGTGCTTAGCTGTGAAAATTCATTGAATTGAACTCTTAAGAAAGATATTTTATTGTGTGCACAGTTTACTCAATTAAAAGTAATTCTTTTAATTGTAGTTATATTGTAATTAAATCAATTAAAAGTAATTTTTTAAAAGGGATGAGGGGGCTGGAGAGATGGCTTAGCGGTTAGGCGCTTGCCTGTGAAGCCTAAGGACCCCGGTTCGAGGCTCAGTTCCCCAGGTCCCACGTTAGCCAGATGCACAAGGGGGCGCATGCGTCTGGAGTTCGTTTGCAGTGGCTGGAAGCCCTGGCGTGCCCATTCTCTCTCTCCCTCTATCTGTCTTTCTCTCTGTCTGTCACTCTCAAATAAATAAATAAAAAGTGAACAAAAAATATTTAAAAAATAAAATAAAATAAAATAAAAGGGATGAGGGCCTCAGAGGGCCTGACTCACCCTGAGTTTGATTTCCATCACCCACCTAAACAGCTGAGTCATGCCTATCACCTTATTCCTGTGGAAAGCAGAGACTGGAGAATCACCAGGGTTTATCAGTTATCAGTTTGACTGAAAATGGCAGCTCTGGGTTCAGTGAGACCCTCCATCTCAAGGAAACACATAAATGAGCTCGGTTACTCTTACCACCCAAAGAAAGAAACTCACTGAAGATAGAAAAAGTTCTGCTGCAGAGCCCAAGTTCTAGCAGTATTGATTTTGCTGTGCAGCTGGCAAATGTCAAGTGCTGCCCAGCCCCCAGGGTCCATCTTCAGACTCTCATTTTCCAGTTGCAGAAAGTAAGCCCAGTGGGCTTAGATGAAAGGAAGTGGTTTATAAGCTTAGAAAAAGGTGTGATGTAAGAAAACGCACATATTAGTCCACATTTCCCCAAAGCCAGACTTATCCAGGGCCTCTGCAGCCTTTCTCCCTCTTGCTCTAGTTTCCACAGTGAGCTCCTAGTCCCACAGGGGTGAGCAGGGTGTGGAATACACTCAGTAGCACCCTCTTCAAACTCCTCCCTTGTCCCTTTCAAAGATGCATACAGCACACAGTTCAAAAATTGTAAATATTTGTTGAATACTTGCAAAGTACCTCTTAGTAGAGAGGTAAGCCATTTTTAAAATTAAAAACTATAGGGCAAATCACAACCAAAAGTACTGGGGCTGGAGAGATGTTTTAGTAGCTAATGCACTTGAATGTAATGCCTAATGAACCAGATTTGATTCCCTAGCACCCACATAAAGGCAGATGCACAAAGTGGTTCATGCATATGGAGCTCATTTGGAGTAGCTAGAAACCCTGGTGCACACATTCATATTCTCTCTTTCTGCAAATAAATAAATTAAAAAATATTTTTAAAAACAAAGATAATTTGGAATCAAGGAAGAGATTACCACAAATTCTATGTGATCACACCTTATAAACTTGCTGCAGAAAGATCCTAAATTTAGTGCTATGCTCTCAAGTAGCCACTGTAAAGAGAGAGACAAAATCAGTTTCAAAATTTCCCATGTCCATAAATCAAAACAAACATCTATAGTTTAGGTGGATAAGTGCACACATCCCTAGAAATATCTGTAATGGGGTATTAGGGGTTCAGAAAAGTCCTTAAACTCCAAACCTGTCTGGTTTTAATTTTAATCAAAGAATTGAATAAAATTAGACTGAGAAGGATAATTATTAAATTGGTGTATTTATTGAGAGAAGTATAGAACCAAGGAAAGATAGCTACATGTCTTGAGAGCCCACTTGGAGGGCTTGGAAAAACCATGGAGAAATAAGAAAGCAAAGAAAGTTCAAAGAGCTCTTTCCATGTGAGGAGCTGAAGGGGGTAAGGAGACTATGTGGAGAGTAAGGGTTCTCCCCTTGGCTCCATTCAGTTGGGCCAAGCAAAGGAGAAACTCACCTGCAGGTGGAAATTTAGGAGAGGTCAGGCAGAACAGAGAGCTTCTTCTTCCTTCACAAATGTATTTATAACCTTATGGTGCTGAGCCCTATCTTCTGGTTCACCTCACCTGAGGAACGGCTGATTGGATTGAGCTAGGGCCTGTTTCAAGAAGAGGCTAAACTGGGCGTGGTGGTGCATGCCTTTAATCCCAGCAGAGGCAGAGGTAGGGAGATCACATTGAGTTCAGGGCCACCCTAAGGCTACAAAGTGAATTCCAGGTCAACCTGGGCTAGGGTGAGACCCTACCTTGAAAAATCAAAAAGAAGGAGGAGGAGGAGGAGGAGGAGGGGGAGGGGGAGGGGGGAGAGGGAGGGGGAGGGGGAGGGGGAGGAGGAGGAGGAGGAGAAGGAGAAGGAGAAGAAGAAGAAGAAGAAGAAGAGGAGGAGGAAGAAGAAGTAGAAGAAGAAGAAGAAGATGAAGAATGTAACAATGACACCAAATTCTGGGGGCTGAACTTTGACCACCCACAATGTTAGGGCTAGATTTAGATACTAGGAGAGAAGTGTCCCCACCCCCCCAGGAGAGGCCCAGGTTGGTTGTGGAAAAACAGATCTAGGTAAGAAATAAAAGGTCAGTTTCTGTGGAACGGGTTATACTAAGTGAGGTAACCCAGGCCCAGAAAGCAAGCCCAATGCTACACTCTCTCATATGTAGATCTTAGCTATAAATGTTTAGACTTTTATGTGAGTTGGCATAAAAATCAGGAGCAGAGGCCAGGAAGCTCTATAATGAAGGCTATAATGGAGGGAAGAGAGAGATGAACATAAGTGGATGGTATTGCATATTTGTAAAGAGATGGATAGAGAGTTATGGGTGTAATGGCCTATATGGGGTCAGGAAAAGAGATTGAATAAAGGAAGGATAGGGGAATTGCAGCAAGCAGCAGGAAACCAGGCAGAACTCAGAACCTCTGCATACCTTTGAGCTAGAAATCAGATCCACCCACCAAACACACCTCTTCCAGGCAGGTGGCTGAAAATTCAAGCTACAAGCTTTAATGAAATATCTGAGTCTATTGAGGAACACACATTCAAACTATCACAATACTATGTGTGTGTGTGTGTGTGTGTATATATATACACACACACACACATATATATATATATATACATATACATATATATATACACATGTATATATATATGTATACATATATACATATGTATATATGTATGATCTCTAATATTTTGTAACATCCTTCTATTCTTTTATAGTGAGAAAATGTTTCTATAGAAAATAAAAATATATTAACTAAATTATAGAATTGAAAAGATCTTGATACAACTTGGATAAGGTATCCATAAAAACAGTAATATTGAGAAGATAAAACTGGGCAATTGTCAAATGAAATATAGGAAAGAAATGTGAGTGTGTTGGGAACATGATTTACTAATAATATCTTTCTGTAGGGGTCAGATTGTTCTTCCATATAATATAAAATTTTTATTTGAATATATTTTTAATATATTATTTATTTATTTGCAAGGAGAGCAAGAGAAGAGAGAGGGAGAGAGAGAGAAAGGCATGCTAGGGTCTCCAGTCACTGCAAACAAACTCCAGACACACGTGCCATTTTGTGTATCTAGCTTTATGTAGGTACTGGGGAATTGAATCTAGGTTGTGAGGATTTGCAGGCAAGTACCTTAACTGCTAAGTCTTCTGAAAATAAGCATATCAGAAAGATCTTGTATCACAAAAGAAGAAAACAAGGCAAGGAAGGTAGAGAAAGGGAGGAACAGGACTTATCCAGTATTTGGAATGCAAATGGAAGTTAAGTATGCCAGACATAACCGAAAGCCTTGCTACCTTTGGCATTCCTGGTATTCACACTACAGCTCCCAAAGCCTTCTAGTTCTGACATAAGCTCCAGCTCCCAGAAATGAGATTTACAGACCAGAAAATGATTGAACATCAACAAGCAGGCACTAATTACCCTGGGCATTCAATGGAGCCACACCAGAAGTCATTTTGCTTGGCACTGGCATTTGATACCTCACATGCTTCCAGAATTTGGAACCCAGAGACCTTTTGTTGGCCACATGATCTTGCCTCCACTTGATGGTCCCCTGCATTTTCACAAGGTGCTTGAGAGAATCTTGAAAGCACTCAAGTGGCAGTCCTCCTGGCTCACCCAGCGCCTCCATTTCAATAAGAATCACCTTGGAGTCATTATGGATAAGGGCACTGTGCAAGGCGATCTCCTGCTCATAGGCAAACTCCTTGCTGTGCATCATGTGATGAGTCAGGATAAACATGTGCCTCCTGCTCTTCTGGATGCTGGTTTCCACAGCAGTGACTGCATCTAGGTATATAAGAAATTGATTGAGATTTCCTATTGTTCTTATAGTAAGTCTAATGTTTGCATCAAAAATGTTCTGGACATACTGGAGAGATGGCTTAGTGGTTAAGCCCTTGCCTGGGAAGCCTAAGGACCCCGGTTCGAGGCTCAATTCCCCAGGACCCATGTTAGCCAGATGCACAAGGGGGCACATGCATCGGGAGTTCGTTTGCAGTGGCTGGAAGCCCTGGTGTGCCCATTTTTTCTCTCTCTCTGTCTCTCTTTCTTTTGCTGTCAAATAAATAAATAAAAGTAATTTTTTAAAAATCTGGACATTAAAATTTGTATTTATAATCTGTTATGAGATTCTGAACTAATCATGTCATATTCAGAAAATGGAAATGGAATTGGATGGAGAACTATTTTCTTCTTGCTGGTTTCACCATGAGAATATCAGCCCTAATGCTCTTTATTCACACAGACAGATTAATCCAAAGTAAAACTTTCCTTCCAGCTAAATGCAAACATAGAGGCATCAAGCCTATCATTTCATGGGGGACTTAGGAATCAAGCGCATTAGAATTTTTCTTCTTAGACTGTTATTGTATTAGGGTTCTGTAAAGAAACAGAATGAATATGTATCATTAAGGGGAAACACCCTCAGAACTTAACCAAGAGGTGTTTCTTACTTAATTCCTAATCTGATCAAGTTGACAATAGAACTGAACCATCACAATTATCTTCTTTGGATATTTGCTTACATGGTTTTACAGATTTATAGAGAAAGAGAAGAAGATAGAAAGAATGGGCATGTGGGCTGGAGAGATGGCTAAGCACTTAAGGCATTTGCCTGCAAAGCCCAAGGACCCAGCTATGATTACCCAGGACCCTCATTAGCCAGCTGCACAAGGGGACATATGCATCTAGAGTTCGTTTGCAGTGGCGGAAGGCCCTGGCACACCCATTCTCTCTCTCTCTCTCTCCCTCTCTCTCTCTCTCTCTCTCTCTCTCTCTCTCTCTCTCTCTCTCTCTGTCTCTCCATCTCCCTCTGTGTCTATCAAATAAAAAAATTAAAAAAAATATTTAAAAAAGAAAGAATGGGCATTCCCAGACCTGTAGCCACTGCAAACCAACTCCATACACATGCATCACTTTGTGCATCTGACTTACATGGTCCCTGAGGAATTGAACTTGAGTCCTTTGGCTTTGTAAGCAAGTGCCTTAACCACTAAGCAATTTCTTTACCCCTACTTACATGTTTTTAAAGGTCTTAACATTTACATTCACACATTAAAGAGTACAAACTAAAAAAGAACTGTCCCTGAAAAAAATTCTCTAAAGAAGTCTGCAATCCACTTCCTTCACCAACAATCTCTGTTGTAGGATCTGATTTGTTTTACACAAGAAAAATCCTAAGAAAGATCAAATCTTCTCTCCAAGTCAGTGTTTATAGAGCACCTAAACCATGATGCTTCAATTAGCTTTAAGTGGACCTAGCAAAAACACTCCTAACTATCACTGCAGAAGTTGAAAGCAGATAAAGGAATTATAATCACAAACAAAAGGTCTTCTCAGAAAGCACTGGTAAATTTATGTAGCCTGAAGTGAGAAAAGGAATGTGAAATACTGTCAGACACAGACATTAAGTGAGTATGGATTCTTTGTTTTGGATAGAAGAGATACACAGTGGATTACATGAATGAATGGAAGGTAACTAGCAAGAGAAAAAACACACTGTATGGCTAGTTATGTACGTTTTCTAAGGAAAGAGTGGCAAGTGGTGTAATTCTATTGGACTTTATACTATCTGGTGGAAGAAAGGTGAGAGGAATTGCACTGAAAGAGAAGTGGGAAGCCATTCCCATGAGAGTGTGACCACCTGAGGAAAGTAGTACAGGCTTGAGCATCCAAGTTTGGCTGGAATGGAGGAGTTATTGTAAGTTAGCTAGATTAGAAATGAAGAGAGGAAGAGCTGTCAGACATGTGTAACCTCATAGACAACTGGAGCCTGAGTAGATCATGTGATTCAAAATTTAAAAAAGCACCTGTGACCATTGCACATGCCTTTCTCCCATAGCCAGTGAAAAGGCTGATAAGGCAGGTGTGGTAGATTGAATGGATGTCTCCTAATAGACTCAGGAGTTTATTAAGGCTTGTAACCTAGATCTCCAGCCACCTGGCTGGAGGAGGTGTCACTGTGGGTTGATCCTAGGGTCCAACTCTATGGTGTGTTTGGGGGGCAGATCTGGAATTCCAGAGAGCAGACTGAGTTCATCTGGGTTCCCTGCTGTTTGGCTGCCATTTTTTGCCCTTGCTTTTGGTGGTGGGTTTTCTCTTTTTCACCATTATGGAACATTCCTTGGATTTGTAAGCTTCAATAAAGCCCTTCCTGCCATAAACTGTGCCTTGTTTGGAAGTTCATCCCAGCAATGTGAAACTGACTAGGACAGCAGAAGAGGCTCCCAAGAAGATTAAGCTTGAAATCTCCTTATTTGTGCATTTTTAGGTGTCTGGAGCCAATGATAGACTATTCGCACCACACAGATATTTGAGAAGGAACCACATTCACTGTGAGCCAGGCTGTCAACATATAGGCACTTAAATCCCTCTTTCTTAGTGGAAGTGACACTTTAAAATGCTATTATAAACAATGATCTCATTAGTTACATGTTCATGATATCATGCCCCCATTCATATTCACAATAATTCCTGAACTCGGAAGAATAAAAAAAGAACTTACAAAGAGAGATAGAAAGTTCTAGGCATAAATATATGGAAAAGATTAAAAGCAACAACTGAGGTTCCTGGAATTGTGATAAAACTGTCATATGAAATGTATATGAAATTAGGTAAGCATATCATGAAACAGTTGTCACAGTTTTACTTGTTCTGAAAATATACATATAAATTTGCAAATATTTCACTAATATAAGCTAAGCTCTTTCAAGTATGTTAACCAGAGCCCCTAGATATTAGAACCCAAATCTGATGTTTTTCAGTCCTCTTTCAAGTCTCATGGAGAGACTAAGATATATAAAAAAAAAAAAAAAAAAAAAAAGGAGTATCAGAGATATTCTATTGGGAGACAGAGGAAACAAAGCAGGATAATATGAACTAGTGTCATAGGCAAGGCCTCCTAACTCTGACAGTACTGCATCCCACTGATGATACTGCTTTCATGATCTAATCATAACCATGATAGGGGTGAGAAGAATGAAGGATGAATGTCTCCTGGAGGAAGATTTCAAAGCACCAGGCTTATCCTGGCACAGTGGCACATGCTCATAACTGTATTACTTAGGAGGCTGAGTTAGGTGGGTCTCTGTGAGTTTGAGGACAGCCTAGGCTACATACTGAGTACCACGCCACACTGAGCAACATAGGAAGACTCTGTTAAAGCAAAAATAATAAATTTTAATAAATAAATAAATAAATAGGTTATAGATAGATAAATGGATATTATAAATAGATAAGAAAGAAAGAGAGAGAAAGAAACAAAGAAAGAAGACAAAGAAAATGTTGAGATTTAAATGTTTAATTTCACTCATAGGCTTATGTTTTTGAATATGTGGTCCACAACTGGTGATGGTATTTGGAAAGGCTGTGGAACCTTTAGGAATCAAAGCCTTCCTTGCTGGCATAAGTGGGCCACTGGAGGTGGGTCTTGACATTTTATAACCTAACCCCACTTTCTGCCCACCTTCTTTTTTTCTTGACTATGAAAAGTGATGTGACCAGTCAGCATTCTTTTTTTTTTTTTTTGCCACACTTTCCCCCCATGATGAAAAGTATCCTTTCAAAAATGTAATTCTCCCTTAAACTGTTTCTTGCAAGGCATTTATTTAATCACAATAATGAGTAAAATAACCAATACAGAAATTTGGTACCAAGAAGTGGGACTATTGTGATTTGCCAACATTTAGAACTGATATGTGGGAGGAATATAGAGAGGTTGGAACTTTGGGCTTCAGAAGCCCTAAAATTCTGTAAGAAGAGATAAGGAGCCATTCCAGAAGTAGTTTGTAAGACCACAATGCTGAGAAAAACATAGAGTGGAGGCCTGACTCATCAAGTTTCAGAGGGAAACAAGGACTCTTATCAGGAACTAGGCTAGAGAGAATGTGTGTGATATTCTGACAAAGAATATGGCTGCAATCTACCCAATCCTTGAACGTTTGAGTGAGACTGGATTTTAAAATTAATGTACTAATATGTTTATCAGAGAAAAGTTCAAGGCAGGATAATATTGAGTCTTTGTTTTGGTTTTACTTTATGCTCTTATTCAGATCTATAGCAAAAAAAGTAAATGAAAACAGTCAAGTTTAGAGGGCAAAGGTTTGTGAGCAAGTTTAAAGTTGCAAACAAGGAGGCTTTTTTGCTAAGAAAGCATCCATAATTTGTAAAAAAAAAAAAAAAAAGATTAATGTAATTGAGGGAAAATGGCACTCTCGTCACCAGAACAATAGAAAGGTGATCTCAGAGGGCAAGACCTCACCCACTGAGCTCTAAATTGTGAGACAAAAAAATTCTTATGAAATTCTTATGAAAGGAGAAATCCAGGACAAAGAATGTTATGAAAGGGATTTTCTCCTCAAAAAAAACTGTATAGGAAATTGTTTTTAACCAAGACACAGATACCACTACAGCTTTGATCCAAGGGTATCAATTCCACGGTGAGCCCAGATGCCAGATAGGGGGCTGCAGTATTTGCTGTTTGCCCTGTTGGGTTTTGGCCTTGTTTTGGGCCAACATTTCCTTGCTACACCTTCATTCTTCCTTTTGGAATAGGAATACTTACTCTACCATTATATGTTGGAACAGTGTGATTTGTGTTTTCTTTTCCAAGGGCATGCAGTTAAGAGATTGCCTTAAGAAACAAAAGAGACTTCGGACTTTTGAACAGGGCATTGGGACTATTAAAGGCTATGGGGACTTTTGGATTTGAACTGAATGCAGTTTGCATCATGAGATGGTCATGAGCATATAGGGGCTATGTTTTGAATGTGAAATATCACCCATAGGCTCATGTGTATGGATACTTTGTGTCTGGTTAGCAGTGCTCTTTAGGAAGGTTATGGAACCTGTAGGAAATGGACCTTTACAGGAGGAAGTAGATCACTGGAGCAGGCCATGAGATATAGCCTGACTCACTTCCTGTTTGCTCTCTCTCTCTCTCTCTCTCTCTCTCTCTCTGCTTTCTAATTACAGATGTGATGTGACAATCATCCCTCTGCTCCTGCTGCCATGCCTTCTCCTTGACACTAATTTTTTACTTCTTCAACCTACTTCTTGTGAGATACATTGTCATAGAAATAACTAAGATAACTATCTATCTACATCTAACTAACTATAGATAGATGATAGATAGATAGATAGATAGATAGATAGATAGATAGATAGATAGATAGATAGATAGATAGAAAAAAGGTAGATAGATGATACATATAGATAGGAATATCTCTGGTCCTAAAGTCTAAAGTGATAGTCCATGAAATTCCTTGTCCAATTAGAGATAAAGCCACCTAGCTTTGAATGAACTTTTTAAATGAATTTGGTCTCTAGTTCATGTTGGTAACTTTACCTTCTCCAGGTAGCATATCTCTCCCATAAATGCACAATTTGTATCCACATTTATTTTCAAGAACATCAGGCAAAATATGGTGAACAAAGAACTCCACAGAACTGGCTCTCTCTATACTGCTTTTGAAGTTCCGTGGATATATCACATAAGCATCATAGAGTTTTCCATCTGGAAATGAAAACAAGAAGCTCAATTTCATTACTTGATTCTAAATATTATCATTCAATTGTTTTTAGACAATTCTCACCACATTTTATGTCTACCAGTGAATGTATTCCATCCTACAAATCACTGTAAAATCAAAGAGATCAAACACATCACCATAGAATGTGATTAGGAAATGACAGTTACAGTCTCAAAGCACAATTCCTTTTCATTATCTAAACTTGAATTATGAAGGGCAGAAGAGAGCCAGTGGTCCAGTATACTTCTAGCCATGTGATAAAAGTTGATTACTGATCTATTATAGTAAGTATTTTCATAGACAGAGGTTTTCTTCTACGCCTGGTAGACTTGTTTCATTTTCTATTTTCCCCGTACAACAGTCCTCATTTATTCACGTGGAATAGGTTAAAGCTTCCAGTGAGTGCCTGAAGCCACCAAACATACTAAGCCTTATATGTACTATGTTTTTCCAATATATGCATACCATATGATAAAGTCAAATTGATAGATTAGGCACAGGAAGAGATTAATAGCCCAAAGTAATAATAAAAAGACAATGATACAATTTCAGTTCAACCACTTTTATACATTGGGATCATTATGAAATTATATTTTTAAAGATCACTTGAGCATAAGCACTGAGACACTACAACAGTCAGTACTATAGCTCAGAAACTCGCCAGCAGGCACATAGCACACACTGTGTGGATACACTGGACAAAGGAATAGCATCATGTCACAGCAGGACAAAGCAGGGAAGTGTGTGATCCATCACACAACTCAGGATGGTGTTTAACTTAAAATTTGTTTCTTGTGATCTTCCCCTCTTACCCTAATTAGGTACTGAGCATCTACTGTTTAGAAGTAGGTATCAGCAACTATCAGCAACACTACACGCAGTAACCCCTTCCCTCTGCCTCAGCCACTATCATTAGGGATTCTGGAGCTGATCTCTCTCCTGACAGGCACAGTGAGTAGCACTGTGTGACCAGAGCCCACTTGAGCTCCTCCCATTCCCCCACATGGGTACCCTGCCCCCCTACTTGCCAGGACTAGACCTCCACCATCATCAGCAGGAACTCTGGAGTTGATCTTTCTCCTAATCCAAGGACAAAGAGTAGTTCTGGGCATCCAGGGTCCAGATGAGCTTCCTTTCTCACCCTACCAGGTACCTAACCTCCCACTTGCCACTTACGCACCCTAGGCAATGTAATCCCTTCCCCCTAACCTCCACTGCCAGCATCAATAAGGAATTCAATATCAGGGACTTAAGACCCAGGAAAGGTTCCCCCTACCTGCTCCCTGGCCTGGCCTGCCTGCCTATATCTCCCTAAGAAAGGAATTCCTAGCCAATCACAATGCACACTTTGGGCATTTAGAATACCAGGCCTCCCAGGATCTAGCTCAGTCCCACATAAAGACTGCCTACACAAGGAGGAGCCTATACAGAGTCAAGTGTACCTAGTCAAAACCTGAAAATACACTGACACCCACACCTCAATTAAGGCTGAGCAAGTCATTCAACACAGGCTCCACAGAGCTGCTATAGCTTCATTCTTAGAAAGGCAAGAGCACTATCTCACATTGGGCAAACTCTAATGTAGAACAAATATTGCAAGACACCAAGGCATGACATCCTCACCTAAAATGCCTACTTCCATAGTGGAACCCTCCAGTGAAATCTTAGAGAAAACTCCAGATTTTGAATCCAAAGATGAAGTTATGATAAGCATATTAAACAAACTTAATGAGGCCATCAACAAACTGTTGAAAGAAATGGAAGAAAACCAACAAAAATAACTCAATAGAATAAAATGGAAGACAATTAAAAAGAACTCATTAGATACCTGAATGATATGGATGATAATAAAAAAAAATAAAAAGACAAACTCAGTAGTCAGTGGAATAAACTCAATGAGCAAATGATTAAATGCAGGAATGAATTCAAAGAGACAATAAGTCAAACTAAGAAATGGAGATGAGTGCTCACTTCAGCAGTACATATACTAAAATTGGAATGATACAGAGAAGATTAGCACGGCCCCTGCATAAGGATCATGATGCAGTCCATATTTTTAAATCTGTTTTAGGCACTGACCCTTGGCTTGCATTCCATGAGTTTAAGCTATTAGGACTGAAAACGATAAGCAAAGTTGCCAAGTGTGAGTCCCAAGAGATATAGGCTTCATGATGTAGGCTTCATTCTAAATTGCCCAGTGTCTCTTAACCCAACCCTTGGGGTTTCATGACTGAGCTATTGGACCATCACTAAAAGGCTGTTGGAAGCTGATTCCTTTTCTTACTTGTTTTCTAATTATAAAAATAGCATATTTGCTCAAGAAAAATTAGAAAGCATATGAAATATAAAACCTACAATTTAAAAAAAAGAAATGGAGATGAAATTCAATAAAAAAGATGAAGATACTGAAGAATAACATAATGGAAAACAAAAATGAAACAACTCTTTTAAAATGCTCCCAAGAAAGCCCAGTAGATCATGGGGAGGGTATGAGGGTAATCAACTGCTCTTTGAGTGGATATGAGGTCCCTCAGTGGGAGGGGACTCATATCTGGCAATGATAACCAGTCAGAATACTAGGAATAGGAAGGACATAGACTCTTAGTTAGCTCCCACTGATCTTTGGCTAACAAAAGAGGGTATTCTCATCAAAAATTCCTTAAAAGAACTATACTTACACCTTTTAATCCATGCTACTTTAAAGTCTTTTTAAAAAATTATTTATTTATGAGAGAAAAGTGGGGGTTGAAAGTGTGTCTGGGCCTCTTGCCACTATAAACAAATTCCAGACACAGGCTCCACTTTGTGTATCTAGCATTATGTGGGTTCTTAGGAATTGAACCTGGACTAGCAGATTTTGCAAGCAAATGCCTTTAACCACTTAGCAATCTCCCCAGCCCTCCTCCCACACTTGATTACAGAATCTGTTGTGGACAGATGGCAGCAAATACTGGGGAGAACCAAGGATCCATCCATATGACAAGAAAAAATAGCTGACTGCCTAGCATGAAAAAAATTACCTTTCTCACATATGCCAGGGGTCCAGGAGACACTACAGAAGATGGCTGCTGTTCTCACTGCTAGCCTGACAATACCCTCCAGGGAAATCATAGTAGACACTCAACAATGCAGAAATTCAGAGGATGAAGAGAGCTCAACATTAAAGGAAACTTATCATGTGCTTGCCAAGGTTCAGGGCACATTGCAGAAGAGGGGAAAGAAAGAGTATAATGCCACATGATGAGAAAATGTATCCCGAGGCACTGTTGCTCTCTCTGAGTCTTATTGCAGCATTCATAATCCACAGAGAATACTGATAACTCACCTGAGGGGTGCACTCAGTGAAATGCGGCAGAGGAGAGGGGATGTAAAAGTGTATCTCATTGGGAATATGACCAGTATTACAATATACTCATATTATAAAGTTCATAATAATAAAAATAACTTTTGAAGAGAATACAAAATTTAAGCCTAATGGAAGATTAGCAAGTTTTTAAAACTTTCCCTCAAGATCTATGTCAGACTAACAAGAACTTGTATTTGACTGCAGTTTAATTTCCTTTCAAAAGTATATAGTGTTCTTTCTTTCTGTTTAATCACAGTGTTATTTGTAAACTATTAGAGAATCTTCAAACTAAAGCTGAAATAAGAAATATCTACCAATAAAAAATTTTTAGATTCTTTTTAAATTAAAGTTGGTTTGGCTATATTTTAAAAATGGTTCTTTTTAGAATTCATCATACAATATTTTCAGACTTTAGTTCACTTTGGGTCACTAAAACCACAAAACCCAATGATTTCATTGGGGAATTATTTGAGGGAGTTACTGTGTTTCCAGACAACAGGAGGGAGCTAAAGATTGGTACTGACAAGGAAGGAGAACTTTTACCGGAACTGCATTGCCCACAAATCAAATAATAGGCTACTAGTTGAATGCACTGTATAGAAAAACATAATATATATTTATTTCCAAATGAAAGTATCTAACTTTCATAATAAGCAGGTAGAATCATGTGCTTTACAGTGTGTGCGGGAAAGTATATACTCATAAAACAAGTTTCAGGGAAAATGAGCCTACATTCTGATACTCTAGCTTGAACTAATCACATGAGAAATTTTGTTACTGTATTCTGGTCCATAAAGCCTTATCAATACACATTTCCCAACCTTTCTGGAATTTGGGAAGATTCTGTAGTTGGGAAGCTCTTAGGAATAGCAATCCCATGTAGAAGATATTTGAGCTGCTGAGATAAATCTAGGGACCACAGGGATCAACCAAACAGGGTGGAAAATAGTTTCTGAATAGAATCAAAAAATTCACTGACAGGGCTGGAGATAGAGCTCACCAGTTAAGACACTTGTCTGTGAAGCCTAAGGACTCTTGTTCCATTCCCCAGTACCCACATAAAACCAGATGCACAATGTGGCACATGCACTTAGAATTCTTTTGCAGAAGCTAGAAGCTATACATGCCCATTTTCTCTCTCTCTCTCTCTCTCTCTCTCTCTCTCTCTCTTTCTCTTTCTTTCTCATAAATAAGTTAAAAAATCACTGATAATGTTAGCAAGAAAAATATATATAGGGCTTTTAGCAGCAAAACTATTAAGAAATTAATAGAGAACAAACAAGTAGTCACTATGGGATGTTTTCTTTTGAGGAAAACCTTGAACTTGCTACTTACCATTTCTAATTTTGTAAGGCAGCGCTATATCTCTCCAGAATAGAGAAAACTCAATCCAGAATACTTTTAATAGCATCACCAATATACTGACAAGTATTAACAGTAAACTACATCCTGAAGCTATGTAGTAGATGCTTTGCTGGTCAACTATCAAAAGATGGAGAAAGGGGAGAAAAATGATCATTAGTACTGCTAAACCATCATAAACCAGATGACTATATGAATGTCTTTTTTGTTTGTTTGTTTGTTTGTTTTTTTTGTTTTTTTGAGGTAGGGTCTCACTCTAGCCCAGGCTGACCTGGAATTCACTATGTAGTCTCAGGGTGGCCTCGAACTCACGGTGATCCTCCTACCCCTGCCTCCCAAGTGCTGGGATTAAAGGCGTGCGCCACCACGCCCGGCTCTATATGAATGTCTTTTGAGGAAAACACAAAAATTCATACCCAATCCAACTTGGAATGTTCATGACTCCTTTCAAAGTTAGAAAATCATTTTATTGAGTCCATACACTGTGCAAGCCATGAGAGTAGGCATCACAGAGGGCTCATAAGGGCAAAGGAGGCACAAAAACACCATGCCCTTAACTAAGATGGGAGGTACAAGCAGGCTTTCAGTGGACAGAGACATCTGAAGGAGGACTTGATCCTCCTGCTGGAAAGGGAAAGGAAGACTTCCTGAAGAGGGAGCTTCCCACAGAGCAGGTAGTATTCAGAGAGACGCAGAAGAGGAAAGCCCCTCCTCTCCAGAAGAGGATGCTATGAGCAAAAGTGCAGAGGTAGGAAAATGTGGTCTGAGAACTGCAGTAACCGAGTTTGGGGAATTAGTGGAAGACACGATTACAAAGGTGGTTCAGAGCTGAATTTGAACAGACTTGAAACTCCCTGCTAAGGAACCTGCCCTATTGGGAAGATCACAAGAACGAGATGTTAACAATGAAAGTGTTTTACACTAAAATTAATCTGATAGTTATGGAAGATTGGTTTATTTGGGGAAATATCATAGGCACTAGGATTAGACTAGGATGAGTACTTGGGGCACAAGATAAGAAAAATTTGAATGCGAGTAATGAGAAAGGAAGAGTGTTTGTCAGGAACCTAAGGAGAATGAGCCAGTAGATCTGAAGGACTTACTGTATCTGGGAGGTGGATGGTATAAGAAGAAAGAAGAGGCAAAAGCCAAATATTTTTCTGAGCATGCTTAATAGAGATGACATAGTGCTGGGGTCCAGGTCCTAAAATGCCCCTGCATTCCTGCGTGGCGAGCATGCTCCAGCTATCACCAAACCTCATCCCAGCATTCCCTGCTTCACAACATGAATTGGCAACATCGTTTCCAACATCAGGAACTTGGAACAGATGTACACATTAATGTGCATAGGAATTGTGATAATTTGTGGTATTAGTGACTATTAATTTGTGGTATTAGTGACTATTTTAGTTTAGTTTACTTCCCTTGGACTTGTTAGCAAGCTTATCTTGGAAGCAATGTTGCTTAGAAATGCTGTGAGAAGACTCTCAAGTGGGATTTAGTTAATAGCTCTTGTTCATTTTTGTTTTGTGTGTCCATGTATAGTTTCCCAGATTTGATGGGAAACATCTCAGGTCTGTATTCACAAACCCTTCACCACACTTGATAGTTCATTGGCTCATTTAGTATCCAGCACCATGAACTCAAAAATAACCACTGCATGATCCTGGTGAGAGGAAATCATTCCCTTCAGTGGTACAGCAACTGATAAGGTACTCATGCTCTGGTGAACACCCTCCCACAATACATACATGATCATGGAAGAAAACCCAACTAAATTCAGTGGATCAACAACTAAAAAAGACATTGAATATCAAAGTAGAAGAGGGACTAAGTTGGAAAGAAGAAGGAGTTTCAGAAGTAGAAGTATGGGGACAAGAGAAGGTAATAGGTGAATGTGGCCAAAATACATTATAAAAATTGTATAAAATTGTCACTACATAAATTAAAAATGACTAAGATACAGTAATTTAAAGCAAAGAACTGAAAACTGGCAAAGGGTCTGCATTGCCATCAGTTCAAATGTTAAGAACTTTCTGAGTAACTCATTTGTAAAGCTAAAGTCTCAAGGTTCAGCAGGACAGATGCTAGGAATATATACTTCTTATAGCATTGTGTGGAGTTATGTATGATACAGGTGGTTGAATGGTTTCAATTTGAGGAATGATACTTATTCAAGATATTACAAAAACTTGATGCTTAATATCTACCTTTGTGCCAACGATCTTATAAATATATAGGCAATTCTTTTGTTTGTTTGTTTTTTTGAGGTAGGATTTCACTCTAGCCCAGCCTGACCTGGAATTCACTATGTAGTCTCAGGGTGGCCTCAAACTCATGACAATCCTCCTACCTCCAAGTTCTGGGATTAAAGGCATACACCATTACACCCAGCTTAACTATATAGGCAATTCTTGTATGTGTTTATAAATAGAAAAATATTGTCTGTGTTTGATTCCTAGCTTTATAACTATAGTCCTTGGCAAAACATTCAGCTCGTTTCTCTCTTGTTTCCTCACATAAAATTGAATGGAAGTAATATTTTCTCCCTGATGAGGTGTTGAGAAAATAAATGAGAAACTTTAATGTAAAATATCTATACAGGGCCTAGATGTAGAAAACAGTGTATATATGCATGCATAAGAATTTTTATGTACTTAATAATATTGAGTTATATGGATACAGGCTTCATAAATTTTTGTTATTTAAAATTAAGGAATACCGGAATTTCAGAAATAAAGGAATTTATTGTGACAATCCTAATTACCAGATGCAATTTTTGTTTAATGTATAAGTTGTTGAAACAGAGTATAGTAATGTTTATTTGAGTATTAGGTGAAATAAAAATATAACACACACACACATGCACCAAGTAACAGTAGCATAATTCCAATACACTAGTAACTAAGGAGCATTCATACATGTCACTAAGCAAAGCAGGTGATTAAAGACTCAAAGATCATACTGAATGAGAATGAGGGGGTAGCTTCCACTTTCCCATAGGATCCACTGTGCCCTCTACTACGCCATAATATTTTGATCTCATCCACAGCTATCATGGAAACCTTAATGTTCTACTGGACACAATGGCACTCAAAATCATCTGTGTGTGTGTGTTTCACAAAACTTGAAAATTAAGAGTTAAAAAAAAGAAAAATATTCAGGTACTTATTAAAGGAGAGACCATGATTATATCAAATTGGTTTTCCTTTTCTCCACCCCTTGAAGATCCTTGGGGATATTCCTGTCTTTGCCACCCGAGGACCACAGGTGCACTACCACACACAGAATTTACATGGGTGCTGGGGGACTGAACTCAGGTCCTCACACCTGCATGGCATTTGCTTTACTGAGAGATCCATCTTCCCTCATGTTTATTCAAGTTAACCTGGGCTCTACCCTGTATATGTGTATGAACTGCGAGTTTGAATCTCTCTTTCTCTCTTTGTAGTTATTTGAAAAAACAAAACTAATTTGTACACAGTTGTATTACTGTCAAGGAAGTGATGATATGTGTAAGAATATTTTTCTCTACACTCTTTTAAAGTGGGATACAATGGGTCATCTAAAAATCTAGGATGATTTTGCCTGGAAATTCAAGGGCATTGATGCTCTAGAACAAAATACTTGTAAGGCTGTTTTCCATAACAACATGGCATAAAGAATTAAGTAGCTTTATTACAATTTTGACTCCTTTATAGACAAAAAAATTCTCTTGTTGCCTGTGCCTAGGAAGGATGACTGAAGAAATAGTTGAAGAATGAAGAGAAGCCTACAGAGGGGGAGAGGGAACAGAAAGAAGGGAGAGACAGAGGAGAGCAGAGAGCTGCAAGAGAGCAGCCAAGGGCAAAGGGAAACAATCTGAAGAGACAGCAGGTCAAGTAGCATTCTCCAGAGCCAAAGCACGAGACAGGCCGCCTCCATCATCAGCATGGATTCCTGGAACCAATAGGCACCACGCGCTCCTCCAGTTTACAGCTGATACAGTCAAGTCAGATGGCTAGAGGCTGAGGAACACTCCTTACTTGGCTTTTTTCTTCTCAGTCTCATGGTGTGCCTCAACACACCATGCAAGTTCAGGGCTAGACAGTCATACTCCCAGGACAGATCCTCTTCCTGCACATCAGTTATTCTCAAAGTCGAGTTTAGACAAGTCAGCTCATCACTGGAACTGAGAAGGCAACATGTCACAGTTACTGTTCTCTCCCAAGTATAAAAAAAGGAAGGCGATGTCTCAATTGAAATACAAAAATACCTTTGATTTTGCCCTTCATCCTTTTGAATTCTTGCCTCACCAAAGTCCTCAACTTTTGTTTTGTTAACCTGCCACAAGACAGCAGCCAAAACCTGAGCGCCTTTCCCAAAGCAAGCAAAACAGGTGAGGTTTACTGTTTCTCCTAGATGGGAGGAAAAGGAATTCATTAAATTAAATTGTGCAAGTGGGATTTAACTGAATGTGAAAGAGATCCTGGAACACTCCATGCTCTGCATTTCTTTCCATTTTCTGTCTTCACCTCTGGCATTTCATCATTCAATGCTTTCTCTGCCCACTCCACCCACCATCCACCCAGTGTTTTCATTTCTCTTTTCAGCTGGAAGCTCACTTGCTGCCATCCTCTCACCTCAAGGGAGATGATTCTGGCTTCATAGCCTCACATGATTCTATGAGTTCCCACTCACTAGAAACTGGAGTTTCTTTTTTGTTCCATTTTCTCCTCCTATTCTTCTCTTTCCTCTGAATTCTCCTCATAAGCTATCTTTGAAGATAACACTGTTTTGCCCTACACAGCTATTATCCTGGATGAAGTGTTCAGAAGAGTGCTCTCCAGTATCTCAGCCCACCTCCTTCATCTTGAAATGTTCTCTCAGAACTGAAAGCATGGGGCTAATTTTGCCTATGGACATGCATTCAACTATTGCTCCCTGCACTGCAGGTTCCCAGCAAGAGCTGTGCTAGGAATTGGGCTTGTACCAGACATAAGGAATTCAGAATCTCTCAAAGTGACAATGCTATAGAGGAAGGATTAGAGTACAACTGCTCCAGTGTTATCATCATAGAAGGGCTATTGATGCAATATAGGAAGAAGAAGGGAGAAATTTCAGGGAGTGTAGTTGTCAATTGCATATGAAAAGAGTAGTGCCTTAGAGTTGAGTTGATGATAGAAGGTTTAACCTGGTTTTTTTGGCAGGGAAAGGGGACTTATGCAGCTATGGTATGGAGAAGGTGATTTCAGACCTTAAGACATGTGAAGGAAGAATGCTGTGGGGAAAGTAGGAAGGAACGTGAAAAGCGCTAATGATCACAGGGTGGCATGGTAGGATTACTGGGTGCAGAAGGGCAATGATCCCCCCCACACACACTCATCAAAGTCACAGCAGTACTTGCTTTGAATATCAAGGCCTTTCTCTTGCATCTAGTCTCCAGTGAGAACCTAGAAAGGCAGAAATGGAAGAGCCATAAAGTCTATTCTCACTCTTTTAAAACTATCCGTGACCTTGGGTATGCCCTTGGCCATTTCTGAACCTGTTTACTCAAACCTAAAGACAACCTCTACCTCCTTGGTAAGGGTGCTAATAAAATAAGATGCCTACATAAGAGAAACATGGATTCCAAAGCTCAATTACAAATGCAGTACTGTCTATTGCTGTGACCAGATTCCTAATGTTGTATCTATGGCAGGCATTCCCACACTTCTTACATAATCTCCAAAGTCCATGTGCTATAAGAAATAATCCAGGATTCTTAGGGAAGAACTGTCCATGTAACACAGCATTAAAATTTTCTTACCAATTTCCACTTCCTTTGTTTCATTGTATGGAGGGGCTATAATTACTGGAAACATTGAGAAGCTGTTTTGATCTTAAAAATAGAATGTAAGGATTAGATAAAATTGGGTGCTCATCAGTATAAAGCTTATATTTCATATTTCTATTATTTCTTAACAGTGTTCTCAAATTTTCTGAAAATAACATTTGACAACACACACAAATGAAATAAAATATTTAAGTAATACCTTTTCTGTTTATTATAATAATTTTTATACGTTCTATTCTTTTTATATTATTAAAAGAAAAGTTGTTCTAAAAAAGTAAAATAAAATAAAAATAAAGAAATTCTGTTGTAGCTCATTAAATAAATTGGAAGACCTCACAAGTATTTTAAAGTCACAATTTTACAATTAATTTACAGAGCAAATGATGTCAAAAGACCCATGGAAATGATGCTTTCATGATCCCAAAGGCTGGCTGCTCACAGTTGCCCATCATGTGCTCATCTGTAAAGGAAGAAGTCTCTTTGTCATCTAAAATTTTCTTTCCTGTGACCACTATGGCTAAGAGCCAAGAACAGAGGCAGATACCTTTCACCCTCAGAGCTCATTTATTTTAGATGGCATGGTTAAGGACTTGCATGGGTCCATGTTAATCAGTGAGACAGCTGCACAAGTACAAATGTGATTAGGCAATGCTTATTTTATAGTACTCGACTATTGCAAACCAACGTTTCCCTTAATATTGTTGCCTTAATTAAACTGCAACATGGGAAGGTGCTATTCCATTTGCATCTATGAAGAAAGCTATGTGATAAAGACCTCGACTATATAAATTTTATAAGCTTCTATACAATCAGGAAGTCTTTCCACAAAATGGCTTTCATAATATTTAAATATATCTGGAATATGGTCTTGTGGAAATAAGTGTTCTACCTAAAAGAAGACACTGATGATGATAGAAGCAAGGGAAAGCAGAATTAAAATCCATTCAATAGTGCTTATACATCTCAATGTACTCTGTTACTCTTAGCACTCCATATTTATACTTTCCATATGTATAAACTCAACCAACTAGGATGGAAAATATTAGAGAAAAATTGCTTCTCTGCTAAATATTATGAAGATATTTTCTTATCATCATTTCCTAAACAACTATTTATGCAGCATCTACCTTGTATTAGTATTGAATTTTATATAACATATTTGATCATACAGAATTTTGGCATATAAGGGTTCCTGGAATCAATTTCCCACAGATGAATATATTCTATCTAAGTTAACTAAATAAGCATTCAGACTGGTTTCAGCCTTAGGGAGAAAAAAAAAATCTAGTGGGGTGTGGTGGCACACGCCTTTAATCCCAGCACTTGGAAGGCAGAGGTAGGAGGATTGCCATGAGTTTGAGGCCACCCTGAGACTACATAGTGAATTCCAGGTCACCCTAGGCCAGAGTGAGACTCTATCTCAAAAAAAAAAAAAAAAAAATCACAAAAAGGGAAAATAATTTGCTCTGGCTTATAACTCCCAGTGCCAGAAATTTGTTATACCTCACAGTGAGCTATTAGTCAGACAGACCTATTAGGTCCCCAAAAGAAGACAAGTTTCAGTCAGTGTACTTGATTTCTTGCCTAAGGCAATAGGTAAGACCCTGTGGCTAAAGATACCACAAGTTGCCAGCACAAAACATCAAGAGCTCATGCTGGAATCTGGAAGAAAGCCAGTTCCCTGATGACTTGTTCATAAAATGGCAGAAAGAGCTATATGAAGTGCCTGAGTAAAATGGCCACCAACATTGTGAACAAGCAGGGGCCTCTCCTATGTGATATCAATCAGCTGGACAAGATATACACACCTATGCAATAGTAGCACTCAGCCGTGATAACCAATGGCTCTATGATTGGCTAAGAGACCCATTCAATGGGAAAGAATTCACAGCTGGAACTGTAAGCCATGTCAGAATGCTATAGGAATAAGAGTCATAGACTCCAATGAGAAGTTCCCAGTAATCTCTACTCAAAAGAGATGCTACACCTATCATAATCTGTCTTAATTAACTATGCCTATTTCCTTTAACCTATGCTGCTCCCACTCTCCCTTGGAGAATCAGTTTTACTTTTACAGAAGGCAGGAAAAACTGAGGACAACCAAAATCTATCAACATGATAAGAAAAAATAGCTGACTCCCTATGGTGACATGAGCCACCACTCACACATCAGCTGGGGTCCAGATGAAACCACAGAGAAATTGGTGAGTTAAACAAGAGTTCTGCTCTCATGCCAAGTGGCAACCTGCACCAGGGTGATGGTGATAGACACTGAACACACTCAAAATGTGTCAAAGCAGATATACAGAGTTTGCTGAGAGCTTAACACTAATATAGACTTATAACACACACATCAAGTCTCAAGGAACCTTTTGGAAGAGGGGAAAATCTTGTAAGAGTCACTGAGTGAGAAGGAGTATCCAGAGGCATTATCCCCTACTTCTCTATGACTGCTTTCTGCTCTCAAAATTTATAGCCCATAATCCATTGCTAATACTAGTAACCTCAATGAGGAGTGCCCTCAATAGAATGGGGGTAAGGAGGACGGGAATGGTACAAACACATGGGATGTCCATAAAATGTTTCTACTTAATAAAAAAAAACAAAGAATAGATATAAATTTGAATTAGTAATATAATATCTCCCTTGAATTTTTAAACTTTGATAGTGCTTCAAAGAATATGCGTCATATTCAAGAAGATAGAATATAAGAGGAAGCAGATGGAAACAGAAGGGTGTGGGTTGAATAGAGGAAATAGAACCAGAAAGATAATCTTTCCCACTTTGTTCCTGTTTAAATCTTCTATCTGGTTAAAGCTAGGAGCTTACCTGCAACTTTGAATGATCTGGTAGCAGTCACATTATAATCAACTCCATTTTCAGTGTGTATAAATTTACATGTGTAATCACCTTCATCATCCCTCCTCACATTGTCAATGATCAGAAATGACTTATGTGTCCTGTACTTTGGTTCTTGGAGAGCTTTGCAATTCTGAAAAATGAAATCCATTTCCTTTTCAGTCATTTTTCACCTGTATCTACTTTAGTTGTGTATTTTTTTCCAATCCTCTCCAAATTTCCTTTTACCTTAAACCACTGAAGAGGTCCTGTCCAATTATAAAAATCAATTCTTGGACAAGATATTTTGGGATTTTTTTCTGATCCAAATATTGTTGAATACATCAAATAATCTGGAATTCTGCAATCTTGTGGTTTCTTATGGATGGTCACATTCACATAACCAGTCTTATTCAAGGTGGGACTGTTAAAGTAGATATTTAAAAAGAGATAATTGGCATCATGAAATATCTTAGCACAATCTATCCCTTGTTAAGGATTCCTTTTTCTTCTTCAAAATGATTTATTATGGCTGTTTTATTGAAAGATAATTATTCAATCTGAAGCTGCAAATGATTTCCTGTGACCCTTAACATAAGCATGACCCTAAAAATGATTTCCTTCATGGACTACATTTATTGTAATGTCATTATCGTAATTGAATACATGTTGTTCATGTTTGTTGAAAGTTTGTGGTGTACCATTTATGGAGGTAAGTAATAGTTATGCATGGTCTCATTTTAGTCTTCCAGTAATGGTTTTGGGTAGAATATACTATTATATGCATGGTACAGATTAGGAGCTGAGAAAAATACTTTTCAGGAATCACACAACTAACTAGTATTATGGCATGAAATTTAAACTGTGACCACAAAATCAAGGCATTGGACTATACTTGGACTACCTTTTGCTTATGTGACTCTTCTTAGAAATCAAATATAGGCAAGATATCAAAACATATAGCAAGTTATATGAAAAATTATTTGTAGACACAGACTCAATCATCTTTTGCACTTAACTAAGGTCTCAGGCTCTGTTAATTGTCCTTGTCACCCACCACAGATCTTAATAATGCCAAGTATCAAGTCACTGTTTTGAATGCTGGTTTGTTCTCATTCACAGCCACAGTGAGCTAGCTATTTTTGGTGGGGAGGGTTCTTTGTGTCACTTAAAAAGGTAAGCATTAAGCCAGGCATGGTGATGCATACCTTTAACCCCAGCACTCAAAAGGCAGAGATAGGAGGAGCACTGTGAGTTCGAGGCTACACTGAGAATACAGAGTGAATTCCAGGTCAGCCTGGGCTAGAGTGAGACCCTATCTCGAAAGAAAAAAAAAAAAAGAAATCTAAGCATTTTTTTTTTTCTAATTGAGCTATCAATTACTTACATTTCTTGCAATTATATAGTCAGAGCATAATCCATAAACATGCTAGTATTCTTAAAAGTACACTTTTATTCAAATTACTTCAAAAAGTTAACTTTTCAGGCTGGAGAGATGGCTTAGCGGTTAAGTGCTTGCCTGTGAAGCCTAAGGACCCCGGTTCAAAGCTTGATTCCCCAGGACCCACGTTACCCAGACGCACAAGGGGGCACATGCATCTGGTATTCATCTACAGTGGCTGGAAACCCTGGCGTGCCCATTCTCTCTCTCTCTCTCTCTGCCTCTTTCTCTGTTGCTGTCAAATAAATAAATAAAAATAACCAAAAAAAAATTAACTTTTCCACAAAGGAGTAGTGAAGAGAGAAACTGAAGCACTTTAGATTATTAACCATTAATGAAAGGGAGGCAGACTCAAATGTTATGGTGATTTCTTGGATGGACAATACCTTCTGATAATGCAAACATAAATTCCAGAGTCATCCACTGTAGCTGGCAGAAACTTAAGACGATCTCTGTAGGGAAACACTCGATTTTTTTGTGAGGTAGGAATACTTTCATTTGTATTTAAGTAATACCATTCCACGGGGTTAATGGCTTTTGCTTGTTTCGGACATCTCACAATTAAAGCCTCATTTTCCATACCCCAGAATGGTTTACCTACAAATAAAAAGTATAAATATGCTCCTGAAATGTTTGTGTAAATACCATGATATTTAATATAATCTAACATTTCCATATAAGATTAAATCTTAAAATGGATCATATATTGCAACACTGAGAAAGATCAAGAAAATCATTAAGCTCTTTTATGAAATATTCTACATCACGCAATGGATTAACAAACTGACTTGTGGTAACCCCCACAGCACTCCAGGAAAAAAGCAGCTCTGTCTACTGGAATGAGTTAGGGGTCAGTCAGTAAATGCATGTACTATCACCCATATGGAGGACAATGTTAAATTCCACATGTCTGAATATGTAAATCTAAAATTATGATTCATTAGATACTAAGAATTCCTTCTGAGGATTTGTGATAAAAAGTTACTATTGAACTAAACATGAATTTTCCAGTCTGCAATTCAGCTAGAAATATTGTAAGCAAAACTGCTTAAAATGAGGCTAATATTCCCATTTCTTATTAATTTAAAAAATTCAATCTTAGCTAAAAAGCAATACTTACTACTCTTTGCGGCTGTGAAATATATGGGTATTATTAATATTGCCGAGATCTGAAGACTCATTCTCTTTATCAATCAAGAGCAAATGTTGGTGATTAATTGTTGAGATCAATGGATGGATCAACAATACAGGAGGGTTAAGTTCTCCACTAGGTGGTTGATAGCTCTGCTTAACACTTACAGTAGGGAGATGTCATTGTTGCTCCTGAAAAAAAGTCATAAAAACCCATAACAAAATAATTATCCAGCCATAATTTTATTTACTCAAGACCATGCAGGGGAATCAATAAATGCATGCAAATTTATTAAGTACCAATGTGCATAATGGCAAGTTTCTCACATTAACAATTGCATTAATTGCTATGGAACCTTGGAACCAGACAGTCCTAACAATGGTTAAGTGATGTTACAATTTTTATTTAGCAGTCTCAAAAATAAGTTCGCAAAGGAGCTAAATTAATAGGAAAGAATATAGAGACTTTGTGTGAAACAAAATAGAACCATGAAATTCAGTATATGTTAGGAACACAAAATCAAATGCAACCATAGTCATATACCAGAACTGAGGGAGCATGCCCATGGATTTTAACTAACATTCCAGTTCACAGATGAATATCACAAAGCATTAGTTAATTCTCTGAGACTGTACCACAAACCTTCCAATAAGTTTTCCTGTCTCACCGTGATCCCAAAAGCCACCAATGTTTCTCTAAGAATAATTGGTAACATGTGGGCAATAATTAAATACTTTTCTTTTTATTTCAAAACAGGACTGTATTAGTATACCTTTGGTTCTTAAAAAAAATGAGGGATGAAACCAATATAGAAAATGACATCATAGGAATAAATATGAAAGGCCTTAATATTTTCAATGAAGCATATTTCCTTAAAATAGGAATTGCTGATACTTTTCTTATCATAAGATTTAGATTATTATTCTTACCCTAAATGAAGGCTTGGTGCGAACGAACTCCAAGTCAATGATCTAAGAACAGTTCCTGGCCCTTGGAGCTCTGTCGCTGCAGACAACCCAAGAGGGTACACACCCTCCTTTATTTTAAATACTCCAAGAAATCTTAAAATTTGCCACCCCACCCATCATGAAATTTGACTTTTAGCCAAAATCCATGACTTATCCAAAAAATGCTGGTGTATCACATGCTAAGAATTTCTAAACTTACCACATAAATATTTACACATAAGGACAGTGTTAGAGTCCCTTTCAGAGGAACTACTTAAATCATTTTTCCTGCTTTAGTTTTAATTGTTCAAACTGAGGCAAACAGGGCAAGCTTTTTTTCTCCCTGACACTTTTGACATCATGGGGCCTTGGGGGTATCCTTGTGGATATTCTCTGACATCACATTTACTCAACAGGAGTCATAAACATACAGTCTTGGGAGGATAATTTAAAAAGTGATGACAGATGGGGAATGAGCCTCAAGGAGTAAGCAGGACTTGCTCTGCCTATGATGTAAACTGTGACTCACGCTCATCCAAAAGCAGAGCCCAGCTCCTTAGATTCCACAAGGGGATCATCTTCTCAAATCTGGCCTCCATTTAAAACAAATATTAATAACAAATTCTTATTTTAGCTACACATTCTTATTAAGATTCTATTCTGAGTAAAATCTTCTGACTTTTAAAGTTACCACTTACAGGAAGGATTGAGGATTAGCTCCAGCCCAGCACAATAATAGAATAACAATAGCTATTATTTATGCAAGACTTCCTCTATGCCCTGTGTAGCTCTGAGTAACTGGTCTATATCCAATCCCCTCAATCTCAAAATCATCCAAAAATAAGGGCACTGTTATCATTATCACCACTGTAGAGATAAGGCATAAAAGTTAGGTAAGGGGCTAAGCCACTCACTAAATAAAAAGCTTGAACCCAAGCAGTATGGCCCGGAAGACTAGACTAATTACTAAATTATACTGCGTAGGTGTGGAAAGTTCAGACAGGAGGTAATACCAAAGATAAGTTCTAAGTACATGTCTAGCCAGTTTCCTCAAGCATCAGCCATGAGAGTTGAGAGTGCTCTTGACATCTTTTATCTGTCAAAGAGCTTAGTCATCCCTTAGATAGGGGTGACAATCTCTTCAAGGAAGAGATACCAAAGCACTTTCAGGCTGCGAGGTTCACTTTGAGATGTTTATTGTTACTCAAGAAACTAGGTCTGCTTCTCTATCTTCTTGACTCTTACTATCAAGGTCACATTATAAGTCCAAGCAGGAGATCACAAGGTCAGGTCACCACAGTTGGAAAAACTGCTGAGTTATAGTAATATAAGGCTTTGTTAAGTAAAGTAACACAAATTCTAAATTACTTGATATTTCTGTCCTGAAACATCTTTTTGTTTGTTTTATTTTATTTTATTGATACACAGCCTCATGTAGCTTTGAACTCATTATGTAGCTGAGGATAACTCCTGTCTCTACTTCCCAAGTGCTGGGATTATGGACATAAGCACCACACCTAATTCTGGGAACAACTTTTTAAAATATTGTTTAAAATATTGTTAGTTTGTTATTGGTTCATAATCCACACATCCATTGGCTTCATGGTTTTAAAAATAAGATGCCCATTCTCTCTGTCTCCTCTCTCTGTCTCTGCTTGAAAATAATGTGTGTGTGTGTGTGTGTGTGTGTGTGTGTGTGTGTATACATGGGGCTGGAGAGATGGCTCAGGGGTTGATGCACTTGTCTGCAAAGCCTAACAACCTGGATTCGAGACCCCAATACTCACATAAAGTCAAATGCACCAAGTAGCACATGCACTGGAGTTCATTTGTAGCAGCTAAAGGCCCTGGCATGCCCATTCTCTCTCTCTCTCTGTGTTTGTGTGTGTGTGTGTGTATGTGTGTGTGCTCTCTCGCTCTCTCTCACTCTCTCTCTCCTCCCTCTATGCTTGCAAATAAATAAATAAATATTTTTTTAAAAAATAAAATGCTAGTTGGATTTTTAACATAATAATCACAAAACCACAGAAGTATTTGGTAAATTAGTTTGTCATTATAAAACACTATAGCCATTAATTTGACACTTAAGTCTTTTCATTAAAAATGCAATATTGTCAGTTAAAAAAAACTTTAAACATCTCAAAGTATATTGTTACGTACTTATCAGCATCATTTGAATTTTACAGATTAAAATATAAACTCAAGAGCTGGGGATATGGCTTGGCAGTTAATGGCACTTGCTTGCAAAGCCTGATGGCTTGGGGTTCAATTCTTCAGCACCCATATAAAGCCAGATATACAACGTGGCACATGTATCTGGATTTCATTTTGCAGTGGCAGGAGGTCCTGGTGTGTTCATCTCTCTGTTTTTTACTCAGTTTGTCTCTATTTGTCTCTTTCTTTTGGTCTCTCATAGAATAAAAATACTTTTTAAAACACACATAAACTCAAGATTAAGACTGGTTAAGTAATTGCATCAAGCTTACTTAGTTAGGGCTGTGGTCCAGATCAGATTTGGTGATCCTCAAAGCTACAGTTTGTCCTTTTCTTAATAATATCAACTAAAAAAAAGAGAAAATGTATAGTAGCAAACTTCTTTCTTATAATTGAGACTAAGTTATTAAGACAAAATAAGATAATTTTCCTTAAACTTCTTTAAGAACCAAGCCATTCTAGCTTCTCACTAGGTAATATCCAGAATAGAAAATAATTGTTTATGGTAATTTGAGGTAAATGTGTAAGGCAAGGCCTTGAGATCAATAGATCAAGCAAGGCTTTCAAGTACTTATGAATTTCTGCCAACTCAGCTAGAACCTTTCCACTGTCTATTTCTCTGGAAAATGTACTCATTCAAAGAATTTTAAGGATTCTTTGGTTATCAAAATCAAATAAAATCTAATAAAACCTAATCTAACTTTGACCTTCACCTCTCTATTTTGGGTTATAGTTTTGAAATCTTATCTATTTATAATCTATATCTCCAAAAATTTCAATGAAGAATAAATTACATTAAATAAATCTGATATTGCTGGGAAACAGCCAGTTGTTTGCATTTGGACTGTGCATTCAAACATTTAGTAACAGTAGAGTATATGCAAAGATTATTCATTTGATTTGGGACAACTGAATGTAATGTGACAATGTCACAATACTCGATCTGCCTAATATGTCTTGATCTTCCTGTGTATCCACCTCAGAAACCAGGAAATTGTTGTCACTTTGAACATGCTTGCATTGAAGTGGTTCTATAAATCTCAGGAACCCTCACAAGAATCAGCAGAAAACAAATTAGTCCTTATTTAATTGGAGAGCATTTTATGTACATTTTCATCTTTTCCTTCTCCATGAACAGTTCACTCCAGCTACCCACAAACTAACTCTCCTCTTCCAACCTGATACAAGTTTGCACCTTCTCCACCAAGCTTAGTCTGACCACACAGTCTCTTCCTTTTCTTCTCTCTTTTTTCTTTCTTTTTCCTCCTTCATTTCCAATGTACACATGTGTTTGTGTATGTTCCTGTATGTGGGTGTGGGTATGTATGCAGGGATATAGGTACGTGGGCAGGCCACTTCAGGTGTCAATGCTACCCACTTTTGTTAGATTTTCTTCTCTTTTGTGAGATAGGGCTTCTCATTGGCCTAGAGCTTTCTGATTAAGCTGGATAGGCTGGACAGTGAGACTGGGGGATCTGTCTCCACCTCCCCAGGGCTGAAATTATAAGCAAATACCACTATAACTGCCATTTCTCTGTGGTTTTGGGAAATTGAGCTCAGGTATGCAAGGCAAGCACTTTACCAACTGAGCAACTTTCCCAACACTTGTTTCTCATTTTTAAAACTCTCAATATTGTTTTTGCTTCCAATTTTTGGAGATGTATGTACACAACATAAAATAGACTATGTTAAAGCATGTGAGCAATTAGTTGTCGCTGCAATGTCAGTATATTCACAGTGCTGTAATTTTACCAATATTGTCTACTTTCAAAGAACTTCCATTATCCTCAACCAAAGCCACTCTCAAACACAGCCACTCTCTATTTGCCCCTCTTCCTAGTCCCATACAGTCACCAGTATGCTCTCTGTTTCAGTGTTTTTACCTTCTCTGGATATTTCATATTAATAAATTTATATAATTTGTCCTTTTATGTCTAGTTTCTTAGCATGATGGCTTCAAGCTTCCATGTTAAACATGGGTTAGTACTTCATTCTTTTTCATGGATGGATAATATGCCACTGGGTATATATACCTTGATTCATTCATCCTTTCTTCCCATTATGGAATTCTGAGTTCTTTCTATCTTTTAAATGCTTGAATAACACCTCAATGGACATTAGTATCCAAATGCCCTCATTTTTCCTATTTTCTTACCCACTGTTTTATCTATAGGATATTGTACACTTCATAGCATGCTACATATGTAATATGTTTATTTTTTCCTTTAGAAAATTAAAGCATAAGGGCTGGTTGGATTACTTAGTGGTTAAGGCATTTGCCTGCAAGGCCAAAGGACCCAGGTTTGATTCCCCAGGACCAACGTTAGCCAGATGCACAAAGGGGTGCACACCTCTGCAGATCGTTTGCAGTGGCTGGAGGCCCTGGTGCACCCATTCTCTCATTCTCTCTCCCTCTTTCTCTGTAAAATAAATAAATTAACATGAAATATAAAAAGTTAAAAAAGAAAGAGTATAAGCTTCAAAAGGCAAGTTGTTTTGTCAATACCATTACTGATGTGGCTCATATATCTGAAATAGGGCTTGGTACAAAGCAAGCATAGAAAAATGTTAGTTGTATGAACCAGCCCAGCCAACAAAGGGGTACCATTTGAGATTTGAAAAATAAAGCTTTTATATGTGTGTATGAATAGAAATGATGTACCTCTACCCAGCTTTTAAATCTCTTCCTTGAAAGTTTGTCTTTCTTATTCCTCATATGAGGTGAAAATTAAATAAGCTTTGAAAGAGCCCATGGGGAATCCTGGGGGCAAGGAAGGAATGCTCAACTCTGACAGAGCTCTGCAGACAGAGGACAGGAAGAAGAAATAGGGTTAGCAGCCATATGACAAGCTGACAAAAGCCTTAAGTGTTTGCATATGTGCAATGACTAAGTCCTAAGAGCCTCACAGTCTATAGTCTGATGTCTCACATACAGAGCCTATTACTGTGACCTGTGTTTGTCATACTTTATTTTAGTTCAGGTACATTCTCTTCTGTCTAGAGTTCAATGTGGCTTGGATTTTCCCAGTATCAGAATTAGTTTTATGAGAATTCTAATATTGCATAGAAAATTAAAGTTCTTGCAAGATCCATAGCACTATTGCTAATGAATAAGAACACATTTGGATGACTAGGGAAATGACTGAGGTTAAAGGTGTGTGCTTGCAATGTCTGCTGGCATAAGTTTGATTTCCCAGTATCCACGTAAAGCCAGATGCACAAAGTGGCTCATGCAACAAGTTCATTTGTGCCCATAGTCACTCAATACATATGTATCTATCTATATATCTGTCATTCTTCTTGCAAATAGATAAATTATTTTTTAAAAAAGAACACCATTGGAGACTTAAATAACTTGACTTAATATAAAGCTCAATAACAGTAACCATATGGCACTAGCTGACCTGGAATTCACTATGCAGTCTCAGGGTGGTCTCAAACTCATGGTGATCCTCTTACTCCTGCTTCCCAAATTCTGGGATTAAAAGCATGTGCCACCACTCCCAGCTAAGAATGTCTGTTCTTTAAAAGATATTAAAATTTAAATATGTCAACCCATAATTCAGACAAACATACTTCATACAAATATCTGAAGAATGAGTTGCATATCTCTAATTCATGAACTATTTTTACACAAAGCCAATGTGAAGAAAATGAAGTGGCCAATTCAAAGGTAAGAACTGAGTCTTCACAAAATAAAAATATATCCATTGTCAATAGGCACATGAAAAAGACACTCAAAGTTATTAGTTTAAGGAAATATTAATAGAATTAAATCACATTGAAATTGTGCTCACAACTGCCAATGCCAAATGTTCACAAGGATATATGCAAATATAGCCTTCTAGATAGACAGACAGATAAATGATAGATACAAGTAAAAGATAGACAATGGATCGATTAGATAGATGATAGGTAGATTGATTGATTGATTGACAGATGATGATGGATAGATAGATGATAGAAAGAAAGAAGGTAGATAACACAAATGTTGTGGGTAAGAGTGTAAAATAATTCAGTGATTAGAAAAGTTTGGCAGTTTATGGTTATCCATTGGTCATGTGACCCAGAAATTTCCCCCTATATATTAACCTAAGAGAAATATGAAATTATACACACAAGTACAGTTGTCTACAAATGTTCACAGCAGTCTGATTATAATATTGAAATGTTGGAAATGAAGCAATGGCCACCCACTTTTGCAAGGATAATCATTCTATGTTCATGAAATAGAATACTACTCAATAATAAAAGAAGAAATAATGATTCAGACATGAATTAAATCTAAGAAACATAGTGAATGAAAGAAGCCAAGTTTAAAGAAATATGTCCTTTATGATTCTGGGTATATAATATTCCCAGACTACAAAACATCAAGAATGGAAGATAGAGGGGGCAGGCAATGACCTATAAACATAATGCTGAGCATACAATCTTCCCAGACTACAAAGAATTATTAAAAATAGAAGATGGGGAACAGGCAATGATCTATAAATATGAGAGAAATATGCAGGATGATGTCTTAATTGAGGTGATAATTTTATAGGCTATATATTTGTCAACATTTACCAAACTTCATGATTAAGTGTATATATCTTCATATACATTGATTATTAATTAATAAGATCAAAAAAACAAAAGGTTGAAAAAATATTTCCCAATATTTTCATCCCTGTTATTGATGTAAGAATTACATCACATGTTCAAAAACACATGCCGCATCCATGATATGAAAACTGAAAGTAACTTAGAAGTCTATTAATGAGAGCATGGATTGAAAATAAACAAGCATTCAAATTAATCACAATAGGAGGAGGTAATTACTAATTTACCAACATGATGAATCTCAAAAATAACATATTCTGGGCTGGAGAGATTGCTTAGTGTTTAAGGCACTTGCCTGTAGAGCCTAAGGACCCAGGTTTGATTCCCCAGTACCCATGTAAGCCAGATGCACAAGGTGGCTCATGCATCTGGAGTTCATTTGCAGTGGCTAGAAGCCTAGGAGTGCCGTTCTTTCCCTGCTCTGTCTCTCTTATTTTATTAATAAATAAAAATTAAATAAAAATATCATGCCCTGAAATTATGAATCTGTTTCAAAATAAAAACAACAAATTCCTCCTTCCCAAAATAATGCTGAACAAAAGAAACCAAACACAAAACAGCAAATATGATGTTTCTATTAAATTTGACAATAAGGATTATACTCTATAATGGTGAAAACAAGAAAGTTCATGCAAGTTGAACTGGAAATGGAAAGGAACAAGAAGCTGCTTTATGTGCTTTTGGGGATAATGACTCCATGGGTAGATACAATTGTCAAACCTCATTCAACTGAATATTCAAAAGTACTGATTTTTATTGATGTTATCTGCTTCTCAGAAAGTATGGTAAAACTCAAGAATACAAAGTGATAATCTTCCATAGAGGTGACAGGAAGAGCATGTTACTAAAGTCAGGAGTCCTAGGTGCAGTTCTGGGTTTTCCCTCCCAAGAGAATCTCCAGCAGTGGCCTCACCAATATTTTGCCATTAGGCTTCTCATATCAAGTAATCTGTGGAGAAAACTGCTGGCACCTTTCAGAAAACAATTTCAAGAATGAGTTGTTCTATAAACACTTCTCTTGATCTGTATTTTTCTCTTCAAAACATTTGTTTGCACAATTATTCCAATTTCGTAGTTAAAATTAAGAAAAATCAGCCAGATTATTTCCAGCTTCTTAGATGAGAGCAAAGACAACATTTTAAATATTTAATAGAGAGATTGCACAGAAACAGTCCCGAGCCAAGAAGACAATGCTCTAGAAAAAAGATGAATCTCATTAGTCACTTGATAATGATATGGGCAAAGACAATATTTCTGAACAAGAATAACTTCAGACTGGAGTTGTTCAATATCATGCTATTTTCATCTAATTTTGATGAATCACAGTATAACATTAACTTTGATCACCTGAGAGAGATACAATTTTCCTCTTTAATCTTCATCACTTCCATACTTTACCATTGAAAAGGAAAGACATTTTTGTGCATTGCTAATGTTTTCCCATGAACCAGGCTCATCTGTGTTTCATGTGAATTCTTTTGTTTGGGAAATAAAAAGGAAGATGGATCTATGATTCCTCAAGGACTTGATTTGTTTGAGCAAAACTGGGTAGTCCACCACCATTATGCTCCCTCCAGATACGTTATTTTTGCAACTTTCCATATCATTATTTTTATTTTTGTTTTGTTTCAGGTAGGATCTTAGTTTAGCCCAGGCTGGCCCTGAACTCACAGATCCTCCTACCTCAGCCTCCCAATTGCTGGGGTCATAGACATGTGCCACATTGGCAGGCTACTTTCTGTATTATAATGGTTAATATTTATTGTGAACTTGAGAAGATATAGAATCACCTAGGAGACAAACCTTTAGACATGGGCTGAAGTGGGAAGGCCCACCCTAATTGTAGGTGGCACCATTCCACAGACTGGGGTGTTAGACTTAATACAAAGGAGAAAGCTAGCTGACCAAGACAAAAACTAGCTGGCAGGAACAGTAAGGTGTGCCTCAGTTAGTAGAAGTATACATGGAAGGACATGATTGGATTCTGTGTTTATGTTGAGGGTAGAACTAGAAAGCTTTCTTTACAAGTAGGACATTCGGTAAGCAAAAGATGACTTTAAACTTTTTGGTCTGATCAACTGTATAGATGAGGTTTCTGTTTACTGAGACTGGAGAGAGTATAGAATAGCTTTTCTAGTGTTGTGTCATTTGCTTGGGACATAGTCAGCTTGGCAAGTCTATTAGACACACTAGGAGGCATCTTAAGTGATAAGTGGCATGGATGTTTGCTGCAGAAATTCAGGGATACATGTGGGCTAGAGATTGAATATTGAGATGCATCAGTATATACATGAAATGAAACCATAAGATAAGGAATGGAAGTGGCTAGACTACAGGAGTTCAATAGACCAAATTCTGATTTTCAATGTATCATTTCCCCGAGGCATGGTGCCCATCTTCCCCTAAAAGACGAATTTGGATCCCGTCATGTATACACTGCAGGTTGAAGATCAAGCATGAAGTGGCCCCAGCAGCCTCCTGCACCTTGTACAAACAGTGGGTAACAAATGGTGGATTAAAAAATAAGAAGCACAGAAAGGCATGTGGGGAACACAAAACATGGTATATTTGTTTCCCCTCTATGGAAAAAAAAAAAATACAACTCAGGACAAACCTAACCCAGTGACATTAAGTGAAATGCTTCTATTTTGAAGAATTGTCCTCTTAGAGATAAATAGAAGAAATATAACAGAAAAAAGGAAAGGTTTTAGTTTGATTTTTTTGTGCTAGAAATTGAACCCAGAGTCTCATAAAAGCAAAAGATGTGCTGGATCACTGAGCTACATCTTGGCTGCCTAGAAAACTAATTGCACAAAAATAAAGGAAAAGAGCCAAGGTTGTAATAACAGCACTTGAGAGGTTGAAGTAGGAGAATTATGAATTCAAGACCAGCCTGGACTACATAGAGAGATTCTGTCTCACAACAAAAGAAAAGGGAGGGAAGGAAGTAAATAGGAAGTGAAGAAGGGAGTGAGGAAAAAAGGAAGGAAGGGAGGAAAAAAGGATAAAGGAAGGAAGGGAGGAAGAAAGGAAAGAAGAGAAGGAGGGAGGGAAGGAAGGAAGAAGGACAGAAGGAAAGAAGGAAGGAAGGAATCTGTTCAGGAAGCAACTTACACTCATTTTTGGTTAATATGCGTTTGCTCATCATTTGAAAACCACAGCCCATAAAGCAGTATCTACATATAGCACTTTACTTCCTTGTCACATGCACTTAAATTTGAAATCTAATGGGTGAAAAGTTACTTTCACTTACATTTTATTATGTTGTTGCAGTCAGGTTCACATTGCTGGTAGATATCACCTGACCAAGAGCAGCTTTTGGGCAAAAAGAGGTTTATTTTCGTTTACAGGCTTGAGGGGTAAGCTCCATGATATCAGGGAAAGTGATGGCATGATCAGAAGGTGGACATAACCTCCTGGCCAACAACAGGTGGACGATAGCAACAGGAAAGTGTGCCAAACACTGGCAAGGGAAAACTGGCTATAATCCCCATAAACCCACCCCCAACAATACACTCCCTCCAGGAGGCATTAATTCCCAAATCTCCATCAGCTGGGAACCTAGCATTCAGAACACCTAAGGTTATGGTGGACACCTGAATCAAACCACCACAGATGCCTTCTTTTCTTTCTTACTTCCTGTCTTCCTCTGGTGATCACAATTTATGACAACCACTCTTACAATACTCATATCTCTAAAGTTGCTCTAGCACAGCACATGTGCTCCTAGAGGAACAGAGGCAATTGGGACCCATCAAACAATGGTGGGGGGGGATGTGTGATTCCATAGTGTCTCTATTTCTTACTGTGTTCTATGAATCAATTTTTTTTATGGAACAGCAACTTCAAGTGATTTTAATTTTGTTCCTTTATATATTGCTATTTTTATTTAAAAACATACAGTCTAACAAATGGTGGTAAGTTCTCTAAGGACCCCTGAGACCTTCCGTTTGTTGGTCCTTCTGATCACGAAGCAGACAGAGCATGTTGAGTTTTCTGAAAGTGTTTATATATTTTTAACTATTTGATCTTTGATTCTTTCCCTTAGCTTCTACAGTTTTGTTTTGTTGTGTTTTGGGGTTTTGCAAATAATAATGTAATATTTGAACCCACCTTGGGAACATTGCATTACAGCAGTTCCCTTGTATTGGCAGTTTCTTCTTCCAAGGTTTCAGTTATCTGTCGTCAGTTGGCAAAATCAAATAGAAAATTCCAGAAGTAAACAGTTCATAAGTTTTCAGTTGGCTGCCTTTTTGAGTATCATGACAGAACCTCATGTTGTCCTCCTGTTGAGGCTATGAATCATCCAGTTCAGCGTGAGACCACATTCATATAACTTGTATTACAGTATAATGTTACAACTGCCCCATTCTATTACCAACTATTTCTGTGAATCTCCTACTGTGCCCAATTTGTAAATAAAGCCTTATTATATGTTTTGTTCATTTATTTATTTATTTCCTTAACAGAGATAAATAGGCAGAGAGAGAGAGAGAGAATGGGCATGCCATGGTCTCTAGCTACTCCAAACAGACTCCAAATGCATGCACCCCTTGTACATCTGAAATAAAGCCTTGTTACAAGAACATGACAGACCAATGAGTCTAGGCTACTTGTCCTATTTTTTATATAAATGATAGCGCATTTTATAAACTGTAATCACAGAAGAGATCATTCATTTCAAAGAACAGAGGTGCTTTAAAATGTAGAAAGAACTTGTTGGGCCAGGCATGGTGTCGCACGCCTTTAATCCCAGCACTCGGGGGGCAGAGGTAGGAGGATCACTGTGAGTTCAAGGCCACCTTGAGACTACATAGTGAATTCCAGGTTAGCCTGGGCCAGAGTGAACCCCTACCTCAAAAAAGAAAAAAAAAAAGAACTTTTCAAACAGCCCCCACAGCCAGGTGCCTCAGCACAGTAGTGATCTCAGAATTTAGCAAGCTGAAGCAGGATTGAGTGTTGGAAGCCAGCCTGGCCTACAGGTGAGACTGTCTCAAAGCAAAAACTGAAGTCTTTGCTTGGAACATGGGTTCAGTGGTAAGAGTGCTTGCTTAGTATGCTCAAGGCCATTGGTCCATCCTCAGACCACTAAAACAAAATCATTAGCCTTCACATTAAGTATATTTGACAGGAATTAAATGATATAGGTATGGATTTATGGGTTCTGATTTTTTCAAATATTTGTCAAATATGTATTAGCCAAATAAATACTGGAAAAAACTTATTATAGAATTTAGCACTAGTGTTAGTTTCATGCATAGGATTGGGGGAGGGGTCTTAGAATGGATCTCCTAAAGATAAGGGTGGACTAGCTGGATTGATTCTTTACATTTCAACTCTGTCAATTAGTTGGGATCAATGTGGCATTGTGCCACTAATAACAACAATTATCTCCTTGTTGGACAATTGTCAACACTTAGCCTTCATTTGCCTCTGCCAAATTTTAACAACTTCTGTTCCATTGTCAGGGCTTCATAGGCTGCTGCTTCCCATCTCCTCTTCACCAGGTTCCGTCCTTGAACTCCTTTCCTTCTCCGCCTGTACTCACTTGACTGGTTAAGCACCAGCCACATGTTGATTACACATTCACAGGTGAACTTGACATGGAGATTACTCCTGAACGTCACACCCCATTCTGTTTGTCATCTCTACTTACCTATGTTCCCAAAGCCCAAACATTAAGAATTCATGTACTTCATAATAAAATTCATTGGGATTTGATGACATATTTGAAATGATGGCTTGGAGAAAGGGAGGTATAAGGATATCTCCAAGGATGTTGACTCAGAAGTGAAAGGCTGTTGTAAGAGGAAATTTTGTTAAGAAGTACAAACCATCTATCTGTTGGAAACAGTGGTGACTAAAAGACAAAGAATTCAGGAAAACCACAAATATATGTTTATAATGAATCGCTAAATTGCTCAAAATACCTCTTTAATGAAAACAGGAGCAAAGCCTAGCTGTTTGTATGCTGACATTATTTCAGAAGGCCTTAGTTTTTAAAACTTGAATGTAAATTTCATTTTAAAAAGATTTAAATGATTTAAAAAGATTGTCTACCTTATAAGAAAGCTAGTTTACTAAATAATCACCATTATATATATTATATATTTATATATAATATATAATATATAATATATATATACAAATGCATATATATGCAGATAGATAGATAGATAGATAGATAGATAGATAGATAGATAGATGATAGATAGATTTGGAGTTTTTATGAGTTGGTATCTATGTGTTATTGATGTAACAGATTTGAAAAGGGAGAAAAATAAAGCAGTTCAAATATATAGAAGACATTGCTTCTAACAAAGATAAGGGAAGATAAGTTAATATTGAGTATTACAACTCAGAATCTACCGCAGTTCTGCCCTTGCAAAAATAAAGCTTAAGGCAGTTCATAGCTGGATATTCTGTCTTCACCCCAGTTCTCATAGTGTCTCCAGAGGAGTGAGCCCGGGAAGGTTGTCTTGAACATGGGCACCAAGCCTCTGAGTAGCCAAAGCTGCTACTCAAAAGACCTAGAGACGCTCTGACAAGGTTCAGATATTACAGGGGGTTCTCTTAGCCAAGGGTGAGGTCTATTTTCTGATTACCTAAGGTCCTAAGGTAAACGGGGACTTTAGAGGGTGTTGATGTGTCCTGGGGTGGTCAGAGAGAGAGAGCAAGAAGCAGGTAGGTGGACAAGAAGCCCCATTTGAATCCTTCCCATCCTATTCCTTTTCCTCAGGCATGAGCCCTCATCCTCATTGTAGGAGCCTCTTCTAGGTTCAGTAGTGCTGAGAGGCTAAAGCTCAGTGACTGACCCCTCCATCAGGCACACATGGGCTGTAAAGCTTCTCAGAGTAAGGCATGGGTAAGCCTTCATTCCCATTTGAGTATGGACTTGAAATTGCACCCAATACCTACAAATCTACCTCAGATATATATAAGGAAACTGTTAAAACACTATCCACCCACCTTGGGTTCTTGTTTAAATCTTGTTTGCATTTCATGATATCATCTTTAGTCTGTTTTTCTTTATCTCTGGGCACCATACCAGCTATAGTTAGAAATAGCTATAGCTAGTTTTATTGTTGTGCTTCAGTGCCAAAGTTTTGAAGACTCTGGCACCTATTGGAGGCTTATGTGAACAACAGACTCTGGCTATTGATTTGAGCTCAGTCAACCTGGCTCCAGAGCCAGTACTAGATATGCAACCCAACTACACAAGTACCTGCATTCAAGTCCTCACTGACAGATGAGTGCATGGAATTTGAGACAATCTGATCTTAGTCTTTTCCACACTAACATACCTGATGAGAAGAATAGCAGTACATGATGTATGAAAAGTACTTTTCTCAGAATCTGGCAGGCAGGAGTCTCAGTAGATGATTATTCATGTCGCTGCTGCCATGTTATTACAAGTAAAGTAAAGATAAATACATTCCAGGAAAGTAGATTCCCCATCCCTTCTTCAAACCTCTATCATAACCTATCTCAATTCCCTCTAACTCTGAACCTAGCAACTAACCCCTATTCATATATTATGGCACTCCCTTTTGCTGGTTTTTCAAGGTAGAGTCTTGCTCTGGTCCAGGATTACATTCATTATGTAGTCCCAGGGTGGCCGTGAACTCATGGTGATCATCCTACCTCTGCCTCCAGAGTGTATTAAAGGTGTATGCTGCCATGCCCAGCTTTCAGCCCTTTTCTGTTCATCTTCTAATTGAACTCTTGGTTTCTGTTACACTTTTGTTCTAGATCAAAGGGACCTTTCCTGCATTCCTTCACTAGGGTGTAACTATATGTGTGTGCACAGATACCTGCATGCACAAAAAAAAAAAAAAAAAAAAAAAAAACTTTAGAATCTATTAGACCAAAAAACTCCTGAATGGTGTGCCACCCATCAATATAAGCCTAGTTCAATGCCACCTCAAACCTTGGAGGCATTCTCCTTCCCATTTGTCTCTTTTTTTACTCTGAGAAAACGGGGAAAGCAAAACAGGCAGAGAAATACAAATCCTCGTGATTACAGGACAAATATTTTGAAGGACATAGATAAAGAATTCTCCTGCAGGAAATCAGGAATCTCAATCAAAGGCACTCCAGATTCACTTGAGTCTATATCATCAACCACAGAGACACTGAGGGAGAAAAATACCTCGGGGGCTGAAGAGTTGGGTTAGTGGCTAAGGAGCTTGACTGAAAAGCCAAAAGAACCCAGGTTCAACTCCTCAGGACCCACGTAAGCCAGATGCACAAAAGGGCACATGCATCTGGAGTTTGTTTGCAGAAGCTGAAGGCCCTAATGTGCCTATTCTCTCTCTCCTTCACCCTCTCCCAGTCTCTCTCTCTCTCTCTCACACACACACACACAAATAAATAAAGTAAAAAATATATTTAAAAAAAAGAGAGAAAAGAATACCTTGGGACAAAGCTCCTCCCTGAACAACCTATTCAGAAACAGAGAACCTCGTGTCTTGCTGGGAATTTGTAGCCACAGCAGCCAGTCTGCTGGACAAAGAAGTGAATGTTCCCAGAGAAGGAAAGAGAGTAACAATGATGACGTGATCACACTAAGGCTTTTACATCAACTTCAAGTTTTGAAACGTCTCAGCAAGCTTGGTGTTAGTCACAACATGCTTTTTCATAGGTAACATCAAATTAACAAACAGAGATGAGTTATTAAGAACCCTACAACAAGTGCAGGAATAGGGGGTTAAATGCAGGTCTACATGCCTAGAGCTGTCTGTCTCCAGTACTATCCATGGGAAAGCCAACATGGGTTACAAATGTTCATAAGGGGACTTGGAGGCATATCAATAGTTTGGCTTCAAGATCAGGCAAGAATTGCCTAGTGGTTAACGCACTTGCCTGTGAAGCTTACGGCCCCAAGTTTAATTTCCCAATACCTACATAAGCCAGATGCACAAGATGACACATCTGGAGTTTGTTTTCAGTGGCTGGAGGCCCTGACTCACTCTCTCTCTCTCTCTCTTTCTCTCTCTCTCTCTCTCTCTCTCATAAATAAATAATTTTTTTTAAAAAAAAATGCAAGGGCTGCAGCTACAGAGAAGCATAGCTCCTTCAGTTTTGTGATGTCTACAAGAAATTACAAGGAAAAAACATATGCTCAATGGAAGGTTAAGGCTTAGTTCTGCCATATTCGGCTCTAGACACTCTGACAGCGTCTTCAGATAGAAAAGAATGGGGCCTGTCAGCCAGAGTTTCAAAGCAGACATCTGAGACAAAGATGGACTTCACTGCGTACCTCACAAACAGACTGGCCGTCACCATTCCACCTCCTCATGACTGCCAGCCTTATATTCCTCTGATAGAACTGTCTCACTGATGGCTGTATGCACCTCCCACCCCACAGACTTCTCCTCCATCCCTTTTGGCTAACAGCTCCTTGAGTCATAACTTCTCTTTTCTTTTCCTCCATCTTCATATGTTCGATTTCTAGATGTAAATGCATTCAATAAATTATTCAGAAATTCATGAGCATTCTAAATATATCCTCTTCCACCTTCAACCAGATCTGTTCCAATGCATCAGACCTAAGTTCCGTACCATGCACATGATTAAAAATTTGTCAGTACATATCTTGCTCTTCCCATTAACAATACCATTTTTTAAATTTTTGTTTATTTTTATTTATTTGTTTGAGAGTGACAGACAGAGAAAGAAGCAGAGAATGAGAGAGAGAGAATGGGCATGCCAGGGCTTCCAGCCACTGCAAATGAATTCCAGATGTGTGCGTCCCCTTATGCATCTGGCTAACATGGGTCTTGGAGAATCGAGCCTCCAACCAGTGTCCTTAGCCTTCACAGGCAAGCATTTAACCCCTAAACCATCTCTCCAGCCCCAAAATACCATTTTTAATCACAAAAACAAGTGATAGCAGGTGAGTTCTGGGCCAGCCTGGGCCAGAGCAATAGATATTCTTCCTTGAAAAGAAAAAAAAAATTGATTGAGTTTGAGCTATCCTGAGCTAGAGTGAGACCCTGACTTGAGCACCCACAAAAAGACAGATGCACATGCATCTGCAGTTTGTTTGCAGTGTACACATCCCCCCTCATTCTTTCTGTTTCTCTGCTTTCAAATAATTAAATAAGCAAGTGGTGCATGTGTCAGCATTCATTTGCAGTGACAATAGACTCTGGTGAACCCCCCCCACACACAAATTAAATAAATATGTAAATAAAAAATAAAATTATATGCTTAAACAACCCCCCAAAAAGAAAAAGTGATAGCAATCATTATTTTAACCAAAATTTATATTTGAAAATTGTATTCTCTTTGAGATAAAACTATTTTTGATATAATACCCTAACGGCACTTACCATCAGCCAGTGGTCCTCATACTCTTTATCCCTTGTCTTCCAACCACCAGAATTTATCAACTCTAACAAGCAATTTCTCTGATAGCTTTATGCAAACTGCAGTAGCTGCTGTCTTTATAAACCCTCCAGTTCCCTTATCAGTTAAGATGCCGGAACCCAGCTGCTGATAGACTGAAACTGACAAATAACACTGCTAGCTAAAAACACTTACTGAAATTCTCACAGTTCTCCTATCACTATAAGATTTGTGGTGAACTTTATTTCCAATTTTAACCTTATTTTAGGGATGATAACAAATTATTGTAACTGCATTTTTCCTTCCTTCAGGGTGGCTCTCTCAGCAAAACCAGCCCACTCCAAGTAGGTAACCTTAGAGAGCAAGTGGGCAGACAAAACTTCCCCACAACTCAACCTTAAGGATAACAGTGCATATTTCTCTAGCTAGTTTTATTGTTGGTGCCTCAGTGCCAAAGTTGAGAAGACCAGCACATATTGGGGGCCTATGTGGACACTAGGTTCTGAGCATTAATTTGGTACATGTTATCCTGAGCAATCTTCATGTCTGGCTCAAGTCAAGCTAGCATCCAAAGCCCCCATAACTGGACTCTTTAGCCCTGTCCTCAAATAGCCTCTCTGGAATACTGTAATAGAGCTTTTGTGGACCCATTCAATGAGTATTAGAATTCTGGATATATGAACTTTAATTATCTATGTAATTGTTGTTCTAAATGTTGGTGACTTTTGAATAATCAGAATGTGCCATCTGACAAAGTCTTACAATATGAAGAAAGATTGTGGGATTTTTTTTTTTAAATTTTTATTTATTTATTTGAGAGCAACAGACAGAGAGAAAGACAGATAGAGGGAGAGAGCGAGAATGGGCGCGCCAGGGCTTCCAGCCTCTGCAAACGAACTCCAGATGCGTGTGCCCCCCTGTGCATCTGGCTAACGTGGGACCTGGGGAACCGAGCCTCGAACCGGGGTCCTTAGGCTTCACAGGCAAGCGCTTAACCGCTAAGCCATCTCTCCAGCCCAGATTGTGGGATTTAATACAACCTGGTTTGTCCTCTTACTGCTTGTGAGACTGGGAATTTTGTTTAATCCCTCTAAATGTCTGTGCAAAGATATTTTGTTGATATTAAATAAATAACCTTTATAAGGTATCAATATTCATGAATAATAATAGCTCTCTGCTCTATACATACTCAACTCACTTGGTACAACTATTTAAAAAGAAATATTCAGGGGCTGGAGAGACGGCTTGGCAGTTAAGCACTTGCCTGTGAAGCCTAAGGACCCCGGTTCAAGGCTTGATTCCCCAGGACCCACGTTAGCCAGATGCACAAGGGGGTGCACACGTCTGGAGTTCATTTGCAGTGTCTGGAAGCCCTGGCGCACCCATTCTCCCTCTCCCTCTCTCTCTCTCTCTGTCACTCTGAAATAAATAATGAACAAAAAAAATTTTTTAAAAAAAGAAAGAAATATTCAGAACTCATTCGAACAGATGAAACTCTTGATAGCAAGTAAAATATCTGAAGTCATATCTGTGTCAAGTCAGTAGCAAATTTTATGTAAAGCCTGACTTTCTATCACTCTCCAGTTTGTTGTTTTTTTTTTTTTTGTATTTATATCAAGAACCCATTCTCCTCAACAGATGTAAAACAATGCCTTACTTATGAACATTATACACAAAAGATGAAAACATATAACAATGAAACAATAGCAGAAGCTAACTACCTGCTAGATAGTCTTCATTTGGAGTGCATTTCTTAAGGCATCCATCGTTTACTCTGTACCACTACAGAACTGGAGAAAACAAAATACACGTAAGCAATTAATCATGCAGTCTTCACCATGTGCCCAGCATTATGTCAGACACTATAAAAGATGCAAAATGATGACACATAAGGAGGGAGGTATGTATCATTTTATAAACATGAAAACTTGTGATTTAAACTAACATATTTTTGACAATCAAAATATTTTTTTAAATTGGAATGAATTATTACAAGGCTTTAGCCTTTACTCAAGAGAGGATTCTCATAACATATTTACCATTGTATGAGTATGACACTAACTATATTAGAAACTTGAACCATGTCTGGTGTTATTCAACTTCAAAAAAGTATTTATACACACACACATGCACACACACACACAGAGTCATATACATGATTATGATAAAAATCAATAGTATTGTGTCCAGTGTTCTCATCAATGGTCATTAAAAACAGGAACACCTGAGAGCTCGTTTGGAGGTTCTAGCAGGGGAGCACAGCTACTCCTATACCCTTGACCAAAGGCCTGTCCTCCTCTATTCAGGGAAGGTCGTCCTCTTCGACCGAGCGTGCAGCTTCGGGAGGGAGGCACATGGAGTGGTGAGGGAGGAAGGGGACACCCACCTAGCCAGCCAGATCAGCCGAATCAACCCTGGCGACCAATGGGGTAACAGATGTCGCAGCCACCTCTCTCTCTCTCCGCTCTAACTCTTGTATATTAGTTATGTTTTTCCTTATTTTCTTAGTGGGCACTGACCTGTAACCCCCACTACTAGCTTGGGGCTATCAACCACAATGAGCTTTTGATCAGAGAAACCTACAAGGTTTCCCAAAACAATGACAGACTTCTGTCAGAGTACTTGATGACCCACCAAAGGTAAGTGGTAAGACCCCATTGCTGAAGACTCTATAGCAGCTGACACATAAAATGGAATGGCAAGGGTGGAAGCCAGGAGAGAGTCAGTCCCCAGTCAGCGTGTCTAGTGCCAGAAGGTGCTACATGGGCGACTGGGGGAAATGACCAAGATCTGTCCAAGCAACTCATGGTCTAACCTAATTAGCAACAAATAACCTGATGTGATGCCCACACAAGTGCAACAGTGGCACACAGCCAAGGTGGGGAACAAACTGCTCTTGATTTGGCTAACTGATCCCCTCAGTGGTAAGAGACCCATAGCTGGAGCTGGGAAACAAGTCAGAACCATACCCAAACGTAAGCCCACTCTCCAATATCAAGCTACCATCAATCATGGGGTACAAGAGGGCCTACACCTATTAAACCCTCTATCAAAAAAGAAAGTGTTATCTCAATTTTCCAGGTGCTAACTTACTCTCCGTTGGAGAATCTGCTTCTCTTTTTCAGATAGATGCAGATCCTAAGGAGAGAGCTGCCCCATCATACCCCAAAAGGGGCCCAACTGAAACTAAGGAAAATTGGCAAAACAAGCAAGGGTGCTGTTTTCCTGATGAACCATATACCATTACAAAGGGGAAGGAGACTCAACACAGAGAAAAATCAACTCCTACCAAATCAGAGAGCCAGAGCCTCAGAGGCCCCCAACACCTCAGCACTGAAGCAGACCAAAAATGAACCCAACATGGCCTCAGGGAAATTTTGCGGAAGAGGGGGCGGAAAGAATGTCAGAGTCACATGTTGGGTCATGATATGCAGAGACATTTATCGTACCAATAACTGTGGGCTAACTCCACAATGCACGACCCATTTACATCAACAAGGAGGGTCCATTTGGAGGGGGTAGATCATGGATGAGCCTAAACAATGGTACCAAACTGCCTGTATTTGCTGAAAAGAAAACTAATAAATTAAATTATAAAAAATAAAAAAAACAGAAACACCAACTTTGAGGTCCTTCATAGCTGTAAATAAAAAGGTCACATTGAAAGAAGACAAGGGACCTGACCAGCCACCAGTGGCCTCAGGAAGTCTCTGCTTGCATAGGCTTTGAAGCTATGGAAGTCAGAGACTGCTGCTGATATACCCACCTCACAGGGAAAGCCTAGCTCTAACTTCAATCGTAGATCTCTCCAAGACCTAAGGATATTGAACAGTATACAACCAAGGCTGATGTGCCCTCAATTCCCACGCAGTAAAAATAACTGAACCCCCCCAACACCTCAGCACTGAAGCAGACCAAAAATGAACCCAACATGGCTCAGGGAAATCTTGCGGAAGAGGGGGCGGAAAGAATGTCAGAGTTACATGTTGGGTCATGATTTTCAGAGACATTTATCATACTAATAACTGGGGGCTAACTCCACAATGCACGACCCATTTTCAATAATAAGGAGGGTCTAATGGGAGGGGGTAGATCACAGATGAGCCTAAATAATGGTACCAAACTGCCTGTATTTACTGAAAAGAAAACTAATAAATTAAATTTAAAAAAAAAATAAATAAAATAACTGAACCTCTTAGAGTAATCTCTCCTTAAAGAGAGCATCCCCAAAACAAGAGGAAGTATTTCTGAGCAGAAAAGCAGAGCAACATCTGTGACAACTCACCACAGAGCAATATGTTTTCCTCAGAACATTTAGCAGAGAATAACCTCAAATTAATGTTATGGTTATACTTTCTTAAGTTCATCCAGAACTTTTATGATTCCACAATAAGAGAAAAATCTTCCTGTGTTCATGAGTTAAGCGGTCATCCTTAGCAATTTCCTCTTAACCTAAAGTGGTCTGTAGTGCTAAAGACTAGCAGGGAGTACTCTCTTTCCCCTCTCTATGAAATTAAATCATAAGCAGGCAAGAAAGCTAATGTGTACCCTTTACTCTTACCCCTAAACTTTCAGAAAATATCATTTTGAAGGAGTTAACGGAAACTCTTGATTTGGGTTCTGTAGAATAGAGTCATATAAAGTCAACAGGCCATGTAGAAAAAAAAATAATTCAATCTGAAAAAATAGATTTATATATTTACACATACACACCCCGTGCTTCTTCAGAAATTGATAGAAAATGTTTAGCAGTGCTTTCTATGGAAACTATTTAAGGCTTTCCACATTTTCACTTGGCTCATCATTTTGAATGGTGTAAAGAATGAATATCAGAAAGCAAGAAGCTAAGCACCTAGCAAAATGTGTCCCTAGAATGCTAAGTGTAGCATTCCAACTCTAAGCTGGCTCCAGCTGATCTCAGCCTCTTGGGGTTTAGCCCTTGGAACTGCCATCTCCCACCCTATACCAAAGCAGGTTCATGTTCAAATACAAAGGGGCCAAGACTGGGTTGTGGCAGGCATACGCAGTCCATCTTAAACCCCCTTTCCTAAAATCACTCACTCACTCTGGGAGAAGTCATGCAAACCCATGGAGTGCTTGAATAGCCAGGTATGAAAGTCTCCAGGTCCACTAAAATCTTCAGAAGAGAACTCTGAGAAATGTCACATAATCCCCTGTTTCCTGAAATTCAGGAAACTTGTGAGAGAATAAACATCTGTTATGTAAGCTGCTAAATTTTAGAGTTATGTTCCATATTGTAATAGATAACTAATAATTAGTACCACATAAAGCCATAGTTGTTTTCCTTGTGGATCTATAAGGATATAGAAACCAAGAGCTCTTAATAGAATGAAATAACTTGATCCCTTTTCCTTTCTTTTTCATTTTATTTTCCTTACAAAGGGATTAAGACCTTAGCTTCTGCTCCTACTCCGCTGGCCTGGGGCATCATTGGTGTCAGTAAGCTGTTTCCGCTGTCACTCTGAGGTTTCTATTATCAGAGGAAACTTCTGTTACACCACTCTTAAAAATATATCTTGCCTTTTCTAATCAAATAAAGTATTTTCCTTCATATTCATTCTATATACTTGACAGATCTCTGCCCTGTATGGAAACACGTTTTCATGCTGACCTGAATCAGTATGGGCAGCAATGGCATCTGAGAGACCTCATGGGCCAAGTGTCTTCAGACAGTGATGAGAGCCACAGGCGAATACTCATTCACAGTGAGTATTCAGCAGAAACTACCATGCAGAGGCTTGCAAGATCAGTGGGGAGTGCCGGGGCCTTTGTGCAGGCAGTCATCTGGACAAGACGTGACATGGGCTGGGAGACTCCCTGCTCCAGGGGCATTGGCTCCCTGAGGTCTCCAACAGGCACACTGTCTGATAACAAGGTCTGAGTTCAGGAAGAATATCGGAACTTTAGGCTACATTCTGTCTTTCTCATGGGTAGCCTTTGCTTTGGGGAGTTTCAAACATGCACCCTGCCTTCAATCACCAGAGGAAAAGTGGATCTATAGGTTGTATTCTCATGCTTTCTGCCTGTTGAAATAAATAACAACATTTTGTTTCATGATGTTCAGTCTTCTAAAACCTAGAAATACAAAAATTCCTATCTGGAGCTGGTAAAAGTTTGAAGATGTCCTCAATTTGCTTATAGCCTCAAGAGCTGTGGGTACACATGACAGATGATACATGAGGCCAAATTCAGATATTTTGAAATATTCCAAGAAAAATTAGACTTAGGAAAGAAAAAGGATTGGGAGCAAGATGGAAAAGAGGTGATTTCAGAGAAAGCATTTGTTTTTCAGGAAGCCAACTTAGTCATCCACTTAAAAATGTTTTTCTTCAAGATCCTGTCCAGTTCTCCTGAAATCAGTTTGCCTGGTTGTTGACACATCTTAAAACAACAGTTTCCTTGCCAACATATTTTTGTAATCTGTGGTGAAATACTATCTAACAGGTACTGCCTGTATGTTCAAAATCCAAAGCATTGGAAAAGTCAGATACCAAAGTCATCTTAAATTAAGGTATTTCTTAGTACATAAAAAATGTTCAGGGACTGGAGAGATGGTCCGGTGGATAAAGCACTTGCTACCCAACTCTGAGTACCTGATTTGGAAACCCAAGATTTCACACACAAAAAGCTGAAAGCTGTGGCAGGCTTTTGTTTGTAACTTCAGTCCTGTGGGGAGCAGAGACCTGAGAATCACTGGGACTCCAGAAACCAAGTTCCAGAATCAGTGAAGAGACTGTTTCAAGAAAGAATCAATGAGCAAAAAGGAAGGGCACCTGAAATTCTCTTCTGGCATCACACACAGGGCACCATATCTGCATACACACATGTACATACCACACAATGCACCACAGAAACAATCACATCACATCTACTACACATGCACACACAAAAATGTGAATAAAATAAAATAGAATGTGTATGGAAGAAATTTTAAAATGTATTGGTTATAAATTTAAAACTCTTAGACCTTGACACTAACAGATAATCATTATGTTTTCTTCTAGTCTAATTTCTGAATAATATATTTAAATATTATGAGACAATTAAAAAACAATAAAACTTGATTTTCTTTTCTGGTATTCAAAAACAGCATTCTAAAATTTACTTGAGGAATAAATTAAAAAGTAGAAAAACCAGTTCTTGGGATATAGTTCAGTGTAGAACAGCTGCCCAACATAAACAAGGTCCTAGTATTGATCTCTATCTCTGTCTCTCCCTGTCTCCTCTCTCTCTCTCTCTCTCTCTCTCCACACACACACACACACACACACACACACATACACACCACACTTCTACACATTGAAAACTAACATTGTACCAAGTTCTCTAAGCTCTCATGGTAGGGACTGTTTTGGGAGGGGGCAGTGTCTCACTATGTAGCCTTGACTGTCTACTCTCTATTATGTATTCCAGGCTAGCCTCAAACTTTTGAGATCACCCTGCCTCTGATTCCCAAATGCTAGGATTATAGGCATGTGACACTATGCATGGCAGTAGGTGTTATTATTATTCCCACTTTACAAATATGGTAACTGAATACCAAGAAGTGAATAAAGGCATTGGGTTACACTGCTGGTCAGAAGGCAGCCAATTTGAGCATGTTACTACTAGAATGAACTCTGCACCTGTCCAATATCTTCATTGCTCCAGAAATACTTGACACTAGCCAGGAAAACATTTTAAAAGTGGTAAAGGCTAGGGGATTAGCTGATCTCCCCTTCTATATATTCTCTTTAGACCTACCCTTGGTAAATAAAATTTGAGAAATTAAAATGATGTAAGGTTGTCATGGGAGGATTAGATTAACAGAGCAGAATAAAAGTTTAGAAACCAAATATATGAGAACTTATCACAGGATTAAAATCCAACATATCACTTCTGGAAGAACAGGCTTTAAATGTAGCATGTTAACACCATCTTAGATTTAACTTATATACTAAAGAAATTTTATTATGAATACTAAAAATATATTATTATAAGTATATCACATGTTACAAGAAAAATAAAAGTAAATAGCTATCAATAAAAAATTAAATTTCAGATTGATTAGAGTTTATAAGGAAAATGGAAACAGTAAAGTTATAGATGGAATTAAAGATTACCTTGAAATTAGTTGGGGTAGTATTGGATTTCTAAACACAATGATACAATAGGAATCGTGATGCAAAAATGAATTGTTAATATGCTATAATCAGAGGGTAAGCAAAGAGCTGGGGAAAATATTTTGTACATATTCTTATGGTCCTTGATTTACAATGAGTTATGTCTTGAGAGCCCACCTTTTAAAAAAAATTATATTTATTTATTGAGAGAGAGAGAGAGAGAGAGAGGAAAAGGCAGAGAGAGAGAATGGGCATGCCAGGGCCTCCAGCCAATGCAAATGAACTCCAGACACATGTGCCACCTTGAGCATCTGGTTTACATGGGTTCTTGGAAATTGAATCTGGGTCCTTGGGCTTTGCAGGCAAATGTCTTAACTTCTAAGCCCTGAGAACCTATCATGAGTTAAAAATATTGTAAGCCAAACATCTATTTAGTACATCTACTGAGCACCATAGCTTATCAACAAGGTTCACTATATCTGATCTTTGCCCTCATTATTTTGTGGTTGAGACTGTAGATCCTGGCTACTGTGTTGAGATGGTAGTTCCTACCCATTGTGTCACTTGGTGGTACAATCACGAAACATGTTGCTAGCTTGGTAAAAGGTCACAGTCCAAGATTTAGAGTATGACTTCTACTGAAATATGTTTATTTTATTTATAATATATTTATAGTGGTTGCATTAAATATTCTTTAATATATATGTTTGAAGTGGTCTTAGTGTATATATTTAAAACTTATTATTTCTCCCAAACTTTGTAAAGCACTTATACTGTAAGTGAATTAGTATAAAATCCCTGGCAATGGGGCTGTGCTTTTTGAAGATGTATAAGTGTGAAACATAACGAGCCCCTAACATAGCAAAACATGAGCTCTCAAAGGTGAAACATTAGCATCATAAAGAATATGTGCAATCAATCTAAATTTGGGCACAAAAAAAGAGAAATGGGAAATAAAGGAGAGATGAGACAAATATAAGTAAGTGCAAGCTAAGATTTAAAAGCAAGAATAGCAATAATTGCAGTAGCTGTAAATGATCTAGGGCACCTCAGCTGAAAGGTAGAGATTGTCAGACTACATTCCAAAAGGCCAACCATACATTACCAACAAGGATCTCATTGTAAATATAAAGATAAGACATAAATAGGTTAAAAGTAAAAGGAAAGAAAAAGTCTCTATTACTACAAATCAAAATATAGCTGCAGTAAGCACATTATTTTTGTTTTGTGGGTGTTTCATTTTGCTTTCTTTTGTTTGTTGATTTTGTTGTATTTTGAGACAGGATCTCACTGTGTAGCCCAAGCTGGCCTCAAACTGATAGCAACCCACCACTTAGCTTTCCAAGACTGAGATGATAGTCGTGAATTACCACACCCAGTTCTTGTACTCATTATTGACAAAGTAGATTTTATAGCAAAATCATGTTACTTGGAACAAAGACATTCATCCCATGACTAAGGGGTCAATTTATGGAAAGTCTGTAAAAATTCCTAAATATTCATGCTTGTATTTTGAAGCTTTGAAACACGTAAGAGAAAAATAACATCCTTCTTTCAGTAACCAACAAAATAGAACATCAGTAAGGAAACTTGAAGACTTGAAAAACACCAACCAATTTGACCTAACTGACATTTACAAAATTCTCAATATAAGAGTTGCAAAACTCTCCCAATGCAGGTGATCATTTATTATGGCAAAACATATTCTGATCTCTGAAGAAAGTGCTTTTTTATTTAAAAAGATAAAAAGTATGCAGATACAACTAGCAACAGAAGGATTAATTCATGAAATCAATAGCAGAAAGGTGTGGTATAACTTTAGAAATATATGGAAACTAAATAACATGCTTTTAAACAAGACTGGACTCAAAGAACCTAAGTGGAAAATGAGATTTTTTTTAAATTTTTATTTATTTATTTGAGAGCAACAGATTGAGAGAGAGAAAGAGAGAGAGGGAATGGGCATGCCAGGGCCTCCAGCCACTGCAAACAAACTCCAGATGCATGTGCCCCCTTGTGCATCTGGCTAACGTGGGTCCTGGGGAAGTGAGCCTTGAACCAGGGTCGTTAGGCTTCACAGGCAAGGGCTTAACCACTAAGTCATTTCTCCAAGCCTGAGAAAATATTTTAAACTGAACTGAGACAAATACACATATGTCAAAATTTTGCAAGAGGAAAACTTATAACACTTAATGCTGTATTAGATGAGAATAACCCCTGACAATCAATAACTTTAGATACCACCTTAAGAAACTGCAGTAGAAAAAAAAAGACACAGAGCTAAAGAGATTGCTCAGTGCTTAAGGTGCTAGCCTACAAAGCCTAACAATCTGTGGTCAATTCTCCAGTACCCATGTAAAGTGAGATACACAAAATGACACTTGTCAGGAGTTCATCTGTGGTGGCTAGATGCCTTGGCACACCCATTCTCTCCCCCTCTTCCTATGTCTGTCTGTTTGCAAATAAATAAATAAATAAAATGTTTTTTTTTAAAAGAAGACATAGAGAAACCATAAGAAAAGAAATAATATAAATCAATGTAGCAAACAATGAAACAGAAAAACAACTGAGAAAAACAAATGACCCCCAGCAGTGATTCGTTGATAAGTCTCTAGTCACAGTGATTGAGGTACAAAAGACATAAACTACTCATACCAGGGATGAAAACATGGACAACTTTATGTTTATACAGGTGTTTAAAAAATGACACAATGATGCATATGGCTCTATGGGTCAATTTCAAATAGCTATGCTGAGTTAAAGAAAGTAAGCAAAAAAAGAGATGATGTTGTAGGATTCCCTTTGCACAAGTTTTTCTAGAAAACACTAACATAGTGACAGAAGTGGGTGCTTTTAGGGCCTGAAGAGACTTCTTAGTGGTTAGAGGCACTTGCATACAAAGCCTGATGGCACAGTTTCAATTCCCCAGTACCCATGTAAAGCCAGATACACAATGTGGCACATGTGTCTGGAGTTTGTTTGCAGCCACAAGATGCCCCATCAAGCCCATTATCCTTCTCTCTAAAATAAATAAAAAAATATGTTTTTAGAAAAAAAGAAGTGGATTCTCTCAATGGTATTTCAAAAAGGATGTGTGGAAAGTTTGGGGGCTGATTGACATGTTCATTATCATCATTGCAATAATGGTTTCACAATGCACCCATGTCAAAATTTGGCAGATTGCACAACTTAAGAACATGCAATATATCATGTCAGTTCTACTTCAACAAAGCTGAAAAACCTTTAAGTTTTTAAAGAAATTTTCTGTTATGAGAACACACTTAAAATGCATAAAATAAATATATAAAATTTAAAATACACACACTTTAGCAAATGCATGCCTACACATACTCACAGATGCAAGAAGAAGTCACTCCAAGCTCTTTACAATGCCTACCTGCTCCTCTAGACTCTCTGCAAGGACACAATGAACCACTTGTGAACCTATTTTACAATTGATATGTTGATGTCTTCAACTTACCCATCTTTGTTGTAACACATTCATATTTCTAAATTAGGTCCACAGAGTAGCATGAGTAATCACTCCAATTCCAAGTCTAGGAAAACAAGCATCTTATTACTACAAAGGCAGAACTTGGAACACATAAGAACCCCAAAGCTAATACTGTTCAGTAGTCAGCTGTAGTGTTTGGTGGCACAGCCCAGTAGAATAGCACTTGTCATATGTGAGTCCCGCACTAGACTCCATCACAAAAAGTATGCAAAGGTAAGTCCCATAAAGGTAGCATGGACTTAAAAAGTTATACAAGACTAAATGTCCCACAGGAAAAGATCAGCCTCAGATCTCCTGATCTCCTTACAGAAGTTTGTTCCTTCTTTTCTGTGCGCGTGCGCGCACACACACCACATATATTTAAGACGGTTTCAGTGAATGGTTTTGTCAGAGACTGAATTTTGGCTCCAGGACTTGTAAGGTGCACAGAAAAGCATGTTCCATATAAACAAAAAAAAACTTTTATTGTTTCTTAGGGAGTTGTTGAGATGGTATATTTAGGGTTCTCTTGGGGAACAGAACTGAAACAATGAATTTATATTACCAAGATTTGTTGGATTCACATAGAAGATGTGAGCAAGGCAGTACAATAATAGCTGTCTGCAGGCTTGTGTGTGAAGGAATATGGTACCTCTCAGTCCATGAGGCTGGATACTTGTGCAGTCCCAATGTGGCACTGAGGCCTGGAGGATTCCTAGACAGCTGCAGGTCTTCAGTCCTTGGTGCAGGGCTGATGAAACTTGGTTCCAATGTCCACCAAGGACATTAGAAACAGGGTAGATGCACCTACAAGTGAAAAGCCAGGGCCTCTGGGTAAAAGCACTAATGGAAGAACCCGGGCAGCCTGGAGAGCAGGCCCTGTGCTCTCTCCCAGCTTCTTTATATATAGCCCACCACCAGAAGGGCCTCCCTCTCTGGAGATAGGACTTCCTGCCTCAGTTACTCCTTCCTGGAAACAACCTCATAACAATCCCTTGGTTCCAAATATGATCCAATTGACAACAGAACTTAACCATGACACTGTTATGTATCCTAGGCTGGCCTCAAACTTGCGATCTGCCTATCTCTCTGTCTGTCCAGTGATGGGATGACTGGCATGCACCACTATTTCCAGTCCAATATTCTAATTGACACCAATATGTAATTCAGACAATAAATCTGAATTTTAGAGCTGAGAAAAGAAAATTACAAAATATTGTAAAAACTTGAAAGAGCTATTCATTATTTTGGAAATTCTTTCCCTGGCAACCTCATTTGATCATTTATAAGCAGTTTACAAATGCAGTTTACAGATTTCTTGGTATAACTGTAGCCTCAATTGCCCTTTGTCAGCCATCTGCATTTCAGATTTCCCAGGCCAGTTTTTGCAAACTTCAAAGATGAATACCACTTCTAATTAATCACTGTGAAGATGGCCCAAGTAAAACATGAATAGAACTGTTGCTTCTCATACACTTAATTTTTTTTCACTTAAGAAATATTTTCAATGCATGTTCTGTCACATGTTAGGCATCAAGAGAATACAGCAGGTAATTCCTGTCTTCATGGAACAAGCATCTAGACAAAGAAACATGATAGACTACACAGGAAATCACCAAAGAAAATCCATAGTCCCTACCACAAAACAGTTTTCCATTTTGTATGTCAATAAAATCTTAGGAATAGATATCCCTCCAAATCTAAACCTTTCTATAATTAAAAAATATGACGACTTCTATCTATAGCTTAAATAAATTCTTGGCAAACTAAAACACATATTAAAGTTAGGGGGAAGGTTCTTGACGTATGTCAGCCCTTAATAATCTTGACATAAAGGGAAACCTTGTCAATCAATTAAAAGAAAATGCTTAAAAATTGGTAGAACACACAGTATAATAAAAATGGAAATGGAAAATGCATATAAATATCCTATACCCACTGTAAAAATGTACTTTAGACTTACTATGTATTTATTTATTTATTTATTTATTTATTTATTTATTTATTTGAGAGAGAGAGAGAGAGAGAGAGAGAGAGAGAGAACATGGATACACCAGAATGTCCTGTCAATTCAAAGGAACTTAAAATGCGTTTGCCACTTTGTACATCTGGCTTTGAGAACTGGGGCATCAAACCTGGGCCATCAGGTTTTGCAAGCAAGCACTTTTAGCCTCTGAGACATCTCGCCAGCCCCTAGACTTATTATATTTTAATCGACCAACTTGATTTTAAAAATCAGAAAGATTTTTCATGTTCTGAGTAAACGAGTTCATTGTATCAGTTGGAAGGTAAAATTGGAAAGAAATCCTTACTTTAGTTCACCAAGGCCTCAGCAGCCTAGGGACATCAGCTAAGAGCCTGAGTTTCTATCACATTCTGCCAAAAGCCACATGTGCACGTCAAACAAGAGTTTTGAACATTGTTTCAAAAACCCAGCTGAAAACATACACCAGCTAATATGCTATCAGATCAGATAAGCTTCTTGGTAAAGAGGATTATATCAGTTAACGCAAAATTTGCAGAAAAAAAAAAACAGCATTGAGAGCACTAAGAAGCAGAAACTGAGCAAGGGTAAACTTTAACTTAACTCCCCCATTTCAACAGTGGTGACATTGAATCTCAGTAATGGGATGGGGCATGCCCAAATCCAAAACCACAGATAATTTATGACAAATTTGGAAAAATTCCATAAGCAGAGGCTGTAACACAATGTTGTTGATTTGTTTCTCAACCCAATTTCCTCCTTTGGTCACCATTTCACTCAGGAGACTTCTGTTCAATCCTTAGGAAAACCATCTAATTCTGTCGAAGCCATGGAGATGGATCTGCAGAAAGGAATAGTAACGAGTTTTTGAGTGAAATGAATGACATGATGTACTAGCACTAGTATAATGTCTGATAACAAAGGATCCTTTACTAAAACTCATAGTTTCTATACCAGATTAAAATTATCCAGAACCCACCATGCACTAACCATTCTGGAGCATATATTATGCTAGTGGTTATGTTAGGAAATACATAGACTCCCTCCATAGAAGAAATAAGGAAAAATGGAAAATATACTGCTTGATCTTAACTGCCAACTCAATTGGATTAAGAAATTTCTAGATGAGTTTCTAGGTGTGCCTAGGCGGCCTTTCCAAAGACAATGAGATGATGAAGGTTCTGGGGTAATCAGTAGATGAGCTCCTCAATGAATTTAAAATATGATGGCATTATTGGGATGGGTAACAAGTAGATAAGAGAACTTTATAGGAAGAAAGTCAGTGGGGCATGTCCTTAGGGCTATAGCTTACCTGACCTCATCCTGTGTTCCTTTCTTTGCCCTGTCTGCATTGAGGTGAGGTAGTTTCTCTGCCTTACATCCTACCACCATGATTTTCTGCCCCAAAAGTACATTGGGACCTGGTATGGTGTCCCATGCCTTTAATCCCAGCACTTGTGAGGCAGAGGTAGGTGTGTTGCTGTGAGTTCAAGGCCAGCCTGGGACTACAGAAAGAGTACAAGGCCAGCCTGGGCTAGAGTGAGACCCTACCTTGAAGAAAAAAGAAGTACATTGAGCCACACAGCCATAGACTGAATCTTCTGAAACCTTGAACCAAAATAAATGTTTCCTCAGTTGCATTGTTTATGTTATGTATTTAGTTATAGTGATGTAAAACAACTTCTAGAGGAAAGTTGAAGAATGGATAGTTAGTGGTAGAAATGTATACCGTTATTTTAAGGGAAAAATCACTTCTTGGTGCCATTCTAACTGTGGCACATGTATTGCACACTGTACCAAATATAGAATAATTTTATTCTACAGCTAGGCTTTTCTGATAGTAGCATAATATCAGAATAAAGTGTACTAAATATTTCTGTAATGAGAAGAGTTATCATAAGGGAAATGCTAATGTTTTTGTCTTACCTCTATGGAAAGCATCTTAAAACTATAATATATCTTTAATATAAACCATATAAATTCACCTCCTGGAGCTGCATTTGTGCCAAGCCAGCTTCAATCATGACAATGACGACCCTATTCCAGAAGAAGGCAGGGCAGTGAGCAAGAAAGAGTCAGGGATTCTGAATGGCAATATGACACAGACATCTGCCATCCTTAAGTGCTTGCCTATCCAGGAACTGTTAACTGAGAAAAGACAAGTAGACTCCTATCTTGTTTAAGGCACTCCATTTTTAGACTGTCTTCTCCAATTCTTACTGTTGCATAAGACCTGATATGCAACAGTTATTCAACGTCTCTGGTCCGATCTCCCAGTGCATTCATGATGCATCCTTATCTGTCTTCCCTCCTGGCTTGGTGTTAGTACTCTGTCTCTCCACTCTCCCCCTCCAATTGCACTGCTTAGCTCCTTTTCTTCAAGTTTCTGTCTCACTCTCTTTTGAAAGTGGACCTCCCCCATAAAATAAAAGCTTACAGAACTCTCAGTCTTATTTTTTTCACTAATGAAAACAAAATAATCTTTCCCCCTGTGAATTCAGATATCTTCTGCAAGTTGAATTAAGTATTTTAGAACAATGAGACTGCTAGGGAGAAGAAAAGGTGGTAAATTAGAATTCATGGTCTATAGGCAAAGATGATGGACAGGTCTGTAGAGGCTTTCTAAGGTGGACAATGGAGTCCAGGGTACTAGGAAGTAGCAGAAGAGTGCTTTGCTGAAATTAGTCAGCTTGGGGTCTTGGCACCACCACCTACTACAACAAACTGATCTGTCTGAACATAGATCTGAAAGATAAAAATAGCAAAGGTACTGGCAGGCCTGCAAAGAGAGCTTAGTGACATCCTTTACAAAGAACACCTTCATATAGTCATAAGGTCATAGGACATGGCTCCTATTTCATTGACCCAAGTACACTTTCTAAAAATTTGTTTTGTTCATTTAATTACTTCAAAATAAAATGCTAGTTAAAAAAATGAAGACAAGGACATTCTCTGATATAACCACATTATTATTATATTATTATTATCACACTGTTTTTTAAAGCTTGGGTTTTGAGCAAATGGAGGCATTAGAGGATGAGTGTGAGGGGGAAATGTCATCACACAGTCTCCCGGTTTTTTTGCAGCAGCTGCTGCAGTGCTTAGCTGCTGCCAGGGTGGGAAAGGATTTTTTTTCCCCCTAGATCCATGGACTTTTACATGGGACCTTAGACCATGTGGGGACATCCATTCCCTCCTTGTTTGGTCTTCAGACTCTCCATCACCTTTCCTGACTTCTGAATAAAAAAATGTAAAATTTAGTAATTATCCTTTGGTTTATCCAATTATTTGGTTTAAAACAGACATGAGATTGGGCATGGGTTTGCATTTGAACTCACATAATAAAACTTCATCACAGGTACCTGTGACCGGAGAGGGTGATGCAAGAGCACCTACTGCCCAGCCCCTGAGGCAGAAGCAGTTACATGGAAGCAGGTGTGGCATCCCAGCTGAGGCTAGAGATCCAAAGCAGTAACTCAGTATGCAGTCTTTTCACCATGGTACTATGGCTCAAATACTCTTTAAAAGAATTTGAAATCACCAATGTTGGTGCAGAGAAGCCTTAACCAAAATAAACTCTCTCATCTGAGATAACCGCTCTTCATCCATCACTTACAAAACACATTCCTTTCCCTATCCTTCTGCTATGTGATGTGATCTGAGAGGATGTGGGAAGGTATCCTGCCAGCACTATGACTACTAAAATGTCACTCTTTGGGTAAAGGTATGCCCCAGCAGAAATGCAACTAGTCATTATGGTCTGGTCAGAATCCTTTCATGTTTACATTCTAGAATGAATTGATCTACAGAACATATTTGGTTTTTTGGAAGGTGTAGATAAGAGTGGTATTGGCAGAATGGGCTCCCCCAACAGTGTTTCTCAACATGTGATTCCCAGATCAGATCAGAGTTGGCACAGATTATCTGCACAAAGGAGTTCTTTGGCAAACTTCTCCACAAGTCTCCCTGAAACTTCTCGGATAGAAATGTAACATGTGATCTTAGGAGATTCAGACCTCAAAGCTGTGGTGTAATTGTGAAGACAACGCTGAAGCTAAGCCAGCATCCTTGCTCCACAAACCCAAGGCCTTCTTCCCTCTTGGACTGACACTTGCACAGGGTTTAGGCTCCTGGGCAAGTAAGCACTGCACACTTCTCTTTCTGATAAGCATGAGCTGGCCTGAGGCCCTGGTGTCCCACACCCTCCAGCAAAGTAAACCAGAAGTGACTGAAGTGAAGTCTCCTGGGGCCCCAACAGCCCTTCGGGAGCTTATCTGAGCTAAAGCAGGAGTTAGGACTGGTTACAGCAGCAGGTTCTGGATGCACTCAGAGTGCCTCTGAGTCCCAGAGTGTCTGGCAACCTGGGTCCTGCCCAGGATCATCTGTGCAGAGGTGGTGCTGCTCCACCCATCTTCAGCCTTCTTAGCCATGCCCTCTTCCTCTTTTAAAGCTGCTTTATCATTAACATAGCTTTGGTTCCCTCAGTTCTCACAGGCTAAGGAGTCACCTCTCCTCCCTTCCTAACCAGCCACCATGCCTGTCCCAATTCTTTCACTTCCATAACAGATCCTCCACATTTTCCCCACCCTGCTCAGCCATTCAACAACACCCCACCACTCTCCAAAGGCCAGCATATGCTCTCCATATTTCACCACACATTTTACCTCCACCACTTCACCTTCTCCCCTGTCTCCTTTTTTTCATGTTAAGGAATCCAATTGTTCCCAATTCATCCTGTGACCTTATCAGACTTTCTGGCTACCTGACAGTGATTCTGCATTTTTCATCCACATGTTGTTTGACTCATTAGAATCTCCTCCTAAGCCCCCAAATTGCTCCAGGCTTTAGTCTTCCTATGCCTACCTAGAAAAGCTACCCTTCTGCTAGGTACTAGGCTTGTCCCCTAATTCTGTGGCTGCTTAGCCCTGAAAATACTTATCCTACCTACCACACTCTTAACTTGTTCAAAGTAAAGGCTGATACACCCTAAACACAAAACCCAGAGGATTCTTCTCGCTGCTCATTTTCCTTAATCTCTTTTTACCAAATCATCCTTTTAACTCACCCTTTCCATTATAGGCCCTTGGCATAGTGAAAGCACCATGTCACTTAGGACTCTAAGACCATAATGACAGCACTACCTTATTGGTGACATTGTGACTATGGTGACAGTACTACCATACTCAGGACTCTGTGATGCTTGTCATACCTCTGCAATACCCAGAACTCCATAATACTAGACACAGATACTTCATAATTCCTAAAATGTCACTCTGTGCTGATGCATCACTGAATTTTCACATATCCTAGTTCAGTATAATCTCCCTGATAACAGGGAAGGAGCCTAGTCCAGTGTTTAAACCGATGAAACTGACTTGAGATTATACAATGTACCTAAGGACTGAACAAAGATTTAAACCTCAGTTCTTCTTATTCAATTCGGTACCCAGGCTTTGGGCTTCAAACAAATGCACTCAGGTCAAGTTGCTGCTTTCTCCTGGCTTTCCTGTTCTTCACTGACTTCTCTCCTCCACTTCTTAAAATCATATTTTTAATCAAATTTGGAGATTGATTTTTTTCCACGATTATTTTTCTTCCATTTTTTTTTATTTCTTAGTCTTTATTCCTTCTGGGACTCTAATTGCAGGTCTAATTCCATTGATCAGCATGGGGTTGATCAACGTTGTACCATTAAGCCACTAAATCTATTGTTTCAACTGTTGGCCCTTTCTCACAACTTTCTGCCATAGTCTCCTATTCTCTATTACCCTGTCTTCAAGTCCACTGACACATTTTTCTTCTATGTAGTTTAAACTGTTGCCCTACCCATTAAGTATTCATTTTATTAAATATACTGTATTTTTTGTTATAAAATTTTCATTAACTTCCTTTTCTTTGGTTCCTATTTCTGTTAGACACCCTACATGATCCTTCACTTTTCTTTAACACTTTAACATAATTAAAATAAGTGTTTAAAATCTTCATTTATAATTCCATAATCAATGTCATATCTGTGTCTATATCAAATGATTTTTTTCTTCTTGATTTTGGAGTCATGACATTTTGAGTATCTAGTAATCTTAATTGCATGTTACACATTTTGGATGTGTGTTATTCTATATCTAAATTTGCTGTATTTCTTGAATCTTGCTTTAGTCTAGTAAGAAAGTCAGTCTAATGCGCTACAAGTTTCATTACAGAGTTTGACTTGGGTGGGTTTAGAGTAGGCTTTTGTTCTGCTATATCATCAACTATGCTCTATATAAATAGCCCTTGTCAGGTCTCCTCTGAATACTGATCTCCATTGTGTCTTTCCAATCTGCTGTCTAGAACTTGAATCTCTCCTATCAATGGTAGTTATGCAAACTCTATTTTTAGCTCAAATATTTCTTGTAGTTATCAGCTATATAGTAAGACTTTTACCTAATATCATGAATACCTACCCTCTATATATACAAATTAACATGAGGCAAAGTCTCTAAAAGGATCCCTGTGCAGACTTCTAGTCCTCTGTGGTATTTTCTTTTCTCAAAAATCCTTTCCCAAAAATACAAGCTATCTCTACAATCTCCAATTTGGATTGCTTTCCTCTCAGCTAAGTGTGACCACTACATGTCTGTGTTCCCTGTCTGTCCTTCACTGCAATTTAAAAAGTGTCCCCAGGAAAATGCTGGAATAACTGGAAAGTTACCTATTTTTCTTTTTAAAATATTTAATTTAATTTATTATTTATTTGAAAGAGAGAGAGGGGGTAGGGAAAGAAGGAGGGGTAGAGAAATTAGAAACAGATAAAAAACAAAGCATAGGCATGCCACATTGTGCGTCTGGCTTTATGTGGATATTGGGGATTTGAACCTGGGCTAGCAGGCTTTATAAGCAAGTACCTTTAATTACTAAACCATCTCCCATGCCCCTATTTTCTTTTCTTCAACTTATACAATATCTGTTGTCCAAAGTCTGTAAGATTTTTATGCTTTCAATTAAGCTTTCCAAGGTCTGAGCTAATAGCAGTTACTCTGCACAGGATCAGTTTTGATGTGGCTGCCTCAAGATAAGTAGAGATGACTACTATATAAATAATGAACATTTTTTTGTTGTTGTTTTGAGGTAGGGTCTCGTTCTAGCCCAGGCTGACCCGGAATTCACTATGTAGTCTCAGGGTGGCCTCAAACCCATGGGGTTCTTCCTACATCTGCCTCCCGAGTGCTGGGGTTAAAGATGTGTGCCACCATGCCCAGCAAACATTTCTTATCCTCCTTTATCTAACCTCCTTTATTTTCCACTTTTTCTCTTCCCACAATATCACCAAAGTCATTGGAATCATAGTCCTTGGTTCAAATCACACCCAAGTCACTCACTAGGTATGCAATATCCATTAGCTATTTAAAGTTTAATTCTCTAATTTATAAAAATAAGACTTGTGCTGGGTGTGGTGGTGCATGCCTTAAATCCCAGCACTTGGGAGGCAGAAGTAGGAGGATCACTGTGAGTTCAAGGCTACCCTGAGACTACGTAGCGAATTCCAGGTCAACCTGAGCTACAGAGACCCTACCTTGAAACACCAAAAAAAAAAAAAAGAAAGAAAAAAAAAAGAATTGTGACAATACCTATCTATCTCACTGAAGTCAAAGTATCTGTCACATAGTAGAAGCTTGACTCGTCTGCTAGAGGCACTTAAGGACCTTTCTATTTCCATAGCTAGATAGCAATTTCCTCAAAAGTAGATTTATAACAATTCCATCCCTACATCTTACCCATGCCCTCAAGCAAATAAATAGCTCAGTTGTTAGTTGTTCTTATAAATAGGCCACCAAGGCTTGTGCAATCACTCTACAAATATGTACTACATATGTGTAAAGTGTTTAGTTCCATGAAATAGAGCAAGAGCTTTACTGGAAATAAAACAAAAATAGCCAGGGCCTCTTCTCTAGGGTAATGACTGATAGTTTCATGTGAGAAACAGACGTCAGTGAAATGTTTGTAATGACAAGCTAACAGAAAATAATTGCTATGTCTTAGATAAGTTTCCCCAAAGACCTGTGTATACCATTACTTGGTACTAGCCAATGGCATTACAGAAAAGGTAGCTTCTAGAGGGAGGAAGTCATATAATGAAGGCACGTCCTTATAGGGAACTGTGGGACCCTGGAGGCTTGAGTCAGCCCCACTCTCTCATTTATTTTCATTTGGTAATTTGAATGTTGTATGTCCCACAATACACCAGGGTGTTCTGTTAAAGCTTGCAAGTAGAAGGGGTGTCATTGTGGGTGGTCCAGCTCTAAGGTGTGGTTGAGGGCAGATCTGATTTCCAGCCTAGAGGTATGCCGTGAGGTCTGAGTTCTGCCTGGGTCTCTGCTGTTGCTGCTGCTTGTATGCCTCCTGCTTTGGGATTTTACTGACAGTTTTGTTGTTTCTCTCTATTTGGATGTATGAAAGCAACATCTCATGCCATAGATGGAATGTACCCTTGGAGCTGTAAGCTTGAAATAAATCCCTTCCTCCCCTAAACTGTGCCTGTCTGCTGGTTCATCTCAGAAACAAGGAGATGAATACAACAAAAATTGGCACAAAGAACTGGGGCTATACTATGATGAATCTGGCCATTTGGATTTTGGAACTTTTGTTCTGGAGGAATAGGCATGGACTTGGTACTTGCAACAGAAAATGCCTTCCAGAGAAGTTAGCCATGTTTTATGGGCTATTCTGGTGCACCCATTCATTCTCTCTCTCTTTCTCCCTCTATCTCTCTTTCTCTGTCAAATAAATAAATATAAAAATAATTTTTAAAAAAAAAAAAAAGAGGGCTGGAAAGATGGCTTAGTGATTAAGTGCTTGCCTATAAAGCCTAAGCCCAGTTTGAGGCTTGATTCCCCAGGACCCACATTAACCAGATGCACAAGGGGGAGCATACATCTGGAGTTCATTTGCAGTGGCTGGACGCCCTGCCATGCCCATTCTCTCTCCCTCTTTCTCTCTCTGTCTATCACTCTCAAAAAAAATAAATAAAAATAAACAAACAAAAAAAAAGAATTCTGAACCAAAGAGCAGTGAGATACATTTAACAGTTTTAAGTTGGGAGATTATTCTAGAAGATTAAAGAAATGTGTAAAGATAAATGAGACATGTCAGTGTGTCAGTTACTATTGCTGCATCACAAATGACCCCCAAAACTCTCCAGAATAGAGTGACATATTTATTATGCCACATGATTACATATCCCTGAGATTTGAACAGATCATTAGGGTCAAAGATGGGTGAAGAAGGTGGATGACATAGGACTGTCCTGAAGCACAATATTTGAAGTTTTAGATGAGAAAAATTAAATTCTAGAGGTGACTTGATGTTTCAGAGATGAAATCACCCAGAGCCTTCTACTCACTCGCTGTCTGAGCCTTGGCCAAGATAACACCAAGATCAGGATGCCACCTAGGATCAGTGTTTAGCTCTGATCTCTGAGGTGCCTTGGACTATCATGGATTCCAACAAGAGGAGTCCAGCAAGCAATGTAAGGCTACAGTACCTCAATGACCCTGCTCCAATGACAGGTGACACACACTGCTTTAATGCCACTTCTTTGGCCAAAGCAATTCCAAGTGTGCTGAGTATCCTGGATGTAATGCAGAAAGACCTCATTATTCAATGGGAAATGTGTCAGTGAATATGAGGTCATGATGTGAAATAATAAAATCATTGATAAAGTTTATTGCCATAGGAATAGAGATAATTTGAGGGAATGTTGAACAAAGATGGTGGTAACAGATGTGGAGAAATAGTATATAAGAGATAAAAGTAGCATGATTCTGTGTTAAAATTCATAGGGGAAAAAAGAAGAGGTGGCAAAAAGCTTTAATAATAGATTGCTAGCTAATCTGTAGAGTGGGACAGAGAACCACATGTGGCTGTTGTGATTTGTGGGACAGATAACCTAAATTTCATTTAGAAAATAACCTAAGATATCAGAACAAAAAAGTCAAATAGGCAGATAAATTCATGACCTCAAAAACTAGAGTTAGGGCTGGGGAGATGGCTTAGCAGGTTAAGTGCATGCTGCACATGTGTGACAACCCAAGTTTGAATCCCCAGAAGCCACATAAAGCCAGATAGTGGAGCAAGCTTCTGCAACCCCAGTCCTCCTATAGTGAGATGGAAGCAGACACAGGAAAATGCCAGAAGCTCATACACTAGTGAGCCTGGAATATGCAGCAGCAAACAAGAGACCCTGTCCCAAAACAAGGAGGAAGGTAAGACCAACACTTAATGTGACCTTTAGACTTCCACATGTGGACACCATGGCATGCAGGTACCAGCACACACACACACACACACACACACACACACACACACACCGTACACACCCAAAAATAATAAAAATAAAACTTAAAACAGAATTAGACATATAAAGATGGATGTTATTAGTATTCAAGTAGCAATTCCGATCCCAAATCCAAGTGTAGATGTAGATGTAGATAAAGAATTTAAAAAAAAAAACTGAGTGAGAATAAGACTTTATCTATTTTAATAGTTATGAGGAGATGGAGAGAAGTAGCCTGGAAGTACCAAGAAGAGCAGTTAAGAGTTAATAGGAAAACCCTTGTTTGGCAAAATCCAATGAATGATTTGTTGACTCTCTCTCCTGATTTTACTTACCCTGCCTTCATTAAAGACTGTAGCTCTGTTTTACACTCTGTATGTTTTTGCAACCAAATGCTTCACAGAAAATGTTCCTCTGTTCAGTAGCTATCTTCCTCCACCCACCATCCACACATGGGAATCATGCATGACTCCATCTGAGAGCCATGTCCTCTCTGTTCAGTCCAGTTCCTTCTTTCACAGGTACTCTGTCCCCACTCACAGAGACACTTACCTTGGGACTCCACACCTGCCTGACAGATGGCTTCCCATGCATATCTCCATCCCAGGTATTTTTTTTCTAACACCTAAGTTTTCATTTCTGGCTGTTTTGAAAGCCAAATGCAAATAAGCTTCTTACTGAAGTTAGAAGCTAGACATATCCTAAGTTAAATGAATTCATTCCTAGACAATCTCCCTAGCATTGTGCTTCTCTATTTCTAGTTCCTTATATCTCTGATTCTGATGTCATCTTCTAGTTCTTGCTACATGCCTGCTTCTTGCCTCACCCACCCTGCTGCTTCTCTTGTAAACCCATGCAGGCCAGCCTCCCATGCTGTCCTGACTTTCCCACAATATCATTAACCACATAAAATATCATATATATGTGGTGCACACTATTGTCTCTTCTAGTACTTTGTTAGCCATCTTAACAAGTTATACCACTGTACTGTGGTAGGGTGATTAAAATAGAAAGGGGAAGGCTAAAAATAAAAAATGACTAATAAGTTCCAACTTGTTGCCCATCCTGATCCCTTTCCATTGGTTTCAAGGAGTACTGTGTTGAGAAGGGTGTGGAAACTTCATCCAAGTTCAGAGTCAGAGCTCCATGACTGGCAAGTGTCATTTGCTATAAGTTAAGTAGCCTGAATAGTATAAGTCATAGTCATTAGTAGCATAGCACCACTGAATTGAATATCAAAAGGCCTGTGGCTTAATTGCAAACAAATAGCTAGAATATTCTATGCCAATTCTAGAATTTCTAAGAAGTAAGATTTTACTAGCATATGTTAAGAAAAAGTTATATGATCAGCACTTTCAAAAGTATTTTTACAATGAAATTCTACTCAGCAGTAAAGAAAAATGAAGTTATAAAATTTGCAGAAAAATGGATGGATCTGGAAAGGATTATACTAAGTGAGGTAACCCAGGCCCAGAAAGCCAAGCGCCATATGTTCTCCCTCATATGTGGATCCTATCTACAGATGATTGGGCTTCTGCGTGAGAAGGAAAATACTTAGTAGCAGAGGCCAGTAAGTTTAAAAGGAGATATAAAGAGAAGAGAAAGGAATGGAGGAGGGTACTTAATAGGTTGATATTGTATATATGTAAGTACAATGATTGAGATGGGGAGGTAATATGATGGAGAATGGAATTTCAAAGGGGAAAGCGGGGGGGGGGAGGGTATTACCATGGGATATTTTTTATAATCATGGAAAATGTTAATAAAAATTGTGAAAAGAAAAAAAAGTATCTTATTTATGTATCTGAGAAAGAGAATGCAGTATGGGTGTGACAATTTGAATGTATGTCCCCCATTAGCTCAGATGTTAAAATTAACGTTGTAATTTGGATCTCAGTATCATGAAGCTGTCTACTACAATGGGTGCCCCGGGCCTCTTGCCACTGAAAATGATTCCCAGCTGCTTATGCCATGTTGTGCATCTGGTTTTATATGGGTACTATGGAATCAAACCTGGGCCAACAGGCTTTGGAAGCAAGTATCTTTAACTACTGGGCCATCTCCCCAGCCCTGATTCAACTTTTGCTCTTTTATATTTTTGGTTTTTGTGCTTTGTATCACTATAGTTAGTTTTTAGAGCTATTTTTGTCACAAAGAACTCTTAAAAGGAATTCCTGACACCAAACATTTGAATCCAAAAACTAGTTATTACTAACCAATACTTTCTCTGATTATTCCATAATTACTCCAATACTTTGCCTGAATATTCATATACTATATATACATATACATACATATACATACTGAATATTCAATACTATCTATACATATATATGGTTATGTTTATCCAATTTAAATACATATGTTAAATTATATGCACTCTAGAAGTTCTATATATTTAATTATATATTATATATGTGTGTATATACAGATATATATGTATGTATATAATATAATATAGTATACACACACACACACACACACACACACATATATATATATATATATATATATATATATATATATATATATACGATCTGGAATGAGGCTGCTATAAAGTATCTTATATATGAAAGAAGTTTTTGTTGTTTTTAAGCTCAATACATACAAAGGAACGGTTTAAAAAAAATGTTACATAGCACTAAAATTGCTCTGTAGTTCCATTTTTGTTGCATTGGTAGCTATTACCCAGGAAATTTCTATTACCCAAGAAATATTTTGAACTGTCACCTTTTTGAAGATCCCAGATATTTTCTGTATTTATTTTTAAATTAAATGTATATTATCTGAATATGAAGTGATATATGTGATATATAAAAATTATCAAATGAATACAACCCATACATGTTGTAAAACATACTATAACATACATTACAACACATATTATAGTATATAATAACATTCATAAACTTTAGCATATCTTATTTACATAAATTACAAATGCAGAGAAGAAATAAAAGTTGCTCATCATTTTGGTGATGAGTATCTGAAAATTGCCTGATCATGAGATCAGTCCCTCTGCCTAGCTTAGTCTTTCCTAAGAGTCAGGAGTTGTCATTTTGGGGCTTAGCCTTGGAGAGGACCTAATATGGAGCAATCTCACTCTGTGCAGGATGTCCTTTTCCCTAACAAGGAGAATATGGACGTGACTTTGTCCCATGAACAGCAAGCTGGCACATGCATGCAGACCTGGGTATGCTCATAAACATCAAACTTAAAGTCTGGTTAGACCAGTTCCCTTTCCGGACCTTAAGTTTGAGGGCCTATCCTGCCCAGCTCTTTCCTTCAGAGGAAGCCACATCCTCTCTCCACATATCAGGCCATAGATTCTAAACTAGACTTCACTGACTTCTCCTTTCTCCAACACTGGGTCTGCTTCTCGCATATCCATGAAGTACTAAATCAATGTCCTCTTGAGAAAGAGGAAGCAGAAATCCAGAAGCATTGATTGACGCTTCCCCATCACCTCTGCAGTACGGATTTTTTAACTAAATTATGTGTACCCTGAACTGTCACCTGCCCCCCGCCACAACCTTCGGATTTCAGCTTCATAATCACTCCCCGACATCACTGTTCCCCATGCTGCATTTCAATGGGTTCAAGGTACCAGTCTGCACTGGGTCTCATCTATTAAACAGATGCAAAGCATCTGCTGTCAGTCAAAATATGCAATCAATTTTAATAATAAATCTGGATTAGAGAAAAAAAGAACTCCCTACCTCCCTCCTTAAATACAAACTTTGTAAACATCAGCCTCTGCCTTACACACCTAATTGTGTGCACAGAGAAAGCCTGTGGGTGTTATATAAAAATGGAAGTCTAATAAAAGGAAGCAGGAATGAAGGGCAATAGCCCTGCTATTGAGTAAGGTACTGCTGGTATGCTGTTTGTAGTTTCACCAGTAACAGAAGCCCCTTAGAGACACACAAGGAAGCAGAGATAAAGTACTTGCTAACATTCTCCAGCGGCTAACTCTCTTAACTCATCGGGCTTAATATTCAAGTCAGTGGCCTACTAAATTATGACTGCCTCTTTGGAGAGAAGAGAGCAGAAGTAGATTGGGGAAGCCATGCTTCCAGGCTTTGAGATCATTCCTTAGGAAAGCTCTCATCTGCACTTCAAATCAAGATGGAAGACTTGGAACCATGCTCATACTTCAGGGAAAAAAAAAGAGGCAAGGTTTGGGGGTTTCAGCAGTAGAGGGGATTTTCTGGACACCCACCACTGGGAGGGAACTGGGGTACACATACAGGAACATGCCACATTATTACAAGCTTTCTGCTGGCTGGGTACTAGTGGGCAGAGTGGGTGGGTGACCTGCCTTCTTCTACACCCGCAAGCTCTGAGACAGGGGACCAGCTTGACAAGGGGTAGGCAGCGAGGGAACAAGCAGGGCCAGCTGCTCGGTGACTGGGGTGGTGTGCTGCAGCAAGTAGCGCGAGCTCACAGGCACACAAGCGGTCTGCTCCCCTGACCTCCACAGGCCAGGCACGGCTGGAAGGCATGTATGTGCTGAAGGTCTCCCAGACCCCCAAATAGGATTGCAAACGGCCAACTGTAATTTATCTACCTGCATGGATGGGCGCAGGCAGGGAGCTGGGACATTCTTAGGCCCTATCTCTATGCAACCTGGTGAGCCTCGCCCCTGACCTTCAGGAATGTGGCACTGCTGGGCTTGAGTATGCCCAAGGGCTCCCTGAATACCACACGTTTGGGTGGCTGGAGCATGCTGAAGCCACTCACCCTCACGATCTTTAACAGGATTTCTTCACAATCAGGGCAGTTGGGCCACAGGTTCTGAAGCTTCCAGACCACCGCACACTGTCCTGTTGGAGCCCACAACCAAGCAGTCCACCTGAATCCCACATACTGATGGTTAAAGCACAAGAGCTTTTCTAAGGGAGGACTCTGTTGAAGTACTCACCCACAGTGGTTCTCATCAAAGCACCAGTGCCTTCTGCACTCTCTGCGAGTTCCACAAGCTCAGTGAGAGATCACAGACGAGTCCTAGACCACTCACACAAACCTCCTAATTAAGGCCCAGACCCTAGACTGAGATCTCCCTCTCCCACTGAGCGTACCACCCCAAGCAAATCCCGCCACCAACGGTAGGCAAGCGGGCAGCAAGGGGAGAACAAGACCCTGCTCAGCCATGGACTTGACCAGGCCTTCGGTTGTCTCACCCAGAGCAGCTAGGAGACAGTGCACACAAGGAAGACCCTCTCCAGACCCAAGGGCACCCAGACAAACCTGTGGCTATAATGCCAACCCACTTCTCTCTGGATCTAACCAGAACATATCACTCATTGAAGATGCCACATTAGCCACCATTTACCACAGGCATAACAAAACACAACTTCTCTGAGACAGGCAAACCTCAACACAGTAAAAACAATGCAAGAAAACAAGCTAAGAGATCTCCACCAATAAAGCCTAGCCCCACAATGTAAGTCTTCAACAAAAATATAAAGTAAGTCAGGGGCTGGAGAGATGGCTTAGCAGTTAAGCGCTTGCCTGTGAAGCCTAAGGACCCCGGTTCGAGGTTCAATTCCCCAGGACCCACATTAGCCAGATGCACAACGGGGTGCACGCGTCTGGAGTTCATTTGCAGTGGCTGGAGGCCCTGGCAGACACATTCTCTCTCTCTCTATCTCTGCCTCTTTCTCTCTGTCTGTCACTCTAAAATAAATAAAGTAACAACAAAAAAAATTTTAAATAAAAAAAAATAAAGTAAGTCCGGTGTGGTGGTACAGGCCTGTAATCCCAGCACTTGAGAGCCTGAGGTAAGAGGTTGCTGTAAGTTCAAGATGAGCCTGAGTCTAATTCCAGGTCAGCCTGGGCTATAGCGAGATCCTACCTGGAAAAACCAAAATAACTAAAATTAAAAAGTAAAAATTATATATATATATATATGTGTGTGTGTGTGTGTGTGTGTGTGTGTGTGTGTGTGTATCTAGATAGATGATAGATAGATAGATAGATAGATAGATAGATAGATAGATAGATAGATAGATGGATGCAATTTAAAATAACTTTGAGATTCCACCTTAGTCCAAGCAGGACAGCAATCATAAAAACCTCTAATGTTGGCGAGGCTGTAGGGGATAAAGAGAAACCATCATTCACTGCTGGTGGGAGTGCAAAATTATACTATGGAAACTCCTGAAAAAATATGTAAATAGATCATCTGACCCAGTTCTTCAACTCCTGGGCATTTACCCTAAAGACTACAAACTTTTCTTTAGAGATACTTGCTCAACCATTTTTATTACTGCTTTATTCACAATAACTAGGAATTGGAATCAACCCAGATTCCCAACAACAGGCAACTGGACAATGAGGATGTGGTACATATACACAACAGAATTCTACTCAAAGCAAAGGAGAATGAAATAATGAAATTTGCAGGAAAATGGATGGACTTGGAAAATGTCATCCTAAGCGAGGTCATGCAGTCTATGAAAGTCAAATGCCATGTGTTTTCTCTCATATGTAGCTCCTAAAATAGACCAGCTGAAGAATATTGCAAAAAGCAGTAAGTCATGGGACTGTGGGCATATAACTAGAAGACCAGGAAAATGTGAACAAAGGGAGGCTGGAGAGGAAGGGATAATAAACAGACCAGTAGAGGAAGAGAATAATGGGAGTGAAGGATGGGGGAACCCTGGGGAACAGAAAGTGGGTAGGGGAACCACACAAAACTAAAGTAGTTAGTACATTAGGACCTAAGAGGAAGTAGGCAGTCAGGGTGACTGGGCCCTGAAAATAAAAAAGCAGGAATGTCTTTGAGCCTATTCAAGTAGTCTCCACTTTGCTAGAGATCAAAAGATGATATAACTTCCTATCTCTTACCTAGATCTGTGTTTCTACAAACAACCTGGCCCCTCCTGGGAAGGAAGTCTCTCCGAGGATTTAAATCTAATTTTAACATTAAGATTGGTCAAGCTTGGGCCCCAGAACTTGACTAGCCTCCTCCTGAGCAGCCTCTACCCTAACCAATCATCTGTGCATCTGGCTCACCACCATAATGTTATAAACACATTTTTGGGGGGAGGGCAAGCTTTCAGGGCTCTTACATAAGGCCAAATAGTGGAAAATTACTATCACAGTTACCACAAACAGGAACATTTAACAGACAAAGGGAAAGGAGAGGCATGGTGAGTTTAACTTTGGAGATGATGGTTTTGAAGGGTTATTTTAGCATCAAGGTATTAGAAATACAAATTAGCTAAATTACAGGCTCATGAGTTTGGGAATTGCCAGTACACAAATTAAAATTAAAGTCATGGTGATGACTGAGGTGATTTAGGCACAGAGAAGGCAACAAGTACTTCAAGAAGCAAGAATAAATTCCTGGAGCTCACGAACTTCAAGCAGAAAATGGACCTAGCAAGGAAAAGAAAAACACTGCCAATATGGTAGGAAGTAAGATGGACAAAAGCAAGTTGTCAGGAACCAAGGATGGAAAAAGCTTTGAAAAGGAGGTAACAATGAGTAAAATTTAGGAATAAAGCAAGTTGTTATCTCTATGTGTGTGTGTGTGTGTACATATATATATATACATACATCTATGTTTAAATGTATATGTATCTATGTATACAGAGAGGAGAGATAAGTGTATACATATACATATTATATATATGGAATTTATTAGATTGTCTTACATGTTATGGACTGGGTAGTTCAAGAGTGCCATCTTTATGCTGAAGAAGCAGAGAACCTGATAGCTTTTCAGCCCATAAAGCTGGAGGCCTCAACAGTTCCAGTTTGGCAGTGAAGGTCAGTGCTCAGTGGAGAGCAACTAGATTCAGTGCACACTGGAAGGCTGAAGAAACTTAAATCTATTGTCAACAGACACAATCACTTAGGAACAAGAGAAGGCAAGTGGGCAACACTGCCTTTTACTTGGATCCTTTTATATCTGGCTGCCCATTGGAAGGTATAGCTCACTTTGAGGGCTGGTCTCTTAATAACCTCTAGAAATGTCCTCAAAGACCAGCCTGGGTTGAATCCAAATACAGCTAAGTTGACAATGAAAATTAACCATTTGTGGTGGTTTGAATGTAAAATATCTCCTATAGGCTCATATATTTGAATATTTAATCCCCAGACAATGGCACTGTTTGGGAAGGGTGTGAAACCTTTAGGAGGTAGAACCTTGATTGAGGAAGTTTGTCACTAGTGACAAGCTTTGAAGTATTATCAGCTCAGCCCCATTTGCCATGTACCCTACTTCTTTTCTTCTGATGTGGAGTATGATACTGTATGTCTGCTCCTGCCATGCTTTTCCTATCATGCTAGACTTCCCCTCTGTAAACTCTATAAACTATAAGCTGAAATAAACCCTTTCCTCTTCTAGTCAGATATTTTGTCTGTGGTGGTTTGATTCAGGTGCACCCCCTTAAACTTATGTGTTCTGAATGCTAGGTCCCCAGCTGATTGCAATTTGAGAATTAAAGGCTCCTGGAGGCAGTGTATTGTTGGGGGCAGGCTTATGGGTGTTATAGCCAATGTCCTTTTGCCAGTGTTTGGAACACCATTGCTATTGTCCACCTGATGTTGGCCAGGAGGTGATGTCCACCCTCTGTTCATGCCATAATTTTCCCATGCCATCATGGAGCTTATCCTTGAGTTTGAAAGCCAAACTAATCCCCCTTTGCCCACAAGCTGTTCTTGGTCAGGTGTTTTCTGCCAGCAATGTGAACCTGACTATAACATTGTCCAAGCCATTAAAACATCACAATCTTCTCTCCTCAGTATTCTATTCATTCTTAAGTCCTTTATATTAACTAACATCACATTTCTATTTAATTTATACAGCTCCTTTCATGTTCTTTAAATATTCTCTAGATTACTTATAATATCTACACTATGTAAATATCTGTTTGAGAATAACATAAGACAAATGTTCTGCACATGTTCAGTACAGAGGAACTTTTGATCTGAATATTTTGATCTATGATTAATCACATCAATATATGCATAACCTGAAAATGAGAATGACTGATTGCAATGGTAAGTACCTCCAAGAGAGTCCTTGAGCAATAAATACAATCACTAATGTTATTATCCAAAATGATTTCAGAGATATGGATGGCAGTGTGGGCAGGATACAGAGATGAGAAAAGAATGTTAGGAGAAGTAGAAACATTGTTTTCAGTTCAGTGAGGTTAGCTATTTGGAAATGACAATGAAAAGATAACTGCCTGCTACTCAATATCATGAAAAAGGGAACCTACTCCATAGCATACATTGTGTCCCCGGGAAGACAAGGTCTCAGGTAAGTGATAGCTATAACAGATACTGTCTCTGAGAAATGTAGTGGTGAAGAAAATCTATTACCAACGGAACAGTGGCCCTTTTTTCTGCCCTCTTCCCTGTTTCTCCAGCATCTCATGCATAGTTAATCCCTTTCTAATCCTTCAGAGATCAGCTAAAATGACTTCTCCAGGAACTCTGGATTTTTTTTTTTTGCATTTTTCTTCTTTTTGTATGTTCCCACAATCCCAGAATATTTTTCATATCATATGATTCTTCACACACCTACATTATTTAATATATCTTTTCTTCCACATTGTGAGTTCCATGAGCCATGAAAAGTATTTACCCTGTTGATAATTGTATCCTCATACAATAATTGTTTCAACAAATAATATGGAATGTAAAAGAAATCGATTAATCTATAAAGATTCCTAAGAGCACAGTGAAAATATTCGATGAAATCATACAGAGAGATAAAGAGAGCAACAGAGGAAAAATGAATGAGTGAGGAGGAGGAAGAGAGAACAGATGACTAGAATAACTTGGATTTTTAGCAGCTAATGAAGTGGTGTATAGACACAAAAATATCTAGTTTCAGGCTTCTGCCTAAAATCCCAGTCCAAATAAATTCCTTTTTGATGCTTTCAAAAATCCTGACTTGTACAGACATTGAATTCTGGTCACTATTATGGTACAAGGATGTCCTGGAAGCATGCTCTAGTTTTCAAGCAGAGTGCTGGTTTGGACCTTAGTGAAGAGATAACAAGTTCAAGTCTGTCTGTTCCCTCATCCATCTATTCATCTGCTTTTCTACCTACCCATCTGCCATCCATTGATTCATCCAACTGTATGTTTATTCATCTGTGTACTTGATCCACTCACCTCTGTTCTTCCATATCTCCATGCATCTACTTATCTTTCCATTAATCCATTCATGTATGCATCTACCCATCCATCAACTCCTCTGGTCTTCCATCTACTCACCCACAAAATGACTCATCTAACCATCCATTACTCTATAAATATCCGCATGTGTGTCCATCTAATCTGAGAGCCAGTGCAGGGCTGGAGAGATGGCTCAGCAGTTAAGACACTTGCCTGCAAAGCCTAATGATCCCAGTTTGATTCCCCAGTACCCATATAAAGCCAGATGCACAAAGTGGTATATGCATCTGGTGCACCCATTCATTCATATTCTCCCTCTCCCTCCCTCTCTCTCTCTCTCTCTCTCTCTCTCTCTCTCTCTCTCTCTCTCTCTCCCCTTGCAAATAACTAAATTAAAATGTTTTTTAAAAAGAAAGAAAGAAATGCTAGTGCAGGAAAAATACAGACTATGATGGGTTCAGTACCATCCAGTTTCTGGCATGCACAGGGGGAGCCACTGTGTATGGATGGATATAGTTTCAATGCTATTGATGATACCCCTGTAAGAGAATAAGACACCAGGAAGAAGGTAGCCATCTTCAAGCCAAAGAGAGGGGCTGGGAACAGATCTTTTCCTCAGCTTTCCGCCTGATTATTGTGAGCAAATAGATCTCTGTTTTTAAAACCACCCATCTGTGATATTTTGTTATAGTAATACAAGAAGGCTATTACAGATGGAGTCTGTAACCTGAGATGGGAACCCAAGTCACATTCTGGCCTCTCCCAGCTAGTTGCAACCAAGCCCCAGTCTTACTCATGGCAGACAGGACAGAGGTTACTGGATACTGCATCCATGTACTCTATAAGGAGGGCTATGGATTTCAAGACCACCTCAGGACAGACAGTAGATGATCTTTCAAAGCTTGTTTCCACTGAGGTAGCACTGGAACCTTCTTGCATGTCAATGGTTCAAGCTTCCATCACCTAAGAAGAGTTACCTCCTTCTTTCTTGAACTCACAAGCCTCTCTGACCACAAATAGAGATATTCTGTATTTCTCCATGCTTGACACTGTCATGTGTGGGTGCCATAACATATGAGTAATATTTTTTGCTTTTTCAAGAAAATGAATAGAAAAAATTATTTTTTATTTCACCCTAAGATATAGTGTTAATCTTAAAAGCAGCCTCCAGGATGAGTGGGGAATTGGGTGGCCTTGGAGAAAAATTCAGAAAGATGAGATGGAAGTGTTAGTTCAGAGACTGATGGAAAGAAAACCAGGTGGCCTTATCTTAGTAAGGAATTAGAGGATCTCACAATTGCTTAGAGAGACTACAACTGGAAAAATCATACCCCTAAAGGGATCCTGGAAACCTACAACAAAATGCAGTGGAACTGAGGACGAGTGAGAAGGCTCCTTACTGGGAATTAGATCCATGAGTTTTCATGTCACTTGAGCTCAAGAAAGTACCAGCTGCATTTGTAAAGTCCCCAGGTCAAGTTTTCCCATGGCAGCTAAAGGCACAAATGCATAGATCCTGGGCAGGGAAAAGGTGTTCATGAGTCAAACACCAGAAGAGAAATGTAAGGGGGAATAGTAATGACACCAAGCAGAAAAGATTGATATAAAATTCTAAGATAGACATTAAAGATGGACAAGAAACTAAAGGAGGAAAGCCTTACTTGCACAAAGAAAACTCAAGGATAGCTGCAGCCTCTAATGGAGAGTGGCACCCACAGGGAGCCTGGCAACCTCACATGCGTGCCACATGGGCCTCGTCCTATGACCCATCTGAGCTCAGGTAAGCCGTACTGGCATGAGACCTGCCCCCCTCCTCCAATAACAGGAGTTGCCTTTGCATATGCTGCATTTCACCAAGATAGGTGGACAGCTTTGAGGAGAAGAAACTAGCAAAAAGGACAGAGTAAGTCTGATGTAATATTTCCCTCTTATCTCTGAGCCTGACCAAGAGAGGTATCAAGGAACATTTGTCAATGTTCCCAGACCAGGGTTCCCTCTTTGTCCTCTGCCTTCCCTTTCTCTAATCTTGTTTTCCTCCATAGCTGCTAAATAAATGTTGCTGATACTCACCTAACTTTGCTAATCACAACTACAGAATCACTTTGTAGGTTCTCTGAGCTGGCACTGTTTTCTAGCATGGAGGCCTGAAAGCAGTGGAAAGGTCCCCTCCTCACAGAATCAACAGATTCAAGTTACTCAACAGCATTTGGTGTACTGGGCATACTACTGAGCAATCCTTCTACTTGCTCATTTATTTCTTTTCCATGTCAAAGCATCTTATCAGATATTCTATCTGACCCAAAATTCAAGTCTCTTGCTATGAGCCACCATGCTCCTTTCTGAGCCACTGACAAAATGGATAGCTTTGAATTCATCACCACCATCTCTTTTCCACTTCAGCATTTCCAGTGATCCTCAGTCATCTTCACTTGCCATTCATACCCCCTCACTGACAGAGGTATATCTTCTTTTCACACTTACTTTTCCAACTTGTGTGGTAGACTTAAACTCTCAGTCTGACAACTCCAATATAGTCTTACCTGTTAACTCTTCCAGGTCCCCCTCTTAGCATCTGCCTCTATCTGTTACCCACACCCAGTCTTTATAGATGCTTTGGACTTAATTAATCTACACTGTCTTGTAACACTGCTGTCCTCCCTCCTTTTTTCCCAACTTTTTACCTAGGGCAATGCACCAGCATTCACCAACCCCAACAATGATCTACCCTTAGGGTCCGCTTTCTGTGCTAGGACTGAACTAGTCACTGAAGATGACATACCATTTTCCATGGACTTGCTACTAGAAACTTGTCTTTCTCATCAATTCTCCATTGGCACCCTCTGACACTGTGACCACTTCCTCCTTGACATGCCACCCTTGGTCTCCCTGATGCATTCCACTCTGGTTTTCCATGACACACTCTCCACCCCACCCTCGGATTTTCTCTCAGTACTCTGATTGTTCTCTCAGGTTTCCTCAGTGGTCCCTCCTAAGGGTAAAGATTCTCTAGCAATCTGGGTTGACATCACTTTAGGAGGTTCTCATGGATCCTCACAACTCCAGCTTCTAACAAATGCAGACAGCTTCAACATCCTTTCTTTTCACCCCGGCTTACCTCATTCCATTCTCAAATTGATTCAGGCACAGTGTGCTTTGTACCTGTCACTTCCTTTCATTACTGTGTCACTGCCTCATTACCTCTCACCAGAGCCGTACAACAGCACCCTAATTATTCTCCATGTTTACCTTTACATTACCACACTCAGTTTAGTTTCTTTTTAAAAAATGAGCAAAAATTTACACAGTCCATAGAAAAAAAGTCCAAATTCACTGCTTAAGACTCTTCACTCTAGATGCATGCCACTATACCAAATGAGCTGAAGGGATATAGAAAAGTGGTTTACCTTCTCTGAGAATCTCTGCTTACTTCATAGCATGACAGTAGGGACAGCTGTTCCAGTTCACAAGAATGTGTCCAGAGGTTGCAGTAAGTAGAAACTAGAATCCAATCCATCCCCTGATCTCTGTAGATCCTGCTGAGTCTGAGTCTGCTCAGGGAGGAGGTTCACTTCCCTACTTCACACAAAGGCTAAGACTTACCCAGATTTCTTCAACAAATTCCTCCCATAGTTGTTACTCAGACCCACTCGTTATTCCCAAACATGTATGAATTAATAAGCAGATTGTATATATACATAGATAGATAGATAGATAGAGAGAGAGAGAGAGAGAGAGAGATAGATAGATTCACTGTCTCTGTAGTAGGACATCCTTCCCTTCTTACCTGGAAAACCTTATTGTCCAAGTCTCCTTAGTCAGGTGAGGCTTTCCTTGGAAGCCTTTCCTCTTTTTATCCTAGTGTTGTTGGCGATAGGATCCTCAAGCCTGTGGGACAAGTAACTTTCCCTTCAAACCACATCCTGGTTACACAACTATTGCTCCTATGACCCTTTTTTTGGATTATAATTCCATTAGTGATCTATCGGCCTCTAGCTTTGTGTGACCTAGAACAGAACAGAGTGTAGCCCGCTGGTGTTTGTCAGAATGTCAAAGTGTGAGTTTGTAGTACAACCCCATCACCTGTATTTTGGAAGACAATGAGATGGGTCCTGATGGAAAAATTAAGGAATAAGAATGATACACATCAAGTAACTATTTTTTGTGAGAAAAACAGAACAGCTGCAAATTGAAATGTTTTCAACAGCAACAAAATACTATGACCTTCTAGGTCTAAGATTCTTTAATGAAAAAATTGGGTTTTGAAGGCAATATGGAAGAAGCCAGACTACAGATTGATTTCTGAATAACCTAATTAAAGCTTTAGTATACAATGACCACAGAAGAATAAGGTAAGCAAGAAGGAGGGGAAAAAATGACATCCTACAACTCACAGATAATGCTGCATTGTCATCATTCTGCTTTCTAACCTTACAAATAGTGGTTCATATATGTGGGTTTAATTTTTTTCTTTTTATTTATTGTTATTGCTATTGTTTGTGAGGTAAGGTCTTGGTTTAGCTCAGGCTGACCTAGAATTCACTATGTAGTCTCAGGGTGCTCTTGAACTCACAGTGGTACTCCTACCTGTTCTGGGATTAAGGAGTGTACCACCACACCTAGCCCAAAACATTTCACTTCATAAATCATGAGCACTTCCCAACGTTTCCATAATGTCAATTATTTTTCTATACCATTATTAATTCAATGTTTGCATAGTAAGCCATTGAATGATTGTACCCAAATTATTTAGACATTCAACAGTTTTCATTTTGTTCTTCATTTTCATATAATTCTGATGTTAATTTCATGGCAACTAAATATTTGATACAGCATTATAGATATTCTTCTATATCCTTGAAGGATTAGTTCCACAATCCCTAGCAAGTACCAAAATCTATGGAGTCTCAATCAGGCCATATAAAATAACCTTATATTTGCATATACCCTATACACATACTCCTATATGCTTCAAATCTTCTCTACAGTACTTGTCAAATTAAATGTAAATGACTGTCATGACTGTTGAACATATTGACAAGAAAGAGAATGTACATGTTCCATGCACATGTAATTTTTCCCTGAGTATTTTTCCATAGTTGATTGAATTCACAGATGCATGAATACAGATACAGAAGGGCGACTGGCATTATTTCTTAATACATAGCTAGGGAACAAGGCCTGGTGATACACTCCTATAATCCCAGCATCTGGAAGTTGGCAAGTTTGAGGCCAGTCTAGTCTACATAAAAATACCTCTTCTCAAAAAGTCACAATAAATAAATCATATTATAACTAGAAACATAACTGGATCAAACATGAGGTACTTTTTAAATGATACCTGTAACTAAAGTGGCCCTCCAGTCCCCATACCAACCTCACTCCATTTGAGAATGACAACTTGCCAGCCTCACCTTCACCTGCAAGGCTGTTGTCAGGTTTAACACTGGCAATAACCTAACGGTTGTTCTGTACCCAGCATCTCACGGGTGCAGCCCCTGTTTCCAGCCCAGTGTCAAATGTTTCCTTAAGCTCCCCAGGTCATTCTTTTGTGCAGAGTTCTGAGAACCAACAATGTAGCCTAAGCCTCTCAGACTAGGTTTGTGGAAACTAAGTAACAGGCACAGTGACCTGTGGAACAAAAATTAAAATAAGATAAAAGGAAAGAAAATGATGCCTTTATGTGGAAAATTGAGCAGTATCTTTTGTTAATTATCAATAAAAGGGAAAAAGGTCTTTATAAATGAAAAATCTCATTCTAATGTTGCAATTTCAGAATGCTCACTTTCTTTCATTACATGGAGAAAGCACTCTTAGTAAATAAATACATAGACATTTGTTCATTTTAAACTGGTATCTTCTTCAGCCTATTCTTTTTTGTTTGTTTTTTGTTTGTTTTTGGTTTTTCAAGGTAGGGTCTCACTCTAGCCCAGGCTGACCCGGAATTCACTATGGAGTCTCGGGGTGGCCTCGAACTCATGGCAATCCTCCTATCTCTGCCTCCCGAGTGCTGGGATTAAAGGCATGCGCCACCATGCCCGGCTCTTCAGCCTATTCTTATAAGGAAGTGAGGTAGGAAAATAGTATTTACCCATATAGATGCACCATGCATGGGTAACATGTAAAATACACAAACAGAAATATTTTAAGCAGAAGTCAATCCTGAAGGTACAAGTCAAGCAACTATTTGGTTGGGAGGAAAAGAATTTTCAGCTGCAAATTAAATTATTTTCTTGGGGACTGGAGAAATGGCATGGTGGTTAAAGGTACTTGCTTACAAAGCCTTACAGCTAGGGCTCAATTCCCAGTACCTACATAAAGCCAGATGCACAAAGTGATGCAGGCATATGGAGTTCCTTTGCAATGGCAAGATGCCCTGATGTGCCCATTCCCTCTCTCTCTCTCTCTCTCTCTCTCTCTCTCTCTCTCTCTCTCTCTGTCTGTCTGTCTTCTTCCCTCTCCTTCTCCTTCTCCCTCTCCCAGCTTGCAAAAAATATATTTTTTTAAATTATATTGTCTTGTAACAACACCATATATAACCTGGTTCCATAACACTTCAGTGAATAAAGAATGAAGAGTTTTGTATTTATCAGGGATTGGACTCATTTCACATTTAGGAAAAAGTCATTGCTCCTGATTCAAACACATGGAGAATGATGTGTGCATGTCTGAGTGTGAGCAAGTGTTGGGGAGGAGGTGGTAAAACAAGGAAACATGGGCTGGAGAGATGGCTTAGCAGTTAAACACTTGCCTGTGAACCTAAGAACCCCGGTTTGAGGCTCAATTCCCCAGGACCCACGTTAGCCAGATGCACAAGGGGGTGCACGCATCTGGAGTTCTTTTGCAGTGGCTGGGAGCCCTGGCGCGTTCATTCTCTCTTTCTCTCTGGCTGTTTCTCTCTCTGTCTGTCACTCTCAAACAAATAAGAATAAACAAAAAAAAATTTAAAAAAAAAAACCACAAGGAAACATGTCTATAATGGCATGTCTGTTTGCGTGTCTGAGTGTGTGTGTGTGTGTGTGTGTGTGTGTTGGGGAGGAGAGTGGTAAAACTAAGGAATTGTGTCGACAATTTCTTGTAGAAAGCAACTGAATTTGCGTTTGTGACCAGTGGTTTCCTTTAGTTACCACTTTACAAGAAAAAGGACTTTCACACTTTTTTTCTGAGAATGGAAATGTTCTCAGAAAGAAATAAAAGCATTTCACCATATTCTTAGCTGTTGTCAGGAGACGCAACACACATGTGGTTTTGAGAGTCATAAATACCTCTCACTAAGTGTACATTAGCAGTGCCCATTGCGAAATGAGTCATTTCTTTAGTGTTAGTCAATTGATGGGAGATTCTGCAGGTTATCACTTTCCTGCCGGTTGTGAGCTACATGAAGCAAAGCTTTGAACCCCAAAGTGCTCAGAGTATAGAACATCTCACACCCCAAAGAACAAGACAGAAGTTTTGCACACTTTTCACACGGCATAATCTTCCTGAAGGGGGGCCTTCTTCATGGTGTGAGGAGGAGACAAAAAAAAAAGTCAGAAGTGCTTCACCAGTCCTGGAAGCCATTCTGCCTGTGGCATGAGCACGTCAAAGCCCTGTGGGATTTGGAGAAAACAGAACACCTTCATTCAGATGCTTTTACCCTGTTAAGGTAGGACACTTATGCTAAATGAGAAACAGGTTTCACCAGATAGGCATGGTGGGACTTCCCCAAGGGTTTCTGAAGCCCCAAGCCTAATCACCTGTCACAGTCTTCCTCAGTCTCAGTGCCACCAGCACTGGGCCTGGCATTCTCTGTTTGGGCTGCTGCCTCACACGTCTTAGGATGTTCATTAGTGCTCTGTCTTCTGCTCAGTGTCCATAATTGTGTCAACTAAAAAAGCTCCCAAACTTTGCTAACTATTTCCATGTCCTCTGTGGTAGAATCACCTCAGGAGAGAATGACTGGGAGGAGTGCTCTACCCTGGAAGAGGTATGCACAGGCAGACAGGAAAGCAGTAAGGATGGACATCATCCTCAGCAAGGACTGAAGGAACATTGTCAGTAGCACAATGAGGAGCCCAGGCCAGGAGGGAACAAAAAAGTAGCTACTTTTGAGAGTTAATAGTGCCCCAGACTCAAATTTAACCCCAAATACATCCAAAGTAGGAATTATTATATCTTTTTTTTTTTTAATTATTTATTTATTTATTTGAGAGCGACAGACACAGAGAGAAAGACAGATAGAGGGAGAGAGAGAGAATGGGCGCGCCAGGGCTTCCAGCCTCTGCAAACGAACTCCAGACGCGTGCGCCCCCCTGTGCATCTGGCTAACGTGGGACCTGGGGAACCGAGCCTCGAACCGGGGTCTTTAGGCTTCACAGGCAAGCGCTTAACCGCTAAGCCATCTCTCCAGCCCTAGGAATTATTATATCTTATACAGCAGGGAAAAATGGTTAAAAGGTATCCTTTGGTATTGTATATATGTAAGTAGAATAGATTAATGAGGGTACAAAGGTCCAAAGTGAGGTCAGGGGAAGCGATTGAGTAAAGGAAATGTGGAGGGAGGGCTAATAAAAATCTAAGAGGATATAAATAAATCATATGGAATCCTACTTTTTTGGACAATGAAACACTCAGGATCCAGAGAGTGTTGCTAGAAAATTTTCAGTGCCAGGGATGGGATACCTTACAGTGAGCTGTTGGCCAGGGAGGTCCCTGATGCCCCCAAAACATTATAGGCCATTGCCAAGGCTCTTGGTTTCCCACCAGGAATAGATGGTTTTGCTGAAGATTCCACATACTTGGGCTGCAAGGCCACTGAGAAATCCTGCTGGAACTAAGCTGATAACCTCCTCCATGTAAACCAGCTGACAAAAAGCTGGAAGAAGCCATTCTACATGCAGTTCAATGGGACAAAGAGAAATCACCAGTGAAGATACTCCACAGTGGACACTGCAAGCCTTATATTTAGCCAGTAAGGCCAAATGAACCAATGGGTGCAATAGTGGCATGTCTGTCATGGTGGAAACCAACTGCCCTCTAATTGGACTGGAGGCCCTCTCCATAGGAAGGAATACATCCCTGATACTGAAAACCTAAAACAGGGGTAGTCATGAGCCCTAGGGGTGTAATGTCTGCTGCTGTCTGGCTAAATGTATATACTATGCTTATCAAACTGCCCAATAAGCACTTCTCTTAATGTTCATATCCTTATATTAATGTTATTCTCACTTTTGATAGAGAATCTTCTCTTTTCAGATGGCAGTGACCATGGGATGACTCAGAAGGTATAACGTTGCTGGAAAGAAGGGACCAGAGTGCTCAGTACTTCAATATCTCTATCACACCTTCCAAGGCTCAGGGTCTAATGTGGAAGAGGTGACGGAAAGAATGTAAGAGTCAAAGGAAGGATATCACTCCTTACAATGTGTTTCCCCCCACACACAAAATGTTCTGGATATCCATGACCTCACAGTGTCTGACACTATCTACACAAGACCATCATAAGAAGAGGAAAAGATCATTACATCAAAATAAAAGAGAGACAAATTGAGATGGGGAAGGGATATAATGGATAATGGAGTTTCAAAGGGGAAAGTGGGAGAGAGGGAGGGTATTACCACGGGATATTTTTTATAATCATGGAAGTTGTCAATAAAAAATTGAAAAAAAAAGGTAACCTTAATGTCCCCTACTTGCTATACCACTAGATTGGGGCCTAACCAAGGTAGGTTATCTATGCTCTTCCTGTCATTATAACAAACAATGGGATTAATGATAGATGGTATAATATCAAGCAAGATAAGGCCCATGGTAGGGGAGAGGGCTCAGAACGAAGGGTCTGGAGAGGCAAGATGAGGAATGGACTTTTTAAGTCCAAGTGGAATGTTTATGATTAACTTTGGACATAGGCATTGGATGTTGGCTTTGAGTAAGAACATAAATTTTAGGATAAGATTGAGGATGACTTGAAAGACACTATCAGTATTGAATATGTAAGTATAATAATAGCTAACGTAGTGGTTAAGCGCTTGCCTGTGAAGCCTAAGGACCCCGGTTCGAGGCTCGGTTCCCCAGGTCCCACGTTAGCCAGATGCACAAGGGGGCGCACGCGTCTGGAGTTCGTTTGCAGAGGCTGGAAGCCCTGGCGCGCCCATTCTCTCTCTCTCCCTCTATCTGTCTTTCTCTCTGTGTCTGTCGCTCTCAAATAAATAAATAAAATTTTTTAAAAAAGTAATAATAGCTAAATATAAATAATAATAGTCAGTTTAAAGGCTTAAAGACATAAATAAATGTGATACTTTATTAGTGGACTCAACACAGAGAGAAAACAAAGAAATCAGAAATGTTTCTTTATTCTTATGTACTAGATGACTCCACCGGAGAGATAACCTGCCAGAAATTGAATTTAACTGTGCATGGGAGGTGGTCTTCTTAGATGAAGAAGGCCTCATCACAGCATAAGTGAGGATAAGGTAACCTGGAGGACTCCCTGGACACCATGTTTATTCATTCCATCTTTGAATCACTGACAGTATCTGACTTAGAAGGGTAGATTGAGGGCTGGAGAGATTGCTTAGCAGTTAAGGCACTTTCCTATGAAGCCTAAGGACAAAGGTTTGATGCCCCAGTACTGATGTAAGCCAGATGCACAAGGTGGGTAAGCCAGATGCACAAGGTGGCACAAGTGTCTGGGGTCTGTTTACAGTAGCTGGAGGCCCTGGTGCACACATTCTTCCTCTCTCCATCTGCACCTCTCTCTCTCTCTCTCTCTCTCTCTCTCTCTCTCTCTCTCTGTCTTTCAAGTGAAGTCAGGGGAAGATTGAGTAAAGGAAAGGTAGGGGAGGTCTAATCAAAATCTAAGAGAGTATGAGTAAGTCATATAGGAACCTACTCTTTTGGACAATGGAACACCCAGAAGCATAGATTGTTACTAGAAAAAGTTCAGAGCCAGGGATGGGATATCTTCCAATGAGTTGTTGGCCACAGAGGTCCAAGATGCCCCAAAAATATTACAGGCCATTGCCGAGCCCCTTGGTTTCCCACCAGGAATAGATGGTAAGACCATATTGCTAAAGACTCCACATACTTGGGCTGCAAGGTCACTAAGAAATCCTGCTGGACCTGAGCTGAAAACCTCCTCTGTGTAGACCAGCTGACAGAAAGCTGGATAAAGATCCATCGCATGGAGATCAAGGGGAGGGAGAGAAATCCAACAGTGGAGATACTCAACAGTGGACTCTTCAACCCTTAAATTGTGGAAGAGGTGGCCAAAAAAATATATGAGCCAAAGGAAGGGTAGGACACCTTACAACATGCTCCTCCAAACACAAAATGGCCTGGATATCCATGACCTCACAGTGCCCGACACTACCTACATAAGACCATCATAATGGGAGGAAAAGACATCAAAATGAAACAGAGACTGGTTGAGAAAGGGGAGGGGTAAGATGGAGCGTGGAGTTTCAAAGGGGAAAGTGGGGGGAGGAAGGGAATTACTATGGGTTATCGTCTTTAATTACGGAGGTTGTCAATTAAAAAGTAAATTTTAAAAAGAAAGAGAGGCTAACGGAGAAGAAGGAGATATGATGGAGAGTGGAGTTGTGAAGAATAAAGTCAGTGAGGAGAGGGAATTACCTTTGTTTATTGTCTGTAAGTATAGAAGTTGTCTGTGGTGGTTTGATTCAGGTGTCCCCCATAAACTTAGATGTTCTGAATGCTAGGTTCCCAGCTGATGGAGATTTGGGAATTCATGCCTCCTGGAGGGAGTGTATTGTTGGGGGCGGGCTTATGAGGGTTATAGCCAGTTTCCCCTTGCCAGTGTTTGGCACACCCTCCTGTTGCTGTGGTCCACCTTATGTTGGCCAGGGGATGATGTCCACCCTCTGCTCATGCCATCTTTTCCCCTGCCATCGTGGAGCTTCCCCTCGAGACTGTAAGCCAAAATAAATCTCTTTTTCCCAGAAGCTACTCTCGGTTTGGTGATTTCTACCAGCAATGCAAACCAACTGCAACATTGTCAATAGAAAAATTATACATTAAAATAAAATACAAATTTTATTTTTGTTAAAGAAAAAAGAAGGGTAGCTTGAGGGAGATATAAATAAGTGTAGTATACTAGGCTAAAAGAGAGTGGCCTCATACAGGGGAAAAAAAAAACTAAAGGCCAAGGAGGAAAAAAAGTTCATAGAGGCACAAACTAGACTGATTCATTGTTCCCTTTAGATGCCAGGAGGGTGCCACAGCCTCCTCCATGATATTCTAGGCTTTCTTCCAAAGGCAGTTTTACTTGTGTGGGTGGCATATCAACTCTATGAAACTAGCGCCCCACTGCTATACTCTCCTTGGATCTTCCCCCAAGGAATTTGACCCGCCTCACTATGCCAAATGTCTTTGTACTTACAGTAGAACCCAAGTACTGGTAGACCATTCCTTACCACTTCATGACCCTGATATGACAACATACTTGCTTTCTTTGAGTAGTGAGGGAAGTGGAGATGTTAGAGGTAAAGTTCTGATTCACTTATGTCCCTTGACAATAGCTTTGTAACTGCACTTCCTAAAATTGGTGAGCGAAGTGATTTAAGAATGTGCATATTGGGGCCTGGAGAGATTGCTCAGCAGTTAAGGAGTTTGCCAACAAAGCCTAAGGACCCAGGTTTGATTCCCCAGTACCTCATGTAAAGCCAGATGCATAAAAGGGAGCATGCATCTGGAGTTTGTTCCTTGCAGTGGCTAGAGGCCCTGGCGTGCCCTTTCTCTCTCTCTCTCTGTCTCTCTATCTCTCTGTCTAACTCTCTCTCTCTCTCTCTCTCTCTCTCTAAAAAAATTAAATATGTAAATAAAAAAGAATGTACAAACTGTACCATGACATAGTAATTGTTAATGGAATAACAATAACTGTGCCAAGAGGCTATATTGTGATTGTAAAGAATTTATTTTCAGATAATGATACAATAGAACTAGAAATAATTATTAAGTGGCAAGCAAAGAAACTGAACCAGTGAGACAAATTAAAAAGATGTCAACAGTTGTTGAAAATAAAATGAAAACATAAAATTCAAAGCCAAAATTTAGGGCTAGGGAGATGGCTCGGTAGTCAAGGACACTTGCTTACAGCACCTTCCTCAGTACCCGTGTGAAGCGAGAAGTTCAGAGTAGTGCAGGTGTCTGGGTTCATTTGCAGCAACAGGAGGCCCTGGCTGCACATTCGCTTCCCTCTCTTCCCTTCCCTTCCCTGTCTTCACCTCCCCTTTCTTCCCCTTCTCTCTGCTTGTCTCCTGCCCACAGCCTGGCTCAGTTTAAAAATGTATATTTCTTGGCTTTTGCTCTATATTAATGATCCTCTTATGAGTTGTAATGTGTCTATTGGCTTGGAAAGGACAGATAAGCTGCTCTCCCAATTTGTTTCTTGAACTCATGGTGATCCTCCTACCTCAGCCTCTCCAGTGCAAGGATTAAGGATGTGTGGCACCACACCCAGCTTGCCCTCCCAAGTTAATCAAATTTTGAATAATTCATTTTATTTTTTAAAATACTTTGTTTATTTGATAGAGAAAAAATGGAGAGAAAAAGGAAGACAGAAATAGAATGTGCATGCCAAGGCCTTCTAGCCACTGCAAACTCCAGATGCATGTTCCACCTTGTGCATCTGGCTTACCTGGGCACTGGGGAATTGAACCTGGGTCCTCAGGCTTCACAGGAGAGCACCTTTACTGCTAAGCTATCTCTCCAAGCCCTCATTTCATTTTTCTACCATTTTTCCTTTTGCTCCTGATGTTAGCCAGCCATCAAACCTAGCTGGCCCCCCAGGTAGCAGCACCTTCACTCTGTGCTTTGCGCCTCAGAAAATCAGAGATACAGTAGTGCCCTTCAAGAATATGTTTTAGGCAACAGCATGTTTCATTTAGGATGGTGGCAATAGCGCACAGAGAGGCACGTATCAGGCTCCCCATCTGCGTGTGTGGAAGGACATCCTATGAGGCCTACAAAGAGATGGCACCTTCCTGCTCTCAGGACACATCCCAGATGTTAGGTGCACCGCCACCTCTCTGTGGCTACACACTACACATTTCTGTGATCTCGGTGACCTCAGTCTGCTTAACTCATGTGGTTTGCTCCCACATGTGACAGATTCCAGGCCAATGAGAGACCCTGTCAAGTAGGCAGGAATGGCTGACAGACAGCAAGCCCGAGGAATATGTCTGTTTCTATATAAGCATGAGGTGCCATGCTTGGCTTTTTTATACTTACGTGGGTTCAAATTCAGGTCCTCGTGCTGGCAAGGTAAGCACTTTACCAAGTGAGCTGTCTCTCCAGCTCAGGACTTTATTATCTTATGTTCTGTTTATCAGGTTCTTTTTCAAGACTTGCTCATATGTGAATCCTTAGCTATGAAACCAGCTTATTTATTTCAACACAATATAATTGTCTAAGTGTTTGAAAGTGGGAGGAAGGAGATTGAGGAGCTTAAGTCCATCTTTGGCTATAAGGAGAGTTCAAGGTCAGCCTGAGCTGCAAGAGAACCTGTCTCAAAAAATCTTACAACATAATTTTAACACACATTAGTTGTAATACTAAGGTTCTTTACAGACTTAGTCTCAAGTTGATTTTCAAATCATCTGACGTTCAAAAACTGACGTTAAGAGTATTCAGAGAATTGAGGAATCAGGGAAGAAAGGAGCAGACTTTCAAATACTGGCCTTTCATTAAATAATGAAAATACCTAAGCAGCTTATCACAGCAATAACAAGTGGTCAGCTCATTCCAGCTAGCTAGGGCATGTGTCCTCCTGCCCCATCTAGTGCAAAGGACTGCGCTGTCACCTTGCATAAGCAGTGCCAGCCCTGTCTGTGTTGGTGAAAACCGAGCCTGTGCACATGAAGCCTACCTTCACTCTACATAGCACACGCCTGCCACTTGCAGCTCCCAGAATGCTCCTCGCTTCTGTGAGCTTGCACAGGGACCCTAACAGGCTAAGCGTGCTCTAAGTCTTGAGTCACCCTGACTCTATCTATCCTGATCTTCAATAAAAGCTACCATGAACAGCCTCAGCACAGCTTCCCACTGGGTCTGCTGTCTTCCTTGCAAGGTCTATTGCTGCTGTGTTTTTGCATCAGTAAAGCATGCCTGACCTTTCCCCAGTCCCTGTACAAGAAGAAGCGTCCCGATCTTCGTGGTCTTACCCAAGATGCAAGGGAGGGACAGAAATGTCGTTAGGTGTGTATCAGTAGGGTCTCAGCTGAGATCTTCATCAGAGAATCAGTGCTCAGGAGTGGCCTTCTTTAGATGTTGTTTTGTTCAAAACACTTTTCAGAAATTCCTGGGTGGTCCCTGCTCATCTTTACTATCAGGATCAAGCCAGTTCTGACCTGTCAGATCTCTGAACTCTTCCAATGGGTACGACAAGGTGCTTCCTTCTCTTCTACAGTACTTTCTTGCTAATTTTATTTTTGATCTTTAAATGAAAAAAAACAGAATGTATCTTATTCTGAAGCTAGAAATTACAAGCCAAGGAGATGAAAAGAAAAATCCTCTAAGTTCAGGGACAAATATAAACAAGCAAACTTGTCTTTTAAATGTGTAAATTCACACATGGTAATAGTGGTAAAAGTTGTAAGCAAATCAGGGCTTCCTGGTAAAAAGAAACAAGCCATATTATCAGCAAAATTTTGTAAAATTTCTGTGGTCTGTTCTGTATGACTTGAACAACAACTGTGTGTGTGTGTGTGTGTGTGTGTGTGTGTGTGTGTGTGTGTAAGAAAGAGAGAGGTCCAGTGGTGGAATCTGGAGAAGACGTGAGAACTACCACGTCCCAAGGGGAATGAACAGAAGAACAGGTCATCAGCCTCGAAGGGCAGGCAGCTGACGGGGAAAATGTGTTTGGTGTTTGCCACGCCCTTGCATCCTTCAGTGATACCTTTGTCTACGACAGCGATCTTTCTGGCTAGGAAACTGTCTGCCACGTGACTGGCGAAGGAAGGTGAAGGCTGACCAGAGTGAATCCTCCCCTAATGCTGCCATGTTAGCTGCCCAGCATGTGGCCCGGAGGTGCTAGGAGCTGGGCTTCACACTGGGCTTCACTGCCCTTCACACTGGGCCACAGGAGGAAACGGGATTAAGGCCCCTGGACCTGGTGTGCAGTCAGCCCTCAGAGGTCTCACTCGTTCAGGAATGAAGATCGGGGATTGCAGATGTCGCCCCGTCCCCTCTGAGAGCACCCACAGGAAGGGGCCGCTGTGGTTGCTGTCTATGAACAGTACTTCTCAAATGATTTTCTGTTAATAAATTGCCTTCATGTAAGCTAAAAGAGAGAGAGAATGAAAACGGAGATGAAGGAAGGAAGGAATGGAGGGAGAAAGGAAGCTGGGTGTGTTACTATACTTACAGTCCCAAGTCTGAGCACGTGGGACTCGGCCTTGAGGATAGTGAGCCTGAAGCTAGGCCGGGCAATCCTGTGCAAACCTGTCTTTAAAAATCAAGAACTAAATAAAAGAGAAAGGGAGAGAGGGAGAGGGAAAAGGTAAAGGAAGAAAGAAAGAAAAGTGAACAAAAAGTTTTAAAAGAAAGGGAGTAGGAAAGGTAGACCTTACTGTGCTCTGGTAATTGTATCACACAGTTCCAGGTAAAAGGCACAATTCTTTTATTTGTTCCAGAACACCATGCTAACAAGTTCCTCTCGTTCTAACAACCAGAAAAAAACCCAACAGACCAAGTTCATAGAAAATCATAATGTAATTTTTTAAAGCATTATTACATAATAGCTTATTTAAACCCATCCAAACTGATTTTTTTTTTTTTTTTTTTTTTTTTTTTTTTTTTTTTTTTGGTTTTTCTAGGTAGGGTCTTACTCTAGCCCAGGCTGACCTTTAATTCACTGTATTCTCTGGGTGGCCTCAAACTCATGGCGATACTTCTACCTCTGCCTCTTGAGTGCTGGGATTAAAGGCGTGTGCCACCTTGCCCAGCTTCCAAACTGATTTTTGTCCCTGCAATGAAATATCTGCAACTGCAAAATTTAAAGTAGAAAAGAGGTTTATTTTTCTCACAGTTGAGCAGATTCCATATTATGATGCCAGTATCAGCTCTATTCTGAGGACCACCTCACGGATGGGGTCACAGAGCAGACTTAATTATGGGAAGAAGAGCCCACATCACCGAACAGGAAGCCAAAGAGTCAGACTTCTAACACCTACTTGTTCTCACAGGAACTCAAGGGTGCTTTGATTGCTCCCTTAGTCCCTTCCTAAAAGAGGCCCTTCAGCGACATAAAGACTTCCCACTAGGCTCCACCTTGTAAAGACTCTCAGGACTGCCACATTGAGGACATAAGTCTCAGTTCAGGAACCATCAGGGTACACATTCAAACAACATACAGATTACAGTACACTGGAAAAAGACCTCTCACCTCTTTATCTGATTGTGTCAGACAAACAGGAAAAGCTTTGAGCAAGAAGCGACTGGTACTGAGATGGTGTTTGTTCACAGTCTGGATGTTTCTCTTCAGGACAGCTCATGACTAAAGACAAAGGGCCTGGGATGTTAAGTATTGCTCTCAGCCCAAACCATGGCTGCATACTGAGGCTTGCCTGGCTCATTACTGAGAGAAGCTGTTGGGTCTTGAAGCTCTATGCGAACCGCCGGCTAGTGTCAGTTCCAGTCCCCCATCCCCTGCCTGCGGTGTTCTCCCCGCATACCCTGCCCAAACTCCTAGAAGAAACTTGTAGGTAGATTTGCCTGCCCCAAAGCGCTTCATTCAAACAGTAATCAGCCCATACTCGTTTATTTTTACCTGACACTTTTATTTTGGCAGGTGCAGAGGGGGGTCACTAAGGAAGTACATGGAGACATTTTAGTATTACTCAACCTTTTTGCTTGACTATAAAAAAGCATTTGTTTTGTTACATTATATCAAGTAGATGCATTAAAAATTGCTTCTGAGACATTCTATAACTAAAAAAATTAAAAATTAAATAAAATTAAATTTTATAATTTAACTACAAAACAAAACACAACCGTGAGGGAGGTAGGAGAGGGAGGATTTAGGGAAGGGTACAGTAGATAAGTAAATAGAAGGAAGGAATACTGATAGTGGTGGCATAGTGTTAGTGGGGCCAGGGGAGGTGGATGGAGGAGAGGAGGGGTAAAAAGGTTATGAATAATCCATATAGCAACCTACTTCTTTGTTAATGAATTAAATTGTATACATATGTGTGTGTGTGTGTGTGTGTGTGTGTGTGTGTACGCATATGTATATTAAAAGAGAGAGAGGTTAAGTAGAAATACCCTGTGGGGGTGTACATGCTGTACCAAGAAGCCATAAGTTGTCACAGAAAAATTCAGTACCAGGATTGGGACACTTCCCAGTAAGTGGCATGTTGGTCAGCAAGGCTCGAGAGGTCCCCAAGCCTCTTGGTTGATCACCAGAACTAGATTGAAAGGCCCCATTGCTGCAGACAGCACAGGCTTTGGATGCAGGACACTGAGGAAGCTAGAACTGAGCTGGAAGCCTCCTCCCTGCTGACTGCTGAACGAGAAAAGTCTTCAGTGGTGTTAACCAGCAGTGGACCTACAAACCACACAACTGGCTGTCCAGGCACAATGTGCCCACTAGTGTGATAGCAGCGTGTCTACAGTGGGTGGAAACGGCTGCTCTCTAACTGGATGTGAGGCTCACTCCATGGGAGGGTCTTCAGGACAGACACGGAAACCTAGTCAAAAGCCGATGGTCAGGTGGGTCACAAATCCTGAGGGGTTGTTTGGCTACATGGATATATGTGCCCAGCAAATCCCTCTAAACACTTATGTTGGTGCACCTTTATTAGTGCTGCTCTTATTTTTGCTTACAAAAGTCTCTCTTTTCAGATGTTGTGACTTTAGGGAACACTCAAAACTGTTAAAATGCTGAGGCAAAGTGACAGTTGAGTTTTAAGCACTTAATGGCATCTCTACCATACCCTTCAATGGCTCAGGGACTACAGCAGAACAAGTGATGGAAAGAATGAGAGCCAGGGGATGGGGAGGAGCGCTCTGGAATGCTGTCTCCCACACATAACGTGGTTATGGTATCATGACCTAACAGCATTGTCATTATTTGTACAAGATCTGCATAATATTAGGCCCACCAACTGGTTGTAGGGATGCTTAAGAACGGCATAACCAAAAAGAAGACATCAACACAGAAGAAGGAATAATAGGGGAGAGCAGGGTTTCAGTGTAAGGGGGATAAAGGGGAAAAAAGATTTTTATTAAAAAAATTTTCAAAAATATCATTATAGATCCTAAACATTAGCATGGTTCTTTCTTCAATTTCTTTTTCAAGGGGAAAGCACACACAATGATGTTGTAGAAAAATGCACATTGCATCAATATATCTCATTTAGAAGCCATGTGTCATGGCACATACCTATAACCAGAGCACTTGGGAGAAGGAGGCAAGAGGATCAGGAATTCAGCATCAGTCTGGGATACATGAGGCCCTATGCCAAAATTTTTTTTAAAAAAAGTCTGTTTAGAAATCTTCCCTAATCATTATTGAAAATAGAAACATAAGACTGTGAGAAGGATCCACTGTGAAAATTCACTTTTACTTCTTATGAGTTTATACTTGTTAATAACAGCTTCACTTGCAAAATGTGTCAGATACTCATGTATATTTAATCTAATCTGAACAGTAACGTGGTAATATGGGAAGCTGGTCCCCATGCTGTCAATAAGGAAGTCAGTGTCTGGCGAGGCTCATGATGGCCTGGAGCTCACTGGGTTTCTGTAGTCCTGTCACTTGAACGTTTCAGTCCTTGCTTTCACAACTACCCTAATTTTGATGTTGCTTTGATGTATGCCAATAGCTCGTGAGATGGGATTTTGGTTTCCAGTGTTACATCACTACATGTGAAGCACAGTGGAAGTAACAAGATCATTAGGACATTGAACTTGGAAGGAAGTGATGCAGTGATCTTGGAACACACATTCCCCCTCGCATCTGGGCAACACTGAGTCCAGGTATGAGAAGAAAGAAGGGTCCTGAGTATACCTGCAGAAGTGAGTGCAGACCAGGGAAGGAAGCTGAGCAGGGAGTTCTAGGTACACAGAACACAGATGTTACCCTATGCGGCATGAGGCCACTCATTGTATGTCAGTCTGAGCAGAGCCATAGCTCTCGAAGGACTGTCTCTGCCAGGGCTCTGTGATGATATGAACTCATGGGGGACATAAACTGGTCACCACCCATCCACCTGACACCCTAGCAGTGAACTAGAACAGCAGTTTTGGCACCCAAGGTACAGGGCTGCTACCACATGTGGTGAAGGATGTCATGGCTCCAAATGGGAAAGAGAGGAGAAGCAAAGGACACAGGTGAATGAAACATCTCCATCCACCTCCATTTCAATGAGTATTGGCTCAGGTCCCATCTACCTTGAGGGAGATAGGAAAAGAAGAGGCCTGAACCAAAAATTTGAAATCTTTTTAAGAATATTTTATTTCTTTATTTGCAATGAGAGAAGAGCAAGAGAGAAAAAATGAGAATGGACATACCTCTTGCCAGTGCAAACAAACTCCAGGTGCCACTGTATGCATCTGGCTTTACATGGATGCTGGGGTCATCAGGCTTTGCAAGCAAGTGCCTTTAACTGCTGAGCAATCTTCCCAGAGCCCCACAATTGAAGTCTTAATATGGACCTGGGCTACAGCCTCTAAACCCCAAAAGACTCTTCCAACTCCAAATACAGCTGAAATATTACCAAGGGAGTTTCTACCCTTCCTATAAATACATTCTGGAAAGGGACTTGGCATAGGGATGTGTGGAATGTTTGCAACTCATTTCATTGCACTCAGTCTTCCATTTCCCACCTAACCACAGCAGTCACATGGGATTGTTTCTACACAGATATTTTAGTTTATACTTTCCCTACCTTGATTTTATGTGTTTGGAAAAATCTGTAGATAAGTGCTTACCCATCCAGTTATAGAAGCCCAAGTTTGCATATGTTTGCTTTTTCTTCAAATTTTTGAAGAACCCTTTTTGTTTTGTTTTGTTTTGCTTTACAAGGTAGGGTCTTGCTATAGCCCAGGTTGACCTGGAATTCACTATATAGTCTCGGGTGGCCTTGAACTCCTGGCGATCCTCCACCTCTGCCTCCCAAGTGCTGGGATTAGAGGTGTGTGCTACCACACTCGGCTTTTGAAAACCTTTTTTTGTATATGTTTCTGATCCAAGGAGAAATAGAAAGTCAGTGTGCCAGTCAGTTCTCAGCATAAAAGTTCACTTCGTTCTGTCAAGTCAAGGTTATGTATTCTTTGAGAATTTTCTTAGAAATAGAAGGGAAAGCATCAGGGTGTCCCCTGCAGGACAAGTGAAGAAATGAGATACCAGGCGTGGGATAAAAGAGCAGAAGAGGTTGAGTTTCAAAGGTTTAAAGTCCCAAACTTGACACTGAAATTAGCTAAGTATGCAGAGCTTATCTCATGACAGGCAGACCCTCAGGGACTGAAGAGGAGAGGTCACAGTTGTCTTGAGAACAAACCACCACCTCCAGGTTGGCATTACTACCAGTGAGGCAGGATCCCCACTTCCAGGTGACACAACAGCACCCTTCCATAGTGTCCAGGGGAGCCCTCCTCCCCTTCCTGTCTGTTCTTGTTTTAGATCTATTTTACCTAGATAACAATTTCCCTTGTTGCTCTAAATGACACTCTATAACTTCAGAAACACCTGGGCAGGTTTCTTCTGGGGCTTAGTTGAAGAACAAAAACTTGGTAAAGGACAAAACTGTTCCCAGCTAGCACAGGGCCCCTGGCTATAGCTCTTTTCCATGCTCTGAACTCATGGGGTGAGAAACCAGACCACCACCACATACCCCCGCCTGTTGTCCCCACCAAACCACACATATGTTACTGGCTCATCACTCAGGGGAGGTCACATTCAGGACAGCCACATCCTCTTATGGCTATTGTTGCAATTTTTTTAAGGCGATGGAAAGATAGATGTAAAGGTATTTTCTTTCTCCCATGGCCTTCTTTGTTGCAGTCTCCCTCTGCTCTGCATCTCCCACCCCCACTTCCCACAGCCTAGTCGTGATACGCTGGGGCATTTGTGGTGGCATCACTAACTGACCTTGTCATGATGTCTCATCACCTCCAGAGTGACTGCAACCAACTTTTGAAGCCATGGGTCATGTGACTGTATTTTGGGGGTTGCAACAAATTGGCAAAAGTAAAATGTTTCTGAACACACAATGACCAAAACCTGATTCAAATTCAGATACACAATGAGTCCCAATTGTCTCTGACCAGCCTCGCCTGTGTGGTACCACATCACTGCAGCCTTGTTTCTGAGCACCCATCACATGCACTTTGCTCTGTGCATCGTGCCAGCAACAAACACTGCCTGAAACACGAGGAGTCAGATTGGAGACCAATATCTGTTATGAATTGCTTTGTATTTCCTGTATATACAGGGTACTCTGAGCTTCTAGAAGCAGAATGGCTTAATTATGAAAGTCAAAATTTCCTATTGTCATTCCTCAACAGGTATCAAGTCGGTATATCTTTGGATTGTATAATTTCAAATGCTTGATGTTAAAAAAAATGTTATTTGAATTCCTGACTTGAATTTCATTTAAAGAAAGAAGAAAGAAAGAAAACAATAGCTCAGTGCCTAGATACCTCTTTTTCAAACCTGCCAACTGGAGCTCAGATCTCCAGAAACTAGGTAAGGCTGGGTGCTAAGTGGCACACACATTTGTAATCCCAACATGCCGACTTAAATGGGAAGAAAAGCCAGGAGAACCCCAAAGCTCTCAGGCCAGCTTAATCCTTTACAGGGACAAAACAACAATGCAAGACACTGTCTCAAACAAGATGGAAAAAATGTACCCTGGGTTGTCCTCTGCTCTCCACATGCACAATCATGTCACCTGTGTGCTCATACACACACATACATGCCCACTGTGAGGGTTTATATTTATAGACTCACCTAGAAAACAGCCTCTGGGTGAGCCTGTAAGGGACTATCTAGGTTAGCCTCTGGCATTCCTGTGAGGGATTATCTTAATCAGATGAACTGAAGTAGAAGAAGACCCACCTTAACTGTCCGGCACTGTAAAAAGGAGTGGGCTGACTGAGCACGAGCATCCACCACTCCCTGCTTCTTCATTCTGGACACTGTGACCAGCTCACCTTCAACTTTCTCAGAGGGACAGGTCTCTGATATAGCTGAATTCAGTCCTCTACCTCTTTGGGTCCACACAGCTTCATCTTCCGCATAAGACCCTAAATACAAAAGACCTCAACACACATTACAGGATGAGCATCCCTCATCAGAAATATGAATAGTAAAAAGTTAAATCTTTGTGAATGCCAATATGATCTTGCAAATAGCAAATTTTGCATGTGGACCTCATGGGACAGGTCACATCAAAACACGGGCATAGGGCTGGAGAGATTGCCCAATGATTAAAGTGTTTGCCTGCAAAGCCTAACAAACTGGGTTCAATTCCCTAGTAACCACATAAGCCAAATACACAAAGTGGCACATGCACCTGGAGATCATTTGCAGTTGCAGGAGACCCTGGCATGCCCATACACTCTCTTTATATCTATCTATCTACATATGTATTTATCATATATCAATCTATCATCTCTCTGCTTTTTTAAATTTAATTTAATTTTTTAAAACACAGGCATAGCAAAAATACCACAAGAAATTACCTTCATTCTATGTACAAAATGTACATTAAACACATGGGTTTTATATTAAGCTTTCAATCTCATCTCAGTTTATAGTTTATAGCATATAAAAACTGCAAAATTTAAAAATGCCTGAAATCCCAAAGACTTATTCTAGTCCCAAGTGTTTTAGACAAAAGATACTCAACATGTCATAAGGTTTTTCCCCACTCAACGTGGTGAGGAAAGGAGGCGACATCAATTAGGTTATGGTTTCCTCTGCCGGCATGGTTGCTACAAAAGGCATGATAACTTTCCATTTCTGCTGGAATCCTGGGTTTTCTTGGCCCTGTTTTATGGCCTGTCAAGTGTCTATGGTGCTCTCAACTAGGTGGAAGCCATGAAGAACCTAAACTCTCAGAAATGCCTCCAACTCCATCAGAAAACCCTTGCAATAGGAGCATAAGAGCAGAACAACAGAAAGAACTATCAAACCACATCCTGAAACATTACTGGGGCATTCAAAACCAAAAGCACCATCCCAACTTCTGAATCATTTTTAAATGTATATAACCAATAAATTTCCCATGGTTACTACTGAACGAAAACTCGAGTCTTTAACCTTTCACTGGAATGCAGGAAAAATTTACTTTCTAGCACTTTTGTTAATAGTAATTGGAATCAAAATAAGAACTTTTCAACCAGGCATGGTGGCACATGCCTTTAATCTCAGCACTCGGGAGGCAGAAATAGGAGGATCACCGTTCAAGGCTACCTTGAGACTACATAGTGAATTACAGGTCAACCTGAGCCAGAGTGAGAACCTACCTCAAAAAACCAAAATAAATAAATAAATAAGTACTTTCTGAAGGGGAATTTGGATGTGTGTCACATGTCTTAACCTGAAAATTCCATTCCAGTTTATCCCAAGCAAAGCACTGATGTTTGCTTTTGCCTTTCTTTCTTTCCTCCTTCCCCTTCTCCTCCTCCTCCTCCTTCTTCTTTTTAATTTTTTGCATCAACTTGATCAGGCCATTGGGTGAGCATATTCAACATTATTTCTGAGTGTGTCCAGTGGATATTTCTGGATAAATATTAGACTCATCAAAGCAAATGGTGTTCCCTAGACTGGGCATGCATTAGCTAACAGAACAAAGAAAAATAAAACAAGAAGCAGATGAAGTAAATTGCATCTTGTCACCTGTCTCCCTCACTGTGAAAGCTGAGATGCCTGCTCTCATCTCCTGCCATCACGTGGAATTTACTTCATCAGATCTCCTAGGTCTCCCCACTCTGGATTCACTGAAGAAGTATCTCACTGGCTTTCCTGGGCTGCAGTTTGCAAAGAGCAGACTGTGGCAACTCAGACATCATACTCACAGGACAGTGTGTGTGTGTGTGTTTGTTTTTTTCCTAATTGATAAAATCTATAGGCCCAGGATTGATTAAAATAAGTTTATATTGCAAGATCAAATCTACTTGAACACATTCATTTATTAAACAAAAGCCAAATTATTTCTTTCTGTTTTGTTTAGTTTTTTTTGGAAGTAGAGTTCACTCTACCTGCATTGGCTGACTTGGAATTCACTATGTTGTCCCAGGTTGGCCTTGAGCCATCCTCCCACCTCTGGCTCCCAAGTGCTAAGATTAAAAGACTTGTGGCACTACACCCAGATTAATGATTTTTTTTTTATTTCCTGATTTTAGAAAACTTATTCCAATAGAGAAATTTTCAAGCAGGAAAATGTGTTTATGTTTTAGAAATGTATCAATTTTTTTCCTTCTCTACCTTCATCATCCTTTTCAAAGTACCTAATATTTTCTTTCAGACAAACTTGCTGGAGTGCCTGAGTTAGGTTTTTGTTGGTTTGTCTTTTGTTTTAATCTTTCTTTTAACTACTTAATTTCTAACCACTTTTTAAAAAATTCAAACATAAACCATAAAAGATAACGCTATGAGTATCAGGAGTATATAAAGCATATAATTGGATTTCATGGTCCAACTTGTGTTCCATCCCCAGGATATCTCATTATACACATCCATGTTGTTGAAGATCCATCCTTTACCCCAAATCAGAAATCTTAGTTATGGTCCCAAGCATTTTGTATAAGGGATCTGTAATGATAATGTATAGGGCCGTCTTAGGTGCTAAGCGCTTTACTTGCAAGGTATCCCACGGGATAGAATTGTGTTATCCGCTCCCCTCCCCCCCCGCCCCCGTTACAGATGAAGAGACTATATGACTGACCTGAGAAGAAATCAAGTTTAGCTATTGTAGTCAATTAACAAGTGGAGGAACTGTGATCAGAGTCCACATCGACTTGCTTAGATAATGACGCTGAGTCTATTTTCTACACAGCCTAAGGAGAAGAAAGGTACTGTTGGCCTTAAATTGGACGTGCTTCTGAAAAAAGAGGTAACCCCACCTCTAAACCGGCCCACCCATCTAAAAGGTCTAAATCGCTGAACTTGGCTCTGGGAGAGCACTTCCCCAATTGCCACCAGAGGGCGCCATAGCACCGTGGGGAGGCGCTAAAGGATACGTGTTTATTTTACCAAGGCATGGACAGTTTATCCATGGCCTCATTGAGAGGAAATGATTTTCTCTTTCTCAAGGTTCTTCACCCATGGGACTGCTTTATTTTCCTCTTTATGTCATTCGTCATCCTTTTACACACGCAGGAAATTGTGCTCTGGGAGGACAGAACTCCTGGAGAGTTAGATATTAAAAGATTCCAAATAGCATTGGAAAAGCAGGAGTTGGTTATTAAGTTCTAAAACAAAATAAAATAAATAACATAGAGCAGGCTTTTGTGTTTCCTTTGTTTGTCTGTTCGTGTATACTGAGTTAAAAAGTAAAATGCATTTTTCCTGTGCATTTCTTCATAGTTTGAAAAATAAAGGTCACTGATGGTTTGTGCTGGTACTTTAACTAAAACCTGGAGTATGGGGCTGGGGAGATGGCTTAGCAGTTAAGCGCTGGCCTGTGAAGCCTAAGGACCCTGGTTCGAGGCTCCATTCCCCAGGACCCACGCTAGCCAGATACACAAGGGGGCGCACCCGTCTGGAGTTCTGATGCAGTGGCTGGAGTCCCTGGCAGCGCTAGAAGGCTGGAGTAAGAATATGGCCATGAGTTCCAGTTCATCCTGGACTACGGAGAGTTCCATGTCAGCTTGGGCTAGAGTGAGACCTGCCTCAAAACAAACTGGAGTCTGCGTTCTACACCATGAGATTGTTTGTGGTTCCACCTGGAACTAGCAAAGAAAGAAAACGTGGTCTATGGCCTAACCACACTATAAATTATTGCAAAAGCAGCCACATCTGGCCCAAGTCTCTCTCCTTAGAAATGTCATTTTTAAGAATGGTACTAACTGTAATGACAGGGGGAGGAGGTAAACCTTACGATAATGATAAGAACAGGGGGAGAAATAAGAGGATTGGGAGGTGTGGGGACCACAGACCCCAGCAAAGTGTAAAGCTTCGACCTTAGTCAGTGTTCCCTAGGCTAAAGGTACAAGGACACATGAATAATCCAATAGCAGATGACAGTGCCTCTAGAAACAATTCACTCAGAGGAGAAAACAAAGGTATTATACTTTGTCCTCACCTGTTTCTTTTGTTTTGTTCATTTATTTTATTAGGGCAATTTAATTATGCAGAACAATGGATTTCATTATGAGATTATATGTGTATGTATATGTGTGTGTGTGTGTGTGTGTGTGTGTGTGTGTGTGTGTGTATACAAGCTTTGATCATATTCACCTCCATTATCCTCATGTACTCCCCTCGTCCCTTCCACTGGTTGTCCTTCTTTTCTCTAATAGCCCCCACCTGCTCAAATTAGTATTCATCTTCCTGACTCTGGCTTATTGCTTAAGGTGAGGATCATTAGTTCTATTCCTTTTTATCTATCTATCTATCTATCTTTTGGAAATGTGGCTGTGTTGTGTACATGTTCCATGTACATGTTCCATGTGTCTCAGTGCACTTTTCGGTTGATGGGCACCTGGGCTCTCGTGTAAGAACAGTGCTGCAATAAACACGGCGCTGCGGCATCTGCTCTGTGCTGCCGGCCTAGACCCCCTCAAGGACACGCCCAAGACTTACCCTCACTTATTCATAACCACAACCTCGTTTTGGATTTTGCTCAGTTTCTCAGATAACACCAGGGAAGTAAAATCCAGGTGAAACGTATGTGAGTGTCAGCAAGCTGATTACGTGCGTGTAGTACAAACAAGTTCTCACTTGCTAGACTGGCAGAAATTTTTATTTTTCACATGGGTGCTGAACAAATAGCTCTGTGCTTTCTGCTTCTCAAACAAAAGTAGAATCTCATTTCAGAAGCTTCTGAGATTTCTGGTAATTCGAGGGAAGACAAGAGAAAGAGCATATCCACTCCCCCCTCACATCACCATCCCAGTCCTGCTCCTGGGTCACGATCGATCCCACCTTCCAGCCAAGCCTTGCTTTGCAACAGGACAGAGGAGACGGTAAAACAAGGCGTGCTCAGCCAAACCTCATGGCCAGGACGTGTTCCCTGTGGCCCGAGCCCTATGGCTGGCGGAGGGGGGTTGGTCGTCTCAACTCTGGAATGAGATGCGTCCTCCTATCTGAAGGAGGTGGGAGGTAGGGCTTGTGCATGCAACTCAGGAGAAGAGCAGGGAATTCTCCACTTCCTCACCCAAGTCCCCCGGCTGGACAGCAACTCCTGGAAGCCCAGGACAGGGGAGCGTGGAGCACAAACCCGCAGCCGCAGTGGGAAGCCTGCTGCGGATACTACAAGACAGCTTCACAGAGTTAGACAGAAGGCAGATGCCCTGAAGGACTCTGCGCATGGGAGAGGCGGGGCCCAGGCACACAGCCCCACTCTCAAGGACCTGCATTTGAGCTGAGTCCTTCAGAAGAAGGCTCTGCAGCTCTGAGTGCTACGGTTACCCTAAAAACTTCTTTCTAGACCCAGTGGGCTTGTCATCCATACAACAGGCGGAGTTGTGCACTGTGTTACACACACACTGGACTCATTAACCAAACAAACCAAACAAGCGGGCGTGGGAGGAAAGTTCGTAAACATGAAGCAGGATGAGGAACTAAGGGAAGGTCACCCGGGACTCAGCAGGAAGCTGTGTGAATCACCGCAGCGTCCGCATGGGCAGAAGACATCCACATGGCGCCTCTCCCAATTCCCCACTCCGCAGGTCCGTCGCACAGCTGCTAGCTCCTCGTGCGTCAGGGGCCTGCCACACACTTCACATGCTTGTTGTTTTGGTTCCTTTGTTTACTACAGGCAGGGTCTCCCTTCGTATCCCAGGCTGGCCTGCAATTTGCAATCCTCCTGCCTCAGCCTCTCCAGCACCACCATGTGGAGCTTGCACATATGTCTGTGTCTCAGCTGGTCTTCTGGGGAAGCGTTACGGCATGTGACTCGGTGTCTTCGCAGACTCAGTGTTTGAGAGAAGAAACCAGGGGAAGAGGGTTTGTGCCTGACTCCGTCGTTACAGAGCATCTCCATCTCCATTTCCCCTTCACTCACGTGCTCACCTCTCCTAGCCGCACCCCTCGGTCAGCTCTAGATCACGCTGGTCAGCAGCACTGGGGCTCTCTTCCAAGGACGGGGGAAGACCCCGTGGACCTCCTGCACATCTGCACCAGGCCAGCTGGTGAAACAGGAGAAACTCAACAGTGACTTTCTACTTTCAGACAACCTATTTGTCTATTAACCATTGAACACATAACCATTTCTTGTAGACATGAGACCATCTGCTTGTAGTTTGAGCCATGACCTATCAACCAAGCCAAAGCAATTGAAATATTTCAGGTTTTTTTGCATTGAAGTCCTATTAAGTTGTTAAAAATAGCAAAAATTAGCCGGTAAGGTGCCGCATGCCTTTAATCCCAGCACTTGGGAAGCAGAGGTAGGAGGATAGCTGTGAGTTTGAGGCCACCCTGAGACTACATAGTGAATTCCAGTTCGGCCTGGGCTAGAGTGAGACCCTACCTCAAAAAAAAAAAAAGGCCAAAATTTAAAGGCTGAAAAAATGCACAGCTAGTGATAATGAAAAGGAAAATGACATAAAATTTGCTGGAGATACAAAATAGTAAATATATGGTATGAGGATTACACTTCTTGGTGTTAAGCAGCTTGGTTATGTCCTTAATTGCTGAGATTGTATGTGTGTGTGTGTGTGTGTGTGTGTGTGTGTGTCTTTTTCTTTTAAGGAAGGGTCTTACTCTAGCCCAGACCGACCTGGAACTCACTCTGTAGTCCCAGGCTGGCCTTGAACTCACAGGGATCCTCATACCTCTGCCTCCTGAGTGCTAGGATTAGAGGTATGCACCACCACACCCAGCTAAGATGTTTTTCATTAACTTTTTAGTTAAGATACAAAATGAGTCATATATGTATGTATGTATGTATGTATGTATGTATATGTGTGTGTGTGTGTTATACACATGATTGTGCTTTGCTCATACCTACCCCATTATCCTCCCTTATCTCCTTTAGCACCCCTACTCATCCCCTTCTTTCCCCAAAATGATTCACCCCCCTTCATGTGGCTTGTTTTTCTTTCCCCATAACCCTTTCTTATTGCTCTTTCCATTTAACCTTCTTCCTCACCACTTCTTTCTCACCCTTCTACTTTTATGTCACATATATATTTTAATCTGATTTCTACACATAAGAAAAATGTGTGTTTTGTCTTTTTCTGAGTCTGGCTTAACATGATAATCTACAGTTCTGTCCATTTTCCAGAAAACATAATGTTTATAGTTCTTTACAGCTGAATAACCTCCACACTCATGTGTGTGTCTGTTATATTTTTTTATCCATGCATCTGTTCGTGGACATCTAGGCTGGTTCCATATCTTGGCTATTGTGAAGGGCACAGCAACAAACAGGCATCTCTGTGGCACACTGTTGCAGTCAGGTTCACATTGCTGGTAGAATTCATCCAACCAATAGCAGTTTGTGGGAAAAGGGGTTTATTTTGGCTTTCAGGAAGCTCCACGATGGCAGGGAAAAAACATGGCATGAGCAGAGGGTGGACATCACCCCCTGGCCAACATAAGGTGGACAATAGCAACAGGGGAGTGTGCCAAACACTGGCATGGGGTAACTGGCTATAATGCCCATAAGCCCAACCCCAACAATACACTGCCTCTAGGAAGTGCTCTGGGGAATCTATCACCCAGAAAACCTAAGTTTGTGGGGGACACCTGACTCAAACCACCACACACACTCACTGAGATCCTCAGTGTTCATTCCCAAGAGTCATGTAGCTGATCATATGGTAATTCTGGCTTCAGTTGATTGAGGAAACTCCACACTGGGCTCCATAGTGGTTGCACAAGTTTACATTCCCCTACATTCTCACCAGAGTTTGAAAATTAAGATTAAAGAACATGACAGAGTATTGGAGAGGCACATTTTGTTCCTCTTTTGAAGGTAAAATTGAATGATGTCAGTGATTGCTAGCTGAAAGAAATTCCAGGACCAATCCCTTCACACCTAATGAAGCCAATTTATTTTGGTATGTGTGACTAATGATGTCTCTACCTTAGGTATCAGGCTATAAGTGATGTCCTCCTTTATCCATAAGAGATGCATTCCAAAATCCCAGTGGATGCCTGAAACTGAACAGTACCAACTTTCATATCATACACACACATATAAATATATGTATGTATGTGTTTATATATATGTGATGCATGTATGTATATATATGATATATATGCATACATAATACACACACACACACACACACACACATATATATATATGGATTTTTCCTATATCTACATACCCAATATAAAGTTGAAGTTACAAATTAGGTACAGTTAAGAGATTACTAGGAAAACTGATAATAAAATAAAACATACTTCAATAAAAGTTATGTGAAAACAGTCTCTCTGCTCTGATTGCACAGTATTTACCTGTCTTGGGGTGATATATGACGATATTTACAGGAGGTGACATTCTTAGTCTCTTCAGCACATGCATACTACTATTCCCATTTTGAGATCATCATTAAGTGAGCCTCAAGTGCTGGGACGTGATGGTGGCTGATACCAAACACCAGGCCCACACCAGGAACTGACCAGGAAGCATGGCAGCAGCCACCTCATCTACAGCATCATTGTCTGAGCTTTTAGGGGCTCATGGTCAATGGAAGGATTGCATCATCTCACATCAGTCCAGAATGGCCAGTGCATGTTCAGTACAATATGATATTTTGAGGAAAGACCACATTCACATACCTTCTATGATAGTATCCTAAAAGAAATGTCCAAGGTTTATAGCACTGTTGTTAACCTCCTACTGTTTCTAGTTCATACAGTAATCTTTCCTATAAGTATGTATATGTTCCAGCGTGCAGCACTGTCAATGGTTTGAGGTATCTAGTGAGGTTCTTGGATCATCTCTCCTGCCAATAAGGGGAGGGAGATACTGTAATCCGGGAGACCTGCAACTCATTTGTGGCACACTAGCTGGGGAGCTCTAGGCTAGATGATTGTTCATATAGGGCTAAAATTCCAAGCATGCTATTTTCCAATTAATTCTTAGAAGGACTCTAAATGACACACTTGCTCATCACTAGGCCTCAATATAGACTCCTATAAAATTGTGAAATCACTTCTTATAAATACAGAAACAAAAAACATCTACATCTGGAGTCCTTTATCCTAAGTCTATGGACCTGCCACAATTTCTCACTGAAAAGCATGAAAAAGTCTGTCAACCTTGTGAAAGCAAATAGTCAAGATTTTATGCATATGGGTAGTTCTGGAAAGCTACTCGTGGCTTTTATCAAACTATAAAAGGGGAATCACTGTCAAAAAGGGTGGGGCTCAGTATTGTTCGACAAGGCTTATCTATCTTTAAAATATAGGTCTGCTGGAGGTGGTCAGTGGATAAGGCCCTTGCTACACAAGCATGAGGACAGGAGCTCTGCTCAGCTCCCATGTAAATGCTGGACACGCGTGCTGGCCTGTCTGCAATACCAGCGCTCCAGAGTTAAGAGACCGGGGCTTGCCTGCTAGCCAGCGAGCCCCAGGGCTCAAGTGAGAGGCCTCAGTAAGTAAAGAGCAGCGCTGGTAAGGAAGACAAGGGACGTCAGCCTCTGTGCTCCACATGCACTGGCGCAGACGTGGACCCACACACATGAGCTCATACATACATGCACACACACGTTTACATGCAAACCTAAATAAATAAAACTCAAGTAGATAAATGAAAATATGGCTCTCTATTTTTCCAAATCCCACATCAGAGTAGTGACCTGAAAGTAAGAGTGTATTTACCCAAGAACATCTACCACATGCTCAAACATGTGAGGGGCACTCCCTTTAAGCAAAAGAGCTCTTAAGTAGGACACAGACTATATTTTAATAAAAAAATGAATGTGCTTATAAAACCCATTAAAATTTTTATAATCATAGTACGTCCTGGAATACTTTTAGACAAAAGGAAATTGAAAACACGTGTTGGTGAGAAGGATGCTTTTTAACTTACAAGGAAAATTCCAGTTGAAGAATTCAACAGGGCTGGTTTCCTATAAGTAAGGGATTTTCAGAAAATCCTTTCTTCTGATGAGATGCCTATTTTTTTTTTTTATTTTCTAACTTTTTATTTTTTGGCTGACAGCCTCAACTGTCATTCTGTAAGCCACCAAAAGAAGTGAAGTTAAGTGAGCAGCCACTGAAAGACCCATATCCTATCCTAAAGTTCACAGACATGTAGGATTCCTCTGTGGGAAGACACATGATGGTTTCTTCCTTTTTCTGACCCAGCCACTGCTCCTACCCTCTGCATATTTTGAAGGGAAATGACTGGGAAGGAAGAGCCCCAAATCAGAATGGGGAGACATGTCTCACTCACGGTAGACACTGTTCAAAAGATCAGAGGTGGTATGCCTGCAGTCAACGATACCATCTGGTGTGGCCAGAACTGGCTGCAGTAGGAAGGGCAGAGCATTAGCAGCCAGCTCCTGGCCCCAGCCTTCTCCATCACTGTTGATAATCTCTAGGAACCAACCGGATGGAAAGACAGTGGAAGTGGTGAGGAGACTGGGTGAAGAACTATTCAGTGACAATCCTTTTTATCTTTGATGCAACAAACAGCTTATTGTACATCAGCCAGAAAATTCTCCATGAGATATTATGGTTCTCCTGGTGCAGAAAGGAACTGAGAAGCAAAGGAATGACATTCGTGTGACCAGAAATACCCTTGGTGAGCTCATGGCCCTGAGATCAGTCCACAAGCAGAGTATCTGTGTTCCTCTCTTATAGGTACAGGAAGGAACAACAAAAAGGAAGAACAGCAGAGTGGGACCAGGCAAGGATGATGAGACCAAAGGCAAATACTGTGGATGAACCTTGAGGAGACTGTGGCAGATGAAAGAAGCCAGTTATAAAAATTCTCATGCTACCACTTACAGCTATGTCCATAGTCAGATTGGAGTAGTCAGATTCATTGAGATGGGAAGGTCACCAGGGGCTGAGGGATGAGGAAAATTGGGAGTCATGTATTACTCGGAATGCTGCTTCAGCTTGGGGAAACGGGAAGGGTTTAAAGAAGGGTGCTGGTGATGACTGCATGGTGACACAAATATACTCACTGCTCCCGAACGGTTTGTTTAAAAGTGGCTAAGATGGTATAAATGACATTAATATATTCTGCCATGATTCTTTTACTTAAAACAAATCATAAACAAAATAAAGAGTTGCCCAATGTTTAGTCAGGATTTCAGTATCATCATAAATAAAGATGTAATGCTACACCACCTTGGAACTCGGATTCTGAAAACCTAGGGTGCATCTCCCACAGGGCATCTCTCCCAGCTGTCCCTCCTGCCCGCACCCCGGCCAGGCTCCCCATGCTGCCTGTGGCCTCACAGCCCCTACTTGGCTCCTCCTCAGTAAGGATCATTTCTTTTTTTAATGTTCTTTGTTTGCAGTTTTTTATTAGTTATGTACACAGTGTGCATACAACCATATTGGTACCATCATTAGCCTCCTCCCACCCTCTGCAGGGACCCTCCTCATTGGGTAATATGGGTTGTGCATTGTGGGGGTAGCCATTAGTTATAGGTAAGAGGCAATGTCTTTGTGCATAATGTCCCAACATATGACTCAAACAATTTTTCCACCTCCTTCTCCACAAATTTCCCTGACCCATGTCAGGTTCCTTTTAGGTCTACTTCAGTGATGAGGTCTTGGGAGCCTCTATGTCTCTGGATATCTGCCTCGGCAGGATTTCAGTGTTCTCTGTGTCTACCCCTTTTACCCTTGTGCTGGTACCAGGTTCACCAAGAAAGCAGCACTCTTGCTCATTTCGCCAATTACTCTTGGTTTCAGCTAGGGCCCTGGTGAGGTGCCACAGGCTGATTCTCTCCTCAGGATCTGCATCCAGCTAAAAAAGAGAAGCAGGTTCTCCAATGAAGAGTGAAGTCAGCACCAGATAAATGGAAAAACCATTATTATTCTAAAGAAAATTTAATAGGCATAGGCCTTCTTATAGCCCACAATCGGTGGGAGCTTGATAATGGAGAGCAGGCTCATTTTTTTTTGGATATGGTTCTGACTTGTTTCCCAGAACCAGCTATGCATTTTGTTTCACTGAGTGGATCAGTTAGCCAAATAAAGAGCAGTTGGTTACCCACCCTGGCTGTGTGCCACTATTGCACTTGTGTAAGCTTCATGTCAGGTTGTTTGCTGCTGAGTAGTTTAGACCATGAGTTACTTGGGCAGATATTGGTCACTTTCCCCCAGTCACTCCTGTAACACCTTCTGGCACTAGATGAGCTAACTATCTGGGAACTGACTCTTTTCCAGATTCCAGCCATGTCATTCCATGTTCCGTATCAACAGTATATGGTGTCTTCAGCATTAGGGTCTTACCACTAACCTTTGGTGGGTCACCAAGTACTCTGACAGAAATCTGTCTTCTTTTGGGAAACCTTGTAGGTCTTTCTGACTAACAGCTCATTGTGATGTTAACCACATGATGGTGCTGGGAGTTATAGGCCAGTGCCAAGGAAAAGAAGGAAGAAAAAGATAGGTAATATAAAAGAGATAGAGAAAAGAAGGAGGGAGGGAGAGAGAGAGAGAAATAGGAGAAAATTAAGATTAGTCTTCATCATACCTTCTCGAGGGCCCTGTGATTCAGGTGTTCCTTCTAAAGACCTGTCTTTTATGTCTGTCTTTTATGATGTAGAATTTTATGGTACCATTACCATGTGGGTCCAGTTTTGTATTCCCTACCCCCATTCTTACCCTCTCCTCCTGTCCCACCCTCCCTATTGTCTGGCCCTCAATATGTTTATTAGGTATATCAGCATCTCAGGCAGATTGAGGTTAGGAGCCACAGATGAATGAAACTATGCAATGATTATCTTTCTGTGATTGGGTGAGTTCACTGAGAATGATCTGTTCCAGGTTCAACCATTTTTCTTCAACTTTCATTGTGTCATTTTTCCTTACTGCTGTGTAGATCATTTCTTAGAACTGTGTGTCAACCTCAGCTTAACATATATGGCTATAACTGTTTTCCTCAAGGTAATGCCTTGGGTAGTAGTGACAGAGGTTAACAGGAAATTTTTAGAATAAAATCACAAACTGACCTATGATGAGGGTATTATCACTAATCAAAAGTTTATGCAGGGCTGGAGAGATGGCTTAGTGTTTAAGGCACTTGCCTGAAAAGTCAAAAGACCTCAGTTTGATTCGCCAGGGACCATGTAAACCAGATGCACAAGGTGTCACATGCATCTGGAGTTCATTTGCAGTGGCTGGAAGCCTGGCATGCCCATTATCTCTCTCTCCCCTGCCCCATCTTCCTCTCTTTCTCTCTCTGAAATAAATAAAGGAAAATAAAGTTCATACAGATGTACTTGAAATCAAATGACACCACCCCAGTGGTGACTGTCTCACAAATGTGCTTCAGCATTCTGGTGGACACCGGCGTCTAAAAGGAAAAGTAGAAAATTCTTAATTTGGTTTAACGAAGAAAAGCTCATCAAAGATTGGAGCCCACAGGTCCAGGTGGCCTCTAAATGGCTTTCAGGAGCATTATATTAAGGTTGTGGTTACAGCTCTCTATCTACAGTGGAGAGTAAGGTGGACTCAGACCCAGCAAGTATTAATAGCCTGTGATCCAGAGTCCTGTCGACACTGGACAGGTACAAACTCTGTGTTATCCTCCTTACCAACCTTTCCCAAGCCATAGGATACCGTCCTGGCATGTCCTACTGCCCAAGTTCCCATATCAAGCTTTCAAAGGTTCTGATGCCTGAACTGCCATCTCTACAGTCCTCTGCATGTTACTCCCACAGGTCCATGATGCTATAGCTTCCCCATCTGAAGAGAGGTTGTGAATGTTCAGGAGCCATGGAGTTAACATGCAAGATGCACTTTGCCTAAAGAAGCAGCTCTGAGCAAAACAACAACAATAAAACATGAATTTAAGCTCTGTCACAAGCACAAATGGCAAGCTTCAGGGGCAAATCCATCCACATCCAGCTGTGATCCTCCCCATGATGGCAACTCTCCATCCGTGGGTGATGAGCCCCCATGCCAGTATCTCACTCGCCAGCTGTGCCATCACAGGGTGTGTGTTCTTGCAGCTGGACTGAAGAAGATGGTGAATACCTTCTGGGTGGCATACAGTATCTCACTTTTTTCCAAAACTTGCTCTTGGCACACTGTGACTGCTCTGTGAAGTCCCCTCTCCACTGGATGGCCCCATGCTTCTGTCTGATGTACTGAATGGACTCGGGCAGGGTGCCATAGTCTTCGACTTTCCCCAGTTCAATCAGGATGACCTTCATGCCATCCTGGATTAGGGCATTGTAGATGGCAATTTGTTCTGCTGACATGTTAAGCAGGCCAAAACTGGGGTATGCAGGGACAACAGTGACAATCAGCCTTCTACAAAGCTTCACACTTTCGTCAATGACATTGGCAACAGCTGGAAATAGAGAAGGACAATTCAGAAGATCCCAGCATGAATGCAGCAGTGTCTGATGCTACAAGGAAAATGCTCCCACAGGAAATGGGCACTGGGAAAAGGTACTTTAAAATGTGCAGAGTGTAAACAAGAATGGGTTAACACAGAGTGCTAAAGTCTTCTTGATTTCCAAAAAGAACTGGTCCTTTGTGGTTTGTGGTAATCTGCAGTTATGTCTCTTTCCCAAACCCCAAAGTATGTAATCATGCCTATTTCTCCGTCACCAAAATAGCAGAATATCTGCTATATATTAAACTATGGACATATTTTAAGTATATTTTAACATTAGGGAAAAGGTAGTTAAGCCAAATATTGTGTCTCTATTTATAGTATTATGTTTTAATTTGTCCTCATGTTCTCTAAAGTTGTTCACATAATCAGGATATGTGTGATTAACCTAGAAATGAAATAATACACCCGACGGTTTCTTGAGGAGGAAAGCACAGTGGTTTCTAGGTACCCACCTCTGCAGTTGCCTCTCATGGGAATAAGAGACTGTCACCTCCTCAAAGACAACTTCTTTATCTGTTTAGCTTATTTTTATATGTCTAGTGACAAAATCAGTGCCCAGCATGTACAGGTAATCAATATTTACTTGTTAAATAAGTGAATAATTTATTATTCAGTCACTTCCTTGTGAAGCCTTCCAAGGAAGAGAACAAAGAGGAGAAGGGAGGCTTAGACTGAGTGGCTGTATGAGATAAGTCCAGCTGCTCTAGTCCCAGAAAAGTATTCTCATCCCCATCTCCTCAGTGAGACCACTGGTTTTCAGAGATGCAGAATGAACTGTCCAAAGCCACATGCTTATTAAATGGGAGATGTAGATAAAAACATTCTATCTTATTTTATAGAGAAGGAGCTTATGGAGTCATGGTTTATAAATTCAGCTTTAAATATGATCTTATTTGCATATTCAAACAACAGGAAACCCATGGCAGTTAGTCTCAATGAAAGGAAGGCAAATGATCACTTGTCTCTTTCTGGTGTTTCGGCCAAGACTATGTCATTGGCCACCTGTTTACATGCAATAATGCCGAACACTGTGTTTTAGCAATGAGCCTAAGGAGAGAAGAGTGAATCTTAACATTGACTGTAGGTTCTGGTGGGCCTGCGAGGCTGAGCATAGACTTCCCAGGGTTCCATGAAGAAGGCGGGCAGACTTGTAAACATTTGTAACAAGAAGGAAGAAACAGATTCATTGCCTTTTGTTTCTGTTTTGAGACATGATCTCCTTGTAACCCAGGCTAAACTTCCAATCCTCCCGCCTCAGCTTCCCAGTGAAGGCCTAGAAGTATTTGCCATTGCTTCTGGCCCTTTCATGATCTCATCTGCCTTATGCTTCACTTAACAACACACCTTGTCCAGGGAATTCGTCCCTGCCAAATATAAATAACTTATATCCACACTGTTTCTCCAGCACCTCAGGTAGGAGCTTCAGTACCAGTGTGTCCACGTCATGTCCCTGGCTTTCTTGTGGACACTTGGGGTATAAGACATAGGCATCATACAGCTTCCCATCTGAAAAAGAAAAAGGACAGGCCCATGGAGTGATTTCTCCCAAATTTCTTCATGCAACAAAGTGAACTCCTGAGGAGCTGCAACAAGCCACATGCCCCACTGGCTGGTTGTCAATGATATACAACCACACTTCATTCCCATAGTCTACTTATGAGGGATGTTGATTGATGCCTACTGCAAGGCAGCACAACTCAGCCAGGATAGGTGGCATCATTTCTACAATTCATGATTCCACCCCATGTCTTCTAAGTGCCCCGCTGCCCATAATGGGGCTAAAAATGAGGCTTGAGAGCCTAAGACTCCACCCATGCTAACCTTGCAGGCCTGGGCAATGGAGGACTGTACTAACTCCACCAAGCAAAACAGGCTAAGTTCCTCCTAATTCATGTCTATTGATAAACTCATCACAAACAGAACAAGCTCTAAGTGGACTCTCAGCATGCCACACAGCACTGAGCAGTATAAGGCAACAACACATGTTCCCTTAGCGTCCACCATACTTCCTTACTGAGCAGTCACAAGAAATGTCACTGTGCTTGTCACCAAGGCAAAGATAAACATGACATGCCATCTGAGCATGCACACTATTCACACACTCAGAAATGCAACATCAGGAGATACTGTACAATGACAACAGGTGAAAGGAAACAAAATTCCTTTTTGTTCAGAATTCTTGCTAAATTAAACTCACAAAAGACATGCAACAATCCTGGATTTTAGTAAGGGGAGGATTTTGAAAAATAGTTAAGGTCTAAGTATGGGGGATTTCAGGTGGGGCAGGAAGAAGTCTAAGACAAGGTGGCAAGGCAGCACTGAGACCCTACTCAAGAGTGCTAGGAACAAGCCAGCCTGGCCTGCAGGGTGAAGGGTGTGAGTGGAGAAGAGGCAGTTAAGCCCAGTTGTGGGCATCTCATTGGAATTTTGAGCTGTTTGGAAACTCAAAGCTAACATAATGGGGTTCCTGGAAGACATCACTGCTTTTCCTTTTCTTTCAAGGAACTTTGATAAATAGTCTTAGAGAATGGAGTGGTTCCAGCATGGACAAGAGAAGACTAAATCTTGTATTTTACCTCATTGGGTCTAATTAACAGTAACTAAAACGTATATGTAACATGGTTACATGTCATCTTTTTCTACCACATCATTGCCTTCAGGTCTCTGCTCGCCACCCCCAGCCATGCTGCTAACCATGCCAATTCATACACACACACACATCCACATAGTCATGCAAGCACCTATGTATAAATACATGAACACCTATACATGCATGCACATGCCTCTGCACACATGCACCCAGGCACATGATTATACACCTATATCCTTCGATCTGTCTTCCTACCTCTTCATGAAAGGAAGCTGTGTGAAAACTAAGCAGGACCCTGTCCAAGGGAGTTGTTTGTTGGTGCTTTCTCGACATCTAACACAGCTTCATTTCACAGAGATTTGAAGGGACATAATGGAGAGAAGAAGGTTCTGGAACATGGGAAGACCCAGCCCTGGGCCCATAGGACATGTCTTAAAGGGAGGACTGCTTTGTGTTTGGAGATGAATGAAACTCAACATAGCTAAAACTTCTATGGAATCTTAAAAGATGGTAGACTGGACCAACAAGAAAATAGTTTTCTGTATGAAGTTAAATGCCATATATTTGACTTTCCACACCTGGAGGAGATAGAGAAAAAAATAAAGAAGGTAAGAAAGAGAGAAATTTCACAAGGTTCTTTTATTTCTCAACTTTTTAGGAAGGAAGGACATTTTCTGATATACAGATCTGATTGTGTTTATCTTTATGTCTCTGAGCAAGTGTGGTTCTGGCTGGAAGAGCCTTGGCAGAAAAGTTACCAAGCTGTGCTCAGCATAGGCCTTGTCCTCCATCCCACTGTAGTCACTGACTTCTCCCTTCTCTCACTGTTTCTTATTTTTCCCACTGGTTCTGATTTAAAAAAAAAAAAAAGGGTTTGCCCTTGCCAATTTTTTTTTTTCTTTTTTGACAGTATTCCATGTTCCTTTCATCTAAGAAAGCCATCTGAGGACACAAATTCCAAAACAAAAGAGAAAGATTTGAGTGGCAAGAGTTCCCACATCTTTTAAAACCACAAAATCTGAAAATGCTCCAAATTTTTTCATCTTTTTTTCCCCTACACTTCCCACTACCATCACCATGCTGAGTACCAAACCCCATGGTCTTACATGGCAGGTATATGCCCACCCATGAGCTATATATGTCAGCCCTCTGACAGAGCTCTGGAAATGGAAATGATTAGCTGACTTGATGTTCAAAGGCACTAGGATTCCATCACTTTCAAATGACCAGTTTGTAATCTACTGATGAACACATCACAGAGCATTTGCATGCTTGGTTCTCACAGTCTACTGTGAAATATACAGTTGAATCCTAAGATGTTGAGAAAGGAAACCGAGACAGATAAGGGTGCATGAGATCTCAAAGGTACACAGGTTTGACGTAAACCTAGGCTGGCTGACCAATCCCACCTAGGGTGGCAAAATAGGATTCCAAAGCAGAAAACCTCAGAAAGCTCAGTTCCTGACTAGTCTTATGCAATTCTGACTTAACTCTCCAAATGTGGTTCTAATAGCATTTCCAGGTACACATGTTCTTTCAGAACTTTTCCATATCCCCAGAAAGAATTAGAATGTAATTTTGTAGGTCTCCACAGCTGCCTTAACAAGGAGGATGTTGTGGGACAGACACAAGAAAATCCAGACCTGGGTTATATAAACAAAGATAGCTCTGTCCTAGCTTTCTTACTCTTGAGCTTCACCCAGAGAAGACAGCTATCACACAGGGAAGAAGCCCAAATGTGGCCACATAGAGAGAGATCCTTGTGGAGAGGAGCTGAAGCCAAGTGTTAATAGGCAAAGGCACCTGCCAGTCATGCAGCTGAGACCTCGGACATCCTGGGGCTCTATTATGGCCATACACATGTGCAACCCACAGGAAACATGAGTACAGTGAATGGTTGTTTTATACCATAACATTTCTGAGGTAATTTATTTGCCAACCACAGTTACTAGAACCAAACAAATGAGACGAAAACAATAGATATCAGTAAATAATGATGAGTTAGATACCTTACCACTGTATTTCATCAAGAAAATTCCAGAAATGTAGTGATTGTTCTGAGCAATCTGGGCTGTGTTGGTACCCACTCACAACATTCACCTCTCTAGAATGGGAGGTAACAATTTATTCATGTCTGGCCATGCTCTTTTATTTTCTGAGGATATTATACAATGCCTTCATTGTTAAAACATCTATATATGGCATGGCCTTATTTATTGTTTGCAAAACATACAAAAACCAATCTGCATAAATTAATATTTGTAGCCTCATCCCTGTTGACTAGTTGTCAAGATGCTGGAAGGAATTATTGTCCTGTCTTAACCTACAGTGGACCATGCAAGCTTCATACCTGGGCAGTCGAGCCAACTGGTACAATGATGAGGAAACTAACTGCTCTCTGCTTGGATCTGTGGTCTGTTCCATGGGAGGGAATTTATGCCTGATACTGAAAAATCTAATCAAAAGCCTATAACTGTGGAGGTCATAAGCTTTAAGGGTCTAAATAGATATATTATGCTCACTAAACTGCAATTTGGCTAAATGGATATATTATGCCCTCCAAACTGCCCTTTAATACTTATGTTTATGCCCAGATATTAATGCTACTCTCAGTATTGATTAGAGAAGCTTCTCTTTTAATATGGCAGTGACCACTAAGTAGAGTCAAAACTCACCAAAGAAGAGACAGTGAAGTGTTTTGCACTAAGTAAGACATCTCTAATATACCCTCTAAGACTCAGGGACCACAGTGAAAGATGTGGTTGGCAGAGTGTAAGACTCGAAGGAAAGGAGTGCTTTATAATACTGTCTTTTACACAAAGTAGCTACGGCATTCATAAGCTCACAGTGCCTGACAACACTTACATAAGTAGTAAGGCCTGCATAATAGGAGAGGAAAAAATGATGACATCAAACTAGGAAAGAGACTACTTAGAAAGAAGGGATTCAGTGGAGGAGAGGAGGATTATGATCATGATATATTGGATATATATATGGAGTTGGCTAATAAAAATTTAAAAAATAAATTAACACTTGTGAAAGATTATTCAATTCTCTTCTTTCTCTTAATATGACATCACTATATTTGACAACCAATCAACCTAAAGCAGTGGAACAGTCAGAAAGATTCAATTTGATGAATTACCCATTAAAATGGAGGCACCAATGTCAATGACTATGTAAGAGCCTTTACTAAGATACATGAGAAATGGTGTGTCTAGCCCCAACATACTAGAAGGAAAGCCATGTAAAACATGTAAATACATTTGCCATGGAATATTACAGGCAAGATAGTTTACATCACATCATTTACATGAGTACTTTCTACCACAAATCCCCTTTTGAAACAAATCCCAGAAGAACTCACATTCTTTCATGAGCAGCAGAAAGGTTTGGGGGGACAATACATCATGAATCAACTTTGTTTTGACTTAGAAAGACCAAGATCTGTCATCAACTCTGCCTGTTGCTTAGAGACATACCACCCAGGGAGCTCTGAAAGTACCTATGACTTGATAGAAACACAGAACTCCCTGACTTCCACCAGGCCTGTGAATGACTCTCATACAATAGCTCATAGGTGAATTATATACACCTATGAATAGTGTGGCAAAGCTTGACTAACCTGGTTGAAGTAAACGGCTTATGATAAAGACATGATTTCTCTCCCACATTCATGTCTGCCATACTCAATAGGTTCTAGAAATTCTCAAGGGTGGCCACACTGTCAATAGGATCAGTCTTAACTTCAGAAGCTCATCCTTAGCTCACTTTAAAGCCAGCATTCAAAGAGCTACTGCAGGGTAGTTCTCATAGATGAAGATATAGAAAACTCAATCACAGACTATACTCACTTTCCAGGATTAAGAAAGAAAAAAGAAAAGAAAAGAAAAGAAACATGAAGCCAGCTGGCCACCTGTCAGCTACTCCTACGCCCTGGCATTCCAGTTTTGCAGAATCTGGGCTGTACTGTTCTCTGCAGAGGGTGAGGCTCCCTATGTCTCATCTGCTGAGCTCCCTCACTCAGCCTGGGGGAGTCACTATTCCTTCTTGAAAACTTGATCTCACTGATAGGCTACTTTACTACAAACACTATACATATAAGTCACAGCTGAAGTCACACTCCTGAGAGTTACAGTGAGTCAGAGGTACAGACATCAAGGAACCAGAGAGGACAGAGAAGCCAGAGCTTCCAGAAAGACCACATGAAGAATCACAATGTCCTATTAGTCAAAATTAGAAAACAGCACACCACTCCTCTCTGTGTCAGAAGAGAGTGGAGGGCGGAGTCGTCTTCTCTCACAGGCGGCCAGGGTGGCAGTCTCAGGGTGTGGGGACTGGGCTGGTGCTGTGCATGAACACTTCAGTTGTGTTGAGTTTGGAAGGAGATGGCACAACTCGTTGCCCAGGGGTTCCCTGCTTTCTGGGGTGCTCAAAGGTTGCCAAATTTTATGGTGTTTTGTTTTGTTTTGTTTTGTTTTTCTGGTACTAGGAATTAACTCCAAGGTCTCACACATGTTAATCACATGCCTTTCCATGGGCTACACCCTGGTCTCTGGTTGCCAATTCTGGATTTTGACATTTAATTTAATCCAGAGTTCATGTCAGAGCATCTGAGTTTGATCAGCTATGTGAATAGTAGTCTGTGCCACACTTTTTATGGAGAAGCAAGCACTGAGAACCCATGACACTCCCCATGGCTTAGCTCCTTGGTGTCCTTAGACTCACGTCCTCTCACTTACCTGCTCCTGTTGATATAAACACTTCTCTGGACTAGAAAAGATTAAATTTACTAATCCTCCCTAATTTGGCTAGACAGGTGTCCTTTGACTTGATATCAATTTTTATGTGTAAATAGGGGACATTTAAGCAGATTTACTGCTATTTTGTAAGGCTTTAATATATAATGTTTATTCTGAGACCAGAAACAAACAACAACAGAAAACCCACAATAATTGCACTGAGTTACAACCACATTGGAAATAAATGCCTGTGTGTGAGAGTTTCAGTCCTCTGCACTGGCAGGACGCAGGCACCAGCACAGAGCAGAACAGTGGAAGACAGCTTGGCTGATTTCCAAACTACCCACGGAGTCTCTACCTCAGACTGCTGCTGGGCATTCTTCACCCTCAACTGCCTTACTCCCTCAGCATAGCCGGGTAGAATTTAATCCCCCCTTCATCCCTCCTTTCTTTTTTTTCTTCCTTCCTCCATTCTTCCCTTTCTCTCCCATTCCCTTTCTTCTGTTGTTTTGTCCCTCACTCTTTCTTTTAATAGTCTCTCCATCTGAGAAATAGACAAAAATTAAGTAGCTTTCTATTTTCACCCAGAGACCCCAGGGAGGAACTAAAATTCAATTCAGGTAGGTTGCCCAGATTGGAGGGTTGGAGATACAAACCCCTTGGGTACAAAGTACAAGGCTTAGAGAGAGCTGCCACCACAGGCAGCATGAGTCCCACCCAAGCTTTCACGGTGCTGAGGAGACATCCTGGGCAGCCCTTTGCTGTGGAGAAATGTCCTTGTTGCGAGGAGCAGTGGGTGCAAGCACCTCTCTTACAGCCAGTGCAGCACGCCCCAGATGACCTGCCGCACTGCTTCATAACAGTTTCTTCCACATTACTAGCCTGCAAGTCACACCATCTGAAGCACAGGAAGCTCTACAGAGGTACTGTACACTACATTCACCAACAAGGAAGCCACACTTGTGAATTATGACTAAGTCCATTTAAAATGGTTATACCGATGAGTGGACAAAAAGGCATTTTTCAAAGACTACATGCACTTACCTTCTATAGCCCTCGTAGACAGGAAGGCACGCCGGTACCACAGTACAATGTCAATCTTAAAGTTGTGGTAAATGCACAGAACGAGTACAACCAAGACGACCAAAGTGACAAGCCCCCCTATCAAGTAAGCTTCAAAATCTGGAGCTATAAAAAATAGCAAAAACAAAAACAATATATATATATATATATATATATATATATATATATATATATATACACACACACACACACATACATACATACATATATAAATATTTGTATACAAAGAGTGAGTTTCATGCTTCACATCTGCACAGCATTTTATAAAAGTACAGGGGGAAATGTCAGGATACTGCTTAAATACGTCTTCACATTACAACATAGATATGGGAGTAGAGTAATCTGAACAAGATCATAATCTAAGGAAGCCCATAGTTTGAGAAGCCAGGGGGAAAAGCCTGCAAAGGCCTGGATACAGCTGTGGTGTTGCTGCATCCATGGAGACTGCTTTCAGAGCAGGCATGCTCAGGTTGATTCAGCAGGCCAGCATGAGCCCCTCCTGAAGGAGAGACTGACTCTCCTTCAGGAGGGTCATATTTCTGGACTGTTCCCCAGGTGGCTTCACTGCATGTTCCTGATTACAGTCCTATCACATTTCTCCTGCAGTCCTCAAAACCAAGTGGCAGGATTCCTGGCATAAAGAGCCTTTGGCTATCTTCGTAAACTACCTCTGTTGGCTCCACAAGACCAGGCTCGGGGACACCTGGAGTCAGGGCTGGGTGCCCACCTGAGAGTCCTTGCTTTGTTCTACGGACACACTGCAAGGCAATAAGCAGAAGATGCATAAGGAGCCGAACCAGTTCCTCTGGAAGTGCAGGTCCCAGGAACACCTCCCACACACCAAGAAGAGAAAGCACTCAGCAACTGCCTCACCACAGCCCAATCCTGCACCACCAAAGGAGTCCCCAAGGTGGGAAGAGGAAAGAGGAACAAGGAGAGAGGAAGAGAAATCCCTGTCCCCCATTCTGGGAACACACCTCACCAATCACTTCCTTGATCCCCCATCCAGATTCTTCCATTCTCACTCAGTGCTGGCAGCAGGGAGGAGGGAGGAACCTTTGTTCAGAACTATCAAAGCAAGCACTTTCACAGCCTGCTTCTGGGCCACAGCAGTATATGGTCAACGTCTGAGGCCTAACTGCCTGCTTAGTGTTGCCTAGTACTAGATAGGCAGCACAATAACAAAAAACACACTTGGCCTTCACTAAAGCCAACCACACAATCTAGAAATCCTAATTTCTAATAAGGCTGACCTTTGCCTCTCTCCTTGTCACTAAGAGCATTTGGCACATGGGAAAAGACAATTATATTAAAAAGATAATTTTAAATAAAAACAATCCATTGCATAAGTCCCAGTACAATAAGGGCACCTGCTCCATGTATTGTTGCCCAGCCTGGTACTATCCTTTTGTTATAACCTCTATCTTCTGCCTTCTATGAAAGGGAGTCTCCCTTTTTATTCATCCATTCCTTCTCTTTGCCAGGTCTTACTGCTCACAGTTGTGGAAGCAACACCACCTCTTCTCTTTGGGAAGATCTGTGTCTGGGGAGTGTTAATGTATATTTCAGAGATCTTGGAATGGCAAACTATATCACTGTGTACAACTATGCCCACAAGACTTATATGATGCAAAGAGTCTTTGGCAACCAGTCAGGAGTAGTGATCTGAAGTTCATGATGAACTGAATTTGGGGATGGTGATCCCTCCTTCTACTGTAAATGACGTGACACTGGAACAGGGGTATTCATGAATAACTGAATAGGGAGGGAGCAAAGGCTCTAAAATACAAATAAATAGAAAACGCTTTGAGATATAACAGATGTCCTATTTAAAATAGCATCTGTGGTTTTCATGCATCCTTCAACTAAGATGGAAGCTGAGGATGAGCTTGAAAGAAAGAGAAGGATTCCACCTATCTGACAGCTTCCTCGTGACCCTGTTTCAGATGGTCCAAGTAAGAATCAAAGCTATGGTGTCTTCCACAAGAGCGAAGAAGCCATATGAAAAAGCAATAATGTTAACTCTCCTCCCAAGTAAGTGAACAACAAGTTTGACTTTAAGAGGATGGGTTCCTAAGAACTCAAGAAAACAAAGAACACATGACCAAACATACATTGCATGTGAGCAAAGAAATGAGTGCTGAGAGAAGCCACGTATCTTTAGCAAGTGAGAGCAAGTGGAGGTCTAAAAGGAAACAAAGGATCCCTTCTCCCAGTGACTTACAGGTGTTAACACATGACAGCATCAGCCCCTGAGCCTGGGTTTGGCCTCAGAATCCTCCTAAGCACAGTGGTTCTGGATAAACAACACCCACAAATCAGGGGGCAGAAGGCTATATAGGGCAGTTTGGGGGTGTCAGTAAATAAGCATTCAAATGTACAGGTTGAGGCTGATTGTAACATATATAGGTTCCATGGAGTCTCCAAGATGTGTCTGGCAATTAGCTTCCTTCTTTTCTCTGATGTGGAGCCTGAATCTCACTCTCTGGTTTAAGTCAGGCTGGTTTTTAATTATATTTTTCCTGCTTGGTGCTACAGGAGTGCCAGATGAAAGGAGCACCTACCAGTTCTGCCTGCTCCCTGATTTGAAAACTATGCTATTTTAAAGTCATATCCTTCATCAAAAGCATGTGCCCCTTAGAAGACCCTTCTGTCCTCTGACCTGACTCTGCAGGGCAGACAAAGGAGGTGGCCAGGGGTGATTGAGAGAGAGAGAGAGAGATTGTGGAGGCCAAGCCAGGAGTGTCAGTTTCATCCCAGGGTAAGGAGGTAGGTGCTACTGTTCAGTCAGGGGATAGACAAGGTTTTAGCCATGTTTAGAGATAAGATACTTGACTAGACAAAGTTCTTCAAGTAAGAACAGCATGTGGAAAACTGAAAAAATCATCCACATAGCACGTAACAATGACTAAATCCAAAATAATACTAATAAAAATAAAGCCAAGTTTTTAGACCTCATAAAGGCCAGCTCTGGGCTTGCTTTGCAATGTTATTTCATTTGATTCTCTCATGCACTACTCTTTGGAAGGCATAGAAATCCGTATGATCAAATTATATGGCATATAGAAGAGGTAATGACAGTCTCTCATTTGAAAAGTCTACTGTTAACAATGTACCATGAAGGGTTGTTCCTACATGAGTACTAGGATACACGTACAGGAATTGTCATAGTGACATTACTTGTTAATTGTACCAAAATGAAACCAAACCAATGGACCATTTATTTACTTATTTATTTTTAAATAATAACTTTAGTATATTTTATTTATGTATTTGGGAGAGAGAAAGAAAGAAAGAAAGAAAGAAAGAGAGAGAGAGAGAGAGAGAGAGAGAGAGAGAAGGAAGGAAGGAAGGAAGGAAGGAAGGAAGGAAGGAAGGAAGGAAGGAAGGAAAGAAGCAGATAGAGAATAGGCATGCCAGGACCTTCAGCCACTGCAAATAAACTACAAATGTATGTACCACCTTGTGTATCTGGGTTACATGGGTTCTGGGAAATCAAAACTGGGTCCTTTGACTTTGCAGGAAAGTATCTTAACTGCTAATCCATCTCTCTAGCCTAATATTTTTTTTTTTTTTAATGGGAGACAGAGAGAGAGAGAGAATTGGTTTGCCAGGGCCTCTAGCCACTGCAATCAAACTCCAGATGCATGTGCCAACTTGTGCACATGTGTAACCTGTGTGCATGTGTCACCTTGTGCATCTGGCTTATATGGGTTCTGGAGAGTCAAACCTGGGTCCTTAGGCTTTGCAGGCAATTGCCTTAACCACTAAGCTAACTGTTCAGCCCCACATTTGTAGTAGAATTGATAAGTGGTGACCTAGCTATTGAATGCAAATGGTTTCACCAATGAAAATGAATGAAAAGCAACATGCTACATTATTAATGCACCAACATATTCCAGATTCCTGAAAAAAGAACTTAATTATAGTGGAAATCATACTATCTAATCATCTTAATGTAAAACCCAAAAACAGATAAAACCTAGCCATATTTTAGGGGTACCAACATAGATTGAAAGTGAATAAATTATAATGTTAAAAGTTGGACTGCCGAGCATGGTAGCACATGCCTATAATTCCAGCACTTGGGAGGCAGAGGTAGGAGGATCACCATACACTGGAGACCAGCCTGAGACTACAGAGTGAGTTCCAGGTTAGCATGGGCTAGAATGAGACACTACCTCACAAAAAAAAGCAGAAATTTGGAGAAGTGCATATCAAAGCAGGAAAGAGATAGTTTGGCCAGGAAGGATCTAGGGGACTCTTTGGGTACGACAATGTCTGTTTTTCATAATGTAAGTAGTAACTTTTATGCACACTTGCAACATAATTCTCATGTACATTGTTGCATTTGTTCTTTCCTATGTGTATATTATGTTTCACAATAAAAAAGTAAAAAGAAGTTCCAGTTTGTTTACAAAACCACTTGGTTCCATGATTGTATGGAAGGCACTATTATGGTACTCATTTTATAGAAAAAGAAACTTGGACACAGAGGCGTCACACAGCTTACAAATTCTAAGGTCAGGATCCGAACCCAAAAGCCTTGATGTTGACTTTCTAGGTTGGAACCACTCCACCTGCTAGCGTGCTAAAGGAGTGGGCAGGTGGAGGAAGCTGCTACAGGCAGGCCTGTGGAGGAAGACTAGAATGAGAGCACTGTCATGAGGGAAGCAAAAGAAAGGATCAAGATGACATCAGACTTTGAGTCAGAAGCTCTGGAAGGCATGGAGGTATAACTAGTAAAGGTAAGAAAAACAGAAAGAGAACCAGGAAGTTTAGGTTTAACCAATTTAACTGTGGTCCAGGACACATTGGGAAGGAAGGACTGCCATGGGAGAAGAGAACAGAGTGGGAAATTTGGAATCTGTGTGTACCTGAATGGGGGTGACAGTTGAATGATGGGAAAGGGGGGAGGTGTGGGTGCAGAAATAAAAACAGTACTGACAACTGAACCTCGTGAACTCCCAAGGTGCCATTCAGAAAGATAAGACCAGTTAGGCGGCAGTGACAAGAGGAACAATGGATTCTAGAGGCAGGTGAGCCTAACCCTCATCCCACCAATGCCACCCTCAAGAGTTCCCAGGAGACAAAGGCAAAGAAAGTAGATGTCCCATGTTCACCATAGTTGAGATAGCGGGGGACAGAGTGACCTTGGCCATTCTAAGTCACAGATGTGAGGGGAAAGCACACACACTCAGAGCTGCAAGCTGCTAAGGACAGATCTCTATCCGCAGCTACTAGAAGGGAGGTAAAGAACACGCGCAAGGTCGGGGGGCTGGCAAGAGCAGAGCCACCTCTGCTGTCTTTATGAAGCAGCTCCTGGGTTCCCGCCAAGTTCTAGAGCTTTCCGTCGATGCATGGTTAACTTATTATCAGTGCATTCTAGAAAACTCCTTTCCTTCTCGCATAACTACAAAGAGAGATGGAGAAAGGGATTAATAGAATCAAGAAAAGGGGGAAGCCTTAACCAAAACTAAGTACAATAAATAAATAAGAAAAATGCGGGCAAAGAGGAAAGGGAAAGGAAAGAGAAAAAGAAAGAAAGAGAGAGAGAAAGGGAGGGAGGGAGGGAGGAAAAGGGAAGAGATGAGAAGAAAAAGTGAAAAAAAAGATTGCCTTGGTAACTCACAGAGTATTTTACATGGTATATCATTTACATCTCTTGGCATGACATGAATTTAAAGTTTTCCTCTGATTTTTCCCTCTGTTTTCTGACCTTGTTACCACCAGTGGATCATCCAAAAAAAAAAAAGTATGGAAGCTGGGCGTGGTGGTGCACGCCTTTAATCCCAGCACTTGGGAGGCAGAGGTAGGAGGATCACCATAAGTTCGAGGCCACCCTGAGAATACAGAGTGAATTCCAGGTCATCCTAAACTAGAGTGAAACCCTACCTCGAAAAAAAAAAAGAAAAAAAAAAGTATGGAGTACATTTTGTATATACATATGGAATTGGAAGTCCTCCTGATCAAATATCAAAATTATAAATAATTTTGCAGAATAAGTAAAAGCATTTTATTTGTATGCCAAGTTACTTATAATCAACTAAAAGTTGAATTAAAAGAAAATGAGTATAAAAGTTGTACAGTCATACTAATAAAGGAAACCCCAATTTTCTAAAATTTGTATGCATTAAAAAAAATCTAAGGCTGAAGAGATGGCTTAGTAATTAAGCACTTGCCTGTGAAGCCTAAGGACCCCAGTTCAAGGCTCGACTTCCCAGGACCCATGTTAGCCAGATGCACAAGGGGGCGCACACATCTGGAGTTCGTTTACATTGGCTGTAGGTCCCGGCACACCCATTCTCTCCCTCTCTCTCTCCCTCTTTCTCTCTCTGTCTGTTGCTCTCAAATAAATAAATAAAAATAAACAATTTTTTTTTAAAAATCTCAATGCATATGAATAAATCACACTAGTTTTTCACTGACTGTCACATCTAAGTTCTTTGTGTAGTTCACCATTCATCTCCTACCAAGCACATGATGTCACTTCTCTTTCATAAGTCTTCGCTGGCCATTATTTTGAATGCTCTGACCAGCAGGTGATGCGCTGTACATTACCTGGGAGTCTGAGTATGATGTAGGCTGAAGACATTCCAGCATGACATGTGAAAGGATGGCCATAGTCTTCCATTTTCACTTCTAAGAAGGTTATGTTCACCGTATAAAAAATGTGATCTGTGTAAGAAACATTGGATCTATAAAAGAGAAAAATCAATCATTAACACATGAGTCATTCTTACCCAGAATAATTAGAAAGTGTTTCTTCTGGAGATATATTTTTTCTAAAGATCTCACTAGACTATTATTTTGCCCTAAAAATACGTTATGGAGTACCTCAATGTATGTAGATTGTATAGCCACAAATTTGTATTTTTATCCGGACCATCATAAGAAAGGGTAGCTCTGTTAACTATAACACATTTCCAGCCCTGAACAACGTCATCAGCAAAGCATATCCCACTTTCTGATGTCATTAGTCCTGTTTTATACCACTCAAATTATAATTCCATAAATTGAGTTTGACCCACTCAGTTCACTGCTGACTATATAGTGACTTTTCTCCCTCAAGAAACCCTGTGCCAGTCCTTGCTTTGCACTTTCTGCCTTGAAGGCTTCTGGTTCCCTATATAAATACATGAGATCATGGGATGAACTGGTTTTGAGTAACAGTTGGAGAAATGCATGCTGTCTCTCTAAGGTATGGTTCACATTTTGTCTCATGTCCTGACTGCGTTGATAATGTGAATATCTCACACTCGTCTGAGCCAGATGCCCAGAAGTCTTTGAAAGACAAAGCCAAGAGCAGCAACGAAGAGCCACCTGGAGCAGTCCACACAAGGCAGTAGTCACAACAAATCACTGTGGGGACAAGGTCCTGCTGGCTTTTAGACAGGCAGAGCAGCACCTACTCGATGCCTTCTCTGATGCGCTTGGAGCTGCTGTAGTTGTCATTTACCAGGGTGTTGTTCACTCTCCAGCACCGGCGGTTTGTGTTCTCCTTCACGTCTGTGATATTGCAATCCACAGTGAGGATGGAGCCTGCAGCAATCAAGTTGATAAACACTGAGTGGAAGTTCTACAGCTGTCAGTATTTTAAATTACCTAATGCCTGGTCAACAAATGCACCAGCAGTGTATGAGCCTGCTTGTTACTTAATACATTCAATGATATTTGGTCAGTCTCATTTATCTTAACAACCCTGATGTGTCTGTTATGGTACCAAACTCTCAATGTAATTTGTACTTCCCTAGGGCTGGGAAGATTGTTCAATGATAATAAAGATGCTTGCTTGTAAAGCCTGCTGGCCTGGGGTCAAGTCCCAACCCTCCTACATAGCCGGAGGCAAAAAAATGGTACCAGCATCTGGTGCTCATTTGTAGCAACAAGAGACCTTGGCATGTGCACGCATATGTGAACATGTGCGTGCACATGGCAATACACACACACAAACAAAAATTAAAAGTAATAATCAGGGCTGGGGAGATGGCTTAGCACTTAAGGTGTTTGCCCACAAAGCCAAAGGATCCTGTTTCAATTCTCCAGGACCCATGTTAGCCAGATGAACAAGGGAGTTCGTTTGCAGTGGCTTGTGGCCCTGGTATGCCCATTCTGCCTCTCCCCCTTTCTCTCTTTCTCTCAAATTAATAAATAAAATATATTTTTTTAAAAAAGTAATAATCATCTTTACTTCCCTAGACTTCACATTAACCAGCAGTCACCTTCAATATTTTTGGTCATGGGGGCAGAGATGGTTGTGAATTATGTGCCAATGTATCCATCCTCTGCTACTAGTCCATCTTTTCCTTTTGAAATTGGAATAATTCCTCATACAGTCTGGGTATGCCTTTGATCAGTTATTATACATATCTTTTTCCGTGCTGCACCTTTTCATTCTTCTAATGCTGTATTTTGATATGCAGAAATTTTCTTTTAATGTTCTCTGCTATATGTACATATATTGGTCAATGATATATGTATGTGTGTGTGTGTGTGTGTGTGTGTGTGTGTGTGTGTGTGTGTGTATATATATATATATATATATATATATATAATTTCTTTATTTATTTGAGAGAAAAAGAGACAGGTCTCTACCTCTAGAGGGAGGGAGAGAGAGAATGGCTGCACCAGGGCCTCTAGCCACTGCAAACAAACTCCAGACACAGGCACTGCCTTGTGCATCTGGTTTATGTGGGCAATCCAACCCGGGTCCTTTGGCTTTGCCTTAAGTATTAAGCCATCTCTCCAACCCCAGCTTTATGTATATATTTAAATATTTATTTATCTATTTATTATTTATTTGAAAGGTGGGAGAGAGAGAGAAAAAAATGGGTGCACACTAGAGCTTCTTGTCACAGTAAACAAAATTCCAGACGCAGGCACCACTTTGTACATCTGGCTTTATTTAAGTACTAGGGATTTGAACCTGGGCCATCAAACTTTGCAAGTGCCTTTAACCACTGAGCCATCTCTCCATTCCATCAGGAATTATTTTTACAATGTGTGAGGGAGAGATAAAGTTCATGTTAAACTGTATAAAAGCTAATTGACCAATATCATTTTTAATCTTTTAAGTTATGCATTTGTATGGGTTTTTTCTACACAGTATCTGATTGGATTTATAAAACTCCAACTGGATTTTACATTTGATTGAACTTCAGAAGTCATCTTACTGGAAACTTTGTTTTTAATTTTTTTACAGAAGGGAATCAGTATGTGTATTTTACTTGTGACTACCTTTAAGATTTATGAAATAATTTCAGCTTATTTTCTCTCGTTAGTCCACAAACTGAGGCAATGCTTTTTGATCTTCTACCATATACAAATGAAGGATGAAACATAATCATTTCCCCTATTCCTTTACAGTATGAAACAATAAAATCCAGAATTCTTGACTGGCATAAGTTAGCAGTACTTTTATATTATGTATTTTTTAGGAATTGTTTTTATGTTTGTATTGCCTTGGTATAACTAAATTTACAATAATCATTGAGACCCACTGTGCTCACTGCCAGAAGTGAGTGTAACAGCTTTCCAAGCTGCAGCCTTTAACTTTTAGCTTATACCTCTCCGGATAAACTCAGGCATATCAAAAGCTAGAAACGGGTGTGGGGGCTTGTCTCCATCTTAACATCTAGAACATCCACGAGAACATGTGAACACAGCGAGCTCTCCCCTTGATCGCTTCAACAGCTCCAGCAGCTTTACTTACCGAGTCGTACTTCAATGGAATTATTCCTTGGATAAGTGATGTTGGGGATTCGTCTTCCACTTCCCACTCCTGCTGGTAGTAATCATACTCATGAGAAATTGTGCCTGACACAGGCCCAAGAAATCTAATTCATTGGCATGAAGCATATCACACAGAAGACTTTCAACAAACATTGGTCAAAAGACAAATCCCAAAATGTGACAAAATATCACCCATGGATGGATATTTTTCATCTGAAGTAACTGAATTGTTAAGAGGATAATCTTACAAGCTAAGCTACCTGAAGAGTTCACTGTAATCATAATATTACTTCATATGACATGGTATAATTTACAATTCAAATACACTTTTGTCTGTAAGCAATGCTCTGGCCAATACTGTAGGTAAAGAAAAATGATGACTGTATTCATCATTGTCTATTGTTACATTCCTCCTTCTTCTACCTTATGTTTCTCTCTTCTTTCATATCTTGTGGGGTTTTTCTCCAACTCTTTCATCCTCTCATCCCCTTTATTACTGTCTAATGGCAACATAGTCTTTCTCCACTCTTTCCTCTGCTCCCTCTATCCATCAGAATTTACAAATCACCTGTTTAGTCTTATATCTCTCCTCCATTCTTGCTGTAGAATGGCAAAGAGGTATTAGAGGGAAACTGGAAAAATCAAAAGCCATATATTTTAGGATGCTCATAATATCTGTGGATTTTGTAAAGCACTCTAATTCAGTCAAATAGAAGTTATCATCAGCTAGCCAGTAGACCACCGTCTATGAGATCACACACATGGCAAATGTGCAGGTCATTCTAGGCAATAGCTTTCTTGTCATCCTCTTCAATGTATCAATCACCACTTCCAACAAATTTTAGCAGCCTATGCCCTTGCCTTCACTTCTAAGCCATCTATTCTCTACTCTCTACTCTTTCCAGGCAATCTAATCTATTCACATCTGCAATTGTCACCTAAGAGCCAATGACTGAAAGTCAGCCCTTCATCTAAGTTCCAGGCCTGCAGAGGCTATATTCCATCTTAGAAATCTCACAATCACCTCACACTCCATTGGTTAATGGTCAAACCCATAATCTTTCTCTCCTATATCTGTTTTCCCCCAGACCTGTCTTGTTTCTCTAAGTCACAGCTCCATCCTCCTCAGGAGCAAATTCCCACAGGTCCAGAATCTTTGACCCACTTCCTCACTTCTTACACTCAATCTAACTCATAGACCTGTAAGTGCTGACAGTAAAGATCCCTTGCAAACATCTCGATCACTCCTTCTTCCATTCGCCATGCACCCTGTGCCTGCCTTCCTGATGTCTCATCTGCACATCTTTACCTCCCTTCTAACAGCTATCCTTAGGTGCACAGCAGCCAGCTTGCTGCTTTACAATGAGGGTCACACCATGCTCCCAAAATAAAACACACAGCTACCCAGTTTGGATTCCAGGCTCCACCCGACTCTGACTCCTGGCTATTTCTCCAACCTCATCATTTACCATGGTCTCCCCAATTCAGCCTTACTCTTAAGCCTGCTTGTTTTCCATCCTTCAGACACAAGGACCCTCTTTTTTAAGGCCCTCCACAGCTTCTCTCCCTTCTGTCTCAAACATCTTGAGCATTCTATTACGCCATGAATGCTACTGGAGCATCAGTGTGACAATTGTCAGGAAACTTTCTCTGAGCCACCACCTTCTCAGCTACTCCTTGTCACTGAATCTCATGTTTTCCATTCTTTCAGTGCAGTCACCTCCTGCTCATTCCTGTCCCGGTCTCCTCTCCCTCTGAGGCCTCAAGCTTCATCACAGCTGTAGTTACAGCTGTGTTCTTCATCACCACATTCTCTCTGGCCTTGCTAGGTACTCAGTGAAGTATCCCTAAGTAGTCATTCCACCCAAGTTCAGACTGTTGGTACTCTGGCTGTCACAGCAGCATCTTGTGGTGTCCTCCAGACCCAAACATTTCCACTTCAAACCACACACGATGGATTTCTCCCATCACAAGGCAGACTTGTAACTCTGCATTTGTATGGCCACATGGTTAAAGGCTACTTATAGAAATCCCACCATCAGCTTGCTCAAGTTGAACTATGTGGTTATTTGAATGGATGGCCCCCAGTAGATATGGGATTTTCATTCAAGCTTATGGCTTGGAGGAGTCACTTTGGATGGATCCTAGGGTCCAGCTCTAAGGTATGTTTGGGGGCAGAGAGCAGTCTGATTTCTTGGGTTCCCTGCTGTTTGGCTGCCTTTTTTTTTTTTTTTTTTTTTTTTTACTTTTTCTTATAGTGGTGGATTTTCTCTTCTTGGCTTTTATGGAACTTCCCTTGGATTTATAACCTTCAATAAACTGTGCCTGGTTTGTCCCAGCAGCATGAAGCTGATTATGACAAACTCTGTGGTTTTAGCTCCCATCACTCCTCACCCCATGTACATTTTTGCTCTAATGAAATTCATTACAAAACCAACATAAACCATGATGCTTGACTCTGTCACACTTGCCTTATGTGATCTTAATGCCTAGAGACCCCTTCTCACTTTTCTTAAGTTTATAAAACTATTCTTCCTTCAAAATTTAGCTGAGAACTCATTTTCACTTGGAAGCCTGCCTAGTCCATCTGCTTGCCACAATTATGATTGTGTCCCTTAGACAAAATCTATAATTCTAACCTTAACAAATCATACTAAAATGGTCCACTTGTACCTGTAAGTTCACTACCACCTGCCTGGGAGTTTCTAAATAAAAAAAAAAAAATGCATTCTACTCTGGATGAATCTGGAAAGAATTATACTAAGTGAAGTAACCCAGGCCCAGAAAGCTAATTGCTGCATGTTCTTTCTCATAGGTGGATACTAGTTACAAATGATTAGACTTCTGTGTAATTAGGAAGAAAATTCAGTAAAGGAAGCCAGTAAGCTAGAAAGGAGATATAAAGGGAATAGAAAGGAAAGGAGGGGTACTTAATAGGATGATATTGTACATATGTAAGTAGAAGAACTGATTAATGGGGATGAAAGGGCCTAAGTGAGGTCAGGGGAAGAGATTGAGTAAAGGAAAGGTGGAGGGATGGCTAATAAAAATCCAAGAGGATATAAATAAGTCATATGATAACCTACTTTTTTGGACAATGGAACACTCAGGAGCCACAGATTATTGCTAGAAGTTTTTCAGTGCCAGGGATGGGATACCTTCCAGTGAGTGGTTGGCCAGGGAGGTCCCTGATGCCCCTAAAATATTACAGGCCATTGCCGAGGCTCTTGGTTTCCCACCAGGAATAGATGGTAAGACCCTGTTGCTGAAGACTTCACATACTTGGGCTGCAAGGTCATTGAGAAATCCTGCTGGAACTGAGCTGAAAACCTCCACCATGTAGACCAGCTGACAGAAAGCTGGGAAAAGCCACACTGCATGCAGTTCAATGGGAGAGAGAGAAATCACCAGTGAAGATACTCAACAGTGGACAGTGCAAGCCTTATATTTGGCCAGACAGGCCAAATGGGTCAACAAGTGCAATAATAGCACATCTGTTTAAGAGAAACCATCTGCCTGCTCCATGGGAGGGAAGGAATACATCCCTGATACTGAAAACCTACAACAGAGGTAGTCACAAGCCCTAGGGTTGTAATGTCAGCTTCTATCTGGCTAAATGTATATACTATGCTCATCAAACTGCCCAGTAATAACTTCTCTTAATGTTCATACCCATATATTAATGCTACTCTTACTTTTGGCTAGAGAACCTTCTCTTTTCAGATAGCAGTGTCCTTGGGATGACTCAGAAGGTATGTTGCTGAGAAGTGACAGAGAAGTGTTCAGCACTGCAATATCTTTATCACACCTTCCAAGGCTCAGGGTCCATTGCAGAAGAGGTGGAGGAAAGAATGTAAGAGGTAAAGGAAGGGTAAGACTCCTCACAACATGCTCCTCCAGACACAAAATGGCCTGGATATCCATGACCTCACAGTGTCTGACACTGCCTAATAAGACCATCATAATAGGAAGAAAAGATGATGACATCAAAATAAAAGAGAGACTGATTGAGAGGGGAGGGTATATGATGGAGAGTGGAGTTTCAAAGGGGAAAGTGGGAGAAGGGAGGGAATTACCATGGGATATTGTGTACAACCATACTAGTTGTCAGTAAAAATAAATAAATAAAAATGAATTATTAAAATCCAACAATTCTCAGCATATAACAGATTATAAATAAATGCTGATTGTAATGAAATAAAATATAGACTCTTCATTCCAGCAACCTCTTAGAAATTTTACCTTTTAAAAAGCTTTCTTCAGCTACCAATATAAAACTAAAGCATTATGGCAGTCAGTCATTCAGTTAATAGATGGATCTGTACCTAGGAGAGAGCACTGAGATCCAAATATGAACACCTTGAGGAACCATGTTCAGAGGCAACATGAGCAGGAAAACCCAGGAGCATGAACAGTATAAAATCCAGTGCAATTTGTTTTCTTTAATAAAGGAAATTAAAACTGAAGGCACCCCCCCAAACACTTAAATCACATAAGTGAAACAAAGAATATTTGAGAATTAGAACAGAAGGATCATGATGGGAAGAATAGAGCTGAGATTCAGAGAGTGCCTGGTCCTATGTATAAGGAGCCCATGCTGAATTGCCTTTTGTCCTCCCAAGAAGGGCAGCAGGGAACCACCATGTGAAACATATGACACAAAGGAACAAGTCTGCCAAGAGCTAGCTACGTGTCCCTCAATGCTAGAAGTCAGTGGCAAACACTAAAGCCCTAGGGAAAGACTATGTGAAGGTGATGAATGAATTCCATCCAGTGTGCTCTGAAGGAAAAGTATCTATTTGGGCACTAATAGCCACAATTATGACCTGGTTCTGATACTAGTCAGCTTTCTGAATGCTGTTAATTGCTCACTTTCTCAGAACCTATGAAGTTAATGTTTGAGTTAAATTATTTGGGAGTTTCTTCTATCCTTAAGATCCTGTTTTTGTATCATATGCTCAAGAGAATTGGCTGCTCTGTGTTGAGAACTTATGTCCTATGAACAGTAGGTTATCTAAGAGCCACATCCAGAGACCCGGGGTATTACAGAACCTGAGGCAGGAAGGCCAAGACTGGAATGGCCCAGCATGATGTTCACACCAGTAAAGGACAAGAGAATAAGGGAACACAAATAGTGTCTTCCATGTACTGAATACTTACACCATGTTAAGTTCTCTGGGAATCCTCCTATTATATAATCATAGTTAATCTACAGAAATACATTAAGAGTTCTAAGGATTCTGGCTTGCTTTTTTTCGGATATAAAAATTATGTGGTTTGCACCCTTTTGTCTCACTCCTTAACCCTTAATCTAACAGAGACACCTCTGAGGAACTTTAGAAAGATCAAGATCCAAAACACTAAATTATGAAGCCTGAGCCAGCCAGTTCATACAAAGCCAAAAGGAAGAGCAGGCAAGAAGATGTGAACCCTGTGAACGTACTTACTGGTGCTCACAATAATGCTGTTTCTAACAAGGTACGTTCTCCCCGCATGTGTCAGTCTGGCTGTGCATGCATAGCTCCCACCATCCTCAGCAGAGGTGTGGTACACAAGAAGCCTCATTCTTGAAGGAGCAAACTGCTTCCCTGCTTTAATCTCTTCACAACCCTAAAACACACACAAAATAATTCAATGATTTTTCAGGAATATTGCATTCCTAGTTAGCATCATTCTATGAATTTAGCAAAAATAAGACATTGGTATGGTCCCCTAGACCTTAGTGTTTATAAGCTCACCAGGAGACAATATGCAAACAACAAACAAGCACATGGATGGATGGATGATTAGTGTCCTAGTCAGTATTTGTCACTGTGTCAAAATATTTTATATCAACAACTTGAGGAAGAAAAGATTTCTTTTCGTGAGGGCTGTCCTTGATTGTGGCCTCAGAGGTCTCGTCCCTGGTATTGCAGAGGGTGCGGTAGAACAGAGCAACACGGAGGCAAGGAAGGAGTGAGAGAATGCCTACAGCAAGAGGCTTTCTCCTTCCTCCTTTAGTCCATCTGGGTCCCAGCCTATGATACGGCGCCACTGATACTTAAGGCAGGTTTTCCTCCCTTAATCCTATCTTCAACCCCCCCTCGTAGACACACTCAGAGGTGTGCTTTAAATCTTCTAGGCATTTCTCAATTGACTAAAGTTGACAATCAAGATTAAGTATCACCTACCAAAAGCAAACTCAATCAAAAACTCAATCAAAAGTCCAGCAGTATTCTTCACAGAGATAGAAGAAAATAGTCTCAAAGTACATATTGAATCACAAAAGGCCTTGGATAGCTAAAAATATTCCTAGCAAAAAGAAAACCACTGGTGTTATCACATACCCAATTTCAAGATATACTACAAATTCATAGTAATAAAACAGCATAGTACTAGCACAGAAAGGCACATAAAACAATGGAATAGAATAGAATATCCAAATATAATTTCTAGTAATTCTAGCTACCAGACAAAGAGGTTAAAAACAAACACTAGAGGGCTGGAGAAATGGCTTAGTGATTAAGGCACTTGCCTGTGAAGCCTAAGGATCCAGGTTCAATTTCCCAGGACCCAAGTAAGCCAGATGCACATCTGGCTGTATGCCCTGGCATGCCATTCTCTCTCTATCTGCCTCTTCCTCTCTCTCTCTCTCTCTCTCTCCTTCCCTCTTTCTCTCAAATAAATAAAATATTAAACAACAACAAACAAACACTGAAGAAAAGACTGTATTTTCAACATAGTGCTGAAGAAATCTGATAACCACATGTGTAAGAATGAATTTAGACCCTCTTCTCTCACGCTGCACAAAAGTCAACTCCAAATGGACCCAGGACCTTAATATAAGACCTGAATCTCTAAAAGGACTAAAAAATATAGGAAGAACACCCAAGATATAGATGTAGGGAAAGACTTTTTGAATAAGCCTTGAGTAGCCCAGGGAATTAGACAAAAACTTGACCATTTGGATCTCATGAAACTAAAAAGCTATTACACAGATAAGTAAACCATCAACAGAATCAATAGACAACCTATAGAAATAGGAGAAAGTCTTCACCATGTATACATCTGACAGAGATTTAATATCTAGAATTAACACAGAACTCAAAACACTAAGCAATAAAAAATCAAGCAACCGGGCTGGAGAGATGGCGTAGCGGTTAAGCGCTTGCCTGTGAAGTCTAAGGACCCCAGTTCGAGGCTCAGTTCCCCAGGTCCCACGTTAGCCAGATGCACAAGGGGGCGCACGCGTCTGGAGTTCGTTTGCAGAGGCTGGAAGCCCTGGCACACCCATTCTCTCTCTCTCCCTCTATCTGTCTTTCTCTCTGTGTCTGTCGCTCTCAAGTAAATAAATAAATAATTTTAAAAATATATATTTTTTAAAAAAAATCAAGCAACCCATACCCTCCCCCACCAAAACAAAAATACCTGGGTGGAGGGAGGCAGAGAGTTCTTAAAGGAATAAAGACAAATATTCATCTAAAAATATGTTCAACATCTTTCTTTTAAATGCAAATTTAAAGAATTTTGAATTTCAATACCACTTTAGTTAGAATGGCTGTCATCAAAAAATCAGTTGAGCTGGGTATGGTGGCACATGCCTTTAATCTCAGCACTGGGGAGGCTGAGGTAGGAGGATCACTGTGAGTTCAAGGTCAACCTGAGACTACATAGTCCAGGTCAGCCTGGACTAGACCAATACTCTACTTCAAAAAATAAAAATAAAAACCAAGAAAATGGGCTGAAGAGTTGGCTTAGCTATTAAGACACTTGCCTGCAAAGCCAAAGGACCCAGGTTCAATTCCCCAGGACCCACATCAGCCAGACGCATAAGGTGGCACATGTGTCTGGAGTTTGTTTGCTGCAGCAGCTGAAGGCCCTGGCATGCCCATTCTCTCTCTCTCTTTCTCTCTCATAAATAAAATAAATGTAAAAAAAAAAAAAATCAAATGACAACAAATGCTGCCAGGGGTTTGGCAAAGTTGGTAAGTGCAAATTTGTACAGACACTATGGAAATCAGTATGGAGGTTCCTAAAATTCTAATAATAGAGCTACTATTCGATCTAGCTACACCACTTCTGGGGATATTCTCTAACGATGCTTTTTTTTTTCCTACAAGATATACTTGCTCAGCCAAATTTGTTGCTGCTCTATTCACAATAGCTAGGAACTGGAATCAGTTCAGATGTCCATCAGTGGAAGAATAAATAATGAAGATGTACTATACAATGGAATTCTACTCAGTGGTAAGGAAAAATGAAATAATAAAATTTTCAGGAATATTGGTGAACTTGAAAAAATTCATACCAAACGAGGTCACATATGCTCAGAAAGACAAACATTGCATGTTCTTTCTCATATGTGGTTCTTAACATGGAACAACTTAATTTGTTTATAAGTTGTAGTAAGCATCAGTAATGGCGACAAAGAACTAGAATGAGGACTGCTGAGCTCCCCCCCCCCCCGCCCCTCAGGTAGTGCTGAGGAAGGACCAGACCACTGTTTCCTCCCAAGGGGTTGAGGAGGAGGGTGAGTGTATCTGGCCAGGAACACACCACCAGGCTGGGAGTCCGTCAAAGCAGGAACTCGCTTTATTGCAATAAGCAGGTGTTTATATATTGTTGAGAAGGAAGGCAGGGATCTCAGGAGGGGATAAGGTGTAAGGGCCAACAGCATACCGTGACTTTTGAGATGATTGGTTCTAAGTGCACGCGCACACGTGAACTCTAACTCCTACGAGGAAGTAGCAGGCCAGAGGCCATTAGGCATCCTGCTGCGTCATAACTGGCCAGAGACAGGTCGCCAAACTTTAGCTAGGCTCAGGAAGTTCCACTAGGCCTCGCCTCCGGGCCTCTCAAGGCCCAACAGAGGACTAGAGAGGGAAATCAGGGTGAGATAAGAAGGAAAAGTGCTTGACAGGCAAGTGGAGTGACAGACTATAAGGGGTGGAGGGGCCTTGGGAGGGGATGGGGATGAAGGAGGGTAAGGGGAATACACAAAATTAATGATGGCATGAATCTGTATGATAGAAATATTCCTCTTGATTAGCTAATTAAATTAATTAATTCCTGATTCCTCTTGATTAGCTAATTAAAGATATAGCTCTTAACAGGGGATGGGGGAAACAGTCTGGGCAGAAGTGGCCTGTAGGGGTGGAGATTACAGAAAGGAAGCAGGACCCCCATGGCCCCAATTTACACACAATCTAAGAGAAATGGCAGACACACAGGAAAACCTAGTAAGGAAATCATCATACAGGGCCTTCAAAGTAATTGTATTTAACTTAACACGGGGTTAAAGGCAATGCTCAAAAGTTCAAACCATGTATGGATAAATTGTGGAAAAGGCAAATAAAAAGAATTGAAAGCTACAATGGATAACATTAAGATATAAAGCAGTAAATTTAATAGAAGGTTTGACACACCTGAGATAAAAGCAGAAAATTGGAAAGCAGGTCAGGAGGAACTATTCATCAAGGCATATGCACAAAATAACTGAAAACAAAGAAAATGCATGTGAGATTCAAAACTGCACAAGTTACAACAGAAGAGTAAATATATGTTTAATTTGAGACTCAAAAGAGACATCAAAAAATAATGTGAGATAAGGCAATATTGAATTATGGAAAGAACTAATAATTGATAAAATAATGAAGAAAAGAGATGAGAAGCCATAATTTTAAAAACACATGATGATAAGAAATAGATAAGAAATAGATAAGAAATCTATATCCCAACTCACCAAAGTTTACTATTAAAATCCAAAGTTAAAGAGAAACTTTTAAAATTCAGAGACTGAGGCCTATCATCTTCAAAAGATCAGGAATAAGAAAGACAGCCTCTGGCCACTGTACATGAAAAATATTGGAAACTAGGTAACCATAGAATAATATGCTCACTATGCAGAAAGAATATTAAGGCCAAGACACTAAAAATGGCTCACAACATTTAAAGTGAAATAAAAACACTTGCAGATAAATGAGATAATTTATAAGAAAATTTACACTAAAAGAATTTTAAGAGAAGTCATGTATTTTATTTTTATTTATTTACTTATTTATTTATTTGCTTCTTTTCAAGGCAAGGTGTCACTCTAGCCAGGATGACCTGGAACTTACTCTGTAAGTCCCAAGTTGCCTTGAACTCACTGGGACCCTCCTAACTCTGCCTACTCAGTGCTGAAATTAAATGTGTGAGCCACAAAACCAGGACCAGTCTGGCTGGTAGTCAAGCATTTTTAAAACAATGATAGAATTGAGGAGATGGCTCAGCTGCTTAAAGTGCTTGCTTGCAAAAATTGTTGGCCTGGGTTTAATTCCTCAGCCACCCACAAAAAGCCAGATAGGATTTTGTTTGCAGTGAGTAGCAAGACTGTCATGTGCATACATACATGTGCAAACAAATAAGTAAATGAAGGAATATTTTTAAAAATTCACCCAGAAGTCCAGAGATACTGATTAGAATAGAAAGCAAGGCAAAAATTAAACATGTGGGGAAGTATGCAAGAAAATTGATTCACTGTAGTAATAACAATTCCTGGTGGTATTTCTTTTAATTAATTTATTTATTCTTTATTTATTAGAAAGAAAGGAAGGGAGAGGGAGAGAATGGGCATGCCAGAGTCTATAGCCACTACAAAGAAACTCCAGACACATGTGTCACCATGTATATCTGGCTTATGTGGGTCCTAGGGAACAGAAACCAGGTCCTTAGGTTTCCCAGGCAAGTGCCTTAACTGCTAAGCCATCTCTCCAGCCCCCCTGGTGTTATTTAAAATAGCAGAAAATCAAAATAGCATGTAAGCCAAAAATTGCAAAAGGGAATCTGAAAACTATGGTCTTTCCTTTGTTTAGAAAATGATTAAAATGCTAGGTCTGGCTTAGCTTGGTGGTGCATATATCAGAAAACTATTGAAATACTACTTCATATTGGACAAAGGTGTTGAACTAACCAATAAGTAGTTGTTTAGAAAACATATCGGGCTGGAGAGATGGCTTAGTGGTTAAGCGCTTGCCTGTGAAGCTTAAGGACCCCAGTTTGAGGCTCAATTCCCTAGGACCCATGTTAGCCAGATGCACAAGGAGGCGCACGCATCTGAAGTTTGTCTGCAGTGGCTGGAGGCCCTGGCACGCCCATTCTCTCTCTCTCTATCTGCCTCTTTCTCCCTCTGTCACTCTCAAATAAATAAATAAAAATAATAAACAAAAAGTTTAAAAAAATAATATCTATCAAACCAATAAAAATAAAAATGATAATGATTCAACAAAAAGGTAAGATAAAGAGGGAAAACCCAAGGCAGTAATGATAAATAGGAAATCTCTAGTAGGAACAAATTTCAAGGCACTGCATTGGCAAACATGTCAAATATACTGACTGAACCTTCCAAGCAAAGGGTAAAAAATATCAATGTAGAACCTTAAAAAGTCCAAATATGTGCAGCTTAAAATAGGCATGCCCAAAACAAAGAAAGATATTTCCTGCAACTGTAGTTAGGCTCTAAAACACAGCTAGGTAGTTGAAACAGAGATCACCTGGCGCATACGGTCTAAAGTGTTCATTACCTAGCTCCTTACAGGGAATTCTTAGACAAGGCAACAAAGTTGAAAAACAAATAAGATACTTTCAAATAAACTCTATAGGAAAGCAAACACACACAAGTACATATATATGCCCAATAACAGGCAAGTTTAAAAGGAATTAACTTTGTGATTTATCAAGGAAATATTGATTGATTGAAGTCAAAGTGGAATATAGATAGCATTCTGCATAACAGAGAACACAAAGACCAGGCAGTGCGTCAGTGTACACACAGCACATATGCAAGGCCCGGGGTCCATCTCCAGCAGTAAAGAAGTGAAGGAAAAGAGGACGGGAGGTAGGGATAAAGGGGGTGAAGGAGGAAGGGAAGAAAGGAGTGATGAAGGCTTGTCACCTGTGTGTTGTCAGATGTAGAAGCACAACTAACTCATATACTGCTAGTAGAAGACCTGTGTATTGACACATCAATCTAAAAATGGCTTGGTCCTCTAACTTTGATCACATTACCTGTGACGTAACTACTTCATTCTTAAGCAAAACGGTTCCAAAAACCTCATGTATACGTGAACCAAAGAATAATATCTTTCCTTTTAATATTTAATATTGGAAGCAAGTGCAAAGTCTTCTAATTATGAAATACTGCACATAAACAAAAATGGATTCATTAAAGGAGCATGCAACAGCATGGATGAATCAAAAGATATAAAATACTACATACATATGGCTCATATAAGGTCCAAAAATAGACAAATTTAATTAGTAATAATGTAGGTCAAGTAAGTGATCTTCAGGAACAAGGGAGATATAGTTTGGTAGGATAATAGACAGAGGTTTTTGGAGCTGCTAGTAAAGTTTATGCCTTAACTCAGGTGATTAGTGGTAATCAAACAATGCATTTAGGGCTGGGTGTGGTAGTGCAGGCCTTTAATCCCAGCACTAGGGAGGCAGAAATAGGAGGATCACTATGATTTCAAGGCTACTCTGTGACTACCTAGTGAATTCCAGGTCAGCCTGGGCTAGAGCAAGACCCTATCACGAAAATCCAAAAATAAATAAATAAATAAATGAAGTTTACTTTCCAGCTGTCCATCAATGCTTATCCTTTTATGATTTACCCATTTTCTGTACAGATATTAAACATCAATGAAAAGATTTTCAATGTATGCCTACTGGTACCTAAAGCACAAAGATAAAAAATTTCCTATGAGCCAGCCAGAAAATGACAAAAGAAGTGAAAACAGCATTATAGCAAAGGTCATATGGGCCATCTACAGAAGACACAGAAGTGTCCAACAAAAATCAACAAGAACACAAGTGATCAATCTCACCAATAAGTAAAGGAATCAAACTAAAACAACAACATGGCAACATTTTGTACCCACCAAATCAACTTTTTATAATACAAACTTTACATACATACATACATACACATGGTTATAAAGAATCTCAAACCCTCTTTGTGAGAGTATGTGAGAGTAAAACTAAACAAATTTGGAGATCTACTTAGCAACATCAGTAAAGTAGAATGCTTTCTTCATATACATACATATTGTCTAGCAATTTTAGGTCTAGTGGCCACATGCCCTTGAGAAAGGCATGTTTCCTCAAGGACACACTAGCCAGGCAGTATAGGGATGCTCATTTCCATATTCCACCTTAGGAGAAAACAACCTGAGTGAATGTGAAGCACAAAAGAGCCAATCAACAAAAACAAAAGAGGCTTTCTGAGAACACCACTAGAAAAGATAAGTTTCTCTTGAAATCAACCATGTAAAGGTGGTTGTACTGGTAACTAGGAAGAAAGAGAACACACACATTATACACACACACACACGCATATATATGTATGGAATAAGGACTAAAGGTAAACTTCACCCTGATGCAGATATGAAAGAGGTGACACATAATTTGCCAGCATATATACAACTTTTAATGAAATGGGCCATTTTCCTAGAGAACAAATCCTTACCAAATTAATGAAACAGTAAGACATTTACACAATCCTATTGCCATGAAAGTGAAATGGAATCAACAGAAGAAACTCACAACTGATTTAGTGGTACTGCCTGCCAGAAAAGTAGTTAAGAATAACTGATCTCTGATCTTAATAGCCTGAGCTGCTCTGGGCTGTGGATTATTGTCTTGCCTGTGCATACATACCAGACCCGTGCAGTCAAGAAAAGAAAATGTTAACGTGAAAACTGAGATGCAGTAAGATGAGGCTAACAAGCTTTGTTCACATAACAAATGAAAAGCTAAATGTATTTTTAATCCCCTGGTGTTGCATTAAACAAGGAAGCTACAAGGGATTGACAGTGATGGCCCCATTACTAAGAAATGTGTGGTAAACCCAAAGCAAATCTGAAACATGAGTGGGACAAAGACTTTCTTGAGGTAATTCTGTGTATTGTGTAGCTTTTATTAATTGGAAGCATAGTAGAGCCATTCATACAAACTAATATTAGTGAAAAAAAAATACCAAGAATAGCCTGAAAAAATAGGACAATGGGAGGGGTAAGGGTATACAGATAAAAAATGGTCAAAACAATAATAATCATAATGTTTAAGATAACAATTGGCAGGGTAGCACTGGTAATTATTAAGACTAACCAATCTATGTTAAGCACACAGATATCCTTATCAAAGCTACCTTGAATGATTCACCTTGCCTTGGGAATCAAAGAGGATTTTAAATAAGAGGGAAAAACATCAACAGAGATTTGTTTTTACCTTATACCACTTTACAGAATCCAAAACACAGCTCTTTGGGAAGTGCATGTGGCATGTCAGGCTGCCGGATTTTCCAGTGGGTAATATTTGTATATAATCATCTGATAAGTTTGCAGGGCTTCTTCTGGAGGGGTCACACCAATGTTTTTTAAACACAGTTAGGTTTAGAGGTATTCTGTAACAACCATCAGTGTTCCTGCAAGGAAACAGCAGGTTAAAACCACATGCATGCTTAGGGAATCAACACTTCATCTTCACATATCTTCAAATTGTCTTTGTGATGCTGTCTAAACTTTCTCAAATGGAACACATCCCTCATTACCAAAAGACAAGTAACAATTATATTGAGGAGAAACTGACACTGCATTCATCAAGTGACCAAAACCAACATGGTCAATCATGGACAGGCACATGGACACCATGGGCCTTCAGGGCTGCTACTCTGGAAAATGTCACAAAACACACAGTGTTGCAGCCATTAGCTACCCACAACTAATCACTACAAAAATACCTGACAGATTCAAAGAAGGTATCGAATGCAAAATGACTGGCTATATTCCTTCAACTATCAATTTCATGAAAATAAAAGGCTAAAGATTTGTTCCAGATTTAAAAAGATTAAAGATTTATGAAACCAACTACACTACATTATCTCATACTGGAAAGGAAATGATAAAGCTATCCAGGTCACTGACATTGATAAGGGTCAACTTTTGTAGGATTGGGACATTTCCTGAATTTGATAACTATACAGTGATTACATGAGAGAATATTCTTATTGGTAAATACACACTGAAATATCATATGGTATTGGAAATACGGTACATAAAATAAACTATGTAGAAAAAACATGATCTGACACATGCATACACACATACTAACTTACATGCATACATCTATGTAAAGAGAGAAACTACCAGGACACTGAATCTGCTTGATGCATGGGAACAAGGAATCTGGCCTAAATCAGTGGGTTTAAGGCCATCATGGTCACAGAAAGGAGTCACAACACCAGAACAAGAGTGGGAGAATGGACTGTGTACTTCACACAGGAGCTCAGTGGTCTTCAATTGTCAGGACACTCATATTTCCATTTTGCAGATAAGAAAAACAATTCAGAGATAAAATAGGCTATTAAAGTCAAGAAAACTACTTGACAGAATTATAGCCTTTGGTCAAATTTGGTCTATATAAGGTTTTTATTCAAGTCTCCCAAGAGAGAGAGAGAGAGAAAGGGAGAGGAAAAAGGGAGAGGGAGGGAAAGAGAATGAATTTTGGTCCAACTAGCCATAGTTCACTTAAAGCTCAACTGCCTCCTTCTGGTTTTATTTCTAATATCCAAAAATTGGAAACAAGTCAGAAGGCCTACCATAACTCTATGCCACTCCATTGACATTACTTCTCAGCTCAGGGCTTTGTACAAGCTTACCACACTTACTATAGTTGCTATGCTTACCATCTTCTAATCCCACATAAGCAGATTTATAGTATAAGCTAGTTGAAGGAGCTCATTCCTATGTAGATGAGCCACCTGGTACATCACTCTTGGCATTCTGAGAAAGATGACCCACGAATCATTTCAATTGGAAATGATGTACTTCATGTTCCAAAAAAAAAAAAAAAGAGTTTGTAAATCTGTTGTACTTAAAATGTGCTATTTAGAATGTGTCCTGTGAAAATTATAAAACTACACATTATTATTTGTCTCAATGCATTTTCTAGGCTTATCAAGAATATTTGTGCTGGTTGTGGTGGCTCACACCCATGATCCCAGAACTCTGGGGACTTGAGGCAAGTTTGAGGCCAGTTTGGGCTATATCACAAGATTGCTTCATATAAAAAACAGATTATTAATTCCAGTTTTCTTAAAAGATTTATACGAAAAAGGAGAGACAGAAATGTGTTTGAACTAGCTCCTTGCAATGAGGAGCTTACTTTATAACACAATGGTAGATTCCCGAGTCCTCCTGTGCCAAAGGAAGAAACAAAATCCAGGTATGTTCCTGATGAATTCTCAACTGTATGTCTTTGGAGAGTGCAATCTTGCTAGAAGTTTTATGCCACGTCACATTTACTACCCCATTCGTTGTTGGAAAGAGTGTGCAATTGAAAGCAAAAGGCTGGTCCTCTGCAACGGTTTCATTTTGCACATTTTCATCTTTGCATGCATCTAAGGAAAGAAAGGGAAAAGCAAGAGCCATCATAAAGAAAACCAGCGCTGTCTGTTACTAGTTTTAACAAGAACATCCTCCATTTTCTAGGCAATTTGAAAATTTATTTGGGAGTTTCCTAGCCCACTGGTTTAAAAACACAGTTCCAAGTTGCATCCTGAGGACAGAGCTTTTCAACTTTCTCCCCACAAACCATCTCACCCTTTGTGACGTTGTCCCCTCTCCCTCCTATTCTCCTCTTAATTCTTTTGTTCCTCACACTAAGACACTGTCGCGTTTTATTCCTGCTCTGCCACCAATACTGCCTTGAATAGGGTTTCTCGTCCCAGATAGATAGTTTGTGAAAATATATATATCACATGTAGACAGTACTCCTATATCCATTTGAGCGTTGGAAACCGAATTGACTAGCACATTTGTCCCATCAACTAAGTTGCAACCACAAAACCTCAAGGTGACAACTGGGACTGCGCTTTCCAGAACCTGGGCTGACATTTGTCCTGTCCTTATTCCTTGAATTTTGCCTCCAGACCATCTGAGCAAAGAATAACTAGCTAGGCAGTCGCCCAGGGGATGCTGCAGAGGGTCCACACCTGGCCAGGAGAAGGGCCACGAGGGATGCTACGAACGTACCTGCTGTCACAAGAAGTGGAAACGCGATAGACACCCCGCAGAGCAGCAGGGACCGCACCCCCATGTTGTGCTAGGAGACCAGAAGAAGGGGGTGAGAGAAGGAAGGGCGCAAGGCGGCGGGGGAGCGCACTGTCCTGCCAGGCGCCGAGCCAGGACTACCCTCCTGGACCACCAGCCTCAGCTCCCTCCTGCGGAGCCCTCGCGCCGCTCCCCTTCCCCACAAGGCCGCCTCCCCAACCCCTTCCGAGGCCGACCTTTACAACCTGAGGGACCTGGAGCGCTGGGGCGCCGTGGGAAGCCGCGGCAGCATCCTTTTCTGCCCCCTAGCTGCCAGGAGGGGGAGGCGACCCCGAGGACCTCGGCAGCCTGCGGCTGGCGCCGGGGTGCGCCGGTGCGCTGCTCCCGCGGCCAGCGCGGGCCTGCGGGAGAAGCGCGGGCGGGGCAGGAGGGAGGCTGTCCCGGCGCCTCCACACCCGAGCGCAGACGCCGCCTCGGCGCCCGGGTAGGGGCCAGAGTCGAGTCGGCTCGAGCTCGGTCGCCCAGCCGGTCGGGAGCCGCCCGCGTGCCGCGATCTCGGGCCTCGCGGTGGCGCGTGGTCGCCAGCTCTCCGCCTCCAGCCTTTCCCGCCCGCGCCTGGCTCGCTGCGGACTCAGGACGCAGATCTACCTGCTTGGGGCATCGGAGCGCGCAGGGTCCTGGGGAGGAGCGTGCGGAGGCCCACGGGGACCCGGACCCTGTCATGACATTCCGGGACCTGGCATCGCCTCTCCGCCGTGGGCGGAGCGCAGGAAGGAACGAAGCCCGCATGGCACACTAGGAAGTGCGTTAGAAGTCGGTTTCGCCCCGGGCCCAGAGAGCCAACAAGTTCATCAGCAACATCTGCTTGCATCTCCAGATTGCCCCTTTCCACATCCTATTTGAGCAGACAATATTATGTGCCCAGCACCGCCCTACATGGAATGTCCCAAAAGTAAAAGCCGTCTCACGTGGCTTCTGAGGAATTTCATAGCTCTGCCAGAGTAGCATTTCTGCACATGCTGGGGTGTCTTGCTGCCGACACCCTCCACAGAACGATGTCCAGGGGACCCGCCCTTGCGGCCAGAGGCACCAGGGGTCTCCCACCGAGCACTGAGAGGAAGGGGAAAACTTCAAATGCAGTCTCCATCCAGCAGGCCCTTACCCTGGTGATCTTTGTGGGATTAGGGACAATGAGAGGAAAGCACCCTGGAACACTCCAAGGACCTCCTCCTTAAACTTAATGGAGAACCTTATTATTGTCCCCTAACACCGAAGGAGACTTCTTTGTCCATTGCATTCTTCAGAGTTTGGGTGCCCACTCCAAACAAAACAAAGGTGACACCATTGAAAAATATCACACATATGGAACGATTGGTATGAGCAATCTCTGAATCTGCTGCCTAAAAAGATAGGGAATTGGAAAACCGTATTCACGTATGCCCTTCCTGGTTTCTACTGTTTGAGTACTGGCCTGTGCCAGCTCCAGTGAGACAACTGCCCCACAGCTGAGCAACTTAAGACGGCTGGGCTTGCAGCCCTTTGCAATGCCTGCTTCACGTGGGCTTTGTTGGCTTTGCTGGCAGCTATCAGGACTTGAAAAACGTCTCCAGTTTCCTGATGCATAGAGAATAAGTCACTAGGCTTTGTGGGTGGAGCAAATTGTAGACCCTACAATTAAAAACATCGTGTTAAGCAAAATAAATCAGAAACAAGAAATACACTGTATATTCTGTCTGTGTGGAAGTTTAAAATATGTATGTAACACTGGCTACTGAGGGTGTGGAGGGCAGTGGGAATATGGAGGCTGAATTTGACCAATGCACATTGTATGTATGGACTGAAGTATGCTGAACCTTTCACTGTACTATGTACAACAAATAGATGCCAATAAAAATTTAAAATAGCACTTAAAAATAGGGCTGGAGAGATGGCTTAGCAGTTAAAGCATTTGCCCACAGAGCCTAATGACTCTGGTTCAATTCCTCGGGACCCACATAAAACCAGATGCACAAAGTGGCACACGTATGTGGCATTTGTTTGCAGCAGTTGGAGGCCCTGGCACACTCATTCTCTCTGTCTGTCTCTCTTCTATCTCTCATGCTTGCAAATAAATAAGTAAAAAAAATATTTTTAAATAGAAATATGTAATACATATGCACAGTAGGAATTACTCTGAGAAATCCCAGAAACTGGACAGTATTGTGTGCCCATGGCAATGGGGCACGAAGGAATTCAATGAGAATGTGAAAGGAAGGAATTCAAACAAAATTTATTTTACAGAGGTTCCCAGTGGGCAAGTTTAAGTTTTGCTTTGTGAGAAACGATGCTCTAGATTGAAAATTTCTAATTTTCTTTTTTTTTTTTTTTTTTGGAGGTAGAGTCTCGCTCTAGCCCAGGCTGACCTGGAATTCACCATGTACTCTCAGGGTGGACTTGAACTGATGGCGATCCTCCTACCTCTGCCTCCTGAGTGCTGGTATTAAAGGTGTGCACCACCACACCTTGCTTTTTTCTTTCTTTTTGAATGAGTGTCATGTGGTAGTTACGAGTTACATTATTCCAAGCAATCCTTGTCATAGAAAAAAAAAAAATTCTACAAGCTTCTTGTGTGCAACCTCTGCTTCCCAGCCTCCCTGTCCTAAATGCTGCTCATCACTGTGTGTGTGTGTTCCTTGAGCAGTAGAAGATTATTCTTATATAGGTTTCTGTACTAGTCATCATGTAAAAAGTGCTGTATTGTATACCTGTATATATAACTTACAAAACAAATTCAAAAACACTATTTGTAAGATTTAAAGTTGCTGTACATAACATAAGGTCACTCACTCCTATAGAATACCCCATTGTATGAGCATGCCCTAACTTATGTGTCCATCCCTTTGGCCATTTGGTTGCTTCAGATTTATATTTCACTCGTATAAACAATGTTACTGTAATGTCCTCTTGTGCGTGTACTTGAAAGCAACTACAGGGTCATTGAATCAGTGGTCTTGGCCTGCAGTAGTTGTTATGGAGTCCAGTGTCACACAAGTAAGACCATCAACACTCAGAACGTGAGGCAAAGTTGTATTGGGTATAAAAGAAAGAAAAGAAAAAGAAGAAAGTCTGGTATATCAGTTCTGTACCCCAGAATCTCAGAGTGCAGCCTCAAACTGTTTGGAGTGTCAGCTTTTATTAGAAATACTGACGTTTATAGAAAAAAAAACAGGATGGGAGTTAAACCATAAATCACAATTTACATGCAACAGTTACAGCCATAAAAGTAATCTTAAACATGGTGAGGAATTTGGTGTATCTTAGATGACAAAAGGAACTTGTAAACAGGTCTGTTGGTCATTACAGGAAGTGCCTGGGTGGTGTGAGGTAGGCCTGCCACCAGGAGTTTGCTCAACAGTGCAGGCCCAGGTAATGCTATTCAGACCAGCAGAACCTCCTGTTTATTTAGCATCCCCATCCGTTTAAACAAGTGTTACATTCCATTCTTTTACGAGTTCCTACAAGGAAGTGACTTCTATTTTTTTTCTAAGCTAAGTATAAAGAAATGTAGAGAAATATAACATTTTGTTCACTTTTCATAATAAACTAATTGTTTTCTCTACAGGAGGAGGAGTTTCATGCTCACATGTTCTTACCAGTATTTAGAAAGGCATTTCTGTAAATTCTAGTGAGGTGGAACATCCTTGCCTATTGTAGTGGTAAATATTGTTGACTTGATGGGATTTAGCAACAACATGGAAACAAACCACTGTGCAGGTCTCTGAGGGATATTCTAGATTATGTTAATTGTAGTGGGAAGACCCACCTTAACTGTGGCCAGCGGCATTCCATGAGCTGGGGTCGCAAACTGTATAAAAAGGAACACCAGTGTTCTTCATCTCTCTCTGCTTCCTGACTGCAGATGCAATGTAAACCAGCTGTGGAAAATTCCAGCCGCCACACCTTGCCCACCATGATGAACTATACCCACAAACTGTGAGCTAACATAAACCTTTCTTTCCTGAAGTTGTTTCAGTCAGATATTTTTTCACAGCAATGAGAAAGGTAACAGTACACCCATGTGCATTGGCCATTTGAGTGTATTGTGTGGAAAATTCCCTCCCCTATGTTTCTCCTTTCACTGGCTTGGTCATTTGCTTTTCTTGTGATTTTACCTCAGAAATCTTATGTGGAGATATATACATATGTGTGTGTGTGTGTGTGTGTGTGTGTGTGTGTGTGTGTGCATGTATGTATGTAAAGGACTCAGGGAACATTGAAGAAGGGGTAGAAAGGCCATAAGAGCCTTAGAGCGGGTGGACTTAGCATGAGGCACAGTTCCTTCCCACCAGACTGACTGAGGCCTCCAGGGCCCCATAATGAATACCAATAACCGCACTGAGGAGAATCCCAGTGGAATAGGGACAGGGAAGAGCGTTCATTAGAGTATAGCCCTTTTAAAATGAATAATCTTAAGATATAAGATAAATTAATGTAATTGTTAGGTTGGACAAGAGTCTGAGATGGAGTCGAAATGAAGGAGGGGAAAGAGCAGCCTGATTGATAGTCCTTTAGATGTTTATATTGCTTAACTCCTACTCCCCTGACTTAGTGCCTCAGCCATAGTTTCCTGCCAATCCTATCTCAGAGATAGGCTGGTTTCTCTCCTGGTGACATCTCTCCACCTCCATGTGTTCTCTGTCCTCCTGAATTTCTAGCTTCTCTGTTTGGTCCTTGCTGTTCCCTGCAGTCCCCATTCCTTTGTCTTCTGTATCCTCCACCCAAAAGGAAAAACTCTATACAAATCCAGACTATCCAGAGTCCAGCCAGCTGTTCTCTCTCTCCTCTCAGGAGACAGCCTGGCAGCTCGGGGCCCAATAAACAGCGTTTTCCCTGCCTCAGAGTGGTCCTGCGTGGTCTTTGGTCATTCATGAACCTTACATCTGGGGTTGTGGCTCAGATAGGAGGCAGGCTCCCAGTTGTCCTCTTGGGCAGCCAGACCTCTTCCCCCCTCACCCCCACCACAGCCCCATCAGGCCGCGGAGCTGCCACTAACGCTCTCAAGGCACACCATCTGCCAGGGGAAGGCTCTCCCACCAGCATGATTCAGCTTCACTCCTACTTGCCTCATCCTCTATCCTCAGTAAGCGTCTTCCACCAAATGGCTTGCTCTCAGAAGTACTCTCCCTCCATCCCTCTGCCTCCCTCTGTCTCTCTCTGTCCTCTAAACCTTCCCTCGCCCTCTCCCCTCTCCCCCTCGGAATGTCTCTCATGATCCGGGTTGGCCTGCTCTCTGCTCTCTTCTCTCCTTGGTCGTCCTCCCTCGCTCTAGTCTAAACCCTACTGGTGCATCAGGCCACACCCCTCGACCATTTCTGGGCTCCCCAGGTCTTGAGAAAGACCCACTCTCAACACCTCGGGACTCTCCCACTTAGTCCAGAGGGGCACGTGTAGGATCAGTTCCCTGGCTTAGGGACACTCAGTCCTTTCCTTCTACCGGCAGAGCGCAGAGGAGAGTTGCAGCTTCTTGCCCCTCCTCCCAGTACCCGGTGAGCTTGATCAGCAGGCACAAAGAGGGACCAACTCGCCCCTCCCTTCTTCCTTTTTTTTTTTTTTTTTTTCCTTTCTGTCCTCTCTGCAGGGTTTCTCAGTCACCACTGTAATTTATATGCTCCCGCTGGCTTAAAGTTTAATCTCCAAAACCGCTCTGGTCTGCGCTCCCCAGGCTGGACCGCAGCTGCCTGCACGTGCTCTCTCCTCCCTCTCTCTCCTCTCTCTCTCTCACGCTCTCGCTCTCGCTCTCTCGCTCTCTTTCTCGCTCTCCCTCTCTCTCTCCCCCCTCCCTTCCTCATGAGATCTCATTCTCCAAAACTAGTAATTACTCCTTCAAGACCACACCTTACTTTTCTCCTTCTGTCTACCTTACAAGAGTCTCTTCCTATACCCTTTCCTTCTCTCTCTCATCTGAGATGGGAAATAAAACTCCCAAAACTGTCCCTATCACCACTACCCCCTTGTCTACTTCAAAACTTAAAGAAATTAAGGCGCCAAGATTATATATAACCTTGCCATTTACTCTTTTATTACAACAGTGCCTACCCTCAATATAAGTTAGAAAATAGATCCATATTTTTTGATTTCCAAATTCTAAACAAACACCACAGCACTGGCAGTTAGTTCAAGATTCTCCATATTCAAACATCTTTCGCTCTATACACCTGTTCTCTCTGTTCTGCTTGCCCTACCCACCAGACTCTTCTAGCCAAGGTGAGATAGACCCCATTTAGATAAAACAACAAAAATTAATAAAAATAGCTAAAAAGTATTTTAAACTCTAAATGATTGTGCCTGAATGTGAGATTTAACATAACCTAAATTTCGGATACTAATGACCACTGCTAATCTGTGGAAACTGCAGATTCTGGCTGTCCTGGTTTGTGTCTGCAGTGATGCTTTGAGACATAGACTCGAACAACATGACAGTCACACTGACAACTGTGCACACGGGCATATAATGTGTATGGGACGCACAAACACAGCAAGGCTATGACCCATGCTAGATGGCAAACAACAACAGGATGGTGACAGAAACCCCATGCCACAGCCAGACACACAGACTCAAGAAACAAGTTAGATCCTAAAGTCTGCCAGGTAAAGGCTGAAACCCAGACACCTAGGAACTGGTAGGTTTGCTCAATGTTTAGAGCTATTTGTTAATGATTATTTCTACTTCACTGTAATGTAAATTATATTAATTGTGATATGCTACTTAAATTCATGCTAAACTGGATTATGAAAAATGGGTTGGCCACCCTAACTCATACCCCAAGCACATTTAAAACCCTGTGTCATCCACACCTGGTCCTTAGGCAAATTGTCCTACTGCCTCTGTACAAGGAAAGGGAAAATGACAAGCAGCATATAATTTTGATTCTCTCCCAATTTCTTTCTTGTGTAAGATCATTATTAGCAGTTAATCTTAATTTTTTATATCATAAATGTAGTTCAGATTTGTCACTTTGATCTTTCTCAATTTCTCTCTTGTGTAAGATCACTATGAACAGATAATCTTAATTTGTTATATCATAAATGTATTTCAGAATATTGGTCATTTGTTTTTCTCTCAATTTCCAAGTATGTTATATTATCTCCAGGGCAAGTTATTAAGTTTTACCTACATTTACAAATCCATGCTTTTAAAATGTGTTTTATAGGATAAAAAACCTCATATCAACAGATTCCAAAATCTAAAATTAGATTCATTGATATTGTTTTGCTCATGGTGACAGTTATAAAAATTGCCTTCAAATGTTTAATTACATTGGCAATGCTTCTATCTTGTTTTAACTACAAAATCTGAGTCTTAATAAGATTAATATTTACTTATTAGTTACTGATTTTTCATTTATAAAATGAATTCTATTAGTCATTGTGTTTATAACTCAAGTTTTGTAAAAGATATAATCTAGCTTCATTATAACTTTTGTTCTGAGGGAGATAAGAAAGACTCCCCATGTTTTGATAACTATGTAAACTATGTGCTTTCTCAACTTTTGAGGAGCTCCATTCACAATGCTTAGGCCCAAAATGAGTTATAAAGCCATCAGATATCTAATCCAAGCTTCATTTAATAGTCATGGCTAACAAAAATAATGAGACATAAAATTGGTTTGTGTTAATCAAGGTAACCCTAAACAATGTGCATCAGATTAATTGTTATAGATTTCTCTATCAGGATTAAGTTGATGCTCAATCCAGTTTAGACAAAAAGATTAAAGCCACTAAAATGTACATAGGTATATAGATATATTTAAAGGTGATTCTAAGTTACTAAAGACAGACTTCTAGATTTTCAACTTTAAAACCAGAGTTCTTATTTATATCTGCTAGAATAGCCAGAGATTTTTAAGTTCAAAAATTTCTGAAATTCAACTCTGATTTTACATTAATAGATTCAATTAAACGGTCAAAATTTAACTTAATTTCTGACAGATTGCTTCATTTGAGTTTGTTGATAGATTTTTCTCATATTCAAGTTCAGATCCTCTAACGTAAAAACACAACTGGCTCTAACCCAAAATAAAAGTCAGAGTTCATATTTATATTTTGGTTAATAAAAATGGTCTCCAGGATTGTTAATATATTTTGTCTGCACTTAATATATATATATATTTTTTTAATTTTATTTATTTATTTGAGAGCGACAGACACAGAGAGAAAGACAGATAGAGGAAGAGAGAGAGAATGGGCGCGCCAGGGCTTCCAGCCTCTGCAAACGAACTCCAGACGCGTGCGCCCCCTTGTGCATCTGGCTAACGTGGGACCTGGGGAACCGAGCCTCGAACCGGGGTCCTTAGGCTTCACAGGCAAGCACTTAACTGCTAAGCCATCTCCCCAGCCCATATATATATTTTTTTAAGTGCAAAATTTTATATATATATGTGTGTGTGTGTGTGTGTGTTTGTGTGTGTGTGTGTGTATAAATAAAATTTTTTCTATCTTTCAGATATGGCTTACCATGTCATCAAACAACATAATTTAAATGTTACAACAAAATGTTAAGGTTTTTTAATACTATGCTTTAACTAGATCTGTTTTGTTAACGACAAAATATACAGACATACTCTATATTCCCATTTTTATCCTGGATGCTTAACAACCAGATGTAGTGGCCAGAACCAATGGGGACTTTGGGGTTAATGGGGTAACCAATATTTTGGTCCCAGCCCCTCCAGGTCAGAAGGGCTCAAGAAACAACAAGACACTTCTTTCTCTAGAGGACCCTAAAGCTCCTGGAAGCCACCTATCTTGATCAGAGAAGACATGGAGAACCCAAAAAATGGGTTTCAATCACTATACAGTCTGCAGAAAGAGAGTCAGAACAGAGGGAAAAACCCTTCATACTTCCAAGGGAAGTGAAGCTGCATGGTCAGTATGGCCTTGACTCATCTCTGAGAGAGCCCTAGAGCTCCTCCCAGATCCCTAAAAGTTTCTCCTAAAGAGCCAGAGCAGACCTTCAAAATTACAATATAAAATTAAACTTTGGTCACCTACTTGGTCTTAAACATTCAGTAGAAAAGTGCAGCCAAATATTAGGTATATCTTAAAAGATTTAACCATCACAGCCCAGACTGTAACTTTAGATAGATATGCTCACTTTAATAAGAACAGATATAAATCACACCATTTTGTAAATTTCTAAATCTTCATGATGATAGATAATGCTTGTTGTCTCTGGTAATAATTCAGTGAACTTTGGGATTGTCTATTTAACTACAATCTTAACCTATAACCTCTCTGCATAGTTAGGCCACACTCACATGTTTTTGTGACAATCCAACTTCATCTACCTGGGTCTCCTGGATCGCCCTTCAAGACCTAAAATGCTAATAAAAACTCAGGTTCAAATAGAGACTACTTAAACCCTAACCCCATCCAAACTTCAAATTTTTCATGCTACCTTTCTAGACAACCCAAACATTGCTTCAAACTCCTGGCTCCCACTTAACCCAGCTACCCTTGTACTCCTACCTAAACTATTTAAACACTCCTGTTTAGAGACTTTAAAATTTTTCCCGGGCTGGAGAGATGGCTTAGTGGTTAAGCGCTTGCCTGAGAAGCCTAAGGACCCAGGTTCTAGGCTCAATTCCCCAGGACTCACGTTAGCCAGATGCATAAGGGGGCATGTACACGTCTGGAGTTAGTTTGCAGTGGCTGGAGGCCCTTGCGTGCCCATTCTCTGTCTCTCTCTATCTGCCTCTTTCTCTCTCTGTCTGTCACTCTCAAATAAATAAATAAAAATATTGTTAAAAATATTACCTATCACAACCCCAGGATTTCACTGTCTCCCCTTCCTGACCCTAGCCACACTTGGTACATACCACCCCACAAGGGTCTCTAATAACAAGAGATGCTGTTGTTTTAGATGACTGGCTCTTTATTTAAGGGAAGTACATTCCAAAATAACTGAACTTGTCACAACCGTTTACCTATACCAATAAATAAGTCTTGCCTCCTCTATAACAGCTACAGGACTGGCTGCAGGTGGGTTGGGACACAGCCTAATCTCTTCTCAACAGTTTCCACAGAACTGAGTACAGCCATTAACAACTGCTACAGCCCTTCACCTGCTATAGCAGCAGATCACCTCACTCGCCTCAGTAGTCCTTCAGAGTGGTCAATCCCTCAATTTCATCACAGCTGAGAAGGGAGGAAACTGTCTCTTCATAAACAAAAAAAGGTTATCATATAAACCAATCAGGTAATGTAAAATTAGAGATTAAAAAACTCCAACTCTGGCTGAAAGAATCTATCCTGGCACCTCACTGTCCTCAGGACCATGGGATATCTTTGGAACCATTTGGCCTTGACTACTACCATTACTTGGGCCATTAATAGAGATATTTCTTTTACTCTTGATAGCCCCGTCTTTAGAAATACATCCAAAACCAAGTACAAAATCTCACACATCACTTGTTCGACCAACTTTTATTACCTATGTCCTTTCCACTCAAGACCAACTTTTAGCCTCAGACTAGACTCCCTGTTGCTTGCTCAGGAGGAACTTGCCAGCTGCCACTGACACAGCCTCCCCTGACATACCTAACCACGCTCCCCACAGCAGGAAACAGCACTGAGAAATCTGACCACATCTCCCTATCCTTAATAAAATGCTGGAGCGTTAGGGAGGACAAGAGTCCCAGATGGAGTCAAAATGAAAATAACAACAGCAACCTGATTGATACAACTTGAGATGTTTATACTGCCTAACCTCTACTCCCCTGACCTAAACAATGCCTCAGCCATAGTTTCCTGCTGATCTTATCTGAGTTAGCCTGGCTTCTCTCCGGGTGACATCTCTCCTCTTGACATCTCTCCTCCTCCATTTGATCTCTGTCCCCTTGACTATCTAGCTTCTCTGTTTGGTCCCTGCTGTTCCCTGCAGTCCCCAGTCCTTTGTCTTCTGTATCCCCCTCCCAAAATGAAGAACTATAAAAACACAAACTATCCAGAGTCAAGCCAGCTGTTCTCTCTCTCCTCTCACGAGACAGCCTGGCAGCTCGGGGCCCAATAAACAGCATTTTCCCTGCCTCGGAGTGGTCCTGCGTGGTCTTTGGTCACTCATGAGCCTTACATCAATATTCTTAGTCTCACTTAAATCATTAGTCACTAGTAATAAGTAATTGACACTTCCAATTATTTTGTGATTTTTATAAAGTACATCGGCTTCTTCTAAGACTCATTCCTCTTGTTGATAATAGGGGTATACACATATCTGTGTGATGGGGGCATCAAAGAATTCTGAATGGTTTAATTTTGCCTTCACTCTACATGAACCTCAGAGTAAGCATACTCAGAATGTAATCAGGTTCTGATGAAATGCCCAAATTACATAATTCAATGTATAATGTAATGAATGTTATAAGCCCAGCATTAGGCTAGGATCCATCAGAATCCTTGTACCTTGAGTTCTCACATCTGATCCCCCCACCCCATGAGGTTTGAATATATAGCAGCAGTTCCTTGGTACTCTTTGGTTGTTGGAATGCAATGAACTTGTGGAGAGAGAAGAAGCAGAGGGAAGACCACAGAGCAATGCAAAAGTATTTGGTTGTTGGGGCCTCTATAATATCTGAATTCCACTGCATTCACTCCCTCCTTATATGTCAAAACAGGCCCCGCTTTGTGCGAGATGATATAATGAGTGTTTGAAACACAGCTGTAGAGAAGGCAGGTCCTACTGAAGCTCACAGTCATTCTGTTGTGTGGAAAATAAGAAAACTCAAGAGCAATTTTTGCCTGGTAATGTTAGATGTCACATACAATGCCATGACAGAAGGGAGCCAGCAGTCTCAGTGTAGCACCTGAACAATGGCATAGGCCCCACCATATAGATGGAGGAAGAGCTCTCTTTAAGAAAGAATGGCTAGTGCCATATCTCTGAAGAAGGGAAGAGCTTGGGAATTTCCAAATAATAGAAATAAGGCCAGTGTGGTAGGAAGGAGCTAGAGAGCACAGTATCAGGTAGGCAAAAATACAGAGGGGTTTGATTCTAAGAAAAATTAAAAAGCTATTCAGAGGGCTGGAGGGTTAAGAGACTTGCCAGTGAAGTATGCCATATTCAACTCTCCAGATCCCATGTAAACCAGATGCACAAGGCGACCCATGTGCATAAGGTCACACATGCACACAAGGTGGGGCACACATCTGGAGTTCGATTACACTGGCTGGAGGCCCTGATGTGCCACCACTCTCTCATAAAAAAAAAAAAAAAAATCCGGTCTGTTGGGATTGCCTCAAAAAAAGAAATCTATTAGAAGATTTAAAGCAGGAAAACTGTTTACTCGCTTGCATTGTTTGAATGTTGTCCTTACCACTAACGATCACTAACATGGGTAAAACTGTAAAGTGCTGATGGAGTCGTGGAACAACAGAGCTTTCAGTACATATGAGGGTACTGATGGCACCTTCCCGGAGTAGAAGTTGTCACAGTCACCTAGGCAAACCATCTGGTAGTTGAAGGAGTTAGCATGTCTGAAATACAACTGGAGAATGCCAAGAAGTTTGTCTGGAGACTGCCCCTCTTCTATTGAAATAGAACCCAGGGGAGCTGGATGCCTGGCTGAGGATCTGGGAAGAAAGGAGTTCAAAGAAGTCCTCTGCCTTCACACGTACTAATGCTGCTGCCATCCCCTCTCCTTAAACATAACCCCCATCCCAATGCTTGGGGACATCTTGAATTTGCCGAGTCTCAGCTCAAATAAAGTCTAATCCCTCTGTGGTAGAGATTCCTACCTGTCTTTCTCTTTTTTCTAGCAGTAGGGTCTACTAAAGCTAACTTAGTAAATAAAACTTGGAAGCTACTTCAAATATCAATATGTGGAGATGGTAACCAAAAGATATACTTTCTGCAATGTTCTTAGCTACAGTATTCAGATTAGCCAAAAAAAAAAAAAAAGAAAAAGAAAAAGAAAAGAAATGGTAACATTCTCATCAACGATAGAATGGCTGAAACAGGTGTGGTCACGATGAAACACTATGTAGTCACAAACATAATATCCAGCAAAAGAGAAATGGATAAATGGGATATCATGATACATAATTATAAAATAATTCACCTAACACTTACAACCAGGCAAAATTAGTGTGTGCTGCTAAACATAGGGATGGTGGGTTCCCTTGGGACAGGAGTGTGGGTGCTTACAAGGAGACCCAATATGTTAGGCTGGTCATCATCCCTTCTCAATCTGGACGGTGGTGACATGGATGTGCTCACTCATAACATGGGCTCCCTTTAAATGTGCACCTGCTTCCATAATGCCAAGGAAAATCCTGTGTGAATAACTAGTTGTGAGGGATTAGGTGACAAGAAGAGGAATCAGGGCTCTGGCTAAAGAGGCTCTTGAATACTAAAAGCAAAAGGTTATGTGACTGGAGCTTATCAGTAATAGTGGGGATGAGTATATATTGACACATTGGAAGTCCATTTAAATGTCTCAATTTTAATCCAATTTAATTACAAAACCGCAGGGTTGAAGTAGAGCCTAAGGTTTGGCCCCCTCTTGGATATACCATATGGGACACTGCATAATACAATACTAAGCTTATTAAGCCCTCACAATGTACTGCTTTTTATGTTGTGCTTATCTATACACTCACACACCCACACATGTGACTGTTCCTTCAGCCTAGGCTTGAGGGAATCCACTGCCTCCAAGATAGCTTATTCTAAACTAAAGTCCTATTAGCAAATTACTCCATCCTGTGGAAAGAGGAAACCTTGTGCTATGGCTTCAGTTAGGGACTCTTGTATCCTCTGGGCCATTAGAAAGCAGGGCATGGTGGTGAGTCCAATGTTGTTGAGGTTCCTCATACAATCCTCTACTCCAGACAAAGAATCAAGGTGCAAACAGACCTCAAAGGCCACTCACCTGACAGCAGGCCTCTCAAGCTCAGAGGATCCCTTCATTCTCTAGGTGACACTCATGTTCACATGCCTCATGCTTGTGAAGCTTGTTCTAGTTTGATTTTGTGGACACTTATACTCATTCTCTTAGGGATTCTGTTTATTAACACCCTGAATTATGTACTTGCTACTGCCAATACACTTTGTCTACTTATTCGCACATACTTTCCTTACCAAACATGACAGACCTCACATTTATCCTTAGTTAAAGCAATGCAGTGAAAACAGATGATTAAAGAGAGAATCTATGTATTTAGGAGTTGGAACACCTGCTTGCTCACTAGCAAAAGCTGTGTTGAATAGTGAGGAGGTCTGCCTTTCCATAGGACTAGACAGTTTTAAGTAAAACTTTTAAGCATATTAATTTTGACTAGCAAAAGTACATGTCCATATCAGAGGCTATCTTGTCTAGCAAATTAGCAGGGACTTATAAATGAATATTTGTATTGCCTGCCACATAGATTTTGAGAGATAAGAGCAAAGTCTATGGAATATAGTTAGGGATCTGAAAAGGCTCATCACCTTTTGAGATTATAGTGAGAGCAAATTACCAGAGAAAGAGGCCAAAGATAGTCTGGCGAGGATGACTTCATCATTTTGTCTTGGATAGCTAAAAACTACAAATAATCTAGATAGTCAATGAAAACAGAATGCAAACTCATGTGCTTTCCATTGTCTAGCCTTAAGCACAACCCACAGAGCAGCCTTCAAATATAGCAACAATAGAGTCACGGATTTGTGTTGTTTTTGAAAGTTAGAATGTTAAGCTACATGTATGATCTCAGTAACATCCATAGGATGATAATTCAATGTCAGGATTATCTTTAGGTTGAAAGGGGATGAGGAACTTCTTCTTCTTTATACATTTTAGACATTTCTATATTTATTCTCACAACATTGCTTCTATAAGACAAACAGACTTTTGAATTTTTTAAGAACATTTCCAGTGTAATCTACTCACAGGGAATAATATAGCAACTACCTAATGGCATTCCTTTCACCTTTTTTGTCTTATGGGGGGAGGGTGATTGTGCATGTTAAGCAAGTACTCTATGATTGAACTACATCCTGAACCCTTATTCCCTTTTATTCCACTCAAAATCGTGTCACCTTATTTATCTGTGTCTCATGTGCTTCTTACCAATATATCTTCATAGCTCCCAAATACCTATTCCAATGGATAAGACCCTGATCATGTTGAAATGGTTGAAGAGGACCCATCTCTCTAGGCATTTAAAAATTACTATTGTGCTCATGCTAAGTTCTTTTTTTAAATTTTTTTTAAAATTGATTTGAGAGCGACAGACACAGAGAGAAAGACAGACAGAGGGAGAGAGAGAGAATGGGCGCGCCAGGGCTTCCAGCCTCTGCAAACGAACTCCAGACGTGTGCGCTCCCTTGTGCGTCTGGCTAACGTGGGACCTGGGGAACCGAGCCTCTAACCAGGGTCCTTAGGCTTCACAGGCAAGTGCTTAACCACTAAGCAATCTCTCCAGCCCGCTAAGTTCTTTTTTAATGTTTATTTTTTATTTGAGAAAGGGACACAAAGACAGAGAGAGAGGATGCCAAGACCTCCTGCCCCTGCAAAGGAACTCCAGAAATGTGTGACCTTGTGCTTCGCATAGGTAAAGGGAATAAAACCCAGGATTTCAGGCTCTGCCCACTCCCCAGCCCCAATGCTAAACTTTTAAGCTACTATTGTAAGTGCTTCTTCTGATCACTTCTTGTAAATAAGGAATGGTGTTAGGGGTGGTGCAATTTGGTGACCTAATTGCAGCAGTTGAATTCTTCCTTATTGCCTTGGCTGCCTTGAGCAAAAAGAATATCAAGTAGTCAGTGGGACTATAATTATACCAGCACTGGCTGTTTTGAACACTCCTTGAGAAATCTGCATAAGCTCACAGCTGCTAATAAAAGGCTTCTCTTGAGTGATCTTTTCTTGTAGTGAAGGCTGAGCTCTAGTGTGAAGAAAAAAGCAGATACTGAACTGAGCACTTGACAGACTAGATTGCAAAAGTGCCAAGGCAGCTGGATGCTTGACATCTGAAGAAGGGGCGGAGCTGAGCTATTAGCAGGCCAGGCTGCAAGAGTGACTAGGTGCCTATCTGACTGCTTCAAAATGGGGGTGGCAGGAGAGGACGGACAGTTCAGGCTGCAGTACAGGTGGCTATAAAAGCCAGAGAAGAGAAACTGCAGGGCATGGTCACTGGAGTTCCAGAAAACTCTCAAGCTTTTGAGACCAAACCTCTCAGACACCCCAAGCTCATGAGCTGAAACACTGGCCTCTGTTAGGGGTTGGGGAATCCTGCCTAGAAGCTACATACCAGACTCTCCCAAAAGTTAAGAAAGCCTGATGTCCTCTTCCTACACAAGAGTTCTAACTTGTAGAGAGATAAGGTACCTGAGGAGGCCCGCACAAGACTTGTGACACTGCCTGGTGCTGCTATCAAACGTGGAGAGTTGCAAAAACAGCCAAAGACCAACCCTTGAGGAGTATTTCCTTGCCTACGTAGGAATTCTGTGTATACTGGTAAGGGCATGAGTTTGTTTCTTGAAAATCTGTTTTCTACACTGTTTTTACACTCTAGCTGGCTTTAACAAGCTTTTTTCCTATTTTGTGTTCTCAGTATTTCAGGTGCAAATGTAACACTTCTGAAAAGATATAAAAATAAGCTTGAGAGCTGGAGAGATGGCTTAGCAGTTAAGCGCTTGCCTGTGAAGCCTAAGGACCCTGGTTCAAGGCTCGGTTCCCCAGGTCCCACGTTAGCCAGATGCACAAGGGGGCGCACGTGTCTGGAGTTGGTTTGCAGTGGCTGGAAGCCCTGGCACGCCCATTCTCTCTCTCTCCCTCTATCTGTCTTTCTCTCTGTGTCTGTCACTCTCAAATAAATAAATAAATAAAATATTTTTTAAAAATCTCTCGAAAAAAAATCTTAAAAAAAATAAGCTTAAGAACAAACATGAAAATTTGGGGAAGGACATGCATCTTGCCTGAGTTAAGATGAAAATTCAAAAGTAATCAAGCAGAATGAGGAATGTCATTTACGTAAACTGTGCTCCAAATAGTGATTATGCACAGTCTTGACAGCAAATGAGAAGGAAGGTCTGACTCCCCTAAGTAAGACCAGCAAAGACAATGGCTGAGGACAGATCACGGAGTAGAAGCCAGGGCAGAATTCACTACATACAAGGTCAGAGATGGGTTCCCACATGAGCTGTGAGATATGCAATCTTCTCACCAAAGAAATCTGAGAAATCCCATTCCTAGGACATGCTGAATGAAAAGGGAAAACCAACAAACTGTGGAATTACTATCAGTGAAGACAGTCCTGGATGGTGAAGCACTTGGAATCACTTCCAGGTCAAAGAAAAGCTTCGTGGTCTTTCCCTGTGTGAGTAAACAGTGCTTCCAAGCAGATGACCACATTCAGAAATGTCACTAGGAACCTGTGAGCCTGGATTCAAGTAATACAGGCTCAACTGGTCGAACAGCTATAAATTTAGAGCCTAGTCTGTATCCGGACTTCAAATTCAGTGATTGTACAGTATTTATGCACATGAATCAGATAAGCCTTGCCCAGATGCAGCCCCTGAGCAACCTGTGATAAGGAGAGTATGGGTTTTTTTGTTTTGTTGTGTTTTAGAAAGATAGTCCTTATATAAATATCTGTTTCCTGTAATTTTTTCCTTTCCTTAAAACCTGCACACAAGCACACATGCTTTGTTTATAAAGTAAATGTTATTACACTCAAAGAACTCCCTTCCCACGTCTCTTCTTTGCTTCCTGTTCCATGAGTTCTTGTCACTCTAGTGATTCATTTATGAATTTTAGTGAAAGGGGAAAATTCATTCACTTCACCAATTCATCAAGTGGTAAAATTAAGAAGATATATTATGAGATTCTATCCCAGGTACAGAATGGAGGATCAACAAATAAACACCTTGTAATATAGGAAGTCCTGTTTACAAATGACAAAACTATAGAGTTCAAAATAGTCAGGTGCTTGTGGACTTATAACTCAGGTCTTTCTTTTTAATGCGTGTGGGTATATGTGTGTGTACACATTCATGTGTCTGCATGTGGGTGCACATATCTGCACATGCTTATGAAGACCCAAGGACAACTTCAGGTGTTGTACATCAGAGATATATATGATCCACATTTTTTGTTTTGTTTTTGTTTTTGTTTTTTTGTTCTTGGTTTTCTTGAAGTAGGGTTTTAGGCTGATTTGGAATATACTATGTAGTCTCAGAGCAGCCTCAAAATCATGACAATTCTCTTCCCTCTGCCTCCCAAAAGGTGGGATTAATGGTGTGTGTCACCAAGTCTGGCCCTTTTTTTTTTCTTTTTCTTTTTCTTTTTTTTTTTTAATTTTTATTAACATTTTCCATGATTATAAAATATATCCCATGGTAATTCCCGACCTCCCCACCCCCACACTTTCCCATTTGAAATTCCATTCTCCATCATATTACCTCCCCATTACAATCATTGTAATTACATATATACAATATCAACCTATTAAGTATCCTCCTCCCTTCCTTTCTCCACCCTTTATGTCTCCTTTGAAACTTACTGGCCTCTGCTACTAAGTATTTTCATTCTCATGCAGAAGCCCAGTCATCTGTAGCTAGGATCCACATATGAGAGAAAACATGTGGCGCTTGGCTTTCTGGGCCTGGGTTACCTGACTTAGTATAATACTTTCCAGGTCCATCCATTTTTCTGCAAATTTCATAACTTCATTTTTCTTTACCGCTGAGTAGAACTCCATTGTATAAATGTACCACATCTTCATTATCCACTCATCTGTTGAGGGACATCTAGGCTGGTTCCATTTCCCAGCTATTATAAATTAAGCAGCAATAAACATGGTTGAGCATGTACTTCTAAGGAAATGAGATGAGTCCTTTGGATATATGCCTAGGAGCGCTATAGCTGGGTCATATGGTAGATCAATCTCTAGCTGTTTTAGGAACCTCCACACTGTTTTCCACAATGGCTGGACCAGATTGCATTCCCACCAGCAGTGCAGAAGGGTTCCTTTTTTTCCACATCCCCGCCAACATTTATGATCATTTGTTTTCATGATGGTGGCCAATCTGACAGGAGTGAGATGGAATCTCAATGTAGTTTTAATCTGCATTTCCCTGATGACTAGTGACATAGAACATTTTTTTAGATGCTTATATGCCATTCGTATTTCTTCCTTTGAGAACTCTCTATTTAGCTCCATAGCCCATTTTTTGATTGGCTTGTTTGATTCCTTATTATTTAACTTTTTGAGTTCTTTGTATATCCTAGATATTAATCCTCTATCAGATATATAGCTGGCGAAGATTTTTTCCCATTCTGTAGGTTGCCTCTTTGCTTTTTTCACTGTGTCCTTTGCAGGGCAAAATCTTTGTAATATCATTAGGTCCCAGTGGTTAATCTGTGGTTTTATTGCCTGAGCAATTGGGGTTGTATTCAGAAAGTCTTTGCCAAGACCAATATGTTGAAGGGTTTCCCCTACTTTTTCCTCTACCAGTTTCAAAGTTTCCGGTCTGATGTTAATGTCTTTAATCCATTTGGATTTAATTCTTGTGCATGGCGAGAGAGAAGAATCTATTTTCATCCTTCTGCAGATATTTATCCAGTTTTCAAAACACCATTTGCTGAAGAGGCTGTCTCTTCTCCAGTGAGTATTTTTGGCATTTTTATCGAATATCAAGTGGCTATAGCTACTTGGGCTTACATCTGGGTCCTCTATTCTGTTCCACTGATCTACATGTCTGTTTTTGTGCCAGTACCATGCTGTTTTTGTTACTATGGCTATGTAGTATAGGTTAAAATCAGGTATGGTGATACCACCAGCCTCTTTTTTGTTGCTCAGTATTATTTTAGATATTCGAGGTTTTTTGTGATTCCAAATGAATTTTTGGATTGTTTTTTCTATTTCCATGAAGAAAGCCTTTGGAATTTTGATAGGGATTGCATTAAATGTGTAGATTGCTTTAGGTAAGATTGCCATTTTCACGATATTGATTCTTCCAAGCCAGGAACAAGGGATGTTTCTCCACTTTCTAGTGTCTTCTGCAATTTCTCGCTTGAGTGTTTTAAAGTTCTCATTGTATAGATTCTTTACTTCCTTGGTTAGGTTTATTCCAAGGTATTTTATTTTTTTTGATGCAATTGTGAATGGGAGTGATTCTCTGAATTCATCCTCTGTGTGTTTGTTGTTAGCATATATGAAGGCTACTGATTTCTGTGTATTTATTTTGTATCCTGCTACATTGCTGTAGGTTTTGATCAGCTCTAACAGCTTGCTAGTAGAGTCTCTAGGGTCCTTTATGTATAGAATCATGTCATCTGCAAATAATGATAACTTGATTTCTTCCTTTCCAATTTGTATCCCTTTTATGTGTGTCTTTTGCCTTATTGCTATGGCTAAGACTTCCAAAACTATATTAAATAAAAGTGGGGACAGTGGACACCCTTGTCTTGTTCCTGATTTTAGTGGAAAAGCTTCCAGTTTTTCCCCATTTAGTAATATGTTGGCTGTAGGCTTGTCATAAATAGCCTTTATTATATTGAGATATGTTCCTTCTATTCCCAGTCTCTGTAGGACTTTTATCATGAAGGGATGTTGGATTTTGTCAAATGCTTTCTCTGCATCTAATGAGATGATCATGTGATTTTTGTCCTTCAACCCGTTTATGTAATGTATTACATTTATAGATTTGCGTATGTTGAACCATCCCTGCATCTCTGGGATAAAGCCTACTTGGTCAGGGTGAATGATCTTTTTGATATACTCTTTTATTCTGTTTGCCAATATTTTGTTGAGAATTTTTGCATCTATGTTCATGAGGGAGATTGGTCTGTAATTTTCTTTTTGTGTTCTATCTTTGTCTGGTTTTGGTATCAGGGTGATGCTGGCCTCATAGAAGGAGTTTGGTAGAATTCCTTCTTTTTTTATTTCCTGGAAAAGCTTAAGAAGCAATGGTGTTAGCTCTTCCTTAAAAGTCTGGTAAAATTCAGCAGTGAATCCATCCGGGCCTGGGATTTTTTTAGTTGGGAGATTATTGATAACTGTTCAGATCTCCATGTTTGTTATATGTCTATTTAAGTGATTAATCTCATTTTGATTTAATTTAGGTAGGTCATATACATCAAGGAAATCATCCATTTCTTTCAGATTTTCGTACTTTGTGGAGTATATGCTTTTATAGTATGTCCCTATGATTTTTTGAATTTCTCTGGAATCTGTTGTGATGTTACCTTGTTCATCTCTGATTTTATTAATTTGTGTCTCTTCTCTCTTTCTTTTGGTCAGATTTGCTAAGGGTTTATCAATCTTGTTTATCCTTTCAAAGAACCAACTCTTTGTTTCATTAATTCTTTGGATTGTTCTTTTTGTTTCTATTTCATTAATTTCTGCCCTAATCTTTATTATTTCTTCCCGTCTACTAATTTCTGGTTTGCCTTGTTCTTCTTTTTCCAAGGCTTTAAGGCAAAGCAGTAGGTCGTTTACTTGCGACCTTTCTAATTTCTTAATATAGGCACTTAAGGCTATAAATTTACCTCTTAGAACTGCCTTCATTGTGTCCCAGAGATTTTGGTATGTTGTGTTCTCATTATCATTTGACTCTATAAATTTTTTGATTTCCTTTTTGATTTCTTCATTGACCCACTCATCATTTAGTAGTGTATTGTTTAGTTTCCATGATTTTGTGTATGCTCTATAGCCTTTCTTGCTACTGATTTGTAGTTTAATTCCATTGTGGTCAGATAGAATGCAAGGAATTATTTTAATTTTCCTGAATTTGTTAAGATTTGCTTTATGTCCTAATATATGGTCTATTTTAGAGAATGTTCCATGTGCTGCTGAAAAGAATGTATATTCTGCAGCCTTTGGATGAAATGTCCTGTATATATCTGTTAGGTCCATTCCTTCTATGACCTCATTTAGTCCAGATGCCTCTCTGTTTATTCTTTCCCTGGATGACCTGTCAATTGATGAGAGTGGGGTGTTAAAGTCACCCACCACCACTGTGTTTGGTGTTATCTGTGACCTTAGTTCTAATAGTGTTTGTTTGACGAATTTGGGAGCCCCCATGTTAGGTGCATATATGTTTAGGATTGTAATGTCCTCCTGTTGGAGTGTGCCCTTAATCAATATAAAGTGACCTTCCTTATCTTTCTTGACTAACGTCGGACTAAAGTCTACCCTGTCTGATATTAGGATAGCAACCCCTGCTTGTTTTCTAGGCCCATTTGCTTGAAACACCATCTTCCAACCTTTCACCCTAAGATAATGTCTATCCTTTGTAGAAAGGTGAGTTTCTTGGAGACAACAAATTGTAGGATCCTGCTTTTTAACCCAGTCTGCAAATCTATGTCTTTTCGTTGGGGCATTGAGACCGTTGATATTAAGAGATATTATTGAAAGGTGTGTATTTATGTTTGCCATTTGTGTGTGTGTGTGTGTGTTACTGGTTCTACCTATGCTCTCTTCTGTTAACTGGTATTTGAGTATAGCTTGTTTTTTCTAGGTTCCTTATATGTGTGCTTTTCCTTTTGTTCAGCATGGAGGATTCTATCAAGTATTTTCTGTAGAGCTGGTTTTGTCTTCAAATACTCCTTTAACCTGCTTTTGTCATGGAATGTCTTTATTTCTCCATCTATTTGAATGGATAACTTTGCAGGATAAAGTAACCTTGGTTGACAGTTGTTATCTTTCAGAACTTGGAATATATCACTCCAACCCTTCTGGCTTTAAAAGTTTGTGTTGAATAATCTGCTGTAATCCTGATGGGCTTGCTTTTGTAGGTAACTTGATTTTTCTCTCTAACTGCTTTCAATATTTTTTCTTTGGTGTGTGTGTTTGGAAGTTTGATTATAATATGTTGAGGAGAGGTTCTTTCTGAGTTTTGTCTGGCTGGGGTTCTAAAGGCTTCCTGTATCTGTATTGGCACCTCTTTCCCAATTTGGGGGAAATTTTCCTCTATGATTTTGTTGAAGATGCCTACTATGCCTCTGGAGTGGAGTTCTTCTCCTTCTACTATGCCCTGAATTCTTATATTGGATCTTTTCAAAGTGTCCCGAATATCTTGAAATTCCCACTCATACATTTCTATAAGTTTGTCTTTCTCTTTGTTGGACTGCATTAGGTCTGCCACCCGGTCTTCTAACTTAGATATTCTGTCCTCTCCCTCATCCATCCTATTGGTGAGATTTTCTACAGAGTTTTTTATTTCATTAACTGTGTTCTTCATTGCTAGTAATTCTGACTGGTTTTTCTTTATTATTTCTATTTCCCTATTTATGTCTTGTATTGCCTTCTTTATTTCATTAAATTGGTGTCCTGCCTCTTCTTTGATTCCTTTGATTTCCTCTTTGATTTCCTCTTTGATTTCTTCTTTGATTGTTTTCATGTGTTCTTTGACCTCTTTGAACATATTTATAATTATTCTTTTGAACTCTTTCTCAGGCATTTCCTCTAACTCTTTCTCACTGGAGGACATTTCTGATGCATTAATACTTTTAGGTGGATTTATATCGTCTTGCTTTTTAGTGTTTCTTGTGTTATAATGTATATATTTTTGCATCTTGGATTAAGTTAATGCTTGGATTTTCTAGCTAGCTGTGTATTCTTAGCTGTATCAATTGATTTGATGTAATATATTTTCAGGGTAGGACCTTAAGATATTAGGTGTGGCTCTTAAGACTCTCAGAGTATCTACAAAGATGTTCTTAGGGGTTGACTTTCCCTGCTATAGGAGTATTCAAGCAGGCTGAGTGGAATAAAATACAGGTAGATTCTAAAATTTAACTAAACACTGTACACATTCAATCAAAAACAGCCCCGAGTATGTATGACCAGATCCTCTATCAACAAAGAGGTTTAGATTTCTGGTCTGTTGAGGGATCCAAGTCAGCTTGTGACCAAGTAAGACCCTTCCCTGGTGCAATCCCAGTTACCTTGGGTGATTTTGGTCTCAGTCAAGTTGCTGCCTGGGTCGTCGGGCTGCTGTTCTGATTTCTGGAGCTGGGCACTTGCTTTTCCTACGGGGCAAACCGAGCCGCTGCTGCTGCCGCTGCTGCTGCCTCTGCTGCTGCTGTAGCTGCCACCGCCAGAGCCACCACCGCTGCTGAAGCTGCCGCCTCCATGTCCACTCCTGCTGCTCCCCCCGAAGCCGCTGCTGCAGGATCTGCCGCTGCTGCCGCTCCTGGGTCCGCTGCTGCTGGGGCCACTGGTACCGGTGCTGGAGCCGCTGATGTTGCTGCCGAACTTTGCTCCTGCTTGGGTCCCGCTGTCAGCCCAAGTTGGCGTGGCCGGGTCCTGGGCCGCTGCTCTGTTTGCTGGAGCTGGGTTCAGGCGGTGGGGGAGGGGAGGGAGCCGCGGCTGCTCTGGTTGTCTCGCTGTTCCATGTGTTCTTCTACCTCGCAGTCTGCTCCTCCGCTGCTCGCTGCCGCTCTCCCCTCACGTTTCCCGAGTTGCGGAGAGCGCGGTGTGAGAGGAAAATCCCGCACCTGGCTTTTCCTGCGGCTTGAGCCGAGAGTCTGGCGGCTTTCTGCTGCGCCGTGGCTGCGGCGGTTGGCCGAGCTGCCGGAGCCGCTTTTCCCGCCTGTGCAGGCTCTGGATGCTCTATAACTTTTCTACTTCTCCGCTGCCGCCTCAATTTCCTATACACCTCACTTTTTAGTAAAAGTGTGTATTTTGCTGAGTTTTTTTGGTCTTTTTTCCCCCCTAGGCTGCTTTGGCGTGGTACCTACGCCACCATCTTAACTGGAAGTCCTCTCTTTTTCTTTTTTTTTTTTGAGACCGTTCTCGGTAGCTCACCGGTTAGGCTGGACTGGCTGCAGTGGCTCTCAGAGCCTCATGTGTGTGCCTCACCAGCACTGGGATTATCAGCATATGCCCTCACATCCAACATGTTTACAAAGTTTCTGGGGATTAAATTTAGGTCCTAATACATATGAGGCAAGAACTTTATGCTCTGAACTATCTCCCCAGCTGTGGTGGTTTGATTCAGGTGTCCCCCATAAACTTAGGTGTTCTGAATGCTAGGTTTCCAGCTGATGGAGATTTGGGCATTAATGCCTCCCAGAGGGAGAGTATTGTTGGGGGCGGGCTTATGGGCTTTATAGCCAGTTTCCCCATGCCAGTGTTTGGCACACCCTCCTGAAAAGGTTAAGAGAGAGGGTAGGATTGATCTCACTGACAATTTGCTAAAAAATAATAATAATAATAATACATTAACTGGCAGAAGAACAAAAATGTGGTGAACATTCTTTGAATTCTTTTGGTTAGATATTGGGATAGGCAAATCTTCTAGATATGTGATTCCTCAACTTCTATGTTTCTTAATTTTCAGTTTGTGTAGAGGGATTTACTAAAGCCTTGCCCAAGAGTATGTTACAAATGTTTCTTTTTATGTACTGTCAGTGGTGGGACAGGAAAGTGACTGTGGGCTGAACAGGCCTCTTGGCTTCTGCTTGCTTCATCTTCCAGGTTTTTTTTTTTTTTGTCCTTATTTTTAGGATCCTTTAGAGTCCCATACCTCTTGTTCATAATGGCTCTCTAACCAATCTATTGTCAGAGTCTAGTAGAACTTGAAAACATCAAGTTTATTCATAGAAGAACTACTACAAATCTCCCATTTTTCTGACATCATACTCTATACAAGACACTGTGCCTGTCAGAATCCATCTAAGTCTTTCAGTCTTTACACAGCTGTAGGTGTTATATCCATTTTTTTAAAATATTTATTTCGTTAGTTATTTGAGAGAGAAAGAGGAAGAAGCAGAGAGAAAGAGGGGAGAAAGAGAAAGAGAGAGAGAGAATGGACACACTAAGGCCTCCAGCCACTGCAAAGGAACTCTAGACACATGTGCCACATTGTGCATCTGGCTTATGTGGGCTTATGTAGGGAATTAAACATGAGTCCTTATAAAGGCTTCACAGGCAAGCACCTTAATTGCTAAGCTATCTCTCCAGCCCTGTTGTGCCCAATTTATAGATAAGGAAAATGGAACTCAAAAATTTGTTTAAGGTTTAACAGCATATAAATAATAGAGCAGCACTTAGAGTGGATTCTGAGACCCTAAGACCACCAGCCACTCCCCTGCCTGCCCTCCCCCACCAACCTGCTCACAGAGCCACCTGCCCACTGTGAGCTCTGGAGGTGAGGATAAGAGGCCCTGACTACATGTGAGTGCTATCTGATTACTAATTTACCAGCTTCTGCATATGCACTTTGAAAACCTAATTTCTTACATTTGTCCAACCAGGGAGCCAAAAGAGAAAATAATCAGAAGTTTTTGTGAAATGTGAAAGATGAAAGCACAATAATAATAAAGGACATGACTTATATGTTAGTCTTTCCTAAGATGTTTATTCATCTATTCATTCACTCACTCCAGTGTTGGGAACCAAGTCCAGGCTCTCACACTTGCTAGGAAGCACCTTACCACTGAGTAGCACCCTAGGCCTGCGTCCTCTCGAGGACATGTGGAGTATACAATGGAAGTCAGAGTTCAGTGTTTGGCCAGTGACCTCTGACCTCCACACTCCTCTTCCCTGTCCTCCACCCCCAGAACAACTCTCTGTGGAAGCTTCTATTAGGCAGTTTCATTGAGAGACAGGAGCCCAAAGAACAAACCAGAAGATGCCATCCCACCTTGTCAGGAATAGAACTCCTGTTTGATACAGTTTCATCCGCAATGGGGGCAGCGCCCCCTGCTGCCTCCTCAGTTCCCCATTCTACCTAGGTGGGCTGGCCTTTTGGGTCAGCCCCTTGGCACTGCAAAAAATCAGGACTTCCGCTTAAATAACTGAGTCTGAAAGGATCCATTTTAAATCAACTATAAAGGTTTATCCATGTTGATCTCTGCCCTGTGCTCTGTCTGGACACATGTAAGTCTTGCTTTCCCCTATCTGGCCTGGCTGGGTAGGGGAGAGCACTGTTTCTTGGACTGGGTAGTTTTCTGCTTGCTTCTATCTGCTTTAGGCTTTGGAGCAACTTCACTGTAATTATGTGCATGATTTTTCTCTAAGTTCTGAGTCTACCACGTGCATATTTCCTCCACACTCTATATCTACCACGAGGATATTTCCTCTAAACTCTGGGCCTGCTATCTGTAATTTCTCTAAACTTGGGGTAACCATGGGTGTAACTCTTTACTACTCATTTCTCATCTGAATTTCCTGTTCTGTGCTTTGGTATTTTCTCCTATTCTTTTTTTTTTTTTTTAATTTATTTTATTTATGAGAGAGAGGGAGAGGGAGGGAGATGAGACGAGAGAAGGAGGCAGATAGAGAGAATGGGTATGTCAGGGCCTTAAGCCACTGTAAATGAACTCCAGATGCATGAGAAACCTTGTGCATCTGGCTTATGTGGGTCCTGGGGAAACAAACCTGGGTCCTTTCATTTCACAGGCAAATGCCTTAACTGCTAAGCTATCCCTCCAGCCCTCTCTCTTCTATTCTTAATCCATCACCACTTACTTGCTTAACTTTCTTCCATGGGGAGGCTCAAGGTAAATGTTGTGTCTTTCGTATGAGTGTGTGTTTCCTTTAAATCTCTCTTAGATCCTATTCCACAAGCTGTGGCTCTGCTCTAGCCTCCTCCTAGACCTCCATTTCTCGTAAACAAACCTCAGAATGGAAGCCGTATCTTCTACACAAGTGCATGTTTCTTGTAAATACCTTTACATAAGCTCCTAGATCCTCTCTTCCATGCGCTTGTGACTCTGCTCCAGCCTTTTCTTGGACCCCCAATTTCCCTTAAATTAACCCCACAATTTATTATTTCTCCCAAAATGAACTCCATAATTCAGAATTTATCTTTCTTGAGTCTGTTTTTACCAATCTTTATTAAAATAAGGACCCAATGTTGGGATTCATAATTTTGGAGGTCCCTCCTGAGCCCCCAAATTCTTCATCAGAAGGAGCCCTCATCCTATATGTCCTGGGGCATGTGTGTAAGCTGAGGAAAAGGAAGGCAGAGAAACAAATTTTCAATAGAGGGTTTTAACAATTTTATTGGAAAACAAGTTCAGTTAATAATATACGCTGTACATGAATTTGATAGTTTATGACACGAAATGTATTTGGCATTTGCTGACGAATTATATAAACAAGATTTTTAAAAAATGCCTTCATCATTAACCAGCATAAACATAATTTATTAACAATATAAAAAATGGCTCAATACCTTTTCTGTCATTGTAAGTAAAATTAAAATAGGCATGAGAAACCAGTCATGGTGGTGCACACTTTTAATCCTAGCACTCAGGAGGCAGAGGTAGGAGGATCACTGTCAGTTTGAGGCCACCCTGAGACTACATAGTGAATGCCAGGTCAGTCTGGACTAAAGTGAGACCCTACCTCTAAAAAACAAACAAACAAACAAAAAGAAAAAAAGAAAGAAAAAAAAAACAGGTAGGCAAAGGAAACAATAAATTCTGCTAAGCCAGTTTTAAACACTGGGAACTAAACATTGTTGCATTTGCAAACATTTTCAACCCTGGGCTGACTTTTTGAAAATGTCATCAGAAAGTACAGTGAAATCTAATTACTGAGGAAAACAAGAAAGCAAAGGCTTAAACAGGGTGTTTTTTTGAGGGGAGGTTGATAAGTCTGGGGACACCGCCAGGGGCCAGGAATGTAGACCTTCATCCTCTGGGGCCCTGCCCTAGAGATGGACAGCGTTACTACATTCCTGTGGGGTCATTCTTGTCACAGACTTATCCCCCACTCTCTCCTTTCCAACATTCTAGTTGCCACACCAGTAATTCTTTGCTGCTCCTACTCCTCTTATTCTGGCCAATTAGCCACTAATTCTGATTGATGCATGATATAAACGCATGCCAATGTATTTGCTAGGTGAAAGACTAAAATCATGGGTAAAATTAAACTTTGAAAGCAACTAACAGATCTCTGGGGTCATGACACACCCTCATCCCCATCAGACTTTCTAGCAGCAGCCTCTATGCACTGGCAAACACAACTGAGGCCGTTCTTTTACACAGTAGCTCCCAGACAGCACTCAGTACTGTCAAACTGGACCCAGGAGAAAACAGATGGAGAGTGGAGAGTCAAAATATTAAGCTTTGTGTTTTTTGTCTAGTTCTAGTTACGGGGACAAATTTCAAATGGATTTGTTCTCCCATAATAGTAGATATTCAAAATACAAACTGATCATCTTTAGTCATGCAACCTTTAAAACCATAAATTGGCCTCTGATAAGTGGCACAAGAACTTGGCTTTGCGATTTTCCAAATTTGTTCTAATTCTTCTAAAGACTTATCAATATTTTCTTTTTAAAATAAATATTTAATTTATTTATTTGCAAGAGAGAAATAGAGAGAGAGAAAATGGGCATGCTCAGCTGGAGAAAATTCAAGGAAGAATTCTAGTCAGAGGTGATGGGAGAGGGAGCACGGGAGGTGTGCTAGAGGAAGGTTTAAAGGCCAAGAGGCGGGTCTAGGAGTCACACCAGTGAAGGGAGGGGACGGCTAGAAGGCAGGGTTGGGATGGGGCGGGGAACAAGCTGGTGGAGGAGTGCAGTTCTGACTTCAGTTTCTGCCCAGGAGGAGCCTATGGGAGGTGTTTCAAGTCAGCTGCAGTGGCCGAGGTAATAGCAGCATTTTCTAAGGAAATATCCATCAGCAGGCTATGCTTGTAGCAAATAAGGGAGGAAGACATGTGAATCTGTCTTTCCAAAAAGGCAAGGAACCAACTGAAATGCAGAAGGGAGGGAGCATGAAGAGATGCAAAGGTGGATCAGTTCCTGCAACTGTTACTTTTAAAGTGTGTCTGCCTCTGCAGAGAACCAAGGTGATTTTGCAGACATTAAATCCTGGATCACCCCTTTTCCAGTGATGTACAGTTGTCAAGATCTATGAAATGAAATTTACTCTTTAGAAACTGACTCTATTTCCAAAAGGCAAACCAATGAAAATTTCTGCCTTCCTCTGTTGGGTGCCCATGCTTGTGCTTGCCCCCTGTGGGCAGTACTGCTGATGGAAGCCTCCAGAGCCAATGTACCCCAGAGACAGCCATGGTCCCACCGTTAGGCTTCAAGTTTAATGAAACAACCCACTGATGGGGCTATTTCCAGTGAGTCTTTTCCTTCCAGTTCACAGCCGCAGAGCCCTTCCAGTCAGTTCGAGCCTTCTGAGAGCAGCCGTTGTCACTCCCTAAGCCCTCTGCTCTGAACTGCCCTGACCTACTACTGTCACCAAGTCCTGCTCCCTTAACAATCTGATTGCAGACCTTCGGGATCAGAGCTACACAAGTACATGTTAGGTCTGTACGAGTCAGCAGGAGGCCCAGCCTGACCTGCATGCCATGAAAAAGCAGGCACTGCCCCCAAAACCACTCTTGCCCAGCTTCACCAAGTTACCCAAGAGGCAGGTGCACCTCCCTGTGCAGCTTCTCCTTAGTGCCTGGCAGAGGATCCGGGGGGAGTAACTGGTGTTTGGACAGAGATGTCTGCCGCTGGGCTGGCATGTGGTATCTTACATTTTTCCAGAACCTCGTCTCTGCAGACTGTGGCTCCTCTTTAAAGTCCCCTGACCAGCGGATGGCCCCATGTTTCTGTTTAATAAATTTAATAGATTCTGGCATTTTCTCATAGTCTTGGATTTTTTCCAATTCAAGCAGGACAATTTTAATTCCATCCTGAACGAGAGCATTATACATGACTATCTGCTCTTCTGACGAATGACCCAGCCAGCTGAAGCTTTCCATGTTTCTCACTAAAATTATAATTAGTCTTCTGCTTTTCTGTATGTTTTCATTAGTGACCTCAACTGTGTCTGAAAAACATGAAGCACAAAGGAATACATTAAACTGAAACTGGGAACTGTTCTTTCTAGAACAACAACTCAGAAAGTTCTTCTGAACCACCAATTCTGGCCTCCAATTCATTTTATTCCTGTCATGCTTAAAATTAGAGAAAGGACTTTTTAATTTCAAAGCCCAGCTTAAAAAACTGGTCCACAAATGATGAGTTCAGTCATAGAACTCACAAAATAATCAAAAATTTAAAACCTTTTTGTTCAATCATTTGATCTATAGTACTCCCATTTATTTTACCATTTTCTAAGCAACTATGGGGTCTAACTAGTCATTAAGTAAACCAAAAGAATAAAAATCAGTTAAGTGTTGATCTAACAAACTATCAGAGAAAATCATCATACTCCATTTTTAAGAAATTCTTAAAATTGTCAAATATATACTATCATGGTTTTCTAGAATGATAGGCTCCAAACTCCCCAACTATTTTCATAACAAACCTTCAACTTTTGTGCATAATATACATACCTTCCCCAACACAGTCATCCCTTCCATAAATAAACAGCTTATATCCCAACTGTTTTTCTAAGACTTCTGGCAAAAGTTTAAATACAAAAATGTTTAAATTTGAGATGGGTCTGTCACAGAAGGTCTTTGGATACAGTATATAGGCATCATAAGTCTTTCCATCTGAAGCTAAAAGAAGAAAAGTATTTTATTCAGAACTAAGAGGAAAAATATGAGATTTGATAAAATCAGTATCACAAATATTCATCTCATAATGGACTATTCATATTTTTGTACAATTGTGTAATTAAAGGAGCAATATCAAAATTATAATATTTTTTTGAGTTAGTGTCTCACTGTAAACCAGACTGACCTAGAATTCACTATGTAGTCTCAGTATGGCCTCAAACTCACCATAATTCTCCTACCTCTGCCTCTCAAGTGCTGGAAATGAAGGTGTACATCACCACACCCAGCTATAATACTTTTTTTTTTTACTTTAGTACAGTAGTAAGTTTTATTTTCATTTTTCTTGTATGCTATTTAATGTAGTTTTGATAAATAATGTGCCTTCTCACACATTTTAGAAGTTGATTTTTATGTATGATGTGCTCCATGTGTGTTCTTACATGTGAATGTGGGTACATGTATGCCATTGCCTACATATGGAGATCAGAGGACAACCTTGTGTGTCGGTCCTTGCCGTCCACCTTGTTTGAGGCAGGGTCTCTTGTTGCTCACCACTGCAAAAACCAGGCTGGCTGGCCATGAGCTTCTAGGGATTTCTTTTGCCTGCCTCCCATCTCACCATTGGAGTGCTGGGATTGCGACTGTGTCAGGCTTGTACATGTGGCTGCTGGGGTTCACCACTCAGGCCATCCTACTCATATCCCCAGTCCTTAGCACACACTTTTATATCAACATTTAAACATTACTCAGATATTTAAATTGTAATTCAACATGTATCAGATTGTAAAATAAACTAACAAAAACCTATTATTCGATGTAGAAAATATAACTTAAAAAACAACATTTTATATACATGGACATTACCTTCAAAAATGTATTTGCAAAGCCGGGCATGGTGGCGCACGCCTTTAATCCCAGCACTCGGGAGGCAGAGAGGTAGGAGGATCGCCTTGAGTTTGAGACCACCCTGAGACTCCATAGTGAATTCCAGGTCAGCCTGGGCTACAGTGAGACCCTACCTCGGAAAAAAAAAAAAAAAGGGTATTAGCATTGGACTGGAGGGATGGCTTAGCTTTTAAGGCATTTGCCTGCAAAGCTAAAGGACCCTGGTTCAATTCCCCAGGAACCACGTAAACCAGATGCACAAGGCGCATGCATCTGGAGTTCGTTTGCAGTGGCTGGAGGCCCCGCCATGCCCCTTCTTACTCCCTCTCTCAAATAAATTAAAAAAATTTAAAAATGTACTAGTAGCCTCTTTTTTAGCATTAAGAATTTTTTAAAAATTAATATTAATTAATTAGTTAATTAATATGAGAGAGAGAAAGAGGCATAAAGAGAGAGAAAATGGGCATGCTGGAGCCTCCAGCCACTCAAATGAACTCCATATGCATGTGCCACTTTGTGCATGTGGCTTATGTGGGTCCTGGGGAACAAACCTGGATCTTTTGGCTCTACAGGCAAATACCTTATTTGCTACATCATCTTTCAAGCCCCAATAACAAATTTTAGACTGCTCATGTTTTTCCTTGAATTTGTATTTCCATTTTACTTTACTTGTATAATTTTATTTGTTTTTTTTGGGGGGGGGCGTGGTTTTTGAGGAAGGGTCTCACTCTAGCCCAGGCTGACCTGGAATTCACTCTGTAGTCTCAGGGTGGCCTTGAACTCACAGCAATCCTCCTACCTCTGCCTCCTGAGTGCTGGGATTAAAGGCATGCGCCACCATACCCAGCTTATTTGTTATTTTTGAAAGTTCTTAAGCTGGTTATTACATCATAATTTTCTACAACAAACTGTATGTTGAGATTTTATAGACTTAACACTTGTTTTTATTAACATATATTAATTGTGAAAAATAATGGGTTTCATTAGGACATTTTCACACATGTATATAAGATACTTTGATCATATTCAAGTTCATTAACCTTTCATTTTCCTTCTCTATAATGCCTTCCTAAAGTCCTCATCTCCTGAAGTCTATTTATTGTATTTTATTATAAAATTATGATTATCAGGCTGGAGAGATGGCTTAGCAGTTAAGCGCTTGCCTGTGAAGCCTAAGGACCACGGTTCGAGGCTCAATTAACCCAGGACCCACGTTAGCCTGATGCACAAGGGGGTGCACACGTCTGGAGTTCATTTTCAGTGGCTAGAAGCCCTGGCACACCCATTCTCTCTCTGTCTGTCTATCTGTTTCTCTCTCTACCACTCTCAAATAAATAAATAAAAATGAACAAAAAATATTTTAAAATTATGATTATCTTCCATTGAATCACTACTCAGTACATTCAATATGAAAATATCCTTATCACCTTTTTATTACCTTCTTCCCCAAACCTCTAAAACCTAAATTCTATTCATTCTTCTTGTTATACATTATTGTGAAATTATCAAAATAAAATAATTCCTTTCTGATGTATAAAAAATGTATTCATTTCTTCCATTTGAAAGTAGTTTATGGAGGGATCTGTGTCCTGCTCATCACAGAACATGTCCCCAATAAAGGATTCTGAGTAATTTGTAGGCAGATGCTATAAGCCTTTGTGTATCCTGCCAACATGGATGCTAAGGGAGTCACCTAGGAAACAATGGCACTGAGCCTAGTCCATTATGAAACTACACCTGTGCATAAAAATAGTTGCCAATATTGATCACTGAAAACCTTCAGTAAAAAATACTCTTATACATGTTCAGAGAAAATACAGAACACAAAATCATACCTTCTGAGGGGAGAAAACCAAAGCAAGAATCTCTGTACCAAAGTACAAGGTCAACCTTGAAGATCTTATAAACAAAAATGGAGCACATAATCACAACTGTTAAAGTGACAAATATCCCAATCAGGTAATTCTTGAAATCAGGAACTATAATACAGAAGAAGAGGAAAATATTAGAGCCAAAAAGAATTAAAACATTGAACATAGCAATTTGCATATTTTCTTTGTAGAGAAAGCTTATTTGGGAATAACCTTATACTCAGGTCATATTAGCTGATTCATTATTATTAGTACTCATATATATGGGTGTACTAGATAGATACTACTGACAATGTAGCATAGATAGTCAATAAAAGTAAGGGCATTCTTTAAGTTTCCACTTAAACAGCATAATACAAAATACACACAGTAAAAAATAAAATAAAATAAAAAGCATACTGAGGACATAAAGTATAAGAATCAAAATTAGGACAAGTATCAGGGCAGAAAAGGTATAAGAACAAATTTTAGCCAAGAAGTGCCCAGTTAAAGACAGGAGAGGGTATTCTAGGCAAAGGAAATAACCTTGGAAACCTCAAGGTCACAAAAGCCATTACAATTAGTAACAAAAATTAAAGTTCAATAAAAAACCTCATTACTTACCTGGTTCTATTAATTGGATATATGCTGCTTCTAAATTGTTTGTATTCTTGACAAAACAGATAAATGGAAACAGATAAAATTGATGTTTGACTTCTGAAATATTAAGTGTTGTGATAAGTGTACTCCTCTTTATGGCCAAAGGATTTTCCACACTGTTCAAAAGAGAAATGGGGAGAATAAATGAAGTTGAATATACAAGATGCACCAACTATGAATAAGACATAGATGCCTTGTTTATTTCTTTACATATAACATAAATTGCAACTGGAATAAATGTCTTCCCCAGGAACTGGCATGGCAGTCAGCCTGTTGCAAAGACCAGTGTGAACTAGTGTAGTCCCACCACCACTGCCAGTAATGCCAAGTAGCACAAAGAATCAAGTCGAAATTTCTAACTTCGCAGAAGAAAAATACAGACTTAAGTATTCTGTCCTCCACTGGACATGGAGAAGCATGAGTCAAACAAAAGCGACAGGGCAGATGACAACAAGTTTTGCAGAATGGGAAGAAAAGGAGGAGCAACAGGAATCCAGGAGACCCTTAGTACAGACTTAACAGAGCACCTGAATCTTTACCTGCTTTAAGAAGTCTTATAAACTGCTTAAAAACATGTAATTAATTAAAATGTTGCAGCAATGCATGACAAAATGTCAGAAAAAGGCTTCTAACTGACTCAGAATTTTATCAGTAACATGAATTTTTACTGTAAATATATAAGCTCTTACAAATGTTGCCCAGCTTACTCAGCAAATCGCAGAATGGGAAGAATGGGGCAATAGTGACCTGACAACCAGTCCTCAATATGAGATTAAATATTGTATAAGAGCAGACTTCCAGTTAAGATGCCAGCATAGGTACCACGCCAAAGCAGCTTAGGGGGGAAAAAGACCAAAAAAACTCAGCAAAATACACACTTTTACTAAAAAGTGAGGTGTATTAGGAAATTGAAACAGCAGCAGAGAAGTAGAAAAGATCCAGGGCATCCGGAGCCAAAAGCAGCCCCAGCAGGACCCCAACCACGGCAGTGGCAGCAGAGCACCAGAAAGCCACTAGGCTCGGCTGGAGCCACAGGAAAAGCCAGGTGCAGGGATCTCCCACTCACACCGCGCTCTCCGCAACTCAAGAAACGTGAAGGGAGAGCGGCAGTGAACAACGGAGGAGCAGATCACAAGGTAGAAGAACACGTGGAACAGCAAGAGAACTAGAGCAGCTGCGGCTCCCTCCCCTCCCCCACTGCCTGTGCCCAGCTCCAGCAAACAGAGCAGCAGTCCCTGGACCCAGCCACACCAACATGAGCCAAGAACGGGACCCAAGCAGGAGCAGAGTCCCGCTGCAACATCAGCGGATCCGGCACCAGCAACAGTGGCTCCAACAGCAGTGGATCCAGTAGCAGCAGCAGTAGCAGATCCAGCAGAAACAGCTTCAGAGGCAACAGCAGCAGATCCAGCAGCAGCAGCTTCAGTGGCAGCACCAGCAGCAGCAGCAGTGGATCCAGCAGCAGCAGCTTCAGCAGCAGCAGCTTCAGCAGCAGCAGCAACAGACCCAGCAGTGGCAGCTTCACCAGCAGCAGTAGCAGTTCCAGCAGCGGGGGTGCCGTAATACAGGGCAACATTTGCCAGGTTCAGTTTGCCCCACAGGAAAAGCCCATGCCAAGCTCCAGAAATCAGAACAGCAGCCCAACGACCTAGCCAGCAACTTGACTGAGATCAAAATCATCCAAGGTAACTGGGATTGCACCAGGAAAGGGTCTCACTTGGTCACAAGATGACCTGGATCCCTCAACAGAGCAGACATCTTAACCTCTTTGTTGATAGAGGATCTGGTTGTTATAATAACTACTCTTACATAAAGACTGGGTGCTGATTTTGATTGAATATGTACAGTGTTTAGTTAAATTTTAGAATCTACCTGTATTTTATTCCACTCAGCCTACTAGAATACTCCCATAGCAGGGAAATGCAACCCCTAAGAACACCTTTGTAGATACTCTGAGAGTCTTAAGAGCCACACCTAACACCTTAAGCTCCTACCCTGAAGATATATAACATCAAATCAATTGATACAGCTAAGAATACCAAGCTAGCTAGGAAATCCAAGCATTAACTTAATCCAAGATGCAAAAATATATGCATTATAACACAAGAAACACCTAAAAGCAAGACAATATAAATCCACCTAAAAGTATTAATGCATCATAAATGACCTCCAGTGAGAAGAAGTTAGAGGAAATGCCTGAGAAAGATTTCAAAAGAATGATTATAAATATGTTCAAAGAAGTCAACGAACAAATCAAAGGAATCAAAGAAGAAATCAAAGAGGAAATCAAAGGAATAAAAAAAGACACAGGAAACCAATTTAATGAAATAAAGAAGGCAATATAAGACATAAATAAGGAAAAAAAAAAAACAATGAAGAAAACCCAGTCAGAATTACTAGCAATGAAGAACACAGTTAATGAAATAAAAAACTCTGTAGAAAATCTCACCAGTAGAATGGATGAAGGAGAAGACAGGATATCTAAGCTAGAAGACCAGGTGGCAGATCTAATACAGTCCAACAAAGAGAAAGACAAACTTATAGAAATGTATGAGTGGGAATTTCAAGATATTTGGGACACTATGAAAAGATCAAATATAAGAATTCAGGGCATAGTAGAAGGAGAAGAATTCCACTCCAAAGGCATAGTAGGCGTCTTCAACAAAATCATAGAAGAAAACCTCCCCCAAATTGGGAAGGAGGTGCCAATGCAGATACAGGAAGCCTTTAGAATCCCAGCCAGACAAAACCTGGAAAGAACCTCTCCTCACCATATCATAATCAAACTACAAAATACACAAAACCAAGAAAAAATATTGAAAGCAGTTAGAGAGAAAAATCAAGTTACCTACAAAGGCAAGCCCATCAGGATCACAGTAGATTATTCAACACAAACTTTAAAAGCCAGAAGGGCTTGGAGTGATATATTCCAAGATCTGAAAGATAACAACTGTCAACCAAGGTTACTTTATCCTGCAAAGCTATCCATTCAAAGAGACAGAGAAATAAAGACATTCCATGACAAAAGCAGGTTAAAGGAGTATTTGAAGACAAAACCAGCTCTACAGAAAATACTTGATAGAATCCTCCATGCTGAACAAAAGGAAAAGCACACATATAAGGAACCTGGAAAAAAAAACAAGCAAAACTCAAATACTAGTTAACTCAAGAGAGCAAAGGTAGAACCCAAACCACAAAAAAAAGGCAAATATAAATACACACCTTTCAATAATATCTCTTTTTTTGTTTATTTTTATTTATTTGAGAGTGACAGACTAAGAGAGAAAGAGGCAGAGAGAGAGAGAGAGAGAGAGAGAGAGAGAGAGAGAGAGAGAATGGGCACGCCAGGGCCTCCAACCACTGCAAACGAACTCCAGACGCGTGCATGCCCTTGTGCATCTGGCTAACATGGGTCCTGGGGAATCGAGCCTCGAACCAGGGTCCTTAGGCTTCACAGGCAAGTGTTTAACCGCTAAGCCATCTCTCCAGCCCTCAATAATATCTCTTAATATCAACGGCCTCAATGCCCCAACCAAAAGACATAGGTTTGCAGACTGGGTTCAATTTGTTGTCTCCAAGAAACTCACCATTCTACAAAGGATAGACATTCTCTTAACGTGAAAAGTTGGAAAATTGTGTTTCAAGCAAATGGGCCTAGAAAACAAGCAGGGGTTGCTATCCTAATATCTGACAAAGTAGACTTCAGTCCAACATTCGACAAAATCCAACATCCCTTCATGATAAAAGTCCTACAGAGACTGGGAATAGAAGGAACATATCTCAATATAATAAAGCTATTTATGACAAGCCTACAGTCCACATATTACTAAATGGGGAAAAACTGGAAGCTTTTCCACTAAAATCAGCAACAACACAAGGGTGTCCACTGTCCCCACTTTTATTTAATATAGTTTTGGAAGTATTAGCCATAGCAGTAAGGCAAGAGACACACATAAAAGGGATACAAATTGGAAAGGAAGAGACCAAGTTATCATTATTTGCAGATGACATGATTCTGTACATAAAGGACCCTAAAGACTCTACTAGCAAACTGTTAGAGCTGATAAAATCTATAGCCATGTAGCAGGATACAAAATAAATACACAGAAATCAGTAGCCTTCATATTATCTAACAACAAACACACAGAGGATGAAATCAGAGAATCAGTCCCATTCACAATTGCATCAAAAAAAATAAATAAATAAAGTACCTTGGAATAAACCTAACCAAGGAAGTAAAGAATCTCTACAATGAGAACTTTAAAACACTCAAGCGAGAAATTACAGAAGACACTAGAAAGTGGAGAAACAGCCCTTGTTCCTGGATTGGAAGAACCAATATTGTGAAAATGGCAATCTTACCAAAGCAACCTACAGGGCTGGAGAGATGGCGTAGCGGTTAAGCGCTTGCCTGTGAAGCCTAAGGACCCCAGTTCGAGGCTCGGTTCCCCAGGTCCCACGTTAGCCAGATGCACAAGGGGGCGCACGCGTCTGGAGTTCGTTTGCAGAGGCTGGAAGCCCTGGCACGCCCATTCTCTCTCTCTCTCCCTCTATCTGTCTTTCTCTCTGTGTCTGTCTCTCTCAAAGAAATAAATAAAAAAAAAAAAAGCAACCTACACATTTAATGCAATCCCTATCAAAATTCCTAGGCATTCTTCATGGAAATAGAAAAACAATCCAAAAATTCATTTGAAAACACAAAAAATCTCGAATATCTAAAATAATACTGAGCAACAAAAATACAGCTGGTAGTATCACCATACCTGATTTTAACCTATATTACAGAGCCATAGTAACAATAACAGCATGGTACTGGCACAAAAACAGACATGTAGATCAGTGGAACAGAATAGAGGACCCAGATGTAAGTCCAGGTAGCTATAGCCTCCTGATATTCAATAAAAATGCCAAAAATACTCATTGGAGAAAAGACAGCCTCTTCAGCAAATGGTCTTGGGAAAACTGGATATATATCTGTAGAAGGATGAAAATAGATTCTTCTCTCTCTCCATGCACAAGAATTAAGTCTAAATGGATTAAAGACCTTAACATCAGACAGGAAACTCTGAAACTGCTAGAGGAAAAATTAGGGGAAACCCTTCAACATGTTGGTCTTGGCAAAGACTTTCTGAATACAACCCCAATTGCTCAGGCTCTAAAAGCACAGATTAATCACTGGGACCTCATGAAATTACAAAGATTTTGCACTGCAAAGGACACAGTGAAAAAAGCAAAGAGGCAACCTACAGAATGGGAAAAAATCCTCGCCAGCTATATATCTGATAGAGGAATAATATCTAGGATATACAAAGAACTCAAAAAGTTAAATAATAAGGAATCAAACAAGCCATTCAAAAAATGGGCTATGGAGCTAAATAGAGTATTCTCAAAGGAAGAAATATGAATGGCATACAAGCATCTAAAAAATGTTCTACGTCACTAGTCATCAGGGAAATGCACATTAAAACTACATTGAGATTCGATCTCACTCCTGTCAGATTGGCTACCATCATGAAAACAAATGATCATAAATGCTTGCGGGGATGTGGAAAAAGAGGAACCCTTCTACACTGCTGGTGGGAATGCAATCTGGTCCAGCCAGTGGGGAAATCAGTGTGGAGGTTCCTAAAACAGCTCAAGATTGATCTACCATATGACCCAGCTATAGCACCCCTAGGCATATATCCTAAGGACTCATCTCATTTCCTTAGAAGTACATGCTCAACCATGTTTATTGCTTCTCAATTTATAATAGCTGGGGAATGGAACCAGCCTATATGTCCCTCAACTGATGAGTGGATAATGAAGATGTGGCACATTTATACAATGGAGTTCTACTCAGTGGTAAAGAAAATTGAAGTTATGAAATTTGCAGAAAAATGGATGGATCTGGAAAGGATTATACTAATTGAGGTAACCCAGGCCCAGAAAGCCAAGCACCACATGTTCTCCCTCATATGTGGATCCTAGATACAGATTATTGAGCTTCTGTGTGAGAAGGAAAATACTTAGTAGCAGAGGCCCAGTAAGTTAAAAAGGAGACATAAAGGGAAGAGAAAGGAACGGAGGAGGGTACTTAATAGGTTGGTATTGTATATATGTAACTACAATGATTGAGATGGGGAGGTAATATGATGGAGAATGGAATTTCAAAGTGGAAAGTGTGGGGCGGGGAGGGTTTTACCATGGTATATTTTTTATAATCATAGAAAATGTTAATAAAAATTGTGAAAATAAAAAAAATAGCACATAAGGTCTGGAGAAATGCCTTAGCGGTTAAGGCATTTGCCTGTGAAGCCAAAGGATGCAGGTTTGATTCCCCAGGACCCACCTAAGCCAGGTTCACTAGGGGCACATGCGTCTCGAGTTCATTTGCAGTGGCTACGGGCCCTGGCATGTCCATTCTCTTGCTGTCTGTCTCTCTTCTCTCTCCCTCTCCCTCTCCCTCTCCCTCTCTCTCTCTCTCCTTGCAAATAAATAAATATATTAAAATAAAACACATAGGATGCTACTCCTTCACTACTCTGGCCAATTATAAATTACTCAATGTATAGACATATTTTGTCTTTTTTTTCTTACTATACATTTCATTCTTCTAGCAAGAATGCTGGAAGGAATATTTTAGGTGAATATTTTTCTTCTGTCTTTGTGAGGGAAAACTTTCTTTTTTTAAAAAAAAATTTTGTTGTTGTTCATTTTTATTTATTTATTTGAGAGTGACACAGAGAGAAAGAGGCAGATAGGTAAAGAGAGAGAGAGAGAGAGAATGGGTGCGCCAGGGCTTCCAGCCACTGCAAACGAACTCCAGACGCGTGCGCCCCCTTGTGCATCTGGCTAACGTGGGTCCTGGAGAATTGAGCCTCGAACCGGGGTCCTTCGGCTTCACAGGCAATCGCTTAACCACTAAGCCATCTCTCCAGCCCGGGAAAACTTTCTAAATATAATAAATAAAAGAAATCACAAAGCAAAAAAAAATAAATATTGTATAAATTTTTGACATAGAACTTAATATCAAAATTGATTACCATACTCACAACTGATAGTCTTCTACCAGTATAGGATCATCAATTTCTGACCCATTCCACTTCCAATAGACAAGGTCGGTCAACTGGCCAGTGACATTACAAATCAATTGTATCTTGGATCCTGCCAAACAATGTATTTTGACCAGATTAGCTGAGTTTTATCCCAAACCACCTATCTATATTAGTGAAGGGCTACTGAATAAACAATTAAATGATGAAAAAGCAAATGGAAGATGAAAATTTCCCTTAAATTCATTAGCCGGATTTGGCCATTATTAGTAACTTTGTGTCTCTTACCCCTGGGCCTCCTCTGCACACATGTGCAATTTTCAAATGAGATCTTGTGGTCTGGCATTTTATAAATATTGTAGACTGGGGAATTGAGCATGATTAGCCCTCCAAAATACACCAGTGGTTCATAATATAGCTATGCACTAACAATCTGCCTCTTGCTAAACAGTTTATTTTCTATCTTCTATTATTATGATTTGTATTCCAAAGAATGAATATATATACATATATATATGATTACTTTGGGTAAACACCTGCAAAAATGGGTTGTGGAGATAGCTCAACACATAAAGAGCTTACTACACAAACATGAAAACCTGAGTTTGGACACCCAGTATCTATCTATAATCCAAGAATTTGGGAGATGGAGATAGAGAATGCCTGTACCATGTTGGCTATCTCAAATAGCTGTATCTGAGTTCTGAGTCCAAGTGAGACTTTGTCTCAATAAATAAAGTGGAGGTGATGGAGGAAGACATCGGATATCAACCCTTGTCCTCAACATGGAGGCATACACATGTGTACCCACATACATACGTGTGCCCACATACACACATGTACATACACACATAGAAGAAGAACTGAATTAAACGAGATACTTTTTCTTGTGTTGAAGATCAAACTGGAGGTTCTGGTACACCTGCAGTTTCACAAGGAAATACATATTTGAAAAGCAAACCCCTCTCCTGCACCAACCAGTCCATTCACTCTAGCAATATAATCACCATTTCCCTAAGTGTCCAGGAAATAGGAGCTTTGGTGAATCATTGCCCATTGAGAAAAAAATACACTTAAGTTTTCAACTGTATTATTGTTATTATTGTCCTTATTATTAGAACTATTATTATTATCAGCCATATGCTGTGCTGGGGACAGAATCCAGCATCTAGAGCATGCTAGACAAGCACTCGAGCTCTGCTCTGCATACAGCCTGGCCCTCGGGAATTTCTTGAAGTCATGGTGAACTGACACATTTTTCCTGAGTTTTGTCCTCATCTACCCTTTTTCTCAGAGCTGTTTTGTATGTTCAGTGTCCAATTATACAACCAAGTTCTCACATCAAGCTCACTGGTATTGAGGCGTGCTTTATTAATCAGATATTAACTCTTAATCACACAGGAAATGTTCTAGATAGCTTTGCAGGTTAGTTGCCTTGATCTTATGTATGAAAATTCTTGCCGGGCATGGTGGCGCACACCTTTAATCCCAGCACTCGGAAGGCAGAGGTAGGAGGATCGCCATGAGTTCGAGGCTACCCTAAGACTCTACAGTGAATTCCAGATCAGCCTGGGCTAAAGTGAGAACCTACCTCAAAAAAAAAAAAAAAATTCTTCAATGAAGATCTTTCATGCTCAACACTATTCTTTATCTGTCTTCATTCTATTTGTTTTCTGAATGCCCTCTCTGTCATCCAATAAGGAAAATACCAATGTACAATTTTATTTTATTTATTTAAATAAATAAATAATAATATTTAAATAAATAAAATAAAAATTACTATCATCTTTTGACCTGCAGTACCACCCTTCTACGTAAATGCTTAACTATAATGATAAGAAATCCTGTCTCGCTCAAATTAATTACATTGCTTATTCTTAGGCATTTGATCTTGCCCTTCGGCTGGTGGTTTCATAAGTTGTAAACATCCATAGGAAGTAAGTGAGTGAATCAGACACAACCAGACTTTTGCCATGAAAGTAAAGTAAAATACAAAAATTAAAAGAAAACATTTTTTGGGCTGGAGAGATGGCTTAGCGTTTAAGGCACTTGCATACAAAGCCAAAGGATCCCAGTTCGACTCTCCACAACCCACGTAAGCCAGATGCACAGGGGATGCAATCATCTGGAGTTCGTTTGCAGTGGCTGGAGGCTCTGGCATGCCCATTCTCCTTCTCTCTCTCTCTCTCTCTCTCTCTCTCTCTCATAAATAAATAAATAAATAAGTATATATTTACAAAAAAACATTTTTAAGGGCTGGAGAGATGACTCAGTGTAAAGGCACCTGCCTGGAAAGCCTAAAGACCCAAGTTCAATGCTCTTGTACCCATGTAAAGCCAAATGCACAAAACGATGCATGCATCTGGAGTTCATTTACAGGGGCTAGAGGCCTTGGTGTACCCATTCTTTCTCTTTCCTCTTTCTCCCTCTGTCTCTCTATCTCTGTCTCTTTCTCTTATGTTTCTTTCTGCTTTCAAATAAGTAACATGAAAATATTTTAACAAAAAGAAAAACATTTTAAGATATAATGTGTGCCACTCTACCTTCTTCTTTATATCTATGCAGTATAGAGTTGATGTTGTGTTGATCATGAGGTTCCATGCTATCATAGTCTTAATTTCAAACCATGCTGCATGGAGCCCACTTACCTAGGACAGCTTCCATTGTCTCATTTGCTGGACTCACAATCACAGGTTTCTCCTGCTTGGGTGTCTCTGAAAGAAGAGTCCACAATGCATCTCAGTCTCTCACAGATCAGAATCACAACTGATGCCAACCGGTAGCAAACATATTAAATGGCATCTGACCAAATGGTTCCTCAAATTCTGGAAAGGTGTGCAGCAGGTAATTCGAGGTAAGAATCTGTAAATACCTACATAAAAGCTGGGCAGTGCAAACCCATGGGTGTTGCACTACAAAATACACATGCAAACCGGACTCCACACGTCAGAGTGTGCCTATCATAGCAAATATGAAGACAGTAGCCATGGAAAGTCACCTCCTTTAGCAGAAGAACTAGCCAGTGCTATGCCTTCTATGACTGCAACTGTGGAAATGACCTAGCAACCATTGGTGAATGCCAAACAATTAGGCACAAATTTATTTTTTAAATTTTTGTTCATTTTTATTTGAGAGCAACAGACAGAGAAAGAGGCAGAGAGAGAGAGAGAGAGAGAGAGAAAGGTATGCCAGGGCCTCCAGCCACTGCAAAGGAACTCCAGATGCGTGCGCCCCCTTGTGCATCTGGCTAATGTGGGTCCTGGGGAATCGGGCCTCGAACCGGGGTTCTTAGGCTTCACAGGAAAGCGCTTAACCGCTAAGCCATCTCTCTGGACCAGGCACAAATTTATTAAAATAGGCAGAAAACTGTAATAAAAAAAGAGTCTCAGAAATGAATCTGATTATTCTTTATAAGATCAACTTGAAGTGTTGATCTGTGGTAAGAAGACACAATAAACAGCAACCAAACTTGGTTCCCAGTATTATATCACAGGCAAGTAAGTACATAAATTCCTTGAGAACAAGATATTAAATTTTGTTTTCAGCTCTGGAAGTACAAAAGTAGATTTTCAATAAAGACTTTGGGACCCAGATATGAGCAAAAAGCATAAAGCATCATTGGGCTGGACCTAGGAGAAAGTTCAAATATTACCCAACTCCTGAGTTAAAAATATGCTGTCTGTACATATAAGATAAGGAAAATAGACAGAATATGTTAAAACCTTAATCTATTTTACAATTTTCACAGTACTCAGTTCACTCTAAAGTTTGACCCAGTTGTTTGGTTGTTGTGTCTCAAGAAAGATAATCCAGAGCTAGACAGCATCCGTGTAGGCTGTTGAAACTCAAGAATATGGCCAAGAAAGAAAGTGAGGAGGATTTAAGAAGATGGAAAGACCTCCCATGCTCCTGAATAGGTAGAATTAATATTGTGAAAATGGCAATTCTACCAAAAGCATTAGACAGATTTAATGCAATACCAGTAGATTTAAGCAAAATCAATAAAAATACCAGCATCATTCTTCACAGTGATTGAAAAAATGCTCTCAAATTCACATGGCATGACAGCAGGCCTTGGATATCAAAACATGTCCTCAGGAGAAAGAAAAACACACACAAAAATCACCACCTCTGAAGGTATCACCATACCTAATCTATAGTTAGATTACAAAGCCATAGTAACAGAAACAGCCTGGTACTGGAATAAAAACAGAAACATTGACCAATTGAACAGAACTGAAGACCCAGACCTTAGGTCAAGTCACTACAACTACTTGATCTTTGAAAAAGGTGCCAATAATGTAGACTGGGGAAAAGACAGCATCTACAACAAACGGCACTGGACCAATTGGATGACCATATGCAGAAAAATGAAACTAGATCCAAACATTCCTCCATACACAAAAGTTAAGTACAAATGGACCTCGATATAAGATCTGAAACTCAACTACTGGAAGAAAAAATAGGAGGCACACTTGATGATACAGGACTAGGAAAAGACTTTTTGAATAAAAGCACAGTAGCCCAGGAAATTAAATAAGCACTCAACCAATGGGATTTCATGAATCTAAAATGCCTTTGCACAGATAAACATACCATGAACACAGCCAATAGATTACACACTGAATGGAAGAAAATCATTGCCAGCTATACCACTGACAGAAGCCTAATACTAGAATCTACAAAGAACTCAAAAAACCAAACACTAAAAAAATTAAACAACCCATTCCAAAAGAGGGGCAGAGAACTGAATAGAGTTCTCAAAGTAAGAATTACATATGGCTAACACACACTTAAGAAAATGTTCAACATCTCTAAACATTAGGGCAATGCAAATTAAAAACAACTATGAGATTCCAGCTTACTCCAGTAAGGACAGCAAACATTAAAAAATCAAATTAAAGCTGGGCGTGGTGGCGCATGCCTTTAATCCCAGCACTCGGGAGGCAGAGGTAGAAGGATCACAGTGAGTTCAAGGCCACCCTGAGACTACATAGTAAATTCCAGGTCAGCCTGAGCCAGAGTGAGACCCTACCTCGAAAAAAAAAAAAAATCAAATTAAAATAAATGTTGGCAAGGATGTGGAGAAATAGGACCATTCATTCACTGCTGTTTGGAATGTAAGCTGGTACAACCACTATGGAAATCAATATGGAGACTCCTGAAAAGGATGAATACAGACTTACCAACAGACCATGTTATTCCCTTACTGGGAAGTTATCCTAAAATCTCCACACCTCATTTCAGAGATATTTGTTCAACCATGTTTATAGCTGCTCAATTCATAATAGCTAAGAACTGGAATCAACCCAGGCGCCCATCATTGAACAAATGGATAACCAAGTTGTGGTATATCTGCACAATGGAATTCTACTCAGCAGTAAGAAAGACGACACAATGAAATTTGTAGAAAAATGGTCAAACTTAGAACAGATCATACTCAGCAAACTCACACAATCACAGAAAGATAAACATCACATGGTGCCACTCATCTGTGGTTCCTAACCTGGATCAGCCTTACTTGCCGGCATACCTGAATGGTATCTCGAGCCTTGGACAATAGGGATGGTAGTGCTTGGGAAAATCAGAAAAGTGTGGGGAGTGGGGGCAAAACTGAACCCAAATTGAACTGGTACCATAGAAAACTATATCCTGGAAGTTAGACTAAAAGGTTGTACCCTCAACAGGACCTTAGAGGGAGTACCTGAATCAAAGTGCCCTGAAGAGAGTGAGATGAAGCTTAACCTTAAATTTCTCCTGTTTCTCTTTTTTTTTTTTTTTCTGTCCTTTTCTTTTTTCTTTTCCCTTGGAACTGTCCTGTAATTTCCTATACCAGGACAATGGTTAACATCTACAACAAGTTGTTGATCAGAAAGACCCACAAGGTCTCCCAAAACAAACAAGATAGACTCCTGTCAGAGCACTTGATTACCCACCAGAGGTTAATTGTAAGATTCTACTGCTGAACTCACCATACACTGTCAGCATGGACCATGGAGAGACTTGGTTGGAATCCAGAAAGGATCCAGTCCCCAGACAGTTAGCCCATATAGTACTGGAAGGTACTACATGAGGTATCAGGGGAAACTGACAACAACTGTCTGAACAACTCAAAGTCTAAGCTATTCAGAAGCAAACAACATGAGGTGATGATCACACAAGTGCAATAGTGGCACACAGCCATGGTGGGTAACCAACTGATCTTGGATTGGCTAACAGATCTGTTCAGTGGAAAGGAAACCATATCTGGAACTGGGAAACATACCCAGATAATGATTTTGCTTTCCAATGTCAAGCTCCTGCTAATCTTGGGCTATAAGAGGGTCTTTACACCCTTTAAATTCTCTCTATATTAATAATGGCTATCCCATTTAACAAGTGCTGACTTCACTCTCTAATGGAGATTCTGCTTTTCTTTTTCAGATGGGAAGAGGACCAGAGGAGATAAACAAGCCAGTGCATTCCACCCTAGCCCCAGCTGAAACTGCAGAGGAATTGGAGAAATGAGCAAGAGTGCTGCTTTCTCTGTGAACCTGATATCAGCACAAGGGTGAAGGAGATAGACACTGAGGACACTCAACACATACCAAAGCAGAAATCTAGAGGGCTCCTATGAGCCCATCACTGAAGCAGACTTAAAATGTACCCATCATGGCTCAGAGAATTTTTCAGAAGAGGGGTCAGAAAGATTGTTAGAGCCACAAGTTGGTATATTAGGCACAGAGACATTGCCTCTCCCCCATAACTGACTGCTGCCCCCTCCCACAATGCATAACCCACCATTCCCATGGGGTTGACCTGCATCCCCAATGAGGAAGGCATCTAAGAAAAGTGGCAGGGATGAGGGAAATGATGGTACCAACATGTGTTGTTTACATACTAAGTATGTCCACATCTAATAAAAATAAATTTTTAAAAATGAATATGGTTATGATACAAGGGCCACTGAAAACTGGGAACCACTGGACCAAGATATGCAACTAATACCTATATGATAAAATTTATCTGTGAAAAATATATTATTAAATGATTGAGAAAATGCTGCTACATGTATAGTGATCGTATTTTTGGTTTGCCTGGGGTAGTTCCAATTATGGTCCAGCATAATTACTCACAGTCATTCCTTTAACTTGCAAACTAAAAAACAGGTTTTGGTTGGATTGCCTTCTTACTTACAGCTGAAAGCTACCATTTACCGAAAGGTTGATGTTCTGCCCCATGCCAGGTAACTTGTGGGAATGTATTTTGTTTCATTTAGTTGTGAAATAGTTTGTGATATGACACGTGGGCACACAAGAATTGAGAGCCCCGCAAAAGCTAAGTACACCATCATACACTTGTTCACTGCTCACCTGCTTTTTACAAAACTTTGCTCTGCACCAGGCACATGATTATAAACTGAGGTTTGCTCAGCTTATAATATTCCCATTAACATTAGAATGTTATGTCATCTTCTTACAGAGGAGGAAAGTTTAATTAAGTTAGCTAAGACAAACAAACAGAAGGCAGATTCTGGGAGTACAATATCTCCAAATCTATTAGGGTCTACCTCATTCACAACAATAATTATTTTGTTATACTTGTTTATTTGTTTGTTTGTTTGCTAGTTGGTTGTTTCGTTCCTGTGTTGCCATACTGGCATCTGAACCAAAGCCTAACTCACATATGCTAGGCAAATACTGAGTTATATCCCCAATCAATAACAGTGATTGATTTATCTTAATAAAATTCTCTTTCTAATGTGGAAGAGGTGGTGGAAAGAATGTAAGAGCCAAAGGAAGGGTAGGACTCCTTACAACATGCTCCCTCCAGACATAAAGTGGCTTCGATATCCATGACCTCATAGTGCCTGACACTACCTACACAAGACCATCATAAGAGGAGGGAAAGATTATGACATCAAAATAAAAGAGAGACTTATTGAGATGGGGAGGGGATATGATGGAGAGTGGAATTTCAAAGGGGAAAAGGTGGGAGGGAGGGTATTATCATGGGACTTTTTTTTATAACCATGGAAAATGTTTTTAAAAATTGAAAAAAAATTAAATTAAAAAAAAGTTCTCAAACTCCCCAAGACTAGCTCTCAAATGTTATCATATATCAGCTAGGGGGAGCCCCAGAGTTCTCTGGAGGAATCAGCTTTCGTTAAATATAAGGAGAGACTTATATTACCAGTTTAAAAGCAAAGCTCATAATGTTTCTGTTTGATTAACTCTCCTTCTAAAGTTTTTCCTCCCTCAGAAGGAAAAGATTTACAGAGCAATCAGTAACATTATAACTATGGGACACTGTGTGTCAATGAGCAATTCTTGGATTTAGTTTCTCCATGTACAATAAAAGTAATATTAGAAACATCTCTGGGCTGCTCCAGATCTAAACTCCTTGGATTGGAGCTATGACTCACCTTCTGTGAGAAATTCTATTACTCGGGTAGCAGGATATTGCTTCCCCAGGTGCGTGTAGGATACTTGACAAGTGTAGTTCCCTCTATGCTCTTCTGTCACATCTTTCACAATCAGTTTATTTGTGACCCCCAAAAAACTAATATTGTCAAGATGCAGAGGTTCACAGTCCTAGATAAAAGTAGAGAAAAGAATGAACAATCATAACTTATAAGCTCAATAGTAGCTTCATTTTTACACATTTAGCAAATTCAGAATTTGAAAATGTTGCTCGTATAGAGTATGTGTTTAGTACTGTATTTCTTCCTATTTGGAAAACTTAATTATAATACTATAATACTAAATCTTATAGCCTAGAGTCTCATGCAATGAAAGCAAGTAAAGATAATTTTTTTCCAAGAAAGTTTAAAGAAGAATGTTAACATTGCATTTTATCAATATTGTAGTCCCTTTCTTCACTGATGTTTATTTTTCTTTCTTTTTTAATATTTTATTTTTATTTATTTATGTATTTGAGAGAGAGATAAAGACAGAGATAGAAAGACAGACAGAAAGAGGAGGACATAGAGAGAATGAGTATGGGCACGCCAAGACCTTCTACCATTGCAAACGAACTCCCTATGCATGTGCCTTTTTGAATCTCTGGGTTTATGTGGGTACTAGCGCACTGACCCTTATCTCTCAACCTTTGCTAACAAGCTCCTTAAACCATCAAGCTATCTCTCCAGTCCTATTTTTTTTCCTTGTTCCTTAAACTCTAAAAGATGATGTCCCTTGTAAGTTCCACCAGACTATGTAAATTAAAGGTACCAAAATACAGCATGTTATACAAATGCAAGTCAACCTAGTTTTCAAAAAAATTATAGCAACTACAAAGTTACTTGTGGAACATTTCATTTTTAATGAAACACAACGTTAAGAGCATCATCTTGGTAGTGGAGTATTTACATTCAATTTCAGCTGTGTCACATGTTCCCTGTGGGCTATACCCTCAGGCAAATATGTTATTCGACAGTGATTTCTCAAAGGGCTTAAATTTCTAATCAGATTTTTCTTCAACATTTATTTCTACTATTACTTTTCTCAAAATTATATTGTACTTTGTTAAATAAAAAATAGAAAGTAAGATTTTAGGTAAGTTTCAAATTCAATGAATGCAGTATTACAATTTTTTTTTTTGTTTCTCTATCAAGTTTCACCACTAAGAAATAAACTATACAAATTGGCAAATATTTTTTCAGTTACATTTTATTGACCCACACAGAAAACGAGTTTATTTTAAAAAAAAAGCGCCACATTTAAAATAAAATTACCTTATACCACTGAACTTTGGGCAACTCATTATTTTCATCTTTAAAAAAATCCAAATAAGGGCACACAAGACTTCCATCTGCTGCAATGTACAGTCTCTGTGGAAATACAGCTTTTGTGTTAAAACACAAGTCAGGCTCATTCTCCAAAACCTCTGTAGTTATTTTAAGTCTGAGGCAGTAAGTTGAATTTCTAAAATAAAGTGGAAAATGGAAATTAAACATTATCAAAAGAATTTCCTGTCCTTAACTGTTGTTAAGACCAAGAACACAGGCTTATGATATATTAATTCCTTTCTTACCTTACTACACAATAATAATGTCCTGAGTCTTCTAACTTAGCAGGAACAAACCAAAGATTTTCTTTCTGCTGATGAATTCTGGAGTTTGGTTCCATAGATATAGGTGTCTTGCTGTCATTTTTATACCAAATTACAGGGCCCAGTTTTTCACTTGGGTTAAGTGGACAAGCACGAACATCAATTTCATTCACAGATGAAAACAAAACTACTTCATGTAGACGTTCCTTACATTTATCTTTAAAAAGGAGAAAAGGAAAGTCATTTCTATGAGAATACTTTTCAGTATTTCATAATGTAACATCTCTATATAAATGTATCTGTTATTAAACACGCCAATTCATACTACATATAAAGCTTACAGCCTTGGAGTTAAGAGCATCATCTTAGGAGTCTGGAGTATTTACATTCAATTTCAGCTGTGTCACATGTTACCTGTGGGCTATACCCTCAGGCAAAGTACTTATCCTCTCTTACTCCCTCTAAAAACAGAAACACTGTAATAGGAGAGAAATTCACTTCTGTACAAGAGGGAATAATGAAGACAAGATTTTCCTCCTTAGCTTCAACTTTACACAGGTGCAAGTTTCAAATCTATCTCTTCTGTTTATTGTTCCTCATTCTCTCTGAAAACCTAGCTAAACACAACCAGCAATAGCCATGCTACAGTCTCAGTGCTGTACTGTCTTGAAGTGACCTCCATATAATTAATTCAGACACCATTAAACTCAGTCCCATACGCAGTCTCTAGACATGCACAGAATGAAAACAAGCTCCTTGCCCGAATATAATGAAATGACCTCCATAGGGTCTATTGTAGTCAGGTTTACATCGCTGGAAGAAATTGTGTGACCAAGAGCAGCTTGGGGCAGGGGAAAGAGTTTATTTTGGCTTACAGACTCAAGGGGAAGCTCCGATATGGTAGGAAAAACAATGACATGAGCAGAAGGTGGACATCACCTCCTGGCCAACATCAAGTGGACAACAGCCACAGGAGAGTGTGCCCAACACTGACAAGGGGAAACTTGCCATAATACCCATAAGCCCATCCCCAACACTACACTGCCTCCAGGAGGCATTAGTTACCAAATCTCCATCTACTGGCAACCTAGCATTCAGAACACCTAAATTTATGGGGACACCTGAATCAAACCACCACATTCCACCCCAGCCCCCATAAACTGATAACCATACGTGATGTAAAATGCAATGTATTCATCCAACTTTAAAAGTCCCTATAAATTTTATCAATCCCAGTGATGTTCAAACATTCCCATAATCCAAGGTCTTTTAACTGAGCCATACCAAAAAATCCCCAAACCCATAATGGCACAGAATAAACACTCACAGTACAAAAGATGGCATAGGGTACAGGGTAAATATAGAAAAGGAATATTCAACCAACACAAGATTTAAAATAACCAGAGCAAACATCAAACTCTGTAGCTCCAAGTCCAACAACTCTAGTCAGTGACAAATCTCCAAGTCCTTTAATTCTAACCAGCAACAAGTCTCTGGAGTTCCAATTCCACCCCTCCAGCTAGGCTACTCACAGTCCTGGGAAACTTCATCTGGTGCCTGCAGCTGTCCTTAACAGCCATCTCATGGTCCCGGCATCTCCACTGGGTCTGCACTGTAACCCACAGTCTATCCTCATGGCTCCCCCCAGTCTCTATTCAGGCAACCAAGCAAACCTGCTACACACTGCCCATGGCTGCTTCTAAAACACAAGACCATGTTGCAAATTCAATGACCCTTTCTTTCCTGAATTTCAAATACACCATAATAACTGGTAGAGTGCCAATCTGTTATTCCAGTTGGAGGGGGGACACAGCAGACTTTGGGGAACAGGACACTCCTTGAGCATTCAAACGCCTTCAAAAGACTGTATTCTTTTTGTTGTCCCAATGCATGTCAGCTGGCACAATCTCAATAGATGTAATCTCTCATATACTTGCAGCTGAAAAGGCAAAATTTTCAGCCCCAAAATTTCATTTTTGTGCCATATCCCTCTGTTCATGCCAGTCCATTTCTATGAAATACAACCCTGTACAAATTCTCAGGACACGAGCATAAAAGCAAGCCTCTCACACGAACTGCTTCTAGCCCAGTCCAGACAAAGCTCTTTGTCACCCTCATAAGCTAAACCTTACAGTCCTTAGTTCTTACTGCATTCAGGTCTTTCAACTCTGACAAGAATAGTCCATCAAGCTGTACTTACAGCAGTGCAAGGCGTCTCTTAGACCAAGGTTACAAATCTTTCCACATTCCTCTTGAAAATAAGCTCCAAAAGGCCAAAGCCACACAGTCAGGTGTATAACACCAAATGACACCACTCCTCAGTACCAACTTTACTGTTGAAGTCAGGTTTACATTGCTGGCAGAAATCACCCAACCAAAAACAGATTTTGGGGAAAGGGGGTTTATTTTGATTTACAGATTCAAAGGGAAGCTCAATATAGCAGGGAAAATGATGGCATGAGAAGAAGGAAGACATCCTGACCAACATCAGGTGGAAAACCGCCACAGAAGAGTGTGCCCAACATTGGCAAAGGGAAACTGGCTATAGTACCCATAAGCTCCCAACATTACACTGCCTTCAAGAGGCCAGGAGGCCAGGCGTCATTAGTTCCCAAATCTCCATCAGCTGGGAACCTAGCATTCAGAACACCTAAGTTGAGGTGGGACACCTGAATCAAACCACCACAAGGTCCTTATTCCCACATGAAACCCTATGAGCACAACTTTATTGCCTACATTTCTATAGGCATTCTTGTCTTCTAGGCTCTCACCAGAATCACCCATTAAGTTTTATTTGAAGAATTATAGAGGTTTTCTAGCTTATATCTACAAACCCTTACACATTATACTCAAAAACCAGTTCCAAGTGCTTAAGCACACAGTCAGGTTTAATCACAGCAAGCATTCTTTTATGATAGTAACAATTTTCGGCGGGGCTCAACAATGGATAAGAACTCCAAGAGCTGGTAAACATGATAGGTTACATGATTTTCCTGTGGTGCTTCAGGGAACATGTCAACATACACATAGTGGGACTCCCAGAAAAACAAAGAGAAAGATTCAGTAAAAATATTTAAGGAAATACTGCTCAGGTATTCCCTAAATTTGATGAAAAAAAATCTATATATTCAAAAAGCTTTAAAAACTACAAGTAGGATAAATTGAAAGATGTCTACCTAGCATATCATGGTCAAACTGTACACATAAAGAGATAGAGAATCTTGAAAGCAGTTAATTCCAGGTCAGCCTGGACCTGAGTGAGACCCTACCTCGAAAAACCAAAAAAAAAAAAAAAAAAAAAAGACAAATGGCTCATTATATACAAGTGATCTTCAGTGACTTGAACAACTGGCTCTCACAACCCATAATGGCCAGGAGGAAGTGGGGTGACACTGGACATGCTGAAAGAGTAAGACTGGCAACCCTGGAATCTACTTATACGAAAACTCTACTTCAAAAATGAAGGTGAGGGCTAGGGCGATGGCTCTGTAGTAGATAAAGCACCTTCTGTGTACCTGATCCAGGTCCCCAGACCCCATATAAAAGCCACAATCTATGGCAGCCATCTGTATTCCCAGTGTGCCTATAGTTAGAAGGGAGGTAAAGGCAAAAAAAAAAAAAAAAAAAAAAGCTCCAGAAGCTCATGAACAATAAGAAACAATAAGAACAATAAGAAACCTTGCCTCAAAACAAGATGGAAAGTGAAGACAAACCTGAAATTTGTCCTCTGAACTCCACACATGAACACAAACACACACACACACACACACACACACACACAAACACAATCAGACCAAATAAACTTTTTTTAAAAAAAAAAAAGTAAAAGTGAAGATGAAATGAAGGCATTTGCAGATAAATGAAAGCTAAGACCATTCATCATTAACATAACAATGTGGTGAGAGAGTCATTTAGACTGAGGTAAAATAGCCTACATAATAATTCATACTCATGCAAAGAAATAAGGAATACTAGCAGAATTAACAACACACATAAATATAAAGTCATAGTTCTATAATTGGGAAAATAGTTACTTTTAAAATATGTAATCTATTAAGTAGAGAGGTAATAAGGTACAAAGAGAAGTATAAGTTAGAAGCTTGTGATTTCTTTATTTTCACATAATTTTTAAAACTTCATAAGAAAATGATTATAACTCACTATAAAGAAGGAATAGACCTACATATAAAACTGTCAAATATCAATAAGAAAATATGGAAGAAAGAGCCTAGGATCAAGAAAATTATTTTTAAATACCACCCCCCTCAAAAAAGAGAACCATGAAAAGAAAGACAGAAAATAAGAGTAACTGTCTCCTCATGGGTTCATGAAAACTGCATAATCCTTCCTGCAGGTCACTAAGCCAGGATGTCCTTTATCAAATCCCACCAGCCACAAAGTGAGAGGGAGGCCTGGACTCCACACTGGAGACCTAGATTGGAGCTCCTGCTCCAAGGTTAGTGGCATGATCTTAGTTTTTAACCTCTCTGGCTGCCATTTCCCAATGCCCAAGGTATAGCATGAGAAATGAAGATGCTGAAAGGAACTCCCAGTGGCACAGTTCTGGGAGAGTGAGTAGAACATGATGAGGAAAATGACTCTGCTAGGCAGTGTCCACATGCTTCTCAGTCATCTCCACCCTCAGCAGACTAGACCAGAGGAAATGTTAACTTACCAGCCTCCAAAGACATGAGCAGAGCTATGAAACAAACCAGCCCAAGTAGTCCTTTCATATTCTCCTGGAGAAGGGAGGAAGGAAAGCAGACAAAATGTTACTCTAGCAAATATCTAAGCACATTGACCCTCACCTATCCCCAAACTCATTCTCAGGTCACACTGATGGACTAGACTTCCTCAGCATTAATGCCCTCATGCTGGGCTTCTGCTGCAGTTGGGGCAGAGGGCAACCTTGACAACTTAAAAATTTTTCAAACATTCATCATCTCTCCCAAAATATATTTCTGGTCTTACTTCTTACTTAAATCCTCTCAAAATATATTCTATATCCAAAGTAGTCTGCAATTACCTCTCTATGCCTATGGATAACATTGGTAGATTCAATCAATTACAATTCTAAAATATTTGAAAAAATATTGCATTGGTATTGAACATATATGGACATTTGCCTCTGTCATTATTCCATAAGTAACATAGTAAAACAGTTATGTACATGAAATTTACATTATATGAGGTATTATAAATAATCTAGAGATGACCTAAGTATATGATATATGAAGGATGTATGGAAATATTATACTGTTTTATATAGGAGATTAAGCATCCATTGATTTTGGTGTCTGTTGGGGTCCTAGAATCACTCTCCCATGGGTATTAGGAACAGATGAATTCACAAGACCTAAAGTGGCTTGCTTCTGCTGATGTGGATTTGTTACCAGCCTGGAATGTACCCTGCTGCCAGGAGTCACTTGCAAAACTCTTCCCATGATTCGATTCAAGAGTTACACCTTCCTTCATTTTAAAACCCAATATTAAATTGTTTGTGCAAAAAAAAAAAAAAAGACTACAAGAAATTTTCTCAATTTATCAATACTGAATTGAATCTTGTGGTTGAATGGGTCTCCCCTTCTCTGGGGATTTTTATATTTTCCAGAGGGTCTATAATAGGCATGTATGAATCTTTTCACAAAGGCAAAACGGAAGACACTTGACTGCCTCTCAGTGGCTTCAAAAGCCAAACAACATACTATATGCTCCAGTATATCATGAGGGCTTCATACTAAATGGAAGTCCTGATGACATGACTTATCTTTCCGTTTTAATTTTTATTATTATATGTTCACTTTACAAAGTGGTAAATTTCATAATGGTATTTCATTCAAGTTTGAGCATCATCAGCTTCATTACCCTCTCCTGTCCCCCTTTCTCCTCCTGCTAATACTCTTCCTCGTTCCAAATAGTCTCCTTCTCCTTTCATTCATGCCATGTGCATGAACTGAGTGCCTGTGTGTGTGTGTGTGTGTGTGTGTGTGTGTGTGTGTGTGTGTGTGTGTGTTCGTTCTAGGTTCTACACAGGAGAGAAATGGTTATCTTTCCATGTCTGGCTTTTTAAAATTTTTTTAATTTTTTGCTTAATATGACGATGTCTTAATTTCATTCATTCATTTTCCTGCATAAAACATAATTGTGTTCTTCTTTATGGCTGAATAAAGCCCCATTCTGTTTATGCATCATATTCTCATCCATTCATCTACTGATTCTCTAACTTGGCTATTTTAATCTGCTTTAGTTACATAAGGTTTTGTATACAGGTTAAACAGGAGTAGAACCAGATTAGGAGCTGGTCTAAGAAAAGAAGCACAGAAGAACCTGCTCTTCTGTATAGACAAAATGAAGTCACTAAAACTCAATCTAAATAATGCAAGTGAGAAAAATGCCCATCAATTTTGGTACTTTTCTAAACCTTTTGAGCTCCAAAAAAGTAAATAGTCATTATAGCTTCATTTTCTTTCTAAACTGTCCTTTCATGATTCTGCAAAAGGACCTCACTGTGGCTCCAGTCACATATTTCCAACTAGCTTTTGCAAAAGCACATGTGAAAGCCTAGGAGTTCCTCAGTCTCATTAATACATATTCTTGCTCCACCAAATTTATGCTCCCTGGTGCCTCCCACCTCTAAAGAGACCTGTTTCTGAGGCCACTACCACCCAAGTCTTTCTGGACCCAGGTCCTGTCACTGTAATCACCAAAACAACCCGGTTCACTCATGTGTCCACTGGGTACTTCAGAAGCTCAAGCCATCTCCAGCACCTGTCTGGATTTACTATCGTCTCTCTATCTGGGGATTTACAGGTTTCAGTCAATCCGGAGAGGTGACAAACTGTTAGTCATCAAATGAACTGTTCAATAGTCTTTCTTGGCAGAAGAGTCCACACTCCCAGACAAGTATAGGACTATTTTGTACCTTCCTCTATCTTAACTCTCCACGGGCTCCTTCTTCCACCAGCTCACCCCAAGTCAGCCATCCACATGCCCATGCACCCCAACCTCCTAGCCTTCAGTGTTTCCTCTACCTTCATTTCCACTCCATCAGGCCTCAGGCCCCTGAGGGAATATTACATCCCTTTCCTGGCCTCCTCTTGTGGGCTGCTCCAGCAAACTCAATACCTGCCTTGCCCCAAGCAGCTAGCCCAGGATAGAAAGCCCCTCCCAAGTGCAGAAACAAAGCTCATCTCTGCTTCAAAGCATCCAACACTGTGCTTAAAACCCAGAGCCTTTAATAAAGGTTCATGCAATGAATGAAAACTAATGAGCCAACAAAATAGGTTTATCCTCAACTCAACACTGGGCTATGTCCAGTGTCCATGAAATTCTTCGCTGAAAAAAAAAGTCTGCCTTTTAATTTTCTATTTGAATGTACATGGGTGTGCTTGTGCCTGTGTGTATATGTGTGGTTATTCACGTATGTGAGTTCGCGCATGCACATACGTGTGTGTGCATGGTATGTGCGTGGAGGTGGGTGTGTGTAGGCCAGAGGTGGATGTTGGGTGCCTTCCTTGATTGCTTTCCTCTTTATTTTACTGGGGCAAGGTCTCTCTGTTGAGTCCAGAGCTCACTGATTCAGCTGACTAGCCAGGCAGCTTCTGTCTCCATCTCCTGAATTCTGGGGTTACAGGGGCTGCCACACCTACCTAGCATTTATATGGGTGCCAGGGATCCAGATTCTGGTCGTCATACCTGTGTGGCAAGCACTTTACCAACTGAGTCATCTCCCTAGGTTCCTGCCTTTTAATTTTTACTAATTAAATTTGCCAATATTCTTATCTGAAATACAAAATATTTTAACTGAAATTTTAGCCTAAAGATGTGATTGTTTGAAAATTAGCTGGAAATGTTCTATTTGAGAAATTGCATTAAAAGGTATAAAACTGGTAAACCTGGTACAAGATGCTCTTTAAACGAGTACTGAGGCATAAAGATTTTCTCTTTTTTTTTTTAATGTTTTTATTTATTTATTTGATAGGCAGACAGAAAGAGACAGAAAAAAAGTGAGTGAGCCAGGGCCTCCTGCCACTGAAAACAAACTCCAAACACATGTGCCATTTGTGAATCTGACTTCATGTGGGTAGTGTGGAATCAAACCAGAGCCATCAGGCTTTGTGAGCAAGACCCTTTAACCACTGAGCAATTTCTCTAGCCCAGCATAAAGATTTTCTAACATGCAAGTCACACCTTCATACTTTCCACAGAGTAGTAAAACTTCATTTCTTAGATATACTCTAAATCCGATGCTTTACCTACATAAATGGAACCACTCCCACACAGCTCTAGACAAGCAGGGTTACTTTAAACCACATGCAGAGGATGAAATGGGCTAGAAAGCTTTGAAGCCTTGCAGCCTGGCTTCCTACCTCTGTGAGTACACGGCAGAATGCTTCAAGTTTTAATGACAGAGAGGCAGGAACATTTAAAATGCTCCTGGATTTCCATTTCCTGGTCACTCAATACCTGAGTAACAACAAAACAAGGCATTTTGGAAAGAAAACATGTGAACACTCCCAACTGACTGTCAGTTCCTTTAGGAACAAATCAGGGTTTGTTTGATTACTAGGCCAAAGAGGGGGGGTGCTGACAGTACACAACTCTTAAAACAGAATTCAAGGTTAATTGTAGACAGACAATCTTTAACTATTACAAATTCATAGCCAATGATCCAAGACCACTTCCTGCTCTAATAATTTACAAAACAGTGGTGGCCAGGGTTTAGGAAGAGGTTATTTCTGCTCCAAAACTGATCTGGAAAAAAAAGTAGGATGTGAGGGTAACCTCTCAGCAGATCCTTTGTGATTCTATCTGTCCCTAGGATGCTGGACCCAGGGGTCTACACTGAGCTTGGGATGCTCATGAAGGGAACGAGGGCATCAGAAGGGGAGACAGTAAAGCATATGCTTGAGATTATACCAAATGAGCCTCCCAGAAAAATCGACAAATGCTGGGCACGGTGGCACACTGACCAGTACTGAAGAGGCCGAGGCAAGAGGACCCTGAGCTTGAGGCCTTCCTGGGATACACAGAAAGACTCTGCCACAAAAACAAACACACAAAAACAAACTGAAACCCTTTGGTGGAACAGGAAAGGAAGGGTAGCTGATGGCCTGATTCCCTGAGGGTGTGACAGGGGCGGTCACACCCAAGTTAGGATGGCAGGATGGGAATACAGATAACTCAAAGAGAGATGGTCATAGTACGCTGCCTGAAGCAACACCAGGCCTGAGATCCCTGGGTGAAGGTCTGCAGTGAAGTCTCTGACAGAAATGAGGAACTGAGTGTGAGGTGAAAAAGAAGAGGCCTGGGGTGCTGACTGGGGAGCACCCTGGGAGCTGCCAGCTCAGTCACAGCTGTAAATGCCTTAGAAAAGCAGATAGGCAGTGGCCCTCAGGGGATCAGAGACACCTTCAAAAATCCGACAGCTCCTTCCTCTATCCCTTCTTCCCCTTCTTACTCCAGCTCTAGTATCCATTGTCCTAGTTTTTTTTTCCTTCTTGGAGCTCAACTGTCTGCCGTTCCACATCTGTGTGATTATGTCATCTTTGTCTTATTGACTGAATATCATGTCCTCCACTCCATCTATGTTGCACAATGACAGCATCTCATTAAATGTGTACAAATATTGTAAGTCAATTAAAAATCAAGACAAGAATAAATCCAATAAAACCATAAAACTGACCTCATGGAAAAAATACGCCAACAAATATTAAATATCTTTGAATACATGAAGAGCTGTCCCAGAATGAGTGTGCGTGTGTGTGTGTGTGTGTGTGTGTGTGTGGTGTGTGTGCATGCGTCACGGGGGCATGTGGCATGTGTGTGAAGATGCATGTGTCCATGCAGAGGACCACCTGCAGGTGAGGGCAGAGGGGCTTCAACAACTCATGAGAAAAGGCTAAGGAAACCTGAGGTAAGCGTACCTTGCAGAAGATCTTTTCTTATAAGAAGTGGTCCTGCCTCTCAAGGAGTCACCATCGTTAGGCGGAGGGTCTACCTGGGGAAGAGAAAGTACAAGAATGAAGCTTGAATGAAGAAAGCAAAGGCACCGCAGTCACCATGACCACAAAAGGGGTCCCAGGGGTTTTACATGCTCATGAAAATGGGTCAAATATTTGAAAGTTCCACATTCCTTCAGGGCAGAACATTTTTAGGAAATATATAGAATTTGACAACCAAAAGTTAGTGTGTGTGTGCACATGCGTGTGCATGCACGTGGTGAGATCATATGCATATGTGTGAACATGCATGTGCCCCACGCAGAGGACAAAGAAGGACATCAGCTGTCGAGCTCAGCTCCCCTTACTTGTATAGCAAGTGCTCTTACCCACGAAGCCATCTTCCCAACTCTGATGAATACTTTCGATTAGAGTCATGTAACATGTACTTTATCAGATACAGGGATATAGAAATGGGTCCAACTCTCTCTGGAGATGACTGGTCCACTGCCAATGGACAACAGGGTTGAGGCCTTGCCACATACGAGTGAAAAAAACAGGTAAACAGGTCCCCTTTAAGAAAGGAACACTTGCTTTTTAAGACCTCATATTAAACATTCATGTATCTTGAGTTGGAGGGATGGCTTGGTGGTTAAGGGGCTTGACTGCAAAGCAAAAGAACCAGGTTTGATTCCCCAGGACCCACGTAAGCCAGATGCAGAACGTGGTACATGCGTCTGGAGTTCATGCCAAGCAGCTGAAGACCCTGGCATGCCCATTCATTCTGTCTCTGTCTCTTTTTCTTTCTCTCTCTCTCCCCACATCAAAAAAATAAATAAAAATAAAGTATTTAAAAAAGCATATACCTGGAACCTATATTATATAATTTAGAATAAATTCCAAAAGTTTTTCATGATTGCCTTACTGTTATGTCCTATAGATATCTCACCATCTATTATTATTTCTTCAGTTTTCTTCTAGTATTTTGGAGTCTAATTTTTAATATATGAGTCATTTCCTTGAGCTTTTTAAAATAACCATCAATAAAACAGTTTGGCCAATTTAATGCTAAGCATTTTGCTCAGACTAAACACACGCCCAGCCTATTAGTCACTTCACACTTGGAAGCTAAAACGGAGCATCATGCTGCCGTGGAGGCAGTGGTTCATCAGCATGACTGTTACAGCTCAAAATCTGAAAGCAGACTCCCAGATCATTCTGTGCCCAGCCGAGGACTGTGCCCTGAAGCCACAGCGGTAGCCTCAGAAATGGATCACTGATAGGAACTCTAGAAATAGTGCCACATGGAAATCCACAGGGTGGGAGGGAAAAGAAGGATGGACAAGAGGGTATATTTATTTGGAAGGTCCAAGAAACTTCTTGTGAACCCCTATCTAATCCATCTGCTACCCTTTCACTCTTCCTTTTTGTCCTAGAAAGTTCCTTTAGGAATTTTCACACAGCTAGAAAAATATCATCATCCACCTTCTGTGTTAACTTTTCCTTGGAAATTTATTGCTCAACCAATTAGCTCCCCCCTTTTTCTCCAGGCAAAGGACCCTTCAATCTCCATATAACTGGACATGTCACAGCACCTGACCTAACACCCTACATCACAGCCTTCTACCAGCTTGCCCATCCTGCTGAGCTGTCCTGGTGGCTATTGCTAAGAGCTATACCCTCCCTCCCTGGGGACCTTCTCTTCATTCTCCCCATTCTAGTCACGCATCACGGGAGACATCTGACCAGTTGTGCAATGGCTCTGGTTAGAAGCTGACCTCAGGCTCTCATAGATGCTTCATCCTCCATAGCTAGGAAGCAAACCACACAGCTTCTCTTTGGTGCAATGCACAGGTGCCTCTGAGGGATGGCTCTGGCTGCACAGAGTAACCCCAGTGGCTGGCCTTCCTTACCTAAACCAGGGGAGAAGGTAAGACAGAAGGGACCTCTCTCCTCTCCCAGACCCCTGTGAAGACGGCTCCATCCTCCACATCTTGCCTGTGATAAGAATGTAATAAAGACCTATGGAAAAGAGGAAGGAGGGAGGGAGGGAGGGAAGTAGCCCACTCACTCACTCACCATCTTTGCATTACCACAAAAGCAGGTGGTTACAAAGCCGGAACACCCCTCTTACCTTTGTCTCCTCCATATGCACCCACCTGCCCTTCCTCTTAACTCTATGTAGCGAGGCATTATGAGGCCCTCACTAGATGTAGCTGCCTATTCTTGGACTGCATAAATAAATGTCTACTCTTTCTAGATTGCCCAGGTTCAGGCATTCGGTTATGGCAACAGACACAGCCAAGATGATTCCAGATTCAGACGGAAAAAACATAAATGTGAATCAAGTTATGGAACCACAAATAAAGTACAAGCATCAACGATGAACATATTGACCCTCTAACAAAAGCCCCCCTTCCAGAAAAGACTGATTTCATCCAATAGTACCTTCCTCTCTCTGCAAAGTATTCCTTGTCCAGAAGTGACATCTATGAAACACATCCTCTATAAAGCCCCAAGCATTTTCCTCAAGGCCAGTGCAGGGGAAGGGGGCATTTTCTTAGCATGCAGCCACATCACATCTATTAAATACCTTCTAATGAATAAGGAATTTCCCATTAACTGAAAGAATTTCCTTCCTGTTCCTCAGGAGTTTCCCCACATTGCATATCCTGCCTTCCAGAAAGATGCCAGGCACAGGCGAGCAAGCCCATATCAGATACATCCCTGACGATGTCAGACTCACTCAGAAAACATGATGCGTGGGTCTACTGCTGGAGAGACAGAGGTTCCTAGTGCTGGAGGAAGCTTGAACTGGGACCAAATACTCAGTGTCTAAGTACAAGTTGTACTGTCCCTGCACTGGGAGCCACCCAGGGCAGGCCACTACCCATGCTTCATACTGTATCTAGCTATTCAACATACCAAACCCTTTCTCCAGTCTTCCTCCAGTTCTTTGCATCTAATGAGAAGCTTTGAGCACACAGACAAGTAGATACCTCAATCCGCATTCCCAAGTTTATCCTCCTCCAAAGCCCTGCCTGACAACCCATAAAGGCAGTAGAGTTCCCAAGGACCACCCAGGACAGAGCCTTGCATAATCCTGGAGTTGGCATCCAGACAGTTTGGAGTAGAGATTCCAGGCTTCCTAAACACCAGAAGTGTGGTAAAGAAAGGGTGCTGGTGGGCACATTCCCAGTGTGCATATCCTCTTGCCCTAACAGACTCCTCACCATGCCAAGGGACTGGCTAGGGAATTGCAGAACGAATCTATCCAAAGTACAGGACCTGGGAGAGTTCTAGGGGAAATTCAAAGGAAAGCAAGTCTCAGTAGAAACCCAGAAAGAACACACAGATAGCAAGAGGTAATTCCTGTTTCTGGGGCGGGGGGGGGGGTCCACCCCAAGTGCGAATTTTATGAAAGAAATTTTAAGCAAGCATAGTCCATTTTCTCCTACTCTGACAGAATACCTGAAACTAGGTGTGGTGGTTTGATTCAAGTGACCCCCATAAACATAGGTGTTCTGAATGCTAGATTCCCAGCTAATGGAGATTTGGGAATTAATGCCTCCTGAAGACAGTGTATTGTTGGGCTTATGGGTGTTATAGCCAGTTTCCCCATGCCAATGTTTAATATACTGTCCTGTTGCTATTGTCCACCTTATGTTGGCTAGGAGGTGATGTCCACCCTCTGCTCATGCCATCATTTTCCCTTGCCATCATGGAGCTTTCCTTCGAGTCTATAAGCCAAAATAAATGCTTTTTTCCCCAAAAGCTGCTCTTGGTCAGGTGATTTCTGCCAGCATTGAGAACCTGACTGTAATACTAGGCAATTTGCAATGAATCAAAATATAATTGGCTTATGGTTCTGGAGGCTAGTGCCAGCAACTAGTGAGCATCTTTGTATTGTGTCATTCCTAGTAGAAGGACAAGAATGAGCAAGCATGAGGGGGCTAAACTCACTTCTATGACCCTACTCCTCCAACAATGAAGTCACATTCCTGGTAATAGCATGAATTCATTTATGAGAGCAAGGAACTCTGGACCTAATTACCTCCTCTAAGACCTGCCCACCTTAAGGGTGTTGCACTGGAAAATAAATTCCCAATATGTGCACTGGGGACACATTCAAAGCACAGCATACACACTCCATGTTTCCACCTTATACCAATTCACTCTCCTACTAGTCTCATGGAATGTCTCATGATACATCTGCATCATCTTCTGACACAACTTCTCACCTCAGGCATTAATCCATGTGTGTATATGTGCAGATTTATGTAATGGATAAACATTCATAGAGAATTAGGTTCCAAATAAAGTTGGCCATAACTTAGAAGCATGATGGGTCTCCAGAAAAAGCAGGAGGTAAAACGTATTAGCTTAAGAAATGCGACAACCTACATACTCTACTGAAAGTCAGTAGGAATGTGATGAATGGGCCATGCATGGTACGTAAATGAAGTCTGTAACAATGCTTGGCTACTGGTTTGTTATGAGGAGTCAAACAACCATTAGACAGTTCCCAGTCATCAAACCACAAGGTCCATGTGAGAGATAGGCTTTAGGAGCTTTCCAAACCATAAAACCATGTGACTGGAGAAAATACCTGAGTACTATACAAGTCCTGATTATTAAATGAGGTGAACATATTCCCAGGAAAACCAACAGAGAGACAATAGGCCCAGTGTATATCCACTGGGACAATAAATTTACCCCAAGAGTCCAAGTGGGGATTATTTTTATTTTGTTACAAACATGGCTGTGTTATGAAGTGGAAAGGAAAAAAATCTCCAACCTCTATCTAGACAAAAGCAAGAGGCATCAGAGAGATATCCTATAAAGTGAGCTATTCTGGAGTGCCAAGTTGGACATTCACCTTTTATTTCTCAAGACAAGTGTTGGTGGTAAAATCTGAGCAGAGCTATCTTTAGTAAATACCCACCATCATCCCTGTAAGCACCACTCAAATAAATGGAAGCATCCAGATCCCTGAATTTATACCCTCAGGGCAAGACAGACAATGTAAACCTACCTTCCAAGTAGTCTATTCACCCAGTGGTGTCCAGATTCAAGGCAAGGAAGGAGACAGTGAAATAATCTTAGATGCATCTGAGAACCATGGTGGTGTGTCCAAATTATTCCCACTCAGCAGAGATTACTAACACAGGGTCACATGCAGACATTCCAAACACTCAACTGCACATGGTAATGCTATCACTGAAGAACCACCTTTACAAAACAGCCATTAGACAGCTCCCAGTCTTCAAACCACAAAGGTCCATACTTACTTTATAAGTAAGTAAAACTTTACTCACAAGAGGGAACAAAAGAAACTCATTTGTTGGAGAGCCCAAGGAACATGAAAGCTGCAATTTCTAACCAGTAGATGAATCCAAAGCCAGTTATTACATATTAATTTGGCATATTTACAGAGAACATCAATCACAAATGATTCACAAAGATAGGAAGATGAATTAAAAAGTGCCAGGCAGGTTTCAGGTGTTATTATGAAATGCAACTATTCATCTATCACAGGCCGTAGAGCCACAAGGTGGCTGACTGAATAAGACATGTGAGTTTAAGGACAAAGTGGAAAGTGAGGCACAGACAGACATGGTGACTGTCACAACAAACTACAGTCAGGACTGGGCCAAACTTTTCCAGTGAGGTGAAGACAACTTTGAATTTCAAACTGGGATCTATAGGCTGACTCCACATTCTCCATAAGATTTCTCACATTGTGTTTCCTTTACATAATTTTTATTTTATTATTTTTTAATTTTTTTTATATTTTTATTAATTAAGTCTTATACTCAGGGAATACAGTCAGTTTGGTACCAAAATTAGTCTCATCAATGACCTACCTCCTCCCTTTGGCCCCTCCTTGTTGAGGTATATGGGTCATGCATTCTGGAGTTAGCCCACAGTTATAGGTAGGATGAATGTCTCTGCATATCATGACCCAACAGGTGCCTCTGACATTCTTTCCGCCCCCTCTTCCGCAAAATTTCCCTGAGCCATGTTGGGTTCATTCCTTTATATAATTTTTACTTAGGTAAAATATATATACAGTCAAATACAATCCTTAATGTGCCATTTCATAAGCTGGGACAACATGATATACTAGAAATACTTCATCAGGTTACAGACCACTTCCATCATCCCTAAAGTTTCCTTGTACCCCCTTATACATGCACCATGTCCAGGTCACCCAGCATTCTGATTTCTGTCACCACCTCTACACCTGACAGCTGGTGTCTATCCTACTACCACTCACCTAGTAGAACAGGGTATGTTAGGGCCACGTCCATGCAAACACTTTACTCACTATGGCCCAGTCACACAGAGAAGGCATGTTCACAACCAGACGGGCAGGGCCCCCAAGAGAGCACTGCAGAAACTATGCAGAAGGGGACACTTGGGTGCTCCTGACACATGTGATGAGTGTTGAAGGCTGTGAGTGCTAGAATCTGGATCAACACAAGGCACCTCTGCTCACTGAAGACATTACCCCCACCTCCCAGGACCCCATGTATCCCACAGAAATTAATGCCAAGAGAACATATTTATGGTGTTTTAAACTTAACTACTGACTCTATTCCAGATTTATATAAAACGCATACAGTTGCCACAATTTCCATACATACCAAAATTTTCAGAAATATAACTACTGTGACAATTGAGAAAAGATGCCTTTGACTGCCATGTAGACCTCGACCAAAGGTTAAACATCTATTAATAGTGTGCATATGGCCACCCCCTCATCTGCCCCAGAGTAGACTCGGACAGTATATATGAAGCACCACCCAGCGTTACTAGGTTCCAGCCCAAGCACTGACCTGGTGAAACACCTAATTTTAATACAATTTCTTTTATTTCTTATTCACATATAGACATTGTGTTGATATTTTTAAATTATGGTACAGGTAAGTTTCAACATTTCATAATTATAAACAGAATGCTTAAAACCTTTGGACAAAGGAAAGGTGTTGGGTGTTTAGTGAGGTGAGATGCCATGACTGAAAGTGACAGTATCTAACCTTTCCTTTAACTCTTAGTCAGGAGTCACTGCTGTACTTTCAGGTGTCCCAAGTTCTCAAGCAGATGGAGGAAGATGTGCAAATCCAGGCTTCCTGCCGCTCCTGTTAGTGTGTGGCTATTCTGTGGTTACCCTACCACACTTGCAGCACAGGTCATTTTAAAGAGACCTACACTCTTCCCTTCTCACCTCTGTAATGAACAGCAGGAGAAAGTTTTGATCTGATTGTATCAGGAATGATTTTATTTCTCCTGAGAATTTCACTTCTTTTTCTTTTTGAGAGAGAGAGAGAGAGAGAGAGAGAGGGAGGGAGAGAACGGGCATGCTTTCAGCCAGTACAAATGTACTCCAGGCACATGCGCCCCTTGTGCACATGTGAGACATTGTGTTCTTGTGTCACTGTGCATATGGCTTACGTGGGACCTGGAGATTCAAACATAAGTTCTTAGGCTTTGCAGGCAAGCTCCTTAACCACTAGGCCATCTCTCTAGCCCCTCATTTTTATCTTGAAAACAATAATAGCTGATTATCCAGGGTTCTTCTCCCCTTCTGCCTTGTGGACACATTAAAACCACCTGTGGACATAAAAATTACCAGGACCTGCTACACCCAGAAATACTACCTTGTTTGCTCAGAGGGCATTTAGCAATGTCTAGGAGCAGGCCAAGCTGGGACAGTAGCTTATCTTGGCATTTGCTACCTCTGAAGGTAACTCACTATACATCTAGACCATCAAAGTTTACAGTGTTCACATTTCTAGCCATTTCAGGCTCCATTTAATCTCCATTCTTGATTTTATTTTATTCCACCTTTAATTCTTGATATTTTATAAATCCTTCCCAAAATGGGTGGGATGCCTTGTATGTGCCAATGGACAGGCATGAGGAGGAGTTACCATGGGACCCAAGAGTGTGTTGGTGACCAGGACCTTAAAATCCCCACTCTTTTCAACACTAAGTGAGACCAATCATTGACAGGCCCCTCTGTGCACACTCATGTGCTAGGTGTGGCCAGGACACCAGTCGTTTGCTGGGGCCACAGAAGGAATGCACAGGAGGTCAAAGCTGCTAACGCTGCAGATCTTCCTCCACCACCACCAGTCCCCTAGCAACCATGCAGAGAGTAGAGCACAAGCCAAGCATCTTCTCACAGCAACAGATGGGTAACACTGTGGGGCTAGGTCACGGCCAGTGAGTCACAGATGACCCTAGCACCTCCCCTCTTTGAAGGGGAAGGTCATAATGAATCCATCCGGCAACAAAGGAATATGAGGACACATGTTCTTCCCCATACCCTAAACTATGACAGTTTCACCAAAATGATCCAGCTTTGCTCCTTTCACTGATGACATGCTCCCTCCATGAGTCTCTGGAGTGCAGGGGGACATATGGCTACCTGCTGTTAATACCTTCTATCCACAAGTTTGGGTCTGCCCTGGTCCCCATGGACACCTTAGCTACAAAGTGTACCTTGGCATCCCTGATACTACAAAGCTACATCTGTTACCACTGTTTCCACACCCATTCCATTGGAGATAATGAATATGACCAAGCCATCTTGGCTCACTGTCTAAGGATAAAGGCATATTTCAACAAACTCCCTTATGAAATCAATATCTCTAACTTGTCAAGAGGACTCAAGAATGTGAGAAGACAGGGATTTTTATTTCTTTTACTTACTTCACTATTCACAGGACTTCACAGAACACCTGACTAGGCATTAAGTGAATATTTGTTTGCTAAATTAGTTAAGTGAACATTAAGTAGCACTTCACCAGCAGTGAAGGATCTACTCAGAAGATGTTGCCTGCCTCAGAGCATAAAGAACATCTTGATGCCACCTTACAACAGAAACACTCTACAAAGCCTATTAAAATGGGGACATTTGGTCTTGCCCTTCCAAGGTCATGTGAGAATTCCTGAAGTCAAGGTTGCCACTACAGACAAGTACTTCCTATGCAGCACAATGGCAGCCAGCCCAGAGACTGAGAACACATCAGAATGCTAGTCCCTTGCCTCGGCCAATCCCACTTCAAAAGCACCATGTTTCTGCCTTCCACGAAATTAGTTAGGATGGGAATGCAAAATATCAAATAAAATGCTAAATCAGATAGTAAGAAACTAGAAGGGATCAAGAAAGCAAAGGATACCACTATCTGCTAGTAAGTTAGGTGAGGAAAGCCTCATCCCACAGTGCTCTGCTGACCTTCCTTAGCTCTCAGTCACTTCCACGTAGCACATCCGGCATAACCCAGCTCCGATGGCTTCAGTGGCAGATGAATATCCCTTGCTTTTGCCTATGGCATCAAGTGATGACATCCCTTGCCTCAGTTCCTGGGATATGGGGGTAATACCACGGAATGGCTCTTCTGATGACCAAGCTCTGCACAGAGCTGGGAGTATGCACTCCCTCCAGAGCAGCTCCCTTCCTGGTGAGGAGGTAGACACGGGGGCTGGACGCCAGTGGGTGTCAGCTCACAGGCAGGTCTCCTGTGAGCTGCTACTATAAAATGAGGGTGATCATGGCACAGCACTCACAGGGTTGCTGGGAGGACAAGAGGACAGCAAGAATAAAGGGCCTTAGAACCTGTCGAGGGCTGAGCATGCCTGTAAACAATGTGTCTTCGTGGTCGAGTTCTTGTAGCCACACTGCCCAGCATCAGCCTCTGGCTGGGGGGGATGAGTATCCTCCTACCTCCCCCCTCCAGTGGATTAAGAACATTCACCCCTAGTCTTGGGAAGAGAGTCTCTTCTGAGCCTAAACCCCTAGGAGGACACTCCTGAACAAGTTGATCTTGGCCAGATCACAACTGGGAGCAATTTATACAGGAAGACACACCTATCTAAAACAAACTTTAAGAAAGGGGTAGGTTCCCCAAAGTTTGAATAGCCTTTATTCCTGCTTAAGAAGAAATGGGGGGGGGGAGAGACTGAGATTGAACAGGATCATCAGTCACCTTTATCCACAGCAAACTTTGACAACCAAGTGTAACAAGGACACTTAGCAGCGCCAAGGCCGCTACCTGCCCTGCCCACCCGACCCATCTCCGCAATTCTCCAGTTTTCTCCTACCTGGGTCCTGAGTGTGCCCTGTTGTGCCAGTAGGGTGTGCGGGGATCACAGCTGCGGGCGAAACCCGTCCAGCAGGGCCAGGTTGGAGCCCGAGGAACCGCGTGAGCGCTGCTCCGGGCCGCGGGCACCGGGCCGGCACATTCCGCCGCTCCCTCCCGGGGCGCGCGGGCCAGGCCGGCGCCTCCACCGCGGGGTCCCGACCGCGCCCCGCCTCTCCGGCCCGCGCCGCGCAGAGGCCGCTCCGGACGTGGACGCCCGGCACCGGCTGCGGGCGGGCGCGGGCGCGGTCCCACCCCCAGCGGCCCTGCGGGGGCGTGCGGCGGGCGGGGACTGTGGCCCCGCCTCTGCTGGCCCGCGCCCGCGCCCCTCCCCGGGAGCCGGAAGGGGGAGCAGCCGCCCAGGTCCCCGCGCTGCTGCGGGGCGTCCCACCGCCGCGCAGGGACCCAGGAGGACAACACATCTCCCAAACCACCGCCCAGCTCCTCTGGGCAGCCAGTGTGGCCTCACCACTGTTAGTCAGGACAGCGCATCTCCCTTAGCCATCTAAAGAGTTTCAAGCGGCTCACTGGACACCAGACCCCAGGCCAGAGCTGCCTCTGGAGCTAGGTGCTGGCTCTAGGGCCCCCTCTGCCCGTGAACCTGGAGAGACACTAAGTCTTTGAGACCCCATTCCTCTTTTGTGATAAAGGATCACATCCAACACAAGGCATGAGGTGAAAGATGCTACTACATACAAAACTGCTGGGCACAGAGTTGGTCCGCACAGGTTTTATGTGTTGGATTTGCTGTGACTGTTCTATGTCCACCCGAGAAAGCCATTTTTCTCGCTATACAATCTTGGTGGCAGACTTTTCAATTTAAAACCCACTGACCCTCTGGCTTAATATGCAAATGAGAATTCATACCTAGGAAAAATATTGGCCAACATGGTACAACAGAGTTAGGGAGAGGAGAGGAGAGGGGGACACTGGCTTGAAACCCACCTTTCATCTTCCATCCCACATGTCCCCAGCAAGTGTCTGGACACCCAGCTGCTTTCCTGGTCATATGGGCCACCCTGCAAGGAGACTGCTAATAAACATTGATAGCTCTTCCTTCCAGAGCACACCACCCTTCCCGCATCCTTCCAGGCTGGGCAGGATCTTGATTAACTGCCACACCCCATCTGACTCTTCAAAAACTGGAGGGTTAAAGTAACTGGGTCTCAGCTCCTGGATGCAATTCTGAAGTGAGGGACAATACAAAGAATCAAGCAGTCATAACTTCTTTCAGAGGTCATCTGTGGCCTAGCATAATGATAGCTTGTCCTATCTGTTTCTAGAGGTTGTGGGTTTCCCTCTGTCAGGGAAGCAGTGGCATAATATTGGAAAAGTCATTAGTTCTCACTTGAATTCCTCACAGAGATGTTCTCACAGCCTGGACTACACTCTGAATCACAGGGATATTTGACTCCATCAGGTCATATCAGAATCGCTGAGGCCCAGTGTCAGTACTCGTAATGCATCCAGGGGATTCCACTGTGTCAGGATTATGAGCAAGGGTCCCTTTCAGCCTTAGCCATGATGCAGGCGCATCGAGTGTCCCACTTCACAGCTGTTTCAACGAATGCGTACAAATGGTAGTAACCCCACACCCTTTCTTTCCAACTGCATATTAACTATTCACAGTAGTTACAGAGTAAGTGTGACAATTTCAAGAGTATCTTGATCCTTACTGCCTTTCCTTGTCTTCAGCTCTAATTGCTCCCCCCACCAGACTTCCATGGGTTTTTCTCCCCTTCATATTCTACAGAAGAAAGAAAACATGTGATATTTATCTTTCTGAGTCTAGCTTGTTTTGCTTAACATGATAATCTCCAGTTCCACTCCTTTTCCTGCAAAAGGAATAATTTCCTTCTTCTTGGTAGAATAATTAATACCTGAATGGGTGGACACACGTTTTCTTTATCCATTCATTCCCTGAAGGACATCTGGACTGGTTCCATCACCTGACTATTGTGAATAGTGTGCCACTGAACCTGGCATGCAGGTATCTGCACTGTCTGTTGATAAATTCCTTCAGGATATACCAAAAAGAGGTAGAGAAGGATCACACAACTCCATTACAAGTGGTAGTTTAATTAAAGATAAAACAGGTGAGTCTGGCTCAATAATAAAGAAGCAATCTGGAAGCCTTATATTTGTAAATACAGTATTCCATTGACCCTTCACTGTACCTGTACACTGGTTAGACACATGGACCTCTACATGCAGGTAGGACTCTCATTCCAAAAAGTGAGATTTTAACACCCCCCCTTCTCACCTGATGATCTTGAAAGTCTCACCTGGAACCCTGCAGTACCTTCTTTCCTCCCTCAGCAATGTGGATCATGTTCCCTGACTCATTTCTTACAGTAGCTTGTATGCGCTCCCACTTAACTTCCTGGGTTGAAGTTTGCATAGAGACTGTCACCCCCATATCACCCTCTGCTCAGGTCTTAGAGTCACCTGAATATTCTGAACACATCCATGTACTTGAGCATGAGATATCACCAACTGCTGTTACATGCTGATGACAGCCATGGGTGCCACCAGTGTTATAGCAAAGCCAAATGCCCACAGCAGAACAGTTTGGGTTGATGAACAGGTTGTCCCGCAAAGTGCTCCCTAGTCTTCATAGCCAGGGGTCTCCAGAACTTCCAAGGGGTTGAGAGGGCACTAAAGGATGAGTACCTGGTGAAGGTCATCAGATGAAGCTGGTAAGACAAGCAGGTTCTCAACTGGAGTTTGCAAGGCTGTAGGATGACCTGCTGAACAGAATCCAGGGACCAAAACAACTCTTTTGTATTGTATTGTATTGTATTGTATTGTATTGTATTGTATTGTATTGTATTGTATTGCATTGCATTGCATTGCATTGCATTGCATTGCATTGCATTGCATTGCATTGCATTGCATTTGCACAGGGAGAGAGAGGGAGAGAGAGAGAGAGAGAGAGAGAGAGAGAGAGAGAGAGGGAGGGAAGGAGAGAGAAGGGGTACACCAGGACCACTTGCCACTGCAAACAAATTCCAGATGTATGTGGCACTTTATGCATCTGGATTTACATGGGTACTGAGGAATTGAACCCAGGTCATTAGGCTTTGCAAGCAAGAACTTTTTTTATTTTTTTTATTTTAGAGACAGCAAGAGAGAGAGAATTGGCATGGCAGGGCCTCAGCCTCTGAGATCAAACTCCAGATCCTTGGGCCACCTGGTGGGCATGTGCAACCTTGTGCTTGCCTCATCTTTATGCATCTGGCTTATGTGGGATCTGGAGAGTTGAACATGAGTCTTCAGGCTTCTCAGGCAAGTGCCTTAAGCTAAGCCATCTCTCCTGTCCTGCAGGCAAACACTTTAACCACTGAGCAATCTCTCCAACCCCAGAAAAACTCCTAATCAGTTCCATCTCCTTAACCCCTCAGGATCCACAAAGACTTCCAGTTAGAACAAAAAAGAAGAAAGAATAGTCTAAAAGACTGAGCCTTGAATAAACATGAAATAAGTTTGAATCAGTGAATATTTTCGTGCCACCAATGGAATAAGAATTCATAAGCAAATTGTAGAGAAGTTCATAAGTAATTATAGAGAAACAAAGAAAATTATGTTTTCATATACAGCACCTTTGTGATTCTGAACTATTTTTGCTACTTATGGAGCTGCCAGTAATTTCTCACAGAACCACAATGTAGATTGAAAACCACCGTCCCAGATGAACTTCCTTGTACTGCCCAGTTTTCTGCTCCTGTCATACATTTTCCATCTACTGACCTCCAAACAGTCGTGTTCTTACCCACACCTCTCATGACCTCCCATCACTGCAACTTCTCAGCTTTAATTGTTTCCACATTCTCCTTTACCTAAACAGCTGAATAGGGACTTCTGTGAGTACCTTTCTAGTCACAGTCCTCTGATTCTGTCACCATTTACCAGGGCAGAAAGCCACAAGTGAACCAGGGCTGATGAGAAAGTGTAACAGATATGAAGGCAATGAACCATTTCTTAATTCCCTTAAAAGGAAGAAAAATAACTGAAATGACAGGCTGGCATTTGCTCTGTTGCAGCCTTCATCTGGCTCAGTGAGGCAAAGAGATGAAAGAATTTCTTCCACCTGGCTTGTGTCACATGTTAACGAGAACGTCCTCATACTGGTACACCTAACAGAACCAGACTGCTTTGTTCCCACCCCTTCCCTCCCGCCCTTCTGTTTCACAATTCCTTTAAACTATGAAATTTATAACCAATAACTGAACTATTGCCACCCAAAGATGTTTGTTTTCTGTGACAGGAGGCCTTGGTGTATGCATTTCTCTTTCTCTCTCCTTCTCTCTCTCTGCTTATGAATAAATCAAAATATTTTTAAAGAGCTATGAGATGGTTTCTGGGTGTGGTGGCGCATGTTTTTAATCCCAGCACTCGGAAGCAGAGGTAGGAGGATCACTGAAAGTTCAGGGCCACCATGAGACTACATAGTGAATTTGAGGTCAACCTGAGCTAGAGTGAGACCCCACCTCAGAAAAACAAAAATAAAATAAAATAAAAAGAGTTATGAGATGGTCACATAGATTTAATTTTTTAATTTTTAATTTTATTTATTATTTATTTCAGAGATAGAATGATGCACCAAAACCTTTAGCCACTGCAAATGAACTCCAGACACATGTGCTACCTCATGCATCTGGCTTTATGTGGGTACCACAGAATTGAACCTTGGACCTTGGACTTTGCAGGCAAGCACCTTAACCATTGAACCATCTCTCTAGCCCCTAGATTTAATTTTGAGCACATAGATTTTTGAATAAAAGAAGTAGGTAGGACTACAAAATGTTAGACAAAAGCTAACCATTTGAATAATTTCTAGTGTTGTAATTCAGTGATTTTTTTCTAAGTATAGCCTCTATGATGTAAAACTCCATAATGAACGGTACTTGGAAGAGTGAATAGGAGGCTATCAACAGAAGCAGAAAAAATTGTGGGCAGACTCTGGCCTGCACGTTTGTTTAATCATTTAGCTAATGTTCAGAGATTATGTTAACATCCAACACTTTCTTCAGAAGATAGAAGTGGGCAACAGCTCAGAAGGTGGGGAATGTCACTCAACAATTTCCCACTATCCATGTCTATCACCATGATCCATGGTTATCCTGAGGGAGGATGGGGAACTTGGAAAATTCTTAGCCTTGGGGCTAAAAGTTGGGAGAAGAGGCTACAGTGCCACTTCTTTGTTCTTGTTGTTTCTAAGGAAATTGGTCTCAAGAACATGCACAGTCCTGACCTAACTCTATGTCTGGGATAGACTTGCCACTGAGCTCTACTTAGAGGCCCAGAGGAGTCCAAACCTCCTGGGAGTGAAGACAGTGCTTGTCTTTAATATCAGTCCCTTAGTAAAAGAAGTCAGCCTCCAGATGGACCAGACTGGGCAGGATATTCAAAGGACACCCTGAGCGTGAGTACAGCATGGGCTCCCAGGTGAAGTTACCAGGTTTCCTCGCTTTTTCTCCCAGACTTTGCTTCACATTACATGTAATTTCTGTAAACTGTGGTTATTTTTTTAAAAAATAGGTACAATTAAAATTTGTTACAGCAATATTTCAAGACCTCAGTAATCACATGTTGACAAACACACATGCACACACATACATATTAATATATATAATATTTTATATATGTATATACATATATATTCCAGAGTAGATATAGGACAATACTGTCATAAAATGCTTTGTTGGGCATTGTTGCTTAAAGTCCAGACAAATCAGGGCTTCCAGAGTTGTATCTTTGGAAAATTTTAAAAGTATATTTTATTTATTTATTTATTTGACAGAGAGAGAGAGAGAGAGGGAGAGAGATCAAGACATAGAAAGAGAATGGGCACACCAGGGCCTCCAGCCACTGCAAACTCCAGATGTATGCACCACCTTGTGCATCTGGCTTATGTGGGTACTGGGGAATCAAACCTGGGTCCTTTGGCTTTGCAGGCGAGCACCCTAACCACTAAGCAATCTCTACAGCCCCTATCTCAGGGAATTTTATCCTGACCTAAAACAAACAATATTCTTCTTTTAAATGTATATCTGAGTGAGAACCTTCTTCATACCCTTCCCCTTTCCTTTCCTCAACCATGTCTGTTCAGTCTGTCTTTGACTCAGTAATCCTACATGCTCACATCTGCCCCTGTATCTTAGGTCCTCAGTTTGAATATTATTATAATTACTTTTAACTCACAAATATAGTATGGTCTTATTATTCTAGTAGTAACTAAGGTCTCCAGTGACAGGAACCTATGTATTTTGGGGGGCAACCTATGTATTTTGGGGGAGATACAGAATCTCTCTACTTTCTGTTCCCAAACACTCATATACAACTAGATCAACACACACAATGTCAGAAGTAGTTAACAAGCCAAGAAAAAAGGTTGAAAGGGTTTTTTTTTTAATTACTATTATTGAGTTGGACAGACGGCTTAGTGGTTAAGGCACTTGGCTATGAAGCCTAAGGACCCAGATTCAATCCCCCATGTAAGCCAGATGTACAAAGTGACACACATGCATCTGGAGTTCATTTACAGTGGTTAGAGGCCCTAGTGCACCCATTCTCTCTGTATCTGCCTCTTTCTCTCAACTAACTAAATAACTAAATAAAATATTTTAAATTGTAATTATTACCCCACATGTCTGCTATTCCTGCAGTAGTTTCTTATAGGAATGATGCTATGGCTGTCAGTCACAGGGTCATAAAATCAGCAGTAGAATAGATATTACTTTTGAATTAAAAATAAAACATCAAGGACTTAAGAGGTAAATATGTCACCAAAAAAAATGGTAAAATCTTACAATACACTACATGTTCATCATTTCACTTTGTTTATTACTCAAGGAAACAAATTTTGGTCCTCTGCTCTTATAATATGTCCTGTGATGTGCTATATGATTGTCAAGTAACTTGGTGGTTTCATGATATGCCTGGACATGAAAGTGATAATACAAAGGCAGTCTCTAAGAAGGTGTCAGTGGAGAAGAGGTGTATGTTATTCAGGATCCAGGATTTCACAAAGGTCTGAGGAAACAGTCTCAGCGTGGAGAAGCTTGACTACTGAGAAATACTAGGATGGGAGTTGTGGGTTTTTTGTTTTTTGTTTTTTGTTTTTTTTCTGTGCTATCCTATGAAAAGGAGAGAATCTCAGAAACAAAGTGCACAATCCCAACTTGTTATCTTAGGAGGCAAGCTATCATCAAGTATGATGATAGCAGTAGGTCCTTTTTTTGATACACTTTATTATTAGGCTAAGAAACTTTATTTTTCTAATTTGCTTAAAATTTTTATCAGGAATAGAAATTTGCTTCTGGCTCATCCTTCTGCATCTAATTTTAGTTTTGTTAATATGGTAAAGTACATGTGCTGATTTTCCAATGGTGAGTCATCCTTGATTTTGAGAAAAAAATTAGTCATATATATGTGTGTGTGTGTGTGTGTGTGTGTGTGTGTGTGTGTGTATTTGCCTTTTTGCATATATCTAGGTTCATGAATTAGAATTGAGGAGAAAGTTTTCAGTGTTGAGTGGTTTAATGTTAATATGTTTTTATAGCTATTTACCTCTTTGAACACATAAAGTGCAGTAATGACAACTGTTTAAATGTCCTTGCTGTTAATTGTAACATCTGTGTTAGTCAATGATTGGTTTTGATGGGTTAATTGTCCTCTCCATTATTCTGATGATGATTTACATATTTGGTAATTTCTCTTTCTCTCTCTCTCCCTCTCTCTCTCAGTTTTTGGGGTAGGGTCTCCCTGTAACCCAAGCTGACCTGGAATTTAGTATGTAATCTCAGGGTGATCTTGAACTCAATGTGATCCTCCTCCTTCTGCCTCTCAAGGGCTGGCATTAAAAGTATGTGCCACTACACCTGGCTTCACATATGCTAATTATTGCTTAGATACCCAAATAGGGTGGATTTTAACTTGCTGGATGTTTTTAAGTTTGGAATGCATTTGAGTTCTTGAAGTTCAATTCGTTGTAGTTTTGCCTTAAGACTCATTAGATCGGATGACAGAAGCCTTTGGTCTAAGGCATGTCTTGTTCTATTACTGAAGCTTTAATCCTTCTGAGTTCTCTATCAAATGTCTTCATGTCACGATGCTTTTCAGTCTATCTGGTGGGAATAATAATTATTCTTTGTCTTGTCCACTATTTTACCTTTAAATGCTTTACAGTGGTTCTTTCCTTGATTTGGGTGGTCCTGCCACATGACACGTAGGTCAGAACTCAGCTACACTGCTAGACAGGACTCTGATAGGCTCAGAACTATTCATTCTCTAAAGCTGTCTCCTTCTTTTTGAACCACAGTTCCATGGCTTTACTTAGCTCTCAGCTCCATCTTAGCAGTTTAGGAAGTGCGCTGAGTTATGCCTGGATTGCCCTCCCTGTGCCAACATAGGGAAACTCATGTCAGTAAGCAGGAAGAGTTGAGAGCTCATCCATTTGTCTTGTCTCTTGGAACTATGGGCCTCCACAGCTGACATTTAATATCTCAGAAACCCTAGTTTCATGTATTTTGCCCAGGTAGTTGGTTGTTTCTGGCGCTAAAGTAAATCAAGGCTCAATACTGACTAGAAATTTGCAGTTAGCTTCCTAAGTTCATCAGTGAACTGAGCTCCTTTACCCATGTTAAAATAGCTTTCTTTTAATGTAAGCTGCGAAAGTTCTTTGAATCTTCATGAAACATAAATCACAATGCAGAATTAAACAAAGGTAACCAAGGCAAAGGCTTTTTAGGAAGTTGAGGAGGAACATGCTGGCAGCTATTGAGGACAAGAGGCAGAGAGACCAGTTAACAAGGCTCCAGCCAGGAGGCAGAAACTCCCAAGTTTGCCACTGGGAACCTAAAAAGAATGACTAGACATAAAGAAAGAGAAGAGGAAGAGAAAGATGGAGGAAGGTGTCTAAAGGCCAGAGAACTCAGTCCACTCTCCAGGTCTGCAAATCAAAGAATCTGCTGGACAAAGCACTGGTGATTGTCATGTAGAAACAGACATAGAAGAAAAAGGTTGAGAGGTGATTCGAAGAAGGTTATGATGTTTACTGAGCACAACAGTGCATTGGATAGAAAGAATAACTTCTAATTATCTGTGGCATAGTAAGAATAGTATAGTTGACAATGATTGTTTCAAAAACTAAAAGCTAGTATAGAGGGCTTTGAATATCCCAAAATAAAGAAATAAATGTCTAAAGTAATAGACATGGCAATTTCTTAGATGATTGGATCATGACACATTTCTTACATATATTGAAATACCTTCTATGCCCTGTATTATTATCATGCATTATTATTATGTATCAATTAAACATACAATAAAATAAAAAGTTAAGCTGGAGAGATGGCTTAGAGGTTAAGATACTTGCCCGCAAAGCCAAAGGACTCAGGTTCAATTACCCAGGATCCACATAAGCCTGATGCACGAGGCCATGCATGCATCTGGAGTTCATTTGAAGTAGCTGAAGGCCCTGGTGTACCCATTTTCTCTTTCTCTCTCTCTGTCTCTTTCTCTTTGCCTTTCTTTCTCTACTTCTCTCTCATAAAGAAAGATAACATTCTTTAAAATGTTTAAAGTCATTAGAGAAAAAGATATTCTACACTAATTATTCTCAAAAGGTCACTGAGACTCTCTCAGACAGTCATTAAGGCCAAAGCAATTTTCATGGAGTCTGGGAAGATGGCTCAACAGGTAAAGACACTTTCATGCAAAGCCAGCAAGCCTGGGTTCAATTCCCCAGCACCCATGTAAAGCCTGATGTAAAGATATTTAATATTAGCAATATTTGTTAAGAGTACAAAGACTTGTTAGAGTAAAATTTGGAAACTCCCTCTACTTGAATAGCATGTGAAATCCCTGGGTAGTCATGGAAATAACCTTGAAGGGGAATGGGCATAATAAGGCAGAGAAGTCAAGAGGGAGAGTCATCCAGGAAGCCTCACTAATAAAGCTGCATCAGGGCGACCATTAAGATTTTAGTGTTCTTGATGTGGAACACACAGAATTCCCAAAGTGTCCCCAAAGATATGTGAAATGATACCATGTCATCTCCAACTTACATAACCACAGCTTTTATATTAGTTACTTCTCTCATTGCTATGACTAAATACCCAACAAAAGGAAGCAACTTAAAGGCCAAGAAGTTTCTTTTGGGTCATATTTTAGAGAATACAGCTCACCATGGCGGGAAAAGGGTGGTGGCTGAAGTGGCTTGGTTCATGGTTCCAGAGCATGCCATGACAGGGTCAAACATGGTTCTGACCTGGAAAAGACAACTATGCCAGAGCCAGAAACTGATATGGCCTTCAAGGCCCACCCTCAGTGACCTTCTTCTGCTTAGTAGGCCATATAATCCCAAAAGCTTTATAACCTCTCAAAATAGCACCACCAACTGGGGACCAAATGTTCAACTACATTATCCCATAGAGTACAGTTCAAATTCAATTTCTATCAGCTTTCTTAGCTATTCATCTGGCCTATGCCCAATAATTGATCATACATGTAGGAGGGAAATATCTAAGATCCAAGCACCTACTATGTGTCTGACCACAAGTGAGACTGATCAGTAGGATAGACACTTCATGGTCAGAATACGACTACTATTCAAGTGTTATCAATAGCAACCAATTTCCCAGAGGTGGAAAAACTTGCCCAAGGACTAACCAATGCATAGACTAATGAAATTAGGGGCCAACTCACAGTCTAAATCTGATGTCTCTCCTGGCTCAGACCCCACCCATTTCACAATGAAAACACCTTATAATGTGAGGTAGCTGGAGGCTTACATTTTAGAGTCAGAGGAAGCATAGTAGGGTGGTTACTAGCATAGACAATGAAGTCCAGCTCTCCTAGATTGTACTCCCACATCTTACTGTACCACGAACAAGTCACTTACACTCTCTAGTGTCTCAGCTTCTGACCCGTGATGTGCTACAGAATGATACTTTGATCACTGATGGTCACAAAACATTTAAGTGGCCTGGTGACATCATAGTAAGCTCATTTTGTACAAGTGTACTCTATGCTGTTTGCACAATCGCAAAAATTATCTAGGGACATATTTCTCAGAACATATTCCCATCAGGAAGCAGCACCAAACTGCAATAATAATTCTCATCTTATGAGTTGCTGTGAGGACTGAATGAGTTGATTCATAAGAGAAGTGACATTTTCTGGTACACCAGCAGCGATTTTTGTCTTACAGCAGCAGTGGTAGCTGAGTGATTTACTCAGGCTTTTTGACTCTATCATAGTATCTGCCCAGTTATACCAGAGATCTATTGAGAAAATCACAGATAGTTATTGTACCTTAAAACATTTTAACAGAATGATGATATGCAAATAAGTAAATATTCTTAAGTATGAAATTGTGATGTAATTGTGGAATAGGGAGTTAAATGTGAGCCAATACTTTTGGCAGAAAGAAAAAAACACCATTAACCACAACTAATGAATTCCTCATTCCACAACACCAACCAAAACCACACTTGAAAATCAGGGCATTTCTGCCCAAACACTCAAGTCTAAATTAACCAAACATAAAATGCATAAATAAGTTGATCTCTGTGAGACAAGGGCAATGAACTTGGTCAATATCATGAAGACCCACTAGGAACTGAAATCTCAACACTGCTCAAAGATAATAAAGTCTTAAAGGAAACAAAAGGTCAACTTGCAAAGAGAGGTTTCACAATATTCTTTACGTAAAGTCAGAAATTTAATCACAACCATATCAAAGTGGTTGTTAAAAAAGATTTACCCAAATTTGAGTCACTTCCTGGCTTAATAACTACAATATGTCTTTTTCATTCTTTCTACTCTGCTAAAATTCAAATGACTGTTGCTAAAGAAAACCCTCTCCCTTATTGCCAAATAGATTTCCAAAGCCATTAGATGTCTGTTGCTGCCACATGCTGCACATGTGCATGCATGCTTATATGCACACATACATGTACACACGTATATATATATATATATATATACATATATACATATACATATGCATATACATATACATGTATGTATGTATGTGTGTGTGTATGTGTGTGTGTATATATATATATACACATACATACACTTGGCCTAGCTTCCTAAGTCTCTGTCCTCACTAAAATGTAAGTTCTGCTAAGGTAGAGCTTTGTTCTATTTTTATCCATTGATGTGTTATCATTATTTTGAATAATATCTGATACATGGTAATACATGGTAAATAAATGAATCACTTATCTCTGTCCATCAAAAACCCCTGTACTTGATTTCAGTACTGCTCAATCACCTTCATTTCATAACACTATTTTTTTTCTCTGTCCCAATCCTTTTTTATCACCACTTCTAGTTCTGTCAGCCAGCTTTGTTTCCTCTCTCCATGCATATGGTCTTGAATGTGCACATGTTAAATTTACAAGACTCTCAGCTAGGTGTGATGGCACACACTTTTAATCTCAGCACTCAGGAGGCAGAGGTAGGAGAATCACCATGAGTTCAAGGCTAGCCTGAGACTACATAGTTAATTCCAGGTCAGCCTGGACTAGAGTGAAACCCTACCTAGAAAAAACAAAAGAGAGCGAGAGCGAGAGAGACTCTCTCCTCAGCTGCATTCTTTTGAAGTATATAGGAACCGCCTTAGCCAAGGGCCCTTCTAAGGTTTGACAACTAGAAACAAAGTGACTCTTATCCTTGACAGTGTGTGTGTGTGTGTGTGTGTGTGGTGATGAAAATGACACTGAGCTGCACAAAGAAGCAACAATGATGAAGCCAGAGTTGCCAGTTAGTAGTCTCCAGAACTGCTGCACAGAAAGGCCTACAAGTGGTGTGTGCAGGTGCTCAGAGCAATCATCCCCAATGCTGGCTGCATGAAAGCAAGTGGGCCTCTGTCCTGAGACATGAGAAGCGATGGGCAAGGATGGCGATATACTGAGCATTGCTACTTCAGACTCTATCTGCACAGTCACTTAGCCCAGAGCAGGTAAGGGACATGGTGAACGAGACAGAGTGCTGACTGTATATCAGCATCTCCTGGATACTCTGAAGCCCTCCCTGAGTAGAATCTGCAGACAGGCCTGGAAATATGTATATCTGAGGAGCTTCCACCTGCTCCTCACCCCAATACATGGTAACTAAAATAGCAAAATCCATAAGGTCTTTCTATTCTGGTTACTATGGGATAGGGAGTCTCTGTGAGATGGAATGTGGCTTAAGGGAGTTATTAAGGGTAGTGTATTTGGTTGTCTATGTTATGGTTTGAATCTGAAATGCAGTCCACAGGCTTTTATTTTGAAGGTTTTTGCCCTACTTGCTTGCACTCTTTGGGGGTTATGGAACCTTTAGATGGGGCTTAGCTGGCAGAAACAAATCACTCCAATTTAGCTCTTTTTTTTCCCTCTCCCTTTAGTATATGTGCTGCCAAAGTGAGCACGAGTTTAGCTCTTTTGTATTATTTTATTTATTTATTTGTAAGCAGAGAGAGAGAGACAGAGAATTGGTGTGCCAGGGCCTCCAAGCACTGCAAACAAACTCCAGATGCATGTGACACTTTGTGCACCTGGCTTTACATGGGTTCTAGGAAGTTGAACTTAAGTCATTAAGGCAAGCACCTTAACTGCTGAGCCATCTCTCCAGCCTTGATTTAGGTCTTTAAAAAGTAATACCCAATGCCTGGGTCATGTTGTGCTCACTGTTTCTTGGTCTGCCATGATGTGAATACTGCCCACTTCCCATACATGCCCCTACCATCATGAACTGAGGTACTCTGTCATACCCTCCTAACCTTTATGGAGTGAAAATGCAGATTTAATTTGGGAGGTGCTTTATTGATTGGACAGAATTTGGTCTACTTATCAATCTTCAATGTACAAAACACACTGAACAACAAATAATACCTCATTCTCCTGCCAGTCCTGAATATATGTGTAACCTGAGCCTGGAACCCAGCTGTCATATAAACATGAAGTGTCTTTGCATAGTTTTAGTATGCATTGAAGAAATATAGAAATACAGTTACTGCACAAGTCACATAGAAGCTGCATTCAATTGCCCCTGGAAGTTTATAAAAGAGGAACTCACACATGGACACAGAATTCTTTGTGACATTTGAGGGTCACACGAAGCACAGACTCTTCAGTCCCACTCAGCCACTGCACTGTGGACTTTTCTGTGTGCAATCACAAACACCTGGCAGCTTCTCTTAGTTCACACATGTCCATGCAAAAACTTTCTCTTCTTTACATCATGCTTGTGGTCATATTTTTAAATTATTAATATCATCTAAGAAAAAAAAGGTTATTCTGGCTTACCATTTTTGAAGGGATAGACTCCACCAAGCATTGAAGACATGGCAGCTGAGCATCTGGCTGGCTGGTCACATTGAATTTGCAGAGGGGATGGTCAAGAACTGGGGACAGGCTATATAACACTTCTAGTCCCACCTCCAGTCACTCAATTCTTCCAGCAAGGCCCCACCTTCTAAAGATTCCACAACACTCTCAAACAATGTCACCAGTTGGGGGCCAAGTGTTCAAATATCAGTGCTTATGGAGAACATTTTACATTCAAATCACAACATCTTCTAATGGAGAAAGTCTCTCACAGACATGCCCCAGAATTTGCCTTTTAGAGGATTCTGGATCTAATCAATTTGACCCCCCCCCCCAAAAAAAAAAGAAAGAAAGAAAGAAAAAGAAACTACCATGAGCACCTATTCATGGAATATCTTCTTAGGGAGAACCACTTAAAATTCCAAGACATATTACATCATTGCCATAACCAGTAAAACCCCAATAGAGTCTATTTTCCATGGGTTGGATTCCTAGGAGATAATGTATTATAGATCCTTTTAATGTTATCTCTCCTTTTGAAGCAACAATAATGACAGCTTTCTTATTAGGCCTTTAAAAATATTTATAAATGTAACCCCTGCTCTGAAGTATTATACTCAAAGCCACAAGGAGAGCTTGACCCAGTCACATCAGCTGACAACTCAATATTGTCATTTGGGTCTGGAAAGGCATGACATTTTGTGCTTCTTTCTCATTTTTACCTTTTCTCTATCATCTCTCCTATGTGCCACACTAGCTACCCTGACTGTCAAATATGTTGTCACACTGGATATATCTTTGTTACTGTCCATGATCCATGGCAAAAATTCTTCCCCCATTTCTTGGAAACACAAGAAACACTTGTAAGGTTACCATGAACAATGCCCAAGAAGAAAAGGAGACTTTGCTTGTGCCAGAATAAATCCGAACTAAGCCGTACTTGATGCAGAAGTGATGAAGGGAGTTTCAGGAGTAAGTTTTCTGGTGTGTTTTTCCTACTATAGCATTATGCTTAGGGAAAAAAGCTGCTAAACAATGTATGACTTCTAGATATTTTATGTTAGCTAAGAAGAGTCTAGTCATTAGTCTTGAGAGTCATGAGGGAGGCCACTTTTCTACCTCTTGCTATTCCTTGTCTAACTTTTCTTTGCTTCAAGAGCAGTGGGGTAGCATCTGAACATTTATTTCACTGAGGGTCATCCAATGTTCTTTCTCTCTTCCCTTTTTCAACCCTTTCCCTTTTCCTTACCCATCTATTTCCATCTCCCCCTATAATGCCTTTCTAGTTTCATTCTTTATACTCTATCAACACAATACAGATTTTTGTATGTTCTTAGAATTGCATTAATGTACATTACTCTAAACCAACATATTTATTCCTATATAGAGAGTATTATATTGATATAGTTTAGAACTATTTTTCCTATCCTATGTACTAAGTTATTAATAAGATATTATGTTATTAATGTTGCCTTTAATATTTATGGTGAATTTTGCTTTGATTTATCCAAATTTGTTGTAAGCATAGAACTTTAGGAATGCTTCATTTTGACCAAAAAAATTTATAAGACAAATTAGCTTGCTTCTCAAAGTGCCATTCATATAGTTGTTCCACTAAATATAAATGCACCTTCATAAATAGTTAAAAATGAGCAGGACAAAGAAGCTTTTACTCAGCTATGAAGAACAATATAGAGTTTAGCTTCACAGCAGGACAACATTCTAAGTGAAATGTACTTTGGTATGCCATGTATAGTAGAAAATTAACTACTGCTGTGTGACTACAGTACACCATCTGTTTTAGGAAGTATCCTAATTTCAGGGCTATCAAAAGGGGTGCTTAAGGGCTGGAGAGATGGCTTAGCGGTTAAGCGCTTGCCTGTGAAGCCTAAGGACCCTGGTTCGAGGCTCGGTTCCCCAGGTCCCACGTTAGCCAGATGCACAAGGGGGCGCACATGTCTGGAGTTCGTTTGCAGAGGCTGGAAGCCCTGGCGCGCCCATTCTCTCTCTATCTGTCTTTCTCTCTGTGTCTGTCACTCTCAAATAAATAAATAAATAAAATATTTTTTAAAAAAAAGGGGGTGCTTAACTGTGCTTTGCTGAAAAAGAAAATGGATGTGTTTGAACATCCCAACTGTGCATTACATCTCAAGAGTCACAGAAAGAAAGGAAGAAAGAAAGAAAGAAAGAAAGAAAGAAAGAAAGAAAGAAAGAAAGGAGGGAGGGAGGGAGGGAGGGAGGGAGGGAGGGAGGGAGGGAGGGAGGAAGGAAGGAAGGAAGGAAGGAAGGAAGGAAGGAAGGAAGGAAGGAAGGAAGGAAGGAAGGAAGGAAAGAAGGAAGGAAGGAAAGAAGGAAAACACTGGCCCAACAGATCATAGAGTGGCTGGGACAACAGAGATCTTCCTGCCACACAGCTAGATAGAAAAGTGCCTCCCAAGGCTGGTCAGTAGAAGGAAGAAGGTGAGAAAAATGAGGAGAGAGAAACAGAGACAGAGAGAGAAATAGAAAGAAAGAGACCTCTTACCTCTCATAGCTAAGCTTGGAAAGATAACAGAATCCCTACTTCGTCTTCCTGGAGGAGCCTATAGAAGGGCCACTCCTTCAGAGGAGATTGCTTCAATAGGACCTGGCCCGGCAGCAGGCTGGAAGCTTCAGCCATACTGCTGCCTCTAGAAGGAAGGGAGAAGCTGCCAAAGTTCCTGGGCCAAGGAGTGGAGAGAAAAGCACACAGAGGACAAGAAGAGGCCCGAGAAAAGCCAGGAGACCAGAGTCCAGTACCTAACATCTATGTGCTGTGGAATAGCCTATGGTTATGCACACAAGGCAGCCTGATGCCCAAGGCCCCAGTGAGACCTCCTGTCATACCACAACAGAGCGGAAGGCTTCAGTAAGGAGCCAAAAGAGGGTGGTATGTCACCATGAACCAAGCTGGACATAACTTTCTTGGAGGCTAACTTCATAATCTCAGCAGCAAGGGAAAGAACCCTAGGAGGCTGTTTGCTAAGAGACTGATGCAAATTACAGTGGCCCTCATCTTAACACCTATATTTAGCAAAGAACCTTGAGTTGGAGCACACACCCTGAGACATACTAAATGTTATTTTTAATCAAGTTTTATTAATCATTAAATGTTCTGTTGTGTGCATATTACATACTAGGTAGTATTCTAGTATTGAAATTATATTTAAATCAAACAAAATCCCTATCTTCTGCATGATGTGAATAGGTAATAAACTGCCACAATAATAATAGAAAGGGAGTTATTTAGTAGGTGAGAAGGTGAGTGTAGAATAAATTAAGAGCTTGCGTCAGAAATCCTGCCCTTGAGAGCAGGACTGTGTTTAGTTGTATAACACGTTCCCCACCTGAGCTTCTACTTTGTGCCTGTGCTCCCTCTCGGTGTGAGGCTGAACAATGGACTAATGATCACAAATAGACTGGTGATCCACATGGAAGTGTGAACTATGAGCCTTGTGTGGGCAAAACAATGTCTTTCCCTTCATTCAGCAGATATCTACCAGGTACCTAGTCACATGTATGCCAGGCACTGAGCACTCATACAACACAAACAGCATATACTGCACACAGCATACAGAATAAACACAGCACACAGCACACACTACACATTCAAAACACACATACGACGCACTTTGTTAGGATAACTCACGTGCCACATATTACACATATTCACACAGCACATGCAATATTCATACTACATGTACAATCATATATTCACAAAACACACAACACACATAACACACAACACATTCTGTGGCACACATAATATATACAGAACATATAATATATACTTACAAAACAAAAAGTATACACTTATATACACAAGAAATATACATGCCACATATACAGTAATAAAACACACAAAAAGCACACACAATAATCATAACACCTACACACTTAGACTTACACAGCACAAATCTCAAAGCCTACTTGCTAAGTACTTTCATTTTAAAGACCAGTGGGATGTGTGAACTAATGTAGCCCAATAAGTTCTAAACTTATTTAGGTACTTACACAGGCTAGTAAACTCTGATACCCTAGGGGAAACTATGGGACACAGCCATCCCAGGTCAACACCATTTGTCCCCATGAGTTTCTGAGAGGCCCGTGCAGAATTGTGATGGGAAAGAATGGGAGAGAATGATTTATAGAGTTGACTGGTGATCACAAAGGGCTTGACAGGGGGAAACAATGGGAGATATGGGTCAAATGGTACAAATTTATACTTTTGAGATGAATAATTTCTAGGGAGCTGTTGTACAATTTGGCGACTGTAAGAATTAATCTTGTAACTGTGGCAAGATACCTAATAGAAGCACATTAAGAGAGGGAGAATTTAATCTTGTATTATGCTTCCAGAGAGATTTCAATCCAACACAATGGGGAAGGCATGGTGAAGGGGATACCTCCTGCCCTGATGGACCAAGACCCAGAGAGACCCAGTTCAGAATCCCAAGAGTGCATATTCGTGTTGCCTTGCAAAGGTGGGATATTTACTATGGACACCAAATCACACTTTCTTTGTTCTACCAAAAATTAGGAAACAAGTATAACCCTCAAGTATGGTATAACCTCAGTGAGTGCTTTCGATCAGCCAGGCCCCCTAATGGCTCCACAGCCTTCAAAATAGCACCACAAGAGCCAGGACCACACCTTTAATCCCTGGATTTGGGAGGCAGAGATAGGAGGATCCCCATGAGTTCGAGGCCACCCTGAGACTACATAGTGAATTCCAGGTCAGCCTGAATTAGAGGAGACCCTGCCTTGAAACACCCCCCCACACACACACACACATGCAAAAGCACCACAAGCTGGGATCAAACATGCAAATCACGAGCCTGTGGGAGGTATCCCAGACTTAAAACACAACAGTGACTATAGTGAACAATACTGCACTGATTATTTGCTTATTGTTTTAAAAAGTTGTTTATTTGAGAGATAGAAACCGAGTCTGTGAGGGAGAGAGAAAGAGAGAGAGAGAAAGAGAGGATGTGTGTGTCAGGACCACCTGACACTGAAAATGAATTCCAAATTTATGCACTACTTTGTGCATCTGACTTTATGTGAGTGCTGGAGAATCAAGCTGGTCATCAGCCTTTGTAATCAAGTGCCTTTAGCCACTGAGCCAACTCTCCAACCCACATTTGCTCATCTTAAATGTTTTCCTCACACACAAAATGAAAGGAAACTCATGTGAGGTAATGTACCACATAGCATGATTTCGGTGCTCACTTCACAGTGTACATATAGATCAAACCATCATGACATATACCCTAACACAATGTAATTTTTATTTGTTAACTATACCTTAATACATAGGAAATAAAAGGAGCTAAGATCTACCTACCCAGCCAAGTGCTAAAGCATGGACTTGCTGAGTGACTTCCATGAAGCTGCTTCAAACTACATCTCTGCTGGACCAAGAAAGCCCCTGGCACTAGGTTCACCACAACTTTCCCAATAGGTAGTGCTTAAATGAATAATAAATTACCTTCTGAAACTGTGTCACAGAGTCACAGCTCCAAAATCAAATCTCACATGCACAATAACCTACGACTGCACAGAATTCAACCTCTAACTTTGGGCAGATAAAAGGCAGTGAAATTTGGTTTCCATAGAAAATAGCCCACCTTCACAAGGCAACAGAAAGCATTTTGAAAGGAAAAGCCTCCATGGACCAAGAACTGTTTGTGACATCCAGTGAGAAGTTTCTGTTCTAAATTAAGTGTGTTTGAATTTTGAAAGAAAGATGTTATCCTCACTATCTCATAAATACTTTGCTACATACAGCACTGGTTGTATATCATTTTGATCCATGTAAAAATATGTGTGAAATAGGCTTTTCATAGGTAATTCCTCTGCCCTCATCTTTAGCCCACTCCTGTGACCAGGTGTGCGGAGGTGATGACCCCCTGCATGCTTGCTCTGCCCTCATCTTTAGCACAGTCCTGTGACCAGATGTGTGGATGTGTGACCCCACCATGCTCTTCATGTCCCACAATTCAGTTCAATTCTGCTGCTAATTAAAGTTACCACAGATCCCATAGTTAGAGAGCTCAGTCACACATGATGGCAAAGACTACTCTAAAAACCAGATTCCAGCCTAGGTTGCCACCAATCCTGCCCTCCACTGTAAGTCAGATTTCCTATACTCCCTTTTCACATCCCATCCTTTGCCAGGACAGCTGGAGAACACAAGGAACTATGTTTACCTCTTTCTTATACAATAAGGGATGGGACAGAGGACCCCAGGAAACAGCCAGGTGGCAAGATATAGAGGAAAAGGTATGCAAGAAGGGACTTGAAGTTTCTGTACCTCGTGGGCTATGCTGTATGCATTCAAAACCCCTAAATTTTCCCATTTCATTGCCCAGGGGTGTCATATGGAAGTTTTCTCACTCACTATGGCATGAGCGATTATTAACTTACTCTCCCCTTGCCAGAAGAAGGGGGCTGGATATTCTAAGCTTCTGATAATACCTTGATCTTTCTGGTGAGCAGTTCTAGTGCTGTAGCCTCCTAAAAGCAAGGAGTTCCCTAGCACTCAGGAAATTCCAATGCATTAGGATCTCTGTGCTATGCAGCAGCAGAGACCAAATATATATTATTAAATCTACATGTATATTTAATAACATATATTTGTCTAGAGATATAAATAGATACATTTTTTGTCTTCCTATTTATAGGCACATTCTACCATGCAAGAGAACTGATTTTGATGGAAAACCCCAGGAGGTAGCCACTCTGGTACTTTTCCAACATCTTTATAAAAGAGGCCAACTCTTGAAAGTAAAGTGCTGGGAACACAGAACAAAGTAAATGTTTTTTGCTTGGCAGTTTCCACACTCAGATACCGTTTCTGAGAAGTCAATATTACACTTCCGTGGGGGGTACCGCATAGACATTTAGATTCACTTAAGTAAACAAATAAGCCAGAACACAGTTACAGTGATGATTCAAAACCAGCTCTTTGAGACAGAAATAACTGAAGACCACTGTTGCTGCTATTTCATGATTCAAGAAGTTGGGAGTAACAAAACCACCATGTTTGTGGCCATCTTATGTTGTACTATTTACTAAACAGCCAAACAACAAATGTACCTACATCTGGACACCTCCAACTACAGGAAGTCCTTGTAGGAGGGGCCCAAGGAGGCCACCAACTCTACCCAGTGCCCTCCTCGGCTCACAAGAAGAAGGAGGTACTCTTGCAGGGAGACAAAAATATAGAGGAAATGCTTAGGGTGGTCGCTGGTGTATAGTAGATGCTTTGTCATGGCAATTTAGGCAGAGAAGGTGCTATAATTTCAGGTGCATTATAAATAAAGTAAGAGTATCTACCAATCAAAAGCTGAACATATTGTTTGTGAGAAAGAGAGTAGATATGGGTCATTGCCTGAGATTTAAAACCATGACTTTCCAAGTGAAAGCAAACAAACAAACAAAAAAACCTAAGGCATTTTTCAATTTTGTTTCCTTACCTTATCAGATATCTGTTATGTATATGTGATAAACCAACACCTATTAAAATTGATTTGTTTTCCTTCCCTGTTTATATGATATTCTTTCAAATCTGGCAAAACACATGTCACCAAGGAATTATGGATTAACATCAGAGCACAAGGAAGTGGAACTGAGAAACTATCCCCTTGCAAACATTATGTAGGAAAATGTTAGCTTTGCCAAAAAGAAAACTTCAGTGACAAGTGCAGAAAATCTGTTAACATGATTTCACTCTTTTTTCCCAATAGAAAGAAAGGAAATCCAAGCAGGAAAGACATTTCCAGGACCATTCATTCCCTCTCTCTCTCTCTCTCTCTCTCTCTCTCTCTCTCTCTGTGTCTGCCTGTCATTCTCTGTGTGTGTGTGTGTGTGTGTGTGTCTGTCTGTCTGCCTGTCTGTCTGTCTTTCAAACACTTCTAACACAGTGGGAATCACCAATAATCAGACCTAGAGAGCAGGCACAAGTGCAAGGAAGTCCAGCTTTCAGGCTGAATCACAGCAGCACTTAGACTTTCTTATAAATAAAATCTTCAAACTATCATGAAGAACCCTTAAATTAACCCAGAAATGTCATTTGCAGAAGTGTTGCCCATACTTGGCCAAAGCTGATCTTTTGAAAATCAAAAGTGGTCGCTGTATTTCCTGAAAAGCCCATGTGGCCCAGGACTGCTCAGTTGCCGTGCTGACCACCCAGCCTCCCAACACCACACTTTTGCTTTCTGTTTTCAGGTTTTCACTGTCACTGCTTGTAATTCCAAGATGGGGGGCTGGCAAAAGCAAAGCTCTTCAGCCTTTTAGCAGTAGGGCTAAGAGGAGATAAAGTGTTAGAGAAAAGGAAGGAGATGAACAAGGTGGCTTAATAACAGATGTCATCCACCGACCTTGTCATTGCAAAGCTGAGACTGTTACAAGTTTGAAAGCTACATGGGCTGCTTTTCCTTCTTGTTACTAAAAACACAGTGAGACTTAAAACCCTTAATTGCTCTTAGCAATTCTGATTGGCTGTATACATATTGCTGAGCAAGTCCCTGCCTGTCCTTTGCTCAAACTACAAAGTTGAAGCCAAACCTCCTGGGCTCCCCACAACCTTTTGAAGAACCCAGGCCATTCATTCTAGAATTCCCAACCTGACTCCATCTCCCTTTAACCCTTCCTATTTGAGCAAGTCTCTGTTCTTGACCTTGAGACATCTATGCTTATTAAGTACCTATGCCCTTAGCTTCCCCAGACTCTAGCTTTGTTCTGGCTCATACAATTTCCTCTTAGAATATCTTCTATCTCCTCTTACTTACCCTTGAGACATTCTCTTGAGACTCTTCCTGAATACTATATCATCTCACTTGTTGCTAAGGGGAATCCAGGACACCCCCATCTCTGCCACCAACAGAAATAGGTAGCAATTCATCCTCTGAAATATTATAGGTCTGCACCACCCTGGCCCTGCCGTCTTGTCACCGCCGTCAACCCATTTTGTACTGCTTGCATTCTTGTCTTTCCTGATGTTTCATTAAGACACTTAAAGATGGGCTCCATCTCTGATGGATGATAGCTTACAAAGAGCAGATGTTCAAATATTTGCCAGTTGAATGAAAGTGGTTAAATATGTTTACACTGCTGAGAAAGGGAAAAGCACATTTAGGAGGTGGAAGGCCTTCCATAATTTCCAGGGCAAGGTTTCATGAAAAACAGCCTCAGTACCCCACACAGGAGGGATTTGGCAATCCCTCTAGACAGGCTTGATTTAGCATGTTCTTGTTTAGTTGGGTAACCACCTGGATTGATAGCTGTCTATTTCACAGGTCAGTGACCCCCAGTCTACATCATGGTGTGGCTGCACAGTATAACCATCTGGAAGGTTCTGAAAGTTTCAGTTGCATCCAGGCCCATCAACCTGAATCCCTGGAAGTGGAGTCCAGGTATCAGTATTGCCAAGGCTCCTCAGGTGATGGCAAGATGCAGCAGGCAGGATCCATAAGCACTGCTCATAACACAGACTGTGGTCAGCAGCCACTGAGCCTATGTGCAGGTTGCTGTGCGCCTACTGAGGCAGCATCAGCTGCTTCCTACTCATCACCACAGCCATGGACTAAGGCTAAGCAAGGAGGAGAGAACAGCTACTGGGGTTTATTCACACCCACCAAGTTTCCCAAAACAATAATTTACCATCTGGACATCAACTTCAGCCTACAGAAATGCCTGCCTCCACCCTCAAACCCCAGCATTATTTACTGCCCTACAAACCTAGTTTCTATGGCATATGACCTTACTAAACTGTTTTTTTTAAAAAAAAAAAAAACACACTTTGACTGGTGAAAAGAAGTTTAGAATTCTAATTGCACAGTTAAATAAATCTCAGAGTTTGAGGCCAACAATCTGTTTAAGCATATTGAATGATGCTGGGGGTAATTCCCCACATTATTATAATAGTAAAATATGTAATCTCCCTTTCTCCCTGTGAGTCAGCTCAGGAGAAATACTTAAACCTTGAAGGAAATTTATTCAAACAGGTAGTAAGAACAAGGTCACATGAGATTTTTTTCAGTCAAGCAAGTTTCAATATGCATTCTGTCACTACTGACTATAATCCACATTTTCCCTCTAGGAAAGAAATCCCAAGATTTTTTTATGTGCTTTTGTAAACTATTCTTTTTCCCTATTTTTATTATATATATATATATATACATGTTTGTATGTGTGCATGCTTGTGTGTGTTTGTGTATAGTATGTGTCTAGGTGTGCATACTTTCCATGGCATGCATGTTGAGGTTGTAGCTCCTCTCCTTTCACCTGCTCTTTAGGCAGAGTGTCTCTTGCTACTGTGGTTTCCTGGGAGCTTCTAGACTCTACTGGTTCCACCTCCCATTGCTATAGGTGCCCGTAGAGATTATAGATGCTCCTTATTTTTGAGTGCTTTTGGAGGGTCAGACGTGAATGGGAGCCTCCAAAGCAAGCGTCTTTAACGGCTGAACCATCTCCCTCCCCAACCCTGCACACTATTCCTTAAGAGACCAATGGTGATACTTGTAAGGCTAGGTTGCTCCCTGCTGCTCACAGCAGAGTCTGCCTATCTATTCCAGAAAAATACTGCTGGATCCCCATGATGCTTGAATGTGGACTAAATCTATTTCATTTGTATTGATTTGGGCTTAAATTGTTATCAAAGTTCTCAAGTGTTTCTGCTGATCATTTCATAAGCTAAAAATCAAGGCTTTTGAAACAACTTAGCTAACTCACATATAACATGTGCCAATTTGGTTAGTATGTCTTAGAGTTGGTAGAATGAAGCCTGAATCAGCTTGATATAAACAACTGAAAAGTTTACAGCCAAGACAACAGCTGCAACTATAGACGGGCCTTGATTTACAATGGCTCATCTTGCAATTTCTAAGCTTTATGTTCGTATGAGAAGGATACTTTTTCAGTAGAAACCATCCTTCAGGCCATGAGTTTGGATCTTCTCCTTGGCCATAGACTGAAGACAATGAAGGAAGAAAATGAAGCTTATTCACATCGACCAGGTCTTCTCCCAATGCTGGGCACCATCATGCAGAGTTCCCAGGCAGCCCCCACCACCATGAGGGAAAATAGCTGACATTTTATGGTGCACTGCAGTAGTCCGAAAGGGATGCCTGGCAGGTTAGGTGGCATGCATGCATTTTCCATTTAAAGAGTTCCAACTGATGTCAAGAATCTCAGTGAGTAACTCCTCTACACATTGGAAAGCATCAATACTTCTTTAAATAAAAGAACACTATTTCATAAAGTGGTGTTTTCCTTCCTCCAGCCATTTTACCACTTCAATACTAAGATAGAAAGAGTCTGGGAGTTCAACAGCTCCATCCAGATTCAAACCCTGAGTCTGGTGTTTATTTTCCATGACCTGAAGGAACTTGGCTACTATCTCTAAGTCTCAGTTTCCTTAGGGAGAAATTGAAAATAATGAGATCCTTGGAAGGAATGTAAGTAATGCCTTCAAAGCTCTAGGACACGGCAGGGAGAAGAAGGATGTCTGCTAGTTCTGGAATTACCATGAGGGGTGGAGCTTGGGCAGAGAGGCTGAGCCTGGACCTGTGGCCAAGACTGGGCAACCACTCATCAAACTCTGGCATACACAGAAGGTCAAGAGATCAACAAATAAAATTGCAGACAAAAAATTCTAAGGATAGTTGTCCCAGGATTTCCAGTCATGTTCTGCCCTTGCCCTCACTCCGGGAATAGAATTAAGGAAGCCACATTCATCCCTGGGGGCATAGTTATGGCTTGGGAATGTGTTGGTTTTGTGGCCATGTTGGACTACATGTTACTTGTAGGAATTCCTGAGCGACTCCACCGCTGAGCTCAAAAGCACAGCGTCACTCTCCAGAGGTTCAGCGTGCTGCCAGGAAAGACAGGGACATCTCAAGCATGTGTTCAAGTCCAGTAGCTGCCCCTCCTTGATTTTGGCAGTGTTTATACAGAAGATGGCTAAAATCTTTACTAAAACTTTAGTCTTTAAATCTAGTCATATCACTGTCATGGACTAATTGGGCAGAATTTCCCAGTCTGTTTGGGCTGCTGTAACAAGTTGTCATAGAGTGGTTTAAATAGCAAACATTTATTTTCCTCAGCTCTGGAGACTGGAAATCCAAGATCAAGGTGCCTGCAGATACGGTGTCTGGTGAAAACTTACTTCTTGGTTTCCGACAGCTGATTTTGTATATTCCTACATGGCCAAAAGAAAGTGAGGCAGCTCTCTCATCTGTTTTAATAATTACTCTAATCCTATTCATGATTCCTACCCTCATAATATAATATACTTATCTCCTGAGAGTTATTACATTGTAACCAAGATACCAAATATGAAGTGGAACAGAGAGGAAGGACATAATATTATATATGGATATAAGAAAATATTCTCTGAATCCTAAATATTTGTTTCAAATATAATTTACAAAGATACATTTGAAGTTCTCTTAGTGTCTTCTTTTGTAGATAATCAGCCCTCCATACCTATAAACTCTATACCTATAGATTCAACCAACTACAGGTGAAAAATGTACAAATAAAAAATTGTGTCTATTCTGAACATTGATAGTTTTTTTCTTGTTAATAGTCACTAAAATAAAACTCTTTACAAAACATTTGCATTGTAATGGGTAGTATGTTATCTAGAGATTATTTAAATTATATGAAGGATGTGAGGGATGCTTAAATTGAATACAAATCCTATAACATTTCATATAAATGGCTGAGCATCCTTGAACTTTGAGACTAATTCCCCACAAATAAGCAGGGACAACAGTGTTCTTCTTGCTGCCTCTTCACCCAAATCACTTGGTACCCTAATCCATTCTGAACCTGACGTTCTGGCTCAGGCACTTGGATTTTACCTGTGGAGTCACTTCTCCAAAAGAAAGGCACCCCTCCTCCCAGGACTGGAAGTGAAGTTGCTGAAATGTTAGCTGACCTTGCAACCACCCCACTTCCTGCCTAGGCATGCCAGGGCCCATAAAAGCCTGATTCATTTGCCCTTCATCAGGGCCATAGTTCCTAAAACCTTCATCTCAGATATCCTCACTCCCACACATGCACACATTAACCAACCCCCTCTGCTCTACTCAAAAATGACCATACACAGGTTGGAGAGATAGCTTAGTGGTTAAGGAACTTACCTGCAAACCCAAAAGACCCAGGTTCAATTCCCCAGTATCCAAATAAGTCAGTTGTACATGGTGGTGCATGCACCTGGAGTTCATTTGTAATGGCTGGAGGCCCTGGTGTGCCCATTCTCTCTCTCCTTCTTTCCTCCTATCTTAATAAATAAATAAATAAATAAATAAATATTTTTTTAAAGACCATATATGACAGTTTTGCGTTAGCAATGGCTCTGAGTGTCTGGTGAATATTTTGTCTCATTGTGTTTCCTCATAAGATGTAAATACCTCCATGCTCAGAGCCATAAGGAATGTAAGTCACAGTCCAGTTCCCTTCTGCAGGGTCCTTCGAGCACTATAAACTCATGAGCAAGTCAGCCCATGGTAAAAGACCAGAGTGGCCAAGGTGATGCATAGTTGATCTCCTCAACATCTCCTCTGATAGAAGAATGTGATAAAAACTTTGCAATACTCTGAAGTCAGCAGTTTTTGGCCACATAGTGCAGGGAGTGCAGAAAGTCTCAGCTTTACCCTTGCTCCAGTCCTAAGGAAGCTCTGACTCTTACCTCTTACCTTGGCTCCTCACAGCTCCCAGGTCTGGGTTCCTTGAGCAGACAGTGTGTGGGCAGAAGCAGTGGTCTGGAGTGAGTAGGCCTGGCCAATTTATGGTTTGCGGGCTCCTCCCAGCTCCTGGGTCTAAGTTCTTTACACAGACAGTGTGTGGGTGGGGGCAGCAGCCTAGAGTGTATAGGCCAGACCCCAGTATCCGGGCTCCCCCCACCTCCCCATTCTGGGTTGCCTGCACTGGTCTGTGTCCTGGAAGGCATAGCAAGAAGTAGGCCAGATCCCTGTTCCCTTGCTCCTCCCAGTCCCCTGGTCCTGGTAGGTCCCACTGTGCCTTGCTTGGAGAAGGCCTGGTCCTTGTGTGAGCTATGGAATCAGGCCTTTTGCTCTGGTCTCCTGACTGGCCAACAAGTATCATATCCCTGTTCACCTTAGTCAGAGGGTAAATGGGCCAAAGGACAAGAACTTGCTTCCTCCTCAATAAAATAAAGAGTCTTCCTAAAATGGGTAGACAACAATGCAAAAAAAAGCCAATGAAAATCAGAAAACTGATCTACACCAAGGATGCCTAGTCCTACTATGGAAGCCTCCAATGAAATCAGAGAAATCCATTCCCCAAGTGAAAATACAACAGCCAATGAGGTCCTGATTAAAAAAGAAATCATAGCCAGGCATGATGGCTCATGCCTTTAATCGCAGCACATGGGAGGCAGAAGTAGGAGGTTTGCCATGAGTTCAAAGCCACCCTGAGACTACACAGTGAATTTCAGGTCACCCTGGGTTAGAGCAAGACCCTCCTTCAAGAAACAAAAAAACACACAAAAAAAGAAAGAAATCACTGAACTTGAAGCAAACTATCAAAGAACCAACAATCGTATCAATGAAGTAGAACATAATCGTCTCCTATAGCATTAAGTTTTTGACAGTTGGTGTAATTTGATGGAAGAAAACATTAGAACCCTCCAAAGAGATATGGATAAATTGAGGGTAAGTCAAGAAATGGAAGACCTCAAAAACCGGTTGATTAAGCTTAATGAAGACTTGAACAAATGCAAGAATGAACTACAGGAAACATCAAGAAAATCAAAACTTAAATTGAAATCATACCACAAAAAAAGAGATGGACACAATGCAAAATAACACAAAAGAAAACAAAAATTAAATAGAAATTATAACAACCTCTCTAAAACAACTCACCAATAGAATTAATCATGTGGGAGACAGAAGCTTTGACCTGGAAAATAAGACTGAAGAAATTAATTGGGAGGCCAAAAAATTTGATAAATCCAAAAAAAAAAAAAAAATCAAGTGAACAGAATATGAGAGAACTGTGGGACACCCTAAAATGACCAAACATCCAGTTCATGGGTATACCAAAAGGAGAGGAAATCCAGACCAGAGGAATAGAGAACACACTCTACAAAATTCTTGAATAAAATTTTCTGAATCTTGCACAAGAGAGGCACATCCACATACAAAAAGCCCACAGAACACCAAAGAGACAGGACCAAAGAAGAAACTCTCCAAGACATATCATAGTTAAAACTCTTAAAAACAAAGACAGACTGCTAAAATTAGCAAGAGAGAAGCAATTCACAACATACAAAGGCAATCCCATCATAATTACATCACATTTTTTAATGGAAACATTGAAAGCCAGAAGGGCCTGGAATGGAACACTTCAAAGTCTGAAAAACTATGGCTTCCAACCCAAGGTACTTTACCCAGCAAAAGTATCCCTCATAATAGATAGTGAAAGAAAAACTTGCCATGCAAAGAGTCAACTCTATTATAATATGAATACAAGACCAAATCCACAGAGAATACTTGAGGGAATAGTCCACACAGAACAGTCAAACAACCAATCTCAAGAGCCAACACAAAGAAGATCACAATAACCAAAATAAACCAGGTTCAAAACAGTACATAACACAAGAAAGCACCAAACACTGTAAACACCATAAAAACACCTCATAATGGCAGGAATTAATTCAAGCCTCACAGTAATAACCTTAAATATTAATGGTCTTAACTCACCTATGAAAAGACACAGGCTATCAGGATGGATCAAAAACTGGATCCTTCTATCTGCTGTCTTCAAGAAACCCACCTCACTACTAAAGATAGATACCTCCTCAAGGTGAAAGGTTGGAAAATGATATTCTAAGCAAATGAAAATAAAAAAGAAATGGATGTTGCTATATTAATATCTGATAAAATAGACTTCAAACCAAAATTAATCAAAATGGACAAAGAGGTGACTTCTTACTCATCAAGTAAAAGATCCAAAATGAGCACATCACAATCATAAATATATGCCCCAAACATGGGAGCACCACAGTTTATAAAACAAAATCTACTCAACAATAAAACAGAAGTAAACACCAACACCAACATAGTTGGAGACTTCAATACTCCACTATTATCAATAGACAGATCATCCCAGCAGAAAATCAACAGAGAAATAGAGTTCAACAACATCATAGATCAACTAGACCTAACAGATATCTAAAGAACTTTCGACCCTAACTCTTGCAGAACACACATTTTTCTCAGCAGCCCATAGAACCATCTCCAAAATTTACCATATATTATGCCATAAAGCATGCCTTCATAAAGTCAGGAAAATTGAAGTAACTTCCTGCACCATGTCAGATCACAATGGCTTAAAGCTTGAAATTAACAATAGACACATCAAGAACTCTACCAGCTCCTGAAGACTAAACAACACACTTTTTTTGTTTATTTTTATTTATTTATTTGAGAACAATAGATAGACAGAGAAAGAAAGAGGCAGAGAGAGAGAGACAGAAAGAGAGAATGGGTGTGCTGGAGCCTCCAGCCACTGCAAATGAACTCCAGGTGCATGTGCCACTTTGTGCATCTGGCTTACATGGGTCCTGAGGAATTGAGCCTTGAACTGGGGTCCTTAGACTTCACAGGCAAGTGCTTAACTGCTAAGCAATCTCTCCAAACCCTAAACAACACACTTTTAAACAATAAATTCGTTGTGGAAGAAGTCAAAAAAAGAAATTGTAAAATTCCTAGAATTGAATGATAATGAAAACACAACCTACCAAAACTTACAGGAACCCTAAATGCCTTCATTACAAAGACAGGGAGATCCCAAATCAATAACCTCACTGTCCACCTAAAAGCACTGGAAAGACAAGAAGAACCCAACTGAAAGAGCTTAACATGGAAAGAAATAATCAAGAGGTAAAATTAATGAATTAGAAACAAAGAAAATCATTTTAAAAATCAATGAAATGAAGAGCTGGTTCTTTGAAAAAATAAGCAAGATTGACAAACCCCTGGCCAAACTGGTCAAGCAAGCAGAAAAAAGAGAGAAGTCTCAAAGGAGAAATCAGAACAGACAGCAATGAAATTGGAAGAATCATCAGGGTATACTTCCAAAACCTCTACTCCACAAAACTGAATAATCTGTAAGAAATGGTTGAATTCCTAAACCCATACACCAACCAAAACTAAACTCAGAGCAGGTTAGTCTCCTAAACAAACCTATCACACCCATGGATATTAAAAAGGTAATCAAAAACCTCCCCAAAACTCCAGGAACAGATGGCTTCTCACCTGAATTCTATCAAACCTTCATTGAAGAATTGAAACCAATTTTTCTCAAACTATTCCACATAATTGGAAACCAGGGACTCTTACCCGACTCTTTTTATGAAGCTAGTATCACCCCAATACCAAAACCAGACAGAGATGCAACAAGGAAAGAAAATTATAGGCCTATATCTTTAATGAACTTAGATGCAAAGATCCTGAACAAAATCCTTGCAAACCGAATTCAACAACACATCAAAAGCATTATCCACCTTGATCGTGTAGGCTTCATCCCAGGGATGTAGGGATGGCTTAACAAACAGAAATCAGTTAATTTAATACACCACACAAATATCTGAACCATAAGAACCACATTATCATCTCAATTGATGCAGAGAAGGCCTTTGACAAAATACAACACCACTTCATGATCAAAACACTGGAAAGAATAGGCGTGGAGGTTTATATCTCAACACAATAAAGGCTATATATAAAGCTCCTAAAGACCAAAAAATACTTAAAGGGAAAAAACTCAAGGAATTCCCACTGAGGTTGCAAACAAGACAGGTGTGCTCATTCTCACCACTGCTCTTCAACATAGTACTAGCCCAAGCAATGACAGGAGAGAGAAATAAAAGGGGTTCAAATTGTCAAGGAAGAAGTCAAGTTACCTTATTTGTAGATGACATGACCCTGTATATAAGTGACTTAAAAATCTCCATCTCAAAATTTCTAAAGGTGATAAATTCCTTCAGCGAAGTGGCAGGATACAAAATCAATGCACAATAATGACTAGCTTTTCTATATGCAAAGGACAAAAAATACAGAGAAAGAAATCAGTGAGGCTGTCCCATTTTAAATAGAAACAAAAAATTTAAATACTTTGGAATAACACTAACAAAGGATGTGAGTGAACTACATAATGAAAACATTAAAACACTGAAGAAGTAAATATGGGAAGACTTGAGAAGATGCAAAGACCTCCCAAGCTCCTGGGTAGGTAGAATTGACATTGTGAAAATGGCGATTCTACCAAAAGCAATATACAGATTTAATGAAATATCAATAAAAATAAAAGCATCATTCTTCACACAATTTGAAAAAATGATCTCAAAATTCATATGGAATGGCAGAAGGCCTCAGATATCCAAACGTATCATTAGCAAAGGAAACACCTCTGGTGGTATCACCATACATGATCTAAAGCTATATTACAAAGCCATAGTCACAAAAACAGCATGGTACTGAAATAAAAATAGAAAAATAGACCAATGGAACAGAATTGAAGACCCAGACCATAGGCAAGCAAAAACACCTGCTTGATCTTTGATAAAGGCACGAATAATGTAGACTGGAGAAAAGATAGCATCTTCAACAAATAGTGTTGGACAAATTGGATGACCAAATGTAGAAAAATTAAATTAGGCCCACTCATTTCTCCATACACAAAAATTAAGTCCAAGTGCATTAAGGACCTCAATGTAAGACCTGAAACTCTTCAACTACTGGAAGAAAAAATATGAGGCACTCTCCAAGACATAGCACTGGGAAAAGACTTCCTGAACAAAGCTCCAATAAACAAGGAAATTAAACAAGCACTCAACCAATGGGATCTCATGAAGATAAAAGCGTTTGCACAGACAGGGCTGGAGAGATGGCTTAGCGGTTAAGCGCTTGCCTGTGAAGCCTAAGGACCCCGGTTCGAGGCTCGGTTCCCCAGGTCCCACGTTAGCCAGATGCACAAGGGGGCGCACGCATCTGGAGTTCGTTTGCAGTGGCTGGAGGCCCTGGCGCGCCCATTCTCTCTCCCTCCATCTGTCTTTCTGTCTATGTCTGTCGCTCTCAAATAAATAAATAAAAAATGAACAAAAAAAAATTTAAAGAAAGCTTTTGCACAGACAAACATACCATAATCAGAGCCCATATATTACCCACTGAATGGGAGAAAATCATTGGCAGCTATACCACTGATAGAAACCCAATATCTAGAATCTACAAAGAACTCAAAAAACTAAACAATAAATAATCAAACAATCCATTCCAAAAGTGGGGCAGAGAACTAAATAGGGAGTTCTCAGAGGAAGAATTACAAATGGCTAACACACACTTAAGAAAATGTTCAACATCCCTAACCACTGGAGAATACAAATTAAAACAGCTATGAGATTACCATAAGGATAGCAAACATTAAAAACTTGAATGAAAAGAAATATTGGTGAAGCTGTGAAGAAATAGGAGCACTCATTCTCTGTTGGTGGGCAATGTAACTTGCTACAACCACTATGGAAATCAATATGGAGACTCCTGAAAAGGATGAAGATAGAGTTGCCAACAGACCCTGTTATTCCTTTACTGAGCATTTACTCTAAAAGCTCCACATCTCAGTTCAGAGATATTTGCTCAACCATGTTTATAGCTGCTTAATTCATAATACCTAAAAACTGGAATCAACCCAGGTGCACATTATTGGATGAATGGATAACCAAGATGTGGTATATCTGCATGATGGAATTCTACTCAGCATTAAGTAAAAAAAAAAAATAAAAATAAAAATAAATGACACATTGAAATTTGTAGAAAAATGGTCAAACTTGGAACAGATTATTCAAAGTGCATTCACACAATCATAGAAAAACAACTATTGCATGATCTCACCCATCTGCAGTTTCTAACATGGATCATCCCAAGTTGCTGACATAACTGAATAGCATCTTGAGGCTAAGACAATAGGGAAGATAGGGCTTGGGGGAAGGGAAAGTGTGTGGAGGCACACAAAACCGAACCAAAATTGGACTGGTACCATAGAATCCTACATTCTAGAAGTCAGAATAAAATGTGGAACCCTCAAGAGGACCTTATAGAGAGGAAGCACATGCACCTGAATCAAAGGAATCTGGAGAGGGTGAGACAAAACCTAACCTCAAACTTCTCCTGTTTCTCTTTCTTCTCTGTCTTTTTCTTTTTTCTTTTCCCTTGGCACTGGCTTGTAATTCCCTGTGCCAGGATGTGGTCTACATCCACAATGAGCTGTTGATAAGGGAGACCTACTAGATCTCCCAAAATAAACAAGACATACTTCTGTCAGAACACTTGATTACTCACCAGAGGTTAATGGCAAGACCCTACTACTGAAGACACCAAATGCTGTTGGTACAGACCGTGGAAAGACTTGGTTAGAATCAAGAGGAGAGCCAGTCCCCATTTATCCCATCTATTGCTGGAAGGTGCCGTATGAGCTACAAGGAGAAAGTGGCCAACATCTATCCAAGAAACTCAAAGTCTAAGCAATTCAGAAGCAAACAACCTGATGTGATGCTCACATAAGCACAATGGTGGCAAAGAGCTATGGTGGGTAAGCAACTGCTTTTGTATTGGCTAACAGATTGGCTCAGTGGAAAGGAAACCATATCTAGAACTTGGAAAAAGTCAGAACCATATACAGATCAGATAATTATTCTGCTTTCCATTATCAAGCTCCCACTAACCTTAGACTATAACAGGGTCTATTCCCTTCAAATTCTCTCTTAACTAGTAAGGTTATCCCATTTAACTGGTGCTGACATCATTCTCCATTGAAGAAGGTGCTTCTCTTTTTCAGGTGGCAACTGTACCTGCGGAGATAAACAAACGACCCAGCACACTCCATCCCAGCCTCAGGTGAAACCACAGAGAAATTGGGGAAATGAGCAGGAGTTTTGCTTTCTTAGTGAATCTGATATCAACAAAAGGGTTAAGGAGACAGACACTGAGGACACTCAGCACCTACCAAACTAGAGATGCAGAGGCTCCTAAGAGCCCATCACTGAAGTAGACCTAAAATGCTTGCAACATGGCTCAGGGAATTTTGTGGAAGAGGGGGCTGAAGGATTTGTTAGAGCCACAAGTTGGGACATTTTGCACAGCAACATTGCCTCCCCCCACCATAATGGATGACCCACAGTCCCCATGGGGTTGACCTGCATTCCCTCAGAGGAAGGCCTCTTCAGAAAAGGAGCAGGGAGGAGGGAAAAGATGGTACCCACACGTGTTGTTTACATACTAAATATGTCCATATCTAAAAAACAAATAAATAAAGACAGCCAATGATCCACCTGCACCTGTAGCTTTCTATAAACCTACCTGCAGCTCCTTCCTGGACTCCAAGCTTGAGGGGCCCCAGCAGTAGGCAGCCCCCAGGGCAGGTTCAGCAGCTTTGTTCAGTGGACCAGAAGTTTCATCTTGAGCCCAGATGTAACTGAGCCTCATCACTGTCCTATTCCTGAATTCTTCCTTTTAAATTGCCAACATTTGATGCTGTCTCACAGTTGAACTAAAAGTTGCTCCAAGTTCTCTTTATGCTTGTAATTTCATGTCTGCCAGTTCTTCCACTCATCACCACCAGAATTGCACAGGGTTTGGGCCAGACTAGCTATAGAGTATTTTATTTATTTGAGAGAGAAAGAGGCAGAAAGAGAGAGAGAAAAAATTGTACACCAGGCCTCTAGCCACTGCAAACAAACTCCAGACACATGCACCACCTTGCATCTAGCTTACATGGGTCCTGAGGAATCGAACCTAGGTCTGTTGGCTTTGAAGGCAAGCACCTTAACCAATAAGTCATATCTCCAGCCCTGGATGTACAGTATTAATCTGTCAAAATGGTCAGTTGTTTTAGTAATGGATGAGCTCACGGATAAGAAAGCTCTTTGTGTCACTTTGTTTCTAGGAGAGATCAAGTGTACTTTTGTGAAAATATGTCCATGGTCATATTTAGACAAAGCTTTTATCAATTGTCTCACACTAAAAGACACAGTGTCCTGGGGTGTTGGCCCTACACCCAATGTCACTCCCATGATGATTTCTTATGGTAAATACAACAAAGCCCAGAAGGGTCTGCACCTTGCTGACATTATCCAGAGGAGTAGTTCAGTCCTCAAGGCATAAGCATACGGGTTCTGACTCCATATTACCACCCTGTAAAAGAAGTCACCTGAAATTCACATTGAAATCCAAACTCCTACCTCCAGCCTATATTCACCATGATCTGACCCAATCTGACTCTCTAGCTCACCTCACACCTCACTCCCACTCCTGTCCATCCATGTACAGATCTCTCTGCTCCTCAAATAGATACTGTATGCTTGTTTTTCTTGAGACAGGACCTTGCTTTCAGGTCATGGGGCTGCCTCAAACTCATGATCCTCCTGCCATAGCCTCCTGAGTTCTGGGATTACAAATGTATTCCAACACACCTGACTCTTCAAACAGAGCTTTTATAGGTTGGTGTCCTCAGCCTGGCTGGCTTGTGCTCATGCTTCAGACATGAACCTCAGTCTCTAGCCACTGTGCCACTGTCCATGTGTCTTTCATGGTGCTGGTCATGTGGTACACCAGCATGCACACGTGCCCATCAGTAACCAGGTCCCCTCACCGACCTGGGAGTCTCATGGATAGATATACCAGTGGCTCAAAAATAAGTCCTGAGTGAATGAAAGGGCTGATCACATATAATTTTAAGCCAATTGAATGGATATCCAACCTCAGTCATAGTGTGAGGTAGAAAAGGTTTAATAAGTATTCACTGAAATGAAAACTAATAAATTAAATTTTAAAAAAAAGAAAAGGTTTAATAAGCACTCTGAGCTCACTTCCTTTCCTTTTAGTGTTAAATCAAAGCTAGCCTCTCTCCCTCCCTCCTCCCCTCTCTCTCTCAAACAAATAAATATTATAGTTCTTAAAAGGGGCTAAAGAGATGGCTTAGCCATTAAGGTGCTTGCCTGCAAAGCCTAAGGACCCAGGTTCTATTCCCCAGTACCTAGCCTATATAAATAAGGCAGATGCACAAGGTGGCACATGTGTCTGGAACTTGTTTGCAGTAGCTTGAGGCCCTGGCACACCCATTCTCTCTCTCTCTCTTTCTTTCCATCTCTCTCTTAAATAAATAAATATTATAAAAAAATACTAGCTAATTGAGGGCTGAAGAGATGGCTCAGCAGATAAGGCACTTGTCTGCATAGCATAACAACATGGGTTCGATTCCCCAGTACCCACTTAAGCCAGTTGCACAAAGTAGCGCATTTATTTGGAGTTTGTTTGCAGCAGCTAAAGGCATTGGCATGCCCATACTTTCTTTCTCTCCCTTTCCCTCTGTATCTCTTTATCTCTCTGCTTGCAAATTAATAAATATTTCTTTAAAAGTAGCTGATATATGGCAGTGTAAAGCACATCAGTAAACATTCAAGCATTTCTAATAGGATTGCTCATTGTTATTAGCTGGTCAGGGGTGGTTGGGCATGAGATGTACATCCAAATTCCAGATTACATAGCCTATGACCCAGCTACTCCACTTCCAGGAATTCAATCAATTGATAGTTTTACTGGCACTTCTGAAAAATAGCACAAGCAAGCTGTTCAGGGCATTGCAGAAGACTACAAGCAACTTCAGTGTTTACCAGCAGGTCAAACTGCAGCTCATTAGACACAGAAATGGAACAGGCACAGAGCAGTGTGCAGCATTAGTGAGAAAGAGGTGGGAGCAAATACAGGAAACTCTTCAGAAGGTTCCCATCCATGAGGAAGAGGGAAAGAGGAGTCTGAGGGAAGGGGGCAGATGGAGAATACTTTGCACAGACTTTTAAATGTGGTGACTGCAAAAGTAGGCAGACCACTTATATCTAATTCAAAAACTCTTAAAATGCAAAAATTAGGGCTGGGATAGGTGTATGGCCACTTGTCTGGAATAAAGAAGGCCCTGGGACCAATCGACAGCACTGAAAGTTGATTAATCAATCAATTAATTAATTTGAATATTTTTCAAGGCTCCCAGCTTTTCACAGAAAAGTTTAAAGAAGATTAAGCAAATTTACAGTTTGAATTAGATTCATTTCCCCTTTTGTAAGTAGAATAGCTAAGCAAAGAGACATAAGTAAGTTGCCCAGGAGAAAGTGCACGTGACCTTCATTCTCAAGGCAGTTATTCATCCCAGCTTCTTGACAGATATTCTATGGACTTTTATGATGAAGGTTTGGGGGCTCAGTGGAAGCTTCTCAGTTTCAGCTCTGTCATTTGGTCCATAAGCAGGAATAATGACATAGGCTGAGAGTTCCTTATATGAACCATCTGAACTTGGAGACCAGAATTGTTTCAGACTTTGGATTTTTTTCACATTTTGGCATAGTTGTATGTACACAATGAGGTATGCTAAGGATGGGACCTAAGACTAACCACGGATTTATTTATGCTTCATCTACATCTGAGACACACAATCTGATGCTGTTGGCACTGTTTTTAGCAATTCTTCCATGAAACATTTCATGGTGTGGAATTTTCCATTTGTGGTATATCATGTGAAAGTGTTTCAAGAAGTTTCAGATTTTGGATTTTCAGATTAGGGATGCTCAATCTCCAGAAACCTTCAAAGGTCTTGAGAAAGACATGAGATAATATGCACACACAAAACTCAGAACAGTTTGTGTTCCTTTGGAAGGTCGTAATAAGTGGAAACCACATACCCAAGGAAGCCACACCAGCATGTCAGGCACAGGCCATTTTCTAGACATTCAGTCAGATCTGTCCTCCCCATCTGTTGCGCTCTAGTGTGAAGCTAGATACACCAAGAATCCCACCCCTGAACCAATTCCTGGTATGAGTTTACACAAGTCTCTTCTTTATGCCTCAGTTTCCTAATCTGCACAATAAGGTAATAACAATTATCTCATATGTAAGTGTGAGGTATTTAGCTCCTAGCCTCAGGTACAGTAAGTTCTCTTGTAAATATAAGCTGCTGTTTTTCAGAACTAAGTTTAACTCATTTCTAAATACCTATTTGGTCCTGATTTTATAACCCTGAACTATGCTGGAGAGTCAGAGTGAAAGTCTGTACTCTTCTTCCCTTAAAAAATGTCTATGTTCTTATCAATGTTTGTGTCTTTGTTTGCTGATTTTACCCTTAGTTTACATTCACTTGCTATCATTGAGATTTAAGGATGTATTTGATAGAAACTTAACCCACCCAAATTAAACTTACCAAGCCATTTACCCAAGAAAAGATATAGTTGGTTGATTTTTTAAAGCTTTGTATTTCCTTTTTTGGAATATTACTTTCCCTATAGAGTTGGGTAAAAATGTTTCTCTCTTCCACTGGCTTCTTTGGGAATTGTTTTATTCAATCCCACTGAAGGTCAGATTTCAAACCAGATCTACAGAGAGAAGCACAAAAAGCCAGCTCCTCTCCTTGAGGTACTCTCCATCCATCAGGGACTGGAGCAAAACACACAGATGATGATGGTGATGTATGGGAGAGGCGTGGCATGTGGCAGGAGGGATCAAGAAACAACCAGCCCTAAACCATCTTCAATCGAAAGTATTCCATGTGCTGTTGGAGCATACCAAATGCTGCAGCTGAATCTAAGAACCAACAGCAACAACAACAAAAGATAAAATCATAATGATGAGGTTTTCCCCAGGTAGTTCATCAGTAAAAAGTCGGAGAAAAAGAACTTCCAACCCCACATATTTACTTGTGCACTTTCTGTGAGATATCAAGTAAGGTCACAGATCTCAGAAATTGGGTTGACAGAGGTTACCGTAAAAGGTGATGACTTTGGTGATGTGACCAAAATAAAGAAAAGAAGCTGAACCCAAAAGAACAAAGTAAGAAGCCAGAAGAATTTATTTTGTAAATAAAAATGGTAAATTAAGATAACAAAAGATCATTTGCCAATTACTTAGATTAATACAATTCAATAAAAATGGCAAAATTCAATACTAGTAAGAATGTTGGAAAATTGTATTCATACAGTCCTGGTGGGGACTTGAATGAATATCACATCTCCAGGATTTATTTAGCAGCAGAATTCAAGAACTTTAAAAATGCTCATGACATAAAATGGGTTGGAGAGATGGCTCAGTGGTCAAGGTGCTTGCCTGTAAAGCCTAAGGACCAGAGGTAGATTTCCCAAAGGCAGCTGCACAAGTTGGTGCATGCTTCTGGAGTTCCTTTGCAGTGGCTGAGGCCCTGACATTCGAATTCTCTTTCTCTCTTTCTTTCTCTCTCTCTCTCTCTCTCTCTCTCTCTCTCTCTCTCTTTCTTATCTGCCACTTTCTCTTGTTCTTTCTCAAATAAATAAATATTTATTCTAAAAATTCTTATGGCATAAATTTCCAACTTGAGGAATTTATTCTAAGGAAATATTCACAAAGATGCAAAAATGTCATTGCAAGGATGTTAATTTTCATATTATTAATAATACAAAATTCCTAAAATATCACCAACAGGATTTAATGTTATATAATTTAGAATCTTTCACAGAAGGAAATTCATTGCCATGGGAAAATGCTCACACTGTGTTACTGGGAAGTAAATGCAGATAATAAAACACAATTAGTATAAGCATATTTGTTGAAAATGCAAATATATTCATAATAATTATATATCCCCAAAATGTTATTCCAGCTGTTTCTCTTATCTGAAATTCTTGGAACCAGAAGTATTCCAGATTTCAGAAATTTTTGAAATTTGGAATGTTTACATAGAATTCAATAATCCAGCATCTGTATCCAAAAATCTGAAATGATCTGAAATCCAAGCTGGATGGAGGATTTTGGAGAGTTTTAGCTTGTGGATGTTTAGCCATTTTGTAGTAATGGGTCTTAAATCTTTTAATATCTATTTACTTAATTTATTTTTGACAATGAACACATGCTGTTGGAGTGAATTTTTTTTTTTTTTGGTTTCTCGACGTAGGGTTTCACTCTGGTCCAGGCTGACTTGGAATTAACTCTGTCATCTCAGGGTGGCCTTGAACTCATGGCAATCCTCCTACCTCTGCCTCCCAAGTGCTGGGATTAAAGGCATGCGCCACCAGGCCCAGCTTTTGGTGTGAATTTTTAAAGGACATATTCTAGAAATAGATCTTTGCCATTTTTTGACAAGGCTATCATGCTTTCCTCCTGGGAAAGCTAACAGGTTAGCATTGCTAGGGTTTGTGGGCTCAAAGATTCACATTTTCATGTTGCATGAGAAAGACTTGAGAAACTTTTCAAACTCGTCACTCGATTGGGAAGACCAAGTTCCTCTCAGAAAGTCTTTCAGGTTCACCCTTGCCCCAACAAATCAACCCACATATCATGACAGAGATCCTTGGTGTTGAACTCACACACTACTGATCTCCAAAGGCTTCTTGGACAAGTGTTTGGACACGCCATATCTCTTGGTCCCTGGTGTAACTTGTGGGCTTCTCTTCTTCATTACCAAGAAGTTCATGTCTCACAAACAAAGTTCATAATTAGTGCTTTAGAAGCAGATATGCTAACCACTATACCACCAAAACAAAATTAGTGTGTTGAAGGACAGCACTTAGTATTGGTGAATTGAATTATAAACCTGATTTTGTTCTTTTTTTTTCCATGTCCTCCTGTCCTTAATCTTTCTGACTCTGTCCCATTTTCTTATTCTGTCCAATAGCACTACTGATGGAAATTGTAGAGATCAAGATGTCAAGTAAGACATCAGCACTATATCTCTCATCCCCATGGAGAGGTCATTGTAGTCTCTGTGGCTATAGGTGTAGCAGGTACAAAGAATCCAAAAATAAAACATGCTCATGATTTTAAGATTATGTTTAAACCTTCCCTGAAGGAATCACTGCAAGCCTTGTCATCCTGGTATAAGGCACTGCATTATACTTCAAATTCAACCATCAGATGCATGTTAATAGCCATGCAATGCCTCGGTGAAGTTTTGAATGAAACCTCCAAACTGTAGGTGCTTAATGTGAAGTGATGTCTTCATCCTAACACCCACCACAACATCATACAAACAACTGCTTACAATGCTCTTCATCCTACAGTCCTTACCACCTTCCAAAAGTATGTAATGATCATTGTTTGTAAATAGGATGTCTTATACTTGTAAGGAGTATACATCTAAGCCATAGAAGCACTTATCAGATATAGTTTACATGTATTTCCTAGTTCATCTTGCATAGAAAGAGACATATAATAGGCGACCTTAATATTGCCCATACACATATATTAACATTACACTTGCCTCCAGAGCCATAGAACTTGAAATCAGATTGGCTTCAGTGAACAATATAACATTGCCAGATCATTTTCTATTTGCCTCTCCTAAATGTCTCATCAATGTATATGTAAACACCTACCCACCTTGACCACACACACACACACCCCCCCCACAGGAGGAGAAGCACAGAGACAAAAAAAAAAGGCTAAAACATGACCAACTGTCTTACCGTTTCCCCTGTTTATGGTTTGGGAAACCAGGAATTGCTGGCCTCGTGGGTGGTGGCAATTCTCAAGATAATGCAGCGGTGTTTCTTCCCAGATGAAGCCGAGACAGACAGTAGTTGTTAAAAACAAAAGTGTCTATTGAAGTCAGCTTGGACAATGTTTCTTATCTTCTCTCCTCTTCTTCTTCTTCCCCCTTTGGGCCGGGTCAGGGGGTGTGGAAAAGTGACAACTCACATCTTGTCAGAAGACAAAGAGAAAGTGGGCTCCTGGTGATGCCTGTATCAGAGCCACTCGGGGCTTTAATCCTTTTGCATGACACGTCTGGGGAACTATGAACAGGAAACTCAGATCTGGGCACAGAGCCAGAATCATTCAGCAAACGTGCCAAGCCTTACGAAATATCACTACCCAGATTACCCATGAGACTCCTGTTTCACGAGGCAGGCTCTCTCCTTATGCGATGTTGCTTCACATCTAGATGAGCTCCTTAACTTAGGCTTCTGCCAATAGTTTTATAAGACAGAGCCCAGCCTAGACTCTCTTCTTTTCCATCTCTCTTCCACCTCCCAGTCCATCATAGAACAATGTCCACTGAGGCAAATCCCAAAGCAGCATCATAGGGCCCTTCATTTGGTTCTGCTCAGGTTTCTGACCTCAAACTCTTGCTTAGTGGTGCCCCTTACCTCTGACATGTGTCTTGGGAACACTGGAAGGCTCTCTTCCCTGCATGCTGGAGGTTGGATGACCCACTGGCCATGCTACACCCCAGGACAGTGCTCCCAAGCAGCACACAGAGTGGGGGACACAGAGAAGTGGAGGCTAAAGCAGCAGCCTCTGCATTCACAAGCTGGTCCATCCTGGGACAAGTGCTAAATATAAGGCACCTCTTCTGTGGCTTACTGCCTCCTGGCCCTGCACTGAGAGCCCAACCTGCTAAGACGCTGCCCCAAACTCTGTAGCATGGGCAGAAGTTGGTCAAACATCTCCTTCTGCCACTCAGGCAGCCCCTTAACTGGCCTTCGGAGGCATTTCTAGCTGCAGCCATTCCGTATTCTCCTCCATGCTGTTGCACTGAGTCTAGAAGACGTCGTCTGAGCCTTTGTTTTTGTTTTCGTTTGCCTTCCCCCTCCCCCACCCCCCCACCCCCCCCCCCGCTGAGGTAGGGTCTTACTGTAGCCCAGGCTGACAGGGAACTCATTAAAAGCGTGTGCCTCACACCCAGCAGAGCCTTTGTTCTTAATGTCAGCTCTGCATTTCCTATGCTGCCTCTTTATTTCCATGTGGCCTTGCCCACTAGGGGGTAATTCTCCTTGCTGTGAATTTTTCTTGCTCTCTGTAATGATAATGGAGACAGTAAATGGATATGGATCTGTGCCAGGCATTCTTCTAGGAAATGCAGATTATTTGGCCCATTTTATAGACAGAAAAAAAAAAGTGTTCAACATTAAGTACCTTTCCCAAGATCCCTTAGCTAGGCACAATTGAAATGTAGTCTGGGGTAGCTCAAGTCTTACCTTAGATCTAGGCAACTGATCTGCAATTATGTGGGAAAAGGATTTATCTACTCAAGAAATGTGCAATCTGAGAGTAAGTCCCCAGATAGTCAGCGTGTCTAGTGCCAGAAGGCGCTACATGGGCGACTGGGGGAAACAACCAATATCTGTCCAAGCAACTCACTGTCTAATCTAATTAGCAACAAATAACCTGACGTGATGCCCACACAAGTGCAATAGTGGCACACAGCCATGGTGAGGAACCAACTACTCTTGATTTGGCTAACTGATCCACTCAGTGGTACTAGACCCATAGCTGGAGCTGGGAAACAAGTCAGAATCATACCCAAACACAAGCCCACTCTACAATATCAAGCTATCATCAATCATGGGGAACAAGAGGGCCTACACCTATCAATCTGTCTATCAAAAAAGTAAGTGTTATTTCCATTTTCCAGGTGCTAACTTACTATCCGTTGGAGAATCTGCTTCTCTTTTTCAGATAGATGCAGATCCTATGGAGAGAGCTGCCCCAACATACCTCAAAAGGGGCCCAACTGAAACTAAGGACAATTGGTGAAACAAGCAAGGGTGATGCTTTCCTGTGAACCGGATACCAGCACAACGGGGAAGGAGACCAACGCAGAGAAAAATCAACTCCTACCAAATCAGAGAGCCAGAGCCTCAGAGGCCCCCAACACCTCAGCACTGAAGCAGACCAAAAATGAACCCAACATGGCTCAGGGAAATTTTACGGAAGAGGGGGCAGAAAGAATGTCAGAGTCACATGTTGGGTCATGATTTGCAGAAACATTTAGCATACCAATAACTAGGGACTAACTCCACAATGCACGACCCATTTACATCAACAAGAAGGGTCTAATGGGAGGGGGTAGATCATAGATGAGCCTAAACAATGGTACCAAACTGCCTGTATTTGATGAAAAGAAAACTAATAAATCAAATTAAAAAAAAAAAAAGAAAGAAATGTGTAATCTCCTAGCAGCCTTCTTGATGCCCTGAAGGCCTTCCCAAGCTAGGCAGCTACCTCCCAGCAGTGCTGAATTGATAGATTAATGTAATCAAATGATTCAGTTTAGCGGTAAACAGAAAAGTCAGCCACATTAAAAAGCAGCAGATAGGTGCTGAAGAACAGGGAAAAATGTTCCTGCCCACGATGGTTTCGATGGCAGTTGTGGAAACTTAGGTCTAATCCATCTTGTAAATTAGCAGATGCTAATATATATATAACCTTACTGACATTTGAAAATCGCTCAAGAGTTGGGCGGAACTTTCCACCCTTCCTTCAGTGTGGAGCAAACCTCAGGCTTAGAAGGCACTGACCTTCCCCAACCTCAGGGGCTCCTCACAGGTCTAAGGCAAGGAGGATGATCCTCCCATAAGGCCCAAGCAGGCAGGCTCAAGGATACTTCTGGATAGTTCTGGAAAGCTGGCCTAAAGAGACCCTTCTTAAGAATGGAGACAAGCTTGAGGATGGAGTCCACATACAAGGGCAGGGCTTCAGGGAAGAGTTGAAGTACTAGGAACTGAGCCAACCCAGACTATTTCTGAACTATTTAGGGACTGAAGCCAACATATCTTTCTGTTCTTTTTGTTAAACCAGATCAGTTGAGTCAGATTTTTGATAATCTGAAACCAAAAGTTTCCTGACACCCACAGCAGGGTCTCCGTGGCAGCTGAGGGACATCCGGGAGAGGGAGTCCGCCAGTCATTTCCTCTGCAAGAGCAGCTTGCCATAGTCCAGCCTCTGGCTCCTCTGTGTCTCTGTCTTCAGTTTCTTCCTACCCACCCTTTCCTTTTGGCCCTTTCCCCAGCTCTTCCTTCCCCTTAGTTCTCCCTTTCTTTAACTCCTGTTCTTCCCTGCCCTCTCCTCTCCTCTCATCTTTCTCCATCTTCTCCCCTCCCCTCCCTTCCCCTGATAAGGTATCATTATAACACACTTTATTGGTAGACATGTCCTTCACAGAACTCCAGAATGCCTTCATTTGTATATAACAGGTCAGAAATAGTTCCAGTATTTTCATAGAAACATCTAAAATTCAGAACTGATATACATTTAAAAACAGGTTTACAATGCTTACAAACCATGTATATACTATCATCACAGTGGGTGGTGAAGGACACCGAATATATGTGTGCATGTGTACTGTACATACAAACATGTCTGTACATTATATGCAAAAATACATGCTGGGAATCTGGCCTTGGGTCTCCTTTCCTATGCTGTGGTTCATTAGCAAAGGTAATGAGCCTCTTTTGTACTAGGTCTGGAACTTCTGTAATTAAATTAGCCTTCCAGGGACACATTCTATTAGTTTAACCTTTTCCCTTTACAAAGGAGCAGCTGCCTTGCCATGACCAATGGCCCCTTGCAACCTTGGTGGTCAGCCTGGATGAATGAGGCCTGGTGGTTTGCCTGCTGACTTCAACTGTTCCAGGCAATGATACATAAACAATTCAGACCATTCCACAACTCTCCTAGTCTACAGAACCTCTGAATGTCCTCCTCAATCCTTCATCCTTTCAGACATGTGCAAGCACAGACAAAGGGGCAGGAAAGATGTCAGATGAACTATTCCTGAGGTTGTCTTCTGGCACTCAAGGAAGCCATGATTGCTGAGGGAAAGCATGAATTGACCGGAAGCCAAGTCTTCAGAAGCTCATTCAATCTGTTGTTTAGTGGGGCTTGTACATGGGGAGATTAGGCAAAGCTTAATGAATTGGGACTTCATGAAAACATTTGCAAACATCTGTCTTTTGAGCAAAATGAATGATGTGGTTAGTAAGGTTGGATACATCCTGAAATGCACATACTCTGTGTCAATTGGATCATTTGGAGCATGGGCTCTAGTGGAAGGCTCTCAGCCTGGCAAGTGGTCCCAATCTGGCTCCTTTATGTGAGCTAACCTCTCCTCCTAGGCAGCAGCCAGACAGCACACTATCATGACCATGGTCACCCTTCAATTGTCCAGAGCCAAAGCATGTGGGAAAGAGGGAGGGTAGGTGGACAGAGACACATTTCCCCAAGAAACATAAACTCAAGGTGCTATGAGTTGGATATAATTTGTCCTCCAAGGGTTCATGTGTGTATTGGAAGCTTCATTCTCTAAGGTAGAAATGTTAAGGGGTGATACAGAAACTGTATGAGGTGGAGTTTAATGTAAAGTGATTGGGTTGGTATTTCCCTCAGAAGGGGTTAAGGACTTCTTTGTAACCTCACTTATTTCTTAGAAAGAGTTATTTTTAAAGCTGGGTGTGGTGGTGCACGCCTTTAATCCCAGTACTGGGGAGGCAGAGGTAGGAGGATTGCCGTGAGTTCAAGGCCACCCTGAGACAACATAGTGAATTCCAGGTCAGCCTGGGCTAGAGTGAGACCCTACCTCGAAAAACCAAAAAAAAAAAAAAAGAGAGAGAGAGTTATTTTAAAAGATCAAGAGTGATAACTCCTCAGATTTTGGATTCTTTTCTCATCATCTTGTGTGTGCCACCACTATAATGCCATCTGAACTGCCACCAGAGTTATCATAATGCGACTTGAACTATATCCCTCTAAACCTAGGAGATCTTTTTTTCCCAAGTACCCAACCTCAGTATTTTGTTACATCAATAGAAACTAGACTAATACTCAAGATTAGAAATGTGAACTGTAATTTGAAGCAAAAAAAATTATCAAGTGAACATAAGCCAAAGGCACCAGAAAGACTTCAGATAGATCCTTGTAAAATTCCAGGAGGCTGTGAATGCTAAAAGGGAGAATACTTCAGGACCAAACCAGAGGCAGAGGATGGAGCTAGAAGTACAGATATGATTCATATAGAAGAAAGGATGCCTACAGAATTTTGGAAGACCTGGAATTAAATGGAAAAGTCATTGAATGAGCAAACAGAATTCCAAAAGGTCACACTAAGGTGGAATCGTAGGACAAATATATCATTGTGAAATTCAGCACAAACAAATCTAAAACCCATTTTTATTTTTCAGACCCAATCTAATAAATACAATTAAACCCCAAAACTGCAGATACAAAAGAATACCAAGTGAATGTCTAGGTCTCAGTTTACTAACACACCTACTATAAATCCTGGGTAGCAGGACACTGTGTGCTCAGTGGCCCCTGTAGATGTGTGGTTTCTAAACAAGGGAAGATGGTTACCCTCAAGACTGGCTTCCAGAGCAGTGTTTTCCAAGCATCTACCCATCATGGCACTCAGAAAGCCTTAGCAAGGGCTGTTCCTAACCAGGGAAGAGCAGCAGGGACTGGCTTCTGTACGCCTGGAAACCATTAAGCCATACTTGACTAAGTAACCCTCCCTAACAGTGGGATAGAAAGTTCAGGAAGCCAATGTAAGCAATTGTTACAGTACAGAGCTCACCAATAAAATGTATCAAACCCAAAGACTGTGTGCTTCACTGTCTACGAGGTACTCAAACAAGGTCACGGCTTTGGCATGAGCACCTAACAGAACTGTCTTATTGCCTCAAGGCCTCTGATGTTGGGCTTCAGCTTTTGGGTCCTTTAGTTTTTCCCTTGTGACTAATCAATATGCTAGGGAGAACATGTCCTCATGCTTCACCTTTTTGAAATAAGAAACTGAGGTCACAAAGAGAAAATCCTAAATTTGGATTTGGATCTACAGACTTCACCTCCCTTTTCCCATTTTTCTTGTCTTGATGCCTAGCTATACATTTCCATGACTCTTGGATGCCATTTTCATTCCTTTCAGGAAATAAGGAAACTTTCAACAATGTAAGATAATCTATTTGTTGTGTTTCAGACAGTAAATGTGAGTCAGTCACAGCCTAATAAATGTGTCTGATTAATTGTGATTATATATGAGAGATGAGCCTAATTTTTTGCTGGTAGAAGTTAACTGGGTCAATAGATTTCTAGAGCAATTCAAAAGTTATGATTAGTACAGATTTTAAGAATGTCTTTGTTACAAAAGATATGGCCAAGGTACAGAAAATACGAAAAATAAACTAAATAAAGAGGATATTTAAAAGTCATGCAAAATCTTGCTACCTAACCCCCATTAATGTTAGTTAGCATTTGGGAATATTTCCATCTGTTTTTTTTTTTCCCTTTCACTTAAGTCTTTCTAATTGCTTTTGACTTATAATGTTATATAATTTTTATGGCCTTCATAATCATTTATGGTGTGTGGACTATGCCATTAAATAAAGATTTGACATAGTAAAACATTCCAAAATTCTTGGCTGTTGGCTGTCCCCAAGTTTCTCAGTAAAAATGGGTATTACTGCTACTACGTATAACTTCCTATTTGGACATGTGCCCCTTCCTGTGCAGTATTGGCTGCCTTTATGAATTTGTTTTACATCTTAAGACATGATTTTATCCACAAGAGTTTGAAAGGAGAGACACCACCATGATTTTTACAGTGGTTATTTGGGGGAAAAAGTTACCACTAAAGTAAAGTTGTTTCCTTTTTCTTCTTTTCTGCATACCATGAATATTTTACCAATTATGTGTGCTACTTCTAATGAAAAAAATGTAGTTCTGTAAAATATAAAATTAGGGGCTGGAGAGATGGTTCCCTGGAAAAAGCTTTAATACCTGATTTTGGATCCCCAGAACCCATGTAAAATCCCAAAGCTGTGATGGATACATGTAATTCCAGCACACCTACAATGAGAAGGGAAATGTGGACAGGAGAACTTCCTAGAAGATTGTGAGACAGCTAAGCCAGCAACCTCAGCAGTGAACAACATGAGACCCTGCCTCAAAACAGGCAGAAGGTGAGAAGCAACAGCCAAAGTTCTCCTCTACCTCCACATAAGCTCTCCATGATGCACACACATGCACATTCACTCACATGAACATACACACACAGACACCAAAACATGAAAATTAAAGTAAATCAAATTAATTTAAAGGCTCAGTCACAACAAATTGAAGCAAGCTGCATGGATAGGACAGGAGTGCCTCTGTAGCCAATACTCAAAGGGCTACATATAATATCACACTAAGTCCAAGGGAGTCAATAGCTATGCCGTAGGTTCTTTCTTTTTTTTTTTTTTTTAACTTGTCTCTCTTTGTCAGATCCCTTGGCAAGTGGAGAATGAACAAAATGCCATGTTCCATGTCTATCATGCCTACATTCTCATAGATAGAGATTTCATGAGCCAGAAAACACACTTATTTTTCAAACTTACTGAAAATATGTTTTCAGTTATAGACTAAGTCACAAATATTCAAAAGAACTTAAAATGTTCCTGGTGGTTAGCAAAGGGCTTGCAAACTATATGTTGATTCAGTTACTCAATTTCAGACTTTGTTGTTCTCCTATAATAAACAGTTCTTCTTACAAAGCCACTTCTGTAGACACAAAAGACAAAAAAATCAAAGCTAGATTTCCACACTTTAACAAGTAACACAGGGCCTGAGTCTCTGGTAACCCACTATGTCTTACACAGCTGTCTGGAGCTTAACATGATGTCTTATCAGAATGGTTTGTCTTTAGAGAAACAATTTTTGAATTTACCACTTAACACAGAGTATGAAGCCTGCACAAATGTTCCACAAGATAATACCAAATAACTTCCCCTCAGCTACTACAAAAGAATTCTACAGGAGCTGGAGAGATGGCTTAACAGTTAAGGCATTTGCCTGCAAAGCCAATGGATTCAGGTTTGACTCTCCAGGACCCACGTAAGCCAGATGCACAAGGGAGCTCATGCATCTGGAGTTTGTTTGCAGTGGCTAGAGGCCCTGGTGGGCCCCAATCTCTCCCCCCACCCCTCTTGCTGTCTCTTGCTTTCTCACTCTTTCTCTCTCTCAAATAAATAAAATATATATTTTTTAAAAAAGAATTCTACCCACTCTCAGTCAAGTGTCCCCTCTATGAGCTCACTGCCTGTTCGCTTGCAATGAAACTCAATAAAGTCTCTATTTTTGTCTGTTTATGCCCTTGGTAAACTCTTTTTTTAAAAGCTTTTTATTGGGCTGGAGAGATGGCTTAGCGGTTAAGCGCTTGCCTGTGAAGCCTAAGGACCCCTATTCGAGGCTCGGTTCCCCAGGTCCCACGTTAGCCAGATGCACAAGGGGGCGCACGCGTCTGGAGTTCGTTTGCAGAGGCTGGAAGCCCTGGCGCACCCATTCTCTCTCTCCCTCTTATCTGTCTTTCTCTCTGTGTCTGTCACTCTCAAATAAATAAATAAAATTTATGTACATAATGTATTTTGATCATTATTTCCCCCCTCTCACTAGTTTACCTTCCACTGATTTCCTTCTTCTTTTCAAGTAGTCTCTCTTCTACTTTTACATCTTGTGTTTTTGCCCTCCCGCACCATCCATGACATGTTTACCTGTTTACGATATTGTGTAGATCTTGTGCAGGTAATGCCAGGCACTGAGAAATCATGAATATATTGGCTATTTCATGTCTGGAAGACAGCATTCCAAAGCACTCCTACATATGCTCAGGCTCTTACATTCTTTCTGCCCCATCTTCTGAAGTATTCCATGAGCCTTTGAGGACATAATAAAGATAACTCATTTAGCACTTAACACTCAATAGTCACTTTTTCTCAGTCTCCCTAATATTCACCATCAACTGCAGAAAGAAGTTCCTCTGACCAAAGGTAAAAGCATCAATAACCTATGTCCATGTACATAAGCTACTACAGGACAAACTAATGGCCACTACAAAGCTATTTAGCCAAACAATAGTACCTCCCCTCCTAGGGCCTATGACCTTTCTAGCCACAGACTTGTGACTACATTTCTAGTACCAAGCATGAATTCTCTCCCATGAAGTGTGCCTCAAATCCAATCAAAGAGCAGCCAGTTACTCCCTGATACAGTCAGCTCCTCGTTGCTGAGACAAATATTCAACCAGACACAGTTTAGGGAAGGAACAGGTTTGTTTCAGGCTTACAGAGTCCAGGGGAACATCATCAATGGCATAAGAAGCTGTCTCCCATTCATAGATCTAATCTAAGCAGAGAGGCACCACCAACAGCCAGCACCACCAGTAAGCATTATCTGTTAGAACTCAAGTTGTTCTGAACGCACCTAGTAGGAAGGAACTCCTATCTACCACCAAATACACACCTCAGGGCTAGGTCAGTAACATAGCCCCTTGTAGCAGGGATCTTCCCACAAGGGGCTCATGTTGCAAGCTCATTTTTTAAAAATTTATTTTTATTAGATACGGACATATTTAGTATGTAAGCAACACATGTTGGTACCATCCCTTCCTTCATCCCTGCCACTTTTCCTATGAGGAACTCCTTGTTGGGGATGCAGGTCAACCCCATGGGGATGGTGGGTCATGCATTGTGGGGGCAGCAGGCAGTTATGGGGGACAGGCAATGTCCCTGGGCATAATGTCCCAACTTGTGGTTCTAACGATCTTTCTGCCCCCTCTTTCACAAAATTCCCTGAGCCATGTTTGGTGCATTTAAAAAGTCTACTTCACTGATGGGCTCTTAGGAGACTTTGGATCTCTGATTTGGAAGGTGTTGAGTATCCTCAGTATCTGTCCCCTTCACTCCTGTGCTGATATCAGATTCACCATGAAAGCAGCACTCTTGCTCATTTCCCCAATTTCCCCAGTTTCAGCTCCGGCTGGGGCGGAGTGCACTGGGTCATTCACCTGCTCAGGTCCTCCTCCCATCTGAAAAAGAGAAGCAGAATCTTCACAGAGAGTGAAGTCAGCACTGTTTAAATGGGATAACCATTATTAATTTAGAGAAAATTTAAAGGGTGTAGACCGTCTTATTACCCAAAATTAGTGGGAGCTTGACATTGGAAAGCATAATTGTTAGCTGGGTATGATTCTAATATATATCCCAGTTCTAGATAGGATTTCTTTTCCACTGAGCAGATCTGTTAGCCAATCCAAGAGCAGTTGGTTACCCACAATGGCTGTGTGCCACTATTGCACTTGTGTGAACATCACATCAGGTTGTTTACTTCTGAGTTGCTAAGACTTTGAGTTCCTTGAACAGATGTTGGCCACTTTTCCCAGGTAACTAATGTAGCACCTTTCGGCACTAGATGGGCTAACTGTTTGGATACTGGCTCTCCTCTGGATTCCAGCCAGGTCTTTTCATGCTCTAAGCTGACAGAATATGATGTCTTCAGCAGTAGGGTCTTGCCATTAACTTCTGGTGGGTAATCAAGTGCGCTGACAGAAGTCTGTTTTGGTTGTTTTGGAAGATCTAGTAGGTCTCTCTTATCAACAGCTCATTGTGGATGTTAACCAAATCCTGGTATAGGAAATTACAGGCCAGTGCCAAGGGAAAAGAAAAAGAGAAACAGGAGAAATTTAAGGTTAAGCTTCTCACCCTCTCCATGGCCCTTCAATTCAGGTGCTACCCCTAAGGTCCTCTTGAGGGTTCCACCTTTTAGTCTAACTTCCAGAATATAGGACTCTATGGTACCAGTTCAATTTGGGTTCATTTTTGTGCCCCCCGCCCACCAATCCCACCCTTTTTCCCTAAGCCATACCCTCTCTGTTATCCAGGCCTTGAGATGCCATTTAGGTGTGTCAGCAACTCAGGCTGATTCAGGTTAGGAAGAGCAGATGAGTGGATCGTCTTTCTGTGATTGGGTAAGTTCACTTAGTATGGTCTGTTCCAAGTTTGACCATTTTTCTACAAAATTCAATGTGTGATTTTTTTTTTTTCTTACTACTGATTAGAATTCCACTGTGCAGATATACTACATCTTGGTTATCCATTCTTCCAATGATGGGTACCTGCATTGATTCCAGTTCTTAGCTGTTATGAATTGAGCAGCTATAAACATGGTTAAACAAATGTCTCTGAACTAAGATGTGGAACTTTTAGGGTAAATATCCACTAAGGGAATAACAGGGTCTCTTGGTAACTCTGTATTCATCCTTTTCAGGAGTCTCTATATTGATTTCCACAGAGGTTCTTACCAGCTTACATTCCAAACAACAGTGAATGAGTGTTCACATTTCTCCACACTCACACCAACTTTGGTTTTCACTTAATTTTTTTTAATGTTTTCTATCCTTACAAGGTTAATGTGGAATCTCATAGTTGTTTTAATTTGCATTTCCCTAATGGTTAGGGCTGCTGAACATTTTGTTAAGTGTGTTAGCCATTTGTAATTCTTCCTTGAGAACCCCCTGTTCAGTTCTCTGCCCCACTTATACGGTGGGATGTTTTATTTTTTATTGTTTAGTTTTTTGAGATTTTTGTAGATTCTACATATTAGGCTTCTGTCAGTATTATAGCTAGCAAAGATTTTCTCCTATTCAGTGGGTTATCTATTGGCTCTGCTTATGGTATGTTTGTCTGTTCAAAAGCTTTTTAGCTTCATAAAATCCCATTGGTTGAGTGTTTCTTTAATTTCTTGGGGGTTTGTTCAGGAAGTCTTTTCCCCAGTCCTATATCTTGGAGAGCACTCCTATTTTTTCTTCTAGTAGTTGAAGAGTTTCATGTCTTATATTGAGGTCTTAATCTATTTGGACTTCATTTTTGTGTACAGTGAAATGAGTGGGTCTAATTTCATTTTTCTACATATGGTGATCCAATGTCTAACACCATTTGTTGAAGATGCTGTCTTTTCTCCAGTCCACAGTATTGGCACCTTTGTTAAAGATCAAGTAGCTGTATTTACTTGACCTAAGGTCTAGGTCTTCAATTCTGTTCCATTGGTCTATGTTTCTGTTTTTATTCCAGTACCGTGCTGTTTTTGTTACTATGGCTTTGTATGGTGATAGCTCCAGTGGTGGAGTTTTTTGTTTCTGTTTTTTTTTTTGTTTGTTTTTTGTTATTTTTTTTGGGGGGGGGGGTTTGCTAAGGGTATGTTTGGATATCTGAGGCCTGATGCCATTTCATATGAATTTTGAGATCATTTTTTCAATCTCTAAGAAGAAAGATGCTGGTACTTTAATATTTCATTTATTTATTTTTTATAATTAACAACTTCCATGGTTGTAAACAATATCCCATGGTAATTCCCTCCCTCCCCCCACTTTCCCTTTTGAAATTCCACTCTCCATCATATCCCCTCCCCCTCTCAATCAGTATCTCTTTCATTTTGATATCATCATCTATTCCTACTATTATGATGGTCTTAATGTAGGTTGTGTCGGGTGCTGTAAGTCATGGATATCCAGGCCATTTTGTGTCTGGAGGAGCACATTGTAAAGAGTCCTACCCTTCCTTTGGCTCTTACATTCTTTCCATCACATCTTCCTCAATCGACCCTGAGCCTTGGAAGGTGACATAGAGATATTGCAGTGTTGAGTACTCCTTTGTCGCTTCTTCTCAGCACCTTGATGCCTTCTGAGTCATCCCAAGGTCACTGCCATATGAAAAGAGAAAATTCTCTACCAAAAGTGAGAGTAGCATTAATATATGGGTATGAACATTAAGAGAAGTGCTTACTGGGCAGTTTGATGAACATAGTATACACATTTAGCCGGATAGCAGCAGACGTTATACCCCTAGGGCTAATGACTACACCTGTTGTAGGTTTTCAGTATCAGGGATGTATTCCCTCCCATGGAGCAGGCCTCCAGTCAAATTAGGGGGCATTTTGTTTCCCCCATAACAGACATGCCACTACTGCAACCATTGGCTGATTTGGCCTGGTTGGCCAAATATAAGGCTTGCTGTGTCTACTGCTGAGTATCTTCACTGGTGATTTCTCTCTCTCCCACTGAGCTGCATGCAGTCTGGATTTTTCTAGCTTTCTGTCAGCTGGTCTTTTTCAGCTCAGCTCCAGCAGGATTTCTCAATGACCTTTCAGCCCAAGTTTGTGGAGTCTTCAGCAATATGGCCTTACCATCTATTCCTGGTGGGAAACCAAGAGCCTCAGCAATGGCCTGTAATGTTTGGGGGGCATCAGGGACCTCCCTGGCCAAGAACTCACTGAAAGGTATCCCATCCCTGGCACTGAAAATTTTCTAATAACAATCTATGGCTCTTGAGTGTTCCATTGTCCAAAATAGTAGGTTTCAATATGATTTATTTATATCCTCTTAGATTTTGATTAGCCCTTCCTCCATCTTTCCTTACTCAATCTCTTCCCTTGACCTCACTTAGACCTTTTCACCCCCATTAATCTGTCTTCTACTTACATTTATATAGTACCATCCAATTAAGCTATTAATTTGATGCTGTGTTTTTATTAGTATTGTATTAAATCTGCTTTTGGTAGAACTGTTATTTTCACAATATTAATTCTACCTATCCAAGAGCATGGGAGGTCTTTCCATTTTCTCAAGCCCTCCTTAATTTCTTTCGTGAGGCTTTTTTAAATGGTTTAATTATATAGATAGGTCTTTCACATCCTTGGATTGTATTATTCCAAGGTATCTAATTTTTTGTTGGTGTTGCTATTGAAACTGGAACCACCTCACTGATTTCTTTCTCTGTATTTTTTTTCCTTTACATACAGAAAAGCTACTGATTTTTGTGCATTGATTTTGTATCCTACCACTTTACTGAAGGAATTAATCACCTTAAGAAGTTTTGAGATGGAGACTTTCAGGTCACTTATGTACAGGATCATGTAATCTGCAAATAGGGCTAACTTGACTTCTTCCTTTCCAATTTCCAATTTCAAACTGGGCCATTACTTCTAGTACTATGTTTAAGAGCAGTGGTGAGAGTGGACACCCCTGTCTTGTTCCTGATATCAGTGAGAACTCCTTGAATCTTTCCCTATTAAGTATGATTTGGGCTTTAGGTGCTTTATATATAGACTCTCTTGTGTTGAGATAATAACTCTCCATGCCTATTCTTTCCAGTGTTTTGATCATGAAGTAGTGCTGTGTTTTGTCAAAGGCCTTCTCTGTATTAATTGAAATAATCATGTATTTCTTATGATGAAGTTTGTTTATGGGGTATATTATGTTGAGTGATTTTGGTATGATGAACCATCCCTGCAGCCCTGGGATGAAGCCTACTTGGTCAATGTAGATAATGTTTTTGATGTGTTGTTGAATTCAGTTTGCAAAGATTTTGTTCAGGATCTTTGCATCTAAGTTCATCAGGAATACAGTTCTATGGTTTTCTTGTTTCATCTCTGTCTGGTTTTGGTATTACGGTGATGCTAGCTTCATAAATGGAGTTATGGAGGATTCCCTGGTCTCCAGACTTTGAGAAAAATTGGTTTCAGTTCTTCAATGAAGGTTTGATAGAATTCATCTGAGAAAGTCCTGGGCTTTTCTTTTGGGGGAGGTTTTGATTACCTTTTCAATCTCCATGGATGTGATAGGTTTGTTTAGGAGATTAATCTGCTCTGGGTTTAGTTTTGGTAGATAGTATAAGTCTGTTTGGTATTCTGTGAACTTCTTGTATCTAGATGGGCCTCTCTTTTGAGAGATTCAGAAAATTTTCTTCAACAATTTTGTTGAATATGTTCTTTATGTCCCTTGCCTGAATTTCCTCACCTTCTGATATACCCATGATCTGGATGTTTGGTCATGGTAGGGTATCCCACAGTTCCTTCGTATTTGGCCTCCTGATTAATTTCTTCTGTCTTGTCTTCCAGGTCAGAGGTTCTGCCTTCCACATGAGTAACTCTGTTGGTGAGGGGCTCTAGGAGGTTTTTATAATTTCTATTTGAATTTTGTTTTCTGTTATTATTTTGCATCGTGTCTATCTCTTTGTTGGGGTATGATTTCAGTTTGATTTCTGATTTTTTTGATGCTTCCTGGAATTTATTCTTGCGTTTGATCATTTCTTTTTTAAAAAAATATTTTATTTTTATTTATTTATTTGAGAGAGAGAGAAAGAGAGGTTGGGTGTGCCAGGGCTTCCAGCCACTGCAAAGGAACTCCAGATGCATGCACCACCTTGTGCATCTGGCTTACATGGATACTAGGGAATCGAACTGAGGTTCTTTAGCTTTTCAGGCAAGTGCCTTAACCACTAAGCATCTCTCCAGCCCTGATCATTTCTTCAGTAAGCTTAATAAACCTATTGTTGAGATATTCCATTTCTTTTTTTTAAATTAATATTTGTATTTACTTATTTATTTGAGGCAACAAACAGAGAGAGAAAGAGGCAGATAGAGAAAGAGAGAATTGGTGTGCCAGGGCCTCCAGCCACTGCAAACAAAATCCAGATGCATGTGCCCCCTGTGCAGCTGACTAACATGGGTCCTGGGGAATCAAGCCTCGAACCAGGGTCCTTAGGCTTCACAGGCAAGTCATTAACCACTAAGCCATCTCTCCAGCCCAAGATCTTCCATTTCTTGATTCACCTTCAATTTGTTCATATCTCTTTTAAGGGTTTTAACATTTTTTTCAATCACGTTAAGCCTACTGTCAAAAGCTGAACACTCTAAGCTGGAGGAATGGCTTAGTGGTTAAGGTGTTTGCCTGCAAAACCCAAAGAACCCAGGTTCAATTACCCAGGACCCACATTAGCCAGATGCACAAGGGGGGCACACAGCTGGAGTTTATTTCTGGTGGCTAAAGGCCCTGGTGCTCGCCCATTCTCTCTCTCTCTCTCTCTCTCTCGTTCTCTCTCCCCCTCCCTCTTTCCCTGTCAAATAAATAAATAAATAAAATATATTTTTTAAAAAGATGAATGTTCTAAGAGACGATTCTGTTCAATTTCATTGATATGATTGTTTCTTCTTTGATGGTTTGCTCCCAGTTCAGCAATTCTTTTGATCAGGGTCTTATTGGTTATTGTGTTTTCATTTTGGGAATGAAGTTCTGTTGATTTCTCTGTGATTTCGTTGGAGGCTTCCATTGTAGGACTAGGCACTCTTGGTGGAGATTTCTGAGTTTTCAGACTTTCTTTGGATTTTTTGCATTGTTGTCTACCCACTTTAGGAAGACTCTTTATTTTATTGAGAAGGCAGCAAGTATTTGTCCTTTGTTCTGTGGAACCTCTGACTCAGGTGAACAGGGATGTTGGTACCCAGCGGCCAGTCAGGATACCAGAGCAACAGTCCTGATTCCACAGCCCATACAGGGACTAGGCCTACCCAAGTAAGACATAATGGGACCTACCAGGACCAGTGAACTGGGAGGAGCCAGGGAACAGGTATTTTGCCTACTCACTCCTCGCTGTGCCTGCCTGCACATAGTCCCATGACTGGTGTAGGGAACCTGGACCAGGGAGCTGGGAGGAGCTGGGAAACAGGGGTCTGGCCTACTCATTCTGCACCATTGGGCCCACCCATACACCATCCAGTGCAGGGTACCCAGATCAGAGACACAAGCTCAATTTTTAATGAAAAACCTAAGTGTATGGGGCCATACATACAAGCTATCACCCTCCCACATCAGAAATGCCACTACTGCACCAGTGGTTATATTTTTCCTGGATTGTCAGGGCGTCCACTGCTATTCAAAACTGTTGATGGCTTTTCTCCCTCAGCAACCTGCATAGCACTTTCCAACACTAAGACAGCTGGCTATAAGGTATGTGTGTGGGGGGGGGGGTAGCTTTCTAGCTCCGTTACAGCTTGATTTCCCAGTGTCCTGCAGTTAAAGGATGTGGCATCTTTAGCATCTTTAGCAATAGAGTCTTCCCTTGATAAACACTGTTTTTCACTTCTCTCACTAGCTTTCTACATGCAGTTTCTTATGACATGCTGGTGTCCTGTTCAGGAATGACTAAAGAAGCTCCTCTCAAGGACAATACAGGTGATAATATTCTACCAGTGAGGCAAGCTCTTTGTCTCTGGCATTGGATATTCTTTAACTGTTTCTTCTGGCTCTGTTTCCTCGAGATAGAGTTCACAAATTCCACACTCAAAACACTGTAAAAAGAATTCACTTGACTCAAACCCACGTTATTACTTTTGGCTAAGCTTTGTGTGCAGGGCAGTGGGAAATTCCACGTGCAGTCTTCACTCTGTCTGCCCCCGCTCTGCAATCCCCATGCATCCATGCTGTCCTTCCTCAGAGGCAGAAAACGGTCACTATTCTTTGCTCCTTTTCCTCCCAACCCAGGTTGTCTCCTTTGGGGGATAAGGGCACAGCATGGAATGCTGAAGTAAACCTTTTCTTTCTTGTGTTCCTGTTCCACCAACCCCTGTGGTTCCTGGCAACAAGGAAGGGGGTGTAAATGGAACAGGTTTAACACTGGTGCCAGGACTCCCACTTGCTCCCTTTGCCACCCCTTTACAAAGCCAGAGAATGACCTGGCACAAACTGAGGAGGGAGACTGGCAGGAGGAACGTGTTGCATATCCATTGGCACTGGGACTGGAGCTGGGGAAAGAGTCCCTTTTCTGTGTCCTGCAATAGTCCTAGTGGACTCAGCCCAAAGTCCCTGAGCAAAATAGGGGTGGAAGAGGTACTGTTGTTTCCTTAGACTATGAGAACTGCACTGATGCAACTGCTCTGCAGGGTGGAAACTTGGTCCTGGTGGTTTCAGCATTGTGCTGTTCTAGTTTGAGTTTGAGTGGAGGCAGCACAAAACCTGGCTGAGGCTTTTTTTTTTTTTTTTTTTCTTTTTCGAGGTAGGGTCTCACTCTAGCCCAGGCTGACCTGGAATTCACCATGGTGTCTCAGGGTGGCCTCGAACTCACAGCGATCCTCCTACCTCTGCCTCCCAAGTGCTGGGATTAAAGGCGTGCGCCACCACGCTCAGCATGGCTGAGGCTTTTAAAGTGGGATTGATGAGGGGTTTTGTTTGGTTGTTTGTTTTTGACAAGTTAGTTTCTGAGAACCCGCCAACACAAAAGGGCACTGTCCCATTTGGTCTTCACTTAAGCAGTTCTCCCCTGAGGTGGTGGGGAAATGATTGAACCACAAGACACCTTCTCCCTCCCACTGCTTCCATGGGCTCCCATCCCATCAGCTAAGACTGCCAGGGCATGATTGGGATGAAGACAAAGGCCTCCCTCCAGGACTCATCCTGGAGTTGGAACTACAGCAGTTTGCACAGGGCTGTTAGAGCTGCTGAAAACACCCCAGTACATGCAGACTACACCTCACACTACAACTGCTGCCAGTGGTAGCTGCCCCAGGAGAGGAGGAACTGGGGGTTTTCAGAATTCCTCTGATGGCCTATGTGGAGTTTTCTCTCCCCTCTTCCCTTGGCCTCTCTTCTCTGGTGCTTGCTTTTGAGAACTCCCTCTTCTCCCATCTCACTCTTCTCTTCTCTCTCTCCGGCATCTATGGCTACTGTGCCCCAAAGCAGGAAAGGACAGAGGGTATGTGGCTGATGTTTGCTTACCAGCTGTTCTCCTTCTAGCCCAACTTCCTGATCTCAGAAACTTACAGGGGAGAAAACTTTTGCTTCTTCCAGATAATAAGTCTCTCTTCTTCACAATTAAACTGTAGCCATGGTTCCTGTGGTAGTTTGAATGTGATAGTTCATATGCATGGCCTGACAATATCAGTCATTTTTAAATTCTTAAAAAATATTTTTTATTTATTTGTGTGAGAGAGAAAGAGGCAGAGAGAGAAAAAGAATGGGTATGCCAGGGCCACTAGCAACTGCAAAGGAATTCCTGATGCTTGTGCTGCCTTATGCATCTGGCTTATGTGGATACTGGGGAAATCAAACCTGGGTTCTTAGGCTTCTTAAGTAAGCACCTTAACTGCTAAGCCATCTGTCCAACCTGAGTCTCAGTCATTTTTGATTAAACTTATTCCTTGAGCCCTAGCATGCAGATTCCTGTTAAAAGGGGCATGTCACCGGGGGCAGATCCTGGAGCGCAGCCCTAAGATGTGCCTGGAGACCCAGTCTTCAGTCTGGTCCTGCTAGGTGTGCTCAGAGCAGTTTGGGCTTTGGTGGATTGTGCTTGCGGGTGTTCAGTTGTTTCTTTCTGCTTGATAGATGAAAATGAGCCACATCTTCTACCTTTGATGGTATTCCCCTGGATTTTGTAAGTCTGAAATAAACCCCTTTCCTTCCATAAGCTGTGTTTGGTTGAATGTTTTTCCTAGCAGAATGGAATTGAGTGCACTATTTCCATTTGTGAGTCTCACCTCAAGGTCAGTTCAGTCTGACCTACCAGACACATTGGCCTTAGCACACTATAGGTGGCCCCAAAGTTAAACTGGGTTTCACTTTTGTAAACAGAAGTTTTTCTATCCAATGAGGGTGCCTTAGCTAAAGCACTGCCCATTGGGGATGCCTTTGGATAGACCTTGTATTTTTTTTCTTGGTTTTTCAAGGTAGGGTCTTGCTGTAGCCCAGGCTGACCTGGAATTTTACTTTGTTGTCTCAAACTCGTACTCACAGCAATCCTCCTACCTCAGCAATTAAAGGTGTATACCACCATGCCCAGCTTAGTCCTTGCATCTTAATAGACCAATGATGGTCACATATTCTCTGTCATACTCAACTTGCTCATGGAAAATATTCTCAAAAATAAATTGATGCTGAAGTCCTCAAAAAGAAGCAGTGTGTTTTCTTTCACAATTCCTGTTCCTTTACACATTCTCAGACCTAAATGCTCACCCCTCTAATACAGAGAATTTAAAAGCCACTCTACATCTTGACTTCCTCTGGTGCAACTTTTCAGAGTAACAAATACTATTTTAAAAAGTGTTCGAGACCCAACATACTATCACAACACCAACCGTTCCCTGTTAGGCTATTAGAGGACACTAAGAGCCCAACTCATCCCAGCAGACGTACTGCTGGGAGGGAAAAATTCCAAGGGCCAATAGACTCCTTCTAAATCCCTGTGTGCAACTCATAAGGTGTTAGAACTGACAACAGAAAAATGGGAATTTCTATGTTCTTAAATGCCCAACAAGAAAGTAGAACCAAAAGATAAAATAATAAGTAATATAAAACAAAATTCTACAAGATTCCAGTCAGGATTTTCATCATGACTTGGCTGAGCTGTAGGAAGAACTTGGTTCTCCTAAAGACATACAGACTGGAAAGGATCCAATGGCCAATTCAGATAAGTAAATTTATAGGTCCACGATACTCACTCCTGATTTTGGAATCATCCCAATGGGAGATGTGTTAATAACACATATGCTCACCCTCACCTGTGCCTCACCAGGCAGATCCTTTCTTGACCGCATGAAAATCTTTTTAAGACATATTGTTCTTCTGTCAAAATTAATTTGTCTGGCTCTGAGTAAGTAAAAATCCAGCTCTCTATTATTTAAAGACCCCTCTGTCATTACCATAAAAAAACTTCATCATAGCTGGGTCTGTTACATTCATCCTTAGGCTGAGCCACATTTTCTATGCCTTATTCTGATCTTGAAATGAATCCCTTAACTTCTCCTAGGAGTCTTTAACCCAGAGGACTCCACAGGGCATCACAGGGCTACTGATTACACACTAATTATCTGTCTTCTATGTCAACTTTGTCATGCCTCATAGGGATCTCCAGAAAAATGAAAAACCCAGATTTTCTGTACTTGTGGCACGACAGATTCTATCTAGCCTTCCTTAAAAGATAGAACTTTTCCTTCATGCCAGGCCTGATGTTCTGTTCTTTTTCTTATCACCAACTTCTTCAACCATGGTCTCTCTTATCCTGTAGTAAAATTTCTTACATTGATTTATACTTTCCGTCCCTGCCTTCTTCAATGGCTACATGAGTTTGTTTTTTCCCAAAACCCAACTGTCAGACTTCAAAAGGTTGTACAAAAATATGGGTTAGATGGGTACCCATTATCCTTGAGATATCATATCCACAGTGAATCAAATGGTACAAAACTTCTCTGTGAACTTCCAGCCAATAATATCATCTGAACTTATACTAGCAAGCTCCCATATCTCCATTCTTCTTTTCTGAGTTCTACTTTATTTCTTTGGCCCTTTCTTACTTAATCATCAGGCATAATCAATAAATAGTATCACGGTCTAGTCTTTGATCTTTTGCAATAGCCACTCCCCCATCCTTCAAATTGTCTCTCTCAAGTATGCGTATTATCCTGTCTATAGTGAACCAGCAATGACCCAGCAGGGACCCAGTCCCAAAGCAGCTCTAGCACACAGATACTTGTCTCTTCTCTGTAATTTGACCTTGCTGTTCTTTCAAGGGGGCAAATGTAGAGTCAAAATGGTGCTGGGAAGATAAAGTGCTCAAGCCTCAATACCCAAGCTCAATCCCAAGACCACACATAAAAATAAAACAAAACTAAAAAGTTGGAAGCCTTGGTGGAATTCTGTAACCCCTCCATGCTTACAGCCAGATGGGAGGCAAATACAGAAACTATCCCAAAAGCTTGTTCTGAACAGAAGCAAAAGAGTAACAGCAGCAGAAGAAACCCTGCCTACATGAGGTGGAAAGTGAAGACTGGCCCAAAGGTGGTCTTCTGACCTCCACTGATGTGTAGCATACGTAAACACACACACAGGAACACGAGTGGGTGTACACATGCACTATTTTTCAATTAAAATTAAATTAAAGGCCAGAAGAAAAAAGCTAAATTCCCACCCTTTAACAGTGAGGCCATGGCCATTTGGAGTCTGTCTCTATGGTAACCAACCACGTCTTACACAGATGTCTAGAGCCTAACTACAAATAGCCCATGTCACCTTATAAGAACAGCCAGTCTCAAGAGCATTTTACCCTTTAACAAGATAGTGAGGCATCCACTTCTGTCCAGGTATGCATTCCAGGTAACTCCCCTCACATCTACCCTTCTCAGCCTTGCCATCCCTTCTGGTGGTTACATTTGTTGCTCTCTTCCAGTGCATTTTAACAGATTTTCTTTCTTTGTCTATTCATGCACTTGGTAAATTCTTTTTTATATATTTTATTTTTATTTATTTGACAGAGAAAGAGGGAGAGTGAAAGAGACAGACAGAAAGAGAGAATGGGTGCACCAGGGCTTTCAGTCACTGCAGACCAACTCCAGACACATACACCCCCTTGTGCATCTGACTAACATGGGTCCCGGGGAATCAAACCTGGGTCCTTTGGCTTTGCAGACAAATTCCTTAACTGCTAAGCCATCCCTCCAGCCTGGTAAATTCTTTCACTGCCAGTATTGCCAGCATTACCCATTTCATTTTGCACAGTATCCCCAGGATCATTACAGCATCTCCTGTTTTCTCAGAGTGGCAGAATCCTAACCAGTTGCTGCTCCCTTCTCCAAACATGATGTGCACATGATTCTGTGAATTCACTGCAAGCTATCACTGTAAGAAATTTGCAAGACCTTTTGTCTAATGTGAGATTCTTCACAAAATGTTCTCATGATCATCTATCCTATCCATTACCAAGAGAAAAGACTTTTAAAAATTTTTTGTTTATTTTAATTTATTTATATGAGAGTGACAAAGAGAGAAAGAGACAGATAGAGAGAGAGAGAGAGAGAATGGGCATGCCAGAGCCTCCAGCCACTGCAAACGAACTCCAGACACATGTGCCCCCTTGTGCATCTGACTAACCTGGGTCCTGGGGAATGCAGCCTTGAACTGGGGTCCTTAGGCTTCACAGGCAAGCACTTAACCACTAAGCCATTTCTCCAGCCCAAGAAAAGACTTTTAACTGGAATGAGAAAATGATTCAGGAGACCCTAACATCTCTTTCTCTCATAATTCACCACTGTCTTCTTGTGAAACAAAGCTAAATGGTCTCCAAGAATCTCCAAGCTGAGCAATAGCAGTAGAAGTCAAAGGGTATGATGTGTTGGATTCTCCATCTGATGCTTGTGCCTTGAGCTGTCTGGTTTTGAAGTCATTATCTACAGTCAAACAGCTGGCTCTTCCTCTTCCCAGTTTGGTGTGCCTGAGCAGGTTTCATGGCCTGTCTGGGCCTTTGGTTTCTAGCAAGAAAACTGCAACTAATATTTGTGCTTCACTGAGTTATGGAGAATTGTAAGTGGGTCTGTGGAGTAGTAAATTGCTTTCAATCTCTAGAACCCATGTCTTAAAAACAAAAACCACAGGGTTATAATCCCAGCACTAGAGAAGTAGAGGTAGAAGAAATCTTACTGGCAAGTCACTTAGACTACACGGTGAGTTCCGGGCCAATGAAAGACTATCTCAAAAAATACAAATAGTATCCAAGGAAGCCGCCTGAGGTTGTCCTCTGGCCTCCACACACGTGCATATGCACACATGCACAGTATTGTAGGAGAGATAATACTTACAGTGCACTTAAAACATAATTTTCATTTAAGATTAATGTTGGTTTTTTTGTAACTTCCTTTATTCTTTTTAAAGCACTGTATCAAATAACCACACAAACGCAGTTAAAAGTGTATATTCCAGATGGAGTGATTTTCTGCTGCAGTTCCTTCTGCTGCTCTAGTTTCCTCCTTCTGCCTATAAATCTATATCTTCCTACTAGCTTCCCCTCACCCAGGCTCCCCAAGAGCCACACCAACCAGAATCTCAGTTAGTTCCTCAGCACCTCAACCATCTCCCACTGGGAAGATACAGCTCAGGGTGCTTGCTTTTGCAAATTTGAGTCTGGTGCTGGGCCTGAAAATACAGTTCCAAAGACCTACTTATAGGAACCTGGAAATTCAATCAATAGAATGCCATCACAGAGTAATGATGCACGATCTGTGTAGGCCAAGTAGTCATAAACTAAGTTGACTGGCTGAGCTCCCACTAACCTCACATCAACTCCACAAGCCCTTTTAATTCTCCTCACCAGGCCCAGTGAGCTTCCAGCTAGCTCTCTTCTCCTTCTTCCTCACCCCCATGCTGTTTCTGTTATTCTTACATTCAATTTTTACAGTTGATTTTTAAATAGCTAATGATCACTCCCTAACAAGTTCAATTTCATTTTAAAATCATTCTTCTAGAACAATGAGAAGACTGTTGAATTAGGATACCTTCTGTGAGGTCTACTTTAAATTGCTGTATGGCTCTTCAGATGATACACTGTTTAAACAAACAGCTCAGTATGCTTATTACTAAGTTAAAAGCATAGAGTAATATAAAATAAAGGAAAGGAAGAAAATAATGAACATGTAGACAGAAAGTAATGACATGGAAAGCAAAAATACAGTGCAGCAGATAAATAGTGCCCTAAACGTGTCTAATAAAACCAAAAGACCTCTAGAAATAGAAACATGATTATAGATATGTAAAAAATTAAAGGTAAAAGAAGACAAAGGACTGCTTTTAGCAGTAAGTTTGAAAATTCAAACCAAAGGAATAAGTTCCAAGGAAAACATAATGTATAAAGAGTGACTGGAGAAAAATGGTTAATCTGGGTAGTCTTATAGAACACTGTGTGTGCAATCCTTGTAACACTTTTCTTAAGACAGATTGTGTCTGTGAACCCCAGGCTGATCACAAACTTGTAATCCTCCTGCCTCAGTCTCCCAAATTCTGGGATTATGGGCTGTTTAAAATATTTTGAAAGCACAATACTTTAACTAAACATTATTTTGAATGAGTTTGGTCAAATAGATAATCCCCATCTTATATAAATTCTCATTTCCATCTTAAAAGACAAAAAATTTAAAACAATTCACTTTACTATATTCTGTGTAATTGACACCAGCATGAAATTCAGTATAAGAAAATAATATATTTCAATATATAAGGCCAAATGTTAAAATAAAATAAACCTATAAATGTCTAACTAGTAAGGTTTTTAAATAGATCTGAAAAGCCATGACCATGTTGGGATTATTCTAGGAAAATAAGCATGGGTTAACTTCATGAAATCAATTAATATCATTGGTCATAACTGAGAGAAATTCTAAAATTGATAAATCTAAAAGTATTTTTCTTGGGCTGGAGAGATGGTTTAGTGGTTAAGCGCTTGCCTGTGAAGCCTAAAGACCCCGGTTCGAGGCTCGGTTCCCCAGGTCCCACGTTAGCCAGATGCACAAGGGGGCACACGTATCTGGAGTTCGTTTGCAGAGGCTGGAAGCCCTGGCACGCCCATTCCCTCTCTCTCCCTCTATCTGTCTTTCTCTCTGTGTCTGTCGCTCTCAAATAAATAAATAAAATAAAATAAAAAATTTTTTTAAAAAGTATTTTTCTTAAAATCAAGTATCATTTCCAGATATGTTCTTGACAAATCAGGGAGAAAATATGTCACTTTAGGAAGGGAGGAGGGCACTTAATAGGTTGATATTGTATATATGTAAGTACAATGATTGTGATGGGGAAGTAATATGATGGAGAATGGAATTTCAAAGGGGAAAGTGGGGGGGGGTAGGGAAGGAATTACCTTGGGATTTTTTTTATAATCATGGAAAATGCTAATAAAAATTTTAAAAAGAAAGAAAGAAAAATAAATAAATAAAAATAAATCAGATATGTATATCTACCCAAAAATCTATAAGTAAAAAACTGTTGAAATTAGGATAAAAATATAAATTAGAATCAATTTTTATATCCAGTGGTTTGCTAAGGATACTAGTCCACAATATTCCCTCAGCGTTGGCAGGCATGTTACAAGTCTCTTTCTGTCAAGCTCTCTGCGTCCTCTGAATTTCTGCTTTGATGAATTTGAATGCCCTCCGTGTCTACTGCCAGCTCCCTAGAGCAAGATATTAGGCTGGCAGTGACAGCAGTACTTGTGTTTAAATCTCTACTTCCTGTATAATATCTCTGGGCCTGGGAAGATCTGATAGAGATAATTTGTCTTATGCTAGGCACTCAGCTATCTTTTCTTGTCATATTGATGGTTCTTGGCTCTACCCAGAATTCACTACCATCTGTTAAAAAAAAAGCAGATTTTCCAACCAAGAATGAGAACAGCATGGATTAAATGGGGAAAGCATAGTTAGTTAAGAGCCTTTTTGAAGAGTATACCCATCTAGAGTTCCTCTCTAGAGTCTATGATCTTTCTATCCATAGTATTCTGACTTGGTTCTCAGTACCAGGTATGAGTTCACACCCACTAAGTGGGCCTCAGTTTTATCAAATAAAATATATGCCAGGAATGGTGATACACACTTGTAATCCCAGGCACCTGAGGCAGAAGGATCTTGAGTTTTAGGCAAGCTTGAAACTATAGCAGAAAAAGCTGCGTAGAAACTTTGTATTTCTATAATATATTTATTTAAAACAGATGACTGACTTGGACTACAGTTTGTTAGTTAGAATAAAGTATAAAAAGATATTTTTATTTAAAATAAGAGAACAGGCATAAGAAAACAAATGTTATAAAAAGTTTCAAATGCAGCCAGGCCTGGTAACACCTAAGCCTAATAGAATGGAGGCAGGAGGATAAAAAGCTCAAGGTCAGTCTGGGCTATATAGTAAGAACTTGTATCAAAAGACAAAATACAAAATAAATAAACAAACACAAAGGCTTTAAGATATAAGAAATTGGTAAATTTACCTATATTATATTGAGGTACTCTGTTTACTAAAAGATAGCCTAGGAAAGCAAAAGTGGAAGGTATTTGTAATACAAATAACATGCAGAAGCCAAGCGTGGTGGCACACGACTTTAACCCCAGCACTTCGGAGGCTGTGGTAGGTGGATCACCATGAGTTGGAGGCCAGCTTGGGCTAAGGAATGAGTTCCATGTAAGTCTGGGCTAGACAAAACAGGCATTTTGCAGAAGTGAGACTCAGAAGAACCTAAATGAAAGAAGCCTAACTTTAAAACTAAGGAAAATTCTAAGTGCAAGGATGGCATTACTTGTGATGAGCCAGGTAGGCAAAACAATTTCAAGTCTAACAGAACAGATAATGGCAACCAGCAGAGACTCTACTTGATATGCTTTATATCATCATATCCATTGGAAAATAACTGAAGATAATTACCTGAAGATGCCAGATGCACTTTGTCGAAAGCATACTGTGCACACAGATTGTGAGAGAGGAACAAGATGAGTCATAACAGCAAAACCCCAGTAACACCCCCCAAATACAATGGACAAGGCAATTATGTCACACTATCAAATATGACACAACAGTAAAAACTAAGCTCAGCAACATGTACATTATGGATAGAGCCTTGAAACCAAACTTGGGGACTGCAGATGTAGGTCAGTACTAGAGTGCTTGCCTGGCACAGCAAGGCCCTATATTATCTCCAGAACATTAAAAAAAATGGTATTTTTGGCTGGGCATGGTGGTGCAGTCTTTAATACCAGAACTTGGGAGGAAGAGGTAGGAGGATCACATGAGTTCAAGGCCACCCTTAGACTACACTGTGAAGTCCAGGTCAGACTGGGCTAGAGCAAGACCCTACCTCAAAAAAACAAAAAAATGGACAGGTATGTACATCTTGTTCAGCTGGTTGATTTCATATCTAGCAGGATCTCTTGCTTTCTGAAAAAGTTGGTGGCCTTTTTCCCCCAGTAGCTCATGTAGCACTTTCTAGCACTAGCAATCAGGAAGTTGGTTTCCTTCCAAATTCCAGCAACTTGTGCTGCCTTCAGTAATAGAGTCTTACCTTTTAGATCTGGCAGGTAATCAAATGCTTTGACAGACTTCTATCTTGTTTGGGGGACATCATAAGTCTCTCTGACCAACAGTTCACTCTGGAGTTGTCATCCATTTCAAAGTTATAAGCCAGAGCCAGTGATTTTAGGATTAGGCTTTCCTGATAAATATATATATATATATAATATATATGTCCCCTGCATGTATTTATATAATTTCTATCATATTCATATGAGATATATGATGCATGTATGCTTTACTTTGCACAAAAGTGTTCAAGAGCATCAAACCATAAGGCCAGTACACTGATAAATAGTTTAACAGAAAACCCTGAGGCTACTGCATAGAGAGGAAAAACAAGAATGACATACATACGTGGCAGAAGAAACCATGACACATGGGAACTATATTCAAAAAATCTAACATATGTATAGCCAATTTTTAAAAAAACATACAGAAAAATATCAAAAATAACATTTGAAGAAATAACACCCAAAGTCAATGAATCACATATTCCTGAGACTTAGTAACTACCAAGGTCATGGGAAAATAATATATAACATAATAATATAATAAAAGTAATATAGTCAAAGTGTGAAAGTAAAATTACAAATGTAAAAAGGTATTCTTCAAAAATACAGGTGATTTTGAGTGGTCCAGATGTTGGACACAAAAACATAAACAATTATTATTAATAGTTCAAATAAAGAAAGACAAGTTATTAAATATTTTTAAATTTTATAGTTATTGCTGAGCATGCACAAGACCCTACCTTCACAAGACTGGCTTACTCCTCCATACAAAAAAAAAAAAAAGGAAAAGAAAGACATAAACTGATGTGTATATAGAATTGACACAAAACAAAATCTATGTAAAGTAAATACAACAAAAAAGAAACAATAATAGGAATTTTTAAATCTATCAGGTGTCCTCAGAGCAGACTGGAAATGTGAAAAGAAAGGACTGGTGGGCTTTAAAGTAGACTAATAAGAAATATACAATTGGAATAATTCAGAGAAATAACTACAGAAAAATTAACAAGACCCTGGAGACCACTAGGATAATACTAAGTTTTCAGAAATCACCAAAAACAAGGAGTAGAAAAATATTTGAAGAAATTATGACTTCTTAAACTTAGTGAAAAAATATTAATTTTCATATTAAACAAGTTCAACAATGCAACACAAAATAAAATACAAGAAAATTACATTTGGGCACATCATAAGCAAACTTAAAAACTAATAATAAATGTAGTCTCTTGGAAAAATCTGAAAACAACACACTATATACAGAGAATATAATGGCATGATTAATAACTGGCTTCTCACCTGAAGTTATGAAAGACAAAGAGCATTGGAAAACGTATTCTAAGGTCTGTAAGAAAATTAAAATATCGATAAAGAATTCCTATTCAGGGGCTGAAGAGATTGCTTAGTGGTTAAGGTGCTTGTTTGCAAAGCACAAGGACCTAGGTTTGGTTTCCCAAGTACCCACATAAAACCAGTTACACAAGGTGGTACATGCATCTGGAGTTCATTTGCAATGACTGGAGGGCCCATTCTGTCTCCCTCTCTCTTCCACATAAATAAATAAACTATATATAAAAAAAGAATTTTTATTTAATAAAACTACCTGTATTGCTTTTCTTTTCTTTCTGCTGGAAAAAAAAATACCTAACAAAAGCAATTTAAGGAAGGTTAAGTTTATTTTGGCTTGTGGTTTGAGGAAACAGTCTGTTGTGGGTTGTAAGGCATAGTAGCATGATCATGAAGCACTTGTCATGTTGTTTCTGCAGTTGGGAAGCAAAGGCAGATGCATTCTAGTGCCCAGAATAATTTTTGCTTTTGTTCCTTTGTATTCAGTCTGTTACCCCGACCATATTCACAATAGGCCACCCCTCCTCAGGTAAATCTCTTGGGAAACACCCTCACAGACATGGCTAGAGCTGTGTCTCCCAGGTACTTCTAAATGTTAAACAGGTTTACAATGAAAAATAATTACAATAAAATAAAAAATGAAATCCAGAACTGAAGAGTTGAATCTGAGGTGAAGAAACTTCATGTGCCTGAGAGGTCACTCAAGTTCAATTCCTAGTACCACACAGACAGCTGGACATGAGTAATTGCATCTGTAACCCAACTCCAAAAGGGGAGCAGAGACCCAAGAATTACTGAATGTCATGAAAAGAACTGTAAGCCCCAACATCATTAATTAAGTGACTCTGGGTAAATCAGAATGGGCAGAAGAATGGTGGAGCAGGATACCCAATATTCAGCTAATGTTCAGAAGAATTGTGGAGCAGGACACCCGACATTCAGTTGATGTTCAGAAAAATGGTGGATCAGACACCTGATATTCAGATGATGTTCAGAAGAATGGTGGATCAGACATCCGATATTCAGATTATGTTCAGAAAAATGGTGGAGCAGGACACCCAATATTCAGATGATGATCAGAAGAATGGTGGAGCTGGAGCAGGACACCTGACATTCAGTTGATGTTCAGAAAAATGGTGGATCAGACACCTGATATTCAGATGATGTTCAGAAGAATGGTGGATCAGACACCCGATATTCAGATTATGTTCAGAAAAATGGTGGAGCAGGACACCCAATATTCAGATGATGATCAGAAGATTGGTGGAGCTGGAGCAGGACACCTGACATTCAGTTGATGTTCAGAAGAATGGTGGATCAGGACACCCAATATTCAGATGATGTTCAGAAGAATGGTGGAGCAGGACACCCAATATTCAGATGATGATCAGAAGAATGGTGGAGCTGGAGCAGGACACCTGACATTCAGTTGATGTTCAGAAAAATGGTGGAGCAGGACACACAATGTTTAGCTGATGTTCAGCTCCAGCCACCACAGGCAAGCATATTCCATAACAGGTGAACATGTGAGGCACCACAAGGACACATATATGCATATACACTCCACCCCACACACATATGTGCCACACCACAGTACACCAAACATCACATTATATACACACACAAGCAAATAAATAAATTCCATTCTTTTCAAGTGGTCTGATTGTATTTCTGAAATATTCAAAAGCAACTACTAATTACTAGGATCAATTAGAGAGGCCACTGAGTAAAATATGAATCACTAAAATCAACTTCATTTTTGTCAGAAATCATGTACATGTCAGGATTACTTCAGTGAACCTGAAAATCAGGATAAGAAAATTCACACTAATATTTTGGTATCACAATTCTTACAAAGTTATGTTTATACTATAGTTTATTATTTTATAATATCATCTTTAAAAATCACATATCTTATTCAGAAATATTTAATCTAATACTTGCTAGAAATCACCTGAGTTATTAGTCAATTTTTTAATCGTTTATTGATTGATTGATTGATTGATTGATTTACAAACACAGAGTGAAAAAAATAGAATGTGAATGCCAGGATCATAATGTTAATGACTATCAAAATTTTTAGTGACTGACAATTTTTAAACTAAGAAAATAAGGGCTAGGAGCATAGCTCAGTGATACTGTACTTGTCTAATATGCACAAGGCAGTGGATTTGACTGGGTCACAAAATATATATTAATTAATCAAAAATAAGACAGTGCCATTTACTGCATCAATTAATTGAGTCTTTCAAGAAGCACTTCTCTATATGCTATTTGATAGCCTTTTATCCATGGTAGAATATCTTTCAAAATTGGAGTCAATCTTTCCAGAACATGCAGCTCAGATATCAAGTAGGCTTCAAACGCCTTTGTTGCTATTCCACTTAAGTTTTATCATGAAATGGCCAAATCTCAAGCTGTACTTCAAATTCTAGCTCTTTCTATTTCTAGGACATCTGTAGTCACTTCTTCTGACATTTTGAGCACCTCAGGGGCACACAAGAGTTGGAATGAACTTCTTACAGACTCCTGTTGATGATATTTTAACTTCCTTCTATGAATCACAATGTTTAGGGTATTTTGTTTGTTTTGTTTGCTTGTTTTGTATGTGCTGGGAATTGAACTCAAGGAATGTGTATGCTTGGTAAGCATTTTGCCATTGAGCTACATGCCTTTCTAACTTTTATTTTGAGATAGCACTTGCAAAATTGCCCAAAAAGAACCTGAACATTTAATTCTCCTGCCTCAGTTTCCTGAATAGCTGGGGTTATAGTTGTGTTCCATCATGTCTAGTCATGAATGTTTTCAATGGAATGTAGAATGGTGACTCCTTTTCAAAGGGCTTTCAATGCACTTTTCCCACAGCCATCAGAGGAATCACTGTCTACAGAGCAATATATTACCTTATGAAATACATCCATTAGAAAGACACCATTTCTCCTTGGTCCATGGGCCAAATGGATGTTGGGTTGGCAGACATGAAACAAATCTCATTGTCTACCTCCACCAAAGCCCTGAGGTGAGTAGAATTGTCAGTGAGCAGTACTATTTTGAAAACAAATACTTTTGAGAGCTAGGTTTCACTACTGGCCTTAGGGCCTTGGGTGTCAATCACTGGTAGAAAGTTCATCTAGCATTGCAAAGCGTTAGGTTCAATCTCCAGCACCACCAAAACAAACAAAAAAAAGGTGGACTTAAAACACTCAGCAAACCACATGGCTAAGAGATGTGATGTCTTTTAGGTTTTGATGCTCCGTTTATAGAGAACAGACAGAGTAGATGTGGTATGATCTCAACAGACCCTAAGACCTTTAGAATCAAAAGCATAAAATTCAATATAAAGTTTATCAACTGCAACAGATCCTAACAAGAAAGTTACAGTGTTCTTTCAAACTTTGGATCAAAGCATTGACTTCACATCTAACAAACTCATGAAGAATGCATAACAAATGACTACAAATCAACAAGAAAGATCCAAGCAACCCAAGAGAAACTGAATAAAATACTGAACAAATATTTCAGGGATGAAGAAATGGCTCTGCACGTGGCAGTACTTGCTATACCAGCATGGGGACCTGGGTTGAGTCTCCAGCACCCACATAAAATCCAGGCATGACTATGCACACCGGCAGTCCTGGAGCTGAGGGTGATGCAAACAGGAGGACCACTGGCACTCCCTGGATAGCCAGTCCAAGTGACAAGAGAGAAGGTGCAGGCTCAGTGAGAGACTACTCAGGGAAGTAAGGTGGAAGAGAGACAGAGTAGGACATCCAACATCTTTTTCTGGACTTGGCACATGTGCACAGGGCACACTCATCTATACTCACCATACATACCACACATTTGAAAGACCACCCATAGATACAAAAAAACTTAAATGTTTTAAATACTTCAAGTTAATTTGCCATAAAGGAAATATAATTAAAGATGAAGAAACTAGGTAGTGGTAACTACTACCAAAGAATATATTTTATATCCTATGACATCAATTTCCCTCCCAGGTTTATGGCCAATTTAAAAGTGTGGAAATGCATATTAAAAGACATTTCTAAGATTATTTATGCAGCTCTATATTTAATTAGAAACTGCATATCAAAAAATACAATAGATAAATAAATCACAGAATTTGGTTTTGTGAAAATACATTGTTTCCCATTATAAATTCAAATATATATAGTAATTCATTTAGAAAGGTTGTTTATTCAATACATGTTGTATATAAAGATAGCATGCTTGTATATAACAACAAAATCACATCATCTCTGAGAGGCATTCCTCAGTCAGAACCAATACTAATTAGTTGTTTCATATAAACCTCTAATATAGCACTACAAACTACATTTAATTTAACTTGTGATAGTGTTGGTCAGACCAATGGGCTGGCTTATTAGAAAGGCTCTAGAAAGGTATGAAAAAAAAATTACACAACCATTAGTTTGCTGCATTTCTACATTTAGAAGCAAAGTCTGATTCTTTAGAGCTCTTGGTAACCCCAAAGAATATTCACTAACCCATCAACATCCCTTGTTCTATTTTCATAAGCTACATTTAAATAGGATTGTCACATCAGAGCTTCACATGGTCTTCCTCACTTGAGTCTCATGTCACAGCTACTGAAGCTCACATCTGTTGACAAGAAACTGAGATTCAGAGACTCAATGAGGCCTTGGTCAAGGACACAGAGCCCAGAGACAGAGCCTCAACAGAAACTAGTATTTGTCTAAAGTGCATGTTAATGTTTCCACTTTTGTAAAGCATTCATTTGTGTTGCAATTGTTTTAGGTACTTGAGGAAAATGCTTCAATTATGTAATATAAGCTCAATTGCAGTACTCTGATGTTCCAAAATACACCTAAAAGTAGAAAAGCCCAAATCTACTTGTGTTGAGACCAGCTCAGAAAACCCGAGTTTTTACAGAGAGACCATCGGGCTTATGTACAAAGGGTGACATTACTTTCTCCAAGTTATACCAGAACTTTGGTGAACAAACCAACCATCAAACGAATTAGCTACCCCAAAAGGAAAATATGTTTTATTCTAGAAACTCCCAATAAGAGTCCTCAGAAACAAATAACTATCTTGCATTTCTGCCCCCAAATCCACTGAAAGCAAGTGTCCTTTCAAGTGAGTCAGTGCATGGGACTTCCTGACCTGAGGCATCAGTAGAATGTCTTAGAGTCCACAGCAGGACTTGTTCCCTGGTACAGAAAGTCCCTTTCTACAGAGCTTCAGGGTCCTATGACATATTCCTGCCCCCCCCCCTCAAGCTTATAGTCCCCCAGAAGTTCCCCTTCTAATTCTCATGACCAGGAATACTGACACTTATGACATAGTTGCTCTTCACTTGGAAAACTGGCTGCGGTTCAGACTCCAGCTCTGAGTGTAGTTCCTGAGAGGAAGTTATTTGTCATGCTCAGAGCTCTGGTCTCTTAACAATGCTAGTTATTAGAAAACATTGAGAAATTGAGAGTTCCTATCCAGATATGTTATAACTCAAGCTATTCAACTCTCAGTGGTACCAAACAACTCTCTTCCTCCCAGCATCTCCCAGTGCTATCTTCTGAACATGTGGCCCTGCTGATGGCATGCCCATTGTATGCATTCAAGTAAGAAAAAGATATAGTGTAGCACAATGCCACAAGGAATCACTGGACTGTCAGCCACCAGAGGTTCTTTTTGGTAGAGCTAGTTGAATAGGAAAAAGCAAGATAGCCAACATTTCTGTGCTTTGTTTGGATATTAACTGAGAAAGTGGGGAAACGGCTCAGTGGTAAAGTGCTTGCTACGTATGCATAAAGACCTGAGCTTGGAGCCGAAGTGTCCATCTGAGTGTGGTGATGCATACCTATAACTCCAGAGCTGGGAAGTCTCGTTGGTTAGATGGTCTAGCTCAATCACTGAGCTTTTGGTTCAGCAAAAAACCCTTTCCCAAAGAATGAGGTGAAGATCAATGGAGGGAGACACCAGTCATGGATTTCTGGCCTCCACATGCAAACACGTGCGCCCACATACACACAGATAAGCACACCATATAAAAAAAAAAGTGGAATGTCATCTCCTCTTTTCTGTGTGCTTGCAAACCGTATGAAGCAAATGGACCACGAATAACAATACTGGCCTGGGAAGTTCACACTGCAGTCACTGAAAGGGTGGGAGAGAAAATCCAGTGAAAACACCTGGCAACCTTTGACCGATACAGCTCCAGTGGTAGCCTGAAACCTGCAACAAGGGTGTTTCTGCACACTTTCTGTGATACATGCATACAAAGTAAATTGACATTTGTGCCTGGGTCACCCTGTGCTTCTAACCAGGAGCGGGAAATCTTCTAGACTTCTTCCTTGGCTCGAATCCAGATTACTCATGGATAGCGAGGTGCTTCCCAAACTCTGGCCAAGGATGGTGAAGGAGCTGTTATTTCCAGTCAATCTTCATTCTTATTCTATTATGAAAACGTTATCATTTGCAGGAAAGTACATAACACCGTGGTGGAGCCAGTGTGTTAATCCCCTGTGTGTTCTCGGTTGGAAGATTTTATCTGTGAGACTTGAGACAGTGCCAGGTGTAGGCTATTGGGTGTGGTCCAAACTCTCTCCGCCCAGATTCCCATAGCTGGTTTCAACTAAGGATGTTCCTTCAGAATTTTGTAAAATTTCTACATTTAAAAATAGATCTTCAAGTATTCTTATTTTTAACAAGAGCTTTAACGATGTATGATTCACCCACTATAAAATTCTCACTTGAAAGCATTATAACTCAATAGATTCATAGAGTTGTGCATTTGAATTTCAGATCATTTTTATTACCTACTTCTTTATTAGCACTCTTCACCTCCAAACTACTTTCTCATCCTAGCGTCCTGTCCCATGTAAATGGAATTGTGAAACATGTAGCAGACTTATTTCTCTCAGCATATTGCTTTCAATGTCTTCTAGTGCTGGGGAATTTTTGTATCTGTATTCATAAAGATAATTATCTTTATTTTACTTCTCATATGATGTCTTTGGTTTTGGTGTCAGGGTGATAACAGCATCATAGAATGAATTAGCAAGTGTTCCTTCCTCTTCCACTTTTAGATAATTTGTGATGGATTGACAGTAACTCTTTAAATATTTTGAAGAATCCATCAACAATTTCATCTTGCCCTGAGCTTTAATTCATGGGTTTTTAAAACATTGCAAATTCAGTTTATTTACTTAATACAGTGCTATTCAGATTATCTATTCCATGAGTATGCATTGGTAATTTTTTTCTAAGACTATGTCCATTTCACATAGCCTAATTTGTTGATGTGAAATTTTCACAACATTCTCTTAAAAATTTTGATTTTGGATGTCATGAATCATCTCCTACGCCTTCTTTTCCTCTTTGTCCTTCAGATTGGATACCGAGTATCACCAGGGTTAACCTGGAACTCACAGTTTTCCTTCCTCAGTTTAGCCATACTGAGATTACAGGCTTATACCCTTTCAATTTTTAACTTTAGTTATTTGAATTTTCTCTCTTTTCTTTCTTAGTCAGTGTAGCTAAGTTTTGACAATTGTGCCTTACAGTTCATAAAATCAACTGTTTTGTTTATTTCTCTGTGTTTTCCTGTTTGTTGCATATAGTTCTACTCCATTATTTTTACATACTTCTTTTTGCAATTTGAGAATTAGTTTACTCTTCCTTGAAGAATTTTTAAAAAAGGGTTCTTTTCTTTTTCTTTTTCGGTTTTTCAAGGTAGGGTCACACTCTAGTCTAGACTGTCCTGTAATTCACTATGTAGTCACAGGGTAGCCTCAAAGTCACAATGATCCACATACCTTTCCCTTCCAAGTGCTGGGATTAAATGCATGTGCCACCATGCCTGGTTAGAGTTCTTCATTTCTTTTTTTTTTTTAATAATTAATTTTGTACTCAGCAAATACAGTCAATTTAGTACCATTATTAGGCTCATCCATTATCTACCCCCTCCCCTTGGCCCCTCCTTGTTGAAGTATATGGGTCAGGCATTCTGGAGTTAGCCCACAGTTATGGGTAGGATAAATGTTTCTGCATATCATGACCCAACATTTGGCTCTGACTTTCTCTCTGCCCCCTCTTCTGCAAAATTTCCCTGAGCCATGTTGGGTTCATTTTTGGTCTGCTTCAGTGATGAGGTGTTGGGGGCCTCTGGACCTCTGGATACCTGATTTTGTAGGAGTTGATTTTTATCTGTGTTGATCTCCTTCACCCTTGTACTGGTATCTGGTTCACCAAGAAAACAGCATCCATGCTTGTTTCGCCAATTGTTCTTAGTTTCAGCCAGGGCCCTTTTGAGGTATGATGGGGTGGCTCTTTCCTTAGGATCTACATTTATCTAAAAAAGAGAAGGACATTCTCCAATGGAGAGGGAGTTAGCACCAGATAGATGCAGATCCTAAGGAGAGAGCCACCCATCACACTTCAACAGGGCCCTGGCTGAAACTAAGAACAACTGGCAAAACAAGCAAGGGTGCTGTTTTCTTGGTGAACCATGTACCAGCACAAGGGTGAAGGAGATCAACACAGATAAAAATCAACTCCTACAAAATCAGGTATCCAGAGGTCCAGAGGCCCCCAACACCTCATCACTGAAGCAGACCAAAAATGAACCCAACATGGCTCAGGAAAATTTTGCAGAAGAGGGGGCGGAGAGAATGTCAGAGCCTCATGTTGGGTCATGATATGCAGAAACATTTATTCTACCTGTAACTGTGGGCTAACTCCAGAATGCATGACCCATATACCTCAACAAGGAGGGACTAAGGTGAGAGGGTAGGACATGGATGAGTCTAACAATGGTACCAAATTGACTGTATTCACTGAGTACAAAACTAATTAATAAAAAAATAAAATAAAAATAAATTTAAAGAGGTTCAATGCATGTAAAATAATTGAAATGGTAAAAGTGCATTCTTTGATACACTTACGTGGTATTAGAAATCTGTAAGAGACAGAAATGTAGGAAGATGTCAGTTGTGTGGGAATGAAGTTACACACTCCAAAACAAACCACTCAAACAATAAAAGTGAAATTATGAAATATTACTTATGAAATGAAATTAAAATACAGTACACAAGGCTTGTAAGATATGCTGAAGATAGAGGGATACTTAGACTATACAAAACAAAAACGATTTTTAAAGTATCTAAAATTTATTAAAATGAAACAGTGTGTCTGGGATTTTCAAAAATACAGTGGATGAGAAGGATGATGGCTCAGCAGTTAAAGGTGGTTGTTTACAAAACCTGTTGATTCGGGGTCAATTCCCCAACACACATGTAAAGATAGACTCAAAAAGTAGTGCATGCATCTGGAGTTCATTTGTAGTGGAAAGAGGCCCTGGTATGACCCCATAGATGCACACATATGTGCAAATAAATAAAAACATTTTTAAAAATAAAAAAAAAATGATTTGGGACTGGAGAGGTGGCTTAGTGATGAAAGTCACTTGCTGCAAAGCTTGACAGCCTGAGTTTAATTCACCAGTACTCATGTAAAACCAGATTTTCAAGGTGGCACATGCATCTGGAGTTCATTTATAGTGACAGGAGGCTCTGGCCTACCCATTAATTCTCATTTTCCACCCCCCTCCCACTCACTCACTCACTCTCCCAAATAAATAAGTAATAAAGTAAAAAAATATATTGGATGAAATTAGTGGCAGAATAAACATCAATAAGTCAACATTTCAAAAGAAAAGATTAATAAGCTTTAAGAATAGAAACTATTAGCTGGGTGTGGTAGCACATGCTTTTAATCCCAGCTCTCAGGAGGCAGAGGTAAGAGGATCGTCATGAGTATGAGGCAACCCTGAGAATGCAGTTAGTTCCAGGTCAGCCTGGGCTAGAGTGATACCCTACCTCAAAAACATAAATAAATAAACAGACAGAGAGAGAGAGAGAGAGAGAGAGAGAGAGAGAGAGAGAGAGAATAGAAACTATCCAAAATTAAACAGGAGAAAACAGAGATAAGAAAACTGAGCAGAGCCTCAATGAATTGTGGTACAAAGCTTCCAGATACATTGTAATTGAAGTCCCTAAATTAAAATTGTAAGAAAGACAAGGCAATGGAAAAAAAATTGAATATATAATGGACAAAAGTGTTCCAAATATGAAGGAAATCATAAGCCCATAGAGCCTATAAAGGAAACAAGCTCTTAGCCCAATAAGCCTGGGTAAGATGAAATTAAGTATGCAGTCAAATATCCACTGACAAAGAGCATGGTACAAAGATAAGGACAGTAGATTGCTCATCAGAAACACTGAAAGTTAGAAGAACTTGAATGAATACCTTAGCGCACTAAGAGACGGATGTCAACCTTTATTTATTTATCCTTTATTCTAAAAAATTCCATTGAAAATAAAGTAATTTCTGTACATACATATGTTAAAAGAATTTATTACCTGCTCCCCTATAGCGAAAGTAATTGTCACAAGACTTATCACACAGGCAAATGAGCCATTTTTTAAATTTTATTTATTTATTTCTCTGGTTGTGTGGGGGTGGCATGATGCTCATATGCTCATCTGTAAAGGGTCCTTGCCTGTGGTGGGGAGGCAAGAAGCACTCACCACCAATGGCCAAAGAAAACAAGGCAAGTGTCCTGCTCCATTGCTCTTCCCACTGGTCTTATTTTAGGCCAGAGTCTCTTTACTGATTCCAGAGATGTCAGGGCTACAACAAGTCTCAGGTTTCTGATCCTGTGCAGGACTGAGGATACAGGTAGATGTGGCCATGTCCAGCTGTTTACATGAGATCTGGTAGTCTCAGTGTGCTTCATGCCTATATATGAAGCACACTTAACTCCTGAGTCATCTCTCCAAGCCTACTGAATAGAAACCAAATCCAGCAACTACAAAAGCAATATATAAGATTTTTTATTATTTAAATCTGTACAAAGGATATTTGAACAAAAACAACATTTTGTGGGTTTATATGTAAAAGAAAACATGTAGTAATCATAGCACTAAGACCAGGTGGAAAGAAATGAACATAGGTTTATAAAGATGTTGTACCATACATGAGGTAGTCCAGTATCACTTGAAATTAAACTGTAATAAATTTTAGATATACCTGTACATCACTTCATGACACAAATCCATTAGGAAGCTCTACTATATGCTGCCAGTAGATTGGTCTTCTTAAATCCAATAGCTGAGTTTTTAACCTTGGCTATAATTTTGTGCATCTCCACCTCAACTTTCAGTAACCTTAATTAAGAATAGTACTATACCTATAATAACACTTCTGGTGTTTACAATGCCTAACACAGAATCAAAAGCACAGTACATGTGCCATTTACATTTGTTGCATGAATACATTTTTCTTGTGCAAGTTGAATAACAGAGATTTAGCAAAGATATATCTAAACTGAAGGAGGTCAAAGAATAAAGGCTATAGCCCCTGGGGGTGTTTGAGAAGCAACTTAATAATTCTCAACACCAACAACCTCTTTTATGTGCAAAGTCTCTATGCCCATCTGACTGGGCACAGACAAAACAGGGTAATTTAAGTGTGACAACTGACTTTACCAGTGATCCAACTCAGAAAATCAAGAAAGAATGTATGACATATATGCATATTCACATATGTGTGTTTAAATGCAGATGTCATTGCTGTGTTTAAAATGTGTTCCAAAACTTCAAAACACAGAAATGTTTAATATAAAAGAATATAATGTATTACATTTATAAATTTGCATATTTTGAACCATCCCTGCATCTCTGGGATAAAGCCTACTTGGTCAGGGTGAATGATTTTTCTGATATATTCTTGTATTCTGTTTGCCAATATTTTGTTGAGAATTTTTGCATCTATGTTCATGAGGGAGATTGGTCTGTAATTTTCTTTTTTTGTTCTATTTTTGCCTGGTTTTGGTATCAGGTGATGCTGGCTTTGTAGAAGAAGTTTGGTAGGATTCCTTCTTTTTCTATTTTATGGAAAAGCTTAAGAAGCAATGGTGTTAGTTCTTCCCTGAAGATCTGGTAAAATTCAGCAGTGAATCCATCTGGGCCTAGACATTTTTTAGTTGGGAGATTTTTAATAACTGCTTGGATTTCCATACTTGTTATAGGTCTATTTAAGTGATTAATCTCATCTTGACTTAATTTAGATAGGTCATATAAATCAAGGAAATCATCCATTTCTTTCAGATTTTCATACTTTGTGGATTATATGCTTTTATAGTAAGTCCCTATGATTTTTTGAATTTCTCTGGTATCTGTTGTGATGTTGCCTTTTTCATCTCTAATTTTATTAATTTGTGTCTCTTCTTTCTTTCTTTTGGTCATATTTGCTAAGGGTTTATCAATCTTGTTTATCCTTTCAAAGAACCAACTCATTGTTTCCTTGATTCTTTGGATTGTTTTTTGGTTTCTATTTCATTAATTTCTGCCCTAACCTGTATTATTTCTTCCTATCTACTGAGAAGAATATAAGAATCACTAAGAGATCAAGGTTATGTTTTAATTAAAATATAATTCTTGGGCTGGAAATATGGCTTAGCTGTTAAGGTGCTTGCTTGCAAAGCCTAAGGACCCAGGTTCAACTCACTAGAACCCCACGTAAGCCAATTGGACAAGGAGACACAGGTGCACAAGGTGAATGTGCACCAGGTGGCACACATAACTGGAGTTCAATTGCAGTAACTAGCGGTCCCAACGCACCAATTCTTTCTCTCTCTCTCTCTCTCTCTCTCTCTGTCTGTCTGTCTTTCTCTCATAAAAATATAAAATTCCTGGGGCTGGAGAAATGGTTTCGCGGTTAAGTGCTTGCCCAGGAAGCCTAAGGACCCCTGTTCAAGGCTCGATTCCCCAGGACCCATGTTAGCCAGATGCACAAGGGGGCACACGCGTCTGGAGTTCATTTGCAGTGGCTGGAGGCCCTGGCATGCCCATTCTCTCTCTTTCTCTCTATCTGCCTCTTTCTCTCTCTGTCACTCTTAAATAAATAAAAATGAACAAAAATTTTTTTAATTCCTTTATTACTGTATTCTATTAAATGTTATTGTGAAAAATAATCCTACCTTTTCATATAGTAGAATATCAATGAGGAAATTAGTGTTCCTTGTTTGATATGACAGTGGAATTTTTTTAAATCTAAAAATTCTTTGTGACTTTCCCTGCTGAGAGGGGTGTTAATTTCCTTTCCCCTTGACTTTGTTTATAATTGCTTTCCCACAGAAGGCAGGGGAAGTGAAGTTACATCAGCATGGGCCAGCGCCTACAGAAGTTCATACCTTTCCACTTCTATCATTTTGGGAGTCACACATTACTGTGAAATAAAGAGGCTACCTACTAGAGAACATGTGGAAACATGATACAGAGAGGATCTGAGATATACAGAAAGACAGAGAGAACCTGCCATCATAACATGCCATTGTCATCAAATCACCAGCCATGTGAGGCCATCATGTGAATGTAACCAGCCTGAGTAGACCCCTCACATGACCATAGCCCCAGCTAGCATCACACAGAATAGAAATGCCTGACTCACCCAACCCTCAGAGTCATGAGCAAAAAGAACATGATGATTGCTTTACTGGATATGGAGGGGACTTAGCTTGGTAGGTGGTATCAGCTAATTAAAACAGCAAGTAAAACCTCAATATTTTAAGAAATACCAAAACTAAATCCAAAAAGGAAATCCCAGGAAATACTGTGAAGCTTCAGACTGTGTTCTGGTCATCTCAGTGAAATGAGATGTGCATGGGGTTTGAAGCTACATGACTAGGACGGAGAAATGGCTGAGTTCCTGATGACCCATTTGGCCCTGAATAAAGCCTTCAACCTGTTGCTCCATCTCCTCATCATATAGGAGAGGCTTTGTCATATCCAAACAAGGAACAGTAAGTCCTGAAGGAGAAGATGCTTCTCACTAAGGGTTACTTACTGACTTTTCTCTGTGAACATGAGAGAGCTCTTCTCCATGAACTCCATCATTTCAAGAGTATGCTTCTGTCTCCTTCCTTGGAAAGGCAAGGAGATGTCAGACTTAGGTCATTTCATGGCTGCCTTATGAATTTGGTACCCATAGAAAGATTCTTGCAGGGAGCTGTCATATGCTCAAAGTCTGTTTAAATTTCTTTAAGAGACTGTAAAAAAATTGAGGTAAAGAGGGACAAAGGCAGTGAAGAAGGCCATGAACTTCTAAGAAAAGCATTCCCCTTTTTAATCACCCCCAGTGTTCTCTGTGCTTTGTTGACACCTGGGGCTGGAGGACAGAAGATAGTGAAAGAACCCAACAGATAAGCTATCTTTGTTTCTGATCCAACTTTCACCAGAGCCAACAACTTGCCCCATGGATTGTTTTGTTCTGGTACCCAAGCAAGTTTGTTTAGTTAGTTATACATCAACCCCCCCCCCCCAAGTAGAGCATAAGCCACATGACTACTAAATTTACCCTATTGGACCCATGCTTTCTGTGCTGATGTCCTGAACCCTCATATAATATTTATGAAATGGACTGAGTCTCACCCACATTGGACCAGGCCTATTGAATTCTGAATGAGGCTTGAAGAATCTGCCTCTTACTGACTTTTCCAAATAGTAGGTCCTTATTGACACCTAAGATTGAGACCCTTTCAGACTAGTCCCTGAATCAAATAAGAACATTTTCTTTTGGTAAATAAGGAAAAGCATCCTGATATTCCAGGCAAAATGAGAAATGGGATTTCTATGCATACCCTGGAGCTCTTTGCAAAGCAATTCTCCCACTTGACTTGGCTCAATCAAGCTCAGGGCTGGCCAGGAAAAGCTTTTAGTCAGTGATCTGTGAACATCTCCTCCAAGCAGCTCTTGGACACTGTAACCAGGCCATGCTATGCTGGATTGTAAACCCTGATCATATCCTGAAGTGGAAAGCAATGCTGTGTGTGCATGCATGTGCATACATGTTACAAGGCTTGGCTCTAGGATTCTGTGGTAGGAAAGAAAGGACAGCCCCAGGGAAGAAAGGAACCTTCTAAAATAATTGTAGGAGGCAGGACAGTGGGTAGAGTGGAGATAAGAATCAAACAGATAAAAAATCCAGCCTAATTCTTATCTTACTCCTTACAGCTGACACATCTTAGATCAGAGTCAGATGAGAAAAATAAAATTAAAGAGGAAATATAGGACTTTTAAAAATGTTTTTATTTATTTATTTCCAAGTAGAGAGTGACAGAGACAAGAGAGAGAGAATGGCTGCACCAGGGCCTACAGCCACTGCAATGAACTCCAAATGCATGACCCACTTTGCACATCAGCTTTACATGCGTACTCGGGAACTGAACCCAGGTCACTAGGCTTTGCAAGCAAGTGCCTTAACTACTGAGACATCTCTCCAATCCTAGGAGGAGGTTTTTTGTAGTATTCCATAGGAAGACTTCTGAGCATGACATTAAACTCACAGGCTATGAAGAAAAGTACCCTGTAACTTCAGCTGGAACTTGAGAAAAAAATTAAGTTTGACAAATAAATGAAAACTTAGGAAAAATGTCTGCAACAAAGATTACCAGCAAAGGGTTAATTGTCAAAATAAATGAACACTTTCCAAAACTTCAAAAGAAAATTCAGCAAAGAATCTAAATAAACAAACTATAGGAAAAAGAGAGGAGCTAATAAACAAGAAAACTATGCTTAATAGTACTAATATCCAAAGAAATGTAAGTTGAAAAACTATCAAGAATTGAGAGACTTATGACATCAAGTAAGTGAAGAGTAAAAGAACCAATCAGAATACAGGTATAAGAGTAAATTTCCAACAACTTGTTGAAGGTGACTGTCAATACTGAGCAAACTTTATAATTTATACTCCATATGACCCAGTGATGTTATTTCTAGTTTATTTAAAACAGACCATCACACATGTAAAGAGCAGTATGTGTGTTGTACAAGGGTGTCTTTAAAACAATGTTTGCAATTTGAAATGACCCTGAAACCAACTGTGGATGATGTCGCCCAAATGTTCCTATATAGATGAGGCTTAACAGCCACGGGTTAAGGTGATGACATTTGCACCCAGGTGGCCAATGAGGTTGGCTCTCATGGCACTGCCTTGGTAATTGAGGAAACTTCTCTCTCTTCTCTGATTAGAGGTTGAAAACCTGCTGCTACAATAATCATCTTGTCACCATGAAGGCAACCTTCAAACAAAATCACCAGAGGAGGGTGTACAAGGAAAAAGCCAAAGGTAATATTGAAATAATATTCCGGAGCCCACCCAGAAACTACACTTTTATGAGTCTCAGTTACATGGTCTCATAAATTTCTTTAAGTTTAAGCCAGTTCTGATACTCTCAACCAAACAGAAATCAGCTAATTAAATTACAACACAGCCATGTAATAGAATACTCTGCTAATGATTTTAAAAACATAGTAGCTTTACATACAAGGCTATATATAGATTTTCACTACATGTTATTAACAAAGGAAAATATTATATGAGTTGAATAACTGCACTCAGTTTTAAAAACAAGTACAGGCTTGGGCTACAGTTCACTGAGAAATCAAGCAGGCGCTGAGCTGGAAGCCTCCTCCCTGTTGACTAGCTGTCAGGATGTTGCATAGGGAAGACCTATGCAGCCTGTTGGGGGCATCAACAGTGTTAACCAGCAGTGGACCCTTCAAGATTTAGGGCCAACCAGCCAGGCCAAATGTACCAACTGGTCAGTTATGGGAGAAATCAACTGCTCTCTGATTAGACTTCATTCTACCACAGGGAATGCATGCATGGTACTGGAAACCTAGTCAAAAGCCAATGCAAGCCCTAAGGGGAAACTACTACTGTTATCTGGCTAAATGCATATATTACACCCACCAAACCACCCTCCAAACATTTATGTTTGTGCCAATGTATTAATGCTACTCTCATTTTTGGTTAGAGAAGCTTCTCTTTTCAGGTAGCAGTGACCACTGGAGTGATCCAAAATTTACCAAAGTGCTGCGAAGAAGTGACAGCCCCACGTGAGACATCTTCCCCACACGCTCTAAGGCTCAGGGAGCATTGTAGAAGAGGTGACAGAAAGAATGCAAGAGCCAAATGAAGTGGAAAATGCTTAAAATACTGTCTTCCAGACACAAAGTGGCCTTGATATTCATGACTTCACAGTGGCCTCCTACACAAGACCTTCATAGTAGGAGAAAAAAATGATGACATCAAAATAGAAGAGAGACTAGGCCAAAGGAAGAGATTCAGTGGAGTGGTGATTCAGGAGGGGTAAAGGAGAGAGGGGAGTAAAATCATGGTATATTGTCTATATTTATGGAAGTTGTCAATAAAAAATATTTAAGTATATTGAGCTATATAGAGATATAAGTCAGAATCATAGAAAAGAGAGTTTTCAAAAAATAGTTCCAATTTAATGAAGGTGTTTTGCATGTGTATGAAGGATTTGTGGTGCGTGTATGTGTGTTCAGATATGAGCTTGCTTGCAGAGGTTAGAGGAAAATGTCAGGTATCTTCTTCTATTGTTCATCCACTCACTGAACCCAGAACTGCACTTTTATTCAGTCAGATTAGGTGACCAGTAACCAGTGTTTCTCTGGTCTGTGCTCCCCACAGGACTGACTGAACCAGGAAAAGGCCATGCCTGGCTTTTAACATGGGTTCTGGGGATCATACTTGGGGAGAATCAAGCCTTCTCAGGCCTCTCATGTTTGCACAGCAAATGCTCTCACCCACTGAGCCAGCTCACTAGCCTCTGTGTGTGTGTGTGTGTGTGTGTGTGTGTGTGTGTGTGTGTGTGTGTTATTTTTTAATAACTGATGAACACCTGAGGGAAACAATTTAAAATGACAAAAGATTTGTTTCAGGGGCTTTAGTCCACGGTTGGCTGACTGTTCTTTATGGACCATGGTGAGGCAGACTATCACAGTGGAAGAGTGAGTGGAGTAAAGTTACTCACCTCATGGAAGTCAGGAAGCAAAGAAAGAAACAGAGAGGGACCTAGAATAAAATACAGGTCCCAAGGACATGCCACCAGTCATTTCCTTCTTCCAACTGAGCCCACTTCTTACAGCTTCTCTTAACTCCTAGTAATGCCCCCAAAATATGAATGTGTCAATGATTAGATCAGAATTGTCATAATCCAATCACTTTCCAATGAATGCTTGGCTCCATACTCTGAGGACTGAACCATCAACTCCTGAGCCTTTTGCAGTAACACTTCATATTCAAACCATAACAACCTATAACATGTTTCTACATCTAAGTATTCTTTTTAAATATTCTATCTATCTGTCTATCTATCTATCTATCTATCTATCTATCTATCTATCTATCTATTTATCTACCTATCTATCTATCTATTCAAGAGAGAGAGAAAGAGAATGGGTACTCCAGGTCCTCTAGACATTGCAAATGAACTCCAGACACATGTGCCACCATGTGTATCTGGCTTATGTGGGTACTGGGGAATTGAACCTGGGTCCTTAGTCTTTGCAGGAAAGTGCCTTAAACACTGAACAATCTCTCCAGCCCTGAAGTACTCTTGGTAGCATGAGTTTAAAAATCATAACAGTTATTAATCACATGGTCTTAAATGCCATGTGCATTGTTAGTTAAGATCAGTTGGCATAATATTAAGCTTATTTAGCTTTCAACTCTTAGAAAATGTGTGGCAATTTCTAAAATAAAATAGAACAGCATCTTAGATATAGTTTCTATGAGCTACTTTCATGTTTCACATCTGAGATCCTACCTATAAAAAGAAAACCATGTTATACATTTGTGGGTATAAGGAAAAGCATACACGAGCTGCTTTCAGCACTGTCACAGAATGGCTCAGTGGTCGACCTTGTTGCTATTCAGTTTTCTTACAGTGAAGGAACTGCTATAGTTTCCTTAAGCTTGGGTTCCAGTGCATCTTACTCTGACATTCTTCTTTTCAAACACCCTGCAAGCGGCAACAGCTTTGACCACCTGACTCTGGAAATGGCACAGTCACACACCAGCACAGGAAGACAAAAGTGCCCTTTAAGAGACCCTTAGATCCATCCATCCAACCAGTAGAAAAGGATAATTGGAAATCCACAGGCCTCTCTTCTTGGTTTTCACAATAAGTCAAGAGAAATACCTTGGGATTTTTCTTAAAGTGATGTCACATTTCATTTTCAATTTGCAAAGATTCAAGTGAAAAGCTGCCAAGGCATGGAGCCTTGGGTCTGGACCTCAGGATGCTCTGGGCTGACCATCAATCATTCTCCAAGAGCAGAGATGACAGGAGCCACCCAGGCAGGACTACACTGTCCCAGAGGGCTCCTTTCCAGCCTCACCCATGGCTCTGCTATAGTTTGCAATAGTGAATACTGCACATACACAGCTCATCATATACATAGAGGATTGGTCCCAAGACCCCTCAGAGTGCCCAGATCTGCAAATTCTCAAGTTTCTTGGACAAAACTGTATAGTGTTTGCATGCAACCCGAATATCCTTCTCTATACTATCTCTAGATGACTTCAAACACCTAATACAACTAAATGATAAATAGTCGTTGTGCTCTACTATTTAGGGAATTGTGACAAGAAAAGAGTCTGCATATTCAGTGCTGATGCAACCAAGCATTCTAAAAATGGATTCAGTGTGTGCCTGGTTGACTTCATGGGCATAGAACCAACAGCAACAAAGGGGCACTATACGAACTGAGAACTGAAAGGCAGGGCTGGGAAAGATGGGGAAAAACCTCATGCCCCTCCAGAGACCATGGACTCTGGCTCTGAGCTCATATTGCTTAACCCTAATTCCCTGACTCATGGCAAGAGCAGCTAGGCAGGGTAGCACAAGTCATGTATTACGAATTAGTAATTGATGGAGGTCATCCCTGTGGTGACCTTGTCCCCTGCCAGCAGTCTGTGGTGGTTTCTCAAGGGGGCGGTGGAAAAGAAGAAGCAGTTTCGAACCAGGAGCAGCCAAGGATGCGTACTTCTTTCAGAGCAGGATCTGCCATGCTGCAGGGCAACAAAGGGTCAGGCATGCCTTGTTTACAATGGGTTGTTATCATTCCCCCTCCCCACCATCACCACAGAATGTTCTGGGAGAGATCTGTGTTTCAGAAGCATGCTTTGCTTACAGAATTGGAGAGGATTGGGACAGGGCAACACTAGAAGCAAGGATACCAGTAATTGGGGACAACGGGCCCCTAGGGTATGACAGGGCTACAGGTTAAGGCACTGGATACAGAGCATGTAACTTTCAGAAAGCAGATGCACCAGGATAGTAAGATTGGATGGACCAGAGCTTAGTAAGATTAGGTGCGCCAGGACTTTGAAATAAACCAGGCATGTTGGTTTATTGAGGGGTCAAAATCATGACAAAATCAAATGGACAGAAGGTGTGAGAAGAGCAGGCTTCTTTCCAGCATTTCCACAGCAGTGTTCATGATCTCTGCCCTGATACTCCTTCACTGAGGTCTCTGCAGGGCACATTTGCATTGCAGGCATCCTGGGTCCCCAAGTTCTTTCCAACTGTACCCCTTTCCCTGCCACCCTTTCCTCCTTGCCTCTACACCATGAAACAAGTGTCAGCGGTCAGGTGAGAGAGGTATCCATGGGAAAAAAATAAAAGCTATCACAGTCTGCTATTTAGACCTATCCTAATGACTCTCAAGAAATCCAATAAAGAGTGCTCGCTTCGGCAGCACATATACTAAAATTGGAACGATACAAAGAAGATTAGCATGGCCCCTGCGCAAGGATGACACACAAATTCGTGAAGCGTTCCATATTAAAAAAAAAAAAAGAAATCCAATAAAGGGCTGGAGAAATTGCTTAGTGGTTATGGCACTTGCCTGCAAAGCAAAAAGCCCCAGGTTCAATTTCCCAGGACCCATGTAAGCCAGATGCACACATCTGGAGTACCCATCCTCTCTCTCTCCCTAATTCTCTCTCTCTCAAATAAAGAAAAATAAAATTATTTAAAAAAAAGAGAAATCCAATAAAAAGGCCCATTCTCAATAACCAGCAATGAGTCTCAACTATCAGAAACAAAAAGCTCTGTGGGCACTAAAACATGAGGCTCCTGCTTCAGGGTGTGTCTGCACAAAGCCAGAACACTGGGTGACACAATCAGACCTTCCCAGCTACAGTTTCTTGGAAACCAGGTTAGTGTCCAAAGAAACACATTGCTGTTTCCCTTCATTGGAGGCAGCTGGCCTCCTGGAAGAAGAGCTGATGGAAAATTCTGGGATATTGAGCATATGAAACCTGGCTGATATCACAAGAAAATTAAGTTCTCTCTCTTTGCAAGCAGCAATACAGGTAATAGCAGAATCCCAGTTCTCAGTTCAGTGGCATCGAGAGAAGTTGTGTGTAGGGGTGGGGGGGGGGTGGCGGGAGAGGGCATGCATAAACCACATACTGGCAGAGAATTTCAGGAAAGCAGCTGGAGAGTGAGCAAATACAAAATCAGACTGGCTGTCTTTACTCTAAGTTGCAGGCCTGAGGTACCTTTAGTAAGCAGGACAAAGTGGGACATGGGTCACAGAGTGCTCTGGCTTCTGAGAAGGCAGCAGTTCCCAGTGCCCTTGATGCAGCACTACCTTCTGCTGAGCATCCTTCAGCCTACAGCCACCCCAGAGGAAGCTGTCACATGCAGGGTCCCTTGTCCCAATCCTCACACACCCAATCCCAGCAGGCTTGAGCTCCGGCAAAGGAAGGCTCCCTGCCTCTGTGAGGAGAGTGTGGTACCCCTGGGAAACACACCCACAGCTTTCCCAAGCTTCCACCTGGCCAGATCTCTTGATCTGGGAGGGGCAGTAGCCACCTCTCTAGAGACTTAAATGTCACTGAGTTACTAGACTTCTTTACACCTCTCTCTGGGGCCCTATAGGCTTCCAGAAGCACAAGAGAAGGTTCCACAGCAGCTCACAGCAAGACACTCTGCTGCAGTAATAATAGAAGCTGGGGAGAGAACCATCAGAAGAAAAGGAAGCTTGGGTTTATCTGTTGGAAAATAATAGCTGTGTTTTCATAGTCAGGAAGAGTGAGGGAGAGAAGAGGCCCCAGATACACAGGGCCTGCTTGCTTAGCATGCAAGTCATTTTTGAAAATGCACTGATTGGTTTCCTGGGCTGAGCATGTTCTTAGGATCTAGAGCTACTCCAGGAAGCTGAGGAGATAAAATGTGAGGAAGCATTCTGCAAATTGCAAAGTCTCAGATCCAGGTCTGAACAGTCACTGGGCAAATTATTTAGCCTTTCTGTGCCTCTGTTTACTGATGTTGAAAGAAGAGTGATGAATAAGGACAGATCCTGAGGCCTAGGATTCCAATGGAGATTATTGGCTTACTGGTACATTAATGTCCAGACTGAGTTGTGGGCAATAATTATGCTGAATCAATGAACAAAATTAATTCAGACGTCAGGCCTGTTGAAGGAATAAAAGTAGAACAGGAAATCTCAATACGTTAAACAGCCCTGCCGGTTGCAGTGGCCCACGCCAGTAGGAAATTGCTGAAGAGGCAGAGGCAGGAGGATCAAGAAGCTAAACAGCCCTAACTTCAAGGTAGGATGCACACTGTGGGCTTGTGCCTTCATGTAGGTGACACAAAGGTGCCTTGGATTTCAAAAGCAGTTGACCAAAGCAAGCAAAATGCTAGTGCAATGTCTGGGATACTGTCTTAACAATATCAACTCCTCTTACAATCAATAAGAAGCAAAGAAATAAAAAGTTCTGTGAGGAAAATATGTGCTAGAAGAAGTTTCAGAAAGAAGGGGCCATATAATGCTGGGACACACACCTGATTATAGCTAGAAGCACCAATGACCTGCTCAGGCTTCAACTAAACTCAGATGAACATAAGGTAAGTAGAGTCACTGAGGGATCAATTATGCTATTTCAGCTGCTGGTGGAGAGGCTTCTAGGAAGATGTTTAAATTTTCCTGCCAGAGCTGCAAAGGAGCCAGAAGGGAGGGAAGAGAGGGCAGGACTTAAGGGGTGGTTCTACTAGATACATAATTATAAGGGCAGAATATTAGGGAATGGTCTAAGTGGAAACAGAGTATACAGGTATAGAGAGGAGGGAATGAGAGCAGGGGTTTAATCAAAATTAAAGATGTTATGAATAAACCATATGAAAATTAACTTCTTATCTAGCTAAAAATATATGTGAAGAGAGAGAGAAAGTATGTGTTTTGGGAAAAAGTAGCCTGTAGAGGTAGATAATGCTGTGCCTGGAAGCCATAAATTGTTAGAGAAAAATTTCAGTGCCAATGTTAGGATGCCTCCCGGTGAGTTGACAGGGAGGCCCCTAAAACAACTCTAGGCTATTGCCAATGCGCTTACTTGTCTACCAGAACTAGAGAGTAAAGCACGATTGCTAAAAACACCACATATTTTGGCTAAAGGACCTTGAGGAGTCAAGCTGGAGCTGGGCTAGAAGCCTCCTCCCTGTTGACTAGCTGATATGATGCTGGAAAGTGCTATGCAACTGTTGGGGAGAAGAGCCATCAGTGGTGTCATCAGTGGACCTGCAAACTTCATGTCTGGCCAGCCAGGCCAAATGTGACAAGTGATACAGTGGTGGCATGTCTTTTATGGGGGAAACCCACTACTATCAGGATTTGAGGCAGTATCTATGAAAGGGAATTCATATCTAGCACTCAAAGCCTAGTCAACAGGCTATGGTTAGAGAGGTTATAAGCTCTATGGGTGGGAGGAGCTATTACTGTTGTTTGGCTAAATGAATATATTATGCCCACCAAATTTCCCTCTAAATACTTACGTTTATGCCCATATATTAATGCTACTCTTGCTTTTGGTTACAGAAGTTCTCTTTTCAGATGGTAGTGACTATTGAGGAGACTCAAAACTCATCAAAGTACCAAGAAGTGATAGTGCAATGTTCATCACTAAGTGAGACATCCCTGTCACACCCTCCAAGGCTCAGGGACCTTTGTGCAAGAAGTGGCAGAAAGAATTTAAGAGCCAAAAGAAGGGGAAAGTGCTTTGGAATGCTGTCCTCTAGACATGAAAAAACCACTTCATTCGTGACTTCACAGTGGCTGACGCTACCTACACAAGACCTACATAATATGAGGTCAAAATTTATGATGGCATCCAAATAGAGGGACTACTTGGAAAGAAGCCAGGCTTCAGTGGAGGGAGACATAGGAGGGGAGATAAAGTAAAATGATAGAAGATTATAAAAAAGAACACATTGTGTATACATATGGAGGTTGTCAATTTAAAAAAAATTGTAAAAAGAATAGAGCCAACAGGTGCAATAGTGACACATCTGTCATGGTGGAAACCAATTTCCCTCCAATTGGACTGGAGCCCCTCTCCAAGGGAGGGAATACATCCCTGATACTGAAAACTTAAAACAGGGGTAGTTATGATCCCTAGGGGTGTAACATCTGCTGAGGTCTGGATAAGTGTATATACTATGCTTATCAAACTGTCCATAAACACTTCTCTTAATATTCATACCCTTATATTAATGCTACTCGCACTTTGGGTAGAGAATCTTCTCTTTTCAGATGGCAGTGACCTTGGGATGACTCAGAAGGTATCATAGTGCTGGAAAGAAGTGACTAGAGTACTGAGTAACATCTATATCACACCTTCCAAGGCTCAGGGTTTAATGCAGAAGAGGTGGCGGAAAGAATGTAAGAGCCAAAGGAAGGGTAGGACTCCTTACAACGTGCTCCTCCAGACATAAAATGGCCTGGATATCCATGACCTCACAGTGCCTGACACTACCTACACAAGACCATCATAAGAGGAGGAAAAGATCACGACATCAAAATAAGAGAGATTTATTGAGATGGGGAGGGGATATGATGGAAAACAGAATTTCAAAGGGGAAAGTGGGGGGGGGGGTATTACCATGGGATATTTTTTATAATCATGTAAAATGTTTTAAAAATTGAGGTAAAATAAGATTTAAAAACAGAAAAGAAAAGAAAACAGCAAGTTGAGCACTAGTCTTCATCGCCCTGTCTGCATCCTGCTTGCTGACATGCTCTGAGCAGCTGCCTAGGATCCTGCCCCATGACCACCCTGCCACTGTGTCCTCAGAGCCAAAATAAACCCTGCCTTCCTTAAGTTGCTTTGATCAGATATTTAGTCAGACACTAGAGAAGTAACTATCACAGTGAGGGATGAATAAAACTTATTTTTTGAGTTGGTGAAAACAAAAATGTTCCTGCTGAGGATTTGAGCACACCACCAGAGCCAAGAGTCACTGTTGCAAAGCCAGATACCACGTGGACCATCCCAGCAACCATCAGCTAGTGAGCACGCTGTGCGCCAGGCCTCATGCCAGAGGCTTCACATGACTGATCTGTTTCTTGCCTCCAGTCCAATAGTCAGGGCTTTATCTGCATCTGCAGATTCAATGCACCAAAGATCAAAATCATAAGGGAAAATTCTCCAACCTCCACCTCTTCATAAGGGAAAATACTATGTGTGGTGGCAAACATCTCTAGTCCTAGGACTCAGAAGGCAGAGGCAGGAGGATAAATTTGAGGCCAACCTGGACTACATAGACCCTGTATCAAATATAGATACATAGATAGATATAGATTAGATATAGACATATGTGGTAAAAAAAAAAAAAGGTCTACATACTTAACATGTACAGACTTCTTTCCTTGTCATTATTTCCTAAACAATACAGTATAGCTTCTATTTATCCCATGTTAGGAATGTAAGTGATTTATAGATGATTTACAATAGCCAGGAAAACATGTGCAAACCTATTCAAATCTAACTGTTTTTTTACAGGGAACTCGAGGGCCTGTGGGGTTTGGTATCTGAAGGGTGCGGGAACCAATCACTCACGCATGAAGAGTGGATGAGTGTACTACCAGCATCCCCATCCACAGATGAGGAACTGGAAACTTCAAGACTTAATGCAATCTCTCCAGGCCAGGCAGCTCGACTACCACCCTAGCTGCCTTACTGCCCTGTCCACACAGTGACTTCATGCTGCTGATGAACACACCAAGTTACAGGGAAAACTAAACACTGTTATGAGCTCGGCCTAAGAACTCAGGGCATGGTATATTTTATAAAGATCAATGTGCAAACTTGTCACGTTTCCATAGTTGAGTGTTTTGAGTGCTCAGAGCAGCAGGCTGGGTCCTGGAAAATAAGCTGAGCAGCACATCCTTAGAGGGCGAATCGCAGTAATCTGGGACTGCTGGACTGTCGAGCGTTCCTGGGATGAGTCAGGAGGAGGGAGGAGGCAGGGCCACTGAGAAGCATTTCTCTCCTCTCGAGCCCACAAGGTGAAATCTAAGAGGAAGTCTCCATTTCCGGAGGAGAACCTGCCAAGCTACAAAGGAACCTCTGAAGCTGGGAGGCCACACAGGAAAGGAAATGCTCAGAAAGAAAGAAACTTCTGGCCACTGTTTTCTCACGCGAAGCTGTAATCATGAGAAGGGTTTGGCAGTGTCCCCAGAGCAAGCTCATGGGTAGGGACAGAGTCCCAGAGATGTCTTGCAGTTCTAACGTGAGGACTGCCCCTGCAGGAGCTAAAGACCAAGAACCACATATGTCTTCAAGGCTAATAATGAAGTCTATCGATGCTGTTCCCAAATAGCAAATTCCCAGTCTGCTACTTAGTAGTTGTGTGAATTTACACAAATCATATCACCTTTCTAAACTTCAAAAAAATGACAGCTAGTATCATTTTTGTTAAAAGTGATTGTGTTTTGGGCTAGGGAGATGGCTTGGCAGTTAAGCATGAAGGCCTCACAGGATGGAGACTACCAAATTTGACTCTCCAAAACCCATATGAAAAACCTAGTGCAACCAAATGCATCTGTAAGTCCAGGGGGAAAGGGGTGGAGACTGGAGAATGGATGGGGACTCCTATGGGACAGAAGCTCGTGGTTGAGAGACCTGGTATCAAGGAAATACACAGATGAGTGATGAGAGGACACCTGACATTCTCCTCTGGCCTTCACACACATGTGCATGAGCACACACATCTGCACACATGCATATGCCACACATCACACACACTGTACAAACTGCACGCAGCAGAGAGAGAGAGAGAGAGAGAGAGAGAGAGAGAGAGAGAGAGAGAAACAGACAGATAGATGGAGGTGGTATGTTTTTATAGAATTAATGCACACTCATCAGTGGGGTAAGAAAACCTTTCCCACAGAGCTAAATTGTGAATATATATATATATATATATATATATATATACACATACACACACATACATACATACACATTAGATATGATATATATGATATACAATGGGCTTCTTTATCCACAGATTCTGCATCCAGAAAATAATACTGAGGAAGGGCTGAGGAAATAGCTCCATCAGTAAAGTGTTTGCCTCTCAAGCATCCCCAGGTCCCACATGAAAATGTTGGGTGCAGTGATATGCACCTGTAATGCCAGCACCACGGAGCTGGAAACACATGCTCACTGGCAAACCAACCTATTCTAATTGGTGATCTTCAGGGCAATGAAGGACCCTGTCTCAAGAAAGAAAGATAAAAGAAAAACCATGGGCAGCATTCCTGAGTACGACACTTGAGGTTGTCCTTTGGCCTCCACACACATGCATACATATGTTCATGTGCACCAACATTTACATTCACATGCACACACACACACAAGCACACAAACATGTTTAAAAAATTGAGGAGAAGGTCTGGGAATTTTAGTAATGTAGTTCAGTCACAGAGTACTCGTTTAGCAAGCCAAGACCCTGGGTTCAATTCCCAACACCAAGAAAGATTTGATATAAAACTTACATCTCTGTCACCTATGTGTAGAGTGGCTTTCTCTGTTCATTTCCTAAGCAATGCAAGTATTTAGATAATGTAACATCACATTGCATATGGTGGTCATGGACAGGATAAGGGAGAGCATACAAGGTTTCATATGATCATATGATCACATCAGAGACTTGAACATCTACAGATTCTGGCATTGTGACAAGTGTCTGAGGGCAAACTCCATTGATATGGAAGGTTGACCATTTCTGTAAAATGTGGTTCCTTCTATGACAAGACAGATAAACATATCCCATTTGTCCCTGTATGCCTGGGTGGGTCTCCCCAACCATCTCCCTTTAGATAGCTGACCAGAAGTGAAGTTGCAGAGTCACCACTTTTCAGATGAGATTCCAAAGTTTAGTGCCCAGCAGTTGTACCAGGGGAATGCTCTGTACAAAGAGTGGCCATCACAGGTCCTAGACAAGAGCAAAACAAGTCCTACAGCAGGAGAATCAGGTGCTGGAAGCCTACTGGAGTACAGATAGATAAGAGACACCACAGTTTGGCTATGGCTCACAGTTCTAAGCCTAAGTCCCCAGCACGGCAAAAAACATCACACAGGTGGTAGTGAGCATATGGATCTCTACTTGCCATCCTTCCATACAGCATGAGTGACATGAGCGTTCCCCACTGAGATAGGTCACATGCAGCAGTTACCTTCACGTTGCTAGGGGGGAAAAACACCTTTCAGAAGTAATTTATGGAAGCAAAGAGGTTTTCCTCAGCATAAAGTTTTGAGGGAAAGTTTCATCATGGTGGGGAAAACATGACAGGAGCAGACAGTAAGGCACCACATCTCCACAACAGCAAGGAATAAGTAGAGAGAGTGAACTGAGTGTGGAAAGCAGGGCTGGGCTGTAACATCCGGAGACTAGCTCCCAGCCCCACACCTCCTCCATCAATGCTCCACTTCTCAAGGCCTCTGCAAACTAACTTCCCAAACGGTGCCACCATCTGGGGATTAAATGTGAGGCTTACTCACAAGCACATGAGTAGGGGACATTTATCCCTCAACCCCCAAAAAGCCCCACCACATTCATTTAAAAAAGCACCTTACCAAGTCACAACCATTTAAAGCTGAAAAAGTAAATGAAATCAGCAGATTTACATTGCAGCATATGTGTAAAGGGAATCTGTGTGTTTCTGACAAGGACTAGGCAGTAAGCACACTGTGGGCTTCTGTGTGTCTCAGAAGTTACCGCATTGGTCACTCAAGCATTCATGTAGCATTCACAATGTAAGCTCAAGGAGAAGCTCCTTGAAGAGAGAGGTCAAGCCCAAGCCTTCTGTGGACCCTGAAACCCAACAACTTAGCACATGGGTAAGAAGTGAAGGGAGAGAGTTTTCTTGCATCCGGGCAGGGTGGAGGTGGTATACTCCTGGGAGGATCCTAGAGAGGGTCAGGTACTTGGTTCCTGACCACATGTGTCTATCATTAAACTAAGGCATCTTAGTCACTTTCAGGCTGTGCTCAGAGAAATACTGGGGCTCCATGCTGGCTTTAGGGGTACCCAAAGAGCCTCTGCCCCAACTTCCATTGAAGCAACTTTGCCTTTTATTCTTTACTTATTTTTTTTTCTTTGAGGAAGGGTTTCACTCTAGCCCAGGATGACCTGGAATTCACTATGTATTCTCCGGGTGGCCTCGAACTCATGGCAATCCTCCTACCTCTGCCTCCTGAGTGCTGGATTAAAGGTGTATGCCACCACGCCTGGCCCATTTTTACATTTTGAGGTGATATATAAAGTTATTCTGGCCAAAAAATACATATCCATTTTTCCAAATCATTTTCTACCTGGAGAAACACGAAGTGCCCTTAAGAATGTAGGGTCACAGTAGAGACATGCAGGCACTCAGTTTCCTCTCCACTGCTATTCCATCATCCTTCACCTCACCACTGTGCAGCAAGGAGTGCGGGGCTCCTTCCCGCTCAGGTAGTGCCGAGGGAAGGACCAGGCCTGCTGGTTCCTCCCTAGGGGTTGAGGGGATGATGAGCGTCGGACAACTCAGAAACCTCTCCTGGCCACCAGAGAAAAACCGCACTGAGTCGGGAGTCTTTGCAATGCAGGAACAACTCACTTTATTACTCTGAGCAGTTGCCTATATCATGTTGGGGATGAAGGCGGGGGTTTTAGGGTGGGAGAAGAGGTAAGGGCCAATAGTAAACTTTAACTATTGAAATGGTAATTACAATTACCAGGAGGAAGTAGCAGGCCAGAAGCCCTTAGGCATCCTGCTGAGTCCTAGCTGGCCAGAGACAGGTCGCCAAACTTTAGCTAGGCTCAGGAAGTTCCACTAGGCCTCACGCCTAGGCCTTTCAGGGCCCAACAAAGGAGGAGCCAATTCTGCCCTGGGAGTGGTTTCCAGTAGACACACGACAGTCTAGCCAAACAATGTTTGTATTAGTTCCTTGTGCAACACTATAACCACAGTACCCGACAGAAACAACTCACAGGAGAAAGATTGACTTTGGATCATGATTTCACAGAGTTGCAGTACATCGTTCACAGAGGCATGCCATAAAGGCTCAGGCTGTACGGGCAGGAATGTATGACAAAAGCTGTCACATGGTGGCAGAGTGGCCAGAACTTGGATCCAGGTATAATTTTCAGAGGCCCTCCACTACTGACCTACTCTGCCAGCCAGGCCCACCTTCCAAGGTTTCCACAGCCTCCCAAAGTAGCAGCATGGGTTAAGGACCAACCATCCCAAACGTGAGCCTCAGGAGCACATTTCAGATTCAAACTATAACAGCGTTATGTAACAGTGAACTCAAAGTTCAGGGAATACCAGAAGATAGTGCATATTATTGCTAAGATGCTCTGAGCCATCACCATTGTCCTCATGCATGCTGCAGGCCTGTGGGTTAGTTGAGTCACTTCAGTTCTGGATGCTTTTCTTTCTGATGTCCTCTCTGACTCTTTGTTCTAAGTCTCCCTGCATATGAGAACTGATCTTTACCAAATCAAAAAAAGGAGTGCCAAGCCAACCCTCTATGTGATAATTACTTAACTCAATGGCACATCCTTGGGAGGGGAAGGACATGTTTATGTGTGATCAGTCTCCACATCAGGACAAACGCTCTTTGTGGCTCTGCAGAGGTGGAGGAGGAGATCCGGCCTTCTCTATCCTTTCCACAGCTCTGTAGATAGCAGAACACTTGAGCTCAGGATACAGGGAATTGCTTTGGACCCAGTCATCTTGGGTGTTAAAGCAACTCTACTCCTTCTCTCTTAGAATTGTGAACGCAGTGAATGAGAGAAGCAGAGATGGAGAGTGCTAGCATTTGAGTGAAGCAAGGAAGGTGCCCCTTCCCCCTATCGCCTCTTCTGTGCCAAGAGCTTGGCATACTTCATCTCACTTAAGTATGGCAAAAGTCAAAATCCTAACCATTTAATTGAGATACTAATTTATGTTCTATTCCAGAATGAGGCAGGGGAGTTTGGTTACACACAAAAGCTGAAGAAAACGGAAACAAGAAAGTAGGTTACTTGCTTTAGAGCTGCTTTCCTTGTAAGGCAGGAACAAAATAACAGCAACAAGAACAATGGCCATTTAATATCAGGTCACTTCCCCTTACTTTATGAGGATTAAAGAATGTGAGAATTATAGCAAAGAAAACTTTCTTATTATGCCAAGTGAAACTAACCTGCACGGGAAATTAGACTTTTCTCATCCACCTCTCCCAGGTCTTGCAAAGTCACACAATGGCTTGATTTCACTCATGATGTGGAACTTTAGAGCAGATGACTCCACTTTGATTTTTAGTCTGGTCTATCAGGGCCCAGAGCAAGAGCCTAGTACAACATGTTGGCATTATGTAAATTTTATTTTACAATCCTCATAATAGCTGTATCCAAACGAATAAAGTAGTAGAGAGATTAAAGAATTAGTCCAGTCGCACAGCTATTAAATTACAATTATGGTCTTCTAACTTTTATTTTTTTGTCTTTCCCCTCTCTGGTGGTGCCTCAATGCTAAGGTTTGGACATATGCCCAGAATGTTGTGAACAGGACAGGACAGAGGAGAAGCAGTCATGTTCAGTCTCAGCTAGCATCAGATGAAAGGAGGAACAGAGTCTGTTACTAGCTATAGAGAATTTTTCTGGAGATAACTGGAGGCAGTTAATCCAGAAACAAAGAAATCTATGGAATTTTACTAGGGAAATGCAAACATGGCATGATGAGAGAGAAAAAACAGCTCTCACCTCAAAGGGAATAAGAGATACTTTATTTGGGATTCAAATATGATATAGGTAAATTCAAGTTGCCCCAAATACCACATTCCAGTGTGGTAATAGTTTCATAGGAAGTCACGTGATGACTGGGAGCATAGGAGAGGCATCTCCTCAGGACGGAGAGCGTGGGCTCGGCTCTGGAGTACTAACTCGTTGGCTGGTCCCTAGACTAATACTCTGCTTGCATTCAACTCCAAGGAGAGGGAACCCACCCAGACAGGAGCCAAGAAAGTTTGGTGTCAATACCACAAGCTCAGAATTTTGAAGTGAGGTTTGGCTATTTCTGGGGATCTTCAAAACAGGAAATGATGAAGAAGTACTTCCAAGTAGGAGCAGGAGCCCCATAACCTCACCTCAGCCTCAGACCACCTGTTTATAGGTGGTTATTGATACAAACCCACGAACCACTTCCCACCAACCTGCCAGTAAACGTTTCAAGGCCCAGGAGAGGGAGGGCATGGTAGTCAGCAGGAAGCGAAGTTCAAAGGCCTTTCTGAAAGGGACAGCTGATAAAGGTACATTTGAAGAGAGGTCAATGTCACTTGAAAGGAGGTCAAAGGACATTTGAAAACACAGGAGGGACTATTTGTTCAGAAGTACACAGAATATATGACCTGAAAAACCCTTACAGGAATCCTGAGGGCAGAAAAATCTTCAGTATTTGTTTTAATGAGTTTTAGACTTCAGTGTATGAAGCAGATTTCTGTTAATAACTGAACCATGATTTCTGAAAAAGAACATAGAAATAAATCTACAGCCCAAGCTGGTACAAAAGTACCTAAGATTCTACAATTGTGACAATTCAAGAAGTCATGGTCCCAGATGGACTCCAGCTAGCATGTAACAATGTGACTCAGTGGACACCTCATCTTCACCACCACAGTCAGACACAACAGTCCTCCTCTCACAGGGTGACACTGAGTATAGAATCACTATAATCCATTCAGTAATGAACTATCATATTACTCATCTTCTCCCATTTATCTTTGTCTTTTCTTATCTTTTAAAAAGAAAGAGGAATTGCACTGAACACTCACTAATGGAAGTCTCACCAGTGTAGTCCTGAGAAAGTGACAGTGACTCATTTCAGTTCTTTAGGGCTTTCCTTAGCAGGGTGGGGTCACTGTGATACCACCCCCTAATTTATAAAGAAGAAAACTAAATATTTATTCTCCCAATCTCTGTTGAACAAACCTTCATCAGACATGCCATGACAGCTAACATGTCAAACAATGCTAAGGTTGGACACATTCCATTCCCACACCAGCACATAACCCATGGGTGACATGGCAATTGCTTTGGATTCTTCCAGGAATGAATTTGATGTCTTTTATTTCCACCCAGTTTTATACTTGGGTCTCTGTGTATCATGGTAAAGATCTAAAACCTATCTTTGAAGCATACCACTGCCTCCCAGAAAGGATGGTTGAGGGAAGTCACCCAACGGCTTACCCATATGGCAGAATTAAGGCATAAACCAAAAATATTCTTCTTACTGTTTTCAGAACTGAGAAAGCTATGATGCAAAGACTGACTTACACTGTCAGATGATGAAATGTCACCCTGGCCTCATTTTGATTACACCATCTTCCTGACCACAGCGACTAGTCCAGAGAAGAGCACCAAGCACAGGTTGAATATACTAGACTCTGCTAAGTTCTTTCAGCAAGAAGGATTAGAAAGTATTTTTCTCTTCTCATGTGGGTTGGTATGAAAATATAGGGCACACCTTGGCCAGGTTGGTATGAAAATATAAGGTACACCTTGGCCAACATGCCCATCATAGGAAGAAAATCTGCCCAAAAGATACCAAGATAAGACCTACTAATATGACAGTCCCTGGATGCAACCATGCCTGAAGTTGTTCTGTTCTGTTTCTTTTCCCTCTCCTGGTTGAGATAATCCCACCAACTACAAATAAAAATTTTACTAAAATGAGTGTTTTGTTATAAAGAGTGGAGTTATGTATAAAAATATCTGAAGTTTTATTTCTCTATATATTTTGATCCTGATTCAGGAAAAAGAAACAAAAAATGACCTAAATGAAAACCATATATAATAGACATTTTAAAGTATTATTTTTATGAATATGTGAATGAGAGAAGTTGCCTGCTCATTGGATCCAAAATTTAAGCTAATCTTTGGTCAAATCAGACTAGAGGCTTTGCACATTGAGATGTATGGAAAGATTTCACTGGATTGACTACTGTCCAAAAGAAACACACCCAAAGATGGCACTGCTCAGTAAGCTCACTCAGACTTCAACTCAAGAAGATAAAAATGTTTGTGTTGTGATATGCAAAATCCATGAAAACACTCCCCACAAGCTAGCAGCAAATATTGTCTGGCAATTCTAATTGTTGCTATGCAGTCATTGGGATGATCTGTGTTGATAAATAGCTCAGAGCTCATGGCCCTTGGGAACAGGTTTAGAAGCCCATGCCATCCTCACCTCATTGTGTAACTACAGAAATGGCCATGGTCATGGGCTACTGGCTAACAAACAGCACTGTGAGCCAGACACAGGCCAAGGGTACCTTGGAAGCATAGGTATGATATCACAGGAGTACCCACCAGGTATTTAACATAAGGCATTAACATTTCTATGCCCTCAACCATAAAGCAACTGAGTAAAGGACAACTCCCCATGGTGTGTTCCCACTTATTTTATGAATCTCACTTGGGAAGGGAGAGAACAGACCAGCAGCTGCCATCAGCCTGAGTCCTTGTCACTCTCTCCGCACTCTCAGAGGAAAATCAGACCTGAGGTTCACCTCCAGTGAGACTCCATTCTTATGAATGCCGGCTATGTGAGCATCACTTAGGGGTAACTTATTTTACAAAAGGAAAATGAGGACCCAGAAAGTAAACATAATATGTCCAGTATCAAACACGCATTACCTTAAACAAGTTAAGATTGAAGGAATCAACTGGTAAACAGGAATTTGTGACCATTATAATTTGAATGTGAAAAGTCACCCATAGTCTCATGGGTTTGAAGACTGGTCCCCAACTAGTGGCACTGGGGAGTCTCGCTGGAACATAAGCTTTGAAGTTTTATAGCCCAGCCCTACTTTCTATCCATTCTGTGCTTCCTGATTATGGATACAAGATGATAAGCTGCTTTATGTTCCTGACACCAGTCCTTCTCTGCGACAATAGACTGCATTTCCTCAACTTGTAAGCCAAAATAAACTTTCATAAAAAGCAGGAGCCTGGGACAGGGCAAACAGCCTGATCCAAGAGAGAGCTGAGACAAAATGCCCTTTTATAGTTTAAGGCTTTATTAGGAGAGCTTGAAGTACTCTGCCGAAGTGGTGAAGAAGGGAGAGAGGGAGGCAGGCAGAAGTTCAGGAAATTCAAAATGCAAAGTAAGGTGGGTCCTCTTTATAAATTGTCCTGGAGAAGAAAAGTAGCTTCTCCAGGGAAGAGGGAGGGGCTGTTCTGTGCTGGCAGCTCTGCTCCTGCAGGAGAAAGGTTCTCAATGAGAGAATAAAGTTATAATTCAGAGTTACCTCAGCTACACAGCAGGAAGACTGAGCTTGCCCACCTGCCCTTGGTCTTACACAGCAGGGAGACTCTTAAGTGGCCACATCTGTCCTAATAAACCCTTCCTTAAGTTGCTTCTGTTGAGTATTTTTGTCACCAGCAAGGTAACTAATATAATGCCCATAGGAAGAAGAAGAAAGTACTGTGTTCAGTGGATCTCCTGATCTGGTACCTTCCATTTCCATGGGGTATATAGCTTTATTTCTTCAATAGGAACTCTAATAAAGAGGGCAGGAGCAGGGCTGGAGAGATGGCCTAACAGTTAAGCACTTGACTATGAAGCCTAAGGACCCCAGTTCAAGGCTCAATTCCCCAGGACCCATGTTAGCAAGATGCACAGGGGGGTGCATACATCTGGAGTTCGTTTGCAGTGGCTGGAGGCCCTGTGCACCCATTCTCTCTCTCTCTCTCTCTCTCCCTCCCTCCCTCCCTCCCTCCCTCTTTCCCTCCTTCCCTCTTTCTCTCTCTGTCTGTTGCTCTCAAATAAATAAATAAAATAACAAAAAAATGATTTAAAGATGGCAGGAACAATCTTGAAGGTTCGAGGTTATCTGTGTGATCCGTGCACATGAGGGTATAAGGAGCTTCCCTACCACCTTACACAGTTAAACATACAATTATCACCAAGCCCTACATAAGATCATCTGCTTGTGTAGGCTCCTAGTCAGAACAGATAGCCAAAAGATGTTATGTTTCCTTGTCCCCATCACAATCTATAAATGAATGAGTATCCAGCCACCTTTGATCCACTAGGCTCTCTGACTTACAAGCTTGAAAGGCTAAAATCAAAAGATATTAAAAGGTGGTTTGTGGTTATCCAAGACCTCAGTCACACATTGGAGCCTCAGTAGATAAGGAAATCTTGTGACTATGGCTCATATCAATATGTTCATTAGTCCCCCCACCTTCTTGTTAGTTTTAGTTTTGTTTTAAAAATAAGGAATTAAATGTGTTACCTCAATAACTCATTAACTTTATCTTGAAAGAGCTCTTTTCAGGTATCTGGAACATTTTTTAAAAAAAATCTTTCTCAATAATAATTGTTCTGGAGAGATTACTCAGTATAAAGATGACTCAGAAGGTAAGAGGGGAAGGCCAGGGTGGTGGTAGCTGAGCACTCAGGTACTGTTCTCACTTCACCCACTTCAAAGTGGGAAGGAAGCTAGTAGCTTCCAACATCTAGGTCACCACTGTGTGTGTGTTTGCACACACCTGTACACACATAAACATATGCATACACACACACACACAGTTAGCAAATAATCTTCTCATTCAAAGATGACATAATTGATCTCCAAATCACAATTTTCTAGAGCCCATGTCATGGCAAAGCTGTTGGGGAAAAAATAACAACAACAATAACCCAAGAGATGAGTGGACTGAGAAAAAGCAAATGTGACAGCCCTGGTGTCCTGTTTCCTCCCAACTCTTTGGTAACTTAGCTGAGAGCTGGCTCCACAATTCTAACTTAGTTTGATAAACAAGCTGTCAGCACCTTTGCATTATGAAAACATCACCCTTCTCATTCAAGGGCATTTCTATCTAGAGAACTCCTGCTTTCACATACCGATCCTGTAGGCTTTACAAATGTAGGACCTCTCTAGTGACCAGGTATCATGATGTTGGTCTATATATGTGGCTTCAAACGCAGGGTGACAAATGTTCTGGAGATTGTATGGGCCCTGCTGTGTCTCTAACCAAGTCACTGAATGTTGCCAGAGGGCCAAAGTCTCCTGAGTGTTTACTTATACCTTGTGGACTTTTCCTTAATTCTTCAATAAACTCTTCATATTACTGTCACTCTACCTACTTGTAGCAGCCACTCTGTATTTTAAAATAGCTCAGTTCAATTTCCATATTGGGAAACTGGATCCATAAGTATCAGAGGATAAACAGGCTTTTGTAGAAGACTATAGTGTTCTTTCTTTGTAAAAAAAAAAAAAAAAAAAAACCCAAAACTCAGGAAAGGAGCAAACACGCCCAGCAGCCATAGCCTTTGAAATATCTGCCACTAAGAAGATGTTAGAATACAGGAAACCGACAAGGAGAGAGAGACACACTGGTAGGAAAGAGCTTTTCAGAGTTAGCCTCAAATCATGATCTCCATCCACAGTGAGAGCTGCCTCTCAAATTGCATCACCTGAGCTTTAGAAAGCCTTTACTGCCATGTTGTAGAAGGATGTTTTAGAGAGAGCATAAGAGGAGCCTGTTCTAATGGAGAAGAACCTGACCCAAGCAGTCTCACAAGAAAGCAAAGGAATGGCACCCAGCCCTGGTCTGCAGCATGCACACAGTCATGGTTGAGTGAATGAACAAATGTGAGAAAGCAGGAGTGGATATATGCATGAACAAGAGCACAAGCATCTCGATCACCGGACGCTCGGTTCATGGGGCTTATGGGACTCTGTAGATATAAGAATCCTTTCGAGACAATCCTTGAGTAATATAGAGAGAGGCAGGATATTTGTCACTTCTCTGTCAGCTGAATTAAAAGTAAAAAATGGAATGAATCATGTAGGATGGAGGAACTTATCCAAGTCAAACAAATGAAAAGACAGGGAACAGGACAGACACCTGCCACAGGCTCCCAGAAAAGAATGAGTGAATTGCAAAGGCTGATATGTGCACACTTATGCATTATTAGTAGCTCTATGTAGACATACTGTGCCAACATGATTGATGTGGATTTTTTTTCTTAAACAGCCTCTTTTTGTGTAGCCCTGAGTTGAAGAACTTCTCCAAGGACTGGCAAGTAACTGAAGCAGGTGATGAAATATCTGAAGGTAGAGCCCACACAGGGCGTAATAAAGAAGCAGTACCTTTAAACTCAGGGCCTGAACAGGACAACTAAGGATAGTGGATATCACATAGAAATGTTCAAGATGTCCTGTAGTGGTCAATTTCCAGACACCTGCCCCATGATTCCCACCTAGTATCCATTCCTTTATATATCCAAGCAATTATTAAGCCACCCTCATAAATGAGTGCATTAGACTCCCAAAGCTGGGAGCACCTTCACTCATGAGCTTTTGAAATCCCACATTTCAGAGGAAGGCAGCTGCCATGGTACACTCAAGCAGTCCTCAGGAGAGTGCCTGTGTCAAGGAACGGAGGTCTCCTGCCAACAGCCATCCACAATGAGCCTTTCCTTGGGGACTCTTCACCTATCTCCATTCAGGTCTACAGATGACAGCAGCCCTAGACAATACCATTACTGCAATTCCATGAGAAAGTGGGGACAACCTTCCTGAAGTGCTCTGAATGTAAAATGACTCCATAGGCTTATGGACTTGAATACTTACTTAATTCCTCACTGGTGGGGCTTTTCAGAAATGTCATGGAACCTGCAGGAGGTGGGGGCTTGCTGAAGGAAGTGTATATCTTTGGATGTGCCTTGAAGTTTTAGTCCAGCCCCGCATGGACATCTCTTTTTACTTCCTGCCTGCTAATGTGATGATGCTATGTTAGGTTCATGCTCCTGTCATGCTTTCTCTGCCATGATGGACTTATTGTGGAAACTGTAAACTGAAAATGAACCCTTTCCTTCCTTAAGCTACTTCTGGTCAGGTATTCTGTCTCAACAACAAGAAAATAGTGGATGCACTCTGAATGGCTGGCTTTCAGAAACTATGAGCTACAAAACCATTATTGTTCTGTCCAATAATACTGGGAAAAAGTTGTTATGTAGCAATAGACAACCAATACAACAGCTGTTTTAGCTGCTCAGGGGAATAATTCTGAATTCTTAACCTTCTAAATAGTTGAAAGTGGCAGATGAGTGACTCCTATATGAGAACATGGAAAGTTGTTAACATTCCCTTATAGTATAATGGAAATTTTAAAATGAAAAGTACAAGTGCTTACAGAATTGAGGAAGGTTTGAGTTCCTCAGTTTGTGAGTCAGTCAGTGACTTGGGTTCAAGGTTTGTTTCAGGTTTTATAACACTGTACATTTTCTAGCTTAAGTACCTTGCCTCAGTTTTCTCATTTGTGAACTAAACCTCATAGTGTAACACTTACTCTTTCCTCCTCAAGGTGGCATTAAAATGATTTAATGAGATCAAACATGTGAAGGACTTTGAAACATGTACTTTGATGACAAAGCAGAGGTGTCAAGCTTTGAGAATCTGAAAAGATTATTTCTTTTAACCCTATAATCCATTACCATATATTTCCTTAGGAAATATATGATATAACTGTGGAACCAAAATCAAAGAATTTACACATATATGTATATATTGAAATTATACACACACACACATATATCTACATATATTACATATATACACAAAAAAGAAAATTATTAACTAATGTACTAGAACTGATTATTTACTTAGATCTACACAAAATGTTTAAGTATAGTTTGGTACATAAAAAGTCACTTTGAAGGGAAGGCTTTGTAAAAAGCCAAATTGATGTTAGTAACTAGAGAGGACTTGTTCAGAGGATGAATGAGAAGAGTCAAGTGGTCCCAGAACACAGGTCATCTGTGTATGTGTGGAAGAGCTAGCTGTGAGCTCTAGCTTACCCCAGTTTATTCCTAACACTCAATGCACTTAAGACAAGACCATAAATGGAGATTCATACACTACTATCTACTACAACTTAATGCCTCAGAGAAGGTAATTTAAAGAAATAGGTTTAGGGGCTGGACAGATGGCTTAGCGGTTAAGGCATTTGCCTGTGAAGGCTAAGGACCCATGTTCAGCTCTCCAGCTCACACATAAGCTAGATGCATAAGGTGGTGCAAGGTCGCACATGCACACAAGGGGGCGCACACATCTGGAGTTCAATTGCAGTGGCTGAAGGCCCTGGGGTGCCAATTCTCTCTCTCTCTTTCTCTCTTTCTCACTCTCTCTCTTGCTCTCACTGTTTTGCTTTAAAAAGACCAGTCTGTTGAGCTTGCCTCAAAAACAAAAAAGAAAGAAATAGGTTCATTTATGTCATGGTTCTGAGTAGTCCAAGAACACAACAGTGGCATCTTCTCAGCATTTTGTGAGAGCCCCTTGCTTTATCATAACACTCCAGATCAGTGAGAACAAACATTCCCAAGAGGGCACCTCCAATTTCAAACATTCATGAATCCATAAATAAATTCATCTATCGGGGTAAGAGGTTCAGGCAGTTTCCTCTCTAGCCCAGACTGTCCTGGACCTCATCATCCTCCTGCCTCAGCCTCCTAGTGTTGGGATGAGCAGAATGTGCCACCACACCCAGCTAATTTAGCCTACTGATGAGGCCAGAGTCTTCAAGACCTAATCACTTAACAGACCTACCTTCAAATATCACTAACACAAATTTTGGAATTAAGATTATAACATGAGGGCTGGAGAGATGGCCTAGCGGTTGACACACTTGCCTGTGAAACCTAAGAATTCATGTTTGGATCTCCAGGTCCCATGTAAGCCAGAAACACAAGGTGATGCAAGCACATGCACACAAGGTGGCCCATATGTCTGGAGATCAATTCAGTGCCCGAAGGGCCAGGAGTGCCAATGCGTTCTCACTCTCTCTCTCTCTCTCTCTCTCTCTCTCTCTCTCTCTCTCTGTCTGTCTCAAAGAAAAAAATATTTTTAAAGATTATAACATGAAATTTGGAGAATAGACTACACATGTCCTGAGATATTTAAGAGTTATGAATGTCAACCTAAAAATAAGTCTAAAATCTTACCTATTAGTGTGCAGAACCTGTGGCCAACCACCAAGGAATTTCCTGGCCCTAAAACAATGGACCCTCCCACTCCACATCCCAAAACCCAGAACCAAAGAGGGAGAGATAGGAATGGGAGCTAACACTGACTGAGCATACAGAGGGTCCAGGTGGCAGTTTCACACCCACCATATGCCTCATTGTTCTCACTCAGGATTTCTAGGGTGTTCCAAACTGTACCTTCTCAACATAGAGGACAAAGGGGGAAGAAGTGGCATGGACCCCAGCTCCTGACTAGATACCCACTGTGCATGATACGGGGTTGTCAGTTTCAAACAAAACCATCAAGCTTCTCTGGATCCTGAGACCAGGCTGGTGATTTCCCCATCTTCAAGGAGAAGGCTTAGATGGATTCAGTTTGGCTCAAGCAGTTTCTTCCAGGACTCCTTTAGGCTCAATTTTTGTTCAAACTTTTTAAAAAACCTTTCTTGTAAGACTGATAAATTTTAAAAGATATCATTGGGTTTTTGGTGTTTGTCATTAATGTGTGGGACTTGTGGCACACCCTCGTGCTCTTCTAAGGGTGGATCTCTCACCAGCTGTCATATTTGCTATTTCTGGAGAGTGCTATTCATGAGGCCCACTGCCAAGCCATTACGTTTCGCCTTTAATGGAACACAGTTGAAGAGACAGAACTATCCAACAATTGATCACTAAGATCCTTTTGACTGTAAATCCCATCTTTCATGATGCTTTTTATCCTACATTAATAGAATTTATGTACCCAAGTCATTGGCAAATGGACATATTAGATTCTTCCCTCCATGAGAGTATTGGACTACCCAAGGTTGGGGACAAGCACTTCTATATAGGGACCTTTTTACTGGAAAACAGGTTGTAGCCCTCAGCAGAACTGAGTAGTTGCAATAGAGACTGTGTGTTCTGCAAAGCCTGAGGTCTTTACTATCTGATCCTTTGCACATGTGTCCCCAGTTGATGCTGATGATAGATCACACCCCAGGGACTTCCCTTATAATATCTCACCAAACTCTCTCTGTAACCTTGCAATTATCCTCTGAATTATCCTCATTTTTTCAAATAAGGAAACAAGCATAGAGAAAGGTTAAGAAAAGTTCCTCATCATCAGCAGTGTAATAGGGGCTGGTAATGGCTGCACTAACTCTACATGCCTTATTAATAATTTATAATTATTATAATTATTATATTATTATAATATATATTATTATAATTATAATAATTAATTATAGGTATTAATTTCCTGCTTTCCAAGATACCTTTATATGCCTAAGTAACCCCATGGTTACCTCTAAATATTGATGGAAGGAAATAACTCTACTTACAATGCCCTCCTGATTTTGAATAGAATGAGCTGCCCTTGAGAGCCTAAACTTCTCAGAACACCAACAAGGTAAAGTTTGTGTCCTCAATCCAAGACTCCCTAAAGACCCCAGTGGCTTTACTCACACGAGAGATACACCTTTGACTGAAGGGCACTGGCCAGGCTCTCCCCACATTCTGATTCCCCTTCCTGGGCCTTTCAAGCCTCAGACCTGGAAAGACTAGGCTTTGATACAGCCTTGGTAAGGCACACGCTTCCAGCACTGAGCCTGCTTGATCTGCTTGCTCCAAGTGGATATTGACACCAGCCTCTGGCACATTCAATTTCTTCCTGAGAGGAGAAGTGGCAATCTGTTTCAGCTTCTTGGCTTTGGTAGCATATAAATCTTTCTAGGTGGAAGTGAATATAAAGTCCAACTAGCCCTCAACAGTGACTACCAAAGCATTGTTTAGTACTGCTATCTAGCAAGAGGAGGGCTTTCATTTGAAGGGATATTCCAGAAGGCTTCATCAGTCCTCACGACACAAGTTTCTGCTATTTTCATTGCTTCACCTGAATCCCAGCTTTTGGCTTGACTTTAAATGATGTAAATCTTTTGCATCTGCTGTTCCTACTGGAAGTGATGCACTGGCTCCCTAATTGCCCACATAGAAACAAGGAGGGATATGTGACTGACCATGTCTACCTTTCCATTGTCTTAGCTAACAGTGCAATAGATATGACTAGGGTGAAAAAGCCCTCTGCAGATATTGCCAACTAAAACAAGCAAAGCACTTTTAAATGGAAAACAAACAACTTCATAGAGTATTTAGTCTTGTATGTGATCCTTAGGAGCAAAAGATGTTAAAAGGTTGCTAACTCAAAACCCTTATTCTGCAAGTCACAAACGTGACATTCAGCTATATTACATGATATATGGCTAAGATCACATAGTTATCACTGATATAATAAGAGAAATCTGGTCCAGTTATCAAAATAGAAAAGAAATGTACACATTTGACAATCTGTGAAATGTAGTACTGTTCTCATGCTGAAGACTTTCAGCCTTTTCCCCAGAGCCAAACATGCTTAATACCCTTTTATGTGACCTTTCAGATAATATTACTCCCTTCTACAAATCAGCCAGTACAAGTGATCCCCTGGCTCTTGCCCTACATCATCTCCACTTGTAAAACTTGACACAAATGCAACCAGATCTCTGCATTGGTCAGACAGTAGCGGTGTACACATTGTACATTCACTCATCTTCCAAGCCTCTTTCAGTGGGTACTGGAGACTTGCTACATTCACTCTTGTCCTCAAAACATGGTATGTAGGCAGGATGTGTTAGTGACCTAAAATAGGCTAAGTTAGCTGAAGCCATAAAACCCTGAACCCTAAAAGTCATTAGGGCATTTAGTGATGGATGCTATGGTAAAAATGGATCCTAGCACCTGGTACTTCACCAAATTGAAGAAAATCCTTTCGTTCTGTCCATTCAGAAAATAATTTAAGTTTCCAAGAATAGATGAATATTAGCCTTGTAAGTCTTCCACAAGTCACAGGGTGTGCTCTGCTTACCCTGTTCCAAGGAACTGAGGGGAAATCCATTTTATCCTAAAACAAAATGAGGTTAAGCAAAAATTAGTCTACTAGAGTAGCCTTCTCCTTGCTGAGACAAAATATCTGACCAGAAGCAGATTATGAAAAGAAAGGGTTGATTTCTGACTTACAGGCTGAAGAGATTGCTTAGCAGTTAAGGCACTTGCCTGCAAAGTCTAAGGACCCAGGTTTGATTCCTCAGGATCCACATAAGCCAGACGCACAAGGTGGTGTATGTGTCTGGAGTTCGTTTGCAGTGGCTGCAGACCCTGGTGTGACCATTCTCTCTCTCTCTCTCTCTCTCTCTCTCTCTCTCTCTCTCTCTCTCTCTCTGTCTGTCTCTCTCTCTCCCTCCCCCCTCCCTCCCTCAAATAAATAAAAATAAAATACTTATGGCTTAAAGTTTTAAGGGGAAGTTTCATCAAGAGGGAGAAGTTGTGACAAAATCAAAAGCTGGGCATAACATCTTGTGGCATCAGCAGGGAGGAAGTAGCAAGAGTGAGCCTTGTAGCTAGCACTGGCAAGTTTATCTAGGTTATAAAGCCTGCCAGAAGTGACACACATCCTCCAGCAAGGCTCTACCTCCAAAAGGTTCCACCAACCAAGAATTAACTATGGGGGTTAATAATAAACACCTGAGGCCATGGAGAATATTTTGCATTTAAACCACCACATCTATGAGTTTTTTCTCCAGGCTATAAATCCCTGACCACTGGGATAGATCTGTTTAGTGTATAAAACCAACCACTGTTTTGTAGCCAACAGCTGTGCCACTATGGCCAAGGTTGATCTAGGTAGCAGGCATCAGTGTCGTTCTGGCCATTTTGAGAAAGGATTTTTAGCCCTGCCAGGACTAAAAGGAAAAGGAGGACTCCTCTGAAATTCAGAAATCAAGAAGCAAACAAAGAAATCACTGTACTCCAAACACTTCCACAACCTAGGCTCACAGAGGCTATTAGATTAGTGTTTAACTGAAGCTTGTGTCTGTAGTTTGGTAATATAAAAAAAAAAAAAAACTTGGCCAAGATGCCTAGGTACTAAAAAACTTCACCCTAACTTGATATGTAAATAAACTGCCAATTAACTTACTAGTAAAGTCTTGTAAAAGAAACCCAGGTCTTGGCAAATCACAGCAATAGAGCTTCAGCCAGTAATAAGTTACTAACAGATCATGCTCATATAAGTCTGATGCTGACTACAGCCAAACAGGTTGTTTCTACATTCCTTTCTTCCTTTGCTCTGGCTACAGTATAGTTCCCATATATTGGAAAAAGGAGCATCCTAAACCTATTTCTGGACAGAAAATAGCCAGTTTTAGAAATTTTTCTTGCTCCTGTAAATCTTGTTCAATATAACTCGTGTCTGTTTTTCTCTATGAGATTTAAAACACTGTCATTATACCCTCAAATTGCAACTATAATTTAAAGAGCCTTTATTCTGTGATAAGAATTCATTCTATATTATCTCTCTCTTCTCCGAAACAACCTTTATTTATTTTTGTTATTTTAAGTTTATTTGTTTTCATATTTTTACAAAGGTTGTAGTCTTATATCCACTCTCCCCCAGTCCCTTCACTGATGGTTCTCCTCAGTAGGATTTTGATGTTCACTGTTTGGAAATAAGGTCTCAGTCTGAGAGAGGCCTCAGCCTGCTGGTGTACAGAAGTTGTAAGGGAAGGACCTGTTCATTGTTGCACTGTGAGTGGCTGAGCTGGCATTGGATCTCAGCTATGCTGGTATTAATCAGTCATCATGTCACCATGACATTTCTAATTTGATGCATCTCATATGGAAAAGCAACAGGAGTGAGTGGGACACCTACAGATAAATAATTGGGATAAAATTTTTGCTATATTTAAAAAAAAAAAGAAATGATGGGCTGGAGAAGTTGCTTAGTGGTTAAGGCATTTGTCTGCAAAGCCAAAGGACTCAGGTTCAATTCCCCAGGATCCACATAAGCCAGATGCACATAGTAGCACATGCATCTGGAGTTTGTTTGCAGTGTTATAAGCCTTGGCGTGCCCAGTAGCCCCCACCCCCTCCTCTATCTCTCTCTGTTTGCAAGTAAATAAATAAAATTTATTTTTAAAATGAAATGAAATTGAGGTGACAGGTCATTGGGGACAGAGACTTCATTCTTGAGGTCTTTGCCATGCTCTTCTTGTTTGTTATAGAACTGCTACTAAGAATAATTATAATTAGCATTTCAATTAAAATCAATGATCCACACTTATTCTTCTTGTCTGAAGTTTTGTATCCTTTTATGCAAAGTCTCCCTAAGATTCATATCACCCCACTACAGCCCTGGTCACTATCACTCTGCTCTCTGCCTTGAAAATTCAACTCTTTAAGTTCTCCATATAAGTGAGGTTTCTATGCATTATTTTTCTGACTAATTTCTATTAGCATAACATGTCCAGTTTCATCCATGTCATCACAGTGACAAAGTTTCCTTCTTTTTAAAGCTGAAGAGTATTTCACTGTGTACACATACCACAATTTCCTTATCCGTTCATCCAGTGGTGGACAGTTAGACTGACTCCATGTGTTGGCTACTGTTACCAATGCCAAATGTATATGGGAGGGCAGATATCTCTTCAACATGCTCATTTCATTTCCTTTTGATGTATACCCAGTATTAAAAATACTGGTTCAAAGAGTTGCTCTGTTCTTATCTTTCTTTAATGAAATAAACATCCCTAGTTCCCACAAATCAGTCCTTATTTATGATTTGCACATCAACTCAGACCACATGTGAAACATTTGATACCTGATGATTTGTTCATGAATGACTGTCATGCACTTCCTTAGTATTAGAATAGCCGTTTCAGTTTCTTTCTTTTAATCTTCTGTGAGTGTGATATGTGTGAGTGCACATATCACAGCTCACGGGTGGAGGTCAGAGGACAACCTCATGTGTTGGTCCTCCCCTTCCCCCTTGTTTAAAGCAGGTTCTTTTGTTGTTCACTGCTGAGTATGCCAGGTTAATTGGCTTGTGAGCTTCCAGGGATTCTTTTATCTTCACCTCCTTTCTTGCAGTAGGAGCACTGAGGTTATTAATACTCACACAACCACATCTGGCTGCACATGGATTCTGGGAATCCAAATGTAGATCCTCACACTTTCATAGCAAGTGCTGTACTCACTGAGCCATCTCCTCAGCCACATTTCATTTCATTAGTCAATGTTAAACAGCAAGTAGTGCTCCCCTGTTCAATATGTTAAATAAATCTGATTTAAGTTATCTTATAATTTTGTGCACTTAGCATTCCCATTCTTGGTTTGCTGGACTAGAAAATGCCAGAGCTTGATAAACTACTCTTTACTGGAAGCCACCACATTCCTGAATTCTGACCCTACTTAGACATACCCCTGGTCTAAGCTGATGACTTCAAAATGGAACCGGCAAAAGAGTAGGTATCTAGAAAGTCTTCACAGGAAACCTGGTAACCAAGCACAACCTCCAAGACAAATGAAAACCTTTCTGTAACCCACAATGAGGGAGTGCACAGGGAATGCCTGACCTTTCCGATGACTATTAATCTTACAGAAAACACCATGGCAAGCTGCTAAGTTTTGAAGGAAACCTGAAAAACTAATACATAGTTAGGAGGAAATGACAGTTATACTCCTCTGTATTTTATGATTATAGCTTTTCCTTAAAATATCTTCCAGAAAAGTCATCTGCACTGTTTTTGTAAGATAAAAGTCTCCAACCTATTCATTATAGCCCTGGAAAGAGACCCAGTGTTCACTGTGGTGGTTTCCTGACAACATCCTCCAACTCCCACACTCTTGTCCTAATCCAGGCAAAGGGCAGCAGAGGCTACTGTCATAAACAGACCATTGTCCTGTGTTTACACAAAACCAGTATTGGCCATATTTGAAAAATGCATGAATTCTAGGATAACCACATCTAAAGAAAAAGACATAATGAGGCTGAAGGAAAGTCTCAGAAACATGGTAAAGGGTTGTGGGGATGTGAACATGGTAAGGATAAGCAACAGAGCAGAACAAAGAAGACACTGAAGGAACCTGCAACATTTCTGATCATGGTAGGACTCTGGGCAGCCTTATGCTTTCTTAGCTGAGATTTCCTCTGGAGTCAAGAAGGTTTCATGAGGTAACATTCATGAAAGGCTTTTTCATGGTGGCTTGTCTGGGCTCAGGAAACATAGTCATTCAGGTGTATCTTTTCATTGATATTAGACTGTAAGGTGAGTATTCTTCAGCCAGAACCAACCAAAGAATTGATGATGTTAATGTTAGCAAAAGATCTAGTGACCTATGGGGAATAAGACTACCCTCCCCAAGATTACATCCAAGCCTTGGTCTTCTCCCTCCAGATAGCCAGGACCTGTTAGTGCAAGAAAGAGAGCCAAAGTGACCAGTTGAATGAGGACAATAGCCTGGCCAGAAGCAGCTTTCCATAGACATTCTTTCCCCTTCCTTCCCATGGCTCAGCCAACTCATAAAAGCACACTCCTTGAAGAAAAAGTGGGCATGAAACAGCATATCCTCCCTATATACAGTACACCACAGGAAAATGAAAGGACCAGACTATGAAACTAAAACTTTACAATGAATAAAACTGTCTTAATATCAGAACTAGACTTTTCTGATAACCAAACATTATTAAATCATGAAAATATATCCAAGAGAGTTATGGAAGATCCACATCCTGTGGATAAGAGACTCATCAGAAGACAGCCAGCTGTAGTGACTGAAAATATAAGTCATTTCATTCATTTGTCCCCACAGAGGTGAGATGCCTCACTAAATCACAACATAGTTAACAGAAGAAAAGGTCTTTTCCCCCAAAGGTATGACTGAAGACATGAGGAACTATATTGAGGGTGCCTAAAAGATGAGAAAACCAAGATCTTGTCTAAACTACAATCTCTTAGACATCTGTATGATGCATACCAATGCCTTCCCTAGCCTTGACAAGTGCTCTGTACACAGTGCCTCTCTTTTAAGCATCAGTGTGTATTTTTGCCTCCCCACTTCTTTCCCTGTGTGTACTACCTGATATTCTGTTATCTTTTCTGCGTTTCATCCATCAGTACTTTGCCAAGAGCTTGTGGAAAGCTGTTCATAATAGGTACAGATACAACTAGTTGGCATGTTTATGTTTATAAATGGACTCAATAACTTTAACTACTATTTATTATTTAACTTCTATTAAAATTCAACATTAAGAATGGAGTACATTTTTACCTTACTAAGGGCAGGTCCTGTAGTCACTTGATCCAAATTTAAGCCATGGGGTTGTAATTCAGTGGTAGAACAGTTGCCTTGCATGCACAAGTCCCTACATTCAATCTTTAACACTGCAAAGTAAATAATAAATAAAATCAAGACACAGTTGAAAGATATTTCCAAACTTTCAATATTACTGAATATGTCAATATTAGAACTTAGTCCAAATGGTTAAGTTTCAATCTGACTTTTGGCCTAAGTGTAAAGATTATATCCTGCAAGAATGGTACTATTGCTGTGAGTAAAGGAACTAGAAAGTGGTAGCCACGTTCCAGTTATCTACTGTTGAATACACCACAACTTCACGGCTAAATATAACAAGAATGTTGTATATTTTACAATATTGCAGCTTCATATGCAGACAAGGGCTCATCTTGCTCACTTGATCTATCCCACATAGCATCAACAGAGGTTACCAGGTAGCACTGAGCAGGAAGGTGGCCTGGGCTAGAGAGTCTCTCATACAGATGTCATGGTGGGAGACTTTTGGAAGTCTAGAGTCATCTGACACTAAGCTGAAGCACTGAGCTGGGCCTCTCCAGAACTGAGCCTCTGACCAACTAGTATTTTCAGTAGGCACCTGCAATTTCAAAAGCTAGTGTTGTATTCAAGAAGCCTAGCCCACAAAAATTCACACTGGAGAAAGGATAGCATCTTCAACAAATGGTGTTGGAGAAATTGGATAACCACATATACAAACAACTGAATCTATACCCATTCCTCTCATCCTGAATATAATTCAACCCCAAATGTATTAAAGACCTCAACATTAGACCTGAAACTTTAAGATGACTACAAGAAAAAATATGGAAAATACTTCATGATATATGCATAAGAAATTACTTCCTGAATAAGACCCCAGTAGAACAGGAAATTAGTCAACCCCTGGGACCTCATGAAACTATAAACCTATTGCACACACAAGCAAATTATCACCAGAGTCAATACACAACCCACAGAATGGGAGAAAATCTTTACCAGCTATATTTCTGACAAGGTCTAATATCTCAAGTCTACAAAGAACTAAAAAAAAAAAAAAAAAACACTGAGCAATAAAAAAAACCTAGGCTAGAGAGATGGCTTAGCTGGTAAGGTACTTGCCTGTGAAGCCTAAGAATACATGTTCGAGACTTTAGGTCCCACATAAGCCAGGTACCAAGTGACATAATAATGCAATATTGCAAATGCATCACAAGGAGTTGCATGCATCTGGATTTATTCACTGCCACTGAAAGACCTTAGCCTGTTTTCTCTCTCCCCCTCTCTCTCTCCCTCTCTCTCAAATAAAATAATAATAATAATTAAAAATAAATTTTAAAAATCCAATCCAAAAATGGGGTAGAGAACTAAACAGAGAATTATCAGAGGAAGAAATACAAATAGCCAACATACATTTAAAGAGATGTTCAATATCTTTAGTAATCAGAGAATGCAAATCAAAACAACTTTGAGATTCCATCTTACTTCAGTCAGGATGGCATTCATCAAAAAATCAAATGACAACAAATATTGGTGAGGCTGTGGGGGAAGAGGAACTCTCCTACTGCTGGTGGGAATGCAACTTTGTACAACCACTATATTGATTCATCAGTTGATGAGTTGGTGATCCCATTTCCTAGCTATTGTGAATAGAGTAGTAACAAACATGGCTGAACAATTATCTCTGTAATAAAGAATGAAGTCATTAGGGTAGATGACCAGGAACAGTATAGCTGGATGAAATGGTAGATCTATTTTCATCTTTTACAGAAAGGTAAATTTGGAATACCATCCCTTTTCTCTCACAGTGCCATGACATTTGGTCTTCAATTTTAGCCTCATTTTATAGCAGTAAGAACAAATGACTTTTAGGAGAATATTACACCACTGTGAATATTAATGCTCCTTATAATCTATTCTATTTTTAGAATCATATACTTTAACACATAGTGAAGACATATGCAGAGTATGATGGTAAGAATATGAATTTTGTAGTCACAACCCACCTCATTTCAAGAATGTTATGGGAAAATTTTACTTAAAGACATCAATGAGAAGAGATGGAAATATTTATATGTATTTAAAAAAAAAAAAAAGCACTGGCCACTCCATGAGTAAATGAGTAAAATGTTACTGGCATGCTTAATCTCTAAAGAGGTGTTTGCAATCAATCCTGGCTTTCAGCTTTGAAGACCAACCAGTCTCCTGAATTTCCTCAGGACTGGCATGCTGAGCAGAGGCTGACTCAGAAAGACAGGCAAATTCAAGTGTTTACCCAGAAAAGTGTGCTCCATACTCAACAAGACTCCCAGTGGATTTTATTCTAAAAATATTTTCGTTAGCATCTGAGGAGTTTAATCAAAGGCTGCATTTAGTCAGAGCTCAACAAGACTCCCAGTGGATTTTATTCTAAAAATATTTTCATTAGCATCTGAGGAGTTTAATCAAAGGCTGCATTTAGTCAGAGCTCAGCAAGAACTCTGTGCCCAACTGTGATCCTCTTTTCGTCCCTTTTCAACAGGAAACTCTTAGTCCACAGAACAGAAAACATTTAGAACTGTGCCAGAGACAACTGGGAAAAGCTACCCTTCCTGCTCACACCAAACTCCTGGGTATCCCCCAACTCCACTGAGAGACATGCTCAAGCTGAAACCAAAGGGGAGATTTGAAGTTTCTTTTTACAACATAATGAAGAGGCTAAAAGCTGCAGCTGCGCTGGGTGGAGGCTGGGGTACTGAATGTACAGCAGGGAGTAGGGTGTTACGGGGGGGGGGGGCAGTTAGACAGGAGGTTAAGGAGGGAGAATCACTGATTTCAGAGGAAGGGGTGACTCCTAGAAGCAAACCCATTCACACCTTCTCTTTCTAGCACAAGAAGAGCCTCCGCAGTAGCGTCCTCTAAACATCCCACCCCTGTAGATACCAAGTGCCACCAGTTTCAGTCAGTCATTCATACATCCATGCATCTTTGGCATGAAACCTGTAACACTCTGCTTTCCAAATAACATTTATGAAGACAGATTTGTTGGGGGGGCCTGTGAACATACAAGTGTATAATGGACTATCTGGGGGTAGGGAGGTCGACTGCAATACAAACATCCCAACAACAAATGATGGGCCGCCTGCATGGACACAAAGATGGGAGACAGGAACTTTGCTTTTCTCACATCTTTATGCCCAGAACCTAGGACTGCTCTTTGAACCACTCATGCATGCACCAAGCGTCAATGCTTAGAACATACTAAGCAAAACATCCACAAGAACAATCTAAAAGTGTATGTGATAAAGCCCCAACACCAAGAACCCCACAGTGCCTGAGGAAGGGCACATAAGGCCCTTGGGCATCTTAAGTTTACTCAGAAGTGTGAGGGCCTGAATATGACACCATGCCTTCTTCCAGCACTCAAGAGCAAATTCAAAGCCACCTGGGATATGAAGCAAAAATTTGTCTCAGGAAAAAAAAAAAAAAGTTTAAGAGAAAATCTGGCTCTAGCATTAGATAGAAAGGTTCAAGTCCTGTCTCAGCTAAAGCAATGAAAACTATTCCAACTCTTGTGGATTAACCATGGAATGTCTCCAGTAAGTTCATGGTTTTGAATGCTTGGTCCCTGGCTGGTGAAGAGATTTTAGTAGGTATTCTCTGCATTCTTTTTTTTTTTTTTAATCTACTTATTTAAGAGAGAGGGGGGTTGGAGAGCTTGCTTAGTGGTTAAGGCACTTGCCGCAAAGCTAAAGGACCTGGGTTCAATTCCCCAGGACCCATGTAAACCAGATGCTCAAGGTGGCACATGTGTATGGAGTTCGTTTGCAGCAGCCAGAGACTCTAGCAAACCCATTCTCTTTCTCTCTCTCTATCTCTCTCCCTCTCTAATAAATGAATAAGAATAAAATATTTAAAAGAAAAGAGAGAGAACGGGTGTGCCAGAGTCTCTTGCTGCTGCAAATGAACTCCAGATGCATGCACCACTTTGTGCACCTGACTTTATGTAGGTACTGGGGAATTGAACCAGGGCAAGCAGGCTTTGCAAGTAAGTGCCTTTAACCACTGAGCCATCCCCACGAAGCCCTCTGCTTTCTTTCTTGGTCTCTGCTTCTCCAAATAACCCTTCATACTACATGCTTCTGCCAGAATGTCTACCCAAGAGCATGAGATGAAATGACCATAGATGAACCCTGTGAAACCATGAGCCAAAATAAACTTTTTTTGTCATTTCTTTCACAGTGACCAGAAAAGTAACTAATATGAATTGTGGTGGCTGACTGGTGGTCTGGGATCTAGTAAAAGAGACTACTCTGCCAGCTTACAGGAGGGGTTCCAGAAAGGCCTTCCAGAAAGAACCTAAACTGAAAGAAATCAGACATCTAGACAGGGTGGGAAAGAGTTTTCCAGACCCAGAAAAGAGCATATGCTAAGACTCCCAACATGAGAAAGAACAGAGACTTGAGGGGAAATGTGAGTGCATGTATGACTAGCCTCGGGTGAGAGGAGAGAGTGATGGGTTGCCAAGAGATGAGCCTGAGAGCTTAACACAGATCTATTCATTATCTGCTGTGCACTAACTATACGCCAAGCACTCTCTTCTAGAAGCTGGAAGAACAGAAACAGACCAAACAGATACAAACATCTACCCTGCTGGAATTTGCAGTCTAAAAGAAACGGTAGACAAAACATATAGGATAAATAATCAGACTATAAAAGGTCTCTGCATCTTAACTACGGTATTTAGACTCTGGTATGGGCAACAGGAGGTCATTAGAAGGTCTGAAATGGGACTGGCATGGTCAGGTGTGGGCTTGAGAAAGAACAATCTGCCCAGAGTGAACAAAAGGGTCCAGTGAGGATGCTGTCCTCTCCAGGCAAAGCTGGACCCCATACATGGGTGTGGAATAACTGGGGCTGAAGAAAACAGTGAAACAGGAGCACATGACAATTGTGTTTGCATACTGTCCTGGAAATAACCCTTATTTACCCCAAGTGCCCTGGGTCTGAATCACTCCACTATCGCTCCCACTAAAGGAGTATCTCCTGAAAGTGTCCACCCCCTTTCAGCTCAGGGACCACATGTCTCATCAAGGACTCCAGTCCTGGCAGCTTCTCTCAAGCAGGGTGTGAATGCACAGAGGAAGTTTATCTCTTTTGTAACCTTTCTCTTGTTCCTGGCACCACTGTGTCACATTCTCAGAGCACATTCCTAACTGTGATCCTCATTTCTCAATGCCTTTATGATCGCAGCCTTTGGAAAAGGCTTTGGAATGGAGGTGGCATTTCAACAGAACATAAAGTGAGAACAGAGTTAGTAGAGGAGGAAAAGAACAAAGCCAGTTGTAGGAATGTCAGAGGTGAGCAGAAAGCCCTTCCTCTGACCCCTTCCTCTTAGCCCATAAGCCATCCGTGCATTCATGATCCAGGCATGTGTGCATACAGTAAAAATTAGGTGACTACCTACTGCAGTAGTCGATAAGGGCATACTCTTTTCTGAATACACAACAGACAGGCTGCTGCTTTCTAGTACAATGTCTGGTGGCGTCCATAAAAGGCCACAACATAGGAAACAAGAGCTTGGTAGCAGCCTTCCAGAGAACCACTGAGAGGGCTCAGCAGTGAGGTGCACTTCCTGCATAAGAATGAGGGCTCAAGGTGTCCTGAGACCACTAGAGTCTGAATCTCTAGATCCCATGTAAAACAGCTGGAAGTGGCTATGTGGCCTGTAACCACAGCCCCACAGGGAAGCAGAGACCAGAGAATTGTTTGAGCCCTGCAAGTTCCAGAATCAGGAAGGATACTCTAGCTAAAAACACAGCCAAGAAGTAATGGAGCAGGACACAGGAACACAGGACATTCTGCTCCAGCCACCAAAGAAGAGAGTCCTCACCCTCCACCAACCGGGGAGAGTAGGGAGTGCCGCCGCACACCTCGCCACTATCGCCCCCCCACACAGAAGATCTAGTCTTACTTCCAAGAGCCTGGTCTCCAAGGAGATAGCTCAGCAATACTCAGACTTCTCAACCACAGCCCAAATGCCACCTCCATTTCTGCTTTCCAGAGAACAGACTTTGCAATAATGAAGAATCAAACAGGAAGAACAAAAGAAGTTGCAGCACAGTCACTATAAATAGTGAAGAAATGGTCTCAGCTCCACACTCCTGTGTTCTCTCCCGGACGCTCAGCCCCAAGAGAGAAAAAGTGTGGGAGCTCATAGTGAGAAAAGACCTAGGCAGGTGTGGCTTAGTGTCCTGATGGATGCTGTCTCTTTGGGGACAAGTCATGGATTGGAAGCTAGACGCTACTCAGCTCCTGTCTGCTTGCAATTCTCCACCTTCTGTCATGCCTGAACTTAAAGATTTTATAGTAGCCATTTGGAAAACCCATGTGTGCTAGGATAGGTGAATGAATAAAGAATGAATGGTGGATGGATGAGTTTCTAGTATAGAAAGCACAGGGCAGAGTACTCACCCACAGGAGTTAGAACATCAGAGAGGTTAAGCCAGAGGTTTCAACCCACGCAGAACTTTGACATCTCTCTGAGCCCAGAGCCCTTGCAGTAGAATCCCTCAGTGTGGCCCAGGTGAGTCCAGTCTGCAGCCAGAGCTCAGAGCCATCCACTTAACATATCCACTGCAGGCATGGCCTTCCAACTTCAGGAAGATATTTCTGTGGAAGAAATACTGCACGTCTCCACCATCTAAAAGGTGTGGAGAGAGAACCTCGGGCTTCATCTTCAGAGTTCTTGAGGTTGGTTTTACATTCTTTGGGGGCACTGCCCAGTCTATAACTCCAAGGTCACATTGCTATAAAAGGCTAACCTTTTGTTACTCAGACTTGCACAGACTCATGGTTTCAGCTCTGCTGCCTAGGAAAGGGGACTTGGTGTGGGGAACATAGTTATTTGATTTTTTTTCAGTGTTGAGTTTGGAACCTAGAACCTTGCCCATGCTAGGCAAGTACTCTATCACTGAGCCGTAACACCCACCCAACTCCTTCTTTTGGGCCATTTTATTTATTTATTTATTTATTTAGCAGAACTTCTGATGAGCCATATTGAGCAGAAGTGTGTATTTCTGATCATTTGACACCAAGAGCTTAGCTGACATATCAGTTACTTTCTTGTTGCTGGGACAGAACCAGGAACAGCTTATGGAAGGAAAAGAGTTTAATTTGACAGTTTTGAGGGAATGTTTCATAGAGGGGAAGGACATAGCAGGCCAGATAGTGAAGCTGTCATTATACCATGTCCTCACACCAGCAAACAGAGGCGAGAGTGGGGGAGGGGGACAAGACATGAAACTAGGCCATAACATCTCAAGGCCTGCCTCCAGGGACACACTTCTTCCAGCAGCACTCCACCTCTTAGAGGTTCCACAATTTACTGAAACAGACCACCAACTGAGTATCAATCACCCCACACCCCACTCACCCTGCCAGGTCACCCTCCCGTGGTCTGTCCACTGTCAGAGACAGTGAACAACTCCTTCAACAATTGGGCCATTCATACACAAACCAACTAAACCAGAATGACAAAAGAACCTCCTTTCTGGAGCTCACACTGTGGCTTACCTACCTGCACAATGAGAGGCAGGCTCTCTATCCCAGAGTCCACTAAAGGATTCCAAGCAGCCACTCCTAAACCTGCCTCCTGGCCACACTCATTCCTCCTCACAGAGACATCATGGAGGCCCCTGCCCACATCTGTGTACTGCTTCCCCAACTCCTGATCGACTCTGGGGCCTTCTCATGTCCACACACACACACACACACACACACACACACACACACACAGGGTACCTCCCACCCCTCACCTCTTGGAATCGGAGTATGATGCTGCCTTCCCAGTCATGCTTGTCTCCTAATATGTCGGCCCCTCACACCTGGATAAGAAGGTCCATATTTTTTTTCCTTTTCAAAAATATTTATTTTAAGGAAGTCGATTGATTTGAATGATTACATGTAATCTGGAAATCAGCCACTTTGTGTCATCCCCTCTGCTCCCACCTTACTTCCAAATTACATTGTCTGGGATTTCTTTTTTTTTTTTTTTTTTTTTTTTTTTTTGGTGGCACAGTCCTTTATTTTTTATTTTTTATTTTTATTAGTTTTCTATTCAGCAAATACAGGCAGTTTGGTACCATTATTAGGCTCATGTTTTAAGACAACAATTTGGAATAGGACATTCAGCATGATTTTGATACTCATTTAATTCACATACTGTAATTAACCATTTGGGGGCTTTATAAGTGTGAAATCCATATTGTCCCACAAGTTCAGAAAGACCCAGGAATATATACCAGCATTTCTCTGGCAGAGCCAGCTGCAAATGCCAAGGTCACACAGGACTGCTCTGACAAACAGCTTCTCTCCTTGTGTACAGGATGCAGCAATACCCTGATAGACCATGGATTGGTGGGAGGGCTCAGGTGAAGAGAACCAAAAGCTGAGGAGTCACCAAGGACACATGCTCGGGTCCCATCTGGTGCTTTCGATCCTGGGGAGGGATCACTGGAGAATCATGCTGGTCCCCTCACAGATTCCTCATATATCTTCTGGTGAGTTTGCAAGAGGAACTTGACATATGCAGCTCAACTGTTCTTCCTCTTCTTGGTCAGCAGACTTCCCACAGAAAAACAAATATTTGCCCTGCTTCTTCCTCTTGTAACCAACATGGACCAGCTGTTCTCCAGCTGCATTCATGTTTTGGGATTCAGTATAAGGAAGCCCAATGTTGCTGCACACACTAAGCCACACTTCATAAATATCTACCATGTGGCAAGGCACTGACCTAAGAGCGAGGGATGTGTCCATCCATGAACAAGAATACTCCTGTCTTAAGAAATTTACGCAAATCTACACTTTTTCTTTATAAGAGGCACCCCATATTTCCAAAAGTATGTGAAATACTTGAAACCCCAAATATGTCTTTTAATGCATAAAGTATTCCTAACATTTGTTGTTAGCACCTACTGTCATACTTAACTACTTCTTTTGGAGGTGGCATCTTAATACATAAGTATTATGCATTATGTAATAAAACAAGTTTTTGTTTCCTTTAGGCAGTGCATGATGTTTGAAATTCCCAAATATAACTTACCTCCCCACCCCCATCTTTCAAAGAGGGCTATGAAAACAAAATCCACCTTCTGAAAGTTAAAACAATAGAGTCAACACAAGATAGATGAAATTGGCCACATTAGGAAATCAGCTTGTTTGTGTGGGTGTTTAATTTGGACTCAAGTGCACAAATAAGTAAGCCATGATTCTTGATGCATCACACACTCAATATAGATCCCTGAATGACCTGTAGGTTAAACTTGTCTATTTGATAATGTGCTGAACAATAATAATCCAACATGAGGTCAGGAATTTGATGAAACTGGCATTCCTAAATCATCTCAACTCTGCTCCCCACTTGCTGCCTGACATAGCCTCACTATCCTCACACATATGATTATTAAAGAGTACACACATGGCAAAACTAACTCCTAACTATACTGTGATTCTGCATGTGTGCATGCACACACAGAGAGAGGGAGAATCTGATTGTTTCCAATTCTTATAAAAGGGCTTCATACGATGAGTAAGCTTCTCTGGAGCATCACTCAATACCACCCTCATCTGCTTTATCTATTGTGATAGCTCATTTCTGTTACCACCACACAAACGCACTCGGCTATGTACTATTCTTTATGTATCCATTCCCTTGCATACTGGCTATTGCTATCATTTCTATATGTTATTCTCCATTATAGAAGTCTTCAGACATATCTAGAAGTACAGAAAATTATATAAACAAGCCCTTTGTAGCCATTATTGATGACAAAAATTATCAACACATGCCAATCTTGCTTCTATTCTCCTAGATGAAATACCATCCCTTAAATAATTCATCATGTCTCCTTTTTTTAGGCAAGCCCAACAGACTGGCATTTCATTTTCTATGTGAGAGAGCATGAGAGCAGAAGATAGAGAAACAGAGACAAAGACAGAAAGACAGAGAAAGAGAATTGGCACGCCTGGGTCTCCAGCCACTACAATCGTGCTCCAGATGTGTTTACCACCTTGTGTGCATGTGTGACACTGCAGGCCTGCAATACTTTGTGTGTGTGGCTTATGTGGGACCTGGAGAGTCAAACATAGGCCCTTAAACTTCACAGATAAGCACCTTAACTGCTAAGCCATCTCTTCAGCCCCAGCATATCTCTTAGGATGTGACTTCAAAAATAATTGGCAATCCCTTATGCTTATTCCTTAACATAAGCACAAATCACCCAGCAGGCCCTGCTATAATCTTCTAACACTTCAGAACTGTAGGCTGGGATTGCACAGTGCTGTGCCATCTAGGTGAGTCTGAAGAGTGATTGGCTGTACTTCTGGATGCAGCCACCTTCTTTCCTAGGTCATTGCCAAAGCCAGATCTACAGGTGGGAGACTCCAAAGAAAGGAAGAGAGTGATGGATGCCAGATGGCACCAACACCACCAATGCAGAAGAAGCCAAAACACTAAAAACAATGTCAGGTAATGACAGTCTCACCTAGTCCATTCCTCTCAAACCGTGTTCTCTGTATTAATCGATAAAGTCCAGGCTAGATGCTCACAGGCCTCTGCCTCCTCCTAGTACTCATTCTCCCTCTTTATGTGCTTAGAAAACAGAAGGAGAAAGGAAAAGGAAACAAAGACAGAAAAACACAAAAGAAAGGTTAAAAAAATGTTCCTGGTCTCCTTGGTCTGAAGCAGGGGTTGGTAAATTCTGTCAAGGGCATGACATGAACATGTCAGCTTCGCTGATTCAGCTACTCTTACCTCAAGAGCAAAGGCAGCTAACGGTGGTTGGAAAGAGCAGGCATGGCTGTGTTTCTGTGACAAGTAATGTACAGAAACAAGCAGCAGACAGGAGCTGGCCGGCAGGCTGTGGCTAGTCTGTGCTCTGGTCTAAGCAATGCAGCTACTTTTAGCCCTCTGTTGATGGCACCAATGCTTTTGATGATGAAAATCATTATCATTTTATATTTTTAAAATGAAAAGATATAATATAAAAGTACAAAGTATAGCTAAAGAGTTAAAATAGCTTCATTTGTTATCCTCATTTTTTTTTCAAATGAGAAAATTGATGTAGCATGACATTCAAAGATTTCCCCAAGGTCACAAAGGCAGCACATGGCATTGCTTGAATTTCAACCAAAGACAGCTCTTTCAGTTCCTGACTTTCAACTTGTATCTTTGTCTGGATGCAAACCTTAATATCACTGCAACCATCAATATCATATAAAACAAATTATAATTTCCATTAATAAGTCTCATAGCATTGGTAATAATGTTGATAACTGATGCACAGCTTTTCATCTTCAACATAAGTTTCACTAAGTTATTTTTTATATTGAATCATTTCTTTTTATTAAATGATTTCTTAAGGGAAATTCCTGGCCATCTTTTTGACCTTGTCTAATTCTTGTAGCAGTGATCAGGTAAGGGAGTGCTCACCTGTGGCATTGCACATAACAGATGGTAAGATATACACTAGATGACTTTAACTTGGCATCATAATGCTACTGAGTCAGGAGGGGCGAGGCACATACTTGGCTCTTGCATGCATGTCTAAGCTGGCCCTAGGGCCCTGCTAGTGGATATATAGTGCCTTTTTCCTACCCTGTGCCAAATCACAATCACAGGGTGTGAGAATGACTGTTTTTGAACAGCCTTGATCTCACTCATTAACACTTGAAAGCATGTGGACACATGTAATTTACATCTCTGATTATCAATGAAGAGAGTATTTTTCCTTGTGTCTTCTATTCTGCCTTGGAACATTTATAAAGGTGTGGATGTTAAAAGTCCAACACTGAGCCGGGCATGGTAGTACATGCCTTTAATCCCAGCACTCAGGAAGCAGAGGTAGGAGGATCACTGTGAGTTTGAGGCCAGCCTGAAACTCATAGTGAATTCCAGGTCAGCCTGAGCTAGAATAAAACCCTACCTCGAAAAGCAAAAAAAAAAAAAAAAAAGTCTAACATTGAGATTTTAACCCTCTATGAGAGTTTATTAAGAGGTAGGGCCCTTGGATATCCAAGCATATCCTTAGCAAAAGAAACACATCTGGAGACATCACCATACCTCATCTAAAGCAATATTACAAAGCCATAGTAATAAAAACAACATGGCACTGCATAAAAACAGGATTATAGACCAATATAACAAAATCAAGGACCCAGACTTTGGATCAAGTAACTACAGCTGCTTAACATTTGACAAAGGCCCTAACAAAGTAGGCTGGAAAAAAGACAGCATCTTCAACAAATGGTGCTAGACAAACTGGAAAACCATATGGAAGAACATGAAATTTGATCCACATATCTTGCCATGCACAAATTCAAGTTCAAATGGATCAAAGACTTTAATGTAAGAACAGAAACTCTGCTACTACTGGAAGAAAAAAAAAATAGGAGGAACTTTTCATGATATAAGAATGGGAAAAGACTTCCTGAACAAAACCTCAGGAGCTCAGGAACTTAAACAATCACTCAACCACTGGGATCATAAAATTCTATGTCCTAAAAGACAGACTAAATGGTTAAACCTTCATCAGGTCCTTAGAGGGAACACCTGCATCACAGGACCCTGGAGACGGTATGATGAAGACTAACCTTAATCTTCTCCTGTTTCTCTCTCTCTCTCCCTCCCTCCTTCCCTCCTTCCCGCCCTCTTCTCTCCTTCTCTTGTATATTACCTATATTTTTCCTCCTTCTTTGCCCTTGGCACTGATCTATAAATCCCAGTACCATCATGCAGCTAATAACCACAATGAGCTGTTGATCAGATAGACCTACAAGTTTTCCCAAAAGAAGACAGATTTCTGTCAGAGTACTTGATGACCCACCAAAGGTTAATGGTAAGAACCTACTGCCAAAGACACCATATGCTGTTGGCATGGAACACAGAGCGACCTGGCTAAAATCTGGAAGAGAGTCAGTCCCCAAATAGCTCATCTGTTGCCAGAAGGTACTACATGAGCAACGGGGGGAAAACGACTAACATCTGTCCAAGCAACTCATGGTCTAAGCTACTCAGCAGCCAACAACCTGACATGATGCTCACACAAGTGCAATAGTGGCACACAGCCATGGTGGGTAACAAACTGTTCTTGATTTGGCCAATGGATCCACTCAGTAGACTAGAGCTGGATCTGGGAAACAAGTCAGAACCATATCCAAAAAGGAGCCCACTCTCCATTATCAAGCTCCCACCAATCTTGGGTTAAAAGAGGGCCTACACCTATTAAATTCTCTCTAAAAAATAAAAATTAAAAAAAAATAAAAACAATGGTTATCCCATTCATCTGGTGCTAACTTTACTCTCCATTGGCAAGTTTGCTTCTCTTTTTCAAATGGACACAGACACGATGAGAGAATCAGCCCCATGGCGCCTCACCAGGGTCATAGCTGAAACCATAGAGTAATTGGGGAAATGAGCAAGAGTTCTGCATTCTTGGTGAACCTGGTACCAGCACAAGGGTGATGGAGAGAGATACAGTGAACACTCAACTCCTGCCAAACCAGATATCCAGAGACACAGAGGCTCCCAAGACCTCATCACTTAAGTAAACTTAAAATGAATCCAACATGGCTCAGGGAAATTTGAAGAAGAAGGGCAGAAAGATAGTTAGAACCACATGTTGGATTTTATGCAGAGATACTGCCTCCCCACCATAACTGATACCTAAGCCCACAATGCATGACCCACATTCCCCAATGAGGAGGGTCCCTTTGTAGGGGCAAGGACAGGGAGGAGGCTAACAATGGTACCAACATGGCTGTATACACATTGTATACATAACTAATTAAAGAAAAAAAGAGGTAGGACCCATGAAAGATCATCATGTCATGAGGGTAGCTATCTATGAACAGGAAGCAGCCTGTACTAGACATTGGTAGCTGGACTTCACAGCCTCTGGAGCTGTGAGAAATGAATTTCCATTGTTTATAGCCCCCTTCCCCAATCTATGGTATTTTGTTACAACAGCCCAACAAACTAAGTGAATTAGTGTCTGCAACTTAAGTAACATTAAAGTTGAAGTTCAAATCACTCTACATGTTAGTCATCAATTCCTTGAATCTTTTTGATGCAACTCCTTTTAAACTGCACTTCTACCATTTTATTGTATAGAACATCTAACATAATCAAACTTTACTTATTGGTAGTTAACATGAGAGAGTCCATTCTATACTTATTGATTCTACAAATACTCATTAAATGCTCATTTCAAAGGAACAATGATGTATGGTTGTGATCAAAAAGGACATCTCTACCCTCAGATCTTCTCCTCCAGCTGGAACACAGATAAAAAGGGAAGGATTAAAATCTATAATGGAAGATCTGGTGATGGTATGCACTGTGATGGTACTAAGCAGAGAAGGCTACATTTGAACAGGTACCTAAATAGAAGTGAGTGATGCTCATTGTTGCAGTCATGTTTGCATTGCTGGCAGAAAACACCTGACCAAGAGCAGCTTGTGGGGGAAACAAAGGTTTGTTTTGGCCTAAAGACTTGAGAAGAAACTCCACAGTGGCAGGGGAAAATGATAGCATGAGCAGAGGGTGGATATCACCTCCTGGCCAATATTGGGTGGACAATAGCAACAGGAGAGTATGCCAAACACTGGCAAGAGAAAGCTGGCTATAACACCCATAAGCCCATCCCCAACAATATATATTTCCTCCAGAGAGCTTTAATTCCCAAATTGCCATCAGCTAGGAATCTAGCATTTAGAACAACTAAGTTTATGGGGGTCATCTGAATCAAGCCATCACATTCCGCCTCTGGCTCCCATAAACTGATAACAATCTATGATGTAAAATGCAATGTATTCAGTCCAACTTTAAAAGTCCCCATAGTTTTATCAATCCTAAGGATGTTCAAATATCCCCATAATCCAAGATCTTTTCACTGAGCCATAATATTTAAAAAAACATAATGGCACAGATATAAAAGATGGCATTGGACATATCAAAGAAATATTCAACCAATACAAGATTTAAACTGGGCAAATATCAAACTCTGTAGCTTCAAGTCCAACAACTCTAACCAGTGATAAGTCTCCAGGTCCGATAATTCTAACCAGCAACAAATCTCTGAAGTTCCAATTCCACTCCTCCAGCTAGGCTACTCACAGTCTTGGGAAACTTCATCTAGTGCTAACAGCCATCCTATAGTCCTGGCATCTCCACTGGCTCTGCACTGCAACCCACGGTTCATCCTCATGGTTCAATTAGGTCTCCATGCAGACATCCAACAAGCCTGCTTCACACTGCCCATTGCAATTTCTAAAACACAAGCCCGTGTGGCAAATTCAATGACCCTCTCTTTCCTGCATTTCTTATACTCCATAATAACAGGTGGGCTGCCAATTTGTTAATCCAGGGGGAATGTGGTAGCTTGAACAGATGGACTCCAATATATTCAGTGTTTTATTGGTTTGTAGTTTGGATCCACAGCCACCTGGCTGGAGGAGGTGTCACTGGGTAGATCTTAAGGTGTGGTAGTGAGCTTAAAATTCCAATCCAAAGATATGCAAAGTGTTCCTAGCTGGAGTTCCTGAAGTGTGCTGTATGGCTTCCTCTCTCTTTTTGGACTTGTGAAAGCAGGCCAGCTTCTTCTGCCATTTTGGAACTTCCCCTGATTCTATAAGCTTCAATAAATCCCTTCCTTCCATAACTGTGCTTGGCCTGGAAGTTCATCTCAGTGTAGCTAGAGCTGTCTACTACTACAGGAAGAACAAAGCAAACTTTGAAGAATAGGACATTCTTTCAGCATTCAGGTCCCTTAGAAAGACTCTGCATTCTTTTTGTTGTCCCAGTGCAAGTCAGCTGGCCCAAATCTCAATCGTTGTAATCTCTCATACAATTGCAACTGAACTTGCAGCAGTTCCACCCAGAGATGTCATTTTTCCTGTGCCATACGCCTCTGCTCACACTAGTCCATTTTTATACCATGCAACCCTGCACAAGTTCTCAGGACAGGGGCATAACAGCAAGGCTCTTACACAAACCACTTCTAGCCCAGCCCAGGCAAAGTTCTTTCTCATCCTTATAAGCCAAACATCACAGTCCTTAGTTCTTACTGCATTCAGGTCTTTAAACTCTGACCATAATGGTCCATCAAGTTGTACTTAGAGCACTTCAAGGCATCTCTTATGCCAAGGTTTCAAATCCTTTCACACTCCTCTCAAAAATCAGTTCCAAAAGGCCAAGGGCCATGCAGTCGAGTTTCTAGCAACAATGACCCCATTCTTTGTACCAACTTTACTGTTGCAGTCAGATTCACATTGCTGGAAGAAAACATTCAACCAAGAACAGTTTGTAGAAAAAAGTAGGTTTATTTTGGCTTACAGACTCTAGGGTAAGCTCCATGGTGACAGGTGGAAATGATGGCATAAGCAGACAGTAGACATCACCTCCTGGCCAACATCAGGTGGACAATAGCAACAGGAAAGTGTGCCAAACACTGGCAAAAGGAAGCTGACTATAGCACCCCTAAGCCTACCTCAAACAATACACTGCCTCCAGGAGGCTTTAATTCCCAAATTACGATCACCCAGGAATATAGCATCCAGAACACCTAAGTTTATGGGTGACACCTGAACCAAACCACCACACTCATTTTCTCATTATTTGATGTTGTTTTACTTAACCCCACTTAGCCTTCTAGAATTTTTGCTGTTCTTGTTTTGTTTACAGAGATACTTTAATCATGTACCTTTTGTGCTTCTTTAACATGGAATGTGGCTGCATAATTCCCTTCACCTAATATGTGAATCAAGGGTTTTCTATAACATAAGCTCAATATATCCTGTGTGATTTGACTTTGTGAAAAGAATGTTCAGCTAGACATAGGAGAATATTATAGTCAACATCATGTGTCATACACTATCGATGGTGTTATATATTTGTGTATGATATAAAAGATGACTTGGGGCTGGAGGGATGGCTTAGCTGTTAAGGCGTTTGCCTGCAAAGCCAAAGGACCCAGGTTCAATTCCACAGGACTCATGTATCAGGATGCACAAGGAGACGCACACATCTGGAATGCATTTGCAGTGGCTAGAGGCCCTGGTGTGCCTGTTTCTCTCTCTCTCTCTGTCAAATAAATAAATAATAAAATATAAAAAGAGGTTCTAGGCTGGAGGGATGGCTTAGCAGTTAAAGCACTAGCATGCAAAGCCTAAGGACCCAGGTTTGACTTCCCAGGACCTATACAAGCCAGATGCACAAGGTGGCACATGCTTCTGGAGTTCATTTGCAGCAGCTGAAGGCCCTGTTGCTCCCATTCTCCCTCCATACTCAAATATAAATAAAATAAAATATAAAAAGAGGTTCTGATTAATATATGTATGATATAAAAGAGGTTCTGATTACTTTTTTTCCAATTCATGTAACACAGTAATCTCAGAGCTCTTCCTTTCTCTTCATATTCAGAAGTGCTGAATAGAATATATTAGTCTATTTTTCTGTTCCCTAAGATATTCCCAGTGTGCACATTTTTCTGATGGTCCTAATTCAACTTTAACTGCTATTTTTTAGATTACCATCCCAAAGAATTGTCAAATTCTATAGATTCTTCTGCTTTAGCATCTCTAAATCATCGTTTCCAGAATCTGAATGAAATCCTCTCTTCCTGAAGACAAACTGTATCTTACTCATCTCTCATGAAGCCTAGCAACAGCACACTGTTATTGTAGGAATGGATACATTTCAGAAGAACTGTGGATGATTTTTAACTTTGATTCAAGTCTAAGGACACTTTGCTTCTGCATTTCTTTCTAAGGTGTGTGTGTGTGTGTGTGTGTGTACGTGCACACACCATGGCATGCAGCAAAGGCAGATGTACAAAATGGTGCATGCATCTGGAGTTCATTTGCAGCAGCTGGAGGCCCTGGTGCAGCCATTCTGTCTGCTTCTTTCTTTGTCCCTCTCTTTCAAATAATAAATAAATAAATAATAAAAGTGGGTTTTTTAAAAAGTTTAAAAGAAGCTGGTGCAGCCAAACACATCTGAACCCCCAGTCAGTTGGGGCAGAGACTAGACAATATCTGGGGTTCATTGATAGACAGCAGCTCTAAGATAGAAGCACAGACCCCCATCTCAAGGAAATACATGGATGAACAATAAGAGAAGGCTACCCAGCATTCTCCTCTGGCTTGTGCATGCACACACGTGGGGCATGTTCATCTTCACACATATGTGCATATCATACATACATACATACAGACTTTACACACAGAAGTATGCAAAAAAATCAAGTCACAACCATTACCTTAAGAAAGGACACAGATTGAATTGACATTATTTTACTTCCTTTATTTGACTGGGGTAGGATGAAACATCTTGGTGGGCAGTCTTTAGCTTGGTCAGGCCATATGCTTTTCCAGCTCTGTGTTTGCACCTTTTATGTATCCATATTCCCCCCAAAACCAGGAAGACCAGCGAAAGGGGAGCCATTGCAATACCCCAGGAGAATGTGGAGGTGACTGTGGGTAGAAGAAAGGAACATCACATAGATCAGTGTATTATTGCAGAACATGACAGGGCAGAACAGGTTTACAGAGAAAAAACAGGTTTTCCTAGTAAATATGCATTAATTTCCAGAAAGCTTATTCCTCACACCCAAGTGAAAGCTATTTAAGAATGAAGGCAGACAAAATCCGATTGCCAGAATGTTGCCAAGTGGGGACAGGAGCCAAGGGTCTGTGGTCCGGCATTGGACCGCGCACTTCAGATGTGTCTGCGTACATCTCACTTAGGCACGCATGACAGACCAGGGAGCAGAGTGCCCTCTGCACATGAGGGGAGGGGCTTGGATTGTACATATAGAAGCAAAGGAGAAAAACACAAACTTTGAAAGAAAACCCTTGAATGCCAAGGTGATTGCTTGGGTCCAATTATTTTATATTCTATTTCTAGGCATTTTTGTTATGGAAATATAGGACAAGACCGTGAATAAAAAATTTAAAGGTAGTAAGAGAACAGACATTTTAGGGGTGAGACCAGAATTCTCCTTTTTTATAGGGTCTGCTATATTAGCCCATGCTTGCCTCAAACTCTTGATCTCTTGCCTCGGGGCCTTGGAGTCTCAGGGTTGGTTTACAGGTTTATAGGAGGCCATATTTTTAAGCTATTATTTGCCACAGTATGCCCTGTCATTCAGGAACCAACACGATCTTAACCTGATTCTTTAGGGGATTGTCATCCCTCACAGTTCACATGGATTGAAATACATGAAGCTATAATTTCAAAGACTGGGTACATGTTCCTCTCAATGTCAATGGAAGGCTCGGCTGTACTGGGGGGCTATCATAGCTTGCCCAGAGACAGACACACTACTAAGTCAAGCTCAGGTAATAGAAAATTTAAATTTACAGCATGAGGACCTGGCAGAGCCTAGGTTCCTTCACTAATCTGATTCCCAGAATGGAGAAGCTGCTCTCTGTGGGACCCTGTCTTCCAAATCTATGACCTACTACCTCATCACCCTCCTGGCAAGGAAGTGATCTGGGACACCACCCTGTGCACACAAGTTCTAGTTCTCAAACTTCAATCTGAAAAGAGCAGGTAAATTGTAGCCTTTGGCTGCCCGGGAGAGTCTGTGTGGAGGTGCCAGGGGCTAGGTCAGGGATGTGTGATAAAACTCTTGGGTAGATGAGCGCCTGTGAGGTTCAGAGCCCAGCTGGAGCTGTGCTGGGTATCTCTTCCTATTCTGAGGCTTCACCAAGTCATTAGTTTTCTTCTTGTCCAGAGCTGCCTCCCAGAAAATCATGAGGCGTGGAGCTACTGGCGCCTTCCTGACTACCCCAAGCTTGCCAGGAGTGCCAATTAGGTTCCTGCTCAGGATCACTTTGGCTTGTAGGCCTTTGTCTTGGGGCTATAAAGAGACACTACATTAACTGCATTACTCTTTCAAACATAAAGACTAAATCAGTTTGGGTCAGAAATTGGGATTTTGTCTTTCTTTTTTAACTGTTCTTACATAAACATTAGGCAGATTTGGCTTTGCATTTATTTCCTGTTGCCTAGTGGCTTTGACCTTAAAGCGACCCTGAACCTTGGCAGTATCTCTTGCAGGATGGCGCTTTTCAGCACGGAGATAAGGAATGACACATCCCCATCTAGAGACCATGTGAGGTCAGCAGAGCCTTGTGAGGACTACGGATATTTGGAAGTCCATCACAGAGTCACTTTATGTTTCCCAAAAATTAGTTTGCATCTCAATTTTTCAATCTGAACATTATTTCCTAATGTCCAGCTTCCATGGTATGGAAAAAAAAAATATTTTCTTTCAGCACCCACCAAGGAATCATTTGAGCAACACAGAATTGTGTCTGCATCCGCAGAACATTCAACAAGTTATTATTCCCTTTAGTGTCTCCCACAAGCATACCTTCTTTAACAGTAGTGTGTAGTGAATGAAAGCTCCGTGGATTATGGGCAACACATTTAAAATCTGTGCTCAAATCCTCCCTTGTGACTGGATCAAAAATCAGTGACACTTCGACATAGTTCTCGTCATTTTCTGAATATTGGCTGAGTGAGAAAACATTCACTTCAAACATGACACATCAGATGCAAACTTGCTTCATCAAAGATTCACAAATTAGGATCACCTGTTGTTTTAAACTGATATCAAGTTTCATACAGTTAGAATTTGCAATCATAGTTGATGTTTATTTGGGAGAATTTATAAGCCTGCTCCTGAAACTCCATATGTGATTGAACTGTTCACTGTCATAGGACATGCGCTAAAATGACAGCAGATACTCTCCCTTCAGTTTAGACTGAAACCTCCATGTTTCAAACATCCTTGAACAAAAATACCTGCACTACTCAAGTGGGGACATAAAACTCCACTTTTGGAGAAATTTGACTTTCTCATCAATAAATGATTCACATTTTGAAGCATAGGAATTTTCCAGGACTTCCAGCCCTCAGTGGCATCTACCCTTCATTTCCGTTGCTAGCCATCACTGTAGAAACTCAAGTCCAGGCTAGAGGAAGTGTTCTAGTTGGGGAAGCTGCTATTTGAAACCTTCGCACAAGCTGAGGACATCTATTCACAGGAATAAAAGCATCTGAAGTGGATTCATTAGGACCATTTTTGGTTTTCCTGGAGAGGATTTTTTTTTCCTTTAAGTAAATTAATAGTATGAGTAAATTGATATTGAGCAGTTAGTTGCGACCAAGGTTTTTCACTAAGGACTTGCAAGCAAATGATTATTCTAACACATCATTTTTATCCATTAAGTTGCATCCATAAAGAACTTTTTAAAAAAATACTCATTTTTCGCAAGAAGAGAGAGATAGAGAAGAGAGAGAGAGAAAGAGAATGGATGCACAGGGCCTCCAGCCACTGCAAACAAAACTCCAGATGCATGCGACACTTTGTGCATATGGCTTTACATGGGTACTAAGGAATTGAACTCAGGTCGTCAGGCATTGCAAGTAAGTGCCCTAACCACTGAGAAATCTCTCCAGCCCAAGAACTTTTTTTGTTTTAAACAAGAACTTTTTATATTTTTATTTAGATATTTGAGACAGAGAGAGAGTAAGCATGGTTGCCGTAGGACCTCTTGTTGCTGTAAACAAACTCCAGATGATGAGCCACTTTATGCATCTGACTTTATGCGTGTAATGGGATACTAAACTCAGGCCAGTAGGCTTTATAAGTAAGTGACTTTAACTGATGAGCAACCTCTCCAACCCCTAAAAATAATGTTTTTGTTAATATTTCCAGAAACAATAAAAAAAAAAAACCTGGCAAGCAAGAGTTTAGGCTTATTCCAAGTTTCAAAACTACAAATTTAAAAATACTTTAGAATTGGGAACTAACTTTGGCCTCCCTCATAATCAAATGACAAGGTCTGATCTAGTTTCCCACTATGAAAACATTTTTGAGAGATGGATATTTACAAAAACTAAACTATTGCCTCTTTCCTTCTCATCTTCAGAGACCATGGAAGCCACAGCTTTTGGACAAATAGAATAAGCACACCAATACAGACACTGTGTTCAGGTTTCAGACTCTTCATGAAAATGTTTAAGAGGTCCCTTCGGAGGGGGGAGGACAGGGAGGAGGCTAACGATATCACCAACATGGCTGTTTACACACTGAGTATGTTTATAACTAATAAAGAAAAAAAGAGTGATGAGACAGAGTGGGAATGGAAATGTACTAACTCTAAAATATTTTTAACCAGCAAAAATGAAGAAATAAATCTTTTTAAAATATTTTAACTGATTTATTTGCAAACAGAGAGCGAGAGAGAAAGAATAAAAGAGAAAGAGAGAAAGAAGAAAGAAAGAGAGAGAGAAAGAAAGAAAGAAAGAAAGAAAGAAAGAAAGAAAGAAAGGAAGGAAGGAAGGAAGGAAGGAAGGAAGGAAGGAAGGAAGGAAGGAAGAAAGAAAATCAGAAAGACTGGAGAGATGGAGAGATGGCTCAGTGGTTGAGGTGCCCAGCTACAAAGCTGGATGCACAAGGGTGCCTGTGTCTGGAGTAGTTTGTTTACAGTAGCTAGAGGCCTGGCATGCCCATGCTCATCCTCTCCCCCCCTCAACCCACCTCCTAGCTTACAAATAAATATATTAAAATATTTTTTAAAAGAAAGAAAACAAAGTGTCTCAGCACAGGCCAGGGCCTTTTGCCACTGCAAATAAACTCCAGATACATGTGCTACATTGTGTACCTGGCTTTATGTGGGTACTGGGGAATCAAACCTGGCTGGTCAGGCTTTGTAAGTAAGTACCTTTAACCACTGAGCCATCTCTCCAGAGAAATAAATATGTAGAGCCAACTAGTCAACTGCAGTTCAACTTAGGTATGTCTAGAGAATGTATGATTCTCAAGATATTTTTAATATTTTATTTATTTGCAAGGAGAAAGAAGGGAGGGAAATGGGAATAGAATCCAGGTCTTTAGGCATTACAGGTGAGTCTTAACCATTTAGCCATCTCTCTAGCCTCTCAAAATAAGCTTTAGCAACATTCAAACATTAAACTTCTAAAATTCCAACAGTTTGGGATAGAAGAAAAGATACTTTTACTGCAGTTTGTGTCATAATGGCACGTTAAATGTGACATTGTCTTCATAATAAAGTGAAGCCTAAGAGCTATCACAACAGATGACCCTCTCCTACTTACCTGAGCAGCCCCTCAGTCACACGCCCTCCTGGGTAGGCAAGTGAGATAAAACTGTCATTAGCCATCCACCATACAATGGTGTTGGAGGGTGTGCCTGCTCCCAGAAACACCTTGCATGGGACTATCAGTCTTGATCCTGTGGATAGCAAGAAACAACACAAAAGTTATAAGAACCCAGCACCCATGCTGAGAGAAATCTTAGCCCTTCCTCACATGCCTCCCCCATCAGGCTTTACAAGCAAGTGCCTTTAACTGCTGAGCCATCTCTTCAGCTCATCCAATCCTTTTCTTACAAGAAGAGGTCATTTCTTCAAATGATTCTGTTTAAGTACAGGGTTTTTTTTTTTAAGATTTATTTATTTATTAGAGACACAGGTGGGGGAGGGGGAGATAGAAATAGAGAGAGATTGGGTGTACCAGGGCTTCTAGCCACTGTAAACGAATTCCAGATGCATGTGCCACCATGTGCATCTGGCTTACGTGGGAACTGGAGAGTGGAACCTAGGTCCTTAGGTTTTGCAGGCATGCACCTTAACTGCTGAGCCATCTGTCCAGCTCCTTAAGTACAGTTTTAACAGTTATATCTGTAGCACCTTCAGCATAACTTTTCAGCAGGTTAAAAACTCAAAAGCGGGCTGGAGAGATGGCTTAGCGGTTAAGCGCTTGCCTGAGAAGCCTAAGGACCCCGGTTCGAGGCTCGGTTCCCCAGGTCCCACGTTAGCCAGATGCACAAGGGGGCGCACGCATCTGGAGTTCGTTTGCAGAGGCTGGAAGCCCTGGCGCGCCCATTCTCTCTCTCTCCCTCTATCTGTCTTTCTCTCTGTGTCTGTCTCTCTCAAATAAATAAATAAATAAATAATATTAAAAAAAAATAAAAAAAAAACTCAAAAGCAAAAGCACATGAACTTGAGAAGCTTCACCAAGCCATATAGCATCTGCAGAGCATACTAAATTCAAAGGCTGCCTTCTTCCAAAGTTGATTCTAACTACTTCAAAATATACAGATCATTTCTTTTTCTTTCTTTTTGCCCTTTGCTGGTCTCAGCGCTCACATTTTCTCCTTAGAACTCTCCATTCCAAGAGGGTGCTCAATTAGAATTAATCCTTTGAAAACCAACTACAGAGCTGGAGAGATGACTTAGTTGTTAAGGCATTTTCTGGCTTAGCCAGAGAACCCAGGTTCAATTTCCCAGGACCAACATAAGCCCTATGCACAAGGTGGCACATGCAGCTGGAGTTTTTTTGCAGTGGCTGAAGGCCCTGGCATGCCCATTCTTTCTTTCTCTCTCCCTCTCTCTCTCTCTCTCTCTCTCTCTCTCTCTCTCTCTCTCTCAAATACATAAATATAAAATATTTAAAATCAATAAATGAAAATTAAAAACCAAGCTGTGTGTGGTGGCACACACTTTTAATCCCAGCACTTGGGAGGCAGGGGTAGAAGGATCACCATGGGTTCAAGGCCACCCTGAGACTACATAATAAATTCCAGTTAAGCCTGGGCTAGAGTTAAAACCAACTATGTAGCATCCTCTACAGCTATACAGTATGATTGCATGAGATATTTTCTGCCTAGTCAGATATTTTTCTTTCTAATTCAACAAAGAGGAGGAGAGAGAAAAGATAAATACTATGTACTCTTTTCTTCCTCCTGGGAGTATACCTTCTGTAGTTTGCCTTTAATGAACCTGTCCCTACTCCACGCTCAGAATGTCAGCTTTTCCCTGCCCTTTGTCATGCTTATGACCTTAAACACTGTGGTGGTTTGATTCAGGTGTCCCCCATAAACTTAGGTATTCTGAATGCTAGTCTCCCCAGTTGATGGCAATTGGAAATTAAAGTCTCCTGGAAGTGGTGTATTGTTGGGGTCAGGTTTATGGGTATTATAGCCAGTTTCACCTTGCCAGTGTTTGATGCACTCCACCTCATGCTGGCCAGGGGGTAATATCCACCCTCTGCTCATGTCATCATTTTTCCCTGCCATCATGGAGCTTCTCCTAGAGTCTGAAAGTCAAAATAAATCCTTTTTTTCTACAAGCTGCTCTTGGTTGGGTGACTTCTGCCAGCAATGCAAACCTGACTGCAACAAACACTTGTCCCAGCCAGAGCTGCACACATACATTGTACCTGGGTTGTGTCTAGCATGTGCAAAGCCTCAGCTCTGGGGAAGGGGGTAGAGGGTCATGTGACTCCACCATGCACTTCAGTGCATTCAGAGCAACCCATGGAGAACTGGGCTCCACTCAGTTCCTAGGAGCTTGGGCTCTGGGGTCCAGGCAGTACCAGCAACTGCTCCAGTGTCCTGACTTTCAAACAGCTGGTGATAGAGCCGAGGTGGTCAAGTGGCTTCAATGAGCAGTCCCAGCATCTACACCAAACCCTCTTCCTCTATGGCCTACAATTACATTTTGAAATCCAGACCTAACACCAGAGAAAAGTGTTTAAACTATTAAAAATCTTCCTTTAAAAGGCACTCTAAACTCAACACAGGCCTGTCATGGCTTAGTGAATATCAGGGAAAAGGTGGTGGAAAGATTGTAAGAGCTACAGAGTAGGAATACCCTGAGGCACAGTCCCCCCACCCTCACCCCACAGGGACTGACTGAGGCCTTCATGACCCCACAGTGAAGACCAAAACCCCACCGAGGAGGGCCACCAGGGAAATGGGAGCAGGGCAAAAGGATAAAAGAATATAACCTCTCTCTTGCTTTCTCTCCATATGTGTGTGCGTGTGTGTATTTAAACCAGGCCTTGAGAAATGCACATCAGAGCTGCAGAAGCATTACACAGAAACAAGCACAGAAAAGGGTGTATATGGGCTTCCCTGGCATGCAGACCTGAGTCTGCAGCCCAATCTGACCCTGTGGGTGGCTTTTTGAACTTCATGGTGTCACTAGGCTCCCTTGGATGGCTTTTCCTAATGGAAATGGGAGAAATGACCTACAGACTTAGTGTTGAGTTTCATGAATTCCCAGTAGAAGTTCAATAGCTGGCAATCTCACCTCACTATGAGCCTCAGAAAGCAGTTAGTATGGCCCAACAATGGGCCACCACTGACCCCTATGATGGAGCATCCAACAAGTGTACTGCTCAAGACAACTTGCACCAACATGAGGTAAAAAGCAGAGCCCCCTTTCTTTTGGTTTACTCAAGGTAGGGTCTCACTCTAGCCCAGGTTGACTTGGAACGCACTCTGTAGTCCCAGGCTTGCCTCCAACCCATGGCAATCCTCCTACCTATGCCTTCAAAGGGCTGGGATTAAAGACATGTGCCACCACACCTTGCTGGTAGCCCTTTTTAATTATACCATGCAATGATTTGCTCAGCTATTTCAATAAACAAGAAACTATCTGTGGTCACAGCTGGTTTTATGTGACTTCAAATGGAGTCTTAGAGTGCTTCTAAGCATCAGCCAAATTTTAGTAGTATGACTTATGTCAAAGCCAATAAAGATGCTAGCTGTTTGAGAGGTTTCTGCTGTTAGTCCTTTTTTATAGTTAACAACTGTTGCCAAAATATTCACCTTTTTACATTTTTATTTTTGTAGGTGGAACTTCCATGAACAAAAGTATTCTTGTTTTCAAATAATGCCATTCTCATTAATATTTGGCAAACAAAAATATTCTCTTGTATTGGCCATCTCAGCCCCACACACTGGTGTTTTAAGTTTTCCACTCAGGTCCCCAAAGGGTGATGTGGTCACCAGAATCAAGTCCCAAGTCCCTAGTGCTGAGATTTCAGGACATGTAGGTTGCACAATCCTTGCAGCTCTTACCCAGAGATGCTGGTATGGTCTCTAAGGGAGAAATAATCACAGGAGTGGTTTCCATGGTTGTTTCTAAGAAAGTTGTAAAGAAAAGAAATTACATTAGAAACGTCTTCATTTCAAGCTGAGATTCAGATTCCATTATTTGACAAAGTGATCCTTTACCATGTTGCCTATTGTAAGAATCAGCCTTTGTCTGGCAAAGAAAACAAGCTCTCTACAAAATTGATCCTCTTTGGCCAGTGATTTTCCCAACAAAGACATTACTGGAAGAGGCCACAGTTACACATTCCTCTGACAGATGGTCTTTGTTATTTGCTCTACGATAAACAATTAGCTAGTGCTCTCCCCAACTTCCTGAATGCACACACACTGATGATATCCACAGGCTAGGTATTGCTAAGTATAGAGTAAATATTAAAAATGTGCTCCCACTCCTCCAAAATGCCCACCACAAAACACTGAAGATGTACTTATTCAAGAGAAGGAAAGGAGCTAAAAAGTAACATGTTTGTGGGCTGGAGAGATGGCTTAGCAGGTAAGGAGTTTTCCTGCTAAGCCTAAGGACACATGTTCAATTCCCCAGGACCAACATAAGACATATGCACAAAGTGGCACATGTGTCTGGAGTTCGTTTGCAACAGCTGGAGGTCCTGGTGCTCCCATTACCCCCCTCTCATAAATAAAAATAAATATTTTATAAAATGATAATTTATATAGTAATGTGTTTGTAAAGCTAATCCCACACTGAGTAATATACACAGCAGCCCAGTTTTGCTCCCTAATGCCTTCTTAACTAAAGAACACAAACTCTTTGGGGAGGCTGAAGTGGATCTCCAAAGGATTAGAACCAACTTAAAAAACTGGGTTCCTGGGCTGGAGAGGTAGCGTGATTAAGGCTTTTGCCTGCAAAGTCAAAGGATCCTGGTTCGACTCTCCAGAACCCACATAAGCCAAATGCCCGAGGAGGCGCATGCATCTGCAGTTCACTTGCAGTGGCTGGTGGCCCTGGTGTGGCCATTCTCTCTCCCTCTCTCTCTATCTCTCTATATCTCTCTCCCTCTTTCTCTCAAATAAATAAAATATATAAAAAACTGGGTTCCTAAGGCTGGGGAGATGGATCAGTGGTTAAAGATACTTGCTTGCAAAGCCTAATGGCCCAGGGTTCGATTCCCCAGCTCCCACAAAAGTTAGATGCACAAAGGAACAGATACATCTGAAGTCTGCAGCAGCAAGACACCTTGGTTCACTCACCTCTCCCCCCATCTCTTGCTTCAAAAATAAATAAATACATAAATAAACAAAAATATTTTTAAATTTTATAAACTAAGAAACTGGGCATTAAAGTGGTTCCAAAATCATAGGTGAAGACTAAGTGGATAGTGCAGGCTATCCCAAAACTGGCCTTACCAGCATTTCTTCCTCTAAAATGTGTGAAAAATCCTCATACAAATCAACAGCATAGCTTTATAAGCATATGGCTTCTTCAATGTGGCCTCTCAAAATTGCATTGTTACCAGAGAGCTTGGGATAATCAAGGGGGTGAAACAGGCCTTTGGGATCAGACATCTCAGTGGTTCTCAAAGTAGAGTGTAAACCAGCATTATCTGAGGGGGAAGGGAGGACTTGCGATTTCAGCATCTCAAACCCGTTTTCAGTTTAGTAGATCTGCACAGGACCACACATTGTGCATGTGTAATTAGTTCTCAGGTGGTGCCACAGCTGCTGGTTAGGGAGCACCCTTTGAGAACCACGGAGACACAGTTTAACTTCAAACACAATAGAATGTGTAGGTTGGCCGCCCCCTGGTGTTCCTCTGCAGTATCGCACAACCAGGATTGATGACCGCTTGAAATAATGGGGGTTTCACACACTAGTACGAGAGGAACAAGGAGTTAATATGGATGAATTCTCACAGGACAGGAAAAGAAGTATAATCAGGAGGCTTAATTCATAGGAAATATCATGCTCCTTATAATACCAAAGAATCCTTCAATCATGTAAAAAGAAGTATTTTCCCTCATAGACCAATTATTTAAAGTTTCCAAAATTCTCTGAAGTCCCCTTAAAAGACTCCAATTGTGTTAGCTGCTTAGTACATGGGAGAAATAGCATATTCTCCAGGGTGGAGTCCAGGACACACAGCACTTTTTAAAGATGTTAAGTGCTACCCAATCCTGTCCACAACACTATTTTCAAGCCCAGTTGATTCAGGTACTCTAAAATCTGAAATGTTTTGCACATTGATATGATTCCACAAGTGAAAAACTTCACACCATTAAACTTTGTTTTATATACATAGTTATTTAAAATACTGTATAGCCATCCTATAGTCTCAGCAATCAAAGGATAAGTCCAGAGGATCTTAAGTTAGAAGTCAGACTATAGACCATGGACCACACAGCCATTCTGATACAGCCTGTATACTGCCCACAACCATGTCTCAGAAGAAAAAAGAAATGAAAAAGAAAACATTGCATCAAACTAACTTCAGGTCATATGTGTAAGATATGTATGAAACATAAATTAATTTCATATTTAGTCCTTGGTACATCCCCAAGATTATGCATACAAAATATCCAAAATTTAAAAATAATCTAAAATCTTAAAGATTTCTAGTTTCAAGCTTCCAAATAAGTACTATTCAACCTGTATCAAGAGCAACTAGAGATATTTTAGGGAGAAAAAAAATTCCAGTGGATATGTCAATTGATTAATAACCCTACAGGTAAAAATCCAAAAACTCAGTATCCTACAATTATACATAGAAGTATGGTAACTGTGTTCTGGCCACCATTCCAGAAGGTGTAAACCATCCATGTGTGGATTTTTCAAAGGGACTATCCAAGAAAACCTCTGTTTGGCCCCCTCTTGTGGTGGGTTTTAACCTCACTCTTTTCAAAAGGCTGGTTTAATTTCTTAACTGTTCATTCACTTTTCTTTGTAACACCTTTCAAAGGGTCATACACATGTCTTACATAGTCTTTAAAATAACTGGCATATCCACTTTCCTTTCCCTTCATACAAGAGACATTCAAGGGCTTCAAAGTTATTGTACAGCAAATTCCTCTGAATTGAAATATTCCCTCCCAAAGGAAGGAGGTTGTCAAGAAATAACAAGTCTAGGAGACCTGAACCATAAAAAGTCACATGACCACTCCCCAAAGTTACAGGATTTGTAAACAACTGTTGAGGGACAGAAACTAACCAATGTTGTGCAGCAATTTTCTCTGAACTGAAACATTCTCTCCTGAGCTCAGGGGCTTCAAAGGTTAAATCTGGGAGATGTAAAACTTAAAAGGTCTTTCCCTAAGGTCAAACAACTGCTTGGCAAGGAGGCTTTCTGACCTACCCGGCAGAGCTGCCAGCAAGACTGCAGGGGCTCCAGAGATGCAGGCTCCCTAAGTCAGCAGCTATGCAGAGGTGGGCTTCTCTATGATGCCATGGCCTTTGAGTCACCATGTTATGTAAGTAACTCCTCACCTTATCCTATAAGTAACCCCTCCCACCAGAAAAACATTGGTTCACCAAGACTGGTATTGGTGCAATTGTGCTTCGGTCCCTTGTCTGTGTCCTGTCTGGGCTGAGCAGACATGCGTACTCTGCAGGAAAAATGTTTCACACCACATAAGTGAACCTGCCTTTATTCTTCTGATGCTTCATACTGAGCCAGGCAAGACAGATGCCTCAACAGTAAGTACTTACTTTTGACACGGAGTTTAATAGTTCTCGTGATGTTGTAGTCCCTGCCTTCATGGGAAAATGCTGCAACACATCTGTAATAGCCTGTGTCCTCAGCGGATGCACTGGATATGAATAAGCGAGTGGGGTCCCCCACACTCAGAAATTTCTCATTGTCTTTATCCAGAAGGTCAGAGCCCTTAAGGGAAAACATGCTCTAATTACATCATGGACTAATACAGATCTCAACTACTATGAATCACATCATCATTAGCAAGCAGGTTGAATTTGCAGCCCAAGAAGTCCCCTTATATTTATTGACTTTAACAATTTTGTCACTTGGGCATGCTTTTATTTGTGCCTTTTAAGAAAATGATTTTTTTGAGACAGCATCTCACTATGTAGCCCACTCTGACCTCATGTTCATGATCCTCCTGCTTCAGCCTCCTGAGTGTTGGAATTACAGGTCTGTGACCCCATGCCCCACTTAGAAAAAGGAATCTGTTAGTAGATAGGTGATGATAGATGGATAGATTAGATAGAGTAGATAGATAGATAGATAGATAGATAGATAGATGCATATACATGCATGCACATATAAGCATATGATTTATTTGTCCTTGAAAGAATAGACCATCTAAAATATGAACATATTTATTATGGCCTAACTGCCTCCTACTGGCTATGAGAAATATCCAGAAAGACCACTATTGAACAGTCATAGTGACTTAAAAGACAATATTTGGCAGAGATATTATAGAAATTTCTTTGACAATCATTTCAATTTTAGGAGTTATAACAATAGAAAAACATGTGAGAAAAACTATGTGGGATAAATGAGTCTGCAGTTCTTATATGGACATGAAGTTCCAATTAAAACAGAAGACTCAAGATCCACGTCTCCAGTATAAAAAAGTGGAATGAGACTTAAAAGAAGCCTAAAGAGCACACCACATCCTCAGGAACGTTCCATTTAAACCATGGTGGCACATGCCTATAAATCTCAGCATTTGGGAAGCTGAGGTAGGAAGATGGTGAGTTTGAAGCATTGGCACACACACATACATACATACATGCACACACACACACACACACACACACACACACACACAAACTGGAAAAGAAAAGAAAACATGATCAAAGTTTGAGAATATGCATTAATCAAATATTGAGTCACTTCTTAACCTTGCTCTGGGTGTCAGTCACATGGTTCATGGAGCATTGTGTAATTGAAAGGAGAGATTCCAAGGCCCCTAGCTTGAGTAGTCAAATAAGTAAGTAGGGCCCAGCACCACAGTTATCTCAGTGTGGAGCAAGGGGTTAGGGTTTTGGCTTCTCTAGCTGCCAACTTTATAACCTTCAATAGGTTCCTACTGTTTTCTGCCAATTATAAAAAGGAGAAAGCAATAGTCCCTACTTTATTAAATTGCTTGTTGGGTCATTTAAAACAGGCTTGGTACAGTACATGCTTAGTAATGCATGATTATGGAGGGACCCAATACTGTTAAGTACCATCATGATATCCTTGTTCACCCCCATTTATTAAGCACCATTTATATGTGAAGCACTCTACTCATACACTTTACTCCCTTTCATCTGCAAAACAATCCCAGGCTGTAGGATTTACTAATTGCCTTCTTACAAGCAGACAGATTCAAGTGGGGAAGTAACTTAGCCATGGCTTAAAGAAGGAACAAAGTTTCAAACTTGGATCACTGTTCTAGCCCCTGCAGGCAAAACCTCCCATTTGTCCTCTCCCTGCACTTTCCAAACTAAAAGAGCAGGCCTTCTACAACTCACCTAGCATTTTTATAAGGCCAGCTATTTGTCCTACTTTCAGAAAATCATTTTAAAAGTTTCCAATATTGGGCTGAAGAGATGGCTTATCAGTTAAGGTACTTGCCTGCAAAGCCTAAGGGCCAGAGTTGAATTCCCCAGTACCCACATAAAGCCAGATGCACAAGGTGGTGCATGCATCCGGAGTTTGTTTACAGTGGCAGGAGGTCTTGGTGCTCCCATTATCTCTCTGTCTCTCACCCCCTCATCTGCGTCTTTTTTTCCAGTCTCTCTCCCTCAAATAAATAAATAAAATATTTTTTTAAAAAGTTTCCAATATTAAAATGATGTGGTACATATATGTACATGTATGGATCTTATACCACTCAACTGGTTAACTTATCATTGATTAAAGGAGTTAGTCTTACCAGTGACTAAACAAATACTGTACTTTTAAGTATCAATCTATTATCTAGAGTAGAAGTTAGCAAGTTCTTTCAGGAAAAAGCCAGATAGGAAATATTTAAGCACAGTCACAGTCTGCATGGTCTCTGTCACAACTCAGTGTAAAACAGACACAGACAATCCATAAATTAATGAGCAGGCTGTGTTCTAATAAAATCTTATTTATGGACACTGGAGTTTGAACTTAATGGTCACTACCAAAGAATTCTTCCAATTTTTTCAAACATTTAAAAAGTGAAAATTGGGCTGGAGAGATGGCTTAGCGGTTAAGCGCTTGCCTGTGAAGCCTAAGGACCCCGGTTCGAGGCTCAGTTCCCCAGGTTCCATGTTAGCCAGATGCACAAGGGGGCGCACGCGTCTGGAGTTCATTTGCAGAGGCTGGAAGCCCTGGCGCGCCCATTCTCTCTCTCCCTCTATCTGTCTTTCTCTCTGTGTCTGTCGCTCTCAAATAAATAAATAAAAAATATTTTTAAAAAAAAAAAGTAAAAATTATCCCTGGCTTATGACTTACACAAAGGCAGGTGGCAGCTCTCTATGGCTCTAGGCTATCATTTGCCAACAGGTGTTCTACATAAGGATGCCTGATTACCTCACTAAGAGCCATTAAAACACTTGGCATTTATTCAACCACACAAAAGGGAAATTTTATCTAAGTTACTTCTTTAACCACAAAGATTATGTGCTTTAACAGAAACTTCTTTACTATATATATATATATATATATATATATATACATATATATATATGTATATATATAATCTAATTTACATTTAGACAAATAAACATATTAATTATACATATAAATAAAGTGAATGTATTGTACTTGAAATTGGATTATGTAACTTTTTATGGCTGCTAAGACATGTTTAAATGACAGTTAAATTGTTTGCTTTCAAATGTACCTTATACCACTGAATCTTTGCATCAATTTTGTTGGGGAAGAAATCTTTCAGATCAGGGCATACTAATGACCCAGAGACAGGTATGGTTACAATTTGCAGGTATGAGATGAGTGGCAGGGAAGCTTCTGTATCCTCAAATGTCCCAAGTTCAATGGACATTTCTTCACAGTAAGAAGCATTTCTGGTTGAAGAAAGAAGAAAGAAATAATTAAAGAAAGAAAGAAAGAACGAGAAAGAAAAATAAGGAAGCAATAAATGGTAAGACAATGATTTCTCCAACTCCATTAAATTCTGTGTCTGCAATTTTTTTTATTAGGATTTTACCTGATTTATCTTAAATTCTTTAGAGACAACAAAACATCATATCACAATTGTGTAGAAGCCATGCTGTATCCTGTGCTTTTCATGAAGGATCCTTCACAAGATGGATTCCAGTGCTAACAGCTAGCTCCAAGTCGTTTTCACAGGTTCTTAAAACATTCAAATTCCTCAATGCATGAACCCAGCTTCAATATATAATGACTTCATGGTCCAAGGAACAAGACAGATTATTCCCCAAGACATACTATCTCCATAAAAAAATAAAATTCCCTACACTTCCCTTAGGAATTTACCAACTGGATTCCAGTTTCAGATAACAAACTTAATGTTAAGACTATAAAAAATGGAAATACTGCATGTGGGAATTAACTTAGTATTATTTCTAACTTTTTTGTTATTGGCCAATTCTACCAAAACCCTAAAATTGAGAAAAAGAAAAAGAAAGGCAAGCTCTTGCTGAAAATATGGAAGAAATGGATAGAAGGCTAGAATATAGTAATTCAATAAAGATGAAAATAAAATATCAGACCAATAGAAAGGAAATGAGCAAACAATTTATGCACAAAGAAATGCAGAAAATTAACTCTCACCTTGAAATGCATAATCTCACTATAAGCTGAAGGAAAGCAAATGAGAAGTCTAAAGAAGAGTGTGCACATGGAGAATGGCCATCATGTATGTCATAAAAAGGTGACTCTGAGCTGAATGTTTTACATATATTATTTCATTTATTCTCCAACCTTATAAAGTAGAAATTATTACCATGTCATTTTTAAATTAAGGAAATTAAGAATAAAATTTAAGCAGTTTCCTAAGGCTGTATAAGTACTACAACATCAACTAAAGGACTCTGAGAAAAACTATAAGATAGAGTAATTCTCTGAAAGCAAAGTTTACTGAACATATTAAGAGTTACAAGTCTGTGCACATTATTGATCTGGAAATTCCCATGGGACAAGATACTGAGACTTGGGATGTCGGGGAATTTGTTCTCATGCCATCTCATGTCCGTGTCTACAAATGTCAAAATGTGTAGACAGCTGCTGGTTTCTCCCTCTAGTTGAAGCTCAATCAAAAGACAAGGTCAGGGCTGGAGAAATGGCTTAGTGACTAAGGCATTTGCCTACAGGGTCAAAGGTCCCAGGTTTGATTCCCCAGGACCCACATAAGCCAGATACACAAGGTAGTACATGCATCTGGAGTCCATTTTCAGTGACGCCCATCCCATTCTCCCTCTCTCTCTCTCTCTCTCTCTCTCTCTCTCTCTCTCTCTCTCTCTCTCTCTCTTTCTTCTTCTTCTTCTTCTTCTTCTTCTTCTTCTTCTTCTTCTTCTTCTTCTTCTTCTTCTCTTCTTCTTCTCTCTCTCTCTCTCTCAAATAAATTAAATAAATTTTAAAATAAAGACAGGCTCAAAGGGAAACCAAGTAAACCTTCCTGGATGCCTGACATGCTGGGGTTCCCACTGCCCCATCAGTCTCAGAGCTCCTTCCTTTTCCTACAGAAATATAAGCATTTGTTATAATTTTAATTCTGATATACTAACTAACTTTAAGACACACATGACTAAGCTCACTTCTCCCAGATGCTAGCACATATCACCTCAATAGCCCTATGGGAGACCTCAGGAAGAAAGCATTTCCATATCCTTGACCAGCTACCAGGACATTCTCAGTTTAAGATCCTCCCAGCACTGTGATCTCACACAACACTCCCCCCAAAAAACCTCCTTTCCAAGGAAGAAAAGTAAGTCCTGAATATCAACATAGAAAGTGGAGGGCTAAGATTCCCATCTACATCTTTCTGATTCCAAATTCCATTTTCCCTGCGATACCATTAGGTTTTCTTAGTAGAATCCCTTAAAGAAAGATATAATTTGTCTTACTCTAAATAAGGAAGAAAACATAGGGAGAAAGCAGCATTTATTGCAGCTGCAAAATAAGATATCCAGATTTCTCTTGCCTGCTTCCTAAGCAAAATTCACTAACAGGTTCAAACTTGTCCCTAAATTTTTAGAGAGGGAGTGAGACATATAGATGGCAGTGCTAAGCTGGATTTTATTTGGAAAGATTCACAACACAAGTATGTGTATAAATCACTTCACCATTCCCTCTCTCAGCGCTCTAAATCTCAACACAAAACCTAAAAGGGCTAAAAGTCTTGTCACCAATAATTACTTTGTGCTAAGGAGGTATGGTAGTTTAAATAGATGGCCCAATGTATTCAGTTTTATTATAGTTTGTAATTTAGATCTGCAGCCAACTGGTTGGAGGAGGTGGATCTTAGGGTCCAGCCCTAAGGCGGTTGTGGTAGATTTGAGATTTCAATCAAAAGATATGCAAAGTGCCTAGTTGGAGTCCCTGAAGTGTGCTGGGTGGATTTGGCTTGGCTTGTGTTTTCTTTCTCTCTGCTTGGACCTGTGAAAACAGGCCTGCTTCTTCTGCCATTACGGAACTTCCCCTGGATCTGTAAACTTCTATAAATATCCCTTCCTCCATAACTGTGCCTGGTCTGGAAGTTCATCTCAGCAAACCTAAAGCCATCTGCTACAGAAGGTCACTATCTCTAGTTCTCTTTATATGTATAAATATTCCTAGGTACCTTTCTCCTTTAACGAATTTGTGTAGTGTAGAAGGACTCTAAGGCTAGCTAGTGGATAGAGCAAGCAGAGGTTTTAGGGCAGAGACATCCATCTGGAGAAACAAGGCTATTTCCCAGTGATGCCAAAGTCATGTCCAAACCTTTTCGGAAGAACCTAGCCAGGAAACTGTGAATATCATGAACATATGGCCTACAGCTTTACATCAAGAACCAACAGGATAAGTCAATACTAGTCAATGCAGAAAGGGCAGAATTTTTTCAAAAAATATTACTAAGAAAATGGGAGAGCCAATGCAAAAAAATTAAGCTAGAACTTTGCCTCATGCTACATGTAAATATTAATTCAAAAATGTCAAAGTCCTGAAAAAAAGAGCTAAAACTATAAAACTCCAAGAAAGAAACTTTCATGCCATTGGATTTAGCAGTGATTTCCTGACCCCAAAGCATAGACAATAAAAGAAATAATTTGGAAGGAATCAAAATTACACCTTTTATGCAAAGGACACTCTCATAAGACTGAATAAGCAATTCACAGATTGAGAGACTATAGACCTGATGAAGTAATATGCCTGATAAAGACTTAATATTCAAAACTCCCAGAGCTCAATAAAAACAACAAATGAACAATGTGATTCTAGAAGCTGACAAAGTCTCCTCCCTGTTGGCCAGTTATAATGCTACAAATACAGCCTATTGGAGGAGAAAATCCATCAGTGGTCTTAAAGAGCAGTGGACCCTACAAGCAACACAGCTGGCCAGCAAGGCCAGACATATCAACTGGTGCAATGGTGGTATGTTTGTTATAGGTGAAACCAACTGCTCTCTGCTTGGATTTGAGGCCTACTCCATAGGAGGGAATTCCCACCTGGTGCTGAAAATGTAACCAAAAGTCTGTGACTGTGGAGGTCATAAGTCCCACTAGAGAGGAAACTATTACCATTGGCCAAATGAATATATGATGCCCATAAAACTGCTTTCTAAATATTTATGCTTATATCCATATGTTAATGCTACTCTCACTTTTTATTAGAGAAGCTTCACTCTTCAAATGGTAGTGGCCACTGGGGTGACTCAAAATTCATCAAATTGTCAAAAAGAAATGACTGGAGTGTTCAGCATTAAAAGAGACATCTGTGTCATACCCATCAAGGTTCAGAGACCATTGTGGAAGAGGTAGCAGAAAGAATGTAGGAGCCAGAAGAGGAGTCCTTTGCAACACTGTCTTCCAGATGCAAAGTAGGTGTTGGATTCATGACTTCATAGTAAGGGATGCTACCTATACAAGACCTGAATAACAGGGGGAAAATTGATGCCATCAAAATAGAAGATACACTAGCCAGAAAGAAGGGAGTCAGTAGAAGGGAGATTCAGGACAAAGAAAAAGGAGGGTGGTGGGTAGGGGTTATTATCATGGTATATTGTCTATATATACAGAAACTGTAAATAAAAAGCTAAAAAAAATAAAAACAGCAAAGGACTTGACTTTAGACAAGATACACAAATGGCATGAAGAACATCAAAAAATTTTCAACAACACTGACCACTAAGGAATGACAAATCAAAGCCACAATGACTTTTTTGAGGCAGGACCTCACTCCAGGCCTTCACTTCTAGGCTAACCTATAACTCATTCTATAGCCCCAAGTTGGCCTCGAACTCACAGCAAAAAACTATAATGAGATACTATCCCATACCCACTAGGATAGCTATTATTTTAAAAAAGGAAATAAAATAACAAGCATTGGGGCTAGAGAGATGGCTTAGTGATTAAGCACTTGCCTGAGAAGCCTAAGGACCCGGGTTCAAGGCTCGATTCCCCAGGACCCATGTTAGCCAGATGCACAAGGGGGAACATGCATCTGGAATTCGTCTGCAGTGGCTGGAAGCCCTGGCGCGCCCATTCTCTCTCTCTCTCTGCCTCTTTCTCTGTCTGTCGCTCCCAAATAAATAAATAAAAATAAACCAAAAAAATTTTTAAATAACAAGCATTGGCACATAGTATAGAAATACATCTGTTGAGGGAATGTAAGATCATGCACCCACTGCAGAAAAGTTTAGCAATTCCTTAAAAAAAAAATCATAAATTGCTATATGATCCAGCAATTTCTCTTTTGAATATATACCCCAAATTTTGAATATAGTGACTTGAACATATATTTGCATACTCATAGTCATATTGGCATTATTCTCAATAGACAAAAGGCAAAACCAACCTGTGTCCATGCATGCATTAACTAGACAGAGTATGGTATGGGTACATGTACCATGAAATAACAACACTCAGCCTTGAACAGGAAGGAAATTCTGACACATGCTATAATATGGATGATCCTCAAAAGTACTATACGATAAGTAAACCAGTCATAGAAAGACAAATACTATATAGTTTCATTTACAAACATATCTAGAGTAGTCAGATTCATAGAAGCAGAAAGTAGAATAGTGGTTGTCGGGAGCTGAGAGTGTTAAGGAAAGAGGTCTAACTTGGGAAAATGAAAATGTTCTGGAGTGGGTAGTGGTGATGGTTGCAGAGTAATGAGAATGCATTTGAATGTGGTACCCTTAAAAAGGTTAAGATGGTAAATTTATTGTTACACATACTTTAAAAAAGAAAAGACAACCGGAGCTGGGAATGGCGGAATATGTCTTTAATCCCAGAACTCAGGAGTATTGCTTTGAGTTTGAGGCCAGCCTGAGAGACTGCATAGTGAATTCCAGGTCAGTCAGGGCTAAAGTGGTACACTATCTCAGGGAAAAAGAAAAAAAGAACAAGTGAGGGGGGGGAAAAGTAAGGAAAACTAGTCATGCATCAAGGTTTTCAGTATCAGCTCTACCACAGAGCACCCCCCCCCATATCCTGTCCCCAGAAACATTTTACACAAGTTTGCTTCCCTCATCTGTGCAATATACTTTTGGAAAATTTATTCCTAAGAGCCCACCCCACACTAAAATTCTACTCAGGGCTCTATATCTATCTCTTGCTTCCTCCCTGTGTAGACCTGTCTGTGAAGACAACAGACCAAGTCTCTGCCCTTCTGGGGCTCACAGTCTGATGAGGTAGACGAGTGTTAATACTTGTTCAGGAATGGCTCTGTCAGACAGGAAACACGTTGTGAAGAAACATAACAGCAGGGTAAGGAGAGGGAAGACTGCTGTGTCAGCCAACAGGACTGGGGAAGATCTCTCCAAAGAGGTGACACTTTAGCAAAGACAATATGCATGATGGGAAGAAGAGAGCCATAAAAATGTCCAGGTACATTAGGAGCAGCAAGGAAAGCATGGTGTGCATGGTCACCTGTGCACTGAATTTTGTCACTGAAAAACCTTACCAGAGTCTTCCTGCAGTCAAGCCTCCCCAGCCCTATCTCAGAGGGGCTTACCTAAGGGTGCAGATGTAGGTACCAGAGTCCTGACGCAAAGCTGGCAGAATCCAGAGCGTATCATTCTTGACCCACATCCTTGGTTCATCTCCTGGAATCAGCTGATCAGAGTTGTTTTTGCGCCAGGTCAGGAGGGTTTGGGAGCTGTCTGATGCCTTCAAGTAAGGCCATGCCAAAGGACACCTCAGAACCACAGGCTCTCCTTCCAGCCTGTATTCTGATTTGTAATCCTTGCCACGAAATTGGCAGTTATCTACAGTCACTGAAAGACAGAAATCAAAGGCTTTAAGTCCCAAACTGTCCAGATAATAGAACCTCCCACATCCCCAGGCCAAAACTAGTTCTGACAGAAGACCACAAAATGACACAATTGAATGAGATGCCTCATGTCCGAGTAAAGTGATCTGAACCCAGGGTCCCATGAACATCCTCTACTATTATGACTTCAAACTTCCCAAATGACAAACCAGGGCCACCATCAATTTCATTTTCAATTCTGTGATTTTAAGAAAACATTTAAAATGTGACCATATTTTTCATTTGTCGATATTAAAAGTAGAACTCCACTGAATTCAGGCAAAAAGGTTGGTTATGACATTGTCTAATTCAAAGTTACCTTTAGATTAGATAAGAGCAAACTCAACACACCTTTGGTTTTCTCCTTGGCAAGATAACCCACATCCAAGCAAAGAAAATGGGCAGGGAACATCTTTTACCACTTGCCAAGGTGTAAATATTCATAGTTGTTTTTTATAACAAAACCCACTATACAGCCATCTTCCCAAGAGAAGCTGCGGTCATCCCTTTCTCAGCTAAAGGGTCTGCTTCTTACCTGTGTGGTCCTCTGTCTGAGTGGTGAAGGCAAAAGCCCCCGTTATCAACACACACAAGATGAACATTATTTCTGACAAGTTCCAGAGGGCACAGGAAGTGGCAATCTGAGATTCAGTCCCCTTTAGCCTAGAGGAGAAAACAGTGGGCTCACTAGGTGCCATGAACCCCTACCCGACACAGGAGACATGTCTTCAGGATGGACACAGAGGTAGGATCTTGAAGATGCAACTGATAATACTGATATTTTTGCCTAGATTTTTAAAAATAAACATTCAAAAACATTTTGTATCTACTTACTTATAGCTGTATTTGCTGAACATGGCTATTAATGTAAAACCCCTGGAGTGCCTTCTACTGATGTGCTTGGAATGGGAGTTTCAGAGTCGAAGTTTCTGTATCTCCAGACAAGTGCCTCAGCAGCCCCTGCCCACTGCCTGCAGCCATTGCTCACCGTCTTTCCTCTTCCATGCCTGTACTCACACATTACTCTCTTGTGAGGTCTTTCCTACCCAGCACCCCATATTTCCCTCTCTGGCTCTATTGTTCTTTATTACTAAATACACATAATGAGCTCCATGTGGTGAGGACTCACTCTTATGCACAGTTCAATCCCAAATTCATGTTTGCTGAATGGCTAAGTGAATGAATCATTAAAACCACAAATTCTTCAGATTTCACTTGCCAGACAGCTTTTCCCATACATCTGGCCCTCTGCATCCACTAGTACCACATCTGTAGATCAATCAGCCACAGATGGAAAACATTAAAGTTTGTTCGTTATTACCCATCAACCCACCACTTAATGTTACCTGTTTACCTTCTGCAGGTGTGATACTAACCCACAGAAAACTAGTGCACTTCCTTTGCTTTGGATTCTTTTGCTCATGTCAAGGTGGAAGTCATGAAGAAGCAAGCAATTCCATCAGGAGCAGGCTTTATTGAGGTTTATACTGGGCCACTCTGAGGAAGTGAGGAGGAGAAAGTCTGTGTAGTCTGAGGCATGCCCTATGGACATGCCAGGATGGTCAGAACTAGGCATTCTGTGGCAAAGGCTGAAGGAAAGTCCCTTTGTCAGCTTCCAAGGAAGCATGAGACTTAAGTAGGTTGATCCTACAAAATCTGTTTATAACTAAAGATGGAAAACATGGGTTAGGAATCAGACATTTCTTAATCTATCAGCCCCCAACCCACTAAGAGGCTTCTATCTTCCTATTTTAAGAGCTCATGAGGAAAATTCTCTATCTTCATAGCTATTTCTGGCTGGTTAAACTTTGATGGTATAAAAATCTCTTCCTAGCTATTCCAGCAATATGTTTAATTTTTATTTCTCTCCTGGGAATATAGGCCAAAAACCTTGTATGACCATGGCTAGAGGCCACAGAGAATCCTGAGCTGAAGAGATGGTTAGTGGTTAAGGCACTTCCCTGAATCTTGATAAATGGTGTTAGCCATCACTAATTCATCTTAAGTTTGCAAATGAATCCCATTGTCAAACAGATGAGGCACAGTAGCTTCCTATGTCTGGTCACACAATTAGAAGGCAAATAAGTATTATGACTCTGATGGAAAAGGATGCAGAAGAAGGTACCTTTTAGATAACTACTGGGCCCCAGGACTCTCACTGGTACTCCCTTGTAGGTTCCTTAATACTTAGAGGACTGGCAGAGCCTAATGAGCCCATGCCCAAGAAATCTGTGTAGTACTTGATTCCAGACTTGAGCTGTGTTTTCAGGAAGTGTCCATCAGGAATGTGATGGAGTGAGAACTGATACTATCAAGGAGAACTTGAGTGTTAGCTGATGGTGAATCCCTGGCTATGCTTCTGCAGAAACCTGTATCTGTCTCTCTGAAGGAAAATATAAACATGTGGAAAGGTTCTCAACTGGAGGGAAAAGGAAAACTTACTTCGGGCTGCCCATTTATACTTATCTTCAACATGCGGCTGGCACTGGAAAGGGGGTCAACAGGAGAGTTCTCAGGTCCCAGGTAGGATACATAACAAAACTATATCTCCTCCAGTACACTAAGCATTATGTTCCCAGGTGTGGTTGGTGGATAACCAAGCCATCATCTACCTCAACAGCCTTCTTAAGAATTTGGGATATATATATATATATATATATATATATATATCTCCATACACACACACACATATATATATACATATACACACACACATATATATACATATATATATATCCCTAAACATAAATATGTGTGTATGTATATGTATATACATACATATGTATATATATATATATATATACACATCCTTTTTTAAACTTTTAATTGACAACCTCCATACAGATATACAACATACCCTAATCATAATCTCCCATCACCCTTCTTTGTTCCCCCTTTGCTATTTCCCCTCCACTGAATCCCTTCCTCCTTACAACTACCTCTTGGTCTATTTTGATGCCATCAATTTCCACCCTCCTATTATGCAGGTGTTGTATAGGTAGTGCCAGCTACTGTGATGTTGTGAATGCCATGGCAAGTTTGCGTCTAGGATATATTGTTGCAAAACACTCTTTCCCTTCCTTTGGCTCCTACATGCTCCCATCACCTCTTCCACAGTGGTCCCTGAGCCTTGGAAGGTGTGATAGAGATGTCACAGTGCTGAACACTCCACTGTCACTTCTCAGTGCTTTGGTAAATTTTGTGTCTCCCCAGTGGTCACTGTCATCTGAAAATAGAAGCTTCTCTAACCAAAAGTGAGACTAACATATATACATACAAGGATCTAGTAGTAAAAAACTCCTTTCAGGTCCGTGTAGATATGGTCTCCAAGCCCTAGAGCTTACTTGGGAATTGAACCCAGTTGTTAGGTTTTGCAGGCAAGCTCCTTAAGTGCTGAGCCATTTCTCCAGCCTCCATGCAAATTAACTCTTATTTTTATGTGTAATTCTGGAATATACTTAGAGTTCTCCATCCTGATAATTCTCTGCTCCAAAGCATTTTTGGAGAAGGGGAGAGCATGATTGTCTTGAAAGAATAAATGACCAAAAAGGTGAATATCATATACAAGGTCATGAAAAATTTCTCCCTTTTGGATGGTTTTCTGAATGAGTTGCTTCTCTGAACATCCCTATATGCCCTTGTCAGACTATATCAACAACCATTGGTTACATCAACTAACCATTGCAACAGCAAGGCACTTTAACAAATCATCTACCCTCTAAACCTGATGGCCTAAAATGATCATTTAGTCTTGTTCACAAGTCTGTGAGTCAGATAGAAATTGGCTAACCCAAACCAGGCTAGGTTAAGCTTGGCTTCAAGATATAAGTGGAGTCCACGTCCATACATCTTTCATCATTCTTGACCACTAAAGTCTTGGAGATTACCTTACTCAGGAAGTGCCAAGACAACACAAGCTATGCTTGGGCTCAGCTCTTTCTTTTTTTTTTTTTTTTTTTTTGTTGTTTTTTTTTGTTTTTCGAAGTAAGGTGTCATCCTGGTCCAGGCTGACCTGGGATTAACTCTGTCATCTCAGGGTGGCCTTGAACTCAGGGCAATCCTCCAACCTCTGCCTCCCGAGTGCTGGGATTAAAGGTGTGCGCCACCACGCCCGGCCTTCAGCTCTTTCTTTTTTTTTTCTTTTTTCTTTTTTTTTTTCTTTTTTTTTTTTTTTTTTTGTTTTTCGAGGTAAGGTGTCATCCTGGTCCAGGCTGACCTGGGATTAACTCTGTCATCTCAGGGTGGCCTTGAACTCAGGGCAATCCTCCTACCTCTGCCTCCCGAGTGCTGGGATTAAAGGCGTGCGCCACCACGCCCGGCCTTCAGCTCTTTCTTATTTGTCCACATCCCAATGACTTCAGAAAATCCCATGGTCAGGGCTGGAGAGATTGCTTAGTGGTTAAGGTGCTTGCCTGTGAAGCCTAAGGACCCAGGTTCAACTCTCCAGATCTCATGTAAACCAGATGCACAAAGGTGAGGCAAGCATAAGGTCGCACATGCCCACTAGGTGGCACAAGCCTACGGAGTTCTGTTACAGTGGCTGATGTCCTGGTGGACCAATTCTCTCTCCCTCTCTCTCTCTCTCTCTCTCTCTCTCTCTCTCTCTCTTCCTCTTGCTCTCTCTAAAATATTTTAAGGAAAGAAAGAGAGAGAGAGAGGAAGGAAGGAAGGGAGGGAGGGAGGGAGGGAGGGAAGGAAGGAGGAAAGAGGAAGAAAGAAAATATGGTGGTCAAATCTGCCATCAGTGGGGTGGGGAAAATATCTCTGTAAAGCAATAGGGAAAACTGTGTTCTTAGTACTTACTATGCCTGCTCCTTGTCTGGCTCTCCATGGGTGGTGGTGTAGTAAGCTCCATATTACTGGGATGAACTTTCAAATCAAACACACTTTATGGGAGGAAGGGATTATTTGAAGCACACAGGTCCAAGGAAGATCTAGGATGGCGAAAGAAGCTGGCCTCCTTTCACAAATCCAAGCAAAGAGACACAGTCAAATAGCCGGCACCACAACAAGCACAGAACTGACAGCAAGCAGCAGGGACCCAGGCAGAGCTCAGAACCTCTGCAACTTTTGGCTAGAAATCAGATTCACCCCCAGTGACACCTTAGAGCTAGACTTCAGGATCTGCCTCTAGTGATACCTCCTCCAGCCAGGAAGCTGGAGACAAGCTTACAAAACTCCCAAGCCTAGTGAGAGGCATAAATTCAAACTACCACAGGTGTAACAACCTTCATGGCAAGGCTGGGTCTTGTGCACAGCCCTCTTGGCCATGTAGTGTCTAATGCTGAAACATACCAGGGAATATTTCTTTCCAAAAGTTTACCAGAGATATAGTCTAAACCACCACTCTTCCCTTTCCATGTGAATGACTCACAATATACCAGATAGTTCCTCATTGATATGCAGAAAACATCACAGAGAATATTCTGGAAACTCTCCCTTATTAGTAAGAAACTGTAAAAATTCAAACCTCAGATCTGATGCCTCAGATCTTCCTTCTATTGACACGAACCAGTCCCTGAGATTTCCTCCTCAGCATTTTATTTGACCTGACCTATCTCCCCAAAGGTCTTCTTGCTTCTGCATTCTCTCCTTATGTGTTCTGAAGCCTAACTTCTCCCTGCGACTCTGCCTCTAACACCATCCTTAGGTTTGGTAGCAGGAAATTCACATAAACATCAGCCAAGTTGCTTTGTACACTTAGACATGCATCTGTATATCATGTCTCCAACTCAAATAACCTTAGCTGACTTGCTGACTTAATAAGGATGTGAAAGAAGAATTGAATACACTATGTTCAACTAAGGTCTCTGAATATAAAAATGAAGTCAAAGATACAAATGTGTGGACTAGTGTAATAGCCATAGTGACTATGATAAATGATGAGCATTCACCCCTCCATTTTATCTCAAGGAGGTAAATGTTATGCCAGATTTATAGATATATAAATTAGAAAATATCAAAGATGTTAAAATGTTTGCTCAGACCTTTGAAGCTATACTTTCTGTGGTGCTTGCCTGCTTCCCTAATAATATACCCTCTGACTCTCAGCTGGGTCCATAACCAAACCACATGGACTCACATGTCCCACCCTGTTCTGCAACTAGGACTAGCCACATGACAAAATTTTGGCCAATAAAATGTAAGTAGAAACGTGTGCTCTTCCAAGAAACTTCCTTAAAGTGATATTTATAAGTCCCACAAAACCACTGTTTGTCATTTATCAAAGGAAATTAAATTGGGATTTCAAAGGTATATGTATGCATCCTTTCATGCATATTTCAGCAGTATTACAATAGCTAAGATTTGATTTTGTTGGTCACATGCACTCAGTCTGCCATCAAGCTCACTATACAGCCAAAGATGCCCCTGCACTCCTGCTTTTTTATGTTCATTTATATGTTTTATATTGGGATTTGAACTCAGGTATACAGCAAATGCTTTAACTAATAAGCCACTTCCCCAGCCTTCACAATAGCCAAGTCAACCTACATATCTAAAAGTGGTGAAGAGATAAAGAATATGTGGCATATGCATGTTCAGCCATTTAAGAAATGGGTGAAATCTTGTCATTTACAACAACATTGAGTGGAATTAGAGGATATTACAATAAACAAAATAAAGCAGACATAGATAACTACTGGGTGATGTCACACATCTGTGAACTATGACTGTTGATCACACAGAACTGGAAAGTAAAATAGTAGTCTGCAAGAACTGAGGGTGGCATTGGGAGCATGGGCAGGAAAGACTGAACTAGCTGGTCAACAGGTATGAAGCCACCAGCAGGGAGAAAGAACTGCACCTTACTCTTCTAGCTGCACATAGGATGACTGCAGTCAGCAATAATGTATTATATATACTCCAAAGTAGTTAAGAGAGAATTTTTTGTTGACTTTTATTGGCAACTTCCATCAATATTAACAGTAAACCATATGAACAGTATATCACTGCCCTGCCCTTTCCTCCTCCCAAATCCTCTCACCACTGAATCCCTTCTTCTCCATTTTTAAACATGTGTGTGTGTGTGTGTGTGTGTGTGTGTGTGTGTGTTTATATTTTACATAGATGTTTAAATGCTACCACTGCAAGAAATGGTGGGCATGCTAATTGCTTTTATTTGTTAATTATATAGCACTGACATGTATCACAATGTACCCCATAAATAGGTACCATTATTATGTGTCATTTAGAAAAAATAATAACACTCTCTACTACTCATTCTTCCGTTGGCTCAGAACCTTGCTGGCTTTGGGAAGCCACTCACCACCTTAGACTAGCTTCCTTTATATGTTCAATCTTATGTGGCCTGTCTGAAGGCTATACGAAGTTCTCAGCAGTGGTACTCCCATAGGCCTCCTTTTGACTCTCAGTTTATTCCAAAGAAATAGCTTCTGTGGGTTGATTCTGAAAAGTCACTTTGACTTAGGAGTTGCTTTACATACAGCCTGTCCTCAGGTGAAAGCAGTCAGCACTCTGAGGTTCACCCAGTCTCTGCATCAGACTTGCCTTTGGGTTTAGGTAGAAATCTATAACCATGTTTAAAATTGCTCTGCCCACAGAAGCCAAGCTATATCCATCCTAGCTGAAGCCTTACAAAGCAATGGAACTGAAGAAGCTTAAAGACATCTATTCTAATCTCTGCGTAACCATCCTGGCAGGAATGAAGATATTCTAAAGAGATATTCATGCCCCTACTCTCAGCTATCAGACTTCAGACAATGGGACCCCAAGAAACTAGGATATCCCCAGAAGTTTCATGGTAGAAGAAGAAAAAGGTTGGGGCCCTACTGTCAGCTAGAGAAGAAGCTTGTCTCCTGGAAAGAGATTTCACAAAGTCATCACTACTTGTCAGACCACCTTGCAGGAGAGCCTGGAGCTGAGAAATGGTGGGTCAGTGATAAACTGGACCTCAACCAGGACTGTTCAGGAGCACATGCCATTCTTGTCCTTATTTCAACCTGAAACTCCTGTCAGCATCCAGAAGCTTAACATGGTTCTGGACCTCTTTATTTGCTCCTCTTTCCAGTATGACCAAATTGGATACATCATTCTCTGCTTTTCACTATTACTTGTCTGTTTAATTGGCTATTGAGGGTGGGTGGCCAGGCTTGTTAGTTCTGCCAGGGACAACTCTGGTAATGTCCTCCTTGGTCCGGCAATGAAAGTGAGCTTGAAGTTAACTCTCTTCTCCAAACTGTATAGCTACTCAAGTAATAAGGAAAAAAATGTTTCAACAAGGACCCTGCCCCACAGAAATGAGGTCCTAAAGTACAATCACCCTCAAGTCCACCTCCACACACCACAGCTGGGGGAAGGGTCTGGGCTTCTCACTCTGGATATCAGTAAAACAGCTGCTATGCTGTGACTTCTCCAGGAAGGGGCTTCAGACAAGCAAACCAAAGGCACAAGTAGCAACAGTTTTCAATATTCCAAACCTCAGAAAAAGGCTGGAACCAAAATTGTTGTAGCGTGGAAACCAATAAGTCCTTGGCAGAGTCATGTGGGGAAAATTAGTTTGCAGAGGCTTACAGACAAACGATGGCTCCTGCCCTACATTCATCAAATGCATCTTCAAATCACAGACAACCTGACTTTTCTCCTAAAATCTGAGTTAAGTATCTTACCAGAGGAAATTTCAAGGGAAGCTCATTTTGAGTATATGAGTTAAAATTTTATCCCTACTTTTGTTTCTGGTCAAATAACCATGTTTCACATCCTCTCAATATAAGAAAACATAGTGGTGGGATGAAAAGTGGGCAGGGGATAAGACAGTGATGAACAGTGTGAAGGGTAGATGGAAGGGAAAGAATGCAGTAAGGCAGAAAGTAGGGATGACCGAGCAGTGAGCAGACAGAGAGCACAATGCTCATGCAGCATCTTCCCACAGTATGTACTGAGGCCCAGAGGACTGGTCACATGCCTTTGTTTCCTGTTAGGCTTTGTTCTGGCCCTAGGCATGTGTGCATAGTCAATACATATAGCCTAAAGACTATGTAGGTGTTTACTCTACCTTTCAATTTAACCTTTAAATGGTATAAACAAGCCGGCACACACCTTTAATCCCAGCACTCAGGAGGCAGACATTGGAGGATTGCTATGAGCCCCGAGGCCAGTCTGAGACTACATAGTGAATTCCAGGTCAACCTGGGCTAGCATGAGAACTTAACTCGAAAAAAACCCTAGAAATAAGTAAATAAATAGAACAAACACTCTCTCTCTCTCTCTCTCTCTCTCTCTCTCTCTCTCTCTATATATATATATATATATATATATATATATATATATATATGGATACACACACACACACACACACATATACACACACGAATACTCTATACATATTTTCCCTAAACACTGCAACATCATAGAGATCATCATCAAACTCCTAAATCCATGTAGGAATATATTTTTGACATATTGAGAACAGTAAGTATCTGAGAGCTCCAAAACTGAATCATGAACTCTTTAAAATAAATAAACAAAAATTATTCTATGTGTATGTAAATATATCAGTACTGAATTCATCCAAGAAATTAAGTTTTTCTTCATTACTGTCTTTATTTTGTTGCCAGAAAGTTTTGGGCAACTGTCCCACCTCTGAGTCAGACAGAACAGTCATCAGAGAACAAAGTAATTGGTGGTACTGAATATTAATAAAGTTAATTAGCTATTAGAACATACGCCTACCACTTAATCATATCCAGTGTGGAAAACAAATTCCTAAAAACCCACACATGTTTCATGCACATCATAGGAAAAAAATAAGAACATCAAAATTAACAAAGTCTCAGGAAGTCACAGGGTTTTAAGAGGATGGAGGATAGGGAAGATCCTCTACGTCTGGATACAGAGAAATGTATATAAGGCTTGCAGCAGCTTTTGTTGAAAATGTACTGGTTCAAAGCAGAGCCCTTGATAGGCTGTACACAAACTATTTTTGTTCTATTAAAAAAAAAGAACATCTGGGCATGGTGGTGCATGCCTTTAATCCCAGCACTTGGCAGGCAGAGGTAGGAGGATTACTATGAGTTTGAGGACAGCCTATGACTACATAGTGAACTCTGGGCCAACCTAGGCTAAAGAGAGACCCTACCTGGAAAAAAAAAAGTCTTTTTAACACATGTATAAAATTACCAAAAATTAAATTTAAGAAAAATAAAAAATTTAAAGTCACATGTTTCAATTGAAAAAGATAAAAGAAAAGAGAACAGCTAATTTTTATACCCACAATTAAGGATATCCAAACCGCACAGTTGGTTTATTGTTTTTGTTTGCTTGTTTTGTCATAAAGCCATGTCTGAATGACAGCTGTCAACTCCTTAGCTAAGGTTCTACACTCCTCACTGAGGCCTGGGAAGATGAGTGTGGCTTCCTCGAAGCTGTAGCCTAGCTGTAGATCCCTCTGCCACAGCTGAGTTCTGGGCCACATGAGGCTGCATCTCAGAAGGATAGATCTGGAGACACTAAGACATACTCTACCTAGGGTTCACACTCTATGTCTCACTAAGAACACCTTCTCAAACCTGAACTTGACCAACCTTTATCCCAAATACCCCTGACAAGGAGACACCTCAGTAAAACAACTCATAGAGCTATTCTTCAAGTCCCTCATTCACATGTTCCACCACAAGAAGAACCTGGGTTATTCAGTGTTCCCAGCAGACAGGACCTTCAGCCCAAGCTTCCCTTAACATCCTCCTGTCTCAGGCATTCCCATCTCTATTTAGTTCAGAAGGGTTGTTCTCTCTATCAATATGACAGATGGGGAAGCTGGGTTCACCAGACCCTGGGTCCCCAGGCCAAAGCTGCAGGCTTCAACCTCTCCCCACCTCCCTGTGGAGTCTGCGGCGGGCACTTCAGGAGGACATACAACATGGCTACTGAAGGACTCAGTGCAGAGCTTCTGTCACCAGTATTTTACAGAAGTAGACCCAGGGAACTGGGGGTGTAAATAGCATGCCAAGGACACATTGTTGGCAGACCTAAATGAGAAGTCAAAGGTTTTGGGTCCATCTCTCAGCCTGAGGGCATTCTTGGCATCACAGCTTATAATTTAGCTAATACCAGTTATTACACTACCACAATAGAAATGTGTTCAAAGTTGCCTACTGGAATCACTAAGTCCACGTGCAAAAATTCAAATTATAGAAACATGTTTAACACAAAAATACAATGTTAAGTACACACAGAGAAAGGCACACAGATTTGTGAAGTTTGTCAGGAACCCTGAGAATTCTGATGCCATCATTCAGATTGACACTACAGTAATGGAACCTTTAAGCACATGGGGCTGGAGGTGGGAATTTGGTTTCCATCTTCACCAGGCCATTTACTAGCTATGTGATCTTAAGCAACCATAGCTACTTACACAATTTGGGTCACGGTGTCTTCATATCTCAAATACAAAGGTTGGGCTGGTGAGAACTCTCTAGTACATGTAAAACCCTAGCACTCAACATCAATCTGGATTGGGGAACAGACCTGGGGCATGCCTACAGTTTCACCCTCTAAAGCATCAAGTCAGTGGGGATTTATTGGACAAACATTGAGCCAAGTCAACTTGCTTGCAGAAGGTCCTGTAGCCAGCAAAGGACAGAGCCAACACTCAGGATGTGGGCATGCTCCTGGGTATTGAGTTCCATCTCTGACAGACTAGCTCCTGGTGATGTTAACTAGTAACTTGGTGTTCTCCTGGCCTTCAGATGGGTGGCAGTGGGAGGCCAGCTGCTAACATATATAATACCTTTCAAACCAAGCGTGGCTTTCCACCTCTTGTGATCTGAGTGTAGGAAAGAACTCAAATATTTAGATAACCAATCACCTGAAAACTTGTCCATCTAAAATATAACACAGACAAAGCAAGGACAGAGATATCCTAACAGTGGAAAGATATCACTAGGCTCACAACACCAGGACATGTTTTTACTCACAAAAACCTCTTGGAAGCTTCCTTCTGTGCCCGTTCTCTGTATTTGCATGAGAGTGGCTGCTTTGCAGAGTAGTAGATTGTATTTTCTAGATGGCCACAATCACATCTTCAATACCTCATGGACTTCTACTATTCCAGTATGCCATCAAGAGTTGCAGCCCAGCTCACCACCCTTGAATGTGGGCTGGCCTGTAACACACATGTGACTAAAAGAATGCGGCAGAAGTGATTCAGTGTGAATTCTTGAAGCTGGGTCAAAAAAAAATCTATGCAGCTTCCACCCAGTTCCTTGGGACATTTGCTCAGTGGAAAGGCAGCCACCATGGAAGCCATCTGTTTTTCCTAGACCAGCTTGCAGAGAGTCCATGTACATGGGATCTAATGGGGTCTGTTATCTTATACAATACCCCAGCTCCCCTCAGTGACACCACACATTTGAGTGAAGCTGTCTCAGACTCTAACAAGTCCATTCACCAGCTGAGAACTGCTGCTTGAACTCAGGTGAACTACAAGCACAAAAGATGTGCCCAGTTCTCTTCAAATACATGGCCTACATGAAAATTATGTATAATGTGTAAATTATGATAAACTGGTTATGTGTTTCAAGCTACTTTATATTTTGGAGTAGTTTGACACAGCAACAAGTGGACAGAATGCTCAAATCAAAAGTAAATTTGAGGATGGGTACATGTAACTGTGGCTGGGGCACATGCTTAACACGCTCTAGGGTAGAAAAGGAAGCTGACAACAGAGGAATACTTGCCATGTCTCCAGTGGGGTCTCTGGAAATTCCACCTTGGTAAGGTTAGGAAAGAAAGGAAATGATGAAGGGATGTGTCAGCAGAGAGACTGCTGCTAAGGTTTGTTTTCTCCGAGCCTTGGCCCTAGGTCAATGATGAGATATCCAGGCCTTCCCCTGTGTTTGGGGGGAAGAATGAGAGGTAAGGTCTAGGCTGGCTAGGGGTTGCCACAAACAAAGGCAGTTTGATCTAGAGATGAGGGGTCAGTCAGGAAAAAGGATAGCCAGATGAGGAAGCAGGTCACTTTCTACTACAAGTATCCACTTCACCAAGGTCCTAAGCCCTCTACTGCCCTCACTTTCCTGGTCATCCTCATGGTTCAGCACCAGATGCTGTAGCATCTGTTATAACTGGTGGGTCCTGGTGTCCATTGTTTACTAAATTTTTTGAGTATCTCCTGGGCAGTCTGAACTAGGAAAGCAATCAGATCACGGCCAACTGTAGAGGACCTGTGGGGCCCATGGGCACAGAGGACAGGTTGGACGGACCTTTGGCTCTCACACACCGCAGGCACAAGACCATGAGTTGTCCAAAGCATGGACCTCAGCAGTGGTGCCCTCTGTGGAAGCCAATGAAGACCCCAGGTGAGCAGGCGTACATCAGCCACACTCCCCACCATTCTCTGGAAATGTACCCTAGAAGAAAGACAGAGAAAGGAGCCAGGTGAGAAATTATAGCTAAGCATCGACCCACAGGAAATTGATGAACCCAAGAGGCAAATGTGAACCAGCTGAGATAAAGATAACACAAAATAGCAGTTTTGATTCCTCTGTTGTAGAGCACTGTGCTCTGAGCATAACAGCCCCTGCAATCTTCATCTGAAGCAGCTATGGCTATGAGAAAGAGACCCTCAATATTGTACCTATTGGCATTTCCTCACAGAATAAGAGGGCAGTCATCAGACCCTTACCTGGTATCTCAGCCATTTCCTCACTCTTGTGATTTCCAGAGGTACAAGAGTGCATAGTGTGGTAACATTAATTTAAGGCAGGGGAGGGGCTCTGTCTGTGAAGCTATAGGGAAGTCATCTCCCATGCTGAAGTGAGACTTTCTCATAGTGGGGCTGCTTTGGAGTCACTTATGCTCCTGTAAGTAACCCCTTGCGTGTGTTCCTCTAAACAAACCCAATCAACTCATTGGTTCGCCAAGCTGGATTTCAGTGTAATCATACTTTGATCTGTTGTTGGTACCCTCCTGGTGAGGCTTTTACCTCCCCAGAGAAAAATTCACACAACACATTCCCTCGTGGAAAAGATACTCAGAGTTAAATGAGATTCTTCATAGAAAAGCAAATCAAGGTGCACTTGAGCCATAAATTATTTATGGTGAGCATAAAGTTTCACCATGCTACATCCTATTGAGAAACATTTCCTCCCAAAATTGTTTAGATGTCAGAATAGACAATATTTTCATTCTATACTTTGAAAGATTATCTCCCATTCTCTAGAACACGTGTCCACCTAGAGTGGCTTATACTCTGAGAGTCACTGGTGTCAACAGCTATGCAGAACTCTGCATGCACAGTACACAAGAAAAGGAAATAAAACTCAATGACTTACTCCCTGCAGAATAAATAAATAAGGAACCCAGAACCTTTTTATCTATACTATGTGGAAAAAATCCCTTGCTACAAGGAAACCTAATTCTTTTTAAATTTTTTATTTGCAATGAGAGAGAGGGAAGGAGGGAGAGAGAATGGGCACCCCAGTACCTCTTGCCCTGTGCAAACTAACACTATATGCATGCATCATATTGTGCATATGGCTTTACATGAATGCTTGGGTCCTCAGGCTTTGCAAGCAAAAGCCTTTCACAGCTTAACCATTTCCCCAGAAAACATAAACTTTTGACCTAAAATAAGCCCAGACTAATTGGGTTTTCCACAGGCCCCAAAAGTCCCCACTCAGAAAACTCTTGGCTCTACCCCTGGGGCTATGCATAAGTGTGCCCTTCTCATACTCAACGCTTTGGGCTTCTCTTAGCTAGCAGACAACCCTACCAGCATGTCCCCCGTGGTCAGAACAGGATCTTGCAATTTTAAATTCTGTGTCCTTCCCTGCCACTCCAGCCAACCTAACTGAGCAGCGTTGCAGTAGCTATAGCGTACTCATGCTCACCAGTATCTGGTGCTCTCTTGCTTTGAGAATCTCAAAGAGTTTGTTCCCTCTGCATCCTTGGAATGTCACTGGTATCAGCACAGTGATTTCCAGGTCTATCTACTCTGTTGCTGGTTCTCCACTCCAGCCCTCTATCCTCTGGCCATGATGACCACTGAGTTCCTATACACTAGTACCATCAAGATAGCAGAGCTTGCCATCCTGGCAGGCTGAGATCTACATCCATACGCTGATTGTCTCACTTGTTCCTACTTTGTCTGGTTAACTAGATGTGAGTGAGGAACCATGAACTTGAATTTCTAATGAATTCCCAGGTGACGCTGGAACTGCTGGTCCAGGAACCACACTTTGAGAACCACTTCCTCAGGATGTAAGAGGAAGTTTCATGGCCAGTAGTAAGCCTGTGAAGAATAACCAGTACACACCCTCTCCTAGAATGTCAAGACAATGTAAGTCTAGCAGATAGTATCTGTAAATTCTGTTTGTAAAATGGTCTGGGTCCTTGAGTGGACATGTTGACCAACCAAGGTCTGGCACAGTGGATCAAAGATAATGACAGAGCATGAACAAGAAATGAATTGGTATTGTACTAAGCTACTGAGATGTTTTAGTTTCCCACTGCATTGCATCGTGGGTTGGTATATACAACAATTAAACAGAAAAACTAGGACATTGTATTTGTTTTCCATTGCTGTGCAACCAATGGCCACACACTCAGCAACTTAACCACAACTTCTATAGGTCAGATGTCTGGGCTCACCTCAGAGTTTTACATGATTACAAAGTCAAGGGCTCAGTTATACTAGGTTCTTCTTTGAACTTGGGGTCCTCTTCCAAGCTTACATAATGGTTGTAATTGCAGAACTGAAGTCTCCACTTTCTATCCATTAGGGGCTCCAAAGATCACCCAGTTTCTTGTACCAGCCAGCCAACAGAGTGTCTCTAATCTTGACCATGGCCTTATGAGACCTCTTACAAAGAGCCAAAGTTGTGCATCAGGAGCATCCAGTGGCTCTTCCCATTGATTAACTTCAGGTCAACCAGCCGAGAACCTAAATTATCCCACAAAATGCCTTCACCCTTCCCAAATAAAACCATGCAATCCATCATCAGATGAATAGATCATCCATCTATTCACATATTCTAGCCGCACTCAATAGGAAGGGATTAAAAAAGGGCATGAAGCAGCAGGGTTCCTCCTAGAATTCTGCCTACTACACACATAAATATCCTGATGACTTCTCCCTCTAGAAAATCCACCTAGTGCTTTACATGAGCTGCTTCTTTGCTCACAGATAAGATTTCTTCCCAATCAGTCAAAGCTTGGTTGCTGAAACGCAGACTCCCAGGCAGCCCTAAGGAAGAAAAACCATCTGCATGTTTACAAGACTCCCAGTTGATTCAATAAGTCTTCATCTCAGAAGATCCTTGGCCCCAAACTCTACCACAGGCTTGCCAGCAGACATGAAATTCCTTTTATGTCCTGAAAGAATAGTTTATAAAATGTGGTTTCCAGGGAAGCAATTTCAGCCTCAGATACAAGTCCTCAGGCCTTCAACTCCCACTATTAAATCCAGAACTCTGGGTGGGGCCATCAATCTGTGTTTCAATGAAGCCTCCAGGGGATTCTGAAGCAGGTTTAAGTTTGAGCATCTGTGAGCCTAGACACTGCCATGATGAAGTGTGCCCACATGGAGAGCAGGTGACAACCCACACAAAGGCACCTTGAATCAGCACCCTTTGCAATACCTCAGCTGTATTGCCTCCACAGGCTGACTCAGCTCTGCTGGGGTGTGAGAGGAGGAGGGTTTGGTCACCTTGGGTGTGTTGGATTGTTTGGCTGCAGTTGTCAAGAGGTGAGCTGAGAGTGGAGATGTAGCCCTGGGCCAGGACTGGGGAGGTGGCTTCTAGGCCAACTAATAACACACAGAGCCGAGTGTCCTCACAGTTCCCCCCATCCTTAAGCTCTTAGGATAACCAAAGAAGCGTAAGAAATGGGAAAGAACACAAGGGGAAGGACAAGGTTTTAGGGGCAGCGGGAGGAAAGGCACTCTCTGGTGTTCACATCTGTGGGCACTCCACACTGACCAGAGAGAGCAAGCCCACAGGCCTCCTGGAAAGGCGGCCCTGGAAGAGTGTTTGGTGGAAGGTGAGATGGAGTGCAGAGAGGGCGGTCAGTGTCACCCCTGTGCAGACACAGAGCACCTGGGCTGACAAGAAGGGAAGGTTGCCCCACTGCCTCAGTTTACTCAAAAGTAAACTCAAAGACTTAACCAAGAACACACTGTGTAAGAAGGCTGAAGGCAGGGGCTTGAAGAGAAAGAAAAGCTTCCAAGGAATGGGGAGCTCTGGGGAGAAGACTTCAAGTTGCAAGAACCAACATTCACATAGCATCTCTCTGTGTCAGGCAGTGCCCTAAGTGCTTCACATGATTCATGTGCATTGACTATGATGATCACTACTTTCAGATGAGGAAACACAGGCACTAAAGGGGTAAGGTAAGAGGGTAAATTGTGCATCACCCAACCAGGCAGACAAAGCTGAACTTGGGTCACTTGGCCTGTGGGCACACATAGTATCAAGTTAGTACACTCTGTTAAATTCACAGACTACTGCAAACCTGAGCCCTGCTGGACCAGCTGGGTGTTCCATTTACTGTTCCAGAAACATTCTAGGAGGGATGAAAAGATAGCTTAGTGGTTAAGTGCATGCCTATGAAGCTTAAGGACCCCGGTTCGAGGCTCGATTCCCCAGGACCCACATTAGCCAGATGCACAAGGGGGTGCACACATCTGGAGTTTGTTTGAAGTGACTGGAGGCCCTGGCACACCCACTCTCTCTCTCCCTCTCTCTCTCTCTTTCTCTCTCCCTCTCTTTCTCTCTCTCTCTCCCCCTCCCTCCCTCCCTTTTTCCCTTCCTCCCTCTCCCTTTCTCTCTCTGTCTGTCACTCTCAAATAAATAAATAAAAATAAGCAAAAAAATTTTAAAAAGAAACATTCTAGGAAAGTGCCATGAGCCTTCCAAGGAAGAAATGGTCCACACTGTCACATGAGCTCATCCTCTCCTGAGGTGGAAATCCATTTCCTCCATGTAGATCCCACATTAGATGCCCACTGACCCAGCCCCTTTGAACAGAGAAAGTGAAGCCCAGCAAGGTCAAGGAGTGCTAAAGGTCACCTTCACACAGGAAAACAAGGTCACTAATAAGAAGGCCACCCAGATGAGACCACTGAGGTCAGAAGAAACGAGCCTGAAGTCCCCTGTTGTTCTGACTCCGGCATCTCTCCTTCCTCTCTCAAAGCCGCTTACCTGCAGCTCTCCATTCTTGCGCTCTAATGCTTCTTGCCCGAGGAAGGCTCCAGGTCAGACTTTCACCTTTAGTGGAGGCTCAGAGGTCTCAGCACAGATTTATAGTCTCCTGCCTGCTGGGATTTCCTAACTGGGCTGTGTCACCCCCTCCAATTGGGTGGCAGTGGACACACCTTTTTCCTTCTCACAGGGGAGCACCCTGCCCATGGTGCTGTGTACATACATGCTTACCAGATAGGGAAGTGGCCAAGGAAACTGAGTTTCCCTTTTTTTTTTTTTTTTTTGGTAACTTGCTAAAAATGACGTACTTCCTTCTGAGAAATGGTTTTAAATCAATGAGGGTTTTATGATGCAGAGAACGTTATAGATTTGGGGTGAAGTCAGTTTAGAGGGCAGAATGTTTTAGTTGGATGTTGGCTTATAAGGCAAGCATGGTCCCATAAAAGAGAAAGGGTGTTTTGAACCAATGGGAGGTTAGGTCTCCACTCCCATCCCTAGGGAATTCTTTTGGGACCTACAGAAAATTAAGTTTATGGGTTTGTCTTCACATTGCTGGCAGAAAACACCCGACCAAGAGCAGCTTGTGGGAGGAAAGGGTTTATTTTGGCTTACAGACTCGAGGGGATGCTCCATGATGGCAGGAGAAAACATGGCATGAACAGAGGCTGGACATCAGCTCCTGGCCAACATCAGGTAGAGGACAGCATCAGGAGAGTGTGCCAAACGCTGGCAAGGTTCCCTGGCTGTAACACTCATAAGCTCGCCCCCAACAATACACTTCCTCTAGTAGACTCTAATTCCCAAATAACACCATCTAGGGACCTAGCATTCAAAACACATAAGTTTATAGGGTATACCTGAATCAAATCACCACATTCTGTCCATGAACCCCATAAAATGTTAATCATACATGAGGTAAAATGCAATGCATTGAATCCAAAATTAAAAGCCCTCATAGTTTTTATCAATCCAAATGATGTTCAAACATCCCAATAGTTCAAGGTCTTTTAACTTAGCCATAATAGCAAAAAAAGAGGGGGGGGGCACAGGCTAAACATTTACACTGCAAAATATGGTATTGGTCATAACAAGGAAAATGGAATAAATACAAGAATTAAAACAAACAGGGCAAACATTAAACTCTGTAGCTCCAAGTTCAATCATTCTAACTAGTGACAAGTCTCCAAGTCCAATCATTCTAACCAGTGATAAGTCTCTGGAGTCCCAATTCCACCCCTCCAGCTAGGCTACTCAAAGTCCCAGAAAACTTCATCCAGTGCCAGCAGTCTCTTTGGCAGCTACCCCAGTATTCATGGCATCTCCACTGAGTCTCCACTTCAACCCATAGTTCATCCACATGGCTCCAATGGGCCTGCACACAGGAAATCCAATAAGCCTGCTTCACACTGCCCATGGCCATTTCCAAAAAACAAAACCATGTTGCAAACTCACTGACCCTCTCTTTCCTGCAATTGTTATACTTCATAGTACCAGGTGGGCTGCCAAATTGTTAATCAATGGGGGAATAAATGTGACTTTGAAGAACAGGACACTCCTTCAGCATTCAGTCCCCTTACTTCAAGAGAGTCTGCTTCTTCCTGCTGTCCCAATGCAGAATAGCTGGCCCAGTCTCAATGGTTGTAATCTGTCAAACGTTTGCAGCTGAATAGCCAGTAGGTTTGGCCCAAAGATTTAATTTCTTTATGTGCCATAACCTGCTCACACTAGTCCATTTCCACGCAGTGCAACCCTGCACAAGTTTCCAGGACACAGGCAGGCAGAACACAGCAAGCCTCTCACACAAACTGCTTCTAGACCAGTCCTAACAAAGTTTTTTTTTTCCCCCCTCATAAGCCAAACTTTACAGTCCATAGTTCTTATTGCATTCAGGTCTTTTAAGTCTGACCAGAATGGTCCATAAAGCTGTACTTACAGCATGAAAGATATCTCTTAGGCCAAAGTTTCAAATCCTTCCACATTCCTCCCTCAAATCAGTTCCAGTTGACCAAAAGCAACACAGTCAGGTTTCTGGCCCCCACCCTTGGTACCAATTTTATTTGCAGTCAGTTTCACATTGCTGGCAGAAAACTCCCGACCAAGAGCAGCTTGTGGGAGAATAGGGTTAATTTTGGCTTATACAATCAAGGGGAAGCTCCATAATGCCAGGAGGAAATGATGGCATGAGCAGAGGGTGAACATCACCTCCTGGCCAACATCAGGTGGATAACAGCAGCAGGAGAATGTGCCAAACATTGGCAAGGGGACGCTGGCTATAACACTCATAAGTGGGTCTCCAACAATACACTGCCTTCAGAAGGCTCCAGTTCCCAAATTCCTACCAGCTAGGAACCTAGCATTCGAAACACATAAGTTTGTGAGGGACACCTGAACCAAATCACCACAAGTGATGTTTGTTTTAATTTTACTTGTTTTTTTTTTTTTTATTGACACATGATTGAAGTGGTTGATTTTCTAATTCTTTCCTCCAGTCCGTGGAATTTGAGTAGTTTCTGTTCTCATAGGAATGTCTATTTAGCCCCCAAACAGGCCCAAAGGTGCTTTTGCTTGCTCCTCTCTCCTACACAGACCACCTCCCTACAGTGAGAGGGAAGATAGCCCATCAGGGTGTCTGGCTTTCAGCTGCCACAGGAGTATGCTCAAAGTGACCCAGATACTCTGCAGGTCACCCAACACACAGGGTCAACTTCACTCCTATCTCTCAGTATCCCACATCACCCACTCAAATTCATATTGGCCACCCCAGCCAGGACTTCAGAGACCTTGTGTATTAAAGCATTCTATGCTGGGATCAGGAAGCCAAAGCAGAGAGTGTAAGGTCTTGGCCATAGCCTCCCCCATAAAACAGCTGCCAGAGCTGGAGACCTGCCAGTATCCCAGCCCTGCACAGACCCCACAGTCTCCCTCCTCCCAATACTGCTGACTAGGTGCTAGGTGGTATCACATTATTTAGACCAAGGAATAATTTAGATTCCTCTTGTTGTTGGATGGAAAAGAACATTTTGCAACATGTACTTTAAAATCCAGCAATGCAAATAGTAATCATAAATAATGATAGTATTAATACTATGCTATCCTAAAGAATGATAACAAAAAACCCATATTATTAAACTTGATGACATTTTCTACTTGGTTTATTCAGATCTTCCTATTCTTACAGATGAAAAGGTAGACCACAGAATATTTTAAAGAGAAAATTTGAGAATTTTATATCCAGAAATGAGCAAAATTCCCCAAGTCTAAAGGATGTCAGTGCTAGTTTTATCCTCTCAGTAGCAAGGAATATTCAAAACTCAGATTGAGTAAATTATTATTACTATTATTAATAATGCATGAGAAAAATATAATGTTAGGACTAGATGGAAATGCTAAGGTAGTCAAATTCATCCTCCAATTTAAAAGGAGCAAACTGAGATCCAACAGTTAAGAGGTCCACAGATGACTTGGCTGTACTAATTTATGGTGCATATATGTTAATAGTGGGTGATGTTGCTATGGAACCTGTAAATGATCCCAAAATGGGGTTTGTTGAACAAATGGTAAAGGTTACATGGTATCCATGTTTATTCTTTATCTAAGGTTTTATGAGGGGAAAATAATTGGTTTTGTTCATAACTTTGACAAGGTAAGATTGAAGAGTGAGCTATAAATTTGAAAGCAAAATAAGTTTCAAGGATAAGAATTCACCCCAACAGGAAGGTCTCCCTAAGTGCAAACATCATCCCAAAATAATGGACATGCAGATAAACAGTCCTTCTCCCTACCCTCTTTCTGTTAGGCCAACACATCACTGAAAGCTGACCTGCCTTATTTGGGACCCTGTTAATTCACTAACACCAGCAGTCCATAGCTTAATCTAGCCCAAGAGAGGAAGCAGAATCATGCATGCTGCTTTTGGCCATGCTCAAGTGTAACTGCATATAACCTCATGGTTTGTCTATAGAAAAACGTGATCACAGAGTTTCAATGATTGCTTAAATAATCTTTTCAAGAAGTAAAACTGAAACCTCATAGTCACCCAAGACTAAGTCCCCAGCCTGCTTCAGGAATGATGATGGCTGCTTTTCCTTTATCCCTCCCTCCTCCGTTAGTGGCTGCACCACAATAGATTGAATGGTCAGATCAACTTCCCCATTCTCTGATGGGAAATAGACAAAGCACAGAATGCTTTGAAGCTTCATAAAATCCTCTGAGGCTTGACATGAACGCAAAGACTGGAGCAATGATTCCTCATGTGTTAGACCCAAGGAGGTCTTGTTAAAGTCTGTTCTAGCACTGAAGTCAGCAGCGGTACCCCAAAACTCTATCTCAAGGTCCTGATCCCTTCTTCCTTCTTGTGTAGAACAGAGGGTGGAAGAAGATAAGAAGAAAGACACCAAGTGTCAGCCTCACCATCATAATTTTGACCCCCACTTTTAGGGGACAATCTTAGCTCTAAATACTCTGGCATACTAACCTCACAAATTCACTTGTTCTTATCAGAACAGAATTCTATAGTTATAATGGAACAATATATGGTTACCAATTACCTAAAGCAAATTTCACAATAAAACCTTGTATAATTCTACGGCCTACTCTGGTCAAGTGGGTAATAGCAGAGAAACTATGTCTTTCACAGCAGTATGAGAGAGTTATTCTTCCCTATAAATATTTCACCAATTAATGACTAAAAATGAAAACATAAACTACAAGTGGAATTCAGACTCAGCACCTGTGGAAAGAGGTGAAGGTGGAGGTCAATGAGATTTGCATTAGCTTCCTGTGGCTGTATCATCCTATAGTCCTGAATGTCAGGGGTCCCATATGAGTCTCTGTGTGCTAAAATCAACTGTGGGCAATATACTACTGGAGTTCTAAGGGTATATCCCTGCCTGCATCTCTGGGCTTGGTAGGCTTTTTCCCTCTGAGACTGTGGCCTCTTCCTCCTTTGGTCTTCTTGTCTACCTTTCATAAGACCCAATCCAGAAACATCTCCTCATCTGCAAATATTTTATTTAATCACATCCACATATCACCATATTAGGTAGTATGTTCCCAGCTTCCAGGGATTAGAAAGACAATATCTTTTAGCTCCATTATTAAGCGGTCCACAAGCTCAAAGATGCCTGCCAGTTTTCATCATGTGCATTTACAATTCTACATAAAAGAATAAAAACGTGGTTCTGACCAGTGTGTTGGAATGCCCCTGTAGCCCCAACCACCCTAGAGGCTAAGGCAAGAGGATTGCCTGAGGCCAGGAGTTTAAGGCCAGACTGAGTATAGCATAGTAGCAGCCCCCACCTCTTAAAAAAAAAAGTTCTGCTTTAAAAAAAAAAAACAACTCTCTGGCTGGAGAGATTGCTTAGTGGTTAAGGCAATTTCCTGTAAATCTTAAGGACCTAGGTTCGACTCCCCAGAATCCATGTAAGCTAGATGCACAAGGTGGTACATGCATCTGGAGTTCATTTACAGTGGCTAAAGGCCCTGGAACACCCATTCTCTCTCTCTCTCTCTCTCTCTCTCTCTCTCTCTCTCTCTCTCTCTCTGTCTCTCTCTCTTTCCTTCTCTCTCTCTTTCTCTCTTCCTCTCTATCTCCCCCTCTCAAATAAATTAAGTTTGTTTTTTTTTTATTTATGGCTAGAGAGATGGCTTAGCAGTTAAGGTGCTTGCCTATGAAGCCTAAGGACTCATATTCAATTCTCCAGATCCCACATAAGCCAGATGCACATGAGGCAAGCACAAGGTCTCACATGCCCTCTAGGTGGCACAAATGTCTAGAGTTCAGTTGCAGTGGCTGAGGCCCTGGTGCACCAATCCTGTCTCGCTCTCTCTCTCTCTCTCTCTCTCTCTCTCTGTGTGTGTGTGTGTGTGTGTGTGTGTGTGTGTGTGTGTGTGTCTTTGCCTCTAAAAATAAAAATTTAAAAAAAGTTTTTTTCAACCAAGAGTGAGAGCAGCATGGATTAAAAGGATACACTCAGTAGAATGATCTCTCAGTGTTCTGTGTGCTTTGGCAATACTGCATTGTTTTGAGGACCTTATAAGTCTCCCCAACCAAAATCTCACTGTGGGGGTAACCCAGTTCTGGCACTGGAAGTAACAAGCCAGAGCCCACGGTTTTAGGATTAGGCTTTCTACACCCTTTCTGGAGCCTTGCCCTCTTCCTATGGGTTATATCTTTTAGTTTGCTATTCAGGAAGAAGGTATTTGTGTTACTGATTCATGTTGTCATTAGTTTAGATAAATCTCCCCCACCCTCCTTTCTCCTTTTTCCCTCTCCCCATGACCTTTCCATCCGTGTGTTCTGTCCCTGGAGCTGCCTGTCAAGTAGTCCCTACTCTCTTCCCGCCCTATTTGCACCTCCTCCTAGCTTCATGCTACTTCCCTGTCAACACTCCTGATGCCTACTGCGACTCACATGAGACCTAAGCTATTCCAGGATAGGAACTGCATACGAGGGAAAACTTGTAGCTTTTTTTTTTTTTCTTTCAGAGCCTGTGTGAGTTTGCTTACTGTAATTTTTTCCATGTCTATTCATTTTCCTGAAAATTTCATTATTTCATTTTTCTTTACCACTGAGTAGAATGGCAGCGAGAACCTGAGAGAAAAAAGATCCATCAATAGGTCAAGAAAGATAGTCAACTGCCTAGCCTGTGATAACCCATCTCTTGCCCATCTGCCAAGGCCTAGGAGACATCACAGAGGAAGTGGTGATTTAAACATGAATGATGCTCTCACTGCTATCCTGACAACCTGCTCCAGGGAGACAGTGATAGACACTGAGGACACTCATAACTCATCAAACAGAAATCCAGAGGTTACAGAGAGCTGAATACTAAAGTAGACTTATAACATACCTGCCAAGGAACAAGGAACATTGCAGAAGAAAGGGCAGAAAAACTGTGAGTGTGAAGGAGTATTCTGAGGTATTGTCCCCCCCACCCCACCTCACAAAGATTAACTGATGCATTCATAACCCCATGGTGAATACCAGCAACCCCAATGAGGAGGACCTTCAGTGGGATAAGGGATGATAACATGAGGGGAATGGGACAAGCACATGATTGGTTCATACAGTAAAGTTTATAATTTATTTTTTAAGATAATAATTTAAAAATAAATAAAAACATTTTAAAAATTAAAACAAAACAAAAAATAGTTCTGAATAATTGTTGATTGGAATGCCACAATTATCTTTTCATATCCAAGATTAAAGTTGTCTAGAAAGTAAAGACAAAGTATGCATAGAGTTTTTGAGATTAATAAATTTTATTTTGTTCCAGTCTTTCCCTCTCCCCACTTTGGGTTTCTGAGAGGCAGGCAGAGAAAGGATGAGAGTCCCAGGGAGACCAGACTTAATGCCTACAGATCCTTGCTGCTCTCCCATCAGCCAGCCTCCCCACACCCCCACCGGCTCCAGGGCTACTTGTAAGGGCAACTAGAACTGGTCGCATTTCAATGTCTACTGTCCCTCCCAAGCCCTGGGTCCAGTACCCAAGACCCTGAGTGCTCTTCAGTGGATTCAACCAAGCCTTCCCTTTGGCCCTGGAGCTACAGGCTATCCCACCTACTACCATGTAAGGCCCACTATCACCCTTGCACAGGTCAAAAGATAACTAAGGCACACAGGGAGAGTCTCCAAAGATAATGAATTCATTTGGAAATGAACATCACAGTGGGAAAGCACTTGTTGCCATAGTGAACAAGGTGTGAATGTGTTTGGATACAGGCTGCTATAGTCCGCAACCTGTGACAAAGGGACCATCCACAGAAGAAAAACTCAGCAATTCCATTAGGCTAACTAGCCAGTGAGCTCCAAGAATTCCTTTTTCTCTAAAAGACAGTTCCCTAACCTGGCAAGAGAGAGAGAGAGAGAGACAGAGAAAGAGAGAACTCCATTGATCTTAGAGTAAAGGGCAGGGACACACCAAGGTAGATTCATTCAAATGCTAACTCTCACTGGCTTTTGCCTGGGTCAGTGGCATTGTCTGTTCTCTCCTCAGTCTGGTGGGGTTTCTACCCTCACAGCCACTACTCTAACCTAGTCAAAGGAAGGTCATCAACAATGGTGCTTTTTTGTTGTTGTTGTTGTTTTTAATTAGGACTAGGTGACATTTATTTTGTTTCCTTCTGTATGGGAAATTGTTGCTAAGCAAAACAAAAATGTAAACAAAATAATAGTGTCCCCATACATACTCATGGAAACCAGTCACATGCTATATAGTGATGATGTACTGATAGCAAACCTTAACTACCTGTTCCAGGCATCTCTATTCAGATCATGTTGTTGGTCTGCTTCCCGTTCCAGAAAGTGCTTCACAGATAACAGATGTTTCATTAAAAGATATACATTCTACACAGATCCAGTCATCAAATAAAGCGTTGTCTTATGTCAGACTGCAGGGACAAAGTGCCTTGATGTGGGTGGATTATAAACAATAGGAAGCTGACATTGATTTCTCAGTTCCAGGGCTAGTCCACGTGGCATGATCTGGTTTCAGTGAAGCCTGGCCCAGATCTGTGTCTGCGTAAAGGCCGACCTGGGTTCCAAATCTTCTCTAAGCTCTTTGGCAAGCACTGTAACAAGAGGCTGATGGCAAAAGCTGCTCTCATTCCACAGAACGGATTGAGTGGCTCACTGTTCTGGATACTTCAGTCACATATTATCTTATTTAATCATCCTAGCAACTCCACAAAACAAGTTTCTAGTGACTTAGCAGCCCATTTTGGAGATTAAAAAAAAAATGATTCAGGCCTGAGGAACTGGGCTCAGCAGTTAAAGGCTCTTGCTTTCAAAGCCTGCTGGCCTGGATTCAATTCTCGAGTCACTCACTATGTAAAGCTGGGCGTTTGTTTGCAGCAGCAGCAAATGACCCTGGTGGGGTGTGTGCGTGTGTGTGTGTGTGTGTGTGTGTGTGTGTGTGTGTACATCCACACACACTTATATACACATTTATACAAGCAAATAAATAAAATTTTTAAAAATGGATCCATAGAGACATTAATAACTTGTCAAAGGTAATTTGAACAAGAGTCTTTACAAGACAGATATGTTGAAATCCTAACCCCAAGAACCTCCAATGTGACCTTATTTGGAACTATTATCTGTAGATAGGCAAGTTAAAATGAGATCATTAGGATGGGCTCTAATCCACTATGACTGATGTCCTTATATAAGAGAAAGCTGAACAGAGAGAAAGAAACACACAGACGGTAGATGACCTACATACATGCTGAGAGAGGATGACTGTGTGACAGGCATGACACATCTACAAGCCATGGAATGTCAAGAAACATCAGCAACAGCAGAATCCGGAAGAGGTGAGGAAGACTTCCCTGGAGCCATCAGAGGAAGCATGGCTGCACTCAGCCTGGTCAGATTTCAGAACTCCGAACCATTACAGTAAGTTCAACTGATCTACATAGCCAGCGTGCAGTCCTCTGCTCCATACAGGGAGCTTGTGGAAACACTAGAGCCCAGAGTGGCTATAAGGAACGCTGAGGGGGGGGGGGGGGTGGTGGTAGTGGCGGTGGTGGTGGTAGTTGTGGTTAGCCAATAACTCCATGAACACAGTACAAATACATTTTATTGGCTGCTCACCAACATTCTCAAAAGATTAAAATAGACAAAAACACAATAGCAAACCTCTAACGTGACTGAAACTATCGCTGGCTCCCCAGCATGTAGCAACAGAACCCTTTAGTCAAGAATGCCATGTATCCCACGGGCATGGGATTGGCTTGTTTACACTTTAGGAAGGGAATTTTCTCTCCCAGTAAGTTGCACTAGAAAGTGAAAGAGTCAGCTACTCCTGCCAGGTGGGATGAGGCCTGAGCAAACTACCTTTCTAGGAGGCTGAAGAGGGCTTCCTCTTAGCTTGCCCCTCTTTGAGCCTGAGCAGCATGGGGAATCAGACAACCCTGCCCAAACTTAGGTTGCTAAGATTTAAGACCCCTGCTCCCACCATGACAGAGAAATAGCAACTAGACTGCTGATCTTAAACTATCACCCTAAAAACAGAAACTCCCCCCCCCCCACCATGAGTGCAAGTGGATGCCAATAGCCATAGCACTAGACCAGCCTAGCTTACCGAGCACCAGCTTGGCTCATGGAACCAAAGTGGAAGAGGACGAGCATGACTCCTCTAGTTAATGGCTGGATGGCTGGCTTACCTCTCTGGTTCAGTGTTCCCTTCTGTACAGTAGAGGTAATCATGGTCTCTATCTGGGTTGATTTAGGATTAAACCACCTTCTGAAAAGGCTGAGCACAAAGGAAAATTCCAGTCAATGTCAGGAACTACAGCAAAGCAAACATGAATCAATGAATACACGGGGCACAAAGCTCAGCCTAGAGTGAGTGCAATGACTAGAGGGAATGAGACAGAGTGTTGCTGCCAGGTGAATTCTACAAAGAAGCAGGCCCAGTCTCAGTACATAAGTCCTTGGCTTTGACCCATAAGCACAGCACCATCCCAGGTACTGGGACCCACCTATTTCAGGTAGAGGGTACATGGGGAACTCCAGAGAGCTGGCTCAGGGTCATGTCATCCTCACCAGCTTCTGACCTTGCTCCTATCCAGTACCACTCCCAGCTCAGGCCTGGGCCTGCGCTAGCTGCTCTTCAAGCTCTGAACAGACATCCAGGCCCTGGCACCTGGGCTAAGTGAGGGCAGATGTCAGGAAACAAGCCCACATGCTCAGAAGATAATGACATCCATTGGGCTGGAGAGATGGCTTAGCGGTTAAGTGCTTGCCTGTGAAGCCTAAGGACCCTGGTTCAAGGCTAGACTCCCCAGGACCCACGTTAGCCAGATGCACAAGGGGGCGCATCTGGAGTTCATTTGCAGTGGCTAGAAGCCCTGGAACACCCATTCTCTCTCTCTCTCCCTCTCTCTCTCTCTGTCTATCTCTCTCAAATAAATAAAAATAAACAAAAAAGATATTTTAAAAGTTTAGGAAAAAAGATAATGACATCCAGGGAGGATGAGTGATGGGGAAATCAATAAGGAACTGGGGTCCATCTATTCCCCCTTCCAGAAACATCCTAGGTACCTGTTGGGTGATTTTGGGTCCAAGATTATTCTTGAAGACCAGGCCCTATGAAAGCAGGTAATGTCCATAGATGCCTGTTTAGTTCTAAGGAAACCCATAACTTCTTCCTTATGCCACCTGCCCCATGTACCACACTAACACAGAAAGAGATACAAGGAATTGATGTTTACCACAATTTGCTCTATGCTCCAGGCACCAGGTTCTATACACAACACACATCATTCCATCCAGTGGCCCAGCCCTCCAGACAGTGAGCAACAGTCACTAAATCTTGCCAAAGTAGTGAGAAGCCTGAGTCAGCAAGGCTTCATCACACAGCCTGGTATGTACAGAGCAGGCAAATATGCTAGAGCACCTCATGATCCAAAAACCCTGTTCCCTCTTTCATATCTAGTCCCCCACTCCTGACAGTTCCACCCTTAAAGTAACCTACTTGACTCCCTGTTATCTACAGGTAGTCTGCCTCTTGACCCTCTCTAGGACTCCCAAATTTCCAAGGATGAGTGTCCATCTCTGAGTGACCCCTCTCCTTGCTCTGGACAGTTCTCACAGGCCTGGTTCTCACAGTGGTGAACTTTGTAACTACTGGCTTCCCAGGCTGAGTAGGTGAAGCTGAAACATCGGAGAAATGGGCTTCCTGGCTTCAGATGGCAGCTTAGAACCTGAGGGCCACCATTCATCACACACACAACACCAGGTCTGAGCCTTAGTCTCATATGAGGCTGGAATTCAGAGCAACCTCTTCTGAGTGGCCATGCTTCTCATCTCCTTAGTGGAGCTGGTGGCCACAAGAGGCCCCTGGATGTGATACGTACACACTAGGCAATATGGTCCAAGTCAGACCAGAACTTTATGCAGTCTGACAGCAAAGAATCCATGGGTGGCAAAGAATCCATGGGTGGTATCCTCAGGAGTCAAAATCAAGGGTCAAAATCAGGCCTACCAATCAGATGATCACTCTCATAGTCAGCCTGCCGTCCTTGGCTACGCTGACCACAGGCCACAGAAACTACTTTCCCCAGGTGCCCATTGTCCCTGTTCCCAGCTTCCACCCCCTGCACCATGTGGAGTTGTCCCAGTCAGTTCCTCCACCAAAGCAGCCCTTTCTGCTTCTTAGGACAAGGTGAACCACTCTAGGTGGGCTTGCTCCCAACCAGGCCACCTGGAAGCACTGGCTTTTGTTCCTGGAAACTCAAAGTCAAGGACCTTGGAGCAAGGAAGCTATAGCCCAAGGCTTGCTGTCCTCTTTAGAGAGAAAATGACTATTACTGCAGTCTTTCTTTCAATACTCCTATTTCTTTGAAAAACAGATAGTGTACACTAGGACCCTTCCAATATGCTCTCAGGACACCCCTCAAAGCAATGGATGGAGCAGTATGATGTCATGCACAACATATCCACTGCCTAGTATCTTTGGAATCCATGCAAGGACATTGCAGTTTCTTCCCGTTCCCTCTGAGAGTCCTTTCTCTGGGAGGCAGGAGGGTGACTTTCAGCTGTATCATGTCCTCAATGCTTCTGACCCAGGCTGCCTCTGTCTATCACCTAGAGAGCTTTAAAAACTGTAGATGGGGCTGGGAAAATGGCTTAGTGGTTAAGGCATTTGCCTGCAAAGCCTAAGGATTCTGGTTTAATTCCCCAAGACCCACATAAGCCAGATGCATAAGGGGGTGTATGTATCTGGGGTTTGTTTGCAGTGGCTGGAGGCCCTGGGGCATCCATTCTCCCCCCCTCTCTTCCTCTTGCACTCTCAAATAAATTAATTAATTAAATTTTTAAAAACTGTAGATGCCTGAGTCCACAAGCCTTTAAATCCCCCAGCTGTGAAGCTGGACTAGAAGCAATTATTTTAAAGATATGTAAGAAAATTAAGTGTTTGGCTAAGGTGGAGGATTATAGCTATAAACCCTGAGTAGGACTTAGTTTTGTATAGATTGTCCATTCTTAATCCAGAATCTGAAATACAACTGTGTTAGCTTTCTCATTATTGTGACAAAATACCTGATATTTTTTTTTAAATCCCTGATATATAAACAACTTAAGAGAAGGAAGATCTGCTTTGGCTCATGGCTTCAGAAGTTTCAGTCCAATATCTTTGGCCCCATTGATTCTGGACCATGGTGAGGCAGAACATAATGGTGAGAAGCAAGTAGTAGAGGCCTTGTGACAGACAGGGAGTTCAGAAGAGATCAAGAGGAAGAGCCGGGCGTGGTGGCGCACACCTTTAAGCCCAGCTCTCAGGAGACAGAGGTCGGAGGGTCGCCATGAGTTCAAGGCCATCCTGAGACTACATAGTGAATTCCAGGACAGCCTGGACTAGAGAAAGACCCTACCTTGAAAATCCAGCATAGAAAAAAAGAGGAAGAGATAGGGTATAAAATATGTCCTTTAAAGGCACAGATAGTCATGTGTAGTGGTGTACACCTTTAATCCCAGCACTCGGGAGGCAGAGGTAGGAGAATCATTGTGAGGGGCCACCCTGAGACTACATAGTGAATCTAGGTCAGCCTGGTCTAGAGAGAGACCCTACCTCAAAATAAATGAATAAATAAATAAATAAATAGAGGCAAGATAGTCCCAGGGACCTACTTCCTCCAAACAAGTCCAACCACCCAGTATTTTCACCAAATTATTAATCCACTCATGAATTCAGAGACTTCATCATCCAATTCACTTCTCCAAAGCCCATCAGTCACCACCCAGGCTTCTAGTATGTAAGCCTCTGGATGGCATTTCATATTCAAATCACAACTCCAAAATCTGGAACCTTTTCTGTACCAACCTGACACCATAAATAAAAAATTCCATACCATGAAACTATATTTTATACAAAAAATGTTTAAGATATTTTTTCTTTCTTTTTTGAGGTAGGGTCTCACTCTAGCCCAGGCTGACCTGGAATTCACTATGTAGTCTCAGGCTGACCTCTAACTCACAGTGATCATCCTACCTCTGCCTCCCAAGTGCTAGGAGTAAAGGTGTGTGCCACCACGCTTGGCTATAAAATATTACTTGAAATTATGTTCAGGCTATATTATAAAGTGTGTATTAAACATGAATGGATTCCACATTTAGACTTGGGTTCCATCACCAAGATATCCTATTGTGTATTCCAAAATAAGAAAAAATCCAAAATCTGAAATACTTCTGGTCCAAGCATTTTAGGTAACAGACACTTGGCCTGAATAACTATAATCTATGCACCCTTGTTATTAACATAATGTGGCATGAAACAGCTACTCTTAAATGTCAGAGACAGTAGTGAAAAATTCTCCTCTGAGGCAAACCCAGATTATCCCTGAAAGGAGACTGAAGGTGAGAGGACAGGCGGCCTCCCTGCCACAGCATTACTATGACAGCAAGCTCAAACAGAACTTTTACACTATTTGTTAGCAAGCAGGAACCAAAAACAGTTCATATACGTTCTGTTCCGCTAATTCAAGAAAGACCCAATTCTCCACCCTCATGTAAACTATTACCTTGCATAAACTATTCTTTTGGACCAAAAGTAAAATCAGTATTAGGTAACTAGAATCTAACCATGATGAGAAAAGTGACCAGGGCTGGATACAGAGTGGATATGAAATTATGTCCAAATTATCATTATGTTTAAAAAAGTTTATTAGCCCTGCTAAGTGGATAGGGTCCTTCAGGGTCCTTATGTCCTATAAGCAAGAATAGACAGCACTCCCTCAAATGATTTAGCTCAACCTTCTCATCTCAGAAATGACAACCCACTTCCAACTCAAACCATGAACAATAGGTCACTGTTTACACCCATGGCTGGCTGCTGATTGAGATGTAGGCAAGAAAGGCTTCCTCTCGGCATGTAGTCCTGATTAGGAGGCCAGCTGAGCCCTTTCATGAGCTTTCTTCACTGGGGAACTGGCCGCTTAATGTAAGTACCACACGTAGCATCACATATAGATTTTGACTTGATTCAGAAGTCACTGCTAGGGCTGGAGAGATGGCTTAGGGGTTAAGGCGCATGCCTGTGAAGCCTAAAGACCCAGGTTCAATTCTCCAGGTCCCACATAAGCCAGGTGCACATGGTAGAGCAGGCATCTGGAGTTCGTTTGCAGTGGCTAGAGGCCCTAGTGTGCCCATTCTCTCTCTGTCTGTCTCTCTCTCCTTCTCACTGTCTCTAATAAATAAATAAATAAAAATAAATCTTAAGAAAAAGTCATTGCTATAGTTTTGAGATACTGTGCCCCAAAATGTTCATGTACTGGGGACTTGGTCTTAAACAAGGTAGTACTATTTTGTGAGGTTTCTGAAAACTTTAGAAGGTGGAGCCTAGCCAGAGAAAGTAGGTCACTAGGGGCAGGTCTTGGGAGTATCTTGTCTCTGGCTCCTTCCTGTTATTGTCTGTCAGCCTTCTGTGCCCTATGAGGCTCATGGCTCTGGCTGGTGCTTCCACCACCAGGACAATCCACCTTACTACTGGCCCAAAATCAATGGGGTCAAGGACTATGGACTGAAGCCTCTGAAACCATGAGCTCCGCCCATAAACTCATTCCTCCTTTTTAGTTGTTTTCACAGATAGTTACTCATAGCAATGAAAAAAAGTAACTTCATGGCTTGACCCTGTGATGCCCGCCACAGGTGGAGACCTGAATCTAATCACTGATGTCAACTTTTGACAGTGGCAGAGCCCTTTTCAGCTGTGGTGGGCTTGACCCAGGAGCCAAGAATGCTAGAAATCAACAGCCACCAAAGCCTCCCTGAGACAGTGACTCTCAAGTTCCCAGTCCCACACTGGTGAAGAATAAGAAACATAGACAAAGGAATTAACAAGTGAAAACAGGCTTATTAAGGAAAAAAATAAAGACTCCCAAGTATAGTGGGAGGGGCTCTGACCATTGGGTGTTTTGTTTCGAGGCATTTTGTCCTATAGGGTGGCGCCATCCTGAATTTAGAGAAGACTAACTTCTAGACCTTTCCTATCTAGAAACTGCTTCTAGGAGCAAAGCCTGAGAGGTGAGAGAGCTAATTCCTGGTACCCCCATCCCAGGAGTGGGCTAGCCGCCTCTAGAAGCAGCCTGAGGAAAAAAGAAACTGAAAAGAAATTTAGTTTAAGCCATTAGTAAACTTGCTGCATCTGCTGTCACTGCTGCTCCGATCTTACTGTGGCTGCAGCGTCCCCTGCTCACAGATGCTCATTGGCACTTTCACTGAAAGCTAAAAACCAGTATTATGTGGACCAATAGTATATTTTATGATCAAAGGGTAAGGAACTGTAGACTTTGTATAATCCTTAAACATTTGTTAAAGGAAGGGAATTAGCATTTTGACCTGCTGGACTCTGCTAATCCTGAATACACATACATTCTGATCACAAGGGCAATCACATTAAGCCTACCTGTTGCCTTCAATAGTTCTGTGGGCCCATAGTTATTGACGTTGTTGTTTTCGATGCAATAATCAGCACTTCTTACACATGTTTTGAGTCAAAAGTCCAACCACAGACTGGAGAGATGGCTTAGCGGCTAAGTGCTTGCCTGTGAAGCCTAAGACCCCCAGTTCGAGGCTTGATTTCCCAGGACACACCTTAGCCAGATGCAGAGGGGGTGTGCACGTGTCTGGAGTTCATTTGTTTGCTGTGGATGGAAGTCCCAGTGCATCCATTCTCTCTCTCTCCTTCTTTCTGTCTTGTCTGTCTCTCTCAATAAGTAAGGATAAACAAAAAAATTTCTAAATTTAAATGTTTGAAAAAGCATTTCTAAACATTGCTTATAAATATTGGTCAAAATATGTGCTATTCAGGCCAAAGGTCCACCAAGGAAGAGGAAAGCTAGTCACATTGCATTCAACAGGTGGATTATGTAGTTGTAAGATTAGGACTTCCGGTTCAGATGGTGGCGTAGGTACCACGCCAAAGCAGCCTGGGGGGAAAAAGGACCAAAAAACCTCAGCAAAATACACACTTTTACTAAAAAGTGAGGTGTATAGGAAACTGAAGCAGTAGCGGAGAAGTAGGAGAGATCCAGAGCATCCAGAGCCCGCACAGGCCGGCAAAAGCAGCCCTGGCAGCTCCGCCAACCGCCGCGGCAGCAGGGCGCACCAGAAAGCCGCCAGGCTCGGCTCCAGCCACAGGAAAAGCCAGGTGCGGGCGCTTCCCCTCACACCGCGCTCTACACAACTCAGGAAATGTGAAGGGAGAGCGGCAGTGAGCAGCAGAGGAGCAGACTGCGAGGTAGAAGAACACGTGGAACAGCGAGAGAACCAGAGCAGCTGCGGCTCCCTCCCCTCCCCCACCGCCTGAGCCCAGCTCCAGCGAACAGAGCAGCTTCCCAGGACCCGGCCACGCCAACTTGAGCTGACAGTGGGACCCAAGCAGGAGCAGAGTTCAGCAGCAACATCGGCAGCTCCGGAACCGGTACCAGCAGCCCCAGCAGCAGCAGACCCAGGAGCGTCAGCAGCGGCAAACCCAGGAGCGGCAACAACAGCAGACCCAGAAGCAGCAGCAGTTCCAGCAGCGGGGGTGCTGATCTGCAGGGCCACAATTGCCAGGCTTGGTTTGCCCCACAGGAAAAGCCAGTGCCCAGCTCCAGAAATCAGAACAGCAGCCTGACGACCCAGGCAGCAACTTGACTGAGACCAAACTCATCCAAGGTAACTGGGTTTGCACCAGGGAAGGGTCTCACTTGGTCACAAGCTGACTGGGATCCCTCAACAGACCAGAAATCTTAACCTCTGTGTTGATAGAGGATCTGGTTGTTATAATAACTACTCTGGCATACATACTTGGGGCTGTTTTTGACTGAATGGGTACAGTGTTTAGTTAACTTTTAGAATCTACTGGTATTTTATTCCACTCAGCCTACTTGAATACTCCCATAGCAGGGAAACTCAACCCCTAGGAGCACCTTTGTAGATACTCTCAGAGTCTTAAGAGCCACATCTAACACCTTAAGCTCCTACCCTGAAAATATATAACATCAAATCAATTGATACAGCTAAGAATACCCAGCTAGCTAGAAAATCCAAGCATTAACTTAATCCAAGATGCAAAAATATATACATTATAACACAAGAAACACTAAAAAGCAAGACGATATAAATCCACCTAAAAATATTAATGCATCAGAAATGACCTCTAGTGAGAACGAGTTAGAGGAAATGCCTGAAAAAGATTTCAAAAGAACGATTGTAAATATGTTCAAAGAAGTCAGAGAACAAATCAAAGGAGTCAAAGAGGAACTTAAAGAGGAAATCAAAGGAATGAAAGAAGATGCAGGACACCAATTTCATGAAATAAGGCAATACAAGACATAAATAAGGAAAAAGAAACAATAAAGAAAAACCAGTCAGAATTACTAGCAATGAAGAACACAGTTAATGAAATAAAAAACTCTGTAGAAAATCTCACCAGTAGAATGGATGAAGGAGAGGACAGAATATCTAAGCTAGAAGACCAGGTGGAAGATCTAATACAGGCCAACAAAGAGAAAGACAAACTTATAGAAAAGTATGAGTGGGAATTTCAAGATATTCGGGACACTATGAAAAGATCAAATATTAGAATTCAGGGCATAGTAGAAGGAGAAGAATTTCACTCAAAAGGCATAGTAGGTGTCTTCAACAAAATCATAGAAGAAAATTTCCCCCAAATTGGGAAAGAGGTGCCAATACAGATACAGGAAGCCTTTAGAACCCCAGCCAGACAAAACCTGGAAAAAACCTCTCCTCACCATATTATAATCAAACTTCCAAACACACACACCAAAGAAAAAATATTGAAAGCAGTTAGAGAGAAAAACCAAGTTACCTACAAAAGTAAGCCCATCAGGATTACAGCAGATTATTCAACACAAACTTTAAAAGCCAGAAGGGCTTGGAGTGATATATTCCAAGTTCTGAAAGATAACAACTGTCAACCAAGGTTACTTTATCCTGCAAAGTTATCCATTCAAATAGACGGAGAAATAAGGACATTCCATGACAAAAGCAGGTTAAAGGAGTATTTGAAGACAAAACCAGCTCTACAGAAAATACTTGATAGTTGTAAGATTAACTTTAAGGCTCGTTATAAGTAAGGAGTTTAGCATCCCACAGCAATAGAATCACAAAAGTTATTTGTAAGGTCCATAAGAAATATTCCCACAGTTTATTCCCATAGTTCATTCCCATAGTTTGTTCTTACAGTTCTCACCACAGCCTTTTCTGAGAGGTTGATATGGACTGAGGTAATTTTACTGAGATTGGTTATTTCTGGGCTTATTATGGGCCAAAACAGTATGTTCTGCATGTTCTTTGCATGTCCCTCAGGCCCAAACAAGAAGATGATCTCACACTGGTTGCCTGTCCAGTCAGGGGAATAGTCACATGTCAAAGCTTCCCCCTGTTTTGACTTGTCTTAGCTGCTGACTTTGGCCTATATTGCTAACTATATATATATAAAACTATATGCTCGTTGGCCACCTTATCTTACTTGCTGGCCCTCACTTAAATAATGCTCTCTTTGTTCCCTACTTATATGACCAGTTTATAGTTCATCATGGACCCTCACCCTCACTGCCTATAGGAGTTGTCTTTTCATTACCAGATAAAACACTCAACCAGAAGCATTTTATAGAGAAGAAGAGTTTGTATCAAGCTTATAGACATGGGGAAGCTTCACCATGGCAGGGAAAGCATGGCAGGAGCAGACAGCTAGACATCACATCTCCACATCAGCAGGAAGGACATAGAGAAAGTTAGCTTCCTAAGCTCAGCAAATATGTCTGGGCTGTAACATCCAAGGCCTGACCCCAGTGACACACCTCCTCCAGCAAGTCTCCATCTCCCAAAAGTTCCACCAGCTGAGGATTAAGTATAAGGCTTTTTCACAAACACATGAGGCTATGGGGGACATTTCATATTCAGGCCACCACATAGAGTTCTAAGGGATAGTACCTACATTATAAATAGGTAGAAAGACTTCAGGAAAGAATTCGTAACTTTAGTGTCTAGCTCTAGTAAGTGTATAGCAAATTTTTTCTTCAGTATGTGTGGTGGTTTGATTCAGGTGTCCCCCATAAACTTAGGTGTTCTGAATGCTAGCTCCCCAGCTGATGGATATTTGGGAATTAATGCCTCCTGGAGGGAGTGTATTGTTGGGGGCGGGCTTATGGGTATTAAAGCCAGTTTCCCCATGCCAGTGTTGGGCACACTCTCCTGTTGCTGTGTCCCACCTTATGTTGGCCAGGGGGTGATGTCCACCCTCTGCTCATGCCATCGTTTTCCCCTGCCATCGTGGAGCATCCCCTCGAGCCTGTAAGCCAAAATAAATCTCTTTTTCCCAGAAGCTGCTCTTGGTTGGGTGATTTCTAACAGCAGTGCGAACCGGACTGCAACAGTATGTATGTGTATAATATGTGTGGTATGTGTACACAGTGTATATTCATGTGTGAGTACAAATATAAATGCACCATGTTCATATATACAGAGGCCAGAAGAAGATACTTGGTGTCCTCTATCAGTCTTCTGCCATATTTCCATGAGACAGAGTCTCTCACTGAACCTGGAGCTTTCTGGAAGTCCCAGGGATCCTCCTATCTCATCACTCCCTCAGTTCTGGGAATACAGGCATGTGTGGCCATGTCTGGCCTTTTGACATGGATATTAGGGATCAAACTCAGCTTTTTATGCATGTAAAGCAAGCATCCATACCTGCTGAGCCATCTCCTCAGTCCCATATAATAAATTATTAGCAACTTCTGCTGCTGATAATGGTTGACAATCCATCTAATCAGATCCCCACAGGGCCACATCTTAGATATCCAGACTAAATCTTTTTCAGACAGAACTTGGAGAGTGTCAGTATTGTACCAAGTGTTAGATAGAAATAAGAAGAGAACCAACCTAGTCTACTGCTTCACATATCAAGAATCCCTCCAGAAAGAACAGCATATCTCTGGAGGCAAAACCCATGGGTATTTAAATGAGTATTTTACTTGGAGTATAAATTGGTCCTTTGGACATTAAATGAAACCTCAGAGTAACATGGGGAGAGAGAAGTCCTATGCACTGAGACTACAATGGCACCCCTCTGGACAAGGCAGCCACCATGCTCCTAGGCTACATGCTCTGTAGTTGATATCACATGGCAGCACACAGTATGTGCATGACCTTGTGGTCTTGTTGGAGCAGAACAGGTTGCTAGTGACATGCCTTTTGGAATTGCCTCTGAACATCTTAAAAGCAAGACATAACAGTGGACCCAGACAGTGGGATGAGACAGATGCTTTAGAGAACTCAGTAACAGGATGACTGTAGACTCAGAAGTTTTCCAAGTTCTGTAATAAGAGTACTATTCTGCATCTACTGAAGGCCTATTACAGTTTTAAGACCTTTTATATATAGGTTCCCTCCATAACCCTCCCAAATAGTTGGGTTATCTCTCTGAGGCAGTTTGCTTAAAGTCATTCACATAGCACTGACTCAGAGGACTGAGCCCCTTTCCAAGCAGCCTCTCAAGAGACTCTTCCTTAAGCTCCTGCCACTATAGAAAACCTAAGGGAGCAATGTGAGAAATACACAGTCCTAGACACACCCCACCCCACCCCAGTCTTCCCACGTGGAAATGCACATAGCCAAGAATCTACATCTTAACAACACGCCCAGGCAAGCCTCCTATAGAGATTGACACCCATGTGAAGAAGAATATACAACTATGTCCTGGATCCCAAGGAAAAACACTAGTTGGGTCTTTCCCTCTGCCCCTGTGGCTCTGAAAAAGGAAGAAATAACCCATTCCAAATAAAGCAGGGTTGGAAAGACAATGTGTCTCTTCTATGAGCCAAGCAGAGTGCTGTCCTGGGCAGAGGAGAGAGTACAGGGAGGGAGGGTTAAAAACTGGAAGCCTTCCTTTACCTGTCACTCCCATACCAGGCAGGTCCTGGTGACTTTTCTCCACTGAGTGCTGCAAAAGCTTGAAGAAACCAGAGTGCAGGCTGGAATAGAGGGTAGAAGCCCTGAGCAGAGATAAGCCTGGCCTGGTGCGCACAGGTAGACTACCTGGGCTGAGGAGTTCAGCTTCCTGAGCTGCAGCCATTGTCTTCCTAGATGAGTCACTGAGCAACCCAGCCATGTTTCAGCTCTGCTGAGATCCTGCTTGCTCAGAGCTGCAGACCTTACATGGGGATTGATGTGTAAAACCTGGGTCACTCAAGCCCCACTAGGTTTGCTGTCTAAGCTGATTTATGATGCTCATTTGGTGGGACGAAGAAACACATAGGAGCTTACTGATAAACACCTCTGGGGATTTCTGTGATGGCATTTCCAGGGACAATTAGACCATAAGGGCTCTGACATAATCAGTGGATTAATCCCTTACTGGATTCACAATGGGCACTATTGGAAGGTGGTGAGTAAGAGGTAGAGTCTACTTAGGGGAAGTAGGCTTCTGGGAATGTATCCTTGGAGCTATATCCTGCCCTACCCTCTCTGTATCTCTCTTTCCTCTGCTCCTGTCTGGAGTAAAGGGAAGAATTTCCTCTCCCACATGCTTCCACACCATGGGGTCTTGCCCAAGTGCATGGGGCTATAAGCAACCCTGGCCTGCACCCCCTAATGTAAGCCAAAATAAATTCTTCCTCCCTTAAGCTACTGCCATGACACATGTTGGTAGGGGGCACACAAAAGTAGCCAATACTGTAAGAATGTGAATGCTGGGTGTTCAGACACCTGCTTTGGCACTCCAAAGTCTCTCAAGCCTCAGCTCTCTGAGACACAAAGAGCCCTGTAAAAGAAGGACAGCACACACCCCCACTCTGCTCAGTCCTGTCTTGTTTTAGTTACATATCCTCACCTGGGTCTAAATTGCATGCCGAGGCTGTCTTCATGCACAAGAGAAAAACCCAGCTAGCTGGAGATCTTGAACCTCCCCTTAAAACATGCTGCTGCATCCCAGTTAATTTTATTATTATTATTATTATTATTATTATTATTATTATTATTATTTTGCTTAGGGATTATAGGGACAGAAGCAAATTAAAAGTAAAAGGTTGATATCAGGCTGTGCACTACTCTAAATTATTCTATATTATGTGAAATACTGAGCATTCAGGCTGTGCTTTGCCCTGGGTGGCTATTTTTGGTTTTTTGAGATAGGGTTTTGCTTTAACCCAAGGATAACTGAAATTCACTATGTAGTCTCAGGCTGACCTCGAACTAACAGTGATCTCTTACACCTGCCTCTCTGAGTGCTAGGATTAAAGTGCACCACCACACCCAACTCAAGCAACATTTGACTCTATTTTGAATGCAAATGCTGAAGTATGCTGACTCTGAGCCTAGATATACCTGTAAACAGCACCTGTCCAGCATCACCCCTCAGGCACAGACTGATCAAATGAATGAACAAGGGCATTCCTAAAAGTAAAAATGGTGCCACCCTATAAATTTATCAAAATAAATTGGAGATTTATAAGCTCATGGACATATTAAAACCTTGCCAGATAAATAAGAACTTATCAAATATACTGACTAAACCAAAACTTGGCTACAACCCACATTGACCTGTTGATCAGAGACCTAGAAGGTCCCCAAAACAAGACAGGCTTCTGTTAAAGCATTTGATTACACATCTGAGGTAAAAGGTAAGACCACATTGCTGAAGACACCACATGCTGTGGACACAGATCATTGAGAGATCTGGCTGGAGTCTGGAAGGAAGCCAGTTCTCAGATGGCCTGCCTGCATAGTGCTAGAATGTCCTCATCAGCTGCTGGGAGAAAATGGCCAACAACCTTGGGTGCTAGCCAGGGACACTGCTGTACGAAAGCAGCCAGCCTGACAAGATGGACACACCTGGCAAACCAGCACCCAGCCGAGGTGGGTAACCAGTGGCTCTCTCATTGACTAAGAGATCCATTCAGTGGAAAGGAACCCCTAGCTGGAACTGGGAACCAAGTCAGAATCCTTTGGAGACCAAGATCATGGACTCCAATGAGAAGCTCCCACTAATCTTTAGCTGAAAGGCGACACCCATCAAAGCCTCTCTTAATTAACAATGCTTATCCCATTGAACCTATGCTGACCTCATTTTCCACTGGAGAATCTGTTTTTCTTTTTCAGAAAGCAGCAAGAATCAAGGAGATAAACCACCCCTCATACTTCATACAGGGCCCAGGTGAAACCACAGAGGAATTGGCTAGATGAGCAAGAGTGTTGTTTCAATGGCAAGCCTGTCAACCACTGCCAAGGCCATAGAGATATACACTGAGAATACTCAAATGCACCAAAGCAAAAGTCCAGAAGCTGTTGAGAGCACAACACTAAAGTAGACTTAAAACACCCCCCCCCCATGACTCAGGGAGTTTTTTAGAAAGGGGGAGACCATAAGAACCACAGAGTGGAAGGGAATATCCAGAGGCACTGCCCCCACCCTTTACAGTGACTGACTGCTGCTCTCACATCACATAGCCCACAACCCCAGGGGGAATACCAGCAATCCACTGAGTAGGGCCTCCAGCAGAATGGGGACAAGGCAGAGGGAAATGATGCTACTAACTCATGATATGTCTATACAAAGTTTCTACTTAATAAAAATTAAATAAACAAAATGAAAATAAAAATGGGGAAAAAACACATACTGACTGAGGAAAAGATGTAAAACTCAACTGGACCTAAAAAGAGGAAGACACTTAACTGCCTGGTGATAGCCCTACCTACTTCATCTGATTACCCAGTCTGTGCATCAAGGGACCAGTGGGGACTTTTAGCTTGGTCCCCACAGTTGGCATAGCCTACTTGAACTGTATTCTTCCTCCTATTAGTCCATCTAGATCTGCCACCCATTCGTCCAATGGTTTGTCCACCTGGATCTGGTCCTATATTTTACCTCTGTGGCCTCCGTGGTCCTACACTTCACTTCTGTACCTTGACTCAAACCTGAGGCTCTTCTCAGCTCTGACCTTACACCTCTCCAACAGACCTCCAGTGGGGTTATCTCCCAATAGAGACTCTTTTATTTTTAAAAAGGGCTTTTTTTTTTTTTTTTTGAGGTAGGGTCTGGCTCTAGCCCAGGATGACCTTGAATTCACTATGTAGTCTTAGGCTGGCCTTGAACTCAAAGTGATCCTCCTACCTCAGCCTTCTGTATGCCATGCCTGGCAAAAAAAAGGCTTTTTATTGATAATTTTCATACATGTATATATGTATTTTGATTATAATCCCCTCCCATTACCTTATTTTGTCCCAAGCCTACCATCCCCCTTCCACTGAACACCTTTTTCCCTTCTTCTTTCCAACTGACTCCTCTTCTACTTTCATGTCTGTGTCTCTGCTCTCCTCCATCGTCCATGACATACTGGTGAAGGGCCCAGTACTGTGCAGGTCTTGTGTGGGAAATCACAGCCACTGTGAGGTCAAGGACACAATGGCCACTTCATGTCCTGCATTTGTGTTCCAAATCACTTTCACCATCCACAGGCTCTTAGATTCTTTCTGCCCTCTATTACACAATGTTCCTTGAGCCTCAGAAGGTGTAACAGATATCTCATTTAGTGCTTAGCACTCAGCAGTCACTTCTCAGCACTTTGATGAGCTTTGAGTCGCCTCAGAAGTCATCACCATCTGCAGAAAGAAGCCTCTCTGACAGAACATGAAAGCAGAACTATTCTATGGCCAAAAACATAAATATTTAGGGAGCAATTTAACATGTACAACATATGCATTTGGGCAAACAAAATTAGTAGCTTTCCTCAGGGCTTATGACCATTTCTAGCCATAAGCTTTTGACCATAACTAGACTATCAGGCATGAATTGTTCCCAAAGAATGGGCCTCATATCCAACCATAAAGAAGTTAGTTACCATCTTAACAGTTGTACCACTATTGTAGTAGTGAGTATATCTTGTTGGCCTGGTCAGTTGTGTAGATCACAGGGTGAATACACCTATGGATAAGACTGTTGGTGACTCCCCCAGCCCACAAGTCTATGTCGCACTTTCCTGCACCATGACAGCTATCCAGCAGAGAGGAGCCTTCCAGCTCAGTTTCAATTTGATTTCTCAGTGTCTTACAACCCAAGTATGTGGTGTCTTCAGCAATAGGATCTTACCATCTACTTCCAGAGGGCAACCAAGAATATTGGAAATAGCCTGTATTATTTGGGGGCCTCTCTGATAAACAAGTCACTGTGGGGGGCGGGGATTATCCCAGCCTAACACTGGGTTTTTCTGTAATCACCTACGGCTTCTGAGAGCAACATTCTCCACCCCACAGGGTACTTCTTCCCAAACTCTCTCATTCTTTATTTTGTTTTGTTTGGTTTGGTTTGGTTTTCCAAGGTAGGGTCTCACTCTAGCCCAGACTGACCTGAAATTCACTATGTAGTTTCAGGGTAGCCTCAAGCTCATAGAAATCCTTCTATCTCTGCTTCCCTAATTCTGGGATTAAAGGTCTGCACCATCACAACTGGCTGCTCTATGATTCTTCTTTCTAATATTTTATTTATTTATTTGAGAGAGAGAGAGAGAGAGAGAAAATGGGTGAACCAGGGTATCTAGCCATTGCAAACAAACTCCAGACACATGCACCACCATGAGTATCTATCTGGCTTCATGGGGTTGTGGGGAACTGAACCTAGGTCTTTAGGCTTCATAGGCAAGCACCTTAGTCACTAAGCCATCTCTCCAGCCCCACACTCTCTCATTCTTTAAAAGTATATTTTTAAGTAGTTAACCAAGAGCAAAAATATAAATTTACCTATGGCTTTTTCATGTCTTTAGTTTGCATTAACCCTCTTCCCACTTTCTCCTCTCCTATGCCTCCTCTCCTGACCCCTAGCATTTTTGTCCCTCTACTTACATATCTACTATCCCTCTCCTTAAGCCTGTCCTTTTATTCCCCTTATAGCTCCTTTCTAGCTTCCTGGCCTCTACTGGCTCTTTCTCCAACTTACATACAAATTTAAAAGTTCAAGGATCTACATATGAGAAAAACGTGTGGTGTTCCAACAGCAATTCTCTTTGCATCCACATCAGCTTCTCCATCTTCTGCCTTCCCTCCTTGAAACTACTTGAACTCTGCCTTTTGTAGCCATTCTGTAACCTACATGCATGTATGCACTGTGTGTGTGTGTGTGTGTGTGTGTGTGTGTGTGTGTGTGTGTGTAACATGTGATGTGAGAATTCATATTAGTAGCTAAGGTTGGAATAAAAGAGCCTCTATTTGCCTCAGGAAGTAATCAAGAGAATCAGAACTACTTGGCAAATTGCTGCCAACAAAAGTAAAACAAAAACCTTGGGAATTTATTATTATTCAGTGAATTCTGACACTGTGGAATGAAGTAAACATGTTTAGCTATGATTCTGACATAACAAGTTTACAATAAAAAGATAGACCCTTCTTGTAGGAAATGAGAAGCTTCTTTCTCCTCAGTTTTCCTAAAGCATTTGCTTTAGAAAACTTGTAGTTCTTTCCTCTGTCTCTTTCAAATGTATAAAAATCTCTTTAGGATTTAAATAAGCATCTTGCCAGCTTTGTGACCCAGATGTCTCCTTCTGAAGAAGCTGGAGTCTGCTCTGTTAAATGTAAACATTAGGGAGAAAGTACCCCATCTCCCAGGTTCTGTGAGAAGTGGGAGCTGATTTCAATAGGCACCTGGCTCCAAGTTGTAAAGCTACCTCTCATCATAAAGACGGAAGTCTATCTTCCTATAAAGTCAGTCAATACACATGGTGACCCGCTTACCAGGTCAACTAAGGACAAGCTATGTGTACCAACTTGTTGCCATCATGTCTCCTTAGTTGAGGAGTAGTGAACATGGACACAAGGGATGACATCTGTGTGGTTTCACAAAAGACAAAGATGTGGGTCTGAAAGCTCAGTTGATTGCCTACAGTGCATATCTCACTCAGGTTTAATACATATTAGATAATACTACGGTTTTCTTTCTCCAGTACCTTTGTGGATTAGGAGAAGACTTATGTTTAATTATATTTCCCCAGTGGGACAAACCAGGGTCAACTCTCTGTTCTCCCAGACATGAGGTGCTACTGCCAAACCATTACCCCCAAGCACAGTCTACAAGAACTAACTAGTTGTATAGTTCAGGTACATGTTCCCCAAAGCCCATGTGCTTAAATCTTGGCCATCAGCCTTTGGAAGGAAGTTAGATGACTGAGTTAGATGATGCCTTTATCAGGATAATTAGACCTGGCCTCTCCCACCTCACTTTGTGTGCTGAGAGCCATGAGATTAACAGGCTTCCTGCGCCATGCACCACCATCATGATGCTGTGTATATCCAAAGGCCCAAAGTAACCTCTGAAAACCACAGGTCAAAATAAGCCTTTTCTTCTTCTAAACTGACCATCTCTGATAATTTGACACCATGGCAGAAAGCTGATGAACACATTGGTGTCCCCACAGTTTCAAGCCCTATGGAGCGTGAGTCTGACAGCTGCCAGACCATTTGGAGTTACTGTGGCCTTTCAATCTTGATTAGCAGCTACCTAACCTGACGGTTCTGGGACCTAGGATGGCTCAATGGAAGACATGTGCAGTCCCATAACTACTGAATGCTTTGTATCCAGGTAATGTATGAATTAACCCAAGGCCAACCAGTAAAGGAAGGGTGGCCTCAGGGAGTCAGGGCTGGGAGGGCGACTAGAGGCCTACCTCAAGACAGGACTATACAGCCAACAAGAGTCTTGGCAATTTCCCTTCTGGGACCTTTTATCCAGTGCAGTTCATTTAAAATTACTTCTCAGCATGTTGGTTATCCTGGCTTCTACAAGGGAACCACAGAACCACTCCCAGCAGCTCAGAGTGGAGTTCCAGCTGCCATAAGGGATCTGCAGGATTGCAGCTCCAGCCATGGTGGGGCCAGGAGGGGAGATGACATAAAGTGACAAGTTAAACATGCTTTGTCTTCCAAAATTGAAATGCATTTAGAGGATCATTGAAAGTGTGATTGTAAAGAAACTAAGTGGGGGATTACACAACGCAGTTGGAGTCAGGATCTCATACTGATGTGTGGTTAGCACAGGAGAGGGCAGACATGTTCATGCTTCATCCTTGGGTCTGTGTCCTGCCTTGCCTCTGTCTTCCAGTCCTTATGGAGGTGGCTGAGCTGGAAACTGATGGAAGCTCAGCAGCTCAGTGATGAACCTGAAGTTTTCCATCACACCCCCTGCCCTGTCCACTGTCCAGGCTCCTCTTTGGATGTCAGGAGACCCCACAGGAAAAGGGAAGATGAATGGAGATGTTTCTCTACAGCTAAAGCCATCATAGGCGTCTCTTCTCAATCTGATTCTTACCAGGCTCAGGCAGTGGGATTTGCTCTCCTTGTCCATGGTAGAATGTCTCCCATGCTGTCATCTCTAGCTACTCCAACACCCTTTGATTACTCTCACCTACCTGCACCCTGGGCAAGAGTCTCTCCTGTAGATACTCAGCATGACTTTACTTCTATCTCCCTGGTGGGCTGAGGGCCTGGGCAGTGCACACAAACCACAATAGGCCTGTGCTTGCTTGCCATTAAGATACTTCCTCAGCCTGGGCATGGTGGCATAGGCCTGTAATCTTAGCACTTGAGAAGTAGAAGCAGGAGGATAAGAGTTCAAGGTCATTGTTGGCTACATAGTGAGTTAAAGGCCAACCTAGACTATATGAGAACCTGTCTGAAAAAATAATTAAAATTATAAAACAAAATAATTTAAGGTGGTTAAAGGTGCTTTCTAGCAAAGCCCGGTGGCCCAGGTTCAGTTCTTCAGTACCTACATAAAGACAGATGTAAAAGTGACATAAGCTTCTGGAGCTCATTTGGCAAGAGGCCCTCTTGGTATGCCCATTCTCTCTCTCCTTCCCTTCCCCCTCTCTCTAACTCATTCTCACTTTCTCAGTCTGTCTCTCAAGTAAACATTTAAAAATGTGTTGTAAAAGTTGTGCAGTTGGCATCTTCCCACAGGCCTCTTAACTCTCTAAGCATCGCAGGACTGTATGCAGCAGGGGTGGATGCAGCTGCATCGTGGTATCTATCCCCTCCCCAATGGGGTACAGCCTCAAGTGCCTTACAAGGGTATTCTGCTTTGGTGGTGTCTCTCCTGGTCAGCCTAGCCCAGCATCTCCTGCCCACTCACTGAAAACATCCTTAGCTAACTCTGCTGTGCTGTTGCTAAAGTGCCAATGGTACACTCTCCTTGACCCCACAAGGGGCCCATGAAGTGTGGAAACTAGAAACTCACCAGGTTCATGTGGGGAAGTTAAAAACAAAGCCAGCAAACCAGGAGTTAGGAACTTCACAGACGTCCTTTCATCCACTAGCATGCCCTCGTGTGCTTTGTGTCCCTCTTTAGAGATGTGGAGACAGGTGCAGGAATGACTTGACCAAGGCAATAGCACCAGTAAGGGACATGGCCTTTCTGTTTTTCCATGCCAGTGTCTCTCGGTGGGTAAAAGCAAGCTGGCCTTTACTGATTAGTGTGAGGACAAAAGGCAGTGAGCTTCATTTGTGTTGGAAGCTGTACTATTTCAACACAGCAATTGCCCAACAGTGATGTGCCTGTGAAGAAGTGATGCCAAAACTTTTCTGCCTAGTTGAGTAAGAGTGGTTGACTCAGTGGAAAACAGAAACACATTATAAAATGAAAATAAGAGCCCAGGTGGCTACCATTAATTCCCAGCTCCAGGAGAGAGGTTGTGGCAAGGGTCCTGGGAAACCCTGCTCTAGGCCAAATCATTACACGACTGTTGGCTCAAAGGCCCTTAAATTCCTTCTACAATGATGTAAACTCCCCTTTTATCCTAATGCTAGATAGAGACCCAGAGGCCCCAGTTTCCAGTTTCTAAAGCAAATGCTGGCCCCTTTAGGGAGGCAGTAAGTTCAGTCATGTGGCGAGCAAAGACAACAGTTCAACCTACCCTAGTGGGGCCTGCCACATCTTTCCACTATGTGTCCTTGGACAAGTCTCTCAGCCTCTGCAGTTCTCATGTTCTCATCTGCCACAGCACAGTTAGCAACAATTCCTGGCCTCCAAGACAGAGATCAAGATGCCTAGATCCTCAGAGTGGACCTGAGCTATGTCAGCAGCATCACAAGGCACACAAAGCCAATGGTCACAGCATCTGCATTAGTACATTGATTTTTTTAATTGATCTCCCCTGAGTTTCCACAATTAGGAACAATTTTCATCCAGTCTTTTTACATAGAGGAAAGGGTTAGAAGCCCTGGGTGGCTTTAGATACTAGTCACTTATGGCCATTGTCTCCATTTGTCAAATGAGAGGCATGGATGAGATGCCTTAGAAATGACCTTGACTGAAGGATGTCTCTGCTAAAGACCCCAGACACCCAGCTAATCTGCCTGTGTCACATAGGCTCCATGCCTCCCTTTGGTCCTGTTTCTACTGACAGCAGATGGCTCATCTTAACCAGCCTTTTCATATATTAGGACCCAAATTAAGCCTAACAAAATATAAGAAAATTGGGCTGGAGAGATGGCTTAGCAGTTAAGGCATTTGCCTGCAAAGACTGATTTGACTCTCCAGGACCCACATAAGCCAGATGCACAACGGGGTACATGCATCTGAAGTTCATTTGCATCTCCAAATCAAAAAATATAATTCATCACATAAGTGGACTGAAGGATAGAAACATATAATCATCTCAGAGAGAGAGATCTTTCACCTCTTCCTTTTTCTCTATCTCTCTCCTCTCCCATAAATAAATAAATAAGCAAACAAATTAATAAATAAAATATTTTTAAAAAGAAAAGGGGAAAATGAACTCAAATAGAACAGGATGAAGTTAAAGTATCCTTATTTTCAGATTATGATTCTATAAACAAAAGACTCTAAAGGCTCTACCACAAAACTCCCAGATCTGATAAACACTTTCAGCAAAGTGGCAAGATACAAAATCAACATACAAAAATCTGTAGCTTTCCTATATACAGATGACAAATACACTGATAAATATATCAGGGAAATAATCCCATGCACAATAATGTCAAAAAGTAAAATACCTTAAAATAAAGCTAACCAAGGAAATGAAAGACTTCCAGGATGAATACTTTAAAACATGGTAAAAAGAAATTCAGGGAGACACTACAATATAAAAAGACATACCACCATGCTCATGGATTGGAAAAATTAATAATGTGAAAATAGCTATCCTACCAAAAGCAATCTACAGATTCAATGCAATACCAATCAAACATCTAGCACCAATATTCACAAAATGAATCTTAAAATTCATATGGAAGTACAGGAGCTCTCAGATAGCCAAAGCAATCCTGAGCAAAAGAATACTGCTGAAGATATATCACCACATCTGATTTCAAGTTTTACCACACAGCCATAGTAAAAAAACAACATGGCATTGGCTCAAACATGGACACATAGATCAATAGATTAGAATAAAGAGCCCAGATACCATGTACCTCTGACACCAGATTTTGAAAAATATGCCAAAAAATAAAACACAATGGAGAAAAGACAGCATCTTCAACAGGTACTGTTAGAAAATGATATGTGCATGCAAAAAGAATAAAGCTAGATCCTCATCTCTCTATTTCTGCACAAAATCCACTCCAAATGGATCAAAGATCTCAACATAGTATCTGAAACTCTGAAACTGCTAAAGGAAAAAGCAGGGACATCACTAGGCCCTCCACAGGGACTCTCCCTCAGCCATCATACCCTCCAACAAGTGGCCAACCAGGAACCCTCCCCATACCCCAAAGCTTTTGCCTGTGCTTTCCAGACTCCCTCCCACCTGATGGGGAAAACTCCTGCAGAGTCAATGCCTTGCACCCCTCTCCATATATATATATATATAAATTCCCCTTTTTCTCCATGCCTCCTGTGGTGGGTTGAGCATAAAATATACTCTGTACACTCATGTGTTTATGATTAAGCTTCATACTTAATCCTCAGCTGGTGCAACATTTGGGAGGTGGAGTCTTGCTGGAGGAGATGTGTCATGTGGAGCAGACCTTAGGGTTTATTTGTCCAGCCATATCCAGCTTACTCTTGGTGTTTCCTCCCAGCTATGTGACAAGATTTAATGTCAGTTGTCTGTTGCCATGCTTTCCCTACCAGAATGAAATCTTTCCTCCAGACTGTAAGCCAAAATAAACCCTTTTTATTCCATAAGCTTCTTCTGGTCCAAAATTTTTGTCATAGCAATGAGAAGGTGAGTGCTATAGAAAAATCAGTGCCAAGAAATGGAGTTATTACTGTGATAAATCTAACCACATGGCTTATGAGAGAAATATGGAAGGATTTGGAACTCTGGGTTGAAGAAGCTTTACAATGCTATAAGCAGAGCTGAATGGGCAATTCTAGGGAGAGTTTGAAAGCCTGAAATAATGCAGAGAACTGTGGACTGTGGAGGCTCAGCTTAGGAGGTTTCATGGGGGAGGTGAAAGGACTTTGTTGGTAACTGGCCTAGAGGCATTCTGTGTAATATTCTGGCTGTGTATGGCTATTTAATATTCTGGTTTAGTCCATGTCCTGAGACACTGAGCAAAGTAGAATTTGAAAGTAATGGGTGGGTATGTTTAGCAGAGGAAAATGTAGAGCAGGAGGATATGGAAGCTATAAGTTTGGCACAAAAAGAAATTAAAGCAAACTGATGGTCTTGAGCCCAGAAACTATAGCCACTTCAGCTGCAATATTTTTTTTAAGATATCACTACCATTGGAGTTGGTAGCTGATGCTGCTCTACACTGGGACAATAGGGGGATGCTGGTTCTGAATGGCTGATTCTTTTGGAAGAAGGGGCCTCGAAGGAAGACTGTTAAAGGAATTTCCTGATCTTTAAGGTTGGGCTATATCCCCCTTGGGTTAACAAATTTGGCAGCCTACCTGGTACTGGCTTTGGAAGCATAAGGATTCCAGAAATTGAGGGTCATATATTGTACCTGGGTTCAAGAACCACTTAGCCTATGCAGTAAGAGGCACAGTCAATGTCCCTGCAAGGCCATTGTGTGAAGCGCTGAAGATGAACTGTAGGATGTGGTGGAGACTCTGAGATTATGGAGATGCCAGGACTATAGGATGGCTGCCAAAGAAAATAACTGACTCAGCAGATTTCATCCAAGAAGCAAACAGCACAGTTGGAGGGATAGTTTTCCAAGCCTTTGAGAATTCAGAGGATTTAATCACAAGTCCCAGGTATCAGACATGGAGCTTCAGGATTTGATATTTGCCCTGATGGTCAATCTTGTATTGATCCAATCTTTTCTTACTGTGCCTCCATTTCTCCTTTTTTTGGAATGGAAATGTTCATTCTGTGCAATTATATGTAACTTGTGTTTTGATATTACAGGGCTTACAATTGAGAGACCATCTTGAGTCTCAGGCAAAACTTTGGACTTTTGAACAATGTTGGGATTGATAGAGACTATAGGAACTTTTAAAGTAGGACTGAGTGTTGAAGCCTCCTTCCTGTTGACTAGGTGTCATGATGCTGTAAACAGCTACATAGCCTGTTGGGGGAGAATACTCATCAATGGTCTTAACCAGAAATGAACCCTGCAAGCTTTATGTCTGGTCAGCCATCCCAAATATGCCAACAGGTGCAGTGCTGCTATGTCTTTGATGGTGGAAACCAGCTGCTCTCTGATTGAATTTGAGATCTGTTCCATGGGAGGATACTCATGCTGAGTACTGAAAACCCATTCAAAAAGCTGTGGCTAGGGAGGTTATAAGCCTTAGGGTAGAAACTACTACTGTTATCTGGCTAAATGGATATATTATGTCCACCAAACTGCCCTCTAAATACTTATATTTATGCCCATATATTAATGTTACTCTTACTTTTACTTATAGTTAGAGAAGCTTCTCTTTTCAGATGGTGGTCACCACTGAGGTGACTAAACACTCATCAAAGTGCTAAGAAGAAGTGACAATGAAGTGTTCAGCACTAAGGGAGACATCTCTACTATACCCTCCAAGGCTCATTCAGGGACCATTACAGGAGAGGTGGCAGAAAGAATATACGAGTGAAAGAAGGGAAGAAGACTTTGCAATATTGTCTTCCAGGCACAAAGTAGCCATGGCATTCATGGCCTCACAGTGGTTGCCACTACCCACACAATACCTGCATAATAGGAGGGGGAAATGACATCACAATATAACAGTGACTAGATAGAAAGAATAAGGGATTCAGCGAAGGAAGGGCTAAGGTGAGGGGATAAAGGAGTGTAGTGGGAGAAGATTATGGTCATGGTATATCATGTATATGTATGGAGTATTTTTAAAAAATATATCTCAAGTAATGAGAATATAGATATCTTTACAGGATGATAAGATTTCCCTAGACAAATTTAGGGGTTGCTTTCAATATATAAATTCCTGATATGTGCAGATATATTTTTAAAAAGTTAGACTGAATGTATTTTGCCTGATGAGATTGGATTAGTCAATGGAGGCCATGAGCAGAATGTGGTGGTTTTAGTGAAACTGTCTCATGTGGCCTCATACTTAGTCTTCTGCTGATGGAGCCTTTGGGAAGCAGAACCTTGATTGAGAAGGTGTGTCACTGGGGGCAGAACCTTTGGTTTACCACTACAGTCCCACTGTGTTCCTGGTGACCTTTCTCGTGCTGGTTCCTTTCACTGGATGTGACAAACTTTGGTTCCCATCTGTCTGTCCTTGTCATGCTTTTCCTACCATGATAAAACCTGCCCTCCAAACTGTAAACAGAAATAAACCCTTTCCTTCCATAAGCTGCCTCTGGTAGCATGTTTCTATCAGCAGTAGAACTTGTTGCTTCCTCCTCAGCTCTTCTTGGACAGGCAGGGATAGGGTGGTGAGCCACATTACATCTTGACACTTGTCTTCTTTACACTCACTGCTTTGTTTATGTGAGGCATGTGTGCACTGGCATGCAGACTCCCTTGTGCACAACAGGCCTCTGAACTGTTCTGCAATGCTGGCGGACAGTATGAAAAAATGAATTGAAGGGAATAAGGTTAGGAATGAACCAAACATGGCGATTATAAGTATTTATGTATTCATTAGGGTAAAGTAGCAATGCTGGGATGGGGTGAACACAAGTTTTCCCTTATGGACCTCATGTTCTCAGGTAGAGAAGCCCATGCCTGCTCTAGAAACAGCACTGCGACCTGCTCCTCACCTCCACAGAGTGGGTGCCTATGGGTGCATATAAATAATTGAACAACAAACTGGACATTTATAGCATCCAACAGAAATGACTGGTGATGTTCCGTGGAAAAAATCAGCTGGATTCTTGATTGAGGGTCCTGATAGAACATCTTCTCAGGTGAGACTTCTAGTTAGTTGTTCCCAGGACAGGAATTTTTATTTCATAAGATAAACAGTAGTGAACCAGTCTGCTCAAGGCTTGAAATACATCTTAAGACTCAGGGAGCTACCGGTTAGTCTAGAAAATGTATTACTTTCTAGCTATTCTCAAAGCACGCTATTTTAAATACTCAGATGTTTTTATTGCTATTGTTACTAATTCTCTTTGCCAAGAGGCCACCCTGCTCTAGGATAAAGAGCCTCAGAGGACACATGATATGCTTGAATCTGAGATAAGGGGTCAAATTGACAGGATCTAGAAATATCATGGAAATAAACCATAGCTGACACAGGAGGACATCTGAGCCCTTGCTCAGATGGGAAAGTCAACAGGCCCAATCTGAAAATGTCTCCTGAATGGTCCCAGCTGCTTCTGATAAAGATGGCAAACCATTGGTTTTCTCAGAAGACAGCTCACACAACACTAGTCAAAGTTCCCCCTCTTAACTTTCAACTTTCTCAGACTTGACCTCACGAGTTTCCTGAGCCTCCCTCTTCCTCAAGGAGGGAACATTTCAATGGAGAGGAGTTTCCTATACAGCAATAACACTGTCATTGTATTAGGTAGAAGTAATTTAGAGCTGGTTTAAAGTGTATAGGAGGGTGTAGGCAGGTTATATGCATACTCAGATTCTGATATACAGCCTAATCCTAGAACCAGTCTTTTTTAGCTGATGTAACTCTATTCTAGCCAACATGCTACGTAAACATACGAGGGGGAAATATTACACACCCAGAAAACAACCTAAATATCCATTAGAGTGAAATGAATGGGCAGATTCAATTTTATTCATAGAGTGAAGTATTAGATAGAAATAAGGACGAGCAAAATGTACTCCAAAATGGAGGAATCTTACAAATAGAGAAAGCAGGGAAAATAAATGCACATTGTATGATTTCATTTATATAAAATTGAATGAAAAGCAGAACTGACCTTCAATGGTAGGAAAAGGACAGTATTCTCTGGGGACAGAAATCATAACTAGAAGGGTTGCCAGGATATTTCTCGGGTGCTAGAAAATTCATTGCTGACTCTTTTATGGGTTATCTGGATAAATTCACTTTGGGGAAATCCACCAAACTGTTTCCATAGAACATAGCACTTTTACATATGTATACTGTACTTTAGCAGTGCTACGTATAATGTGGGGGAGAACGCCAGGATGTGGTTCAGTGCTAAGTGATTAGTATGCACAATACCCTGGGTTCCATCTATGGCACCAAAAGGAAAAGTATGGAACAATTTATTAAGGACACCACAATAGTCTTTCTGGAACAAATGGCATGGTCCCACTTTTCCTGTCCCTTCTATTACTGGGATCTCACTATGGACACCCTTAACTCCCCATTCCTTGTGGTCTCCATTGAAAGATCTCAGATGAGATAAACAAAGCATAATAGAGAAGACGGGTTTTATCATAGAATAATATGTGAAGGGAGGAGCCGAGGAAGCCTGAGACAATTTGAGCTCACTCTCCGGAATATAGCTGGTATTGCTACGCATGTCTATAACCCAAGTCCTGTGTGAAGTAGGGAACAGAGAATCACTGGAGCTCATGAAACTGTTTATGTGTGTTCAGGTGTGCATTCATGTGTGTTCATGCGCATATGAGTAGGCTCATGTGTGTGTGTGTGTGTGTATGGAGGCCAGAGTTCTGACGCTGGGAAATCTTACTCAATCACTCTCCAGCTTATTCTTTGAGGCAGGGTCTCTCACCTGAACCTAGAGCTCAGCAATTCAGCTAATAACAATTGCCCAGTGAGCCACAGGGAGCCCTTGTCTCCACATCCCCAGTGTTGGCATTACAGGCATGCACCGTCGCACCCAGCATTTATCAGTGTTCTGGGAATCTGAACTCAGGTCCTCATGCTTGTCCAGGAAGAACTTTACTCCCTGAGCCATCTTCCCAGCCCCAAATTGAAAAAAAATTTTTTTTTTGGTTTTTTTTCGAGGTAGGATTTCACTCTAGCTCAGGCTGACCTAGAATTTACTATGTAATCTCAGGGTGAGCTTGAACTCACGGCAATCCTCCTACCTCTGCCTTCCGAGTACTGGGATTAAAGGCATGCACCACCATGCCCAGCTTCCAAATTGGGATTTTTAATTCTTTTATTTCAGTAATTCTAGCTTAAGATGGCAAATGTTATATAAAACAAACAAAACATTATTCTAAATTCACATGTGCTTAAGACAGCTACTACTGTTTGTGGTTTGGCTAAATGGATATGTTGTGTCCATCAAATTGCCCCTAACTACTGTTGTTTATGCTCCTATAGTGATGCTGCTGTCAATTTTTTTAATGTATATTTTTTTATTGACAGCTTCCATACTTACAAACCATAAATCTTAATAATTCCCTCCCCTTCCCCACTTGCCCCTTCACAACTCCACTCTCCATCGTATTCCCTCCTTTCTCCATTGGTCTCTCTTTTATTTTGATGTCACCTTTTCCTCCTATTATGAGGGCTTTATGATAGTATTGATAGGTTTTGCAAGGTCATGGATATCAAGGCCAATTTCTGTCTGGACGATTGCATTTTAAGTAGTTCTACCCTTACTTTGGCTCTTACATTCTTTCCACTAGTTATTCCAAAATGGACCCTGAGCCTTGGAAGATGTGATAGAGATTTTTCAGTGCTGAACACTCCTCCATCACTTCTTCTCAGCACTATGTTGCCGTTTGGGTCATTTCAGTGGTCACTGCCATCTAAAAAAGAAGCTTCTCTAACCGAAAGTGAGAGTAGCATTAACATATGAATATGAATATTAAGTGTAGTGCTTACAGGGCAGTTTCATGAGAATAATATATGCATTTAGCCAGACAAGAGCAGGCTTTACAACCCTAAGACTCATGACCTCCCCCACCATAGGCTTTTGATTAGGTTTTCAGTACCAGGCATGTATTCCCTTCCATAGAGCCAGCCTCTAGTCCAATTAGAGAGCAGTTGGTTACCTCTAAGCGGATGTGCCACTATTGCACCCATTCAGTCATTTGTCCTGTCTGACAAAACTTGAGGCTTCCAGTGTCCACTGTGTTCACTGCTGATGATTTCTATTTCCCATAGGGCTGCATGCAGTGCAGCTTTTTCCAGCTTTCAGTTGTTTGGTCTACAGAGAAAAAGTTATCTCACTCCCAGCTTGATTTCTCAGTAACCTTGCCACAAAAGCATGTAGAGTCTTCAGCAATAGGGTCTTACCATCCATTTCTGGTGGGAAACCAAGGGCCTTGGCAATAGCCTATAATGTTTTAGAGGCATCAGAGGACTCCCTGGCCAACAACTCACTGAAGCTACTCCATCCCTGTCATTGAAAATTTTCTAGTTAACAATTTATGGCTTCTGGATGTGCCATTATCCAAAGAAGTAGGCTTTAATATGTCTTATTCAGAATATTTTAAATTTTGATTTACCCTCTCCCCCCCCCCCTTCTTTTACTCAATCTCTTCCCCTGGCCTCACTTAGGCCATTCTAGTCCCTGTAATCTGTTCTTCTACTTACATATATACAATTCCATCCCTGTAAGACCTTCCCTTTCCTCCCTCCCTTATAGCCTTCTTCTAGCTTATTGGCCTCTGCTACTGGTTTTTGGTTCCAGCTCACACACAGTCTATAAATTTGTAACTAGGATCCACGTATGAGAGAGAACCATGTGAAGTTTGGCTTTCTGGGCCTGAGTTACCTCACTTAGTATAATACTTTCCAGGTTCATCTATTTACCTGAAAATTTCATAATTTCATTTTTCCTTAGTGCTGAATAGAACTCCATTGTGTCGATGTACCACATCTTTATTATTCCTCTGTGGATGGACATCTAGGCTGGTTCCATATCCTAGATATTGTGAAGAGAGCAGCAATAAAGATGATTGTGCAAATATCTCTAAGGTAGTGAGAACAGTTCATAGGATATATGCTTAGGAGTGCTATAGCTGGAGCATATAGTAAATCGATTTTTAGCTGTCTCAAGAACCTCCATACTAATTTCCACAATGGCTGTACCAGACTATGTTCCCACCAAATTGTAGAAGGGTTCCCCTTTTTCCACATCCTCATCAACATTTGCTTTATGGATGATAGCCATTCTGACAGGAGTGAGATGGAATCTCAACGTAGTTTTAATGTGCATTTCCCTGATGGCTAAGGATGTAGAACACTTTTTAGATGTTTATATAACATCTGTATTTCTTCTTTTGAGAACTCTATTTAGTTCCATAGCCCACTTTTTAATTGGGTTCTTTGATTTCTTATTGTTTTGTTTTTGAGTTCATTGTATATTCTGGATACTAATCCCCTGTCAGATGTGGAGCTGGCAAAGATTTTCTCCCATTCTGTAGGTTGTCTCTTTGCTCTATTCACAGTGTCCTCTGCTGTACAAAAGCTTTGTAATTTCATGAGGTCCCAGTTCATTAGTGATTTTATTTCCTGAGCAACTAAGGTTATATTCAGAAAGTCATTGCCTATGCCAATATGTTGAAGGTTTCACCTACCTTTCCCCTAGCAGTTTCAGAGTTTTAGGTCTGATATTAAGATCCCTGATCCATTTGGACTTGATTCTTGTGCATGGAGAAAGACAATGATCTATTTTCATCCTTCTACATATAGATATCCTGTCTTCCCAGCACCACTTATTGAAGAGGCCATCTTTTCTCCAATGATTTATTTGGCGTTTTTGTCAAAAATCGGATGGCTATAGCTGCCTGGATTAACATCTGGATCTTCTATTCTATTCCATTATTCAACATGTCTGTCTTTGTGCCAGTACCATGCTGTTTTTATTACTATGGCTTTGTTTTTTGTGCTTCCAAATGAATTTTAGGATTGCTTTTTCTATTTCCATGAAGAATGTCATTGGAATTTTAATGGGGAATGCATTAAATGTGTAGATAGTCTTTGGTAAGATCGACATCTTCACAATATTGGTTCTCCCAATCCAAGAACATGGGTTGTCTTTCCATTTCCTAGTGTCATCTGCACTTTCTCTCTTGAATATTTTAAAGTTTTCATTGTAGAAATCTTTCAATTCCTAAGTAAGGTTTACTCAAAGGTTTTTTTTTTTTTTTTTTTTTTGAGACAATTGTGAGTGGGAGAGATTCCCTGATTTCATCATCTGCATGTTTGTTGTTAGTATATAGGAAAGCTACTCATTTTTTGTGTGTTTATTTTGTATCTTGCTACATTGCTAAAAGTGCTTATCAGCTCTAACAGTTTGCTGGTAGAAACTTTAGGATCCTTTATGTATAGAATCATATCATCTGCAAATAATGATAACTTGATCTCTTCCTTTCCAATTTGTATCTCTTTTATGAGTGTATTTTGCCTTATTGTTATAACTAAGACATCCAGTACTATATTATATAAAAGTGGGGACAGTGGACACACTTGTCTTTTTCCTGGATTTAGTGGTAGGAAAGTTTCAAGTTTGTCCCCATTTAATATTATGTTGGCTGTAGGTTTGTCATAAATAGTCTTTATTATGTTGAGATATGTTCCCAGCTTCTGTAGGACTTTACCATGAAGGGATATTAGATTTTGTCAAATGCCTTTTCTGTATCTCTTCAGATGATCATGTGATTTTTGTCTTTCAGTTCATTCATATAGTGTATTACATTTGTCAATTTGCATATTTTTACCATCCCTGCATCTCTGGGATAAAGCTGACCTGGTTGGGGTGAATGATCTTTCTGATATATTCTTATATTGTTTCCCAATATTTTGTTCAGAATTTTTGCATCTATGTTCATGAAGGAGATTGGTGTGTAATTTTCTCTATCTCTCTTTGTCCTATTTTTGTCTGGTTTTGGTATCTAGGTGATGCTGGCTTCATAGAAGGACTTTTGTAGAATTCCTTCCTTTTTCATTTTATGGGAAAGTTTGAGAAGCATTGGTGTTTGTTCTTCCATGAAGGTCTGGTAAACTTCACCAGTGAATCCATCTGGGCCTGGACTTTTTCTAATTGGGAGATTTTTTATAACTTCCTAAATCTCTGTACTTGTTATAGGTCTATTTAAATGGTTTATCTCATCTTGATTTAATTTTGGTAGGTCATATAAATCTAGGAAATCATCCATTACTTTCAGATTTTCAAACTTAGTAGAGTATATGTTCTTAACATAGCTCCTTATGATTTTCTGAATTTCTTTGGTATCTGTTGGAATGGTGTATGTATCATCCATAATTTGGCTTTTTATATATATTTTATTTATTTGAGAGTGAAAGAGGGAGAGAGTGGGCATGCCAGGGCCTCCAGCCACTGCAAACAAACTCTAGATGCATGCACCTCCTTGTGCATCTGGCTTACATTGGTCCAGGAGAATCACACTGGTATTCTTTGGCTTTGCAGGCATATGCCTTAACCACTAAGCCATCTCTCCAGTGCCCCCCTCCTGCAATTTTATCAATTTGTGTCTCTACTCTCTTTCTTTTGGTCAGATTTGCTAAGGGTTTATCAATCGTGTTTACCCTTTCAAAGAACCAATTCTTTGTTTCATGATTCTTTGCATTATTTGGGGGGGAGGGTTATTTCATTAATTTCTGCCCTAATCATTATTATTTCCTCCTGTCTACTGATTTTTGGTTTTTCTTGTTCTTCTTTTACCATAGCCTTAAGGTAAAGCATTAAGTTGTTTACTTACTATCTTCCAATTTCTTAATATAGGCATGTAAAGCTCTAAATTTCCCTCTTAACACTGCCTTCATTGTGTCCCAAAAGTTTTGGTATGTTGTGTTCTCATTCTCATTTGATTATATGAGTTTTTTTGATTTCCTGTTTGATTTCTTCAATGACCCAGTCATCATTCAGTAGTGTACTATTTAGTCTCCATGATTTTGTATATGCTGTGTACTTTTTCTTGTTGCTGATTTGTAGTTTAATCCCATTGTGGAAAAAGGAATTATTTCAATTTTCCTGTATTTGTTAAGATTTGCTTTGTGTTCTACCATATGGTCTACTTTAGAGAATGTTCCATGTGCTGCTGAGAAAAAATATGCATTCTATAACATTTGGATGTAATGTTCTGTAGATATCTGTTAGATCCATTTGTTCTAAGACATCATTTAATCCAGATGTCTCTCTATTATTTTTTGTCAGGATGATCTGTCAATAGATGAGAGTAAGGTATTGAAGTCACCCACTACAATTGTGCTTGTTGTTATCTGTGACCTTAAGTCTAATAGTGTTTGTTTGATGAAATTGGGAGCACTCATGTTAGGTGGATATATGTTTAGAATTGTAATGTCTTCATGTTGAATTTTTCCTCTAATCAATATGAAGTAACCTTTTCTAGTTTTCCTTACTAATGTTGGTTTGAAGTCTATCCTGTCAGATGTTAGGATAGCAACCCCTACTTGTTTCCTAGGCTCATTTTTTTGGAATACCATTTTCTATCCTTTCACCCAAAGATAATGTCTATCTTTTATGGAGAGATGAGTTTCTTGGAGGCAACAAACAGAAGGCTCATGCCTTTTAATCCAATCTGCAAATCTGTGTCTTTTGGTTGGAGGTGTTGAGGCCATTGATATGAAGAGTCAATATTGAAAGGCATTTGTACTTGCCATTCTTCTTATTTTGTAGTGCTTCCTTTTTTCCCCTTTACTCTCTTATACTAACTGTTTTTTGACTATAATTTAGTTTTCCCTGTTTCCTCATATGTATGCTTTCCTTTCTCTTCAGCATGGAGGATCCCTTCAAGCATTTCCTGTAGACCTGACTTGGCTGTCACATATTCCTTTTACCTGTTTTTGTTGTAGACGGTCCTTATTTCTCCATCAATCCATCAGTCTGGATGAATAGCTTTGCTGGGTAAAGTATTCTTGGTTAACAGCTGTCTTTGACAATGTGAAATAAGTCATTCTAAGCCCTTCTGGCTTTTAAATTTTGTGTTGAGCAATCTGTTGTTATCCTGATGGTCTTGCTTCTCTAAGTAACTTGTTTTTGCTCTCTAACTGCTTTGGTATGTGTGTTTGGCAGTTTAATTATAACATGGCGAGAAGAGGTTCTTCTGTCTGGTGTTCTAAAGGCTTCCTGTATCTGCATTGGCATCTCTTTCCCAATTTGGGGAAATTTTTCTCCTATGATTTTGTTGAAAATGACTAGTATGCCTTTAGAGTAAAATTCTTCTTCTTCTACTATACCCTGAATTCTTATGTTTGATCTTTTCATAGTGTCCTGAATATCTTGAAATTCCCATTCATGCCTTCTTATTAGCTTCTCTTTCTCTTTGTTGGACTGTATTAGATCTGCCACCTGGTTTTCTAGTTTAGATATTCTGTTCTCTCTTCATCTGTTCTACTGGTGAGACTTTTTACAGAGTTTTTTATTTGACTAACTGTGTTTTTCATTGCTAGTATTTCTGACTAATTTTTCCTATTTCTTCATTCATGTCCTGTATTGACCTCCTTATTTCATTAAATTGGTTTCCTGTGTCTTCTTTTATTCCTTTGATTGCCTCTTTGATTTCTTTGAGCATATTTATAATCATTCTTTTGAAATTTTTCTCATGCATCTCCTCTAAATCAGTCTCACTGGAGGTCATTTCTGATGCATTTATCATTTTTGGTGGAATTATATTGTCTTGATTTTGTGTGTATCTTGTATTATAATGTAGAAATTTTGTTCATTTTGCATTAGTTTTATTAATTTGGGTTTTCTAATTATAGGAAATATTCTTAGATGTATCAATCAATCTGATGTTATATATCTATAGGGTAGGAGCTTAAGTTGCTAGGCATGGCTCTTAAAAGACTCTCAGAGGACTGAGGGATGGCTTAGCAGTTAAGGTATTTGCCTGAAAAGCAAAAGGACCCAGGACCCACATTAGCCAGATGCACAAAGCGGGGAAACACATGTCTGGAGTTTGTTTTCAGTGGCTGGAGGCCCTGACATGCCCATTCTCCCTCCCTCCCTCTCTTTCTTTCTCTCTCTCTCTCTCTCTCTCTCTCCCTCCCTCTCCTTCTCCCTCTTTCTCTTTCGTTGTCAAATAAATACATTAAAAAAAGACTCTCAGAGAAACCACAAAAGTGACCCTAATTGTTGGGTTTGCCTGCTATATGAGTATGCTAGTAGGATGGATAGAACAAAATAAAGGCAAATTCTAAAATTTAACAACAATATTCAATGAGAACCAACACAGAGTATTTTTTTAAATTTAATTTATTAGTTTTCTTTTCAGTAAATACAGGCAGTTTGGTATCATTATTTAGGCTCATCTGTGATCTACCCCCTCCCATTAGACCCTCCTTGTTAATGAAAATGGGTCGTGCATTGTGGAGTATTTGTCTTCTTATTGTTTAGACTTTTGAGTTCTTTGTAAATTCTAGAGATAAGGCCTCTATCAGTTGGATAACCTGCAAATATTTTCTCCCATTCTGTGGGTATTCTATTGGCTTTGCTTATTATATGCTTGTCTGTAAAGAAATTCTTCAGCTTCATATGATCCCATTGGTTGAGTGACTGTTTAAGAACTTGAGCCACTGGGGTTTTATTCAGGAAATGTTTTTCCATTCCTATATCATGGAAAGTACTTCCTAAATTTTCTTCCAGTAGTTTTCGAGTTTCTGGTCTTATGTTGAGGTCTTTGATCCATTTGGATTTGAGTATAGTGCATGGTGAAATGTGTGGATCAAGTTTTAGTTTCCTGCATGTGGTTATCCAGTTTGTCCAGCACCATTTGTTGAAGATGCTATCTTTTTTCCAGTCTATATTGTTTGGGCCTTTGTCGAGTATCAAGTAGCTATAGTTGCTTGGCCCAAAATCCAGGTCCTCAAGTCTATTCCATTGGTCTATACTCCTGTTTTTATGTCAGTACCATGCTGTTTTTATTACTATGGCTTTGTAATATCGGGTATGTTGTTATATCGGGTATGGTGATGCCACCAGAGGTATTTCTTTTGTTGAGGATATGTTTGGATATGCGAGGCCTTCTGCCTTTCCATATGAAATTTGAGATCATTTTTTCTATCTCTGTGAAGAACACTGTAGGGATTTTAATTGGAATTGCATTAAATCTATATATTGCCTTTGGTAGGATTGTCATCTTCACAATGTTAATTCTGCCTATCCAGGAGCATGGGAGGTCTTTCCATCTTTTCAAGTCCTCCTCAATTTCTTTTTTGAGAGTTTTTATATTTTCATTGTATAGATCTTTTACTTCCTTGGTTAAGGTTATTCCAAGGTTTTTTTTTGTTTGTTTGTTTGTTTGTTTGTTTTTTGCTATTGAAAATGGGACTATGTCCTTTATTTCTTTTTCTGTGTCTTTGTCATTTGCATACAGAAATGCTACTGATTTTTGTGCATTGATTTTGTATCCTGCTACTTTGCTATAGGAGTTAATCACCTTCAGGAGTTTTGGGATAGAGTCTCTCGGGTCTCTTACATATACAATTATGTCATCAGCGAATAGAGCTAACTTAACTTCTTCCTTTCCAAATTGTATCCCTTTTATTTCCTTCTCCTGTCTTATTGCTTGGGCTAGGACTTCCAGAACTATATTGAAAAGCAGAGGTGAGAGAGGACATCCCTGTCTTGTTCCTGATCTCAATGGGAATTCCTCCAGTCTCTCTCCATTAAGTATTATTTGGGCCTTTGGAGCTTTGTATATTGCCTTTATTATGGTAAGATGTGAACTGGCCATGCCGATTCTCTCCAATGTTTTGATCATGAAGTGATGTTGTATCTTGTCAAAGGCCTTTTCTGCATCTATCGAAATGATCATGTGATTTTTATGTTTAAGCTTGTTTATGTGGTGTATGACATTGACAGATTTTCATATGTTGAACCACCCTTGTGTTCCTGGGATAAATCCCACTTGGTCAAGGTGGATAATGATTTTGATGTGTTGTTGGATTCGGTTTGTGAGTATTTTGTTGAGGATCTTTGCGTCTATGTTCATTAGGGAAATAGGCCAATAGTTTTCTTTTCTTGTGGCATCTCTGCCTGGTTTTGGGATTAGGGTGATACTAGCTTCATAGAAGGAGTTGGGTATCTTTCCCTGTTCTTCAATTGTGTGGCACAGTTTTAGGAAGATTGGTTTGAGTTCTTCCATGAAAGTTTGATAAAATTCAGCTGGGAATCCATCTGGTCCTGGACTCTTCTTTTTTGGGAGGTTTTTTATTACTTTTTCAATCTCCATGAGTGTGATGGGTTCATTGAGGTGGTTGATCTGCTCTGAGTTTAGCTTTGGTAGATGATATGCATCCAGGAATTTATCCATCTCCTCCACATTTTCCAGTTTTGTAGAGTAGAGGTTTTTCAAATAAGTCCTGATGATTCTGCCAATTTCACTGATGTCTGTTGTGATCTCTCCATTTTCATTTTGAATTTTGTTAATTTGGAGTCTCTCCTTTTTTTTGCTTGATCAAATTGGCCAGAGGTTTGTCAATCTTGTTTATTTTTTCAAAGAACCAGCTCTTTGTTTTGTCAATTGCCTTGTTTCCTTGGTTTCCAATTCATTAATTTCTGCTCTGATTTTAATTATTTCTTTCCTTCTGGAGCTCTTGGGCAACACAGAGTATTTATGCACAAGTAGGTATTAAGACAAACAGATCCTCTAACAAAATCAAAGTCCCTAAGGATGTGTGTTATCCACACCCTTAATCCTGTCAACTGGGAGGCTGAGATTTCTGATCTGTAGAGGGTTCCAAGGTCAGCTTGTGACTGAGTGAGTCTCTGCCCAATGAACAACAGAAGACAAAGGCACTATAAATCAGGAAGCAACAAATGACAAGCCCAAAATATAGCTTATTTAAGAATGGCAAGCCAACCATCCATCAGATTTAACATATAATCTACCCTGATGTGCAAAGTGCAATTAACACTTCCAATGCAAGCATATATGCAAGCGTTTTTGGTGGGTACTGACCGGTTGTAAACCCAGTTACCTTTTGGGATGGCTTTGGTCTCAGCTATGTTATGTGCCCACTTTGGTTCCTTTTTGCTGTGCTGTGGGCTCAGGGAGGCTGGCTGGGTCAGTGGGTCACCTGTGCTGGGTGCTGTGTAGGTGAGCTCCCTTACTCAGGTGTCTGGTGCTTGCTGGCACTGGCAGTGGATGGAAGGGATGCTGTGGATAGAGGCTGAAGTTGTCCTGTTACTCCTTGGGATTTTCTTCCTCACGAGCTGCTCCTCTGGTCCCTGCTATCCTCCCCTTCACATTTCTTGAGTTTGCAAGGATACTGGTATGAGTGGAAAGTCCCCTCACCTGGCTATTCCTGTGACTCGAGTTGAGCCTGGCAACCATGACTGTGCAGAACTGGTGTTACTCCAGCTGGAGCCACTTCTGTGGTCTCTAAATGCCCTGGATCTCTTCTACTTCTCTGCAGTGGTTGGTACTTTCTTATATACCTTCACTTTTTAGCAGAAAACGGTATTTTGCTTGTTTTTTTTTGTTTGTTTGTTTGTTTTTTGTTTGTTTGTTTGTTTTTCTCCTCTAGGCTGCTGTAGCATGGTCCCTATACCATCATCTTAACTGGAAGTTGCTCTCAGTTTTGATCAGAGATGCTTACTTTCCCAGATGGTGGTGACTACTGGGGAGATTCAAATTCATCAAAGTGCTAAGAAGAAGCAACAGTTAAATGCTTAGTATGACCTGAAACTGCTCAGTTACAGCCACCATGGTTCAGGGAACACTGCAGAAGAGGTGGTAGGTAGAACGTAGGAGCCAGAGGATGGAGAGGATTATTTTTAGAATGTTGTGTTGTGGACACATGGTGGCCACTGCATTTGTGACCTTCTGGTGACTGTTATTACTTTCACAATATTGGGCCTATCAACATGCCATTGTGAATGATGAAGGAAAGCAAAAATAAAATAAAGACAACAAAACAGTAGAGGTACTGGTTGGAGGGAGGAAGGAGTTCCATGGAAGGTGTGTGAGGAGTGGGATCAGGAGAGAGGGATCTATGATCAAAATACATTTTTGTACATATACAAAGATTATGAATAAAAAGTTTTTTAAAAACATTGTTCAAACCAGGCATGGTGGCACACGCCTTTAATCCCAGTACTCAGGAGGCAGAGGTAGGGGGATCACCAAGAGTCCGAGGTCACACTGAGACTACTTAGTGAATTCCAGATCAGCCTGAGCTAGAGTGAGACCCTACCTCAAAAAACAAAACAAAAAATATTGTTCAATTTTTTTTATCATTCACACTTGATTTTGTAGGATTTTGCCATAACTAATTTAACTAGTATCATATCAGGCATTGAGATTTTTCTTATAATTAAATGTCACTCTAGGAAACATGATTAAATTAAAATTCAGTAAAGATTTTTAAGAGAAAGGACTGTGGAATTATTTTTTACTAAAGCCTCACCTGAACCCTCTACTTTCTTACTTGCTTTCCTGTTCCCATCAACCAGGGTTGTGTCATTGTCACTTTGAAAGGGTAACTGGGGGAATTTCCTAAGAATTGCATGGTGTGTACACAGTGTGTGCCATGTGTGGAAACATGTTAAAGGGAAGCCCATCTCCTTGCCAATGAATGGGCATTTCAACATGAAACAAGTCTACCCTATTCGCTTAGAGGAAGTCCTATTCAGCTGTGAAATGAAAGTATAAAGCTCATAATTTCCTCCAAGGGATTTTTTCCTCTTTTCTTTTCTTGGCATATGTGCTTGCATGTGTGTACGCAGGTGTGTGTAGAGACCAAGAGGACAACCTCATGTGTTGTCCCTCTGACACCATCCACATTTTTTGAGACAGGGACTCTCACCAGGCTTGTACTCACCAGGCAGTCTAGACTGGCTAGCCAATGAGCCCAGGGATCCATCTTTCTCTGCCTTACCCTCTCCAGTGTCTGGATTGCAAGCATGCAACACCAGACCTGACTTTCTTTGCAAGATTTTGGGGGCTCAAACTCAGGTCCTCTTGGGACAATATATTTTTAAAGGTTAACTACTTGCTTCCCACTAAAACGTATGTAAAAACAGTTCGAGGAGGAGAGGACTATGAGTACGTGTGATTACAGGAGCAGTGGGACCTATGTAGTCATAGACATCACATCCCATAGATGAGAGGCGGGCCAAGTGCTCTGAGTCATATTTTCCTACTGAAAAACCTTAGGCTATGACTGTTCCTTTTGTTTGTTTGCTTCTTGATTGTCTGTTTGTTTTTCAAGGTAGGGTTTCCGCTCTAGCCCAATATGACCTGGAATTCACTCTGTAGTCTCAAGGTGACTTGAACTCATGGCAATCCTCCTACTTCTGCCTCCCAAGTGCTAAGATTAAAGGCATGTGCCACCATGCCAGGCTTCCTAAAATGTTTTTGGAATGGTTTACCAAAGTGTGTAGTGAGCAAGGGTTAAAGAAAATCAAAGCAGTAAGGATATGGAAAGAGGAAGTCAATATGCTAATCACACAGACTAATGCCTTTGCTATGAGTGTAAAGTTTGACTAAGCATTTCCTTGCGAAAGAAAAGGGCAACAACAGTCCCAGGCCCATCAGCAGAAAAAAAGAAGAAGGAGGAGGAGGAGAAGCCCCTCAGCTCTCACCCAGCCTTCTGCACAGACTCTGAGATATGCATGTGGTGAGTTTGCGATGGTAAGTACCCTAAGAGATGGTTTTCCCCAGTGACCTTGCATGACAAATGAAGAAGTGCATGTCACACACATGTTTGATTATAACAAAACAAACCCTCAAAATATTTTCCTGAATCAAACTGTGAAGAAAGGCTGGTTCCAACTGCGAAACAGGCAGTTCTTCTGAGATTTCTGCTGACATTCTGATGTGCAATTGAGCACTTAGATAACGACAGGCTTCACAGGTACACCAGAAAATGAGCTCTAAAGTGGTGCCACACCCACCTGACCACTGAGAAGATCCCACACCCTGCCCCTGGCTTTGGGGCACCGGGACAGTCTCGTTGCAGTATGAACTACATAATAAAATCAAAGCCTGAACATAGAGATGCTGTCCTGACTTCCTTCATCCAGCCTTGAGACGTGCTTACACTCCCATCATCAGGTTAATCTAATGTTCACGCCCCCCAAATCTCTATACGACAATCTTTCTAAAATATGATAGGAATATGGATCTTATAATGCTATGGTTGGATTAAGGGGCGACACCAACAGAATTCATGTGGAGGCTTAATTCCTCTATGCTGCAGTACCAGGAGATGATGGGCCCTGTAAGAATAAATAGGTAAATAGGGCATGGAGGCATCACACTCATGAGGGAATTAGTAGAGTTCCCGCAAAATAGATCTCAATAAACTATAGTTTCTTCTAAAAAATCTATACCTGCATACCTTCTGCTTTTCCACCCCAAGGCCCACACCAGAAGCTTCACAGACACTAGTGTTGTGCCGTGGACCTCCAGAACCATGAGCTGAAATAAACCTATTTTCCATATAAATTATCCAGGTTTGAACATTCTGTTATAGCAATAGTACAGGGACTGAGATAGATATCATAATTTCTTGCAAATACTAAGTTCAACTGTTGGGTGGAAAAAAGGACAAGTTGGAGGGTTCATTTCAAGAAAGTAGACTGAATATATTTTCTTTCTCCACTTAACACACACACACACACACACACACACACACACACACACACACACACACAGGGTAAATGAACACAGGAAATGATATTCATAGATTAAAAACACTTAAGTATATTTTGGGAGATGAATGCATGAGAGTTAATTCCAGAAGAAGCCAAGAAGTAAAAGTTAGACAAGGTTACAGGCAAAGGCTGGGTACAGGGACCAGGGCAGAGGTCTCCCTGCTGGAGAAAGTCATGGGGCTGTAAACACAGAATTGGTAGTTTCCCAAGGATAGGCAGCCCCGGTGTTAGCATTTGATAAAGAAACCAGAGCTGTCCTCCAGAGAAATGAGGCTTGTTGGGTGTGAACAGGCTAATAGTGTCGGAACCATGACATAGAGGAGATTGTCATCAAGCCATATACTAGTCTCCCCTCACACGGCTCCCCCACCCCGCCAGCTTTCCCATTCTGACCTAAGGAGGAAATAAACCTTCTTACACAATGGCAAAGGGAAATTACACTACCCACCTCGAAGTAATCCAGTCCAGGGGAAAGCTACAACCATAAGATATTGTAGACACTAGGGTGTGAGAAAGCAAACAAACAAAAATAGGATGCCTAGGGCTGGGAAGATGGCTCAGTAATTAAAGGTTCTTGCTTGAAAATCCTAATGACCTTGGTTTGATTCTCCAATAGTCACATAAAGCCAGATGCACAACATGGTACATGCTTCTGGAGTTCATTTGCAGTGATAAGAGGTCTTGGGGTGCCCATACATTCTCCTATCATCCATCCATCTATCTATATATCTATATATCATATTTTACTCTCCTGGCAATAAATAAATAATTTTAAAAGGAATCCTATAAAATCAAGAAATATGTTAGGAGAGTCTAGTTTATATCACCATGGGGAAGATATTACATCCATAAAACAAGAGGATAATGGCTATGAAAAGAGAATAAAAACCTATAAAAGAGACCAATGAAGGTCTGGTGAGTTGGTTAAGTCCTGAAAGTACTTGCCACACAAGTATGAGGTCCTGATTTCAGATCTCCAGCATGAATATACAAGCTGGGTGTGGTGGTACATGCTTGTAATTGCAGAGCTGGGGAAGTAGAGACAGGAGGATCCCTGGGACTTGCTGACTAGCTAGCATAGCTGAGTTGGTGAGCTTCAGGTTCAATGACCCACCTTGTCTCAAAAGTAAGGTAGAGAGCAATTCAAGACGACTCCAATGTCGACCTCTGGATTCCACATACATGCACTCAACATGTGCACATGTGCTCACATGCATGTGTAACACATACACATATACATTCAAAAAAGAAAATGCTCAATGAAATAAATAGTGATGTTTGCTTATTGAAGAAGTCTTTCTAAAAATATTTTATTTAGTTATTTATTTATTTGAGAGAGAGAGACAGTCTCCAACTACTGTAAATGAATGCCAAACACATGTGCCACATGTGTACATAGGTACTGAGGAATCAAACCTTAGGTCCTTTGGCTTTGCTGGCAAACACCTTAAAATCTAAGCCATCTCTCCAGCCTGCTTATTAAAGAACCTTTATGTCCCAAACTCAAAGGATGTTTCTTATTCTTATTTCCAGGAGCTTGCTGTATGGCCTCTCACATGCAGAAAAACATTGGCTTGGGGTAGCATGGGAGATACGAGGGAATACCTTTATTCTCCCATGTGGGTATAAAAGTGACCCTGTTCCATTTGCTGGAAAGAACATTCCCCACTGCTCTGGACCTCTGTCTTCAGTGTCCATCTCTGTGTTCAACTGATCTGTGGTGGCATCAGTGTCATACTATCACTATATTAAAAATCTTGATATTTGAAGTAAAGATATTACAACATTTTCCCACATAATTCTCTTGAAAAATTCCCATCATTTGAATCTCAATATATGCTTTATAATCAGCTTTTTAACCCACCTCCAATATTTTTCAAAGGCCCGCTGGGTTTTTAACTGGAATTAAACAAAATCCATACAGATCAATTTGGGGTGAAGTGGCTTTTGGTTTTGTTTTGTTTAGTTTAGTTTTGTTTTTCAAGGTATGGTTTCACCCTAGCCCAGGGTGACCTATAATTCACTATGTTTTCTTAGGGTGGCCTTGAGCTCATGGTGATCTTCCTACCTCTGCCTCCCAAGTGCTGGGATTAAAAGCATGTGCCACCACACCTGGCTAAAAATAAATTATTATTATTATTATTATTTGGTTTTCCAAGGTAGGGTCCTACTCTCTTACCCAGGCTGACTTGTAATTCACTAAGTAGTCTCAGGGTGGCCTTGAACTCACAAAGATCCACCTATCTCTGCCTTCAGAATTCTGGGATATAAGGTATGAGCCACCACATCCATCTTGAACTGGCATTTTGAAAATTTTTTTCAATCAGTAAGTGTGGTGGTTTGAATTTGGTGTCTCTTTTATAAAAAAATTTGTGTGTTCTGAATGCTAAGTCCCCAGCTAGTGGCAATTTGGAAATTGGATCCTTACTAGAGGAGTGTTCTTGGGGGTGGGATTATGGGTATTATTGCCATGTTCCTCTTACTAGTGTTTGGCACACTCTCCTGCTGATGTTGTCCACTTGATGTTGGCCAGGTGGTGATGTCCACCCTCTGCTCATACCATGTTTTCTCCTGCCATCATGGAGCTTCCCCTTAAGTCTGTAAGCCAAAATAAACCCTTTCCTCCCACAAGCTGCTTTTTGTTGGGTGCTTTGTGCCAGCAATGAGAAACAAACTATAACAGTAAAATTGGTACATAGAGTGGGGTCATTATTGCTAGAAGCCTGGTGTAGAAGTAGCTTTTGACATTTTACAATTGGTTTGTGGGAGGAATATGGAAGAATTTGAAACGTTGGCCTAAGAGAAGCCTTGTGGTGCTTCAAGTTCAGCTTGATGGATTTCAGTCAGAGTTGAAAGACCTAAATGTAGAAGGGACTATGGACTGTGAGATTTGGCTTATGAGGGAAAGAGCTTTGCTGGGATTGGGCTAGAAACCGTTTGTGTGAGAGGCTTGCTGTTACGCCCATCCTGAGAACTTGTGGTGGGTTAAATTGCAATGAAATGGAGCGGTGTAAGCAGAGGGATTTGGCACAGAGAGAGAGATGAAATCTTTTGGCTGAAATAGCCATCCACTAAGCTGCAATTATTTTGGAGATTACAACTATTGAGCCTGGGACAACAGATCTACATTTGGACAGCAGGAAAAAATGTTGATTTCTTGAAGTAAGGGTCCTGAATGCTGAAGGAGTCTCCTGCTCCTCAAAGTCTGCATTATTTCTCCTCTGTTTAACAACTTGGCAGCCCACATGGCACTATGAAGTATAACAAACACAGGAAAGAGAGGGTCATTGAATTTACAAAGCAATTTTGTTTTTTGGAAATGGCCATGGGCAATGTGAAGCAGGCTTGTTGGATTACATCCATGGAGGTCTAATGGTGCCATGAGGATGAACTGTGGGTTGCAGTAGAGACCCTAGGACTTTTTGAAATGTCAGGACAGTGACATGGCCACCAAGTAGAGTTGCTGGCTTGGGATGCTTTTTTTCCCAGGCTTGAGGACCCCAGCTGGAGAGGTGGCATTGGAACTCAAGAAACTGGTCACTGTTTAGGATTCTTGGATTTGGAGCCTTGTTATTGGCTAGAGTTGTCAGACTTGGAGTTAAAGAATGTGATGCTTGCCCTGTTTGTTTTAAATATTGTATTGATTCCATCTTTCTTTGCAATGCCCAATGCCATCTTTTGCAGCATGAAAATTTATTCTGTGCCACTGTGGGAGTTTTTTTTTTTTATTTTGTTGGTATTACAGCTCAGTTACAAGACCTTGGACTATAGGAATGTTTCAACATCATTGGGATGATAAAAAATTATGGGGACCTTTAAAGTTGACTGAATGCATTACATTTTACATCATGGATGGACACAAGTTTATGAGGACCAGGAGCAGAATATGGTGGTTTGAATTAGGTATCCCCAATAATACACTCACGTGCTCTAAATGCTAGGTCCACAGCTGGTAGAAATTTGGGAACTGAATGCTTACTGGAAGTGTGTTGTTGGGGAGGGGCTTATCGGTATTATAGCTAGTTTTCCCCTTGCCAGTGTTTGGCTCACTCTCCTGCTGCAGTTGTACAGCTGATGTTGGTCAGGAGGTAATGTTCACCCTCTACTTATGCCATTGTTTTTCCTTGCCATTATGGAGCTTCCCCTCAAGTCTATTAGCCAAAATAAACCCTTTCCTCTTCCTCTTGCAAGCTACTTTTGGTTGGGTGCTTTATGCCAGCAAGGAGAAGCTAACTGTAACAATAAGCATAGCACATCCTTCATATGTTTAGTTTGTTAAATTATTTAAGCTTGTGTGTAGAGGTTTTATACATTTTTTATTAGAATTATTTGTAGGATTTTGATTTCTTTTATTATAACTGGCATATGTAAATTTTTGTAGGAATTGCTGCTACAAAATAACTTTATATCATGAAATAATGATAGATTCACAGGAAATTACAAACAGTGGTGATATCCCTTGTCTTTCAACATCTGACCTAACTGTAATATAACAACAAACCTTCCTGACATTGTACAACCAATAGGATTCAAGGAGATTTCAACAGATTAACATGCTTCTCTCTGTGCATGTGGGTAGGTACATATTCTATGAATTTTAGTGTAGACTCATGCAACTACCACTTTCAAGAAACTAGAACTGGGGATAGGGAGGTGGCTCAGCAGTTAAAGATGCTTGCTTGAGTTCAGATCTCTAGTCATCCATCTAAAACCAGAAGACATTCATTTACACTGTCAAGAAGCTCTGTTTCACACACACACACACACACACGTGTATGCATGTGTGCACACAAGCAAATAAATAAAGTTAAATAAAGAAACAAAAACTCTACAACATGAATATATATTAGACATATATATTTGTCCCATACCCTTAAATACTGGTTACCATTGATCTTTTCTCCATCTCTAGAATTGGTCATTACACACAACTTTTTTTGCTTGCTTTTTCGAGGTAGGGTCTTGCGCTAGCCCAGGCTGATCTAAAATTCACTATGTAGTCTCGGGCTGGCCTTAAACTCAGTAATCTTCCTACCTCAGCTTCCCAATTCTGAGATTAAAGGCATTAGTGGACATATCCTGCAATGCTAACTTTGTTTTGCTGGGTTTTTTTTTTTTTTTTTTTTTTGGTTTTTCGAGGTAGGGTCTCACTCTGGTCTAGGCTGACCTGGAATTAACTCTGTCATCTCAGGGTGGCCTCGAACTCATGGCAATCCTCCTACCTCTGCCTCCCGAGTGCTGGGATTAAAGGCGTGCACCACCACGCCTGGCTTGTTTTTTTTTTTTTTTGTTTGTTTTTGTTTTTTTTTTTTTTTGAGGTACGGTCTCACCATAGCCCAAGCTGACCTGGAATCTGCTATATAAGCCTCAGGCTGGCCTCAAACTCACAGTGATTCTCCTAATTCTGCCTCCAAGTGCTGGGATTGAAGGTGTGTACCACCACACACCGCTCTACACATATTTTAATTGGAAGCATGTGATATCTAATTCATTCCCCACTTAATATAATGCCCTTGAGATGCAAGTTGCAGCATGTATCAGTCAGGTCTTCATATTTCAAAGTATATTTCATGGATCCAAAGTTCAACTGTTTAGCCAATGAAGAACAAATGGGTTTGTTCCTAGTTTAGGCTATGATAAATAAAATGGCTATGAAAATATGTGTGTAGTGGTTTGAGTTTTTTTATTTCCTTGGAATAATTGACCATGTGGTAAATTTATGCTTTGTTCTTTTTAAAAATACAAAATTATTTTTGGTTAGCTTACAAAGTAACAGGCTTCCTTATAACATTTTCCGACATAGTTAACATACTTAGTTTTGGCTATTTGGTCCCTCTCTGATCCTCCTGCTGCATCTCCCTGCCTCTCTTCCCTCCATTTCTGCGTCTAGGATTTCCCATTGCACTTTCATATCACATATGTTCTATTGTCTTCCCCAACCCCCTCCATAAAGCCTCTTTTTGCTAGTCTCATACCCCCCTTTGTAGTTTCCTGGCCTCTGTGCATACTTACTCCTTGTTATTGTGAAAAACAAAACAGAAATAAACATGGCTATGCAGGTATCTCTGCAGTAGAACATAGAGTCCTTTAGGCATGCGTTCAGGAGTGGGATAGCTGGGTCATATAAAAGTTCTGTTTCCAGTTTTGAAAATTTTTAATTTATTTATTCACATGTGTGGGCAGGACTCCAATGTCTTTGTCACTACAAACTAATTTCAGGTGCCTGCATCTCCCATTGCATCCAACCCATGTGTGTGGCCTGGGAATTGAACTCAGCTGGCAGACTTTGCAACCAAGTGCCTCTAACTGCTGAGCCATCTTTCTAGCCCCTATTTCTAGTTTTTCTGAGAAGCTTCCTGATTTTTTTTGAGAGTCCACTTATTTCCATTAACTGCACTAGTTTGTACTTCAACAATGGGTAAAGATTCCTCTTTCTTCATATCCTTTTTTTTTTTTTTTTTTTTTTTTTTTTTTTGGTTTTTCGAGGTAGGGTCTCACTCTGGTCCAGGCTGACCTGGAATTAACTCTGTAGTCTCAGGGTGGCCTTGAACTCATGGCGATCCTCCTACCTCTGCCTCCCGAGTGCTGGGATTAAAGGCGTGCGCCACCACGCCCGACTTTCTTCATATCCTTAATAGCATTTGTTGTAATTTGTTTTCTTGATCAGCATTCTGACTGGGGTGATGATATGGAACCTCAAAGTAGTTTTAATTGCATTTCTCTGGCAGATAAGGATGATGAAAATATTTATTGGCCATTTGTGTTTTCTTCTTTTGAGAACTCTCTGTTTAACTCATTAACCCATTTATTAAATAGAAGAGGGGTTGATGTTTAATTTTTGCAATTCTGTATCTTGTCTAGATATTAACTCCTTGTCAAGTATATCTGGCAAAGATTTTCTCCTGTTTTTTAGGCTGTCTATTCACTCTGTTGATATGCAAATGTTTTAAATTTCATGTAATACCATGTATCAATTCTTGGGTCTATTTTCTTTTTTAATTTTATTATTATTATTTTCTTTCCACAGTTTTTATTAACATTTTCCATGACTATAAAAAATAACCCATGGTAATACCCTCCCTCCTGCCCCCCACACTTTCCCCTTTGAAATTCCATTTTCCATCCTCCCCATCTCCATACCTCCCCATCCCAATCATTGTACTTACATATATACAATACCAACCTATTAAGTACCCTCCTCCCTTCCTTTCTCTTCCCTTTATATCTCCTTTTTAACTTACTGGCCTCTGCTACTAAGTATTTTCCTTCTCACGCAGAAGCCCAATCATCTGTAGCTAGGATCCACATATGAGGGGGAACATGTGGCGCTTGGATTTCTGGGCCTGGGTTACCTCACTTAGTATAATCCTTTCCAGATCCATCCATTTTTCTGCAAACTTCATAACTTCATTTTTCTTTACCACTGAGTAGAACTCTATTGTATAAATGTGCCACATCTTCATTATCCACTCATCAGTTGAGGGACATCTAGGCTGGTTCCATTTCCCAGTTATTATAAATTGAGCAGCAATAAACATTGTTGAGCACGTACTTCTAAGGAAATGAGATGAGTCCTTAGGATATATGCCTAGGAGTGCTATAGCTGGGTCATATGGTAGATCAATCTTTAGCTGTTTTAGGAACCTCCACACTGTATTTTCTATGCCACTGGAATTGCATACAGATGTTTCTGGCTGATACCTACATTCTTTCCATTTTATTTTTCTAATTTTTTTTTCTGAAGTAGGGTCTCACTCTAACTCAGGCTGACCTGAAATTTACAATGTAACCTAAGGGTGGCCTCTAACTCATGGCAATCCTCCTACCTCTGCCTCCCAAGTGCTTGGATTAAAGGCATGCACCACCATGCCTGGCTTATTTTTCTAATTTTTATTTGAGAGAGACAGAGATAATTGGCACTCCAGGGACTCAGCCACTGAAATTGAACTCCAGATGCTTGTAGTGGGCATCTGTGACATTGAGCCTATCTCACCTTTGTGTATCTGGCTTATGTGGGATCTGGAGAATAGAACATGAGTACTTAGGCTTCATAGGCAAGCACTTTAACTGCAAAGACATCTCTCCAGCCCAATACCTACATTCTGAAATGTTTTCTTTTTTTATAAAAGTTTAAGTATTTCAGATTTTCAATTAAAGTGTTTGTTCCAGATTAAATTGATTTTTATGCAGAGTAACAGATATGGACCTAATTTCATTCTTCTGTGGGTAGATATCCAGTTTCACCACACCAATTACTGAATATGTTTTCTTTTTTCCAGTGTATATTTTAAAACCTTTCTTAAAGATTAGGGTGGGGGTTATCTCTGTATCCTTAACTATGTTCCATTAGTCTATATGTCTGTTTTTATGTGAATCCTAACCTGTCTTTTTCATTAAGGCTCTGTAATATAGCTTCAGGTCAGGCAATATAATTCCTCTATTAGTATTCTTTTGGCTTAGAATTGCTTTGGCAATCTTGGGTCTTTTTGTATTTACACACAAATCTTAAGATTTTTTTCTAGTTCTGTGAAACCTGTTGTTGGAATTCTTATGGGAATCACACAGAATGTGTAGATTTCTTTTGGTAGGATGACCATCTTCATAGTATTAATTCTGTCAATCGAGAAGCATGGAAAGATTTTTCCATCATCTAGGGTCTTTAATTTTCGTTTTTAATATCCCAAGGTTTTCTTTGTAAAGGTCTTTCATCTCCTTTGTTGCATTTATTTATTCCTAGATATTTTGAACCTATTGTGAATCAGATGTTTATCGAATTTCCTTCTCAACAAGTTTGTTATTGATGTACATACAAGCTCCTGATTTATATATATTGTGTACTCTGCTACCTAACTAAAAATGTGCATCAGCACCAAAAGTTTTATGGTAGAGTCTATGGAGTATTTTAAGTACAGAATCATCTTTTATACAAATATGGATAGTTCAACTTCTTTTCCAGTGTATCAATTTTATATCTTTCTCTTGTCTTATTGCTCTAGCTAAGACTTCAATCACTACATATTAAATAAAAGTACAAGTGAACACACTTGTCTCATTACAGATTTTTGAAGAAATAGCTCAGGGTTTTCTTAGTCAGTATAATACTGGCTTCAAGGTTTCAAATATAACCTTTATAATGTTAACATACAATCCCTATATTCCTACTTTCTTTTTATTTTATTTTTTTCCTTCATTTGTTTGAGAGAGAGAGAATGGGTGTGCCATGGCCTCCACCACTGCAAATGAACTCCAAATGTATGCACTACCTTGTACAGCTGGCTTTATGAGGGTACTGAGGAATCAAACCTGAGTCCTTGGGCTTCCCAGACAAATGCCTTAACCCCTAAGCAATCTCTCCAGCCCCCTATTCCTACATTCTTCAGGTCTTTTATCATCAAGACTTGTTGAACTTTATCAAATGGCTCTTCTGCAATTATCAAGATTATTGCATGATTTTTATCTTTGTCTATTGAAGTAGTAGATTACATTTATTTTATTTTATTTTTAAACTTTTTATTGACAACTTTCATACATACAGACAATATATCATAATCATAATACCCACCCACCCTGTCCCTTTTCCCCCTTTTGACTTCCCCTATCCACTGAATCTCTTATTCTTTCCACCTCGTCTTGCTTCTATTTTGATGTCATCATTTTTCCCTCATCTACTGTGAGGTCATTAGTACTATGACCATACTGGGTCTAGGAGATAGTACTACAAAGCACTCCTCCCCTCCTTCTGCTGTCACGTTCTTTCCACTGCCTGTTCTTCTCTGATTCCTGGGCCTTGTAGGGTGTGAGTGAGATATCTCACCTTAGTGGTGAACACTCCACTATCATTCCTTCTTAGCTTTTTAGTGAGGTTTGAATCATCCCAGTGGTCAATGACATATGAAAAGAGAAAAATTCTCTAAACAAAAGGGAGAGTAGCATTGATATATGGGCATAAACATAAATTTTTAGAGAGCAGTTTGGTGGATGTAATATATCTATTTAGTCAGATAACAGAATTAGTTTCCTCCCTAGGACTTATGACATCCCAGTCATAGACTTTTGATTTTCCATAGCAGTCAGGAATTCCCTGGAAAATATCTTAAATCCACTCAGAGAGAAGTTAGTTTCCCTATAACATACATGCCACCATTGTACCAGCTGGTACATCTGGCCAGGCTGGCCAGCCCTAGAACTTTCAGGGTCCACTGCTGGTTAAGACTATTGATGGCTTTTCTCTCTCAGTAGGCTGCATAGCTCTTTCTAGCACCCTGAGAGCTAGTCAACTAGAAGGAGGCTTCTAGCTCAGCTCCACCTTGATTTCTCAGTAACCTCAGCCCAGGTATGTGGAGTCTTCAGCAATAGAGTCTTACTATCTGGTTCTGGTGAGCAAACAAGCATTTTGGAAATAGGCTGTAATGTTTTAGGGACATTAGGAGACTCTCTGACCAGCAACTTTCTGGAAAGTATCTCACCTCTGGCATTAAGATTTTCTTGTAACAATTTATTTCTTCTGGGAACAGTATTATCTATCCCCACAGAGTATGGATTACATTATTGTTTTGGACCAACCTTGTATCTCTGGTGTAAAACCAATTTAGTCATGATCTATGATCTTCTTCATGTGATCTGAATTTCATTTGAGAATATTCTGTTGAGTATTTTGCATTTATGTTCATCAGGGAAACTTGTCTGTAGTCTTTTTTTCATTGCTATTACTGTGTTTTATCTGGTTTTGGTATCAGGGTTATGTTGCAGAATTACTTTAGTGGTGCCTTTTTTTTTTTGGAACTGGTTGAGATGAGTTGGTATCAAATTGTCCTTGACAGATTGGTAGAATTCACCAGTAAATCCATACAGCTCTTCTTTGTGGGGAGACTTTCAGTTACTGCTCCAACATCATTGATTATTATGGGTCTGTTTAGATTCTTTATATTTTCGGACATTAATTTTGGTACATCATATGTATTGAGAAATTGATCCATTTCTTATAGCTTTTCCAACTTGTTGGAGTATGTTTTCAAAGTTTTCCATGATGATCTTCCAAATTTCACTTGAGTCTGTTGTAACCACTCCCCTTTTGTGTCTAATTATATTACTTTGGATATCTTCTTTTATTTAACTTGGCTGGGGGTTGGTCAATCTTCTCAATTCTTCAAAGAACCCTTGTCTGATTAATTCTATGAATTGTTCATTTCTATTTCATTGATTTATGCCTGGCCATCTCTTATTTTTTTATTGTGAGCACTTATAGACATAAAGATTCTTCTCAGAACTGCATTGGCTGCTCCTAGATGTTCTGGTAGATTGTGCTTTAATTTTCCTTTGATTCTAGGAATTTTAACTTCTTATTCCCACTTACTTCAGTGATTCACTATTGAGTCTCTAAGCAATTATATATTTTGGGAGGTTAATTTTCCTATTGATTTCTAGTTTTATTCCATGGTGTTCTGGTCAGATACAGTTAATTGTCTCAAGTTTTTGTATTTACTTGTGGCCTATAATATGGTCGCTTTTAGAGAAGGTTCCATGTGTTGCTAAAAAGAATGTGTATTGCCTATCTGTTAGGTGGAGTGTTTTGTAGATCGGTTAAACCCAGTTGTTTTATAATATAATTTAGTGCTGAAGTTGCTTTGTCGGTTTTTAATTGGAATGTCTATCTAGACATAAGAGGGAGATCTTGAAGTTTCTTGCTATTACTCTGTAATGGTGTAATACTATGTAAAGATTTTCATGGTCTTCATTTTTTAAAATGAAAATTGGAGTTCCAAGACTTGTTACATAAATATTTATGAAAGCTACGTCATCTTGATGAATTGTTCCTTTATGAATGATTGTCCTTTTTTTAAATCTCATCTAACTAGTTTTAGTTTGAAGACTACTTCATCATATATGAGAACTGTTCTAACAGCTTGTTTGTCACTCCTGTTTGCTTGATAATTTGATTTCTAGCCCTTTGCTCTCATTTTTTTTTTTATGTTTTTGTTAAATACATTTCTTGGAAAATGTTGGAACATGCCTTTTTTAAAAATCCAGTCAAGGGCTAGGGAGATGACTCAGTGGATAAAATGCTTTCCATGCAACTCTGAGTACCTGAGTTCAGATCCTTAGCACCCATGTAAAAGCTGAGAATGGTTGAGAAGGGTGGTACGTCCTATAATCTCAGTGTTCAGAAGGCACAGACAGGAGGATTCTGAAGGCTTGCTGGCTAGTTAGTGTAGCTAAATCAGTGAGGTCTAGTTTTAGCAAGAGACTATATCTCAAAATATTAAGGAAATAAAATGGAGAGCAACTGAGAAAGATCCCTGATGTTAGTCTTTGGCCTCTGCGTGTACATACATGCATATACAAACATGTAAGCACCCATGCACATATGAACACACATACACGTATACATGCACACCACATACATACATGGACAAACAGAAATTTAATTTTTTTTAATCCAGTCAGTCTGGTTTTTTTTATTAGTGAGTTAAAGCCATTTATGTTCAAAGTTATAATTGAGAAGTATTTACTATTATTTATCATTTTGTTGTTGATTGTTCTAGCTGCTTGGTTAGCTGGTAATTCCTTTTGTACTTTCCCAGTACTGTTGGATAGTTGCTGTTTTTCTATGTTGGACATGCCTAATTCCTTTGCTTGTTGCTTTTATGAAATGTATTTTTTCCTGTGTTTTCACATATGAAGCTTTCTTTCTTCTTCTTGTGTGGGTAGTAATATTTTAAGAATTTTCCATAGTATTGGGTTAGGCGACAAATTATCTTTCCTTTGTCTTGAAATATTCTTATTTTCTGTCTATTTAAATAGATAATTTGCTTGGCATAGCAAAATTACTAGGAAATTATTAATATTCAATACTTTAAATCTATTATAAATCTATTATTTCATGCTTACCTGACTTTTAGGGTTGCTGTTGATAACATTGATGTTATTCTGATATTTTTCTCTTGCAGCTTTTATTATTGTATCTTTGCTTTCTCTCTCTGACATCTTAACCATGATGTATCATGGAGGAGTCTTCTCTAGTCATGTCTATTTGGGATTATAAATGCTTCTTATGTTTGGTAATCAATTTCTTCCATTAGGTTTGGGAAATTTTCAGCTATAATTTCACTGGATAGGTTTGCTAAGCCATTTTATTTTATCCTGGTACTTTCTAGCCCATGGAAATTAGTTCTTCTGTTTGATTTTTGTCTGTTGATTATGCTTTCTGCTATGTTCTTTATTGTATTGACTGATTAATGGACTAATGGATTCTTTCATATCCAGAATTTCTGTTTGATTCTTTTGCAGAGCCTCAGTTTCCTTAGTCAATTTTTCCTCCCTCTCTCAGCTCATATAGTGAGTGTATGACATGTTAATTTTTTAAAATATATTTTTATTTATTTATTCGAGAGAGAAAGAAAGACAGAGACAGAGGAGGAGGAGAGAGAGAATGGGTACACCATGGCTTGTAGCCTCTGCAAACAAACTCTGGATGCATGCATCACCTTGTGAATCTGGTTTATGTGGGTTCTGGGGAATCGAACGTGGGTCTTTTGGCTTTGCAGGCAAGTGCCTTAACCGATAAGTCATCTCTCCAGCACCCCTTCCTCCATGTTAATTTTTTTTAAACATAAAACTGCCAGGAAAAGTGACACATGCCTTCAATTCCAGCACCCAGGAGCCTAAGGTAAGAAAGATTGCTGTATGTTTAGGACCAGCCTGTAGCTACAGAGTGAGTACCAGGATACCCAGGGCAAGAGTAAGACTCTACCTCAAAACAAAACAAAACACAAAAAAATATACAACCAGTACATTTTACAGAATGGCTATAGCCACTTCATCTTCCTAGTATCAACACAAGGAATTTCATTTCTTTATATTCTCACAAGCTTTTGGTTATATATTTCTTATATATTATTTATATTTTTTTAGTTCTAGTAAGTATGTCTTCTCTCTCATGTGTCCTAGTACCTCATGAGGTTCAATGTCATTTCAAGCGCTTACTTACCAATGTATATCTTCATTGGTAAATTTGGCTTTTTCATGGTGCACATAGATGTTGTATGTCTTGTTCATACTAGCTTATGTTTGCCAATGTCTGAATGTTCTAACATGTATCTTGTCTTCCATCCCTGTTATTTTGTCTTCCTTATGATCTAATCTAGTAGTCAGGCTTTCTACTCAGGTTTTCATTTGGCTTAATAAGCTTTTCAATTATAAAACTTAGCTTGATTTTTTTCAGTATTTCTATCTCTTTACTGACTTCCTCTTTCATATTCTGTGTTGGCTTTCTTATTTTGTTCATCTGTTTATGTTTTAAAGAAATTTACAAATATAACAATAACAAATTTAATAAAACAACAAAACGAAGGATACTAGGTTACAAAATATTGTACCCGGCAGTGTTTCATTTTTGGTGTGATGTGTCATGTAACAAACTGTATGGATGGGGTAGGTATATTTCAGTCTAAATCCATAAGGCCAGGTTTGGGCTATCTACCACTACAGTGAGGGTTAAACGTTTTGGGTTGAGTTTCTAGCACCACCTGCTGAAAGGAGCACTGAAACTCTTAGCTCCCTCACTGTCACTCACCAAGACAGAACCCTCCAGAGTGCCCTGGAGACCACACTGTAGCTTTCATGCTCACAGCCTCTGCTGATCTCTCCCCACAGTATATGCACACACCTTGGTTGAGCTTGCACAGCTTGTCTCTCTGCAAGTGTGAGTGTGTGTGTGTGTGTGTGTGTGTGTGTGTGTGTGTGTGTATGTGTGGCAGGGGTGTGGTAAGAGCCCTGGCTGGTGTTTCTCAGTTTCAGCTGGCCTCATTGGGAACCCTACACAGAAACTCTGCCTTGGCCTTGCACTATTACATCCCAGTACCAGGCTCCACAGCATGTATTAGTCTTCAGCTTCTCCACCCTCAGTGTAAGCAGCCTAAGGTCCATCCTCTGAAGTTCTCTCTCTGGCTGTTCAAGTGTTGTGTGGGGAAGAGGGATATGGAAATAGAAGCCCTTGCCTGGCAGTTCCCACTGACCTTAACTGTGGTAGAAGAAATTTACCAAAGAAACCAGGCCCAGAAGGGATACTCTAAAACCATTGTGTTGTAGGAGCCTTTGGCAGCATGACCCTGAGTCTCCTCCCCATGTATGCAGCTGCACCCTGCTTATATGTTTTCTGGTTAGTGCAGCCATAGGCACAACACCCTTGAGCAAACAGCTTTCTGTTCTGCATTTGTACTTTCTTGTCACTGATTTATTGCTAAGGAATTTTATGTTTATGCCCCAAACTCATGTAACCTTGGAAACTTATAATCCAATAGTATAATGAATTCAAGATGATGTCAAACTGCCTGCTTTCCTGTCAATAAAATTCTCAAGCTATCAGAGCTCAGTTTTCAGGATTTGGAAGTTATTTCCCTATTTATGTTGACATGAATAAATTTTCTGATTCTCCACTCTATCTCTGTTTCCGGTTCTGTGAGCCTTAGTTTCCCATATCATTTCGGTGCATTGGCTGGGAACTTTCCATATGCCCTGTGCCTGCAGATCAGTGCCACCTTGTGCCACCATGCTGCAGAGGTTGGCTGTGGCCAGAAGCAGCCTGATGACACCTGGCAGGCATCACCTGGCCTCTTTGCTCAGGATCCAGCCACATTGTGCAGTGGCCTGTGACTTCAGACGATGCTCTGCCCAGCAGACCTAGTGAGGGGAGTGGACAAATCATCTGGTACTCCACAATTGGAGTGCTTAATCAAGCCCAACAAGATGACGGAAGAGAGAGACTGACCACCTCCCTGCAGTCATTGTTATTGTTACCTTAGTGAGAGGTGGCTATCTGGAATCTGTTTCTGTTCTGCAACACTGATACAGTATGGACCATCATGGGTGGCTCTCTCAGCAAGTCCACTGATTTGGATTGTATGATCACTGACTTTAAAAGGGGATATAGAGGAGGTTATGATATTAAGATGACACCAAGAAAGTTAAAGATCCTCTGTGAATTAGGATGGCCAGCTTTTAATGTTAAATGGCCCCCAGAGGGAACTCTGAATTTAACTAAGATTATAGATAGGGAATACAAGATTCTCCCATTGTTAAAAAACAAAAACAAAACAAAACAAAAACAGCAAAGTCAGTGAGCTGCCTTGGATCCCTGAGAAAGAATTCAAAACTCAGGGCTAGAGAGATGGCTTAGCAGTTAAGGCACTTGCCTGTGAAGCCTAAGGACCCAGGTTCGATTCGCCAGGTCCCACATAAGCCAGATGCACATGGTGGTACATGCATCTGGAGTTCATTTGCAGTAGCTGGAGGCCCTGGCATGCTTATTTTCACTCTCTCTCTCCACCATAAGTAAATTAAAATGTCTAAAATAAGTAAATTAAAATGTTAAAAAAAAAAAAGAATTCAAAACTCCTAGAATACTAAAACACACACACACACACCCCTCAGCTAGATCAGACCCAGAGCATCAAAGCAAGAAATCACACACAGCTGCCACCAAACACAATCTCTAGTAATGAGATACTGAATGGCAGGGCTAATAGGATAATTGCTAGCCCCAAGGCCATGTAAAGAGGTGTGGAGGAAGACAGTGCTGCCTGGGCTACTGGGAAGTCCACCACTCCAGGGCCTGACACTGAGGAAGGGGATAAACTGATGCAAAGAGGCAAATCAAGGTACAAGTCTCTCTGAAAAGTTTTGCAGAGGCTTCTAGGCTCAATGTGGATGAGATGCTTGGATCCAATCTGAGGGGATTCTCAAACTAAAATTGCTTCTAGCTCTATTCTAATGTCAGGAGTTCCAGCCTTTGGTCTTCAATGGCTTTTGGCTCTTGAGAGAAATGTATCTATTTCAAAGTCTGTTTGTTTTTTAATCTCCCTTAATCTGTACAAACTGACCAAGAAAACTCGGGGCAGACCATAGCACAGATCCCCCTAAGGGTTATGCTGTGCTGTCCTTCTGTGTTCCCCAGGAGCAACAAGTCAATCAAGAATAGTTAGCTGGGCGTGGTGGTGCAAGCCTTTAATCCCAGCACTAAGGAAGAGGGAGGAGGATTGCTGTGAGTCTGAGGCCACTCTGAGACTACAGAGTGAATTCCAGGTCAGCCTGAGCTAGAGTGAGACACTACCTGGGGGTGGGGTAGTTAAGTTCGGGGGCCAGTTCCAGACGGCTAGAAACCTGGGGGAGGTCACATGCTGTGGCTGGGACAGAGCTCCAGGGTAAGGGAGAAAATGGAGGACTACACATGAGTAGGCACCTGCAATGTGTCGCTTAGTGCTTTCCCCTGAAGGGCTTGGTTTTGACAATGGCCAGATCACACTCAAAAATAGTTTCTATTGTACAATTTTGAGCTTGCAGTTTGTCTTTCAGCAGGTGTGTGGTGGGTGGGAAGGGATAATAGGAGCCCTGGCTGGTGTTTCTCAGTTTCAGCTGGCCTCAATGGGAGCCCTACACAGAAACTCTGACTTGGCCTTGCACTATTACATCCCAGTACCAGGCTCCACAGCATGTAGTAGTCTTCAACTCCTCCACTCACAGTGTAAGCAGCCTAAGGTCCATCCTCTGAAGTTCTCTCTCTGGCTGTTCAAGTGTTGTGTGGGGAAGAGGGATATGGAAATAGAAGCCCTTGCTTGGCAGTTCCCACTGACCTTAATCACAGTTTCATGGGCTTGGGCAAAATCTCTGATTCAGGATCTTCAGGAAAGCTGCACAGCCTACACTAATGGTATGTCCAACCTTTGGTCATCCAGCTCTCTAGTACTACAGCACTGGTGGTCGGGAAAACATTTCCAAGGCCATTCCTATTGACCTCAGCCAGAATCACATGGCCCAGCTGGTTTGTGACCACTTCTGTTGCCTTCTTTGTAAAGTCTTGCCTGCCTCAATGAATTAGTTTATACCTGTGGTCTTTTCAGGAATGTAGGTTATTGTGTATTATCTTCACTGTTTTCTTACACTGAGCTGCTGTGGCCTAGATTTTTTTTAAAAAACGTCCAAGGCAAAGGCAGGGTTGCTTACCTGCCTGCCTAACTTGGCTTCTTGCTGGGGAGTATGTTTATTCTCTGACCAGAAATCATCATCTTACCTAGAACTTCATCTTAACTTTTATATGCAAAGATGAATTAGATGAATAAATCTATCAATCATATAATCACAAAGTAGTTCCTTGTGTTTTGAAGCACTTGGTTTTTTTAGGCAATATTAGTATTCTACATACTCAGAGATTATATACCCTTATACAATATTTCCTTTACTCTATTCCAACTCTGGATTCCTTCTTAGGGAATTGGGATTGTTCTTTGGAGTTCTGCCACAATCTCAGTACATAACTAGCATTATATTTTTTACTTTTATTTTGTCTTACTTCATGCAGTCTGAGATATTTTATTCTTAGATTCATTGATATGATAAGTAAAGAAAGCTGTCTTACAAAATTGGATGTCCCTTGATAATTTAACAGTAGCATAAGGGAAAACCTGTGCCATTACTAAAATGAACAGCTGTATGTATATATGTCTGACAACTTGGTCAATGTCTTCTTCATATTTTCCTCAATTTATTTTACTGGCATTATGGTTCCCAAGCATTTTCCAATGTGGACTCAAGACCAGACACTCTCCAGGAATCTTACAGGCCTTTGGCAACAGATAGGTATAGCTGAGGCTATGCCAACTTCACAGACTAAGCAGCTATCATGTTCTTAGCCTCTTCAGTGTGCAAATACCAATGTTGGACTACCCAGTCATGATTGATGGCACTCCATTTTAGTAAGTCCCCTATGTGTTCCTTCTATCATTTATGTTCCTCTAGAGAATCCTGCCTGATACAGGTTGTGGTACCAGAAGTAGGGTGATGAGATGGTCAGTTGACTACACTGGACCATCTCCATCATGAGAAGGGCAGCATTTTATTCTTATTAGAACAGATACTTTTTCTTGGTATGGATTTGCTTTTCCTGTATGTATGCTTTTATCAAAGCTATCATATATGGACTTACAGAACGCTTTATCCACCATCATGGTATTACACACAACATTGCTTCTGACCAAGAAACTCACTTCACAAGCAAAGGAGAGCAGTGATTTCATGCGCATGGAATTCCCTGGTCTTACGATGTTCCTACCATCATAATATAGCTGGTTAGATAGAAGGGTGGAATGGCCTTTTAATAACAGTTACAGTCCCAATTAGGTATCAATAACGTTGAGGACTATGGCAGGGTTCTCTAGAAAGCTGCATGTGCTCTGAATAAGCATTCCATATATAGTACTTCTTCATAGCCAATATTCACAGGTACTGGAGTTAATGAATGGAAATTGTACTTACTATATAAACACTAGTAACCCATTAGCAAAAATTATGCATCTTGTTCTAATGACTTTATGCCCTCTCTGTTGAGTTTGTAGTTTTGTTGCCAGTGGTCATGGGGCACTTCTGACAGAAGGCACAATAACTTTCACTTAACTAGAAGTGAGAACTTCCCCTGGCCACTTTGAGCTCTGATACTCTTAAACAAACAGACTAAAGAAGGACTTACAGGGTAAGCAGGGGTGATTGATCCAAAGTATAATGGATGGCTATTTCACTAGGGAGCTCAGGAAGCATATGCCTGGGTTACAGGAGATCCTTTCGGGCATCTCTTGGTGTTACCATATCATGTAATCAAGGTCAACAGGAAATGACAATAACTCAATTTGGAAAAATATTAAACAGCCAAGACTCTTCAGGAATGAATACATGGATCTCCTCCAGGTAAAGAACAAAGACCTCCTGAGGCAATTTCTGAGAGTGAAGGGAATATGGAATGGGTATTATAAGAAGGTGGTAATAAATACCAGATATAGTCATGTGACCAGTTATAAAAAATGAGGGTTATAATTATCATGAGTGTTTATTTAATACTTTTATAATAGGTTTGTGCATATATTAAACAGATATCTCTATTTTCTCTCCAATCCTTAACTATGTAAAATAACATCAGTTGAAATGATGTCAATAATTGTATTATTAAATTTAAATGATCAGGGCTGGAGAGATGGCTTAGTGGTTAAGCGCTTGTCTGTGAAGCCTAAGGACCCCGATTTGAGGCTCAGTTCCCCAGGACCCACGTTAGCCAGATGCACATGAGGACACTTGCATCTGGAGTTCATGTGCAGTGGCTAGAGGCCCTGGTGCGCCCATTCTCTCTCTCTCCCTCTCTGCCTCTTTCTCGCTCTTTGTGTTTCTCTCAAATAAATAAACAAACAAAATTTAAATTTAAATGATCATATTTAAGTTATGAAGTATTGAAATATATAGCATTTTTCAAGGACATTTGTCATCTATTTTGGTGAAGAATTAGTGTGGTTTTGCTTGTATGTGGAATAGTTATATCATGGGAAGCAGAATTATGACTGCTACTGTTTTCAGTTGGAAATTAAGCATAGCATAAGGAGATATAGTTGAGTGTCAAACATGTAAGGAGTGGACTTGGTATAATTAATTTTGATTATCAAGTTGATGGAATCTGAAATAAACTAAGAGGCACACCTATAGATGGGTATGTGAAGGTATTCTAGGAAGGATTAACTAAGAGAAGAACACCCTCTCAGACTGGGTAGCACCTTCTGATGGGTGGCCCAGATAATAGAGTTCTAAGGCAAAAGCAGTGTTGCTTGCCTGCCTTCATTTCTTGCCAGTGAGTTAATCTATCCTTCATCTAAGTTTTCAAATTCACGGTCAGAGTTGGTGATAGTACTCTCTTGTTTTGTTTCTAATATTTATGGGGTCTACAGTGATGGGCCTTCTCTTTTCTGTTTTGTTTCTAATATTTATGAGGTCTACAGTGATGGGCCTTCTCTTTTCTGTTTCCGTGTGTGTGTGTGTGTGTACGCACATGCATGGGTGTACATGCATGTGTGTGTAGAGGCCTGAAGTTGATGTTAGGAATCTTTCTCAACCACTCTCCATCTTATTTTACTTCACTTTTTTTTTTTTTTTTTTTTTAGACAGGGTCTTTCCTGAACCTGGATTTCATATACAGCCTGAGAGTCTCTTGCCTCTACCTTCCCAGTGCTGGGATTACAGGTATGTGCTGTCACCTCCAGCTTTCATGTGAGTGCTGATTCAAACTCAGGTCCTCATGTTTATGCAGCAAACATTTTGCCAACTGAATCATCTCCTCAGGCTCATCCTTTGCTTGTTATTTGTAATTTATTTGCTCTTTCTTCCCCCTTTTAGTTTGGCTACAGTTCAATTTATTTTGTTTTCTCAAAAAAACTTCAGATTTTATTTCAGTGATTTTTTTTCTATTCTTTTTCCTTCACTTAAATTTAAGCTCCTGGGCACACTCTCCTGTTCCTGTTCTCCGCCCACCCTCTGCTCATGCCATTGTTTCCCCTGCCATCTTGGAGTTTATTCTTGAGTCTGTAAGCTAAAATAAACTCCCTTTCCCTTGGTCAGGTGTTTTCTGCCAGCAATGTGAACCTGACTGCAATAGTAAAGTTGGTACCGAGAATGATATTGCTGCTAGTCACCTCACTTTGTGGCTTTGGCCTTTTGGAGCTGTTGTTCAAGAGGAATATAGAAGTATTTGAAACCTTGGCCTAAGAGACACCTTGCAGTGCTGTAAGTATAGCCTAGTGGACCATTCTGGTCAGAGTTGAAAGACCTCAGTACAGTAAGAACTACAGTCTGTGAGGTTTGGCTTGTGAGGGTGAGAAAGAGCTTTGCCTGGACTGGGCTAGAATCAGTTTGTGTGTGAAGCATGCTCCTATATTATACCCATGCCCTGAGAAATTATGCAGGGTTGCATTGTGTAGAAATGGACTGGCGTGGGCAGAGGGATTTGGCACAGAAAAAATTAAATCTTTGGGTGAAGTTCTGCTCATTCAGCTGCAACTGAGAGATTACAACCTTTGAGATTGGGCCAACTGACCTGCACTGAGACAACAGGAAGAATGTAGACTCTTTTGAAGGGGCCTGAGTGCTCAAGGAGTGTCCAGTTCTTCAAAGTCTGTTTTATTTCCCCCCCACCTCTGATTAACAAATTGGCACCCCACCTGGTATTGTGGAGTATAAGCAATGCAGGAAAGAGAGGGTCATTGAATTTGCATCTCTCTTGTTTTGGAAATGGACATGGGCAGTGTGAAGCAGGTTTGCTGGATGCCTGCATGGAGACGTGATGGAGCTGTGAGGAGGAACCAAGGATTGCAATGGAGACCTAGTGGAGATGCCTGGACCATGAGATGACTGCTTAAGAGAGCAGCTGACCCCAGATGAAGTTTTCCAGGACTGTGAGTAGCCTAGTTGGAGGGGTGGAATTGGAACTCCAGAGACTTATCAGTTGTTAGAATGATCAGACTTGGAGACTTGTCATTGACTGAACTTGTTGGACTGGGAGCTACAGAGTTTGATGTTTGCCCTGTTTAAATCTTGTTTTGGTTGAATATTTCTTTGCTATGCACAATGCCATCTTTTGCAGTGTGAATGTTTATTCTGTGCCATTATTTTTTTTCTTTTTATATTATGGCTCAGCTAAAAGATCTTAGATTATGGGAATGTTTGAATATCACTGGGATTGATTTTTTAAAAAACTATGGGGACTCTTTAAGTTGGATTAATGCATTGTATTTTAGATCATGTATGTTTATCAGTCTATGGGGGCAAGGGGTTTGATTCAGGTGTCCCCCATAAACTTAGGTGTTCTGAATGCTAGGTCTCCAGCTGATGGCAATTTGGTCACTAAAGCCTCCTGAAGGTTTATTGTTGGGGGTGGGAGGCTTATTGTTGTTACAACCAGCTTCCTCTTGCCAGTGTTTGTACACTCTCCTGTTGCTGTTGCCCATCTGATGTTGGCCAGAAGGCGATATCCACCCTCTGCTCATGCCATTCTTTTCCCCTGCCATCATGGAGCTTCCTCTTGAGTCTGTAAGCCAAAATAAAGCCTTGTTTTTTCTACAAAAAAATAATTTAAGCTCCTATCCTTATAATTAGTTTGCTTGGTTGCAGTCTAATTTGCTCTAATAATTTCTAGCTTATCAGAGTGACCCTATCCTTTTGTAATACAAATATTAATATTATATATTTGTTCTCAGAACACTGCTTTAGTCATACCCATTAATGAATTTAAAAAATTTTATTTTTGGTAAAGCAGGAAAAGAGGAAATCTAATTCAACAACTCCATGAAGACTACCTGCACAAAATCTGCACACAATACCTAATGCTGAAAGATAGGATGTTTTCCACCAAGATTAGGGGAAGGCAAGTATATCTACTTTCACTAATCTTATTCAACACAAAATTCCAACCATTGTAATAAGGATGAGACAAGAGAGAGGGAATATAAGAAAACCCAATGGGAATATGACCAATATGCAATGTGTTCATACAATAAATTTATTAATAATCAAAAAAGAAACTAAAACAGTTATCTGGGCATGGCAGCACACACCTATGATTCCAGTTCTGAGAAGGTGGAGGCATGATCAGGAGTTTAAGGTCAGTCCTGAACAGAGCTCGAGGCTAGGTTGGGTTACTTAAGACCCTGCCTTTAAAAAAAAAAACAAAATAAAACTGAGAACAAATAAACAAAAACAGTCAAATTTGAAGGGAAGACACAAAACTGTCCCTACTACTGTGCAGACAGAAGTTGTTTTGGTGTCTACATTTAAACTTCCTAGAAGCCATGGGTTAATTTCAGAAAGCTTATAAGCTACAAGATAAATATCAATATACAAAAACACCAAAAACAAAACACAAACTCGTGTGGTGTCAAAGAGATGGCTTAGTGGTTAAGGCACTTGCCTGTGAAGTCTAAGGACCCATGCTTGACTCTCCAGATCCCACATAAGTCAGACTCACAAAGGTGAGGCAAAAGCAAGGTTGTACATGCCCACTACGTGGCACAAACGTCTGGTGTTTGATTTCAGTGGCTGAGGCCTTGGCATGTCATTTCTCTGTCTCTCTCTCCCTAAAATTATACACATACACACACACACACACACACACACATATATATATATATATAATATATGTATATATAATATATGTATATATATTACATGGATCCCCAAATTCAAAACACAGAATCATTAATGATAATGAGATACACTATACATCTCTGAGAACAGCTAAAGTCCGTAATAACAAGACCAAATGCTGACAAGGCAGGGTGGAACAGCAGGACCTCTCCTTCATTGTTGGTGGGGGATGCAAAATGGTGCAACCATGTTGGGAAATAGTCTGGTAATGTTTTACAAAACTAAACACTCTTAACAGATAATCCAGCACTTCTGCTCCTTGATATTTACCTAAATGAGTTGGAAAGATTTTTCTGTTCAAAACTGCACACAACTGTCCCACAATGAAAGTAATTGAGATGTCCTCCATCTCTAATAGGATATTACTCTTGCCAATGAGAAATGATCTATAAAGCCACCGAAAGACCTTAAGCTGTTAAGCAAATGAAGCCAGTCCTATAGGCTGCCTCCAGGTGGTGCCAACCCTATACATTCTGCAGAAAACAGTGGAAACAGTAACAAGGTCAGTGGCTGTTGAGGCTCAGGACTGTTGGGCATCTTAGCTCTATCATTGCTCCTTACAGGCCTGTGGATGAATGATAAAACATACAAATCATTTTTAAGTAACAAATACATTTTAACAAGAAGGTAACTTCATAAACGTGGAATTAGTGCACTGTGAGGATGGACTCTAACTTCTCTTCTTTTAGCCAGTTCTCTCCATCTGGTTTTCAGATTTATGATGATGTGCCCATGTTTTTTTTTTTTTTTTGTTTGTTTGTTTCTTGTCTGAGGATAATAAAGGATCTTGAAGTTATCACTGTTTAATCAACAGTGGGTCAGTATCCAAATCTTCCTTCAAATACCATTCCTGCCTTACCTTCACTTTCCTCTTCTTGAAGTAGTTTCCATAAATCTTCGTTTTCTGGGCTTTGCTCTGTTTTACTTATCTCTGCCATTCTTTTTTCTTTTTAAATTTATTTGTACATGTGTATGTGGGTGCAGGGCCAGGGTGGGGAGATATGCCAGGGCTTCCTGCCTCTACAAATGAACACCAGACACTTGCACCACTTTTTCCATCCAGCTTATTTGGGTGCTGAAAATTGAACCCCAGTCATGAGGTTTTGCAAGCAAATACCTTTAACCACCAAGTTATTTTGCCAGCCTCCTAATGCTTTTTGTATCTTCCAGTTGTTTTCTTCCTGCAACTCATTCTAGATAATCTCTTATTGACTGATCTTCCAACTCGCTAATCCTTTATTTTCTTGTTGCTAATTTTTGATGTTTAGCCCATCTGCAGTACTGGGTTTTTTTATTGTAGATTAAATTCAAAGAGCATATAAAATTCATTACCTTAATCATCAAAACTTAGTAGTGTCCATACATTCACATTGCTGTATGCCCAATCTTCAGAATTCTTTTAGTGCTTTAAAAACTGAAATTCATCCACTCCATGTTTTTTTTTTTCTTTCAGTTTCTGGAAACCATCCCTTTGTTCTGCCTTTATGTGTTGGGAGCTATGAACCAAACCTCAGCCATGTTAACAGAAACCGCCATACAGCAAGTTAAGTTTCTACTTCCTCACCTAATATTTGACTACCAGAAACAAAGATTGCTATGTAGCAAGTTAAGTTTCTACTTCCTCACCTAATATTCAATTACCAGAAACAAAGGGATCATATGCTTGGCTGATTACTCCCCATGCTGCCAGTAGCTGATGAAGAAACAAAGGCATTCCGGCTTAACCAGTAACTCTGATCTTTGGCCTGATTATGACCCCTTCCCCCTACAACCTTATATAAACCTACATGTAAGAATAAACTCTTGAGGCCTTGACAAACACCTAGCATGATCTCCTTCTTGTGTCTGTTTGCCTTTTCCCACTCAGGTTAACTTCCCCTCGGGTCCTTGTTCAATTCCCCGCTGGCCGGGGCATTTATGAATTTCACTAGCTAGGTATCTCATGTAAGTGAAATCATACAGTAATTGGCATTCCTTAATTTGCTTATTTTATTGAGCCTAATGTCCATAAGGATCATCTAGTTTTTAGGTAAGTTCTTGAGTTTCTTTCCTAAGGCTGAGTACCATTCTGATGTATATATGCTATATTATTCATGTATTTGGCTGACAGTGGGCACTTGGATTGCTTCTGCCTGTGAACAATGTGGCTAGAAATACAAATGCAGAACCAGGAGGCTTTGTTTTCAGATCTTTGGAGAGTGAGTGTATATATATACACACACACATCTATCCATCAGTGTGATTGCTGTGCTGTGTGGGATTGTTTACTATAATGAGAAGCCGTCAGGCCAAGATATTTTATGTTCCCACCAACAAGGATCCCAATTTTTCATCTTTTTGCCAAACTTTATTTCTAGCTGGTATTTATTTGGATAAAGCCATCCCAAGTTAAGAGGTGGTGTCACAGTGTGGTGTTAATGTGCATTTCCCTGAACTGAATATCCTTTCATGGGCTCCTTGGTCATCTGTGTATGTATTTTGTAGAGCTGTCCACAAGTCCTTTACCCACGTTTGCATTAGGTATTTTTTGTGCCAAGGTGTTAGAGTTCTTCATATTGATCCCTAATGAGACAGATGATTTAAAGATATTTTCTAGTAAGTGGGCTTTTTCCAATCTGTGAAAGAAAATTTTAGTAGGCATTTCTGATATCAAATTTCCACTTGAATGTACCTCATTGTTTTCAGTTCCATACAGATTTCCAGTTTTCTCTAAGTACTTTCTTGAACATGAACAGTAAGTGATCCCATGTAACTCCTGTATCTCTATCATCTGTATATTTCTTGCTAAAGTATATTTTGACTGATTTTTATCCAGTTTTGGGGTTGCTTGGTGCTTTTTAAAAACTATTTTATTTTATTTAAAATATTTTATTTATTTATTTGAGAGCGACAGACACAGAGAGAAAGACAGAGGGAGAGAGAGAGAATGGGCGCGCCAGGGCTTCCAGCCTCTGCAAACGAACTCCAGGCGCATGCGCCCCCTTGTGCATCTGGCTAACGTGGGACCTGGGGAACCAGGGTCCTTAGGCTTCACAGGCAAGCGCTTGACCGCTAAGCCATCTCTCCAGCCCAAAAACTATTTTATTTTTATTTGAGAGAGAGAGAATGGGTGTGCTAGGGTTCTCCAACCACTGCAAACGAACTCCAGATGCATGTGCCCCGTTGTGTATCTGGCTTACGTGGGTCCTAGGGAGTCAAACTTGGGTTCTTTGGCTTTGCAGGCAAGTGCCTTAACTGCTAAGCCACCTCTCCAGGCCATGCCTGGTGCTTTTTATTTGGACATTATTTATGGAGAATGAGAAAACCTGAAGTTATCTTCCTACCCAGCATCTACTTTGCTCTGCTGGTGTAAGAAAAACTCACCTCCTCTATGTGGTATTGGACAAACTTGAAATTGGACTTTAGTGTTTGATGAGGGCTGCTCTTTTTCAGGTTTGCCCCTAATCCTGGAGTGCAGCCCTTCTACAATATTAAGAGGAAGACTGGGTGCTTGCCAAGGAGGCTACCTTAGTGAGCCATTGAGATGTTTGCCTCCCAGCAAACTCTAGGGACTGTTAAAGCTTTGGCTCATTTCCCAACATCTCAGCTTCTGAACTCATGCTGCTTATAAGTCAGAATTTCTCTGAGGCAGAAAGCAGAGCACAATGCTGGCTGTCACCATTTGGCTTCTCCTCTTGGGTATGAGACTTCCAAGATTTCCCTTCCTTGGTACATCTAACATGTGTATTTTTGCCTCCCAGTGACTATGAAATGATGAGAGCTCAGCTTCAGTTTCCACTCAGTTAGCTTCTACTTTTCTATACTTGGTCCACACCACTTCAAATGGGTAAACTTCTCAAGAGAAAAGCACTAAAGAACAGTAGCTTATCTGTATGGTTCCTCACCCCATCCCCTGCCTTCAAATAGATTTGTTTCCTATCGTTTGAAGCAAGTTTTATTTTTGGTGGTATGGAACATGCATTCCTTCATTACCTGATACATGATTTGAGCTTTAAAAATGTTTGCCAAAATTGAAAGGGGACAAAACAGGAGAAAGGGATGGAAACCCAATCAAATTACTATATGTTCATATACAAAAGTTTTTTTGTTTTTTTTTTTTTAAGAAAGCTCTAGGGCTAGACAGATGGCTCAGCAGTTAAGGTGCTTGCCTGCAAAGGCTAACAACTGGCTTTCAATTCCCCAGTACCCACATAGAGCCAGATGCACAAGGTGACACATGTATCTGGAGTCTATAACAGAAAGAAACTCTGTAGATGCTTTCAGAAGGGAACACTTTCAAATTTCAGAGAATGAGAATCATAGTGATATACAACCTCTCATGAATAACAATTAAATGATAAATGATATAAGACAATGGAACAATATTTGTGTGTGTGTGTGTGTATTTTTCACTCATTCCCAGGAAAACCACAAGTATGAGGAATGAATGAATATGGACACTTTCAGAAAGATAGGCCATAAAAATTTTCTCCCACACACGTTCTTTGAGGAAATTGCTCAAGGATGTGTTCTAAGAAAATAAGGAAGGAAAACAAAAGAGAGAAGGAAGTAAAATCCAAACCAGAGCAGAAAGTGAGGATGGTCTGGAATAAAATTGCAAAAAAAAAAAAAAAAAAAAAAAAAAAAATTGCATTCTTCAGGTTAAATCAATAAAAACCTGATAATTTGGAAGAACAGACAAAGATAACTTTTTAAAAAGTCAACTTGGGCTGGAGGGATGACTTAGCGGTTAGGGTGTTTGTCTGCAAAGCCAAAGGACCCAGGCTTGATTCCCCAGGACCCACGTTTAGCCAGAGGCACAAGGGGGTGCATGCATATGGAGTTTATTTGCAGTGGCTGGAGGCCATGGTGCATGTGTGCGCTCGCTCTCTCTCCCTCAAATAAATAAATATTATTTTAAAAAAGTTGATTCAAGGCCCGAGCCATGGCGCTCGCCGTTCGAGTCGTGTATTGTGGTGCTTGAGGCTACAAACCCAAGTATCTCCAGCTCAAGGAGCAGCTAGAAAATGAGTTCCCAGGGTGCCTGGACATCTGTGGCGAGGGGACTCCTCAGAGAACCGGGTACTTTGAAGTGTTGGTAGCTGGGAAGTTGGTTCACTCCAAAAAGGAAGGTGATGGCTTCGTGGACACCGAGAGCAAGTTTCGGAAGCTAGTTGCAGCCATCAGAGTCGCCCTGGCTCAGTGCCAGTGAACCCTGAAGGCAGAGTCCCCAGACCTTCCTTGGCCGGCCCCGCTTGGCAGCCGCTTCATGACAGGAAAGATCGAAATGTCTACCAGACCCGTGGTCTTTCCTCAATGTTCCTGTGGCCACTGAGTGGGAGCAGAGATCCGCGCCCATGGTCTTCGCCTCTGCATGGTGTGGGTGTCCCAGAATCCATCTTTGCATACCACCCCACCCTTCTGCCCCTCCTGCCCTCTGCTCCCCCCCCCCCTGAGTTCCCCATGTCTCTCTCATCTACCCTCCTGCCTCAGTTTTCCTTCTCCAGTGGAAACTGCAAGAGATCAGCACAGTGGAATCTTTACAGCAACATTAGAAATGTTTGACAGTTAAATAAATTTGGGCAGGATGAGTTTGACAGAAAATAAAAAAGTTGATTCAAGATCCAATGGAGACAAGAATGCTATTTAGAAAAAAAAATAATTAAAATATTAACCAAGATTTGAGCCATTAATAGAGAATAGGAAGACTGTTCATCTACATATCAGAAATATCTTTCAGTGGTATAAAGTCTTAACATTTGACTATAGATTAGGTGGAAAATACTATTTAGAGTTGGAATAATGTAAACATATCTACTAACAACTTGTATAGTCAACCTTGGAAGGGACTTTCTAGGGTGTTGAAAGTGTTTTTAAGATTGGGTTGAGCTGTGGGCATGGTGATGCACATCTTTAATGCGAGCACTAGGGAGGCAGAGGTAGGAGGATCAACATGAGTTTGAGGCCACCCTGAGACTACACAGTGAATTCCAGATCAGCCTGGGCTAGAGTGAGACCCTACCTCAAAAAAAAAAAAAAGAAAGAAAGAAAGAAAGAAAGAAAAGAAAGAAAGATTGCATTGTGATAAGGGAGGGCTGCATCTAATGGACTTTTTCAGATAAGGAATTTTATTGAGATCAACTTAAATTAGATTTCACTGAAGCTATTTTAAAAGGGATGCAAAGTACATTTAAATGGGGCTATGAATTGATATTATAAATTAAATGAGAAAAGCAAGAAGGGAAGGTGAGGTTGGCTAGAGGTGAACGTACAAAGATATTTGTTTTTTAAAATAAAAAAGCTAAAAATCAATTTGTATGACTCTGTGTGGCTTTTTGAAACAAGCTCTTGCTAAGTTTCCAAGGAAGCCTTCCCACTCCAGATCAGGCTAACCTGAAACTTATTATCCTCCTGGCTTGGTCTCCTGAGTGCTAAGATTACAATCACCACACCAGGACTCTAAAACTAATTTTAAAATATCAAATGTTTAAAATGTTACTTAGAAAGATAAGGCATTCTCTGGTAAGGAGGGAGGGAAGTTTGAATTCTCTGTTAAACTGTAAAGCAAAAGGAAATATATACCATCCTGATGACATAATCATTCTAAGGGCAGAACAATGAAAACAAAACAAAGTCCACTCCCTAACAAATTCTAAATAATCATATATTTTTATCATAGTATATTATAGTAGATACAAATATATATGTTTTTTTTTTTCTGTGTGTGTGTGTGTGTGTGATATTAGTGATAGTTTTGGTATTAGATTCTGAGTCTGTGGTGTATGTACTGTGGCCAGTGAAATGATGCCATTAGTGTTATTAGGAATGGGATACCTTCAGAACAGGAAAAGGTAGATCTAGATGATGGGACCAAAGAGATTTAAAACAGTTTTATCAAACTGAATTTCAGTATAAACCCATAATACATTTGTTCTCATTACAAAAATATCCTCAGCCAAGCAAACTGGGTCACATTTATAATCCTAGCACTTGAAGTTCAAACAGGATTGAGAATCTGAGATCAGAAACATGAGACCCTGATTTTTTCTCTATTTGCCTTTCTCTCTTTCTCAAATAAATAGATTAATTAAAATTAAAAACATCCCTTTACATTAAAAGAATTAGAAAAAATTACTAACTCTGTAGCTAGGAGAAAAGCCATAATACAGCAGTTCCCGGGAAAAGAGCCCAGAGTCCCAGAGAAACAGCTCTGTTCAGAGGCAATGCAGGAAGTGAAGAAGATGAGCCAGAAAGCAGGGAACTTACCAATGATCAGGGCTGTTGTACCAAATACTCCACAGCCAACAAGAACAGGTTCTTGGAGAAAGATAGAAGGGGAGGGGAGAGAAAGGAGAGACAGAAAGGGGAGAGAGGGGAGGGAGGGAGTGAATGAATATATATGGGTGCTCTGGGGCTTCTCACAAATGCAAATAAACTCCAAGATGCATGTGCCACTTTATGCATCTGGCTTTATGTGGGTACTAGGGAAATGAACCCAGGCCATCAGCCTTTGCAAGCAACCACCTTAACTACTATGCCATTTCTCAAGCCCAAGCCTGATTTTAAAAAAGAGAGGCTTTACCAACCAATTGCAGTGTTGCATTTAGATCTTGATTCAAACGTACAATTAAAGAAAATAACCAGGGACACTTGAATGCCAAAGGAGAATTTAATGAAATCAAGTAAATTTTGTTAGATTTTAGTGCAATGATGTTTAGTGAATTTGAAAATAGATGACATGCTTATGAATAAATTATGTCTAGGGATGGCTTTGAAGTAATCCACGAGTATAGTAGGGTATGAGGATAGATAGCTGTAAATTGAAGTTAACTGAAGCAGGGAGATGGCACATTATTATTTTTCTATATACTTAAGTTTTTACACAATAAAAAGGTTTTGTTTTTTTTACTGTCACAAGATGGTCAGAGCAAGACATGCATGCTATTTAGAAAATCAGGTCTCTAAATGTTCCAAGTTCCCTTTATTAACAATTTCAAACTCCATAGTACTTGGGGTAAGGCTTCAGTAAAGACGGAACTAGAACTTTCTTATGAGTTGTCTGGAACATAGGAGGTAGAGGCACAGCTTTAGGTCTACAGACTCCTATTGTTTTTGCCAATGGGTTTTGTCACTTGGGGCTGTATCCTGTGATTATTTCTCATGACACATCTCTATTTGTTTTTCAAGGTAGGGTCTAGCTCTAGCCCAGGCTGACCTGGAATTCACTATGGAGTTTCAGGGGTGGCCTTGAACTCCCTGCAATCCTCCTACCTCTGCTTCCCTAGTGCTAGGATTAAAGGTGTGTGCCACAATGTACACATCACCTCTTCAGGGCCCCTGTTACTTGGAGGAAATTAAACAAATGTTTTATTTTTCTCACTGCTGTGACCAAATGCCTGACAAAAGCAACTTATGGAGGAGGGTTTACTGCGGTTCAGTTTGAGGAGGTACCTCACCAGGGTGGGGAAGTCATGGTGGCAGGAGCCTGAGGCAGTGGCTCACACTGCATGCAAGTCAGGAAGCCAAAAGAGAGGAATGCAAGTGCTCCACTTTCTCCTTTCATTCAATTGAGGACACCCCAGCCCACAGGACTGTGCCACCTACATTCAGAGTGGGTCTACCCGTCTCAGTCAAATCCTTCTGGAGGCAACCTTTTGGACACACAAAGCTGTTTCCATAGTGATTTGGTGACATTGACAACCAAGGGTAACCCTCTCAAGTCTCTACTAGTCTTCTTCACTATTATGCTCTGGCTATCATGACAAAGAACCACCAAGTACAAAATTCTTTTTCTCAGTCCTGGAGTCCTGTCTTCTTGGCCCGGCTGTCCTCCCTTTCCTCTCTGCATGCACTTCCCTGCTGTCTTTCCTCTTTTGGTAAGGTCACTAGTACTATTTGGGATTTTGGCTCTATGACTTCATTTAACCTCGCTTACTTTTTCAAATACAATCACTCTGGGGTTAGAGTTTCAGAAAATTTTATTTTGGAGAGCACAATTCCTTCCACAATAAGCCTTTGCATAGTCCACCAAATTTCCCCAGGAAGCTTGGCAGTGAAGTAGTCTTCCAGGTCCCTGGCAAATTATTCTGGCCCTGGAAAGAAAACAGTGCCCAGAGAGATAATTGGGGGACAAATGCTCCCAGCCTTGGGTGACAGGAATCAATCAGTACAAGCTGTCCGAGTACTGCTCATAGCTACAAAAACAAAACACATCATACCGATAAATATGTACTTCCAAAGCAGATTCCAGTAATAGTTGATGGATTTGGGTTATCTTTCTTCATGATTTTTCTAATAAGGCTTAAAAATTTTGGGCAAATGACAGCTTCTTCCCAGTGCATGTTCTGACCTTGAACCTGCCCCTTACTATTGTACTCACCTTCATGCATCCCCCAGTGCCTTCCAATTATTTATCAATCATTTTTTATTTATGACAGAGGCAGATAGAGAATGGGTGTGCCAGGGCCTCTAGCCATTGCAAATGAACTTGACACATACACCATCTTGAGCATCTGGGTTTTATGTGGGTACCGGGTAATTGAACCCAGGTCCATAGGTTTTGCAGGCAAGTGCCCTAACCACTGAGTAATCTCTTCAGTCTCCCCATCCAGTGCCTTTAATTTAATTTATAACTGACAATTTCTATGGATTAGTAGTACATTGCCAATGTGTAGTTTCAGGACAAGCAACTTCAATACTATCAGGAAACTTCTTAGATGACAGTTCCTTGGTGCCCTCTCTGATCTGGATGATCAGACACTCTGGGGATGAGGCCCAGCCAGCCATCTGTCTTAAATACATGCTTAAGGCTGAAAGAACTCTGCATTTGCAACTGGGAAGGACTTGCAGTTGGTCTCTCTCTCCTGAACCCTTCTATGTGCATCCAAGATTTCTACACACTTCCCTTTTCAGTTCTTACAGGGAACTTCCTTTGGAATCTGAGCCAAGATGAGCTCCTCGTCCATCTCTTCTCATAGTGACTTCACATTCTGGAAGCATGGCAGCTTATACAAAGTACAGTAGCTCATAGTTGTTTATTGAATGAATAAAGCCAAGAAAAACACTTGGATACCAATGCATCATGCTCTGGTTCTTAACCCCAGCCCAGAATAACTGGGCATGGTAGCACACACCTAAAATTCCCAATGCTGGAGAATCATCATGAATTTAAGACCATTTTACAACTAGGACTTTGATCAAAAACAAACAAAATTCTCCACCTTGGGTAGTGGAGTTTGATGATGCAAATGGAGCAAACCCATCTAAGATGAGGATTCAGTCCTACAGAAGGGAAGACGTCATACCTGGCAGATGGCAGGATGACTAAGCTGCTACTTTCTACTCCTGGCAATGACGACTCTCACTACATGTGGCTAAGGTTCAAAGCTAGGTTTGAAGCCTTAAGCATTATGACAGTGAGTTTCATTTCAACACCAGCCAGAGGTTCTGATATAGACTCTGATATAGCCTCCTTTTTCACCACAGTACAGAGTGATTAATGAATCAACATCTGGCATCATGCCAATCTAGTGCTTAGGTTATATGATGATGCCACAAGGACACCGAGTTACCTGTCTTGACACCATGAGTTTCTCCCGACATAGGTCTTTGCTCCGTCCTTTGAAGTCCCTGACAATTTCATTGCTCAGCCAGACGGGCCCTTGTTCACTGCCCCCAGTGACTCAGAGACTCCTGATGAACACCTTCATACATGGTGTTGTCTAAAACACGACCCATGTTAGGAACAGCACTCACCCAGCTGCACACTCCTATGGTGTGCAATTCTTGTGGGCATTAGAGTGCACCTACCATCCTTGCAGCCTCCAGCAAATGAACACCCTGCGGAGACTCCACATTCAAGCTTCCAGTCTCACAGGGAAGAATGAGGGCCTCCTGTGCTTCGCTCACAGCCAATTTGCACCTTTCATATTTTCATGTATATCCCCTGCCTACATTAGACTTCCTCACATTTCCATTTTAACAGAGCCAGAGAATAAAACCTTTGTAGATGGGAGAAACAAATCATTTTTTTTCCAATCTCAGGTTTGGGATGAAAATGTGAATGAATGAATGAAAGTAGATTACGAACCCATCCCACTCCTGGCTTGCATCTCAGTGAACATCCTACTAGAAGTGTTAATTTTTTGTGCACAAATGCATGCGATGCCCTGTGTGCTCACTTGTGGTGGGAGTGTACTCACCTGCAGTGGCTACATGGGAGGGCTAGGTGTCCCTCTCTGTTCGTATTTGTGCAGGAGTTTCTTATTGTATATGGTGTTTTTTTTTTGTTTGTTTTGTTTTTTCCCTTAGCAAGCCTGTGGGATGGGTGTTATAGACATCCATGGCCATACCCAGCTCTTTACGTGGCTCTTAGGGATCAAACTCAAGACTCCTTGGACCCTCATGCTTGCATAGTAAGTTCTTAACTGCTAAGTCATCTCTTGAGCCCATAGAACAATTTATTCTATAGGACTTTGATGCAAAAAAATATGATCATAATAATATGAACAGGGGCATACGAGAACCAGCCTAGGGAGATTAGCAGGCCAAGCTCCAATCCAAAGTCCTCCATTAATAAGTTCTAGAAGGATCCTCAGCATATTATTTAACTCCAATATTTGCTGAAAAAGTCTGGTGGGGACTAACCATAACAATGTCCATAAAGCCTCTGATGAATGGTAGCCACTAGCCACAAGTGGTCATCGGGTACCTAGAATATGGCAAAGTGCAAATTCTTAGCAAAGAAAAAAGAATGTAAAGGATTCCACTTTATAAAATATGTACTGCATGTTGAAGTAGTGTTCTGGAATATACTTAGCTGAGTAAATCTAATATTATGCTTTATGTATACATAATTAGATGCTATATTTTATACAATAGACCAATAAAAAGTAGTTTGTATTACCAGCTTGGCTTATTAAATGTACATAGACCTTAAGTTTCTCCTGCTACCCTTGAGTTATTTTTAAAAATCCTAATATTGTTGAGTTCATAGGTTTTTCTTTCTTTCTTTTTTTGGTTTTTTGAGGTAGGGTTTCACTCTGGCCCAGACTGACCTGGAATTCACTATGGAGTCTCAGGGTGGCCTTGAACTCATGGTGATCCTCCTACCTCTGCCTCCTGAGTGCTGGGATTAAAGGCGTGTGTCACCACACCCGGTTTGAGTTCATAGGTTTTTAAGCTCCTATCTTGCAAAGTTAACTGTTTAAAAGTTATGAGCACATACTTCAGGCAGAACAATTTTGTCAGTATTAGAGAACTAAAAATCAAAGTTAAAATTGCTACCAACATTGACAGCATCAACCAAGAACAGCAATAACATAGTAGTACTTGCTCATTGACTGACCTTTGAACATAAACCCAAATTTGCTTTTTATGTTGGCATTCCATGCTTAAATAAGGTCGAAAAGTTGAAACAGATTTGGTCTGGGGACAAGCAGTCAGACCCTCTTTTACACTAGAGGGCTGGCTAAATGTGGAACGCTCCCTGGGCCTACAGACTTGAGATCTGGAATTAGTTTTTATTTCCTTAACTGAGAAGTTTGTAGAATTCTCAACTTGATGGTTGGTGGGGAGGGGGTAGAAACTTTTGGGGGAGTTCCCAGGGAGCCAGACACATTACTAGGAAACAGAAATCAAGTGCAGTGAGCCATCTGAAATAGAAGTCCTAAGAGAGTAGAGGAAATCCCCATGTCTGCTATTGCTGCCCTCTTCAGTACATCCAGAGAAAGAAAGTCTCCAATTTGTTGCTTCAACCCTATTTGCTTAAGTCCATTTACAAGGAACATCTTGCAAGACAGTTCAGAAATGATCTCAAATAACTTGTACACTACTGACCTCCTTTGTGTATACCTCATACTAGACCAGCTCAAGGCAGGCAGAGGCTGGAGGACATCAGAGATCTCAGGGCCCCTACAACCCTACAAACCCTCCTCAAATGGCTTAATCCTAACCAGCCTTTAGAGCTGTCTGCTTCATACAATTAGACAACTAGTTGTCCCTTTCATACTGAGTCTGATTAAGTTCTATACTCTGTACTTGTAGCCAGTTTCCCTATCTCTGCTATTTCACTACTGCATCTGAAGTCTCTACAAAGTCAACAGGAAGGTACTCTAACCTCTTCTCTTGGTCAAGTTGAGAAGCTGTGTGCAACCATCAGCTCAGTGCCTGATGCATAACATGTATACGCACACACATACACACACACACGAGTCCCACTGCTAACATTTTCATTATTATCCATAAAGCAGGAAAGACATACCAACCGATTATCCCTAGTTATTTGCATCATTATTCCTGCTTTTATTTTTGTTACCTTTCTCTCAACCAAACTTAAAAAAAAATTTTTTTTGAGAGAAAAAGAGGGAGAGAATAGGTGCATCAGGCTTACATGGGTCCTAGGGAATCAAACCTGGGTCCTTTGGCTTTCCAGGCAAGTGCCTTAACTGCTAAGCCATCTCTCCAGCCCTCTCATCCAGTCTTTGTTGGAGTGACTTAGGACCCCTTCCAGTTGGGCTGCACTCCTGTGATAAGGCTGATGTAGACCTACAATTTGGTGCAAGTACATCCATCTGTGACCTGACCTCATTGGGAGCATCTCCCATGTCATCCTAACTCATATCAGTTTTTCTGGTAGTCATTTGCTGCTGTGACTTAAAAGCGTAAAACTGATACATAAACCGTTTTAATCTCTGGAACAATGAGCACTATTCTAAGTCCACTAGGCCACTCCTGTTTCTCCACAGGAGTGCTGTACCTTAAGACAGTTCAGCACACAGAGGTTGCTCAACTAGACTGACCAAAATGCCACTAAGTTCCCAGAAGTTCACTAGCTCCCACAATTACTCAATGATGTACCCTGCAAGGGAAGGCCAGTGGTCAGTTAGTCCTTCAGAAATCAGACCAAGGAAGTGTCCTTAATGCCAGTAATACACATAAAAGTACACAGGTCAGAATCTTTCTGAAATGTGACCCTTATATTTATCTGTCCAAGGTGAGGATCCTAGCTCATCAGCTCTATGGCCCTGCCTGGGGGTGAGCATCATGAAGCTTAAGGGGACAACCTGAGGATCTTGATTTAAGCCTTGGACCCAAAGCCCCAGCCTTGCTGTGGTTGTGAGAATCCACAGCTGGCAGGGCGGGACGTACCGACATGCAAGTGCTGATCGGGAATCTCTACCCTGGATCTGATCTATAATGAGCCTGATTTTTGGCACCACAATTGTTCAGGGGAAGGGAAGCTCAAGCTAAAACTGCACCATGGAAACACACATTTCTGGAGTGGCTGTTAGGGTTGTTTCCCCTAAGGGCTGATAGATTATAGCCTTTCCTGGGGGGTGGGGGCTTGTGGATTGTGAGTATGCTAGTCAGCCCCGAAGGTAAAGGAGACACATGTTTAAGAACCAAAGGTGGCAATATAAACACACTGATTACTGACACATGCTGCAACACTGGACTAAATACCTATCTCACCACCAAGGACCATGGGAATATCCAGGAGGCAAAACAGCACCATGTAGATGGCAGATGCCTAGATGGCAAGTTCAGTGGAAAAGGGTGTAGGGACTCTTCCCTGGTAATAAAAATTTTACTCTGAACAAAGGCTACTGACCTATGTACTTTGAAGTGGGTAAACTGTGTTACATGAATTATGAATGAGTAAAGCTATTAAACAACTCCACGTATTCAATGTCATTTACCATAATGGTCATTTAACAAAGTTCCTAAGGATTGTAGTCAGGAAGAGACAGGATGGCCTTGCCCCACGCCTATCCACATCCTTCCCCCAAGCTGCTGGTGTACCCGAACATACTTTTACATACTACATAAAATATAAATGAGGATCTTGAAAACCAAACAATAGCATCATGTTCAAATTCTATAGAACCAAGCAAACTAAGAGACTGCAGTCAGAAATGGAGACCCTGGGGAGAGACCAGCCTGCCATAGATAGGGCGGCCACACACAGCCCGACAGTACTCTTCATCTTTCTGTGACCCGGCTTGACACTTCACCAGCAGGTCTAAATTGTGTGTGGTGTGAAGGTGGGACTTCCAAGGATTAACATCAGTTTTTATTTTACACACATTCAGAAAACCAGACAGGGTTTTGGTAAATGCTTGCTTTGCAAGCATGAGGACATGAATTTAATCCCTTGTACCCACATGGTGGCACACACTTGTAATCCTAGAACTGGGAAGCTAGAGACAAGAGGATCCCTAGATCTTGCTGTCCAGCTAGCCAAACCTAACTGGTGAGCTCAGGCCAATGACAGACCTTGTTTTGAAAAGAGGTAGACAGCATTCCTGAGGATGGCACCTGCGGTTGTCCTCTGGCCTGCACACACATACAAGTACATGCCCCTGCACATGTGTGCAACTACACATATACAAATATACAACACATTAAAACAGGACAATGTGAGTCCCCATCTCTGACTCTTTAAGAAACAGCCCAGGCTTCAGATTTAACATATACACATATTAAGTATGGAAATAGCCTCAACTGATTTGCAGGCTCTGTATCCAACCAACAAATACTGAACTAGACCACAACCACAATGGGGCATAGACAGGACACGTGCAAGGGTGAGTGATTCTGGCACAAATGCATGGGCTTGCAAACCAAGTATTTGAACACACATTTCTTCTTGTTTAAGAAAATATAGTGACTCTTCCCCACTTCCAATCCCTTAACCAGTTTACTTTTTAAAGCACTTCATCTGTGTCTCTTAAAGTGAAGCAGGGACATTATTTTTTAGGCCGGTCACAACGAGTCAATTACATCTAGAATGTGATATGATGCCAAAACAGTTGGTGTCATTAAGGGGGCCGACATGATTCTGGTTGCTTCCTTTGGAGGAACTCAACCATAGGAGGAAAGCTGGAACAGGACAGTCTCAGGAAGACTCACCAGAGTTTTATTCCTTACCATGCAGAAGCCGTAACCAACAAAGAAAAAGCTTACTCAACAGTCAGCACAGGTGTTTACAATTTGACAGTAATCTTACAGAAATAGTGTTTTGTCCTATGTCAAAAAAGAGTTAAGTTGATTATTTGATGATACAGTATGGGCAGCTCTGGAGAGATAAGACAAAGTGTTGATCCTGACAGCCTGGCCCAACTGTCGGAGGGGAGAGAAGATGAGAGAAGCCCAGAACTCACCCACAATGGTCATTCACCTCCTACTAACTATGCCCAAGATAGTATTTATGTAACAACAGAGAAAGGGCTTCTTTACTATCCTGCTGGTCTCACATATGCTATTCTACATTTTGATTCTAGTCAGATTTGCCAAAATAAATCCAACTTTCTTTCTTTTTCTTTTTTCCTTCTTTCTTTCTTTCTTTTTTCTTTTCTTTTTTTTTTTTTTTTTTTGAGGTAGGGTCTTGCTCTAGCACAGGCTGACCTGGAATTCACTGTATTCTCAGGCTGGCTTCAAACTCACGGCGATATCCTCCTACCTCTACCTCCCAAGTGCTGGCCAACTTTTTAAAAAATGTTATTATTTATTTATTTGTTTAGAGAGAGAGAATGAATAAGTACACCAGGGTCTCCAGCTGTTGTAAATGAATTCCAGATACACGTGCCACCATGTGCATCTGGCTTACATGAGTCCTGGGGAATCGAACCTGGGTTCTCTGGTGTTGCAGGCAAGCAACTTAACCCGTAAGCCCCCCAATTTTATTTCTTTATTCTACTTTTGCCTCAGACATGTGAAGATGTAAATCTCTTCCCCTATTTCTGAGACCTTCATGGAAACATCTACTTTTGTAGCCATCCTTAGGCAATTTCCTCTGGCTGGTAACAGTAGGATATGGGAGCCTATTCAGGCCTAGGTAGCTATGATCTGGGGGAAAGGGAATAGGCATTAAAAAAAGGTCCTCACATGAAGGACGTGTCTGAAGGGTCAGAACATACCTGAAACTTACATCACACAGAATAGTATTAGTTTTACTTTAGGAAAAACATTGGAGTAAAAATAATAGTTGTTTTCTTAATACATGGTAGATAAGTTATCACTTCAAAAAAACCCCAAAATTATAAAATGTGTACTTATTGTCAGTTTGCAATGTATCTTTATTAGTAGTAAATTTAATATATTTTTACTTGTATTAATACTTAGAAAATGTATAATTGGCAAAACCAGAGATTATGAATCACTGTGCTACAAGTAGAATGAAAACCTGAACAGCCCATATAAAATCATTAAAAAATAAACCTTCAATACATAATGTACATTAGTGTAACAAAACCACTTGTGTAAACATTTTCTCCCACATAAATGTGCATGCTGAGAAATATCACTTGACACAAAATGGGCTATTCTGACTCAAACACAGCTCCAGCTGCACCTGGACACACACCAGGGTTATTAGTTTTGTTGTGAAGAGCACTCCTGCACACAGTTCAATGTAATGGGGATGCATTTGGCACTATCATTTGGAAAGAGGAGGGCATTCAATCTCAGCAGCTCAGTTTTTTTCTGGGGAAATCTTTCCTGAAGCCTGAATTACACTCATTCGCAACTTGGTTTATGAGGAGGTAAGGCACAGAATGAAAGGAAAAGTGTGAACAGGAGACACACAGCAGGAAATAGATTCTGACTGAAGTTCCCTGCTGATGGAACTGACCTAGTTTAGTGCCTTAGGGATAAATTCATCAACCCTCTTTAGGCTAATCTCTTTCAGCCACTTAGCACTACTCCAGTGGAGCCTCACAAATGGAAAAGCAATCTCTACCTCTGGTTCCCTCTACATGATACTCAGCTTCTTCTGTCTCTGTGAGTGTGTGTAAACAACTGCTTTTCTACATTTGTACAGTGTATGCTTTACCAGACCTTTGTAGTTCAAAGTTTTTCACAAAAATGCTGCAGCTCTCCTAATGGAGGCCAGATAGAACAGTCTTGGGCGAAAGGCTTAATTCGTAGGGATAGATGACTGTTAAAATGGAGGAGGAAACAGATGAAAATTCTCTATGTTCACACTATTAAAAAAAAATTAACTGAAAGGAAGATAGACCGAGCCTATGAAATCCCAAGTGCCTGTTAAGAGGATGAAGCACAGTACAGTCACAATCTCCCCATTCAGAACACAAGATAGTGGAGCCATGACTCAGCGCTGTGCCGTCACTGAGCCACTAGCATCCTTATAGGAATGTAGTGATGACCATGAAGCCATGAAACAAATTATTACATTTATTACAAATGTCACGAACATATTCATAAAGTAAAATTAGTTTTAAAAAAACAGAACAAGAGAGCAAGTGAGAAAACAAGAAAAGCCAGGGCTTTGATATTACACTTTAAACACAGGAAGATGCCACCTTTATGAATAAGTAGAATTAACTACATTCTTAAAATAGTTTTAGTGCATTGCATTTTTAGAAAAGGGACATACCCTCATCCCCAGGAAAAGTTTCCTGCAACACTGAACAGTTTGTGTGACTATTCAAATGTGACCACCTATCTGCTACCAAACCCCAGCTGAGAACAGTGAGATCTCATGTGTTATAGGTGACAGCTGTCCATCAACCACTAATAGTGAAACTGATGTAAATGAAGCAGTCAGCTTTCTGAACTTTTAGAAAGCAGACTGCACCAGCCATGAGGCTATTTCCCACCTTCATAGACAATTTTTCTTGTACCTGCTTAGACTTGTGACAAAGTAACAGTCAAACTTCAATCAGATAGTTTTGGTATTAAGATTAAATTAAACATTAATGTTTTCTTCCCAAACCATAAACTAAATCACCTCTCAATGCATTAAAAACAATGAGGTAGGCAAAAAAAAAAAAATAATAAAGATGAAAGTTGATTTTTTTTAATCTGCATGTGCAGGCTGTGTTTTGTAAAACTGTTGCTGCACTTGTAGGTTTAAACAAAAATTAAACCTTTCACTGAGGCAGTGCTAATACTGTCACACAACAAAGTTCTGGCCATTATACAAAATGCACACATTTTCTTTTTTTTTCTTTTTTCTTTTTTTTTTTTTTAGAACCATCTGCACATGATTTAGGCAAAACTTGGTACACAGAAAAATGACTGAGTTCTTGGCAAGGGCACCCCCCAACCCTCCAAAAGAATCCAAAGAAACCAAATGGGACCCCTTATCCCACCCTACCCCACCCAAAGCCCCACCCACAAAAGTTATCCTAGTAACTGTGTCTTTCACATTTTATAAATATTAACTTCTTAAACCTGCACCTTCTTCTTTGTCCACATATGGTCACATTACAAAAAAAAAAAAAAAAGAAATGTCAATTAAATACATTGTTAATGTTACTATATTAAATCTGCTCTCTGCTTCAGCCAACTGTTCCTTACACCACCACTTATAACCTCCTTGTGCCCACTGCCAACAAACTGGTTGGCGTGTTCATCTTTGCCACCTTTAGACACCCATAGGACACAGTTCAGAGACAGGAATTCTGGAGCTGTAGGAAAGGTATTCTTTCTGGTCTGATGCTCATCCCAAACACTTCTAGCACCGATGGTAGGAATCTGAACAGCACCAGCTGCGAGGCAGCCTTGATTTATTTTTGAGTATGGAAAAAGAGAATGGAAATAAATTGGCAAAAGAAGTGGGAAGGGAGAGAGAGGAGCCAACTTGAGGCCTGACCACACAGCTGTTCTGGCTGCACCGGCACAGCTCTCAGCTCCAGTTGCAAGGAATTCCGAGTTCTCAGGATCTTGACGACTCTGGAGGTCAGTGATCCCAGCTCACACAGCCTCTACCAGCTCAAGAGAGAAGTCCTACCTAAGGTCATGAAATAAACCTGACTGCTGCCACCAGAGCGAACGGAGGCGAAGAACACCTGCAGAAGCGACAGAGGAGAGAGGGTGTGGTTAGCAGGCACCTCAGTGCCTTCTGCTGCCTTCACCTGCTGAAGTATGCCTAAAAGGCAGTGGGGCTAAAAGTTCCTTGATTAATTTATTTCGGAATCTACCAAAACTTCAAGGAAATTCCCCATAAGTCTATGGAAAATAAACTGCTCTGAAGGACAGCAGCAACTAAAAAGAAGCCATAAAGAAATATTACCTTAGCCAGGCGTGGTGGTGCACGCCTTAATCCCAGCAGTAGGGAGGCAGAGGTAGGAGGATTGCCGTGAGTTGGAGGCCATTCTGAGACTCCATAGTGAATTCCAGGTCAGCCTGGGCTAGAGTGAGACCCTACCTCAAAAAACCAAAACAAAAAAAGAAATATTACCTTGTCGTTGCGTTCACATAAAAATTTTAGTCTTTGAGCCCTTTTGTGCATAAACACTCCATCTAGGTGACCAGTTTCCACAGATCGGATCTCTATGGCCTTCTCTCCCCAGCCCATTGTCTGATTGGATCGAATATATGCTTTTGGAGAAGGAGGGGGAAAAAAAAGAGCATTAATGGTAAGGAAACAGCCTTGAAAAGATGTTGCTTGTACACACGCCTCTACCTAGTCTGTAGCATGTGAAGATTTTTGGTGTTAAGTTCTGCCTTGGGGCTGAGGATGTAGTTCAATGATGGAAAGCTTGCCCTAGCATGCATAAGGCCCTGGGTTTAATTCAAAGCATTGAAAACCACAAAGTTGTGTCATTATAGCTGCCTATTCTACCCCAGAAGCAGTCACTTCAATGTCTGGACTAATTTTTCTTAGGTCTTTTAGCAATGGCCTCTAAGGGCAGAGTTTAGTAGATGTTTTCATTAATCCAGCCAAGTGAGGTGGTAGGGGAAAGAAAGTTGAGGAGACAGACAGGGACTTAACTGCAATAAAACTAAGACAGTTTGAGGCTGTGGAAACAAAGCTGTAGAAACTCCAAGCCCAGCCTCTATTTTAAATACAAACTAGAGATAGACTGCTTCACAGGGTGTCCAGCTATGGCTTTACTTCTCTCAAGAGCAAACCATGTCTCTTCCTCTGACTCTCATCACTTCCCACAAAATGGTCAAACAACACCTGCCCCATTTTATTAAGTATCTTATGGATTAAATGAGAGACAGCAATAGTAGTTTGAAAAAGTACACAATTACTTGGATTTTGTTCAAAAATAGACTTATCACATTTCCAGTATGTATAATCTAACTTTCTACCATCTATTGCTAATCAACCACTCTGTAAAATGGACAAAGGGTTTGAACAACAAGCAAAATTAGTATGTCAAACAGATGTGATCTTGGAGAAGGCTCCATTTTCAAAAATGCTGCTTCTTTCCGGTGCTACGTACCTACAGACGTTGGCATCTCGCCCCACTGCAGAACCACATCCTTGGTGATCCTTCCATATGTGTTCACATAAACACCCTCATCTTCATAACAGACCAGAAGCTCCATCCCATCCGTGTTGGGGAGGATAATGATTGCATGGGGTTTGATGCTACACTGAATCTAGACAAGAAGAACAGAATATAGGGAGGGATGTCTGTGGTATTTTTCAGCCCCGTGAAAGGACTCAGTACAACTGTCTAGAGAATGCTCTGGCGCATACCACAAACAAGTAATACTCTAGGAAAACACACGCCATGTATAGCTCAAACTTGACCATTTACATGTCATATATTTCATTGACCCTCATATACTGGGCTACTGGCATAAATTACATGGCAGACTCTCTCTAGCAATCCCTCCCAACCCAGGGCTTCTCTGCCTGATCAGAGCTGCCCCAAATCCACCCCATGTTAGTCAAAGTGAGTGCTAAAAGGTCTTCAGGGGGCTTCATGAAGCTGGAAAGTAGATTTCCACTGTCACAAGCATAGAGCTCTTAAAAATGATACTTCATTTCAATACTCACCCCCACAACATAGGAAGATAAGGGAACCCTGCTTGTGTTAGTTCACTAAGCAGAGTAAAGGAAAAGGTCAAAACAAAGTGAAGCCAGTCAACCAACCATAGAGTGTGGGTTCTTTCTTACATGTGTTGGTAGATAAATGTCATAGACTGAGCCTGAATCCACATCAACAGCATGGAAACCAGCACAGGATCCATAGATCACTTTTAACCTCTGGCCTTCCTCAACAGTGAGATCCACCAATAATGGCTTATGTACTAATTCTCCAAATGACTATAAAGAAATAACAAGACACAACAGAGTTTACTCATAGCAGATCACACATAGAAGCTAGACCCAATAATGAACTCAGTTACTATTCAGTTTCAAAGTAAGCTTTTCTCATGCTTAAATGCATAATTTAGCAGCTTGAAGATCCCACTACCTAGCCCAAGAATTCTGGAGCCACTTACTCTCTTACTGTTTGTCTTGAAAAACATGAAAGCCAGGGGCAGTGGCTCCTCCCTACAATCTCAGCATTCAACAGGCTGAGATGGGAGGATTACTATCAGTTTGAGGCCAACCCGGATCTCAGATCCAGGTCAGCCTGGGCTAAAGTGAAAACCTGTCTCAAAAAATGAACAAGGAATCTACATGTAAAGTCAAACCACAGGTCTTCTTGTAGCACATTATTTGAATATTCAAATGAAGCAGTGGGTAAAGATAAGCTGTGGGAATCACGAACTGAAAATCTCATGGGATGACTGTAGCAGTCACTATGGCAGCTGTAGACTTCTACTTTTCTGACTAGGCTGATAGGGGATGACAGCTTTATCATGCTGGGTAGCCTTGGTTTTCATTAATATCAGTAGTCCCAGCTCACAGGCCTGGGATGATGAAACAGATTTAAGTGAGATAATGTTTATAAAAACAACTAGTACATTATTAAGGGCAGATTGCAGGAGAACAATGCAATTTTACAATGAATTATTTTTAATCAATAATACTAGGATTTGTCAGAAATGGTAACCTATTCTTCTGCTTTATTGAAGAATCAAGCAATAAGCAATTCCCCCAAACACAAATTTACCTTTGCAATAAAATACATCTGAAGTTATTTTAAATACAATCATTTTGGATGAGTTTTAGTTTCTTGCCCTCCATTAACATGCTTCTCCCAAGGAATTCTTAGGGTTTTATTTCTAATATTAGGATAGAAATGATGATTATTTTTATCTGATGTCAGAATAATCTCATTTTTAATTAAGAATATCATAAACTTGTGTTTAGCATAATTTTTAAAGTAAATTATCAATGAACTAAGAACATACATGGAAAATTAGTAATAATTTTCTACAGGTTTCTGGGGGAGGTAAGAAGACCACTCTTAGACAACTAGGCTAACTGGAAATGTTTCATTCATTACCACTTCTGAATCTAAGAAGCAGAGGGAAATGTATGAGTATGTATGAACACACAACCAAAAACAGTCTTATGCTTATAACAAGTGCTGATTTATTTATTTTTCCAAACTCTATACACAAAAGGGCACAACTATCCTTTTTTTAAAAAAATATTTATTTATTTGAGAGCAAGAGAGGGACAGAGGAAGAGGCAGAGAGAAAGAGAATGGGCATGCCAGGATCTCCAGCCACTGCAAGTGAGCTCCAGACACATGCGCTCCCTTGTGCATCTGGTTTACGTGGGTCCCTGGTCCCTAGGCTTCACAAGCAAATGCCTTAACCGCTAAGCCATTTCTCCAACCCTCAAAAGGGCACAATTACCTTATTTTAAACGTTGGGTTGGCTGCTACACTTAAAATTTTAAAGTTAAATAAAAATATGACCATACTATATTTTTTAACTTCCTTCTTCTGTATAAGGCATATAGCTTATGTTATTAAGAATTCCTGTAATTAGTTATTTTTTCTTGGGATTTTGTTTGTTTGTTTGCTTTGTTTTTTGAAATAGAGTGTTGCTATGAATCTCAGGCCATTTTCAAACTCATAACGTTCCTCTAGCCTCAGCTTCTCAAGTGTTGATTTTATAGAAAGGTGCTATTACACTTAGTTTATGATTAAATTTTTTGAATTGCCTATTGTTGAGCCCTTTTCAAGTATACATCCATGCTTTACATGAAGGTCTGTTTTTGAGTGGAGGGTGGAAGCACACATTTGATCATCTGGAGGCTTAGGAAACAGCTACTTATTACATTATGCTACAAATGGCCTCTCCTGTGCAAAATCATAGTTATATTAACACATAGCTTTGTATTGTCATTTTAGCTATTCAGATTTTTAAAACTGATCCCAAGGCTTTGGGTTATAACTTGTATAGGTGATGCTACTTCTAAGTGCACTTGTTGTTTTACCTTAAAGGCCATAAATTTGTGATATGGCTTGGGTGCCCATGCATAAACTTCCACCGAACTCTTCAGAGCAATTACCAGAAATTTGATTCTTTCATATTTTACTGAAAAACAAATCAAACATAAAAAAGTAAGTGACATAATAGTAACCGTTGAGTAGTATCAACATGAAACTCTAAGTTTGTCTTGCTGCTTTCTGAAAACTTTTAGAAATAAGCCTTCTGTTGACTCATCCAAATCACCAAGGGTAAGAGGATGCATACAGTTAAGAGTTCAAGCCACTCACTTTCCTTTTCCATTGCTTCAGTATATAATTCATGTTTTCTGATTTTTTTTTTTTTTTTTTTTTTTTTTGAGGTAGGGTCTCATTCTAGCCCAGGCTGACCTGGGATTCACTATGTACTCTCAGAGTGGCCTTGAACTCTTCAGTGATCCTCCTACCTCAACCTCCCAAATGCTGGGATTAAAGGCATGTACCACCATGCCCAGCTTATTTTCTGATGTTTTTAATGCTATATTGGGTTCATTTACAAGCATTGAATACAATCAGTAAGTTCCCTTATGTTCCTAACTTCTTAGATTTCCAGCATTTTATTATCAAGGGCAATTCTAGGCATGTCATCCTAAAGTCTTGAGGGCTCAACTATTACTTCATCATGATAATAATTCAATTAGTTAGCAAAGGGGGTCCTCAATCATATAGAAAGAGGTCTTATGTGCAGTTTTCTCCAGGTTTCACATGGATTCTGACAGAAGACTATGGAAGGGTATGTCAAAACACTCTGAGTCCTGAAATTCTATCAGTAAACTGAAGTTTCTGTGCATAAGATCAAGTAGCACTCCAAACCACTGTTCATAATCTGCAGTGAAAGAGATTTCTAGGATTCTACCTAAAGTCCTGTACTAGAAAAGTAGTATTAAATCTCTCTCTTTGAACCTTAAGAAAGCCTTGTCTCCTTTCCATAGCTATTCTTACTCACGCCATGATCCAGACTTCAAGTGACTGACTTCTTTCTACGTTGTATATGCCTATCCATTTCCATATAAGCTTCCTACCTTGCTACTTTATTCTTTGTGAGTCAAAGCAAGTGTTAGCTTGATACCTCTCCCATACTCCATACACTGTCACCTGTTCAAATAAATCATTAAGTTACAACACATTTTTTTGTTCGTTTTTTTGAAGTAGGGTCTCACTCTAGCCCAAGCTGACCTGAATTTCACTATGAAGTCTCAGGGTGGCCTCAAACCCACAGAGATCCTCCTACCCCTGCCTCTGGAGTGCTAGGATTAAAGGCACGCACCAGCATGCCTGGCAAGTTACAAAAGATGGTAAGAGGCTGTTCATACCAGTACCATTTAATTGAATTTTATGAAATGATGGAAATGCTTTGTATTTATATTGTTAGTAGCACAATTGCTATGCACATGTGGCTATTAAGCATGTAGAATGTATTAGGGTCAATAAGGAGCAAAATTTTGAGTTGCTAACTTTAATTAATTTAAAATATACTTTAGTGCTCTCTCTCCTCTGCTCTTGGTGTCAACTCAGAATCATTCTAAATATTGAGATGACTCATGTAATAATTAGTAACCAATGAGCTGAGGCCAGAGACAGTCTACATAAATAAGAAGTCAATGTCAAGCACACTGAGAGCAGAAGAACTGCCTGTAGTATGTATTTTAATAAGCAAAGAAATATGCACACAGAAATGAACATTCAACAGATGTCTAGTCTTAATCAGCCTGTGTCAAATTCTATCAAAATATACCATCATCCCCATAAAACTTTAATTTGGCTATGATTCATTCTTTTCCCTCCCTCCCTCCCTCCCTCCCTCCCTCCCTCCCTCCCTCCCTCCCTCCCTCCCTCCCTCCCTCCCTCCCTCCCTTCCTTCCTTCCTTTTCTTTCTTTCTTTCTTTGAGAGAGAGAGAAAGAAAGTGAATGGCACATCAGGGCCTCCAGCAGCTGCAAACTCCAGATGCATGTGCCACCTTGTGCATCAGGCTTATGTGAGCCTGAGGGAATTAAACCTGGGTCCTTTGGCTTTGCAGACAAGGGCCTTAACTGCTAAGCTATCTCTGTAGCCCTTTTCCCCTTAATTCTAAAAGGCAATTTAATTATTTTTTCATTTGTAACAAATAAAAAAAATAGTCTTGGCTTTGTGAGACTTTATTAGAAACACTGCATGTATTCCAAGAGGATGAAAATTCCAACAACAAAACAGTGGCCATGAAATAGCAACTAGCCAGCAAGGCTCTTACATTATTTACTAGTAAAGAGTAGTATCTCTGCACAGTATATTTAATTAAAAACAACCCATGCTCTATGAGCTAAGGCCTCAAACATTCTCTCTCAGTAAGTGCAAAGACCACTGGCATCCTTTAAAAAAGTGAAGTTGGACTTTAATAGGAAGAGCTCAAGTCAGAGGTCTTAATGAAGTTACTCAGGGCTATATCTTACAGAGGAGAATGCGTACTATTAAAAAGGGAGTGAAAGACTCTTTCACAGATGAAAGATGTAACAGTGAGGACAGTGCAAACTTGTAAATTGTGTTACGCTGATTGGTGTACAACATGGTAAGAAAGCCGTCTAAATGAGACTTGAAGAACTGAAAACACTTTAGAAACAGAAACCAGAAAGACACCACGTTTCAAAACAAAACTATCATGACAAATTTCAAAGAGAATAATAGTTTTAAGCTAAACCCTACTTAAACTCTAAAAGTAAAACACTTTAGATTCTCCTAGAACTTACCAACTTTATAATGTACACATCCTTCCAAATCACCTACAGTAGTCCATCCTTGCTTCTTCTCAACTTCTGGATCATTATGAAGTATTTTATTTCTCAACCAGGACAAATAGTAAACACGCAATTTATCCTTCTTGCCTAGCAAAATAAATATTTTACATGCATATTCAAAAGTAGATGTCATCATTAACAGCAATGGTATGAAAAAGAAATTTCTGTAACCTAAACCTAGTAAATACTATTTCCCCTACAAGAATTATTAGTATCAGTTTTATCAGAAACTCAATAAATTTTGGAACCTGCTACAGAATTATCAATGGTATAGGTATGACTAGAAGGGTTTTGAAGCAATAACAAACTCACACTTAAAACAGATGAAGGGGACGTGAGAGATGGCTGAGTGGTTAAGGCGCTTGCATGCAAAGCCTAAGGACCTAGGGTCAATTCCCTAGTACCCATAAGTCAGATGCACAAGGTAGCACGTGCACCTGGAGTTCATTTGTAGTGGCTAGAGGCTCTGGTGTGCCCATTCTCTCCCTCTCTCTATATATATCTGACTCACTCTCTCAAACAAATTAATAAAAGTATTTAAAAAACAAATGAAGGGTTCTGAACCAATAACATACTCACACTTAAATAGATGGTATCAATAAACCATAAAGTAATAATGTGATGGTGTGAAATACATATTGCCTGTTTTCTGGCATACTTGTAAATCCTGACAATCTTCAAATATAAACATCATCTTGTATACTAATAACTGATTAGTGAGTAGCAGGCCCTATGTAGCTCAGAATGGAAGCTAGTCACCAAAAAGACCAAGGCAGAATCAGACTGTTGGAACATTGAGCACTACCCTCAGCCTACAAATGGTGAAAGGGGCTGAGGATTAAGTCTAACATTATTGGGCAATAATTTCGTCCATCATATCTATTATAACAAAGCCTTCATAAAAACCCAGAAACACAAAATTCAGATGAACTTCCAGACAGTTGAACATGCCAAGGTAACTAGGAGAGGATACACCTGGAAGGGCGTGGAAACTTCTTAAAATTAATATACAATTAGATTATAATGAGGCTTCAGAGTATAATCCTATTATACAAAAGTCAACTACTTTCTTATATTCCAATAAGAACATTAGAATTTGAAATGAAGGTATGGGAAAAAAAATAAAAAGACATATTCTGTGTTCAAGGATAGGAAAACAACACTGTCAGTTCTTCAAAATTTGATCCACAAGTTAAAACAACTACATATCACACAGCACATTATTTTGTGCATATCAATAAACATTAAAGTTTATATGCAAAAGACCTAACTTGATGAATAAAAATATTGGAAAAAATGAAGTTAAAAGGCTAGATAGTTCTAGACATCAAGATTTACTTTACTTATTTGAGAAATCATATTGATTGCCATAACGGCTACAACAACTTACAGTCTCACCAACAAAGTGTTCAGTGCTACAAGAGACATTTCTATTACACCCTGCAAGGTTCAGAGAACACTACAGGGAAAAGCAATAATGTAAGAGCCAAAGAATGGGAATGAGTGCTCTGTAATGCTGTGTTCTGGACGTGAAGTAGCCATTGCATTCATGACCTCAGCAGCTAACATCACAATATGGAGCCCACCAACATTCAACATACATGATTGGGAGGAGCAAAATAGCAACAGGTTTAGTTGGAAAGGAGGGATTCAGTTGAAGGGGGATGAGTAAGAGGGTACAAAAGGTGTTAGGAAGGAATTATGACCAAAATACATTACGTCCATATGTGAAAACAGTCAATGAAAGGATTTACTGTCCTATATTACAATAGTCAAATCCACGTGGTTATTAGCAAAAGAGTGGATGAATAGATTGGTGGATCAAAATGGAAAGTCTAGCAGGAGATGAGTGAACAATGAACAAACACAGAGCAGAAAAGCAAGGCGAGCTCATATTTTGGCTGGAGAGATGGCTTAGCAGTTAAGGCGCTTGACTGCAAAGCCAACAGATTCGATTCATTAGGACCCACATAAGCCAGATGTACAAGGTGGTGCATATGTCTGGAGTTCCTTTGCAGTGGCTAGAGGCCTTGGCATGCCCTCTCTCTCTCATAAATAAATATTTGGAGAAAAAAAGGAAGCCCCCATATTTTAATACATACTGTAAGAATAATCAGATACCCATGTGAAAATAAATATAAATCTACATGAAAACATTTTTTTTACAAAAAAAATTCATTAAAAATAGGATATAGTCCTAAATGTGAGATTTAAAGCTACCAAGGTCCTAAAAGAAAGTAGAAAATATATTCTAGATGGACCTTGGATATGACAATGACTTTTGGGAAGATCATCAAAAGTACAATGCATGAAGAAAAATATCAGTAAGTTTTACTTAAGTTTAAAATCTTCAGTCAGTAGACCTGAGTTCAGATCAGAGCACTCACAAAAAAGCTTCACATAGCCACATAAGACTGTAATCCAAATACAGGGGAGGCTGACTCAAGAGGGCCTCTGGGGGCTTGCTGATCAGCTAATTTAGCTGGGTTTGTCAGCTAAAAATAAGAGAAAGAATTATTGAGGAAGGCACTCTATGTTGATTTTTGAACTCCACAAATGTATGCACATACACGCACACATACATATGTTACACACATACCTATAGAAAAATTTAAAATCTCTGTTCTACAAAAGACAATTGTAAAGAGAACAAACAGAAAAAACCTACAAGGTATTTTCAAAATTCATGTAATCAGTCTTGTATTCAAAATATACAAAGAATTTTTCGAATTCAACAACAGAAAAAAAGCCGCCCAATGACATTATGTGCTACAGATGCCAAGTAAGTACGTTCAAAGCATCAGAAAGGAGCTGAAGCAACAGAAAGCTTCACTCCTTGGCTGTAAGATAGAAAATAATGTGGCCACTTTGGAAGATGAGTTTAGCAAAGATGGATCACAGTTTGACCAAATGTTCCATTTAGTTGTGCTGCTAGGTATGTACCCAAAACTAAGAACAAAGCTATGTTCCTGCAAAAAGCAGCATGGTCATGTTTATATAGCAGCTTTATTTAAATGCCAAATCCTGAAGCAACCAAGATGTCTTCTGATAAGTGAATAGATGAACTATGATAGATTCATACAACAGAAGATTAGCAGCAATGTAAACAGTGTCAAAGACTCTCTTTACAAAACACTTACCAGATATTGTCACCAGGACATTTAAGCCCTCAAGTACATCCATTTGCTGAAACCGTCTTCGGTTGATCAGAGGATATACCTTCCCTTGGCCACTTCTATCCAAGAGCATCAGACCACTCTCTGTGCCCACTAACAAATTCACTCCTGTTACAAGGACACAGAAAAGTCTACATTTTACACTGTTTTTATAAATAGCAGGGTTGTAAACAAAGAATAATAATCCCTACTTGAAAAAGAGGATAGCTTTCTTAATTTATGCAGAATAAGAATGGAATAATCAAAGGTTAAAGCAACCAAACCTGCAACACTTGGCCATACGGGAGCAACAGTGATATATTTACTTAGGTAGGAGAACATCTCATCTCCTTGCTTTTTTTCAGCTTTTCCACAGACCCCCCCCCCAAGTGTTTTGAGTTCACTATCTCTGTTTTATCCTACATGTAATTGGTCACATTAGGCACTTAAAAAGGGGGGGGGGCTGGAGAAATGGCTTCATGGCTAAGGCACTTGCCTGTGAAGCCTAAGGACCCAGGTTCTATTCCCTAGTGCCCACAGAAGCCAGATGCACAAAGTAGCACATGTGTCTGGAGTTTGCTTGCAGTGGCTAGAGGCCCTGGCATGCCCATTCCCTCTCTCTCTCTCTCTCTCTCTCTCTCTCTCTCTCTCTCTCTCTCTCTCTCTCTCTCTCTCTCTCTCTCTCTCCCCCTCTTCCAAATAAAGGAATAAATAAATAAATAACCTTCATCTGATACCACAATCTTTTCATTGGCAAAGTTCTGGAATGCTTTATAGACAAAACCTGAGCTCCTCAATTCCTTACCAGCTTATGATCTGGCTTTGATCACCCAGACCCCACTATATCTGGAAACCAATGTACCTCAGTTCTTGGCTCTCCATTTTTCAGGAATATTTAACCCTATGTGCCTAATTCTGACCATCTTGGTTTTCCTAATCTTTAGCAGCGGGCAATCTGTGTGGACCTCTGCTTTTTACACAGATACATCCATTAGCTCTTTGTTTTTGAAGTAGGGTTTCTTTTTTTTTTTTTTTTTTTTTTTGTACGTTTTCGAGGCAGGGTTCACTGTAGCTCAGGCTGACCTGGAATTCACTACACAGTCTCAGGGTGGCCTCAAACTCACAGTGATCCTCCTATCTCTGCCTCCCGAGTGCTGGGATTAAAGGTGTGCACCACCATACCTGGCTAGTGTTTCACTTTTGTTAGGCTGACCTAGAAGTCCCTCTGTTGTCCCAACCTGGCCTCAAACTCAGTGATCCTCCAAGTTCTGCCTCCTGAGTGCTATGAATAAAGGCTGAATGCACTACCGCAACCAGCCCATTAGCTCTTGAGTCACTGGACCTCTTACTCTAAATACACTTATTTTCCCCAGTGCTCTTGCTCTTTTAGCCTAGAACCTCTGTTGTCTAAAGTGGTTATCCTGTGACTCCCAGGGACCTGAACATAAGTGTTTGTGCTGACTTCCTAAACTGGGTATACACCCCTCAGACAAAAACTTAAGTATCTGTGCTTTTATAAGTTAACTGCTCATTCATTAATTCTGTGGAGATGGAATGGCCAAAAAAGGTGTCAAAGGTATGTGCATTCGTGTGTGTGTACATGCATATGTGTGTCTCACATCCTATTTCCACAGAATCTGTAATGAGTAACTGTGAAGGCAACAAGGGAACACCCTCTCAAAGCCTTCTCTCAGTTTTGTACCTGTTCTATATTGAAAAGGTGTTATACCAACATTTGGGGCAAACTACCTACTCAAGAAATCCCTGTGAAGAATCTATAAGCATTTTTGTGATCTTAGGGGAAAGTAGAGGTCCTGAGATTTACATTAATACTTTATCTTCCACCACTGTCTAAACTCACATAAGAACTTCAATGATTATCAATACCAAGAACATAGGGACAATGCTTAGGAACATACCAAAGCAATGTGGGCTCTAAACTATCACAACATCTTGTCTAGAGCCCTTTAAAAAACAGCAAGAGATCCATATAAGTTCTAGGGACATTTAAGAGTTTCTGCTAGGTAAAATAGTATACAAGAACAACTTATACACATGTCTTACTTCTTTAGAGATATATTCTGCCTAACATGTTATCTTGATAAGGCAGTTTGTTTTAGTCTGGCAGATTATGAAATAACTTCAAAAAGGGAGCTTCTAGAACTTGGGCAATTTTCTCAGCAGTAAGTCACCATCTGATATGTATAACGTTTTAAGAACTTGCTTCTAAGACCATATTGCTTGGTATACCTTTAAAAAGTTGTAAGGCCTCATGCTCTAATTCAACAAGGGCCCAGAATAACACTAACCATCATAGAGGCTGCATTTAAATTTAAATGGATTCAAGTAAAATTCCACTTCTTCAGTTTCACAAAACACATTTCATGTTCTCACTAGCCACATGCAACCATTGGCTAATGGACAGTGCCGAGAAAAAAAAAAAAGTATCCGAGTAGAAAACTCAAATTGGGCATTCTTCCTCCCTTAGGTTGCTGCTTCCTGTCAGGTATTTGGTCACATTAACACATAATCAATACAAAAGTTTCTTTAGTTAGTTTTTTTTTTTTTTAATCAATCAAACCACATAAAATGGGATCCAGGACTCACTGGGATACTAGAGGAATATATGGCCAAAATAAGACTGCTACTAAACCAAACTATTCTGGACTAAATGATGCCACCTAGAAAACATGGATCGCTACTTTCTACAGAACTGACATGTTTAGCACTATTGTTTTCATGGAAAGTACTGCAAGAATTTTGGGGGCTACAAACATTCCCATAAAAATCCTCTAAAATGAATAACAATTATGAAAATCTACTGAATAAACTAGTGTGCTAGTGACGATGCTGTGCCAGGTGCGTCACTGTATGATGCCTATGACCCTCCAACAGCTACTCTTATTTTTACTTAGATGACTAATAAAGAAAAGGCCTTACTGCATGATCATATTGGTTTTAAAATCAATCTTTCAGACATGACAGAAATCCATACTTCAAGAGAAAGCATGTGTGTCTATACTGCACATGATTTATTCTAAAAGCCTTGGGAAAGAAGCTCAGCAGGAACTTTAGGAGCCAGGTAAGAATAAATCCAAGAGCAACCTCAAGTGCAGAAAGTGGAAAAGAGGAGACCTCACACACCCTTTTCTTTAACTTCAGGAGTATCAGGAGCTAGGAATATTCTAAGGCTCCAAATGTGAAAGCCGAATCCTCAAGAAAGCCTCAGTAGTACGGGCTAAAACATGAGAGGCTCTGGTGCGTAAGGAGAGAAAACTACTTATCACTGCAGGAAATATGATGGCCATTGATGTTCAAGGAGTAAGACTGGTGGGCATTTCATACTCATTTCTATGCATAACAGACTTCTGGGTAGAAGTAGTCCATTGTGGGATTCAAGGTGCTTAAGAACAAAATGAATAGAAAACAGGGTGAGGAGAAGTGCTAGATGAAAGCTGACAGAAAGGCAGTTGGAGGATTTGAAAAAGTAGACATGTGAAAACCTCCCAATATGCTCTTACAGCATCTTTAGTGATAAGGATGCTTCAGTGTACATACAGACAAGTCAGATTAGCAGTTCACTTGCAGACTACTTTTCAAAGTCTCATTTGGAAGTTAGCAAAAGTAAAAGAAAGCAAGAAAAAAGGGTGAATTAAAGCATTTAAAGAAAGACACTTGAATAAGCTTCTCCACTTTTCCTATAAATATGGACCAAATGCTCTCTTATCCTTTTCCTGTTCCTTCTTTACATGAAGAAGAGGACAGATCACTCTATCAAAGTCCAAGTGCTGAAATGACTGCAGGCACGCCTGTGTTCATTGTTCCATCAACACACACTCAGTTACAGCCAAAGACAGAGGACAAGATTCACAACACTAGACCTTCAAAAACTCCTCACACTATTCAGCGCAGTCATTCTCTGAAAGACCAGCCTGCTCTTCAGAATGTAAATAAAGAGTAAGGTAACATTAATTAAGACACCTACCCCATAAGGCAGCACAAAGAATCTCTGAGTTAAATCTCTTCTTGTATTTACGAATCTCAGGGGTATCACTCTGTGGTCTAGTGTTGGTTGGGTTCACATTGACCACTGAGCCCTTCCGGGTAGGATCTTGCCTTATGGCTTCTGGTCTTATTCCATCACAGGAAAATCCCACTGAAACACATTATGTTTAAAATTATTTTCTGCATATACCCCACAACTACCTCCCTCCTTCACTATACTTCAAATAAATATTTACAGGATACAAGTAATACTTTGTCAAAAAGATAATTCTATAAGACATGTACATGGAAAAAGAAGACAATTATACAGCTTACTACAAATAAGGCAATTCAAGTGGAATGGGAGGTTTTTCATCATGCTTCAAAAGCTACCTATGAAAAGGGACTGGGTCCTGTTTGCCAGGTGTTTTTTTTTTATTGCTGCTACACTTACCCACAGAAGTAACTGTTGTCCCACTAGATGGAGAAATCTGTAGTAATCTGGGGTCTATAAAAGGTGTAAAGGAGGAGGAAGATTTGTGTTTCTGGAGTGTGCTACTAGCGGACTGAGTCTGTAATGTAAATTTCAGTTTCATTAATACAAATGACATTTAAAAAGCAAATATTAAAATATCATTTCAATCCTTTCTACGCTGCACCATTTCCCAATTCAAACCCTCTTTTGCATCACTTCCCAACAGCACTGCAGGGGACCTCTGTGCGGGCAGAGCACAGGCCGTGGCAGGTTGTTTCAGCTGCACCCACAGAGGAGCCACGTGCCTGTCAGAGTCATGCACATCCAAGACAGTGATGCTGCAAACTATCACCGAGCTCTACACCACAGGATCCTACTTGTTTTGGAGTAATAATTACAATGTACATTCCTGAAAGAGATATGAAATGTCCTAACCTCAATTTGTTACTTTTTGAATTTACTGTCCTGCCCCAAAAGTCCAAATAATCTGTGTTATAATACTGACTGGCAAACCCTTACTTTAGTTATTTTAAACTGAACCTCTTGCCAGAAAGCTACAGAAGCTTTGGCCATCCGTGTTTTAAGCTACATCACCATGAAACCCACACCAAGCAGGAGCTCATTAGTGAAAGGTGCAAATGACAATAAGGCATATATTTTTGATCTTTTGGAGCACTGTAGTGTTTTGGTTAATAATGTAACTTAAGACAAAAAAAAAAAACACAAAGAAAGTGAAACAAATTGTTAAGTGGAAATGTAATGATGATTAAAAAAAAAACTTGCCAGTTTAGTGAGTTAACAGTTATAGAAAAAGAATAAAATGGAGCAGGTGTGAGAGATAAACATAAGGAGGAATGTGAGTGTTGGTGGGATATATATCTCTTAGGAGAAGAAAAGAGTATATTGGATCAAATGCTTTTGTCCTATTTCATTCCCTCTATGGGTTTCTGAAATTCACCATGTCCTATAGTATACAGCCCAGGCTTTTCTAAGCTCCCTATTGGACATATCTTCCACTTCACCACTCTCTACCTGCCCCATCAGTCAGTGGTCAATCCAGTCAATGGCCAGGTTAATGCCAAGTTTGCCCAGGAAGCAGCTGACTGGCACCTGCTCCTCAGGAGAGGCCTTTCCTGATTCTTTCTAAGGATATAACCAAAGTAGGAGCAGCAGTTACATGAAGAAGACTGGCTGAAGCTACATGTCAATTTCAACCTCTCTCAACTATTAGATAAATGAACTTAAATCCAACCTCTTGTGAATTCAAATCACTAGGTTAAGTATAGGATATTCAAGGTGGGCTCTGTCACTGCACTTGGGCATTACACTATTCAATGGGCAGAGAATCACCCACCTGTGACCCAGCCTGAGTAGCACAGCCACGCCACAAGCACACAAGACTTCCACACAAGACTGTACATTAAAAGCAACTCAGAACTTTGTCTTTGCTTAGTATCTTAATTTTCTAGATTTCCCCCAAAAGCATTTGAGTAGCTATCGATTTCAAGGGAAGAAATTCCTTTAAAGGGTTGGCAGTAACTAACCAACGATTCCTCCCTCCCAAAAGAAAAAAAAAAAGCAATCAAAAAAATCAATCCTGGCCTGTTTGGAGGAGAGTCTCATTAAAAAAAAAAAAAAAAAAAAAAAAAAAAAAAGTGTGAGGGTTATGCCAAATTTGTGTAACCAAATTTTCCTATACATTATTTACTGGATAAAAAGAATAAAAAGGCAGATTCCACAAAAGAGTATAAGTATTCCATGCCAAATATATAATGGATCTGAAAATACAGCAATCATTTTATTTTTATTTAAAAAAAAAAAAAGCAAATGGAAGAAAGAAAGCCATGCAACTACACTTATCTCAAAGTAAACAGTGAACTGGCAAGTTTGAAGGGAAATCCATCTAGGGTTAAGGGATTTGTATGCAGATCTGAAACATGTTACTTGGAGTTGGGAAGGAGGGCAGGTGACAGAGAAAGCAGGGGGAGGGGAGGGAGGGGGCATTGGGAAGGGTCTTTTGCAAACTAGCTCCTAGGCAATGCTGATCTAACCCCAGGAAAGCAGCCAGCTGTGGTGCGAGACATACCTCATTAGCAGTGAGCTTGTCCTGGGGTGTCTGTGGGGACATGGTGGGTGTCGGCTGGCTGGAGGATGGGGAGGAGGAGGTGGAGGAAGTGGAGGAGGAATGGCTTTGCTGTAAGAGATCTGGCAAGAGGTGAATGCGACCCGCAAAGCCATTGCTCTCATGATGGCTGGCACGCTTTTGGTCAACTGTACTCTGTAGAAAAAACAGGCACACTGGTCTCGCTCAAGCGCTGCTGACATTGCTGACAACTCTACTGATAACTGTTTTGTTTGAGGTGCTGTGTGACTTTTCAAACTCTTAAATTACCAAGGAAGTCCAAGGAAATTAGCATGAATTGCTCACATTTCCTTGCCAAATGCCTATATTGAGCCAAGAGAACTCAGAATACCTCATCTAGTGGTTTTCCACCTCAAGCAGTGAGTTTCACCTGGTTCATCAGTGGCACGAGCTTCTTGACAGTGGCTTCTACCTGTTTCTCTTTCTGACTATAGCACCAGAAGATACCCTGAGCCTTCTCTGAATCCTGGTCTTTCCCACAGTCTTCCTACTTTCCATCCAAATGTACTTCTATAGCATGAAACACACTCAGGGCGGGGTTCCAAAGCCTACCTAGGTGTACTGTGCTATTTTATAAGGAACACATCACTTGGATGAAATCTACGCTAAGAATGAAAAAAAAAAATGTTGCAAAATGTAGTGATTCAAACTGAGCACATCTTGCAGCACAAGCAGGAAAAGTAACATTTCCTGAGCCCCAATGACCTTTATATCTCTACTCCTGCTACTGTACTACAGACACCTGGGGCCAGGTGCCTTGCCACAGGCTTCACACCTGCACCCTCATTCTACCAGCCGGCACAGGACTCCCTGTGGCTTTTCTACCACTCAGACACAGACTGTGAAACTAGCGTGGTGTTTAGATGAGGGCTGCCGCAGGCATGCAGGGAGCAGCAATGTGGGTGGAAGACTACTGGCTACCTTCGTGGCATGCAGTACACACCTACCTCCCTAGCCCCGACACGCTACCCTCAGGGCTTTGTTAACATGAAAACAGATAATGATGTAGAAACAGCATGAGTGAGTGAATGAGCCAGTGGGTTAATGACTGTAGGAGAAGCTCAGCCTCTGACAACGGAGAGAAGAGACACAGGTACCTGGCGGACGATCAGAGTACCCTCCTTGGATGGGGTCATGGCTGGTTCACTTTCTACATCATCATGAACAATCATAGTTTTCACAGATTCTGTTTCACCATTACTCAGATTCAGAGATGACCTATGGAGACAAAATCCGGAAGTGAAGAACACTTCTCCCATGAGTCAACAATATCATTTTGATATGTGCCACCTTCTCAAAGCTGTGAGATGAGGCTGCTAGTAAAGTTCCTCAAGGACTTGGCTTTTTATCTTCAATAAAAGATCCCCACATACTTTGTTTTTAAGCAAAAAGTTAGAATAAGTACTTATGTTTATTAATATAATTTATACCAAACTGAAATTCCCTTCTACCATTATTTTTCAAGAAAAAAAGTGCATGTTGGGATAGTTTGGGGTAACACTGATATGTGTACACATATGCACACACAGAGAAACAGAGAGGGGAGAGAGAGAGAGAGAGAGAGAGAGATGTGAGAGATGCCAAAACTATCTGGCTCTAGGCCCATGAATACTACATTTTATTGTCTACAGACTAATGAAAGAGGTTTGAGCAAAACTGTTGTTGCCAGCAGAAAGAAGGCTCAGCAAAAACATTCTCATCCCAAGTACACCAAGGACTGACGCTGCTCTGGTGTCCTCTGGTCCTGAGGTGGAGTCGTCAGCCCCCTCTTGCTCCACGTCATCATCCTCCTCATCTGTAGTCCCAGACTCCTCACTGGAGGAAGAGTAATCTGTCACTTTGTGAGGTGGCCGCACGTCTTCCACTGCTCGAAGTTCTTTGGCCAGTGCAGTCAAATCCTAATGTGTAGGACAAGAAAGAAAGTTAGGCAGAGGAGAAGAAGGGAACAAACACGAGGTAAGAAGCACTTCTGCTAAGTATTAGTAAATAACTACAGTGCAAAGTTTTTTATAAAAAATGCTTTGTGGAGGCTTTACCAGTTTCTTATGAAGGTGAGCTTTCGGGGGGGGGGGGAGAAGCCCAACAGATAAAAAATATAAAAGATTTTTTAAAGTCAGGCTGGGGGCTGGAGGGAAGGCTTAGCTAAGGCATTTGCCTGCAAAGCCAAAGGGCCCAGGTTTGATTCCCCAGGACCCATGTTAGCCAGATGCACAAGGTGATAAATGCATCTGGAGTTTGTGTGGCTGGAGGCCCTGGTGTGCCCATTCTCTCTCTCCCTCTTTTTCTCTATCAAGTAAATAAATAAATAAAAATTTAAAATACTTTAAAAATAAGTCAGGCTGGAGAGATGGCTTAGTGGTTAAGGCGTTTGTCTGTGAAGCCTAAGGACCCAGGTTCAATTCTCCAGGTCTCATGTAAGCCAGATGCACAAAATGGCGCATGCGTCTGGAGCTTGTTTACGATGGCTAGAGGCCCTGGTGTGTCCATCCTCTCTCTCTGTACCTCTCTGTGTTTCAAACAAAAATTTAAAAAAAATAAATAAAGTCAAGAAAAATGTTATAGATAATTCAATTCTCACAACATTAAAGATCACATCAATATGGTGATTTGCTAAAGATGTGTGGTAGCATTTTGTTTGTGTTTCAAATATAAGGCAAACGTCTCAATTAACAAATAAAGAGATAGACGGGGCTTTGTTTTAAAGATACTGAACTACATGATAAAATTTCTCTTAAGGCGAAAACAAGGAAACAAGTTTGAATATCTAATTTAAAGTCCTTCTTTTTCCTCCAACTTTCATTAAGAATTATAAGCCTACTACTGTCAACTGGAAGAATGGAGTGACAGTGTGTGTGTGTGTGTGTGTGTGTGTGTGTGTGTGTATGTATGTATGTATATATGTATGTGTATATATACACACACACACCACTCATGTTTCATTTCCTTCTAGTAATCTGCCACATTTCTGGAAAATGTTAATGGCATGTACAAAGATAAAGTGGTGATGCCCCATGCCTGAAGGCACAGTGGGATTCCCACTGGCTCTTTCCAGGCTTACCCCTAATTCCATGTAATAGTACCAATGACTGTGAACATTAGAGAAAAAAAAAGTCCATGTTAAAACAGTGAAAAATCGTTTTAGTCATTCTTTTTTAAACTTAGATTTCTATCAATTCACCAGTACAATTTTCAATAGCGATTTTTATTTATATTTCACATTGTATGTTAAGTCCAAATTTTTAAGTGGGAACTTTGTTTTAAAGTAGTGGCTTGCTACCAATCAACTATGTAGCTATTTTTTCCATTTAATTTTTTTTGTTTTGTTTTGTTTTTGTTTTTTAAGGTAGGACCAGTCTCACTCTAGCTCAGGCTGACCTGAAATTCACTAAGTCATCTCAGGGTGGCCTTAAACTCAAGGCGATCCCCCTACATCTGCACCCTGAGTTCTGGGATTAAAGGCATGCACCACTATGCCAGGCTTTTTTTTTTTTTTTTTTTTTTTTTTTAGCACTTCTAACTTAGTTTTCTTCTTTTCTGGAGTTGATAATATTTTTATTTCTCTTTGAAGTTGAGGTTGAACCTCTGAAATAACAAGGTCAAGTGTGAGTCCATTTTTCTTATTAACTATCTTACTCTGACAGTTGTAGCTTTTAAATACTTCTTCAAAAAGGGACCCTTTGATAACAGTAAGTGCCTAGAGCCTACTTTATGCTAAGAAAGCTGAAGTCATAAATGTTTAAAGCTTTTTATAGCCTAGCAAAGGACTAAAAGGTAAGGTGAGGCAGAGGAGACAAGAGTTCAAATTCAAGTAAGTGAGAGGCAGACAGTGCTGCTGAGGCTAGGCTTGTCAGAGATGGGGCTTACCACTTCACCCTTCAGGACACAGCAATTTCATGAAGGTGGACAGGCCATCATGGATGAGGGATGCACAGAAAGAGGGAGCACACAGCAGAAAAAGGGAAGGGGAGAAGTTCAGCAATCAGTTGAAGCAGGAAAATAAAACTCCATCAGGCTTAAAATTCCACAACACACCCACAGATCCATGACCCGTTACTAAGACAGGGAGGAAAAGGGAAATATGAGAAGCAGTCACAGCCAATATTTTAAGATACCAAAATATAGAACTTAAGCAGGAGAGTTTAAGGAGGGGACTTACAAAAATATATCCTAATAGTCATTACTAGAAATGCCAAACCTAATCAAAAATAAGTGAAGGTTAATGCAAAGCAAAGCAATTAAAAGGGAGGGGGGCTTTTATTTTTATTTTATTTTATTTTATCAGCCTTGTTTGCTTTTGCAGAAGGAAATTTCATTCAATAAAAACTGCACTTTGTTTTGTGCTTTTTGGTAAAGCTGAGTGAACCAAGTATATGGTTGGAATAGAAAACAGGAGTCATTCTGCTAAGGATTTGAGGAAATTAGATGCCTAAGGGAGGAGACACAAGAGTGTCTGGGTGTGGGGCATTCCTTCTAATTACTCCTATCTTTGAAGAGTCCAAATGAAAATGAAAGAAGTGCATATTTCTCAATCGCTTTTTTTCTTTGCATTGCTGGGACTGAACTTAAAGCTTCTCACATGTTAACATGCTCTACACACTGAACTATTCCTCTAGCCCTTCAATCAGTTTTAATACAAGGGTCTCCCTCAAGCTTGAAATAAAAAAGGCAGATTTTGTGCAATTCTTACAGCAGGCTTGAGAGGTCTGAATACTTCTTTTTTATCTTCTGGTTTCTTTGCTGCATTTTCAAGGCGCTGGGATGGAGAACCTTCAGATTTAGATGATGCTGAAAAGTTCAAGGGAGATATGTAAATATACAGATGCATGGCGCAGCACTGCCCCAGCTTGCTAGACTTCTGTTTCTCTCTGCGTAACCCCCCATTCCAACTACTGTGGGTCCTGCTCACTGCAGGGTCTCCACATGCAATATGAAACCTCAGGTTAAAAAAAAATGTAGGCACATTGCAGTAGTAGCTGCTCTGGTACCTGCACACGCTGCCAATGTATGGCTCTCAAGTAAGATAAAGAACACAGTAAAGGGAGTTTTCACTGTTTATTATTGGGCAATCAACCAATCCTGATGATAGTGTAGAACACAGAGTCCAACCTAGAAGAAAGGGTTCAAATCCTAGTAGCTGATTACATTGGGCAAGACAGTTAGTTGCACTCAATTGCAAAGTGTGCATGGTGCTACATGAATGTAAAACTAGCTCTCTCTCAAATTCAAAATCTAGCCCTTTCTGATTAAAATTACAGTGACTACTTCTATTATTTGCAATCTATAATAAAGCATTGTTTGGTGATATGCAACTATATGTAAGCTACAGGTCTTTACAGATCAAGGACTTCTAATACACTCATTACAGCCATTTGTTCATAAAGAAAATATAAGGGAAAGATAATGTACATCTCACTCTGAAGCGTTCACCAGAGCCACTCTGGGACCCAGGGTGGGACCCTGGCTGGGATCCTGAGTTGCTGGACCCTGAGGAGCTTCCACTGCCTGGCCTGGGCACCAGCTTCTCCACTCTCTCCCACAGGAGCCTGGGCTCAATACTACTGTGAGCAAAAGAAGAGAACACATCAACTTATAAAGCCAAATTATAAATATGTGTGTGTGATTCATGAAATGTAGCAATGAAAGAATGACATATACACAGCATTTAACATAAAATGTAACAAGTTCTAATTATTTTATTCATGAATCTTATCACAGATATGTTAACAAACCATAAAATGCTAGATAGTACTTCACTAACATAACCTAAAATCTTTATCAGGTGACATGAATCAAACTGTTCCATTTACAACTATCAACATTTCTATCTTAACTACAGACCCAATTCTTAATACTCTGAAAAGCATTATGCACACAACTACACAGAAAATTGTCTTCTGCCTCTATGTTGCTCTTGCCACACATCACAGCACTCATGACAAATACTCCTTTGAACTATTGGAGTAATGTTATAGAAAGCATAGCCTGGGGGGGATTTCCCACTATGGGCACACCCAAAGCACACATTTGTTGGCGAAGAGTTTATAACAAACATAATCACAAAGATTGCCAAGTCCTCTCTGGTTGTCAGTACTAAGGATTTAGATAGTTAAGTTAGTTAATTAGTTTGTTTCTTTTCAGATTCTGAGTTATTATCCATCTAATCACTTGAACCTCAGAGGTTCAGTGGTGATCAAGTTACAAAACACTCAACAATAGTCTCTTCACCCTGTATAGTACTAGCAAAGGGCACTTTCTGCAATGATGAAATTCTGAGCAAACTTCACAGCTACTAGGTTCACATGAAAGCAAAACTTAAAACGTGGCAGGTGCAAGCAGAGAAAGTGTTGATTTTATTTCATATTAAGCTAAATTCAAATTTAACATGGCTCATGTGGCTAATAGCTATTGCATTAGGCAGAGACCCTGAAAATTATATTATTCAATCAATTCACTAGTTTACTGCCAACTGCTGAGTAACCAGCATCTTTTCTTTAGTTACCCATTCATAATTTCACTACTAGTTCAAAAGCTTTACAATGTCTTTTTTATTTTTTTATTTTGCTTTATTTGAGAGAGGAAAAGAGAATGGGTGCGCCAAGGCCTTCAGCAGCTGCAAATGAATTGGACTCATGCACCACCTTGTGCATCTGACTTAAGTGGGTCCAGGGGAATCAGAACCTGGGTTTGGCTTCACAGGCAAACACTTTAGCCATTAAGCCCTATAATTTCTTTTAGAGAGAAAACTTCTTCAAATTACAAGTCTCTCAGAACTTCTCCCCGATCCACTGTTCTCTCTGCTTACAGAGAGATGATTTCACTTCTGTATTACTGCATTACCTATTCAGATTCAAATCCTCTTTTTACTATAGATCAATTTGATGTTATTCATGTTAATGGGTTTTACAGTTAAGTATATGTGGTATAAAACTGATCATCTTTTTGCCCCACAACTTCTATGTTGAGGGGACCACTTTTATTAAAACATGGGAGACTGCATAGCACAGCTATCCCCAAGCTTTACTCTTCTTTTACCTGGTAGAGTTTCTCTGTCCTGCCTGGTTATTCTGCTGTCCACTGCCCTGCAGTGGAGAATCCCGGCGGGATAAAACAGGGGAACGAGATGTTGTTCTCACAGGAACCTTTAGATAGAAAATACAGAAATTAAAATACTGAAAACATGCGATGGACAACAAAGATTTCCTTAACAATACATATTTAAGACAGTCCTCCTCACTTGACCTTTCTGTCTCCACATTTCCCCAGTCCCACCCCTTCACTGATACAATGGGGAAGAAATTTTAATCAAAGCATCCAAGGAGCCAAGACAGTCTTTCTATACTCCTGTAACATTTAAATGATGTTTGGACTGAAGCTAGTGGCAAGAACATACAAGAGCACTTTGCTGAGATAATGTAGAATTAGGAAAATAAGCTCAAAGAAACCAAACAATGATCTACAAATGGATCAGCAAGAAGCAAAGACTGGCAGGAAGCAAGAAAATATTCAGAGGAAGCATACTCCAAAGGGAGGGAAAATACACTAAAATGTGTCCCTTTGATTTAATTTTGCCATTTACTAAAAAACAAAGCCCTCAACTTTAAAAGAAAAAAAATCATTTTTCATTTCATTTTTCCTTATAAATCTTTTCTGAAATTTTTGTTATAGTAATAATATAACCTCTATATAAATTTAAGAATTATGGTTTTATTTGTCTTAGAAGGATATTATTTACAGATTTTCCTCTTAAGTCAGTTTATTAGTGAAAGCTATTTAGTAACAATAAAAAGCTAATTTGACCACTGACTAAATATAATTACATAAAATATGGAACTTTCTCCCCATCATAGAAAGTTCCTTTGAAACTTCATTGCCCCTTTAATTCTGGTAAATTCCCCATACCCATAATCAAAATAAATCATTATATTTAAAATACAACAAGAAAAGCAGCACACGTCTGTCTTTCTGCTCTTACCCTTGGAGGCACCTCGTCACTGTCTGATCTAGACCAAGCCTTTTGGGTGGGGTCGGGTACCTCTGACTTAGAGTCAGAGCTCTGATTGAGCACCTCACTGCGGGAAGGTGGACATGGGTCCTGAGAACGAAGATGGTGGTGTGCAAATTTGGGAGGAGAAGGGTCACTGAAGGAATGGGATCGCGAGACAGGGGAAACATTGTTCTTGAGTGATGCCAGGTGGGACCACTGTACCTTACAAGAAAACAAAACACAAAACATTCAATGCGTTCTGCATAAAACTAGATTTTCTGGTCAATACCAAACTTGAACCAGGAACTGGCACAAGTGGAATGAAAACCAAAGGTAGTACAGTATTGAGTAAGCAAAGCAGTAAATCAGTTACACTTCTGAGTAAAGAGATAGTCTGTGGAGCACAGTCAGTAGAAAAGAGAAAATGGACATTCAGAGAGCTAGAATCCAGACCAAACCGCAGGCAGCAGTAGAGATGAAGAACTGCTGAAAGGAGGTGATATACTACATGCACACCCATGTCTGAACAGAGAAAGGCAGACAATCACAAGATGAAGATACTGAACAGAAAGCCTACCTACTACCCTCACAAGGCCAGGAAATATGAGGTTTCACAGCAAAAAACAGCAGCATGACACATTTAGCAAGAAAACACAAACCTCTCATGTTTTGGCAGACTATAATAATATATCTTAAAACAACCAACTTTAAAAATACGTCAATATTTTTTTTCTTATTTCTTTCAAATTGTAAAACATAGAAAACCTAGTTGTATTTATATATTTTCATACTGGCTAAAAAATGGAATTGTGAGCTCTTTAAAAATACTCAACACTGGGCTAGAGATGGCTTAGTGGTTAAGGTGTTTGCCTAAGGACATCGGTTCAATTCTCCAGGGCCCTCATAAGCCAGATACACAAGGGGGCACATGCATCTGGAATTCGTTTGCAGTGGCTGGAGGTCCTGGCATGCCCATTCTCTCTCTCTTTCTCTCTAAAATAAATAAATAAATATATATATTTAAAAAATTATTTAACACCATAAAATACCTAAATTGGGTACTATTAGAATATTCCTCTTATTTGAGAATTTAAGAAATGGTGAATTATTTGTCAACTACAATGATTCAGTTGCTTTTAAATTATAAAAACAATCTTTGAAATAATCTATAAAATATTTCTAACACACTTTATCTTGTTTCAAAGTACTTGTTCAAAATTGTAACTTGGAGGAAAGAGTGACTATTTCCAAATGGGACATTCATTAATCACGAACTGAAAACAATTCTATATAATCCCCAAAAGTCTCGTATTCTATGGTTAGTAGCTAACAACTGGGCAACATTTTCCATTTGTGTTAAGTTCCATTTTCAGAACAACATGCTTTTATCTTGTACTCATGAGATACACCAGGCACTGAGGAACGATGCAAAGTTAAGGAGCAAGAGTCACCCAGCCTCTTCTGCTAGTCTGGTTCCCTAACTTCCTCTGGGAACCACATAATCCCATACACCCTTTACCCCAGTCCTGCTCCTCTCCTTTCTTTTTAACACCTCCTTGTAAAAGCTTCCACTGTCCACATTCACACTCTTGTGAATGAATCTGTCACAGCTGGGCTGCTACTTCCATCTCAAAAACACCAACTTTTATCCTAAGAGACACATAATAATCAAAGCTTAGGAATCTGTTTCCAAGAGTCTGGATTTGCACAGCAGCAAGGAAGAATGTCGAAATACCATTTTCAGATAAAGAGCAGGTTTGCTACTACTCTCTTTCCTAGCTTCTCTTCAGAATATGGTGCAGGCCCACCTGCTCCCTGACCTCCTTTGTGGAATCTATACCTAACTGTTTTGGATCTTGGATAATTTGGTAAAAATAAATAAGTAAATAAAATAAACAAAAATAAAGTAAAAAGCTACTTTCCTTAGAAAAATCTGCACTTTAGACAGGTAATTCCAAGGCTTAAGTAGATTGCTCAATCATTAAAGTATTTGTTGTAAAGGCATAAGGACCTAACTAAATTCAATCCCCAGAACCCATGTAAAAACTACAGGGTTTGGTGGGGCACATGCTTATAATCCATGCTGGGTAGACAGAGACAGGAAGATCTCTGCAACTCACTAGCTAGAGGATCTGTCATAGTTGGTGAGCTCCAGGACAATGAGTCTGTCTCAAAAAGAGATGGCAGACATGCAGACACATACAGGCAGGCACGTGTACACGTGCAAACATGCATACACACACACACAAAATGGAATTTCAGGAGAATCCTTGGCTCCCAAAGGTCCGCTGAAGGGACTGCCAGGAACCAGAGATCACAGAGGTAAAGCATTTCCTTTTAAAATGCTTGGGAGAAAGGTTCTGGCTTTTCTCTGTGTGCTTACAAAACTAACCCCCTCTAATAACGAAATGAAAAATATGAAAAACAAGGAACATCTAGGGTAGGGAAGGACAGAAAACAAAAAACAAGAAAAACAGAAATTACTAACTCTAGTTATTTTTAATGAGGCCAATAAAAATCCTTCACAAAAAAAGAAGCTGTCTTTCCCTACTCCTGATTGCTTGTCCTCTTTGGTCTACAGATAGTGTTGCTCATCTCCTCTGAATGTGACAGTGAGCTAGATGTGGCCCATGGGCCACCACATGAGTCTTCACCATGGCAAAGCTGGCTGTAGCTACCTGTGGCTCCGCTGGTCTCTGCAGGGCAGGATGCACAGACTCTGAGTTGCCATTGGAAAAAGACTCTGATCGAGAAGGCACTGGTGGCTCCAAAATTCTGCCTGTCTGCTTAGACTGGGCTTCAGGGGAGCTGTGGTTAGTTTTCCTAAATCTATCTTCCACCTGTATCAGAGAATTAGAAGACATAACTCCGTATTAGTGGGAAGAAAAGAGAGATGTTGAAGAAAGTCTACAAACTAAAGAGAAGTTTTCTGTTTTCTTCATCTACAAGAAGACAAAGAAGGCAGTAGGTATGAGTGGAGGAGAGACAGATACAGCAGGGCTTGCTTGGGTTTGAAATAGAAGAAAGAAAATCAGGAAAATTAAACGAAGCAGTCTCTAAAATCTCCTCAGTGCTAAGTTTAAAGGCTATATTCACTGTGACAATCAACTAAACAATTTTTTTAAAGACTATCACCAAGAATCTAAGACAAATTTTATTCCCAAAAGCAGCTCTGTGAAGGCATACACAGAAGAAGGGTGCCACCTATAGGCCAGGATTCAACACTCCAGGAAGTAGACCAGCCCTCCTGCCTAGATCCCAGAACAGTACTTTACTATATGCTATTCTGATGCTCCTCTAATCCAAATGCACTGACCAATCCAGTAACAAACTGGGCTAAAGGAATGCTTCACCCAAAAACTAGTCTTAGACCAGGCCACCATTCCTGTCACTGACATTTGACAAAGTGATGATGTCATGCAATCTTTTTTGTTTGTTGGTTTAGTTTAGCTTCCAATTCTGCTAAAAGAAATAAACCACAGGGTTTATGGAAAAAGCATGATCTAAATGGGATCCTTAGGCAAATCTTCCACTAGTCTTCCACTCAGGTCATAGTGCCAAGACCCTTTTGGCATTGATACTGCAGAGCTCTGAATAATTACTTTTCATAACAAAATAGGACCAACATCTAAGCAATGAAGGAAAGAATATACCTCACGAGCTCTGTCAGTAGGATCATAGTGGGCTTTGGGCTCGGGAGCATAAGTTGACTTGCTCCTGTCCTGCTGTGGTGGCTGCTGCTGCTGCGAGTGCTGCGGATGCGGCCTCCTGTGGTCATGCTGTAGAGACAGGAGATATGCTTGTTCTTGTTGCAACTGCCTCTGGAGCCTCTCTGCCTGCCGGTGCTCCTCCATCTCCCGCCATCGGCACTCCTTGGAGAGGGAGAGGATAATACTGAATCTATGGGACACTGGAGAGCTCACCTTTTCTCTGAATTTTTGTGACTCTTATTTAAAGATAATACTTTTCCCCTTGTTTGACAATAAAGCAAGATGGTTGAAATTTTAAATAATGTTATTACCTGTGGAAAGATCTGACAATTCTTCCTAACTGTAACATGTAACATCACTGGACACAGTAAAAGGTAGGTAGGTAGGTAAGGGAGTGTGTGTGTGTGTGTGTGTGTGTGTGTGTGTGTGTGTGTGTTGAACCTATAGCCCTTAGCATTTTAGTGTGATCGACGAATGCCAAGTTCTGTTTAAAACACTGCCTATCTACTAAACAAGAATAGAATAGTGAACATACTAACAGGAAATAAATAAATGAAATCCACCTTGCACTGTGCCTAAGCAGTATGATCACAGAGGACGTCTCCATTTGAGTCTGGCTGCCCACAGCAAAATCAAAAAAGGTCTGGAGATCACCATGGCCTGTCAACTCAGGGGAGGGACAAACAAGCCCTATCACTAGGGAACAGGACAGAGGTGGGGCGTTACCAGTAACATGGCCTGCTCCTGGAGCAGCTGCTGCTGAAGAATTTCCAAGTGCCGCTGCTCCTCTTCTAGCTGTCGCCTGATATACTCCTGTCACACAGAAATCACCCAGCAATCAATTTACCCAAAAGGAAAGCATCACAATCATCTGAGTGGATCACCAAGAACCACTTCTCCAATCATCTTGCGATAATTAACTTAGTAATGAATACTAATCTTGAAACATTCTAAAGCTATGGAATTTTCCAAGAACTTTAATTGACCAATAAGACACAGAGTCTTATACATTTTATGTAGCAGTGCCCGAAGCATTTCAGGTAGAACACTACTGCCATATACAATATAGAATTTGGAAAAAGATGCCTTCCTTTTAAGGATGATGGACTCCAGAGAAACTGGAGTTTAAATAAAGGATTAAAGAAATCTGATTAGTAAATATCTGCTAGTTAGGCACAATTTATGAGCACAGATCAACAGTTTTGAAACCTAAAACTCAGAGCTATTTAGAATTGAAGCAAAGCAAATATAATTTGTGCTTTCTCAAAGGATTGAGAAGGTACCTAAAATGACTACATTCTGAAGGACACGGACATGGGCAACTGGTTGCAAATACAATGACCCGCATTCTTGGTCATAAGCTCATGTGTATGTACGTGCATGTGTACATGTGTATATAGGGTGAAGGGGATGAGTATGGCTTTTTTACAATGAAAAGAGAATGATCAACCTGCATTACAATGAAATTAGGTAAACATACCTAAAACATAATACACAAAGACACTACATTAGCATGTGAATATCCCTGGGTTCAATTCACAATACTCCCCTCCCACCACACACACACATATACAACCCAATATTTAAGTTACAGGCATATTATTTGGACAGGGAAATCAGGAGACCCTGACCACAGTTCCATCTAAGAACAGCTTATAATATATTACATACTTTCAACTTCCTATTTGCTCAATTTCTTCATTTGAGAAATAGGTATTGAAAAATCTTCCCCATCTCTCAGGGGTTTTGTATGAGGATCAAATATGAAATAGATACAAGAAACAGAAGCTTCCTTCTTTTTGACAGAGAAAAAACTGCCAACCTGCTCAAGACAGATAGAAAAATAAGGGACATACAGAAAAATTGTTCTCTGAAATCCAGGTTATGTTTTCACAATATTGACCACCGACCATACTCTTGTCTTACGGCAAATACCTTTAAAAAATCAGCCATAGATATGGGTTGAATAGATGTCCTAGATAATCCATCTTTCTGGTCAGAAGAATGCTGGATAACAGAAATCATGGCATGCAAATGCCCCCAGGAGCTCTTATCTTACAAAGCAAACTGGCCCCCCCTGCTGCCCCCAAAATGCCAACCTTGACAACAGCTTATTTAAAAGGCCACTGAAAAAGATGCTGGTTCTGACCTAAGTACCAAATCCCTTTCTTTTCTATCTGACCCTCCACAATCATGCTATTCTAACAACTGCCTGTGCAATGGTTATGTGGCCCTACACAATTATCTAAGAAAAGAAAAGGAACTTGACTCATTTCTTCTTTGAACAAAGTTATTAAATCTAACTTTAAAGATCAAGTTGGTATACCATCTATTTTCTGCCTTCAAACCACAAGGATATTTGGAAACAAAAATCACATTCTATCTATCCATAAATGTTCCAACATATAAACACAAATATAGACACTTACATGAGAATGAGATGTGTCCTACAAGGTTACCAGAGAATTATTATTTAGAAATAGAAATATTTAAAGAAACAGAGAAAGACTGATTGTTTTAAAGAGGGGTACAGAACACTTCCCATGCACACAGTCTTAACAGCTGCCACAATGGCACAAAGAGGAAGCACTATCATCATGTCCTCTTATCGCAGTTACACATAAGAATTATCCCTTGGAATTTCTTTTCTTTGGGGGGGGGGGATAGGGTTTCACTTTAGCCCAAGCTGACCTGGAATTCATTACATGGTCTCAGGGTGGCCTTGAGCTCACGGTGATCCTTCTGCCTCCCAAGTTCTGGGACTAAAGGCACACCTGGCCCCTCGGAATTTCTTAAAAGCTGGCATTTCACCAATGTGCAGCCTCCAGGTATAAACATGATCAAAACATTAATAAACCATAATAAACAAACACTACAGTTAACCAGTCAATAATATGAATATGGTTATATAAATTATAGCACTGAAGCTGTAGGTCAACACTGGAGAGCATGCAGATCCGAGTCTCAGAGGACTCATGAGGTCCATGAGCAGTGTCAAGGACAGTAGCTGGATTCCTCACATTTGGAAATGAAAACTATGGTTTGAAAATACGTAAAAATAGGAACTCCAAGTATTAAGTTGCCTCCCATTTATGTCACCTTCTTCACTCAAAGCTCAAAACAAAGACTGATAAATCCAAAACAGGAAAGGTAAAGAAGCTGGGCAGTTAAGTGGCTTAGGAAACAAAGAAACATAAATGCCTGCATACTTAACACTAATTCAATCTTGTAACTATTATGAAGACCTGACTTTTTTTTGGCTGAAACACAAAATAATGGCTGTCGATGCTAAAAATATATAATTGCATTGACGTCTATATTATAATATTCATTTACCTACTACATGTTTTAAGCATTTCTCCTTAGAAAATTCCTTTACAGTAGATTTCTAATATCTTTGTTTTAAAATGTTAATCATGTATCTGGGATTCACAGCTTTTAAGCCAAGCCTGAAAGATACATTTAGAAATCTGTCATAGTATGTAGAGCTCACTTAGCTGGCTTCAAATGTGTAACACTTTAGATTCTTTTGCAAGATATGAAACTTGAGTTATTAATATGCTTCCAATGGGTTTAACCATTTTAAAATGTTTAAGTTCTGAGTTTCTACACATGTGTATTCATGTATGTGCATGAGCTTTGGGGCGAAGTCCCTAGCTCTAGAATGTAATCCATTTCACAGGTGAACAGCTCATTCTTTGTGAACTAACCTGTTCTCTTTCAACTCTTCTTTTCTCTTCTTCTGCCCGCCTCCTCTCTTCTTCTTCTTTGCGCCTTCTTTCCAATTCTTCTAGACGCCTCTTTTCTTCTTGTTCTCTTCTTCGCTGTTCACGCTCCTGCTGCCTTCTAGCTTCGCGTTCTCTTCTTTGTTGCTACATTAAGTAGAAATGTGTAATTACTAGAGAACTGCCAGATGTGGTTCTCATGACAGTCTGTTGACCAACAGTTACAAGTAGGTGCTAATCAGGATCCCATCTCCACTGGCCAGTTATGTCTACACTGTCTTTTAGCCCCTTACCTAGCAGCATCTCCATAGCTACTGGCCGAAGATGCAATGTTTTTGTAAATCCATACAGGGTTTGATTTCACTCTGGGTAGCAACCATCCTCACAGCTCACTGTACCACCTCAGTCAAAGGACTTCACATTCTTTATTTGTGAGTACCATTATGAGAGTTATCTAGGTCCCTTAAATCATAATAAAAAGAGGGGAAAAAAAAAAACAGAAAAGAACAAAGAAGGAAGCCAAAGAATTTCTCAACAGAGAGAAACATGTATTAAAAAAAAGAAAGAATCAATAGCAGCAGAGAATAACAAGCACTATCATCCTTACTAGGAACATTACCAAACTACCAATGAGCACATGCTCAGTACTTATACTACAGGCCTGGCTTGTTGTTTTTTATTCCAGTTACTTATCTAATATAATTCTGCTTTCAACTCTATGTAGTCAGTATTGGTTAGTCAGATAAAAACAAAAAAAGGGGGAGGGAGCAAAGAAACAATTATACAATCTTAATGTTTCCACTAACTTCAGATAACTCAAGTTTCCAGACATCATATTAATGTGACCAAGCAAGGAATGCAGAACACACACTTTGATAAATATAGGATTTTTTAAACTTATAAATACATAAAATGTTTAAGGTAAGTGGAACAGGCTCTTCAGAAACATTACTATGAACCATGGAATACCAGTAGGGACACTAGAGAAAAGAAATGGGGATAGGACCCATGGAAGTCTGTGAACGAAGAGGTACAAGACATATTCTTCGAACACCATCAACAGTTGGTATTTAATGTGGGAACACTAAAAAATCATTTTCTTCTAAGTAGTGAGTGAAAAGAATCACTGCTTTTCAAAAGATATGGACTTATCTTCCCTTTGTGCCACTCTGAGGTGTGGGCCAATGGTACAATGAGATGACAAGACAAGAGCAACAGGAGGGGAGTGAAGTACTAAGATGGTTTGTCTCCCTACACTGTGGTCTTCAAAAATGATCAAGATAATACACTCAAGTGCAAAAACAACAATTTTAAATTTTATTTAGATTTTTAATTAATCCTTTTGAAACTGCTATCTTGATGATTTTATAATATAAAACAGCTGGGTGTGGTGGCACACACCTTTAAACCCAGTCCTTGGAATGCCAAAGCAAAAGGATAGTGAGCTTGAGACCAGCCTACAACTACAAAGCCCAGGCTAGAGCAAGACCTAACCTCAAAAAACAAACAAACAAACAAACAAACAAAAGAATGATCAATAACATAAAACAATTCATAAGTAGACATATCTCAGGTGTTTTGATTAGAATATAAAACAAGTCATAAGTAAACATATCTCAGGCATTTTGTTTGGTTTTACTTGACTTCAAGGGCTCAGTGTGGATGGGAAGATGTCTCAGTGGGCTAAGTATTTACAGGGACAAGCATGAGAACCTGAGTTTGGATCTCCAGAACCCATGTAAATTGTGGATATAGTGGCATGTACCTGCAATCCAAGTACTGGGTAGGCATAGATAGGGCTTACTAGCTAGTGAATCTAGACAAATCAATGAGCCTCAGGTTCAGTGGAGACCCTGTCTCAAAAACTAAGGTGGAGAGTAACTGCAGAAACACCTAGCACTCTGGCCTCTATACACATGCATAAACATATGCAGCACTGCACACAAGTACACAAAAACATATGAATGCACACACACAAAAAATATATTAATTATTTACTTGGGAGAGAGAAAGGCAGAGAGAGAGAGAGTGGGCATACCAGGTCCATGCACCACCTTATGCATCTGGCTTATGTGGATACTGAGGAACTGACCCTGGGTCCTCAGGCTTCACAGGCAAGTATCTTAACTGCTAAGCCATCTCTCCAGCCCTAACTCCCGTTTTTGTTCCCAAGGAATGAATGCTATCAAAGCTTGCAATTATTCCCATAGACTGACTTATTTTCTTTCCTTCTTTCCTTCCTTCTTCCCTTTCTTCCCTCCTCTCTCTCTAAGCTGCTCTACCTGTGACTAAAGACTAAGAACAAGACCTATCCTTATTCCACCACTGTGACTTTTCCCATCTGCTACAATGAGTCTGTCAATGTAGAAATTTGTATTTTTTTTTTTATTTTGATTTGGTTGGTTTTGAGTTTATCTGAAGCAGATCTGGTTGTGTAGCCCTGGCAGTCTTTGAACTAGTGACCCTCCTGCCTCAGCCTCTGGAGTACTGATATCAGAGGTATATGCCACTACACCTGACAGAAGAAACTTACATTCCATAGTTCTGAAAACTTTGTTTGAACTGTTTCCTGTATGTTCTTCCTATCATATTCGCTCCCTAAAATGCCTATTAAATGGAAGTTGGACCTCCTAGAATGAGTATTTATCTTTTTGTCTATTATCCATCAATTTTACTTTTTAAAAAATTACCTTTATTTTTATTTATTTTGGAGACAGAGAGCGAGCATGTGTGTGTGTATGTGTGTTCATGGGCACATCTGGGCCTCCTGCCACTGCAAAGAGACTCCAGATGCATGTGCCACTTTGAACATTTAGGGAATCAAATCCAGGCTGGCAGGCTTTCTAAGCAAGTGCCTCTAACAGCTGAGCAACCTATTTCCCAGCCCCCAAATCTTCTCCTTTTGTCGCTATTTTCTGTGAGTTTTGATATAAAATTTTTTTCAAAAAAAAATCTTTATTTTAATTTTATGAATTTTATTGTTCTCTGAATATACTTTCTTTTCTAAGTATGTATGTGGGAGATGATCTTCTCTATTCCCTACATTATCTCTACTTCCTTCAGGATCTCTTCCCTCTACTGCTGGGGACCAAAGCCAGGGGCTTATACATGCAAGTCAAAAGAAGCACTGTACCCGAGTTCCCTTTTCTACATATTTTGAATTCTTTCATATTACATCCCCCAGTGTCTTTATCTTGGCTGTGCACTTAAAGACACAAAAGAAGCAAGCAACAAAGGGTATGTAGATGGGTGATACCTGATAACATTTATCATTTAGTTGGAGTTTTATTTCCTTTTACTATTCAGGAATCTCCAGAAAGGAACTTTCATAATATTCTGGTCATCCTCCCAACAATCCAAGGGAGTTGAATGAAGTGTGGGAAGAAGGAAAAAGAGGTGACATTTGTAGAAGTATGGCTGCCAGTACTGTGGAAGATCAATGAGGCCATCTCCTATAATTACATTGATTAATTTTTACATTTGCATTAAATGCCATTCTCCTCTCTCTCCCACTGCCTGCATATTCAGATATGTCTCTGTTGTTCCTTTTCTCGTGCAGAATACCTTTATTCTAGCTGAAGAGGAGAAACAGAAGCTAAATTAAAACAGTGGGAAAGCCCACTGTCTTCTCTTACCCTTGGACTCTCTTCATGTATTCCCCTCCTTCTACAATCTCCTGCTGTCAGTCCCACCTACTATTGCCACCATTTCTTACTCAATAAAATGATAAATGAATAAATTAAAATGAGCCCATTTCCAGGCACTAATTTTTACAATTTGATCTCCTCTCTTTGTCATGCCCTTGTTTATACTATTTTTTAGGGCCATTTCAGTGAAATTGCTCAATGAAAAGTTTTGTTCAATTGTTCTTCAAAGTCAACATAATAAAATTTCCCTTGGTTACTTTAATAATCAAAATGTTTAAGTTTAACTCACATATACTATCAAAAGGAAGGGAAAGCAAGCAAACATCTTAAAACCATGCAAAAGTTTTAATTTTCAAAACTCAATTATCAACTGAAAGCTTCCAAAAGACTTTTTCATCTTTGTTCTATGTGAAATTTTTTAAGAACTTCTTGAGTGTTGGATTATTTCTTATTCATCCCCCTTGCCTATAGTAAAACACCCTTATAAGAGGATGTATGTTACCTTTTTGGGGGAAGGGAAGTTACTGAAGATTGAACCCAGAACTTGACACAGGCTAAGTACACACTCTACTACTACTAAGCTATCTCTCACAGCCTGCTTATTACTTTTTGAATTAAATCAAAACCTTATACCAAGCACATAGCATCCCAGACAAAAACTGCTGTGATCTTAGCATTCAAATGAATTCAAACAAATTAGCATTCAAAGTATTAAAAAAATCAAGAATCCATTCAGAAATGAAATCTAATCAAATACTAAAACAGGGACTGGGTAGATAGCTTCGTTTTTTGTTTTTTTTTTTTTAATTTTATTTATTTATTTGAGAGCGACAGACACAGAGAGAAAGACAGGTAGAGGGAGAGAGAGAGAATGGGCGCGCCAGGGCTTCCAGCCTCTGCAAACGAACTCCAGATGCGTGCGCCCCCTTGTGCATCTGGCTAACGTGGGACCTGGGGAACCGAGCCTCGAACCGGGGTCCTTAGGCTTCATAGGCAAGCGCTTAACCGCTACGCCATCTCTCCAGCCCGATAGCTTCGTGTTTTAAAGGAACTTGCTTGCAAAGCCTATCAGTACAGGCTCAATTGTCCAGTCATCATGTAACATGTAAAGCTAGACACAAAGACTAGAGCAAGCATCTACTGTTAAAAGTGGCAAGAGACTGTGGCATATGCATAAGTAAATAAAGTAAGGAAATAAAAGAATTTTTAACAGCTTTATTTCTCAAGATATCAAATCCTTTGAAGTAGTCTACACTGGTTTCTGTACCCAGAGATCTCAATTCCAAGAGTACAGTTTCAAATGGCTACTAAATCTTTATATGCACGCACACATACATGTACACACATGTGGATGCACATGTACCACGGCACAAGTGTGGAGGTCAGACAACTGTAAAGCTTCTACTACACTATTCTCACATTGCCACCATGCACACAGACAAATTGGCCCATGAAGACTCTTGGCTCTGCTTCTCATTTGCCATCAGAAGGTTGGGATCATGGGAGCACGTGCTCCTTTGACTCTGGCTTTATGTGGGCACTGGGGAGGATGAAACTTGGGTGGCAAAACCTTTAACCACTGAACCATTCCCCAGGCCAACTGGCCATAAATTAACAACCCTTTTCTTTCCAGAGACATAATTAGGATTTCAAATGTTTGATTCATCCATTCTAGAAATATTCAGTAATGATTAAAAATAAGTCCCAGGGATGGAGAGATGGCTTAGCGGTTAAGGCACTTGCCTGTGAAGCTTAAGGACCCAAGTTTGATCTCTCTCCAGATCCCATGTTAAGCCATATGCACAAAGATGACACAAGCATAAGGTCACACATGCACACTAGGTGGCACAAGTGACTGGGGTTTGATTTCAGTGGCTAAGGCCCCAGTGTGCCAATTCTCTTTCTTTCTTGTTCTCTCTTTCTAAAAGATAAGTAAATAAAAAAAATTTTAAAGTCCTTTGCTATAAAACTTGTAGATACTCCATTCTCCATCATATCCCCTTCCCCTCTCAATCAGGGAGTGTCAGGGGAGGGAGGGCATTACCATGGGATATTGTTTAAAAATCACAGAAGTTGTTAATAAAAAAAATCATAAACAAAAAAACTTGTAGATAATATGAGTCATGAACATTAGGAAAGTTCAAAAGGCAGTCTTGGTTAGAGCAGTAGTGGAAAGTAAGTACAGAGAAGCAACACTGGAGCTAAGGCCCTTAGGTGACTGGGCAAGTGTGGCAGTAAGTGGTCTGGGGAGCACAGTCAGTAGAAAAAACAGAAGTTCATTCATAAGGAAAGCTAGTATCCAAACAAACAATGCAGAGTGCAATAAACATGAAGATTTACAGACCTACTGGAAGAGGAATAATACACTACATGCATATCCATGCCTGAACAGAGAGGTATAAAATCACAAGATGAAGACACTAAATAGGCAAGCCTATCTGCTACCCACACAAGACCTAGTAATGTAAGGCTTCAGACCAAAACAGGACAGCACGATATATACAGTTATCAAGCAAACACAAACCTCCCATGTTTTGATAGACTGTAACAGTATAACTTAAAAGCAGCCAACATTATTTTGTTAAGTATATCTTAACAGATGATTAAAGTAAACAGCTGGCTTCATGGGCTGGAAAGATGGCTTAGCAGTTATGGAACTTGCTTGCAAAGCCTAAGGACCCCATGTTCGACTCTCCAGGTCACATGTAAGCTGGACGCACAAGCTGACAGAAGTGTACAAGGTCACACATGCTCACAAGATAGCATGTGTTTGAATGAAGCAGCTGGAGGCCCTGGTACACCAATTTTCTCTCTCTTTTGCACTCTCTCTCTCTCTCTCTCTTATTATAAAAATAAATAAGTAAAAGGCCATATTGTTAGGCTTCCCTAAAAAAAGAAAAATGGGCTTCATGCATTAGAACCACAAAAGAAAACCACCAAAGTAAAACATATTTACTATTAACAGCAATCTATACTGTTAACCTTATATCTATGAATGTAAGAAAGAGATTTAAGTGATTATATCTTTCAAGTTAGACCAAAAATACCAACAAAGACAAAATATAACCCTTTGAAACATTTGTAAGCCAATGTCATTTCCTTAAATCATTCTTTTTTTTTAAATAAAAGCAAACAAACTGAAAAATTGTATGATACTACAGTAATTTTCAAATCTTTCTAATTACAAAATTTTTTAATTAAATTTTTCCAAGCATGCCTGAGAACATATGTACTTTTCCAGTTATGTTTTAATTATACAAGTTATCCTTTCTAGTTTAGAATTTAAAGCAACACTCTCATCTCACAGTTCTACAACCTTTTCTGAAGACATACTGATTATAGTACTATTTTATATATATACATATAGAGAGAGAGGCCGAATTCTCCATGCTGCTTTAGTGGAAACCAGTTTACAGATTCAGCTCTTTCTAAGAGACTTGAAGTCATGTTACTATACACAGGTAACACTAATCCTTAAGGTTTTTTGTTTTTTTTTTTTTAAGTATTACACTTCTAATGAACTTACAGTGGAGAAACTACTAGTTTCTCCCCCACAAGACAACTCTTCCCAATCTTCATTTGTTGAGCTAAACTAACTTTTTACAAGGTTTAAATATGAATACGGGCAACCAATATGCCAAGAGAATATTTAAGAACTAACAAAAGGTTCTGAAAAATAAGGCAGATACTCTTGACAAAACAATAGCCACTGCTAACTAGACAGAAAGCAAGACCTTAGCTGTAGGGCACCGGCTGCCAGGTCACTATGATTACTGCATATAATTAAAGTTGAAACTAGAAAAAAGGTAGAACTATGCCAACATATACTCTTGATGTTAAATGCTAATGATTTATAAAACAAAGGCCTTTTGTGGGCAATGAAAAGTAAGGAAATTGTTTCTGTCCCTTTAAAATGAACCAAAACTGCTAGAAAGTCTGCAGGGAAAAGTAGTTCAACAGTCTTCCTCCTGAGATCCCATAACCAAGAAATACAACAAAAACATGATTGTTTATTAATTATTTTTTACTAAGAAATCATGTTTTCCCAATGCCAAAACTAACCCCACTTCACAAAGAAAATCTTTTCTTTATTCCCTTTGTTTCTAATTTATTCCATACTACCTACCCCTCTAAACTAATATGATCATGTGTCATGTCAGTATGCACTCCACACTGAGGAAAGCAGATTCCTCCCTAGACCACATGCCTAAACACTCAGAAGAGGAGGATCACCGAGTAAAGACTACTTTTCTTTTTTTGAAATGTTATATTCTAAAATGTTTTATTTATTAGAGAGAGAGAGAAAAGGAAAGACAGAGAGGGAGCATGGGCACCCCAGGCACTTTTGCCACTGTCAACAAACTCCAGATTCAAGTGCCACTTTGTACATATGGCTTTACATGGGTACTGGGGAACTGAACTCAGGCCAGCTAGTTTTCCAGACCAGTTCCTTTAAGCACTGAACAATCTTCCTAGCCCTCAAGATTATTTTTCTAGATGCCCACAGAGAGACTGAGGCAAAGACAACTTTGAGTGTTCAAAGAATTGTCGATCTGGAACCAAATTAGCTTGGGCTATCTTGAGCTCCTTACACGGGCCATTCATTATATATCTTTGTGTTTGATCTAACATCCTTACAAACCTAGCTGAATCTTTCTGGAATGTACTAACAGAGCACTTACTTCTACAACCAAACAGTTAACAATGTCACCAGAGAGTATCTGAAGTCTACAGCAGAGATTTCCGTGCTTTGCTGTAACATGTCTACGTGCTTAATGCTATTATGTATGAAGTTCTTATGATCTATTATTCTGAGACCTTCATGAAACTGTTACCATGCTAGAATTTGGTGTCTGAGGTAACTTGGATCTTGTTCCTGGGCATGTTCACTCATATTTGGCTCCAGAATGAAGTCTCTCTTAAATCCCTTTGACGTGAAAGCTGTGCTTTGTGCTTTTTTGTCCACAGCCAGAGAGCACAGGAGCCGAGGAGGAGGAAAAATAGAGACAAAAGGCAGCAGTTGCTTCTAGCTCGGGGAGGACATATAATACTGCTAAGATGAAGGACTGTCTCTAAGGGAAAAAGAAGGCTCCAATGGACCTGGTTTTGTGGCAGACACAAAAATGGACTATCTGTATTGTTTTCTTTTATCCTCAACTTCTCAGCTTGTTGTCACCCACTGACAGGTTTCGCATCTTAAGAATGAGACTGAACACCTTTTCCTGTATTGCTCATAATACAGGAATTTCTATTTGCCAAAACAGTGCTGGCTGGACCCTTACTGTCAATAAAGGGCAATGGGGCATTTAGGGCTCAGATTCCCAAATTACCTTTCTGGGACCTAGAGTACAAATAATACTTATTTACTCAGACTAGTAAAATGAATTTAGATAGCCAATAATCCAAATCAGTGATTCTATTAATATGAATATTTCCTATCTCACTGCCCAGCTCCATTATTAAATGAGGTACAAAAAAGTAATACCAAATTTGAACTTTTGCTGAGTTCTGAATTAATAGTCTAACTGAAACACATCAAGTACAAAATGCTTGGTATATCAGGCATTCCTAATACTGTTCTGATCAAAGAACATTAAGAAAGTCCTAACAAGTATTTTGTAAAGCATTTTACAAATAATTTTTAAGTTACATAAACAACCAATGATCTATTTCTCTTCTAAAAATCATGGCTGATTATTTCCACACTCCCCTAGAGAGATGTGCACTGATTTTCTAAGCCATGGACAAATAAGCAAAATGAAACCAAAACTCTTTGCCAAAATGTGCTGCTAAATAATCAAAAATAGCATCTGTTGTTATTTAAGCTGAATACCACTGGAAAATATCAACAGGACTTTATTGTTGTTGGCGGTTATTTTACTAGAAGAAAACAATAAAGGTAAAACAAAAAGATGTTTAAGTGGAAACAGAAATGATTATGAAAGAAAACTGGGGTTGTAACATATATACAAAAAGTAGTCAAGAAAATCAAAAGACCACCCTCTGATCCTAAAATGAATAAACGTTTCTGTGAATTGAAAATTTTAAAAATCTTTAAATAATTTTATTACTAATGATAAAAATATTAATGATTTAAATGAGCAAATTATACAAAATGATGCCTACCACAGAACAGAATAACTACTCTCATGAAACTGTCTTATGTCTTTCTTACTCTTAAATCAAACTAAAGTTGAGGCATTTAGATTAAAATGTTTTCCACATGAAAAAGTTTCAAGTTTCAGAAAAATATAAACTGGGACCTAGAGGCCAACAATAGCAAAGAAATTAGGTTAAGTCTCAGTAAGCCAACTTAACCACAATGGAAACATGCTAGAAAGTTGGTCTGATGGGGACACTGGAGCTCTACATTTCAAAATATACCAATGAACATTAGGATGGTCCTCAACTTTTTTACAAAGAAGGAAGATATTTCTAAGGCCTCAAGGAATGTAAAAGCCTAACACTTCCTTCAGAAGTTCTTTGGTTAGCTCCACTATGGGACAGGTGTTACCTCAACAGGCTAGAGAATATTCCTGGACTGCCTGGCTACCAATAAGAATATGGTTAAGAAAGAGAAAAGACCAAGGTGGACCTTTTCCTTTTCTACCTCTTCTAGACGCCGCCTCTGTTCTTTCTGCTGCTCTATCCGTTTCTGCCTCTCTGCCAACAGTTGCCTCTTATACTCTTCCTGTTCCCGGAGCTGTTGCTCCTGTAGGAGCTGCTGTCTCCGCAGAGCCTCAGAACGTTCCTTGTTCTCTTGTTGCAGCCTCAGGAAATCACGACGGAGAGTAGACTCGCCAGGCACATTGACAATGGAACTGCAAAAGGAAGCAGGGCTGTCAGGGCTTTATGCACATGCCCTGGCCTGAAGGAGCATAGTATCCTGCTCCCTTTCAACACTCATTCTCTTCAGAGGGACCTTTATCATTTACTAAAATCTTAATTCTGTCCTAGACACTTGCCTAACAAAGCCTTTCTACTTAGAATTTTCACATCAACACAAATTTTATACACAATGAAAGGCCTTTGTTTTCTTCTATGTCCTTAATCCCTCTTTGGACCCCTTATTTTCCATCATTACACAAATACAGGATGTTCTCTGGTACTTACCTTTCCTTCATCTTTATGTGACCAACCACCAAGCCCTGCCCTCACACTTTTTATGGTCAAGGACAACAATAGAGCCAAGAAAGCTGCATGAATTAAGCTTTGTATGAAGATATAAATTGCTCATGAAATCAGTTCAAACTCCTTTATAATTTTTCTTTTTCTTTCTTTTCTTTTCTTTTTTTTTTTTTTTAATTTTGGTTTTTCGAGGTAGGGTCTCACTCTAGCCCAGGCTGACCTGGAATTAACTATGGAGTCTCAGGGTGGCCTCCACCTCACGGTGATCCTCCTACCTCTGCCTCCCAAATGCTGGGATTAAAGGCGAGCGCCACCAGTCCCGGTTTTTCTCTAGAATTTTTAATTTAAAACAGTTTCAAATTTTATCCTACTTAAGAAACAGAAGATGTTCTGATTTCTTTAGTAAATTATTTTCCTTTAATCTACCACTTTGCAGCACATGGCTCCTGCAGGTCTCACTCCATTCACCATTTTAGCTTTCTTTTGTTCCATTACTCAGTCATAGGTAATGGCAGCATGAATAAACTCAGGCAAAGTCTCATTACTAAAGTCCAAATATTTCTCTCAGAAATTATACTGGTGACTTGCCAAGTAGGCTGTACTGGCTGTCCTGTGAGCCCCAGGAATCTGACTGTGGCCACCTCCCCAGGGCTAAGATTGCAAGTGTATGCCACCACACCCAGCCCAACATTTTTATAAGTTCTAGGGATGGAACTCAAATCCTCAGGATTGTAATCATTTTAATCTTTTGAGCTATCTACCCAGTCCTCTTTGACCAATTTTCACTCTTTCATCTTTTGCACCACTGCACCTTGGGAAGCCAGAGATTAACCAAAATAGACCAGAACATGGATCAAGACAAAACACACCTTGAAAGAGGAAGTTAGAAGGTTGTGTTCAGGATTTGGGGACATTTTCAATGGAGGACCTGCTAGTTCATGAATAGACTTTCTTTGAATACAGGATCAGACTATCCAGTGGAAGGCCTAGGACCATTTTTGCTACCTGGAGCATTAAAGGGTGAAGGCTGTTTCCCCGACCGAGCCTGAAACATGTAATTGGGTACCTGTGCACGTGTGTGTGTGTGTGTGTGTGTGTGTGTGTGCGTGCGCATGCTTAGGAAGTCTGTCATAGAGAAAAGAAAAATGAGAGATAGAGATAGGAAGGTACTTTCAAAGTAGGTACTACAGTCCAAGAGCTTTATAAAATCCAAGCATCAGCTACTTAATCTGAAATGTAATCTCTTCACAAAGCAGGATACAGCAGAGGCATTGTCTCTACCTTGGCTCTCCCTCCTGTTCAGGCACTTCCTCCTCTTCTTCCTCACTCCCACTGTACTCATACTCAGTTTCATCTATGAAGATAAAAGCAAAACAAATAGGATAGTTCACAAATCCTAACATGTGCCTCAAAGCACATTTTTAAAAGCACAACAGCAAAAACAACAACAACAACAAAAATAAGCATTCTTTGTGTAAATAGCATCTGGTATGAAGGATGAAGGACTTGTCAGAGAGGATAAGACACTAAATTCTTAATCAAATGGTGGCAATTTCCTGAACTATCCATATTCCCTAGAGAAGACCCAATTCCTCTATAGTGATAAAATCCCTTATGTCATTTTCTATCAGAGTCCAGAGTGACACACTGGAAAAGTGACCAAGAGCACCAGCAAATGATAAAAATTTGTTTTAATGCCAAATTTTTAAAAAAGATATACATTTTGACAATAAATTTTATTATTAACTTGGTCAGATCAGGAAGCAGATAAGACAGACAGATAGATAATGATTCATAGATAGGTAGATGATAGATGATAGACAGACAGACAGACAGATAGGTAGACAGACTTAATTGCTGAAAAAAACCAAAGCAACTAGGAGGTACTTTGAGATGTAAAGTTCCACTGACAGGCAAAAAAGAAAGGTCTGTTGAATGGGAAAAAAAAATGAAACATAATGTACTTGTTGGGTAAATAGAATCAAATATCCCCATGAATGGCAAAACAAGGGAAAAAGTAATCAAGTGACTGGAAAAAAAATGTGGGGAGATGGCTCAGTAAGTAAAATGGTGGCCATACAAGAAGGAGGCACAGCACCCATGTAAAATCCAATTGATAGCATGTGTGCCCACTCACACATAAATATGTATGCCCAACATACAGACATATTAACACACATGCACAAACACATGCGTGCACATACACATACAATAGGCATAGGCAGGATTTTACAGGACATAGCCCCAGGAATTAATAAATGGGATGACATGAAAAAAAGAGCTTCTGCGTAGCAAAGGAAACTATAAGCAGAGCAAACAGCCTACAAAGTGAAATAATCAGATGTACTTCAGTCAGGGACTTAACATCTAAAATAAAGAACTACAAAAATTAAACTTCAAAAAGCTAAAACCGGGTTGGAGCCATGTAAGCCAGATGCACAAGGTGGCATGTATGTCTGGAGTTTGTTTGCAGTGGCTGGAGGACCTGGTACATCTTTTTTTCTCTCTCTCTCAAATAAATAAATATAATGTTTCTAAAAATAATTTTTATATATTTTCTTTATTTGAGCGGGGGAAGAGAGAGAGAGAATGGGTACACCATGCACTGCAAATGAACTTCAGACACATGTGCCACCTTGTGCATCTAGTTTTACATGGGTACTGGGGAATTGAACTTGGATCTTTCCACTTTGCCAGCAAGCACCGTAACTGCTGAGCCATCTCTCCAGCCCAAGAATGTTTCAAAAAACCAAAACAACCAACAAATAAATTAGCTTATGAAATGAAGAGACTCTTCAGGAAAAGGTACCTCCAACACACATATTTAAGTGTTCAACATCCTTAGCCATCAAGTAAATGCAATAATAAAATGTTAACTTTAAAATGTCAAAATTAAAATAAAGTCATTTTAGACAACAAAAACAAATAAAAAGGTGAAATGAAATAATAATACCTTTTTCTCCTCTCTTCTTTCTGGTCCGGTCTATATGATCCTTAAGCTGGATTCTAACTTGCCTTTCATTAGGCTGGTCCCTTATAAAAGGATGTTTTAAAAGCTGCTCTGTAGAGGGCCGTTGCATATAATTCTTTACCAGGCATCCTTCTATAAAGCTGAAAAATTTCTTTGACCTGTAAGAGGAAGTAAAAATAGCATAAAATTTCTACCACATAGAATAAAGCTCCCAGGTATCAATAATTTGTAAGCCTGAAAACAAGGAGCTTCCAAGTTCACTGAGCAGCTGCAAGTACACAGGAATAATCTAAGCACCTGGATAGGAACTCAGTTTTGGGGGCTCAGAATTATTAATTTAACACAGGTTAAGAATTATAAAATATACACTATAAAAGAGCTGAGAAGGAAGCCAGATTTAAATGAACTGTGTTTAAATATAACGCTGTTGACTAATCACTAAGTCATAGCATGGAAGAGGGAAGGGAATAATAGAGAGGGGTCTTCATTAAGTGGGAAGCAGACAAAGGGACGGATGCCTGCTGCCTAGAAGACATGGACAGACAGTGAAATGCACAAAGGAACTGCCTCATGACCCTACCAATTTGAAACTTCAACTATAGTTTTGCACCGGCTGATGGATAAATTCTCAATGCTTAATGTACAAAGTTAGAAATAACAGTTTGGATCAAATAACTGTTAACTACGTTTGTGCTAGTAGCCACTTTTAGCTTTGCTTCTTAATACCATTCCCAGTTCATGAGGGCTTATATACAGCCCTACCACTGGTTGGGACACTTACACCACTGTATCTTTTGAGACTCAGCTCTTTCACTGTCTCTTAGTAAGTAAGCCTATCATGGCAGCATCCCACCCTACATGCCCCAGATTAGGAACATTAGTTGAGGTTAGCTGACTTTAGCTGATTGTACAATTTAGGTTTTTGTCTCCCCTACTAGTTTAAAATGGTAAAGGTTGAAATTTCTTATTTTTCAATTTATTAACAATGGTCAACACTAAGTATGGCATACTATAAAAGGTATTTAATAAATGTTTGTTGAATGAATGAGTTATTCAATCTTTAAAAATCAGTTCAATTATAATTACTTCACTGCTTCTAAGAATCACTTCTACTTGTTATTTCCAAACTACTTTTTAATTCAACAAAATATTAACATATGAATTTATTCATACTAGACTCAGCAAAAAATAGAGAAAGAAAATAAAGTGGAGGAAATTTAAGTATATCCAATATGAGGTATATAATCAAACTTACAGAGGAGAGAAAATAAAACTACTTTAGCAGGCTGGGCATCAATTAAAGTTCAGATATTCAATATCCCAAAATCAGGAGAGAGAATACAACATTCCAGAGAGTAGTAACAACATGAACAAAGGGATAAAAGTATCAGCCAATAATGAGTCATTTTCCAAGGCTAGTATAAAAAGTAGAAAAATAGGCCAGGATTATCTCACAGAAAGGCTAACAGTCACTTGAAGTTCTATGGCAAATGAGGAACATGACATGTATAGTGAAACATTCAAACAGAGAGATTACTAAATCCTGTGGGCATAGGAATCATTTCATAGAATTGACTTACAGCACAAATAATAGTTCAGTCACTCCCAAGACCAGGAACTGTGAACCTGGATCCCTGAATTAAAAGTCTTGCACTGTACACACAAACTAACATTAGGGAATCAAGCATCTATAGCATATTTCTTAAAACCAACAATCAAATTCTACTGGGTAAGACAGACTAGTGATGATCTTCTGGAGTATTTGCTTTAGATAGAGTGGTCAATTCAAACTCTCCCTGTATTTAGTAATCCTCACAGGATAGTCTCCTTACAATTAAATCTGAGAGAGGAAAAGAACAAAAAGCAAAGATCACCTGATTCAGCATGACCTATATAGTTACTTTAGCCCCGCAGTTTAGACTTGAGCAGTACACTATACCTTGGTGTGCCTGGTGTTGGCTATTGATGATATCTAATTGAAGCTAAAATAGTCACAATTGTGTGGGCTTTAAGAACCTCTCTAAAAACTGGTTTAATGGAATTAGACAATCTCAGTTACCTATATTCAAATATGGTTAAGGATAATACATAAAGAAGGAGAAATTCTGCCAGCAGAAAAAAGGGGAGAAAGGAACCATGAAATGTATTGAGTTGTACCAGAACAGTAAAGGAAAATGGGATGAAAATATGTATGTGTGTCTATACCCAAGAGAAAAATAAAACTACAAAATGTTAGAAAATGAGAAAACGAAGAAAACAATGGACAGTGACACCTAAAAGAACAACCCAAGGTAGAAGGCTTGTCAATGAGACCTTCTGCATACTAGAAAAGGTGGAATAAAAACAGGAAGGTAACCAGCATTAATTGGAAAACTAGTAAGAACAGTTCCAAAAAAGAAAACTAAAGTCCATATTGGTGGGTTATCACTAATACAAGACTAAGAAAGCAGAAAGGGGCACGGAGAGCAGAGATGAGACCCATATGCACAAGAAGCTTGAGTGCAGACAAGAACTGACAGGGGAGAACTCACAAAAAGTTCAAAGGGAAAGTGGATAATGTCCACAAGCAAAAACACACTGTCTTTCCCTTAAAGATTTTTTTTTTAACTTTTGTTGTTGTTCATTTTTATTTATTTATTTGAGAATGACAAAGAGAGAGAGGGAGAGAGAGAATGGGTGCGCCAGGGCCTCCAGCCACTGCAAATGAACTCCAGACGCATGCACCCCCTTGTGCATCTGGCTAACGTGGGTCCTGGAGAATCGAGCCTCAAACCAGGGTCCTTAGGTTTCACAGGCAAGCGCTTAACCACTAAGCCATCTCTCCAGGCCCCCTAAAGATTTTTTAATTTAGCTTAAACACGTCCCAAAAGAGCTAAAATCTAAAGGCTTTCCTCAGAAGGTCATGTCACCATCCTCCATGAGTGTCAGTATTTTCTTTTCGTTTTTTTGTTTATTTATTTATTTATTTTGGTTTTTCAAGGTAGGGTCTCACTGTAGCCCAGGCTGACCTGTAATTCACTATGGAATCTCAGGGTGGCCTCAAACTCATGGCAATCATCCTCCCTCTGCCTCCCGAGCGCTGGGATTAAAGGCGTGTGCCACCATGCCCGGCTAAGTATTTTCTTTATAAAGTCGGGAGAGCATCAAGGAAGGGGAGAGCTGCTTCCCAAGAGAGAGCACCATTTTTTTTTTTTTTCCTGTTCAAATGCTCTTCTGGGATGAAAATGAAGTTGCCTAAATTTTACTTTATAAAAGAAAATGACTGTACTGTTATTGTTAGGACAAGTGTCTTGCTATATTGCCCAGAATGACCTCAAGCTCCTAGGCTCAAACAATCCTTCTGCCTCAGCCATACAAGTAGGTAAGGACAATGGACATGCATCACAGCACCAGGCACCCTCCATTAATTTCAAAATCCTACTTTATAAGAGGAAATTCAATACATCTTTGCCATTTCAATGGAAAAAATGTTTTGCAGCATATTATAATTTTGAAATGTTTAAATAGTAAAATGAAGGTTTTCTTCTAAAAAAATTGTTTTTTTTTTCATCACGTGAATTATTGTGTAATTCAAAGAGAATTTATCAAGGACAAAAAATAAAGAAATCAATGCACTTATAATTGTTCTAGGGATACCGGCTTTTGTACTTACTGAAAATAGAATGGCCATAATTTTGTTAGAAAAATAAAATTATGAAAGGAGGAAGGGAAGGAGGAAGGAAAAGAGGGATGGAGGGAGGAAGGGCAATGCGTATATAGCTTACCATTTTTTTGACTTCAGCCGGGGAGGAGGGTTTCTGGGAATGAGAAACAGTGCTCTCATTGGATGCATGTCACAGAGAGCTGGGGAGAGGAGATGGTTGTGTCAGTATGGCACTTTACTCATTCTTGACTGCTAGGACTCATTCACAAATAACTTCCAATACTCTAATTTCCTTGTCCATCTGACATGAGTGTCAACCAGTCTAGATATGTAGTTATGAACTCTAGGGTATTCCTTGCATTTACCATTTAAAAAGATCAAAATATAAGGAGAAGAGCAATAAGAAGAATATCATTTCAAATAGATATCGGAAGTTTTCATAAATCAAAGAAAATACTAATTCAAAGTTTAAACCTTCAAGCCATATTTAAGATTACATGAAAATGATTTTATTTTCATAGGGCTGTTCTAAAGATCAAGACATAGTTTGTGAAGGTCTTTACACAGTGCCTGAAACACAGAACATTTTAAGCACTCCAGATAGGTTGCTGTTTGTTATTATTGCAAGTATTACTAGAAAAGAGTAAAAGTGAGTGTGAAGTAGAGTTGCTTACTTTTGTGCAATTCTTATTTGTATTTCCACTCACTCTCACACATACACAATAATGAGTCAGCATAAACAATGTGCATATTCAAGAGACTCTTGTAAGGCTCCTGGGAACGGATGGGGTACAGGACAACAGTATTCTCAATGTGAAAGAAAACAGACCAAGCACTACTTCCCCATCTAAATTTCTTGCAAGGAAATAGAGGGAACACAAGGTAGACAACCATTTCTCCATTGCAACTAATTTAACTGTCAATAGTGTACTTTTTCATTCATTCAACAAACACTTATTCAGCAAATATATACCAGGCAGTTGTACATTCTTTGGGTATGCCTTTAGAGGGCCAGCAGAAAATGTAGTGGGGGGGAGGGTTTCCTTCATTTCTCTACATTTCTATTCCATGGCTTATCAAAGATCAATCTTATTAAGTTCTTATTAATTTAATCCAAGGAAAAGCAAACTACTACAAATCTTCATAAACAATAGAAGAAAATCCACAAATAAAAAGAAAAATTATGCCAGAATTTTAAGTTATTTTATATGCAGGTGTGTGTATGTGCATGCACACCAGGATTTCTGACTACTGCAACTGAACGCCTGTCCAGCTTTATGTGGGTGGTTGGGGAAGTGAACCTGGGTGAGCAAGCTTTGCAAGCAAGTACCTTTAGCCACTGAGCCATTTCCCCATGCCCAAATTAGTTCTTATTAATCTCAGAGTATTCATATAATGTTATTTTAATAAAAGAAAATACAGCCCACAGAGTTACCAAAGGTCTCTGAAAATAACAGTGGTTAAAAAGAATCACTTTCATATCTACAATTGCACCATGTTTATGGGCCTTTCACCCAACTGCCCCACCCAGAATGGGTCAATCCATGGAGGTATTCCTTGAATTCTTGGTAGTAGTTTAGGTTACACATAACAAAGGGACAGAAAAGGAAAGAAAGTTACTTACGGGGAGCACCTTCTGCCATCTCGATGGCTGTGATGCCACAGGACCAGAGGTCACTCTGCAAAAACAAAATGAAAACAGGATATAGATACTAATATTTGTATTTCTAGATAGGCACACAAAGAGAATAAAAGCTTTCCTCAAGTGAACAAACCAAAAAAAACCTTGCCAAGAACTGAAAGCAGGTTCATTTGTAGGAATATTGCTGTACTCAAGAGTTCTATACATGACACTCAGAAAATGGTGATGAACATAAGACCAGCCAGATTTATTAAAATTCAAAAAAGATTTCCCAACAGCAGATAATATCTCTTGCCATCAGTCTAATTCATTTACGCACTACTCTAAATCAAGGCTACTGCAATCAAACTTCAGATGGTTGAGCCACCTAGTGGGCATGTGTGACCTTGCACTTGCCTCACCTTTGTGCATCTGGCTAATGTGTAATCTGGAGAATCAAACATGGGCCCTTTAGGCATCAGAGGGAAACTCCTTAACTGCTAGGCTCTCTCTCCAACCCTAATTTTTGTTTTATGAGAGAGACAGAGAGAGGGGGGGGGGGGATTGGCAGGCAAGGGCCTCCAGCCACTGAAATTGAACTCCAGATGCATGTGCCCACTTGTGTGCATGTGCAACCTTGCACAATTTACATCACTTTGTGCATCTGGCTTATGTGGAATCTACAGAGTCAAACATGAGTCTTTAGGCTTCACAGGCAAGAGCCTTAAGCACTAAGCCATCTCTCCAGCACTGTGTCTAATTTTGAATTAAAGGATCATTTTTATTTAAGTGTGACGCTATTTTGGGAATGTTAGAATACATTCAAACTTTAAGCATATGTTAAAGAACAGAAAGTCATAAAGCTTGCAATCTATTTTAAAATATTTAATATAAAAATAAAAATTTTGGACTGGAGAAATGGCTTAGCAGTTAAAGCACTTGCTTGCAAACCTAAAGGACCCAGGTTCAATTTCCTAGGACCCACTTAAGCCAGATGCACAAGGTGGTGCATGTGTCTGGCATGTGTTTGCACTGGCTGGAGGTCCTGGTGCACACATTCTCTCTCTCAAATAAATAAATAAATAAATAAATTCAAATAAATTTTTAAAAACTTCTATAGTATTGGCTTAAATTAATCCTTACTAATTGGGTACTTTTAGTAAATAATGAAATACACTGGGGACAATTAAGGCATGAACTCAATTCCAAACTTCATTAGCAGGTACGTTAACCACTCTGGCTCATTTAATTAAAAGAAGTGTTGGTGTTTCCCCCCCTCTTAACAGCAGTCTTATTATAAGCATAGTCAACCTGAGTATGATTGTCAAATACTGCATTTTACACCTGGATTAAAAGTAATGCATTATTGATTCATGTCCCTAGATGTCACTCTAATCACTTCAATGTATTAATGTACCTAATCAAAGCAGTAAAAACTCTTTATACTAGAATACTATAAAGTTTCAAAGATGAAGCTGTAGTATATTTTGACAATTTGGGGGGGAAAAAATAGTATCCTCTTTTAATTAACTCTTGAGGAAATTTCCATGTCCAAAATAAACTGTGGCCCAGGCCATCTAGCACTATTTTGGAAAATGAATACCCAAAGTAGGACCCACAGCTTTTTCACTGAAAAACCAGGTAGGTACAAGGGGTCTGCAATTCATATGGCAAGGCTCCAAAATTCTATTGAATGTCAAAGGCCCAGGGGTGGCCCAGAAAGGCGTGTGTCTCTTACTCTATAGTCGTAAGTGGCATCTGGGTTCTCATCACAGGCAATGACCTCAGGAGCCATCCAGTAGGGGGTGCCTATGAATGTATTTCTCCGTCCAACAGTCCTGTCCAGCTGAGCACTCACACCAAAATCAACTAAGGGGAAAAACAAATTGAAGAAGGAAGGAAAAGTGGATTACAATTAGCAAACAAGTAAGATTCAATTTTTTTTTAAAGTCTAGAAAGAGTTAGTAGGGGGTCACTGTAGATTGAAACCACACTGCTTGCAACCTCTTCAGGTAGACAGTACTGTAAAGGAGTGCCCCTTCCAGAACAAAGGCACCAAGACCACAAAAGACCTTCTACCAACCCAAAAGGTCCTAGGAGGTCTGGCCCCAACAGCCAAGGACTAGCATGGGGCTGTTTTATGAATAATAATCTTTGGTGTAAATTTAGGGAAGCCTCAGGTTTAGACAAACAAGCCCCACTTGATTTAGCTTTGTAAGTAGAACTATGGTTTTCCTGGAAAGAATACAGTCTTGTACTAAATAAAGAGACTCAAGAATACACAAAGAAGGACTGGAGAGATGGCTTAATGGTTAAGGCTCTTGCTTGCAAAGCCAAAGGACCCAGGTTGAATTCCCCAGGACCCACGTAAGCCAGATGCACAAGGTGGCACAAGAATCTGGAGTTTGTCTGCAGCGGCTGAAGGCCCTGGCATGCCTATTCTCTCTCTCTCTCTCTCTCTCTCTCTCTCTCTCTCTCTCAAATAAATAAAAATACTTTTAAAAAATGTATATATATAAAGAAGCTGGGCATTAATCCCTGAACTCAAGAGAGTGCAGTAGAAAGATCACTGTGAGCTCAAAGTCAACCTGGACTACACAACAAGTTCCAGGTCAGCCTGGGTAAGAGTGAGATCCTGCCTCAGAAAAGCCAAAACAAAAAATACATAATGAACGTTTTTGAGAGGACTTGAGACGTTAGATGATATTTCAGTGACTTCTACCTCTCACCCAATTGAATATAATAAATGATAGTCTAGAAGAAAGTTAACAGATGGGAGGAAAAGTTGGTAAAAAGTCCACAATGAATGTCTGTTCCCTAGTACTTGCCCACATTATCAATGCCCCCACACGGCCATGAGTCCAACTAGAATGCATAGAGGAGAAGCAGAAGCAGCATGCAAAGGCTCTACAAGGTGCTGGGCCATCTGTAGAGACCATGTGCTCCATCTCTATGGATAGACCTGTTCAGGAAAAAAGTGGGCCTGGAGGTATGCTCACTGCTGACTGCTCTTAGACCAAGAGATGTAAGGCCATGCCCAAGTCAGGACCAAAACAAAGTCTGAGCAAGCCTCACAGCTACTACTGACTCCTCAGGGCATCATGAGACAAGGATAGGGAACACACATAAAATCCCATGCCAGTGGCTTCAGCTTAAGTCTTGAGAAGCATTTCTAATTGGGCAGACCCATCATCCAGTGATGACTAGTAAATGCGGGCATTATGCAAAGTAGTGATGACACAGATTTTAAAATACAACTTCAGATTTGGGGGGAAATGTGGACTACATTACTGACAGCATAAAGAAAAGCATTATGAATGCTTTAATGTAAAGAATAATGATTATGTTTAAAAACATGGCAAATCATTACATGATAATAAAATGGGAATATGTTCAGATTTATCTAAGGGAAATATTTTAAAAATCTTTATAAAGTCAAGGTATTTATCCATGGATACTACACTGAAGGGAATACATCAAGTGCTAGATAAAAATACACTCAGGAATAAAATAATCCTAGCTACTGTGCTTCTACAATATTCTGGTAAAGGGGAATATTTTCTTGTATTTGTTAGAAATTGCACGTAATTGCCATATAATTATAAACTGTGAACAGTACTATGAAAGAACAAAAGAATAAAAGCCCAAGACAGATCACAATCAAAGAAAGACTTGGAAGAGAAAGCAAAAGCTGCGACTTCAAAAAGGAAGTCAAGTATTCTCAATGGGGAAGAGTACATGCCAAGGCCCTGGGCAAGTTCTCAGTTGTAAAAGTAACAAATAACAGTGACAGAGAAAGAGAAAAATGAAGGGGGTCAGAAAATGAGATATTTTAACAAGGTCCAGATCTTACATGAGTTTTCTCCAAAGTAAAAGATAATGCCACTAAGGGTTCTGGTACAAGCAGGATCTACATTCAACCTTTCTGCCTTAGCTTCTGAGTGCTAGGATTTTTACCATGCCTGGCACCTCCAGTTATCCAACCCAGAAAGTGAAATGGTTTGATTTTTAGTACTAAACTGAGCTTGGAGTGTATCTCAGGATAGAGCATTGGTTGAGCAAGTGTGATGCCTTGAGTTTGATATTCAGTACCATAAAAATGTTAGCTAAAGTAAGACAGAAGAAATCAAACCAGTTTGGATGCTAACTAGAGGACACAGTAGTAAGAGAAGGAAAGTTAGAGCCTAGCTTAGCTAGTTTCCATGTTCTTAAGGAAAATAGAAACAGAGAACATAAGTTAACAGAATAAATTTTTAGCTAGCTACTAAAGGGGCAAGGAATGCTACTGGGCGCAGCAGATGGATACATCTGTTTACACTGTACACATACCGAGTTTCACCTCTGCATTCTCCGTCAGCAATACATTCTGGCCCTTTATGTCTCGGTGTATTACATGATGAATGTGAAGATGTGCTAGTCCCTGAAAGAAAAGATTTGGATTTTAGTTTTTTGTCCCTGTTAAGTAGACAGCTAGGAGCACAAAGTACACATGTGGGCCAAGTTTTCCTAAGTCCACATTTAGAACGTAATACTTACCCAAGGTGCATTCCCAAGAAGGTATTGTTAGCCCAAACTCACATACAGAAAACAGGGGGCAGGGTTCTCCCTATGGAAACAGCATGCCTAAAACACACTTTAGATTGCCATCTGCAGTTTCTCTGCTATAATTTGTGCTATTTGTGTATGGGATGGTTCCTTTCCCACACTATACTTCTTCTATCTTTCAGTGAAAGACCCTGTGAGTATGATGGAGCTAGACAAATCCCAGGAGGAAAGAAAAAGGTTCAAGAAGGGTTTGAAATCTGGCTCTTAGAGGATGGTCTGTATTCTACAGCACAACAGCAGACAGCTAAGTGCTGGCCAATGCCACCTCCACCCCAAATATAAAATGATTAGCCATCTGAAGAGCCTTGTGTGGAAATAAAATATCTTTCCCAAGGAAACAAACTTTACTGTGCTATAGTACTTTTGATGATCTTGTATCTGGCACGAAGCCCAAGAGGATCTATAATGAGAAGAGGTAGAAAAGCACACAAGGCATCCAAATATGGCCTACAAAGCAGCAATGTGTCATTCTCCCAACCCATTTACTCTTATGCCCCTGGCTGGAGAAACCAAATCCCACAGCTTGCCTCCTTAGTACAGGAGTAATCTATTAACTCTGAAATGTCTCAATCCAAGAAGGGCAGTTTACAGGTAAGAGTTTGAATTTCCTGTTCAAAACCAAAGATTGAGGACAGACTGACAGGATCTCACTCATGTAGGCCAAGCTGGTTTTACACTAGACTCTCCTTTCTCAGCCTCATTGTTACCATGCCTAACATCCTGCTAACGCTTTTTGGCTGGGGAAGGGGATAGGGAACCATAATCAATCTCAGTTACATAGCAAAATATCCACTAGTAACTCACTCACATGCAATTTTCAAATGAAAACTCCTGCAACCCCTCTGTGCACTGTCAGTGTGGCTTCATAATGGACAGAAATCGCTTTAGTGGGTCCTAAAAGCAGCAATTCAGAACACAGTCTGGGCTCATTAGCCAACTGTGCTGTAAATAACATTAACCATTTGAATTGTACTTCATAAATATTGCATGAGATTCTAACAGCTAATGCCAATATGTCCACAACATAATCTTGAAATCCAGCACTCAACACCATTAGTATTGATTTGAAAATCCATACTGAGTTTTCATAGATTTCTATAAACAATTCAAGATTATTTCTCCTCCCCTTAACCCTGATCCAAAGGAGAGCAGCCATTAGGCACTTTATAATAACTTTGATGACAAGTTCAGAAAAATACAGAAAAGCTATAGTTGTACTTGTATATCTGGAGACTGGTTCAAAAGATATTCAAAAACTTCTTTCACATATAGAGTATCTAAGGATGCTCAAGTCTTATATAAAATCATATGGCATTTGCATATGACCAATGTTCATCCTCCTGTATACTTTAGTTGTCTTTAGATTACTTAGAATACCATAAAAACAACACAAATAGCTGTTATGCTACATTATTTGTGTAAAAATGACATGTTGACATACCTAATACAAAAGCAATTTTTTCAAGTATCCTCCATCCACAGATGTAGAGAGCTATAAGATTTGAAGGGTCAGCTCTATTTTTAAGTCTACCTTCTTTAGAAGTTCCCGAGTCAAGCCATGATACAGAATAAACTATCAAGCTAGTTGGGTATAGAGAGCCCTTTGATATCAAGAGAACTATCTATATAGGCAGAAATGATGAAAAGATATCTGGACTATGAAATTATAAATGGGAGCACAAGATGAGAACTAGAGCACCAGAGCCCCTGATTTCCTTACCCTCAGGATTTCTCTGGAGATATAAGCAATCCAGTCTTCTTTGAGTGTGTTCCCTTTGGTGTTCTTCACAAGATCTGTGATGGAACCAGCCCCACAGAACTCCATAACAAGCTGAAGGGTACAGAACACATTTTGTGACTAACACATCCCAAGTTTCAGTACATCACCAACACTAGTACATGCAGCTCCATCAGCCACTGACTCCACTATTTTTGCCTCTAAGATGTCCTATTTGTTACACACTATGGTCTTCAAACTATTTCATATTAACTGTATTTGGTTCAAAAGAGAAATGCTATCGGTGTGTGTGTGTGTGTGTGTGTGTGTGTGTGTGTGTGTGTGTGTGTGTTTTGGGGGGTTTAGGGTCTCACTCCTTTTCTTTTTGAGAAATGCTATTTTAAGGAGTGATATAGTTCCAAACACGTACTACTTAACACACATTTAAATGTTTAAACAGTATGAATGCAACTATATATGCACAGCATCTAGAAAATGAACAAAACAGTTTGAAAATTTTTAACTATGATTAATGAATTTAGGCAATAGAAATAAGGGAAATTTTGTCCAATTTTCTTTCCTTCCTTCCTTTTTTCTTTTATGTGTGTGTACCAGGGATTAAGCCCAGATATATTTATTTATTTTTAAATTTTTTGTTGGTATATATACTCATTATACATAATGCCGGGTTTCATATGGATGATTTTTTTCAAGTACATCATATCCTTTGACAGCACTCATCTGCTCCTTTTATCCCCTCACTACCATTCCCCTGCTAGTTGCTTTCTTAAGATCTCTCACTTCCAGGTGGTTTAAAAAATTATCAAGCTTTCCTATTAAAAAGTTTCTTATAAAAAATTTTATTGTATTACTTTCAAGTTCCTAATTTCTTTGTTATTTGGTCACAGTCCTTTGAGAAGGTACCATGAAAGTTATAAGGCAAGGAGAACTTTCGAATCTATGAGCTTCTGCCCCTTATTTGTGTGTGTGTGTGTGTTTTCCTCTCCATGTTCCCAGTACTTAATAGCCTTATGGTACAACCATGGAGGTAAATGTTCACAAATACCACCTACCCAAAGTTGGTCATCATGTCCTGGGGGACTCTTTTTAATGAAAGCACCATAATATGTTGCAATATTTCTATGATGAGAATATTTCTTGAGCATATTTATCTCCAGTTTGATTTCTTCCTCTTCATCCTTAAGAAAAAAAAAAAAAGAAAAAGAAACAATAAAGCATGCAGCTTTTCAAAGACTTTACTCCCCTCCCTCATGCAACATAAGTGATAAGGAATGTATATATTCTCTTCATCCTCAGGAACTTACATTTTGGAATATGACTACAAGAAAGAGAATGTCAAAGGTGACAATAAGCATGGAAAACAGTAGAATGGACATTGGTAGAGGTCCAACCTGTTCCTCTACTGGTGATGAATTCACATTTACCTCAAACTCTTGAGCTGAAGTTCACTCACAGGATGGAGACATGCATGCACACAAAAGTAATTGGTATTATTTCAACTTAGCAAAGGCCATTTCCTCCTTGGAAATATATGTAAATGCAAATCATCTTGCAAACATTTGCAAGGCAGTGGGCAGAGGATTTACCATATGACTATAAGGAGGCAGTATAGTCCGTGGTGTCATGCCCAGTGAAGATTCCCCAACTCAGAAGAGGGCTCAATAGAAATAAAGCCAGAAGAGCCAAGAACAAAGAACAAAATTTCAGTGAGCAGCTTATTTCAGATTTGGCAATTCCCCATGCCTCCTGTATTAAGAAGAAAGAAGGAAGAAAGAGGAGGAGGAAGAGAAGGAGGTAGATGAGAAAGAAAGAGGGAAGGGGAGAGGGGAGGAGGAAGAGGCAGCATCTGTGAAAAAATTCAGGAATGGAAGGTGAAGAAAGCAGATATAAATACATGCTCAGAAAATAAAAACTAAATTGTCCTTGTGAATGGCCACAGCTGAGAGAATTCTGGAGTCTCCACCTTTCTCCTACGCACTACAACAGCCAGCATGGGCATTCTGTTGCCTGTTATACACAATGACAAACATTCTGCAAACAGGCAGAAAAGAAAGATTTGAAGGGCATGTGAATAAATAAAAATCTAAAGAAAAGTGAAGAAGTTATAATATGCAAGGAAGAGTAAAATTTATTTTAGAGTAGGAAAGCATAGTGTAAGATCTCAGAAATAAATCTCATGGCTAGATTGTCTAGAATTCTTTATGCTGTACATTTCTCCAAAAGGAAATGATGATGTGATCCTTACAACTTTTAGTTCTTCACTGAAACACTTCACATAGATTTGTGCTCTTACCTTTCCACAAAAGACCTGGGATTTGAGAGAGAGAGAGAGAGGGAGAGAGAGAGAGAGAGAACGCGCGCGAGAGGGAGAGAGAGAGCAAGCGTGTGTCTCCATCTATAACAATCAAGACAGAGAGTATTCAAACATGTGTATGTATGCACACACAAAAGCTGAAGACATCAACAGCTTTAGCCTAGCATTTATAGAACCTCTCTTAAAGTCACAAAGAAATTTGGCTCGTAAATATTATACGTTAAAAGATGAATATCATCATATATTAAAGATGACACCAGATGAAAAGGGAAAAAAATACAAATTTTAGTTGTATATTACTGCTTTAGAAACTAAATGTACACCAAGACATGTAATCATCCTAAAGTACTGATTCTAAAGATGGAAACTTTATTGCCTGATGTAACAAGAGATAGAATTTATACTAGACACATAAATATTGAATATGATAGATACCACAGTATCTCTGAAAACTGACAAATAGTTACTATAGACAGGTTTAGTCCATATGATGATTTTCATTTGATCCCTCTACACAGGAAAATCATACCAAATGCATATTACTTCAATCTGTGTCTCAAACATGGCCATGAGGAAAGTAGCAATGAAAACTAAGATAACTGGCATTTGGCCTGGCTAACATATAAAAACACTTGTATCTGAATTCCTTCTACAAAGGAACTTCATATTAAAGCATTAATGGATTACTTATTTTTTAGAGAATTCTTAAAAGGTTTTATTTTATTTTTATTTGAGACACAGAGAGAAAGCAGGGGACGGGGGGGGACAGGGGACCAGAATGGGAACACCAAGGCCTCCAGCCACTGCAAACCAATTCTAGACATATGCACCATCTTGTGCATCTGGCTTATGTGGGACCTGGAGAATAAAACCTGTGTCCTGAGGCTTTGCAGATAATCACCTTAGCACTAAGTCATCTCTCCAGCCCACATGTTACTTTTTTTGTTTTTTAACATCAAGCATAAAGCTGTATGTCTCCAACAACAACAACAAAAATTCAATCTGTGACAAGCTTTATTTGTGTTGTTTGTACATATTGACTAACATACAGGGTAGGATAGTGGTAGGCTTGCTGGAAAGGAGGCATTTGAAGCCTGTGTATAGAGTGTTCAAGACAAGTCTCACTGTTAAACGTGTTGACAGCAGACAGCCAGTGCTCTTCTTTCCTTATATTCACTATACCAAGTGATCAGAAAGTGAATTAATTTTTTTAAATTCTTATTTATTTATTTTCAAGCAAAGAGAGAAAGAGTAAAAGCGAGATTGGGCATGCCAGGGCCTCTATCCAGTGCAAATAAACTCCAGACACATGTACCACCTTTTGCATCTGGGTGGGTACTGCAAAATCAAACATGGCTCATTAGGCTTTGCAGGCAACAGCCTTAATTGCAGGGCAATCTCTCCAGCCACCTGAATTATATTTTGATCATCTATTTTTATCTAAAAACTAGTAAACACATAGGATCTTGTTATATAAAGAATGAGTACTGCGGGCTGGAGAGATGGCTTAGCAGGTAAGCGCTTGCCTGTCAGGTCTAAGGACCCTGGTTCGAGGCTCGATTCCCCAGAACCCACGTTAGCCAGATGCACACGGGGCGCACATGTCTGGAGTTCCTTTGCAGTGACTGGAGGGCCCTGGCATGCCCATTCTTTCTCCCTCTCCCTCTCCCTCTCCCTCTCCCTCTCCCTCACTCTCCCTCTCCCTCCCTCTCTCCTTCTCTCTCTCTGTTGCTCTCAATAAGCAAAAAAAAAAAATAATATAAAAATACTGGAAGGAAGTCATATAATCCTTTCAAAATTAAAGCTTTAGAACCAAGTGTAACAAAGTTTGAAACATTACCTCTCTTGCTTTTGTGATTTTTTTTTAAATTTTTATTAACATTTTCCATGATTATAAAATATATCCCATGGTAATTCCCTCCCTCCCCACCCCCACACTTTCCCGTTTGAAATTCCATTTTCAATCATATTACCTCCCCATTACAATCATTGTAATTACATATATACAATATCAACCTATTAAGTATCCTCCTCCCTTCCTTTCTCCACCCTTTATGTCTCCTTTTCAACTTACTGGCCTCTGCTACGAAGTATTTTCATTCTCACACAGAAGCCCAGTCATCTGTAGCTAGGATCCCCATATGAGGGAGAACATGTGGCGCTTGGCTTTCTGGGCCTGGGTTACCTGACTTAGTATAATACTTTCCAGGTCCATCCATTTTTCTGAAAATTTCATAACTTCATTTTTCTTTACCGCTGAGTAGAACTCCATTGTATAAATGTACCACATCTTCATTATCCACTCATCTGTTGAGGGACATCTAGGCTGGTTCCATTTCCCAGCTATTATAAATTGAGCAGCAATAAACATGGTTGAGCATGTACTTCTAAGGAAATGGGATGAGTCTTTTGGATATATGCCTAGGAGTGCTATAGCTGGGTCATATGGTAGATCAATCTCTAGCTGCTTTAGGAACCTCCACACTGTTTTCCACAATGGCTGGACCAGATTGCATTCCCACCAGCAGTGCAGAAGGGTTCCTTTTTTTCCACATCCCCGCCAACATTTATGATCATTTGTTTTCATGATGGTGGCCAATCTGACAGGAGTGAGGTGGAATCTCAATGTAGTTTTAATCTGCATTTCCCTGATGACTAGTGACGTAGAACATTTTTTTAGGTGCTTATATGCCATTCGTATTTCTTCCTTTGAGAACTCTCTATTTAGCTCCTTAGCCCATTTTTTGATTGGCTTGTTTGATTCCTTATTAGTTAACTTTTTGAGTTCTTTGTATATCCTAGATATTAATCCTCTATCAGATATATAGCTGGCGAAGATTTTTTCCCATTCTGTAGGTTGCCTCTTTGCTTTTTTCACTGTGTCCTTTGCGGTGCAAAATCTTTGTAATTTCATTAGGTCCCAGTGGTTAATCTGTGGTTTTATTGCCTGAGCAATTGGGGTTGTATTCAGAAAGTCTTTGCCAAGACCAATATGTTGAAGGGTTTCCCCTACTTTTTCCTCTAGCACTTTCAAAGTTTCCGGTCTGATGTTAAGGTCTTTAATCCATTTGGACTTAATTCTTGTGCATGGCGAGAGAGAAGAATCTATTTTCATCCTTCTGCAGATATTTATCCAGTTTTCAGAACACCATTTGCTGAAGAGGCTGTCTCTTCTCCAGTGAGTATTTTTGGCATTTTTATCGAATATCAGGTGGCTATAGCTACTTGGGCTTACATCTGGGTCCTCTATTCTGTTCCACTGATCTACATGTCTGTTTTTGTGCCAGTACCATGCTGTTTTTGTTACTATGGCTCTGTAGTATAGGTTAAAATCAGGTATGGTGATACCACCAGCCTCTTTTTTGTTGCTCAGTATTATTTTAGATATTCGAGGTTTTTTATGATTCCAAATGAATTTTTGGATTGTTTTTTCTATTTCCATGAAGAAAGCCTTTGGAATTTTGATAGGGATTGCATTAAATGTGTAGATTGCTTTAGGTAAGATTGCCATTTTCACGATATTGATTCTTCCAAGCCAGGAACAAGGGATGTTTCTCCACTTTCTAGTGTCTTCTGCAATTTCTCGCTTGAGTGTTTTAAAGTTCTCATTGTATAGATTCTTTACTTCCTTGGTTAGGTTTATTCCAAGGTATTTTTTTTTTTTTTGATGCAATTGTGAATGGGAGTGATTCTCTGATTTCATCCTCTGTGTGTTTGTTGTTAGCATATACGAAGGCTACTGATTTCTGTGTATTTATTTTGTATCCTGCTACATGGCTGTAGGTTTTGATCAGCTCTAACAGCTTGCTAGTAAAGTCTTTAGGGTCCTTTATGTATAGAATCATGTCGTCTGCAAATAATGATAACTTGATTTCTTCCTTTCCAATTTGTATCCCTTTTATGTGTGTCTCTTGCCTTATTGCTATGGCTAAGACTTCCAAAACTATATTAAATAGAAGTGGAGACAGTGGACACCCTTGTCTTGTTCCTGATTTTAGTGGAAAAGCTTCCAGTTTTTCCCCATTTAGTAATATGTTGGCTGTAGGCTTGTCATAAATAGCCCTTATTATATTGAGATATGTTCCTTCTAGTCCCAGTCTCTGTAGGACTTTTATCATGAAGGGATGTTGGATTTTGTCAAATGCTTTCTCTGCATCTAATGAGATGATCATGTGATTTTTGTCCTTCAACCCATTTATGTAATGTATTACATTTATAGATTTGCGTATGTTGAACCATCCCTGCATCTCTGGGATAAAGCCTACTTGGTCAGGGTGAATGATCTTTTTGATATACTCTTGTATTCTGTTTGCCAATATTTTGTTGAGAATTTTTGCATCTATGTTCATGAGGGAGATTGGTCTGTAATTTTCTTTTTTTGTTCTATCTTTGCCTGGTTTTGGTATCAGGGTGATGCTGGCCTCATAGAAGGAGTTTGGTAGGATTCCTTCTTTTTCTATTTCCTGGAAAAGCTTAAGAAGCAATGGTGTTAGCTCTTCCTTAAAAGTCTGGTAAAATTCAGCAGTGAATCCATCCGGGCCTGGGCTTTTTTTAGTTGGGAGGTTATTGATAACTGCTCGGATCTCCATGTTTGTTATAGGTCTATTTAAGTGATTAATCTCATTTTGATTTAATTTAGGTAGGTCATATAGATCAAGGAAATCATCCATTTCTTTCAGATTTTCATACTTTGTGGAGTATATGCTTTTATAGTATGTCCCTATAATTTTTTGAATTTCTCTGGAATCTGTTGTGATGTTACCTTGTTCATCTCTGATTTTATTAATTTGTGTCTCTTCTCTCTTTCTTTTGGTCAGATTTGCTAAGGGTTTATCAATCTTGTTTATCCTTTCAAAGAACCAACTCTTTGTTTCATTAATTCTTTGGATTGTTCTTTTTGTTTCTATTTCATTAATTTCTGCCCTAATCTTTATTATTTCTTCCCGTCTACTACTTTTTTGGTTTGCCTTGTTCTTCTTTTTCCAAGGCTTTAAGGCGAAGCATTAGGTCGTTTACTTGCGACCTTTCTAATTTCTTAATATAGGCACTTAAGGCTATAAATTTACCTCTTAGAACTGCCTTCATTGTGTCCCAGAGATTTTGGTATGTTGTGTTCTCATTATCATTTGACTCTATAAATTTTTTGATTTCCTTTTTGATTTCTTCATTGACCCACTCATCATTTAGTAGTGTATTGTTTAGTTTCCATGATTTTGTGTATGCTCTATAGCCTTTCTTGCTACTGATTTGTAGTTTAATTCCATTGTGGTCAGATAGAATGCAAGGAATTATTTCAATTTTCCTGAATTTGTTAAGATTTGCTTTGTGTCCTAATATATGGTCTATTTTAGAGAATGTTCCATGTGCTGCTGAAAAGAATGTATATTCTGCAGCCTTTGGATGAAATGTCCTGTATATATCTGTTAGGTCCATTCCTTCTATGACCTCATTTAGTCCAGATGCCTCTCTGTTTATTCTTTCCCTGGATGACCTGTCAATTGATGAGAGTGGGGTGTTAAAGTCACCCACCACCACTGTGTTTGGTGTTATCTGTGACCTTAGTTCTAATAGTGTTTGTTTGACGAATTTGGGAGCCCCCATGTTAGGTGCATATATGTTTAGGATTGTAATGTCCTCCTGTTGGAGTGTGCCCTTAATCAATATAAAGTGACCTTCCTTATCGTTTTTGACTAACTTCGGACTAAAGTCCACCCTGTCTGATATTAGGATAGCAACCCCTGCTTGTTTTCTAGGCCCATTTGCTTGAAACACCGTCTTCCAACCTTTCACCCTGAGATAATGTCTATCCTTTGTAGAAAGGTGAGTTTCTTGGAGACAACAAATTGTAGGATCCTGCTTTTTAACCCAGTCTGCAAATCTATGTCTTTTCGTTGGGGCATTGAGACCGTTGATATTAAGAGATATTATTGAAAGGTGTGTATTTATGTTTGCCATTTGTGTGTGTGTGTGTGTGTTACTTGTTCTACCTGTGCTCTCTTCTGTTAACTGGTATTTGAGTATAGCTGGTTTTTTCTAGGTTCCTTATATGTGTGCTTTTCCTTTTGTTCAGCATGGAGGATTCTATCAAGTATTTTCTGTAGAGCTGGTTTTGTCTTCAGATACTCCTTTAACCTGCTTTTGTCATGGAATGTCTTTATTTCTCCATCTATTTGGATGGATAACTTTGCAGGATAAAGTAACCTTGGTTGACAGTTGTTATCTTTCAGAACTTGGAATATATCACTCCAAGCCCTTCTGGCTTTAAAAGTTTGTGTTGAATAATCTGCTGTAATCCTGATGGGCTTGCTTTTGTAGGTAACTTGATTTTTCTCTCTAACTGCTTTCAATATTTTTTCTTTGGTTTGTGTGTTTGGAAGTTTGAGTATAATGTGGCGAGGAGAGTTTCTTTCTGGGTTTTGTCTGGCTGGGGTTCTAAAGGCTTCCTGTATCTGTATTGGCACCTCTTTCCCAATTTGGGGAAAATTTTCCTCTATGATTTTGTTGAAGATGCCTACTATGCCTCTGGAGTGGAGTTCTTCTCCTTCTACTATGCCCTGAATTCTTATATTGGATCTTTTCATAGTGTCCCGAATATCTTGAAATTCCCACTCATACTTTTCTATAAGTTTATCTTTCTCTTTGTTGGACTGCATTAGGTCTGCCACCTGATCTTCTAGCTTAGATATTCTGTCCTCTCCCTCATCCATCCTACTGGTGAGATTTTCTACAGAGTTTTTTATTTCATTAACTGTGTTCTTCATTGCTAGTAATTCTGACTGGTTTTTCTTATTATTTCTATTTCTCTATTTATGTCTTGTATTGCCTTCTTTATTTCGTTAAATTGGTGTCCTGCCTCTTCTTTGATTCCTTTGATTTCCTCTTTGATTTCTTCTTTGATTGTTTTCATGTGTTCTTTGACCTCTTTGAACATATTTATAATTATTCTTTTGAACTCTTTCTCAGGCATTTCCTCTAACTCTTTCTCACTGGAGGACATTTCTGATGCATTAATACTTTTAGGTGGATTTATATCGTCTTGCTTTTTAGTGTTTCTTGTGTTATAATGTATATATTTTTGCATCTTGGAGTAAGTTAATGCTTGGATTTTCTAGCTAGCTGTGTATTCTTAGCTGTATCAATTGATTTGATGTAATATATTTTCAGGGTAGGACCTTAAGGTATTAGGTGTGGCTCTTAAGACTCTCAGAGTATCTACAAAGATGTTCTTAGGGGTTGAGTTTCCCTGCTATAGGAGTATTCAAGCAGGCTGAGTGGAATAAAATACTGGTAGATTCTAAAATTTAACTAAACACTGTACACATCCAATCAAAAACAGCCCCGAGTGTGTATGCAAGAGTAGTTATTATAATGACCAGATCCTCTATCAACAAAGAGGTTTAGATTTCTGGTCTGTTGAGGTATCCAAGTCAGCTTGTGACCAAGTGAGACCCTTCCCTGGTGCAATCCCAGTTACCTTGGGTGATTGTGGTCTCAGTCAAGTTGCTGCCTGGGTCGTCGGGCTGCTGTTCTGATTTCTGGAGCTGGGCACTTGCTTTTCCTACGGGGCAAACTGAGCCGCTGCTGCCGCCTCTGCTGCTGTTGTAGCTGCCACCCCTGGAGCCACCACTGCTGCTGAAGCTGCCGTTGCTGTGTCCACCGCCGCTGCTCACCCCGAAGCCGCTGCTGCGGGATCTGCCACCGCTGCCGCTCCTGGGTCCGCTGCTGCTGGGGCCACTGGTATCGGTGCTGGAGCCGCTGAAGTTGCTGCCGAATTCTGCTCCTGCTTGGGTCCCGCCGTCAGCCCAAGTTGGCGTGGCCGGTCCCGGGCCGCTTCTGTGTTCGCTGGAGCTGGGTTCAGGCGGCGGGGGAGGGGAGGGAGCCGCGGCTGCTCTGGTTGTATCGCTTCTCCACGTGTGCTTTTACCTCGCGGTCTGCTCCTCCCTCCGTTGCTCGCTGCCGTTCTCCCCTCACGTTTCCCGAGTTGCGGAGAGCGCGGTGTGAGGGGAAAATCCCACACCTGGCTTGTCCTGCGGCTCGAGCCGATAGTCCGGCGGCTTTCTGCCGCTCCGCGGCTGCGGCGGGTGGCCGAGCCGTCCCGGAGCCGCTGTTCCCGCCTGTGCAGGCTCTGGATGCTCTGGAACTCTTCTACTTCTCCGCTGCCGCCTCAATTTCCTATACACCTCACTTTTTAGTAAAAGTGTGTATTTTGCTGAGTTTTTTTGGTCTTTTTCCCCCCTAGGCTGCTTTGGCGTGGTACCTACGCCGCCATCTTAACCAGAAGTCCCCGCTTTTGTGATTTTAAAATTGATGACAAACATTTGATAAAATATAAAGAATTTAGCACCACTAATTGTCACTTATACCTAGTTATGAATGGCTACCCTTGTAGAAAGAGCATCAGAAATACAGATATTGCCTATGGCTCTGAGTCATTTAAATTAGAATCTCAATTATGATTAATGCTTATTCTACAGCATTTTACATTGTCTTTAGACTACAATAATAATGATCCAAGTTATGAGCTCCAATCTCCCTTTGGTCATTAGTCAGAAGTTTGATAGTCTCATTTCAACATTTAATATGTTACCACTACCACCACTATTCCTCCACCAAGACAAACATCTCATTTAGCAGAAGATGCAACAGCAAATGACTTAGGCATGGCTTGTACTAAAATTTTAAACAATTCCAACAGATGAAAAGAAAATTGAATTGGTAAAACCACATGAAGGAAGAGTAGCCAAAACTAAAGATGGAAAAGCCACATGGAAACCTATCTTTGTTAGCTAACTTATACACACACATACACACAAATGAGTGTAAGCAGAAGTACTCTGTGTGGGTGGAGAATGCTTTGCCCCAAAGCCAGATATGGTTATAGGAAAAACCCAGTATGTGGGAAGGACAGACTTTCCCAGTGAGTTACTGATCAGAGAGGCTAATGAAGGCCCCAAAATGATGCAGGCTATTGCCAGTGCTCTTGGTTCCCCCACCAGAACTAGATGATAAACCTACTGCTGAATATACTACATGCTATGGTTGTAGGAAAACAAACTGGAACTGACCTAAAATCCTCCTCTCTATTGGCCTGCTGTTATAGTGCTGAAAAGTACTATGCAGGCTGCTGTGGGAGAAAAATCAACAGTATTAACCAGTAGTGGACCCTGCAGCTACACAACTGGCCAGCCAGGCAAAATGGGCTCCCTGATGCAATAGTGGCATGACTGTTAGGGGACAAACAACTGCTCCTTGAATGCATTTGAAGCCTGTTCCATGGGAGTGAATTCATGCCTGGAACTGAAAACTTAGTCAAAAGCCTATGGCTTGGAAGATCATGTGCCCTACAGGGAAAGCTATTTCTGTTGTTTGGCTAAATGAATAAGTCATTCCCACCAAACTGCCTTCAATATTTATGTCCACAGATTAATGCTATTCGAACTTTCAGTCAAAGGAGCTTCTTTTTTACAGATGGTGATTAATACTAGAAAGACTCAAAGCTCATCAAAGTGCTGAAAAAGTGAGAGTTAAGTGCTCAGCACTAAATGACACATCTCTATCACACCTGCCAAGGTTCAGGAAACACTGAAGAGAGGTGGTGGAAAGAATGTAAGGACCAGCCAGGTATGGTGGCACACACCTTTAATCCCAGCACTCCGGAGGCTGACAGTTTGAGGCCACCCTAAGACTACATAGTGAATTCCAGGTCAGCCTGAGCCAGAGTGAGACCCTACCTCGAAAAATCAGAAAAAAAATGTAAGGACCAGATTATAGGGAGGAGTGTTTTGGAATGCTGTCTTCAGGACACAAAACAGGTGTCATTACATTCATGACACCACAGCAGCTGTTACCTGTACAATATTAGACCTATCTATCAACATGCCAGCATGATGATGGAGGGCAAAAAACAGGACATCAAAATAAAAGAGATGCTAGTTAGAAAGAAAGAGTTTGGTGGGAGGGGATAAGTGAAAGCAAACAAAGTGGTAAGAGGGGGTTGTGATCAAAATACATTATGTACCTATATGAAAATCATCAAAAATTTAAGCAAAATAAAAAAAAAAAAAGCTGGGGAGATGGCTCAGCAGTGAAAGGTGCTTGCTAGCAATGTCTGCAGCCCAAGTTCAATTCCCCAATCACCCAGAGAAGGGAGATGCAAAAAATGGCTTAAGCATGTGGACTTTTGTTTGCATCAACAAGAGACCTTGGTGTGCCCATAAAAGCATGAATGCGCACATGCACAACTACACACACATAAAAATAAAACATACATATAGTCCAAGCTACTGTGTCCTTCATACTTCCTTCTTTAGGAGAGCCAAAATCATCACAAATGAGGAGGATGGTCTAAAGGATGGATAGGGGATTTGGGGAAAGAAAAGGAAGGAAGGCTTTCTTTTGGTTTCCACCAATGGCGAGGTAGCTGCTAGCCCCCACTTTGTGATTTAATGCAGCTGGTGCCAATTAGCAGTTTGGCCTCTGACCAGAAAAAGGAAAATCTCATAGAAAAGGTCTTTGTCTAGAGATGAGATGAGCTTTCAATCCCCCACCCAACCTGGCTGTCAGAGAATGGGGGAGGAAAGAACATCTTCACAGAGGTAATTTTCACATGCAGCTATGAGTTAAAAGTCAAATGAGAAGCCCTGCCTACTTCACCATCTGAGCACCATCTGAGGCATATTATTAGTGTTTGCCTGTTTGTTTATGTCTTTAATTGTTCTGGTATTTCTTTATAAATATTTAGTGATTCATTTGCAGTGCTTCAAGTATGCTAGGCAAGTATTACATTGCTAAGCTACACCACCAGTCTCTTATTTTCCCTTCAAATGTCATTTGAACTCTTATTACTGACTAAGTTCTCCTTCATCTCACTAGTAGTAATAATGACGTAATGAAAAATTAGCAAACTAGAGAAGCTTTAAGAGGGCTTGAGAACATTTTGAGTTAATCATCTTTCCATTTGGCTTCTATACAGAATTAAATATCAATGATAATTTAATGATCAAAGAATAATAAAATATGCAAATATCTCTGGCAGGTTTGGTACCAAAATATACAACTGAATGTATATATTGTTAGAATGAAAATATTTCTAAAAATTAGTTTACATTTTTGGATGAGTGTGGTGGCAAATGCCTTTAATTCCAGCAATTGAGAGGCTGCGGTAGAAGGAATGACATAAGTTCAAGGCTACCCTGAGAATACAGAGTAAATTCCAGTTTAACCTGGGCTACAGCAAGACCTGACCTCAACAAACAAAAAGAAAGAAAGAAAAAACAAGAGAAAAATTTACATTGTTCAGTCAACTATTATTGAACTCTTCTTTATATAACTTCAAACAAGGTTGTCTTTTAACTTGAAAATCCATTTATAACTGAGAGTATTATTATGCACCAAAAAAGTTTAAAGCAGCAAAGAATTAATCAAACTACTTTTTATTCAAACAAATAGAAAAGTTATGCAACTAAAACCACTATTCAATAAAACACAAATAAAGAAAACTATACAGATGCTACAATAGGATTAATTCTACAATAAAACTAAGCTTACAGTATCAAAGAATAAGTTGCTCTGCAAAATTAACCCAGTCCCCAAAAATCATTGAGTTCTCAAAGAAAAACTTATAAATTACAAAATTTAACCAAAATAAAAATCATACATGTAAGACAGCTTGTTTAAAAAAGAAAAAAAAAACACTTTTTGTACATGTTTCATATAAAAAACATACTGCATTTTATGTGAATGAATTAATGATTTTCTTCTGGTAAGTGTAGTAACCCTAAAGTCCAGAAGTGTTTATTTTTGCCTCCCCTCAATCTAAAGACAGCTCTAGATACAACAAAATCCTCAGAGCTTTCTACATCCTTTCTGTCACCTATTAAGTTGGTTCTTTGCTGATTTCAATGAGCTGTATCACTCATCTGGTATCCACAAATGTTATTTTTTTTTTATTGTGTAACATCAATATACCAAAACCTAAAGGATACAATGAAGACAGTCCTAAGAGGCAAATTCATAGCTTTAAGTACCTATATTAAGAAATTAGAAGGGTGAAGACAGAGTTCAGCAGTTAAGGCTGGGTTTAATTCCCCAGTACCCAAGTAAAGCCAGATGCACAAAGAGGTGAATGCATTCTCCCTATCTGTTATCTCTCTGCTTGCAAATAAATTTTATTTTAAAACTTAAAAAAGAAAGAAATTAGAGAGGCCACAAGTAAACAAACTAATGCTCTACTTTAACGCCTTGGAAAAAGAAGAACAAGGTAAACCAACAATTAGTAGACGGAAGGAAATCATAAAGACCGGGACAGATATTAATGAAATAGAAACAACACAAAAACCAATGCCAAAAATCAATGAAACAAAGAGTTAGTTCTTTGAATATTTGAAAGGATAAACAAGATTGAGAACCCCCTAGCAAAACTGACCAAAAGAAAGAAGAGACCCAAATGAATGAAATTAGAGATTAAAAAGGGCCTAATGAAATCAAAAAATCCTAAGGATATACCTTAAGAACATATACTCCATTAAGTTTGAAAAATCTGAAAGAAATGGACAATTTTCCAGATATATATGACCTACCAAAATTAAAGCAAAATGAGAAAAACCATTTAAACAAACCAGTAACAAGCACTGAGATCAAAGCAGTTATTTTAAAAAAAAAAGTCTTCCAACTAAAAAAAAAGTCCAGGCCCAGATGGATTAACTGGTAAATTGTAACAGACCATCACAGAAGAACTAATATCTATGCTTCTCAAGACTTCTCCCTAAAATAGAAAAGGAAGGAACACTACCAAACTCCTTTTACAAAGCCAGTATTATCCTGAAACCAAAACCAAAGAAACAATAAACAAAGAAAATTACAGATGTTTCTCGTGAATGTAAATGCAAAAATTCTCAGCAAAATACTGGCCAACAGAATACAGGAATACATTAATAAGATCATTCACTCTGACCAGGTGGATTTTATCCCAGAGATGCAGGGATGATTCAACATACACAAATCAATAAATGTAATACAACATAAAAGTGTAGGACAAAAATCAAATAATCATCTCAATAGATGTGGAAAAGGCTTTTGACAAAAATCCAACATCCCTTCATAATAAAAGTCCTAGAGAAACTGAGAATAGAAGGAACATATCTCAACATAATAAAGGTTATTTATGAAAAACCTATAGCCAACATTGTACTAAATGGGGAAAAACTCAAAGCATTTCCTCTAAAATCAAGAACGAGATAAGGGTGTACACTTTCCAAACTTTTATTTAATACTGCAAGTCTTGGCAATAAGACAAGAGTCACAAAACAAAAGGCATAAAAATTGGAAAGGAAGAGGTCAAATTATTATTTGCAGATGATATATACATATGGGAACCTAAAGACTCTACCAGCAAATGGTTAGGGCTAGTAAACACTTTCAGCAAAGTAGCAGGAAAATTAACACACAGAAATCAGTAGCCTCCCTGTGTACCAAAAACAAACACGCCAAGGATTAAATTAGGGAAATACTTCTGTCCACAATTGCCTCAGAAATAAAGTATCTTGGAATAAACCTAACCAAGACAGTGAAGAATCTCAACAATAATAAAACACTCAAGAGAGAAATTGCATAAAGACACAGAAAGGTAGAAAGACACACCATGTTCATGGATTGGATGAATCAGTATTGTGAAGATGTCTCCATTACAAAAAGCAATCTACAGATTAAATACAATCCTCATCAAAATTACCATGTAATTCTTTAACTTTTTAATGATTTATTTGTTCTTATTTATTTGAGACAGAGAAAGGGAGAGAATGAGAGAGAGAGAGAGTGAGAATGGGCATGCCAGGGCCTCTAACTACTGCAAACCAACTCCAGACACATGCACCATCATGTGTATCTGGCTTACATGGGACCTGGAGAATCAAACCTGGATCCTTAGGCTTTGTAGGCAAGCACCTTAACCACTAATTCATTTCTCCAAATTTCCAAAATTTCCCAAAATTCCAATATAATTTTTTACTAGAATAGACACCCCCCTCCCCCCCAAAAAATCCTAAAATTCATTTGGAAGCACATGTACACACACACACACACACACACACACACACACACACACACACACACACAACACCTCAAGTAGCCAAAGCAATTCTGAGAAACAAAAATAAGATTGGCTGTATCACCATATCTGATATTAAGATATACTACAGAGCCATAGCAACAAAAACAGCATGTTCCTGGCATAGAATAGAAACAGACACGCAGATAATGGAATGGAATAGAGGAAACAGATGTAAACCAAAGCAGCTGCAGACATCTGATTGACAAAAAATGCCAAGATTTTCACTTAAATAAATAACAACAAACAGCCTCTTTAAAAAAGGTGCTGGGGAAACAGAGTATGTGTATGTAGAAGGATAAAAACAGGTCCTTAATCTCTCTCCATGCACAAGAATCAAGTCCAAGTCTGAATGGATCAAAGACCTTAGTATCAGACCTGAAACTGCTAGAGGAAAAAGTAGGGGAAATATGTCAAGATATAGGCATATGCAATGACTCTGAATATAAACTGTCACTCAGGAAGTAAAAGCTTTTAAAAAGCTTTTGTACAACAAAATAAGTAGAATGAAGAGGCAATGTACAAAATGGGAGAAAATATTTGCTGGCTATATGTTTAACAGAAAATTAATATCTAGGATATACAAAAAAACTCAGGAAACTAAATAATAAGAACTCAAACAACCCAGTCCCCCACCCCCCAAAAAATGACCTCAGCTGGGCATGGTGGCACATCCCAGCACACGGGAGACAGAGGTAGGAGGATCACCGTGAGTTTGAGGCCACCCTGAGACCAACAACAGTGAATTCCAGGTCAGCCTGGGCTAGAGTCAGACCCCACCTTGTGAGAGAAAAAAGAAAGGAGAGTGGGAAATTAATCACTTATTTTTTTGCCATATCTTTTAAGTTACTTCTATTTCTGAGATGTTTTCTTAATGCAGTCTCTATTTGTTATACTGCAAAAGATATGGAGTTGAAATTTAGTTTTGTTTTAGAAATATTGCTAGTCTGTGGTCTTAGGTTCTTCAAATGTTATCTTTATTTAGAAATTAGAACTGGACTGTAACTGTGGGAAATGATTCAGTTATTATCAGGATCCTGAGACAGTTGCTTAATTTGTGGCAGTATTTGTGATGACTAAAATAGCATTTTCAGTTGTGTTCTAGAGTTAATTTTTAGCGCTTTTATAATTTTGTAATTACTCTTAATTGGTGTATGTTAAATAGCTACCAGATTTTGGACTCTCAGCAAAATCAGTAGAATGCTATTGCTTATTTTCTTAGCTATTGCCAACGGTCGCCAAGTAGAAAATTTTATGTATGAAGGAAAAAAATGTGTATGTTGGGCTGGAGAGATGGCTTAGTGGTTAAGCACTTGCCTGTGAAGCCTAAGGACCCCGGTTCGAGGCTCAATTCCCCAGGACCCACATTAGCCAGATGCACAAGGGGGTGCACGCATCTGGAGTTTGTCTGCAGTGGCTGGAGGCCCTGGCTCACCCATATTCATATTCTCTCTCTCTCTCTCTCTCTCTCTCTCTCTCTACCTGCCTCTTTCTCTGTCTGTCACTCTCAAATAAATAAAAATAATAAACAAAAAATTTTTTAAAAATGTATGTTAAAGTACATATACATTACTCTATAAAGGTATCTACAATTTTTGCTGTTAATTTCATAATTATGTAGATATTACCACTTTTTCACTGTATGAGATGAAAATATCCTCCTAAAGTCAAATGTTGGAATATTAGATATATTTGGGATTTTTTAGGGGCCTTTCTGTGATCATAATGAGTGGGAATAGGTGTGGATGACCATGAACCCCTTTTGGAATATTGCTTTTACCCATCAATCACAGTACAATTTCTGAAACAAATGTTTAATTACTTACAAGTAACCTAAATCCTTTGTACTCAGTTAGATTGGAGACCTAAACTACTTTGTCCTTAACACCTGTTTAAACCTTACTCTTTAAAACAAAAATAATAAACTGATACTGGAATTTATGGCACAACAGTTAAGTTTTCAATGTATTTGAGAAATATTAATTTAAAAAATTAGATATTATTTGCAGTCCATTTTGTTTTGTAATCAAAGGTTGGTTTTTCAGGTTTAGAATCTTTTTGGCTCCACTGAGAATGTATTTTTCATGAATAAATGAGAGTAAATCAAAATGCTTTTTATAAATATGCAACTAACTCAAGCCTAGCATATTATGCTTCCTCCATTTCCAGATACCTTTTATACATTGTGGTGCTTAAATTTTCAGTAGCTTTCAAAGTATTTTCATTTTTATGTAATTTGTATAGCATACACAAATCATGAGAGATTTTTTTTTGTTTTGCCTTACCTGCTTGAGTTTCATGTGGATATATACCAGCTCAGCTCAGCTCAGCTCAGCCAGTAGCTAACACAAATACTAACTCATCTTGAAATTGGTCTGCCCCCCCCCATGGCCCCTTTAAGTTTACTACGTTTAGAAAGAAAAGATAATTTTTATTATACCTTAACACTAATACCCTAATCTCCTTATCCCAAATATAATGGCACCAGGAAATGAGATTAAGAGTTTTGTTGCTTTTACATGTAGTACACATTTAAATAAACCAAGTAAAACTCACACCTTAATTGAAGGTAAATGGCATTTGCCTTCATTCTACCCAGTTACTGGTCAGATCATACTTAATGTTTGATGTGCCAATGAGGGGATTTTGTGAAGGTTTGTTTCATGCATACACTCCACTTAAGTGTATGCTGCCTTATTCCTGTCAGGTCCAAGCTTTGTCATGCCTAAGCTCTTTTACACTGAATCTATGATGCAAAAATGTATTGATGTGCTATAAACTTATGCATAATAAACTAAGTTATGGCCTATTATAACCTGTAAAACATTTCTTGTAAATTACCTAATTTATTTTTCCACTTATATAGTTTCTTATGCAAATTCACAGAGTATTTGTTGTAGCCTGTTCTGTCAACAGTCCCATGCTTATTTCCTTAGTGCGTATCTGCATGAAAGAAACTTGGTTTCTCTTGTTTGTAGCTACCTTCAGAATCCCTGCCTTTTGTGCAGTTTGTTACTTTTTCTAATTTTTGATATTCTAAATCAATGTTAGAATCATGCCTTTTATATCCTACTTTCCGAATAAATTCTCTTACCTACTAAAAATCAAAAATGACCTGTAGAACTAAAAAAAAATGTTTTACATCCTTAGCCACCGTGGAAATGCAAATTAAAACCGTCCCGAGATTTTACCTCACTCCTGTCAGAATGGCTGCCATCAGGAAAACAAGTAGCAATAATCGCTGGTGAGGGTATGAGAATATAAAGATTCCTGCTTTCTTGGTGGGGATGTAAACTGGTACAGCCATTGTGGAAATCAGTGTGTAGGTTCCAGAGACACCTAAAACTAGATTTAACATATGACCCAGCTATACCATTTCTTGGCATATACCCTAAGGACTCTATTTATTACTTCTGAGACATTTGTTCATGTGTTTATTGCTTCTCTATTCACAGTAGCTACAAAATGGAACCAGTCTAGATACCCTTCAACTGATGAATGCATAATGAAGATATGGTACATTTATACAATGGAGTTTTATTCAACTGGAAAGAAAAATGAAATTATGAAACTTACATGGAAATGGAGAGTCTGAAAAGGATTTTACTAAGTGAGTTAACCCAGACCCAAAAAGCCAAATGCTGCATGTTTTCTCTCATATGTGGATCCCAGCTGCAAATGTTTAGATTTATATGTGAGTTGGAAATAAAAGTCAGTAGTAGAAGCCAGGAAGCTAGAAAGGGGCTGGGAGGAAGAGGGTAGGGGTATGGAAAGAGTATTGTGGATATGTAAGTAGAAGAACAGAATACTGGGGGTAGAATGATCTAGGTGAGATTAGGGTAAGGGATGAAAGAGAGGAGGGATGGGAGGAGGGTTAATCAAAATTTAAGATGCTATGAATAAGCCATATGGAAACCTACTTCTTTGCTAGCCAATAATATAAATGTTAAAAACAGAGAGAGAGGGCTGGAGAGATGGCTTAGCGGTTAAGCGCTTGCCTGTGAAGCCTAAGGACCCCGGTTCAAGGCTCGGTTCCCCAGGTCCCACGTTAGCCAGATGCACAAGGGGGCGCACGCGTATGGAGTTCGTTTGCAGAGGCTGGAAGCCCTGGAGTGCCCATTCTCTCTCTCCCCCTCTATCTGACTTTCTCTCTATGTCTGTCACTCTCAAATTAAAAAAAAATAAAAAAATAAAAAATAAAAAAAAAACAGAGAGAGAGATGGGCTGGCAAGATAGCTTAGCAGTTAAGACTCCCCAGATCTCATGTAAGCCAGATGCACAAGGTGACGCATGTGTAAGGTCCCACATGTCCACAAGGTGATGCACTCATCTGGAGTTCAACTGTAGTGGCTAGAGGCCTTGGTACACCAATTCTCTCTTGCGCGCACACACATAAAACAGAGAGAGAGCACGAAAAAGAGAATTTAGGCAGAAGTATCCTATTGAGGTAGGTAACGGTGTACCCAGAGGCCATAGATTGATATTAGAAAAATTTCTGTGCCAGGGTATGATACCTTTCAGTGAGTTGCTGACCAGTGAGGCCCCTATCCCTAAAACATTACAGGCAATTGCTAAGGTTTTTGGTTGCCCATCAGAACTAAATGGTAAAACAGTAGTTCTGAAGACTTCACATGCTTGGGCTGCAGGTCATGAGAAATCAAGCTGGAGCGAAGCTAGAAACCTTCTCCCTGATGACTAGCTGTCAGAATGCTGCATCCCTTTGAGAGAAAGAAGGCACCAATGGCGTTAAACATCAGTGGACCCTACAAACCTTACCGTTGGTCTTTACCAAGTATACCAACTGGTACAATAGTGGCATGTCTATTGGGGGGGGGGGGACCAACTGCTCTCTGCTTGGACTTAAGGCATTTTCCACAGGAAGGAATACATGTCTGGTACCGAAAACCTAATCAAAGAGCTTACCTGAGGAGGAATCCTTGGGGGAAACTATGACTGCTGTCTGGCAAAGTGGATATATTATGCCCATCACACTGCTCTCTAAACACTTATGCTTGTGCCCACATATTAATGCTATTCTTACTTTTGGTTAGAGGAGTTCCTCTTTTCAAATGGTAATGACCACTTGGGTGACTCAAAACTTACTGAGAGTGCTGAGAAAAAGTGACACTGGGGTATTCAGCACTAAGTGAGACATCTCTATCATACCCTCCAAGGCTCAGAGTCCATTGCTAAAGAGATGGCAGAAAGAATGTAAGAGCCAAAGGGAAGAGAAGACTGCTTGCAATGCTATCTTCCAGGCACAACATGGCCTTGATATTCATGATCTCATGTGCTTGATGCTACTTACATAATATCTTCCTAATAGGAAGAAAAAATGGTATTAAAATAGAAATGAGACTAATTGAAAAGAAGAAGGAATTCAATGGATGGTGAATTTGGAAGGAGGAAAAAGATAGGGGTAGTGGGAGAGAATAATCATGGCTTATTATATGGAAATTGTCAATAAAAAGTTTTAAAAACAGAGTTATCATAGATTTGTGACAAAATGCAAACCAAAATATAATGGAGTGGTATATTTAAATGTTGAAAGGAAGGAAAAGTGACTTTAATTGCTGTAAATAAACCTGAATTTATACTTAAAAAGAAAAATATTGTGTAACATTCACCTGGAAACATAAGGAGGGCTTCTGATAGCAACTCAATGAACAGCATTCATTCTACTTCCTATGTCACCACTCACTTATGAACAGTCATAAAAGACTGGGGGTCCTGTGAATGATGCCAACAGGTCACAAGGAGGTCCAACCCATACCTTTGTAATATTGCCCAACCAAAAAAATAACATGTCAAGTAACTAATATTAATCTTAAACAATAAAGTTCAAAACAAAAAAAAAAAAAGGAAGAGAGGGAGGGGGGCAGGAAGGGGGGAGGCTGGCCAGTCTGTTGGGCTTGCCTCAAATAAAAGGGAAGATAGAAGGGCAGAGGGAAGGGAAGAAGAAGGAAGGGGCTGGAGAGATGGCTTAGCAGTTAAGGCAAAGAACCCTGGTTCAATTCCCCAGGACCCACATAAACCAGATGCGCAAAGAGACGTATGCTCTTGGAATTCATTTGCAGTAGGCTAGAGGCCCTGCTATGCCCATTCTCTCTCTCTCTCTCTCCCTCTCCCTCTCCCTCTCCCTCCCTCTCTCTCTCTCTCTCTCTCTCTCTCTCTCTCTCTCTCTCGTACATAAATAAATAATAAATAAATAAGTAAATAAAAAATTTTAAAAAAGAAAAGAAACCCAAAATCTACAACACTCAGTAAATAACAAAACTATATAATCTTAGCATCAAAATTTTACCGTCCACAATGTATATATGCCTGTCTACTCTATGAACTCTATAGTTTATAGCTGACCACATAACAATTCAAAAAAACCTTTCTGTCAGCTCTCATGGTCTGCCTCCCTCTATCTCTGGACTCCTGTCTGCCATCCCTGCTATAGGGCCACTGCCAGCTCTGCAGCAGCACTAAGCTTTTCCACCAAAGGTTGGCTGCAGGGAGGCCCACAAAACCCAAAGGACTATAGCCTCACTAGCTAACTTGCCTTCTTCAGGTCTGTTTCTTCCCCATTTGTCATGATGTATGTATGCATCCAGAGTCATGACTTAAGGTCACTCTTTTTTGGCTTAAGCGATTTCTATATCAGAGGGAGAAGCTAAGAGCAGCACTCATCATTCTGTCTTTGCCTCCCTGCTTTGCCAGAGGGCCCCTAACAAAGCATGTTGCTTCAGACACTAGTGGCAAACTCCATGAAACTCCCCCCAGTACAAGTAAGAAAAGAATACTATGTATACTGAATACTGTTGCTTAAAACCCTGAAAGCAGATCTCACCAAACAATGGCAAAAGGAAGCACAGTTTCAATGAGAATGTGATGAGAAAAATCTATTTCTGTGCCTCACATTGGCTCAATCTCTGTGCTCATATTCATTGGAGCTCTTGTTTGTACACTGACATGGTGAGTCAGATAAAGGCCACCTGATGAAGTGTTATCAATAAAAAGGAATAAAGAGAACATTTGCTCCTGGGAATGAAACTATCAAGGTCCAGATGATTTATCTCCTATCTGAACAACAAAACATGTCAGAGTTTGAAGGGCAGTGAAGCCTGAGAGAATGCCCCAGCTTACACCCTTGGGAGAGAGTCAAGATGGCACTCAAGGGACAGCAGACTCAAATGGGGCCAGAGGAACCTATGGATTAAGGAGAAGCTAAGAGTCAGAGAGGACACTGCAACCACAAGAACAGGATAGCTATCCAGGAAGAGAGAGCTGCCCAGAAAGCAAACCATAGAAATCTAGATCCTTCTGGAGGATTCAGAGGTGTACCAGCAATAGCCCCATCAGGGAAGACAGTAAATAAGGAGAAGAACGTAGTCTTGAAAGGACTCTGAGCACAGGGTTAGGAATAATGCATACTATGCATAATAAAAAATTGGATCAAAGTACTTTTGAGTAAAACACTGAGGGAAAAGACATCATCTCAATAGTGGGGACAAAATTAGGCCTGGACTAAATGCTGATTTGCTCCAATATTTTTTAAGTCAAAAATTTTCTAAGTAACACTAACTGCATCCAATAACCAAGGTTAGGAATATATACAAGGTAAAACTCCTAATGCCTGGCATCTACCTAGAAATTTCCAGGCATGCAAAGAAGCAAGAACTCATACCCACAGATGAACAAGAGCATACGCAACCAACAACCAGCTATTACTCTGTTGGTAGTAATTATTCTGGTGGACAGGAACTTGCTCATAAAAGAGCATGAAACCCAGTTATTTTATATGGTCCACTAATGATTTTTTGCTTTGTTCACTGGGATAAGTCTCATTATGTAGCCTATGCTGGCCAGCAAGTCACAATCTTCCTGACCTTGGCCTCCTGATTGGTGGGATCACAGGTGTGTAAAGCACTATGGGGTATTCAAGAGTTCTAAAAGATATACTACAATTTAGAAATGTACTCAATAAAATCATTATGTAAAGTCATATCATTTTTATCAAGTTATTATTAAAATAATTTTTGTTCAATCTTTAATTGTGCAAGCCAAGTTGCTGGTTCATGTCTGGATCAAATGAATAGATTCCTATAATCCCAACACTGAGGTATAAAATCAGATTCTGGAGTTTCACAAGCCAGCTGGACTGGACAAACTGGTAAGCTCCAAGATCAGCAAGAGACCCTGCCTCAAAGAGTAAGGTGGGAAGAGCTAGGAAGATGGCTCAACAGGCAGCACTACACAAGCATGAGGATCTACCCATGTAAAAAGCTGGGTGTGGCTGCACACCATGCAAACACAGCACTGAAAGACACAGACAGGAAGACTGCTAGGGCTTGCTGGTCAGTCAGACTAACCAAAACCCAGAAAACTCCAGGCTCAGTGACAGATGCTGTTTGGGGGAAATAAAATGGAAGACCAATAGAAAGCAGTTGTGTTCTCTGGCTTCCACACATGTGTACAAGGGGCTTACACATCTGTGTACACACAACACATACCCCTCTGGCCTCCACACATATGTACTCTTATAGCTGTGCACAAACAACTGCACACATCTGCACATATATATGAAAACTTATTAGGTCCCATTGAAACAATTACATAACTTAGTGATTCTGTTTAAAAAATTTTCTTAATTCTAACCTTAAAAATATCAGTGATCAAGCAAAGACCACTGACACACACACACATATACATATGTATATATCTCCATCCTGGTTTTACCTTCACTTTTCTCTTTTGTTTTCCATTTCTCACCTTAAACTATATAAATTCCTGCTTATATTTATAACACATTTATGATATACCGCAACAGGTAAGTGACAAAGGAAAGAGAAATAAAACAATCCTCTTCAGAAAACATCTTTCAATATCATGATGTTAAACCGAAACAAGCTATACTTTTTCACTGACTCTTGATCCTCCCAGGATAACAGAAATATGCTTGCTATACAACAAGGGAACATGCTCACATTTAGTGAGTGTGCACACTCTATCTTGTTAAATTCAAGTATTTTTCTTCTCTCTGGACAGTGTGTGTGCCTAAAAAGGGCACCCTTCTTTCTAAATCAGCAGTGTCCATTCAAATACAACTGAGGAATATCTGACTACTACTTCACATACTTGGAAAACCAACCCTTCAGGGAACTGTGATTTCTAAAAAGTGACTTAAGTCCACACACTTAGGAAAAACACAAAACAGAACCAAGAAATTCTATTTCCAGGCAGACATCCTTCTTTAGGAAAATTCAGGAGCCAAATTTGGACATGAGCATTCGTTTGGAATCATCATAATATATATACTCACATTCTCAATAGTAAGAACTGGGAAGATAGCTCAGCAGTTCAAGGGACTTGCTTGCAAAGCCTGGGTTTGGGTCCCTAACACATATATAAAGACAGACACAAAAAGTAGCAACATATACATCTGGAGTTTCTCTGCAATAAATAAAAATAAGTACGGGGGGGGGGGGTGCTGAGGCGATGGCTCGGTAGCTAAAGGCACTTATATGCAAAGCCTACTAGCCCAAGTATGATTCTCCAATACCCATGTAAAGACAGATATATAAGCATGTATGTCGACTTTATGTATCTAGAGTTTGTCTGAAGCAGCAAAAGGTCCTGGTATGCCTATACTCTTTTTTTTCCTCTCAAATAAGTAAAAATATCAAAAATGGAATGTGAGTTAGCAGGTATATAGTCTACTCTGTCTTATTACTTCTTAAATCTGTGAGAATCATTCCTTAGTACTTGGCATGTAGGAAAATTACAGAATGGTGTCAGCAATAATGTCTTCAATAATCAAACATCACTTTGTTTTTCCATTGCAACTAGAAAAGTAACTTAAAATGTCTTTCCTCTACTAAGAAACATATCTAGTCATTTGAAGAGAGGCAATTAGAGAAGTCCAAAATAAAAACTTTCAAAGTATTATTTCAAAGTTTCAGTAGAATTTTACACATTTGTCAAGCCCATTTCATCCTACAGAGCCAACATCTGCACTATACTAAGTCACACAAGCTGGCAACAAAACCAAAGGGGGAAGTTTTGCTCCAAGCCAAACGAAGACACTAGCCACTATGAAAGTGGTCCTCTTTAGGAAAGTCTGGTCAAATGAGCAGAATCAACATCTACTACAAAAAAAGTTCTGGAAAGATAGACTTATTCTTGTTTATCTCAGTATCCTACACAGGACCATCCACACAAAAGAGTCTCCTGCATACATCGATGCTGTGTTCAGCTCAGGTTCCTTACATGCAGGACAGAGACAGTGATACCTGGTTGAACCCTCATTCATTTATAGCAAGTGAAACACAACCCAGGCTAGTGAATGATAAAATTAAGTAACATGCAAAGATCTTCACAGTACCTAGCACAAGCCAAGTCTGCATTATAATCTTTAGAAAATAAACTATAATTGTTTGGCTTTAATAAATTAAGCAGTTAATATAATCATAAATACAATAATGCCCTTGAAATAGCCTTTTATGTAAAAGCCAACCCTGCTGAACTTAAAGATGACTTGATACCCTGACATCAGCCGGCAGACAGGCAATTCACACAACAGCTTATCAACTTACTGCTACAATGGCATAAGAGGTCTGAGGAAGGATGTTACAGACCAAAATGGTCAGTATCAATACCAATTATCTTCTCCCCAAATGCTAGTTAGGATAGATCTATTACTAACAAAAACTGACAACTTTAGTCCAACAATACATAGATACTAGAACAACTGGTAAGGAAAGTAACTAACTAATTACATTTTGTATGTTGTTGATTAGAAATAAGACAACCAATTGACTTCCGGTTAAGATGGCAGCGTAGGTACCACGCCAAAGCAGTCTGGGGGTGGGGGGGACCAAAAAAACTCAGCAAAATACACACTTTTATTAAAAAGTGAGGTATATAGGAAATTGAAAGGGCAGTGGAGAAGTAGAAGAGATCCAGAGCATCCAGAGCCCACACAGGCTGGGAAAAGCAGCCCCGTCAGGACCACAACTGCGGCAACGGTGGCGCACCAGAAAGCCGCCAGGCTCGGCTGGAGCTGCAGGAAAAACCAGGTGAGGGGAGCATCCACCCACACTGGAGCTCTCCACAACACAAGAAACGTGAAGGGACAGCAGCACTGAACAACGGAGGAGCAGATCACAAGTTAGAAGAACAAGTGGAACAGAGAGAGAACTAGAAAAGCTGTGGCTCCCTCCCCTCCCCCACCGCCTGTGCCCCGCTCCAGGGAACAGAGCAGTGGTCCCGGGAACCGGCCATGCCAACTTGAGCCGACTGCGGGGCCCAAGCAGGAGCAGAGTCCGGCAGCAACGTCAGCATCTCCAGCACCAGCAACAGTGGCCCCAGCAGCAGCGGCAGCTCCAGAAGTGGCAGCTACAGCAGCAGCAGCAGTGGATCCAGCAGCAACAGCTTCAGCAGCAGCAGCAACAGATCCAGCAGTGCCAGCTTCAGCAACAGCAGTAGCAGTTCCAGCAGCGGGAGTGCCATTCTGCAGGGCCACAGTGGCAAGGCTCAGTTTGCCCCACATGAAAAGCCAGTGCCCAGCTCCAGAAACCAGAACAGCAGCCCAATGACCCAGCCAGCAACTTGACAGAAACCAAAATCATCCAAGGTAACTGGGATTGCACCAGGGAAGGGACTCACTTGGTCACGAGCTGACTTGGATCCCTCAACAGACCAGAAATCTTAACTTCTTTGTTGATAGAGGATCTGGTTGTTATAATAACTACTCTTGCATTAATACTCGGTGTGTTTTTGATTAAATGTGTACACTGTTTAGTTAAATTTTAGAATCTACCTGTAGGGCTGGAGAGATGGCTTAGCGGTTAAGCGCTTGCCCGTGAAGCCTAAGGACCTCGGTTCGAGGCTCGGTTCCCCAGGTCCCACGTTAGCCAGATACACAAGGGGCGCACGCGTCTGGAGTTCGTTTGCAGAGGCTGGAAGCCCTGGCACGCCCATTCTCTCTCCCTCTATCTGTCTTTCTCTCTGTCTCTGTTGCTCACAAATAAATAAATAAAAATTAAAAAAAAAAAAAGAATAGAATCTACCTGTATTTTATTCCACTCAGCCTACTTGAATACTCCCATAGCAGGGAAATTCAAACCCTAGGAACACCTTTGTAGATACTCTGAGAGTCTAAAGAACCACACCTAACACCTTAACTCCTAACCTGAACATATATAACATCAAATCAATTGATACAGGTAAGAGTACCCAGCTAGCTAGAAAATCCAAGCATTAACTTAATCCAAGATGCAAAAACATATAACACAAGAAACAATAAAAACCAAGACAATATAAATCCAGCAAAAAGTATTAATTCATCAGAAATGACCTCCAGTAAGAATAAGTTAGAAGAAATGCCTGAGAAAGATTTCAAAAGAATGATTGTAAATATGTTCTAAGAAGTCAAAGAACAAATCAAAGGAATCAAAGAATAAATCAAAGGAATCAAAGAGGAAATGAAAGAAGATGCAGGAAACCAATTAAATGAAATAAAGGCAATACAAGACATAAATAAGGAAAAAGAAACAATAAAGAAAACCTAGTCAGAATTACTACCAATGAAGAACACAGTTAATGAAATAAAAAACTAAGTAGAAAATCTCACCAGCAGAATAGATGAAGAAGACAGAGTATCTAAGCTAGAAGACCAGGTGGCAGATCTAATACAGTCCAACAAAGAGAAAGACAAACTTATAGAAATGTATGAGTGGGATTTTCAAGATATTCAGGACACTATGAAAAGATCAAATATAAGAATTCAGGGCATAGTAGAAGGAGAAGAAAACTTCCCCCAAATTGGGAAAGAGGTGCCAAAGCAGATACAGGAAGCCTTTAGAACCCCAGCCAGACAAAACCTGGAAAGAAGCCTTCCTCGCCTTATTATATTCAAACCACAAAACAAACAAACAAACCAAAGAAAAAATATTGAAAGCAGTTAGAGAGAAAAATCAAGTTACCTACAAAAGCAAGCCCATCAGGATAACAGCAGATTATTCAACACAAACTTTAAAAGCAAGAAGGGCGTAGAGTGATATATTCCAAGTCCTGAAAGATAACAACTGTCAACCAAGGTTACTTTATCCTGCAAAGCTATCCATTCAAATAGATGGAGAAATAAGGATATTCCATAAAAAAAGCAGGTTAAAGAAGTATTTGAAGACAAAACCAGCTCTACAGAAAATACTTGATAGAATCCTCCATGCTGAAGAAAAGGAAAAGCACACATCTAAGGAACCTAGAACACACAAGCAATACTCAAATACTAGTTAACACAAGAGAGCAAAGGTAGAACCGGAACCACAAAAAAAAAAAAAAAAAAGGCAAACATAAATACACACCTTTCAATAATATTTCTTAATATCAACGGCCTCAATGCCCCAACCAAAAGATAGGTTTGCAGACTGGGTTAAAAAGCAGGATCCTACAATTTGTTGTCTCCAAGAAACTCACCTTTCTACAAAGGATGGACATTATCTTAGGGTGAAAGGTTGGAAAACAGTGTTTCAAGCAAATGCACCTAGAAAACAAGCAAGGGTTGCCATCCTAATATCTGACAAGGTAGACTTCAGTCCAACATTAGTCAAGAAAGATAAGGAAGGTCACTTTATATTGATTAAGGGAACACTCCAACAGAAGACATTACAATCCTAAACATATATGCACCTAACAAGGGGGCTCCCAAATTCATCAAATAAACACTATTAGAACCAAGGTCACAGATAACACCAAACACAGTGGTGGTGGGGGACTTTAACACCCCAATCTCATCAATTGAGAGGTCATCCTGGGAAAAAATAAACAGAGAGGCATCTGGACTAAATGAGGTCATAGAAGTAACGGACTTAACAGATATATACAGGACATTTCATCCAAATGCTGCAGAATATACATTCTTTCCAGCAGCACATGGAACATGCTCTAAAATAGACCATATATTAGGACACAAAGCAAATCTTAACAAATTCAGGAAAATTGAAATAACTCTTTGCATTCTATCTGACCACAATGGAATTTAAACTACAAATCAGTAGCAAGAAAGACTATAGAACATACACAAAATCATGGAAACTAAACGATACACTACTAAATGATGAATGGGTCAATGAAGAAATCAAGAAATAAATCAAAAAATTTATAGAGTCAAACGATAATGAGAACACAACATACCAAAATCTCTGGGACACATTGAAGACAATTCTAAGAGGTAAATTTATAGCCTTAAGTGTCTATATTAAGAAATTAGAAAGATAGCAAGTAAACGACCTAATGCTTCACCTTAAAGCCTTGGGAATAGAACAAAGCAAACCAAGAATCAGTAGACGGGAAGAAATAATAAAGATTAGGGCAGAAATTAATGAAATAGAAACAAAAAAAAAAAATCCAAACAATTAATGAAACAAAGAGTTGTTTCTCTGAAGGGATAAACAAGATCGATTAAACCCTTAGCAAATCTGACCAAAAGAAAGAGAGAAGAGACACAAATTAATAAAATCAGAGATGAACAAGGTAACATCACAACAGATTCCAGAGAAATTCAAAAACTCATAGGGACATACTATAAAAGCATATACTCCACAAAGTATGAAAATCTGAAAGAAATGGGTGATTTCCTTGATTTATATGACCTACCTAAATTAAATAAAGATGAGATTAATCACTTAAATAGACCTATAACAAGCATGGAGATCTGAATACTTATCAATAATCTCCCAACTATAAAAAGCCCAGGCCCAGATGGATTCACTGCTGAATTTTACCAGACCTTCAAGGAAGAGCTAACACCATTGCTTCTTAAGCTTTTCCAGGACATAGAAAAAAAAAGGAATTCTACCAAACTCTTTCTATGAGGCCAGCATCACACTGATACCAAAACCAGGCAAAGATAGAACAAAAAAAGAAAATTACAGACCAATCTCCCTCATGAACATAGATGCAAAAATTCTCAACAAAATATTGGCAAACAGAATACAAGAATATACCAAAAAGATCATTCACCCTGACCAACTAGGCTTTATCCCAGAGATGCAGGGATGGTTCAATACACGCAAATATATAAATGTAATACATTATATAAATGGGTTGTAGGACAAAATTCACATGATCATCTTATTAGACGTAGAGAATGCATTCAACAAAATCTAACATCCCTTCATGATAAAAGTCCTATAGAGACTGGGAATAAAAGGAACATATCTCAATATAATAAAGGCTATTTATAACAAGCCTACAGCCAACATATTACTAAATGGGGAAAAACTGGAAGCTTTTCCACTAAAATCAGGAACAAGACAAGGGTGTCCACTGTCCCCAATTTTATTTACTATAATTCTGGAAGTCTTAGCCATAGTAATAAAGTAAGAGATACACATAAAAGGGATACAAACTGGAAAGGAAGAGATCAAATTATCATTATCTGCAGATGACATGATTCTATATATAAAGGATCCTAAAGACTCTACTAGCAAACTGTTAGAGCTGATCAAAACCTACAGCCATGTAGCAGAATACAAAATAAATACACAGAAATCAGTAGCCTTCATATATGCTAACAACAAACACACAGAGGATGAAATCAGAGAATCCCTCCCATTCACAATTGCATCAAAAAATAAATAAATAAATAAATAAAGTACCTTGGAATAAACCTAACCAAGGAAGTAAAGAATCTATACAATGAGAACTTTAAAACACTCAAGAGAGAAATTGCAGAAGACACTAGAAAGTGGAGAAACATCCCTTGTTCCTGGATTGGAAGAATCAATATTGTGAAAATGGCAATCTTACCAAAAGCAATCTACACATTTAATGCAATCCCTATCAAAATTCCAAAGGCATTCTTCATGGAAATAGAAAAAACAATCCAAAAAATTCATTTGGAATCACAAAAAAAAAACCTCGAATATCTAAAATAATACTGAGCAACAAAAATAAGGCTGGTGGTATCACCATACCTGATTTTAACCTATACTACAGAGCCATAGTAACAAAAACAGAATGGTACTGGCACCAAAACAGACATGTAGATCAGTGGAACAGAACAGAGGACCCAGATGTAAGTCCAGATAGCTACAGCCACCCAATATTCGATAAAAATGCCAAAAATACTCATTGGAGAAAAGACAGCCTCTTCAGAAAATGGTGTTGGGAAAACTGGATAAATATCTGTAGATGGATCAAAATGGAACCTTCTCTCTTTCCATGCACAAGAATTAAGTCCAAATGGATTAAAGACCTTAACATCAGACCTGAATCTCTGAAACTGCTAGAGGAAAAAGTAGGGGAAACCCTTCGACATATTGGTCTTGGCAAAGTCTTTCTGAATAAAACCCCAATTGCTCGGGCAATAAAACCACAGATTAATCACTGGGACCTCATGAAATTACGAAGATTTTGTACTGCAAGGGACACAGGGAAAAAAGCAAAGAGTCAATCTACAGAATGGGAAAAATTCTTCGCCAGCTATATATCTGATAGAGGATTAATATCTAGGATATACAAGGACTCAAAAAGTTAAATAATAAGGAATCAAACAAGCCAATCAAAAACTGGGCTATGGAGCTTAATAGAGCATTCTCAAAGGAAGAAACACGAATGGCATATAAGCATTGAAAAAAAATGTTCTACGTCCCTCCGCCTGTGCCCGCCTGGGAGTCCATTCATGTTGACTAACCACAGTCCGAGAATCCTCGGCTGCGGAGTCCTCTGCCCTGCCCCAAACCCAGCTTTCTATGCTTTGAAAACACTAAGAATCATGTCCCTGCATCAGTTTTTACTAGAGCCAACAACCTGCCATGCCTGGAACAGGGATCATACCCAGATTGCCCTTAGCCCCAATAATCACAAAGTGCACATCTACAAGAAGAATGGGAGCCAGTGGAAAAAAGCTCATGAGCTCAAGAAACATAACAGACGTATCACAGGTATTGACTGGGCTCCAAAGAGTGACCGCACCGTTACCTGTGGGGCTGACCGCAATGCCTCTGTCTGGAGTCAGAAAGATGGCACCTGGAAACCAACCCTGGTCATCCTAAGGATTAACTGCGCAGCTACTTTTGTAAAGTGGTCTCTCCTAGAGAACAAATTTGCTGTGGGAAGTGGAGCAAGGCTCATTTCTGTTTGTTACTTCGAGTCCCAAAATGACTGGTGGGTAAGCAAGCACATTAAGAAGCCCATTCGCTCCACAGTCCTCAGCTTAGCCTGGCACCCCAACAACGTTCTGCTGGCTGCAGGATCGTGTGACTTCAAATGCAGAGTGTTTTCTGCCTACATTAAAGAAGTGGATGAGAAACCTGCCAGCATGCCCTGGGGCAGCAAGATGCCTTTTGGTCAGCTGATGTCAGAGTTTGGTGTCAGTGGGACTAGTGGCTGGGTCCATGGGGTCAGCTTCTCTGCCAGTGGGAGCCGCCTGGCCTGGGTCAGCCATGACAGCACTGTGTCCGTAGCTGAAGCCTCGAGCAGTGGGCAGGTCTCCACTCTGAAAACTGAGTTCCTGCCATTCCTGAGTGTATTGTTTGTCTTGGAGAATAGTGTCATAGCTGCTAGCCACGACTCCTGCCCAATGCTCTTTAACTACGATGACCGTGGCTGCCTGACTTTTCTCTCCAAGCTAGACATTCCGAAACAGAGCATCCAGCACAACACGTCCGCCATGGAACGCTTCTGCAATATGGACAAGAAGGCCAAGACCGAGGACCGTAGCACAGCTTTGGAGACGCTGCACCAGAATAGCATCACTCAAGTATCTATTTATGAGGGGACAAGCAAGATTGTCACAAATTTTGCACCACTGGCATCGATGGAGCCATGACAGTTTGGGATTTCAAGACCCTAGAGTCTTCAATCCAGGGCCTCCGGATAATGTGAAGCCAAGTGAGCCTCCACCATCCCTCAGGAGGAATGGGGCTGACCACAGCCATGTTTAAGGTGTCGAAGATGCCAGCCCCAAGGAAACACTGTAAACCGGACCGCACAGATAGTATGTTCGTTTGAATATAATTGCTGAAAGTGTTGGTTTTAAAGGCAGCAGTGGTTTCTATTTTATTTTATTTCGTTTTATTTTTGCAATTTCATTCCATTCTTCAAAGCTTCTCTTTGAGTACTTTATTATGGAACTGTGTGTGTCTTAATGACTTAAAGGAAAGGGTGAGGGAAGTGTGTAAGTTGCCTGCTAGAAATTGAAATAAAAATCCTGAATGTGAAAAAGAAAATGTTCTATGTCACTAGTCATCAGGGAAATGCAGATTAAAACTACACTGGGATTCCATCTCACTCCTGTCAGATTGGCTACCATCATGAAAACAAATGATCATAAATGTAGGCAGGGATGTGGAAAAAGAGGAACCCTTCTACACTGCTGGTAGGAATGCAATCTGGTCCAGCCATTGTGGAAATCAGTGTGAAGGTTCCTAAAACAGCTAAAGATTGCAGCTATAGCACTCCTAGGTATATATCCGAAGGAATCATCTCATTTCCTTAGAAGTATGTGCTCAACCATGTTTATTGCTGCTCAATTTATAATAGCTGGGAAATGGAACCAGCCTAGATGTCCCTCAACTGATGAGTGGATAATGAAGATGTGGCACATTTATACAATGGAGTTCTACTCAGCGGTAAAGAAAAATGAAGGTATGAAATTTGCAGAAAAATGGATGGATCTGGAAAGGATTATACTAAGTGAGGTAACTCAGGCCCAGAAAGCCAAGTGCCACATGTTCTCCCTCATATGTGGATCCTAGCTACAGATGATTGGGCTTCTGTGTGAGAAGGAAAAAACACAGTAGCAGAGGCCAGTAAGTTAAAAAGGAGATATAAAGGGAAGAGAAAGGCAGAGTGGAGGGTACTTAATAGGTTGGTCTTGTGTATATGTAAGTAGAATGATTGAGATGGGGAGGGGATATGATACAGAATGGAATTTCAAAAGGGAAAGTGGGGGGAAGGGTATTACCATGGGATATTTTTTACAATCATGGAAAATGTTAATAAAAATTGTGAAAAGATAAAAAATTAAATTAAATTAAATTTTAAAAAAAGAAATAAAGACAACCCATTGCTAAGGGTGGTATTCCTCAAGAGCACTGCACTGGGGAACACAATGTCACCAAGGACTCTCACTCTGCTACAGTTCCCTTGAATGCATTCTGAGATACGTTGTAAACATATTACATCGCTGACAATATTGAGTACCGTGCATATTCTATCACAAAATACTTTTCTTTTTAATTGATTTTAAAAGATATACAAGACACTGTATAAAATGTAAATATTGCTACATATCATAATTAATAATTTTTCTCAGAAAATAAAACCCTAATTGCATATGGTGAAAGCCAGTAATACAGAATTAACATGATCCAATTTAAGCAGACACATAAAAATAAAACTTCCACAAATTTTGAAGGAACAAAATGGTGTTCTACAATCTTTAACCTTTTGCTTTAATGGTCGTATTAGCTTATGAAGTGCACAGCAAGAAAGCTGCATATAAATCCTTTAAAGAAAAGGAAAAATATAGATTTCTTCTTTAGATCACTAGAGGTAAGTGATTAGACTCTGCTTAGATATTAATCACTACATGGATACTTGGGGTAAATCTACCATACACAATTCTCAAAGCTGTGATGACATTTTAGTCTAAAACAGCTCACTAATTTGAGAATATGCTCCTTAATCCAGGCTTCCTCCCACTATTCTGGAGTCAAGGACACACAATGAGGAGGCAGACAAGAAGCAATGGGATTCTCACAGAGAAAGATCTTGGAGAAGGACCTCAGGAAGCTGTAGCTACTTTCTGTCTGCCAGCAGTCAAGTGATACCACTCCCTGAGGAACAGTCTTCCCTCTCCCAAGATGATCATCCCCTGGCACTCTGAATTACCATAAGGTATAGCACAAAGTGAGAATTTGCCTAGAGGTCTGCTGAGCTTGCCAAATCAGAACAATTGCTTTAGTGGCAGAAGTCTTACAAAAGACAAGGAACACACTTGTCAGAAACAGGACCACCAATGAGCCCGTAAATCACATTTAGAGTGCAGAGGAACTAGATTTTTGCTCCAAAGGAAGTAAACCCACTACCACCACCCCCTTTCTCTCTCTCACACACACACACAGTCTCTCAAATCATAACTACTTTCCCAAAAGCACATGCAAATTTAGAGAATAAAATTTAAACATATTAGCTTACATGCACAAATATGTCACCAAGGAAGACTGAGTCTTCCTTGAGCTATTGTACAGATAAGCAAACCTTCAATAGACTTGGAGAAAATCTTCACAAGCTGTACATCAGAAAGAATCTACCAAAAAAAAAAAAACAAACTCAAAAACTTAAAAAAAAAAAGAAAGAAAGAAAAACAGGGGCTGGAGAGATGACTCAGCAGATAAAGCACTTGCCTACCAAGCCTGAGGACATTGGTTTAATCCCCCCAGTATCCAAGTAAGCCAGATGCACAAGGCAGAGGAAGTATATGGAGCTTGTTTGCAGTGGCTAGAGGCCCTGGTGTGCTCTCTCTCAAATAAAAATAATTTTTTTTTAGTTTAACAACCCACTCAAAAAATGGGGTAGAGAATTGAACAAAGGGTTCTCAAAGTAAGAAATACAAATGGCCAGACTGGAGAGATGGCTTAGCAGTTAAGGAACTGCCTGCAAAGCCAAAGGACCCAGATTCAATTCCCCAAGACGCAGATAAGACAGATGCACAAGCTGACACATGCATCTGCAGTGCGTTTCCAATGGCTGGAGGCCCTGGCATTCCCATGCTCTCTTTCCCTCTCTCAAATAAAATGAATAAATAAAAGAAATACAAATGGCCAATAAATACCTGAAGAGTTAGTTGTTCAACATCTTTAGCCATCAGGGAAATGTAAATTAAAATGACTTGAGATTCCATCTCACTCCAGTCAGAATGGCTATCAACAAAAAAATCAAATGACAACAAATGCTGGTGAGGATGTGGGGAAAGAGGAACCCTCATCCACTGCTGGTAGGAGTGCAAACTTGTAGAGCCACTATGGAAATGAGTAAGGAGGCTCCTCAAAAATCTGACCTACCACTTGATCTAACTATACCACTTCTAGGCATATACCCTAAAGATTCTACTCTGTTGTTTTAGTATTTATTTATTTGAGAGAGTGATTGAGAAAGAGGCAGAAAGAGAGAGAGAACAGGTGCACCAGGTCCTCCAGCCACTGCATATAAACTCCAGATGCATGTGCCACCTTGTGCATCTGGCTTATGTGGGTGCTGGGGAATGGAACCCAGGTCCTTAGACTTCACAGGCAAGCACCTTAACCACTAAGGCATCTCTCTAGCCCAAGATTCTATTCTTTACTACAGAGATACTTGCTCATCCCTGTTTGTTACTGCTTCATTCACATTAGCTAGGAATTGGAAGCAGTCCAGATGCCCATCAACTAATGAATGGATAATGAAGATGTGGTACATATACACAATGGAATTCCACTCAGTGGTAAGGAAAAATAAAATAATGAAATTTGCAGGAAAATGGATGGGCTTTTGAAAAATCCTACTGAGAGGTTACACAGGCTCAGGAGGACAATGAATGCATGTTCTCTCTCATATGGGGTTTCAAATACAGAATAGCTTGATTTGTTTATAAGTTGTAGTAAGCATCTGTAGTGTTGGCAAGGAGCTAGAATGGGGCTAGGGAAGAATGGAAACAGGGGGATGAGAGTAGATGACACTTGACAGCAAATGGAGGGACATATACAGGGGGTGGACAGTTTTGGGGGAGAACGGGTAAGAGAGGGGGAATACATAAAACTAACGACAATGGTATGATAGAAACATTCTTCTTACTAAGAGAGAAGGGGTAGACAGTCCTGGTAGAAGTACCCCTGTACTGGGTGTGAAAAGATTAGCCCTAAAATCATAGGTAAATCCCAGTGCCAAAACCGTTAACCCCCACAGTGAGCTGTTGGTCAGGGAGGGCCAGGAGGTCCCCAGAACAATGCAGGCCATTGTCAAAGCACTTGGTTACCCACAGATATCACAGGACATCGAGATCCTCTGGAACTAAGAAGAAAGCCAGCCCCTGCCGGTTAGCCCTCATAATTCTGGACAGTGCTATAGGATCTTCTGGGGGTAATGGTTACCAACAGCATGAACAAGCAGAGAATCTTATAGACTACAAAATCAGTTAGCCAGAAAGAACACTGCTGGACATATCACAGTATCTTGCTTGAAGTTGTAATATAAAGCCATAGTGACAAAGACATGTTACTGACACAAAAATATACTTACTTATAGACCAATGGACAGACTAGAGGTCCTAGAAATAAACCCACACAGCTACTGACACATCATTTTTATTTATTCACTTTTAATTATTTTTATATACTTGAGGGTGGGGGGAGAATGGGCATGCCAGGGTCTATAGCCTCTGCAAACAAACTCCAGATGTGTGCACCCCTTGTGATCTGGCTAACATGGATACTGGGGAATCGAACCTGGGTCCTTTGGCTTTGCAGGCAAATGCCTTAGATACTAAGCCATCCCTCCAGCCCTTGACACCTAATTTTTTTTTTTCAAACATCACAATTTCATTGCTAATAAATGTAAAGATACCAAAAAAAAAAAAAAAGGAAGAAAGAAAGAAAAAAAGGAAATGTACTGCGTGTGGTGGCACATGCCATTAATCCCAGCAGAGGTAGGGGGATCGCCATGAGTTTGAGGCCACCCTGAGACTACATAGTGAATCGCAGGTCAGCTTGGGCTAGAGTGAGACCCTACCGTGAAAAAACAAGAGGAAATGCTTCTGGTCTCCACTGGGAAATTCAGGAGTGCAGCTAGTTTCATATGTAACCCATGGAGAATGCTGACTCCCCAGCTTCTCCCTCCTGCTAAGCAAGCATGAGGAGAATGCTTACAGGGCTTTGCAGGCTCCACTTCACTCTGTACGTCGGAGTGATCTGCAAGCTTGAGGAGAGTGCTCACAGGGCCTTGCAGTAACTAGGAGTGATCTGGGCTTGCAGAAGAAACCTGTGGGGCTTCAGTGCAGGCAAATGCCCTGCTCACCAAGCCATTCACCTCCGCCTGGGAGGAAGCCAGCAACTGGGGAGTCCAGGGAAGGAGCAGAATCTGGGCATCATGGGGCCCTTCCAGGTTCTTATGTTGACACCTAATTTTTGACAAAGGTGTCAAAAACATGTATTAGAAGAAAGACAGACTTCAACAAACAATACTGAAAAAAATGAATAGTTACCTATAAAGAACACAAAAAAGATTTATCGTTTATGAAAATCAATTCAAAATGGATCAAATGCCTTAACTTAAAACCTGAAATGCTACATTGCTGGAGGAAAACATAGGGAAACACTTCAAAATATAGGTATGGACAAAAACTTTCAAAGTAGAACATCAATAGGACAAGAAATAGCCCAAGAATTGACAAATGACATTACATGAAGTTTAAAAGCATCCATACATTAAAAGAAACTGTCAGAAGAGTGAACAGACATCCTAAGGAATAAAAGAAAATATTTGTCAGTTACACATCAGATGGGGTTTATCTAGAATATATAAAAAGCTAAAAATTAGCCAATATATGCCAGGTGTTGTGGCACAAGCCTTTAATGCCCCCACTGGGGAGGCAGAGGTAGGAGGATCACTGTGAGTTCAAGACCAGCCTGAGACTACATTGTGAATTCCAGGTCAACCTGGGCTAGAGAGACCCTACCTCAAATAAATAATAAAATTTCAGTCAACAAATAGGCTAATGAAACGAGAAGAAAGTTTCCAGAAGAAACACCAGTGACTAAGTACTTTCTAAAGTGTTCAATACTTTTGCCATAACCAAAATATGAATTAAAGCTATTTTGAGATTCCATTTAACCCTAGTCAAAATGGTTGCTGGAAATACGTGTGAGTCCACATAATACTAACAACATTCACACAACATTTATGCATATCACATATACAAAGAAAGTGGAAAGGAGGAAGGGAGGAAAGAAGTGAAGGAAAAAAGAGGGAAGGGAGGGCAGGGAGAGAATTAAAAACAACAAATGCTTATGAAGATGTGAGGAAAGAGGATCCCTTATTCACTGCAGGTAAAACTGTAACCATTACGGAAGTCAGTATAGAACTTTCTCAAAAAATTACAAATAGGGAGATGAACTCAGGCTTCTGGTTAAGATGGAGGCATAGGAACCACACCAAAGCAGCCTAGAGGAGAAAGAGTCAAAAAACAAACAAAAAACCTGCAAAATACACTCTTCTACTAAAAAGTGAGGTATGTAAGAAATTACCAATGGCAGCAGAGAAGTAGGAGAGATCCAGAGCATCCAGAGCCCAAACAGGCAGGCTCCAGCAGCAGCAGCAGTACCAGGTCCGTGGAGTGACAGCTGCAAGGCTTGGCTCCAGGCACAGGAAAAGCCAGGTGAGGGGATTTTCCACTCACACCGGAGCCTCTCCCAAACTCAGGAAATGTGAAGGGAGTACCACAGCGACCAACTGAAGAGCAGATCAGGAGGTACAGGATCATCACATGGATCAGCAGGAGAAGGAAGGCCAATATCCACAGCCTGCCCTCCCCCACCACCAGCAAAAGCAACACAAGCACCAGAAACCTGGGGAAGGGAGATCACAGCGCCCAGCACTGGAGACCAGAGCAACGATCCAGCAACCCAATCAGCCTACCTGAACCCACAGTGCACCAAAGGGGGACCCATGCAGAAGCACAGCATAACTGAGACCAAAATCATCCAAAAAGGTAACTGGGATTACAAATAAGCCTACCAAATAAGCCTGGATTGAATCAGAAGTGCTAATTGCACCTTTCATATCAGGATAAATTATACGTTAAATATGATGGGTGGTCGGATTTGCTATTTTCAAATAAGCTATATTTTAGGCTTGTTATTTTTTGCTTCCTGATTTACAGTGGGTTTGTTTCTTCTTCTGCTGTTCATTAGGAAAAGGTCTCACTTGCTCACAAGCTGACTTGGAACCCTCAACAGACCAGAAATCTTAACCTACTTTTTGTCAGAATTAAGGGTGTGGAGCTCCACACACCCTAAGGGACTGTGACTTTGTTACAGGATTTGGTTGTCATAATACCTACTCTTGCATAAATACCCTTTGCTGTTTTTCATTGGATGTGTACATTGTTTACTTAAATTTTAGAATCTACCTGTATTTTGTTCCACTCAGCCTACTTGAATACTCTCACAGCAGGCAAACCCAACATCGAGTCACTTTTGTAGATACTGAGACTCTTTTAAGAGGCACACCTAGCACCTTAAGCTCCTACCCTGAAGATATCAGATTGATTGATACATGTACTAATGCTGCAGCTAACTAGAAAATCCAAGTATTAAATTAATCCAAGATGCAAAAATATGTACATTATAACAAAAGAAATGCCAAAAATCAAGACAATATAAATCTACCAAAAAGCATTAATGCATCAGAAATGACCGCCAGTGAGAATGAGTTAGAGGAAAGGCTTGAGAAAGATTTCAAAGAATGATTATAAATATGCTCAAAGAAATCCAAGAGGAAGCCAGGCATGGTGACACACACCTCTGTTCCCAGCACTCAGGAGGCAGAGGTAGGTGGATCCCCATGAGTTCGAGGCTACCCTGAGACTACATAGTGAGTTACAGGTCAGCCTGGACAAGAGTGAGACCCTACAGAAGACACAGGACACCAATTTAATGAAATAAAGAGGTCAATACAAGACATAAATAAGGAAATAGAAATAATAAAGAAAAACCAGTCAGAATTACTAGCAATGAGGAACACAGTCAATGAAATAAAAAACTGTAGAAAATCTCACCAGTAGTATGGATAAAGGAGGGGACAGAATATCTAAACTAGAAGAGCAGGTGGCAGATCTAACACACTCCAACAAAGAGAAAGAGAAACGCATAGGAAAGTATGAGTGGGAATTTCAAGATATATGGGACACTATGAAAAGATCAAACATAAGAATTCAGAGTATAGCTTGAGTGTTCTAAAGTTTTCATTGTAGAGATCCTTCACTGCCTTGGTTAGGTTTATTCCAAGGTACTTTATTTTATTTAACTTTTTGATGCAATTGTGAATGGGAATGATTCTCTGATTTTATCCTCTGTGTATTTGTTATTAGCATACAGGAATGCTACTGATTTCTGTGTGTTTATTTTGTACCCAGCTATATGGCTGTAGGTGTTTATCAGGTCTAACAATTTGCTGGTAGTCTTTAGGGTCCTTTATGTATAGAATCATGTCATCTGCAAATAATGATAACTTGATCTCTTCCTTTCCAATTTGTATCCCTTTTATGTAACCTCTTGCTTTATTGCTATGGCTAAGCTTTCCAGTACTATATTATATAAAAGTGGGGACAGTGGGCTGGAGGGATGGCTTAGCGGTTAAGGTGCTTGCCTGCAAAGCCAAAGGACCCAGGTTCAATTCCCCAGGACCCACGTTAGCCAGATGCACAAGGGGGCACATGTATCTGGAGTTTGTTTGCAGTGGCTCCTTGTCCTGGCACACCCATTCATTCTGTCTGTCTATCTGTCTGTCTCTCTCTCTCTCTCTCCCCCTTTCTCTGTCAAATAAATTAATAAATAAAAATAGTTTTGTTTTTTTTAAAGAGTCGTCTTTCCTACTGCTCTGACCAGTGTGAGTGCATGGATTTTTTAAAAATATTTTTTTGTTTATTTTTATTTATTTGAAAGCAACAGAGAGAGAGAAAGAGGCAGATAGAGAGATGGAATGGGCACGCCAGGGCCTCCGGCCACTGCAAACGAACTCCAGACGTGTGTGCCCCCTTGTGCATCTGGCTAACATGGGTCCTGGAGAATCGAGCCTTGAACCCGGATCCTTAGGCTTCACAGGCAAGCGCTTAACCGCTAAGCCATCTCTCCAGCCCATAAAAATAGTTTTTAAAAAGTGGGGACACAATAGCTGGGAAATGGAACCAGTCTAGATGTCCCTCAACTGATGAGTGGATAATGAAGATGTGGCACATTTATACAATGGAGTTCTACTCAGCGGTAAAGAAAGCTGAAGTTATGAAATTTGCAGGAAAAAGGATGGATCTGGAAAGGATTATTCTAAGTGAGGTAACCCAGGCCCAGAAAGCCAAGTGTCACATGTTCTCTCTCATATGTGGATCCTAGCTACAGATGATTGGACTTCTGTGTGAGTAGGAAGAAAACTCAGTAGCAAAGGCCAGTAAGCTCGAAAGGACATATAAAGGGAAGAGGAGGAAAGGGAGGCGGGAACTTAATAGGATGGTACTGTATATATGTAAGTAGAAAATTAGATTAATGGGGGTGAAAAGGCCTAAGTGAGGTCAGGGGAAGAGACAAGTAAGGGAAAGGAGGAGAGAGGGCTTATCAAAATCTAAGAGGATATAAACAAATCATATGGAAACCTGCTTTTTCTTTGGACAATGGAATGCTCAGGAGCCGCAGATTATTACTAGAAAATTTTCAGTGCCAGGGATGGGATACCTTCCAGTGAGTGATTGGCCAGGGAGGTCCCTGATGGCCCCAAAACATTAAAGGCCATTGCCAAGGCCCTTGGTTTCCCACCAGGAATAGATGTTAAGACCCTATTGCTGAAGACTCCACATACTTGGGCTGCAAGGCCACTGAGAAATCCTGCTGGAACTGAGGTGATAACCTCCTCCATGTAGACCAGCTGACAGAAGCTAGAAGGCATTCTGCATGCAATTCAGTGGAAGACAGAGAAATCACCAGTGACAATACTCGACAGTGGACACTGCAAGCCTTATATTTGGCCAGCCAGGCCAAACAAGCCAATGGGTGCAATAGTGGTACATCTATCATGGTAGAATTCAACTGTCCTCTAATTGGACTGAAGGCCCACGCCAGGGGAGGGAATACAACCCTGATACTGAAAACTTAAAACAGGGGTAGTCATGAGCCCTAGGGATGTAACATCTTTGCTGTCTGCTAAATGTGTACACTAGACTTATCAAACTGCCCAGTAAGCACTTCTCTTAATGTTCACACCCTTATACTTCTGCCAACTCTCACTTTTGGTAGAGAATCTTCTCTTTGCAGATGGCAGTGACCTTGGGATGGCTCAGAAGGCATCATGGTGCTGGGAAGAATGCTCAGCACTACAATATCTCTATCATACCTTACAAGGCTCAGGGTCTATTGCAGAAGAGGTGGTAGAAAGAATGTAAGAGCCAAAGGAAGGGTAGGACTCCTTACAACGTGCTCCCCCCCAGACATAAAATGGCCTGGATATCCATAACCTCACAGTGCCTGACACTACCTACACAAGACTATTATAATAGGAGGAAAAGATCATGACATCAAAATAAAAGAGTAAAGCCGGCCATGGTGGAGTATGCCTTTAATCCCAGCACACTGGAAGCAGAGGTAGGAGTTTGAAGCCACCCTGAGGCTACACAGTGAATTCCAGGTCATCCTGGGCCAGAGTGCAACCTTACCTCGAAAAATGAAAACCAAAACAAAAAGGAATTAAATAAATTAAGATTGACTAATTAAGAGGGGGAGGGGATATGATGGAGTTTCAAAGGGGAAAATGGGAGGAGGGAGGGCATTACATGGGATATTGTTTACAATCATGGAAGTTGGTAATAAAAATAATATAGATGAAAAAATTACAAATAGAACTACCATGTGCAGCTATACTGCTCCAGGGTTCAATATCCTACCACAGAAATGCCTACCCATCCATGTTTATTGGTGCACTATTCACAACACCTAGCAAATTGTGGGCGGCAGCAGTAAGAGGATAGCCATGAGTTTGAGGCCATCCTGAGACTACATAGTGAATTCCAGGTCAGCCAGGGCTAGAGTGAGACTCTACCTTGAAAAAGAAAAAGAAAACAAAAACAATAAAAGGAAAACTGATATTTGGACAACTATATTTCCTAGCTCTATGCACTAAAATGTCCAAGAGCCGTAATAGCTCAATAGCAATGAACACTAGCTGAAAGTAATGAGATAACCCAAAACTGAAAGGAACAAACCCTATGCCCCTTATACATGTATACAAGTTTGACATTACAGAATTAAAATGAGACTGTCAAGAACCTAAACTACAGAGATTATGGATACAACTAAATGTAGAACAGTAATGTAAGGAAAGTTCAACCCCCAGCCATAAGAGGAAAAAACAAATTTAACAATTTAAGTACCCCTCAAAACTTTATAAACTCACAAATAATGTTCCACTGAGGAAATATGAACAAGCTCCTTATGCTGTACCAATGCCAGTGTTCAAATTCTAATGGTCTATCTTGGTTCTAAGGCATATAGGCAGACAAAATGTAATGATACAGTCTAATCTGCTAAGATTCAACATCAGAGTTTCAGTGTACTCCTTACCTTATAAAACACCCATTTCCCTAGCTTTGTTTTATGTATTTCAGTTGTAATACAGTGGTCATGAAAGCACTAACATTGGGGGAAACTGGATGAGGGACATGAGATTTCTCTACATAGTTCTCTGCAAATTCTCATGACTGCAGTTATTTTAAAACACCCACACATTAGTGATCTGCTGTGCTAGTTATCATCCAGTATGAATACATCCCTAACATGTTCCTTAAACTTTTCCCAAAACAAATCAGATGAAAAAAATTGTTTCCAGCCGGGCATGGTGGCGCACGCCTTTAATCCCAGCACTCGGGAGGCAGAGGTAGGAAGATCACCGTGAGTTCGAGGCCACCCTGAGACTCCATAGTGAATTCCAAGTCAGCCTGGGCTAGAGTGAGACCTTACCTCGAAAACCAAAAAAAAAAAAAAAAGGAAAAAAGAAATTGTTTCTACCCAAAAGTCCTTCAAATCGTAAGAGTAATCAGTGCTTAATACAGTTAAAAGTTCAAAAGAGGCCTGGAGAGATGGCTTAGTGGTTAAGGCGCTTGCATGCAAAACCTAAAGACCCAGGTGAGATTCTCTAGGTCCCATGTAAGCCACATGCACAAGGTGGTACATATGTCTGGAGTTTGTTTGTAGTAGACCCTGGCATGCCCATTCTCCCCCTGCCCGCCCATCTCAAATAAAAATAAATAAATAAATACAAAGTTCAAAAGAAGGAAGAGATTTGTACATCTTTCACAAATAATTGCATCCCTTGGAAAACCCTTGGTTTCCTACATGGTCCCATATCAAGTCACCCCAAGCAGAACCAACCTTGACTAGTTTTGTTTCCAGGTTCCTCACATAATAAAGAAAAGGGAGTGAAGTAGGCCAAAAGTTTTCACACCCACTACAGCCAACCTGCCAAAAGTTAAGCTGGGTAGAAGAGCAGCTACACCTTCAACCTCACACCCTCCTGTTCTTTTGACATCTGAGCCTGAGGCATAATTAGTAGCCTGGTAACTACCCAACAGTTTGACCTAAAGAATTAGAACAAGTCTGTGACTTTTCCCAAGAATAAGTTTATTTGCATCTTTTTGATCCTGAGATAAAACAGTGGAAACCAGCTAGAAACCTGTGTGGTGCTTTGATTCAGGTGGGCCCCATAAACTTAAGTGTTCTGAATGCTAGATACCCAGCTGATGGAGATTTGGGAATTAACGCCTCCTGGAGGTAGTGTATTACTGGGGGCGGGCTTATGGGTGTTAGAGCCAGATTCCTCATGCCGGTGTTTGGCACACTCTACTATTGCTATTGTCCACCTTATGTTGGCCAGGAGGTAATGTCCACCCTCTCTGCTCATGCCATTCTTTTCCCCTGCCATCATGGAGCTTCCCCTCAAGCCTGTAAGCCAAAAAAAATCTTTTTCCCAACGCTGCTCTTGGCTGGATGATTTCTACCAGCAATGCAAACCTGACTGCAACACCTGCTCACATCTAGAGAACCATCTCCCAGAGAGAGAGAGGTGACTTAGCATTTAAGGTGCCTGCCTGCAAAGCCTATGGACCCATGTTCAACTCTCCAGGACCCACATAAGCCAGACACAGGTGACATACGTGTGTAAGGTCACACATGCACACAAGGTGGTGCACATGTCTGGAGTTCAACTTCTTTCTCTTATTTCTTTCTCTTATTTAAAAAAAGAAGGAGGAGGGACCATCTCCAAAAGTCCCATCTATTGAAATTGAAATCAGATGTGAAAGCCTGTGCCCTTCTTCCCCCAGATCATTGCCAGGCCAAGGTCTACAATTATCCAAGAAGTGCCAGAAGTCCTTGATGTGTGGGGCAGAGTGGGGGCAGGTTTTCCATGCCAGCTGCACAAAGTCCTCAGTCTATAATCAATACTTATTCTGGTTTAGACGTGGACCATAGTAAAGTTCATATTATGAAACTAACATGTTTGAAGTCACTATTCTACATGTTTTTAAGTGTATTATCTGATTTACATTTTACTTGAATACATGGATTTTGCGTTACTTTTTTAAGAAGCCCTGAAATACTTATATCATGCATTTTTTCCATCATTGCTTTAGTTTTCAAGCATGGAAATACCTATTTGAAACTCAATGAAAGTACAGTACAAGGATGAATGTCTAGCTCAGTGGTAAGAGCACTTCTCTAACTGAGATACACAAGGCCCTAATTGAATCCCAGAAAGGAAAACTAAACAGAAGCACCACAGTGTCCAGTACATGGACAAGTCTGTGCATACTGTATAGGTATCTACAGGAACATGACTGTAAATAAGTACAGAAAAGTACCATGATAGCTACATAAAATGGTGGACCTATATTTTTCTGTATATCTTCCACTTTTTTCTCCAGTTACCATGTATTGCACATTTACCAGAGCCAAACTTATGTGAAGAGGTCCACCTGAGGTGTGAAAAGCAATATATTTGTTGATGGGTGGGGCACAGCAGCTATAGCAGGAAAAGTAGGTTAGCCTAAAGGCACCCAGCCAGGCAAGAAATTAAAAATCTTCAGTTCAAAAAGTTTAAAACTTACCTTTAAAACAGTATCAAAAAGCCAAGTCCAGAAGTATGTTTATAAATATGCAAAATCACCTAGGCTCTAGTGACACCATAGCCCAACTCAGCAACAGCAAGATGCACAGTGATAGGAATCGAGATCAGTACATAGAGCACTTTGTAAATAAATTACAGTAAGTTAGAATGTATTTCTCTTTCACTCATCTTCAAAATGATTAGCTGAAAAGCATCCAATTTCTCACTGAGCTACACAAGGTAGGGTCCTATACTATGTCTATGTCACAATTTGTTATGCAGTATTCTGGACATTCAACCAAACAACGGTGGTATGTTTTGTTTTCCTTTGAAGTCTCTAATTATTCTCTTTGATAGAGAAAAGAGAACAATCGCTTCATAAAATGTCAAATTTTCAAATAGTTGGATAATGTTCAGTAGTTGTCCTGTGGTCTAAAGGCAGTAATGCTTTCTAATTCTTACTGGCAAGCAGGCATACTAGAGGTACTCACAGTACTTAAGAGCAGAGCAGGGCAGAGGACATCTCACCAAATTACAAGATAGCATGTCTAAAATCTGCTTAGCCACTATCATCCTGCAGACACCAGATTTGGGAAAATGATGGCTAAATGTAGACATTCCAAATTCCTATGGCTGTTGCTTAACTCTTTCTAGATAGCCATGATATGCAATACTGATTCCTATTCAAAATTAGGCAAGTAAGAAGCAATGAGCATAGGAAGTAAAACAATTTAAAATAAGATGGATTTAGTTCTTTATAACAAATGGCTTTTAATAAAATAAGGACACATACACGTGCATATGCACTCACCCCCCATTCTTTCTCCCTTGTCTTTGTGCTTCTCTTTCTCTCCATGCCTCCCTCTCTTTTGCTACATTCTCTTTCCCATATAACGCTGCACAGTAAATCCTCCTGTGACCATACCAAGAACTATTTTTTTGCTGCTAAATTTTGCCCATAATTTGCTCAGCTTTCTAGCAGATGTTTCTGTTTTCCAACCCGTGGGAATATGACTGTGTACTTCCCCCGTGATAAAAATGAAAGGCACAATTGTGGCCTAATACTATCGCAAAACTTTTCTCTACCCTCCACCTTCCAATCATGTGAACTCCATGATCCTTCCTCAAATCTTTTCCATTAGAAAAGATGTTTCCAATTATGGTGTGTTCTGTTGCCAAAGATGACATCAGTCAGATGGGGGAATGGTTTTTAAAGCAACTGCTACTGGCTCTTGTTTTTTGGGGGACGACCTGCAACAATTTAAGTTAAGCAGTCTGCTGTTGGACCTAGGAAACCAAAATGCCATCTATGGCAATTTGTTCAAGAGTAATTCTATTCTCCAAACAGACCAATGTTCCTATGTTGAGGCAAAGGTAACTTTTACATCGTGGTTTCTTTAAAAAGACATGTGATCCAACCTACCTCAGTGACATCCATAACTTTGATGGCCGCCAGCTGACCTGTTTTAACATGTCGACCCTTAAAAAAAAAAAAAAAAAAAAAGATTGATCAGTACCAATATTTACACAGTCATTAGAACAGATTGACTCAAGTCTCCAACAAATCATTTCGGCCTTTTCTTAACCAAAAGTGATGATGACAGTCCTGAGGTCTCCAACAGAACAACACAGCTTGTGATGTTGAACCAAAACAGGGGATGGGGAGACAGCTCAGTAGGTAAGACCACCGGCTACTTAAGAATGAGGGCTGGACTCTCGCCGCGGACGGCCCGTCTTGCCGCGTGCCCCTTTGCCAACGCCCCACAGAATTGCTTCGACTGCCTACAGTCCCTACAACAAGTGAGACCAGTGTCCCGGGCACTGGCTTCTCATCTCACTTGGGCTTATGCCAAAGATGTAAGATTTGGTGCGGAAGCCCGAGCCTTAATGCTTCAAGGTGTAGACCTTTTAGCCGATGCTGTAGCCATTACAATGGAGCCAAAGGGAAGAACAGTAATTACTGAACAGAGTTGGGGAAGTCCTAAAGTAACAAAAGATGGTGTGACTGTTACAAAGGCAACTGCTTAAAGGATAAGTATAAAAATATTGGAGCTAAACTGGTTCAGGATGTTGCCAATAACATGGATGAAGAGGCTGGGGATGGCACCACCACTGTTACAGTACTGGCACTCAATTGCCAAGGAAGGTTTTGAGAAGATCAGCAAAGGTGCTAATCCAGTGGAAATCAGGAGAGGTGTAATGTTGGCTGTTGATGCTGTAATTGCTGAACTTAAGAAGCAGTCTAAACCTGTGACAACACCTGAGGAAATTGCTTAAGTTGCTACAGTTTCTGCTAATAGAGACAAAGAAATTGGAGCCATCATTTCTGATGCAATAAAAAAGGTTGGAAGAAAGGGAGTCATCACAGTGAAGGATGGGAAAACACTGAATGATGAATTAGAAATTATAGAAGGCATGAAGTTTGATAGAGGCTATATTTCATCATACTTTATTAACACATCAAAAGGTAAAAAATGTGAATTCCAGGATGCCTATGTTCTGTTGAGTGAAAAGAAAATTTCTAGTGTCCAGTCCATTGTACTTGCTCTTGAAATTGCAAATGCTTACCGTAAACCCTTAGTCATAATTGCTGAAGATGTCAATGGTGAAGCTCTAAGTACACTGGCCTTAAATAGGTTAAAAGTTGGTCTTCAGTTGTAGCCATCAAAGCTCCAGGTTTTGGTGACAATAGAAAGAACCAGCTTAAGGATATGGCTATTGCTACTTGTGGTGCAGTGTTTGGAGAAGAGGGACTGACCCTAACCTTGAAGATGTTCAGCCTCATGACTTAGGGAAAGTCGGAGAGGTCATTGTCACCAAGGATGATGCCACGCTTTTGAAAGGAAAAGGTGGCAAAACTCAAATTGAAAAACGTATTCAAGAAATAACAGAGCAGTTAGATACCACAACTAGTGAATATGAAAAGGAAAATCTGAATGAGCGACTGGCAAAGCTTTCAGATGGACTAGCTGTGCTGAAGGTTGGTGGAACAAGAGATGTGGAGGTAAATGAAAAGAAAGACAGAGTTACAGACGCCCTCAATGCTACGAGAGCAGTTGTAGAAGAAGGCATTGTTCTAGGGGGCGGCTGTGCTCTCCTCTGCTGTACTCCAGCCTTGGACTCTTTAAAGCCTGTTAATGAAGATCAAAAAATGGTATAGACATTATTAGAAAATCACTCAAAATCCCTGCAATGACAATTACTATGAATGCAGGTGTTGAAAGATCTTTGATAGTTGAGAAAATCCTGCAAAGTTCCTCAGAAGTTGGTTACGATGCTATGCTTGGAGAATTTGTGAATATGGTGTAGAAGGGAATCATCGATCCAACAAAAGCTGTAAGAACTGCTTCAATGGATGCTGCTGGGGTGGCCTCCCTGCTAACTACAGCAGAAGTTGTAATCACAGGAATTCCCAAGGAAGAGAAGGAACCTGGAATGGGCGCAATGGGAGGAATGGTGGTGGCATAGGAGGGGGCATTTTCTAAGTCCTAGAATAGTGCTTGCCATTTGTAATGAACTGTGACAGGAAGCTCAAAGCAGGATTCCTCATCAATAACTTCAAAGAAGTCAGTTGAAGAAAATGACTGAAGAAAAGGCTGGCTGATGTTTAAGCAAATCACTATACCCATCAGTTACTGGTTTCAGTTGACAATATATACTGGTTTACTGCTGTCATTTGTCCATGCCTACAGATAATTTATTTTGTATTTTTAATAAAAAGACATTTGTACATTCCTGATACTGGGTGCAAGAGCCATGTACCAATGTACTGCTTTCAACTTAAATCAATGAGGCATTTTTACAATTCTGTTCAAGTCAGGATTTCAGTGCTTGCCATTGCCAGATAAGTTCAGAAGCAGCCTTTCTGTGGAGAGTAAGAATAATTGTACAAAGTAGACAAGTATCCAATTATGTGACAACCAACCTTTGTGTAATCAACATCTGTTTAAAGTTAAAAAAAAAAAATGAGGGCTGGAGATCACTGAGTTTTGATTTCTTAGAAACTGTGGTGGTTTGAATCAGATGTTCTCCATAAGCTCTTGTGTTCTGAAGGGCTTATTCCCAAGTTAGTGGTAATTGGGGAGGTGGAGTCTTGCTGGAGGCAGTATGTTGTTGAGGGCAGGGTTATGGGTGTTATAGCCAGCTCCCCTTGCCAGTGTTCAACTCACTCCCCTGCTATGGCAGAAGTGATGCCCAGCCTCTTCTCATGCCCTTTTTTCCCTGCCATCATGGAGCTTCCCCAGATGACTGAGAACTAAAATAGAAAATGTTCCTCCTATCAGCTGCTTTAGTGGGGTGCTATATCCCAGCAAGGAGAAGGTAACTGTAATAGCACCCACAGGAAAGAAAGCTGGGTGTGGCCTTGCATATCTGTAACATCAGTCCTGAGGGGATGGAGACCAGAAAATTACTGGGTCCTGATGACCAAACAACAGCAGTTCCAGGCTGAGGAAGACTCCAGCTCAATAACATATGTGAATGACAGACCAAGGAAGACACCCAGTATTCTCTCTGGCCTCCACACATGTGCATACAAGGTGAGTGCATGCATATGCCACAGACATCACACAACACACATATCCCCTATACATACACAAATAGTAAGAATGTAAAAAAAAGTTAGTAGAACAAATGAATTCTGACAAAGTACTAATTCTTTTCTTCCACAGGTTTAATATATCTATCATTGCCTCTAACAAATTTAAACAATATATTCTTCTACTCAAAAGATTCACCCTCCATTCCATGTGAAAAAGCCCCAAAGTGAAAATTAAATATTTACTTTTATACCAAGACATAGATAACTATTTTAACCTAGTAAACTCTGAATTTTAATACTTGATTTCACTCAAGGCACTAAGAATTACCCAGATATCCTGAGCACAAGCTACTGAAGGAATTGGCATAAAGGGCCCTTATTCAACAACAACAACAAAAGAATAAAATGTGGATCTTTCTTGTCTCTCTCAATCAATGACAGTCTCCAAGGAGTTATTATGACTATAATTCCACATAATTATAAAGTCAAATTATGATTTTCTTCAACACAAGAGAGAAAACTTAAGAGAATACAGTATGATCCTCTGACTAAAGGATACTGACATCTTCTCCTTAGCTCCCAATCAACCCTAAGCCTTTCAAAACTCCTGCGGTAGCTTTATTTCCAAGGCACTAAAACAAATTTCCCACTAATAAATACCAAGTGATAGGAGAAAATACCACCCAGTGAAGGTTAAGTATGCTGTTCTGGGCAATGTTAAGTAAAATATGGAGATGGAGTATCTTTAGAGTATGTGACATAGTAACCCTTAATATTATAGCTCAAGAAAATCCATAAGTCTGAAAATTTTCTCTAGATGTTTGTTTTGTGGCATCTTTCTTTTTCCTAAACAAGTTAACATAATCAAGAAGGCAAGTGTGCATTCTCAAGACTTATCAGCTTGACAGCAGCACAGAAGATAAGATCTGTGAAGTCACTCAGCATTTATTTAGAACAAGAATTTCTTTTACTGTGTGAATATTATATAACTGTGCTCTGAGGAGGCTAAACTAACTTGTTTAAGTACAGAAATTTCTATTTGGTTTATTCAAAACTACATACTGCCTAGTATACACTTATGAACTCTCACCTTACTACTATTTAAATAAGATGCCCTGTTCATGATTATAAAATGTTAGGCTCATAGCTTGTTTTATTATGGGATGTCATGCAAACATTAATACATTTGGGAGACATTTAATAATGGAAAAACTCCCTTAATACTATTTATGTATTATTTTCTACACAGATCTGGGGGGGGGGGGGGAAGTTCTACCAGGGCAACAAAACTTGTCATTAACCTATTCTCCAAAAGAAGAAATTTGGTTATATTTAGTTATTAAGTTGTTTGGATGAATACACAGACAGGGGGAGGTAGGATCCCTTTATAATAATAACTATACAAAACTGTAAGTGATAGATCCCTACTATTTCTAATAACTTGTCAAAATCCTGCTATCAAAATGTTTTGGGGAGGGGCTGGAGAGATGGTTTAGCAATTAAGGCATTTGCTGTAAAGCAAAGGAGCTGGGTTCAATTCCCCCAGGACCCAACATAATCCATATGCACAAAGTGGTTTGTGTGTCTGGTGTTCATTTGCAGTGACTGAAGGCCCTGATGGACCAACCCCCCTTGCAAATAAATAAATAAAGTATATTTTTAATTTTTTTATTTTTGTTTTTCGTTTCACTCTAGCCCAGGCTGATATGGAATTCACTATGTAGTCTCAGGGTGAACTCAAACTCACAGATATCCTCCTACCTCTACCTCACTAGTTCTGTGATTAAAGTTGTGTGTCACCAAGCATGACTTAAAGACTTAAAAAAAAAAAAAGGAAAGAAATAGCTAAAGTTATTTTCACTCTATGTTTTCAAAGGAAGGCAGAACAAAATCTAGCATCATAAGTATTATTTTAGCAGTATCATTTCATGTAAGTTTGACTGGCTCCCAGTGAGCAGGATCACCTTTCTAACCCTCATGGCTTCTGATTCATCTTTAGATTTTAAATTTTAGGAAAATGAATGTTTCTTTTTTAAGAAGAAAACTAGTGTTGGCACAGGTACAAACTAAGAAAAATGGCCTCTTTTTCAACTCTCCTTACTGTTTCTAACCACTCAAAATTGCCACCTTGCACTTGCAAATATGCAACACATTTATAGCACAAGTTCTAAGAAAAATCATGCCACATAATTTAAAATTCAGGGCACTGAGGCAGCCTGTCTGCCTGCCTCTAAGTCCCCATGCACACAGAAAGATAGAGCGAATAGCAATAGTAAATAATAAATAGAATAGTAAAGCTTTTAAATCCCAAATCAAGCAGGTGGTAAATGTTAATATTTTCCTAATTCACATTGTGTCATCTTTACCAAGAGTCACAAATCCATTAAAATATACCTGATGATTAACTATGCCCACATAAAAGGAAACTTACAGGAGATATGAATAAATACAAGAAATGAAAGACAGAGGTCTTAATTAAACTCCTGTTCTTAGAGATGGATGGTCCCACCATGGTCCTCAATACCACCTACTTCATCAGAAAGTTGGCTAGTTGGTGGGTGAGCTGGTTAGTTTTTGGTTTTGCAAGATACTGTCTTATGTAGCCTAGCCCAGCTTGCATCAACCTTCTATCCTGCTTCAGACTCAAGTACTGGATTGGAGGTGGACGTCAACATTCCTAATTCCATCATACAGTTTCGTACTTTTTTAAATGTTTTATTCTTTCATGTGTGTGTGTTCACATGTGTGTGAGTGCTAGTGTGTGCATTCATGCATGTTCGGGGTGGCCAAAGGACAACCTCATTTTTTTCTCTCACTGACCTGGAGCTCATCAACCAGGTTAGTATGGCTGGCCAGCAAGCCCCAAAGATCCTCCCCAATGCTGGGTTGCAAGTGTACACCTGGCATTTTCATGTGCGTTCTGAGGATCAAACTCAGGTCCTCATGCTTGCAAGGCAAGCACTTTGCCAACTGAACTACCTTGCCAGCTTCATGCAGTTTTACACTCATCCTCCTAACTTCACTTACAATCTTTCCTGTCAATGATGCCACCAGCTCACATCTTAACAAGTGAATGATAACCTCACACTGCTTTTGATTTCATGGTACTTTCTATCTAAATCTTGCACTTCTTCAGTCAGAAGGTTTTTGTGTCACTCAGAATCATTCAGCCTGAGAGAAAATAGAGCATTAATTAAAGAAATATGTTAGGTTTTTGACACTGGGTAAGTAAACACATAACTTGTGAATGTTTTTTTTCCCCTTCAACAGTCCAGAGAGCTGCCCTGTTTAGAGCCTCAGCTCCAGTAAACATGACCGTCTGACCTGAAGAGCCTACAGTCCTGGAAGAAAGAACTCTTTCACTCTGGGACATTTGGTAACACAGCTTTTTTTGGAAGGCAAGAATGGGTACACCATAGCCTTTCAACCGCAGTGAACAAATTCCAGGTGTGGGCACCCCCTTGTGTGAATGTGCAACATTGCATGCTTGCATCACTACGTCTGGCTACATGGGACCTGGAAATTTTTTATTATTTAGGGGAGGGAGGGAGGGAGGGAGGGAGGGAGGGAGGGAGGAAGGGAGGGAGGGGCTGGACGGATGGCTTAGCGGGACCTGGAAGTTTGAACATATGTTCTTAGGCTTTGTGGGCAACCAGTAACCATCTCTTAACCAGTAAGCCATCTCTTCAGCCTAAGCATTTTAAATGTAAAATCCTTTATGCCTCACTCATTTTGTAAAACAGAGAAACTTAAGCTTACAGAAGAAGGTTACAATTAACCAGCTCAAGCTACTCACCCAGACTTGTTTCCATGTGCACTGAGATAAAAATGCCTTAATCAATTTAAATAGAAACTTCTAATTATAATATTTTACAATTATCTGTGTTGATTTACAATAGAAAACAGCAATACATAAACATGCATTTTCAATCCCTGGTCTAAAGCTCTGATTATTAATAAAAATATTCTGCAACATTCCTTTGGGTGCTTAAAAGCTAATATGGGCACATGCAGAGCCACTAGCCCATGGCTTTCTGAAACTGGTCATGCATGGGTTTTTGTTTATTCCCATCTTTATTACATAATAAATTTGCTTTCAATAAATATTAGAGGGCTGGAGAGATGGTTTAGCAGTTAAGTGCTTGCCTGTGAAGCCTAAGGACCCTGGTTCGAGGCTCAATTCCCCAGGACCCACGTTAGCCAGATGCACAAGGGGGTGCACGCGTCTGGAGTTCGTTTGCAGTGGCTGGAAGCCCTGACATGCCCATTCTCTCTCTCTCTCTCTCTGCCTCTTTTTCTCTGTCTGTTGCTCTCAAATAAATAAATAAAATAAACAAAAAAATTTAAAAATTTAAAAATTTAAAATATTAGAAATTGTGCTGGCTTTGGCAGCACATATACTAAAATTGGAACGATACAGAGAAGATTAGCATGGCCCCTGCACAAGGACGACATGCAAATTCGTGAAGTGTTCCATATTTTAAAAAGATAAAATAAATATTGGAAATCAAAGTGTTTCTTTGATTCTACTGAGTTTAATCTAACACAAAAACTTCAAAGATTAACTGACTGAAATCGATACCATGTTTGCTTAACAGCAAAGTCTATTACTACAAATCTTAATATACCAGAGGCTAGTCACATTTCACCAGTATCAAAGACAAGGCTTATATTGGTAAGCGATGAAAATATGGCACTTGCCTTCAGGATGACTGTAATTTAAAGGTGTGTTTAAACACACACACACACACACACACACACACACACACACACACACACACATACCATGGCTTAGAGAAACACCTATACCTATAACCCTATAGAAGAAACACACAGACACAGAAAACCCTACAATAGAAAACATCGTAAAGGGTTTAGTGAAATAGCACCTGAAGATTACTGAAGGACAGGGCATGGAACCCTCTCAAATGAAACGGAAACAATCCTTTCAAAATCCCAGATGGGATCAATCTGGTATGAAGGTAGCAACTGGCCAAGAGAAAATGGGAGAACACAATGATTCACCTAACCTGTGTTGAAAGACCATGTCGCCTCTCTGCAGACAGGTAATGACAAGGAGCTTGTCACACACTGCACCTAACTAAAAAGATACCAGTTCCCTCATGAGGTTGGAGTAAGAGATTCCATTATGGCAATGTATATGCTTATGTGTAGGGAGCTAATGCAGACGCCATTACAAAATGGCGCTGGCTTCCTGCCAGTCTTGAGGTAAACAATTCCTTATTTAGGCAGCACCTTATCCTGAGCCTATCCCGTGGCTCCTGTGGGCGGGTGAGCCTATGGCAGCCAATCAGCAGGCGCCCCATAGTATTCTGCCCTATAAAAGCAGCTACACTCCTGCGCCCCTCACCCCTCGCCATCAGCTTTCCTGTTAACCAAGAGGCTCTCCAATAAAGTGTGATCAAGAAGGATCTTCGTTTGCTGGTCGTTCTTCTCCTGATGGTCAGGGGGCTCGCCGCAAAGTGGTGCCGAAACCCGGGACGCCGGGTGCTTTGTGGTCACCGGGCGAGGGGCCAAAGAGGATCCAGAACTTGACACATGGAGAGGAAGACGTCGGTAAGTCATCCCCAGTCATAATGTTTTTTCACTTAGATCCCTACCTGATCCCTCTTATTTTCATTCCTGTGTGGTTTATTGTCCTTGTCGTTTGCTGTGAGCGCAACATGGGCAATTCTCAGGGTGCGAGTTTTGTGACTGTTGACTTTGTCCAGCCGATAAAGGAACTGCTTAAGCAGAGGGACATTAGGGTCTCCTCTGCAACAATTAAAAAGATTGTTAAAGACCTAGATACGATCGCGCCCTGGTTTGTGGTCTCGAGGGGACCTTTCTCTCCCTACTTGGGAGAAATTAGGTAGAGAATTGGAGGCAGCAAAACAAGAGGACAGAATTGGTAAGGGTACACTGCCGTTTTGGCGGCTGATTCACTCTTGCTTAAGTAAAGAAAACCACATGGAACTTATTAGAAGGGGACGGGAAGTTCTCGCAAGGCATCAGGATAGCCCTTCTGAGTCAGATTCAAATGGGGAGTCAAAAACTAGGCCTAGAAAAAGAAAAAAAAATAAAAAAGAAGGGATTAAACTAAGAAAAAGGTTTACAAGATGAGCTCAGAGAAACAGGTGAAATCTATAATTGCCCCCCCCCCAGGGGGAAAAAGGAGCCTTTGACAGGCTCTATCCTCCCATTGAGGAGCTTGCACATTTAAATGTACTTGACACAGATGAGGAGGCTAGCTCCGATTCTGCAGAGGAGGAAGAAAAAAAATTATTTAAAGGGGAAGAGGAAAGACAAAAGGAGGCCACCGCCTGTTATAAAAGGGAACAATATAGGTCCCCGCCTAGACGCCCTCTGCTAACAAAGGGGCCTCAAGGCCAAGGGTGTGGTCCTTTACAGTCGATAGAGCCTTCCGCACTCCCACCCTATAACTCCCCTGGGGACACATGCCGCTTCATTAAAACAAAAACCTGGTCGCAGCTGGCCTCCGCTTTTCCCATTTTTGAGGACCCAGTAACTCAACAAAGGAGACATGAACCAGTTCCCTATAAACTACTAAAGGATTTGGTTCAGGCTGTCAAGGATTTTGGACCAGGTGCAGATTATTCCGTTGCGCTATTGTGCAGAATCATTACAGCTCCTTTGACTCCTACAGATTGGACAGAGTTGGCAAAGGCTTGTCTTTCAAAAGGCCAGTTCCTTGAGTGGAAATCTTTGGTTACAGATAATGCTCAGACACAGGCTAGACAAAATATCCAGAATGGCCATCCGGGATGGACAGCTGACATGCTCCTGGGGCTTGGCCCTCACATGGCTGACCAAGTAAATTTTCCCATAGAGGTATATCAACAGGTTAATGACATTCACTATCGAGCATGGAGAGATGTCCCCAATAAGGGGGAAGTAGCTGGCAACCTGACAAAAATTATACAAGGCTCAACAGAACCTTTTGCAGATTTCGCTGCCAGATTGATGGAGGCTGCTGAGAAAACTATAGGTACTGAAGATCATACCATGCCCTTTGTGCTCCAATTGATATATGAGCAAAGCACAAAGGAATGTCAGAGAGCTATAAACCCAGTCAGAAAAAAGGGAATTGAGGTCTGTATCAAAGCATGTCGCGAAATTGGCGGGCCACTGTCTAATGCAGGCCTGGCCGCAGCAGTTCTTGCTGCCACAAAGTCTCAACAGACTCAAAATTCAAAAGGATGTTTTAAATGTGGACAGCTTGGGCATTTTAAGCGTCAATGCCCTCAGGCCGGGGAATCTGCCCCCCTAGTCAGGGAGGGACCAAAGCAGCGACCACCTGGTACTTGCCCAAGATGTAAGAAGGGTAATCATTGGGCTAATGAGTGTAGGTCAGTGAAAGATATTAATGGTCTACCTATACCTCCCCTTCAACGTGTTCAGGAGTCAAAAAAATGGAATGAGGGGGCCCCCGTCCCCAGGGCCCACAAATTTATGGGGCACTCCAGGCGCCAGTCCCAACATTGGGCCCGCCGCCGTCCTCCCACTCAGAAGAGCCACATCAGGCTCCGCAGGGTTGGACCTCTGTGCCGCCTCCGGACTGGTCCTGACCCCTGAGATGGGCATACTAGCCATAGAGACTGATGTCCGCGGACCTTTACAAAAGGATACCATGGGCCTCCTCTTAGGACGTTCATCATCAACTTTAAAAGGATTGCTTGTTTTCCCTGGAGTCATTGATCCTGATTATATGGGCACAATAAAGATTCTCTGTCATTCCCCTTATGGGGCTGTGTCTATTGCACCAGGAGATCGTATTGCTCAATTGTTGATTTTGCCTTCTACTCATTCCTCATTCCCAGCCCAGCAGAGAGAGAGGGGAGATGGATGTCTTGGGTCTACTGGGATAGACTTGGCTTGTTTATCGCTAGAATTAGATCAGAGACCACTTTTACAGTTGACCATAGAGGGAAAGACATTTTCAGGCCTGGTTGATACAGGTGCAGATAGAAGTATAATTCAAATGAATTCTTGGCCCAAGTCTTGGCCCCTGCAGAAATCTTCTCAGACCCTTCAAGGACTGGGATATGCAGAAACACCCCAGATGAGCGCAAAAGAACTAACCTGGTACACCGATGAGGGACAGAAGGGAAAAATACAGCCTTTTGTATTGGCAGTACCAATCAATTTGTGGGGTCGGGACATTCAGTCCCAGTTGCTCCTCCGTCTGACTAATGACTATTCGGAGGCTAGTAAAAATATGATGAAAATACAAGGCTTTGTCCCAGAACAGGGACTGGGAAAATTCCTCCAGGGACGTCCAGACCCAATCATCCCAAAAGAAAAGTTGGGCCGCTCTGGATTGGGTTTTTCCTAGGGGCTGTTGAAAACGCTGCTTCCGAGAGAGTCCAGGTGCCCATTCCTTGGTTAACTAACAAAGCCATATGGGTTCCTCAATGGCCCCTATCACAGGAAAAACTGGAAGCAGCAAGAGTCTTAGTCCAAGAACAGTTGAATCTTGGCCATCTAGAGCCTTCTGTGTCCCCCTGGAACACCCCAATATTTGTGATTAAAAAACAATCAGGCAAATGGAGATTGCTCCATGATTTGAGAGCGGTTAATGCCCAAATGCAGATTCTGGGGCCTGTTCAAAGAGGCCTCCCAGCCCTTTCTGCTCTGCCCAATGGATGGCCTATCATAGTTCTAGATGTTAAGGACTGTTTTTTCTCTATACCGCTTTGTCCCCAAGATAGGGAACGTTTCGCTTTTACACTTCCTTCAGTCAATCATGAGAGACCGGACGCAAGTTTTCAGTGGCGTGTGCTACCGCAAGGAATGGCTAACAGCCCTACTATCTGTCAGCTCTTTGTAGATGCTGCATTGGCCTCTGTCCGCCAGGAGTTCCCTTCTCTTCGCATGATTCATTATATGGATGACATTTTGTTAACAGCCCCCATATTGGCTACCCTACATTCCTCTTTTCAAAGAGTTATTCAGGCCTTAGAGAATTACGGCTTGACCATTGCCCCTGAAAAGATTCAACAGACAGATACTGTTACTTTTCTGGGGTCTGTCATTAGCCCTTGTTCTGTGAGGCCACAAAAGATGTGCATTCGCACCTCCCATTTACATACTCTCAATGATTTTCAAAGACTACTGGGAGATATTAATTGGTTACGAGGATTCCTTCATGTGCCTCGATCAGAGCTGTTGCCGCTCTTCTCCATCCTTGAAGGCAACCCTGATGTTTCGTCTCCTCGCATGCTTACACAATCAGCCCGCGAGGCGCTTAATAAGATCGAAGAGGCACTTAATAAAGCACACCTTGATCGGTTTGATCCTTCAAAACTGCTCTTTCTATGTATTTTAAAAACTAAGGATGTCCCTACAGGAGTGATCTGGCAGGAGGGGCTCCTGTTGTGGCTTCATGGAAACTCCTTGGGAGCCCGCACTCTTCAGTACTTTCCACAACTGGTAGCTCGACAGGCTTTTTTGGGGCTTAAGTATTGTTTATTACACTTTGCAAAGCTGCCTGACAAACTCATCATCCCCTATACTAAGGAACAGGTAGAAGTTTTGTCTGGCACTGTGGATGATTGGAGCATTCTCATGTGTGCTTTCCCAAATGTCATAGATAATCATTATCCAAAGAGCCCTATTTTGTCTTTTGTTGAAAATAATTTGGTTTATTTTCCTAAAATCACTGCTCAAGAGCCTATTACATCAGCCCCTGCCATCTTTACTGATGGTTCAAAGTCTGGTCGTGGGGCCTACTTGGTACAGGGCCCGGAGCCTACTGTAAGAATGTTTAGACCTGATTCCCCTCAAATTGTTGAATGCCTAATTGTTTTGGAGGTCTTTCGGACATTCTCTACTTCTTTTAACTTGTTCACAGATTTCCTATATGTAGCTAATGCGATTGCTGGCCTAGAGATTGCCGCTTCGGTTCGCTCTGCTAGTCTAGTGTCTAATATTCTTTTACAACTTCAGTCTTTAATTTTGCAGCAAACTTGCCCTTTTTATGTAACTCATATTCGGGCACATTCGTTGCTGCCTGGCCCCTTATCACAGGCTAATGACCTCGTGGACCAAGCCACTAGGCTCGCCATGATTTCTCTGGAAGATACAAAAGCTTCAGCTACTGAATTCCATAGACTATATCATGCTCCTGCAAACACCTTGAGAAAGAAATTTTCTATTTCTAGAAATGAAGCACGAGACATTGTAAAATCTTGTCAGTCTTGTGTCACCTTTCTGCCCTCCCCACATGTGGGCGTTAACCCCCGGGGCCTACGTCCTGGAGACCTTTGGCAAATGGATGTAACACATCTTCCAGAGTTTGGGAAAGTAAAATACCTACATGTCTCAGTGGACACGTGCTCAGGTATTATTTTTGCCTCACCACTGGCAGGTGAGAAGGTCTCTCATGTCAAAACTCACTGCCTAGAGGCCTGGGCTGCTTGGGGAAAGCCACACCGCCTAAAAACTGATAATGGCCCAGCGTACTCATCTGGTGGCTTTCGAGCCTTCTGTGCCCAAATGCAGGTTGCTCATACCACTGGCCTTCCTTACAACCCACAAGGTCAAGGTATAGTAGAAAGAGCCAATAAAAGTCTAAAAGCTCTTTTATTTAAACAAAAAGGGGGTATAGCGGAAAATGCAACGCCCAAGGAAAGAGTGTCTTTAGCCCTTTTTACCCTTAATTTTTTAATCTTGGATAATAATAATAAATCTGCAGCTGACAGGCACAGTCAACATGTGATTCAATCATCCAGTGAGATGGTGATGTGGAAGGATGTCTTAGATAATAAATGGAAAGGACCGGATCTTGTTGTAATAAGATCCAGGGGAGCTGTTTGTGTTTTTCCACAGGAACAGGATTCCCCTCTTTGGGTTCCAGCCCGGCTGGTGAGGACAGTCAAGCGATCTCCGGAGGAGGGTCCAGGAGACAGTGATGTCCATCAGGGCAGAGATGATGAAGGTCTTGTGGATAATCTTCCTCCTGTGCCTGGAATCCATTGAAGGAGAGCCACGTTGGGGTATTCTGTCAACCTTTCCCAAACCTATGCCGGTGCTCGGTGCTCCATTCTGCCACGGTCTTCCCTCGCTTCTTTACAACTCCATTTTCAAAGTGGATTTTGTGTGGGAAAAATGGCAGCTGCACGGACTTTACACCCTTTGTACTGTTACAAGGAGGACTTGTAGCTTGCAATAATGTGTCCGGGACCCTCCATACAGAGAATCAAGTGGAAGAGAAAGAGACACAAGATGAAGGGGCGTCTTGGAAGCGCCTCAATACATCTGGGGGTGTTAATGACATTGGACATGGCTGTGGGAGGAATACTTCCTTTGCCCCTGCACCGGTGTGTGTTCATCCACCGTTTCTGTTCGTTCTTAGTAACTTCTCTTTTAGTAATTACACCAATGCTTCCTGCTATCTGTCATTTTAAGGAAGGGGTAGGAGTGGGAATGTTCCTAGTGTGCTGCCTGGGAGGATGCGTACTTTGCCTCTGGTTGATTTGCCGCCTGCGAACCCAGACCAAGAGAGACAAGATGGTCATTTCTCAAGCGCTCGCTGCCTTGGAAAGTGGTTCCTCCTCCCAAATTTGGCTGTCAGCTTTAAAAGGCAAATAGCTCCCCTGGCCCTTGCACCCTCAGGGTCTCAGAGTACCCATTGCACGAGGATGGGCAGGGATCTGGTAGCTTTCGTTTGACCGCCGCCTTTGCACTCTCAGGGGATCTGTCCCATTGCACTGAGGAAGGGGAAGTTGAACTTCTTCCCTTGATCGGTCAACACATCATGAGGTGCGGACCTGATCGGGAAGGTGGCTATTTTTCTGAGCTATGCCATAAGTTAATAAAAAAGGGGGAACTGTAGGGAGCTAATGCAGACACCATTACAAAATGGCGCTGGCTTCCTGCCAGTCTTGAGGTAAACAATTCCTTATTTAGGCAGCACCTTATCCTGAGCCTATCCCGTGGCTCCTGTGGGCGGGTGAGCCTATGGCAGCCAATCAGCAGGCGCCCCATAGTATTCTGTATTCTGCCCTATAAAAGCAGCTACACTCCTGCGCCCCTCGCCCCTTGCCATCAGCTTTCCTGTTAACCAAGAGGCTCTCCAATAAAGTGTGATCAAGAAGGATCTTCGTTTGCTGGTCGTTCTTCTCCTGCTGGTCAGGGGGTTCGCCGCACTTATGTCAGAAAACTGTTTCTAGACATCTTAGTGAGGGTTGGTTTGTTTAGAAGTATTAGTATTTCAGACTTAGGTTTACTGAGCAGGGTTAAGCTTTTCTAGTAAATAAGTCATATTCAGTAATTTTCTTAATAATCACTCTTTCACCATAATATATAGATTTCTACCCCAGATCCAACATGTGAACCATGTAAAGGAGAAGCAGAAATCCATGGCTTTTATAACAAGTGTCTGGTGATTTCTCATTACTTCTTCAAGAATGCACAAAAAAGGACAAGTTCTCTTAGCCTGTACATGCAGTGTTATTTTGTAATAAATATGCAATTTATATCCTTAAATGAGGGTGCTGGTATGTGAGATACAGATTCCTAACCAGTTAATTCCAACAAATGTCAGTTATATGTTCGATAAAAACACATAATTTATGTTCTGAAATTATAGGAATTCACAACATGTGAGAAAGTAAACCCAAAGAGCTAGACCAACATATAAATGGCAGCTAAGTCAAAAATGGCTTAGTTCCTCTCAGACTGTCTCATGCACTAATTATAGTTCAGCTTGAAAATTCCAACTTAGTCCACTTTCTGAATTTGTTTATTTTTACAGGCAATACGGAACCTCTGTAACTGTGTGGTAAATGGCACGAGTAAGCACCACGCAACCCGATGGCCACTCTTTCCACCTACCCCAACGGCAAAGACCAGCTGCACTAGTTTGGCACTCTAAACCTCAAAACCACAAGCCTCACTCATGGGTGAACTTTTCCAAGAACTGTCTATGAAAACCCCCAAATTAATAGGGGGCACTGGGCAGACAGTATCCATGAGCCATCTAAGATAAGGAAGCATATCATTAACTTAGTAGACACCTTAAGGAAAGAGTGATGTTCTAGACATCCATCCACAACAGAGCAAGAACAAAGCAATAAGCCTACTGATACATGTGTTTGTTCTCGTCACTGGGCTCTAGTGTCCATAACAAATACGAGGTGAGCTTATTACAACCAACATTTGCTTGTCTGCTTCTTCATCCCTTCCATGTTCAGTGCTGTGGAGGAGCAGGTAGACAAAGAAAGCACAGAACATGGGTTACACCTCAGGACTTATGATTTAATAAGAAAGCACATCTCTTCCCTTGAGTGTTTAAAACCCTCAACATTAGGTAGAAGCTATCTAATACAACAATCCCTTTAAAGAAAATTATGCTTCCACTGTAGAGAATGCGTAGGCTGATGCTAACAAAATAAGCAACATGATCAGGCTACCTTATATGGTATCATAGTCATGTAAGTCTAAATCTTGAATCCTTAAGAACATTAAAGATGCTTTTCTTGGGCTGGAGAGATGGCTTAGCGGTTAAGTGCTTGCCTGTGAAGCCTAAGGACCCCGGTTCGAGGCTCGGTTCCCCAGGTCCCACGTTAACCAGATGCACAAGGGGGCGCACGCGTCTGGAGTTTGTTTGCAGAGGCTGGAAGCCCTGGCGCGCCCATTCTCTCTCTCTGCCTCTATCTGTCTTTCTCTCTGTGTCTGTCGCTCTTAAATAAATAAATAAATAAATAAATAAATAAATAAATAAATAAATAAATAAATAAATTTTTTAAAAAAATATGCTTTTCTTAGTGGCTCAGAAAAATCATTATGAGCACCAACTATCCCAGTTCTTGCCATGTAGATAGATTCAGCCTCAGGGAATATTATATTAGGCAGCACCAAGGGCCCAGTCACCTGGGCTCTACACATGTGTTCTGTCATTTAGAACTGTGTTCTAGGACACAGCAGCAGCAACTGCTTCTTTTTTGCCATGTGTGTGATCCTTTGGTGATTCCCTGGTCACTGCTTCCCTTTGCAGGGCTGGCATTACAGTAACACATAGCCATGTCCAGCATGGGACATGGGATCTGGAGATTTGAAGTTGGCACTGTAAGGCCCTCATTTTGCACTGGAAGGATGGAAGTGCATTTAACTGCTAAACCACCTCTCCAGGCTGAACACAGCTAATACCATATGTGGGGACATAACTGAATGTAGGAGTCATAAAAAAAATGGTTAGCAGTAAAAAAGTTTCTGAGCACACAAAAATCAAACGTATGGTAAGTCCAAGGAGGAGGGGGAGTAGTGATTCACAACTATAGTCCTAACACTCAGGAGACAGAAGCAGGACAGCTGCAAGTCTGCGACCAGCTTGGTCTATACAGCAAGTTCCAGGAAAGCCAGGGCTATACAAGGAAAGTACTGTCCAAAAACTTTAAAAAAAAAAAAAAGCCACTTTCATCTTTAATAAATAGCATAATAATATGTATGACAAAGAATTGTTCTAAAATAAATTTATGATGTTTTTAATCAGTAAATATTTCATTTGCATCCCTACTCTATATACCTGTCTACTTGAAGTTATGTAAAGAATTCTTAGGCCAAAAAGGTCTTGAGTAATAGTTTAAGAACACATGAGAAGTTGGGGGAACAGGGAGGCAGCAAGCTAAGTCCCAGCATCAGAGAAGTGAATACAGTTTGTATGGACACATAATGAAAGCAGCAAAAGAAAAACAATCCTGCCAGGAGAGTTTATGAGTAATTCCTCCAGAGGAGGGAAGGGCAGATTTGTTTGAACAATGGGTCAGTTATGAAGAAAAGGAAGCTGCTTATAATGACTGCTGGTGAAAGTGCATCAAAAAGAACAGTGGACTTCCGGTGAAGATGGCAAGATAGTAGTCACACCAAAACAGGCTGGGACAAGGGGAAATAAGCAGAAAAACAGCACAATACACTCTTCTACCAAGAAGTGAAGGTGTGTAAGCAATTATCAACTGCAACAGGAAAGAGCTAGAGCTTCTAGCAACAACACAAGCAGCCAGAATTGGATCCTGCAGATCCATAGTGAAGGGAGTCGCCACTCACACCAGCCCCACAAAGTCAAGAAACCTGAAGGAGAAGAAAACAGAGACCAGCTGAGCAGCCTGGGAACTTCAGGTACTCTCCAGAGCTCCCCACCCCCAACTTGGAGAACTCCAAGGGATCTTGGTCACTTAGCCAACACCAAAAAAAAGATCAACTAACACAACAAGCCTAGCAGAGTCCACACAGCAGTAAAGAGGGACCCAAGCAGGCACTCAGCTGGTTAGACCAAAGCCATCCCAGAAGGGAATAGGCCCTACTTATTCTGGGTAAATATCTGCCGCAAAGCCAGGAATATAGGCCTGCTCTGAAATTGCTAACTGTACCACCCATGTCAGGGCAGGTTATGTGTTATATCTGACTAATGTACTTGTGGCTGGCTTTGCCATTCTTAAATAAAATTTGGGGGTTGACTTGTGTTGCTTTGGGTATTTCCTGATTTATAGTACCTTTTTCTTCTGTCAGACCTGGGGGAAGGGTCTTATTATATCCTAGGCTAACCTGGAACCCATGACAAACCATAAATCTCAGACTCCCTGTTGATAGGATTAAGGGTGTGGATCGGCACAAATCCTTTAGGGACTGTGGGTTGTTTGTTTGTTGTTTTGTTTTTTTTTTAGATTATCTGTTTTAAACCCCACTCTTATATAAATACTCCTCAAGCTGGTTTTGATTGTGTATAGTACTCAGTTGAATTATGGAATTTAATTGCATTTTGGGGCTGGAGAGATGGCCTAGAGGGTAAGTACTTGCCTGTGAAGCTGAAGGACCCCAGTGAAGGCTCGATTCCCCAGGACCCATGTTTGCCAGATGCACAAGGAGGCGCACGCATCTGGAGTTCGTTTGCAGTGGCTGGAGGCCCTGGCATGCCCATTCTCTCTCTCTTTCTCTCCCTCTTTCTCTCTCTGCTGCTCTCAAATAAATAAACAAAAATAAATATTTCTCAAAAAAGAACTTGATTGTATTTTGCTCCACCCAGCCTACTAGAAAACTTGCATAGAGGGCAAATTCCACATTGAGGGTCACTTCTACTATTACTCTAGGATTAAGATAAGAGCCACATCTGGCACCTTAGGTTTCTACCCTGAAGATATATAATATCAGATTTATACAATCAAGAATATAGCAGATAATTACAAAACCCAAGCATCAAATTAACTCAAGATGCAAAAATCTCTACATTATAATACAAGAAACACAAAAATAACAAGGCAATATATTTCCACCAAAAATTATAAATGACCTCCAATGAGACTAAATTAGATGAAGTGCCTGGCAAAGAACTCAAAAGAATACATATCTGTGTTTACAGAAATCAGAGAAGAAAGCAAGAAAATCAAAGAAAAAAAACAAACTCCTGAAGGAATCCCAAGGAAACACAGGAAACCAACTTACTGAAATAAGGACTACAATGCAAAACATGAGTAAGGAAATAGAAATAAGGAAGAAATACCAATCAGAAATACTAGAAATGCAAAACAGAATAAGTCAAATAGAAAACTCTATGCAAAGTTTCACCAGTAGAATGGATCAAGAAGAAGACAGAAAATCTAAAATAAAAGACATGGTGGAAGATTTAGTACAGTCCAACACAGAAAACCACAAACTAGTATGAAGGTATCAATGGGAATTTCAAGACATTTGGTACACTATAAAGACATCAAACCTAAGAATTCAGGGTACAATAGAAGGAGACCCAAAGAGATGCCACTGCAGATACAGGAAACCTTTAGAACACCAAGCAAAATCTGGAAAGAACCTCTCCTTGCCACTGTATTATAATTAAACACAAACCAAAGAAAATATATTGGAAGCAGTTAGAGAGAAACATGAAGTGACATACAAAGGTAAGCTCATCAAGATAACAGCACATTACTCAACACAAACTTGAAAATCCAGAAGGCCTTGGAATAATGTATTCCAACTTTTGAAAGACAGCTACTGTCAAGCACAATTGATTTATCCAGCAAAGCTACCTATCCAAACTGATGAAGAAATAAGAACATTCCACAATAAAAACAGGCTAAAGGAATATATGACCACTAAGCCAGCTCTACAGAAAATATTTGAAGGGATGCTTCATACTGAAGAGAAAGAAAAATACACACATGAAAAAACAGGAAGAAATGAACCATATTCAAATAACAGTTAACAAAGAGAGTAAAAGAAAAAATCAGGCAGCACTTTAAAACAAAAAGAATGGCAGGAATAAATTCATACCTTTCAATAATAAATATCAATGGCCTCAATTCCCCAACTAAAAGACACAGGATTGCAGAGTGGATTAAAAGGCAGGATCCTTCTGTTTGTTGCCTGCAAGAAACTCACATCTCCATAAGACACAGATAGTATCTTAGTTTGACAATATAGAAACTAGTATTTTAAGGAAATGGGCCTAGAAAATAAGCAGGTGTGGGCTGGAGAGATGGCTTAGTGGTTAAGCACTTGCCTATGAAGCCTGAGGACCCCTGTTCAAGGCTCGATTCTTCAGGACCCACGTTAGCCACATGCATAAGGGGGCACACACATCTGGAGTTCGGTTTGCAGAGGCTGGAGGCCCTGGCGTGACCATTCTCTCTATATATCTGCCTCTTTCTCTCTCTGTTGCTCTCAAAGAAATAAAAATAAACAAAAAAAGTTTAAAAAAAAAGAAGCAGGTGTTACTATCCTAATATCTGACAGGGTAGACTTCAAACCACCATTAGTTAGGAAAGATATAAAAGGTCACCTTATATTGATAACAGGAGGACATTACACTTCTAAACATATATGCACTTAACATGGGTGCAAATTTCCAAAATTCATCAAACAAATACTTTTAGATTTATGAACACAGAAAATACCAAGCACAGTTGTAGTGTGTGACTTCAATACCTCATTCTCATCAATTGACAGGTCATCCCATCAATTAAAGACAGACATCTGGATTAAATGATGTCATATGATAAATGGGCCTAACACTATCTACAGAACATTCCATCCAAATGCTCCAGAATACACATTCTTTTCAGCAACACATGCAACATTCTTTTAAATAGACCATATATTAAGACTCAAAGCAAATCCTAACAAATAAGGAAAATTGAAATAATTCCTTGTACTCTATCTGATCACAATAAAATTACACTACAAACCAACAGAAAGAAAAACTATAAAACATACACAAAGCCATAGAAACTAAACAGTACATCACTGAATGATGAATGGGGTCAACTGAAGAAATTAAGCAGGAATTAAAAAACTTCATAGAATCAAATGACAGTGAGAATACAATATACCAAAACCTATGGGACACAATGAAAGCAGTCCTAAGAGGGAAATTCATAGCCTTAAATGCCTATATTAAAAAATTAGAAAGGTCACAAGTAAACAAATTAATACTCTACCTTAAGGCCTTGGGGAAAGAAGAACAAAGAAAACCAAAACTCAGTAGGCAGGAAGAAATAATAAAAATTAGGGGCAGAAAGTAAAGAAATAGTAACCCCCCCCAAAAAAAAAGAACCAATGAGAATTGGTTCTTTGAAAGGATAAAACAAGATTGATAAACCATTAGCAAATCTGACCAAAAGAAAGAGAGGAGACACAAACTAATAAAATTAGAGATGAAAAAGACACCATTACACTGACACCAATGAAATTCAGAAGGACATACATTAAGAACATATACTAAACTATGTTTGAAAATCTGAATTTCCTAGATGTATATGGCCAATCAAAATTAAATCAAGATGAGATAAATCATTAAAACAGACCCATAACAGGCACAGAGATAAGAGCGGTTGTAAAAAATCTGCCCTGCCAACTCAATAAAATCCTGGCCCAAATGAATTCACTGGTGAATCTTACCAGACCTTCGCAGAAGAACATCAATACTTTGCAAACTTCCCCATAAAACAGAAAAGGAAGGAATACCACCAGACGCCTTCTATGAAGCCAGCATTATCCTGATACCCAAAACAGACAAACATAGAACCAAGGGGGGAAAAAAGAAAGAAAAGAAAAAGAAAATCACAAACCAATCTCCTTCATGAACATAGATGCAAAATACTGACAGGAAGATATCCAAAAGATCTTTCAGCCCAACTAAGTAGGCTATATCCCAGAGATGCAGAGATGGTTCAACATATGCAAATCAATAAAGATAATACACTATAGAGATGGACTGAAGGACAGAAATCACATGATCACTGGAACAGATGCAGAAAAGGCAACAAAATTCAACACTCCTTCGTGGTATAAGTTTTAAAGAAACTGGGAATAGAAGGAACATATCTCAACATACTAAAAGCTATTTCTGACAAACTATACCCAATGTAATACTAAAATCAGAAACAAGGCAAGAGTGTCCACTGTCCCCACTTTTATTTAATATAGTACTGGAAATCTTAGCTATAGCAATAAGGCAAGAGACACTCATGAAAGGGATAGAAATTGCAAAGGAAGAGATCAAGTTATCACAATTTGCAGATGAAATGATTCTATACTTAAAGGAACCTAAAAACTCTATCAGTCAACTGTTAGCGCTGATAAACACCTTTAGAAACATAGCAGGATACAAAATAAACAAAAAGAAATCAGTAGTCTTCCTATATACTAACAATAAGCATGCTGAGGATGAAATCAGAGAAACACTCTCCTTCACAATTCTCCCTCTCTCTCTCTCTCCCCCCTCCCTCCCTTCCTCCCTCCCTCTCCCTCCCCCTCTCTCTCTCCATATACATATATATATATATATATATATATATACATACATACATACACACAAAGTACACTGGAATAAATCTAACCAAGGAAGTGACAGATCTCTGCAATGGAAACTTTAAAACACACAAGAGGAGACTACAGAAGACACTAGGAAATGGAAAGAAATCCCATGTTCTTAGATTGGAATAATCAATATTGTGAAAATAGCAATCTTATCAAAAGCAACCTTCACATTTAATGCAATCCCCATCAAAATTCCAATGGTACACTCTTCATGGAAATTGAAACAGCAATCCTAAAATTCATTTGGAAGCACAATAAAACCTTGAAGAGCCAAAACAATTTTGAGCAATAAAAATAAGGCTGGTGGTATTACCATACCTGATTTTTTAAGCTATACTACAGAGCCATAGTAACAAAAACAGCATAGGAGACTTCCAGGTAAGATAATGGCATAGGAGGCACGCCAAACCAGCCCAGGGAAGAATTTAAGTAAAACCACAGCAAAACACACACTTCTTCTGAAAAGCAAAGGAGTATAGTTTATTCTTAGACACAGGAAACCAGCTTAATGAAATAAGGTCATTACAAGAGATGAGTAAGGAAATAGAAATACTGAAGGAAAACCAGTTCTGAAGTTCTAAAGGAAACCCTAGTTCTAAAGAACACAGTCAGGGAAATTTAAAAAAAAAAAAAAAAAAAACTGTGGAAAGTCTGAGTAAAATGGATGAAGGAGAAGACAGACTATCTAAAGTAGAAGACCAGGTGGCAGACGTAATACATTCCAACAAAAAGAAAGACAAAGCTAATAGGAAGGTACGAATTGTAATTTCAAGATATCTGGGATACTTTGAAAAGATCAAACATAAGAATTCAGGGTGTAATAGAAGGAGAAGAATTTCAATTCAGAGGTTTAGGTGTTTTCAACAAAATCATAGAAGAAAATGTTCTCCAAATGGGGGAAGAAATGCCAATGCAGACACAAGAAGCTTTTAGAACACCAAACAGCCAAAACCTGGAAAGCACCTCTCCTCACCATGCTATAATTAAACTACTAAGCACGTAAACCAAAGAAAATATATTGAAAGCATTTAGAGAGAAAAGCAAGTCATCTACAAAGGCAAGACCATCAGAATAACTGTAGACAACACAAACTTTAAAAGCCAGAAGGGCTTGGAACGATATCTTCCAAGTCTTGAAAGATAACAACTGTCAACCAAGACTACTTTATCATGCAAAACTACCTATACAACTTGATGGAGAACTAAGGACTTTCCACAATAAAAACAGACAAAAGGAATTTATGACAACTAAACCAGCTCTACAGAAAATACCTGAAGGAATTTTTTACACTGAAGAGAAAGCAAAACACACACATGAAGAATTAGGAAAAAAATAAACCACACTCAAATAACAGTTAAAACAAATGAGTAAAGGGAAAACAGGAAACATTACAAAATAAGAAGAATGAGAACAAATGTGTACCTTTTGATAATAACTCTTAATATCAATGGCTTCAATGCACCATCCAAAAGACACAGGCTTGCAGACTGGATTAAAAGTCAGGATCCTGCCATTTGTTGCCTCCAGGAAACTCATCTCTTAATAAAAGACACACTGTCTTAGGATGAAAGGGTGGAAAACAGTATTTCAAGCAATGGACCTAGGAAACAAACAGGAGTTGCTATCCTAATATCTAACAGGATAGACTTCAGACCAACATTAGTGAGGAAAGATAAAGAAGGTCATTTTATACTGATTAATGGAACACAACGGAGGACATAATCCTATACATATATGCAATTACATGGAGGGGTCCCAGTTTCATCAAACAAACACTATTAGACTTAAGGTCACAGATAACAAACACAATTGCAGTGGGTGATTTCAATACCCCACTCTTATCAACTGATAGGTCGTCCCAGCAAAAAATAAAGACACACATGTGGATTAAACAATGTCATGAAACAAATGGGCCTAACAGATATCCACAGAACATCCCATCCAAATGCTGAAGAATATATTATTTTTCTCAGCAGCACATGGAACATTCTCTGAAATAGACCATATATTAGGACACAAAGCAAATCTCAACAAATACAGGAAAACTGAATAAATCCTGTGTACTCTTATCTGACCACAATGGGATAAAATTGCAAATCAGCAACAAAAAAGCTACAGAGCATACAGAAATTCATAGAGACTAAACATTACACTACTGAATGATCAATGGCTCATTGAAGAAATCAATAAATTCACAGAATCAAATGATGATGATAATACAGCATACCAAAACCTTTGGGACACAATGAAGGCAGCCCTAAGAGGGAAATTTATGGCTCTAAGTGCCTATATTAAGAAATTAGAGAGTTCACAAGTAAACAATTTAATGCTTTACCTTAGGGCCTTTGAAAAAGAAGAACAAAGCAAACAAAAACAGTAGGTGGGAAGCAATAATAAAGATTAGGGCAGAAACCAATAAATTAAAAACCAAAACAAACAAAATGGATAATTTCCTTGATTCATATGACCTACCAAAATTAAATCAAGATGAGGTAAACCATTTAAATAGACATATAACATGTACAGAGATCCAAGCAGTTATAAAAAGTCTCCCAAATGAAAAAAGTCCAGGCCCAGATGGATTCACTGGTGAATTTTACCAGACCTTCATGGAAGAACTAACACCACTGCTTCTCAAACTTTTCCACAAAACAGAAAAGGAAGGAATTCTACTGAACTTCTATGAAGCCAGCATTACGCTCATACCAAAACCAAAGACAAAAGAAGGAGGGAGGGAGGGAGGGAGGGAGGGAGGGAGGGAGGGAGGGAGGGACGGAGGGAGGGACGGAGGGAGGGAGGGAGGGAGGGAATTACAGACCAATCTCCTCATGAACATAGATGCAAAAATTCTGAACAAAATATTGGCAAACAGAATACAAGAACATATCAGAAAGATTATTCACCCCGACCAAGTTGGCTTTATCCCAGGGAGGCAGGAACAGTTCGACATACACAAATACATCATACAAATAGTCTGGAGGACAAAAATCACATGATCATCTCAATAGATGCAGAAAAGGCATTAAGACAAAATCCAACATCCTTTCATGATAAAAGTATTACAGAAACTGGGAATAGAAGGAACATATCTCAAAATAATAAAAGCTATTTGTGATAAACCTACAGCAAACATAATACTAAGCATAGAAAAACTTGAAGCATTACAACAAAATTAAGGAACAAAGCTAGGGTGCCCACTGTCCTCACTTTTATTTCATACAGTAATGTAAGTCTTAGCTATAGCAATAAGGCAAAAGATACTCATAAAAGGGATACAACGGCTGGACAGATGGCTTAGTGGTTTGCCTGCAAAGCCAAAGGATCCCAGTTCAATTCTCCAGGACCCATGTAAGCCAGATGCACAAGGGGACATATGCAACTGGAGTTCATGTGCAGTGGCTAGAAGCCCTGGAGCACCCATCTTCCTTCCTTCCCTCCCTTCTCTCTCTCTCATAAACAAATAAATAAAATATATTTTTTAAAAGGGATACAAATTGAAAAGGAAGGGATCAAATTATCATTATTTGCAGATGATTTTATACATAAAAAACCCTGAAGACCAGCAAACTTTTAGAGCTGATAAACACTTCAGCAATGTAGCAGAATATAAAATAAATACACAGAAATTAGTAGATCTCCTATATACTAACAACAAACATGCAGAGGATGCAATCAGGGAATCTCTCCTATTCATAACTGCCTCAAGAAAAAAAAAGAAGATCCTTGGAATGAACTTAACCAAGGAAGTAAAGGATCTCTACAATGAGAACTTTAAAACACTCAAGCAAGAAATTGCAGAAGACACAAGGAAATAGAAAAGATATCCCATGTTCTTGGATTGGAAGAATCAATACTGTGAATATACCAATCTTACCAAAAGCAATCTATACATTTAATACAATCCCCATTAAAATTCTAATGACATTCTTCACAGAAATAGAAAAAAAAAATCCTAAAATTCATTGGGAAGCACAAAAAACCTCGAAGAGCCAAAATAATTTTGAGCAACAAAAATAAGCCTGGTGGTATCACCATACCTGATTATATAGAAGGATAAAAATAGATCCTTGTCTTTCTCTATGCACAAGAATCTAATTCAAGTGGATCAAATACCTTAATATCAGACCGGAAACTCTGAAATTGCTAGAGGAAAAAAGGAAGGGGAAACCCTTCAACATCCTGGCATAGGTAATGACTTTCTGAATATAACCCCAATTGCTCAGAAAATAAAACTACTAATCAACTACTGGAATCTCATGAAATTATAAAGCTTTTGTACAGAAAAGAACACGGAACAAAGCAAAAAGACAACATACAGAATGGGAGAAAATCTTTGCCAGCTACACATCTGACAGAGGATTAATATCCAGAATATACAATGAACTCAAAAGACAGAACAATAAGAAATCAAACAACCCAATTAAAAACAAAATAGAGAGGGAGTCACTCAAAATCCAAGGTATTCTGAATAAGATAAATGAAAATCTACTTCTTGAATAATGGCACATCCAGAAGCCCTAGATTGTTACTAGAAAATTTTCAGTGCCAGGGATGGGACACCTTCCAGTGAGTTGTTAGCCAGAGAGATAGATCCCTGTTGCCTCCAAATCATTACAGGCTATTGCCAAGGCCCTTGGTTTCCCATGAGAAAGAGACAGTAAGACCCTATTGCTGAAGATGTCATATGCCTGAGTGGCAGAGTCACTGAGAAATCAAGCTGGTACTAAGCAGATAACCTTCTCCTTATAGCCCAGCCAACTGAAAGCTGGAAAAAAAAAAAAAAAAAAGCTGCACTATATGCAGCCTTGTGGGAGGACAGAAGTCATCAGTGGTGAAAACAGCAGGCACCGGAAGCCTCAAGTTTGGCCAGACAGGCCAAATGACTAAACAAGTGCAATAGTGGCATGTCTGCTCTGGGGGAAACCAACTGCTCTTTAAATGGACTGAAGGGGGGCTGGAGAGATGGTTTAGCGGTTAAGCGCTTGCCTGTGAAGCCTAAGGACCCCGGTTCGAGGCTCGGTTCCCCAGGTCCCATGTTAGCCAGATGCACAGGGGGGCGCACGCGTCTGGAGTTCATTTGCAGAGGCTGGAAGCCCTGGCGTGCCCATTCTCTCTCTCTCCCTCTATCTGTCTTTCTCTCTGTGTCTGTCGCTCTCAAATAAATAAATAAAAAATTAAAAAAAAAATGGACGGAAGGCCCGCTCTATGGGAGGGAATACATGTCTGGCACTGAAAACCTAATCAAAAGCCTATAGCTGGGGAGGACATGAGCCTTAGTGGTATAAAGCTTGCTCTTGTCTGCATAAATACATATATTATTCTCACCAAATTGTCCTGAAAGCACTACTTAATGTTCATATTCATATATTAATGCTACTCTCACTTGTGGTTAGAGAAGGTTCTCTTTTCAAATGGTGATGATCACTGGGATGACCCAAAAAGCAACATAGTACTGAGAAGAAGGGACAGAGCAGTGTCTGGTACTGAAACATCTCACACTCTCCAAGGCTCAGGGTCCATTGCAGAAGAGGTGGCAAAAGAATGTGAGAGCCAAAGGAAGGGTACCACTCCTTACATACAACTGTCTGGACAGAAATTAGCCTCGATACCCATGACTTTGCAGTGCCTAGCAATACCTACAAAAGACCCTTGTAATAGGAGAAAAAGATGATGACATCAAACTAAAAGACAGACTAATGGAGAGAGGAAGGGGATATGAGAGACAACAGTGTTATGAAGGAGAAAGTTGGGGAGGGGAGGGAAATACCATGGGTTGTTGTCTCCAAGTATAGAAGTTGTCAATTATATAAATACATACATACTTTTTTAAATGACATATTTAAATGTGTAGAAAAATGGTTGAACTTGGAACAGATGATTCTAAGTGAACTCACACAATCACAGAAAAACAACTGTCACATAGTCTCACTCATCTGCATTTCCTAACCCTGGATCAGCCCAAGTTGCTAATATACCTGGACAATAGGAAAGGTAGGGCTTGGAGAAAGGGGAAGGGTCGGAGGGACACAAAACTGAACCCAAACTGAACTGGTACCATTAGAGTCCAATATCCTGGAAGTCAGGCTAAAAGATGGAACCCTCAAGAGGACCTTAGGGGAGCACCCGAATCAAAGGGCCCTGGAAAGGTTGAGATGAAACGTAACCTCAAATTTTTCCTGTTTCGCTTTCTTCTCTGTCTTTTCTTTTCTTTTCCCTTGGCACTGGCCTGTAATTCCCTGTACCAGGATGTGGTCTACATCCACAATGAGTTGTTGATCAGAGAGACTTAGTACATCTCCCAAAACAAACAAGACAGACTTCTGTCAGAGCACTTGATTATCCACCAGAACTTAATGGTAAGACCCTACTGCTGAAGACACCATATTCTGTCTGCCTGGACTAAGGAGAGACCTGGTTGATATCTGGAGGAGAACTATGGAACTAAAGAGTGCTCTCAAAACAAGAAATATAGATAGCATATGAACAGATTTTTAAAAGTTCAACATCCGGGCTGGAGAGATGGCTTAGCAGTTAAGCGCTTGCCTGTGAAGCCTAAGGACCCCAGTTCGAGGCTCGGTTCCCCAGGTCCCACGTTAGCCAGATGCACAAGGGGGCGCACGCGTCTGGAGTTCGTTTGCAGTGGCTGGAAGCCCTGGCGCGCCCATTCTCTCTCTCTCTCCCTCTATCTGTCTTTCTCTCTGTGTCTGTCGCTCTCAAATAAATAAATAAAAAATGAACAAAAAAATATTTAAAAAAAAAAAAGTTCAACATCCTTAGAGCCATCAGGGAAATGTAAATTAAAACTACTTTGAGATTCCATCTCACTCCTGTCAGAATGGCTCTAAAGAAAACAAATGATACAGGTTGGAGAGATGGCTGAGTTATTAAGGCATATGCCAGTGAAGCCTAAGGACCCTGGTTCAATTCCCCAGGCCCCACGTAAGCCAGATGCACAAAGTAACACATGCATCTAGAGTTTGTTTGCAGTGGCTGGAGGCCCTGGCTTGCCCATTCTCTCTTTCTATCTACCTCTCCCTCTCTCTCTCTCTCTCAAATAAATTAACTAAATAACTCAATAAAATACTTTTTTAAAAAAGAAAAGAAAACAAATGACAATAAATGTTGGCAAGGATGTGGAAAAAGAAGTATTCTTCTACACTGCTGGTGGCATAAACTGGTACAGCCACTGTGGAAATCAGTGTGGAGGTTCCTGAGACAGCTAAAAATAAATTTATCATATGACCCCAGCTATGCCTCTCCTAAGCATATATCCTAAGGACTCTTCTGGCTACGTTAGATATACTTGCTTATCCATGCTTATTGCCACTACATTCACAATAGCTAGGAAACTGAACCAGCTTAGATGCCCTTCAACTGATGAATGGATAATGAAGATTTACACAATAGAGTTCAATTCAATGGTAAAGAAATATGAAATTTGCAGGGAAATGGATGGATCTAGAAAGGATTATACGTAGTGAGATAACCCAGACCTAGAAAGCCAAATGCCACATGTTCTTTCTCATCTGTGGATCCTGGCTACAATGTTCAGACTTGTATGTGAGTTAAAGTAAAACTCAGTAGCAGAGGCCAGTAATCTAGAAAAGGGTTTAAAGGGGTTAAAAGAGGAGAGGGGAGGACTTAAGGAGATGGTATTTTACATATGTAAGTAGATGAATGCATTACTGGGAGTGGGATAGCCTCAATGAGGTCAGCAGAAAAGACTAAGTAAAGGAAGAGTGGGAGAGAATAATCAAAATTTAAGATGTTATGAATAAGCAATATGGAAACCTACATTTTTGGATAATGGCATACCCAGAAGCCACAGATTGTTACTTGAAAAATTCCAGTGAGTTTTTGGCCAGGGAAGTCCGTGATGCCCCCAAAACATTATAGGTAAGGTTCTTGCTTTTCTACCACGAATAGATGGTAAGGCCCTGTTACTGAAGACTCCACATGCTTTGTGCTTCAGGTCACTGAGAAAGCAAGTTGGACCTGGGCTGAAAACCTCCCCACTGTTGACCAGCTGACAGAAAGCTGGAAAAAGCTATGCTGCATGTGGCCCTACGGGAGAGTCATCATCAGCAATAATAAGCAACAGTGGACACTGTAAGCCTTAAGTTTGGCCAGCCACGCCAAATGACCCAATGGATACAATAGTGGCATGTCTATTATGGGGGACAACAACCACTTTCTAATTGAACTGGAGGCCTACTCCACAGGAGGGAATACATGTCTAGTACTGAAAACCTAATCAAAAGCCTGGAAGTCACAAGCCCTAGGAGTGTAATGCCTACGGTTGTCTGGCTAAATGCATATATTAAGCTCACCAAAGTGCCCTATAAGCACTTCTTAATGTTCATACCTATATAGTAATGCTACTCTCACTTTTGGTTAGAAAAGCTCTTTCCAGATGGTGGTGACCACTAGAATGACTCAAAAGGCACCATAGTGTTGAGAAGTGACAGAGGAATGTTCAAGCACTGAAACATCTCTATCACACCTTCTAAGACTCAGGGTCCACTGCAGAAGAGGTAGTGGAAAGAATGTAAGAGCCAAAGGATTTTAATCACTAAGGGATAAGGCATACAGCATTCAACAAATAAGTGATTAATCAACCTGGTCATGCTAAACCTGAAACTAAATCATATTCTGTTACAACACATTAAAAACCAATTCTCTAGGGGCTGGGAAAATGGCTCAGAAACTGCTTGCAAAGCCTGTCAGCCTAGGCTCAATTTCCCAGCCACCCATATAGAGATGTGTGGGCATTTGTTTGCAACGGTAAGAGACCCTGGCATGTGCATGTATGCACATACAGACACTAAAATCTATAATAAACTCTACTTCTGAAGACAACTTAATTCAATATGGGATAAAGGGAAAATGACCAGTAGGCTACCTTTGTACTGGACCTCTGAGTTGTGGAACCCTGGGAGCAGCAGCACTAAAATAACAGACTTGACAACACCACACCAACTTTTTTTTTTCATTTACCCAGAAAAAAGATAGCATTTCTCCCTTCTGACTTTATGGTACTCTTGATTTTGTAGAACTATGTCCACAATATAAGTCGCATATTGAAATGTAACTAAAGAAAAAGAACTCTTTTCATTGGTCTAGAGATTCAAGTTCCATTCAGACACAAATCAAAGGCCAAGAGATTAAGTGATGAAAGGACTTTGATTCCATTCTGGGCTGCTATTCTGCCCATGGTCCCTTCCTACTCACCATCGAGCTAACCTCCAATTAAGGTTTTTAAAATCTTTTCTCTCTCATAGTACATCAAGAAGCCTGCTCTAAAATAACACGGCTTTTGAACTTAAATATCACACCACTCATATAAAGCCACACTAAAAGCAGGTCTGTGTCTCCCTAAACTGCTTCTAAATACAATTACACCTGGCTCCCTGTGCTACAGCACTAACACAGTTACCATGTAAATAAACCCTTTCCTTCATCGGGCCTCTGAACAGGGTACTTTTTACATTCTGATACTCAAAGTCTGTTAACTTGCATGTGGATGCCTCAGATATTTCATTCACTGCTAGTTTTGCATTATTCCTCTTTAAAAAAAAAAAAAAAGGAAGCACACTTTGAGTTTCTTTGTGGTTCCATAACGAAGTATCCCTTACTAGAAATCATGTACCCATGCCACTGGCTCAAGTCTTTAGAGTCAGAGTACCCTTGCATAAACACACACTGTGTCTACCTAAAATTTCCCTTGGTGAAAATGAGCGGAAGGGGCGTAACAGATATTTCCATGAAAAAATAGAATAAGCTCTTGCCACCCTATCTGAAGCAAAAAAGTCTTTCCTCAAAACATCTTTGGCTAAAAATCATTATGTACTCTAAGGAACCAAATGTTAAAAACAGATGCATTTTTCCTCAGTGTTCTATGACCATTGGGAGGAGGGCTGTGTGCACCCATTATTGTTTTCTCAGAATAAAACCACAGTGAGAGGTTTTGTAAGGATAGAAAGGGCAGGCTCATCGTCTACTTAAAGGTGAAGTGCCTACAAAGCAGTGTTGCAGGCGCCCTCTCCACCATTTTGTGTGCTAGAGTCTGGCAGCAATTACATTATAGGACCAAAAGAAGAGGCAAGGTGGAATTCTAATTACATGCATGTTTCTTCCTGTTTTTCAGTTCCTTTCCTCACCCATCCCCATTAATAAACCAACCTCCTCACCCCAAAGAAAGGGGTGATAAGGAAGCTTTCACCATGTTCTTTCAGTTAACATTTTATGTATGTATGTTTGTTTGTTTATGGTGCCTAGCACACAAAACTATGCAGATATTTTATTATATAACCTGAGAAGTCTCTACAATAAATTCATAAAGAACATCATCCCTACTTTACAGAAATAAAGTGGTTTATTAAGTCAATTGCCCCAGGTCACACAGCCAAGGCAGATTCTACCTCAGGTGTGTCTGCCTCAAAGCTCTACATACTGGCTACATACTGGGCACTGACTGGATCAGCACTTATGATTCTAGTGAAGGTGAAGGTACTCCAGAGCTTGCTCCTACCGCACTCACTAATCACACTTACAGGGTATAAGCCTAGTGGAAAGGAATGAGAACAATAAGGAGTTGGTGTGTCCTTTTACATAACTTTATCTGGCGTTTCCTGGGTATGCAGGAAAGGGAGGCTGACAATTTCTTTCTAAGGCCCCTCTAGGTACAGCTTCAAGTTAAGACAGTGCTGCACACCTTGGACAGCCTCACAAATCAGGGACAAGTGATTGGGATCACTCACAAACCAACAACAGAGAGTTGGGGTGGCAGGAGAAACACCCAGTACTACTGTTTTTTTCTTCATTCGGATTCCACCTTCTCATTCAGCCTAAACCCACCTGTGCCTGTTATATTAACTCCTTCATAATAAGGTTTGCTTGCTTAAATCTTCAACTTAGCCACACACACACCAAAGATTACCCTGAAGAACTGTAGGTAATTTCACTAAAGAAAAAATTCTTCCAGCCATTTTACAAACACCAAAATTTTCCTAGGATACCTAAGGCATTGAAAAGAAATCTTGATCATCTAAGCTAACAACTCTGCACTAAATAGATTTATGACCTTGAAAAGGTCTCTGACTTCCCAGAAGCCTGACCATGTCTCTTTCTATACAATGCCTGTGATTCTAAGGTCTGCTTCCTAGGCAGATATTCTTGTTCTAAACAAAGGAATATATACCAGTGAACAAACCAGGCAAAGTCCGTGCTCTCTTTCTTAGAAGAGACTCCACCAGTAAGTAAGTAATATAATTTTTACTCTTATAATCATACACTTTGATGCTTAAAAGAAAGAAAAAAATAGAGAAAAACTTGGCAAAGCAAAGAAGAGAGGGAATGCCAGAGATGAGGAAGTTACTGTTTATTCTGAATGGTCAGGAGATTTCTGTTTCACCCTGTCATTTGGGCAGAGAGCAGATGGATGATTTGCCCAGCCACTCACCCTGTAGGACCTCATGAGCCAAAATTAATCTGCATCAGAAGAGTCCAACAGACACAGAGAGTAGACCACACCGATTCCCCAACTTTTGCTGCTCTAAGGCAACATGATGGTCCTGTTGAAACTTCCACAGTGGTGACATGGTTTCCATCAACATCAGACACAGAGCCTGAAGGACACCTAACTGCTATACATCAACAGCAGTGTAGACAGGCACTGCCCAACACATGCAGAGAACAGGGACCCTTCTAGGCATGGCCAGCTAACAATGGTTTCTTCCTTTCTCACAAAGTTTGAGTTTGGATTACACAGAAAAGGCCACAAGAGACAAAACTATTGGTTTTGGCCAAAAATGTTCAATTTCTCCACTCATACATCTGCTCTCCAGTTGTAAACTTGTCAAGCAAACTCATACTCAAGAGTTCGATGTTGACAGGGCCTGGGTATGATTCTCTAAACCCAGAAAGCAGCATCTCCTTTCTTTCCATAAGCATGCCAAACAAAGAAAGAAAAGGAGAAAAAAAAAATAATTTAAAAACAACATGCTAATCCAAGCATGATGATGCCCACCTTTAATTCCAGCAACTAAGGAGGATAAGGTAGTGAATTCCATGTCAGCCTAGGGCTAGAGTAAGACCTCACCTTGAAGAAAAAATAGATGGATGGATGGATGGATGGATGGATGGATGGATGGATGGATGGATGGTAGAAAGAAAGAAAGAAAGAAAGAAAGAAAGAAAGAAAGAAAGAAAGAAAGAAAGAAAGAAAGAAGGAAGGAAGATAGATGGATGCATGCTAAATACATACATACATACGGAGATATAGATAGATACATAAATAATAGAATCCTAAATTTATGGTACCTATCAATACAAATTACCATTCAGTATGTGGTGCCTCGTGTTATGAGGCCATAAGATTCAACTGCTGAGTAATATTGAGAAATGCTGATTAACATATTTAAAACAGCCTGGGGTGTCAGCTTGCTATGTCTGCACTTCTCCCTTTTCAAATTACCCTGGAATCTTATTATGGCACTTCCTGAAAATTCTATAGCCAGAAACCACTCTCCAGACACCAGTAACAGGGTTCTTCTCCCTGGTAATCCATTGACTAAACTGGACATCACATTTCCCACAGCATTTTTTGGGGGGTGGGGAAATAATGTATTTGCATTTTTGTCTTTTAGAGTTGAATATTACAAAGATACCTAATATAATGAATATATGATATTATTTTTAAATGTAAAAGTTCCTCACTTTTTGTAATAGTCAACCAAAATGAACAAATGAAAATTATCAAAAAGCACATCTCAATTCAATAAAGTAAGTGACAAGATTCCCCAAAACACTACCTTGGTTCTCATGTTGCAGTAAGTTGAGTACTAATTATCTCCTAGAAGTGTGAAAACAAACAGGTATGGCCCTGACAGTATGGGAGAAATACAGTAATTCCCAACACAAAATGACTAGTAAGGACTATGCCTCCCTCCCTGCCCCCTTCTTTGGGGTGACCATACTAATATGCCTTGCAAACAGTACATGGGAGTGAGAACTATACACTTTCAGAAGCATGGCAGAAGACCAAGTGCCAACAAATGGCCTTGGGCAAACAGTAGGTATGGTCAGTCACTCTCCTTCACTAGGCTGTAAGATTTCTTGGGGGTGGGGGGGAAGAGCAAAAAGAAAAAAAGACAGCAAATCACTAATTACCAGATTCTAAGTTCTCATCCCCAGCACTAGTCCAGACCTGCTCATTTTCTAAGTTCTCATTCCCAGCACTAGTCCATACCTGCACATTAGCCTGCTCTGTGCAATCAGCAAATGTTTCTCCAATGAGTAACAAGAGGCAGAATAATCTATTCAGTAATCTGTAACATGGACCCTTGCAAACAACCTCACAGGAGCCAAAACCTTTAAACCTAGAAGATGACTCTTCTTGCTGGAGGCTTCCAGGCAAGCCCACCTAAGCAGTACCGCACTTCAACAGACCATCCAGGGATAAATAAATTGAGATAAAAATTCTTCACACATACTACAATCAAAGAGATACAGCCATTTGACTCACTTGTCCCTGCTGTAGGCAGGGCATCTCCCCTCCAGAGCCAGAGAATCCTGTTCTTCCTTATAAGAACAGCTGTCCCTAAATCCTCACTCTCAAACACTATAATGTGGACCTAACAAAGATGCTTACAATGTACAGGGACCTGGGGGAGGAGGAGGGTCCATAACTCAAAGGAAGAACAGAAGGGAGGTTTGGGAGTGATGGGTCTATTCAGTACCTTAATTGTGGTTTCACCAACCTGTACATGTTAACTATATACACATGTGTACACCAAAAGGAAATTAAAGCCAATTTTACAACATATTTTTTAAATAAATTAACTTAGGGGAAGCAAAACCCAGGAGGTGTCTGGCCCTTTGGTGCTATCTTCCTGTTTGCTTAGTAAGAGGCCCCTCAGAGAGACAGACACATCCGCTCCAGAATTGTGTTGTGTTGGCACTGTCTTCCTTCCCTCATTCTTGCTCTCCCTTTTCCTATTCTTAACATAATGTCATTCTAGAAACCGTTTAATTCAGTGTTCCCATTGATTCAGGGACTTCAGATACGAAAATACCAAAGCCCAAATGGCACTAGAATCTTAGAAGGAGCGCTGAGCCGTAGAGTATCCATTGATGCACAAATAAAATGGAGTCTCCAAATGGGTGACAATCATAGCACTACCATACACCAGCATGAAGGTGTACTATACTCCGGTTTCAGAAAACCCAATGCACACCTTTATCCATGATGATCCAAGAATGCTTTGTATTCTATTCTCGTAAAAGTGGTGACCAGACTCTCAGGTAGTAAGCAGCATCCCTTCATTGCTAACATCCCCCATTGGGAGTGAAGATGAGAATGAAGCCTAGTGACTGCGGAGTCTGACACAGTAACCAGCACATGGTTAAACACTAGTTATGCAGGTTGCAGAAGCAATTGTTCACATTATTTGAAACTGGTGAAGTACTCTGTAACAGAATTGCCAAATAGGACTTCATTAAGCTTGATTTATACACTATTTTCCCCACACCTAGCATTCATTGAAAGTGAAACACAGTATTATTCCTGAGTAGGCAAATACCTGAGAAAATTCCACATAAACTTTGTTTTCATCCTGTCTTGAGTAAAGAACCAACACACTTTCATTCAGTTTTTGTTTAGTTGAGAGAAAGAGATCAAGAGAGAGAAAGAGATAGAGAGAGAGAATGGGTGCACTAGGGCCTCTAACCACTGCAAACAAACTCCAGATGCATGGGCCACCTGTGCATCTAGCTAACATAGGTCCTAGGGAATTGAACCTGGGTCCTTTGGCTTTGCTACCAAGTGCCTTGACCACTCAGCCATCTCGCCAGCCCTCATTCAGTTTACTGAAAGGGAGTCTGTAGTTTTAAAAGGAAAAAAAAATCTTCATGTGGAGACAAGTATTTCAACAGCTACATCCTTTTTAATCATTTGGTGTGTTCCAGCATTCAGTAGAGTTCATTGAGTTTAAAGAAATGATACTAAATATCCTTTTTCGGGCATCTAAATCCTGGCTTTAAATAATCAACTATGAACCTTAGGAGACAATTTACCCTTCCAGTGAATAAAATACATGGAATCTGTCTCTGAATGGCTATCAGATGTTTGAAATGCCAAGTACAAAACTGTAAGTACCAATCTTCTCCACCAGAGGTCATGCCATGTTTATTTCATCAATACTTTCAAGGTAAAATGAGTCAAGGCTTCCCAATTCCTAAAGAGCAATCTCAGAGCTCAGAGACTGAGAGGCACTGGATGCTACATGGAGACGAGACCCATAGAAAAACCTTGCCATTCTCCCCAGACTATGGCTTCAAGACCACCATAGTACTAATTACAAGTCTCAAACTACTGTGCTGTGTTCTTAATATGCTAGTAAATTGCATAGGGATTCTGCCTATAGTTAACAAAGGACAAAGCAGCGTAGATTAAAGTTGTTTTGCTACAGCTTCTACTTCTTCAAATTCATCCAGGTATACTATGTGCCTCAACTTACCATTTGAATGAGGAAACAGTAACTGTGAGTCTGGTCTCACTAAATGCTGGGGGTCTTATAAAGCTTGACTCAACTTCTCACCAGCCATCTTGAATAGCTTTCATACAGTTCAAAATATAATGAAAGTAGGGGCTGGAGTAATGGCTCCGCAAGTAAGAGCACTTGCTACACAAGCATGAGGACCTCAGACTGAGTTCTACTCACCAGCATCAATACATACAACTGGCATGGCCACAAAGGCCTGTAACCCCACCAGTTTTGTGGGGAGCAGAGACTGCAGAATTTCTGGGATTTGTAAAAATGGCAGGGCTGGGTTTAGAGAAAAGGCTGTCTTAAGGAAAAATGCAGACGAACAAGAGAAGGAGAGGGATACCCAATACTCTCCTCTGGCCTCCACATGCATGTGAACAGGTGTGCACATTTGCACATACAACCACACATACTATGCACATGTGTGTTAAAAAAAAATCTACTGGAAGTAATAAAATTCAACCAAGGAGCTGGCTCAGAGGAAGACATGAAAGGAAAGTTTGCTTATATAACTACTCAAAGACCAAGGGGAGGCTATGGTATAAAGACCTGGGCCTAAGTATTATGGTATAGAAAAAGGGAGTATAACTAAAATGGTTCAATTCCATTGCCATCTTCTCATCTCACTTTAGAGTTATGTGGCCTAGCAAAATTCCCCCTAGCAAGTTTGTCAGTACCCCAGAAGATACACAATGTTGCTTTTCCTTCTCTCCATTCTGCTTATCTAACACAGTATCAGATCCTCACTCTCTACTGGAGAACAAGATAGTATAAACACTATAAATGGCTCTATTTCCACCATGCCCCCATAGCAGGACAGCCTCACAGTCTCAGTCTTAACACTGGAGACTAGTTGGAAAAATGATAAAATTAAGATATGCCTTTTGGGCTGGAGTGATGGCTTAGTGATTAAGGTGCTTGCCTGCAAAGCCAAAGGACCCCAGGTTTGATTCCCCAGTACCCATGTAAAGCCAGAGATGCACAAGGGGGTGCATGTGTCTGGGGTTCATTTGCAATGTCTGGAGGCCCTGGCATGCCTATTCTCTTTCTGTCTCGCTTACAAATAAATAAATAAAAATTTAAAGACAAATTTTAAAAAAGATATGCCTCTTGAGGTAGGAGGATCATCATGAGTTCAAGGCCAGCCTGGGACTACATAGTAAATTCCAGGTCAGCCTAAGCTAAAATGAGACTGTACCTTGGGGGGGAGGGGGGAAGGTATGCCTCTTCAGGGACATGATGCTATCTATATATAACTAAAAATTTACTATTTTTCAAAAAATATATAATTCTAGTTAAACATAATGCCATAAATGGGTCTAAAATAGTCAAACTTTTGGTAGTCACTGAATAAACCAACCAGGTCGCACCTACACAGCAGGACACAGTAGGTACTATGGAACTATGCATACATGCTGCACCCATCTGGATCTTTATTACAATTTGGTGCCACTTAGTGACAGCTGTCTGCTCCACATAACTGGAAAAATTTCAGGTCCTGAAGCTGGCTGTCATGTAAGAGAACAGCCCAAGAATCCCAGCTTAATCTTTTCTGTTCAAGGTACTGAAGATGCACACCCATTCTCTATCTGCACCCCCCCAAATAAATAAGATATTTTTAAAGGTTAGAATGCACCAAGTGTTATGTAGAATGCCTATAATCTTTAACACTTGGATTTATTATGATTCTGTAGTTTCAGCCTCCCAAGTCCAGCCTCAGTTAAGAGATATACTAAAATTGTGTGTGTGTGTGTGTGTGTGTTATTTTTTGTTTTAGACCTAAATTCTATTTTTAAATAACCTTTGAAGGCATGTTAATATCTTGTTTCCAAACTACAGCAATCAAAGGCATGAATGAAATTAATTCATACAAAGTAATGAAAACCAGAAAGCTTTATCTCACTGACGTGTGCTACCTGTTGAGCTGTTGTCAACCTCTATTTCCTTTCACACTATCCTTTAAAGACACAACCCCAAACAAATAACTCAAAATCATGACTCAAAACATTTTTTGGATGAACATCATAATCCCACACTATTACCACAACTCAGTACCCAAACATACAACAGACTCCCACCAACTTTAAATAAACAACACAAGTACATACCACAAAAGTGCTCAGTAATGTTCCCATCCTACCCACTCACATTATCTTATCCTTTTTTTTCTTTTTGAAATTCTAGCAGCCATGAGTCTTTCAATGCCTTAATTTAAGAACAAATTCAGGCCAGGCATGGTGGCGCACGCCTTTAATCCCAGCACTCGGGAGGCAGAGGTAGAAGGATCATCGAGAGTTCGAGGCCACCCTGAGACTACATAGTGAATTCCAGGTCAGCCTGAGCCACAGTGAGACCCTACCTCAAAAAACCAAAAAAAAAAAAAAGAACAAATTCAGAAGCCAAGCATTGTGTGATGCATGTGTACTCCCAGCATCTGGAAGGTGGAAACAGAAAGATCAGGAGTTCAAGGCCAGCATTTGAGGTCAGCCTGGGCTCCATGATACTCTATGTCATAGCTCCAGAACAAGCTGGTACTCGTAGACATTTATTGAAAAGAAATGAAACTTTATTTACTTTTCTGTGTAAATGGTAGCACTGAAACTACCAAGCAAACTGAGACTTCATCATCAGCAGGGGAAGGGGGAAGCCATGTCACCAAATACTGTACAATTCAGTAAACTGACATGACATAGTAAGAGATACTTGTAATCTCAGTATTTGGGGGAAATGAAACAAAAGAATCCCAAGTTTGAGGCCACGCTGAAAAACACAGCAAAACCATGTCTCAAAAGACCATATGAGTCAATAGATTAGTTATTTCTAAGAATGCATATACCAAATATGGTCACACTTGTAAAAGACATCCTCATCTTTAAAAAAAAAAGGGGGGGAGGAGGAGGAGGAGGGCTTCTGTGTGAGAAGGAAAAAAACTCAGTAGCAGAGGCCAGTAAGCTAAAAAGGAGATAAAGGAAGGGAGGAGGGTACTTAATAGGTTGGTATTATATCTATGTAAGTAGAAGACTAGTTAATACGGGTGAAAAGGCCCAAAGTGAGGTCAGGGGAAGAGATTAAATAAAGGAAAGGTGGAGGGAAGGCTAATCAAAGTCTAAGAGGATATAAGTAAATCATATGGAATCCTACTTTTTTGGACAATGGAATACTCAGGAGCCATAGACTGTTGCTAAAAAATTTTCAGTGCCAGGGATGGGATACCTTCCAGTGAGGTGTTGGCCAGGGAGGTCCCTGATGACCCCAAAACATTAAAAGCCATTGCCAAGGCCCTTGGTTTCCCACCAGGAATAAATGGTAAGACCCTATTGCTGAAGACTCCACATACCTGGACTGCAAAAACACTGAGAAATCCTGCTGGAACTGAACTGATAACCTCCTCCATGTAGACCAGCTGACAGAAAGCTGGAAGAAGCCATTCTGCATGCAGTTCAATGGGACAGAGAGAAATCACCAGTGAAGACACTCAACAGTGGACACTGCAAGCCTTATAATTGGCCAGCCAGGCCAAATGAGCCAATGGGTGCAATACTGGCACATCTATCATGGTGGAAACCAAGTGCCCTCCAATTGAACTGGAGGCCTGCTCCATGGGAGGCAATACATCCCTGCTACTGAAAACTTAAAACAGGGGTGGTCATGATCCCTAGGGGTGTAACATCTGCTGATGTCTGGATAAATAAAATATTATATATATAAATATATAAATAAATATATATATATGTATGTATACTATGCTTATCAAACTGCCCAGTAAGCACTTCTCTTAATATCCATACCCTTATATTAATGCTACTCTCACTTTTGGTAGAGAATCTTCTCTTTTCAGATGGCAGTGACCTTGGGACGACTCAGAAAGTATCATAGTATCATATCAAGTGACTGGAGTACTGAATAACATCTTGATCACACCTTCCAAGGCTCAGGGTCTAATGTGGAAGAGGTGGTAGAATTTAAGAGCCAAAGGAAGGGTAGGACTCTACAACGTGCTTCCTCCAGACATAAAATGGCCTGGATATCCATGACCTCATAGTGCCTGATACTACTTACACAAGACCATCATAAGAGGAGGAAAAGATGATGACATCAAAATAAAAGAGAGACTGATTGAGATGGGGAGGGGATATGATGGAGAAGGGAATTTCAAAGGGGAAAGTGGGGGGTATTACCATGGGATATTTTTCATAATCATGGAAAATGTTAATAAAAATTTGAGAAAAAAAATTTTAAAAAGACCATACGAGTCAACAAATTAGTTATTTCTAAGAATGCATATACCAAATAGGGTCACATTGGTAAAAGACTTTCTCATCTTAAAAAAAAAAAAGGAAGGAAGGAAGGGAGGGAGGGAGGGAGGGAGGGAGGGAGGGAGGGAGGGAGGGAGGGAGGGAAAGAGAAGAAGAATTAGAAGATTAACAAAACCCCAGACCACTGGCTTTAAAGAACAAGAATTTGAGTAAGCTTTTACTGAAGAATCACTGATATCTTGAAATTCTTTTTTACCTCACACTAAATAAATAAATACATTCATGCCTTCAGCCAAAAAGAACCTATAAGGATGAAAAGAAAGACCAGAAAAGAGTGTTGTCCAGTCCAACACTTAACTGAATGACACCTAAAACCCTTAGACTGAGAAAAGCATTTGTTGTAACTACCCCTTGCTATGGAACCATTGTGCTCCTAACACTCCCCCCCACTCCCCTGCCACTCACCTCACTGAGAATCACACTGCCATATTCTATTATTTGGGGGCAGGTGAGAAAGGTGCTGTTTTATTATCAGCATCTGTACAGGGAAAATTGGATTCTATGATTTATACTAAAGCTAATGTTAAAAAATACTAAGGAAAAAATATACGAAGTAAGAAACCCAAGATATTAAAAAGCACACAAAATCTAAACTGAGTTCTTAACATTGTAGGAGCAGTATGGATTTTACAACTATGTATAGGACTTAACCTTCTTTACAGGCAAAGTGTATTCTAATCCAACACCATACCAAAACAGTTCTTTTAACATTATATATAGTGATGCTGAGCTACCTCCCAAGCCCACTACGGTCAATTATAGAAGAAATCCATGCATCAAACTCTGATGGAAAGGAAGAAAGCATATACCTATTAATTGGATATAGAAATATAAAGTCACTATAGTGCTCTAGGCTCATTATAATGCTAAAATGTTATTATGGTTATGATATAAAAGAAACTTTATGTAATTGTAGTAGAAATAAAGATTTAAAGAAAATTTAAGTAACTATAGTAAGTAACAAAGAGAAAAAAATATATATATATATATAACAATAGATATCTCAATTACCCACTCAACTCAAAAAAAGCCTAAACCTCAATTTTATGTTGAACAACTGTGCTGATCTATAAGCCACTGCACCCAAAAATCAGTTTCATTGGTAGGAAAGAAAGGAAAAAAGGGGGGGGGGGAGGAAGGGACTGAGATGGCTCAGCAGCTAAAGACACATGCTTGCAAAAGCCAGTCAGTTCAGGTTCAATTCACCAGTACCTACTCAAATCCAGATGTACAAAGTGGTACATGCATCCAGATCATTTACAGTTGAAGTAGCTCTGTGCAACCATTTTCTCTCCCCCACTCCCCGCAAATAAATAATACGTTTTTAAAAAAGAAAAAAATAACTGATTTGAGAAGCAGTACAGCACATTCTAACCCAGTTATTAGCAAGCCAAGCTGTCACAATTATTTAATCAAATGTCCTGTCCATGAAAGGCTAAAACTGCCTGCCATACACCCAACTTCAACGGCAGCTAGAAGAACATCTCTGTCTGGGAGAAGGCCAGTTCTCTGACCACCAAGGACTCCAGGTTAGACAAAAACAGAGGCAGGAGCATCAGCAAAGCTGAGACACTAGTTAACACCAAAAGATGACCAAAGCAGTGTTTTCTAAAATCTGAGATGCAAATGCCAAGGCCATTCTGGTGGAAACAGTTCATGGCACAATCAAAGCCAAAGACACAAGCTGCCCTACCATAGACTTTCGTATTCAAGGGCTCCCACTGAAAGTGACAGATATTACAAACTAAAGAGCTTTGGAAAAGCTACACTCATGAGACAAGTAACAAACTCTTTACATTAATAAACCAGAAAGTCTCAAGGAAATCACTGCAGCTTTTTTTTTTTTTTTCACTAGACTGGAGCATTTGTCCTCTGTTCCTCTAACACATCTCTCCAGTGCCAAGTTACCTCAACCTGTACAAGAGTTTAAAAATACTACTTCCGTCTTGGAGAGATTGCTTAGCAGTTAAGCGCTTGCCTGTGAAGCCTAAGGACCCTGGTTCGAGGCTTGGTTCCCCAGGTCCCACGTTAGCCAGATGCACAAGGGGGCGCACGCGTCTGGAGTTCGTTTGCAGAGGCTGGAAGCCCTGGCGCGCCCATTCTCTCTCACTCTATCTGTCTTTCTCTCTGTGTCTGTCGCTCTCAAATAAATAAATTAAAAAAAAAATTAAAAATACTACTTCCTAGTATAGGAAGCCTAAAGAGAAATGAACACAGAGACTTAATTGCTAGAAACAAGTTGGTGGGGTGGGTGGGAAATCCAATATTTACATTTTTTAAAGAAAATTCTGAAATGAAAAATAAAATTGTCTAAGCTCTCAACTCTTAGATAATAAGGTTCTAGATCCAAAAACGGCTGGAAATTAATGGCTTCAGGTTTATTTCCTTCTAAACTACCCAATTAATTCATTTGCATGTATATTTATACTGTGGTGAAGTAAGTTATAAGACACCCAAGCCATGTCTCAGTGACTGTGAGCCAGGACCTACTGTAGGCCTCCAGAATCCAACTTTAAGACTTATGTGTTCATGGCAACATAAATCCATTTAGCCGCTGACAATTGAACTAGTGACATCCTTAACACTAAGACTATATGACCTTCAGGAGCCTCCCCATCACTGAGAATGGCACAGGAAGATAATCAGTCTAGTTAAGTTTCATTTTTCTATAAATGTCAAAGATTTTTATAGCAGAGACTGGGCAAATTAGTTCAAGTAAGCAAGACAGAAAGTATTCCCAGAAGCAGTTGAGGGTAGGCACCCATTAAACTTAGTAAAACACAGAAATGGGTTTTGAGACTGGTCCAGGGCCAAGAAGAACATCGAGCACTTGCCAAATACCCATGCTTTAAACTATAACATGTAACTTGTTACTACAGATTAAACAAGTAAACCAAAAACATACAAAAGAATAGTATCTCAAAGAAATATTTTAGAGGAATTCATGTGGGACTATGATATAACCTATAGAGAAATGGTCCTCAGAAATGAAAATTCTATTTGTCTATTTTTATGAAATTTCAAAACACATAATAATAGGTATAATAAATATCTAATTGCCTAACATCTAGATTCAATATTATGGCATTATCTATTTCTCTAATAAGACATATTACTTCATTGAACCATTTCAAACTGAAGCACAGATGTCAAGATACCCTTTTCTGAAATAAAAAGTATTAACAATTGTTACCATAGACCATTATTCACACCAATAAAATGTATCAATTTCCATATTATCCACTTCTCAGGCTAAATTCACACACTCATCTTTTAACTTACTTCTTATAATCCCTTAAGGTACTTTTTTGCCAGTCCATGCATTTACTTCTTGGAGAAACTGTGTGTTATGATTTGAATGTGAAATGCTCCCAATAGGCTCACATGTTTGAACACTTGGTTCACAGCTGGTGATACTGTTTTGGAAAGTTGTGAGAGCCTTAGACAGTAGAGCCTTGCTGTGAGAAGTGGGTTGCAAGGGACAGGCCTTGAGGTTTCATAGCCTAGCCTCACTACCTTCTCCCATCTCTGCTTCCTGACTACAGATGTGACCAGTTATCTCATGCTCCTGCCACCACGCCTCCCTTACCAAGATGGACTATGTCCCTTCTGAAACTCCAAGACAAAACAAACCCTTCCTTGTTTCTTGTCAGGTAGTTGGTCAGGAGAATGAGAAAAATAATAGTTGCTTTTCAGAAAGTGTCATGTTTTATATTCACCTAATTATTCATTGTGTTATTTCTGATTAACATTTTTTGGGAACACCTCATGAATAACAATGTATGATTCCATAGCACTGCAACAGATTACATAATGGCAGATTGGCCAACTATGCATTAGTGATCCTAAGTAACAAATGTTTTTACTCTAAGAATATTTCATGTAAAAGCATTTAGGGTTCCTATGTAAGCTATAGAAAAACAAAATCAGAGAATGAATAGGAGAATACTAATAACAATAAGGAAAGCAGATGAATCAAAACTTTAAGAGGTCAGTGTCTTGATTTTATCAGCCTAAATTATGAATGACATAGAAATTTTCCAAATTCAGATTAGATTAGAAAAAAAAATCTAAGAGCTTTAAAGCAAATGCAATTATTACATGGTAACATTGTAAAACTATCTTTATAAACTAATGCATTTGGAGGCCATTAGAATACAATTCATATGGACATGCCATTTTTGAAGTCAAATACTTATTCAGAGAATATATGTGTGTCAGTGTATATATCTGCTAAAAAGTGTGTGTGTCACTAAAACAATGACATCCCCATTTTTCCAATGGAAATTGGAGATCAAGAGACAAAGATTCATCAAGAAACACAGGACCAAAACTAAGGTTATATTCCTAATCACCTGGTGCCTAATATAACCACTGAAACAAGGTATTGATTCTGCAACAAAGTTAAATTTGGATACAATTCTTCAGAAATACTTTGTGTGATACTATAGGGAAAAGCTATAGATACATGGCACCCACTTTAAAATTGAAAAGTACATTTAATGCTAACTGCATATAAACATGTACACTACATAATTCTGTAAAAACTGTTAATGTTCTCTTACTTGAGAGTTGTAAGTGAGCTAAAGAAATCCTCTTTAAGGAACACCAAAAACAAACTGACTTTCTACATATGTAAAGCCATGTCACAACAGTTCCACATAACAAGGGGGAAAGCTATGACAGAACTGCCATAACAGATTCTTAAAGAGAAAAACAGCATTCGTGACTAAGGGCACACAGAGAGACAGCAACCTGGCCTTCGTCTAACCACTTCTCACAGTCCAGAGCCTTGGGCTGGGCACACTTGTATTGTTGCCATTGTCAACTTCATTGTCATTTTAAGTCAGATGATATTGTAAATGCATTTATGCAAGAATTCTATGTGATTTCGCTCTTTTGCTTCTTACCTTTATGTTAATGCTTTTCACTCATCTCAATGAGCTGCGATATGGGATATGGTCAAGAGTCCATGAATGCCAAGGCCTCACCAGAACTTCAATATTTAAAAAAATCTTTTGAAAAAAGTGACTTTACTCTTAATTCCTTTTGCTAGAAAATACTGAAGAGTATTTTGCACATTCTAGTAACAACTCTGGCAATTTTCCAATCAAGAACAAATTAACTGAGTTGACTCTTTTGTAAGCCTACACACTTGGCCACCAAACCCTACAAAATCATAATCATCAAGGTAACGCACACACAAATATACAAACAGTATGGACCTAAAGTCACCTGGCCTGTCTGTGACTTATAAAAGAGGCATGCTAACAAATGAACTGAGCTTTTATTCCGCAAACTGGTTCTACATGAACCACCTCCCATCCCACCGGAAAGCAGCTCCTGCCCCCAACAGAAGCCTTTACCCACTTGCTAAGGACAACAGTACATGTGCTGGAAGTTATGCTTCTTGTGTTCCTAGAAGATTCTTTCCTGGAGCTCTGTGATAAAGGTAAAGTGGATTTAGGCTCCCAGATGTCTGCTTAAATCAGAGCAAGAGCAGGTATCTAAGAATGTGGCCTGGAGGCTCTGCCTCTAGGCTGTCCTGGCCTTGCATTCTTCACATCAAGTGATCAAATGTCACCTTTCCACACATGGTGGCCACTTGAACACAGTGCTGCACACATTATACACTGGCCCCCACCTACCCAAAACAGCTGCTGGAAACTAGCAAAAGGCAGACTACTGCTTTCCATAATCCTTTCCTCTCCCAGTTCCAATTACACCCACACAGAAAGGGCCGCCACAGAGAAGCCCAGTAGGAGAGGATTTGTATTGACTTAGAGAGCCTCTAAGCCCTCTGCTAGCCCCAGTGAGACAACAGTGCAGCTTTGTGTACCAAATGCTTGGGGGGTTTCTTCACAGCAATTTAGAATGAGGAAATTCCGTTTATTGCCAGACTTTTGTTAAAGAGCTCCCATTTAGATGGCTATGCCCTTAATAATCTCCCCCTGTGCCACTTTAGCCGTTTTACCTCCACAAGAGCTGACAACTCAGCAGATGGTATCAAAAGTACTTCTGTGCTCAGAGTTGAATGGGAGTATGAGGGCCTTCATTGGACAGAGGTTTTATTCAGAAGTGCCTCTTTTGAAAACTCTTCTAGTGTTCTAAATCCTAGGAATTCAAGTCACTGCTAGGGAAAATTTTCACTGGCCTAAGGGGGAAGGGCAGGAAGGGGGTACCAACAACTGGGCTACCTGTGCCAGCCACAGATTCCTTGCCAAGTTGCTATCAGAGTAGATAAGCATTATCATATGAAGGTGTGCCATTGCACCATATACTGTATTCCTGAGGATTTGCTTTTTATTTTTTCTTTATTTTTATTTGCAAGCAGAGAGATAGATAGAAAGAATGGGCACGCCAGGGATTCCAGCCACTGCAAACAAACACTAGATGCATGTGCCACTTTGTGCAGCTGGCATTTCATGGGTACTGGGGAATCAAATCTGGGTCGTTAGGTTTTGAAGGCAAGCACCTTAAACCGCTAAACCAACTCTCCAGCCCTGCTTGAGGATTTCTTCCTGACATTTAAAATGACACCTCTAAATTTAAGATTCACAATCCTGATGTCAAAGATAATCACCAGGATCACAGCACCACCATTTATAGGATGCTTAACAGTCAATTTCCTTTGCATCTCATACTTTCTAATCATGACAACAAATCTGCTCACAAGGGTTCCTGATCCTATTTTTCTAGCCAAGGAATAGACTGAGTGAGATAAGTACCAGGCATGCTTACCTCAGCCTGTGGACCTATTTTGAGGCACCGCACAGCCCAGAGAGTCCACAGAGGTCTAGCAGTCACAGTGGAGTTCACTGCTCTCCCACCGGGTGTGGTAGCAGAAGTAGTTGGATCCCCATGAGTTCAAGGCCATCCCTGGACTACAGAGTGAATTCCAGGTAAGCCTGAGCTAGAGTGAGACCCTACCTCGAAAAACCAATATATATGATATAAATTTGATATATTTTTTTTCTTCCCCAAAAATGTTAAACTATATTTTAACAGTTCACTCTCACTGTCCAAAAAGGCAACTAGGAGTGGCTATAATCAAATCATGTAAGTATTTGGTCAATCCTTAGCCTAAGTGCAAAGCAGAGATTTATTGCCTAAATTACGGTATAGGATTCACTATAAATCCTTTCATCTAAGTTTCGTAATTCAAAGTCTCCCTCAGAAATACAAAATATGAGTCTAAATTAGAAACAAAACCTTTATCTAATACTGCTTAGAAGGAAAAAAGAAAATGTGTCTGGAAGAACAACTAACAAAGATAAGAAATTGACTCAAAGAAACTCATGAGTACTCAGGTCATAGGATTTCCTGACATTTACCCAAAAAAAGGCAAAAATTACTATAGACAAGAGAAGCACTGACTAATGAAAGCAAAGACAAGCAGTGAACACAAGTACTTGTTTGTACAAACTGCTCTATCCAACAACCACAAGTATATTTAACAGAGCAGGAGTGTTGCAGTCAGCTTTTTCATTGCTGCCAGAAACACCCAATCAAGAACAGCTTGTGGGAGGAAAGGGTTTACTGTAGCTTACAGACTCAAAGGGAACATAAATGGGAAAAATGATGTTATGAGCACACGATGAACTTTACCTCCTGGCCAACATCAGATAGACTACAGTAACAGGAAAGCATGCCAAACACTGACAAGAGGAAGTTGGTTATAACTCCCATAAGCCTGCTCCCAACAATACATGGCCTCCAGGAAGGGTTAATTCCTAAATTGTCATCAACTGGGGAGCTAACAGTCAGAACATGTAAGTTTATGGGAAACACCTGAATCAAACCACCACATTTTATCCCTGGCCCCCATAAACTGATAACCACCCAGAATATAAAATACAATGCATTCAGCCCAACTTTAAAAGTCCCCACAGTTTTTATCAATCCCAATGAGGTTCAAACACCCCCAGAGTCCATGATCTTTTAACTGAGCTGTAATACCAAAAAAAAAAAAAAAAAAAAAAAAAAAAACCATAATGGCACAGAATAAACATCCACACTGCAAAAGATGGCATTGGGCACAGGAAAGAAATACTCAAGCAATACAAGATTTGAACAGGGCAAATGCCAAACTCTGTAGCTCCAAGCCCAACAACTCTAAGCTAGTGACAAGTCTCCAAGTCAGATAATTCTAACCAGCAACAAGTCTCTGAAGTTTCAATCCCATCCCTCCAACCAGGCCACTCACCATCCTGGAAAACTTGAACCGGGGCCAGCAGCTGTCCTTAGCAGCCATTTCATGGTCCCAGTATCTTCACTGGGTCTCCACTGCAACCCACGGTTCATTCTCATGGCTCCATTGGGTCTCCATGCAGGCATCCAGTAAACCTGCTTCATACTGCCCATGGCCATTTCCAAAACACAAGAGTGCTGAAAATTCAATGACCCTCTCTTTCCTGCATTTCTCATACTCCACAATCCCAGATGAGGTGCCAATTTGTTAATCCAGTGGGGAATAAAGCAGACTTCGAAGAACAGGACATTCAGGCTTCTTCAAGAGAGTCTATATTCTTCCTGTTGCCCCAGTGCAGGTCAGCTGGCCCAGTCTCAATGGTTGTAAACTCTCATATAATTACAGCAGAAGGGGTGCAGTTTTGACCCAAAGATTTCATTTTTTTTCTGTGCCATATCCCTCTGCTTACACCAGTCCATTTCTATGCAATGCAACCCTGCACAAGTTCTCAGGACATGGGCATAACAGCAAGCCTCTAACACAAACTGCTTCTAGCCCAGTCCAGGCAAGTGGAAACTGATTATAACACCCTTAAATCCACACCAACAACACATGGCCTGCAGAATTCCAAAATTGCCATTAGCTGGGACCTAACATTCAGAATACCTAAGTTTATGGGGGACACTTGACTCAAACCACCACAGGAGAAAGCTAAAGTCATTTACAAATTTCAAGGGCAGAGGCAGAAGAGCAGAAACTTTAATGAGTTAGCAAAAGTAGTCTGCTCCTGCCAGTGTCTCAACCAAGCACTAATTAATGTAAACTCTTTCTCTGGACTGGGGATAATGGATGAGATGTCCTGGGTGAGTGGAGAATAAACAGTATGAAAGGCACCTTCTCCCACAGCATTCTGCTTGGCTTTAACTCACTCTATCTAATGCCAGCTCTAGAGAGCAACGGCATAACCCAACCTCCAAAGTGACTGCCCACAAATAGGCCAGCAACCCGCTCCAGAATCTGAACAGTAGCATGAAGACACAAAAATATATTTACTGTTTGTAAAGAGTTACTCTGCACACATTCACAAATAGAACAGGCAAATAATAAAACAACGAAAAAGCAAACACAGTGGAGATAAGCATCTAGGAATGATAAAAGCAATGTTGTTCTTTGAGCCTTTCCAATTAATAAAAAGAAAACCAAACACCACATTGATCTGATCATTCATGGATCCTGCTTCATTTTTATCAGAAACAGCCACTAATAATCTAAGCCCCAAGAGCTGGCTGTCTACCCTTCTGGATCTGGAAAACGATAAGAGCTGTGCTTCAGTGGCTCCTACAAAGCCCAGGAGAAAACCCTAGGAGAGTCGACAAGAAGATGTTTACCAGTAAGAGCCATTTACACAAAGATTGTTTAACTTTTATGCCACAAGGTGGAGGAAGCTTTCTAGAAGTATCCAACTAATTAAAACCAAAACAATCAGCAAAATACCATACTTTGTTTCTGCCAATTTCTATAATGAATATTGTTTGAAATAGATTATGCTCAGACTAAAGCTTAGTGATGTTTTTATTACACAAACACCTCTAGGCTTTCAGTTTCATCAATTATAAAATAGATAAAATACTGCCAGCTTCAAATGCACTAATTTTAAAGATTAAATGACACAGTGTAAGTACAAGTATACTCTGTAACTTCTGGTATGCACAAAACACAATAAATGCTGACTATTGTTATTATCATCTACAATGAAGACAGAATAGCATTGTCCTGAGGTCTGCTCTGCCCTTGATACATGACTCCATCTGTGTAAGGCTGCCAATGTTCCTCATAGTCAGAACCTGGCACCAGGAGAAACAGGAATGGGGCTCCTTAGCTAACCATGGATGCATAAACAGACATGAGACAGTGGCCAAAGTTGACAGTGATATGAAAAGTGGATATAAGGCTGGGCGTGGTGGCACACACCTTTAATCCCAGCACTTGGGAGGCAGAGATAGGAGGATCACTGTGAGTTCCAGGCTGACTCTATAGTGAATTCCAGGTCAGCCTGAGCTAGAGTGAGACCCTACCTCACAAAAAAAAAAAAAAAGAAAAAAAAAAAGAAAAAGAAAAGAAAAGAAAAGTGAATATAGTTGGTAAAAGTCTTGGTGAAATTCAGTGGAATAAGCTTCAACTGCAACTAAGCACCATTCAAACTAAGCTATATTATCACAGACAGGTAACTCAGTGTTGCTAAACCTCCGGTGTTCTCTTCAGCTAAATGAGAATACAACATCTCAAATTAATCCTGCACAAGCATCTGCCTCCTTGCAGCATCTATATCACCATTTCTTTCCTTCCTCTCTTACCCTGGAAAGTTCTAATGCCAAGTAACTTCTAGCATAAGGCATGAGCTTATGAACTACAATCATCAGAAAGTGGGTGGAGTGTTAGATGAATACGAACATGAGAAAAGGCAGGCTAATATAGGAGTGGCATTCTCACCTCAGCCAAGGATGAACCAAGGCCAAGTTGAACGAATGAGGTAAGGCCACCTTTCAGATAAGAACATGAATCACTGAGAAGTGGACTGCTCCAGCAGGGGCATTGCAAACACAACCTGAGAAATTCCAAGCTGTGTGGTCCAGTTCTCACTGACTTTCAAGAAATCTGTTACCCAGGTTTTCAATTCTTTGACTTTCTTTGTCCTTACTATAAAATTTTTAATTTCAATATAAATTAGTGCTAGCCATTTTACAACTCTAGAAGGAAGAAAAGGTTTGGAAGGTAAATATAATAAAAGAATCAGAGAACTGAAACACTCAAAACTTTAGAAAAGCACTGCTCTCTGGCACTGCAAATAATGTTCTCAGGCTCAGCTGCAGACATCCAACTGCTCAGAACTAAAAGCATACCACACTGATAAGGAAGGAGTGGAGTGCTAGCTGACACCTCACACTGGCTCCTTTAGAACCAAACTGAGGCAAAATACAGTATAAGGGCTGGAGAGATGGCTTAGCGGTTAAGCGCTTGCCTGTGAAGCCTAAGGACCCCAGTTGAGGCTCAATTCCTCAGGACCCACGTTAGCCAAATGCACAAGGGGGCACAGGTGTCTGGAGTTCATTTGCAGTGGCTGGAAGCCCTGGCATGCCCATTCTCTTCCTCTCTCCCTCCCTCCCTCCCTCCCTCTCTCTCTCTTTTTCTCTCTCTCTGTCGCTCTCAAATAAATAAACAACAAAAAAACTTTAAAAAATACAGTATGAAAGAAAAAATGATTTAAGTTTATAGGGAAACATGACATACAATTTCTACAAAATAGTTAAGGTTTATCCATTAAAGATATTCAAGAACTAGGTGTATGAAATGAAATTTAAAGATACCTTTCTGAGTCAGTTATAAATGTTTTCTCCTACTTCCTTCTCTCTTACCCTCCCCCTCTTTCTTTTATTGTTTTAAGGGTTTTGTTTTGTTTTGCTATGGGGTTTCATGTTTTTGTTTGGAAGGTAAGGTCTCACTCTAGCTCAGGCTGACCTCACTCTGTAGTTCCAGGCTGGCCTCTAATTCACAGCAATCCTCCTACCTTTGCCTCCCATTTGCTGGGATTAAAGGCATGTGCCACCAGGCCTGGCTACCCTCCCTCGTTCTTTTTCTTTTAATATTTTTTTAATTTGCAAATGGAGAGAGGGAGGAAGGGAATGAATGGGTGTGCTGGGGCTTCTAGCCACTGCAAATGGAACTCCAAACACATGTACCAGTTAGTGCATCTGTCTTTATGTGGGCCCTGGGGAATCCAACCTGGGTCATTAGGTTTTGTAGGCAAGTGCCTTAATTGTTGAGCAATCTCTCTGACTCCTCTTTCTTACTCCTATCCCTCCATCCTATCTTCAACCTTGTTGCCTACCACATGCCTTCATTCACAGATGAGAGCCTAGGCACTAAACTATTTTTAAAGTTTAATAAGCAGAGGATAGGAGCACATCAGACTCTTACTGGAGCTTCTATCCCTCCATAAACATGTGCAGGAAGGAGGAAGTGCATTCCTTCAGAGCTTGTTCAGAAGTTCTAGCAGGGGAGAATGCAGCTGGTTCCTATACCCTTGTGCAAGTAAGCAGCTTCTGGAGGGATACTCATGGAGCAGTGAGGCAGGAAGGGGTAACTGCCTAGCCAGTCAGATCAGCCTAATCAATCCTGGCGACCAATGGGGTGATGATGTGGTAGCCAGATCACCCTCCCATCTATGGAAGAGTATTCCTATGAAGGGGACATCCTACTTAACATATTAGGTTCTTCAGTCTCTTAGCTGACCTCATGTTCCCCTGACACAAATGTGTACACATAAAACTGCAAAACACCGGATAATTTACAAAAATGCTAATTCATACAAAAACACTGTTTTTAAAAGCTCCATCATACTTTCCAGAACAGCAAGGAGGTGCAGTGCAAATGGCACATACATGAAGAGAACAAGAAATGCCACCTCACTCCCTGTCACGGATATTGAGAGGGAGATAGGTAGCATTAGGAAGAGGCAGTTAGACAGGAAGACCCATAGGAGAAACATAGATCTTAATTCCTGTCTGCCAACTAGAGATAAAACAAAGGGTAGGGGCTGGAAAGATGGCTTAACGGCTAAGCACTTACCTGTGAAGCCTACGGACCCCGGTTCGAGGCTCGATTCCCCAGGACCCACATAAGCCAGAATGCACAAGGGGGTGCACGCATCTGGAGTTCGTTTGCAGTGGCTGGAGGCCCTGGCGCGCCCATTCTCTCTCTTTCTGCCTGTCGCTCTCAAATAAATAATTTTTTTTTTTTTAAAAAAGGGTGGCTGCTTAACATCACACATTCACCCTGCTGTCTGCAGCTGCTACAGCCCCTTCCAAGCACTTATTCAGGTGTGCTGACTTCTGGATTCAGTTCTGGACCCAGGATAAAAAGCCTGGCTGCTCAAGAGGCTTATGATGGGCTTTCCTTTCCTTCCCTTTCCCTTTCCTTCCCCGTTCCTTCCTTACTTCCTTCTTTCCTCTTCTTCCTTCCTCTTCTTCCCATCCTTTCCAGCTCCTCAGCTGTTCATCGCCAAGCACTCCAGGTTTTTACCAACAGTAAGGTTCTGTCCTTCCCACCCTGGCAGCTTGGGTGCTGGTAGGGTAGAAAAGAATGATGTGTTGTTGCCTTATTTTTAAAGGCTCTCTTTTATATTCTTTTTCATGATTTTTTTCCTAGGCCCATGGACTTTTACATGGGCCCTTAGGTCCCTGGATATACTTCTCCTCACCCTTTGGTTCCTGGCCTATATAGAATAAAGTGTAATAATTCACTAAAATAACCTTTCTCAGTCTTGTTTGATTTCAATTCTTTGATAAAGCAGACACAAGCTTGGGTTTGGGGTTTGTGTTTGAACCCCAAAAGTTAAGTCCTGTCTCAATGAGTGTTAATGCTAAGCTGTAGGGCCTAGAGGTCAGTGGAAAAATCACAGCCATAATAAATGAAATGAAAAGATAAAAGCATGGTTTATGTCAGAAAATAACATCTGGGTACACATTCTGACAATCTCCCCCTCGATGAGATCATCCTGCTGACCCTGGACATGTCTTTTCATTATTTCTAAAAATAGTCTCCATCTATTCCAAGTTCAGAGTTAAGAAAGGATAAACAGAAATTATATGGACAAATTAGTCAACTTCTAGGAAACCATTCTGATTTCAATCCCAAAGCTGAAGAGTGGGAATAAGCCACCGTTTTGCCTGGCTTACTAGTTTTTCAAATTTCAAGCGCCAGAAGCATGTACTTCCATATTCACACAAAGATACACATCCACACATTTTTTTCAAGGAGTGTAAGTTGTAATCTTTTTAAAGTACCTACCTGCTCTGAATAGCTTCACTTACTAAACTTTCAATTATCCTTCAGAAGCCAAAAGAGCCCACCAGTATCCTCTGAGACACCCCATGAAATAAATACTAGGGCACTGTGTTTTACACAAGTCTCAGGCTGTAATGGATCCTTTGAATGATACAAGATAGAAAATACAATACAATGTGTGCAACACATCAATATGATAAAAAACATTTAAGTACTTCTGTTTGAGGCTAGAGGCAGAATAATTATCTCCTGCTCTAGTTTCCCAAGTGCCTCCAAAGGGTTTCTTCATTAGAGTCCTAAGAACTGACACAGGGAAAGCAGTTTTCCTCCTCTATACATCCCACCATTTTCAAAGATTGCTGCAAAGATTAGCCATGCCTACTTCTGGTACAAAACAAGGCATAATTGGTAATGAAATGACATTTGGAAGCCTTTTTTGTTGTTGTCATCAATTCCTGTATTCCTCAGACAACTTTCTCTAATCCCTCCATTAGGGTTAGCCCGGAAAGGAAAAAAAGGAATAAAGAAGGTTGATGGATCCTGGCATTCAATCTGCTATCCTAGCTGAGCTCTTATAATTCGTAGTCACTTGCAGGACAGACCTTCTCTAATTAAAAGTTAGAAGTATTTGTTCCTTTAAAAGGAAGTCTTTAATTACCCCACCCTTGAAATGCCTACTCCTGATAAGAAGACTGCACTCATCATACCACACACTCTCCTCAAATCCAAAGAAACATACATAATTCCTGATCAAGCATTTACAAAGAAACAGGTCAAAGTATTACATTTCTTAGCAGGTTTCTTATCGGACCCTCATAATCAAACTGCATTTGAAGAGAGTGTGTGACAACACAGGAACAAAATGGCTCATTCACCTACAGGCATGGGTAGTTGCTACTCACCCTTTCAGTAAACAGACTAGCTTGTATTCCCTATTGTAGCAACACTAAGACTAGAAATCTCAGGTTTCTACAAAGAAACTTATATCTTCAAATGAGTAAAAAAGTGGGCAGGGCTCTTCTAGGGATAGGTAAAACCCACCTGCGTAAGGATCTGGCAGGTAGGTCCCAGCACCACCAAATAGAACCAACCAGAGAAGACACAGGCAAGCTCAGGCCTCCCAGGTCTTCAAAGTATATGAAAGCCCTTCCCACCTTTCTAGTCAAAAAAAACCAGGCTCTGTAAATCTAGTGTCTGAAATTCAGTAAGTAGAAAAAGTTTAAACAATATTTTATTTAATAATAAAGAAATCAAACTCTCTAAATCTGCTCTGACTACACGTGGCACTGTGCACTTGGATGGTGGGAGGTCCCAAGAACAGTGCAGTAAATACACACTATGCACTGGGTTTCCAAAAAAATTTTAAAAAGTATACAAACATGATTAGTACTAATAGCATCCTAAAAATTTTCCGATAATGTTTAGTTTGGTTACAAGTTAAAATCTATTATAATTAAATTTGCCTTTTCCTTTTTGCATTTTTCTGTAAATACTAAGAAAGTTTAAACTACATGTGACTCCTGTCATCGTTCTAATGGACAGTGATACAGATATCTAGAGTCAGGGAAGATTCTAAACAGTCTTTACAAGTCTGTATCATCAATGCTTTACCATACTAACACAAATTTCACTGATAAATCTTAGTATTCTAGAGGCAGAATTGTGTCTTCATCACAGTCTTCTTTTAAAAAGTATTAATTAGGTCTTGTAGTTGTTTAAAATATGGAGTAAATGGGGGGGGGGAGACAGCTGAGATTAAGGGTGCTTGCCTGCAAAGCCTGACAGTCTGAGCTTGATTCCCCAGTACCCACATAAAGCCAGATGCATAAAGTGACACATAATTCTGGTGTTTGTGGTGGCAAGGGCTCTGGAGTACCCATTCTCTGTCTCTCTCTTTCTCCTCTCTCCCCTTAAACATAAAATTTTTAAAATAGTTTATTTATTTATTGGAGAGGGAGAGGGAGAGGGAGAGGGAGAGGGAGAGGGAGAGGGAGAGGGAGAGGGAGAGGGAGAGGGAGAGGGAGAGGGAGCGCGCGCATGTCAGAGCCTCCAGCCACTGCAAATGAACTCCAGAGGCATGCACCCCCTTGTGTATCTGGCTTATGTGTATCCTGGAGAACTGAAATGGGATCCTTTGGATTTGCAGGCAAACACCTTAACCACTAAGCCATCGCTCCAGCCCAAAAATAAAATATTTTTTAAAATATAAAATAATGGGCTGGGTGTGGTGGTTCATGTCTTTAATCCCAGCAGTTGAGAGGCAGAGACTGGAGGAAATCTGTGAGTTTGAGGCAAGCCTGAGACTTCATAATGAATACCAGATCAGTCTAGGCTAAAGATCCTACCTAAAAGAAAGTAAGTACAGTAATTGGTTATCAGATCTGAGGTGGGAAGGAAGGGGGGGGAAGATGAGATCATCTTGTCAGTAAAATACAAGACCCCATGAAGAGCTTGACTCGACATGGCCTGGTCACATGAAGAAACATGATATATTTATGGAACAGGATTGCTGTTGTTGAGAACTGGATCATAATAAAAACGATAGAAAAATGACAAAAGTCAGTTACAGATCTATCACAAAACTCTGTTACTTTCATCATGTCAGTAATACATACTGCTTAACACATATGCAAATGTAAATCCTAGCTAAGCCTCCAACAGGGAAAAGGGGAGTGATGAGCAACATCCATTTGCTCAGGATCAGCGTGAACAGCATCCTTATGACCCCAAAAACTAAAGTCTCAGCTCTCCCCAAGATACACGAACCTGAGGTTTCACAGCATCCACATTTATCATTTCAGAAAGAATCAACCTTGCTCCAATCCCCAGCCCGCTCAAGCAGAAAACTTAAGGCTACATCAGAATAAGTGTAAACAGGTATTTCTATTTTAGAAATCTATTTAAAGTACATAAAATAAAGGTTGCTAGGCCTGATGAATGCCTTTAGAAGTTAAACCTGAAAGGGGATGTTCTTGTAGATTTCTAAATTATAATTGACACAGTTGAAGAAAAGAGGGAAAGTAGTTCTCATTACTACCACCACCCCATGGTGACAGAATTAACTCGTTATCTTCTTCCTTCCGCTTGAGGAAACACAATTAGGAATGAATGATATGTCTATGTCTGAAGCAGTGAATAAGTGTTCCCTTACCCACCTGCTTGCCATGCAACCACTGCAGAAAGGAGCCTATTGACAAGGCCTTCAAAAGTGCTCAACTGGGCTGGAGAGATGGCTTAGCGGTTAAGCGCTTGCCTGTGAAGCCTAAGGACCCCGGTTCGAGGCTCGGTTCCCCAGGTCCCACATTAGCCAGATGCACAAGGGGGCACACGTGTCTGGAGTTCGTTTGCAGAGGCTGGAAGCCCTGGCGCGCCCATTCTCTCTCTCTCCCTCTATCTGTCTTTCTCTCTGTGTCTGTCGCTCTCAAATAAATAAATAAATAAAAATTTTTTTTAAAAAAGTGCTCAACTGCTGAGAAATGGACAACCAGACAAAAATTTATCCATAAAAGAAGGTAGCACCAGCAGACCTAATTAGCTTTAGTTCTCACTCATTTCCTTCAGACTAGTTAGCACTAAAGGGCTTTACTCTTTGGCACACAAACTTATTCACTCTAAGCCACATGAAATGAGAAGACAGAGGGACAGAGAGAACAACAAATGAGAAAGCAAAGGGAGAGTTGAGCAAAGCATGCGTGGGTAGACAGTGTGGACAAGAAGCCAATGAGAAGGAACACAGCATTTTATTTTAAAAAACTGAAGGAAAACAACTCTAGTCCAAAGAGATCATAACAAAAAGAACAGTCCCTTGGTCACCAAACAGCTTTCAGTCCACAGCCCTATAGCCATGGGCTGTGTATTCTCTTAGGTTAGCCTGAACTAACCCAGGTGAGAACCTGCTGGTACCTGCCTAGAAAGCCTCCAAAAGAAACCTCAAGTGACCAAGGGTTGAGGTACTAATTCACTGCTGGATGGCACTTCTTTCTCTAGACAGGCTGAGCACAACCCAATAGCATAGTTTGAAGGGGCCTTTACAATTTGCACTCTGCTCAGATTACAAGACCTATTTCAGCATGTGCAGCCCCAAAGCCAGTTCCACAGCCCTTCCACGTATGCCTTTGGGGGAAAACCTCTTCCAAGAAAAGATAAATTCAAACACCAAGGGCTTCACTATACTCACTACACTAGTCAGGGTTCTTCATGTCCTCTACAAAGGCATACTTTTTAAAAAATGTGTGTGTGTGTGTGTGTGTGTGTGTGTGTGTGTGTGTGTGTGTATGGGTGTGCATGCTACAGAGAGCATGTGGAGGTCAAAGAATAACTCTGGGGTGCCTGTACTCCACTTTCTTCAAGACAGGTTCTCTTGCCACTAAAAATTACCTGCCAGAAGACAAAGAAACTTCAGACTAGGTGCGCTGCAAGCTTGAGATTCTCCTGGCTCCACCTCCCATTGTCATAGTTGCATTCAGAACCAGATATATGGTACCACTTGCAGCCAGCCTTATGTGGGTAGCAGGGAACTGAACCAAAGCTGGCAAGCTTTGCAAGCAAGCACCTTTAACCACTGAGCCATCTCTGCAGACCCCCTAAACATATTTTTATTTATCTGTTGACATGTGTGTTTCAAAATAACTATCAACTCTGAAGACACTTGAAATGTAAATTATATTTAATCCTCACAACCTTATTACTTACAAGACTTGCTCCATTTTTCAAATAAGGGCACTGAGAATCAGATAAATGAGTTTCACAAGGGTCCTTGGCAGATGTTTTTTTAAAAGACAGACAAACCCCAGGGCAGTCAGTCTCAAAGCCCAGGCCAGAGGTTTTCAACCTTTTTATACTCATAAAAACTGAAAACTCCAAAGACCTTTTTTGTTTAGGTAACTCCAATCAAAAGTTCACATACTAAAAATCAAAGACGAAAAATTAAAGAGAAATAATAAAATACCATTAATCTAGTTTAGCATGAGCAATACTGTTTTCTCTTCAAATCATATAAACCATTCTTTTTTTTTTTTTTAATTTAGCATGAGCAAGGAATCTCATTAACATGGAGTCTACTTTAAGAGTGAAAAATAGCCAGACGTGGTGTTGCATGCCTTTAATCCCAACACTCCAAAGGCAAGAGGTAGGAGGATCACAAGAGTTCAAGGCCATGAGACTACATAATGAATTCCAGGTCAGCCTGAGCTAAAGCAAGACCCTAGCTTGAAAACTAAAATAATAATAATAATAAAAGTGAAAAATATCAATTACAAAGTCAGAATTACAAAGTTTATAATAAATAGTGTTACCAAAAGCATGAAGTATCACTATGTGTTTTTTTTTTAACTCTTTCTGACCTTACATGAATCACTCACTTGATCTATCTACCTAACAAACATTTATAAGCTCAGCCTCACCATCTGTAGCAATAGGAATAATAACCAATACAGGTATTTTAAAGGTGATGCATGCAGGACAATATTTGGCTCATAAACCTTTAAATGTTGACTGAAACTTTTATTATTATGATTAACTACAGAAAATAGGACTGAATTTTCCACTTCCACACAACTTAGAAAGATTTTCTGAAAAAAACTTGTTTCCTTCCTTTCCTCTAAAAATAAGTTGTTTTTTTTTTTTCCAATATAAGGAAGGGGATCTGTTTATGCTGCCAATGCAAAATGAAAAGGCTAAGATTTCTTCAACTATGTATTCTTCCCTGTGAATGTCAACATTCTTGTCTCCTCAGTAAGCTTGAAAACAAGTACAACTACCAACACCATGGTCAAAATACAGTTTCAAATTCTGCCATATTTGAAGAGAGGTCCAGGTTTATATGATATATTAAAGGAACAATGAATGATGTGAGTTGTACTTATTATGACAATGAGACAGGAAAACATGGAGATGATAATAAACCAGTTTTGCAAGCCAAGAAAAAAGCCTCAGAAGTTCTAATAAAACCCTTGTAGTACTTTCATCCTTCCAGGAAACCCAAGGCCTTCATGCATGGGCCCGGGGTCTGTGATATGACAATTATATCCAAAAGCTTCAACTCTTCCTCTCTCTCTGCCTCCCTTTGGTGTAAAATAATGGGTGGGCCTCTCCAACAGTATAGGAAGGGCCAGAGTCCAAACATAAGAAAGACGACTATGACTGTCCTGCTAACAGATTTACTGGGTCTTCTTTATTTGTAGACTAAGAGGCAGGACCCACTGGAATATTCTCTGAGCATGTAGCACATGCAAAACTACTCCTTAGAAAGCTAAAGCAGAGGATGCAGAATTCCAAGTCACATTAGGGTAACATAGCAAGATCCCATAGGGAGAAAGGGCTGGGGCAGGGAAGAATGCTCAGCTTTGTACTGATAAATTATACTCAATTGTTATAAAAGCAATTTTTAAAAAACACTTAAAATCACATGTTTGAGGACTCCTACATTAAGATTAGTGTTTTCATTTATATACTATATGTCTTCATAAATCATTTTTCTTTGGGCTTATACACACTGTAACTTGAAGAAAGCAAAAATCACAACTTTGGAAACTATTATGTTCATTTAAGATGAATGTTTACTTACCAAACACCAATTGTGTGTAAGGAAGGAAAGAATATTGACCATCAGCTTTGATTGAAAGTGCACAGCAATGATATTCACGGAATATGTCAGGAAGTATCAGCAGTTTCATTCCCTTGGACTATATATGCAAGTCATGGATTCTACTCTAGAGGGACCACAATTTGACAGTGGAGACTCATTCTAAACCAAACAAGAGTTACCAAAGAAAGAGGATGAGACATGCCTGGGCAGCAAGGTCACTGAGAAATCAAGCTGGGGCTGAACTGAAAACCTCCTTGCTGTTGACCAGCCAAGTGAAAACTGGAAAAAGCTGCACTACATGCAGCCCTATAGGAGACAAAGTCACCAGCAGTGAAAACAGTGGATACTAGGAACCTCAAGTTTGGCCAAACAGGCCAAATGACCAAACGGGTCAATAGTGGCATGTCTGCTCTGGGGAAAACCATATGCTCTCTAACTGGACAGGAGGCCCACTCTATGGGAAGGAACACATGCCAGGTACTGAAAACCTAATCAAAAGCCTATGTTGGGGGAGGTCATGAGCCTTAGGGGTATAAAGCCTGCTCCTGTCTGACTAAATGGATATACTATGCTCACCAAACTGCCTTGTAAGCACTACACTTAATGTTCACATTCACAAATTAATACTACTTTCATTTTTGGTTAGAGAAGCTTCTTTTCAGATGGTGGTGACCAGTGGGATGACTCAAAAGGCAACATAGTGCTAAGAAATGAAGAAGGAGTGTTCAGCACTGAAACAACTCTATCACATCCTCCAAGGCTTAGGGTCCATTGCGGAAGAGGCAGCATTAAGAACATAAGAGCCAAAGTAAGAGTAAGACTTCTCAATGCAACTGTTCAGATGGAAATTGGCCTCAATATCCTCGCAGTGCCTAGCAATACCTTCACAAGACCCTAATAATAGGAGGAAAAGATGATGGCAACAAAATAAAAGATTAACAGAGAGAGGGAGGGGTTATGATAGAGAGTGGAGTTGTGAAGGGGAAAGTGGGGGAAGAGAGGGAATTATAATGGCTTATTATCTGTAAGAATAGAAACTGTCAATGAAAAAAATGATACATTCAAAAAAAAAGAAAGGATGAGAACAACTATTTATTGTTCCATTGTGTACATTACTTTAAGAGTACCATCTGGAGCAGGAGAGATGGTTTAGCGGTTAAGCACTTGCCTGTGAAGCATAATGACCCCTGTTCAAGGCTCAATTTCCCAGGACCCACGTACGGCCAGATACACAAGGTGGCGCATGCATCTGGAGTTTGTTTGCAGTGGCTGGAGGCCCTGGAGTGCCCATTCTCTCTCTCTCATAAATAAATAAATAAAATATATCTTTTTTAAAAAAGAGTACCATCTGGAGCTGGAGGGATGGATCAGCAGTTAAGATGCTTGACCAATTGTTCTATTTCCTAGTACCCAAATAAAGCCAGATGCACAAAGTAGCACATGCATCTGGAGTTCATTTGGAGAAGCTAGAGGTCCTGATGCATCCATTCTTCCTCACTCATATTCTTCCTCTCTCTCTCTTTTTCTCTCTGTGCCGGACACAGTGAAGCATTCCTTTAATTCCAACATTTGGGAGGCAGAGATAGAAGACTCACTATGAGTTCAAAGCCAGCCTGACACTATATAGTGAATTCCAGGTCAGCCTGGGCTAAAGCAAGACCCTAACTCAAAACAAAGGAGGGCTGGAGAGATGGCTGAGTAGTTAAGGTGCTTCCCTGCAAAGCCAAATAACCCAGGTTCAATTCTCCAGGACCCACATAAGCCAGATGCACAGGTGGTGCATGTGTCTGGAGTTCATTTGTAGTGGCTAAAGACCCTGGCGTGCCCATTTTCCCTCTCTCTCTGCCTTTTTGTCTTTCACTCTGTATCTCTTTTAAATAAATAATATAAAGAAGAAAATAAGACTATCATCTCATTTAATCCATATAATCATTATAAGTCATAGGCCTAATTTATCATTGAAAAATAATGGACTCTTGGTTAGGTTCATTCTTTCCCAAGAACACCACTACTTCTTGGTGGCAGAACCTGGAAAGCAAGGGGAAAGAAAAGGTGACAAGAAAAGACAGTGCTGGAGTCAGAGCACTCCACAGCACAGCCGAGTGATGAGGGACTAATATAGACCCCATAGCTCATTAAAAAACAAATTAAGCAAAAGCAAGCAATGACACAAAAATCTTTATTCTATTTCTTACATTCTACAAATCACAAAGCATTAAGTCAACTCTCAGAAAGAACTATTAGAAATTTTGTTCAAATCAAACTGATTTTAATTCGCTCATTAAAAAAAAAAAAAAAGAAAATGTGGAGCTGGGCGTGGTGGTGCACGCCTTTAATCCCAGCCCTCAGGAGGCAGAGGTAAGAAGATCACCATAAGTCTGAGGCCACTCTAAGACTACATAGTGAATTCCAGGTTAGCCAGACCTAGAGTGAGACCCTATCTTGAAAGCATAGTGGTTAAGGTGCTTGTCTGTGAAGCCTAAGGACCCAGGTTCAATTTCCTAGTACCCACATAAGACAGATTCACGAGGTGGTGAATACATTTGGAGTTTGTTTGTGATGGCTAGAGGCCCCAGAGCACCCATTCTCTCTCTCTCTCATAAATGAATGAATCTTTTCAAAAAGAAGAAAATCCACTGTTTTTTTTTTTTCTTCTTAGCCTATGTCAGTTACTGCAAATATAGACTAAAGGCATTTATTTCTTTTTTTTTTTTAATTTTTTTTGGTTGTTATTTTATTTATTTTAGAGCGACAGACAGAGAGAGAAAGAGGCAGAGATAGAGAGATAGAATGAGCGCGCCAGGGCCTCCAGCCACTGCAAACGAACTCCAGACGCGTGCGCCCCCTTGTGCATCTGGCTAACGTGGGTCCTGGGGAATCGAGCCGGGGTCCTTAGGCTTCACAGGGAAGCGCTTAACCGCTAAGCCATTTCTCCAGCCCGGCATTTATTTCTTAACATACTGTGACTAAGAGCTTTTTTCCCCCTCAGATTAGTCCTAGTACTCAAGAGTTTAAGACCCTGAAGTCAGTTTCTAGTCAGAAACCATTCAATAAATGTAAAACCTTAAAGCTTTAAGCATCACTACTTTTAGGAAAATGTATTTTATCAATTTCAAAAAATAAAAGGAAAGGGGTTTTCTATTCTTTAGGGGAGCACCATTGGAAGTGTTGCTGATCCCCTACTTCAGTCATACCCTTGCCATTAGTGAGCAATATGATGCTACCATGTTAGGTAACCTCTCTGAACCTCAGCAGGGTGCCAGCAAATACTAATTCACAAAATTCTTGTTCATTTCCTTAATTCCTGGAAAACTAAATCTGTGGAGAAAGGTTAAAGGAGACAAGAAGTTACATGAAGGAGGAAAAATACATAACTGAACCCTAAATGATAAGGAGCACCTAGCTTTTTTTCCGTTACAGACTTGTTTTCACTTGAGTCTCCTATTTCAAACATAGGACCCTGGCCTTGAGCAATTCAAAGGAGTGGCAGAGGAAGGGCAGAAACACTCTTTGCTGTGTGCACTATCAACACGTTTAAAAAACACTAGACAGCCCTACCTTCAGACTACTCCAGGCCTGTCTCTTTTCCAAATATTACTAGTTAATATTTCCCAATATTATACTGTGATACATCAAACAAGATACCAATTAGTAATAGTAAGAGGGAAAAACAAAACAAAGAGAAAACACCTAAGTTACCTAAGGTTCACAAGTAATTTTCAGCAGTGATGTACATTCTTAAGTTCTTTGGAACCATATGACACACAATTTAATCAAAAAGTTAAAAAGAAGCAGTGGCCTCTTTGCTGAAATCAGGGAGCAGCTATTACTGGCACAATGAATCAACAGTCTTAATCCTAACAGAAACCTATATACTTCTGTCCAATCAGAAAAGGTCAGAATGATGGTTCTTCCAGATGACAAATAATTTCACAAGATTGAATTTTATTAGCTGCTTTACCACCTGTGTTTCACAGATGTGTCATACTCACTATCCTTTCAAAATCCAAACTCCAAATTGCCCAAGAGCCCTCCTTTCCTGTGTGTGGACAGCTCATGATAGCATAGTAAGCATGTCACACTGTGATAGTAAAAATGAGCTGTCTAAATAGAGAAAGGAAGAAGTGCGGAAGGAAAGAAACTAATGAGCCCTTCCACTATCAGGCCTCCAATTGCTTTTAATTTAATAGCTATTTTTCTAAAAGGTAATCTTTCTGTTCAACAAACTTTTATTTGGCACCCATCAGATGAGGTGCCAAGAACTAATAATTACTTTCAAATAAAAAGATCAACAATTAGTTATAATAAAATGTATTATTACAAAGTTAGAACAGACAAAAATAGATATACTGAATCCTAAATTTTAGAATGATTAAGAAGCCACAACAGAGTAAGTTACTCGAATGAGCTAGGTTCAAGTCAGGTATGTGCCAGACGCCGACAAGGGGACATGTGGTAAGCCCTCTAACACTAACCAAGGACTACACAATAGAAACTGTGCCAAGTGCAATGACAGGAGGCAAAGGGTTAAAGGTGCCTGTAAGATAGGCAGGCACAGGTCTATAGAAGTAACTACAAGGTGGAAATTAGGTAAAAACCAAGACCTGACAGAAAGCCCATGAAGGTGGCCACAAGGAAGGGAACACGTGCTAAGCAGCCTTTGTACTCTTCATACTGGGCAAGTAAAAGGTGATGGATTTTGTTAGCTAACTGCAGGAAGCAGAGCAGAGGCAGAAGCCAGGACGAAACATACTACAGTGGACTGTAAAGGAAACTGAAGAGAAACCCAGACAGTAAGCCACAGTAATGGGAGCAGCTCTGCCATTTTAGCTCCGAAAATATTTGATGTGAACTTGCTTTTGGTGGAATAAAATAGCTGTGACAGTGTAACAGGGAAAACACCATAGTAAACAGAGGTTCAAAAGAAGTATACTTATTCCATGAGGGAAATCATCACATCATCAATTGTCCTGGAAGTGCCTGTCAACAGCCATTCAAAACTTTCGTGTCAGCCGCGTGGTGGCGCACGCCTTTAATCCCAGCACTCGGGAGGCAGAGGTAGGAGGACTGCCGTGAGTTCAAGGCCACCCTGAGACTCCATAGTGAATTCCAGGTCAGCCTGGGCTAGAGAGAGACTCTACCTCGAAAAACCAAGGGGAAAAAAAAAAAACTTTTGTGTCATTTGGTATGTCAGGTAAGTCTTGTCTATCATACTTGGCTCATCTCTAGCATCTGTACCCTTCCATCTACCTCCATGTCTATTTCCACTTCTGGTTCCTACTCTAGTAGCAGCCAACTGATCTCCTTTTATTCAACAACACTGTTTGATGCCATCCTCCCCACTAGACTGGACAGGCCTTTCCAGGAGGTCAATGCAAGACATAAATAAGGAAATAGAAATTATAAAGAAAAATCAGTCAGAATTACTAGCAATGAAGAATACAATTAATGAAATAAAAAACTCTGTAGAAAAATCTCACCAGTAGAATAGATGAAGGAGAGGACAGAATAGCTAAGCTAGAATACCAGGTGGCAGATCTAATACAGTCCAACAAAGAAAAAGCAAAACTCATTGGAAAGTATGAATGGGAATTTCAAGATATTCGGGACACTATGAAAAGATCAAACATAAAAATTCAAGGTATAGTAGAAGGAGATCATAGAAGAAAACCTGAAATTGGGAAGGAGATGCCAATGTGGATACAGGAATCATTTAGAACACCAACCAAACCTGGAAAGACCCTCTTCTCGCCATTTTATAATAAAACTACCAAACATACAAACCAAAGCAGTAAGAGAGAAAAACCAAATTACATACAAAGGCAAGCCCATCAGGATTACAGGATAACTCAACACAAACCTTAAGAGCCAGAAGGGCTTGTAGTGCTATATTCCAAGTTCTGAAAGATAACAACTGTCAACCAAGGTTACTTTATCTTATAAAGCTATCCATTCCAATTAAGTGTAGAAATAAGGACCTTCCACGACAAAAGCAGGAGTATTTGAAGACAAAACCAGCTCTACAGAAAATAACTTGATAGAATCCTCCATGCTGAAGAAAAAGAAAAGCACACATATAAGGAACCTGGAAAAAACAAACAATACTTAAATAATAGCTAACACAAGAGAGCAAAGGTAAAACAGGAAGAACTACCAAAAAAATGGCAAAAATAAATACACACCTTTCAATAGTATCTCTTAATATTAACAGCCTCAATGCCCCAACCAAAAGACATAGGATTGCAGACTGGGTCAAAAAGCAGAATCCTTCAAATTGTTGCCTCTAAGAAACTCACCTTTCTACAAAGGATGGACACTATCTTAGGGTGAAAGGTTGGAAAACAGTGTTTCAAGCAAATGGACCTAGAAAACAAGCAGGGGTTGCTATCCTAATATCTGACAAGGTAGACTTCAGTCCAACATTAATTAAGAAAGATAAGGAAGGTCACTTTATATTGATTAAAGGTACACTCCAACAGGAGGACATTACAATCCTAAACATATATGTACCTAACATGGGGGCTCCCAAATTCATCAAACAAATGCTATTAGAATTAAGGTCACATATAACACCAAACACAGTGGTAGTGGGTGATTTCAACACCCCACACCCCACTCTCATCAATTGACAGGTCATCCCGGGTGAAAAAATAAACAGAGAGGCATCTGAATTAAATAAGGACCCTAAAGACTCTACCACCAAATTGTTAGAGCTGAAAAACACCTACAGCCATGTAGCAGGTTACTAAATAAATACACAGAAATCAGTAGCCTTCTGTGCTTACAACAAACACACAGAGGATGAAATCAGAGGATTACTCCCATTCACAAATGCATCAAAGAAAGTAAGTACCTTGGAATAAACCTAACAAAGGAAGTAAAGGATCTCTACAGTGAAAACTATAAAACACTCCAGTGAGAAATTGCAGGAGACACTAGTAAATGGAAAAACATCCCTTGTTCCTGGATCGGAAGAACCAATATTGTGAAAATGGCAATCTTACCTAAAGCAATCTATATATTTAATGCAATCCCTATCAAAACTCCAATGGCATTCTTCACAGAATTAGAAAAAATCAATCCAAAAATTCATTTGGAATCACAAAAAACCTCAAATATCTAAAATAATACTGAGCAACAAAAATAAGGCTGGTGGTATCACCATACCTGATTTTAACCTATAGTACAGAGCCATAGTAACAAAAACAGCATGGTACTGGCACAAAAGCAGACATGCAGATCAATGGAGCAGAATAGAGGACCCTGATGTAAGTCCAGGTAGCTATAGCCACCTGATATTCAATAAAACTGCCAAAAATACTCACTGGAGAAAAGACAGCCTTTTTAGCAAATGGTGCTGGGGAAACTGGATATGTATCTGTAGAAGGATGAAAATAGATTCTTATCTCTCTCCATGCACAAAAATTAAGTCCAAATGGATTAAAGACCTTAACATAAGACCTGAAACTCTGAAACTCCTAGAGGAAAAAGTAGTGGAAACACTTCAACATATTGGTCTTGGTAAAGACTTTCTGAATATAACCCCAATTGCTCAGGCAAAAAAAAAAAAAAAAAAACAAACACAGATTAACCACTGGGACCTCATGAAATTACAAAGATTTTGTACTGCAAAGGACACTGTAAATAAAGCAAAGAGGCAACCTACAGAATGGAAAAAAAAAAAATCTTTCCCAGCTATATATCTGATAGAGGATTAATATCTAGGATATACAAAGAACTCAAAAAATTAAATAAGAAATCAAACAAGCCAAATAAAAAATGGGCTATGGAACTAAATGGAGAGTTCTCAAAGAAAATATATGGATGGCATATAAGCATCTGAAAAAATGTTCTACATCTCTAGTCATCAGGAAAATGGAGATTACAAATAAATTGACATTCCATCTCACTCCTGTCAGATTGGCTACCATCATGAAAACAAATGACCATAACTGCTGGTGAGGATGTGGAAAAAGATGAACCCTTCTACACTGTTGGTGGAAATGCAATCTGGTCCAGCCTTTGTGGAAATCAGTGTGGTGGTTCCTAAGACAGCTAAAAACAGATCTACCATATGACCCAAGTATAGCACTCCTAGCCATATATCCTAAAGACACATCTCATTACCTTAGAAATACTTGCTCAACCATGTTTATTACTGCTTATTTCACAGTAGCTGGGAAATGGAACCAGCCTAGATGTCCCTCAACTTATGAGTGGATAAAGAAGATATGGCACATTTATACAATGGAGTTCTACTCAGTGGTAAAGAAAAATGAAGTTATGAAATTTATAGGAAAATGGATGGATCTGGAAAGGATTACACTAAGTGAGGTAACCCAGGTCCAGAAAGCCAAACGTCGCATGTTCTCTCTCAAATGTAGATCCTAGCTACAGATGATTGGACTTCCGTGTAAGTAGGAAGAAAACTCAGTAGCAAAAGCCAATAAGCTAGAAAAGAGATATAAAGGGAAAAGAAATAAAGGGAGGGGGAAACTTATTAGGATGGTATTATATATATGTAAGTAGAATAGATTAATAGGGGTGAAAAGGCCCAAAGTGAGGTCAGGGGAAGAGATTGAGTAAAGGAAAGGTGGAGGAAGAGCTAATCAAAATCTAAGAGGATATAAGTAAATCATATAGAATCCTACTTTTTTGGACAATGGAACACTCAGGAGCCACAGACTGTTGCTAGAAAATTTTCAGTGCCAGGGATGGGATACCTTCCAGTGAGTTGTTAGCCAGGGAGGTCCCTGATGCCCCCAAAACATTATAAGCCATTGCCAAGGCCCTTGGTTTCCCATCAGGAATAGATGGTAAGACCCTATTGCTGAAGACTCCACATACTTGGGCTGCAAGGCCACTGAGAAATCCTACTGGAACTGAACTGATAACCTCCTCCATGTAGACCAGCTGACAGAAAGCCGTAAGAAGCCATTCTGCATGCAGTTCACTGGGAGAGAGAAATCACCAGGTAAGATACTCAACAGTGGATACTGCAAGCCTTATATTTGGCCAGCCAGGCCAAATGAGCCACCGGGTGGAATAGTGGCACGTCTGTCATGGTGGAAACCAACCACCCTCTAATTGGACTGGAAGCCCGCTCCATGGGAGGGAATACATCCCTTATACTGAAAACTTAAAACAGGGGTAGTCATGAGCCCTAGGGGTGTAACATCTGCAGCTGTCTAGCTAAATGTATATATACTATGCTTATCAAACTGAGCAGTAAGCACTTCCCTTAATGTTCATACCCTTAATATTAATGTTACTCTCACTTTTGATAGAGAATCTTCTCTTTGCAGATGGCAGTGACCTTGGGATGGCTCAGAAGGTATTATGGTGCTGGAAAGAAATGACAGGAGTGCTCAATACTGTAAAATCTCGATCACACCTCCCAAGGCTCAGGGGTCCATTGCGGAAGATGTGCCAGAAAGAATGTAAGAGCCAAAGGAAGGGGAGGACTCCTTACAACGTGTTCACCCCAGACACAAAATGGTCTGGATATCCATGACCTCACAGTGCCTGACACTACCTACACAAGACCATCAAAAGAGGAGGAAAAGATCATGACATCAAAATAAAAGTCTGATTGAGATGGGGAAGGGATATGATAGAGAATGGAATTTCAAAGGGGAAAGTGGGGGAGGGAGGGTATTACCATGGGACATTTTTTATAATCATAGAAGTTGTCAATAATTTTTTCTTTAAAGGAAGCAGCTGGGCATGGTGGCTCACACCTTTAATCCCAGCTTTCAGGAGACAGAGGTAGGAGGACTGCCTTGAGTTCAAGGCCAACCTGAGACTTCATAGTGAATTCCAGGTCAACCTGGGCTACAGTGAGACCCTACCTCAGGAGAAAAAAAAAAAAAAGGAATCAAAGATGAATAATTCTTAGGAGACCTCTTCAAAGGTGTAAAATGGTCATCATTGTGCTAGATGCTAAATGACCTGATAACAAGGATGCTATGCCCAAACTGTAGTTCAGTGAACATGGCGCCAGGAAGTAACATTATTCTTTCAAGTTCACAGTCAGTGTATAAAAGTAGAACTGGCACAAAAACTGAGTCTTTCCATTCACTTCATTTAACAGCATCACCCATCTTCCAAAAGAATGGCTGTGCCATAACTAGGTACCTGGAAGCGCTGAGTAAACAACCAACATTCAAACCACTTACACACAGAAACTTATCTTCAAAGTACAGTGCAATGGACTGTCTGGTTCCAAAACCCCCTTCTTTCCACTGTCCTATGAATGTTCTATATACTTTTTGCCATTGCCTCTGAAAAAATGAGAACCTTGAGGGCTGGCAAGCCAGCCACCTTACCTTCTCTGACCCTGTCCTTTAATACTACCCAGCAGCCACTTCTCATCTACTTTGACAGTTTTCAAAGAGACCTAAAATCTCATTCTAGACTTGAAGCCAACTTGCTCATGAAAGAAAGAACCTAACCCTCCCTGGGTCAAGAAGCTAATGCAGGGCTGGAAGGATGTCTTAGCAGTCAAGGTGTTTGCCTGCCAAGCCAAAGGTCCCAGGTTCAATTCCCCAGGACCCACCATATGCCAGGTGCACAAGGTGGCGCATGCATCTGGAGTACGTTTGCAGTGTCTGGATGCCCTGGTGTGCCCATTCTCTCCCTCCCTCCCTCCCTCCCCCCACCTCTTTCTCAAATAAATAAATAAATAAAAATAAGCCATTTTTTTAAAAGAAGCTACTGCAACAGTAGGGTCTTGTACAAGCCTTTCACTACATGATTTCCTGACAATGTCCTTCCTTTCATTATTCATCTGAAAAGTTAGGCCTTTCCAAATCATCCCTACACCTCTTCAGCCACAATGTCACTTCCTTCCTCAGACACAAAGGTTCAGGTGCATGTCTGCTCCCGCAGACACTGACACCCCAAGCCAGCTCATGGAAAGCTGAGAACCTTCAAGGATATGGCTTTTAAATTGCTGTGACTCATGGAACATTTCAAGATATAGGTTAAGTTTTATCAGTTCAAATTATTTCAAACACACATCTAAAAGCTTCTCAGAATATATACTGGCATAGAGATGAAGGGCTCAGGCTAAGAGGACAGCTACTAGCAGGGCGTGGTGGTGCACGCCTTTAATCCCAGCACTAGGGAGGCAGGAGGAGGAGGATCTCCTTGAGTTGGAGGCCACCCTGAGACTACATAGTAAATTCCAGGTTAGCCTGGACTAGAGTGAGACTTTACCTCAAAAAACCAAAAATTTAAAAAAAATAAATTATTTTTAAAAATTACAAGAAGAGGGCTGGAGAGATGGCTTAGTGGTTAAGCGCTTGCCTGTGAAGCCTAAGGACCCCGGTTCAAGGCTCGGTTCCCCAGGTCCCAGGTTAGCCAGATGCACAAGGGGGCGCACGCGTCTGGAGTTCGTTTGCAGAGGCTGGAAGCCCTGGCGCGCCCATTCTCTCTCTCTCCCTCTGTCTTTCTCTCTGTGTCTGTCGCTCTCAAATAAATAAATATTTTTTTAAAAAAAAAGGAAAAAAGAGAGAAAAAAAAATTACAAGAAGACAGCTACTAATGCTTAAATAATTCTGAAGGATAATGACACCTATGCTTTGAAGTCCACCAGCACATAAAATGTGGCTGGAAGTAGGCAGCTGGTCCACAAAAGCACAACTGTAGAGCAGCTTTCCTTCCTCTTAGCACAGCAGGAGATGCAGCTGCATGAGGGCTAGAAAGTGGGGCTGAGCAGTAGAGAAAGAGAAAGGAAGGTCCCTTGGGTTTTACAGCACCACATTTTCTGAACAACTACACTTTAAACATTACTCACCTCAAGATGGTAAAACCACGATCTCTGAGACGGTCCCTGCCATTTTCCTCCAGCCCACCACATACAAGCTAATCTTGATCATAATGTCGAGAGGGATTTTCAAAGAAATAATCACGAAAATGAGCAGGGGCCTGGAGATGGCTCAGTTGGTGAAGTGCTTGGTGCACAAGTATGAGGACTGGAGTTCAGATGCTCAGCACTCACGTAAGTATCAGGCGGGTGTGGGGTTACCTGTAATACCATCACCCAAAAAGAGAATTCCTCGGGCAACTGGCTTGCTGGACTAACTTCATCAGTTGAGCTGTGGGCTCAAGTGACCGACCCAGATCGAGTGAAGCAAAGAGCAAAGCAGTTGAGGAAAACACCCAAAATCAATGTCTGGCCCATGCACATGTGCCCACATGTACACACACAAAAAAATAAATAAATAAGCTGGGTGTGGTAGCGCACGCCTTTAATCCCAGCACTTGGGAGGCAGAGGTAGGAGGATTGCCGTGAGTTCCAGGCCACCCTGAGACTCCATAGTGAATTCCAGGTCAGCCTGAGCTAGAGTGAGACCCTACCTCGAAAAACCAAATAAATAAATAAATATAAAAAATAAATAAAAATAAATTTAAAAATAAAAAATAAATAAATAAAACCCAAAATGTTGAAACAGGAGTTCAAATTCAACCTGGGCTACACAGTGAGACCTTGTCTCAAAATAAAATCTATATAAATATTTAAGTTTATAAAAGAAAGGTATGTGGGTTTTTCATAAATCAGCAAATTTTGTGAGCTTTCACTAATTTCATTTCCCACTGAGTTTGAAAATAATAAATTGTGGAGCTGGAGAGGTAACTAAGAGACTAAATGTACTTTTTTTTTAAAGGAGATAAGAAATAGTTTATTCTGGAGCCAAATATGAGTAACCATGGCCCAGGGACACAGATTTAGGTTAACCCAAATTCCACATTCCAACACATTAACATTTTCATGAAGGTTTTATAGTTACAGAACAAAAGAAAGTCATAAATCAAAGCACTTTGCAAATACACTTGCTGGCCATCAGGTAGGCAGGTTACAGCAAAGTGGAGAAATCTCTACCATAGGCTTCAGATTACATCTTAGCCCTTGGGTTGGCAGAAGCCGGGGATCTGCTCTTGTATTCCAAAACAAAGATTACACCTGATGATAAACTGATAATCGCCGGGTAAATGTATTTCTTATACAAGTGGGGGCTTGAGAGCAACCTAGTGATTTACCCAGCACCCATGTAAACAGCTGGGTATGGCAACTGTGGGGAGCAGAGACAGAGAATCACTGGGGCTAGTGGTAATGGCAAGCTCTGGAATTGGCAAGACTCCATCAATCTCTAGGAAAAGCAGGTGAGTGAGTGATGGAGGGATAGCCAGGATCTCCTCTGGCCTCCACAGGCACACACGTGAGAAGCCACATCAGCACACGCACATACATATCCCACAATCCCACACACACCACACTGCATACTATGAACGTGCAATAATTAAATAATATTAAAATACCTACTCGTTCATCACTAATACACGTTACTACAGAAATTTACAGAACCAGCTTCCCTCCATAATTCTGAAGAACAATTCAAAATTAAGGGTTACTTTAACTATCCTGTCCTTATTAGATGCCACCACTGGGCCCCTGGACTTGTGAGCCTCAACAGCTGTGAGTCAAATAAAGTTTTGTTTCTTTTAAATAAGATTATAGCTCAGGTATTGTTATAGCAGTAAACAAATTAAAACAACTACCATTACAAGTTAACATATCTGTACACCCAGACACATAATTAAAATCACAAAATTGCTCACAAAATGAGTAAGCCAGAAAAGGTAATTTTAAACCTTATTTTCTTCAAATAAGCCATCTAAAAACCTGACAAAGCACCACATAACCATTCCAAATGACAAGGACAACTTAGAAGAAACATTAAGGAGTAAAAAATGGTTTCAAATGCAAAGTATATGAATGAAAAGAACCAAACTTTACAAGCCTTCCTTTTCCTGCTATCCCAAGCTCACCGGCACATTTAAAGCACAGGATAGTGGGCTGGAGAGATAGCTTAGCAGTTAAGAGCTTGCTCGTGAAGCCTAAGGACCCCAGTTCGAGGCTTGATTCCCCAGGACACATGTTAGCCAGATGCACAAGGGCACATGTATCTAGAGTTCATTTGCAATGGCTGGAGGCCCTGGTGTGCTCATTCTCTCTGTCTCTTTCTCTCGATTATCTGTCTGTTGCTCTCAAAAAAATAAATAAAAATAAAACAAACAAACAAGCATATGATTGTGAAGCCACCCCAGCTCCCTACCCTTGTTTTGTTTTTGTTTTCCCTTTTCCTTTTTCAGGGAAACACACTTGTCTCTTGCCGGGACACTCAAAAAGGCCCTATGGAGCTACGGAAAAGAAACAAGGACAAATTCAGGCCATCTCAGTCCATTCATCTTCTGCACACTTATACAGCGTCAGGTTACAGGTGATGCCAAAGAACTAAACCTGCCAACTAACCCTCAAGACAGGAAGCACACCATGTACCAACACACAAACTCAGATGGCAGAAGACAGATATTAGATAAAAGTGGGCAAGAGGAATTGCTTAGATGGTTATAGCCACACAAAGGCCCTAAAAGCCCATATAAGAGACAAGAACAAGGCTGCAAATAACAGTGGGCAGATGAGGCTGGCTTCACTTCAAAAGAAATGCCTATTCAATTGTTAGAAGTTTATTATTTTTTAACCATTCCCAATTGCTTGCTAAAAGGAATCCAGTATTCACCACACCAGTAGCTTTCAAACCATCTTGATTACAACCCAAAATATAACATTTAAAATTACAACCCAGCTAGCACGGTGATTCACACCTATAATTCCAACATTCAGCTGAGGCAGGAGGATTGTTAATAAGAAGTTCAGGACAGCATGAGTTTCAGAGTAAGGCCCTGTCTCAAAACAAACACATACTACCACCACCACTACTCGGTATACAGGTAACACATTTTTAGCTAAAATAAAGGCTTCATAAAATCCCTTTGAGGTGGGCGTGGTGGCGCATGCCTTTAATCCCAGCACTTGGGAGGCAGAGGTGGAAGGACTGCTGTGAGTTCAAGGCCACCCTGAGACTATAGAGTGAATTCCAGGTCAGCTTGGACTAGAGTGAGACCCTACCTCGAAAAATCAAAACTCCCTTTGAGCTGCATGAGGTAAGCACACAACTGTATTCATTATAACAGAGACAAGAAAGAGCATCACTGCAAGTTCAAGGCCAGTCTGGAACTATATAGTGAGACTCTAAATTCAAAGAAGCAGCCTTAGTAAATGGGAGCCATTCTATTCAATTAAAAGACCCTATTGGGCTGAAAAAATGGCTCAGAAAGTTAAGAGCACTTCCTCTGCACGCATGAAGAGACCTGAGTTCAATCCCAGACCTACATAAATAACTGAATTCTTGTGAGAAAACAGCAAGCTCTGGGATCAGTAAGAGACTTCAGCTCATGTAAGAATAAGCAAAAGAGCCTTAGAGCTGCTCCAGCTACCACAGGCAGGCACAACCTGGTGCAGGCAAGAATATGGGGTGTTACATGGGTATACACACACACACACACACACACACACACACACACACACACAATGCTGGTCTTGGCCCAATAATTTGGTTATACTATTGCACTTGGCAGTCTATACCACACAGAGGAGCACCATTTTGTCACTTTGTGAAAGGCAGACAAAAATTAATGACAAGGGATTTTATGCATAATACTAAATTAAAAATTTCTAAATTACTGTGTTTTGCAATATTAAGCAGTTTTTAAGGAGAGATCCATAAGGGGGAAACGGAATGGACCATGAGACAAGACACACTGACATGCACATAGACCCTCCTCTTAGCCATGAGCTGCTATGAGACAAGACACAGTGACATGCACACAGACCCTCCTCTTAGCCATGAGCTGCTTCCTCTTTCATCAATTACTGTTGGAGGTTAGCAGTTTTCCATTGCTAAAGCTGAATGCATGAAACACTCCTCAGTGTTCCTTCATGTTACAGATTGATGTCTTTCCTAATTTTGCCAGGTTCCCAAATATATCAATTTCTTTCACATATTGCAAATTTACAGTGATGACCTCCAATCCTGATTGTTTATTAAGGTCATTTGAAAGATTTGTGTTTAAAATACCATATTTGGGCCTTATGCCAGATTTAAAAATAAGAATATAACAAACTGAGTGTTTTATGTGTGTTTTTTTTGTTGTTTGTTTGTTTTTTGGTTTTTCAAGGTAGGATCTCACTCTGGTCCAGGCTGACCTGGAATTAACTCTGTAGCCTCAGGGTGGCCTTGAACTCACGGCAATCCTCCTACCTCTGCCTCCCGAGTGCTGGGATTAAAGGCATGTGCCACCACGCCCGGCTCAGACTGAGTGTTTTTTTCTTAATTTATTTTTTGTTGTTGTTCATTTTTATTTATTTATTTGAGAGTGACAGAGAGAGAAAGAGGCAGATAGAGAGAGAGAGAGAGAGAATGGGCGCGCCAGGGCTTCCAGCCACTGCAGACGAACTCCAGATGTGTGCGCCCCCTTGTGCATCTGGCTAACGTGGGTCCTGGAGAATCGAGCCTCGAACCGGGGTCCTTAGGCTTCACAGGCAAGCGTTTAACCGCTAAGCCACCTCTCCAGCCCAGACTGAGTGTTTTTAAAGCTTCCTGGCATAATGGTGATATTCTGAATTGTGGTATGAGTCTGGGTTACATAGGTGTTTGTAACTGTCAAAATTTATTAATATTTCTATGTTTCATTACTTGTACCTATTCCTCAAAAGGAGAAATATCTATACATACTGCATTCTGTTTAATGCTATATTCAAGCTGAAATATTTCAGAGAAAAATATACTGACTTCTACAACTTATTTTCAAATGCCTTTTTAAAAGTTCAGACTGATAGATAGGTAACTAGAAGAACACAAACATTATAAAAATATTAATTATAAAATCTAGTAGCTTAAATTTTTCCTATGATAAAATGTTGAGGGGGAGCACCCTGGATAAATGAAATAGCCATCACCTCAAAGTATTGTCCCAGATGATTAGCTTGAGCACCATAACACAGCTGAAAATGCAGTTGCAGCCCCATTTCAAAGCTACTGGACCAGACACTGAAATAGGGTCGAGCATTCTGCTGTGGCCAAGCCCTCCTGGGAAAGAGAATTGAAGGTCTCTGCTAGGAGTCCACCAGGAAACACAATGTGACAATCTACACCTCTGGATCCAAACTCTAGCAGTGTTCTAAACTAGGAAATCAAGAGTACTTAGGGGCTGTAATCTTTGTTTTCTTAAAAATTTTTAGATATTTTTTACTTATTTATTTGTAAGCAGAGACAGAAAGATATAAAGGAGAGAGAGAGGATAGGCACACCAGGGCCTCTAGTCGCTACAAACAATCTTCAGATGCATGCATAACATTGTGCATCTAGCTTTATATAGATACTGAGGAATCTAACCTGGGTCTCCAGGCTTTGCAGGCATGTGCCACAACTGCTGAGCCATCTCTCCAGCCCAGGGGTTGTAAACTTAATGTTACCAACTCTAGCTATTCACCCATTTTTTGTGTGGAGAACAATTATACCTTGGTAACCTTTCAGTGCTCTTGTTCTACATATTTCCTACCTGAAGTTCTAAATGTACTCTGTATTTGGTTTCATTACTGTTTTTCCTATTTTATATTCTGTATTTGGGGGGGGGGGGAGCAATGCCAGAGCAATACACTCTACTACTCAGCTATACAACCAACCATGTTTTACAATTTTTTTAAGATTTTATTTTTATTAATTTATTAAGGATAGAGAGAGAGAATGGGGCATTCCAGGGCCTCTAGCCACTACAAACGAACTCCAGATGCATGTGCCCCCTTGTGCTTATGTCAGACCTGAAGACTTGAACTCAGGTCCCTAGGCTTCACAGGCAAATGCCTTAAACACTAAGCTATCTTTCCAGCCCATGTTTTGTAATTTTTAACTCAGGAGCTAAATGCCAATTCAAGAAATAAGTAAGTATCTCCTGTTTTCATTTCTGTTCTATATGAACCTGTACATACTAGTATGACCAAAAGGTAACCTACTAACTTTACAAGGTTCTTTATATTTCTTGATATGTTGAAATAATAGCATACATTAGAAAAAAAAACTTATAAATTCTCCTAAGACCTGTAAAATACACTGAGTAATATATAGTAATTTCTTTTGTTTGTTTTTTTATGGTAGGGTCTTGCTCTAGCCCAGGCTGACCTAGAATTCACTAGTAGTCCCAGCGTGGCCTCAAACTCATGGCAATCCTCCTATCTGTGCCTCCAGAGTACTCCCATTAAAGGTATGTGCCACCACGCCTAGCCATAAGCAAATATTTTTATAACATGTTCACTACATGAATAAATGTTAAATGTCTTAACTGTTTTTCTATAGACTATCCTAGTATATAGGATCAGAAATTTATGCAAGGGTTAAATTAATTTTCCTTTTTTTGTTGTTGTTGCTTTTGTTTCTTGAGGTAGGGTCTCACTCTAGCCCAGGCTGACATGGAATTCACTATGTAATCTCAGGGTGGCCTTGAACTCATGGCAATCGTCCTATCTCTCCCAAGTGCTAGGATTAAAGGCATGTGCCACCATGCCCAGCCTTTAAATGTATTTTCTATTGCATATAAAACAATCCAGCCAAACCAGTCACAAAAATATTTGCTCTTTTCTTATATACCTGAAGTAACATATTCTGTACTCCTATTTCCTAAAGCTTTTTAATCCCACAAACTGTATGGCCTTGAAGATGATATAGGAATCTTCAGCTAATCTAGGCCAGCTATAGGAAAAGAGATGCAAACACATTTTTACATCCCAGAAGGTGTCAAATAATAGTAATAGATTTCTAGTTAAGAATATTAAAGGGAATTCATTTATTGTGGCAGTCCTTTATGGCATAATATCCATAGGCAATGCCTACCCACAACAAACCCTAAGTCGTGACAGTAACATGATTGTTTTGGGGCTTGCTTGGAATTCACTATGAGCTCAGGCTAGCTTCAAACTCATGACAATACACCTGCTTCAGCCTCCCAAGTACTGGGATTACAGGTGTGAGCCACCTCACCAGCTTACTACCAGTTTTTAAACCTCAGAGTAACTTGAAAGCAGTCATCACTATACACACTCTAAAATTCTTTGGTCACTAGAAATAAACACAAAGTATGAAATCCCCTACATAGTTTTGAATCTTCACTCATAGTTATGGCACCATTTCAAAACTCTTATATTTGCAGTGTTATCATACAAGTAAATGTGTTTTAACTTAACAGTGAATAATAAGAGATGAAATGGATAAGAAAGGTACTGAAAGTCAGAGTCCAAGTTGATTCTAGTAGCAACAGCTAAATCTAAGGAAGTATTAAGAAAAAAACGCCGGGCATGGTGGTACAAGCCTTTAATCCCAGCACTGAGGAGGCAGAAGTAGAAGGATCGCTGTGAGTTGGAGGCCACCATGAGACAACATAGTTAATTACAGGTCAATTTGGACTAGAGTGAGACTCTACCTCATAAAACCAAAAAATAAAAAATAAAACAAAGAAAGTGTCATGGACCCCCACACATGTTGTCAGATATTTAGAATACTCTTCAAGAGATTGCCTTTATCCAGAGTCCCACCAGGAAAAATGAGGTGGCCACAAGAAATAAGTTATTAGGAAAAGACAAGACTGAAAGGAATAGAATCTGTAAATAGTTAGGTCCTGCAGAAGGCTGAATGCCATATGTGAACACCACATGCCACAGGACCATGGGCATCCTGGTTCTTCCCCAGTTATCAACCACAAATACCAACCACTGGAGTTTTCCTGTGGTACCCCAACCAAACTAATATGTTGATTTTTGACACAGGGTACTTACTAGGTTAAGGAAAAAAATCTCTTTAATTGTACCTTGTAGACTGAAAGCCAAAGTGGTGGTAAGCATCATTACACTCAACACACTAGAGACCACCAGAGGCTGAGAGTGGCTTAATCATGCAGAGGATCTAATTCAAGCTAGTACAAAATGCAATAACCATGGTACAGTACATATCTTATATTGTCATGAAAGAATTAAAAATAACTGGGTACAACAGGAACAGAGGGAGACCTATCAAGAAAGGTGGGAGGAGGAAAAGGGAAGAAGAAATAAAGGCAGAGAGGAGGAAGGGAAAATGGAGAATGCAGAATGAGTCAAAGGAAAAGGAAAGGAGGACAAAGGGAGAGAAAAAGTGGGGCGAGGGAAATGGAATGAAGATAGGCATGGCTGCTTTGGTTTGTAATCTCAGCACTTGGGAGGCTGAGGCAGGAGGGTTGCTCCAAGTTCAATGCCAACCTGACCTACAGTGTAAAATACAGAAGGCCCGAGGGGAGAGAGGAGGGAAAGGGGAAAGGACAGAAAGTGGCCAGAGGTGCTACAGGAAAGCATCCTATACCTGACTAAACCAGAAGGCAAGACTAGGTTAATCAGGAGTCTTCACTTCCAAGGTCAAAGGATCACTTAACTTCACCAGGCTCAGCATCTCAAGGAATACAAATGACATAGCATACAGACTTTCTTACATCAAACCCAGTAAAATACAAACAGTGACTTAACAATTCTCCATAGATTATTCAAAAGGCAAATTGTCATCTACTTATAAACCCATCTTCAATGTTTATGCAAAGCCTTTTCTTTACCCTTCAAACTATGCAACTAAACTATGCAACCACTCTTTCCTGCACTTACTACAGTACAAATATACATATATTTTCTTATACATAAGAAAATATTACTAATATATTAGTGTATACATATTAGTTTATGTTTGCATTGTATGCACAAAAAGAATATCCTAAAACAAGGTGCTATATACTCCTAGTATATGTTAGATGCACTCAACTACGATTCTGCAGAACACAGAGAATGTGGACAGAAGAGATTCTAGGGGCTAGGGTTGTAACCCAGGCAGGGTGCTTGCCTAGCATGTACAAGGTTCTGAGTTTAATTCTCACAAGAAAAGGAAGACGGGGGGGGGGGGGTAGAAGGATGGAGGTAGAAGGAGGAACAGAGGGCAAGAAGAGAGAAGGAAAGCAGAATGGGAAGGTGAGAGAGGAGTAAGGAGGAAAGAGGGAAGGACAGAGGGAGGGAGGGAGAGGGGGAGGCTTTAAAACCCTTTTAGCCCTTAGTCTTGATGTTCTTCCTTCAAATACCCTCTAGAAAATGTTTAATGAAATTAAGTACAGTTTTATTTATGAGACAAAAAATAAAGTCCTTACAAACTATGAAAATTAATACATGGGCTAGGGAGATAGCTAAAACACACTCTCAAAGGAAGAATTTTAATCAAGTTAGAAAACCAAATGTAATTCATACCTTTCCATCCTGGAGATGGGAGGGTGGCACTACATTTACCATTCTCCCAAATTTATTAAAACAAGAAACAAACTTCCATAATGAATTAAAGCTGGATTTTACAAAATTGGGTTATTGTAAATAAAGGCTAAATGCCACCATCAACAAAAAAAATGCATGGAGAGGAAAAAGTGCAAAGAACTTCCAATTCAAAATCCATCTGAATATCAAATCAAAATTCCTGCAGAGAGATGCTACCCAACTGTTACAGTCAGGTTCACATGGCTGGTAGAAATCACCCAACCAAGAACAACTTCTGGGAAAAACAGCCTCGAGGGGAAGCTCCACGATGGCATAGAAAATGATGGCATGAGCAGAGGGTGAACATCACCCTCTGGCTAACATAAAGTGGACAATAGCAACAGGAGAGTGTGCCAAACACTGGCAAGGGGAAACTGCCTATAACACCCACAAGCCCACCTCCAACAGGCATTAATTCCCAAATCTCCATCAGCTGGGGACCTAGCATTCAGAACACCTAAATTTATGAGGACACCTGACTTAAGCCACCACACCAACAAAGCACAGTGGTTTAAAAGAGTGAATACACTATTGGATAATCTAGGTTTTTAAAATCACAATGCCCAGGGAGTACCCAAGAAAGTCTTATTGACTTGGGGTTGAGGCATCAATTTTATTCTTACCTCCCCAGTAATTTCAATGTGGAAGCAAGATTGAGACTTGCTGCTTTGGGGTGAGGTTTTAAGTCTCCCCAATATGATTCTGTCCATGGCTTTTCTTTCCAATTTCCTACTGCTTTATCCCACTCTTGCACCCCAATCAGCAGCCTCCAAGCTCAAAGGAACAGCATCACTATATAAACTGCCCAGCAGCAAGAGTCTGAAACTACTACTCCTAAAGAGCTAAGACTTGAGAAGTTGCTATTAGCTGAAAGTGGATCTACTGTGTTGTACGGCTGACTTTCATTGGGCTGAAGGTTTTTTATGAGATGTGCTCCAAATATTGCTAGGGAAAGCAGAAAAAGTTACCAAAGCTCTGGAACAATTATCAAATTCAGTATCAATTGCCACCTTTTTATAGGAAGTATTTCCAAGACTTTAGTGACAGCAAAAATGAAGGCAGTGTGCCACTCTGAGAATTTGTGCTTTTTTTTTTTGGGGGGGGGGGAGTCCAAGGTAGGGTCTCACTATCTAGCCCAGTCTGACCTGGAATTCACTAGGTAGTCTCAGGGTGGCCTTGAACTCACTATGATCCTCCTACCTCTGCCTCCCCGAGTGCTGGGATTAAAGGCGTGCACCACCACGCCCAGCTAGTGTGCCACTCTGAACACAGGACTCAGATTCTGCAGTCTCCTCTAGTGTCTTCTACCCCTTCCCAACCAGTCATCCTCATTCACAAAGTCTAGGCAGTCTCCTCTCCTGAAACTGGTTTCTTATACACAGGCCTACAAAGGAAACAAATGTACCTCCCTACAGGGACTGAGAGGTGGACTTTGAATTCTTCAGATTGCCTTAGGGATTTACCTCTGTGTCAATGTCTTCCACAAGTATTGACAATTTCCAATTATCAGTCAAATATTTATCCATTTCTTATTTTTTAAACTTCAGAGCCCACTTACTTGGACTGTGGAAACTAACTTTCAAAGCAATTATTTACAATAAAAATGTTAATTCCATACCTTTAGATGACTAGAAGATGAATTAGTGATGGGAAAATCTTATGAACAGTGCTAAATGCAATTCCACTACAGTACAGAGCTTTGAAAGGTCAAATCATAAAATGTGTTTTATTAATGTGAATCATAGGAAAATGGAATATTAAAAATGTTAATTCTCTAAAGACTGGCCTGATGCAACAGACTGCAAAATCCAGGATCAACTCTATCCAAATTCAGCAATGAGTATTTCAACTTGGTTTTCCCAATTAAATTGGGCCCTAAAACATAGAACTAGTAAGTATTCTATCAAGAAAACAGTAACAAAAGATTTCGTGAGAAGGCGACAGTGAGAAAATTTTACAATGTAGCCCAGGCTGGCCTCAAATTCTTACTCCTCCTGCCCCAAAATCCATAGAGATAGAATGATAGACATGTGCCACCAAGCACAGCTCAAAAGATTTCTTCATTAAGTCACATATCTAAATTTTTAGAAAACACAACCTAAAAAATAAAAAGAAATTACAAAAGAAATGTTTATTATAGTGCTTGCACTTAAGACAGCATAAGTGTAGTTTTTAAAAAATAAGAGACTCAGGCTGGAGAGATGGTTTAGCAGTTAACCACTTGCCTAGGAAGCCTAAGGACCTAGGTTCAAGGCGCGATTCCCCCAGACCCATGTAAGCCAGATGCACAAGGTGGTGCATGCATATGGAGTTCATTTGCAGTGGCTGGTGGTCCTGGGGTGCCCATTCTCTGTCTACTTGCCTCTTTTTCTGTCTATCACTCTCAAAAAAAATTAATTAATTTAAAAAAAGAGACTAAACCGGGTATGGTGGCGCACATCTTTAATCCCAGCACTCATGAGACAGAGGTAGGAGGAATACTAAGTATATGAGGTCACCCTGAAATACAGAGTGAATTTCAGGTCAGCCTGGGCTAGAGTAAAACCCTACCTCAGGAAAAAAAAAAAAAAAAAAAAGAGGAGAAAAATGGAAGACTCCAGGAGCTGGACAGATGGCTTAGCAGTTGCAATATATGGCTTAGCAATTACGGTGCTTGCCTGCAAAGCCAAGAGACCTGGGTTTGATTCCCCAGTACCCACATAAAGCAAGATGCACAAGATGACACATGCATCTGGAAGTCATTTACAGTGACTCTGGTGTGTCCATCCATTCTGTCTGCCTCCCTCCTTCTCTCTCTCTCAAATAAATAATTTTATTTAAGTAAGACTCCACCTAGGAACTACATATAGGACTGACACCACATGCTAAAATGGCAAAGTAGAAAGGCCAGCAAATCTGGGCCCTTGAGTCATCATGCCACTGAATAATCAACTCTGGTGCTCACTAGAATTCAACCATATTTTCTCTTACTTGTAGCCATAACTATCCTAAACAAGGAAACAGTAAATCTGAATTAAACAAAACACAAAGTAATCTTGGTTAAAATGACTAAAATGATTGTAGGTATTTCTAGTCAGTGTGCAATTTTTGGTGTTTAAGAAAAAAAAAATGTGTCTCCAAATACCTTAATAGTGTGTTTTCCCCCCTTTTTCCATTTGTAACTTCAAACTGCATTCCTTGAGAAACTCAGGAAAGTAATTTGCTTTAAAAAAAAAAAAAAAAAAAAAAAACCCACTAGTGAGAAGACTAAAGATAATTGCCTTGGAAGGGGAAGGCAAGAAGGAGACATATAGAAAGAGAATGCTAAAGTGTCATCAAGTCACTTGAGGCAAAAATATGAACGTCCACATAGCAATTTAACACATAACTGCACATATCTTCACTCAGTCAGTCCTCAGTAGACTCTGGGAGATTTTTTTGAGGCAAAATTAGGCTCTCTGAAGAATCTTCCAGAATACTGGTCTGACTCACCATGCCTCCCACCCCCAAGAAAAGAGTCACTTAATTAAGTACAACTGTGTCATGCAGATTTCTGCCAAGACTAATTTTCAATTCACTTGTTTCTCAGCTGTACTTCAAATTTTCAAGCTAATCCTATCTTCCATCCATTGGTCTCCTTTTTATAACTCCTGTATTGTTACAATTTGGCTCTGGAATTTTTATTCTAACAAATGGCACTTTTTTCCTGGATACAAGAGAAAGTATGTAACTAAATGCCAAAAAGTAAGCCTAAGAATCTTTCCCAAGTTACCCACTTAATTGTATGTACATCTGTCCACTTTTCTCCTTGCCTGACTCAAAACACAGCTGTTGTCTGAATGCCTGCCACTGTGCATCTACAGCTTTCTCCCTAACACCACAGTGGCCTCCATCAATCTGTTTGCAGAAGAAACTCACTGCCATAGCCTCACACTACACTAGCCTCCTGACCTACTCTGGGCCCACATCAGCCAGAAACTAAGCCTTCTGTTCATTCACTCACTCGGGCACTTTTAGTTTTATGCCAAGATATGCACTGTAAACCAAAATGGAAGTTGACACACATCAATTGATGCTGTCATGTCACCAAATTCCTGAACTGGGTAGTAAGAATGTGATATTCACTGCACTGCCTTCCAAACCAGACAGCACACAACAGGGAAGGCTAAGGGACACTTGAGGTTTTTGTGAGACTAGTCCTGAGGAGGCCACCATGTCCTTCTGAGCTCAAAGGTTAGAGTAATCTCTTAACAACCTGTTCTGCACCAGCACCCTGTGGTTCCCAGAAACACTAGAATCCTAACCGAAACTTACAACCTATTCACAAAAACATCAATTTCTACAGTTATACAAGATACTTCACACTATACAGATAAGACATGATCCTAATCCAAATAAGCCACCCTATCAGCTGTGTTTTTAATAAAACACCTAAGTCAACCACTAACTACCACCATTCCTGCCCTGACTTCTTTACCCTCCTGTGTCCTTAGTATGTAATATGTAGCACTACTTGAGTATCGCTCAGGAACACTCTAGTATACAGAACCCCAGGTCCCATCCCAGACCACCTGAACAATCTGTGTCTTCATGAGCTTTCCAGCTGATCAGAACGCACATTCAAGTTTGAAGTGTTCTGAAATAGGGACAGAAAACTGGAAACAAGGAAGACAGTGCTGATTACCTATATTCCTTTCTTCTCATCACTTACTATGCCTCTTAGCCCCACCCTTCCACTGTATGCTCTCCGCTTCCCACCATCATCCTGGGCCCCAAGCTATCCTAGCTCTTTCCTGCCTATTGACATCGGGCCTATAACTCAATCTGTTGAAACTCTGAGGAATAGCCTGCCACGAGGATTGAATCCAAAACTTGAAAGACTCAAACACTGAAGCACCTGATAACTAATTACTTACTAGCTAACATAATCTTTGCTAAATTACTTAACCTCTCCAACACACCTAATATATAAAGTGGATCAATATATAGTAAGTCCTCATGGCCTCTCTCTTTACTAATCAAAGCATGTTGATTCCAAAACTTTCAAAAAGCACTGTAGTCTTGGGTGTCTAATTTTATCTGTTTCCCTGAGTCTTCACTTAGGCACCTCTGCTGGTTTTTCTAATTACATTATCAAAGGCTACTGAGTCCTCCTTGGTGAGCTTAGCACATTCTGATTCCTTTCTAAACTCACCAAAACCATTCCTGTGAAATCCCTTGACTTACAAATGATTTGTGCACTGTAGATGGCACACCCAACTCTACACACTCATCCAACTAACAATGAAGTCATCAACAATGTAGCAATTACTGCTCTACTCAGAGAAAGCTTATGAATTTAAAATATTAAGTGGTAATTCAAACCAAGTTTGTTCTTTCCTCTCAATATAAAGAAATTAAGTTAATATTTTTCCAAAGCAGCCATACATGAGGCACCTGAACATCAAATGTCACTACCTTTTTAATTTACACTAAGCAATAAAGTTCCTCTTCAAACATCATCTCTGCCACATAAGCAGCACATGCAATCTACACCTGTACCTGGGCTACATTTCCTTTTCATAATCAACAGTTCTGGGAAGGAGACAAACCAGATTTATTCTCTTAGAAAAGCAATGAGAAGCCTACACACTGAAAGCTGGGTATGTGTAACTTCCTCCGACCCAGCCCTACTCTCATTTCCTGTTGAGCTAAGAAAAGCAGGTCTAGAATTGCCATAGATGAACTAAGACTCTTAACCCAAAGCAAAGTTTATGAACTATTTATCATACTGCTAACATCCTAACCAAATTAATAGATGGAAAACTCTAACCCCTAGCCATAAGAAAACACATGATAATAGTACAATTAATGGTATTTAAAACCTTTTGCAAATAAAAATACTTTAAAAGATCAACCCCCCAAAATTCGATCTTCCACAACACTGAAAACCTGTTTTCTTTTGAGGCAAGCCCAACTGACTGGCCTTTATTTTATGAGGAGGGAGGAGGAGCTAATTGGCTGCCAGGACCTCCAGCCATTGTAATCTAACACCAGATGCATGTGTCACCTGGTGCACATGTGCCACCTTGCACATGCGTTATCTTGCGCATCTGGCTTACATCACATCTGGGGAATCAAACACAGGTCTTTGGGCTTTGCAGGCAAGCGCCTTAACCTTCTTAACATTACTTAATAAAAACCAAAGGGGGCTGGAGAGATGGCTTAGTGGTTAAGTACTTGCCTATGAAGCCTAAGGACTCCGGTTCAAGGCTCGATTCCCCAGGACCCACATTAGCCAGATGCACAAGGGGGCGCACGCGTCTGGAGTTCATTTGCAGTGGCTGGAGGCCCTGGTGCACCCATATTCTCCCTCCGTCTCTCTCTCTCTCCAATGAATGAATGAATGAATAAAAACAAAAGGAAGAGAGAAAAGGAAGTCAAAAATGGCATATGCAAAAAAGGGGTAGCTAGGGTGCTTATAAAGCTGATCACCCCTTGTTTTATACCACACACAACCCCCAGCTGAAACTAGATGCCTAAGAGAAACTAGCAGAAACATCAGGCTGAGCATGGGCCCAACCCAATTGCTGGACTACAAAACTGTTACAAATGATGTATGAAGCCAGTGAGGGATGGTTTTTTACCCAACAAAGAGTGGCTGAAATAGGCAGTTAACACCTCCTGAGACATTTATTTTCTGTCTTCTTAAACCACATGATATCATGGAGTTTCATACTTTTGCCCTCCCCACCAATTCTATATCTCCATCAACTAGAACAATGTCTAGCACTTTTACATGGAATGAAAATGCTATATATCTGATTAGAAAGGCCTTTGTCTTTTTTTATTTTAAAAACAAAATTCCAAATTTATCAGTTAACACAGCATTAGTACTCAAAAGTAGGGTTATTTTCTGTCTTTGGTAGGATAAAAATCATGTATATGAAATGTAATTTGAAATGTTGTTACAAGCTGAATTGAATCCCTTTCCAAATCATACATAGAAACCTTAAACCTCTGTAGCTCAAAATGTAATAGTACTGGGCTGGAGAGATGGCTTAGCGGTTAAGCGCTTCCCTGTGAAGCCTAAGGACCCCGGTTCGAGGCTCGGTTCCCCAGGTCCCACATTAGCCAGATGCACAAGGGGGCGCACGTGTCTGGAGTTCGTTTGCAGTGGCTGGAAACCCTGGCGCGCCCATTCTCTCTCTCTCCCTCTGTCTTTCTCTCTGTGTCTGTCGCTCTCAAATAAATAAATAAATAAAAATATTTTAAAAAAATGTAATAGTACTTAGAAGACATGGTTTTTGTATTTTTAATATTTTATTTATTTATTTGAGACACAGAAAGAGGCAGAGAGAGAATAGGCACACCAGGGCCTCCAGCCACTGTAAACAAACTCCACACACATATGCAACCATGTGTATCTGCCTTACATGGGTATTGAAGAATCAAACTTGCCTGGGTCCTTAGACTTTGCAGCAGTGCCTTAACCACTAAGCCATCTCACTAGCCCAAAAGGCAGGGTTTTTACAGCAACAAATGAGTTTTAAAAAATGAGGTATCCTTTCCAATCTGTTATCTTTGTAAGAGTAAGAACTCTGAACGGCCAGACACACCATGGAAGCCTGAAGAATAAAAGCCATGTGAGACAAGTGTCAAAGGGGAAAAAAAAAACCTGTCCAAGCAACCATCTTAAGACTTCAACTTCTAGAACCATAAGAAAGTGAATTCACACATACAGTGGCAGCCCACGAGGAATAAGGTATGCAATTCATATAATTTGTTATCATAGTACTGGAAGCCTTATATTTTTATATATTTTCTAAATGATAAAAAAATACTGAAGAACTAAGCCAGAATATCTCATGTCTGTAATGGCAGGATTAAAGAGACGGTATCAAGTTTAAACTGTACTACATATCAAGACCCTGACTCAAAAAGAAAAAAAAAAAAAACTGAGGGATTCATAGAAATGGGGATGGGTGTTTTTTTTAAATGACTTGTTGTGTTTACTAGGAAGAGATAGATTTTAGTATCATTTCTGTGATTGATAAGCTTTAAGTTTTGTATTCAGAAGAAGTCTATAACTTCTAGAACAAATCTCAGATCCACTTGTTTACCACAATTTCAAAAAAAAATACCTGCCAGTGTCCTAGTCCTAACAATAAGTTTACATGGAAATTAGAATGGTCACATAAATTCTACAAAGCTATTTCTGGAGGAAAAAAAAAAAAAAAACTTTTTTATTCATTGGATTCATTAGAGAAAATGGACACACCAGGACCTAGGGCCACCGCAAACGAACTCAAGACACATTTGCCATTCTGCACCTGGCTTTACATGGGTACTGGGGAATTGAACCTGGGCTGTCAAGCTTTGCAAGCAGTATCTTTAACAACTGAGAAATCTCTCCAGCCCTACAAAGCTTTTTAGAAAGGAGTTTTGCCTTTATTTTGTATTCCGGGTTGGTGGTATCAGTGTTGACCTTCACATGAAGGATAGTTTCCTCAATGTTTTGGATGAAGGAAAAGACAGAGTTCTTGTCAGATAATTGTACATGTTCCTCATCCTTTTTGTAAGAAAGAGGAGATATTCTTGTTTTCTTCAAAGAACCTTATTTGAAATATAAGTATGCTTTGAAAAGATTTTATATGCTACACAGAGATATCACGACTTTCTCAAAGTTAAGGTCCATTTCTCAACAAAGGTTTCTTCACAAGTTGGGGAAATACATTTCAGCAAAAACTTCCTTTTCTACAATTTAGTCTTAACAGGTTGTTTGATGAGATAGGTGCACTGGGTAGTTCCTGTTTCACTAATATTCATCAACCAGGAGTTGAATAATAAAAAGATAACTATGTTTTGAGAGTACATGAATAAATAATATACTAAGCCTAAAAACACTTTAGCATTTTATATACCACCAAGGAAAAACCTTAACCTTAAAAGTACCTTGAAGTCATTCCTTATGAATCAATGTTCTAGATTAAATTAGAGGTTTATCTATATGAATGAGGTTCTAATACAAAGACATTAGATAATTTTATCATTTCTTAAGATCAGCTGAATTTCAGGATTGTGACTGAAATGGAAAGCTCCTTAGGTATGTTATTTTTGCTAAAGTTAGATGATGGAAAACTGGAAATTTTTCCACTTATCACTGTCAAACTGGAACACTGCAGTAACAAACCACATTTTGCCTGTTCAATAAAATATTTTAAGCAAAATAAAAAGATTTTGGTTTTATAGAGCTTGGGCATGAATTGGTTTTTGAATTGAAGGTATATTATTACTTAAGTGCTCCATGGACAGGGTCTTTGGTCTGACTACAACACACTTTTGTGACACTAACAAATATGCCATCCTGTATATATTCTGGGAGTTTTTTACAGTATAATTTTTATAAGAAATTATGCATCTAGATATATTTGCTTGGATGCCTTCTTTAGATCTTTCAATATTTTCTTCTTCTGTAATATAAAGTCAAGTGATAGGGTCATTAAAGTCCTGAAAGTAAGGTTGGAGAGAGATGGCTCAGTAGTAATGCATGTACAAAATGAGGGCCTGAGTGAGCGCTCCCCAGAATCTATATAAACAGCTGGGCATGGCCACACACATCTGTAACCCCAGTCCTGTAGGGGAGCAAAAACCTGAGAAGTGCCAGATTGTGAGGGAAAAAAAAAAGCATCATGATCAGTAAGAGACTGCTCAAAATTAAAATGGGCAAAAGAGTGATAGAGCAACCAGCATTTTCCTCTGCCACCTTGGACAAGTGTAGCACACATCAAGGAGCACATGGAGTTCTATAAGGGCACTTATGTGTGCACATACCACACAAACAAACAAAAGAAAATACCTGGAAATATATGACATTATCAAGTTATTCCTTGATACAGTTGTAAAAGGAACAGATCTTGGCAATGTCTCTAGATGTCCCTTAGAAAAGCATGAAGACTACTATATGATCTCTACTTAGGTATATTTAAAGTATCCAAAGGAGTAGATTAGAATTATGAGGGGCATCTTAGAGCAACTGTACAACATTCCTTGAAAATCTAGGTCACATTTCAAGACCAACTATTATTAGTAAAAGGTTAGCAAAATCAGTGCGTTCTTTGGAGAAAGAAGTTATAAGGCACACACTTCCTAATTTCACTACAGTACAAAGGCCAAGCCCTGCAAAGAACAGCACTGTGAGCTGCATATAATGCCCTTCCTCACATACACAGGCCTTAGAAGATCACGAAAAGCTTCAATACAGGAAGTACAGGAGCCAGTTGAGGGTCTATGAAAAACACAAGGTAATATCTCACAGCATCCCCTCTCTCAACTGCCAACACCAGGAGCACTGAAACTTCTCTAGAGCCAAAGCAACATAACCCCTCCAAATATGAATAATGACCCATAATAATGACATCCAGTGAACTCAAAAGAATGATCACAACTATGTTCAATGAAATCAAAGAAGAAAATAAACACTTGAAGGAATCTCAACATAGGAAATCAGCTAAATGAAACAAGGAAGCTGATATAAGTTATGAGTAAGGAAACAGAAATACTAAAGAAAGATCAATTTGAAATGCAGGAAATGAAAAGACAAAGTTAAAAAAAAAAAAACTGTAGAAAGTCTCACCCACAGAATGGATCAAGGAGAGAACAGAACATTTGACTGAACAGATGGGAGATTTGGAACATTCCAACAAGGAGAACATAAGAGGGTAGGAGCAGAATTTCAAAATATTCAGGGAATAATAAGTGACCAAATCTAAGAAGTCTGGGTATAAAAGAATTTCAATATTAAGGCATAGTAAGTATTTTCAACAAAATCATAAGGGGAAAGTTTCCAGAATTATCAAAGACATACCAATACAGACATAGGAGGCATTTGGAACACCAATAAGACAAGATCAGAAAAGACCCACTCCTCAGATAATAATTAAACTACTAAATAGAACAAAGAAAATATATTGAAAGCAGCAAGAGAACCACCTACTCACCTATAAAAGTGGACCCATCAGAATTACAACAGATTTCTCAACAAAAATTTTAAAGACAGAAGAGCTTAGAAAGATGTTTTTCAACTTCTGAAAGACAACTGGAAATACAGACTACTATTTCCAGAAAAGCTATCCATCATAATTGAGGGGAAAAAAAGGAAAAACTTCTACAATAAAAAAAAGGCTAAAGAGACGTTACAAGAGAAGATAGGATTATGAAAAGGGGTTATGTTCTCTCTCATATGTGGATCCTAGCTACAAATTTGTGTGTGAGCTAGAACCAAAAATTAGTAGCAGAGGCCCATAGCTAGAAAAAAGCTATAGGGAGGGAGGAGAGAGAAGGACTTTAGGGGATGGTATTGTATATATGTTAAGAAGAAGAACAGATTACAGGGAGGGGAAAGGCCTAAGCTAGGTCAAGGGAAGAGATTGTACAAAAGAAGGGTAGGGGGGAGGGTCAATCAAAATTCGAGATATTCTGAATAAGACATATGAAAATCTACTTTCTTGAATAATGGTACATACAAAAGCCATAGATTGTTACTAGAAAATTTTCAGTGCCGGGGATGGGATACTTTCCAGTGAGTTGTTGTCCAAGGAGGTCCCAGTTGTCTCCAAAACATTATAGGCTATTGTCAAGGCCCTTGGTTTCCCATGAGAGATAGTAAGACCCTGTTGCTGAAGACGTCACATGCCTAAGCAGCAAAGTCATTGAGAAATCAAGCAAAAAACTTTCTCCCTGTAGCCCAGCCAACTGGAAGCTAGAAAAAGCTACACTGTATGCAGCCTTAGAGGAGACAGATGTCATCAGTGGTGAAAACTGTGGACACTGGAAGCCTCAAGTTTGGCCAGACAGGCCAAATGACTGAACAAGTGCAATAGTGGCATGTCTGCTCTGGGAGAAATCAACTGCTCTCTAATTGGACTGAAGACCCACTATGGGAGTGAATACATGCCTGGTACTGAAAACCTAATCAAAAGCCTATGGCAGGGGAGGTCATGAGCCTTAGGGGTATAAAACCTGATCTTGTCTGGATAAATGCATATATTACTCTCAACAAGTTGTCCTGAAAGCACTATATTTAATTTTCATATTCATGTATTACTGTTATTCTCACTTCTGGTTAGAGAACCCAAAAGGCAACATAGTGCTGAGAAAAAGGGGTACAGTATTTTCCAGCACTGAAACATCTCATACCCTCCAAGGCTCAGGGTCCATTGCAGAGGAGATGGCAGAAAGAATGTAAGAGCCAAAGGAAGGGTACCACTCCTTACATACAACTGTCTGGACAGAAATTGGCAATATCTACACAAGACCCTCATAATAAGAGAAAAGATGATGACATCAAATTAAAAGAGAGACTAATGGAGAGAGGGAGGGAATCTCATGAAGAGCAGAGTTATGAAGGGGAAAGCAAGAGAGAGGAGGGAAATAACATGGATTGTTATCTATAAGTATAGAAGCTGTCAATAAAAAATTTATTTTTAAAAAAAGAAAAAGAAAAGGGGTTATTTCAAATTATATTATATACATATATAAAAATGAATAAAAAGTGAAATCTTAAAGGGAGACAGCAGTTTTCACTTATGTTGCTCATATCTCTCATGAAGAGGGTGGTCACATTGGTAGACTAGAAATGACACTGGACTTCTCCATCGGGCCAACATGGGAGTTAAAAAGATCTGAACTTCCACAGCCGGGCATGGTGGCACACACCTTTAATCCCAGCACTTGGAAGGCAAAGGTAGGAGGATCACCAAGAGTTCGAGGCCACCCTGAGACTACACAGGTAATTGCAGGTCAGACTGGGCTAGGCTACAGTGAAACCTACCTTAAAAAATAAATAAAATAAAAATGAAAAAAGTCTCAATTTCCACTTGAAACAAAAACAAATCCAGGGTCTAGAGAGATGACTTAGTGGTTAAAGGTACTTGGTTGCAAAGCCTGATGTCCCAAATTTGATTTGCAAGTATCCACATAAAGCCACATTCAACAAGTGGTACATGTATCAAGAGTTTGTCTGCAAAGGCAGAAGGCCCTGGTGTGTCCATACTACCTATCTCAATTTATCTCTCACTCTTTCTCATTCTCTTTCTCTCTCAAATAAATAAATAAAATGCCTAATTTTAAAAGTCAAACAAAAATTTTTGATAGAATGGTTGATGTCTAAAAATCTGGATATCAGGGGCTGGCAAGATGGCTCAGCAATAAAGGCATCTACATACAAAGCCTAAGGACCCAGGTCCAATCCCTCAGTACCCACATAAGCCAGATGCACAAGGTGACACATGCATCTGGAATTCGTTTACAGTGGCCAGAGGCCCTGGCACATCCATTCTCTCTATCTACCACTGTCTCTCTAAAAATAATTAAATAAATAAAATATTTTTTTAAAAAATCTAGATACCAGCAAGGCATGGTGGCACACAACTATAATCCCAACATTCAGAAAGCAGACAGGAAGGTTGCAACAAGTTCCAGGCCAGCCAGGTATGTGTAATCAGATCATCACAAATTAAATAAATGAAAGAAAACTAGACCTAACACCAGGTGCAGTCATCTAAACCTATAATCCTAAAACTCTGAAGACAAAGAGGCAGGAGTATCTCAATTTTGAGGCAATCCTGGCTACACAGCAAGATATATCTCAAAACAAAAGAAACTGGGTATCATAATTAAAGAGAGTGATCCCTGAAATAACTGTCAGAGCTATTCCCTTTACAGAGTTTTCAGGGAGTGACACAGAAGGGGGGGAACCCTAAGCAAAGCTAAGCCAATTTCTGAAAGTCCACGAAGATGAAGGCAACTAGAGTTCAGGTTGGAATAAACAGACAAGAGCAGCTCAGTCTTAGCAGATAGTTTATCATGGCAGGAAAGACATAGCCAGGAATAGGAAATGAGTACCACAAGGTCACATCAGCAAGGAGGAAGTAGAGAGAGAGGGGGGGGGGAGAAAACAGCCAAGTGAGGACACACTGTAATATCTCAAGGCCAGATTCCAATGACACACTTCCTCCAACAAGACTCAACCTCCTAAAAATTCCACAACCTTCCTAAAAAGTATCACAAAATGCTAGTGACCAAGGGTTCACACAGAAGCCCAAGGGGTGGCGGGCTTCAATCCACCACATCATACCTTTTACCCCCATGGCCTCCATGGTCGTCTCATGATTCATGGTGAAAAATGCTTTTACTCCAAATTAAACTTCCCCATAGTCTTTACCTGTTCCATCACTACTTATAAGCCCAATGTTTCATCAAAGCTCAAGAATCTCTTTTTTTTGTTTTGTTTTGTTTTGGTTTTTTGAGGTAGGGTCTCACTCTGGTCCATGCTGACCTGGAATTAACTGTGTAGTCTCATGGTGGCCTCGAACTCACAAAGATCCTCCTACCTCTGCCTCCCAAATGCTGGGATTAAAGGTGTGTACCACCACAACTGGTAAGAATCTCTTATTGTGAGCTCTTTAAAATAAAAATACAAATTACATATTGCCAACACAACATGGCACAGAATAAACATTCCCACTCATAAAGGGAAAAAGAGGGACATAGCAAGAAAAGACTAGACCAAAAGAAGACCAAAAACCAGCAGGGCAAACACCAAATCCTGCAACTCCATGTTGGTAATACTACGGGATCCCAAAGATTTAGGGAGCCCAAGCACCAGCTTCTCCCTCCTCAGCTGTGCTGCTTGTAGCTTTTCTTTCATTGGCCCCACCTTCTCTGAGTCCAGACCTTTTCTTGGCAAATACTCCAAGGTCTTTCCATCTCTAACCTCTTGCAACTAATGGTCCTCCTTCACATCCTTACACAATAAAGCTTCACGGAGTCTCCATTCAGGGACTCCAAACCTGCCTCACATGGCTAAGCCTCAGTAGCTTTGGAACTATGCTGTAATACTCCATGACCCCCCCCCCTTCATCTTGCATGATTCTTCCAAAACCAGTAAAACGTGGGCAATGCTATTAAGTCCTATCAGGTTGGGGTGAAGCCTGACACCCATAGTGTGCAGCTGTAACAGACTGTATGCTGAATGCTTTGTTCCTAGCTAGTGGCAATTTGGGAGGTAGAGCCTTACCAGAGAAGGTACATAGTTAAAGGTGAGTTTAGGGGTATTATATCCAGCTCGCCCTTACTAGAATCCAGCTCGCTCTTGAGTATAAGCCAAAAGAAAACCTTTCCTCACTCATCTGCTGATTTGGGTCAGGTGCTTTGTACCAGCAACAAGAAGGTAGCTACAACAGTACCCATGCAAAATGTCAGGTATGGTGGCCTATGCCTGTGATACCTGGAGCTCACTTGTCAACTAGACGATCCAAATTAGTGAGCTCTAGACCAATGAACAACACTGTCTCAAAATAGAGGTAGATGGTGAACCTGAGAAACAATACTCAAGGCTCTCATCTACACAACACACACCCCCACACACAAACACACATACATACATGAATGCATACCACATACATACAAAAAAAAAGGTGAATCTACAGGAAAACTGATAAGGACAACAAATGGTAATCACATGGGCATATTTTTTTAAGGATTTTCTTTTGTTTTTATTTATATGTGTACTTGCACCATAGTCTTTGGTCGCTGCAAACAAATATCAGACACTTCCGTCACTTTTTACATCCAGCTTTACATGGGAAATTTAACCCCAAGGTTTTTATTATTATTATTTATTTGAGAAAGCAAGAGTGAAAGAGGAAGACAGAGAGAAAGAGAGAGAGAGAGAGGGAGAAATGGACGTGCCACAGCCCCTAGCCACCGCAAATAAACTCCAGAGGCATGCGCCACGTTGTACATCTGGCTTACATGGGTCCTGGAGAATCAAACCAAGGTCCTTTGGTTTTGCAGGCAAACACCTTAACCACTAAGCCATCTCTCCAGCCCAAACCCAAAGTTCTTACAAGCAAGCACCATAAACCACTAAGCCATCTTCCCTACCCCCACTTGTTAGTTTTTACTTAGTACTTAAATCTTTCTTTAAAATATTTGACTGTTGATACAAATGTATCTAGGGATTTATATTTAAAATTTATGTTTTATAATATATTAAGGAGTAAACTGGGGCTGGGAAGATCTTGCCAGTTAAGGCACTTTGCCTGTAAAGCCAAAGGACCCAGGTTCGATTCCCCAGGACCCACATTAAGCCAGAAGCACAGGGTGGCACATACATCTGAATTTTGTTTGCAGTGGCTAGAGGCCCTGGCCTATATTCATATATTCATTCCCTGTCTCTCTCCCTCCCTCCCCCACTTCTCTCTCTCTTTCTCTCTCAAGTAAATAAATAAAAATCAAAAACCATTTTTTTAAGATCAAATTGTATGCCAAAATACTATATGTTCAGATAATAAGGTCAAGTAGATACAAAGGGAAAGATTACTTTTATAACTTCCTTATACATGAAATGTCATTTTAAGATAGTTTAAATTGTATAATATACACCTCAAGGCAGTATCTAAGATAGCATAAAAAATTACAACTAATGAACCAGCAATGGAGGTAAAAGGGAATTACAGAAAAGACTCAATCACAAAGACAAAAAAAAAAAAAAAAAGGAAGAAAAGAGAAGACCATCAAATGAGAGTAAGTCTTCACACAAGAGATGAGAGGGAAAGAATGGAAGAAAGAAAAGGAAGAAAGGAGGGAGAAGAGGAAAAAATAAATAGAATAAAAGCAAGGGAAAAATAAGTTAGTATCATATCTTATTTCACATGAGAGTAAGTATTTCGAGCTAGCTAAGTAGCAAACTAGTGAAATGACCAATTCCATCTTGGGAGCCGATGGCTGACAAAGTCCTATTTCAACAAAATAAAAGGAATTATACACTTTAAAAGCTAGCATTTATAACTGCAAAGTCCTTTCCTAGTAATATAAAAAATAAAACATAAAAATTCTTTACTTTGTATTTTATTTGCCAAAAAATTCTGCAAAACCATTTTACTTAGTAAGCTCAGAAAAGAAATATCTTCTATCAATATTGTCAAAACACAAATACAATCATGTACTGAATAACAACAAACTATATATGACAAAATCCTGCCAAGTGACAACTTATCTGCATTATTAGTTTGTATAGGTACTCTGTTACACAATTAGTTCAATAGCCCAAGTTCACATTTCCCATAATGTACATTCATCATTAAATGTATACCTAACTATACACAGCATTTTTTTAAAAATGCATAACCTTCTTTCTTTTGCTTCCTTCAATAATCTGAACATCACAAACTTTTAATAATTAAGTATCACAAAACTGTAAACCAATGTAAGCATTTTACAGAGCTCCTCCTTCTACTCTAAGGCCATGGGGCTAGCACCTGAGCCTAGTGGTCTCTGTATGTATATAGCACATGTGGCTTACTTACTGTAGTTACAGGTCATCTTTTCTCTAAGTTTTATTCCAGATACTACTCAAAAGATATGCTGATACATATTGAGTTCAAAGCCAGACTGAGTTACTTGGCAAGATCCTTACCTCCATACTCACCAAAAGGGGACTTTAGAATATAAAGAAAACATTCTGGTGATGCACCTGAAGCAAATTCAGATAAGTAAACTTATTCTCCCATATAAAACAAAGGAAACCATTCCTTTAACTTGGGATACATTCTCCTGATCAAATTAACAGGGGAGAAACGAAGCTTTTCCACTAAAATCAGGAACAAGACAAGGGTGTCCACAGTCCCCACTTTTATTTAATATAGTTTTGGAAGTCTTAGCCATAGCAATAAGGCAAGAGACACACATACAAGGGATACAAATTGGAAAGGAAGAGATCAAGTTATCATTATTTGCAGATGACATGATTCTATACATAAAGGACCCTAAACACTCTACTAGCAAACTGTTAGAGCTGATCAAAACCTACAGCCATGTAGCAGGATACAAAATAAATACACAGAAATCAGTAGCCTTCATATATGCTAACAACAAACACACAGAGGATGAAATCAGAGAATCACTCCCATTCACAATTGCATCAAAAAATAAAAAATAAAGTACCTTGGAATAAACCTAACCAAGGAAGTAAGGAATCTCTACAATGAGAACTTTAAAACACTCATGCGAGAAATTGCAGAAGACACTAGAAAGTGGAGAAACATCCCTTGTTCCTGGATTGCAAGAATCAATATTGTGAAAATGGCAATCTTACCTAAAGCAATCTACACATTTAATGCAATCCCTATCAAAATTCCTAGGCATTCTTCATGGAAATAGAAAAAACAATCCAAAAATTCATTCAGAATCACAAAAAACCTCAAATATCTAAAATAATACTGAGCAACAAAAATAAGGCTGGCGGTATCACCATACCCGATTTTAACCTATACTACAGAGCCATAGTAACAAAAACAGAGTGGTACTGGCACAAAAACCGACATGTAGATCAGTGGAACAGAATAGAGGACCCAGATGTAAGCCCAAGTAGCTACAGCCACCTGATATTCGATAAAAATGCCAAAAATACTCATTGGAGAAAAGACAGCCTATTCAGCAAATGGTGTTGGGAAAACTGGATATATATCTGTAGAAGGATAAAAATAGTTTCTTCTCTCTTGCCATGCACAAAAATTAAGTCCAAATGGATTAAAGACCTTAACATAAGACCTGAAACTCTGAAACTGCTAGAGGAAAAAGTAGGGGAAACCCTTCAACATATTGGTCTTGGCAAACACTTTCTGAATACAACCCCAATTGCTCAGGCAATAAAACCACAGATTAATCACTGGGACCTCATGAAACTACAAAGATTTTGCACTGCCAAAGACACTGTGAAAAAAGCAAAGAGGCAACCTACAGAATGGGAAAAAATCTTCACCAGCTATATATCTGATAGAGGATTAATATCTAGGATATACAAAGAACTCAAAAAGTTACATAATAAGGAATCAAACAAGCCAATCAAAAAATGGGCTATGGAGCTAAATAGAGCATTCTCAAAGGAAAAAATACGAATGGCATATAAGCATCTAAAAAAATGTTCTACGTCACTAGTCATCAGGGAAATGCAGATTAAAACTACATTGAGATTCCATCTCACTCCTGTCAGATTGGCCACCATCATGAAAACAAATGATCATAAATGTTGGCAGGGAGGTAGAAAAAGAGGAACCCTTCTACTCTGCTGGTGGGAATGCAATCTAGTCCAGCCATTGTGGAAATCAGTGTGAAGGTCCCTAAAACAGCTAAAGATTGCAGCTATGGCACTCCCAGGCATATATCCGAAGGAATCATCTCATTTCCTTAGAAGTACGTGCTCAACCATGTTTATTGCTGCTCAATTTATAATAGCCGGGAAATGGAACCAGCCTAGATGTCCCTCAACTGATGAGTGGATAATGAAGATGTGGCACATTTATACAATGGAGTTCTACGCAGCGATAAAGAAAAATGAAGTTATGAAATTTTCAGAAAAATGGATGGATCTGGAAAGGATTATACTAAGTGAGGTAACCCAGTCCCAGAAAGCCAAGCGCCACATGTTCTCCCTCATATGTGGATCTTAGCTACAGATGATTGGGCTTCTGTGTGAGAAGGAAAATACTTCGTAGCAGAGGCCAGTAAGTTAAAAAGGAGATATAAAGGGAAGAGAAAGTCAGGGAGGAGGGTACTTAATAGGTTGATATTGTATATATGTAAGTACAGTGATTGAGATGGGGAGGTAATATGATGGAGAATGGAATTTCAAAGGGGAAAGTGAGGGGCAAAGGAGGGAATTACCATGGGATATTTTTTTATTATCATGGAAAATGTTTATAAAAATTTTCTTAAAAAGAAGTTATTGAGTGGAAATTTGCATAAAGTACAATGGACTACTTTAAAGAGATAGCAGCATTTGACATGTTACACAGTGTACACACATGTAATCTCTATCTTGTCTCAATACATGACTATCACACCGAAGCAAAGCCCCTTATCTCTTCGTTAGCCTCCAACAACAACCAGCCTATTCTCTCACTGTGGGTTGTTTTTTATAATAGATGTTTTATATACTGGAATCAATATGTAAGCTTTTGTGTCTGGCTCTGTTCGTGAGCATTTGGGATGTTTGTTCACACTGTGGCAGGTATAGATATAATGTAATTCTCTTTTGACTGAATAACATTCCAAGTTTTTGTATACAGTTGTTTGGGTGAACATTTGGGCTATTTCCATCTCTTGGTTATTGTTACCTATACTAGGAACATGAGCATGTATACACATGTTCACATACCCATTTTCAATCCTATGAGGTACATACCTATTAGAAGGGTTGTTGAGTCATATGATAAATCTATGTTGAACTTTTTGAGACTTCCAAACCATTTTCCATAGGAGAACACATTCACATTCTCACCCAGGAATGTGAAAAAGACTTCAAGTTCCTCTAATTCACCTCAACACTATTGTGGTGGTTTGAATGTGAATGTATGTTTTCCATAGCCTCACGTATTATTGGTTAAGGTTATGTTACCTGCTTAAGTCTCCAGCAGCCTGTTGCAGGAGGAGTCACTGGGAGCAGATCCTGTGGTCCAGCCCTAAAGTAGGATTATGGGTAGATCTTGATTTGAAACCAAAAGTGTGGAGAGAGCAGCTTGAGCTCTGTGTGTTTGCATTGTGGTGCTGACTGTTGGTGGTGTCTCTGCTTGGACCTATGAAAGGGGGCCAGCATCTTCTGCCACTGATGGGACTTACCTTGGGTCTGTAAGCTTGAGATAAATCTCTTCCTCACATAAACTGTGTTGGATTAGATCTTTGCTCCAGCAACATAGAGCTGGTTTCAACAACTATTTAAATCAAATAAACAAACAAACAAAACTCCTAACAACCCCCCCCAAAAAATTAACAGATTGTGTTTTGCTTTTTTAAAAATCCTGATGAGTCAATAACTTCAGCTTGCAGTAAAGGAAGTTCCAGGCTTTGGTATCACATTGTCAATGGCTAGATATTTCAAGATGGAATCCCAAAAATATAGTAAGAAGGGAAAATAATTTGGCCTTCTTCCTGATACTAACAACTTTAGTAAACAGTTTGTATCTATGATATTAAAAAAAATTTTATTCACATTTGAAGAAACAACTTCACCTTATAGTGCTGACTAGTAGTGAGAGTGGGGAAGGTCAAGATTTTCCCCATCCAGTCATATATGGTTCTCAGTGTCAGATGACATCAAGCACATTCAGGTTGGTATGGCTAGACTGTTGAGAAAGGGAACCCAAGTAGACAGATTCTTGCTCCTTTCTTTCTTCTTACTGACAGACAATTCCATCAGGCTTCTCTTCTGAACAGGACCATGACACCAAGCAGAAATACCTTCTGAAGGCTTTAATCCTGACAGCCAGACACTAGACACAATTTCAGCATCTATAAACTGGGCAACATACAGAAAAGCGTATGGTGTCATCCACCTGGCATACTATTTGCTAATAAAAACCACCATACTGCTAGGTGGATGAAATCTCAGTAAACAGGAAGTAAGAGATCACATGCATGAAGCTATGTTTTCTGTGATTCTATTTAAATGAAAGCAAAGAAAAGGTAAATTTATACAAAAGAACAAGTAGTGATTGCCCAGGATTCTGGGTTAGAATGGGGATTCACTGTAAATGTTAACAGATGCACACCAGGTCTAGATATAATCTTATCTGCCAGGCTCTAAGTTATCTCCAGAGTAGAAAAGTTGAAATCAACAGGTTATCTGAAACATTGCATGTATATCACATTAGGAAAAGTTGTTGACAAAGGTTGAACTTTGCTAGCCATTTCACTTATCATTTAGGGTATACAAAAGGAAAAGTAATATACATAGAAAACCAAGCAAATAAAACAGTGTGAGGGAGCCAGGCATGATTGTGCATGCCTTTAATCCCAGCACTCAGAGCACAGGTGGGATGATCACTGTGAGTTAAGAGGCTAGCCTGGAACTACAGAGTGAGTTATGGGTCAGCCATAAGACTCCACCTAGAGGGGGGCGGGGGAAGGAAAGTAAAATGTGAGGGAAAGAAATGGTTAAAATAAGAAATGTAATAACAGTGCTCGCTTCGGCAGCACATATACTAAAATTGGAACGATACAGAGAAGATTAGCATGGCCCCTGCGCAAGGATGACACGCAAATTTGTGAAGCGTTCCATATTTTAAAAAAAAGAAAAGAAAAAAGAAATGTAATAACATTCAAGTTGGATCCCAGATAAACAGCATTTATACAATCATGATAATATAAACAAATATCATATCAGCCAAAAATTATACGATATACTCACTCAAAGGAAGAAAGTTAAAAGTACAGGAAAAAATATTCTACTCTTGAACTACAGTAGTTCAACAATAGTATTACTGTTAAAGAAGTGAATGAATTCATGAGTAAACTGAGAAAAAGCCACAGAAACATGTAATTGAGAACTATGATAGTAAAAGCAGCACTGAAAACTGGTTCCTTTGGAAAACAGGACAGTTCCAAGTTTCAAAACATGCATTTTAGTATCATTTGATTCTAACTATGTGCATTTTAATGAATTTTAAGCCCCTACTTAACAAATAATAAAAATAAAGAATTCTTTATATACAAAACTGGGGTTTTCTTTTAATTACTTAAACTGAATGGATCACTTGTCCATATTTAGCCATATTTGATAAACTTAGGATGCCAAGAGGTCGGAGGCATTTGACCATAACCACACAACTGGAAGCACAGGTGCCCTGACTCACAAGTTCTCTCTCAGTGGTGGGAAAATCAACAACTGGGTACCCACAAGAGCCCCTAATACTGTAACTTGCAAATGCACCAAGCTTACTAGGAGCCCTGCTCCAAACCAGTCTTGCCAGTCAGTGCCATGCTCATCAAAGCAGTTAGTTCATCTCAGGTATGTAAAAATGCTAACACCAAAATGACACAAAACGACAGGATAACATTATGCCTTGAGAATAACAAAAAACATGTAAACTGGTACTCTGCATGACAATTTCTCCACTTCAATTTTCTGCTTACACTTTTTTGCTTTTTACCGTATTTTTCTGTGCAGAGAAGCCCTGCTGACATCAAGCCACCTAAATAAAGAGAACACTGAAGCCAGATGTAGAGGTGCATGCCTGTAACACCAGCTACTCAGGAGGCTGAAGCAAGAGAACCTGAGCTCAAGGCCAGTTTGGGAACATGAGCAAAAATAAGAAAAGCCTACCGAGAAAGTTAATTTAAAAAGACCACACTACAATGTGTTGTGCTGGTTCCCTGTTAGAGTACATTCACTGAATGCAAACGTGCTACACAGAAGACCTGGGCAGACATACAGCTAATACTTGTCATTCTCTGCACATCTTCCTGTCTTTCCTGAGCTCCATGAGGGTAGGGGTATCTCTCACTAGTATACTAACACAACAGGCACAGCCCAGGTTAACAGCACCCTAAGTATTTGTTGGATAAAACAATTGCTACACAGTTGTTTTTGGCTTTGACTTGCCAGTTTAGCTCTAGGTTCCTTACAATGCTACCTACACATAAAACTTTCTAACATACCAACTTTTAAATATTAGTCCTAAAAATCTGACATTACTTTGTTAATTAATTACTTAACCCATGAAGCAGCTTTTCTTCCAAGTGACGCCAGCAGTCTTTAGTACTGACCCGGTCTCAAATTAAAAGGTCATATTCTATTTGGTAAGTAGTGACATTAAACTAAAGAACATATTGCTGCCACACTGGCTAATGGATTAAATGTAAAGTTTCCCTGTCCTCCTACAGGGTAGTCATCCTTCCACATATTAAAAATGTTTATCCTAACTCAAGTGTTGTGTTCCCACATTATTATAACAAACTGACTGCCAACTAATCTTCTACAAGTTAAATAAGTACTTAGGAATCCTTACCCTTATAATCAAGTTACTGGCCCAAATTTGAATAAAACATATTGGCCTAGAGAAATGACAGAGGTGCTTGCTTACAAAGCCTCATGACCAGGGTTTGATTCCCCAGTACTCATGTAAAGCCAGATACACAAAGAGACACAAGCATTTGGAGCTTGTCTGCAGCAGCAGGAGGATGACACACCCAATCTTCTCTGGTGTGTGTGTGTGTGTCTCCCTCTCAAATAAATATTTTTCAAAAACTAAAACAAAGCCAGGCATGGTGGCACACGCCTTTAATCCCAGCACCTGGGAGGCAGAGGAAGGAGGATCGCCATTGAGTGTACGGCTGTCCTTAGACTACATAGTCAGCCTGGACCAGAGTGAGACCCTACCTCTTAAATAAAACATGTAATATTTTCACACTGGTCATTGAAATGTACTTAAGTTTTCAAAGCACTTATCACTATTCTATGAGCTATATCACAATATATTACCTATCTATCCACTTGTGATACAAACAAGGTTTTGAAAACACTGATTCAAAAGCTAAAAAGAAGGGCTGGAGAGATGTCTTAGCAGTTAAGGCACTTGCCTGCAAAGCCTAAGGACTCATGTTCTACTGTCTAGGTCCCATGTAAGTCAGATGTACAATGTGATGCAAATGTGCAAGGTCGCACATGAGCATAAGACAGTGCACATGTCTGAAGTCCGATTATAGTAGCTGGAGGCCGTGGTGCACCAATTATCTCTATCTCTCTTTTAAAAAAAAAAAAGCTAAAGAGATGACAAAATTGTTTTCAGTCCCTAATTATCATGCATTCTAAATATGGGATATTGAGAATTTCCTATGGACTAAGTTCTTATCTCTAATACCATTCACTTTTGTACATTTTACCTTAATGTCCATAATACACCTTCATCTAAGCTGGAGAGTGAATCTGCCAGGTAAGCACTTAATAATGCTTACTTCTCACTATATTGTGCCTCAACATCTGGGCTTCCTATGTCTGAAAAGTGTTAATTTCTACTATTTATATATCCTGTTGCTATCCACCAATATTTGTAGTGACTGGAATGATTGAAAAATAAAAGCAATGAAAATAATAAGAAACACAGGCATCATGAACTTAATACAACAGAGAGAGAAATAAAACCATCTGACACTCTAATAATTAGGCAATGTCCTGGTTAAAGCAGCTACTCACAGCAGGGGGAAGTATTTACTAAGAAAACCAAAGAAACAGAATGACCACAGATGAGGTTCATGTTAAAGCATCCATCTCTATGAAAAATGTACTTGATTTACAATGTTCTTAGTTCCCTGAATCTCAAACTCCTTAAATAATTTTTCTTTAACTTATTCTTTAACCTGCCCAGTGACATATTATTTCGAAAGTAGGACATATTATGTTATTTTCTTTGCTTTTCCAGGCTCCACCTATGAACACATACCCTGTACCAAAGTACATAGATAGTATTTTTACATTATGTTAAAATGTAGAAATATATGTATATCTAATACTATTTAAGAAAAAAAGACAAAATACAAGGACTCCAGCTATTCAAATGAGTGTGCATTTATTAAAGTCTTAAGCAACAAAGAATAAAATCTCTTTAGCAGTAGGGATGGCTATATTTTCTGTAAAGCCTGTGATGTCCTTGATTTTGTGAAACAGCTTTTAGAAATTTGGGGTTGACACCAATACTTGTTCAACAGGCTCGCTTCCTCCCACCTTACCCACATGCAGGATCCTTCCAGCATGAAGGAAATCTATGTCTTAGAACAAGTCTGAACATGCCACTCAGCTGCAGATCAGCTGACAACACTCCTCCTAATGGAAATATCTAATCTACAAACTCACATTCCCACTAAATGTCTTCACCTCCACCAAACACAGACTTATGCTTTGCCACTTGGTTTTCAGGGCATTTCATCACTAAGCAGTCACCCTGCTAATTCCAAGGCTACTGCCAATCAATGGAAAGTGTACCCATACAAAAGTGTAGAGCAAGGCCTGCAGGGAGTACACATAAGTTAAATATACTAAGAAGAAATTCCAAAGGCCCTACATGAACTTTACCTACTTTCTACCATCCCCAACACCACAACCATCCTGACAGGATGGACCTTCACCACCTCACTCTGAACTAACGTCCAAGCCAACCTTACCTGTACCTTCCCATCATTTCATCTGATCAAGTCCCCTACTCCCAAGAAGCCTCAGGCCCAGTGAAACTTTTCAGTAGCTCAATGCTTAAATAATGATGTTTGTCTTCAAATTTGCACCAAATAATACCTTCCTGAGATCCCCTAAACCTCTTGCCATTCCCAAAACTCATTTTTGGTTCTTCTGTTCTTCATACACCCCACCTGCCTTTTTAAAATAATCAATGGGCAGGATTAGCACGGTGCCTAAAGAGGGCAAGAGCAAATTCTTAGCATGAGCTCCCCTTAAGGTCAAGATCTTTGAGCCCAGCCTATTCTGCTTTACCTCAGAGGTGTAGCTGACAGCTATCCTCCAAGGACAAAGGCAGAGAAGGTCAGATATGCTCTGTCCTCCACAAACACTACCACTCTTCTCGAGTGTTCCATGATTTCAGACATCTCACCTGCTGGATTCTAAACTCCCCTGACAAATACTACTCCTGAACTCCCCTCCCCTCTGAGCGCCACTGCAATTCCTTCAAGCCAAGGCTGTCCTTTTTAGGATAGCAGTATGCTCAGACCACAAAATAGCACTTACCCAAGAAAAACACAAATCATCAAATAGCTAAAAGAATAACAAAATGCAAAATAGCAGGGAAAAAAAATCTCGATTTTAGTTCTGGCTTTTATTTTCTATACTATGACTTGTCTCTACTGATGAAAATAACTGAAATTCACCATATTTATTCAACCTGGGAAAGGAGTATACAGACATACAGACCATTGTATTACGGATACTTTTATAGAATTATAGTATTCTCAATACGACTTTGTGAACAAAACTTTTTTAAAACAAAGGAGCGCAGTTATAGGGATGGAACTGAAGGACTAACACATACTAGGTTTGTTCTTTCCTACTGAGCTATATACAAAAGCCTCACAAAAATTAGTTTTCTAATTTAGTAGTATTTTTCAATACAGTCATCCAAAAACCCAAGTCTATAAGTAACTTTCTTCAAAGAGAAAGTAAAGTTTAAAAAAACAGGTCAATACAGTTTAACTGCACCAGACCACTAAACACTCTTGTCAGATATTTTATAAAAACTAGACGCTATCCCTCAAAAAGCCATTTTCACACAAAACTCTGAAAATTCTTCTTCACTCTAATTCACTACCCCCTCAAAGTAAGCAACCTCTCTGTTGACCTTAAAATGCTATTCTTAAAAATATTTCTTTAGCTGGGTGTGGTGACACACGCCCTTAATCCCAGCACTCCACTCAGGAGGCAGAGGTAGGAGGATCTCCAGAGAGTTCGAGGCCACCCTGAGACTACACAGTCAATTCCAGGTCAGCGTGAACTACAGTGAGACCCTACCTCGAAAAACCAAACTATACATATTTTCTTTATATGGCCTAGTAGATGGCTCAGTGCTTGCCATGTCAGAAACATGGGCTTTCAATTCAAATTCCCAACACCCATGTAAAAGCCAGCCATGGTGGTGTGCACTGGATCCCAACACTGCAGAGGTGGTGTTAGGGAATCCTTGAGGTTCACTGGCTAGCTATTCTAGCCACAATCAGTAAGCTCTAGGATCAGCGAGAGATCCTGCCTCAAAAAAATAGGGAGAACGATGAAGGAAGATGAAGGAAGACAACTGACATCAACCTCTGGTCTCCACACACACGTGCAGCCCACACACATGAACATGCAGGCATGCATGCATGCACACCACATACATACATATTTATGTGAAAAAATCCTTTATAAACTGCAATAAACTTTATTATTAATAATCCAACACCAAAACCACTGTATGCAAATCAACCAATATAAATCATAAAAAAACACTGTGCATAATGGTAAATGGTTGTAGAAATTATATCTTTAAAAGGAAAACAGAGATTTTATTTCTAGGAGATATAAGTTCCCTGAACCAGTTATTAGTAGTACATAACTTCTAGTAACATGTACTGGGACATGTATGAAACATTCAGCTAAATGTTAACATTAGACATGTGATGTTTTCCTAAGCATATTGTTTAAAAAGAAAAAAGAAAAACTGAAGTATTTATAGGTGGAATGTTATCTGAAGTTTACCTTAAGATAAAGGTGGGAAGAATGAAAGTTAGTCATGGGCTGGTATCTTAAACTGAGCTGTAAATTTTTTCTGTGCATGTTTGAAAAACCTTCTTAAAGATGAAAATAATGTAACTGCTTTTGTGTGAAGTCTCCAACACTCCTTTGTTCTGGACTATATGCAACTTTTGCACAGAGTCCTTCATTCCTTAGATTGACATAGATGCTTTTTCCTCAACTGTAGGGAATGTAATCAGAGAACTGTGTCATTGCCAGCATCCCAAATATTTCTCCAGTGTAGGATTTAACTAACAAACCTACTGCAAAAGCATAGGAGTAGGAAGGGACTAACAATGAACCCACCTAAACTGATGCAACAAATGATGTCCACCTCTTAAAAACCAATGAATCCAAAGCCCGGGGTTTTAAAATGGACTATTTATTGCCTTCAAGCTCACCAGTTCATGCTAACTGGGAAAGATACAAACAATCCAACTACTGTGGAACCAGGTCAAAACAAGCTCTGGCTAACTTACTTGGAAGAGAACACTCACCACTTAGATTTGGACTGCAAAACTGGGTTAGAAAAAAACCAACCAGTGCTTAAACAAACACTAGATCTGGGAAGAATGTCTTGAAGCCAGTTACCAGCCACTCAGTGCATTGCAACACAATCTTTTCCAAAAATTTCCAAAGCCTTCCAAATTCAGTTGAGCCCAGCAGGCTGACTTAACAGGGTTTCTTTTCAAATTCAAAAATCTGGCCCAGGCCCCAACAGTTAACCAACAAAACATGCTAATTCACTTGAGATCACCTAAGAATACTGACTCAAGTTCAGACCACAGGCCTGTCAGTACCACTCTCCAGGCCCAGAGAAGCAGGGGCTAGGGAAAAGCAATCAAGTGACACATAAACCCTATTCAGAAAACAAAAAAGGGACAATAGGAGCCACACTTTATTTGGCCTCAGAAAATGCCTACAGTCAGCTTACACACACACACACACACACACACACACACACACACACACCATTTTTTTAACAAAACAATGATAATTCTTCATAGTGAGCCACAAAGGCTTGCTTCATAAGATTTTTTTTTTCCTCTAGCCCAACCTTGTACCCAATCTAACAGCTAGAAAACTCCCCAGTGAAGGTAACTTTCAGAAAACGGTTAGTAAGAAGAAACCAATCAAGAAAGAGAAAAACTTCACATTCTGTTTTGAATGTCAAGGCCTGGGCCTCCATTACTTACAGCGCTCTCATATGCAGTAGAATGGGCACTGAACAAAATGAACACACTGTTAGTCACATCAAATGTTAGCGACGAAGCACAGACTTATAGTCTGCAGATTCCTTAGTTTCATTTGCAGTAGGGGAGCAGGTTATAAATTTAAAGAAAATGAAAGAACTGGGGTGGTGGGTGTGAAACGAGGGCATCCTTTTTACTCTTCACTCTCCCTATTTCAATTACACAGCTGTCAAACAGGTTATTCCTGGAATTCAGACTTTATAATCCCCACACTGTAATTCTTCCTGCTCTTGTTGCCCAAACACACACTCCTCCCTGCTTCCCCAAAAATATGTATGTACCAGGATAGGGTATGGTAGCCAGAACTATTGAGCAGTTCCAGGTAACACCAAAGTCCCCACCTTGAGCACTTGGCAGGCACTCCAAAGAAGAAACATGATGACAGTTTTCAAGAAGGCAAGGCAGTGGTTGAGGATAATCATGAGCAAGGCCTGTCTCTACAGAATTTTAATTCACACACAAACTCACGAAGCCAGACTTGGAGAAGAAGAAAAACAGTCAGGCTGACTTAGAAGTAAAAAATGCTTTTCCATTTTGAAGAAAGTGCATGCCTAACAATGTAGCCTATTTCCTTATCTCGAAGCCAGGAAATGAGGTCTTTTAAGGCCAGACTGAGGAAAAGCTTGGTGCTTAAAAGCAAGGCGAAACCCCTTTCCCAACTTTGGCCAAGTGGCGTGGCCTCCAGTCAGCAGCGCATTTATCACCCTGCCCTGCATCCCCCAAGAAGTTTCTACATGCCACGGGAAACAAAGGCGCCCCACACCGACCTTATAGACTTGTCCATAGGTGCCATTTCCAACCACTTCCACCAGCTCAAAAATCCCAGCAGGGTCCTGGAAAGAGAGGAGAGGGAGAGTCATCATTAAAAATACACCCCCAAAAATGGATTAAATAAAAGTGGGGCAGCCGGAGCGCTAGGGCGGTGGCAAAAGGGTTTCGCCTCGCTCGGTGCCCCCGGCGCCCTAGGGGGCCGTGCCGGGGCTGGTGGGCGGCGGCGGGTCGCGCCCCGAGGTCCCCGCACATGCCCATCCCGGCAGACAAAGGGGCCGCCGCGCCCGCGGCTCTGCCCACGGCGGGGCCCGGCTCCCGGCCGTGCAAGGGCGCGGCCCCCGTGCCCGCTGCCCGCGCGCGGGCCCACTCACCCGCAGGGAGGAGAGGTCGATGTCCACCAGACTTTTTGCAGGGGAGTCGTTCGCCATTTTCCCTTCTTTCTTTTCTTTCTTTTTTTTGTGTTTTGTTTTGCTTTGTTTTTTGCCACCTCGAGACAAATAACAGTGTCTCGCCGGCTCGGTGGGCTCGTGCTGCAGAGCAGGCCGCCGAGGGCGCGCGCAGCGGCGGGCCGGCTCGGACTCGGCTGAGGGGCGCGGGCGGCGGGCTCGGCCGCCCCGGGGCCGCGCGGAAGGCCGGCGGGCGGGCGGGCGGGCGGAGCGAGCGCGGGCGGCGGCGGCGGCGGCGCTCACACCAGGGCGCGGGCCCGGCCGTCAGCCCCCCGCCCCCGGGCGTCGCCCGCCGCCTCAGGCCCCGGCGCCCGCGCCCCGCGCCGCGCGCGCCTCGAGGACGGGCCCGGAGCGTGGGGCCGCGGCGCCGCCGAGAGTTGAGCGAGCAGGCGAGCGAGCGAGCGAGCGCGAGGCAGCGAGACAAAGATAACCCGGGAGGCGGGGGCGGGGGCGGAGGCAGGCGGGGAGGCGGGCGGGGAGCGAGGGGGCGGCGGCGCGCGGAGGAGGGGAAGCGGGACACCAGAAATACACTCTGACGAGGGAGAAAACGGCTCCCCCTCGGCTCCTCCGGCAGGAAAATCGGGCGGAAACGGACTCACACCCCCCGCAGCCCGGAGCCCGGAGCCCGGGGCGGGGAGGGAGGCGCGGGGCGAGGCGCCCGCCGCGTGAATATTCATCAGGGGTGGGGCCGAACAATGGCCGGGCGGCGGGCGGCGGGCGGCGCTGGCCGCGGCCGGGACGCGACGTCGGGCGCCCGGGGTGGGGCCTCGGCGCCCGGCCCCGCACCGCACCGCTCCGCGCTGCTCGGCGCTCGCTCGCGGCGACGCGGGGCTCGGACCTGGGCGGGCCGCGACTTCCCCCGGGAGCCGCGGGGGGCCGGGGAACGCCCCTGCCTCGCGCTCACAATGAATGAAAGGACCTTGACCTGGACCCCGAAGCCGGGACCCGGCCGCTCTCGGGTCGCCGCTGGGAGAGGGCGTGTCGCGGCCGTGCCGGCTCTGAGGGCTCGCCTGCGGGATGCGCCCTGGCAGGATAGGGACCTCCCTCTCCCTTCATCCATCTCTCCCCATCCCCCACCGCCGCCTCCGGATAATATACTCTTTTTGTTTGTTTGTTTGTCTGTTTTTGTTGTTTTGGTTTTTTGAGGCAAGGTCTCTTATCCTGGCGGATCCAGAACTCTCTCTGTAGCTCTACGCTGGCCTAGAATTCAGGGCGACCCTTCTACCTCTGTCTCCCTATTGCTGAGACTAAATGTGCATGCCACCACGCCGCGCCCGCCCGAATAGTATACTCTTGAGACCCTCATTTCCGTTTTCGGTACACGGTTTTCTTTTCCTTGTTCTTCCTTTCCAGGTTAAATTTGTAGCATGGTTGTAGTTGACTGTCCTCTGAATCTCAGCAGCTCCTATACTTACCTGCTGTGTTGCTGGCTCATGGGGGGTAAGCCTTGTGTTTGGGGGCCTGCGACCCTGTACAGGTGTATAGAGCTTAAAGATCACCACGATCAACAAACTGCTTCTTCCAGCAAGCTGATGCTAGTAGGTAGTTGAGAGGCAGTTTCATCAAGTCATCAGTAGCACACTGTTGCACCAACCAAGTAGCCTTTAGTGCCTCCCTATTATCTGGCTGCAGGTAGTCTGTCAAACTTTTGTGAGTGCCTACCAGTGACCAGGAAGGACTGTAATGAAAACACTGATTGGAGGGCACACCCCAGTTTAAGATTTAGGAGGTCTGGAATGGACCTTATAAGTTCTTAGATGAAGCCAAGGTTGTCAGAGGAATCACATGTTGAGAAGCTAAAGTCCATCTAGGCTCTGCAAGCATCCCATCTCCATTATCATTCTATAACATATCTTCACCCATCACCCCCCCTCCACCAACACACTCTGGGCTGAGTGCTTTGCACTGTACCAATTCACCCCCCTGTGGAAGGGAAACCATATACTGCAAGTTATAAACCCAAACCCTCAAAAGCCTAGCTTAGAAGGAAGTAGAAATGCTCTTCAGATCAGCCTAGTCCCAAAATTCAAGTCTGATTCAACCAAGTTGGTCTGCTGTGACCAGAAAATATCTAAGTACTCCCCTGCTTCTAAGAGTTTACTCTGTAAGCCTCTTAAGCCTTTGGATATGAAACTTTCTGGCAAGGTTAAAATATATTCAGGGACTGCTTACATTCATTGATCAGGAAATTAACAGTAATCAGCATTTATGAATTCATTAGTACTTTTAAGTGGTTTTGATTTTTTACTGAAGGCTTACACAGAACTAGACTGCTACACAACTCTGAACTTTCAGACCATATTAATGATAATATTTAAAAGATGACAAGTTGCAGAGGGCGGCTGGAGAGATGGCTCAGCAGTTAAAGGTGCTTGTTTACAAAGCCTGAAGACCCAGGTTTGATTCCCCAGTATCCATGTAAAACTAGATGCACAAAGAGGTGCAAGCATCTGGAGTTCACTTGATAAGCAGGAGGCCTTGGCATGCCCATATTCTCTTTTCTACCTTCTCTCTCTCAGTCTCTCTCTCAAGAAAATAAATATTTTAAAATAATCAAAGATGACAAATTGGGCTCAAGCAATATCCTGTCTCTTACATATGTTATCTCATTATTCATCACATTAGCTTTGAAGAGTACTCCTGATTTTCCTACTTTACACATTGGGAAACCAAATCTAAAGATAGGAACTTACTCAGTGTGCACAATACATAAATCCCAGTGGCCCACCCACCTTGGTATTGAGGCCTACCTCATACCCTCCCTCCCTCCCTGTCTCTGATAGTTTGAATGCATGTCCCCCAGAGACTCAGGTGTTTTATTAAAGCTTCTACCTTGGTTCTCCAGCAGTCTGGCTGGAGGAGGTGTTATTGGGAGTGGATCCTAGAGTCCAGCCCTAAGGTGTCACGGGATGAGTGGATGGCAGATCTTAATTCCAGAAGGAAAAAAACAGGTATGCAAAGAGGTCTGAGGGGAGGGTGTCCTGCCTGCTGCCAGTTTGTGCTTTCTGCTTTTGGTTTTTGCTGGCTGTTGGATTTTCTCTGCTTGAATGTATGAAAACAGCATCTTCTGCCATTGATGGAATTTTCCCCTAGCTCTGAAAGTTTGAAATAAATCCTTTCCTCCCCTAAACTGTGTCCAGTTTGGATGTTCATCACAGCAACATGGAAACTGATTACAACACTGCTCAAATTCCCTCTCTCATTTCAACCCAGCTCAGAACCACTTTCTTACTGTATTCTTTCTCTCTCTGTCCCACTAAGCTGCTATTGCTTATATCACCATTGGGACAAGCCAATATTTGTTCTTGAAAGAGTCTCCCAATGCAAAGCACCGGCCAGATATCAGAAAGAGTATCTCAGTGTATCCTCAGAAAGCTTACAGTTTAGAAATGAGCCCAAGACAGTTTCATAAATACCCATAGCATAGGCAGAATATTCTAAGTTCCAGCTAGATGGAAAGATCACTAAACAGGTCACTGTTAAACATACATGATTTAGCAAAGCTGAACTGGGTTTGAACCCCATTTCTATTATCATTTGTGTAATCTTGCTCCTGTTGCTTAACTTCTCAGTCTATTTCCTCTTGAATATACTAGATAAAGACAGGTGATAAGAGGAAGTAAGAAAATGCCTTTGAAAGTGGAGGATTCTCAATGGAATGGGAGTGTGGTAGGGAACAAAAGAGGCCAGTGGGACAGGAATATGATCAAATTACAGTATATCCGTGTACTAGAGTTCTCCATAAAAATGTAGAAGCAAATAAAACAACTAAGAAGCAAGAATACAGGCCAAGGTAGTAAGGCCTGGTGACCGCATGCAAAATGTCCTGGGGTAGAAAATTCTCCAGTTGACACAGGGTGAGATTGAGAAGGCAACATAAATAAAAGGTAGAAAACTTGCTTGTGATTCAGAACCTTATGCATACTTACAAGCATGTTATCAGAGCAAAGGATAAGAACCAATGCAACAGTTACATCTGCCCAGATAGAAACTTCACTCCAGTTCCAAGGGTGGGGCCATGTTTTCAATGCACACTTGTATAAGCTTCAACAGTTACAGCCAAATGCTAGGTGCTAGGTGTCATAAGTATTGTAGTCACCCTTATTCGTGCCTTCATTTTCTTAGGTTTTGCTTAGCCGAGACTACCTCAGTCTGAAACATCAAATGGGAAAGTCCAAATCAAATTTCATGTTTTAAACAACCAATTGCAGTATGTTATCATTGCTCTTCTTATTATTTATTGTTAATCTGTCAATGCCTAACAAACTTTTATCATATTTTGTATAGAAAAAGAATATTACATATGATACACATTTTCAGGTATCCAATGAGGATCTTGTAACTTACCTCCACAGATAAGGGGGTTTCTATAACAATTTTTAAGGAAATTTTCTATATTTTTATTTATGCATTAAGAGAGAGAGTGCTGCAAATGAACTCCATGCACCGCTTTGTGTATTTGGCTTTACTTAGGTACTGGGGAATGAAACTCAAGGAAAGCTTTGCAAGTAAGCACCTTGAACTGCACTATCTCCCCAGGCCCCAACTTTTCTTTTCTTGTAGTCCTGGAGGCTTTCACTGTAAGATCAAGGTTTTAGGCTTCTCCGTTTCTGGTGAGGCCTCTTTGTGGCTTGCAGACAGCTACATACTCGCTGTGTGAGCACACATGGCTTTTCCAACAGGAGAATGCACTCTGGTGTCTTGTGAGAGCACCAACCTTGACCTTTTGGGCTTCACTTTTTGATAACCTAGTTTAACCCTTTACTTCCTTAATACAGTCCCATGAAGGAGTGGGGAGAAGGAGCCATAGGTTCAGCACATGAAGGGATCGAACAAACATTTGACCCTAAACAAGCTTCGTGCCTTATATCATGCTGGAAAGCAGACTTCTTACAGCCCTTGGTTGTCCTTAGGTATCTGTCGAGAACACAAAATAAACCCTGCTAAGAAAGTAGTATATTGGAAAATAACAATTTGACATTTCAGTCAAAGGATGAAATAACTTTCTTGGACAAAGAGAAGTCGAGAGAATGAGGAGACTAGCCACTCTGGGCAAAGCACTCATTTCAGTGAACCAAGAGACACAGGGTGTCAGCTTCCATTACAATAACAGGTACTGGAGACAGTGTATGTGTGGAAACTGAATCATAATACACATAATTAACCTATTTCTTGAAAATGGCATGAATCTGGCTGGAAGGACGGCTTAGTGGTTAAGGCATTTGCCTGCACAAAGGACCCAGATTTGACTCCCTAGGACCCATATAACCAGAAGCACAAAGGTGCACATGCATCTGGAGTTCATTTGCAGTGGCTGGAAACCCTGGCACGCCCATTCCCCCCCCCCCCTTTTCTCTGTCAAATAAATAAATAAAAATAATTTTTTTTAATCCTGTAAAAAAAAAAAAGAAAGAAAGAAAATGGCATGAATCCACACATAAAAACAATTCTCATGACCTAGGCACCTCTTAAAGCTCCTGCCTTCAAATAATATGCATTGGGGATTAAGTTTTCAACACAGGAACCTTAAGTAACAGTTCAAACCACAATAGGTGGGCTGCTCCTGAGCTCAGCAGCCACAAGATGTGAAAGTTCATCTTCATGGGCTGCAATGGACTGGCAGTCATATGTGCACCAGGAACAGAAGTTCCAGAGGGAACTTAATTATGCAAGACTGGAAGGTTGACAATGACAACATCACTTTATTTCCTAGTTTTTCTTTGTTGCAAAAATATTTGAGGAGATATATTTTCAAAGTCAGAATAGGGCAGGTTAATAATGGCAGAAGAAAACCTGACTTTAATGAATATACAAAGTCACTGAGGATTTGTGTCAATTAGAAATAAGTAATAAAGCCAGGCATGGTGGCTAATGGCTATAATCCCAGTACTCCCAGGTAGCAGGATCACTATGAATTCAAATCCAGCCTGTGCTACAGAGTGAGTTCTAGGTCAGCCTGGGCTACAGTGGGAGAGAGCCTGCCTCAAAAAAAGGGAGGAAGAAGACAGCGGGAGAAAAAGAAAAGGAGGGGTGCAAGGAGAGGAAAAGAAGAAAATAAAAGGAAAAAATAGAGAGGAAGGGAGAAAGAAGCAATGAAAGTATTAGTGAGCAAGGGCAATCAAATCAAACAAGGAAAAATATGTGGAACTATGTTCAGAGGAGACCCAGACAGGAAGTATCGTGGGTTTAGGGCCCAGAAATCAGAGTTCTAATGCTCTAATGAACAAAGAATTGAGCAGATGCTTGGGCTCTAGGCCTCTTGGTTTTCTAGCATAAAATCAGCAGGTTAGATGAAATGGTTCACAGATCCTCTTAGGCTCCGATTTCTGTCAGCCTGGCCTCAGACCTGTAATCGCTCCTAGCTCTTAGCCAGGGTGAAACAGGAGTGGCATCATGCACAGTGTAGTTAATGGCACATGGGGAACACTGTCCATTTAGCAGCAAAGTCCCAACCTGTGAAAGCCATTTTTCAAGGTCTGGGGGGTAAAGCTCAATATGAGATACTTACCTACAATGGTCAAAGCCCTGAGTTCAATTCACAGAATAGAAAAAAATAAAAGTTGCAAGGAGGTAGTAGAGCATGCCTGTAATCCTAGTAAAACGGAGAGTAAAGCAGGAGGATAATGAGTCCCAGACTAGCCAAAATGCATAGTGATATCTTGTTTAAAAAGATAGTCATCTTTGAGCATTGGAAAATAGGGCCAACACCCTTTTGCACTACTGCTCAACTGGGTTAAAAAGACACAACTCCTCATAGCCAGGTGTGGTGGCACTCAGGAGGTAGAGGTGGGAGGATCGCCATGAATTCAAGGCCACCCTGAGACTACATAGTGAACTCCAGGAAAGCTTGGGCTAGAGTGAGATCCTACCTCAACCCCCCTCCAAGAAAAAAACACAACTACACTACAGCCCAACAGAGTAGAAGGTGAGGAATGTAGAAGACAGATCAAAGGCCTACAAAGAAGTGGCTCCTAAGGAATTCCTCTCCGTGCTCCCAAGGCTGCAGATGAGGCATGGATGTGATGATGGTGTTGTCTCAGCTCAGGTCTCCCAAAGACAGGTCCTGAGACAGATTTGAGTATAGACAGTTTATGTGAGAGATCATCCCAAGAAACACAAGTGATGGAGGAGGGGAGTGGAAGATGGAATGGAGGTGAGCTAATAAGGAAGATGTTCATGAACAAGTCATCACTGTGGGCACCTGCACTACGTGTTTTTAGCCTGCTAGAAATAAAACTAAGCAAATAATAATAAACCCTGTTTACTTCATAGATGCACTTTATGCAAATCTATTATCTTAGTCTGCTTTCTGTTGCTGTAACCCAGTAGCTGAGACTGGGTAATTTTTTAAACTCTTTTTGTTGACAACCTCTATACATATACACAATATACCATGGTTACAATCCCCTCACACCATCCTCCCTTTATTCCCCCTTCCATAAGGCCCCTGAATCACTCTTTTTTTTTTTTTTTTTTTTTTTTTTTGAGGTAGAGTCTCATTCTAGCCCAGACTGACCTAGAACTCACTCTATAGTCACAGGCTGGCCTCAAACTCACAGTGATTCTCCTACCTCTGCCTCCTGAGTGCTGAGATTATGGGTGTGTGACCAACTTCTCCTTTTCAAATAGTGCCTGGTATAGTTTGATGTCACCATTTTTCCCCTTCTATTATGTACGTCTTGCGTAGGTAGCATCAGCCACTATGAGGTCATGAATGCCATGGCCACTTTGTGTCTGGAGGACAGTATTGCAAAGCACTCCTCCCCTTACTTTGGTTCTTACATTCTTTCTGCTACTCCTTTGGTAATGGTTCCTGAGCATTGGAGGGTGTGATAGAAATGTCTAACTTACTGCTGTCACTTCTCAGCACTTTGGTGAGTTCTGGGTCACTCCAGTGATCACTGCCATCTAAAAAAGAGAACCTTCTCTACCCAAAGAAAGAGTACCATTAATATATGGGCTTAAACATAAATGCTGAGAAGGGACTTATGGTCATAATATATCTATTTTCTTTCACAACCAAAGTAGTTTCCCCCTGAGGCTTAAGACCTCTCTAGACATAGGCTTTTGATTGGGTTTTCAGTACAAGCATGAATTCTGTACCATGAAGAAGGCTTTCCTTCATAACAGATGTGCCACCATTGTAACAGTTGACACATTTGGCCTGGCTGGGTAGGTATGAAGCAGGTCCACTGCTGGTTAAGACCATTGATGACTTTTCTCCCATAACAGGCTGTGTAGCTCTTCCCAGCATCCTGACAGCTAGTCAACAGGGCAAAGTCTTCCAGTTCCACTCCACCTTGATTCCTTGGTGTCTTACAGCCCAAGCATGTGGTAGAAACGGGGTGGTTTTAACAGAACAATTCTAAAGAGCTGGAGAGATGGATCAGCAGTTAAGGCACTTGCCTGCAAAGCCTAACAACCCTGGTTTGATTCCCCAGTACCCACGTAAAGTTAGGTATACACAGTGGTACATGCATCTGGGGTTCATTTGTAACAGTTAGAGGCCCTGATATGCCTGTTCTCATTCTCTCTCCCCCTACCTCTCTCTCTCTCTCTCTCTGCTTGTCAATAAATAAGTTTAATTTTTTTTTAAAAGAAGAACCGTTCTGAAAACCAGGAAGTCCACCATCAAGTGCCTCATATGACTTTACCTCATTCCAGAAAGGTGTCTGCAGAAGGGATAAAACACAAGAGGCTTTGTAACAAAGCAAGCTCATGGTGCCTTAGCCAATCTAGAAAACAACAAACTCATAACAGCATTAATCCCTCCTAAGAAGGCCCCACCCCTCCCCAAAGTGCACAATAGTAATCACATACATGCAGTCATACAGCACCTGTGTTCATAGAAAAGGGTTTTGTAAAGTTTGAAAAGAAAAACAATAAGCTGGGTGGGGTGGTACACATCTGCAAATCTAGCTACTTGGAAAGCTTAGGCAGGATTTTGAATTTGTGGTCAGCCTTACCAGCATCCAGAAAGCCTTGTCACAAAATAATTAAATAACTAACAGAAAAGGTAGAATACTTGGGGTTTTTTTGGGGGGGGCGGGGAGATGATCAAACCCAGGAACTTGTTCATGCTAGCCAGTATTCTGCCACTGAACTACATTCCTAACCTTTGTTGTTTTTAGATAAGGTCTCACTATGTAGCCCAGGCTGGCCTTGAACTCTCAACCCTCCTGCTCAGCCTCCAGAGTACTGAGATTATAGACATGTATCACTGTGCCCAACTAGGACACTCTTTTAAATGCAGAATTATGTGCATTGCTTTGTATAGATGAATGATTTGAAACTTGTTAAGGAATAGCTATCCCTTAATATAGCCCTCATAATAAATTTATACCATTCTATAAGTTTATACATCATAAGAAGTATTTATAAATTATGAGAAGTACTTTATCTGTAAAACCCACAGAAAGTTTAAAAAATTAGGCCAGAGATAACCTGGCATTAGAAAACAAGATGGGAGCCATAGGAAGTGGTGGGAGGAGCTGAGTGGGCATATGAATAGCTGTCAGATGATGGTCCTCGGTGGGTAGGTGGATGGGTGAGGGAAGCCAAGTTAGACCTACTAGCCACGGCAAGAGTGACAGCTGACTTGTTATTTATGCTTCGCTGAATACTTGGGTCCTCAGTCTGTGCAGCTACATCCCAGGAAGTGGCCAGACCACAGGGCCTCTCGTGCTCCTCCATTTAATGCATCACAACTGGAATAGAGTCATGAGTTAGAATCTGATGCGTCAGAGCCTCCATTGAAGAGGAAGTTCCATCATATTCAAGTTTATCCCTTTAAAATGAATGAGCCACATTATCCAGTGATAATGCTGGTAGCACACCAATACTACTGATGTACAGTTCTTAGTTAACTACAAAACCTTCTAAAATATATCTTACAATAAAAGATGAAGTAATATACAAACTATAAACTATGCACTTTATTATTTTTTTCTTTTTTTTAAATTTAATTTATTAGTTTTCTTTTCAGTAAATACAGGCAGTTTGGTACCATTGTTTAGGCTCATCTGTGATCTACCCCCTCCCATTGGACCCTCCTTGTTGATGAAAATGGGTCGTGCATTGTGGAGTTGGCCCCCAGTTATTGGTATGATAAATGTCTCTGCAAATCATGACCCAACATGTGACTCTGACATTCTTTCCGCCCTCTCTTCTGCAAAATTTCTCTGAGCCATGTTGGGTTCATTTTTGGTCTGCTTCAGTGCTGAGGTGTTGGGGGCCTCTGAGGTGCTGGCTCTCTGATTTGGTAGGAGTTGATTTTTCTCTGCGTTGGTCTCCTTCCCCTTTGTGCTGGTATCCGGTTCACAGGAAAACATCACCCTTGCTTGTTTCACCATAAACTCTGCACTTTAAATGCTATGTACATGAATTACAGAAATCCTGTTCTATTGAAGATATATAAATATAATTCTCTTCTTCTTTTCTACATTTCTATCCTATTACTCTGTGATCAAGTAGTCAAAATCATGTCAAGAGGCCAATTATGACTGATGTGGGTCATAAAACTTGTGCTAATTTTTGGTTACAGACAACTCCTGGAGGTTGTTTGAAAGTTGAGGGGGCATGTTGGGGGACATGATGAGTTGAACAAGAAAGGATTCCTATATGGGCACAAACTCAACTCTGCAAATGCAACTTAAGAATCACTAAAAGGAAAAACTACTTATTCTTGCCAAATTGCACCATTTATTGCATCAGGACTTATCATTGTTGTCTGCCTGGCTCGTTAGCATTTCATTCTGATTTGTAGAGAGATGTTACAGAGTCATGATCTTTTAGAATCATAGTGTAGCTCTTCAATTCTACAGAGAGAAGAAAATGCAGAGAAATGAGATACCAGCTTCTAGAAGGCTTAAAGTTCTGAATATGAACTCAACCTCTGCCACGGGTGTCATCACCCATTTTGAAATTTCCAGGAACTGGTAAGAAGGCAGGCATACTCAAAAGAGAGAACCAGTTGCTTAGAGAAACCATAAAAGCTATTTACATAACTATTAGTTCTTTAGACATGTGGAACCACTGAGAAAATCCCCTCCTGTACCATCTCTGTATGACAAGTGGATGAAAACTTGAACATGAGTCCTGTTTTCCTAGAATGTTCCTTGGAGCCCTAAGGTACTCTCGAGATGGCTTAGTTTTTCCTAGATTTTCTAAGGGGTTTCTAGAAAGTTATCAACAGGACTCCTAAGCCTATTGCCAGGCCTTCCCTCCTACTATAAAAATTCTGCTCTTGAGCCAGGCATGGTGGTGCATGCCTTTAATTCCAGAACTTGGGAAGCAGAGGTAAGAGGATCGCCATGAGTTCAAGGCCACCCTAGACTACAGAGTGAATTCCAGGTCAGCCTGGGCAAGACCCTACCTCAAAGAAAAAAAAATCTGCTCTTATATGTGGTTTAAATTGAGAATGTCAGTAATATTTAATGGGATTTCCATTGTTACAAAAAGTAGAAAATCCTGAGTAGAGGTGTACTTAAAACCAAGATCTCTATCATCACATAGCAGAGATATTTATTAAATATATTTCTAAGTTCAAAACTAGGCAATACTTAAAAGGCATTTTTAGAACTAGTGCTATGACTTGTGCAGGGATATAGAAATGATTTAGGGGGCTGGAGAGATAGATGGCTTAGTAGTTAAGGTGATTGCCTGTAAAGCCTAAGGACTCAGGTTCAAATCCCCAGTACTCATGTAAAGCCAGATGAACAAAGTAATGCATGTGTCTGGAGTTTGTTTGCAATGGCTAAAGGCCCTGGTGCACTCATTCTCTCCCTCTCTCTCTCTCTCTCTCTCTCTCTCTCTCTCTTTCTCTCTCTCCCTCCAAAGAAATAAGTAAATAAATAAATAGAACAGATTTAGAAATGATTTAGGGTTGGGAGTGAGGGAATCTGGGCTCTAGGTTCAGAACCTAGACTGTCACAATGGGCTTGGTCACCCAACCTGTTTTTTTTTTTTTTTTTCTCCTTCTTCTTCTTTTTTTTGTGTGTATGTGTGAACAAATATTTGTTGATTATCTCGTGCTTCACTCTCATACTAATACATAGATATCAGTGTGAGATACCGCCCTACTCCAATGTGTTTAAGTGTGTGACCTCAGAGTTTGAGGGCACTATGTTTAAATATGGTTTGTCCCCACCAATTCCCATACTGAAATTCCACTGCCAGTATAACTATAAAAGGTTATGTGGCCTTGAGGAGTTTCTGGGTCATGGAGGCCCCACCCCCATGAAAGGATGAAGGTAGCCCTGTCAAGAGTGGGTTAGTTATAATATGAGCATATTGTGATAAAGCATGCTTCCCCTTGGTCTTCCTCACTTCCTCAGCTTTGTTCCATGAGTTGAAGCAGCACAAGGCCTTTATCAGAAGCCCAGCGGATGTAGCTGCCTGTTCTTAGACTTCTACCTTTCAGAACTGTGAGCTAAAATCAAACAACAACAACAAAAACTCTTCTCTTTTCTTTATTTATTATTAGATATGGACATATAGCTCTCTTTTCTTTATAAGTTACCCAGAGCCCAGTGTTCTATTACAGCATCAAAAGATGGACTAAGTCATAGGGTCTATGTAAGTATGTGTTATGACTCTGTTTATTTAACAAAATGGTCTATCTCTTTGTGTTACTGTTCTCACTATGACAAAATATCTGTCAACATGACTTAAGGAAGGAAGAGTTTATTTTGCCTCAGGGTTAAAGGGATATAGTCCCACCCTAGTAGAAAGCATGACAGCAGGGTCATGAGGTGGCTGATCACATTGCATCAAGTCTGGACTCAGAGCAACACATGTGAATGCTTCACTCACTCTATCCTTCCTACCTAGTCAGGAGCCCCAGCCCATTGCACAGTGCCACCTACATTCAGGAGGGTTTTCCCACCTCAGTTAAGTATGTCTGCAAATGCTGCATAGACATACCCAGAGGTGAATCTTTTCATTAATTATAAACCCAGTCAAATTGACAGTGACTGTAAGCACTCTGTTTTGAAGTACAGAGATACTCTCAGGGACTGGCATTGGGACTTCAATGTGTCTTTTCTTGGGATGGTGAAGAAGACCCTACTCACCCTATAAAGTTAATTTAACATTTTGATCCTTCTATTACTTGAAGGCCATTTTTAAAATTAAACTATATTTATTTTATTTCATGTTAGTATTTTTTTTTAATTTTTTATTTATTTATTTGAGAGCGACAGACACAGAGAGAAAGACAGATAGAGGGAGAGAGAGAGAATGGGCACGCCAGGGCCTCCAGCCTCTGCAAACGAACTCCAGACACGTGCACCCCCTTGTGCATCTGGCCAACGTGGGACCTGGGGAACCGAGCCTCGAACCGGGGTCCTGAGGCTTCACAGGCAAGCGCTTAACCGCTAAGCCGTCTCTCCAGCCCCTCATGTTAGTATTTTTTGTAGCCTAGGCTGGCCTGGGCTTATTTTGTAGCTCAAACCCATCCCATTATTTCTTTTAAGTTTTGTTTTTCTTTAATTTTCTTTATTTATTTAAGAGTGACAGACAGAGAGAAAGGGGCAGATAGAGAGAGGGAGAGAGAGAGAATGGGTGTGCCAGGGCCTCCAGCCACTGCAAACGAACTCCTGATGTGTGCGCCCCCTTGTGCATCTGGCTAACATGGGTCCTGGGGAGTCAAGCCTCGAAGTGGGGTCCTTAGGCTTCACAGGCAAGCGTTTAACTGCTAAGCCATCTCTCAAGCCCCCCCCCCCCTTTTTTTTAAGGTAGGGTCTCACTGTAGCCCAGGCTGATCTGGAAATCATTCTGTAGTCCCAGGCTGGCCTCTAACTCACAGCAATCCTCCTACCTCTGTCTCCCAAGTGCTGGGGTTAAAGGCGTGCACTATCATGCCTGCCTTTCTTTTCTTTTCTTTTTTCTTTAGTATTTACTTATTTATTTGAGAGCAAGAGAATGAGAGAGAAAGAATGGGGCAACAGGGTCGCTTGCCACTGCAAGTGAACTCCAGACACATGTACCACATTGTTCCTCTGGTTTTGCCTGGGTACTGGGGAATCAAACCAAAGCCTTCAGGCTTTGCAAGCAAGCATCTGTTATCACTGAGCCATCTCTCCAGCCCCCACACCCCATTACTTTTTCTTCTCCTAGTGTAGTGGTTTCCACACGTTAGCCTCTTGAGTGGTTTAGAAAAATGGTGGTCTTGATTGCTTTTGCTGTGTTTCCTATCTTCTCTCTTGCCACCTTCCTTATTATCTAACATGTATTTATCAGGCATATATTTTGTTTGTACTACTGTATTCATCTGTCAGTATTTAAAACTGTCTTCTAACCATCAGCTTCAGTTGGCTTTCATTACACTATAATTGTCAACTCAACTATTTAACAAATACCTGCAGTTTGCAAAGAGTATCTTACAACTGCTCCTCCAGACACAAAATGGCCTGGATGTCCATGACCTCACAGTGCCTGACACTACCTACACAAGACTATAACAGAAGGAAAAGATCATGACATCAAAATAAGAGAGAGTGACTGAGAGGTGGAGGGGATATGATGGAAAGTGGAGTTTTAAAAGGGAAAGTGGGGGGGGAGGAAGGAAATTACCATGGGATATTGTTTACAATCATGGAAATTGTTAATTATAAAAAATAAAAAAGTATCTTTAAAACAAAATTATTTAAAACATTCTTCTGGTTATGGTAGAGTGCTTGCCTTACATGCACAAAGCCAGGGAGCTTATCCCAAGTACTGCATGAGTGTGGTGGTACCCACCCATACTCTCAGCTTTGAGGGGGAGGCACGAGGGTTACAAGTTCAAGATCATCTTTGGCAACCTAGCAAGCTAGAAAACAGCCTGGGCTACAGGAGACCCTGTCTCAAAAAGTAAAAATTTAAAAAAAAATTAGACTATTTTTGAAACACATTAACAGTTGACAAAAAATAAGACTAATAGGAATGAAAGGATGAAAACTAAAGTCAAAATAGCTATAAATAGAAACTAATTTTTACCAGGAGGAATATTTTTCAACATTGATTTATCTCCAGTTTGCTTGGGATATTTATGAATTAACTAATGTTTTAAAATAATGTCTAACTGGCTTTGTGGCTTTTTCTCATGGCAGAGCTAAAAATAGCCTTATGTTTTATTTTGCTTATAGTTATTTATTTATTTTTGAAGCATGATATATTTTGTTAAATTGACAGGATGATTAGATATAAAAATATAAACAAGGAATTATGGTGTGGCACTGAAAACCTAACATGAGTTTATGTTCCCAGATTGTAACTACATTGCTGCTGCATGCCTGTTTGAGTAAAATATTTATTTCTCTTGTTACATGCATGCATTTAGTGTAACGAGAATGCCAGTGACATCTTCAGATCAGTGCTTATTCTCTTTTATTTCTGTTTTCTTGTTGGGAGTGCTTTGTTTGTGTCAAAAGCCATAGAGAGACATGCTAATACAATGAAACTTACTGCATGGAAGTTAGGAAATTAGAATTGTTCTCCCAGAAGTTAGCATTTGGCTACTCTGAACATTATATATTAGCAAAGTAGAAGTGTGTGAGCCTACCCTCACACGAATTTTGCTAGGACACCAAAGTACCTCTTGACCCTGCTGCCTCACTTAATGAACAGTGGACAGGGCCTACCTAACCACAAGGACAGAGGGTACCCACCTATTCTAGTTCTCCCTATCTCAGTAAATGACAGTTCATCCTTCCTGTCGATGGATTGCACATATAGATTTCAGCAAACTACAGACTGAAAGTACTTGGAAAAGCCTGATGCTATACTGGGCATGCATAGACTATTCCTAAGCAATATAGTAAGCATCTTTACAAAGCACTGGTAAAGTATTGAATATCATAGGTAATCTAGAAGTGTCTTAAAGAGTGTGGGAAGATGTGTATACATCCTACACTGTTCTATACAAGAGGCTTAAGTATCCATGGATTTTGGTATCTTGGGATGGAGGAACCAGCCCTCTGGTAGACATCAAGGATGACTGTAAACTGACAGACTACCTGTGCAGAGGCAGTCAGCAGCAGAGCATTGTAGCTGTCCCCATTTACTGTGTGCTTCCCATGGCTTCAGCACCATACTTTGAATTTACTAGCATTGTTTCACTTAATCCTCACATGTGATGTAATGAACACATCTGATATCCCTAATTTATAGAGTATAAATTTAAGAGATATATCACCATCAGAAAATCATTAATCCAGGCCGGGCGTGGTGGCGCCCGCCTTTAATCCCAGCACTTGGGAGGCAGAGGTAGGAGGATTGCTGTGAGTTCGAGGCTACCCTGAGACTCCATAGCGAATTCCAGGTCAGCCTGGGCTAGAGTGAGACCCTACCTCGAAAAACCAAAAAAAAAAAAAAAAAAAAAAAAAAAAAAGAAAAGAAAATCATTAATCCAGGACTGAAGACCAGATCTGAAAACCCATGCCTTTGACAATAAAATTTTAGGTAACTTGTGAATTTTAACCAAACCCTAGTTAAAAGATATAATTCCTTAACATGAAGAAAGAACTTCAAAAATTACTCTGATTACTAAAGTAATATGTTTATTAAATAAACTATAGAAAAGTATCAATTGAAAGTCCTTTATAATGTTTACCACAATCACAAACATTTGATATATTTCTATTTTCCATCTAAGCATGCTTATTTATTATTTATTTGTTTATTTACAAATGCAGTCAAAATTGTACTGTTTAAACCAGGTGTGGGTGGCACACATTTTTAATCCCAGCACTTAGGAGGCAGAGATGGGAGGATCACTGTGAGTTTGAGAACAGCCTGAGACTACATAGTAAATTCCAGGTCAGCCTGGACTGGGCTAGAGTGAGACTCTACCTCAAAAAAAAAAAAAAAAAAAAAAAAAAAGAAAGAAAAAGAAAAGAAAAAGAAAAAGAAAATTGTACTATTTGGTGACTTGCTTCTTTTCACTACATCACTACATATATTGTCTTTTTTGTTAAATTTTTTTTTTATTTGAGAGTGACAGACAGAGAGAGAAAGACAGATAGAGGGAAAGAGAGAGAATGGGCGCGCCAGAGCTTCCAGCCTCTGCAAACGAACTCCAGACACGTGCACCCCCTTATGCATCTGGCTAACGTGGGACCTGGGGAACTGAGCCTCGAACCGGGGTCCTTAGGCTTCACAGGCAAGCGCTTAACCGCTAAGCCATCTCTCCAGCCCACTACATATATTGTTAACATTCTCATATTACTAAATACCCTGTTATAAGCTCACTTTTTGCATTTATGTGTATGTGTCTGTGGTGTGCATGCATGTGTATATGCATGTTCCCATGTATGTAGGTGCACATGCATAGTTTTGCATGTGGAGGCCACAGGGTTGATATCAGATATCTTCCACCTTAATTATTGAGACAGGGTCACTCATTGAACTCAGAACTTGCAGATTCGTTAATTTTAGCTAGCCAACAAGGCCCAGGGATGCCCTGGTTCTACTTCCCGAGTGCTGGTACTACAGGCAAGTCCACCACGTCTGCCCAGCATTAACATGGCTGCTGAGGATCCAAACTCAGTTCCTCATACTTGCACAGTAAGCAAGCTCTTTACAAACTGAGCATCTCCTCAGTCCCACTTGCTAACTTTTAACAGCTTGGTTGACTATAATGTAATTTATTTTACCAATCTTGTGGTAGTGGCTAATTAGACTGTTTCTAATTGTGCCGTTTTGAATACTGTGCACACTGACATGATAGTCCACTCCCCATTATCCACTGTTTCCCTTTTTGTAGTTACTCAGAGTCTACTATTGTCCAGAAATATTTAATGGAAAATTACAGAAATGAGCAATTTGCAAATTTTAAATTATGTGCCATTCTGAATGGCATGTCTTATGCTGTCTTGCTCATTCCACTGGGACATGATTCTTATGTTTTCTATGCTACCTACCCCCATTAACTCATCTTGTACAGTTTGTATAGGGTTCAGTACCACATGCCTTTTGAGGCATCTGCCGTGGGTCTCTGACTGTATTCACAACATATAAGGACGGGTGTACTATGGCTCCTAAAAGAAATTCCTGAAGTAGACTTGGAATTCAAACACTCTGAATATATAGTATATTTTGTCAAACTCTCTGTAAAATTATTCTGCCAACTTCTAAGGGAAGAAAGTTAAAGGGTGGGGACTTCTTTCTAATGCAAGTTCTCAAGGAAGGTATTGTGAGGCGTAGGACACCATCACTTCTCAAGACATACTTGAGAAGCAGCCACCTGATGTTGGCTGGGAAGGACCCTTATCTGGCAACAAAGGCCAGAAACAGAGAGGATGGATGGTCAAAGTCAGATTTTGTATGACCCAGCTCACAGTTAGGTTCAGTGGACTCTAGAAACACAGGGACCCACAGCAGCAGAAAAGGCATGGAGGACAGGATGGTTCCTAGTTTTGCAAAGAGGTTTCATATTCACCCTTTCCTCTGTTCCTTGTCACAGCCCTGGAACAATGCAGCTCTGTTACCACCAGTGATTTGCAGAAGGGGCTCAGATTTAAGTGATGTGAATGACTTTCCTCCTTCCTTCCTTCCTTCCTTCCTTCCTTCCTTCCTTCCTTCCTTCCTTCCTTCCTTCCTTCCTTCCTTCCTCCCTTCCTTCCTTCCTTTCTTCCTTCTTTCCTTCCTTCCTTCCTTTCTATTTTGGTTTTCAAGGTAGGGCCTCACTCTAGCTCAGACTGATCTAGAATTCACTATATAGTCTCAGGATGGCCTTGAACTCACGGTGATCCTCCTACCTCTGCCTCCCAAGTGCTGGGATTAAAGGCATGAGCCACCATGCCTAGTGTGAATGACTTTCTCAATACCACACCCCCCTCTGCACAATAGCTAGGACATTGTCCATCCACATTGTTTTAGAGTATCTCACTATGTAGCCCTGGCTTGCCTTGACCTCATTAGATAGACCAGGTTGGGCTTAAATTTACTGTGATCTCTCTGCCTATGTCTCTGGAGTGCTGGAATTACAAGTGAGCAGTACCACATCTGCCCACACACCGCCCACCCCAGGTAGGGTCTCACTCTAGCTCAGACTGACCTGGAATTCCCTATGTAGTCTCAGGATGGCCTCAAAACTTGCGGTGATCCTCCTACCTCTGCCTCCTGAGTGCTGGGATTAAAAGGGTGTCCCACCACCCCCGGCTCTGGCTATCTGCTTGATGGGAGAACCTCTCCAGCAAAGATCTTCCCAATTGACAGGTGGAATGACCCAGAATCATATTAAGGAGCCCCTGAACTTGCAGAATAAGTCATTATCATTATTTTTTTAACATTAGGTAAATTGTAGCCACATGATAATAGATGCTATCCTAGACACAGATGGTCCCAAGCCTTTGAGCTCACAATCTTGAGAAACCGACAAGCCTGGCAAATGTGAGAAATGAGGAGAATGCACTTAGTTGAAATGGGGTCTGGAAAAGGGCACTTGTGGTAATTACATGTCTGGTTACACATTCTTGACAGCTATTTAGGCTTCTGACTGACTGTGCAGAAACAATGCCCAGTTTGTTGGTCTGAACAAAGCCAAACAAAGCCCAGCCCCAGGCATGATTCCGCGCGCCATTTTGTGGTGCTGAAACAAGAAAGGAGCGAACACACTGTGTGATGTGCTCTAATTTCACTAAAAACGGAGGAAAACACAAACAAGAGCATTTCTAGATTTGTCTATCCAATTCAGATGGGTTTAATACGTTACACATATATTCATATAACTTAAACTTACCAAATACCTACTTTTCTTACAGAATAGCCAGAAATAAGAAGCATGAAACAATTTGTAAAAGAAGGGTTTTACAGCCATAACCTCTGGTTGCTGGCTGATTTGGGCTGTCGTGCTTTCTGTATTTGAAGTGACCATGGTCAATGCCCGGGAGAGGACAGCATGCCAAATCACCAAATTGACTGACTGGGGTGACTGATAAAAGGTGGCAAACACAGGCTCTTTGTATTTTATTTTTTAGTTTCTATGTAATAAAAGGTTTTATCATTGTTAAAATATATTTTATAATGGCATCATTACATAGATGGTTCCAGAGATAGCATGCCAAGATAGTAATTAATTATATCAAATCTGTTATCCTGCCTTTTCTTTTCTTGGGAACTTTAATATATGAACATGCTGTAATTTGATTGTATTCCAGTTCTGTTATCCTCTTTTGTATCCTGACTGTTATGAAACTCTGCAACATTTTTCTTTTTTCTCTCCTTTCTTTCTTTTTTTTTTTTTTGCGGGGGGGGGGGGTTTGGGGGGAGGTTACCAAGGTAGGGTCTCGCTCTAGCCCAGGCTGATCTGAATTCATTATGTAATCTCAGGGTGGCCTCGAACCCATGGCAATCCTGCTACCTCTGCCTCCCGAGTGCTGAGATTAAAGGTGTATGCCACCACACCAACCTAACTTTGTTCATTAAAAAAAAATATTTATGGGGCTGGAGAGATGGCTTAGTGGTTAAGGCGCCTGCCTGCAAAGCTAAAGGACTTCAGTTTGATTCTCCAGGAGCCACGTAAACCAAATGCACAAGGTGACCCATGTGTCTAGAGTTCGTTTGCAGTGGCTGGAAGCCCTGGCATGCCCATTCTCTCTCTTTCTCTTTCTCTGCCTCTTTCCCTCTCTCAAATAAATAAACAAAAATAAAATATAAAAAATATTTGTTAGCTGGGCATGGTGGCACATGCCTTTAATCCTGGCATTCTGGAGGCAGAGGTAGGAGGATTGCCATGAGTTCTAGACCACCCTGAGACCACATAGTGAATTCCAGGTCAACCTGGCTAGAGTGAGACCTTACCTCAACCCCCCCCCCCAAAAAAAAAAGAAATATGGGAGACAGAGGAACAAGTTAAGTAACAATATGAGGCAATCATCAAATTCAGAATGAATATATGAGATATTTTGCAATGATCTGAGTTCCGAATTAGAAAGAAAGAATAAAGACATGAGGAATATTCTAGACAAAAGGAGACCAAAGTGAGATAATGACCACATGAAATTTAGGAACTTTGATTAGATGCCATATAGACTATTACAACTATCAAAACCATTGTCGGAAGCAACCAAAACATGAGACCCTAGGTTTAATTTCCAGCACATTATGTGATATTATGGAGCTGTTGATTTTCCTAAGAGAAATAGCAGCACAGTTATTATACAAGTGAAGTAACCTTTATCCTCAGTGCTGGGACCAAAAGTATTTGGAGTACTTTATAGAATTTTGGAATATTTGTACATAGATATCTTGGAAATAGGACCCAAGTCTAAAAACATGAAATTCATTTATGTTTCAGCTACACCTTGTACACATAACCTAGAAATCATTTGGTATGATACTTTTAATGATCTTTTGCATAAAACAGAGTTCCAGCACCATGTGGAGTTTTATGCTTATGGCATCAGTGCTCAAGGGTCTCAGACTTCATAGCATTTCAGAATTTGGATTTTTGGGTTACACATACTCAACCTGTATAGACAAATGACATTAAGAAATTAATCTAAAATTTTTAAGATAAAGAATCATGATGTGTGTAATTTTCAAATGGCTCAGCCAACACACACCTATACTCATAAAGAGAGAAAACAAATTATGTGCACATATATTGTACCATTCTTTCAAGTTTGTTATATCTCCAAAAATTTTAGTAAAATATTAGAAAACCATAAAAGTTAGTTTAATTTTTTTGTTTTGTTTTTGTTTTTCAAGGTAGGGTCTCACACTGGCCCAGGCTGACCTGGAATTCAGTATGGAGTCTCAGGGTAGCCTTGAACTCATGGCGATCCTCCTACCTCTGCCTCCCAAGTGCTGGGATTAAAAGCGTGTGCCACCATGCTCAGCTAAAGTTAGTTTAATTTTTTAATCAGATAGTGTTATTGCTATTTGTGCCAAGGACCTTTCTTATTTTACCTCTAGCAATTTTTCAGATCTTTTCCAGTTCTGCTTTTGAAATAAATTAGTATTAAGAATAAATTCATCATGAGGGCCAAGAAAAAGTCAAATACCAACAACTACCATGGTAACTGGAAACTTACCTTAAAAACTCAAAATACAACAACATACCAAAACTGCCAAATAAGTCTGACTGAAAGCAATGTGCTTATATGTGGCAAGCATCTCCTTTTGCTCATGCATGTTCACTCTTGGCAGCCCAAATATAACCTTCTGGTGCAAGTTGTTTTGCTAAGTACTTACTTAGCTTATCAGGTAGGATAGTTTCAGTGCCCCTTTGACAAATGGGGAAACAGGCTGAAAGAGATCATTTAAATGGTCCAAGCATAAAGCATGGCAGAGTAGGGCCTAAAACACAGCTATGCTATGGGTAGGACTAACAAGAAATAATGGAGAATCTGACATAGAATAGATGGGAGATGTTGACAAGCATGAGAAGGAATCAGACCAATGCAGCAAACCAGAAATAAAGTGGCTTATTTTTTAGGAAAAAAAAGTCATATGACTTATGAGAAAGTCGGGGACATAATGAGATTTTCCAAAGATGTTTCCTCTTATTCAGAATTGTAGCTGAGTACCTAAATCTGAGGACAGGAACATTCTGAGTTCAGAAAGCCTATGATACACTACAGTGATTGAGGTTCCCATCTCCTTAGAGGGATGACCTGCCCTCCTTCCCCTAATCTGATTTCAGCAGGCACTGGGGAGTATGAATAGAGGCTGTTTTTTCTCTCCCCTGAGTGTGTCTATGTAGGAGTGGGGGAAATACAAGGGGGAGAGGAACTTCAAGGAGCCTTCTTATAATATTTAAAGGGTAAGGAAGCATCCATAATTAATTTATTCATAACACACCTTTACATAGCTGGTAGCAATACTAACTGATTTGACCTTGTACCCCTGAATAGGGGGAGAGATTGAGGAGTGACATTTCTCAGAGGGAAGGAACAGCAGAGCAGGGCTATGTTTTGAGTATGTTTCCCAAATGTCACATAGTGAAAATGTAATCACCCTTTATGTGTTGATATTGAAAAGTGGGATTTTGAAAGTAATGATTCACTCTTTAGTTAGCATACAAAGTAATGTGTTTCATTATGGTATCTTCATATACTTTTATGTCTTTTCCCCTTCACTCTGGCTGGTTCTCTTCTTCCAGATGATGCCCCATTCTGTTTCCATGTCACATGTGCTCCATTGCCCTCTTCCACCCTCCTTTAAGAGCTCTTCCTCCCCTCTTATCATTCCCTTTCTAATTCATGATACCCCACGTACACACGCACACATGCATTCCCACAACTTTAAACCTAGGTGCCACATATGAGAGGAAACATGTTGGCACCAAGATCTAAGATTTCCTAACCTCCAATTCTGTATGAATGATCCAGTCTGTGGTATTCTGCTGTAGCAACAGAAAACAGACAATGAAAGCAGTCACAGAGGAGACCCAACAAGATGCGTGAGCTATTGGTGGCAAGAGCTGAGAAAGGAAGAGATGTTGATAGAATCTGAATTTATCAAATAAAGATGTTGGTCAGTTCAGAAATGCCTGTAAATGGAGGTAATCCCTACATTCAGTTGTTTCATAATAAAGCAGATGGATTTTTCATTCAATATGCTCTCACTTCTTGCCTCCCTGTCATGTAGTTATTTTCTCTGATTTAAAATATTCCCTCCTAGAGAGAGGAAGGAAACTCATACCAGTTAGAAAGCTGAAGAAACTTACCACTTTGTGTATCTGGTTTACATGGATCCTGGGGAATTGAACCTGGGTCCTTAGGCTTTATAGGCAAGCACCTTAACTGCTAAGTTATCTCTCCAGTCCTAAAATATTATTTTTAAATATTGTATTTATTTATTAGAGAGAGAGAGATTGAGAGGAAGGGAGGGAGCAAGGGAGAGAATGGGTACACCAGGGCTTCTAGCCAGTGCAAATGACCTCCAGACACATGCACCCCCTTGTGCATCTGGCTTAAGTGGGTCCTGGGGAATCGAACCTGGGTCCTTTGGCTTTGCAGCCAAGTTCCTTAACTGCTAAGCCATCTCTCCAGCCCTAAAATATTATTTTTAACCACAAAGATTTTGCCACAGTATTTTTTTAATCTTTGGCATTACAAATGTCAATCTGAATTTACATAGCATTAACAATATCAGGTTTTGACTTCCGGTTAAGATGGCGGCGTAGGTACCATGCCAAAGCAGCCTAGGGGGGAAAAAGACCAAAAAAACTCAGCAAAATACACACTTTTACTAAAAAGCGAGGTGTATAGGAAATTGAGGCGGCAGCGGAGAAGTGGAAGAGTTATAGAGCATCCAGAGCCTGCACAGGCGGAAAAGCGGCTCCAGGGCAGCTCGGCCAATCGCCGCAGCTGCGGCGCAGCAGAAAGCCACCGGACTGGGCTCGAGCCGCAGGACAAGCCAGGTGCGGGATTTTCCCCTCACACCGCGCTCTCCGCAACTCGGGAAATGTGAGGGGAGAGCGGCAGCGAGCAATGGAGGGAGGAGCAGACCGCGAGGTAGAAGCACACGTGGAGCAGCGATACAACCAGAGCAGCCGCGGCTCCCTCCCCTCCCCCACCACCTGAACCCAGCTCCAGCGAACACAGCAGCGGCCCGGGACCCAGCCACGCCAACTTGGGCTGACAGCAGGACCCAAGCAGGAGCAGAGTTCGGGAGCAACTTCAGCGGCTCCAGCACCGGTACCAGCGGCCCCAGCAGCAGCGGACCCAGGAGCGGCAGCGGCGGCAGATCCCGCAGCAGCGGCTTCAGGGTGAGCAGTGGCGGTGGACACGGCAGCGGCAGCTTCAACAGCGGTGGTGGCTCCAGGGGTGGCAGCTACAACAGCAGCAGAGGCAGCAGGAGCGGCTCGGTTTGCCCCGTAGGAAAAGCAAGTGCCCAGCTCCAGAAATCAGAACAGTAGCCCGACGACCCAGGCAGCAACTTGACTGAGACCACAATCACCCAAGGTAACTGGGATTGCACCAGGGAAGGGTCTCACTTGGTCACAAGCTGACTTGGATACCTCAACAGACCAGAAATCTAAACCTCTTTGTTGATAGAGGATCTGGTCATTATAATAACTACTCTTGCATACATACTCGGGGCTGTTTTTGATTGAATGTGTACAGTGGTTAGTTAAATTTTAGAATCTACCTGTATTTTATTCCACTCAGCCTGCTTGAATACTCCTATAGCAGGGAAACTCAACCCCTAAGAACATCTTTGTAGATACTCTGAGAGTCTTAAGAGCCACACCTAATACCTTAAGGTCCTACCCTGAAAATATATTACATCAAATCAATTGATACAGCTAAGAATACACAGCTAGCTAGAAAATCCAAGAATTAACTTAATCCAAGATGCAAAAATATATACATTATAACACAAGAAACACTAAAAAGCAAGACGATATAAATCCACCTAAAAGTATTAATGCATCAGAAATGTCCTCCAGTGAGAAAGAGTTAGAGGAAATGCCTGAGAAAGAGTTCAAAAGAATAATTATAAATATGTTCAAAGAGGTCAAAGAACACATGAAAACAATCAAAGAAGAAATCAAAGAGGAAATCAAAGGAATCAAAGAAGAGGCAGGACACCAATTTAACGAAATAAAGAAGGCAATACAAGACACAAATAGGGAAATAGAAATAATAAAGAAAAACCAGTCAGAATTACTAGCAATGAAGAACACAGTTAATGAAATAAAAAACTCTGTAGAAAATCTCACCAGTAGGATGGATGAGGGAGAGGACAGAATATCTAAGCTAGAAGATCAGGTGGCAGACCTAATGCAGTCCAACAAAGAGAAAGACAAACTTATAGAAAAGTATGAGTGGGAATTTCAAGATATTCGGGACACTATGAAAAGATCCAATATAAGAATTCAGGGCATAGTAGAAGGAGAAGAACTCCACTCCAGAGGCATAGTAGGCATCTTCAACAAAATCATAGAGGAAAATTTCCCCCAAATTGGGAAAGAGGTGCCAATACAGATACAGGAAGCCTTTAGAACCCCAGCCAGACAAAACCCAGAAAGAACCTCTCCTCGCCACATTATACTCAAACTTACAAACACACAAACCAAAGAAAAAATACTGAAAGCAGTTAGAGAGAAAAATGAAGTTACCTACAAAAGCAAGCCCATCAGGATTACAGCAGATTATTCAACACAAACTTTTAAAGCCAGAAGGGCTTGGAGTGATATATTCCAAGTTCTGAAAGATAACAACTGTCAACCAAGGTTACTTTATCCTGCAAAGTTATCCATTCAAATAGATGGAGAAATAAAGACATTCCATGACAAAAGCAGGTTAAAGGAGTATTTGAAGACAAAACCAGCTCTACAGAAAATACTTGATAGAATCCTCCATGCTGAACAAAAGGAAAAGCACACATATAAGGAACCTAGAAAAAACCAGCTATACTCAAATACCAGTTAACAGAAGAGAGCACAGGTAGAACCAGTAACACACACACACACACAAAAATGGCAAACATAAATACACACCTTTCAATAATATCTCTTAATATCAACGGTCTCAATGCCCCAACGAAAAGACATAGATTTGCAGACTGGGTTAAAAAGCAGGATCCTACAATTTGTTGTCTCCAAGAAACTCACCTTTCTACAAAGGATAAACATCATCTTAGGGTGAAAGGTTGGAAGACGGTGTTTCAAGCAAATGGGCCTAGAAAACAAGCAGGGGTTGCTATCCTAATATCAGACAGGGTAGACTTTAGTCCGACGTTAGTCAAGAAAGATAAGGAAGGTCACTTTATATTGATTAAGGGCACACTCCAACAGGAGGACATTACAATCCTAAACATATATGCACCTCACATGGGGGCTCCCAAATTCGTCAAACAAACACTATTAGAACTAAGGTCACAGATAACACCAAACACAGTGGTGGTGGGTGACTTTAACACCCCACTCTCATCAATTGACAGGTCATCCAGGGAAAGAATAAACAGAGAGGCATCTGGACTAAATGAGGTCATAGAAGGAATGGACCTAACAGATATATACAGGACATTTCATCCAAAGGCTGCAGAATATACATTCTTTTCAGCAGCACATGGAACATTCTCTAAAATAGACCATATATTAGGACACAAAGCAAATCTTAACAAATTCAGGAAAATTGAAATAATTCCTTGCATTCTATCTGACCACAATGGAATTAAACTACAAATCAGTAACAAGAAAGGCTATAGAGCATACACAAAATCATGGAAACTAAACAATACACTACTAAATGATGAGTGGGTCAATGAAGAAATCAAAAAGGAAATCAAAAAATTTATAGAGTCAAATGATAATGAGAACACAACATACCAAAATCTCTGGGACACAATGAAGGCAGTTCTAAGAGGTAAACTTATAGCCTTAAGTGCCTATATTAAGAAATTAGAAAGGTCGCAAGTAAACGACCTAATGCTTCGCCTTAAAGCCTTGGAAAAAGAAGAACAAGGCAAACCAAAAAGTAGTAGATGGGAAGAAATAATAAAGATTAGGGCAGAAATTAATGAAATAGAAACAAAAAGAACAATCCAAAGAATTAATGAAACAAAGAGTTGGTTCTTTGAAAGGATAAACAAGATTGATAAACCCTTAGCAAATCTGACCAAAAGAAAGAGAGAAGAGACACAAATTAATAAAATCAGAGATGAACAAGGTAACATCACAACAGATTCCAGAGAAATTCAAAAAATTATAGGGACATACTATAAAAGCATATACTCCACAAAGTATGAAAATCTGAAAGAAATGGATGATTTCCTTGATCTATATGACCTACCTAAATTAAATCAAAATGAGATTAATCACTTAAATAGACCTATAACAAACATGGAGATCCGAACAGTTATCAATAATCTCCCAACTAAAAAAAGCCCAGGCCCGGATGGATTCACTGCTGAATTTTACCAGACTTTTAAGGAAGAGCTAACACCATTGCTTCTTAAGCTTTTCCAGGAAATAGAAAAAGAAGGAATTCTACCAAACTCCTTCTATGAGGCCAGCATCACCCTGATACCAAAACCAGGCAAAGATAGAACAAAAAAAGAAAACTACAGACCAATCTCCCTCATGAACATAGATGCAAAAATTCTCAACAAAATATTGGCAAACAGAATACAAGAGTATATCAAAAAGATCATTCACCCTGACCAAGTAGGCTTTATCCCAGAGATGCAGGGATGGTTCAACATACGCAAATCTATAAATGTAATACATTACATAAACGGGTTGAAGGACAAAAATCGCATGATCATCTCATTAGATGCAGAGAAAGCATTTGACAAAATCCAACATCCCTTCATGATAAAAGTCCTACAGAGACTGGGAATAGAAGGAACATATCTCAATATAATAAAGGCTATTTATGACAAGCCTACAGCCAACATATTACTAAATGGGGAAAAACTGGAAGCTTTTCCACTAAAATCAGGAACAAGACAAGGGTGTCCACTGTCCCCACTTCTATTTAATATAGTTTTGGAAGTCTTAGCCATAGCAATAAGGCAAGAGACACACATAAAGGGGATACAAATTGGAAAGGAAGAAATCAAGTTATCATTATTTGCAGATGACATGATTCTATACATAAAGGACCCTAAAGACTCTACTAGCAAGCTGTTAGAGCTGATCAAAACCTACAGCCATGTAGCAGGATACAAAATAAATACACAGAAATCAGTAGCCTTCATATATGCTAACAACAAACACACAAAGGATGAAATCAGAGAATCACTCCCATTCACAATTGCATCAAAAAAAATAAAATACCTTGGAATAAACCTAACCAAGGAAGTAAAGAATCTATACAATGAGAACTTTAAAACACTCAAGCGAGAAATTGCAGAAGACACTAGAAAGTGGAGAAACATCCCTTGTTCCTGGATTGGAAGAATCAATATCGTGAAAATGGCAATCTTACCTAAAGCAATCTACACATTTAATGCAATCCCTATCAAAATTCCAAAGGCTTTCTTCATGGAAATAGAAAAAACAATCCAAAAATTCATTTGGAATCACAAAAAACCTCGAATATCTAAAATAATACTGAGCAACAAAAAAGAGGCTGGTGGTATCACCATACCTGATTTTAACCTATACTACAGAGCCATAGTAACAAAAACAGCGTGGTACTGGCACAAAAACAGACATGTAGATCAGTGGAACAGAATAGAGGACCCAGATGTAAGCCCAAGTAGCTATAGCCACCTGATATTCAATAAAAATGCCAAAAATACTCATTGGAGAAGAGACAGCCTCTTCAGCAAATGGTGCTTTGAAAACTGGATAAATATCTGCAGAAGGATGAAAATAGATTCTTCTCTCTCGCCATGCACAAGAATTAAGTCCAAATGGATTAAAGACCTTAACATCAGACCGGAAACTTTGAAACTGCTAGAGGAAAAAGTAGGGGAAACCCTTCAACATATTGGTCTTGGCAAAGACTTTCTGAATACAACCCCAATTGCTCAGGCAATAAAACCACAGATTAACCACTGGGACCTAATGAAATTACAAAGATTTTTGCACCGCAAAGGACACAGTGAAAAAAGCAAAGAGGCAACCTACAGAATGGGAAAAAATCTTCGCCAGCTATATATCTGATAGAGGATTAATATCTAGGATATACAAAGAACTCAAAAAGTTAACTAATAAGGAATCAAACAAGCCAATCAAAAAATGGGCTAAGGAGCTAAATAGAGAGTTCTCAAAGGAAGAAATACGAATGGCATATAAGCACCTAAAAAAATGTTCTACGTCACTAGTCATCAGGGAAATGCAGATTAAAACTACATTGAGATTCCATCTCACTCTTGTCAGATTGGCCAACATCATGAAAACAAATAATCATAAATATTGGCGGGGATGTGGAAAAATAGGAACCCTTCTGCACTGCTGGTGGGAATGCAATCTGGTCCAGCCATTGTGGAAAACAGTGTGGAGGTTCCTAAAACAGCTAGAGATTGATCTACCATATGACCCAGCTATAGCGCTCCTAGGCATATATCTAAAGGACTCATCTCATTTCCTTAGAAGTACATGCTCAACTATCTTTTTTGCTGCTCAATTTATAATAGCTGGTAAATGGAACCAGCCTAGATGTCCCTCAACAGATGAGTGGATAATGAAGATGTGGTACATTTATACAATGGAGTTCTACTCAGTGGTAAAGAAAAATGAAGTTATGAAATTTGCAGAAAAATGGATGGACCTGGAAAGTATTATACTAAGTCAGGTAACCCAGGCCCAGAAAGCCAAGCGCCACATGTTCTCTCTCATATGGGGATCCTAGCTACTGATGACTGGGCTTCTGCGTGAGAATGAAAATACTTAGTAGCAGAGGCCAGTAAGTTGAAAAGGAGACATAAAGGGTGGAGAAAGGAAGGGAGGAGGATACTTAATAGGTTGATATTGTATATATGTAATTACAATGATTGTAATGGGGAGGTAATATGATTGAGAATGGAATTTCAAACGGGAAAGTGTGGGGGTGGGGAGGGAGGGAATTACCATGGGATATATTTTATAATCATGGAAAATGTTAATAAAAATTAAAAAAAAATAAAATAAAATAAAAAATAAAAAATTAAATTAAAAAAAAAAACAATATCAGGTTTTGTTTGGATGAAGGATCTCACTTTAACTGAGGCTGACCTGGAGCTTGCTCTGTAGCCCAGGCTAACTTTGAAATCCTGATGATCCTCCTACCTCAGTGTTGCAGTCAACTCCATATTACTGAAATGAGCTTCCAACCAGAAACAGTTTATGGGAGGAAGGGATTTATTTCATCTTACAAAGTCCAGGGGAAACTCCATTAATGGTGGGAGAAACTGCTTACTGCCATTACATCCAAGTAGAGAGAAACAACTGCAGCAAGCAAGTATCAATACCAGCAGACAGCATGGGTCACCAGAGATCAACACATACTGCATATACTTTTTGGCTGGTATTAAGATTGGCCCCCAGTGACACCTCCTCCAACCACCCTTTGCAGATGTAAGCAAGAACCTTAATCTTAATTAAAAGTGCCTGACGTTGGGGCTGGAAAGATAGTTTAGTAGTTAAAGCACTTGCCTGGAAAGTTTAAGGACCTAGGTTCAATCCCCCAGTGCCCACATAAAGCCAGATGCATAGGGTGGAGCATGCATCTGGAGTTTGTTTGTAGGGGCTAGAGGCCCTGGCATGCCCATTCTCCATCTATATACCTCTCTCTCTCTCTCTCTCTCTCTCTCTCTCTCTCTCTCTCAAATAAGTAAATTAATAAAATAAAAAAGTAAAAAACAATTAATTTGTATTTATTTATTTGAGAACGACAGACAGAAAGAGAAAGAGGGAGAGAGAGAAAGAGAGAATGGGCACACCAGGGCCTCCAGCCACTGCAAATGAACTCCAGATGCATGTGCCCCCTTGTGCACCTGGCTAACATGGGTCCGGGGGAATGGAGCCTTGAACCAGGGTTCTTAGGCTTCAAAGGCAAGCGCTTAACCACTAAGCCATCTCTCCAACCCCCCCAAAATTTTAAATACCTGAAGCTATAGGAGACATATATTCACATTGAAACCACCACACTTGGCATCCCAATTGCTGGAAGTAAAAGCATGAGCTGCCATACCTAGCATCAATGTCAAATTTTTGACTTTTGTCATGATACTCAAAATCTGTCTATTTTGGTAAGCCATTTTTTTTTTTGCAAATGTCAATAGACTATTGTAGATAGTCTTTATAGATTCCTTCTATTAATGTAGCCAATATGTTAATACTTATTTTTTCATTTTTTAAAAATACCTTTATTTATCTCTGAGGAAGGGGGGGGAGAGAGAACAGGTGCAATAGGACCTCCTGCCACTGTGAATGAATTCCAGATGCATGTACTACTTTGTGCATCTGGCCTTCCATGGGTATTGTGGAATCAAATCTGAGCTGGCAGGCTTTGTAAGAAGTGCCTGAACCATCTCTCCAGCCCTTTTCTCACACATAAAATCAATTTAGAAAAATCACTTGATCTAGGTAAAAGCTCATGTTTCACAGAGAAGTATGTAAATACACCTTCTGGATCACACAGGTTAATATGTTATTTTGGGAATCCAGTGATCTTAAGATAACTACTCAGTTTCAGGCAGGTTCTGATGCTCCCTGGTTGTCATTTGATTAACAGCATCACTACAGACCTTATGGGTTTGGCAAATGTCAACAAATATTTGTGTAAGATTATAGGTTCACTGTAAGCATTCACAAAAATAGGAATTTGGCATTTAATTTCTCACTACAAATAAAATTTTTCTTATTTTTAATCTAGTAGCCTCAAAATGTGATGCATTAAATGCTCATTGCATTTTTCAAAATGAATAGCTATAGGTTTATAAACATGCTAATGTAGAGATAACATATTTGCACATAGATTTATATGTAACTTTATACGATGTCACAAGTCTACTTAGGAAGAATGTTCAGACTCTTTTCTAAACCCTCTCTGAAGGACTACTCAACCCTGTCTCCTGTACATCTGTTCTATTATTTTGTCTGTATCCCATTAATGTCGACAAGCACAGCTGGTTGATATGCAAGTGATTGGCAAGGGCAAGAATATTTGATTTGTCTCCCACTGTTCCCAAGAGTGGATGAAGTACCTGGCCCTAGTTACTTTTTCTTTATATACTTTTGTCAGGAAGCATGCCTGCACACTATCTTGAAGGGAGTTGTTAAATTTAGTGCACTAGGAAAGGGTCAAGTGGCTGGGTTTAAGCTTGAGTTAAGGTGTGAATTCTGTTCACCACACTTGGGTTCACACCCTTTTGAAGGAAGCTGGAAGTACAAAGTGGAGTTACACTATAACACATTCATCCTAGCTTAATGACAATATTTAGTTTACCATGAAAATCTAGGACTGGCAAGCATAAGGACCTGAGTTTGATCCCCAGAACCCATGGATAATGTTGGTTATGGTGACCTATGCTTGTATCTCAATGTTGGGGAGATAAAGACATGTGCATTGACCTCTGACCTCCACACACAAGTGAACACACATGCACCCACACACATACAAACATGCATACATATATGAATGCACACAGCACATACATACACATGCAAAAAGTAGAGGGAACTAAATCACATTGGCTAACTGAAGAAACAGATGTTTTATCACACTCTCTACTTAAGAAATCATTGTGACAAACAGAGCAAGAAGGCAAAGAACTCAGCAAAGAAATGGCTGTGGCTCAGAATTTAAGGAATCCCTCTAAGAAAGAAAATGGATAAGAGTGCACTGGTGGTAAGACAAGAAGAGGAGTCATGTTTGAAAATTGGGGCCAAAAAGGCAGTTCTAGGTCTTCTTCACCCTTGGCATACATGAGAGCAGGTCTGCTCTGTCAAGTAGCAGAGGAAGTCAGCTCCACAGCTACAACTGAACCAACCCTCCCCTTCTTCCACAGTTCATATTCGGTGGTGGTGGAAGTATGTGTCCCCGGGTTTAAAGCCTGAGCATTGCTTTTGAAAGAGGAATATTTGCTCTATTTGGGCTAAAGAAAGGTACAGCTGGACTACAAATGACACCCGGCTTCCAAACATGTATCTTTCTTCATAGGCAGGAGAAAGCAGGCTATTTTTTATGAGAGCAGCCAATAACAGGTAAAAAAAGACGTTCCAACATGAATATTGGTAAGCCAAATTAATCTAGTATTCATAGAAAAGCAACACTGAACAAAGAAAGGTATCTGAATAAATAAACTAAAAAATAAACTTTGAGGACATAGACTTTATAGGAAAAGTAAAAATTACCACATAAATGCATATAGGTTAACTTCCTCTGTTTTAAGTGCAAAGACTCCAACTGGCCTAAGGAAACAAAAGCCTTAACACCATGTGCTATTAGACTAGTACTTCACAGTAAAGGTTCTGGGTCTGAATTCTGGCTCCAGCACCTACGAATTATCCATGCAGAAATTAGGCTGAATAAAAGGATGGATTTATCTCACCCAAGAAATGCTCCCTAAATATAGTGCTTGGAACTGTGACATAGAAAGTGCAAGGCATGGGCTGGAGGGATGGCTTACCAGTTAAGGCACTTGCCTGCAAAACAAAAGGACAAAGATTCTATTCCCCAAGACTCATGTTAGTCAGATGCACAAGGGGGCACATGTGTCTGGAGTTCATTTGCAGTGGCTGGAGGCCATGGCGTGCCCTATCTCTCTTTCTTTCTCTGTCAAATAAATAAAAATAAATTTAAAAATATTTTTTAAAAAGGAAGTGGAAGGCATGGCAAAGGAGTTGGTCAACTCTGGTGATAACCAAAGGGAAGGGGAATTACTCAAGTAAGTAATCAAAGGGAATGTATCAGAAGTAGTATGAATTTTAAGATTTAAGAATCCAGCTGGGTGTGGTGGTGCACACCTTTAATCCTAGCATTTGGGAAGCAGAGGTAAGAGGATCACCATGAGTTCAAGGCCACCTTGAGACTACATAGTGAATTCCAGGTCAGCCTGGGCCAGAGTGAAACCCTACCTCGAAAAACAAACAAACAAACAACAACAACAACAAAAAGAATCTATCATGTGTTGAGCAAGACTGAAGAAAAATAATCCAGAAGGTCATCATAAATTTGTGAAGCTCTAAGAATAAAGAGAAATTTGGGCTGGGAGCTTACTCAGTAGATAAAGTGGTTGCTGTGCAAACATAAGTACCTGTGTTTGGATTCCCAGAACCCACATAAAAAGCTGGTAGTGTGAACATCTGTAATCTCAGAAAACCTATGATGAGAAAGGGAGTGGAGCCAGGAGCATTACCTGGAAGCTTGTATGCCAGATAGCCTGGCAAAGAGTATAAATATTAACAGACCCTGTGTCAAACAAGGTAGAAGGTGATGATTGACATCTGAAGTTGTCCTCTGATCTCCACACAAGCACCATGACACACACACACACACACACACACACACACACACACACACACACACCCAAAACCCAGAGAAATTCTTTAAACATCCAGAAGACAAAAACACAATTATACCATACTAACATTATAAACAACAGATATGTGGGGGGGGGGGGGTGGAGAAGCTTGCCTGGTAGAGTTCAATTCCCCAGTACCCACATAAAGTTGTATACAAAGTGACACATGTGCCAGGTGTGGTAGTGCATGCTTTTAGTCCCAGCACTCAGGAGGCAGAGGTAGGAGGATCACTGTGTGTTCGAGGCCACATATACATATGAGACTACATAGTGAATTCCAGGTCAGCCTGGGCTAGAGTGAGATCCAACCTTGAAATCCTCCCCGCCAAAAAAATGCCAAACAAAGTGACACATGTAGCTGTAATCCCAACACCTACAACAAAGAGAAGAGGAACCAGGAGACTTCAAAGCTCAAGGCCAGCTAGGCTGGCTGTTGTTCACAGCAGCAGAAGACCCTGTCTCAAAGAAGGTGAAAAAGCACACAGACACCTTGATATTGTCTTCTGATTGCCAAATGTGTTCAATGGTATGAGCATACTCCCTCCCACCACACACAAGTAAACTTTTTTAAAGAAAACAAATTAGTATAAAAATTAGAAAATGAGTGATGCAAGAGAAAAGAATAGATTTCTAAAACACTAGAAAAATAAATGTTAAAATAATTATTAATTAACAATGGAAAATAATTTTCTTCATAAATTGTTTATGAATTTTCTTCATAAAATGTTTAATTTCAGCAGAAGACAGTAGATCTGAGATATGTCTGTTTTTGTGTTTTTGAATATATGGACCTTTAATCACTATAATTTTTCAAATCATTTTTATGTTTACATATGTTGGGTTATAATTTGAAAGTAATTTCCAGAAAAATAAAAATAGGATGCATGTTTTCCAAATAAAAGTAGAAAATAGAGCAAAAGCAATGTCATTAATTCAACAAATGCAACAAATAATTACAACAAAAGTAATGTTAAGTTGAAGATATAAATGAGATGCTATATTACTTAACTTCCTTATAGTACTCAAAATTCAAAAATCTCACTAAGTACCTTATAACTGTAAAGATTTACCTCTAGCTCACAATTCTTTTTTTTAAATTTATTTATTTATTTATTTATTTGAGAGCGACAGACACAGAGATAAAGACAGATAGAGGGAGAGAGAGAGAATGGGCGCGCCAGGGCTTCCAGCCTCTGCAAACGAACTCCAGTCGCGTGTGCCCCCTTGTGCATCTGGCTAACGTGGGACCTGGGGAACCGAGCCTCGAACCGGGGTCCTTAGGCTTCATAGGCAAGTGCTTAACCGCCAAGCCATCTCTCCAGCCCTAGCTCACAATTCTTGATGTTTACAGGTTGACCATGACTCTGCTTTAGACTGTGGTTCATCTTTTTCATTCTGAGCTCAGGCATGAAGAGTGCCCATGTATGACAGAGGCAGACCAGGAAAGGAATTTCATGGGAGAGACTTCCATATTCCAATGGATGGAATAAAATATATGCCAAACTATAACATCAGATGAGGTATAGCCCTGCCTAACATGAAAAAGAGAGGGAATATTTGCTAGTAATAGTATATCTTACCACAAAGAGTAAATACAAATTTATACATATCACTGATACCAATAAATGTTGAGGTGAAATTTGTGTACTAAAGAACAAAAAGTGGGGCCTTACCTTCCAGTTCCCTGGTCTGGGTACCCCTACTGATGGCTTGGGGCTGCCTGGACTCTGTGAGCATGCTGCAGAAACAGGCCCTTTTCTCCACATTCCTGAATGATCTGCCCCTGTATCCCCAATTCACGGATCCCCTGCTCTGGAGTATTCCCATGGGGTGAATAGGCCAGAGCTCCCAGTTTGTTCCCCACCTCCCAGTTCCCTGGTCTGGATACCCCTGCTGCTGGCTTGGGGTGAGCTGGTCCCTGCACATGTGCTGAAAAAGCAGGCCTTTTGCTCTGTCTTCCTAATTGCCTGGCTTCTGGGTCCCCAAATCCCTGTTCCCCTGAGCCAGAGGGTACATGGGCTACTGTGAGAGCTGGCCTCTTGTTCTTGGCCCCCAGCCTCCAGCACCTGGTTTCCCAATCCCTGGTTCTATTGTGTAGGCATGTGTGCAAGTAGAGCAAAGAGACCAGAGCTCCGAACTCCCCATCCTCCAGCTCCCCAGGTTCTTTGGATATACTTAGAATCTCCACAATCTGTGCATCTGTAATTATAACCCAATCCTACACCAATCCAGTTCATATTTTAAACAGAACACTCATTGAAGTTCCTACAAGGACAAATACTTGCTTCCTCCTCAATAAAATAAGACTTTTCCTTCACATGGGCAGACCACAATGCAAAAAAAAAAATCAGAAACAGAGATCTCCAACAAAGATGCCGAGTCCGACAATGGAAGCCTCAAATGAAATCATAGACAAAACAACAGAAATTGAATCCCAGAATGAAAACACAACAAGCTATGTGACCCTGATCAAAAGAATTGCTGAGCTGGAAGCGAAGGATTAAAAAACCAACAATTGCATAAATGAAATTGAGCAGAATTGTCTCTTATAGTACTCAGCTTTTGTCACTAGGCTTAACTTAACTGAAGAAAAGCAGATAAACCTCAGAAGAGATATAAATGAATTGAAGGTGAGCCAACAAATAGAGGATCTGAATAACGAATGAAGATCTGAATAACCTTAATGAAGACATGATCAAATACAAGAATGAATTCCAGGAAGCATCAAGAAAAGTCAGACCTTGAAGTGAAATTGTACCTCAAAAGAGCAGTGGACATTATGCAAAATAATACAACAGAAAACAAAAATCAATTATATCTCTTAAAAACCTCTCTGGAACCCCTCACTAACAAAACCACTCATATGGAAGACAGAACCACTAAGCTAGAAGACAAGACAAATTGATCAGGAGTACAAAAACTTTGCTATATTCAAAAAATCACCTGAACAGAATATGAAGGAATCATGAAATATCCTAAAATGACAAAACATCAGGATCATGGGTATACCAGAAGAGGAAGTAATCCAGGCCAAAGGCATAGAGAACATATTCAACAAAATTATTGAATAAAAATTTCCCAATCTCACAAAAGAGAGGCCCATCCAGATATAAGAAGCTCACAGAACACCAAACAGACAGGACCAAAGAAGAAACTCTCCAAGGCACATCATAGTTAAAATTCTTAACAATGAAAACAAAGAGAGAGTGTTAAAAGCAGCAAGAGAGAAACAACACATTTACATACAAAGGCAATCTCATCAGAATTACCTCAGATTTCTCAATGGAAACCCTGAAAGTCAGAGGGACTGGAATGAAACACTTCAAAGTCTAAAAAAAGCATGGCTTCCAACCCAAACTACTGTACCCAGTGAAATTATCCCTCATAGATGGTAAAGGAAAACTTTCCATTAAAAAAGTCAGCTCTATGATTTTTATGAACACAAAGCAAAACTGACAGAGAATACTTCAGGAAAAATCCACACAGAAGAGTCAAGCAACTAATCTCAAGAGCCTACAAGAAGATCACAATAATCAAAAATAGACCAGGCTCAAAAAGGTACGAAACATAAAGAAGCACCAAACCCCCATAAAACACCTCATCATGGCAGAGATTAAGTCAAATCTCACAGTTATAACCTTAATGTTAACAGTTTGACCTCATCCATAAAAGGATATAAATTATCAGAGTGTATCAAAAATATGGACCCTTCTATCCGCTATCTTCAAGAAACCCACCTCATCATGAAAGATAGACACCTCCTCCGAGTGAAAGGTTGGGAAATGATATTCCAAGCCAATGGAAATAAAAAGCAAGTGGCTGTTGCTATATTAATATCATATAGAATAGACTTCAAAACAAAGTAATCAAAAAGGACAAAGAAGGCCACTCTTACTGATCAAGGGAATGATCCATGAGAACATCATAGTCATAAATATATATTCGCCAAACACAGGTGCACCACAGTTTATTAAAGAAAACCTATGTGACAGCAGAACAGAAGTAAGCACCAACACCATGTTAGTTGGGGACTTCATTCTTTTTTTTTTTTTTCTTTTGGTTTTCGAGGTAGGGTCTCACTCTAGCCCAGGCTGACCTGGAATTCACTATGGAGTCACAGGGTGGTCTCAAACTCAAGGCGATCCTCCTACCTCTGCCTCCCGAGTGCTGGGATTAAAGGCGTGCACCACCACACCTGGCTAGTTGAGTGTAGGGCCCTAAAAGGCCCAGGCGTGAGGCCTAGTGGAACTTACTGAGCCTAGCTAAAGTTTGGTGACCTGTCTCTGGCCAGCTATGACTCAGCAAGACACCTAATGGCTTCTGGCCTGCTACCTCCGCATGGCAGTTGTAATTACCATTTCAATAGTTAAAGTTTACTATTGGCCCTTACCTCTTCCCCCATCCTAAAATCCCCACCTTCATCCCCAGCATGATATAGGCAACTGCTCAGAGTAATAAAGTGAGTTGTTTCTGCGGTTGTTTCTGCGGTTGTTTCTGCATTGAAAAGACTTCCGACTCAGTGTGGTTTTTCTCCGGTGGCCAGGAGAGGTTTCTGAGTCGTCCGACACTCATCATCCTCCTCAACCCCTAGGGAGGAACCAGCAGGCCTGGTCCTTCTCTTGGCACTACCTGACTGGGAAGGAGCCCGGCAGTTGGGGACTTTAATACTCTACTATCACCAATACACAGATCATCCAAACAGAAAATCAACAGAGAAGTAAGACAGCTCAACAACACCATAGATCAACTACATCTAATGGACTTCTATGGAACTTTCCACCCCAATTCTATAGAATATACATTCTTCTCAGCAGCCCATAGAACCTTCTCCAAAATAGCTCATATATTAGGACATAAAGCATGCCTCCATAAATTGAGGAAAACTGAAGTAACTTCCTGTATCATATCAGAATACAATGCTTTAAAGCTAGTAATTAACAAGAGACACATCAGACATTCCAACAGTCCCTAGAGACTGAACAACACACTTTTAAACAATGAATAAGTTGAAGAGATCAAAAAAGAAATTGTAAAATTTCTAGAATTGAATAATGAAAACACAACTTACCAAAATTTATGGGATACGATGAAGGCATTCCTAAGGGGAAAATTCATGGTGCTAAATGCCTTTATAACAAAGATGGAGAGATCCCAAATTAATAATCCAACCTTCTACTAAAGGCATTGGAAAAAAGAAGAATCCAACATTAAGACCTACTGATGGAACAAAATAATATCAGAGCTGAAGTTAATGAATTGGAAACTAAGAAAACAAGAAAATTGATAAAATGGATAGCTAGTTCCTTGAAAAAATAAATAAGATTGATAAACTCTTGGCCAATTTTTTTTTTAATTTTTTATTTATCTACTTGAGAGAGACAGACACAGAGAGAAAGACAGAGGGAGAGAGAGAGAATGGGTGTGCCAGGGCTTCCAGCCTCTGCAAACGAACTCCAGACGCGTGCACCCCCTTGTGCATCTGGCTAACATGGGACCTGGGGAACCGAACCTTGAACCGGGGTCCTTAGGCTTCACAGGCAAGCGCTTAACTGCTAAGCCATCTCTCCAGCCCCTCTTGGCCAATTTTATCAAATAGAAAAAAGAAAAGTCTCAAATTAAACAAATCGGAAATTAAAAAGGAGGTCATAACAGACATCAGTGAAATTGGAAGAGTCATCATGACTTCTAAAACCTCTAATCCACAAAATTGGATAATCTGGAAGAAATGGATTAATTCCAGACATATCTCACCTATCAAAACTAAACTCAGAGCATATTAATCTCCTAAGAAAACTTATCACATTCATTGAGATTGAAAATATAATCAAAAACCTCTGTATCAAAAACCTCCCCCAAACTTCTCAGCAGTATTCTATCAAACCTTCATTGAAGAATTGAAACCAATTATTCTCAAACTGTTTCACATAATCAGGGAATTCCTCCTCAACTCCTTTTATGAAGCTAGCATCACCCTCATACCAAAATCAGACAGAGATACAGCAAGAAAAGGACACTATAGGCCTATATCCCAGATGAACTTAGATGCAAAGATCCTGAAGAAAATTCTCACAAATTTGAATTGAACAACCTCAGAAGCAGGATTCACCCCAGGGATGCAGGGATGGTTCAACATATGGAAATCAGTTATCATAATCCACCATGTAAATAAACTTAATCACAAGAACCACATGATCATTCAGTATATGCAGAGAAGGCCTTTGACAAAATACAACATCACTTCATGATCAAAATGCTGGAGAGCATAGGCAGGAACAGTTTATATCTCAAGACAATAAAGGCTATATATAAAGCACCTAAAGCCCAAATAGTACTTAATGGGGAAAGAATCACGGAGTTCCCAGTGAGATCGGGAATAAGACATGGGTGCCCATTGTCACCACTGCTCTCCACAATAGTATTAGAAGTCCTACCCCAAGCAGTAAGACAAGAGAAAGAAATAAAAAAGATACAAACTGGAAAGGAAAAAGTCAAATTAGCCCTATTTACAGATGACATGATCCTACACATAAGTGACCCAAAAGTCTCCATCTCAAAGCTTCTACAGGTAATAAATTCCTTCAGCAAAGTGGCAGGATACAAAATCAACACTCAAAAATTAGTAGCCTTTCTATATACAAATGACAAATATACAGAGAAAGAAATCAGCATGGCTGTTTCATTTTTAATAGCCACAAAAATTAAATGAAATACCTTGGAATAACATTAAACAATGATGTGAAAGATTGATATAATGAAAACATAAAAGCACTCAAGAGTGAAACTGAGGAGGACTTGAGAAGATGGAGAAACCTCCCATGTAACAGGATAAATAGAATTAATACTGTGGAAATGCCAATTCTACCAAAAGCAATATGCAGATTTAATGCAATATCAATAAAAATTCCAGTATCATTCTTCAAAAAGGTAGAAAAAATGATCTCAGATTTCATATGGAATAGCAGCAGGCAGATATCCAAACATATCCTCAGCAAAAGAAACACCTCTGGCAGCATCACTATACCCCATCTAAAACTATACTACACATTTGTAGTAACAAAAACGCATGGTACCGGCATAAAAACAGAAATAGACATCAATGCAACAGAATTAAAGACCCAGACCTTAGGTCAGGTAGCTATAATTACTTTGCCAAAGGTACCAATAACATAGATTGGAGAAAAGATCTCAGCAAATGGTGCTGGACAAATTGGATAACTGCATGTAGACAAATGAAAATAAACCTACTCAGCTTGTCATACAAAAATCAAGTCCAAATGGATTAAAGGCCTCAATATAAGACCTGAAACTCTTCAACTACTAGAAGAAAAAAAAAAATAGGAGGACCTCTCCACGATATAGGAGTGGAGAATGACTTCCTGAACAAAACCCCAGTAGCCCAGGAAATTAAACAATCTCTCAACCAATGAGACCTCTTGAAGCTAAAAACTTTTTTCACAAACATACCATAATCAGAGCCAACAGATAACTCACAGCCTGGGAAAAAATTTTTACCAGCTGACAGGGGCCTAATATCTAGAATCTACAAAGAACTCAAAAAAACTAAAAAGCCAGAGGTTGATGTCAAGTGTCTTCCTCAATTGTACTTAGATCATACTCAGTGAACACACATAATCACAGAAAGACACATGCTGCATGTAATCACTCATCTGTGGTTCCTAACCTGGATCAGCTTGAGTTGCTGGCATACCAGATACAACACATAACCCACATCCCCATGGGGAATACGTGCAACCCTGCTGAGAAAGGCCCCCTACAGAATAGGGTCAGGGAGAAGGGAAAAGATGGTACCAACACATGTTGTAACCATACAAAGTATGTTCTTAAAAACAAAAACTGGGGCCTAGGGAGAGGACTTAGTTGGTAAGTTGCTTACCATACAAACATGAGGGCCTGAACTTGGATCTCTAGCCCCACTCCACCCCACACACAAAACAGGCACAGTGCACACCTGTAATCCCAGAGTCGGAGAGGCAGAGATAGGAAAATCCTGGGGTGTTTGCTGGCTATGTAGTCTAGACAAACTGGTGAGAATCTGGGTTCAATGAGAGACCCTGTCTCAAAAAATAAGGTAGAGAACAGTTGAGGAAGACACTTGACAACAACCTCTGGCTTACACATGTACACACACACACACACACACACACACACACACACACACGAACAAAATAAAAGGACAATGACTCTAATAGGTTAAAGAAACAATTGGATATTATTACTAGTAGTTCAGTGATTACTACAATACTATAGTCTCTGGATTGCCAACCTGGGTTCATCACTTGCCAAGTATATGTAAAGTAAGCATATGAATGGTATCTACTGCATACTTAATGTTTTGTGAGTAATAGAGTATTAGATCAAGCCTGTGTAGCACCTCTACTCCAGAGCATGTAGACCTATAATTAGAGAACATACATGTAAAGTGCCTGAAAACTGTGCTTAATGCAATTATTGCTACTGTAAAAGATACCTGAAACAAAATGATGGATTTAAGGTTTGAAAATACAAGAACAAGGGACTGAGGAGATGGCTCAGTGGTTAAAGGTGCTTGTTTGCAAAGTTGGATGGCCTGAGTTCAATCTCCCAGCCACCTACCTAAAGCTGGATAGGCTTTTTTTTTTTTTCCTTTTTTTTTTTTCTAGCCCAGACTGACTGGATAGGCATTTTTAGGTAACAGCTAGAAGTCTCAATATGTGCATAGGGTTACAAACATATGCACACATGTGTGTACATGCACACCATGTGCAAATATTTTTTGTTTTTTTGTATTTTCAAGGCAGGATCTAGCATTTTAGATTTTTGATTTTTGGCTTAAAGAAACTAAGAAAATGGCATTGTTGCTAAGAAATTAATCTAAAATATTTAGCAGTAAAGATTCATGATGTTTGTTATTTTCTTTTTTTAATACATTATTTATTAATGTGGAGAGAGAGAGAAGAAAGAGATAGAGGGAGAGAGAGAATGGGTGCATCAGGATGGCTAGCCACTGCAAACAAACTGCAGATACATGCACCATTTTGTGTATCTGACTTTATGTGGGTACTGGGGAATTGAGCCAGGGTTGTTGGACTTTTCAGGCAAATGGCCCAACCTCTGAGCTATCTCTCAAGCTGGGTAATGATTATACAAACTTTTTCCTCCCATTTTTTGAGGTAGGATCTCACTTTAGCCTAGGCTGACCTGGAATTCACTATGTAGAGCCTCAAACTCATGACAATCCTCCTACCTCTTCCTCCTGAGTGCTGGGATTAAAGGTTTTGTGCCACCATGCCTGGAATACATAATTTTTTTTAAAAAAAGAAAGTGCAGAAATAAAGAGAACAAATATTGGTGAGAATAAGGAGTGAGTACCACAGAGTAAACATGTCCACTTCTATCTGATTCCACCAATTATACCCTGGGGATTTTTACAATGTGTCTAAACTTATAAGGACAAAGAATAACAAAATCTTAGAAGACAGAAATAGCTACACATGTAATTGCTAAGTGATACAATATCCAGAGAAGGCTAATATTTGTTTGGTGGTGGGGGAAGCCAGAAGTAGTAGTTGTGCAGGCTGCAGAGTGTGATGCACCACTCAGTGCAGAGGAGAGTGGATATAAGGCTAACCAGAGTATGGTGGGAAAGCCTAGATATGATTCAATTGAGGTTCATTATACCTCCACAGAAGACTGGAGAGAAAAGTAACTAGGGAGACACTGAGCTCGGGGCTTGGAGAGAAGTGAGGAACCAACCCCAATACAGCTGAATTAAGGACATGCTACCTGATATGGAGTATAATACATCTGTTCCCTTTCCTGCACTTGGGTCCAAGGATGCTGGTAGTCAGTACTATTACTCCCAGCCAATGAAGATGGACTCCCTTCTGGTTTTAGACTGGCTTAAGAAAAAAACCAAACAAACCTTCAAATATTGATGGTTGGGACTTTCTAACCACAGTGCCCAGCTAGACATAGTATGCTCACTGGGAAATGTGCTGCATCTCTGCAGAAAGAGCCTCACGAGGGTTTTCCCCATACTATGTGCTTTAGATTCACTTCTAGTTTTGAAAAGTCACCTGAGAGTCAACTAAGAGTTCAGAAAGGCCTTCATATAAAGGCAGAAATCAAAACTAAAATGCAATTGAGAGAAAATGAAATTTTCAATAAGAGAAATATATACAAGAAACTTCCAAAGCAAATCAAAATAATACTTTTAAAGAGGTAAAACATAATATAAGATATAAGATCAGAAAACTATAAAACAAAGAAACATTCCAAATTTTCACTGGGATCAGGTAGATAGCTCAGTGTTAGAGCACTTGTCTAGCAAGAGTGAGGCTCAGGGAAAGAAAACAAATATTGCCTTCGAAATTAAAACTATAATAGCATATATGAGAAAGTCAATGTGGTAATAAAATTGAGACAAAAACCTGAAAAATTTCAATGAAAATAAGTGAGAAAAATCTCTCAAGTAGTAGTAGAAATAATGACCATAAGACAGAGGATGAAAATAAGCTTAAAGGAATAAAGGATCCATCTATCTACTTAGCATGTTCCCAAGAAATAGTGCTTCACAGAGAACAGAGGAAAAATTACCAAATCAACAATTGAAGTGATCATCCAGACATAAACAACTCAAGTTTTCAAACAAGAAGGACCAAACAAAAATCAGCCTCACCAACCAGGCTACAACTAATGCCAACTAACCAACTAACCAATGCATGCAAGAACTCCATGAGACAACTCATTTGAAGATGATTCCGGATACACAAGGCCACAGAGTCAACTTAGACATATGCAGCAAGGCCACTGTCAGTTTGCCTGTTCTGAGGAGCTTGGATTATGTGCACCAAAGCAAGGGAGTAAACCAAGAAAAACATGGGCTCAACTGCTGACAGAAGAGTGAGTCCGACAGAAGAGTGATCAAGGGCACACCAGGATGAGAATAAGGAGAATTCCAGAAGGACAGCCATGTAAGGGCCTTGAGATCAATCCATGGCAAGAAAGCAGAGTCTCTTTGTACTGAGGAGACATTTACTCCTGGTGGGAAGCTGGGGATAACTACCTAACTAACACAAGCACAGGGGAGGGGGGAATTTCTTAGCTGCCAGAAAACCAGAAGTTTAATGAAAAGGCTATGTAATCACAGTATAAGGTGGCTTAGCTCTGAGTCATATGTTCATGGATATAATAACAAATGTTAAATACTGATATAAACAAGACTATTTGACAGGAGTGATGAATGGAATTGGGAATGAGACAGAATCATAAAAAAGAACTAAATAATATTATCTCCCATTAGGAAGCAGATCAATTATAAAATTGAAAATCAAAAGAGAATAGTAGAAAGATTATTTAGTATTACAGAAACAATTATGAAAAGGAACAATGAAGTAAATGGGAGAGAAAATCAAGGGTGAAAGGAATGAGGCAAAGAGATTTTGTTTTAATTCATCAGAATCTATGATTTTAACAGCCGTATACCCAAATAAATTAAAATTTACTCAGATTTAAAAATGCAAAAACATCATGGCAATATTAACATCAGATAAAATAGTACTAAGTCAGAAGTATTAGAATGAGAAAAGATATTTTATAATGGTAAGTTACTATCTGCCAAGAAAGTATATTGTCATTATATAGTTTCAATACATATTCAAATATGCAAAAATATTAACAATAAAAATTATTAGACCATTTTACCTAAATCTTTCTTAAAAATTTTAAAATTAGGACTGATGAGATGGCTTAGTGGTTAACCACTTGCCTGTGAAGCCTAAGGACCCTGGTTCAAGGCTCGAGTCCCAGGACCCACATAAGCCAGATGCACAAGGGGGTGCATGCGTCTGGAGTTTGTTTGCAGTGGCTGGAGGCCCTCGTGTGCCCATTTTCTCTCTCTTTCTTTCTCTATCTGCCTCTTTCAAATAAATAAATAAAAATAAACAAAAAATTAAAATTAAACAAAACGATAAATTAACTCTGTAAGCAAATGGACAATTTGAGTAATATACTACTAGGATATGAGCTTGTACCTATATAAATATTGACATGTACTTATGTACACATATACTCACATACATTCTCAAATGACCTTAGAACGAGATACTATTATATAGGTCACATAGAAAATCTCAGTGTATTTCAGAAAGAACAAATCATACACACATGGCCATACATTCTGGCCATGAAGACAGTAAAACTGGAATTAAACAAAATGGCAATCAAAAATAAATGAGGTTGTAAATTTGTTTAATTTCTAATCTCTAGGATAAAGTCAGAAAAATTAATTGAAATTATTAAGTCTTTTGAAATGTATAGTGAAGTAACATGACAAAAACAAAAGCTAAAATGACAATAAAATAGCCCTTGAAAAGGATTTTATAAAGTTAGTAATAGGAAATAATTGAAAAGACAAAAATTTAACATATTTAAGATTTTTTGTTTATTTTTATTTATTTATTTGAGAGCAAGAGAGAGAGAGAGAGAGAGAGAGAGAGAGAGAGAGAGAGAGAGAGAAAGAAAGCATGGGCATACCAGGGCCTCCACCCACTGAAAATGAACTCCAGATACATGTACCACCTTGTGTATCTGGCTTACATGGGTCCTGGGGAAGTGAGTCTCAAACCAGAGTCCTTAGGATACACAGGTAAGTGCCTAACCCCTTTTCTGAAAGATTGTGGTTTTTTTTTTTTTTTTTGCATGTTTACAAATTTTATTGTTCTTTAAAACTGATCACTTAGAGAGGTGTGCACGAGTAGACAGCCACTTCTCATTGGTAGACCAGAAACAGCACACTTACTATTTACACTTTCAACATTTGAGAGTTTTGACCACTCCCCTAAAGTCCATGAAACAATAATTTATGATTTTGCTGAGGAATCACTGTGAAAAAACACTTAAGACTTCATAACTAGCCATGTACCGAGTCCTTGGGCCTAAGCAAGCAGCTTCTCTAGTCACAGTCCCACACACATTTTATCTGCAGATCTAAACACAGGTGGCATAACGGACTCCCAAACCCCATAAGGTGTGCGTCTATGCTGAAAGTCCAGGACTTGCATCCTATCTTTAAAAGTTCTTTTTTTCCACTTAAGGGAAAAGTAAAGCCAGGTGGTCATGTCAATGTCAGAATGTTGGTACCTGGGCATATTTTGGATAAAATGCCTGTGTCCAGGCAGCATAAGAAATGCTGGGTGTGGTGGCGCACGTCTTTAGTTCCAGCACTCAGGAGGCAGAGGTAGGAGGATTGCTGAGTTCGAGATCACCCTGAGACCACATAGTGAATTCCAGGTCAGCTGGGCTAGAATGAGACCCTAACTCCAAAAACTAAAAACAAACAAATGCCAACAGTTCCACAACACAGTTGTGCAGAACAGTGGGATTTAAGGTCTATGGCAGTGGGCACACCCCCTCCGCACATTGTCTCTCAGGACACCGGCTCACAGGGTCAACTTCGACAGCATCTTATAAAGGGTTCACTGGGATCGCTTTGTACTTTTTTTTTTTTAGAATGTCTGGAGTCCTTTTTCTGCTTGAAAATAGGAGAATTCAGGAAACACAAGTCTGTGAAAGGGTCTCCTCTTCTTAGTTTCGAAGCCAGGGTTGGCTCCTTATAGCTTAGGATGGTGGTGCACCTACGCTTTGGGCAGAGACGTGGGGGGGACTCTCTTTGTTCCTTTGTGGAGAAAGGGAAAGCTTCCTGGTTTTCACTGTAGGACATAAGAGGTTACTGGTGACATCTTTCAGTATATGACGAGGTGACTGGTGAGCTTCAGGAGGTGTGCCTTCTGTTTGGAATGATTTTATTTGTTCTGGAAGATGAGTTTCTTGAAGAGGGTCTTGCGAAGCCAGGACTGGCTCCTCAAGCTCACGATGGCGGTGCACCTATGCTTGGGCAGAGACTTCGGGTTCTCCATTCCTTTTTGGAGAAAGGGAAAGCTTCCTGATTTCCACTGTAGAAAACGAGAGGCCCTTGGCGATGTCGCTCAGTGTACGAGGTGACTGGTGAGCATCTGGAGGTGTGCCCTCGGGGGTCCGGCTCGAGGGAGGTGGCTCCTGCCCAGCTTTGTCATCATGCGCTGCTGTCCTCCTTTGGATCTGGGCCTGGTCACGGGTCTGTCCGCTTTGCTGGTGAAGTCCTCAGTGAACTTGCAGGGTGGCACGTAGAGGTCGTCGGTGTCATCCTCGGAAGCGCTGGACTCACAGTCACTTCTGTCACCCTCACTGCCGCTGGAGCCCCCAGCAGAGTCGCTGCCCACTGTCTGGCGGAACGGGGTGAGATGGACGCCCTCTTCCAGGTTGCAGTTGTAGGCATCACAGGAGCTGGCGGTCGCGAGGGAGCGCGGGTTGCTCAGATTCCCTGCGGTTCCCTTCTGTCTTTGACTTCCTCCTCCTCTTCTTCCCGGCTCCCTTTCTTCTTCCTTGTGTGTTTGTGTGCCTGCTTCTCATCGGCTCTGATGCAGATTCTAGAACAACTTCCTTTGCTTTAGGAAGCGTTCCTGGCTGAACTGGTCTAGGAGATAAGTTAACGGAGTCCTTGTTCCAGCGATAAACATTTTGTTTTACATTGTCAGGTATGTGCACCATTGGGTCTCCACGTCCAGTTCTTTCCAGTTCCGAAGATTGCCCAGCCAGATGGCTGGCCCCACAGTCCTCCACGGCACTGGACTGACTTAGACCACCGACGTGTTTCCTCAGGCGACGACGCAGAGATATGGTTCTAGGCAAGACATCCTCAGCAGACATGACTTCATCTGAATCAAAGTCTCTAACCAGTGTGTCTGCAGAGATGGTAGGACTTGGCCCTTCTATTTGGAATGATTGTACTTGTTCTGAAAGGTGAGTTTCTTGAAGAGGACCTTGCGATAAGTCATTCCCAGGTGATTTCCTGCTGTTGCCGTCAACACTGGGGTCCATTCCTGGGAGACATGCTTCCTGGTGCTGTGCAGTGCCTTTAGCCTGCTGTGAAGTGAGCTTCTCTCTCAGCGCGACAGCTGACAGGTGAGGAGGTAACACTCTCTTCTCAGTTGCAGGATGGTGTCTTGGGCCTCCCTCACTTTGGACTTTTCATTTTCCAAAGCTAAAACCAATAACCTATTGTTTTGGTAATTCGCCAGCTGTGCCGAAGTGGTAGTGGGTCCTTGGCCTGGTGCAGATATAAAGGACTTGCGTCTGCCAAGCTCTGCCAAGTTTTTATTCCTCTTCTCTTTCATTCGTTTCTTTATGTCTTCAAGACTATCTTGAAAGGACTTTTTCTGGCACCTTTCCTTATCCATCTTCCTCTGTTTTTTTATTTTTTTATTTGAGAGTGACAGACAGAGAAAGAGAGCAAGAGAGAGCAAAATATTTAATCAATATACACAAAAACTGTTTTACAAGGTCTGGAGGGAGATAGTAGATAAGCATTTGGCAAATCCAAACAACTGAAAAAAGATTTGTAAATAAATGCAATTAAGACTAAGAAAGGGATGAAATTCAAATTCATATAAACTTAAACAGCTAGGTGAAACATATTGTAGTTATGAAAATATAAGTTATGAAAAGTGGCCTTTTTAACAATAACATGTACTTTATGAGGATTTTAAAATGTATTGTGAAACACACATGTGCTGGGTTTAGTATACAATGCAGGGCCATTATCTACATTCACAGTGTTGAGCAATCATCCCTACTGTTTCCCAATCTTCTCCATCATCTCAAATAGAAATTCTGCAACTGTTAAGCAATACTGCCCCTTCATTCCTTTTCCTCCAGCCCCTGGTGGCCTCTACTCTACTTTCTGCCTCTACAAATTTGTCTGTTCTAGATATTTCATGTATGTAGAATCATAAGGTTTGTTTTCCTGTGACTTGGTAATTTCAGTTATATGCCCTTAAAGTTCATTCATGCTATTAGCAATACATTCCCTTTTATGAATTAATGATATCCAGTTGTGTAAAGTCCCCACAGTTTGCTTTTCTATTCATCTGCTGGTACATATTTATGTGTTTTCTATATATTTTTAAAAATATTTTATTATTTATTTATTTGAGGGACACAGAGAGAAAGACAGACAGACAGACAGAGACAGAAGAGGCACTCCAGGGCTTCTAGCCACTGCAAATGAACTCCAGACACATTCACCACCTTGTGCATCTGGCTTATGTGGGTACTGGGGAATCAAACCTGGGTTCTTAGGCTTCTCAGGCAAATGCTTTAGCCACTACAGCTCAGCTTTCTATCATTTTGCTATTGCAAATATTGTTGCTGGGAACACTGGAGTCAAAAGTAGTTTTGAAAGAGGTAGAAAACAGAATAGAACAATAAACCCAGGGGAAAGCTAGGGAAAGGTCTATCCTTTAAAAGTTTTCATGTAAGTTGAGGGAAACTTCTTCCAGATCCAGAGGACATATAAAAGTTCCAGAGAAATAGAAAAAATTGTGAGCTTTTAAATCATTCTACAAAGCTAATTTAACCCTGTCTACACAACACTCAAAATAAATAAGCTAAAAAGAAAACTATAAAGAAACATCACTTTAAAACATAGATGCAAAAATCCCAAAGTGAGAATTTAAATAAAGTACTGGAAAATGGAATTTATCTGTGTGTTTAAAGAGTAATTCAAATAAGATTGGCCATTCAGGGTTTATTCAAGGAATCTAAATTAGTTCATTATAAGAGATCTTTTACTGTAAGTTAACTTAAAGAAGAAAAAAAATATAGTCCTTTTAAATGTAAAATAATATATGTATGTACATGCATAATGTGTGTGTATGTGTGTGTACATGTGCATGTAAGCATGCATGTGGACTTCAGAGGGCAACTTCAGATGTTTGGTCCCTTACCTTCCATCCTCTGGGAGACACTGTTCTTTATCATTCTGTTCACCAGGCTAGCTGGCCCAGGAGCTCCCAGGAAATGATTCTATTACTACTTCTGTTCTCTCTGTAGGTGATCTGGGATTACAGACCGCTGCCACAGCGACTGGGCTTTTATGCAGGTGCTGGAAATCTAAAGTCAGAAACATATGCTTATGCAACAAGCATGTTATCCAGTGAGCAACTTCCTCAGCCTCTAATGCAATATTTGACTGGATCTCAGCCCCTCCATTTAAGTAAATTAGAAAAAGAAAGAAATAAATTTTAGTAAAATTCATACTTAATGGTGAAATAATAGAAGTATACTCTTTAAAAGTCAGGACAAGCCTGGAGAGATGGCTCAGGGGTTAAGACACTTGCCTGCAAAGTCTAAGGACCAGGGTTTGATTCCCCAGGAACCATGTAAAGTCAGAGGTGCAAAGTAGTGCATGCATCTGGAGTTTTGTTTACCGTGGCTAGAGGCCCTGGCATGCCCATTTTCTCTCTGTCTGTCTGTCTCTGCTTGCAAATAAATAAATAAATAAATAAATAAATAAATAAATAAGTCAGGACAATACAGGCAGTTGTAGTTATTAACTTATTATCATGTTGACTGGTCCCGTGAGTTAAGTAAGGAAAGAAGCATGAGAAAGACGCCAGGACCAAAAAGGAAAGCTTTTCATGGATTGTAGGTGGTATCACAGTCTATTTAGAAAGATCCCAGGGAATTTACAGAAAATTAAAACAGAAAGTTCAGCAAGACTAATGCTCATAGAAGAAAAAAAAAAGTGGTAATTTTCCTATATGCTTGCATTATTAAATCTTTGATGAATCAATGGGGAAAATAAGCCTGTCATGTTAGCAACAAATGTCATATCATTAAATGAAGACAAATAAATATAAAAAGGTTTCAGAAAAGCAGGGTGTGATGGCTCATGCCTTTAATTCCAGAATTTGGGAGGCCTGCAGAGGTTGGAGGGTCTCTGTGAGTTCAAGGCCAGTTTGAGACTACACAGTAAGTTCCAGGTCAGCCTGGGCTAGAGGGAGACCCTACCTTGGAAAAAAAAGAAACAAACACACACACACACAAAAAAACTTATAGGAAGTCCAAAAATAAATGTTAAAGTAATTGAACAACAAATCTTTCTCCTTAAGCAAGAGATCCAATGTTTTAAAGAGTGTCAATTATCTCATTAGCCTGTAAAGTCCAATGCAAGTTTGAATTGGGCAAACAAAGTTGGCAGGTGATTCTAAAGTGCATCAGGAAGAGGAAGCTAACAAAAACAGACAGAATACTGAAAAATAAGGATAATGAGAGAAGAATTACCCTGCTAGATTGCAAAACATGCTGCAAGCCTATGCAATTAAAGTGGTGTGATGGTCATGCTGGGAGAGATAAACAGAAAAAGAACCACTTATATGGGGGGAATTGATTACATCACCCAAAAGGCATTTCAAATTAGTGGGGGGAAATGATAGGACATTTACTATGCACTGGGGAAAATAAACTTAGATCACTACCTCACATCACAAACATCAATAGATTTTAGATCAATTTAAAAAACATTTTCAAATAAACACTTCTGAATTTAGGAGAAAACAGTTAAAACTGTTTGCATCACCTTACTGTGAGCAAAGATTCCCCAAGCAATCCAACACACCAGACTTGTTTGGTGAGGCCAGACAGCTGTCCAGGCAAGGACAAATCCCAGCCTGAGGAGTGCCCCCAGGGCTCTTCCTGCCTTGTGTGAGAGCCTGCAGGAAGAGTGAGCATTCAGGAGGCACAGCTGTGTGTACTCACAGAGTCACCTCGAAGTCCTGTTTCACCAGCCTGGATTCCGCCCCCCCAAAGGCCCTCACATGTACTGTTTCACTCTACAGCCCAGTGGAAACAAGTACAACCCAATCCTGCTTAAGTTTTTGATTAAAAAAAATTATTGGGCTGGAGAGATGGCTTAGCGGTTAAGCGCTTGCCTGTGAAGCCTAAGGACCCCGGTTCGAGGCTCGGTTCCCCAGGTCCCACGTTAGCCAGATGCACAAGGGGGCGCACGCATCTGGAGTTCGTTTGCAGAGGCTGGAAGCCCTGGCGCGCCCATTCTCTCTCTCTCCCTCTATCTTTCTTTCTCTCTGTGTCTGTCACTCTCAAATAAATAAATAAATAAATAAATAAATAAATAAATAAAGGTGTGCGCCATCACACTCGGCAGCATTCTTTAAAAAAAATAATTATTGACAATCTCCGTACATATACACAATATACTAAGATCATAAAGCTCCCACCACCTTCCATTTTTGCCTTCCCTGTGCCCCCCTCCACTGTATCCCTTCTTTCCAACTAGTCTCTCTTCTGTTTTGATGTCTTAATTTTTTTTACCTCTGCTATTATGCAGGTCTCCTGTAGGTAGTGAGGTCATGAATACCATGGCCACTTTGTGTCTGGAAGACACAAAAGTATTCCTCTCCTTCCTTCGACCCTGACAATTTTCCTGTCATCTCTTCCTCAATGGTCCCCAAGCCTTGGAGGATGTGAAAGAGATGTCTCACTTTGTGCTGAACACTCCACTGCCTCTTCTTGTCACTTTGATGACTTTTGAGTCACATCAGTGGTCACCACCATCTGAAAAGAGAAACTTCTCTAACTCAAAGTGAGAGCATCAGCTTGGGTTTTGTATATCATTCTTTTTTTTTTTTTTTTTTTTTGCTTTGTTTTTGTTTTTCAAGGTAGAGTCTCACTCTTGCTCAGGCTGACCTGGAATTCACTATGTAGTCTCAGGGTGGCCTCGAACTCACGGTGATCCTCCTACCTCTGCCTCCCGAGTGCTGGGATTAAAGGCGTGCGCCACCACGCCCGGCTTGTATATCATTCTTGAGCTGGTAACGTTGATACGCGAGACCCCACAATATCACCACAGATGCCCCCATTAGAGGGAAGATACATGCAACTTCTGAGTTGGGTTTTATAACATACTAGACTTCTGCAGGAGCTTTCATTTGATTATTTAAAGACACTCATAAAAAAAAAAAAGTGGTGCCTAGCATCTCATATAACCAGGGCTACCCAGTAAAACTTTCTAATGATTAAATAGTTGTTCTGTATCTTCACTGTCCAGTTCAATAGGCACTTGCTACAAGTGACTATTTTTTTAAAATATTTTATTTATTTGTGGGAGAGAGCATATGAGTACACCAGGGCTTCTTGCTGCTCTGCCACTCTGTGGATGCATCTTGCTTTATGTAGATGTTGGGGAATTGAACCCAGGTCATCTGGCTTTGCAAACAAGCACCTTTAACCACTAAGTCATTTCCTCTGCCCCATATGGCATTTAACACTTTAAACATGGTTAGTATAGCAGGATTTTGCACTGTGATTAAACTTAAGTATGAATGTTCACATGTGAGTAGTGACAGATATGTCAGTACAAGTGTTAACATTTGTCAGTCCCAGCTTCAAAGTTTGGTAGAACTTCACAGTGGGCTCACACAGACCAGGATTAGTGGGACTAGGACCAGGAGAGTCTGCAAAGAGGCTGTTAGTTTCCTTTTGATGCTGGAATTTCACATACTGTGGTTTAAAACAATGCAAATGAATTATCTAACTTCTGGAGGTCAGGAGACCAAATTAGTGTCATTAGGCAAGCTGAAGTGAAGGTGTTGGCAAGTCTGGTTCCTTTGGAAGCTCTGAGAGTAATCCACTCCTTGCCTTTTCCAGCTTCCAGAAGCTGCCTGTGCCCTAATAGCTCATGAAATCTACCTCTTTCTTCAAAGCCAACAGTGCAGCTCCTTCAACCACCCTTTTCCCTCTCTCTTTCTCATCTCTGCTTCGTCATATCACTTTCTTCAACTCGGATCCTCTTGCCTCCCTCTTATAAGAACCCTTGGGATTTCTTTGAGACCACCAGCATAACCTAGATTATCTCCACATCTGGCAATCCTTAACTTCACTGCAGAGACTTTTTTGCCAGGTAAGAGGATGTTCATAAGTTCGGGGACTAGCACGCGGATATCTTTGTGGTGATGAAGAGTGCCATTCAGCCCTCCACTTAGGGTGACCAGCCTTTCCAACTGCAGAAAATCGAGGCATCAGCTCTAGAAGTTGATCAGAGATGGGCACATGGAAAGCTCTATGCTGGCACAATGCTCACCTACATGCTAAATGTGGCAACATATATTAATCTCAGTGTAGAGGGAGCAGTTTCAGCCTCGGGGAGGAAAGCTGTTCAGCCCAGTAGAAAGAGAATAGGCTGTAGTTCTTGGGGATGAGTGTCTGTGGCCTGGGAGGTGGACAACTCACACTGAGGGGTGATGGTGATGGTGAGCAAGTGGGGTAGACCCTGCACAGTATCTTCTAGACACTGGAGAAGTATTGACTTTTTTTTTTATTATTTTATTATTTTTATTATTGGATGTGGACATATTTAGTATGTAAACATCACATGTTGGTACCATCCTTTCCTTCCTCCTTGTCCCTTTCTGAAGAGGCCCTCATCATTGGGGATGCAGATCAACCCCATGGGGATTGTGGGTCATGCATTGTGGGAACAGCAGTCAGTTATGAGGGAGAGGCAATGTCTTTGTGCAAAAATGTCCCAGCCTGTGACTCTAACAATCATTCTGTTCCCTCTTCCACAAAATTCCTTGAGCCATGTTGGGTGCATTTTAAGTCTACTTCAATGATGGACACTTAGGATCCTCTGGATCTCTGGTTTGGTAGGTGTTGAGTGTCCTCAGTGTCTATTTCCTTCCCCCTTGTGCTGATGATATCAGATTCACTAAGAAGGCAATACACTTGGTCATTTCCCTAATTCTTCTGTGGTTTCATCTAGGGATGGGGTGAAATTCACTGGGTCGTTTATCACCTCAGGTCTAGCTCCCATATGAAAAAGAGAAGGAGATTCTCTAATGAAGAGCAAAAGCAGCACCAGTTAAATGGGATAACTTTTATTAATTTAGAAAGAAGTTAAAGGGTGTAGACCCTCTTACAGCCCAAGATTAGTGGGAGCTTGAGAAGGGGAGAGCAGAATCGTTATCTGGATATGATTCTGACTTGTTTCCCAGTTCCAGATATGGTTACCTTAACACTGAGTGGATCTGTTAGCCAATAGGAGAGCAGTTTGTTACCCACCATGGATGTGTGCCACTATTGCACTTATGTAAGCAAGTTGTTTTCTTCTGAGTCATTTAGACTTTGAGTTGCTCAGACAGATGTTGGCCACTTCTCTCAGTAGCTCATATAGTGCCTTCCAGCACTAGATGGGCTAATTGTCTGGGGACTGGCTCTCTCCCATATTCCAACCAGGTCTCTCCATGGTTTGTGTAGATAGTGTATGGTGTCTTCAGCAGTAGGGTCTTACCATTGACCTGGTGAGTAATCAAATGCTGTGATAGAAGTCTGTCTTGTTTGTTTTGGGAGATCTGGTAGGTGTCTCTGACCAACAGCTCATTGTGGATGTAAACCACATCCTGGTACAGGGAGTTATAGGCCAGTACCAAGGGAAAAGAAAAAAAAGAGGAAAAGGAAAGAAAAGCAGAGAAAAAAGGTAAACAGCACAAATTTAAGGTTAGGCTTCATCTCGTCCTCTCCAGGGCCCTTTATTCAGGTGCTCCCTCTAAGGTCCTCTTTTGGGTTATCCCTTTTAGTCTGACATCCAAGATATAGGATTGTATGGTAAAAATTCAATTTGGGTCCAGTTTTGTGTCTCCCCCAACACTTTCCCTTCCCCCAAGCCCTACTCTCCCTATTGTCCAAGCCTGGAGATGCCATTCAGGTATGGCAGCAACTTGGGCTGACCCAGGTTAGGAACCAGATGAGTTAGACCATGTGGTGATTGTCTTTCTGTGATTGTGTGAGTTTGCTTAGGATGATCTGTTCCAAGTTCGACCATTTCTCTACAAATTTCAATGGGTCATTTATTTCTTACTGCTGAGTAGAATTCCATCGTGTAGATATACCACATCTTGGTTACCCATTCATGCAATGATGGGCACCAGGGTTGATTCCAGTTCTTAGCTATTATGAATTTAGCATCTATAAATATGGTTAAGCAAATATCTCTGAGCTGAGGGGTGGAGATTTTAGGATAAATGCCAAGTAAAGGAATAACAGGGTCTATTGGTAACTCTATATACATCCTTTTCAGGAATCTCCATATTGATTTCCACAGTGGTTGCACCAGCTTACATTCCTACCAACAGTGAATGAGTGTTTCTATTTCTCCACATCCTCACAAACATTGGTTTTCATTTGATTTTTTTTTTTTTTAATGTTTGTTATCCTTACTGGGGTAAGGTGAAATCTCATAGTTGTTTTAATTTGGATTTCCCTAACAGTTGGGGATGCTGAACATTTCTTTAAGTGTGTGTTAGCCATTTGTGATTCTTCCTCTGAGAACTCTGTATTCCATTCTCTGCCCCACTTTTGGAATGGGTTGTTTGATTTTTTTATTATTTAGTTTTTTGAGTTCTTTGTAAATTGCAGATATTAGGCTTCTGTCAGTGGTATAGCTGGTGAAGATTTTCTCCCATTTAGTGGGTAATCTATTAGCTCTGCTTATAGTATGTTTGTCTGTGCAAAAGCATTTTATCTTCATGAGATCCCATTGGTTGAGTGCTTGTTTAATTTCCTTGGCTACTGAGATTTTGTTCAGGAAGTCTTTCCCCAGTCCTGTATCATGGAGAGTGCTTCCTATTTTTTCTTCCAGTAGTTGAAGAGTTTCAGATTTTATATTAAGGTCTTTAATCCATTTGGACTTGATTTTGTGTATAGTAAAATGAGTGGGTCTCATTTCATTTTTCTCCATATAGTCATCCAATTCGTCCAACACCATTTGTTGAAGATGCTATTTTTTCTCAAGTCTACATTATTGGCACCTTTGTCAAAGATCAAGTAGCTGTATTTACTTGACCTAAGTTCTGGGCCTTCAATTCTGTTTCATTGGTCTATGTTTCTGCTTTTATTCAGTGCCAGGCTGTTTTTGTCACTATGGCTTTGTAATATAGCTTTAGATTGGGTATGGGGATACCTCCAGAGGTGTTTTTTTTCTTTTTGCTGAGGATATGTTGGTATATCCAAGGGCTTCTGACATTCCATATAAATATTGAGGACATTTTTTCAATCTCTGTTAAAAATGATGCTGTTATTGTGATTGATACTGTGTTAAATCTGTATACTGCTTTTGGTAGAATTGACATTTTCACAATATTAATTTTACCTATGCAGGAGCATGGGAAGACTTTCTATCTTCTCAAGTCCTCCTTAATTTCTTTCTTTCTCTCTCTTTTTTTTTTTTTTTTGAATTTTTGAGGTAGGGTTTCACTCTAGCCCAGGCTGACCTGGAATTTACTATGTAGTCTCAGGGTGGCCTTGAACTCACAGCAATACTCCTACCTCTGCCTCCCAAGTGTTGGTATTAAAGGTGTGTGACACCATGTCTGGCTCTCAATTTATTTCTTGAATCTTTTTATGTTTTCATTATATAGGTCTTTAACATCCTTGGTCAGTGTTATTCCAAGGTATTCAATTTTTTTCTGTTGCTATTGAAAATGTGACAGCCTCACTGATATCTTTCTCTGTAATTTGTCCTTTGCATATAGAAAAGCTACTGATTTGGTGGCATTGATTTTGTATCCTGTCACTTTGCTGAAGGAATTCATCACCTTTAGAAGTTTTGGGATGGAGACTTTTGGGTCATTTATATATAGGATCATGTCATCTACAAATAGGGATAAGTTGACTTCCTTTCCAATTTGACTCCTTTTTATTTCTTTCTCCTGTCTTATTGCTTGGGATAGGACTTCTACTACTATGTTGAAGAGTAGTGGTGAGAGTGGGCACCCCTGTGTAGTTCCCAATCTCAGTGGGAATTCCTTGATTCTTTCCCCATTAAGTATTACCTTGGCTTTAGGAGCATGATATATAGCCTTTATTGTGTTGAGATATAAGCCCTTCAAGCCCACTCTTTCCAGTATTTTGATCATGAAGTGGTGTTGTATTTTGTCAAAGGCCTTCTTTGCATCAATTGAGTTGATCATGTGGTTTTTATGGTTCAGTTTATTTATGTGGTGTATTACGTTGACTGCTTTCCATATGTTAAACCATCCCTGAATTCCTGGGATAAAGCCTACTTGATCAAGGTGGATAATGTTTTTGAACTTGGTTTGCAAGGATTTTGTTCAGGATCTTTGCATCTAAGCTCATTAGGGATATAGACCTATAGTTTTGTTTCCTTGTTGCATCTCTGTCTGGTTTTGGTGTCAGGGTGGTGCTTGCTTCATAAAAGTAGTCAAAGAGCAGTCCCTGGCCTCTGATTATGTGAAACAGTTTGAGAAAAATTGGTTTCAGTTTTTCAATGAAGGTTTGATTGAATTCAGCTGAGAAGCCATCTGGTTCTGGACTTTTCTTTTTGAGGAGTGTATTAGTCAGGGTTCTCTAGAGGAACAGAACTGCTAGAATGAATTATTTTAAAAGAGGAATTTATTGGATTATCTTATGGTAGTCCAATAGCAGTTGCAGGCCCGAGAATCATGGAACCTGGTAGCTGCTCAGTCCTCGTGGCCAGATGCCTCAGCAATCCTGACCTGGCACTGCAGATGGCACCAGAAGGCCCAGAGGAGCCGCTGGGTATCTATCAATGCAGGTCTTCAGTTGGTGCTGGTCTTCAGTCTGTGCTGGTCTTCAATCCACGCTGGAAGGCAGCAAGCAGCTCTGGCAGCCAAGTGGAAGGAAGGAAGGAAGGGCTCTTTTTACCCAGAGCTTCCTTATATGAAGTCCCCCTCTGAGCAGGGCCACCCACTCTGGGGGAAGGGCTCACTCTGGGGGAAGAACTTCCTCCTTTAGTTGATCCTTCCTGGAAGCAACCTCTGAGACCCACCCAAAAGGGATTTCTGTGGATTACTAAACAGATCAAGTTGACAACACCTTAACTATTATAGGGAGGTTGTTGATTACCTTTTCAATCTCCACGAATGTGATAGGTTTGTTTAGAAGAATAATCTGCTCTGAGTTTAGTTTTGGTAGGTGGTATATGTCTAGAAATTCATCTATTTCTTCCAGATTCTTCAATTTTGTGGAGTACAGATTTTGGAAGTATGCCCTGATGATTCTTCCAATTTCATTGATATCTGTTGTGATCTCTCCTTTTTCATTTCTGATCTTGTTACTTTGAGACTTCTCTTTTTTTTTTTTTTTTTTGCTTGATCAAATTGGCAAGGGGTTTGTCAATCTTGTTTATTTTTTCAAAGAACTATCTCTTCATTTCATTGATTTTTAAAATTGTCTTCTTAGTTTCCAATTCATTAATTTCTGCTCTAATCTTGATGATTTCTTTGCATCTGGAGCTCTTTGCACTGGATTCTTCTTGTTTTTCCAGTGCCTTTAGGTGGACAGATTATTAATTTGAGATCTCTCTGTCTTTGTAATGAAGGCATTTAGGGCCATGAGTTTTCTCGTTAGGATTGCCTTCATTGTGTTTCATAAGTTTTGGTAGGTTGTGTTTTCATTATTATTCAATTCTAGGAATTGCTGGAGACTTCCATTTCAGGTCAAGGCATCCTTGGTGGAGATTCTTTGGTTTTCTGATTTTTGTTGGTTTTTTTGTTTTTGCATTGTTGTTTACTCATTTTAGGGAGACTCTTTATTATTTATTTATTTATTTTTGTTTTTGAGGTAGGGTTTCACTCTAGCCCAGGCTGACCTGGAATTCACTATGTCATCTCAGGGTGACCTTGAACTCATGGCAATCCTCCTACCTCTGCCTCCCAAATTCTGGGATTAAAGACATGCACCACCATGCCTGGCTTCTCTTTATTTTTTTATTTTTTATTTTTTTTGAGGATGAAGCAAGTTTTTGTCCTTTGGTTTGTGCACCCTCTGGCTGAAGTGAACAGGAATGTTGGTACCCAGTGGTCATTCAGGATACCAGAGCAAAAGGCCCGATTCCATAGCTCACTCAGGAAGCAGGATTCCCCAAGCAAGGCACCATAGCACCTACCAGGACCAAGGGACTGGGAGGAGCTAGGAAGAGTCAGGAGACAGGGGTCTGGCCTGCTCATTCCACACTGATATGCCTGCCAGCACACTGTTGGGAACCCAGACCCGGAGATGGGAGGAGCTTGGAGACAGGGTTCTGGCCTATCCAGTCCACACCTCTGAGCTTGCCTGCTCACCTTCTGGGCAGGGACCCCAGACCAGAGATCTTGGAGGAGCTGGGAGGAGCCTGGAGACAGGGATGTGGCCTACTCACTCCACACTGCTGCACCCACCAGGGAACTCTGGCCACAGAGCTGGGAGGAGATGGGCTTGACAGTTTTTTGAGCAGCAATGTTAATATAAACAGTATGATGTTTAAAGAAGATTGTGCTTGTGGTTGGCTGCAAGTTGGGCGGGCTTAAGGGATACAGAAGGGTGGGAAACTGGCAAATAAATACAGACATGGAATGATTAGTTGCTGAGGGAGCAGTGGGAATGGGGAGAGAAGACAGTGTGTGCCAGAAATGTCCTGTCAAACAGAAAATGCACTAAAAATACCACCATGGAGCTAAATCAAAAATGACAGCAACATCTTAAATCATTTTAGAAAAAAAAAATCTCTGATTTTATTAGTTTATATACTCAAGGAGTATGTGTAATTGTAGAGTCTGTTAAACAGTTTTATGAATGCCTATAGCTGTCACTACACAATATATGTTTAACAGGAATACTCTGAAACCTTACCACACTCACCAAGTGTTTTTTAAAAGCGTAGTTAATCATTCTGTTATTTGAAGGAACATCATGGTAAAGTATTTAAAGTAGCACAAAGATGTGAGGCTGAGGATTGTCCCTCCAGCAGTGGCAACAGATAGATATATATTCACCATAAGAAGTTCTGACATTTACTACCTTTGCACCCTAAAAAGCCCTACTTTTACTTACCAGTTGGCCCCTCTCTCTATGGCTTGTATGCCATCTGGAATGTGCTTTGATAAATCCAAACATTAGGGCTGTGTTATCTTCCCAGCTAAATATAACATTTAGTTCATTAGCCTGGCAACCTATGCATTGCTTTCCCATGCTAAACAAGATAGTACCATGGCTAGAGTATGCATTCTAGTCACTGGGGATAAGCCACCACATAGGAGCCAATCAATGTTTAGTGACCTCTAGAAAAATTTTAAATGAGGAACCAGAGGCAGACCTGAAAGGACATAGATAGCACCCTGCTGATTTGTGGGTGGCTCCATCTTGTGTGATTGGTGGGGGTTCAATACATGTAGGATCCTGGGTATCATTCAGTGTGCTCCTCTCTGGACACCTAATGATGGCCAGAAACCTTTCTTCGAAAATTGTAATAATTAGAATTCTGCACATACATAAATGTGAAATCATTTTGTTTCCTAAGCTTGTGACCAAACAGCAGCCTTGCACCAGCCTGTTGCCTCCCAAGTCTCACATTAAGAGGTGTCCAGTTTTTCTGAAAGCAGTGAGCCCCAAGGAAATAAACCACCCCTTGCACTTCAGCCAGGTCCCAGATGAAACCACAGAGGAATTGAGGAGATAAGCAAGAATGCAGCCTGCGTGGTGAGCCTGACAAATCAGCACCAGGGTGAAGGAGACTTACTAAAACAGAGATCCAGAGGCTCCTAAGATCTCATCATTGAAGTATACTTAAAACTCACCCACCCCAGCTCAGGGAATTTTGCAGAAGAGGGTCAGAAAGACTGTAAGAGCCACAGACACCTTGCCCAGAGTCATTGCTTCCCTGCAAGGTCTGACTGCTGCTTCCACAAAGCATAACCCACAACTGCATGGGGAATACCTGCAACCCCACTAAGGAGCATCTCCAGTGGAATGGGGGCAAGGATGAGGGAAAGGGTGGTACACTTACATTATGTATCCATACTAAGTATACCCATAAGAAGTAAATTTTTAAAAAAGGTATGTGGCACCCATAAGGATAGCTGTTTTTTGGATTTTTTGCCTCCACATTTTATAAGAGATTATTTTTGCTTCTGTGATCAATATCATTCTATTTTAATATTACCATTTGTCTCTTTTTGGAAGAATTTGCTTTTGTGTAACACAATTTTTCTTTAATATAAGGCTACTTGACTTTTGCGATTATGGAATATTATTCAAAGCTTAGCCACATGGTACAGGATAGTTAGCTACTTTTTTTTAATCATTAAAACTTCTTTATTGCTTTCTTTATTTTTTTTTTCATTTTTATGAGAGAATGACAGAGATGGAGAGAGAGAGAGATTGAAAATTGGTGCTTCAGAACTTCTAGCCACTATAACTGAACTCCAGACACCTGTGCCACCTTGTGTGCGTGCATCATCTTGTGTATCTGGCTTATGTGGGTTCTGGGGAATTGAACCTGGGTCCTTAAGGTATGCAGGCAAGTACCTTAACTGCTAAACCATGGCTCTAGCCCTTTTATAAAATTACTTTGTTACATAACACTCTTCTCTTTTTGCACATGTCATTTCTGTGTGTAGTGTGCATATGCATGCTCATATGTGTATGGGCACACATGGAGTGTGTGTGTGATGTGTGTAAGCATAAGTGTGGAGGTCAGAGGACAACCTCAGGTGTCCTTCTTCACATACACTGTCCACCTCTTTTTTTTCTTGAAGCAGGGTCTTGCTCTAGCCCTGGCTGACCTGAAATTCACCCTGTAGTGTTGGCTGACCTTGAACTCATAGCAATCCTCCTACTTCAACCTCCTGAGTGCTGGGATTAATGACAAATACCACCATGCCCACTGTCCACGTTTTTTTGAGACAGGGTCTCTCCTTGATCTGGAGCTCACCAGTTAGGCTAGACTAGCTGGTCAGTGGGCTCCAGGGACCTCCCATTTCTGTCTCCCCAGTTCTAAGATTATAGGTGTATAGCACCATGCCTGGCATTTCATATGGGCTCTGGTAGTTGATCTCCGGTCTTCTATATATGAAGGATAAGTGTTTGCCCACTGAGCTACCTCTCCAATCTGGTTTGGTTGAGACAGAGTCTGTTCTGGAACTCACTATATAGCCCAAATTTGAGAATAATAGTAACGCTCCTGCTGCAGCCTCACAAATATTGGGATTAGAGATGTGAATTCTTAGATCAACAATCTTCATGTTTTAATTTATATCTTTCTTTTCCATTTCCTAATTTATCCCCATTCTTACAAATGACCCCCAAATAATTACTTCTACTTTTCAAGCAGTAGGTAATTTATCATGTTAATTTCATTCTTTTCCTTGAGGACACCTCTTCTGTAACAAAACAGAAATTAAGTTAAACACACACACACACACACACACACACACACACACACACACGCGCGCACGAGAAAAGCAAGGTCAAGTTTTAGAATTCTATTCTACTCTCACAATGACTTATGTTGTTGAGCTAGGTGTAGAATTTCAGGTGGTTTTTTGTTTTGTTTTGTCTTTTTCATGGTAGGGTCTCACTGTAGCTCAAGCTGACCTAAAATTTAGTATGTAGTCTCAGACTGGCCACAAACTCATGGGGATCTTCCTACCTCTGTCTCCCAAGTGCTGAAATTAAAGGCATGTGCCACTATGCCCAGATAAATATTTTTTATTTATTACCTTATTTGAGTGAGAGAGAAAGAGGCAGACACAGAGAGAGAATGGGCATGCCTGGGCCTCTAGCCACTGCAAACGAACTCCAGATACACACACCACCTTGTGCATCTGGCTTTATGTGGGTACTGGGGAATCGAAAGTAGGTCCTTTGGCTTTGCAGACAAGTGCTTTAACTACTAAGCCATTTCTCCAGCCCAGAATTTCAGTTTTTAAATCATTTTCCTCAGCATGTTTAAGATGTGCTTGCTGTCTTCTAGCTGTCTGATCCACACTGACTTTTAATCTTTTAAACTGCACTGTTTTAAGTCAATGGACGTCTTTAAGTTGTTCTGTTTGTCTTTAGGGCTTTTAAGTTTCATATAACCTGTAAATTCCTTTCTCTTATTCAGTGAGTCCATGCATCTACACATGTACTTCTTTCCAGTCCAGAAATTGTCTCCCACAATGCTTTACTTTACTTCCTGTCTTTGTTTTCGGTTCTTCTATTCACCCATGCAGAGATCCATCTGAGATGCTTTTCTAAGTGGCTCTGAAATTCTGATAGGAAAACCTTCAGGCATGGGCGTTGGGGGACAGGAAAGGTCACCTGAAATGTGACTGCAGGGTAGATAGAGGCTTCTCACAGAGATGGTCAGTCTTCTGCATTTTCAGAGCAATTTACAGCTTGCAAAACCCTGACTTGGGGGACTGGAGGGAACACTGGAATAGAGAGAGTGCTGACCCTGGACCCTAGTTCCTCCTGTTAGTTTCTTATCCTCATTGACGTGCTGCTGTTGTCTGAGTCTGGATTTCTCTATGGAACCGAAGCTGACCTTGAACAACTAAGAACAAGTGAACCTTCATCCTTGACCTCTGGAATACACTGGACTATGCCCAGCCTTCTTTGGCTCTTAATTTGTTGCAAATGAAGGAAGGAGAAATGTAATATCCTTCATTCCTAAGGTCACGAATTCACCAATAGATGAGTGGGACACCCTTATATGCACAGGGGACTTGTCACTGTAACTGCTCAAGAGGAAACAGTGTGGTCAAAATGTGAAGGCAATGAAAAATCTTCCAAGTACTGTGAAATGTAAAACATTTTCTCTCTCTCTCTTTCTTTTTTCTTCCTCCCTTTCTTCTTTCTTTCTTTCATTTTATTTTATTTTATTTTATTGTGTTTCAAAGTAGAGTCTCACTCTAACCCAGGCTGACCTGGGATTTACTATGTAGTCTCAGGCTGGCCTCAATCTCAGGGTGATCCTCCTACTTCTTCCTCCTGAGTGCTGGGAATAAAGGTATGTGCCACCATGCCCATCTTAAAACATCATTTTCAAAATGTCTTATAATCCTCCAAGTTCCTTAGAACTCTAGAAATATGAAAAAGTACATATAAATCACACATGTGTTCTTGTTTTGTGAACATACAAGCTTCCATGGATGCAATTACCAGGAAAGGGGTCTTAACTGTAGGTCTTTTTCTTCTCTTTGGCAGGATATCATCTGTATTTTAAGCAAATAAACATAACTGGTGATATAGCTTAGTGGTAGAGCATTTACCTACCATGCATGAAGTCCTAGGTTCAATACCCAGCACTGAAATAAATATGGCTGAGAAAGATGGCTTAGTGGTTAAAGGCACTTGCTTGCAAAGTCTGACAACCCAGGTTCGATTCCCCAGTACCCATGTAAAGACAGATGCACAAAGTGGTGCATGCATCTGTAGTTTGTTTACAGAGGCAGGAGGGCCTGTCATGCCCATTCTCCCTCAAATATTCTAAAAATAAGTAAATAAGTAAATAAATGAAAGTAAGCAAACATAGAGAGATAGACATAAGGATATGAAATAGATTCGTTTTGAATTTTTTTGGTTTTCAAAGTAAGGTCTTGTGCTAGCCCAAGCTGACCTGTAATTCACTCTGTAGCCTTGGAGTGGCCTTGAATTCATGGTGATCCTCCTGCCTCAGCGTTTTTGAATGATATTAAAGATACACAGGCTGGAGAGATGGTTCAGTGGTTAAGGCACATAAGGCACTGCAAAGCCTAACAACCCAGGTTTGATTCCCTAGTTTCCACATAAAGCCAGATGCACAAAGTGGTGCATGTATCTGGAATTCGTTTGCAGCTGCTGGATGCCCTGGCTTGCCCATTCTTTCTGTCTGGCTCTCTTTTCTCTAGCTTTCTCTGCTTGTAAGGAAATAAATAAAAATATTTAAAAGTTGGGTTTTTAAAAAAATACTACATGACTGTTCATGCAAAACACTTCAGGAATAATACATCAAAACTGGAAACAACCCAAAGGTGCTTCAGCAGCACAGTGAACAAACAAACCATGCCATAGGCATACTATGGAATATTGCTCAGAAATAAAAGAAAATGAGTTCCTGGTACATGGCCCAGGAACCAATTTCAAGGGTAAACAGTCTGACACCACACCAAAGTAGCCAGACACATAGCAGTGCACATTGACTTCCATGGGACGTTCCTCAGATATGGAAATCAGAGCAGTGACTGCCTGCATGGTGAGGAGGGTTGACTGAGAAAGGGCACAAGAGAACTTTCTGAGGTAACAGAAGTGCTTTATGTTTTGATTGGGGTGATGAGTACACAGATGTACACTTTTATTAAATTGGTGAATTTATTATATTTGAGGTCTACACACTTCATTCTGTTTGCTTTCTTTTCATACCTTACCTCTTTATTGCTTTGTAGTAGTGTGTTATCTTCTTACATGAATGTGCTTTCTAGTCTAAATTTTAAACCACTTCATGTCCAGACCTTATTTTCCCCCTATTTGAATTCCTTTCTAACAGTTTCCAACTATTCAGACAGAAAGTTCAGTAAAGTTTGAATGGCCTAAAGAGGGGAAAAGTGGATGAGAGTAGGAAATGCTTGAGTTCTAGATTAGAAAACCAAGGGTGGAAATCCTGGATATGCAAACTTGTGTAAGTTAACTGCATTGCTTTTAGGCTATTTTAATGTCTAAAAGTTAGATATTAATCTGACTTCACAGGGTAATTGACAAAAGAATAAAAATAGCATTGGTAAATACTGCTATAGTGCCTGGCTCTTATGGGTGTGCTAGTCCATTTCTACCGCTATAACAAAACAGCTGAAGCTAGGTAACTGGTCAAGAAAAGAAGTTTACCTAGCCGGTAGTTCTGGGTGTTTGAGAGTAAAGCACTGGCTTTAGCTCAGCTTCAATAAAAAGGCCTTATGACATAATAGTATGGGAAGGATTAATCACATAGGGTGTCAGGAAGCCTTTTGGGGGAGAGTAAGGCTTGCTTTTATTTTCTTACATATTTATTAACTACAAATCACTCTCATGAAACTAAATCCTTCCTGAAGGGGATGCCCCCAGTGACTTATTTCCCACTAGGCTCCAACTTGTAAAGGCCCCACCACATCTCAACATTACCACATTGGGAGCCAAAACTCCTGCACATGTGTCTTTGGGGAACAAAGCATAGCAGGAAGTGCTAAAGGCTAGTTGCTATTATTCATGGATTTTTTTTTTTTAAAGGGAGAGAGAATTTCAACAGCTTTACATGCCCCCAAGATTCAGTACTACCATATAGGCCTTCCTTACTAGAATGCTCCATCTTAGCTTGCTTGCCACCTTGTTGAGAGTTCCTGTCTTTCCAAGTTCTTGGTCATTGGTAATGAAAGTGCCATGATAGAACAACAACTTCTGCCACTCTCAGGGATGACATCACAACATCACATCAAGTGTTAGTAGCTGGCTTGCCTGTCTTAAGCCCAGGCAAGCCACTTAGAATAAAGAGTTGCTGCCCTCAAGGACATCCACTTCTTCAAATTGGCCACACACCAGAAAGATGGTTACTGAATATTCAGCCAGTCACCTGTCCTGACGATTTAGCTATGCGCTGTGATGGCCTGTTGCTGAACTGTTAATCCATAGGAGAGTACCAAGTTTCAGCAGCTGGTGCAGTACCTCACAGAATCCCATGCCACCCTGGGAGTCTCTCATAGTCCCAGATCACCATCAGAAGCTGCTTATCATGGTCACTGCACAAGTAATGTGATACTGGCAGAAGTACCCTGGTCTTCCAGAATACTGTGCCTTAGGGATGCTTTAAAACCTGAACTTTTAAAGACATACTTAATAATGTGGAATATTTTTGAGATATCACTTTTTATTAGGTTGAACTGAAAGTGGTTTTGTAAAATTTTCAGCCAAAAAAATCAAACCTAGTTGCTTTGGACTAAGATACAAACTATAACAATAGCTTTCTAAAGTGTTTAGATAGAGAAAAAGTAAGACAAGGGTTTCTTTGCAATAACACGAAGACTCTACACCATTGTGTAATGTGTAAAATTACATTTTTATCATTGAATTTAGCTCCACATAGCATGAAATGCATATCTTGTCATATTTCATGCTTGCTTGGCAAATCTAATCTTGGAGGCAAAATTCCTGTCCTTGTAGGATCTGGTGTAGTCAGACTTGCCTCTACCCAGTCAGACTGTATCCTGCTGGCTCCCTTCCCAAGGCCATTTGCTATGCTTCCATACTGTGACCCCAGGTTAGTCATCTCACCTTCCCTGGCTGGTTTCCTCATCCTTAAATGCCATGGCTGGGGCAGCCAGATGATTCCAAAGTGAGCAATCTGAGAAGCAACTTGAACTCCAAGTCTCATTGACCCCTGCTCACTTTCCAGTAGGAAAAGAAACGTTTACATAAAGAAGAACTTGCTTAAAATATCTCTCTGGATAAGTGCAGTCCTCTCCCAATAGCTAACATTAGCTCCATTTCTGTCCCTGAAGTGAATCACATCTCTTCCCTTCCCTGTTCCTGTTTTGCCGGTGAGTTCTAGTCCAGGGTTACTTTACCGGCAGACCCCGATCTATGATCACTCTCTGTTCACCCATAATTTTTTTCCTACTGCCCTTGGCCTGCCTGCCAAATCCCAGCCCATCAAGAATTTAATATTGCAAATTCCATTCCCAAGGAACACTTGCCTGCTTTCTTTATCCTTCCAAAAGTATTTCCCCATAACTATCATGTTATATGAATCTTCCAACAAGTGTACATGATAAGATGTTTTCCTACAATGGACAAATGCAAAAATGGGTTAGGGCAGAATGGGTCTAAATCCCCATAAAACCCTGACTCCTCAGATATTAGCTACTTCTAAGATCTCTAAAACCCACCTTTCCATATTTTGTAAATATATAGAGAGCTTAAGATATTTTTTTCTGCTTGTAAAGAGTGATACTGCAGTGAAAATAGCCCATCAAACAGGGGCAAAGCAATGTGGAACTTCACCTTGCTTCTCAAAATGCTGACTTAGGCTTGGGGATGCTTTGAGCAGGGAGGTATGACTGGTGTCATCAAGTCCAACTCTGCACATTATACAGATGAATAAACAGACACCTACAGGACTGGTGTTTGCCTAGCATAACAGGTCAAGTTGTGGGAAGAAGCCCACAAAAGTTATCTTGCAGGCTCGTGGAGGGTATGATTGAAACCACACTGGCATAGTGCCTGGCCCATGGCAGCTATTTATAAGACTTGTAATAGTATGACCTCCACAGACTCTGATTCCTCGAGGTTAAGGACCAGGTTGTTCATCTCTGTATCCCCTATTCTTGGCATCTATCAACTGTTTAATAAATGTCTCCAGGGCGGGAGGGAAGGGAATGGTTCTGGCTAACTGTGTCTGAGCATCTGCTGCTCACAGTCCTGTGGTCCCATACTGCTTGATAGAGTGCTACTTACCCAGTCCAAGATGCCAGTTCCTCTTGGGCACCAGATCACAGCACTGTTTCCAGATGAAGGGGTGACCTTCACACAGATTTCCCTTAAGCTGTTGTGAGAACAAAGAAATGAAAAGGAGAAAATGAGCATCTTTACGGAGGGACCCTCTAGAATGTTGCCATAAGGACTTGGGAGGAAATGGTAGGATGCTGGTTCGCAGAGGAGCACTTCTTTAAGGCTGGTTCTGTTAAGCCAGGCAGTGAATGTGGCTCTTTGCACACGGCTCCCATTGTATTGTGCTTGTGCAGAGTGTGTGTGTGGCTTCCACACAAGTGTGGCCTTTGCCTCAGCTCAGAAGTCACATTGGCTGAGAGGTTTCCAATTACCAGAAAAATCTATCCAATGGCTGCATTTATGGGGTGAGGGACTATAACCCTGCACTGTAAACACTCAGCCAAGAGCTGCACAGACCCACCCCTGGGCCAGGCAACCAGGCCACCAAGTCCATGCCCTTTTGGAGGAAAACCACACAAAGCAGTGGCTGTGTGGCAGAAGTGGGTTTCGCCACTGGAAATAAAAACAAGCAAAAACTCCAGTGCTTGCTTAAACTACTACACATTTCTTAGTTCGTTTCTAACTTTGGAAAGTGATGTTTTTCTTTCCGACTCCACCCCTTCCCGACCAAGGCCAAGCACCCCTCTGGCTTGCTACAATGTGCTGAGTCTGCGTGCGGCAGCCCTGCAGTCCTGTATCTGGCACATCTGACGGTCCTTACCCTAGCTGCTCTTCTGCATTTCTGTTACTCGTGTAAACCTCTTACATCCACACCCCACTGCAAAGTCCCCATAGCCACACAAGAAATCCTTCTATCCCTCTCACCAACCCACCCCAGCACACTACATCCATGCCTTGGATGTAGGGTAATTGTAAATATTCCCTGAGTGAGCAAATAAAAAACTAAGGAAACTCTATCTCAAAACTTCAAAAACTACAAACAGCTTTAAAAATAGCAAAGGGTCTCATACAATCATTTCAAGATAAAATTTACCAAGTGTTTTGAAAACTGAAATGATTCCTTGAAGGTGAAGGAAAAGGTCTTTTTCTTTTAAGCATGCCCAACTGTTCTTGAATCCCTCGAGGAAATGTACTATATTTTAAATTCAAATTGTCACTGCTCAGCACATTTTTGGCATTTTTTTTCTTTTTCATTTCTTTATTTAAAAAATATTTATTTATTTAACAGCAAGAAAGAAAGAGTCAGGGCCTCTTACTGTTACAATGAACTCCAGACACATGTGCCACTTGGTGCATGTGGCTTTATGTAGGTACTGGGGAATCGAACCTGGACAGTCAGGCTTTGCAAGAAAGTGCCTTTAATGGCTGAGCCGTCTCTCCAGATCACTTTCACTTCTTTAAAGATAGAAATATCGGGCTGGAGAGATGGCTTAGCGGTTAAGCGCTTGCCTGTGAAGCCTAAGGACCCTGGTTTGAGGCTCGGTTCCCCAGGTCCCATGTTAGCCAGATGCACAAGGGGCCACACGTGTCTGGAGTTCGTTTGCAGAGGCTGGAAGCCCTGGCGCGCCCATTCTCTCTCTCCCTTTATCTGTCTTTCTCTCTGTGTCTGTCACTCTCAAATAAATAAATAAATAAATTTAAAAAAATAAAAAAAATTAAAAAAAAGATAGAAATATCTTTACTGTTTTACTATAAAAAGTGTCTCAGGCTCAAGGTGAACAAATAAACTAGAAACATAAGATAAAAAGTATAAGGTCTTCCTACATTCATCTCCACGAAGTTGTTTACAAATGCCTTTCCATAGTTTTTTTTTAAAGTTATTTATTTGAGAGAGAGAGAGAGAGAGAAAGAGACATACAGAAAAATAGAGAGGGAGAATGGGTACATCAAGGCCAATGAACTCCAGATACATGCACCACCTTGTGCATCTGGTTTATGTAGGTACTGAGGAACTGAACCTGGGTCCTTAGGCTTTACAGGCAAGCACCTTAACCACTAACCCATCTCGTAGCCCTTTCTGTAGTTTTGATGCAATGTGAATAACATATTTATACTCATTTTTCCATCTGTAATTTGCTTTTAAATCTAGTGCGAGGTCATGGCCTCTTGCACACAGACACACATAGGTCTAGCTCACTCTAGAGCAGCTGCACACTTCTCCTGATTTCCTCTGCTAGGCAGATTTGCAAGTTTGCTATTACAAACCCCATTGCAGTAGTCCTTGCACATAAATGTCAGGCCTGTGAATATTTCTCCAGTTTCCCTAAGACATGAGATTTATGGGTTCAAAGTTATAAACATTTAACATTTTGATAGATACGTCCAAATTTTTCTCCCAAAAGTTTGTATGTTTGCTTCCAATATACACCTCCTAATATAAATTAACAAGATCTATTGGGATTAGCTATCTTTTTCACTTTTTCCTGGCATATTTTTGGAAAATGTGATTTTATAATGACTCGTTAGGTGTAGGCAATACTGTCTACTTTTCTAATTTTTTTTTTTTTAACCCAGAGTGCATGTGCCTTGGCCTTCTTGATAGTCTGCAGGGTAAGTAGAAGGCCTTAACTCCTGTTTTAGAACCGTAGCCATAAAGACATGCCCTGGCTCTCACCACAAGTCAGTGTATATGTCAGAAGTGAGGGCCTTGAGCTGTTTCTGTGTGTTTAGGACTATGTGGGAGAGGTTAAGGCCATCCAAAGAAGATCCTCTCCGGGCTCTGTAAATCTTGAATCTAAGCCAGAGCACAAAGAATAGCCTGATTGGGGTGTTCAGTTTCTTTAGCTGAAGTAAGTCCTTCTTTCTATCCAAGCCAAGTGGGGGAAGGAGAAGCCAGGTGGCCCAGGGTATTGGCACAAGGCCTGTCACGAAGCTCTGGGTAAGTGGGAGGTGGTTGAGCTCAAGCTCAGTGAGCAATGTCCCCATGAGTTCTCCTTCCAAACATCTCATTTGAAGGCTGAGGAGAGGACAGGCCCGGGAGCTCCCTCCAACCTCTTACTGGTGTCCTCTGAGTCCACCACTGTGAATCCATCTGCAAATTATTCTACAGCTTCAGCTGTGTAGGGTTATCAAGAAACTGCTGCTAAATAGGAATCAGCATGAGCTACTATAGCAGAGGGTATTTGATAGTCTGAGGTTACCTTACTTCTTAGTAGTAGCTAGGACAGGAAAGTGGCTTTATATTGAGGGCAGAATGGAAAGTTCCATAGCCCAACATAGGCCAGCAGACAGCTGAGGGAGATGGAATGCTTTGTAAGGGAAAAGTGATGGCTGCATTAATATTTACGCTGTCCCATACAGTATCCTCCAGCTGCATGTTGCTAATGCATCTAGAATGACTGAAGCACTGAATTATTTTACTCAATTTAAATTTAATACTTAGGTTTAGGTTTAAAAATTGACATTCAGCTCAGGTACAGTATTGGAAAACTTTTATGCAGTTTCAACAACTTGGTATATAAAAGTTCTCTTCAATAGTAAATTGTATGAAAGTTATAAACTGATTAAACATATCCAATGAAAATAAACATCTTAAATGCAATGTGCTTTAAGTGGAAAACACATACTGACTTTCTATAGTAGACTATGGGAAAACAAATGTCCATTGTTGCTTATATTGGTGGCATTTTGAAATGATACTATTTCAGATGCACTGAATTAAACATGTCACAAAATTTAATTTTACCTGTTTTTAGTTTTTATATAGTGCAATACAGATTATAGAAAATGGGATATTTCTTGTATATTCATCTGTTCATTTATTAAGCATTTGTTGAATACATTGTATGTACCAGGTGCTGAGTAAGAAAAATGGATACAAAGCTCACAAAGCACCTGATAAATCTGCTAAACATTGAATAAAAAAAAATATGTGTGTGTGTAAAATTCCACTGAAATGTCACACTACATAAGATAAATATTAAAGTCTCTTTTTTCTAGGCTTTTCATGGGTTAAATTATTAGCCCATTAACTTACAGACTTTCTAATTTTTTAACATATGTATTTAAGGCTCTTATTTTCCTATATATACTCCCTTTAATGCATTTCACAAAAATTGATTTGATATGTTGAGTTTTCATAACAACTAGGTTGAATATTGGAGAGATCATATTTATTTAAAACTTGTGTGTGTGTATGTGTGTGTGCTGTGGTAAGTGTGTGTGTATGTGTGTGTATGTATGTGTGCTGTGGTGTGTGCATGTGTGGGTATGTGTGTGTGTGTGTGCTGTGGTAACTGTGTGTGTATGTGTGTGTGCTTGCTGTGGTATGTGTGTGTTTTTGTGTACATGTGTGTGCGTGTGTGTGCTGTGGTACATGTGGTATATACATGCACATGATGCACTTGCAGGCATATGGAGGCCAGAGGAGAACAATGGGTGCCGTTTCTCTATAGCTTACCTGAAGTCTCTCTGAATACAGAACTGCAGTTTTCATGAATCCCAGCAATTCTTCCATCTTTGTGTCCCATAGGAGTGGGGTTACAGCTGTTTATGTAGGGCCTCAGGAAACTCACATAATCTCAGGCCCTCATGCTTACTTAGAAAGCTGTTTTGCACACTTTTTCTCTGTTGCAGAAGAGATGACCAGTTGCTTACACATGTCCTTCCCTGTTAGAACGGGTTGGTGTGGACTTTCCCAAGTGCAGTATAATTTCCATTTCAATATATTTTATTTAGAACCCTTACAATGAAATAATGACAATAGCCAGGCCCTGTACAGTTTTTCATTTTGAAGCAGAGTTTCTCTATGTAATCCAGGGTGTCCTCAAATTCATGATCTTCCTATTCCTGAGTGTGGTGTCACAGGAATGTGCCACCATGCTGGGCTCCATATGAATCACTCTTAATGCAGCAGAAGATTAGGACAGATGGAAAGATATAGTTTCCTGCAGGAACAGGAAACTGATCAGACAATAATAACAAACATTAGACTGCTTTATAGACAGTTAAAAAATAATCATGAGCACCAGCAGTGGCTGCAGTGTGGCTCATTGATAGAGTATGTACTTCACATGTGTCCAACCCCCAGCACCGCAAAGTAGATAAGACTGATAATGTTGATCTCTTATTTACTGTGGCAGGGAATGACCTTCAACCTTTTCCACAATACATTCCTAAGGACAGACTCAGAGACACATATAGTGAGAGAGGAATGGAGTACAACTTACCACCTGTCAATCAACCAACAACTACTCATTGCACATCTTGGACCTGAACACAGACCTGGTACTGTGAAGGATGGGCAGATGTTAATGGTGGAAGGAATAACTAATTACCAGAATCTTTACATATACAATTTACTTTTTTCCACTGGTCCTGTAAGATCATTATTGTCCTCCAAGCAGTTCACCCAGTTTACCATAGACATATAGCCACCAAAGGGCTAAGCTGAGTGTTTTGTCCATCTCAGTCCCAAACCACAAATACTTTGCTATCCTCAGGAATGTGGTCTGAATTCTCACAAAGCTTCTCATCAGGGAGGAGATAAAATGCAAGCAGATAAACAGTAAAGTCACAATCCAAGCTGTGTTCAGAGTGGCTTGACGTGGGTGAGAGGGCTCTGTGGAGAAGAAGTCAAGGAAGAGAGAGGGTGGGACAGAGAGCAGTGCATGTGGAATGGCGGCCCCAGAAGGCCTCCATTGTGATGGTTTGGTCGGGTCCAAATGGATCCAGCATCCAGCCTTTCTTTACTCCTTACCTGTTTCACTGTGGCAGGAAGTTTCCTCATCAGCTCTGTTTATCTGAAGCTGAAGATGTTTTGCCTGAGTGCTAAGCATGTACTCTATCACTAAGCTGCACTCCCCCCCTTTCTTTTTTATTAAGAACTTAATTTATATGCATACACCATGTATTGGTGCCATCTTTTCCCTCCTCCCTGCCCCTATTCTGCAGGGGCCCCTTCTCAGTGGGGTTGCTGGTGTCCCTCATGGGGTTGTAGGTTATGCTTTGTGGGAGCAGCAGTTGGTTATTGGGGGAAGGCAATGCTTCAGAGCATGATGTCCCAATCTGTGGCTCTTACAATCTTTCTGCCCCCTCTTTCACAAAATTCCCTGACCCTTGATGGGTGTGTTTACTTCAGTGATGAGCTTTTAGGAGACTCTGGATCCCTGCTTTGTTATGTGTTGAGTATCCTCAGGGTCTGCCTCCTTCACCCTGGCCTGATTGTTAAGCTCTTCATGGAAGCAGCACTCTTACTCATGTTCCCATTTTCTCTGTGGTTTTGCCTGCGTCTTGAATAAGATGTGAGGAATGCTAAAGTGCAGAAATATAGTGTTCTTTTTAATGAGACTCTTCCTATGCACCAAGATTGGGCTTCCAGTGTGGGACAGTAAAAGGCTGGAGTTCGGTGAGGGCTCCTTGTTTAAGCAGAGATGTGACAGCCAAGATGGAATTAGGGTGGAGTAAGGAGATCTGTGAAGACTTGAGCTCTTAATCAGCATTTCTAGAATACTAAGAAAGTGGGTGGATTGCTAGAGAAGAGGTCAGGACCAGGCACCTTTGAAGTAAAGGGGCAAGAAGGGCAGAGAGATGGGCATTGGATGGTAAGGTGGAAGGGCCTGTCTGAGCCATCATCCCCTGCTCCTAGCGCACAGGCAGTGTGGGGAGACACAAGATAGTGAGTCAGCAGAACTCTGCTCAATTCCCAGTCTTACTCCCACTTGGTCACCTGCTCTTAGGTCAAATCATATCACCACGTCAGCCCTGGAATTCCCAATGAAGGGGAAGTGGTACATGCCCAACCAAGTTCCTGCCAGACACCAACACTCACATGCCTGCAGACCTCAGGTGAAGGGCCATTGGTGGGATCTTGTTCCTCTTCTTTTTCCCAGCAGTTGTCACAATGGAAACCGTGAGGACACAATTACTGGAATTGTAAAACCACATGCCACATGCCAATTTGCCTCTAAGCTGCAGTTGAACACGTGTCCATAAGAAATACATCCTAGCTATTTTACTTATACCTATAACTATAATGAACTTTAACTGTTAAAAACAAGTTTTAAAAAAGATTATTTCATCCAAAATCTACCACCCAGATCAAACTGTGGAAAAAAATATTGGTGAATATCTTTGGGTAAGCATGTCTTCTTTTTTTCATAATATATGTCTTCTCAAGTTTCTTTGAGTAAAATATAGCACATTTATTTATCCATAAAAACAACAAGACTGAGCCAGGTGAGCTGGCGCTTACCTTTAATCCCAGCATTCAGGAGGAAAAGGTACGGGGATCACTGTAAATTGGAGGCCAGCCTTAGATTACATAGTGAATTCCAGGTCAACCTGGGCTAGAGTGAGACCCTACCTAGAAAACACAAACAAAACCAATAAGACTGAGATCCTATTACACATGAGGCTCTATATTCTGCTTTTCCCATAATTGAAAATATGTGATAAAATTTCTATATACAACAAAAATTATTTTGCAAGCTAATAGCTAACAGTTGTACAATTCTCTTTTTGTTAACCAGGTGCTCCTCCTGCTGAGCCGCTCCCCCCCCCACTCCTATTCTCACTGCATGTTATAAGGCTGTCCCCTTGGCAGGGAAGGGCATAGGGAAAAAATGAGAACCATTTATATCTGGACCCTGGTTTAGCCAATTTCTTGTTACTATATCAAAAAAGCTAAAAGCAAGTACTTTAAAAGGAGTAGAAGGTTCCTCAACTCATGATAATCCATGCTGGGAAGTTCAAGGGAATGGCTTCTACTTCTTCTCAGCAACTGGAACGGGCCTTCCTGCTGTGGCATAACATGGTACAGAGCTTCACATGGAGAGAGAGCCAGTGGTACTACTTCTGATATTTCTTCCTTTTCCACTCTGGTCTCCATGTCTGGATGCTGCATTGGCACACACACCCCCACACACCCCATATTACATCACACCTACACACATGCATAAAAATGTCAAGAATGTCTGGGCATGGTGGCACACTTAGGAGGCAAAGGAGGAGGATCACTGTGAGTTCAAGGCCAGCATGGGACTACAGAATGAGTTCCAGATCAACCTTGGGCTAGAGGGAGACCCTACCTTGAAAAAACAAAAAATCAAAACAAACAGAAAATAGCTGGGCATGGTGATGCATGCTTTTCATCCCAGCACTTGGGAGGCAGAGGTAGGAGAGTTGCTGTGAGTTCGAGGCCAGCCTGAGACTATATATTGAATTCTAGGTCAGCCTGGGCTAGCGTGAGATCCCCCCCAAACAAAGTCAAGTATGAATTATAAATATAATAATAATATAATATAAATATAATAATAATATAATAAATATAAATATACCATCCCTAAAGAGTGCCCAAGGTACACTGCTTTTGAATGAGGTTATTTTCACTCATCAAACAATTTATTGAGTTTTCAGAAGTACCAGGTAATACAGTTACTCATTGCATCATCCTGGGCTAAGCCAGTGTTCCAGGCCACTACTCCATCACATAAGCAGCAAGGTATGAACACGAGTGGATAGAGAAAGCACCTCAAAGACAATAAAGACGAAAAAGCACTCTTCTTCAAAGAGCTTATTGTTTAGTATAGGTACATGAGAAACATGCCAACACTGACCTCACAACTTTCCTCACAGGCATAGACTTTGAGCCACACAGCTGGGTTTGAATACTGGTCACCACTTTCTAGTGCATATAGCTCTGCACAACCCATCCAGTCTCACTAAGCTCCCAAGGGGAGGTATGAATGGCAAATGTGCAGAAGCCCTAATGGGGTGTTTGGCATGCAATTAACATGACTCAGCAAGGTCCTTAGGCTTCCTAGAGTGAAGCACTGAGACCAGGTGAGAAGACAGGGAACACTTTTCAGGAAAGGAAGGTCTCAATCTTTGGGAAGGTTCTAATAACACACATGGCATAGGTTGGGCTGCAAAGGGATGTCAGAGTCTGTGCCAATGAATGGAGGTTGAGCTGTGTGAGACTGGTCAGAGCAAAGTCAAATGGCAGAGACTAGATTTGCCTCATACTCTGAGTCCTATGGAGCAGTGAGCAGGATTTAAGTCAGGAAGTCAGGAAATTGTTGGCTCAAGGGACTGGCTCCAGCTTGGTAAGAAGTGAGGAGATCAAGGCTTCTAGGTGTCTTGGAGGTGAACTCACAGGCACATGGAAGGGGATGTAGGTGGGCCATGGCAGGCTGCTATGGAAACCTAAGCTGGTGGAGGGGGTAGTGGAGGAATGGGAGATAGGGTGGGGTAGGGATAATACAGAGGAGCCAAGTTGGCTTAATGAGTACCTCAACAGATGGGTCCTCACTGGATTTCCTGCTCTGTTGTCACTTAAGTTCTAAAGAGCTCTGAATAAGAAGCCCACCAAATAATATACCAATTCTCACAATTAGGGGCTGGAGTGATGGCTCAGAGGTTAAAGACGCTTGCTTGCAAAGCTTGAAAACCTGGGTTCAATTCCCCAGTCACCCAAGAGATCCTGGCATACTCCCCCAACACTTAAATAATAAATATTTTTTAAAATCTCATAAATGATGTAGCCCGTCTTAGAAGGAGACTGAAAAGATATTTAGTCATGGAGTGGATCAGGGAAATGAGAAGCTGAAAGAGTCATGGGGAATTTAGATGAACAAAAGAGAAGATAAGTAGACATCATGTGTGAATTGCCAGCCTTCACTAGGACATGTAAAATAACACTTTGGGAATTAGGCATGAACTCTTAGCTAAGAATCTGGAGCTACAGTTTTGTGTGAAAGTCATATTACCAGGTTAACCTTTTTCAAACATGTCTGAATGTTTTCATGATATATATTACTTTTGCAAGTAAAAAATACAGTTAAAATAATTCATTTGAATTATACTATATGAAGTTTGAGAATGGATATAGTAAAGAAAGGTATAAAAGGGCCTAGGGGCTTAGAGATGTGGGTAAGTGGCTAAGGTGCTGATTTGCAAAGCCTAACAACCTGGGTTCAATTCCCCAGTACCCATAAAAAGCCAGATGCACAGTGGCACATGCATCTTGAATTTGTTTAAAGTGGCTAGAGGTCCTGACGCGTCCATTCTTTCTCTGTCTCTGTTCTGAATCTCTCTCTGCTTGTAAATAAATAAATAAATATTTTTAAAAAGAGCCAAGAATTGAATCTGGAATACCAGTTATGGACTAAATTTTGTCACTCTCCCTCTACAAGATGCGTGTGTTGAAGTCTTAATACCCCATATCCTGGAATGTGACTATCTTTGGAGAAAGAAACTTTATAAAGGTGATTAAATTAAATTAAGGTCATTAGAAAGTCCTAATCAAAGATGACTAGTGTCCTTTTAAGAAGAGATGGCTAGAAAACACACACGTACACACGAACATGTGAGGCCACAATGGAGAAGCTGGGCATCTATAAGCTAACAAGAAAGGCCTCAGAAGAAACCCATGACCTTGGCTTCATCATCATGGAGATGATTTGAATGTGTCTCCTAAGTTCCAACCTCAGTATATGCTATAATTATTCTAAATGTATATATCTATGATAAAGTTTATTTTAGGTTCATGTGCTAGAAGTTTAGTCTGCAGTATGGGAATGTTGAGGAGCTGGAACTATTAAGTGGTGGGGCCAGCTGGGAGGTGCTGGTTGTACCACCTTTGAAAGGGATTCATGTGGTTCTTGTGGAAACCTGGTCAGTTCCTTAGAAATCAATTTATTATAAAAAGATAGAGCCTGGTTTCTGAATCTCGCCATGTGATCTCTGTGCTTTTACCATAGTGATATTACCTACTGTGAGGCCCTCTCAGAGCTGAGCAGAAGCCAGGCAATGCTCTTGGATGTACAGAAATCTGAGCTAAATAAACCTGTTTATTTTATAACTTCAGACAGTTTGTTGTAACAATAGAAAGTAGAGCAATACACCAACCTCGCTGACACCTTGATCTTAGCTTCTAGTTTCCAGAATTGGAAGACATAAATGAGTTAAGCTTTCTAGTCTGTGGTATATCATCATGGCAGACCTAGAAGACTAACATGATCATCTTCCTTTAGAAGAACAAGAAGAGGTAGAAAAGTCTTTAGAGAAAGCACAGGAAATGGTTGAGTAGGGGGAAGGAGAGGGGAAAGCAGAAAATGAAGTCACAAAAGCAAAGGGCATCTCAAAACTGGGGAGTCGTCACCAGTGCCAGTCATAAGGAGGAAGGCCAGTGAGAACACTGGCTTCCAGAAAGTTGTTAGGCTTTAAATCAGGAAGTTGTTGGTGACTTTGGAGAGGATGATGCCACTGGTGAAATAGGGGAAATCCAGGTACATTGGGTTAGGGAGGCGGACACAACAATGTCTAGGCACAGTCATTCCTTACATTCAAGAAGTTTCCACATGAAGGTTAGGAACGAGATGGGACAGAAATGTTTGGGCAAGACAAACTGAGGGAGAACATTTTTAGAGTGGGGGAATCCCTAAGTAACCCCAGCAGGGATTATAGTCCTAACCTACCTGTGTTAAACGAGAAAAAAGGACCAGAGGGGAAGGCCATGAAGCTCAGGGGGATAGCTAAACCATAGCACTCCTTAGGCAGAAGAAAGTGAGCCTGTGCTTGCTCCACATTCTGGTCAGAAGGCCTCAGGCTTTGGAATTGACTGCCATTGTTTAGTTCCACCTAGCTTGTTCTGATCACTACCCTAGCTGAATTTAGATGGGTGTGGACTGCTCCTAGCATGAGATACCTGTCTGTGTCTATTACTCAAGGGCTTCTCCATCTGCAGGGCTGAAGTCAGTCTGTTTTGAATTCAGCAATGAGAATAAGCCACAGCCACAGAGGTCAGAGATTCTGAGTGTTCCAAGGGGACTCAGAGCTACTTCCTGCTCATCCCACTCTTCAGCAAAAGGACAGGGTTCTTCCTGTTCTGGTCCTCCTGGGCTCAGTCTTCAGGCAATCGCTTTGTTTTTTTGGGCATTGGTTGCTGAAACTCTGGGCTGCCTCAGATCTAGGACTCTGTTTCCTTTGGCTGGTGGTTTTCAAGCTTTCAAAGAAATAGCTAAACCCATCTTTTAAATAACACATGACAAAGTTCCCTAAAATACCAAATGGCGAACAGTGCATTTTACACATATATTTCCACTATAACCTCCAACTTATTACATTCACACAGCATAGATCCCAGCAATGGGAACTTCAGGCTGCTTCATAAATGGAAAATGTAGAAACTGGGGTTATAGGAAACTATGGCAGTTTGAAGCCAGCCTCAGGGTTCAGTTTGTTTCTACAGTTTACTTTGGTCAATTATAATAAGAAATTCCTCCTTCACACAGGAAAAAAAAAAAAAAAACAAAAAAACAACTGTAAACTATCATAGTTAAAAAAAACAGCTTTGCAATCTTGAGATATTCTTTAAGTAATCAGCAAATGCTAGGAAAATATTTATTTAGAAGTCTTTACAAAAAATGGCTTAGATTTCAACACATTTAGCTTGTTGATTTGCAGTGTGTATATATTTGTAAATGACACATTTGAATCCATTATACTCCAGTATGCAAAATAATTTAGCAATCTCTTAAAGCTGAGATTTGAATCAAATATTTGTATGGTGGTTTTGAGGAATATAGATGAAACCACTGCATTAAAAAAGAAATCACCTTTCTGGGAGTGATGGCTCATGCCTATCATCACACATTTGAGATGTAGTGGCAAGAGGATCAGGAGTCTGCTCAAGGTCACTCTAGGCTACACAGTGAGTTCAAGGTCAGCCTGAGCTACATGAGACCATGTTTCAAACAAAACAAAACAAAACCTAAACAAGAAACACCGTAAGTCTGAACCTATTCACCAACCAACAAACTTTTTCTTAATGCTGATTTTATGACAGATTCTTTGTGGAGCTGGAGTCACAGAATAAAAGATAGCAAATTGTCACCCACAAGGACTTTACCTGGAAGATAAGCTAGAAGCAAGGAGAAATTCCATCCTTTGCAGCCTGTGAAAAGTGTTAGGGAGACTCAGAAGACTGGCACATGGTGGACTCCAGGCATTGGTGGTATGATGGTACAGGGCATAGATAGAAAGCAGGCTTCTGGAGGCCATGAGCTCTGTGCTGGGAACTCAGCTATCCCCTTTATCTGCAGGGGTTCATTTCAAAATATTCTTCAGAAGCCTAAGCCACAGATAGTTCCAACCTCGGTATATGCTATAATTGTTCTTATATGTATATATCTATGATAAAGTTTATTTTAGAAACTAGGCATAATAAGAAATTAATAATAGTTAATGCCAAATTAGATGGTAATTATAACACTAAACTGTAATAAGAGTCATTTGAAACTCACTAATTATTTTCAGAATGTTCCATTTAAGGTGAGATAGTAGCAGATAACTTGAGCTACTAAAAGCAAATTTCAAGGAGGGGGTGTGGAAGGGAGAGAAAAGAGGAAGGAATTCCGGAAAGGAGGGCTGAGGACTAGACCTAGGAGAATGGCGCGGCGCACGGTGCTTGTGCTGCTCACAAGCCAAGCTGGAAGGGCTGGTGCAGTTGGGAGTACAGGAGACAAGGCCAGGAAGGTAGGTGTGCCAAGTCCTAGGAGGCACTTCAGGATAAGAGGTGCCTCAGCTCTACCCTACAACTGATGGATTTAAGCTGGAGGATGCTGTTACACAATTTGTACCTTTTTAAAAAAAGATTTTATTTTTATTTATTTATTAGAGAGAGAGAGGGAGAGAGAGATAGGGAAAGAATGGGCACTCCCGGGCCTCTAGCCACTGCAAACGAACTCCAGATGCATGTGCCATCATGTGCATCTGGCTTACGTGGTTCCTAGAGAATCAAACCTGAGTCCTTAGGCTTCACAGGCATGCACCTTAATTGCTAAGCCATCTCTCCAGCCCATTTGTGCCTTTTCTTTGTTTGTTTAGTGTGCACATGTATATACATGTCTATGTGTGTCGGTGCATGTGTGTGTGTGTACATGTGGAGATTATTCCTCTCAGGTGCTAGCCACATGTTTCTTCTTTTCTTTTTTCTTTCTTTCTTTTTTTTTTTTGAGACAAGGGCTCTCATTGGCCTGGAGCTCGCTAAGTAGGCTAAACTGGCTGGCTGATGAGCCTCAGGGATCTGGCTATCTCTGCTTTCCCAGGTGTGGGAATACATGTGTGTGATATCATGGCCAACATTTTTATATGGGTCCTGGGGATCAAACTCAGTCCTCTTGCTTGTAAAGCAAGCACTTTATTGACTAAGCTCTCTCCCCAGCCCATTGCTTTTGTATTAAACTATAAAATTCACATAGTGTCATGCCAATGAAAAGGAAACTGTTTTTCTTTTATGATTCTCATCATGGGGCCAAAATATATTTTCCAGATAGATGCTCATTGAAGTGAACCTAAGTGGGGACAATATGGGATTCATGACATCACAGAAAGGCCAAATAAACCAAATGCAAGTACCTCAGTGTGACTGCATTCCTAGTACTGTTTCAGAGCTTTGAAATGTTTGATGTCAAGTGTCATGTGCAGTGAGAAAATAAAAGTACTCTGTCATCATTGCATCAGTAAAGTCTTGGAAAGGGAATGGGTGGGGAGTTTATGTGGTTTTTGAAACAGGAAGTTTTACCTCAAAGTGTGTCATTTCTGAAGTAAAGAAAGTTCTGATAGAATTTAGAAAAGTGGGTACAATAGCAATTTGATGTTTTCAACATATTTATTTGTAGTTGAGTAGATAAACAGACAACTTTTTTAAAATCACAAAACCTACGTATTATTTGCATGCAAAGTGACTAAAATATATGCACAATTGGCCCTTCTGAAATTTTTACGAAGCCAAAGAAATTCTTGTTTAGCTTTGTGAAAGATATAATTTATGGCCTGCAAATCCAGATTTTGAAATTTAAAACACAGGCTTTCAACTTTTAAAGGCTCACTTGAAATTTTGAGAATGGAAACAAAGATATAAATGTTGGTTATCATCATTGTAGAAAAAACATTATGATTTAAATAATGCTAAAAGCACATCCACAAACTCCAGCCATCATAAGGAAAAGTATGGAGCATCTCTGTAGTTTAAAGGTGTCAGCTCATCTAGCTCAGAATAAAACAGGCTCTAGTCAAAAAGAGTATCATACAGAAGACTGTGGCCCGAGAGGTTCACCTTTACCTGGAAGGCCCAGCTCCCCCTGAATAGCTAGTGGGCTCTGGCTTCAGGATTCTTATTCCCCCTGGGAGTGGGAGGAGGCCTGGATGGCCCAGTGTCCATGCAGGCATCCTGACCTTGGAAATTGCAGAAACGCCTCCCCAGATCTCCAGAACTCCTCCATGCGGTGAGCAAACAATTCCTGGAGGGGATGGAGGAGGTGAAGATGAATCAGGACTGTATTGCTACTTTAATCAGATGCTTAAGACAAAATGTTTAATTCATATTGTGTTTACATTTTGATGCCTGAAATTTGATCACTGCAAATGGTCTGTTATCGAAAGAAGAGCCAGAAAAAAGGGTTAGGGGTGTTATCATAGTGTGGTGGTAAAAACCTTGAACTCTGAGGCTACACTTCCTGGGCTTGAATTCTCATAATCCTTATTAGCTGGCTGTCTACTGTGGACATGTCATTTACTCTTGCTATGCCTTTATTTGCCCTGCTGAAGAATGGGAGCAATGAAGAGGGACAGTGAGGGGGCCTAAGCACATTCACACAAGTAAAGTCTATAGAAGAGATCACTTGGAGAGCCAAGGGTTTCTGCAGCCCATCCCTCCTGCACCCATTTGTGGATCAGGCAATGGTTGGCTGGACTTGTGACAACTCTTGCTGGAAGTCTCCCTTGGGAGTCAAGAATCCCCACCCATACCTCCTAAGAAATCCTTGCCTTTCAGCCATGGTGACCCATGCTCTTCTTAATTTCTCTCTCTACTATCCTGGTTCTGTGTTGAGCTTACTCTATCCCTACCCCACTCATTCCACATTCACTCCTCCAAGGGGTGTGGTTACTTTCTTATATCTGGGACAAAGCCCCCAACTAATTGCAGCTGGTGGGAGGAAAGTTTTTATTTTGTCTTATAGTCACAAGGGAAAGTTTCATGATGTCAGGAGAAAGGATGGCATGAGCAGAGGCTCCTTGCTACACAGGTGGAAAACAGAAGCAGGAGAGAGAAGTGATCTCTGGCAAGGGGGAAGTGGCTATAAGACCCCTAAATCCACCCCCAGCAACACACCTCCTCTAGCAAAACTCTACCTCCCAAATTGCCACCCACTGTGGATCAAGCATTCAGAACACTTGAGTTGATGGGGGACATCTGGTTCAAACCACCACAAAGGCCTCTCTTTCTCCTCTTCTGTCCTCACTAAGCTAGCTTGTCTATGTCCACAGGATCTGTGGTTGGCAACATATAGCACTGCACAACATGACACCTGCCATTCAGAGCTCTCTGAAGAGTATAAGGACCAGTTATCCACTTCATTCTTGACAGGACTTTGCATGCCTTAGAAGCTCTGCCAGCCAAGTAAGTGAAACCCCCCCTCATGCTCTTACATCCCCCCACCGGGACAGCCCAGGTCAGTGGCTAGCAGGACCACCCATGCAGGTCTGGGGAGTACCTCCACTGGCTTCTTTCCTGGCCAGTTCACACACAAGCCTGTTAGCTCTACTCTTCAGCATCTCTGACATAAGCTTACTCACTGCTCATTCTCAGGGTGCCCTAGGCTACTTTTGTCACTTTTCTGTAGCCTTTAATCCTATCTACCTATATGGTATACATAAAGGATGGTTGAGGAATAGTTAACTCACTTTGAGAAATGAATTGCCCAGTTTCAAATAAAAAATTCTACAAATAAAAATATGCAAAGATAATTAGAGATGGAGAGACAGAGGAGCTAGGGAGGGGTTCTCTGTCCAGGTCCTATTTAAGGAAGGGGACTCCAGGTCTGCCAGGGGTTTACAAGTCCTGAAATGGAAATGAAGCTTGAACGGTTCAAGCTTGGGGTCAGTCACAGGTGGGAGGCAGAGGGGTGAGTGGGTCAGTGAATTTAAGTTCTCACAGGTTGGTCTCTGTATGGCTTTGGAGGCCTTGGGGGAAGAGGTCAAATTTTATTTCAAATGCAATGTGGGGTGTTTGTTTGGATATGAAGTATTGCCTTAAATGACTCATTGGTAAGACTTCCCCTCCAGTTGGTGGATCCAACTGTTGAAAAGTGATTGGATCATGAGAACTCTGACCCAGCCAATGGATTAGTCCACTCCTGGGTGAATAATAGACTGGTATTATTGGGAGGTGGGGCCTAGTTGGAGAAAGTAGGTCCTGCGGTGTGTCCTTGGTTGTTCTAACTTATCACTGCCCCTCTCTTTATCTCCTTTGCTTCCTGGTGACCATGAGAAGAATAGCTCTGCTCCTCTCTGCCTTCCCCACCATTATGCTTTGCCTCACTGTAGGCCCACTGTAGGGGTGTGCTCAAGAGTCTACAGGATGCAACAACTGAAACCACAAGCAAAATTAATCTCTCCCCCTTAAATGCTTTCTCTCAGGTAATTGCCACAGCCATGGTGGCTTGTAAGCAGAGGAATGACTTGCTTTTATTACCTATGTTTAAAAAGTATTAAAAAATGTTTCAGCATTCAAAATATATCTACGTAGAGATGGTAGTTCAGTTGTTGACTATGGAAGACTTATTAAGCTGGAAGACTCAAGGGTCTCCTTGAGTTGTTTTAATAAAGGTGAGAAGGATACCCATCGGCTCTCAGGAATTAATCTGTAAGGCCTCACCACATCTCCATTGAGTCTGCCTCTGATGGAGCTCATGGCACACAGAAGCCTTCAACTGATTCTTGCTATGGTTTGGGTTTTAATGTCCCCCACAAAGCCCATGTGGTAAAGATTTGGTCCACAGGATGCTACAACTGGGATGTGGTGATTATTCAAAAGTGAGGCCAGGTGGTAGGTCGTTAGGCCACTGGGGTTATTCATTTGAAGGAGACTGTAGGGCATTTCCTTGTACTCTTTTTGCTTTCCAGCCATGATCCCAAGGCTTTCCACCAACTTGGGATCCTCATGAAAGCATTGCTCTAGGAAGAGGCTGCCTAAAAGGAAAATCACCTGAAAGTCCCAAGACTGCAGACACCACTTTGGTAACCCAGCCAAGTGGCCAAGTGCTTCAGAGGACAGCTTTGTCTGCACAGGCAAGAATATTCTTGAGAAAAGCTTTTCTCTGATAACTTAAGACTGTCAGGCATAGTGTAAATCCTAATGGGAAAAAGTCGCTGATAACTTTGTGCATGCTGTGACTGCCTTTGACCTCGTCCCTCAGCCAGCATCCCCCATTCTCAGAATCCATGTTCTCCCCACTCTTCTGTTCTGGGCTGGCACCCATGGTCTTCTTGTCTAGTTTTGTTTAGCTTTGTTTTGGTGTTGGTGCTGTGGTTGGAACCCAGAGCCTTGCACATGCTGGCTACATGCTAAGCAAGTGCTAGGTGGAGACCACATTCCTAGCCACTCCTTTATTTTTCTTCTTAATTTTCCAATGGAGCAAGCTGCCAATCTTCCAACTTTTCCCTCTCACACCACACTAGCCTGAATAAGCACATGAGAGCCAGCCGTGTGTTGGGGCCTGAGGGAGAATGTGGCATTGGAGCCTCTGCTAGCACTCAGGGTCCCCTCTGTTGTCACCTTCCATGTTTCACTGAGCCTCATGGTCCTGCTGGTGGGGGGGTGATAATCACCTGTTTCACAGATGAGAAGCAGTAGTTTATGAAAAGCTTGAACACTTTCCCCAGAAGGGCTCAGAGAGAAGATGGTTTGTCAAGGAAAATCTGAGGTAGGGATTTTGTTCTGGGGTAAGCCTGGCTTTGCCCTCATTTTATTCTCATTACTCACTGAAGCTTAGTTGTGACCTGAGCGAGACAGATTCCCTCGAGGTCACGTTCGCTGGGTACCATGTTACCTCTCTGTGTCTACCATCTCTTCCTTCCCCCGACACGCCCTATCCCTTGTTCACAAGTGTTAGATAAGTCACTTCATTATCTCTGATCCAGATTCCCCATGGCCAGCTGCTCAAATCTCTCAGATAATTCAGACAATGCTTACTTCTGTTCTCAAATGCTGATTGTTTTTCAAAAGTAACTTTTTTTTTCCATGAAAACAAGACTCAGTTTTCACAGGTGGGGAGCTGTGGCCTTTTGTGTATAAGGTCTGCATCTGCCAGCAGAGGGGCAAGATGACAAAGCCATCAAGACCCACAGGGCCAGTTCATTTCAAACCGCTCCATGATGCGTTCACGCAAATTAGGACTCCTGGCCCCAGCACAGTGTAACCAATGTAAAAAACACGGACAGCTGGCTCTTTGTAACAGCCTACACTGGAAACTATCCAAATGTCTATCAGCTGTAGAATAAATGTTTAAGCTGTGGTACTTTTGTACAATGGCATACCAACAAAAAAATAGAATGACCTGTCTGTAGGTAACACGACGGACAAATCTCATAGGCATAACGTTTTGTGAGAGAGGCTAGAAGAGAGAACTCACCCTATGATTCCATTGACTTGAAATGTAAAAGCAGGCAAAACTAATCTACGGTGTTAGAATCAGGATGTTGTCTGCCCTAGGGGGTGGGTAGTGACAGGAAGCTGGAATAAAGAGGCTTCTCGGGTATAGGCTATAGTGAGGTTCACAAATGAAATTCAGTTTGTGAGATTCATTCAGCTGGACACCTGTGAAGAGTACATTTTTCTGTATCTATGTTCTCTTCAGTGTAAACTAAAAGTCAAAGAAAACTTCAGGAACTGGCTTTGTCCATCTGCAATATTATATATGTTATTTTTATCCCTATTAACCTGTGAAGATCTTCAGTTTCTTCAATAATCAAGTGACTCCGTGATTAGTGGGAAATAAGAGACAGCAACTGAGGACTTCTTTTACCTTTTTTTGGGGGGGAGTGGAGTTTGAAGTACAGTCTCACTCTAGCCCAGGCTGACCTGGAATTCACTATGTAGTCTCAGGCTGGCATTGAACTCACAGTGATCCTCCTACCTCTACATCCCAAGTGCTGGGATTAAAGACGTGCACCACCACACCAAGCCTTTGACCTTAGTTTTAAACATAATCTCTAAAACATTAGACTCTCATAGAAGTCACACTTTGGACATACCATAAATACCTTATGGATATTACATGAGAGATTTGTTCTCTAATTGAGCTAACCTTAAGAAGGCAGGTAACATTTCCTCTATGTCTTTTTTTTTGCTAGCACAAGATTGATCTCAAGTTCTTATGATGAGATCTTGAATTATAGAAATACACACACACACACACACACACACACACACACATATAGGTTGGAGAAAATGAAAATAAAAAGACATGGAGATCAGCAGTAGAGTATCCTTCCAAATAAAGCTAATAATATTTGATGAAACAGATTGCCCCCTCTTCTTCTTCCTCTCCTCCCTTTTCTATCTATCTTTTTTTCTGTTTTTATTCCGTTTTTCCACCCACTCCTTTTTTTGTGTGTGTGTGATAGTGTCTTTCTACACAGCCTAGGCTGGTCTTGAACTTGGGATCTTATTGCATCAGTGTCTGAATGCTGAGATTATAGGTGTATGACACCATGCTGGGCAGAAAAATCAGAAGGAGCCATTTAAACATATACTTTCCTGTCACAGACTTGGAAAATCTCATGTTATGCCTCTTAAATGTAATTTCATTATTCATGGATGACAGTGTCATACTTTTTGGGTGACTGAATAAAAGAAACAAGCACTGCATTTTGTGTCTGTAAAACAGTTTTCTGAAAGGATGTGGGGACGAGAGGAGGCACAGGGTATAGTTGGATAGAAGAAAGAACTTATAACACTCTCTAGCATCGTAAGGTAATGATTGTTGATAACTAATTTTGTAATTTTCAAACTATCTAATAGAGAGGATTTTCAGTGATCTCAATACAACAAATGTGTGAAATGACATGTATGTTAATTCCCTTGATCTGATCACACATTGTATACAGTATGGAAATGTCACACTGTGGCCCATAAAAATGTAAAATTCCGTGTCAATAAAAATACAAACACCCCAGGTTTACTGATATATAAGTTTTACTCAAGACTAGAACAAGTCATTGCTATACATGCTAGAGGCAACAAATTTGAATTTTAATTTAGCTCTACCATTGATATTACTATATTTGCTCTGTTAAAATAATGCACCTATAAATTTTTCTCTAACATGACTCAAAGTCACAGTAATCTTGCATTTGCATTTTTTTTTCTTTTCTTTTTTGAGGTGGGGGTTCTCACTCTAGCTCAGGTTGACCTGGAATTCACTATGTATTCTCAAGGTGGCCTCAAACTCCAGGCGATCCTCCTACCTCTGCCTCCTGAGTTCTGGGATTGAAGGCATGTGCCACCATGCCTGGTTTGTAATCTTGCAATTGTTTAGGAAACATTCTCTTCAAAACCCACCTTTGATGGATGTTGGGACATGGCTCATGTTGCCAAAGAGGAGTTTCCAATGGCTCTTGGAAGAGCCATGTTCAATTTGCATTTGATTTTCTGCATTCAGATATTCCAGCTACTGAGTCTTCTTGGCTCTGTCAATTTCTTCCATTAATTTCAGGCTGTCTTTTGAGGCAGTTATCTGATAGGTGGCTGTTCATCATGTTTAAATATCCCACTTAAACAGACTTATTGTGCCCAACCCCCTCATGATAATTTGTATTGGTTTTCTGTCATCTGCACACTAAGGTATCTTGATTTATCCAGATCGAAAGTTCCCTCAAAGGGACTCAAGGAACTTCTTATCAATTCCCTGTGCACCCTAGTTGTCCTCTTATGGCCACCAGTTATTCGTCATTGTTGGCATACAGAAAGTCTATTCATTCTTAGCATGCCTTGGACCTCAGAGATAGGGAAGGAATCTACCCCTTTCTTCCAAACCACCCGAACAGAGTAATCGGAGCCTGGGCGTTTTCAAGCCAAGGTGAGATATGAAGCAGAAGCCATTGCCAAGAAGTTCCTGTTAGCTGAGAGGACTGGTGTCAGAGACAGATATGAAGAGAACTGTCTCTCACGTAGGAAGGCAGCCATCAGAAGATGCAGCAGACAGCAAAAGAGCCCTCTATGTAGGGACAGGGGGTCACATTTTGCCTTCTGGCCCTGGCCCTAACCTCGGGTTTCCTGAGGGCTGTGGCTTGAATGGGAAGTGACCTCCACTAGCTCATGCGTTTGAATACTTGGTGCCCTCTGATGGTGTTATTTTGGGAGATTGTGAAAACTTTTGGACATTGAGTGTAGCTGGCTTATAGTTACAGGTTATAGGTTATAGTTACAGGCCTTGAGAGTTGGTAGGCTAGCCTTTCTTCTGGTCTGGCTCTGCTTCCTGGTCTATGCCATGTCACAAACAGTTGCTTCATGCTCTAGCCACCTTGGATCGAGTCTCTGTCATGTTTGCTACACCATGATGGGTTGTACCCTTAAATCATGAGCCAAAATAAACCTCTTTCTTTAAGTTGCTTCTGTCAGGTATTCTGTCACAGCCACAAGAGGCACACCAAATGTGCTGTGTAGAAAGACACTGATCACCCGATGGACTCAGAGGAAAGAGGTGGTTTTCTTTATTTTATAAAAGAAAAAAAAAATTCTAGAATTAGGAAATAAAATGTGTCTAAAATTTTTGTATGAACAAAAATATATTTTTAGTAAATACCTTCCCAACCATGAGCATGCAAGTGATCCTGATTTAAGTCAAAAACAAAAGGGAGGGATTAACTGTTTGGGCCCCCTCCCAACTTTCTGCTTACTTTCTTTCCTAAATTAAATCTTGCTTAACTTGACCACTACCAATAAATAAATAAATAAATAAATAAAGGCATGGAAGTAGGATGGGGATCTAATGGGTTTTAGTGGGAGAAAAAGTAGAAATGAGAAGGTAAGTGGACGGATCAAAATGCATTGTATACATGTATGAAATTGTCAAAAATAAAAAAGAATATGAGATACAAATGTCACTGAATTAGTTTGTTAAGACTATTCACAAAATACTAGAGAATGGATGGTTTTAATCACAAAACTTTATTTTATCAGTCCTGGACTGGAAGTCAGAGCAAGCTATCAGCACAGTTAGTTTCTCTTGAGCCTCTATCTCACTTATGGATGCCTACCTTGCTTTATTTCCCCACAAACTTCCCCCTGTGTGTGCCATTGTCCCAATATTTTCATATATCAACACTAGTCATCATTACAGCTTTGGATATGCTCTAATGACCTCAATGTACCTTAATTATCTCTTTAAAAACCCCACTTACAAATCTAGTCACATTCTAAGGTTAGGATTAGGTTAGAATTTCAACATACAAATGTTAGAGAGATCATTTCAGCCCATAACATTCAACAACAACAACAACAACAACAACAATAATGGATGCTGTAGTCAACTATCAATTGTGCAACTTTTAGAAAATTTAGAACACTTGATAGATTCCATTTCTCTTTGAAATAGGATAAATGAGCTATCTTCATCCAGTAGGATATCATTTCCTCATCAGAATGGATAAAAATAAAGCAGGATAATGAATGTCTTTCTCCAGGAACTCCTCAGGTATGTTGGCTGAGAGAAGTGAGGAACCATTGTCATAAGTAGGTCAAGCTTGCCTGGGCTGAGAAGCCAATGGAAGCCTGGACCTCATCCTTTCTCAGTTTGGTATGTGTGTCCTTCAGGGGCTCTGGCAAGGCCAGACCATTTTTCCTTAATGAGAGTCCCTCTCTAGGTAGCTTTGCCAAGTGAGTTCAGTTCTAGGTATGGTCATATTTGACAAGTGCCAAGGTGGAAAATAAGGAAAGAAAGGGCATGGATCCTGTCTTTGACCTTGAATAATGCTTTGAACTTTGGAAAATTACCCAGAAAAATATATATAATTGAATGTTATACAACACTGACATTTATTATATTCAACACAAGAGAGTGTTTTATTTTTATTCTAAATCTCTTCATGGATTTCTGATATGATAATTATATTTGTTGGGAGAGGGTGAAAAGTAAGGGGAAGCAGGTCCCTGAAGGAATGCCTTAGAAATATGTCACGTCCCCTTCTCCTTCCTTTGTCTTCTCTGCTTCCTGAACGTCATGAATTGAATCCTCTTTGCCACATGCTTCTTCTGCCATATTGATCTGACTCACCTCAGGCCAAAACCACATGTCCAATTGACCTTGGACTGACGCTAAGTTGTTCTTCTCAGGTATTTTTCTCAGTGAAGAAATATCTTGCATTATAATGCAACTATAGGTATGTATTTTTTCTTTCTGTTTTGGTGTGTATGCTTTACATATATGTGCATATGTCTGAGGATGGGTGGGAGCATGTGTGCTTTGGCATACATGGGGAGGCCAAGGGGTGACTTTTGGGTTTTGGTTCTCACCTACTTCCTTTGAGGCTGGGTCTCATGTTCCTCATTGCTGCTCCTACCAGGCTAGCTGGCCCTTGATCTTCCAGAAGATTCTCCTGTCTCTGCCTCCCTTCTCATTTGTAAGTGTGGCTGGGATTACAAATGCATTTCAGGGTGCCTTTTATGTGGGTGCTGGGGCTCTAAACTCAGGTACTCACGCTGGCCCGACAAGCGCTTCATCCCCTGAACTATCTCCGCAGCACTATATCTATAGTTTAAAAGTCAACTGCCTGCCACTCTTTTGTTGTTTAAAGACATTCTAGTTTTCATGGTGAAACAACACTGCTCAGAGGGGCAAGAGGAGCAGAAAGACCAGAACCATGTTAGGTCTCAGCTGGTCCTTCTCTGTCCCTTCTGTTTCTTCATTCACCTCGGTAGATCTTTGAGCTCATGCTGACTTGGGGACATGGCACTTGCTCTATCTTTGCTTGGACTCTTTTCTCTTATATTGTCATCTTGTGCTTATTTTCATCATCCATGTTTCAGTATAGATGCTATAGCAGTTACTTTCTCATTGCTGGGACAAAATACCTGACCAGAGCAGCTTATAGAAGGTAACGATTATATTGGCTTACAGTTTTGAGGGGAAGTTTTATTATGGCAAAGAAACCATACCAGGCCTCATCATATCTTGTTACTTCAGCAGGGAGGAAGCAGCAAGAGTGAGTTTTTTGCTCCACTCACAGGGCTAAACTAATAAACTTCAAAGATCTTCTCCCCCAACCATCCCTGTGACATACCGCCTCCAGTAAAGCTCTGCTTCTCAAAGGTTCCACCAGATAGGGATTAATTACAAACACATGGGGCATGGGACACATTTTATTTTCAAACCACCACAGATGCCAAACATCCTTAAAATGACTCTCTCATTCCTCAGTCCTGTTCCATCCTGACTTGATTCAGGCAAGTCTTCAAGTGCAGCCCCCAGACCAGCAGCACATTCCTACACCCAGTCCATACCAACAGCCAGGGCCGCCAACAGCAGTCCTACATGATTCTGTGGCCTCTCAGCTGATGTCATGTACACTCAAGCTTAGGACCACTGTTTTGCCTCACTCCTTGACCTGATTTATCTAAAGCTCTAGTTACTTTTAGTGGTTATTTCGTATATTGGCACATTTCTTGCTCTTTTGCCCATAAGAGAATCAAAGATTCATCATGTGAATGGAAACTTCTTTGGCCTGGATCTTTGCTATAGGCTTAGCAATGCCTGGCATCATGAAGACTTTATAACTACTGGAGGAATGAATAAATGAATGGCAAGATGGAGAGACAATATGAGTTGAGATCCTAGAATTAGCCTGGGTTAAACCCCAATTGTGTCACTTGCCAACCATGAGACCAAGTTATTTTAGCTTCCTAAAACAGTTCTTTGCCCTGTAAAGTGGGAAGTGACTGAAAGACCAAATGTAATCCATGTAAAGTGGCTCATAGGTGATGAATAAAAGTTCTGGTTTCAGCCAGTTCTCTCCTTCCTACAGTTGCATAGGCACAGAATGCTCCCTGGGGGCCAATGGATTCAAAGAGGAATGTGAGGCACAGAGAGATAAAGAAGATGACAAACAGGGGAAAGGAAGTCATTTGTACACAGTGGGAAAGGTGGGAGTGAGGTAAACCTTCTTGGGAGCTCCAGACATGTGTGTGAGTAAACAAAATATTTCCTAAATGAAGCCTAATGAACTTGGCAAAAAACGACCTCCTGAGCTGGAGAGATGGCATAGCGGTTAAGCGCTTGCCTGTGAAGCCTAAGGACCCCGGTTCGAGGCTCGGTTCCCCAGGTCCCACGTTAGCCAGATGCACAAGGGGGCACACGCGTCTGGAGTTCCTTTGCAGTGGCTGGAAGCCCTGGCACGCCCATTCTCTCTCTCACTCTCTATCTGCCTCTTTCTCTCTCTCTCACTCTCAATCAAATAAATAAATAAAAATCTTAAAAAAAAAAAAAAGACCTCCTATAACTGTGAGAATCAAACATGTGATCCTGAGATGACAGGGAGGCTCTGGAAAGTTCTGAAGGGCACACTTCCTATCTCATTCTTCCTCCCATGAATTTATCCCTTTCAGAATAGGAACAAGGTTCTGTGCATTTTCGTCAGGTTATTTGCCATTTAGAGCTGGGAAGACACTCGCCCTCTTTAGTATTCTTTTTCACTCAAAAAGACAGCTTCCAGCTGCATTTAAAGATCTTTAAGACTGTTACTCTCCATGGCAACTAGAGGACTAGATGAGTGGAGAGCTTTACCCAAATCCCAGGTTTCTCCATATCTTCAAATTTATCTCAATTACTGAAGGAGAGTAGCATGATGTAAACAGCAGCTTGCTTTTCTTTCTGAATTCCAAGGCCCAATACAGTATGTTTGGGCAAAAACTAGAGCAATGTGTCCTAATTTAACAAAATTCCACAGAACACAAAAATACAATATACAAAGATTGAATTTAGGCTATGATTCCTTCCCTCCCTTCTGTCTTCCTTCCCCTTTTCTTTCCCAAAGGATTTGAAATGGTATGCTTCCATTAGCTCAGTTTCCCTGGCCAGTACATTTAAAATGTACTGTACACAAACTAGGCAGAATTGTAGCATACACAAGGAGATCTAGGAGAAACAGCCTTCATCCTGAGCTTGATGAAAGGATTCTGAATGTTCCCATGGCAACATAAGGAAGGGTTCCCTTCTGCTATCTGAGTTCTCCAACCCCAACTGTCTCTGGGTATGGGGTCAGTTAGGTGGTGCATGCATCTGGAGTTCATTTGCAGTGTGGCTAGAGGCCCTGGTGAGCCCATTCTCTATTTATCTGCCTCTTTCTCTCTCTGTCTGTCACTCTCAAATAAATAAATAAAAATAAATAAAGCAATATTAAACCCAAGCATCCTTGAATCCTCAGTGCCAGCTCCTGAAATTGGTATAGGGGAGGGTACATCAGATAGCAGACCTCTTCCTCTGGTCATCTTTGAAGTTTTGCAAAATGCTGAATTGTTTGTGTAGATTAATGTTGTAATAGCATAAGTGTCTGTCCTGTTCCACAATGCAGCCTGCAAATTGTTCCAAAGAAGATCCATGGATGGAAACCTTGGGGTCAGAAGGCCAGAGATGTGCTAGTCAGCGACAGCCCTTCCACTTGCCTTCTGTAATTCTAGCCCTATGTAGGGGACCTGGGGACTGAGATATTTCTTGCTATTAGGTACTCTGATCTCAGTTCTTAGGGCTCATGACCTTTCAAAGACCCATGACAGTATTTCAGATATGGAAAAAAAAACCAACATGTGTTAGCTTCTAAACATGAAAATAAAACATTAATATGGAAGTAAATATTTGATTACCAGTGTGTGAAATGTAACCTGATAGTGGTGAGTCAGCTACCAGTTGACTGAAGTTTTATATGGTTACAAAAAATAACACCTATTTGAATCCTGAGAAAAATAATTGTAACAAAACTTCAATTTGGAACTACAGATACTATATGATAAAATGTATATGTTCTGTGGGATGCTGACATTGTAGTGGATTTGTTATGAAGTAGATTAGGGACCTGGGGGCTTTAATTATCTTAAAATGACTGAAGCAGAGTTGGACAGTGCAGTCCTAGATTTGGTTGGGCCTGATGTCATCACTTGGGAACTTATCAATTAGTGAAGGTCATGGAGCAGTGCTTTCTCATCTGCGAAATGAGTCTAAATACAATGGAGGTTATTAATGGTCATTTGTAGATGGAGAATTGTTGCTGAAATACTGATTCATTTTTATTTCTGCAGAATCCAAGGCAAACTCACAGAAGTAAACAGAAGGGCATTCTCATTCTGTGATCTTCCCACCTATAATTGATTTTTCTGTTAGTGATGGCTGCTGAGGGAACAGGTAAAGGGCTTCTCTCCTATGCCTCAAGGAATGTGTGATCTTCTGAGCAAAGGAGATTTTCTTTTTATCACACCAGTTGAAAATAGTATTTTTACATCCCTTTCGTTTTGGAAGCGAGCCGGCCCAGAGCAGGACTGTTTGCATGAGGGCTGAGAGGCTCTGGGTGAGTGGCCATTGGCTGGTAGTATCTCAGGGCACTGGCTGGGATCTGTGACTGGAATGGGTTCCATGGCAATGATTCAGATGGCCTAGTGAGGAAAACACAGTAAAAAGAGCTCTGTGCTCACACTGATTTATATAAACGGGACCTAATTCAGAGCAGTTCCAATCCTGCAGTTAATTAGGGACCATATTATCCAATAATTCTAAATCTGGTTAAATTGGAATGTCTTTTCCCCTCCAGAAGTACTCAGGTTTTCTGGATTTACTTAAGCAACAGAACCTTTTGAGCATTCCTGGGGGAGGTCTTTGGGTTGGGAGTTTGGTGTTCTGGCCTCTTGATTTGGTCGCCTTCCCTGAGGCTTGCTCTGGTTTAATGACCAGCCCTGGAGACACCCTGTGCTCTGGAGTATCAGGCATGTCAGCACCCTCTGCTCTACCTTAGCCACCCTCCCTGTCATTGGTCTTCCTTAGTTATGCAAGATTTCTTCTACTCTTGAGTCAAGAGCCTTTCCTGGGCTATCTCAGGCTACAGCAATCTTTTCTTCCAACTTTAATGACTTAGTCTGTCTTCTATAATTACAACAGAATACCTGAGACAGGGTATTTTATAAAGGAAAAAGACATCTTGGCTCATAGTTCAGGCAGTCAAAGAATATGGTACCAGCATCTGCTCTCTGTCTCTCTGGACCACCCCAGATACATGCATGGCAGAAAAGTGGAAGGCTAGGTGGATGCATGGAAAGAGAAGGTGAGACAAAGTGGTCCAGAGACCTGCTTTCATGACTCCTGACCCAGGCTATCGGGAACTGCAGTCATCCCTTTGAGCTCTTCTTAGAAACCAACAACAGACCAGTATGAAGCCACTGAAATAAAATGAAAGGGCTCCACTTGTCAGAAGGCAGAGCATAGATGGCTACGGACCAATTAGATTTAGAATGTGCAGTGGTGCCAGACTCCCAGCACTAAGATCATGAGGAAATTACCTAACCTCTCCGGGCCTCAGCTGAGGGGGACAAACCTATCAGCTTTGATCATTGTGATCAAAGATGTGATTAGATGGAAAACACATAGAACTGAACCACCGTGTTCTCGTGGGATCAGTGAACATGACCTGTTCAAAGAAGAGGGGGACCTATGGTAAATGCCACCAGAAAGGCCACATGGGGAGGAGCTTGTGCGCTGCAGGGGAGGAGTCCAGGCTTTAGTCCTTGTCCAGCAGGAATCCTGAATCATTCCTTAAATACTCAGGAGGGTGTTTTATTGAAGGTTGTTTCAATAAGAACTATGTCTTTTTTTTTTTTTCAGTGTTGGGAATGGAACCCAAAACTTCCTGCATGCTAGGTCGGTGCACAGAGCTACACACCCAACCCAGGAGCTAAGCCACACACCTCCTGTACCATCTACCTGGAATAGCTCCTGATGTGCCGTAAGTACTTGACTGACAGAACAAGAGAATAAAAGCCTGGAGATCCTTAAATCTGAGCACATGACACTGTTGCCTGTATTTGACTCATACTCCCAAAGCTCTCTGTATGTGTCTACCTTGCGCTTCGCCTCAACTCTGACATCCATGAACTCACCACCTGCACTGTGATTTCTGGTCTTTCAGTCTTTTCTGTTCTCCCATCCTAGTACTAACCAGGTATGACCCTGCTTAGCTTCCAAGATCAGATGAGATCTGGCACTTCCAGGTCCTATGGCTCTAGACCCCTTTCTATTCCCCAATATTTGACCCTGATGTGATTTATTCCAGTTGCAATGTCTGCCTTGCAATATCAGATGTGTGCTAGTCTCCAGCCCCCAGCCTCCCAGTGTGCTCACCGAACAATCCCCCTCTTGCTCACTCATTTTCCCAGGCTCCTGCACATTGTAAGAAAAGCCACTAATTTAGTTGCTAGTGCTCACTAAAACTTAATGTGGTCTGCCTGCTGCTGGCTCCTCAGTGCTGCTTGGTAATTATTTCTTTTTCTCCTTTCTTTCTTTCTTTCTTTCTTTCTTTCTTTCTTTCTTTCTTTCTTTCTTTCTTTCTTCCTTTCTCTTTGCCTTTCTTTTCTTTTCATTTTTGGGTTTTCAAGGTAGGGTCTCACTCTAACCCAAGCTGATCTGAAATTCATGTTGTTTGTTGAAGCAGATTTGGAGATTTTTAAAAAAATTTTTATTTATTTATTTGAGAGCGACAGACACAGAGAGAAAGACAGATAGGGGAGAGAGAGAGAATGGGCGCGCTGGGGCTTCCAGCCTCTGCAAACGAACTCCAGACATGTGCGCCCCCTTGTGCATTTGGTCCCCCTTGTGGGACCTGGGGAACCGAACCTCCAACCAGGGTCCTTTGGCTTCATAGGCAAGCGCTTAACTGCTACGCCATCTTTCCAGCCCTGGAGACTTTTTTAAAAAAGTATTTATTTATTTAGTTAAATAAAGAGAGAGAGAGAATGGGCATGCCATCTCTTTCAGCTACTGCAAATGAATTCCAGAAGTATGTGCCATCTGGCTTATGTGGGTACTGGGGAATCCAACCTAGGTCCTTAGGCTTCACAGGTAAGCACTTTAACTGCCATAAGTTAACTAAGTTATAGTGTTTAATTGAATGGTAAAACTACAAACAGAAGCAATGAGGTTATTTCCAATGGCTTTGGATACTGGTTACTGTGGGACAAAACAAGGTGAGAGTGATAAGAGGAGACTTGAAGAGGACTTTGGGGTTGGTGACTGCATTCTAGTTTTGACCCAGGTGGTTTTCATGTGAAGGACAACTTCATAGTAACTCATTGATTGTGTGGGGCTTTATTTTGTTCTGTTTGCCTTTTACTTTTCTTTCTTTTTTTTGAGATTGGGTCTTACATAGTCCAGGCTGACCTCAAACTCACAATGTAGTTAATGATGTCCTCAAAATCCTGATCCTCTTTCCTCTAGTTCCCTAATACTAGGGTTGTACGTATGTATCACCATAGACAGTGAACTGTGTGGTTTGTTAGATGTCTATAGTCATTTGTTTTACACTAATTATTATTTTTTAATATTTTTAAAACTATTTATTTTCAAGGAGAGAGAGAAAGAGAAATAGTGGGTATGCCAGGGCCTCTAGCCACTACAGATGAACTCCAGATCCATGCATCGCCTTGTGCATTTACATGGGTACTGGGGAATTGAACCCAGTTTATTAGATTTTGCAGGCAAGTGTTTAAACCACTGAACCATTTCTCCAGCCCTCATAGTAATTATTTTTAAATGTTAAGTTAAAAGAAATAAAAAGTTAGGGGGAGAAAAAGAAGACCATACCCACACTTGAGTATGTTTTTCTCTCTGAATACTTCTCTTTTTCCCTTAAGCCTCATGCTTAAATCTATATTAAAATATCTTTAATAACATCTCCAGAGCCCTTTGTGCAGTTGTGAGCTTTCCCTGTCCTATCTTCTGATTTTTATCTATCTGGATCCCCAGCCAAACTGGACAATCCACACACATTTAAGGCTTTCCCCACTCAGTTCACTGACCCACATGCCAGTCATTTCTGGAAAAATCCTCATAGATACTTAGAAGTATGCTTTAACAGTTTTCTAGGAGTGCACCTATCTAGTCAAGGGTTTATTTATTTATTTATATTTAAAAAATATTTTATTTATTTATTTATGAGAGAGAGAGAGAGAGAGAGAGAGAGAGAGAGAGAGAGAAAGGGGTAGGGGAGAGAGAGAGAGAGAGAAAGAGAGAGAGAGAGAATTGGCACACCAGGATCTCCAGCCACAAACAAACTCCAGACACATGCTCTACCTTGTGCATCTGGCTTAGAATGGGTAATGGGGAATCAAACTCTGGTCCTTAGGATTTGCAGGCAAGTGCCTTAACTACTAAGCCATCTCTGCATCCCATGCTTTTTATTTTTTATTTTTGTTTACTTTTTTCCTTCCTTATTTTGAGATAGGGTCTGTAACTCACAATGTAGTGGAGGATGACCTCAAGCTCCAGATCCCCCTGCCTCCACCTCCCAAATGCTAGCATTATAGGCATGAACCATCACTCCCAACTTCAGTCTAGTCAAATTGGTAGCAAGTTTAACCATCACAATAGTCAATTTCTCTGAAACTTTGTTTTTTGCATGTGTTTATGTGTTTACTGTACATGTGTATTCATATGTGTGGGGGGGGTGGGCATGTGTGTGGGGCATGTATATGCACATGTATGTTGGCAAGAGTTCAATGGTTGGTGTCTTCTCAATTGCTGTTATGTTTATTATTATTATTTGTGTTTGTGTGCTTATGCATATGTTTATGTGGGTACACTCATGTCACTGCATGTGTGTTGAAGTTAGAGGACAGTTTTCAGAAGCTTCTCCCCTGTTCACCTCATTTGAAGTGGTTTCTTATTCCAGATTCTTGCTCTGTGGTTATTTGCTGGGCTTGTCATGGACTTCTGAGCCTGAAGTTCTGTGTCAGTTGCACATCTCACTGTCAGTATCAGCCTTCCCTGGCTTCCAAGTTTTTATGTGGAGTCTGAGGATTGAACTCAAGGACTCTAGCTTGAGTGATGAACTTTTTACCCTCTGAGTCATCTCTCTAGCACTCCACCTTATTTTTTTTGAGGCAGATTATTTCACTGAGCCCAGAGCTCACTGATTTGGCTAGCCAGCAGATTGTGGGGAACCCCTTTTTCTACCTCTCCAGTACAAGGATTAAAGGTGCATATCACCACACCTGGCTTTTGCTGGGGACCTTAACTCAGGCTCTCATGCTTGCCCAGCAAGCACTTTACCCAGTGAGTTATCTTCCCTGGCCCACAGCTTACTAACTCTATCATGGGTCAGCCTTCCTAGCCATGCTGTTTGCTGTGTGTAGACCACGACTCTGGCTTGGGGTCTCCGGCCTCCAGCCTCATGCCAGCACTCTCTATAATGCCATCCCACTTCTCCATAAGGCCTGCCTGATGCTGGCTGAGCAAGTCTTCCTTTTATTCTTATAGGTATCTTAGCTTCTTGTCAATCTTTTCATTTCTATATCAACTTGTAAAATGTATGCTGGTTCCTGTCTAACAACAACAACAAAAAAGCCTACTTTTGATTGCAATTGTTTAGACATCAATGTTGGGAGAAAAATGTGTGTATGCTATCAAGTCGACACAAGACCTTGTCTCAAAATGCCAAAAATATATAAATCAAATAAAAAATTTAAAATCCAGGATTGTGAATCAAGCCTGCAATCCCAGAATTTGGGTGGAGGATCTAAAATTCAAGATCAGCCTTGGCTACATAACAAGTACATGGCCAGCCTGGGCTATATGAGACTAAATGATAGAACATCAAGTGTATGATTTCATGGATAGGAATATCTTTTTATTATATTTATTTATTAGAGAGAGAGAGAGAGAGAGAGAGAGAGAGAGAGAGAGGAGGGGTATGCTAGGACCACTAGCTGCTGCAAATGAACACATGCACCACCTTGTGTATCTGGCTTATGTGAGTACTGGGGGATCAAACCTGGGTCCTTTGGCCTCACTGGCAAGTACCTTAACCACTAAACCATCTCTCCAGCCCAGAATATCTTTTTGTTAAAGGAATGGTTTCTTCAATTTTCAATAACATCTGTATTTCTTGTACATATTATAAATCATATTTTAATGTTTCTTTTTTAACCACTTTTTTTCCCTAAAGATCTTTAATGTCATTGGATAGGGGGCACAGCAAGATTTAACCACTTATTTTTTTTTAATTTTTATTTATTTATTTATTTATTTGAGAGAGACAGATACACAGAGAAAGACACATAGAGGGAGAGAGAGAGAGAATGGGCGCGCCAGGGCTTCTAGCCTCTGCAAACGAACTCCAGACGCGTGCACCCCCTTGTGCATCTGGCTAACGTGGGACCTGGAGAACCGAGCCTCGAACCAGGGTCCTTAGGCTTCACAGGCAAGCGCTTAACCACTAAGCCATCTCTCCAGCCCTAACCACTTATTTTTGATACAAAATTAACTTTTATATGTTGACTTTGCATCTAGTAACCTTGTTAATTATACTTAATTAAATACTGAATAGCTTGCTCTGAAATTTTTTGATATTGTGGTCATCTTAGTAGCTACAATTGGAGACAGATTTTTAAATCTCTAAATAATGAAATTTTCCTTTCTACCTACCTTTTGCTTTTAAATTTTCTTGCCTTATTATATAGCTAGGAGATCCAGTGCAGTTTAGACAAAAGTGGAAATGACAGACATTCTTGCTTTATTCATGTTCTCAAAAGGAAAACTTTCATGTTTGATCATTCAGTACAATGCTTCCTGTGGATACTTTGTAGATATGTGTCAATCTGGACCCAATAGAATCCCATCCAAAACCATGTAATAGTTTAAACAGGACAATGTAGAGTTGAGAGAAAGACCTGAGGAAGTACCATATTGGAAGGTGCTCCCTTCCTGAGCTCTAGGGCAATTCTCACTGGAGGCAGTGTGTGTGAAGTGCTTTGGTTGGTTGGAGTCATTTGCTTGTTGCTCTAGCTGGTACTACAGTTACATAGCAAACACTCCTCCAGGACACAGGGGATCCAAGACCAGTGGACATCTAGATGTTGTACCCAATAAAGTCAGGAGACTAGGGGAGGTCCTTGACAGGGTCAGGGAACAGTTGTTATGGAACCCAGGGCAGGGCTGTGAGACAGTTGAGGCTGGCTTGCTCTAGGTATGTAACTGGAGCAAAACATCTCCAAATGCTCCCCATGCTCACATCTCTGACTGACTGTAGCAGAGCAAGAAAAAGCAACACTCCACTCAATGGATCCAGGAAGAGAAGCCATCTTTTCTCAGTAAATCTCTCCAGAACCTCTTTTGTCAAAGTTCCATGCACTCACTGCAAAGGAAAAGTGCTTCAAGAGCCCAGTCCATAAGAAAGCAAGCACTGAAGGGCCAATGTAGAGAAGAGAGACACTAACTTGATAATTAATATATTTTATCAGATTAAAGAAGTTCTCCTCTAGTCTGCAGTTGTTAAAGTGGGCTTAAAATTTTTTAAATTATTGATAATTTTCATACATGTACATAATGTATTTTGATCATAATACTCTGCCGTCACCTTTGTACCCCGCTCACCCCCTTCCACTGAACTGCCTTTTCTTTACAACTAGTGTCTCTACTCTTTTGTTGTCTTTATGTCTGTAATGATCCTCAATCATTATATGACGGTATGGTGATGGGCTGAATGTAGGTCTCGCGAAGGTAGCAACAGCCGCTGTGACATTATGAAGGCAACAGCTACCTCATGCCCAGACGACAGTATTTCAGAGAACTTTTCTCCATCCTCTGTTCTTACATTCTTTCCTCCCATGTTCCCTGAGTGTTGTAGAGTGTGACAGATGTCTCATTGAGTGCTGCATACTCCACAGTCAGTCACTTATTATAGGTTTTGAGTCTTCCCAGGAATCACCACCATCTACAAAAAAGTTTTTCTAACCAAAGGTGAGAGCAGCACTAGTCGATGGTTGAAAACATAAATATTTAGAGGGTAATTTTATAGGCACAACATATCCATTTAGCCAAACAACAGTAAACAGTAAGGCCTATGATCATCCTAGACATCAGCTTTTGGCTAGGCTTTCAGGACCAAGCATGAATTCTCTCCTGTGGAGCAAGATAGGGTTTTTTTTTTTTCGAGGTAGGGCCTCACTCTAGCTCAGGCTGACCCGGAATTCACTATATAATCTCAGGGTGGCCTCTTGAACTCATGGTGGTCCTCCTACCTCTGCCTCCCAAGTGCTGGGATTAAAGGCATGCGCCACCATGCCTGGCCAAGATAGTATTTTGTTTTTTCATTTTGCAATTTTTATTGTTTCCTTTTGAATTACAAAACCAGTTCCATGTGAGGTCCAGTCTGGACTTCAGTTTTTTTTTTTAATTTTTATTAGCATTTTCCATGATTATAAAAAAATATCCTATGGTAATTCCCCCCCCCACAAGATAGTATTTTAAGTTACATGTGTGTGTATGGGCTCATACATGCCATGATACATGTGTGGAGGATTAAAGATAACCTTGTGGTATTGGTCATTCCCTTCCTTCTTTGAGACAGTCTCTCCTTTTGCTGCTGCACATACCATTCTAGCTGGATTGAGAACTTCCAGGTTCTTCTGCTTCCATCTGCCATTACTATAGGTGTGTTGGGGTTACAGACACATGCATCACTTGGAATCTGACCTTATGTGGATGCTGGAGACTTAAACTTGGGCTGGCAGGCTTGTGAGCAAGCACCTTTAGCTGCTGAGCCAACTTCCCAGCCCAAACATGTTTTTGTTAAGGTAGTTTTCATAATGAATTTTGAATTTATCAAATTATTTTTCTACATGTATTGGAAAGACTCTATAGATTCTCTCTGTTGCTGATGGGGTTAACAATGTGGCTCTTTTTTTGAGTTTGTGTTTTTCAAGGTGGGATCTCACTCTAGCCCAGGTTTATCTGGAGCTCATGGCAATCCTGCTATCTCAGTCTCTGGAGTGCTAGGGCTAAAAGTGCATACTATCATGTCTGGCTCTAGATCATTTTTAAGATTCTGATAAATATATGTAATATAGTATTTATCACATTTTCATTGTTTTTTTAATAAGTGTGGCAATTAGATATCTTTAATTATATACACACCATCACTATTGTTTAGTTCCTAAATGTTTTCATTATCCCAAATAGCGACTTTATATTCATTAGACCATAACTCTGCACCTGCAACCCCATCCCTCTACCAAACTCCACATAGCTTATAATCTACTTGCTATGAATTTTCATATAAGTAGAATCATATTATTTTTCTTTTTATGTCTGTCTCATGTCATTTGGCATAATAATTTTAAGGTTCATCTATGTTGTAGAATGATCCAGAACCTTATTTATTTTGGTGACTGAATTACCTATTGTGGTGGTTAAATTTTATAGGTAGATTCAACTGGGCCATGGGGTACACAGATCTGGTTATACATTATTTTAGGTGTGTCTATGAAGATGTTTCCATTTAAATATGTAGTCTGAACAAAGCAGATTGTCCTCTTAAATTTGTGGTGGGGGAGCATCTGTCAAACTATTAGACACTAAGGTAGAGAGAAAAATGGAAGAAGGTTATATTCACTCTCCCTAAACAGATTTTTTTTTCTTTTTTTTTTTTAAGCAGGGACATAGCTCGATTTATGCCTTTAGCCCTCAGTTCTCAGAACTTTTGGACATGCACCCAGGTCTTCAATCTATATACAGGGAAATCCATTTCCTAGCATCTCCAGAGTAAAGACAGAAGATTGTGGGGCTTCTTAGTCTTCAGAATTGCTTAACCAAAACCTTGTAATCTGCATGTGTCTCTATCTCTCAGCCTGTGTCTGTACACACACACACACACACACACACACACACACTATTGGTTATTTCTTTCTGCAGAACCCTAGTATTATGTTCATCTGTTGTGACACCAAGGTTGTTTCCACCTATTAATTAATATAAATAATCCTGCTATGACCATTCATGAACATTGTCTGAGTCTGTTTTTAATTGTTTTGGGATGTTAATTAAGGAGTAGAATTGCTCAGGCATGTGGTAATTCTCTGTATATATTTGAGGAGCCACCAAATTCTTTTCCAGGGCTGTTAAATCATTCTACATTTCTGCCAGCAATGTAAGAGGACTCCAATACAAATAGGTTGAAAGTGAAATGTTGGAAGAAGATACTCTGCAAAGAGTAAACACAAGTTAGGGGTGTCTATACTAAAGGTAGACAGAATTAATTTGGCTTCAAAAATATTAAAGATGTTTGTCCTTTGAACTCAATAAGCTGCCAGAAGCCCTGTTCAGCTCCTTGGCAGGGTTTGGCAGACACCTGGGGGTATGGAAGCGAATGCCAGACTTATCTCCTGGATGGCTCTCTTCAGGAACAAGCCAGGCAGCTCCTCCTGGCTTCCTCATCATTGAGTGATATGGGCTTGTCTTCTTTCTCCAGGAAATGCAAGTCTGGTGAGGGCACAGCATTCAACCAACTGTAAGTAAAGGAGAAGTTTAAAATTAAGAAATAATGGCCTCAACTCTTAGGTGGCATTTGAGGTGGAGGTTGTGAAAGAGTTGTCTAAGGTCAAGAAGTGATAACAATGAGAGAGAGGCTGATTTCATGGGGATTCAGAAGCCCGTTGGAGGAGATGATGTGATGAAGAAAGGAAAGGGTACTTCGGGTGATTCCATGAGAAAACCAGTAGGAGAGACAGGGAGAAAGGACAATAGAATGCAAAATCTATTTTGCTAAAGGCAAGACCACTCCAGGAAGTAATAAACATGGAACTAGAAAGGCAGGGGTGTGAAGGCTGTGGGGATTTTTTCAACCCCAGGCTAAGGAGATTAGTTGGTCTAAGGTAGGAAGCAGAACCACTAGAGATTTTTAGCAGAAGCATAAACAAAGTCTAGGAAAATGTCAACTGGGAGATGATGTGCAGATTCTATGAAGAGACAAAAGCACAGAAACAAGGAAGACCTGAAGAGAATGAGAGCATGAAATGAGGGGCCACATTACACTGTGACCATGGGGATGAAGAAACTGAATCAAATGGAAAATACACTAAAAATGAATAGACAGGCTGTAGCCCTCAGTTGGCAAAAGATATGAAGATCCCACTTGTTGCACTTACCTTCTTGTTGCTGGACAAACACCCAACCAGAAGCAGCTTGTGGGAGGAAAGGGTTTATTTCAGGCTTACAGATTCCAGGGAATGCTTCATCATGGCAGAAGAAGCAGGTTCACTTCATCATACATTCTCATCAGAGAGACAGATTCTAGTCTTTCACGGAGTCTACTCAACCTCCTTGACTTGCTTACAACCCATCATTCTCTTCCCCTGCTTCAAGAGGAAGTTCATCCTCTGTTCATTTGCTGTGCAGATTGATATATACCACACCTATTAAGAGTCCAGAGAGTCTCTTAACACTGGGTCATAGCCTCATTTCATACAAGTTTACAACCCAGTGTGACTACTAGGGAATTTCCAATAGTGAGTTAATCCAGAATGACAGTGCAAGTGGCTACCAAAGAATAGCCCCCAGGCGGTTTTCTCACCCTACCTTTGGTGTTGGTTAGGTAGCTCGTCTAGATTGTCTCACAGATAATGTGAAAACAGCCTCATATCTCTTTGGAGAACAATCCAAGAATCTTCAGGATAATGTAGTCCAAATTCACCTTAAGCAAGAACCATGTTTTCCTAAAGACAATATAACCCGCCAGTTTTCCAGCCTATCACTGAGCTTTTATTTTATTTTATTTTTTTAATGTAGAACAATTTGCTCCTTCTTTTTCTAATTCTCTATGCTAGGGCATGCCTGGGGCCCACCTGTGAGATGCTTGGTGTTCCCATAACAAAACTTCCCTCCCTACAGAAAATCTGAAATTATCTTTGTTTTATAGGGAATGTGAGAAAATCAGCCAGCTCACATGGCAGACACAGTGGGCAGAAAGGTAAAGGATCAGCACATAGATTTATAGTTTCCACCAAGGTCAAAAGAGACAGAGAAACAGTAAACTGTAGTTTTGTTTGCTTCAAAAACAAAAAGAAAAAAGAAAGGAAATTGAGTTTCCTAACCTGGATGTCATGGGTGGTCATTTACAAAGGTGTGGTGAAAGGGCAAAGGCAGCCATAGATTTTCTTGTGAACACAGGGGATCAGTGAAAAGACAAGATGACTGCTTACGATGGGTGGGGATTTAGAGGAGGTGTGGGCAGATGAGGATTACTGTTAAGCAGACTGGACAGATCCTGGAGAAGGAGAGTTGGAAGACAGACTCTCTGGTGGGTGACCCATGGGGAGAGAGCAAGGGGAAATATAGAGGGTATGAAACTGAAGCCAAGTAAGCATGAGTTTTGTACCTTTGATTTTGAGAAGGGTGAGAAAGAGGCAAAAATGAATGAAGATCTGAAAACTGCTAGTCATCAAACAACAAAAATAACCACAACAAAAATAACCCCTGAGGCAGCAGGAGGAAAGCCGGGCTTTCCCAGAGAGGTATAGTCCTCAGTGGAGACCGAAGAGATGGACCTCTGGGGAGAACCCAGTGGATGCTGTGTGGAGCTCCAGAAGCAGTGACCAGAAAGCAGTGGGGAAAATACTCACCTGCTTCCCTTTCAGGTAACAGACCAACCCTCCTATCCAGAAAGAAAAAGGCAAAGGAAGCTAAAGCAAGGCTGGGTAACAACTTACAGGCTTGCCTTCTTTCCCCAACTGAAATGAAAGCCTGGTGAAAGCGCAGATGCGTTTCATCTGTGGTATGCCCTCCATAGATTCTGACAGAATAAAAGGCACCTGCTGCTCAGTATATACAAAAAGGAATGGCTAAGTAAAAGTGTTCTAGAAGGAAGTGCTGGCAAGAACAATTACAGAAGTTGAGAGGAAACAGAGTCCTATTTTAGTGGGAATTCTGAGTAAAAGGAAAATTTAAATTTGTTGAACATTTGGCTTCTTGGTCCTTTAAGTATAACCAAATTAAATTTAAACACACAGGTCTGAGAAAAATAGTCAAATAGATTTTCCCCAACTTTTTTTGTGGTTTTATAAAAAGATCAGATATGCAATAAAGTGAATCTAGTTTTCCAGTCAAATCTAGGCCTTCTGCAAATACTACTAAACTTATTTCTCAAGCTACTTATAAGTCAAGCTTAATCTACTAAAAACTATTAGGCAATGTGATTTTAATATGATTAGATTCTTCCTTCTAAAGTAAATAGGGTATTCTAAAAATAAAAGTAAAAGAGATTGCATCATCCAAAGCAGTGAGAAGTCCTTGACCTTTTGTCTTACAGTGCTGACATAGTTATTCTGGCCTGCGCATGCTGTGCTGGTATGAGAAGCCAACGCCAAAGAGCAGGCACAAAATGGGATGTTTTAATCTCATGAAATAAGTTTGCTTTGGTTGCTAGAAAGTAGTTTTTAGTTTCAGAAAGCAATGTGTTTTCTTACTAATCACTAACCTGATATGTTTTGATATCAGTATTTGGTTAGTTACATTGCCATTGCATCAAATTGTTTGGAATCTCGAGAAAAAAAATATTCATGGAACAGATTTTTTAAATTGATGATTTGATATTAAATACATTTGACTGCATTAACTCTGCTTTTACACTTTAGCCGAAGAAGGGTAAGTACTGACACATTTACATTCAAAGCTTAGCTGGCATAAATCCCAAACCAGGCAGGCTTCTTTCTCTGTTATATTCAGCATACAACCCATGCATATGTGTACACGTACACACACACACACACACACACACACACACACACACACACACACAGATAGACACACATACACTTCTTAGACTTCTTGGATGTGGAAATGAGATGGTTTATTAGGCTATTTGGACTTTCTGTGACTGATAAAAGCATGGATGCTGGGAACCTCTTAATGAGCAGACATGGGAATTTGCTCCAACTATAAAACTGAACAATGGCTTATTTACCTCTCAGGACCTGGAGCCTTCCTGTCATGGTGAGAATGCACAGGGGAAGAAAAGAGAAGGGATATGACTCTTTCAGGGAAAAGCATCAATTCAATTAAATAAGTATCTGAGCATCTGTGGGGCCATGCTTTACAGATCACCCTCGATAGGGAAGGTAACTGATCAAAGACCCACCTGTTCCCTTCTGGAACACATCATGAGGATTACTGTTGGTTGAATGCTGTGCCCTCACCAGACTTGCATTTCCGATGGAGAAAGAAGACAAGCCCATAAAAAAATCAGGGATTGTGCCAAGGTGCTGTGGGCTGCTCTCAGTGAGCCCTTAAGCAAGGCAGGTATGGCTGTGCCCAGAGCCAGGGAACTCCTTTGGCTTGCTGAACTTTTCTTACATGGCATAATAGTGCAGAGAGCTCTCTCAACCTTCTTTTCCCATTCTCCTTCACCCATTACTGTGCTGGGCTGATCCTGTGGTCCAGGGGCTCTTCCACTCCTGCTTAGTTTCCTTATTTTATTTCTATATGCACTTCCCCTTATAAAGTTTTTGCACATTTAAATCCACCTGCTTTCTCCAGTGATCTGGATTCACACAACAGCAAGTAAATGTGAAATATTTTGCTGTGACATATTTCATAAGCAAACCTCTATTAGTTAGAATGGAAGAACAGTTCACTATGATTTTGCTCTTGGAAAATCATGGGAACATAAGAGTAAGGTGGATAGGTACAAGATAATACTTAGCATAAGCTCAATGAATATCTGTGATGTGTTTATTCTGTTCAACCAGTTTCTTTTATCTGTCCCTCTTAAGACTCCTGATGTTGGAGAGTGCCTTTAGGTAATAGTGTATTTGGGTAATGAAAGCAAAGTAATTTGTCAAGAGTAATTACCACATGTGAAAATGGCACAATGTGGATTAAAAACAAGATGTTCACATTTTGGCCTCTATTCTTTTTCAAAAAAAATATTTTTATGTATTTATTTGAGAGAGAGAGAGAAAGACAGAAGGAAATAAAGATGGGGCATATAGAGAGAATGGGCATGATGATAGGGCCTGTAGCCACTGCAAATGAACTCTAGATGCATGTGCCACTTGTGCATCTGGCACATGTGGGTACTAGGGAATCAAACCTGGGTCCTTGGGCTTCACAGGCAAGCACCTTAACTGCTAAGCAATCTTTCCAGCCCTTTTGTCTACTCCTGAAGGACATTTAATTTAATTAGGAAGACAAGATATATGATAACAAAGCCTCACTTCAGAATATAAAAAGGTTTTTTAGTATAACAGATAATTGCATGGGACTGACTAAAGCTATAGAAAGGAAGTATATATAAGAATGTTTCTATATTTATGGGATCATGTCACAAATTGTCATCTAGAAAGTATTCCAAATTCTACTTGTAAAGATTGCCCCCATCCAGAGGTTTTAATTTCTCCTGATGAGTGTGGTCCTATCTGTTATATCAAAAGAAGAACCCTCTTTGACTGGCATTCCACCTTTGTATTAACCCCTGAAGAAGTGACTCAATCAGTTAAAGATTATAGGAGTCTTCTCCCACATCCCTGCTAAGGGTAAGACCCTAGCTTTATGTGGAAGACATACCCCTGGAAGGTGCCCTCTAATGTAAATCAGAGTTGGAGAGGAATCTGGCCAAATTTCCATATTTTGGAGATGAAGAAATGGAAATATAATGACGGTAAGTGACTTGTCCAAAGTGGTTGTCATGGTCTGTTTTCTGCTGCTACCTCAAAAGTGCACAGTCTGGAAATTTATAAAGGAAAGAAGTTTACTTGGTTCACAGGGCTGGAGTGTTCAGGTCCATAGTTGGTGGGCAAGGCTACATCTGGCAAGGGCCTTATGCTGTCCTATAGTGGCAAGGAAGGCCAGGTGAGCACATGAACAAAAGGAGGGCAGATCTTTATAGCAACTTGTTTGTGTCGCAATTCATGCAGTCCCCAAGAACTGTAATAATTTCAATGAGGAATTAATGACCCAGTTGTCTCTTCAAAGTCTTTTACTCTCATCGTGGATACACAGAGGACCAAGTTCAACTAGGGGGGGAAACTACATTGAAACTATAGCAGCTTTGTAAGGAATATATAGTTGGAAGCAGTAACTGATATTAGTTCCAAATAAGCAAATAAGTAAACAAGCAAGTTGGATTTATCACAAGGATTCAGTGATTTTCCATGGCCTATAAAGGGAAAGACAGTGATGGGCTGGAAATAGACTATTTAAAATAATAGAGATTTCAGGGAATTCTTTTGCTTTCTATTTCTTTGTACCTGCTTTGTGTTTTGGGCCCTGACTCAGTGCTCCTAAGAGAGTGTTCACATTCATGCTCCAGCTCCAGACATATGAAAAACTGGATGCATTTTGTTTCTGATCTAAGCTTTTGGAGTATATGATTGGAGGAAAGAACATGATATGAACAAAACAATACTATTTTAAACTAGTCCAATTGTTGATGAGGGGTGCTGGTGAGGAGTAAAGGACGCGTGTAGCATAACTTTAGCTGCATGTGGAATACGGGGTGGGATGAAATAGTGCACAGAAAGGAGCATAATTTACTGTGGGCTGTGCTGGCACTCCAAAGACATTTGCGTTGTTACTCACCAACATTGCCTGGAGCAATGCAGAATATAGACATATACATGAGGGCACATCTGCAGGTACACATGCACATCGATGTACATGCATACATTGCTCAGTGCATGCAAAAATGCTTATGTCCCATGCATACATACTCACTGTGCACAGAAGGGGTGATAATGAGGTAATAATGAGGTCAGGAGAGAGGATGTAACCCCCCTCACTTCATGCTTTACAGACTTTGTCCTTTGTTTGCTTTGAAAAGAGATAGCACTTTTATTACTTTCAAGACAAATGACTAGAATACTAATTTATATTCTGTTCACCTTGCTGAATCCATGATGTTTCCTAAAAGTAACAGAAAAAAAAATTCCCTAGAGTGTAGGAACACTTTGTCCCTCCTCCAGTGGCCATGGGGATAGTCTGAAGGCGGCAAAGGAGGCAGCACAGAAGAGCATCAGGGACCAGGACACTGGTGAGGGACATGAGGGATCAGCAAGAGACACAGGAGAGAGTGCAGAAAAACAAATCAAAGAAGCCCAAAGTAGATTCAGTAAAAAGATCAACCCAATGACCAAGTTTAGCTAAACTAAGAAATTAAAAAAAAAAAAAGATGTCAATAGCAAGGATATTATAACGGACCTTTTAGAAATTAAAGGAATTATTAAAGAATATGCAGAGCTACTGAGGCAGCTTATGGGTAACAGACAGTTTGCCCACACCCCCCAATAAAAGTAGCTAATGACAATAAATGTCCTTGTAGAAAGGGGAAATGTCCTCAAGCGTGTAAGCCAGGAATCTGGTTCTTCCTGATCCCTTTTCCTGAAGGATTCCTTGTAGCCTCCACCTTGTTGAAGGCCAGAAGGACACTTCCCTTTCCTAAAAACTTGGTGGTACCTGGACACTAGTGTGAAAACGACTTACCATCTCAGGACCCTATCCAGGAAATTATCATAAAAGACTATATGTAATAAAGGTCACCGGGCAGGCTTTCACTATTTCCACGAACTCCTCCTAAGCAGGAGCTCTGCCTTTTTCTCTTAAGCTCCTTAAAAAGATCTATAGTAAGACCTTGCTTAAATTTACCCTCCATGGTCTGTAGATTTCAGTTATCAAAATTCATAAGACAAGAACCTGGAGGCCACTACTCAGTGGAAGTTTTGCATGGTGATGGTGACTTAATTCCTGAGTTAGAGCACAACCAAAAGTTGAGAAAAGTTCCATCACTCTCAAAGACACCCAAATTCCCTTATTATAATTTATGCCAACAAGCTAGATGACCTAGATGAAGTGAGTACCTGGACACATGTAAATCATCAGGCTGACTCAAGACAGAAAAACTCAGCATACCAGATTAGGGAGCTTGACTCGGTAACCAGATATCTCCCAACAAAGAAAGCACATGGCTGGATGGCTTCACTGAATTGTACCAGACATTTAAAAAGGAATTAATACCAATCTTTACCAAATTCCTCCAAAGAAATAGAAGAGAGAATAATGTCTAGCACATTTGCCTGGTGAGAATTATTGTGACAACAGTGCCAAATATACCACAAGAAAACTGCAAACCAATCAATATTTCTGATTAATCTAGATACAATAAGCCTAGAAAAAATATTCAGGGCTGGAGAGACGGCGTAGCGGTTAAGCGCTTGCCTGTGAAGCCTAAGGACCCCGGTTCGAGGCTCGGTTCCCCAGGTCCCACGTTAGCCAGATGCACACGGGGGCGCACGCGTCTGGAGTTCGTTTGCAGAGGCTGGAAGCCCTGGCGCGCCCATTCTCTCTCTCTCCCTCTATCTGTCTTTCTCTCTGTGTCTGTCGCTCTCAAAAAAAAAAAAAAAAGTTCTGCTTTTTTTTTTTTTTTATGTGATCCTTTCCAGCACATGCCTCATTATCATGGCCCTTCTCCAAGGCATGTATGCTTGGCCTCTTAGCCTCCCTAAGTGAGTATTAGTTATCAGAAAAAGAGAGGGGGGGGAGGGTGGGAAGAGAGAGAAAGATGAGGGGGAATGGGCAAAAGGACAGGCTGGTTATAGATTTTATTAGATGATAAAAATATTTTCAGACTGCCTAGTGCTAGTGGTTGTACAAGGTTAAGTATGCTAAATACCACTGAATTGTATACTTTAAGATGACTGATTGTGTGTTAGGTGAGTTTCACCTCAATATTCAATTTGAAGAATATATAGGATAGTAGATAATTACTATATCATGTTTAGAATATACAAATGTATGTATATAAATAATATAGAAAATCTGCCATTCTGTAAGCTCTCAGATAGTTGGGAGTAGATTAGTTCAAGCTGCCCTTTAAGGAGTCACAGCTTGTGGAGGGAGGTAGGCATTCTCTTAGAATGCAGGTGTTGTTCTGAGTTGTTCTCTTTGGGCCTCACTGATTCCATTAGTGCTGGCAAGAGGCAGGTCTGTCTGGACTGAGATACAAGGCACCCAAAGTCTGCAGATAGCAAGGGTCTCATGTCAGATTTGCCCTTGTGTTATAAATCACTTAAGCTCCCCTCTTCTTTTTGAAGCCTGGTGGCTATATTTCACAGATGCTTTGACATGAGCTGGGTCGGCCTCAAAAAGGACAGTGCCTAGAAGAACAGAATTCTCTGAAAAGAAACTTTAAGCAACTTCCCAGACCTTCTTAATGTGTTTGTTAGGGACAGATGATGACTTATCCATGTGACATAAAATAGTCACAGTCCAATTTGAAACTAAGCCCTTTGACCTAGAACTTCAAACGTGCAGTATGCATTATTTTATACTGATGATGACTCTCAGGAGCTGTGCTCTACTAGCTAAAACCACTTCCTTGGTTTTGCAGTTCCCACGAGCAGGTGTGTTGTTGAATCCAGTACATCTGCCAGCTTGTGGGTAACCCTGGGGCCCAGCCCCATTTTATGGACAGACCATCTTCCAAATCAGCCAATCAGATTCATTCCTAGGGAGCACTTCTCCATCTCTTCCTCTGACTTGCTACCTTTGTCTCAAGCAACTTTATAAAAGCAAAGAGTAGGAAATACTAAGTTATTTATATTGATCCATAATTTGGCCAGACAATAAACCAATATTGTTTACACAGTTGCAGTGTGTGTCAACATTATTTGGCTCTATTTTGTCTCTCAATATTTCATTCACATTAAAAAAATCTAGACAGTCATTTGATCTCAATAGATGGGAGGCTATGATAGGACAGTGCCCTCCTAACTTTCTCAATGAATTCTAAAATGAGTAAGAAAACAGTGGGCTGGAGAGATGGCTTAGTCGTACAGAGCAACTCTTATGCAAGCATGAGGGCCTGAGAGGCCGCTTGAAGTCAATTCGCAGGACCCAGTGAAAGTTGAGTATGCCCACATTATCTGTAATCCCAGACCTGTGGGGAGCAGAGACCTGAGAATTACCAGACCTTGTAAAATAAATAAATAAACAAAAAGGCAAGCTTCGGGGTCTATGAGAGACCCTGGCTCTAGCAGTATCAGGTGAAAGGCCAATGGCAGAGAATACCCTCCAGCCTAGAGGGTGTGGTGGGGGAAAGCAGGATGGTGGGGGGGGGGGAGAGAAGGCAGAGGGAAGGGAAGCAAAATAGTTTGTTTGAAAAATACAATAAATACCAGGTGTAGTGGCAAAATTTTTAATCCAAGCATTTGGGAGGCAGAGATAGGAGGATGGCCATGGCTTTGAGGTCACATTGAGACTACATAGTGGGTTCCAGGTAAGCCTGGGCTAGCATGAGAGCCTACCTCTAAAAACATGCCATAAAGAAATCTAATTCAAAAAAGGAAAATAAATACCAATTCTTTGCATGCCAGTAAAATGCTGTATTAGTAAAAAAGAAAACAGTGATATTGACCTAACAAATTTAGGGGACATGGAGTTAAAGAAAGTTAGACATGCTTTTTCACCATAGTGTTTCTCAGAGTATTCACTAGTATTATGACTTTTCAAAACAAGATTTGAGTATTTCCAAATTTATTTGTTCAATATATTCTTTTTGTGAAACATTTCTAACAGGATTAGCCGTGAAGAACAGTATTTTAGAAATATTTTTGACACCTTCCTAAGAGTTTTGAAATACTCTGTTCCATTGTTTCAGTTGAAATTTAAAACTTTTACAAAAGCTTAGTGATAAAATATTGAACATAACAAATAAGTGTTATACCATTCTTTGAAAAGTTTCCAGTGGAGAGCTGGAAAGACAGTTCTGTTGGGCGAGTGCTTTCCTCACAGGCACAAGGACCTGAGTTTGATTCCCTTACTCATACAGAGATGCCAGGTTTGGTGGCACATGCCTGAACCCCAGCACTGGGAAGTGGAGATAGGAGGACCATTAGCCAGCCAGTCTAGCTGAGTTGGTGAACTCCAGGCCAGTAAGAGGCACTGTCTCAAAACAACTAGACAGTGTATCTGAGGAATGATACCTGAGGCACATACACACATGTGAACATGCATTCCCACACACATATGGGTGCACATGCACACACACATGCACACCAAATATTCATGCAAAATAAAAGGTTCCAGTGAAATTTCAAATGACAATAATTTGATAGTTAGTAATGCCTATTTTAAAAATAAACTAGACTTTTTTTGTGTGTGTATTGTGTGTGCACATGTACGCATTTGTTTGCACGTGTGTGAGTGCATGTGTGCACACATGCGTATGGAGACCAGAAGTTGATGTCAAATGTTTTCCTCAGTCACTCACTTACCATCTTTTTTTTTTTTTTTTTTTTGACAGGGTCTTGTACTGAGCCTAGAACTTGCTGATTTGGCTCGGCAGGCTAACCAGCAAGCTTTTGGAATAATCCTGTATCTACACTTCTCCATGCTAGCATTTTACATGGATGTCAGGATCCAAGCTCAGGTTCTCATGCTTATGTGGCAAACACTTTACCCACTGAGTCATTGCCTGAGCCCCTCTTAGTTGTTTTCTTTAAAAAAAAAAAAATTTTAGGCCAGGCATGGTGGCGCACACCTTTAATCCCAGCACTCAAGAGGCAGAGGTAGGAGGATTACCATGAGTTCGAGGCCACCTGAGACTACATAGTGAATTCTAGGTCTGCCTGGACTAGGGTGGAAACCCTACCTCAAAAAATCAAAAAAAGGGTTGGAGAGATGGCTTAGTGGTTAAGTGCTTGCCTGTGAAGCCTAAAGACCCAAATTCGAGGCTCGATTCCCCAGGAACCACGTTAGCCAGATGCACAAGGGAGCTCATGAGGTCTGGAGTTTGTTTGCAGTGGCCGGAGGCCCTGGCGTGCCCATTCTCTCTCTTTCTTTGCCTCTCCTCTCTCTCTCTCTGTGTCGCTCTCAAATAAATAAATAAAAATGAACAAAAGAAAATTTTTAAAAAATCAAAAAATATTTATTTATTTATTTGTAAGCAGAGAGAGGTAAAAGAATGACAGACAGAGAGAATGGGCATGCCAGAGCCTCCAGCTGCTGCTAGTGTCCTCCAGACGCATGTGCCATTTTGTGCATCTGTCTTTACATGGGTACTGGGAAATTGAAGCAGGGTTGTTAGGCTTTGCAGGTAAGCATCTTAACCACTAAGCCACCTCTCCAGACCCTCTAAGCTAGTTGTTTTCTTGAACTTTCATTTCCATTTTACTTTTGCCACAGCTTTTGTCCTCATGAATACATTGTTTGGTTTGGAAGTGCCTTATTGTCTATTCTACAATGCAACATAAACAGATGAAAACTGGAATTCTGCCATTTTGATATGATAATAATAATAATATAAGCATGAGCCTTTCTTACACAATGAATTTTTATTATAATTATTGTTTAGAATATTTTATTATCATTATTGTGATTTATGAAATTTATATAATCAATATGAATTATAATAATTATTTTAGAATATGATTACAACATAAATATAATACCAATTTAATTATGAAATGAAACACAAAAGTAACAATTTTATTGGAAATGAATCCCTAAGTTAGATATATCATGAGCAAATGTTTCTTATATGTTTAATGAAAACCAGACAGTACTAAAAGCTTAATCACGGGGCTGTAACAATGATTATTCTATAAAATAAAGTTGAAGATTTACTGGAGCAAATACTCTGTGATACTTGTAAAACCATGTTTAACTGCCACTTTGAAAAATATACATCAAATCTGAAAGAGTTTTTTATACTGTTGTGGGTTTTAGTCATTGTGTCATGAAAATTTTGCAGTCCTGGAAAACTCATGCTTATGTTGAAAGCCATCAGTGATGCTAATGTTTATCTGAAGGTACATTTCTTTCCTGATGCATCATTTCCTAGGGAGGAGAACAGATAATAGCTTAGAAGAAGAACCTATATATGAGTAGGAGAACAAGTCCTTCTTGGTAATCACTATTCTTAAGAGTGTTCTCTTGCTTTGCACTCAAAAGATTCATCCTCAGGAGAGAAAATTTTGCTTTATCTGTAGTGAGAGCGGTAGAACAGTACTCAGGGGTATGCTTTCCAATAAAGGGAATTAGTATGTAAGATGAACACTATTTGGCATTGTAGATTTAATCTCTGGGATGCTCCCATAGAATAGTGTTAGAGGTCTTCACACATGTAGCTTAAGATGTCATGATTCATATAAACAATTTTATATTTTTGAGAATCTGGAATTATTCCTAACTTTTACAACTATAAAATAGAAAATTTTTATGTCGGTTTGTATGTGTGTGCACGTGTGTGTGTGTGTGTGTGTGTGTGTGTGTGTGTGATTCATGATTGTGTGGAGGCCATAGGACCACTTCAGGTGTCATCCTCAGGAATGTTGTCCATCTTTTTTGAGCCAGGACTGGAGCTCACCAGTTAGGTTAGACTGGCTGGCCAGTGGGCCCCAGGGATCCTCCTGTCTCCACCTCTATGTTAAGATTACAGATTACAGGCATGCACCATTATGCTTGCTATTTTTACCTGAGTTCTGGGGATGGAACTCAGGTCCTCATGCTTGCAAAGCAAACATTTTCCCAGCTGAGCTATCTCCCTAGCCTCGTAAATACTTTTCATGTGGTGTAATTACCAAAGCATTAGAGTATTCACTAAGAAATAGGAAACAAATTTGTACTTCTCCCACATAGTATCAGTTCGACCCAAGAGATCAACTGACTTTGAGCTGACCAGGTTGGACATTTACTCTCTTGTTAGCTTTATAGATACTTCGGACTTTCATAAAATTTAGCATTCACATTTCTGAAACGGTTGCTACACATTGATTCATTGTATTTGCTTCTCTGTTAACTGTCTTCCTGCTTTGATCCCATATCAGATGGGACCCAGGGACTGATCTTTCATATTTGCCTTCCCTCTGTCTGCCTTCTGGGAGGCCTTTTCTCAGGGGTGTTTCCCTTTCCTTCTGCGCACAGCTTGCTGGCTTGTCCTTGGTGCACTGGGGTGAGGGGTCTCCTTATCAAAGGAGAAGCTGCCAGGGCACAGCTGCACTGTCCTTGAGCTACTTTGAAGTCTAAACAGAGAACATTTCAGAGCTTATTTAACAAGCTATTTCTGCTTTTAGTGATATTTGTACACAGTTACCTCCTGCCCTGTACATTTTTATGAGATCACCTTCGTAGGGCCTACTTAAATAGAATTGCAAGTCTGAGAATTTTCCTTTTCATCTTTGTGTGTATAATGTGCATGCACATGCATGTGTGCAGGCACAGTATGTGTCACAGTGGAAGACCCTAGTCTTTCTAGTCATTAGGGTAGCACTCAGTTGGACTTGTTTGCCATCCCTGCAGTACACTGGTTCCACTTTGAACACACTGATCCCTTTAGATTCTTCCATACTAAGTACGGAGGTGTGAAACCATTGAAAATAAAGTAAAATTCACTTCTCTTGAAGATGCTGATAATGGCAATGGGAAAATGGAGGCGACCTACTGGACCCTTTAAGTAAAAGCATATGAGTGGATTACAAGTCAAATGTAGGAAAGGAGGGGATAGCAGTGTGAATTGTATAGGAGGGGAGAGGAAAAGTTTTGCACATGTTTGAGAGAAGTAACCAGGGGTACCTGAGATAGGAAGGAAATGGCAAGTTGAGAGAAGACAGTATCCAGGTGGGAATGAGAGTCTCCAGAAGTCATAGGCATCACGTTTGGGACAGTCCAATTGCAGGAGAACACAGCAATGACCTGGACACACAGCATGGAGATCTATGCAAGGTTGCACATGCAGGGCTGCAGTTGAGTCAGGCAGGGGCAAATGCACTGACCACCCAGCACACAGGAATACTGTGTGCTTGGTGAGTTTAACTTATTTATGATGCCATGGAGAAGGAACAAAATCTCAAGTGAATCTGACCGTGAGGAGGGAGGATTTATCTACTGTTGTTTTTATGCTTTTGGCTAGTGTAGCAGCCCTGGGGGAATGTTAGACAGAGAACCAGGATTTATGCTGACAGAACAAATATGTGCATGTGTGGATGGGTGAATGGGTAGATGGGCAATGGGGTTAATCAGCAATGACTGAGGCTGGGCGAATGCTTGTGCAGAGGAAACACAGGTATAGGGAGATAGGCTAAGAAAGGAACTCACTGGTAGATGCTGTCTTAGCCTACACAAAACTACATGGAGTCTAACCTTCGCACTTGCCCAAGTTACAGTTAGTCATGGAAGCATAGTCATGTCCCACACCATCTTTTTGTCCACTATAAGCCACACATACAATGGTGGTCCCATAAGTCTATATGGCCAGGTGATATTGTAGCCATCTTAGTATATGCAAGTACACTGTATGATAGCCAGTGATGAAACTGGCCAGTGGCCCATTCCTCAGGCCATTTTTCCAGGCTTAAGTAGTCTGGATGGCAAAGGGTTCTGTTAATGGCATTTCTCTCATATTTTCATAATTATCAGAAAGCTGCTAAAACCTCTTGGATCTGACATGGGAAGTCAAGTTGCTACAGTTTGAATGATGATAGTGGGGCTGGCTTAATCCTCTTTTCATGAGATGGCTGAGAACAAATACTCTGGGTCTATGAAGCCAAAATATGCATGCAACCATTTATTGATTCATTTGTTCCACAGATATTACTATACTCACAAGGTAGCTTGATGTACCTAATTTTTTTCTTGGTTTTTTGAGGTGGGGTCTCACTCTAGCTCAGGCTGACCTGGACTTCACTATGTAGTCTCTGGGTGGCCTCAAACTCGTGATCCTCTACCTCTGCCTCCTAAGTGCTGGGATTAAAGGCATGTACCACCATGCTGGGCTTGATGTACCTCATTTTGCTGATGAAAAGAATGACCATGAACTACAACAGCCAACAAGAAGGAGAGGATAATGGTGGAGTAGAGGTAGGTGAGGGAGGGATGAGCCAGGCTGGACTGAAAGGTGCCAGGTTATAAGGCTTCTGTGGCAATACTCAGCCTTATCACCTGGCTTCACATGCTTTTCCAGTCCTGACAGCTTCCCTCATGCCTGATGCTCCAGCCAGCCTTCAGCATTAACTGAGAACCCCCACATCTATGCAAGCTAGGAGTAGAACGGTTGTCATCATCAAGAACCTCCCATGTGTAAGGGTCTGTGTTTTAGGTCACCTTTTATCTGCACCATCCCCTCCACCAAGTAGGAGCTGTCATTATCTCTTACACAGATGAGGAAACTGGGGCTTCCAGAAGTTGAACAAATAATGAACAAATCTTACAGGTGTGAAGAGTTGGTCAGTGTGGCACTTGCTATAGCTTTGGAAGTTTCTTTGGTTTATAGAAAAGCATTGCTTTCTCAGAAAGGCAATCAAAATAAGTAGAGATTGTATGAGATTACAGCAAGGCCCTAATAAAGCGCCACAAGCCCAGCGTTTGGGAACAATGGAAATTCATTAACTCATTGTTCTGGAGGCTAGAAGTTCAGCTGAACAGTGCCCCCTTGGAAGGAAGGATTCTCAGGATGCGTCCCTACCTCTTGGTAGGTCTTTGGCTTATGGTAGCCTAAATCCAGTCTTTACATGATATTCTCCATGTGTGTATCCAAATTTCCCCCTTTCATAACGACACTAGTCATATGGGACCAGGGGGCCACCTTACCTCAGAATGACCTCATATTAGCTAAGTACATTCACGATGACCTTATTTCCAAATAAAGCCATACTTTAAATCGATTCAGATCTCAATGAGTTAATATGGGGTGGGAGGATATGATTTAAGGCCGAGTTGTTGGGTTGGATGAATCTCAGCTGTTTTGTGGCAGAAGGCAGGTAGGTGGGAGTGGAGGAGAACAGGGAGAAAAGGACAGCTCTGCCATCCTGTCCCTGGGCTTCACCTCCCCACAGGCTGCACCCAAGTCCAATGATGACATATGAGGCCTGCCTTTTCCTAGGAGTCACATGTCCTCCGCGTGGACAGCGTGGCTTCTCCGCAGAGGTGCTTCATGCACGGTTCTGGACTTAACTGTTGAAGAACCATCTATGAGGTTTCTTCCCTCTATCCTCTTGATCCCACGGAGGATATTATTTCAGGCCTTCAGTCAACACATGCGAGGTAGCTGCTGCTCTGTGTGTGGGGAAGACTTGGGGTCAGTCTACATGCCTCAAGGCCCTCTGGGAACTTTAAGCCTCATATAGAATCAAAAGACTTGTTAACACAAAACACACACACACACACACACACACACACACAAACAAAAATCTTTTGATTTTCTCTTGGAAGACAAGGAAAGCTTTATAAGGGAGGTGCATTAGCTGGGCCTTGGAGGAAGGTGGGTGCCTGAAAATGGGGTAGGAATGGTATATGCTCTCAGGAAGCAAGAATAGAGAGGAGTTTAGACAAAGCCTAAGCATGTGGAGTTCAGTTCAGGCAAATACACTGTACTAAGTCCATTTTCTGGTGATGTAGCAAAATATCAGAGACTGGACACTATAAAGAAAAGAGGATAAGTCGGGTGTGGTGGTGCACACCTTTAATCGCAGCACTCGGGAAGCAGAGGTAGGAGGATCACCGTGAGTTTGAGGCCACCGGGAGACTCCATAGTGAATCCCAGGTCAGCCTAGGCTAGAGTGAGACCCTACCTTGGAAAACCAAACAAGTAAAAAGAGGGTAGCCCAGCGTGGTGGCGCACGCCTTTAATCCCAGCACTCGAGAGGCAGAGGTAGGAGGATTGCCATGAGTTCCAGGCCACCCTGAGAATACAGAATGAATTCCAGGCCAGCCTGAGATAGTGTGAAACCCTACCTTGAAAAACAAAAACAAAAACAAACAAACAAACAAACAAACAAAAACAAAGGGGGGGGGCTTATTCTGCACAGCCTAATGACCAGGGTTCCATTTCCGCAGTACCCACTTATATCTAGATGCACTAAATGGCACATGCATCTGGAGTCTGTTTGCAGTGGCTGGAGGCCCTGGTGTGTCCATCTTCTCTGCTTCTCTTCTCTCTGCTTGCAAGTAAGTAAATTAAAAAAGAAAATTAAAAAAAGAGAGGCTTATTTTTCCTCACATCTTTAGAGGCTGACAGCTCAGAGTCAGCTCCATCTTCTTGGCTCTGGTGAGGCGAGGGCCTCTCTGTAGTCTCAACATAGCAGAGCAGTGGGAAGGGAAAGGGCTGCTTGCAGAGGTTGTCAGCAATGGCTATGGCCTCACTTTATGACCACTCCCGTATGTTAAAACTACCTGGAGTCCCACAGAACCCCATTAATCTCTTCCAATGGCAGCACCCACACAAGCTGATCATTTTCCACCCAGCTCCATTTCTTGAAGATTAACCACTGTTTAACTCTGCTACTTGGGGGAACACGAACCTTTGGGAGACAAACCACTCCAAACCACGGCAGAAACATGGGAAATTTCAAGTGGGAAAACTGGGTAATACTTTTGGAAAGGTGATTTTTAAATCTCAAGTAACAGAAATGTAAAGACCTTGGAATTTACAATCACATTAAAAAGTTTCTACCTTCAGTTTCGTTTTTTCTTTCTTCCTGATGAAAACTTGTTATTGGTGGCAGGCAAAATAATGCCCCCACCGAAGATGTCTGGGACCTGTGAATGGGTTAGCTTATGTGATAGATGGATATTTGCCGATGTGATTAAGGTAACAGGACTCAAGATGGGAAGATTATCCTGGATTACCCAATCTGGTTACATAGTTCTTAAAGTTGGGGAACCTTTCTGGTTGCAGAGAAGCAGAGAGGTAGCCACAGGAGGTGGACTTGGTTTTGCAGGTGGAGGAGGAGGCAGTGCCTGGGGAACTTGAGTGAAGCAGGAAAAGCAAAGCAATGAATTATCTCCCAAAAAATCCAGAATGGATCACTGCCCTATCAGAAACAGACTCCAGAGCTTCAGAACATTTTTTTTAAATATTTTTTTTTGTTCATTTTTAATTAATTATTTATTTATTTGAGAGCAACAGACACAGAGAGAAAGACAGATAGAGGGAGAGAGAGAGAATGGGCGTGCCAGGGCTTCCAGCCACTGCATACGAACTCCAGACGCGTGCGCCCCTTTGTGCATCTGGCTAACGTGGGACCTGGGGAACTGAGCCTCGAACCGGGGTCCATAGGCTTCATAGGCGAGCGCTTAACCGCTAAGCCATCTCTCCAGCCCCAGAACATTTTTTAAGAGAGAGAGAGAAAGAGAAGCGATAGAGAAATGGCACAACAGGGCCTCAGACACTGCAATCAAACGCCAGACACTTGTGCCACCTACTGGGCATGTGCGACCTTGCACTTGCCTCGCCTTTGTGCCTGGCTAACGTGGGATCTGGAGAGCAGAACATGGGTCCTTAGGCTTCGCAGGCAAGCGCCTTAACCATGAAGCCATCTCTCTAGCCCTTTTCAGAACTTTTAAGAATAATGTGTGTCGGGCTGGAGAGATGGCTTAGCGGTTAAGCGCTTGCCTGTGAAGCCTAAGGACCCCGGTTCGAGGCTCGGTTCCCCAGGTCCCACGTTAGCCAGATGCACAAGGGGGCGCACGCGTCTGGAGTTCGTTTGCAGAGGCTGGAAGCCCTGGCGCGCCCATTCTCTCTCTCTCCCTCTATCAGTCTTTCTCTCTGTGTCTGTCGCTCTCAAATAAATAAATAAATAAAAATTAAAAAAAAAAAGAATAATGTGTGTCATGTTATGGAGTCTGTGGTAATTCATTACAGCAGCAGTAAGAAACTCATACATAATGTATAATGCCTGTAAGAGTTGAGAAGTAGGCAGGGCTTCAGGAAATCCTAGGGAGTTCCTGGTTCACCCTATTATTTTATTACTGAGGACACTTAAGTCCAGCTGACACCGCCATCGGCAGCTGCCTGATGGAGCTGAAGCCCATGCTTGTCCCGCAGTGCTGCTCTTGCTGGCCTAGGGCCCTCCCTCCTTGTGTAGCTTACAGGAATGTTGGTGGCCACAGGGCATTTTCATTCACACCACACCCAGGCTAGCTCTGTGTTAAGCAGAAAGCAGCAATTAAGCAGTGGTGCCATTAGTTAGGAAACATCAGGAGTGGCTCATTAAAAATGTGGCCTGTGACAGCTTCCACATGAATGCCACCTCTGTCCATTGCTTCTTATGTCCTAAAAATAAGACAATACTTACAAAAGAAGGATGAAAGAAAAAGAGAGAGTGAGCCCCTGTAGAGATTCTCATGAAGATCAAATGGAGACCAGGAACAGTGAAGCCAAGGGCACATTAAACCTCAGGCCTGCAGCCTGGTGTCCCTCAGATCCAAGCCACGGGTCACTTTCTCTTCCTGGTTGCTATATATAGGCATGCCCATTAGACCAATCTTTTCTCCAGAGGCTAGCTCTACTCTGCTCAGTGGCAAATATCCACCCCTCCGGGGAATGCTCAGAATAGGGGGCTGCTCTCATTTGCAATTTTCCTTTTCATATTTGGTAGTACAGTCATTTCTAATGTTGGGATTTTTTTTTAAGGTTGTGATATGAAGTATATAAAAAACACTGCTTTCATCACTTGCACAGATGCATGGATCCATGAGGGAAGGTGATTTCTATTTAGAGCAATGATGTAAACGCTGGCCCTGAGCATGCATTTACAAACACATGTTGTGTCTAAGTTTCCAGGTCTCTGCTAATGAGAAGATCTGATGTTTTGCTAACCCATACACTTACTTATGGCTGATGGAGACAGAAATACCTCGATTAGATAGCTGATGGTGACACTGGGTGCCTGAAGTATCTGACAACTGTGTTTCTCTCACTCCTCCTTGGCTCGCACGCCGCAGACCTCCCACGGTCATGACTCTCTCTCAGTTTTTCCTCAGATGCTGCCATTCTGCTGTGCACACCCATGCACTGGACTCTGTACCAGGTCTTCTCAGGTTTTATTATGGAGAGCTGGAAACCAGATCACACATGCACCAATGCTTGCCAAAGCACAGCATTAAAAAAAAAAAAACTGCCAGAAAATCTTACAAAATAAAGAAAGCACTTCACACCATCTATAACACTGTCTTCCCAAAATTAATGAATCAAAGCTCTCAATCCAATTACCCACTTACAGGGGCTCCTGGAGAGAGATGAACTCATCAGATGGCAACAGGGAGCTGCCATTCACAAAATCCAAGCAACTCTGTAGGACAGTGACCTGCTTTCTTCAATACAATTGGCCTTTTGTACGTGTGGCTCCATATCCACAGGGGTTGTATTTAAGGACTCAACTCTCTGTAGGATGAAAGCATTTGAAGGAAAAAAAAAAAAAAAAACCCTGTATCTGTACTGAATGAGTATAGATTTTTTCTTGTCATCATTCCTTAACTAATATGGTATCTTGCTATTTGCATAGCATTTACATTATATTGGTTATCATAAACAACCTAGAGGTAATATAGTATATGGGAGGATATTACAGGCTGTGGACAATACTACTACACTCCAAGTAAGGGATTTGAGTGTCTATGGATTTGGGTATCTGTGAATCCCTTGAGTGTACTGAGGGACAGGAAGAGTAACAGGGAGGAAGAGTGGAAGAGAAAGGAAGGGAGGAAGGAAGGGAGGGAGGGAGAGAGAGAGAGGGACAGAGAAGTGTCTTGAGGGTTAATAGCATATCTATCACTTTCAGTGTGTGGTTCTTACTGTAGAGATGATGAGGAATTTGAACATTGACTTGATACTTGATCATGTTCAGGAATTATTGTTCACATGTTGTGACAACAGTATTGTGGTTATGCATTTTAAATCTAGCTTAAAAGCATATGGAAATATTATCATACAATGAGATCCTGAATTTGCCTGAAATGGTAGGTGAGAGATGGAATGGGGTTAAATGACACAAGATTAATGTAATTATGGTGGGAATAGTAATTGGAATGCTTAAGGACTTAACACATTATTCTACTTACGAATATGTCAGAAATTATGTGTGATAAAACATAAAGTATTACTTATAGCAAACATAGAATTCAGCTATGCCCCTAAGCCTTGCCCATTTAAAGGTCCTGAACATCCTCAAGTTCTCTGTGCCACTAAATAGACACCTCCCATCTCACTCCATTCTGTATAGCTAGGCTCACATGCTCACTAGATGTTCCTCAGTCCTCAGAGGGCCTGCCATCTCCACGGTTCTCAGATCCCTTTTTGTTCCCTGGAGACCTCCCACTCCTGAGTGCTGATGGAAAATTTAAAAACAAATGTAAACATTCTTATTTGAAGCAATTTATTTCTCTTTGCTCATTCCAAGTCTATCTGGACATGTCCCCAGAGGCTTTCTGCACAAAACATGGCTCTTTCTTAGAGGAATACCATCCCAGTTTTAAAATCAAGGCAGTAGGTTGCAACACTGGTCATGATACTCTGCAGCTTCTCTCATCAGAAGATGAAGTCTGGTAGCTGACCTCGTAAGTCTGGAGCCACCTATGACTTGGGCCTGATAAACATAATGAAGGGACCAGTGTGTGTTGTGCATTGGGGCCTTACAAGGCCCGAAGCATCTGTGCTGCTCCTCTGTTTTCATTGTAAGGTCTTGCCCAAGACTGATGATGAATGGGAGACCACCAAGCTGCTCAAGGTGAAGCCACCATATCACCTGGTTCCCAGCTGACCACAGTCATGATGACCCAGCAGGACCAGCCAGGCCCAATGCAGTAGGATACTCAGAGTTACGAGCTGTGTGGATAGGAGTCATGTTGAGGCATTTGCCTGGGGATTTCTCTTAAACATGGGAACAGTTACCTATAATCGCCGGCCATCATTCTTCCTAATCACAGTGATACCTATGAGTTCCACTTGGTCATTGAAGCAATGAGGGCACAGAGAAAGGCGTTACCTAAGAGCTAGAAGTCAGGTGGACTTCCTGAACAGGAGATCCCTAAAACAAGTCATGATGCTGAGAAGAAATTAGCCAGGGAAAAATGAAAAAAAAAAAAAAAGATTTTAAAGAAGGAACTATTTCTAGAAGGCTGGGGACTCTAAAATAAATGAATGATGGATAAAAGGATTAATAGATAGATGAGTTTCTGCATGTATGTCTATATGTATGTTGAATTTTAAGCATGTCCTCTTTGACTCAAAGAATTGTAAGAAGACAGACATGCTTAGGAGTACAGTGAAATAAAAAATTTGGCTTTCATTTGAATTATTTTGGGGTATTGTGTCTTTGAGATTATAAAGTTTAATTCTCTCAGGAGGGAAATAGGCCTTACTTATGTGTTGCTTAATATTGCAAATGTTGAAGTGCCATTCTTCTATCTACTGTAACAGACTAGGTTCCTTAAGGGACCATGGATTACTTATTTTGTTATTTCTAAACCAATTAGCCACCAAGCTGTTGCAGTCAGAGTCATCATGTTCCTGGCAGAAAATACAGGACAAAGAGCAGTTTGTGGAAGGAAAGGGCATACTTTGGCTTATAGACTCCATGATGGCAGGGAAAGTCAATGGCATGAAGAGAGGGTCAACATCACCTCCTGGCTAACATCAGCTGGACAACAACAGCAGGTAACTGTGCCAAACACTGGCAAGGTTCCCCTGGCTGTAACACCCATAAGTCTACCCCCAACAATACATCACCTTCAGAAGGCTTTAATTGCCAAATTGCCATCAGCTGGGGACCTAGTATTCAGAACACAAAAATTGATGAGGGACACCTGAATCAAACCACCACATTTTGTCCCTGGCCCCCATAAACTGGTAACCATCCATGATGTAAAATGCAATGCATTCAGTCTAACTTTAATAGTCCTTATAGCTTTAAAAATTTAAAGATTATTTATTTATTTATTTTAGATAGAGTGAGACAGAGAGAGAATTGGCATGTCAGGACCTCAGCCATTGCCATTGAACTTCAGAAGCTTGCACCACCTAACAGGCTTATGCCTCACCTTGCCTCATCTTTGTGCATCTGGATAACGTGGGATCTGAAGAGTCAGATATGGGTCCTTTAGCTTCACAGGCAAGTGCCTTAATTACTAAGCTATCTCTCCAGTCTTCCCCATAGATTTTTCGTTATTGGTTCATTTTTATTTATTTATTTGAGAGTGACAGAGAGAGAGAGAGAAAGAGGCAGATAGATAGAGAGAGAATGGGCACTCCAGGGCTTCCAGCCACTGCAAACGAACTCCAGACGTGTGCGCCCCTTGTGCAACTGGCTAACATGGGTCCTGGGGAATCGAGCCTTGAACTGGAGTCCTTAGCCTTCACAGGCAAGTGCTTAACCACTAAGCCATCTCTCCAGCCCTTCCCCATAGTTTTTAATCACTCTATTATGTTCAAACATCCCCATAGTCAAAGTTTTGTTAACTGAGTCATAATAACCAAAACCAAAAAATCATAATGGCACAGAATAAACATTCACACTGCAAAAGACAGCACTAGACATAACAAAGGAAAATTGAACCAACATAAGATTTAAAACACACAGGGCAAATAAAATATCAAACTCTATAGCTCCAAGTTTAATAATCCTAACCAGTGAGAAGTCTCCAAGTCCAATCATTCTAACCAGTGACAAGTCTCTGGAGTTTCAATTCCATGCCTCCAGCTAAGATATTTACAGTTCTGGAAAACTTCATCCAATGCCAGCAGCTCTGCTTAGCAGCCATCCCATAATCCTGGCCTCTCCATTGGGTCTCAACTGCAACCCACATTTCAGCCTTATGGCTCCATCAAGCCTCCAAGTAGGCAATCCAACAAGCTTGCTTCATACTGCCCATGGCCATTTCCAAAATACTAAACTGTGTTGCAAATTCAATGACCATCTCTTTCTTGCATTTGTTATACTCCATAGTATCAAGTTAACCCCGGAGGGAATAAAGCGGACTTTGAAGATTGGGACACTTCTTCAGCATTCAGGCCCCTTCAAAAGAGTCTGCATTCTTCCTGTTATTCCATTGCAGGTCAGCGGGTCTTGCAGCTGAACAGACAGCAGTTTCAGCCCAAAGATTTCACTTTATTTTGTGTCATATTTCTCTACTCACTCTAGTACATTTTTACACAATGCAACCCTGAACAACTTCTCAGGAGATAGGCATAATAGCAAGCCTCTCACACAAACTGCTTGTAGCTCAGTCTAGGCAAAGCTCTCTCTCATCTTCATAAGCCAAACCTCATAGTCCGTATTACTGCATTCAGGTCTTTCAGCTCTGACTAGATGCCACATCAAGCTGTGATTATAGCACTACAAGACATATCTTGGGCAAAGATTTCAAACTCATGCACATTCCTCCTGCAAATCAAATCCTGCAAATCAAAAAAAAAAAAAAAAAGTTTCAAAAGGCCAAAAGGCCAAAAGTGAGATTTCTAGCAACACCACCACCACTTCTTGGTACCCATTTAGTGTTGCAGTTAGGCTCACAGTGCTGACCAAAAGTAGCTTGTGGAAAGGAAGGATTTATTTTGGCTTGTCTTGAGAGAAAGTTCCATGATGGGGAAAATGATGGCATGAGGAGAGGGATGACATCACCTCCTGGCCAATATCAGGTGGAAAACAACAGCAGGAGAGTGTGCCAAACACTGGCAAGGGGAAGCTGGCTATAACACCCATAAGCCTGCTCCCAACAATACATCACCTCCAGGAGGCTCCAATTCTCAAATTGCTCTCAGCTGAGAACCTAGCATTCAGAGCACATAAGCTTATGGGAGACACCTGATTCAAATCACCACACTAGCACCAAGTGAGTAAATGAACAAGCTAGACGTTACGTACCCAAAAGGTACTAGAGTCCTTGAAAATTTTAAATTACCAGGAAAATTTTTCACTATACATTTTATTAATACTATAGGCCAGATGTGTTCATGCCCTACCTCCAGTGTCTGTTCAGATCTGAGTGCATAAATTCCACTTTATTTCAAACTACCCTTGCTTCTGTTTTATCAGAGCTTTAAGCACTCTCCTGCTGAGTTCACTGTGATCATGCCTTGGACACTTTGAAATGCACACCTCCTGAACTCTTTCCTGGGAGGTTTCATCCTAGCCCATGTGCTTGCCTGCATGAGGATGGTGAGAGCCTGCGGGGCCATGTGCCTATATCACGTTTGCTTGGTCTTAAGAAAGGCAATGATCCACAAAAGGTTCAAAATGAGAGATGTGATGTTACACCTCATATAGATGTCAACTTTCAGCAATGAACAGCAATTTATAAACCTTTCTGAAATATAGGAGAGAAGGCAGCTGAAGAGATTCTTTTTATTTGAATTAAAGAAAGGATTGTGAGATACAAAAATTTGACCTACAGGTTCCATATGTCAATTTTATTTATAGAGATAAAAGTTTGCACTCAAATATATCCATTTCTAACTCAACAGAGTGATAGGCCAAGAAAGAAGAGTAGACATTTTGATCTGTCAGAACATTAATGACCATCTAGTCCCACACACATAATATGCCTTTTGCATAACAGAAACTGAGGCAGGGAGAAGTTAAGCATGTACCCAAACTTAGTGAACAGAATGTACTTGAGGGTGATAAGTGCATTCATTATCTCAATTATCCTAATGGTTTCTCAGTGTAGACATTATCTCTCAGTATCCACAAATGGGTGGTTTCAGAAACTTCAATGGGTACAAAAGTCTGTGGATGCTCAAGTCCCTTATATAAAATGCATATAACCTATGCATATATTCCTCTGTTCTCTAAAAAGTATCTAATGATAATACCTAACACATGATACTAATGGCATTAGTAAATACTGTATTGTTCAGGGAATGATGGGGGGAAACTCCTAATTTGTTCAACGTATTTGTAATTAAAATTTTTTTTCAAAACTGGGCATGGTGGCGCATGCCTTTAATCCCAGCACTCAAGAGGCAGAGGTAGGAGGATCACCGTGAGTTCGAGGCCACCCTGAGACTCCATAGTGAATTCCAGGTCAGCCTGGGCTAGAGTGAGACCCTACCTTGAAAAACCAAAAAAAAAAAAAAAAAAAAAAAAAAAACAACTTTTTTTTTTCAAGCCATGGTTGGTTGAATTCACAGAGGCAGAGCCTGCAGACATGGAGGGCTGATTGTGTAGGGTGAGGATGTGCAGTTTACAATATATCAAAGATGCCCCAGTAAAACTTTCCTCAGAAAAAGAATGAAGGCCGAATAAAGGGACAAAAATCAAACTACTGGGCTAAAATCTTTCAAACCCCAGACATTAGACACATTTTTCAGTGATTTGATTGTCTGAGGCAATATGAGGGAAGAAGAATTCTCAAATGAAATACACATGAGGCATTTGTTTATCAAGCACAATGCATAGATTTATTCAAATCCAAATTCAAACGACTCAACTGGAACATAACAGCTATGAGAATATCAGGAAAATGTATAAACCAACTAAAAATCTGATAACATGAAGGGATTGTTTTAAATATTATAATTGAATTGTAGCTTTCCTTAACATTAAAAGGTGATGGGATTAGAGAGATGGTAGAATTGGCAAAGTACTTGCTGCACAGCCATGGACTGGAAGTAAGATCCCCAGCACCGAAGGATGGACGGCTGTGCTGGCAAGTGCCTCTCATCCCAGCACCGAGGAGGCTTGCTGACTAGCTAGACCAGCTAAACCAAGGAGCCTCAGGCTCAGTGAGAGACACTGTCTCAAAAAAAATGTTGGGAAGCAATGTGCACACACACATACACACACAAGCATACGCACCTCACATAAACACATACAAAAAAGTTAAAAAGTTAAAAGATAAAGACTGAACTATAGATAAAATATGAGGATGGCTATGTTTTCTTTCTCTCTTCCTTTTTATTTTTGCTTTAAAAAATCCAGTGGAGATATTATTTGAAATGTTAAGAAATTGCTTTAAGATTTAGAGAGTTTATGAAGATAGTGTACTAAATAATTTTTAATGAGTGTACTTTTGAGATATGTGATATCTGTATAATGATTTTTGAGGTGTGTAATGATACAGATGATATCTGGCATTTGCTTGAAGATGAATGGGCCAGTAGGGAGTTGGTGAGTGCTATATGATGATGATCATCATTGAAATTTATGGACACATTGACAGTCAAACATTTTCTGGTAATTTAAGGCCAAATGGGTAAATGTTAATGTCAATTAAAGTTGATTATTTTGATTATTGATTATTTTGGTCAGAAACTACCTGAAATAATTCCTTAAAAAATAGGAACAGGCCCTCTGCTGGCTCCAGACCCGGGCTGCGGGGTGTCGGTGTGGCTCCACCATGTCGAAGGTGTCCTTTAAGATCACACTCATGTCGGACCCGTGGCTGCCCTACAAAGTACTCAGTGTTCCTGAAAGTACACCTTTTACAGCAGTCTTAAAGTTTGCAGCAGAAGAATTTAAAGTTCCTACAGCAACAAGTGCAATTATTACCAATGATGGAATAGGAATAAATCCTGCTCAGACTACTGGAAATGTTTTTCTAAAGCACGGTTCAGAACTATGAATTATTCCTAGAGATCATGTTGGAAGTCATTAATACATGCAACTTGGAGCACAGTTACCGACCAAAATGAATATTGATGTTTGTTGTTGCTGTAAAATTGAAATCATGTCTTTAAGATACTATGAAAATAACAGGAATCAAAGAAACAATGAATGGTGGCTCTTCTGTCCCTTGTTGTTCATGCTTTTCATATGAAGTGGGAAGCCCCATGGGTGGAGGGCACAACCTCCAGAGAAGGTGGTACCGTTGACGACTGCTACCTCACAACAAGTGAGAGTTCACTTGTGGCAAATCGATTATCTGACTTGACTAATAATTCTTAGCCAGACATTTTGAAAGTTAAAGTTCACTGTCATACTTGTATTTGAGTTAAAATGTTAAAGGATTATGGGTCATGGATGACAATTGACTTGATATTATCTTACTTGCAAACTCATAGTTTGATTACTATATGGTCTGATGACATTAATAGAAATTTCAGTGAAAAATCTTAGTTTTTTATTGTTTAGGGTTTTTTTTTAAGTTTCAACCTTAATATATCCTATAAATTTTAATTTCTCATCATGAAGCCAAAAGGTGAATTTTTAGATCTATCCATTGTATCTATAAATAGTTTAACTGTGATCTTGCAAAATTCAGTGTTTATAATTGAATTGACAGAAGTAGAAACATCTTTTGTTAAGTTATGTATTCTTTTAATACCAACTTACATGACAGAAATCCTCAAGAAACCATTTCTTGAGGATATTTTTGAACAGTGTTCAGAAAGAACGTTGTTGCAGAGGAGATCTGAAGTGTACGCGTGGCATTGAGCAAAGCAGCACTGACTGGACGTGCTGATGAGCAGAACTCGCTGAAGACCGGACCTTTAAGGCAGTGTCACTGCTAGTCATCTTGTGAATAAGGAGCCAGGGGAGGGAAGATGGTAAAACCCAGATGGCCTGACCAGGACAAGAAAGCAAAGGACAGCAGTGACAAGGAACAGCACCGAGCTGCAGGAAAAGTCCATAGGCTGGACAAACCTAAAAGAATAGGTTGTAGGAAACTGAAAGGGAAGACAAAATACATGACATAGGCTTAAGTACCAAATGACAGAGAGGAGGCTATATTATATGAATGTAAACACTTCAGAAATACCCTTGATGATGGTCCAAAGAAAGATTTGTCCATACAGAGAAAACCTTAATCTCTGCTGTTTTGAAGGATGAATTAAAGGCAATTCATTACTCAGAGCTGGGTCTTGAGCAGTTGCATTTTCAGTAGTGAGCTCTGGAGGCAAGGGGAAGGCAGGTTCTCACTAAATACTCACTACATTCATGGATAAAGCTCTAGGACCAAGTTTTACCTTGACATGTTTGAGTGTTACAGGGCCTCAGTTTATTTATAAGAAAATGTAACATACACAGCATCTGAAAGCTACATTAATGGTTTAGGAAATTACTAGATATCGATCACAAATTATCAAAGCAGGGGGTGCCAGCTGATAAAGGTAATTATTTTTATAAAAATCTAGTACTCAGTGACCTGGCTCTTTATAAAATTAGGCCTCAGTTAAACAGAAGTGTCTGAATACTGTCTTTTAAGTTCTGGGCTTAATTATAATTGTCTTCTTTCTCCTCTTATAACACAAGTCTGCCTGCTGTTTGTGCAATCCACTTAAATGTCCTTTGCTATAAAGTGATATATTTAATACTTACTTGTTTGGTTTTGAAAATTAAATTCTAATCTTAAAAACATGTATTAAGCAACTAGATGTTTTATTATTAAATGTGATCTGTAAGCTCAAAAAAAAAAATAGGAACATGGCTGGAGAGATGGCTTAGTGGTTAAGACGTTTGCTTGCAAAGCCAAAGGATTCCGAGTTTGATTCTCCAGGACCCAAATGAGACAGATGCACAAAGGGGCGCATATGTCTGGGGTTCCTTTGCAGTGGCTGGGGGCCTTGGAGTGCTCATTCTCTCTCTCTCTGCCTATTTCTCTCTCAAATAAACAGATAAATAAATAAAATATATGAAAAAAAACAGGAACAGTCTCTGCTTTTGCTTACAGCTATATTCCCAAAGCCTAGCAGAGTGCTAACCACTGTACAAACATTTGTTGAATGAAAGAAGTTCAGGACGGGAGAGATGCCTCTGCAGTTAAAGGCACTGCTTGCAAAGCCTGATGCCCTGGGTACAATTTTCTAGTACCCATGTAAAAAGCCAGATGCACAAAGTGGCACATGCATCTAGAATTTGTCTGCACTGGCAAGAGGCTCTGGTGTCCCCATTTTCTCCCTCTATCTCCTTGAAATAAATAATAAAAATTAAAAAACAGGGAGACGTTCATATGAAGGTTTCTGTGTAGTTTGGCATACACTTGACATTCTCCAAAGAATAAAGCTTAAAAACTAACTTTGTAATACTATTGGTTCAGGTCTATCATGTATTTGTGTCATCCCATCCAGTGAATAGGGAACTGGGTGGGAGTGTAGAGTTAGAGATTACAAGTGGAAAGGGTCCTGTGTTGGTTCATAGGCCCCTGGAGACGATCTGGAGCATGGGGTATATAGATGCAGTCAGCAAGGCTGTCCAAAAGGAGACACAGCATCCTCAGCGGCACAGAGAAGCTGTCTCATGTCCAGGAGCATCACACACTTTCATGGGCTGCTGTTCAATGTGGAGCAGGTAGCTGATGGCCAACAGCGAAGAAGACACCCCAGCAAGTGCACTGCTCAGTGTGCTGTGGTATCCTCTGCCGGGGTCAAGGGCGATGTTTCTCTGAGGGAAAACTGGAATTGGATTGTTCCAGTACTGCCTCGTCATCCTTTAGGCTGCTCTAAAACAAATTCAGAATATTTAAACATTGAGAGGAATAAAAAAGAAGACGAACCACCAAGTCTTTCAGAGTTGAGAATTTCTCCTTCAGCTAGTGTCAGCTGGCTGCCTTTGGTGGCATGTTTATCATCCTCTTCACTTTCAAACTGCATTTCCTGTCCAGAAACACTACCTCAAGGGTTATATTTAGCATTGCACACAGAATCCCTCATGTTGTATTCAGGAAACGCAGCCCTGTCAGAGCAGGGTGGGATCTCAGGGTCAAGATGTTTCCTGGATAACAGCTCCATCACTGTTCCATGCAAACCTCCCACTCCTCCACAGTCCACCGCTCTCCATGTCAGAGCATGTGTGATGGTGAGCAGCCTCCAGGAAATGAGGTAATTCTGTGGAAGCCTGCCTTTCAGTGGCAGGGGACCTGGAATTCGCTTAACTCCCCCACTCACATATTCATGTAGACCATGAATCATAGTGACATGCCACCTGAGTAATGATTCTTTCCCATCCTGTGACTGCCACTTACCACCTATCTACTATACATAATGCTCCAAAGGCCACACTTTCTCCCTTAATGTGGACCCAACTGAAGGATAAACAGGGTAATCAGGCAGATGGAGATGAACAGCACAGCTTTATTACTGATAACAAGCTAGGAGGGAGTCAGAGGTATGGTGGAGCAGCCCACACTGGTTTGCTAACACTTTCCGCAGGTCTCTCTCCACCCCCAGGTCCAGATGGTAGAAAGGAAAAGTGTGGGCTTACAAGCACAACCTTTTGGCCAAGGCTGTGCCTGATACTGGTCTGAGACAGAAGAAAAGGGAGATTAGATCCTAGTGGAGATCATGGACCAATGACTGTTAGCCATGAATTGTAGACCCTATCAAGGAATCAGTAAAGGGTAAAAGCAGGCCAGGGTGGATACCAAGAGGACAAAAATTCATGGGTAATAGGAGAGACTGGGTCTGGTTTTCCTTCCTAATAAGTAGATGCATATTAGGAGATGAGGTCTTTGGGAGGTGACTGGGTTCAGGGAAAAAGGAATGAAAATTAGAAAGCAAGAAGTCCAGCTCCCTACCCTAAAGCTTGCAAACTTAATGTGGAGACAAGACCAAGAAGTAGCTGGTGGCAGTTGAAGTATTTATTGGATCAAGTCAATGCCTAGGTGGTGCCCTTTCATAGTATAGTTTTGCCAAGTCTAAACAGATCTGAGTGGTGAAATAGAAACTTAGTGGGGTTGTCTTAATTTGTTGTATTTTGTTTTTAAAGCACAACATCTAGATGAGAGAATTACAGTTTCTAGCTCAGGACCTATGAGCAAGATTAGATAACTGTTCCTGTGATAACCTTTCTAATAAGTTGATGTGCAGAAGAAATGACATGTTTTTAGCAACATTTAAAATGAAAAGCTCATAGTCTCATTCCTATTGAAGGCACTAAATGATGGATAACATATGTGAAGTGATTAACAATACATGTTGGTGTTTATTGATTAATGTAGTCAGAAAACACCTAAAACAACTCCATGCACCCAGGATCAGCATCTGTTTTTGCTCAGTTATATTCCAACTACTTAGCTGAGTGACTAGTATACCATAGATATTCTAGAAAGCACTTGTTAAATGAAAGGAAAAATACTAAATTGTGGGAGTTGGTGGAATATGTTTTTTTTCTTTTTTGGTTTTTCAAGGTAGGGTCTCCCTCTAGCTCAGCCTGACCTGGAATTCACTATGTCATCTCAGAGTGGCCTCAAACTCATGGCAATCCTCCTGCCTCTGCCTCCCAAGTGCTAGGATTAAAGGTGTGTACCACAATGCCCAGTGGAATATGTATTTTTGAAGGGAGAATTGGGAATTGAGTTCATCAAGGAATTTTCTGCATTCTAGGAGGAAAATGAAGAGGCCAAACACTCTGCTTGCTCAAAACTAAAACAAGATAGAAAACAAGATCCAAGCAAGTTAGCTTGCTCTGACTGTGTACTTCAGTAATCCCAGCTCTCCAGAGGCTGAAGTAAGAGGAAAGCAAGTGGGTTACATAGTGAGACCCCACTTCACCAAAGATAATAAATAAACATTAAATTAAATTAAAGATTTAAGTAAGTCCATCTGAATTTGGAGAAACAGGCAGACTAACAATATTAGCAAAAGATCAGAGCACAGGCTTACAGAGCAATTGGAGATCTATTGTGTTCCCTGTCCCTACTTAGCAATGGGCTTGTAAATTCTTAATTTATAGAGTCAGAAACTTTTATGTTTCTTATCTAAAAAATACCAAGCAGAGAGTTGGGGAGATGACTCAGTCAGTGCAGTAGTTGCTTCACAAGCAGGAGGACTGACATTCAAAGCCCAGTACACATGTGAAAATGTTAACTGTGAGCCGGGCGTGGTGGCGCACGCCTTTAATCCCAGCACTTCAGAGGCAGAGGTAGGAGGATCACTGTGAGCTCAAGGCCACCCTGAGACTACATAGTGAATTCCAGGTCAGCCTGGACTAGAGCGAGACCCCACTTTGAAAAACAAACAAACAAACAAACAAAAAATGTCAACTCTGGTGGCACACAGTTTGTAAGCCCAGTGTTTGGGAGGTAGAGGCAAAGGGACAATTGGGATTTGCTGGCCAGCCAGGCTAACTTAATTGGTGAGCTCTAGGACCATGAAAGAACTTGTCTCAAAAAAAAAAAAAAATTGAACAGCATTTCTTAAGAATGACACTTGAAGTTAAGGTTGTCCTCTGGCCTCCATACATACATGCATACCTATACCATGCACATACACAATACATATTTTTTTAAAAGGCAGAGTGTGTCTTGTGGATAGAAAATACTCAGAAAACACATATGAACTACTTCTGGAAAAAATGTACTAACAAGGACTGAATTTATCCTCATTCTCCCATTAGAAACAACCCAAATACTAAAGAAGATATATGAACCTTTGGAAATGAAGGATGGTGATCCTTGAGGGGAGAAAATAAACAAACTTGTTCCTATTAAGTACCTTCAGAGAATGTTGTGTCCAGGCTGCAACCATAGTGGAGAAATGAGGTGAGCAGATAAAACTGGCATCTACAGAATTCAAAATGATTGAGTCCTCGGGGCAGACTACTGAAGACCGAAGAGCTGTCACAGAGAGATCTCTTGGGGTCTGCAGGCTGCTCTGAAGGCCAGCTGGATGTGCTGATGCACTTTATTCCCAGTTACACATCACCCAAGGGACTATGTGGAACCAGTAGGGATGGGACCAGAAAGTTCCTGGTCCCACCAGTGTGAGAAACCTCACAAGTCATGGAGCATCAGATAGAGACCTCAGAAGAATCTGACAAATACCAGGTATGTAACAAGCCAGCAACTTGTGCCCATCCATATCAATAATCATTACCAATGCATGATGCATATCATTCAATTCAAAGGCAAAGGTTTTCAGACTGGATTTTTAAAACCAACTATATTATGTCTACAAAAGACAGGTATGTTGAATTCTTTTAATTCTCGGTATCTGGACAACACCTGTGTGTGCTTTTATTTTCTCCTAACCCTCAAAAGTTCTTTTCATTTTTAATTTTTATTTCATTTATTTTTTTAATTTTTTGGTTTTTCGAGGTAAGGTTTCACACTTCCCCAGGCTGACCTGGAATTTACTATGTTGTCTCAGGGTTGCCTCGAACTCACAGTGATCCTCTACCTCTGCCTCCTGAGTGCTTGGGTTAAAGGTGTGTGCCACCACGCCTGGCTTTTCTCAACAGTTCTTTCTTCACCCAGTAAGCCTCCATAGCTGAAACCTTTCATGCAACAATATGTATTTGTAAGTCTCTCTTTCTGGGCTTACTTCTCAGTAATGACTCATTCAACTCCGAGTTCATTTTAGGTCATGTATTTTTGCCCCACTTGTTTTTGTCTACTGTCCTTTGACCACTGATCCTTCTATTTCAGTTCTTATCCACTCCATTCTGACAGGTCAAGATGGGAGGAACAGAAGACCATGTGTGGACTGCAGACTTGTTTAAGACTAGCAATCTTTGCTCAGCTCTAGCTGCCTGGACTCTATGGGGCTAAATCCATAGCACATAGATACTCCCTTTACCAAGAGCTAAGGGACTTTACCGTTTATTCAGCATTAGGCTCCCCTGACTCTGGGATCTATGTCATGTAACTTCTTGAAATGCATGCCCAGCTTGTGCCCCAGTTCCAACTTCCCTTGAACAATGGCTTTTCTGGCACTGCTTAGAGTTTTAAGAATTTCCCAAGCCAGGATTTTCTATGTCAACACTTGCCAGCTGTCAAATAATAGTCATTAGTTTATGAACAAAACAAAACTGACAATGGAAACTATTATTCTCCTCTACACTCACACACTCCTGGCTCCAAATGTGTTTTGCTTTCCTTGGTTTTGTTTTGTTTTTACCACTGACCAATTTTCTGACACAGGGTGCCTTATAGTTCAATACAGTCTGACACTATCTACCTGAGACATGCACAGACTCAACAAGTTCAGGGCTCAGTCCCACGCCACTGCTTCTTCCCCACTCCACATGCCAGTTGGAAGTTCATGTTGCTACCTATGTTCTTGACTAACTATAAATCTGAGCTTCCCATGACCCTTCCTCATATTCTATTATTTGCTAGAGAACCTAAAAGAACTTAGGCAAACACTTTACTGTTATAAAAGGATGCAGCTCAGGAATAGCAAGATGCAAGAGATGTGTTGAGATTTGGGAGTTGGGGATGGAGCCACGATGCCCTCTCCAGGTGTACTCCCATCCATGTGTTCACCAAGCTGAATACTTAATTAAACCTTGAATTAGGGATTTTGTATAGAGCATGCTTTATGCAGGCACAATCAATCATTAACCAATTCCACAGCTTCTCTCCTTCCCCAGATGATGGGATGAGGCTGAAAGTGAACATCTTCAAATCATGGCTTAGTCTTTCTTACCAGTCCTCATCTAGGATCCTGCTAAGAAACACTTCATTAAAATAACAGATCCTGTTACTAAAGAAAACTTACGGCTTTAGGAGCTCTATTTCAGAAACATGAACTTAAAGTGAACCTGCCCAGTTTCTCTTGGGTATGAACCACCTTGGGTGACCTGAATATCTTACAACATGTATGGGCAGAACATGGATGGATTTTACACACCAGGCACCAGTTAGAAAGACATCAAAAGTTTATGAGCAAGACCATTCCTATATATTCTCTGCCTTTGACCTCTGTCATTTCCATCTTGGATAATAAGTGTTCAGTGTTTGGTAAGCCCAAACCCAGAAAATTAGTGTTAGGACAGAAGTCATGGACTCATGTGGTAGTAAGGAGTCATTCATTAGTGCTTTTTCTTAGGGGGCTGTTAGAGGCTATTTTTAAATTTTTTTTTCTCAATTTTTATTAACATTTTCCATGATTATAAAAAATATCCCATGGTAGTACCCTACCTCCCCCCCTGCTTTCCCCTTTGAAATTCCATTCTCCATCATATCCCCTCCCCATCTCAATCATTCGACTTACATATATACAATACCAACCTATTAAGTACCCTCCTCCCTTCCTTTCTCTTCCCTTTATATCTCCTTTTTAACTTACTGGCCTCTGCTATTGAGTTTTTTCCTTCTCATGCAGAAGCCCAATCATCTGTAGCTAGGATCCACATATGAGGGAGAACATATGGTGCTTGGCTTTCTGGGCCTGGGTTACCTCACTTACTATAATCCTTTCCAGATCCATCCATTTTTCTGCAAATTTCATAACTTCATTTTTCTTTACCACTGAGTAGAACTCCATTGTATAAATGTCCCATATCTTCATTATCCACTCATCAGTTGAGGGTCATCTAGGCTGGTTCCATTTCCCAGCTATTATAAATTGAGCAGCAATAAACATGATTGAGCACATACTTCTAAGGAAATGAGATGAATCCTTAGGATATATGCCTAGGAGTGCTATACCTGGGTCATATGGTAGATCAATCTTTAGCTGTTTTAGGAACCTCCACACTGTTTTCCACAATGGCTGGACCAGATTGCATTCCCACCAGCAGTGTAGAAGGGTTCCCCCTTTTTCCACATCCCCACCAATATTTATGATCATTTGTTTTCATGATGGCAGCCAATCTGACAGGAGAGAGATGGAATCTCAGTGTAGTTTTAATCTGCATTTCCCTGATGACTAGTGACGTAGAACATTTTTAGATGCTTATGTGCCATTTGTATTTCTTCCTTTGAGAATGCTCTATTTAGCTCCATAACCCATTTTTTGATTGGCTTGCTTGATTCCTTATTAGTTAACTTTTTAAGTTCTTTGTATATCCTAGATATCAATCCTCTATCAGATAACTAATGTTTTTAAAAATGTTTTGTTAATATTTTTATTCAATAATATTGTCTTTATTGATATATTTACTTAGAAAGAGAAAGACAGAATCAAGAGAGCATGGGCATGCCAGGCCTTTTTGCTACTGCAAATGAACTCCAGACACATGTGCCATTTGGCTTTTTTTGGAACTTGGGAATTAAACATGAGCCTGCAGACTTTGTAAGCAAGTGCCTTTAGTTGTTGATCCATCTCCTCAGCTCCTCCAATAGTATATTATCAAAGACTAAACATGGGAACAAAAGATGCTCTTAGAATTTCTATCACTTACAAAGTGACAACTATTTTTAAGACTTCAAGTCAGAACCCAGGGGACAAAGACGATACATGATGGTGATGATGATGGTGATAAGGATGATGATAATGATGTCAAAGTTTGTGTTAAACAACCCTGATATAAACAACCATCTTACCACTATTCAACCTCCCCTGCTGGTACTACCTGTAGAAAAGGCACATATAATGGTTCGCCACCTGAGCCACTATAGCATTTGTCATGTGTTGCCTGAATGCTGTGTTTTACCTTCCTCCTGGCCAGGGCCTCCTCCAAATACCCCATCCACTATAGCTGTGGAGGCCTAACCCCACCTAACTTTTCTCAGTCTGTTTCAGGGGAACTTTTTAACAGCACAGGAACTAAGGATGAGGTGAACACTGATCTCTGGGTTATCTAATCATGTCCTCTGAGAATTAAATTGTCTTGGAGAAAACTAGAAGCAGCCCACTTACCACCTTATATTTTAATTATTCATGTCAATGCTTTGATCTTTATTTCTAGGAAATCAGAAAGCACATTGCCAATTGAACTCTCCATGACAATGCAGATGGCTGTGTCACACTTGCCTCTTCTTGATGTCTTCCTTCACAGTTACTAGGTAATAAACAATAGTCTATCCTAATGCCATGCTAAACTTATACATGGACTCTTATAAAGGATATGACCATGTGTACTCTTCCTTCAGCTTCAGCTGAGGATATGGTCAGCTATTTTCCTCAAGTTTTTCAAGGTAGAGACCTTATAGTCCTAGAAAAACTAGAGTAGTAGAATTCCTTCCCTGGAAGTTGGACAACTTGTGGTAAATTTTAGGAGTAACTGAGAAAGAGCGAGAGTGCTCTTGCTGCTGCAATGAACCCCAAATACATGCACTACTTCTTGCGTCTAGCTTTGCATGGGTTCTGGGGTGTGGAACCTGTGTCATCAAGCTTTACAAGCAAGCACCTTTAAGTGCTGACCCAGCCCACATTCTGTACTTTTTGTGAGAGAGTAAAGGTTGCAGATATAGAAATATGATAAGACAGGATGGCAAGAGAAGCTCTAAGGCACTATAGGGCTTCTGAGCATAGGATGCTCCTGGAAGTGGTACAGTAATCTATGATTTGAGTGTTGGATGCTAGTGGGCACTCACTACATGAATGAATGGATTCTGTCCCGCTACTATTTTTCAGGGTTTGGACTTCGCACCAAGCACCTATTTTCTAAGAAGAAAATGAGAAGGTAAAAAGCAGAGAGAATGTAGGAATAGTGTTGCCCATGAACTTTTGATGTCTTTCCAACTGGTTCTTAATGTGGAAGAGGCACTCTTGTCTGTATGGAAGATATCAGGGTTAACCAAAGAGGTTCATATCCATGAAAAACTGGGCAGAGTTCATTTTAAATTAATATATAAGGCAGTCTTTGATAATGCAAAAATTCAGTTACAAAATATAATTGTAGAACTAACTTCATTGTGATATTGGTACAGAAGACATCTCAAAAGATAAGTGAATCCTATCCAACCATATCTACCCACAGAGACATAATTATTTATTCTATTATGTGTATACAGTTTCTTTAGAACTTTTTTCCAGCCTGACAATGGGAGTATACCACATAAAATGAAGTTATTTAAAAATTTGTCTTTACAACAAGTTAGCCAACTGCCCACCATGAGACATGCCGCTTCTGCCGGGGCCCAGGAGAAATTGTAGGGGAAGTAGCAACATGAATACTGCTCTTACTGCTAGCCTGACAACCAGCACCAAATTGATGGTGACAAACATGGTAGTCAATCAACATTTACCAGCTGGGCATGGTGGCACACACCTTTAATCCCAGCACTTGGGAGGCTAAGTAGGAGAATCACTGTAAGTGCAAGGCCAGCCTGAGACTACATAGTGAATTCCAGGTCATCCTGGGCTAGAGCAAGACCTTACCTTGAAAAACAAAACAGAACAAAAACAAAATAATCAAAACATAAATCCAGAGGCTACAGAGAACTTAACACTAAATAAGACTGACAACAGACCTGTCATGGCTCAGGGAACATTGCAGAAGAGAGGATGGAAAGATTGCAAGAGCCACAGAGTGGGTAGGAATATCCGGAGGCAGAGTCCCGCGCTATCCTGCAGGGACTACCTGAGACCTTCATGACTCCACATGAATACTATAGCTTCACTGAGGAGGGCCCCCAGGATAATAGGAGCTGGGCCAAGGAAATCAGAGAATAACCTGTTATAATTTAAATAAAAATGAAATTAAAAAAATCTCATCTCTATCAATCATCACTCTAGATTAAGAAATGAAAAAAGAAATTCATGAGGAGGGAAAAAGAGAGAAATGAACTGGGGCAGCACTAGCAACACCAACTAACTGCAAACAACCGGGCCACTTAGTTGAATCCCCATTGTCTGAGGGAATGTTACATAACAGATGCCTCTGCTCACTCCTTCCTGTAGCCCTTGGCAGAATAGAGATGACAATGATGTGCCCATAGTGTGTTCTATGGCCCACTGTCAACTTGCAAAGGGAGGGAGGGGCAAGTAGGAAAGGGCTGGGGAGACCAAATTCTATTGCAGTACCAGGATAGTAAGGCCCAGCTTGGGGAAGCTTTCATTTGGCCCACAATTCTATTTGTTGTTATATTTATAAGAACTGGAGAGAGAGTGTGTGAGTTACATTTGACCCTGTCAGCAGAACATGATACCTACTTGTAGAAGGACCCTTAGTTAAATCATCTCTTCACGGCTGGGCGTGGTGGCTCACACCTTCAATCCCAGCACTCAGGAGGCAGAGGTAGGAGGATCACCATTGGTTAGAGACTACATAGTGAATCCCAGGTCAGCCTGAGCTAGAGTGAGATGCTACCTTGAAAAACCAGGAAACAAAAAAATTTATCTCTTCAGAAATAGGACACGCAGCCATGCTGCTTTGTACTCACTTGTTGGGTGGCAGAGTGACCATCCTTGGGCACAGGGATGGTTTAGACTGTGATTGGTATGCACTTTGACTCTAAGACCCCAGGAGAATCAATCACTGAGATAACAGGAGTGAAGTTCCTTGAACTAAAGATACGATCATACTGAAGACATTGAGAGCAGCAAGAACTTGTTCTTAGAGTCTTGGCTTCGGGAAGAGGTAGCATTAGAATGCGACATTAGGGGTCTTTAGGAAAGCTCCCTTCACTTCTCTAAGTCTCTGGTTTCTCATCTTTCAAAAGGAGGCAGCTAGGTTGTCCTTAATTTCCTGATTTGCTCTACATGTAGACAAGACAAAAGAGTAGCTTTCCTAGCCCATCCATGGACTATGCTTAAGAGGAGACTCCCTGCCCCACTCCACCATCACATCCACTGTGGACCACCTTTGGGGTACTAGACTTGCTTAAGCTACTCCTTGATGAGTTTAGTCAGACAAATTTAGGGAAGAGTTTTTATAATAAGATGGTTAAAGTTTCAATGTCTAACTTGGGCATAAACATTGTTTCTTCATTCATTTCTTAGTGTTGAAACAGGTTAGAACTTGTCCTCTTCCTATTGATTAGCCATCCAGACCATAGAGCAGCCAAAAAAATGAGTCAGTAAGACTTTGGTTCTTGTGAACTATTAATCAGTGCATACTGACATATATAGGACACTCTGACTACAGAATACACATTCTTTTCAAATACACATGGAACAGCCCCTAAAATAAAACAGATTAATTGCATAAAGTACAGTCTCTCATTGTAACAGAATTAGAAACCAGTGAAAGAAATCTAGGAAATCCAATGATCTTTGGAAACCAACCAGTGCACTTCCATAATATAACCTACAACTCAAAGAAGAAACTGAAGGGGAAGGTAGAGAATATATGAAACTGGATGCAAATAAAAACACTCCACATAAAAGTTTATGAGGGCTGGAGAAATGACTTAATGGTTAACAGGCTTGCCTGTAAAGCTTAAATACCGAAGTTCAATTCTCCAGGTCCCACATAAAATAGATGCACATGGTGGCACACATATCTGGAGTTCATTTGCAATGGCCAGAGGCCCTGGTGTGTCCATTGTCTGTCTCTCTCTTTTTCTCTCTGCCTCCCTCTGTCTCTGATAAATAAATAATTTTAAAAAAAAGTTTATGGGGCTAGAGAGATGGCTTAGCAGTTAAGCACTTGCCTGTGAAGCCTAAGAACCCCTGTTTGAGGCTCAGTTCCCCAGGACCCACGTTAGCCAGATGCACAAGAGGGCACATGCATCTGGAGTTCGTTTGCAGTGGCTGGAGGCCCTGGCGTGCCCATTTTCTCTCTCTCTCTCTCTCTCTCTCTCTCTCTCTCTCTCTCTCTCTCCCTCTTTCTCTCTCTGTCTGTTGCTCTCAAATAAATAAATAAAAATAAACAAAATACAAAAAAAACAATTTAAAAAAGTTTATGGAATATAGCAGAAGTGCTTGACAGATATTGAATATCCATGCTAGGCCATTTATACTGTCAAATATCTAAGTCAAGAAAACTGGAAAGGCCTCAAACCAATAACTGAAGTTTCCACATAAAGAATATAGAAAAGCACAGTTTGAGGCTGAACGGGTGAGGGAGTGCCTGACAGCCATGCCAGGAGGTGAGAAAGTTCCTGACTAGGAGCTGTGTGGGGCCGAGCTCCAGGAGGATGGAACAACTCCTCCAAGCTTGGAGACAACACACTGGAATATCTAAACCGCTGAGTCTGTGGCTACACTCCTTGCACCACATGGGCTTGGGGCTAATTGCACATCAAGGACCAGCTGTGGGGCAAGACAGGGACATCATCCTCAGGTGAACTTAGTTTCTGATGGGCCTAACAGTAGCTCCATGCCACCTCAGTTTAGAGCAACCTGCCTGCCAGGCCTGAAGCATCAGCCCTGTGTCCACAGGACCCCAGTATGGATCACGTTCTAAAGTCCTCAGTCAGTAAATAACACAAGAAGAAAAGACCACTGCCTGGACAGCAAGCAACCCAAGGCTAGGGCAACACCCTGACCCACATGCACACAACACACAAAAGGAGGACTCCACTTAGACCCTATATCACCCAGCCCAAGAAATCAGGCAGAAAACCTCCCCACACTCTCCCTTAACCAAAGTTGAACTGGAGATACAACTCCAGGGTCACGAGAAGAAAAAGTCCTGCACTTTCAACACAACAATAGGTCAAACTAGAGATGGAAAAGCACCAACACAAAACAAATAATGCAAGAAATCAAACCAACAGATCTCCACCAACAATGTCTAGCTCCTTAGTGAAAGACTCCAGTTAAAACAGAGGATGCTCCAGACATAAAATTCCATAATGAATGTTGTTAAACATAATAAACAAAATTAATGAGACCATGAACAAATGGATGGCTGAATTGGAAGAAAATCATCAAAGAATCACCAATTGCATAAATGAAATGCAGGAAACCCATCAACAGTAACACAAAGCTCTCATTTCTTATCTTAACAATAAAGAAGAAAATCAGGAAGATCTTAATAAATAGATCAATGATTTGCAGGTGGGACAACAAATAGTTAACCTTATAACCAGTGGATTAAGCTTAATGGGGAAATGATCAAATGCAGGCATGAATTCCAAGAAACAACAAAAAGGTCAAACCAGGACTTGAAAATGGAATTTAATAAAGGGATAGAAATGATGCAGAAAATTCAGCAGAGAACAAATATCAAGTAGCTCTCTCTTGCAGTCAGCTTTGCATTGCTGGCAGAAAACACCTGGTCAAGAGAGCTTGTGGGGATAAAAAGGTTTATTTTGGCTTACAGACTTGAGGGGAAGCTCTATGATTGCAGGGGAAAACGATGGTATGAACAGAGGAGTGGACATCACCTCCTGGTCAATATCAGGTGGACAACAACAACAGGAAAGTGTTCCAAACACTGGCAAGAGGAAGCTAGCTATAACAGCCATAAGCCTGCCCACAACAATATACTATCTCTAGGAAGCTTTTTTTGCCATTAGCTAGGGACCTAACATTTAGAACACCTAAGTTTATGGGGGACACCTGAATCAAACCACCACATCCTCTTAAAGGCCTCCCTAGAAATCCTCATAAACAGAGTAGATCATGTTGAGAACTGAACTTCAGTACTTGAAGACAAGACAGAAGAAATGGATCAGGGGTCCAAAAGCTGTAAGTTCAAAAATTCGTGTGAACAGAATATTAAGAAATTGTGGGATACACTAAAAGACAAAATATCCAGATCATAGTCATACGAGAAGAAGAAATTCAGGACAAAAGCATACAGAACATCTTTGACAAAATTATTGAAGAAAATTTCCCCACCCTGACAAAAGAGAGAAATATCCAAATATAAGAAGCCCTTAGAACACAAATTAGACAGGTCCAAAAAAGAAACTTGCAAGTCCCATTATAGCTAAAATGCTAAACAATGAAAACAAAGACAGAGTGCTAAAAGCAGCAAGAGAAAAACAGATCATTACATACAAAGGAAACCCCATAAGAATTACCTCTGATTTTCAATGTAAACTTAACACCATATTAAACCTAACAGATATCTACAGAACATTTCAGTTTAGTTCCAAGGAATACACATTCTTCTCAGAAGCTCATGGAACCTTGTTGACAATAGATCATATATTAGAGCTTAAAGTATGCTTCCATAATTTAGAAAAATTGACATAACTCCATGTGCTATATCTGATCATAATGCGTTAAAGCTAGAAATTAACAAGAGAAGCAACAGAAAACACACCAACTCCTGGAAAGTGAACAACTCACTATTAAACAGTGAATATGGCATGGAAAAAATTAAAAAGCATATTGTAAAATTTCTAGAATTGAATGATAATGAAAACACATCATATCAGTATTTATGTGACACAATGAAAGTAGTCCTAAGGGGAAAATTCATAGCACTAAGTGCCTTCATATCAAAGACAGAGAGATCCCAAATTAATAACTTCTCAACATTTTGATAGATACAGAGAAGGCCTTTGACAAAATATATAGAATCATTTTATGATCAGAACTCTGAGACACTAGGGTTTGAAGGACCATGTCTTAACATAGTAAAGGCTATATATAAAGCACCTACGCCCAAATCATACAAAATGAGGAAAAATTAGAAGAGTTCCCACTAAGATCAGGAACAAGCCAGGGGTGCCCACTCTCACCACTGCTCCTCAACATAGTACTAGACGTTCTAGCCTAAGCAGCAAGACAGGAGAAAAAACAGAAGGGATACAAAGTGGAAATGAGGAAGTCAAAATAGCCCTATTTGCAGATGACATGATTTTATATATGTGAACCAAAAGACTCCACAAAAAAACTTCTAAAGGTAATAAATTCTTTTAGCAAAGTGGCAGGATACAAAATCAACAAACAAAAATCGGAGGCCTTCTTATACACTAAAGACAAACATAAAGAGATCAGTGAGGCTGTCCTGTTTTCAGTAGCCAGAAAAAATGAATTGAAATTTGCTGGGCGTGGTGGCACATGCTTTTAATCCCAGCACTTGGGAGGCAGTGGTAGGAGGATCACCATGAGTTCGAGGTCACCCTGAGACTACATAGAGAATTCCAGGTCAGCCTGAGCTAAAAGTGAGACCCTATCTCAAAAAACCAAAATAAATAAATTAATTAAATAAGTAAATTGGGATTTCATCCACAAAGGAATTGAAAGACTTATATAATGAAAACATAAAAGCACAGAAAAAAGAAATTGAGGAGGATATGAGATGCAAGGACCTCCCATGATCATAGATTGGAAGAAACAACATCATAAGAATGGCCATCCTACCAAATCAATTTACAGATTCAGTGTAATACCTATTAAAATTCCAGCAACTTTCTTCACAGAAGTAGAAAAAATAATCTCAAAATTCATATGGAACTACAGAAAGCTTCAGATATCCAAAACTATCCTCAGCAAAAGAAACACTTCAGGAGGCATCACCACACCCAATTTCAAGTTATATTACAAAGCCATAGGATCAAAATGCTTGGCACTGGCACAAAAACAGACACATAAGTCAATGGAACATATAGGCCACCCAAGCCTTAGTTCAAGCAACTGTAGCTTCTGAACTTTAACAAAGGAGTCAGCAATTCAGACTGAAGAAAACACAGTATTGTCAATAAATGATGCTGGAGAAATTGGATATTCACATGTATAAAAATAAAACTAGAGCTACTACTCTGTCCATGCACAATAATCAACTCCACACAGATTAAGGACATCAATATAAGACCTAAAACAACTGGGGGAGAAATAGGGATAATGCTCCAAATATAGGAGTAGGAAAAGACATCCTGAATAGGACCCCAGTAGCTCAGAAAATTAAACACTCAACCAGTGGGATCTCATGAAACTGAAAAGCTTTCATAAAGACAAACATACTATAAGCAGAGCCAACAGACAACCCACAGAATGGGAGAAAATTTTTGCCAGCTATACTTCCAACAGAAGTTTAATATCTAGAATCTACAAATAACTCAAAAAATCAAGCAATAAAAATTAAAATGATTCACTCAAAAAATGGGGCAGATTCTTCCCGGCTTGGTGTCACATGCATTTAATCCCAGCACTCAGGAGGCAGAAGTTGGAGACTCACCATGAGTTCGAGGTTACCCTGAGACTACATAGTGAAATCCAGGTCAGCCTTGACTACAGTAAGATACTACCTTGAAACCCATCCCCCGCAAATGGGGCAGTGAACTGAACAGAGAATTCTCACAGGAGGAAATACAAATTGCCAATCCTTATTTAAAGAAACATTCAACATCCCTAGTCATCAGAGGAATGCAAATCGAAAATTCTGTGATTGCATCTTACTCCAGTCAGGATAGCAATCATTAAAACATTAAATGACAACAAATGTCGGTGAGTCTGTGGGGAAAGAGGAACCCTCATTCCCTGGTAAAACCACTATGAAAAGCAATATGGAGACTCGAGAAAAAGTTGAAAATTGATTTACTAGCTGGGCATGGTGATGCACACCTTTAATCCCAACACTCAGGAGGCAGAGGTAGGAGGATTGCTGTGAGTTCAAGGTCACCCTGAGACTACAGAGTGAATTCCAGGTCAGCCTGGGCTACAGTGAGACCCTACCTCAAAAAGCCAAAACAACAAAAAAAATTGATTTACCATCTGACTCAGCTATTTCACTCCTCAGTATCTATCCTAAAAATTCCACTTTATGCTTCAGAGATAATTGCTCAACCATGTTTACCACCATTCTATTCACAATAGTTAGGAACGTCCACTGACTGATAAGGAAGATGTACATTTACACAACAGAATTCTACTCAGCAATAAGGAAAAATTAAATAATGATACTTGCAGAAAAATAGATGGTCTTGGAAAATATCATCCTAACTGAGGTCACACAGACTAAGAAAGACAAATTTTTCATGTTTTCTCTCATATGTGGCTTCTAAACTGGTTTAGTAGAAGAAGAGCGTAAAAAAGAGTGAGCATTAGGACTATGGGTCTGTAACTAGAATGAGACCAGGAAAAGTGAAAATAGGGTAGGAGAAGAGAAGTGGGTACCAGACAAAACAGTAGAGTTGAAAGAGTATTGGGGTGAGACTGTGTATGGGGTGGGGATCAAGGAAAGGGAGGGCAGGGAGAAGAACTACACAATACCAAAGACGAAAAGCAGTCAGCACAATAGGAACCTTCCTCCTGGAAACCAGTATATGAGATAGAACCTCCTATTCAGGGTGATGAAAGGGCCAGACTGAAATGCCCAGTAGAAGGTGGAGAAACCTTAATCCTTAAACCATGGGCTCTGGCTTGTGTATCCTGGAGCCAGATCTGGATTAACTCCCATAGCAAGCAATTGTACAAGAAAAGTCAGTTGAATGCTCACATGGAGATGTGCCATCTCTACCACATCTACCAAGATCCAGAAGAAATTACAGAGGAAACAGCAACATGAGTATTGTTCCCAATGCTAGCCCAGCATCTATATCCTGGAAAACAGCAACAAACGTGTGGTAAACCGAAACACATCATAACAGAAATACAGAGACTACATAGAAGTCAACACTGACTGATGATACACCTGCTGAAGCTCAGGGACTGTCGTGGAAAGGGGTGGGCAGAGAGACTGCAAGAGCCAGAATGTGGTAGAAACATCCTGAGGCACAACTCTCCCCAGAGACAGAGGCCCTAATTATCCCACAGTGAGCAACAATAACCCAACTGAGGAGGGCTAACAGCGAAATGGGGACTGAGGGAGGATACCTACTACAACTTACGTTTAAAAAGTAATTAATAAATTAATTTTAAAAAGAATATAAGGGCTGGAGTGATGGATTAGCAGTTAAGGTACTTGTTTGCAAAGCCTAAGGATTCATGTTTGATTCCCCAGTACCCAAGTAAGCCAGATGCACAAGATGGTGCATGCATCTGGAGTTCATTTGCAGTGGCTAGAAACCCTGGCATGCCCATTCTCTCTCTCTCTCTCTCTGCTTTTCTATCTGCCCCCTCATGTATAAAAAGAAAGAATGTAGAAAAAGACAATCTCAAGTGAAAACAACCAGAAAAAAAGAAGGAATGGAAATTACAAGAAAAAAATTAATAAAATAGAAAAAATAAAGATAAATAAATTAAATTTAAATTATTTTGTATAATAATCAATACAACTGATAAATCTTTAGCTAGACTGAAGGAATAAAAAGAGAAGGTACAAATTTCTAAACTCAAGATAAAAAAAGAGAATATTGTTTTTGAGAGATCCAGACCATAACAAGTATAAGGAGGATGTGGAAGAATTATAACTCCCATATGTTATCAGTGAGAATGTAAAATGATGTAGCCATCTTAGGAAAGTCTAGCATTTTCTTTAGAGTTATATTGTCCCTGGCTGAGAAATTCCACTTCAAAGTATCGACCCAAGAGAAATGAAGCACATATCTACAAGAGAGATTTATAAATGTTCACATCAGTATTGTTCTGGTAGCAATCTGAGTACAGTTAATCAGTGAAGGGGCAGACAAAATGTATATGCATATGATGGAATACTCTTCAGAATATAAAGAAAAGCCCCTCATGATACAATCTATGCCATAGATGAACCTCAAGAATATGCTAAAATATAGTAAAAGAAACCAGACACAAACTGCTACCTATAATATGTTGTATTCATGTTAAGTGTCCAGAAAAAAAACATGAATTTATAGTGACAGGAAGCAGGCTAACTGTTTTCTGAGATGAGGAAGATTAACTACAGAAATGCATAAGAACTTTTGAGTCTAGTAGAAATGTTCTCAAACTGAGTTGTGATAGTTACATAACACCATAAATTTGCTTAAAAAAAAATCACTGAATACTTTCAATGGGTAGATTTAAAGATCTTATGCTCTTAAAATAATTGAAAGCATAAAATATAGAAACCTAAAATCTAATTGTAAACACTTGGCTCCACTTTACTAACAGTCATTTCTGCTGCTGAAGTTGTTTGAATTTGGAGTGATCACATGAATTTAATGGCTAGGTCACGCTTGAAGATTGGTTTTCCGTACGGCATGATATTTAAAGACTTAAATGCACAGTGAATGTTGACTGCTTACAGCAATTCACATCTGTTCTGCTTCCTTCAGTACAAGCTGCTTCTCTTCTCAGGAGGTCTCTCCACACAGCAGAAGCAGGAATTAATTAGGAGCTCAGATCTTACACAGGAAGCAAACAGAGGGCAAAGAAGGCCAGACAAAAGTCCTCTAAATGAATTTTGTTCACCTACTAAGTCTCCTGATTGTCACTAATACACACTTGTGCCATGGGATGGACATACTTCATGCCAGGAGCAGTATGAAAAGTAATAAGCAATAAAGCAGCAAACAAAACATCAGATACCCTTCAAATCTTTCATACTGGCACTTGAAATGTATAGGTAAATAGTCAACTTCAAGCATCATGACTGAAGACAGAGGTGGAGAGGGACTCTCTCTGTGTATGTCTCTTAAAAATAAATAAATAAATCTTTAAAAATGACTTTAAAAATAAAATATTTTAAAGGTGGCATTAGCATTGTGATATATGACTGCATTAGGGTAACAGAACTGACGGAATGACTATATGTTACAAAGGGGACTTATTATATTGGCTTATGTGATGCAGGCTAAGTAGTCCAGTAATATCTAGATAGCAGGGTCAGCAATTGTTTTGTGTGTTAATAGCCTGGTAGCAATTATCTAAGTTTTCAGGGCATACACATCACTGGCTCTAAGAAAGCTACAGAGTCCTGATCATTTAGCATTGGCTTTTGGAGGTAGTTTCTCTCTCTAGCCAACCCTGATCTGGAATTCATTATGTAGTCTCAGACTGGCCTTGAACTCATAGTGATCTTCCTACCTCTGCCTCCCCAGTGCTGGGATTAAAGGTGCACACCACCCAGGCCCTCTTTTTTATAAACAAGTTTATTTATAAACATACTTGACCTAAAAACTTCAATAGGATAATAGCAAAATATATATTTATGTAAGTATATACATATATATATATACATATATATATGTATATGTATATATATATACATATATATATACATATATATATATACACATACACACACACACACACATATATATGGAGAGAGAGAGAGTTTTGGAGAACACAGACAGGTATGAACAACACAGATATAGTAATTAGAGTATAATCTGAGGAAGAAATCATTAAGAATACAGGCAATCCAGCAGGAAGATGAGCAAATTGCATTATATCAGTTCCTTTCTCATTGCTGTGACAAAATACCAACCAGAAGCACCTTAGGGAAGGAAAGAATTTATTTTAGTTTGCAGCTCCAGAGGATTGAGTCCTTCATGGTGGAGAGAGCCTAGCAGGAGCCAGCATCACATCAGCAGGGAGGAAGTAGAGTGACGTGAATGCTGGAGGCCTGGTGTGCCCTCCCCCTTCCTCTCTCTGTCCCTTTCTCTCAAATAAATAAATAAAATATATTTTAAAAATAATAAGTTTGGGGTTTGGGTCAGTAGTAGAGATTTTGCTATTATCCAATGCTAAATGAACAGCTTTCTCCTTTTAATACAATCTAGATCCCAGACCATAGTTAGGGTGTGTTCCCCCACCTCAACTAATCTAATCTAGAAAATTCCTGCTATACATACCCAGAGATTTCTTTCCATGGTGATTGTAAATTCTGTCAAATTGACAACCAGAGATTAATGATTACAGGCATGAATAGGAAATTGATGAGCTAATCGACGTATGAAAACAAGTTCTTGCATAGAAAGAGAAAAATACAAGTTAAAACAACAATAAGATAACATTGCAAACCTCTCAGTTTGAAAAAAAAAAAAGGTGGGTTTAAAGTGTTTTAAAGAAAACAGACCAAATTCAATTCTACTAATGGTAAATTGCTTCAACCACTTTGGACAAAAAATTTATATAGTAAATTTGAAGACATATATAGCCTTTTACCCAACTCCACTAATAAGTACCAGGGAAACAAAAAGCAGAAAGCCACATTATAACCTAATAAAAAGAAGGACGAGGAGGAGAGGAAAAAGAGGAAGAGGAGAAGGGGAAGGAGGAGAAAGAAGGAGGAGAAGGGGATAGAAAAACAGACAAAGGATGAAAGAATGTCTTCACAGAAAAGGAAATGAAAAAATAATAATTTGAAAATATGATCAAACTCATTAGTAATCAGAGAAATGGAAATTTAGGTCACAGCAAGACACTTTTGTCCCAAGTAATCTGGCAGATGTTGGAAGACCTGTGACACACTAGAAGGACATGCAATATGGTAAGTATAAACTATTTAAAACTCTGGTGAACTGATAGAATCACATTGTGAAGACAATTATAATGAGGACCAAGAAGTCCCAGTCTTTGGTATTGATTACAGAAAAAGACATGTGGGGATGTATATTGGCATTAACTTGTTTTCTTGTCACTGTGGCAAGTTGCCTGACATAATCAAGTAATAAGTAAAGATTTCTTTGGGTCACAGCTTCGTAGGATTCCATCCATGGTCACTTGGCCCCATGTGCTTGAGGCACATGGTGGTGGGATTATATGGTGGACAAAATCTAAAGAACGAGATAGGAAACATCCATGGATAACATACTTCTGAAGACCCACCTCCAGTGACCTACTTCCTTCAGTTAGGCTCCACTTCCTGAAACTTCCACAACCTCCCAAAATAGAACCACCAGCTGGAGAACAGCATTAATACCATAAGTCGGGGGGGGGGGGGGAGGGGTATTTCATCTTGAATACCTAACACACACACTCACATATTACAATGAAAAATACAAATGTTTATAACAACAATGTCTGCACTAGTAAAAACTTGAAACCAGTTAAATATCCCTTGGCAGTAGGAGTATGATATTTTTATCCAAGGGAATACCATGCAGAAGTGATAACAAATCAACAACCATAGTTAGTTATGTTCCTCAACATGGATGGATTTAATTGCCTTAGGGATAGAACCAAAATAACTGAATATAGATCATCATAAGAAGAGGATTCTCAGGGCTTACACAGAGAAGCTGAATCATTCTACAATGGCTGTCAGCTGGAGAGGCAGGGTGACCAGTGGCTTCTAGTCCTAGAAGCTGGACACCTCAGAACAGGAGGGACTGTTGTTAGAGGATGAAGGCTAGTAGTCACTGATGTGAATCCACAGTCAAAGGCTGAAGAAGCTGGAGTGAGATGTCCATGGGTGACAACAGCAGGAAAAAACACACCCACTCAAGAAACACTGAGCATACATGTGCACGAGTCTGAGACAAACACTCAAGGCAAGGGTGGTGGGGGCCAGGGTGGTGTGATGGGACAGGGGAACACTTAGAAAGTATCAGCCATGGTTTATTTCTACAAAGAGATTAATGGTGAATGATGACATTTTATTTCAAAGTCTAAGAAAGCTCAAGTGAAATAAATAAATATAAATAAAATATTATGTGCTGGAAATATGGCTTAGTGGCTAAGGCACTTTCCTGCAAAGCCAAAGGACCCAGGTTTTATTCCCTAGGACCCACTTAAAGCCAGATACACACAATGGCACGTGTTTGGAGTTCATTTGCAGTGGCTGGAGGCCCGGGCTCACCTGTTCTCTCTGTCACGCTTCTATCTATCTCTCCTTGCAAATAAATAAATAAAATAAAAATAATAGAAAAGTTCAAGCAATGACAACAAAATATTAGTGTCTATAACTGGGTGTCAGAGGCACAACTTTGGGGTATAAGGCTGTCAGACTTACACACACACACACACACACACACACCCCAGAGCATCAAGTTAAATTAAGTTTCACAGAATGAATAACTTTCTAGCAAAACTTGGGATAGCCTATGCTTTATCTTTCAACTCTACTCAGTTACATGAATCTCTATGGGAATAGCTTATGAGAAGATAGATGGCTGTCCTGTCCACATCCTTTATGAAGGGTTAGCCAGCAGCTGTGTTTGGTATGCACTAAGTGAGGGAAATCATGAAGGAGGACCCTGCCATCCTTTGACATCGACTGCAAGTAGCAACTTCATAGTACCTGCTACCACACCTTCAAGGTCTTTGGACTGCTTGGCTGCAGACACCAATGCTCCTGTCACAGAAAAGTGATCATTTCTATCACTAAACTTGATACTTAACACTTGACATACATTCTGTCGTATAATTTCTATAGCATTAGAGTCTTGGTACTTTTTAATTCTCAGATGTCTAAGATATCCTCCAAAGCTCAGAAACTTGCCAGTCACACAGCTAGTAAGTGGTTCTAATGCCATCTCCTCCCATACTCCACACAACCACAATATTTGCCTAGCCCTTCTTGGTGTCTCCTCGCCTTACTTCTCAGTTACTTTGGTCTGGTTTTCTTTTTCAAGGAGCCTGTGTTTGCTATTCTAGATATGGATGACTCTAGGCAGATGGTGCACTTCTTCCTCAGCGCTGCCCAGTCCTAGCCCCAAATCTCAGCTTCCCTGGTGTCTTGTGGAGAATTCTTGTTGGTGAACTGCTGGGTGTTTTCTCTGAGGGCATTCTGGAAGGCAACAGCTAGATTGGCCCCTGGTACCAGTTCTACCAGTTCCACAAGTTCTACTTCAAGCACCACATTCACCTGGGCACTACATGCTTCAGTTCCCTCTGGTCAGCTGAGTAACAGCATCTTTGGGGTACAGAAATCCCCTAATTTGTACACCCTCCTGACAGCCCAGAGACAATTTTCCTGAGCTTCTGTGTAAAAACAGCCCAAACAAATGACAACTGCTTACTCCAAACACAGACCCTTTGTGTCCTTTGGAAGAGCATGGAGGAGACCCTTCTGCCCCACAGAATGATAAAAGACTAGTTGGCTTTCTTTCAAATATGCTAATCGGGCAGCTCCCAAGTTTCAGTTCAAGGCCCATTTTTATGCTTGACTTAAGAATAAAGCCCGGGCACTGTAGTCTTGAATGGAAATGCTGACCACATGAACTGGTGTGAACAAACAGCTATTCCAGGAAAGGAGCCATGGAAGCAGCATGGCTCACCTAACCTTCTGGACAGCGAGGCTCTCTGTTTCTAAGGAGCAGCCTTTGCTGGGACCACTTCAGGCTCCAGGAGCTCTGACCCAGTATTGACTTCTTTTTTGGGAGGTCAAGGAAACATGATCCTGTGTTATTCTTCTGTTGGTATAAAAGTGGAATTAGTCGTACTTGTTCCAGTGACATTGGAGGGGGAGTTTGAACAGATGCACTTGGGGGACAGCTGAAATTCCAGATAATGGATGGGCTTGCATGTTTGGACTTGGGAACTGGTCATGTGTCTCCCTGTATTTTCCTTGTCCTTGGCTGCTCTCTCTTTGAAGGAAGTCTGGGTGACGTTTAAAATGCCAGGCACAGATGAGCAAGCCTTCCTCACAGACCACCTGGAACAAGTCAGCTCTGAGATGGCTTGGTGGGACTCAGGAAGCCCACCTTTCCTGGCTGCCATACATGCTGACATTGCAAACAAAATGATTTGGGCCTGTCCCAGAGTCTAACAGCATTATCTATTGTATACTATCCACAAAACCATAGGACAGTTGTTCAATTCTCTGAGGCTCAATTTCTTTATTTCCAAAATAAGGATAATGCTACATCTTAGATTCTCCTGAAGGTAAACAAGACTTAATATGCACACATCTATGTATAGAGATATCTATGTACAGATGTCCCTTGTTATGTACAGTGGATTGGTCCTGCATCTCTCATGACCTCCACAGATGCCCACATTCCTTGTACACAATACTGCAGGGTTTGTATATTTCTGATGCCCATCCTCCTGGATACTTTAACTCATATCCAGATGATTTACAATACCTAATGCAATGTAAGTGTTATGTAAATAATTGTTCCCCTGTACCATTATGAGTAATGACAAAAGTCTGTGTATGTTCAATACAGGAGTGATTTTTGTTCCAAATGTTTTTGATCTGAGTTGTTGAATTTGAGGATGCAGAACCCATGGGTTCACAGGGCTGGCTGTACTTAGTGTGATGTAAGTATCACAGGACATCCCTTAAGTGAACACTCTTAAATATTAATTAGCATGCTAAATATATGACAACTAGAATACATTGGAAAAAAGGATTTTCTTGGAATCAATAGAAACCACTCTGGACAGCTCAGTGGTCTCTTGATCAAATGTTCCATACTTTACAAAGTCACAGTGGGAGCTGGAGAATCTACTCCAGGGGAAGGTTCCAGGAATTCCCAGCAGAAAGCCATCTGCTAGGCAGCAGTGACCACAGAGCTAGCTTCCTGTCTCTGAGGTGATCCCAGCTGGCAAAAGCACTGCCTCCTCCTCTCCTGTCCCTCTTAGTTTCTGCTTGCTCTTCTCATTGGTGGAACCTGAGTTAGAGTCTCAGCTGCAAGGATTCCTGGGAAATGTAGTTATTAGCTTTCCATGGACTACATAAAACAGGGAGGTGCTCCAAGAGTTGGAAGGGTGACAGGAACAAGTCAAACTGTATCTACTATGCGGAGCTGTAGATTTTTAGTATGTCCTAAATGATGCAGGGTCCAGGACCTCCTCCAGGGACAGGGAAGGGTGGGATGCTGGCTGTGGGTAAGGACCAAGCAGCAGGGGTGCTTATGGAAAACAGACCATCCCCAGGAGCAACAGAGCAGCTGACAGATAGGGACTGTAAGGGGCTGGCACACTGAGACAGAGCTGGGTGTCTGCTGACAGGGCCTCCTGGGGTCATATTAACAAGTGAGGCTTTCTCTCCATGCCAAGTCTGCTCACTCAGGCCTGGCCCAGTACTCCGCCTGGAACCCAAAGTATATCTGGATCTCCCAAACACCACTGCAGTGCCAGGCTGAACCTGTACTCTTTGGATCACATACCCTGTATTATTTTCATTGCTGCAACAAAGTATCTGATAAAAGCAATGGAAAAAGGAAAATTTTGTATACATATATATTTCAGTTCACTTTTCTAGGGCACAATCCATCACATCAGGGGAGAAATGGTGGCAAAAGCTTGAGACAATCAGGAAGCAGAGAATGATGAATGCGGCTGCTCAGTTCTTTCTCATTTTCTATTCAATCTGGGATCCCAGCCCATGGGATGGTGCCACCCTAGTTATAGTGGGTCTTCCCACCTCAGTGAACTCCCTCGGACATGCTGGTGATTCTAAATCCAACCAAGCTGATAATAGAAATTAACCATTACACTTCCTGATGAAAATCATTTCATATGAATCCCCCATTTTGATGGGTCAAAACTACTTGGGAGCTTCCCAGTGGTAAAGAGGCCTTATCTAGCACAAAAATTCCACACAGCTGTGAGACAAAGTATGAAGTCCACAGAAAGTGACTCTCCACAAAAAGTTAGACACTTTTGTAGACCACAGGGAAGACTGGACCCAGGGAAAGAGCAAAATGCAATTCCTTATTAGAGCACTGTGGGTCAGGCTTAGGCATCTGAGCTTGGGAGCTTCTTAGGGGAGGAGATAATGCTCCTTAGACAACTAAAGCATCATCATGCATTTTCTTGACCTGATTCACGAATGTTCTTCCTAATGTCCCCCAGCTTAGGCACTCCAGGACTTGGGGAAATGCTTACTTTCATATACCAACCAATAGGAGTTGACATGGAATAGATTATTTTTTTTTAATTTTTTATTTATTTATTTGAGAGTGACAGAGAAAGACAGAGAGAGAATGGGCGTGCCAGGGCTTCCAGCTCTGCAAACGAACTCCAGACGCGTGCGCCCCCTTGTGCATCTGGCTAACATGGGACCTGGGGAACCGAACCTCGAACCGGGGTCCTTAGGCTTCACAGGCAAGCACTTAACCGCTAAACCATCTCTCCAGCCCAGAATAGATTATTTTTGAAAATGATGAATCTGGGTTATGGACCAGAACTGGTTGAGAACCTGGAAAAGAAATGAATAAAAGCCATGGGTTGAACAGGTAGTACTATGGTCAATTTCTTTTCCTGTTGTTGTTGTTTGTTTTTATTTATGCTATGTTTGTTTATAAAATTTCTTTGTAAACTTCAGGGGGAAAGTGAAATCATTTCTCTGAGCTTAAAGGGCATTTCACTAATCCCTGTGCTAAGAAGATACAGAACATTTACCTAGGATGTTCTTAAGTTTCCTTTGACAATGCCATAACAGTTCTGAAGCATTTAGATCCATATACCACGAGCCCATAGTTTCCTTGCTTTCACAGCCAACCAACTTGGGTTAGAAAAACAAACAATCAAATAAATAAACCAAAAAAAAAAAGCCTTTTTACAATCATATTTGTACTGCTATCTGGAAACAAAGCTCTCCTCTTAGTGTTCCCTATGTTCTCATGTGATACATGCAGCATTGTTGTGGAGGAAGATCAACATGGAATGACATTGGTTTACAAATGGAGTGGCATGATACTGTTAAATCAGGTCTTAGCAGGGCCACAGCCAAATTTTTAAAGTCTATCACAGGGCCGTGCACCTTCTGCCCATACCATGTGTGGCAGCTGGCCTTTGACTGGGTCTAATTGAAGTTTCCTGAAACAATTTTTTTGACCTCTGCTCACTTTCTGCACAAGGGCTTTTTCCTCTAAGCTGACAAAAGGCTGGACCAAACGCGACCCACTCCCACGGCCATCTTAACATCAGCAGTGCCAGTCGTGATTCCTAGCTTACAAATGATGTGACTACAGACGCCTCTTGCAGTTCAAAACTATAAATTACAACCATCACTTTGTCAAACTAGGAGGCACATTCTCAAGACTGCTTGAATCTGTGTTTGCCCAGATTGCAATTTTACTTAGTCCCCCAAACAAATGTAATTTTCTTTATCCTAACTAAGTACATCTCATTCTCCAGTACAACTATTCACATGGCGTTTATATGGTTTTAGGTATTGTAAATAACCTGGAGATGATTTACAGTGGATATTGAGGACACAGATGAAAACATTCCTGTCATATTCATCTAAGATAAAGCCAAGAGGCCACAAAAAGGGCTCAGGTCCAAACAATTGCTAGAGAAACTGTCCCGCTAGGCCACTCCAGCAAAACAGTCAGCTTTATCTTTCAGACCATATTTTTTTTTCTTAGAATTGACCACAGAGCTGCCAAGCACGATCTGACGCAGCCCGTACAGTAGCCGCCGTCCTCCTCTGTGAGCTTGCAAGGGCATCAAGCAGCCGCACGGCTTTCTCCGTGCTCAGGCCCCACTCCCTGCCTGCTCTCTGCCCTTCGGACACATGAACCCACCCTCGTCTGGGCAAGTGTGCTGTCTGCACTCTTGTTCCTCATTTCCAAATGAAAGTTTAGCTGTTGGAGAACCTTCTCTATGCTTTTGCTTTTGACAAAGTGTAGGGTGAATGTGCACAAATTATATGTACAAACTAAAGCTTTATATTTGTGTGTTAGGATCCAGGAGGTCCTAAGATCAATCCCCTTCAGATAGCAAGGTGACTGTAATTCCATATAAACATCAACAGAGCTCCAGACTCCATACTTTGCCATCTCTGTGTGAGCATTATTTTGGCTGGTTAGCTTTAACACAACTAGGCAGGCAGATTTGGTTTAGTGTGCTGATATGAACATAGTAGATGAGGGGACAAGACTTGCCTTTTCCTTTCCTACAAAAGTCAAATATATTTTCATTGAGGACAGGCTGTCATGCCAGTTGCTGGACATGGATGGTGGCTCAAACATGTGACTATTTCTCTCCTCTCCCTCCTGAAAGCCTACCGCACCATAGTAAAGAGAGGGTAGGAAAGGACAAGACAGAGAACAAGGCTTTGGAAACTGGAAAGCAAATGAAAACCGAATCTAACAGTGTGGAAAGCTGATGTCTGTGTCATTCCTATCATAACATCTCTGTGAGGTAGCCGAGCTTCTGTGCCATTCCTATTGCAGGATCCTGATACAGTTGTTTGCTCCAAGTACTTCAGGACCAGAGGATATAGGAGGCTACTGTTAGAGAAGTGGTTGAACTTAGGGAAAATAGATCAAATTGTTTCTCCAGCACTTTTCAAATAGCCTCCTACATGGGATTTTGGAAAAACTTCTTAGGAATCAGATGGCCCATAAAGAGAGATCTGAGGGTCTTGATGTCAGATTCCTAAGCACATGACCCAGCCAGATCCCCCTGCTGAGAACCCCCACTCCATGCTGAGAACCCCCTTCCATAGGATATACTCAGCGTTCCCTTGTCTTCCGTTCATCTTCTTTACCTTCTTTCCTTTGACAAGCCAGGAGCTAAGGCTGTTGCTGCCCGTGGACTCTAGTCTAAGCCCCCAGTGTCTTCCCAGGGTAGCCATCTTCTCTTGTCAAACAACAGATCTGCTGATCAGCCTAGGAAAGTCCACCATGTCTCTTCCATCGTAGGACTTCAATGTGTGCCATCACAAGCCAATGCTTTACCCCTTGTCCCCTTTGCAATCAAATATTCTCACTGTCCACTAGCTGTTCAGCCCTCTCTCTATGACCTTCCACCTCACAACTCCCCAGCAGAGGCTGCCATGTACTTTTCTGTTGCTTGGCAGCAGCAGTCCACAGACTAGCGCCTTCAAAATACTCCCGTGATGGTGGAAACCCTCAATGCCCTTCTAAGGCTCATATACTAAAGGGCTGTTTGTTAGCCTATGGCATGATTGGGAGGTGGAGGAACCTTTAGGAGCTGGATACTGCTAGGAGGAGGTTGGGTCATTGGAAGAATGCCCTTGAAAGGAACATTGCCTCTCTATCTCTCTCATTCTGTCTGTCTCCATTTTTCTTTTCCTCCCTCCTTTTCTGATCACCGTGAAGTACAAAACTCTATCTACCATGATGTTCTGCCTTGCTTAGCCCAGAATTAATGGAACCAATGAAGAATCGACTGAAACCTCTTAAACTGTAAGTTAAAATAAGTCTTTCTTTTTTTTTTTAAATATTTTTTTGTTCATTTTTTTATTTATTTATCTGAGAGTGACAGACACAGAGAGAAAGACAGGTAGAGGGAGAGAGAGAGAATGGGCGCGCCAGGGCTTCCAGCCTCTGCAAACGAACTCCAGACGCGTGCGCCCCCTTGTGCATCTGGCTAATGTGGGATCTGGGGAACCGAGCCTCGAACCGGGGTCCTTAGGCTTCACAGGCAAGCGCTTAACCGCTAAGCCATCTCTCCAGCCCTAAAATAAGTCTTTCTTATAAGTAGTTTGTTGTTTTTGTTGTATTTGTTGTGGCTCTGGGGATTGAATCTATGACCTCACACTGCTAGGCAAAAACTCTATTACTGACCTAAACCCCAAATTTATTCTTTAAAAAAATTTTTAAATTTATTTGAGAGAAAGAAAGAGGCTGGGGGTTAGAGAATGGACAGTCCAGGGCATCTAGTCCCTGCAAATGAACTCCACATACATAAGCCATATTGTGCATCTGGCTTTGCATTGGTCCTGAGGAATCAATCCTGGGTCCTTATGCTTTGCGGACAAGTGCCTTAACTGTTGAGCCATCTCTCCAGTCTTTTTTAAAGTTTTATTTAGAAACCGCCTCACTACGTGAGGCACACTATTTTTGACATCATTCTGTAACCCAGGCACACCTTGAACTTGTAATCCTCCTGTCTCAGGATCCTCAATAGCTGGAATTGAGTTCTGCACTATGCCTACCTCTTATAAGTTATCTCAGGTATTTATTTTGTCACAGCAATGAATGCCAACCCTCATAACCCTCTTCCCCAGGCTCCCTGGTATCTAGTTCTCACAGTTTTTCTTCTGCATCACAGACTACTTCTCCATTTCCTTTCCTGCATGACACTTCCCTAGTCAACTGAGAACCCTGGGTTTGTTTGTAAGTATTCTGTGTTTTCACTCTGCACTCTCCTTGGGTGATCCTAATCATTCATTTGTCTCAGGTGTGTCTCCTGCTCAGACCTTTCCTGTATGTCACGAGTATCCTAGGAGATAGAGGAACCTTCAGCTAAGGGCATCTAAGCCTAAACTCACCATTTCCTCTCCAAGATTGTTCCTCCAAAGCCCTCCAGGTCGATGGTCAACATCTATAATCACTCAAATTGAACACCAGGAGTCATCTTGGACACCCTTTCCTTCACTTCTCATACAAAGCCTTTGCTAACTCTTGTTGTCATCTACATCAAGACGTATCACAAGTCTGCCTCTTGTTCTATCTCACACCCACCATAGCCCAACCATTGTCCCTTGTCTCCTGACTTCATCCCCCCTACTTCAGCTGCTCCAATGGTTTTCCATTGCTTCTAGGACAGAAGAAAATCATTAACTTGGCCTCCAAGGTATGATATACAGTCCCTCTAGCTTCCATTCTAACCATTCTCTTTGTTTGTTTGTTTCGTTGGTTTTTTTGAGTTAAGATCTTGCTCCAGCTAAATGTGACCTGGAATTCACTATGTAGTCTCAGGTGATCCTCCTACTTCTGCCTCCCCAATGCTGGAATTAAAGGTGTAGGTATGCGCTGCCATGCCTGGCCTTGTTGTTTGTTTGGATAAAAAAGTTTATTTGTAAATTTAGTCAACTTACATAATTGAACTAAAAACTTCAATAGGATAAATTTAAAAAAAATTTGGAAGGCCATCTCTATAAAAGTGATTTTCCCAGGATAGTAACCAGATGTAACCCTAACGCCATACCATTTTAACTGGCAGAGGTCCAATAAGCTGGAGCTATGCTTCTTCCCACACATTCACACTAAATTCCACAAGGAACCTTGAATTGTTTCCTTAGAAAGGGGGGATGGGGAACCTCAAGCCTACTTATGAGACCACAGCACAATGAAAAGCTGCACTAACTAGTTTAGAATATTAGTAACAGATGCTGGCATGAGCAACTTGTTTACTCTAGAGCTCTATTAAATAAAATCCCCCCATTAGTGTATGCATTATCAACTAGAGGGTTAGTTAACATGTGGTAGAACGCAAGGAATAGTCAGAAAAATACACTGGGCCCTAGATTACACACACCTTAGTGACAAGATCCCCCACCACTTGTAAATGCAAAACATTTAATTTTAAAGTGCTGACACTATAATATATATAATAGCTATTTGAAAAGTACATAGTGTATTCCATAGCAGCCAGATTTACTTTTCTTTTCTATTTTCTTTTTAGGAAACTGTAAGTCACACTGTGGTTAAGACTTGTATATCCAACCTTGGAGAAAGCCCACATTTTAACACAGTGATGTGTGGTCAGATTTAACAGTCCTCATTGTTAAGCATTTGGATCAAGTCATAACTAGTTTTATTACAAATGGACTCTGTACACATTTATTTATCCATTCTAGTATCTTAATAGCTACCCAACAAATATTAAACATACAGAAATATGCATCATGGCAACAGGAAATACCACCCACCCCTCATCACTGAAGTCTGTTAACAGTCACTTTTCACGTTCATCCTGAGTGAGAGATGGAATGACTTAAGCACAAATGCAACATATTATAAACAATTTCTTATGAAAAAGTCACAAATTAAACCGAAGTGTTTTACAGAATTTACTACAAAACGCCATGAAAACTGCATTCGTTAAGCTCTCTCTCTCCGAATCCAGAGAGCCAGTTGGATGTCTTTGGCATGATGTAACTCTTGACGTGGGTGGCACACAGATTAGTGTCTTCAAACAAGCCCCCAGGTAGCTTCGCTGGCCTCCGGAAGCGCACCAGTGGCTGCCCTCTGAAACCTCAAGTCGGTTTTGAAGTCCTGGGCGAGCTTTCTCCCTCGCTCTGGGGGGAGGGGGGGGCAGCTCGGGCATGAGCGGTCAGTGGACTGCTGGTCCCCGGCCTGTAGCGATGAGATCTCTTCACCCCACCGGCAGAGGGAGCGTCTTCCTGGCGGTGTGAGCGGCCAGCTGGGCTGGGGAGGTTCCCGCCAGTGGTCCTCCGAGGAGCAATCTGCTTGGTTTGGACCATTTTCTTTCACCTAAAGCCGTTTCTCCGTCTCTCTGATTGCTGTTAAGAGTCCAGCAAAGACCCGCAGTCGCCAGGCAAAATGACAATGCTACTCCAAGAACAATCAAGCTACTCTGCTGGCATTTCTGCATTTACCGCTTCTGGGCCATTGTATCTGCTGCTTCCTCTGCACCCCAGTTTTCACAACTTTCCCTCCCTACTCAGGGAGCCTCTTCCTACCCTTCAGATCTCTCTGTAAGTCACTATGCCCGTTCTCATTCTCATTTGAATTTTCAACCATAGCACTTATCATACCAGACTCATTGTGTCAAGTTGGCGTCTTCAGCCCTGGACCACGCGTGATGGAGAGAGAGGACCTCCATCTCGTTCAGTGACGTCATCTCAATATTGACCCGCTGTGGTTTAGACGTGGTTTGGGTGGGTGCCTGAAAGTTTCACATGCTGGATCCCCAGTGCAGTGATGCCAACAGCTAGAGGCACTGTTAAGAGGAAGAGCCTCGGGTGCTCTCCCCTGAAGGGATGAATGTGTTTCTCTAAGCACCCCTATTAGTTCTAGTGAGAGAGAACTGTTACAGTGTGAGCTTCCTTGGCCCTCAATCTTTTTGCCTTCCTTTCTCATCATGTCACTGCTGTCTTCCTTTTGCTCTGTCTCCCTCACTGTGATGCTGGCCTATGTTGTGATGCAGGAAAAAGGCCCTCACTAGAGGCCAAACTGGTGGGACCATCTGACCTTGGACAGTTCTGTGACCTGAATAAATCTCTTTTCTATATTACTTAACCATCCTCAAGTATTTTTATAGCAATGGAAAATAGGATAATATACTACCACAGGGCACAGAGTAAAATGTGTTCAATAAATATTTTTTTGCTTGTGTGTATATAATATGTGTGTGCACCCATATGCTTGCCTGCAGCAGAATATCACACCTTCGGTGGGTCGTGTTTTAAGCAAGTCTCTTTACTGAGTCCAGAGGTTGCAGGGATCCAACAATTCTTATGTCTCTGTTCCCCTGTGAGACTAGGGTTACAAGCACTCATGGCTACGCCCAGCTGTTTACTGGGATCTAGACTCTCAGACTCTGGCCGTCTCAGACCCTTTCAGGGCCCCTCATGTTTGCACAGGAAACACACTTACTTAAACGCTGAGCCATCTGTCCAGCCCTCAATAAATATTTTTAATACGTAATCATCAAAGTCACACTTGAATTCAAGGAAATCTTTCAAAGGACTCTTTTTTTTTTTTTTTACATTTTTTTTTTTGAAAAAAGAAAGTTAAGCCAGGTGTGGTAGTACATGCCTTTAATCCCAGCACTCAGGGGCAGACATATTAAGATCACTGTGAATTTGAGGCCACCCTGAGAAGACATAGTGAATTTCAGGTCAGCCTGGGCTAGAGTGAGACCCTACTTCAAAAATAAAACAAATAAAAAACAATAGAATATGTGTGTGTATGTGAGTAATGTATGCCCATGTATGTTTGCCTTCAGTGGCAATCATGTCAAGTGTCTTGCTTCTTTACTTTTCTGCCTGGTGTTGTTTTGGGCTGGAACCTCTTTCTCTCTTTACTGATCCTGGAGCCTGCAATGCTCTGAAGAGTCGCAGGTCTCTTTGCCCCTGTGGAATTGGGGTTACAGGTACGCAGCCACACCCCGCTGTTTTTTGATGTGGAATCTGAATACTTGAACTTGGGCAGTCTCTGGGTCCCTCAGGCCCTCATGCTTGCTCAAGAACCACTGATACATCTCTCCAGCTCAAATGTTTAGTTTTGATTCTACAGTCCTACGAGGGAAAGGAGAGAACTATTGGAGTCTGTCACCTTCAAATATGCATAATGTGTTTTAGTCATTAGTGCTGGGTTATCTTCTGCCCTTTCATCTCAATAGAAGGGATGTTGGGAGAAGCTTCTTTATAGTACCTGAGTCTTCAATCGAATGCTGACTTATGCTATGGCTTCTTCTCTTTGGTTACTAGGCTGTCCCTAAACCTGATTCAAGTTTAATGGTAGGCTGTAAGTTACAGACAAGTGGGTGCAACCTGTAATAGTACAATAGCTTGATTTTAGGTTCAGATACTAGGTCTGAATTAAAGGCGCATGACTGACTGCTAGTGATGCAATCTGAACAGATGGTAATTTCTCTGAGCATGTGCGGGCCAGCCCAAGTGCCCAACCTTCCCCACCAGAGCCATGACTGTGCTGGTGAGGCCCAGGGGAAGCAGCTCTTGAGCTTTCCCCCGCCCTAGGCTATTTTTGTGCACTCCCTAACATCTGTTGGTGGAAAGGACCCCTGCTATGGATGGAGTGTTTGTATTCTCTCTTCCAACGCTATGTGTTGAAACACCAATCCTCAATGGCACAGTGTCTTCTTGTGTTTTGTGCTGCTATAGCAGAATCCCTGAGAATGGAGAGTTTATAAAAGCATGGCTTTCTTTCTTAACAGTTTTGAAGGCTGGGAGGTTCAAGGTCAAGGGTCTGTATCTTGTGAAGGACCTCTGGCTTCATCTTTCCATGGTATAAGATGAGAGGCCAGAAGAACACACAAGAAAGAGAACAGAAAGGTCCTGCCGATCTCAACCTTTTCTCAGAACCTCTCCTACCACGCTCAGCTGCTTCAGCTGTGAGGAATGACTTCTGAGGTCTGTGGTATTCTGTCATAGTAGACCAAGCTAAGCTACCCCCAGAGCTCCTTCTGCAAGTCTGCACTATTTTCTCCACAGTCTAGAGACTGCTCATCTCCTCCCTGGGTATCAATGTAAGACAGCTATTGAGGATGGGAAGATGGCTCAGTGGTCAAAGGTGCTTCTTTGCAAAGCCTTCAGGCCTGGGTTCAGTTCCCAAGCTACTCATGCAAAGCTGGATGCAAAAAGTGGCACAAGCATCTGGTGTTCATTTGCAGGGAAGAAGCCTTGGGATGTGCATGCATAAACCCATGTGCAAACAAGTAGTCCTTTTAAAGACAGCTATTGACTTTGCTATCTTTATTGTTTATTTGTTTGTTTGCTTTTTCGTTATGTAGACCAGACTGGTCAGAAACTGGTAATCTTCCTGCCTCGGCCTCCTAAGTGCTGGGATTACAGACATGTACCACCATGCAATGCTCACTTGTATACAAATAATCTGCTAGTAATCTCATCCCTGAACTAGAAAATTAGCATTTAACCAAAGAAAATATTCAAGAAACATGATTTCCTATGTCCAAACCTGGGGTAAATTTGTGCTTTCCATCATTTTCAATGGCCAGGTGTTACCCAAATGTGACTCAGTTGACTGAGTCATCTCCCTACTGTCAGGTGATGGAGTTGTTTCTGAATTTTCATTACTGCGAGTACAGAGATGAGCAGCGTTTAGAATTCTCCTCAAAGTTTCCTGGTCAGGGAGTTCGCGAAGGTCTCATTGCTGTGCTGGAGCTGTAACTGCATGAAGGGCAGTGCTATGCTACCTACCAGCAGCGTGCCACACAGCCTGCTCTACCCCGTCCCCGCTGCTACCAGGGCGTGCCATTTCTCTTTGTTTAAACTAGCCTAATAGATATGTAGCAGGCTCTTACATTTATCCTACTAGTCATTTCTTCTTGTGCTGTGCATATTGTAATGAACACTCAAATCAGTCATTGTGCTATTACCCAGAATTCTCTGCCACAGACCAGTTTCACCACTGCTGTCATAGCTCTTTGTCCAATCTCAACTATGGAAACTGTTCTTTTTTGTCACAGTTGCACTGGGGAATTTACAGGGGTCAGTAGTGAAAGAGAAGCAAGCAACTGAACAGACATAAAAAGGTATTCCCATTTCCAGCACAGACCTCCTGGAAGTCCCTGTGTTTGTGGCAGGCCATCTAGTGGATTTACAAGGGAACCGTGCCTGCAGCCTGCACCCTGGGTGAGCAGGAAAACTGTTGTCCCAGGCACAGGCGACAGGCCAGCTCAGAGTCCCAAGTCCTCACAGGAGGAAGAGCTGCAGATTCCCCAATTCCTAGGTGTGCTAACGTTTCACTGCTCCTGGCGTGGGTGTGTGGGAACCAGCAGAGAACGGAGAACAGTTGTTCTGTCTACTTACTAAGCTGCACAATGTTGGGGATTCAGCATTGAAAGGCATGACTTCTGGCCCAGAACTGCCTCTTACCCTGTACCTCTCCTAAGCTGAGGGCCAATATTACAGGCTGTTATTCATCAACTGTTTGCCATTAGTTAAGTCCCCAGTGTAAGAGTAATAAAGTAAAACTATGTTTATTCTAAACATAATTCCTCTATAGACCCTAGCTTGGACTAAGAGTCCAAGGGAAGAAAAAGACAATGTAAATGCTATGCAAATATTCATTTTACTCTGTTGTTTAGGGAGTAATGAAAAGAAAGAAAGATTCTTAACATGTTCAGTCTGAATGTTGTATTTCCTCACTTGATTGTTGGTCCTCACTTCATGAACTTCATTGATGCTGTACCAGTAGAGGTGGAGGTCTCATTGTCAGCTCTGGTCTCTTGAGTTTCTAGTACCTTTATAACAAGGAAGGAAGAAGGGAAGGAGGGAGGAAGGAGTGGGGGAGGGGGAAGAGAGGGAGAGAAAGAAAGAATTAGTTAATTCATTCCAGATACCTGGCTTCCTTCTGTTATTTTTTTTTTTCCAGTTTGACCACAGAGTGAACCCAAGACTGAGTCATAAGCCTTCACTTCATGAATGCTCTCTTCCAACTCTGAGGACTTTTTTTATGCTACACTTAGATCTTCAGACAACTTGGTACTTTCCTGCACTTGCTGGTCTTGAAAGGAAGGGTTATGTTTAGCTTTAATTGTGGGGGACATTGCTATATAAAAGCAACTACTTAACTCCTGACACAGTCACTAGCAGTTTTATTCCTGATAGACCTCCTGGACCACTTTGTGTGCCCTTCTCCTGGACAGCCTGTACTTACCTCTGTTGGCATACTTAACAATCCATATTGTAACTGGCTGTTAACCATTTGCCTCTGTGCAAACCATACTGGCCAGGGAACCCGTTTACTCAATGTGGCAGGCTGTGTGCCTAGGACCACAAATATTTGCTGAGTGAAAAGATGGATGATGATTATGGTCCTGCAAGAACCACTGTTCTACAAGTGGCTTTGATTCAGTGCCTGAGCCTCTCAACATGTATGATCCGATGGCCGCTCACTGACAGCCAAGCCCTGCTCCCACACAGGAAGTCCGAGGTACATCTCCTTTGCTGATGGCCATCCCCTTCACTGGAGAGGAGAGCTGGCAGTCTTGGGTCAAACTGTTCAGGGCATGACAAACACCTTCCCTGGCACTTTTCCTGCTACTTCTTTCCTTGACAGTCATGACCAATCATCGGGATATGTGATAAAATTATCTTTAGCATGGAGTCACTCCCTAGCCTGTGACTGCTGACTCTATCCAGGACACTCAAAGGAAGCCAACCTGCTCCATCTAACATGCAAAGTCCAGCCACAGATCCTTCCCCACCTGACCTCTTGAATCATGTTTGCTTTTTCTCTTCCTTAATTCTCAGCTTTTCCACACCTGTCTCAGGTGCTCTGTGTCAGTCAGGAGAGGCTAGGTACCGCATTAGTAATACACAAACCCCAGACTTTACTGACTCAAAAAAATAACAGTTTGGGCTGGAGAGATGGCTTAGCAGTTAAGTGCTTGCCTGTGAAGCCTAAGGACCCCGGTTCGAGGTTCGGTTCCCCAGGTCCCACGTTAGCCAAATGCACAAGGGGGCGCACGCGTCTGCAGTTCGTTTGCAGAGGCTGGAGGCCCTGGCGCGCCCATTCTCTCTCTCTCTATCTGTCTTTCTCTCTGTGTCTGTCGCTCTCAAATAAAAAAAAAATTAAAAGAGAAAACAACAGTTTATTTCTTGCTGGTGTCACATGTTAATGTGTATTGGTGGGAAATTTCTACAATCATTAGGAACTGTGGTTTTTTTGAACTCCTTCTCCACACATAATTCCATGATCCCTGTGGCCTAAAGAGAGGCAATGCGGGGAACCATATGCAAACACCCACAGCTTGTGTTTCAATGGCCAAGAGAGTCAGATATTCAAGCTTACCTTCAGCCAGTGCTGAGAATCATAACCCTACCATGTAGCAGGAGGAAAGGATAACTGGGATGCTTGAAGATAGCTTTCATGACCACCAGCATGCTCTTTGACGGACAATGAATTTGGACTTGACTGTCAGCCATGCTGACCTTGGCTGTCCTTCCTGCCTCCCAGATCTGCTTGCTCCTTCCGTGTTAATATGCTCACAGTGGCAGGGAAAAGAATCTTTGGCTGAAGAAGCCAACCACTACTTCCTGCCAGAGGAAGGAACTGATCATCATTCACAGAGATCAGAGTCATATTGTTAAACAAGATTCCCAGACAATTCCCAAACACCCTCTTAAATAAGTGAGTTTCATTTGGCTAGCCAGGTGAGTTTCCACAAACACATTTTAAAGTCCTCATTGCGGGCCAGAGGACCCTGGGGCTGTACATAACCACACATCGTCCTTGCTGGGAAAGAACTCTGATGGGAACACACAGGCTGGCATGAAAAACAAAAATGTCTAAAGCAAGACTCACGTCCTGTCAGTCCCTCCAGCACACAGATGAAGGCATGTAGAGGGAGGTAGTGGGGAACTCGGCATGCATGGATCAGCCTAAGCCCAGAACAAGGCTGTCAGTAAGGGGGAGTGTCACTCTGTTCCTTCTCACTGGCAAAAGACGTATCCTGTACTCTCAGCTCTGCACATTCAGCAACAGGATAGGCAAACATGTAATGCTTCTAGCAAACTATGGCCTTTTTATAAGATGGTGATTAGTGGCTAATGGTCCTGGCATGGGACTGATTGAGTCACTGCCTTGACTTAATTAGCACGGCTCATTTGGGCTGATTCCTCATCTGTTAAATGAAGTTGCATGAGGATTATGTGGGATCATGTATAAAATGCCCCTACCACAGCCTTTCCTCTGAATGTAAGAGGCAGTGAGGAAACTTAGCTTTTGCTTATATTTGCTTACATACAATAGTCCCCCTGTATCCATGAAGGTCATGTCCCAATACCTCTTTGTGAATGCCCAAACTCCATATACAAGCACATCATCCTGCCACAGTAACTAATAACAAAGATGGCTCCTCAGCAAGTAACAGAAGGATAGTGTATGAAGCACAGAATGCCAGACAAAGGGATGACTCACATCCCAGGGAGGATAGAGCAGAACTGAGCAAATTTTCATCATGCTTTTCAAATCAGCATGCAATTTAAAAGTTATTATTTGTTTAGGGTACTTTTTTCTTTTTCTTTTTCTTTCTTTCTTTTTTCTTTTTCCTTTTTTTTGAAGTAGGGTCTCACTATCTCAGGCCAACCTGGAATTCACTATGTAGTCTCAGGTGACCTCAAACTCACAGTGATCCTTCTACCTCTGCCTCCCAAGTGCTAGGATAAAAGCATGTGTGACCATGCCTGGCTCTTGCTTTTGGCACTTTTATTTAGTACTTTTGGACTGAGTGACCATGGATACTGGAGCCACAGAAAACAAAACTATGACCAAAGGTACTAACTGTGTGCAAAGCCTATGTCTGCAGCCATGTATCTGACACCCAGAGTTAACCCAGTATTGGCCTTTACCCACATATAAATAAAAGCTTTACAGTAATAATCATGAAATGGAATAAATTATAATAACATCCAGAAAATACAATAAAGTTTCCTTTTTCTGAATTTGGTATAATTATGACTATAAAACATAAAATATAAAATAGACACCCAGAGCAGAAAGGAAAGGTTTTAGAACAACAAAGAAAAAAAAGTAATAGGTTAGTGCTTTTTAAAGGCATTGATGTATATTTTAATTTTTATTTCTTTGCAAGCAGAGAGCTCAAGGAGTGGGCGAATGGGCACACCAAGGCCTCCTGCCTTTCAGCAAACAAACTCCAGATGCATGTACAATTTTGTGCATCTAAGTTTCATGTGGGTCCTGGGAAATTGAATGTGGGTCAGCAGGCTTTGCAGGCAAAAGTCTTTAACCAGTAAGCCATCTATCTCTCCATCCCTTAGTGTATTTTTTATAAAGGGAAAATCTGTATACCTAAACATTGGTTTGTCATGGTCACAAGCAGCATTACATTTAATAGCATCTGACTAAAAAGCAAAATAAACAGAAAAATGTATTTCAACTTTAAATATCCACCGAGGATGAGACATGAACTTGAAGTGAACTTACTCAAAAGGAACACCAAGCAAACTTACTCTTAATAGGAATGAGTGTAACGGAGCCCAGGCTAATTCAAAGCCAAGTGTACAACTGAAAGTTCTCTGGATTAACTTCTAGGTAGTATATAAAATGTATTAAGAATCTTGGCTGGCAGGATTCTGAGATGGTCCCCAGTGTTTCCAGCCCTTGGTCTACATGTGTGTTCTCCTGTTATTCAACCAAGACCTAGCTAGGGGACTTTGTAGGCATGAGTAAGGTCTGAGATCAGCTTTTAGGAACATTAGGTATTGACAAATCTCACACAGTGACCTTGTCTGTGAGAGCAGAGGTGTAGGAAACTAGGCATCCAGTCCTGAGAAGGATTTGACACAATGGATGGTTGAGGATGGAGGGGCCATGTGACCAGGAATGTCAGTGCCTTAGGAGCTGAGAGCAGGTCCTGGCTGACAACCAGCAAAGGCTTGGGAACCTCAGTCTGGTGCCAAGGAGGAACCGAATTCTGCCAACAACAGAAATGGGGAAAATGGATTTTTTCCCTAGATCTACTAGGGGGAGGACCTAGCTTGGCCAGCACCCTGACTTTAGCCCCTGTCTCAGAACAGGAACTTGCTGAGCCACATTGTGAAGTACCTCTGACCCATAGGTCTATGAGTAAGCCTGTGGGCTTTGTTTTAAAACACTGATCTGAGGCAACTTGATACACACAGAGAGAAAACTAGTACAGTGGATAAGTAATATAAATAGGTTAGGGTTTCCATAAATACATGTAAACCTACAGTAACTATAGCCATTGCTTCAAATTTAAACCACAAAGGAATTGGGGTGGGTAAGGGTAGAGGAGTACTTCCTCAGTGAATTGTTCAGACTTGCCAGAGCAAATAGAAACAACAAGGATTAACATTCTTTAGACAGTGCCCCTCACTGCCTGCAGCTGAGGGCTGCTCTTTTTGCCTTGCTCTTGGTGGGCCACAGTACCTGGAACCCATAGGGAGGAAGAAGCTTCCTGATCAGGCAACTTCAGAGCAGTATAGCAGAATGGGAGCCGAGGGCCATCACTCGCAGCCCTCCTCCTGGTTAGACAGCCCTGCATTAGGTTAAGCATGCAAATATGCTGGGCCAAGTTGGGTCAAGCCAGCCTTTCTGGTAAAACTCCTAGGCAGCTAGCTAGAACCCAACCACTAGCAAAAGCCTAGCAAGTCCTGTCCAAACAAAAATCAATGTTTTAAACTCAATGCATTTTGTGTATGTGTGTATGTATGTGTGTGTGTGTGTGTGTGTGTGTGTGTGTGTGTGTGTGTGTGTGTTTACATGTGGGGTCACACGTGTGTGTGCAGGTGTGCATGTATGGGTGAAAACTAGAGGTTTTGCCATTGTGTCTTTCTCAATCACTTCCTATTCTATTTATTTATTTATCTTTTTTTAAAAATATTTTTTGTTCATTATTTATTTATTTTAGAGTGACAGACACAGGGAGAAAGACAGATAGAGGGAGAGAGAGAGAATGGGCGCGCCAGGGCTTCCAGCCTCTGCAAACGAACTCCAGATGCGTGCGCCCCTTGTGCATCTGGCTAACGTGGGACCTGGGGAACCGAGCCTCGAACCGGGGTCCTTAGGCTTCACAGGCAAGCGTTTAACCGCTAAGCCATCTCTCCAGCCCTATCTTTTGTTTTTTTGAGGTAGGGTCTCACTCTAGCCCAGGCTGACCTGGAATTCACTATGGAGGCTCAGGGTGACCTCAAACTCCTGGCAATCCTCCTACCTATGCCTCCCGAGTGCTGGGATTAAAGATGTGCACCACCACACCTAGTCCTATTTTATTCTTTAAGGCAGAGTCTTTTGCTGAAGCTAGAGCTTTCTGACTTGGCTAGACTAGCTGTGAGCTCTAGGGATTTTCTGTCTCTGTCTCCATAGCACTGATATCACAGGCTCATACCACCCTGCCTGAAATTTTACATGGTGTGGTAGTTTGAATGTGAATGTATGTCCCCTGTAGCCTGAGGTATTTTTGATTAGGCTTGCAAGTTAAGTTTCCTGCAGCCTTCTGGCAGACATGTCACTGGGGGCAGATCTTGTTGTCCAGCCCTAAGGTGTGTGGAGGGGCAGTATGAGCTCTGCCTGTTGGTCGTGTCTCTGTGCTATGGATCTATGGAAGTGAGCCAGCTCTTCTACCATGATGGGACTTCCCTTGGATTCTGTAAGCTTCAAATAAGCCCTTTTCTCCTGTAAGCTGCTTCTGGTTGGATGTTTGTTCCAGCAACTAAAAGTAACACATGTGTTCTGGGGATCCAAACTCAGGACCTCAGGTTTGCTTGGCAAGCACTTTGCCTGCTGTGCCTTTTCCCCAGCCCACAAACATCAGATTGATTTAATACCACTTATACCACAGTGTGGCTGCTCAGGTTACATCAGCCTTAGTGTGACATAGCATAAGAGACTTAAACAAGATACTTATTTTTTACTTTTTACAGGTCTAAAGGCTGGAAGTCCAAGATGAAGGTGTGGTTAGTTTGGTTTTAGGTTCTCTCCCTGACTTGCAAATGAATACCTTCTCACAGTGTCCCATGTGGAGGAGGGAAGCTGAGCTATGGTCTCTTTCTTTTCTAATGATGAGGAACACTAACCCCCATGCACCTCCACCCTCTAGGGCCTCATATTAGCACCCAACCAAGGACAAAATCTCACCATGGGAACTGGAGTGGGGGTTATGTAAATATTCAGCTCTCAGCAGCACTGTATGCCTTTGTGCTCTGGTGGGATTTCAGGTCTCTTTCAGCTGCTGAAGAATGTATTATTTCAAAGTTATTCAAAGAACCTTAGAGATCTTAACTAGGTTTTCCATTCTGCCTCAGTGGGGTTTCATTTAATTATGTCACCAGTCACACTAGGCATGTGAGGGTCACCTACTCCATACTTGCTTCAGAGACCATAGAGTGGCAAGAGCTCTGGGGCAGGCTGGCCACCCCCCTCATAGCCCATGGCCACAGAACATTTACATTCATAAGTACGGTGGCCACATTTATTGGTATTTATGTCCGTAATTCATCCTCAAGGGATTGTTGTGGTTTGTTAGCCTCATGTAACCTAAGACATTACCCATTTAGCAGAGAGCTACATTCTCAAATCTGTGAATCTGGTGACTCATCAGAGTATTTCTTTGACTTCTATTTTGAGAAAACCTTTGCTAAAATTAAGCGACATACCTTTCAGTAGCAGCCACACCAGCCAGCTTCTTTCAGTATACTTGCTATTTTTCTTACCACTGTGACCAAATACTTGACCAGAAGCAGCTTGATGGAGGAAGGTTTTACTTTGACTCACAGTTTAATTTGGTTTTAGATTCTCTTCCTGGCCTGCAAATGGACACCTTCTCACTGTGTCCTGCATGGAGGAGGGAAAGTGTCATCATGTCAGGGAAGGCATGCTGGCTGTGGGGCAGGAGGGCCCACCTGTGGCTGCATGAGACAGCTTGCTCACATTTCAGCGGCTATCATCCACAAACTCAGGCCTTCTCTCAGCCTCTGTCTGTGTTGCAGTCAGGTTCTCATTGCTGTCAGAAATCACCCGACAAAGAGCAGCTTTTTGGACGAAAGGATTCATTTTGGCTTACACACTTGAGGGGAAGCTCCATGATGGCAGAGGAAAATGATGGCATGAGCAGAAACTGCACATCAGCCCCTGGCCAACACAAGGTGGACAATAATAATAGGAGAGTGTGCCAAACACTGGCAAGGGGAAACTGGCTATATTGTCCATAATCCTGCCTCCAATTTCTCCAGGAGGCGTTGATCCCCAAATCTCTATCAGTTGGAAACCTAGCATTCAGAACACCCAAGTTTATGGGGGACACCTGAATTAAATCACCACATTCTACCCCTAGCCCCCATAAACTGACAACCATACATGATGTAAAATACAGTGCTTTCAGTCTATCTTTGAAAGTCCCCATAGCTCTTAGTAATTCGAATGATGTTCAAACATCCCCATAATCCAAGGTCTTTTAACTGAGCCATAATACCAAAAATTAACCTAAAAAAAAAACCCTTAATGGTACAGAATAAACATTCACACTGCAAAAGATGGCACTGGGTATAGCAAAGAAATAGTTAGCCAACACAATATTTAAAACAACCAGGGCAAATATCAAGCTCTGTAGTTTCAAGTCCACCACCTCTAACCAGTGACAAATCTCCAAGTCCAAAAATTCGAACTGGCAACAATTCTCTGGAGTTCCAATTCTGCCCTCCATCTAGGCTACTCACAGTCCTAGAAAACTTCATCGGGGATGGCAGCAATCCTTAGCAGCCATCTCGTGGTCCTGGCATCTCCACTGGGTCTCCACTGCAACCCATGGTCCATCTTCATGGCTCCATCAGGTCTTCATGCAGGTATCCAGCAAACCTGGTTCACACTGCCCAAGGCAGTTTCCAATACACAAGGTGGCATTGTAACTCAATGACCCTCTCTTTCCTGCATTTCTTCTACTCCACAATACCAGGCAGGATGCCAATTTGTTAATCCAGGGGAGGAATAGATCAGACCTTGAAGAATAGGATACTCCTTGAGGACTCTAGCCACTTCTAGAGTCTACATCCTTCCTATTGCCCCAGTGCAGGTCAGCTGGCCAAATCTCAAAGTTTGTAATCTCTCATATAATTACAGCTGAGAGGGAAGAAATTTCAGCCCAAAGATTTCATTTCTGTGCCATGTCCTTTGCTCACACCCATCTGTTTCTACACAATGCAACTCTGTACAACTTCTCAGGACACAGCCTTAACAGCAAGCCTCTCACACAAACAGCTTCTATCCCTGTCCAGACAAAGCTCCTTTTTACCCTCATAAGCCAAATGTCGCAGTCCATAGTTCTTACTACATTCAGGTCTTTTAATTCTGACCAGAATAGTTCATCAAGCTGTACTTATAGCACTTCAGGGCATCTCTTAGGCCAAGGTTTCAAAACCTCCCACATTCCTCTTCAAAATCAGCTCCAAAAGGCCAAAGATACACAGTCAGGTGTGTAGCAGCAATCCTACTCCTCAGTACCTACATTACTATTGCAGTCAGGTTCACATTGCTGGTAGAAATCACCTGACCAAAAGCAGTTTTTGAAAAAAGGATTTAGGGCTGCAGAGATGGCTTAGTGGTTAAGTGCTTGCCCATGAAGCCTAAGGACCCTGGTTCCAGGCTCAATTCCCCAGGACCCATGTAAGCTAGATGCACAAGGCAGCGCATGCATCTGGAGTTTGTTTGCAGTGGCTGGAGGCCCTGGTGTGCCCATTGTCAATCTGTCTGCCCCTTTCTCTATCTGTCTGTCACTCTCAAATAAATAAATAAATAAATAAAATTTAAAAATTTTTTTTATTTTGGCTTACAGACTTGAGGAAAGCTCCATGATGGCAGGGAAAATGATGCCATGAACAGAGGGTGGATAAAACCCCCCTGGCCAACATAAAGTGTACAATAGCAACAGGAGAGTATGTCAAACACTGGCAAGGGGAAACTGACTATAATACCTATAAGCCCACTCCAAACAATACACTGCCTCCAGGAGGCATTAATTCCAAAATTTCCATCTGCTGGGAATCTAGCATTCAGAACACCTAAGCTTATGAGGACACCTGAATCAAACCACCACAGTCTGCAAGCTAAGACCCATGTCCCAGAGCTCTCACAGTCTCCCAAAACACTGCCACCAGCTGTGGGCCATGTGTTCACACGCGTGAGCCTGTGAGGGACATTTCACATCCAAACTATAACATCCAGTAATAGAAAAATGAGGACAGTAGCTGAAACCTTGGGGCAATATTTGGCTTTGAAGATGATCCTGAATATACATTAAGCCTTATTCGGATCACTGTCCTAATAATAGTAATAATACAGTCAGCCCTCTGTGTTTACAACATCTACATATGCAGAAATAACCAACCAAGGACAAAAAGATCAAGGAAGAAATTACATGGGTACTGAAAATTCACAGAATATTTTCTCATCTTTATTCCCTAAAGAGTTCAATGTAGCAATGACTTACCTAGCATTTTCATTGTTCAAGTTCAGCAAGTCAGCTAGAGCTGATTAACACATACTGGAGCATGTGCACAGGCTGTCTGGAAATACTGTACCATTTTATAGCGACTGGAGCCTTTCAGGGTCCCTAGAATCCCTACAGCCAGCACCATGTGGATTCCCAGTTACTATAGTTTGGGTCTGGAATTTTCCCTAAAGGCCTATGTGTTGAAGGTCTATGTGCTTGGCACTACTAGGAGGCAATAGAGACTTTCAGAGATGAGGCTTGGTGGAAGGGAGCATGCCTTTGAGGAGGCTGGTGGGACTCTGGTCTCTTACTCTCTGACATTTGCTTCCTGGTCATGAGGGAAATAATTCTGGTCCACCACGTACTTCTGCCATAGAGTGCCAACATGGGCCCAAAGCAACAGAGCCAACAAATCCCATATTGGAACCTCTAAAAATGGCCAAAATAAAATTCTGCCTTTATAAGTTGATTATCTGAGGTATTTGTCACAGTAACAGAAAGCTGGCTAACACACTGCAGAAAGCTATAGTAATAATAATAGTGAACACTTGTGTCTTGTGTAGTATGTGTGGTTTGTTATATGTGGTGCATGCACATGTATGTACAGATGTGTGCACATGTGTGCAGAGGCTGGAGAAGGACTTTGGATACCCTTCTCTATGACTCATCACCATGCTTCCTTGAGACAGGGTGCTCTTTCTCAGCTCAGAGTTGCTAATTTTCAGTTAGCATGCCCCAGAGATTCTCTAGTCTCTACCTCTGTGGACTGGAGTTATGGCAAGTAGGGCCAGGCCACGCTTTCTATGCAGGTCAGTTGCTCTTGAGCAGTGCTGGACTTTCCCAGGCCCTCATGCCTAGGTGGTAAGTTGATTCAGTGCCTCAGTCTAACCAGAAAAATTCTCAATGTCTGTACCCAATATTGTGTCAAACGTGCTGCTGGTTCAGTTTTGATCAAATACGAGTTCTTTATGTCCCGTCCCCTTGTCACCTTTGAGGATGAACCCCTTACAGACATCTATCCCTGTAGATGGCATTCTAATCAGGATTTAAGAAAGAAATGATGCAGAAAGGGTCTGTGTCTTAAAAAGTATTTGAGAAACACAAAGGAAAGGGGTTAACCATGACCCCTTTTCCATTTCCATTCCCCTCTCTATGGAGGTTCCCCATGGCCTCATGTGCTGGTGATTAAGCCTCACACTTAATCCCCAGCTGGTGGAGCTTTGGGGAGGTGAACCTTGGGATTTCATAGTCCAGCCCCACCTCCCAGTTCTGGTTCACTCCCCCTTGCTGTTTCCTCCGCTGGCGTTATGTGATGCCAGCTGTCTGTTCCTGCTACCCTTTCCCCATACGATGAAGCTTCCCCTGAAAACCAGAATCCAAATAAACCCCTTCCTCTGCAAGCTACTTCTGGTTGGTGTCATGTCCCAGCAATAAGAAGGTAACTGTTGGCTGAACAGAGTGGCATCAGGGACCCTGACAGGAAAGAGGGTCTCAGAGTAAGTATCATAGGTCCTATGGTGCCAGGCAGTTGTGGGTGGCCTGACTGCTTTACACCTGCTGCCCTCCTCAGCAGAGTCAGCTGGGACATATCTGCTCACATCCTCTGGCAGGAGCCAGCTGAAGCAGAGTGGGTGCCATGAATGAAGTTTCCTGAAACCCAAATGCTTCCTTCTTTCCCTCTTCATGATGGTCTTCCTCCCCCCTTTACTCTCTCAGTGCAACAAGGGCCCTTAAATCAAAATCAAGTGCCATCTTTTGTGGCTTCCTATCACTGAAGGACATTAGCTCTGGCTCCTATCCTGGAAGTTGGCCTCTTCCTAGAGCCCTGGGTTAACACAGGTACTGTTCTCACTCTGCGAGGCAGAAAGCACCTGGATTCTGGGGTGAGCTCCAGTATCCCCACATGGCCACAATACATAGCAAGGGCCACATAATGAAGACATGGAGGCTCCTGGCATTAAGTGACAGCACCTGAGGGATATAAGACTATTAAAAGAGAGATTCTTAAACCAGGTTCAGTAGAAAGACACTGAAATAGGTTTCTTTCTGAGGAAATGTTTATTAAAGTGTGTGGGGGGGGAGTTAGTACTCCATGGAAGAACATAGAGGGGTTCCAAAGCCCAGGGTGGGGGTGTGCCTTGGGTGCAGACTACTTGAGAGAAATCATGCAGGTAATCGTCAGGAGTGGGAGATAAGATAGGCCTCCGGTCCTGCAAGGACTATAAAGGGGAGGAGCTGTTCTGCTGACCCCTCCTACCACTATGTTCAAGGTGAAGAGGGGGATCAGGAATGCACTAGACAAGGAGTAAATTCATAATTCAATGCCTTGGCCCAGGCTGCATCTGGCCTCTGAAAGCAGTTGCATCTGGGTTCTAACAAGAAGGAGGGGAAAAGAAGGGAGAGGGAAGAAGGGAGGAGATCCTGCTGGTCTACAGCCCTCCTAGCCCCCAGCAAGACAGTACATCTCCCATCTGAACCCCAGAACAAACCCAGAACCCTCTCACCCAGGGCCTCCCCAGGTTGAGTGTGGTCAGTCACCTGCAGCGTGCATGGAAAGCCCAGTTGGCAGGCCCTGCCTCCAGAGTGTTCAATTCAGAGATTCGTGGGCAGGCCCAAGGGACTTTCTTCTAAGACCCTAGGAACACCTTGCTGTTGTTCCCAGGACCACACATGCTTCAGCCCCTAAGTTACTTGAAGGGCCTGTTTTGGCCCCACACTGTCAAAGAACATCCCACCACCCTTCTAAACCCACCCTCATCCACATTCCCCACACCTGTCTCCCTGGATTTCTACAGAGCAGACCCAGTTCCTTCCCCCTGCATTCAGGTAGGGCTGAAGCCAGTGAGATCTGAGCACTTCCTTCCAGTAGGTGGATGCATTCAGCTCTTGTTGTCATTTGTTTTTGCAGAGGAAATGTTCCTGTTTCTTCAAAATAAAGAGTTGCCTATCACAACCTTATATGGCTTGCATTACATGCTGACCATCCAAACCCTTTATGAGCTTTGAGCATGTATAGTAAAACATCCATAAGATCTGCCACTTTAATCACTTGAAAGACTAATTCTGAGGTATTAAAAACATTCACAATGTGCAATATACTACCCCCTTTACCTAGCTCCAAAACATTCTCAACAATCTAAAGAAAAACTCATTTTCTCATGAAATAGTTTCTCCAGAGCCACTGACAACCCACTTCTACTTTATATATATACATATATATATATATGTATATATATATATATATATATATATATATATATATATACACACACACACACACACACACACACACACACACACACACACACAAATACCTTTATTTTTGCCTTTAATGATACATACTAGTACACTTGGTAAGTTAGGGTTACTGCCCAAGTCCAGTAGAGACAAGGTTATAAAAGACCTGTAAGAAATATTCACATAGAAGGCACAATAGGGTTAATGTCCTTTCTTAAAGCACAAACACATTACAAACAAAGGAGAGTTGATAGTGTTTTAAGGCTCAAGAGCCTATCGCAGTACTGAGGTATTATAATTGACAAGAGGAGTCTTGCAGGCTTCTTTTCCATCAATCCTCACTGAATTCTCATTCGTTTCTCAGGGGGACCTTTAGTGCTCACAGTCTGTTGGACATTCTTTGTGGTCTCTTTCTCCTCAGATTTCACAGTTTCTGGTACAGGCTCTGCTTCTTTTTTTTGTCTGATTCACTGGAACAGGCTTTTCTCCAGACTTTTGTGGCACAAATTTGGGTGGCAATTTTTGTCTAAGGTCTACAAGTAAAGCATCCACACACTGTCTCTGGAAAATAGAACTTGGTTCTTCTTTCCTTTTGGGTTTAGGTTTGGCTTTATCTTGCTCTTTGAAGTGCCACCAATATCCATTGGAAGGATGGTATCGACAGTACGACATAGCTTCCTGAAAAGCTGATTGAATGCCATGTACTGCAGTAAGCACCCTGGAGTTTATAACTGATCCCAAGTCTGCTGCCTGATTGATCATGCCAGCAGTGATATAGTAATCAGCCAGTGGGATAACTTGAGCAGGGGACTGCCATTGTTGCTTTCAAATGATGAAAAGAATGGGCTCTTGAGCATGCAAAAGGATGTATTCAATTCCAAGCATCTGATTCAAGTGTTCTAATGTTAGCCTCTGCATTTTGACCACTTCATTATTACATGTACTGTCATAAAAGAGATTGCTTCTTTCTGAAAAGTAATCCAGGACAATACCACTGTTCAAAATAGGGCTCCAAGAGCTGTCAATCCAAGAGATTCCCAGCAGATTATCTCAGATATCCACTGCTGCCATAACTCCAGAAGCCACTTCTACTTTTTATCTCTATGGATTTAATATATACTGAACATGTCATAAAAAAGGAGCCATACAGAGACTTCCAGTTAAGATGGTGGCATCGGAACCACGCCAAAGCAGCGTAGGGGAGAAAAAGCCAAAGAAAACCCAGCAAAATACACAGTTTTACTAAAAAGTGAGGTGTATGAGAAATTTAAATGGCAGCAGAGAAGCAGGAGAGTTGCAGAGCATCCAGAGCCCACACAGGCAGGCCAAACACACAGCAGCAGCAGCGCTCTGGCTCCAGCAGCAGAAGCGGCAGTGGAAGCCATGGCTCCAGCAGCAACCGCAGCAGCTCCGGTACCAGCAACAGTGACTCCAGGAGCAGCAGCAGTGGCAGCTCCAGCAGAAGCAGCTCCAGCAGCAGCAGCGGCAGACCCAGCAATGGGGGTGCCCATCTGCAGGACCACAGTTGCCAGGCTTGGTATGCCCCGCAGGAAAAGCCAGTGTCCAGCTCCAGAAAACAGAACAGCAGTCCAGCGACCCAGCCACCCTACTTGACTAAGAATAAAATCATCCAAAAAGGTAACTGGGATTGCACCAGGGAAGGGTCTCACTTGGTCACAGCTGACATGGAACCCTCAACAAACCAGAAATCTAAACCTCTTTGTTGATAAAGGATCTGGTTGTTACAACACCTACTCTTGCATACTCGGTGCTGTTGTTGATTGAATGTGTACAGCATTTAGTTAAGTTTTAGAATCTACCTGTATTTTGTTCCACTCAGCCTGCTTGAATACTTCCATAGCAGGCAAACTCAACCCCTAGGAACACTTTTCTAGATACTCTGAGAGTGTTAAGAGCCACACCTAGCATCTTAATCTCCTATACTGAAGATATATAACATCATATCAGTTAATACAGCTAAGAATACCCAGTAAACTAGAAAATCCAAGCATTAACTTAATCCAAGATGCAAAAATATATACATTATAACACAAGAAACACCAAAAATCAAGACAATATAAATCCACCAAAAAGTACTAATGCATCAGAGATGACCTCCAGTGAGAACGAGTTGGAGGAAAAGCCTGAGAAAGATTTCAAAAGAATGATTATAAATATGTTCAAAGAAGTCAAAGAACAAATCAAAAGAAACAAAGAGGAAATCAAAGGAATCAAAGAAGATGCAGGACACCAATTTAATGAAAAAAGAAGGCAATACAAGACATAAATAAGGAAATAAAAATAATAAAGAAAAACCAGTCAGAATTACTAGCAATGAAGAACACAGTTAATGAAATAAAAAAACTCTGTAGAAAATCTCACCAATAGAATGGATGAAGGAGAGGACAGAATATCTAAGCTAGAAGACCAGGTGGCAGATCTAATACAGTCCAACAAAGAGAAAGACAAACTAATATGAATGGGAATTTCAAGATATTTGGGACACTATGAAAAGGTCAAATATAAAAATTCAGGGCATAGTAGAAGGAGAAGAATTTCACTCCAAAGGAATAGTAGGTGTCCTCAACAAAATCATAGAAGAAAACTTCCCCCAAATTGGGAAAGAGGTGCCAATGCAGATACAGGAAGCCTTTAGAACACTAGCCAAACAAAGCCTGGAAAGAACCTCTCCTCGCCATATTATAATCAAACTACCAAACACACAAACCAAAGAAAAAATATTGAAAGCAGTCCGAGAGAAAAATCAAGTTACCTACAAAGGCAAGCCCATCACGATTACAGCAGATTACTCAATACAAACTTTAAAAGGCAGAAGGGCTTGGAGTGATGTATTCCAAATTCTGAAAGATAGCAACTGCGAACCAAGTTTACTTTACACTGCAAAGCTATCCATTCAAATAGATGGAGAAATAAGAGCATTCCACGACAAAAGCAGGTTAAAGGAGTATTTGAAGACAAAACCAGCTCTACAGAAAATACTTGAAAGAATCCTCCATGCTGAAAAGAAGGAAAAGCACACATATAAGGAACGTGGAGAAAACAAGCAATACTCAAATACTAATTAACACAAGAGAGCAAAGGTAGAACTGGAACCACAAAAAAAAAAAAAGGCAAACATAAGTACACACCTTTCAATAATATCACTTAATATCAATGGCCTCAATGCCCCAATGAAAAGACATAGGTTTGCAGACTGGATTAAAAGGCAGGATCCTACAATTTGTTGTCTCCAAGAAACTCACCTTTCTACAAAGGATGGACATTATCTTAGGGTGAAAGGTTGGAAAACAGTGTTTCAAGCAAATGGGCCTAGGAAACAAGCAGGGGTTGCTATCTTAATATCTGACAAGGTAGACTTCAGTCCAACATTAGTCAAGAAAGATAAGGAAGGTCACTTCATATTGATTAAGGGCACACTCCAACAGGAGAACATTACAATCCTAAACATATATGCACCTAACATGGGGGCACCCAAATTTGTCAAACAAACACTATTAGAACTAAGGTCACAGATAACACCAGACACAGTGGTAGTAGGTGACTTCAACATCCCACTCCCAACAATTGACAGGTCATCCTGGGAAAAAAATAAACAGAGAGGCGCCTGGAATAAATGAGGTCATAGAAGGAATGGACCTAACAGATATATACAGGACATTTCATCCAAATGCTGCAGAATATACATTCTTTTCAGCAGCACATAGAACATTCTCTAAAGTAAACCATATATTAGGACACCAAGCAAATCGTAACAAATACAGGAAAATTGAAATAATTCCTTGCGTTCTCTCTGACCAGAATGGAATCAAACTACAAATCAATAGCAAGAAAGGCTGTAGAGCATACACAAAATCATGGAAACTAAACAATACACTTCTAAATGATGAATGGGTCAATGAAGAAATCAAGAAGGAAATCAAAAAATTTATAGAGGCAAATGATAATGAGAACACAACATACCAAAATCTCTGGGACACAATGAAGGGTAAATTTAGAGCTTTAAGTGCCTATATTAAGAAATTAGAAAGGTCACAAGTAAATGACCTAATGCTTCACCTTAAAGCCTTGGAAAAGAAGAACAAGGCAAACCAAAAATCAGTAGGTGGGAAAAAATAATAAAGATTAGGGCAGAAATTAATGAAATAGAAACAAACAAACAAAAAAAACAATCCAAAGAATTAATGAAGTAAAGAGTTGGTTCATTGAAAGGATAAACAAGATTGATAAACCCTTAGCAAATCTGACCAAAAGAGAGAAGAGACACAAATTAATAAAATTAGAGATGAAAAAGGTAACATCACAACAGATTCTAGAGAAATTCAAAATATAATAGGGACATACTATAAAAGCATATACTCCACAAAGTATGAAAATTGAAAGAAATAGATGATTTCCTTGATTTATATGACCTACCTAAATTAAATCAAAATGAGGTTAATCACTTAAATAGACCTGTAACAAACATGGAGATTGATAACATGGAGTTATCAATAATCTCCCAACTATAAAAAGCCCAGGCCCAGATGGATTCACTGCTGAATTTTACCAGACCTTTAAGGAAGAGCTAATGCCATTTCCTCTTAACCTTTTCCAGGAAATAGAAAAGACGGAATTCTACTGAACTCCTTCTATGAGGCCAGCATCACCCTGATACCAAAACCAGACAAAGATAGAACAAAAAAAGAAAATTACAGACCGATCTCCCTCATGAACATAGATGCAAAAATTCTCAACAAAATATTGGCAAACAGAATTTAAGAGTTTATCAAAAAGATCATTCACCCTGACCAAGTAGGCTTTATCCCAGAGATGCAGGGATGGTTCAACACACGCAAATCTATAAATGTAATACATTACATAAACGGGTTGAAGGACAAAAATCACATGATCATCTCATTAGACACAGAGAAAGCATTTGACAAAATCCAACATCCCTTCATGATAAAAAGTCCTACACAAACTGGGACTAGAAGGAACATATCTCAATATAATACAGGCTATTTATGACAAGCTTACAGCCAACATATTACTAAATGGGGAAAAACTGGAAGCTTTTCAACTAAAACCAGGAATAAGACAAGGGTGTCCACTGTCCCCACTTTTATTTAAATGGTTCTGGAAGTCTTAGCCATAGCAGTAAGGCAAGAGGCACACATAGATGGGATACAAATTGGAAAGGAAGAGATGAAGTTATCATTATTTGCAGATGACATGATTCTTTATATAAAGGACCCTAAAGACTTTACTAGCAAATGGTTAGAGCTGACAAAAAACTACAGCCATGTAGCAGGATACAAAATAAATACATAGAAATCAGTAGCCTTCATATATGCTAACAACAAACACACAAAGGATGAAATCAGAGAACCATTCCCATTCACAATTGCATCAAATAAAATAAAGTTCCTTGGATTAAACCTAACCAAGGAAATAAAGAATCTCTATAGTGAGAACTTTAAAACACTCCAGTCAGAACTTGCAGAAGATACTATGAAGTGGAGAAACATCCCTTGTTCCTGGATTGGAAGAATCAATATTGTGAAAATAGCAATCTTACCAAAAGCAATGTACACACTTAATATAATCCCCTTCAAAATTCCAAAAACATTCTTCATGGAAATAGAAAAACAATCCAAAAAATTCATTTGGAATCACAAAAAACCTCAAATATCTAAAGTAAGACTGAACAACACAAATAAGGCTGGTGGTATCACCATACCTGATTTTAACCTATACTATAGAGCCATAGTAACAAAAACAGTGTGGTACTGACACAAAAGCAGACATGTAGATCAGTGGAACAGAATAGAAGACCCAGATGTAAGTCCAGGTAGCTATAACCACCTGATATTCCATAAAAATGACAAAAATACTCATTGGAGAAAAGACAGCCTCTTCAGAAAATGGTGTTGGGAAAACTGGATATATATCTGCAGAAGGATGAAAATAGATCCTTCTATCTTTCCATGCTCAAGAAATAAGTCCAAATGGATTAAAGACCTTAACATTAGACCGGAAACTCTGAAACTGCTAGAGGCAAAAGTAGGGGAAACCCTTCAACATATTGGTCTTGGCAAAGACTTTCTGAATACAACCCCAATTGCTCAGGCAATAAAACCACAGATTAATCACTGGGACCTCATGAAATTACAAAGAGTTTGCACTGCAAAGGACACAGTGAAAAAAGCAAAGAGGCAACCTACAGAATGGGAAAAATTCTTCGCCAGCTATATATCTGATAGAGGATTAATATCTAGGATATACAAAGAACTCAAAAAGTTACATAATAAGGAATCAAACAAGCCAATCAAAAAATGGGCTATGGAGCTAAATAGAGCATTCTCAAAGGAAAAAATACGAATGGCATATAAGCATCTAAAAAATGTTCTACATCACCAGTAATCAGGGAAATGCAGATTAAAACTACATTGAGATTCCATCTCACTCCTGTCAGATTGGCCACCATCATGAAAACAAATGATCATAAATATTGGCAGGGATGTGGAAAAAGGGGAACCCTTTTTTTGGTGCGAATGCAATCTGGTCCGGCCATTGTGGAAATCAGTGTGGAGGTTCCTAAAACAGCTAAAGATTGATCTACCATATGACCCAGCTATAGCACTCCTAGGCATATATCCTAAGAACTCATCTCATTTCCTTAGAAGTACATGCTCAAACATGTATATTGCTGCTCAATTTATAATAGCTGTGACATGGAACCAGCCTAGATGTCCCTCAACTGGTAAGTGGATAATGAAGATATGGCACATTTATATGATGGAGTTCTACTCAGCAGTAAAGAAAAATGAAGTCATGAAATTTGCAGAAAAATGGATGGTATTGTATATATGTAAATAGAATGATTGATATGGGGAGGGAATATGAGAATATGAGAGAATATGAGAATGGAATTTCAAAAGGGAAAGTAGGGGGAGGAGGGTATTACCATGGGATATTTTTTATAATCATGGAAAATATTAATAAAAATTTGAGAAAAAAAAGGAGCCATACAGTACTGGAGAGTTGGCTTAGCAGTCAAGGCACTTGCCTGCAAAGCCAGAGGACCTAGGTTTGATTCCCTAGAATACATGTAAGCCAAATGCTCATGAATCTGGAGTTTGTTTGCAGTGGCTAGAGGCCTTGATACACCCATTCTCTCTCATTCACATTCTCCCTCTCATAATAAATAAAATATTTTTAAAAGGAGCCATACAATATTTATCCTTTAATACCTGGTATATTTCATATAGCAACATGTTTTCAAGGTTATCCATGGTGTAGTCAGTATAACATTCCACAAATTAGACTACCTTGCTTGTAATTTGTAAGTGTGAACTGGACCTTTACTGCCTAGTTTCCTGCTTACAGTCTTGCTCTCCTTCTCTGCAAGGGTGAGAACGTCCCTGTTTCTTCCCAGCATCTTGTAGCCTCTATAGCCAGCTAATTCTTCTTTTCTTTCCTTTCCTATTTATTTATTTTGCAAGGAGAGAGAGAGAGGGAGACTGAGAGAGAAAGAATGGACATGCAAGGGCCCTTAACAGTTGCAAACAAGCTCCAGATGCATGCATACTCTGTGCATCTGGCTTTACGTGGGTACTGGGCAATGGAACTCTGGTCCTTGGGCTTTACAGACAAGTGCCTTAACTGCTGAGTCATCTCTCAAGCCTGATTTCTTCTTTTCTTCATGTGACTGTTCTGTTTCCACCCAATATCTGTTCAGCGAAAGTAATTGACCATGCAGCTTCAGTTGGGGGCTCTTCTTGAGCAAGCTAGATTGCAAGATGAAAGGAGATGGACACTCCAGCTTCTTCCCTGTGGGAGCACATCTAGAGAATGGGCATGAACAGAGATGTCTACATGGGGCATGCTGGGCTGTGACCTAGCCTATAGCCTGAAGGTATGAGGGTGGCTGCAGGGCTGTGGGGTGGGCCATGGGATACAGGGTTCTTCCTGGCTGCTCCGATGCAGGAGCACTGTGTCCCCTGGCAGAGCTCCCTCATTCCTCCCTCCTCTCCACTTGGCTTTGGCCTTTCATCTTCTCCCAGACATGGAGCTTCACACTAGCCATGGGGTGATGAAAGTCCAATCTCCTTCTTTCTCTATCTCCCCAGTGCTCTATTCATACCCAAGGCTAGGACACCCTTGTGTTGCCCTCTGTTAGGTCACATTCTTCCTAACACACACACACACCAGCCGTTTTGAAGACAGATTTGTGCAGATCTTCCAAACATTAAGTGGCATCCAGGGCCTTTTGTGGTAATGTTCTAGAGTAGAACAGAGACTAGGCTCGAGTTTCTGCCTCACTGTTGAACTTGGACTGTGTATCACTCGTTGCCACCTGTCTACCAGCTTCCCCATGACCTACTGAAGGCCCATCTCCTATTTACCTGATGTGGAGTTGCCTGCTTGTTTCTGATCACTGAATTAGACACACTTTCATGGGAGACATGAGCTACAGACTCCCAGTTTCATTGATTGGTTGCAAACTTCCTTCAAGTGGCATGATTTCAGTGTGTGTAGCATGGAAGTGTTTGAGGGACACTTTGTGAGGTTATGACTACTTTTGCCAGTGGACAATGAAAGAACACTTCTCTTATTAAAACAGCAAGAGGTAGGACTGGAGAGATGGCTTAGCAACTAAGGCATTTGCCTGCAGAATCTAATGACCCAGGTTCAATTCTCCACATAAAATCAGATGCACAAAGTGGCACATGCATCTGGAGTTCCTTTGCAGTGGCTAGAGGTCATGGTGCCCAAATTCTCATTCTCTCTCTGCTTACAAATAAATAAAAAAATATATTTTTAAAAAGCAAGAGGCATTCACATTTTGCAGCTTACAGATGCATGAGAATGGCTTTCACAAGGTTCATTATAGTGCAGAATGCCTTTTAGCAGAGGTGGCTCTTTGGTGATAAAAAGTGCGCACCGTGGCCTATTCATTTACACAGGCTAATTTGAGCCTGGGGATACAGGCTAGAATTTTGTAGGCTGTCACTTACCAACAGCTGCAAAAAAGCCCCATGAATCCTGCGCCAGAGAGGAGTTGTAAAAACCATAGCAATGGAGTCTCCAAGGATTAAGGGGCAATAATGATAAAAGGGCAAGCAGACTAACTCCATTACAGAAAATGTGTCTTGTGCATGGGTTGGCTAACTGGGTTAACTTCATCAACTCATGAAATCACTGTGAGCATCAGAAATGTGTAAGGTCCAAAATGTATCAAGCAGCCAGGATGAGCCCAATTAAAGACAGGCACCTTCCTTACTGAATCACAAAGGACTGACTTTCACCAAGGGTTAGGAAAACCCTGTGCAAGAAATGTCACATATGTTATTTGGACAAAAGGCAGGAAAATAAAGAAGGAGAATCCAAGAGAAGTCAGACTTTCTAGCTTGCATAACAGGGCAGATGAAGCTAGAATTAACCAAGGCCTCCAGTTGAGGCTGCATTTGAACACCTGTCATTTGAGGTGCTTGCATAATTTTTCTGTAGCACGTGGAAAATATGGCAATGATGATGTCAATATATTTTATATTTTCAGTTCTACCAAATGTTTTTAAGATTACAAACTCACATGGCATTTCATACTCTTTTAAAAGCTAGATTGGAATTTTTTGTATGGCTGAAGTTCCTCTTGAGTTATTCTTGGCTGTGAACTTGGACTTGTTTGAACTCAGAAATGCCCTCTGTCTTCCCACCCCAGGCTGAGGGAACCCAGATAATTCCAGCCACAGCTGCAGCTCTGTGGTTGTAAGTGATCTCTTGGAAAAGAGCTGTAAAGTTGCTGAAATTATCCTTTCAAAGTTTTTGTTTCATTTCATGACATAAAACACTTTAGCTTTGTTCTTGGGGCTATATCTCAATTCCTGGCATTTCCCCAAACACGCCAAATTATCAAAGAGCTTCATGCATTTTTAAACAAAATTAGCCTACTTTCCCAAGCCTTTCTTTTTTTCAGGGACTTCAACTTTTAAGAGATCAATTACAGTAGAAGAAAAATCCAGAATGAACTAATTGTTGCTCTTCATCACACAGCACATTATATACTATTTTTTAATTTTTCCTTTAAGTACATCATTAGAAATTATAGTCTTTTGTATTTAGAACATTTTTCCTAATCTAGACATTATTTATTGTTGCAGAATAGATTTCTCTCTGTATGTCTAATTTTGTTGTTGCTTAATAATTTCCCAACTTCCAGAATACAGATAAAGATGAAACATAGAACATTCTAAGAAATTACTTTCTAAGTATGTAATTATTTTAGCCTGATGCTAGAAGATTTTATATATATATATATGTGCATATATATATATATATATATATATATATATAATTGATTTATTTTAGAGAGAATGAGTGCACCAGGACCTCCTGCCATTGCAAACAAATTCCAGACATATGCAGCATTTTGTATATCTGGCTTTACTTGGATACTAGGGAACTGAACCTGAGCCATGAGGCTTTGCAAGCACTTACCTTTAACTACTGAGCCACGTTTTCAGCCCACAAACTATATTTTAAAAGATTATTTTATATAAAATACATGACCATAGGTAGGCATGGTGCCACATACCTTTAAGCTCAGCACTGAAGAGGTGGAGGTAGGAGGATTGCTGAGAGTTCAAGGACAACAGAGAAGTTCCTGGTCAGCCCTGGGCTAGAGGGAGACCCCACCTTGAAAAAAAAACAATAAAAACCTCATTAAAGCAAGAAATAAAACAATCAGTTAAAGAAAAGCAGGGAGAAATATTTATAAACTAGCTAACTGAACTATAATTTGGTTAACATCCAAATTATAATCATTACTGCATGTGATGATTTACACTTATTTCCAACTTGATCAGACCTAGAATCACCTGTGAGAGATTACATAGATTAGGTTCACCTCAAAGCCTGTCTGTGAGGTATTCTCTTGATTAAGATGAGGTGGAGAAAGCCATCTTAACTGCAGGAAGAACCATTCCCTGGGCTGGAGTACTGGACTAGAGGAGAGAGAGAACTGGTTGAACAGCATCCGTCACTCTCTGCTTCCTCACTGTGGATCTGCTTCAAGCTGCCTCAAGAGTCTGTTGCTATGCTTTTCCTGCCATGATGGACTGTGTTGAAGGCAGGTTCACATTGCTGGCAGAAAACACCAGACCAAGAGCAGCTAGAGGGAAAGGGGGGGGGGGGTTATTTTTGCTTACAGACTTGAAGGGAAGCTCCAAGATGGCAGGGGAGAACAATGGCATGAGCAGAGAGAGGGTGGACATCACTTCCTGGGCAACATCAGATAAACAGCAGCAATAGGATAGTGTGTCAACACTGCCAAGAGGAAGCTGGCTATAATACCCTTAAGCCCACTCCTAACAATGCACCATGTCCAGGAGGCTTTAATTCCCAAATTGCCATCAGCTGGGGACCTAGCATTCTGAACACTGAAGTTTATGGGGGACACCTGAGTCAAACCACTGGGAACTATAATCCAAAATAAGCCTTACATTTCCTAAATAGATTTTTGTCATGTACTTTTTTCTGAGCAGTGAGCAGTTTTAATGATACAGTATGGGCAAGTTTCATCTTAAGCTTCTTTTTGCAGATGTCAGTGATGCCTCAGGAGACTTGAAACTCATCAAAATTCTGAGAATAAGTGACTGGAGTGTTCAGAGCTAAATGGGGCATCAATATCACCACTTCAGGGCTCAGTGACCATTGGGGTAAGTGGGGAGAGAATGTAAAATCCAGAAGACTTGGAGGTGTGTTTTGGAACCACATCTTCCACACATGAAGTGGTGATTGCATTCATGATCTCACAGCAGCTGTCATTTCCTACACAAGACCTGGACAAGGTTCAGCCCATCAACATTCCATCAAAGATAATGGAGGAGAGAATGAGGTCACCATTCCTCCCTCCCAAAGGAGTTATTGGCAATTAATAGTTGTTGGGAGAGGGGTAAGGTGCTCTTACTCTGATAAATAATCCCCTACCCATGCTTATGCAAGCAATCCTAATTAAAGCAAATAGGTCCAGAAAAAAAGCCATCAAAGGTATAAGTGGAGGCCTGAGGCCTGACATGGTGATGCATGCCTTTAATCCCAGCACTCAGGAGGCAGAGGTAGGAGGATCACTGTGAGTTTGAGGCCAGCCTGAGACTACAGGGTGAATTCCAGGTCAGCCTGGGTTAAAGTGAGATCCTACCTGGAAAAAAACAAACAGAAAAGTAGAAGTCAGGCTAGTTGGGTAGGAAGGGGTTCAATGAGAAGGGGACAAGAGAAGTTAATGAGAGGTGAATATGATAAAATATATTATATAGATGTTTTTAATTTATAATAAATGGAAAGACACAGTAAAATCATTTCAATGTTAGTAAATGGACTTTTCTAATCAAATCTTGGAGAAATCCATCCAATGGAACTCAAGACTAGCAACTTCTCAAAGCAGACTTCATTGGTTTCTAAATGTTTGCACTGTCATTTGCTTTTACAATTGTAGCTGTTATACATATAAAAAGAAGCAGAAGTAGGAAATATGATAAAAGGGTGACTGTGTTTCCTTTTAAAGTCATCTTGGGACCTTGTTGAACAAGATCACTCTGGTCCTCTGGCAAATGCACAGATTTTCTCAGATGTTTGTTCAGTCAATTTGAAAATGATTTCACCTGCTTGAAAAATATCCCAAAGATTAAAAAAATTCTTGCCCTGTTAAGACATTAGCCAGTTTATTTACCACTTCATGTTAAGTAGGGGTTCAATTGTGTGCAGCTTCCCAAAGTCACATGCCAACATCTCAGTCCCCAGTTCCACACAATGCCTTTGGATCTGGGTCCTTTATGGGACCAATGAAGTAAGATGAGATCCCCAGGGTAGGCTTTGACCCAAGACAACTGGTGTTCTCATCGCGAGTCAGGACACAGAAACACAGACGGCAGACCCATGTAGAACAGAGTCAGATGACCACCACTGTGTGTAATCCAAGGAAAGACGCCCCAGAAGCAGTCAACCCTGCCGACACCCAGACCATGACTTTTGGCCTTCAGAATTGTGAGAAAGTACATTTCTGTTCTGTAAGTCATCCTGTCTGTGGGTTTAGTTATGGCTGCCCTAGAAAATGCATACTCTTGACTGAGTCATCCTGGCATGCCTCTCTTGACTAAGTTTTATTGTTGTTTTCTGTGGTGTTAAAGTGAAACCCAAGGCCTTGAATATTCTAGGCAAGTGTTCTACTATTGAGCTACATCATTAACCTCTAAATTTCTTAGCATTTTTAAAAATAGTTTTAATAGCCTGCTGAATATCTCAATGATGTAATCAATAAATCGTTTATATTTGCATGGCAGTTATATTTTTAATCTTTTGAACAATATACTCTGGTATACTTTTTTGTTTCTTTTTTGCTGTTTCGAGGTAGGGTCTCAGTCTAGCTCAGGCTGACCTGGCATTCTCTATGTAGTGTCAGGGTGGCCTTGAACTCATGGCAACCCTCCTACCTCTGCCTCATGAGTGCTGGAATTAAGGGCATGTGTCACCATGCCTGGCTGGTATACTTTTTATACAATAATAAACTAGGAAGGCATTATGATGCATTCTTGTCTTCCAAGCTTTGGGGAAGCTGATGCAGGAGGTCAGGGTTAGCCTGGGCTATATAGTGAAACATTGTCTCAAAGAAACAAGAAAAAAAAAATCTCCAGCAAACACATCTCACTGATCCTCTTCTATATGATATTCATCCTATCTGAGTATATATGAGCCGTGGTTAATTATTATGCTTCTTAGGATGTCAATCAACATTCTCATCAGTTTTTCTTTAGTTTTGAGCATCTCCACCTCTGTTCCTCTCCCGGGTCATGAGAGTTCTCCCTCCTCCTTGGAGTTATCTCAATTAGAGAGAGCTGAGAGGATTTTAAAACCACTGGTGGGCCAGCCTTGGAACCCTTTTCAGAGGAGATGCAGCCTGACATAGGAAGGGGCAGAGGAGGCACAGATGCTTCTAGGTCTATGAAGCTTTTGTTTCATTGATTATTAATTTTATTGTATGAATCTATTGAGTGTTGGTCATATTTGTATCAGGTTAGACTCTGAGATCCTCGCTTCCCTTTCCCCAATCCACAGAGGGTCTCCCTCAGCGAGGTTATTGATGGAGATATGAAGGAGATTTTCCTCCATCTCCCCAATTCTTTCCAGCCTGGCAGGGGATAAATTCTTTTCTGACTTGAGCCTTTTACCTGGATCCTAACTCTCCCCAAAATAAACCTCATAATTCATAATTTGAAAATAAAGCCAGGCGTGGTGGCGCATACCTTTAATCCCAGCACTCGGCAGGCAGAGGTAGGAGGACCACCCTGAGTTTGAGACTACCCTGAGACTATTTAGTGAGTTCCAGATTAACCTGGACTAGAGCAAGACTCTACCTCAAAAACCAATAAATAAATAAATAAATATAAAATTAAAATAAATCCAGGATCATCTGAGTCTAATAACCTGTTAAATCAATTCTCCACCTCAGATAGCCACCAGTGACAGGCATTAAATCTAGATTTTGAATACTTTTTATGACTCAAAAAAACTGTACCCTTGAAGATAGACTTATCAATATTCCATTGTGAATGTGACCAAGCACTTGACAAAAATAAGTGAAAATCTCTCACAGGGGAGAATACCATTATTCTAAATATCATGTCATTTCCATAGATAATTAATTTTTAAAGCACAATGTCAAGCAAATAATAAAAACATAACCAAACACTATTGTATACTCATTAGGATGGCTACTATCAAAAAGCATAAAATAAAGCTGGGCGTGGTGGCACACGCCTTTAATCCCAGCACTTGGGAGGCAGAGGTAGGAGGATCGTGGGAGTGCGAGGCCACCCTGAGACTACATAGTGAATTCCAGGTCAGCCTGAGCCAGAGTGAGACCCTACCTTGAAAAACAAAAACAAAAACAAAATCATAAAATAATAAATTCTAATGAGGATGCAGAGAAATCACTGTTGATGGGAACAACAAAAAAAATGGTATAGCCATCATAGAAAACAGGATAGGAGTTTCCTTAAAAAAAAACAAAAATTAGAATTGTCTATGATGTAGCAACCCTTCTGGATATATACCCAAGATCATTGAAAGCAGTATCTCAAGAGATATTTCTACACCCATGTTGACAACAACATTATTCACAATAATAAAGGAATGGAAGAAACCCAAGTAGGGAAGGGAGATCAGCTACACAGCACCCAACAGAGCAGTGGATCTACTGACCCAGACAATTGGGCTGAGCTCACAGCACAGTAAAGAGGGACTCAGTAAAGAGAGACCAATCTCAAAGTTACACCAGGTCAATAGTTGTTACAAAGCCTGGTATATACGCTTGCATTGGAAGTGCTAATGACACCTTCCATGTCAGGGCAGATTACATATTAGATTTGATTGATGGTCAGCTTTGCTATTTATTTTTTTATTTGAGAGAAAGAGGGAGGGAGAGAGAGAGAGAATGGGTGGACCAGGGCCTTCAGCTGCTGCAAACAAAATCCAGACAAATGTGCCCCCTTGTGTGCATGTGCATGTGCAACATTGCACGCTTGTGTCACTGTGTGTCTGGCTTATGTGGGACCTGGAAATTCAAACATGAGTTCTATTTTTAAAATATTGTTTATTTTTATGTATTTATTTGAGAGTGACAGAGAGAGAAAGAGAGAGAGAGAGAGAGAGAGAATGGGCATGCCAGGGCTACCAGCCACTGCAAATGAACTCCAGATGTGTGCGCCCCCTTGTGCATCTGGCTAACGTGGGTCCTGGGGAATCAAGCCTCGCACTGGGGTCCTTAGGCTTTACAGGCAAGCGCTTAACCACTAAGCCATCTCTCCAGCCCTCAAACATGAGTTCTTAGACTTTTCAGGCAAGTGACTTAACTTCTAAGCCATCTTACGAGTCCTGCTATTCTTAAATAAGCTGTATTTTGAGGTTGTCTTTTGTTGCTTCCTCATTTCTAGTGCCTTTGTCTTCTTCTTCTGTCATTCTTGGGGACAGGGTCTCACTTGGCCACAGGCTGACCTGGAACCCTTTACATACCAGAAATCTCAGCCTTCCAATTGACAGGATTAAGGGTGTGGGGCAACACACACCCTTAAGGACTTTGACTTTGTTAAATTAATTTTTTGTTTTAATATACACTCTTACATAAATACTTCATGCTGGTTTTGATTGAAAGGGTATATTGCTCAGTTGAATTTCAGAATTTTCCCATATTTTGCTCCACTGAGCCTACTAGATATAGCAAGCAAACCCAACACCTATGGTCACTTCTGCTGTTACTTTGGAAATCATAAGAGCCACACCTCATGCCTCAAGCTCCTACCCTGAAACTATAATACCAGATTTACATGCTTAAGAATACTGTAGATAATTAGAAAACCCAAACATCAAATTAACATAAGATGCAAGAAATCTCTATAAGAAACACAAAAAAATCAAGACAATATAATTCCACCAAAAGGATAAATCCATCAGAAATGACCTCCACTGAGACAGATTTAGCTGAAATGCCTGAGAAAGATTTCAAAAGAATGATTATCACTATGTTCAAAGCAAACAAAGAAGAAAACAAACTCCTAAAGGATAACACAGAAAATGAACTTAAAGAAATAAGGTCAATACAAGACATGACTAAGAAAATAGAAATAATTAAGAAAAAACAATCAGAAATACTAGAAATGAAAACACAGTATAAGCCAAACAAAAAACTCTGTTTCTAGAAAGTCTCACCAATAGAATGGATGAAGGAGAGAACAGAATATTTACACTAGAAGATCAGGTAGTAGATCTAATACATTCCAACAAGGAGAAAGATAAGCTAACAGGAAGATAAGAGGAATTTCAAGACATTCAGGACACTATAAAAAGATCAAACATAGCTAGGTGTGGTGACACACACCTTTAATCCCAGCACTAGGGAGGCAGAGGTAGGAGGATCACCATGAGTTCAAAACTACCCTGAGACTACATAGGAATTCCAGGTCAGCAAGGACTAGAGTGAAACCCTACCTCAAAAAACCAAAAAAACAAACAAACAAAAAGATCAAACATAAGAATTCAGGGTATAGTAGAAGGAGAAGAATTTTACTACAAAGGCATAGTAAGTATTTTGAACAAAATCATAGAAGAAAATTTGCCCCAAATTGGGAAATAGTACCAATGCAGATATAGGAAGCTTTTAGAACCCTAAACATACAAAACCAGGAAAGAACCTCTCTTTGCCATATTATAATTAAACTACTAAACACACAGACCAAAGAAAATATATTGAAAGCAGTCAAGTCACTACTAAAGGCAAACACATCAGGCTAATAATTACTCAAAACAAACTTTAAAAAACAGAAAATACATCATTCCAAGTTCTGAGAGATAACAACTGCTAACTAAGATTATTTATCCAGCAGTTATCCACCCAAATTGATGGAGAAATAAGGAGATTCCACAACACAAACAGGCTAGAGGAATATATGACCACATAAATGACTACTAGACAGCTCTACAGAAAATATTTGAAGGGATCCTTCATGTACAATTGTAGTTGGCAACTTCAATACCACACTCTCATCAACTGACAGGTCATACCAGCAAAAAATAAACAGAAAAGCATCTGGATTAAATGAGGACATAGAAAAAAATGGACCCAACATATATCTACAGAACATTCTATCTAAATGCAACAAAATACATATTTTTTCAGCAGCACATGGAACATTCTCCAGAATAGACCATATATTATAACACAAAGCAAATCTTAACAAATACAGGAAAACTGAAATAATTCCTTGTAATCTGCCTGATAACAATGGTATCAAACTACAAATAAGCAGCAAGAAAAGTTATAAAGCATACACAAAGTTATGGAAAGCAAACAGTACAGTACTAAATACTGAATATGTCAATGAAGAAAGCAAGAAGCAAATCAAAAAATTCATGAATCAAATGATAACATACCAAAATCTTTGGGACACAATGAAGGCAGTCCTAAGAGGGAAATTTATACCTTTAAGTGCCTATTAAGAAATTAGAAAGGTCACAAGTAAACAACCTAATGCTTCACCTTAAGGTCTTGGAAAAAGAAGAACAAGGCAAACCAGAAATCAGTAGATAGAAAGAAATAGTAAATATTAGGACAGAAATTAATGAAATAACCCCCCCCAAAAAATAAAAAGAATCAATGAAACAAAGAATTTGTTCTTTGAAAGGATAAACAAGGTCAATAAACTCTTAGCAAATATGACCAAAAGAGAGAAGAGACACAACTATAAAACTGGAGATGAAAAACGGTACCATTACAACAGATAGCAAAGAAAGTTAGAAATTCATAATAACATACTTTAAGAAAATATACTCCCCTAAGTTTGAAAATCTGAAATGGATGATTTCCTTGATTTATGCTACCTGCCAAAAATTAAATCAAGATAAGATAAATCACTTAAATAGACCTATAGTAAGTGCAGAGATCCAAGCAGTTACCAAAAAAAAAAAAAAAAAAAAAAATCTCCCAACTAAAAAAAGTCCAGGCCCAGATGGATTCACTAACCACTCTACTTGTACTGGAGGCCCGCTCCATGTGAGAGAATACTTGCCTGATACTGAAACCTAATCAAAAGCCTATGGCAGGGGAGGTTATGAGCCCTAGGAGTGTTAACAATTGCTCTTGTCTGGCTAAGTGCATATGTTATGCTCACCAACCTGTCCTTTAAGCACTTTTCTTAACGTTCATTCATACCCTTGTATTAATGCTACTCTCACTTTTGGAGAGAGAAGCTTCTCTTTTCAGATTGCGGTGACCACTGGGATGGCCCAAAAGGCACCATAGTGCTGAGAAGAAAGACAGAGGAGGGTTCAGTACTGAAACATTTCTATCCCACCATTTAAGGCTTGGGGTCCATTGGGAAGAGGTGGCAGAAAGAACGTAAGAGCCAAAGGAAGAGTAGGTCTGCTTACAATGAAATCATTCAGACAGAAATTGGCCTTGATATCCATGACCTCACAGTGCCCAGCATCACCTTCACAAAACTCTCATAATAGGAGGAAAAGATGATAACATCAAAATAAAAGAGAGACTAATTGAGAGAGGGAGGGAATATGCTGGAGAGTGGAGTTGTGAAGGGGAAAGTCGGGGAGGGGAGGGAATTATCACGGTTTATTGTCTATAACTATGGAAGTTGTCAATAAAAATGTTAAAAAAGAAGCACAAATAGTCTGTCAAATTTATGCTCATTACAAGCACATGTGGAAAATTCCCAGCAATATTAAGTAAACATTAAATTTCAAAGGATTAAGATGATTCACAGTATGTTTTCTGATACACCAGTCAGAAAACACAGTATTAAGGTCCATGCTGGGGCAGTGGCACTCACCTGTAATCCCAGAGCTGTAGACATGGAGGCAGGAGGATTATGGGTTCGAGGCTAGCTTGTGCATGCACTTGTGCACACTCATACATGCACACACATCCACAATCCCCATTATATTTCCCATGAACAAAAGTAGAAATTATAATTCAAAGTAGAAAATTTTAACACTGGAGATGCATGGCAGTGAAGACGTGATAGCAGGAGCATGAAATACTGGCCATATTCAGTCCACCGTGAGGAAGCTGGAGCAATCAGGTAAAACTCTCCTTTTTATACAGTCCAAGACCCCAGCCCATGGAATGCTACCACCCACATTTAGGGTGGATCTTCCCATCTCAAACCAATCTAGAAATTCCCTTATAGGCACAGGCAGAGAATTGTTTCTATGGTGCTTCTAAATCCTGTCAAATTAACAACAAATTTTTTAAAAAAGTGTATAATTCTTGAGGAAAGATACTCAAGGTTGTCAGCTCTCTTCAAGTGTATTAAGATATATGGGCACACGCACACATGTCCCCCAAACCCCACCCTACACATACACAAAAGAAGACAAAAGTAAAAAGACCAGAAAAAAAGACATTACCTGTGGTGGTTTGATTCAGGTGTCCTCCATAAACTTAGGTGTTCTGAATGCTAGGTTTCCAGCTGATGGAGATTTGGGAACTAATGCCTTCTGGAGGCAGTGCATTGTTGGGGGCGGGCTTATGGGTATTATAGACTGTCTCCCTTTACCAGTGTTTGGCACACTCTCCTATTACTGTTGTTTATCTAATGTTGGCCAGGAGGAAGTGATATCCACCCTCTGTTCATGCCATTGTTTCCCCCTGCCATCATGGAGCTTCCCCTCGAGTCTGTAAGCTGAAATAAACTTTTCTTTTCCCCCACAAGCTGCTCTTTGGTGATTTTTGCCAGCAATGCAAACCTGACTGCAACATTACCTTTAAAGAAACATCAAATTATAGTATCCTCATATTAAAGATTACAAATGAAACCAAGGGGTTTTGAACAAGAATAAACATATTTCAAGATATTGGGCAAAATAAAGATATATCCCAAAACTCAGTTATCTTCAAGATGACATTATCAATCAGAATGGTTCTAAAGGACACATTTTTAGGTAGACAGTGAATGATGGCAGGTGGGGAATTCTGTGCCAAAGAGGAAGAGCAAAATCATAAAGACAGGCTATAGACTAGTTACCTTCTTATTGCTAGAATAAAATACCCACGAGAAGCAGCTTCTAGTTTCAAGAAAAGTCTATCATGGCAGGGGAGGCATTGCAGGAGTAGACATCTAGTATCACATCATCACATCTGCAGGAAGTGCAGCAGAGCCCACAATGAATGCTGCATACTCAGCTAGCTTTCTACTTTACAGCCCATGGGATGAAGCACTTAGGCTGGGTCCTCCTACTTTAAGTAATCTAATCTAGAAAATCCCTCACAGATATGACCAGAAATTTGTTTCCATGGTGTTTATAAATCCTATCAAGTTGACAACCAGAGATTAGCCATCACAGCTACACAGATAAAATAAATTGTAGCCAGCATGTTAACTCTGGGGCTAGAATAATATGATATGAAAAGAAAGGACATGTGTACATCAGTAGGTGGAAAAGCAAATAGACTGGAGTATTTATGAGCTTCTTTGATCATTCAGGAAGAAGCTGAATTTATTGATTAATTTATCCTTTGAGAAGATCAAAATTTTGCTGAAATTTCTAGAATAATTATTACAGCATAGAAGCCTAGGATATTGCTTATAATCAAATGACATTAAAATGTGACAATAAAAATATTAAATTAATCTAAAAGAAGGAAAGAAAGGAGAGGAAAAGTTTTCAAGTTTATCACAACATCAGAGGATGGTCAACAAGTAGTGACTGGAGTGGCACAATCACCAGAATGGGAGGGAGCAGAAAGTGGAGCATAACAGGTACTCCTGATTGGAGGTTAGCAGAGGGGTTGAGGCAAGAAAGGATCAGAAACTCTATGTCATTGTTATGGGACTCCTGGGCTCCCAGTTTCCTTCAAAACAGCTGATGACATCACATTGTTTTCCTACACATGGACTCTCCAGAAAAGCTGTTCTCCATCTGATACTCTAAATGAGATGAGCCCACTTCCCAGTGTGACCCTAAATGTACCCCCCTCCTGGCTGCCCTGGGCCTTCCCAGACTGGACCACCACCCAGTCTCCCTAGCCCCTGGCAGAGCTGCTCTCTCAAGGAAGAAGAGTGGCCTTTGTTGGGTTTAAGAAACTCTCTTCCTGGTCTTAGACAAACAGTTTTTAGCAACACAAGAACTTGGGAGCCATTGTTTAAGCTTTCCTGTGCTGGGTACTGTGATAAATTGAGACTTTTGTTTTGTTTTGTTTTTCTTCCTTACAGAGGAAATCAAATGCAGGCTGGAGCTGATGGGCAGAGCCCACAAAGTCAGGAAGTTCAAGTGATGTCTCCAGTGGATCCAAACATAGGCACCACCCCCACCTCCTGAAGCAGCAACCAGTCTACTGTCAAGGGAATATGAAACAATACACTTGAGGTTCCATCCCCTCTTCGTACATGACTTCTCTTTTCTTCAGTCATGCAACAAACATGTATTTGGCACCTACAGTCATCTTTCAGCACTATGATAATCTGTATCCAGCCATGTGCTTCCATTGTAGAGGAAGGGCAATCAAGGAGGGCCTAACTTGTGCAATGCTCTGACAGACATGAGCCCCAGGCAAAGAGAAAAGAGAGACTGGGAGGCCTCCAGTAACACTGGTTGACAAGCAGGGAGTCTCAGGGAAGGTTTCAGGACAGTGTGAAGTACTCAAGCCAGCTGTTAGCCAGGAGAAGAAAAGAAGCCTAGACGTTTAGAAAGAAATAGCAACTTGTGCCAAGGCAGGGGAGCACTCAAACATGCAGCTACTCAAGGAATTGTGAGTTCCATGCCTTAGGGAGGCCTGAGGGAGGTGTATGAGAGGAGGCCAAAGAGTAGGTGTTCAAATATAAATACTTTTTTTTTTTTTTTTTTGGTTTTTCGAGGTAGGGTCTCACTCTGGCTCAGGCCGACCTGGAATTCACTATGTAGTCTCAGGGTGGCCTCGAACTCTTGGTGATCCTCCTACCTCTGCCTCCCGAGTGCTGGGATTAAAGGCGTGCACTACTACGCCTGGCTCTAAATACTTTTTTTTAAAAAAAATTTATTTATTTATTTGAGACTGACAGAGAGAAAGACAGATAGAGGGAGAGAGAGAGAGAATGGGCGCGCCAGGGCCTCCAGCCACTGCAAACGAACTCCAGATGTGTGCGCCTCCTTGTGCATCTGGCTAATGTGGGTCCTGGGGAATCAAGCCTCGAACCGGGGTCCTTAGGCTTCACAGGCAAGTGCTTAACCGCTAAGCCATCTCTCCAGCCCTCAAATATAAATACTTTTTAAAAATATTTTATTTGCAAGCAGCACACACACACACACACACACACACACACAGAGAGAGAGAGAGAGAGAGAGAGAGAGAGAGAGACAGAGAGAGAGGAAAAGAGGGAGGGAGAGAGGGAGGGAGGGAGAAGGGGTGTTCCAAGGCCTTTAACCACTGCAAAGGAACTTCAAATGATGCATGGACTACTTTGTATGTATGGCTTTTTATCAGTACTGGGGAATCGAACCCAGTTTGTCAGGATTTACAGGCAAGCACTTTAACTGCTACATAATCTCTCCAGCCAGAAATCTGAATAATTTCTCTATGAACATTTGACACAATAGGCTCATTCTGTAGATGGCAAAAAAATTTTTCTCAGGTGAGTGGTGAGTGATGTAACTGCCTTCATTTTTTAAAATTTATTTTTATTAGATATGGACATACTTAGTATATAAACAACACATGTTGGTACCCTCCTTTCCTTTATTGCTGTCCCTTTCCCAAAGAGCTTTCCTCATTGAGAATGTCGGTCAACACCATAGGAAGGTCAACACCATGGGGATTGTACATCATGCATTGTGGGGGCAGCAGTCAGTTATGGGGGAGAGGCACAATGTCCCAACTTGTGGCTCTAACAATCTTTCCACCACCTCTTCCACAAAATTCCTTTAGCCATGTTGAGTGCATTTTAATTCTACTTCAGTAAATGTGCGCTTAGGAGCCTCTGGATCTGTGGTTTGGTAGGTGTTGAGTGTCCTCCATGTCTATGTCATTCACCCTTGTATTGATATCAGAGTCACTAAGAAAGCAGCACTCTTGCTTATTTCACCAATTCCTCTGTGGTTTCAGCTGGGGGGTGGGGGTGAAGCTTGCTGCGTCATTTATTTCTTCAGGTCCCACTCCCATCTGAAAAAGAGAAGCAGATACTCCAGTGGAGAGTGAAGTCAGTACTGGTTAAATGAGATAACTATTATTAATTTAGAGATAATTTAAAGGGTGTAGACCCTCTTATAGCCCAAGATTAGTGGGAGCTTGACACTGGAAAGCAAAATCATTACCTGAAGATGATTCTGACTTGTTTCCCAGTTTCAGATATGGGTTCCTTTCCACCTAGTAGATCTGTTAGCCAATCCAAAAACAGTTGGTTACCCATCATGATTGTGTGCCACTCTTGCACTTGTATGAGCATCATATCAGATTATTTGCCTCTGAGTTGCTTAGACTTTGAGTTACTCAGACAGATGTTGACCACTTTTCCCCAGTAGCTTATGAAGCACCTTCCAGGACTAGATGGGCTAATTGTCTGGGTACTGGCTCTCTTTTGGATTCTAACCAGACCTCTCCATGGTCCATGCTGACAGTGTATGGTGTCTTCAGCAGTAGGGTCTTACCATTAACCTCTGGTGGGTAATCAAGTGCTCTGACTGAAGTGTGTGTTGTTTGTTTTGGGTGACCTTGTAGGTCTCACCAATCAATAGCTCATTGTGGGTGTTAACTGCATCCTGGTACAGGGAATTACAGGCCAGAGCCAAAGGAAAAGAAAAAAGAAAAAGACAGAAAAAAAGAGAAACAGGAGAAACTTCAGGTTAGGCTTCATCTCACCTTCTCCAGGGCCTTTTGATTCAGGTACTCCCCCTAAGGTCCTGTTGAGGGGTCAACCTTTTAGTCTAACTTCCAGGATGTAGGTTTCTATGGTACCAATTCAATGTGGGTTCAGTTCTATGTCCCTCCACCACCCTTCCCCTTCCCCCAATCCCTACCCTACCTATTGTCCAAGCCCCAAGATGCTGTTCAGGTATGTCAGCCACTCGGGCTGATACAGGGTAGGAACCACAGGTGAGTGAGACCATGCGACGATTATGTTTCTGTGATTGTGTGAGTTCACTTAGTATGATCGGTTCCAAGTTTGACCATTTTTTTTTAACAAATTTCATTGCATCATTTTGTCTTATTGCTGAGTAGAATTCCATCATGTAGATAGATATACCACATCTTGGTTATCCATTCGTCCAATGATAGGCACCTAGGTTGATTCTGGTTTTTTACCTATTATGAATTAAGTAGCTATAAACATGGTTGAGCAAATATCTCTGAACTGAGATAGAGTAAATGCCCAGTATGGGAATAACAAGTCTGTTGGTGTTGCAGTCAGGTTCACATTGATGGTAGAAATCACCTGACCAAGAGCAGCTTGTGAGAAAAAAAGAGGTTTATTTTGGCTTACAGTCTTGAGGGGGAAGCTCTATCATGGCAGAGTAAATGATGGCATGAGCAGAGGATGGACATCACCCCCTGGCGAACATAAGGTGGACAACAGGAACAGGAGAGTGTGCCAAACACTAGCAAAGGGGAGCTGGCTATAACACTCATATAAGCCTGCCTCCAACAATACACCCCCCTCCAGGAAGCATTAATTCCCCAATTTCTATTAGCTGGGAACCCAGCATTCAGACTACCTAAATTTATGTGGGACACTTAAATCAAACCACTACATTCTGCCCCTAGCCCCCATAAACTGATAACCATGCATGATGAAAATGCAGTGTATTTATCCAACTTTAAAAGTACCCATAGTTTTTATCAATTCCAATGATGTTCATATATCCCCATAGTCCAAGATCTTCCAAGTGAACCATAATCCCAAAAAATCCCCCCCCCAAAACCATAATGGCACAGAATAAATACTCACACTGCAAAAGATGACATTGGGCATAGCAAAGAAATATTCAACCAATACAAGATTTAAAACAACCAGGACAAACATCAAACTCTGTAGCTTCAAGCTCAACAACTCTAGCCAGTGACAAATCTCCAAGTCTGATAACTCTAACCAGCAACAAATCCCTGGCATTCCAATTCCGCCCCTCCAGCTAGGCTACTCACAGTCCTGGGAAACTTCACTGGGGCTGGCAGCTTTCCTTAGCAGCCATCTCATCGTTCCAGCATCTCCACTGAGTCTCCAATGCAACCACGGTTCATCCTCATGGCTCCATCCGGTCTCCATGCAGGCAACCAGCAACCTGCTTCACACTGCCCATGGCCATTTCCAAAACAAAAGACCATGTTGCAAACTCAATGACCCTCTCTTTCCTGAATTTGTTAATCTAGGGGGGAACAAAGCAGGCTTGGAAGAACAGGTCACTTTTTGAGCACTCAGGCCCCTTCAAAAAAGTCTACATTCTTCCTGTTGCCCCAGTGCAAGTCAGCTGGTCCAATCTCAAAGGTTGTAATCTCTCAATTGCAGCTGAATGGGCAGCAGTTCACCCAAAGTTTTTTCTTTCTGTGCCATATCCCTCTGCTTATACCAGTTCATTTCTATACAAAGCAACCCTGTACTTCTGAAGACATTGGCATAACAGCAAGCTTTTCACACAACCTGCCTCTAGCTCAGTCCAGGCAAAGCTCTTTCTCACCTTCATGAGCCAAACCTCACAGTCCATAGTTCTTACTGCATTCAGGTCTTTCAACTTTGACCAGAATAGTCCATCAAGCTGTACTTACAGCACTGCAAGGCATCTCTTAGGCCAAGGTTTCAAATCCCTCCACATTCCCCTTGAAAATCAGCTCCAAAAGGCCAAAGACAAACAGTTAGGTATTTAGCAGCAAATGACACCACTCCTCAGTACCACTTAATGTTGCAGTCAGGTTCACATTGCTGGTAGAAATCACCCAACCAAGAGCAGCTTGTGGGAAAGAAAAAGAGGTTTACATTGGCTTGCAGGCTTGAGGGGGAAGCTCCATAATGGCAGGGAAAATGATGGCATGAGCAGAGGGTGGACATCACCCCCTGGCCAACATCAGATAGGCAACAGTAACAGGAGAGTTGCCAAACTCTGACAAGGGAAGACAGACTATAACACCCGTAAGACCCGCCCCCCAACAATATACTGCCTCCAGGAAGCGTTAATTACCAAATCTCCATCAGCTGGAAACCCAGCATTCAGAACACCTATGTTTATGGGGGACACCTGAATCAAACCACCACAGTTGGTAACTCTATATTCATCCTTTTCAGGAGTCTCCATATTGATTTCCATAGTGGTTGTGTCAGCTTACATTCCCAACAACAGTGAATGAATGTTCCTATTTCTTCTTATCCTCCCAACATTTGTTTTCATTTGATATTTTAATGTTTGCTATCCTTCCTGGGGTAAGGTAGAATCTCATAGTTGTTTTAATTTGCATTCCCCTAATGGTTAAGGATATTGAACATTCTCTTAAGTGTGTGTTAGCCATTTGTAATTCTTCCTCTGAGAACTTTCTATTCAGTTCTGCACCCCACTTTTGGAGTGGATTGTTTGATTTTTTTTTTAATTGTTTAGTTTCTTGAGTTCTTCGTGGGTTCTAGATATTAGGCTTCTGTCAGTGGTATAGCTGGCAAAGATTTTTCTCCCACTTAGTGGGTAATCTATTGGTTCTGCTTATGTTATGTTTGTCTGTTCAAAAGCTTTTTAGCTTCATGAGATCCCATTGGTTGTGCGCTTGTTTCATTTCCTGGGCTGCTGGGGTTTTGTTCAGGAAGTCTTTTTCCAGCTCAGTATCATGGAGAGTGCCTCTTATTTTTTCCTTCCAGTAGTTTAAGAGTTTAATTTCTTATAGTGAGAGGTCTTTAATCCATTTGGACTTGATCTTTGTGTATGGCAAAATGAGTGGGTCTAATTTTGTTTTTCTCCATATGGTCATCCAATTTGTCCAACACCAACACCATTTGTTGAAGATGCTGCCTTTTCTCCAGTCTACATTATTGGCACCTTTATAAAAGTTCAAGTAGCTGTAGTTACTTGACCTAAGGTCTGGGTCTTCAATTCTGTCCTGTTGGTCTATGTTTCTGTTTTTATGCCAGTACCATGCTGTTTTTTTTTTTTTTACTATGGCTTCATAATATAGCTTTAGATCGGGTATGGTGATACCTCCAGAGGTATTTTTTGTTGTTGCTGTTGTTGAGGACAGGTTTGGATATCCAAGGCCTGCTTTCATTCCATATGAATTTTGAGATCATTTTTTCTTCAATTAAGTTAAGTCTACTGTCAAAAGCTGAATGCTGTGCCAGGCATGGTGGTGCACTGCTTTAATCCCAGCATCTGGGAGGCAGAGGTAGGAGGATCGCTGTGAGTTTGAGGCCACCCTGAGACTCTTCTAGGTCAGCCTGGACTAGAGTGAGACCCTACCTCAAAAAAACAAAAAATAAATAAATATAAAAGCTGAATGCTTTAAAAGATGATTCTCTTCATTTTCATTGATATGATTGTTGGTTCTTTGATGGTTTGCTTCCAGTTCAGCAATTCTTTTGATTGGTTGTTGTGTTTTCATTTTGGGATTGAATTTCTATTGATTTCCCTATGATTTTATTGGAGGCTTCTATTGTAGGACTAGGCATTCTTGGTGGGGAGCTCTCAATTTTCTGACTTACATTGGCTTTTTTGCATTGTTGTCTAACCATTTTAGGGAGACGCTTTATTTTATTGAGGATGAAGCAAGTTTTTGTCCTTTGGCCTGTGCATCCTCTGACTCAGATGAATAAGGATGTTGATACCTAGTGGCCAGTCAGGATACAGAGCAAAAGTCCTGATTCTCTAGTCCACAAAGGGATCATGCCTCCTCAAGCAAGGCACAGTGGGACCTATGGGACCAGGGAACTGGGAGGAGCCAGGAAACAGGTATCTGGCCTATTCACTCTGCCCTGTGCCCACCCACAGACCTTCTTGCACAAGATACCCAGACCAGGGATCTGACCTGCTCCACACTGCAAAACACCTGCATACTATCCAGTGCATGGTGTCAGGGACCATGGGCAACTATCTTCATTTTTAATACACTAAGTCTACAGCAATCTGAGTGATGATAACAGTTGAAGCAAGTTACAGAACTAGTTGCAGTACAAATTAAAATTATATATCTTGAGCAAGCGGCTTAAATTTTTAAGGATTTTATGTATAAAACAATATAAGTTTCTAAAGCCAGGCATGCTTGTAATCTTAGCACTTGGGGAACTGAGGCAGGATGGTCTTGAATTTAAAGCAATTCTGGTCTACATAGTGAGAACCTGTCAAAACAAAAGAAAAGCCAGGCATAATGGCATACACACTTTTAATCCCAGCACTTGAAAGACAAAGGTAGGAGGATCACTGAGTTCAAGGCCAGCCTGGAACTGCAGAGTGAGTTCCCAGTCAGCCTGGGCTACAACGAGACCTCACATTGAGAGACAGAAAGAGAGAGAGAGAGAGAGAGAGAGAGAGAGAGAGAGAGAGAGAGAGAGAGAGAGAAACCACAATCTTCTCTATCCATTGGTAGACATGAAAGTGTTTGGTGAGATTTGCTTGTTTGGTACTAAGGATGGAATCAGGGTCCCACACATGCTAAGCATATACTCTACCGCTAAGCTATACCCTCCTTCAGTGTTGGATGGCATTTATGAGTGAATATGACATAACAGCAACTCTTATCATTTACGATTGGGTAGCATTCATGTTATCATCATCCTAAACATCACCATCATTATTACAACCCTCTGAATGATGAGAGAGGACAGGAAAGAACAGAGAAATAGAGAAAATGAAAGGGAAGGTAGGGCTAACTCCAGCATCCTGGACCTCTAGGAACTGCTGACAGAGAATAGCTGCCTGAAGAGAGGACGAGGACGGCGTGGGCCTTTGGCTGGGCTGCAGAAGGGTGACAGAACGGAAGTGGTCAGTTGTATGCTGGATAATTAAGTAAAAAAGCAAGTCTGTGATCCCACATTCTATGACTCAGCATATTTCTTAGCAATTGTGATCATACGCATTGCAAAGTTATGATTGTGCTCATGACTTTTAAAAGCAAAACTTCCTGAGCAAGGAAATCCTACATTGCCAAGTGTATTCAGGCTTCAGAGTGTTTTTCAATACAATGAAATATGAGTTCCAGTGCTAGCTGAGAGGAAAATCAGAGGAAATGTAATTGCATCGTGGTGACCAGGCATGCTAGGCAGGAAGAAAGGGAGGGAGAGGGCCCTCTGCAGCCATCCGCTTTCCAGTACCACCTGGGACAAATGGACATCAATATCTTGCTATCTGCTGGCACAGATGACATCGTCAATGGCCAGTAATACCTTTTATAGATGGCGTGGTTTTCAGTCATTAACGTTCCTTTTCTTCTGGTTTTATTTAAGCACAAATCACAGATATGCATGAACAGTCTATTCATGTTTTTCACTGCACAGCCTGGCATTGGGATTGGTGACTCTAATAGACAGCTGGGCCACTCTTTCCACTATGGCTTTGCATTCATCAAGGAGATGTTGTGAGTGATCTCAGCCCAGGAAGATTTGCTGCACATCAGGAACACTTCCAGCTCCTTGGTGTTGTGGACCAGGAACTTCCGGAAGCCACTGGGCAGTGTGTGCTTTGTTTTCTGGTTGTCCCATAACCAATGCTGGGCATCAGAATTTGGCCTTTGAATCTTCTCTGCACCCTCTTGTCAATACCTTTGGGTTTCGGCCAGCTAAACTTAATTTTGACCTATTGGTCTGACTGGTGCCAGATGAGCTTCTTGGTCCTCTTCTGGCTTCACCAGAGGTCTGAGGGCAGCCATGATGCCAAGCAGAAGATGGTAGCCACCTCCACAGGCAGTGCAGAAAAGGCCAGTAACACTCTTTACCAAGGTAGAGAGCAGGTTACTCCCATCAAGACTGGAGAGTTCCTTTGAGACAAGATCCCTCCTGTGTTAAAGCAGAAATCTTGTTTTGCAACACAAAGAAGACTACCCTAAAGCAGAAAGGTGAAAAGAAATATGCTACACCTGGGAACAAGATAAGGCAATGAGGGGAATAACTGTCCCTTTAATAGAATATGTACTTATAGACCTCCGGCAAGCCTTCATCCTTCATGCAACTGCGTGTAGATCTCCATTGCTGAGCCTCCCATTGTTTGACTTGTAACTCAAAAAGTATAATTTACTTCTTTTTAAAATTTATTTATTTATTTATTGGAGAGAGAGAGAAAGAAGCAGAGAGAGAGAGAGAGAGAGAGAGAGAGAGAGAATTAGTGCACCAGGGCTTTCAGCCACTGCAAACTAACTCCCGATGCATGTGCCACCTTGAGCATCTGGCTTACGTGGGTCCTGGGGAATTGAACCTGGGTCCTCTGGCTTTGCAAGCCAGTGCCTCAACTGCTAAGCCATCTCTTTTGCCCAGAAAGTGTAATGTACTTCTATCTCCTCTTTCCATCTCCTTCCTTCAAGTTGTGAAGATTCCAAACTTGCCTGTCCTGATCTTGCTAACTCTAATAGATCACCCCTGAATTACCTGTTGTGTCTGTTTGTAAATTCTTTCATTAGGCTGAAGAGATGGATCAGCAGTTAAGGCATTTACCTGCAAAGCTTAATGGTCCCAGTCCAATGCCCCCAGTACCTATGAAAAGCCAGATGCATGAAGTGGCATATGTGTCTGGAGTTTGTTTGCAGTGGTTAGAGGCCATGGCATGCCCATTCTCGTTCTCTCTCTTTTTCTCTGCTTGTGGATAAAAGAAAAAAAAAATTAAATCTTTTATTTACAAGAACCTGCAAGGAGACCCTGTGTGCTGCAGTGATAATGTCAAATGCTGCATGTGTACAACACTGAGAAGCAATGTATCTTTAGTCTTGCATGTCTCCCCAACCCTTTACAGATATAGACAGTAGGGTCCTCCTTCATGCCTAGGGTCACAGCCATAGCCAGAGATCTTGCTCTTCTCTGGATGTGGCAGGTGGGGAGGACACAAAGGGAGCTAAAGAAGAGGAAGGCGAAGTGGATGAAGGAGGCATGGGATGCAGGACCTGTGCTAGTCTGTCTCGGTTGCTATCACACAACACCCATGATGGGAATTCACAAATCATAAAAATTCATTTCTCACAGTTCTTAAGGCTGGAAAGTCTAAGAACAAGGTGTTAATGATGCAAGTTAGGGGTAGCAGTGTTCCTGAAAATACACTAGGGGAGAAGTGCCCTTGAGCCTCTAAGGGGAGAATCTGTTCTTTTTCTGATCTCTTTTCCTCTAAAACCTGACATGATGGTGTGAATAAGATTGCTAGGTACCTAAACATATGGCAAGGAATCTATAGTTTCTTATCTCTTCTTCCCTAAAGGTGTTTTCCTTCCCTAATAATCTAACAGAAAGATGTGAATGTGATTACAAATCACCTAGACACCTGACATGGGAGTGGACTGACCAGCTCAGTCCCCATTCAGTAAATTCCCATAAGAGACCCCAATCAGAATAGGAGCTTGCTCCGCCCACTCTAAACACAGACTTGGTACTGCAGTCCCACCAGGATCAGTGCACCCCTTCTGGGGAAACTAAGCTGTTTAAAAAGAGACTGAAGCTGGGTGTGGTGGCGCATACACCTTTAATCCCAGGGTTCAGGAGGCAGAGGTAGGAGGATCGCTGTGAGTTCAAGCCCACCCTGAGACTACCTAGTGAATTCCAGGTCATCTTGGGCTACAACTAGACCCTACCTCAAAAGAATAAAAACAAACAAAAAAAGAAACACCAAGCAGGCTTTCCCTCCTTCTGCCTTCTTTTCTTCTTTAGGCTCTGTCCTAAAATATTTCTAAACTCTGGCCTTTATGGTTCATGCAGTTCATTTGTTGAAATTTGTGATACAAGAACTTTAGGGCCACTGACTTAGCAGGAGTTTTGTGTAGACATGAACAGCTGGCACCCTAATTTCTGGGTTACAGCCCAACCAAGAGCTGGGAAAAGCCTGTTGTTTTCAAAGACACCCTAAATTCCTGTATCATTAGTAAGTTCTCTGTCTGATGAGAGCAAGGCTTTCTGCTTCCAAAACAGCACCTTGGGCACTGTGTCACTGGGTGGCAGAACAGAGAGTCCCAGCACAGAACTAGCTGAAGCGAGTTCTCCCTAGCCCTTTAGAAGGCACTACACTCATAAGGGTGACATGACTGCTTCCCCAAACACCCCACCTCTCAATACGCCACCACTGAGATTAAGTTATAATGAATTTTGGAAGAGACACATTCAAATTATAGCAGGTGTTAGTGTAATGCAGGGGGGAGGATTGGGGTTCTGGGGTACTTTTTAGAACCCTAAGCCATGAGTTCATATCTGCAAAAAACTAACCAAAGAATTAGAAATTCCAGATTCAAGAAATGAGGGTTGTTATTATTATTATTGTTTTTGGTTTTTCAAGATATGGTTTCACTCTAGCCCAGGCTGACCTGGAATTCACTATGGAGTCTCAGGGTGGCCTCAAACTCATGGTGATCCTCCTACCTCTGCCTCCCAAGTGCTGGGATTAAAGGTGTGCGCCACCACACCTGGCAAGAAATGAGTTTTAAATACTACATTTTATTCAGATCTTACAAAGATGTGGGGAAGGGAGAAAACTGGGAGGTAAGAGAAGATAAACTGGGAAGAAGAGAAGTACACCACATGGAGCCCCAAAGCCCATGTAGGCCACGTGTAGCTCAGAAAGGAGCCCATGTAACCCAACATGGATCTTAGGGGAAAAAATATGAGAAGGATTTTTAAAAATGTGCCCTTCCAAGAAGATCAAAGTGAAGAGAGTAGTAAAGGGGGGGGTGGGGAGAGTGTCTCTTCTCACCCTGGCAGCATACCAGGGTGGGAGAGAGATATTATCAGTCTGAAGATCCAAAATCTTTGCTGCCAGCTCGAGACAGAGAGGAAAAATTGGCATACTCTCTTCATGGATCCAGGTGCATGTAGAATTTGCAGCATTCCACGTGGATACAGCTACACCAGGTGTCCCAGCCCATCGGCCAGGGCATAAAGGAGAAATCCCCCATACCTGGGCAGGGGGCACACTTAGGAGTGATCTAAGTGGGTGAGATGGGCAAACTGGTGCAGGCGGGGCAAGCTAAGACAGTTCTGGAGAGGGTGTGACATCCTAAGGCCGTTCCCTTCAAGAGGCCCCTGGTCCTGCCTAGTTAATCTAACTACCTACTCTGGTACTGCCCACATTAGGTTTCAAAGTGGAAGATGTCTCTCATGCTCATGTGTCTGAACTTAGTCTACACCTGATTGTGCTCTTTCGGGGGATTGTGGAACATATTAGATTGTGGCCTAGCTAGAAAAAGTGGATCACTGGGGGGGGGGGGGGGGGAGGTGGACCCTGCAGGTGATATCTATTTCTAGTTCCAACCCAAGCACTCCTCAGCCTACCTGCCAAAATGTGAGGACCCTCTGCTACCCCTCCTGGTACCCCAAACTCCACCAGGCCCCTCATGCTGCTATGATGGACTGTTCCCTTTGGAACTGTAAACCAAAATCAGCCTTTCCTGCTTCAAGTGTTCTTTGTCAGATATTTTATCACAGTGACAATAAAAGTAACACATCAGGCACTTTTTTTTTTTTTTTTTTTTTTGGTCAGACCTCCTAAATCATGTTTAATAGCAGCCTAAACTCCCAAAACAGTACACGAAATCTGACTTATTTTGTGATGTAGCTTCCCAAACTAGAATCCCTAGTATCTTCTAAGATGGTTATAAGTAATAATCATCATTCTTCAAAAAAAATAAAATAAAATAAACAAATTGGGCTGGAGAAATGGCTTAGAGATTAAGGCGCTTGCCTGCAAAGCCAAAGGACCCAGGGTCCAATCTCCAGTACCCGTATGAAACCAGTGCACAAGGTGGCACGTGAGTCCAGAGTTCATTTGCAGTGGCAAAAAGCCCTAGTGAGCCCATTCTCTCTCTCTTTGTCTCTTTGTATCTGCCTCTCTCACTCAAATAAATAAACAATAAAATATTTAAAAATAAAAAAATGTAGGAGGAGGTAGGCTTCTGTAGACAAACTTGGAAACACTGAATAAGACCTAGAACAGATCATTCTTGGTGAACTCACCTAATCACAGAAAGATAATCGCTGCATAGCCTCACTCATCTATTCATCCTAACCTGAATCTACCCAAGATGCTGACATACCTAGCAAGCATTTCTAGGACCAGACAATAGGTGGGTGGGGATGGAGGGGAAGGTAAGGGGGGGGGGGACACAAATCTGGACCCAAACAGCAATGGTACCATGAAATTCTACATCCAAAAAGGCAGAACAAATGGTTGAACCTTCAACAGGCCCTTAGAGGGAACATCTGAGTGACAGGCCCTGGAGAGGGTATGATGAAGACTGACCTTATTTCTTCTCCTGTTTCTGTTTTTCTCTCTCTCTCCCTCCCTCCCCCTTCTCTCTCATCTCTCTATTTTATAATATTTACCTTTTCTTCCCTCTCTTTTTGGGTGCTGACCTGTGACTCACACTACCAGCAGGTGGCTATCATCTACAATGAGCTCTTGATCAGAGGGACCTACAAGGTTTCTCAAAAGAAGACAGATTTCTGTCAGAGTACTTGATGACCCACCAAAGGTTAGTGGTAAGAACCTACTGCTGAAGATACCATATGCTGTTGGCACATAACATGGAGTGACATGGCTGGAAGCTGGAAGAGAGTCAGGCTTCAGACAGTTAGCACATCTAGTGCCAGAAGGTGCTACATGAGCGAATGGGGGAAAATGACCAATATCTGTCCAACCAACTCATGGTCTAACTTAACAGCAAATGACTTGATGCTCACACAAGTGCAACAGTGGTACACAGCCAGGGTGGGAAACCTACTGCTTTTTATTTGGCTAACTGATCTGCTCAGTGGAACAGAACCCACAGCTGGAGCTGGGAAACACATCAGAACCATATCCAATAATAAGCCCACTCTCCATTAGCAAGCTTTCAACAGTCGTGGGCTAGAAGAGGGCCTGCACCAATTAAATTCTCTCTAAACAATAATGGTTATCCCCTTTATCTAGTGCTAACTTTACTCTCCATCAGAGGATCTGCTTCTCTTTTTTTCAGATACACGCAGATCTTAAGGAGAGAACCACCCCACCATACCTCAAAAGGGCCCCAGCTGAAACTAAGAATAATTGGCAAAACAAGCAAAAGTGCTGTTTTCTTGGTGAACCTGGTACCAGCACAAGGGTGAAGGAGACTGACACAGAGAACACTCAACTCCTACCAGACCAGATATCCAGAGACACAGAGGCTCCAAGACTTTATCACTGAAGCAGACCTAAAAGGAACTCAACAAGGCTCAGGGAAATTTGCAGAAGAGGGGGCAGAAAGAATGTCAGAGACACACATTGGGTCATGATATACAGAGATATTTCCTCATACCCCTAACTGATGGCTAACCCTACAATATACAACCCATATACTTCAACAAGGAGGGGCCATATGAAGGGGGTGGACAGGGAGGCAGCTAACAATGGTACCAACTTGACTGTATTCACTAAGTACAAAACTAATAATAATAATAATAATAATAAAAGACAGAGTTAATTGTGGTTATTTAGTGCAGGGCCTCTCAGAATCTTTAATGGTATAAGACATCCATGCATAATCACCCCACAAGTACAGTGGTTGGTGGTTTTCTGAAAAGAAAACTCTGGAGATGGGATACTATTGCCATTACTTTCTCATGGCTGGACAAACACCCAACCAGAAGCAGCTTATAGAAGGGAGGAAAGGGTTTCTTTCAGGCTTACAAAATCCAGGGGAAGTTCTGTCAGTGGCAGAAGAAGTTGGCTCACTTCCATAGATGTATACATGGCAGAGAGAAAAACCATCACCAGCAAACAAGAACAGCTAGAGTTCAAACTTCTCTGAACACACCTTGAAGGGCTGGGCTACAAGTTCTGCCCCCAATGACACACTTTTTCCCCAGCAGAGCTATGCCTGATGGAGACTCAAGTTGTAAACTCAACTTTAATCAAAAATCCCTGAGGCTATGGAGAACATCCATTCACATTCAAACCACCACAGACACCTAGTTGCAAGGGTTCTGCAGAGTGTTAAGCCACATCATGAACAACACCACACTGCTAATTAGATTAATCAAATGGTGTTTGAGTTTTCTGCATGTTGAAAAGGATTTTCAGATGTTCTTAAAATTACAGCATGCTTGTGTATATCATTGTCTTTTATGCATCATTCTCTAGAAGGTAGCTTCAAAATACATGAAAACATTTTATCAAGGATAATTTAAAATACATGCTATAATATATATATATATATATAATGTATAATATGTATATATATATATATATATATATATATATATATATATATACATATATATATAATGTATAATGAAGTGCATTGAACTCAGGACTTCAGAGATCATCAGCACTTGCCCATCTTTTCTTTTTAAATTTACTGTTATTTATTTGTAATAACAGAGAGAGAGAGAGAGAGGAGCAAGAGAGAGAATGGGCACGTCAGGGCCTCTAGCCACTGCAAACAAACTCTAGATGTATGTGCCACCTTGTGTATCTGGCTTTACTTGGGTACTAAGGAATCAAACTTGGGCTGTTAGGCTTGGCAAGCAAGTACTTTAATGCTGAGCCATCTCTCCAGCCCAGCACTTGCCTATCTTATCTTACTAACTGAATTATTTTTAAAAAATTCTCAGATCTCATTTCACCTCCAAATATTGAAGGATAATAAAATATCTCCTTAAAAGCACAAGCATAATAACATCACAACACCAAAACTTTTGGAATAATTTTAAGTACTTTTCAAGGGAAACTATAAAACAGGTAATAGTTAAAAGTTTATTGAAGCCAGGTGTAGTGGCACAAGCTTTTAATGCCAGCACTTGGGAGGCAGAGGTAGGAGGATCGCCGTGAGTTCGAGGCCATCCTTAGAATACAGAGTGAATTCCAGGTCAGCCTGGGCTAGAGTGAGTCCCTACCTTGAAAAACTAAAAAAAAAAAAAAAGTTTATTGAACATTAACTATTGAGCTGAAAGCTATTTTTAATTTTCTTTGCATCTTCATAGCTATAGTCAGAGACTAAAGCAGACAAACAGAGGAATATCCAGGAGACCCAGGGCACTTCCCCCTGGCCATCCTTTCTCAGTAGGACAATACTATATACCTCCCCTCTTGTGAATAATTTGTGTTCTGGCAGATCCTGGAAGAAAGACAAACACAAATGCCAGCTTAGACCAGTACTGGACACAAGCACAGAGAAACCCAGTGTATCCCTGAAGAGACTAGACAGAAAAAAAATCTCCTATTTACCATCTCATGCATATGCTTGGAAGAATGTACATATGCTTAAAATGATTGGGTACATGGCTCATCCATGTACAGGTTTCCCAAACCCCTCTGCCAATCAAGCTAAGGATTCACCCAATTCTACCCATAGGGATCAGCTCCTCCCTCCACCTAAACTCATAAAAAGAACTCCAGAAAATAACTCAGGGCTTTTGAGCCACATTTGCTTGTGTTGGTTCCTGTCTTATGGAATCTTATTTCTAATAGTCTGTACTTTCACTACTACTACTCCATCTTTTGCCCAATTCATTGAGACACAAAGATCTTGGACATCATACAATCAGACACCACAGGACTCTCTCTGCCAACAGTGGGAGCTTTAGTGCCTGTAATAGCCCAGGAAAAAACAATAGGAAGTACAGACAAAGATATTGATGATACAGCTGTAGATACAAGAGAGAGTGTGGTAGTTGGAATGTGCAATGTGCCCCATAGCCACTTGTGTTGTGAGAAAGCCCTATACTTAATCCCCAGCTGGTAGCAATTTGGGAAGAGATATTTGGCTTGATATGGGCCTTGGGGCGTTGTAGCTCAATTCCCCTTTGACAGAGCTAGCTCGCTCTTGTTGTTACTTCCCAGTTGCTGTGGCAAAATGCAACACCCAACTTTTGTTCTGCCATGCTATGATGAGACTTCCCATTGAAACTATACACTGAAATAAACATCCAGTTAGCTGTTTTGTACAAACAATAATAAGGTTACTAAAACAGAAAATTGATACCAAGAAGTAGGGTCAAGAGGCCAGTAAGCTAAAACAGAGATACAAAGGGAAGGGAGGAGGGTACTTAATAGCTTGGTATTGTATATATGTAAGTAGAAGAATAGATTAATGGGGGTGAAAAGGCCCAAAGTGATGTCAGGGAAGGAGATTGAGTAAAGGAAAGGTGGAGGGAGGGATAATCAAAATCTGAGAGGGTATAAATAAATCAAGTGGAATCTTTCAGTTTTGGACAATGGAACACTCAGGACCCATAGATTGTTGCTAGAAAATTTTCAGTGCCAGGGATGGGATACCTTCCAGTGAGTTGTTGGCCAGGGAGGTCCCTGATGCCCCCATAACATTATAGGCCATTGCTGAGGCCCTTGGTTTCCCACCAGGAATAGATGGTAAAACCCTATTGCTGAAGACTCCACATACTTGGGCTGCAAGGCCACTGAGAAATCCTGCTGGAACTAAGCTGATACCCTCCTCCATGTAGAAAGCTGGAAGAAGCCATTCTACATGTAGTTCAATGGGAGAAAGATACACCACCAGGGAAGATACTCAGCAGTGGACACTGCAAGCCTTATAATTGGCCAGCCAGGCCAAATGAGCTAACGGGTGCAATAGTGGCACGTCTGTCATGGTGGAACCAACTGCCCTCCAATTGGACTGGAGGCCTGCTCTATGGGGGGAAACACATCCCTGATACTGAAAACTTAAAAGAGGGGTAGTCATGAGCCCTAGGGGTGTTACCTCTGCTAATGTCAGGATAAGTGTATATTCTATGCTTATCAAACTGCCCAGTAAGCACTTCTCTTAATATTCATACCCTTATATTAATGCTACTCTCACTTTGGATAGAGAATCTTCTCTTTTCAGATGGCAGTGACCTTGGGACAATTCAGAAGACAATTCATGGTGCTGGAAAGAAGTGACTGGAGTACTGAGTAACATCTCAATCACACCTTCCAAGGCTCAGGGTCTAATGCAGAAGAGGTGGTGGAAAGAATGTAAGAGCCAAAGGAAGGGTTGGATGCCTTACAACATGCTCCCTCCAGACAAAAGATTGGCCTCAATATCCATGACCACATAGTGCCTGACACTACCTACACAAGACCATTATAAGGGGAGGGAAGGATCATGGCATCCAAATAGAGGAGAGACTTATTGAGATGGGGAGTGGATGTGATGGAGAATGGAATTTCAAAGGGGAAAGGGGAGGGAGGGAGGGTATTACCATGGGATATTTTTTATAATCATGGAAAATGTTTAATAAAATTGAGAAAAAAAAAAAAAAAAGAAGTAGGGTCATTGCTGCAATGAACCTGACCACATAGTGTTTGGTCTTTTGGAATGGATTTGCAGGAGGAATATGGACAGATTAAAACTTTGGACTAGAAAAGTCTTACAGTGCTTTATGTAGAGCTTGATGGACCATTCTGGTAAGAATTTTAAAGATATACATGCAGACAGAACTGTGGAGGCTTGGCTTATGAGTTTTCAGAGGGGAGAAAGGACTTTTCCAGGAACTAGGCTAGAAGCTGTGTTCTGTCATGTCCTGAAAACTTGAGCCAAGTTAAAATTGTTATCAACTGATATGTTTGGCAGAGGAAAACCAGACCAGAAATATAAAAGATATAAAGTTTGGTATATAAAGAAATCAAAGTTGTAGACCACAGAATACAGCCCAGTTCAGCTATTATTGTTTAAGAGCTTACTACCATTGAGATTGGGCCAGCTGCTCTGTATTGGGACAATAGGCTCTTGAAATAAGGGAACCTGAGGAAAGAATAACAAAGGATTGTCCTGATCTGCAATGTTGTTTTTATCTTCCATTGATTAACAAATGTTGGCAGCCTTGCGTACCTGGTACTAGTTTTGAAAGTATGACGAGAGCAGACAATGGGGTCATCAGGCCAACCATGGGCAGTAGGAATGAAATGTTGTGTCCCTGCATGGAGCCCCATGAGGCCATAAAGCAAGCATCCAAGCACTGAAAGCCAGAATTTGGAGCCCAGAGATTAAAACAATTTTTAAACATATTTTATTAATTTATTTGAGAGAGTGAGAGAAAGTGGCAGAAAGACACAGAGAGAGGGAGGGAGGGAGAATGGGTACGCCTCACCAATGCAAACAACTTCAGATGTGTGTACCACCCTATGCATCCAGCTTACATGGGTACTGGAGAGTCAAACCTGGGTCCTTAGGCTTAGCAGGCAAGTACCTTAACTGCTAAGCCATCTCTCCCGCACTGGAGCCCAGACACTTTTTGTCGCTAGTCCCAGAGGGCGGGCCAGAAGCTGCGGGATTTAATGTTTGCCCTACTGGTTTTAGATCTTTCATTGATCCAGTTTTTCCTTGTTTTGCCTTTTTTTAAAAAAAAGAAATTAAGTTTATTTATTTGTACATGCACCAGTGCCTCTTGCTACTGCCAACAAATACCAGAAACTTGCACTATTTTTTTGTATCTGACATTATGTGTGTGGCTTGAGCATTGAACCTAGGCCAGCAGGCTTTGCAAGCATCTTATGCCTTTTTGTTTTTTACAGTAACAATGTTTACTGTGCCATTATGTGTTGGAAGTGTTGGGCTGCCAGGCACAGGCAGGAGCCCTGAGGAGAGGGGCCTGAGCTGCCAGGCACAGCTAAGTTCCCCTGGACTACAGGAGGCCACGCCCTCTCCAAGCCTGGCACACCAGAACTTAGGCTCTGCCCATAGCCCTGTAACCTTTGGCCAGTTGCCTAGGAAACTCCTTTGCAGCCAGTCCCTTCACACAGCCCATCCCCCTGAAACCCTAGATCACTTGAACCTACCCCCCCACCCACCATTGCCTATATACTGGAAAGAAAGTCCATAGGCATAGACTAGCAACATTTAAACCCACCAATCCCCTTAAGTTTCTCCCCCTGCCCTGTCCTCAGATGCTTATAAACCCATTTCCCTGTCAACAAACCGAGAGAGCTCTTCACCAAAACTATCTCCTAGGAGTGATTCTTTCCCTCATCACCTGCTCACCACCCCAGTTGCCTGGGCACCTTTGGGGGGACTGTGGCCAGCCCCAGAGCAAGAACCTAGGAACCAACATTGGAAGTATTTAACTTGTGTTTTGATTTTACATGGGTCACAGTTAGAAGACTGTCTTTAGTCTCAGATAAGACTTTGGTCTTCGGATTTTTAAAAATTTATTGACCTTACTTATTTGAAAGAAAGAAAGAGGTAGATAGATAGAGAGAGAGAGGGAGGAAGGGAGGAAGAGAGAGAGAGAGAGAGAGAGAGAGAGAGGGCATGCCAGGGCCTTTAGCTACTGCAAATGAACTCCAGATACATATACCACCTAGCTTATGTGGGTCCTTGGGAATCAAGCCTGGGTTCCTTTGGCTTTAAATGAAAGTGCCTTAACCACTAAGCCATCGCTCCAACCTAGTCTTTGGATTTTTGAACAGTGTCAGGATTGGTAAAGACCATGATGACTTTGAAAGTTGTACTGAATTTATTTTGTATCATGAGATGGTCATAAGTCTATGGGGGCCAGAGGTGGAATGTGGTAGTTTAAATGTGGATTATGGGCTGGAGAGGTGGCTTAGCAGTTAAGTGCTTGCCTGTGAAGCCTAAGGACCCTGGTTCAAGGCTCAATTCCAAGGACCCACATTAGCCAGATGCACAAGGGGGCATATACATCTGGAGTTTGTTTTCAGTAGCTGGAGGCCCTGGCACACCCATTCTCTCTCTCTCTCAAATAAAGAAAGAAAGAAAGAAAGAAAAATAAATGTGGAATATTTCCTGTGGTCTCATGTGTCTGTGACTGAGCCTCATACTCACTCCCCAGCCAGAAGCAGTTCAGGAGGTATAGCCTTGCTGGTGGACGTATATGGCTTGAGGCTGGACTTGGAGTGTTATATTTCAAGCCCCCAGTGGTAGTTTGAATGGAATAGTTTGAATACATGGCCCAGGTGTTTTATTAAAATTGACCTTGCAACTTCAGCCCCTAGCAAACAGATCCCTCTTACAGGGGACACCTCACTGGGGTGGATCTTGGAGTGCAGCCCTAAGGTATATCCAGCCTACTAGGTGAGCTCACAGCAGTTTGCGCTCTGGCAGTTTGTGTTTACTGATGTTGGTGTTTGCTTGCTGGAGTTGTGTCATTCTGCTTGGATCTGTGAATGGACCCAGCCTCTTTTGCCATTGATCACTGATGTTCCCTGGACTCTGTAAGTCTGAAACAAACCCTTCCTCACATAAGCTGTGTCTGGTTGAATGTCCCAGCAACAAGGAGTTCACTACAACACCTATTTTCCCAGAGCCAGCTCTCTTTTGTGGCTCTGTGGACAATGTGATGTCCAGTCTCTGCTATGCTATGCCATGATAAAATTTCCCCTCAAGAACATAAGCCAAAATAAATCCTTTCCTCCTATATGCAGCCTTAGGGCAGGTGTTTTATCTCTAGTAATGAGAAGGTCAATGCAAAAGGGAGTTATTAGAGAATTGGCTCCTGAAATAGTCGGGGCTACTTGGAGATCTTCTTTACTCAGTCCATTGACTTTTAATGTCCATCTCCTCTTGAAACATCTTGCTGGGCACATCCAGAAGTAATGTTCTATCAGCTCTCTAGCTAATCCTAACCTAGCCAAGTTAATACCTAAAATTAATCATAATAGTGCCCTGTTTGAAAAACAAGGGGACTGTCCTTTAGCTCATGGTTAAACCTGGTGCCCTGTCTGCTTTGTCATTAAATGGCTATATGACTTCACACAAAATCACTTCCAGTTTCTCCCATTCTCAAGTCTCCATTTCCTCTCTATAAAAAGGGAGTATTCTCTGGTGGATCCACAAGCTCCTGTATAAGAGATTAATAAGATTCCAAAAGGTTTAGATATGCTGCATGCTGGCCATGGCCTGAACTTCATTTTGATCTTTTACTAAAGCCAGCCCTATGTCCTGGTCCTGTCAGATTCAGAAGGGTCAATTGGGCCACAGGGAGCAAGGCAGTTTTCAGGCATCTGTCCCTCTTAGTTCCTGTGTTCATACCCTAGCTTTTCTGAGCTCATCTGTTCCCTGAGCTAGGCTCTGAGAATTGTGGCCAAAGATTGGCCAGGGAGAATGAGAGGTAGGTGTGGCCTGGAAGCTCTGCTATGTGAATGTCACTGGAAGACCCTGCACAATTCTCAGAGGTCTGGGACAGTTCCAATGTGAAACTATTTGAAAATATTGCTCTTGATACATTCAGCATCTCTAATCTCAAAATCTGAAATCTGAGTGGCCCCATAATCTGAACTTTTCTGAGCAGTGACATGATGCTTCAAGTAGAAAATTCTACACCATGAAACCTTGTTTCATGCACCATGCTATGTAATTCTTTAACCTTAACTCAGGCTATGTGTATAATGTGTATATGAAACATAAATGAGTTTTATGTTTAGGCTCACCTCCCATCCCCCAAGATATCTCTTTATGTATATGCAAATGATCCAAAGGCTTTTTAAAAAACTGAACTGAGAAATACCTCTGGTTTCAAACCCTTCCTATATTTGACCTGAATTTACATCTTGGACTGGCTTTGTGGGATCATAACATTAGCAGCTTTTAACCCAACTGAGGATGTGCTTCGCCTAATATGAACTTTATTGTAACAATCTATAGACATCTGTATTGGGCCTGGGGTCACTCTGAGATTCACCAGTGCAACACGAGTATGATATTAATAAATAGAGGCATTTATTTCTGGCCAGGACTACACTTTGAGCCAGGAACTCAAGAGTGCAGCCCCCAGTTACATCCTGTCAGGGTTTATAAGGACAAATTGCTAAACAAGTCTATGTGACAATAGTCACAAGCCTAGTTACAAAGGCAAAGAGAGAAAAGGTTAGCGGTTATCTCATTTAAGCAGATGGCCTGGTATTCTGCATACCACAGGTAACATTTGCAAGGCACTACATCCTGTATGCTAATGGCAACATTTCTCTATAACATTTCCTTATCCATCACACTTCTACTGGGATATTATTACCTTTGTTTCCAGAAGAGCTCACAGGCAGATGCTCTTGAAAATCAGGCTTCTGTCTTGTTTTTGTCTGCTGGGAAATGCCAATTGGTAATTAGTAGGAGCATCACGTGGCCAACCAAGAGAGTCTGCCACCCTTTAGAAAGACACATCAGACATGTGTGTGGTTTGGGGATGTGTTAGTAAAATTCATTTCATGGTGGAGATACTATCAGGAAATGCTTCCATGGAGAGCAGCAGGAGCCAGCAGCTGTTTGAATATGTTTTTATGAAAGCATAAATAAACTGTGAGGAAAGTTGAAGATTTGTCATACCAAAAGTCAGCTAATGCTGCCATATAAACTGCCTATATGAAATAATTCCCCATACCCTTAAACCTTTAAAAATAATATTTACACAGATCCAAAGTAATGAATTAGTGTGCCTTTTCCTATTCTTTTAAAAATTATTTAGTGAAGTAGGGTAAGATTTATGATCTTGCAAATAATTATGATTTGGAAAAGTGCCTAATTGCCTCCCTTACTTCACAGCTATAATAAGGCAACCTATTAAGCTCCTGTTAATCCTTTGCAGAAAAGAAAACTGCTTTTTATTTTGAATTTGCTTGGTTTTCTATCAAGCTTCCAGAAAAATCCTACTTTCAACAGAATTCAAGTGTGTTACTCTCCAGATTGTAACTTACTCTGCATTCTGTAAGGAGCGAAGGCTGTTCTTTCTCATTCCACACATTCCCTGAGTTCTTCCAAAGATAATGCTGTTTGTTACACCCAATGCAGCCAATTTTCCATAGTGACCTATGAGAATAGGAGAAAGCAAATCTGACTGGATGAGGGAAACAGCCTCTACAGTAAAGGATTAGCTCCATGCTACCCCAAACTGTGGATTTCAGATAAAAGTGGCAGGAAGCCAAGCATGTGGGCTGTAGTACCAGCTATTCAGGAGGCAGAGGCGGGAAGACCCTTTGAGCCAGAGAAGTTCCAGAGTAGTCTGGGCAGCAAAGTAAGACCACTTTCTCTAGAAAGAAAACTGAAGAGAAGAAGAAACAGAGGGAGAAGAAGAGAGGAGAAATGGTAGAGGTTGTATGTGGAGTTAAATTTCCCCATTACTAACCTTCCCATGATTTCAGTGTTCCTATTGATTTCCACTGGGCGAATACCCAAATACACAAAAGGTAAATTCAGACCAAGGAAGACTGTAACATATGAGACTGAATTTGAATCTCTCCAACGACAGTGTTTGCTTTAATATAATTGAAAATCTATAGCTTACCATCTTAGAGCCAGCAGCTTAGACAGTGTCTTGCAGGGTCAGAGCAATCTATGCATTATTTTCCGCAATGCCCTCTTTGTGCCCTTGCCAGCTATATTTTACATTTCTGATCCATACATTCCACGTATTCATTAGCTTTATTTAAAAATAGATCCATTTGCTAAAAACACCTGGGTCCATCCACGGAATGTGAATAATTGCAAGAACTGAATAAAATTAAGCACCATGGATCGTCAGAGGTGGTTGTGTGTAAGGATGAGGCTCAGCTGGTCCTCTCTTAGAAGGTGAATTGAGTCTAATTGGATAATCTAGAAACCAATTAGCCTAAAGGAAGTTTTTTTTTTTTAAAGTCATTGTTTAGGTTTTTTTTTTTTTTTTTTTTTTTTTTTAAATTCTCCAGCAGAGGGAGAAAAAGCTTTGTACGCATAGGAAGCAACATAAGGAACTGGGATTCAATTTGACAAAACTTTCTGCGTTTTTCTCTGCAATGACGTTAGATATTAGAGTGCAGATGCTGTGCTAGTGTTAGATGAAGAGCCACTCGCATGGTCAGGCTGTCTCTCAGCAAATGCTGCAGGATGAAGTTTCTGTTATGTCAGTTGCAATTAAGCATTCTTTGAAATGAAAATGGATTTTGTATTTAATTTTACTTAGCATCTATGTGGCTCTACACTCAACTTAAATAAAAGCCATAATTATTCTGCCAGAGAAGAGTCACAAGATAGGTAAATGTCCTTTGACTCGTTTGTTTAGCATATTAACAAGGCATACACTGAAGCTCAGTCTTCTAAGAATGCCATTGTATTAGCATGTCACTACTCAAAGTCCGCGTCTATATTAGGTCATATGAGGGATACCAGGGGCACTTGAAATTAACAGGCCTTTGGGATGGAGGGTGTGAAATTGACCTATGCCTTTATTTCTACAATCCTCCAACCAACAGGCTTCAATTGTTCTAGGCCAAGATAAGGTAATGTTTGCATTTCATAGCCTTTAACTTTTTTTTTTTTTTTTTTTTTGAGGTAGGGTCTCACTCTGGTCCAGGCTGACCTGGAATTAACTCTGTCATCTCAGGGTGGCCTTGAACTCATGCCAATCCTCCTACCTCTGCCTCCCGAGTGCTGGGATTAAAGGCGTGCGCCACCACGCCCGGCTCAGCCTTTAACATTTTAAGCAACGACTAACAAGAGATGACTGTGGGCTGGAGAGATGGCTTAGCAGTTAAGGCATTTGCCTACAAAACCAAAGGACCCAGGTTCAATTCACCAGGACCCACACTAGCCAGATGCACAAAGGAGTGCACACATCTGGAGTTCGTTTGCAGCGGCTGGAGGCCCTGGCGTGCCCATTCTCTCTCTCTCTCTCCCTCTTTCTCTGTCAAATAAATAAAGTAAAATATTTTTTAAAACAATACCCTTTCTTTTAAAAAACAGAGCTGACTGGTCAACCCAGGGGTCATGGTATCACTTCTATTTGCAAGGCTCATCTCTGTGCCTGGAACTTGCTGTAAGCATGTTGGTGCTTGCTATATATGCAAGTATTGCATAGCAAACAGCGAGGTAACAAGCTGTTGAGCGATGAAACATAAGATCTTGGTTATATCCAATCTCTGGGAACATGAGCAGGCATCTTGAGGCTTGGCCTGGGTGGCTGGGAGTGTGAGGAGTGAGGAAGAAGCCATGTCCTCAGCTTCCCAGCACTGCTGAGTAGGAGCCTCCTTTCCCACTGCAGGAAGCTCAGGGGTTGAGCCCTGGAGCAAAGTACATCAGAGAAAGGGATCCTGTCAGAGTGCCAAAGGACCTGTCACTGCTTGTGGACTCACCAAGAGAAAGAGGGCTGCCTGGGAGAGTTCTTAGCACTTCATCTCCTGGCAGCTCCTCTCCTAACAAACCATAGAAATAATCCCTAGAATGCTAGTCTTCTGGTGTCTCCTCTCTTCCGCTAGCTCTTCACGGCAGTTGCCATTCAGCTCCCTCCGCTCAGTTCTCCTACCTGCTTTTCATCCATGTAAGGTTCAGTAGTGACTGAGGACCACCGAGCCCACTCTGAGGCAAAGATGGAAGTTTTATTCAGGGGAAAAACAGGAGCTTCCAGGACTGACTCCCAAGAGCAAAGCAGTCAGTTTGGGGTTACAGATAGTGGGCTTTATAGGCTTTTCAACCAGGGGAGGTGAGAAAGGGAAGGGAGAAAGAAAGGCAGTAAATCTCTGTTCTTTACATTAGCCATAGGGTGAGACCAGAAGTGACCCAGTCAGAGATAGAGGGGCAGTAAATCTAGACCTGGAGGCTTGTTAGGCAGGGGAGGAATAATGGCTTGGAAATTTCTTGAGGAATGTGGATGACTCCTCTGTCGCCCTCCTGCTGTTCTGGGTGACTCCATTTTGTCCTGACCTAACAATCCACATGTACACCTGGGTTCCCATCCTATAAGGTCATGAGGGACATTCCAGAGGGTCAGGAATGAGGAGGGTCCACTTCAGCCCCTGCCTCTGAGAGTATGATACAAAGTCACCTGTCCCCATTGGACATTTGAAGCACCTATCTGAGCAAAGAAACAGCCTGGATGTCAAATTTTCAGTGGCCACCCAACCCCTTGATTATGGGTCATTTCAACTAACCTCTAACCACCCAACCCTTCTTTCTCTGTGTCCGCTTCTTTCTCTCTCAGATAAATAAATAATATTCTTTTAAAAAATTATTTATTCCAGTGGGTGTGACTTTGCTTGGCACTTCTTGTCTTAAGATGTTGAGCATTTCTCCGGGTGCTTAGTGGACACTACTGTGTTTTCTCTGGAGAAATGTCTATTGACATCCTTCACCCATCACCCATCTTTAAATTGGCCTTTGTTGATGTTTTGCTGCTGTTGAGTTGCCAATACTTTTTATTTATTTGTTTTGGCTTTTTGAGGTAGGGTCTCACTCTAGCCCAGGTCGACCTGGAATTCCCTATGTAGTCTCAGGGTGGCCTCGAACTTATGGCGATCCTTCTACCTCTGCCTCCCAAGTGCTTGGATTAAAGGCGTATAACTGGGTACAACAACCACATGCTTCCACAGAGAGAGTGCTCAATATCACCCAGCAACGATCTGAGCATGAACGACTCTGGTGGGCACCAACTGCTGTAGCCTAGCTGCAGTTTTGGGGGTTCACTGTGACGTGGCAGCTAGCTGAAGCCGCACATTGGGGTCATTGGAGAAACAGAATGAAGTTTAGCATCATCTGGGTAGCTGCTTGCCCAGGCCGTCCTCCTGCCCACGGTCAGCGAACTGACCCTCTTGGGGAGTGAAAGAGTGTCTTAATTAGGTATCAATATTTTACAAAAATGCCCCAGCAAATCATTCCCAAGCACAGTCGTGGATGGGGCTCCTTGCTAATCAAACACAATGTCGGGGTTTGAAAGATGTGTCTCAAGTTTTGCTTGCTTGGTTGGTACAAAGATAGGAAGAGAGCCGGTACCTGTCTTTCCGACACTACCCAGGCAAGGACCCAGGCGCCCCGCTGCAAAGTAAACTCCCGGAGCGGGGCTGTGCCCGCCGTGTCCCCCCCCCCCACACGCCCACCCGCGGTGGCCAGGCAGGGGGAGCTGTCGGGTACGGCCCAGGGGGTCCAGGCCTCATCTAGAGGTGAGCAGGGAGCTGCTGGCCCGGTGGGGCGCAGAGCCTGGAAGCTGCGCCAAGGGCAAGAGATCTGGACTTGGCCAGGATCTGCCCCAGGCCTGCCCGAGGGAGGAGAGCACTGGCCAAAGCGCGCACACACCAGTACAGACCTCGGGTCAGGTTTTCCACCTGGATGTCCCTGCTGGACACACTTCCTGTGGGAAGCAATCCAGGCCGCCTCCCACCGGGGGGCATGTTGATGGGAGCATCGTTTATGTACACATGAAGCATATGCATGCGGGTGTTGGCTAAAGGAGGAAGTGTTGGCTCCTAGTGAGCAAAACAATGTTTAGCTTCAACAATGCATTCCATGCCATACGTGAGATTCACTTCTGGATATTTAAATAGAAGCAGAAAAAAAAAAAAACTATAAAAAAAATAGCCTTAGTCTGTGGGACTGAGAAATTCATAAGTTTGCAACTCTTCATAATGGGAAAGTAATTGAAGCCAGGCTTAGGACCTGGCTTTTATAAAGTGAACAACTATTTTATATAACAGCCCACAATGCATTCAGTTTTGAAAAATATTTTAAAAATTTATTTATTAGAGAAAAGAAGATAGACAGAACTGGTACATTGGGGCCTCCTACCACTGCAAACAAACTCCAAACGCATGCACCACCTTGTGCAGCTGGTTTACATGGGTTCTTGGGAATCAAACCTGGGTTCTCAGGCTTTGCAGGCAAGTGCCTAAATCACTAAGCTATCTCTACAGTTTTTCTCCTTCCTTTCTTCTTCCCTCCCTCCCTTCCTTCCTTCTTCTTTTTCTCTTTGTTTCTTTTTTTTTTTTGAGGTAGGGTCTCACTGGAGTCCAAGCTGACCTGGAATTCACTATGTAGTCTCATGGTGACCTCAAACTCAGAGTGATCCTTCTACTTCTAATGGGATTAAAGGCGTGCTCCACCTTTTTTCTTTCTTTCTTTTTTTAGTTTTTCAAGGTAGGATCTCACTCTAGCTCAGGCTGACCTTGAATTCACTTTGTAATCTCAGGGTGGCCACAAATTCACAGCAATCCTCCTACCTCTGCCTCCAGAGTGCTAGGATTAAAGGCATGCGCCACCACACCTGGCTCTTGCTCTCTTTCTTTTCTTTTCTTTCTTTCTTTCTTTTTTTTTCTTTTTTTTGCTAAATTTCAAGGAGTATTTCTCAAGGAAGACTTTTTATACAGCCATCTGAGTGAAAATAGAAAATGGTGTCTTTGTGATTAGAACCTAAAAGACAAGCGTTCACCACTTTCTGAAAGAAAATGTAGTGTGTCTTGTCTGTAATGAGAGAAAAACATGTAATCGGGACTTGTACATGAGTCCTTCCTAGAAGAAAAGATGTCTTTGTCAACTATTCAGCTCACCACTGAACTCCTGGATGCTAAATTTTGCTGCAGAAATTTAAAAGAATGATTAGAAATTTAAAAAGACATTCCCCCTTCAGTGGCTTGTGAGCTATCAAGGCAGGTGCCCTAGATCCCTGCAAGAGGTAATTGAGGTTACTATGACAGTGTCCCATTTTAGCAATAACCTTGCCTAATTTAAGTTTCATGCCCAGAATTCCTAACCAAATAGGCCTCTGTCCCACAAGTTCTTCAAGGCACGGGGAAAGAACAGAGGACTTCATTTCATCTAACAGTGACATTCAAAATACCACCCCCATGCTTGTAATCCAGAGCCTGGATTCATGATCAGGACTGAGGGGAACAAACTACCTAGAGGGAGGAACAGAGTGGGCTAGGGAGATGAATCAGGGAGCCACCTCTGGAGCGTGCTCGGGTCTCAGAAGAGACTAGGGAGAGACCCACTGTTGCCTGTGGAAGAGATGCCCTGTTTAGGTATGACTTAAGACTTCCAGTCTGTTTTCTATTAGGTCCCCACCTGTCTAGGACATCAATGTTATTGTCATCTGCACATAATAAATTCTTCCAGAAGGAAAGTCAGTATGCTATCCAGTGTGAAGGAGTGGAAATGAAGTTTCTATTTCATGAGTGGGAAGGACTGCAGAATAAGGAGACAGACAGACTGCGGAACACAAGGAGATGGACATAGTAATGTGGGTAGGACCAGAGCATCCAACCTCAGGTAAAGCCCTAAGGACATTTTAGTAGCATAATATAAACCCCTTAACCAATGTCACCAGCAGTAGTTCTTCCTCACAGCCCAGACTCAACCTCTCCTCACTTATGGTTAGAGAAGCTTCCCTTTTCAGATGTCAGTGACCTTGGGATGACTCAGAAGGCACTATGGTGCTGAGAAGAAGTGACAGGAGAATGCTCAGCTCTGAAACATCTCTATTACACCTTCCAAGGCTCAGGGTCCATTGCAGAAGAGGTGGCGGAAAGAATGTGAGAACAAAAGGAAGGGTAGGACTCCTTGCAGTGTGCTCCTCCAGACACAAAATGGCCTGAATATCCATGACCTCACAGTGCCTGATACTACCTACACAAGACCATCATAATAGGAGGGAAATTTCATGACATCAGAATCAAAGTGAGACTGATTGAGAGGGGGAGGGGATATGATAGACAGTGGTTTCAAAGGGGAAAGTGGGGGAGAGAGGGAATTACCATGGGATATTGTTTACAATTATGGAAGTTGTCAATAAAAAAATAAGAATTCAAAAAAAGAACATATAATCCACAACAAACACCTTTTGCATTCAACAGAATCTTTATTGAGCAGCTGCTAATCATCAGGTCTTGCTGTAGACGCTGGGAGTATAACGGTGAACAAGAGAGACAAATGTCTGCCCTCATCGAACTCACGTTCTAGTTGTCGTAGCCGCCAGGCTCGGGCAGGGAGCACTTGTGCTGTTTCGTGGTCGACAAAGCAAACCTGGAATGATTAAAGTCAAGCTGGTCTACATGCACAGGTGGCAACTCCGCCTCCTGAATCATGCTCAGGGTTCTTTCCATTTGCTAATTCCGGCGCAGAGAGCACCTGGTTTGAGTTCATCCTACCATGAGATCCCTACTAGGCAGCCTGGCTGTCAACTTGTGAGAACAAGTGCCCTCTCTGAACAGAGACTTAAAGCTGAGCCAGGGGACTGAATGTTTTTTAGCTCATACCTGGATTTGTGGCGTGGCAGGCAGAACCTGGGCTGATGAAAACCTTCTCAACCTCCTCATCAGGGGTCTTGGCACAGCTGATAACCTTCATACCCATATCACCATGGGTCCCATCTGGCTTGGGCTTCAATGGGCCAATAAGGAGCTTTCTTGCTTACTGGATTACAAAGCTGCCAATTCAGTTTCTTCCTTTCCCTTCCTTCTTTCCTTCCTTCCTTTTCTCTGCTTTTAGGGGTCCTTCGGTGGATAGAATTGGATTAGTTTAGGACATGCTTCAATGACCGATTCACGCACGGTGTAATTTAAAACATTCAAAGAACTCCATAAGGATGCAAGAACTAGCTAAGTTCTTTTAAACACCACCCAAGTGAACGGCGTTACTAACTCTCCTGCTATCCTGGCTTCCTCACAGGTGGAAGCCATCTTTGTAGTCATCATTGTGTTGCTTTTATGAAGAGTTTCAGGAGTAATTCCAGCACTAACTAGCCTAGTTGGTAGTGTACCCTTATCTCAAAGAAGTGTTTTGGCTGGATGTGGTGGTACACACCTTGAATTCCAGCACTTAAAAGGCAGAGGTAGGAGGATTGCTGTGAGTTTGAGGCCACGCTAAGACTACATAGTAAATTCCACGACAGCCTGGGCTAAAGGCTACCTTGACAAACCAAAAAAAAAAAGTGTTTTGTTTTTGTTTGTTTGTTTTATAAGTAGAGGAAGGTATAGCTCAATGATATATCCCCGTTTAGAGATATGAGGCCCTGGACTCAATTATCATCAGCACCAAAACAACGAAAATTGTTTTATTGCATCTATATGTATTGGCAAAAAGCTTACTTTTAATGTTTGTCATTTCACTGTGTTTACAGGGTATTTTGGTGCCTGAAATCTCTGGTAACTTTTTTTTTTTCACTTAGTATATGAAAAGTCCTTAAGTTCATTTGACTCGTGTGTGGTTTTTTTTCATAAAATTAATTTTCTATATTTTTATTAGAGAAAGAGTGTATGTGTGGGCACACCAGGGCTTCTTTTTTTTTAAATTTTTATTTATTTATTTATTTGAGAGACAGACACAGAGAGAAAGACAGATAGAGGGAGAGAGAGAGAATGGGCACGCCAGGGCTTCCAGCCTCTGCAAACAAACTCCAGACGCGTGCACCCCCTTGTGCATCTGGCTAACGTGGGACCTGGGGAACTGAGCCTCAAACCGGGGTCCTAAGGCTTCACAGGCAAGCGCTTAACCACTAAGCCATCTCTCCAGCCCACACCAGGGCTTCTTGCCATTGCAAATGAACTCCAGACTCAGGTGCAACTTTGTGCATCTGGCTTTATGTTGATCCTGGGGAAATGAACCCTGGGCCAGCAGGCTGAGCAACAAGTGAATCATCTCTTCATTCCCCTTGTATGATAATTCATTTTCTGCATCTACTTTCCCAGGAATGGGCATGTAGACCATTTCTTGATGTTGCCATTGTGAACATCCCTCATCTAGGTGTGCATGTGAGGATCTTGTCTTGGACACATACATCCAGGAGTGAAGTCAGAGAGAAAATGTTTCCAAAGTGGCTCCAAGTTAACTCCTCCAGCAATGCTGTGAATTCCAGGGTGAGTTTCCAAACACTGAGTTGTGAAGCTTCATTCTTCCAGCTCAAATCCTGAGCCTCGAAGCTTCCAGGCATTGGTGGAAGTTCTGTGCTTGTGAGTGGTTACAGAATCTTCTAATATGGTGACTGGCTGCTCAAAGTACTTGAAACAATTGTTCACATCTTCCTGTCTACCCTTCCTCGCCATGAGTATTCCTGAATCCCTAAACTTTACCTTCGTGCCCATCCATTTCACTGTGACTTCAATTTATTGATGTTTATTGTCAAGGTGGGTCCTGCAGCCCGGGGTTACTGACATGCTTGGAAGATGAGAGTTCATTCTTCATTTTTATTTTCTTTTATCTTTTTTTATTTTGTTTTTATCTGTCCATGCCATTCTGTTGGCTTCACATTAAGTATGTTGCCAACAAAAATAACTCAAGTATTTTTTCACATCAACTGAAATCCAGTTAGTTCCCCTGCTTTGTAAGCTGTAAAGGCTTCTATGAGAGTATAAAGAGGGTTTTTATGGACAGATTATCACCATGATGCAGTCACTATTGTGAACTTAACCATGTTCTTTCTCTTTGGTGTTGACCTGCTGATTTTTAAAAATTTATGTATTTAATTATTTATTTAAGACAGAGAAAGAGAATGAGGCAGAAACAGAAAGGCAGTATGGTTATTCCAGGACCTCCTGCTCCTGTAAACAAATGCCACATGCATGTGCCATTTTGTGCATCTGGCTTTGCGTGGGTACTGGGGAATCCAACCCATCAGGCAAGTTCCTTTAACTGCTGAGCCATCTCTTGAGCCTCAACCTTCAATTTTATTTGTTGACTTCTCCAGCCTTCTCAGCCTGGTAACACTCCCATGTTCATAAGCAGATCTCTTTAGCACTTCACCTTATAAGATGACTCAGTAAAGTTTTTGGACCAGCTGGGAATTCCCCAGCTGTTATCATTCAGTCCACATTTTTTGCCATTTCATCACTCAGAATATTAAGAAATTTCATCAAAGGCTCTGCTGATTTTATGTAGCCTAGCACAACAACCCTTTCTTATCTGTCTGCTTGTCAGCATAGTCAGACATTAAGTCAGTAACTTCAGTGGAACATGTTAGGCTCTGTATGATCCTTTCTTTCCTAAGATTAAAAAAAAAAAAAAACCCCACAAAACCCTTTCACCAAAGCTCTTAAAGACAGTGTTATAGGCTTGTCTCACTTCCACACCAAAATTTTCTTTTTCCACATCTTTAATATCTAGCAGCCAAGGGTGCTGCTCAGAGGTATAGATGCAAGCTTAGCATGCTGAGTCCCTGTTTTCACTCCCTGAACTGAAACAATGGAAAAAGATCTTATTTTGAGGTTGTTTCAAACTGTAAAACATTCCAAAGGGAAAATTAAAGATACTGGTATGTGGTCTCTGCATTTATTTCAAATTCTTCATTATAGCATTTCGTTTAGGATCACTCCCTGAGATGCCCAGATCATAATGTTAAGCTTGGTTGGCAGTCTGCCTGGAGAATGGGCCAGTGGGCTGAAGTTGGGTAAGACTCCTGTGCTGCCAAAACTGTGACTAAATGGAGAAGGGAAGGAAGGGGGAAAAGGATATGATCGCAAAGCATGTTTACAAGAGAAACAACAGAAGACCAAATTTTCACTTCCTCCCTCCTCCCCTGGGAGTGGAGTTCCTGAGAGTTCCTGTGCAGATGTCCATGGCTGCTGGCTCTTTTTGGCAGCCATGGGCATGCAATGGGTGATACTCAGGTTGCAAATGATATCTCTCTTGGATGAGGGAGTTTTCCAGAGGCTGACTTCCTCAGCTAACCTAACATTCATAGTGTTTTTCTGATTAAAAGACAACTGCTTCTCCTTTGTGAGAAATATGGGAATTAAAGTAATGAATGTTAAAAAGAAGAAAATAAACACTGGCTGTAGCTTTGCTATCAGATCTAGCTGTGTGGCTCATTTACACACATGCATACACGCTCTCATCCTCACATCCCATGTTCCTTTGCACCTGTTCACTGGGTAGCTCTCCTCCAACCCCCTCTTTCTCCAGTGAATGGGTGAGCAGGAAGCAGGCTTCATTAGAAACTCCCAGGTGATGAGAAGTCACTTCAGTTGGTTCATCAGCCACATCTGATGCCTGAAATGTCCTTGGAGATGGTGCACAATCTCTGAATGTAGCTTCAAGTGGTGTTTGATCCCCTTCTCCTCCAGCTCAGTGACTTGCCACAGAGAACCAGGTGTGGGATGTTTTTGCCTTCTCCCTTCCTCCTGCCAGGCTTGGTTGAACTTCCCTGGGGAAGGGAAGAAGGGAGGCCAGAGAAGCTGGAAATTTCTCACAATGTACTGGGGGGGGGGGTCTTCACACTCTTCCCAGACTCATTCCAGCATGTCCCTTGGCTTGGTGAATGCATTTTTTTGTCTCAGTTACTGATATCCTCTGTTCTAAGGCCATGCAGGGCAGAGAGTCTGGGCTCTCCTCAACAGCAGCGCTCCCACACTTGGTTGACTTAGGGCTATAGAAAGTATTTGGCCCTTCTTGGGCTGAGCAGACTGTGGTTGTGCCGCCTGAGTGTTCTGCTCAGCCACGAAAGTCCTCTCTGCACTGCCCACAAGAATCCTGGACTGTCACCAAATGTTACCTGTAGGGCTCTCATAGAAAGCTCTTCAAGTGGGCAGGATCCCCAATTGGCTTTGGAGTGACTAGACCACATCCCTCACAGGGGAGGGTGTGGTCTTACCTCACTGTTGGTGAGTAGACTTGAGGGATATTTTAGAGTTTTATAACCAAACTGTAGCCAAATGCCAAGGACATAAGTCCCTTGATACTTCATTCAATTGCGTTTTTTTTTTTTTTTAATCCTGTTGAGTCATTCTGTTATGTAGGTACTATGTGAATGAACTGTGGGCAATTGGATGGACACAGACAGATGATTTATAGATAAATTGGTAGATGATAGATAGACAGATGATAGATACCCTCTGAAAAGCTCCTTCCAGATTAGATTTTTAAAATTTTTTTTTACTTACTTAATTGAGAGCGACAGACACAGAGAGAAAGACAGATAGAGGGAGAGAGAGAGAGAATGGGCACGCCAGGGCTTCCAGCCTCTGCAAATGAACTCCAGATGCATGCGCCCCCTTCTGCATCTGGCTAACGTGGGACCTGGGGAACCGAGCCTCGAACTGGGGTCCTTAGGCTTCACAGGCAAGCGCTTAACCGCTAAGCCATCTCTCCAGCCCCAGATTAGATTTTTTTATTAATTAGTTTTGTATTCAGCAAAGACAGTTTGGTACCATTATTAGGCTCATCTGTGACCTCCCCCTCCCCTTGGCCCCTCCTTGTTGAGGTATATGTGTCAGGCATTCTGGAGTTAGTTCATAGTTATTGGTAAGATAAATGTCTCTATATCATGACCCAACATGTGGCTCTGACATTCTTTCCACCCCCTCTTCCACAAAATTTCCCTGAGCCATGTTGGGTTCATTTTTGGTCTGCTTCAGTGATGAGGTCTTGGGGGCCTCTGGGTCTCTGATTTGGTAGGAGTTGATTTTTCTCTGTGTTGATCTCCTTCCCCCTTCTGCTGCTTTCCAGTTCACCAAGCAAACAGCACCCTTGCTTGTTTCGCCAATTTTTCTTAGTTTCAGCCGGGGTCCTTTTGAGGTATGATGGGGTGGCTCTCTCCTTAGGATCTACATCAATCTGAAAAAGAGAAGCAGGTTCTCCAACAGAGAGTAAGTTAGCACCAGGACAAATGAGATAACCCTTACTTTTTTTTATAGAGAGTTTAATAGGTGTGGGCCCTCTTGTAGCCCACGATTGATAGTAGCTTAGTATTGGAGAGTGGGCTTGTGTTTGGATATGGTTCTGACTTGTTTCCCAGCTCCAGCTATGGGTCCCTTACCACTGAGGGGATCAGTTAGCCAAATCAAGAGCAGTTGGTTCCCCACCATGGCTGTGTGCCACTATTGCACTTGTGTGGGCATCACACCAGGTTATTTGCTGCTAAGTAGGTTAGACCATGAGTTGCTTGGACAGATATTGGTCATTTTCCCCCAGTTGCCCAGGTAGCACCTCTGGCAATAGATGCGCTGACTGTCTGGGGACTGACTCTCTTCCAGCTTCCAGCCATGCCATTCCATTTTATGTGTCAACCACATAAGGTGTCTTCAGCAGTAGGGTTTTACCACTAACCTTTGGTGGGTCATCAAGTACTCTTACAGAAACCTGTCTTTCTTTTAGGAAACCTTGTAGGTCTCTCTGATCAAAAGCTCATTGTGGGGCTGGAGAGATGGCTTAGCAGTTAAGCGTTTGCCTGTGAAGCTAAAGGACCCCAGTTCGAGGCTCCATTCCCCAGGACCCACGTTAGACAGATGCACAAGGGGGCGCATGCATCTGGAGTTCGTTTGCAGTGGCTAGAGGCCCTGGCGCTCACATTCTGTCTCTCTCTCTCTGTGCCTTTCTCTCTCCGTCTGTTGCTCTCAAATAAAAATAAACAAAATTAAAAAAAAAAAAAAAAAGCTCATTGTGGATGCTAGCCCCACATGCTGGTACTGGGAGTTACAGGTCAGTGCCCACTAAGAAAAGGAAGAAAAAGATAATATACAAGAGCTAGAGAGAAGAGAGAGAGAAAGAGAGGGAGGGAGAGGGAGGGCGGGAAGCTGTAGAAGATTAAGGTTAGTCTTCTCCAGTGTCTTGTGGCTCAGATGTTCCCTCTAAGGGCCTGGTGAAGGTTCAGCCATTTCGTCTGCCTTTTAGGAAGTAGAATTTTATGGTACCATTGCCTTTTGGGTCTAGATTTGTGTTTCCCACCCCTCCGTTGCCCTCCCCTTCTTCCCCACCCATCTTAGTGTCTAGTCCACGAGATGCTTGCTGGGTATGTAAAGTACCTTGGGTAGATTCAGGTGAGGTGCTGTACATGAGTGAGACTATATGGCACTTTTATTTTTCTGTGATTGGGTAAGTTCACTGAGAATGATCTGTTCCAGATTCAACCATTTTTCCTCAAATTTCATTGTGTCATTTTTTCTTACTGCTGTACCGGATTAGTTTTATCTCTTCTTTTGGTCATAAGTACTGCAGGATCTCTTTTTTCTTCCCTAACTACTTACCATACCCATCATAAGAACACATTTTAGTAAGCTTTTCTTCCATTGTATTTATTTGAGGGTGCCATCTGTTTCCTTTTGGAACTCCAACTGAGAGAGAAATAGAGGGGAAAGGCTAGGTAGGTGGGAAGGTTGATAATGATAAATAGATAGACAGACAAACAGATGTATATATGGCATAATTTTTAGTAATTCCAAGCCCACAGTCAAATTTCTTTGGTTATAATCTGGGTAAGATATTTAACTTTACCATTTCTTAGCTTTGTCATTTATAAAATAAGAGTGTTCATAATAGTATTGCTAATAATAGTACTGACATCATGAGGTTCTTTTAAGGAAAAAAATGAGAAAAAAACATATAAAGGGAATAGTACAGTGCTGGCAGTGAATAAATGCTAACTTTAATTGGTATCATGCATATTTGTACTGAAAATGTCATAAACATTTTCACATTACAATATTTTCAAGTGCATGTTATATATTATATAAAATTCTTTTGAATGAACTATAATTTATTTCCCTACTGAGAATATAGGTTGTATATAATTTTTCTGTTCTGAGCAACAAAAATATCCATGTATATTTTGTATTTTTTCTAGACTCTCAGACATAGCTTGCCACATTGCTTTCCACAAGCAACTATAACCAACTCTGTTCAATTTTCATCCTTCATGATATTTTGTGATATTCTTATCAAAATCTGTAATGTTTCTGACTTAGCAATTCTGTGAGGTAAAAACTCTACTTAGCCATTTCTACTTTGTCTTCTGGATTATTGCATAAGTGAAGTGCTTTTGCATACACTTTGGTCATGTGTATCTTGTGTGTTTTCTGTTGAGATAAGGGTTGAGTGTTCCTTATCCAAAATGCTTGGCACCAGAAAGTGTTTTACATTTTGGATTTCAGAATACTTCCACATTTATAATGATATATCCAACATAGGGAATTCACTTTTGTTTAACATGTACCTTATAGATAAACCTTTTACATTTGGTAAACTTAAACAAATATTAAATAAATTTGTGCATAAAAGTTTCCTAATATAGACTTTTCCACTTTGGCATCACATTGATGCTTAAAAGATTTGGAATTTTGTAGGATTTCAGCTTTTGGATATTGTGACTAGGGACATTCAACTTGTAGTCACATCTTTCTTTTTTGGATATATATATATACATGTACATATGTATATATATATGGTTTTTTTGAAGCAGGGGCTCACTTTAGCCCAGGATGACCTGGAATTCACTATGTAGTCTCAGGGTGGCCTTGAACTCACAGTGATCCTCCTACCACTGCCTCACAAGTGCTGGGATTAAAGGCGTGTACTACCACGCCTGGCCAGGATATAATATTTTTGTAAATTAATTGTTTAATTTAATTACATTTCTTATATCACTCCAATTGTTTTTTTAAAATTTTAACTATGATGTGCCTTCTCATTAAATGAAATCACAGGATAGTTAAAAGTTGGAATCACTAAAATAATATGAAATATGCAAATTATTATGTTTCCATACAAACAGGCAGGTTAATCCTTCTTCTCCTTTCAAAATTCCAGACTATTTCTTGGGACCTTACATCTGAACCTGTTGGATGCTGTCTAATAATTTCTTCATGAAACTCTATTTGCCTCCCTTTGTGGAGGCAGGTTATTACTATGTAGCCCAGGCTAGCTTCAAAACTCACCATCTTCCTGCATCAGCCTCTTGAAAGTTGGGATTGCAAGTATGCACCACCATGCCCAGCTATATGCCAGTTTTATTTTAAAATTGGATGCATAAGAATGCTTTGAGGGCTGGAGAGATGGCTTAGTGCTTGAGGCTCTTACTGGCAAAGCCAAAGGACCCAGGTTCAATTCCCTAGAACCCACATAAACCAGATGCACAGGTGGCATATGTGTCTGGAGTTTGTTTACAGTGGCTAGAAGCCCTGGTGCACCCATTTTCTCTCTAACAAATAACAATAAAAAATTTAAAAGAATGTTTTGAGAGCTTCTCTGGAAATAGGAAATGACCTTGTCAGAGTGTCATGTTGAAAATTGGTGTTTCTGCTAGACCCACTCCTCTCACCATGAACAAAAATAACTCCAAATGGATTAAGGACTGCAGTATAAGACCTAAAACTCAAACTGCTGTATGAAAAAAAATAGGGGGAATTTTCCATGATGTAATAGTGGGGAAAGATTCCCAGACAATATCCCAGTGGCCCAGGAAATTAAATAATCCCTCCACCAGTGGGATCTTATGAAGCTAAAAAGCTTTTATACAGACTAGCAGAGCCAACAGACTACCCACAGAATGGGAGAAAATCTTCACCTATAAACCTTCCCATGAAAAGAAAGCATTGCAAGGAAAGACTGAAGTAATGAAAGATCTAAAATAAGCAGGACACATTTATGTAATGGTACTACTCAGTGGTAAAGAAAAATGAATATTGAAATTTGCAGAAAAATTGATGGATCTGGAAAGGATTATACTTAGAGTGGTAACCCAGGCCCAGAAAGCCAAACATCACATGTCCTCTCTCATATGTGGATCCTAGCTACAAATGACTGGACTTTTATGTGAGTAGGAATAAAACTCAGTAGCAGAGGCCAGTAAGCTACAAAGGGAACATAAAGAGAATAGAAAGGGGGGGTACTTAATAAGATGACTTAATTGTACACATGTAAGTAGAAGAACAGATTAATGGGGGTGAAAAGGCCTCAGTTAGGTCAGGGGAAGAAACTGAGTAAAGGAAAGGTAGAGGGATGGCAAATCAGAATCTAAGAGGATATAAATAACTTATATGGAAACCTACTTTTTTTGGCAATGGAACACCCAGAAGCCATAGACTGTTACTAGAAAATTTTCAGTGCTAGGAATGGGATACCTTCCAGGGAATTGTTGGCTAGGGAGATCCCTGATACCCCCAAAACATTACAGGCCATTGCCAAGGCCCTTGGTTTCCAACCAGGAAGAGATGGTAAGATCCTATTGCTGAAGACACCACATGCTGCTGATGAGAACATCAATAGATCTGGCTGAATCTGGAAAGAAGCCAGCTCCCAGATGGTCAGCCCATATACTGCTATGAGCTAGCATATGAGCTGCTGGGGGAAAATGGCCAAAAACGTTGTGAACAAGCAGAAGACCTTGCTATATGAAAGCAACCAGCCTGACAAGATGTACACACCTGTGCAATAGTGGCACATAGACTAGGTGGGTAACCAATGCTCTCTGATTGGCTAAGAGATTCACTCAATAGATAGAAACCCATAGCAGGAAGTGGGTGGGAACCAAGTCATAAACCTATGCAGACCAAGATCATGGACTCTAGTGAGAAGCTCCCACTAATCTTTTTTTTTTTTTCGAGGTAGGGGCTCACTCTGGTCCAGGCTGACCTGGAATTAACTCTGTCATCTCAGGGTGGCCTTGAACTCATGGCAATCCTCCTACCTCTGCCTCCCGTGTGCTGGGATTAAAGGCATGCGCCACTACGCCCGGCTCCCCACTAATCTTTGGCTAAAAGTGAGGCTACACCTACCAAAATCTCTCCAAATTAACAATGCTTATCCCTTTTAACCTATCTTCATCTAACTTTCTGTTGGAGAATCTGTTTCTTTTTCAGAAAGCAGTGAGAAGTGGGGACAACCAAAATCTATCAACAGCACAAGGATAGCCGTCCCCCTGGCAGGAGATGAACCAACCCTAGCAGAGCAGGTAGGGCCCAGGTGAGAACAGAGGAGCTGGTGAGATGAGCAAGAGTGCTGCTTCCACGGTGAGACTGACAACCTGAGCCAGAGTGCTGCAGACAGACAAAATGCATCAAGGCAGAAACACAGAACCTTCTGAGAGCTCAACACCAAAGTGTACTTAAAGCCCACCCACCATGGCTCAGGAATTTTGTGGAAGAGGGTGGAAAGATTGTAACAGCCACAGGGTGAGAGGGAATATCCAGAGGCATTGTCCCATCTCACCCCCACCCCACAATGACTGCTGCTCTCACAACTCATAACCCACAACTCTTTGGTGAATACCAGCAATCCCACTAAGGAGGACCCTGAGTGGAGTGGGGGCAGGAGGAGGGAAGTGATGGTACCAACACATGATGCATCCATACAAAGTTTCTACTTACAAAACAAAACAAAAAAAGAAAAGAAAGGGAACAAGAACTAAAATAGTTGTTTCTGGCTTATTTTTTATGTGAATATGTCTATAAGTATATCTATGCATATTCATGTGTGTGGGCTCTCGTGTCTGTGTGGAGGAGGCAGGGGACAATCCACTGTCGTTCCTTAGGGACCTCTTTTAGAGACAGAGTCTCTCACTGGCCTGGCTCAGCTCTTAGATCAGACTAGCAGGCCATCAAGCCCAGGGATTCTCCTGTCTCCGTATCCTGATTACTTGGGATTAAAGAATCTAACTCCAGTCCTCATACTTGTGGGGCAAGCACTTAACCTACTGAGTGATCTCCCTGGCTGCCAGATATATCTCTATCTATATCTCTATCTCTATCTCTATCTCTATCTCTATCTCTATCTCTATCTCTATCTCTATCTCTATCTCTATCTCTATCTCTATCTATCTCTCTCTCTCTCTCTCTCTCTCTCTCTCTCTCTCTCTCTATATATATATATATATATATATATATATATATATATATATATATATATATAATTTATTTATTTGAGAGAGGCAAGGCAGATAATGGGTGCACCAGCACCTCTAGCCACTACAAACAAACTCCAGATGCATGCACCACCTTATACATCTGGCTTTATGTGGATACTAGGAAATAAAACCCCAATCCTTAGGCTTTGCAGGAAAGTGACTTAACCACTAAGCAATCTCTCTAGCCCAAGTTTCTGGCTTTTAATTTTGTATTTATACTGAACTAAATTTGGCTTTTCTCTCATATTAATTATTTAATTATTTCTCTTCTGTCATTTGGAGCTTCCATGAAAGGTCTTTACATTCTCCATTTGCACTTGTGGCCAAGGAGTTGAATTGTCTAACATTTGCCTGACTGTTCTAACATTTCCCCTCCTCAGTACCTAGGTTTGATTTCAAATACCAAAACTACAAAATTAAAGAATAAAGCTCAGTATCATCCCTTCTGGACTTTCCCCCAAGGCCAGGGTATATGGATCTGTTTAATGCACTCAGGTTTGTGTTGACTTGCTGTAGGGAGAAGGGCTCAGAGTCAGACAAGAGGAGCTTTTGTATCATCTCTGTCATATCCTCTCTTGGGAGCCAGTAAAAAGTGGAGGGGTGCAGTATGAAGCCAGGCAGAAGCTGGGCTGAGTGGTTACGTAGAAAAAGAGCAGAAATTGTTGCTTGACAGTTCTAAGCACGCACTGGGACTTCCCCACTCTGTTCTATAACTTCACACAGACTCCAGATTCTACTTCTAGCTGAGTGGGCCTGGTACTATGCCTGTCGTTGACCCCTTGATAAGAAAACCAGAATAGATCTCTCTTGATCATAACTAGCACCAGGGTGATGTAACAAAGGACACACCAATATGACAATCAGAAGATGAGAATTTGTTATTCAACAGCTTAATAGCATTCACTGACAAAACCTTGACACTGAGCAAGTGAGATAACAAGTGAACAGTAAACAGTGAAAATGACTTTGCTGTCAGCAAAAAGAGGGAAGCAATAGTAAAGCCATAGCAGCTCAGAGGCTGGACGGCGATGGGCTGGCGACAATCCTGCTTCCAGAGGACTTCAAGCGACCTGAGGAAACGATCCTGATGCTGTGCTGGAGAAAGCAAGTGGAGTGTGGACTGCACACATGCTCCCTGTCAGACTCTTTCTATGCAATTTAGTATGTAGTCTATAAATTCTTTAATTTGTTAATATGTAAGTGCATTAAACAGATCCACATACCCTGGCCTTGGAGGAAAGTCCAGAAGGGATGACACTGAGCTTTATTCTTTCATTTTGTAGTTTTGGTATTTGAAATCAAACCTAGGGCATCAAACTTACTAAACACACACTCCACCACTATGCTACACCCCCAGGCTTGACACTGAGTTTTAAGCAGCACCTTACTCTGTGTGATACATTTTATTTCTCTGATTTGTTTTCCAAATTTATTTACATTTATTTTCTTTATAATCAGAGACGAGGAAATGAAATTTAAAATAGTCATGTAAAACATTTAAAGTCTGATTCTAAATGTTCAGTTTGCATTTAAAAGCTGGCTTATTCTTTCAGCTCATGGGCTTGGTTTTTCCTGACCTTGGCACCTGGAGACTGGGCACAAGAGGAAGTGCCAGGTAGGGTCATAACCTTTGTTCATTTTAATTGGTAAAAACAAGGATGCAAAATGTCACAACACAAGTGACAAAATGTGCACACAAAATAAGCTGTAAGTAAATTCTGTCCATGATTTAAATTAAATCCTTGTGTCTGAAATCATTCAAGCCATATCATATCCAAGAATATCTTAAAACTCTATTTTCTTAGAAATACTGTTAAAATACAAAGATTACAATATTCTAAATGTTTAGACATGTGGATGCCTAATTATAAAAATATTTAAATAATTACACACATAGAATAACACAATCCTGTTAATTACTCTTTGAACTGAAGTGTTTAAGTATTTTCCTAGTTAGCATTTCAATTATATTCAGGAGGCTGCAGCCTAAGGTTATAGTTTTGATAGGAAAGGAAATTCCAGCGTTATCAAGTGCATCATTATCATAATTGCCACTCAGTTATTATTGTCATTTGTTGTTTATTTTAAATCAAGACAGAAAATCAGTGAGCAGGGACTAAAGCCAAGTCAGAGAAAGGGACAGCTGCCCATGAAGGAACTGAAGACAGCTGAGAGTTTGCCAAATCTAAGCCCGGGCGTTAATTAACTTGAAATCTGGTTCTGTTATGAGGCTGGATACCCGGCTGCAGTTTCCTAGGCTGTGCAGAGGAAGGAGCCTTGCTTTCCTACCAGTACCCCAAGAACTGTGTTGAGTCTAGTCCTCAGCACAGAGAAACTTAGAAAGGTCTTCCCCAAAGCATCTTTCTAAGATGAGAAGGTTCTAAATTGGTAAAAACAGCTGTATACTCACAAGCCCATTTCTGAGCTGCTGTATATGAAGTTCGTAGGATAGGCTATAACTGATGATGTATTCTGTTCCAATAAATCCATGCAAGTCAGGAAAGCAGTGGGTAAACATACCCATGACCTTACCTGAGCTACACAGCAGGGTAAACTGTAGATCTTTGAGCTTTGACTTTATTAATATAAACTTACTTGTCTGCCTAACAGCTTGGTCAGGCTAAAGAGCTGAATAGCTTTCTAAAAATAAATTGGAGTCAAACAATGAAACCTGGGTGTTGATTAGCCAGCTGCTCTGTGTCTTCCACAAAGCATGTAGTTAGACATATTTTTAAAGGTAGGCTCCATTTTCCAGGTATCATTATGTTGGAGTTTATATCAAGGAAACTTCTTTCTTCTACACCCAGTATTGCTACCTTCTGGGTGAGAAAAGCTGTCATAGGTTAGTGTCACCTTGGTCATGGGTCACAAGCCAGATTTCCATGAGAGCCACTCATGGATTGGTGGGCTATTCTGCTTTTATGTTTTTCTAAGATTAAAAACACATTTGAGCCAGGTGTAGTGGTGCATGCCTTTAATCCCAGCACCTGGGGGGCAGAGCAAGGAGGATCTCCATTGAGTTTAAGGCCACCTTGAGACTACATAGTTAATTCCAGGTCAGCCTGGACCAGAGTGAGACCCTACCTTGAAAAACCAAAACCAAAACAAAACAAAAAACCACATTTGATCAACACACAATACATCCTATGGCAATGTTATTGACCAGAGAACTCCATTTCCAGCCTATTTCTTGGCTACTTTTCATTTTGGTCATCATACTAATCACCAAAACCATTTTGATCTCCTTGTTCTGGAAACTTCCTTCAGCATCAGGACTCTGTTGTTCTTTCCCTCTCCCCCAGTAAGTTCTTTCTCTTCACCTTCTCTCCTATCAGTAAAGCAGGTTTCCCCAAGATCTGTTCTTTATAGTCACCATTATTCTCCATATATTTGGTCCCCAGTCACATGCTTTATCTTTACCATCTCCTCCCTGCAGATAGGTGATTCTTCAGTCCTTATCACTCATCCTTTGCCCTCCTGCTTCTTGAGATTCCCCTCTAGCTGTTCACGGAACATTCCTACATTACTTTTTTTTTTTCAAGGTAGGGTCTCACTCTAGTCCAGGCTGACCTGGAACTCACTATGTAGTCTCAGGGTGGCCTCAAACTCACTGTGATCCTCCTACCTCTGCCTCCTGGGTGCTGGGATTAAAGGCATGGGCCACCACACCCCACCTGAACCTTCCATTTATTAAATGCCAGAACCTCCTATTCAGTGTGCAGTAACCTAAATTTATAGCTTCCCTCCAAACTGCCTCTGCCTCTTGACTTCCTTGTTCTCATTGACGATACTGATAGGATCTGAGCACAGAGTTCCCCTAAAGCCACCACTGACTCCCTTGGGTCATGAAACCCTGCTAACTCTTCCTATTCATCTGTCCAGACTTGTTTTGGTTTCTGATATTTCCTGTAAGTCCTTGTCGTCTTATGCTGAGAAGACAGTTGGCCCTATGAACTGGAGGGTTCTACACCCACAGATTCAGGAAAATTTAGATCATGTGGTTGGTAGTTAGGCCGATAATCATTGCATCTATACTAAACATATACTTGTCACTGTGTCCTGAATAATACATTTTATTTATCACTTTGTATGCATTGTATTTGGTGTTGAAGTAATATAGAGATGAGTTAAAGTATATGTGAGGAAGTCTGTAAATTCTCTGCAGATACTCTATCATTTTATATTAAAAGGTTGAGCATCAGAAGCAATCTGGGACTAGCCATGTGGATTCTGAAGGACAGCTGTAGTCTCATGAACCCCATACAGCTTCCCTCTCCTCAGCCTCTCCCTACTGTAAACAGCCACCAGAATAATCTTCCTAAACTTCTGCATCCTCCATCTCTTTCCTTCTCAGAAACACCTCCTACCCTCTGCTGGCTGGCCCTGGCAGCCCAGCTCCTTTCTGCTTTACTTTGCCTATTTCTCCCCAGTGCAAGCAGCAAAGCCTGTGCTACTCCCCTTCTAGGAATCTAGCAAGCTTGGCTCTGCCTTTTCCCCATAGCCTTCTCTCCTTTGAAAATCTTGATCCTTCTTCACTGGGAGCCTCCTGAATCCCACTGTTACTGTTGAGACCCTACAAGGACACCTACTCATTGGGACCATCTCCAAAAGGCCAGCACTCAGGAAGCTTCCACCTTTTTCACATTGCTCATTGTCTCTCTAGCCAGTATTTCTGCTTAGCTCATAAGCTGTAACTCACTGGGCCTTCCACTCTTCTATGTGTCCAAGTATCCAGGGAATTTCCATGTCACTTGTATTGATTGCAGCATTATTGTTACTAGTCCACTGTACACTCTTAATTGTGTTTGAGGGCTGAAAAGATTGTCCAGGGGTTAAAGGAACCTGCTTTCAAAACCTGCTGACCAGGGTTCAACTCCCCAGCCTTTATGAGTGATTAATATCACCAATGAGGGTACCAGCCTCATGAATGGTATTAATGCACTAAAAAAAGGATGCCATATAGTCATCTGGCCCTTCCTTCTCTTTTGACATGTGAGCACCCAGCATTCACCCCTTTTTGTCCTTCTGCCTTCTACCACTGAAGAACTGAGCAACAAGGTGGTGCCATCTTAGAGGCAGAGATCCTTAGTAGACATAGCATCTGAATACCATCAACCTGAAACTCCCAGCCTTAAGAACTATGAGAAATACATGTTTTCAGTTACAGATTACCCCACTTAAGGTTCTTTGTCATAACTGTAGGGACAAAAGCCTAGCCTCAGTCAGAGCAGGTACTGGAATAGTTAGTTGCTGAAGAACTGAAAACTGAGAATTAGGGTTTATGAAGAATGGAGCAGGAAAGAGAGGGCCATAGGTGCACGGCTTGAGCAGTCGCTCCGTGCTGAGCAGAAAGGAAGGGACTGCTGAGGCAAGTATCTCAGGACAAGCACTTGGTAGAAGGGAGTGGACATGACATAGCCAAGGCTGTTCTGGAACATCAAGGTCATCACCCTTGTTGCAGTAAGGCTTGAATTGCTGGCAGAAAGCACCTGACCAAGAACAACTTTTGGGGAAAAGGGTTTATTTTGGCTTATAGACTCAAGGGGAAGCTCCATGATGACAGGGAAAATGATGGCATGAACAGAAGGTGGACAACAGCAACAGGAGAGTGTGCTAAACACTAGTTATAATATCCAAGAGCCCACTCCCAATAATACACAGCCTCCAGGAGGTGTTAATTCCCAAAGCTCCACCAGATGGGAACCTAGCACTCAGTACACCTTTTGGTACCAACTTTACTATTGCAGTCAGGTCCACATTGCTTGCATAAGTCCTCCAACCAAGAACAGCTTGTGGGTAAAAGGTTTATTTTGCCTTACAGGCTTGAGGGGAAGCTCCATGATGGCACAGGAAAATGATGGCATGAGCAGAGGGTGGACATCACCTCTTTGCCAGCATCAGGTGAACACAGCAACAGTAGAGTGTGCCAAAAATTGGCAAGGGGACACTGGCCATAATACCCATAAGCTCACCCCCAATAATACACTACCTCTAGGAGGTGTTAGTTCCAAAATATCTATTATCTGGCAACCTAGCATTCAGAACACTTAAGTTTGTGGGGGACACCTGAATCAAACTGTCGAGCCCTGAAAGGCCCAGGCGTGAGGCCTAGTGGAACAAGTCTCTGTAGTTCAAATTTCTTCCCTCCAGCTAGGCTACTCACAGTCCTAGAAAATTTCATCTGGGGCTGGAAGCTTTCCTTAGCAGCCATCTTGTGGTCCTGGCATCTCCACTGTGTCTACACTGCAGCCCACAGTTCATCCTCACAGTTCCATCAGGTTTCCATGCAGGCATTCACCAAATCTGCTTCACACTGCCCATGGCCATTTTCGAAACACACGACCATGTTGCAAATTCAATGACCCTCTCTTTCCTGCATTGCTTATGCTCCATAATACCTGGTGAATGAAGAACAGGACACTCCTTCAGCATTCAGGCCCCTCCAAATGACTGCATTCTTTCTGATATCCCAATGCAGGTCAGCTGGCCAAGTCTCAATGGTTCTAATCTCTCATACACTTGCAGCTGAACAAATATTTCATTTTTTCTGTGCCATATCCCTCTGCTCATACCTGTCCATTTCTATGCAATGTAACCCTGCATAATTTTTTAGGACACAGGCATAACAGCAAGCCTCTCATGCAAACTACTTCTAGCCCACTCCAGGCAAAGCTCTTTCTCAACCTCACAGGCCAAGCCACACAGTCCATAGTTCTTGCTGCATTCAGGTCTTTCAACTCTGACCAGAATAGTCCATCAAGCTGTACTTACAGCACTGTAAGGTGTCTCTGAGGCCAAGTTTTCAAATTTTCCCATATTCTTCTTGAAAATCAGCCCCAAAAGGCCAAAGCCACATAGTCAGGTGTCAGCAACCCCACTATCAGTACCAACTTTACTGTTGCAGTCAAGTTCACATTACTAGCAGAAATCATCTAGCGAAGAGCAGATTTTATGGGGGAAAAAGGGTATGTTTTGGCTTACAGACTCTAGGGGAAGCTCCATGATGACAGGGAAAATGATAGCATGAGTAGAAGGTGGACCACAGCAACAGGAGGGTGTGCCAAACACTGGCCGGGGGAAAGTGGCTATAATATCCATAAGCCCGCCCCCAACAATACACTCCCTCCAGGAGGCATTAATTCCCAAATCTCCATCAGCTGGGAACCTAGCATTCAGAACACCTAAGTTTATGGGGGACACCTGAGTCAAACCACAACCCTCAAAGAAAATCATTCTGCTCTGCTTCAAACCCACTCTTCTTGTTCCTCTTAGCCACCCTTGAGTCATAAAGATGGAAATGCCACATCAACAAAAACAGAGAAGTTCAGAAAGGAAGCAGTTAGGGTGAGACACTGATGTCAGTTACCGCTAGAACATTCTGGCTGACTGTTCGCTCCTGAAAGGCTATGCTGAGGTTCTGCATTTCCTTCTTTGCCCAAATCACCCTGCAGCCAGTCAGTTTACAGACAATCCAGGACTGACTCAGATGTACACAGAGGAACAGGCCATGGATGGGTGTGCTTGTTTCAGGAGTCGCAAAGATAGATGGATGAGAGCTGGTCTTCATGGGAGGGCAAAAATGGGTTTTATCATCCCTGAAGGAGAGGCAGGCAGGGATAAGGACAACAGTGACTTGACCTGTTCCTGGGATGAGGTCAGCAGCAAGCACAGTCATGTGCTCTGTGGTCAGAAAGTATTTAAATTGATGAACTTTAAAGTCTTTGCCAACTAAGAGACTGCTTTTAAAGCACAAAGATGTAAGGTTAACATTTTTACCAATGCAACATTTCAAGAAATAATAAATATATATTTTAGAAGGCAAAAATAAATAGTATTATCTGAATTGTAAATTATCTACAAACACTAATCACAACATAGGCTTAGGGTTGCAGAGATGGCTCAGTGATTAAAGTACTTGCCTGTAAAGCCTAAGGACCCAAATTCTACTCTCCAGATCCCATCTTAGCCAGCTGCACAAAGGTAAGGCAAGTTTGCACATGCCCACTAGGTGGCACAAGCATCTGGAATTTGATTGCAGTGGCCGAGGTCTTGGCATGCCAATTATCTGTCTCTCTTCTCTCTCTCTCTCTCAAACAAACAAACAAACAACACCACTACCAAAAAACTACATAGACTAGGGCAGGAGAGATGGCTCAGTGGTTGAGGCACTAGCCTGCAAAGCCTAATCGACCTGGGTTCAGTTCCCCAGTGCCTACATAAAGCCAGATGCTGCCGGGCATGGTGGCACATGCCTTTAATCCCAGCACTTGGGAGGCAGAGGTAGGAGGATTGCCGTGAGTTCTAAGCCACCCTGAAACTCCATAGTGAATTCCAGGTCAGCCTGGGCTAGAGTGAGACCCTACTTCAAAAAATCAAAAAAAAAAAAAAAAAACCCGAAAAACATAAAGCCAGATGCACAAAGAGGTGTGTTGCAGTCAAGTTCACATTGCTGGTAGAAATCACCCAACCAAGAGCAGCTTGTGGGGAAAAAAGAGGTTTACTTTGGCTTACAGGCTCGAGGGGGAAGCTCCATGATGGCAGGGAAAACAATGGCATGAGCAGAGGGTGGACATCACCCCCTGGCCAACATAAGGTGGACCATAGCAACAGGAGGGTGTGCCAAACACTGACACTCATAAGCCTGCCCCAACAATATCCTGCCTCCAGGAGGTGTTAATTCCCAAATCCCCATCACCTGGGAACCTAGTGTTCATAACACCTAAGTTTATGGGGGACACCTGAATCAAACCACCACAAGGTGCATGCATCTGGAGTTCCTCTGCAGTGGCTGGAGTCCCTGACATACCCATCCTCTGTCTGTCTCTCGTCTCTTTCTCTCTCTGTGCTTGCAAATACATGCACACACACACACACACACAGGCTTGTCAGAGTAGATTTAAGAAGGAAAAGCATAAGTATATGCATATGCTGCTGACAAGAAACACTTCACATATGATGACATAGGCAGGTTGAAAAAAACGATGAAAAATAGAACATGTAAACATTATTACAAAAAGATGCAAATGGCGATGTTCACATCTAATAAAGTAGACTCCAGAAGAAAATAGAATAGAGACAAAGAGGGGCATTATGTAATAGTAAAAAAAGATCAGCTATCACCCCAAATATATGCTCACTTAACAACTTAGCCCCTGTCTCCTTCATCTTTCCAAATGATGTTATAGCCCAGGCTTGGTGAGTTGGTATCAGTCCAACAAACCTTATCACCACCATCACTGTGTTGAGGATCATCAAGACCATCTCCACCTTTGGAGATACAGTATAAGGAATCATGGGACTATACTCCTAGCCAAAATTTGTGTAGAAAAGACGCACTTTCAGATCATAAGGAGAAAGAAGAAAAAAGCTCGTGTGTGAGGCTAGCCTAGCTCAATCTCTCTCCATGTGGGGTATACCAGAGCCCACTCCACAACAAGCTTATAGCAACACGCAGCACCATGTGACAGCTCTGTCCAGGGAAGCCCATCAGAGACTCGATATCCAACATTTTTATCAGAAGCTGTTCACATGGCACCCTCAGCCTAGCTCATGCCAAAAGAATAGACTCTCACAAGGAGAGTGGGTGTTCCACATAAAGCATATTATTTGTACAGTCTAGGCACAGGGAGCCTCTCTTCTTATCAGCAAATTATTGACTGGGAACACTCCACAAGCCAAGTTTTTAGTTGGCAGCCAAGGGCCAACCTTGTACAGGCAAGCAGTCTCAAGCCAGCAGTGTTATCTCTTTTCTGTACAGTTGTAGAAGTCTGTGAATATACTAAAAAAATTGAAATACTGAATCACTCTATTTTTAAATATATATTAAATATAATATAAATATATTAAATTATTATATTTAATTAATTCATGTAATATTTATATTTAATTAATATATAATTAAATTTAATATATAATTAAATATATTTACATTTAATTAATATATTTAATTATTAAAGTTTATATACACATATATATATATATATATGTGTGTGTGTGTGTGTGTGTTTTTCGAGGTAGGGTTTCACTCTAGCTCAGGCTGATCTGGAATTCACTATGTAGTCTCTGGGTGGCCTCAAACTCATGGCGATCCTCCTACCTCTGCTTCCCAAGTTCTGGGATATTTTTTCATTTTTACTTATTTATTAGATGGGGGCTGGAGGGGAAGAGAATGGGCACACCACGGTCTCTAGCCACTGCAAATGAACTCCAGATGCATGCACCACTTTCTGCATCTGGCTTACATGGGACCTGAGGAATTAAACCTTGGTCCTTTGGCTTCACAGGCAAGTGCCTTAATCACTAAGCTATCTCCCCAGTCCTGAATCATTCTTTAGATGTGGCTGAACTGTGTAGTATATGAATTATCTCACACTGAGGTTGTTAAAAGAAACTCCCAGCAAGATTTTTCTCTATACACAGACAAGTTTGTTCAGAAGCTCTATGGAAAAGCAAATAGCTCAAGCAATCATAACAAAGAAAAATGACGTGGGAGGAAACACTCTATCTGACATTGAGGTGTAACTGCAACAACCAAGGCAGGCATTCATTTGCATTGGCAAGAGACCCTAGTATACCTACACTGCCCTCCCCCACATTGCAAATGATTAAAAATAAGTTTAAAAATATCCAGTCAAATAAACTATGAAAAATATAAAATTTGGAGCTGGGGAGATGGCTCAGTGGAGAAAGTACTTGCCATGCAAGCATGAGGACCTGAGTTCAGATCCCAGCACCACATAAGGTGCCAGGCAAGATGGAGTGTGCCTATTATGCAAGCACTGAGTAGACAGAGACAGGGAATCCCTGGGACTCACTGTCTAAGAAGTCTAACCATGTCAGCGGACTCTAGATTCAGTAAGAGTCACTATATAAAAGAGAGCAATTGAGAACGATGCCTGATGTCAACTTCTGGGCTCCACATGCACGTGCACCAGCACTTATATGCACTCACACACATACAAACATGCAGATATACATGCATACCACATACATATATACATGTGAAAATAGTAAATTTAAAAATAGATTCAGGGCTGGAGAGATGGCTTAGCAGTTAAACGCTTGCCTGTGAAGCCTATGGACCCCGGTTCGAGGCTCGATTCCCTAGGACCCATGTTAGCCAGATGCACAAGGGGGCACACACATCTGGAGTTCGTTTGCAGTGGCTGGAAGCCCTGGCATGCCCATTCTCTCCCTCTCTCTCTCTCTCTCTCTCTCTCTCTCTCTCTCAGTCTCTCTCTCCTCCTCCTCTCTGTCACTCTCAAATAAATAAATAAATAAACAAAAAATTTTAAAGAAAAAAAAATAGATTCAAATTGTTGGGACCTAAGGCTAGACAGAAGGTTCTTAGACTTGATACTAAATGTACAATATATAAAAGGAAAAATTCATTAATTTGGACTCTACCAAAATCCCACATAAAGAGGATGGGAAGACAGGCCACAGACTGCAAGAAAATGCAGGTAATCCACATCACTGATGGAGGGCTAGCATCTAGGATACAAAAAGAATTCTGAAAACTCTACAGCACAAAAACATGATCAATTAGAAAACAGACAAAAGACAAAAGCACATATCTCTCAGAGAAGGCCCTTTTATGGAAATACCACAGAGAAGTAGAACCACAGATATACCACACATGTATCAGATTAATGAAAAGAATGTCACTCAGTGCTGGTGAGGATGCTGAGGAACTAGATTATTCACACATCTCTGGTGCGAATGTAGAAAGGCCAGCTGCTCTGGAAACAGCTTGGTAGTTTCTTGTAAAACCAGACATACAATCACCATCTAACCCACCCATTGATACCTTGGGCATGTTTATCCCAGAAAAATGAGAACTAATGTCCACATAAAAATCCACACATAAATGTTGACAGCAGTTATAGTGGTAACAGCCCCAAATTGGAGTCAACCCAAATGTCCTTTAACAGGTGACTGGTGAAGCCAACTAGAGCACATCCATACCATGGAATATTGCTTGGCAGTAAAAGGAACAAATTATTGAAACACATAGAAACAGATGAATCTCCACATGATTTTGCTTAGTGGCAATAATTCCAACCCTAACTGATTCCATTTATAAAACAGTTACAAATAACAGAATGAGAGACAGTTAGTGGTCGCCAGAGCTTGGGAACCTGGGGGTGAAGGAAGCCAGGGGTGAGGGTGATTATGAAGGGATCCTGGGGGAATCCCTGATTTTGTGCTGCTGAGTTGCATTTTCCAATATTTTAGACACTAGTTCTTTGTTGGTTATGTAATTTTTAGATATACTTATCACATTCTGTATCTGGTTTTTCCTTTCTCATCCCATTGGCTTTCCTAGAGCAGTATCTTGTCTGTGGTGGTGGACACAAGAACCTACACAGGTGATAAAATTACGTAGAAATAAATACACACACATAAAAGTGAGTTAAAGTAAAACAGGAAATTTGAATAAAATCAGTGGGTTACGTCAATGGAAGTTTCTGGGCTATGATATTATCCACACATTATGCAGCCTCAGATTCAAGCAGCCATGGGTGGGAATTATTTGGGGAGAAAATTCTGTCTGCACTGAAGAAATCTTTTTCTAGCCATCAATCCTTAAACGATACAGTATAACAGCTTTTTGTACAGAATCCATCTTACATTAGGTATGCCAAGTCATCTCGAGTGATTGGAAGTACAGGAGAATGTTTGTAGTCTCTTTGCAAACACTATACCATTTTATGTGGGGGCCTTGAACAGACACAGATTTGGCATCTTTAGAGATTGGGAGGTCCTGGAACCAATCCTCAAGTGATGAATATACTATGGGTTATGGAAAATGTTACCATTGGGGAAAACTGAGCAAAATATAAAAGAGATCTCTCTCAATTATTTCTTACAATAACATATAAATCTATAATTACCTCAATAAAAATTTCAATTAAAAATAATAAAGAAGCATAACACTATAATCCAGGGGAAAAGGCATGGTGGGCCTCATGAAGTCTCCCAGCCTGTTCCTCAGGGTGGTCCAGGAGTCTCAGTGCTTCGTGGACCCACACCCACTCCAATCTCTGCTTACACAGGGAGCACTGTCTGGGCGTCTCCCCGTGTGAGGAGTGAGATGGCAGAGATGCTGTTCCCAGGAGATACTGCGCTGTCAGTGCAATGTCACAGCCGCTCAGAGGGGCTCAGGGCTCGTTGGGCAGGAAGGCCAGTGAGGAGGAGCCCTGCACACGTGGAAGTCATCAGCCCGCGGGTGTGCAGCTGGGTCTGCTCACACTTAGTTTCTACTGTGTTTAAAACCCAAGGGGGAGGCCTGGGCAAGGCTTCAGATGAGTGTTCAAGGTTCCTCAAAGCTGCCTGCCTTGGCTAAGCAAGCAGTTCTTTGTGAGTGCAACAATGAAGACCAACTTTAAAAGGCTGACGTAGAAGAGAAACTGGAGGTGGTATCAAAAGGAATGTGCCTTGGGCTGGGGATATAGCTAAGTGGCAGAGCACTTGCCTGGCATTGAGAGGCCCCAGGTTGGATCCCTAGAACTTCAAAGAAACAAACAACAACAAAAAAACCCCACTGTGCATTTGCAAAACAATCTCAGAGTGGATGGAGCACAGAGCTCTCCACAGTCCTCCTGAGACTCACCTGTGCTCAGGCTGTTCCAGGATCAGATTTGACCCTGGATCCGAGCTGGCAGCAAAGGAATGCTATTCAGGATTTTTGTCTCTGCCACCAAGCACTCCAAAGAATCTTATGCTCTACCTAAACTACATTCAGGGTCAAGACAAGTCTGTCTCCTCCCACTGTTCCCATATAGCTACCTCCAGGCCCATCAGTTGAGACATTCTGCATCCACATCCCTGGAACACCTACCACACTCCTGCCTCATGCAGTGCACTGGGTAAGGGACATGTCCCAAGATACAGCAGGAAGCCCTCCTGCTCTTGGGCCAGGGACCAGGGCATAAATATTGGCTTAACACCTGCAGAGGTGGCTGTACATAGCTGGAGGTGTCCTGTGAGACGTGAGTTCCAGTGGAATAGACAGGGTGTAGTGACTCTCACTGGATGCTGTTAAGACCGCATCTTCCCCATACCCAGGACAGGTCAAAGTCTGACATTTGGGGGAGAAAAAAAAGGCTTGACATTTTTGACCCACTGAGTTAAATTAGGGTTGCTTGCATGGGTGGGAGGTTATGTACTGGATGGTGGGCAGCACATCAATGGCTGTACCCCTAAAGGATGTCACTTCCCCTTGCCCAACAGTCATCAATTGCCATCATTTATTCTATAGGGTGTTATGGGTCAAAACCAAACAGCAACAACAACAATACAACATGAAAGTAAGATAGGAATCTACTGAAAAAAAGAAAGGTTTAAATGTGGAGGAAAACAGGGTAATTGCAGGGAATAGGATCAAAATACATTGTGCACATGTATGAAAGTGTCACTAACAAAAAAGATATTTGAAGATTTGATTAAAATGACCAAAGCTGTGCACTGCATGCCATGTGAAAAAGACCCCACAAAGTCCAGAGCATTCCCGCCCCCTTCTCCAGGGGAGTGTGCTTTGGTAGGGAATGGGCCTCCCAGATCCCATCCTGTTTAAGCAGGCAGCCACTCAGACACTTGGACCTGGTGTCATTGCTGACCTAGAAATTCACTGTAGAATGGAAGCCAAGGTGAAATAGGCTTTATTTTGAGGAGCGAAGTGTGTGTGTGTGTGTGTGTGTGTGTGTGTGTGTGTGTGTGTGTGTATACGTGCACATTCACTTATCACACCTGGAGAGAAATAAAAATGACTCTGTTTAACTTATTTCATCACTCTACCTCTTAAACAAAAAATTCCTGGTTAATATGTTTCAAAGAAAACTTTTTGTCATTTCCATTCTATTTAATGTAAATTCTGAAATCAATGGCATAATATCTCATGTGTTTCTTCCGCTATAGGGAAACTAACCCTTGCCCCCCTCCCTATCCTAACACACACACACACACACACACACACACACACACACACACACACACACACACAGAGCCTTTCCAAGTTAGCACATTAAAGGCCTTTAAAAAGCATCTAACACTGTCCTTCAACATCCCATGCCTTTGTTCTTGCATTCCTTTGTTCTCCTGCCAGCTCATGAGCTCTGGGGGCTGCTTTGGTGGCAAACCCTGAGCCCCTGGAATGTGGCCGCAGGTCCACAGCTGGCTCTGTGAGGCAACAAAGCAGAATGGCGAAGCACTAATCTTCCAGCCCCGCCCTCGGGGAAAGCAAGTTCAGGGAGGCAGTTGTGGGCACCACAGCTTGACGATATCAATCTCCAACAGTTCCTGCAGAGGGTCTTCTCTGCCCCTCTGTCCTTCCGTTTGGACAGCCAACATACCAGATGGGGCTGAGATGGGAGCAGAGCCTTTCTGGGCCAACCCCTCCCCCCAGCAAGACTTGTGATGAGTCCTGGGACTAATGAGGTGTCCAAGTTGCAACCCGCTTTTTGGCCCTGTCCACCCTATGGTTTGCAAGGCTGGTTAGAACTTGTTAAAGTTAAAACATATGCAGCACCTGGTTGTTGTCTAGCAGCTTAAAAAACATACGTATGGGGAATCATGCCCCAGACAGCACCCTTGCTCTGCAAAGGCTCTGAAAGCAAATACTGCTCCTAAGCGCCCCGACATCCCGGGAACTGTATCATTTGTTCAAAGCATGCCTCTCTGTGCTCACTGCTTTGCAGCATGTTATTTGCTGTCTGCCAGTGAAACCTGACCTCCCAAAGGCAGATCTGGGCGACTTACACTTTCAACACTTACACAGGCTTTTCCTCGGGTCATCATTTTGCAATTAAGTTGTTCATAAAATCTAATGGGTCAGGAGATAGTTAAGTAGTAGACTAGCAACAACTCTTGATGCAGAAAATGACTAAGCCACACACTCAGCAGGCCAGTTTTAAAAATAACATTGTTCTTGTCCATTTAGAGTTTCAAAATACTATTTTTTTATTTTGTGCTTTGTGGTGTGTGTGTGTGTATGCGTTCACCCAGGGCCTCATGCATGCTAAATAAATGCCATATACTGAGCTATACCCCTAGCCCTTGCAATATTTCCCACCCATCAGATATGTGTCCTAAAAGAATATAGTCTGCACTGGAGTCCAAGCGGGGCTTCCAACCTGGAGCATTCTCTTTTCCTTGCCCCATCTGTAAAGTCAGATAATAGTTCTCATCTACCTCCCTAGCAAGTTGTTCTAAGGAGTAGGGTAAACTAAAGTCAGCATGCAGCAATGAGTAAGTGTTTGGTATATTTTAGAGATGCATATTATTAGCAAGTTCAAAATTGCACAAGCTTTTTGGAATCATTATGACATGCTTATATACATATGTTTACCATTTAAACTTCATATATAAAAATAGCACGAAGTGAAGAGTGTGTTCTATTTATTTTTTTAATTATTTATTTATTTGAAAGCAGAGAGAGAGACAGAAATAAAAGAGTGGGGGGAGGGGGATAGCACGAACATGCCAGGACCTCTAGCCACCACAAACGAACTCCAGTTGCATAAGCCACTTTGAGCATCTGGCTGTACATGGGTAGTAGGTAAATGAGCCCAAGTCTAGGCTTTGTAGACAAGTGCCTTAACCTCTGAGCCATCTCTCCATCCCAAGAGAGTCCTCCTAATTAAAACCAAAATAATGAATGTAAATGTTTTGAAAGCACACTGTGGGTCAGCCTTTAGTGATTGGAGAATGAAGCACCTTAGCTCTGACTGCTCACAGTGAACAAATATGGTCCATGAATTAGGTTTTATTACATTTTTATCCTCTTACCTTTGTAATTGCTTCAAGTTGTTCCCCTGCTGTTAGAGTGATTTGTGGGGTGATTACGATGCCAGGATGACTGTAAATGAACGTCTGGATTAATGACAAATGATGTCAAAACCTGAGAATGTGGATGCAGACTGTAGTTAGACTAAAGAAACAAAATGCCAAGAAACCATATTAAGTGAATACTATGCTTGAAAGAAAGACCTGGTGGGATTTTTTTTTTTTAAGTTTTGCTGTGTTCCCTAAAAGTGTGCCTCAGTCTTCTCTATGCCTGACTTATTTTTTTATTTTTTATTTTTTTAGCCAAATTGATCATGAAAACAGATTAAAGTAAGGCAAAGGTGGTTTTCATGCTGAGGAAAGTAGGCAATTTGCTGGTTCCTATAGAAATAAGGCCTCCCTCAACTCTTTCCACTGGGGTCCCAGAAAGGAGGGACTCTGAGTTCACATGATCTTGAGGTGATTAAGTCCCATTCCTTCCCTCTACAGGGTTGGAAAATTAGAGCCCCAGAGCCTGCAGAAGGCAATATAGTCATTAGCTGTGGGGCTAGACCGGGATCTGCCTCCTGCCTCTCTGCTCTCCTCCGCCTCCACCCCTTCCCTCTTGTCCATCCTTGGTGCCTTTTCCCCAGTTCCTGTTAAATCCTAACAAGCTAGGCTAGGATGTGGCAGCTGACCTTCTAAGACATGATTGCTTTATAGCCACTCCTGCACCACAGGCTTGGTCTTTTTTTCTGCTTTGATGATATGAGTCCACTAAACCCTTCCCTCAGAAAGTGGGCAGAAGACTTTTTCTGGGGCTGGAGCCATTCCTTGCCTGCTAGGCCAGCTCCAAGTGCTGTGTGTGGTTTCACTGGAGCCATGGCTTAGCAATGACTGTGCTTTGGATCATAGCCTAATAAATATCCCAGTGGTCTGAATCAGAACCACACTGGGGAAATGATGCAGGGGGCACTGAACCCAAAGACACAAGGCTCTCCTAGCCACTGCCCTGGAAGCATTCTGTCCAAGTCTGCTCTGACCTAACCCCAATCACAGCTGCTCTGAGGTGGCAGAACCCAGTGCGGGGACGTGAAGCTTTGGTCTCCCAGTCTTACTCTCTAGCCCAGTCCTGCTTGGCCTGACAGATTCAAGGACAGGTAATGTCTACAGTGTTTGCTCTGTCAAATCTGCCACATCCTCAGGGCATGGAGGTCTTTGACTTAGACCTCCATGATTCCATACCTTGCCTAAGGCTAGACTCTAGCAGTGATTATGTATTCAACTGCCTGGTAGCCGGACTATGTTGCCTCCTGTCCACATCCTAACTCATGCTTATTTCTTTTTTGTTTTCAATGAGCATACATTGTTGGACAAGACAATGGGTTTCATTATGACATACTTACATGTGTGTATATTATATTTTGATCATACCCCATGACTCTCTCTTGTCCAGCCTCCTCCTACTACTGATCCCTTCATGTCTATTTTCAAAATCGAAACTACACATAAAAAGACAGCAAGTGTGCTAACATTGAACTACATACCCAGTTATCATGCATATTCTGTAGCTCTTTGCTTTCACAGGCTCTAAAATGTGGTGATTTTGAAGAATAAATGGTATGAACTCACTAAATCTACTTGTTACCCCATGTACTGAGCATATCCCAGAATTGAGAAGATACTGCCCTACCATCCTTTTGAAAAATCAAGCTGTCTTTGTCTGGCTGGGTGGATTTTGTTATGGAACTATCCCATTTCTCCATGATGTTGAAATATGTTTTCTTTCTCACTATTGTTATTTCAATACATAAAATTCTCCTATTAACATTAAAAAGTAACATAGCTCCCACATTGAGGAGTACTACCACACACAGGTCCTAAAGGGAAAGCAGTCCCTTGGTCTTCCTTATAAAGATGAGGAGGGTAACAATAACCCTTTTAATTACTGTTGAATTAAACCCATATTCAACACTGACCACATGACAGGAACTTGAGTGTTTCATGTAAAAACTTGAAATACTTGACGGCATTACTCAGCCACCATGAGCATTACTCATCATTCTAAACTATGAGAGTCGAAGGTGGAAGTGATAAGGTTGAAGTTTCCCCTCAGCATTCCTTTAAGTCTGAACCAGGCCTGCTAATTCTCCAGATTCTTATTTCTGAGGATCCAGAGGAGTGCTCCATGAAGATTACTGTCATCACTATAAGGATTGAGCAGGTGTTGTCCAATTGTGATGTCTCAACCAAATCAAGCTAATGAGTTGCAAAGAAGTTCACCCAAACTTATCAAGCTGCTAGTTGACTTGTTTCTGGACAAATTGAACTAGCAAAAGAATAAGATGGGAGCCAGGCATGGTGGTGCACGCCTTTAATCCCAGCACTTGGGAGACAGAGGTAGGAGGATCACTGTGAGTTAGAGGCCACACTGAGACGATATAGTTAATTCCAGGTCAGGCTGGACCAGAGTGAGACCCTACCTCAAAAAAACAAAAAAAGAAAAGAAAAAGAATAAGATAGGACCTTAACATACACACTAACACCGTATATTCAGCTGCTATAACTCTTGTTCAACACCTTCACAATTTATGGAGTTTTCTTCCTCAGTAGACTATAACCTTTGAGAGAACAAACTATCTCAATCATAGCTATAGCCAACCAGCTCTAACATAATATCTGACATATATGTCATGAATGAACAAGATATGGATAGATGGATAATTGAATGGCTGAACAGATAGTTGAGTAGTTGAATAGATAGATGGATAGATGATTGGAAGATGATGAGATGGACAGATGGATAATGGATAAGTGGACCTGAGTATATTCATATTGTGATCCTGTATTTGCTTTCCATTAATACTAGGAATAACATGTTTACACAATGTGAGATTGTAGAGAAACTACAATTCCTCCATCTCTATTGAAAAAAACTTGTGCAAGCAATTCTTTTTTTTAATATTTTTATTTATTTATTTGAGAGTGACAGACAGAGAAAGAGGCAGATAGAGAGAGGGAGAGAGAATGGGTGTGCCAGGGCCTTCAGCCACTGCAAATGAATTCCAGACACGTGCGCCCCTTGTGCATCTGGATAACTTGGGTCCTGGGGAGTCGAGCCTCGAACCGGGGTTCTTAGGCTTCACAGGCAAGCGCTTAACCACTAAGCCATCTCTCCAGCCCTGCACGCAATTCTTAAGACATCTCTAAAAGCTAATTGCCATGTTTTCTGGGTAAGTTTCTATTCTGTCATGTCTTTATTCAGTCAATTTTCACTTCTGATACTTTATTCTTATTATTTCATTCTAGAGGTTAGTTACTAGTTTATTTATTCTTTCTTGTTCTTGTTGACCTAATGTTCCAGAAACTATGCATGCTAGGTAATTTTTTCTTTCAGCTGTGATTAAATACCTGACTAAAAGTACTGTAAGGGAAGAAGGGTTTATCTGGCTCACAGTTCAGAAGAATGAAGTCCATCCTTCCAGGAAAGGCACAGTCTTGACCAGGAAGCAGAGTAAGTATAATGCCAGCGCTCATCTGGTGTTTTGGTTTGAATGTAAAATGTCCCCCATAGGTCCATGTGTTGGAAAACTTGGTCCCCAGCTATTGGCACTGTCTGAAAAGGTTGCGTTAATTTTAGGGGTGAGGCCTTGCTAGAGGAAGCGGGTCACTGGGGACGGGCTCTGAGATACCGTAGCCTGACCTCGGCTTCCTCACTGGCTGCAATGTGACCAGCTAGCCTCTACTTCTGCTGCCATGTTGGAAGGTACTCTCTGGAAAGATAAGTCAGGATAAACCTTTCTTTCCTTAAACTGTTCCCTGTCTGGTATTTGGTCACAACAGGAGTAAGATAACTAATAACAGCTGGATTTCTCTTTTTTCTTTGTTTACTCAGTCTGGGATTCCAGGGTGGGTCTTCTCTGTTCAAATATTTCTGGAGACACTTTCACAGATACATGCAAAGGTGTACCTCATTAATGCTCCAGGTGTTTCTTAATCCAGCCAAATTGACAATCAAAATTAACATAATTTCACCCTTTTCAAATTGATAAACACCACTTCATTTACTTATTTTTTCATTTTTTTCTCTTTTACTTATTTTAATTTATTTTTCAACAGTTGCATACATGCATATATTCACCCCCCTCTGCTTTTTTCTTATCCCCTTCACCCTTCTCCTTCCCAACAATCCCCTTCCTAATTTCATGTGTGTGTGTGTGTGTGTGTGCGTGCGTGCGTGTGTGTGTGTGTGTGTGTGTCCTACTGAGTTTAATTAGGACTGCTTGCATGAGAATAAGTAAGAGCTTATTTATTGGAGCAATGACAACTTACAAGTGGGTATACCAGTGAAGAAAATAACTCTTCCTCACCCAGCAACCATGAATTGCCAATACCTCCTCAAATGATGGGTAAGAACGCATGAACCCCTATCCATTCATGATTAATGTTGGTGGGCCTAATACTGTACAGGTCTTATGCAGGCAACCACAGCTGCTGTGAGTTCATGAGCAATAAAATAGCCATGTCGTGTACAGAAGGCAGTATTTCCCAGCACTCCTCCCTATCCTTACATTCTTTCTGTCTCCTTTTCCACAATGTTATCTGACATTTGTAGGGGTCATATACATGTCCTGTTGAGTGTTGAGCACTCAACAGTAACTTATTTTCAGCATTATGTTATAGGTGTCTGCATTAACTGTTGTTAAATGGGGTTGGGGGGGGGGGAGAAACTTAACTGACCAAGACCGAGGGTAGCACTAATCTATGGGTATACACATAAAGATTTGGAAAGAATTTTTACATGTCCATTTACCAAAATAACAGTAATAGGTTCCCCTTAAGAGCCTATGACCTCTCCACCCAAGGGCATTTGACCAGGATTACAATATCAAACATAAATTCTCTCCTATGGAACATGACTCAAATCCAATCAGAAAGTGGCTGGTTTCCCCAGCAACAGTCATGCTACTATTGCACCAGTGGGCTCATCTTCCCTGGCAAGTTGGCATTATAGTAAGCAAGGTACACAGCTTGGTAATACTGTTGATGACTTTTCTCCTCTATCAGTCTGCATAGCACCTTCTGGGAGACTGTGAAAGCTAGCCATCAGGGAGGAAGTTTCCAGATCAGTCCCTACTTGATTTCTTCATGGTTTGCAGCAATAGGATCTTACCATCTCAATATGATGGGCAGCTAAGAGCCATGGTAACAGCCTGCATAGTTTTGGAGGCCTCTTGACCAACATCTCCCTGACCAACAACTCACAGAAGTATCTCAAACCAGGACCTGGGTCTTCATTTAATAATTGATGACTTTTTGGGTTTGTTGTTTTGAGATAGGGTCTCCTTATAGCCCAGGCTGACTTGGAATCCACTATGTAGTCTCAGGGTGGCCTTGAGCTGACAGTGATCCTCCTACCTCTTCCTCCCAAATTCTGGGATTGAAGGCATGCGCCACCACACCTGACACCTATGAGTTTTGAGAGCAGCATATATCACTAGTGCAGGGTACCTCCATTTAAATTTTTAAAAATTATATATTTTATCTTACCAAATAGTAGATTGGCATATTTTTTCAAACATCGTTAGTGTTGGTTAACCAACCCCTTTCCTCTTTCCCATCCCACTATGTCCATTCCTGCTTAAATCTTTCCACCTCTCAGCATCCCCCACTCACTCCACTTTCATATCACTATATACAGCACTGTAAACAATAACATTCCACCCCTGACCCCCCACAGACTCATGGCCATCTCATAATACAGAATAAGTTTATTTCAACTTCAAAGCCCCTTGTATTGCCAGGTATTGTGGCACATACCTTTGATCCCAGCATTCTGGAGGCTGAGGCTAAGCTAGTGGGATCACTATGATTTCAAAGTCAGCCTGGTGATAGAGACTGAGCTCCAGATCAACCTGGAACTAGCGTGAGGCCCTTCCTCAAGAAAAAAAAAAAAAAGCAAAACAAACAAACAAATTTAAAAAAACCCTTGTATCAGTTAATTTCTCAGTACTAAGGCAAAATACTTGACTAGAAGCAGCTTGTGGAAGGAAAGTTTATGTCAACTTACAGTCGTGAGGGGAAGTCCAAATGGTGCAGAAAGCATGACAGGAGCAGGAAGCTGGAGTCACATTGTCCTGTCAGCTGGGAGAACGCAGAAAGTGTGAGAACAGCAAGCAGGCTGGACTACAAAGCCTTAAGACCCACCCCCAGGGACACATTTCCTCAGCAAGTCTCCACCTCCTAAAAGTTCTAAAATTTTCCTGTAGTTCCACCAACTGGTCATTAGATCTTCAAACACATGAGTCTATGCTAGACAGTTTCTACTCAAACCACCACACCCCTTACAGTCTTAATTTCAACATTAATCAAAGATTCAAAGTCTTTTCTGAGACTCCAGGCAATTTCTTAACTGTGATCCCTATAAAACCAATTAAAAAGCCATACTTCCAATATACAATATCACAGTGTAAACATTCCAAAAAGGAGGAAAGATTGGATCGAAGAGGAAAACAGAACAGGGTAAACATCAAACACTAGTTCCATGTCGAGCATCTGGAGCTCCTGGCATCACCTGGGCTCCAACAAACCTTTAACAGCCCACTGCTCATTGTTGCCTGTCGTACATGTAGCATCTCTCTTGGGCCCGTTCCACCCTATGCCTGAAACTTTCTTTGGCCAACATCCCATGTTTCTGGAATCTCCAATATTTTGGGATCTCTAACTGCGAATTGGGCTTCATAGCTTCATACAATACTTTTTCAGGGCCTTCTAGCATGGAATCCCACTCTGCTATGCATTTCCTGGCCTCAGCATCTTACTGGAGCCTTGGTGCAAGACTCCACAACCCCATAATTCTTGCATTTGGTATGCCTGAAAAACCATTAGCACATAAAAAATGCTGCCAAGTTCTGCTGCTGGTTATAGATGTTGTCTGAGCCTCTTCTATCTACCATAGCTGTGGTGATCTTTGCATTCCTTGGTGGTAACACTTCCCTGGGTGGTTAATTTTGAGCAGGGTATCCCTTCCGTGGCACTCTTAGTTCATGTGTCCTTTCAAATGAACTTGTATTTTTTCAAGCTGGACTCTTCAAGGGGTGGTGTCTTGCTCTCAAGGCACCTTTCCTATTGTCCATGTGCAAAGTGTGAAGCTAACGCCTTCAAGCTGCTTTCTCTGTGCCCTTCTTGTCCAGCAACTTTAAACTCACTAGAAGTCTTTACAAACTGTACATTGTCTTTCTTCTCCAGTTGCTGCTTTTTCTCACTTTAAACCTGAATTAAGAAGTGAGCCACAGCCTGATTGCTATATGTTGTAGTCAAATTCACATTGCTGGCAGAAATCACCTGACCAAGAGCAGCTTGTAGGAAAAAAGGTTTATTTTCACTTACAGACTCAAGGAGAAGCTCCATGATGGCAGGGAAAATTACAGCATGAGCAGAGGGTGGACATCACCACCTGACCAGCATCTAGTGGACAACAGCAACAGGAGAGTATGCCAAACCCTGGCAAGGGGAAACTGGCTATAACACCCATAAGCCAACCCTCTGCAATATACTGCCTCTAGGAGGCATTAATTCCCAAATCTTCATTAGCTGGGAACCTAGAATTCAGAACACCTAAGTTTATGGGGGGCACCTGAATCAAATTACTACATTCCACCCCTGGCTCCCAGAAATTAGTAACCATCCATGATATAATATAATACATTCAGCCCAACTTTAAAAGTTTCTGTATTTTTTATCAGTCCCAATTGATATTCAAACATTCTCATAGCCTGAGATCTTGTAACGGAGCCATAATACCAAAAAAAAAAAAAAAATCCCCCCAAAACCCATAAAGGCACAGAACAAACACTCACACTGCAAAAGATGGCATTGTGTATAACAAAGAAATATTCCCAACCAATGCAAGATAAACAGAGCAAACTTCAAACTCTGTAGCTCCAAGTCTAACGACTCTGGTCAATGATAAGTCTCCCAAGTCCGATAATTCTAATCACTGACAAGTCTATGGAATTCCAATTCTGCCCCTCCAGCTAGGCTACTCACAGTCCTGGAAAACTTCATAAGGACCATCAGCTCTCCTTAGCAACCATCTCATAGTCCTGCCATCTTCACTGGGTCTCCACTGCAACCCAGGATCACCATGTAGGCAAACCAGCAAACCTGCTTCACACTGCCCATGGCCATTTCCAAAACACAAGACCATGCTGCAAATTCAATGACCCTCTCTTTACTGTATTTCTTATACTCCATAACACCAGGTGGAGTGCCAAGTTGTTAATCCTGGGGGGGAGGGGTGGAATAGAGCAGACTTTGAAGAATTACACACTCCTTCAACATTCGGGCCCCTCAAAAAGATTGCATTCTTTCTGGTGACCCAGTGTAGGTCAGTGGGTCCAATCTCAGTGGTTCTAATCTCTCATACAATTGCAGCTGAACAAGCAGCAGTTTTGACCCAAAGATTTCATTTTTTCTGTGCCGTATTCCTCTGCTCACACCAGTCCACTTCTATGCAATGCAACCCTGCAAAATTTTTTAGGACATGGGAATAACAGCAAGCCTCTCACTCAAACTACTTCTAGACCAGTCCAGGCAAAGCTCTTTCTCACTCTCACAGGCCAAACCTCACAGTCCATAGTTCTTACTGCATTCACGTCTTTCAAATCTCACCAGAACAGTCCATAAAGCTGTACTTATAGTACTATAAGGTGTCTCTGAGGAAAAGGTTTCAAATACTCCCATATTCCTCTTGAAAATCAGCTCCAAAAGGTCAAAGACATACAGTCAGATGTCTAGCAACAATCCCACTCCTCTGGTACCAACTTTGCTGTTGCAATTAGGTTCACATTGCTGGCAATAATCACCTGATCAAGAACAGCTTTGGGGACAAAAGGTTTATTTTGGCTTACAGACTCTAGGGGAAGCTCCATGATGACAAGGGAAAATGACAGCATGAGCAGAGAGTGGACATTGCCTCCTTGCCAACATCAGGTAGACAACAACAACAAGAGATTTTGCCAAACACTGGCAAGGGGAGTCTGGCTATAACACCCATAAACCTGCCCTCAACAATATACTGCCTCCAGGAGGCATTAATTCCCAAATCTCTATCAGCTGGAAACCAGCATTCAGAACACCTAAGTTTATGGGGGACACCTGAATCAAATCGCCTCACTATGTTATCTTGAAATTTCCTCTTTCAAACAACTAATCCATGGCCTTTGGTTTGCGATTCATGTAACTTCTCAGGACCCAGCAGAATATGTTAAGATTCTTTGACAGAATGTAACATGAAGACCTAGAATTCAATTCCTGATGGAAATTTTCTTCCCTCTAGAACCTTATGAACTGGGACTTAACTGTGCACATTTCTGCAGGCATTCTGGTCTTCCTCTCTCCCTCCAGAACAGGCTATGAAACCCTGCTTATAGCATTCTAGGTTTTCACTAGACTGCACCTCCAAGTTGCTACATGGCTTCTTAAAACCAGTTCCAAACATCTATGAGCCATATGGTCAGGTTTTGTTTTTATTTCCCAATATCAATTTTCTGTATTAGTTACTTTCCTCATTGCTGTGATTAAATACCTAACAAAAACCAACTTAAGGCAGGAAGGGTTTATTTTGACTCACAGCTCAGAGGAGTGGAGTCTATCATGGCTGGGAAGACTTGGCAACAGAACAGCACTAACCAGGAAGCAGAGAAAGGGGATGCCCATGCTCGGGTTTCTACCAGTTCCTTTTTTATTAAGTCCAGGACTCCAGACAATGGTAGACACTACCTACATTCAGAGTTTGTCTTCTGTCCATACCAAAGGGTATGCCTCATTAATGCCCTCACTCTATGGTACTGGGCTACTGATAAATTTTACTAAGAGAAATTCCATCATTGTCACATCTACTCAAGATATCATTGAAACATATTAGGTCATTCTGTCATAGCAAAACACCACAGACTAGACAACTTAGAGGATGCAAATTTACTACCTCATAGTTGGAAGTCCCTGGTCAATGTTCCAGATGTTTAGTTTCTGGTACAAGCTCTTCCTAGGATTATGATTATGGTTTATTATCTATATATATGGAGTTTGTCAATACAAAGTTTTATTAAAAGGTAGAATGGGGACATAGCAAGAAAATATTGTATCAATGCAGGATCAAAAATTAACAGGGCCAACCTCAAATCCTACATTTCCATGTATGGCACCTGAGACTTGAAATGAAATCCTTTGGGTTCAAAAGATTTGAGCACTCCACCTCTCTAGCTGTGCTACTTCCAGCCTGGGAAGAGTCCACCCCCTGCCTGCAGCTTTCCTTGATGGCTGTCCTATAGTCCACCCCCAGCCTGCAGCTTTCCTTGATGGCTGTCCTATAGTCCTGGCATCTCCCAAATCCACTGTATCCCATGGTTCATTTTCATAGTTCCATGCCATCACCTCATATAGCCCTCCATGCAGGGACTTCAATCCTGTCTCACATCTCCAGAACCATGTGCACTGCATAACTCTCTTAAAACATATTAATGCTTCCAAAACCAGTACCAGGTGGACACCAACAACAACTTTGTAATCTTAAGGGGAATGTAACTTTGAGGAGCAGGAATCTCTTTCTGCATTCTTTCTTCAGGGACCTTCCTTTTAAGACTCACTGATTCAGCTAGAGTAGCTAGCCAGCAAGCCCTTTCTTAGCCTTCCCAGTGCTGGGATTATAGGCTCACATCACCACACCTGGTGTTTGATATGTGTGCTAGGGATCCAAACTCCAGCTCTCATGCTTATACAGAAAGTACTTTACCCATTGAACCTTCTCCATACCCTCTACATGACTATTATTAATCATCAGTTTCCTTGTGCTGTGAAGGTCCTCTGCAAGTCAAAGGGTATCATCATCTCCGGACTGCTAATTTAAAAATACTGAAAGCAGAAAGTAATAAGATCCTATTTTCATGGTGATTTTTCTTTCCCACAGCAGTGAGTTGTAACTGTGATGATATTATATTCTTTCTTCTGAAAGGAATAATCTTCAAAAATAAATGCAAGTTGTCCCAATTACATAAACAGATTTTTAAAAATCCCTCACATGTTGGGCTGGAGAGATGGCTTAATGGTTAAGGAAATTGCTTGCAAAGCTTAAGGACCCAGGTTCAATTTGCTAGAACCCATCTAAGCCAGATGCACATGGCTGTGCATGAATCTGGAGTTCATTTGCAGTGTCTGGATGCCCTGGCATACCAAATCTCTCTCTCTTTCTTCAAATAAAATTTTAAAAAATTTAAATGTTTTAAAATTCCCCTCCATTTTGTTATAATCACTAACTGTGGATAGAACATTAGAGGAAGCTTTGCAATAAAAATTATGTCCTGCCAGGCATGGTGGCGCACACCTTTAATCCCTGCACTCGAGAGACAGAGGTAGGAGGATCACCACGAGTTTGAGGCCAACCTGAGGCTACATAGTGAATTCCAGGTCAGCCTGAGCTACAGTGAGAACCTACCTCCAAAAAAAATAAAAATATTATGTCCCAAGCAAATAAACTTGTTGCAGAAAAAAATTTCATTCTTGTGGTCAGAGACAGGTGCCTCACTAAAGTTCCATCTCTGTTGTCTAATCTTCCACAGTGGAGATGTCACCTTTGAAAAGTCTACTGATTATAACAGCATATCTTAACAAGAAGAAACAGTGAGTGTTATAAAGTCAATTCTAATAGCCACTCATAGTTGATGATTACATAACTTGATACAACTGTTTTCCTGTATGATGCTTTTGTTCTGGGTAGTGTTTTCCCCGCCACCCATTGGGTTTAGATTGTTGAGTGTCCAGCATGCCCCAAGCTCAGAGCTGGGACAGGCCTGGTCACTATCCTCAGGTTGTATACACAGTCAATGCTTAACTGTATTTTGAGCTATAGTTAAAAGAATGTAGAAGCCAGGCATGGTGGCACACACCTTTTAATTTCAGCACCTGGGAGGCAGAGGTTGGAAGATTGTCATGAGTTTGAGGTCACCCTGAGACTACATAATGAATTCCAGGTCAGCTTGAGCTAGAGTGAGACCATCTCTTGGAGGAGGGGTGGAAGAATGTGTAATTCCTTAGTGATACATTTGTCTAAAAGTGTTCCTGTATTATACTTATAACAGAGAATCAGGATACCAGAGCTATGAGCAACTAATCTATAACATTGTGAACCAAATTTTGTTTTAATTTGCCAAGACATCATGATAGTACTTTGATAGTGTTATAGATCAGTTTTCTATAATGAATTACTATAAACTGGGTGGTTTAAGCAATAAACATTTATGTCTCATGGTTCTGGTGGCTGGAAGCTTATGGGTAGAATTCTGACATGGCCAGGTGCTGGTGAGGGCTCGGCCCTGGGTTGTAGACAGCTGGCTGCTCATTGTGTCCCTGAGTGCAAAGTGTAAGCACAGCCTCCTCCTCCAGCCTCTTCAAAGGGGCCTGTCCATTCATGAGAGCTCCACTCTCCTGATCTAATCACCTCCTAAATCCCCACCTCCAAATACCATCACACTGAGACTAAGGTGTCAACGTATGGATTTGGAGCAATAAACACACCCTCTTCCTAGGAGATGCCATCTCATTGACAAGTGTTACTGATGAACCACTCTTTAAAAGTCTGTTTTGTGACTAGTGCTGTTGAGGGTTAAATGTTTAGGGTATAAAACAAAAGACAAAATCTTGGGCTTGGTTGGGGATCACAATGCTTCTTGTTAGGAAGGTATTCATCTTGGGGACATAGCTTGCATGGGACCTGAGAGATAGTGATAATAGAGACAGTGAGGAATATAGGTGCAAGGATACTGGTAAGGGAGATAATGAGGTCCAAAAGATGAAGAGCCTGTTGATGCCAGACTTAGGAATTTGGATTTGACTCAAAAGGCTGTGGTATACCTTCAAAGCATCTTCAGAAGAGAGTGGCAGGACACATTTGCTTGGAGGATGATGTCTGGGGACAGTGTTTTCAAAGATGTAGGAAGGATAAAAATGAAATAGGAGAATTTATAAAATAACTCAGAAGCAGATAGTGCCTAAGGGATCAGATAATGGTAGAAAGTTGTTACCACTGTATCCTCGGGGGCCAATACATACTTTTCTGTTTTAGTCCGCATTCTGTTATTGTAAAAGGTACTTGAGCTAATCAACTTATAGCAAAGAAAGATTTATTTTGGCTCATAGTTTTGGAGGTTTCAGTCTGTGAAGGATTATCAGTACTGTTTGGGGGCCTGGTAAAGCAGAGTGTCATGGTGGGGAGCACATGGTGACACAAGGCTGCTTGCCTTTTCTGAAACATGACGGAAGAAGAGGAGGAATCCAGCATCCTGCAGTTCATCAACTGACGAGTTTTCTTCTTTGATGTTTCATAAGTGTACTTCAATGTTCTCCTTATTTATTTATTTATTTATTTATTCTCCTTAATTATTTCTTCAATGCCTGGATACTTCACAGTGACATGACTTCTGAATGGTGGAAACAGTAGCTCTCAACCTGTGGATGCTGGGAAGCTGGTTAAATCTCTATAGATTTTTGGCTTCCTCTGAGTCACCAGAAGCCTAGGGATATTCATCCCTATTACCAAGAGATTCTGGTGTGGATGGTTCCAGAATCACACTTTGATATCCGTGACCAGGGTCCAGAGAATAGATGTGACCAGGTCAGCCTATGCTCCACAGCTCAGCGCTTGCACGGAGCAATCCCCTGGTCCTCTCCCATTAGAAGTGCTGATGCTCAGGCTGTTCAGCTCCATAAAACAGGGCTACCTTTCCCTAATGCTCAGAGTATCACCACCACCCTTTGCCCAGAGAACTTTCATCAGAATGAAGCTAACATCCTGAAGCACACTGTGATCACAGTACATGCAGCATTTCCATAAATAACCCTATGGGCCGTCAACTTTCTGTACTACTATACTATGTGCTTATGGAGGCATTGATATTCCTGCTTCATTTCAAAACTACTCCCTGGAAGGGTTTTAACCCAGTACCATCGCAATAGTGCATGATGTGTGTTGTGCCAGAGACAGGTCTTATGGCTGTCACCAAATTCTTAACGGGGTTTGGGACCAGGGAAGAGTTTAGAAGTGAAGACTATTGGGCATGATCCTTGAGACTCAGTGTGATGTGGTGCTGGGTGATCGCAAAGGAGTCAGGAGGAAGGAGAGGCCCAGGGGGCTGTTCTCTGATATATGTGGTGCAGTGAAGGGTGGTGGCTAATCATGGCCCTTCCCTCTAAGGATGGGGAGCATAGGTGGTCAGAGGAACCACCTGACCTTCAGGTACCTCATAGACAGCAACATACAGAATCCTACAGAAACAAGCAAGTAGCTTAGTTCAACTTTGGCTATGTGAGAACTGAGGACACCATGGCTGAAATCCTAGAAGCTGCCAGAATTCTGACATGGGAATTAAATAGACCCTTGGATTGCAAAGAGATGAAAAACCACCCTTCAACATGGCAGGCTTTGTAGTTCAAAGCCCAATCTGTAGGAGTTATTTAATGCTGCTTTATTGTAAGGAAAACTATTCCAAAAAATCCAGGAACTTCCTGAAGAAATAATTTCAAGCAAAACTGACATCCTTTCTTCTGGCATGGTGCACTCAGCCTCCCCTTGCTCAGGTGGACAATACAGAGTCTCTTCCTGACCCCAGAGTTGGATTTTGTAGATGGTGGTGGTGATCCCCAGCAATTCTCCAGTCTCTGCTCCCCTGTGGGATTGGGGTTACAGATGTGAGTGTCCATGCCCAGATGTTTATGCAGGTACTGGGTATCAAATTCAAATGATTTCTTAGGCCTCAAGCTTTCACAGGATGTATTCTTAACTGCTGAACAATTTTTTCAGCTTGGCTCTGGGAGTTCTTATTGAACAACCTATATGGCTAAGGCATGATGATCCCAACAGGAAACAGATTTATTTCAAGGAGCAACAATTCCATGGACAAAGGTTATAGAAATATGTTTGTTATATTAAGTTACCATAATAATAATTTTATTAGATGTGGTTATATAGCACTTGACTCTGCAAAAAGACTCCCAACATGATATGTTTAGGTAATATAGTAAATCCCAGCCCCTATATTATAGCCATAGTCCAAAGAATTATAAGAAAGATTAGCATTTAGAATGGAATGTGAGGGAAAAGTTGCTGACACCAATAGTATATCTAAGATTGTGAACAAAAGGACATTAGCCTACAGTAACAGTGTGGCTGTGACCTGATTTGTATGTCAGAGGATGCACTGCATTTTAAGGAAATGATAAGCCACAGTATAAATGGCTTATAGTGGGAAAATCACTCACCAGTAAAGACAGACCCAGCAGGCTCTCCTTTGTCTCAATTCAGAAGATGTCCCCTTGGGAGCAAGAACTGGTGAAAACATACTCCTGTAAAATGGTAGGTTTATCTCATGAAGGGAAACTGGCTCTTTGTTTCTTATTTTGCCTATAATCATGGTTGTCATCTGGGGTAATATTTGCCCCCTCTCAGACCTAGGAGGGCTGACATTCTTTCTGGGCTTGGCAGTGGCCCAGAAATTGTGGTCTTTCCCTCATATCCTGTACAAGGCCCCAGCTGGTATACTTTTGTCAACTTCTAGAGTTAGGGACCTCTCCAAGGCAAAGAAAGAGCAGAGACATGCCTTTTTTATAGACTCTGGAGCTGGGAAATAATATAGGAGCAGGGTTTAGGGAGAAAGGTGTCAAAAGATGATGGCCAGCTGGGCATGTTGGTGAACTCTTTTAATCCCAGCACTCTGGAGGCAAAGGTGGGAGGATTACTGTGAATTTGAGGCCACTCTGCGACTACTTAGTGAATTTCAGGTCAGCTTGGACTAGAGCAAGACTACCTCAAAAAACAAAAACCAACAACAAAGAAAGCTTATACCTTTCTAATGGTGGAATAAGCCCTGGAGATAAATGAGTTGCCACAACAAAATCAAAGCTAGGGGGGCTGGAGAGATGGCTTAGCGGTTAAGCGCTTGCCTGTGAAGCCTAAGGACACCGGTTCGAGGCTCGGTTCCCCAGGTCCCACGTTAGCCAGATGCACAAGGGGGCGCACGCATCTGGAGTTCGTTTGCAGAGGCTGGAAGCCCTGGCGCGCCCATTCTCTCTCTCTCCCTTTATCTGCCTTTCTCTCTGTGTCTGTCTCTCTCAAATAAAAAAAAATTAAAAAAAAAAATCAAAGCTAGGGCTGGAGAGATGGCTTAGTGGTTAAGGCACATGCCTATAAAGCCTAAGAGCCCAGGTTTGATTCTCCAGGTCCTATGTAAGCCAGATGCACATGGTGGCGCATACATTTGGAATTTGTTTGCAGTGGCTGGAGGCCCTGGCATGCCCATTCTTTCTCTCTCTCTCTCTCTCTTTCTCTCCATCTCTCTAGTAAATAAATAAATAAAAATAAATCTTTTTAAAAAGTCAAAGCTACATGAACTATATAAGTCCATAAGGGAAGTGTTATTCTATGGAAACCAAAACACCACAACCCAGGTGAAGAAAAAAAAAAATGCATATCAGAATGGCGAGAGCAGCATCCTAGAGCCTCCATGGCATCTTTCAGGGTTGTTCACCCTCAAAGTGGCCTGAAAGCTGAACTGATTTCCCATGTCCCAGTAGTCTTTCTTATTGATGGGTACTACAACTGTTGTCAAGACATCTTACAGAATGTGAGGAACCAAGAAAGTGATAGGGTAAGTTTTTATGTGTAAAGTATAAGCATATATGATGACATTTACCATTTCATTTAGTCAGACCCCATCCAGGGATATATACTGGCATTGCACTGTACCAAAGTGCTTACCGTGGAGCTACCAGGTCACTAGTGAGTTCCAGAAGGTGATTTATTCTTTATTCTCAATTAATTGGAAGTTCTCCAAGTTACTAATATGGTCAACTCTATTCATTAAATACAAATTCAGCTTTTTTAAAAATGATATTTATTTATTTGTTTAATTATTTATTTGAGACAGAGTGAGAAAGGGCACACAAGGGCCTCTAGCCACTGCAAATGAACTCCAGATGCATGTGCTACTATGTACATCTGGCTTACATGGGACCTGGAGAATCAAACCTCCATCCTTATGTTTCACAAACATATGACTTAACCACTAAGCCATCTCTCCAGCCTACAAATTCAGCTTAAAAAAGATCCTAACTCTAGTGATTTTGAATAAAGTATGGGTAACAATAGTCATCCCGGAATTTTCAATAATGTCCAGGAGCCATTATAATGTTGTATGTCAACTGGAAAAGGAGCAGGCTTGACGCAGGTGCTCTGACATGAGTATCACAGATCTTATTCAAGAGTTGGCTGTGTAGACTGAGGGCCTAGCTCAGTGTAACAGCACCTGCTGATAATGTGTGTGAAGCCCTGGGTTCAATCTCCAGCACAAAAAGGGGAGATGGAATTGACTGTGGAAAACATGAGAGAATGTTTATCCTGAATTTTACCTTCTAAGATATGAGATGAAAATCTAGTGAAACATGGGCTGGAGGATGGCTTAGTGGTTAAGGTGTTTACCTAAAAAGCCAAAGGACCTAGGCTCAATTCCCCAGGATCCACATTAGCCAGATACATAAGGGGGAACTCATGTCTGGAGTTTGTTTGCAGTGGCTGGAAGCCCTGGCATGCCCTTTCTCTCTCTCTCTCTCTCTCTACTCCCCCCCTCTCTCTTTCTCTGTCAAATAAATAAATAAAATAAAAAATATTAAAATCTAGTGAAGCAAATGCACATTTAAATAAAGTTTTCCTAATGTCTTTAGCTTTACAAGCACTTCAACTCTTGAGTGACAAGTTAGACAGCATGGTCACTCTTAGAATTCACTCAATGTAAAACATCATAGTGAGGGAGAGAGCAGTTCTTCAAGATGGTCCTGTTGTGTTAATGCAGAATTGCAATGCCAAATGCTCGGCATATTCCTTCCCTCCCCCATCAAATATCTGCTTAGTTCATACCCTGTGACCACCTCCACTTCTGGGATTAGGAAGGTATTTTCCATAAAGCTTGAGAAACTCACAATTTAGTAATAAAGGAATGATCTTAGCCAATAAATATGATAAGTTCTAGAATAACTGTATTAGTCAGTTTCTGTTGCTAAGATAAGAAACTTAAAATGAGGGGAAGTTTATTTTAGTTCACAGGTAGTCCATGTTTAGTTTGCCCATCACTTAGTGTGTGTAGAAGGAGCATGTCGTGGGAGGAAGGGAGGGAGGGAGTGGCAAAGCAAAGAATCCCCCGTGGGTGGGAAGCTTAGAGAAAGAGGAAGAGACCAGGATCTCATGGTCCTCTCCAAGGGCACACTCCCAATGACTAGAATCCCGCCTTCTAAGCCCCACACTTAAAGGTTCCACTACCTCATAGCATTATGGGCCAAGTGCCAAGCCTTTGACATGTGAGCCTTTGAGAGTGGGCACTCTACATTCAGTTATTACAACAGAAAATTCTGGAGAAGACTCCTTTATAAAGAAAAGGGTTTTATTTTTGTTTGTGGTTTTGAAGAAGCAAGGCAAAAAAAAAAGGGGGGGGCCTCACTGAGTGAAGCCTTTCTTGCTGGCAGCCCAAAGAAATACAGAATATAACACACACACGTGTGTGTGTGCGTGTGTGTGTGTCCGTCCTCTTTACATAGGGCCACAAGCATCCAGTCATCAGACCTCCACACTGTTGACCTCACGTAATGCTAATGACTTCCCAAAGGCCCCACTTCTAAACACTGCAGTCTTCATACTTCACATGGGGATTAAACTACACAAGCTCAGTGGAGGACAAACCATAGAAGGCTGTGCAAGCAGAATGTTCTGAGTGCTTAGAGAAGAGTGCTGGAAGCTGGAGAAGGCCCCCGAAGCATGCATGCTGCTGCCGCCACCACTGGGGAAAACCAACAGTCAATGGTTAGAACATGGCTGAGTAAGGGTTCCAGAGAAAGCCCATGGATGGGTAGCAAAAACTCACCATGACTCAGTTATCTCTAAAGAAGAGAAGCTACGGGAAGGCGGGGAATTAAGTTGGACCAGAAAGGTTTCACATGTCCCACATAGAACTGACTCAGGGAAAGAGGGGGAAAGCTTGTTATGTTCTTGGCTGTAACTGACAGGAGGGTTTTTATCATAGTCAAGATCAACCTGAGGGGTGGCAGATGTCAAGGAGAAAGGGGGACAGATTGGCGCAAGGCTTCTAAGGTAGGCAAGGATGTGGACACTGAGAACACCTACTCCTCCGTCTCCAACCAGGGAGTGGGTGGGTTAATACATCCTGTGTGGTACTTTTCTCTTTGGAGAGGTCTGGAATGGATGTCTCTGACTATGGGATTTCAAATCAGGACCTGGCAGTAAGGGAATTCTGGAACTGGCTCTCACTGCCTTGCCAGTCTGCCCATGAACTTGGTCCTTGCTTGGGGTCACTAGTGGGTCTTGTCATGCTTCAGAAAATCTGCGGTTGTCAAAGACCCCACAAGGCAAAAAGCTCTATCAGCTAGCAACTGGCCACCTTGTTCAAGAGGAGCTTGGGGGACAAAGTAAAGGAGGGAGGCCACCATGTTTCTCCTTCACAGTGACTCTCTCAGGTCTTAGAGAAGACTCCGATGTGGAACCACATATTTTTTTCTTTGCTTACCAAGTCCTGGGTGACTTCAAACACGGTGCTGAAAAAAAAAGCCACTTAGGTGAAATATTTTTCCCTGGGCTCAAAAATGAGCCAGGTGGTCAGTCACTGAGTCAAGGAACATTTCTTCTCAATTTTTAACTGGGCCCCTGAGGCCGTCTTCGCCCTATTACAATCGACCAGAGCCCCCTTGTGGTCAGAAACAGCGTTCCACCTCGAAAACAGCCTCCAGGAAACAGGTTCCCAGTTGTCCATCATAGCTTGAGTAGGTCCTTGTTGATAGGCTGTTGGAAAGAAGACTTTCCGCGTACAGCTTGGAAAAGCTGATAGCAAAAGTACATATTCACTGGAACTAAATTCATTCCATGGCCCTTCGGGGATACTTAGGTTTATATGAGGGGATTAAGTTCACAAGACACAAAACGAGTTTCCCAAGTTCTGTTCTATTTTAGGTGGAGGACCTGCTTACATCCTTCTGGAAGTTTCTGCAGCAAGAAATGATCATGCTTATGTCATTGCCTGATTGTGCCAGCTCATGAAATGCTACCACACGCAGCTGCATAAGGTAGGAAGACATCTATCTCTGCTCCTGACCCTTTATAGAAGCAGATGGCAAATGTTGGGGTTAGAACTTCAGCCCCCAACCTATCCCCAGTTCATGGGCTTCAGGTCCTCTGATGAATAACCAGGCCCTAAGATGATGTCAGCCTTTTGATGTCTCCTGAAACTCAGCTTTGCCTTTTGCATTTCATTATATTTTAAAAAAAACACAAATAAAGCTTATAGAGTCTGTGATTCTAGTCCCTATGACCCTGAATCCAGCCAGATTTCTTTCTCTGGACATTTCAAACAAAGACTTGTGATTTGTTTTTGTTTTGTTTCTTTGAGACAGGATCTCACTGTGTAGCCCAGCGAGTCTTGAACTCACAGTCCTCCCAACCCAGCCTCCAGAGTACTGGGATTATAGGCCTTCACCATCTGGCCTCAAAGAAGGCACTTTACAATGCGTGAGCTGGGCACAGTTGCTCTGGAAAATGCTGCTGCCAGAGCTTGGCCTGCTCTGCTGTGGTGCCCTGAGCTCTGGAAGGATTCCTGGATTCTCAGGGCCAGATCTGCATTGTTTCTATGGTGAAAATGACTTCCTCTCACTACTCACAAATCTCACCTCTTTAATATTTTCTAGGAGTCAAACTAATGTTTCTAAGGTTCCAACACAAAGGTGGAACACTGGAGGCTGATTCAGTCCTTGAATATCCTTGGATTGACTCACCTACGGTTTGCCAGAGTGGTGTGTTAGTTTTTTTCAAAAAGAAAATGAAGAAAGAAAGGAGGGAATGAGGAGAAGAGAGGAAGGGATGTGGCTCGGGGGCACAGAACATACTGTGAGCAAGACCTGGGCTCCATCCTCAAACCTAGCAGAAAAAGAATCAGCTACCAATATTTGAAAACATTTAAATTCTGGCCAAGCTGACAGGATGCACTGTATAGTGAGCCACGGCTGCCCCTAGATCAAGAAGTGACTCTTCTCACACCCATCACATGGCCTATCCTTGTGTCATATGGAAGCTTGGGTCACTTGTGGTGTGAGGTCCCTGCATAGGCAGGTCAAGTCACAGTGTCTTGACACCGTCGTAGGGAATTGAAGAAGTTCTCCTTCATGACTTTCTGGAAGATGTTTCTATCCAGGACCTGAAATCTGTCCGGTTGTTCAGTGAGAAGTTTAAATTGTGGCCTCTCAATGCTCTGGAAGGCTTTCCAGCCATCTTACAGATCTCCAAACAGAAAGCCACGTCCCCCCACAAAAACGCGCTCGCTGTAAGAAGAATGGGATGCTGGCAGTGGGGTGGCACTGTGCAGCTGTCATGCCGTCACCCTTCAGCCCGTGAACGAACCCAGAGCCTGACCTGTCTGGAGTTCAGCTTTCTCATTGCTGCTGGGATGGGTTCCTGCGCCCACCCATTCACACCCCCCTAGTGGACCCCAGTGAGTAAGCACATGGGCTTTAGGTGGGTCTGTGGGGCTGGCGCTGTTGGGGAGGAAGGACAGGCCATGCCTCCAGTCATGGCTAGTCCCTCACTCAAGAAGGATGAGCTGCTCCAGCCTTCTTTCTGCCTCCTGCTGCTCTAAGCAAAGATTGTTATTGCTTCCTCCTTAGAAACCCCTCCAGTGGGCTGGAGAGATGGCTTAGTGGTTAAGCACTTGCCTCTGAAGCCTAAGGACCTAGGTTCAAGGCTCGATTCCCCAGGACCCACATTAGCCAGATGCACAAGGGGGCGCACGCGTCTGGAGTTCATTTGCAGTGGCTAGAAGCCCTGGCGCGCCCACTCTCCTCTTTCTGTCTCTCTCTCTCTCTCTCTCTCTCTTTCTCTCTCTGCCTCTTTCTCTCTCTGTTACTCTCAAATAAATAAATAAAAATTAAAAAAAAGAAACCCCTCCAGTGTCTTTCCTGTTCTCACTTCCAGGACCACCAGGGTTTCCTGCCTACTGCCAGGTTATAATCTGTGAACACAGTGTGTCCATCCCTAACTGGAAAATCCAGTATGTTCCAGAATTCAGCACATTTTGAGTACCAAGATGAGATCACACATGGAAAGAGCCTCAGTCACATGATGCACATCTGTAATCTCAGCACCTGGAAGACTGAGGCCGGAGGCTTGTGAATCAGAGGCCAGCCTGGGCTACAACATAAGACCCTAGCTCAAAACCCAACAAAAACAAAACTCTAGAAAACACTGGAAATTTTTTTTTAAAGTATGAAAATACCCTCAGGCCACGTGCACAAAACGTATAGGAAACATGAGTTTCATGGTTAGTCTTGGTTTCCATGCCAACAGACATATGTCTATATGTTCAAACATTGCAAACTCTGAAACACATGAGGGAAACTCAAGGTGTATGGTGCTCACCAGGGTGCCTGTCCACCAGAGCCCTGTAGTGGCTTGCTGCGGTGAGCCAGAGCAGCTGTCACCCTGGCCTCTTTGCGCCCATTCAACTCTGTGACTCACGTTGTCATGTGGGACTGGAGAGTTGGCTTGGTGGTTAAGCCTCTTGCCTGAAAAGTCTAACGATCCAGGTTTGATTCCCCGTACCCATGTAAAGTTAGTTGCTAGAGAACTTGGAATGCCCATTCTCTTTGGCAGTCTCTCTTCTTTCTCTCTCTCTTCTCTCTGATTACGAATAAATAAGTAAAATTATTTTTAAAATGGGCAGGGAAGATGGAGAGGTTGCTTAGTGCTTATGGAACTTGCCTGCGAAGCCAAAGGACCCAGGTATGATTCCCCAGGACCCACGTAAGCTAGAGGCACAAGGTGGCATGTGCATCTGGAGGCCCTGGTGCACCCATTCTCTTGCTCTATCTGCCTCCCTCTCTCAGATAAATAAAATAATAATTAAAAATGGGGGGAGCTGTCACGCGCTGGACACATGGACACCACGTGTGATGGTTCTGGAGACCCTGACTCTCTCCCATCATCTCTCTAAAGTTCCCATCGTTGCCAATAGCTCTCTCCAGTGCCTCCCCACTCAGCGCTACCCCTCTAGGACAAGCTCTGGGCTTGCCTCTCACCAAGTGATGCTAGTTGTTCCCTATAATTCTGAGTCCTACTTCTTTTGCAGTTTTTTCTGTCCCCACTGTCACCCATAGGTGTGTTCTGTCCTCCTGCTGGGTACCTTGGTCCCACTTAGCCAGGCAAGCGGGGAGCAATGTGGTGGGTCTGCTGTGAAGTGGATCCAGGGAGAGGGAGCAGAAGTCCTGCTTCCATCTTCTTGTAGCCACTTCAGTGTCACCCCAAATTGCTCTATGCTACTTCAGGAGCCTCCTGATTGATCATCCTGCTCCCCAAACCTCAGCCACGCTCCACCCCAGTGATCTGGTCAGTTTAAGCCTGCCTGTGGCCTCATTGCCCAGTCTGCTCCTTTTGTGGTGCAATGTTGCTCACTGTTTGGCCTCTGGGCCCTTCCTTCTCTTTTTTTCTTGGGGACCCTCTGATCCACTACTGCTCCCTAGCCTTACAAGACTGAAGGTCCCCCACATGGCCCTTGTTCCTGCTATTCACTTACCTCTTCTGCCTCTCCCAACCCCACTTTCTCCTGGCTAACTTCTACCCACCTGTCTAAACCCACCACCTTAGTAAGTTTTCGCAAATTGAGGCTTTCTTCCTAGCAGGGCTTGCTATTCTCAGAACCCTCCTCCCTCACTCTTTAGTCCTTGTGGCATTACATTTCATGGGGAGCCCTTATGTCACTATTGGGATGTCTTTTGTATATCTGAGTACCCATCCCTTGAATGGTGAATAGTGTAATCCCTTGAAGGGAAAGGCTATCCTTTTTCCATCTATTATACAAACACTTATTGAGCAAACACTGCCTGTCCTCCTAAGTAGTTGTCAAAGGAATAAATGAGGACATTTCAAGAGGAGAGCACCTGCCTCTTCATCTTTCCCTTTGATTGTTTTCTGAAGATGTGAGAAAGTTGGGGTACTCAGTGATCCTCAGTAAAAATTCTCAACTCCTTGGAGCAACCTTTCCCAGTCAGCTCAGGCTGCAACACCATGCCTTGGGTAGCGAACACACAACAGACATTTATTTCTCACAGTTCTGAAATCTGCAAGCCCAACATAAAGGCACTGGCAGATTTGATCTGGTGAGAGCTTTCTTTTTGGTTCATAGACAAGTATTTTTACTGTGTGTTTATATGAGGGAAGAGGTGAGGGGTCTCTCTGGGCCTCTTTTATTAAAGCAACAATCCCCTGCAGAAGTGTCCACCCTCATGACCTGATTACCTCATGAAGCCACCACTTCCAAAACCGCCACTGTGGGAAAAGGCTTCACTGTATGAATAGGGGCACAAACATTGCCCATGTCAGAACCTACAAGCCACTTGGAAAAGGGCCAGCAGCCAGGGAAAGTAGGGAGAAAGCTTAGGTATCTGTGTCTCCCTTTAAGACCATGGCAACCTTCCCTGTCCCCTGCACAGAGAAGCTGGAGGATATCCTATCACTAATGACCCTGTGTGCTGTTCTCCACAGAAGCCACTGAATTTATCTAAAGACTTGGAAGAAAGACATACATTTCCAACATGGCAAAGGTAGGTTGCAGTTAAGCAGACAGAGAAAACAAAGCATTTCCTGAAGTGTCATGTGCAAAGCTTCAAGTCTTCCTTTAAGTTAGTTGCTACCTGAAGAGAGGCCAATTCCATCCACCCATAGCAGAGAACAGACTGGAAGCCTTGCTGGCCATAGGCTGGAGAGACCTGTGGATTCCATAATGCTCAGTGGGAGCCCATCCCATCCTCTGCACTGAAAAGCTCCAATCACCTTTATTCTCTCTGTGCAAGAGATAAAGCAGGCCAGCACCTTAAAGATGCCAGACAGAGGCCACATGGGGTACCAATCTCAGCCCACTAAGGCCAAAGGTGAAAGGCATCACATTAGGCCCTACAATGGACAAATGGATAGACAGAAATATGGACAGAAAGCTATCCCCCTGCCTGTGGCCATCTGGACTCTGTATCCAGGGTGTCAGGTTCCCCTCAACTCTGAGCTTGTCACCTCTTCAGTGCTGAAGGAAGGTAGAGGAGGGACAAAGAAAAGCTCAGCCTGTGTCTGCAGGTTCCATACCTACAGCTGCAACCAACCTTGGACTGAAAGAAAATAACTGGAAACCTTATGATGATGGGTCTGTACTGAATATGAGCAGAATCCTTGTCATTACTCCCTAAGCAATACAGCATAGCAGCTATGCATACAGTGCTTAAACTGTGCTGGGTATTTAAAGTCACCTAAAGAAGATTACTATATGGTAGGGCTGTATAGATTATATGCAAACAGGCTGGGGAGATTGCTCAGTGGTTAAAGTCACTTGCTTACAAATACCATAACATTATATAATTGGATATGTTCTACATGATATAATTGGAACCAACCCCATGTGAATGTCAAAGGATGACTATAGCCAGGAAGTGGGCCACCCTCAAATCTGTCTTGAAATCCTGTGGGCAACAGATCAGGATGGGGCTTGGGCACTGTAAATATGTCCCAAGTCAGTGTGAGCTTCAGAGGAGCGCAGCAGGACCTCTGTGAACCATCCCTATCATTCCTGCACACAGTCCTCTCCTCCCATCACTATTGGTCAAGGTTGCTGCCCATTAAGTCCTCAGGTCATCTCTGGCCTGCATCATGGGCATGTTTGTGGTTCAGTCCATCTGGCAGTGACCACACAGAAGGGCGCTAATGTTACCCCACAAGAGTGATGCCCTTGGGCTCTAGAGCTGCCCTTGCTCTGAACCTGATCACTACTCTTATGACCCCTTGAGAACAGTTACTTAACACTCCAATGTCCTGCTTCCTCCTTTGGAAAAACACAGGTGGTTCTAGTTTTAGAATGACCAACTGCCCTATGAACTATGAACTATGAAGTCCTAAAATTAAAAGAGTAGGTTGCTCCTCACGTGACAACTCCGAAAATCAGCTCTTCAAGGTCAAATTCATGACATTGGAGAGGGCAGGCACAGCTGGAGATATAACTCAGTGGTAGATGTCTGCTTAACGCCCAAGGCCCCGGTTTGTTTCCCAGTACCAGGAAGGGAAGGAAGGAGAGCAGAGCCAACTGTTGAAGACCAACAGCCATCTGCTCAGCACAGGGGGATGCCATTGTCTTTATACTGATCAATCACCATATCCATACTGATCAATCACTGTCTATTTCCCTTTCTATAGTCACTTGGCTTGTTGGGGAGTGGGAGTAGGGAGCAGAGAATAGGAATCAGGACGCAGAACAGCTGCAGGGCCCCAGGAGCCCTAAAAACACCTGCCTGGGACAAGGAGATCCAGCATATCTGCAGTTTAAACCTTTCAAGTATCATTTGAGATCAGTGTTCATGGATGAAACCCACAGATAACATTTTTCTTTTCAACAACACAAATCTCTGTGTCAAGGGACATTAGCAAAGGGAAAATGAATAACGTAATCACTATGCTTCCTCTTTATCTTTAGACTACGAGAACAGTGCTAAAAACTCACAGGTGAGTCAGTCTCTTGAAGCCAGACCTGCACACCATCTTCAGTGAGGGCATGGTGGCTATTATTAAGAAAACCCTGGCAGGTGACTAAAGCCAATAGGAGGAGCTGGAGAGCCACACTGAGATAAAAGGTAATCTTGCATTGTAGCATTTTCTAATGGAGTGTTGGGTGCACATTTGGGATTGGAGGTGGGTGTGGGGACATGGTCATCACTAGGAATTCCTTCATAGAGCAGAGTGTTATTCACTCTAGGGTGGCCTAATATATGTGCTCACATATGTTTTCCTGCAGGGGGCAACAGTCACCCCAGGGAATTCCCTATGGCCCTGTGCTTCCAGGACATTCCCAAGCATCAGCAGAGAGTGTCAGTGCCTATGCATGTGTGCTGAGTGAATGCATGCACCATGAGGGTCCAGTTCAATATTGTTGCTTTCCAGGGAATCCCCCTTAAGGAAAAAGATTCATTTCTGTATCTCTTCTGTGCTGACTGAATTGGATGGAGTTAGCTGTGTGCCTCCCTCTGTTAGCAGCACCAAGTATCAGTATGTAGTTTACCCTGGATGCTTTTGGCCGCATTACACTACTGCACAAACAAGTGATACTGAGCACAGAATTTTCTTGCTATTTGCTGTTTAGCAATTATAATTATTTTCAAACAAATCTCTCTCCCATAAAGAACTCAGGTCACTGATACAGTTGTGTTACATTTCTGGAGAGTGGAGGTGAGTATAGTGAGAGAAGGAACTTTCCAGTCTTGGGAAAGTTCTGGGTGCCATTTTTTTTTTTTTTTGGCTTTTCGAGGTAGGGTCTCATTCTAGTCCAGGCTAACCTGGAATTAACTCTGTAGTCTCAGGGTGGCCTTGAACTCATGGCGATCCTCCTACCTCTGCCTCCCAAGTGCTGGGATTAAAGGCGTGCGCCACTACGCCCGGCTAGGTGCCATTTTAGGGGGAGAGCTGCAAGTGGTTAATGACTTTCTACCAAGATTATAGGTTATGGACCTCTCCACCATCAGAAGATGATTATCAGCAGTTGACAATGAATTCCAGGCTTCCTTGTGTGTGCCCTTTCAGCCATCTCCCTGACAGGATGCCCCAGAAACATCTAGTAGCTTCTCCCTCTAGAGGAATAACCTCTTCTCAGTCTACTCTGCTATGTGTAGAGGCATCACCCAGTCCCCGTGAGCTCCTTCAGGATGTCTCTGTGTTTATGTTGGGTCACACAGCATGGCACTGCCACATAGCAGCATTTCAGTATTTCACAACCAGATGGATGCATATGGATCCAGCAACATATAAAAGATTTCCTGTAAAATGAACTGTTTGTTTTCTTTAACCTTGAAGTAGAGCTGATCATGGTAAGGGTATACCAGTTATTAAGCTATTGAAATACGTATTTGTTAGTAGTCTCTGTCAACCTCCTTTCACCTGTCACTTGATTGCATCCCCCGTCTCTAACACTCTGGCTGTCCCCAGTCCAGATCCTCTTCTATAGTGCTCCCCTTCCCTCCGCCCAGCAACAAACAGGTTAGCACCGAACCCAGCAGGATTCAGAGCTCTGGGCAGCGGGTCTCAGTAGTAGGAGCCCAAAAGGTCCTCCTCCCCGGGAGCTGGCTCCCTTGGCAATCTCAACTGGCCACCCATACTCTTGCTCTTGTCTCCATTCCTAACCCAGGGAGCCCCAGGAGGGCATATGGCCTGTAAACTTCCCACTGGCCCGCCTAGGATTCCTGTGGCCCATCGGCATCCTGTCTTGATCCTTAAAGAGGAGGAAAGCCCAGTGGCAGGCACGTAGTGGCCACTGCTAGTATCCAGGAGGCCCATGCTTCTGAAGTCCAGGTAAATATGGCCATGCCTCAGCAGGGCCGCAGCATGCTGCTTTTCTGAACTCTGCCTGCTATGCAGCTGGGCCCAGAAGGAGGGCGGGGAGATTGGGCTTTCTCCAGCAGTACTACCTGTACAGGTAGAGCACCCAGAGCTGACATCACACACCCAGGCTCCACCTGATTGAGTACATAACCCCAGGCAAGGCAGTGCCTTTGATGTCCTCATCATTTAAATGGCATTAATAAACCAGCCCATTTGAGAAAATGTCAAGGATAGGTGAGGTCATGTCTGCACCATACAATGAGCTCATCTAAAGCCCGAGTCTGTGTAATTACAAGGTGGAGCTATTGTTTCAAATCTTCTCTTTCCATTTCAACAAGTGGCAGAGATATGACTGTATGACTCCAAAAAAGGAATTGCTGCCTAGACACATGTGACAAATCCAGACATTTGTGTCTGAGACGAGTGTGCGATCTTGGGAACCCCCTTTGAACTATTGTTTAGGTTTTGACCCCTGGATTATGTAGCACATGGATATCTACAGAGAAATTCTGAAAGGCTGCACTCAATCTACTCTTCATTTCCTTGTAGGCTCAGGCTATTTAATTTCTTTGCTAGGAACACCCACAGATCTCAGTGTTTTCCTGAGCTGCATGTCATCAAACCTCTAAAAATGTGTCTTCCAGGTACAAAACCAAGACTTTTATAAGAAAGAAATGGGTGTTGATTATTCGACCTAAATTATAGCCTCTACCCATCACCTACCTGTATGCAAAGGTGGCAAACCCAGCCTTAGAAATCATCCTTTGTTTTCCCAATGAGTGCAGGCCTTGGGGAACTCCTTTGAAGCACTGTCTGCACCCCAGGGCATGTACCTTTTCACAAAGAGGTTCTGAAGCTCCGTTGGTCATAGTGTGTCCAGGGTGGTGTTGGGGTGAGGACAGGGAAGTGGATTTTCACTTCTTTAGTAAGGCACAGAATGAGGAGGTGGCATATCACACTGTGTGTATGTGTGTGTGTGTGCATACATGTGGGCACAGTGTGTTTGGGAGCACCTGTGTTTGGGGTGGCAGCATGTGTGAATGGGGCTGTAGGATATAGGGATATGGGAGTGAAGGTATGCCCATGATTGTATGCATGTGTTTGGGTAAACAAGTGTGTATGTTAGAATGGGATGTGAATATGTATAAGGCAAGTGTAGGTGAGTGTGTGTGTGTGTGTGTGTGTGTGTGAGAGAGAGAGAGAGAGAGAGAGAGAGAGAGAGAGAGAGAGAGAGAGAGAGAGACTGAGAATGCGTATACAGTGAGGCTATGAGAGAAGCCATTGTCACTCTGGTGGCCCCAGGCAGATGGGGATGGAGGAGGGCCTCAGAGCCTTGGACTACAGCTTGGATGGGAACTAAGAGGCACAAAGTGATAGAGAAGGCCTTGGAGGAATGGGACTTAACTGATGTGAGAAGGGGGCATAGGATTAGACGTGGCTAAGTGAGGGAGACAAGGCACTGAAGAGAGAGCAACAGCAGATGAGCATGTCAGGGAAGAAGGGACACATGCCCCAGGCCAGAGCCAGGACTGCAGGCTGGGGACTGGAAAAGAGCTTGTGCATTCATTTCCTTTTTGTGTGTGTGTGTGGGGGGGGGGGTTCAAGCCTCTGGCTACTGGCCACTGGCTTCACTCCCTACTCTCACTCAACCTGGCTTTGTCCATATTCCTGTCCTACAGTAAAGGAGAGAGGACAAAAAAATTTTATCTAGTCCATGAAGACTGCAGGGCAATTGGAACTTTTAGTTCTCTAGAGATGATAAATAGAAAACTCTTTAAGAAAGAGCTAGGGAGCCGTTTCCAATGAGTATCAGGTATCTTTTTCCATTGTTTGCTTCTGGAAAAATAATCATTCCAAAGTTAGGGGGCAATGGCAAACTGCTGTGATTAGGAGGTTGAGGCAAGAGGTTCACACAGGTTCAAGACCAGCTTGTGCCCTATCTCAAAAAAACCAAAAAGTGATAATAGTCATTCCAGATTCTGTATAGTGTTTATTCCTTCATACTTGTCTTGGACAACACTTGTTTATACCAGTAGCGACATGTCTAGAGTTGCATTGCTACCAAGGCATTCATTCACTGGGTAGCTGAAGACTGTAGTGCGTTACTGATACAAGCTTTCACAAGGCTGTTCTATATTTTTGCATACTCACTCAGCCTGCAGCTTTAACCAGGACAAGCCCAATGAAATCCTTAACGCCAGGCCCACCTCACAGCAGCTGGCCAAGCCCCACATTCCAGCCATGCGGTTGTCTTTGTTGCCCAAGTCTCCACCATTTTTTTTTTAAATTTTATTTATTTATTTATTTGAGAGTGACAGACACAGAGAGAAAGACAGATAGAGGGAGAGAGAGAGAATGGGCGCGCCAGGGCTTCCAGCCTCTGCAAACGAACTCCAGACGCGTGAGCCCCCTTGTGCATCTGGCTAACGTGGGATCTGGGGAACCGAGCCTCGAACCGGGGTCCTTAGGCTTCACAGGCAAGCGCTTAACTGCTAAGCCATCCCTCCAGCCCGTCTCCACCATTTTATCTGCAGTTTTCCCCAATGAGGTGTGGTAGGGGAAAATGGTGTTTTTGTAAATGTGTGCTTTTGAAGGTCTTGTTTTTGTAAAATAGTTTAGCTGATTAAAAAAGTACAGACTATTGTCAGTAAAACATTCAGTGCTAAGCCCTGGGCTGGTCAGAGGTGACTAATGGCTTCCGTTGTTAGCATCTGGCAGACTGCTAGCAGAAGGAGACGGCCGGTTCTGTCGGGCTTCTTACAGCGCCCGTTCGTTTCTGACCTGAGGATCATTTAGAAAAGGAGGATCATGAAGTGCCGAATGGGGCAAGAGGGCTCAGCGGTTAAAGGCACTTGATCTGCAAGCCTGTCAACCTGTGTTCAAAGCCCAGCACAAACATGAAACTAGATGCAAAGTGGTGCACATGTCTGTAATCCCAGTGTGCCTATAGCAATGGGCAGCCAAACTGGACGAACCCTGAAGTTCGTGAGCCAACTAGACTAGCCTTCCCAAAGACAAAAAGAACAGGGAGAGAAAGAGAGAGACTGACCCTGGCTCAAGGCAGAAGGAAAGGACTAATGCCCCTAGCTTGTGCTCTGACCTGCACATATGCAAGTGGTACATACATACCCCTGTATATGTGCATAAACACACAAATACACTCACATATACACATACACACAAAAGAAGTGCCATGGGATGGTGATGGGAGAATGCTCAGTGGTGCTGATGGCTGCCAGAGCTTCTTTCTACTTGCTTTGAGAAACTATTTCTGTGAGCTAAAGGTGTAGTTATAGCTGAGTTGTAGCATGCTTACCCGGCATGCACGAAGCCCTGGTGGAGGCAGAAGGATCAGAAAGTAAAGATCCACCCCAGCTACACAAGTGAATTCAGGCCAGCCTGGGCTACATGAGGCCCTACCTCAAAAAAATAAATCAGGAAGAAAGTACCCCTGGGTTGTCGTAGGCTCATTGTCCCTCAGTCTAATCCCTACCCCACCCCCGTCAATCCAGTGGAAAGAGTTCCTCCCCAAAGCCCCATCTGTGCTTAAGAAAATGCTTCCACATCCACTCAAAGCCCTTTGGGGTTGTCAGTGGCGGCAGACTGGAAGAAAAGCAAAAATAAGAAGTGACATTGCATCCATCTCTTCTTCAAAGATGTGGTTGCCAGTAGCGGGTGGTCCACGTGGAATGAGACTGTCACTTAGAAGAAGCTCGGGGACATTCACAGAACGTATGCATTTGGAAATTCACTTCCAATGTGACCTAATGTTGCTCTCAAACTACACAAAATTTCTCAGTTACATATGGCAGCGTCTCCTTGTACCCAGGCTACTGCCTCTGCACTTGCCACAGGGGTGGAGACTTGCTAGTCATGAGATGGCTTCGTGTAGCAGCCAGCTTTGGCACTCACACTTTTCATTACCATGGGTTCTGTGCCCCTTTGTCACAATCAGACATGGCAGGCAGAAGAGCAAGCCCATAACAGCTGCCAATCCTCTCTGTGGCACTTCTCCAGGGGACATCTGAAGCTGCCACAGTGCCTCTATGTAGCATTCAACAATAACAACAAAACTCTTCAGGTGGGCTGGAGAGATGGCTTAGCGGTTAAGCGCTTGCCTGTGAAGCCTAAGGACCCCGGTTCGAGGCTTGGTTCCCCAGGTCCCACGTTAGCCAGATGCACAAGGGGGCGCACGCATCTGGAGTTCGTTTGCAGAGGCTGGAAGCCCTGGCGCGCCCATTCTCTCTCTCTCCCTCTATCTGTCTTTCTCTCTGTGTCTGTCGCTCTCAAATAAATAAATTAAAAAAAAAAAAAAAAAAAAAAACTCTTCAGGTAAAATGAGCAAGATCTGGGAAATCTCAGAACCAGGCCAGTTAAGAGCAATCTACTCTGTAACATGGACGTGTTCCTGGACAAGAAAAGGCTGAAGAAAGAAGAAATAGGAACTCTAGGTGGAGGGCTCATTTCAAAAAGTTCCCTTCCTTGTGAAGGCTAAAGCAAAGGGGGCTTCCTTACCTTGCCAAGGAAAGCCAGTCTCTGGGAATTTGTCTAGTCCCTACCTTTCCTTCCCTTCCTTGATTCTCTTCTCCTTCCCTTTCAGTTCACCTCCCCTCTCTTCTCCCACTTTTCCTCCCCTCTCCTCCTTTACTCTTCCTCCTAGCCTCCCCCACTCCCCTCTCCTCCACAGGCTCCTCTCTCCTGAGTTCGCAGAAGCCTTCGTTTCTGCTTGGTGACATCGAACTTTATCATGAGAACATTTACATTGGCTGTGATCCACTATTGGAATTCAGTCTAGGTCAGTAGCCTCACATAAGTGAATATACTTACACATGACCTCATTGTAAAAGTTGTGGAGGAAATGAATTTGGAGGTTGTAGGCAATTTCCTGCCGCCCTGCTTCAGAGGATTCTGCCCTGGAACCACCTCCAAAAAGAATGAAGTCAAACTGCTGTCAGAGACCTAGTTGAGCAAATTGAGTCCAGCCATTCAGCCCAAACTCAAATGGAAAAATTACTGGTGAAAAGAAGGAAGAGAACATTAATGAGAAGGGCTATACCAAAAAGGCAAGGAACAAACCTCTCAGCTCTGTCTTTGGGATACTGATATGAGCTCCCAGGTTGTATACGGAAAAGATAGTACAAGAAAGGGTTAAGGAGGTGTGGTAGTTACCCTCACATTGCTAGGAAAAAAAAAACACCCAACAAAAAGCAGCTGATAGTAGTGACAGGTTTCTTTTGACTTACAGCCTTGAAGGGAAGCTTCAGGATGGTAATGAAAGGTCCTAGAGCAGAAGCTGGACATCACTTTTGGCCACAGCAGGTGGGAAATAGCAACAAGAGTGAGATGAGCCGGGCGTGGTGGCGCACGCCTTTAATCCCAGCACTCGGGAGGCAGAGGTAGAAGGATAACCGTGAGTTCAAGGTCACCATGAAGCTATGTAGTAAATTTCAGGCCAGCCTGGGCTAGAGTGAGACCCTACCTCAAAAAAACAAACAAAAAAAAAGAGTGAGCTGAACTCTGGGAAGGGAGAAGCTGGTTATAACACCCCAAAGCCTACCCACAGCAACACATTTCCTCCAGCAAGGCTCCACTTCCAAAATTGTCATCATGTAGGGGCCAAGTATTCAAAACACACGAGTTGAGCTGGAGAGAGAGACCCATGTTCAAGTCCCCAGATCCCACCTAAGCCAGACGTATAAGATGACGCATGAGCACAGAGTTTGACTGCAGCAGCTGGAGGCCCTGGCACATCGATTCTGTTTCTCACTCTCTCTTATTCTTCTGAGAAAATTAAAAAAGAAACAAACAAACACGAGGGCTGGAGCGATGGCTTACCTGTTAAGACTCTTGCCTGAAAAACCTAAGGACCTGTATTTGACTCTCCAGGTCCCACGTAAACCAGATGTGCAAAGTGACATAGGAATGCAAGGTCTCACACGCACACAAGGTGGCTGGAGGTCCTGGCGAACCAGTTCTCTCTCTTTCTCTCTCTGATACACTTACACTTCAAAAAGGGCAGTCTGGAGCTGGAGAAATGGTTTAGAAGCTAAGTGCTTGCCTATGAAGCCTAAGGACACCAGTTCGAGGCTTGATTCCCCAGGACCCATGTTAGCCACATGCACAAGGGGACACACGCATCTGGAGTTTGCTTGCAGTGGCTGGAGAACCTGGCACACCCATTCTCTCTCTCTTTGCCTTTCTCTATCTGTCTGTCACTCTCAAATAAATAAAAAATGGGGGAAAAAAAAAGCCAGTCTGTTGGGCTTGTGTTAAAAAAAAGTTTATGGAGAAATCTGACTCATTTTGCCCCTGGCCCCCATAGACTTGTGACCATCTTATGATGAAAAATGCATTCAGTAGAACTTTAAAAGTCCTTATAGTTTTTATCACTCCAAACACTGTTTAAAAATCCAAAATCTCACCGGGCGTGGTGATGCATGCCTTTAATCCCAGCACTTGGGAGGCAGAGATAGGAGGACTGCCATGAGTTCGAGGCCACCCTGAGACTACATAGTGAGTTCCAGGTCAGCCTGGACTACAGTGAGATCCTACCTCGAAAAACCAAAAAAAAAAAAAAAAAAAAAAAGAGGAAAAAGAATCCAAAATCTCCTCTACAATAGTGCCTTAACTGTGAGTCTTTAAAATCAAAACACAAGTTGAATACAAACAATGTCACAGAGTAAACATCCCCACTGTAAAAAGAAAGCATTGCAAGGAAAGAATGAAAGAGTGAAAGATCCAAAATAAGCAGGACACATTTACACAATGGAGTTCTACTCAGTGATAAAGAAAAATGAAATTTTGAAATTCATAGGAAAATGGATGGATCTATAAAAGATTATACTTAGTGAGGTGTAACCCAGGCTAGCTACAAATCATTGGACTTCTATGTGAGTAGGAATAAAACTCAGTAGCAGAGGCCAATAAGCTAGAAAGGAGATATAAAGGGAATAGAAAGGGAGGTAGGGAGGACTTAATAGGATGGAATTGTATATATGTAAGTAGAAGAACGGATTAATGGGGGTGAAAAGGCCTAAGTGAGGTCAGGAGAAGAGATTGAATAAAGGAAAGGTGGAGGAAGGGCTAATCAAAATCTAAGAGGATATAAATAAGTCATATGAAACCTACTTTTTTGTGAAAATGGAGCACTCAGAAGCTATAGATTGTTACTAGAAAATTTTTAGTGCCAGGGATGGGATACTTTCTAGTGAGTTATTGGCCAGGGAGGTCACTGATACTCCCAAAATACTATAGACCATTGCCTGATACTAAAAACCTACAACAGGGGTAGTCATGAGCCCAAGGGGTATAATGTCTGTTGGTATCTGACTAAATGTATATACTATGCTCATCAAACTGCCCAGTAAGCACTTCTCCTAATATACATACCCATATATTCACGCACTCTCATTTTGGGCTAGAGAAACTCCTCTTTTCAGATGGCAGTGACCTTGGCATAATTCAGAAGGCACCTTGGTGCTGAGAAGAAGTGACAGAAGAGTGCTCAGTACTGAAATATCTCTATCACATCTTCCAAGGCTCAGGGTGCATTGTGGAAGAGGTGGCAGAAAGAATGTGAGATCCAAAGGAAGGGTAGAACTCCTAACAACGTGCTCCTCCAGACACGAAAGGGTCTGGATATCCATGATCTCATAGTGCCTAACACTGCCTACACAAGACCCTCATAATAGGAGGAAAAGATGATGACATCAAAATAAAGGAGAGACTGATTGAGAAGGGGAGGGGGTTTGATGGAGAGTGCAGTTTCAAAGGGGAAAGTGGGGGGAGGGAGGGAATTACCATGGATTATTTTCTACCGTTATGGAAGTTGTAAATTAAAAAAATAAACTAAAAAATAATAAAATGAGCAGGACAAATATAAAATCCTGAAGCTCTATGTCTGTCATCCAGAATCCACAATGATAACTCCAGGGTTCCAATTCTACCTGCTAGTCCAGAGGGAAAGTCCATCCTGACCCATTAGCTTGCCTTAGCAGCCATTCCTTAGTCTTAGCATCCCCCAAATCCTAGGGTCTCAATCAGTATGACAAGAAGTTGACTGCTTAGCATGAGACAAGTCCTCTCTATCATGTCTACCAGGGCCCAGGAAACAGTACAGAGGAAGTGGTTAACTAAACACAAGCGCTGCTCTTACTGCTAACCTGAGAACCTCCTTCAGGGAGATGTCAGTAGACTCAAAACTCATCAAAGCAGAAAATCAAAGGCTGCTGAGAGCACAGCACTAAAGTAGGCTCATAACATGTCCTCCAAGGCTTAGGGAACAGTTTGGAAGCTGGGGAAGAAAGAATGTAAAAGCCACAGGGCGTGAAAGAAGTACTCAGAGGCACTGACCTCCCCCCCACACAGAGACTGATTGGTGCATTCATCACCCCACAGTAAATACCAGTAACTCCACTGAGGAGGACCCTCAGCAGAATGGGGGTAAGGGAGAGAGAACATAAGTGTATAACCTAATGGGAACTATGACCAATATGTATCATATTTCTACAATAAAGTTCTCAAGTTTTTTTAATCCTGGGGTCTTCACTGCTACCCACAGTTCCATGCCATGGCCTTGCAGGACCTCCACACAGGGACTAAAATAACCCTGCCTCATATTGCCCAGTGGCCATCTGAATAAAAGTCATGTTGCAAATTCAATGACCCTCTTCTTCCTGCATTTGTTTACTTCCATGGTAACCAAATGTACTACCAAATTTATTAATCTAAGAGGAAATAATGCCAACTTTGAAGAGCAAGAAAAGTCCTTCAGCATTCTTCCTGAAAGTCTTCTCTTGTCAAAATAGTCATCACTCTTCCTACTGTCCCAATGCAGAAGAGCCAGCCCATTCTCAATGGTGATAATCTCTCAAACACTTGTAGCTAAACCATTCTTCAGTCTCGAGGGGAATCTTCATGATGGCAGAGAAATGATGGTCCTAGAGTAGAGGCTGGATATCACTTCTTGCCACAGCAGGTGGAAAATAGAGAGTGGGCTGAGCCTGTCCACAGCAACACACATCCTTTAGCAAGAATCCGCTCCTAAAATTGGCTTCTGCTGGAACCAAGCTTTCAACACACATGGGTTTGTAGGGTACATATAATTCAAACCACTACAGAAGATCAAGAAGCAGCACAAGTAATCATTCTCGGTCAGACTGTGGTTTGGTCAGGATTAGTCAGGCAGGGTCTTGTAGGCTCTATGAAAGTTACTAATGCCTGGGGTGGAGTGGGGAGGCATTGATTTGTGTCCCAAGATGTATATCTATCACACATGTTATTCTTGGAATGCAAGATGACTACAGGAGAGAATGATTTGGAGTAATGGAGACAGATGCAAAATGGAAGGAGGGATGTCAAGCTTGAATCCTGCTTTTATCACCCATCAGGTACCTGTAGGTATCTATAGGCTCAAGCGAAGGGTCAGCACTTTTGGCAAAGCCCCCCAAGTCCCCATGCCCCATTTGCCTTAGTTCTCATTCTTATCATCTTGTCTTCCTCTTCTTCCTCCTTTTTTCAATACCTGTGCATGGCATGTATGTACATTTGAAAAAATGCTATTCTTAGCCAGGCGTGGTGGTGCATGCCTTTAATCCCAGCACTTGGGATGCAGAGGTAGGAGGATCGCCATGAGTTCAAGGCCACCCTGAGACTACAGAGTTAATTCCAGGTCAGCCTGGACCAGAGTGAGACCCTACCTCAAAAAAACAAAAAATAAAATAAAATAAATAAATAAATAAAAAGAAAGAAAGAAAAATGCTATTCTTGATTTTATCACAAACTCCAACATTTTTTCCTCCCAATAATATAATATCCAAGCAGAAGCAAACAGGAGTTTATCAAAGTGGCTGTCAGTTTCCAGCTAAGATGGAACTTCCTTCTCACTGCTGTGATCAAAGCCTGACCCTCTGCCACAAAGGATCCAACAGTATAGATACTTTATGTTCTTCCTTTTAAAGATATTATTATATACTGAGGTGGCACTCAATGGGTCAACACTTGCTTAACATGTGCAAGGCTCCAACTACAATCCCTATCACTGAAAGACAAGTAAATAAATAAGCAATAAAGATGTTATTATGGCATATTGCCATGTTGAGTTGATTCATGTTTTTTGACCTTTGATATATTTTGTGGCACAGATACATAAAGCCATACAAAACCACGGTTATATTTTCATTAATGGCAAGGAGATCATCTGTCAAACAAGTGTACTGGCTGACATTCCATCATAGTAGGTCACGTGGGATGCTAACCCTTGCTCTTGAGTCAAAACCTGTGTGACATTTTGAGAAAAGCACTGAGAGAAAGTCCGAGTGCTTTGGAATACTAATATTTGGCTTTCATGAATGCCAATAAAAAGTTGGAAAATATGGGGTGGAGAGATGTCCCAGTGGTTAAGGCACTTGTCTGCAAAGCCTAACAATGCTGGTTTGGTTCTCTAGTACCCATGAAAGCTGGATGCACAAAGTGGCACAAGCATCTGGAGTTTGCAGTGGCTAATGGCCCTGGCATGCCCATTCTCACTTGCAAATAAATAAATAAAAATATTTTTTTAAAAAGTTGCCACTGTATGCAAATTATGGGAAGAATGAAGTTGCATTTTGCATCTTGCAAGTTTCCTGATCTGGAACTGGTTGGCCTCTGTCATGGAAAGTCATACAATTGATGAAGAGGCCATATAAAGAGGGCTGTGGGGCTGAAGGGATGGCTTAGAGGTTCAGGCATTTGCCTGCGAAGCCTAAGGACCCAGATTCAATTCCCTAGTACTCACGTAAGCCAGATGCACAAGGGAAAGCATGCACCTGGAGTTCGCTTGCAGTGGCTGGAGGCCCTGGCGTGCCCATTCCCTCCCCCTTTTTTTCTCTCTGCCTCTTTCTCTCTCAAATAAATAAATAAATAAATATTTAAAAGCATGCTGTGAGAAGGAAATTTGCTTCAGATTCCTGGAAGGAGTCATTCTCTCTTTCTGTCACATACTTCTTTACTCCTTACCATGTCTTGGGCACTTTCTTGGGTATTGGGCAGATAGCAGTTGTGATCATGAATCTTCAAAGTCAAATTGCCTGGATTTAGAATCTCCTAGAAGATTGGTGAGTGTGTGTCTAGGTGTGTCTGTGAAGGCATTTCTAGAGAGGGGAAGGTCCACCCTAGATGTGGGTGACAACATCTCACAGGCTATGGGACTAGACAGAATAAAAGGAGGAAAGTACTGGTATGCTTCCTCTTGCCCTCTATGCTGTGAACAGCTGCGCTCCAGTATGCCTTTTCCACTATGGTGGAATGAACTTCCTGAAATTGTGAGCAAAGTAACTCCTTCCTCCCGTAAGTTCTTTTCTTCCAGGTATTTGGTCCAGTGATGACAAAAGGACCTGACACAAAATAGAGAGACAACGTCTGCACTCCCATGCATTGACACACTAGTCAGGCCGAGCCATCCTTGCCCCGTGCAGCTGCCAGATGACCTCACTGCAAGCAGACCAAGCAATGAGAAGGCAAGCCTTGCTGTAGATCAGTTTTGCAAATACCTCAGATCTGGGCTGGAGAGATGGCTTAGTGGTTAAGCATTTGCCTGCAAAGCCAAAGGACCTCAGTTCGATTTCCCCAGGACCCTCAAAAGCTAGATGCACAAGAGGGCGCATGTGTCTGGAGTTCTTTTTCAGTAGCTAGAGGCCCTTGTGTGCCCATTCTCTCTCTCCCTCTCTCTGCCTCTTTCTTTCTCTCTCAAATAAATAAAAATAAAGCAAAATAAATTCTTAAAAAAAAAAAAAAACCTCAGAGCTCATTTAAGCAGCCATGTAGGTAGCACTCATTTTTAACAAGGCCTTTTCCTCTATTGCCCAAATTTCCAGAGCAAAGAAATGGAGCAAGTTCACATGCAATCACAGAAAAGAATCAGCCCTGGAGTTGCCTTTGCTCGTCCCAGTTTCCCTTTTTTGGATGACCTTTCAAAGTCAAAGTGTTCATACCAGTAGCCTTCCCTCTTCCCATAAAGGGTGGTTTTCACAAGGTTAAATAGGCTAGGTAGGCATTGTTGATCAAATTTACTATAGACCAGACACATCATCTCACAAACTGTGCTCATCATCGGTGACACATCCATCAAGGAATGAGGACCACTGGATAAGAAAAACAATCATGAAAGCCTTGAATAAACAAGCACATTACTAGAATTGGACAAAAGACTTGGAGAAGGGGCTGGAGGGATGGCTTAGAAGATAAGGTACTACTAGCCTGCAAAGCCAAAGGAACAAGGTTTGATTCTCCAGGACCCACATAAGCCAAATGCATGAGGTGGCACATGCTTCTGGAATTAATTTTCAGTGGCTGAATGCCCTGGCATGCACATTCTATTTCTCTCTCTCACACACACACAAATATAAAGGTAAAATAAAAATAAAAACAAATTAAAAAAGAAAAATTATTTTTAAAAAGTCTTGGAGAAGATTGAACTCATGTGTCTGGAATACATCCACCTTTCATGATCTAAGTTATTTTGCAACTCTGTAGCAAACTGATAATGCAAATGATTCTCACTCACAGAAATGCAAAGTACCTGTGCCAGGTGGACCCAGTTGCCCACTATCCCCAGGACAGATCCCATTCTTCAGGGCCATTGTGTAGTTGATAGTTTGATAACTCTTCTGATCTAATTGAAACACCTTCCTAATCCCTTCACTCGTTAGTGAGCCATCATTTACTTACTCCCCCCCCCCATTTTTACATTTTTAAACTTTTCATTAACAACGTCTGTAAAGATAATGTATCCAGATCATAATCCCTTCCCACTGCTCTCCTTGGTCCCTGTCCCTCTTCCTTCTCCCTTGAGGCCCTGCTTCTTCCCAGCTAGTTCTTCTATTTTCATTATTATTTTCCCCCTCATATTACATAGGTCTTGTGCAGGTAGCAACAGCCACTGTGAGGTCATGAATTCACTTGCCACTTTGTGTGGAAATCTTTCATTTAAAAATTATCTTCTGAAAATCGTGCAGGCCAGACCTTGGCGTTTCTCAGCCAGACATCTTGATTATCTTTCTGGAAGATCAAAGAGCCCATCTCCCTCTGAAAACAATGTTCCTCTCCTTATAGGATTCATTTGTCTCCCATTACACAGAAAACATGGGTTTTAAGTTCTCTCTCTCTTTTTGGGGGTTGGTTCCTCTTACTAAGTAGGTTACTTGACTCTTGTTTTTTTTCAGTCAAAAAGTTTTGCTGCAGGCTGGAGAGATGGCTTAGTGGCTAAGCTGCTTGCCTGTGAAGCCTAAGGACCAGCTCATGTTCGATCTCTCTCCAGATCCCACATAAGCCAGACACACAAAGGTGAGGCAAGTTCAAGGTCGCCCATACTCACTAGGTGGGGCAAGTGTCTGGAGTTCAACTGCACTGACTGAGGCCCTGGTGTGCCAATTCTTTTTCTATCTTCTCGCTCTCTCATTCTATCTCTCTTAAAACACATACACACACACAAACTGTCCTGCAAGGATTCCCAGAGAACCAAATGCTGCAACTGACCACCACTTCTTCATTGTAGGAATGGTGCTCTGGTAGCCAGGAGTTAAAGCCTAAAAAAGTGGTTTGTTTCACAGTGATATATTTGTGTCAGTCTGTCTGCCATCTGTCAGATGCACTCATTTCTGGTTGCTCTTTGAATGTAGGCTCCCGGCATCTGTTCCATTTACTGCTTCTGGAATGTGTTTCACATACTTGAGTGGTGCATAAAGGAGGAAAAGGAAGAAGAAGGACTTGGTGACTCTTTAGGACTTCCTGTCAGATGACCAGTTTCTTGGCTACTCAGACCAGGCCCTGGCCCACTCTCCAGATTCTTCTTCAGCACAGGAATGTGAGGAGAGTCAGAATGAGGAGTCACCGCAGGTGACACTGAAACACACGAGCCGGTGCTGCAGCCCTGTGGGCATAAGCAGCCTGGTGCGGGGGGTCCTGGGCTTTCTGGTGGACACAGCCATAGGCAATAAGGTAGGGACACTCCTGCCCCACCTCCACTTGTTTCTAGAAAAATAAAAAATCACAGGATGGCTAGGACCCCAAAAGATCACATGGTTCAAACAGTGATAAAGGGTTCCAGAATCCTCATAGTTTAAGGCCATTTTTCCAGGCATGGTTATACGATATCATCTGTTCATTGCTGGTCAGCTCAGGTCTGTGGTACTGCGATGCACGCCTGATGTCGCTAGAAAGGTGTAATATGTGGATGGCGAGTCTTGCCTTCACAGAACTCACCTGGAATGACCAGACTAACTGAGCTAAAAGTACCCCTGTCACCAGGGGACCCAGAATCCCTTTTGTAGGTTCTTGTTCCCACTGATAAAAAAATATTTAAAATATACACAGAAGTTGGGGAGAGTTTTTTTGAGTTACAGAAAGTGAGAATGCCCTGAGTCTCAGGGTGATAGTGTCAGTTTATTATAGAACTGTACTAATGTAAACATGTAGTAGACACATTGGAAATATCCAAAAAACTTTGCCACTGTACAGTTCCAAATCTTTTTTTTAAATTTTTGACAATTTCATACATGTATACAGTGTATTTTGTTGTCCTCACCCCTCTTCCCCTTCCCTTCCCACCAAAGCTCTTCTTCCCAATAGATCCCCTTTCTACTTCCATGTCTCACTTTATTTTTTTTTAAATTTTTTGTTTATTTATTTATTTATTTGAAAGCAATACACAGAGAGAGAAGGAAGCAGATACAGAGAAAGAATGGGCGCGCCAGGGCCTCCAGCCACTGCAAATGAACTCCAGATGTGTGCCCCTTTATGCATCTGGCTAACGTGGGTCCTTGGGAAATCCAGGCTTGAACCAGGGTCCTTAGGCTTCACAGGCAAGCTCTTAACTACTAAGCCATCTCTCCAGCCCTCACCTTATTTTATTTTATTATATTTTAGTTTGGGGCCCACTGATGTGAATTAGGATCATTTGTATAATCCTGGGTGGAAGGGCGGTAAATCCTGCAGGGGCTAGCCCCTAAGTACATGCCTTCCCCTACCCCACAAATCTTCGGTTTCTACTATTTACTCTAGGAGGTGTGGGTCTCATGCCTACTCCATCATCTAAGGTGAGATATTGACAGGCTCATCATGTACCAAAGGAAAGCTACACTTCGAAAAGAGTGAAACTGAACAGATGCCTATTGGAGACTAGGTGGTCACACAAAGAGGGAAAAGAAGTAGATACAAGGATTTTGTTCATTGTAGTTTTTATTGAAGGGAGCATAACATTCCTCCCCGCCCATTGCATGGTGTTGTAGGTCTTGAACTGGAAAGCAGCATGCCACCTTTTGGGCCAACTAAAGAGGAAATGTTTATTCTTGATATTATTTGGTTTAACCTATGTGACCTAGAGTTTAAGATATGTCTAAGAACGTAATAATAAGTAACTGTATTTATTATCAATTTACCTTTCAGCTTTGTGACTAGGAAGGAATCACTAATGACATTTATTGCTGGTTGTTGACCTTTTCTCTGTGTTAGCTTTAGGCCAGGAAGGAACAGGTAATTACATTTCCTGTCATCCATGGGCTCTGAAGCCAGCTTAGAGCCCCTGCATCCATCCATCTCTAACCTTGCCATCAGTAACAAGCAGCGGGTGGCTCTTCATCACTCACTACAAGGCCAGCACTGCTTTGTTTTTGATTGAGCTGTGGAAGGCCAGTGTTTGAAAATGACTTATAAGCAGCTAGGATAATTTTGATGATCACAATTGAAATCCACATCCTTTTAAATGTTCTAACTCCCTACCTACCATAAGCAGGCCTAGCAGTGAAGGGCTATAGGCAACTGCCTTTAGGGATGGGGCTGTAGAGGCATGTAGAGTCATATCTCATTAAGGGATGTTACTGTTCACAGTTTTGTATATCATCTCAGGTGTGTTACATTTCTTTTTACCTTCAGGCTTCAGGCTGGCCTTACTTTTTGGCTGTAAACTAGGATTTTTCTTTCATGTCTCAAAGGAGGTATCTCCTTACCTGGTCAGGGCCTGAGAGACACTCACTGTCTAATTTTGTAAAGGGAATTCCTGACAATTAGTCATGCTTCTTTGAAAGGGTTTTATCTACCAGGATGACGACCAATAATGTCATTTATCTCAGAAAAGACTGACATAGTGATAGCCATATATCCCAAATAGTGCCTGGGAAGCTGATGATGAAAGAGGGCCCTTTGATTTCCTTTTGTTCTGCATAAAAGCCACTGTCACCATTAACCAGTAACCTGAGTGCTAAACACTGAAAATGACACTAGAATTTTTTTAAATTATTTTTGTTTTTATTTATTTATTTGAGAGCAACAGACAGAGAGAGAAAGAGGCAGATATATAGAGAGAATGATGGGCATGCCAGGGCCTCCAGCCACTGCAAACGAACTCCAGACGTGCGTGTGTGCCCCCTTGTGCATCTGGCTAACGTGGGTCCTTGGGAATTGAGCCTTGAACTGGGGTCCTCAGGCTTCACAGGGAAGCACTTAATCGCTAAGCCATCTTTCCAGCCCCAACACTAGAATTTTTAAAAAGGAAGAATTAAGTAGAAAGATATGGTGGCTTAATTGTGAATATATGTCCCCTGCCCCTCCATAGCCTGAGGTATTTTTTATTAAGATTGAGTTTGTAACTTGAGTCTCCAGCAACCTGCTGGGGCAAAGGTGTGTGTCATTTGGGAGCAGATCTAGAATCTAGCCTGATTAGGTATATAGAGAACAAGTTTGAGCTCTGGCTATTCGTGTTTACTGGCTGTTTGGTGGTGTCTCTCTGCTATGGATCTGTGGAGGTGAGCCAGCTTCTTCAGTTGTTGATGGATTTTCCCCTGGATTCTGTAATCCTGAAATAAACCCTTTCCCCCCATAACCTGTTTCTTGTCAGATGTTTGTCCCAGCACTGAAAGATTACTGCAACAAAAGGATTTTGAAAAGATTTAATTTCTACCTTAAAAAATATAAAAATAAGGGTATGATTTATCTGACACCTATTATGTGCCCTATTACATATTATTTCAAAGGCACACATGTACTCCTGTGGTATATTTTTTTTATTATTATCATGAAATGGATGAAAACAAGCTCAGAGAAACTGAATGATTTGTGTAAAGTCACACATCAAGTAGATACAAGGATGTAGTGGAACCAAGATGGGTACCTTGGTCTACCTGATCTCAAGTTCTCTTTTAACACATATCCATAGGTTGAAGGAGAGTGGTTCATGTTGTAAGGAGACTAGAATACAGTTGATAAGGTCAGAGATGATGTGTTGCATGTTAGCAAGAGGCTGGTAGAAATCAGCTGAACTTGCTCTGTTGAGTGAGATGACTTAAAAAATATTAACAGATATTTCCTTAGTATAATTTCTCAAAATCCTATGCACATTTAATATTTTAACACTATACCTAGTCTTTCTTTGTTGTTCACAAGTTTTCCTCTGGAAAAGATTAGCTGTGCTTATTAAGAAACCATTAGAAGCAGGTGCATTATCCCTGATACATTTTTAGCAGTGGCCATGGCTATGGGAGTGAGTCATAGCCAGAAACTACTCACACCCTATAGTCTTCAAAATAATCATAGCCTTTATTCCCAAACAAATCCTCATTCCAAGTTCTCCAGAGAACAAAGATACTACATAAACTGTTACCAGGCACTCATCACAAAAGCAACACAAGATACTACACAAAAACAATATGAGCAGATGCCAAGGAAATGTTCTCTCAGGTGTACAAATTATTTTCTGTCTGTCTGGATTTGATCTTTGCATTCTTGCCATAGAAGAGTAAATGCATCTATCCAGTTGTATTTAGTAACCTTTGTACAGTAGATTTAGATGTTGTTACTGGAATGAGTCTGAACTGCTCACTACTTGAATAGCCAGTACTCAGATGGACATGCTTGGATGGAATCAGATTTATTCAAAGGCCAGTGTCCTGAGAAGACAGAGTGGCTGCCAGCCTTGATGCTCCATCTAGGGGGACCAGAAAGGCTATCTTGATAGGGAGGGAAAGGAGAAGTAGGGAAGGAATTCTGCATTCAAAGCAGTGTCTTCATCATCTGCAGTGTAAGTCTCCTTTGTTTCTGTTTTCTCAAACATTTAATGGACCTCAGCCTCCTGGAGCTAGCTTTTATCATGCTTTTTAGAGAGACATACTATTTTTCTTCAAGATAAACTTCAGTCTCCATACTGCTTTGCGTTAGTTGATGCTTGGGACTAAGGACTAAGGAAGTTTGTTGTACAGTCGGTGTTTAACAGATGTTCTGGGTAAATCTGAAGACTGAAATGATGAAAGAGGGAGGAACAACTTTCCATAAAAAGAAAGGGAGTGATTCTGCCAAGGGCAACTCCAAAGGAATGGCTCTGGTACAATGTACATCTTTGAGATCTCATCTCCTCTGTGATTGAATGTAATCAATGAATCATAAAGTTGTAAAATATTGACAAGCCCTTCTTACAATCAGAGACCTAATGGCAAGTTGTACCTTGGATTCCTTCAAGGGGAACATCTGGTGACAGTTAAGACATTATTACTGGAGCCAGTGTTACAGGAGTTCCATTTCCATCTGAGTAAGAGACTATGACAAAGCAATGACAGGAAAATAACTCTCACTGGTCTCTGAACCTCTAGAGAATATACCAGGCCCAGCATAGGGTCTTTCAAGGACTGGTCAGCAGCAAGCTCATCTGAGTCTATTCTGGAGCATTCTGAAGAGACATACAGGACCAGCATTCATGCTGGGCTATAGTGGTTAGCTCCAAATTCTTTCCACTCTCTGGCTGGGATGAAAGGACTGATTGCAGCATGACAAAATATTAGTAGTGCTTTATTCAGAACCATTGTGATGGATGTAGAGACCCACTAATGTGGTCTTGCTCAACTCTGAATGCAGCATGGACAAATGAGGATGTATTGATGAGGAGCAGGGAAGAGGATCGGTTAGTGGAAATTTTCTAAGAGGAAACATTGTAGATCAGGAGGATTCTCACCAAAGACAGCAATGCTGAGCAGACATCCCCTGGATGATGGTGGAGGCCTAGGAACCTGATCAGATATCAAAGGTAGAAGGTTCTTGTCAAACTGACTAATCAAATGTCTTTGAAAATACACAGGAGGTCCTAGGAGAGGTTTCAGGGTAAAGTGTGATAAGACAGAGAGTTTGGGTGCATCCCTTAGTCAGCAAGGTAACCAGCACGAAGCTTGACCTCTTCAGCCACAGTTAGAACAAGATGGATAGCAGGCACAGTCTTATTGAATGTACCCTTCATCTCAGAGGGAAAAGCCCTTCATTATCCCCATTTCATACCTCGTATAACAAGGTCACCTCAAAGTTGGCAGAACAAAAACCACACCCTGTAGATCTTTCCCTAAGACTGCCCTCACAGCATCCCCTCTCTTTTAAGAAACTATTCTACCAATGTGCTTTAATTCTAAAACCAGTGACTTGGGAGGATCAGCATGAGTTCAAGGCCACTCTGAGATTACATGGTGAATTTCAGGTTAGCCTAGGCTAGAGCAAGACCCTACCTTGACAAACCAAATATATATATTTCTTCAAATTTGATAAGTGAACAAGTCTTACACATATATTCTAGGGTTCTACTTCTTCCACCTCTGAGAACTCTAAGCAAGTTGCTTAATTCATGTGGATGATATTCTAATTCCACAGGACTGAGATGAGGTTTAAACAAATTCATCATTAATTCCTCAGACCATAGTACGTCCTCAATGGCCACTTGTCATCATTTTTATTTCTCCAACAATATCTCCCAATCTGAGCACATTCCCTTAACATTCTCCACTCCGTTCCCTAGCTCCTCTGTAGTTCATTGCAATGAGATTTGACTATACTTAACTGGTAAAAACAATAGAGATGACATCAAATACTTAATTGAACTTTGTAATAAAGCATTATGAGCAGATGAGTGGCAGATAATCCAAGGTAATATGTGTTAGAGATTAATTAAATCTGCTTCTGTGCTTTCATGCCTGCTGAGGTAGCTGTAATGACTCAAACAAGCTGCACCCAAAAGTCGTGCTCATCTAATTTCATTGCATTCATTATTTGGAATTTGCACTCTTCATGGACAGCAAAACAGCGTGCCCTGAGTATGTCCCATCTGCATGCAGCTACCACAGCTAACACCCCATGACCTGCACAGCCATCACAACCTTGTTCTTGGAACCATTTAGAGCTGCCTGCACCTAGGACAATGGAAGCCAGCATACTTGCTACCACATCCATCTGCCACTCAGTGTGGGCATTCTAGCGGTGTTCAAAATAGTTGGGTGCCAAGGCCATTTAAGAATGAAGTAAAACATTATAAATGTATGAAATTAGGAATATTCTTTTAAGCGGAAAAACTACATTGTTTTCACTTTAGGTCATGTACTCAGGATGAAAACAGAGCAAGGGTGAGAGAGCAGATGATGCACAAAGTGGCACATGCATCTGGAAGTTCTTCACAGTGGCCAGAGACCCTGGTGTGCCCATCTCCCCCTCTCTTTTCACAAGTAAAGATATTTTTATTAGTTGTGTATATGGTGTATATACAGCCATGAAGATACCATAATTAGCCTTCTCCCTGTTGTCCCCATGAGGATTGTGGGTGTTGCATTGTGGGGGTGGCCATCAGTTGTGGGGGAGATGCAATGTCTCTGTGCATAATGACCAAACTTATGGTTCTAACAATCTTTCCACCCCTCTTCTGCAAATTTCCCTGTACCATGTTGGGTTCATTTTAGGTCTATTTCAGTGATGAGCTCTTGGGAGTCTCTGTGTCTCTGGATATCTGATTTGGTAGGAGATGAGTGTTCTCTGTGTCTATCTCCTTCACCCTTGTGCTGATACCTGGTTCATCTAGAAAGCAGCTCTTGCTCATTATCGCACTAACTCTATGGCTTCAGCTGGTACCTTGGTGGGGTGTGATGGGCTGATTCTCTCCTCAGGTTCTGTGTCCATCTGAAAAAGAGAATCAAATACTCCAATGGAGAGTGAGGTCAGTGCAAGATACATTTGTTGTCATTAGATTTTTTAATGTTTGCTATCCTTACTGGGTTAAGGTGGAATCTCATAGTTGTTTTAATTTGCATTACCCTGATGATTAGGGATGCTGAACATTTTCTTAAGTGTGTGTTTACCATTTGTATTTCTTCCTCTGAGAACTTCCTGTGCAGTTTTCTGCCCCATTTTGTGAGTGGGCTATTTGACTTTTTATTGTTTGGGATTTTGAGTTCTTTGTAGATTCTAGAAATTAGGCCTTTGTCTGATGTGTATCCAGGAAAAATTTTCTCCCATTATGTAGTCTGTTAGCTTTGCTTATTGTATGTTTGTCTGTGAGAAAGCTTTTCAGCTTCCTGAGATCCCAGTGGTTGTGATTGTTTAATTTCCTGAGCTACTGAGGTTTTATTTATTTATTTATTATATTTTTCTTTCTTATTCAGGAAGTCTTTTCCCACTCCTATATCATAGAAAGTTCCTCCTATTTTTTTCTCCCAACAGTAGCAGAGTTTCCGGTCTTATATTGAGTTCTTTGATCCATTTGGACTTGACTTTTGGGAATGGCAAAATGTGTGGATCAAGTTTCATTTTTCTGCATTTGGCTATTCAGTTTGTCCAGCACCATTTGTTGAAGATGCTCTCTTTTTTTCCAGTCTAAATTATTAGGGCCTTTGTCAAATATCAAGTAGCTGTAGTTACTTGACCCAAAGTCTGGGTCCTTTCCATTAGTCTATATTCCTGTTTTTATGCCAGTGCCATATTGTTTTTATTACTATGGTTTTGTAGTACAGCTTTAGATCAGATATGGTGATGTCTCCATAGGTGTTTCTTTTGCTGAGGATATGTTTGGATATCCAAGGCCTTCTGCCATTCCATATGAATTTTGAGATCTTTTTTTTTTCTATCTCTGTGAAGAAAGATGTTGGGATTTTGATTGGTATTACATTAAATCTATATATTGCCTTTGGTAAGATTGACATTTCCACAATGTTAACTCTTCCTATCCAGGACCATGGGAGGTCTTTCCATTTTCTCAAGTCCTCCTCAATTTCTTTCTTGAGTGTTTGTACATTTTCACTGTGAAGATCTTTCACTTCCTTGGTTAATGTTATACTGAGGTATTTTATTTTTTATTTTTTGATGCTATTAAAAGTGGGACAGTGTCACTTATTTATTTCTTTGTATCTTTATCTTTTGCATATAGAAAGGCTACTGATTTTTGTGCATTGATTTTGTATCCTGCTACTTTACCGAAGGAGTTAATCAATTTTAAAAGTTTTGAGATGGAGGTTCTAGGACCACTTATGTATAATCATGTCATCTGCAAATAGGACTAACTTAACTTATTCCTTTCCAATTTGTATCCCTGTTATTTCTTTCTCCTGTCTTACTGCTTGAGCTAGTACTTTCAGTACTATGTTGAAGAGCAGAGGTGAGAGAGGAAACCCCTGTCTTGTTCCTGATCTCAATGGGAATTCCTTCAGTCTCTCCCTGTTAAGTATTAGTTAGGCCTTAGGATCTTCATATATAGCCTTTATTATGTTGAGATATAGACATCCATGCCTATTGTCTTCAATGTTTTGATCATGAAGCAATGTTGTATTTTGCCAAAGACCTTTTCTGCATCTATCAAGATGATCATGTGGTTTTTGTGTTTAGGCTTATTTATGTGGTGTTTTACATTGACAAATTTCCATATGTTGAACCATTCCTGTGATCCTGGGATGAAGCCTACTAGATCAAGGTGGATAATGCTTTTGATGTGCTATTGAATTTGGTTTGTGAGGATTTTGTTCAGGATCTTTGTATCTAAGTTCATCAGTGAAATAGGTCTGTAGTTTTCTTTTCTTGTGGCATCTCTGCCTGGGTTTGGCATTAGGATGGTACTAGCTTCATAAAAGGAGATGGGAAGCTTTCCCTGTTCTACAATTGTGTGGAGAATTTGAGAAAGATTGGTTTCAGTTCTTCCATGAAGGTTTGATATAATTCAGCTGAGAAGCCATCTGGTCCTGGATTCTTCTTTTTAGGGAGGTTTTTGATAACCCTTTCAATCTCAGTGGTTGTGATAGGTTTGTTTAGGAGATTAATCAGCTCTGAGTTTACCTTTGGTAGGTGGTATATGCCCAATAATTCATCTATTTACTCCATATTATCCAATTTTGTAGAGGTTTCTGAAGTAATTCATGGTGATTCTCCCAATTTCACTTATGTCTGTTGTGATCTCTCCTTTTTCATTTCTAATTTTGTTAAGTTGAAGTCTCTCTCTGTGTGTTTTTTTGCTTGATCAAATTGGCCAGGGGTTTATCAATCTTGCTTACTTTTTTAAAAAGCCAGCTCTTTGTTTCATCAATTTTCTTAATTGTTTTCTTAGTTTCCAATTCATTAATTTCTGCTCTGATCTTAATTATTTCTTTCCATCTGGAGCTTTTTGGGTTGGATACTTCTTGTTTTTACAGTGCCTTTAGGTTGATGGTTAGGTTGTTGATTTGGGATCTCTTTGATATAAAGGCATTTAGCACAATGAATTTTCCCCTGAGGACCACCTTCATCGTGTCCCATAAGATTTGGTATGTTGTGTTCTCATTGTCATTCATTTCTAGAAATTTTGCAATTTCATTTTTTATTTTGTCCACTACCCATTTATTGTTTAAGAGTGTGTTGTTTAGATACCAGGAGTTGGTTGGGTTCCTAGCACATCTTTTGTTGTTAATTTCTAACAATACAGCATTGATCTGATAGCATGCTGGAAATTATGTCAATCCTGCTAAATATATGGAGGCAGGCTTTATGACCCAGTATATGGTCTATTTTAGAGAAGGTTCCATGGGCTTCTGAGAAGAATGTGTAATCTGTGGATTTTACTTAGAATGTTCTATAGATGTCCATTAGGTCTAATTGATCTATGGTTTTGTTGAGCTCTCTTACTTCCCTGTTAATTTTCTGTTTGGATGATCTGTCTATTGTTGATAGTAGAGTATTGAAGTCCCCAACTATAATGTGTTTGTGGGTTATTTCTGTTTTATTATCAAGCAAGTTTTGTTTTATGAATTGTGGTGCACTTGTGTTTGATGCATAAAGATTAATTATTGTTATGTCCTCTTGTTGGATTGTTCCCTTGATAAGTAAGAAGTGGCCTTCTCTGTCTTTTTTGATTACTTTTGGTTTGAAGTCTATTTTATCTGATATAAGTATAGCTACACCTGCTTGTTTCTTATTTCCACTTGCTTGGAATATCATTTTTCCACCCTTTCACCCTGAGGAGGTGTATGTCTTTAGGGGTGAGGTGGGTTTCTTGAAAACAGCAGATTGAGGGGTCTAATTTTCTGATACATCCTGTTAGCTTATGTCTCTTGATGGGTGAACTAAGGTCATTAATATTTAGGGAAAAAAGTGTGAGATTTGATTTAATACCTGCCATATTGTGGTAGTTTATGTGGTTTGGTGTTTTCTTGGCCTTTGTAATTTTTGTGCCTTCTGGAAGTTTGGTTATTGTGATCTGCTTCTTGTAGGCACTTGAGGTTGGTTATTTGAATCTTCTGTGTGGAGCATTCCCTGAAGTACTCTCTGTAGTGCTGGATTTGTGTTCATATAGTTGTAAAGCTGAGTTTTAGTGTGGAAAGTTTTTCTTACACCATCTATTATGAGGGATACTTTTGCTGGGTAGAGTAGTTTGGGTTGGAAGCCATAAGTTCTTAGAGTTTGCAGTGTTCCATTCCAGGCCCTTCTGGCTTTTAGGGTTTCCTGAGAAGTCTGAAGTAATTCTGACGGGGTTTCCTTTATATGTAACATGTTGTCTCTCCCTAGAAGCCTTTTGGACTTTCTCTTTGTGATCAATGTTGAGAGTCTTAATGATAATATGGCTTGGAGAATTGCTGCTTTGGTCCAGTCTATTTGGAGTTCTGCTAGCTTCTTGTAACTTGATAGGACTTTCTTTTGAGAGAGTCGGAAAGATTTTTTCAACAATTTTGTTGAATAAGTTTTCTGTGCCTTTGGTCTGTATTTCTTCCCCTTCTGGTCTTCCCATGATCTGAATGTTGGGATGCGTATCCCATGGTTCCCTCACATTCTGTTCACAGAAAATTTGAACTTATTGAAACTTTTAGACTCACAAACTGTCTTCTGTTTTGTCTTCCAGTTCTGAGTTTCCATCCTCCACATGGCTGACTCTATTCTTGAGAGCTTCTATAGAGTTTTGGGTTTGTTCAATTTGGGTCATATTTTCTACTGCTTTTTCATGTATAGTTTCCAACCCTCTGTCAAGTTCCCTTTTCACGTTATTTTCTGATTTTCTTAATGCTTCTTGGAGTTCATCCTTGCATTTTTTTATGTCTTCATTGAGCTTAGCCAGCTGATTATTGAGGTCCTCTTTTTTTTTTTTCACTCTCTTTCAGATCACTTAACTGTCTTAGGAACCCTTTCTGTTTCTTTCTAGTATGTCTAATCTTGTGAGCATACCATTCATACAATTATTGGTCCTTTGTTGAGTTTCTGCAAGTTCTACTATTTGCTTGGCCAGGGTTGCATAGTTTGTTTCTTCATTTTGGGGTTCTGAGCCTATTGTCCCTTCTATGTTATGATTAGAGACCTCCATTGTGGGACTGGGCAATATAGTAGGATTTACTTGCATCTGATTTTTCATGCTATTCCTTTTTCGCTGTAGTCTGCCCACCACAATGGTTGAGAAAGCCTAGAGTGTGGGATGCTAGCCTGCAGGCGTGGCATGGGGGGGCAACAGTGAGTGGGACTGCAGATGCCTATGGAGTTCAGAAAGGCTACGGTGGAGAGACTAGCCTGGGTCCCTGTTCAGGGGTGGGAGGGGCCAGCAGTGAGTGAGATGGCAATCACAGGTGCGGGGCTCAGAAGGGCTGACAGGAATGGTGACTGGGATGGTGATTGTGCGCATGGGGGTCAGCAATGCTGGGCTGGAACAATGACTGGGATGTTGATAGTGTGCAGCAGGGTCAGCAAGGCTGGGTGGGAATAGCGACTGGGATGGTGTTTGTACTCGTGGAGCTCTGCCCAATAGCAGAAAAGCCTAGGGCAGAGGACCTAGCCTGCTAGCTTGGGTTCACTTGGCCTGCAGTTAGTTCACGAGGAACCTCCTACTGGGCCTGTGGCTAAGACAGCTGCTTGAGGGGATTTGGAGACTGGTGGGCTACCTGAGAAATGAGGATCAGTGGATTCCCTATCTTGCTCCTCTGCACCCTCCCACTGAAGCCTACTAGAATCTGCAAACCCCTAAACAAAACAAAACAAAAAAAGAAAAAACTTGATGCTTAAGGGCTTGCCTTTTCTTCCCCTTGAGGTGAGGCAAGGTTAGGCAGAGGCCATCTTGACCAGAAGTCTCCCACAAGTAAAGATATTTTAAAGGGCTACAGAGATAGCTGAGCAGTTAAAGGCACTGGCTTGCAAAGCCTGCTGACCCAGAGTTCAAATCCCCAGCACCTACATAAAGTGAGATGCACAAAGTGTTGCATGAGCCTGGAGTCAGTTTGCAGCACAGGTCTTATAACCCCATTCTCTCTCCCTCCCTGCCTCTGTCTTCTCTCAAATAAATAAAAATAATTTTTTTAAGTGTGAGAGAGGGGCTGGAGAAATGGCTTAGCAGTTAGGACACTTGCCTGACTGCAAAGCCAAAGGACTCAGGCTCGATTTCCTAGGACCCACATAAGCCAGATACACAAGGTGATGCATGCAACTAGAGTTCATTTTCAGTGTCTGGAGGCCCTTACATACCTATTCTCTCCCTCTCTCTCTCCCTCTCTTTCTCTCTCTCTCTCTCTCTCTCTCTCTCTCTCTCTCTCTCTCTCTCTCACAAACACACACACACACACACAAATAAATAAATAAATAAAAATAATTTTTAAAAAGAGTGATAGAGATTGACTATGCTTGGAGCAAAGGTGAAGACCACCTTTTTGAGGGAAAAAAACACACCTTCTTATTGCATACATATTGTTAGTGCTATTTACAGAAAGAAATGTACCTTTGTGAATCTTTCATCCAACATGATCTGTGCATGTGTTTATAAACATATATTAGCTTATAGAAGATTTGTTGATGAAGTCAGAACAAGAAAATATAATTGTGATAGTTATAAAGTAATTAGGTCCAGAGTTCCTAAATTGTCAGGTCTGTCACTACCCAATCAAGTATGAGCTCAGCCAATGGAGGATAACTGTTTTCGCAGGGGTTCTTTCCTCATCTAATGGTATATAGTTGGTGGATGGGAAAGGGAGAAAGTCTTCCAGACATCTGCAAGTACCTGCTCCAGTTTCTTTAGCTAAATGTTGTTCACCTACTTTCTATGCACTCTCTCTCTCTTGCATCATCCCCAGGGTGGGAGTCCTCCCTTGAAGTCTTCACCAGACCTTGAGGATTTCCCTGAGAAATTAGAATTCCCTCCCCCCCCCACATACACACATACACACCAGCAGGGACAAACTAGATGCATAGACTTCCTGTTTAATCCTCCAAGGGAGGATACAGATGTGGCAGAAGTATGCAAATGGTGGTTTCTGCAACAGGATGTTTAATGTTCTCTTTTTATCTTTTTCCTTTTTAATATTTCTCCCTCACAGCTCATCCAAGTATTGCTGGAAGACAAAACCACTGAAAGCACTGTTAAATTTAACCTCCCCGTGGGGCAAAAAGCTCTCAAAACCCTAAAAATTGGACAAAGATTTGTGATTCTTGTGTCAGATGTACCCCAGAGCTCTGAAGACAGTTATCTCACAAATAGTAACATGAAAGGTGGTTTACTTGGATAGAGCATGAGAAAATAGACTTGCAGTTTTAAATCCTAAAACTTTTGTATTGTTAGGAAAAGTTTTATGTACATAATAGATGTGGCATTTTATGTTTGTATGCATTTCAAAGAATTGACTTTGGTCAAATTATAAATGAATTTAGGGAATTATTCTTTGGCTGTATTGTGTTTCTTTTGTGGGTCTTTTTCAGTATTTCTACTGGAGAACATAGTGGAGGACAAATTTGAGAAATCTCATTGGGAGTCAGAAATGGTTAAGCTTTCCAGAGAAAGATAAAGTTTATGCAAACAGTAAAATACTAATAATTATATTTCTCTTCCTCTTGGTAGCTATCCAATCAAAATAGTATTGCACAAAGATCCCTCAGGCAGCAGGGAGAGAAAATAACTGAGTTGAATGACCTGTTCACTACCCCAGTTGCTTGAAGAAAATGAGAAAATGTCTACAACAGATGCTGGCATCCCACTTTGAGTCACTTATTGCTCTTTCTGAGGCAAAGTCCTAAGAATATTGAAACTAAAGGTAGACATCAATGTACCTGATACATTCTTATGTAACTGATCTAGGTGTTTAAAAGGAAGTTAAATGTTCATGATTAACATGATTCCTGTATAAGTGGAATAGAGACTATTTTATTGTCCTCATATTGCATATGAAATGAACTAAATTTCATTTTCTTTCACATATGAAATGAATTAGATATACCTACAGAATTAATTTAATTTCCCTAAATTGATTTAAAGAAACATAGGAACAGTATGACTCTAGATTCAGTAAGAAATGTTCATGTTAATGATCAAACAGGTAAACATATTTTAGGGCCCTTTGTCTGTACATTTATGAGATCATCTCATTTCTTAAGCTATCTGGAAGGAGTAGTTCTTAACCAGAGAATGACTGAGAGGCATTGACCCTTTTCTAGCTGTTCAGTGGTTCTATGTGCCTTTGATTACTCACATGTAAGCAGACAGCTGGTGACTGAGTTTCAAAAGCTTATGTCAGTAACCCAGGGTGTAGCTCAGTGCTAGGTGTCTACTCAGCATTCACAAGGCACTGGGTTCAGTCCTAAGCACCAAGAAATAAATGCCCAGGTAGCAACTCTATTAAGTTTTATGGCAGAGGCTCTCATCCCAGTTCTTGGTCTGTAAGGTGGACAAACAGTGTAGTTTGTTCACTCACTGTATTTCTTCTTTGGCATGTGCACATGTCATACAGGAAAATGTATCCTGGAAAAAGATAAGGAGGGGCTGCAGATGTGGCTTAGTGATAGAGCACTTGCCTAGCATGTGTAAGGCCCTAGTTTGGTCCTCACTAATGGAAATTAAGTAAAAACTTTAGAGGAGGTGCCCACAAGATGAGGATTGGGCTGAAGGTTCCTAGAGCTCCAGAGAGGAGTTCAAAAACACCCTAAAGGATTCTAAGAGAAATTAAACTAGGTTTGAAATGCCACCAGAACTTACTAGTATTGGAATTTGGACAGAATTGCACCTGTAGCACAGGTGTGTCTTTGTTTAACTCCCAACTCTGCTGAGCCAGGCAGGAGGCCAAGCAAGGAGAGAGAAAGGACCCAACCATATGTATCTCCCCTCCTCAGCCTGGGACCCCACAATAGTTCTCAGCTAGAACAGAGAGAAGCATTCCTTATTAATAAAGTGTAACATTTTGATTATTATGCTCTGTTGGACATTTAATTGGTGGGTGAAGCTGATCTCCTATGTTGGAACACAAATCTGAAAGGAAATCTCGAACCCGTTCCTCCAACTTGGATTTGCACACAAAGGCCCGTAGAGGAGGTGGTAAAGATTGTCTTCAGCTTCCGCCATGCCTTGCCTTGCTGCTCTCCTCCACCAGCTAACCCTCACCCAGCCCAGCCCAGCCACAGCTCACTTATTCCCCATCAGTTCACAGGTTGCTCAGGTGCTTCTGTGCATCTGATCTGGACCCAGTGCATTTCCTCCTTGGTCCCTAACATCTGGAAGCTGTCTGGGGTGGGGTAGCCTTGGCAGGGATCACTTGGCTGTCCGCCACGTGGCTTCCACACCCCTCCATCAGGCCAGCCTGCACATGTTCTCCCCACAGAGGGGCTTCCAAGAGGAGCAGAAGTGGAAACACAACAGCAGGCTTCTCCACCTTTGTGGCATCAAACATATTCTTATGGCATTGGCCCAAGAAAATCACACTTCCAAGCTCAGAGACAGAGACCAGCACTAAGAGGTGTGGACACATGATGGTGTCCAACAACTGGAATGGCTCACCAGGTCACCCCATCACACACCTAATCAAGTGCAACCCATTCCAAATAATGTCTAGACCATTTTCCTAATTATTCTGTTAGAGACACGGTAGAAATGGCATGCTGAAGGGTGTCAGGCAGAAGAAAGACTCTGACAGTTTGCACAGAGCCTGCATCATGGTCATGGCATTGCTGAGCTTGAGATGAAGCATACATATTGGTTCCTCAGGAAAGCACACCAGCAGTAGTATTTTCTGGAACAGTAATTTGAAATAGGGATGGTGATGAGATCCTGTGCAGATGGGAATATCCCCAGGGCATATCACTACTTGTCTATGCAGTGCTTATAGAAAAGCAGACACACTCTCTTCAGGGTAATAATAGCTACATCCACAGAAATCTTGAAACATAAATTTTCCCTCACAATGACAAGTTACAAGCCCACTTACATTCTGTTATCAGATTTCCCAGAAAGAGATATTTGATGTAAAACTGATAGCAATGTGTTCTGAAATTAAGTATTTGTCATGTATTTATTCCTTTGTCAGGTACTTTTCAGATACTAGGGATCATTCAAGAATAAGCAGGTGAGCCCTTTCTCTGGTGAAGCTTATGTTCCAGGTAGGGAGAGACAGTCATGGCACCAATCAGCAAAATATTCTTGATGGTGGCCAGTATTATAGAGAAAATAACACAGTCGAGGAGTGACAGCGATGAGGGACTGGCAGTGTGGTTTAGTGACAGAACACATACTTGGCAAGCGAGGTCGTGGGTTCCACCCTCAGCAGCATCCACAACAGAGACAAAAACGAAAGAAAGAAAGAAAGAAACTAAAGAGACAGGAAGACAACAACACAATAAGGGTTCCAACTTAAAGCAGGACTTTGGATTGGGACTCAGAGTACTAGAGGGCTTGCTCACATGCTTGAGGTCCTGGTTCAATTTCCAGCACCAGATAAAATGGGCATAGTGGTGAACACCTACAATCCCAGCATTTGGGAGGTGAAGGCTGAATGATCAAAAGTTCAAGGTCATCCTGGTCTACATAGCTAGATCACAAGGCCAGACTAGACTACATGAGAACTTGTTTATAATAATCATAATCATAACAAATAAAGTAGGACTTTAAATAATGTATAGATCATTCAGATAGATCAATAAGCTGAGGACTTGAACAACATTATAAACAAACTGGTCTTAACAGCCATATATATAACATTCTACCCATTACTCATAGAATATACATTTTCTCAAACAAACACAGCATATTCTCCCAGATATATCATGTGTTAAGTTACAAACACAAGCCATAACAAGAAGAGGGGAATCAGACTGGAGAGATTGCTCAGTAGTTAAGGCACTTGCCTGCAAAGCCTAATGACCTGGGTTCAACTCCCCAGTACCCATGTAAAGCCAGATGTGAAAGGTGGTACATGTGGTCTGGAGAACATTGCCCATTCTCTCTCTCTCTCTCTCTCTCCATGTGTGTGTGTGTATATATATATATGTCTGCCTCTTTCTCTTCCTACCAAAGAAATAAATAAAATATGTTTAAAAAGAAGATAGAAATCATGCTCCATATACTCTGAACATAGAGGGATGAAACCAGAAATCAGAAGAAGAAGAAAACTTGAAAATTCGACATTTGGAAATTATATATTGTTAAGCAACTGATTAGTCAATGAGGAAATCAAAAACCAAATGAGTAAACATTGAAACAAATGAAAATGAAGTCCAACATACTAAAACTTATGGGATGAAGCAAAAGCAATAATGAGAGGGAAATTTACAACACCAAATATCTACATTTAAAAAGAAGAAAGCTGGATGCCCACCTATAATCCTAACACTTGGAAGACTGAAGCAGGAGGTACACTGTGAGTTTGAAGCCAGCCTAGACCACATGCCAAAACTCTATCTCAAAATAAATAAACAAATGCACACATATATAAAGTGGTATCAAATAAATTAGCAAAAGAAGAACAAACGAAATGCAAAATTAGTAGAAGGAAGGAAATAATAAAGATTAAAGTAGGAACAAACACAAACCAAGAAAAATCAGCAAAATGAAGTTGTTTTTTGAAAAGACATAGATCTACACATATAGTAACAAATCTTGAGCAAGTGTGTGGAAATTATTCTACAAATGGAGTCTTCAAATAGTATATCCACATGCAAAGTAGTGAAACTGAGCTCTTATATAACACACAAAAATTAGCTCAAAATGGTTTAAATGCACAAGGTCTGAAATAGTGAACGTAATAGAGGAAAACACAAAGAGTGCTCATGGTATTGATCTTAACAATGACATATTGGCTGTGACAACAGACCAGAGAGACCACATCAAACTGCAGAGTTTCCGCACAGTGAGCATCACATCAGCAATGAACAGCAGAGTGAGAAGAAATATTTGTAAGTTTTTAACCCATAAAGGGTTAGTCTTCTAAATATATAAAGTATTCCTACAACTTAGCAACAATAAAAAGGAAGCCTGAACTTCGATAAATTTTCTCCAGAGAAAATATGCAAATGGATAGCATGTACATTAAAAGATGTTAATATGATGAAACATTAGGGAAATACAAGTTGAAAAGAGTTATATATCACCTCACACCTGCTACAATAGCCATTAATTAAAAGCAAACACAAACAAAACCAAAATATTACTATTGTAAAAGATGTGATGAAATCAGAATCCTTGTGTTGGCGGGCATATAAAATGGTGCAGCAGCTACGAAGACAGAGTAGTGCCCCCACCTCAAGTAGAACCACCATAACATCCAGCAATCTCCCTCTGGGCATTTGACAAAGAGAATTGACAACAGGATCTCAAGAAGATCTCACATTCCCATGTTCATTGCAGCTTGAGTTACAACAACTATGAAGTAAAATCAACCCACATATGCACTGGTGGGCAAATGGATAAAGAAATGTGGTTTATGCATTTGTGACCTCAGAGTGGCTGATGCTTTCTACACAAGACCTGCATAATATGAGGACAAAAATGATGACACCAAAATAGAGGAGGGATTAGTTGGAACAAAGGAAGGGATTCTATGGAGAGTGGGTAGGAGAGGAAATATAGAAGAGGACAGCGAAAGGAGATTATATCAGCATCCATTATGTAGATGAATAAAGGTTGTAAATAAAAAGTTTAAAAGAGAAATGTGGTTTATATTTACAAAGGAATAGTCACCTTGCCATGTGCTACAACATGGATGAAACTTGAGATGATGATGAAATTAGCAAGTCAAGGGGAAAACTGCATAATTCAACTTATTTGAGGTATCAAAAGTAGTCAAATTCAGAGAAACTGAAAGCAGAGCGGTGCCTACCAGAGGCTGAGAAAAAGGAAATGGACACTTACTATTCAGGGAATACAGAATTTCAGTCATGCAAGATGCAGACTTTCCAGAGACCTACTCCACAGCAATGCACATACAGTTCATGATGTTGTGCTATACTCTGTTTTTAATATTTTATTTATTTATTTGGGGAAGAGAGAGAGAGAAGGAGAGAGAGTGAGAGGCAGAGAAAGAGAGAGAATGGGTGTAACTGGGCCTTCAGCCACTGCAAACAAACACCAGAGGCATGCACCCCCTTGTGCACTGGGCTCACATGGGTTCTGAGGAATCAAACCTAGGTCCTTAGGCTTTTCAGGCAAACACTTTAATCACTAAGTCATCACTCCAGCCTCAATCGTACTGTATTCTTAAACATTACTAAGATGGTAGATTTCACATTGCCTGTCCACATTGCACTGTACTCTTTTTTTTGGGGGGGGGCGGTTTTCGAGTTAGGGTCTCACTCTGGCTCAGGCTGACCTGGAATTCACTATGTAGTCTCAGGGTGGCCTCGAACTCTCAGCGATCCTCCTACCTCTGCCTCCTGCACTGTACTCTTAAACATGACTAAGATGGTATATTTCACACTGTATGTTTTTATCATGGTAACATGAATGGACAAAAGATATTAATAGGTACTTCACAAAAGACATGAAACTGCCCACTAAATATAGAAAAGTACCTACAACATAGGTGTGATGGTAAGTCTTCACTGTCAACTTGACTGGACTTGGAAGTACCTAGGAGAGAGTGAAGCACATCTCTGGGTGTGTCTGTGTGGGTGTCCCCACAGGATTAACTGAGGGGGGAAGAATAAGGTTGAACCATAGGTAACAAAACCCATGGTCTAGGGACACTGATGGAGTAAAAAGAAGAAAGCTACCAGAGCCTTTCCATGCCCCTTTCTTTGTTTCTTAGATGCCATGGCACAAACTGCTCCACTTGCCATGCTTCTCTCACCATGATGGGCTGGGTCCTCTGCAACTGTGAGCCAAAATAAATCTTTCTTCTTTTAAGTTGTCTAGTCATGTAATTTGATCATAGTATAGGAAAATAACTAATACAACTGTTTACTGGGCAAAAGCAAAATGGAATAACAAGGAAATACTGCTAATATGTCACATTTGGGAGAAGAGAATAAACTTTTAGAAAAACTGGCAATAACCTGGCTTGATAAGAATGTGGAAAAGAGTTGGGTGTGGTGGTGCATGCTTTAAATCCTAGCACTCAGGAGGCAGAGGTAGGAGAATTGCCCTAAGTTTGAGGCCACCTTGAGACTACAGAATGAATTCTAGGTCAGCCTAGGCTAGAGTGAAACCCTACCTCAAAAAAAAAAAAAAAAAATGTCAGGCATGGTGGCGCATGCCTTTAATCCCAGCACTTGGGAGGCAGAGGTAGGAGGACTGCCATGAGTTCAAGGCCACCCTGAGACTCCATAGTGAATTCCAGGTCAGCCTGGGCTAGAGTGAGACCCTACCTCAAAAAACAAAACAAAAAAATAATGTGGATGGAAAGCAGAATGTCTCATACTGTGGTGGTAAAATTTGGTATAATTGCTTTCTAAATCACTGTGTCATCATATAACAGAGTGAAACACATGCCTTCACATATCTTTACTAACCTGGATAGCTCTCTAGTAGTCTGGGGGAATAGGCTCTAAGTCTGTCTAAAGGATACACTATCCCTGGATTTTCAAGATTGTCAGGTCTGGACTACATAGGAGTGTAATAAATTCAAGGAAAAGTATCTCCCAAAACTTGAGTGTGAGGGATCTGGTAGGTACTTGGAGTAAACAGTCAAAACCAAGCACCACTTTTTGTTATGTGCCAAGCAGTTACCACGTCCTGTCCTGGCATACATTATATGGTGGGATTCGAAAAGATGTTACTAATCCTCTTCAATCCCCTTTGAGTTTGGATCTATTTTGTGAAAATACAAGAATCAAAAAGCTTAACATAGGTAAAGCTAACTAACAAATTTTGACCAAACAGGAGTCCTACTAGGTTCGGCACCTGAGCTTACTCTACCCATCATGGGGCTGGGCAGCTGCCTACCTCCTCAGTGGTTCCACCAGCTCAGCCATAGCATGAGAAAGGGTAGACTGACCCTCCAGAAAATAACCTTGCAGGGGCAGAGACCAGCATGAGCCATTCCTCCTTCCAGACTGTTCCATCAGATGAGGTCCTTTCCTGATATTGGAACAGACATTCTTTCTCCTCTGTGAAAACATACAGCAAGGATGAGCATGTCTCCAATACCAAGTACCTGACACCCGAACCCAGTGAGGGAGATGTGCCTATCCAAATCCAGTGAAGAAGATGTAACTGTCCCCATTTTGTAGACAAGGAAGTGAAGACATAAAAATCAGATGGCATACCAATATTGCACAACCATAGCACAGGCAGGATGTGGATTTGTTCAAGTCCAGAGGCTATGTTTTTTATTTATTTATTTTTATTTATTAACAGGTAGATTGATTAATTTTTGAGAGAGTCTCATTTACTGAACTTCTGATCCTCTTCTCAGTACCTCAAAAGTGCTGAGATTACAGTCCTCTATCACCATGTCTGGCTGCAGAGGCCATGTTTGTAATGACTTAACTATACTGCCTCTCAAGAATATGGGACACACCTTCCTGGGGGAGAAATAAAGAGAAAAGAAATATCAAGCAATGAAAGAAGCCATGGGCATAGAGACATGACTCAAAAGAGGAATAAGAAAACAAGGCTGGGTCTGGAGAGATGCTTTAGTGGTTAAGGCACTTGCCTGCAAAGTCAAAGCACCCAGGTTCAATTCCCCAGGACCCACGTAAGCCAGATGCACAAGGTGGCACATGTGTCTGGAGATTATTTTTTCCAGTGGCTGAAGGCCCTGGCATGCCCATTCTCTCTCTGCCTCTTTCTCTCTCTCAAATAAATAAAAAAGAAAACTATTTGAAAGAGTCCTTTAAAAAAAGAAAACAATCCCGCGTTGCAGGGTCTTTGTGAGGCTGTAAAAAAAGAAAACAAGGCTGGAGGCAATGCTCCTAGAATTTCAAGGTTTAGGAGAAGACAGAGCAGAAGGGAAGGAAAGGCGACTGAGAAGGGAAAGGTAGAGGGAGAAAAGAAGGCCTCAAGTCAGGAGAAAGAAGTCAGCTAAGTCAGCTGCTGTGGGGTGTGCTAGGAACAGACACACTGGAGTTTGTAGAGCATGTCCCCCACCACACACACACTTTAAATAAAAGGGCAGAGAAGAGGCAGGTAGAGGGGGAGTGAGACAGACAACAGACCATCTGTTGGTAGCGTTTGCCAAAACACTTAAAAAAATCAAGTGCTATTTCAAGTTATTTTCATGCAGAACAAATCTGAAGCAGAACTATTGCATTTCTGCTGTATAGTGTAGGTAGAGGATGTTCCCCAGTGGGAGAGATTTTGGATGGTTATCAGAAGTGAGAACATGTAATTAATTTGAAATTATTTGATATTTCTAAAACTTCTTGCTGGAGACAACCCAGATGTCCATCCATTTTAAAGTTTTAAAATTGGGGATGTAATCATGTTTTCTGTTTTCCATGACATGACACCACAGACTCGGTAGTTAAAAGGGAATGGGGCCATTGTGGCTCATGGTTTTGGTGGCGTAAGGTACAGGGCCACATCTTGTAACATCCTTCTTGCTGGCAAGAAACAAGGGTTGTGTATGAGTGTGTATGTTTCTGCCCTCTTGATACCATGGGACACAAATCGCATGCAAGCCACAGCTTAGCACATTCCTACCATCCTCCACCCTATGTGACCTCTTTGCTGGGAGCTGACCCTCTTAATTTCAGCTTACATGTCAATACTTAATTTTGCTGTGGGATGAATTGGGAACAATGTCCTCTTTTTTATTTTTTGCATGTGTGTGTGAAATACCTGGTGTGTGAATGTTGTATGCATATGCCTGGGCAGGTGAATGGGCCTGTATGAGCAAGGGGGTCAGAGGACAAATTGGTTGTGGTTCTCTATTGCTCTTCCATGTTTCCTTGAGATAGAGTCTCTCACTGAACCCAGAGCTGCAGTTTTCAGTCACACTGGCTGTGGTGGTTTGAATCAGGTGTCCCCCATAAACTTAGGTGTTCTGAATGCTACCTTCCCAGCTGATGGATATTTGGGAATTAATGCCTCCTAGAGGGAGTGTATTGTTGGGCATGGGCTTATGGGTGTTATAGCCAGTTCCCCAATGCCAGTGTTTGGCACACTCTCTTGTTGCTATTGTCCACCTTATGTTAGCCAGGGGGTGATGTCCACCCTCTGCTCATGCCATCGTTTCCCCCTGCCATCGTGGAGCTTCCCCTCGAGCCTATAAGCCAAAATAAATCTCTTTTTCCCAGAAGCTGCTCTTGGTTGGGTGATTTCTACCAGCAATGAGAACCGGACTGCAACACTGGCTGACCAGACAGCCCCAATGACTGGAGCGTCTCTGTTCCCTGCAGGGCTGAGGCTACAGGCAATGGAGGAAACGTTCATCAACTTGCGTCTGGGGACCGACCTCATGGCGAATCAAGCCCTCTCGGTTCCTCATGCTTGAGCTCCAAACTTTCCCATCCATCTATCCATCATTCCAACCCACCAATATCCTCTTATTGACCTTACTGAGAAAGCAAATGGGCCTTGTTAACTGACAGGGATGGTGCTCCTCTTATTTATATAATTTACTTAGTTTTCTTATCTATCTGTAAAAAATAACGATTAAAAAAAAGCCCCGTCTCAGATCCAGTTACAGCATTTGCTCCACATCACTCTGTTCTAAACACCCACCCCCTTTCCATGTTATATCATCCAACTTTCCCATACACCAGGCCCATGGGGTAGATACCACTATCTAAACGGCTGAATGGCTTGGCAAAGTCACAGAGCCGTTTACCAGAGGAGTGTGTGGAGCAGAGAAGTGAACGCCCACCCTCTGGCTGCAGAGCTTGGGCCAGCCTGCCGAACACCCCAGGCGTGTCCCTCCGCGAGGACTCTGCACCCCGCAGCTGCAGTGCGCAGTGTGCCACCTGCTCTTCCCCGGGAGCCTTGCCTTCTCTCGGTGGCCTAGGGTGGGAGGGACATCCTGGGGGCGTGTCCGCGACACCCCACCCGGGTCGGAATCCTGCGGCGGCGAGAAGGGGGCTCCAGTCCCACGCTCCGCCGCAGGGGGGCGCTGCAGCGCTGGGCGGCCGCGGCGAGGGCTCGGGTCCCGCGGCGGGACGCGCCGCCTGCAAGATGTCGCTGCCCCGGACCCTTCTCGCGGGGCTGCTGTGCTGCAGTGTCCTGCTGTCCCAGGCCTCCGGCTACGTGCTCGTGAGCTCCGTGTCCTGGGCGGTCACCAACGAGGTGGACGAGGAGCTGGACAGCGCGTCCACGGAGGAGGCGCTGCCCGCGCTGCTGGCGGACTCGGGCAGCATCTGGCAGCAGAGCTTCCCCGCCTCGGCGCACAAGGACGACGCGCACCTGCGCCCGCGGGCCGGGGCTGCCCGGGCCCGGCCGCCGCCCGCGCCGCGAGGCATGTTCTCCTACCGGCGCGAGAGCGGCCCCGCGGCCCGCTCGGGCCCCGAACCCGGGCTGCGCGCCCGCGCCGCCCGCTCGCTGGCCCACGCCGGCGCCTGGGGCTGCCTGGCCACCGTGTCCGCCCGCGACCAGGTAAGCCGCCCGGCTGCACGCGGGGTGCCGGGCTTGCCCCCGGGGGCCTGGGGCAGGGAGGTGCTATCTGCTCACGCACTCAGATCCAGGCTTCACTGATGCCTTGTGGATAACGGAACCAGAACTGTGCTTGACTTGGTTAAATTGGCAAAATTGCATGGGGCAGAAAGGGGGCGCGGGGGGGGGGGAGGAGGCACTGAAAAAAAACAAACAAAACAAAACAGGCGTCTTGCCTGCCTGAAGGTTGGGAACCGAATCTCTGTCTTGAGATGGCCAGAGATGTTCAAATAATCAGCGACTGCCGAGACCTGGACAGAAGGAGCCAGAGGCGCCTTTGGGATCACAGACTAGGCACGTCTGCCAGCTCCGAACAGCGTACAGCAGCTCCCAGGTCCTCTCGACACGACAAGTGGGCGTGGGGGAAGACACCACCCTCACACTGATGGAAATTTATACTAAAAAAATAGAACTCGAGAATTTTGGGGGAAAGGAGACTTACTATGCAGTGTAACTGCTAGAGGGTGCCGGCTTTTTGGACTGTAGGCTCTACTCTTCAACCCACAAGTGCTTTGCTCACGGGTTGGACACCGTCCACTGAGAATGGCATGAACAAGTAATGAGGATATAAGTTAAGTGTCCTCCCTCAGGAAGCTTCTAGCCCTGTTCAGACAGATGTAAGAGCTGCATTGTGACCTCCTGTTGTATTTTAAATTTTATTTTAAAAATATTTTTATTTATTTGCAAGGAGAGAAAGAGAGCGTGCACACGTATCAGGGCCTATGGCCTCACCAAAAGAACACCAGACGCACAGGCCACTTGGTGCATCTGGTTTTATGTGGGTACTGAGGAATCAAACCCTGGCTGTTAGGCATTGCAAGCAAGCACCTAAACCTCTGAGCCATCTCTTCAGCCCTGAGCTCCTACTTTACTCCATGCATGAAAGAATCCAACAGTGGGCTGGGGAGGTTGCTCAGTGATTATAGGCACTTGCTTGCCAAGTCTACTGGCCAGGGTTCAATTCTCCAGTATCCACATGAAACCAGATGCATCAAGTGGTGCATGTATCTAGAGTTTGTTTGCAATGGCAAGAGGCAATAGTGGGCCATTCTCTCCTCATTCCTTTCTCTCCACTTGCAAATAAATAAAGAAATAAACAAGCAAATAAAATATGAATCCTTAGGGTGTGTAGGACATTGTGCAGGGGTAAGGTTCTTGCCCCAGTGCCTGGTTCTGCTAGCTGAAGACTGGCCAATGCACATTCAAATAGTTTCCCATTCGTATGTTCTGCTCCTAAGACACTCCTTAATGAAGTACAGAGTTAAATATGAAGGTAACTTTGATTTAAAGTAAATCATTTCAAGCAATAAAAAGTCCAGGACCAGGGGCTGGGGAGATGGCATAGTGGGTAAGAGCCCTTGCTGCTCAAGCTTGACCACCTGAGTTCAATCTCCAGCACTTCTACAAAACTGGGCATGCCATGCCTACCTGTGACCCAGCACCCAGGCACAGGAGTCAGCCTAACCAAAAAGACAGAGGCACCAGGTTCAGTGTGAGACTTGGTCTCAAGAAAACAAGGTGAATGGGCTAAAGAGATGGCTCAAAGTGGTTAAGGTGCTTGCTTGCAAAGCCTAATGACCCAGCTTCAATTCCCCAGTACCCATGTAAAACCAGATATAGAAAGAGGCACGTGCATCTGAAGTTCTTTTGCAGCAGATACAGGCCCTGGTATGCTCATATTCGTTAACCCCCCCCCCCTTGCGAATCAATAAAAGAAAACAAGGTGGAGGAGTAATGAAGGAAAATGCCCACTGTTCTCCTGTGGCCTATGCATGGGCTTGCATCTGCACATCTCCAGTAAAGTGTATGCAGTACACATACACACACAGAACACACAATTGTTTTAAAGAAATAATCAGAGAATATTCTTGACATCCAAAGTCCAAGCAACATATTAAGAATTAAATTCTATCCTAAAGCCTCAATTAATTATGGGGAGCCTGGCATGGTGGTGCATGCCTTGAATCCCAGCACTTGGGTGGTAGAGGTAAGAGGATTGCTGTGAGTTCAAGGCCAGTCAGAGACTACATAGTGAGTTTCAGGTCAACCTGGGCTAGAGTGAGACCTACCTTGAAAAACCAAATAAATAAAAATCTAGAGGGAATGATAAAAGCAACAGGTATTTAAGGGGCAGCTTGTGAAAACAAAAACAAACAAACAAAAAAATCTTAGCTCTACATCCCCCTTCCCCCATGTTTCATTGCCATCTTTCCAAGTATCATTACAACCAGTCAATGGGATATTTGCTGTCACAGATAGTTTCAGGAATAATCCTTCAACTTCCAAAGAGAGCATTGCTGAGCATCTCTCACAGGGAAATTCTGGAGCCATCACTGGGTGAATTAGATAGACTGCAACCACCTGGCCATAACTTGCTCCCTGTCAAAACCACTGTGGTGTCCAGCCTTCCCACCCCTGTTGTTATTCCTGGCCAGAAACACAAGCTAAGCTCTCAGCTTGCACCTACCACAGCTCTGCCACTGAAAAGAGCCCGTTTTGATTTTTGTCAGATACAAGGACTGCCCTTTGGGAGCTGCCTGGCTTTCAGCGATGGCCCCTTCCACAACAGCACAGGTACTCCTTTCTTCTATATGACAGCCAAGGACCCTGTGGTAGCCGACCTGGTGAAGAACCCCATGGCCTCGCTGATGTTGCCGGAATCGGAAGGAGACTTTTGCAGGTAGACAAGGGTTTGTCTTTATAGACACAGGGTTGGGTGGAGAGTTGGAGGTGGATCACATAGCTGTTCCTTGAGATGGAAATGATGTTTTAATCCTTGGAATCAGATTGATTACAATTGTACTGTAGGCCAAGCACTGTGATTTTGAGCAAGTTACTGAGCCTTTGAACTTCTGTTTCTTTATTTTTGAAATGGAAAGATAGATGACTTACCCTGGGTGGTGGGGGGAGGGGTTGTTCACATGTTCAGTGAGAGCATTATAAGTTGAAAATACTATAATAAGTACAATTGCTTGTAATACACCTAACCTACCAAACACCACAGCTTAGCCTGGCCTGCCTTAAATGTTCTCAGAACATTCACATTAGCCTTCAAGTGGACAGTCACCTAACACAAACCCTCTTTTAGACTAAGGCATTGACAAGCACATGTAGTGTACTGAACACTCCTCAAATGGACAAACAGAATGGCTGTTCTATATCAACAACCTAGGGACAGATCAAAATTCAAAGCACAGTTTTTACTGAACACCTACCACTTTCAAACTACTATGCAAACTAAAATTCATAAATTAGACCATCACAAGCTGGGGGTGTTTATGATAACTTCTATTTCATGAGGTTATTGTGAGTGTTGGAAGTGGAGGAAAGTGTCTTGTGTGATAATGGGGTGGGTGGGAAAATGGCAGGTATGGTATTAGAAGGAGCAGGAGGGGTTGGTGATTGAAGGAAGGAGCCAGTAATTTGTCTCCTTGGCATGTGCAGATTAGAGCTTATTATTTTTCTAATTCGTTTCTAACCCCTTGTTCCCAAGAGATGTGTGTAATACAAAGCCAGCATCCTTTAATATAGTTTGTCAAAAACTATATAAAAGAAAGGTCTTCTAACAGCATTTAAACAAAAATAGAACAAACACCATCATGTGAACTCAAACTTCAAAGCCTGAAATTACTTCCTGCCAGGAAGATATCTGTACTGGGCCCATATGAGGGCTTCATATGAGAGACCCCCCTCTCCAACCCTGAGGATTTGCAACTTCCCCAGCATTCCTGGAAAAGGGGCACTTTAATCCCAAAGCCTCAGTCATTTCTGTAAAATGATGATTTAGAAAATCAGTAGGCTTCATTCCACTTCTGAAGTTCTATTATCTTTATGCACAGCATGATAAACAATAACAAAACATTGTATTTATCCATGTGGAAGTTATTCAGGGCTGCCCGAGTGTATAAAGTGCCTGGGTGAGACTTTGTCACCCCACCCCAGTTGTTTGTGTTGGCCCTGAGAGTCTCAAATGGCAGGACTTCAGTTCCCCACCAGGCTGTGGTAAAAAGCCAGGGAAAGAAATGGTTCTTTTGTCATGGAATAGTCTTCCTGTTGTTGATCAGCAAGCTTGAGGTTACCAGAGGTTTATTCCCAGGAGAATTTTCTTAAACTTACAAGATATGGTGGTTTGAATGTGAAATGACCCCTCTAGACTTATATTTGAGCATTTAATCCCCAATTAGTAGTGCTGTTTTGAAAGGATGTGTTACCTTTAGAAAGCAAAGTATTACTGGAAAAACAGTGTCACTCAGGGAGGGTGTTGTAGTGTTACAGCCCAGCCCTGCTTGTGCACGCTGCATGCTTCCCTGCTGATGTGAACCTGTGACTCTGGCTTTCTGTTCTTCCATGCTTTCCCAGCCACAGTGGAAACTTCCTCTAAAGACTGTGGACTGAAATAAACCCTTGCCGTACATAAAATACTTCTGGTGGAGCGGTTTGTCCCAGGAGTAAGAAAGTAACTGGTACACAAGGTTTCCTGCTTTAAGTGTCCTAAAAGCAGTCAGCTGGAGTATGTCAATCCCAGAACCCAGAGCACATCTGCTCCAGAAGACAGGTCTTGAAGCAGAGCAGCAGCAGCACTCTGACTGCAGGCCCGGGAGCTGAAAGCTAGAGCAGTGGGAACGCCAGCTTACCAGGAGCCCCGAGACAGCTGCACATCCCTGCCCACACAGCCCAAGGCTGCACATGTGTACCTTCTGCAGGGAAGGCCACGCTCAAAAAGTGAAAAGAAGGTTGGGTCTGTAATTCCAGCAATACAGGGACAGAGGTAGGATGATGGCTGTGAGTTCAAGGCCACCCTGAGACTAGAGAGAGACACTACCTTGGGGAAAAAAGAAAGAAAGAAAGAAAAAAGAGGTGAAAAGATCTCTATAACACACTGGGTAAAGAATGAGGCAGCTCTTGGGCATGGGCGACCATCCCAGAGCCAAAGGCACATCCCTACTTCTGGCTTGTGGTGGATGAACCGTACCTGTTAGTGCTTATGTATTTAGAATGTTCTTGTAAAATGGCGGTTCCCAGAACTTCTAGCCCTTTGCACCATTTGAGCTTTTGAAGTGGTGAAACAGGGTATAAATTTGCACAAAATTGAGTTTGGCCTTAGTAAGCATTGCACCTCAAAGCAAATGTTCCCAAGCAATGGAGTTGTGCTGTCACCCCAGGGTCTGCACCTCCCTGAGAATGGCTTTAGCCCAGTTGTGAGGTTCGCATTACAGGCTCAGCATTGCATTTTAGATTTTACCTAAAACATAGACTGTTAGCATTGTTGAACACAAGGGCTTAACAAATCAAAGCCATGTTGTCAGTGAGAAAAGACAAAGGGAGCTCAGAGAAGACACGCATGGAACTACGGGGGCCACGGAGCATCGTGAGATCTGGCAGAAGCATCCACAGTGAGGGTCTAATTCAGAGGAGCAGCTGGGCAGAGTCTTAAAGGACCAGCAGCATCCTCCTGCCTGATTCTAGGGCTGGAAGAGATTATCAGGGAGAGCAGCATTCATTGTCAAGTACCTTAAAGCATGTCTTAAGGGAGGGCATTCAGAAAAAGCCCATTTCTCATGATGATGATGAAAGTGAAGGCCAGCTGACCCTTTCACCTTTATGAAGCAGCTCATACTTAAAAAAAAAAAAAATCACCAAAAGTGGCAATTGCCTCCCTACCATGAAGTTGTGTCTTAGAAATTAGAAACTTACAGTATCACTGTTACTGTCTCATTGGTGCACACTGTACTTGGAGTTCTCTGTGGCTTTGTGCAATGGGGAGGTTATAGATTTTCTGTTTTATCTTAAGTGCAAGACAAACTTCTAGGCCTTCCAGCCCGATGCATCTCAGGGCCCCACAGGCCTAGAGAAGGCCTTAAAACTGAACTGTGAATCAAGTTGTTATAAAGAAGCAGAGGACTCGCTTTATCTTGTCTAGCTCCACGGGCATCCCCAGGTGTGGGGCTCTTCAGCTGTAAGCCTGCTTCTGTGATCATCATGGTGACCCTAATTCACACAGGCTTGGCACTGGCACAGTCTAGTGAGCTCCTTTTCTACCAGCAGGACACAAACCAGGAAAGGAAGTCATCTACAAACAGGAATGATCACAATTCAGGCCTAACTACAGGAGGGATGCAGGTCTGAGACACCCCCAAGGCAAGGTGAATGTCCCTCTGCACTTTCAAACTTCCATTTGATATACAAGACAGCTGCACAGTTAACATGTGTTTAATAAAGAGATGGACAAACTGATAAGTCAGTTCATTTTCTGTTGCTTTTACAAAATATTTAAGGCTGGGTTATAAAGGAAAAAATTGTTTTGTTCACAGTTCTAAAGATTCATGAACATAGTACCCCAAGCTGTCCACCTCTATGAGGGTCTTCTGGCTACATTGAAACAGTTCCTTCTCATTGCTGGGACAAAACAGCCAACCAAAAGCAGCTTATGAGAGGAAAGGGTTGGACAGTCTGGAGGGGAAGTTTAATTTTGGCAGGAAAGCAGAGCAGAGCAGAGGCTGGGCAGCACATCTTGCCACAGCAGCTAGCAGGAAGCAGCAAGGGTGAGTTGAGCTCTAGCCAAGAAGAACTGGGCTCTATCACCCCAAACCCTGTGTCCAGCAACACACACATCTTTCAGCAAGGCTCCACCTCCCAAATTGCCACCAATCAGCTGGGGACCGAGTATGAAGCTTAATCACAAACACATGCGGCTATATCCAAATTACCACTGGAGTGATCACATAGTAAGACAAGAACCAAGGGGGATCCTAGGACCAGGCTTGCTGTTTTCATCACAACCCATTCCCATGAGAAGTAACCCAGTGAGACAACAGTACTGAGCCCTTCCAAGGGTGCTAGCTCCATGACCTAATTCACGCATCAGGTCCCGTCACTTAAAGGTCCTACCACCTCAACACTGCCACAATGGGAGCAAGCATGTGGACCTTTGGGGACCTATTCCAACCATATCCAGACAACAGCAGGTCCTTTGTGAATATGTGTGGATAGATCCTCATGTGTTCTTCATGAGGAAAGTTAACAGAAACCTTCAAAGGACCTCTTTCAACCTGGATGGCCAAACATCTGCTCTTTCAGAGCAGTGTCTTCTGCTTTGCCAATTGGCTTAATATTTTATTTATATACAGTTTTATTGAATTAAAAGTCTGACCTGAAGACTTGTTGTGATAAAAGCTGACTTAAGTACTTTGGCATGTAGCTAAGAACTGCTTTCCACTCCAGTAGCCCCGTATGTAAGTTGTTACATCATGTCACTCAAAAACTGTACCTCAGGGCCAGGTGTGGTTGTGTATGCCTTTAATCCCAGCACTCAGGAGGCAGAGGTAGGAGAATCACCATGAGTTCAAGGCCAGCCTTATACTATTTAGTGAATTCCAGGTCAGCCTGGGCTAGAGGTAGACCCTACCTCAAAACAACAACAATGAAAAAAAAAGTACCTCTCTCCACTAGCTGTCCTGGATATTAAAGACACAATTAGATCCAAACTGAAATGGGTGAAAGATATTGAGTGTCCAGAGTCTCCAGTAGCCAGAATGTTGGGAAATTTAATAATAAAGAGAAGACACATGCATGTAATTTTCTTGGCTGAAGCAGGGACAGGCTACTATCTTGAGGATGGGCACCAGAACAAATGCATCTTTCTATGTGACAGACTCATGGGGACATTAATGAGTTGTCTTTTAAGCTATTTTATATGTGTTTATTTGCAAGCAGAGAGAGAGAAGAGAGGCAGATAGAAAATGGGCAGGCCAGGGCCTTCAACCAGTGCAAACAAACTCCAGATGTTGTACCACTTTGTGCATCTGGCTTTATGTGAGTGTGACTTTGCAGGCAAGCGCCTTAACTGCTGAGCCATCTCTCCAGTCCCTTAATTAGATTTTGAATGAATCTAGGATATTAGATAAATAAAATCAACCTAAGATACTATACCTCATTTAGTTAGGGATTTTAGCAAAGCTTCTCATTGCTTGCAACTGCAAATCCTAGCAATTTTCCCAAAATGCCACAGCAAAATTACTAGATTTAGATGGATGAAATTGTCCTAACTCCAGAGTATATTGATTTGGGTGACCATCACCCGGTCCTTTGAAAGTGACATTTGTTATTGAAAAGTAGGTCTGTAGTTCCTGTGTGACAGTGTAGTCAAGAAAATTTGCTGGGATAGAACTCAGTGTTTGCCTCGGCACAGGAAGGATGTTGAGGGCCCTTTGGCTCCATGGTTGATTAAACCATGTGGTAGTAACAGATGGTTGGGAATATCCATTTAAATAGCTGTGTCTGCATACAGTGGGACCTCTCTATCTGCAGGTTTCACTTCCACAGATTCAATCAACTATAGATCAGAAAGACTCAGGAAAATGTATCTGTACTGAACACGTACAAATTTTTTTGTTCTTATTCCCTGAACAATACAGTATAACAATGCAGTAAATCCACTCTTTTTAAATATTTTATTTATTTATTTGCAAAGAGAGAGAGAGAATGGGCACACCAGGGCCACCAGCTGCTGCAAACAAATTCCAGATGTATGTGCCACTTTGTGCATGTGACTTTATGTGGGTACTGAGGAATGTAACCTAGGTCATTGGGTTTTGCAGGCAAGTGCTTTAACCACTTAGCAATCTCTCCAGCCAAAAGCCACTCTTAGCATTTACAAAAGGTAGGTATTGTCAGTAATCTTCAGATCATCTGAAGTATATGGGAGGACATGTGTGGGCTCGATGCAAATACTGTTAAAATACTTTTATATTATACAAGGGACTGAGACATCTGCATATTTTAACATTTGAGGGGCATCCTGGACCAATCTCTCAGTGATACTGAGGGACAACTATATATATCTATATCTATCTATACATTTCATAAAGATTGTATATTCTAAGGTGGAAACTGCATCAAATTAAGAGAAGAGTGACTTTTACCTGCTTGGAAAACACAGATAAGGATTTACTAATGGCCCTGATGGACAGTCTTATCCCTTCCCCAGCATAAGGAACAAACTCTTAGGTATGATGGCACATAGCTTGAAGGAAGTTCAGGGTAGTTTTGAGGCTTCAGGAAGATGAGGACATTACATGGATCTTACATGCATTTCCAGTGTTTCCAGGTGTGGTGGTTTGAATGTAACATGTTCCACAGCATCATGTGTTTGTGATTATGCCTCATACTTCATCCCCAGTTGCTGGAACCTTTGGGAGGTGGGGCTTGCTGAAGAAGGTGCATCACTGGGCTCAGGCCTTGGGATTTTATAGCCCCACCCCGCCTACCTACTTTCTCTCTTCCTTCCTGCTGCTGTATGGTGAGATAATGCCTAGCTGGCTGCTCTTGCCATGCTTTCCCACCGTGGTGAAACTTCCCCTTAAGGTTGTGAGCCAGAAATAAAACTTTTCCTTCCATATTCTTCTTCTGGTGTTTTGTTCCAGCAATGAGACTGCTACACCAGGAAAGGCCTGTGAAGAACTATAATTTAGCCCCCAGAATGGCTCATTCCCATTATAAAATGAAATCAAAATGAGGGTCTGACCCAAAGAAAAATGCTGTATGATCTCACATCTATGTGAAATCTAAAGAAATTGAGCTCATAAAAGAAGAGACTAGAACAGTAGTCCCCAGGGACTGTGGGAGAGGAAGGGGAAGATATGGGACAATGGGTATAGACTTTTAGTCATAAAATAAATAGATTTGTGATCCAACACTCAACATGGCTTGTAAGGAATGTTCTAATTTATTGTGGTAATCATGATAACATATGCATACACAAAGTCAATGCATACACGAACTCACTGCATTGTACACCTTGAATGTATTTAACTATTGACAATTAAATATTTTAAAATAGAAAAATTATAGTCTGGGAAATAGTAAGGGAGGAGGTTTTTCTGCTTGTCAGACATCCCAGTTTACAAACATGTCTTGATTAATAATGGTTCATCTATTTCAAGTCTGTTTTCTTTAATTATTCTGTTTACTTCTGGTTACTGTGGTTTCTTCACTTCATTAATTAGGTGAATTAGGGCTGGGACTCTGTTTCCTAGCCCAGTTTAAGATGACAAATTGAGAATAAAATTCCATCTTAAAAAGATTCTTGGCAGCCAGTACACCTCGCACCCCTACTTCATGACCTTCTTCAGTTGACTCACATCTGCAGGACAACTAGCCTGGAGACCGAGTTGTGTGAAAGTTCAGTAGATAATTATTGATAACGAAAGGATCCAAGAACAAAATCTTCTGTTGCAACATCTCCGCTTACAGAGCATTCAGACTTGACCTCGAGGGCTTTTAGGTGTGCATCCTCTTAATGAGCAGGCAGCAAGCCCTCAGGACCAGCGGAGGGCCCTTCTGTTCAGTTACTTGGTTCTACTTCATTACATTCAGTCAATTTTCATTTTGAAGAACATAATATAAATGAAGCCAAGAGATTTATCAGCTGTTCTTCCTGAAATGAAGAAAAAAAATCAAGGGATATTGGGACAAATAGGCAGTTCCTAGGTAGGTTTGATTTGATAACCATGAAGAGAGAATCTCAAAGTGCATTCTCCCTCTTCCCTAAATGGCTTTTTTGTTTGTTTGGTTTTTGGTTTTTCGAGGTAGGGTCTCACTCTGGTTCAGGCTGACCTGGAATTCACTCTGTCATTTCAGGGTGGCCTTGAACTCATGGTGATCCTCCTACCTGTGCCTCCCGAGTACTGGGATTAAAGGCGTGGGCCACCATACCAGTTTGTTTGTTTGTTTTTGAAGTAGGGTCTCACTCTAACCCAGGCTGACCTGGAATGCACTATGTAGTCTCAGGGTGGCTTTGAACTTACAGTGATCCTCCTACCTCTGCCTCCTGAGTACTGAGATTAAAGGTGTGCACCACCATGCCCAGCTTCCAAAATGGCTTTTAATAAAAGGTTGCTGCCATGGTCTACCCTCCTCCCCTCCCCACAGCATAACCCCGGTTAGAGGAGATTCTTGCCTTAATATTGAGAAGGGGTTTCCTCAGAACTTTATAATTGATGTCTGGCTATGGTTTAGCATCAGAGAAGATATTAAATTCTAGGCCTTGCAAAGAAACCTCCTATCAGGGGAGGAGGTCCCAGATTATGAATGGATTGAAGCCCCAAGGTATATACTACATAGGATGGGAGACTTTAAGAAAGCCAATCCTTCCAAAGGACTTGCTGCTTAGAATGCTTATTGCAGAGGCAAATGAATACTAAATAGTCTCACACTAAAGCCCTTGGGCCACTCTGCTCTGCTATAGACGTAATGCTCTACCATGCAAGTAGCCCCTGTGTAATATAGGCACATCAGCAGGAGGCATACAGGGCCAGGATAAACCCACTGAGCACAAACAACTAAATTAGCAGGCATTGAATTTAATCTCTTCTATGTGACATGTAGAATCTACAAGTCACAATGACCCATAGCTACTGTGCTGTGCCTATCCTTGCCCCTGCTTCCATCTTTTTACTTGTTCTTATAAGAAGAAAATGTGGAGGAAGGTATGGTGGTGCATCTCTGTAATCTCAACATTTGGGAGGCTGAGGTGGGAGGATTGCCAAATGTTTAAAACTAGCCTAGGCTACATAGTGAGTAGCAGGCCAGTCAGGGCTACCTAGCAAGATTCTTTCCTCAAAAGAAAAAGGGCTGCTGTGGTGGTGCATGCCTTCGGTGGGAGAGTCACTGTGAGTTACAGGCCAGCCTGAGACTGCGTAGTGAATTCCAGGTCAGACTGGGCTAGAGCAAGACCCTACCTCGAAAAACAAAAGAAACAAAGAACATAAACTGTGAAATCATAAATGAACCTCAGCCTGACCTGACACAAAATGTGGGATCTAGTTCTTACACCCCTAAGAGAGCACTTGTGAGGCACTGTGTTCATTCAGTCACTCCCAAGATGAACTTCATCAAGTGGAGGCTTTGCAAGGACTGGCTTGCAGTGGTTTTCTTCCTGACAGCCACAATAAACCTGGCTGGAGAACCACATCCACTTGAGGTGGTAGTGTGTTTTCCAAGCACAGGGCCTGGCACTAGTCAGATAAGGAAGCTGAATTCACCCTCTCTTCACTGATTCTCGTTCATGGCCCTTGTAAGCAATCAATAAGTATTCTAAATAAATTGCCCTCTGTGCAGATTCATATTTCCTCCTTCCCTCCTTTGTCTGAGCTAAATTAATCTCAGTAGCTTTTAGAACTGCTTCTGGGGAACCCTCTGGAGAGAAAGCTTGATGAGTGGTGCCCAGGGTTCTCTTTCATTTTCTTCTCGTTTCTGTAGCTGTATCTTATAGCACCAGCTAACCACTTCTTGTTACTGGTTTTATTTCATCCTCATGAAGCTTGGGCTGCAGGGCTCCTCTATAGTTCATGAATTCACTAATGATTTTAGTCCCCCTCTCGTTTTACTACCTTTTCTTCTATCTTTTGACAACACCTCCTCATCCAGTTTACAAATGTTTCTATTTAGCTAAACAGCAGTAATCATGTTTATTATAGCATCCTCAAGCACTGCCAGTCATTTGTCTATTGTTTGTCCTTATGGATTTCTGTCCATATGTTGGATGGAACAATGCCCATTGGCTAATCAAAGGCTAGATAGAAATGGATACATAAACATGGCCAAAGCAAATGACAGAACACCATCTAGCCACCAAAAAGGATCAATTATTGGTACGTGCTGCAACAAGATGAACCTTGTAAATAAAATGATGGGTGAAAAAGCCAGGATACAACTCAGGATCCACTGTAGTGCAGAAAAGAGGGGGGAAAAAAGTCTATCCTGAGGGTTCCATGGGTCTAGGTGTGCCTCTACAGGGAACTCTTCCATTTCTGACAGAGGTCAGGGATCCACAGGTGACCCAAGAAGCACTGATGACCAGGGCTCAGCAGCAATGTTGGCAGAATGAAAGCCGAAGCTGGAAGGCATCTCAGGAGTGTCTCAGAGTAGTACCCAATCAGGATCCACACTGTTGCCACGTAGGCAGGAAGAGTGATGGCAGTCCATCGCCTGAATCTGGAGATGAGGCATTAGTATGGCCCCAGCAGCAACCTTGGGGCACAACAGCCCCAGCCTGTGTACCCTGTTAGGTCTGATAACCTGAACAGCAAAGAGGCCAGCCTGTCTCATCAGGCTTGCTTCTGGAACCATCTGTGGGGCCCCAGTGTAAATTGCGGTATGTAAACAAATACCAGCAGTTACCTGATCCAGAGGTGAACACTCATTTCTGGGATTCAGCAGTGTCTAAAGATAGGAGGCTTGGCACCCGAGTCTTCAAGGAACAGCCAGGAGCTCTCATTTAAATCTGAGAATGACTGCAGTAGACAAAAGGGCTTCTGATTTGGGGTTGCATGATCTGAATACTAAATCCTACCATCAATATCCACCTTATTTTGAGTAATTCACTTAATTTGTCTGATTATCAATTTCTTGATCCTTGGAATAATTGTGGCCATAAGTATGATGTAGGAATGAAATATCTACGTATATCTACTTCTGAGCACACACTTAGAGAAAATGGTAGCTATTGTCATTAACAGATGCTTCCTCCATGCAGGACTGGAGGTAGCAGAAATGGGAAAAGGAGGTGAAATTTGACAGAGCCCCGTGTGGCTTTTGGGTATAATGTGAAATATACAATATATATTACAACAGTGTTCTAATGATTGACATAAATGATTCACATGGTTACAAGTACTAATGCTAGTACTTCATTTTAAAAAATGAAGAAACTGAGGCACAAGTGTGAGAAACTTGTAGAGGGACCCACACACCACATTCTAATGGGGCTGAAGTTCAATCTGGCTGACTTGGCTCCTCAGCTTTTCTGTCACCTGCACCCTCCATGCAGCTAGATGCAGGAAACAGTAAGAATCCTCAACTTCACTTCAGAGAGAACTGATTTAAAAGCTGCAAATCCTATAAAACACAGAACTGTTCTTAAGTTGATTTTGGTTATTTGATTATAATTTCCATCCCATGGCTTGCACTACAATAGAGATAATTCATGAAGCTCATTGTAAACATGTGGCTACAGATAGTATGCAGGCAGCTTATACCAATAAAGCATTCACTTCAATACGTATTCACTGAGCAGCTACTGAGTCATGAACTAGGCTAAGCACTGTCAGGGATAAAGATGGAAAAAGATCACATCCACCTTTAGCGAAAGGGAAGAGCTGTAAGACACTGGGAAAAGCTTACTACTCCATGTGGACATACTGGTCTGGACATGGTGGGTAGAGAATGGGAAGCTCTGAGGAGCCAGCTGGAATCTTCGTGCTCTGTGTCTCTACCTGCTTTAATCTGTCTACATCCTAAAGCCTCTTGTATGTACCAGTGACTCCCAAACTTTTATTCCCAGCAGAGAGTTTTCATCTCAGAGACCCAGATTCCAAATCCTGCTGCTTCCTGGGCATCTCACGGGCACCTTGAACTCAGTGTCCTCCTCATGCTCCATAGGGCTCTTCAGCACATGGCCTCTACCCACTTGTCCACTCAGGGCCAATCTCCAGGAGTCTCTCTTGGCCTCTTCTTCTCATGGCTCCCAGTAGTCAGCAGTGAGACCTGGACACCTATAACACCTTGGCTCCTTGCTTCTTTCCACCTGCATCCAAGTTCCCACTGTCAGGCACCATCTTTTAAAAAATGAATTATTTATATTTTTTTCATTGTATAGAGAGAGATGGAAGGAGAGAATGGGCAAGCCAGGGCTTCTAGCCACTGCAAATGAACTCCAGATGCATGCACCACCTTGTGCAGCTGACTTATGTGGGTTCTGGGGAGTCATACCTAGGTCCTTGGGCTTCTCAGGCAAGCACCTTAGCTATTAAGCCATCTTTCCAGCCCAATCACCATCTTTTTAAAATGCTCTTGGATGGTCTCTCTCTCTGAATCTCCATCAAGGCCTTTCTAGTCTATTCTTCACCCTAAAGACAGAGTTATGTGCTTATGTCATTATTCTACTGTAGTGCTTAAAATTCCTAGGACTTCCCCATTTAGGATAAAATTTGAAACATAACCTTCAAGACCTAGGTGGTCCATCTCTGCACAAATGTGGGCTGTCTGGTGTTACTCTCCCCCTTGTCTTTATCCTGATCTCAGTGGTAGTGACTTCCTCTTTCAGGGTTCTATAACAAAGTCCAAGGGCTGAGTAGCTTAAGAACAAGTTGTATTTACTGCTCACAGGTATGGAGGTTGGGAAGTCCAAGATTGAGGCACATTTAGTCACTTCCTTGTTCATAGGTGGCAACTTCTCTATGTGATTTCAAGAGGTGGAAATGGTGAGGGTCTCTGTTCTTTTATAAGGATTATGGTCCAATTGATGGGGGTAGGATTCATTTAGTTCTGTCTTTCCTGCCCCTATTTTATCTAATTCATACTCATTTCCCAGCATTCAGTCTTCCTTGGTCCTCAGAACACAGACTTGTCATGTAGCAAGTGAGCACATATTCACTGTAAAGCAAGATCTCCAGGATCTCTTGCTAGAGGAGAAGCCACATGAGTGCCAGGATTGGATCCTTCTGCCTCTCCTCAGCTCCCAGAAACTAGTACAAAGCTTTGGGAATATAATGGGGTTGAATTCTTATTGTTTTAAAATACTTAAATATTTAAGATGGGACAATGGATTCATTTTCTCCTGCTGCTGTAAGTTACTACTTTGGGGATTGAACAACTGACATGCTCTTAGTTTTCTAGAGCACAGAAGTCCAAATGAGTCTTACTTAAAAGCAAGGTGTCCATGGGGCTGCTTCTCTCTGAAAGCTCCAGTGGAGAATCCATTCCCCCACTTTTCTCATGAAATAGAAGGCACCTGTCATCTTAGCTCAGAGCCCCACAATTTCATCACCACAACTCCTTGCTCTTGTCAGCCTAGAACCTACCTCCCACTTTAGCTTCTACTTCCCTTATAAGGATCCTTCTGAATACATTTTCCCTGTGTATAACCTGGGATAACCTTACCTTTTCAGCGTCCTTACCATAATCACATCTGCCACATAAGGGCCAGCACTAGGGGCAGCTTTGGGGAAGTGTTAATTCAACCTACCCTAGATGGATATGCCGGTTTAAATGTACTTGCAAACAGAGATAGAAACATGGTCATTTATTACAATGTATGCAATGGTGGCTCCCTTTGGTATTTTTAGGGTGTCACAATGTTCCTATTTATAATCTAAATGTTTTAAAATACAGAAGCTAAAGTGGTTCAAGCATATGTGCTATTCAACTGATGAAGGTAAATTTTAAAATATTCTAGGCATATGAAAGTGAGAGAAATGTGAACACTCAACAACAAAGAGTTATAAATGGAAGCAGAGAGGTGTTGTGTTAGTGACTCGCCCCTTACAGTGGGGCATTTTAACACCTATCTTTTTTTTAAATATCGTAATTTTTATTTTTTGTATATAAACATTGCATGTTGGTACCATCCTTTCCTTCCTCCCCGCCCCTTTTCTGAAGAGGTCTTCCTCATTGGGGATGCAGGTCAACCCCATGGGGATTATGGGTCATGCATCATAGGGGCAGCAATTAGTTATGGGGGAGAGGCAATGTCTCTGTGCAAAATGTACTAACGTGTTAACACCTATCTTGCCCAGGGAAGTGACTCTAGCTCGCCACTTCTTGTACTATCCTATCGTATGTCGCTGGCCAGTATCTGTTAACTCACAAGATGAAACAAAGAAAGAGAAATAAGGAAATGAAATGAATATGTATGCCCAAGTCTTCTCAATAGTACAGATTTTATTCTGAGAAACTTGGAAAATTCATGCATCGAGAACATTAAACTGAGGTGTGGAAATCAGATCATCAGCCTAAAACTGAACAAATATTCAGAGTTACAAAACTCAGAGGTTGAAAGGATCTGTGGATGATACAATGACTTAAATAGTGATTCCAGATCAGACTTAAAAAATAATCTGTGTGGGCTAGAGAGATGGCTTAGTGGTTAAGCACTTACCTGTGAAGCCTAAGGACCCTGGTTCGAGACTCAATTCCCCAGTACTCATGTAAGCCAGATAACAAAGTGGCACATGCATTTGGAGTTCATTTGCAATAGCTAGAGGCCCTGGTGCACCCATTCTCTCTCTCTCTCTCTCTCTCTCTCTCTCTCTCTCTCTCTCTCTCTCTCTTCCTGTTTCTCTGTCTGTGATTCTTAAATAAATAGAATTTCAAAAAATAACAAAACTTTAAAAAAATTATCTGTGTGTCCTGTGAGGAAGAGATGACCACTTGCAGACAATATGGTTGGGAAGGATGTCATCTCAAAATACCATTCCTTTCTTTGATAGCTGTCATTGGATGATCAGTCAGGAAATCACTGCAGATTTCTGGGTTAGTCCACTGTCTATCTAACTTTCCCTATAACAATGCCTGAGATAGGGCTGTAGAGATGGCTAAAGGCACTTGCTTATAAAATACTTAAGATAGGATCTGAAGAGATGGTTTAGTGGTTAAGGCATTTGCCTGAAAAGCTAAAGGACCTTGGTTCAATTCCCCAGGGCCCATGTAAGCCAGATGCACAAGAGGGTGCATGCGTCTCGAGTTCATTTGCAGTGGCTGGAGGTCCTGGTGTGCCCATTCTTTCTCTCTCTCTCTCATAAATAAAAATAAAGTAAAAAATTAAAAAAGAAAAAATATACTTAAGATAGGGCTGGGGAGATGGCTCAGTGGCTAGAGGCACTTGCTTATGAAATGCATGAGATAATCTGCAAAGAGAAAAGGTCATTTTGGTTCACAGTTTGGAAGTTCCAGCACATGATCAAGTATCTCTATTTCTTGAACCTGTGATAAGACCACACAGTATACTGAGCAAAATTGCTCATCTCATTGCTAGGAAGTGAAAGATAGAATGAGGAAGGGGCCAGGTTCCCACAACCCCTACAAAGGCCCACCCCCAAGAATTTGAGGACCTCTCATCAGGCCCTATCTCTAAAAAGTTTTACTATTTCACAGTAGCACCACCCTGGGGATCAAGACTTTAATACATGGGTCTTTCAGAAGGATATTTGTCATCCAAACTATAGGAGATTTTGAGGTACTTGACATGAGCCAATATGGTCACAGTCTGGATAAAATGGGCTACTATGACCTGGGAGAATAATGTGAATAGATTTGTATTTGTTTTTCTCACACCTAACTTCTTAAAGGATACTGACTTATGGATGGATGAATGTGGTAATTTAATTCAGGTGTCCCCTATAAATTTATGTGTTCTGAATGTTAGGTCCCCAGCTGGTGGAAATTTGGGAATTGGAGACTCCTGGAGGCAGTATACTGTTGAGGGTGGGATTATGGGTGACAGAGCCAGCTTTCCCTTGCCAGTGTTTGGCACACTGTCCTGTTGCTGATTTTTATCTGATGTTGGCCAGGAGATGATGTCCACCCTTTGCTCATGCCATCACTTTCTGCCATCATGGAGCTATCCCTCAAGCCTGTAAGCCAAAATAAACCCTTTCCTCCCATGAGCCGCTCTTGTTTGGGAGTTTTCTGCCAGCAACATGAAGCTGACTGCAACAGTGAACAACCAGTTGAATGTCCAGAAAAGGTTTATCTAAGGTGGGATTTGATCTGTTTCCTTCACCACTGGACCTGAGAAATGGTGAGGGCCAGGGAGCCATAAAGAAAGTTCTGGGTGTGAACTGCTTGTGAACTTGATGCAGTGAATCCTACATGGAGGACAGAAAAATTGTGAGGAGAAGGAACTAAGGTTTGAACATGACTTTCCCCTCCAAAACTTGTGTTGCAATTTAATTCACATTATGAAATTTTAGGAGGCAGACCTTTGTGGAGTGATTAGAGCTTTGTCCTTAAGAATAGGTTATTCATATAATTAATAGGTTAATAGTTTAATTGGTTAGTGGGTTATCTTGAAAGTGTGTTTACTCTCAAAACCAGCTTCCCTGGAGCTTTCTCACACTCCATTTCTCTCACCCCAGTACTATTTGCAAGACAGCCATCTTCAGATGCATCACAGCCCAGACAACCTTGTTCTTTTCCTCTCTTTCTTCACTTATTTGTTCTTTTTGTTTCTTTCTTCTTTCTTCCTGTCTTGCATGCATGTGTGTATGGTGGTGTGTGTGTGTGTGTATCTGTGTTCCTATCCTATGTATGTGGGTACACATATGTGTGGAAGCCAGGGGTGGTTATCAGGTGTATTTCCTCAATCATTCCTCACCTTATTTTTTTCAGACAGTATCTCTCAGCGAATCTGGAGCATAGCAATTTAGCTAGACTAGCTAGTCAGCAAGCCTCAGGGGTTCTCCTGCTTTCCATTTTCCAAGCTCTGGGACCTAAATGGCAAAGGCAAAGAGTGCTGGTCTGAGATTACCCACAAAGCAGAGGGAATATTGGAGCATGGAAGCTACAGTGAGCTCATAGTTTTACTGTTGCCACCGTCATATTTTTGCCTCCAGCATTGTGTAGATGGCCATCCTACACCCTAGGTTTGCCAGCCAAGTTCTCACAGCCCACTCCCTAGACCACACCCTAGACCTGCTAGCAAAGGCACTACATCAGAATCTCTGTTCCGAGAAGCTTCTGTGGGTCCTCCTGAATCATTCTTGCTTGAGTAACTCCCCACATGTTTAGACCACACGGAGCCTGCCAATTCTTTGCCTCATTACACTCTTTATGCTGGTCAGCACCACTTGACTCTCTCTCTCTCTCTCTATCTCTCTTTGACCCACATTAGAATCTGTGACCTATCTTTATAATCACACACAAGGACCCTGAAGACCCTCTACCCCCCCTTCTGAAGTACAGGGCCACACCCCACCTTGATAATCCCTGCTTTCACCTCCTCTTTTCTGCACCCAGACATCTCACCATTATTGAGACAAACTGCATGGCTCATGCTTTCTCAGTTCAATTCCTAAACAAAATCCTCTATGTACTTTCAGCATTATGAGAATACTTCATTTTGCTGCCAGGTCCCTCTGCCACCCTTGGTTTTAGACTATTTTTATCATTCTTTAGACAAATCTTAATTATTCTACTTCACTCTCTTTCTCAGAGGTAGAGCATTCATACTTATTTGACAAAGTATAAAGCAATACAAGGAACCTCACTCTTCTCCTGCCACTAAGTCTTTCAACTTATCTAAGACTGCACAACTTGGTCTCAAAGAAGATATTGGAGGACCCTTCCCCTGGGGCTTTAAGCAATGTCTACAAACTACTTTCATAACATGTGCAAGAGGTGGCACCAACATCTTAGTTGGTAGAATGCAGGGAACTACCAAATATTTAAAATTCACGGGAAAGCCCCTCAACCAAAAAGAAATAACTAGCCCCAAATGTCAATAGTTCAGAAATTAAGAACCAAAACCTACACCATGTTTCATTATCTACCTGTCCAGACAGGCATAAAAGGCCAGGTGACATAGCCAAATGGGTTACTGGAACTGTTCAGTGTACATACAATATCTGTGGTGGTTTGAATTAGGTGTCTCTCATAAACTTAATGCTTGGTTCCCAGCTGGTAACAATTTGGGAGGTGTGTTTATGGGGGTGACCTTGAGGTTTGTTAGCTCCTAGCTTGCCAGTTTTAGTTGGCTCACTCCTGCTACTGTGGCAGAGGTGATGTCCAGTTTCTGCTCATGCCACTCTGCCCCTGCATTTATGGAGCTTCCCTTCAAGACTATAAGCCAAAATGACCTCTTTCTTCTCATAAGCTCCTTCTAGTTGGGTGCTTTACCCCAGCAATGTGAAGGTAACTGCACCAGAAATTTGGTACCAGAACTGTGTGGTCATTGCTGCTATAAACCTGACTGCATGGTCTTTTGGAACTAATTTATGGGAGGAATGTAGAAGGATTTGAAACCTTCTCCTAAAACATGCCTTTCAGTACTGAAGGCAGAGTTTGATGGACCATTCTGGTCAGAACTGAAAGACCTAAATACAGAAAGAACTATGGACTGTGATCTTTGGCTTATTAGAGAAAGAAAGACCTTTGTCAGAACTAGGCTAGGAGCAGTTTATGTGAGAGGTTTACTGCATTCTTCCCATGTTCTGAAAAGTTGTGCTGGGTTGTATTGCTTAGAAATGGATTGGTGTGAGCAGAAGGTTATGTCACAGATAGAAATGAAAGTTTAAGAGCTGGTGAGATGGCTTAGCAGTTAGGTACTTGCCTGCAAAGACTAAAGACCCAGGTTTGATTCCCCAGTGCCACAAAAGCCAGATGCACAAGGTGGTCCATACATCTGGAGTTTGTTTGTAGTGGCTAGAGGCCTTAGAATGCCCATACTTTATCTTCCTCCTTCTCTGTCTCTGTCTCTCTCTCAGATAAATAAATAAAACTTTTTTAAAAAACTGGAATTTCCTGATTTAGAAAAAGTAAAAAGGAAGTCTCAGGCTGGAGGCAGCACCCACCCACTCAGCTGCAATATGCTTAAGAGATCACCACCATTAAGATGGGCCAGTTGTTCTGTATTTGGTCAGCAAAAGAATGCGGACTCTTGAAAGTGGAGGGCTTGAATGCTCAAGGAGTGTCTTGTTCTACAAAGTTGGATTTAATCCCCCCTGGATTAACAAATTTAGTAGCCTACCTGGTACTATGGAGTATAACAAATACAGGAAAAGGACATTGCATTTTGAAAAGCAGTTTATAGCTGGGCATGGTGGCACATGCCTTTAATCCCAGCTCTTTGGAGGCAGAGGTAGGAGGATCACCGTGAGTTCAAGGCCACTCTGAGACTACAAAGTGAATTCCAGGTCAGCCTGGGCTAGAGTGAGACCCTACCTCAAAAAAAAAAAAAAAAAAAAGAAAAGAAAGAAAGAAAAGAAAAGCAGTTTATTTTCTGGAGATGGCCCCTAGGTGATGTTGAGCAGGATCATAGTCCCTGAATAGAGGCCATGAGGGCCATAGCATGGATTAACCATAGGTTGCAATGGAGACCCTATTATTTAATTGAGATTCCAGGACTATGGGATATCTGCCAAGGTGTGCTGCCAGCTCAAGACAAATTGTTCCCCAGGCTGTGAGCAGCCCAGCTGTCAGTGGACAAATTAAATACCAGAGACTTCATCACTGGTTATAGATGTCAGACTTGGAGGTATAGGATTTGATGTTTGGCCTACTTGTTTTAGATCTTGAATTTTGGTTGAGTCTTTTCTTGCAATGCCATCTTTTGCAGTATGAACATTTACTCTTTGCCCTTATATATTTTTGGTTTTACAGACAAAAACATATAATATATAAATATATAATATATATGTAATATATAAAATATATACAGTGATTTTGAACAGTATTAGGACTGGTAAAAACTATGGGTACATTTACATTTGGATTGAATGTATTACATTTTAAATCATGGATGGTTATAAGTCTATGAGCACCAGGAATGGATTGTGATGGTTTGAATTAGGTATCCTCCATCAACTCATGTGGTTTGTATGCTAGTTTCTCAGCTTATAATAATTTGAGAGGTGGGGTTTTGCTAGCGGTGGCATGTTGCTAGGGTCGACTTTAAGGGTTATTAGCCCCTACCTTGCCAGTGTTAGTTTGGCTCACTCTCCTACTGCTGTCTCCACCTGCCATGGCAAATGGGATTTCCAGCCTCTGCTTATTCTGTATTTTCTCCTGTCATCATGTAGCTTCCCCTCAAGGCTTTAAGCCAAAATGAATACTTTTCACCCATCAGCTGTTTTGGGTTAAGTGCTTTATCCCAACAAGAAAAGGTAACTACAACAAGTAGGTTCCTCCCCCAATCCACTCCCTGTAACAACCAAAGATATTCCACAGATTTTTCAACAGCTTTTTACAGAAAAGAAATCTCTCCTACTTGAGATTCATTGGACATTGAGTGATTTTACCAGTCACAGTGATGGGTGAGTTAAGACCATTATAATATTTAAGGTTATTAGTTTTAATTAACCCCTGCCATGGTGAGGTGTTTTTATGAGGTTTGGTGCTTTCTTGTGTTTTGTACTATTTTGAATCTGGTCTATGTTGGTTATTGTGATCTTCTTCTTCTTGGCTCTTGAGTTGTTTGGCTGTTCTGTGTGGAGTATTCCCTCAAGTATTCTCTGTAGGTTTCACTTTGTGTTCATATAATCATAGAGTTGACTTTTTTCATGGAAAGTTTCTCTTTCACCATCTATTATGAGGGATACTTTTGCTGGGTAGAGTAGCTTGAATTGCAAGCCATAGATTTTAGATTTTGAAGTGTTCCATTCTAGGGCCTTCTGGCTTTCAGGGTTTCTATTGAGAAATCTGGTATAATTCTGATGGAATTGCCATTGTATGTTGTGAGTTGTTTTTCTCTTGCTGCTTTAATTCTCTCCCTTTGTTTTCTTTGTTGAGAGTTTTAATTAAGATGTGTCTTGGAGAGTTTCTTCTTTGGTCCTGTCTGGTGTTATGTGAGCTTCTGGTATCTGGATGGGCCTCTCTTTTGCAAGATTTGGAAATTTTTCTTCAATAATTTCATTGAATATGCACTCTAAGCCTCTGGCCTGGACTTCCACTCTTCCTCGTATGCCCATGATCTGGATATTTAGTCATTTTAGGCTGCGCCACAGTTCTCTCATATTCATTTCACTTGATTTTTTGAGCTTAGCAAAGTTTTTGGCCTCCTGATCCATTTTTCTGTCCTGTCTTCCAGGTCAGAGGTTCTGTCTTCCACATGAGTAACTCTATTGGTGAGTGGTACTAGAAAGGTTTTTATAATTTCTATTTGATTTTTGCTTTCTGTTGTGTTATTTTGCATCATGTCCATCTCTTTTTTGAGGTACGATTTCAATTCGAGTTCTGATTTTCTTGATGCTTCCTGAAATTCACTCTTGCATTTGATCAAGTCTTCATTAAGCTTAATCAGCTTGTTCTTGAGATCTTCCACTTCTTGACTCACCTTCAATTTTTCATATCTCTTTGGAGGGTTCAAACATTTCCTTCAATCAAGTTAAGGGTACTTTCAAAAGCTCAATACTCTAGGATATGATTCTGTTCAATTTCATTGATTACTGTTTTTTTGATAGTTTGCTTCCAGTTCAATGATTTTTTTTTTTTTTGAATAGGGTCTCATTGGTTGGTGTATCTTTAGTTTGTGAATGAATTTCTGATTTCACTGGCAGCTTCCATTGTAGGACTAGGCATCCTTGGTGCTGATTTCTCAGTTTTCTTCCTTTTGTTGGCCTTTTTGTATTATTGTCTACCCATTTTAGGGGTATTTTATTGAGGAGGAAGCAAGTTTTTGTCCTTTGGCCCTTGTACCCTCTGACTCAGGTGAACAGGAATGTTGGTACCCAGTGGCCAGTCAGGATACCAGAGCAAAAAGCCTGATTCCACAGCTCATTCAGTGACCAGACCTACCCAAGTAAGGCACAGTGGGACCTACCAGGACCAGGGGACTGGGAGGAGCCAGGGAATAGGGATATCGCCTACTCACTCCGCACCATGCCCAGCTGCACACAGTCCAGCCCAGGGACTGGACTAGAGAACTGGAAGGAGCTAGGAAACAGGGCTCTGACCTACTCACTCCACACCCCACACCACAGCACCTGCCTGCGCACTTTCCATGCAGGGGACCCAAACCAGGGAGCTGGGAGGAGATAGGAAACAGGGGTCTGACCTACTCAGTCCATACTGCCATACCTGTCCACACACAGACCAGTGCAGGGAACTCAGTTCCTTGGAAATTTTTATTTAATTTTGGTAACATTTTTTTCTGAACACAAACACATAGAAATAAAGCATATCTTTAACATACTAATCCTAAATATGCAATATTTTGGAAGGCTGCATTCATATTTACTAGAACCATTGTGTCCCTTCTGAAGCATTTGCAAATAGTAGCTAAACAAATATGACTGTTCAGATAACATTGAGGAAGAAAGGGCAGAAAGAACGTAAGAGCCAGAGGACGGGGAGGACTGCCATGGAATTCTGTCTTCCACACATGAAGTGGCAGTTACATTCATGACCGCACAACAGTTATCATTATCTACATAAGACCTGTACAAGAGGAAACAAAAAGACACCAAAGTAGAAAAGGGACTATTTGGAAAGAAGAAGGGGTTCAGTGGAGAGAACATGGTAGAGGGTAGACAAGAGAAGCTAATAGGAAGGAATTATGTTAAAGTTAAAATTTTCTACGGTGAGTGTTAAGGAACTTATTGTAGCAACAGGAGGATAACTTATCTCAAAGGTGGCTTCATATTTGGAGGACAGGCTTCTCATTTAACTGGAAACCATTTCAGCAGGAACCCACTGTCTTACAACATGCTCTGTAGCTCCCAGGTCATCAATGCTGCCTTATTGCACACGAGCTCTCACAGATGGTTCTCTCTATTTAAGGTCATTCTGGAACCTCAGTCTAATGAAGCACGATAGCCTGGAAACCATCACCCAGAGAATAAACCCTTTTCCTCAGTCAGTGCTTTGACTCCCCTGGATTAAATGATCATGTCATATTTGGATCTGTTATAGGAAAACCAAAATATTTCAAAGTTACTGGCTTTTGGCAAGCATGGCACCTAGCAGTGATAGCTCACAGAATTGTGTGCCAGGGCATCACCAGATAGTGACCACAGCCAGGAATCAGGAGGACAGATGTTACCTCACAGTGCAGCTTCTGTCACTTTGGACCAGGGGTTTTGGGCAGGCCAGCAGTTCTCCCATGACCACCTGTGAATATATAGCTTTTCTGATCCTACCCTTGAGACCTCTGTACTCTGGGGTTATAAGCCACCCAGTGTAGCAGAGAATGGATGGGTTGGTACAAGGTCAGGTGAGAGGGAAGAAATGCCCCAGAGAAGGCCTTCTCTCCTGATGGAGAAGTGGAATCAACACAGCCAAACCCTACAGCCCTATAGGCTACTCAAGCCAGCAATGCACAATGAAAGTAAGTTCCTCCAACCTTGGGAAGCAGGGAGCTTCCTGAAAACCCCAGGGTCCTGACAAGTGATTTGATACAGCCCATGAGGGATCCTCTTGCGTTATTTCTCCTCTCTTCAGTCACCACTGGTAGCCTTATCACCACATCTGGAGTGTGCTGTCCTGCCACTGCCCCCAGGGATATTAGAAGCAACAGGCCCTGCTGCAGGTAAGACTAGGGAAGAAAGCATAGCTAGCATACTCTAATGAATACAAGGCACCCAGTTAAATTTGAATTTTAGCTTCAACACTTTGCTAATATGAGCATGTCCCAAATATTGGATGAGAAATCCCATATTGAGAACCAGAAGTATGTTATAATAAATATGTTGTATATGTATGTTATATGCAATAGTGTCACAGAGAGCAGGATGGAAATTATATTCCTGGTTACCCCCAGTCTTAACCTGTCTGTCCCTCTCCCAGCAGCCTGAGGAGTTCCCTTTTCCAGAGACTTCCATCCAGGTGAAACCCCAGAAAAGTCTTCATGGCATTTATGCTAGGATTAAATCTAGGAAGAGCTGATTGATGATACAAAGCTGGAGATTTTATTGAAGGTATCTTAATACAAGCCTAAGCATGAGGCTTAGGAGGAAGAAAGATGCTAAGAAAGGGAATGGAAGTACACCCAAGACCATGAGTGTAGGTCTCTAAAGAGAGCCATCTGGGGAAAGAAAAGACATGCTTGAATCTGGGTACAGATACCTCAATAGTCCCACTTCCATGTTTTGTATTAAGCACATATACTATTTTAGTGGCTCTTCAGTTACATCCCTAAAAGGGTGCTAAGAAACCATCCCCTCCCTTTTAACATTGCTCAAAAAGTATAACATAAGAAAGTTAAAAGTTAAAGTTTATAGCTAGAAATGTCCTAGGCCTAGAAATGAGAGGGGAGTGCTAAAGATTTAAGATATTAGCTTTATAGACCTTTTGGCTTCAGTTAGCGGTAGTTGAAGTTTGGAGTCATGTGAAGTCTGAAGTCTCCTCTTTTTAAGAGCCCATGAGATCTCAGGGACAGAGCCTGTGTTCCTCTGCCTGCATCATAACAAGTTTCCTATCTTTCTATCTTGCCTCAATAGGATACCCAGAAGAATGCAGGATGAAAAAATATGCTTATCAAAATTTCAGGTTTAGGGCTAGAGAGACAGCTTAGCGGTGAAGTGCTTGCCTGTGAAGCCTAAGGACCCCGGTTCGAGGCTCGGTTCCCCAGGTCCCATGTTAGCCAGATGCACAAGGGGGCGCACGGAGTTCGTTTGCAGTGGCTGGAGGCCCTGGCGTGCCCATTCTCTCCCTCTCTCTCTCTCTCTCTCTTTGTCGCTCTCAAATAAATAAATTTTTTTTTAAAAATTATTAAAAAAAAATTTCAGGTTTAACTCTACATCCTGTGTTTTCACTTAGTGAATCTGAAAGTTGCTGGCACAGTGGAGGAGCGGTGCACATCACAGGCCCTCTCTGCTGAACAGAAGAGCAGTTCCCTCCTTCCTCCTCCTCTGCTCTGTGGTTGGGCTCATCCTCTCTTGGTGACTGTCTTTTCTTCTGAGGCTTATCAACCTCCTGAAATAAACAAACCAACCCCTCTGTGTTCACTACACATAAAAGCACCCACACTTCACTGGAACCAGGGAAGGCATCCTTTACAGCATTTCCCACATTCAGTTCCTCCGCTCTCCTGCGCAGCTTCTTGCCAGCTTCAGTAGCTAGGTACATGACTATGTGGCTTAAACAAAGAACATTTGCTGCTTACAGTTCTGGGGGCCAGGACCTGGCATCAGGGCCGGCGTGGCTGGGTTCCTTTGAGGGTTCTTCTGGGTGTAGAACACTGACTTCTCCATGTGTCGTCACGTGGTAGGAAGGTGAGCAAGTCCTTGGGAGTTTCTTTTATAGGAACACAAACCCCATTCACTGGGGCCTTACCTTCATGACCTAATGACCTCACCTTGAGCTTGAATTGCCAAATTTGCTCTTGCAGCACTCCCTACTCCCCTCTCTATGGTCAGGGAAGGGGGTATGCTGGCTGAGTTAGGCTGTGCAGGTCCTCGGGACTTTAGAATGCAATAGTTAAATGGACTCCAGATGTATGGGCCACTTTGTGCACCTGGCTTTTATGTGTGTATTTGGGAATCAAACTGGGGTTATTAGGCTCTGTAGGCCTTAACCATTGAGCAGTCTCTCCAGCCCTACAAAGTAGACATCTTTGAGAGACCCTTAGCCTGCCTACCACAGGTGGAAGAAAGTGATGCCAAGGTTAGCTGAGTTTCCTATTATATAAATGGAAAGTCCTCCATTTACCTATTAAAATATATATATATTTCCAGCCTGGAGTGGTGGCACATGCCTTTAATCCCAGTACTCAGGAGGCAGAGGTAGGAGGCTTGCTATGAGTTCAAGGCCACCCTGAGACTACATAGTGAATTTCAGGTTAGCCTGAGGTAGAGCAAGAACCTACCTTGAAAATCCAAAAATAAATAAATAAATAAATAAATAAGTAAAATATATTTTTTCTTTTTAGTTTGTATAACCACCAGCAGTGGGGAAGCAAAAAAAAAAAAAATGCTGTTATTTGAATGCAATATATTCTTATTATTAACCTATAATGACTTACTTAAGAGTTATTTTGTTAAAGAAACTAACTTGAATAGTGAAAAAATAAAACTGATGGTGTTCTCATCTAGACAAGTTCCCATGACTTCTAATGCATAAAATTTGATTCCTGTTTAGTGTTTTCATGTATTGTCTCCTATGTATCTCAGCTTTTTTATATAATGGGCAATGTAGAGTCCATCTTTATTTTGATTACATCCTGTTATGTTTTTTATCTTAACCCACAAGAAAAATTCATAACTCAGCAACTATATTTTTGCCATGTTAAAAGCACCATAGATTTTAACACTTTCAAATAGCACAGCATGTTCTCATGTGAAGTAATTTGCTTGAATATGTGGGCATGTCCACTGTTACCCTCTCTTGTTAGGACATAGCAGGGTGTTGCATTTTTCTCAACAAGGAAGAACTTCCAGGCAGGTGAAAACAAGTTATGTACAAGCAAAGCATATGCCCAGCTTGACATATGTAGCTTTCTCAAGATTTCAATAGAACCTAATGAATAAGAGTGAGTGTTGGTGAGTCATGTGTCCAGACAGCTGTTTGATGCTGTTCCCTTTGTGAAATAACAAGCCATCAGAGGCTGCTTGGCCAGCTGTGTCAGGTCTCCAAGACCACCCTTAGGCTTGATGACTTGCTTGAAGGACTCCCAGGACTCAGAAGCTCACAGTTTATTACACTAAAGAGAAACAGCAAGATCACCAAAGGTAAAAGGTACACAGGGAGAAGCCCTAGGTATGCCAGACAGCACCTTCCAGGTGTCCCCTACCATGGAACTGCATGGGGACATGCTTAATTCTCTCAGCAATGATGCATGACATTGTGCAAACTATTACCAAACAAGTAAGCTTACCTAGACTTCAGTAACCAAGGTTTTACTGTAATCCAGTACTCCAGTGGCTGCATGATTGATCTTAGCTGCTTAGTCTTTAAACTTCCCACGAGCCAAATGATGCAGTTTGGCTCCAGGCCTCCGATGCACAAAATGCTCACATCAGTTAAGATATTCCAAGGACTCGAAGTTGTCATCCAGGATCGGAACAAGGGCCAGTCCTCTTGAATACAGACCCTTTTTGGGAAGGCATGGGGTTTGAACAGCCCAAGCCTGTTAAGTTACCCATTTACTGCACACCAGCATTGCTGTACTGGTCTATTGCTACTTCAGGTGGATATAGTGAGAACAAGCCATCTTTACAGTAGAAGATATATCCATACCAAAAAATCATGTCTGACTTCAAAATGGAAAAATAATGAAATTATGAAACTAAATAAGTGAAAAGGTAACTGGTAAGGAGATCTGAACCAATCTATACATCCCACTTAGAGCCTGTCATGGTTTGCTTAAAATGGAGCCTAGGTTTTACCATGGTGTTGGTAGACATCATCATATCCCTCACCATGTTTTTTTTTTATTTAATTGCTACTGATAAAATACAGGTCTCCTGTTTGATCATCTTTAGGATTATAAAAAGTATATGAGTTTTAGGAGCCATATGAAATATATTTTCCCCACATGCCCCTGAGCTTTTTGGAAAAGGAGCTATAACAAACACAGCCAATCTCCATTTACACCTGAGTATGCCCCCCAAGTTGCATATAGATTAACACCTGCTGACATACGTTATCCACAATCTTCTTAACTTAATCCTACCACTACCACAGCAACCTGTGTCTGTCACAGACATGGATATTTACATGGTGAGGCAAGGACCCCAAAAACTAGATTGTGGGGATGGTTGTACAAGTCTAAACTATTTGCCTTAAAAATAGATTCTGTCGGGCTGGAGAGATGGCTTAGCGGTTATGCGCTTGCCTGTGAAGCCTAACGACGCCCAGTTCGAGGCTCGATTCCCCAGGACCCACGTTAGCCAGATGCACAAAGGGGCGCACGCATCTGGAGTTCGTTTGCAGAGGCTAGATGCCCTGGCGCGCCCATTCTCTCTCTCTCTCTGCCTCTTCTTCTCTCTGTCTGTTGCTGTCAAATAAATAAATAAAAATAAACAAAAATTATTTTTAAAAAAATAGATTCTATCATTGAGATTCCATCTCACTCCTGTCAGATTGGCTATCATCATGAAAACTAATGATCATAAATGCTGGTGGGGATGTGGAAAAAGAGGAACACTTCTACACTCTTGGTGGGAATGCAATCTGGTCCAGACATTGTGGAAATCAGTGTGGAGGTTCCTAAGACAGCTAAAAATAGATCTATCATACAATACAGCTATAGCACTCCTACGCATATATCCTAAGGACTCATCGTATTTCCTTAGAAGTACATGCTCAACCATGTTTATTGCTGCTCAATTCATAATAGCTGGGAAATGGAACCAGCCTACATGTCCCTCAACTGATGAGTGGATAATGAAGATATGGCACATTTATACAATGGAGTTCTACTCAGTGGGAAAGAAAAATGAAGTTATGAAATTTGCCGGAAAATGGGTGGATCTGGAAAGGATTATACTAAGTGAGGTAACCCAGGACCAGAAAGCCAAGCACCGCATGTTCTCCCTCATATGTGGATCCTAGCTACAGATGATTGGGCTACTGTGTGAGAAGGAAAAAACTCAGTAGCACAGGCCAGTAAGTTAAAAAGGAGATATAAAGGGAAGAGAAAGGAAGGGAGGAGGGTACATAATAGGTTGGTATTGTATATATATATAAGTAGAAGAATAGATCAATGGGGGTGAAAAGGCCCAAAGTGAGGTCAGGGGAAGAGATTGAGTAAAGAAAAGGTGGAGGGAGGGCTAATCAAAATCTAAGAGGATGCAAATAAACCAACTGAAATCCTCCAGTTTCAGACAATGGAACACTCAGGAGCCATTGATTATTGTTAGAAAATTTTCAGTGCCAGGGATGGGATACCTCCAATGAGTTATAGGCCAGGGAGGTCCCTGATGCCCCCAAACATTATAGGCCATTGCTGAGGCCATTGGTTTCCTACCAGGAATAGATGGTAAGACCCTATTGCTGAAGACTCCACATACTTAGGCTGCAAGGCCACTGAGAAATCCTGCTGGAACTGAGCTGATAACCTCCTCCATGTAGACCAGCTACAGAAAGCTGAAAGAAGCCATTCTACATGTAGTTCAATGGGAGAAAGAGATACCACCAGTGAAGATACTCAGCAGTGGACACTGCAAGCCTTATAATTGGTCAGCCTGGCTAAATGAGCCAACAGGTGCAATACTGGCACATCTGATATGGTGGAAACCAACTGCCCTCCAATTGGACTGGAGGCACGCTCCATGGGAGGGAATACATCCCTGATATTGAAAACTTAAAAGAGGGGTAGTCATGAGCCCTAGGGATGTAGCATCTGCTGATGTCTGGATAAATGTATATACTATGCTTATAAAACTGCCAAGTAAGCACTTCTCTTAACATTTATACCCTTGTATTAGTTCTGCTCTCACTTTGGGTAGAGAATCTTCTCTTTTCAGATGGCAGTGACCTTGGGACGACTCAGAAGGTATCATAGTGCTGGAAAGAAGTAACTGGAGTACTGAGTACTATCTCAATCACGCCCTCCAAGGCTCAGGGTCTAATGCGGAAGAGGTGGTGGAAAGAATGTAAGAGCCAAAGGAAGGGTAGGACTCCTTACAACATGCTCCCTCCAGTGGGGAGAGGGAGGGTATTACCACGGGATTTTTTTTTATAATCATGGAAAATATTAATAAAAATTGAGGAAAAATAGATTGTATGTCTTATTCATGTTATGGTTTGGATATGAAGGGTTTCACCCCCTGGAGCACCTTGTTGAAGGCTTGGTTCCCAGCTGGTGGTGCTATTTTGGAAGAAGGTGAAAATTTTAAGAGCTGGTCTTAGTTGGAAAGTAGGTAATTAGAGACATGACCTGGAAAGATAATGTATTGAAATCAGGTTTGTATGGCTGGCAGGAATCACTCAACCAAGAGCATCTTGTGGGAAAAAAAGGTTTATTTTGGCTTACAGACTTCATGATGGCAGGGGAAAATGATGGCATGAGCAGACAGTGGACATCACCTCCTCGCCAACATTAGGTGAACAACAGCAACAGGAGAGTGTGCCAAACACTGGCAAGGGGGAACAGGTTATAATACCCATAAACCTGCCCCCAATAATACACTGCCTCCAAGAGGCATGAATTCCAAAATCTTCTTCAGCTGGGAACCTAGCATGCAAAATACCTAAGTATATGGGGACACCTGAATCACCACAATATGTCTTGTCCCTAGTCTTCTCCTCTTGTTAACCCTCTGCCACTTGACTCCCTTGAAGTAAGTGACTTTTTTCCTCCACAAGCCCCACATCATGGCATCCAGCCTCACCCAAGCTTACATCCACTTACCTACCATAGGTTAAATGAACCCTTTGAAACTATGGGCCAAAATAAATTGTCCCTCCTATAAGTGTTTTTTTCAGATTGTCATAGTCATGAAAGACTGACTAATACAGATAACTATTACCAGAGAAGTCCTCAAATAAGTGCTAAAAAAAAAAAAAACTGGTTATGAGCTCTGTAGTTAACGTGCTTACCTGAAAGCCTAACAACTTAGGTTTGATTGCCCAGTACCTATAGAAAGCCAGGTGCACAAAGTGGTGTATGTATCTGGAATGCATTTGCAGCAGCTAGAGGCCCTGGCATGCTCACCCTCTCTCTGTGTTGGTCTATCTCTCTCTACTTGCAAATAAATAAAAATATTTTAAAAATAATTAAATAGGGCTGGAGAGATGGATTAGTGGTTAAGGTGCTTGCCTACAATGCCAAAGGACCCAAGTTCAAGTCCCCAGACCCATGTAAGCCAGGTGTACAAGGTGGCGCATGTGTCTGGAGTTTGTTTGCAGCAGCTGATGGCCCTGGCAAGCCCATTCTCTCTCTCACTCAAATAAAGTAAAATTATAATTAAAAAATATATTTAAATAAAAACTGGTTGTATGTATGGAAAAAATTTAAAAATAATACATCCCTATATCATGCCAAACACAAATTCATCCTAAGTAGAATTATTTAAAGGTACAAATCAAAGTGCCATTACATTGGCAGGCAAGTCACATCATACAGTTTACTTCTAGACCAGCAGAAGTCTCACTTTCTACAGTAAACTAAGACTGAGCCTCATTCAATATCTAATGAGCACTGGATTGTCACTCCAGCACCTTTACCATGTTTCATTGGCCAGATAGGACCCAGCTCCTGCCTGTACTCAAAGAGCAAAGATTCAACACTTGTACAGAGGCTCACATGAGAGGTACCAGCTTTGAGTTCTGATATCACACTCACTGAGAGTAAATACCACAATAGAAATCAGGAGGCATAAAATGCAACCAACTGAAACCATTGCTAGCAGAATATGAAGTGCTCACTAGAGGAAAATCTATAATAGTACATGACTCCACTTAATAACTGAAAACAAATACAGCAAGTAAGAAAGAGAAAACAGATGAAAGGGAATAATAAAGTTAAATGCAAAAATTAATGGTAGAGCCATGTATGGTGGTGTATCCCTTTAATCCCAACACTCAGGAGGCTGAGGTAGGAGGATCACTGTGAGTTTGTGGTCAGCCTGAGACTACATAGTAAATTCCAGGTCAGCCTGGGCTAGAGTGAGACCCTACCTTGAAAAACAAACAAAACAATTTAACAATGAAATATTAGTGGGCCCAATATTATACAGGTCTTGTGCAGGTAATGACAGTCACTGAGAGGTCATGAATGCAACAACAACCTCATGTTCTGAACACAGCATTTCAAAGCACTCCTCCCCATATTCTAGCATTTGCATTTTATTTTCTGCCTCACCCCCTTCCACAAACCCTGTTGGTCTTCCTTTGATTCTGCCCCTCCTTTCTATACCCACATTCCTCCTTTTTGAAATGAGAATGTTTACTCTGTAGCATTGTATGTGGTAAAATATAATTTTCTTTTTTTTAATTCACAGCTAAGTTCACCTTGAATCTCAGAAAAGATTTTTGCACTTGAACTTTTGAACAATGCTGGAACTATTCAGGCTTTGGAGGATGTTAGAAGTAGACTAAATGCATTTTGTATTATAAGATGACCATGAGCTCTCTGGGCCCAGGCAAAATGAGATAGCTTGGATATGAAATACCCCCACAGGCTCATGTATGAGGCTTGGTCCCCAGGTGGTGGCACAGTTGTGCCAGGTGATGAAAATGCTAGAGGTAAGGTATAATTGAAGAAAGTAGATTTCGTGGGACATGACTTACAAAAGATACACCTCACCACTACCCCCTTTCTATCCCTTTCTGCTTCCTGTCTACCATGAAGTGAGCTACCTTCTCCACTCTGTGCTTCCTACCAGGATGTTCATCCTCCCTTCTGGTCCTCAAGAGGGGAGCCAACTGACAGTGGACTGGTACCTCTGAAACCATGGGCCAAATTAACCCTTCCTTCCATAAATTGTTTTGGTGAGGTACTTTGTCAGTGTTGAAAACCTGACTAACACTACATATATTTTAATTTTTTTTTAATTTTTAATTTATTTATTTGAGAGCGACAGACACAGAGAGAAAGACAGATAGAGGGAGAGAGAGAGAATGGGCGCGCCAGGGCTTCCAGCCACTGCAAACGAACTCCAGACGCGTGCGCCCCCTTGTGCATCTGGCTAACGTGGGACCTGGGGAACCAAGCCTCGAACCGGGGTCCTTAGGCTTCACAGGCAAGCGCTTAACCGCTAAGCCATCTCTCCAGCCCATATATTTTAATTTCAGATAAACAACAAATGTTTTTATTTCCTATGAGTATAGCTCAGGCAATGTTTTATCTTAAAACTATAACTAGGAGATTCTATTATAGAAAGATAGATTAAAATTATTTTTATTTTTTTATTAGAGAGAGAATGGGGAGAATGGGTACACCAGGACCTCTAGCCAGTACAAACAAACTCTAGACACATGTGCCACCTTGTACATCTGGCTTACATAGATACTGGGGAATCAAACCTGGATTCTTAGGCTTCACAGGCAAATGCCTTAACTGCTAAGCCATCTCTCCAGCCCTAGATAGACTTAAACTTAAATATAAGTATGTAGATATCTTGGCAAAGATGGTACCTAGAACATGGGAGGATGACTGATTATAGATTAATAAGAGAAAGGTAAAGAACCCAACCTAACAGAAAAACAAGCTGAAAAGTAAAATGCAACAGTCAGTGTTGACACATGTTTAACTTCATGGACAGTCAACAAAATGCAGTAAAATACTACTGGAACCTCAATTGGAAAAAAAAAAATGTGGTTGATATCAAATGTCAGAAAGAATGTGCAGCCATAGGATCACTCTTCTCAGAAGGTAAATTACAAAGCCGCTTTATAAAGCTAGAGAAACAATGCCAGCTGCAGCTTTTGAATATGCGCCCAGGGAGTCATGCACAAGATGATTACTATAGAATCATTTATAACCAAGTTTAACTGAAAATAGGGCAACTAACATAGAAAGAAGAAGCAATGCGCACATGTATGTTTGCCATTGACTACTATATTGTTGAAAAGAATAGTTGAATTAGAAATAGAACTATATGTCATCAACATACAGTTTCCACTCAAAAGGAATTGAGTGGAAAGCATTGAGTTGCAGAACAATTATGATTTGATATGTACATGTTTAGTACACGGAAGGCAAAATGTCACTCATTGATGCCTGTACAAGTACCAGAACATTTCAAACACGTTTGACTGTAATAGCACGGAATTAAAGGTACCAAACAAGAGAGGAAGAAAATGGCATTGTGGTGATATATGCAGAGCATTCATTACGTATACCTTCCTTAAAAAAATCTTGAGCAAAGGTAATAACACTTTGAGAATGGACAAAGTTGTATGATGGGTGTTATATTTTAATAAATCAAATGCAAAATCAAAATGGCTGCAGAATGGGAGAGGGAAGGGAGAAACAGAAATCACCTCCTGAGCCTTAGCAGTTTGCTGACAGGATTGCCACACAGACATGATGTTGAATCTGCCGGAGGGAACAATCTTCTGGAATCTAACAATACCTTTAAAGGTTTGAGAAATACTGGAGTGACCAGTTTTATTTTCTGACCTGAACATTCCAAAGGACTTATAGAATTTGGCACCACCCTATTGATGTCAGCAACCAGCCGTAGACGGTAGAAGCTTACGCCCGCTGTCCTACACGGAGTGCTGGTTTGGTCTTGCTGAGTCTTGGTTCTGCAACATAACTCTGTTCTGCACCTGAATGAAACTGCCTTTGCTCCTGTTTTCTTTTTTAACTTTTTTCATTGACAACTTCCATAATTTTAGACAATAAACCATGATAATCCCCCCCAATTTCCCCGTTACAAATCCACTCTCCATCATATCCCCACCCCCTCTCAATTAGTTCCTCTTTTATTTTGATGTCATCATCTTTTACTCCTATTATGAGGGTCTTGTGTACATAGTGCCAGCCACTGTGAGGTCATGGATACCCAGGCCATGTTGTCTTTGGAAGATTGCATTGTAAGCAGTCCTACCCTTCCTTTGGCTCTTACATTCTTTCTGCCACCTCTTCTACAATGGGCCCTGAGTCTTGGAAGGTGTGATAGAGTGTTTTAGTGCTGAGCACTCCTCTGTCAGTTCTTCTCAGCACTATAGTACCTTTTGAGTTATCCCAGAGGTCACTGCCACCTGAAAAGACAAGCTTCTATAACCAAAAGTGGAGTAGCATTAATATATGAGTATGAATGTTAGAGAAGTACTTTCAGGGAAGTTTAGTGAGTATAATATATGCATATAGCCAGGCACCAGCAGGCATTACACCCCTAGGGCTCATGACCTCCCCTGTCATAGGTTTTCAGTACCAGGCATGTATTCCCTCCCATGGAGTAGACCTCCAGTTCAATTAGTGAGCGGTGGGTTTCTCCCATAACAGACATGCCACTATTGCACCTGTTGGCTCATTTGGCCTGGCTGGCCCAACTTAAGGTTTGCAGTGTCCATTGTTATTTATTTCCACTGATGATTTCCCTCTCCCATAGGGCTGTATGTAGCATAACTTTTTCCAGCTTTCTGTCAGCTGATCTATATGGAGAAGGTTTTCAGCTCAGCTCCAGCTTGATTTCTCAATGTCCTTGCAGCCCAAGCAAGGGTCTTTGCCCTTCTTTAACCTCGCTTAAGAGTTCTTATTTTCCAATGTGTAGAGGAGTGAAGGGCTCTTTTCTACCTACAACAAGGGCTATGACCCACACCCATGCAACTATAGATAGACACTCTAAGAACAGGAAGCATGGGCTGGAGGGATGGCTTAGCAGTTAAGGTATTTGCCTGCAAAGCCCAAGGACCCAGGTTAGATTCACCAGTACCCATGTAAAGCCAAATTCACAAAGGGGTGCATGCATCTAGAGTTCAGCTTCAGCAATTAGCTGCCCTAGTATGCCCATTCTCTCTCTCTCTCTCTCTCTCTCTCTCTCTCTTTATTTTCTTGCAAATAAAAGACATTAAAGGCATTGGAGTCTTCAGATTGAAACTGCCAAAGCCCAGGGTGGACTGTCCACTTTTAGGTTTAGATTAATGAAGCCATTTAGACATGCTAAACAGTTCTGAGTTCACAGAAGCAGACAGTGGGGAATCCAGCAGAGCCTGTCTTCAGGTTCACCTTGGCTTCTCTGTGAAACTGTCCTTCCTCCAGGTGCAGAACCCTTCTTGAACTGGGGATCTTATGGTCTACTCATAAGGATGGTCAAATTCTTTACAGACAACTCTTTTATTAAAAATGGGGGGTATGGGGCTGAGGAAATGTCTCAGTGGTTAAAGGTGATTGCTTGCAGAGCCTGCTAGCCCAGGTACCCACATAAAAGCCAAATGCAAAAAGTGATGTATAAGTCGGGTATCTATTGGCAGCGGCAAGAGACCCTAGTGCCCCCATACACATTCACACACATGAGACTAAATAGAAAAATAAATATGTTTTAAAAAAACAGGGAAAATTAGAGCGCTACTTTTAGCTTTTATGACTAATTTAGGGGACAAGGTATGGTGAGCATGCTATTCCAGAAACATACCCACCTAGTTTTTCCACAATGTTGGAATTGATTAAATAACAATAAATTCATAAGCTTTATTAACTTCATTGGCTATAATTTGTCAAGTAGTCCTAATTTCCCTTGATATATGGCCATTGGCAAATATAGGTTCTTTTATTTAAGTCTTAATTACTAATATTAACTCTCAGATCTCATACATCATAAAGTTTGTGTGTGTGTGTGTGTGTGTGTGCGTGTGTGTGTGTGCGTGTGTGTGTGTGCAGTTTAGTTAACAGCTTAATAAATTTTAAGAGGCCACAGAATTAAAGGAGTTCACGAGTCATCACAGGTGTTGAGATAAGATATGAAGGAAGCTAGGTATAGGGTTGCTACAAGCAGGCACAGCCAAGCTGCAGACCTCAGAGTTGCCAGGCTGCGGGGCTATAGAACCAGGAAGTGGAGTTGTCTGTAGAGACAGGAATAGGCCACTGGTTTACAGCAAGATGGAGTTGAGCTGAAGTCCTAGGCATAGTAGAGAATTTTCTGCTTACTGGTCCTTGAGACACACATAAATAAAGAAACTACACTGTAATCTCATTTAAATTCCTTAGCAAGCCTCTGAAGATATCTACAGAAATCACCAAAATTCTACCTGTGACTGTTGTAAAGACCATGAAGTACCACTGACCTCTGAGAAGCCCACACCCACACTCCCCGGTGAGCCTTACTTTTTCCCTGAGTACCTCTCTTTCTAGCAACCCCTCTTCTTAAATCTGATTTAAAAAATTGTCTTTTTAGGGATGGAGAGATGGCTCAGTGGTTAAGATGCTTGCTAAGCCTAACAATCTAGGTTCAATTCCCCAGTACTCGCAAAGCCAGATGCACAAAGTGGCAGATATGTCTGGAGTTTGTTTGCAGTGGCTAGGGGTCCTAGCATGCCCATCCTTCCGTGTGTGTGTGTGTGTGTGTGTGTGTGTGTGTGTGTGTGTGTGTGTGTCTTTCTGCTTGCAAATAAGTAAAATAATTTTTAAATGTCTTTCAGTAATCTCTAACTCTGCTTCATATTATCTCATCCTGAAACTTTTCTGGGGCGAAGCTATGGCTCTGGCTTGACCTGAATGGAGGTCTCTGAGAAGAAATCTCAGGCTGCTGGTGACAATGTGGAGCCATGTCTCTGCCTCTACTGACAAGCTGACTAGAGTCACTGGACAAGGCACAGCCTGAAAGCCACTGTTTTACACAATATGGAGAAACTTATATCATGGCATAACCTGATCTCCACACAAGGGGTTTACATAACCTTGGGGAAGAGGCATTCTAGTCTCTGGGGAGAATGAAGAGTAAGAGACAGTAGGGCAAGAGAAAATTTGTTTCTGGGGCCTTCACTTTGGAATACGTTCCTCTCCTCTCCCCTCTCCTCCCTTTCTCTCCTCCCTTTCTCTCCTCTCCTCTCCCCTCCCCCCCTCACCTCTTCTCCTCTCTCTCCCCAGATATACACTTTATAGCTTAGGCTGGTCTGGAACTTGAATGTCTCCTGCTTCAGCCTCCCAAGTGCTAGGATTACAAGGACTCAGTGCATCATGGGGTATAATTTTTAAGCCCCAATAGATACAAGGGTGTTTATAAGTTTACTTTTTACATTTTACCATTTTAATAATTTTTACATGCCTAAAATATGTTATATTTTAAACAAACAAACAAACAAAGCTAATCTGTTATTTGTTCTGGACTTAGTCAATGCTTTTTTCCATGGCCCTTCAGAAATGTCCAGAGTTTGAATGTAGAGCTCCTAGAAACAGCATTTTCTACCAGTCGTCCTCTCACTCACAATGCCCCAAATAACAGCCAAACACACATAAAAATATTTGGCAGTGATTAAAATAAAAATAGTTGTGTTTCTGTGGTGGACTGGCTTGTGTTACCCTAAAATTCATGCATTAAAATCCCCAAAATACTCTAGAATGTGGTTGAAACAGGTTAACTGTCTCCAAATAAAAGGGTAACTGAGTTAAAATATGTCCATTTTAGGTTCAGCATAATCCCATGCGCCGGGTGCCCTTATAACAAGGGGCACCGACTCTTAGAGGGAGCACCGCGTGAAGACAGGAGCGAGGGCGTCTGCGAGGCAGCGCAGCGCAGAGAAGGCAGCCCTCCCCACACCTTGCTGCCACACATCCAGCTGCTGAACGCAAACTTGCCTGCCCTTCAGGCCACCCCGTCTATAGCACTTGGTTACAAAACTAATATAATTGTTTTGCCTGAAGATACACAAAACACAAACATGTAAACATCATACATCTCAAAAAAGCATGATGAAAAAGAAAAAATCATTGTTTTCATAAACGTCGTTTCTGACATTGCTTCTCTTTAAAATACACAACTTTATAAAAATGGAATAATGAAGCTCATAAAGTTATATTTCTTAATTTTTAAAAGACATTTGGATTTCATTAAAGTAATGTTTATCCATAAACCTCTGAAGTTCTTGAAATCAAAGTTTTAAATGCTGTTTAACTCATACTCACTTGCTGGAAAGAAAGGTGTCGCCGTGCTGACAGGAGGAATCACAGATGGGCAAGTGCTCTCCTGCAAATCAAAGCAACAGAGCGTGGAGCCCCCAGATACAGGACCTGTGCTGCAGGCCTGAGGCTGGCGGGCAGGGCTGCTCAGTGCTGTCCCTGGGAGAAGCTTGGCAGTGTTGTGTTAATGAACACAGACATCGAAAAGGAAGAGGGACTCTGTCCACACACAGCACACCCCAACCCCTCCTTCTGAAACAAATAGTTGCGTTGTTGGGTTATAGCCTTCCAGAACTTGTTCTAAGCACCTGTTGGTACATGTGTAGTGTCAGGGTTTCTTTCTTTTGTTTATTGCTTTTTGAGCCAAGGTATCACTATGTAGCCCAGGATAGCCTCAAATAATGATCCTCCTTCCTCAGCCTCCTGAGTACAGATCTACACAGCCACATCTGGCTTCTTTCTTCCTTCCTTCATTTTTTCCTTCTAACGCTTACTGCACATTTTGTTCTACAGCTGTTTTTATCTTTATCTTTTGATTAACAACCATAGCTCCATGTCAGTCTTTTGAAAGACTGTATTTTGTGGTACTATTAAGGCCGTTTCTTTATGTTACTTCAATGCTAAGCATTTTGATTATTCCAACTTTTGCCATCATAAGTAAGGCTGGAATAAACCACTCCCATCAGTTCTTCTTCCCTCACATTCTCATATTTTTTGGCTTCCAAGACAAACTTTTGAGGAAAGATAGTATATTAAATGATCCACAATAAGGTAAAAAGAGATACCAATGAGTAATGATCCCTACAGATTCCCAGATTTTGATCTGTGGACTCAACCAACTCCTCAGCTCAAGAATCATTGAAAATAAATTGGTGTGTACTGAACATGTACAAACTTTTGTTCTGTCATCATTCCTAGGACAAAGCAGTGTAACTCCTATTTACATTGTATTGTATGTTACAGAGGACCTAGAGATGCTAGTAAGTGTTTGGAAGGGTTGTGTTCAGTCTTTACAAATACTATACCACTTACATAAGGGACTTGAGCATTGATTGATCTTACTATTGGTGGAGGGGAAGAGCTGCTGTCCCCTGCAGACACTGAGGAGCTACTGTATATAAGAATGTGAATGGCCAGCATTATTATGTTGCCTCATCCAGGAAGCTCCTCCCAAACACGTACATACAGTGCTTGCCCAGTGCATAAGGCACATGGCATGGCCAGAAAGAACATTCTATTAGATGAAACCACTATCAGAATGGCATTTGGAGAATAATGTTCTTTTGTTAATACTTCTTCCATAAATCCATGGCTATCGATGTAGTTTGTTACTATAACAGCAGCTGAGAGGATCAACTACTAAAGAGGGAAAACTTATTTTGGCTGATAGTCTCAAAGGTCCCAGTCCATAGACAACTGGTTCCACTGCTTCTGGGGCTGTGGTAAGGGAAAATGTCAAGGTTGAGAGAGCACATGACAAGAAAACTGCTCTCCTCATGACAAGGAAGCAAGAAGAAAAATAAGGAAGAAGACTATAGTCACACAGTCTCCTTCAGTGGCATCCCTACCAATGCTCAGAAGACCTCCCTCCAGACCCCACCTTAAGCATCACCACTGTCTCTCAACAGTGCCAAGCTGGGAACTAAGCTCTTAGCACATAGACTTTCATGTACCTCCAGGTCCAAACAGCAGTAATGAAATGTCACTCCATTTAATGACAAATCCACATTTGTCCTAGAACTTGTATATAGGGTATTTCAGATGTTATCTAACTCCTGAATGACATCCAGCTTATGACAATACATGTCTCACACTGCCTAAGCCAAAGCGTTTTAAAATAGTAACAGAAAAATATGAAAATCTAAAAGGACATAATCAGCAATGTGACTAATTTTAGTTTTTAATAAAATCCACAGTATTTTTGGTTGATGTTCTATCATTGTTTAACATCTAAAAATGTTTTCTTGTGTACAGAAAAAATATTGTTGATCCAGAAGATCCCCGATGTGCGAGGCTAACACTCACTGGTCGAATGGTCACAGTGCCTCCAGAAGAAGTAGAATTTGCCAAGCAAGCCATGTTTTCAAGGTGCGAAGATGTTTAAAGCCAGTTTGCCATGATTTATAGACATCTGCCTATAAATCCAGCACTTGGAAGGCAAAGGCAGGAATATTCTGAGTTCAATATCAGCCTAAGCTACATAGCAAGACCCTATCTTCAGCAAAAAACAATCTGGGCATGGTGGGTCAGACCTGTAATCCCAGCATAAAGGAAGTCCAGGTCAGCCAGGGCTAGAGTACCTCAAAAAAGAAAGTTTACCCCAAACCAGACAATAATAATAAATGGATGTCTGGGCTGTACATTTGATGCCTCTGATGCAAGAATAGTGATGGGCCTCAGATGGCCTTTACTGGTGGCATAACCAATCCCTGACCAGCTGTCAAGGGTGCCAGCAGTGGATAGCACTGCCTTTGGAGAGCATCCCACATTGAAGTGTTCTAGGCACAATTCCTCCATATTCTAATCTCTGCCATTCTCTTGCCTTCCAGTGAGAATAAATGAGCCTGCCCAGCTGAGTCCATGCCACAAACATGATCAAACATCTCTCTAAGGATTTATCACAATTGTTTCATTACAGATGTTCTGCCCAGTTGGGAGTTGGTCTTTGAATTGTGTTGATAACATTTATAGATATAAAAGAGATTTTTGTTTTTATAAAGTTAGAAAAATAGATGAACCACCATCCCTATCTCCAGAGATATTACAGTGGGTAGAGGGATACACATCAGAGAAAGACAAATCTGTCGATGGCAGAAGGTGAAATGTGGTATTCTCCGTCCATACTGGCTGGCTATCAGCCTACTGCAGGAATAGCAGTATTCCCATGAGTAGCTGCAGCATTTCACAAGCTTGCCATTTTGTTATTATTTCATACAAAAATGCATAAAGCCTTTCTTGGGTTTCCTACTAACAACCACTAGCACCAGCTGAGCATTTGCTGGATGCAAGTGTTTATGAGTGCTTCCTGTTTGCTTCTGAGGCCACCCATGATGAGCAACATCACCCTCTCCCATGTGACTATTAAGGAGATAGGCATGAGAGCACAAGCATCATCAGAGCTCATCAGAAGTGGAACTGAGATGCAAGCCATGGGACTTGGCTCCAGTATTGAGCCATTAGCTACTGTGTGTAGGGACAACAGCTTCCTGCTTTTCTCAGGCTGGGCTGATCAGCTCTCAGTCCAAATCAGATCTGCAGGCTGAGGTTCCATGCTGGTAGAGGTGCACATTGATAACAGCAGGGTGACTATAGTCCCCTTTGCTCCTGCAGGCACCCAGGGATGCGGAAGTGGCCTCGCCAGTATGAATGGTTCTTCATGAAGATGAGGATAGAACACGTCTGGCTTCAGAAATGGTATGGCGGCTTATCTGACATTTCGAGGGAGGAATATTTCAAAGCATCTCCTGGAAAGGCCTGATGGAGTACCAAGAAAATCTTCATTGTTTACATAAAAATGAAAACTTCTAAGTGATGGAGCCAGACAGTTCCTGGCTGCTGTCTCTTTGTTGAAGGGTTCCTAGCTGCCCAGTCATTCTGCTTCAGAAGGAGAGCGGGTAAACAGGGAACCTTGTACTAGATCTGAGATTCAAGTGGTGTCTTGCAGAGCCTCCATCCACACAAGTACTTCACATAGCTAGTTTTTGTTTATGTCGTATCCAATCTGGATGCACATATTTGGAAGTCATGGTTGTCAAACAAGATCATGGGTTGCTGTTCCATTCTTTAAGAAAACAAAATTGTGCCTGTACCTACAGTGTGGTTGCTTTGTATTGTGCAAATAGTTTGTTGCTTGCTGTGCCAAAAGCAATGCCTTGGATCTAAGCGCATCACAACCATAAAAGAGCTGAACATGCAACACACGGCCATGATTATGTGTGCAGGGTGAGGGCGGAGGACCTTTTGTCTGACTCAGTATTGAGTCACATTTGCTAGAATACATTGGTCACTTGTGGAGTGTATTTCCCCACTGTAACATGACAGGCTAGTAAGAACATGCAGAGTTGTGTGCACAGGCCTGTTCTGTGTAAACAGCCACAGCAGGCTATTAAAGAGACGGGGTTACAATCCAAAACAAATACCTGCTTCCACAGTGTGTGGGAAGGGAATGGAAAAGTGAAGGCAAAATGTAAGAGTAGGAAAGCAGTCAGCAACCGAGGGTCTACTCTGTGCCGTTTCCAAGCCAGAAGTCACCTCACTTAAGACCTATAACCAGTAAGATATGTCATCATTGGCCCTTTCCGACAAGAAAACTGAGGCTCAGAGAGGGCCAGACAGTATCTCAAGATCAGACTCATAAACCCACTGCACACAATGGATGAGGTATTAACATCCAAACTCCAGTTGAAGAGTTACTGAAATGCTGGTAACCATTGAGGACTAACATTCCAGGACACCCTTTGTCACTTTGGGGGGCTCTGAAGTTGGATTCTAAACTGCACATTTCAAATTGTTTAAAAATTATTTACAAGAGTTCTTGATGTTTGAAAGACACTAGGCTGAAACTGTGTACATACTTAAGGTATAAATGGACCAAAGTGTATATAACTGAGGCCTCTTATCATTGAAGTCTGCTAAGGATCTAATAGTATCCAAATTATCTATCTTTTCATAACAACTATAAACTCTATAAACTTTGGTGAATTAGGTATGTGTATTACACAAAACACATCACTATCTGTAGAAAAATATACATTCTTAAATAAGTAAAAATATTAATGGTTATATTTTTGTTTGAAAAAATAAGATATGAAGAGAGTTTACATTGTCAAAATTTATTTAAGTGCCTATTACTAAAAACCTAGTAAAATGCACATTATTATTTTATTTTTCATAAGCCATTTCACAAACAGTTGCTAACAATGGCAATTTCTAACACATAAGGATAGGGTAGGCCAGGTGTGGTAGCACTCACCTTTAATCCCAGCACTCAGGAGGCAGAGGTACGAGAATCACCATGAGTTCAAGGCCACCCTGAGACTACATAGTGAATTCCAGGTCAGCCTGAGCTAAAATGAAACCCTACCTTGAAAAATGAAAGAGAGAGAAAGAATATGGTAGAATTTTGGATGGTTATTTGTATGAAAGAGGGGGAAACTAGAAGAACAAACCACATGTTAAAGGGTGCTCTATAAGCCAGCCTTGAATCTTAACTCTTTTAGTATCACTGCCTCCCAGTCCTCTCTTACCATCAACTTAATCTGTGTCTGCTTGTGTAATCATTTCCTATTTAGCACCTTAAGGGGCCCTTATGCTTCAAAGGGCTTTGAAGACTGGGTTTCACTTATAAACACTCCTGAGTACTCCCAGCTAGTTATCAAAATTATAGGAAATGAAATCTGAAAAGGCTGGACTTTGTTGAAAAGTCATCATTGAGCCTTATGGGCCCTATTCAGACACATCTGTTTCAGCAAATCTCCAGAAATCTATATTGATTAAGAATTTAGAATTGCCAAGCATGTGTCACATGTCTTTAATCCCAGCACTTGGGAGGCCAAGGTAGGAGGACTACTGTAAGTTCAAGGCTATTCTGAGACTACATAGTGAATTCCAGGTCAGTCTAGGCTGGAGTGAGACCCTACCTTGAAAATCAAAAGAAAAAAAAAAGAGAGAGAGAGAGAGAGAGAAAAGAAATTTAGAATGGCTATAAAGAGATGGAAGAGGGGAGGGGAAGGGCAAAAAGATATGTGTGATACAGTGGGGAGGGGAATTGGGGAGGCAGAAGAGATGAGATTAAGAGGGGGCCTGGAAATCAATGGAAACAAATTGTATTTGAAGATGTCCAACTTGATGACACATAAATCTCTGTATTTCAACTAAAAATAAGTAATAAATTAGAAAAAAAAAACACCTTTATGGCTGAACTAGAGGTTCTAGGCAAAGCAAAAAGGTAAGAAAAAAATTAAATGCACACAATTGGAAATAAAGAAATAAAAATATCCCTATTTACAGGTGACATGATTGCCTAATAGACAATTCCAAATGACCTACTTTTAAAGAACTGGTGAGAACAGCAAGGTTTCAGGATACAACTACAGCACACAAAAGGTAATCACATTGCTGTGTATTAGCAAAAAAGAAAAAAAAAGTGAAAATCAAAACTAAAAACACTACAAGGAAGTCATTTCTATAAACATAAAATGAAAAACTATAAAGCTATAGAAAGAAGTAGAAAATTTGGGGGGCAAAGGGCTATGCAAAGCATTCTTCCAAAAGCACAATCTATAAACGCAAACTTTGAAAGATTTGACCTCCTTAAGATTTTTAAGTTTTGCTTGGCCAAAAGCTGTGTTAAGAGGATGAGAAGACAGGCTACATCCTGACAGAAAATATTTGCAAAGTTGTTTAGAATTGAAATGTGTTCTACATATCTGGAAAAATGCTACCATCTAGAATATATAAAAAATAACTCTCAAAACTCAATAGTTGAAAAATTCAACTAGTAAAATGGAGGACATGAAAGACCATTTCATAGCAGAGACTCTTCAAACGACAATGAAAAATATCCAACATTATTAGTTAACTGCAAACTGAAACCACAAGATATCACCACATACCTACCAAAATTGTTAAAATAAACAATAGTGAGAAGTCTAACATTGGTACATATGTAGAGAAAGTAGGTCAATCATATACTGCTGCTGGGAATGTAAAATGGAACACCATTGTGTACTAGTTAGTGACAAAGCACCTTCAGGAAGGAATGGTTCATTTGGCTGACAATTTGAGTGTGTACACTGTCATGGTGGGGCAGACATGGTGTCATTAGCTCCAGGCAGCTGGTCACATTCAGTCCCCATGGAGGAACCAGAGTGTGATGAATGTTGGCTCTCAGCTAAGCTTTCTTCTTTCATTCAGCCCAGCACCCAAGTCCATGAGATGGTGTTATCTGCAGGTACAGTGGGTCTTTTCACCTCATTTAGAAACTCCCTCAAGGATATATCCAGAGATTTTTCTTCCAGTTGGTTCTAGATCCAATAAGGTTGACAGTCTAGATTAAACAAACCCATCTGATAGATTCCTAAAAATCTAAACATGTGACTGTCCATCTGGACATTGATCTCAGATAAATGAAAGCTTATGTTCACACAAAAGCTTATATATTAATATCTATAACATTCAAAAACTAGAAACAACCAGATGTCCTTTAATCTGGTGGATGGTAAAACAAAGTGAGGTGTATCCATATAGTAGAATACTACTGAGTAATGAAAAGGAGCTAAATACTGATACAGGCAACAATTTGGTTAATCTGCAGCTTTTTGTGCTGAGTGACATAAGACCTAAGAGCTTCCACACCGTATGGTTCCATTTACACAACATTTGAAATGCAAAGTACAAGAACAGTGCATAGGCCAGGGGTCACCAGGAAGGAGGGTGCAGAACAAGATAAGTGAGTGTTAATTATGAGAAATACAGCAGATCCTTGTGGTGATGGGACTTGACTGAATCAATATTAAATCCTGGCTGTGAACTTGTACTATAGTGTAGCAAGATGTTAGCATTGTGGGGAATTGAGTAAAATATATACAAGGTCTCTTTATAGTATTTCTTTTTTTTTTTTTTTATTTGTTTAAGAGCAACAGACACAGAGAGAAAGACAGATAGAGGGAGAGAGAGAGAGAATGGGCGCGCCAGGGCTTCCAGCCTCTGCAAACGAACTCCAGATGCGTGCGCCCCCTTGTGCATCTGGCTAACGTGGGACCTGGGGAACCGAGCCTCGAACCGGGGTCCTTAGGCTTCACAGGCAAGCAGTTAACCGCTAAGCCATCTCTCCAGCCCTCTTTATAGTATTTCTTAAATGAGCATATAAATCTTTAATCATCTATACCTGCTTCAGAATCTACAATTGCCTTCGAGGGCAACATTTAATGTAAACAAACCTTAATGCTTCACTTAAGTAATACATTTATGCTACCCCTTTTATTGGTCCCCAACAAAATGAAGACCTGACCCATGTGCCAAAACCTAGCAGAAAGGAGAGATTTCTTTTTTTTTTTAACCATTAATATAGATATTTGTGGAGGAGATATAATAGCTCTTTAAAAGGCTTCTAATGTATTCAATATAATGCTGAATACAAATTAACAAAAAAGAATCTGACAGGGCTGGAGCATAGCTCAGTAGAGCACCTGCTTAGAATGCATGAAACACTGGATTGGATCCCAGCACCACACACACACACACACACACACACACACACACACACACACACACACACACGGCAAATGTACTGTGTTGATTTATGTGGGATACTTAAGAGAGAAAAATATAAAATTCCTGACATAAATGTGTCAAGTAAGCTGTGTCTATAAGTATCTGAGCCTATAAATAATGGTTCTTTGGTGATATTTATACAAAGAACTGTGTTTCCAGTAATCTTTCTCTAAATACTCTGAGGGAAATTCCTCCTTGGTTTCTGTTATCTATCTGGAGTAAATCTATCAGAAGGAAATCCCACGTTTCTACATACAGTGACTTCATATCTAAGATGCTGAAGTATGTTGTAGTTGCTCTTGCTTGTTTCCTGACACAATGCATATATATTAACTCTTTCAACAAAGTTGCTTAGAACTGTGTTGACAATTTTTAGAAAAAAGTATTTATTTCAATTTTAATAATGCAGCTGTCAAATAGTGGAGTTTACTAAAGATAAAACTTCTCTAAAATAACTGATTTATGTGATTTGGTTGCTATCACAAGTCAATTTTGAGAAGTTGAATTGTAATGAAGTTATGATTTGTCTGCACCATGTAATGCATGTGGAGCACCAAGTCTGTTTTCAAAACTGGATGCATCTGTTTCACCAAAGACTACTTCATTCCTGATGTGGCTTCTGTGGTTGACTGTATTATTCCTAAATAAATCAGGTTACTGATTCAGAGTCCAGTCATTTAATATTATGAATTAGCATTATTAGATTTCTAAAAAAACAGATGCTACTCCAAAGAAACAGCTAATAAGTTTCCAACATGAAAGAAGGAATAAGCTGGGTGACTTGTTAATTTTGTTTTTTCAGGCTGGTCTGAAACTACTGGGCCCAAACAATCTTCCCTCATTAGCCTCTTGAGCAGCTGGACTACCGATGCCTAGCTGGCTGCCGTGCTCAGCTGTTATGGTTTTATGAGGCTCTGAGAAAAGTCTTGTTTGCAAACTTAGAAATGTTGAGTGGCTACACTTTGGTGTTTCCACTCTTGAAATGTTTACTGTTTTTAGTATAGCTGTTATTTCCTAGAGTCCAGGGCTAAAAAAGACCCTGTTTCATAGATAATAAAACACATTCAAGGGTGACTCAAGAGTGTGGCAAAAAAATAAAATAAAAATGACATGTGTACATGAGAGTGATCCATTGTGGGAGATTTCCCACCAACACCTGTGCGTAGGTGACAAATCCCAGTTCACCTAGGACTGGTATGTGAGACTTTCTGCAGTAAAGTTAGACAAGTCCTTACAAGCCCATGTGGGTTGGTCCCTTCCTCACCTCTACCTCAGCCCAGTCACTGGTCATGCCATGGAGCGCACCATCTCCAGAACTACTGAACTCCCTCTTGCCATGAATCCAGACTTCTCCTTGTGAGGCCCAGCCCTCCCTTCTCTTCCTGTCCTTCCCTCCCCTTCCCTCCTCCTCCCTCCCTTTCGAAGCCTCCCTTTTCTTCCCCTTTACTCTGCTACCTCCCTCTCTCTCTCTCCTTCCCTTTCTTTCTTAGCTTCCTATCTTTCCTTCTTTTTTTTTCTTTTTACTTTTTTATAAAATAGAGATAGAGTGACAGAGAGTGTGGGGAGAGTTGGCATGCAGGGCCTGCACCCACTGCAATAGAACTACAGACGTATGCACCACCTGTGCACATGTGTGACCTGGCAATGCATCACCGTGTGCATCTGGCTTATGTAGGATCTGAAGAGTCAAACATGCGTCCTTAGGCTTCACAGGTAAGTGTCTTAACCCCTAAGCTATCTCTCCATCCCACTTCTTTCTTTTTAAATATAACCTCATTTTATTGTCTTCATGACAAATTGGCTTAGAACTGGATCATTTATCATTTTTCTTATCTCTCCCAAATCAAAATGCATCTCTTAATAGCCAGCAACCTCTTAGATCTGCAGTTGGGCACAACACACTCAAGGGTCAGCACTTTCTTCTTTGTAATTGTAGCATTTTGCCAGAACATGGGTTTAGTTTGCTCTCCATAGCAATTCTGCTTCCTGTCATAATACAGCTTTCCCTGGGCTGTCTTGTACTTTGTCATTTGTAGGGCTGGAACTTGCTGCATTTCTTGCCAAAAGTCTGGTGAGTTTTAGGAACATTCAACATGTTTGCTGGATAGCTATCAGCATAGCAAAGTCGGCATGCCTTCCTTCCTTCCTCCTTCCCTCCTTCCTTTTTTTCTTTCCTTTTCTTCATTCTTTTTCCTTTCTTTCTTTCTTCTTGTGTGTAGTATTGTGGTATATGTGGTGTGTATACATTTGTGTGTGCACTTGAAGTGGACAGAGGCAGAGGTTAGTATCCCCTCACATTTCTGCCTGTTCCCTGAGACTGAGTCTCTCACTGAACTGGAGCTGGCAATTTTTTGACTAGACTGGCTGACCAAAGTAGCTTCCCCCAAATGTTTCAGTATCCATCTTTGTGCTGAATTATATGCACAAAGATTGATTCCCATTTTAACTCAGAGGTCCACATCTTTGACTGGGCTGTCCCTACTGGCCAGACACCTAACACAATTCTCTCCTGGACTGAATGCTCCTGCTACACTCAGGGGATTCCCCTAGAGGGCAGTAGCCTCTTTCTCCTTTGCTTTCACAGAGCAGTGGCAGGTGCATTGAATCAAAGAAAGATGGGGGCTAGTTTGGGTCTTTTCAAAGCATGGCTGATGGACTGTCTTACAGAAAATCCATCTGCAAGCATAAAGTGTTTACTAGGGACCTGGAGAGATGGCTTAGTGGTTAAGCACTTGCCTGTGAAGCCTAAGGATCTCAGTTCAAGGCTCAATTCCCCAGGACCCACATTAGCCAGATGCACAAGGGGGTGTACACATCTGGAGTTCATTTGCAGTGGCTGGAAGCCCTGGCGCACCCATTCTCTCTCTACCTGCCTCTTTCTCTCTCTGTCTGTTGCTCTAAAATAAATAAATAAATGAAAGTAACAAAAAAAATTAAAATAAAAGAAATATACTTAAAAAAAGTATTTATTGGAAAATAAGCAAAAATGTTATACTTGAGAATACATACTTTGATAAACCAGGCGCCTGTGATGAGGGAGGAGCAGGGAAGCTTTCAGTAGAAAAGGAAGAAATATATATCAGCCACTTGGATCCATTGGTCTCAGAGACTCAGGCAGAAATGGCATCAGTTTAATAGTGGCTGGGAAAGTATTGTGTCCAAATGGTCACTGTTGGGCTGAATATTACACAGACTCGGTTGACAGAATCTACATCATGTGAGGCAAGCACATCATAGAAAGTGTGAAGAACCTCTGGTGAGTATTCAGTAAGTTATTGAGACAGTATTTATCTTCTTACTTTGTGTTTTCTAGTCTCTGAATTTTACCTGGATGTAACAAGAATAACTTCATCTTGAGACTTCCCGGTAAGATGGTGGTGTAGGAGCCACGCCAAACCAGCCTAGGGAGGGATTTAAGCAAAACCCCAGCAAAATACACTCTTCTTCTGAAAAGTAAAGGAGTATAGGTTACTCTTAGACACAGTGGAGAAGCTGGAGAGACCAAGATCCACAGAAAGGAGGAAAACTGCCAGAGTCCCACTGAGGCACTTGTGGCCACAATCCATGCACTGCCACTGGCGTCATAATGCCAGCTGCGCCAGGTGGCGGCAGCAGCAGCAGACACCAAGCAACAGATTTTTAAACTTCAACCTTCTTGCAAAGTTAAGAAATCTGAAGGAAAGACAGCTGAGATCAACTAAAGAGCTACAGAAAGTGTGAGCAACTCTGAAAGTCTGAACTCTCCCATCCCCACCATCAGAACCTTGAACCTCCAGCATTCAGCCCCCAGTGGCAGCGCAGCCAGCAGAGCTCATCAGAGGTACAGCTGCACAGCACAACACGGAGGGATCTAGGCAGGTACTCAGCATTGGTGAGATTGGAAGCCACTCCAAAAGGTAATGAGGCTGACAAAAAAAAAAAAAAAAAACAGGCACACAGGCCTGCACTGCAAAAGCTAATCTCTCTTTTTTTGTCAGGGCAGGTTACAGGGTAGATATACTTGGTTGAACTTACCATTTTCAAATAACCTGTATTTGGAGATTGAATATTGTCGCCTTTGATGCTTTCATATATATAGATCCTTTGTTTCTTGCTTCTGTCATTACTGGGAGCAGGGTCTGATCCAGGTCCAGGTTGACCTGGAACCCAACTCAGAACAAAATCTCTACCTCCCAACCAACAAGATTAAGGGTGTAGAACAATACACACTTAGGGATTTTGACTTTATATGACTATCTGTTTGTTTTAATCCCCATAATTGCATGCTTTGTGCTGGCTTTTATTGATTGTGTATGCTACTCAGTTGAAGTTTGGAATTTGCTAGTAAATTATTCCACCCATTCCACTAGATACTTGCTTTGCAAGCAAACTCAACACCTAGGATTACTTCTGTGGCTTGATTGGGGGACAAGAGCTACACCTGCCACCTTGAACTCATATCCTCAAGGTATGTAGAGGTGGATTGCCACGTAGGGAACACTGCAGTTAAGTAGCAAACCCAAGCATCAAATCAATTCAGGATGCAAAAGTCGCTACAATATAATACAAGAAATTCAAAGAATCAAGGCAATACAGTCCCACCCAAACTACAAATCCATCAGAAATTATCACCAAATGAGATTGCTTTAGATGGAATGCCTGACAAAAAATTTCAAGAAAATGATGATATCTATGCTCAAAGAAATCAGAGAAGAAATTAAGGGAAACAAAGAAGAAAACAAAGGAATTAAAGAAGAAAACAAACTTCTGAAAGAGAACACAGGAAAGCAGTTTAATGAAATAAAGAGGTCATTATAAGACATGAGTAAGGAAATAGAAATACTGAACTAAAAAACAGGTTCAAATCCTGGCTCTGAAGAATACAGTCAATGAAATAAAAAACTCTGTCGAAAGTCTCACCAGTAGAATGGATGAAGGAGAGAACAGAATATATAAACTAGAAGACCAGGTGGCAGATCTAATACAGTCCAACAAAGAGAAAGATAAGCTAATAGCAAGGTATGAATGGGAATTTCAAGATATCCAGGAGACTATAAAAGGATCAAACATAAGAATCCAGGGTATAAAAGAAGGAGAAGAATTTCAATCCAGAGGCTTAGTAGGTGTTTTCAACAAAATCATAGAAGAAAAATTCTCCCAAATTGGGAAAGAAATGCCAATGTATATATAAGAAGCTTTTAGAACAAGAAACAGACAAAATCTGGAAAGAACCTCTCCTTTCCATGTTATAATTAAACTATTAAACACACAAACCAAGGAAAATATATTGAAAGCAGTTAGAGTGAAAAAGCAAGTCACCTACAAAGCCAAGCCCATCAGAATAACTACAGATTACTCAACTCAAACTTTTTTTTTAATTTGGTTTATTTTTATTTATTTGTTTGAAAGTGACAGAGAGAGAGAGAGAGAGAGAGAGAGAGAGAGAGAGAGAGAGAGAGAATGGGCACGCCAGGGCCTCCAGCCACTGCAAACGAACTCCAGATGCATGCGCCCCCTTGTGCATCTGGCTAACGTGGGTCCTGGGGAATCAAGCCTCAAACCAGGGTCCTTAGGCTTCACAGGCAAGCGCTTAACCACTAGGCCATCTCTCCAGCCCTCAACTCAAACTTTAAAAGCCAGAAGGGCTTGGAATGATGTACTCCAAGTTCTGAAAGAGAACAACTGTTAACCAAGATTACTTTATCCTGCAAAGCTATGTATCCAAATTGATGGAGAAATAAGGACATTCCACAATAAAAACAGGATAAAGGAATTTATAACAACTAAGCCAACTCTACAGAAAATATTTGAAGGAATTATTAATGCCAAAGAGAAAGCAAAACACACACAAGAGGAAATAGGAAAAAATAAAACACACTCAAGTAACAGTTAAACAAGTAAAGGGAAAACAGGAAACACTACAAAATAAGATGAATGGTGAGAATGCTTACCCTTCAATAATAACTCTTAATATCAATCACCTAAATGCACTATCCAAAAGACACAGGCTTGCAGACTGGATTAAAAGGCAGGACATTGCCATTTGTTGCCTCCAGGAAACTCATCTCTCAATAAAAGATAGACACTATATTAGGATGAAAGGATGGAAAATGGTATTTCAAGCAGATGGGTCTAGGAAACAAGCAGGGGTTGCCATTCTAATATCTGACAGGATAGACTTCAAACCAACATTAGTGAGGAAAGTTAAAGAAGGTCATTTTATGCTGATTAAAGGAACACTCCAGAGAGGACATTACAATTCTAAACATATATACACCTAACATGGGGGCTCCCAGTTTCATCAAATAAGCACTATTAGACTTAAGGTCACAGATAACATCAAACCCAATTGTAGTGGGAGACTTCAGTACCTCACTTTCATCAATTGACGGGTCATCCCGGCACAAAATAGAGAGACATCTGAATTAAATGATGTCATGGAACAAGTGGACCTAACAGATATCTACAGAACTTTCCATCCAAATGCTATAGAATATACATTTTTCTCAGCAGCACATGGAACATTCTCTAAAATAGACTGTGTATTAGGACACAAAGCAAATCTTTACAAATATAGGAAAATTGAAATATCCCTTGTACTCTCTCTGAGCACAATGTGATTACACTGCAAATCAGCAACAAGAAAAGCTACAAAGCATACAGAAATTCATGGAGACTAAACAGTACACTATTGAATGATCAATGGGTCATTGAAGAAATCAACAAATTCATGGAATCAAATGATGGTGATAATACAAAATACTAAAACTTTTGGGACACAATAAAGGCAGTCCTAAGAGGGAAATTTATAGCTCTAAGTGCCTATATTAAGAAATTAGAGGGCTGGAGAGATGGCTTAGCAGTTAAACGCTTGCCTGTGAAGCCTAAGGACCCCGGTTCAAGGCTCGATTCCCGAGGATCCACATTAGCCAGATGCACAAGGGGGTGCACGCGTTTGGAGTTCGTTTGCAGTGGCTAGAAGCCCTGGTACACACACTCTCCTCCCTCCCTCCCTCCCTCCCTCTCTCTCTCTCTCTCTCTCTCTCTCTCTCTCTCTCTCTCTCTCCCTCTCTGTCGCTTTCAAATAAATAAATAAAAAGAAATTAGAGAGTTCACAAATAAACAACTTAACACTTCACCTTAAGGCCTTGGAAAAAGAAGAGTGAGGCAAACCAAAAATCAGTAGATGAGAAAAAGTCATAAAGACTAGGGCAGAAATTAATGAAATAGGTACCAAAAAAACAATCCAAAGAATCAACAAAACAAAGAGTTGGTTGTTTGAAAGGATAAACAAAATTGATAAACCCTTAGCAAATTTGACCAGAGGAGAGAAGAGACAAAAATTAATAAAATTAGAGTTGAAAAAGTCACCATTACAACAGATACCAAGGAAATTCAGACAGTTATTAGGACATACTTTATGAATACATGTGCCTCTGAGTTTGAAAATCTGAAAGAAATGGATGATTTCCTTGATTCATATGACCTACCAAAATTAAATCAAGATGTGAGAAACCATTTAAATAGACCTATACCAAGTCCAGAGATCCAAGCAGTTAAAAAAAAGTCTCCCAACTAAAAAAAGCCAGGCCAGATGGATTCACTGGTGAATTTTCATGAAAGAACTAACATCAATGCTTCTCAAACTTTTCCATAAAATAGAAAAAGAAGGGGTTCTACTGAACTCCTTCTATAAAGCCAGCATCACCCTCATATCAAAACCAGGCAAAGACAAAACAAAAAGAGAAAATTAAAGAACAATCTCCCTCATGAACATAGATGTAAAAATTCTGAACAAAATATTGGCAAACAGAGTACAAAAATATATCAAAAAGATTATTTATCCCAACCAAGTTGACTTTATCCCAAGGATGCAGGGATGGTTCAACTATGCAAATCAATAAATGGAATACATCATATAAATGGTCTGAAGGACAAAAATCACATGATCATCTCAATAGATACAGAAAAGGCATCCTTTCATGGTAAAAGTATTACAGAAACTAGGAATAGAATGAACATATTCTCAACATAATAAAAACTATTTATGACAAACCTACAGCCAACATAATACTAAATGGTGAAAAATTTGAAGCTTTTCCACTAAATTTAGGAACAAAACAAGGGTGTCCACTATCCCCACTTTTATTTAATATACTATTGGAAGTCTTAGCTTTAGCAATAAGGCAAGAGACACTCATGAAAGGGATACAAATTGGAAAGGAAGAGATCAAATTATCACTATTTGCAGGTGATATAATTCTATACATAAAATATCCTAAAAATCTACCAGCAAACTCTTAGAGCTTATAAACACTTTTAGCAATGTAGCAGGATACAAAATAAATACACAGAAATCAGTAGCTTTCCCATATACTAAGAACAAACATGAGGTAAATGATATCAGGGAATCGTTCCCATTCACAATTGCCTCAAAAATAATAAAGTACCTTGGAATAAACTTAACTAAGGAAGTGAATATCTCTACAATAAGAACTTTAAAACACTCAAGCAATAAATTGCAGAAGACACAAGGAAATGGAAAGACATCCCATGTTCTTGGATTGGAAGAATTAATACTATGAAAATGTCAATCTTACCAAAAGCAATGTACACATTTATTGTCATCCTCATTAAAATTCCAATGGCATTATTCACAAGGGAAAAACAATCCTAATAGCCAAAACGATTTCAAGCAACAAAAATAAGGCTGGTGGTATCATCGTACCCAGTTTTAAGCTATATTACAAAGCCATAGTAATGAAAACAGCATGGTATTGGCACAAAGACAGACATATAGGTCAGTGGAACAGAATAGAGGACCCAGATGTTAATTCAGGCAGTGACAGCTGACAGCAAAAATGCCAAAAAATATTCATTGGAGAAAAGACAGCCTCTTCAACAAGTGGTGCTGGGAAAACTGAATATCTATATGTAGAAAGATGAAAATACATTCTTGTCTTTCTCCATGCACATGAATCAAATCCAAGTGGATCAGGGACCTTAATATCAGACCTGAAGCTTTGATATTGCTAGAAGAAAAGGTGACAGAAACCCTTCAACATATTGGCATAGGTAATGACTTTCTAAATATAACCCCAATTGCTCAGAAAATAAAACCACTAATCAACTACTGGGGTCTCATAAAATTACAAAGCTTTTGTACAGCAAGGGACACTGTGAATACAGCAAAGAGACAACCTACAGAATGGGAGAAAATCTTTGCCAGCTACTCATCTGACAGAGGATTAATATCCGGAATATAAAAAGAATTCAAAAAACAGAACAATAAGAAATCAAACAGCCCAATCAAAAAATGGGCTATGGAACTAAATAGAGAGTTCTTATCAGAAGAAATACAGATGGCATATAAACATCTAAAAAAGTGTTCTACATCCTTAGCTGTCAGAGAAATACAAATTAAAACTACCTTGAGATTCCATCTCTCTCCCGTCAGAATATACCATCAAGAAAACAAATGACAGTAAATGTTGGTGAGGATGTGGTAAAAGGGGAACCCTTCTGCACTGTTTGTGGGAATGTAATCTGGTGCAGCCATTGTGGAAATCAGTGTGGAGGTTCTTGAGACAGCTAAAAATCGATTTACCATATAATCCAGCTATAGCACTCCTAGACATATATCCTAATGACTCTTCTCACTACCTTAGAGATACTTGTACAACCATGTTTATTGCTGCTGTATTCACAATAGCTAGGAAAAGGAACTAGCCTAGATGTCCATCCAGAGAAGAATGGATAATAAAGATGTGGTACATCTACACAATGGAATTCTATTCAGTAGTAAAGAAAAATGAAATTTGCAGGGAAATGGATGGATCTGTAAAGGATTATACTAAGTGAGGTAACCCAGGCCCATTAAGCCAAATGTCACATGTTGTCTCTTATATGTGGCTCCTAGCTACAAATATATAGACTTGTGTGTGATCTGGAACCAAAAATAAGTAGCAGAGGCCCATAATCTAGAAAAAGGCTATAAGGGAGGGAGGAGAAGGAAGGTCTTAAAGGGATGATATTGTATATATGTAAGTAGAAGAACAGATTACAGGGAGTGAAAAGGCCTAAGCGAGGTCAGAGGAAGAGATTGTATAAAGGGAAGGTGGAGGGGAGGGTCAATCAAAATTCAAAATATTCTGAATAAGACATATGAAAATCTATCTTCTTAAATAGTGGCACATCCAGAAACCAAAGATGGTTACTGGAAATTTTTCAGTGCCAGAGATGGGATACCGTCCAGTGAGTTGTTGGCCAGGGAGGTTCCTGTTGCCTCCAAAACATTATAGGTTATTGCCAAGGCCCTTGGATTCCCATGAGAAAGAGATGGTAAGACCCTATTGCTGGAGACTTCACATGCCTGAGCAGTACAGTCACTGAGAAATCAAGCTGGTGCTGAGCAGAAAACCTTCTCTCTGTAGCCCAGCCCACTGAAAGCTGGAAAAAGCTGCACTATATGTAGCGTTATGGGAGACAGAAGTCATCAGTGGTGAGAACAGTGGACACTGGAAACCTCAAATTTGGCCAGAACAGCCAAATGACTGAACGAGTGCAATAGTGGCATGTCTGCTCTGGAGGAAACCAACTGTTCTCTAATTGTACTGAAGGGCCACTCTATGGTAGGGAATACATGCCTGGCACTGAAAACCTAATCAAAAGCCTATGGCAGGGGAGGTCACGAGCCTTAGGGGAATAAAGCCTGCTTTTGTCTGGATAAATGAATATATTATTTTCACCAAGTTGCCCTGAAAGCACTACACTTAATGTTCATGCTCATATAATAGTGCTACTCTCATTTCTGGTTAGAGAAGCTTCTCTTTTCAGATGGTGATGACCACTGGGATGATCCAAATGGCAACATAGTGCTGAGAAGGGATGGAGGAGTGTCCAGTACTGAAACATCTCACACCCTCCAAGGCTCAGGGTCCATTGCAGAGGAGGTGGCACAAAGAATGTAAGAGCCAAAGGAAGTGTGCCACTCCTTTCATGCAACTGTCCAGACAGAATTTGGCCTCTATATCCAAGACCTCGCAGTACCTATCCATACCTACACAAGATCCTCATAATAGGAGAAAAAGATGATGACATCATATTAAAAGAGAAACTAATGGAGAGGGGGAGGGTATATGATGGAGAGCAGAGTTATGAAGGGGAAAGTGGGGGAGGAGAGAGGACAGGAGGGAAATACCATGGTTTGTTGCCTATAGAAGTTGTCAATAATATATATATTTTTTTAAAAAAAAAAAGAATAACTTCATCTTGGTATAAGCAATTTTCTCAGAAGGGAGGATGCCTGTGATGCCAGGAGGAAGCTGTACAGTAAGATACCAGCAAGTCAGGGGACCCAGTATAATACTGAGCAGCTGCCATGAGGGGACATGAGCCCACAAGCTGACAGAGCACTGGAAGCAGGAAATGTATGGATAGTGGAAGTGACTTGGACAATGGTGGCTACGGTGAGCCCGATGCTGTTGTCATGGTGAAAATGATCAGAAAGTGCCTACAGGGTTGAGGCATCCATGCCCTGGCCCCAACTTGGCAGCTACTACTAAGAGCTACCCAGTACCAGGAGCTTTAAAGAATGAGGACTGTTTTGCTCTGTTCTTCTGGAGGAATAATGATTTGTAAAACACTGCTGAATAAAATTACAGAAGGTCATTGTCTTGGACTAAGCTCTATACTGGGCCCCAAAAGACCAGGAAAACAATCAAGATGGAGTCACAAATACTGGCGTTCAATATCATCATGCTGAAACTTACGTATTTATCTGCTCTTTTCAGAAATCAGGATTATAGAGTATTCTGCTTTAGAATGGTTGGCTCCCAGCTGCTGATGCTAATTTGAGAGGCTGTGGAAATTGGAAAAGTAAAGCCTGGCTGGCAAAAGTAGGTCACAAGGCACAGGCCTCTGAAGGCCAACACCTGCCACTGGCTATTGCCTTGCTCTCTGCTTCCTGCTGCCCTGTGATGTGAACAGTCTCTGCCCCACATGCCTGCTGCCGTGAACTAAGAGCTTCATCAGATCCTCCACCAGCATGAACTGAAATCCTGCAAAGCCATGCACCAAAATTAATCTTTCTTCTATTGTTTTTCTCATCAGATATTGTAGTTACAAAGATACAAAAGTAACCGGCAGAGAGAGAACAACAAAATTGCCAAAACAGACCAATTTCAACTGGCATGATACTGTTTCCCTCTGCTTAAGGCAAAAAAGTAACCTGAAATAAACTGTCATGAACCAACCAGTTACTTTATTATTCTATTTCTTTGATCCTGCCTTACATGAAAAATAACTTTGAAAATGACCATTTGGCTTTTTGTTTTCTGTTTCTGTCTCCCTTATACCTCTTATTCCTCCTGTGCCAGCACACTGGACATTTATTCTATGCTATTGCATGACATAATTCCCCACTGTAGACTCAAGATAAAGTGAACCAAGGTATTTAAATGTGTTACCTTTAACCCTTTGCAAATGTGGGTAATCAGTGAAGTCTTTGTATCTTAGTTTCTTCTTGTATAAAGCGGCATTGTTACCATCCAGTGTCTGGCTCACCGTAAGTTAAAGAATGGCTACTCCACATAAGACGTTCCCACTAGTGCAATACTGACATGTCTGTTGTAGGGGTAACCAACTGCTCTGACTGGATTTGAGACCTGCTCCACAGAAGGGAATTCATGCCTGGTACTGAAAACCTAGTGAAAAGCTATGACTAGGAAGCCTGGGTGGGAGGGGAAGGAGGGAGGAACCTATTACTGTGGTTTGGCTAAATGGATGTATTATACCTATCAAATTGTCCTATAAATATTCATGTGTATGCCTACATGTTATTCTGCTCTCACTTTTGGTTAGAGAAGCTTCGTTTTTCAGATGGAGATGACTGCCAGGAGACTCTAAACTCAGCAATGCCCTCAGAAGTAACCATTGAATGTTCAGCACGAAATGAGACATCTCTGTCACTACTCCTCCAAGGATCAGGGACCATTGACTAGGTTGTAGAAAGAATGTAAGAGCACAATTCCCATGGGGTTGACCTGCATCCCCAATGAGGAGGGCCTCTTCAGAAAAGGAGCAGGGAGGAGGGAAAGGATGGTACCAACATGTGATGTTTACATACAAAACATGTCCATATCTAATAATAAAGGTTAAAGTTAAAAAAAGAATGTAAGAGTCAGCTGGGCGTGGTGGCGCACACCTTTAATCCCAGCACTCGAGCACTTGGGAGGCAGAGGTAGGAGGATCGCAGTGAGTTCAAGGCCACCCTGAGACTACAGTCGATTCCAGGTCAGCCTGAACCAGAGTGAGACCCTACCTCGAAAAACAAAAAAAAACAAAAAAAAAAAGAATGTAAGAGTGGAACGGTGGGCAGTAGTGTTTTAGAATACTGTTTTCCAGGCACAATGTGGCCAGTGCATTCATAACCTCACAGCAGCTGTCATGACCTGCACAAGACCTGCATATTATTGAGCCCATCAACACGATGTCGTGGATTATGGAGGGCAAAAAAAGACATCAACATAGAAAGAGATTAGTTGGAAAGAAGGGTTTCAGGGAAAGGGGTTGGGGGGGATGGAGCACAAAAAAGTAATGGGAAAGGATTATGCAAGAACGGGAGCTATTTGAAAGGGTTGATTCACCATTTCTTTTTTACTTCTTTCATTTACTTTTTTGACACTGAGATCTTTATTCTTCTATTCTCCTGAACAGCTTCTGTACCCCTAGGAGTTTGTGACAAACCTCCAGTTTCCAAACCTGAAGATTTTGCGGTACAGAAGCAGCAAAGACTCGCTGCGCCACCTGGTGGCTCCCTTTGGGAATGTCATTTTCTCAGAGCCTGGGAATTCCAGTAACTGAGACCAAAAGCGACTTTCAATAAAATATTGTAGTTGAGGGATAGAGAGATGGCTTAGCAGTTAAGGCGTTTGCCTGAAAAGCCCAAGGACCCCTGTTAAATTCTGCAGGACCCACGTAAGCCAGATGCACAAGGGGGCGCATGCATCTGGAGTTTGTTTGTAGTGGCTGGAGGCTCTGATGTGCCCTCTCTCGCTTGCTCTCTCTCCCTTCCTCTTTGTAAATACATACAGAAAATATTCTCCTGCACAGAAAAGACAGGCTATATCTACAAAACATGATACTTGATGGTAGTGATATTTCTTTGGGGGAAAAGGTCTCACTCTGTAGCCCAGGCTGGCCTTGAACTTGATCATCCTGCCTTAGCCTCCTGAGGCTTATAGGTGATATTTTAAAATCATTTATAGCAATTACTATAGCTTCATATTTACTATAATCTAAGACTTTACAAACATTGTTTCATGTAGTTTTCATATCTGCCCTGCAAGGAAAAAAATGCCATAGTTTTCACATGGGGACCCCGAGGCTCAGCAAGGTCACAGCCTGTGCTCCTGGGGTATCAAGGAAATACTCAAGGCTGAGCAAATATTTAACCCAGGCTTGATTCAAACTCCTTTTGCTCCTTTCAATGCTTGGATATTTCAAGAGGAACCCAGTCAGTACTTTTTTTCCCTCTTACGGTTTCTCTTCTCACCAGCACCAGTACCCTAGACTCCACCTGGAGAGTGGCACCAGGAGAACCTGGTTCCCTTGCCCCCATTGTCTTTTGCTCTTCCAACCCTACTAATATCTTTGTAGATAATTCCTAGTATTAAACCCTTTTCCATTTGAAATAGCTCATGTTTTTGTTTTCCTATTAGGCATTGACATGCCATCTAACAACAGAAATTTCCATGGCGTTGATCCCTTTTGGCAAGGCAGGAGTACTGGGGATGGAATATTCAGACTTGAACATTAAGCAAGTATTAAACAGCACTAAGTTAACCCCCCAACCTGGCTTTGATCTCCTAGTTTCATGTGGAATGAAGGTATCCATTTTAATGTGACAGTATCTCACATTTCCCGTGTCATCCAATAATATTTTAATTACCTCATTAACAAAAACCCAAGCAATCAGTTTTAAAGATTCATTCATTTATTCATTCATTCATTCATTTTGAGAGAGAGAGGCAGAGAGAATAGGCATGCCAGGGCCTCCAGTCACTGCAAATGAAGTCCAGACACAAGCACCCCCTTGTGCATCTGGCTTACATGAGTACTGGAAAATTGAACCAGGGTCCTTAGTCTTTGCAGGCAAATGCCTTAACCACTAAGCCATCTCTCCAGCCCACATCATTGTTTTTATACTGAACTCTTGTAGACTAAACACCAAGATTGTATCACTTGGCTAAAGTTCCAAGACAGATGGAGGGAACCGTTCCTCCACGGGGCACAGGCTACCATTGTTAAACATGGTTAAAATCAATTCTAAAGTTAATAGTAATTTCTTACTGTTATACACTCCTTCACATTTTTAATTTCCCGGAAATAAACAAAAATTTGGGGGATGGGAAATTTAACTCTAATTCACAGCTGCTATTTTATTTTGTCTGTCTGTTTGGTTTTGTTTGTTTTTAATTGGTTTGGGTTGTTTTTTGAGATAGTCTTACCATGTAGCCAAACTTGCCTCAAATCCAAAATAATCCTGGTTTTTCCCCCCAAATACTGGGGTCATAGACCTATGCCCCAGACCAGCTCTTGACAGTTGTTAGACTCTTTGCTGGTGCCCTGATGTCTTTAGCAAGGGAGTGTCAACTCAATTACCCTTATGCCAACTCCAGCCACTGTGCAATACTCTACAGACACTGTAAGGAAGCTCCCCACCACTCTAGCTGCTTGCTCTGGCTCCTGATGGTGTGCCCCAGCCATGGTGGCTTGCAACACCTCACATTAGACTTTCCCTACAAGCACTGCAGCCCAGACCAGAAGGGAACATTCCCATGGTGGGTGATGGTGACAACAGGGACAATGCCAGCTGATTGGAAATGTTTCCACTTTATCAAGCTAAAGTTAAGTTGTTCTTTGTACTTTTGAGAAACCAAAAAACAGACTTAACCAAATTTGCCACACAGACCATTTGCAGTTGGCATGAACTAAATTTCCTTCTGCCATAAGCTTTCCATTAGCCTTACACAAAAATAAATTTAAAATTTTTTTTTAAAATGGCAACCTGGGCTGGAGAGATGGCTTAGCGGTTAAGCGCTTGCCTGTGAAGCCTAAGGACCCCGGTTCGAGGCTCGGTTCCCCAGGTCCCACGTTAGCCAGATGCATAAGGGGGCGCACGCGTCTGGAGTTCGTTTGCAGAGGCTGGAAGCCCTGGCGCACCCATTCTCTCTCTTTCTCCCTCTATCTGTCTTTCTCTCTGTGTCTGTCGCTCTCAAATAAATAAATAAATAAATAATTTTAAAATGGCAACCTGAAGTAACTTGATCAAAGCTAATCAGAGATCATATGATTCTGTCTGCCTGCCCCAGCCTTGCAAGGAAAGTAAGCCCACCTACTCACTTTTTATTTCTCTTTGTTTTCTTCAGCCCTTTTCTATCTGCAGCCAGTTTCATTGGCTAGGTTCCTTGGAAAACTTTCTCTGTGCTATGGAATAAAAAATTGTCAGATTCTAGGGCTGGGGAGATGGCTCAGAAATTAAAGGCACTTGAAATACCCATGTAAAGTCAGATGCAAAAAGTGGCTCATGCATCTGGAGTTCCTTTGCAAAGGTCCTAGGTCCTAGCATGCCCATTCTCATTCTCTCTATATATGCAAATAAATAAATAAATAATATTTTTAAATGAGGATTTCCAAAACTTGGCATGGTAGTTCATGCCTTTAGTCCCAGCCCTTGGAAAGCAGAGGTATGAAGATTATCATAAGTTTGAGGCCAGCCTGGGACTAGAGAGTGAGTTCCAGGTCAGTCTGGGCTAGGAAAAAACAAATAATTCCCAGATTTTACAAGCCCAAATCAAGTTAATTGCCATACTTAAACTAAATATAATTTTGTCTTTTGACAAGTTTTAAAATCAAGGTCTATATTTATCTGTTATGAAAGCCACTTTTTGTAAATACTTCTGAAAGTTTCATGTAATTGACCAAAGTTTATTTGGGAACAATAAAATAGCATGAACGTTTAGGAGGTTTTTATTTGGTGTTCAACTATTTTTATTGTATCCATCAAGGCTGTACTGTGTTCTGCAAAGTACCTGATGATGTTTTAAATAAAGACCCACCAGTTCTATCTTCAGATACTTTATGGGAAAGTAAAAGTCAATGCAGAGAGAGAGAAAGGGAAAGTCTGCCAAGAACTGAGAATGAGTAACATGAGTAACAGACAACACCAGCTGTAAAAATAACTGGAAACTGGATCCCTCCCAAGGTGACGATGCAGCTTTGCAATGTCATAACAAGCTCCCTTTGAGTGGCTTTGATTTTCTCAAGTCAGGAAAAATACCCTTCCAAAATCATGTGCTATCTATCAGAAACTTTGTTGTTTCAAACTAAATCAGGAAGAATTAAGTAGTGCACCAGATTTGCCCAGCACAATGTCCATAGACTACAAGCCCCAATCCAACTGTTTCCTGGTCCCCAGGGAATCTGATTTCTCAGACAGCTGCTTGAGAAGCAAATATATCAAACCTACAGCCAACATATTACAAAATGGAGAAAAACTTGAAGCATTTCCCCTAAAATCAGGAACAAGACAAGGGTGTTCATTGTCCCCACTTTTATTTAATATAGTACTGGAAGTCTCAGCCATAGCAATAAGGCAAGAGACACACATAAAGGGATACAAACTGGAAAGGAAGAGGTCAAGTTATCATTGTTTGCAGATGACATGATTCTATATATAAAGGACCCTAAAGACTACCAGCAAACTGTTAGTGCTGATCAAAACCTACAGCAATGTAGCAGGATACAAAATAAATACACAGAAATCTGTAGCCTTCATATAGGCTAACAACACACACACAGAGGGTGAAATCAGAGAATCACTCCCATTCACAACTGCATCAAAAAAAATAAATAAATAAAGTACCTTGAAATAAACCTAACTAAGGAAGTGAAGGATCTCTACAATGAGAACTTTAAAACACTCAAGCGAGAAATTGCAGAAGACACTAGGAAGTGCAAAAACATCCCTTGTTCCTGGTTTGGAAGAGTCAGTATTGTGAAAATGGCAAACTTACCAAAAGCAATCTGCATATTTAATGCAATCCCTATCAAAACTCCAATGGCATTCTTTTTTTAAAATTATTTTATTTTTATGTATTCATTTATTTGACAGAGAAAGAGGGAGAGAGAGAAGACCCTCCAGCCACTGCAAATGAACTCCAGATGCATGCACCCCCTGTGCATCTGGCTAACATAGGTCCTGGGGAATCAAACCTGGGTCCTTTGGCTTTGCAGACAAACGCCTTCACTGTTAAGCCATCCCTCCAGCCCTCCAATGGCATTCTTTATATAAATAGAAAAAATAATCCAAAAATTCACTTGGAAGCACAAAAAATCTCGGATATCTAAAACAATTTTGAGCAACAAAAATAAGGCTAGTGGTATCACCATACCTGATTTTAACCTATATTACAGAGCCATAGTAACAAAAACAGACATGTAGATCAATGGATCAGAATACAGGACCCAGATGTAAGCCCAGGTAGCTATAGCCACCTGATATTTGACAAAAATGGCAAAAACGCTCATTGGAGAAAAGATAGCCTCTTTTACAAATTGTGCTGGGAAAACTGCATATGTATCTGTAGAAGGATGAAAATAGGTCCTTATCTCTCTCCATACACAAGAATTAAATCCAAATGGATCAAAGACCTTAATATCAGACCTGAAACTCTGAAACTCCTAGTAGGGGAAACCCTTCAACATATTGGTCTTGGCAAAGACTTCCTGAATATAATTTCAGTTGCTCAGGCAATAAAGCCACAGATTAACCACTGGGGCCCCATGAAATTACAAAGCTTTTGTATGGCAAAGGACACTGTGAATACAGCAAAGAGGCAACCTACAGAATGGGAGAAAATCTTTGCCAGCTATACATCTTATAGAGGATTAATATATAGGATATACAAAGAACTCAAAAAAAAAACATAATAAGAAATTGTACAACCCAATTAAAAAATTGGCTATGGGCTGGAGAGATGGCTTAGCAGTTAAGCGCTTGCCTGTGAAGTCTAAGAACCCCAGTTCCAGGCTCGATTCCCCAGGACCCATGTTAGCCAGATGCACAAGGGAGTTCGTTTGCAGTGGCTGGAGGCCCTGGTGTGCCCATTCTCTCTATCTCCCTCTTTCTCTCTCTGTCTGTCACTCTCAAATAAATAAATAAATAAAAATAATTCAGAGGGCTGGAGAGATGGCTTAGCGGTTAACTGCTTGCCTGTGAAGCCCAAGGACCCGGTTCGAGGCTCGGTTCCCCAGGTCCCACGTTAGCCAGATGCACAAGGGGGCGCACGCATCTGGAGTTCGTTTGCAGAGGCTGGAAGCCCTGGCGCGCCCATTCTCTCTCTCTCTCCCTCTATCTCTCTGTGTCTGTTGCTCTTAAATAAATAAATTAATTAATTAATTAATAATTTAGAAAAAAAATTGGCTATGGAACTATATAGAGTGCTCAAAAGAAGAAGTATGGGTGGCGTATAAACATCTAAAAAAGTTCTACATCCCTAGTCATCAGGGAAATGCAGATTAAAACTATGTTGAAATTTCATCTCATTCCTGTCAGATTGGCTACTATCATGAAAACGAATGACCATAAATGCTGGTGAGGATGTGGAAAAAGAGGAACCCTTCTACACTGTTGGTGGGAATGCAATCTGGTCCAGCCATTGTAGAAATCAGTGTGAAGGTTCCTAAGACAGCTAAAAATAGATCTACCATATAACCCAGCTATAGCACTCCTAGGCATATATCCTAAGGACTCATCTCACTATCCTAGAGATACTTGCTCAACCATGTTTGTTGCCACTGTATTCACAATAGCTAGGAAATGGAACCAGCCTAGATGTTCCTCAACTGGTGAGTGGATAATGAAGATATGGCACATTTACACAATGGAGTTCTACTCAGCAGTAAAGAAAAATGAAGTTATGAAATTTGCAGGAAAAATGGGTGGATCTGGAAGGGATTATAGTAAGTGAGGTAATCCAGGCCCAGAAAGCCAAATGTCACACATTCTCTCTTATATGTGGATCCTAGCTATAGATGATTGGACTTCTGTGTGAGTAGGAAGATAACTCAGTAGCAGAGACCAGTAAACTAGAAAAGAGATACAAAGGGAATAGAAAGGAAGAGAGAGAGGAACTTAATAGGATGGTATTGTGTATATGTAAGTAGCAGAAGTAGGTGAAAAGGCCTAAGTGAAGTCAAGGGAAGAGATTGTGTAAAGGAAAGATGGAGGGAGGCTAATCAAAGCCTAAGAGGATATATATAAATCATATGGAAACCTACTTTTTTGGACAATGGAATACACAGGAGCCATAGATTGTTACTAGAAAATTTTCAGTGCCAGGGATGGGATACCTTCCAGTAAGTTGTTGGCCAGGGAGGTCCCTGATGCCCCCAGAACATTACAGGCCATTGCCAAGGCCCTTGGTTTCCCACCAGGAATAGATCATAAGACCCTACTGCTGAAGACTGCACATACTTGGGCTGCAAGATCACTGAGAAATCCAGCTGAAACTGAGCTAAAAACTTCCTCCATGTAGACCAGCTGACAGAAAGCTAGAAAACGCCACACTGCATACAGCTCAATGGAAGAGAGAGAAATCACCAGCAAAGATATTCCACAGTGGACACTTCAAGCCTTATATTTGGCCAAACAGGCAAAATTAGCCAGTGGTTACAATAGTTGCATGTCTGGGGGAAAACAACTGCCTTCTAATTTTACTGGAGGCCCACTCCATGTTGGGAATATATCCCTGATACTAAAAACCTACAACAGGGATAGTCATGAGCCCTAGAGATGTAACATCTTCTGCTATATGGCGAAATGTATATACTATGCTCATCAAACTTCTCAGTAAGCACTTCTCTTAATGTTCATACCCGTATATTAATGCTACTCTCACTTTTTCATTAGAGAACTTTCTCTTTTCAGATGGCAATGACCTTGGGATGACTCTGAAGGCATCATGGTGCTGAGAAGAAGTGACAGAGGAGTGCTCAGCACTGCAATATCTCTATCACACCTTCCAAGGCTCAGAGTCCATTGTGGAAGAGGTGGTGGAAAGAATGTATGAGCCAAAGGAAGGGTAGGACTCCTTACAAGGTGCTCCTCCAGACACAAAATGATCTAGATATCCATGACCTCACAGTGCCTTACACTACCTATACAAAACCATCATAATAGGAAGAAAAGATGATGACATCAAAATAAAAGATAGAATGATTGAGTGGGGGAGGGGATATGATGGAGAGTAGAGTTTCAAAGGGTAAAGTGGGGGGAGGGAGGTAATTACCATGGGATATTTTTTACACTCATGGTAGTTGTTAATTATAAAAAATTAAACATTAAAATAAATAAGTAAATAAATTGACACCACTATTAAGGAAATAATAGTTTTAGTAAGAAATAAAAAGGATTATATATTTGAAGCTTTAAATCAAAACTTAAGATAGATATGATAATAAACAAAGGATATATTCTGCCATTACATATCAACTTAAATTACAAACTTAAAATGATGGTGCTCGTAAATGGACATTAAGTTTTCAAACAACAGGGCTGGGGATGTAGCTCAGTGGTTTGCTTGCCTAGTCCATGCAAGGCCCTGGGTTCAAATCCTAATGCTACAAAATGAACAAAGCCACTTATCTCTTTAAATGTACAAAACATCTTAAACAACATTTGAGGAAGGCTAGTGCTCACTCTGGCTGACATGATTTTCTTCTCAATAGTTTTACTTTGGGAGAAGAGTCATGTGTTCCATGTAGACACAGAAAATATGAAATATAATATTGGATATAGAATTATTTGCATTCATGTCATAACATTTTATTTTAACTTCCTTAAATCTCTACACCTTAGTTTTTCCACAATTTCATTTTAGTAATTTCATGCAAATTTAAAATTGGTAATCTTTGTAACATACATAAGGAAATATCTTGCAACTTCTATGTTTTTTGATAAAAAAAATACATCATTTTGTTAAGTCATAAAGAGGTATGAAAATTAAAGGCAAAAATTACAAGGAAAGACTTAAAAATTACACAAGTGTTTTGACAATTAATTGTTTTCATTCTTTTGAGGTAAAATAATATGAGTCCTTCATGTCATATTTCACCTATTATATGATCAAAAAATCATGAAATTTACTGAAGATAAGAGTGCCCAAGATCTAGGAACTCTTAATTGGATTTTAGCATAAAAATAAACTGAATCTGTGTGAGAATTCCTTTGAATCTCTTTATAGACAAATTTGGACATAAAACAAATGTATCTCGTATCCTCAAAGACAATAAGAGTTTATTCTTCAGCCAAATATGAGTGACAATGGCCCCAGGAACTGATGCATGTTACTCCAAATACCATTTTCCAACATGGATATAGTTTCACAAAATTTTTATAGTTACACAGCCGGGTGTGGTGCCGCACACCTTTAATCCCAGCACTCGGGAGGCAGAGGCAGGAGGATCACGGTGAGCTCAAAGCCACCCTGAGACTACATAGTGAATTCCAGGTTAGCCTGGACTAGAGTGAGACCCTACCTTGAAACCCCCCCCCAAAATTTATAGTTACAGAACAAAAGAAGGTCATAAATCAAGGCACTTTTCAACATTTGGTAGAAACATCAGGTAGACGGTTACAGCAAAGTGAGGAATCTCTGCTATAGGCCTCAGGCACTATCTACTGGGGTTCATAGCCTTTGGTTTGGTGGAAGCTATGAATCTGTTGTACATTCCAAAAGGATTTACCTAATAGTCACAAGAATATTGGGTCATACCACCACAGGCTGCAGTCACATGAGAGATCATGCTGGGACTGAGATGGAAGCCAGCTTCCTGCTGGATGGCTATCATAATGCTGGAAGGTGCTATGCCTGCTGCTGGGGGAGAAAACTCCTCTGCATTCTGAACCAGCAATGGATCCTGCAAGCTGCACAATTGGCCAGCCAGGCAAGATGTACCCATGGGTCAAATGGTAATCAACTGCACTCTCTCTAGATATGAGGTTCCACTCAGCAAGAGGGAATTCACACCTGGTACTGAGAACCAGACCAAAAACCTATGCTTTTAACTAATGCTGATTTCACTTTTGGTTAGAGAAGCTTCTTTTTACAGACGGCAATGAATACTGGGGAGACCCAAAACTCATGATAAGAAGAGAACACCCAGTGTCTAGCTCTAGAAGAGTCATCTCTACCACACCCACCAGGGCCCAGGGAACATTGTAGAGGAAGTGGTGCAATGAAAAAGATCGCTGCTCTCACTGCTAGCCAGAGGGACCATCTCTCTGGAGATGGCAGCAGATGCTGAGGAGACTCATCAGAGAACAGAATAGGAGGATGCTAAAAGCCCAACACTAAAGGAGATTTCTATCACACTCTCCAAGACTCAGGGAACATTGCAGAAGAGGGGGTGGAAAGGATGTAAGAGTCACAGGGTGAGTAGGTGTACTTTGGAGCACTCTCCTCCAAATGTGAACCAACTGGTGCACACATAACCCTACAATGGTTACCAAGACCCCCACAACACCACAGGCTCTGAGACCATCTACATTTTGACATGGAGCACAGAGGAGGACAAAAGGAATGAGATAACAAAATTGAGGAAGGACTACCATGAAAGTGAAGATTCCTACAAGGGTGAGAGGCAGGGGAGAGGAGACAAATGAGATAATGGGACAAGAACACAATCAAATTACTGCTTGTCCATATATAAAAGTTCTTGGTAACATAATAGTAATAATAATAAAGAATGTCAAGTTGCACACAGAGGTGGGCAATAAATAAGTATTATGGGAAGGGGACTCTGAATCTGAAACATGCCAACGCTCCACAATCATGAAGTTCTAATCAGTCCATCATCCTTGGAGAATCTTTTACATAGTTGTGTCTTCTAGAAAAAAGAGCTTCCAGAAGGGAGCTTCTGTTCACACAAACTTTTCACTATGGGCAGGCAAGCACCTTTATCACTAAGCTATCTCTTTAGTGCCTTTTTGTTTGTTTGTTTGTTTGTTTGTTTGTTTTGAGGTAGAGACTCTCTCTAGCTCAGGCTGACCTGGAATTAACTACATAGTCTCAGGCTGGCCTCACACTCATGGTGGTCCTCCTACATCTGCCTCCCAAGTGCTTGGATTAAAGGTGTGTGCTACCACACCCAGCTGAGAATTGACCACTTTTAAATGTACAGTTCAGTAGCATTTAGTATACTCATCATGTCGTGCAGTCAATGTTTATTTCTCAATCTTAATTTCCCAGATATTTAAACAGTTATTCATCAAATATTAATCATACATTGATGTCTAAAGACACCAATTGTTTCAGCTAAAGAAAGGCCAAATATTGCCCTTGGACTTTCCTGATGCCAACAAAGACTTCCAAGTCCTGTCAGTAGAAATCAAGAGATCAAAAGGGCCCTTAATGTTACCTCTGAGAAAAGTGCAGGTTCTCTTTACACATTTTAATAAGCCAGGAATGCTCACTGACCTTTAGAGCAAATAATGTCCCCTAGGCTTTCAAAGAGACAGCAGTCAGAATTTTCAGGATAGATTTAATAGGTATTAGTGATATCAGTTGTACTGATGACATGCTGGCTTGTGTTTTTCAGTACTATGTAATTTGCCCTAGTAATTTTTCAATTTTGGCTCCCCACCAATGCCTCATGTTAGCAGAAATTAACAGGAAATCAGGTGAATTTCCCCGTTCCAACATTTCAAGAGAAATTGCAGGCTCTCAGCTCAACCTTGCAGTGCCATGGAGAAAAGAGCTATTGTGGATATAAAAGACAATTGGCCACTAGTTGATCCAGTCTACTTTGCCTATCCAATGTCTTTGCCCTTCAATACATATCTAACTATCCATTCACCACAAGATTCATACTTCTGCCTTTAGTATACCAAAATACTTTTTGTACAAATGAAGATATTCTCATCATTTCCCTGAAGAATTCCTGTGGTGGTTTGAATGTGTTCCCCATGGCCTCACATGCTTGAATACTTAATCCCCAGTTGGTGGTGCTGTTTGGGAAGGTTGTGGGGCCTTTTGGAAGAGAAGCCTTGCTGGAGGAAGTGTATCATGGGGGCGTGGGGGTTAGGTGTTACAGCCCAGCCCCATTCACCACACTTCATTTGCTCTCTCTACTTTCTCCCTGCTACTTCCTCCCTTCTACTGGCTGTCTGAGCCTGCCATGCTTTACCCACAATGATGAAACTTCCCCTTGAAATCATAACCAAAGGTAAACCCTTTCCTTCCATAAGCTGCTTCTGTTCACTTTTGTTCCAGCAATGAGATTGAAACTGCTACACTCCCATCAACCACTGTTTCCCACTCTGGGTGATATTAATGCCTGCCAGGATAAGCTATAGCCCCAAAACAAAATTGATAGTCACCACCCACATTCTTTCTACAAAACATCTGAAACAAAAGGAGGGAATTTTTAGCTAATATAAATCGAATATAAACAACAGCAAAGAAGAAAATATAGTAACCACTATAGCCTTTATTCTATAGTTGCCTATTCTTATCTTTCTTTGTCTACTGCCCATGACATGTTCCTTTTCATTTCACTTAGCAGCACAGATGGAGTTTATTACCTAGAGAAGCAGCACTAACCTTCATTCCTTCAAGGACTTGTTCCCAGCAGTCTCACTTTTTATTGATGTCTATAGTCTTTTACTACATTTTAGATGGCTTAATGATATGAGCATCTGCCACACAAGCATGAGGGCCTGAGACTGCCCAAGTTCAATTCCTCAGCAGACATACCCATGTTAAAAAAAAAGGGGGGGGGCTGGAGAGATGGCTTAGTGGTTAAGTGCTTGCCTGTGAAGCCTAAGGACCCTGGTTCGAGGCTCGGTTCCCCAGGTCCCATGTTAGCCAGATGCACAAGGGGGCGCACGTGTCTGGAGTTCGTTTGCAGTGGCTGGAAGCCCTGGCGCACCCATTCTCTCTCTCTCTCTCCATCTGTCTTTCTCTCTATGTCTGTCGCTCTCAAATAAATAAATAAAAAATGAACAAAAAAATTAAAAAAAAAAAAAGAGCTGGGCATGCCACACATGTGTGTAACCACGGTCCTTGAGGCTAACTGATCAAAAATGGCAGCTCCTGGCTGAGTGACAGTCCACCTCAAAGAAAGCATGTGCATGAGTGATCTATCATGATATTTTGCATGTGCACACATGGTATTAATATCTGCACATACGTGCATATGCCACATCATCATCAAATCACACACCACACATACTACACATGCTCTATCTCTCCATAAAGAAAGGCATCAGAACCACTTTTTCTTGGTAATTAGAACCAACCACACCTGCCTTTTGGTTCAAGGGCAAAATGTCCCTAATAGTCAGATGACTATCTCCTATAATAAACCTGTGCACCAAGTGGATGTTGGTCCTTCTGGGAGTGGTGTCATACTGGGAGCTAAGCATCAATTTCTGGCATTCGCACCATCCAGCCCACTGCAGTTGCAGTAGCTGATCAGCCTCATGAGAGAAGTACAGGTCAGTGAGTCCACGTATCACCTACCTTTTACCTCCACTGTGTGAAGACAGGACATGTGGAAAAATAGACTGTCACCCAAAAACTAGAGCTTCTTAGTTTCTGGTCATTATGGTCCTCCTCTGCCAAAGTTGCTCCATGGTGAATATTTATGAGACACAAATATCCCCACAAATTTTATCTTCTCAGCCGGGCATGGTGGTGCATGCCATTAATCCCAGCACTTGGAAGGCAGAGGTAGGAGGATCACTGTGAGTTCAAGGCTACCCTGAGACTACATAGAGAATGCCAGGTCAGCTTGGACTACAATGAAACCCTACCTTGAAAAACCAATAAAGTAAAATAAAATAAAATAATTATCTTCTCGGTATGCTTATCTATATGTTGCTTTCCAGAACTCCTTGTTATCAACTTTTTAAATTTTCAGGTCCTTGACTAGCCAACTATGTAGCTACTGTCCATAAATTAATGCAGAATATTTCTATGGCTATCTTTCCACTTAGGAAGTTAAGTCCAGGATTTCCTTTTCCCATGTAGCTGTGCCTGTAAGTGAGGTAAACATATCATAACTAAGCCTAAATTTGCTTGGGATTTTTCCATAAAATACTTGCCATGGGAACTAAGTTATATGAGCTGCACCATACCATCTCTCAACTCGGCAACTCATCCTTATCTAAATCCTGATGAGACCCTACCTTGAAACCCACCACCTCAAAAAAAGGGATCCACCTAAGTACTCTTACATAATCATTGGTTCTACTTGCAAGAACAGAGAGATGATGCCAATTCACAGATTCATATACCATGCCCCTTATAACCTTTAGCTGAACAAACAGAAACAAAATATGGAATTTCATTAAAACACCCAGAAACATGAGCTTCAAGAAATCAAGAAGACTATAAAATTAGATCTGGAGAAATCTGGACTGTCTTCCCCACCCGTATTTATCATTTATTGCTTCTTTTCTTATTTAACTTCATTCATCTGTTCCAATATTTACCTGTGTACTTTATTCCAAAAACAGAGAGGGTACAATAGTGAACAAACAAACAAAACCCATGACCTCATGATGATGTGTGGCATTAGCAGATCTGTTGTTTACTCTCCATATGACCGTCTAAATCAAATCACTCAGATCTTTTGGGTCTTGGGTTTCTCACCTGTAAAATGAGTAATGTAGTACTTAATTCAGATAGTTAAGTAACTAAGTGAATTAATCTATATAAAGTGCTTAGAATGTGTCCTGGTACATATTAAACACAAAGGAAATTCAAAAGAGTCTCACTATCTAACCCAAGCTAGCCTCAAACTGGCAGTAATTCTATTTCAGCCTCCCAAGTGCTGGGATTACAGGCATGAGCCACTATTCCAGCTCAGGAAATGTTAGTCTTACATTCTATATCCTACCAATATGTTTTCATATAAATAAAATTTGAGAAGAGAAGAAAGGAGACATTAGAATATAAGCAGTCCCAACACCTTCACATAACAGGTATGGAAATGGAGTATTGTAAGAGTTCCAGTTCCCAGGTCTCACAGGGCATAGAACCCAAGACCCAAGACATAACCTGAGGCCATGCTGAGTCCTTGAGGAGGAGATTGGGAGATCCCAGCATGGCACTGCTGAGTCAGACAGAGCTGACAATGTGTCTCAACCCCATCACTTCCTAATTACGAACCCCTGGGCAGACTCTCATTTACCATGAAGAGAAGGGGGTGGATGATGATGACAGTGATAATGATGGTGATGATGACAACGGTGATGATGATCTTGAGAAGTCCAATCAAAACACAGAGTGTGATCAAACTTTCAAAGAGAAAGAGGCCACACTTTGTAGGAGATAAACTTCAGTGTGTCCTTGCCACCCCTGTCTAGTGTTGTCCTAAGGGACTCTCCTGAAAGATGGAGCACAATACACCAACTGAAACCACCTCTGATCGACTGACACAAAGGAACGTCTTGGAATACTTCAGAGATGGCCACAGACTTGAAAGAAGCTGGAGCTTCTGAAGAGCAGACACCATACAGAGTACTGTGTCACATGTAGCCAGCACTAGCCTCCAACTCATTTTGTAGCTGAGGGTGACCTTGAACTCCTGATCCTCTTGCCTCCAATTTCCAAATGCTGGGATTACAGTGCTGCCATGCTCATCTTATTTTTACTTTTTAAATTCTCATTTTAAATTCTACTTCACTTAAGGCTTAGCAATGTAGAAAGGTAGTTTCTAGAAGAAGTATAATTACAGTAAATTGCCTTTGATGTTGATGCTGATGCCCAAGTTTGCAGCTTTAGAACCTGTTTTATTAACTCACCCATGAACTAATGTTTCCCACAAACTGAATTTATGAGAATTCGCAAAAGTCATTTGTAAGCCAGCATCCAATTTATGAATGTTAAGAGATTAAAACCTTTATAGTAAACCATGACTGTAGCCTTGATATTAGATCTGTGAGACCTCAGAAAGCTAACTTAGGGATTAGACTGAAAGGTAATCACAGAGGCAAATTAAAGAACACACAGGGCTGGAGAGATGGCATAGTGGTTAAGGCAATTGCCTGCAAAGCCTAAGAACCCAGGTTTGACTTCCCAGTACCCACATGAGCCAGATGCACAAGGTGGCACATGCAGCTAGAGCTCATTTGCAGTGGTTGGAGTCTCTGGCATGCCCATTCTCTCTCAAATAAATAAATAAAATATTAAGAAAAGTAGTACAGGGCTGGAGAGATGGCTTAGTGGTTAAGCGCTTGCCTGTGAAGCCTAAGAACCCTGGTTCGAGGCTTGGTTCCCCAGGTCCCACGTTAGCCAGATGCACAAGGGGGCGCACACGTCTGGAGTTTGTTTGCAGAGGCTGGAAGCCCTGGCGCGCCCATTCTCTCTCTCTCTCCCTCTATCTGTCTTTCTCTCTGTGTCTGTCGTTCTCAAATAAATAAATAAATAATTTTTAAAAATTTTTAAAAAATTAAAAAAAAGAAAGAAAAGTAGTACAGAAACTTTGTGATCTTCTCAATGATATAGGCCAGATGTAATGACCTTTTATAGGCTGGGGAGTAGAGTACAAGGTTCTAGTACCTTCTCACTCGCATGTGTAGATAGGGCAGCTACTGACAGAGGACTGACTCAGCCTTACAGTTTCACTCTTAGCATTTCTTTCAGCTGCATGGTAGCATTAATGAGAAATGAACCTGGTGCACATTTCATCCATTCAGTAAATATTTGTTAAGTCTGAGAATGGTAATTGTACTGGACACTGGAAATTACAATAATGAATAAAATAATGAACTTACCCTTCTCTTTCAATAAAAGGTATAAACGATACAGATGACTGACTGGATTATATCTCAGGAATATCCAGTTGTTCTCTCTATATCACTTGGTAATCTGCCAGATGATTTCAGTGCACCTTCTTGGATTTGGATTCAGTTAACTCTCAGTAGGCTTCATAAATCTGTTCACCATTTCTAGTAAACTCCTTATCACATGTCTGGCAAGTGTTTCAATCTAGTCCCTTATTTCTGACACCTGCCCCATCCTTGTTTTGGGTGACCTCACTTCTTAGTTTTATTAAAATTTTTTTTGTTTATTTTCATTTATTTATTTGAGAGTGACAGAGAGAAGGAGAGAGAGAGAGAGAGAGAGAGAGAGAGAGAGAGAGAGAGAGAGAGAGAGAGAATGGGTGCACCAGGGCTTCCAGCCACTGCAGACAAATTCCAGATGTGTGCGCCCCCTTGTGCATCTAGCTAACATGGGTCCTGTGGAATTGAGCCTTGAACCTGGGTCCTAAGGCTTCACAGACAAGCACTTAATCGCTAAGCCATCTCTCCAGCCCAACTTCTTACTTTCTTGAGAAGACTGAATCACTCACAAAGAATGTCTTCAGCTCCTTGTCTCTGAAGATAAAAATTTATGTTTCCACTTTACTTCTTCCTCCTCCTCCTCCATGTTAAATAAATATACTTTTTTCTTTCTATGGTCACTTCCTCTGTCCCGATCTGAATTTCTTAGCTCTTTCTTGCAACTTGTTGCTTCAACCAGCTCCTACAACCTGGGCCTCTTTCCTCTCTTCTCTTTAGTTCCTTGCCCTCAACCTACAGACATTCCCCACTCCAAAAAGGAAAACGTTTCCCTCAATCCTGATGATTGGAATTACCCATCATGAGTGTCCTCAAACAAGTTAAGTGGCTTACATTTACTGTCCCCAACATTCTAGACAATATCAAGTCTCCACAGCATATGACATGGGTCAGCACTGCCTACTGCACTTGTCCCTCTCTGGATCATACAGTTGAGTTCTTTGGTTTTTTTTGTTTTTTTTTTTTTTTCCTCCTGAACACTTAGCTGTCATCTTCAGTGGCTCCTCTTCATTCTATAATGCTTCCCAGCTTCCACTATTTCTTCTCCCATCATATCCCCCAAGGTGTTCACCTGGCTAAAAGCTTCTTGTCTCTTCGAGTAGTTTTTGTGGCTGAGCATCACAGCCCACAGGCTTCCTAGTCATGTCTGCATTATTATCTGTCAAGTTAGGATCACTAGAACTCACCTCATTCTCCAGTCATTGACCTACATTATTTGTACACATTTCTACTTGGATGTCTTGCCAAATACCTCAAGCTTGATCCAAGCCAAAACTATCATCATCCCACTAAACCAGTTCTTCCTGCTTTTCTCCCCACCTTGGGCTTTGCACCATCATACTTCAAGACACCCTTTCTTTTCCTTGTGCATGCCTGTGCAGTTTTCAACCCCTGTTAAGTTTTGTCTCCTTCATAGCTGTTTATATGTTGCCATTCCTTTTGGATTCCACTGCCTATCCCTCTTCATTCCCTCACTATTGGGCTCTTGTTTAAATAGCATCTTGATTAGTCTCTCTTGCCCCAGACTCTTCCTCTTTCGAGGTCTTCTCCTTAATGATACAAAGTTAATGTTTTAATTTCAATTTTATTTTATTTATTTGAGAGAGTGATAGAAAGAGGGAGGAGAGACGGGGATGGAGAATGGGCATGCCAGGGCTTTCAGCCACAGTAAACTAACTCCAGACACATGTGCCACCTTGTGCATTTGGCTTATGTGGGTTCTGGGGAATTGAACCTGGGTTCTTTGGCTTTGCGGGCAAACACCTTAACTGCTAAGTCATCTCTCCAGGGCCAAAGTTAATTTTGAAAGCACAGTGAAACAATGTCATTCTCTGGTACAAAAAAAAAAAAAAAAATCTCAGCGAGCCCCTACTGGTTTCCAAATGGAAAATAAATGAATACCATGATATTGATAGAGATTAGGAACAAGAGAATCTTCTTTTGCAGGTAGTTAGTGAGGAACACAAGTCACAACACTAATCCCAACCTAGACATGGCTCAGGAGAGTGATCAGGAACAGCTTCCCACCCACAGATTCTTTTTGAGTTTATTCTCTTCCCTGATCCACAAACCAGTCAAGGTCCTCCACATACATTTAAACTTAACCAACAAAACTTATCTCAACTCAACACCTAATTTACATCTTTAAGCTTATAAGACCTGATCCAAGTCACCATACAGAGTACCCACTCGGGATCAATCCCAGCTTGGAAGTTTTCTGCCATATAATTAATTTAATTTAATTTACTGATTTATGTGTGTAAGAGACAGAGAAAGGGAGAGAAAGAAAGGGACAGAGAGAGAAAGAATGGACACACCAGAGCCTCTAACCACTGCAATCAAACTCCAGACACATGTGTCACTTAGTGCACCTGGCTTTATGTGGGTACTGGTGAATCAAACTTGGGTCGTTAGACTTTGCAGTCAAGTGCCTTAACCACTGAACAATCTCTCCACCCCCAAAGTTTCTACTGTATATTTGCTTAAAATAAATCTTTCTTAACTTATCCTTCTGTGTATCTATCTGTACCTGCCAGTTCTTTGTGAGTCAGAAGATAAATAAGCTTGAGAGGCCCTGGCTCTGGGAATTAGTGGCCATTGAGTGTCCAGTGTTCTAACCCCTAAGCTATGCTCTTCCAAAGCCCAGAGGGACTCAGTTGCTTTCAACCAGTAACAGTATGAAATTTAAGCACTTCCTAGTATGTTCTCAAATACTTTATGAATTTCCATCATTCTCATTAACGTGCATATCTAATTTTCCATTCAAAACTTACTACTTACTAGTCTCCAAACATAGCCTTCATTTTCCCATTAGGCCTTTGCTTATTTTGTGTTTTACCTCAAACTCCTTTCTTTTTTATCCCTGCACTTCATCAAAACCTCAACCATCATTCCAAGTTTATTTGAAATTCACTGCTTCTGGAAAGTAGTGCCTGCTTTTCCAATTTGGAAGTTCTTCCCTTATTGTTTGTTGGTCCCTATGGTACTGACTACAACTTTTCTAGTAGCAAGACACAAAATATGAATGTCTTATCTCTGCTACTCCACAGTAAATGAGCTTATGTCAGATTCCTCTGTGTGCTGCTTTATACAAAACATCATACTCTGAAAGTCTACATGATGAAGCACACTGTCCTGTTCAATGGAACTCTTTTCTCTTTATAGCAAGATTTTAGGAGGTTGATTTACATTCTGAAACAATCTCCTTGTCCCAGGCCACAAACCACATTTCAGGTATTATTGCCCTAGCACACAGTATCTCTCAATAGAATTTTTTAAAATACTTTATTTTTTTAGAACAGTTTTATGTTTGCAGAAAAACTGAGCAGAAGGGACAAAGAGTTCCCAGCTGCCCCTACCTGTAGAGTACTACCCGCCCCATGCCCCACAACAGGAAAGTACATGTGCTACAACTGATCAACCAGAAAGTCCATAATTTGTATTAGGGTTCAGTCTTGGTCTTGCACAACATATGAATTTGTACAATTAAATATTAAATTTAAATAAATATAAAAGGGCTGAAATTAGAGGGCTGGAGAGATGGCTTAGTGGTTAAGGCACTTGCTGGCAAAGCCAAGGGATCCCGGTTTGACTCTCCAGGACCCATGTAAGCCAAATGCACAAGGGGGCGCATGCACCTGGAGTGCATTTGCAGTGGCTGGAGGCCCTGGCACACCCATTCTTTCTCTCTTTCTCTTCGTCTCTCTCCCCTCTTTCTCTAAAATAAATAAATAAAATATATAAAAAAGAAAAAAGGGCTGAAATTATATAAATTATGCTCACTAATATATGGGAATAAATTATGGATGCACTGCAGAAGCCAGATCTGGCAACACAGGCCTGTAATCTTAGCTAATTGTGAGGCAAAGACAGCAGGATGGCAAGTTCAAATCCTGCCTGGGTAACTTAAAGAGACTTGATCTCAAAATAAGTAAGTAGATAAATTAATGAATCAATAAATAAGTGTCTGGTAATAACTCAGTGGTAGAGTGTTTGACTAACATACAAACAGCTTTGGAAGGCTGGAGCGGTGGCTTAGTGGATAAGGCACTTAACAGCAAAGCCAAAGGAAGCAGATTTAATTCCCCAGGACCCATGTAAGCTAGATGCACAAAGTGGCACATATGTCAGGAGTTTGTTTGTAGCAGATGAAGGCCCTGGTGTGCCCATTCTCTCTATCTGCCTTTCTCTCTCTGTGTGTCTCAAAGAAATAAAAAAAAAATTATTTAAAAATTCTTTAGATTCAAGGACTACTCTGGAACAAAAGAAGAGAGAGATGAGTTGGAGTGATGACTCAGAGGTTAAAGGCACTTACTTGCAAAGTTTGATGGCCTGGATTCAATTTTCTAGTATCCATGTAAAGCCAGATGCACAAAGTGGCACATGTGTCTGGAAGTCATTTGCAGTGACAGGAGGCCCTGGTGTTCCCATTATTTCTCTTCCTCAAATAGGTAAACAAAAAAAAAAGTAAATTCATAATTTTTTAAAAGAAGTAGAGGAGGAGGCGGTGGCAGCAGCTGGAGAGATTGCTTAGTGGTTAAGGCACTTGCCTGTGAAGCCTAAGGACCCAGGTTCAGTTCCTCAGTACCCATGTAAGCCAGATCCACAAAGTGGCTTAAGCATCTGGAGTTCATCTGTAGTGGCTAGAGGCCCTGGCATGCCCATTCTCTCTATCTGTCTCTCCAATAAATAAATTTAAAAAAAAATTTTTTTAAAGAAGAGGTAGAGAAAAATCCATAGTAAAAGTAGTTTGGGAAATTTTCAAATTAGACAACTTTTTTCTAAATAACTAATGGGTCTAATAATTGTTAAAAAAGAAAGCCATAAAATTCCTTGCAGTGAACCACAACAACAACAACAAAAAGCTGGGTGTAGTGACATATTCCTGTAATCCCAACAATTGCGAAGTAGAAGTAGGAGGATCATGACTCAAAGTCATCCTTAGGTATGTAGTGAATCTGAGGTCAGCTGGAGCTACCAAACAACAGCAAAAAATAAAATACCAAACAATGAGTAAAACTGGGAAAAGAAAACCTTCTGGATACATCTAAAACAGTATTTTAGATGTACAAAGTTGTCAAAAATAAAATAATTTTAAAGTAGAAAAAAAAAACAAGCAAGCAAAAGGAAGAACATATCAAGGCCTAGAGCACAAACAAGTGAGGTAGAGAAAGACAATGGAAAACACATATTAAACTGAAAGACAAACCAAGCTGGCAGACCTTCAGCTATACTGATAAAAAGAAGGAGCTCAAATTATTAATTCATCAATGAATCACTACTACCAATGACATCACTACTGAACTTACAGAAATGAAAAGGATTTTAAGGAATATCATGATCAATTATAACAAAAAATTAGATATCCTGAATGAAACAAATTATTAGAAATACAATTATACTACAATTATTTACACAATGAAGCTGTATTTCTTTGCCTGCTAATTAATACATATTTCTAGAACTGAAGGTCAAAGAAAGTCAAGCTATATTTCAATCCTGATGGGTGAATCTGCTATGTGCTTTCTTCAGTTCATTTTGTTCCCTTTTAAAGGCACAAGTGATTATCTGAATAGGACTAATGAAATCCAGTTGAAGGACGTTCCTTCTGCTTTTAAACATGCTCAGAAAAGCTGCACATTACATGTATATAAATGAATAAATGTAGTACTTGTCCCTAAGCAAGCAACACAATTCAGTCTTGAAGAAAAGAAAGAACTTTCCACCACTGTGGACTATTATTCTATGTAAGAGGCTCTGCTGAAGCAGGTTATAATCACTGGATGACCTAGAGAGAATGACCCCTGTTTACCAGTGTTTAGCAACCATCTACAATTCCATGTACTTATGGGGTCTGCAGAACGATTTGCCCCACAAGGATAAGACAACTTAAGTGTGACTAGTCCTAATGTAGATTTGCTGTAAGTATAAAACACACTTGGAATTCCAAAGACAGTACAAAGAAATTGTAAGTGACCTTAGTTTTTACATTGCTTACATGTTGATATATTTGAAGTATATTCAGTGGAATAAAATGCAGTATTAAAGCTAATTTCACCTAATTTTTTTCTACATTTTCAGAGACTACTAAAAGCTCTGAAATTAAAAACATGGCTCATGTCATCTTTATTTTGGATAGCAAAAATCCCTAGTCTGTCACAGACAACTTGACAATTCAAAGGAAGGATGCTGTCATCAGCATCACAGGTATGCTTGGGCCTAGGAATACTGCAGAAGTTTTCTCCATTAAAAAAAAAAAAAAAAAAAAAAACCTTCGTGGCTCTGACCACTTGGGAACTTCCAGCTGTGAATGAGATTTTGCTGGACTGGGCAGAGGTGAGGGCCTCCTAGCCTTTACTTTCCACATGGCTTCTGTATCTCCTACAACTCCTCATATGGCAGGAGCTCCTTGAACTTTCTTTTTCTCTTTTCTTTCCATGGTGTTTCTGGGCCCTCCATGTGGTATCTCTAGGCACATGGGTGCTTTTCCTTGGCTGTGTACTTCCCTCAATAAATATAATAACTTAATATATTTTTAAAACCTCATGGAGAACTCGTGAGGAATGGAATAAGGGTTCCCCATCATTTCTTGACACAGGCAGTGCTCATAAGACTAAAGAGGTAGTTAGCAGGTTTTAAAAAATAGGCTACTGTGAAAATAGTTGCCCAAGCTTGGGCCTAATTATAGTTTGATTCAATCCCTCAAAAGGTTGTTTGATAATATCCCAGTCTATGGGCTAATGACCAGCATTATCAAATTACCCCTTTTTGTGATTCACTGCCATGTTTATGGACTCTTTCATTTACTTCTTTCAAACAGAGATGGAAAAGGTGAAGGGTCTTTGCTTATGCTTGACTCACATTAAAGCCCTGTTCTATCCAGGACCTGCTGTGGGTCTGGATTCTAGACTGAAACAAGCCTAGACAGATTCTTCTCCAGAGAGAAGACATGCTTTTTACTCATGTTTCACCCTACAGCATGTATATAACTCCATGGAAGTTCACTCTGGGGCAACCACTTCTGCTTCCAACCCCTCTGGGGTGGTCAGATGACCAGAGTCTATGACAAATTCACCATAGCACTCTGGAAGTGTCCTTTGTACTTCCAGGTGACCTTTGCCCTCTGTTCCTCCCCCCAACACACAACTACATACCCAAACACAGCTAGAAGATTCTTATACCTATCACTGCAAATTTACTTAGGTTTAAAACATTTTATTAGCAAAACCATCATACAAATGTATTAAATGTCCCAAATAGAAAAAACATAATATATGAAATTTCTAAATCCAGACAAAATATTCAGAGTAGAACCAATACCAAAAACAATGTGTTTTTCTGTTTTAACAAACATTCATTCATTTACTCATTTACCACTTTTTCTATAGGTATACAAACCAAAAAGTCATGATCTCAGCCAACATGAAGATACCCTTCCCAGGAAGGTAGGGTCTCGCTCTAACTCAGGCTAATCTGCAATTCACTATGTAGTCTCAGGGTGGTCTCGAACTCACTGTAATTCTCCTACCTCTGCCTTCCAGTGCTAGGATTAGGATTAAAGGCGTAAACTTCTACACCCTGCCGGAAAATGGGTTGTAAGTTAATTTTAGAATCTTTCTCAAAAATCTTTGACAATTTCCAATAGGTATAAAGTCTACATATAAAAAGAAGTCTACATATAAATGTGACCAATGACATTTTATTAGTAGAGTTTGATTTTGTAATTCCTAACTGTTAATATTTATCTTGAAATACAGATTTGTTCTCCCCATACCCACACCATACCACTCCTAGTTCATTTAGGGAGGGGTGTGGTTCTCTGCCTCAGGAAGTTTTGAATAGTGAATAGCAGAAGCTGTTTTAAGACTCTTACACCCTTTGAAAGGATATGGGTAGGGTTACAGAAAGCTGACCTTGCAGGAGCCTGGAGCTCTTTAGAAGTGTTAAGGAGCCCTACCCAACTTCTAGAAGCAGAATCTCAGAAGGTGAGGTCTCAGAACCTCTTCTAGAAAATTCTTCGGGTAATGAATATGCACATTGAAGTATGAGAACTATCTGGCTACAGAAAAGGACTCCAGAAGGAGACAGGTAAATACCATACTTTTGGGGATGGGAGAGAAAAAGAAGCCCACAGGATGTGTGAAGCTCAGAGCTGCCTGTTTTGAAGAGGTGTTGAGACACTAGATAAAAGGCACTGGGATTCCCAATTAATGAAGCCACCTCCTGCCTTGTTCCCTTCCAACAGGCAGTGAAGCAATGCTTAACATTGAAGGGGGCAGTGTGTTCACAGTGGGATGCTAACCAGAAGACATCCCCAGACCCTTGCCCTCGTTTCCAGAGCCCATCATTGCCCATCATCTTTTGAAGGGCTCCTAGACCGCTCAAGATGCTCATCATGGCATGAAACCACACAGTCTAGTTTGGTTTTATTTAAAGCAAACATTTACTGCCACCCAAAAGAATGAAGAAGTGGATAGTTCTTTGCACACTTGGTACTGTACACTGAGATTCTTGCCCACTGCACATATTATAAAGCTAACAAGCGAGACAGTCAACCACTTGAATGAATTCGTAATTCTTCAACTGGGGCTTGTGAATGGCACATTCAGCCTTATGTCAGCCTCTCTAAGGCATTGCTTTGAAAGAGGTATCAATCTAAAATCACTAACACCAGATAGTCTCCAAAGACTAATATGTTTACTCAGAAGTAGCACTGAGTGGAGATACACATGACAGTAAATTCTGAGTGTCTTCAAGGATGCTGAAACAAGAGGAAATTTCTAAAGGCAAAATAAGAACGATTACATGAGTTGTTTTGAAACAATAATCCTTGGATATACGATCAATAACAAGGGACACTTGAGACCAGGTTTGGATAGGGAGTTGCTGGGTAGATGTCACTACAAAAGTTTATTTTTTTGTGTGAGGCTATGGTGGCCTTTCTGGACAGTTGTGATTCTGGCAGTCTTTTGTGATAGCTCTAATTACAAGGAGTGCAGGTATGAGAGCCTCTCCTTTTTACCTCCCTGCTTTATTTAGTTTCTGTAGAATTTGACATAAGCCAACAACATTTTGATTCTCACAATTTTCAGATACCTGCAAAAATAGAGGGAAGGAAGGGAAAGAAAAAGAGAGAGGAAGCTATCTTGTACTTGTATTAGTTACTTGTTATTATGACAAAATAACTGATAGAAGCAATTTATGGAAGGTAGAGTTTATTTTTAGCTCACAGTTCAAGGGTATGCAGTCTTCAATGGGTGGTTTTGCCTTCAGTGAACCTTTCCTATTGCCCCAGTGCAGCCCAAGAGGTTTCTCTTTAATGGTGATGATCTCTGTAACAATTACAGCACCAGCCTTGTTTGCAACTTCAAACTACCTATTTTTTTCACCTAATAACAAATTTTCCTATGTTTTGTGCTCCACTGTTGCCTTTTTGTAGACCTGGATTACAGCAGTGAGTAGTAACCATGAAACAGCTTTAATGCTATCCTGTGTTGAGACTTCCTTTGCCAAACAAGTTAGTCCATTACTTTTTAATTCAGTCTCAGTCAACTACTCAGGACACAGGCAGAATGCAGCCTGATTTTTGCAAAAATATAACATGAACTGCCTCTACCCCAATTCCCAGTAGAGTTCATGTTCCCCTCTGAAACATTATGAGCTGGGCCTTCACTGATGGATTTCTCTTGGTATTCTGCTCCTCCCAACTCCCATCATAATGGCCTATTAAAGTCTAGTTATAGCAGTCTAATGGAGGTTTTAGCTTAAAGTTCCAAACTCTTTCAGACTCCTCTCACAACCCATTTCAAAGACATACATATCACATGGTCAGGTTATCACAGCCCTACAGGACCAGTGTTCTGTAGTAGCTGTTTGCTGTGACAAAAATACCTGAAAAATCAACTTGGAAGGAAGGAAGAAGGAATAAAGGAAAGAAGGAAGGAGGGAGAGGAGGAGAGAGAAGAGGGAGAAACAAAGGAAAGAAGGGAGGGAGGGAGGAAGGAAAGGATTTATTATGGCTCACAGTTTAAAGATACAACAGTTCATTATGGCAGGGAAATCATTACAGCAGGAGTGTAAGGCAGCTTGTTACATCACATCTGTAGTCAGGGAGCAGTGAGAGATAAGTAATGCCAGTGTTCAGCTCGCTTTTTCCTTTTTATTTAGTATGAGACCCCAGCCCATGGAAGGGTGCCACTTCCACCATTACAGTGGGTCTTCCCACTCCAGTTAACCAGTCTAGGAAATCCTTCACAGACATGCCCAGACATCTATTTCCTAGGTGATTCTAGAGCCAATCTAATTAACAATAGAAATTAACCATCACAGAAATACAATAATTAAAATCTCTGGTGTGGATAAAATTTTTTTTGGGGGGGTTGGTTTTTCAAGGTAGGGTTTCACTTCAGCCCAGGCTGACTTGGAATGCACTATGTAGGGTGGCCTCCAAGTCACAGCAATCCTACTACCTCTGCCTCCCAAGTGCTGGTATTAAAGGCATGTGCCACCATGCCTGGCCTTGAAATAAAACTTGATATATTCACATTTATGTAAGTGTGTTTCTGGCTTGAGATAAACCTCATTGGCACAGCACTTGCCTCATATGTGCAAGGTCCTGGATTCAATTCCCAACACAGCAAAAAGTAAAATATTAAAATTAAGTAACCATGTTTCTTATGAGAACTTCATAATTTGAACTCCATTAAGAGCAATAATAAATTCCAGCTAACAAGAGATATCTTACTAAGCCATATGTAAATAGGATGTTAGCATATCATTTTTTTCAAGTGTCAAGCTCAAAATACAAGTACCAAGCAGAATCATAAAAGTATATCCATGGTTTCCAAATGTGGGTATATATCAAAATCTCCCAGAAACCTTGTTAAAATTCAAACTGCTATGACTTTTTGTTCACAACCTCCTCAGTTTCTGAATCAGTAGATCTGGCATAGGGGTTAAGATTCTGAATTTCTGAAACATTCATAAGTGATACCAATGATGATTGTCCAAGAATCACCTTTTAAAAGTGACTAGAACAAATTACCAGACCACCCTGTTTGCTTGCCATGATCAAAAGTGCTTGCAAGGAAAAAGATTCCTGGATGCTCTACTCAAAGGTGTTCTGGGCCCAGGCCTAGGTTAAATTTGAACAATCAGTCATCATTGTTTATCTGCTTTCATCCTAAGACAGAGTGTACATTGTTGTCATTGGGAGGACCTTTTCTAAACTGATGGAGCTTAGGTCCCAACCCCAAGAACACAAAATAAGCATGCAAATTTTCATAGTTACGTGTTTCTTTTTAAATGTTATAAGTTACTAATCAAATTTGTTATACATTTAATATTATCATTTTAAATAAAGGTAGAAATTGAAATTTCTTCTATAATATGAAAAAAATAGAAAAAGGCTTTTATGTCCAAGAGCAGGAGCTAAATTTCTGATTTCAAATGAAATACCATGTAACCTTTCAAATTATATTGAGGAAGTGAATTCAAGGTATAGAAAGATGTTTATGGAAAATGTTGCTAGTATTTAAAAAACAGGAGCAAACAGTAACCATTGTATTTTAGTTTTAAAATACAGAAAACAAGCCGGGTGTACTGGCACATACCTTTAATCCCAGCACTCTGGGTGCAGAAGTAGGAGGATCGCCATGAGTTCAAGGCCACCCTGAGAATACACAGTGAATTTCCAGGTCAACTTGAGCTAGAGTGAGACCCTACCTGGAAAAAAAAAGAAAAAAAAATACAGAAAACAATATAGCTTTCCAAAATTTAACAGCATTTCTCTGGCATAATTTTGACATTTTAAATCTCTTTTCAATAAATATCTTCTGGTTGAGGGGAAGGAAGAGGGGGCATCTTTTATTTGCCAAGGATTTCCTCAAATTCATGGGCTAAAGTGATCCTCTTGTCTCAGCTTCCAGGGTAGCTGAGACTATAAGTACATGTTATCATGGCTGGCTGGAAGTCAGTTTTTAAAAATATGATAATGGTAGATGTGTTTTTATAGGCACCATATCTTTTAAAGGCACTATATATAGTGGCTTAAATGTGTGACTCCACACATTTAATTGAATCTTGAGTCTTCCCCTACCAAGGAAGAAGTATGTGATTGGGTGGCAGATCTTGAATCCAGCCCTAAGGTGTGTGGAGATTAGTTTGGAGCTCTGGCTATTTGTGCTGTTGGTGTTTTGTGGCTTTTGATGGTGTTTTTCTGTTTTGATGTATGGAAGTGAGTCAGCTTCTTCCACCATTGAAGGTGTTCCCCTGGAATTTGCAAGCTTGAAATAAACCCTTTCCTCCAATAAGCTGTTTCTGGTTAGATGTTTGTCCAGCAACACAAAGCTGACTTTAACATTAAATTAAATTTCTCATTGCTGTGGCAAAATATCTGACAAAAGCAACTTAAGAAAGGATAGGCTTATTTTTGGCTCTCAGTTTAAAGAATACATTATTTTTAAGAACATATATTTATTTGAGAAAGAAAGAAAGTGAGTGAGTATGGACATGCGAGGGTCTTTCACCACTGCAAATGAACTCCATATGCATGCCCAATTTTATACATTTGGTTTTATGTGGTACTGGGAAACTGAACCCCAACCAGTAGGTTCAAGTGCCTTTAATTGCTGAGCCATTTCCCCAACCCAAGAATACAGCTCCTCTTTGCAGGGAACGTACAGTAGAGAGGAGTATGAAGCAGCAAGCTGGTCACATTGCATCCATAGTCAAGAAACAGAGAGAAATGGATGTTGTTGCTTAGCTTGCTTTCTTCTGTTTATTCAGCCAATATCCAATTTGAGTTTCACTCACATTTGTTAGGCATCTTCCCTTTTCAGTTAAATCTTTCTGTAAACATCCTTCTACAGAAACCCAGAAGCAATTTTCCATGGTAATACTAAATCCAGTCAAGTTGACAAAGAAAGGTAACCATCAAAATTCCATCCCTGTCAACATGACACCCAAACACATCACTTTAAAGCATAACATTCCACTCCTAGTTGCCACAGGCTCATGCTATTTCATAATGCAAAATGTCTGTATTCCAACTTCAAAAGTCCTCATATTCTTAACAGTCCCAACATCATTTACCAGCCCAAAGTCTCTTCTGACAGACAATCTCTTAACCATGAGCTCCTATAACATCAAAAAACAAAAGTTATATCCAATAGGCAATGGCACAGAGTAAGCATTCCCATTCCAAAAAGGAGGGTTAAACAAGACTGAAGCTCAGCAGGCTAAACACCAAATTCTGCAGATCAGTGTCTAGCATCTAGGACTCATGATGAAATCACCTGGGCTCAAATAGACTTGAGCAACTCCTCCCCTTCAGTCTTGCTGTCTGCAGCACACATAGCCTTCCTCTTAGGCCTTCTGTCCTCTATGCCTGCAACTTCCTCTAGCAGATGTCCTATAGTCCTTACACTGCCAGTATCCTGGGGTCTCCACTGCAATTTGAACTTCATTTCATGATGACTCAGGGTCTCTTTGTAGGGAATTTGACCTTGCCATACATTGTCTTGACCTCACTGGCTTTCTTAAACCTTGCTGCAGTCTTCTATGGCCTTCATGTTTGCATCTTTCATGCGTGGAAAACTTGTACCTTGTGGACACTGCTGCCAAGTTCTGCTGTCAGCATGAGATATAGTTTAGACCTCCTGAATCACAAATGCTATGGTCTTCCTATGCCTTCCAGGCTGACGCCAAGGAAGTATTTCACTAGGTAGCCATTTTCAAGCAATGAATGGTTGTGGTATCATTCTCAGTTTGCATTCTCTCCTTTAAAATGAATTTGCAAGTGCTAGAGAAATGGCTTGGTGGTTAATAGATGTTTTCTTGGGGCTGTAGAGATGGCTTAGCAGTTAAGGTGCTTGCCTGTGAAGCCTAAGGACCTATGTTCGATCTCTCTCCAGATCCCATATAAGCCAGGTGCACAAAAGTGATGCAAGTGCAAGGGTTGCACATACACACCAGGTGGCACAAGTGTCTGGAGTTTGATTGCAGTGGATAAGGCCCTAGTGTGCCATTTCTCACTCACTCATTCGCTCTCTCTCTCTGTCAAAAATAAAAAATAAAAAAATAAAGCTTGTTTGCAAAGCTTGATAGCCAGGGTGTGTTTCTTCAGTACTCACACAGAGCCAGATGTACAAAGTGGAATGTGTATCTGGAGCTTGTTTACAGCAGGGGGCCCTGGTATCCTAATACAATCTCTCTTCCTTTTCTGTCCCCTATCTTTTAAATAAATATTCAAATGAATTTACATTTTCATATGCTAGAGCCTTTGATGGGTATAGCTTTGCCCTCAAGACACTTTCACCTGTTTTCTAGTGCAGTGTGTGAGGTTTCTCTTTAATATAACTCATCCTTTTAACAATTACAGATGCTTTGTATGCAACCTTAAACTCATGGTCCTCTTCTCCTCAACCTTCATATATTCTTATTTTTCCTCTTTCAGTGTAAATCTGAAAAAGAGCAGTAAACAGTAACCATGACACAGCATGAATGCTATGTAGTCTTAACATTTCTTCCACCAAAGAAACTAGTCCATTACTTTTGAATTTAGACTCAAATTTTCAGGACATGGGCAGAATGAAGTCAGATTCTTTGACAGAGTAAACATGAATGGTCTCCAGCCCAGTTTTTGTCGTCTCCTAAAACCCCATGAACTGGACCTCCACTGTCCACATTCCTACCAGAATGGCCCATTAGGCTCTGCCTACAGTATTGTAGACCTTCTTTAGCCCACCCCTCCAAATTCTTCCACATTCCTTGAACAAATCTAGTCAGGCTAATCACAGTAGCAAGCTCCTCTTGGCACCAGTTTTCTGTCAGTAACTATTCATTACTTCTTTGTTGCTTTAACAAAATACTTGACAAAACAACTTATTTTGGCTCACAGTTTGAGAGTACAGTCCACAGCAGCAGCAGCAGCAGGAATGTGAGGTAGCTAGTCATATTATAGCCACTGTTAGAAAATAGATGAATGCTTGTGCTCAGATTTCTTTCTCCTTTTTATATAATCTGGGACCCCAGTCCATGAGATTCTTCTGCCTATATTCTTCCCTTTGCAGTCAAATCTTTCTGAGAACACCCTCATAGACACACTCCAGGAGCATGTTTCCATGGTGATTCTAAATCCAGTGAAGATAACAGAGAAGACTAACCGTCACATGTACATATTAAAATTATTACAAAAAAATATGATGTTTGGAGTGTCCTTCAAAGTAATTAATGGAAGAGAGAGGATGTGTTTGGAGATAAACTTAAAACCAAGAGCTGAGCCAGGTATGGTGGCACACATCTTTAATCCCAGTACTTGGGAGACAGAGGTAAGAGTATCACTGTGAGTTCACGGCCACCCTGAGACTACAGAGTGAATTCCAGGTCAGCCTGGGCTAGAGTAAGACCCTACCCCCCCCTGCAAAAAAGTTAAAATTAACAGTCATGTACTGATAATTCTTAAATTGAGGTTGCGAGTACACAGAATTGAAAAAGTAAAGATCAAGAGGCTATGCTGGGCCTTAAGAGCTTCATAACTTCCAAGACCTGTCCTTATGAGCCTGTTGGACTTCTTTGAGTAGCAAGTTTGTAACCAAGCTGAGTTCTGTACCTTGGGTCAGTAAAAGGCCACTTTTTTCATTGAGCAAATATTGGCTACTTACTCAACACTCTGCTGGTTGAGATAGGTGTACTAGGCAGCAACCATGTAGTCCTGGGTCTTACAAAGACCCAAACCCTGTTGCTATGTATTGCTGCTATGAAATTATGAAATATAGCATAGACAAGTAACACAGAAAATAGGAGGAGCTTATGTTTGCTTGTAGTTTTCCAGGTAAGACATTACAGAAGAAATAGCTTTTAAATTTAAAGTTTCAAGACTAAGTTGGTGTTTGCCAGGATAAAAGGCAGAAGCAAGAGGTCATTTCAGGAAGAAGGAAATGAATGTGTATGACAGCATAAAACCACAATGATGTGTTCTGGGAACTACAAGTATATATTTGCTGGAACATAATATCAGGGGTTCTAGGATTTATTCCCTAGCCTGCACACACTACTTATTCTAGGTCTAGGACAAGCCTTAAGCTTGAAATGCTATTGGCCTTTTAAAATTAATTTACTAAGGAAAAGGGAGAGGAGATTCAACTTCAAGGATAACTCATAGTTGTGAGTCAGCCTCATCTTAGATTACAGATGCAGCACAAGAAAGATGAGGAACATAAGAGAGTTTAAGGCCTAACTTAAAACGCATGGTATGAGCAACATCAACCTACTTCCTGTAATTATAGACCCTTGTACACAGAAGGAAGATGAATCAATAAAAAAAATCAAGCTCTAAACTTATTTTCCTGCACTTTAGCTTTTTTTTTTTTTTGGTGAAAATAAGATGAGCCAAGTATAATTTCACAAATCAAAGAACGTCTTCCTTAGGCCCACAGTGCTTAAAAAGAAAAGTAATACAAACAGAACTCTCACAGGGATCACCCTTTCTAAATGAAGTATATTAACCACATAGTGGATGAGTTCCAAAATCATTATTAAGTTGCTCAATTAGGATGGAAGCAAGCCTCTGTAAAAAGTAAAGTCCAATTAAAGGCCAAGTGTACCTTTATATAAGGGATTGTCAGGAGAAACTGGTTTGACTAATACAGCAGAGGTCTGTGACAATACCTGGGGTCCTTCCAAGCTACAAGATAATGTGAACATGGGTAGGCCAGGGTTGGGAGACTATTTTAAAGGCCTTCAACAACAGATGATTGGGGGAATAGGGAGGTGTCTTAGAGAAGCAGCTGATACGCCTGATATGCCATAAACTCTTATGTGTCCAACTCAGGTTTTCAGGCATTTTGATATCCAGAAGCTCATCTATGAGGTCTGAAGGTGCGATGTCTACCTTTTCTTCCCTCCCTCCCTCCCTCCCTCCCTCCCTCCCTCCCTGCCTCCCTCCCTCCCTGCCTCCCTGCCTCCCTCCCTCCCTCCCTTCTTTCTTTCTTTCTTTCTTTTTGGTTTTTCGAGGTAGGGTCTCACTGTAGCCCAGGCTGACCTGGAATTCATTATGTAATCTCATGGTGGCCTCGAACTCATGGTGATCCTCCTACTTCTGCCTCCCAAGTGCTGGGAGTAAAGGCATGCGCCACCACGCCTGGCTACGATGTCTACCTTTTCAAGGGGAGGGAAGGTTCTCACTCATGGTGTATGTGGGGAGAAATCTGATAGACCAATATTATTGGCCTTCAAATGACAAACTTATTGGAAACAAACACATTACACATAAAATGCCCTAACAGAAAGGGTAGTTGTGAGTAACTGGAGAAAAGCGACAAGAAATCAATGAAATGAATTACAAAGTGGTATCTGGATCAGATGTGAAAAACACACGCATAGCACTGTTTCTTTTTAATAGAGAGGCAAGGCCTTTGCTATGTCCACAATCACCTTTACTCAAACACCGTCCTGAGATTTTGCACAACAGTGCTCCCACGCCTGCTCCCGCGGAAGCTTCTCATTTCCCCAGCGCGTACTTCCCCAGACCGCGGGGCTCGAAACGTCCTGTTGCTCAACTAAACTTCTGTCTGAGGAGCAGGCGTGTCGCAAGCCCTGACGCGAGCGGCCCGCGCCCACACCTTCCTTAGCTGGCCACAGGGTGGGCACGTAGGACCGCGCGCCTGCGCAGAGTCGGAAAGAGCTCCGCCCCTTCCGTCGCCCCGCCCCGCCAGGTGCGCGTGCGCCGTGGCCCCGCCCCCGCTCGGCTTCGTTTCCGCCCCCCCTCCACCCCCAGCCCCCGCCACCCTCCGTGCCGCGGGACGGGCGTGTTTTCTCTGAGTCTTCGCTCGGCCCGCGCCGGCCTGTCCCGCGCCCTCGCTGGTCTTCAGCAGCATGGCGCGCCGGCTGCGGCCTGCGGCGGGCGCCGGAGCCCGAGGCGCGCTGACCCTGCTGGCGCTGGCCCTGTGCGTGGCCGGGGCGCGGGCCAGGGCGCTCGAGTGGTATTCGGCCGTGGTGCGCGTCGAATACGTGGACCCGCAGTCGAACCTGACGGTGCGCAGCGTCCCCGAGAGCGGCCGCTTCGGTGACAGCTCGCCCAAGGAGGATATGCGGGGCCCGGTGGGCGTCCCGCGCGCCGACCCCAAGGGCTGCGCGCCAGACACCAGCTTCTACGCGCCGGGCGGCCTGGGGGCGGCGCGCTGGGTCGCCCTGGTGGCGCGCGGCGGCTGCACGTTCAAGGACAAGGTGCTGGCGGCCGCGCGCAGGAACGCCTCGGCAGTGGTGGTGTACAACGAGGAGCGCTACGGGAACCTCACCGCGGCCATGTCCCACGCGGGTGAGCCGGCGGGCGTGGAGGGGCCGGGTGCAGCCTCCGGTGGCCGCAGGTGCTGGCCGTACCCGCGAAGCCCCTTCGTCCCCGGGTGGTGCTCCGCGAAGAGCGGGCGGCTGCACCTCAGATTACGTCTCCACCTCCCTCCGTGCTTGAGGTGGGAGGGAGAAGAAAGTGCCCCGGGAGGGGCAGTTACAGAACTGGAAAGATGTGTGGTTCTACCTTGTTGGGAGGCTCACCGGTCCTACCCTTTCCATTCACCGTTCCCCAAAGTTGAGAATGGGTCATTGACATTCTTCCCCATTGCACTCTGGGGATCCCTACTCTTCGCCAATTCAAAGTGCTGGCCTGGTGACATGAGTTTCTTCACTTTGGTATATTCAAAACTTGAGTCAGAGCCTGCCCTTTAATTCTGTATGTTTTCCCACCTGCCTGATAGAGGTTTATAACACAGACTTGACTATCAATCATATGTCTAGTCTTGAGTTTCTATTTAAGTTACTGTGTTTTTTGAAGAGAAAAAGAAAAAAGAACCGGGCTGTCTGCCAAGATACCCGTCCGGTATGCATTATTCCTAGAGGCAGGGCCAGGACCAGCAGGTTGTGCCTTCAGTCAGGAATGAGTAAGTTTTAGTTTGCAAAATCCGAAGAACGGACTTCTCTGTCTGGGACCCCGTGAATAATCCTATTTCTGTTGTGTCTTCTAATATCACTTAAGCTTTAGGCATCATACACATGACCCATTCAGAATTTCCTATGCTTGGAATTTGTGTGTGTGTTTAGAATTTTTGTCTTAAGTTAATGTTACATCTATACCAGGTATCCCTTTTCCTGCACTGTGCTTCTGTTTCTTTTGTTCTAATTTTGGCTTCTTGAGTGCATTTCTGAATCTATAATATGTGTGTAGAAAAGTGTCGTTATATCTGGTCATTTTCATAGAATGTTGGAAATGGTGGCTATTTGAGATGCCAGCAAGTGAAGAATTTGGATCAATTCTTTTAAGAAAATTGGCTACAGATAAGGAGAGAGTAAGAGAAAGTGTAGGGAGGGACATGAAAGGGTGGAGTAACAGTATTTGAGGCTGGATGGAAGTAATCTGCTAGGATCCCAGAATGGAGAAAGTTGATGAGGAAGTTGGGTGTTTGAGAATGAAAGAAAGCCTGGTACAGTGGACAGTAGTGGGTGGTAATGAGTACAGATGTTTAGCCTATCATTGGTGGAGTTACTCCAGTGATTACAAATTCACCTAATGTTTTGTCATTGTACCCAAGACTGTTTTTCCATACGACTCATGAAGAATGCTTACCATTCCAGGTCTGTCCTATCTACAGTGTTCCCAAGTTTAGTAGTTTTGCCAATGAAGAGAGGTCAGTGTGCCATGACTTCCTAATACTGGGTATACACAGTTCTGGTTGCATGCACATTCTAATATAGACATTTTCTTTTAAATGCCAGGTTCAACCTATAATTTTCTACATTTTCCTACTGCATTTTTAATTTTTTTAAAATTTATTTAATGAGAGAGAGAGAATGAATGGGTGTGCCAGGGTCCCCTACTGCTTTTTTTTTTTTTTTGGTTTTTTGAGGTAGGGTTACACTCTATCCCCGGCTGACCTGGAATTCACTATATAGTGTAAGGGTGGCATTGGACTCATGGTGATCCTCCTACCTCTGCCTCCCAAGGGATTAAAGACACGCACCACCATGCCCAGCTTCTTTTTTAAATTTTTATTTATTTTTTTCACAATTTTTATTAACATTTTCCATGATTATAAAAAATATCCCATGGTAATATCCTCCCCCCCCCCCCGTTGAATTTTTATTTATTTATTTGAAAGAGAAAGAGGCAGAGAAAGAGAGAAAATGAATGAATATGGGTATGCCAGGGCCTCCAGCCACTGCAAGCAAACTTCAGACCCATTCACCATCTTGTCCATCTGGCTTACTTGGGTTCTGGGAAATAGAACATTAGTCTTTTGGTTTTGCAGGCAAGTGCCTTTACCACTAAGCCAACTCTCCAACCTGCTACTGGACTTATTTATTTATGAGAGTCAGAGAGAGGGAATGGGCTTGCTGGGCCTCTAGCCACTGCACACGAACTCCAGATGCATGTGCCATCTTGTGCATCTGGTTTACATGGGTCCTGGGGAATTGAACCTGGGTCCTTAGCCTTTGCAGTCAAGCACCTTAACTGCTAAACCATCCCTCCAGCCCCACTACTGGATTTGTTGATCATGGCATTCACATCCTTCCAGGCAGCCACCACTTGTCTTGCTTATTTATAGTGTCCTGTAATTTACCCAGGTTGGGGGGAGAACCCCTCATTGTTGTTGATTTAACATCTTCCAGGGGCTTCTATTCCCATTCCCTGCCTGCTTCTAGCCTCCTTTGCATGACAATAATTCTAATAGAAACAAAAAGGGGAGAGGGATTATCACTTTTTTAAATGACCTGTTACAGTCAGCTTCAAAAAAAACAAACAAACAGAAAATGCCCCATCAAGAGCAGCTTGTGCGAGGAAAGGGTTTATTTTCACTTACAGAATGGAGGGGAAGCTTCATGATGGCAGGGGAAAACTATGGCATGAGCAGAGGGTGGACATCACTTCCTGGCCAGCAGCAGGCAAATGGAAGCTGGCTTTAACGCCCATGAACCCACCCCCAACAATACATCACCTCTAGGTGGATCCAATTCCCAAATTGCCAACTGCTAGCATTCAGAACACATACATTTATGGGCGACACCTGAATCAAACCACCTCAGTACCCATCATGGAGACATTGTGTTCAGCATTTTACGTACTCTGAGTCACTTCATTTTCCAAGACATCTCTTTAAAGTAGATCCCAAACTCTGTTGTATAGGAAATTGATACTCAAAAGAATTTTAGAACTTTGCCCAGATTACTTGGAGATCTGTAGTCAGGTAATTATTGTACTAGGAGCTGTTCTATGCACTGTAGGATGGTTAGCTACATTTCTGTCCTCCCCCAAATTCCAGTAATACTCCCACAGTTATGACATTCAGAAATACCTCCACATTTTGCCAATTTTTAGGGAAAGACAAAATTGTCTTGAGCTATTGACCTTAAAGGAAGATTAATTTGGTTGCAGTAGTAAGTAGTAAGCAGAGGAAAACCTGGAAACAGGACTCCAGTTAGACTCTTTGGGGTAGTTCAAGTAGGACAATAGCAGTTTGTATTGTAGTACAGAAATGGAAAATTTGGCCCTCACAGAACTTGGCCCAGTTGGTTAAAAGGGTACAACTGTGTCATCACTTTGAGAATAGAACTAAGAAATTGAAAGAAACCAGCTTTGACAAACTGTATTTAAATTTGACTTGGATGGGTCCCTGGAGTCACAAAGGCTGCTCAGACTTCGGTTGTTTTCCTGTATTTAGTCAGAATGTAGCTGGGAGTCAGGAAAACCCACTGACTTACTCTTACTTTGTGATCCTGTGTAACCATGGGGATTTGTATGAACTAGGTAGAGGTGGCCTTCTAAGACTGAATACTGATAATATTAAGTCCCAGGGAGAATTTCTCTAGATCTTCTGAAATTTAGTACTAGGTAATTTTTTTGAATTTCAATCAATTTTATTGTGTCTTAAAAAATAATGACTTTGGGCTGGAGAGATAGCTCAGCTGTTAAGGCACTTGCCTGCAAAGCCTAACGACCCTGGTTCAATTCCCCAGTACCCATGTAAAGCCAGATGCACAAAAGTTACGCATGTATCTGGTAAGCCCATTCTCTCTCACCCCTCTGTCTGTCTTTACTTGCAAATAAATAAATAAATGACTTTAAGATCATATTCTATCAAAACATCAATAAGATCTGTTACATATACCTTTCTATTTTTAGAGTTGTATTTAGCAGCCACATTAAGTGAAGCACTGTTCCTGCTCAGAGATAGAACTGCATAAGACCACAGGCTGGCATGTGAGGAGTTGGTGTTTAGGAATGCTGTATAATAACTTTCCAGACTAAATGGTGTAGATTTGAGTGAATCCCATGACCACAAGCTTAGGAAGAATATAGGAAGGGCAGTTTGTGTTATAAAGATGTAGATATTAGCTTGACCCAGACAGGTAGAAATAGATGAAAAAAGGAATCATTGAAACAAAGTTTTCATAGAATTTCATGGATTAATAAATAAGATGTGGGCTGGAGAAATGGCTTAGCGGTTAAGCACTTGCTTGTGAAGCCGAAGGACCCTGGTTCGAGGCTCGATTCCCCAGCACCTACGTTAGCCAGATGCACAAGGGGGTGCACGTGTCTGGAGTTGGTTTGCAGTGGCTTGAAGCCCTGGCGCACCCATTCTTTCCTTCTCTCTCTCTGTAGCTCCCAAATAAATAAATAAATAATATTAAAAAATCAATAAGATGTTCCTAGGTCTTTTAAGAATTGTGCTTTAATTTCTGGAACAGTTAGTTATTCACTGAGTGATAAAGGGCCACTGTGTTTGGGGAAAGGGCTACAATTGGAGTAGAGCAAGAGAGATTTTAAAGATGTATAGCTGACATCAGAGAGGCCACACATTAAAAGGTGCTTGTTTTGTATTGGTACAAAGCATGGTTAGTAGTGTATGACTAAATACTTAGTTATCTGTTACATACTCACAAATGATCTATACTCTAGTTTTGAATTTAAGATGTATTTTGCCAGAAGTGCTATTTTAACCACTTTATAGACATCAAGTTTGTAGAAAGGTTGAGGCTTGGAGGACTAAAGGCCATAGGGAAGGTATTGTCGGTAGGGTAGATGGATTGTAAGATTTGTGTCAGAAATAACACTGCAAAAGTATTCCCGGTAAGATTGTTGAGCAGTATTTTCAACAAACCCAACTATTTTTGGTTATGGTGGGATTGTTGGTATTTTTTCTCTTTTTCTTTTCTGGGCTAGAGTGAGGTAAGATCTCACTCTAGCCCAGGCTGACCTGAAATTCACTATGTAGTCTCAGGCTGGCCTCACACAGCCATCCTCCTACCTCAGCCTTCCAAAGGGCAGGAATTATCACCCATGGCTTATTTCTGTTAAAAAAAAATTTTTTTTTGCTTATTTTTATTTATTTGAGAGTGATATACAGAGAGAGAGAGAGAGAGAGAGAATGGGCGTGCCAGGGCTTCCAGGCACTGCAAACGAACTCCAGATGCGTGCGCCCCCCCCACCCCCGTGCATCTGGCTAACGTGGGACCTGGGGAACCGAGCCTCAAACTGGGGTCTGTAGGCTTCACAGGCAAGCGCTTAACCACTAAGCCATCTCTCCAGCCCTGTTTCTGTTTTTAATAGGTCCTTCCTAAGTAGCTCAGGCTGGCCTTTAATTTATGATTCTCCTACCTCAGCCTTCTGAGTGCTAGGCTTACAGGCCCACATCATCATGCCTGGCCACAATATTTTTGAGCAAACCAAATCATCTAAAACATAATTTACAGTTCTGTAATGCCTGAATGTGATTGCATTTACTTTGTAGCCCTCACACACTAACAAGCCGTGTAAACATTTCTGTTCTATATAATGGCTTCACATTTCCAAGATAGTTACGTTCCATGCTATTTCCTCTGCTATAATACTCATTAGTACATTACATTAGTTACAGTTGTGGAAAATAAGTCGGTTTTCACATTAATTAGTTTGTGCAGAAACATTTCCATGAGCACACTGTCTAGTCCTGGAGCTGTAAAACCTAACAAAAGAACAGGTAGCACTTGCCTAGTGAGGAGAGAAAGCTGTAAAAAAGTTGTAGGTGTGTGAAAGGGGGAGTATCTCAGAGAGGTTACAGCAGTGACTACTGGAAGAGCAGCTTTGCTGCCAAGCTTCAGTTGAGCTTACTCTAAATCTCACAGTTTTGTTGGGGATTCTCCAGGTGGGGAAATAGGAGTGGCCAGAGTATGGCAGTTAAACTAGTGGAAAAAAGAAAAAGCGAAAGTTAGCGAGATTCTGTTACTTGAACTTGGAGATACGATTTCTTACTGCGAAATTGGTTTTCCAGACCAGAAATTGAATCTACTGCTTTAAATATTTCAGTAGTTCTTATCTCCTTCCAGAGAATGTTGAAATCTACAAAAATAGAACAGTAAATCAAATGTTGCTCTGCTAAATTTTGAAGCTGTTTGCCAAGTCCAAACACTGACTTGTTTTTGGTACCTTTTTTGACACACAAAAAAATTGAAAATGAAGTGAAAACTATTTTATTTTTAGCACAGAAGAATTTAAAATTTTGTTACTAGTAGTGTGGCTTGCTTAAAATACTGTTTAGTAGCTGGGCATGGTGGTGCATGCCTTTTAATCCCAGCACTTGGGAGGCAGAGGTAGGAGGATCACCGTGAGTTCAAGGCTACCCTGAGACTACATAGAGAATTCCAGGTCAGCCTGAGCTAAAGTGAGACCCTACCTCAAAAACCCAACAACGATAACAAAATATTATTTAGTTATCTGTTACTTAACAAGGAATTTTGTGATTGTGAACTTTGCAATGACATTGCCCTCAGTGTAAGACAACAGAACTACCCTCAACCTCCAGGAGTTGTTCTGCCTAACTTTGTTGCTGGTGTTGGTGCTGGTGCGAGGTACATATATAGATTGCTTTGTGGGGAGAGATTGTGCAAGATGACCTTTTCAAGCAAGATTGGTAGCAACATTAAGCCCTGGTAAAGAAAAACTGAAATCCATTTGGCCTTATTTCTTTGGGTTTTGGTAATGCTTGCAAAAAAAACTCACCTATTTAGTTAGGAAATAAAGTGAGATTTGCTCTCATGTGCCAATGCAGGCACAATTGTACAAAATTACTTGAGCAGATTAGCTATCACGGATTGTCCCAGAGAGGCAGTGATACATCAAAAGGTACAGGGGTGGGGTGATTATGGTACAGAATGTGCCTGGTACCCCTTGGGTTTGTGCCCAAACTAACTTCTGAGCTAGTGCATTTTTGCCCTTCAGTTCATCTTTCCCCAGGCTTTGTTGTTTTATAAAGGGAACTCCCTTCAAAAGAAGCACTTTTTTTTCAATTTCTTGGGTTTTTTTTGTTTGTCTTTTGTTTGTTTTTTAATTTTTATTTTAACCTGGGCTTGGGGAATTGAACTTGGATCCTTTTGCGTTCTGTCACTTTTCTGACTGAGCTACATCTCTTCAGCCCTCCATTTTTGTTGTTCTTTTAGATAAGTCATATATATTGCCCAGCCTGCTCTTGAGATTGTCCTGCCTTAGCCTCCTGAGTAGTTGGGGTTACAGGTGCTAGAATACCCCAAAAATGCTTTGTAAGAATTATCATAGGGTAGAGCCACCACTGAGCTTGATCTATTTAAGATAGGTCCTGAAAGCAATCTTGCTAACTATCTCATATCCTAGACATTCCCCTAAGCCTACAGCTTTTTAAAAAATATCCAGTTGTGTATATGGACACTTGTTGGGGTCAGAGAACAATTTTGAAGGGTCTGTTGCCATTGCATGTTAACTTCCAGACTGCAAAGAATTATCAGACCAACTGGCCTGTAAGTGGCTCCTCTTCTGTTGCAGAGGCCAACAAGCACCACTGGGATCACAGAGGCATCATGTACCATTTGGCATCTGGCTTTTACCTGGGTGCTGAGGAATTGAACCTGTGTCAGCAGGCTTTGCAAGCAAGCACCTTTAAATGCAGAGCCATTTCCCTAACATCCTACCCCTCCTCCCTTTAATGCTGCAATTTCTTTTAACTCCTTGGGCTACACGTGAGCTCCTTCCTAGGTGAGAAACAGCAGGTGGGTATGGCATTCTTGTAGCACACATTTTGTCAAGATCCAACCCCCACTCCACCTTTCTAGTCTTGAAATTTCAGTAACTTCTCTCTTTCATTCTCATTCGTTTAACATAATAAGTTTGCTGTATGTTTTGGTCACTGGCTAGAGCCATCACTATCTCAGATATGTGTCTAGGATTGTTTCCTAGACTGAGTTCCCTTCCTTCGCTTAGTAAACTTTCCTATTCTTTTTTTATTTTTTTTTAAATATATTTTTTTAATTTTTTATTTACTTGAGAGTGACAGACACAGAGAGAAAGACAGATAGAGGGAGGGAGAGAGAACGGGCGCGCCAGGGCTTCCAGCCTCTGCAAATGAACTCCAGACGCGTGCGCCCCCTTGTGCATCTGGCTAACGTGGGTCCTGGGGAACCGAGCCTCGAACCGGGGTCCTTAGGCTTCACAGGCTAGCACTTAACCGCTAAGCCATCTCTCCAGCCCAACTTTCCTATTCTTAAAGATCTAGTGTAAATATGCCTATCAGGAAAAATTTTCCTCCACCCCATACTAGATTATCCCACTTCTGTGGTTTTTGTTATTCTTACTAAATAGTTAATAGTCCTAAGTAGATTTAGTCTTATCCTAATTTCATAGCCAAAGAAACATTTACAGAGAAAATCAGCTTGTAAGGGCCTAGCAGTGGATAGTAAAGTACTGTTTGAACCCAGATCTTTCTGGCTCTGCAGTTGTATCCCCTAGGAAGAAGGTTCAAGAGTGGATCATACCTTAGATTTGCATTTTCCAACCCTTAGAGCTAGCTTTTCCAGGTGCTTTATGACATTGAGCAACTCACTGATGATTTCTGAGCCCTTGGCTGTAGAATGACAAGGCATCTTTCTGCTTCAAGTGAAATGCTCAGTAACTTTGAAGTGTTTTCCCCATTATTCCCAAAGAATGTGCTATTAGTGCCAGAGGTTCTGAGAAAGCAGTTTTGGTTTTTGTATAAAATCTTAACTAGGATGGAACATGGGGGCTCATACTGTTGTTTCTATTTTAGATTGTACATGAAATGCTTCACAAATATTTTGTTTAAAAAACTTTTACTTTGTAATATGTTTTGTAATTATAGGTGGGTTATTTTTCTCTTGTGATGGTTCCATTACAAGTTTCTGAACTATTGGAAGTTTTTCTGAAGGTGGGCAGTGCCTGCCTATGTCTCCTCAGTAATAGCAGTGTCATTTGTAGGCATGCTGTGGAAACTACAGTTCTCCCTGGTTAGATGGGTCACAGTATTGCCTTCTAGACAGAAGCCACCTTAGAAGAGAGCCCTTCTGACATTGCAGTAACTAAATTCCAATGGCTGAGATCAACCATGGATGCACTACAGATTATATTTCTCTCTACAATAAAACAATTTTATACTGTGTTTCCAGTACAATGCCCCATTACTTTCATGGTACAGATTTTCTGCTGTGCAAAATGAGACTCCCCTCCATCCTAAAGCCACCAGCTCATCTCCCTAGAGGCAGTCATGACCCCAGGCTCTTGAGTAGCTTTCCAGAGGTCATGCAGGCATGCAGTCCACACTGTTTACCTGTTGTTTTTTTCTTTTGTGACTGTCTCCAGTACTGTCCATATTTGCAGAGTGCTGCTTCAGCCTGTGTGCACGTGCTCTATTGTATAATGCCCTTTTCTTTTTCATGGACAGTTAGCTTATGATAGCAGGCAGAAAAAAAGCACAGACAAGTGAAGGAGAGGCACTTGAGACTTGGAAGAAAGAGGATCAGATGTTCAAGGCCAGCCTCAGTTACATAAGACTTTGTGTAGGAAGGAGGGAGAACTGATTTATCACCAAAGGACTTAAAGAGACCTCATTTAAATTTCTCATAGCCATTGCTCGCCAGAAGCATGCAAGAGTGCTGACTTGGAGTATTATTGCCAGTATAGTATATCAGACTTTATTTTATGGTACGCTTTTCATATATTTGAAACCCATTTGTTGGGGTATGACTGCTAATGGATTGGCTCAGGTTTCTTCTTGGGGTGATAGGAAAGTGACAGAATCAGATGATAATGCTTGTCAGCCTGTTGTAAACTACTGAATTTTAACTTAATAGTTAAGGAAGATATTTTTGTTGTATTTGCATTAAAACTCCTTTTTTAAAGATTCATTTTTGTTTATTTTATTAGAGACAGTGAGAGGGAGAGAAAGAGTGAGGGAGATAGAGAGGAAATTGGCATGCCAGGGCCTCTAGCCACTGCAAACAAACTCCAGGCACATGTGCCACCATGTGCATCTGGCTTCTGTGGGACCTGGAGAATTGAACCTGGGACCTTAGGCTTCACAGGCAAGTGCCTTACCACTATGCCAACTCTCCAGCCCAAAGCTGCCATTTTTAAACATTGTAATTTTAGCTGAGCATGGTGCTACATACCTTCAGTCCCAGTACTTGAGAGGTACTTTGTAGAGCCTTCCTTCCTTCCTTGTTATTTTTGTTGTTGTTGTTGTTGTATTTTTTTTTTTTTTTTTGAAGCAAGGTTGCAGTCTAACTGAGGCTGACCTGGTACTACTCTCTGTATAGTCCAGGCTGGGCTCAGCCTTACTGTGATCGTCCTCTGCCTCCAAGTACCAGGATTAAAGCCTTGCACCACTATGCCCAGCTAGTTTGCTTTCTCTTTCTATTTTTTTAAAATTTTTTTGTTTTGTTTTTATTTATTTGAGAGAGACAGACAGAGAAAGAGGCAGAGAGAGAGAATGGGCGCACCAGGGCTTCCAGCCACTGCAGACGAATACCAGATGTGTGGGCCCCCTTGTGCATCTGGCTAACGTGGGTCCTGGGGAATCGAGCCTCGAACTGGGGTCCTTAGGCTTCACAGGCAAGCGCTTAGCCCCTAAGCCATCTCTCCAGCCCTCTATTTTTTTTTAATTTTTATTATTTTTATTTTTTCTACCTCAGAGCTCAGGCTGACCTGGAATTCACTATGTAGTCATAGGGTGTCCTCAAACTCGTGGTGATCCTCCTACCTCTGCCTCCTGAGAGTGCTGGGATTAAAGGCGTGTGCCACCATGCCCAGCCTTCTGTTTTTGTTTTGTAAGTAGGGTCTTTCTAGCCCAGTCTGCCTGGAATTCATTATGTAGTCTCAGGCTGGCCATGAACTCACAGTGATCCTCCTACTCTGGAGTGCTGGAATTAAAGGCATGCACCACCACACCCTGGCGAGAGATGGAGAGTGCACTAGAGCCTCTCACCACAATAATCGAACTCCAGATGCATGCGCTACTTGGTGCATGTGGCTACATGGGTACTGGGGAATCAAGCTGCTTGTTAGACTTCTCAGGCAAATGCCTTAACTGTTGAGCTATCTCTCCAGGCCCTAGCTTTCTTTGTATACTTCAAATCCCTAATTTAGCTGCAATTGACCTTGGTATTGTTGTGAGAAAAGCCTTCAATCTTTTCCTCAGTACAGCTCCCATTTGCCCTCACAAGATTTTTTATATTTTTTTTATTTAAAAAAAAATTTAAGAGGGGGAGAGAGAGAGAAAGAGGCAGATAGACAGTGGGTACACCAGGGCCTCTAACCACTGCAGACAAACTCCAGACGCATGTGCTACCTTGTACATATGACTTTACATGGGTCACGGGGAATTAAACCTAGATTCTTAGGCTTTGTAGGCAAGCACGTTAACCACTGAGCCATCTCTCCAGCCCTCACAAGATTTTTTTTTTTTTAAATAATAGTTTATTTTACTTTACTGACTTGGAATTCTTTTATTATGTACTAAGCAGTTTGGGGGTTTATTTCTGGACTTTCTGTTTTGTCCCATTCTGTGGGCATCCTCATCTACCACCATCACATTGTTGTAGTGACTTTAATTATAAAGACTAGTATATGGTTTTTCTGTTTAAAGTGTTAGAGTTGTGTAAACTGGTGTTTGCTCCCTTTTTCTGTTTTATAAATCATGTCTGCTCGTGCCTTCAGAGCAGTGTTTAAAAGTCGTGATCATAGTAAAATTCTCATTTTTCCATAGTGTATATATAGGCTTTTGTCACCATGCCTATGTTAGAAATAATTGTTAATATTTTATTTATTAATTGGCGAGAGAATCAGAGAGAATGGGCATGTCATGGCCTCTTGCCACTGTGAATGAAATCCAAATGCATACACCACATTGTGTATCTGGATTTATGTAGGGAATAGAACCTAGGGTGGCAGGCTTTGAAAGCAAGCACCTTTAACCTCTGAGCCCCAATCCAGGAATAATTTTTTAACTTACTTTTCTCTTTTTTGTAAAATTTGTGTATATATAAGTTTATGTATGTTTGTTCATGAATGGGCACACATGACACATGGTGTATGTGGAGATCATAAAACAATTATTGGGTCAGTCTTTGCTTTTCTGCCTCCTGTCCTGCTTCATATGCAGAGATCCCCAATCTCCCCTCCCTCCCCATGACTTCTAGTCTCGTAATGCAGAGTCTAGGGACTGACAGTTTTTCAAGCTTAAGAAGTTGAGTGTTTTATCCACTGAGCTATCTCCTCAGTCTCTCTTTTCTTTCTTCTTTTTTTAAATTTATGTTGATATAGCTTAAATTCCACTGGTAGTCTTTCTCTTATTTCTTATTGTATATCCCCTTCCTCATCTCCTTTCCCTTTTCTCTGACCCCCTTTCCTTCCCTTTTCTCCTTGGTCTTTTTTTCCCCCAGCCTCATCTAGCCCAGGCTGGCCTCATACTGCAGTTCTCCTTGGACTTCTGATCCTTCTGCGTCCACCTCCTTTGTGCTGGGATTACGGGGCATGTGCCACCACACCTGACTTAAACCCAGGGCTGCCTGCATGCCAGTCAAGCACTTTACCAACTGAGTCACATTCCCAGTCCCTTCTGTTTCTCAAAAGTTTGGTTATACCTTTGTTTATGAATCTGAATAGTAGTCTTGCTTTGTGGAGAGTAGTTTTTAGTGACTTTCCTACTATCAGTCTTTCTTGGAACCACTTTTGGAATTGATGTTTTCCTGAAAATTATCCCTTTGAAAAAGGCTTGGGTGTGTGTATTTGTTTGCATGTTCACATGTGAGTTCAGGCATGTGCATGCCACAGCATGTGTGCAGAGGTCAAGAGAACAACTTTGCAGTCAGTCCTTCCTTCCACCTCATCTGAAGCAGGCTCTGTTGCTGCTGTAGTTATTGCTGTGTTTGCCTGGCTAGCTGGTCTTGTATCTTCCATGAAATTCTGTCTCTCTTACCATCTTGCCATCAGTGTGAGGGTATTATAGAATCCTGTCATAGCTTCCACCTTGAGTTCTGAAGATCCAGATTCAGGTACTCAGGCTTGAGTAGCAAATACTTTCTCCACAAAACTCTCTCCAGCACCCAAATTACCCACTTTAATAAAAGTTTTCAAATGTATATGTTATTGAACATATTTGTAATTTTATCTTACTTTATGTTCTTTATTCTTTCCTTTGTTTTTTCCTACAGGATCAGGAAATGTAGTCGTCATTATGATTAGCTACCCAAAAGGACAAGAAATTTTGGATCTGGTGCACAAAGGAATTCCAGTAGTAATGACCATAGAGATTGGTATGCGTCATATGCAGGAGTTCATCAGTGGTCAGTCTGTGGTGTTTGTGGCCATTGCCTTCATCACGATGATGATAATCTCATTAGCCTGGCTAATATTTTACTATATACAACGTTTCCTATATACGGGCTCACAGTTTGGAAGTCAGGTAGTTATGTATAACTATTAATTTTGTTTTTCCAAAGATAGGTCATAAATGTATTCCAAATACTGCTTGGAGTTATATGTAGCTGCATCTTTCTTTTTTTTTTTTTTTTTTTTGGTTTTTTGAAGTAGGGTCTTGCTCTAGCCCAGGCTGACCTGGAACTCACCTGTAGTCCCAGGCTGTCCTCAAACTCTTGAAAAATTGTGTTTTTGAAGTAGGGTAGCAGGGTTTCTTTCTATCCCAGTCTGGCCTTGAATTTATAGCAGTCCTACCTCAGCCTTCCCAGTCCTGGATTGAAAGGCATGAGCTGTCATACCCAGATAATAACTTTTCAGTTGCAATGTGTGAAATTTGATACTTTCATAGCTAGGTCACTTTTTGCACAGTTGGTTTATGCAAGTACCCTTTTTGTTCTTTAAATAGAGAAGAATGACAAAAAAAAAAAAAAGGTATGTGACCAAGTGAACTCGCCCTCATATAACCTTGAATCATGGCATAAACTTAAGCAGAAAGGAAGGAAGAGCCTTCTCAGTCTCCACTATGGAGTAACTGCCTAGCCAGTGATCTGCAGAGACACCTTTTCAGGACAGCAGAAAGGAGAAGGAGACTCAGAGGCTTCCAGTGCCATTCTCTGTTCTAATGCAGAGCTGGTTTCTTGACTTAATGGTCAGGTCTTATGGGGACTTTAATAGATGGGGAGTATTATAGTACCCTATTCCTCAGTGTTGTTATTACTTGCCAAGCTGTTTAAGCAATAGCTATTGTTTCTTGGAAGTGTAGCTTAGTTACCTTCTTGTTGCTGGGACAAACACCTGACCAGAAGCAGCTTATGGTAGGAAAGGGTTTATTTTGGCTTATAGTCTTGAGGGGAAGCTCCATGAGGACAAGGGAAAGGATGGCATGAGCAGAGGATGGAAATGAACTCCTTGTTACAGCAGGTGGAAAACGGTAGCAGAAGAATGAGCCGTGCTCTAGCAAAGGGTGTTGGCTATAACACTCCTAAGTGAGTCCCGAAGGACACACCTCCTTCAAGGCTCCACCTCTCAAACTGCTATCAGCTGGAAAGCAAGTGTTCAGAACACATGAGTTGTGGGGGAATCCTAATTCCAAACCACCACATTCTAGCCCTTGTAAACATCAGGTGGAAACAGCAGCAGGAGAGTGAGCTTACTAGCACTGGCAGGCTAGGGGCTAATAAACCAGAAGGTCTACACTAGCAGTACACCTCCCCCAGTAAAAGTTCTTGGGCTAGGGATACAGCTCAATAGTAGGGTACTTGCTTTCTATGTGTGAGGTCCTAGTTTTAATCTCCAGTGCTCTAAATAAATCATTTCTTAGCTGAGCATGGTAGCTTCCATCTATAATTGTAGCATTTGGGAAGCTAAAGCAGTATTGCTACAAGTTGAAGGTCAGCCTGGGCCTATAAAACCCTTGGCATGGTGGAGCACACCTTTCATCCCAGCACGCAGAAGTCAGAGATAGGAGGATCACCGTGAGTTTGGGCCAGTCTGAGACTGTATTCCAGGTCAGCCTGAGCTAGAGTGAGACCCTACTTCAAAATACCAAAATAAATAAAAAATAAAATAAAAACATGCCTTATTTTGAGTTACAACTTTTCAATATAATAACCCTAGGAATTTTTAAAAAGCTATTTTCAATGTAGTTTTTTAACTTTTCTAATGGAATTTTTCTGTATCTATGCTTTTAATTGTAATGTGTGTGTGCTTTTCTTAAATAATGATTTAACATTTTTCAATACTCCCACTTTCTTCCCCAAGAACCATAGAAAGGAAACTAAGAAGGTTATCGGCCAGCTTCCACTTCATACTGTAAAGCATGGAGAGAAGGTAATATTTTCATGGTGCTTATCTTGTGATTTACACTGGAGGGTATGTTTGTGTGATCTGAAAATTATTTTCTTTCTAGTCTTTTGATTCACAGTAAAAGGGATGGAAGTATGGGCAAGTCTTCATGTATGTGTTCATCTTTAAGAAGAGTTGGCAGAAATGCCATCAGTGAAGAGCTTTTCAGATCCACATTAGTCATTTTATTAGCCAGTAGTCACATATGGCTATTTAAATTTAAATTAATTAAATTGAGGGCCTATAACTGTAGCTCACGGGTAGAGCTCATGTTCAGCATGTATAAAGCCATGGATTTAACCCACAGTATGTGAACAACTACCCACATGTAACCCCAAAAAGTTAAGTTTAATTTAAAAAGGAGTCCCTCTGTTTTATGTCCTTGGTGACCACAATGGTTGGTGCTGCTGTACTAGGCAGTGCCAACATTCCTGTCATTGAAAGTTTCAGTGGTGCAGTGTGAAGACCAGAGACGCAACAGTACTTTACAGTCTGTGTCCGAGATACCTTAAATTCATTCTGCTGACTCTGGAGCTACATTCTCATTTTCTCCAAGCGCCTTCATTATAGGAAGAAAACAATGAGGATTTATGGGGCAAAGAAAAGATGCTTATATTAAAAAAGGAAACAGGGCTAGAGAGATGACTCAGTGGTTTAAGGTGCTTGCCTGCAAAGTCTAACAACCCAGGTTCAATTCTCTAGTACCCATGTAAAGCCATATGCACAAACTGGCAGATGCATCTGGAGTTCTGTTTGCAGCAGCTATAGGCCTTGACACAGCCATTTTCTCTCTGTCTCTGCTTGCAAAAAAAAAAGGAAACATTTTGACATGCTCATTCTCAGACTTAATAAAAGCTCAAGACCATACCAGACAGTTACTGGAATAGGGCAAAGTTAGAGTTTAGAGGCGCAGATTTAAATCTTTTTTAAAGTTTGTGCATATTATAACAGGGTATACACTTTTATCCCCCTCCCTTGACTCCCATTACCCTGGGGCCCCTCCTCAGTGGGACTGTGGTAATCACTGTGAAGTGGTGAAGGCCTCAGTCAGTCCTTATGCAGTAGACTGTGGCTCTTACAATCTTCCCACCCCCTTTCCACAGTGTTCCTGGAGCCATGCAGGCCTGGTGGCAGTTTGATTTAATGCTCTTGATTGCCTCTGGGTTTCTGCCTTCATAGGTTTTGACTAATCTTTGTGTCTGTCACCGTCATCATCACCCTGGTTGTCAGGCTACCAGTAAGAGCAGTGTTCATGATATCACTTCCTCTGCAATTTCTTCTGGGCCCTGGCAGAGGTGGCAAGTCTCTTGGTGGGTAACTGGCTATCTTCTTGTTTTATTGATGGATCTGGGCTCCATTTTCTTTGCCATCTATAAAATAAAAGAGATTCTCCAACCAAGCTTGTTAGCAGTGTGTGTTAAGGGGGATATGCAAAGTTGTTTAGGAGATTTTTGGTGAGGCACAAATTTTTTTTTAAAGTTTTTTGTTGTTGTGGGTTTTTTTTGTTCAATTTTTATTTATTTATTTGAGAGCGACAGACACAGGGAGAAAGACAGATAGAGGGAGGGAGAGAGAATGAGCACGCCAGGGCTTCCAGCCACTGCAAAAGGACTCCAGACGCATGCACCCCCTTGTGCATCTGGCTAACATGGGACCTGGGGAACCGAGCCTCGAACCAGGGTCCTTAGGCTTCACAGGCAAGCACTTAACCACTAAGCCATCTCTCCGGCCCAGAGGCACAAATTTTTTTGAGGATACATTCATTGAGACAAAACCTTGCTAATGTAGCAGTATTTTTTTTTATTTTATTTTGTGTGTGCTTATCGGTGGTATGGTACTCTGTACACTCACGAGTAGCCACTCATCTACAATAGCTGGAGTGGAATGTTGGATGTCCTGCTCCATTGCTCTTTTACATGGTCTTGTTTTTAGTCAGTCTCCTGACTGATTCTGGAGTTTATAGGGCTCTAGTGACTCTTTGGGCTCTGCTTCTTTACAGGACTAGGATTACAGTACATGTGACTACATACAGATACAGCTGTTCATGTAGCATCTGGAGACCTTTGTGGTGTCTGGTTCCACCACAGGTCCTCATGCTTTTGCAGAAAGTACACTTGGAACCACTGAGCCATCTTTCCAGTTCAAAAAACTGTGTGTGTGTGTGTGTGTGTGTGTGTGTGTGTGTGTGTTATAAAGGTTTTTTTTTTTCTTATTAATTGAGAGAGAGAATGGATATGTCAGGGCTTCTAGCTACTGCAAACAAACTCCAGAGGCATGTACAGCCTTGTGCATCTGGGTCCTACGGCTTTGCAGGCAAACACCTTAGTTGCTAAGCCTTCTCTCCAGCCCTGTTTGATTTTGAAACATGATTTCATGTATCCAAGCTGGCCTCCTTTGAACTTTTGATCCTCCTCCTGCCTGTACCTGCATAGTGCTGGGCTTACTGGTGTGCATCCACCATGCCGAGTTTATGCAGTACTGGGGATTGAACCCAGGGCCTTTTTCCTTAAAGAATTTTTTCTAAATGATACATTGAATTATAAACTGTTACATTTTAACTTACTAATAATTCTCATGGCCTCTGGTTTGCAGATCATGAGGGGTCTTCTGAGAGAGCAGTTCCAGTTACTACATGTGACAAATTCTATACATTCTGCATAGCTAGTTCCTTGGCATGTGTTACTTGGTTAATTGGTTCTGTGTTTTTGGGCATGTTTTCCCCTCAGCAGAAATTCTCAGTCCTTACATGTAAGAAGGTACAAATTCATATGTAGATTTAACCAAATCTTTGAGAATACAAGTAAATTGATATTATCATCTTTCTGTACAGAACATTGAAAATAATGCTGCTTTCAAAAGACTGTCAAATTAATAGTTTATAAAAATGGTCCATGACATTGGTACCTGCATTTTCTAGCATTTTTTACATTGTAAACTCACCCTCAAAAATGTGTTTTCAGCAGTCTGTATCTTAGTTCTGGAGACTAATGATTGCATTTTTAAACTGGTCTTTTCTTATGGACTTACTGACAGTAATATATAATTGGAGTGGCTGGAGAGATTGCTCAACAGATAAGGTGCTTGCCTGCATACCCTAATGACCCATGTTCAATTCCCTAGTACCCACATAAGGCAGGATGCATAAAGTGGTGCATGTATCTGGAATTTGTTAAGGCCCTGGCACACCCATTTGCTATTTGTCTTCTATTTCTCTGTATGCTTACAAATAAGTAAAACTATTTTTTAAAAGTATACATTTATGGCTAGAGAGATGGCTTAGTGGTTAAGGCACTTGCCTGAAAAGCCTAAGGACCTGGGTTCTATTCCCTAGTACCCATGTTTACACGTGTGTGTGTGTGTGTGTGTGTGTGTGTGATCTGACTCTTCTTTTTTTTCTCCCCCTTTCTCAAGTAAATAAATAAAATACTTTTAAAGTATATATTTATATTAATGAGACTGAAAAGTATTTCATCTGTATGTGGCATATGATAAATAGGTGGCAATACTTTTGTTAACAATGTGTAATTTTAAATGCTATTATAAAATTAATTTTAAGGGCTGGAGAGATGGCTTAGCAGTTAAGTGCTTGCCTGTGAAGCCTAAGGACCCCGGTTCAAAGGTTCGATTCCCCAGGACCCACGTAAGCCAGATGCACAAGGTGGCACATACATCTGGAGTTCGTCTGCAGTGGCTGGAGGCCCTGACGCCCCCATTCTCTCTCTCTGTATCTGCCTCTTTCTCACTCTGTCTGTTGCTCTCAAATAAACAAGAATTTAAAACCATAGTTTTAATAGTCCACATATAAAATTGGGTTGTTACTGCTTCCTTGTGAATCAATAAGTTGTGCATATAGCCAAGTATATATTTAGTGACTTAGGGATAGTGTGACTATGTTTCATGACATGAAGTTTCTACACATTGCTTCAGTTGCTGACGTCCTATTTAATACTCTCAGCTTGTTTTGGCTACTCTGGCCCCCAGTGCTTTGTTGCTGGAACCAGACCTGGTAGACTGACACCGGGGTTTTCCAGAGAAGTAGAAAGGGCTAACTGCACTCTGTGATCTATACATGCTTAAATGCGGAAATTTTATCATAAAACTACTTCCTCCCCAGCCAGCAACTTTATTTCTTTGTGCCTTTGTTAATTTGCTAGGACAAAATGTGACTTACTCAATTGTGTTTTTTTTTTTATCTCAGGAAAGTGAGTATTTTCAGATATGTAGTCATTTCTATTTTAGTTTTGTAAGTTGTGACTGTTTTTTAGGAAGCATAAATTTCCTATTAATAATTCCAGAGAAAAAAGCAGCTTCTTAAGTTTTATTCTTTTTTTTTGTTTGTTTGTTTGTTTTTTTTTTTTTTTGTTTTTTGAGGTAGGGTCTCACTCTGGTCCAGGCTGACCTGGAATTAACTCTGTCATCTCAGGGTGGCCTTGAACTCATGGCAATCCTCCTACCTCTGCCTCCCGAGTGCTGGGATTAAAGGCGTGTGCCACCACGCCTGGCTAAGTATTTATTCTCTTTATAAGTTTTATATTGAAAAAAAGTACCTTACTATAATATAGCGGGCAGGGCTGAGGATGTAGCTCAGTTGACAGAGTGCTTGCCTAGCATGCTCAAAGTCTTTTGATCCCCAGTACCACATAAACTGGGCATGGTATGGTACATGCCTATAATCCCAATACTTGGTAGGTGGAGGTAGGAGGATCAGAAAATCAAGGTCATCCTTAGCAACACAGTGAATTCAAGGCCAGCCAAGAATAACAGACCCTGTTCCCAAAAAAAGGGGAAAAATTATCTATGTATATAGTGTTTTTTTCATTTGTTTATCAGATGGTTACACTTGTACAGTCCTAACACACGAGTACTTTTTCAAAATCCCCAAACGCTAGCTTAATATTTAAAATACCTAATGTACTTGATTAGGGAGTCAATGATGTTTTCCCCTTTTTACTCAATTTCTTTTTTTAAAAAAAAAATCTATTACTTGAAAGAGAGAGGCAGATAGAGAGAGAATGGACATGCCAGGGCCTCCAGCCATTGTAAACAAACTCCAGATGCATGCATCTTGTGCATCTGGCTTTTATGTAGGTATTGGGGAACTGAGCCTGGGTCTTTTGGCTCTGCAGCCAAGCACCTTAACCACTAAGCTATCTCTCCAGTTCCTCACTCAATTTCTGAAATAGCTGCTTGCTAGAACAAAAAAAGAAAACAGCAAGTGTAATTATGTATGTTTTAGTGTTCTGCTACTTCCTATCTAGAATAGTTGATGGTGTTTTAATTAGAATGGAGTGCATTCATCAAGGATGTGCTGTGGACCACCGGTATATAAACCTCTCTTTACAGGGAGTTGATGTTGATGCTGAGAATTGTGCAGTGTGTATTGAAAATTTTAAAGTGAAGGATGTTATCAGAATCCTGCCATGCAAGTAAGTATGTCCTTTTAATCTACTGAGATATTAAAAATTACTTGATTGAGCTGGGCATGGTAGCACACGTCTTTAATCCCAGCACTCAGGAGGCTAAGGTAGGATTGCTGTGAGTTTGAGGCAACCGTGCTCTACAGAGTGAGTTCCAGGTCAGTCTGGGCTAGAGTGAGATCCTGCCTCAAAAAAAAAAAAAAAAAAAATTGTAAGCCTACAAAAAATGATCTTGCTCCCTTTAAAGCTCTTTAAAAGCAGACTTTTAGGTGACTGTTAAGACCCGTTTTAAGGACCTAGTTCTATTCCCTAGTACCCACGTGCATACATCTGGAGTTATTTGCAGTGGCTGGAGGCCCTGGTGTGCCCATTCTCTCCCTTTCCCCTCCCACCTCCTCTAAAGATACATATATATATCTGACTCTTCCTCTCTCTTTCCTTGCCCTAGACTAGTAAACTAGTCTTGTAAGCAAGGCTTGATTAGAATCCTAGGAATCCATTACACACCTAGCAGTACAAAGCCAGTGCTATATTGAGAGAAGGCAAGAAAGATAAATAAAGTACCTAGGGAATGAGAGCTCAAAGGAACCTGGAAGTAGGTCAGAGTGTTTGCACCCTGGCTATGGGTTCCTTCTGAAAAGACTGTGCAGGGGTGTTACCTGTGTACATTCCATAATCATCTTACTGGAGTTTTGGCTTTCTCCCTCATTTTTTCCTAAGCTTTATAGAAACATCCTCCCATGAAACCCACATATTTCTTTCTTTTCTACTAAAGTTTTGTGCCAGTCAGTTTTAGTTTAAGGTGGATGGGTTGAAAGATAAGTTAGACTGTTATGTAACTAAGAATTGCTGTTTTTTAAAAGTATTGCTATTCTTAATGGTACTAGCAAATTAGAATTTGAAGAAAAGGTCTTTAAAAGACAGTAACAATAGTTACTAGATACGTACTATGATACCAGCATGTTGGTGAGCCCCTTGGAATAACTTACGGTATTAAGGCAAAGGTGGCTGCTACAGTAAACCCAGTGTCTGCCTCTGAAGACTGTTGTATCACACACATAGAAAACAGATTCACCCATCACACAGGAGAAGAGTAAGCCAAGACAAACCAGTAAAAGAAAGTGTGTGTATGTCTTAAAAATTCTTAGTGATAGATGCTTATAGAAGAAGGGTATATAAAATGTGTAAAAGAGAAAATAAGTGTTCTTTAGGCCTCTCATACAAAGATGATAGTTTATTATTTTATTGTATTTCTATTAGAGTCATTTTCTGGACTTAAAATTCTATCAGCTTAGTATTAATTACTTTTGCTGATTTATTAGTATTAATTGCTTATGCTTATTTATATATAACAAGTTCCTGGACAATTTAAGTTACACAGCAAGACCCTATCTCAAAAGAAGGGGGGGCTAGAGAAATGGCTTAGTGGTTAAGCACTTGCCTGTGAAGCCTAAGGACCCCAGTTTGAGGCTCAATTCCCCAGGACCCACGTAAGCCAGATGCACAAGGGGGCGCAAGCACCTGGAATTTGCAGTGGCTGGAGCCTTGGCACGCCCTTTCTCTCTTTATCTGTCTGCCTCTTTCTCTCTCTATCGCTCTCAAATAAATAAAAATAAACAAAAAAATTTAAAAAAACAAAAGTAATAAAAAATTTAAAAATACAGCTTAGCATGTGGTAGAAGTCAGTTATTCTGTTTTTGTGGAGTGAAGAGAAAATTTCACTATAAATTCCAAATTTTGTTTAAGTAGCAAGTAGATAAAAACAAGTGACTGGACTACAATGTTAATGTGGTATCGGCTAACTTGTCATAAGGGGATATGTTGATAGAATGTCTTATTTCCTTTATACGATATATGAACATTTATTTTAAGACATTAACACAAACTTAATTTTTTTAGGCATATTTTTCATAGAATATGCATTGACCCATGGCTTTTGGATCACCGAACGTGTCCAATGTGTAAACTTGATGTCATCAAAGCCCTGGGATATTGGGTTTGTTACATTTTTGCTTATATTCAATCTCTGCCCCAATTCTTCCTGATTTACTTACCTTTATCATTGACCAGACAGATGCAAGAGGAACAGACGAAATGTTCCTTATATTCTTTATAGTTCTGTAATTAAGTTTTCCTCTTTATTAAACATGAATTCTTAAAGTAGTCCTTAAAAATCAGTGAACTAAATTTATAATATATATCTATACCAGAATGTTCCCCAGGCAATTTGTAATTACTTCAAGTAGTATGTTTTAGTATATGATGCTATTTTTTATATATATATATAGTATGCAACATATATACATATTATAGTTGGCTTTATTTAAGCAAGAATCATAAAATCTATCAAATAGAAAGAGAAATATTTTCTTGCTTTAGGCGCATATTTTATATATTAAGGAACCAAATCCAATCCTTTTTTGATCTGTTCTTCCTGTTACTAGGTTTCATAGTTCACTTGTGTTGGGGAAATTTGTACTGCATTAAATTTGGTCCATTAGCCTGTGGTAGCTCTTTCTCTTAGGAAAATTGAGGACAGAGTTAAAGATTGTAGTTAACAATGTACTTGCTACAAACTTTACATTACTACAGTTCATTTTCACAGATGCTGTGTGAGGTGCTAAGGCTATCTGTATTCTTCTAGCTCGAAGCTCAAGCTTAAAATCACTGAATACTCATCTAAGGTTGCACAGCTAATTGATAGGGAGTTAGCCTTTAAGCATAAGTGTACTTAATTCTGGAGGCCAAGTTCTTCATTTCTTATTCAAAGAAGAGAATATAAAAGAAAAAAAAAACTTTTTAGAATTCCATATAGCATATTAATCCCTCAAATTTTCAAATAATAGTTTTAGATAAACATTTCAGGGGCTGGGAGTGTTGCTCATTTGGTAGAGTGCTTTCCTGGTGGGTATAAAGCTCTGAGTTTTATCACCAGATAGCCTGGGTATGGGAAAGACACCTGTAATTCCTGCATCCCAGCAGTAAGGAAGTAGAGACAGGAGGATCAGAAATTCATGAGACCTGGTCTCTAAACAATAACAACAATAAGTTTGAAAGAATAATTTAAATATCAATTTTGTTTTTCTTATTGCTAAACCTTGGGCTAATTTTTATTTAATACTGTTAACTAGAAATGATAGAGAATTTCTCAAGCTGATTACTTTGAGACTTAAAACCATGGTAGCTATATAAGTTATGATGGTGTCATTCAGGAACTGGTATGTGGAATAAGACTTTCTTCCTAAGCTACAGGTCTGCCTACCATGCCTTTTTAATCTTCTACTTGATATGCCTTTAGAGAGCACTAAGAGACCTTCCTGCACACTGCAGACATGCTCTATGGAGTGTGCCCACCTGCTTAGGGGTTTACAGGGAAGGGTAAGGCATTCAAGAACTGGCATGCTAGAATCCCATTCTTCCTGTTGTCTTAGAAATTTGTCTTCCCTGCAGAATACCTAAATTTTCCTTGTTGGTTATTACTATTATTTTGTAAATAATTAGCCTGGTATAACATGCCTCCATATTGGGCTGGGATCATCCCCACTGTGCTCAAGAAACTATAGCAAGAAGCTGACATTAAGCATTTTAAATGCAAGAGCACGGAGTTTGACAGATTTATACTGGGAAGTCTTTTCAACTCCTTCCTTAGGTACTCTGCGAAGCTCATTCTAAGTTGTTTTCTACAGGGTGTAATTTTAAATCTATTTTTCATTTCTTGACATTTGTGTAAGTGTAATTCACTGGCCTTAACTAGCCAAAAAATGTCATGTTTTTATATAGCTCATGTGTTAAAATCAGTCATCTGGGGAGATGGCACAGTGAGTCAGAGCTCTTGCTGTGCAAGCATGAGGGCCCAAGGGGGCTTGAGTTCACTCCCCAGTATCCAAGTATGAATAAATAAATTAATTAAAAGTCAGTCCTGCTGTGCATGGTGGCACATGCCTTTAATCCCAGAACTCAGGAAGCAGGGTAGGAGGATTACCGTGAGTTCAAGGCCACCCTGAGATGACATTGAGAATTCCAGGTCAGTCTGGGCTAGAATGAAACCGTACCTCAAAAAAAAAAAAAACAATCAGTTCTGAAGTATTTTTAAAAATCAGTCTTCATTTTATATGAAGTTACACTGCTTTCTTAGAATGTTGATTTCAGTTAAGTTAGAATGTAGTAAGCCAGGTCTACTTGTCAGTGGACAGATTTTAAAGCTAAGTAAGGATTTATTTTTCCTTTGTTTAGTGTTTTAATATTAAAGGCATGCCATTTTCCTTAGACATATCAGCTCATTATGCATTGAATATATTTATGACATGCATGTGTCACCAGTGACACTTCACACAAACCTTAAAGGTATTCATTTGGCTTGCACCTATAACCACTTCAGTGTCACTTGTTTTGTCTGACAAGCACTGATCAAAAGAATGGTGTCTGAGGTTTTAAATCTAGCAGTTTTAAGGAGACAGGGTAAGGTACAGTTCCTCCACTCCAAGGCTCTTGAAGGTTTCACTTTCAAGCACAGTGGGACTACCCTACACTCAAACCCACAGCTCATGTTGCCTCTTCGAAGTGATATAATGGTGAAGTGGGTTTTAGTGAGGAATTTGACTGGAATCTCAGTATATGCCAGATTGATGGTGTGCTCATAGTGGGCACAGGAATGGCCTGTGGAATTAGAGGCTGATGGGTAGTTAGGTTTTGTAGTAAGACCAGTTAGGGTGAGGCTGAACAGGAGTTAGGGCATTTTGGTGATGTGGCAGCAACAGGATTTGTCAGAAGTCTGAATCAGAGGGAGATTTATGTTGAGTGTCCAGGGTATTTAGTTATGATTAGGGAAGAGGAGGCAGCTCTGGAACATAGGTAGAGCAGCCCAGAGGAGGGATAGAGAGGATTTATGGGTGCCAGGCTCACAAGCCAGCCTCCCCTTAGTCACTTGCTCAGCAGTTTCATCCCTCCCACCTGCAGCTCTTGTGTTAATCTAAAAAGGTTCTGGATACTCCTTCTCCAAATGTTGAAACTTAATATAGGGATGCTAATAGAGTCTCTGGCCTTCCTTTCATTATCTTACTTTCATTAAAACAACAAATGGAAGACAGAGGGAGGTTAGAGGCAGAAAGTAGCTGAGCAACACTTACCTATATGGAAGGAGTCAAACTAACTTAAAAAGCCTGAAGCCCTTAGCTGTGAGTCCATCACCTTGGAAACCCAAGTGTTGTGCTGTACAACAAAGCAGTCATTGGGACACTTGGTTGCCTTCCAGGGAAGAAAGGCCACATCGGCTCAAGAAGATAGGAAAGTATTAAGAAACCTCACTTCCTGTCAGAAGTTACTGCTTACATCAAGGGGTATGGCAAACTGGTTTTTAGAGGAGTTCAAAACAAAACAAATCGTGTAGGTCTTAAAAAGCAGTAATCTGTTTTCTTATGATGCTGGATAAAGAGATGCTGATGTGCTTCCCACCAGATTGCTCGTACAGAGGTAAAGATAGATGTTTTGGATGAATTAGGACCAGGATGCCCATATGCTGTATGATTATGTCACTTAGAAAAGCATTCCCTTCTGTCTATCTCTCAAGGGGGAGCCTGAGGACATACAAGAGCTGCCCACTCCAGAAGCTGCCCCTGGAAGTGTTTCTTCTGGGAATTTGAGTGTGACTTCCCAAGATGAGGACAGAAATGGTGAGAGCAACCTGCCGTCACCATCTACAAGCGAATCTAGATCAGCATGCCCTGCCAGTTTTAAAGAAGATGCAGGTGAAGATACAGCATTACTAGGTAAGTGGCTGCTTGGTTTGGGGATATTTTTTTTGGTGGGGGAGGAATTGTTGTACTTTTAAGGTAGAGTCTGTCATCCATGCTGACCTGGAAGTCAGTCTGTCACCCACGCTGGCCTTGAAACTCATGATGATCTCCCTACCTCAGTCTCCCAAGTGCTGGGATTATAGATGAGAGTCACCATGACTGGCTCAAGTTTTTTAAAAAATGTGTTTAGGGCTGGAGAGATGGTTTAGCAGTTAAGGCACTTGCCTCCAAAGCCTAAGGACCCATGTTCGATATCTCTCCAGATCCCATGTAAGCCAGATGCACAAAGGTGAGGCACGCACAAGGTTACACATACCCACTCCATGGCACAAGCATCTGGAATTCCATTGTAGTGGCTGAGGCCCTAGTGTACCAATTTCCTGTTCCTCTCTTTATTTAAAAAAAAAAAAAAAAGTTTAGGGCTGGAGAGATGGTTTAGTGGTTAAGCCCTTGCCTGTGAAGCCTAAGGACCCCGGTTCAAGCCTCGATTCCCCAGGACCCACATTAGCCAGATGCACAAGGGGCGCACGAGTCTGGAGTTTGTTTGCAGTGGCTGGAGGCCCTGGCATACCCATTCTCTCTCTCTCTCTCTCTGTCTCTTCCTCTTTCTCTCTCTGTCTGTCTCTCAAATGAATAAATAAACAAAAATATTTTTAAAAAAAGTTTAGCACTAATTAAGTAAAAATTTAAAAAACCCAGTTCAGTCCTTGGTACCCATATAAAAAAGCCACTGGTAATCCTAGCACTGAGGGACAGAGACAGGAGATAGGAGAATATCTAGGGATTACTGGCCTGCTAGTCTAGTCTGTCTAGTCTACTAGGCAAGCTCCAGGCCAGTGAGAGAGCCTATCTCAGAAATGAATGACACTTAGGGCTATCCTGGCTCCCATATGTACTCACACACATGTATACTGGCCAGCACATGCAAGAATGCACACACATACACATGCACCAAAAGGGTAGAAAGAGAGATTTCATAGAATCATATAAAGTTGGGGGGTTATCTTCTCACCAGTTCTCCAGCTGACACTGAACTATCTCACAAGGCAGCACATTCTGCTTATAAAAAGGGCTCTTATTTTTGGAATCTTGCTTAAATTGAGCCAATGTGCATGAGTGTGGTTTTGGCTGTTGCCTTCAGAGTTCAGAAAGAACCAAATTCTCTTCCTGTAGAACTATGGCCAGTCTTCTCCTGGGTAAAGACAGAGGTCCTTATCCTGATAAGTTGTCCTTCAAAGCAGTGTCCAGATTTTGCTGCCACCTTCTTGCCTGCCATATATTCCAGTTTCCCATGGCTGCTTCTCGGATATGCTCTTAGTGCTAAGAGACTATAATTCAAAATTGTGGCTAGGCATGTTCTCCCTCATATGTGGATCCTAGCTACAGATGATTGGGCTTCTGTGTGAGAATGAAAATACTTAGTAGCATAGGCCAGTAAGTTAAAAAGGAGACAAAGGGTGGAGAAAGGAAGGGAGGAGGATACTTAATAAGTTGATATTGTATATAGGTAATTACAATGATTGTAATGGGGAGGTAATATGATGGAGAATGGAATTTCAAATGGGAAAGTGTGGGGGTGGGGAGGGAGGGAATTACCATGGGATATATTTTATAATCATGGAAAATGTTAATAAAAATTTAAAAAAAAAAAATAAAATAAAATAAAATAAAAAAAAAAAAAAAAAAAAAAAAAAAAAAAAAAAGGAGACAAAGGGTGGAGAAAGGAAGGGAGGAGGATACTTAATAAGTTGATATTGTATATAGGTAATTACAATGATTGTAATGGGGAGGTAATATGATGGAGAATGGAATTTCAAATGGGAAAGTGTGGGGGTGGGGAGGGAGGGAATTACCATGGGATATATTTTATAATCATGGAAAATGTTAATAAAAATTTTTAATTAAAAAAAATAAATAAATAAAATAAAATCCTCAAAAAAAAATTGTGGCTAGGAACAAAGAAGCTAGACATCCATAACAGAATGTCATTTTCTGAAGAAGTTGCATTCCCCTTCCAGCCAGCTATATCCCCTTTGGGGTTCACTTTCTATTTTGTGTCTGTTTATTTATTCTCAGTTATTACTTTCTAATAATTAAAAAAATTGCTAACTATTCTTTTTGCTTTGTAACAGAAACACTAAAGCCGAAAAATATTAAATTAGAAAAGTTGGTTGTTTTAAGTGAACATTACACTTGCAGAATATAATACAGGTTCACTTGTAGTTAGGAAAACCCTGCTAGAAGCTCAGGGGCAGGTAGGGAAGCAATGTGGAGTTATTAGTAGTGGACCCTGGTGCATAGTCCAGTCTAGCTAACCATCTGCTGGTGTTGAGTATGTGCTTCTGGGGTGATCTTGGTCAAGTGTACAGAGTTAGTAAGAGTAAGCTCATGAGCTGTTATGCAACATGGTTACTGGTTAATAACAGTGTATTTTGTATTTGAAAATTGCTGAAAGTAGATGTTCTCATACCTTGCAAAAAGTATATGAAGTGATACTTATGGAAGTTAGCTTGATTCAGCCATTCTGTAATAGATGAATACTTCAAAACATCAATTTTAAGCTTTAAATTTTTTAATATGTTTTATTTATTTATTTGAGAGAGAGAGAGAGAGGGAGAGAATGGGTGCACCAGGGCATCCAGCCACTGCAAACGAACTCCAGATGCATGCGCCCACTTGTGCATCTGGCTAACGTGGGTCCTGGAAGCATCCAACCTGCATCATTTGGCTTTACAGGCAAGTGCCTTAACTGCTAAGCCATCTCTCCAGGCCTGTAAAAATTTTTGTACCGGGGATTGAGAACAACTGGTGGCAGCACGTTTGACATGCTTTGGAGTACCCAACACCAAAACCAAACAAGTTTAACTAAGGTTACTTTAGGCTATTTTATCATTAAATTTTAAATTGGGAGGGAGTAGTATAAGTTCTGTGCTGCTGCTGTGGATTGTAAGAAACTTATACAGAACTGATTCTATGCTCCTTCACTTCTGAATATCTGGATTGAAATACCAGCTTCCTCTCTTGTTTACTAGTTAGCTATAAACAAAGATAATGACATACGAGTCTGTACTTCACAGGGTCAGTGTATACAGTGCCAGTAAATGCTAGCTGATGGTTTCATACCATCATCACAGCTACCTGTTTAACATTTGTTACACATTGTATCACCAGTCCAGACTGCATCTTTTTCTAAAGCACCATGTTCAGATTAATGTTGGCTTAGCTAATTCTGGACCTGTCATACTGGATTAAGAAAGATCTTCTTGGGCTGGAGAGATGGCTTAGCAGTAAAGCGCTTGCCTGTGAAGCCTAAGGACCCCAGTTCGAGGCTTAATTCCCCAGGACCCACGTTAGCCTGATGCACAAGGGGGCCCACATGTCTGGAGTTTGTTTGTAGTGGCTGGAGGCCCTGGCACACCCATTCTGTGTGTCTCTTTCTCTCTTAACTAAAAGAGAAAGAAAGAGAGAGAGATCTTCCTTGATTTTTCTTGGTGATCCTCTCTGCACTGGGTTGTCATTTTTGTGTATGAGTTTTATTTGAATGTTTCTATAATTAGTTTATTGAATTATTATTTTCAAATAAGTGTGACCTAGGGAGTCTTTTGATGCTTCATTTTAGGTGCTGTCAGAAGTGACCCTCAGCATGGAGGACCCATCTGCTAGCAGAGAACCTCAGTACAGCCTCACCAACATGGCCTTGACTTGAACTAAAGGACACTTTTATTTTTTTACTTTAGGACAGTTTGTATACTTGAAAACAGTGACATTATTTTACTTTTCAGATTCAGATTTGATATTCAAAGGGCTGAGATATTTTATTCCTAAAGAGATTTTTTTTGATTAATCTTCATATATTTATCTACTAAAGTACAGTGTTTATGATAAACTGTTGCTTCAGACTGTCAGAGAAGACACAGCCTTTAATATGGAGGACAGTGGTATTTTTCAATATACCTTCTATGGTACTGTAAAAAGATTCTGCTTCTCAGGCTTTTTAGATAAGAGCATGAATTTAAAGTAGAACGTGTAATGTAATTCAGTAACTGATCACATGGGCTTTCCCTGAAGCAAAAATTCTTTAGAAATTAAAATTTATGAGATGAGAAATCTTGCTCACTGCAGTGGCACTCACATGTATCCCAGCACGCAGGAGGCTGAGGCAGGAGAGTTCAAGCCAGCCTAGGCTACACTGCAGGAACCTGACTAAAAAGACAAAAAGAAAAGATTAAGGAATCAACTGTCTGGCACTGAGTTGCACATAGAAACTTCAAAACATTTTCATTGTTGTTTGGGTTATGATAAAAGCACTTGATGACTTTAGGATTTGCATTTTTACCTCAACTACTTAATTTCTTTTGACATTTGCATGGGGAAGATTTGTCCATGTTTTCCTACAAATAAAAAAGCCAAGATTCTGTATTGCACATTAAAGCATTAAAATCTTCATTGATTTGTTAAAGAAATCACATCAGTATACTGTGCTATTTTTTAATGGTGAATATTACATTGGTTCTAAGTATAATTTTTACAACTAAGGAGACAGGTGGAGATTTCTGATTATGTTCTTAAAATAACTAATTTTCCTGATCAGATTTTAAGCACATGCCATGACATTGCCTATTTTTATTTTATTTTATTTTGAGGTAGGGTTTCATTCTAATCCAGGCTGACCTAGAATTCACTGTGTAGTCTCAGGGTGGCCTTGAACTCATGGTGATTCTCCTACCTCTGCCTCCCAAGTGCTGGGATTAAAGGTGTATGCCCCACACTTGGCTCCCCTTTCCCTCTCTGATGGTGTGAAAGTCAGCATTTGAGACAGCTAATCTTTTATATATATATATATATATTTATTTGAGAGTGACAGACACAGAGAGAAGGACAGATAGAGGGGGAGAGAGAATGGGCGCGCCAGGGCTTCCAGCCTCTGCAAACGAACTCCAGACGCGTGCGCCCCCTTGTGCATCTGGCTAACATGGGACCTGGGGAACTGAGCCTCGAACCGGGGTCCTTAGGCTTCACAGGCAAGCGTTTAACCGCTAAGCCATCTCTCCAGCCCGCTAATCTTTTTTTTAAGAGTGGGAATTAAAGGCATCTTTTATTGCTGCTTTTATTATGAGCCTTGTCTTTATAGAAAAAAATCAATGTTTACTGAAAAAATATAATTTTCAACTCAATTCACCTTTATAGCCATATCAACAATAAGCTTTGAAAGATGTATAAATCAAGCTATTTGTATACTCTGATTTTTAGCCACCCATACCTGAGGGTGCTTTTTAGTGTGTGTGTGCGTGCACTTGGGTTCTACAGTGTGCATGTGAAAGTGGTAAGATAGCTTCGATGTCTGTGTTCTAGCTGGAGGCAGGGACTCTTGCTGCTGCAAATGAACTGACAGACTAAATGAATGTTAGACTAGCTGACCCACAAGCTTCAGATTCTCCTGGCTCCTCTTCCAGTTGGACTTATCTGCCACTTTGCATCCACCTTTCCTGATTGCTGGGGAATTGAACCTGAATCAGCATGTTTTGCAAGCAAGTGTCTTTAGCCACTAAACTATCTCCCCAGCCCCACCTGGTAAGTTTTATTGAAGTAAACTGTACAGCTAGATTAATATTAGTATGTATCTATTAATATTCTATACATTACTATTAATATTCTATACATTGCTCTATATATTATTAGTATGTAACACATTTTTTAACTTTTTTATTTTTACAGAGAATTGGCACGCCAGGGCATCAGCCACTGCAATTGAACTCCAGATGCTTGCACCACCTCTTGTGGGCATGTGTGACCTTGTGCTTGCCTCACTTTTGTGCATCTGGCTTTCGTGGGGGATCTGGAGAGTTGAACATGGGTCCTTAGGCTTCATAGGCAAGTGCCTTAACTGCTAAACCATTTCTCCAGCCCTGTAATATATATTAATAGGACCTGTTGAAGTAGAAAATTAATTTCAAACTTTTTTTTTTTTTTTTTCAAGGTAGGGTCTCACTCTAGCTCAAGCTGACCTGGAATTCACTATGTAGTCTCAGGGTGGCCTTGAACTCATGGTGATCTCCTACCTATGCCTCCCGAGTGCTGTAAACATTCATCTTAATCAAAATTTCAAAGTTAGTTTCTCCAGCAGTTGTTAAGTGACTTCTGTGATCAATGAAAATAGGAAAATAAACTACAAATTCTATCTGAAACAGATCTTTGACTTTTAAGAGACTTACTAGTGTGGGGGAATGTTTTAGTTTGTCTTTTTAAAAAGATACTTTATTTGAGCGAGAGAGAAAGAGTCTGGTCGCTGAGGGGGGGTGAGGAGAGGAGAATAGGTGCACCAGGGCCTCCAGCCACTGCAAAAGAACTTTGGACACATGTGCCACCTTGTGCATCTGGTTTTACATAGGTACTAGGTAATTGAACCTGGATCCTTTGTCTTTGCTAGCAAGTACCTTAGTCACTAAGCCATCTCTCCAGCCCTTTGCTGTCTTTTTAAAAAAGGATTCTGTGCTAGACTAAGAACTGCTTGTAATGATTACTGTAAAGTATGGAAACTTTTATTTTTTTAATCCCAGGCTATCCTCCAATTCACCATCCTGCCTGCCTCAGCCTCCATCGTGCTGAGATGACAAGCGTGCACCACTGCTCCTGGTTCTAAATATGTTTTGAAGATTACAGGCAATGGTGTGAAAGTAACAGTATTCTTGTATACTTGCTGTTGTTCTCTGCCTGCCCTCTTCCCACTTCTAGACCGTGAAGCCACAAAAGTGCAAGAGCAGTGTCACATAGCAGGTAATACTTCCTTGTATTCTGAATTTTTAGGGGTTTTAAACCTATAGCTTTTCCCAGAAGATTGTGCCCTATGGCTACTGAGGAATGATGACAATAAAAGGCCGAATTGCAGTGTCTCCATCAGCAGTTTGCTCTCTGTGTGGGTACACGATGACAAAACCTCCCGAAGCGAACCATTGGTCTGACCTCAGTAATGCTAAGATGGAAGCTTCCTGCCCAAAAGAAGCTTCCAAAAAGGGAATGGCCAAAAAAGGCTTTCCCAGAGACTAAAGTATTTGCAAGAAAAATAATCAGTGGCCTTCAAAAGACACTGGGCCTGCTTGGGAAGACACCTGTGTATCTTAAATATACTCATATCAAAGAACTGCTAGAATTGTAAAAGTAATAGTAGATCTTTGAGAGTTTGTGTCCATTTGCATGAAATTCCCCTAGAAAAAAGTTTAATTTAGAAAGTCTAATTTTAGACACATTGAAATTATTTGCTTAAGGAAAAATACATTACTAAGTATGTATGATTAACTGGAAATTGAGGACATTTAGTCAAAAGCAGTTTTTAAAGGCCAAGGATAAGCCCAACTTTCCCATTTTGTAAGCACAAAGTGTTGGCATGATGTAGAGCTAGCTTTGAGATACTTCATATGCTGTGCTTCTGACACAACCATCAATTAGACAAACTCCTCTTCTGATAGCAAAGTGTAGGACAAAATCGTGGACTGAAAAGAAGTGTCTGTGCCGCCCATGTTTGTTAAAAATGTGAGGAACAGAAGTCGGTCCTATTTGATAAACAATAGGTTGTAGAATGGGCTGATGAAAATAGCAGTACTTTTTGTGGGCCCAGGGGTGGCATTTGATATAACTTAGGGATGTTCCTGATACAAGCAGTAGTGACTGCATAAGAATAAAACAGACCAGATATAAACATCTATAATAAGCAAAGTATGCTAGGATTTTAATGAGTACATAAAAAGTTCTTGTTCGGGGCTGAAGAGATGGCTTATAAGTTAAGTGCTTGCCTGTGAAGCCTAAGGACCCTGGTTCGAGGCTTGATTCCCCAGGACCCATGTAAGCCAGATGCACAAGGTAGCACATGCATCTGGAGTTCATTTGCACTGGCTGGAGGCTCTGGCACAGCCATTCTCTTTACGTCTGTTGTTCTCAAATAAATAAATAAAAATAAGCAAAAAGTTCTTGTTCATGAATTTTTCAGATACCTTTGTTATCTTCAGGAGCTAACATTGAAAATATTGCTTAAAATAAACCATCCCATCAAACTATGTGTAAGAACTGGTCATGATGGCTCATGCCTGTAACCCCAGGTCTTAAAAGGCTGGGGCAGGAATCTAAAGCTAGCCTGGGTTTTAAATGAGTATGTGTCCATAAGAAAATTGATACAATTTCTGAAAGGTTGTTTAAATGCATAGTACAAATGTTAGTATTATGTAAGTAATTTTGAATATCCTTTTGAGGTAACTTCTTTCTACTCTTTACTAATTATAGTATTTTTATTTTTTAAACAGGTGATTTGAGGATTAAAGTTGGAATGTACTGAATCTCAGGATTATAATTCTATTTTAGAGAAACTCTTCTCTTGTTGTTATGTGTCCAGGCTGCCTTAAACTTTTGGTTTAAGAACCCTCTTCAGTCTGGTCTGAGTAGCAGAACTCCAGGTCTGTATACTGAGATTGTGGTTTTGAGCCTCGTTATTTGCAAAGTCCATATTTGAGAATTTTATTTGTAACTCCAGTCATCGCATGCTTTTGTTTACAGATGTGCAAAGTCATAAAAAAAAGTTTGAGTTGCCCAACATGTATTTTGAACAAGGGGAATGTGTTTTTGTTGCAGTTCTCAGCAGCAATGAAGTCTTTGCATGGTGTATTTAGCAACATGGGTTTTGTTTGGGGGGGGGTTGTTTTTTGGTTTTATTTTTGCATATTTTATGTTTTTGTTAGCAGCTTCACTAAAATAGCCATAAGCCTGGTGAAATGCTCTCTCTTGTGCTGAGTATAACAAGAATGTGATGATGCCAGCATGTTAGATAAGATTCTGGAGTGTCGTGAATTCCAGTTCTGTGCTGTTGGCTTCAGCTTCACTGTTATATTTTGCTAGAGAATCAATTGGGTGTTCCGCTAAGGTAGTTGTTTCTAACAGTGACAGTTTTTGAAACTGTCATTCCAAAAGCTTTTCAGTGGTGAGCTGTTCTTTTCCCCAATTGCCAGTCTGCAAAATGAAGGTGGCCCTTAGGCATTGAGAGAACGCAGTAGTGTCCTATTGTTTTAAGTTGTCTGAGGAAATGTCTTCTCTTATGTGGGCTCAGGTCATCATTTACTCTAAGCAGATGTACCCATTAATCTTTCACAAGAAAAATTTAGATGGATGACTGGTTATAAATCTAAGCATACTGCTCCTTCTCTAATGTTACAAGATTGTCCCTTATACTTGTAAAACCCCATTTGTTTTCCTTTAACTTCTGCTAAGTGCTAGAGAAGAGGCTAATTCCTACTAACAGGATCTTTTCCCTGTAAATTTAAATATACCATCAAGAATTTGAATAGAAGGCATTATTACTGTCCACAGTGCTCCACCTTGCTTGCTCTTTTAGGTCTCGGACACCCACACCATAACAGACATTGGTTCCCAGAGGTAACATGATCTCCCAAAGCACTGACTTACATTTTTCCTATTATACCCTAGAAAAGCTCCCTCAGCTCTGTGTTTGTAAGAGGCCCAGAAAATATATATTCTGTTCTCATCATGTTACAAGGCTGTGTCCTTGGCTCAGATTATACCAAATGAGAAGAGCTGTACCCAGCTGCTCCCACAAGACAGTATCATAAATTCTTACAAATGTCCCCTCTTACTCATTTAACACTTTTAATATTGGAACCCACAAAAACCAGTCTTGGTTTTTCAGAAGCCTGTAGCTTGTCTTTTAAGCAAAAACAGGAACTGTACTAAAAAGTGTCTTAACACCCATCTGCTTTCTTAAATGTTTATGGAATAACCATTACTGCTATCGATTGTCATAAGCAAGACAAAAAATGACCCAAACCCCATCTATATAAGAAAGTAATATAGGGGTTGGGGATTTAGCTCAGTGGATGAGCGCTTGCTAGGCAAGGCCCTGGGTTCGGTCCTTAGCACCGAGGGAAAAAAAAAAAAGAAAGTAATGTAGAAAAAGGAAAACGACATTAAGTAAATAAAGTGACATTTATATTCATTAGACGAAACAATCGGTCCACTGAAAAGCTTTAGGAACTAATCACAATATGGTTAAGCAATCGGGAGAGGTATTATTTTGACATTTTGGTTTCTGAAGGTGTTTCCCCAGTATCCAGTGTCTTCAGCAACCGGAATAGGCCTGCAGCTTCTCGTATCCTGCTGAATTCAATACAGAAGGCCTGCACTTCTATAAACAAGTCCTGCACATTAATAATTTTGTTACGGATCAAGGACTGGAGAAACACACACACAAGACGCACCAAACGATTCTGGGGAGGAAAAAAAAAAGTTTTAGTCTGCCTGTTTTCCTGTTGGATATTAATAAAATTTATAAACATTTCTACTAACCTGCATGTATTTGTCCTTAATTTGCTCACAAGTAGAGATGCAATTTGATATGTAAAGGTGAATAAATTCAGGAGGTAGATCAACAGCTGTAGTTAGTCTGTTTCATAAAATAAAATGTGGGCTGTTAGTTGTAGTTGCTAATTTATCACCAAGTAAAAAATTTCCTGTGGTCATCTGGTGAAAATTTCTGATAAGTAGTACAACTCCCTAGTTTTAAATATTCTTTGGCAAATAAGTCCAAGAGCCAGTGCCACTTCTGTTAAATCTGTACTTAGTATCTCACAGTGTAGTTACTCAGTAGGTAATGGTTTGTTTAAGCATTAGGTCCCTGAATCGTTTTGGTTAAGTCATTGTAAGCCATAGTCTCCTCCAAGCTCCAACAACCTTGGCAGTTATTTTCATCTTAGGAAATTCCTATGACATGTAAGAGCTATAAAAGCAGTGTTCCTAAGAGGAAGTGTAGATAGTATATAAACAGCACAGCATACAACCAGGTGTTAATAACTGTGAGCTTTGGGAAAAGTAACATGACGCCGAGAAAGATGTAAATGACTAAAATGGATACTGAGAAAGACTTTCTTGAAAATGGAGTAAATAGATGGCATGCATGGTCAAAACTAAGGAACAGCACAGTAACACTGCAGGGAAGACCTAACTGCTATGTGACAAAAGGAATGAAGGCTGACAACCAAAGTTGATAGATTTGAAAGCCAAGACCAGTATTTTCCAAAGGATTATATGAAATGTTTATGAATTAGAGTAGGGGAGGGGATTGTGATCATGGTATATTTGTATTTTTGGAAGTTGTCAACAAAAAGTTTAAAATATAAATAAATAAATATAAAAAAGAATTGGAGTGATGTAAGAATTCTGTGCTTGGCTCAAGTTCATCCCAGGATACACTGGGATACATTAGAGGGGGCTGATTATTAAAAATCTTTCTTTGACTGTATAAAATACAAACTTGAAATCAGGATTACATTAAGCAGATCTGGACCTCAGTAAAGCAAGAGGCCCCTCAAGCTCACCTAAGGAAAATATGGTATGCTAGCTATACAGAACATGTTAACAGGGTATCATGTATTGTTTCACTGACAGTCAGTGGTGATGAGACTGAAGAGTCAAGGAAGGGTTGGGAGAAGGTAAACGCAATCTCCATAACAGCATGCTTAGAAGTCCTGCTCTTATCCACTCTTTCATGCTACAGCTATTAGCTGCCAAGGAAAAATAATGTAGCATCTACTTCCATAAGTTTGCAGGATATAAACTATATTGGAAGTATATTTCAGCAACTGGTTTCACTTATACTTACTACTAACACTAAATATATTGAAATTCTACCATGATGGGCTAACCTCATGTGTGGTAGACACTAGAGCTCAGAGTTTATCTTTTTTATTTTTTAAATATTTTTGAGAAAGAAAGAGAATGTGTACCAGGGCCTCTTGCCCCTTTAAACAAACAAACTCCAGATGCATGTGCCACTTTGTGCATTTGGCTTTACGTGGTAATAAGGAATCAAATCCAGGCCAGCAAGCTTTGCAGGCAAGTGCCTTTAATTGCTTAAATCAGTGAACCATCTCTACACCCTTTCTCTAGTTAAAAAAACAAAAAAAAAAAAAAAAAAAAAAAAAAAACTGCATGTGCAGAAGAGAGAATGAATGAATGAATGAGAATATGGGTGTATTAGGGCCTCTTGCTACTCCAAATGAACTCCAGACACATGCCATTTTGTGTGTCTGGCTTTACATAGGCACTGGAAAACTGGCAGGCTTTGCAAGCAAGTGCTTTAATCATTAATCCATCTCCCCAAGCCTGGGTTAATATAAGGAAAATAAAACTGACAGCATTTCCCTCTTGTATCATTTGACCAGTACTTATGTATCCCCAAATACTTGATAAAATATGGAAACTTACCGATTTACAACTTCCATTGAATGTAAGGACATATCCATGTTGACCAGGACGGAGAAATACTCAGTGATCTGACTTGACTGCATAAGTTTCAATAACATTTCTATAGCAACTAGAGGGTTGTTTTCAACTAGGTCTGGAAGTTTGGCTGGAGTGAGGCCAATATGATAAACAAGTTTGGGATCTTTTTCCAACTCACCAAGGAGCTAAAGAAAACCAAATTTTAAAAGAGAGGTTGTTGAATCACATTGGAAAATTTCCTCCTGCATATAAAACCCAAGTATATTACATGAAACTACTTTTGTTGAAACCTGAAAACCAAGTTCAGTATGTCCTGACATATTTTTTTTTCTCTTTGCTTTTTTTTTGTCCTGACATATTTAGATTGGAATTTTGAGGATAAAAGTGACAATCTGTGAATCTAGTGATTCCTACTTTAACCATGAAACTAGTCTCAGTTTTGTCTAGTTGAATACAGTACTGTCTGGTTATAACAGTATCATCTCAGTCTATTGGAGATTTTTTTGTCACCCACTTATAGCCAAAAATATTTTCTAACTAGTTCTTCCAACAAACCCAAGCCAACTTGGGTGTGATGGGACATACCTATAAAATTAGCACTAGAGGCTGAGGCAGGAGGATCACAAACTTAAGACTAACCTGGGCTCCACAATAAAACCTAGTATCAAAACTTTAAGTAACAGCCATATGCCCCCTCACGTAGGTAAAAACATAAATATCTAGGAAAGGGGCAAGACAGGAATAACTGCAAGCCTTGTACCTGGGAAACTTCAGTTTACAGTTCATGTCACACCATACACTTGGAAATCCCAGTAGGTATCCTCAGAAACATTTTATTAACCAAATAGAAATTTAAAACTTAACTTCTGGGGGGAGGGACACAGGGTTTAGGTAGCCCAGGCTAGCCTTGTAACTCCTGATCTTCCTGCTTCCACCTCCTAAGTGCTAGGATTAAAGGCATACACCACCATGCCTACTTTCTTTAAGTTTTGTGTAATTTTCTTTGTGTTTTCTATAGTGAACAATTTCAGTATAACAGACAACAAACAGCTGTCACTACTTCACTTTGAAAATATCTTTTGATGATAAACTGAATTGGAGATGACTACCAATTTTAAGTTGTAAATGCAAACTGAACAAAATTCATACCCTGAATCCCCTGCCTTTTCCTTATGGGAGCTACCTAATCTTGACCTTGGGCAACAGGAGATATCTTTCATGTCAAATCTACCAATCAGTGTATGTTGAGGTCTAGTTCACCCTCCATGGGCCTCATTTTTCCCTTCTATAAAATGTTAATTCCACCTATACTCAGAAGAGTTATATCCTAGTTTAAATGCAACAGTGCATAAATCAACAGAATGTAGCCGAATAGTGCCAAAAAGTGAAGACACTATCCCACCTCTCCGAGACAAAATGATCAGAAGTGTGAACACTTACTCATCAGACCTCTTGCCCCACCAGTGCAAGTCAAGAAAATCCGGAAGAACAAGGCTTCAAAGATTCCCCTGAACGTCCGAGACTTCTTACTACTGGCTCATGTTGACAAGATTAGCTTTTTGCTCATTTGCCACTTTACGGAAAAAGAAAAAATAAATTCATGCTGGATTAAACTTGAAAAAGTATTTGCAGTACATACCTGTGTTTGTTGGGGAGAAGATAAAGGGCTTTTGAATGCTTTTGCCATGATTCGTTTGATCTCCACACCAGTGCTATTCTTAACACACATAGACTTATCCCACTGAATTGTATGGTCAGGCTCTGTGGGATTTAGCCAGGCCAGTTCATCCTCACAAATGTGGAGAGGCGGTGGTGGGCGGATAAACTCTGGCCGAAAATGGCCTGTAACAAGAGTAGTAATGAATGACTGCTTCTTTCAATGAGTTAACATCTGCACAACTCACTCATTTCACTCTGAAGTACAAAAATGCCCATAAGAAGGATGCATGTGATAAAATTCTCATGCTTCAAATAGGAATGATATAAATTCAGAGTTTCACTCAGAATATAACACAATGCCAACATAATCCCCAAACGTGACAGACCAAAAACCTATCACCTTTTGTAGGAGAGAAAATGATGGCCATAAATTGACTTAATCCAAGCATGCCTACTCAGGAGCAAAAGACAGGTAAGTTTTTTGGTGAGAAAATAAAGTACTATTAATCTTTTAGTCACCATATTTTGTTTTGCAAATCTTAACTGATGGAACAATGTGACAGATGCTGTAGTGGATCCTCCTGATAGGCATGGTGACATAATGTACTCGACCAAAAGCAGCTGATGGGAGGCAAGGCTTTTATTTTGCTTGATAGTCTCAAGGGAAAAGCTGGTGGAGCAGAGGCCGAACATGAACCACCCTGCCAACAGCAGGAGAGTGAGCCAAGCTCTGACAATGGGGAGCTGGCTGTAACACCCCTGAGCCTGCCCTTAACACATCCTCCAGTAAGGCTCCACTGAAGACCAAGTATTCAAAACACATGATTCAAATCACAACATATGACTACTTCCATCATGAAGCAGGACTGTGGTGACCTGCAAAAGACGTTGGCCTGAAGCTGTGGCATAATAGGTAAAATAATGCAGTGGATAATTAAAGGTATGATAGTGAGGCTTAACATTAACATACCTTCCAGAAGGGAAGAAGAGGTCACTACTCACTTCTGCCCCAGCTGCTTGTGAGGCCTTGAGTGCTAGGGCGTACACAAAAGATTGACAGGACTCACTGGTGTGAAGCTGACTATATGTACCCTAAGGGATATCCCAGTGGCTTAGATGACTTTGAGTCACCCATATTCCTGTAAGTAACCCAAAAAGCTTCATTTATTGACCAAGCTGGACTTGGATGGAATTCTTTCTTTGATTTGTCAGCAATCTCTATCTGAGGTGAGTAGAAGTCGTCTACATCTCACATAACAAAAGTACTGATTGATTTTTGACATTTTCAAATGAATATGTAGTCTTTCATGGATCTCATAATTCACAAACACTATATGTTCATAAGACAAAAGCAAAAGAAAAAATTTCAACTCAACTATTTCATGTAACTAACCTTGACAGTACTGGGAATTGAACCTGGGCCTCATATACAAGTGCTCTGAGCTATACCCCCAGCTTAATTCACTGGAATAAATGGTTAGAACTTCTGTGAACAGACATCATACTTGGCTGGTTTCTATATAGACAAAAGGCAAAAAATAAAAGCTGAGTTTCCATACCTCATGACATGCATTTAGAGCTTAACTCCAGGTAGCCAGTGGTGCCCTATCCAAATGGCAAGTCTCAAGAAAAGCAACTTTGCTGCAAAATTTACTAAAGATGACGAGATGTCCACTTATCTATCCAGATATGTACCCAGGGCTATCTGAATCTCTCAGACCATTTACGATAATAAAGTCTTTACCACTTTATAAGAAATACTAATGTGAGGTGAAGAGGCCAGTACGTTGCTCTACTCACTTACGAGTGATACACTTTGCACATGGTGGCACATAATTCAAACTTGTGTCTGTGCAAACACAAACATTGTGTCATGGATGTGCAAATATATTTTGGAGTAGCTTAAATCTCACATTTAAGCCCACATGCCCAAGGGCTACTATAAACCAAAGGTGTGAAGTCACAAGTTTCAAAGTTATAGTAACACTACAATCTGGAGAATATGTCCTTATTTAGAAAGTCTTCATTAAAACCACATAGATGCCTATAAAACCAAATTATGCAGCTATAAGCTATAATATTTCAGTATTTTATTTCAATTAGAGCAAGATGAGGACTGTAAAGCCAGTAAAACTTCATTAAGTCTAGAAGGTTATGATAGCAAAGAAGTATGAAACTACCTCTTTACTGGGTAATAAGTTTTACATTTAAAGAAAAATAGTCATATGGCTCAGAAACTCTTATGTTTGAATCCCTGACCTATTTGGGAAGGCTGTCTTATCTTTAGGAGATGGAACCTTGCTGGAGCAGTGTCCCTGGGCCTTGAAGTGTTACAGCCCGTCCTCACCTGCATTCGTTGCACTCTTGACTTTCTCCTTGCTGATGTGATGAAGTGAGCTGGTTTCCTGCATCTACCATGATAGACTTCCCCTAGAAACTGTATGCTACTTTTGACTGGCCATTTTATCCCAGCAACAAAAAACTAGCTAATAAAAAAATTCATTTCAGAGGATAGGGATATACTTCACCTGGTAGAGTGCTTTCATTGCATGCATGAAGCCCTGGGTTCGATTCCTAACTAAAAAAGCTAGTTGTTGTGCACACCTGTGAGCTCAATACTTGGGAGCTTGAGGCAGGAGGATTAGGAGCTCAAGATCCTTCTCAGTAACATGAGTTAAAGGCCAACCTGTGCTATACAGTGTCTCAAAAAAGCAAAAGGCGGGGGGAATGGGTAGATGTCTCAGCAGGTTAAAAAGGCTTGCTGAACAAGCATGAAGGCCTGAGGGAGCTTGAAACTGCCTGAGTATGATCCCTAGGATCATGTGAAAAGCTGGGCATAGTCATACACACCTGTAACGCTAATCTCATGGAGAGACGAGAGAGGTGAATTTCTGGGACTCGCCAATCAACCAGTCTGACCAAAAACGGTAGCACCAGGTTCAGAAAGAGGTTCTATCTCAAAGAATTAAAGCAGAAGCATAATACAGGAGAACACCCAACATTCTCCTCTGGCCTCCGCATATGCGTGCACAGCCACATACATCACACATACCATTACACGCACCAAAAATTGTACAAATTGTATCTTCATGTATACATGACAGGTATGTAACTTGGTTTTTTGAAAAACTGAATTTTATTGATAATCTCTCTAGACACTACAGTAGGACATTTCACATTAGCAATGAAAACAAGATTAAGATTATCTTAGACTGCAAAGTTCCAGGGAATGTACCTAAAATAAAACCAGAATCATAAAATTAATTTATATATATAAATATGTATACCTACTTTCAATAGGTGGTTTTGGTCCACTGACTAAAGATTCTGTGATCCGAGAGGCAACTGAGCTGTCAAATCCAGAATTAGAAGAGTCCGGGTCTGGATCACTGAGAATACTCGGGAAGCTAGCTTTACTTTGGGTTGGCAATTCAGACTGGCGTTCTGAAAGAGGTTTAGATAGGAAACTTTTTAATCCAGGCATGTAGTACATGCTGTAACCCTAGCAGGTGGAAAGTGAAGGAGGATCTTAGGAATCCAAAGTCAGCCTAGACTACCTGAGAACCTATTGCAAACCAGGGAAGAGGCACTTTAAAACTGAGGACACAAGCCGGACGTGGTGGTGCATGCCTTTAATCCCAGCACTTGGGAGGCAGAGGAGGATCACTGTGAGTTAGAGGCCACCCATAGACTACAGAGTGAATTAAAATTCCAGGTCAGCCTGGATCAGAGTGAAACCCCACCTGGAAAAGCAAAAACAAAAAAATAAATAAATAAAATTGAGGACACTATGAAGAGAGTGGGGGTATGAAATATATCTAATTCTCATACAATACTAACCGAAATAATATTAGGATGACTAATGATTTTAGCAGGCAGTTTACAGAACTGCATGAAAGGCTAATAAGCATCTGAAAAGATGTTAGGAACCAGGGAAAGTTCAGTTAAAGCACAATACACTCTTATATACCCACCAGTTTGGCAAAAATTAATAAATCTAACATCAAATTTAGAGCAGATGGAAGGTAACTTACAGTGCTACTGAAAAGGAAAAGTAACAGGGAACTTTGGAAAACATTTGATACGATCCAAAGTTTCATATGTGCCAGGGCAGTAGCCAAGTGGTAAGGCATCTGTCTCATAAAATTTCACACCGTGCATCTTTCCAGCAGAACAAATATTTTCACATATGCCTAGGGGAATGTATGCGAATGTTCACAGCAGTATTCTGCTCACCAGGGACTTGGACCTGCAGTACATGAATGCACCAGAACAGTGAGGAAGGGTAACAAGTGCAGCTTCATGCTGCTAGTATGGATTCTACTTTTAAGTAATATACGAGAACAGCACAGGAATAAATATAGTATGACTCATTATAAAGTTCAAGGACATGCAAAATGAAAACTTAGGCATGCTCAAGAGGGAACAGGAGAGATCATCACAAAAGCAGAAACAACCCTCCAGCCCCTAAAAATGTTCAACTCTTGTTTCTGTTTTCATTTGAGATAGGGTCTCACATCGTCCAAGCTAGTGTTGAACTTCTGGGCTCAAAGAATCCTCTCAAATCAGCCTCCTGGGTAACGAGGACTTTAAGCATGCCATCATGCCTGGAAATAATGAATTTCTTAACCTAGATGGTGGTTACCCCATGTGGAGTTTATAATTTCTGAAGCTGTGAATGTATGCTGTATGAAGTACCACACTTCAGATTTGTCCTTTTTAAAACACATGACTAAATTTCTGATTAAAGAGCTTTGTAAGTCAATAGAACATCAACTGAGTGGAAAATCAGCCATATGAAATGATGCCTTAGACATTCAACATAATGTTGTTCATTTAATATGAAAAATACTAAAACTCAATGTCATTTTTCATCTAAGATCATAGAAATCAAAGAAAGTAGATAGAATACAATTAACCAAGATTTAGAAAACAAATTACATGGTTAAGTTGTGTGGTAATCTAGGAAATAGTATTTGTTAGGAATTTTCAATGAAATTTTTGAATTATTAATGTCAAATCTCTATGCCTTAGAATCATTAAAATTTAACCTGTTCGCTTGTGTTTTTAATGTTTAGAAAACAAAAACTGCACCATCCACAAACATACCTTTGGTCTGCAAATCCTACTGTTAAGACACTTCTGATTTAGTCTTTGCACAGACTTGGGTAGCTAGCTCAGGAGAGGTGCAGTGGACATGAGAAGAAAGGGATGGAGACAGCTTTAGTCTGGGTGGACTGGCAGGATAGCAGCAGGCTTAGCCACGCCTTCCTGTACTTGATATATTTCAAAGCTCTCCTGGACTAGCTTACATTCAAAGGGAGATCAGAATGAGTCTCACTTTATTAATAAAAGTTAGAATCCTCAAAATGCACATCACCTCTGAAGGTAAGGCAAATAGTCTTGCAGATCATCTCTCTATACAGTTTTAAACTACCTTCTGTTAAGAAAAAAAAATCATTTATTCTTTTATTAGATGCAATATACACTGGTAGCTAGTGAATACCTTTTGTGTGTCTTCAAACTTAAACTCTTAAAAAATATTTCTCTTGGGCTCAGAAAGCAGCCAAAATTCTACTGTTAATACACAGATTTTAAAAGATTCAGAAGAGCATGGCATGGTGGCTTACATCTCTAATCTAATGGGGAAGCTGAGATAGGAGAATCACTGTGAGTTCAAGGCCAGCCTGAGAATACATAGTAAATTCCAGGTCAGCCTAGGCTACAGTGAGATCCTACTTCAAAAACTCAACCCCCACTCCAAAAAGATTCAAATATTTCAAAAGAAAAGGCAGTTTATCAATAGGATATATAATAAGTGTGCCCTTTGAAAACAAAAGTTTATCAAAATGTCACCTTATGTCAGAAGCCAACTGTCACGTGTGTTTAAAAGGGGGGCTGAAGAGATGGCTTAGTGGTTAAGCGCTTGCCTGTGAAGCCTAAGGACCCCTGTTCAAGGCATGATTCCCCAGGACCCACATTAGCCAGATGCACAAGGGGGCGAACGCATCTGGAGTTCATTTGCAGTGGCTGGAAGCCCTGGCGCGCCCAGCCCATTCTCTCTCTCTCTGTCTCTTTCTCTGTCACTCTCAAATAAATAAATAAACGAAAAAAACTTTTTTTAAAGTTTAAAAGGGGCTGGAGAGACAGCTTAGGACCCAGGTTCATTCCCCCAGAACCTATGTAAGCAAGACATACACACAAGGTAGCAAATGCATCTGAAGTTCATTTGCAGCAGCTGGAGGCCCTGGAGCAACCATTCTGTCTCTCTATACCTGCTTCTTTCTCTCTCTCTCTCTCACACACACATACAATTTTGTTTTAAGTTTAAAAACCATGGGGATTATTGGCAAAACACCAAATCATAATGTTTCAATCTGGCTATGAATTATGATTCTCTTTATGAATCACTCTCCAGTGGTAAGACCATCTTAAGTAAAGCAGGCAAGCAAGCAGTAGCCACTCATCCTCCAGAACCCTGGGAGCTCCTTTGATACCAGTGCAAGAAGGTTCTCCATGATTTCCTGTCATAGCAGGATGTGTGCCTCAAGAGCCCTCATTCATTTGTTTATCACATGACAGAATTTGCCAAAGCAATCGGGAAACAGATGTCTCACAATTCCTAAATTCAAATTTAAATGCAAGGTTACAGCAAGTAAAACAATGTGGGTATTAACATAAAGACAGACATACATAATGAGACAAAATACATAAGGAGGCAAAACAGCACAGGAAAAATATCCCCACATATATAGGCAAAAGGTTTTCAAAAAGGATGCCAACAGCATTCTGTTTTGGCTATTTATAGTCCTATAAGATTCCCTTGCACTTTAAGGAGGATTTTTCTATATCTGAAAAAATGTTGTAAACTGTCTTTACAGACCTTTATCCACATCAAAAGTTAAAAGGGGCATGGGAGACGGCTTATTGGTTAAGACATTTGCCTGCAAAGTCTAAGAACCCCTGTTCAATTCCCCAGTACCTACATAAAGCCAGATGCACAAGGTGACACATGCATCTGGAGTTCATTTGCAGTGGCTGGAGATCCCAGCACGCCCATTCTCTTTCTCTCTCTCTATTTGCATCTTTCTCTCTGTGTCTCTCTCAAATAAATAAATAAATAAAAATGTAATATTTTTTAAAATTGTCAAAAGTTCTCAGTGTGGTGGCACATGTCTTTAATCCCAGCACTAGGGAGGCAGAAGTAAGAGGATCACTGTGAGTTTGAGGCCAGCCTGGAACTACAGACTAAGCTCCAGGTCAGCCTAGAGTGAGCTACCTTGGAAAAACCAAAAAACCAAACAAGTTAAAAAAAAAACAACTAAATTTTATCCAGCATTGCTTTAAAACTGGAAAAGCAAACAAACTCAAAACTTCTAATTTATGTACCTTATTAACAAAAAAATATTGACTTCTACTTAGGATCTGCATTTTTACAAATGAAATACATTACATTTAGCACAATAATCTTACAAAGATCTTCATTTTAAGTACAGAATCTCCAAAACAGACAACAATGCCCAAACCACTGATTGTGTCTTACCGGCCAAGGCTAGCTGAAGCCCGCTGATGTCCACAGACTGACCCATGTTTCCAACGTCCATCAATGCAATCTGGCGAGGTGTCTTTTTAAAGAGTTCCCTTGGGGGTGCCAGCATCAGCTGGGAAAGAAAAAACTTTTCTGGTGGAGTTATAGGAGGCAAAAATCCTGCAAACAGAAATGTATACCAATTTCTCCAATGGCTACTATGAAAAATTAACTTTAATCTGGTAAAATTAGCATTTGCTATTTGCTACTTCAAGCTACATATTTTTATAATTTTTAATCAAATTAATCTATGAACTATAAAAGTCATTTGAAATTCTATCACCTGTAGAACTATCAATTAAACAAGATTTTTTGGGGAGTCTCTCTCTAGCCCAGGCTACCTGAAACTCACTCTGTAGTCCAGGCTGGCCCACAACTCACATGATCCTCCTGCCTTAGCCTCCCCACATGCTGGGACTATAGGCGTGGGCTACCATTCTCACTGAAGAGTTTTTTTATTAAAATTTTTTATTTTTTAATTTTTATTAACATTTTCCATGATTATAAAATATATCCAATGGTAATTCCCTCCCTCCCCACCCCCACTCTTTCCCATTTGAAATTCCATTCTCCATCATATTACCTCCCCATTACAATCATTGTAATTACATATATACAATATCAACCTATTAAGTATCCTCCTCCCTTCCTTTCTCTTCCCTTTATGTCTCCTTTTTAACTTACTGGCCTCTGCTACTAAGTATTTTCATTCTCACGCAGAAGCCCAATCATCTGTAGCTAGGATCCACATATGAGAGAGAACATGTGGCGCTTGGCTTTCTGGGCCTGGGTTACCTCACTTATTACTGAAGAGTTTTGTAATGATTAAAAATGTTATCGCCGGGCATGGTGGCGCACACCTTTAATCCCAACACTCAGGAGGCAGAGGTAGGAGGACTGCCAGGAGTTCGAGGCCACCCTGAGACTACATAGTGAATTCGAGGACAGCCTGAGCAAGAGTGAGACCCTACCTTGAAAAACCAACAACAACAACAAAAAAAATGTTGTGTTTGGACTGGAGAAATGGCTTAGTGGTTAAGGCGTTTGCTTACTAAGCCAAAGAACCAAGGTTCAATTCCCTAGGACCCACATAAGCCAGATGCACAAGGGGGTGCACACAACTAGAGTTCATTTGCAGTGGCTGGAGGCCCTGGAGTGCCTGTTCTCTCCCTTCCTCTCTCTCTCAAATAAAAAATAAAATATTTTTTAAAATGTTATGTTCTAAAAATCAATAATTTTTTTTAAAAATGTGTTCTAAAAGTGCTTCAGGGCTGCAGAGATGGTTTAGTGGTTAAGGAGCTTGCCTGTGAAGCCTAAGGATCCAAGTTCAATTCCCCACAACCCACATAAGCCAGATGGACATGGTGGCATATGTGTCTGGAGTTCATTTGCAATGGATAGTCACCCTGGTGCGCCCATTCTCTCATAAATAAAAATATTTTTAAAAGTGCTTCAATTCTTGCAAAGGATCAAGCTTATATATGCTAGCATTAAGGAATAGTTTTCTGGAAACTGGAGACATAGCTTAGTTGGTAGTGTGTCTGCCTCGCATGTATGGGGCCCTGGGTTTGCTTTTCTGTCTAAGAAAGTGTTTGTGTAGAAGTTGAAAAGCTAGAAGGAAGCAATCAGTATCAACACACCTGCTTAGATACAAAGTGCAGCTACACTCCCCACAGGCTCCATTTTGCCTTTTGTCACATAATTCACTTGTTCACCAAGCCCGCTCTCAACCTGCAATATTCCAGAGCACACCTGGCTTCATCTAGCATGCACCACACCCTCGGATTCCATCTGGGAGCCAGACTGCATCCCCTCCTCTCCTGCCCAGACAACAGGAGTTCCTGGTTTTTGTGGGGGGTGGGGTGGAAGACTGCTTACTTTTAATTCCCTTGTCAGTGATCAGACATGCACCACCCATTTTAGCCCCTTCCAATCCTCAATCACACTCTCTCCCCCTTAACATTATTACATTTCTAGCATGTAAATCTAATCACAGTACTTGACCTGTTTGCATAGAATTAAACTTCTACATCACTACAGGATTTTTTAATAATCGAATCCCCATCCACCTACCAGAGCACACCTCTTCTGCTTGAAGAGGTGTGATCCACGGATTCCTTCCTTGGCAATAGACCCCCCTTCACTGTTTACAGTAGTACATATGAACTAGGTATAGGAAGACACTGTATTTGAGAATGACATATGACAGGATGGTTTGCCTAACCTGCAAAGGAAATCAAAGGACTTTGGACCTAAATCCCATATTGTCCCTGCCTCTAACAAACTGGCTGGATCTGACAGTGGTGTTGCATTCACTTTCTGGGAAGTCATAACTTAATTTCCAGAAAGCCAAGGAAAAGTACCTCTACCCTCAGGGTATCTCAGTCCTTAGGAGAAAGGGTTGTGCAGAAAGGCAAGAAGAATGCTGTAGATCCAGAGGCAACAAAGTTCTGCAGTCCTACCAAAACCCTTATCCTCTCTATGCCTAGCCTGTAGAATGCAGAGAATGCAGCTGGAGTAGGTGCATCTAGAAGATCCTGGGTTTGATCCCTCGCCCTGAAGCAGACCAAAGCTTTTTTGTTGTTGTTGTTTTGTTTTGTTTTTGGGGGGTGGGGTCTTAGCATCGAATCTGCTTTTAATCTCACCAATACTGCTACGAAAGTATATATTCTGCAATAAACCTAGACGACATGCGTCTGTTAAGTCGAAATCCAAAGCTACCTTCTATCTTCTGCCAGCATCCCACTATAACAGACCAAGGCAGGAGCTGCAAAATCATTATGCGCTGTGTAATGTTCATATCCACCCAAGTACTCCTTGGGTTCTCAATATGGACTTCCCTTGGTGAGTGCTCTGTGACTTAAAAACGGGGACAGATCAAGAGTTGTTAGTTATAACTTCATAGACCTTAGGATTTGACAATAATAAACGACTAAAAAACGAGTTAACATTGAAAAATGATTTGAAACGGCTGAGATGAGTAATTTTGGTGCCACGTATTTGTAACAAACTTGCAATTTAGCTACCACTTCCCTCGAGTGTGGGGAGGACGGCCTTCTCCCAAAGGGGCTAAGTTTCCTGACCAGTGACGCCCGGAGGCGCAGGCGGGCCACGGCGCAGCTGGCTTCGCGGGTACCTGAGAGCGGAGGCCGGTCGGGCTCCTGGCCGCCGCGGGCGGGCGGCGCGGGGTTGAGCAGGTGTGCGAAGCTGGCCGCGAAGGGGTTGGCGGCGAGCGGCTCGGTGCGGTACATCTCCCAGAGCAGGTAGAGCGCCGTGAGGCGCTGCGCCGCGCTGGGCAGCAGGTCCGGCTGCTGCAGCAGCATCACCAGCACCGAGCCCAGGCGGAAGTGGTCGGCCTTGCTGAAGTAGTGGTGGAAAGCGGTGGACAGGCCCTCGAAGGTGCTGCCGCCGCCCGCCTCCTCGGAGATGATGCTCAGGAGGCTCGAGAGTTCCTTCGGGGTCAGGCTCATCTTGCCCGCGGGGCCTCCAGAGCCTCCACTCCCCGGCCCGGGGCCGCCCCTGAACGCCGACGCTTCACGAGTTCCCCTGGGCTCCGCAGCTGAGAGAAGCCGGCAAGGGGCCGAGATCGCCCCGCCGCCGGGCATTAACTTCGCCCGCCGGCCCTGTTCCTTCGCCCAAGTGGCCCAGTTGCCCGCTCTCTACGTCCCCACGGCCGTAAAGCGCGCAGACCACGACAGCGTCGCAAAACAAATACACCGCGAAAGCCAGTCGGCGGCGGAACCGAGGTACAGCGCAGATCCAGAACAGATGGGCGGGGAGAGGCCCAGAGAGCATCAATCACGCGGGGTGGGCGGGAGCCACGACCGGAAGTGGGCGTGGCGTTCAGGGAGGCGTGGCCGGGCTGGCGGTAGTGTTTTGATCTTTGATCTTTGATCCGTTGGTGCGGCCTGAAAGCGGACCCTTAGGAATCCCTCCGACATAGGTGCCTGACGCTGCATCGTCCCAGGAAATGTCGGCTACTTAGCGGTTGAAAAGCATTTCAGGTGGTTCATGTAAACTATTGTAAATGCAAAGACTGCACACATACCTCCTAACCAAACTAAGTTTACAGAAATGGAATCATATAAAGTACATACGCTTTTGCACATTGTTATTTAAACAAAGTTTTGAGAAAATACAAGCCACTAGGGACACTTGGTTATGACCAGCTGACGTCCTTGTGAATATCAGAGTCTGTAAGACAGTTGAGGAAAGACAAATGTTTCTAAGGCTGCTATATCAGTGATTGTTTTTGTTGCAGTTTACTGGACCATATAGGACTGTGTTCACAAGAGATTGACGAAAGAAGCCGACTCATCAGAGACTTCAAGATTGGTACTGGGCCTTTGTTGCTTCACCAAGCCCCATGGTGGGATATGCTCTTTATGAGGTAGGAGAGACTCTAGGAGTCTGAAGGATTAATAGCAGCATATGAAACATGATTAGGTTCATAAAATGCTAAAGGACTCATAAGACAATGAGAACCAGAAAAGGGAAACAGAGGGAGGGGTCTGTCTGGGTCACGCAAAAACAAATGTAACAAGATTTGTGTGGAGCCAGAGTTCCTAGGGAAGAAAATGACAAAAAAGCCAAATTCCATGCTTATGAGCCTCTCGAGGGTTTCAAAGCCTGAACCAAAGTTTATTTAAGGTATAAACATAATAAAACAGTGCCATGTAGGCAGTTAACCACATAGAGTAACTCTTGTACGTCTTTCCTGTAAGAAAGAACACTGTAGGGTAGAAATTGCCCAGTCTGGGGATGTTTTAGCAGCCAGGCATAGGCGATAGAAAAGTGACCACTTCAGTCACAGCCCAGAGTCTGTCAGACCTGGGTAGCTAGTGCAAGGGGCAAATATATAGCATGTACTGAGGGCATGGTGGGCAGGAGTATATCCCAGATCTGCCTTGGCCCTGGGCTGGGCCACACAGCTTGAATTGGCCCCATCAAGCTTGTTGGAAACAGGGAGATGCATGACAGCCATGTAACAGCATCCTAGGATAAGGAGCATGGACAGCTCATGGAGAATGAGTCATGAAGAATGGCTGTGAAGGACTAAGAGTGCCTTCCATCCATGCCACTGTATCAAGATTATTTCTTACAGGCAATAAGTGATAAAAGTGATGGAATCTGGCACACCCCTTTAATCCCAGCACTTGGGAGGCAGATACCCGAGGATTGCCATGAGTTTGAGGCCATTCTGAGACTACAGAGTGAACTCCGGGTCAGCCTGAGCTAGAGAAAGACCCTACCTTGAAAAAAAGAAGTGATGGAATCTACTAATCCTTTCCTTTAGTGTCCCTTTGGCTGCTGGTTCCTGGGATCAATGGCTGCTTCCTTAGAATGGTGGGTGTGGGCCTTAAAAGATCCTGCCCAGTCTTTGTAAAAAGATTTAATTTAGAGAAACATCTGAAAGACGTTCAAGCACACCTAAAGGAGTGACTGCAGGAAATCAGTTCACATAGATTGTTGCAGGGCCCAGGCTCAGTTGTGAAATCCTTGGGAGATTCTGTTTGGGTAAAGTGCAGATGGCACCCAATGAGAAAAATCCTACAACAGCCTATGCCTGTAAACATTAAAACAATGGTTAAGCAGTTGGAACAAAAGTACCCTGTGTGGGTGGGAAAAGACACACCCTGAAGCCATGAGGCAACAAAACAAAAATCAGAGTGCCAGGTACAGGTTACCTCCCAGTTGTGGTTTGACTGTCAGATATCTCCAATAAGTTCATGTGTTTGGTTCTCAGCTGGCAGTGCTCTTTAGGAAGTTTGTAGAATCTTTTAGAGGTAAAGCCTTGCTGGCCAAGCTATGTCACTGGGGGTGGGTCTTGAGTTTTTATAGCCTAGCTCCATTTTTTTTGCTCTCTGCTTCCTGTCTGTCAATGTGATGAGTGAACTCCCAGCTCCAACCCACATGCCTTCCCACCATGTTGGACTCTACCCCATGAAACCATAAGCCAAAAGTAAGCCCTTCCCTTCCTTACGTTGCTTTAGGTCAGGTATTTGTTAACAGCAACGAGAAAGGAACTAATGCACTTCCTATAAGTTGTTGTCCAGGGAGGCCCTCATACCATAAGGCTATTGACATTGTTATTGGAGGCCCATCAGAAATAGATGGAAAGACCCTATTGCTAAATGCACCACACGCTGGTTACAGGAATGGAATACTCAAAACTGGGTCTCAGCTGGAATCTTCCTTCTTGCTTGCTAACTTTTATAGTGCTGGAAAGCACCATACAGGTTGTTAAGAACTGTCATAATAGGGCTGGAGAGATGGCATAGCGGTTAAGCGCTTGCCTGTGAAGCCTAAAGACCCCAGTTCGAGGCTCGGTTCCCCAGGTCCCACGTTAGCCAGATGCACAAGGGGGCGCACGCGTCTGGAGTTCGTTTGCAGAGGCTGGAAGCCCTGGTGCGCCCATTCTCTCTCTCTCCCTCTATCTGTCTTTCTCTCTGTGTCTGTCGCTCTCAAATAAATAAATAAAAAATTTTAAAAAAAAGAACTGTCATAATACTGTTGCTCAGTTATGGACCCTATGTGCTACATTATCAGCATACTAAGTACAATGTGTCCACTAGTATAATAATTGCACAGTTGTTATGGGTATGATCTACTGGATTTAAGATCTGCTTCATAGGAGGGAGTTAACATCTCATACTATAAGCTCAGTGCCTACAACTTGAGAGATACTAGGTCCTAGTGGGGAAACTACTCTTGTGTTTGCTAAATAGCTGTACCTGTCAAATTATCTTTGCATTATTTATACTTATGTCCATAGATTACTGCTGCTATCAGCCTTGCTCAGAGTTTGTTTCTTACAGTGGACAGAAGCATGTACCCCATGCACATGTGTACAGAGGAGGGTGTTGGGTAACCTCCTGTATTGCTTTGTTGCCTTAGATCCCTGAGACAGAGTCTTTCTGTGAACCAGGAGCTGCCATTTTTTGTTTGGACAGCCCCAGAAGTCCCCATGATCATCCTGTCCCTGCCCTCCTCAGTGCTGGGGTCGTCATGCCCAGTGTTTTTTTACATGGATGCTGGGGACCAAACTCAGGTCCTCATGTTTGTACAGCAAGCCCTCTTACTGATGGAGCCATCTCCCCAGCCTGGTCCTTTTGATTATTTTACATATAAGTGCCACCAAAAAGTATTTTTGGATTATTTCCCTTGGCATAATGTCCTCCAGGTTCATCCATGTTATCACAAATGGAAACATTTCCTTCTTTTTAAAAGTCACATAGCATTCCATTGTATATTATTTTTGAACATTTATCTGTGGACTAATGCTTAGTTGATTTCATGTCTTGGCTACTGGAACAATGATGCCATGAGTGTGTGATTCAGATGTCTCCTCAAAATACTAAGTTCGGGCTGGAGAGATGGCTTAGTGGTTAAGCACTTGCCTGTGAAGCCTAAGGACCCTGGTTCGAGGTTCGGTTCCCCAGGTCCCACGTTAGCCAGATGCACAAGGGGGCGCACACATCTGGAGTTGGTTTGCAGTGGCTGGAAGCCCTGGTGCGCCCATTCTCTCTCTCTCCCTCTATGTGTCTTTCTCTCTCTGTCTGTCACTCTCAAATAAATAAATAAATAATGAACAAAAAATATATTTTAAAAAGTTAGGTTCTTTAAAAAAAAATACTAACTTCACTTTCTGTGGATATATACTCAGCAGTAAGACTGGTAGAAGATATAGTACCTCTACTTGAGGGAGACCGGTGTTGTAGGGAGCAGGTTCCTGAGGGAGGATGGTGCCCCAGGCTGTGCATCCTGAGGGAGCAGCATGCCATGGTATGTAGGGTGTGGGGTCCTGAGGGAGCACAGCAGCACAGTGCCATGAACTAAGGGGTCCTGAGCGGGGAGAGTGCTGTGGGGTGTGGGGTACTGGATCATGAGGGTGGACAGTACCCAGAGTGCAGCTCTGGAATGGTTCAGTGTAGATTGGGATGTCATTGGCAGTTCTATGACCTACTATGGTATTTGCTCTAGTCAGTTCTGAATGTGACCAGCATGTGTCATGGTTTCTAACCAAACACACATACAGGGCAGAATGCAGTAAAATTGTATTTGTTTCCAATAGTATTTGACTATGGGTAACATTGTGAGCATTATGGGTACATTGATAACTGGCCTTTGGGTGATTTCCCTTCAAGTAGATTGAATAGTACTGCACTCTGAAAGAGCTCAGACTGGTCAGGAGAACTAAGGCTTATAATATGTGATGATAGGATTAGCACTTACCACTTCCTTTTAAATCTTCAAGTATATTTATAAAGATATTCACAATTATCTGTGTGCATACTTCTTATTGGTCATCATAGCTATGTACTTATATACACATCAGTATAAATCAAAAGCAAATCTCTACATTCTTAGTCATCAGTCTTTACATCTCATCCTGTTTCTACTTTGGTGTGATAAAATAATGATTATTAGTTGGGTAACTATGAGAAAACAATTACTGGTTTGGTGATGAGACTCTGGAAGAACAGTGCATTGGAAAAGTATATGTAATTGATATCTCTAGCATTCTGGATAGCCTACAACTCATAAGGTAAATAACTTTTCAGTCCAATAACAAATAATACACACCCTTATGAACTTTCACAGAAGTTGAAATTAAATGTAGTGAATAAACCTACAATGACTAAGGATCAAAGTCACAATGTTAAACATAATTATTACCATGTAATGTAGAAGAAATATTAAAACATTTTTTGAACAGTACTATCAGCTAGGAACCTAGAATTCAGAACATCTAAGTTCATGGGGGACACGTGAATCAAACTACCACATTCCACCCTGGCCTCCATAAGCTGATAACCACACATGATATAAAATATAATGTATTCATCCAACTTTAAAAGTCTCCATAATTTTTGTCAATCCCAGTGCTGTGCAAACATTCCCATTATCCAAGGTCTTTTAACTGAGCCATAATACAAAAATAAAAAAAAAAGAAAGAAGAAAACCATAATGGCACAGAATAAACACACTGCAATAGATGGCACTGAGCTGGCCCAATTTCAATGGATGTAATGTCTCAGACAATTTCAGCTGAATAGGCAGAAGTTTCAGCCCAAAGATTTCATTTCTGTACTACATCCCTTTGCTCACACCAGTCCATTTCTACACAAAGCAGTACTGCACAAGTTCTCAGGACATGTGCCTAACAGCAAGCGTCTCACACAACCTGTCTCTAGCCCAGTACAGACAAAGCTTTTCCTCACCATCATAAGCCAAACCTCACAGTCCATAGTTTGTACTGCATTCAGGTCTTTCAACTGACCAGAATAGTCCATCAAGCTATACTTACAGAATCTCTTAGGCCAAGGTTTCAAATCCTTTTACATTTCTCTTAAAACTTAGCTCCAAAAGGCCAAAGCCACACAGACAGGTGTCTAGCAGCAAATGACACCACTTCTTGATAACAATGTTACTGTTGCAGTCAGGTTCTCGTCGCTGGCAGAAATCACTCAACCAAGAGCAGCTTCCGGGGGTGGGGGGAGGGAAGGTTTATTTTGGCTTACAGACTTGAGGGGAATCTCCATAATGGCTGAGGAAAAAGATGGCATGAGCAAAGGGTGGATGTCACCCCCTGGCCAACATAAGGTGGACAATAGCAACAGGAGAGTGTGCCAAACACTGGCAAGAGGAAACTGACTATAACACCCATAGCCCACCTCCAACAATACACTACCTCCACAAGGCATTAATTCCCAAATCTCCATCAGTTGGGAAGCAGAAAACCTAAGTTTATGGGGGACACCTGAATCAAACTGCCATATTTTCCTACATTAGCATAATGTATTGGTCTCTCACATACAGTTGGATTAAAGCCCTCAGGAGTCAACAGGCACCAGATCCCCATCATGCCCAATGTCACTATGAAGGCCCTGGTCTTAACCAAGTATGAACCTCCCACAATGAAGGCAACTACATGTCATAATAAACTATTACCAGAAAAAGAAATAAGCATAAAAGTAGTGATATTAATTAATAATATTAATTAATTAATGATATTAATGTTTTCACTGTAAAAATACTTTTTGCTGTATAAAAAGGAAGACTATATGAACATTTTACATTTTGTACCTGGTATTAATCCATTTTCCTAGGAAAATATATATTTTATCAAGGATTATTTTCTATATACCTACCTAATGGTAAATGTAGAATTTACATATGTGGAAGAGTGGAGGTTGACATACACTGACAGATGTGAAGAAAGTATGGTCATTTTGCAGGGCTTCGCAATGGTCTGTGATAGAACTCCCACTTCATAACACTTTGGAAAGGATTTATCTACTCAGAGAAGGGTTGTCTCACTCACATTGCTTTAGGTTCCTATTAGTGCTGAAAGAAGTATGCCCCATTATTCTTCAGGGTTCTCTTGGCCTGTGTTTTCCTGTCAAGGATCCAAACCATGATTTTTAACCAATTACATCATTAAGTCTAACCATATAGACTAAGCTGTAGACCTTTGCCTTATCAAGCAACAGCCCTGGATACTTAATCCTTGCAGCAGGATCTGACGGTTACTTTGTGTCCTTCTAGTTGCTTCTCAGAAAAAAGACGATGCAGAGGAGGACAAAGAAAAGGAGATATGTCAAGGTAATGTGGACTTTCATGTTTCTATAACAGAAAGGTTACTTTCATAATTCCTTTATTTTTGGTGACTATCACATATGAACAATAAAATTAATTACATGCACTATAAGTATTAGAATGTTTTCCTAGGATGAGGAAGAAATTGAATTTTACCAATGCATCTCTGATTTCAAGTAACATACAAAATTTCAGTGCAGGTTGCAGACTGTATGTTCTCACACCTTTCTGGAGCACGTACTTCCATTCAGAATAAAGTTGTTCGTTTTTCATTCAGAAGTGGACAGGCATACCATATAAGTAAAGCATGCATTTTTTTCATTAAATGATCTCTCCATTGAGTCTGGGCAATATTATGGTTTGGAGAGAGCTTAAGAGAGTCACCAAGGGCTCTTCTGGTAGAAGCCTCAAATGTCCAGCATTAAGGTACTGAGGTGATGAAAGCTTTGAATCATGAGGCATGGTATATGTGATTGGGACATGGAGACACCACCACTACTTTAGAATGGATTCATTAATTCTCACAGGAGTAGACTGTTGTGAAGCTTCTCTGCCATATTGTTATGTATCTGAGGAACTCTAATTGCAGGCCAAGCAAACAGAAGAGAATGATCTGGGATATGAATCAGCAAAAGGGCAAAAATATTTTCTTCATACAGTGCCCAGCCTCACTTGTCTTGTGACAGCATACCTAACAGACTTAGTCTTTGATTTGACTACTCTTTCCCTTCCTTGCTCCCATTACCACAAGTGACTGGGAATCAGAGACCTGGGTAAAGAGAACTCAGCATGCTCTGGGCCTCAAAATGTTTTCTCCTTTCTACATTTCAGGAAACAGCAAAAATAGGTGGAATTGATATATATTCTGGAATCATTTTTCTATTACCATACATTTCAACATTTCCTAACTGAAATCTTAGATTCTAATAGTACCTTAAAAAGCTCTCTAGCTGTGTGATTCAAAAGCCATAATGTGTACCACACATGTGTATGAGATAGGGTAAGGGCTAAGGAAAGAGGGGGCCCAAGGAACAGCTCTGATTCTGGCTAAGGCAAGGGGGAGGAGCTGGGGTTAGGGTAGGCAAAGTTAATCTGTGACAAGCAGAGGCATGAGTTAATGTTAGGGTCTAGTATTGTAAGTCAGCATCAGACAGGGGAGCCTATTGGTCTGAATCATTGTTAATATTGTAGTTATGTTTTTCTTATTGGGTGATTAAGATCATGTATGCTGCCAGAATTAACTGTATATATATTGGGAGTTCAATAATGGCACTGTAGGAGAGACTTTCAGAGACCTGTGAGGAGTTCTATGACTCTCAGTATTGTCATCTGTTAGGGTAAGGCAAGACCATGCTGACCAGGTGGGCCTTCCTCTTTTGGGAAACCTGGAGGACTGATTTTCCTCTGACATGACTCTCCTGTCACAGATACACTGACTTGAACTTTTTTCTGTTATCAAAAAGACAGGTAACTTACCAGCGGCTAGAAGTTCAAGTGTCCCATCATCTGCTGTGGCTTTTTTTTTTTTTTAATTTATTTGAGAGTGACAGACAAAGAGGCAGATAGAGAGGGAGAGAGAATGGGCATGCCAGGGCCTCCAGCCACTGCAAACAAACTCCAGAAGCATATACCCCCTTGTGCATCTGGCTAACATGGGTCCTGGGGAATTGAGCCTTTAACTGGTTTATTTTTATTTATTTATTTGAGAGCAACAGACAGAGAAAGAGGCACAAAGGGTGGGGGGGAGAGAGAGAGAATGGGTGTGCCAGGGCCTCCAGCCACTGCAAACAAACTCTAGACACATGCACCCATCTGGCTTATGTGGGTCCTGGGGAATTGAGCCTCAAACCGGGCTCCTTAGGCTTCACAGGCAAGCCCTTAACCACTAAGCCATCTCTCCAGCCCTACAAGATTATATTTTAGGGCAGGAAACATGTCTTAAGTACCAATACTTCTATAAGCAATGAACTTAAGATGCCAGAAATTAAGTTAATTAAGTGAAACCTTGACTGAAACTGATTATACATAGCTTAAGAATACAATAATACTTGGTGGCCAGGCGTGGCGGCACATGTCTTTAATCCCAGCACTCAGGAGGCAGAGGTAAAAGAATTGCCGTGAGTTCAAGGTTACCCTGAGACTACATAGTGAATTCCAGGTCAGCCTGGGCTAGAGCAAGACCCTACCTCAAAAAATCAACAACAACAACAACAATAACAAAACCCTTGGTCATTGTTGAGTTAAGCAAGCCTGATTTTAACATACATTAGAGATAATATGACAGACACAAAGAATTTCTTAAATAAGTACCTTTTACCAATTAATAATTTTAAGGTTTACCTAAAGAATATTTATAACTGTTACATGAAGCTTAGACAAACTATGTTAACATTGTTTGTATTTCCATGTTTTAAGTATCAGTATCTCTATAAGCACTAACAAAGTATGGCCCTGGCTGCTATGTAGTCTCATGATGGCCTCAAACTCATGACAATCCACCTACCTATGCCTCATGAGTACTGGGATTAAAGGTGTTCACCACCATGCCCAGCTAAGCAACTAAGATGGAAGCTTTTATTCGGGAAAAATGAGCTGCAAGGACTGACTCTCAAGAGTGGAGCAGTCAACTTTGAGATTACAGATAGTGGGCTATATAGAGTTTTTCAGTTGTGGGAAGGTGAGAAAGGGAAATAGCTAGAATATGAGACCAGATGGGAGATAAGGAGGCAGGAAACCTAGACCTGGGGCATTGTTAGGCAAGGAAGAGATAGTGGCTGGGCAGTTCCCTGAGGAATGTGGATGACCCACTTCCTTACGTCTCTGCCACCTTCCTGCTGTCCTCTGTGACTCCATTTTGTCCTGACCTAACAATCACTAGTCACTAAGAGTTCCGGTCTCTCAGAGTTGGGGATGTATTCAGGTTGGTAGAATGCTAGCTTTGTATGCAGAGGCCCTTAGTTTAATCCCCAGAACAGACAAAAAAAGTCTAGCTTTCCCCTGCATATCTGTGGTACTCAAGTGTACAAAGATCCTAAACACTATCATGATTGCCTCAGTGATCAAAAACTGATAGCATCTGTGCATCTGTCTGTACACATTCACAAGTGTGAATGATATGAAAAGCCTACATGTCCTAGTCAGATCATAGGGTCTGAAGATAGGAAACAGTCCTCAGGCAAGTGTGGTGGGTATTGTCAAAATTAAGCTTCTTCTAAGCATTTCTCCTTCCAGTAAGAACTGCTGAAATGCCTTAGCATATCATGGTAGATAGATTCAGGTTTGCTGAGATGAACTTCCTGACCAGGTACAGTTATGAAGTTATTGAAGCTTACAGATCCAGGGGAAGTTCCATAATGGTAGAAGAAGCTGGCCTGCTTCACAGGTCCAAGCAGAGAGAGAAGCACAAGCCAAAAAGCTGAAATCCAGAAGCCACACAGCACAGCACACTTCAAGAACTCCAGGTAGGCACACTTTGCATATCTTTGTATTGAAATCCCAAACCCAGCACCAAACCTTAACATCTGTCCAGTGACACTGCTCCATCCAGGTGGCTACAGATGCAAACTACAAACTAATAAAACACTGAATATATTGGGGACCATCTGTTCAAACTACCACACATATTGAACCATATTATTATAATTCAGAAGAGCAAGTTTATATACAGTTTATATACAGTGTCCAACAAGAACTGCAATCACCACTTGGTTGTTAGTCTGGGCTCAATCATTCTTTTGGTAGTGCATTGTAAAGATGAGCTAGACTCTGCTCAGAAGATACTTTGACTTATAGATGGTCTCTGTTGACTGGGAAGGAAGTCCAGCCAATGCATTTATATCATTAGCATTGAAAAATATGAGTGTATATCGTTGTTTCTAAAATGTCTTGAGCATCAGGATATGTTTATATGGTTGGGCCTCAGTCATAGAAGGCCTTGTTTAAGATGAGCTGGGACAGGCTAAGGATGTTGCTTGCCTTACATGCATGAATCCCTGTGTTCAACCCCTGGTAATTCATGCAACCAGGCATGGTGGTGCACACCTGTAATCCTCCCCCTAGGGAGGGAGCAGGATTATTAGCTCAAGGTCCTCTTTAGCTACATTGGCAAGTTCAAGGCTAGCTAGTGTCCATCTCCAAGCAACCAAAAGAAAAGAAGCTAAGGCTTTTTTATTGTTCACGTTTGGTGTGCAGGAGCTTGTAGACTGGAACGCAGACTTTGAGGAGGAGAGCATGAGCGCAGAGGGCGCACGTGAGCGCTAGACCGCCACAGCCCTTCTCAGGCAGGCTGCATCCAGCCTGCAGACTGCAGAGAGCAGATGGCCCTGAGGAGGGGTACGGGGGGAACAGACACCCTTCATTAAATCACATCCGGCCTGGCCACTTTTTCCTTCCGTTCATGTTGGGGTGCTTTCCAGTGTGGAGCATTGGAGAGCAAATATATAGTGGTCAAGCACCATGTTTTCACTGATTTACAATTACTTCAACTTGGAGTCATGGTGGGGCACATAGTCACTCTTCTCCTGTCAGTGTGGTTATCTGACCATCAGAAGCAGTCAAGAGAGGCATCTTATCATGTGAATATCCTGGTGAAGGGAGATCTAGAGCTGTAGTAACCAAGGTCCCTTTCCTGACTTCCTTTTGAAGGAAACTTTCCTAGTTCTATTCAGGTTGGGAAATGTAGAAGATCCCTCCTTGTTTCTGTGAGGGAGTTTGGTCACAGTGATATGGAAGGACCTAATACAGTACCCTCAGATGAAAAGTAGGAGGAATAGACGGCCTCTGCCCTGCCTCCCTCACTGAGGTTGATGCCTTGTACTGCTGGGGAGTTGCAAAGCATCCTGTTTAGGTAAAGAATGAAAGTAAACATTTATTCTCAAGTGCTCTGGAGACATCCAAACGTGCTCTTTGGATTCAACCTGTCCTGTCTAGCTCATTCCTCTGGCATTTAACAAATGTCACAGGGCCCTTCAGAAAGTCAGCCCTTTCTTTAAATGCTGCTCATTATTACTTTTAGACACATAGTATTTATAGAGGGAGGGCCTGGTGAAATTGCAGTCTCCTAGTACAAGAGCTGAGAGCAGAGGGACCTCAGGAATCTCATTGTGTTCATTGTCATGGGGTTCTGAAAGGAATTTGCATGCTGACTACCAGGCACCAAACCCACAGCTTATTCATGCTGCTCCTTCCTGCATGTATCCCACCCACATAAATTCAGTCTTTAGGTATATTGCATGTAATGTATAGCAAGGGTACAGTGAACACCATCACCTTCCAGAAGCCCCCTTGTGGAAGAATTGACTGCACTTGAAAGCATGTAATGAGACCAAATATCTGGCCCTGGAATACTGATTTCCCTCCATTTTCCTGTCATTAAATTGACATAACTCTAATGTTAATGCATTCCTGGTAACAAGGATAAGGAAATCCCTGAGACCTCGATGTATTCATCTCCAAACAGACAAACATCACAGCCATGGGAAAGGTACTGTAGAAATTAAATAATTACACTGAATTAATAGTAACTATAGATTATATTATACTATATCCCTTATGTAAAATTATGAAGAGTTTTAGCAGTATTGCTAACAATATTTTTATTTATTTGAGAGAGGAAAGTATAGGCATGTTAGGGTCTCCTGCTACTTTAGATACATTTAGATACATTTGCTACTTTGTGCATCTGGCTTCATGTGGGTAATGGGGAATTGGACCCTGGGCCATCAGGCTTTACAAGCAAGTGACTGTAACCACTGATTCATCTCTTCACAACAGCAGTATTTTTTTAGATGTGAAAAGTGCTTGTGTGTGTGTGTGTGTGTGTGTGTGTGTGTGTGTGTGTGTGTCTTTTTCGAGGTAGGGTTTCATTCTCACTCAGGCAGGCCTGGAATTCACTATGTAGTCTCAGGGTGGTCTTGAACTCACAGTGATCCTCTTACCTCTGCCTCCCAAGTGCTGGGATTAAAGGCATGTGCCACCACGCCCAGCTGAAAAGTGCCTTTTTAATCTAGTTTTTCAGTAGAGTGCCAATGACTCAATTAAAAAATATATTTAAAATTTAAGTTTTCTGGGGCTGGAGAGATGGCTTAGCAGTTAAGGCATTCTCCTTGAAGCCTAAGGGCCCAGGTTCACCTCCCAATTACACATGTAAGCCAGATGCACAAAGTGGTCCATGTGTCTAGAGTTCATTTGTGGTGTCTGGAGGCCCTGGTGTGCCCATTCTCTCTTCTCAAATAAATTAAATTTTTAAAAAATATTTTCTTAAAAAGTTGTTTCTTTGACTAGGGATTTTGCTCGGTGTTTAAGATGCTTGCCTGGACAACCTAAACACCCAATTCAGTTTCCCAGTACCTACATAAAGCCAAATACACAAAGTAGAGCATGCATCAAGAGTTCATTTGCAAAGGCTTGAGGCCATGGTACACCTATTCTCTCTCTCTACAAATATATAAATAAAAATATTTTTTGTAGCCGGGTGTGGTGGTGCACGCCTTTAATCCCAGCACTTAGGAGGCAGAGGTAGGAGGATCTCTGAGAGTTTGAGGCCACCCTGAGAATACATAGTGAATTCCAGGTCAGCCTGAGCTAGAGTGAGACCCTACCTTAGAAAACCAAAAACAAAACAAACAAACAAAAATATATTTTTTTCACTTAAGTTTTCTTAAACTCCAGCACTTGGGAAGTTGGTGTGGAGTGTCATTGTGAGTTTAAGGCCAACCAGGGTTAGACCAACTTCCAGGTTTGCCTGGGCTATAATGAATCCTTGCTCACAAAAACAGTAAGTTGAAAAATTTTAAACATCAAATTTTGTTTCTCATTGAAAGGTAGGCTACTAATTATCTATAATACATATCCTTCTAATATCTATCATTATTCTACACATTTAACCAATTTCTGAACATACCAGACTTCCCCAAAACTAGTTATATTATTACTAATAGTACTATTTGTATCTATATTTATACATTTGTTATAAAAACTGACTAACTGATACATTACATTCCAATGTTACCAGTTCTCACACCCCAATACACAGTTGGTCCTATTATTTGTTATTTGGGTCTTTTTTGCTTTTTAATATTTGCTACAATTGGTACACACAAATTGATACTTTCTATCTTTACTCAGTAATTCACATCTTTTCACTCCTTGTGTTGCATAGTTCTATGTTTCAAATAATTATACAATGACTTGTTTTTTTGCCATCACAGTATCAAACAGAAACTTTTTTTTAAAACCACACACATCCTCTGTGCTTCTAATTTCTTTTTCCTTTGCTAAGTTACTCCCAAAGCCTTTTTCCTGGTGTCATACCATGTAAATCAGAGAATACAGTGTATATTAGAGAGTCCATGCAACTCTGCTTTGCTAATCAATATACATTGAATATTCTGGGCACTCAAATTCTGTTTTACTTTTATTTTTGAGAGTGAGAGAAAGAGGGAGAGGGGGAGAGAGAGAGAGAGAGAGAGAGAGAGAGAGAGAGAGAGAGAGAGAGAGAGAAAACAGCATCCCAGGGCTTTTCAGCAGCTATGAACAAACTCCAAATGTGTGCATCCCTTGTGCACATGTACAACATTGCATGTGTCTCACTGTGCGTCTGGCTATGTAGGAGCTGGAGATTCAAACATGTGTTCTTAGACTACATAGGCAAATACTTTAACTGCTAAGCCATCTCTCCAGCCCAGCATCAAATTCTTTATACCATTGTTATGCCTTCCATATTCATAGGCCAATAGTGATGGCATGCCTGCGTGCTCATGGCCTCCTTGTTTCCAGACTGGCCAGGCTCTACAGTGTGCACCTTGTGCTCCCAGTGACTGCTGGGAAAACTCATGTTTTCTTCTTCACTGGCATCTGGAAGTGGGAGATGTGTGACCTGGTTTCATTTCTAATATTTATGTTTATTTCCCAGTTTTATTAAAGTCTGTGATGTTTTTTATCTTTTCTCAGAACGGTTGCATTTCTCTACATTATACCATTTCCTAACTAAAACTTTAGATTTTGGCCAGGCATGGTGGCACATGCCTTTAAGCCAAGCCCTTGGGAGGTAGTGGTAGCAGGATTGCCATTAGTTCAAGGGCATCCTGAGACTCCAGAGTGGATTCCAGGTCAGTAAGGACTATAGTGAGACCTTACCTAAAAACAAGCAAACAAACAAACAAACAAAACAAAAAACCCTTAGATTTTCTTTCATGTATTTATTTTGTGTGTGTGTGAGAGAGAGACAGAGAGAGAAAGAGAAAGAGAGAGAGAGAGAGAGAGGGAGAGAGAGGGGGAGAGAGGGAGAGAATTGGCATACCAGGGTCTCCAGTGGCTGCAACTGAACTTCACACATCCCTTGTGTTCATGTGTGACTTTGTGCACCTGACTTATGTGAGTTCTGGGAGTTGAACCTGGGTACTGGGTACTTAGGCTTCACAGGCAAGTGTCTTAACTGCTGACCCATCTCTCAATTCCAAAACTTAAATTTTTTAAATTATTACACTTTTTCAGTTCTCTACATTTCTATGTGTTACTTTTGTTATATTCTACACTCAATGAATTCTAGTTTCTTTTCTTCATTTCATGGATCTAATGAACAGGGATTACCCTATTACTTCAGACAATATTTTTGACAGCTTTGTTATTCAAATAGTAAGTATTTTGGAAGTTTTATTGCTTCTTCTACTGTCAATTTCTAATTAAAGTGCACATTGGTAAGCTACAAGTTGATCATGGAACAGCATGAAGTAGAATTGTGCTGGTCAACTTGTATGTGAATATTTTTTAAAACCATTTGCTCTGAGGTAGTTCTGAAATCTTTTATGTACAGACAATTATCAATAGAGAACTGTTAGATTCCTTAATAGAAGTCCTAGAAAGAGGCTTTGGAGGGAAGGCCTCTCAGTTCTACTCTCATGCACATGTCTTCAAAAACTTCATTTCCTACATGATGTGCCTGCCATGTTTTAGTCTAACCCTGAATGAGGAGTGGAGGTGGAGGCAGGGCAGGTAAAATATCATAAAACTGGTTGTTTTTGCTGCTTCCTGCATGAGTATACTTTCCTATTTCCCATATCATAAAGTACCTAAGATGTATTGTGGAGAAATTTGGAAATCTTTATGATTTTATGCTCACTGGTTTCTCACTATAGGCTTTATTCTTTTGAATAATCTTAGATCATAGTGGAAGAGATGGCTTAGAGTTTAAGGCACTTGCCTGCAAAGACAAAGGACCCAGGTTCAATTTCCTAGGACCCATGTAAAGCCAGATACACAAGGAGGCACATGCGTCTGGAGTTCATTTGCTGGCTAGAGGCCCTGGCTCATTGATTCTTTCCCCCTCTCTCCCTCATTCTCTCTCTTTGCATCTCTCTCTGTCTCAAATAAATTAGTAAAATATTTTTAAAAAGAGAATGGCTTAGATTATTGTCCATGAGAAAGTAGCCTTAAGTGTTTGCATTACATGCCACTTAGCAGGTATTATAACTTAGCTTGTTCCATGGCTTAAAAATGTCATCTATCAAGGCTTCAAAGTATCATCACTATGAGTGAGAGGATGATAGTCCCATTGAAGACTGTTAGCTGTTGTCTTACATCACCATTAACAGGATGACAGGGGCTTCTTGTATCTGCTACTGCTTCCTTATTCTCTACTTCCAGTGAGCAGACTGCTCCAGCAGCCATTTAATCTATGCTTAGGAGCACTGCCATGCACTGTCATCTGTTGTGTACACTTAGCAGAGGTCTCTGAGTAACACCTGAGCCACTGCACCAACACTTACAATTACTCTATTGTGGACAATAACAATTTGATTGTTAAACTGTTGAAAACATGGAGAAATCAGTAGCCCATGAGAAGGTAAGGCAACCTTTCTTTCCCTGAGCAAGAAATGTTGATTTCATAGTTTTCTGGTTTTACTTGAGGTTGGCCATTAAAATATGATAGTGAGTGTGGAAGATACTTTTCATTGCTTGGACAAACACCCAACCAGAAACAGCTTATGAGAGGAAAGGGTTTATTTTAGGCTGACAGAATCCAGAGGAAACACTATCAGTGGTAAAAGAAACTGGCTTACTCCCATAGATTCATAGTAGAGAGACACAATTTAAAAGCCAGCAAACACCAACAGCCAGGGTTTAAACTGCTCTGAATACATCTCAAGGCTGAAATACAAGATCCACGCCAATGACACCTCCAGCAGGCTGCTCTAGACTCAGTAGGAAGCCTAATCTTACTCAACAATTCCTGAGGCTATGGGGACATATTTTCACATTCAAACTACTACACTGACCATTATAAATCCTTACATATAATAGATTGTTTTCTAGAATGATAAGAAGAAGGCCCTTACGAACTGTTATCTTAAGCAAAAGGACATTTGAAAATGGCAGCCTCTGGTTATACACTATATGTTAAGCCTCTGCCTACTTGGAAGTGTTGTCTTCTCCTTGGATAAGTGTTTTATAATTAGGTAGTGAAGATAGTTCAAGGAGCTGGAGAGATGAATTAGCAGTTAAGGCACTTTCCTGTGAAGCCTAAGATCCCAGGTTCAATTTCCTAGAACCCACATAAACCAGATATACAAGGTGGTGTATGCATCTGGAGTTTACTTGCAGTGGCTAAAGACTTTGGCTCATCCATTCTCTCTCTGTCTCAAATAAATAAAATATTTTATTTATGTATGTATTTATTTATTTATGAGAGGGAGAGAGGCAGATAGAGAGAGAATGAGCATGCCAGGGCTTCCATCCTCAGCAAGCACACTCCAGATGCATCTGTGCATCTGTATTATGTGGCTACTATGGAGTTGAACCTGGGTCATTAGGCTTTTAAGGCAAGCACCTTAACCACTAAGCTATCTCTCCAGCCTTAAATGTTTCTTTTTTTTTTTTAATTTTTATTTATTTATTTATTTTAGAGCGACAGACTCAGAGAGAAAGACAGATAGAGGGAGAGAGAGAATGGGCGCGCTAGGGCTTCCAGCCACTGCAAACGAACTCCAGACGCGTGCGCCCCCTTGTGCATCTGGCTAATGTGGGACCTGGGGAACCGAGCCTCGAACTGGGGTCCTTAGGCTTCACAGGCCAGTGCTTAACCGCTAAGCCATCTCTCCAGCCCAAATGTTTCTTCAATAGATGATATGAGAGACAACCTCCAATGTCTTTAGATTTTTAATGACACATCTTCTCCTTGTCTTGGAAACCTTTGACATTCATTGTCTGTCCTTCTTCTATGTTTTCAATATAGAAATAAAACCACATGCCAACATGTCCCACAATATAGTACTTATGGTGTCTTTCCTTATATAATTGTGGATGGCACCAGGGAAAAATGATATTGTTCTAGATTCTTTGGATAGGAAATTGCACATGGTAAAATATGTTCAATAACCTTAATGTGCATATTGAGAAAACTGTCACTTGGTAAAAATCTTATAGTCAAGTTGTCTCTGCTTCTTGGAAACACTTGCACTCACCTAAGGTTTATGTGGGCTTGGACTTGAGTGCTGGGTCTTGAGTGCTTCTGTCGTGGGATTTGGAATGTGTGTGTGATTACATGTGAGATTTCCTTTTTCAGAATGTATTTCAATCTTACAACACAATTGTCCTCAACCTTGTTCTTAAAACAATCCATGCGATAACATATATGTTACATGAACTGATATCAACTAACTCATGCAGTCCTCAGTATACTTATGCTGGCAAATGGATTGCTATTTTCCCTGTTGCAGGACCAAGTGAGCAATCTGACCTCTCAAATTTGTATGAGGACATTTGGAAATATGCATCCAGACCAGTGGATTAATACTGTTCCTCTCAGATTCTAAAATGTGCTTATGGCTCTATCATGGAAACAATAACCCCAGGCAGACAGTTTAGAATTCTTGTGTAAAACTAAAGTGTCCCACTTGCTAGTTCATAGATCCTACTTATCCAAAGAAAATTGGTCCTATTTTTATTTAACCTAGAGAGGTAGTAAAAAGAACAAAGTGACATTGGATATTGTGGGCCATTCCAAATAGTTATAATTAAATATTTGCAAATGCTTATTTCATTATCCTATGAACAAATACTAGTGATAAATGCGGTGTAAGGTATTTACTAGGCTGGAGTCTATTTCAGCATCAAAACTGGCTAGCTTTAAATCAACTTAAAAGTCATCTAAAAAGTGACATCATGAAATATTAGCACCACTTGATCAGTTTATAGTCAAATGTTCTTGAAAATGTCAAGAAGACCTAGCCACTGAGGTGACTTTCAAAACATGTCAGGAGGGCTGGAGAGATGGCTTCATGGTGAAGCACTTGCCTATGAAGCCTAAGGACCCCTGTTCGAGGCTCAACTCCCCAGGACCCATGATAGCCAGATGCACAAGGGGGTGCACGCGTCTGGAGTTCGTTTGCAGTGGCTGGAGGCCCTGGTGTGCCCATTCTTTCTCTCTATCTGCTTCTTGCTCTGTCTGTTGCTGTCAAATAAATAAATAAAAATTTTAAAAAAACATGTCAGGAATGATAGGATCCTTCCACTAAGTAATAATGAGCACTCTAAGCCATCTAACTTCAGTATTTGCTTTGAAATAGGGTCTCATGTAGCACAGGCCATCTTCACTTTCACCACGCTCCCAAGGATGACCTCAAAACCTCCCTTGGATTATAGGCATGTGCTGGCACATTCAGCTCTGCTTGATTCTCTTGTGTTATGTACAGTGCCTGTAACTGCAAGGCCATGGCTGCTATGTGTCACTGCTTTGTGTTCCATCCCATCCTTCTACCCACTGGGGATGGATGAGGAGCGGCTCAGTCCTCACTTTCTAACCATCCACCTCCATCTCTGTCCACAGAGAGAAAGCTCTGAGTGATTTGTCATTATCAGTTTCAGTGTGTTGATAGCTACTCTGTTTCCTCCTAGATGTGTTGCCATCTGATCAATCACAGGACCCGGCACAAAGTGTAAGCACCTTTCTGTGTTTTACACAGGTCTTGGGACTGGAGTCTGATGTCAGAATACCAGCATGGGTGGAGTTCAGTGAGGGTTCTCTTCAGGGTTGTAAACTACTGATTTCTCACTGTGCCCTCACATAGTATAAAGAGAGAAAGAGCATTTTCTGAGTTGCTTCTTTTGAGGTCATTATCATATTCATGAGGACATCCCCTTCATGTTATAATTACCATCAAAGCCCCCTTTACTCAAGACATATTGGGGCTTAGGATTTCAGTGTAAGAATTTGAGGTGACAGACAGATTTAGCCCAATGCTGAATTTTCAGAACAGGCATGAGACCACCTCCAGGATCTCTAGAACACCACCAGAGACAGACATGGCTCAATTAGTCACAAAACACAAGTAAAATTATTTGTTTAGGGTATGAGGATGAAACATTGTACTTTGCAACTATCTTGTGGAGGGACTTGCCTACTTTGACTGTCAGGAGGGTTTCCCTGGAGAGCAGACATTGGGTTTGCTCCTGAAGAGCACATGGCAGCAGCAGAAGGCACAGAGGCGCTGTGGTGGAGACGCATCCTGCGGCTGGCCTGACTGCCGCGTTCTGCACTGCGTAGGCGAGCGCCTTTAACCACTGAGCGTCTTCCAACACCGCACTATGTAAATGGAGCAGGATAAGCTTAGAGTGAAGCTGGGGAACATGGGCCTTTATTTTGACTAGAGACAGTCCATGCTTCTCTTGGAAATGCAAGGCTGGATATATTCAAATTGTGTTGGGAAACATCACTCTGACCGGTGGGATGTGGGGCAAGAGTGGTGCAGCTGGACCATGGAGTAGATTAGTTGTCATGCCCATTAAGAAGGTGGGCCACTGTGGTGATCCAGGTGAAAGCTCGCTTTGTCATAGGCTGGGGATGGTGTGGGAAAAGATAGGAGACATTAAATTGGAGCTCACCTTTGAGACACACAAGGGGAAGTGAGAAATAAAGAGGTTGGAGCCCACAGACACATGAATTGGTATATAAGCATTATAAAGTCACCAATGTTAAAATGCATGCATATATAACATATGTAAATATAACCTGTGTACACACCTAAACATACATGGATAAAGTTTAGGTCTGAGCTCTGAGAAAAACTTTCAATGTATTTTAGATTTTTTTTTTTTTTTTTTTTTTTTTTTTAGACAGGGTCTCATGTATCCCAGGTTGTCTTTGGGCATACTGTAGCCAGGGATGATCTTGAACTTGTGGTCCTCCTGCCTCCACTTCCCAACTGTTGAGATTACAGGTATGTGGATAAGCCGGGAAGGGAATGGTCGTCTGTTCAGGTGTCAGACTCCTGTTCTTATCAAGTCTTTGTATTTTCTCCATTTCTTCATTAATTTGTTTTATGCTTTGGGGACATTTCCAGAGATACAAATTATTATTTTAAAACATTATTTTCCTCTGGGATCAGGCTGCAGTTGCTCCTGCTGTCCTGCTGGAAAGTCAGCTCTGAAGGCCAACTCTACACAGCAGAGTGGCAGGGGCCGAGCAAGGTGTGGAGAGAAGGAATGGCCAGGGAGGCCAAGGGAAAATAAGGAGTGTCACCAAAGCCAAGAGACCATGTCAGAGTTCTGTGTGCGCTGGATGCTCAGGGAAGAGGCCATTCGTTGTTAGCCATGGTCAAATGATGGCTTTGAAAGGCAGCTTGGAGTGTGGTGAGGATGGGAGCCAGGCAAGGAGAGAACAGAGGGGTGGTAGTGCTGATATTGATGATATGGAATTGACGAAAGAAAAGCTTCGAAAAGAATGCGATGGACCGCCACTCAGCTTTATCAAATCTTAGTAGTTTATCATATTTGCTTTAGATTTACAAAAATGAAAGATAGTTGAGTCCCTCTGTATTTCCCCAATCTCTCATCCTATCTTCCAGAGCTAGTCATTTTTATTAATTTGACATCTTTCACTTTTGTGCTCAATTAACCCTGTGGTTACATTTACATGTCTGTATAAATTCATATGTAATATTTATTTTTAAATTCTGTGGATCTAAATAAATATACATGATATTTCTTTCTACAACTTGTTTTTTTTTACATTGAAGATAGAACTTAAATTCATTCTAAGTATACTTTGGCAAATGTGGTACATGCCTATAACCCCAGCACTTGGGAAATGGAGGCAGGAGGTTTAGGTGTTCAAAGTCATTCTCCTCTGACTTAGTGAGTGTGAAGCTAGCCTGATATAAATCAGTGGATAGTGTACCTCATATATACATACGCATATGTCTTAACTGAGCAACTTCACATAACGGCTGTTTGAGCTGTCTCCAGGTGCTCTGCTGCAAACATGTCACTGGGCATTCCCGTGTGTGCTGTTTGCTGCCTGTGAGCGTCCTTGGGCAGGTCATGCCTGCAGTTGAGCAGCTGGTGTCAGCAGCCCTGCAGGGCACCACCAGCAGCACCCCAGCTTCTGTTTCTCTCACACTGTCACCGACATTGCTTTGGTCAGGCTTTCCGATGTCACCTTTCAGATGGGAAGTGAAATCCTCTCTCACTAGCTCACATTCATTTCTCCCTCACAACTCGCAAGTTTGAGCATCTTTTGATGCTGGCAATCTTGCTTTCTCTTCCGACTTGCTTCCTCCATCCCACTAATTGTTCTCTGGAGTTCTTGTTGACTTGTGAGAAGTCATTTTGTATTCCAGACCCTCACCTTTGTCAGGAATGTGCATTACAAATTTATGTTTTACAATCTGTCTTTTATATTTTAGTATATTTGGTTTCTTTTTGAAACATATTCTTTAAAATTTTTTGTTTACTTTTATTTATTTACGTGAGAGTGACAGACAGAGAGAGAAAGAGGCAGATAGATAGATAGATAGATAGATAGATAGATAGATAGATAGATAAAGAGGGGGGGGGGGAGAGAATGGACACACCAGGGCTTCCAGCCACAGCAAATGAACTCCAGATTTGTGTGCCCCCTTGTGCATCTGACTAACGTGGGTCCTGGGGAACCAAGCCTCAAACCAGGGTCCTCAGGCTTCACAGGCAAGCGCCTAACTGATAAGCCATCTCTCCAGCCCTGAAACATATTTTGAAAAAAAATAATTTAAACTTAAATTATATATAAAACATAGGTTGTAATCTTGTATCCTTTCACCCATAGCCCTCATTTCAATGAAAGTCCTCTACAGTAGGGTCTTTGGTGTTCACTGTGGGGTACTTAGGGCTCTGTCAGTCTCTAGGGGTGGGGGCTATGACACAGAATATTTCTATTGACAATTCCCATACATATGCATACATATAAACTGTACACCATGATTGTATTCCCTCCCGTTATTCCCTCTTCTTTTCCCAAATCCCACCTCGACTGAATCCTTTCTTCTTTCCAAGTACTCTCTCTTCTATTTTGATGTCTTCATCTTTTCCATCTATTATGCAGGTCTTGTGTGGTAGCATCAGCAACTGTGATGTCATGAATATCAAGGCCAGTTGTGTCTGGAAGATAGCACTGTAAGCACTCTTCCTTTTCCTTCAGCTCTTCCATTCTTTCCTGCATCTCTTTCACAATGGTGCCTAAGCTTTGGAGGGCGTGATAGAGATATTTTAGTACTGAATACTAAACTTTTCACTTCTTAGAACTATGATGACTTTTGAGGTACCCTAGTGGTGAGCTCAATCTGAAAAGAGAAACTTCTCTAACCATAAATGAGAGTAGCATCACTATATAATCAGAAGCATAAGTATTGAGAAAGCAGTTTGGTGGGCATAATATATCCACCTCACCAGGCAGCAGTTGCAGTTCTCTCCTGGGGCTTATGCACTCCCAAGGCATAGACTTCTGATGAGGTTTTCAGATCAAGTCCAATGAGAGAGTAGTTGGTTTTCCCAGCAACAGACATACCACCATTGTACCAGTTGGTAAACTTGGCCTGGCTATCGATCTGTAAATCTTGTAGGGTCCACTGCGGGTTAACACTGCTGATGAATTTTCTCCCTCAGCAGGCTGCACAACTCTTTCTAGCATCCTGACAACAGGGAGGAGGCTTCCAGTTCAGCTCCAGCTTGATTTTTCAGTGGCTTGTAGTCTAAATATGTGCATTCTCCTGTAATTGGGTCTTATAATCTAGTTCTGGTGGGCAACCAAGAGCCTGGGCAATAACATATAATGTTTGAGGGCATCAGGTTCTCCATGGCTAACAACTTGCAGGAAAGTATACCACCCTGACAGATGTTTTAAATATACTCAGGCAAGCTGGAGAGATGGCTTAGCAGTTAAGCGCTTGCCTATGAAGCCTAAGGACCCTGGTTCGAGGCTCGATTCCCCACGACCCACCTTAGCCAGATGCACAAGGGGGCACATGCGTCTGGAGTTCGTTTGCAGTGGCTGAAGGCTCTGGCTCGCCCATTCTCTCTCTCACTTTCTATCTGCCTCTTCCTCTCTCCAACTGTCACTCTCAAATAAATAAATTTAAAAAATTTAAATATACTCAGGCATGTAATATTTCCTTTTATGGTTTGTTTTTTCAGGACAGTTGTTTTTTTTGTTGTTTTAGAGTTTTTTTAAAAAAATATTTCATCTACCACTGGCTTTTTAGAAGGGGATGAATCAAAATATGCAAAATATCTGGGAATTTCTCCACATGGATATTCTAAATAGTTCTTAAACATGTCTAAGAAAGGCCAAAGGGCAGTGGGGCCAGGTGGTGCCAAGGGAAGGACCAGGGCTGCTGGTTCCTCATCTTCTGGCCACCAGAGAAAAACCACACTGAGTCAGCAGTCTTTTCGAAGCAGGAACTCACTTTATTGTTACAGGCGGGTGTTTATATAATGTTGAGAATGAAGGCGAAGACTTTAGGGTGGGGTGAGATGTAAGGGCCAATAGCATACCTTGACCTCTGAGATGATTGGTTCTAAGCGCCCACGAGTGGGGACTCTAACTTCCTGTGTGGAAGTGGCAGGCCAGAGGCTATTTGGCCCCCTGCTGAGTCATAGCTGGGCAGAGGCAGTTCGCCAAACTTTAGGCTCAGGAAGTTCCACTAGACCTCACGTCTGGGCCTCTCAAGGCCCAAGACACATGGACAACCTAAATAGTTCTTAAAGAAGTCTAAGAGAGGCCAAAGGGACATATGTCTAAGGTACAATGAAGGCCACATTGCAGCACCTTGAAAAGTGTCAGAAACATAAAAACAATGGGAACTGCTATTCTAATGAAGCTGGCACTGGGTAAATCATCTATATTCTCTATGATTTATCTTTTCATTGGACAGCTACAAAGACGTTTCATAAATAAAATACTTAGAAGGACCAATGAAATAGTAGATTAAAAATGTAAATCATTACTGGTTGTGGTTGCACATGTGCTTGATCCCAGCACTTGGGAGGCTGAGATAGGAAGATTTCTGTAAGTTCAAGGCTAGCCTGAGACTACATAGTGAATTCCAAGTTAGCTTAGCTAGAGCAAGACCTAACCTCAAAAAAACAGCCACAACAACCTATTGGTGGGCCCAAGATTTTAACCTATTGGTGGGCCCAAGATTATGCAGGTCTTATGTAGATAACAACAATCCTGCAAGGTCATGAATACAATGAACACTTTGTGTCTGGGAGACAGCATTTCAAACCACTCCTCTCCATCCTTTGGCTATTACATTTTTTTAAACCACTTTGCCATAATCCCTGAGCCATTGGAGGGTGTGACAAAGATGTTTCATTAAGTGCTGATTCTCAGCTGTCACTTCTGACCAGCATTTAGATCAGTTTTGACTCTCCCCAGCAATCACTAACATCTTCAGTTTGTTCTTAAGCCCCAAATTTCACACTAACTCGAAGACTTTGGGCTGAACAGCCCTGGGATGGTGTTTTTCCTCTGTCATATCATTGTCAACCCAGTAAATATTTAAAAAATATTATTTTTGTAATTTATTTATTTTTTATTTACAACTTCCATGATTGTAAACAACATCCCATGGTAATGCCCTCCATCCCCCTCTTTCCCCTTTGAAACTCCATCCTCCATCATATCCCCTCTTCCTCTCAATCAGTTTCTCTTTTATTTTGACGTCATGAACTTTTTCTCCTGTTATGATGGTCATGTGTAGGTAGTGTCAGGCACTATGAGGTCATAGATATCCAGACCATTTTGTGTCTGGAGGAGCATGTGCAAGGAGTCCTACTGTTCCTTTAGCTCTTACATTCTTTCCACCACCTCTTCTGCAATGGACCCTGAGCCTTGGGAGGTGTGATAGAGATATTTCACTGCTAAGCACTCCTCTGTCACTTCTTCCCAGCATCATGATGCCTTCTGAGTCATCCAAAGTTCACTGCCATCTGAAAAGAGAAGGTTCTTTGCCAAAAGTGAGAGTAGCATTATTATATGGGTATAAACATTAAGAGAAGTGCTTACTGGGTAGTTTGATGAGCAGAGTATATACATTTAGCCAGACAGCAGCAGATGTTACACCCCTAGGGCTCATGTATCAGGGATGTATTCCCTCCCATGGATCAGGCCTCCAGTCCAATTAGAGGGCAGTTAGTTTCCACCATGACAGGCATGCCACTATTGTACCTGTTGGCTCATTTGGCCTGGCTGGCAAAATATAAGGCTTGAGGTGTCCACTGTTGAGTATCTTCACTGCTGATTTCTCTCTTTTCCATTGAACGCATGCAGAATGGCTTCCTCCAGCTGGTCAACATGGAAGAGGTTATCAGCTCAGTTCCAACAGGATTTCTCAGTGGCCTTGCAGCCCAAGTATGTGGAGTCTTCAGCAATAATGGCTTACCATCTATTCCTGTTGGGAAACCAAGGGCCTCAGAAATGGCCTGTAACGTTTTGGGGGCATCAGGGATCTCTCTGGCCAACAACTCACTGGACAGTATCCCATCCCTGGCACTGAAAATTTTCTAGTAACAATCTATAGCTCCTGAGTGTTCCATTGTAAAAACATAGGTTTCCTTATCATTTATTTATATCCCCTTAGATTTTGATTAGCTCTCCCTCCCCTTCCCTTTACTCATTCTTTTCCCCTGACCTCACTTAGGCCTTTTCACCCCCAATAATCTATTCTTCTACTTACATAAAAAATATTATTTTTATTCAGAACATGTTTGTTCTTTTTTTTGTCAGTTTCTATCTTCAGCCTTACCTTCCCTACCACAGTGTTTCTTTTTATTTTATATGCACATGTAAATTGTAGAAATGAATGGGTTTCATAAGCAAGTTTTCATACATGTATATAATGCACTTTGGTCATATTAAACCCTACTCCCTATACCTGCCTACATTTCACCATCCTCAAAAGTGAACTCAACCCTTAGACCTTGAACAAGCAGCCTGACAGACTGCCAATGATCTCCCAAGTGACACATTAATTTCTCCCTATCCTCATAGAACATTCCAGAACAAGGGAATATTTCACAGCAAAAACCTGTGCTGAAGATATGGGGAAGTCCAAGGTGTCTTCACTGGGGTTCCAGTGCCATGTTTTCTGGCCAAGAAAAGGGACATACCTCCTGTTCTGTCCCCATAACTTCCTCATCCAATTTGCATTCTCCTTATCTTGACATTCTCAACACTGGCTGTTCCAGGTCTAGTAGCTCCCTCCTAGCAATACCAGTAGCTGAGAACCTAATTTCCCCAGATGTCCTCTTTAATCCCATCCATCACTCAGGATGTGCAGATCCCCATCCCATAGAGAGGTGGTGCTTCAGAACAATCAGTACCAACCATCATCTCAGGAAAGACAGAATCATGTGGCATATTGCTCAGCACTCATGCTTTCGGCCTTTCACACACAAGGGCAGTTCCACGGTGTGGTCTCATCTCATGGCCATCCCATCTGCCTAACCCATCAGGGACTCATTTCAGCTCCCTGATATGGTGGAAAATGGTGTCCAGAGCAGGAGGGTCTGGTGGAGTGGCTGTGGAATGAAGTTCTTGCCTACTTGAGAAGGGAAAGAGCCCTCACATAAAAAATGGCAATTTTCCATGGAGGCAAATTAAAGCAAAGAAGGTCACTGAAGGCCAGGCTCATGCTGGTGCAGAAACATGGAGGTATGGAAGCAAACTAATGGTCTCACAGTGACGACCTAGGCAGGAGAGTGCTCACTGAGTAAAGGTTCTAAATTGCCAGCATTATGGAAGATGGAACCTGCACATGTATTTCTCAGCTTTTTACCATGAATGTTAGCAATAATATGGAGAAATGCTACACCAAATTAAGCAATTTTGATGAGGCCAAGAAATAATAGTACATGTTCCCACAGCTTCTATAGTCCATTCTCAAGAGATTTTTTTTTTTAATTTTCTTTAATTTATTTATTTGAGAGCGACAGACACAGAGAGAAAGACAGATAGAGGGAGAGAGAGAGAATGGGCGCGCCAGGGCTTCCAGCCTCTGCAAACAAACTCCAGACGCGTGCGCCCCCTTGTGCATCTGGCTAACGTGGGACCTGGGGAACCGAGCCTCGAACCGGGGTCCTTAGGCTTCACAGGCAAGCGCTTAACCGCTAAGCCATCTCTCCAGCCCCCATTCTCAAGAGATTTTGATCCAACAGAAACAGACCCAACTCCTTCCTCATATGGCACTTCCCTTCCAATTACAGGATCAGATAATGATTTTAGTTCATATGTCAAAACAAAACACAATACCTCAAAGTATATGTTCAGCTTTATTTAAAACATTATTTGGGAACCATCAAAAATGATTTAACAGCCAGGCATGATGGCGAACACCTTCAATCCCAGCACTTGGGAGGCAGAGGTAGGAGGATCGCCATGAGTTCGAGGCCACCCTGAGAATACAGAGTGAATTCCAGGTCAGCCTGAGCTAGAGTGAAACCCGACCTCGAGAAAACAAACAAACAAACAAACAAACAAACAAACAAAAATAGTTCAGCAATTGGAACCATTATTCTTTATTATTCTTTTCCAAAGATGGTTCATTGATTTTTTTTTTTTTTTTTTTTGCTGATGATGTTGCTGGAGACAGAGTGGAGACAGGGTCAACATAGAAGTTTTTGTGCAAATATATGTCACATTATTGCATGCTCCCTGGAGGGACTAGGTTGAGCATCCTAAGAGAGTGACTCCTCCCCTATCTTCTCTGATAACATCATGGTCTGGAACAATTTTCTGCTATGTTTTTGTTATTTTTCTTTCACTTGTATAATTCTAGGGATGAGAACTTTTGGTTGACTGTGGAGCACACAGCTCTTTCCTCTCTATTTAGCTCTCCTGATTGCTAGCCATCATCTCTGTTCCCTGAGTAGAAGAACTTAATCATACCACCTACTGACACTCAGCTTTCTGTCTTTCTGGGTACCTCATGGGAAAGTGACAAAGCACACCAAGGGAGTCAATGGTGAATACTTACTCAGAAGTATGGAGAGTGCTTACGCAGAAGAAGAGACTCCTACAAAAGCCCACACCCAGCATTACAATGAGAGATCATAAGTCAAACAGATATACTTTCTGACCCAACAGCACAATGTCCTGGAAGACAGACTCCTTACATAATAAAGTAGTGCCACAAAAATACAAGGCAGAACTTTCTGAAGAGTGGAACACATGGGAGTTCCAAAGAAATCAGAGGATAGACAGAACCAAAACCAGACCTGGCAAGGAGATGGAAAGAGATGAGAGGGAACATGGTGTTCGAACGTGTGTGGGAGGCTAAAGGCTATAGTTCATCCACTGAGAGGTGATGAATGAATGCCCAGGTCCTTTAACCCCAGAAACATGAGCAGTGGTATGGAAAACTCCAAAACCCACCCTCCTACATCTTGGATGCTCAACCAAGAATGCCTAAAAGGGGAGCAAAGCTGAGCCTAAGAGCTCAAAGTCCTTCTCACTAGAGAGGAGGCATAAAAGATGAAGGCCAGGTCTCTGAACTGCATCACCTGTTCTTCCTGGAAGGGGAGTTCAGGTTGAAGATCAGAACCTGGAAATGTGGTCAAGGTCATATGTTCTGAATTAGCTTTTCAGAACACTGAGCTGCTGTAGTGAGTACAGATGAAATACATACTGTCATCTAATCCAAGAATGATTTTTAAGGGAAGAGAAGCACACAAGGTGCTGCTACAAGTCCTAAAATAACAAAGGACAGGATCTGCTTCTCCAAGGGCCCACACTCTTAAGAGATAACCTTCAAATACAGGCCAGGGCCATCTGAGAGTTGTGGGCCACCACATTCTCGGTATCACACAGGATAATACCCCCAAACCAACACAACACACCATGGGCACATTAACCAAAAAGAATCACTAATCCCAAGCAAAGACTCAGAGATTTGGTAGTGACAGAGGAAGGGAGGAATAGAGCTTCTGGGAAAGCAAGGCTTTAAAGAAAAATGAGACACCAAGCATGTACACACGCACGTGCACACACACACACACACCACTGCTGCTTAATAGAATGCCTTTGAAAAAGGACATGCACAAGAACTTCTACACATATGCCCTTGTGTACATGAAAACTTCCCTACATCTTTAGTAATATCTGCTATTTATAAATCACTCACTCTATGGCAATTTCTTATAGTAGACCAAAGACAAGAATCTTCTCTGAGCCATTAACAATAGAAACTGAATGTCCATCTTCACTTTATATTCATTGAAACAAAATACACAATACATAAGTATGTTATACATGGTCTGAGATTACAGTCTTTATCAAACACCTTTATCTCAATCATTACTATAGTGAATATTTTCCTTCATAATTAATATACATTGGAAAGGTGTAATGGAAACCTATCTGTGAAAAGCTTATAATAGTAAGACATTCCCAATCACCTCTTTGCCCTGCCCACTCCAAAAGCCTGTAATAGGACTTAAGTATCCTAAGCGCTAGTCAGGAGTCTATGAACATGCTCAGTAGGTTCAAAATAAGAGTCTCACAACACCAACCAGATCCCTGTTGAAATTATTTATTGGAAAAAAGACTTTAGTTTTATAGTCTGGTTTAAGTGCAATGGACTCCTCCCCTGGATCCAAGACCCTCATGGCTGCCTGAAACCACAGAGGGTAGTAAAGCCTCTACGAACTGTAGCTTTTGTTTTTGTTTTCCTACCAACTAACGTGAGCAGTGCACAGAACACAGACACACTGGGCAAAGGTCTGGCTTCCACCCCAGTGGGACTAAACTGAACCACACAAGTCTCATTAGAATGGTACGCAATCTATAATTAATGAGTGGCATGTTTCTAGTGTGTTTCATTTACTTTGACAGCAGCTGAGCAAGGGTGACTGATCATGTGTAAGAGGGCCTGTGGTACTAGTGGGTGATTGGATGCTGGGGGAGGAACAATGAAATGTCCCATCAAACTCTGCTCTCCTCAGAGCTCAGTTAGAAATCGAACCCTGTGAAATCACACTTCTCGCAGGCAGTTGCAGTTCTGAATCTGCCTTTGGGCTTCTCCCCCACCTCCCACCTGTGCCCGGTGAGTCAAGATTGTCACTGACAGCATGAAAACAGTTGTGTCAGCTTTTCCACAATGAATATCCCCAAACCTTACCAGAACACAGCGTGAAGCCTCAGCTGCACATCGGCCACGACGCGGCTGCTGCTCTGGGCTGTGAGGGAGCAGCCCCAGCTGCCTGAAGAGAGAGGGGAGAGATTAAAGAGACCAACCACCTCCTAAGCACCGGCATGAACGGGGATGCGCCCTGTGCTCACAACACTGGCTCGGGCCATGTCTAGTGGTGGTAAGCAGTTCTCTCTCCCACGAGGAGGCTGTAAGCACAGAGGCTGGGGAGCCTACAAGATTGCAGTGAAGCCGGGTGTGGTGGCACATGCCTTTAATCTCAGCACATGAGAGGCAAAAGTGGAAGCTCGCCATGAGTTCAAGGCCACTCTGTGATAACATAGCAAATTCCAGGTCTGCCTGGACTAGAGTGAGACCGTACCTCGAAGAAACAATGCAAAACAACAACAACAAAAAATTGCCGTGGAAGACAGCCATGCCCAATCATGTACAGACAGCAATTCAGGGTGGTTCGATGATGCAAGAGCAATAGGCCCTCGGTAGAAGCAGCACTTAGAACTTTGACTCTGGATGACTTCCCTGCGATAGTGACATGTGGCCCAGGTGTCTCTTCAGTGCTGGGCAGACGTGCCAGCCGCAGCTCCCATGATCCAGAACTCGGAGGGGAAACATCAGGCTTCCTGCTGTGGGCTGTGCTGCTGAGCCAAGATGTAGAGGAGACTGGTGGATTCATGTATTTTCAACCCATGTTTTCATTCCAATGGGCTTATCTGGACATAATGCCATCATTAGCTAGGGAGCATCTGCCCTTGTGGTCTGTAGCTCTTTTTCCTGATCTCACCAACTGGCTGGAGTCCTTTTATTCCAGACTTCATAGCCAGACTCTTTTCAAATGGATGACATCAGCAGGAGAGTGAAACTGGCTATAATACCCACAAGCCCACTTCCAACAATACACTGCCTCCAGGAGACTTCAATTCTCAAATATCCATTATCTGGGAGGCTAGCAGTCAGGGCACCAAAGTATTTGGGGTACATCTGAATCAAACCACCATAAAAAACTAGAGACATATGCATGCTGAAAACTATGTCACACACTGTAGAGACAAAGCTTAAATGGACTGTAATAGATGGACTCACATACATAAATATATATACATCACACATCTGTACATACATTACATATCTATATACATTACATGCATGAATTTACACAATTTACATGTTGTCATAATATTTACATTATACATAGTAGATGTATATATGTATGCATACATATTGCAAATATGCATACTCTATTACATATATGCACACTTATACTTTACACATAAGTGTATACCTTTCTATACAATACATATATAATTACATCATGTTTATCCATTATTTGCACATACTGCAAATATGTGCACATAGGATTTACATTACAAATATCACATATATGCATATGCATGTACATGCATGCATGGCATGAAAATACTTATTATATGTATATATGTGCACACTCACATTTGCATAGGCTTATATTAAATACATGTTTTCATGCATATGTACTGTCCACTGGATGCATAACACACATGTGTACACCTAGTCTGTTCTGTTTTCCATTCTCTTTAATACACCTCTCTTTGCCTACTAATAACACTGTCAAAGGCAGAGGTACTACTTGATTTTGTGTTGTTTCTTGGGGATCTCCAGAGAAACAGATCCAACTGATTTATTCTGAAGAATAAGGTCATGTAGTTACAGTGGTCAAAGGGTTTTACATTCTGCCTTCCCCAGGCTTGATCCCCAGGAAAGCCAGTGACATAATTCAATTTGAGTGTGAAGTGCTGAGAGCCAACAGTCCAGCCTATGGCTTAGGTCTCAGTCCAAAAGCAAGAGAGCAATATCTCAGTGTGCCAATTAGGGAACATCCAGATATCATGTGAGTGAGATACACTTGGACTTGGTAAGTTGAAAACGTCACTAACACCTAGGGTGAACTAAAGAAGAGGAAGGCAGCAAGCAGAAGGCTGGTGCTTAGGGGCTTTGGGGAAGAAAAGTAAACAGCTTAAACAGTGTTCTTGATAGACACCTGAAAGGTGGGACATCAACAAGGCCTACTGAAGGTCAGTTCTGTGGCACTTTGATGCACAGACAGGTGACACTCAGAATGAAATCATCATTATGGAAGCAAGTGGCAGGTTAATGGACAAGGCAGAGATGATCAGTCCATCAGAGATAGTGAATAACTTTGAAGAATTTATAGTCATTGCTCAGTAATTGCAAGGGATTAGTTCTGGTCAAAGATACTCAATTTCCTTTAAAGAAAATGGTGTAGAATTCATAAAGAACCTACCTACATCCTCCCACATGCTTTCAATCATCTCTGGATTATGTATAAAACCCAACACCATTTAAATGCCACGTGACAAGTAGTTGTAATACTGGATTGTTTAGGGAGTGAGAAAAATGTCTATTTATTTTCAACATAGATACAACATATTTTCAACTGGTTTTGATCCAGTTGAATTTTGAGTATGATGAACCCACAAATCCAAAGAGCCAACTGTGCATCTGCATAAAATAATTTAGGAGCCAGGTGTGGTGGCATACATCTTTAATCCCAGCACTCGAGAGGCAGAGGTAGGAGGATCACTGTGAGTTCAAGGCCAGCCTGAGACTACATAGCGAACAGGTCAGCCTGGGCTAGAGTGAAACCCTACCTTGAAAAACTAACATAGGAAATAAGGTCATTCCTACAGTCTTTGGGAGAGTAAGGACCTTGTTCCATTTACTAAGGTGAAAGCACCATGCTCTCTGACCAAGTGTTTTACTTCCAAGAAGTTAATCTATAGATGGAGTTATATTCATTAGAGCACAATCACAACAAAAAGGAATAAGTGCAATTCTCTGTCAATCATTATCAGATCAGATACACCTTCCTGTAGGATACTTAACTGTCCAGCCACTGAAAAGAAGTTTATTATATGCCATTATATACATTGATATGAAGAAAAATACCAATAAAGATAGGTATTCTAGAAAAAGTACATAGTGATCCTCAGGTGTCCCCCGTTGCTCTTTTTTTGCCTTATTTCCCTGAGGCAGAGTCTGTCACCGAAGCTGGAGCTCACTGTTTCCAGCTGTACTAGCTGACCAGAGAGCCCCAGCGATCCTTCTGTCTCCCCTCCCTTCAGTGCGCGGGTTCCAGGCGCGGCTGGGACGTGGGTCCTCACGCTTGCCCCGCCAGCGCTCTTCTGCATGAAGCCGTCTCCCTGAGCCCCTAGACTTACTTTTCTTCTTGAGAAAATGGAGGTATTCAGAGGAAAGAAAAACAGTTTTGACATTGTAAGTACCTGAAACAGTGTCTTAGGTCACTTTTCAATCACCAGACAGTGAAGCCTGTGAGCCCTGCCCACACTCAGAGTTCTGATCAAATCTCTGCCTTCCGTTCTCTTCAGAGGGAGAAGACAGAGGCCTGGGAGCAAAGGTCTAGGAACCCTTTGCCAAGGGGAGGAAGCAAACAAGCACACAGGTCACAGCGCTCAGGGGGCATCAGTGAGCGCAGGAGCCAGAAAAAAAACTGAAAACCAGGCCAAAACAATGACTAATGTATCCATATGAAATAGAGGCAGAGGTAGGAGGATCATCATGAGTTCGAGGACAGCCTAAGACTACAGAGTGAATTCCAGATCAGCCTGGCCTAGAGCAAGAACCTATCCAGGAAAAAAAAAAAGGGAGGGGGGAAGGAGTTCTAAAAAACAACTTATGTAGCAAATTCTGTACAACTCCCAAAGCAATTCTGAAATAACTCTAAATGTTGGGGTGTAGGGGCCATATTTTTCCAACCTACTATTTTATGTTCAAATTATTAACAAGGTATGAAATAAAGGCATGCAAGTTCCCGTAGTCTCTACTTTTGCATACACTCTAGAAGCTAATCAGGAATTAAAATTAAAATGAGGGAATAAACCAGGAAGGACAAATCCACAGGGGAAGGCAAGAGAGACCCCAGGACGACGCTCAGGGAAGACAAGAAGGAAGTAAAGGCGGCAGTGCTGGAATTCGGGAGAGGATTCTGTGAATAAAGTGCTTGTCATGCAAGCAAGAGGACTTCAGTTCTGATTCCCAGCACCCACATGCATGTGCACACATGTGTGCATGCACATACATGTGAGCACACACACTGAGGTAATGGTGTCCAGGCCTCACAGTGCCACTTCCTATCCAGCAGACTGGGAAACCGTATGATTGAGAGGTACTGGGCAAACCACACAGAATGGCCTTGTCTCAGCAGTAGGCAATGACTGACCCAGTTTTGAGGAATGCTATGGTTCTGCCTCTCACTTTTAAAAGCAAGACCCAAAAGGATTAAACTGTTTCTCACTAGTTTACCTGTGTTCCCAAATCCGCATACCACTTACAGGAATACAGGAGTATATAGCACCCAACAGTGTATAATTCCAGTGTCAATAATATTATCAAAGATTGCTAGGGTTCAAAATAAACTGGGAAATGGCTATACATATTGGAACTGTATGTGAATCAACTGAAATCACCTCAGAAATAGTACAGATGTTATAATTAGCATACAATAGTAAAACAATTATTCTATGGTGGGCATGGTGGCACACGCCTTTAATCCCAACACTTGGGAGGCAGAGGTAGGAGGATTGCTGTCAGTTTGAGGCCACCCTGAGACTACGTAGTGAGTTCCAGGTCAGCCTGGGCTAGAGAGAGACCCTACCTTGGAAAACCAAAAAAAAAAAAAAAAAATTATTCTGTGTTCTCTGTATGGTCCAAAATTTAAGTACAGATGAAATTCACAAAAAGAAGACAAGAATTACAATGTGAGAGATGAGAAAGCCTAGTTGGATCAATAGCAGATTAGATATTGAACAAGGAAAGATTGCTGAATGTTTAACTATTAACCTCTTGAAATCCTCCTCCCCTCAGGAAGGGAATGTTTTAATTCAGAGAAAGTTGCTAACAACATTGGTCAGACTTGTGTTTGCCTTGTAGGGTTGCTGTGAATATTGTACATTTGAACCTTGCAAAAGCTGGCAGGTAGGGGCACTCCTCTCCCTCAAAAAAAAAAAAAAAAAAATCAACTGAAGCTGTTGGCTAGAAGCCATACTTGATAACTGATGGACTGACAGATTCTGTGTATTACACGTATGTGGTGGTCTTGGAGAGGTCAGTAGAGATGCACTGCTCAGCGATTAGTGTCGTGGCATTTTAAGCGGATGCAGTGCAGTGACAACAGAAGGTGGCTACAAGGTTCTCCTTACACAGAAGGAACGACATGGGGCAACGGCAGCGCCACTCAGTGGAGAGGGAAAGCTACAGTGTGAACCATAATGACACAAAGCTAGTAGTTCCCCAGAGGAAAGGGCCATGCTGCCCACTGCTGTGGGTGCCTTGATGGAACCTGTCTACTGGCCGACCTTCATGTGCTTCCATGGGGAGCAGCAAGTGGAGGACCCCTCTTTCTGAGGATGCTGCTAGAGAGCCACCATCTCATCAGCCTAGTGACCACAGCAGCTGCTGTGAACTAGAATCTATATTTTGAGCAGCCATATGTCAAATGAAAATCCAGAGATAGCTTTGCTAGAGAAGAAGGGAGAAGGCTGGGTGTGGTGGCACATGCCTTTAATCCCAGCACTCGGGAGGCAGAGGTAGGAGGATTGCAGTGAGTTCAAGGCCACCCTGAGACTACATAGTTAATTCCAGGTCAGCCTGGGCTAGAGTGAGACCCTACCTCAAAAATCAAAAATCAAAAAAAAAAAAAAAAAAAAAAGAAGAAGGGAGAAGGGAGAAGGGAGATGAGGAGAAGCAGCAGACTCACCAGAACACAGATAAAGATAGCACATCACTGAAAGAACTCCGAATGGTTCCATTAAAAGGAACAAAAATGGGCTGGAGAGATTGCTCAGTGGTTAGGCCATTGCCTGCAAAGCCTAGTGACCTGGGTGCAGATCTCCAGTACCCACAAAAAGCCAGGTGCACAAAGAGGCACATGCATCTGGAGTTCATTTGCTGTGGTGGGAGGCCCTGGTGAACCCATTCTCTCTGTCTGTCTTCTCTCTCTCTCTGCTTTCAAATAAAAAGATAAAAATATTTTTTTAAAAAAAGGGATAAAAATGCCAGCAGATATTCTAGAACTTTCAGTAGCTATTCTAGAATTCAGTAACGTTTTGCATGCCATTCACACCAAGCCAGTTGCCCTGTAATTCTGGGGCCCTTATACCCCCTCTTTGAAAATCTTAAAGGACCTGCAATTTGTGGGCTCACTTTGGGTCTCAGAGATTCCCTTTGGGTCTCAGAGGTTCCCTTTGGCTCTCAGTGGCAGGAGCAGGCTGAACAGGCAGATCTTTTGCATCGTTCTCACTCTATTTTATGCCTCTACCCTTGTTTATCTGACCCTCCTGCTCTTACTTTCAAAGAGCTGTGGGTCCCATATTGCCATACACTGCTCTGGTTGCTCTCTCAGAGCACCAGTGTCTGTATTAACAAGAGTTTATCAAGCATACATCCACATTCATTGCATATGCAAGTGATTAGTTGCTGGGGCTAGGCTTCTGCATCTGAAGGTCAGGGTTCATTTGAAGTATGGATGACAGGAGAGGAAGAAAGCACTGTTTGGGGACTTAACATCCTCTTTTAAAATGTCACAGTCAGCCAGGCGTAGTGGTGCATGCCTTTAATCCCAGCACTCAGGAGGTTCGAGGCCACTCTGAGGCTCCGTAGTGAATTCCAGGTCAGCCTGGGCTAGAGTGAGACCCTACCTCGACAAACCAAATAAAAATAAAAATAAATAAAATGTCACAGTCTTCCCTTTCCATAAGAAAGGTTGTTTCCTAAATTGGATTTCACAGTTGTTTGAACTCTGTGGACTCACCAGATTCCCACGAGAAAGACACACTGATGGGCCAGTGGCGTGACCAGGCCTTGTGAGCGTGGTCAGCATCACCTCCGCTGTAGTGTGAACCCACAGAGGCCGCGTCACAGGTGCTCAGGTGACTACACAGTCCTCAGCGGCTGTTTGGTTTTTAAGATGTTCATTGCTTGTTTGGATTTGGGGCTGTTCAGGGTGTGTCAGTGTGTGTGTGCTTGTGTGTCAAAGAAAAGAGTTTACATTTCCCAAGATAGGGTTGAACTCACTATGTAATAGTTAATAAATGATTTTTTTTTTTTTTAGGTAGGGTCTCACACTAACCCAGGCTGACTTGGAAATCACTATGTAGTCTCAGGGTGGCCTTGAACTCACAGCGATCCTCCTACTTCTGCCTTCTGAGTGCTGGGGTTAAAGGTATGTGCCACCATGCCCGGTTAACAAATGATTTTTATTAAAAAAAAATCATTTTTTAAAAAAATTATTTATTTGAGAGAGAAAGAGGCAGAGAGAGAGAGAGAGAGAGAGAGAGAGAGGGAGAGAGGGAGAATGGGCACCACCCCAGGGCCTTCTGCCGCTGCAAACAAACTCCAGACGCGTGTGCCACCTTGTGCATCTGGCATATGTGGGTCCTGTGGAATTGAACCAAGGTCCTTTGGCTTTGTAGGCAAACACCTTAACCACTCAGCCATTTCCCCAGCCCATAAATGATGTTTTTATGGGTACAAGTGCAGGTACTTTTCTTTATAAATGATATTCAGGCAAAGAGGTTAGGAGTGGCTTAAACAACAGAATTGTATTATCATAGCTCTGGAGGCTAGACGTCTAAGGTCAGGATTGGTTTGTTCTGAGGGCGGTGAGAGAGAATGATCCAGTACTCTACAGATAGCTCAATTTAATTACTGGCTATATTTGGCATTCCTTTGCTATAGGTACATCTGTCTTCAGGTTCCCTATGTGTATTGTCCTGTGTGTGTGTGTGTGTGTGTAGGTTCATACGTGTGAGTGCAAGTGCATACATGGAGGTCAGAGCCCAGTTTTCAGCGTCAGTCTTCACCTTGCACCTCGTTGGAGGTAGGACCTCTCGTTCTCATTGTCCCGGTTATAGTCAATAGGGTAGTGGGAAGTTTTGCTATCTCCCCTCCCACCTCCCAGTCAGCTGGGATTACAAAAGCCTGCTACAGCTTCTTGCTTTTAGATGGGCCTGGGGATCTGAACTTGGGTACTCAGGCTTGAGCAACAAATGCTTTACCCACTGAGCCATCTCTCCAACCCCCCCCCAGATTTACTCTTTTAAAAAAATATTATTTATTTATTTGACAGAGAAAGAGGGAGAATGGGCACGCTAGGGCCTCCAGCTACTGCAAATCAACTCCAGGTGCATGCACCCCCTTGTGCATCTGGCTAACATGGGTTCTGGGGAATTGAACCTGGGTCTTTTGGCTTTGCAGGCAAATTCCTTAACCACTACGCAATCCCTCCAACCCAGATTTATTCTTAAGAAAGGACATTAGTTTTATTGTATTAGGGCTTATCTTACTCCATCATGGCCTCATAGTAATTATATCTATAATAACACACCAAATAAAATAATATTCTTTTTTAAGAGTTATTTTTATTTATTTATTAGACAGGCAGACAGAGAGCATGGGTGTGCCAGGACCTTTAGCCACTGCAAACAAACTCCAGACGCATGCACCACCATGTGCATCTGGCTTACGTGGGACCTGGAGAATTGAACCTGGGTCCTTAGGCTTCACAGGCAAGCACCTTAACTGCCTAAGCCATCTCTCCAGCACCCCCCCTTTTTTTTTTGTAGAGGTATGGTTTTTCCCAAACACAGGCTGACCTGGAATTCACTATGTAATCTCAGGGTGGTCTCAAACTTCTACCTTGTCATCCTGAGTGCTGGGATCAAAGACGTTCGCTACCATGCCCTGCTTAAGGTCATATTCTAAGATACTGGAGGTAAGATTATCAGATAACTCTGGGGAAAGCACAACTCAACCCCCTAAGATGGAGAGAGCTGAAGAAAACCCAATTTAAGTAAGATCTGGCTCCTGGGGCTGGTAGAGTGTATCACCAGTACTGTAAATAAAGTTCCATGTGATGACAGTGTGGCTGGTGAGGTCTAACTGGGTTAGCCTGAATTTATAAACAACATAAATGCCAGGAGACTGCCTGGAGACTTCCAAGGAGCCACTTGTCCTGGGCTACTGGAAGGATTTTACATCTCATAAAAACTGACAGGTCTCAGGATACTCCTAACCCCATGGTGAATACCAGCAACCCCACTGAGGAGGGCATGGGAGAGGGGATATAAGAGGATAACAGGAGGGAAATGGGAGCAACATGCGACTTGTTCAGTAGAGTTCATAATTAATAATACAACCTGACAAGAGCTGGGCATGGTGGCGCACACCTTTAATCCCAGCATTTGGGAAGCAGAGGTAGGAGGATCACCATGAGTTCGAGGCCACCCTGAGACTACGTAATTACAGGTCAGCCTGTGAGACCCTACCTCGAATAAAATAAAATACCTGACAAGTCCTTGTGGGTCTACTTGGGCTCCACCATCAACTCAAAGCCACTTTGTGCATTAAGCCCTATGAATAAATTAAGAGGAAGTGGGTCAGCCAACCACAGACTGTGTGGAGAAGGTTGGTTGGAAAAGAGATTTGTCCCTTTGGGCAACAGAAAATTCACAGGCTCTAGCAAGGTGGCTGTGAGGAGAAGGACACAGATGACCAGAGGTCACTAGGTAGCAGTTGTGATTCCTGCCCCTCCCTGGCCGCTTGCCTGCTCCTGGCAGCCAGCAAGGATGGTTGGTTGGCCCTTCCAGTCCAGCCAGAACTGGTAGCCAAGGACAGGGGAGGTGGCTTGGCTTCCCCAGCAGCCGCGCCCACGCTCGGTCCCGTAGCTGCTGCAGCTCAGCGCCTAGCAAAGAAGGCTCCACACGGTGACAGGCAGCGAGGATGATGCGCTGCATTGCACTCGGCTGTCAAGAGTGATGAAGTCGAGTGTGGTGTTGCTCATCTGTAATCCCAGGTAAGGGAGGCTGAGACAGGAGGATAGTTTGAGGCCAGCCTGGGCGTCAGAGTGAAACTGTCGCAAAAGAAATCGGAATGGGGGACGGGAATAAAGTAGCTGGGAGACAACTCTGAGCCAGATGGGCACCAACACCTAGGCCCGAGGGTGCGGGAAGCCACAGAAGCTCAGTCCCACAGGTGGGGCAGGTCAGGCTGCAGGGAACCAAGTGACTCCACACCACCAGTAAGCAGTCGCAGGCACACTTAAACCAGCATCCAAGAGAGTAGGCTTGACCCTCTTTGGGATCTCCTCGTGATAATAAATTTAACAATGCACGTGGAGCAGAGAGGTGGGTTAGCAGTTAAAGGTGCTTGCTTGCAAACCCTGATGACCCAGGTTCAATTCCCCAGTACCCAAGTAAAGCCAGATGCACAAAGTGGCACATGCATCTGGAGTTTGTTTGCAGTGGCAAGAGGCACTGGCGCACCCATTCTGTTTCTCTCTGTTCTTGCAAATAAATGAATAAATGTTTTCTAAAAGGCAATACATGTATGCATTTACATTATGAATAAGAGTATAAAGATAATTATCTCTCATACTATATGTAACCAGAAAAGTCAGAATTTCTTTTTTTGAAAATATTTTTGTTATTTGTGAGGGGAGAGAGAGAGAAAGAGGGAGAATGGGTGTGCCAGGGCCTTTTGCTGCTGCAAACATACTTCAGATGCATGCACCACTTTGTGCATCTGGCTTTACATTGGTATTGGGGATTTGAACCTGGGCCAAACCTAGGTCAGCAGGCTTTTTTGTAAGCAAGTGCCTTTAACTGCTGAACCATCTCCCCAGCCCCAGAATCTCTTTTCTTATAAATATATGTATAAATATATGTATACACAACACATTTTTTTCTTTTTCCATGTAGTTTAAACATTTACAGTGTTTTAAATTTATTTTATTTATTTGCAAGCAAAGAGAGATAGAGAAAAGAGACAGACAATGGGTGTGCCAGGGCCTTTACCCACTGCAAACGAACTCGAGACACATGTGCCACTTTGTGCATCTGGCTTTACATGGATACTGGGAAATTGAACCAAGCTTTGCAGGCAAGCACCTTAACTGTGGAGCCATCTCTCCAGCCCTCAGGGTTTTTCTTATTTATATATATAGAGAGAAAGATGGAGAGAGAGAGAGAAAAAAAAAACAAACAGGCATGCCAGGGCCTTCAGCCACTGTGAACAAACTCCAGATGTGTGCACCCCCTTGTGGCACATGTGTGACATTGCGTGCTTGCGGCACTGTTCACCTGGCTAAATGGGACCTGGAGATTCAAACATGAGTTCTTAGGCTTCATAGGCAAGAGCCTTAACTGTAGCAGTTAAGCCATCTATCTCTCCAGCCTCTCAAACAGATTTTTTTTTAAAACAAAGTTTACTGTAAGGGCCTGAGGATTTGGCTCAGTAGATAAAGCACTAGCAGTTCAAGCTGGAGTACCACTCCACATAGAAAGCTGAAAACTGCTGGGTGTGGTGGTACACACCTTTAATCCCAGCACTTGGGAGGCAGAGGTAGGAGGATCCCTGTGAGTTTTAAGCCAACCTGAGACTATAGAGTGAGGTCCAGGTCAGCCTGGAGTAGAGTGAGACCCTACTTCAAAAACCAAAAGACAAAACAAACAAACAAACAAACAAAAAACAGAAATAAAACATTCCAGCACTGGGGGAAGCAGAGGTAGGATTATTGCTGTGCCATATATATTTTATTTTGAAAATATTTTATTTATATTTATATTTATTTATCTATATTTATTTTTATTTTTATAAATATTTTATTTATTTATTTTATGTATCTATGTATAATAAATAAATTTAAAAAATAAATATCAATTTTTTTCTGTGAATCCCCCTGGTTCCTCCCAGGGATGGCCAATTTAATCTCTCCATGGAGTTCATAGACATTTATGAGCCCCCCCCACCTCTCTGAATAATGTCACCTTTCACTTTAGTCATCATGTGAAGATTTCATTCTGCATTCCCACAGCCTCCCTCCCATCCCCTCATTTCCCCAGGGTAATTAGTTACAGCTAGTTGGTCACACCATTACTTAGCATTCTTATCATCACTGGAAATGTTACTTAGCAGCAAGACCGACTCTGCTGCTTCCTTACAACATCTTGTCGTCCTGGAGCACAGCCTTGGCTTCTCACTGCCCCCATTCAGAGGCAGCAGTGAACAATCACCCCTGCCGGCCAGGAGGCCCAGCAGATGGTGGCGCTCGGTGCCAGCGGGCAGATTACCACCTTCCGCCTTGAGGGCTCCTTTCCTGCCCGTTGTGTGTTGGGGTCGTGGAGGGACTTTTCGTGGGGAGCCTGGGACAAGGAGCCCGGTGACAGACCAAAGAAAGGAGCCGCTCAAAGGCACTGGCTGAACACCCGCAGGTGCTTTTCTCTTTATCCTGAAAGGTGGGGCGTCTCTCCAGCACAGGCCGACCTGTCGACCTCAGTCTGCTGAGTGCTGCGGTTGAAGGAGTGTGCCACCACGCCTGGCTCCTCCCCAGCAACTACTAACCGGCTGTATATATCCTCTGGGTGGGGGGCTGTGGGAGCCCATGAGCCCTCCTCCATCCTTCAGTGAGCTCAAGCTTGTGCCGGGAACCCCAGCTACTCTGATTTCAACACCATGTCATGTCCATGTTCCATCCTGTCTTCTTCCTGGCTTCTTGATCGACAAAGGTGTCAGGGCCCATCGGAGGTAACACTGTGGAGAACCTCCCATGTTGGGCAATTGAGCCAAGTACAGAAATACCAGTTGAAATGGTTTTCCATAGAATTTTGGAAACACCAAGTTGGAGTAGCCAGTGGTCCCAGCTCTTTGTGATGATGAGGCAGGAGGAGCTCCACAGCCCAGGGATTCAAGGTTCGCCTGGGCAACACAGCAAGTTTCCTGTTTCCAAAAAATAAAAAAACGTATTTGAGTCAGTCTGCAGAGGTTCTGGTTCCTATCTCTTGTTAGGGACACTCTAGGACCTCTAGCAAACTAACTCCAGATGCATCTCACTTTATGTGGGTACTGGGAAATCAAACCTGGGTCATTTAAGCCATCTCTTCAGCCCGACTTCCCTTTTCTTTCTATTCTTTTCTTTTTTTTCTTGGCTTTTTTGAGTTAGGGACTCATTCTAGGCCATGCTGACCTGGAATTCACTACGTAGTCTCTGGGTGGCCTTGAACTCACAGTGATCCTCCTACCTCTGCCTCCCGAGTGCTAGGGCTAAAGGCATGCACCAGCTTGCCTTTTTATTTTATTTTATTTTATTTAAAAAAATGTAGTTACGCAAGTGTCTTGCTCAAGGTCTCAGAGGAAATGATGTTGAGGTCAGGATGCTGACCTAACTCTGACCTCTCCAAAGACACTTAGCTGGCATGGCTTTTTAAAAACCTAGGTTCTTTTCTTAGATATACAGTCCTTGGCCATTCGAGGTGGCACATGCTTTAGAGTAAGATCATTCTGAAAAAACAAACAAACAAACAAACAAACAGGGGCTGGAGAGATGGCTCAGAAGTTAAGGCACTTACCTGCAATGCCTAACGACCTGAGTTTGATTCCCCAGTAACCACATAAAGCCAGGTGAACAAAAGCACATGCAACATTTGTAGCAATTGGAAGCCCTGGTGTGCCTGTTCTCCCTGTCTCTCTTCTCTCTCTCTGCTTGCAAATAAAAGGAAAAATTAAAAAAATACAGGTCACACCTGGTATAGTAGTAGCTCTGTGGTCCCCCAACCCCAGGCTCCTGCTCGCCCCACATATTTTCTCCAAGCCTTCCTATGGTAGAACCAGCTACAGCAGGATCTCAGAGGGTTGTGATCCCACCATTCTGTTCTTGATGTCCCCAGAAGTCCTAATGTGCAGTGCTTTGAAAGCACCCATGGAGTAGTTAGAAGTACTGCTCTGGGGCTGGAGAGGTGGCTTAGTGGTTAAGGCACTTGCCTGTGAAGCCAGAGAACCCAGGTTCAATTCCTCAGGGTCCATCATGTAAGCCAGATGCATAGGGTGGTGCATGCATCTGGAGTTTGTTTGCAGTGGCTAATGGTCCTGGTACACCCATTCTTTCTCTCTGCCTCTTCTCCCCACCCCTCAAAATAAATAAAATATTTTAGAAAAAGAAAGGCCAGACATGGTGCTGCACGTCTCTAAACTAAGCACTCACTTGGCAGCGGTAGGAGGATTGCCAAGAGTTCAAGGCCATCCTTAGACTACATAGTGAATTCCAGGTCAGCCTGGGCTATAGCAAGAACCTGCCTTGGAAGCCGGGTGTGGTGGTGCACGCCTTTAATCCCAGCACTTGGGAGGCAGAGGTAGGAGGATCGCCGTGAGTTCAAGGCCACCCTGAGACTCCATAGTGAATTCCAGGTCAGCCTGGGCTATAGTGAGACCCTACCTCAAAAAACTGAAAAACGAAACAAAGCAAAACAAAAAAAGAACCTGCCTTGGAAAACCAAAGCAGAAAAAAACAAAAAGAGGCACTGCTCTGGAGCCTGAGTCAGAAGCTGTGTGACCTTGAGAAAATTAGGTCCCCCCCCAATCAAAGAAGATTAAAGAGTGGGCTACAAATATGCCTTAGTGGTTAAGGTGCTTGCCAGCAAAGCCAAAAGACCCAGGTTCAATTCATCAATACCCCCAAAAAGCCATATGCACAAGGTAGCACATTTGTCTGGAGTTTGTTTGCAGTGGCTAAAGGCCCTAGCATGTCCATTGTCTCTCTCAAATAAATAAATGAATAAAATATTTAAAAAGGGTTAAGAGTGCCTGCCTTGGGCTGGGGAGATGGTTTAACAGATAAAGGAACTTGTGTAAGCATGAGGACCTGAGTTTGATATTCAGCAACCAGGTGAAAATCCGGGTGTGGCCACCGATGCCTGTAACCTGAGGTGGGGTCATGAGAATCACTGGGGCTCACACAGGTCAGCCAGTCTGATTTATCTGCCCCTCCCCCCACCGCTGCATTAACAAATTGTCACCTTACCTGGTATTGTGGCATATAAGAAACACAGGAAAGAGAGGGTCATTGAGTTTGCAACAGTCTTGCATTTTGGAAATGGCCATGGGTAGCGTGAAGCAGGTTTGCTGGATGCCTGCATGGAGACCCCATGGGGCCATGAGGATGAACCATAGGGTGCAGTGGAGAGCCAATGGAGATGCTGGGACCACAAGATGGCTGCCAAGGAGCTGCCGACCCTGATGAAGTTTTCCAGAACTGTGAGTAGCCTAGCTGGAGGGGCAGAATTGGATCTCCAGAGACTTGTTGCTGGTTAGAATGATCAGACTGGGAGATTTGTCACTGACTAGAGTTATTGGACTTGAAGCTACAGAGTTTCATGTTTGCCCTGATTGTTTTAAATCTTGCATTGGCTGAATATTTTTTTGCTATGCCCAATGCCATCTTTTGCAGTGTGAATGTTTATTCTGTGCCAGTATGAGTTTTGGGGAGGGTATTTTGATATTATGGCTCAGTTAAAAGACCTTGGCCTATGGGGATATTTGAGCATCATTAGGATTGATAAAAACTATGAGGACTTTGAAAGTTGGACTAAATGCATTGCATTTTGCATCATGGTTAATAGTTTATGGGGCCAGGGGTGGAATGTGGAGGTTTGATTCAGGTGTCCCCCATAAACTTAAGTGTTCTGAAAGCTAGGTTCTAAGTTGATGGAGATTTGGGAATTAACACCTCCTGGATGGAATGTATTGTTGGAGGTGGGCTTATGGATGTTATAGCCAGTTTCCCCATGCCAGTGTTTGGCACACTCTCCTGTTGCTATTGTCCACCTTATGTTTGCCAGGGGGTGATGTCCACCCTCTGCTCATGCCATAGTTTTCCCCTACAATCGTGGAGCTTCCCCTTGTGTCTGTAAGCCAAAATAAACCTCTTTTTCCCACAAGCTGCTCTTGGTTGGGTGATTTCTACCAGCAGTGTGAACCTGACTGCAACAATAGGTGACAACTCACAGAAGCTGCTTCTCAGAAGTACACGGCATGACTTGTGGGGACGAGTCTTGAGCAAGCGCACTAGAGGACTTGCAGACAGCTCCACTGGCTCGAGGGTCTCTCTCCAAGCAGTTGTTGACCTTTTTGTAACATTAGAAGAGAGTAGGAATCTTAAGTACTGGACTTGTAGGCCTCTTGACTCCCTCCTCAACCTCAGGAGGGAAGGTTTCACTTCAGAGAAAATTGCTACACAAACTGGTCACTGCTGCTATAACTCTGTGGAGTGGTCATGTGACCTTTTACATTTCAGCTCTCCACGTCTTATTAGCCTCTTGACTCCCTTCTCCTCCCAGGAGGGAATATATCAATTTCAAGGAATTTGCTGCACAACACTCCACTCGTTTCTCACGCTCTCACGCTCTTGCATCGCCTCTCCTGTGATGTTCCCTGAGCTTTGATGAGGAGGTTTTGAGGTAAGATAGATGTGCACCTGTGGCTAAGCATTGAGCCACTGTGCCGCAGCCGCAGTCACTTCATCTCAGGAGCCTGGCCAGTTCCATGTTTATGACAGATTCAGGCTGAGGGCAGCTCGGATTGAGCTGGGCCATGGATTGAGGGGGAGGAGGGAAGCTATGATCAGGCTTAGAGTACAAGACAGGAACTTCAATTCCAATCAAAGGTTTGTTGGGCTGGGCATGATGGTGCATGCCTTTAATCCTAGCACTTAGGAGGCAGAGGTAGGAGGATCGCCATGAGTTGAAGGCCACACTGAAACTATAAAGTGAATTCCAGATCAGCCTGAGCTAGAGTAAGACCCTACCTCAAAATAAATAAATAAATAAATAACTAAAATGACTTAATATCCGTAGCAAGACCCATGCAAGCACCACTTCCACAAGAAGGCTCACCGTCACACATGGCACACGGGGAAGGACAGCCACACCAGGATTGCCCCCACAGACGCTCCATCCTCAGGGGCATGGATGGCTACCCATAGCCAGGACTATGCAATTGCTCTTCCTAAACTCAATAGACCAAGGTATGATTGCACCAATACCAGTTTGGTGAACCAGAGTTTATTGGAGTTACTTACAGAGCAGGGTGAGGGGTTGTTTACAGAAACAGGGGTGACTGACTCAAAGGCAGGCACATCTTCAAAGCTTCCACCCCAGTATAGGTGGTGTCTCCGGGAGGCTGTGGTGGGTGGGTGGGGAGAATCTTGAGCAGTAGAATCTATCTAAAATAAAATGCAGACAGGAAAAAAACAGGGAAAAATTCATAAGTCATGATTGAGTTATGTGATTCAACTGTTCTACTATGAACTTAACTGAAGTCTTTAAAAGAGGGCTCGGTGATGTGGTGCATGCAAACACCTTTAATCCCAGCACCCAGAAGGCTGAGGTAGGAGGATTGCTGTAAGTTCAAGGCCAGTCTGGGCTACAGAGTGCATTTCAGGTCAGCTTGAGATAGAGTGAAACCTTGCTTCAAAATAAATATAAATAAATAAGAGAAGTGGAGAGAGCAAAACGACCTGAGGACTGGAGCTGTAGCCCAGGGGCACGGGGCTTCCTAATGTGCATGAGGTCCTAGATCCAGTTCCCAACTCTGGGAAGCAGCAAGAAAAAGACAAAGAAATAATGGTCCAAACTTTTCCAAATCTGATGTAAACTGCAAACACAAAGATGCAAGAATGTCAATGAACTTGAATTTCCAAGCACAAGGAATGCTGGAGTAATGAAGCTCAAGTGAGTCATTGTTCAACGAGCGGAGAGCAGCGTAAGAAGACGCACAGGGACGGCGGCGCCTCACAGACAGAGGACAGGGTTAGGGCCAGCGCCAGGGTTGTGTGGAAGCAGCGCGAGCAGGAAGACAGAAGAGCAGCATTTTTAATGCACTGAAAGGGAAAAGAGAACGCCCTCTCCCCTAAACGCCCCTAACAGCTGTGAACCTAGGATTGAAAAGCTTAAATTTATTTATTTGAGAGAGATACAGAGACAAAGAGACACCCCCCCACACACAGAGTGAGGAGCCTAGGATTTTATTTTGAGTAAAAATACCTTTGAAAAAAATAAAGGTCAGGCTGGAGAGATGCATCAGCAGTTAAAGGTGCTGATCCTGGACCCCCCGTGTTTCAGCCGAATGGCGGTCAGGGAGTCCCAGCAATTGTGCCGTCTCCATCCTTAGATAGCATGATGGTGGAGTGGGGACCAAATTTTATGTTTGTCTCAGACACTGTGGGGACAGGAAGGTACCAGATGGCCTGAAAAGCCACCAGAGAACAAGGGCTGAGTGCTTGCTTATCTTGGGGGTGACTATTGGCAGAAATTACTTTTTGTTATTTCACATTAAAATATGTACCACTTCCTGGTGACGAACTATTTAAACTAAGGTGGAGGAAACCTTTGGCTCTTTGCCTGTACCCCATTTCTGGAGCCACATGTGGAATATTTCCAGACACAGTGACACATTTTGAGGGCAGGAAGAAGATGGGGATCTGAGGATGGTCCATCTCAGTGCTCAGGACCCCAGGAGAAAAGAGGCATGAAATGCAAGAAGTACTTGGGAGTTAAAAATAGGGGTGTTGCCGGGTGTGGTGGCGCACACCTTTAATCCCAGCACTTGGGAGGTAGAGGTAGGAGGATTGCCGTGAGTTCTAGGCCACCCTGAGACTACATACTGAATTCCAGGTCACCCTGAGCTAGAGTGAGACCCTACCTTGAACCCCCTCCCAAATTATATATAGGGATGGTGTTTGTGGCCCAAAAATGGGTGAAGAAAAAAGCTAACTCCAGGATCAAAGGAAGCAAGAGGGTGCGCCCTGCTAGTGCATGGACCTGAATTTCGCCCAAAACATTCATTTGTTACCAAGTCAGAGTTTAAAATTGTAATGAACTATAAAACCAAACTTGGTCACCTTAGGAATGAGAAAAAACTATTGATTACCAAAAAATAGAAGTATAGCTTCTAGAGCCCATGCTAACTAACTCCAGCAGGACTGCCAGAGCAAATAAGAAGTTAAGATAAAAAGTAAAGAAGGTTTTGTATAGGTAAGTAACAAGATTACATGTGTGATTTAACTAGATGGTATTTACTCATCCAGCAATCTACCAGAGATGGAAACAAGGATGGTGGCTGGGAGCTGGGCTAGTTGGTAGGTCAAGGACAGTATATGCACATTTGGCACAACTGGACCTAAGGTGGGCCTGACAGGCCTGTTATTTGGCTAAGATGATTTTTAAATATTTTTTCATTCACATATCCCCCATAAACTCAAGTGTTCTGAATACTAGGTTCCCAGCTGATGGAGATTTGGGAATTAATGCCTCCTATAGGCAGTGTATTGTTGGGGGTGGGTTTATGGGTACTATAGCCAGCTCCTCCTTGCTAGCATTTGGCATACTCTCCTGTTCCTGTTGTCTAACTTATGTGGGCCAGGGGACGATGCCCACCCTCTGCTCATGCCATTGTTTTCCCCTGCCATCATGGAGCTTCCCCTTGAGTCTATAAGCCAAATAAACATCTTTTCCCCACAAGCTGCTCTTGGTTGGGTGATTTCTACTAGCAATGAGAACCTGACTGCAGTAGTAAAGTGGTATCAAGGAGTGGGATTGCTGCTACACAACTGACTTTGGACTTTTGGAGCTGATTTTCAAGGGGAATGTGGAAGGATTTGAAACCTTGGCTTAAGAGATGCTTTGCAGTGCTGAAGTACAGCTTGATGGACTATTTTGGTCAGAGTTGAAAGACTTGAATGCAGTAAGATCTATGGACTGTGAGGTTTGGCTTATGAGGGTGAGAAAGTTTTGCCTGGACTGGGCTAGCAGTTTGTGTGAGAAGCTTGCTGTTATGCCCATGTCCTGAGAAGTTGTGCAGGGTTGCTTTGCATAGAAATGAACTGGTCTGAGCAGAGGGATATGGCACAGGAATAAAAAAAAAAAAAAAAAAAAAAGCTTTGGGTGAACTGTTGCCTCTTCAGCTGCAATTGAGAGATTATAACCTTTGAGGTTGGACCAGCTGACCTGCATTGGGGCAACAGGAAGAATGTAGACTCTTTTTTTCTTTTTCCTCAATTTTTTAAATTTTTTTTTGTTTGTTTATGATAGTTTTTTTTCAACTTTTATTAACATTTCCATGATTATAAAAAGTATCCCATGGTAATACCCTCCCTCCCCCCCTCACTACTTTCCCCTTTGAAAATCCATTCTCCATCATATCCCCTCCCCATCTCAATCAGTCTCTTTTATTTTAATGTCATGATCTTTTCCTCCTCTTATGATGGTCTTGTGTAGGTAGTGCCAGGCACTGTGAGGTCATAGATATCCAGGCCATTTTGTGTCTGGAGGGAGCATGTTGTATGGAGTCCTGCCCTTCCTTTGGCTCTTACATTCTTTCTGCCATCTCTTCTGCATTAGACCCTGAGCCTTGGAAGGTGTGATAGAGATATTGCAGTACTGAGCACTGCAGTCATTTCTTTCCATCACCATGATACCTTCTGAGTCATCCCAAGGTCACTGCCATCTGAAAAGAGAAGATTCTCTACCCAAAGTGAGAGTAGCATTAATATAAGGGTGTGAATATTAACAGAAGTGTTTACTAGGCAGTTTGATAAACATAGTATATACATTTAGCCAGACATCAGCAGATGTTACACCCTAAGGGCTCATGACTACCTCTGTTTTAAGTTTTCAGTATCAGGGATGTGTTTTCCCCCATGGGGCAGGCCTCCAGTCCAATTGGAGGGCAGTTGGTTTCCACCATGACAGATGTGCCACTATTGCACCCATTGGCTCATTTGGGCTGGCTGACCAATTACAAGGCTTTCAGTGTCCACTGATGAGTATCTTCACTGGTGGTATCTCTTTCTCCCATTGAGCTACATGTACAATGGCTTCTTCCAGAAGAATGTAGACTCTTTTGAAGGGGCCTGAGTGCTCAAGAAGTGTTCTGTTCTTCAAAGTCAGCTCTATTCCCTCCTGGATTAGCATGCTGGCACCCTACCTGGTATTGTGGAGTATTAAGAAATGCAGGAGAGAGACTTCCGGTTAAGATGGCGGCGTAGGTACCACGCCAAAGCAGCCTAGGGGGGGAAAAGACCAAAAAAAACTCAGCAAAATACACACTTTTACTAAAAAGTGAGGTGTATAGGAAGTTGAGGCGGCAGCGGAGAAGTGGAAGAGTTATAGAGCATCCAGAGCCTGCACAGGCGGGAACAGCGGTTCCGGGGCGGCTCGGCTACCCGCCGCAACCGCGGAGCGGCAGAAAACCGCCGGACTCTTGGCTCGAGCCGCAGGACAAGCCAGGTGCGGGATTTTCCCCTCACACCGTGCTCTCCGCAACTCGGGAAACGTGAGGGGAGAACGGCAGCGAGCAACGGAGGGAGGAGCAGACCGCGAGGTAAAAGCACACGTGGAGAAGTGATACAACCAGAGCAGCCGCGGCTCCCTCCCCTCCCCCGCCGCCTGAACCCAGCTCCAGCGAACACAGCAGCGGCCCGGGACCCGGCCACGCCAACTTGGGCTGACGGCGGGACCCAAGCAGGAGCAGAATTCGGCAGCAACTTCAGCGGCTCCAGCACCGGTACCAGTGGCCCCAGCAGCAGCGGACCCAGGAGCGGCAGCGGTGGCAGATCCCGCAGCAGCGGCTTCGGGGTGAGCAGCAGCGGTGGACACGGCAACGGCAGCTTCAGCAGCGGTGGTGGCTCCGGGGGTGGCAGCTACAACAGCTGCAGAGGCGGCAGCAGCGGCTCAGTTTGCCCCGTAGGAAAAGCAAGTGCCCAGCTCCAGAAATCAGAACAGCAGCCCGACGACCCAGGCAGCAACTTGACTGAGACCACAATCACCCAAGGTAACTGGGATTGCACCAGGGAAGGGTCTCACTTGGTCACAAGCTGACTTGGATACCTCAACAGACCAGAAATCTAAACCTCTTTGTTGATAGAGGATCTGGTCATTATAATAACTACTCTTGCATACATACTCGGGGCTGTTTTTGATGGAATGGGTACAGTGTTTAGTTAAATTTTAGAATCTACCAGTATATTATTCCACTCAGCCTGCTTGAATACTCCTATAGCAGGGAAACTCAACCCCTAAGAACATCTTTGTAGATACTCTGAGAGTCTTAAGAGCCACACCTAATACCTTAAGGTCCTACCCTGAAAATATATTACATCAAATCAATTGATACAGCTAAGAATACACAGCTAGCTAGAAAATCCAAGCATTAACTTAATCCAAGATGCAAAAATATATACATTATAACACAAGAAACACTAAAAAGCAAGACGATATAAATCCACCTAAAAGTATTAATGCATCAGAAATGTCCTCCAGTGAGAAAGAGTTAGAGGAAATGCCTGAGAAAGAGTTCAAAAGAATAATTATAAATATGTTCAAAGAGGTCAAAGAACACATGAAAACAATCAAAGAAGAAATCAAAGAGGAAATCAAAGGAATCAAAGAAGAGGCAGGACACCAATTTAATGAAATAAAGAAGGCAATACAAGACATAAATAGAGAAATAGAAATAATAAAGAAAAACCAGTCAGAATTACTAGCAATGAAGAACACAGTTAATGAAATAAAAAACTCTGTAGAAAATCTCACCAGTAGGATGGATGAGGGAGAGGACAGAATATCTAAGCTAGAAGATCAGGTGGCAGACCTAATGCAGTCCAACAAAGAGAAAGACAAACTTATAGAAAAGTATGAGTGGGAATTTCAAGATATTCGGGACACTATGAAAAGATCCAATATAAGAATTCAGGGCATAGTAGAAGGAGAAGAATTCCACTCCAGAGGCATAGTAGGCATCTTCAACAAAATCATAGAGGAAAATTTTCCCCAAATTGGGAAAGAGGTGCCAATACAGATACAGGAAGCCTTTAGAACCCCAGCCAGACAAAACCCAGAAAGAAACTCTCCTCGTCACATTATACTCAAACTTCCAAACACACAAACCAAAGAAAAAATATTGAAAGCAGTTAGAGAGAAAAATCAAGTTACTTACAAAAGCAAGCCCATCAGGATTACAGCAGATTATTCAACACAAACTTTTAAAGCCAGAAGGGCCTGGAGTGATATATTCCAAGTTCTGAAAGATAACAACTGTCAACCAAGGTTACTTTATCCTGCAAAGTTATCCATACAAATAGATGGAGAAATAAAGACATTCCATGACAAAAGCAGGTTAAAGGAATATCTGAAGACAAAACCAGCTCTACAGAAAATACTTGATAGAATCCTCCATGCTGAACAAAAGGAAAAGCACACATATAAGGAACCTAGAAAAAACCAGCCATACTCAAATACCAGTTAACAGAAGAGAGCACAGGTAGAACAAGTAACACACACACACACACACACAAATGGCAAACATAAATACACACCTTTCAATAATATCTCTTAATATCAACGGTCTCAATGCCCCAACGAAAAGACATAGATTTGCAGACTGGGTTAAAAAGCAGGATCCTACAATTTGTTGTCTCCAAGAAACTCACCTTTCTACAAAGGATAGACATTATCTTAGGGTGAAAGGTTGGAAGACGGTGTTTCAAGCAAATGGGCCTAGAAAACAAGCAGGGGTTGCTATCCTAATATCAGACAGGGTGGACTTTAGTCCGAAGTTAGTCAAAAAAGATAAGGAAGGTCACTTTATATTGATTAAGGGCACACTCCAACAGGAGGACATTACAATCCTAAACATATATGCACCTAACATGGGGGCTCCCAAATTCGTCAAACAAACACTATTAGAACTAAGGTCACAGATAACACCAAACACGGTGGTGGTGGGTGACTTTAATACCCCACTCTCATCAATTGACAGGTCATCCAGGGAAAGAATAAACAGAGAGGCATCTGGACTAAATGAGGTCATAGAAGGAATGGACCTAACAGATATATACAGGACATTTCATCCAAAGGCTGCAGAATATACATTCTTTTCAGCAGCACATGGAACATTCTCTAAAATAGACCATATATTAGGACACAAAGCAAATCTTAACAAATTCAGGAAAATTGAAATAATTCCTTGCATTCTATCTGACCACAATGGAATTAAACTACAAATCAGTAGCAAGAAAGGCTATAGAGCATACACAAAATCATGGAAACTAAACAATACACTACTAAATGATGAGTGGGTCAATGAAGAAATCAAAAAGGAAATCAAAAAATTTATAGAGTCAAATGATAATGAGAACACAACATACCAAAATCTCTGGGACACAATGAAGGCAGTTCTAAGAGGTAAATTTATAGCCTTAAGTGCCTATATTAAGAAATTAGAAAGGTCGCAAGTAAACGACCTAATGCTTCACCTTAAAGCCTTGGAAAAAGAAGAACAAGGCAAACCAAAAATTAGTAGACGGGAAGAAATAATAAAGATTAGGGCAGAAATTAATGAAATAGAAACAAAAAGAACAATCCAAAGAATTAATGAAACAAAGAGTTGGTTCTTTGAAAGGATAAACCCTTAGCAAATCTGACCAAAAGAAAGAGAGAAGAGACACAAATTAATAAAATCAGAGATGAACAAGGTAACATCACAACAGATTCCAGAGAAATTCAAAAAATTATAGGGACATACTATAAAAGCATATACTCCACAAAGTATGAAAATCTGAAAGAAATGGATGATTTCCTTGATCTATATGACCTACCTAAATTAAATCAAAATGAGATTAATCACTTAAATAGACCTATAACAAACATGGAGATCCGAGCAGTTATCAATAATCTCCCAACTAAAAAAAGCCCAGGCCCGGATGGATTCACTGCTGAATTTTACCAGACTTTTAAGGAAGAGCTAACACCATTGCTTCTTAAGCTTTTCCAGGAAATAGAAAAAGAAGGAATCATACCAAACTCCTTCTATGAGGCCAGCATCACCCTGATACCAAAATCAGGCAAAGATAGAACAAAAAAAGAAAATTACAGACCAATCTCCCTCATGAACATAGATGCAAAAATTCTCAACAAAATATTGGCAAACAGAATACAAGAGTATATCAAGAAGATCATTCACCCTGACCAAGTAGGCTTTATCCCAGAGATGCAGGGATGGTTCAACATACGCAAATCTATAAATGTAATACATTACATAAATGGGTTGAAGGACAAAAATCACATGATCATCTCATTAGATGCAGAGAAAGCATTTGACAAAATCCAACATCCCTTCATGATAAAAGTCCTACAGAGACTGGGAATAGAAGGAACATATCTCAATATAATAAAGGCTATTTATGACAAGCCTACAGCCAACATATTACTAAATGGGGAAAAACTGGAAGCTTTTCCACTAAAATCAGGAACAAGACAAGGGTGTCCACTGTCTCCACTTCTATTTAATATAGTTTTGGAAGTCTTAGCCATAGCAATAAGGCAAGAGACACACATAAAAGGGATACAAATTGGAAAGGAAGAAATCAAGTTATCATTATTTGCAGATGACATGATTCTATACATAAAGGACCCTAAAGACTCTACTAGCAAGCTGTTAGAGCTGATCAAAACCTACAGCAATGTAGCAGGATACAAAATAAATACACAGAAATCAGTAGCCTTCGTATATGCTAACAACAAACACACAGAGGATGAAATCAGAGAATCACTCCCATTCACAATTGCATCAAAAAAAATAAAATACCTTGGAATAAACCTAACTAAGGAAGTAAAGAATCTATACAATGAGAACTTTAAGACACTCAAGCGAGAAATTGCAGAAGACACTAGAAAGTGGAGAAACATCCCTTGTTCCTGGCTTGGAAGAATCAATATCGTGAAAATGGCAATCTTACCTAAAGCAATCTACACATTTAAAGCAATCCCTATCAAAATTCCAAAGGCTTTCTTCATGGAAATAGAAAAAACAATCCAAAAATTCATTTGGAATCATAAAAAACCTCGAATATCTAAAATAATACTGAGCAACAAAAAAGAGGCTGGTGGTATCACCATACCTGATTTTAACCTATACTACAGAGCCATAGTAACAAAAACAGCATGGTACTGGCACAAAAACAGACATGTAGATCAGTGGAACAGAATAGAGGACCCAGATGTAAGCCCAAGTAGCTATAGCCACCTGATATTCGATAAAAATGCCAAAAATACTCATTGGAGAAGAGACAGCCTCTTCAGCAAATGGTGTTTTGAAAACTGGATAAATATCTGCAGAAGGATGAAAATAGATTCTTCTCTCTCGCCATGCACAAGAATTAAGTCCAAATGGATTAAAGACCTTAACATCAGACCGGAAACTTTGAAACTGCTAGAGGAAAAAGTAGGGGAAACCCTTCAACATATTGGTCTTGGCAAAGACTTTCTGAATACAACCCCAATTGCTCAGGCAATAAAACCACAGATTAACCACTGGGACCTAATGAAATTACAAAGATTTTGCACCGCAAAGGACACAGTGAAAAAAGCAAAGAGGCAACCTACAGAATGGGAAAAAATCTTCGCCAGCTATATATCTGATAGAGGATTAATATCTAGGATATACAAAGAACTCAAAAAGTTAACTAATAAGGAATCAAACAAGCCAATCAAAAAATGGGCTAAGGAGCTAAATAGAGAGTTCTCAAAGGAAGAAATACGAATGGCATATAAGCACCTAAAAAAATGTTCTACGTCACTAGTCATCAGGGAAATGCAGATTAAAACTACATTGAGATTCCATCTCACTCCTGTCAGATTGGCCACCATCATGAAAACAAATGATCATAAATGTTGGCGGGGATGTGGAAAAAAAGGAACCCTTCTGCACTGCTGGTGGGAATGCAATCTGGTCCAGCCATTGTGGAAAACAGTGTGGAGGTTCCTAAAGCAGCTAGAGATTGATCTACCATATGACCCAGCTATAGCACTCCTAGGCATATATCCAAAGGACTCATCTCATTTCCTTAGAAGTACATGCTCAACCATGTTTATTGCTGCTCAATTTATAGTAGCTGGGAAATGGAACCAGCCTAGATGTCCCTCAACAGATGAGTGGATAATGAAGATGTGGTACATTTATACAATGGAGTTCTACTCAGCGGTAAAGAAAAATGAAGTTATGAAATTTGCAGAAAAATGGATGGACCTGGAAAGTATTATACTAAGTGAGGTAACCCAGGCCCAGAAAGCCAAGCGCCACATGTTCTCCCTCATATGTGGATCCTAGCTACAGATGACTGGGCTTCTGTGTGAGAATGAAAATACTTAGTAGCAGAGGCCAGTAAGTTGAAAAGGAGACATAAAGGGTGGAGAAAGGAAGGGAGGAGGATACTTAATAGGTTGATATTGTATATATGTAATTACAATGATTGTAATGGGGAGGTAATATGATTGAGAATGGAATTTCAAACGGGAAAGTGTGGGGGTGGGGAGGGAGGGAATTACCATGGGATATATTTTATAATCATGGAAAATGTTAATAAAAATTTAAAAAAAAAAAAAAAGAAATGCAGGAAAGGGAGGGTCATTGAGTTTGCAACACAGTCTTGTGTTTTGGAAATGGCCATGGGCAGGGTGAAGCAGGTTTGCTGGGTGCCTGCATGGAGACTCCAAGAGGCCATGAGGATGAACTGTGGATTGCAGTAGAGACCCAGTGGAGATGCCGGGACCATGAGATGGCTGCCAAGGAGCTGCTGGCCCCGATGAAGTTTTCCAGGACTGTGAGTAGCCTAGCCGGGGGGTGGGGGGGGTGGGGAGTGGGGGGGGGTGGAATTGGACTGCCAGAGACTTGTTGCTGGTTCGAATTATTGGACTTGGAGATTTGTCACTGGCTAGAGTTGTTGGACTTGAAGCTATAGAGTTTGATATTTGCCCTGGTTGTTTTAAATCTTGTATTGGTTGAATAATTTTTTGCTATGCCCAGTGCTGCCTTTTGCAGTGTGAATGTTTATTCTGTGCCATTATGGTTTTTTTTAGGTTATTTGTTTGGTATTATGGTAAAAGGCCTTGTATTATGAGGATGTATGAGCATCACTGGAATTGTTTAAAACTATGATAAAAACTTTTAAAGTTGGATGAGTGTACTGCATTTTACGTCACATATGGTTATCAGTTTATGGGAGCCATGGGTGGAATGTGGTGGTTTGATTCAGGTGTCCCCAATAAACTCAAGTGTTCAGAATACTAGGTTCCCAGCTGATGGAGATTTGGGAATTAGGCCTCCTAGAGGTAGTGTATGGTTGGGGGTGGGCTTATGGGCCAGCTCCTTCTTGCCAGTGTTTGGCACACACTCCTATTCCTATTGTCCACCTTATGTGGGCCAGGGGGTGATATCCACCATCTGCTCATGCCATTGTTTTCTCCAGCCATTGTTGAGATTCCCCTCAAGCCTGTAAGCCAAAATAAGCCTTTTTTCCACAAGCTGCTCTGGGTTGGGTGATTTCTACCAGCAATGTGAACCTGCGTGCAACATGTGGAAAGGCCATCCAAAATCACAGCAAAGTCAGGGAGCCTAGGAGAAGTTTGTATGTGATCTTTGACCTTCAGGAGTGATCTGGTGCTTTCAGACATCCAGCTATCCTGCCCCACCTCACATCCACCCTGAGACTCTCTCAAGGTGCTGGCAGGAAGGGGTATTCTCCCTCTCAGTTTCCCGGAAGTTAGCCACTCTCATGAAGGATGGTACTCATGTCCTCTCAAGAGCCTCAAAGAACTCAGAAACTTGGTTTTCTAAGGCTGGATGTTGTTCAGTCAAGTCCATAAAAATAAATGTCAACATCTAGGCCCATGTTGTTCCTAACAACAGAGCCTCAAATAACATAAAAGAAAACTGATAGGATCACAGGGAGAAATAGTTCAAAAATAAGAGTTGAGATCTCACCTTTCTACTTATAATCGCAGAGAGAAGTACTAGGCTGAAGATCAACAAGGGGACAGAAGCTAGGAAAAGACTGAGCAAAACTATTTAATTGCCACATACAGAGCCCTGTTTACCTGACAACTAGTGGACATCCCTCTCCAGTGCTCATGAAGTGGGACTGAGCTAACCTACTAAATTGTCACATACAGAGCCCTCCTCCTGACAACCAGTGGACATTCCTCTCCAGTCCTTGAGAGTGGCCTCCATGGTACAACACATGGCATGCCATAAAAAAGTCTTAATAAATTTAAAATATCTGAAATCATGATAACTAGGTTGTCCACACACAATGGAATAGCACTAGAAATCAACAAAGAAAGAAAATTTGGCAATTTTACAACTGTGGGATTTAAACAATATCTTCCTAAGCAATCAAGATGGCAAAGTAGAAATCACAAGGAAAAAGACAAAACAAAATGAAAAACAAACAATAACCACAAAAAAACTTTGAGATGAATAAAAGTAAAACAAAACCTAACAGAAGACAGCTAAAGCAGAGCCCAGAGGGGAATGTAGAGCAGAAATGCCTATATTCACAGGAAAGCTAGGACTGGGAAAATAGCTATGTCAGTAACACGCTTACTTGAAAGCATAAGGACCTGAGATCAGTCCCCAGAACTCACATAAAATAAGTTAAAGGAGTAGGCGATGAGGGAGGGAGGAAAGGAGAGAGAAGTTTTCCAGACCTGTGAAAGAGGTGAGAGCCACTAAAAGAAAATCCAACTGCACCCCTGGGGAAGAGGTGTCTACAATAATAAATGCACAATGACTATGGCTATGTTTTTGGTAGAAAACTATTTTAGCTAGAATCCAAGGATTAAAGTTTGTAGAATCTTATCTCTTTGTACTAAATTTAATTGTTCATAATGATTACATTTGAGAAATGATGGCTGCTGGGCACGGCTCATACCTTTAATTCCAGCATCTGGGAGGCTGAGGCAGGACAAACTGCTGAAAATTTAAGGCTAGCCTGGGTTACAGAGACCCTGTCTCTAAATACCAACAAGAAGGAGGAGGAGAAAGAGAGGATGAAGAGAGGGAAAAGAAAGGAAAAGGGAAGGAGGAGGAGGAGGAGTTTGACATTCTCATGCATGACATGAGAATCCTTATACATATGTAAGGATTCATTTAATTATTACTAGGACTCTATTAAAAAGGTATTCTCACAGTCTCTATTTATAGATGAGATGAGGAAATTGGACAGAGAAATTAAAGACTTATTGTAAGCTACAGAGGGGTTATAGGTAATAGAACTGGGATTTGAACTCAGATCCACCTGACTCCAGACTTTGGCTCCCTCACTAGGACACTGGTGGTCTATTGTGATGGACAGCCATGAGGCTCTGGACACAGTTCCATGCCTGCTCTAAGCACAGTTCCCTCTTGCGTAAGTGGGGATGACAGTAGTAACAGTGTTCTGTGGGCTGTCGTGAGGGAGAGAATGAAGTCATCGGGTATGTGAGCTGTGCTGGGTGGCAGTGAGGGAGGTGACGGAACGACAAGAGACGGAGCAGGCGGCTGGACGCACATTAAGAGTGTCTGTGTCCGTGTTCAGGATTTTGAGTGTTCCCAGGAGCACTGCAGCTTGCTGAGTGGCGAACAGTCAGAATACTATTCGGCTCAATTCTCTAGGCAGGCTACTTGTGGGCTCACCCGAAACAACCTGCCTTTCTAGATCAAAATTGGACCACACACAGTACGGCAGCAACAGCTGACATGGAAGGAGTCTTGGTTGCTCTGACAGAAACTTTGAAATAAATGTAAATCAGCCAGGCATGGTGGTGCACGCCTTTAATCCCAGCACTTGGGAGGCAGAGGTAGGAGGATCGCTGAGAGTTCGAGGCCATCCTGAGACTACAGAGTGAATTTCAGGTCAGCCTGAGCCAGAGTGAGACCCTACCTTGAAAAAAAAAAAAAAAAAGTAAATCAATAACACAAGTTTTGCTCAGCACACACCTCTAATCCCAACAGTCAGAGGCAGAGGACTGCTGTGAGTTCAAGGCCAGCCTGAGACTACATAGTGAGTTCTAGGTCAGCCTGGGCTACAGTGAGATCCTACCTCAAAAAACAAACAACAAACACTCAGCACTTGGAAGGTGGAGTCAAGAGAAAGTTCAAGGTCATGTTAGCTGTATATCTTATTTGGGGCTAGCCTAAGCTACAAGAGGTCCTATCTCAAACAAACAATACACTACAAGTTTTAGAAACAAGATTGTTATTTAGAGGGGAAAAAAAAGAGGGTTAGAGAAATGGCTTAGCAGTTAAGATGCTTGCCTGCAAAACCAAAGGACCCAGACTCGATTCCTCAGTACCTCCTAAGCCTGATGCACAAGGTGGTGCATGAGTCTGGAGTTTGTGTGGAGTGGCCAGAGGCCCTGTTGTGCCCATTCTCTCTTTCTTTTTTTTCCCCCTCTTTCTCTCCCTGTCTTTCTCTCAAATAAAAAAAACAGAAAAGGAAAAAACTCTCTTAGCTGGGATTTTCTGTGAAGCATAAAATCAAATGAGTCTCTTTTTACACACTTTTGCTGTTGTTGAGGCAAGGCCTTACTCCAGCCCTGGCTGACCTGGAGCTCACTGGAGCCCCCAGGCTGGCCTTGAACTCATCCTACTACCTCAGCCTCCCCAGTGCGGAGATGAAAGACGTGTACCACCTCACCATGCTGTTTTATATTTTTTTAACTCTTTTATACTTTTGGACCTCAGGATGTTTATAGCTTAGGAAAAGGTCTTTACAAGTTTACACACACTCATGAATTTCTGAAATTCCCAACATATCTTTAGAAATTTGTAATAATGGATTTTTTGAAAGGAAGTTGTACACTTTCTCCAGTAATCACTTTTAGTTTGCTCTGGTTTTTTTTTTTTAATTTAATTTATTAGTTTTCTTTCCAGCAAATACAGGCAGTTTGGTACCATTGTTTAGGCTCATCCATGATCTACCCCCTCCCAATGGACCCTCCTTGTTGATGTAAATGGGTCGTACATTGTGGAGTTAGCCCACAGTTATTGGTATGATAAATGTGTCTGCATATAATGACCCAATATGTGGTTCTGACATTCTTTCCGCCCCCCTCTTCCACAAAATTTCCCTGAGCCATGTTGGGTTCATTTTTGGTCTGCTTCAGTGCTGAGGTGTTGGGGGCCTCTGAGGCTCTGGCTCTCTGATTTGGTAGGAGTTGATTTTTCTCTGTGTTGGTCTCCTTCCCCTTTGTGCTGGTATCTGGTTCATCAGGAAAATAGCACCCTTGCTTGTTTCGCCAATTATCCTTAGTTTCAGTCGGGTCCCTTTTGAGGTATGTTGGGGCAGCTCTCTCCTTAGGATCTGCATCTATCTGAAAAAGAGAAGCAGATTCTCCAATGGAGAGTAAGTTAGCACCAGGTCAAATGAGATAACCCTTACTTTTCTGATAGAGAGTTTAATAGGTGTAGGCCCTCTTGTACCTCATGATTGATGGTAGCTTGATATTGTTTTGGGAAACCTTGTAGGTTTCTCTGATCAAAAGCTCATTGTGGATGATAGCCCCAAGCTGGTAGTGGGGGTTATAGGTCAGTGCCCACTAAGAAATTGAGGAAAAACATAGCTAATATACAAGAGTTAGAGAGGAGGGGGGGGACAGGGGGCGAGGGAGGGAGGGAAGATGTAGAGGATTTAGGTTAGTCTTGATCCTACCCTCTCCATTGTCTTGTGGTTCAGGTGTTTCCTGTAAGGGTCTAGTGAAGGTTCAGCCATTTGATCTGCCTTTTAGGAAGTAGAATTTTATGGTACCATTGCCAATTGGGTCCAGATTAGTGTTTCCCACCCCTTCAATGCCCTCCCCTCCCTCCCCATCCATCCTATTTCTAGTCCACGAGGTGCTTGCTGGGTATGTAAGGTATCTTGGGTAGATTCAGGTTAGGTGTTGTAGATGAGTGAGACTATGTGTCGATTTTTTTTTTTTTTTTTTTGAGGTAGGGTTTCACTCTAGCCCAGGCTGACCTGGAATTCACTATGGAGTCTCAGGGTGGCCTCGAACTCACAGCAATCCTCCTACCTCTGCCTCCCGAGTGCTGGGATTAAAGGTGTGCACCACCACGCCCGGCTCGATTTTTTTTCTGTGATTGGGTAAGTTCACTGAGAATGATCTGTTCCAGGTTCAACCATTTTTCCTCAAATTTCTTTGTGTCGTTTTTTTCTTACTGCTGTATAGAATTCCATTGTGTAGATATACCACATCTTAGTTATCCATTCTTCTAATGATGGACATTTGGGTTGATTCCAGCTTTTAGCTATTATGAATTGAGCCGCTACAAACATGGTTGAGCAAATCTCTCTGGCCTGTAGTTTGAAGGTTTTAGGGTAGATGCCCAGTAAGGGAATAACTGGGTCTGTTGGTATCTCTGTAGTCAGCTTTTTCAGGAGTCTCCATATTGCTTTCCAAAGTGGTTGTACCATTCTACATTCCCACCAACAGTGAATGAGTGTTCCTGCTTCTTCACATCCTCTCCAGCACTTATTTTCATTTGATTTTTTGATGTTGGCTATCCTTATTGGGGTAAGGTGGAATCTCATAGTTGTTTTAATTTGCATTTCTCTGATGATTAGGGATGATGAACATTTTCTCAAGTGTGTGTTTGCCATTTGTATCTCTTCCTCTGTGAACTGCCTGTTCAACTCTGCACCCCATTTTGTGAGTGGTGTATTTGTCTTCTTATTGTTTAGAATTTTGAGTTCTTTGTAGATTCTAGAGATTAGGCCTCTATCAGTTGGATAACCTGCAAATATTTTCTCACATTCTGTGGGTATTCTATTGGCTTTGCTTATTATATGCTTGTCTGTAAAGAAACTCTTCAGCTTCATATGATCCCATTGGTTGAATGACAGTTTAAGATTGTGAGCCACTGGGGTTTTGTTCAGGAACTCTTTTTCCATTCCTATATCATGGAAAGTACTTCCTAAAATTTCTTCCAGTAGTATTCGAGTTTCTGGTCTTATGTTGAGGTCTTTGATCCATTTGGATTTGAGTGTACTGCATGGTGAAATGTGTAGATCAAGTTTTAGTTTCCTGCATGTGCTTATCCAGTTTGTCCAGCACCATTTGTTGAAGATGCTATCTCTTTTCCAGCCTATATTGTTTGGGCCTTTGTTGAATATCAAGTAGCTATAGTTTCTTGACCCAAAATCCGGGTCCTCAAGTCTATTCCATCGGTCTATACTCCTGTTTTTATGCTAGTACCATGCTGTTTTTATTACTATGGCTTTGTAGTATAGCTTTAGATCAGGTATGGTGATGCCACCAGAGGTATTTCTTTTGCTGAGGATATGTTTGGATATGCGAGGCCTTCTGTTTTTCCATATGAAATTTGAGATCATTTTTTCTATCTCTGTGAAGAACACTGTAGGGATTTTAATGGGAATTGTGTTAAATCTATATATTGCCTTTGGTAGGATTGTTATCTTCACAATGTTAATTCTGCCTATCCAGGAGCATGGGAGGTCTTTCCATCTTCTCAAGTCTTCCTCAATTTCTTTTTTGAGAGTTTTTATATTTTCGTTGTATAGATCTTTTACTTCCTTGGTTAACATTATTCCAAGATACTTTATTTTTTTTGTTGTTGCTATTGAAAATAGGACTATGTCCCTTATTTCTTTTTCTGTATCTTTGTCATTTGCATACAGAAATGCTACCGATTTTTGTGCATTGATTTTGTATCCTGCTACTTTGCTATAGGAGTTAATCACCTTCAGGAGTTTTGGGATGGAGTCTCTTACATATACAATCATGTCATCAGCGAAGAGAGCTAACTTAACTTCTTCCTTTCCAAATTGTATCCCTTTTATTTCCTTCTCCTGTCTTATTGCTTGAGCTAGGACTTCCAGAACTATATTGAAAAGCAGAGGTGAGAGAGGACATCCCTGTATTGTTCCTGATCTTAATGGAAATTCCTCCAGTCTCTCTCCATTAAGTATTATTTGGGCCTTTGGAGTGTTGTATATTGCCTTTATTATGTTAAGATGTGAACCAGTCATGCCGATTCTCTCCAATGCTTGGATCATGAAGTGATGTTGTATCTTGTCAAAGGCCTTTTCTGCACCTATTGAAATGATCATGTGGTTTTTATGTTTAAGCTTATTTACATGGTGTATTACATTGACAGATTTTCATATGTTGAACCACCCTTGTGTTCCTGGGATAAATACCACTTAGTCAAGGTGGATAATGCTTTTTATGTGTTGTTGGATTCGGTTTGCGAGTATTTTGTTCAGGATCTTTGCATCTATGTTCATTAGGGAACTAGGCTGGTAGTTTTCTTTTCTTGTGGCATCTTTGCCTTGTTTTGGGATTAGGATGATACTAGCTTCATAGAAGGAGTTGGGTAGCTTTCCCTGTTCTTCAATTGTGTGGCACAGTTTTAGAAAGATTGGTTTGAGTTCTTCCATGAAGGTTTGATAAAATTTGGCTGGGAATCCATCTGGTCCTGGACTCTTCTTTTTTAGGAGGTTTTTTTTATTACTTTTTCAATCTCCATGAGTGTGATGGGTTCATTGAGGTGATTAATCTGCTCTGAGTTTAGCTTTGGTAGATGATATGCATCCAGAAATTTATCCGTCTCCTCCACATTTTCCAGTTTTGTGGAGTAGAGGTTTTTGAAATAAGTCCTGATGATTCTCCCAATTTCACTTATGTCTTTTGTCATCTGTCCTTTTTCATTTTGAATTTTGTTAATTTGGAGTCTCTCCTTTTTTTGCTTGATAAAATTGGCCAGAGGTTTTCAATCTTGTTTATTTTTTCAAGGAACCAGCTCTTTGTTTTGTCAATTGCCTTAATTGTTTCCTTGGCTTCCAATTCATTAATTTCTGCTCTGATTTTAATTATCTCTTTCCTTCTGGAGCTCTTTGGGTTGGATTTTTCTTGTTTTTCCAGTGCCTTTAGATGGATGGTTAGGCTATTGATTTGGGATCTTTCTGTCTTTTTTTTTTTTTTTCAGACAAAAATCCATTTCTTTAGAGGAAAGATTTTCCCATAATTCTGATCAGGTATATGCTATGTTTGTATGGTAGTATCACAAGCTTGTAGCAGAATTTAACAAATTTACTTATATATCAATACATTTTTACAGTAATTAACTAAAGCTTTTTGAAGGGTTCTTATTCAACATTTGGGGAAATCAGGTAGACCCCTTCCTGGTTCAAGTAGCAACCACAAGGACGTTTTGATACTTCTAGTTTATAAATGCTTTGCATTTGCATAGCTTCATTACAGGCATACATGTATATCCATTATGCATTATAGTTGCTCTATTAAACTCTTTAAAATATTTTTTAAAAAGCTGATTGTAAATCAATTCCATTGTAAATTGTGAAAATACACTGTAGCTAAATACTTTTCTGTGATTAAATTATATTGTGAGTTTATGGAGAGGACAAAGGCTATTTCTAATATATGAAAAGAATTTAGAAAATAGTTAACATGAATAAACAGCTTAAGAGTTTTGCCATCACCACACATGGATCAATTAAGTATGTCTAATATGTTTATTCATGTATGAGCTTTGAAGATAGAAATTCAGAGTTTTTACTGCAACAAAATAGTAGTATACACTTGTCTGTTTTACTAAGGGGAAAGGTGGATCTTGAATTCTGCATTATTTTTACATGTTTTCCTTGGAGGGTAAGTATAATCATCTACTAGTTTCTAATAGTCTGAGGTACTTCAGGCCTTACCAAGTTTGGATTCTCAAAGGTATTTCACATTCAAAATAATTGTTTAAAAAATATTTTAAACCTACTTTACCCAATGTTTTTATAAAGGAAGTCATGCGAAGCTTACTTTAACTGGCTGAAAACAAGCACAAAAAGTTTAAATAAAAGGACTTGCCCTGTACCCCAGAGGTTTTATTCTATAAATTTTCTTTCTTTCTTTCTTTTTTTCTTTTTCCAAGGTAGGGCCTCACTCTAGCCTAGGCTGACCTGGAACGCACTTCATACTCTCAGTCTCAGACGGATCTCAAACTTTTAGCAATCCTCCTATTTCTGCCTCCTGAGTGCTAGGAGTAAAGGCTTGTAATACCACATCTAACTTATTTTATACTTTTTCAACCAGTGCCAATAATAATTAATAAAGAATCAAACAGTTTTAAGGTTACATTTAATATGAGTAGTTTCTATTCAGCATGTTCTTTAGAATGTAATACCCCAGCTTTGGTACAAGAAAAATTTTCACTGTCATATAAACTAAGCATATGACTTGTCATAAGCTATTCTTTAATAGTAGCTTTAAAAGACAAAACCAGAAACACCTTGCAAACATACAATTTCCTAAGAAAATTTCTAAGACTGTAATTCTTGTGTAAGGCACTTCTATTTATTCTCAAATTAACAATTTTCTGTTTTTCTTATAATCTAGTCTTCATAAGTTATACAGTGGTAGTTATTTCAAGTAAAACTTTATTAAGTACCCAATTTTGGCATAACTGCCAACTATCTTTATCTCTGAAAAGAATTAGAGGATGGGCATCAAGTTTGTGAAAGAAAACTGTGGAGACTCTTGGGCTATTTTAGATTTAGAGAATTGGTAATGTTTTATCTTCTTGATCTTGTTCAAGAATTTTGAAATCTCCCAAATGAAGACTGCTTAAGGCGGTTGGTAAAATGTGTTCCCATGTGCCCTTAGGTACCATGTTATTTGCTTCCAAGTTCTTCACAAAGCACGTGGCTTTGATCCATCTTCTAGTTCCTCTGCATTCTTTTTGTCAGCAAGTTTTCATTTTTCTTCTCAAACTTGCTATTTCTTCTTCCAGTTTAATTATTCTCTTTTTTGCCTCCATAGGATTCCTAAAGGCATAACTGTGTTCAAGTAGTACTTGCTGACTATCATTTGACTTTAAGTTAGATGGTCCGGTTGGAGTAAAACTGTCGTTTTCCTTCAAAAGATTTCTTGACTTGAGTTTCATAGACTTTATATGGGTACAAAAATCAAATATGGTTGGAACAGCATCCATTTTAAGTTACCGGGTTGGTCCTGTCAGGTCAAAGCAGGAGGCTTCAAAGTGTTTTGAACACAGAAAAGTGTGTTTTCCTGGCACAAAATTTTTGCGCCTGACCAGGTGAACCCATTCTTTTCTTCTTTTAGGATCCAAAGGAAACCTGTGGAAGCTGATGTTGTGGAAGCTGATGTTGATGTGCTTGTTGTAGGTGTTCATGCAGCCCGCCGCTGCGCGCAGTTGGTCGGCATCGCCCGGGCCCCTCATTCGGCGCTCTGCGGTCACGGGCTGCACACACCGTCGCCGGGGCGTGTACGCGGACGGGGGATGCGGGACGCGGGACGCGGGACGCAGGATGGCGTGAGGCGGGCTCCACCTTCCCTTTCTCTTTATTAGTATGGTGGGCTGCGGCCAGCAGAGCCCACGGCCTGGAGCTGTGGGCGCCTCTGTTCCTCTGCACCAACATGGGACCCTCAGCGCTTCCCCCCCCCACCTCCCCTGCAAGGAGCAGCTCTGCCATGGCCAATCTGGGGCAAGCCATCTGAGCGGCCCACAGTCCAGGGGTGTTTTTAAGCTCCAACTCATGATGGCTCTGAAACTCTGCCAAGTCAAAGTAGGCCAGCCCACGCGGACATGGCACCCAGTGGTATCAGGCCCCAGCACCCCCAGGTGTGTGATGGTGTGTGTATGTGTGTGTACGGGTGTATGTATGTGTGTATGCTAACCACAGAACGCTAAGACCAGCCACCAAGACGACAAGCGCAAGCGAACATGGCACGGCGCCTCACGGCTATCGCATGACCAAGCGCTCACTTCCGGAGTGCCGGCATTGAGTGCTATGATTTTTCCCTTGAGGACTGCCTTCATTGTGTCCCATAAGTTTTGGTATGATGTGATCTCATTATTCAATTCCAGGAATTTTGCAATTTCATTTTTTATTTCATCCACTATCCATTTATTGTTTAAGAGTGTGCTGTTCAGTTTCCAGTTGCCATTGGGATTCTTGGTGGTTTTGTTGTTGTTGATTTCTAGCAATATAGCATTGTGATCTGATATCATGCAGGGAATTATGTCAATTTTCCTAAATATGTGGAGGCGGTCTTTGTGACCAGTATATGGTCTATTTTAGAGAATGTTCCATGGGCTGCTGAGAAGAATATGTAGTCTGTGGATTTGGGATGGAAAGTTCTGTAGATGTCCGTTAGGTCTAAGTGTTCTATGGTTTTGTTGAGCTCTCTTACTTCCCTGTTGAGTTTGTTTGGATGATCTATTACTGATAATGGTGTGTTGAAGTCCCCAGCTATGATGGTGTTGGTGGTTATTTCTGTTTTATTGTCAAGTAGGTTTTGTTTTATGAACTGTGGTGCCCCTGTGTTTGGTGCATACAGATTTATGATTGTAATATCCTCTTGATGGATTGTTCCCTTTATAAGTAGGAAGTAGCCTTCTTTGTCTTTTTTGATTGTTTTTGGTTTGAAGTCAACTTTATCTGATATTAATATAGCTACACCTGCTTGTTTCTTTTTCCCATTTGCTTGAAATGTTGTTTTCCACCCTTTCACCCTGAGGAGGTTTCTGTCCTTAGTGGTAAGGTGGGTTTCTTGAAGGCAGCAGATTGAGGGGTCTAATTTTTTGATCCACCCTGTTAGCTTGTGTCTCTTGTTGGGTGAATTAAGGCCATTAATATTTAGGGTGATGACTATGAGATTTGATTTGATCCCTGCCATGTTGTGGTGGTAGAGGTGTATTGGTGTTTTCATGGAATTTGAAATTTTTTGTGTCTACTGTGGGTTTGGTTGTTGTGATCTGCTTCTTGTAGGCATTTGTGTTTGGTTATTTGTTTCTTCTCTGTGGAGAATTTCCTGGAATACTTTCTGTAGGTTTGGTTTTGTGTTCATATAATTGTGAAGCTGAGTTTTGTCATGGAAAGTTTTTCTTTCACCATCTATTATAAGGGAGACTTTTGCCGGGTAGAGTAGTTTGGGTTGGAAGCCATAGTTTCTTAGAGTTTTTAAAGTTTCATTACAGGCCCTTCTAGCTTTCAGGGTTTCCATTGAGAAGTCTGAAGTAATTCTGATGGGGTTTCCTTTGAAAGTGGTGTGCTGTTTTTCCCTAGCTGCTTTTAGGATTTTCTCTTTGGTGTCAATGTTTAGAGTCTTAATGATAATATGTCTTGGGGAGTTTCTCCTTTGGTCCAGTCAGTTAGGAATTCTGTTCGCTTTTTGTATCTTGATGGGCCTTTCTTTTAAGACAATGGGGAAGTTTTCTTCAATTATTGTGTTAAATAAGCTCTCCATGCCTTTGGTCTGAAATTCTTCTCCTTCTGGTACTCCAATGATTTTGATATTAGGATGTTTAAGTGTATTCCACAATTCCCTCATGTTCTATTCACAGGAACTTAGGAACTTACTGAAATTTTTGAACTCTCGAACTGTTTCTTCCATCCTGTCTTCCAGATCAGAGTTTCTATCCTCCATGGCTGTATGGGGGGGGGGTAGACTACCCACCCTAGAGGGGATCCACGATTCCCTGTTTTTCCCCACTCTGTGCCCTCCCACTGGCAAGAAGACCCTGATAACCCTTAATTTCTTGCCTTTCTTTCCCCAGTATTTGCAGTGCAGCTAGGCAGTTGCCATCTTGGCTGGAAGTCCTAGTTTTCTCTGTTTTTAATTACAATGAGCTTTTACAAAATGCCTTTTTAAAGAAAATATATTTTTATTTATTTACTCAAGAAAGGGAAAAAGGAGGGAGAGAGAGAGAGAATGGGCATGCCAGGGATTCCAGCCACTGCAGATGAACTCCCGATGCATGTGCCACTTTTTGCATCTGGCTTACGTGGGTCCTGGGGAATCGAACCTGGGTCTTTTGGTTTTGCAGGCAAGTGCCTTAACCATTAAGCCATCTCTCCAGGCCCAAAATGCCTTTTTATAGTGTCGGGAGCCACTGGGCTAGCCTTGAATCCATAGCACTGGGCTGTTTGGCAGCAAGACTTTTGCACCTCCAAGTAAGCAAGATTATGTACATTCAGGGTTACTGATAAGAGCTGACCATTCCTTAAAGATTTATGCTTGTATTGCTGGAATCAGAGGGTTTGTTTGTTTCCCAACCTTGGAATTATCTTTTGTACTGAGAAGTGATTGAAGTGCCTAACTCTGTAACAGAAAGGAGTTGTTTTGATAGAAACTTGTGTGAAGGTCATGGAATTTTTGTCCATGGGCAAACTGTTTGCAAGAAGAGATTAAAAAAGACTGCTGAGAAATAAACGGTGCTTCAGTCCTGGACTGGAGTCCTTGCTTTCATTCTTTCTCCTATCTTTCTTTAACCCTCACTCCCCATCAGGCTTGAACCCTTTCAGCCGGCAGGCTCCAGCATCATAGTCTTCAGCCAGCTGATTTGCTGAATCTAAAATCAGCACCTATGATCACAACATGTTTTGCAGTTTCAAATCTCCTCTGTGCATACCCAGCCTTTGACTCAAGATTAAACATGTCTGCTTTTTTTCTTAGATTCCCTTGGGATAAGAGGAAAGAAACAGGAACACCTCTGTTTATTTGTTTGTTTGTTTATTTTATTTATTTTTGCTTTATTGAGGTAGGGCCTCACTCTAGATCAGACTGACCAGGAATTCGTCTGAGAGTGGCCTCAAACTCACAGCAATCCTCCTACCTCTGCCTCCTGTGTGCTGAGATTAAAGGTGTGTGTCACCACGCCTAGCTTTTGTTTGTTTATTTTTATTAAGTAGAAACTGTATGGACACATCATATGTTGATACCATCATTTCCCTCCTCCCTGCCCCCACTCCACTGAGGGCCCTCCTCAGTGGGATTCCTGGCACTCAATTTCTAATGAACAAATGTAAACCATCCAGCAGTGACACATGCCTTTAATCCCAGCACGCGGGAGAATTCCAGGTCAGCCTGGGCTAGAGCAAGACCCTACCACAAAAAAAAAAAAAAAAAAAAAAAAAAGGAAACCAAAGTGTGTTTGAATTTCTAGTAAGGAGGATAATAGGGAAAGAGACCAGAAGATAAGAAGGTCCTATTTGCTGGTAGGTTTGCTTTTCCTTTCAGGTTTTTGGTTAACGTGATGTTGATTACTCAGCGGGGAGGAGGAGACCCAGGCGAAGGCAGCGTCCTCAACAGCCTGAGAGTCCTTCAAACACCAGCCTGGGATTCCCACTAAGCAAGTTCAGATCCAGTGAAATGCAAGCTCTGAGGAAGCCAGAGGAGGGAGATTTGGGAAAGATGGCTAGGGGCGGGGCCATGTGGGAAAGCCCCTCCCACCCACCAGCTCTCAGCTCCCTTTCCCTCCCCACGGGTCAGCAACTGGCAAAGACTGGGTCTGGCTCCGGTGAGCCAGGTAGGAGAGAGCTTGGGCTCAGGGCTCCAAGCCAGCTCTGCAAGGATTAATGAGGACACGTGCACAGAAAACGGTGAAAACAGGTCTGGAGAGATGGTTTAGTGGTTAAGGAACTTGCCTGGGAAGCCTAAGGATCCAGGTTCCATTCTCCAGGTCCCACATAAGCCAGATGCACACGGTGGCACATACGTCTGGAGTTCGTTTGCAAGTGGCTAGAGGCCCTGATGCGCCCATCTTCACTTTCTCTCTAGCTCTCTCTGTGTCTGTAATAAATAAAAATAAATCTTAAACCAGGTGTGGTGGTGCCCACCTTTAATCCCAGAACTCAGGAGGCAGAGGTAGGAAGATCAGTGTGAGTTCGAGGCCACCCTGAGACTACATAGTGAATTCCAGGTCAGTCTGAGCTAGAGTGAAATCCTACCTCGAAAAATATATTTATTGATTGATTTATCTGAGAGAAAGAGACAGAGAGAATGGGCATGCCAGGGCCTCCAGCCACTGCAAATGAACTCCAGATGCATGTGCCACCCTGTGCATCTAGCTTGCGTGGGTCCTGAAGAATCGAACCGTTGTCCTTTGGCTTTGCAGGAAAGTGCCTTAACCACTAAGCCATTTTTCCAGCCCATAAATCTTTTTTAAAAAGTGAAAACAGAAGCTAACAGGATCAAAAGTAAACATTTTTGCTTACTTTCTTTTTGAGTAAACAACACTAAACTGCCTGAAGTTTAGCAAAGACTGGTACAAATGCCAGGTAGTGGGGTGAGTTCCTTCACTTCCATGGAATTACTGAGCCTCAGTGGTAGGTGGATTTTATAACTATCCCCATTTTTCATAAAGGAACACTGAAACCTACGAGAGAAATGAAGGGACTTGTCCAAGGTCACACAGAAAACCAGGGGCAAGCCAGGACTCACTCAGCTCTGGCAGGTGGCATTGCCTCCGTGCCCCTCTGCAGGCGCCAGGACGTTCTGGAGGGCTTGGATCTTCCTGCTAACCCTTGATGTTGATCTGCCCACCCTTGGACATGGTCACCCCTTTGCCATTGTGGGCTTCACAGCTGAAGACCGCTGTCTCCGTCAGACCTGGAGGGGAAGGACACATGTGAGACTCAGGACAGAGGAACCGGCTGCCCCTGCCTGAAATTGGCGGCTCTGCCTGCTTTGATTTCTTGGCTCAGGGCTTCAAGCCCAAACTGAAGTTAATCTACAGGTGTGCATGCCACAGAAAAACAAACTTGGGTGAGGCAGTGCAGAGGTTTGAAGACATCTTGAAAATAAAAAATACTAATTTTAAATAGAATAGTTACCAAGATTTTTTTTCTCAATTTTTATTAACATTTTCCATGATTATAAAGTGCTAGGATTAAAGGTGTGCACCACCATGCCGGGCACATGTACTTAAAAAATTTTTTTTTTCTCAATTTTTATTAACATTTTCCATGATTATAAAAAGTATCCCATGGTAATACTCTCCCTCCCCCTGCCACTTTCCCCTTTGAAATTCCATTCTCTTATCATATCCTCTCCCCATCTCAGTCTCTGTTTTATTTTGATGTCATGGTCTTTTCCTCCTCTTATGACGGTCTTGTGTAGGTAGTGTCAGGCACTATAAAGTCATGGATATCCAGGCCTTTTTATGTCTGGAGGGATCACGTTGTATGGAGTCCTACCCTTCCTTTGGCTCTTACATTCTTTCCGCCACCTCTTCCACAATGGACCCTGAGCCTTGGAAGGTGGGATTGAGATGTTACTCAGTACTCCAGTCACTTCTTTCCAGCACCATGATATATTCTGAGTCATCCCAAGGTCGCTGCCATCTGAAAAGAGAAGATTCTCTACCCCAAGTGAGAGTAGTGTTAATATAAGTGTATGAATATTAAGAGAAGTGCTTACTGGGCTGTTTGATAAGCATAGTATATACATTTTTCCAGACAGATGCTACACCCCCAGGGCTCATGACTACCCCTGTTTTAAGTTTTCAGTATCAGGGATGTGTTACCCCCCCCCCCTTGGAGTGAGCCTACAGTCCAATTGGAGGGCAGTTGGTTTACACCATGACAGATGTGCCACTATTGCACCCATTGGCTCATTTGGGCTGGCTGGCTAATTACAAGACTTGCAGTGTCCACTATTGAGTATCTTCACTGGTGGTATCTCTTTCTCCCATTGAACTACATGTAGAATGGCTTCTTCCAGCTTTCTGTCAGCTGGTTACCAAGATTTTGACTCCTGGGAAAATGGCCAAGCCTCAGATCAGGGTAGGGAAGACATAGGGTGAGCCTGAGTTCATTATATCAGAAACATCACAGCAACGTAAAAACACAGACAGACAATGATGGAGCACATCAAATGGGGTGCCCAGAACAAGGCAGCCTCACATCCAGAAGGCAGCTGTTATATTTATTCAGATTCTGAAAGCTGAGATATTAGGGGAAGAAAGCAGTGTCACTTAGACTTAAACTATTGCATAGAGATAAGACTCACTGGAAACAGTACCAAGAAAAGCGGTTCTGAGGTTCATCCAATCTTCTTGCTTAATATCCCACAAAATGTCCTATGTTACTATGTTACTACATTTTAGAGTACCAGAAAATAAAAGCCATAGATTAATTTTTTAAATTTATTTTTAAAATGTTTTTTGAGAGACAGAAAGAAGCAGCAGTAGGGAGAGAGAGAGAGAGAGAGAGAGAGGGAGAGAGAGAGGGGGAGAAAGAGAGAGGGAGAGAGAGAGGGAGAAAGAGAGAGAAAGAGAGAGAGGGAGGGAGGGAGGGAGGGAATGAGAATGGGTGTACCAGGCTCTCCTGCCAATGCAAACAAACTCCAGACACATGCACCACTTTGTGCATCTGGCTTTACATGGGTACTGGGGAATTGAACCAAGACCATTGGACTTTGCAAGCAAGTACCTTTAACCATTGAGCCATCTCCCCAGCCCAAGTGACTTTGTTTTTTGTGGGTTTTTTTTTTTTTGAGGTAGGGTCTCACTCTGTTCCCAGCCCTGGATTTTATTCTTCCTCTCTTCTTACTCCCCCTCCTCCCTTCCTCCCCCTCCTTCCTCCTTCTCCTTTTTTTTTTGAGGTAGGGTCTGGCTCTAGCCCAAGCTGGCCTGGAATTCGCTATATAGTCTTAGGTTGGCATCAAACTCACAGCAACCCTCCCACCTTGGCCTCCCAAATGCTGGTATTAAAGGCATGCACTACCACAAGCCTTATTTTAATTTTAAACATGTTTTTATATCTTTTGGATGAAAGTAACTTGACAGTTTCTGATTTCCAAATATTTTCTCTCAGTCTGTAGTTTATATTTTAGGTTAATTTTTTGGCAGAGAAAAATGGGTTAATTCATTTGGGCTTGGTAGCACACACCTTTCATCTCAGCACTCTAGAGGCTGAAGTAGGAGGATCACTGTGAATTTAAGGCCAGCCTCGGTGACAGAGTTGAGTTCCAGGTCAGCCTGACTTCAAGTGAGACCCACTTCAAAAGAAACAAAACCAAAAAAGTGTTAATTTTGGTGAAATTCAAGTGATTAACTTTTTTCTTTGTGTTCTTGGCGTCTTATCTTAGAAATAAAAAATATAACTTTATTTAGGTGATACTTCACATACCATAGTTACCTCTTTTATAATACACATTTCAACAGTTTTTGAAATTTAGTTACTTATTTGTGTGAGAGAGAAAAATATGTGTGGGCACACCAGTGACTCTTGCCTCGGCAAACAAATGCCACGTGCATGTGCTACTTTGTATCTCTGACTATATTTTGATACTGGAGACCTAAACCTGGGTCAGCAGATTTTGCAAGCAAAGGCCTTTAATGACTGAGCAGTCTCCCAGCCCCATTTCAATAGTTAAGTGTGTTCACAATCCAATTTTAGAACATTTTTGGCATCCCCCAAAGAAACCCCTTACCTATTAATGGTCACTCTCCATCTTTCCCTTTCCTGCCCCCACTGTCTATTTTGGGCATTTCATATAAATGGAGTCACACAATATAAGGATGTTTTTTGAAGTAGAGTCTCATGTAGCTCAGGGAGACCTTGAAGTAGCTATGTAGCTGAGGATGACTGTGAACTTCTGATCCTCCTGCCTCTTCTGCTTTCCTGTGTTCATTTTGGTTGTCTGGAACTAGTTACTGTCTTGGTTTATCTATGTATTTTCTCAGACTTGTCACTACCTTAAGCTCCAGTTCTTCACTATGTCAAGACTCTACTTTAGATGGACCACTCACAATACTGTCACCTTCATCTTCCCCTTGCAGTCATTCCTGAAATCTTCAGGTTACTACCATTTGGACTGTTTTCTTTAAATACACTGTGGGGGATTTGTTGTGTGTGTGTGTGTGTTTGTGTGTGTGTGTATTTGAGACAGGATCTCATGTAACATAGGCTGGCCTCATATTCACTGTCTAGTTGAAGATTACCTTGAACTGCAGATCCTCTTGCTTTTACCTCCCTGCTGGGATTATAGCATTTGCCACCATGCCTCTCAAATAGACTTTTCAGTTCCCTTACATAACCCAGTACTCAGGGTCCCAGAAAGGAAGAACTTACTTAGATGTATATAAAACCTGTCTTTTTTTTTATTACTTTAAACTAGAATATCTAATTATCCCAATTTGTGTGGGGATTTTATCATAAACCTGAAAATTCCTATCTTGCAAAACAAAATTGAGGGAAACTGGAATGATTGGTCATTCTTCAAATATAAATCCTAACATCTGGGCTGAAGAAATGCCCAGAGGTTAAAAGCACTTGCTTGCAAAGCCTGATGGCGTGGGTTCAATTTCCTAATGCCCACATAAAGCCAGATACACAAAGTGGCACATGCATCCAAAGTTTGTTTCCAGTGGCAGGATTCCCTAGCATGCCCATACTCACTCTTTATGTCTCTCTCCCTCTCTTAAATAAATAAGTAAATAAATAAAATATGAATAAATCATATTATCTACCTATATATGAGATATATTCCATTCTAAGACATCTACTGGAAAGTAATTTTACAGAGCATAATTACAGTTCATTAATTATACCTATTGCTAACCATTTTTTCATGAAAATGTACTGGTAGTAAATTTCTTTTTATGTTTTTATGTTTTCTGGATTTTTGGCCTTTTTCCTTCTAGGGCTATAAAAATTAACCAAGATTTCAGGTGTATAAGAAACAGAATGGGCCAGGCATGGTGGCACATGCCTTTAATCGCAGCACTTGGGAGGCAGAGGTAGGTAGCTCACTGTGGGTTTGAGGCTACCCTGAAACTACATAGTGAATTCCAGGTCAGCCTGGACTAGAGCAAAACCCTACCTTGAAAAAACAAAAGAGGGCCCTTTCGGGGATGAGGCCCCTGCCAGAGAAGTCTTTCTAGAGGCGGGGATGCAGCTGGGGCTGGCCTCCCTGCTTCTGAAAGGGGCTGAAGCTTTGTCTTCCAGTGGCAGGGCCAGGGAGCTTCTTGGGGCGTGGTCTTCCTGGGCCGGGGCGGGCCTTCCTGGGGCGGGGCCGCGGCTGGGGCGTGGTCTTCCTTGGGCGGGACCGCGGCTAGCAGCCCACGTGCCCTCCACGAGCTCTATGGGTTGCTGGTTGGTGTTCAGCGAGACTCTGCAGCCGCAGTCCCCAACAGTCGCTGCCTTCTCCGGACCGGTGCTGCGGGCGACCAAGGTGGTTGCAGCCGGATGTGGCTCAAGCCCCGGGAGGTGCTGGGGAAGGATGGCCTGAAGCTCTGGGGGACCCAGAAGAGCAGCGGCTGCTTTCTCCTGCAGCGACGCCGCGGCATGGCGAAGGGGTGAGTCTCCCCAAACCTACCTCGTAGCTGGCAGTCCTAAAGGAGAGATGCCACGTTACTAGGATTCGCCCAGTGTCAAGCAATGACTATCCGATGCCACCTAAACCCCTGCTTTACAACTTCCAGGCCACAGCTGATGGGGAGCGGTGACAGTTAAGATTGGGTGCAGCTTGACTGGATTAAGATTTACCTGTAGAACTGGGAAAAGCATTATTTCTCAGTGTGTAGGTAACATGTTTCTGAAGGGAACTGGTGTGTGGGTCTCCATACTGTGAATATTCTACATGCTGTTGTAAGTTTTAAAAATATTTTATTGTATTTACTTATTGGTGAGAAAGAGAAAGACAGAGAATGGGCACGTCAGGGCCTCTAGCCACTGCAAATGAACTCTGGACACGTGCACCACCTTGTGCATCTGGCTTATGTGCGTACTGGGAAATCAAACCTGGGTCCTTAGGCTTCGCAAGCAAACCTGCTTCACTTTTCCCAGGTGCCTTCCCTACAAAATAAAATCGTGTTGCACTTCATGACCTGCTTCCCTGGATATTTCATTTTTTCCAGAAGCAGCACCAGGTGCGAGACTGAAAAGGGTGTGTGTGGGGGGAGTGTGTATGCGGGGGCGGGGGTGGGGTGGGGGAGGAGACAAACAGTGACCTCAGAGAGCAGCGTGCTCCTTCACTGGGTCTTCTTTCAAGCCACCTCCTTTCAGTGGCTCACTCTGGGGCATTATTTCCTTTGTTTCAGTGCAATAGGAGGCAAAGATCATGACATCAAAATGAGAGAGACTGATTGAGAGGGGGAAGGCATATGATGGAGAATGGAGTTTCAAAGGTCAAAGTGGGAGGAGGGAGGGCATTATCATGGGATATTGTTTACAATCATGGAAGTTGTTTAATAAAATAAAAGGTGAGCCAACGTTTTTTTTTTTTGCATATTGGAAGGCTATTGATTTCTGTGTGTTCATTTTGTATCCTGCTACATGGCTATAGGTGTTTATCAGCTCTTACAGTTTGCTGGTAGAGTCTTTAGGGCCCTTTATGTATAGAATCATATCATTTGCAAATAATGATAACTTGATCTCTCCCTTTCCAATTTGTACCCTTTTATTTGTGTCTCTCGCCTTATTGCTATGGCTAAGACTTCCAATACTATATTAAGTAAAAGTGGGGACAGTGGACACCCTTGTCTTGTTCCTGATTTTAGTGGAAAAGCTTCATGTTTTTCCCCATTTAGTATGATGTTGGCTGCAGGCTTGTCATAAATAGCCTTTATTATGTTGAGATATGTTCCTTGTATCCCCAGTCTCTGTAGGACTTTTATCATGAAGGTATGTTGGATTTTGTCAAATGCTTTCTCTGCATCTAATGAGATGATTACGTGATTTATGTCCTTCAGTCCATTTATAACGAGTTGGGTATGTTGAACCATCCCTGAATCTCTGGGATAAAGCCTACTTGGTCAGGGTGAATGATCTGATATATTCTTGTATTTTGTTTGGCAATATTTTGTTGAAAATATTTGCTTCTGTGTTCATGAGGGAGATTGGTCTATAATTTATTTTATTTATTTATTTTTTGTTCTATCTTTGCCAGGTTTTGGTATCAAGGTGATTCTGGCTTCATAGAAGGAGTTTGATAGGATTCCTTCTTTTTCTATTTTATGGAAAAGTTTAAGAAGCAAGGGTGTTAGTTCTCCCCTGAAGGTCTGGTAAAATTCGCCATTGAATCCACCTGGGCCTGGCCTTTTTTTAGTTGGGAGATTTTTGATAACTGCTTGGATCTCCATACTTGTTATAGGTCTACTTAAGTGATTAATCTCATCTTGACTTAATTTAGGTAGGTCATATAAATCAAGGAAATCATCCCTTTCTTTCAAATTTTCATACTTAAGAGGTGTATATGTTTTCATAGTATGTTCCTATGATCTTTTGAATTTCTCTGGTATCTGTTTTGATGCTGCCTTTTTCATCTCTAATTTTATTCATTTGTGTCTCTTCTCTCTTTCTTTTGGTCAGATTTGCTAGGGATTTATCAATCTTGTATATACTTTCAAAGAACCAACTCTTTGTTGCATTGATTCTTTGAATTTTTTTATTTCTATTTCATTAATTTCTGCCCTAATCTTATTATTTATTCCCATCTACTTATTTTTGGTTTGCCTTGTTCTTCTTTTCCAAGACTTTAATGTGAAGCATTAGGTTATTTACTTTAGATCTTTTTAATTTCTTTTTTTTTCTTTTATTTATTTTTTAAAAATTTTATTAGCATTTTCCATGATTATAAAAAATATCCCATGGTAATTCCCTCCCCCCCCCCACACTTTCCCCTTTGAAATTCCATTCACCATCATATTACTTCCCCTAATTTCTTAATATAGGCACTTAAAGCTATAAATTTCCCTTTTAGGACTGCCTTCGTTGTGTTCCAAAGGTTTTGGTATGTTGTGTTCTCATTATAATTTGAGTCTATGAATTTAGTAGTGTATTGTTTACTTTCCATGATTTTGTGTGTGCTGTATAGCTTTTCTTGCCATTGATTTGTAGTTTGATTCCATTGTGGTCAGATAGAATGCAAGGAATTATTTCAGTTTTCCTGTATTTGTTAAGATTTGCTTTGTGTCCTAATATATGATCGATTGTAGAGAATGTTCCATGTACTGCTGAAAAGAATGTGTATTCTGAAAAGCCAGGTGTGGTGGCGCACGCCTTTAGTCCCAGCACTCGGGATGCAGAGGTAGGAGGATTGCCATGAGTTTGAGGCCACCCTGAGAATACAGAGCTAATTCCAGGTCAGCCTGAGCTAGAGTGAGACCCTACCTTGAGAAACCAAAAAAAAAAAAGTGTATTCTGCAGCATTTGGATGAGATGTCTTGTATATATATCTGTTAGGTCCATTTGTTCTATGACCTCATTTAATCCAGATGCCTCTCTGTTTATTTTTTTTGCCGGGGTGACCTGTCAATTAATGAGATTGGGGTGTTGAGGTCACTCACTACAAGTGTGTTTGGTGTTATCTGTGACCTTAGTTCTAATACTGTTTGTTTGATGAAGTTGGGAGTCCCCATGTTAGGTGCATATGTTTGGATTGTAATGTCTTCCTGTTGGAGTGTGTCTTTAATCAATATAAAGTGACCTTTATCTTTCCTAACTTATGTTGGACTGAAGTCTACTTTGTCAGATATTAGGATTGCAACCCCTGCTTTTTTTTTCTAGGCCCATTTACTTGAAACCATTTTCCACACTTTCACCCTAAGATAGATCCTTTGTAGAAAGGTGAGTTTCTTGGAGGCAACAAATTGAAGGATTCTGCTGTCTACCCTAGTCTGGAAACCCATGTCTTTTGGTTGGAGCATTGAGGCCATTGAGATTAAGAGATATTATTGGAAGGTGTGCATTTATTTTTGCCATTTTTTTGTAGTTCTTCTGGTTTTAGCTTTGCTCTTTGTATTAACTAGTATTTGAGTAAGGTTTGTTTTTTCCAGGTTCCTCATATGTGTACTTTTCTTTCTCTTCAGCATGGAGGATCCTGTAGAGTGGTTTTGTCTTCAAATAGTCCTTTAGCCGGATTTTGTTGTGGAATGTCCTTGTTTCTCTGTTTATTTCAATGGATAGCTTTGCAGGATAAAGTAACCTTGGTTGACAGTTATTATCTTTCAGAACTTGGAATACATCACTCCAAGCCTTTCTTGCTTTTAAGTTTTATGTTGAGTAATCTGCTGTGATCCTGATGGGCTTGCCTTTGTATGTGACTTGATTTTTCTCTCTAACTGTTTTCAATATATTTTATTTGGCTTGTATGTTTGGTAGTTTAATTATAATGTGGCGAGGACAGGTTCTTTCCAGGTTCTGTTTGGTGTTCTAAAGGATTCCTGTATCTGCATTGGCATTTCTTTCCAAATTTGGGGGAAGTTTTTTTCTATGATTTTGTTGAAAATGCCTACTATGCCTTTGGAGTGAAATTCTTCTCCTTTTATTATACCCTGAATTCTTATGTTTGATCTTTTCATAGTGTCCTGAATATCTTGAAACTCCCATTCATACTTTTTTATTAGTTTGTTTTTCTCTTTTTTGGACTGTATTAGACCTGCCACCTGCTCTTCTAGTTTAGATATTCTGTCTTCTCCTTCATCCATTCTACTGGTGAAATTTTCTAGAGTTTTTTCTTTTTTAAAATCTCATTGACTGTGTTCTTCATTGCTAGTAATTCTGACTGGTGTTTCTTTATTATTTCTATTTCCTTATTTATGTCTTGTGTTGACCTCTTTATTTCATTAAATTGGTTTCCTGTGTTGTTTTTGATTCCTTTGATTTCCTCTTTCAATCCTTTGATTTCCTCTTTGACTTCCTTGAGCATATTTATAATCATTCTCTTAAAATTTTTCTCAGGCATTTCCTCTAACTCATTCTCACTGGAGGTCATTTCTGATGCATTAATACTTTTTGGTGAATTTATATTATCTTGAATTTTGGCATTTATTGTGTTATACATATTTTTGCATCTTGGATTAATTTAATGCTTGGATTTTCTAGTTACCTGCAGTATTATTAGATGTATCAATTAATCTGATGTTATAAATCTTAGATCTGCCACCTGGTCTTCTAGCTTAGATATTCTGTCCTCTCCTTCACCCATTCTACTGGTGAGATTTTCTACAGAGTTTTTTATTTCATTAACTGTGTTCTTCATTGCTAGTAATTTTGACTGGTTTTTCTTTATTATTTCTATTTCCTTATTTATTTATGTCTTGTATTGCCTTCTTTATTTCATGAAATTGGTGTCCTGCATCTTCTTTGATTCCTTTGATTTCCTCTTTGACTCCTTTGATTTGTTCTCTGACTTCGTTGAACAGATTTACAATCATTCTTTTGAAATCTTTCTCAGGCATTATCTCTAACTCATTCTCACTGGAGGTCATTTCTGATGCATTAATACTGTTAGGTGGATTTATATTGTCTTGCTTTTTAGTGTTTCTTGAGTTATAATGTATATATTTTTGCATCTTTGATTAAGTTAATCTTGGATTTTCTAGCTAGCTAGGTATTCTTAGCTGTATCAATTGATTTGATGTTATATATCTTCAGGATAGGAGCTTAAGGTATTAGGTGTGGCTCTTAAGGCTCTCAGAATATCTACAAAGGTATTCCTAGGGGTTGAATTTCCCTGTTATGGGAGTATTCAAGTAGGCTGAGTGGCATAAAATACAGGTAGATTCTAAAATTGAACTAAACACTGTAAACATTCAATCAAAATCAGCACCTAATATTTATGCAAGAGTAGTTATTTTAACAACCAGATCCTCTATCAACAAAGAGGTTAAGATTTCTGGTCTGTTGAGGGATCCAAGTAAGCTTGTGACCAAGTGAGACCCCTCTTTGGTGCAATCAATCCAAGTTACATTTTTGGATGATTTTGGTCTCAGTCAAGTTGCTGGCTGGGTCATTGGGCTGCTGTCCTGATTTCTGGAGCTGGGCACTGGCTTTTCCTGTGGGGCAAACCGAGGCTGGCAACTGTGGCCCTGCAGATCAGCACCCCCACTGCTGGAACCACTACTGCTGCTGCTGGATCTTTTGCCACTGCTGCTAAAGCTGCCACTGCTGGGTCTGTCGCTGCTGCTGCTGCTGTAGCTGCCACTGCTGCCTCTGAAGCTGCTGCTGCTGGACCTGCCGCTGCTGCCTCTGAAGCTGCCACTGCTGCCTATGAAGCTGCCGCTACTGGATCCGCCACTGCTGGGGCTGCTATTGTCGGTGCCAGAGCCACTGATGTTGCTGCCAGACCCTGCTCCTGCTTTGGTCCTGCTGTTGGCTCAAGTTGGCGTGGCCGGGTCCAGGGACCACTGGTCTGTTCGCTGGAGCTGGACTCAGGTGGTTGGGGACGGGAGGGAGCTGCAGCTGCTCTAGTTCTCTCGCTGTTCCATGTGTTCTTCTACCTCGTGGTCTGTTCCTCTGTTGTTCACTGCTGCTCTCCCTTCATGTTTCTTGAGTTGCGGAGAGCTCCAGTGTGAGCGGAAGCTCCCCTTACCTGGCTTTTCCTGTGGCTCAAGCTGAGCCTGGCAGCTTTCTGGTGCACCACCGCTTGTCGGGTCACTTTTGCTGGCCTGTGTGGGCTCTGGATGCTCTGGATCTCTTCTACTTCTCCCCTGCCATTTCAATTTCCTATACACCTCACTTTTCAGTAAAAGTGTGTATTTTGCTGAGTTTTTTTGGTCTTCTCCCCCCCCCCCAGGCTGCTTTGGCGGGGTGCCTACGCCGCCATCTTAACCAGAAGTCCTGATGTTATAATCTTTAGGGTAGGAGCTTAAGATGCTAGGTGTGGCTCTTAAGACTTTCAGAGTATCTACAAAAGTGACCCTTAATGTTGGGTTTGCCTGCTGTGAGAGTATTCAAGTAGGCTGAGTGGAACAAAATACAGGCAGAGTCTAAAATTTAATTAAACAATGTACACATTCAATGAAAAACATCACAGAGTAATTATGCAAGAGTAGGTGTTATGACAACCACATCCTCTATCAAAGCCACAGTCCCGTAGGGTGTGTGTTGCCCCACACCTTTAATCCTGTCACCTAGGAGGTTGAGATTTCTGGTCTATTAAGGGTTCCAAGTCAGCTGGTGACCAAGTGAGACCCTTCTCTAATGAACAACAGAAGAAGAAACAAAGCCGCTATAAACCAGGAAGCAACAAATAACAAGCCCCAAATACAGAATATTTAAGAGTGGCAAATCTGACCATCCATCAGATTTAACATATTATTTATCCTGATATGGGAGGTGCTATTAGCACTTCCATTTCTAGCCTATATACCAGGCTTATTTGGCAGATACTGACCTGGTGTAATCCCAGTTACCTTTGGGATGATTTTGGTCTCAGTTATGTTGTGCTCCTTCTTGGGTTCCTCTTTGGTGTGCTGTGGGATTCAGTAGGCTGGCTGGCTGCTCTGGTCACCCGTGCTGGGTGCTGTAGTTTCCCTTCCCTAGCCCTCTGGTGCTTGCTGGTGCTTATGCTGGTGGTGGGGGAGGAGAGGCTGTGGACGGTGGCCCTAATTCTCCCACTGATCCACGTGATCCTGCCCCTCATGATCTGTTTCTCCATTGGTTGCTGAGGTCCTCCCTTCATGGTTCTTGAGATTGCGTCTGGTGTGAGTGGAAAAATCCCCTGACCTAGCATTTCCTGCAGCTCAAGCCGAGCCTTGCAGCTGTGGCCTGTGGATCTGTTGCTTCCATGGACCTGGTGCCACTGCTGCTGGAGCCACTTCTGCCTGCCTATGTGGGCTGTAGATGCTCTGGATCTCTCCTACTTCTCTGTTGCTGTTGGTAATTTCTTATACACCTCACTTTTTAGTAGAAGAGTGTATTTTGCTGGGTTTTTTGTTTGTTTGTTTGTTTTTGGCTTTTTCTCCCCTAGGATGCTTTGATGTGGTTCCTACTCACCATCTTAACCCTTGGCTTACCTTTTTTTTTTTTTTTTTTTTTAATATTTTTTTGTTTATTTGAGAGTGACAAACAGAGAAAGGGGGAGAGAGAGAGAAGAATGGGTGTGCCAGGCTTCCAGCCACTGCAAATGAACTCCAGATGCGTGCACCCCCTTGTGCATCTGGCTAACATGGGTCCTGGGGAATCGAGCCTCAAACCGGTGTCCTTAGGCTTCACAGGCAAGCGTTTAACTGCTAAGCCATTTCTCCAGCCCTGGCTTACCTTTAATGGTGATAATCTGCTTAACAATTGTAGCTTCAGTAAACTAAAACCAGTCTCTGTGCCTGTTAACTTCAAACTTACTTTAGTCTGTGCTGTGATAAACTGTACATCTTTCATAGCTTTCTGATTTATACCTTCTGTCAAACACACCAGTCCATTACTTTTAATTTCAAACTTAATCACATTCTCAGGGCATGAGCAGAAATACACAGCCAGTTTTATTTGGGGGGGGGGCAGTAGCCCAATTCCAACAAAGTTTTCTCTTTCCCCTTTAAAAGTTCATAAACTAAGCCTTCTCAGTCCACAACTCTGTCTGCAATTAGCATTTTCAAATTCTCACCAGGATAGCCCGTAAGGCTCTGTTTTATAGTACTTCAAGGCTTCTCCATCCAAGGTACCAAGTCCTTACACATTCCTCCTGCAAACACGTTACAAAACACCAAAGTCAACATGGTCAGATTGGTCATAACAGTGACCCCATTCTCAGTACCAACTGACTGTTGCAATTACCTGTCCTTGCTGGAACAAACATCAGACCAGAAACAGCTTATGGGAGGAAAGTGGTTATTTCCGGTTTACAGAATCCAGGGCTAAACCATCAATGGCATAAGAGAGATATAACCACCCAGGCATGGTGGAGTTGGAGGCCACCCTGAGACTACAGAGTGAATTCCAGGTCAAACTGGGGCAGAATGAAACCCTCCCTCCGATAAACAAACAAGCAAACAAAAAGAGAGTGAGAGAGAGAGAGAGAGAGAGAGAGAGAGAGGGAGGGAGGGAGGGAGGGAGGGAGGGAGGGAGGGAGGGGCAGGCAGGCATAAACAATAGCCAGCAAAAAATGAACAACCAGAGCTTAAACTGGCTCTCTTTACATACCTTAGGCCTGGAATAAAAGATGTGTGCCCAGCAACACTTCCTCCAGCAGGTTTCTGAAGACTTAAGTAGGAAGCTTAACCTTAATAAAAAAAATGCCTGAGGGTGGGGCACATATACTCACATTGAAACCCTAGGTTCCAATTGGCGGGAAAATCTTGGAAATAATCTCTGCAGGGAAGTCTTAGGATGGGCTTCACAACCACTAGAGAACAAGGCAAGCTGACTGCATGACTGTGAACCCAGAGGACTGAAAAAGAAAATTCACTCAACATAGGTCACTTCATCACATTTCTAATCAGGCAGTGCAGTAATATTTTCCAAACTACATGTAGTAGTCCATCTGACACTAGGTTTAAAAAAATGAAGTAGAATACACCACCCAGAAAGGGTTTTTTTGTTTGTTTGTTTGTTTGTTTGTTTGTTTGTTTGTTTTTCGAGGTAGGGTCTCACTCTGGTCCAGGCTGACCTGGAATTAACTCTGTAGTCTCAGGGTGGCCTCGAACTCACGGTGATCCTCCTACCTCTGTCTCCCGAGTGCTGGGATTAAAGGCGTGTGCCACCACGCCCGGCAACACATTTCTTTCTATAGGTCTTGATCAGTTTAAAAGCCATTGGAAGCCAGGCATGATGGCATATGTCATTAATCCTTACACTCAGAAGGCTGAGGCCTGCCTGCAGCCACAAAGAAAATTCCAGGCCAACCTAGGCTAGAATGAGATCCTACTTTTAAAAAAGTGAACAATAAATATATTTTAAAAAGTCAATGCAAAGCCAGTCGTGGTGGCACACACCTTTAATCCTAGCACACTGGAGGTAGAGGTAGGAGGATTGCCGTGAGCTCGAGGCCACCCTGAGACTACATAGTGAATTCCAGGTCAGCCTGGGCCAGAGTGAGACCCTACCTCAAAAATAAAAAAAGTTGGGCTGGAGAGATGGCTTAGCAGTTAAGCGCTCACCTGTGAAGCCTATGGACCCCGGTTTGAGGCTCGGTTCCCCAGGTCCCACGTTAGCCAGATGCACAAGGGGGCACATGTGTCTGGAGTTCATTTGCAGTGGCTGGAAGCCCTGGCGCACCCATTCTCTCTCTCCCTCTTATCTGTCTTTCTCTCTGTGTCTGTTGCTCTCAAATAAATAAATAAAAAATGAACAAAAAGTATTTTTAAAAAAGCTCATGTTTAAAAAAATAAAATAAAAAAAGTCAATGCCTTATAGATAAACAAATGAGAGGTAATGAATTGTACATAAGTGACAGTTTGCATCTATCCCAGGGATAGGAAAGTATAAGGGCTGAACCTCTGCACACAACTGGAGTATTCCCATCCACTCTACTGCATCCTTCCAGAACCAAAGCAGACAGTGCTGTTGGGGCCTGAATGTGTCCCCAGATTTGTATGTTGATGCCTTCAACCTTGGGTTGTAGCTGAGGAAAAGACTTTCAGAGGCCGTTAGATTAAATGTAGACAGAAGGATATGGCCTGATGAAACAGCAGATACCATGAATGTGTGTGTCCAGAGGAAAGGCCATGTGAGGCCACTACAAAAAGATGGACATCTGCAAGCCAAGGACAGAAGCATCTTCAGAAACAAGCTCTACTGGCACCTTCCTCTCCGGTTTCCAGTCTCCAGAACTAGAAAGTAAATTTCTGCTGCTGAGGTCCCCTAGTCTGTGGAGTATTGGTATAGCAGTTCCAACTGGCTGATCTGCCTTTCTTTTCTTCTTCTTTAAAAAAATTTTTTTTTAATTTTTTGTTTTATGTTTATTTATTTATTTGAAAGTGACAGACAAAGAGGCAGAGAGAGAGAGAGAGAGAGAGAGACAGAGAGAGGGAGAGAGAATGGGCACGCCAGGGCCTCCAGCCACTGCAAACAAACTCCAGATGCATGTGCCCCCTTGTGCATCTGGCTAACGTGGGTCCTGGGGAATCGAGCCTCGAACCAGGGTCCTTAGGCTTCACAGGCAAGTGCTTAACTGCTAAGCCATCTCTCCAGCCCTAAAATTACTTTTAAATTAATTAAAATTTTTTTTTCAAGATAGGGTCTTGCTGTTAGGCCTGGCTGACCTGAAATTCACTATGTAGTTTCAGGCTAGCCTTGAACTCATAGCAATCCTCCTACCCTTGCCTCCCAAGTGCTGTGATTAGACATGTGCCACTATGCCTAGCTTGATCTAGCTTTCTAAAACCAAAATTTATAGAAGAATTGTGGTTTTAATGAGAAAAGTTTGCAAAATAATCTGCTGTTTTATTAAGGTCTCCTACTCTGCAGAAATTGGGCTTTTCTAACAAAATTAAAGTCCAGAAGAAGCAGCAGACTTAGAGTTTTGGTATTAGAAGCCTTAACTAAGAACACAAAACAAATGGAGACAATTGATGAACAAGCCATTCTGCAGTGGAACAGCCAGCGGCCTAGGACACATTCTGAATGCCCAGCATGCATTCGTCATCCTGTCAGGTATGCCATTGACTGAAATACCTCATCAAAATATCACAAGGTAGGCGTTACTATGACCAGTTTGTAAGCAAAAAGTAAGAACAGTGGAGAAAAGAGCCAACTCTAAAGCCCATTCATGTGTCTTGGAGGTCTAGTGGTCTGAGACATCATGGTAGATGGGAGTTATGAACACCCGAGTCACACTGAGATACACAGGTATTCCTCGGGGAACTGTCAGGAAATACACAAGCATCTCATTGTCTATACCTATGGCTTCTGCATTAGCACAGCCACAAATCACACGACCCAAGCCTCACTTTTGAAAAAGCAGCTGTTTTCCCTCATAATAACCCCCAATTGGATTCATTGCCTTCTGCAGCCACCGAAAGTCCCAAGTTACCATCCGGTGGACATTCTGTGCGCACAGTTCAGATCTACTCCTTAGAAATGGCAACACATTTCTCTGCTGTTCACACACTAACCATGCACTGTCCAAAAGCCACACAGACTACAAAGTGTGACAGCATGGCACTGTCCTAATTGTCACTCACCATTCATCCTATGCAAGTGACACAGGAGAAGTGTACATGCTCCAAAATTACAAATAAGAGACAGAGAGGGTGAGATCAAAAGCCTTTACTTTGAGGAATCTCACATTCTGAAACTGGAGACTAGAAAACCCAATCTGAGTCTACAGCAATTATTTTCATAAGAACATCATGGTGACTTACTAGATTTACCTGTGGATTTTTCTCACAGTTAATCTCACTATTTACTTTTAACTACCCTTTTTTGTTGTTGTTGTTAAGGAGAGTCTCACTGTAATGCATGCTGATCTGTAAATCAGTCTGTAGCCAGTGCTGGCCTTAAACTCACAGTAATCCTCCTCCCTATCTCAGCCTATGCTGGTATTAAAGGTGTATGTCTTCATGCCAAGCTAATTGTAATTATTAATTTTTACACAGTTGTCTTAGTCATTAAAATATATGCAACACATGAAATCAGACAACATAACATAACATAAGGGATAACAGAGTCATAATTCACAACCTCAGTGTGTTTCTGACACCCTGTCAGAGCAGAAGCAGGAGTAGAAAGCCCAGAAAGAAAAAAAACCAAAAAACAAAAAACTTGCAACAACTACAAACAAACAAGCAGTCAGGAGAAGCCAAGCCTCACACTCAGGCCTCAGACAAGGACATGAAGCAGCTCTGACACATATACTCTAGAGGCTTATAGGATAGACACAGGCCTCCTGAGCCTGCTGAGGAGCTAAGTAGTAAACAGAACTAAAGAGTGACCCATGGGCACCCTTTGAGTAAGATTCCAAGAACTGAGAAGCACCCAGAGACCACTGCTAACAGAACTACAGTTACTTATGAAGCCAGGTAGACCACAACTGCACACAGCATCCCCTAGAGCCTGTCCCAGAAATCAGGCTTTGCTCAAGCAGGCTTCCTCTGCAGAGGGTTTCTCAGCCTTCGCATTGGGAGCCCAGGGTATAAACAGTAGTGGGAGCATTCCCTTCCACCTTGCATGGGAGCCAAGGAATTGGAGGTGGCCATGTAGTCTACAGTCTGAGACTTGAAAAAGCTAGCTGAAGTTATCAAAGGAGAAAAATGTCATTTACAGGAACAATACTTTACCTGTGGGTGTTGACAAAGCACCAGAGATATCAGACCCAAGGGACAGCAAGTATAAGAAGATGAGGAGGGTCCCTAAGCCCTTTGTGCTATGCAGTGTGAGAGGGGCTTTGGGTAGCTCCATATTATCTTTTGTGATTATTTAAACTGAAGGAAAGCAACCCAGAACCTTGGCAAAGGGGAATGCTATGGGCTTTCCCACTGATGCTAGCTAATGCTGCTTCACTTTCTAGGGTGAATCTCCAAACCCTGTTATTCTTTTTTATAATATTTATTTTATTTGAGAGAGAGAGAGAGAGAATGAGAATGAGAATGAGAATGAGAATGAGAATGAGAATGAGAATGAGAATGAGAATGAGAATGAGAATGAATGGGTGTGCTGGGACCTCTAGCCACTGCAAATGAACTCCAGACACATACACTACCTTGTGTAGTCTGGCTTATGTGGGTACTGGGGAATCGAACCTGGGTCCTTAGGCTTCACAGGCAAGCGCCTTAACTGCTAAGCCATCTCTCCAGCCCATAAGCTCTGTCATTCTTATCCAGTGAACAAATATCTGTGCCACCTCCAATGAAGACCTCATCCCCACATAATCTCTTGTGTAGTTGGATTTGCCTGTGAGTGAACATGAGAGGTCTGTGGCTGGAGGCTGCAGTATTCAGTGAAGTTGGCAGAACTCACCTAAATCACATTAAAGTCCAGCTGTCAGGGCAGAGAGGGTAGTGGAGTTTCTGGCTCGGTCTGTTATTTGAGAGAAGAGGGCAGAGTCCTGGCCTTAGAAGTACAAGGAGCTGATGAGAAGAATGATCTTAGTTTACAACCACACACCAGGGGTCTATCCTGGGTTCCAGCCTGTCTCCCCCAGGGCTTCTCCTTCCATCAGCATTGTGATAGAGCTTAAAGGAGAAATTTCACCAAGAAAGCATGACTTGTCTTTAACCATCAGCATACACTACTGCTTGTTAATCCCATTTCCTAATTTACATTCATAGATAACACCAATATGATGATTTGTACAATAATCCATCTTTACAATGCTATGAACTCAGTAAAACTCATTGTTACAGTTTTGAATTTTGATTTTTTTTCCAGGCTTATGATATGTAATCCAATATTTTCTTGGAACACTGGGCATCACCAGTGATCAGAAGGGGAAGTGGGAGACTACTCCTGCATTATACTGACGATCTAGGATGTGTAGCAGTGTAAACAGGGTGAATGCACTTTAATCTGCCAACATTTTCAACCTATTGTGAGTGTTTCAACATATAACCTCACTGTAAGTTGAGGAGCATTTATATTTGGCATGTGTTGTACATACGTCAATGTTAATATGCAAGTTCAGGAAAAGACACCTGAACATAGCATTGTTCTTTATTTCTTCATATTATAGACTTCAAAATGAGATTTCTCAAATAAAATTCTTGCCCAGCTGCCTGAGGCTTAAGAATGATTATGTCTTACACAGAGGGTCCATGCTGTGGCTGCAACTCACTGTCAACCTCTTTCAGTGTGGAAGCACACATGAAAACAGGTGTGCAGGGTGGGCATGCTCTCTGGGGATTCGGAGAGGCCCTGTGCTCTTCATTCTTCTGTCAATCATATGTTTCTTCATTCCCTGGTGATTGAGCAACCTTGACTATTGTCAGTGAAGATGCTGGTTGTTTCTGGTGTGAATACTAAAGCCATCTGACTGAATGTTTGTTCACTCTTGAGCTAATCAACTGGTGATTTAGATTTGAAAATTTACAAATTAGTATGTACAATAAAGAAGACTCTAAGGTAGGTTTGAACTTTCTATTTTAAAAATTACAAAATAGGGCTGGAGAGATAGGTTAGAGGCTAAGGTGCTTGCGTGTGAAGCCTAAGAAAAACAATTTGAATCCTCCAAATCCCAAGAACAGCCAGACATGTGAGGCAAGCGTGCAATGCCAAGCCTGGCCACAAGGGAGGAGCACACACATCTGAAGTTCATTCACAGTGGCTGAAAGGCCCTGGAGTGCCCATTCTGTGTCTCTGTCTCTCTCTTTTCCTCTTTCTCTCTCTCCAAAATCAAATAAATTTTCATTAAAAAGTACAAAATATGTCTCATTTAGTACTAAGTACTCAACCTCCACTTATTCTCAGCATGTTGACCAGTTTTGAGTTTCCTAGTAGCCACTCCATCTGCAAAAAGAAACCTCTCTGACTAATGGTGTGATTAGTACCCATCTATGAGGGAAAATATAATGAAAATATTTCAGGGGCAAATGAATGAGTACCACATATCCACTTAGTCAATCAACAGTAGTGGCTTCCCTGCTTGGGTCTCCGACCTTTGAAAATAGGCTTTTGACTGTGTTTTCATTCCCAGGCATGTATTTACCACATCCTCCAAGCTTCAGGGAATATTGTGGAAAAGGGGTGAGAGGAATGTAAGAGCCAGTGGATGGGGAGGAGTGCTTTGGGACACTATCTTCTGGAAACATACATGAACTGACTGTTAGGTTATGACCTCATACCCCCTCTCACTGTATTGACAAGATCCCCACACAATTGATCCCATCAGCATCTTAACACAGACGGTGGAGGAGGGAGAGGAATAAAGTCATAAACATAAGAAAGAGTCTAGCTGGAAAGAAGAAAGTTCAATGAAAGGGGGTGGGCAAGTGGCCATGAAAGAAGTTATTGAAAGGGGAATATGACCAAATATCATGTCCATGTACACAAATTGCCTATCAAAAAGTTTTTAAAATTGCAAAATAAGTAGATTAAGGAATATTCCTTCTTCCTGATATACGTACTGGTATATAAGCTCTTTAGAAGTGGGGCTACTTAAAATGCTATCTAATTTCAGAGGTCAGAAAATAGGAAATTTTACATGGAATTATGGAATGTTTTAGGTCATACTCATTGGGGAGCTTCCCCCCAAGTCTGTTAACCAAAATAAGCTTTTTTTCCCCACCAGCTGCTCTTGGTTGGGTGTTTTCTGCCAGCAATGCAAACCTTACTGCAACAATGAGTAACCTAAGTTTTATTTCACAGAAATACAATTTTAAAAAAATTACAAGCTGGGGATATATACTCAGTGAGTAAAGTGCTTTCCTTGCAAGTATGAAGAGCTGAGTTCAAATTCCCAGTACTGATTGTAAAATGCCAGGCATGAGAGCATGTACCTGTAATCCCAAAGCTGAGAAGGCAAAGACAAGGATGATGCCTAGGATTTGCTAGCTAGCTCATCTGGCTAAACCAGTGAGCTATAGGTTCAACCAAAAACTCTATCTCAAATAATAGGGGGGGAAGCAACTGAGGAAGACATTCAACATCAACTTCTGGCCTCCACACTCATGTGCACATGTACATATGAACATGTAAACACATAGACCTTTGGAGGAACCTTAGAAATTCAGACTAGGGACCAAGTATGTAGCTTTGTATGTTCAAAGCCCTGGGTTCAATCCCCACTGCAAAAATCCCAAACTAGCAAATGGACTTTTAAAATGTGGTGTATACAGTCAGTCATAAAAGAACTTATAGCATCATAACATACTGCTATTATTGGTCTTTTTATATAAATTAAATAAATAAATATATATATATATATATATATATATATATATATATATATATATATATAATTTGAATTTTTGGAAACTTTAGCTGTGCTGTCAACTTTGGAAAAAAAAAATCCCTGTTTACCATGTTGAGTTGGCATGGTACAGAAATTAACAGCCATATTGGTCTAGAAATGTTAAACTTAATTTTTTTCCATTTGTACAGGGGTGACGCACTGTATTAAATATATAAGGTCTTATCAACGTGGGTTTGATTACAGAAGCTAATAAAATATTCTCTAAATAAAAAAAAAGAACTTATAGCAAAATGAGTTGACTTGTATGTTCCTCTAATATGTGGAAGCTAAAATGTTACCTGAATGTAAAAGGATGGTCACTAGAGGCTGGGGTTGGAGAAAGAAAGGTTGCAAAATGGTGCTAAAACAAGTAAATAGAAAGATGACTTCTAGTGTTCTGTGGTGTAGTGAGGTGACAGTAGCTCACAATACCGACAAATGTATGTATGTATGTGTGTGTGTGTGTGTGTGTGTGTGTATGTATGTGTGTATGTGTGTGTGTGTATGTGTATATATATATATATATATGTAATTTTTTTTTTGAGGTAGGGTCTTGCTCTAGCTCAGGCTGACCTGGAATTCACTATGTAGTCTCAGGATGGCCTCAAACTCACAATGATCCTCCTCCCTCTGTCTCCTGAGTACTAGGATTAAAGGTGTGTGCCACCACAGCTGGCTCCGACTAGGTATTTTATGGAAAGCAGAAGAGAAGTGCTTGAAGGTCCATAATGTAAGATAACAGTGGAGAGATGGACATGCTCACTACCCTGATTTAATCAGTCCACATCGGGTGCATGTATTGAAATAATATTCCATACCTTACAAATACAGAGAATCATTTTGTATTTAATTTTTTAGTGAGCATTGTCTGTAATCTTGATGCCCTGGCCAGGGAAAAATTAGCAAACATCTTTCTCAGAAACATGACTTCTGTATGCACATAAACAACCTTGAAACTCTGAGACCCTTCCACCTCCTCTATCAGACTCTTACACTCATGGCCAATAGTCTCTTGCTACAATCATGACACCAGCAGATACCAGGTGACCAAACAGCCTCTCTGCCCTAGAACCTGCTGAATTACTCAAACAAGCCCCAATCCTGCTTAACCTGCCTCACTCAGGCTTTTCCATGGAAACAAAAGTAAAGTTCTTACCAAATTTTCCTCCACTCTTCTTGACTCTGGACCAACTCTAGTTCTTTCCTATCTGGTCCCCCTCCTCACAGACTGTACAGTGGGACCTACCTCTTGGGAACTGTTAACAAACTATTTTTAGTAGCAATCATTGCCTGAGCTGCTATACTCAACATTTATAAATAATAATAAAGGCTACATTTTAGCTTATATCCCCCAGTTTTGTTAAGATATTGTTACATCAAAGTTGTATATATTTAGTGTATATAATGTGTATGTATGTATGTGAAATGATTTTAAACAGATAAGTTCACAAGTGCTATTATCTTACATAGTTTTGTAGGAAGAAAGGACATTTGAGATCTCTCTCAACAACTGGAAACTGTGCAACATATTATTATTAACTCTAGTCACCATGCTACAGGTAAATCTGCAGAAGTTCCTCATTGTGCCTAACCTCTGACCAAGCTGTCTGTATTTCTCAACCTCCTACCGTCATCCAGCCCCTGCAACCATCATTATCCTCTCTGCTATTATGATATTAATTTTTACTTCAGTTTTTAGTGTGTGTGTGTTGTATGCATGCATTTATGAAGAAGTTACTTCACAGTCTTAGAACTGGTCCAGATAGAGTAACTGTTCCTATGACATAGAAACCCAATGCTCATCCCTAAATAAGAGAAAATAATCATACATTTATATCATCCCCTCCAAGGCTTAGGGAACATGGAAGAATGGATATGAAAGACTGTAAGTCCAGAGGAAGGTGTGTAGTATTGTAGAACTCTGTCATCCAGGCATGACATGGCCATGGGCATTTGAAATCAGAGCAGCTGTGATGAGTCACATAAATTCCTTACAGGATTTGAGTCCATTCCCATTCCTTTATAGAGCAAAGAGAGGGCTCATGAGGCCACACACATGAGGGACACAGCTAGGGCACTAAGTGCATAGGCGTAGACCCTGTCCCTATGTTTGGTGGTGAAGCTGAGCTCCAGTTTGATATCTCAGTGACCACATAAGAGAAAACATGTAGTGTTTGAATTTCTGATCCTGAGTTACCACTCAGAATAATCTTTTCCAGATCATCCATTTTTCTTTACAGATGAATATAACTCCATTGTGTAAATATACCACATCTTTATTAAAATTCCTAGCTATTGTAAATATAGTAGGAGTAAACATGGATGAACAAGTATCTCTATAGTAATGTGTAGTCTTTAGATATATGCCAAGGAGTGGTATAGCTGGGTCATATGGTAAGCCTATTTTTAGCTGCCTCAGGAATGACCACACTTATTTCTGTAATGGCTATAGCAGTTTACATTTTCACCAGCAATAGAGAAGGGTTAATCTTTTCACCTTTGTCACCATTTATTGTTTGATTTCTTTTTTTTTTTTTAAGATCAGTAACTTTATTAGGAAAATAAATGACCATTGTATCTTAGTTGCAGGATCTCAAAATTCCTATATTTGTTTGCTGGGATGATTTGACTTCTTAATTTGGTTGATTATCAAGTAGTATGATACCATCTACATATTGTTTGATTTCTCAATGATAGCCATTCTGATAAGAGTGAGATGGAATCTCAAAATAGTTTTAATTTGCAGTTTGCTTGATGGTTGAAAATGTAAAAGATATTTTTAGGTGTTTATTGATCTTTTGTATTTTTGTTTTTGAGAACACTCTATTCAGTTCTGTAGCCCTTTTCTTTTTTTCTTTTTGGTTTTTCAAGGTAAGGTATCACTCTGGTCCAGGCTGACCTGGAATTAACTCTGTCATCTCAGGGTGGCCTCGAACTCATGGCGATCTTCCTATCTCTGCCTCCCAAGTGCTGGGATTAAAGGCATGTGCCACCACACCCGGCTAGCCTTTTTTTTTTTTTTTTTTTCCAAGGTAGGGTCTCACTATGGCTCAGGCTGACCTGGAATTCACTATGTAGTCTCAGGGTGGCCTCGAACTCACGGTGATCCTCCTACCTCTGCCTCCCGAGTGCTAGGATTAAAGGCGTGCACCACCACGCCTGGCTCATTATTTTTGATTGGGTTGTTTGGTATCTGATTAATTACTTTTTGAGTAAATTTCCCTGTACCACAGCCCCTCTTACACATGATCAGTCACCCTTGGACAGCTGCTCTCAAAGTAAATGAAACACACTAGAAACATGCCACTCATTAGTTGTAGATTGTGTACCATTCTGATGAGACTTGTGTGGTTCAGTTTAGTCCCACTGGGGTGGAAGCCAGCCCTTTGCCCAGTGTGTCTGTGTTCTGTGCACCACTCATGTTAGTTGGTAGGAAATTTTTTGTTTGTTTTTTCTAAGTAGAGTTTCCCTCTAGCCCAGATGACCTGGAATTCACTATGTAGTCTCAGGATGGCCTCAAACTCAAGGTGACCCTCCTACCCTCTGCCTCCTGAGTGCTGGGATTAAAGGCTTGTCACTATACCTAATGGAATTTTTTTTTAACCCCACATTGTGCAGAGGCTTTGCTACTCTCTGTGGTTTCAGGCAGCCACAGGAGTCTTGGAATATATCTGGGGGAGAAGAGGAGCCATAGTATAAAACTAAAGTCTCCTCTTCCAACAAATGATTTCAACAGATCTGGTTGGTGCTGTGAGACTCTTATTTTGAACCTAGTGAGCATGCTCATAGACTCTTTTATAGCACTTAAGATACTTAAGCCCTATTACAGGCTTCTGGAGTGGGCGGGACAAAGAGGAGATTGGAAATGTCTTCATATTATAAGCCTCTCATAGATAGGGTTCCATTATAATTTCTCAATGTGTATTAATTATGAGAAGAGAATATGCACTATAGTAATGATTGAGATAAAGTTGTTTGGGAAAGACTGTAATCTCAGATCATTTATAACATAATTAAATACTGTCTGTTTTGTTCCAATGGATATAAAGTTAAGATGGTGTTGCATTCAGGTTCACATTGTTGGTAGAAATCACCCAACCAAGAGAAGCTTATGGGAAAAAGAGGATTAGTTTGGCTTACAGGCTTGAGGGGCAAGATCCAGGATGGCAGAGAAAACTATGGCATGAGCAGAGGGTGGACATCACCCCCTGGCCCACATAAAGTGAACAACAGGAGAGTGTGCCAAACACTGGCAAGGGGACATTGGCTATAACACCCATAAGCCCACTCCCAACAACACACAGCCTCCATGTGGCGTTAATTCCCAAATCTCCATCAGCTGGGAACCTAGCATTCAGTACACTTAAGGTTATATAGGATACCTGAATCAATCCACCACAGGTAGACATTTGGTTTCCATTGTTAATGGCTCAGAGAAGATTCTTGTCTTTGGTCAGCTATAAGAAAATGTCATACCATGATTTATAAATAACAAGTACTTATTTCTCTATGGTCTTGGGACTGGAGTCTGATGTCAGAATACCAGCATGGCTGGTGGTCAGTGAGGGTTCTCTTCAGGGTTGTAAACTAGTGATTTCTCATTGTGCCCTCACATGGTAGAAAGAGAAAGAACATTTTCTGGGTTCCCTCTTTTGAGGTCATTAATCATATTCATGAGGGTGTCCCCTTCATGTTCTAATTACCTCTCAAAGCCCTCTTGACTCAAGACATATTGGGGCTTAGGATTCCAGTGTAAGAATTTGAGGTGACAGACACATTTAGAATTTTCAGAACAGGCATGAGACCAACCCCAAGATCTCTGGAACACCACCAGAGATAGCTCAATTGTCACAAAACACAAGTAAAATTATTTGTTTAGGGTATGAGGATGAAACATTGTACTTTGCAACTATCTTGTGGAGGGACTTGCCTACTTTGACTGTCAGGAGGGTTTCCCTGGAGAGCAGACATTGGGTTTGCTCCTGAAGAGCACATGGCAGCAGCAGAAGGCACAGAGGCGCTGTGGTGGAGACACATCCTGCGGCTGGCCCGACTGCCGCGTTCTGCACTGCGTAGGCGAGCGCCTTTAACCACTGAGCGTCTTCCAACACTGCACTATGTAAATGGAGCAGGATAAGCTTAGAGTGAAGCTGGGGAACATGGGCCTTTATTTTGACTAGAGACAGTCCATGCTTCTCTTGGAAATGCAAGGCTGGATATATTCAAATTGTGTTGGGAAACATCACTCTCACCAGTGGGATGTGGGCAGGAGTGGTGCAGCTGGACCATGTAATTAGTTGTCACACCCATTAAGAAGGTGGGCCACTATGATGATCCAGGTGAAAGCTCGCTTTGACATAGGATGGGAATGGTTGTGGAAAAATATAGGAGACATTAAATTGGAGCTCACCTTTGAGACACTCAAGGAGAGGTGTGAAATAAAGAGGTCTGGAGCCCAGAGAGATGAATTGAGACATAAGCATTATAAAGTCACCGATGTTAAAATGCATGCATATATAACATATATAAATATAATCTGTGTACACACCTAAACATACATGGATAAAGTTTAGGTCTGAGCTCTGAGAAAAACTTTCAATATATTTTAGATTTTTTGTTGTTGTTTTTTTGTTTTTAAGACAGGGTCTCATGTATCCCAGGTTGTCTTTGGCCATCTTGTAGCCAAGGATGACCTTGAACATAATGATCCTCCTGCCTCCACTTCCCAAGTGCTGATATTTCAGGCATATGGACAAGTCGGGAAGGGAAAGGTCTTCTGTTCAGGTGTCAGACTCTTGTTCTTATCAAGTCTTTGTATTTTCTCCATTAATTTCCTTTATGCTTTTGGAACATTTCCATAGGTACTAAATGATTATTTTAAAACATTATTTTCCTCTTGGATGAGGCTGCAGTTGCTCCTGCTGTCCAGCTGGAAGGTCAGCTCTGAAGGCCAACTCTACACAGCAGAGTGGCAGGGGCCGAGCAAGGTGTGGAGAGAAGGAATGGCCAGGGAGGCCAAGGGAAAATAAGGAGTGTCACCAAAGCTAAGAGACCATATGAGAGTTCCGTGTGCGCTGGATGCTCAGGCCATTCATTATTAGCCATGGTCAAATGATGGCTTTGAAAGGCAGCTTGGTGTGTGGTGAGGATGGGAGCCAGGCAAGGAGAGAACAGAGGGGTGGTAGTGCTGATATTATGATACGGAATTGATGAAAGAAAAGCTTAGAAAAGGATGCAATGGACCGCCACTCAGCTTTATCAAATCTTAGTAGTTTATCATATTTGCTTTAGATTTACAAAAATGAAAGATAGTTGAATCCTTCTGTATAGCTTCAATGTCACATCCTACCTTCCAGAGCTAATCATTGTTGTTAATTAGGCATCTTTCACTTTTGTGCTCAATTAACCCTGTGGTTACATTTACATGTGTGTATAAATTCATATGTAATATTTATTTTTAAATTCTGTAGTTCTAAATAAATATTGTACATGATATTTCTTTCTACAACTTGTTTTTTTACATTGAAGATAGAACTTAAATTCATTCTAAGTATACTTTGGCAAATGTGGTACATGCCTATAACCCCAGCACTTGGGAAATGGAGGCAGGAGGTTTAGGTGTTCAAAGTCATTCTCCTCTGACTTAGTGAGTGTGAAGCTAGCCTGATATAAATCAGTGGATAGTGTACCTCATATATACATACGCATATGTCTTAACTGAGCAACTTCACATAACGGCTGTTTGAGCTGTCTCCAGGTGCTCTGCTGCAAACATGTCACTGGGCATTCCCGTGTGTGCTGTTTGCTGCCTGTGAGCGTCCTTGGGCAGGTCATGCCTGCAGTTGAGCAGCTGGTGTCAGCAGCCCTGCAGGGCACCACCAGCAGCACCCCAGCTTCTGTTTCTCTCACACTGTCACCGACATTGCTTTGGTCAAGCTTTCCGATGTCACCTTTCAGATGGGAAGTGAAATCCTCTCTCACTAGCTCACATTCATTTCTCCCTCACAACTCGCAAGTTAAAGCATCTTTTGATGCTGGCAATCTTGCTTTCTCTTCCGACTTGCTTCCTTCATCCCATTAATTGTTGTCTGGAGTTCTTGGCTGTTTTTCGTGTTGATTTGCTAGAAGTTATTCTGTATTCTAGACCCTCACCATTGTCAGGAATGTGCATTACATGTCTGTTTCATTCAATCTGTCTTTTGTGTTTTAGTTTGTTTTGTGTCTTCTTAAAATTTTTTTTTGCTTATTTTTATTTATTTATTTTAGAGGAACAGATAGAGAAAGAGGCAGATAGATAGGATCTCACTGTGGTCCAGGCTGACCCAGCATTAACTATATTGTCTCAGGGTGGTTTCAATCTCATGGCGAGCTTCCTACCTCTGCCTCCCAAGTGCTGGGATTAAAGGTGTGCACCACCATGCCTGGCTGCCATAGGCTTTTGATTAGGGTTTCAGTACCACACAGGAATTCTCTTTGGAAGACTGGACCTAAAGTGCAATCAGAGAGTGGTTGGTTTTCCAATAACAGACATGCCACCATTGCATCAGTTGGTAAATTTGGCCTGGTTGTCTGGCTGTAAAGCTTGTAGGGGACACTGCTGTTTAATAACATTAATGAATTTTCTCCCTCAATGGGCTACATAGCTCTTTTCAGCATCCTGACAGCTAATCAACAGGGAGGAGGTTTCAGGCTCAGCTCCATCTTGATTTCTCAGTAACCTGTAGCCCAAACATGTGGACTCTTCAGCAGCAACGTCTTACCATCTAGTTCTGGTGGGTAACCAAGAGCCTTGGCAATAACCTATAATGTTTTGGGGGTAACAGGGACCTCCCTGGCCAACAACCTGCAGGAAGGTATCCCACCCCTAACAGATGTTCTTAATTTTAATCTATTTGGACATGTAGTGTTTCCTTTTATGCCTTGTTTTATCAGGACAGGTTTTTTAGGGGGAGCTTTCTTTTTATATTCTATCTACCACTGGCTTTTAGCAGGGAATGGATTAAAATATGCAAAATATGTGCTACTACCCCCATGTGGATGTTCCAAATAGTTCTTAAAGATGTCTAAGAAAGACCAAAAGGACATATGCCTAATGTACAATGAGAGCCACATTGCAGCACCTCAAAAAGTGTTAGGAACATAAAAACCAATAGGACTGCCATTATAATGAAGCCAGCACTGGGTAAATCATCAATGTTCTCTATGATTTTTTTTTCTTCTGAGAGCTACAAAGATCTTTTATACATAAAGTGTTTGTAAGGACCAAAGGAATGGTAGATTTAAAATGTTAGGGCTGGAGAGATGGCCTAGCAATTAAGGCACTGGCCTGTGAAACCTAAGAACACATGTTAGAATCTTAAGGTCCCATGTAGCCAGATACACAGTGATGCAAGTGTGCAATGTCGTACATGTGTGCAATGTGTCTGGAGTTTGTTCACAGTGGCTGGAGTCACACCTATCTCATTCTCTCTCTCTCAATAAATAATTTTTAAAACTAAAAATATGTAAATCACAGCCAGGCATGGTCACTTGTCCCAGCACTCAGGATGCTGAGGTTGGAGGATTGCTTTATAAGTTCAAGGTCAGCCTGAGACTATATAGTAAATTTTAGATCAGTTTGGGGTAGAACAAGACCCTACCTTGAAAACAAAAACAAAACAAACTAACTAAAAGCATAAATCACATCAGAAAAGTTCAACCTTAAAGAAAAAAAGGGAAGGATCCCATAGAAATAGATAGTTAATACTCAGCCAGAGGGATATATCTGGTAGAGATGAAGAGGCTGAATGTGTGAAGAATATTGCATGTATATTCATGCATGACTATTTTATAGAGGTATTTGGACCTTGAAAAGAGGGTGTATTTGGGTGAAGGCAGCATAGAAATGAAGGCATACACACACTGACAGGGTGGGCTGCTAGAGACTCAGACTTCATGGTTGACATCTCAGCCTCACCTGATAAGGGAGCAGAATCTGGAAAGTTCATATGCCTGTAGGAACTTCTAGCAGGGAGACTATGATGCTTATAGACACTGCTTAGAGACTGCTGTGTTTTGACATGATTTGGCTGTCTTCAGGGACTGTGTGCTGCAAGCCCTGACCCCACTCTGGGAGAACTGGAACACAGTGGGCTCAGATGGGAGCCGAGTGAGAGCGCCTTGGTGCCTTGGGATGTCCTTGACAACTAGGACACTTTCTCATGGAACCACCACTAATTCCTGTGAGAGGAACACTGGACAAAGAGCTGCTTCTCTCACTCACTCTGGTTACTGTGGGAGATGTGATGTGTCCCTTTCCTCATATGGTCAGCCACTTACTATGGGACCTCACCAGAGCCTGGGCCCTGCCTGCTGCTTGAACTTCATCCTCCCATACTGGAGCTAAGTGACCCTCTGCATCCTAAGCTAGCCTGTCTCACCTACTTCTTTATGGAAATGAACTGCTGACACATACATTCAGCTTACTGTACTCTTGTGGCAGAGTAGTGGCAGCATGTTTGTCTGTGATCTCAACCTCACCTGAGGAATGGGTCTGCCTGGGATAAGACACCTGGTGATCCTATGGGGATCCTCCTTTATGAGCTTCTCCAAACATAATAATAAGTATCATTTATCTTCTTTATGAGATCACTATTCACATGAGACTTTGTCACCGTTTTTTTGAAAGTAGACTATTTTTAGAACAACTTTCAGTTTATAGAAAATTGAACACAAGATAAAGAATTCCCCATAAACTTCTTTTCCACTCTGAGCTTCCCTCATTATTATGTGTTGTGTTAGCATAAAACATGGTATAGTTGGTGAACCAATATTAATGTATTAGTAATGAAAGTCCACATTTTATCATTTATACTTTGTGTTGTGTATTTTGTCATTTTGCCACTGTTAGAATACATAATAATTTCATTGTCATAAAAATCTTCATTCTATTGTTCATTCATTCTTGCCTCCCCACTTGCTCTCAACTCCTGTTGCTTTTTCCAGAGTATTGTTGAGCAAGAATCATAGTCTCTAGCATTTGTAGATTGGCTTCTTTCATTTTGAAATATGTGCTTAAGATTCCTTTATGTATTTTTATGGGTTGGTAGCTCAACATATTTACCATTAAATAACATGTCATAGTGTAGTTTGCTTATTCATTCACTTATTGAAGGATATTTTACTTTCTTTCCATGTTTCACAACCATGACTGAAGGTAGTAGAAACATTCCTGTAAGAGTTTCGAGTGGATGTAAGTTTTCAGCTCATTAGATAAATACCAGAGAGTGTGATTGTTGCATCACGTAGTTAAGAGTAAGAACTGTCAGGCTGTCTGCCAAGGGGCAGCACCAGCAACAGTGAGTGAAATTTTCACATCCTCTACATCCTCACTAGCATTTAGACTGTAGCCTCTAATAGGTGCATAGTGTACCTAATTATTTTAATTTCCAGTTTCCAAATGTCATATGTTGTTTAGTGTCTTTTCAGGTGATAATTTCCATCTATATACTTTCACCTTAAATCTTTTCAAATTTTAACAAATTTGAAATTTTAAAAATTTGTTTACTTGTGTTTAGCTTTCTTATTGTTTAGGGTTTTCTTGTTACTTTTGAGAAAAGCAGCCATGTGCTTGTGGGTTATCAGTGAGGTCATCTTCCATAGTAAGTGCAGGTCCATGATGGTGGCCTGCATGCAGCTGCATCTGGGCCTGGGGGGTTTGGAATGAGGTCCTGGCAGGGCAGGGTCATCCCAGTCTAAGCTTAGGTCCATGAGGGCAGCCTGAATAGAGCTGCATCTGCTGTGGGGGGGGGGGGGACAAGGTCATGGCAGGGTGGTGTGTGTGCCCAAGCTTGGGACACAGTGCTGGGTGTTTGGAGGAGGGATAAGGAATGGCTTTGGTGAGTAATACTTCCCTTCCTTATGTTCTCTCCATGATTTGAGATGACTGTGTTATTTTTTGTGTTACTCCTCTGTCTTGGCTCAAGCTTTCTCCTGGATGATGACTCTAGACAGACCCTATTATTACTGTCACAGCTGTCCACTATTTGTGTCTACTCTGACACAAATTAAAATGACTGAACCAGATATACTAGTAAGCCTGTCTGGGAATGTGACCCTCTAAGAAGTGATGTCTTAACTTCTCCAACTGCACTTCTGTCCATCTGGGCCCTGACGGAGATATACTGTAGAAACACCTCAAATATTCAGGAATAAGGCTCTGAAACCACAGACCACAGATATAGGGAAATTGGACGATAGCACTCAGGACCCAAGACCTGAGCAAAGAAAGATAGTAGGATCCTCAACCCTTTATAATTGTCAGAGACAGGACAGGAGCCAAGCTGGTACTCAGGAAACAGAACACAGAGAAGAGAAATCTTAGGAGAGGGCAAAACAGGAGTCCCTGTATTTCTAGTTGAACTTGTCCTAGTACAGAAAACTGAGGTCCACTTGTCATGTCCAGGGGAGCTCTTAGTCAACTCTGTCTAGTTCAGAGAGAGACCTGGTCTGAATGAAGGTCTTAAATCCAACACAGGAGCCAGATGACATGGATATGGATAAAAACAGATATCACCAATTTGGGCGTGGTGGCATGTGCCCTTAATCCCAGCACTTGGAAGGCAGAGGTAGGAGAATAACTGTGAATTCGATGCCACCCTGAAACTACATAGTGAATTCCAGGTCAGCCTGGGCCAAAGTGAGGCCTACCTCAAAAACAAAAGCAAAACAGACAAACAAACAAAAAAAACTACTCCTGGCAGAGCATTGGGTTCATCATTGTGTCCAGAGTAGAGTCTACAAAACTTGCACAGAGATCACTGGACAGGACATATAGAAAGGAAGGTGAGGACCAAGATTATTAAGACATAATTCTGGTGTGTCTATTTGGGGGAGCTGTTCTAGAAAGAATTCACTGAAGATGGCAAACACCACCCTAAATAAGGTCTGCACCACTCCATGTGGTGACAGCATAGATAAAATAAAAGGGTGGATGATGGCCAGCTGAGCACCAGCATTCCCTGTTCTCTGCTTCCTGACCCACCATGATATGGAACTCTTGTGTTCTGTCATGTCCTACCAAGCATGAGGAACTAAACCTTCTGAACCCCTGAGCTCATAGAAAACTTTCATCCCTTCTGTTGTTTGTTACTGTGGTCATGGAGATGCAGAAATAGAATCCAAGGCTCTGAGGAGGTCCTAGAAAGTGGTAGAGCAGTAGTGGTCAGGTACTTAAATCCAAGAACAAAGGAATAGTACTTTGAACAAGCCCCTCCCCCCCAACTCACCTTCTCAAACCCAGAGTCTTCAAACATGAGGACCTTCCTCATCCACTGACACAGGAGCTCCCACTGGGACAACAGGCCTTCTGCCCCTTTCACCTCATCTACCTTGTAATGCAGTTCTACAGTGCCTTACTGCCCCCACACCTCCCCTGTCCTCTGAGGCCCTTCAGCCCAAAAAGGCCACACTGATTAAATAATTTTTACCTGGATGCTTAGACAGTGTCATAGAAGGCAGATAGCATTGCAGTCTCCTAAGCTGTGGGGATGACTCAGCCTTCCAAACAGATCAATAGGTACACAGCCAGCAGCTGCCTGACAGTGGCTGACATCACTGCAGCTACGCTATCAGGTGACCCATGGAGGGAGCACACAACAGTGTATCCTCTGCAATTCTTTAAAAAATTAATAGAAACCCACTCCACTCACAGGCTTGCTGCTGCATATATGCAGAGGAGATGATGGAGCAAGCATGCATAGATGTACATGTAGAAGTCAGGATGAAGTCAAGGAAATGGCAGAGACACCTATACTTGGGCATCATGAAATAAATTTGACGTTGAACAAACTTACTACCTACCCTCCCAGAGCTTTTGCTAGACCATCCGAGTTCTGAAAGCAGAGTTCCACCATACTAGGAGGCTGCTATCCTAGGACTAGAAAGTGACACAAGAAGTGACTGTCACTTAAGTTTTAGGAAAGGCAGCCAAGCACATTACTGTTGGAGGTCAGCTTCTTATAGGTATCAGGTGGGAAATGGGATTCTGAATTCATTTGGCACATGCACAATCCTAATCTTATCCTTGCCACCACCTCTGTGCTGAAGATATGGGGAAGTCCAAGGTGTCTTCACTGGGGTCCCAGCTCCATGTTTTCTGGGCTAGAAAGGGGACCCTCCCCTTTTTCTCTCCCCATAACTATACTTCCTCACCCAATTTGCCTTCTCCTTATCCCAATATTCCCAACACTAGCTGATCCAGGTCTAGTAGCCCCCTCCTAGCAATGCCATTAGCAGAGAACATAATTTCCCCAGATGTCCTCCTAAATCCCATCCATCCATAACTCAGGATGTGCACATCCCCAACCCACAGAGAGATGGTGTTTCAGAACAACCAGTACCAACCATCATCTCAGGGAAGACAGAATCATGTGGCATATTGCTCAGTACTCATGATCTTGGCCTTCCACACACAGTGCAATTCCACAGTGTGGCCTCATCTCATTGCCATCCCATCTGCTTAACCCCATCAAGGACACAGGCCAGCTCCCTGTTAGGAATGGGAAATGGTGTCCAGAACAGGAAGGTCTGGTGGAGTGGCTGTGAAGTTCTTGCTCACTTTATCTCCCTGCCACTCTTTTTGTTTAAACCATCAGGGACTTATTTCAGCTTCCTGAGATGGTGGGAAATGGTGTCCAGAGCAGGAAGGTCTGGTGGAGTGGCTATGAAGTTCTTGCCCAGTTGAGAAGGGAAAGGGCCCTCACATGAAGAATGGCAATTGTCTATGGAGGCACATGAGAGCAAGGAAAGTCACTGAAGGCCAGGCTCATGCTGGTGCCAAAACATGGAGGTATAGAAACAAACTAATGGTCTCAGAGGGGACTTCAGCAGGAGAGTGCTTATCAGGTGAAGGTTCTAAGTTGCCACCATTCTGGAAGATGGAACCTACACGTGCATTTCTCAGGTTTTTACCATGAATGTTAGCGATGATATGAAGAAGTCCTTCACTAAAGTGATTATGATGAGGCCAAGAAGTAATAATACACTTCATGGTCCCACAGCTGCCATAGCTCATTCCCAAATGATTTTGATCCAACCAAAACAGACCCAACTCCTTCCTCATATGGCACTTCCATGTCAATTGAAGGATCACTAGAATGATTTTAGTTCATATGTCAAAACAAAACACAACACCTCAATGTATATGTTCATCTTTATTTAAAATTGTTTCAGAAGCCTTAGAAAATGATTTAACAATTGGAACCATTTTTCTTGTCCAAAGATGGTTCATTAGAAGTTTTCTATAATTAAGGTGTTGCTGCAGATAGAGTGGAGACAGAGTCAAAACAGGATTTTTTTTATACAAATCTATGTCACATTATTGAATGCTCCCTGGGGGGGACTAGGTTGACCATCCTAGATGAGTGACTCCTCCCCCACCTTCTCTGATAATATCACAGTCTGGAACAATTTTCCGCTATGTTTTTGTTACTCTTCTGTGACTTGACTCATTCTAGGGAGGAGGACTCCTGGTTGGCTGTGGAGCACCCAGCTCTTTCCTCTCTGTTTAGCTCTCCTGCTTGCTACAGCTAGCCATCAGCAGCCCTTCACCTCTGTTCCCTGAGTAGAAGAATTTAATCTTACCACCTACTGAGACTCAGCTTTCCCTAAGAGGTGCCATGTCCTCTCCCAATCAGGTTTCTGTTTGTCTGGTGAGCTGAGTGAGGGAGGAAGCTGGGCCCATTCCTCATGGGAAAGGGACAAAGCATACCAAAGGAGCCAATGGTGAGTACTTAGAAGAATAGAGTCCTATAAACCTCATGCCCAGCAGAACAATGAGAAGCAGTAATAATAAGTGAAGCAGATATACTTTCTGATAGTAAAGTTTCTGACTCAACAGCACAAGTGTCATGGAATACATTTGGAAACAGACTCCTTACATTATAAAGTAGTGCCACAAGAACACAAGGCAGGCCAGAACTTTCTCAAGAGTAGAACACTTGGGAGTTCCAGAGAGAGCAGAGGATAGACAGAACCAAAACCAGACCTGGCAAGAGATAGGAGGGAACATGAGGTTCAAACATGTGTGGGAAGCTAAAGCCCAGAGTTCATCCACTGAGAGGTGATGCATAAATGTCCAGGCCCTTAAACCCTGGAAACATGAGCAGTGGTATGGAAAACTCCAAAACCCACCCTATTACATTTTGGACACTCAACCAAGAATGCCTAAATGGGGAGCAAAGCTGAGCCTAAGAGCTCAGAGTCCTCACTAGAGGAGAGGCACAAAACATGAAGGCCAGGTCTCTGAACTGCATCACCTGTTCTTCCTGGAATGGGAGGTCAGGTTGAAGATCAGAACTTGGAAATGTGGTAAGGCCATATGTTCCTTAACTTTTTCAGAACACTGAGCTGCTGCAGTGAGTGCACACTGAATACACACTGTCATCCCATCTTATAATGATCTTTAAGCCAGGACTAATGAGGAAAGAGAGGCACATAAAGTGCCGTTACAAGACCTAAAAAAGAAAAAATGACAGAAAAAAGAGCCCACACTCTTAAGATCTTACCTCCAAGTACATGTCAGGGCCATGTGAGAGTTCTGGGTCACCGCATTCTCTGTATCACACAGGATAATACCCCAAACCCAACACAACACTTCATGGGCACATGAAACAAAAAGAACCACTAATCCCAAGCAAAGACTCAGAGGTTTAGCACTGAAAGGGAAAGGAAGGAATAGGGCTTCTGGGAAAGCAGAGCTTTAAAGAAGAACCAGACACAAAGCATGCACACATGCGTGCGCGCGCGCACACACACACACACACACACACACACACTCTGCTTCATCAGAGCACATGAAAACACAAACCACTGTCTAATGGGATGCTTTAAAGAAGAGCCAGACACAAAGCATGCATGCACAAACACACCACACCACTGCTTGCTAGAATGCCTTTGAAAAAGGATAAGCACAAGAACTTCCACACATTTTCCCTTGTCTTTATGAAAACTTCCCTACACCTTTCATCTCATTAGTGGAAGGTACAACCTGTACTGCCCCCATGACCCTCTCCCATTGGATCTGTCCACAAGCCCCATTTTCACTTTCAAGCTTCTGATAGTGCTGAGATCCCACTGATCTACCATGACCAAAGACTAGAAGAAAGTCAGTAGAGCAGCTCACTGGTACCTGCCCACACCAGATAAAACCACATGTGCTCATACAAGATCAGCCTCAGCTTTCAGCTTTCTATCCAGCCTTCCTGGCAGAATCATTTCATCTCATTGGTACCCCCACATTCCTAGAAGGAACTTGGAGCCAGGGATCTCAGGACTAAAGCACTAAGATATTTCTTCAATGAATTAGTAATTTCATAATACATACCATGGCCAGCAGTTCTGGAGGCCTCCTGAAATTATAGAAAAGGAAGCACTGAGAATCAGGTCATACCCTGTGCTTCACATCTGTCTGGCTTTGTTTTGATAATTTAGGAAACCAGACAGAGCACAGTGAGTTCAGTCAATAGTCACACAGTTACAAATCTGTCACAAAGGACACCAATGGAAAAGGCATGAGCTTTTCAGATACAGTGTATGTCTTCCAGCCATATATGCTTTGAAGTACACAATCCTTACTATAAGAAGGAAAATCATTTCCGTGGAAAATCTTTGTACCACTCAGTTATAGTGGATGTGGCAGCATTAATTGTTCTAAGGATCCAGGAATTGGTTTGTAGGAGGTGTGCAGCCAACCCCACCCAACCTCACTTAGGAACTTATATCTGTCCCAGAATGGCACACACTGACTGAGCATAGTTTCTGTGTAAAACACAGAAAGGTGCTTACACTTTTTGCTGTGTCCCGTGTTTGATCAGATGGCAATAAATCTAGGAGGAAACAGAGTAGCTGTCAACACATTGGCAACTGATAATGACAAATCACTCAGACATCTTTCTTTCTGTGGACAGAGGGGCACTTTAGTTTTACACAGCAATTCCAAACTGTCTACTTGGGGTTCCATGACAAAGTTATAAGCACATTTCAGAATCTGAGAGGAACAGAATTAAGCCACTAGTCTGGATGCATATTTCCAATTGTCCACATAAAATTTCAGAGGTCAGATTGCTCATTTTGGTCCTGCAATAGGGTAATAACAATCCACCTGCTGGCATAAATACTGAGATATAATAATACTGAGAGCTACATGAGTTAGTTTATATCAGTTCACATCAAGTATATGTTTTTTTTTTAAAATATTTTTTTAAATTATTTATTTATTTGAGAGCGACAGACACAGAGAGAAAGACAGATAGAGGGAGAGAGAGAATGGGCATGCCAGGGCTTCCAGCCTCTGCAAACGAACTCCAGACACGTGCGCCCCCTTGTGCATCTGGCTAATGTGGGACCTGGGGAACCGAGCCTCGAACCGTGGTCCTTAGGCTTCACAGGCAAGCGCTTAACCACTAAGCCATCACTCCAGCCCTCAAGTATATGTTTTTATATGGATTGTTTTAGGAGAATGGCCGAAGGCAACTGTGTTGTAAGCTTGAAATACCTTCTGAGAAAAGGCAACCTCACATAGAATCACACATACATTCCAAATCCCAAGACAGAAGCACCCAAGACTCCAGCATTCAAGCCCAAGCCCATGTAAACATTAGGTGAGTGCAGTTGCTTCCAAGAAGTGGAGAAAATTTGACTATAAGATTTTGCTAAGAGAAATGACAGTTCTTTCGATATGTATCACTCAACTTCCAGAAATCCAGAATAATGGGTCAGTGGTTGAACAGAAGTAGGAAGGATATTGTACATATTTTCCCATGAAAAATTTTCCTATTCAAAGAATCTAGAATACTTTATCATTTTCCCTGATGCTATCCACAAGTATAGAAGGAAAGATGTTATAAGAACTACAGCATAGGACATATTGGTACATAGTTTTATTTATATATTGAAAATACAGAAGAAATACTGACGATGTCAAAGGTTTCCAAGACAAGGAGATTCCCTGGGACCCACATAAGCCAGGTGCACATGTGGACATATGCATCTGGAGTTCGTATGCATGGCTGGAGGCCCCAGGACAACCATTCTGTCATTCTCTCTGCCTTTTCCCCTATCTCTCTCTCTCTCAAATAAATAAGTAAATAGATGTTTTTTAACAATCAGGCTAGAGAGATTGCTTAGTGGTTAAGGTGCATGCCTGCAAAGCCAAAGGACTTGCATTCAATTCCCCAGTACCCACATAAACCACATGTACAAGGTGGCATGCATCTGGAGCTCGTTTGCAGTGGCTGCAATCCCTGGCATGCCCATTCTCTCTCTCTTCCTCTCTTTCTGCCTCTTTCCCTCTCTCAAATAAATAAAAATAAAATAATAAAAATAAATAAAGATCTTGGAGGCTGTATCTCAGATTACCCACTGAAAAACATTTCAGCATGGAGAGATGGATTAGTGGTTAAGATGCTTGCCTGAAAGGCCTAACAAGCTACGTTTGATTCCTCATTGCCCATGTAAGCCAGCTGCACAAGGTGGAAATGCATCTGGAGTTTGTTTGTAGTGGATGATCCCTGGCATACCTCTTGCTAAGAATGTTTGCTATGAAACTATGGAAGTGAGCCTCTTTCTTTCATCACTGACAGTGTTTCCCCTGGATTCAGTAAGACTGAAATAAGCTGTTTCCTACCATAAGCTGCTTTGGTTTGGGGTGTTTCTCCAAAATATAAAAAGTATCTTCCACACTCATTATCATATTATAATGGCCAACCTTAACTAAGACCAGAAAACCTTAAAGTCAACATTTCTATCTCAGGCAAAGACAGGTCATCTTACCTTCTCATTGGCTACTGATTTCTCCATGTCACCAATAGTTTGGCAATCAAATTGTTATTGTCCACACCTCAGAACCCAACACAGGAACTGTAATTGTTGGTGCAGTGGCTCAGGTTTTACTCAGAGACCTCTGCTAAGTGTACACAACAGATGACTGTGCATAGCTGTGCTCTTAAGCCTAGATTAAGTGGCTGCTGGGGCAGCCTGCTCACTGGAAATAGAGAATAAGGAAGCAGTAGCAGAGACAAGAAGCCCCTGTCATTCTGTTAATGGTGATGGAAGGCAACAGCTAAGAGTCTTCAATGGGTCTAGCATCTTATCTGTCATAGTGATAATATTGTGAAGCCTTGAGAGATGATATTTTAAAACCATGGAAAAAGCTGCGTTATAATACCTGCTATGCTAAGTGGCATCTGTCACATAGACAATGAAGAAATGTGCTTATGACTTTGTCATGGAAATAATAACCCCAGACAGATAGTTTATAATTCCTATGTAAAATGAAAGTGCCCCAGGTTCTAGTTCATAGATCCTACCCATCCAAAGAAAATTGCTACTGTTTTTACTTAACCTAAAGAAGTTAAAAAAAAAAAAAGGACAAAGTGACATTGGGAATTGTGGACCATTTCCAGCTTGTTATAATGAAATATTTGTAAATGCTTGTTATCCTGTGGAAAGACACTAATGATAAGTGCAGTGTAAGACATTTGCTAGGCTGCAGCCTGTTTTATCATCAAAACTGGCTTTAAATCAACTTAAAAGTTGTCTCAGAGTTGGGCTGTGGTAGAATAATGAAGCAGTGGATAGCCTTAAGAAGTGGTTTGAATCACACAGGTTAGGCTCACAGAGTCTGTTTTACCCATGCTGTGTGAAGGTAAAAGACCTGATTCAGAACAGTCAGCAAATAAAATTACTTTTTATATTCACATTGTGTTAGGAGGGACCCATCATTTAAGAAGGGCATTAAAAGTATAAGAATCACTAGGCACTGTCACAGTACAATTATTGAGGTTCACAGAGTTTTTTTGACAGAGTTGTCATGGGGCAATAGCATGGGACCTCTTAACCCAGGAGCACAACAGACTACATCAGCAGGTGAGTGCTCATGGCTGGCTATATAACTTGCTGTAAGTGGTGCTAGACACAGGGAAGAGACACCAAGCAAGAACCAGTAAAGAAATGAGAAACATGAAACTTTTAATTCTGGCAATAGAAATGGAAGACAACAGGAAGTAGTCCCAAATGATACCAGTATCTTATCATTCATAGAAATCGCCATGAAATCTCAAGAGATGAGCTTCTAAAATGGTGACACAAATCTGAATTACAGTGCATACTAAGTGGAATGTAAGCAAGCACTGAAGGAAATATGCTCAAGAGTCTCATACACTATGAGTCATGCACACTTAAAAGATTACAGGATCTAGGCAGAGACATCAGTCAACAAAAATCCCCAAAGATTGCCTGAGTTTCTCCATTCACAATTAATTTCAGGTGCTTCAATTTGACATTTAAGTCAGGACTGAGGAGGTTAAAAAAAGCAAAACATGAATTTACTGCTAAAAGCTACTAAAGCAACAGAGGGTGAGGATCTGCTTCTGGGCCCACACTCCACCTTATCTCCTATGTCATGTCCTGTGTCATGGGAGTGTTGTACCCCTCAACTGTACATCACATGTTGATGCCCTCCCTCGATGTTTTATGGTACAGCTAAGTGCTACAAATCATAACCATGATCTCAGAGTTGGACAGTGTAGAAGCAGGAAGGAGTAGCTCCTGTGTGAAGAATCACTACATTACAGCCAGAGGAAAGACCAACCAGATGCTCAGGCAGCACAACTTACAGGTGTGCAATTAGGAAGGAAAACCATGGGAATTGAGACCTTATAGATACTTTTTGCCCTGCCCTCAGTCTCCTAACAGAAAATATAAACTGGCTCCACATAGGCCCCCTCTCACTGGGTCTGACAAGGAATGCTGTCACTTACCAACATCATCAGCCTCCTCACTTGAAAGACTTACTAACTCCAAGTTATCTGCAGTTTGGCCAGCTGGAAGTAATTCAAATGAGTTGTGCCCCCCAGCAGCTGAAGGCACATTTGTTCATAGAAGATCAGCTACAGCTTTCTACTGAATTTTTACACTGCCTTCATAACATATTCCATGTCATTTATACCTCTATCTCTGTTTTTAGTCAGAAGTCAGACTCGGAGGTTTCAGGACTGAAAGGGTACACTATTTTCTAAATAAATGAGCAATTTAATATACATACCATTCTCCGGTTTTGATGGCATATCCTTAAATTATAGAAATGAAAAAGTGTTAGATCATGTTATATCTTACAAATTACATCCATCTGGCTTCTGTTGATATCTTAGTAAATCAGACAGTGATACACTGGTTACAGTCAACTGTCACCAATGACATCAGTGGAAATATAAGAGATTTCCAAGCATAGTGTACTCCTTAATGCCATTTACACATTAAAATAAGCAATCCTAGTATAAGAAGGAAAATCATTTCCAAGAGAAATCCTACTCCCATGCAGTTGTACAGGATAGTGTGACATTAAGTATCTTAGGGAGCCAAAACTCAGTTGGTAGGAGATTCCTACTCAGTTTCACTCTATACAGGAACTTCTATCTGTCCTATAATGGTGCACACTGACTGAACATAGAGTTCCACTTGTATATAAGACACAGAAAGGTGCTCTTACAGCACAAGTTATTTCTTCTGGTGCAGGTAACATTAAACCTAGGGAGAAACAGAGAAAACTGTCAGTTTGTTGGTAACTTGTGAATATAGCATGATCCAATACTGCTGCTGCTTCATCTTGTCATTTTTAGAGGATGATCAAGTTGATTGTCAATTTTGTTGATGAAATACTCCACCTATCACATAACTTATATTGCATTTATTGCTAGATTTTCAATTTGATAAACACATATGAATTTGCAAATATTAAAGTATGACAATATAATAATAGTCTACCATTTCCAATGTCACTTTGTCCTTGTATAATCTTGGCTACACACCTGTTTGTTTTCCTGTGATCAGGACCATCTGTGGTTTTTCTGTCACTCTGTGAATGTGGTACCTTTGAGATCTGGCTTGAACCACAGAAGTTGGGGTCACAGAGCCTGTTTACTCACCCTATTGCAGCTAATAGACCTGTTTCAGATCATTCATCACAGGAAAAATAATTATCATTTATATTCACATTATGTTAGAAATGAATAAACATTCAAAAGGGATATTAACAGGTATAGGAAGAACAATTTACTGGTGAAAAACTAGATATAAGAATATGTGAATGCTGGGCCTGGCAGTACATGCCTTTAATCCCAGCTCTTGGGAGGCAAAGGTAGAAGGATTGCTGTAAGTGTGAGGCCAGCCTGGGACTACAGAGTGAGTTCCAGGGGTGTCTGGGCTAGAATGAGACCCTACTTTAAAAATAAACAACAAAGGGGTCTGGATAGATATCTCAGGGGTTAAGGAACTTGCCTGCAAAGCCTAAATTCCCAAGTTTGATTCCCCCCCCCCCATTTAAAGCCAGGTGCACAACGTGGTGCATGCATCTGGAGTTCATTTTCAGTGGCTAGAGGCCCTGTAGCACCCATTATGCCTCTTTCTTTCTATCTCACTTCCTCTAAAATAAATAAAATATTGTTAAAAGAATATTTGATAAGAGGAATTTTCTTATTTCTAGGCACTAACACAAAATAATTTGTAAGTCTTCACTTTTTTTTGGTTGTGGTTATGTTCATTCTGTTGTTTTTATGTATTTACTTATTTGTCAGAGAAAGAGTGAATGAGAGAGAGAGAGGGAGAGAATGGGTGCACCAGAGCCTCCAGCCACTGCAAAGGAACTCCGATGTGTGTACCCCCTTGTGCATCTGGCTACTGTTTGTCATGGGGAATCTAACGTGGGTCCTTTGGCTTTGCAGAGAAACACGTTAACCCCTAAGCCATCATGTTCAGCCCCATGTTCAGTCTTTATACTCACCCCCTGTCACAACAAGCATTTCTAGTTCATTTGTATGGTTGCCACAAAAGATATCATAGAGTGTGGTAGTTTGAGTAGATGGCCCCCAATATATTTACTGTTTTAGTAGCTTGTAGTCTGCATCTGCAGCCACCTGGCTGGAGGTGGTGTCATTTGGTGGTCTAGCCCTAGGTGTGGTGATGGGTTTGAGATTCTAATCTAAAGATATGTAAAGTCATCTGAACTAGAGTTTCTGAAGTCTGCTGTGTAGTTTTTGGCTTTTAAGCTTGTGCTTCTCTCTCTCTCTGCTTGGACCTGTGAAGGCAGGTCTGCTTCTTCTGCCATTATGGAACTTCCCCTGGATCTGTTAGCTTCAATAAATATCCCTTCCTCCACAACTGTGCCTGGTCTGGAAGTTCATCTCAGTGAACCCCTGAAGTTGTTGGTTATACAGAACCAATAACATTTTAATAAAATTAAAGGCAGATGAGACAGATACACAGGATTACCTGATACATCTTTGGTGGTATTGACGTTTTCCCTGTCCTGGTGTTCGTTATGCATCCCTGGAAGAAAATTATTAGACACCATGCTCACCCATCCCCAGCTATACCAGAGGAAGCCACACCATCTCACACTAGACCAGCACAACTTCCCTGAACATACACTACTTTGGAACTTTGGACAGAGGAATATGGGTGTTTCTTTCTACTTGGAATAGACTGTCTTCCTTTGTGGAAGCTAGTTCTTCACCAATGGCTGTGTTCACCACAGTTTGAATGCTCTTATCCCAGGAGCATGAGAGAATGCATTACCATTATGGCCACCAGGCTGACACCCAACTTCTACTTACCATTAGTTTCTATTTTCTCCTATAAGGTCTTTAATAGACAAAATTTGGGACATTGTTTGCTCTGGAACCATCAGAGTATATTTGCACTTTTTATGTGAATGACTACATGAAAGACTTTAGAAATATCTCATTACTTGTGTAATGTATAAGACAGCCAATGCAATTCTCTATGGATGGGTAGGACCTATGAACTAGAGACTGGAGTACCCCAGCATTACATGGGCATTCTAGTCTCTGCCCCAGGGCTAGTATCTCCATATCAAAGCATACTTTTGAGAATCTGAGAGAACATAATCATGCACTCTTCTTGAGTCATGTTCTGTTCTCCATTGTCCCTATACAAAGGTGAGAGCTAAGATTACTCATTTTGGTCCTGTTGCAAGATTGATATCAATAGCTTTAGGAATTGGGGCTGGAGAGATGTCTTAGCATCTAAAGTGCTTGCTTGTAAAGCCTAAGGACCCAGGATCGATTCTCCAAATCCCATGTAAGCCAGACGCACATGGTGGCATATGCATCTGGAGTTCGTTTGCAGTGACTGGAGTCCCTAGTAGGCCCTCCTCCTTCCTGGTCTCTCTGTCTCCCTCTCTAATAAATAAGTAAAATTTTAAAAATTTTAAAAAATCAGGATTAACTGTATTGAGGACTGGATATATTTATTCATGTTCATGTTCAATATGTTTGTCATGGAAGTTTTTAGGAAGTTGATGAAAGCAATTGGTTGCAAGACTCAAATATCTTCTGAGACAATTTAACCACAGACAGAATGATACACACATTCAAAATCATAGCACATAGAAACACAAGACCCCTGCATTGTTCACATACACAAACCCACATAAAGCTACTGTGTGTGCAACTAATTCCAAGAAGTAGAGAGAGCTTGCATGTAAGATTTTGCTGAAATAATCAGCATTTTGTTCAAAATGTCTATGATCCTTTTAACCTCTAAAGTCTTAAAATCATGGGCACCATTCAAAGAGAAGCCAGTAAAAATGCCAAACCTAACTTACCACTAAAAGTTTGTCCTCACCAAGAAACTCTAGAACAGCTATGAGTTTCAGACCAGAGAAAAAAAATCAAAACTAACAATATACTAGCAAACTTGTCAACACGCAATGACATACTATGTGGGACAAAGAAATTGACTCAATTAACATTCACTAATATACTAAATAGAAGAAAACAAAAACTAGAATTTCTTGTGTAGACAGTATCAAAAGGAATATTTGTATAGACATCTTTAGAATTGAATGGAATTTATACAAGTATTATAAAACTCTAAGGTTTCAATAAGGAAATGGTGATATGTAAGCGAACACAAAAATGACTCCAGAATACATACCAATTTCATCTTGTATTGTTGTTTTCTGTGGAGAGAAGAAAACATTTTGAGGCCTAGATCATGCTGAATTCTCTTTACCCAGGTCTCTCATTCCCAATTACTTGGGGGAATGAGAGCAAGGAAGGGAAAGATTAGTCAAGTAACAGCCTGTGTTAGTCTGTTATGTGATGCTGCCACAAGACATGTGAGGCTGGGCACTACATGAAGTAGTGCTGATTCAGAGCCCAGATCATGCTCTCCTGTTTGCTTGGCCAGGATTTAGAGTCCCTCAGACACATAGCAATATGGCAGAGAAGCTTCACAACAGTCTACTCCTGTAACAGTTAAGGAATCCAATTTAAAGTAGTGGTGGTATCTCCATGTTCCAATTACATACACCATGCATCATGATTCAAAGCTTTATCACTTCAGTGCCTTAATGCTGGACATTTGAGGCTTCCACCAGAAGAACCCATGGTGACACCCTTAAACTCTCTCCAAACCATGTTGCCCAGATTCAATGGAGCAATCAGTTAATGAAAATATGCATGTTTTCCTTGCATGAAATGCCTATCCACTTATTAATGAAAAACTACACAACTGTATTCTGAACAGAAGCACGTGCTCCAGAAAGAAAGTTGTGAGAACATATAGTCTGCAAACTGCACTGAAATTTGTATACCACTTGAAATCAGAGATGTGTTGGTAAAATTCAGTTTCTTCCTCATCCTAGGAAAACACATTAATACTTATAGTGCATATAATTAATTTTATTGTTCATATGTGATAGCCACCAAAAAATAAAAGAAGTATGAATGTAACCTTTATATCTTAGGAAGAGGCAAATCTGTCTTACCTTCACATATACCTCCTCAGCATCCTCTTTGTCTTCTGCATTTTCCCCATGGAGAGGAGCAACTGGAAGGACACAAAGGACCTGTCAGCTCCTGCTGCAAGGATTAAGTACCCAGGGCTCTTTGCTTGATAAAGGCAAAGGTCAAGAGCTTAGTCTATATGGCTAGACTTAATGGTGTAGGTGATTAGCAAACTTGGTTGGGATACTTGACAGGAAAACAAAGGCCAATAGAATGCTGAGAATAAATGAGGAATAGTTCTTTCAGCTCTAAAAGGAGCTAATGCAATGTGAGACACAACCTTTCTTTGAATAGATAAACCCTTTCAAAAATGTAATGATTAAATGGAAGTTCTGTCACTCCTGCAGACCATTGCGAAGCACTGTAGAATGACAGACACTACTTTCATATCTGTCACCCTACTCTTCCACCCATGCAAATTCTACATTTGTCATTCAGTATATGGAATTTAATCATTGATAACATATCCATTTTACTAGGGAAATGGATTTAATATCAGATACAAAATGGATAGTGTTCATATATCCTTCCTTTTCTATACAATAATAAACGATTATGGAATAAAAACACTAATATCATTATTCTCTATACATGCCACTTATTTCTTTTTCTTTATTATGACATGAAGTTGTCTTCATTGTAGAAGGTGGGTATCTAAATTTAGTTCAGTGCCTTCACAGTGACACTGGGCATCATGGGGACCTGGTGCCTGTTGACTCCTGATGGTTTTAACCCAACTCTACGTGAGAGTTGTCACAAGAACAAGACATTATACAAATGTAGGATGACTATTTTGAGTTTTTGTATGTCATTGCCTCCAACTGTCCACACTTCTGTGGATGACTCTTATACTGCCACTGAATGCTATGGAGCTAGTGTGATGAGGGGCCCAGTGCTCACAGAGTTGGAGTTTACTAAGCAGTATGCTTCAACCCTGTTACCTGACTAAAAGCCTTGAGGCCTTCTTTGTGCTTCCACATGATGACTATATGGATCCAGCAATACCTGCCCTAGCATGAGACTGTGAACTCTACTTTATAGAGTGGATATAATATGTACAATTTCTGACACAGGTGATGGGACTTCTAATTATCTGGATGCAGATAATGTAAGCAGGTCAACAGTTTAGAGACTCAGTATTGGGGGTCACAGGTCTGGGTTCTCATCTTTGCTCTTACATCTAGGCACATCGCACTCCATGTCTCCTTTATTAAACCAGTTCTGGAGTGACAATATGGTATACTAGGCAGCATAAATGTTTGGAGAAGTTAGTTATTGGCTAAACTTCCCACCTATTCCTCAAAGCTTAGCATGACTCAGAGAAGCACTAAAGCCCTGGATTCCAAATTTCCATGCCATTGTTCTTAGATGACATATGCCTCCTCCCTGAAGCCAATAAGACTGTATCCAGACTCAGAAGTGATAGTACTATTGGTATAAGATCCACTAATAAAAGACAACCAGAATAGTTGTTAATAATTCTCCTGGTCTGACAGATACCCATTTGAACAAGGTTACACACACAATATTGGGCAGAATAACATTATATATTAAAATTTTTGATCTGTGAAAACTCACTATCTTATGTTATTAATTCCTAATAAATATGACTGCTTCTACATGTGGCCTAGTGCCAAACTATGGGATTGCCCACAGCTCAATTTTTGACAGAGCTCAGGCTGGTCAGGAGAACTAAGGCATTTAATATGTGATGATAGGATTAGCACTTACCACTTCCTTTCAAACTTCAAGTGTATTTATGAAGATATTCACAATTATCTATGTGAATCATTCTTATGTACTTATATACACAGCACTGAAAATCAATAGCAAATCTCTACATTCTTTTTTTTATTTTAAAATTTTTATTAATATTTTCCATGATTATAAAAAAAAATATCCCATGGTAACTCCCCCCCCCAACTTTCCCCTTTGAAATTCCATTCTCCATCATATCACCTCCCCAACTCAATCATTGTACTTACATATATACAATACCAACCTATTAAGTACCCTCCTCCCTTCCTTTAAATCTCTACATTCTTAATCATCAGTCTTTACATTTCATCCTATTTCTATTTGATGTATTTAAATCATGATTATTCATTGAATAACTATGAGAAAACAATTACTGTTTTGATGATGGTTACCTCTAGAAGAAAAGAGGATTGAAAAGTATTTGTAATTGAAATCTCTAGCATTCTGGATAGCTCACAGTGCATAAGGTGAATATATTTTTTTGTTTAATAACAGATAATACACATTCTTATGAACTTTCACAGAAATTGAAATTAAATGTAATGTGAACAAAACCACAATGATTAAGGATCAAAATCACAATATTAAACATTATTATTCCTATATAATCTATAGTAAATATTTAAACACAATATTTTTAAAAATACTATTTAATCTACTTGAAGGGAAATCATCAAGCAGCCAGTATCAACATACCTATAATTCTGAAGATGTTTCCCACAGTCAAATACTATTGGAAACAAATACAATTTTTCTGTGCTCTGCCCTGTATGTGTGTTCAGTTAGAAATAATGACATACTGTTACATATAAAACTGATGAGAGGAAATGTCACAGGGGTCATAGAATTGGCAGTTGTCATCAAAATGGTTATAAAAATCACACTAAAACATTCAAGACTATTAGACAAGTGTGGTTGTACAAGTTTAAGACCACATTTAATAGGATATATGTGTGTATGTGCTTTCCCAAGAATATAATATTAAAGTATATAAGTTACACATATCTTTAAAGAATTTTAAAGTTACTAGCCTCTAATGTAAGGTGAATATTTGTTCCCATCATTGTGTATTTAAATGACAGGCTGCTTACAGATCAAATAGGACAAAACATGTTTTCTTCTAATACTCTTTAAAGATATAACTGTCTGGAACATAAACATAATTATTATACTGTTCACTATAGAATTTCATATAACTTGCAACTATGTCTTACTACCATGTTTCATTAAAAAAAAAAAAAAAAAGACACCGCTGGGCGTGGTGGCACATGCCTTTAATCCCAGCACTTGGGTGGCAGAGGTAGGAGGATCACCATGAGTTGGAGGCCACCCTGAGATTCCATAGTGAATTTCAGGTCATCCTGAGCCAGAGTGAGACCCTACCTTGAAAAACCAAAAAATAAAAAAAATAAAAAATAAATAACAAAAAACAAAAGAGTGTATTACAGAATCATAAAGGAAGAGTTTCACACCAAATGCCATCAGCTCATGCTTTGAGGAGGAAGAACACAGTGGGGGCCATCCTTTAACCAAGCTGGGTTTTCTATCTCCTATGTGTTCCTTGAGGGCAATTCCTGTGGTCACAACTCTCAAATCAAAGACATATATTCACCAAGTAAATGTCCTTAAGGTAGACAGTTCTGTACTGACTAGGAAGGGACAGTGGGATTGCTTACTCGGGTCTCTCACCTTGCTTAAGGACAAGATGTCTGCAAAGGCAGCCCTAATCTGCCAGAGACCCTGTCTGGTCTCTACAGATCTTCCTCAGTACCTCTTCAGCTCCTTGGGTCACAGAACTGCTCCCTTTACACAAAAGGAGGCTGTGCTTCCCACTGAGACAGACACAGCTTACAAGCAATGGGGTCTCCTGTTCTCCAGCTGTCCCACAGCCTTGTGGAGCTGTTGCTCCACCTTCACCCAAATTGTCCACTCAAGCAGTCCCACATCACCCAGCTACCTGAGCATCTCTAAACTTCATTGTATTTTCTCCACCTGCCCATGAAGCCTACCCCAACTATACCAATGAATCCATGTGCCTATTCAAGTGTCACACAATAGGTCTGGACCAGGCCATGGCACCCTTCCCAGTTCTCTCCAAGGCCTTTTGCAGCACACTTGTGGGGGGGACTGGTAACCCTGCCCCAAGGATCCCAAACACCAAGATGCCTGGATATTGGATGGTGGATGTTGGAACCTGGGCTGCAAAACATAAGCTGCCTTGGATCTGCTCATTCACCTGGTCAGGAGCCCATGCATCTGCCCAGCTGGTCCTGACCCAGTGGTGCCCAGCAGGTTCCAAGGCACCCTAGATCTACACCTTAGATGAGTGGCACCCTAGCAGGGATATAACATGCCACCTTCCCATGGCATTTGCCATCAGTACTGCACATCACCAGCTGCTGTATTGTGCCTCAACCCCACTGGCTTAACTTGCCCAGAAAACCACCCCAGAATAAGGCAGGAGCACCTGTTATTGACATCTTGCCCAATCAATGACACTTCTCCAACAGTGATGGTTCATCACCCATTAGACTGTGCAGCCAATGGATGTGTATGCCCCACAGGTTCAATGGCACTCAGACTGGGTTGGATCTGTAATTCCTTAAATGCCTTGTACATTCTTCCCCTGCCAGAATTCATGGAACTGCCTAGGGGTGAAGAACTAAGCCTACCCAAGGTGCTGACATATACCCACTATGGTGATGTCCCTAATCTCCTCCATCCACTGGTCCCATTTGCTTGGACTAATCCAAATTTGAGCCCATCTGGGTCCCTCCTGAGGTCTGCCACTTTGGTACTAACCAACATCTCTTCTTTTTTTTTTTTTATCTCTCTCTAATTTTTTGTTTGGTTTTTCAAGGCAGAGTCTAGCTCAGGCTGACCTGTAACATTGTATGTAGCCTCAGGATGGCCTCAAACTTACAGCAATCCTCCTACCTCAGCCTGCCGAGCACTGGGATTAAAGATGTGCACCACCACACCTGGCTTTCTTTAAAAAGTGTCTAGTTACACCTGCTTCTCTGGGTTGTGAAGCCAGTCCTCTAGGATCTGTGACAGACCTACACTGTGGTAGTTTGAATGTATGGCCCCATAGACTCAGCTGTTTTATTCAAATTGAGTTTTCATCTTCAACCCATAGCAGGCAGACCCCTACTACATGACAGAACTTAATTCCTACCCAAAGGCATGCAGAGGATAGACTTTGGCAGGGTCCCAGTTTGCTGGCTGGTGGGGATTTTCTTCTCTGCATGGATCTATGAATGGCAGCCAGCTTCTTTTACCATTTTTTGGAACTTTCCCTGGATCTGTAGGCATGAGGTAAATTCCATTCCTCCCATTAACTGTGTCTTGTTTGAATGTTTATCACAGCACCATATAGGTGCCTATAACACAAACCAGGAGGGCAAAGCAGGCAAGTTTGGACTTCTGGTTAAGGGAGCACAAGAGGATGGGAATGAAGCAGGGAGCAGTGACACATAGCAGCCTTGCCTTGCAGTTACAAGGTCTGTACATAGCACAAAAGAATCAAGTGCAGCTGAATGTGCACATGCCTATAATCCCAGCACTGGGGAGGTTTTGAGGTCATCCTTGCAGTGTGGTGAATGTGAAGATGGCCTAATTCAAAGCAAATGCTGAAGGTAGATGGCTCAGAGTGCTCATTATTATTGAATGGAAGGCTCCTATCATTCTTCACACATTTGGAAAGTCACCTCAGTGGCAAAGTCTTGACATTTACAAGAACATTTGAGTATAAGTTGATCAAACCATTCTGATGTTTCATTATGTCACTTTTCAGATGATTTTAAGTGGATCTAAAGCCGGTTTTGATGATATAATAGATTCTAGCCTAGCAAAAATATTATACTACATTTATCACTAGTATTTGTTCACGGGACAACCAAATAAGCATTTGCAAATATTTAACTATAACAACTTGAAAATGGCCCATAAGAGCCAATGTCATTTTGTCCTTTTTATATATTTTATTTACTAATTTGAGAGAAGAAGGGAGAGAGAAAGAGATAGAAAGGGGAGAAAGAGAGTCATTTTGTCCTTTTCATTACATCTATAGGTTAGGCAAAAATAGGAGCAAACATTAGGTGAGTGCACTTGCTTCCAAGAAGTGGAGAAAACTTGACTCTAAGGTTCTGCTAAGACAATTGATAGTTCTTTCAATATGCATCACTCAACCTCCTGAAATCCAGAATAACGGGTCAGTAGTCAAACAGAAACAGGGAAGATATTGTACATATTTCCCATGGACAGTTTTCCTATCCAAAGAATCTAGAACACTTTATCATTTTTCCCTGGTGCCATCCACAATTAGAGAAGGAAAGACATTATAAGAACTACATCATTAGACATGTTGGCATGTGGTTTTATTTCTATATTGAAAACATAGGAGAAAGACTGACAATGTCAAAGGAGAAAATATAGCATTAAAAAACTAAAGACATTGGAGGCTGTATCTCAAATTATTGGAGAAACATTTTAGGGTTGGGGAAATGGCTTAATGGTTAAGGTACTTGTCTGCAAAGCCTAACAATGCAAATTTGGTCCCCCAGTACCCACATAAGCCAGATTCACAAGGTGACACTTGCATCTGGAGCTTGTTTGCAGAAGATGGAGGGCATGGTGTGCCATTCATTCCTCCCCCCCCCCCGCTCATAAATATATAAATAGAATATTTTAAATAAATTAAATTTTTTGTTTATTTTTATTTATTTATTTGAAAGTAACACAGAGAGAAAGAAGCAAATAGATGTAGAGAGAGAATGAATGAATGGGCACACCAGAGCCTCCAGCCACTGCAAACGAACTCCAGACACGTGCACCCCCTTGTGCATCTGGCTAACGTGGGTCCTAGGGAATCGAGCCTCGAACCAGGGTCCTTAGGCTTCACAGGCAAGCGTTTAACCACTAAGCCATCTGTCCAGCCCTAAATAGAATATTTTTTTAAAAAATTATTTATTTGAGATACACAATGGATGTGCCAGGGTCTCTAGCCTCTTCAAATGAACTCTAGATATACATGCCACCTTGTGGATACTGGGAAATCGAATCTTGGTCCTTAGGCTTCACAGGAAAGTGCCTTAATTGCTTATCCAACTCCAAGCTACTTGAACTATCTTTAGGACTTGATTATAAAGCACTTATCCAAGAAGAAGGTGACATTTTCAAGTAGGCAGAGGCTGAACATATAGCATATAACCAGATGCTGTCCTTTACATATGTCCTTCTGCTTACAGTGGCAGTTGGTAAAGGCCTATTTTTGATCATTCCAGAAAGCTGAATCTATTGTCTATATGTATCTATAATGATGATGTAGTGGTTTGAATGTTAAAATGTGTCCCCATAGCTTCAGGGACTTTTGAGTAAAGCTCCCTACTGTGTCCAGAACAGCCTTCTGGAGGAGGTGTCCCTGCGATGGGTCTTGTAGTTCAGCAACAAGGTGTATTCAGAGAAGTTTGAGCTCTGGCTGTTGGTGTTTGCTGCCTGTGTATTGTGTCTCTCTCTGATATGAACCTAGGGAAATAGGCAAGTTTTTTTTTCACCTTTGGGAGTGCTTTGTCTGGATTCTGTAATACTGAAATAAACTCCTTGTTCCAATAAGCTGTTTCTGGTTGGGTTTTAAAAAGTATTCACACAGAGGAGTGCTCAGCACTGCAATATCTCTATCACACCTTGAAAGGCTCAGGGTCCATTGAAGAAGAGGTGGCAGAAAGAATCTAGGAACCAAGGGAAGAGTAGGACTCCTTACAATTTAGTCTTCCAGACAAAAAGTGGCATGGATATCCATGACCTCACAGTGCCTGACACTACCTACACAAGACCATCATAGTAGCAGGAAAACATGACATCAAAATAAAAGAGAAACTGATTGAGAGGGGAAGAGATATGATGGACAGGGGAGTTTCAAAGGGGAAAGTGGGTGCAGGGAGGGAATTACCGTGGGATATTATTTACAATCATGGAAATTGTCAATAAGATAAATAAAAATAAAATAAAAAATATTCACATACAAGTCAACTAGCACTCCTGCACCTCATGCTGTTCCACGGTCAACTTGTAGCATTAGAGCAATGTGCATCTTAACTAGAAATTAACAATAGAAGAAGCAAAAAATCTTCCAGAATACTTACCCTTTGAACAACAAAGTCTTTGAAAACATTGTCTGAAATAATTGCATAGTCCCTGTTCACTAGGACCTTGAAATGAAGATAAAAATTTAAAATTCATTAAGTGGCAAATATAACAAAAGTAATACTCACATAGAAGTGTAGATAAATGAATGGAATTTACTAAAAAGTATAATTTAACATTTTAGGTTTTGGGCTAGAGAGATGGCCCAATAGTTAAGATGCCTGTCTGCTAAGTCTAAGGACCCAGGATGAAGTTTCCAGAACCACATATTCCAGATGCACAAGGTGACACAAATGCACAAGGTCGCTCATGCACACAAGATGGCATATGTGTCTGATGTTTTATTTCAGTGGCAGGAGGCCAGGGTGTGCCAACTCTCTTAGTCACTTTCAAAAAATAAATACATCAAAAAAAAAAATCAAGTTTTTGTTTTGGGGGAGTTGAGTTAGGGTCACTCTATAGCTCAAGTTGGCCTTGAATTCACAGTGATACTCCCACACCAGCTTACCAAGTGCTGGGGTTAAATAAATATTAACATATATGTGTGTGTGTGTGTGTTGTGTGTGTGTGTGTATGTATGTGTGTGTGTGTATGACATATACATACATTATACTTAAATATATGTATGTGTGTGTATGTATGTGTATATATATATTGTTTGCAAACAGAGAGAAAGAGGGAATGAGAGAAAGAGAAAAATGGGTGTACCAAGGCCTAGAGCTACTGAAAATGAACTCCATGTGTGTATGCCACTTTGGTTTCAATGTGGGTAGTGGGAAATTGAACCAGAAGTTTTAGGTTTTCCAGGCAAGCACCTTAAGCACTAAGCAATTTGTCCAGACACAGAATACTATGTTTGAAAACTTTTATGTATTTATTTATTTGACAGAGACACACACAGAGAGAGGGGGAGAAAGAAAGAGACAGGATGGGCATGCCAGTGACTCTAGCCCCTGCAAATGAACTCCAGACAAATGCACCACCTTGTGCATCTGTCTTACATGGGTAATGGGGAATCCAACCTGGGTCCTTAGGCTTCACAGGCAAGCATTTTAACTGCTGAGCCATGTTTCAAGCCCCAGAAAAGTTAACTTTTAAATATATTTTTTTAGTTGACTCATTGGCACTGAACTGATTAGCTAGACAAAAAATCTGCTTTTCATGTATAAAACAATACTGTGGTTGTTATGGAGAGATGAATCAGTGGTTAAAGGTGCTTGCTTGTAAAGCCTGATATCCCAGGGTCCAATTCCCTAGTACCCACATGAAGCCAGGTAAGTGGCAAATGGTCTGAAGTTCATTTGATGTGTCAGGAGGCCCTAACATGCTTGTACTTCCCTTTCAAATTAAAAAAAATATATTGTTAAACATTATTGCTAAAATTATTCACAGTTTTACATAAAAGGTATGGTATACTATAAGCTATGATTACTGTTTACAATTCAGTGTAATTGTTGAATTTCTATAGTACTTTGCCCATGGCTGGAATGAATGTGGCAAGGTCTCAGGGATTTCCTAATCCTTGTTACTAGGAATACATTCACAAAAGAATTATGTCAGTTTTATGGCAGAAAAATGGAGGGAAATAAGCATTCTGAGGTCAAACATTTGATCTCATTACATGCTCTCCAATGTCCCACACTTGGAAAAGCACCCCAACATGAACTGAAGGGAAAGATGGCCTGGCCTGAGGTGATTTAATGAATGGTGTCTGTATGCTTCCTGATGTCCCCTCCTTAGGGCCATCTGCTCTCTGCAGTCTGCAGGCTGGACGCAGGCTGCCTGAGAAGGGCTGTGGCGGTCTAGCGCTCACGTGCGCCCTCTGCGCTCATGCTCTCCTCCTCAAAGTCTGCGTTCCAGTCTACAAGCTCCTGCACACCAAACGTGAACAATAAAAAAGCCTTAGCTTCTTTTCTTTTGGTTGCTTTGAAATGGACACTAGCTAGCCTTGAACTTGCCAATGTAGCTAAAGAGGATCCTGAACTAATAACCCTGCTGTCTCCCTAGGGGGAGGATTACAGGTGTGCACCACCATGCCTGGTTTCATAAGTTACCAAGGGTTGACAACAGTGACTCATGCATGCTAGGCAAGTAACATCCTTAGCCTGTCCCAGCTATTCTTAAACAAGGACTTCTATGGCCAAGGCCTGAACATATAAACACATCCTGATACTCAAGGCATTTTAGAAACAATTATATACACTCATCAATACTGATGATATAAATGTATTCAGTGGTCTTCCTTCATATGTTTGCTCTTCCCAGTCAACAGAGACCATTTACAACTTAGAGTATCTTCTGAGAAGAGTCTAGCTTGCCTTTACAATGCACTACCAAAAACATGATTGAGACCAGACAAACAACCAAGTGGTGATTGCAGTTCTTCCTGAATATATCAACTGTGTTGCTCTTTGGATTCATAATAATATGGTTCAATATGCTAAAGCATTTCAGCAGTTCTTACAGGAAAGAGATATACTTAGGAATCTTAATTTTGACACATATCCACCACACTGGCCAAGGGAATCTATTCTATCTTCATAACCTATGATCTGACCAGAGCATGTAAGCTTTTCATATCATTCACACTTGTGAATGTGTACAGGCAGATAAACAGATGCTATCACTTTTTGGTCACTGAGGCAATTATGATAGTGTTTAGGATCTTTGTAAACTTGAGTACCACAGACATTCAGGGGAAAGCTAGACCTTTTTTGGTCTGGGAGATTGAATTAAGGGCCTCCTTCATACAAAGATAGCACTCTACCCACTGGAATATATCCCCAGATCTCAGTCACTGGAACGCTTACACAGACTAATAATCACTTGATGGAGTGATGACTAGACATTATAACTTCACTTTAGTGCACATACATGTTACGGCTTTTGCACCACACAGGTAGAGAGCTTAGAAACCTATGTATAATAGTTTAATTCATCTGTGTGTGGGGGTTGGGATGCAGGGAAATACATCTACCATGCCTGTCTGTGATGAGGTTGTAACTAGGAACAGGAGGTACATTATGTATATTTATATTGAGGAAATGGAGCTCATTCATGGGGATTATCTTCCTGGAACAAATACACATGTACATTATCACTGCTTCCTCAAATCCCCATCCCAGCAGGAGGGCTAGAGCAGAAGGCAGGGATGTTATGCCCAGTTCCCAGTAGATTGCCAGGATCACAGTGACACACAAGAGAAACCCATCTTTCCACAATTCTTATCTAAAAGTGCCAAAAAAACCAACATTCCAGAATACATACGAATTCTCCTTCTTTGGGGCTCGACCTGTAATTAGGAGAGAAGAAAATATTGTGAGGCCCAGATCATGCTGGTTTCTCTTTACCCAGGTCTTTCATTCCTTCCACATGGGTAATGAGAGCAAGGAAGGAAAGGGTATTCAAGCAAAAGACTGTATCAGTCTCTTATGTGTTCCTGTCTCCAAACCCCAACTTACCACTACATATCTGGACTCAATATCTTCTTTCTCTATCAAGTTGTCATGTAAAGGAAGAGCATCTAGAATGACACAAAGCAACACTTAGATCATGGTATGAGGATTATGTACCCAGGGCTCTTCTGTTCATAAGGACAGAGGTCTAGAAGCTCAGTCTACATGGCTACACTTAATGGTGTAGATGGTTCACAACCAAGGTTGATTTATGATGTGGAACAAAGAAGTTGACTTAATTGGCATTTGTTCATATACTGAACACAAGAAATGAAAGGCTAGAAATTCTTGTTTGCAGTGTAACAAAATGAATGCTTACACAGAAATGTATAGAATTGAATGCAATTCTTAAAGTATTACTAAAATCTAAGGTTTCAATTAGGAAAAGGTGAAATGCAGATATAAAACAACTCCAGAATACACACCATCTCCATCCATTTTTCTTATGGCCTGTAACAGAGAGAGGAGAAAATATCTTGAGGCCCAGATCGTGCTGAATTCTCTTTTCCTAGGTTTCTGATTCTTAGTCACTTGGAGTAATGAAAGCAAGGCAGGGGAAGAGTAGGCAAGTCAAAGACTGTGTTAATCTGTTACATGATACTGTCATAAGACATGTGAGGCTGGGCACCTTATGAAGAAAATGTATTTTATGTTTCCAGGCACAGCCTCAAATAAGAATGAGAAAATAAGGCAAAGAAAGATCACATTACCTCATTGTTCATTTCACATATTTCCTCACTATTGCTTGTTTCATTTAAATCTAGGAAGACAACAGGGAAACTGTGGTCATGACTCATGTTTTATTCAGAACATATGGCTAAGCTAATGGCAGGTGCATGGTGTTCTCTAAAGGCTATATAGACTGGCTGCTATAGCATCCTCCTCAGTAAAAGCAGATACATTGGGTCCGACCAGGAATGTGATTACTTACTGCATTCTTTACTCCTGATCGTTGCCAGGCTTACAGATTCCTGTTTGGCTGGCAGCTGTAAGGCTGAAAGAAAGTCAAAGGGGAGTGGGTCACACAATCCTGTTTACACTAGCTGAAGACTCATTGGCTCATGCAAGACCCATCAAAATTTCCACGAAGCCTCCATGGCAGAATAATTTATCTCACTCCCACCCTCTTTTGTAGCAGGAAACTAGAATCAGGGATATAAGGAATAAACTAGTAAGAGATTTCTTCAACAAATGAGTAGTTTCAGAATTCATACCATTGTCGGACATGCTTGAATCCTGCAATTATAGAGAAGAAAACATTGTGAGCATCTGAACATACTGCACATGTCATATGGTCTGGCTGTCTTTCCTTTTTCTTTTTGGGGTCAAGCTTTCTTTTGATAATTGAATAAATCACATGGGGAACAGTGGCTCAGCCACACAGCTGGGAAGCTGTCAGAAAGGACACCATTAGAAAAGGCAAGAGCTTGCTCTTCATGCACACTGTAGTTTGGAAGTCCATTGATACAGTACAAAATCCTTATCATGGGAAGGAAAATCATTTCAGAGGGATCTTTTTCTACCACTCAGTTACAAAGTAGGTGGTGATATGAGTTGTCCTGGAGTGCCAGGAATCAGCAGATTTCCATTCAACTTACTCCACCCAGGAACTTACGTCTGTCTGTAGACTTAACATGGACCGATATACAAAAATATCCTCTTACCATAATAAATGAAGCTTTCTTATCACTTTCAAGCTCCGTAGATTCTAGGGGAAGAAGGAATGTCAGTATGTTGGTAACTAGCACTGAGGAATCACATTGGAGATTTCTTTATGTGAACACAAATGTATGAAGGTAGATAGAAAGTGGGTGTGAGAACTTGTTGGACCATCCTTCTGAGTAGAAGTGGGATGAGAAAGAGAAGGAAAACATGACACGAAGACACTTTGAACTCAGAGATTCAACACTACCCAGCAAAGAAATGATAAACACACACTGGTGTCGGTTAATTGCAGGGGAAGGCAACCGGACAAAGTCTGCAATGGCACTTGTATCCTGTCATTCATGATCTTTCCAAAGCCTCAACAGTTGATATTCAAGAAGCTTGAAACAATCACAATTATACTTCATGTTATGTGTTGTGTATTATAGGCCTTTAATATTTCCTCACAGAAAATGATCCTAGAGTATTCCAAAGAATACAGCTTAAGGGTTACATCAGTGAACATAAAAACAAAGACTGCCAAAAACTCTCCTATAAGCCAGGAAACCACCTTCCAGATCAATAAATTTTATGGAACTTTGCTCCACTTTCCTGTTCAGCGGTTGGAATACAAGTACCAGTTACATCATGGAAGAAATAAAAATGTTGAAGAGACATTCATGGGAGCAAATGAGGGATGGAGTCTCTTCATAGCCACTTTCCAGAAGAAGTGTTAGTTATCATGGGATCTGGCTGATATATCTCCTAATAAGTGTCTATATCTGGAAGGCCTGGCAAAATCTCAAAACAGATCTTTATCAAACATGTTCTTATAGAAGGGGAGAAGCATGGTTCTACCACATACTGTTCAAAGGTCAACTTACAGTATCTCATCAGTGTGCAACCTAATTAAAAATCATGACCAGAAAGAGTGCATAAGCCAGGAAAACACCTTCCAGATCAATAAATTTTATGGAACTTTACTCCACTTTCCTGTTCAGCGATTGGAATACAAGTACCAGTCACATCATGGAAGAAATAAAAATGTTGAAGAGACATTCATGGGAGCAAATGAGGGATGGAGTCTCTTCATAGCCACTTTCCAGAAGAAGTGTTAGTTATCATGGGATCTGGCTGTGATAAGTGTCTATATCTGGAAGGCCTGGCAAAATCTCAAAACAGATCTTTATCAAACATATTCATATAGAAGGGGATAAGCATGGTTCTACCACATACTGTTCAAAGGTCAACTTACAGTATCTCATCAGTGTGCAACCTAATTAAAAATCATGACCAGAAAGAGTGCAAACTACCAAGATACTAGGAAATGATCAACAGACAATTGCAAGCTGGGGGTCATGGCACACATCTTTAATACCAGCACTCGGGAGGCAGAGGTAGGATGATGGCCATGAGTTCGAGGCCACCGTGACACAACATACTGAATTCCAGGTCAGACTGAGCTAGAGTGAGACCCTACCTCAAGGAACAAGGAGAGAGAGAGACAATAGCATAATATGTGGAACAAAGAAGTGGACTCTTTATGGACATTCATTAATACACTGAACAGAAAAAAATGAAAACTGAAATTTCTTGTGTTCAGTGTAACAGAATGTTTAGAAGTGAGTGGAATCCTGAAAAGTACTATAAATTTAAATGTATTATAAATTCTACTTAGGTAAAATGACTAAATTTGCTAAAATATTTAACAAAATATTAATGGGTTTACATGGGGACAATGTTCTTGGAAATGAACTCAGAATATCCAGGAGTGGCTTACAATATCCTACCAATTCCTTCTATAAGCAAAGACCTGTGAATTAAACAGAATCATCAGGGTACATAGGAGCTGTTCACATTAGTGTTATGATGAAAAATGCGACCAAAACTTATTCTATTTAGCTTATGTAACTGCCTCTATCTTGAGCATTCAGAGTTGTAAGATCTCATTGATCTACATTATCAATTACTGGGGGACAGCAAAAAGACAGAAAGAATGGTCTCCTCAGTGAAAGCAGATACATTGGGTCTGACAAGGAATGCCACTACTTACCACATTCTTTACTCCTGATCGTTGCCACACTTACAGATTCCTGCTTGGCTGGAGGTCTTAAGGCTGAAAGACAGTCAGAGGGGAGTGGGTCACACATTCCTGTTTACACAAGCTGAAGACTCAGGGGCTCATGAAAGACCAAACTCAATTATCACAGAGCCTCCATGACAGAATAATTTATCTCACCACCCTCCTTTGTAGCCAAAAATTAGATTCAGGAATCTAAGGAATAAACTAGTAAGAGATTTCTTCAACAAATGAATAGTTTCAGAATTCATACCATTGTGGGATATGCTTGAATCCTGCAATTATAGAGAAGAAAACATTGTGAGCATCTGAACATACTGCACGTTTCACATGGTCTGGCTGTCTTTCCTTTTTCTTTTTGGGGTCTAGCTTTCTTTTGATAATTGAATAAATCATATGAGGTAACAGTGGCTCAGCCACACAGCTCAGAATTGACACCAGTAAAAAAGGCACGAGCTTGCTCTTCATGCACACTGTAGTTTGGAAGTCCATTTATACCTACAAAATCCTTATCATAGGAAGGAAAATCATTTCAGAGGGAACTTTTTCTACCACTTAGTTATAAAGTATGTGGTGACATGGGGTTGTCCTGGAGTGCCAGGAATCAGCAGAAGATTTCCATTCAACTTACTCCACCCAGGAACTTACGTCTGTCTGTAGACTTAACATAGATGTATATTTTTGTATATAATCCAAAAATATTTTCTTACCATAATAAATGATGCTTTTTCATCACTTTCAAGTTCTTTGGATTCTATGGGAAGACAGAATTTCAGTATGTTGGTAACTAGCACTGAGGAATCACATTGGAGGTTTCCTTATGTGGAAACAAATGTATGAAGGTAGATAGTTAGAAAGTGGGCCTGAGCACCTGCTGAACCATCCTCCTGAGTAGAAGTGGGATGAGGAAGAGAAGGAAGACATGACACGAAGACACTTTGAACTCAGACATTCAACAATCAGCAGCAATGAAGTGATAAACATCCAAAGGTGTCTGTTAATTGCAGGGGAAGGCAACCGGACAAAGTCTGCAATGGTGCTTGTGTCCTGTCATTCATGATCTTTCCAAAGCCTCAACAGTTGATATTCAAGAAGCTTGAAACAATCACAATTATACTTCATGTTATGTGTTGTGTATTATAGGCCTTTAATATTTCCTCACAGAAAATGATCCTAGAGTATTCCAAATAGATCTTAAGGGTTACATCAGTGAACATAAAAACAAAGACTGCCAAAAACTCTCCTATAAGCCAGGAAACCACCTTCCAGGTCCATAAATTTTACAGAACTTTGCTCTACTGTTCAGTGGTTGGAATACAAGTACCAGTCACATCATAGTAGAAATGAAAATGTTCAAGACACATTGATGGCAGCAGATGAGGCAGAGGTAGGAGGATGGCCATGAGTTCAAAGCCACCCTGACACTACAAAGTGAATTTCTGGTCAGCCTGAGCTAGAGTGAGACCCTGCATCAAGGGACAAAGAGAGAGAGAATGGCACAATACGTGGAACAAAGAAGTGGACTCTCTATTTCATTAATACTGAGCAGAAAAAAAGAAAAACTAAAATTATTGTGAGCAGGGTAACAGAATGAATGCTTATACAGAAATGTTTAGAAATGAATGAAGTCCTTAAAAGTATCATAAATTTCAATGTTATTATAAATTCTAATTATGTAAAATGACTAAATTTGCTGAAATATTTAATCAAATATTACTGGGTTAACATGGGGACAATGTTTCTGGAAATGAACTCAGAATTTCCAGGAGTGGCTTAATATCCTACCAATAGCAAAGGCAATAAGCAAAGGCCTGTGAACTCAACTGAAATGTCAGGGTACCTAGCAGGTGTTCACATTAGTGTTATGATGAAAAATTATTCTTTCTAACTTATGTGATTACCGCTATCTTGAGCCTTCAGAGTTGTAAGATCTCATTGGTCAACATTACCATTGACTGGGGGACAGCAGAAAGAAGGAATGAATGGCTCAGAAATCCATACCAACAGCAAAATACCTGTGCATCAAATCAATCTCAGGCACACATTGAATTAGTACAGAGCCTTTATGGGCAGAATTACTAGGTGTGCCAAGGAAAATAACTGGCACTGCCACCCACATTTCCTTTTCCTTATATGTACCTTATCCCATGCCCTTGGCCTCAAAATAAAAATAAAAAAAAATACAAAATTGCTGCGGTTATAAGCCTTTCAGGTTTATGTATATGGTTCCCCAAAAGTATCACAGAGCCAATAACTTTTTAATAAAATTGCAGGGAGATAGCAGGGTGTTCTGGTGCATGCCTTTAATCCCACCATTCAGAAGGCAGAGGGAGGAGGATTGCCATGAGTTCCAGAACACCCTGAGACTACGTAGTGAATACCGAGTCAGTCTAAGTTAGAAAAACACAGAAAAAAATGCAAGTAGATGAAGAAACAGGTATATAGAATTACCTAATACATGTTTGGTGATATTGATATTTTCCCTGTCCATGTGTTTATCTTGTATTCCTGGAAGAAATACAGAGAGTGCTCACCCATTCCCTGCTATACCAGAGGAAGCCACGCCATCTCACACTAGACCAGCACAACTTCCCCTGAATACACACTAAATTGGAACTTTGGACAGAGTAATATGGGCATTTTTTTCTACATGGAATAGACTGTCTTGCTTTGTGGAGGCTAGCTCTTCACCAGTGGCTGCCTTCACCATACTTTGAATGTTAGAGCTCTTAACCCAGGAACACAAGGGAATGCAATACCACTATGGCCACCAGGCTGACAACCAACTGCCAGTTATCATGAGTTACTGTATTAAAGTCTTTAATAGATAAAATTTGGGACATTTCTTTTCTCTGCAACCATCAGGGTATATTTACAATGTTTATGTGAATGACTACATGGAAGTCTTTGGAAATGCCTTATTAGTGGTGTCATATCAACCATAAGTAACTCTCTGCGGATGAGTACGACCCATGAGCTAGAGACTGGAGCACCTCAGGATTACATGGGCATAATACTATGTGCCTCAGGGTGAGTGTCTCCACATCAAAGCATACTTTTGAGAATCTGAGAGAACACAATCATGCACACTTCTTGAGTCATGCTTCTGTTTTTCTTACACACAGTTCAGAGCTAAGTTTACTCATTTTTGTCCTAATGCAGATTTGATAGCAAAAAAGGAAATTCAGTAATAACTGTAGGGAAGACCGGATGAGTTTATTCACGTTCATGCACAGTATATGTTTGTCATGGATGTTTTATAGGAAATGGATGATGGCTATAGAGTTGCAAGGTTCAAATATCTCCTGAGAAAATTAACCACATACAGAATGATACATACATTGAGAATCAAGGACATAGAAACACAAGGCCCTGCATTGTTCACTCACACAGGCCCACATAAAAATAATGTGAGTGCAATTTATTAAAAGTAGAGAAAGCTTGAATATAAGTTATTAATAAAATATTTGTCATTTAATACAACATGTATTTTCTCCTTCTAACCTTTAAAAAGCTAGAATCATGGGCACTGTTCAAAGAGAAGCCAGTAAAGATGTTAAACCTAACTTACCACTAACAGAGTGTCCTCACTAAGGAACTACAGAATACTTACGAGATTTAGTGTGTCCTGAGGGCACCTGCAAGTACAGAAGCAAAGTCATTGTAATAACTAGGTTTGGGATTTTCAGTCACATGGATCTATTTATTTTCCTCAGTGTTGAAAGAAGTATAAGCAACATTGGCAATATTAAAGGACTGCAAAGCAGGATAAGATGTGCCATTGGAAAACGTATCACTTTTCTTACAGGATATCTCTCATGTCTCTCTCTAGGTCATGAATTATAAAATAATCCAAGAAGTAGGTGTGGAGAGGTGGCTTAGTAGTTAAGGATTTGTCTGAAAAGCCAAAGGACATGGGATTGGTACACCAGGACCCAAGTAAGACAGATGGACAAGATGGCATATGCATCTGGAGTTCGTATGCAGGGGCTGGAGGCTCTGGCATGCCCAGTCTCTCTGTCTCTTTCTCTCTCTCAAACAAATAAATATATTATAATAAAAAACATTAGTTAGAGAAGTAGACATTGCTTCCAAGCAGGAGGAGACCTAGCATACAATACATAACCTGACCTTGCTATTTGAAAGTGTCTTTTTGCATATTACTTAGGAAGGTTCTATGTTTCCACAATTTCAGAAAGCAAAATCTAACATCTCTATATATCTACAACACCTAGTGTCTTATTTTCATGTACAGCCTCAAATAAAAATCAGAAATTAAGAAATCAACATTTCTATTCAGACAAAGATAGGTTAATTTACCTCATTGTCCATTTCATATTTTTCTTCATTGTTGCTTGTTTCATTGAAAACTAGGAAAAAAACAGAGCAACTTAAATACTAGGGTCTGCTTCACTGAAAGCAGATACATGGAGTCTGAGCAGCAATGCCATTACTTACTGCATTCTGTACTCCTGATGGTTGCCAAACTTACAGATTCCTGTTTGGCTGGTGGTCTTAAAGCTGAAAGACAGTCAAAGGGGAGTGGGTCACACATTCCTGTTTGTACCAGCTGAAGACTCAAGGGCTCATGCAAGACCCATCTCAGTTTCCACGGAGTCTTCATGGAAGAATAATTTTATCTCACCCCCACCCTCCTTTGTAGCAGGAAATTAGACTCAGGGAACTAAGGAATAAACTAGTAAGAGATTTCTCCAACAAATGAGTAGTTTCAGAATTCATACCATTGTCGGATATGCTTGAATCCTGCAGTAATGGAGAAGAAAACATTGTGAGCATCTGAACATACTGCACATTTTACATAATCTGTCTGACTTTCCTTTTTCTTTTTGGGGTCAAGCCTTTTATTGATAACTGAATAAATCACATGGTGGTACAGTGGTTCAGCCACACAGCTATGAACCTGTTAGAAAGGACACCAGTGGAAAAGGCAAGAGCTTGCTTTTCATGCAAAGTGTAGTTTGCAAGTCCATTTACACTTTTTAGTACAAAATCCTTCTTATGTGATGGAAAATCATTTCAGAGGGAACATTTTCTACTATTCAGATACAAAGTATTTGGTGACATTAATTGTCCTGGAGTGCCAGGAATCATTCATTCAACTTACTCCACCCAAGAATTTATGTCTGTGTGTAGACTTAACATAGACCTATATTTTCGTAAATACAAAATGCAAAGTAAAAAAAAAACACAAATATGTTCACTTACAATAATATAGGATACTTTTTCATCACTTTCAAGCTCCATTGAATCTAGGGGAAGACAGAATGTCAGTATGTTGGTAGCTAGCACTAAGGAATGACACCAAAAGTATTGCATTACACTCATCACTAATTTTTTCTAGAGGACAATCAAATATCAATTTCTCATAATTAATCTAAAACAGTGTGTTCTCAGTTTGTCTTCTTATAGAATTTTGTGTATGCAGACGCTTATTTCTTGTGGTCAGGAAAGTCTGGGTTTTGTGTCACTCTCAGTGAAGGTGACACCCTTGAGAGGTAGCTGAATCACAGAGCTGATGTACCCACTCTGTGTGAAGGTAAAAGTCTTGATCAGAACAGTCAGCAAAGGAAATAAAATTGCTTTTCATATTCAGATTGTGTTAGAAGGGAAGCATCATTGAAGAAGGGTAGTCATAGTATAAGAACCACTAAGCACTGTCACTGTATGATTACTGAGGTTTCACAGTCTTTTGACAGAGTCATCATGGGATAATAGCCTTGGACCTCTTAACCCAGCAGCAAAATAGACTACATCAGCAGGTGAGTGCTCATGGCTGGTTATGCAACTTGCTGTGAGTGGTGCTAGACTCAGAGAAGAAGCAGCATGCTAGAACTAGTAAAGAAATGAGAAACATGAAACTTTTATTCTGGAAATGGAAATGGAAGACAACAGGAAGTAGTGCTCAAATGGAACCAGTGTCGTATCACTCACAGAGATCGTGACATCGCCCTGTGTGCCTTTAATCCTAGCACTTGAAAGGAAGAGGTAGGAGGTTTGCAGTAAGTTTGGAACTTAAGTGTGAGTTTCAGGTTGGCCTTGGCTAGAATGAGACCCTACTTCAAAAAAGGGTGAGGGTAAGGTGAGATGGCTCACTGGTTAAAACACTTGCCCACAATGTGTAAGATCCCAAGTTTGATTCCCCTTTACCCATGTAAAGGCAGATGCACAACGTGGGAAATGGATCTGGATTTAATTTTCAGTGCCTAGAGACCTGTTGCATCCATTGTCTTATCTGTCTCTTTCTTTCTCTCCCACTTCCTCTAATATAAATAAATTTTTAAAAGAATATTTGATAGTAGAATTGGTTTTTCTTTCCTAGTACTGACACAAAAAAAAAATTGTAAGTCTTCACCTTTTTTTTTTTTTTGCTTGCAGCATATATTCATTCTTTTTTCCTTATGTGCTATCATGAGCATTTCAGGTTTATTTATGTGGCTCCCAAAAAAGGTATCACAGAGCCTATAACTTTTTAATAAAATTGCAGGCAGCCAGACGTGTGGAGCACACCTTTAATCCCAGCACTTGGGAGGCAAAGGAAGGAGAATTGCCATGAATTCGGGCCTTGAGATTCCACAGTGAATTTCAGGTCAGCCTGGCCTAGAGTGGAACCCTACCTAGAAAAAAAAAATTGCAGGCTGATAGCTGGGTGTGGTGGTCATGCCTTAAATCCCAGCACTCTGGAAGCAGAAGGAGGAGGACTGTCATGAGTTGTAGTACACCCTGAGACTACATAGTGAATTCCAGATTACTCCAAGCTAGAAAAACAAAACAAAAAAATTAGAAGCACATGAACAGACAGGTAAATAGAATTACCTGTTACATTCTTGGTATTTTTGATATATTCCCTGTCCAGGTGTTCATCTTCCATTCCTAGAAGAAAATTAATACAGACGGTGTTGCTCCTCACACTAGACAAGCAGAACTTCCCCTGAATACACACGACATTGGAACTTTGGACACAGGAATATGGGCTTTTCTTTCTACTTAGAATAGACTGTCTTCCTTTGTGGAGGCTAGCTCTTCACCAATGGTTGTGTTCACAATAGTTTCAAAGCTTGAGCTCTTAACCCAGAAGAACAAGAGAATGCAATACCATTAGGGCACCCTGGCTGACAAGCAACTGCCTTTAATAGACAAAATTAGGGACATTTGTTTCTCTGGAACCATCAGGGTATATTTACAATGTTTATGTGAGTGACTACATGAAAGTTTTTAGAAACTTTTCTGGTGTCATATCAGCCAAAGCAACTCTCTATGGTTGGGTAGGACCTGAGAACTAGAGAGTGGAGCATCTCAAGGTTACATAGGCATTGCAGTCTCTGCCACGGTGCAAGAGTCTCCATATCCAAGCATACTTTTGAGAAGCTGAGAGAACACAATCATGCACACTTCAGTCATGCTTTCCTTGTCCTTATACAGAATTGAGAGCTAAATTTACTCATATTAGTCACAATGCAGGTTTGATAGCAAAAAGAAAATTCGGGAATAACTATACTGAGGACTGGATGAGTTTATTCATGTTCATGTATCATATATGTTTGCCATGGATGTTTTTTAGGAAGTGGATGATGGCAATAGTGTTGCAAGGTTCAAATATCTCTTGAGAAAATGTAACCACATACAGAATGATACATACATTCAGAATCATAGGACATAGAAACACAAGATCCTGCATTGTTCACACACACAGCCCCACATAAAAATAATGTGAGTGCAATTAATTCCAAGAAGTAGTGAAAGCTTGAGCATAAATTATTAATAGAATATTTGTCATTTAATACAACATGTGTTTTCTCCTTTACACCTTTAAAAACCTAGAGCATGGGCACTGTTCAAAGAGAAGCCAGTAAGGATGCCAAACATAACTAACCACGAACAGAGTGTTCTCACTTAGAAAATATAGAATGCTTACGAGTTTTAGTGTGTCCTGAGGTCACCTGCAGAACAGAAGAGAAGTCATTATAAGAAGTAGGTCTTGGGATTTTTTATTTATTTTCCTCAGTGTTGAAAGAAGTATAAGCAGCATTGCAATATTAAAGGTTTGCAAAGCAAGGATAAGTTGCACCATTGGAAAACCTATTTTTTTTCTTACAGGATATCTCTCTTGTCTCTCTAAATGTCATGAATTATAAAATAATCCAAGAAATAGGGCTGTAGAGATGACTTAGTAGGTAAGGTTTTGCCTGGAGAGCCAAAGCATCTAGATTCAGTTCCCCAGAACCCAATAAGGCATATCCACAATGTGGCACATGCATCTGGAGTGTGTTGTTGTGGCTAGAGGATCAGACATGTCTATTCTCTCTGTCTCCTTCCCTCTCTCAAATAAATAAATTATAAAAAGACATTAGTCCAGTATAAACCTTGCTTCCATGCAGGAGGAAGCCTAGCATACAGTACATAACCTGACCTTCTGTCTATTTGCATAACAGTTAGCAAAGTTCTATTTTTTCACAATTTTAGAAAGCAAAATCTAATATCTGTAAGTATCTACAATATTTATTGTCATATTTTCATGTACAGCCTTAAAGAAAAATCAGTAATTAAGAAAGCAACATTTCTATTCAGACAAAGATCAGTTACTTTACCTCATCTTCCATTTCCTCACTGTCACTTGTTTCATTGAAAACTAGGAAGACAAGAGAGTAACTTAATCACTGGCGTCATGGCTCACATTTTTTCAAACACACTGCTAAACAAGCGCCACAGGTGAGTGTGCATGGTGTGTTCCAAAGCCCAGCTGACTGGCTGCCATAGCAACCTACTCATGGAAAGCAGATATATTGGGTCTGACCAGGAACGTGATTACTTAGCACTTTCTTCACTTTTCAGGCTTTGCAGACTCTCTCATTAATAAATTAATGAATAAATAAGTAAGTACATAGAATACTTTTTAAAACATTTTACTTATTTGAGAGAGAACAGACATGCCAGGGTTTCTAGCCACTTAAAGTGAACTGCAGATGCATGTGCCACCTTGTGCATCTGGCTTACATTGGTAGTGGGAAACTGAACCTTGGTCCTTAGGCTTCACAGATAAGTGCCCTAACTTCTAATCCGTCTCTCCAGATCCCTGTGCTATCTTTAGGAACCAATTGTAAATCACTTATCTAAGGAGAGGACAACACTTCCAAGTAGGCAGAGGCTTAACATATAGCGTGTAACCAGACGCTCTCCTATGAGAGTAGGCCAGTTTCTTTCACCATTGAGAGTGTTTTCCCTGGATTCTGTAAGACTGAAATAAACCCTTTCCTTCTTTATGCTGTTTCTGCTTGGGTGTTTGTCCAAGCAATGAAAAGTATCTTTCACACTCACTATCATGTTCTAACAGCCAACCTCAACTATAACCAGATAAACTACAAAACCAACATTCCTATCTCAAGCAAAGAAAGGTCATCTTACCTTCTCATGGGCTACTGATTTCTCTGTTTCCAATAGTTTCACAATCAAATTATTATTGAACACATGTCAGAACCCAAGAAAGTGTTAATGATTGGTGTAGTGGCTGAGGCTTTGCTGAGAGACCTCTGCTAAGCATACACAACAGGTGACTGTGCATGGCTGTGCTCCTAAGCCTAGTGTAAGTGGCTGCTAATGCAGTCTGCCCACTGGAAGTAGAGAATAAGAAAGCCGCAACAGAGACAAGAAGCCCCTGTCATTCTGTTGGTGGTGACAGCAGATAACAGCTAATGGGAATGAGATAGCATCCTATCTCTCATGGTGACAATACTTTGAAGCCTTAAAGGCTATTACCACAGTTCTTGGTTCCTCACCAGGAATAGATGGTAAGACCCTATTGCTGAAGACTCCACATACTTGGTCCTAAAGTCAATGAGAAATCCAGCTGGGCCTGAACTGAAAACCTCCTCCATGTAGAACAGCTGAAAGATAGCTGGAAAAAGCTATGCTGCATGCAGTTCCATGGGAGAGGGAGAATTCACCAAAAGAGATAAAACAACAGTAAACACTGCAAGCCTCAAGGTGGGCCAGGCAGGCCAAATGAGCCAGTGGGTGAAATAGTGGCATGTCTGCTAAGAAGGAAAGCAACTGCTATTTGAACTTGAGGCTCACTTCACAGGAGGGAATTCAGGTGTGATAATGGAAACCTACACAGGGGTTTGACATGAGCCCTATGGGTGTAACATCTGCTGGTGTCTGGCTAAATGTATATACTGCAAACTGCCAGATAAGTACTTTTTTTAGTGTTCATATCCATATGTTAACGCTACTCTCACTTTTGGTTAGAGAAGCTTCTCTTTTCAATGGTGGTGACCTTGACTCAGAAGGCATCACAGTGCTGAGAAGAAGTGGCAGAGGATTCCTCAGCACTGGAACATCTCTATCACACCTTCCAAAACTCAGGGTCCATTGTGGAAGAGGTGTCAGAATGAGTGTAAGAGCCAAAAGAAAGGTAGGACTCCTTACAATGCACTCTTCCAGACACAAAATGGCCTGGATATCCATGATCTTGCAGTACCTAGTCCTGCCTACACAAAATCATCCTAGTAGGAGGAAAATGTGATGACATGGAATCGAAAGAGAGTGCTTGAGAGGGGAGTGTATATCATGGAGGATGGAGTTGCAGAAGGCAAAGTAGGCATGAGGGAATTATGATGGATTATTGTAATCCCAACAGTTAGGAGGCAGAAGTAGGAGGATCACCATGAGTTCAAGGTGACTCTGAGACTACGTAGTGAATTCCAGGTCAGCCTGGGCTAGAGGGAGACCCTACCTTGAAACACTAGAATAAAAATTCACATACAAGTCAACCAGAACTATTCTACCTCATGCTGTTCCATGATTAACTTGTAAGATCAGACCAATGCACAACTCAATTAGAAACTGACAATAGAAGGAGAAAAAATATTTAAAATACTTACTATTTAAGCAAGAAAATATTTGAAAACATTGTCTAAGATAATAACGCAATCCCCATTCATTAGGTCCTTAAAATGAAGAAAAGAATTACAATCCATTATGTGTGGAATACAACAAAAGTAATGCTTACATAGAAATGTACAGAAATGAATTTAATGTATTAAAAAATATTATAATTTAAAACTTTAGGTTTGTTGCTGAAGAGATGGCTCAGCAGTTAAGATGCTTATCTGCAAAACCTAAGGATCAAGGTTCAACTCCCCAGAACCCACATAAGCCACATGCACAAGGTGACACATGTGTCTGGAGTTCCTTTGTAGCAGCTGGAGGCCCTGGTGTAACAATTGATTCTCTCTTTCTCTCTCTTTTCCCCACAAAGTAGATGAAAAAAACTAAGGTTTTTGGGGGACAGGTGGTTTCAACATAGGGTCTCACTGTAGCCCAGGTTGACCAGAAATTCACTCTGGAGTTTCAGGATGATCTGAAATCACAGCAATCCTCCTGCTTCTGCCTCCCAAGTGTGGAGAATAAAGGCATGTTCCACTATGCCTGGCCAAAATCTAAGGTTTTTAATTTGGGAGGCAGAGGTATAACTGCCATGAGTTCAAGGCTAACCTGAGACTACATAGCCAATTCCAGGTCATCCTGGCCTAGAACAAGACCCTATCTTGAAAAACCAGCCAACCAATCAATCAACAAATAAAAGATATACTAAAAATCTAATGTTAAAAAAAACTAAGGTTTTTAATTAGGAATTTACACAATCTAGAAATGCAACTATGTGAAATGGTAGAAATATCAGACTTCTATGGATTTACCAAATAAACATTAGTGTTAGAAATGAAATCAGGTCACACATCTCCCACTTCCAAATGCCAATGAAGAACACATGTGTTTTCCCAGCTATCCCTGGGAATCACAAGGCACACACTGTAGAACCTGCCCATCCTGGAAACAAGGTGGCCGGGAGCATGCAGGCACACCATCACTACTGGCCCATGGATAGCATAGGGAAGGCATAATAAAGGCATAAAGAATTTGATGCCCATAATATGAACACACAGGATATTAAATGTGTATTGAGTAGCAAAACAGGGTTGCATGGACAAGCTGCATTCTCTGATTTACACTGCATGACACCAGGAAAAAGAAATGTAGACAAGGTATATAAAGAGTTTCCAGGGTTACTAAGCAAAGGGTAAAAAATAAGTTACTGAAGCAAAGAGGATGTCTGTGGTTAAAAAGAAAAAAAAAACTTGTTTGATACTGTGATGACAAAAAAATAGTCATCATATGGTAGCTTGAAACACAGATGTATAAACACAAGGAGTAAAAAGATGCAAACTACTGAGTCAAGATATAAAATATCAATTTGAGGGCTAGAGAGATGACTCAGCAGTTAATGTGCTTGCCTGCAAAGCCTAAGGACCCGAGTTCAATATAAATGTATTGAATGGACTGCCTCCCTATGTTTCTTCTTCCCAATCAACAGAGACAATCTATAAGTCCGAGTATCTTCCGAGCAGTCCAGCTGCCTTTACAATGCACAACCAAAAGAATGATAGAGCCCAGACTACCAGCCAAGTGGTGATTGCAGTTCTTGGTGGACATATAAACGTGTTGCTCTTTGGATTCGTAATAATGTGGTTCAATATGCTAAAGCATTTCAGAAGTTCTTACAGGAAAGAAACATGCTTAGGAATCCTTATTTTGACACATACCCATCACACTTGCCTAGGGAGTTTTCTATTTTCAGAAGCTATGATCTGACCAGAGCATGTAAGCTTTTCATATCATTCACACTTGTGAATGTGTACAGGCAGATACACAGATGCTATCACTTTTTGATCACTGAGGCAATCATGATAGTGTTTAGGATCTTTGTCAACATGAGTACCATAGATATTCAGGGGAAAGCTAGACCTTTTATTGTCCTGGGAATTGAACTAAGGGCCTCCTGCATACAAAGATAGCACTCTACCCACTAGAATACATCCAAACTCTGAGTGGCTGGCACTCTAACACACTGACTAATAATTACCTGATGGAGTGATGACTAGACATTATAACTTAAGAGTATTCACTTTAGTGCACATGTGTGGTAGACATTATGGCTTTTGCACCACAAAGCTAGAGAGCTTAGACACCTATGTGTCATAGTTTAATTCATCTGTGGTGGGAGGAGGGAATGCAGGGAAATACATCTACCATGCATGTCTGTGATGAGGTTGTAACTAGGAACTGCAGGTACAATGTGTAACACACTTTTTTTCTATTTGGAAAATTGAGTTGTTAATTGGGAATAACTTCCTGGAACAAACATACATGTACATTGTTACTGCTGCCTCAAATCTCCATCCCAGTAAAGAGGACTAGAGCAGAGGGCAGGGATGATATGCCCAGTTCCCAGCAGATTGATCAGCTCACAGTAACACACAAAAGAAACCCATTTTTCCACAATTCTTATCTAAATGTGCCATCAGAACAACATTCCAGAATACATACGAATTCTCCTTCTTCTGGATTCGACCTGTAATTTAGAGAGAAGAAAACATTGTGAGGCCCAGATCATGCTGAGTTCTCTTTACCCAGGTCTTTCATTCCTGTCATGTGGGGCAATAAGAGCAAGGAAGGGAAGGGTATTCAAGCCAAAGACTGTATTAGTCTCTTATGTGTTCCTTTCACAAAATCCCATCTTACCACAATGTATCGGGAGTCAATATCTTCTGTCTGTATACAGTCCTCTGGAGGAAGAACAACTAGAATGACACAAAGTAACTCTCAGCTTGGGTGTGAGGATTAAATATCCAGGGATCTTTGTTTCATAAGGGCAGAGGTCTAGCAGCTCAGTCTATATGGCTAGACTTAATGGTGTGGATGCTTAAAAACCATGGTTGATTTATGATGTGGAACAATCAATTGACATTTGTTAATATAATGAAGAGAAGAAACTACATGTTAGACTTTATTGTGTGTAATGTAACAGAAGGAACGCTTATATGTAACTGTATAGAACTGAAAGAAATTCTTTAAAATGTTAAGAAAATCTAAGGTTTCAATTAGGAAATGGTAAAATGCAGAGTAATACAGTATGTCTCCAGAATACATACCAATTCCATCTGTTTTTGTTATTCCCTGTAGAAAGGAGAAAACATTTTGAGGCCCAGATCATGCTGAGTTCTCTTTTCCCAGGTGTCTGATTCCCAATCACTTGGGGGAATGAGAGTAAGGAAGGGAAAGAGTAGTCAAGTCACAGCCTGTATTAGTCTGTTATGTGATGCTGTCAAAAGACATGTGAGGCTGGGTACTACATGAAGAAAATATTTTTCCCTTTTGCTGCTTCAGAGCCCAGTCATGCTCTCCTGTTTGCTTGGCCTGCAATTAGAGTTCCTCAGACACATAGCAATATGGCAGAGAAGCTTCACAACAGTCGACTCCTGTGACAGTTAGTGAATCCATTCTAAAGTAGTGGTGGGGTCTCCATGTCCCAATTACATACACCATGCCTCATGACTCAAAGCTTTATCACCTCAGTGACTTAATGATGGACACTGGAGTCTTCCACCAGAAGAGACCTTTTGACACACTTAAACTCCCTCCAAACCATAATGTTGCCCAGATTCAATGTAGAGCTCACTGACTGAAAATATGCATGCTTTCCTTACATGATATGGCTGTTCACTTATTAATGAAAAGCCACACAACTGTATTCTGAACAGAAGCATGTACTCCAGAAAGTTGTGAAAACATAGTCTGCAACCTGCACTCAAATTTTGTATACCAGTTGAATTCAGAGATGGGTTGGTAAAATTTAAGTTTCTTCTTCATCCTACTAAAACACTCTCATACTTATAGAGCACATAGTAAATTTTACTGTTTATATGTGATAGCCACCAAGAATAAAGGAATTGTGAATGTAAACTTTGTATCTTAGGAACAGGCAAGTCTGTCTTACCTCCTCGACTTCTTCATTGTCTTCCTCCGCACCTTCCCTTTGCAGAGGAGCAACTGGAAGGACACAAAGTACCTGTCAGCTCCTGCTGCAAGGATTTAGTACCCAGGGTTCTTTGCTTGATAAGGGCAAAGGTCCAGGGGCTTAGTATATATGGCTAGACTTAATAATGTAGGTGATTAGCAACCTTGGTTGTGATTCCTGACAAAGCAAAGGCCAAGAGAACTCTGATGAGAAATGAAGAATACTTCTTCCAACTCTAATAAGAACCTAATGCAACGTGAGACAACACTTCTTGGAACAGATAAACCCTTTCAAACTGTTATGGTTAAATGGGAGTTCTATCACTTCTTCAGACCATTGTGAAGCACTGCAGAATGACATTACTTTCTTCACATCTGTCACCCTATTTCAAGCTCCACTCTTCCACACATGTAAACTTGGCATTTGTAATTCAGTATATAGAATTTAATCCTTGATAACATACACATTTTACTAGGGAGACAGATATAATGCCATGTATAAAATGTAATAATTTTCACATAATCTTCCCTTTTATACAGGAATAAATGATTTTAGAGTGAAAATACTAATACTAATGCTATTTTTATGCCACCTGTTTAATTTTCTGGTCATCATTTATTATGTGATGTAGTTGCCTTCATTGTGGAAGATGGGTATCTAAGTTTAGTCCAGTGCTTTCACAGTGACATTGGACACCATGGGAATCTGGTGCCTGTTGACTCCTGAGTGGTTTAACCTGTTTGTGAGAGTGGTCACAAGACCAAGACATGCTAATGTAGGATGACCATTTTGAGTTTTTGTATGTCACTGTCTCCAACTGTCCACACTTCTGTGGATGACACTTACACTGCCATTGAATGCCATGGAGCTAGTGAGGCAGGGCCCAGTGCTCAGAGTTGGAGTTTACTAAGCAGTATGCTTCAACCCTCACTATATGTTACCTGACTAAAAGCTTTGAGGCCTTCTATGTGCTTCCACATGATGACTATATGGGATCCAGCAATACCTGCCCTAGCAGGAGACTGTAGACTCTACCTTATAGAGTGGATATAATGTGTAGGATTTCTGTAATCCTGCAGCTTTCCAGACATTGACACAGGTGATGGAACTTCTAATTATCTGGGTCAAGATAATGTAAACAGGTCAACAGCTTAGAGACTCATTATTGGGGGTCACATGTCTGGGTTATCATCTTTGCTCTTACACCTAGGAGCATATAAACTTCAGTACATCACGCTCCATGTCTCCTTTATTACACCAGTCTCTGGTGTTCTTGAATGACAATATGGTATAATAGGCAGCATAAAGTTTCAGAGAAGTTAGTTATTGTCTAAACTTCTCACCTGTTCCTCACAGCTTAGCATGACTCGGAGAAGCACTATAGCCATGAATACCAAATTCCCAGCCATTGTTCTTATATGATATATGCCTTGTTCTCACTGAAGCCACTGAAATTGTATTCAGACTCAGAAATGATAGAACTATTAGCATGAGTTCACACTACTAAAAGACAGCTGGAATAGTTGCTAATAATTCTTTGCCTGAGCATGGTCAACAGATACCCATTTGAACAAGGTTAAACACACAATATTGGGCAGAATAACATTATATATTAAAAATTTTTGATCTATGAAAACCCACTATCTTATGTTATTAATTCCTTACAAATATGACTGCCTCTACATGTGGCCTAGTGTCAAACTACTGGAGAGCCCACAGCTCAATTTTTGAGAGAGCTCAGACTTGTCAGGAGAACTAAGGCATATAATATGTGGTGACAGGATTAGCACTTACTACTTCCTTTATTATTTTTATTTTTATTTATTTATTTGAGAGTGGCAGATAGAGAGAAAGAGGCAGAGAGAGAGAAAGAGGCAGAGAGAGAGATAGAGAGAGAGAGGAGGGGGGGAGAGGGAGAGAGAATGGGCATGCCAAGGCCTCCAGCCACTGCAAACGAACCCCAGACACATGCGCCCCCTTGTGCATCTAGCTAGTGTGGGTCCTGAGGAATCGAGCCTCGAACCAGGGTCCTTAGGCTTCACAGGCAAGCGCTTAACTGCTAAACCATCTCTCCAGCCCTTACTACTTCCTTTTAAACTTCAAGTTTATTTATGAAGACATTCACAATTACCTATGTGAATCATTCTTATGTACTTATATACACATCAGTGTAAATTAATAGCAAATCTCTACATTCTTAATCATCAGTCTTTACATTTCACCCTATTTCTACTTTGGTGCAATTAAATCATGATCTGTCAGTGGATAACTATAAAAAAACAATTACTGGTTTGATGATGATTACCTCTGGAAGGAAAGTGGATTGGAAAAGTATTTATAATTGAAATCTCTAGCATTCTGGATAGCCCATAATTTATAAGGTGAATATCTTTTTCTATTTAACCTTATGAATTTTCACAGAAATTGAAATTAAATATAATGTCATGAATAAAACTATGTTAATTACAGATCAAAATCACAATATTACACATAATTATTATTATATGATCTAGAATAAATAGTTAAACAAAATATTCTGAAAAATACTATTCAATCTACTTGAAGGGAAATCATCTGATAGCCAGTATCAACATACCCATAATTCTGAAAATGTTGCCCATAGTCAAATACTACTGGAACCAATCACAGCTTTACTGTGCTCTGCCCTGTATGTGTGCTCAGTAAGAACCATGGCACATACTGGCCACATTCAGAACTGACAAGAGCAATTCTCAAAGTATGTCATAGAACTGGCAGTGACATCACAGAATCCACACTGAAACATTCAAGAACTGCTTTTAGACAAGTGTGCTTATACCATTTCAAGACTGCATTTAATAGGATGTGTGTGTGTGTGTGTGTGTGTGTGTGTGTGTGTGTGTATGTGTGTGTGATTTCCCCAATATACCAGCATACATATTTTTCTCATATGTTTGAAGGATTATAGTTACTAGCCTTTAAAGTACAGTGAATATTGTTCCTATCACTGTGTACTTAAATGTAGACTGATTACAGATTAAATAAGATAAAATATGTTTTCTTCTAACAGTCTTTTGAGTATATAACTGTTTGGAGCATAAGCATTACACTGTTCAATATAGAATTTCAGATAACCTGCAACTATGTCTTATTACCATGCTTCATTAGAAAAGACAGTGCATGAAAGGAACACAAGGAGGCACACAGAAGGGACCTTGCTTCAACCGAGCATTTGTTATCTCCTATGTGTCCCTTGAGGGCAACCCCTATGGTCACAACTCTCAAATGTCAAAGACACGTAGTCACCTACTGAACTTCCCCAAAGTAGGCAGCTCCATACTGACTAAGATGGGAATGTGGGATTGGTTACTCAGGGCCCTAGCCTTACTTAAGAGCAAGTTGCCTGCAAGAGACATTTCCAATCTGCCAGACACCCTCCCTGGATTTTACAGATCTTCCTCAATATCTCTTCACTCCTTGGGTCACAGAACTGCTCCCTTTACACAAAAAGAGACTGTGGTTCCACTGAGACAGACACAGCTTACAAGCAATGGGGTCTCCCATTCTCCAGCTGTCCCAGCCTTGTGGAGCTGTTCCTCCATCTTCCCCCCTACTGTGTCCACTAAAGCAATCCCACATCACCCAGCTACCTGAGCATCTCTAAACCTTGGTGCATTTTCTTCTCTCTGCCCATAATGCCTACACCTACTCTACCAATGTGCCTGTTCAAGTATCATACACTAGGTCTGGACCATGCCATGGTACCTCTCCTAGATCTGTCCAAAGCCTTTTGCAGCATACTTGGGAAGGAGGACTGGCAACCATGCCCCGAGGATCCAAACACCTAGGCCCCTGGATGTTGGATGGTGGAAACCGGGCCATAAAACATAATCTTGCTGTGGACCTGCTCACTCACCTTCTGGCCAGGACTCTATGCATCTCACCATCTGGTCCTGACCCAGTAGTGGGCAGGTTCCAAGTCACCCTGGATCTACACCTTAGATGAGTGATACCCAAGGACATGACATGCCACCTTCCCATGGCATTTGCCGTCAGTACTGCACATCACCAGCTGCTGTATTGTGCCTCAACCCCACTGGCTTAACTTGTCCAGGAGACCTCCCAGAATAAGGTAGCAGCACTTGTGATGGCATCTTGCCCAACTAATGACACTTCTCCAACAGTAATGGATCATCACCCATTAGGCTGTGGCAGCCAATTGATGTGCATGTCCACAGGTCCAATGGCACTCAGACTGGGTTGGATCTGCAACTCCTTAAATTCCTTTACATGCTTCCCCTTCTAAAATCCATGGAACTGTCTGCAGGTGAAGGCCTGAACCTACCCAGGGTGATGACGTCCAGTAGCTTGAGAGCCATTATGGTGATGGGCCTCACCTCCTCCACCACTGGCTCCACCTGCTTTAGACCAATTCACATTTGAGCCCAGCTGGGTCCCTCCTGAGGTCTGCCACCTTGGTACCAACTAACCTCTCTTCTTTTTGTTTCAAAAGTGTGTCTAGAGGCATCTCCTTGTCTAGATTGTGAAGACAGTCCTCTAAGATCTGTGACAGACCTACACTGTGGTAGTTTGAATGTTATGTCCCCCATAGACACAGATGTTTTATTCAAATTGAATTTGCATCTTCAAGCCATACCAGGCAGACCTCTGCTACAGGACAAAACTTAATTCCAACGCAAAAGTATGTAGTGAGGTTGGAGCTTTGGCAGGGTCCCTGGTTGTTACTTATTTGGTATTTGCTGGCTGCTGGTGTTTTCTCTCTGCATTGATCTATGAATAGGAGCCAGCTTCTTCTACCATTGGTGGAACTTTCCCTGGACCCATTATCCGGAAATGAATCCCATTCCTCCCATAAACTGTGTCTTGTTTGAATGTTTATCCCAGCACCATGTATGTGCCTACAACACAAACCTAGATGGTAGCCAGGCATCATGGCACATGCCTTTAATCCCAGCACTTGGGAGCAGAGGTAGGAGAATTGCTGTGACTTCAAGGCCACCCTGAAACTACATAGTGAATTCCAGGTCAGCCTGGGCTACAGCAAAGTCCTACCTAAAAAAAAAAAAAACGAGATGGTTAAGCAGGGAAGTTTGGTCAAAGATACTTGTGGGTAAAGAAGGGTAGATTTCAGGGCAAGTGCATAAAAGGGGTTTTGCCTGAAACCCACACTTGGAGGATTTGGGGTCAACAAAAGAAATGTTCAGGCCCTGGTGGACTCATTGCAAACAAAAAAAAATTTCTTCAAGGTAGGGTCTCACTGTAGCCCAGGCTGACCTGGAATTCACTCAGTAGTCTCAGAGTGGCCTTCCACTCACAGCAATCCTTCTACTTCTACCTCCAAAGTGCTGGGATTGAAGGCATACTGTGGGTTCCTGTGTCCTCCAGGGCCTGGCCAGCCATTGTTCTCCCAAAGGCGTCCCAGGCTACCTGGAGACCAAGGTTGTGCACGCATGACAACAGAAAGAATCACTCCCAGGAGTCAGTTTCGGTGAACAGCTCTCGTTTATTGTCAGGGAAATGGATTTATAAGCTTCTGAGGGCAGGAACAGGGTCCTAAGGGGATTGGTGGGTTTAAAGGTTGCTAGTCTATGCCTAATACAGGAACATTCATTCCAGCATGTAGGCAAGGGAAGGTATGCAAACGTGCTGGCTGATACCATATAAGGAGTTTTCTAGGCAACTGGCCAAAGGCCACAGGGTTATGAACAAAGCCTAAGTCTTATCTGAAGTCCGAGATTTTGTCCCAGGGTCTAGGCTCAGTGCAACCCCCAAGAATGAGGGGAGGATCTGGCTCACTGCAACCCCCAAGAATAGGGGGAGGAGTTCCCCTGCCAGTCCAGTCCCCAAGATATGAAGATATGACCAGTGGTTCAGGCTGCTGCTACCCCTCAATAGCCTGGGGCCTTCATGTCAGACACCTTAGGTTTGCTTTAACAGGGCCCTGCCTATGTCTGACTGCTCCCCCTTTGTTTTTATAATGGGAGGTCTCATCATATATATTCTATCATAGGGGTCAGATAGGGCTAGATGGTGCACTAGAACCTGGTTAGTAGCAGCCTTAGCAATATTAGTTATTTGTTGTCTGAGAAATTTGATGAGGCAGGGAACTATAAGTAATAGGGTTCCTATAGCAAGGAGTTGCCTAAAGAGGGGGAGAAGCCAAGTGACTAAAGGAAAACCAGGTGGTGGGGTCCTCAGGCTTGTAGTGGTCAAGCAGCTCCTTGTGGAGTTTTTTGAGAGTTTTAACATCTTGTTCAACACTTGACTTTTTAATGAAAAAGCAACATTCTTCTCCCAAGACCACACATGTCCCCCATATTCAGCAGTAATGAGGTCTAAGGCTCTACGGTTTTGAAGTACCACACCAGCGAGAGTGTCCAACTGTCTCTGAAGAGATTCGAGGCTGTCAATAGTGGATATTATGGCCTGGTGAAGCTAGTCTCAGAAGTCTCCTATGAGGTGGTATGTCTGGGCATGAGTGGCTCCTGCAGCACCAGAGGCACCAAGGGACAGCGTCAGGCTGAGGCCCACCAGCAGAGGGATGAAAACCTCTTTCAGTTGGTGCAGGTGAAGCTGATAGGCAGCTTTCTCTTCCTCATAGAGATACACCTGTGGAACAATCAAGACTGGGGAATAAGTGGGAGAGGAAATATTTATGCATGGGGTGGTTAGCCCTTCACACCATAGGAGAGCAGGAATCTTGACACAAGTGGTCCTGATTATGGAAATATTGAGGAGGCATTCAGTTCTAGTCAGCTTAAGAGCTGGACAGGCAGAGAGACATACCTTGACTGGAATCAAAGAGGGGAATATCAGTAAGGTGGGGTTGGGAATAGCTTGTTATAGATGTAGGGTATTCTAGGGTGGCATTAATAGGAACTGCAGTTAGCAGGGGACAGGTAGGAGATGCACAAAAGAAGCAGTTGGGGCTGGAGAGATGGCTTAGCGGTTAAGCGCTTGCCTGTGAAGCCTAAGGACCCTGGTTCTAGGCTCAGTTCCCCAGGTCCCACGTTAGCCAGATGCACAAGGGGGCGCACGCATCAGGAGTTCATTTGCAGAGGCTGGAAGCCCTGGCGCGCCCATTCTCTCTCTCTCCCTCTGTCTTTCTCTCTGTGTCTGTCGCTCTCAAATAAATAAATTTTTTAAAAAAATTTAAAAAAAAAAGAAGCAGGTGGAAGCATTAGGATGGTTAGTAAAGGAGAGAAGGTCGGCTACACATTGGATATATTGTGTCCATGTTGTAGTGGCTTGTATTTTTTCTGTGACTTGTTTTTCCTGTGAAAGAATATGATGGTTAGTTTGCACCAGGCGAGAAGCAGAGATTTACTGTCTAGCAATATGAGGAGTGCCAGAGGGAGATGATGAGTAGTAGATACCAGCACAGAGTTTCCCCATCACCCCTGTCCTCCAGCTCATTCCAGGGGTCTCGTATGGAGAGTGTACATTCTCTAGTTTTCCAGGAGGCTTTGAAGACAGTGTCTGGATGCCTACAGCTTTCAATGACACAGTAATTGTATCAGCATCCTCCATAATAGTCCTGGTCTTTAAGGCAGTCCTTGTTGGTTTGTTGATAGGCAAAGCATGCCATGCTATTTGTACAAACCACAGACTTAGGATAGATATAGAAAGTGACAGTGTCTTGGCAGCCTTTAGTAGGACAATATCCTGTACCAAAGATTTTATTGACCCCTTGATAGGTCTCTCGGGCTTCAAAGCACCATCTTCCACAGGAGCAGGGAAGGATGAGAGAGGTGGCATGAAAGACATTTGTATTGGAATGTAAGATTGTTCAAGACTCCCACAAAATGGATGAGAAGGAGGCACTGTGGTGGGCATATGGCTTTGGCTGCATCCACAACATCATGGATGTCCCCCCCAGGGAGCTCCCTTTTCAACGGGTGGGGGCAGCGCTTTCTCCATTTCTTCCATCTCTGATTTCTCAATGTCAGATGAGCCACCTCTTTGGTAGGTGGGGTGGAACTGGACATTTCAAACCGGTACCCAAATGGGCCTGGGCTGGTCCTGTGGGAACACAAAAGCAAATCCCCTTCCCATGGTGAGGAGGGGTCTGGTCCCTTCCATATTCCATCTAAGGGATCTCAGGTATTGAGAGTTTTTGTATATTTTGAAAATGTTTAAAGAGCCATGACTAACTGAAGGTTGGGCAGGTAGGTATTGGGCTGTTTTTTTTTTAAGGTGGGCTTTTAAGGTTTGGTGTGTTCTTTCTACTCTACCTTGGCCTTGTGGGTTATGTGGGATTCCTGTATGATGGGTAATCTTACATTGCATGCAAAAAGTTTTGAATGAGAAAATGACGAAAGCTGGGCCATTACCACTTTTTATTTGATGGGGGACACCCATGATGGCAAAAGTAGAGAGCATATGATGTATGTGTTTGAGTTCTCTCCTGTTTGTGCCATAGCCCGTATATAATGGGAGTAATTATCCACTGTCACAGACATATTTCTGATGACCAAATTGGGGAATACGAGTGACCTCAATCTGCCAAAGGGCATTGGCCTTGAGGCCTCAGGCATTAGTGCCCATCATCTGAAGGGCAGGTATTGTTATTAGTGAGACACAGGACTGGCATGTTTTTAGTATCCACTGGAGTTGATTTGGGGGAGTCAGGGGAAGTGACTGTAACCCCTTAAGGTTTACGTGGGTTTTAGCATGAAAGTTTTCTGCTTCCTCAAGGTTGGCCAGGAAGATGTCTGTTGGGTTTCCACAGGAGGTGGTCTGGTCTGCTAATGCATTTTCCTGGGTGAGGGGGCCTGGTAAGAGCCTGTGAGACCTATGTGTTGCACGAATGGGGGAGGGGCTTCTTTTGCAAATGAGGTTAGACACTTTTATCAGCAAGGGTAAAAGAGAGTTTTCATCCAATCAGATAATGTGAGTTAGCAAGCCAGGGGAGTAAGTTAACAGCATAAATGCTATCTGAAGAGAGATTAAAGGGGCCTTCTTCCTCAAAGAGTGCAAGATAGATGGCACACAGTTACTTATGTTGTGGAGATTTGTCAGGAAGTTCTTTAAAAATGATGGTGGGAGGTTGATCCCCTGGGTGGTAAACAAATACCACTGCTCCTCTCTTTCCTATAACAATGGGGGGGGGGGGAACTACTGGGATTGTTTTTTTTGAAAAGAGGTGGGATGGGAGCCATTTTAGAAGGGGTATCACAGGAATCCATTTTTCACTAGGGTAGTGGTTGTCAATTTGACTGGGGAAGGCTATTAGGCTGATGGCAAATTGGGAGTGGTTCCTAAATAGCTATTGTATGTCAGCAAGGGAGAAGGGGCTTAATATGATAGTATCTAGTTCTTTGTCCAAGGTTTAGGGAGCCCGATCTCGCCCAGTTTTGATCATGGCCATGAGGGTGTCAATCTGTTAATATACGTGGCACACCACCAATGGAGGTATGGAGCCATTCCAGGACTCCTTGGGGTTGGTATAGTGCTCCCATGATAGTTGGGGAGGAGTTAAATATCATAAGCTGAACAGGCTTGTCTGGTGAGTACCAGGCAAGGGCCATATCAGAAAATATGTTATTAACCTTATTTAGTGCCTGTTTTGCCTCTGGGCTTAGGAGGCAGGGGAAGATGGGTCTTTGTCGCCTTTTAACATATCAAATAAGGGTTGTAAATCATTAGTAGGGATAGGAAGACATGGCCAGAGTCAATTGAGGTTCCCTGGAAAGCTCTGAATCAAGGCTAATGTAAGCTTCTGGGGAAAGGAGAGTGTGGGTTAAATAGGACAGGCAGAGGTGAGGGAGAGTCCCCTCCCCAGGAAAGCAATGGGTGGGATAAGTTGGACTTTATTAAGGGCAATCTTGAAGCTTGCCTCAGTGAGGGAAGGTTATTAATTGATCCCTTAGCTCAGCTGGTGAGGTGGAAGTCTTTCCATACTAGGATGTCATCCATGTAATGATAGATAAGGCCTTGATCTAAATGTGGCCTTAATACCATAGCAATTGCTTCTTGGCATATAGTAGGACTATTAGCCATATCTTGGGGCAGGACCATCCACTCAAAGTGTTTGGCAGGCTCTGCACTATTGATAGAGGGGACTGAGAATGTAAAGCACTGGTGATCTCAGGGGTGCAGGGTGATGGAAAAGAAACAATCCTTGATATCAATAACAAGGAGGGGGTGTTGGCTGGAATGGCCAACACACAGGGCAGTCCCCTGTGAGGGGCTCCCCAAATGAGCATGGCTTTATTAATGGCCCTAAGATCGTGTAGTAACCTCCATCCTCCTGAGCTCTTTCAGATTACAAATACAGCAGTGTTCCACAGGCTCCATGGAGCGGGGGCAGGGGGTGGATGTGATGAAGTTGGAGTTCTTCTGTCACTAAACTGACAGGATTTCAAGTTTCTCTCTTGGCAGAGGCCACTGTTAAACCCAGGCTGGCTCATCAGAGAGCCATTCCAGGCAGGGAGTTTCATACTTAACAGTAGCCTTTAGGATTGGGGGTGACACCAGTGAAGGTATCTCATAGTCTTCTATCTCAATGCATTCTCTTTCTACATTACTGGTGATTAGTACATCTAGGGCCTCATGGATGTCTCTCCCCAGCAGGTTAGTTGTTACATCTGCCACTAGGGGCTCAGATGAGACCTGTAGTTTCATCTGGGCCCTTCCATTTAAAGGCTTCCTTGGTAATATATGCTTGTGAAGGACCACCTATCCCCATTAATTGGGGCCCTGGAATTAATTCCCAGTCTGGAGGAACTTCAGTGATGTCATTTGCCATTTCATGGTGTCTGGTCCCTTGCAATGGTGCAAACAGAAAATAAAGGAGGAAAAAAGAAAAACCTGCAACCCCTCAAAAACATGGAGGCAAAGGCCTGATGTCCCCCAAACAACAATCATCCATCTGGGAGAGCGCACACTTACCTTGGCGTGTCTCAGAGGGTCCCTGTTCAGGCGCTAGCTGTGGGTTCCTGTGTCTTCTGGGGCCTGGCTGGAGTTTCCCCAAAGTTGTCCTAGGCAACCGTGGAGACCAAGGTTGTGTGCGCATGACAAGAGAGAGAATCACTCCCAGGAGTCAGTTTCAATGAACAGCTCTTGGTTTATTGTCAGGGAAATGGATTTATAAGCATCTTTGGGCAGGAAGAGGATCCTAAGGGGATTGGTGGGTTTAAAGGTTGCTATCCTATGCCTAGTATGGGGACATTCGTTCCAGCATGTAGGTAGACAAGGGAAGGAACTTAAACATGCTGGCTGACACAATATAAGAAGTTTCCTAGGCAACTGGCCAAAAGCCACAGGGTTGTGGGCAAAGCCTAAGTCTTATCTGAAAGTCCAGGTATCCCATGCTTGGAGAGGGAGTGGCCTTATTTCCTGCCAATCTTGGGGTCCAAGATTTTGTCTGGGGGTCCAGGCTCACTGAGACCCCCCAAGAATGGGGAAGGATCCTGGCTCACTGCAACCCCTGAGAATGGGGAGAGGAGCGACCCTGGCAGTCTGTCCCAAGATATGACCTGCGGATCAGGCTGCTGCTACCCCTCCATAGCCTGGGCCTTTGTGTCAGACAGCTTTAGGTTTACTTTAACCCAAAGCCATGTTCAGCAGCATACAACACCATGCCTGGTTTCATTACCAGATTCTACCGAACCTTCATTGAAGAATTAAAGCCAGAATTTCTCAAGTAATTTCACACGATTTAAATGGAGGGAATGATTCCTGACTTCTATGGAGTCAGAGTTACAGTAATACCAAAACTAGACAGAGATGTAACAAGAAAAGAAAATTGTAGATCAATATCCCAGATGAACTTACATGTAAAATTTCTCAATAAAATTCTTGCAAACTGAATTCAAGAACATTTCAAAAACATCACCCACCTCAGTCAAGTAGGTTTCATCCCAGGGATGCAGAGACGGTTCAACATATGGAAATCAATAAACCCAATACATCACATATATACACGTAAAGACAGAAATCACATGATCATAGTAATACACGCAGAAAAGGCCTTTGTAAAAAAAATTCTTTCATGCTTAAAACACTGGAGAACCTAGGCATGGAGAAGCCACATCTCAACACAATAATGACAATATATAATAGAGCTAAGGCTCATATCATATTAAATGGGGAAACTTGAGACATTCCTGTGGTAGTTGCAATGGATGTCCCCCAACAGATTCAGGAATTTATTCACGCTGGTAATTTGGAGTTCCAGCTACCTGGCTGGAGGAAGTGTCACTGTGGCAGAACCTGGGGCCCACTCTGAAGGGTTTCTGGGGGTGGATCTGAATTCCAGCCTAAGGTATGCAGACTACTTAAGCTATTCCTAGGGTCCCCAGAGTGTGCTTGCTAGTGGTTTTATTTTTCTTTTGCCATTATGGAACTTCCCCTGGATCTGTAAGACTGAAATAAATTCCACTCTTCCTATAAACTGTGTCTGGTTTGAAGGTTCATCCCAGCAATATGAAGATGACTATGACAGAAATTGGTACTAAAAAGTGGGTTGTTGCTTTATGATGGATCTGAACATGTGGATTTTGGTGCTTTGGAACTTTTGTTCTGGGGGAATGAACATGGACTTGGTACTTGCAACTGAAAACACCTTCCAAATGGTCAGCCAAGTTTTATGGACTGCTGTGGTAGAAGTTTGGAAATCTTAAGTGCAGAGAGAATAGTATTTGGAGGCTTTTGTTTATGAACTTTCTAAGGGGAGAAAAGGCCTCAAAAAACTTTGTTGGACCTGGGCTACTGGTATAAAAGTTGGATGCGATCTGCTGCCCATGTCCACAGAGTTTGATCAAGGTTAAATTTTTAATGGACTAATATGCTTGGCCAAAAATATAGAACTGATGCATTTAAAACTATAGAACTGATACAAGATTTAAAATTGGAGAAATTCAAACAAGTTTAAAATTTCCAAGCACAGAGACTGTTTTTAAGTTACTGAAGCTGCTCTTGTCAAATACATTAGCTTTTGGAAGGAATATGACCCAACTACTTTACACTGGAACCATGGAAAGGATGCCTGAGCAAAGACTGAATGGTAGGAATGCAAAGTGGAAGGAATCTTCAAGGTCACAATTTATTTTGTCTCTGAATTAAGAATATGGCTGTGTGTTGGGCGCTGGGGAGATGGCTTAGCAGTTATGGTGTTTGCCTGCAAAGCCAAAGGATCCCAGTTAACTCTCCAGGACCCATGGAAGCCAGATGCACAAGGGGGCACATGCATCTGAAGTTCATTTGTAGTGGTGGGAGGCCCTGTCATGCCCATTTTTCCTTCTTCCCCCCTCCCCCCGCTTATCTCTCTCAAATAAGTAAGTAAAATATTTTTTTTTAAAAAAAAGAATATGGGCCGGGCATGTGGGCACACGCCTTTAATCCCAGCACTTGGGAGGCAGAGGTAGGAGGATTGCTGTGAGTTCAAGGCCATCCTGAGAATACAGAGTGAATTCCAGGTCAGCCTGGGCTAGAGTGAAACTTTACCTCAAAATAAAATAAAAAATAAAAAAGAATATGGCTGTGTCCTGCTCACCTGGTATTGGTTACGGAAGCATGAAAAATGCAAGGAGTGGGTCACAAAGTGCACTTGGTCCCAGGAGCTGCTGCTGAGACCTGGCATGAAGCAGGGCATGATGACCCTTATAAAAGAGGCTAGTGAAGGACTGAAGGGATGGATTAGCAGTTACTGCACTTGTCTGCAAAGCTGAAAGACTCAGGTTCGATTCCACCAGGCCTCATATAAGCCAGATGCACAAGGTGGCACATGCATCTGGAGTTCATTTGCAATGGCTGAAGCCCTAGCATGCTCATTGTCTGTCTGTCTCCCCCCCCCCCCCTGGGTGTGTGTGTGTGTGTGTGTGTGTGTGTGTGTGTGTGTAAAAGAGGCTGGTAAAGCCATTGGAAGATGGTGCATGGTTTGCATGGAGACCTTAAGATGTTTTGATACACCAGAACTGGGCAAGGGCTGCCATGCAGTGCTGTTGGCTCAAGATGGAAGTTTTCCCTGGCTACTCAGCTGGAGGGGCAGAATTGGAAAATCCAGAGACTTGTCACTGGTTATGGATATTAGACTTCAACTGCAGATGTTGCCTAGTGGTTGTTGAGTTTGCATTGGTCCAGTAGCTCCTTGTTATGCTTTATAGCAATTGAAATGTTTACCCTGTGCCATTATATGTTGAAAGTATATAAGTATATAACATGTTTTGACTTTGCAGGACTCACAGTGAAGAGATCTCCTTAAATCTCAGATGACACATGGGACTCTTAAGTTGGTAAAGACTATGGGATCTTTGAATAGACTGAAAACAATATACAATGTGAGATGGTTATGAATCTATTGGGTACCAGGTGCAGAATGTGGTAGTTTGAATGGATATGCCCCAATAGATTTAGTAGTTTTATTCAAGCTTGTAACTTGGATTTCCAGCCACCTGGCTAGTGGAAGTGTCACTGTGAGCAGATCCTGGGATCCAGTCATAAGGTGTTACTGGGGGCAGATCTGTTTCTAGTCTAAAGGTATGAGGAGTGCTTGAGCTCTGCCTGAGGTTTCCAGTGTGTGTCTGGAACTAGACAGGGGTATCCACTCTCAGCACTGATTTTAAACATAGTACCTGAAGTCTTGGCTTAAGCAACAAGACAAGAGAAAGAAATAAAAGGGATACTGTAATGGGGTGCTAGGGGCCAGGAAAGTCCTTGAACCCCAAATCCCATGTTCATTTCTAATTTTAATCAAAGAGTTGAAGTTCAAAGGCTGAGAAGGATAATTATTAAATTATTATATTTATTGAGGGAAAGGCACCCATGTGGCTAGAGATTCCATTTGGAGGGCCTGGGGAAACTATGGAAAGAAGAGAGAAAAGAGAGTTCAAGGAGCTCCTACCATGTGGGGAGCTGGAGGGGATAAAGAACCCATGTGGAGAGTAAAGCCTAGGGGGATCTGCCCTTGGCTCAACCTGGCTGGGCCTGCCCTCTCAGGCCTAGCTGAGAGCAAACCTCATCCACAGCTGCAAGTTTCCAAATGGTCAGATTGCCTGCCCTCTCCTTGTAAAGGTATTTATAACCATATAGTGGTGGGCTGTCATCTGGCTCAGGTAAACCAGAGGAACAGTTAGTTGGCTAGACCTAGGGGCTATCTCAGGAAGAGGGTAACCCTGATACCAAGTTCTAGGGGCTGAACTTGATCAACAAAAATCTTTAACTCCTATGAAAGACCTCCCTCCAAGGAGGGGTCCTGGTTGTTTGTCAAGAAGCAGGTCTAGGGAACTAGAAAAGAGATAAGAAGATAAACAGATAATCTTTGATTTCTAGCAAGTGGAGAGTCCTGCCTTTTTTACCTTCAGGGGTCCAGTCACCCTAACTGTACTCCCCTCTCAAGAGAAGACACTTTAACTGCTAGAGGATAGGGGGTGATGATGTAAGATCTTGAACTACTGGAGAGGGTATCTATTCTAGAGGACTCCAAAAGTGTACTGATGGAGTGCAGGATGATAGTCTTGGAAGAAAATGTTAAGAGAGAAAAAATAAAAGTAAAACATTAATGAGAAGTGAGAACACATAAAACTGGTCACCTTTAGGTTTTTCCTGCTTGTGGACTTCTAGGCCTTGGGGAGCATTCAAGGGAAAGCAGGTAGAAGGAGTTGGATTGTCTCAGGACCATCTGAGCATCAGTTGGCTGAGATTTTCTCCTAGAACTATTCATCAAATGGCAATGTAGTGTCTGACATGGTCTGACTCTCTTTCTGTATGGCTTGTAAAACAGAAGAGATATTAGCAGAGTTATCAAGAATATAACCTTGATAATGATAAATCTACCATATTTTGTACAATGGCCTTCCAGAGTGTAGCTATTTTAATTTGTCCTGGGGGTAGCCAGAGCCAAAGGTTGGTACCATAGAACCACTGGGTGAATTGGGGGCAATAAATATGTATTTTTGGACTCTGTGTCTATTTAGTGATGTCCTGGCATAAGTTAAAAGAGATACACCATTGTTCTCAGCAAAAAGAAATCTTTTACATTAAGCAACACTTGGTCAGAGTCATCCAATATACATTTTAGATTTGAAAACCATTTTGGCATCTATGGTTGTTTTTCCTTGTTATGGAATTAGAACTATTAGAGATGGGGACAGCATGTCTTAAGGCCTTCTTAGCTCTTACTTAATATGCCACTCATATATTTGAGCTATCCCTTTATCTTTGGTTATACATTTCTCTCTGACTGTTTAAAATGAAGCAGGTAGCCAAAACTTAATCAAGGATTAATTTTGGAGGTCACTAGTGGCTCTCCAAAGGAGACTTTAGGGACCTGAGGTTAGCTCTATAGCTTCTCCAATACTGGTGTTGTCTGTTAGGATGAGTCAGGGACATGCTGGCCAAGTAGTTTTCCCTTCTTTGGGAAGCCAGAAGGACTGATTTGTCATAAATTGTGACTCTCTCGTTTAGAATGTAAATATTTTCATTTCTGGGTCACCGTATCCTCCCTCATCAGGAAGACAGGTGACTTACCAGGAGCTAGTGTAGAAATGCCCCATCATCTCCAGAGGCCACATGACCTTGGAGCAGTGACCAAAATATTGGCCTTTTTAGCTCCAGTGAATCTAATTGGCTTTGGCTTCTACACTGGTCATTAAAAGTTAGAATGGAAGGTACATCAACCTGGATGTGTGTACATATATAGCACATTTGATTACTAAGCCATCTCATTAAAGAATGGCACAACTGAGTTTGCGGCCACGCTGAGACTACATAGTGAATTCCAGGTCAGCCTGAGCTAACATGAGACCCTACCTCCAAAAAAACAGAAAAAAAGAAAAGAATGGCACAGACCTTAAAGTCATTTTGTCCAAACTTTTTTAAGTTTAGTTGTCATGTGGCAGCATAGGCCATACCTGAAGCATAGAAAGTAGGCACATCTTATCCTTTAAATATCTAAGAGTTATAAATGCAGGCAGAACCTGTTACTAGTCTTGAAAACAATACAAATCTAAACCAATTTTATATTTGACTGAGTTAAAATTTTATCTTTAAGAAGAATTTCCTTTTCCAATATTAGTATATTTTCTTTTTTAATTTTTAAAACATATTTATTTATTTATTTGAGAGAGAGAAACAGAAAGGAAGAAGCAGATAGAGAAAAAGAGATAATGGGCATGCCAGAGCCACTAGCCACTGCAAACAAACTCCAGATGCACGTGCCCCCTTGTGCATCTGGTTTACATGGGTTCTGGGGAATCAAACCAGGGTCCTTAGGCTTTGCAGGCAAATGCCTTAACTGCTAAGCAATTTCCCCAGCCTTTATGTTAGCATGTTTTCTAATTGTCCACTTAGGTCTCTGGAGAAAAGTAATGAGCAATTCCTGTTCTCCCAGTATTGTCTAAGTGAGCCCAGTTTTTAAGGAGACAGGCTAGCAGAGACTTTTGGGGTATCTTGGAAGGTGACTATCCCATCTGAAACAAAGTAGAGGAAAGTGAAAGAAGACTCTAGAGTCAGGTTATACCCCATCCTGTCTCCAGTCTTCTTGGTTGGAGAATGTTTTGTCTTCCACATGACAGAGAAAATGGGAGATCCAGGGTGGATCAATACAACAAGAGAAGATCACCAAGTACCTATCATGAGATGTGTCCCCTCCACCAACCACATCTGCTGGGGCCCAGGAGTCACTGCAGAGGAGATGACTCAGTGGTTAAAGATGGTTGCTTATAAAACCTGGTAGCCTGGGTTTGATTCCCCAGTACCAACATAAAGCCAGATGCACAAAGTGGCACATGCATCTGGAGTTCGTTTTCAGTGGCAAGAGGCTCCAGTGCACCCATATGCTCATACATATAGTCTGTCTCTCTGAAATAAAATTAATAAAAGTATAAAAGCACCAGAGATCCACAGGCTACAGAGAATTAAACACTAAATCAGATTTCTAACATGTCCATCAAGGCTCAGGGAACATGGAGGAAGAAGGGACAGAAAGATTGTAAGAACCTCAGGGTGGGTGGGATTAACCTAAGGTACCATCTCCCCTCCCCACAGAGACTGAGTGAGGCCTTCATGACTTCACATGATACCCATAACCCCATTAATGATGGCTCCCCAGTGGAATGGAGATATAAAAATATAACCTTGTTTTAAATTATAAACAAGCAGGGAAGATTTTGTCCAGCATAGGAATGACTGTCCAGTGCAGCATGGAGGGGCCTCTCTAGGAGCAGACCTCCAGCCCAGAGAAGCAGGAGGAGCTCAGCTCAATGTAGGAAGGACAGGGTTCAGGGGAACCAGTGGAGAGCACCTAGACGGTATGGGCCCTCGCCATAATGCCTCTGAAGACAGGGTGCAAAACCGATTTCAGTTTTAGAAGTGTGAGTCCCTGGGCCAGGAGTCCCTCACCTCAGTGCAGAAGGACTTAGGCCAGAGGGCAGGGGCACTGTTGCTACTAATGGTCTTTTCCATCACTGTAATGAGAAGCATGTCTGTCTTAGATCATTCTTGGATAAAATGCAAACCCTATCCTATCACTGCTTCCTGCTCAGTCTGCAGGCAACCCTGTCAGGAATCTACCTACACCTGTAACTTTATATCACAACCTGTTTTTCTTTTCGGTATATTTTTCCCCTTTGAAATTTAGTTACAATTTGTCACTTAAAGACAATGGTCATTAGGGTGTGGTGGCACAAACATTTAATCCCAGCACTCAGGAGGATTCCCATGAATGTGAGGCCACCCTGAGACTACATAGTGAATTCTAGGTCAGCCTGGACTAGAGGGAGATCCTACCTTAGGGGAAAAAAACAAAAACAAGGGTCATATTGGTTTTTTTTTTTTTTTTTCTTAATCTAGTGAAGTCCAGGTCAGCCTGAGCTAGACCCTACCTCAAAAAACAAAACCACCACAATAGGTTTCCCATCATGGACAGGGTCAGCCTAGCATCTATTTGCAAAAAAGCAATTTTCCATGTATATGCCAGGTCAAAGGTTACATGCAACAAACTAAACTACCCTGGCACATACCTGTAAATTCTAGCATTAGTGAACAGAGGCAGGAGGAGCCAGAGTTCAAGACTAGCCTGGGCTACTAAGTGAGGTCCTGTCTCCAAAAGGAAAGTTACAACTCATCAAAAAGGACCACTGTTGTTAATGGGTAAAGATGTCCAGGCCATGTCTTTAAAAACTGTTTCTCTTAGCTTGCAAACACAAAGAGAAAGCTTGGAGAGATCAACTGAGCTGAAGCACGAAGTCAACTGAGCTGTAAAACCATCAACTGTTCACAAGAGGTTGAGAATGTCAACAAAGCCCTGGGTTAACATGTAGCCTGCACAGTTCAGAGACCAACAATTGTAATCAATGTGCTATGTCAATTTCAAGATTGAAAGCTAATTCCAAAGGTAGTAAGTGTTGGCCAAAATGACATGATTAACTTCAAAAGGAACTCAATGCCTATTTCTACCAACAGCAGCAGAGAAGCAAAAGGCCCTACTTGGCTCCACAATGTGCTCCCTGGGAGTCCACAGGTCCCTCAAGGCGGCAGCCACAGACATTTTTTTCCTGTGCCAGAGGCCATGGCTGCACGATCCCTATCCTGGAGGCTTGCGAGGGACCTGACTGGAGCCCAGCGAGCAGCCTTCTTCTATCCCTTCTCCCTCCCTGGTTGCCGTATCTCAGGCATTTGGTCCCAGGCATCTTTGGACGTGGCTGTCAGGTACCAGACCAGCAGCATGCTCCGTTCCTGCACCCATGCAAGCTCATGATCAAGCCCTGCTCCAACTTCCGCCTCTTTGCAGCCCCATCCCCGGCAAGGGATGACCAGGGACCTGCAGGTCACCTTCCACAGCTCATCCCGCTCCTGCATGGGTCCCCAGCCACCATCTCCAGGGCAGCCCTGAGCCAAAGTTCCCAAGTGACAGGAGGGAGGCTTGGAGCGTCCCAGGGGCAGAGATGGGACCCAGAGTCCATCCGCCACCCCAGACAGGCCGTCCCCTCTCCCAGTGTGAGAGGGACGAGCCACCTGCCACCCTGTCCATGGGTGTGGGTGATGGTGCAGGTCCTCATCAACTTCAGCTCTCAGGGAAGATTTCGACCAAGGCTGCCAGGCTGCGGCTGGGCTGTGCGGATGTCGAGGGCATGTGGCTCCACTGCTGCCGGCTCCACCCACGCCCAAGAGTCATCTCAGTGAGAGGCCAATATTTGCTCACTGGTTTCTCTAAATTCTCAATCATTTCAATGCCACTCTCATGGTAATACTGTGTTGAGCCCCCCACTGTGAGTGAAACCTTTTCCTGTTTTCAGGATTATCTTACTAGAAATTTCCTGAATAGAAGTGAGTACCAGCTGTAGAGGTCCTTAACAGTACAGTCAGAACACCTTCTAGAACATGCTATTTGCATTCCTAATCTGACAACAAGGTGGGAGCCTCGTTTCATCTGCTCCTCCATGATGAGTATGACCTGAATATTCTCTAATTCCACATTTCCTTTTTTTTTTTTTACAAAGAGAAAGAAAGAGGCAGAAAGAGAGAATGGGTGCGCCAGGGCCTGTCAGCCACTGTGAAAGAACTGCAGAAGCCTGGCCCCTGTGTGCATGTGCGTCATTGCACGCTTGCATCACTGTTTCTGGCTACATGGGACCTGCAGATTCAAACGTGCATTCTTAGGCTTCCGCAGGTAAGCACCTTAACTGCTAAGCCATCTCTCCAGCCCTCCTATGTTTTTTGATTTTGGAAAATACACAGTATTGTAAATATCTTCAACTCTAATAAATTTCTTCCATACCAATATGTATAACAGGGAGAAGGAACATTCCTTGATATACTTATTTTGCAATTTAATAAATGATTTATTGGGTTGGAGAGATGGCTTAGCAGTTAAGGTGCTTGCCTGTGAAGCCTAAGGACTCTGGTTCAATTTTGCAGGACCCACATAAGCCAGATGCACATGGTAGCATATGCATCTGGAATTTGTTTGGATTGGCTAAAGGCCTTGGCATCATGCCCATTCTCTCTCTCTCTCTCATAAATAAATAAAACATAAAACTTTTATTGACAATTTTTATACATGAACATAATGCAATTTGGTAAGAATTGCCTTTAAATATGTCCTTTTGTTCCCCACCCCAATTTCATTGAGCTCCTCCTTCTTTCCATATGCCCTCTCTTATTTTTGACTTTTCCCTCTCCCCCCTCCATGATACATGTTGAAATGTTGATGAGCTAAATTTTGTGGAGATCTTGTGGAGGAAGTGACAGCTCCTTTAAGGTCATAAGCTAACAGTCACTTCATGTGTGTGTCCAGAAGATAGCGTCCCAAAGTGCTCCTCCCCATCCCCTGGTTCTTACATTCCTTCCACCCCCTTTCCACTATATTCCCTGAGCCTTGGAGGATGTGGTAAATGAGCCTATTTCCAAAGGTCACAGTCCTTAGTGGGGAAGCCACTACTGTTGGTTGACAAAGTGGGTATATAATACCCTCCCACTTACTCCTGAAATATTTATGTTGTTTTATCCCCATAGATTAGTAGTGATCGCACCACTGGTAGGAAAGGTTTCTTTTTGCAGATGGGCTGAATGGGCTAGGAAAACTCAAAACTAATCAAGTTCTGAGAGTAAGTGGAAGTTGAATACTTAGTGCTAAATGACACATTTTGCAATTTTTGTTTGTTTGTTTGTTCCTTGGTATTCAAGGTAGGGTCTCACTCTAGCTCAGGCTGACCTGAAATTCACTATGTAGTTCTCAGGCTGGCCTCAAACTCACAGAAATCTTCCTCCCTCTGCTCCCAAATGCTGGGATTAAAGGTGCGCACTTCCATGCCTGGCCTTCATTTTGCAATTTTTTAATTATTTTTACTTTTGGCAACTTCCATAATTCTAGACAATAAGCCACAGTAATTCCCTCCCTCCCCCATCCCCTTCACAACTCCACTTTCTATCATACCTTCTCCTTCTCTCCATCAGTCTCTCTCTTTCCTAATGTCATCATCTTTTCCTCCTATTATGATGGTATTGTATAAGTAATGTCAGGCACTGAGAGGTCATGGATATCCAGGCCATTATGTGTCTGGTAGAGTGCATTTTAAGGAATCCTACCCCTCCTTTGGCTCTTACATTCTTTCCGCCGCCTCTTCCGCAATGGACCCTGAGCCTTGGAAGGTGTGATAGAGATGTTTCATTGCTGAGCATTCCTCTGTCATTTCTTCTCAGCAATCCTACCTTGCACTCTTCTTGAGGATTAATGACATAGGCTATCATGCCTGGCTTCCAGTGGCTTTTAAACTGATCAAGACCTATTGAAAGAAATGTGTGTACATTTATGTGTAATTCACAAATAAATCACTATTCAGTGGCAACCCTTTCTGGGTGCTGTGTATTCTACTAGTGTAAGATGGACTACTTCATGTAGTTTGGAAAATATTACTGCACTGTCTGATTAGAAATGTGATGAAGTGACCTATGTTAAGTGATTTTTTTTTTTTTTTTTCAGTCCTCTGGGGTTACAGTCATGCATTCAGCTTGCCTTGATCTCTGGTGTTTGTAAAGCCCATCCTAAGACTTCCCTGCAGAGATTTTTCCAAGATTTTCCTGCCAATTGGCACCTACGGTTTCAATATGAATGTATGTGCCCTAGCCTCAAGCACTTTTTTTTTAAATTTATTTATTTGAGAGCGGCAGACACAGAGAGAAAGACAGATAGAGGGAGAGAGAGAGAATGGGCGCGCCAGGGCTTCCAGCCTCTGCAAACGAACTCCAGACGCGTGCGCCCCCTTGTGCATCTGGCTAACGTGGGACCTGGGGAACCGAGCCTCGAACCGGGGTCCTTAGGCTTCACAGGCAAGCGCTTAGCCGCTAAGCCATCTCTCCAGCCCTCAAGCACTTTTTATTAAGGTTAAGCTTCCTACTTAAGTCCTCAGAAACCTGGTGGAGGAAGTGTTGCTGGGGGTAGATCTTTTATTCCAGCCCTAAGTTATGTTAAGAGAGCCACTTTAAGCTCTGGTTGTTCATTCTTGCTGCCTATTGGTTATGTCTCTCTTATGCCATTGATGATTTTCCCCTGGATTCTGTAAACCTGAAATAACCCCTTTCCCCCCATATGCTGCTTCTGGTCTGATGTTTGTTCTAGCAAAGACAGGTAACTGCAACAGACAGTGGGTACTGAGAATGCGGTCACTGCTGTGATCAATCTGACTATGTGGACTTTGGTCTTTTGTAATGTGTTTGCAGAAGGAATGTGGAAGGATTTGGTGCCTTGGATGAAGAAACCTTGAAGTGCTATAAAACAGAGCTTTATGGGCTATTCTGGTGAGACTTTGAAAATGCTAATTTCAGACAGTTATGGACTGAGAAGGCTTAGTTTATGAACTTTTAAAGGGGAAAGAAAAAACTTTGTTGGAACTGGGGGGGTGGGAACTGGCTGCCTATTTCTGCCCATGCCCTGAGAATTTGATTAAGCTTGAAATTAAAAGTAAATGGGCTGCTGTGTTTGACAGAAGGTATAGAACAGAAAGTTATGAAAAATAAACAGTTTATCACATGCAAAAATAAGGCAAGTTTGAAGTTAGCAGCCATAGAGACTGGTTTTAAGTTACTGAGGCTACAGTAGTTGAGCAGATTACCATCTTTAAAAGTGGGCCAACATTTTTTTTTTTTTTTTTTTTGCATTGAAGAAAAGGAAATCATGCCCTGAGAGTGAGCAACTGAAAAGAGGTGACTTGAAGGAAGACCCGGTGAAGGAGCATGCTGCTCTCTGAGGTCACTGTTTGTCTCCTCCCCCTCCCCGCCCCCGCATACACACTCCCCCAGGTTTGCAAACTTTTCTGTCTCACACCTGGTGCTAGTTCTGGAAAAATGAAATATCCAGGGAAACAGGTCATGAAGTGCAACACGATTTTATTTTGTGGAGAAGGTACCTGGGAAAAGTGAAGCAAGTTTGCCTGCGAAGCCTAAGGACCCAGGTTCGATACCCCAGTACCCACATAAGCCAGATGCACAAGGAGGTGCACGCGTCTGGAGTTCCTTTGCAATGGCTATAGGCCCTGACGTGCCCATTCTATCTGCCTTTCTCTTTCTCACTAATAAGTAAATATAATAAAATATTTTTAAAATTTACAACAGCATGTAGACTATTCACAGTATGGAGACCCACACACCAGTTCCCTTCAGAAACATGTTGCTGACACACTGAGAAATAATGCTTTTTCCAGTTCTACAGGTAAATCTTAAAATTCAGTCAAGCTGCACCCAATCTTAACTGTCACCGCTCCCCATCAACTGTGGCCTGGAAGTTGTAAAGCAGGGGTTTAGGTGGCATCCGATAAATAGTCATTCACTGCTTGACGCTGGGAGAATCCTCCTAAAGTAGCATCTCTCCTTTAGGACTGCCAGCTACGAGGTAGGTTTGGGGAGACTCACCCCTTCGCCGTGCCGCGGCGTCGCTGCAGGAGAAAGCAGCCGCTGCTCTTCTGGGTCCCCCAGAGCTTCAGGCCATCCTTCCCCAGCACCTCCCCGGGCTTGAGCCACATCGCGGCGACTGGACTTCAACCATCTGGTCGCCCGCAGCATCGCTCAGGAGGAGGAGGAGACTGTTGGGGACTGCAGCTGCAGAGTCTGGAGACACACCAGCAACCGACTGAGCTCGGGGAGTGCACGTGGCTGCGGGAAGACCACGCCCCAGCCGCGGCCCCGCCCCAGGAAGACCACGCCCCAGCCGCGGCCCCGTCCTTAGGAAGATCAGCCACCAGCCGTGTCCCCGCCCCAAGAAGAAGAAGCTCCAGCCCAGCCGCGGCCCCGCCTGGAAGGCCATGCGTAAGCCCAGCCAGCCCCCACGCCCGCAGGAAGACCACGCCCTATAGGCTTAGGCCGTGGGGCAACAGAGTACCCAGCTGCTTTTCTATGTCTCCTTTGAGGGAGCCTGGGATAGAGTTGTCTCTGCTCCCTTCACACTGGGAGGTGGAGGAGAGACCTAAGGAAATCATCTTGTTATTTAAGCTGCTAGATGCCCAGCACAAAACATTTACCTAGGAAGGACTATGCAAGAATGCAGGTCAGGAAATTGGTATGTTTTCTAAGAAACTTAGTGAATAGATAATTCTATTTTCTTTGCAAATAGAAGGTGGGAAAATAATTCGCAATATTTTTATTATTAATCTTTATTACACAAGCTCCTATGATCAATTAAGGAAGGTTGTTATGGCTAGGAGGTTTGTGGGACTGGTTTCTTTTTTCTTTTTTTCAACCTTGAACTTTAATTGGAAACATTTTCAGATGTTTGAGGAAAAGCATCCTGTTGAAAGGGGTCCTTGTGCTTGTCTTCTGGCCTCCCTAGTGCATATATAGTTTTTTGTTGTTGTTCATTTGGGCTTTTATTTCTTCTTTTGTGTATGGATTTCTGTGCTTCTGTTTATGTGTTTGTGAGTGTACGTGTGTGTGTGTGTGTGTGTGTGTGTGTACATCCATATATGTACTCATAGGAGGCAAAAATTTAGTATTAGGTATCTTCCTTAGTCACCCTCCACCTTATTTTTTCTTTTTTTTTTTTTTTTTTTTTTTGAGGTAGAGTTGACCTGGAACTCACTATATAGTCTCAGGGTGGCCTCGAACTCATAGTGATCCTCCTACCTCTGCCTCCCAAGTGCTGGGAATAAAGGCCTACGACACCATGCTGGGTTTCTTTCTTTCTTTTTTTTTTTTTTAGCCCAGGCTCCTCATTAAACCTTGAGATCACTGGTACAGCTAGACCTGCTGGCCAGCTGGCCCCAGGGGCCCTCCTGTCTCCACTTCCCCAGGGCTGGGATTTCAGGAAGTACTTTAGCCACTGGCTTTTGATAAGTAGTGAGGATCTGAACTGGTCCTCGTGCCTGCAGAGCAAGCACTTGACTGGCTAGCCCACCTCTCTAGCCCCTAGATGTGGATTGCTGAAGCCTACCCCTATGTTTGTCATTGCCTCCAGCACCATAAGAGCAAACTCCCAGCAGAGGACAGGAGAATCCAAGACCAGCAAGGGAAGGAGAGCAGAAAAACAGCGTACACCAGGGAGTTAGGAAATTTTGCCCAAATGCATTGGGAAGACGCAAAGGATCAGGTATGGGACAGTCTCCTTGACTTTTGTTCCAAGAAGAATAGCATATGAAACTGGATTAAGTACTCAAAACATTCACTTGTGATCATTACTTGATGTATTATATATTGGGATAATGAAATTATTTTGGAAACTATCATGGTGTTTATGTGAATACACTGAAACCTACTTTTTAAAACAATTTTTATTAACATTTTCCATGATTATAAAATATATCCAATGGTAATCCCCTCCCTCCCCACCCCCACACTTTCCCATTTGAAATTCCATTCTCCATCATATTACCTCCCTATTACAATCATTGTAATTACATATCTACAATATCAACCTATTAAGTATCCTCCTCCCTTCCTTTCTCTTCCCTTTATGTCTCCTTTTAACTTACTGGCCTCTGCTACCAAGTATTTTCATTCTCACACAGAAGCCCAATCATCTGTATCTAGGATCCACATATGAAAGAGAACATGTGGCGCTTGGCTTTCTGGGCCTGAGTTACCTCACTTAGTATAATCCTTTCCAGGTCCATCCATTTTTCTGCAAATTTCATAACTTCATTTTTCTTTACCGCTGAGTAGAACTCCATTGTATAAATGTGCCACATCTTCATTATCCACTCATCAGTTGAGGGACATCTAGGCTGGTTCCATTTCCCAGCTATTATAAATTGAGCAGCAGTAAACATGGTGGAGCACGTACTTCTAAGGAAATGAGATGAGTCCTTTGGATATATGCCTAGGAGTGCTATAGCTGGGTCATATAGTAGATCAATTTTTAGCTGTTTTAGGAACCTCCACACTGTTTTCCACAATGGCTGGACCAGATTGCATTCCCACCAGCAGTGTAGAAGGGTTCCTCTTTTTCCACATCCCCGCCAACATTTATGATCATTTGTTTTCATGATGGCAGCCAATCTGACAGAAGTGAGATGGAATCTCAATGTAGTTTTTTTTTTTAAATTTTTTTTTTGGTTTATTTTTATTTATTTATTTGAAAGCAACAGACAGAGAAAGGCAGAGAGAGAGAGAGAATGGGCGCACCAGGGCTTCCAGCCACTGCAGACGAATTCCAGACGCGTGCGCCCCCTTGTGCATCTGACTAACGTGGGTCCTGGGGAGTCGAGCCTCGAACTGGAGTCCTTAGGCTTCACAGGCAAGCGCTTAACTGCTAAGCCGTCTCTCCAGCCCTCAATGTAGTTTTAATCTGCATTTCCCTGATGACTATTGATGTAGAACATTTTTTTTTAGATGCTTATATGCCATTCGTATTTCTTCCTTTGAGAATGCTCTATTTTGCTCCATAGCCCATTTTTTGATTGGCTTGTTTGATTCCTTGTTATTTAACTTTTTGAGTTCTTTGTATATCCTAGATATTAATCCTCTATCAGATATATAGCTGGCGAAGATTTTTTCCCATTCTGTAGGTTGCCTCTTTGCTTTTTTCACTGTGTCCTTTGCAGTGTAAAATCTTTGTAATTTCATGAGGTCCCAGTGATTAGTCTGTGGTTTTATTGCCTGAGCAATTGGGGTTGTATTCAGAAAGTCTTTGCCAAGACCTATATGTTGAAGGGTTTCCCCTACTTTTTCCGTGAAAGCTACTTTTAAAAATAGTTCGCAGAGGCTGGAGGATGGCTTAGCAGTTAGCAGTCTTGACTTCAAAGCTAAAGGACCCATATTAAAGTCCCCAGAACCCACATAAGCAAGATGTACTAGGTAGTACATTTATCTGGAGTTTGTTTGCAGCAGCTGGGGGCCCTGACATGCCCATTCTCTCTCTCTGTCTCTTTCTCCCTCTCTCAAATAAATAAATAAAAATTTAAAAAATTTTAAATAGCTTGTAGAAAACAATAATGCAAATTATTCTTGCTCAAGTGGATGTAAGTAAATTTGGCCCATATGGATAACCCTGATATGATTAGAATATGAATATTTTTCAATGATTGTAATTTATATGTAACTTATGTGTTACATGACAATGTTTTTGTTTATCATATCTTTACTATATTTATATTTATCGCATATAACACATTAAATTATATGCCTATACATCTGCTCTTCAAATCCTCCTTTGAACTAGTCTTAACATCTTTCTGTTTCCTTCATCCATGATGCAATTGAATAAAATCATTGATGCGGGCTGGAGAGATAGCTTAGGGGTTAAGGTGCTTGCCTGCAAAGCCAGAGGACCCAGGTTTGATTCCCCAGGACCCACATAAGCCAGATGTGCAAGGTGGCACATGCATCTGGAGTTCATTTGCAGCAGCTGGATGCCCTGGCATGCTCATTTTCTCTCTCTCTCTCTCTCTCTCTCTCTCAAATAAATAAATAAATAAAAATCTTTGATGCATGTGCACTTTGTGTTTCAGTAAAACCATGCTTTTAACATCTTGAAAATTAAACTTCAGTAATAAGAAGGGGCATGTGAGAGCTGGGCATGGTGGCACATGCCTTTAATTCCAGTACTCCGGAGGCAGAGGTAGGAGGATCGCTGTGAGTTCAAGGCCACTCTGAAACTATATAGTGAATTCCAGGTCAGCCTGGGCTAGAGTGAGACATTACCTTGAAAATCAAAAAAAAGGAAGAAAGAAAGAAAGGGCATGTGACTGGGAAATTGCTGTAACTAATTTGTGATAGTTGAACTATGGAAGAAGGAGAAATGAAAGGACCTTCTTCATAGATACTTCTCATTTCCTCCCTAAACATATTCCAACCCCAAGAGAAGATGCTAGTCCCTTGGCCTGACGCTCTTGGCCAGTCACACAAGGAGAAGCTAGCCCAGTCTAGGACACATCTGCCTGCTGAGAACACCCAAGCAAGGGACATCTCTTCCCTGTGGCCACAACCTCAGCAGTGACTGGCAGTCTGAGAAAGATCATAGGAACAAGGCACTGAGCATGTGTGACAGTGACAAAGAGATTCAGGATGAAAGCACACCTTGGGTTCAAGGCAGCGGGACAAACGCTGGCTTGTGGTAACATGAACAGAGCTGACAGGAGACTGCCGGACTCTCCTCTCACAGGAGCTTCATGCTCTCAGGGTAATGATAAGGAGATGAAAACATTACTTTGCTCTGACCAGAACCTATTATATTGAATTATCATACTGTGTGCCATAAATATACAGTGATCACATGTTAATCAAAAAGTGTCACCACACCTGGTGGCACACATGGGAAATCACAGCACTCAGGAGGTAGAGGCAGAAGGATCATGAGTTCAAGGCCAACATGCCCTACATAATTATGGGCTACAAAAGAAGATCCTGTCTCAAATCTAAAATTGTTAGAAAGGTAGTGACTCACACCTGCGATCCCAGCTAGTCAATTCCAGACTGGACAATTTAGGCAGACTTTGTCTGAAAAACAAAAATAATGAAGGGCTGGGGATATAGCTCAACAGCAGGGTGTTTACATAACATGTGGAAGGCCTTCTGCTTAAAGCCCAGTGCCAGAAAAAAAGTTGTTAAAATATGTAAAGAAATATTACTTTTCATGACTTTCACTCAGTAGTCTCTGGCCTTGAACTCACAGTAATTCTCCTACTTCTGCTTCCCCAGTTCTTGGATTAAAGGTGTGTGACACCATGTCCAGCTCTTACTGTGACTTACTTATTGTACTGTGTATATACATATCACATTGCACTATGTATATACATATACATATCCCCATGTATTTATACAAGTAAAAATTTTTATGGTACTGGGGATTAAACACAGGGCATCACATATTTTAGGTAATTGCTGCACCGCTAAGCTAATGTCCATATAGAAATAACATTTTTCAAAAATGAAAAATAGGGATTTGTGGGGGTGAATCAGCAGGTAAGAATATCTGTTATTTAAGCATGAGGGCCTGAGACCACCTAGTTCAAGTTCTCAAGGACCCACGTGAAAAGTTGGGTGTGGGCTGGAGAAATGGCTTAGTGGTTAAGGTACTTGCTGGCAAAGTCTAAGGATCCTGGTTCAATTCCCCAGTAGCCATGTAAGCCAGATGCACAAGATACTGCTTGCATCTGCAGTGCATTTTCAGTGGCTAGTGGCCCTAGCACACCCATTCTATCTCTATCTACCTCTCTCTGAAATAAATAAGTTTTTTAAGTTGGGTGTGGGCAGGAGATAAAGCTTAGTGGTTAAAGGACTTGCCTGAGAAGCCTAAAGATACATGCTCAATTTCCCAGATCCCATGTAAGGCAGATGCACAAGGTGATGCATATGCAAGGCCGTGCATGTGCACAAGGTGGCACGCACATCTGGAGTTCAATTTCAGAGGCTAGGGGCCCTAGCATGCTAATTCTGTGTCTCTCATTCATTAAAAAATGAAAAAAAGTTTGGTGTGAACAAGCAGGTATGTAACCCAAATCCTGTAGTACACATATTGCAGAACACTAACCAGAAGAACCTATGGGAGGAAAGGGTTTATTTCAGACTTACAGATTCCAGGAGAAGGTTCATCATGGCAGAAGCTGACTCACTTCATACATCCATGGCAGAGGTGAAAGGCAGAGCTCAGGATGACACTTGATGCACAGGTCTCCCCACAAACACAAGTTGATTCTGAATGACACATTAGGGCTGGACTCAAGATCCACCCCCAGTGATACTTCCTCCAGTAGGACTCTGCTGGAGACATAAGAAGAAAGTTTAATCTTAATCAAAGGCTTAACATGAGACTATGGGCGACATTTACAGTCAAACCCACATTCTGCCCAGGCACCCATAGACTCATGATCATCTTACTATACAAAATACTCAGTCCAAATTCAAAAGTCCCCATAGTCTTTACCAATTTTATTCATTTATTTCACAGAGAGAAAGAAGCAGGGAGAGAGAGAATGGGCAAGCCGGGGCCTACAACTGCTGCATACAAACTCCAGACAGTGCCCTGTAAGGTTTGGGAGTGACAAAGACCACACAAACCACTGTGAGGCAAAGATGAAAGTTTTTATTTGGGAAAAACATGAGCTGCCAGGGCTGACTCTCAAGAGGAAATCACAGCCAACCTGAGTTTTCAGGTTTTCAGTGGGCCTTACAGGGCTTTTTTAGAGGGGGGAAGGTGAGGAAGGAAAAAGAACTCCTTTGTTAAGTTGAATAGAACAGTTCCTTTAGGGAAGATCATTACATTAACCATTTAAAATAGCTAGGATATGGCACCAGAACAGTGATCATGTGATTTATGAGGTAAGGGAGCAGAAATCCATGACCTGGGGCATTGTTAGGCAAGGAGGGGATAATGACTGGGTGGTTTCTTGAGGAATGTGGATAATCCTCTTCCTTATGCCTGTGTCACCATTCTGCTGTCCTTGGTGACTCCATCTTGGGAGCCTGTCCCGACCTAACATGCACCACCTTCTGCATCTGACTGACATGGGTCCTGGGGAATAGAACCTGGGTCCTTAGGCTTTGCAGTCAAGTGCCTTAACCACTAAGTCATCTTTCCAGCCCCCATCTGTGTTTTTGAAATCAGTTTTCTTTGCTGCACAAACACCACAAGCCCTCGGTATTTTCTATACAGTTTTGCTAGCTGCAAAATTATTTCACTGTAAATTAAATTTGATTCATGAGATAATTGTCAAAAAGGAACCTGCTAGAAATAAATCTGAACACCTGATCTTGAAATGTAATAAAATCTAGAAAAAAGTAAAAATTTACTGCCAAAGCTTTCCATATTCCATGCAACAAGGTAGCTCACATGGAAGAATTTGCAGCCATCCAACTTCAGCTGTGCAATTTTGTAATGTTACAAATTGAGAGGAAACTAGGTTAACTATCGTACTGCTTTTACTGCATGATGTCTTTTTGCACTGAAGCAATACTGTTCCGCACACTGTCACACAATTATCAAAGGCATAAATATAAAACTCTACCCATGAATGTACTGAGCTGATACAATGAAACAGCCAACAATGATCATTAAGAACATCAATTACCCTGCCAAAAAGTGGAACCACAAATACTTATGTTCTGCCCAGTTCTCGGCACCCCCAGTGACCACCAAGAACCAAACAAGTATGCAGGGCAAGGAGCTTTATTTCGGGCTTAAGCTTGGTCTCTTGACTTCACCAACACAGTGGATCCGTACAAGAGCCCGGAGTAGTGGGAGAGTATGGTTTTTATAGGGATTTGAACATAGAAGAAGGGGATGGGTACATGATTGGTTGATTTCAACAGATGTGCCTTCTCCTGACACTCGGGCATCTGCTCCGTGCGTCTTGGTGTTCACTTATGTAGGATATATTCTAGTTTTTCCCTTGCCTTGGCTCACTAGAGCTGAGAGTCTTTCTTATTGCCAGTAGTCTAGTGCCAAGTACAGAACCTGGCATGTAGTCAGTGCTCAGTAACTCACTGTGGGTGAAGGAGGAGGAAAGAATGGGACAGAAGGGGCTTGTGCTCAGTGTAAGAGGTGCCACATAAGGTGATGGAGGTTCACATGGCCCTGGGCTTGCAGTGGTTGGACTTGGAAATTTTCAGCTTCAGGATGGTCCAAAAGTGCAGCCATGTGACTATTTTACTCTTTGTTACAGCTCCAGGGGACATTAGGTGCTTTATAACCAATATAATTACAGTCTGTGTTACATGATTGTACCCAGTCTGTAAAGGCTGATGTCACTGCTGAGCACGTTTAGTGTAGTCTAGGCTCAGCTGTGATGCTCAGCAGGGGGATTGTTGCATGTTACGTGTGTGTGTGTGTGTGTGTGTGTGTGTGTGTGTCAAGGCAGGCCCAGTCCTCCAGGTTAGAGCTCTGTCACCTCCTGCTCACTTCTGGGTATGTGTGTGTAATCCTGTTTGTGACTCTGTGGCTGCACATGTGTGCACATGCACATTTTCATGTGTCCTCAGGCATGCTGTGCAATTTTTTTTTTTTGTGTGTGTGTGTGTGTGTGTGTGTGTGTGTGTGTGACAGGGCCTTTTATTGTCCTGGAGCTTGCCAATTATACAGGGCCCCCAAGGTCCTCTTGTCTCTTCGTCCCCAGCCCTAGGATTACAAGTGCATGCCACCAAGCTTGGCATTCTCATGTGGGTTCAGATAGACAAGCACGTTGCTGAATGAGCTGTCTCCCCAGTCCTAAATGCATTTTTGACTTACAAAAATTTCAACTTAGGATGAGTTGATTGGAACATATCCTCTTTGTAAGTCAGGGGACATCTGCAATTACAAATGAGCGTGCTGGGGCCTTTTCTGATAAGCCTGGGAATAGATATCCTACAGCAAGTCATGGTTTAGGATTACATGTTTCTTCAAAAAAAAAATATATTTATTTATTTAAGAGGCAGAGAGGGAAAGAAAGACAGATAGAGAGAGGATGGGCAGGCCAGGGCTTCTAGAGACCCTTCTGCCTCTTACCTTGGCTGGATGGAGCTGGACTGTTGTTTGTTTGACAGCCTTTAATGTCTCTGAGGTTAGTCTATCCCGTGTCTTATTTTGGAAATATAACTGAAATCGACCCACCACTGGCACTTGTCAGGACTAAACTCATGTCAAGCCAGTGGGTTTGGCTGGCATCACTCTGTGCTGGGAAGTCACTGGAAGCTGGGCATTGTCCCACTGCCAGGTGCCTTCATCTGACTAGGACGCTTCTGCCGAAGTAGAGATGACTGAAGTGACTGAGTTTACTGAGCTTTTTGTTGATGGTATTGCCTGATGCTTTGGTAGTGTGGTGAAGATTTTAGTTGCCCTTAAAAGAAACTCACTTATTATATATGATTTCACACCTTTGTGTCTTAAAATATATTTACTTTAAAAGGGATATTGTTGTAGGTGACAAGAAGTCTCCCTGTGTAGGCTAGTTGAGCCTTGCCAATTGGAAGGAGACAAGTCCCTGCCTGGACCTCAGGGTTTCTCTAGAGTCTCTTCCTCTGGAAACTTGGCCTTTGAGGACTCTCATTCTCACAAGAGACATATGTGAACCTATATAAAATCAGTCTTCTGGTTGGGGCATGAAGATTGAGGCCTCAGGCTCTGATCGTGGAGGAGAGCAGTAGCAGGCTGGCGGGGGCAGGAGGAGGAGCCTGAGAAGCTCCCAGAAACCCTGGGGCAGTTTGAGGCCAGGTTCAGCTTCCCCGAGGCAGAGAAGCTGGTCGCTTACTACTCCTGCTGCTGCTACCAGAAGGCCCAAGTGCAACAAGGCTCGCTCCTTAAGTCTAGAGCTCACAGGAGGTGTCAACAATGCCTCAAAAAATAGGTCCTTTCCTGAACTAAATCCACAACTAAAATGTGGATTTAGTTCCATTTAACACAACTATTTTTTCCATTTTTAAATTTTTATTAACATTTTCCATGATTATAAAATATATCCCATGGTAATTCCCTCCCTCCCCAACCCCACACTTTCCCATTTAAAATTCCATTCTCCATCATATTACCTCCCCATTACAATCATTGTACTTACATATATACAATATCAACCTATTAAGGATCCTCCTCCCTTCCTTTCTCTTCCCTTTATGTCTCCTTTTTAACTTACTGGCCTCTGCTACCAAGTATTTTCCTTCTCACGCAGAAGCCCAATCATCTGTAGCTAGGATCCACATATGAGAGAGAACATGTGGCGCTTGGCTTTTTTTTTCTTTTGGCCTGGGTTACCTCACTTAGTATAATACTTTCCAGGTCCATCCATTTTTATGCAAATTTCATAACTTCAGTTTTCTTTACTGCTGAGTAGAACTCCATTGTATAAATGTGCCACATCTTCATTATCCACTCATCAGTTGAGGGACATCTAGGCTGGTTCCATTCCCCAGCTATTATAAATTGAGCAGCAATAAACATAACACAACTATTTTAAGAATAAACGCTAATTATTAGCAGGATGAAAGTGTGGGACCAACAAAACAGTAACAGGATGTCGCAGCTTCACACAACACTTAGAAATAGTTTTAGATTTATCTTAATGAATCTAATATATAATTCAGATATTTTAGATAATAATGTATTGCTTTACCAAAAAAAAAAAAAAATCTATCTAAACTTGATGTGTTTCTTCTTAAAGTAAAAAAGGGCCCAGCATTTCTGTAAGACATGACAGGAAGCAGATCAAAGAAATGAAGTCCTTTTTGTCAGTGCCATGTGTATTTTGCTGGACTTGACTCTACAATGTTTGACAGGAGTTAAATTAAACTCCCTTCACTTTATGCATCAAGTCAAAATATTTAATTAGGTGGATAAACTGTCAGTAACCTGAAGGGCTCAAGAGATGAGAAATACTGAGGATGTAAAAATGCAAAAACCAGGACCTACCTTCCCTTTGACAAAGCTGGCCATGTTAGCTTTGTGGCTAAAGACAGAGGAGATTCCATCCCTGCCAGTTACAGTACTGGGTTATTTCCTCCAACATTGCACCTGAATTCAAATAGAAAGACATAGAGATTAAAAACAAAAATGCTGGGTGTGGTGGTGTATGCTTTTAATCTCAGCACTCTGGAGGCTGAGGTAGAAGGATCGCTCTGAGTTCAAGGCCAGCCTGAGAATACATAGTGAATTCCAGGTCAGCTTGGCTAGAGTGAGACCCTACCTCAAAAAACTAAAATAAATAATAAATAAATAAATACCTAACAAATAAAAAACTAAAACAAAAGTAATTTTTAAACATGAACTCCTCTTCCAGAGACTGCTTTATGCTGGCTTGATGTGGTCTTACACCCTGGGCCAGTGTGGAGCTGAAAACCAGGGTCTTCCTTGCTACAGTGCAGGGATTTGAAAATACCAGTCCTACTGCCACACGACAGGCCAAATGACTCACAGGGTTACCCTTGGCATTCTTCTGTGGCCATCTTGCCAGCTTTGATAATGCCCAGGACTCCACTGGAGTGAAGAAAACATCTGAAATTATGCAACCATTCCTGGGAAGGTAAGTGGAATACAGTGGCCAGAGCACTTCAGTCTTCACAGATAAAGTCACCCTAGGGATGCTTAGCACTGCTTTCAGTAGAGAGCATTACTGGGAGCATTTCACAGAAAAAGACTTAAATGGTTGAGACAATAGCATCTAATACTGGGCTAATTTACATATTATGTGCAGATCATTGCACATATTTATAAAGGTTTCTACTACATGTGGACTTGCTTTTTGAAGGGCATAGCTTTTTGTAACATTTTATTGACAACTTTCATAAAATTAGACACATACCATGATAACAGTGTCCTCCCGCCCCTCTCCTTTTCCTGCTCCCAAACCCCTCCTCCAATGAATCCCTTCGTCTTTTTAACTAGTCTCTCCTATTTTGAAGTCATCAATTTTCTTCCTTCTATGCAGTTCTTCCACCACTGTTATGGGCTGGAGGGATGGCTTAGTGGTTAAGACACTTGCCTGCGAAGCCTAAGGACCCAGGTTCAATTCCCAGTACCCACATAAACCAGCTGCATAAGGTGGCACATGTGTCTGGGGTTCATTGGCAGTAACTGGAGGCCCTGGTGCACAATTCTTTCTCTCTCTTTCAAATAAATAGTAAATAAAATATTTTTAAAATAAAAATATTAATTCATGAATATCAAGGTCATTTTGTGCCTGGATGACATGATTGTAAGCCGTCCTCCCCTTCCTTTGGCACTTGAATTCTTTTTTTTTTTTTTTAAATTAAAGCCATATTTATTGAACACCAAGCACACTATTTGGTGGTGGTGGTGGGGGTTGAAGAAGGGTCTTAATGTGGCCCAGGTTGACTTGGAATTCTGTAGTCTCAAACGGGCCTTGAGCTCACAACTAACCTCCCACCTCTGCTTCTCAAGTGCTAGGACTGGCCACCAAACACACTTTTAACAAAACCATATAACATTGTTAGTTACACAAGTATAAGTAGCAAATCTGTTTGGCTAATTTGGAGTGTAAGGAAGCATAGAAAATAGGAAGAGGTGTTTGCTTATTCTTAAGACATTAGCAAGAAATTCCAAGGATGGAAAAGTAGACAACTATCTCTTCTGTGAATTTATTTTTTTGACTTTATATTGAAAACTTCCATAAGTATTGATAATATGCCATGATCATAATCCCCTCCCTCCACTCCCGTGTCTCCCTCCCAAATATCCCCTCTCCACTGAATCCCTTGTTTTTTTCCAGTTAGTGTCTCTTCTATTTTGATGTCATCATTTTCCTCCTCCTATTACGCAGGTCTTGTGTAAATAGTGTCAGCCACTGTCAGACCATGAATATCAAGGCTACTTTCTGTCTGGAAGACAGTTTTGTAAGTAGTCTTCCCCTTCATTGAATCTAAGAATGGGCTTGGGGATACCCTCAACTAAAATGTGGATTTTAAATTAAAATTGTACAAAGACAGAGTATCCTACCTAATAAACAGTTATTTATCTAAAGGCAACTTATAGAAACAATCATGACCTGGGTATGGTGACACACACTTTTAATCCTATCACTTGGGAGGCAGAGGTTGAAGAATCACTGTGAGTTTGAGGCCAGTCTGGAACTGTAGAGTGAGTTCCAGGTCAGCCTGGGCTAGAGGGAGACCATATCTTAAAAAAGAAAGAAAGAGGAGGAAGAAGAGGAAGAAATAATCTTGAATAAGATGCCCTTTAAAAGTTTCATGAAAAACTCAATTTTAACATATATGAAACTATTTTGCTTGATCACTGGTGTTCTTCATACTTTAGGCCAGTGAATTACTTGCTACCCCATTTAAAAGCAGACTTGCTTCTTGATATAGCTGGGATAAAAGCTCAACTTCTTTTCTCAATTACAACATCAAGATAACCATGCCTCCACACTTGCCCCTTGTCTTAGTTGCTTTTCTCAATGCTGTGACCCAATATCTGACAAGAAGCAATTTCAGGAAGGAAAGGTTTATTTCAGCTTACATCTCCAGATGGCACAATCCATCAAGACAGGGAAGGCCTGATGAGAGGAACAGGAAGCCAACTGTTCACATTGCATCTATTAGAAGAAAGCAGAGAACCGTGAATGCTGGTACCCAGATCATTTTCTCCCAAGGCAGTGTCTCACTCTAGGCTAATGGTTACTTTCTCCTTTTATTAAAATTTATTTATTTTTGGTGTTTCATTTTTATATGTTATTATTTATTTATTTGAGAGAGTGGGGGAGAGACAGAGAGAGAATGGGCATGCTAGGGCCTCTAGTTGAGAAAGGGGTACAGTTAGGGTGACTGGACCTCTGAAGGTAAAAAAAAAAAAAAAAAAGCACAGGAAATGTTGCACTTGCTAGAAATCCAGTATGATCTAACTTCTTATCTCTCTTGCCTAGTTCCATAGAACTGATTTTCCACAGTCAGGACCCCTCCTGGGAGGGAGGTCTTTCATAGGATTTAAATACTGTGGTTGGTCAAGTTCAGACCCTGGAACTTCGTGCCAGACCTAACCTCTTCCTGAGACAGCCTTTACCCTTAACCAATCAGCTGGCTGTCTGGTTCACCTGAGCCAGAAAGTCCACCATCCTAAGGTTATAAACACCTTTGCAAGGGGAGGGCAGGCTCTCACTCTCTCTGATCACTTGGGAACTTCCAACTGTGGATGAGTTTTTCCCTCAGCTGGACCTGGGCTGGTTCAGCTCAGGCCTAGGCCCAGGCCCAGGCCCAGGCCCAGGCCCAGGCCCAGGCCCAGCCAGAAGGTGATCAGCCTAAGCACTAGCCCATGCCCAGCTTGGAGTCTAGATGCATGTGCCGCTTTGTGCATGTGGCTTATGTAGGTACTGGGGACTTGAACCTGGGTCCTTTGGCTTCTCAGACAAGTGCCTTAACCATTAAGTCATCTCTCTAGCTCTATTTTTAGTTTTTCAAGGTAGTGTCTCACTCTAGCCCAGGCTGACAAGGAATTCACTATGTAGTTTCAGGGTGACCTCGAACTCACTGCAATCCTCCTACCCCTACCTCCTGAGTGCTGGGACTAAAGGCATGCACCACTACACCTGGCTAATATTTATTTATTTTTACTTTTTTCAGAGAGTGAGAGAGAATTGGCATGTCAGGGCCTCAACTGCTACAATCAAACTCCAGATGCTCGTGCTACCTTAAGTGTGTGTGCAACCTTGTGCTTGCCTCACCTTTGTGTGTCTGGCTTATACAGGATCCGGAGAGTTGAACATGGGTCCTTAGGCTTTTCAGGAAAGCACCTTAACCACTAAGCAATCTTTCCAGCCGCTAAAATTTATTTTTTAATGGGTGAGCATACTGTAATTTGGTCATAATCTCCTCCTATCACACTTTTTTGTCTTCCCATCTCTGTTTCATTATACTCCCTTCTCTTTCTAAGCACTTCCTCTTCTTTTTCAGTGTCACTTGTTTTGTGCCTATCTTGTTCATCCTGTCCAACTGTTGAAAAGCTCAGTATTGTGCATGACTTATGGAGGCCGTGACCTCTACTGCAAGGTCATGCATACACCTGTCTCTGCATGTCCAGAGGCTAGCATTCCACATTACTTCTCCCCATCCTCTTGCTCTTACATTCTTTTTATTCCCTCTTCCACAATGTTTCCTGAGCCTTGAACAGTGCGATAATGTCTCCTTTATACAGTTTAGGACACCAGCTCCTGGAATGATATTACCCACAGTTAGGGTAGGTCTTCAGCTATCAGTTAACCTAATGGAGAAAGTCCTTCCCAGACCTTCCCAGAGCCTTTTTACTTTTATTGAGATTCTGAGTTCCATCAAGTTGATAAGATAAGGTTAATCATTACACCTTCCTCCATTCTCTGCCTCCTTGTTCTTCCCTCTTACTGTCAACGACCCATGTTCCAGCATTCTAGCCTTTGTACTTGCTGTTTCCTCTGCTCCAAAGCTGGCTCTTTCCTGTACTTTCGTTCTCAGTTTCTTACTGGAGGAAAGGCTGCTCACTGGTCTTCATGACCATCCTCCTTAATTCTCGAAATAACACTCATCACTAATTTATCAATTCATTTTCTTTCCTCTTAGAATAGTATGTGTTTCATGAGAACAGGATCCTTGTGTGTCTTAATTACCTTATTTCCTTAGCATCTAGAAGAGTTTTGGAAAATCCTAAATTCTCAATAAATAGTTGCTGAGTGAATGACAGAATGAGGAAGTGGTTTGTCATTAGAGTTTAGGGCTCGTGGTTGCTCTCATTCATCTTAGGGTAGTGGTTTCCAGCCTTACCTTTGTGCTATAGCCAACTGAGAAGCTTTAAAAAGGTTCTAGCTGGGCGTGGTGCCACACACATTTAATCCCAGCACTTGGAGGCAGAGGTAGGAGGATCACTGTGAGTTTGAGGCCATCCTGAGACTACATAGTGAATTCCAGATCAGCCTGGACTAGAGAGACCAAGAAAAATCAAAACAACAAAAACAAAAAAATTCATAATACCAGACTGTATCTGAGACAAGACTAGGTCAGAATAGGAGATGAGGGGTCTAGGGAGTCATTAGTGCTTTTAAAATTATAAATATGAAAATAATTTATTGATTTGTAAGCAGAAAGAAAGAGGCGAGAGAGAGAATGGGTATTCCAGAGACTCCATGTGCCAGTTTGTGCAGCTGGCTTTTACATGAGTACTGGGGAATCAAACCCAGGTCATTAGGTTTTCCAGGCAAGAGCATTAATCACTGGGCCATCTCTTCAGCCCCATTTGTGCTTTTTAAATCACCTGGTTTTGTTTTGTTTTTTTCCCCCAAGGGTGAGTGATATTCTGCTCTTAAATTGCAAATGTTGTTACCACTAGATGGCAGTAGAAACTAGTCAGATGTCACCAACTAAGGCCTTAAAGTTCAGACTTTAATCAATGAGTAACAAGCCCAATATTTTTCTATCTTCTGAAACTAAGCAAGACATAAACATCAACTGCAGCTAATGGTCGTGTAACCAGTTCCAATATTCTCCTTCTTGAAGGTAATCTGATGAGACAGATACTAATCTATGATATGGGAAATGTTTTTAAATTCTATTATTTCTAACTCCTTCCCCTTAAAATAAACATTTGAGGCATTAAAATTATAAGCATCACTAGCGCAGGCACCTCTGTGCCTGTCCTTCAGACTAAGAACCAGGACCATAAGGACAGCTGTAGTCTCCTGGCTATGTTTCCTCTCCCAGGCTTCTCCTCCTCCTAGGTGGCCTTCCCTATTGTGAGAAACAATTCCACATGCACACTCGCAAATGCATAGGAGAATCTGATCTTTACTCCAGAGAAAAATTGCTTTATTCCTAAGTGCCCGAGAGGAGCAGGCTCCAGAGGGAGACACTGCTGCTTCTCCTACATCTCTCCTACAATTCTCAGCAAGATGATCCAGAGCAAAGGCAAGAGGCATTGCTGGTTTGTCACCGCCTTGTGTGCTCCGTATTTGCAGAACTGTTGGCTCTCAGGTCAGTTATCTCGAGCATAGTCTGCAGTGGAAGCTTTGCTTTTCTGAGCAGTGTTGTGAATGGGGTGCAAGGAAGAGATGCCCAGTGCCTGGCGGAAGTCTGGCTCAGAACACGCACGTAACTGCCTGGGAAGGGACCTTTGAAGGAGCAATGGCCCAGCACATTGTTGTGATGTTTTCTGGTAGTCCTCATGGGACTTCATCCTTTTCCTCCCCATGAAACTAGCCACATTATTTCAGGGTTATTTTCCAGTGTTATTGGATGCATAACCTTGGTCTCAGTCACAAACAGAGCTGGCCTGGGAACCCAAGAAGTTTTGGGTTACAGTGTAAGATTTTAGTCCCTAAAGGAGTCTTGCTGGTTGACCTGAGTATGGTAGGGAAGCCTCAGATCAGAGTCTCTGTGAGGAAACAGTCATGCCCAGCTTCCTATGGGAGGAGCTGGGTGGGGGAGGGGAAGATGTGATACCTGTCTGAGGTTTTGCCCTGAAACATTTACCTTTTATTAAGGTCATGGCTGATGACTTCTGTAACGAGAGAGAGCTTAACAAGAGAAAAGCATACACAACAAAGTTTGACATGACTTGGCAGGCTTCAGAAAGAAAGTCCCAGGGACACCTGTTTCTAGCTTAAGTTTGGTAGGGAAAGGACAGCTGTGGAGAAATGTGACTAGAAAAAAAGCTCTGAGCCAATGGACACAGACTGAGATGAACCAGCAAGGTCCTGGTGCTCTTCCCTGGGCCTTCTGGGCAGCCTGCCTCCCCCCTGGAAGAGCACAGGTCCTATCTGATATGAGGGCATTGTAACCTACCTAGGTAAGGTGGGTCGGAAGATTTCTTTGATTAGCTCTTACCCAAAATTATGGAGGAATCTTAGAGTCCTATTTCCAGGCTTTAGAGCAGGCTCTCGGTTTTGTTTTACTTGAGAATAGGTCTCTCTAATTAGAATTTGCTACCCTCCTCTCAGAGCTTCTCTAGTTCTGGGATTGCAGACATGGGCCCTACCCCCTCTTCCCAAGGTTTTGGCTGGCTTCTGGTGAGGATTCTAGTTTCTCTGGCTTGCTGTGGTGGACAGGGCAGGGGAATGAGGGCAGGAGATGGAGCTGGGTAGCCGTTGCTTCTGAGGTCTTTTTGGTTTCTCTCAGTTCCAAGTGCTCAGCATTCAAAGCAACACGCTTTGAGGTATTTCCTGAACCCCAGAACCTATCATGAAGAGCTATATGGGAAATTTCTGTCAAGAGAAAACAGAAGCATCTGAAAGGGCCTCTTCTTCCCACACAGATACTCTCCTGTAGAAAAACATATGCCACCCACACTAGTGTGTTTCCCAGCCCTCCTCCTTTTCTGTCTTTTTTCCCCCCTAGGTTTTTCCAGGTAGGGTCTCACTCTAGCTCAGGGTGCCTGGAATTCACTGTGTAATCTCAAGGTGGCCTCAAACTCACGGCAATCCTCCTACCTCTGCCTTCCCAGAGCTGGGATTAAAGGCGTGTACCTCCATGCCTGGCACCTTTTCTTTTTCTCACAGCATATAGCACACACCATTACCAATCATCTATTTGAAGCTTTTTACTAGCTCTGGGACCATCAGTTAAAAAATAAAATAGGGCTGGAGAGATGGCTTAGCAATTAAGTCGCTTGCCTGCAAAGCCAAAGGACCCTGGTTCAATTCCCCAAGACCCACATAAGCCAGATGCACAAGGTGGCACATGTGACTGGAGTTCGTTTGCAGTGGCTGGAGGCCCTGGCACACTTATTCTCTTTCTCTTTATCTTCCTCTCTCTCTCTCTCAAATAAGTAAGTAAAAAAAAATTAAAAATAATGAAATAACAGTAGCGTTTTTATTCACCTGAGTGAGCTAAATTAGTTCTTCACAATAGTTCAAGTGGTTCACAGTCAAAATGCAGGTTTAGTTCCAGGTGAAGCTTGGTCCCCAGGGTGGTGCTCTTGGGAGGTAATGGGACCCTTTAGAAGTGGGACCTAGTGGGATGTCCTAGGTCACTGGGAACGTTGTCATTGAAGGAGATTGAGATTGTTCTGGGGTTCTGATTTAGTTCTCTCAGGAGAGGGTTGTTACAACAAAGCAAGCTTGGCTCCTCCCCTTGTGTAACATCCTGTCCTAGCAAGTGTTCCTCTGACACATACTCACCATTGTGATGCCATGCATGAGGCCTGCTAGAGTTCGAATCTCAGTGGCCACATGTTATTGTCTTGTTTTTCAGCCCACAGCAATATCTGAAACTGGTGAGAACCTGTAAGAAATAGGGTCCATTGGGGAGTATGTCTAGGTCATTGGAAGGTCTTGGTGCAAGACCTCTCCATTTTGCTTGCCAGCCATGAGTTCTGAGACATATTGTTAAAATAGGCCTTCCCCAATGCCAAGCCAGTGCCATGACTTTGAGTCTATCTATATGTTTCATTAGACTTTCAATTGCATATTGTGCATTTAGAATGAGTGGCTCCATTTGCTTTTGTCTGATCTGCTGAGGCCAAGCATAGCAGTTCAGTCTAAAAAAAATGGCTTCCCCATAACTTTTGTTTACAGTAGATAGTAAAAGCTTTTCATTCTCAGTTGACTGGACTGAGACTTGAAAACATGAAAAGACTCTTCCTGGTTACTCATAGGTAGAGATGGGACTTCAGAGTCTGAGGCCTGGGCCGTGAGGACGGGCAGGAAGGGATGGAGGGCAGAGAGAGAAAAAGAAATCGTAGCATACGGGTAGCAGCAGGTAGTTTATAGAGCCTGATGTGGGTAGAGAGGGTTCTCTCGGCCTCACTCTAACCCAGAAAGGGGTATGGTGGTAACTCCTGATCACAGTGGAGGAAGCTGGCCTGCCTAGAAGGGAGCATGGCTTATACAAGGTGAGAGCTCTCTTCCTGTTACAGGCTTCGTCCTGTCTGAATGCTGAGAGTTGGCTCTACCTTCAGGCAGCCCTATAGGATCCATCTTTGGCAGGTGTTGCTGGAAGTCAAGATCATGTTGGGGAGCCTTGAGGACACCATGCAGGCTGGCTGGGCTTGTTCTTGGCTGGTCCAGGCCTGTTCCATAATAGGGGACCCACCCAAGTCCATTAGATTTCAGACACACAAATGACCCTTTATATTTTTATCACTTATTTCTCCTTTTGTTTTCTGTCACCATACACTCAGTGCACTGTTTTTTCCAACCTGACTTGATGTTGAAGATTCTTTAAATACACTTTAATGAAGACTAATAGCAGTCCCATGCTCTCAGTAGGGAGTTATTGATTTTCCTGTGTAAAATATTAATGTCCTTCAGGGCTATTTATGTGTGTCATTAGAACAGAGCACATGATGTCTCCTTATGTACCCACCACACTGAGATCTACTTATCTTTCTGGGAAAGCATCAAGTATTTACCATTAGTTTTATTTTATTTTTTCCTCTTTTTTGGCATGTCCAGACACTAAATCATTTATATAAGCTGGCCCTGTAAATGCATAGGCTGTTTCCGATTTTCAACATTCTATCTGGTGTATATGTACAAAGAACCTTATTAGTATCACACTGACCTGAATTTCAATTGGCCAATGAAATTCATACATGGCCCTATTCAATTTTATGTCTTATGAGATAAAACGTAAGATTGCCTAGCATATGATCTTCCAAATTTTTCTGTTTTGTTTTTGCTTTTGTTTTGTGTGTGTGTGTGTGTGTGTGTGTGTGTGTGTGTTTAATGAGTGTTATTGACAGCAAGATAAATGCAATGTCAGAGTAAGTGCTGCTCTCCCTGGCATCCCTGACAGGATCACCTCCTTCAGAAGCATCCAGGAACAGAAAGTTACACCACAGTTGGGGCTTTGCAAATGACATGAGTCAATTTGTAACCACAGATGCCTACTGAATAGCGTTTCCACAAGCAAGAGTGGCCCCTCGCCACTCTCTGTGTCACAAACCCTTTTCCTCCTAAGCATACAGAGACAGCACAATGCATCTAGAGAGACGAGGTGACAAACGCATCATCCAGCAGCCCACCATAACCAGGAAATACAGCAAACTGAAATGTGTTGAGCCCACTCGACCTACCAAGGGCCCTGGCTTAGCAACACAGTGTGCTGTACAGTCTTGGTCCCTTTCCCTTGCGGAGGCAAGGCTGGCTGGGAGCTTTGGCTCTCACTGCAACCCCACATGACAATAGAGGATCACATTGCATATGGCTATCTGGGAAGATGTTCCAAATTCACAATGTGAAGCACTGTTCCCATTGAATGCATATGACTTGTGTACCATGCCACAAGATAAACTGGCAACTGTCTGCAGTTGAGGACAAGAAAATGTGGACAAAAGTGTGTAGGTGAGAGATGTCTAGGTTGTAAGATACAAGGGATAGCCCTCATTTCAAAGGGAATCAAAGGCCATTTATTCTTGAGCCAAATATGGTGGCTATGCTCAGGAGCAGGAACTTGGGTTTATCCAAAGGACACGCTCCAGTGTAGAAGTGGTTTCTGCACAAAGAAAAGCGTAAGTCAGGCACATTTCAAATACAACTGTGAACACTTCAGCCAGGTAAGTCAGAGTGAAGGCAGGAAAGTGCTGCAGGTCTCAGACACTATCTGATGACATTCTTTGCTTTAGTGCTGGTGAAAGCTAGTGTCCTGCTAAATCATTATATCCCAACAGGTTTCAACTGATGGTCACAAGGAAGTTAGTTCAGACACAGGCAATGAATGGCTACTAAAGGGACTCAAGGTAGTTGAAGATAATTTGGCTCTAAATTAGCAATGTTCCAACTTTTTACAACCATGAGGTTCTAATCAGTCAGTCAACCTTTCAGAATCTTTAATAGAAGTGTGCCTTTTTTTCTAGGAAATTTAGTTTACAAGGTCAAGCCTTGAAAGGGCTCCTCTCTGAGATCCTCTTTCTCTCCCTTTCCTGGCTACTTGGAGTCTCCATGTCCCAGAGTGGTTCTGAGAGGGACATTTTTTTTTTTTTTTTTAGGTACCATTTATTTATTTTTTTTTTAATTTAATTTATTAGTTTTCTTTTCAGTAAATACAGGCAGTTTGGTACCATTATTTAGGCTCATCTGTGATCTACCCCCTCCCATTAGACCCTCCTTGTTAATGAAAATGGGTCGTGCATTGTGGAGTTAGCCCCAGTTATTAGTATGATAAATGTCTCTGAAAATCATGACCCACCATGTAACTCTGACATTCTTTCCGCCCCCTCTTCTGCAAGATTTCCCTGAGCCATGTTGGGTTCATTTTTGGTCTGCTTCAGTGATGAGGTGTTGGGGGCCTCTGAGGCTCTGGCTCTCTGATTTGGTAGGAGTTGTCATTTTTATGTAGCCCAGGCTGGTCTCAAATTCACTATGTATCTCAGGCTGACCTCAAATTTTTGGCAATCCTTCTGCTTCATCTTCGAGGTGCTGGGATATTAGGCCTGTGCTACAATGCCCAGCTCTTAAACTTCTTTATTAGAACATTTCTAAGACTCCCTTGTTCTAACATGAGTTGGTGAGTCCCCTACACCATGACTTGGCAGGCCCATGTTTGACCATTGGGACAATAAAAGCTCCTCCCTAATATCTCTCCTATACATATTCAGAGTATAAGGTTTGGGGGTACAGCAGAAAACTATCTGTGCTAGGAAACTTAAACTCTAGTCCTCACCTGTCACATTCAGGCTAGGGGATATTGGATAAGGCATTTCTCCTCTCCAGGATGATTTTTCTTCACCTATAAAGTAAAGAGGCTGAGTCCCCAGAGAGTTAACTCATCTAGTGCCAGAAGATGGTACACGAGCAACTGGGGGGAAATGGCCACGTCTGTCCAAGCAACTTGAGTCTAAGCTACTCAGCAGCAATCAACCTGATGTGATGCTCATCCAAGTGCAAAGTGGCACACAGCAATGGTGTGTAACCAACTGCTCTTGTATTGGCTAATGGATCCACTCAGTGGAATGGAACCCATCGCTGGAACTGGGAAACAAGTCAGAACCATATCCAAATAACGAGTTCACTCTCCAGTATCAAGCTCCCACCAATTATGGGTTGCAAGAGGGCCTACACCTATTAAATTCTCTCTGAACCAACAATGGTTATCCCATTTTACTGGTGCTGACTTCACACTCCATTGGAGAATCTGCTTCTCTTTTTCAGATGGACGCAGAATCTGAGGAGAGAATCAGCCCATCACACTTCATGTCACTAGAGCCCCAGCTGAAACCATAGAGTAATTGGGGAAATAAGCAAGAGTGTTACTTTCTTGGTGAACCTGATATCAGCACAAGGGTGAAGGAGGTAGACACAGAAAACACTCAACTCTTACCAAACCAGATATCCAGAGACACAGAGGCTCCCAAGAGCCCATCACTGAAGCAGACCTAAAACAAACCCAACTTGGCTCAGGGAAATTCATGGACAAGGGGATGGAAAGATTATTAGAGCCACAAGTTGGGACATTACGCACAGACATTGTCTCTTCTCCATAACTGATGGCTACCCCCACAATGCATGACCTACAATCCCCATGGAGATAACTGGTATCCCCAACGAGGAGGCTCCCTTTGGAGGGGGGATGGGGATGAGGGTAAGGATGGTACCAACATGTGCTGGTGCTGTTTACACACTGAGTATGTCCATAACTATATATAATCATATATAATTTTTAAAAATAAAATAAATAAAGAGGCTGAATCAACTATCCTTTGAAACTCCTAATTTTTTTTTTGCTCATAGTCATTTTGAAAGTGATATAAAGGGTTTGATTAATAGTGGTCTAATAGGTTTATTTCTAATACAGCAGCCCCCCTTATTTGTGGGTATTTATTCCATTCCAAGATACTCTCCAGAGATACCTTAAATTGTATATAATACTAACACTTCTATATACTATGTTATTTCTATCATATCTATGATAAAATTGAATTTGTGAATTAGGTACAGTAAGATTAAAAATAATAATAAATAGAACAAGTACAACAATATCTTGTAATAAATTTATTTAACACTTAGGACTTGTTTATTTCTAGAATTTTTCTTTTAGTGTACTTTGGTCTATTGGTAAATGGGAGTGTGGAATGTGAAACCACAGGTGTGAGAGACCACTGCACAAGGATTAGCATTAGATTTGGGTGTTCCTGACAAGAACATGCCTGTCATTCTTCCAAAGCATGTTTATTGAACAACTATTAGGCATATGATAAACAGTGAGAAAAATAAATATCCCTACCTTCCGTGGAACTTACATCCTAGCACACACACATACACAGGCCCTACATTGTAAACGTCATCAATAAATTACCTATTTGGGTAATCCCAACAAAAATGTCTGTCCAAATAGATGCCCTAGTCCAAATAAATATGAATGCTGGTTTGAGTACTTTAGAGATTTTATAGCTTATTTTCACTTGTTGAGATAGGGTCTCACCATGCAGCCCAAGTTGGCTTCAAACGTGCACTCTTCCTGTCTCGGTCTCCTAAGTGCTGGAATTACAGAAGTGAACCACCATAATTGGTTCCTTCCTTTAGGCAACTGACCAGTTGCAGAAAGAGCAAGATGGTGGCCAAGATTGTTGCCTTAATTAGGAATTTGCATTATAAGTAGCAAATCTAATTTAAGATGGATTAAGCACAAAATAGAGAATTTAAGAGAGCCTGGAGTGTCTCAGAGCTCAAAGCTGAACAGACAGAGGCTCAGGTGCTCAGGGTATACCCTGGATGAAGGCACTCTGTCATTTACAAGAGTAGGTAGAACTACAGCCAGTGGGAATACCTACGTCAAGAGTGAGTATTTTGGGGCTGGAGACATAGCTCAGTTGTTAAAGGCACTTGCTTGCAAAACCTGATGGCCTGCGTTCAGTTCTCTAGTTCCCATGTAAAGTCAGATGCACAAAGTGGCATATGCATCTGGAGTTTGTTTGCAGTGGTAGGAGGCTCTGGCATACCCATCCCCCCATCATTCTCATTCTCATTCTCTCTATTTATATTTAACTGTTTTCAAATAAATAAATATTTTTTAAAAATGAAAAAAAAAAAAAAAGAGTGTGGATCTTAGCCCAGCCCGGTAGGGCCTTCATGGGCTGACAGCAGCTTTGATCCTCTCGTGAGGGTGGGGCTTACCTCTCCTTTTGGACCAGGGCCCTGTCCTCCACAACACGCAGAGCACATTCAATTAGCTATCAGTCCACGTGAAATGCATTTTGCAATTTAATAAGAGCTGGAGATTTTTTTTTTTTTTTTTTGAGGTAGGGTTTCACTCTAGCCCAGGCTGACCTGGAATTCACTATGGAGTCTCAGGGTGGCCTCAGACTCACAGTGATCCTCCTACCTCTGCCTCCCGAGTGCTGGGATTAAAGGCGTGTGCCACCATGCCCGGCTTAGAGCTGGAGAGCTTAGATTTGCTGTTAGAAACCAATGCTGGGCTGATGACATAGTTATGCGATAGTTCTTGCCTAGTATGTACCAGGCTCTTGATTCAATTCTAAGTACTGTGAAAAAAAGAATACTAATTTGATTTTTTTTTTTTTTGGCCATTCTTATTTTCATCTTTTGGAGCTAATACAATTTCTTTCCAGGATTCAAACATTTTTGAGAGTCTTTATAGTGTGGAGGACTGCTGTCAGATGTGATCCTGCCCCTCTCCTGGAACCCAGAGCTCAGCACTCCTCAAACCTCAGCTGGCCCATTCAGCGTGTTTCCTCCACCACAGAGCCCTGGCTGAAACCAACCCAGTGAGAGTTTCTGATGGTCAGATTTGATAAAAAAGGGCCAGGTAGGAACTGAAGCCACCTTGGGGACAGCCTGAGAAACTCAAAGCAGACACATATTCTCCATTTAGAGTCCTCAGAGGAGGCCAACTTCAGCAGAATCATTAAAAGTTGATGACTCTGTAAGTGTCTGTCTGCTGTGTTGTGTGGTAAGGGAAGCGGGCGAGTGTAGTTTTCCTCTAGAACAGAATGCACCCCTTGGCAAAGGCAGGCAGGAAAATAAACCCCACACTTAACCTTAGACTGACCATGGAATTCAACATCTGAGACATTCAAGAGGAAAGCAGAGAGCTCTGGAAACCACAGAAATACCTCAAGGTCAGTAGGTGGGAACAGAGGTCAATGATTGTGCTGAGAATAAATCAGGGTACAGAGGGTAGAGGTTGCACATTATTTTCCCTCTAAAGCATTAAACTATCGTTGCTATTTGGATTTGATATTTTAAGACAGTGGGCATCGCTGTGTGTCAGGACATTTTCCTATGCCCATCTGGGCTGGGGTAGAGAAGCTCCTGTAAGAGGCCTCTAGCTCCCCTGGGAGAAATATAGGATGCAGAATTACAAGAGATTCTATATGCACAGGTAAGCAAGGAAAGTGTGTGCATTACTGTGAGCTCCTTGATGCCCAAATTCGGGGCTGAATATGAGTCCCTGTTTCCTTATCTTCGGCTGAAGCTACCCTGCAACATTGCCTTGGCCACCCACCATGCACGTGTAGGTTGGTTCATTTGGGAAAGCTAGAAGTCATTTTAAAATTCTGAATATTTATTTTTAAAATGTTTTCACATTTATTTTTAATTGACACATAATAATTAATAGTTGGGCTAGAGGTATAGCTCAGTGACAGGGAGCTTGCCCAAAATATATAAGGCACTGGGTTCAATCCTCCAAACAACAAAAACAGTAAAATAAAATAATATGGACATATAGACTCATTGTGTGTGGTGGTTTGAACTAGATATCCCCTATAAACTCATAAATCTCTCTCTCTCTCTCTCTCTCTCTCTCTCTCTCTCTCTCTCTCTCTCTCTTTCACACACACACACACACACACACACACACACACACACACACACAATGGTAATAACCCTGATGTGCTATAGAAGCCTAGAAGATGGCATTTTGATATTTCTGAATTATTTGATAATGCTATCAGTTTTGACACATGTATTTCGTTTCCATAAAGATGGAGCTTATGCTCAATTGGATTTTGTTGTTGTTGAACTACTTTTTCCTGGTTGTTTGTCACAGCCCCACAACTGATCAACCTAAGCACTGGATCTTGGAAAAACTAATGGCTTATGAGCAGTTTAACATCATAAAAGTTACTTGTTATTATTAAAGATATGTCTGTGGTCTCAGAGAGGACTCTTCAGACAATGGTGGGACGCTGTGGAATGCCCAGGGGATAACCATGGGACAAACCTGCCCCTGTGGTTTGGACTGTGTGCAGCGTCTCTCCCTGTTAGCCTTTGCTAATAACAGATAATGGAGAAGTGCCAGTGTCAGGGTGTCTCGGGGACATGTGGTGTCAGAATAAGGTTATTCTTGTGCTCCCCCAGTGTGTCAAGGCCTCTTCCCTTTTATGCAACAAAAGAGCTTTGTGTGGGTTGATGAGGACACCTCAGGCAAGGTCTCATTTCCACTCTGTCACCACAAAGTGACCTTGTTAAGCCAGATAGCTCACACTACTATTCTGTGGAAGCTGGAAGGAGAGCTGAGATCTCTACCATGCATGCTCCAGCCTTCTCTGCACCCAGCTTAGAGTGAGGGAGCAAGCTTGCAAACCCAAGAGCTCCCTGAATTGGGAGGTAACTACCCCTGCAGGAAAACTCCCTAACTGGAAAACACCCTGTGTTTCCCTCCTTCTGTGAGGTCCAGCTTCCTTCCTGTCCAAGTGTATGAGGAACCCAGAGAAGTGGCACCAGAGCAAGAAAGTAAGGTCCTGTGTACAAGCCAACTTGGTAGCTCCCCACAAAACTCTCCTAATGTGCATATCATTTGTTCCTTGGATGTTTGTGCATTTGAGCTGACAGAAGAAACTTCTGATGAACCAAAAACAGAAGGGCAGGCCCAAGCCAGAAGAACGGATAGCTTTCAAAGGAGTGAGCACTCATTTTTCAGAGAGTAGCATCAAATGGGGCAGACAAAGGGCCTAGGGTGTTTGGCTAGGGTGTTTAGTCAGATTCAGTGTTTATACACCTGCACAGGCAGCTACTGAGCAAGGCACTGGGAGGGAAGTAACTAGAACACAGAGGTATCTTCAGGGGCTGAAAGGACTCTGATAGCTACATTGTGCATTTATGGAGTATCAGATAATGTAAGGCTTCCCATGAAACCTAAGGTGGGTGGGGGTTTGGTAAGGAAGGTAAAGGGTAGGAGAAGGCGCAAATGGGTGTTGCTGAGGAACAGCCAGGTGAAGGGTTTGAGGGGCAGAGGGGCAGGCTGACATGAGGAAGGCTCCTCCTCCCTGTGCCTTGGACATGGGCTGTGGGTACTAGAGGACGAGACTGTAAGAGTAGGTGTGGCAGGGCTAGGAGCTGTCTTATTGCTCTTGCATCCGTAGGAGAACCCATGGAAGGATGTTAAGGACTTCCAACTACAATGGCAGTGAAAGGAGATGAAGAAAACTAGGGGCGGGGTGGCTGGAGAGATGGCTTAGTGGTTAAAATGCTTACCCTGTAAAACCTAAGGACCCCGGTTCAATTACCCAGGACCCACAGAAGCCAGATGCACAAGGTAGCACATGTGTCTGGAGTTTGTTTACAGTGGCTGGAGGCCCTGGCATGCCTATTTTCTCTCTCTCTTTCTTTCTCTCTGCCCCTTTCTCTTTCTCTCTCTTAAAGAAATAAAATATTTTAAACATTTTATTTTTATTTATTTATTTGAGAAAGAGAGTGAGAGGGAAACAGAGAGAGAGAATGGGCACATTAGGGCTTCTAGCCACTGCAAACGAACTCCAGACATATGCACTTCCTTGTGCATCTGGCTTACATGGGTCCTGGGGAGTTGAACCTGGGTCCTTTGGCTTTTCAGGCAAGCACCATCTCTTCAGCCCAATAAAATACTTTTTCAAATCCTTAAAAAAAAAAAAAAAAGAAAACTTAGGAGGGTAAACAAGTTAGTAGGTAATGGGATGTCACTGACTAAGGTTGAAGTCTTTTTTTAAATTTTTTTTGGGGGGCTGGAGAGATGGCTTAGCGGTTAAGCGCTTGCCTGTGAAGCCTAAGGACCCCGGTTCGAGGCTCGGTTCCTCAGGTCCCACGTTAGCCAGATGCACAAGGGGACGCACGCGTCTGGAGTTCGTTTGCAGAGGCTGGAAGCCCTGGCGCACCCATTCTCTCTCTCCCTCTATCTGTCTTTCTCTCTGTGTCTGTCGCTCTCAAATAAATAAAAAAATAATTTTTTAAAAAAAGGTGTGTGCCAACACGCCCAGCTATAAATTTTTTTTGTTTATTTTTATTTATTTAAGAGCGACAGAGAGAGAGAGAGAGAGAGAGAGAGAGAGAGAGAGAGAATGGGCGCGCCAGGGCTTCCAGCCACTGCAAATGAACTCCAGACGTGTGCGCCCCCTTGTGCATCTGGCTAATGTGGGTCCTGGGGAATCGAGCCTCGAACCAGGGTCCTTAGGCTTCACAGGCAAGCGCTTAACCGCTAAGCCATCTCTCCAGCCCATCAGGTTGAAGTCTTGATAGTGATGTGGCCTATACAAGAGGTCAGCCTGTGACCAAGAGGCCTTACCAAGTGATGGTTAAAGGCAGACACTTATTTCTAACAACCCATCCTGGGGGTCTGTATCACCAGGGCTCTGCTCTGTCCTTGGGAGCTCAGCCTATGGCAGTTGGGTCATCTCCTATATCAATATCCAAAGAGGAAGTCTATGAAGACTGGGCCATTCAAGTTGAAACAGCTCTCCCTAGAAACTTATTTTGATTAATTGGTTGAGTCTAATTAGTGCCTCCAGCCAGAATGGGGAAGAAGATCAATTCCTTCCACTTAAGTTAACTTGGTTAAAAAAAAATAAATGTCTTAATTTCTGTAACTGTAAATTTGAAAAGCTAGTTTTAAGAACAGGCATTTTAAAAATGTCTATATAGAAGCCATGGGTGGTAACACATGCCTTCAATTCCAGCATGAAGGAGGCTGAGGAGGGAGGATTTAGTGTTCAAAACCAGCCTGGGCTACATCGTGAGACTTGGCCTAAAAAAAAGGAAAATGGGGCTGGAGAGATGGCTTAGCAGTTAAGCGCTTGCCTGTGAAGCCTAAGGACCCTGGTTCGAGGCTCGATTCCCCAGGACCCACATTAGCCAGATGCACAAGGGGGCACACATGTGTGGAGTTTGTTTGCAGTGGCTGGAAGCCCTGGCGTGCCCATTCTCTCTCTCTCCCTCTATCTGTCTTTCTCTCTGTGTCTGTCGCTCTCAAATAAATAAATAAATAAATAAGGAAAACACAAACAAAGTTTATATAGTTTTAATCTTTGTTAAAGTAAAAATTTCAGAAAAGTAAAACCATGGCTGTCATGCAAATGTAAAGTGAAAATATTAAGAATGAGGGTAGGATAGGAGGATCACTGTGAGTTTGAGGCCAGCCTGGAGTTACAGACTTCCAGGTCAGCTTGGGCTAGAGTGAGACTCTACCTCAAAAAAAAAAAATTTTTTTTTTAAACCTGGGCAGTGCATGCCTTTAATCCTAGCACTTGGGAGGAAGAGGTAAGAGGATTGGCATGAGTTTGAGGGCACCCTGAGACAATAGAATGAATTCCAGGTCATCCTGGGCTAGAGGAAGACCCTACCTCAAAAAAACAAAAAAAAAAAATTTTTTTTTTTTGGTTTAATAAGGGAACAAGTAAATTGAGGCAACTGTAAGATGCTACAAGCATGTGGATACCTACTTTATATGTATATATGTATATGTATGTATTTTACACATTGCTGCTTTAGGTAAAGAACTTGTTAATGTTCAGCAAAACCATAAACCACAACCCCTTTGGGGTTGTGTGTTTCATTGGAGTGAAATTAATCTGTATTTTTACCAGATAAAAATCTACATGCCGGGCTGGAGAGTTGGCTTAGCGGTTAAGTGCTTGCCTGTGAAGCCTAAGGACCCTGATTCGAGGCTCGGTTCCCCAGGACCCACCTTAGCCAGATGCACAAGGGGGCACACATGTGTGGAGTTTGTTTGCAGTGGCTGGAAGCCCTGCTGCACCCATTCTCTCTCTCTCTCTCTCTCTCTCTCTGTGTCACTCTCAAATAAATAAATAAAAATGAACAACAAAAAAAAAATCTACATGCCAACCTCTGTCCATACAGACTTCCAAATTAACCATGATAATGATTTTTCAAGCCCAATGTACTAGGATAAATGAATGCCCAAGGCCTTCCACTCAAGCTGGTATAACAAAATGCCTTAAACTGGGGACTTGAAAACAACAGAAACTTATGCCACTATTCTACAGCCTGAGAAGCCCTTGATCAAGGAAGGTGCTATCAGGCTCAGTATCTGGTAAGGACCAGCTTCCTGCTTCATAGATGGCACCTACTCACACTGTCTCACATGGCAGAAGGGGTGAGTGTCTTTGGTGCTTCTTTTATAAGGGTACCTACCAATCTCATCCATGAAGCTCCAGTGTGATGACCTAATCATCCCCACAGAGCCCCACCTCCTGCTGCCACCAGGCTGGAATTAGGTTTAAACATGGATTTTGAAAGGTCACAAATAGTCACACAATAGTGTTCATAAAGGTGTGCCAAACTCAAACAGAAACCAGTGCTCCCAGAGGTATAAACCTTCACTATGGTTATCAATAATGTATAGAAATCTCTGGGTTTTGTTGTACATTTCCCATGCCCTAAATAAATGAAATAGATAATCATATTTGTCTCTTTGCCCTCTTAGGTGTAAAACTGAGGAGATTACAGTTCTCAGCTCTGAAATTAAAAAATATTAATGGGTTGGGGAGATGGCTTAGTGGTTAAGCTGCTTGCCAGCAAAACCAAAGGGCCCAGGTCCAATTCCCCAGTACCTACATAAAGTTGGATGCACAAGACGGTGCATGCATTTGGAGTTTGTCTTCAGTGGCTAGAGGCCCTGGCATTCCTATTCTCTCTCTCTAAAAAAAGTAATAATAATTGTTGCAGTCTGGTTCGTATTGCTGGTAGAAATCACCCAACCAAGAGCAGCTTCTGGGAAAAAGAGATTTATTTTTGGCTCACAGGCTCGAGGGGAAGCCCCATGATGGCAGGGAAAATGATGGCATGAGCAGAGGGTGGACATCACCCCCTGGCCAACATAAGGTGGACCGCAGCAACAGGAGGGTGTGCCAAACACTGGCATGGGGAAACTGGCTATCAAGCCCATAAGCCCACCCCCAACAATACACTCCCTCCAGGAGGCATTAATTCCCAAATATCCATCAGCTGGGTACCTAGCATTCAGAATACCTAAGTTTATGGGGGACACCTGAATCAAACCACCACAATAATAATACAATAAAAATACTAACTATCTCTTAAACATCCCCTTACATTTGTTTTATACATCTTTCAGATCCTGCATGTTCTTTTTAAAAAACTTTTTATTATTTACTTCATTTGAAGGAGAGAGAAATAGGCAGATAAGGAGAGAGAGAATGGGCATGCCAGGACCTCTGGCCACTGTAAATGAACTCCAGATGCATGTGCCACTCTGTGCATTCAACTTACATGGGTACTGGGAAAATGAACCTGGGTCTTTAGGCTTCACAGACAAATGCCTTAATCACCAAGCCATCTCTCCAGCCCCAGATCCTGTATATTCTTTAAAATTCTTCTAAAATTTCACATTTAACAGAGCAATACACCATTTTATAAGATATACTGCTTCTGTGGTTTTGAGATCATATCTTGCTAAGTTGTCCAGGCTGACCTCAAAGTCATGACCCTCCCTCTCAGCCTGCCACGTGCTGGGATTGCAGGTGTGCTCCACCATCCCTGGCCCCTTGTTCTGCAAACTGTAGCTTGCAGTGGACAGGTAGATCCCTAAGGCTTATTTATGGCTAGCTAGTCTAGCTGTGGAAGAGCTTTTGAACCAAGTGATTCAAATAAAGAACTGCAGCAAGGCAGGCACGAAAGTCACTGTCTCCTATGAGCTGACCCCAATGAGTTAAAGGCCTCCCAACAGTCTTAGAGAGGGAGGCAGCATTCTAGTCTGTGACCCTGAAGCAACCTGATTTATCACAGCAGCCCCCTAGTAATCTTCATATCCTACCAAATCCTATTGCAGGTGTCTATGTATGATGGTGTCTCCAAGGGAGAAATCCGGTAAAGGTACCAAGGACAGGAAAATCCTTTCAGTTTGTGCCAATGATCGCAGAGGATAAGCTTCATGAGTCACTGTAGCTTTTTCCTCTTGAGAAGTAGCATGTGGGACCATACTCTGGGCAAAATAGGCTGTTTTTGTTCTGCAACTGTAATGCAAAGCCTTCACTTTTCCTTGTAGCATTTTGAGAGCATTCGGAAAGCACCACACTGCATGAATGCAGAGATGAACCACTAGTTAAGAGTAATGTGAAAAACCCTTATCATGAGAAATAACAGCACCCCTATATCCTCTTGTGTCCCACAGACAATGTGGTTTAACTCTTTTTGCTCTTTCTTCACTGAGAAATAATCTTCCTTTTTCAGAAAACATGTGTATATTCCTGGGTCTTAATTTTCTAAAGTTCAATGTAAGATGTTGTTACCAATCTACATTCTGAAACATGAGGGCTTGTTTTATCTTATTTTTGTGGAGTTGAGCATTGAAATCAAGGCCTTGTGTTTGAAAAGTATGTGTTGTTACCATTGAGATACATTTCCAGCTTGATGAGTTAGTGTTTGTTTTTTTTTTAATTGTGTGTGTGTGAATGTTTGGGCACACATGTGTGGGCATTCATTTGGAGGCCTGAGAGTGACATCCAGGTGTCTTATCCAACTGCTCTCTGCCTTACTTTTTGAGGTAGAGACTCTCACTGAGACCTTGGACTCACCAATTCAGCTAGACTAGCTAGCCATAAATAAGCCCTAGGGATCTACCTGTCCAGTGCTGGGATGATAGGCACATACCACCATACCTGGCATTTTTGTGGGTCCTGGGGTTCTGAACTCAGGTCCTCATGCTTACATGAAAAGCACTTCACTGACTGAACCATCATCCCAGACTAAGTTTTTCTCCTTATAAGCCATTAACACCCCCATACCCCCACTACAGTTGTAAAACACTGTTTAGGTAAAACCAACATTCTATGCTTAGGTTATTTGCTTCTATTAATACTGTTCACAGACAAGTCATATGTGTATATTATGATCACATTTCTCTCCTTGTAAAAATCTTTGTTCTTCATGTTCAATGCTCCTCTTCTAATATCTTGTTAATATCTATGTATTCAACAGAAATTCTTTCTCCAACTCTCTGACAGAGCTACCACCTTCTTCCAAGTCCTATTCCTGACGGTCAGATCATCTCTCAGGCTGCTGTAGTCTGGATGCCCCAGACTTCCTATTCTCTACTGGACCTAGAGCTTTCTGGGTCTTTTGCATGTGAAATCTGCCTTGACTCTTGCTGGCGAGTTCCTTTTGATGCTCTATTATGTCACCTGTCCTACTTTCTGACTCCTAGTTTCCTCCCATTTTCTTGACTTGCTCCTGTTTTTCTTTACTTTCTATACCTCCTCCACCCCTCACACAGTCTTGCTATGCTGATTAGGCTGACCTGGAACCCAAATGATCCTCTACTTCAGCTTCCTAAGTAGGTTACATTTTTAAAATATTTCCTGGGAAAGTATGTTTTTTGGCAGGCTTATTCTATCTCATTCTTTGTTCATTGCTTAGCTTGTATTGTGATTTGAATGTGAAGTGTTCCCAAAAGCTTCTGTGTTTGAACACCTGGCCCCCAAGCAGGGGCAGGCCTTGGGATGGGACTTAGCTAGAGGAAGTGGGTCACTAGGAATGAGCTTTGATGTTTCTTAGGCTGGGTCCCTGTTCCTATCTGCTTTCTTTTTCTTTTCTCTTCTTCTTCGTTATCTTCTTCTTTTTCTTCTTCTCCTTTTTTGAGGCAATTCCAACAGACAGGCCTTTTTTTAAATGCAAGACAGCATGAGTGAAAAAGACAGAGAGTGGGAGAATTGGTGCACCAAGGCCTCCAGCCACTTAATGGACCTCTGTACCACCTAGTGCGCAAATGCAACCTTGTGCACTTGTGCATCTACCTTATGTGGGACCTGGAGAGTTGGACATGGGTCCTTAGGCTTTACAGGCAAATGCCTTAACTGCTAAACCATATTTCTAGCCCCCTACCTACTTCCTGCTTCTTGACTGTGTACACAATGTGACTGCCTCCTTCACTCTCCTGTCATCACGTCTTCCCTTCCATGGTGAGTTATATCCCCTCAAACTCTAAGCAAAAATAAGTCCTTCCTTTTTTTTTAAAAAAAAAGTATTTCTTTATTTTCAAGCAGAGAGAGATGAGAAAAGAGTGAGAGAGACAGAGAGGGAGATAGAAAGAAAGAATGGGCATGCCAGGGCCTTTAGCTGCTGCAAATGAACTCCAGATACATATGCCACTTTGTGTGTTGGGCTTTGTGTGGTTACTAGGGAATTGAGCCAGGGTTGTAAGGCTTTGCAGACAAGCTCCTTAACCACCAATCCATCTCCTCAGCCCTGTCCTTCTTTAAGTTGCTTCTTATCATGTATATGGTCACAGCAACAAGAAAAATAACAGTAATGGGATTGAGGTCATTTCTGTGGTAAGCCTAACCACATAGTTCTTGGGACTTTGGGACTGGTTTGAGGAGCAATATGGAAGAGTTTAGAGATGTAGGCTAGAGAAGCCCTCAAATGCTATAAGAAAAGCTTAATGGGTCACTCTTATGGGGATTTGGAAAAACAGAATGCTGAGAGAAATGCAGATAGTGGAGGCCTGTTAATGAGGTTTCAGTGGGCAAGCAGGACTATCTGGCCCTGGGTAGAAGCCGTTTGTGCTGTATTCTAGCACAGACTCTGTCTTCATAGAGAGAAGGTCAGCAGTTAAGAATACTTCCTGCACAAACATGAGGGCCCCAGGAAGCCTGGGGAAAGGGTTTGAGTAAATGCCCAGATCCCACCTAAATAGCTGGGTATAACTTTCATCCCATAAGGGAGCAGAGACCTGAGAATCACCAGAGCTCATGGAAAAAAAACAGCAAGCTCTGGGATCAGTAAAAGATTATGGCTCTAAAAAATGAATAGGATCTACAAAGACAGCTCAGTGGATAAGTGCATTTAATGTGCAAGCAGAAGGGCCTGAGGGGGCCTGAAACTGCTAGAGTTTTTATCTCCAGATCTCAAGTAAATAGCTGGGCATGGCCATATGCACCTATAACCTCAGTTTCATGGGCAAGCAGAAACCTGAGAATTGTCGGAGCCTTCCAAGTTCTGAAATCAGTTTAAAAAAAGACAAAGAGGAGACTCTGGGATTGGAGAGATGGCTTAGCAGTGAAAGTACCTGTCGGCAAAACCAAATGACCCAGGTTCAATTCCCCAGTACCCATATCAGGCCAAATGTACAAGGTAGACCATGTGTCTGGAGTTCATTTGCAGTGGCTAGAGGCCTTGGCACACCCCTTATCTCTCTTTATCTGTCACTTACTCTCCTCTCTTTCTCTCTCTTAAATAAATAAATAAAAGTATCTTTTTAAAAAGGAGACTCTGGGGCTGGAGAGCTGGTTTAGCAGTTAAGTGCTTGCCTGTGAAGCCTAAGGACCCCGGTTCAAGGCTCGGTTCCCCAGGTCCCACCTTCGCCAGATGCACAAGGGGGCACACGCGTCTGGAGTTTGTTTGCAGTGGCTGGAGGCCCTGGCGCACCCCTTCTCTCTCTATATATATGTATCTGCCTCTTCCTCTCTCTGTCTGTCACTTTCAAACAAATACACATAAACAATTTTTTTTTTTTTAAAAAAGGAGACTCTGGCTCAAAATATGACAGGTGGAAAAGTGACAGAGCAGACCACCACAGGTAAGAGTTCCTCATTGCAGGTGACCTTATAGGGTGTCACCCAACACTACACACACCAAGTAACACACACAAGCAAAGAAAAATAAAAAAGGAAAAAAAAGAAGAACAATGGAGTGAGACACCCAACATTCATTCCCACCACTGCTGGCGAGGGAACCTCTCTGCAGGTGGGTGTGTGGGGTGCTGCTCTAGGGGAACTACTACTGCTTTTTTTTTCTTGAGTCAGGGTCTTGTGATAGCTCAGGCTGACTTGGGATTCACTCTTTAGTTTCAGGGTAGCATTGAACTCACATTGATCCTCCTACTTCTGCCTCTGTCTCCCAAGTGCTGGGATTAAAGGCATGTGCCACCACACCTGCCTTGCTACTATATTAATAATAATAATCTGGCTTCTTTCTATCCGTGTACTGAGAACATGAATTGGGCCAAATTAAAAAGTAATAAACTAATTTATTTGATAGAGGAAAGTTTTAAGAGTCCTAGGATAACATTCAGGTTATTACCTGACTACCCACTTCTCTTCAAATCTACAATGAAAGAAAGGAGAAAAACATGAAAAATGTGAAGTTTAGCAAGTAAAGGGATATGAGAAAGGTTCAAGTTGTAGGCAAGGAGGGTGCAGACAAAGCATCTGGAATTGCCAGAGACTAGCGATATTGAAGGAATCTCAGGCTCTGCACTGACACCAGGTAAAGTGCCCTGAAGGCAAGAAATCACCCATTCAAGGCTCCAACTTGTAATAATTATAATTCATTTGAAACAAGAGAGCCTGAACTGAGAATTCTGAAAGAATTCCATGCTTACACTCAGGAGGTTGAGGTAGGACAATCTCAGTGAGTTTGAAGCTAGCCTGGACTAGACTGGGCTCCAGTAAGCCTGAGCTACAGTGAGCCTCTGCCTAAAAATAAAAGAATTCCATGCTCAAAAACAGCCACTAGAGACATGTTTCCTAGGGTCAGCACACAGAAGCCCAGCAGCTGTGGTCCAAGGGAAGTGGGCTGTATCTCAAGCTGGCAGCATCATTCCTGTAATACTGGCTTTGCAGGAATGAAAGACGCAGGAGTAAGAGGATTGTGGAGGCTTTCATCAAGGTGATTGCCGAGGCCAGGCAATGTATGGCAAGGTCAGATTCTCTGCAAGTGTGCCCTAAGAAGCCAGTGTCCGAAGCTGGAAAGGTGAAGCCTAAGTTGAAACGTGAACCCCCGAATGTAGGAGATGCCAGGCCTGTGGGATGTCATCTGAGCAAAACTGCAGGAGCAGAGTGGAGTTCTCCCAAGGGAGAGGTCACATATGCTATCAGAGGCAAGGCTGGAGGGGAGAGGCTGGCAAAGCCATTGGAACCCAGCTGATTCCCTAGGTGCCAGACATAGATCTGTAGAATTTGGATTTTAAACTGATCTTTTCTTGCTGTGCCCTCATTCCTCCCTTTTGGAATGGGAATGTTTACTTTGTGCTATTGTAGGTGAAAGTATGTAGCATTTTTTTTTTTTAATTATAGCGCTTGCAGTTAAGAGATTATTTTGAGTCTCAGCTTTTGAACCGTGTTGGGACTGCTAAAATCTATGGAGACCTTTTTTTTAATTTTTTTGAAAAATTTTTATTAGCATTTTCCATGATTATAAAAAAAAAATCCCATGGTAATTCTCTCCCCCCCCCCACTTTCCCCTTTGAAATTCCATTCTCCATCATATTACCTCCCCATCTCAATCATTGTACTTACATATATACAATACCAACCTATTAAGTACCCTCCTCCCTTCCTTTCTCTTCCCTTTAGGTCTCCTTGTTAACTTACTGGCCTCTGCTACCTACTAAGTATTTTCATTCTCACACAGAAGCCCAATCATCTGTAGCTAGGATCCACATATGAGGGAGAACATGTGGTGCTTGGCTTTCTGGGCCTGGGTTGCCTCACTTAGTGTAATCCTTTCCAGGTCCATCCATTTTTCTGCAAATTTCATAACTTCATTTTTCTTTACCGCTGAGTAGAACTTCATTGTATAAATGTGCCATATCTTCATTATCCACTCATCAGTTGAGGGACATCTAGGCTGGTTCCATTTCCCAGCTATTATAAGTTGAGCAGCAATAAACATGGTTGAGCACGTACTTCTAAGGAAATGAGATGAATCCTTCGGATATATGCCTAGGAGTGCTATAGCTGGGTCACATGGTAGATCAATCTTTAGCTGTTTTAGGAACCTCCACACTGATTTCCACAATGGCTGGACCAGATTGCATTCCCACCAGCAGTGTAGAAAGGTTCCTCTTTTTCTACATCCCCGCCAACATTTATGATCATTTGTTTTCATGATGGTGGCCAATCTGACAGGAGTGAGTTGGAATCTCAATGTAGTTTTAATCTGCATTTCCCTGATGACTAGTGACATAGAACATTTTTTTAGATGCTTATATGCCATTTGTATTTCTTCCTTTGATAGTGCTCTATTTAGCTCCATAGCCCATTTTTTGATTGGCTTGTTTGATTCCTTATTATTTAACTTTTTGAGCTCTTTGTATATCCTAGATATTAATCCTCTATCAGATATATAGCTGGCGAAGATTTTTTCCCATTCTGTAGGTTGCCTCTTTGTTTTTTTGATTTTTCGAGGTAGGGTCTCACTCTAGCTCAGGCTGACCTGGAATTCACTATGTAGTCTCAGGGTAACCTTGAACTCTCAGTGATCCTCCAACCTCTGCCTCCCAAGTGCTGGGATTAAAGGTATGTGCCACCACATCCGGCTCTATGGAGACTTTTGAAGATGGAAAGAATGCATTTTGCATTATGAGATGGCCATAAGCATATAGAGGCCAGGGGTGGAATGCTGTGGTTTGAATGTGAACTGTCTCCCATATGCCCATGTGTTTAAACACTTGATCCCTAGCTGGGAACAGCCTTTGAGGTGGAGTCTAGCTAAAGAAAGTCAGTCAAAAACAAAAAAGAAACCAAAAGAGAAATTCCCTCTCCAATCCCCCCAACCCCAGATCCATTCTCTGTCTGTTTCCTTGCTGTGCATGCAGAGTGAGCAGCCACCTCACTCCCCAGCCATCATGACTGCCCACTATCCCCTCAAACTGTGAGCCAAATAAGACCTTCTTTCCTTAAGTTGTTTTTTGTCAGGTGTTCTGTCATAGCACTAAAACAGTAAATGATACAGGGCTGGAAAGATTGCTCAGTGGTTAAGGTGCTTGCCTGCAAAGCCAAATGACCTGGGTTTATTCCCCCAGTACCCACATAAAGCCAGATGCGCAAAGTGGCACATGCATCTGGAGTTCATTTGTGGTGGCTAGAGGCCCTGGTGCACCCATTCTCTGTCCCTCTTCTCTGTCTCTCTCTGCTTGCAAATAAATAAACAAATATTTTTTTAAAAGTAACGGATAGGGCTGGAGAGATGGCTTAGCGGTTAAGCACTTGCCTGTGAAGCCTAAGGACCCCGGTTCGAGGCTCGGTTCCCCAGGTCCCATGTTAGCCAGATGCACAAGGGGGCGCACGCATCTGGAGTTCGTTTGCAGTGGCTGGTAGCCCTGGCATGCCCATTCTCTCCCTCTCTCTCTCTCTCTCTCTCTCTCTCTCTCTGCCTCCTTCTCTGTCTGTTGCTCTCAAATAAATAAGTAAAAAAAAAAAATAAACCAAAAAGAGAAACTTTAAAAAAAAATAAATAAATAAAATAAAATAAAATAAAATAAAATAAAATAAAATAAAATAAAAGTAACGGATACAGCTGGGTATAGAATTGCTGACTTAAAGTTACTCTACGTCAGATATTTGAAGGTTTTGCTCCACTATTATCTAGCTTCTGTGCTTCCTCAAAAAGTATAATGTTATTTTCATTCCTAGCCTTTTGTGATCTTTTTTTTGTTCATTTTTTTTTTATTTATTTATTTGAGAGTGACAGACACAGAGAGAAAGACAGATAGAGGGAGAGAGAGAGAATGGGCACGCCAGGGCCTCCAGCCACTGCAAACGAACTCCAGACGTGTGTGCCCCCTTGTGCATCTGGCTAACGTGGGACCTGGGGAACCGAGCTTCGAATCGGGGTCCTTAGGCTTCACAGGCAAGCGCTTAACCGCTAAGCCATCTCTCCAGCCCCTTTTGTGATCTTTTTATTCTCTCTGGAAGAGTATAGGATCTTCTTAACCTGGATCCTACAAAACATATAGTAATGTGCTTTGACATGGGTCATTCTATGATTCATGAGGCTATATACAACAAACTGGGTCTTTATGTTTGTCACTGAAAGTAAGACCTTGCACTGTGGACACTCATACCTTCAGGCGCTGGGAAATTCGTGGTTTGTTTTCCATTTTAGATCATCATCTTTCCTCACTTTTGTTGGTTCTTTCTTTAAAAAATCTAATTTGTTAGACATCCATCTCTGTAAAAGGTACCTATCTTTACTTTCTGTACCTGTTTTTTCTTGTCTTTGCTATGTCTTGCCTCCTGGGAAGCTAACCTCAACCTCGCCCTCCAGCCCTTTTACTGAACTTTTCACTTTTGCAATTTTATTTTTTTAATTTTAGAGCCTTCCTTATTATCTGTTCCCCTTTTTAAAAGAAAACAAAAACATTTCCTGATCTAGCATTATGGTGTAATATATTACTCTTGACTCTCTGAAGACTTTCATTGTAGATTTAAGTTTTAATGTGACTTTTATTTCTTTATTTGTTTATTTTTGAGGTGAAGTCTCCTTATATAATCAAGGCTGGTCTTGAGTTTCCTTCTGCTAGCCATACCTCAAAGTCTGCTCCCAGCTAGGGTCCACGTGTTCAAGCACATAGTAGCCAGGACCATGGATGTGTGTCACATGCCTGTGCCTGGCTTTTATTCTAGATTTTTAAAAAGTTGTCAGCTGCTTCCTGCATTGTCTTTGATTTTATTTTTCATTGTCTTATTTGTTTAAGTGTCTGTCTTTCATGAAAAAGCATTTTCCAAGTGTTCTGAAGTACTTGGTGCCCCATTTCTATTTCAGAACAAATCATTATAGAATCAATGCAAGTGGCATGTGTGGGAAAGTGCTTAGCAATGGGTGGATCTCATTGTGGGAACAAGGTACTGAGCTGTCTTTTTCACAGACAGAGCCCTGAATGTTGGTATATTGGGCTGATGTTTTTTTCTGGAATTAAACATTTTCTCTACTTTCCTCACTGTGTGAGTGGAGGAAATCCCCTAATGTGTTCCCTACATCTTATTTTTACTATTTTAAACTTCTTTACTGACAACTCCCATAATTATAGACAATAAACCATAATTCCCTCTTCACAATTCCCCTTCACAAATCCACTCTCCATCATAGCCCCTCCCTTCTCAATTAGTCTCTCTTTCATTTTGATGTCATCATTTTTTCCTATTATGGGGTCTTGTGTAGGTAGTACTAGGCACTGCAAGGTCACGGATATTGAGGCCAATTTGTGTCTGGAAGATCGTTGTTTGTATTTACATGCCTCCACCCTACCGCCCAGGAAAATGGGGAGTCCAATTTGTGTCTGGAAGATCGTTGTTTGTATTTACATGCCTCCACCCTACCACACAGGAAAATGGGGAGTGCAGAGGTAAGAGTGGAGATTTTTCTCAGCTCTGTGATTTTAGCTCTCCTGAGTCTCTCCAGATTTCTGCTTTTTCCATCTTCTAGGCTACTTTCCATCTCCCATCATTTTCTAATTTCTGATATATTGCAATCTAGGCTGCTACCTCTGAATTGTGGGGGAACGTGGCCTCATATCCTTTGATTACCACCTACAGTCATCTTGGTGGCGTTCTGGAAGGGAAGCAGATAAATTCCCAGAAGGGACAACAAGACACTCATCCTGGTCTCCAGATGCAATCTCTGAAGCTATTAAGACACTCAAAAGAAGTAGTGCACATGCAGTCTAGGAGGTGACATACATAGCAACCCTTTTTCATATGCATAGGAGGAGTAAAAACTGAAATAAATAGGATAGCAAGTGCATAAACCAGGAAACATGCTTGTTTCTATCAAGTATCATGTAGCAATAATGCTATACTTATAGTAATAAGGCTATACTTTTATAGGACTGGCAGCATAGTAGATTTCTTTATGCCAGCATCACCAAAAAACGTGTGATTAATATATTATGTCAAACATTATTATGGCTGTCTACATGATGGGATTTTTTTTTTTAATATGTAAGGGGAATTTTTCAGCTTTGTAATAATCTTATGGGACCACCGTAACAGATACAGTCCATACTTACTAAAATGTTATTTTGCAGGCATGATAGTAACAAGAATTGATATATAGATTGGAGATGTAGTAGAGCACCTACCTAATATATCAGGCCCTGAGGTCAGTCCCTGCATTGGATGGGAGGAGTTGAAGTAGATGGTGAGCGTGGAGACTCATGCCTGTAATCCTACTACTTCATAAGCTAAAGCAGGAGGATTGCTGTGATTTGAGGCCAGCCTAGGCTATGTAATGATTTTCAAGTCAACTTGATCTACAGAGCAGGAACCTGTCACAAAGAGGAGGGAATTGAAATGGCTATGCATGATAACTGATTTCTGTATTAGACAAAGACTCTAGAAGCTCCTAAATGTCCCTTTCTTCATTTCATGTTATTTTCTATGCACAGGAATAAACCCCTAGCTTGATTGCAATGAAGTAATAGACTTGGGTGCACAGATCACACATGTAACAAAATAATTAGAATATGAATACTTTTGTACAAATTTGAGTAATTCAAAAGTAGATTAAATAATACCTATTTGAAACAAAACCTAGAAAGAAAAATATGCTAACAATAGGTGTGAGGAAGGGTCACTGTGTATTCTGATGATTAAATACCCAACATTATACAGGAGAGAATGGCATCCCACCCTTACTAATCTGTTGGTGTCTGGACATATAAAATCGTTTTAGGTTGAGCTCTCAGGAGAGTAGATATGTAATTCCTAACTTGTGATGACTTTATTTTCATGAAATTAAAAACAAATTGGGCATAATGCTGGGAATTAAACACAAGGCCTTGGGCATGCTTGGCAAGCACTCTATCACTGAAGTACATCCTAGCCCTAAGATCTTTTCTTTTCCTGTCCTTTTCTATCTTTTCTTTTTTTCTTTCTTTCTTCCTTTCTTTCTGTCCTGACTGGTCTTGAACTCACAGTAACACTCTAGCCTTCTGAGTACTGGCATTACAGGCATGTGCTACCATGCCAGCTGAAAATATATTTAATTGATCAGAAATGTTCTTTTTTTTAAGTTTCAGAAGCATACTGCTGGGTTCAGGGTATAAGGTATATGAGTTCAGTCTCCAACAGTATCACCCTCCCCCCTCCAAAAAAAAAGTAAACCAACCTATAGATCAGCAACCTGTCAGAACTAATTAGAGAACATATCAAAGTTTTGTCCATTGGCTTAGAACTATTTTGGTATAAATGAGAAGGCCATCTCTTTCATGAGGGTTATATTAGCATATGTTCCCCATTTTATAAAGAAATGAAACAAACTGGTTATAAAAGGGGAAAGCACTTGGTATATGACATGGTTCACCTGTCCATCTTCTAAGTGTAAATTTCCCTGACAAATTACAGACTCCTAACCATTGCATCAAATTTTTGAGGCAGGATTTCACTATGGAATCCAGACTAGCTTCTAATTTAAGATCCTCCTGTATCAGCCTCCTTAGTGCTAAGATTATAGGCATGTGCCCTCATACCCCAGACTTTCTTCCTCTTTTCCTGAGTTCTTGTCTCCTCTCTTTGACATTCTCTGAGTACCCTGTGTCTCTTGGGAAAAGAGGCAGGAGGAGCTGCACAGGTCCCAGGAGGGGGATTTCCTTGGAGCTGGATACAAGCTGTACTTTGGTTGGAACCTTATAAACCTTTTAACATTTCGTTTATTTATTTGAAAGTGTGTGTGTGCACACACAAGCATGTGCACATGTGTACAAGCACATATGGACACACCAGGCCCTCTTATTGCTGCAAATGAACATCAGATGCTTTACGTGGGTGGCTTGGGAATTGAACCTGGGCTGTCAGGCTTTTCAAGGAAACACCTTTTACCACTGAGCCATCTTCCCAGCCCTCCTAACATCTAATGTAAGTACAGAGAGAGGGAAAGACATTAAATAGAGATAAGTACCCTGCAGTTCTAAGGCATTAGAGCACTATCCCTGCCAAAGGGATTACAGGTGACCCTTCTGTAACAGACAAGGGTACTTTTAGTGGTTGATTTAATTAGGCTGCAACACAGAGGTCCATGACTTTTGTAGGGAAGAGCATCATTGATATGCTGTCAATTACCTTACGTTTCTTTCATGTAGGCTATAATGTGGCATGCTTGGTTACATGGTTTTAAGCCACTCTCTAAACATAGTACCAGATATCACTAACACCCTCAGGAGTGGTTATGGCAAATGACTAAAATGCCCATATTCCAGTTGCTGATTAGCAAAATCAACAAAGATTTTGTTAGACTAATGGATGCTAGAAAAGTGATTTGTGTGTGTGGAGCTTGGTCTCAAACCCAGGGCCTCTTGCATGCTAGGCAAGTGCCTAACTACTGAACCACCATCAACCCTAGAGGAGAGATTTCACTGATGAAATGCATGGCACTAGAAGAGGTGGGCTGGCTAACATTTAGCAAGGCCCTTGCCCCTCACAACTGTGAATGGCATCTAAGGCTGGATCTAAATGATCCTATGGCCAACTTTTTTTTTTTTTTTTGAGGTAGAATCCCACTATAGCCCAGGCTGGCCTAGAATTCACTATGGAGTCTCAGGGTAGCCTCGAACTCATAGCCATCCTCCTACCTCATTCTCCCAAGTGCTGGGATTAAAGGTGTGCACACCACACCCAGCTCTTGCTTTTTATGTTTATTTTATTTGTTTATTTATAAGAGAGGAAGAGGGAGAGAGAGAGAGAGAATGGGCATGCTATGGCCTCCAGCCACTGCAAACAAACACCAGATGCATATGCAACCTTGTGCATCTAGTTTATGTGGGCCCTGGAGAATTAAACCTCAGTCCTTTGGCTTTGCAGGCAAGTGTCTTAACCCACTAAGCCATCTCTCCAGCCCCTATGTTCAACTTTGAATCACAGAATTCTGGTTGTTTGATGCCAGCTACAAAGTTACTTTCAGGATAAGCTTATGGTTTTGCCTTGTGTTAATATTTAATTAAAGGCATGGTCAGAGGCCTGGGACTTTAGGATGTTCTAGAACAGGATATAGGGGTCATGAACTCTATTCCTAGTAAATGCCTAATACATACTTACAGGTGCGGCAAATTTTGATCTGTAGCTTGCTTCCATCTCTAAAGAAATTACCTCCTTTGAATAGATAAGGTTGAGGAAGGGAGATGTAGCATAGCCTCTATCTACCTCAAATCAGTGGTGGCTTCTGACATTTACCAAAAAGAGTCTATTAATGCAGATTGACTAAGATTATTCACAATAGTTGTTTGGCATACTGGGTCATTATTTATGCCTTACCATTCTCTTTTCCTGGGTACTTGCCTCGGTCTATCCTTGGAGGATGCCTCAGGCAGGTCTTTCCATCCTCATCATCTGAAAGGAAGTCATAATACACCTAGGGCTAGGGCCAGAATAACCCAGAGGTGATGATGCTGTTAGGTAGACATACACAGGACATCTGTAGTGGGTGTGTGACATAGGCTACCCCATTTAAACCTTGTGATGTTGCAATGAGAAATGTCTGTCTGTCGCAGTCTGGTTCACATTGCTGGTAGAAATCACCCAACCAAAAGCAGTTTCTGGGAAAAAGAGAATTATTTTGGCTTACAGGCTCAAGGGGAAGCTCCACGATGGCAGGGGAAAACGATGGCATGAGCAGAGGGTGGACATCACCCCCTGGCCAATAGAAGGTGGACCACAGCAACAGGAGGGTGTGCCAAACATTGGCAAGGGAAATTGGCTTTAATACCCATAAGCCTGCCCCCAGCAATACACTCCCTCCAGGAGGCATTAATTCCCAAATATCCATCAGCTGGGAACCTAGCATTCAGAACACCTAAGTTTATGGGGGACACCTGATTCAAACCACCACACTGTCCTCGGGAAGAAACAGAAGTTATAAGAGGTTGAGGGGATGCCTGTGACTATACACTAGGAATTAGGGAAAGCAGAGTGTACATCCAGGTCGGCCATCTTTTAAGGCTATGTTATTTGGCTGCTTTGAGGAGAGGAAGATGAGGGTGCAGATGAAGGTTTCCATCTCTATTGGAAGTCATGTTAGGGGGAAGGAACATGATGTCATTCTGCTTCTGTGACTGGAATGAATGCCACTTAAAGGGCTTATCAATGGAAAGTGCAGTGATCTGGGACTTGGCCAAGCCTCTGAGCCAACCTACCTGCTCATTGTGAGATAGAAATAAGGTACTACATTTTTTTTGTGACCTGAGTTTTCTCATCTAAAATTTATTGTGATATATAAGTGAGATGCCTTTTTTTGTGAGCGATAGCAGATATTTCAATAGACTTTAATAAGAAAAATAATATTCTTGAGGCGCATTTGTAATTTATCATAAGGAATTAATTTATAAGCCTGTTGCCTTCATTGGAGCACATTTCCTCTCCTGGGGTGGGAGTGAGATGCCTTTTGAAAATGGAATGTACAGATAGGCATGGTGGCTCATGCCTTTAATCCTAGCACTTGGGAGGCAGAGGTAGGAGGACTGTCATGAGTTCAAGGCCACCCTGAGATTACATAGTGAATTCCAGGTCCGCATGGACTGGAGTGAGACCCTACCTCACACACATACACACACACACACAAAAGAAGAAAATGGAATATAGTACTGAGCATATGCTTTTGTGTTCAGGGAACTTCCCTGTTGCAAGATATAAAGCCAAGAAGCAAGATTTATTCTTTTTGTATTACAGGAATTTCTCATAGTGTCATACTGTGGAACACATGCAATGATTATTTCTTATTATTTCAGCTAGTCCCTAAAAGCATGTCAGCTTCTCACTCTTGGTTGGGGAATCTGTTTTTGTTTTTTTTTTTTTTTACAGAAGGCAGCAAAAGCTGGGGAGAACCAAAAGCTATCTACATGACAAGAAGACAGCTGACCGCCTATCATAAAACGAGCCACCGCTTGCATATCAGCCAGAGTCCAGGTGACACCGCAGAGGAATGGCAAGTTAAGCTCTTGCTCTTACGGCGAGCCTGACAACCTGTGCCGGGGTGATGACAGCGGACACTGCGGACACTCAAAATGTATCAAAGCAGAAATGCAGAGCGCTCAGCACCAGTAGACTTATAAACACCTTCCAAGGCTCATGGAACATTTGCAGAAGAAGGGGTCAGAGACATTGTAAGAGCCACAAGGTGTGAAGGAATATTCAGTGGCATTGCCCTCACCCTGCCTAGTGACTTGACTGCTGCACTCATAACCCCTGATCCCGTGGTGAATACCAGTAACCCCACTGAGGAAGGCCCTCAGTGGAATGGAGGCGGGGAGGATGATATGAGAGGAATAGGACCAACACATGATTTGTCCATACAACAAAGTTTCTAATTAATAAAAATGTAAAAAAAACATGTCAGCTTATTGTAGGCTTGCTGTGACTGACTTTGTGCACACTGGATGGCAGTCACCGTGACATGTGTCTGGGGACACAGAGGAGCCTTCCTTGTGAATCACACTGTACACTGGCCACCATGATGGGAGCAGAACCTGCACTCTGGGTCACTGGTCTGCTCATATAGCATTGACTTCCCCAAAGGAGGAAACAAAGGGCTGGGGATATTTCTCAGTAGGTAGGATGTTTGCCTAACATGCAAGAAACCTGGGGTTCCATCCCTAGCACTGCATAAAGTGGGCATAGTAGTACATGCCTATAATCCCAGTGCTTCGTGGTAGAAGCAGGAAGATCAAGAGTTTAAGGTTATCTTTGGCTATACAGTGAAGTTCAGGACACCCTGGGCTACCTGAGACCTTATATCACACAAACAAACAAAAAACACAAGTCATGATTAGGAAAAATAATCAAGCTGGGAACAGGAATAAAGGTCACATCAACAAAGATAACGAAATATATAGGTTTTTCATGGTAGGGTCTTGCTCTAGCCCAGGCTGACCTGGAATTCACTATGTCATTTCAGGTTAGCCTCAAACGCATGGTGATCCTTCTACATCTGACTTCCAAGTGCTGGAATTAAACGTGTGTGCCAGCACACCCTGCTAGTAATATGCCATTTTAGAGCTTGAACATTCATGTCTAACCATAACCAACCACATTTAGTAACTAATTAGCAGTAAGTGGAAGTTTGAAGATAACACAAGTGGCCTTTTCAGTAAGCACTAAAGCATGGTAATTATGAATGATAACCAGATATGTCTTATAATATCCTTCTTGCCTTCATCTCATGTTCTCAGAATATTGTTTTTCTTACCCATTTATATTCATTTTCCTTTTCTGTATGTGTGAAGGGAAGGGAAAGGGACAGGAGATGATGTTTAAGGAGACTGACATGGGCAGGCTGGGCCCCCTGTGCCAGGGACCTGAGCCAGGGCTGTGGATCCCATGCCTTCTCTGAGCAAAAGCCCCAGTCATAGGACATCTTCCTTTTTTTCCCTCCTGCCCTTGAAATGATGTGGGCTTTTTTGTCACTGTTACAATTAATATTTTTTGCATGTGTATGTGTGGTGTGCATGTGTATGCATATTTATGCACAGATGCACACGTGTTTCCTAGTTGTATATTTGTCTGCACATACATTTAGAGGCCAGAAGTTGATGTCAGATGTCTTTCTCAATTACTCTTCACCTTATTTTGGGTCTCTCACTGAACCTAGAACTCAGATTGGGCTAAGATAGCTAGCCAAAATCCCTTGGAGTCCCCTGTCTTTCTCCTCAGCACTGGATTACAGGCATGGGCTGCTGAACTCAGCATTTTTGTGGGTGTTGGAAATCTGAATTCAGGACTTTGCTTTATAGCAAGTGCTTTACTGACTGAGCCATCCTCCACCCCTTTCTTTTTCTTTTTGGCATGTGTTTGTGTGTATGTAGAGTATTGTGGTATGCGATCTGATGTGTATGGCTTATGCACATGTATGAATATGCATGTACCCCATGCTCCTGTGTGTGGAAGTTAGAGGAGAACACTGGGTGCCTCTCTCTGGTACCCATTCAGGCTGAGTACTGGGATTAAAGGTATGCACCACCAAGCCCCATGCTTCTCCATGCTACTTTTAAAAGTGGCTTTCAGTATATTCATAAGTTTCTTCCCATGGAGTGGGCTTACTTCTTTCCTGTTTTATCAGTGCTGTAAAAGAAATAACAAATGTTTGAAATAATGGATATGTCAATCTGATCATTATCATTGTTCATTGTGTACACGTATAAAAATATATACTGTATGTAGAATTGTCAATTAAAACTTTTAAGTGGATTTTAAAATTCACCATTGTTTTAAATTTTTTATTTTTGTTTATTTATTTATTTTGAGAGTGACAGAGAGAAAAAGGCAGATAGAGACAGAATGGGCATGCCAGGACCTTCAGCCACTGCAAATGAATTCCAGATGCGTGTGCCCCCTTGTGCATCTGGCAAACACGGGTCCTGGGGAACTGAGCCTCTAACCGGGGTCCTTAGGCTTCACAGGCAAGTGCTTAACCACTAAACCATCTCTCCAGCCCTGTTTTGAATTTTTAAAAAAATTATTTTTATTTTATTTGCAAGCAGAGAGAGGAAGAGAGAGAGAGAGTAGACAGAGAGAGAATGGGTGCCCCAGGGCCTCTAGCCACTGCAAATGATCTCTAGATGTATGTGCTCCCTTGTGCATCTGACTTACATAGGTACTGGGGATCGAACCTGAGTTCTTTGGCTTCACAGGCAAGCACCTTAATCACTAAGCCATCTCTCCAGCCTCTGTTTTGAATTTTTAGTCTAAGTTTTTGTTTATTTGTAAAAGTAAGTTTTTTTGAACACTTTAGTTTCCTGATGTGCATTCCTGCATTGTCCTTCCTAGGTAAATCCTCTGGCTGGGCAACCAGCAGCCTGGAGAACAAGATGTCTTTTTGTTTGTTTGTTTCGTTTTTTGTTTTTCGAGGTAGGATCTCGTTCTAGCCCAGGCTGATCTGGAATTCACTATGTAGTCTCAGGCTGGCCTCGAACTCACAGAGATCTTTCTACCTCTGCCTCCCAAGTGCTGCAAGTGCATGCCAGGCCGAGACGGCTTTTTTGGGGTCCTACCTCCACTTCCCAGAGTGAAGTGAGCAGGGACAATTTCTGCTATCCAGAGCTCCCGCAGGAGGGCCGGAGATGTTCGAGATTCCAAGCTTCCCAGGCGCAAACTGAACGCCGTGCGCTTGTCCAGGACAACCGGGAGTGGACCTGACTTCAAACGGATCTGGCTTCCTCTCTCCACTAGGGAACTGAGCGAGAGCCGTTGAAAACTGGGAGGTTCCTTGGGCGCCGGGGGGCGTGGCCGAGGTGGGAAGGGCGGGGTCAGTGTTGGAGACGGGGCCCCACGGGGCGGGGCTGGAGGTCTGCGCTGGGGGCGGGGCCTCGGCGGGGGCGGGGCCTCGGCGGGCTGAGCTGGGGGCGCGCGGCGACCTGCTCCCCTTGCGCTTTGGAGAGTCCGCGCGCGCTGGGCGCCGGCCGGGCTGTGATCCCCGCGCGTAGCCGCTGCCCCCGCCTCCTCGGCGACCGGGGCGATGTGAACCGGGGCCCGCGAGCGCGGCCGGGTCGCCGCGATGTGGCTCAAGCCCGAGGAGGTTCTGCTGAAGAACGCCCTGAAGCTCTGGGTGACCCAGAAGAGCAGCTGCTACTTCATCCTGCAGCGGCGACGCGGGCACGGCGAAGGGGGCGGCCGCCTCACCGGTAAGGGGCGCGCTGGGGCGGCGGGCCGGGCCTCTCTCCCCGCGGGGCCGCAGCCCCCAGCCCCCGCTGCGTGGCAGGTGGCGATGTCGTGGGAGACGCCGCGTTGAACGGCCTTGCCCTGGGATTGTTTTCTTTTCTCCAGCAGTTTCTCCTGCTAGCTCTGGTCTAGGTGGGGCGCAGGGACTCCAGGGCTGGGTGTTGTTCTGGACCAGGCAGGTGCCTTGGCCACCTTGCCAGGGCGAAGGGGGTGAAGGAGCACCTGGAGTTCGGTGCTGGCTCCTGAACTTAAGGAGAAACGCAGGCCAGAACTTGCCCAAATGTATCCTGGTCTGGGGCGTCTTAAGAGTTGGGCTGGCAGCTGTGCCGAGGCCAGGTGACAGCCGGGTGGTGCTCCTGGGTAGGCTTTGACCAGGCCATCTGGACGCAGCTGTGGCTCCAGGTGGTGTCCTGGCGCGGCCATCTCATGGCCAGGCGCAGCTTGGAAAGCTCCAGCAATCTGGGTCTTTTTTCACTTGTGGGACAGATAGTTTCCGTGCCTCATAGGGGAAACTGAGGCAACACATTTCCTAAGCTTGTGATCTTAGTAGCAAAATAGAGTGTGTGTATGTGTGTGTGTGTGTGTGTGTGTGTGTGTGTGTGTGTATATATATATATATATATATACACACACATACATACATACATATATATATATACATACATACATACATACATACATATATATATATATATTCCTTTCAGTGTCTTCTGAGGAATGTTAGGACAAAAACCACAGGTTTTGAAGTTGATGAAAAACAAGATTTTTTTTCCTAGAAGTTATGAGCCAAAGCCTTTTAAAATTTGGGGGCCAGTTTGCATTAGCTAGAGCCCTCTGTTTAAGTAGATCAGTGAAGGAAGATTGCTGTGGTCTTGTGTGTAGGGAATCAATAGGAAATTTTCAGATATGAGAACCTGAGTAACCAAGACCTTAGATGGCCTTGTCAACATCTCTTCAATAGAGGAAGAATTTGGCTGGGAAAGGAAAGTCAAAGGCCTGAAAAATATGTGTCTAGATGCATTAATTGTTGGTGACTGTCTATTCTTGGGTCAGTCTGGAGAAGGACCCCTGGGAGTGCAGTCTGGTGGGGAAACTAAGGAATGTGCCCTAAAACCACAGAATCAAGGATCACACCTTAGCAAAATCTGACAGTTGAGTTTGTTGAGTTGTGGGGGGGGGAGGAGGGCGGGGGTTGAGGCGTGGGGGGGAGTTTTTTTTGAGACCTTGGAGTGGGTGGGAGTTGACAAAGTTCAGGAGAAGGGGTTGTGGACAGTGGAGGGATCTGGGTGGCAGTGGGGTGAGACAGATGGATGACCATTAGACCTAGTGAACATCAGGGACAACTTGGACAGGAGGTGGACTTTGGGAGGAGTCACTCACAGTGGGGCCTGTGCCAGACTGGGAAAAGGAGCTTGGTAGTGGCCTGCAAGACATAGCAGAGACCAAGTGGCTGGAGAGGGGTTTGTGTCCTGCTCATTGAGAACAGTATCCTAATTTATGGTGCATTAAGTAGCATACCCAGTCTATAAATGATCTGTAGTAGAGGGTGAGCCCAGAACTTGTGAAGTTGGGAACATAGGGGCCATTTGTCCCCAAAGTCTTTCATTCCTTCATCCGTTTTGTTCATTCATTCATTTGTTCCAGCACGTAATGACCATGTAGGATGTCTCATGTGCTGCTTTGGAAGGAACCAGAAGGCCAGGTGAGCAAGGGATTATAGCCTTCAGGTTATTTCCTGTCTGGCATCATCTAGACATGGAAGGCAAAGCTGCCCTTCAATGCCTGGGCCAGTTTCAGGCCAGCTTTTCCTTGTAAGGAGTTTCCAAATCAGGTGTATAGGTTCTTTTTCGAATGAATGTAGAGTGATGTGGCCTCCTCTTATTGTAGGTCTCATGCTGTAATACCTTTGTTGGTGGGCTTCCTTGGTATTTCCTTTGGCCTAAACCTGTGAATATGCAGAAACATTTCCCCCTTTTTTTTTCTTTGAGACAGGACCTTGCTATATAGCCCAGGCTGGCCTCAATCAAATTCATGATCCCTTTGCCTCAGTCTCCAGAAATCTATGATTATAGGTGTATGATACCATGCCTAGCTCAGCAACTTCTTAAAGGCATAAGATCAACAAAAAAAGGAAAAGAGAAGATGGCTTATTTCTGAGAGATCTGGAACCTCTTGTTGATTGTTCAAGGATAACATCTCTGCATCCAGACATTTGATCTTGAGTATTTAGCTGGAAGAAAATGGCATGACTTGAGCAACCCAGTCTTACAGTATCTCTATTGAGCTGGCCTTGATAGGACCATTTAGGAATGTTGTCCAGTAAGGGCTCACTAGACACTGGAAAGTTCCATGTTGGTGGTGCTTGGAAAAAGTAGGAATCAGATCTGGTAGACTTTTAGCAGTGTAAGAGTTTATAATTTAGAATGAGTTTCAAGGCGATAATGAGGGCTAAAATGAGAAGCATTGTGGTGGTTTTAGACTATTGTTTGGCTGGAACCAAGTAGAGGTAGTTAAGAGGAATTGGAAACAAAATGTGAGAGTGCAGTAATGTTTTATTGCAAGGCGAAATTTGTTATTAGATAGTAAGAGTTTAAACATACAAGGGTCTTGAGGTTAAGATAATCTGGATTGTTCAACTTCGTAATTATAAGCTTTCGTTTCATGGAGGGTTATAATTTGCTCACTTACTTACTTACCTACCCCACCCCCACACACTCATGAATGTACTCCCTTAAAATCTCCAGTTTCATTTTTCTCTGTAAGTTTCTCACTTTCTCATATGTAGCATACTTATGTGCCTCCTTCATAGTTTTTATGCATTAAATTGCCTGTTTATGAGGGCAGGTGGTTTACCTATAATGGTATCCTCAGTTGCCTCCACCTTTCTTTTTTTTTTCTGCAGCTCTTGCTTTGGGGATGGAAGAATCTGGGCACTGACTTTTCAGGTGGCTAGAAAGGGCAGGTACAGATGGAGCTGCCTTTCCTACCTCCTGGAGAGCGTTTCTCTTGGGGGGAGGGCCAGGGCAGGCTGGCTGGTAATGAAATCATGGGCTCTGGGCAGTTCTGGGAGGCTGCCACCTCTTCCTTGGGTTAGAGCATGCCGAGTTCAGTATCATGAGGTGTTTCCCAAGCTCCACTGACAGAAGCGGTTTTGCTACCCTGGAAAGGACGTAAAGTTAGACAGTGTTCACTTGGATACCATCTCCTGCCCACGGGAATATTTCTTTTTTTTTTTTTTTCCCACAGGAATATTTCTTATGAAGGTTCAGTCTGTCCTGGGAGAACAAAGAGTCAGAGAAGTTAGCTTGTGGGAGGCAGAGGACCATCTCTGTCCACTTCTCTGGCCTCTATGAAACCTTTAAACTGGTTGGGATAAATGTTACTCTAAGCCCCAAACATCATTGCCCAGATGTGTACCCGGGCAAAGGATTGTACTTTTTTGTTTAATTATGTACATCTTGTATAATCTGCAACTGTTTTCCCAAGGAGGTTGTATATTTTCAAGTGACAGTTTCAGTAAACTGTTGATGTTTCTACAGTGCAGCATGCTCACCATAAGCCCTTGTTCACATCACTGCGTTTGCAGTAGTGCTGGGCTAAGTGATTCCCTAAACAGGGTCAAAGAAGGGAGTAGGGGGTTGTGGAGAATAGTGGATAATGCTGGCTTTGGAGTTAGGAGACTCCTGTTGGTACCAGTCTGGGTCTGAGGACTCAACCTAGCTTATGGAACTGGAGGTATAACTCAGCATTAAGACGGCGCAATGATGAAGCTGCTTTGGAGGGTTAGCGTCCATTCCACACCAGCTCCTCTTTTCCTCATTTCTACCAGGGCAGTGATTTCCATGCAAGTTAGAATTAAGCTGCATACATCAGTTTCTTGTATTTGGCATCTAGTAGGCTTGAAAAGATAAAAACAAGGTAATATTTAAGAACAAGTGAGTAATGTGAGGGCTTCTGAATTAAATGTACAAGAAATTTGCATGTTGTAAAGGATTTGAGAAATACTAATTCAGTTTTTAGAAAGTATAATATTTCCTATTTATTTATTATTGTTTGAGAGAGAAAGAGAGAATATATGCATGGACATACCAGAGCTCCTGCCCCAGCACACAGATTCCACATACACTCCACTTTGTGTGTCTGGCTTTACATGGTCACTGGGAAATTGAACCCAGACCATCAGACCTTGCAAGCCAGTGCCTTTAATTTCTGAGCCATCTCCTCAGCCGTTTTCTTTCTTTCTTTCTTTCTTTCTTTCTTTCTTTCTTTCTTTCTTTCTTTCTTTCTTTCTTTCTTTCTTTCCTCTATGCCTCTCTCTCTCTCTTTCTTCCTTTTTGTCTTTTCAAGGTAGTGTTTCACTCTAGCCCAGGCTGACCTGGAATTCACTATGTAGGCTCAGGGTGGCCTTGAACTCATAGTGATCCTCCTATCTCTGCCTTCTAAGTATTAGGATTAAAGGTGTGCACCACCACACCTTTATTTATTTTTTTAGACACAGTCTCACTTTGTAGTCCAGGTTGACCTGGAATTTACAACACTCCTACTGCCTTAACTCCCAAGTACTGGGATTATAGACTTGAGCTACAATGGCCAGTTTTCTAAATGTAACTTAAAAATTAAATATTTAGAGCCAAGTCTGGTAGCACATGTCTTTATTCCCAGCACTTGGGAGACAGAGGTAGGAAGATCACTGTGAGCTTGAAACCAAAATATTTCATTTAAAAAAAAAAAATTTAAATGCATGCTGGTCTATGTTTTAGGCAATGTATAACAGAAAGGCATTTTACAGGCAGCATGGTGGCTCAGGACTGCAATCCCTCACCTGGGAGGCTGAGACAGGACGATTGCCATAAATCTGGGCATATCTGAACTGTAGGTTTAGTCTATGCTATAGAATAAGAGTATGCCTCCCCCTCCCCCACCAAAAAAAGGAAAAAAATAAGGCATTATTGTGCTGGTCCAGTCCCTGAGATATGACCGGCACGGTTCAGCTGTTGGACATTGGTAGGGCCCTGGGTTAAAGCAAACCTAAACTGTCCGACATTGTTGTAGTTGGGTTAGTATTGCTGGCAGAAATGCCCAGCCAGGAACAGCTTGTGTGTGTGTGTATTGGGGGGGGGGGGGCAGAGTTTATTTTGGCTTACAGACTTGAAGGGAAGCTCCATGGGGGTAGGGGAAAATGATGGCATGAGCAGAGGGTGGACATCATCTCCTGGCCAACATCAGATGGACAACAGCAACAGGAGAGTATGCCAAACACTGGCAAGAGGAAGCCGGCTATAACACCCATAAGCCCACCCCCAATAATACACTACCTCCAGAAGGCTTTAATTCCCAAATTGCCATCAGCTGGGGACCTAGCCTTCTGACTACCTATATGTATGGGGGCACCTGAATCAAACCACCACAGGCATATTGCAGTATGGTTCCTGGGGTGCATCAAGTGTGAGCCTTCAGACTACGTCTCTCGTGAACCCTTCGCTGGAATTGATGTGGGGTCACCAGGCTTTCTCAGCACGAGCCTGTCGGCAGCTTGGACACAGGTAAAGCCCAGCATGGTGTTGACTTTCTTGGCTGGGATGTGTGGTGTTGGCTGGAGACCTGCTCAGGTAACTGAATTTGTTGATGGATGTTGTTTCTGCCAACATGAACCTGACACAACAGGGTAGCTGTGGCATTGCGTAGAAGTCCAGACATTGCTTCTTGAGTTTTTTTTTTTTTCTGCTTTGGTTTTGTTTCTCAAAGCACCATGGAAGACACCTCAAATAAAGGGAGAAGTTTGAATTTAAGTGCACAAATCTGAAAAGTTAAACAGGTGAAATAACTGATACAACGTTAAGGGCTGATAAACCATTAATAGACCATGGAGGTTTCCAAGAGTTGCATTTAGTGAGTGCACAATCCGAACCATGTGTTTATAATTAGATAATCACAAGAGGAGCACTTGGTGTCACTCCAGGACATCCTAAGAAGTACAGATTGTGTGGGTGGTGAGGCTCACCTTTTCAGCTCCTGATGCAAAGCTGAGGTTTTCTGAGAGGCTTGTTGTTTGTAGAGAATGAATTTTCTAGCAGTGAAGGGAAGGGATTTTGTGGTTTACCCAATGCCACCTGAATTCTGGTGGTATTGGGTAAATGTGGAATTTATTAAAAAGGAAAGCAGCAGCCAGGTGTGGTGGCACACATCTTTAATCCCAGCACTTAGGAGGCAGAGGTGGGAGAATTGCTGTGAGTTTGAGGCCAGCCTGAGACTACTTAGTGAATTCCTGGTCAGCCTGGGCTAGAGTGAGATCCTATCTTGGAAAAAAAAAAAAGTAGCAACGCTGATCTTTCTCCTGCTTGTATAAACATTCATCATTATATTAAGAGTAACTGTGGACCTGTTTTCAGTGCCCCTTGGAGCTGCATGCGTTCCTCTTAAGCACAGACTGCCCAGTGTGCCAGGCATTTTCTCTGCCAGGACCTTTATTAACTATCCTGGCTTTTCTCTCTTTCCCATGCCCTTCAATGCAGTTACTTTTTGTCACCCTGAATTCCATTTCCTAGAAGTGTCCACCTGTCCCTTCCTTACTCTGCAGTTGGGCCACCTGGTCCCTCTGCATCATCTTTTGCTTTCCTTTGGCACCTGCCTCTGTTTGTCACATCGTAGCTCTTGGTGGCCTTAACTCTTCAGAGCAAACCAAAGCATGGGCTGTAGTAGGGGGTCCCAGGTCCTCATCCCTCTCTGTTGTGCTCCAGCACTGGAGTGGTTTCTTGTCACTGGGCCATTCTTGGTAATATTTGTTAAATGCATGGGTGTCCCAGTAGAATTGATAGGTGGAAACCTGTATGTGGAAAAATGTTTTATTTATTTGAGAGTAAGTGAGTGAATGTGAGAATGGGCACACCAGGGCCTCTACCCACTGCAATCAAACTCCAGATGCATGTGCCACCATGTGCATCTGGCTTAAGTGAGACCTGGAGAATCCAACCTGGGTCCTTAGGCATGCGCCTTAACCCCAAAGCCATCTCTCCAGCCTGAGAAATGTTTTGCATCATCCTGGGAGTAGAAATTCCACAGAAAACATAGAAATAAATAATAGTATGTTGTTCCCAGTTTTTTTTCTTTCTTTTTATCTTATTTTTTCAAATTTTTATTAACATCTTCCATAATTATAAAAAATATCCCATGGTAATACCCTCCCTCCCCCCACTTTCCCCTTTGAAACTCCATTCTCCATCATATCCCCTCCCTATCTTAATCAGTCTCTCTTTTATTTTGATGTCATGATCTTTTCCTCCTCTTATGATGTTACGTAGGTAGTGTCAAGCACTGTAAGGCCATGGATATCCAGGCCATTTTGTGTCTGGAGGAGCATGTTGTAAGGAGTCCTACCCTTCCTTTGGATCTTACGTTCTTTCTGCCACATCTTCCACATTAGAACCTGAGCCTTGGAAGGTGTAATAGAGATATTACAGTACTGGGCACTGCAGTCATTTCTTTACATCACCATGATACCTTCTGAGTCATCCCAAGGTCACTGCCATCTGAAAAGAGAAGATTCTCTACCAAAAGTGAGAGTAGCATTAATACAAGGGTCGGAACATTAAGAGAAATGCTTACTGGGCTGTTTGATAAGCATAGTATATACATTTAGCCAGACAGCAGCAGATGTTACACCCCTAGAGCTCATGACTGCCCCTGTTTTAAGTTTTCAATATTAGGGATGTATTCCCTCCCTTGGAGTGGGCCTCCAGTCCAATTAGAGGCCATTTGTTTTCCACCATGACAGATGTGTCACTATTGTACCCGTTGACTCATTGGGACTGGCTGGCCAAATAATAAGGTTTGCAGTGTCCACTGTTGAGTATCTGCCCTGGTGATTTATCTTTCTCCCATTGAACTGCATGCAGAATGGCTTCTTCCAGCTTTTTGTCAGCTGGTCTACGTGGAGGAGGTTATCAGATCAGTTCCAGTAGGATTTCTCAGTGGCCTTGCAGTCCAAATATGTGGAGTCTTCAGCAATAGGGTCTTACCATCTATTCCTGGTGGGAAACGAAGGGCCTCGGCAATGGTCTATAACGTTTTGGGACCATCAGGGACCTCCTTGGCCAACAACTCACTCACTGGAAGGTATCCTATCCCTGGCACTGAAAATTTTATAGCAACAATCTATGGCTCCTGAGTGTTCCATTGTCCACAAAAGTAGGATTCCGTATGATTTATTTATATCCTCTTAGATTTTTTTTTTTTACCCGATATATCCTCTAAGATTTTGATTAGCCCTCCCTCCGTATTTCCTTTACTCAATCTCTTCCCCTGACCTCACTTGGGCCTTTTTACCCCCATTAATCTATTCTTCTATTTCCATATATACAATACCATCCTATTAAATACACTTAATAGGATTTGTTTTTTTTAATGTAGGGTCTTTCTCTAACCCAAGCTGGCCTGGAATTCACCATGTAGTCTCAGACTGGCCTCAAACTCACAGCGATCCTCCTACCTCTGCCTCCCAAGTACTAGGACTAATGGCATAAAACCATACCTGGCTATTGTTCCCAATTTTCCACTGACTCTCTTATAGTAAACAGCAGGCTAGTAAGACAAAAGAAAAAAAAAGAGTCTTAAGTGATACAGGAACAATCACAAACACCTCCAAAACCCAGGGACTACTGTACGGGCATTGAATAGAAAGAAGAGTGAACAGGTGGGTCTGACCTACTGACAAACACATGGAGAGGGACCCAGCCAGGCCCAAATGCTCAGGTTCTAAGCCTAGCTTCCTCTTAGGTGTGGGTAGGAGCCCCTGGATTAAGGGTTTCAAGAGAGAAAGGTGGGGTGACCTTTCTTGGTTTTATGGCTGACTTTGGGGGAAAAGGGTTCTATGACTTTCCTTGGGAAAGAGGAATTCTGGTTTCTCCAGCTGTCTTCAGAGGAGAAAGAGTCTGATGGGAATAGGCCAGAAAATTTGCTTTGAAGGATCTTCAGTCTCCTTTAATTCCAAGTCCTCAGCATGACAAGCACCTTACCAAGGGGTATCATGCCTGAGCCCCAACAATGATGAAGAAAGATGTTAAGGTGACAGCAAGAGCTTACCTCCTGCCTGTCTTTGGGGTTCAGAGGGAGGAAGGGAAAAGACTGCAGAAAACTTGTAGAAGACAGAGTGATAGGCCATGTGGTATTTTTTTGTTTATTTTTTTGTTTATTTTTATTTATTTATTTGACAGCAACAGACAGAGAGGAAGAGGCAGATAGATAGATAGATAGAGAGAGAGAGAGAGAGAGAGAGAGAGAGAATGGGTACGCTAGGGCCTCCAGCCACTGCAAAGGAACTCCAGACGCGTGCGCCCCCCCTTGTGCATCTGGCTAACGTCGGTCCTGGAGAATCGAGCCTCAAACCGGGGTCCTTAGGCTTCACAGGCAAGCACTTAATCGCTAAGCCATTTCTCCAGCCCCCATGTGGTATTTTATACACATGGAAGAATATATGCCCTCAGAGTAGAGTGTATGAATGGACTGTTGATACATAGAAAGCCAAATAAACCAGCAATTTTGTGAAACTAAAATGTGTGGAAACCAAATTTTTGGATAATAAAAAGTTGGATAGGATGGAAAAGTGTTTGATGTTACACAGCACAAAGATTGATGTGGTAGTCACAACTACTGTATAATTGGAGCAAGGGCAGTGAGTGGCAGAGGTGTGCTTGGTGTTCAGTGAAAGGGTACTGAATCGTCCACTTTTGAAAGTTGAGAGCCAGGGCCTACATTAAGAACTCAAGGGCCTGGATGTGGTGCTGCAGGTTTGTAATCTTAGCATGAGGGCGGCAGAGGCAGGAAAAGTAGAGTTTGAAGCCAGCCCAAACTCTACACACTGAGACTTTGTTTCCAAAAGGGGTTGGGGAGGAAAAGAAGAGTGCTGTGGATGTAGCTTAGTGGCGGAACACTTACATCGCATACGCAGGACGTAGGTGTGATCTGGAGCACAGAAAAGGAGAAAAAAAAAAAAAAAAGGAAAAAACGAATTCAGATAGCACTGCAATATGTTACTTTAAAATGTAAGATGAATATAAAAAGAAGTTGGAAGAGGTTGCCCCGAGGGTGGGGACAGAGGGTTGAGTGATAGGCGAGATGTCTGTTGTGTTTCCCACAGAAACCTTACGAGGTTACATGTTTCTTTATATATACCCGTTACTTTGCTAAAATAGGGACAGAATCTAAAATTTGGGAGCACTTTTTTTTTCTGGCTAGCAGCTCTATGTGGGGGTTGGGGATCATGAAAGCATTGGCGCAGTGCCCTTTTGTTCCCTCATGAATGCCAGTGGGTCAGCTGTCCCCTCAGTCGGGTGCATTTAGACTCCCACTGTCTAGCATGTTGTGGGTGTGATGTTTCAAACAGGCTTACATCTGTGTTCAGAAATACATCTAATCCCATCAGGCTCATATCTGTTTACATTTTTTTCCTGGAGAGGAAATCAGTTTTGACTTACAAGCTCATGATCTTTGTCTCATCATGGCTTGTAGATGCGATTCTGTGACATAGTATGCTTCTTCTGTCTTGATTTATTGTGTGTGTGTGTATTTGTAGATAGGCATGTGTGTATACATATGTGTACATGTGTGAAGGACAAAAGTTAGGATCAAGTGTATTCCTCAGTCACTCTCCACTTTATTTATTTTGACACAGCGTCTCATATTGAACCCATATGTCACCAATCCAGTGAGACCAGCTAGCAAGCAAGTCCCAGGGATCCTCCTATGGCCCCTCCTCAGTGCTGACATTACAGTCATATGCTACCATACGCAGCTTGTGTGGGGTGCCAAGGATCTGAACTCAGGTCCCCAAGCTTGTGTGACAAGTGCTTGTACCACTGAGTCATCTCTCTAACCCCTGGATTTGAATTTTGTAATTTACAAAATAATACACACTCGATAAAATAATTGCTATAAAAATAACCAAAATAGTTTTTGTATTTTAGAAGATTTCATGCATCAAACTGTTATGTCTTCCATATACACTGGCAAAAGTCAATTTAATGGTTGGGGAGATGGCTCAGTGGATAAAGTGTTTACCACATAACTCTGAGTACCTTAGTTCAGATCCCCATGCCTCACATAAAAACAAAAAAAGGTTAGAAGCTGTGGCAGACTTAGGTGGAGACAGGAGATTTTCCCAAAAGATCACAAACTGGAGCCATGAAGATCAAGAAACTCTGGGGCTGGAGAGATGGCTTAGCAGTTAAGTGCTTGCCTATGAAGCCTAAGGACCCAGGTTTGAGGCTCGGTTCCCCAGGTCCCACGTTAGCCAGATGCACAAGGGGTCGCATGTGTCTGGAGTTCGTTTGCAGAGGCTGGAGGCCCTGGCGTGCCCATTCTCTCTCCCCCCCCCCTCTCTCTCTCTCTCTCCCTCTTTCTCTCTCATTCTCAAGTAAATAAATAAATAAATATTTTTTTTTTTAAAAAAGAAACTCTGCCTCAGATGAGGTAGAAAGTGAGAATTGACTTGGAAGTTGTCTTCTGACTGCAACATGTGAGTTATGACTTACGTGTACCTGCACTCACATGCGAACACACACACACCAAATAAATGTATTTAAGAAACAAAGTTTACTTACTTGCAATTAATGAATAATAATAAGAAAAAACTCCCAAAAGACATTTTACTCCTCTCTTGACTACTGACCCAGCCCTGTACAAACAAAGCTTACAGTCTGAAGAGGTAGAAATGGTAGCGGGGGTGGTGGGTGACATGAAACCACAAATACTGTATTGCGAAAGGTGGTGAATGAATGGGATACAAGAGAGAAGAACAAATAGATTAATTTAGGTCAGAGCATCAAGAAGCATGTCTCTGAGGACTTGTGATGTCACCGAGACAGGGATGGTGTATGAGATGGTGTTAGCTGGGTGAAGAGTTTAGGAAAAACTTTGTGCATAGAGGAAGTGGCATGTGCAAAGACCCTGGAGTCAGAGAGAATCTGTCTGGGAAAGTTAAACTTAACATACCTGGGAGTTAGCTAGTAAGCCCTGTAGTGGAAACTACCATAGGGGACTTATGAGTGGTTGGTGGGGCAGTAGGAAGCCAGCAGTCTATTTTCCCTGCAGCCATGTGGATGTATATGTAGGATGGAGGGAGGGAGACTGTCTTTAGTACCGTGCAGAGAAGTCTGGTGAGATACTGGGGGTCAGAGCAGTTTGGGTACAGGAGGATGTCACATGGGAGTGGTGAAGGACCAGGGGCTGGCAAAGAAGCAGAGATGGTGACTTGGTAAGGGATGCTTTTTTTTTTTTAACTAAAAGTTTATATTTGTCAACACATAGTATCTATCAAATGCTGGCTCTACTGGTGTAGTGACCTTTGGACAAAGCTTCCAGGCCTTGAGATGGCCCAGGTAGGATTTGGGTAGTCAAGGGAGTCCCAGATGAGGATACCTCTGGTGCCATGTCCCAAGGAATTTTGTTCTGACAATCAGATCAAATAATCAACATGAAAAAGAACAAATCATTAACTTCCTGTAACATCATTAAGAGGTGTCTCTCCCTTGCTCGTAGCATAGAGCTTCTAGAACTCCTGTAATTTCTTGAGGGCTGGGGGTTTTAGGAACATCTTTTGTCCTGATAGCCTTTGACCCCAGTCCCGACTCAGCGTTACTAACTCTTTACAGTTTTCTGGTGATTAGAACATCTTTTGTTCTAAGGTGACATCCTTTGGTGGGTTCCTGGTCACCAGAAAGATCAGCTTTGATTAGAAGCTTGGAGTTTTCAGCTCTAACTCTGTGCTTCTGGGAGGAATAGAGGATTTAGACTGAACTAATGAATGATCATGCCTGCATGATGAAGCTTCCATAAAAGTGCTGAAACTTGGGGTTCTGGGAGTTTCCAGGGAGGGTGGTGCATCCTGACTCCACAGGGACAGAAGTTGCAGACTTGGGATATTTTGGACCTCCCTCTGTGCACCTGTTTGTCTGGCTATTCATCTATAACATCTTTTATCCTGTCCTTTAAGTTGTTTACTGAGTTCCGTGAGCTGTTGAATAAATCGGTGAGCATTAGGCAGGGGTCATGGTACTTCTTGACTTACAAGCTGGTAGCTTAGAAGTACAGGCCATCTGAAGTAATTGCCATCTGAAGTGGGACAGTTCTGTAGCATAGTGCCTTTAACTATGGTATTTTGATTGAGTTTTTGCACACCTAATCAGTAGCCGAAGAGTTGAGAATTGGTTAATGTAGAACCCATACATATTTGGTGTCAGAAGTGTTGTAAATAGTAGACAGAGCTCCCGCATCTCCACCCTACTGCCCAAATAATTACCTAGCTTAAATAGAACTCAAGGATTTTGGGTTAGCACTGGAAAGGAATTGTTTTACCTGGCAAAAGAATAATATTGGTTGATAGAACTCAGTGATAAAGCATGCTTACCACACCAGAGACCTTAAGTTCAATCCCCAGCACTGGGGGGAAAAAGGTAATGCTACTTTTCTGGAATTTGGAGTCACTTAGTGACTGTGTGTTGGATTCCCCTCATGCTGTTTTTGTCTAGGGCAGATGGCAAGAATCTGGTTTTGCTAAGTGTTTTGCCCAGACTGTATGTGTATGTGTAATTTAGTTTATTTTAGAAGGAAAATACAGGTTGCTTTTCATTTCTGTGGACTACATAGGCTGACAAGTAGATTTGGCCATCCTGAATTACTGTGTTAATTTCTTTGCTGTGACAAAATGCTTGATCTACACCTTTTAAGGTAGGAAAGGTCTATTTGGCTCTTGGTTTCAGAGGCTTCAGTTCATGGTATGCTGGCTCCATGGCTGGGAGCACGTGGTGGAACTAAGTAGCTCACCTTAGAGTAGACAGCAAGTGGGTGGAGAGAGTGAGGTGAGAAAGAGACCCTCCTCAGGGAAAGACACAGCCCACAAACACATGCTTCAGTGATCTTATTCTGGCTTGGTTTTCTCTTCCTAAAATTTCCTGAACCTTCTGAAAGTGGGCCACCAGCTTGGAACCCAGCCTTCAACAATGAGTCTGTGTGGACATTTTATATTCAAACTGTATCGGTCCTTGAATTATTAAGAGAGATTTAAATAAATCCATGGCCTGTTAGTGGGGATACAAAGGATTTTTACTCTAGGAATGTAGAGACTGTCTGAAAATTGGATTTGCCTAGTGAGGAACAGTTTAAGGAAGTTTTGGACTTTTTGCCATGAGAAGCAGTGTTTGCATGGCAAACATTTATAAGGCATAAACACTATTAGCTCAGACTATAGAGAGATTTAGGGAACACAGTGGACTGATGTGGCTCCAGGGTTCTGTTAAGATTGTTGTTCTGTTGGAATTAAATCAAATGTGAACCCCAAGCTATATATTAAGATTGCTTTCAGCCCTTCTACACTGTTGGTGGGAATGTAGTCTTATATAGCCATTGTAGAAATCAGTGTGAAGGTTCCTGAGACATCTAAAAATTGATTTACCATATGACCCAGCTATACCACTCCTAGGCATATATCCTAAGGAGTCATCTTACTACCTTAGAGATACTTGCTCAACCATGTTTATTGCCACTGATTCACAATAGCTAGGAAATGGAACCAGCCTAGATGTCCCTCAACTGATGAGTAAATAATGAAGATGTGCTACATTTTTACAATGGAGTTCTATTCAACAGTAAATTAAAAATGAGATTATGAAATTTTCAGGGAAATGGATGGATCTGGAAAGGATTATACTAAGTGAGGTTACCCAGGCCCAGAAAGCCAAATGTTGAATATTCTCTCTCATATGTAGATCCTAGCTATAAATGTTTGGACCCCTATGTGAGTTGGAATAAAACTCAGTAGCAGAAGGCTGGAGAGATGGCTTAGCAGTTAAGGTGTCTGCCTGCAAAGCCAAAGGATCACGGTTCGAATCTCCAGGACCCACGTAAGCCAGCTGCACAAGGGGGCTCATGCATCTGGAGTTTGTTTGCAGTGGCTGGAGGCCCTGGCATGCCCATTCTCTCTCTCTCTCTGCCTCTTTCTTTCTTTTTTAAAAAAATGTTTTACTTATTTATTTATGAGAGAGAAAGAGACAGATAAAGAGAAAGAGAGAATGGGCACACCAGGGCCCATCTAGCCACTGCATACAAACTCCAGACACATGTGCCCCTTTGTGCATCTGGCTTACGTGGTCATGGGGAATTGAACCTGGTCCTTAGGCTTTGCAGGCAAATGCTGTAACCGCTAAGTCATTTTCCCAGGCCCCTTTGCCTCTTTCTCTCTCTCAAATAAATAATAATAATAATAATAATAATAATAATAATAAAAACCTCAGTAGCAGAAACCAGTAAACTAGAAAGGGAATATAAAGGGAGGGAGAAGAGGGGATTTAATAGGATAGTACCATATATTTGTAAGTAGAACAACAGATTACTGTGAGTGGAAAGGCCTGAGTGAGGTCAGGGGAAGAGATTGAGTAAAGGAAAAGTAGAGGGAAGGCTAATCAAAATCTAAGAGAATATAAGTAAGTCACATGGAAACCTATTTTTCTCGGACAGTGGAATACTCAGAAGCCAGAGATTGTCACTAGAAAATTTTCAGTGCGAGGGATGGGATACCTTCCTGTGAATTGTTGGCCACTGATTACCCCCAAAACATTACAGGCCATTGCTGAAGACTCCACATACTTGGGCTGCAAGGTTACTGAGAAATCCTGCTGGAGCTTCCATGTAGATCAGCTGATAGAAAGCTGGAAGAACTTATGTTTCATGCAGTTCAATGGGAGAGAGAGAAATCACCAGTGAGGATACTCAACAGTGGATACTGCAAGCCTTAAATTCGGCCAGCCAGGTCAAATGAGCCAGTGGGTGCAATAGTGGCATGGTTATTATGGGGGAAAACATCCACTGTCTAATTGGACTGGAGGCCTGCTCCATGGGACAGAATACATCTCTGATACTGAAAACCTACCACAGGGGTAGTCATGAACCCTGGGGGTATAATGTCTGCTGGTGTCTGGCTAAATGCATATACTATGCTCACCAAACTTTCCAGTAAGCACTTCCCTTAATGTCCATACCCATATCTTAATGCTACTCTCACTTCTGGTTAGAGAAGCTTGCTTCTCTTTTCAGATGGTAGGAATCTTGGGATGGGTCAGAAGGCAAGAAGAAGTGACAGGAGTGCTCACCACTGAAACATCTCTATCACACCTTCAAGGATCAGGGTCCATTGCAGGCAGGGTCTGTGGCAGAGAGAATGTAAGAGCCAAACGAAGGGGAGGACTCCTTACAATGCGCTTTTCCAGATACAAAATGGCCTGGATATCCATGACCTTACAGTGCCTGATACTACCTACACATGACCGTCATAATAGGAGGAAAAGATGATGACATCAAAAATAAAAGAGAGACTGATAGAGATGGGGAGGTAATATGATGGAGAGTGGAGTTGCAAAGGGCAAAGTGGTGTGTGTGTGTGTGTGTGTGTAGGAATTACCATAGTTTATTATCTGTAATTATGGAAGTTTTCAATAAAAAACTTAAAATAAAAGATTGCTTTCAGAATCTATAGCTTAAATTTTGTATGGAAGGATCTAGCCAGTTTTGGCCAGTGGGAAAAACCAGGCTAGAAGTTGGTAAATTTAGTGTCCCCAGACTGCCCAAACGGTGTGTGCACATACATCTCTGTGCTTTGTTTTAATCTGTAGCTTGCCATAAATTCTTTTTAGAAAGTTTGGAGTTCAAGTTTTATACTGGGTTCTGATTAATCCTAAGGAAATGGAGTTGTCTGTTAATGTGGGATTAGGTTCCATAATCAACATGAGGGACAAAGATTGTATGAGGTGATGATAAGTCTAGAGATAGCAGATACCTGTCTCTTGATAATCTGGCCCTGTTTTTTTTTTTTTTTTTTTTAATTTGCTGGGAGGTGGTGTCATTCTGTGTGGACTGTTTTGTTAGCTGTGTGTTTGGCCAGCACATCTTTATTGAATTTGATAACTCAAACATTAGATGCACAGCCACCCTACCACTGACTCTGTGTCAAAGACCATGGGGTAGCTTCAGAGCCAGAGGAGGCCATCTGGCTGTCTACGCTTTGCTGTACTAACTGGGGAACTGCCATTAGGGAGGCCGATGGCATGTGTTTTCCTGGAGTGACAGTGCTGGTTTTGGCTATTCAGATGGGTTATAAAGGCAAGATACAATTTCATCTTCAGCCTGCTGCTCACCTTTGTTTGTCCAGATAAAACATCTGAATTTTGGGCTGGAGAGATGGCTTAGCGGTTAAGCGCTTGCCTGTGAAGCCTAAGGACCCTGGTTCGAGGCTCGGTTCCCCAGGTCCCACGTTAGCCAGATGCACAAGGGGGTGCACGTGTCTGGAGTTCGTTTGCAGTGGCTGGAGGCCCTGGCGCGCCCATTCTCTCTCTCTCTCTCTCTGTCTTTCTCTCTCTGTCTGTCGCTCTCAAATAAATAAATTTAAAAAAAAATTTAAAAAAAAATCTGAATTTTGGGAGAGAAGGAGTGGGGAAGCCTGTCCTGCTGGGTTGTGTACCTCAGTGTACCTGCTGCTTTCCTGGCCATGACTCCACTTCCTGTAGCACCTGGAAAGCCAGACCCCGAATTCTTGTCCTTTTCCCCCTGTGCTGTCAGTCATGTTGCTGTGGGGGTTCTCAGAGCCCGTTTTGGTCCTAGGAGCTTTAGTCCCCTATTTGATTTGTGCATTGTTTGGCTAAGTTTTGCTTAGGTAAATCTTCTAAATTTGACCAGTTTGAATTTGATGGTTTTCTGATTTTGGTCTTGGTTTCCTACTTAACGCTGCTCTCTTCCTGGTGTAGTGGGTGGCCATGAAGCAGGGTACAGAGCCCCAGGCACCTCTCCTCCCCAGGAGCCAGATATCCAGCCTAAGTCCCACAGAGCACCTTGTGCTGTCTTCTTTGTGCTGCATCTGGGGATCCTCAGTTCTTGAAGCTCCACAGAATTGAGGTTTGAGTTCTTTGAGTTTGGGCAGATGTTTTGCTCTGGCATTGGAAGTTATGACAGAAACAAAACTGCCGAGGCTCAAGTCAAAGATAGAAACTGAGTGCTGGAGAGAGGCCTCAAAGGGTCTGCTTGGGCCATTGCCTCCCCATCTGTTACTCCAAAAGAATCATGACATGGGCTTGGTAGCTCGGTAAGGGTCTTGGAAGGTAGAGAACTGTGGCTTCATCTGGACCAGATAGTCCAGAATTTTACCTTTTTGAGCTTCAGTAGAGTTAGCTAAATGCTCTGAGATAGCCCATAACCGTAGGATGGGCCAAGTGTCAGTATGTGGCTGCAGAGGACAGATGACACTTTTGTAGTGGCTGCCTGGGTTAGATTAAAACTGGTCTGGGTCCAGGGTCTGGTGGGATGCCTTCATTTGGAACTCTAAATAAACGTCACATATAAAAATTCCCAGAACCTGCTCTTTATTTTTTTCTTTTTGAGGAATGAGCAAACCTTATCACAAATTAAAGTGGCCACAGTGATAGAGTTCTGGTTTGAATAAAGTTGTTTATTTACAGGCTACATTAGAAAAAGAAGACTCAACCCCCTCCGGGCAAACAATGTGTAACCTAGGCTGGATTTGAACTCACAGTCCTCCTGACTCAGCCTCTCAAGTGCTGGGATTATAGGCTAAGTTTTTTTTTTTTTTAATTAGGAAAACAAACAGAGGGGGAGTTGTTTGTAGGAGTTGATCCCTTAGATAAGTGAGGTCTGCTGCTTTTACCACCTTAAATCTTTAGCTTAGAGTGGTAATGGAAAGGATATAGTCTAGCATGGAAGATGTCCTGTCTACCATGGGTGTTAACTGGCTTCCTCCTAGACCCTGTAATTTAAAGAACAGATCAGTTAGGAAGCTGCCTGGTTTTGTTATTTGGAAACCAATACTAATGAAGGAAATATATTGATGTGAGTGACTCCCTGTGCACCTGGAGCAGAGGGAAGATTGGATCATTGAAGGATTTTGCATGAAGAAGGCAGAGACAGGTCTCGGCAGAATACCTTACCTTTGACTGCCTCCGTGTTGGTCTGGACTTATGCTACTGTTTGTCCTGGCAGGTAATGGCATTGTGAGGCAGATCAGTCAATAAAAAGGCAAAAGATCTTGATTCAACTTTTTTTTTTTTTTTCCCCTGAAATGAGAAGAATGGACCAGGGGAGAAGAAACCATCTGTAGATGGAAGGAAGTTTGAGAAGGTGAATGGGTTCTTAGAAGGATGGAAGAGGGTCAGTAACATGATCTGTCTGAGTATAGTGAAGGCTCTGTCTTGGCCTGGGGTGATGGCTTAGGAGTCTTCCTGGCAAAGTCTGCCAGTGTGAGTTAGATTTCCAGCACTCCCGTAAGATGACTGTAAAACTGGTGCAAATGTCTGGCATTTGTTTGCAGCAGCAAGAAGCCATGGTGTGGCCATACAGACATACGTGCTCACACATAACACACGTATTTAATAAAGAATCTTCAAAAGATTGAAACCAGTTGAGTCATTTTGGAGGATCTGTCTTTAAATGGAGGGTAACTCAGCCTTGCATTTTGCTAGTTTTTCAAGTACCTATACTTTAGTCAATAGGATGATCCTAAAGCAATGTATTTTGGGGATATTTTCTGAATTATTTCAGCAGCTAATTTTAATGTGTTTGTCATAGCTTTGGGAATCTTGAACTTGAGGTTTTGCAATAGTGTTGTTGAATTAAGAGGTAGATACTTGTGAAATGTCTGTGGCATTTTTAAGAAAGTTAAACTATGAAAACTCATTATAGGAGCAATGTGATTCTGACTAGTGGAACACTCCTCAGGGAATTTTTAATGATTGGGATAGACTATTGGGTATTGTTTTAAAATTAGCTGTTCACTTCTTTCAGTGAGAAAACATGGAATGTATCCAATTAGACAATTAGAAAACATTGAGTCATGTCATGACAAGATGGCTGAGCCTGACAATGAACAGATGCTTGATCATCTGTCTTGGTGTAACACAGTTATCCTTGGCCCAGGGACATAATGACAAGGCAGATGTAGTTCCTTCTCTCGGGGATTGCTGGAGAAACAGATGCATGCACTCAGTATAAGTGAGAAGATGCAAAAAACAGTGTTTTGAAGAAGAGGCTCATCTCGTCCCTCTAAACTGTTAACACCGGCGAGTGGGTGACAAGTTGAATTAAGCTACCTGTGGTGGCCATTTGTGTTGTCACTCAGTCCCAAGCTCAGAGCTGTTTCTAAAGATTATTAAATAATGTTCATTACTTATTAAGTGCTTATGTCAAACTATCCAACATTTCTTGTTTCCTAAGTTGTCCCTAGAAATAAGAATTCTGATCAACACGTGATAGTTAAATCTAGGAATAATTCCTGTGCAAGGAATACAAGACAGGCTTTGGTAGTTAAGCTACAAGGTGCAACTATACAAAATTAGAATTTTGTTGCTTATGTTGAAACCAGTGTTCTTGGCAAGTTGCTCTGGTGAATGGGATATAGGACTTGATTAGGTCTGTTGGTGACTTAGCCCTTTCTGGTGAAGACGTGGGTAGGATTTTTCCAGTTGAAGGAGGACTGTCATCTTCCTTCCATGACAGCTGCTCACAGTGGCTTGTGGTCTTATGATCTGAATTTAATCTAAGTTTTGTTTTTCTTCTCTCTCTCCTCTCCTCCCTCGTACTCCCAAGTGCTTGGGATTACAGGCATGTTCCATTCCTGACCAAAGGTTTGAACCTTTGAAATTTTGGTAAAGTTCTCAATCCTGTTGAAGTTGCTTCATTTCAGACTATCCAGAGGCCCTGGATGTGGCATATTTCATCACTAGGATTATGGGACATAAAACAGTCTGAGAAGCACTGTCAGCTAAGTGATGCTACATCTTCACTGAGTTGTGTTTGCATGGATGGTTATATGTCTCAGAAATTGTATGGGTCCCTAGAAGTCAGATAGGACTTGTTCACACTGTTAAACTCTAGTTCCCATACAATGGTATGGGCAAACAGGGTGCGAAGGTGCACACTTTTAATCCCAGCACTGGAGAGGCTGAAGTAGAAGACTTGCCATGACTTGGAGGTCAGATTGGACTAGAGTGAATTCCAGGTCAGTCTGGATTAGAGGGAGTCCTTGCCTCAAAAACAAGCTATGAGGCTGGAGAGATGACTCCGCGGATATGTTGCTTGTCTGCAAAACTTATTGACCTGGGTTTGATTTTCAAGTACTCATGTAAAGCCAGATGCACAAAGTGGTGCATGCATCTGGAGTTCATTTATAGTAGCTAGAGGCCCTGGCATGCCCATTCTCCCCCTGCCCCCATGTGTGTGTGTCTCCCCTTCCCTCCATGTGCAAATAACCAAATAAATAAAATATTAAACAAAATTTATCAGTTGTAGCATTACTGCCATGCTTTCTAAAAAATTTCATCCAGAAGGAAACTCATATGACTCTGAACATACAGTTTGTTTTTGTTGTTGTTTTGGTTTTGCTTTTTGAGAAAAGTCTCACTATGTATCCCAAGCTGCCCTGGAGCCTACTGTGTAGCCCAGAATGGTCTTGAACTGGTGGCAGTCTCCTTCCTCAGAGGCCTGAATGCTGTGATTATAGCCACCATGCCTAGCTTGACTCTTCCCTCTGACCCCTGGTAACTTTGAGCTCATATCATTGGACTGGGTAATAATTTCTGGAACTCTAGGTTATTCATCCAAGTACAAAGCCAACAGGCAGAACAGAAGTTGGTTGAATAATGAAGAAGTGCTTGGACGGGTCCTCATGTTGGGTTGACAAATGCTGAGATTGTTGGAACATGCACTTTCAAAAAATATTTATTTTTTATTTATTTGAGTGAGAGAAAGAGGTAGAAAGAGTGAGAATGGGTGTGCCAGGGTCTTCAGCTGCTGCAAACAAACTTTAGATGCATGCATCACCTTGTGCATCTGGCTTATATGGGTACTGGGGAAACGAACCTGGGTCTTTTGACTTTGTGGGCAAATGCTTTAACCACTAAGCCATCTCTCCAGCCTGGAATAAGCAGTTTTTATAATGTTCTTAAGTGATCTCCCAAATAATCTTCTAATAATACCATGTACCTGTGGTGGAGAAACAAATTTAATACTTAAAACAGAAGTAAATTTTAGTGTTTAACTTGGACTCATAGAAGACCCCATATCTTTCATAGCTGAGAATTCTACCTCAGACTTACCATGGAGTGGACAAAGTTATACATATGAGAAAATGTTGATGTGGTGGCAGTTCTAAATTAATGGAGTAGTCCATGGAAGATGTTTGGTCTTACATAGGTAGCTTCAGCCACTGTGAGGTCATGAATGCAATGACCACTTTGTGTCTGGAAAACAGTATTATAAGTACTCCTCTCCTTCCTTTGGTTCTTACATTCTTTTTGCCTCCTTTTCCACAATGTTCCTTGAACTTTGGAGTGCATGATAGAGAGGTTTCAGTGCTGAGTATTCCGCTGTCACTTCATCTCAGCACTTGGATGAGTTTTGAGTCTCCCTAGTGGTCATTGCCATCGAAAAAGCAGCTTCTTGAATCACAAGTGAGAGTAGAATTAATATGTGAGCATAAACATAAGTATTTATAGGGCAATTTGGTGGACAAACTATATCCATTTAGACAAACAGTAGTAGCTTCCCTCCTAGTGCTTGTGACTTTCCCAGCCATTGGCTTTTGAATATGTTTTCAGTACCAGGCATAAATCTCATGGAGTGGGCCTCAAATCCAATCAGTGAGCAGTTGGTTTCTCCCATAACAGACATGCCACCTTTGCACCAGTTGGCACATAGCTTGCATGATCCATGGCTGGTTAAGACCTTTGATGACTTTTCTCCCCTAACAGGTGCCATAGCACTTTCCAGAAACACGATAGCTAGTCTATAGGGAGGAGGTTTCCAGTTGAGCTCCAGTTTGACTTCCCAGTGTCCTGCAGCCCAAGCATGTGGTATCTCCAGCAGTAGGATCTTACCGTCTAGTTCTGATGGGCAACCAAGAACCTTGGCAATAGTCTGTATTATTTGGGGATATTCAGATACCTCCTTGACCAACAACCCACTGGAAGGTATCCCACTTCTGACACTAAAATTTCTTGCAACAATCTATAGCATTATCCAACCCCACAGGGTACTTCTCAAATTCTTCTTTTTAAAAACATATATACACATGGTTAGCAAGCTAGTGCCTTTAATTGCTGAGCCATCTTTCCAGCCCTGAGGTTTTATTTTTTAATTTATTTATTTGCGCGCACGCGCGCGCACACACACACACACACACAGAGAGAGAGAGAGAGAGAGAGAGAGAGAGAGAGAGAGAGAGAGAGAGAAGGAGAGAAAGAGAGAGAGAGAGAGAGGGAGGGAGGAGGTGGGGGGAAATAAATGGGTGCACCAGGGTCTCCAGCCACTGCAAACGACCTCCAGACCCATGTGCTACCTTGTACATTTGACTTATATGGGTCCTGGGGAAATGAACCTGGGTCCTTAGGCTTCCTAGGCAAACACCTTAACCACTAAGCCATCTTTCCAGTCCTGAGATGTTTTTTGATCTGTTTACTAAATAAAAAATAATTACAACTATTTTTAAAAACCTTTATTTAGGACATTTCTATTGGAAAAATAACTGGAAGACTGAAACTAACTACTTGTTTTTCTTATGGAACAATGAGCTTTGGTCATTGTAGACTGGGTTTTTAGAGTCAAAGTTTCTTGGTGTCCCCCATGGGTGAACCGTTTAATGTACCTTTTGGTGTCTAGACCTGGCTGAGTAAGAAGTGGCTTTATTTTGATGTTGTAATGTCATCTATGTCTGTATGGACAGTATTAGACTAGGCTTTAATTTTGGTTCATAAACACTTCAACTTAAGAGAAGGAAGATCTGAGAAAAGACCATTTGGCAGGTGCCTCTGTGTGTCTGGCTCTTTTCCAAGCAACTTGATATAAAGTAAGCAAAGTCCTGCCCTCACAGAACTTGAAGATTACAGACAGGGGTGCACTGTGCTATGTTGACCTGGGCATTATTTTATCAAAACAAGTTTCAAACCTTTTGTGATGTCTTCATCATATGCTAGTGGAGGCTTTTTATAGCCCTTGCTGCTGCAGACAAGCTCTCGTCAAGGGCATTTGGGTTTCCGAGCTCTGTCTCTGAGGCTCTCTCCTGCTGTAGGTGTAATTGGCCATGAGCTGAGCTCCTTGCATGAGGAAGCTCTGAGAATTGGAATAAGTAGCTTGGGCCCTGGAACCTTGCTGACCCCGTCCACCCTCTGGAGTATGTGTATACATAGCTAGGCTGGGCACTGCTCTGGGCCTCACGGTGCAGATGTCCTGTGGGCTTAGCCCTCTAAGCTCCCCGGAACCTTGTCACAGGTGCTCAGGTGGGTGCTTCCAGACTTCTCCCCTTCTTGTTCCCTTTGGCAGCAGCTCAGCAGCCTTCTGGAGGCCACTGGGTTGAAATGCATTCATTTCCTACTTAAGAAGAGCCTTAACAGCTGTGGGCTCAAGGGTCCTGATCATGAGAATGGTGCTTGCGTCATTGGCTGGGCCTCCTGGGCAGCATGTTCTCAAGGGTCATGGCAGGCATAGGTAAGAGCTGGCATTGGAGACCACCAGCAGGTGCTGGAGAAGCCAGGTTGTGCTGGGGGCAGGGCAGCCATGGGAAACTACCTTCTCTTGCTAGAGACAAGTGACAACTACTCAAGACCACTGCTGCCCCTGACAGGTCCTCAGTCTTCTTCCTAGTTTTCTCATCTGCGCCTGTTGCTCTTGTCCACTGCTGGCCTTTGATGTGTGTGCATGGTGGGTGGTGTGTAGGGAGAGAGGCTTTTTTTTTTTTCTTTCTGTTTTGAGACAGGGAGCTTACTATATAGCTCATTGGTCTCAAACTTAGTCTGGCTTTGAATTTGCCGTCCGCCTCCCAAGTGCCTGGGATTATAGATATACATGAGCATGCCTAACTGCAGTAGTTTTAACAGATGAAAAAATGTGGCCATTTACACAGTACATATGATTTACCATCTTAACCATGTACAAGTCCAGTGGCATTTAGTACATCACATTGTTGTGTAACTATTACCAGCATCAGTCTCTAAACTTGTCATCTTCCCAAACTGAAATGCTGCCCTTTAAATCACTCCCGTCCTCTGTTCCTGCAGCTCCTGGCAATTACCGTTCTATTTTCTGCCTTCACGAATTTAAGTACTCTATTTCTTTCCCCTAAGTGGAAGCATACTACATTTGGGTTTTTGTGTCTTACTAAGTTTCCCAAGGAATATAAGATGGAATAACACATGCCACATTTTGTTTACCATCCTTCATTGAGGGACCTTGAGTTACCTTCACGTTTTTGACTGTCACAGACAATGCTGCCATGGATGTTTAGGTCTCTATTCTCAGTTCTCCCCAGGACATATCCTAGAAATGGAATTGCTGGCTCATGTGCTAATTCCATGCTAACTTTTCAGCCAACCTGGACTTTTGCATAGGAGTCTTGGTCCCTGCTCACTTCTGTGGACTGTAGGTTGAGGACTGCCCTTTGTTTGTTGAGGCTGAAGCTCCCTGCCCTGGTCTCTGGCTTTCTAAGAGTTGCTCTGGGGCCTTTATTATTCTTCCCATTATGGTGGAGTGAAGAATGGAAGGGAACTGAAGTTGTTCAAAAGTGTTACAATTCATTTAAAGAAAAAAAATTGACTTGTTGCATTCTGGTTTATGGTTGAGTCTTTGGTTTTGAATTTCATGTGTTTTGCCTTTTCTATCCGTGTTCTAGGTGGAATGCTATAAATTAATTTGGCTTTGGAGGACTTTTCTAGCACCTTTTTAGTTGCGTCTGTGTACATTGTGTTATGGGGAAAGAATATTACTGTTAGGAGGTAGAAAATCCTATTTCTATTGTCTGGATGACCTTGGGCCCAGTTTTCTTTGACATTGAACCAATGATACTTTACCAGTAAGAGCATCATGAATAACTGGGAAAATGGCTCTAAATTACCTGGGCAGTGCTGAGCAGCCTGTGTTTAGTTTTTTACTTGACCTATCCTGCTTATTCTGGGAGAGATGGAAGAGTGTGTTGTCCTAAAACCTTTGAAATGCACTCTTTCAGCCTGTGTCAGGGGGTCACTTCTGTCTCTTTTGCTTCTGGAATGAGCAGCAGCACTGGGGTAGAACTGGGTAGAACTCAGAAGCTGGTTTGAAGCCTCACTCATGCAGTGTTGTGTGATCCCCAGTCCCACCCAAGTTCTTCCTGTCAGGTTCCTCACCTGCCAGGTGAGGAGGCGGCTCTCTCATCTCCCTCACCTCCATGCCTCTCATGCTTCTCAACTGAAACTGTCCACATCCAGAGGGCAAGCACTGAAGGGGAGCTGTTGTTTGCTTTGCTTACCCCCAAACTTGGCTGTCACCCACCATTGCTCTCACTTCTGCCTCCCTTCCTCTCTCCTTCCCTCTTACCCTTCCTCATTGTTTTATTTTCTTTCCTTTCCACTTTTCTTCTTTGTTTTCTCTTTCCCCTTCCCCTTCTCCTCCCCTTTGGTTTTGGCCATTGAATCCAGGGTCCCAACAAATGTTAGTGCAGTACTATATAACTAAGCTATGTCCCCAGTCTTTGTTTTTGTGAGACAGCATCTTGCTCTGTAGCTCTGGTTGGCCTGGAATTTGGCTATGTAGCTTAGGCTGAACCCAAACTGCCATCCTCCTGCCTCAATCTAGTGAGTGCTTGATTTCAAGTTTGTACTACCATGCCCAGCCAACATGACAGTATTTAAGCAATCCATTTAGATGTTCCCAGACCTCTAGGTGGTACATCTTCCCATACTGTAAAAGCTTCTACAGCTCTGGAAAGCCTTTTCACACTAGGTATAAAAAGATAGAAATGTTGCCTAACGTATGTTACTGCTGATCTTGTGGGCTTTGGGCTTGGGGTGCTTTCTATAGAGGATCACTGGAAGTAAGGCTACAAGGCTGCCCGGGACTTTCTTTCTTTTCTTTTCTTTTTTTTTTTTTAAATTTTATTATTTGAGGTAGGGTCTCACTCTAGCCCAGGCTGACCTGGAATTCACTATGAAGTCTCACGGTGGCCTCAAACTCACAGCGATCCTCCTACCTCTGCTTCCCGAGTGCTGGGATTAAAAGCGTGTGCTGCCATGCCCAGTTTAGGACTTTCTTTCGAACAGCAATGTGGATTTTAGAAACAAGTGACATTCTAACAGATGAAGTCTATTGTGCTTTGTGGAAACAGAACTTCTAGAGAGGCTCTTGTCTGTATGTGTGTATGTGAATGTCTTTGTATATTTTCTCAAGTTCCTGACTCTGTGACGACTTCATAAATCTGTCAGAATGGTATTCAGAATAGTTTAGAAGTTGTGGAAAATGTGACGCGTTACAGGGTTGTTCTTTATAGGCTCATCTTGCGGGAGTGGCTGTGAGGAGGTTCAGGAATGTGGGGTTTGTCAGATGTGAACTCTGGCTTTGAGCCCCTGTGAGCTCCATAGGTACTGTTTGACTGGATAGCACTTGCTGGCCAGAAGTGATACTGGCCAGAAGAATGGCCAGAAGCTGCATCATTGGGTCATGAGTGCATTCATTAGGGCAGACTGTTTTGATTTTTTCAAATAAGCATAAAAATATTGTTTGCTCAAGAGTTATGAAGGGGAAAGCGGGGGAGGATAGGGAAATACCATGGTTTGTATTAAAAAATACTGTTTGCTGAGAAGAAATTGATTTGCATGTGAATTCTATGAGTCCTGGTGCTCTTAGATTGTGTTTGTGAGACAGACTGGTTACTGGAGAGCTCGGTTCTGAGGCTCTGGAGAATCTTTCTATCACTTCCACCCTATGGGGGAACACTTGGCTTCCTGTGTGAGCTATGATAAGCTCTTCCATGTCTCCAGATGCTGTCTTAAAGCATTCTGGCCCAGTTGGCCTCTTTTGTTTTTGAGGTATGGTCTTGCTCTAGCCTAGGCTGATCTGGGATTAGTCTCAGGCTGGCCTCAGAAGTCACAGTGATCCTCCTACCTCAGCCTCCAGAGTGCTGAGATTAAAGGCATTGCACAACCACATTGGGCCTCTACTTGTCCTCTTCTCGAATGGTTGTAGCATTTTCCCCACAGTTTTACAAATAACAGCCAAGTGCCCCCTTGCTAACAGCCCTGGGCTATGTCCCAAAACAGGGGTTATGTTCCAGAGTTGGAGGAGAAAAAGTCAACTTGAGTCTGGTGCCAAAATTGGGCTTGTCCTCTGCTTTTGGAGAACAACCCTAATTTACTTTATTTTTATTCTTATTTTAAAAAATACCACATTTTATAAAGGAGTGCGATGGAAAGGGGAAGGCTGGGAGGTAAGGGGAAATAAAGTGGGGTGAAGACAGTATACCACATGGAGCCCAAAAGCCCTTGTGGGTCACATGCAGCTCAGGAGTACATGTAACCAGATATAGATCTGGAGAAAAAAAGCATGGAGAGAAAAGAGAAAAGAAAGTTCAAGGAGCTCCTGCCATGGGAGGAGCTGGAGGGGATAAAGAACACTTGCAGAGAATAAGGTCTAGGGGGCCCTCAGGGCTGGGCCTGGGCCTGGCCGGGTGGGGGTGGGGGTGGGGGTGGGAGGGTGGGAGGGTGGGAGGATGGGGGAGAACATCACCCATAGCTGGAAGTTCCCAGGTGATCAGAGAGCAAGCCACTCCCCTCCCACTGCAAAGGTGGTGGGCTGTCTTTTGGCCCAGGTCAACCAGAGGGCCAGCTGGTTGATTTGGGTTAGCTAGGGGCTGTATCTGGAAGAGGGTAGCTCTGGCACCCGAATTCTGGAGGCTGAATTTGACCAATCACAATGTTTAAATCCTATGAAAGACCTCCCTTCTAGGAGGGCTCTTGATTGTGGAAAAACTGGTCTCTAGGAACTAGGCAAAAGATAAGAAGTCAGATGGTCTTGAATTTCTGGCAAGTGCAAACTTTCCTGCCCTTTTTACCTTCAGAGGTCCAGTCACCCTAACTCTACCTCTCATTTCCCCCTTTCATGAGAAGACACTCTTAACTGCTGTTAGAAGACAAGGGGTGATGATGTCAGATTGTAATGCAGCATGAAGTTGTGGCAGTTAGAGTCTTTCCCAGAGAGAGGAGCTACACTAAAGGACCCCAGAAGCATATCGATGGAGTTCAGGAAGATTGTTTTGGAAGAGAATGTTGGGGAGAAAGAATAAAAGTGAGGAGTTAGTGAGCAGTGGGCACACAACAATCTGGTCACCTTCAGGGTTGTCCTTCTTGTGGACTTCTAGGCCTTGGGGAGCATTCAAGGGAACCCAGGTAGATGGAGTTGGATTGTCTCAGGACCATCTAAGCATGAGCTGGCTGACATTTTCTTCCAAAACTGTTCATTAACCTAATTTACTTTCTGCCAGCTGTGGGTTTGCTCAAACCACTGTCAAATCTTCTCTCATTTCAGTCACTGGTAATATAATGAACATGAAACATTTTCTTACATTTGCAGAGTTTTAAAAAAAATTTTTTTTGAGCCAGGTGTGGTGGCACACACCTTTAATCCCAGAATTTGGGAGGCAGAGGTAGGAGTATTGTCGTGATTTTGAGCTACCCTGAGACTACATAATCAATTCCAGGTCAGCCTGAGCTAGACTGAGACCCTACCTCGAAAAAAAAAAATTTCTTTTTTGATTTGTGGAATAAAAATGTAGTTTTTTTTTCCCCCTCTTGTTTAGCCTGCAAATAGAACTTTCTAGGAATTGCTTTTAGGAAATCTGAAAAGATTTTCCATAGAGCCTTGAGGTCTCAAATGAACTTGTCTTATACACATTAGCACTTCAGTACTATGTCTATATAAAGATGGAGAGATGGCTTAGTGGTTAAGCACTTGCCTGCAAAGCCTAAGGACCTCAGTTCAAGGCTGGATTCTCCAGGACCCACGTTAGCCAGATGCACAAGGGGGTGCCTGCATCTGGAGTTCATTTGCAGTGGCTGGAGGCCCTGGAGTGCCCATTTTGTCTCTCTATCTGCCTCTCTCTCTCTCTGTCTGTTGCTCACAAATAAATAAAAATAAAAACAAAAGAAATTTAAAAAAAAAGATGGAAAATTTTCACAAATGCACGTAAAGAAAGGAGAAAGGTTTGAGTTATTTTTCTGTGGGAGATTGTAATGTATCTTCCACCCTCTTTCTCCTGCTGCTTTCTGGCAACCTCTGAGCATGCATGGGAAGGTGCTGAAGTTCTGGCCAGGGGAGGAAGTGTACTTCGGTGATAGCGATTGAAAGTTGCAGCCTTGGTTCTTACTTCATGGGCTTCTGGCTGGGTCTAAACAACCAGCCAGGGACCTTCCTTTTATGAGCCACTCATAGAGACCTGACAGTGTGCTCTCCTTTGTGTCTTAATCAGCATGTGACAAAGGAATGGTGACCTCATAGGAAGCAGTGGGAAGAATTAATCACTGGATAAAATGCTTAGATGGTTCTTGCAGACCATCATAGGAGAGCTGAGAATTGGGTATTAACTTTTCTCATCACATGCACTGTGAGTAGTGGAGCAGGCTTGAGAAGCTTTCTCCAGAGGAGTGGCCGTATCTCTGCACTGACAGACCATTCTGAGTCCTGCGAGATTGCCGCTAAGCATGTTAGCACCAGCTTCATACAACTGGCTGCTCCCGTGGTGCCGCAGGCCTCTCAGCTCTCATGCTCTTTGCTACTTCCACGTCTGGTGACTCTCCTGCTCCACCTTTTTGTATTCTCGAGGCCTTGGCCTTGAAGTGTGTACAATGTGGTCATGCCACACAGGATGCTTTCTATTGACAGCAGCTGGCACATCTGTGTCACGTGGCTGCACTGTGTGCTTCTGGCTCATGTAGGTACATGTTTATATTTGTGTCCTGGCAAAACACCTTTTATACCTTGACCAGCACTTAGCTCTGGGATGGGCTTGTGGCAGGGCTCTGTGAGCATGCTAGAGAAATACAATTGCATTCAAGATTGAGGGAGATTTTCCTGGGGTTTACTTGGGTTCTGTCTGCAATATTCATGGCTCCAGTTCACCCACAGGAGCTGCTGTCCTGAGAGAGCTGAGAACCCCCAGGGGAATAGTATTTAGAGACTCTTATGTCCTGCTGGTTCTTTCCTGCTTCTTATTTCATTTTTATTTTTAGAGACATTGTTTTGCTGCATAGTCTATCCTGGGCTAGAAATAACTATGTAGCACAGGCTAGCCTTAACTTTTTGGTGATCCTCTTACCTCAGCCTCCTATGTGCTGGGATTACACACATGCACCATCATGCCTGACATAATTTAGTCTTTTAAAGGAAATTTTAAATATTTTTGCATGTGTATGTGTATGGTGTGTTTATGTCTGTATACAAAAGTATGCATGTGTGTGGGTGCATATGTGTGTGTATGTGGAAGCTAGAGGTTGACTTTGGGTGTCTTTCTGATGACTGCCTAGTTTATTTTACTGAAGTGAGGTCTCTCACTTGAACCCAGTTTGGCTAGTCTCACTAGCCCACATACCTTGAGCATCCCAGGTGGGCTGCCATGCCCATTTATGCTTTTGTGGGTCCTGGGTCTAAACTCAGTCCTAAACACTTGTGTGGCAATCATTTTATCTACTGAGCCATCCCTCCAGCCCTATAATTTATCAGTTTCTGAGGACTCATAACTAAGTACCACAAACTTGGTAGCTTAAAACAGAACCAAAGTTCTGGGCTGTAGAAGTGACAGAGTAGGGTGCAGACAGGGTCATGCACCCTGGGAAATGAGTAGGGGACTTCTTACCTTCACTGACTTCCGGTGGTTTCTGCCAATCTTAGGGGTTCCAGCAGCACAGTTCCAGTCTACCTTTGACCTCCCTGGGTGTCTGTCTTCACAAGGTCATCTTTCCATAAGGATGACAGTTGTATTGGAGTCAAAGATCGCCTTATTCCAATATGACATCCACTAGAATTGAGTTTGATTTTTTTTCTTAAAAGATAATTTGATTTATTTTCAAGCAGGGAGAGAGAGTGTGTGTGTATATGGGTGCACCAGGCCCTCTAGCCACTGCAAATGAACTCCAGATGCATGTGCCGCCCTGTGCATCTGGCTCTACGTGGGCACTGGGGAGTTGAATGCAGGCCATTAAGCTTTTCAAGCAAGGACTTATGCAGCTGCCTTCTGGTGTCCAGCCTTTCCAACATGTGTAGGCTCTGGGCTTGAGAGCCAGTCATAAGGTGGCCCAGGTCCATCACCACCGCTGAGCTGCGTCAGCAACATCAGTGCAGCCTGTTTGCATTTGCACACAAGTACTGTGAACTGGCTTGTCTCTGGGATCCTTCATCTGAAGACTGCCTTGCCAAATCTGATTTTAAGATCTGAATTCTCAGTAGAAAACTGCCTGTAATAATGAGAGAGCCACAGATCTGCGGAAGTAAATTGCCTCTGCTGAGCTATTCCCACTCCATCTTATTAAAAATTAATTTTACTTAATTTTTTTCTAATTACCCATCCTATATTTTCTTTTTGCCACACGTTCTCTGTCCATGGATGTTGGTGGAAGTACATCCTGGGGGTCAAAAGGACAGATTTTTCAGGTTAGGTGAAACTGTTCCCATGATGTATGATGGGCTTAGAAACAGAGTAGTCTATCACTCTGTTCTCTCTCCCTTTCTTCCTTGATTCTGCCTTGTGCTTGTCAGGGCGCATGTGTGGCTGAATGCTGGTTCATGGCCTTAGGACCTGAAAGAGGTGACATGTTCTGTAAAACACACATGCTGACAGCATTTTATAGACCGGATCTAGGAAAACATCACCTTCTGAGGAAGTTAGATCCCTGTGATGTGTTGAACTTTGATTTCCACTGGGTTGAACCCCTTTCTGGAGGGAGATAATGTGTCCTTTCTTCCAGCTTTTCTGTCTCCTTCTGCTTTCTGGAATTAATTTGTTAAATTGCTATCCTTAGGACATACAACGTACAGAAAACTCAGCATCTCAGAGTATGCCTTCTGTTCCTGTGGGGGCTTCTTACTGTATGCTTTCTTTCTGAAAACAAAGCAACTGTTCAGTCCTTGAGATAAATATAGATACTTTGCAGTGTGCATCTTCTGCCAAGTCTAAGATAAGAGGAGTGGGGCACTGTAACAGAACCATGGAACTGTTGCTGTGTTGCAAGTTGCTGAAGGAGAGTGACAGATGGCAGCTTTGAGTAATCGGATTTCAGGATCAAATCCATGGTGAATGTACTCCAGCTACTTAGCATATGGAAAAACAGCTTCCTCCAAATGAACTTACAGGAGTCTGTTCTGTTAACTTACCTTATTCAACACTGAAAAAATCCCACACAGGGAGCCAGGTACAACAGGTGATGGGGACAGATAAAAGATCTAGGCCCTTGCTCTTGTCTGTAATTCCTTCTACATGTGCTTAGGAAAGGTTCTACACTTAGGAAAACATCTAATCATTAGTGGTAGCGAAATAGATATAATTTGATGTCTGAAAAACACTCTATTATCAAAAGTAAATGTCATAAATGTCAAAAGAGAGTTTGGACTTTGTTGTGAAGGTTGTAAATACAGTCATGCAAATGCTGTCATTTACATGCTGACATACGAAGCTTGGCACCATTGGTGCACCTTTGTGCATAGTAAAAGAGTAAAATCCACTGTGGCCTGGGGAAGAGTGCTGGGCACATGGTAGACGTTCAGTAGGTATTTGTTTCAAAAATTGTGGGTGACATGCACCCCCACTCACATGAACATATACATGTGCACACATTTTTAAAAAAGAGAAAGGGCTGGAGGGATGGCTTAGTGGTTAAGGCATTTACCTGCAAAGCCAAAGGACCTCAGTTTGATTCCCTAGGACCCACATTAGCCAGATGCACAAGGGGGCACATGCATCTGGAATTTATTTGCAGTGGATGGAGGCCCTGGTATGCCTATTCTCTCTCTCTCTCTTCCTTTTTCTCTCTCTCATAAATAAATAAATAAATAAATATATTTTAAAAAAGAGGAAAAAAAATTGCGGGTGAGTTGTGTTGATAGGCATGTGGCCTGGTAAGCCTAATGAAACAAGAAGCCTCATCCTTTCAGTCTTACAGGTTCCCCAGGGAGCAATTCCCACGCGAGGAGCTGGAATCCAACAAGACTGGAGCCTTGTCTTGCATTTTGAACTTGAGCCTATGGAAATGTCTTTGCTCCCTGACCCTTTTGGCTGTCATATTGATTTCTATTTTGCAAAGGAGGTACTGCGTCCTTATTTTTCTCTGATTATTGAGTACCTCCAAGCTCCATTTCCTGCCTCTAATTATGTATGGGATCATTAAAACAAAGTGTGGCCTGCAAGGTGTAGGTGGAGGCCATGTGGCTCTGGCAGCATAAGGCTGTCTTGGGCAGCAGACAACATTTGTGATTAAACTTGGCTGGCAAACTGACTTGTGCACCACGTGCTGTGAGTCTTGTTAGACAAGTTTAACAGCCTTTCTGCAACTGTCTCTGAACATGAAATGGAGGTCTTTATATTTTCATGTTTAATCTGTGTGTGCACACACGCATGAGTGTGTGTGTTTCCTGTTTCTAATCTTCAGGATCTCTCCAGTGGAAACTGAGTAGTCTAAATCTATGGCTGATTAGAAACAAGGCCAGGGCACATACCAAGTGGGCAAAATAGAAAACAAACTCACAGCCTAAAATTTCCACAGTAAAATGAAGCTGGGCACGGTGGCTCATGCTTTTAGTCACAGCACTTGGGAGGCACATGTAGGAGGATCACTGTGAATTGGACTACACAGTAAATTTCAGGTCATCCTGAGCTAGATAGACAAGACCTTACCTCGAAAAACCAAGTAAATAAATAATAGTCAAGAAAGGAATTGCTTTTAGTGGGACAGATTGAAACTGAACCTTGTTTCTTTAGGGTAGAATTTTGGAAAAGTTGTTTTATATCTGGTTCCCTCTGTGGTTTTGGAGTGTAGGTAGTAGCTGTTAGGCTTGTTAAAATGGTATGTTAATAGAAATTGGCCTTGATATCCATGACCTCTCAATGTCTAGCACTATTTTCACAAGACCCTCATAATAGGAGGAAAAGATGATAACATCAAAATAGAAGAGAGACTAACTGAAAGAGGGAGGGATATGATGGAGAGGGGAGTTGTAAAGGGGAGAGTGGGGGAGGAGAGGGAAGTATCATGGCTTATTGTCTGTAAGAATGGAAGTTGTTAATAAAAAAATGGAATGTCAAGGCTGTGCATAGTGGCACACACCTGAAATTCCAGCTACTTGGAATGATGAGGCAGGATCAACATGAGTTTAAGACCAGCCTGGGAAAAATAGCAAGACTGAAACAAAAGGTCTCAAAAGTACTTAATTATTCAGACCCACATAGAGGTCTCCTGTAACAGTGTGCACAGCATCAGAGTGCACCAGGCTGTTAAAATATTTGATCTAAGGGAAATAATGTCTAAAAATTAGAGAAACCAGTAATGTTTCTTAGCTCTCTTGAAGTAGCAGAAATTGGCCAGAGAGAACTATTACAATATTATAGTATGACACCATGTTGCAATCAAATAGTTTATTTTTTCTTTTTATCTAGGCGTCATAGATTAGGGGATGGTTCTAATCTTGGTACATTAGAGGTTTCTGGTCCCTAACAAATGAAATCAGGGGTTAACATGGGGGTTAGTTAGGTTTGTGGGAAAAACCTGGTCTAATGGAGGTATGGAGTAGCACAAGTGGGTTGAGCCACCAGGACCCTGAGCTGCTGGTACTAGGAGCAGTGAGATCCACATTCACAGGCTTTAGAAGGGGCATGATCTGTACTTCAGGGTCCAGGGAAGCTCTGTCTTGGCTTGCCCTGGGCCTGGCAGTAGATGTGGAACAGACACGTCTTGGTCTATTCTGGATACCTCTGAAAGCTGCCTTTTCATTCCAAGCTCTTTGTTAAGACTTGCTTTTTCTTTCTTCTACCATGTCTGTGGTCTTCCATATTTACATACTCAAATAATCTTTTTTGTGACCAGGAATGCTCACCATGCTAGAAAAGAGCATTAGCTTAGTGGACCACCGAGTGGACAGAAATACAAGCAGTGTCCATGTGATCACCTCTATGATATCCATAGCCATAAGTGTTAGCAAGGCATGGCAATCACCATGCTTGGAACTGGCTGTCCAAAAGCTTGTGTCATTTGTTTTGAGCATTATGTCATCCTGTTCAGATAGTCAAGACAGAAGAACCCTTACATTTGCTATGAGGCAAAGCAGACTGTTTGTACCCATCACTGGGTTATTTATGGATCACACATATTTACAGGTTAAACAATGTGAAGTCAGACCATGTTTATGTTCTGAAATATTTGTGACTCCTCACTTGAGCAGTGAGGCTAGGAAAAATTTATAATTACTTTTGGGTCAGTAGCAGAGTTTACAGGTTAGCAACACATAGATTGACTATCATGATCATGTTTAAATTCATAGTTCTATGTTACTAAGCTTGTTCACATTATGGTATCACCATCACCACCACCCATCTCCAGAATTATTTTCATATTGAAGACTGAAGCTACCTACAGTAATTTTAAGCTAGGGTAAAAACCCTCCAAAAGTTTCTATCCCTTGTTAATTGCAGTAGCTGCAGAAAATGAGTATAGCCAAGTGTATGTTCCTGGAGCTGATGGAGGCTGGCAGCCATCCTGATGCCCTCCTTGACTTCCAGAGAGAGCCGGAGCTACTGCATGGATGTCGCTGCTGCCACTTACCTAGGGCATGTTAAGTAGGTGACTTACTATATGCTTATTATGTATGCTGTCCTTTCACCCTGCTGACAGGAAGGTATGATGTTGACTTTCCGCTTCTGCCATGCTTTCCTCACCATGATGGACTTCCCCTCAAAACAAGCTAAAATAAACCCTTTTATTCCGTAAGCTGCTTCTGGTTGGGTATTTTATCTGTCATGTGAAGGTAACTGATGCAGTTAGCTAAGGAAAAGGACTTCATGGGATCTTTTTATTTTATTAATTTAATTTAATTTATTTATGAGACAGAGAGAGAGAGAGAGAGAGAGAGAGAGAGAGAGAGGGAGAACCATGTGCCCCTTTGTGCATCTGGCTAACATGGGTCCTGGGGAATCAAACCTGGATCCTTAGGCTTTGCAGGCAAACACCTTAACTGCTAAGCCATCCCTCCAGCCCGACCTCTTTTGATTATTTATAATTTTCAAATGTTTTTGTATTTGCAAGGAGAAAGAGGAGAGAGAGAATGTATGGGCATGGCAGGGTCTCCTGCCATTGCAAAAGAACTCTAGATGCATGCATCACCTTGTGCCTCTGACTTTACATGGGTACTGGGGAATCAAACCCAGGCCATCAGGCATTGTAAGCAAGCACTTTAACTGCTGAACCATCTCTCCAACCCATTTAATTTTTTTAACTTACTTGTAAACGGGGGAGGGGGGGGAGAGGGAGGGAGAGAATGGGCATGTCAGAGCCTCTTGCCATTATAAATAAACTCCAGATACATGCACTTTGTGCATCTAACTTTACATGAGCACTGGGGAATCAAACCTGAGCTATCAGGCTTTGCAAGCAAGCATGTTTAACTGCTGAGCAATCTCCTCAACCCAGTTATTTGGAATTTACTGTAAGTAAGGTTCCCCCTTCCTCTGCACTGAGTGTGTGTATGTTGTGGGCATTGAACCCAGGTCTTTGTGCATGCTAAGCAGACGCTCAATTCTTGAGCTCCACTTCTAGCCATTTTTCTTCTTCTTCTTTTTATTTTCTTTGTTTTTCAAAGTAGGGTCTCATTCTAGCTCAAGCTGACCTTTAATTCACTATGTAGTCTTAGGCTGGCCTTGAATTTACAGTGATCCTCCTACCTCGGCCTCCCAAGTGCCATCTGGTTCTTGCTTTGCTTTCCCCCTAACCATCAATGCCAAAAACAGCCAAACCAAGTAGTTTGATTCAAAGACAGATTCAGCCCATGCTTACATCTCCCACTGGACTATGATGCCCTGTCAACCTGCAATCACATACTTTAAGGCAGGTATGTAATGATGAAAAGCCTTTTTTTTTAAGGCATAGAATTTTTTATCATCAGACTGCTCAGATTGTGTCTCAGCCCAGCGCCATTAAAGAAGACCTGCAGGTTTGCTTTCTCTCCCTCCCTCCTTTCTTTCTCTCTCTCTCTTTCTTTCTTCTTTTTATGGGGGTAGGGTTTCATTCTAGCCAGGATTGACCTGGAATTCATTATGTAGTCTCAGGATGGCCTTGAACTCACCTCTGCCTCCTGAGTACTGGGATTAAAGGCGTGCAAAGGCAAAAAATGACTTCAGCTAAATATGTCCATATCTAATAAAAATAAATAAAAAATGACTTCAGGTTTCATTAAAATGCTTTCTATGTGAGGAATGAATGTTACTATTTTTTAAAATTGGCTTTATTTCACTGTTTCTATTTCTGGTAAGAGTGGAGAACTTAGGCAAAGCTGCCTGTGGTACAAGACCCAATACCAAGGTTCTGAAAACCGCAAAGCCATGAGGAAATCTCTCCGAGCATCCTGCTTGTCGATGTCATCGCTGTCATTCCATTTTATGCCTGGTGCATCTGTGTGGATTGGATCCAGCCAGGGCCAAAGGAGTGCAGCACCATCTCTTAGAAGCAGGTTCTTAGTAAGTCCCTGTTTGGGCCGTCATTATACAACCTGTCACTCGACATCTCTCTCAGCCAGAGTTGTTATTTTAAGAGCCTAAAAATAGGAGTGTTTTGCTCGCTGGGATGCCAGGAGGATTTTCCTGCAGTGCCAGATAAACCATATGGAGCCACTGCTGAGGCAAAACCTGAATGCACCCGGCAGGCTGCCCTAAGGCCCGGGAGCAGCTTGTCCCTGGGGACAAGGAAGAGTTCGCCAGTTTAGGGTTGTTGAGGTAAATGTAGATGGAGGGTAAGTTTTTGGAAGATAGATCATTTCTGAAAATAATCATTGCTCTGTCTATTTTTTGCTGTATTTTTTTGGTGATTTTGAGAGAGAGTTTCATGTGTCTAAGGATGGCTTTGACTCTCTATGTAGCCAAAGCTGGCCTTAAACTTTTGACCTTCTTGACTTTGTTTCCTGAGTGCTGGGATAACAGATGTGGGTCTCTTTGCTCAGCTTCGATGCCCCCCCTTTTTTTGTGTGTGTTTTTTTTGTTTGTTTGTTTGTTTTCGAGATAGGGTCTAACTCTGGTCCAGGCTGACCTGGAATTAATTCTGTCATCTCAGGGTGGCCTTGAACTCATGGCAATCCTCCTACCTCTGCCTCCCGAGTGCTGGGATTAAAGGCGTGCGCCACCATGCCCAGCTTGTTGCCCCGTTTTTAATGGAGGAGAACCTGGAACCTGTCACCAGAGCTGGAGGTCCTCCATTGTCCCTGTCACTTTGTGATTGTAGCCTTGGCTGTTTCATTTCATCCATAAAAAGTTCTTGTGGGCTGGAGAGATAGCTCAGCAGTTAAGGCACTTGCCTGCAAAACCTAACAACCCGAGTTCCGTTCTCCAGTAGTACCCACATAAAGCCAGATACACAAGACAGTGCATGCCTCTGGACTGCACTTGAAGTGGCTAGATGCCCTGGTGTGCCCGTTCATTCTCTCTTTCTCTCCTGGATGAGAAAGTACATGGTATGTAGGATGTCAGTATTTTTTTTTTAATTTATTTATTTTAGAGCGACAGACACAGAGAGAAAGACAGATAGAGGGAGAGAGAGAGAATGGGCACGCCAGGGCTTCCAGCCTCTGCAAACGAACTCCAGACGCGTGCGCCCCCTTGTGCATCTGGCTAACGTGGGACCTGGGGAACCGAGCCTCGAACCGGGGTCCTTAGGCTTCACAGGCAAGCGCTTAACCACTAAGCCATCTCTCCAGCCCGGATGTCAGTATTTTGAGGTTACTATCTGTGCATATTATTTCAGCCTGTTAGTATTACCTAAAAGACATTCTGGGTTATTTTTGCCTTCCTTGTACAATGTGTATGATTGCAGACAATTATTAGGAGCTATGTCTTAGTGCATTATTTATATTTGCATTACTATATAAACTAGTCTGGCCTTGAGCTTTCTCAAGATCTTCCCACTTCAGCCTCCTGAGTGTGTGTGTGTGTGTGTGTCCCATTTGGAATTTGTAGAAATCTTATTCTATCTTGAATAACTTTGGGGGCTTTCTTGCCATGCTGGCCTTTTTCATTGTTTAACAAAAACTTAAAAATTGGTCCTGAGTTTTCATTTCTCATTGCTCTCTTCCCCGTCTCCAGAGGTCTGCTGAGAGCTCTCAGTGCCGCTACATCTTCTCTCTGGTTGTGATTTTTAGACTATGGGTGGCTCAACTCTGAGTGCTGAGATACACTACCTGTCCAAGTGCTCCTCCTTTGGCCTTGGGTTCCTGCAAGCTTACTTTATATTATATCTTATTTGTTTGTGGATGCTGACTGTCCCCACTGTCCTCATCACATTTAGAACAAGGTTAGATTTACTGAGAAATTTTCACAAGTTCATAGTTCTTGATATTCCATATCTAGTTTCTTCTATAACGGATGTCTTGTATTGGTACAATGTAGCTGCTACATTAATGAACTGACACTGCATTATTGTAGTAGGCAGAATAATGGCTTCAGTCATTCGCTTTGTTAGGTTATATGGCAAAGGAGAATTAAAGTTGCAAATCAACTGACCTTAAAATGGGCAGTTTATCCCAGATTGTGCAGGTGGCCTGATGTAATCACGAGATTTTTTTTTCTTAGTGCTGGAGATGGGACCCAGAGCCTTGCACTTGCCAGGTAAGGGCTGTACCACTGAACTATGTCCTTAGCCTTCACAAGTGGTCTTACACTTTCAGGAGGGACTCTGAAGAGAGGCTCAGAGAGATGCTAGTATGGAAAGATCTTTACCTGGTGTTGCTGGCTTTGAAGATGGAGCAAGGGATGGTGAGCCAAGTATTTCCTGCTTCATTCCTTCAGTGAACCATTTTTTGAACAATTCCTGGTTCTTTTTATTGGAGAATTGTAACAGAAACCAAATCTGGTGCAAGGTGTGCTCATTGCTCCTGGCCCTGCTCAGCTGAGTAGTATAAAGGTTGGAAAGGCAGTCAGTGGATCTTTCTTCCAGAAGGAATACACCTGTCAGCCCCTGCCTGACAGAATATGAGGTAGTAAATTTGTTTTGATTCTAAGCCCTTTTCTGCTCAGGGGCCCATTCAGGATAGTGCATGACATTTAGCTGTCATCTGTGCTGTGACAATTCTTCAGACCTTCTCTACTTTGGATGACTTTGTCAGAGTGAAGTTATTTCCTAGAATGTCTGATGGTTTTTCAAAGTAGACAGACTGTAGTGATTGGTGTTTGGGAGAAAGACTACAGTGACAAGATACCCAGTCAGGTATGCAGCATGATTCTGGGTATAACTCTGAGCTAATTTGAAACTGGCATTTGAATCAATGGTCTGGGTGAGGAAGATCTGCCCTCAATGTAGAAGGGTGCCATGTAATCAGCCAGGGCCCCAAATAGAACAAACAAAGCAGAGGAAACAAGAATTTGCTCTCTCTTCTGGAACTGGGATACCCTACCCCTGCCCTTGCATACCAGAGCTAGAGGGACCGCATGCTTTTTACTCAAAGACTTATACCAGGATACCCCATTCCAGGTTCTCAAACCTTTGGCCTCAGAGTTACATTATCAGCTTCTCTGGTTTTCCATCTTGCACATGGCCTGTTGTGGGACTTAGCAGTCTTCACAAGTATGAGTTCTCTAATACTCACTAGCTATTTCCCTCCCCACCCTTAAGATGGAAGCATTGAAGGTTTCCATCAAGAGAGGCGTGTCTATGGTACATTATCCTTTTATAAGCAAGCTGAGGAAAAGAAACAAACGAAGCTGTTAATATGGGCTTATTTCTGAACAGAGGGGCATTTGCTTCATAGAGTCCTCAAGGAGGCACTGAAATTATAAAGGGTGATAGTTCTAGTGCACAATTGCCCCCTGAAAACCTTCCAGGGGACAAGAGGTTCAGATGGAAGGCAGTGATACTGAAGGCTATAACAGTCATTTTATTCATGCTATAACAAAATACCTGGCAGGGAACAACTTATGGAAGAAAAGGGTTTCTTTTCTTTTTTTTTTTTTAAAGATATTTATTTACTTACTTATTTGATATGGAGAATAAGGTAGAGAAAAAGAGAAAGAAAGAGAGAGAGAGAGAAAGAGAGAGAAAGAAAGAGAGAGAAAGAGAGAGCAAGCAAGCAAGCAAGCTAGAGTTATACCCAGAAATCATGCTGCATACCTGACTGGGTATTCCTTCCTCAAGGTCATACCCAGTGCTAACCATCACAGTAACTATGGGTATCTAAAGTCAAGCAAACCTGAGTGTATCTCTGCATGTTGAGGTGTGGCCCATTCTGCCTTTTTGTGTTGCCTTCTCTGTAAATACCCTCTTCAGCGAAGAAGCCTGGCCACCTGTCTCCCCTGTTCTTGTCCTAAGCTGTTCATTTCTAGTGTACTGGTGGAATTGTTGACCTACACCCCCGTGGGATCCTGTACTGGAGTCCATTTCTTTCTCTTTCTTCCTATAGACTTAATTTATTTCCAGACTCTCTTCAGAGAGGTGGCTCCTATACTTGTGCAGTTAGGTTGCTGCAGTCTCCAAAAAACCATCCAGGATTCGCTAAAGGTCACCTAGATTCTTGTCTAGAAGTTTTATAGTTAATATAATACTTATGATCTACTTGGAATTAATTTTTTGTGAAACCTGTGAGGTCTCTTGTCTGGGTTTATTCTTCCTTCTCCTCTCCCCAACACCCCCTCTGGGTTTATTCTTTTGCATGTGGACTTGCAGTTGTGTAGCACCATTTGCTAAAAGAGTATCCTCTATGAAGTTACCTTTTGCTCCTTTGTCAAAGGTCAGAAGATTGTATTTGAGTGGGTCCGTTCTTTTCCATTGACCCATGTCACCATCTTGATCATTACAAACTTGTAGTAAGTCTTCAAATATCTTGAGTGAGCCAGCTTTCCAAATGTTCAGTGTTCTGTTTGCTCTCCCAGATCTTTACTTTTGGATCTTTTCTTTTTCATGGACTCTTTAGAATCACCTATCAATATTTATGAATTAATGTGCTAACATTTTTTTAATTGATGTTGTGTTGAGTTGACAGATGAAAACAGGAGGTATTGATATTATTATGACTATTGAATCTTCCAACCCATCTCGCTACACATACTTTTATAATGTTTTTGTCAGTGTTTTATAGTTTTATGCATATAGATGTAGGCATATTTAGTTAACCTTATGCCTAATAAAAGTACCTTCTACTAACTTTCCATGGGTAGTTAAATTTCTTTTCCAAATTCCCATTTTTCATTGGTGGTATTTAGGAAAGCAGTTGTCATACATGTAGTGACTGGCATTCTGCAAGTGCAGTATTTACTTATTAGTTCCTTAATTTTTATTGTTGATTCTTTGTGATTTTTCTACAAAGAGATACATGTCATGTCTGAACAAAGTTTTAGTTCTCTCTTCCTTATCTGTATACATTTTATTTCCTTTTTTTGTGTCTCACTGTATTAGCTAGGACTTTCAGAATGATGTTAAATAGGAATGCTGTGAGAAAAAGTATCATTTCTTATCACTAAGTTAATGGTAGGGTACTTGATTTTCTCTTGGTGGATATGTGTGTGTGTGTGTGTGTGTGTGTATGGTTGCAAGCATGCCACAGCACATGTGCAGAGGTCAAAGGACAAGTCTACCTTGCTTGAGCCAGGCTCTTTGGCTTGCAAGCCCTATTTTTCCTGTCTCTGCCTCCCTTCTCATCTTGGGCACTCTGGGCTTATAGATAGTCTAGATTCTGCATAGGAGAGAAACATGATATTTAGCTTTCTGAGTCTGGCTTATTTTGCTTAATATGATCTCTGTTCCATTTTTTTTTTTCTGTAAATGACAAACTTTTGTTTTTCATGGCAGAATAAAAACTCTGTGTGTATCTTCTTACCCAGTCATCTGCTGAAGAACATCGAGTTTGGTTCCATATCTTGTCCATGGTGAATAGTACAGGAGTAAACATTAAGCTGGATGTGATGGTGCACACCTGTATTCTGAACACTTGGAAAGTAGAAGCAAGAGAATCAGGAGTTGAAGATCATCCTGGGTTCCATAGTGAGTTTGAAGTCAGCTTGAGCTGTATGAGACCCTTTTTCAGAAAACAAAAATTAAATAAACAATACAAATTTGGATATTCAGAATTATCCTTCACATTTATCTTATGTGAGTCTTTTGTGGGTTTCTTGTGTACTACCTATAGTTTGGCCTTAAAAAAATTTTTTTTTGTTCATTTTATTTATTTGAGAGCAACAGAGAGAAAGAGGCAGAGAGAGAGAGAGAGGGAGGGAGGGGGGGGGAAGGGAGAGAATGGGCGCGCCAGGGCCTTTAGCCACTGCAAGGGTGAGTATGCCCCCTTGTGCCTCTGGCTAACGTGGATCCTGGGGAATGGAGCCTTGAACTGGGGTCCTTAGGCTTCACAGGCAAGTGCTGAACCATTAAGCCATCTCTCCAGCCCAAGTTTGGCCTTTTAAAAAAAATCCACTTTGAAATATCTTTTAGTTGGAGTATTTAGACTATAAACATGTAGACTATAAAGAGATTGGTATGGTTGAAGTAATATCTAGCATAACTATTTGCTATTGTTTTTTAAAAAAAACCCATACCTGCCTATTCTGGCTTTAATTGTATCTTTTTAAAATTCTTTCTTAGGGTTTCTATCTCCCCACTTATATTTCCTATCTGTTACTGCATTTGCTTACCTTTTCATTTTAATTCCATCTGTTAGAGATGTTTATCATATTTGGAACTCATTCTAATGTGTACTTTATCTCTTGTTTCGTTAATATATTTATTTGCAATCACAGAGAGGTGCAGAGAGATTGAGACAGAGATAGATAGATGAATGGATGGATGCATACATTCATACATATATACATACAGAATGAATGGACACACCAGGGCCTTCTGCTACAGCAGATGGACTCCAGATACATGTGCCGCTTTGGTCATCTGGCTTAATGTGGGTATTAGGTCATTAGGCTTTGCAGGCAAGCACCTTAACCACATAGCCATCTCTCCAGTCCTTTATCTCTCTCTCTTAAAAAAAATATTTATTTGCAAGAGGGTTGGGGGGGGGAATGAGTGTGAGTGTGGGGGAAATGGAAGTGCTAGGGCCTCCTGTCCCTGGAAACAAACTCCAGATACGTGTGCCACTTTGTTCATCTGGTTTACATGGATACTGGGGAGTCAAACCAGGCTGTTAGGCTTTGTAAGCAAGCACCTTTAATTGCTGAGCTATCTCTCCAGTCCTGCTTTATCTCTTGAGACTGCTTTTTCTTGGTAATAATTTTTTTGTTGTTGTTGTTAAATCTAGTGGCAATATATTGGATAGTAGGAACTAAGAAATCAGTTGTCTGGTGTGAGTTTTATGTTATCCTGGTTAGGGCTTGGGCAGTGTTTGAAAGTATGCTGTAGCTGTAGATGCCAGGGTCTTCCAACTCTTTGGGGAAACTTGTTTTGATCTTTGGTCTCCTTTAAGAACTTCTCAGGGTGGTAGAGAGATGGCCTGTTGGTACTTGGGTTCTTGCTCTGGGCTGGTCACAGTCCTCCCAAAGGCACTCAGGCAACCCTGGGTGGGTGAGTGTGTGACGAGAGAAAGAACCACTCCCGGGAGATAGTTGAACAGCTGTCTTGGTTTATTGTCAGGGAAATAGGTTTATAAGCATCTGAGGGTGGGGGGTAAGGGTCCTAAGGGGATTGGATGTGTACCAGGTTCACTTCTGATGCCTAATTAGCATATGGGGACAATCATTCCAGCATGTAGGCAATGGGGGTTCAGGTGATCTAGGGTCTCGGGGAAGGGCTGTGTGAAGGTATTGGCTGATAAGAAGTTTCCTAGGCAACTGGCCAAAGGTTAGAGGGCTATGGGCAGAGCCTAAGTTCAGGTGTGCTGGGCTTGGGGAGGGCGTGGCCCTCTGTAGCCTGTGGGTCCTTAGCCGTGCCTGGCAGCTCAGGCCCCTCTCCTTAGGGCTCCAGCCTATGCCTGGCAGTGCCCAACAATGGCCCAGAGGTTAAAAGTGCTTGCTTGCGAAACCTGATGGCCAGGGTTCAGTCCCTCAGTACCCATGTGATTCCAGATGCACAAAGTGGCACACTCTTCTGGCATTTGTTTGCAGTGGCAGGTGGCCCTGCCCTGTCCATACCACCACCCAGTCTGCTGCTTTCTTTCTCTCTCTAATGAAATATTTTTTAAATAAAATATTCTTAAAAATTAAAAAAGAAAAAAAATAACTCAGATAGTTTCAATCTTGCAGCTCTTTCTTCTCATTTACTGCCAGTAAGCTAAAACCTTTGGGGGTTGCTATATGTCGGAGAGTGGAGGGGATCTGTAGTTATTCAGTTGTTAGTGGGCATGTGTCCCTGGGCTGTGACCTTCATGGGTGTTTCCTAGTCACTTTTTTTTTGTTTTTAATTTTATTTATTTGTAAGCTGAGAGAGTAGAAAGAAGAGAAGCAGACAGAAATAATGGGTGTGCCAGGGCTTCTAGCCACTGCAAACAAATTCCATATGCATGAGCCACTCTGTGCATCTAGGTTTATGTGGTTACTGGGGAATCGAACTCAGGTCATTAGGCTTTGCAAGCAAGTGTCTTAATCCCTGAGGCATCTCCAGCCCCTCCTAGTCACTTTGAACCTTTCCCTTTTGTGACAGGAAAGAGGAGATGTAGTAGTAGTCAGACAGTGCCCTTCCCATAGCTAGGGTAAGGCTCTGGCAGTTCTCCCGGTAAGACTAGGCCTTCACTATGGAGAATGCACTGAGGATATTGCATGATAGTTACTCTTCTCCCCCTCAGCCTGGTGGGGCTCCTGATACTAAGGCTTATTTAAATTTGGGGTTCCCTTTTGAATGTATCCTCAGGATTTTCCTGATCTTACATGTTCTCAGTCCATACTCAAAGCTCAGCACTTTGTCAACTCCACTCAAATAACACTCCTGCAAATATGGCTTCAGCTCCAGGGAAGTCAACACTGCCTGTGACTCTGAATTTTCCCAGCTTTGGGATTGCGGTTTGACTTGGGACCCTAGTTCTTTGATGAGTCAAAGAAAAGTCCCTCATTCTCAGTCTGCTAAGCTTTTTTTATTTTTTTGAGTGGATGGGAGGAATGGCTTCCAGGCCCTTTGCATGTTAGAGCTGAAAGTGGAAGTCCACTTGTGGCTTTCTGATTTCTGCTCTTTCTTTCCACCTTCCCACTAGTTGAAGGGCCTGGTTGACATAAGATATTTGGACCTTTCAAAAGCACCTGAATCTTACAGTGGGAAATCACCACTCTTTCCAGTAAGAACTTCCTGCGTGTCTGTGTCGTTGCTCAGAGTTGCTGCATTCCCTCCTTGCTTCCTTGTTTCCAGGGTTCTTAGAGTCACTCAGATTTTTCATCTTTCCAAATGTGGATGGTGAAGTGCTTGCCTTGTATGCATGAAGTACTAGAACTGCTGAACACAAGCCCAGGCTACAACTCATTGTAGGTTCTCCAGCAGACCACTTCCTTGGCAGTGCCACGAGTACGTGGGCGGTGGATGGTGGGCACACTTAGCTCCTTTCAAATCTTCATCAGGTCCTCTATGATGCACATCTTTGCTAGTCAGGCATTATGTTTCATCAATATTTTATAGACACATTTTAAAAAATTATTTTATTTACTTGAGAGAGAAAGAAAGAGAGAATGGGCACACTAGGGCCTTCAGCTGCTGCAAATGAACTGCAGATGCATGTGCCACCATGTGTATCTGGTTTATATGGGCCCTGGGGAATCGAACCTGGGTCCTTTGGCTTTGCAGGCAAGTGCCTTAACTGCTAAGCCATCTCTCCAGCCTGACAGACACATTTTTAACTTTCACCCAACTTGGTATTTGTAATTGCTGAGCTCCCCTGAGACAGTGCTTGCATTCTGTATTAAGTGACAGCCCCTTACTCCTCTAGAACTGGGGGGGAAAAACCAGGAAGCAGGTGAGAATTCTGAGTAGCTAAAAGAATAGTTGCTCTACAATCACTTATCCTTCCTTCCTTCTCCTTTACTTGCTATACAACCCGCGCAACCCTCTTTTCCCTTTCCCAGGGAAGGCCACTCAATGGGGCAGGTCAGGGAAGTTGTAGGGGCTGCATATATGGGCAGTGGACCTGGGTAGGGTGAGGAAAGCATCTACCAGGAAGATTATATTGGTAGCAACAGGAGGACTGACAAGATGGGTATATGTAATCCCAGTACACAGTGCCAAGGCAGGAGGATGGTGAATTAGAAGCTAGGTAATAGAAAGAACTTGTCTCAAAAAAAAAAAGGAACAGAGGGTTTTCCAGTGTTGTGTTGAATGGAGAAAGCAGTTGCATGCTGCAAACTTTATGGAAAGAATACTAATGCAAAAGTAGATACAATCAGAAGTATTGGTGCATAGCTCAGTTTTATATATATATATAGTTTACAAATGTAAATAAAAATATGGGTAAATATGTCAAATATATGTATGTGTTTATATATTAGTATCTGTATATATACACACACAGATATACATGTACTCTAGCCTTTCCACTGAGATTTTGGGTGTCCTCCATTAGCAGTGAGCATACTGGGTTCCCAGATATTATTATAATTATCTGAATATATATATTTATTGACAATTTCGATTCTTACATACAACAAATCATGGTATTTCCCTCCCCTCCCCCACTTTCCCCTTCATAACTCTGCTCTCCATCATATCCCCTCCCTCTCGCCATTAGTCTCGCTTTTCATTTGATGTCATCATCTTTTTCTCCTATTATGAGGGTCTTCTGTGGGTATTGCTAGGCACTGTGAGGTCATGGATATCAAGGCCAAATTATGTCTGGACAGTTGTATGTAAGGAGTAGTACCCTTCCTTTGTCTCTTACATTCTTTCCGTCACCTCTTTTGCAATGGATCCTGAGCCTTGGAGGGTGTGAGATGTTTCAGTGCTGGACACTCCTCCGTCCCTTCTTCTCAGCACTATGTTGTCTTTTGGGTCATCCCAGTCGTCATTGCCATCTGAAAAGAGAAGTTTCTCTATCCAGAAGTGAAAGTAGCCTTAATAAATGAGTATGAACATTAAGTGTAGTGCTTTTAGGACAATTTGGTGAGAGTAAAATATGCATTTATCCAGACAGGAGCAGGCTTTATACCCCTAAGGCTCATGGTCTCCCCTGCCATAGGCTTTTGATTAGGTTTGCAGTACCAGACACATATTCCTTCCCATAGAGTGGGCCTTCAGTCCAATTAGAGAACAGTTGGTTTCCCTCAGAGCAGACATGCCGCTATTGCACTCATTCAGTCATTTGGCCTGTCTGGCCAAATTTGAGGTTTCCAGTGTCTATTGTTTTCACTGCTGATGACTTCTGTCTCCCATAAGACTGCATACACTGCAGCTTTTTCCAGCTTTCAGTTGGCTGGGCTACAGGGAGAAGGTTTTCTGCTCAGCACCACCTTGATTTCTCAGTGACTGTGCTGCTCAGGCATGTGAAGTCTTCAGCAATAGGGTCTTACTGTCTCTTTCTCAAGGGAAACCAAGGGCCTTGGCAATAGCCTATAATGTTTTATAGGCAACAGAGACCTCCCTGGCCAACAACTCACTGGGAGGTATCCCATTCCAGGGACTGAAAATTTTTCTAGTAACAATCTGTGTCTTCTGGATATGCCATTTTTTAAGAAAGTAGATTTTCATATGTCTTATTCAGAATATCTTGAGTTTTGATTGCCCTCCCCCACACCTTTCTTTTATACAGTCTCTTCTCCTGACCTCACTTAGGCCTTTCCCCTTCCTGTAAGCTGTTCTTCTACTTACATATATACAATACCATCCCTTTAAGATCTTCTCTTTCCTCCCTTCCTTATAGTCATTTTCTAGCTTATGGGTGGGGCCTCTGCTACTGATTTTTGGTTGCAGATCACACACAAGTAGCTAGGATCCACATATAAGAGAGAACATATGACATTTGGCTTTCTGGGCCTGGGTTACTAATCCTTTCCAGATCCATCCATTTCCCTGAGAATTTCATAATTTCATTTTTCTTTACTGCTGAATAGAACTGCATTGTGTAAATGCACCATATCTTTATTATCCATTCATCTGTGGATGGACATCTGGGCTGGTTCCATTTCCTAGCTATTGTGAATAGAGCAGTAATAAACATGGCTGTGCAAGTATTTCTAATGAGGTGAGTCCTTAGGATATATGCCTAGGAGTGCTATAGCTAGATCATATGGTAAATCTATTTTTAGTGGTCTCAAGAACCTCCATACTGATTTCCACAATGGCTGTACCAGATTACATTCCCACCAACAGTGCAGAAGGGTTCCCTTTTTATCACATCCACACCAGCATTTGTCATTTGTTTCTGATGGTAGCCATTCTGATGGGAGAGAGATGGAATCTCAAGGTAGTTTTAATTTGCATTTCCCTGATGGCTAAGGATGTTGAACACTTTTTTAGATGTTTATATGCCACTTGTATTTCTTCTGATGAGAACTCTGTATTTAATTCCATAGCCCATTTTTTGATTGGGTTGTTTGATTTCTTATTGTCCAGATACTATTATTTTTTGCATATGTGTTTGTGAAGTATATGTGGTGTCTATAATCTGTGATGTGTGTTGCAGATGTGTAACACTCATGCACACATGTGGAGTCCAGAGAATGTTGAGTGGCCTTCTTTACCACTCATCTACGTGTTTTCTTGAGACAGTCTCTCACCAAACCCGGAGCTTCTGTTTTTTGTCAGCCGCCATTTTTGTTGGCTGATCAGCAAGTCTCAGCAGTCCTGTCTCTGCTTGCCCTCACCTCCTGCCAGGGCTGGGTTATAGGTGTGCGTAGCCACACTCAGCTACTGACTTAGGTGCTGGAGAATCAGGCCCTCATGCTTGTGTAGCAAGTGCTCTTACTCACTGGCCATCTCCCCAACCCCCCGACACTAATTTTCAAATGCCGTTTCTCACTAAAGGAAACTGCATTCCTTAAAAACATGACTAATTCTAGAGCTGGAGAAGAAAAACTACAAGGTGAAGTTATATATCTTATTGTACTGCAATATTTGAAGAACAACAAGGACATATCCACAGGACATATAGAGACCAGATAAAAGGGTTCCTGTTGGCCAAACCTGAGATAATTTGAGAATCTAAGCAAATAATGATAGTAATGGATTGTAGCCCATTATATAAGGGTAGAAATTATGTGGCCATATTGATATAAATAAGTAAATAAGTCAGATATTTGAGAAAGGGAAATTGGCATAGTTTCATAGTTTTCCCACTATATTATTGTTAATTACAAAGGAAAAAGAAATAACTTTATAGTGTGGAATACTGGCAACCACTATCCTAATCTTATGACTAACATTATCTGGAGCAAATTGAAGTCATCTATTTCAGTGGGATGGAATAACACATGTCACTTCTGTGATTACTGCCCAAACTGATCCAATGCTGACAGAACAGCAGAGAATACAAACTGTGGGGACATGCTGCAGAAAACTGAAGTGTTTTATCAGAAGTGATAAGAGCATGAAAGTAAAAGACATTCTCAGATGCCACAGACCAAGAAGACATGGCAACAAAATGTAGTGTGTGGCTCTGAACTGTCCCTGTCCTAGAAAAGAACAGTATAGATAGTTCCTGATTTCTGAGCTTATTTTATTTACAATGATGCAAAAGTGATCTGCATTCAACAGTTTGAATTTGGATCTTTTCCCAGATAGGTAGATATGCTCTTGTGATCCTGGGCAGTGGCAGGCAGACCTGTCACCCAGTCAGCCCATGATCATGGGGGAAACAGCCAGCGTCCTTCAATGGGCTGTATTGCTGAGCTAGGATGTGCTGGATTAGGTATATTCTTTTAGTCTTTACATTTTCTACTTAACAGTATTTTCAACTTCAGATGGTCTTATCAGGTCATAAGCCACCATAAGTCTAGGATCATCTGTATTGGAACATTAGTCAGCATAAAAAATCAGTTTTCAAAATTTGATGGCTGTCCTGTATTCAGGTAGGAGGCTTTCCTTGTTTGTAGAAAACATATGCTGCAGTATCTGGGGATGAAGGTGGTGTTAGGTCAGTAACTTTCTCCCTAATGGTTCAACTTTTCCTTTCCTCTGAGGTTGTTAAACACAAAACTGAATATTCTTGCTTGAGCATTTTGGGGCCCTTCCCATGGTCCACTTGCTAAGGAGTTTGTGTAAAGGAAGGTTGAGGGGCTTAATGTTGGCAGCCAGCCATGTTCCCCTGTCAGATGCATGAGTTGGCAGGCGGAGAAGCATTTGCTTGCCTGCCGTTAGCTCAGGATGCGTTCACCACAGCAGAATGCCAGTCGTTGTTTGCATTATGTACGTGCTTTCCAGTCTGTGAAGGGCTTTGGTACGTTTTCTTATTTGCTCTTCACAGTACTGGTCAGGAGTAGGTTAAGACAACCTTCCCTGTTTGGGTTGAGGATCATTTCATCATCATGATGAAATAATAATGGATAAGACTCACACAGGACTTCTGGGACAACAATCAAATAATGGATATGTACTCGTTTAATTCTTTTAAAAAATCTTTTATTATTATTTTTGTCAGAGAGAGAGAGAATTGGTGCACCAGGGCTTCCAGCCACTACAATTGAACTCCAGAGACATGTACCACCTTGTATGTATGTGTGACCTTGCACACTTGTGTCACCTTGTGTTTCTGGCCTATGTGGGATCTGGAGAGTCAAACATGAGTCCTTAGGTTTTGCAGGCAAGCACCTTAACTGCTAAGCCATTTCTCCAGCACTATACTCATTTAATTCTTTTTTTAAAATTTTTATTTATTTATTTATTTGAGAGCGACAGACAGAGAGAGAAAGACAGATAGAGGGAGAGAGAGAGAATGGGCGCGCCAGGGCTTCCAGCCTCTGCAAACGAACTCCAGACGCGTGCGCCCCCTTGTGCATCTGGCTAACGTGGAACCTGGGGAACCGAACCTCGAATCGGGATCCTTAGGCTTCACAGGCAAGCGCTCAACCGCTAAGCCATCTCTCCAGCCCTACACTGACTCTTAAGATGACCTCTGTGTTGAGAAATAATTCAACTAAAAGAAGCTTCTGAGTCCTTTGATATGCTTACAGAAACAATCCCCTTAAGAGATTCACACTGAAGAAAAAAGAAGGTAGAAATGAGTACAGGTAAATGTCACCTAATGCCAATGTGCTCAACACCCCAAGGCCTATAGCCTACTATGAAAAATAATTGCATCTTAAGCAAGATACTTATTCCATTTTTTCCAGTAACATATTTTCCCCCTAGGTTATGGCCTACTAATACTGTCCTTTAAAGTTCTAAGACATGAACAATCCTAGTTTCCCTGCTCAATGTGAAAACAGGAAACAGAAAACACTAAGTGGGCCTGAGAGAGCAGTTGTTGACCCTAGTACTTGGATCTACACAAAGGCTGTGTCCCTTACTCTCTTGTTGGTTTATATGAGGTGGTGTAACTGCCCCACTCTGGAGGTTGAATTTGGTCATGCACTTAAGAGAACCTGTGGACTTGGCTCCCTGATGGGATTCAGAAGACAGATTGGCATTTGCACAGCAAGCTGTTTATGTAGGGCGTTGTGATGGAAATCAAGGTAATCTCTTTTCTTAGACCCTCAATGTTGTACAAGAGGAGCTCTTAACCACTGAGCCATATCGCCATTTCTGGCAGCAAATTTTAAACCTAAGAGTGACCACTTTAGTTTGCAATAGCTTTATCTTGTTAGTTCATGATTCATATATCACAGAGAAAAATGAGAGTAACCCATTGCAAACTAGGTGCATTTGTGTGTTAATGGGGAAAAAGTGATCCTCTCTCCTATCATATTTTCCATTACAGTGTCTCTCAAGACACAGTTTATCAATGGAATTATTTCTCCTGCCAATTTCATAAACACCTACTATAAACAGACCACACCCAGGATCCTAGTGTCATAGAGGAAGAAGTATGATGAAAACTGTGGCTGACCAAAATACATGATTAGGACTAGAAGGCTTGGGCATGACTGTGGAAAAACCATACTATTGGGCTGGAGAGATGGATTCACAGTTAAGTGCTGGCCTGTGAAGCCTAAGGACCCCGATTCGAGGCTCGATTCCCCAGGATCCATGCTAGCCAGATGAACAAGGGGGCTCACATGTCTGGAGTTCGTGTGCAATGGCTAGAAGCCCATTCTCTCTCACCCCCCCCTTTCTCTGTCTGTCACTCTCAAATAAACAAAATGAACAAAAAAAGAAGAAATAGAAAAACCATACTATTGGACTAGCTATAACAATGGCTTATATAGAGCCTAGGAAAGGCTACATAAATCTATGGAAGTGATGCCCAGTGGAGTGAAAGGTTCTATACAAGGAACTGTCAGACAATTCTGAGGAAGGTCTCTGAGCATCACAAACGTGCATAATAATTCTTCCATAAAAATCATGCAGAATGAAGTATAGAGGTACTGGGAACATGGAGAAAGAAGTTTATGGAAGGGTGTCTTCCATGAAGATAGAGAACTATCAATCCAGTCAACCAAGACAGAGAGGCATATCAGGAGGTACCATAATAGAGAACAGACAGACAAAACTTGATTGATTAGTCTCCACAATGTCAAGTCATTTTATGAGGAACCTGATGGCTCGTAAGTGTTGTTGTAGGTGGGGCACAACAAACCAGACATAGCCATGAAGAATTAGAACATATGAACGGAAGCAACACAAACTTGACTTGATCACCTTTTCTCTGTACTACTTAACAAACGAGAGCCAAAGGATCACTGTTGACAGAACATTATGAAGGGAGATTCGCTTTGAGATATCTCATGTAAGCTAGCCTGTCAGATAAAGGCAACTGCAATGAGATGAGGTTCTACATTGTAGCAAGATTGCATGCTGAAGAAAATTATATATCCAGAATATGTTGGATCACCATTTTAAAATTTAGGCCACGTGAATATACTGTAAAAATATCCATTCTTCCTCTAAGTCTACATGGTCTTAGTTTTTCATGAACTGGCACCTTGATACCTATTCTGACCCCATGGGATCATAATGTGTATGTAGTTATCACTGAAGTTTATATGACGTTACATATTTGGAGATAAGACTCCCTATGCCTACTCAATGTGTCTTTCTCAGAACTACTAAAAAACTGACAGCCATGTTTTGGGACATCTACTGTACCTCAACTATCCCTGCCATGCTAAGATCTCCCATAGATCTGGTAGCTGGTCTCCTGTTCATATAATTCAGTGTGTGCTCAACAAACAAATAGAAAAACTGAAGTGTAATATGAAAATAAAACAATGTACACTGGCCTCCATATTAGCAGTTCCTAGACACTGCTTCATCTATGCAACCTGCTGTCTGAGAGCCTGAAGTACCTGCTCAAGGAATTTTTAAGTCCAGGTTAGCAATTTTCAAGGTTGTTTTCCTTTGTGTTTGAGCCCTAATTAATAAAGTTCAATGAACATTCACAATTGTTATGCACATCCCATAATGAGCTTTAAATCTTTCTGAGGGAATCAACTGTGTTTCAATGGGCTTGCATGACTTTTGTGGATAATCTTCTACATAGGCTGATTCATTCTAATCAATTACATTAAGGAAGACTTACATAGAGGTGTTAACATGTGTTTTTGAAAGATATTAATGGGTCACGCAGTCATACCACTTTTTCATATCATAAACCAATTACTGATCAAATTTCCTCCCAAGAAGATTATAAAAATGATCTTCATGCCAATTATGCCAATGTTCTATAGAAAATGGTATATCAAACCAGATGGTTCTGGGAACCACAATTTTTATCTCATGAAATTTTAATTTGATTTTATGTATTATACTCTACTGATTAGACCATAATAGGCATGAAATTTTCATTATATTAATGGCTGAGCCTATAGAACATTATCACTAAATGCAGACCTGCCCTGCTTTTTCTATTACCACCACAGCTTCCCCTGTATTTCACTCCTCCATTGTTTGTATCCTAGGGAAATTTTGAGTGCCCAAGAAAATAATAGTATTGAGGTTATTTTAAGTAAAGTAGATCCCTGGACCTTATCAATGTCAGAGGATTACCAGAAACAGCCCTATGATGAAGCCATAGATCAGCAATTCTTTGCAGGTCAGGTAAAATCCACGAATCAATTTTGTGATTTGTAGTTTTTGCCGAAGAGTTGCCGGGTTTGAATTCAATGTGAGGAAATCCAATACAGGTGGCTCTGAATCATCATCACTACATCAATCTCAGAATGTGAAGGAAGTTGTAATAGAGCTCTTCTTGTGTTCTGAACAGGAGTGATTCAGATTCAAGTCCATGATCTTTCTTGTGACCTGCAAAGTCTATGGACCCAGGTCTGATTCTCCAGGTCTCAAGCAAGCCAGATGCACATGGTGGTGGAAAGCATTTGGAGTTCATCTGCAGTGGCTGGAGGCCCTGACATGCCCATTCTTTCTCTTTCTCTTCCTCTCCAGGAAGAATAATCTTAAAATGGTAGCCTTTTACTATAGAATGCAGGAAGATGTAATTGTTAGTAATGGAGCAGGGACATTTTCAAGGCTGTGCAGAGGAGTTCTGGGCCAAGATGGCAACATGGCCGTCCACCTCATTTAATTCTTACAACTACCCTTGTGAGGTAGTATACCATGGTTTTATTTTACAAACAAAGAAACCATACAAAAGTTAATTAAATTAAGAAATTTACAGAGCTTGAAAATGGTGGAGACACTGCTCTTATTTTCTAGGCCATGTTGCTTTTCTCTTAGTGCTTCTTGGGCACCTGACCAAGGCTGTTTCTTCTCTTACTGATTCAGCAAATCAGTGCTGAGTGCCTGTAAATACCAGATGCTAGGGATCTGGGCAGAGCTTGTCTCTTGTGTGATGAAAGAAGGAGCTCTACCTGAGGCTTACCAGCTTTCCCCTCTCATATGCATGGGAGTGGGCAGCTGCATGCTGGCCATCTGGCCTGGTCCTCCCTGGGCTCACAGGTGCACTTTCTTCTCTCTCCTTTTGAAGGTCGCCTGGTAGGTGCCCTGGACGCAGTGCTGGATTCCAGTGCACGGGTTGCTCCATTTCGAATTCTGCTTCAAGTTCCTGGGTCCCAGGTTTATTCTCCCATAGCATGTGGTGAGTTACTGAATGGATCAGACATTTACTGGGCCATAGCCACTGGTGAGTCTTGTTGCAGTTGGAATGTTCCAACCTTATGGTCTAAGCATGCCAAGTGTGAGCATGTTGGGGAAGCTCGCAGGTAGCCCCTCTAAGCCGCCCCTGCCTTAGGCGCTCTCCTCACTCCGTCTCCTCCACTCACACCTGCTCCCCTTCTTGCTTTGCTCCTCCTTCTGTCCTTCTCCACTTAGAATGTCTCTCCTTTCACTTCCTCTTCCTCTTGTTTCCCCTCCTTGCCTTCTACCTGTTTCTCCACATCTCTGTGTCTGTCACTAACACTGTCCTTCTCTTCCAAAGCACAGAAAGGCCGAGAGCTTGGGCATGCCAGGATTTGAGTGATGTGCTTCAGAGCACTCATATGTTGCTTGAGTGTAAGTTGAGCCTTTTTTTTTTTTTTTGTGATCTTGTGCCTCATTTAAGTGTGTTGCCAAGGCAAGATCAGGGCTTTGTCTGACATAGACAACCTTCATTCCTTGTTCCATATTTGCACCAAGAGAACATGTCATTTGACAGCCAGGTGCTGAGGGAATTTTAAAAAAATCACTCCCTTCTCCACAGTCTCCACCTGGTGTTTCATGGAAGCCCTCCAGGGCCTGATTGTCACATCCTAAGAAGCCCTTTCTGTTACCAACAAATTCATTCTCTCTCTCTCTTTTTCCATACAAGTAAAAATATTCCCCTTTCAGGAATTATTAAAAATATAAAAAAACCATCTGTGACCCTTTATCCAATGCTAATCATATGTGTACATATTTCTATATACACATCAGCTTTCTAGTTTTACTTTTCTCTTAGCACTGCATTAGGGACTGACCTTTCACTAGCATTTTTGTCTTGTTCCTTGGAAAAGTACTGAAAGCAAGAAGAACCTTCTCATTCATACCCATTGTCCTGTCCTAACCACTGTGAATATCATCAAATGCTTTTTGTACTCTGTTTTGTTTTATAATTAGAGTAGATAATTGTCAGTCAGGTTCACATTGCTGGCAGAAAACACCCACTCAAGAACAGTTTGTGGAACAGAAGGACTTATTTTGGCTTATAGACTCAAGGGAAGCTCCATGATGGCAGTGGGAAACAATGCCACAAGCAGAGGCTGAACATCACTTTCTGGCCAACATTAGATAGACAATAGCAACAGGAGAGTGTGCCAAGCAGTTGGCAAGAGGAAGCTGGCTAGAACACCCATAAACCCACCAACAACAATCACTGCTTCCAGGAGACTTTAATTCCCAAATTGCCATCAGCTGGGGACCTAGCATTCAGAACACCTAAGTTTATGGAGGACACCTAAATCAAACCACCACATTCTGCCCCTGGCTCCCATAAATTGAACCATCCATGGTATAAAATGCAATGCATTCAACCCAACTTTTAAGAGTCCCCATAGTTTTTATCAATCCCATTGATGTTCAAACATCCCCATAGTCTAAGGTCTTTTAATGAGCCCACATATATACATACCTGCACACACACACACACACACACACACACGGGGTGGGAGGAGAATATTCACACTGCAAAAGGTGGCATTGGGAATAACAAAGAAATATTCAACCAATTAAAGATTTAAATCAATCAGGGCAAACATCAAACTTTGTAACTCCAAGTCTGATAACTCTAACCAATGACAAGTCTCCAAGTCTGATAATTCTAATCAGTGATGAATCTCAGGAATTCCAATTCCGCTCCTCTAGCTAGGCTACTCACAGGCCCAGAAAACTTCAGTCAGTGCTGGAAGCTCTCCTTGGCAACCACCCCATAGCCCTGACATCTGCATTGGGTCTCCAGCTGCAGTCCATGGTTGATCTTCATGGCTCCATTGGTCCTCCATGCAGGTAATAAGCCTGCTTTACACTGCCCATGGCTATTTCAAAAAAAAACAAACAAAAACAAAACAAAAAAAATGTTGAAAATCCACTGACCTTCTCTTTCCTGCATTTCTTATCCATAATACCAGATGGGCTACCAATTTTTTAATCCAGGGGGGAATAAAGCAGACTGAAGAACAGGACAGTCCTTCAGCATTCAGGCCCATTCAAAAGAGTGCATTCTTTCTGTTGTTCCAGTGCAGATCAGCTGACCCAACTCAAGTGTTGTAATCTCTAAAACAACTTCAATTGAATGTGCAGCAGTTTTGGCCCAAAGATTTCATTTTTTCTGTGCTATATCCTTCTGCTCACACCAGTCCATTTCTATGCAATGCAACCCTGAAGAAGTTCTTAGGACACAGGCTTAACAGCAAGCCTCTCACAGAAACTGCTTTATAGCCCTGTCCCTACAAAGTTTTTTTTTTTTTCCCCTCTCACCTTCTTAAGCCAAACCTCACAGCCCACAGTTCTTACTGAATTCAGGTCTTTCACCTCTGACCAGGATAGTCCATCAAGCTGTACTTACAGCACTGTTGCAAGGTGTCTCTCTTGGGCCAAGATTTCAAATTCATCCACATTCCTCCTGGAAAGCAATTCCAAAAGGCCAAAGCCACACGGTCAAGTTTCTAGCAGCAATGATCCCGCTTTTCCGTACCAGTTTTACTGCTGTAGGTTCACATTGCTGGCAGGAAATACCTGCCCAAGAGCAGCTTGTGGGGAAAAAGATTTATTTTGGCTTAGAGACTCAAGGGGAATCTCCATGATGGAAGGGGAAATGATGGCATGAGCAGAGGTTGGATATCTTATCCTGGCCAACATCAGTTGGACAATAGCAACAGGAGAGTGTGCCAAACACTGTCATGGGGAAACTGGCTATAACACACATAAGTCCGCCCCCAACAATACACTTCCTCCAGGAGGATTCAATTCCTACATTTCCATCAGCTGGGGACCTAGCATTCAGACCGCCTAATTTTATGGGGAATACCTGAATCAAATCACCACACAATCACTATGTATTTGTACAAAATGATCAAAATGGTATGTGTGCAATTCAAGGAAATCAAAATTGAAAGGCATAAAGAAACTATCTGTCTCCCCACATTCTAGTTCTGCTGTGCACAAGGTCTACCTCCTCATAGACCACTTTCTGCTGGGTCAGAAAGATATCAAGATGTTACAAAGGAACTTTTATAAATGTAGTTTGTGTGACAATGTTTTATAATCAATGTGTTTAGTTTGTTTCAATAAAGGAAAAGAAACTAAAGTGAAACCCACAAATTGTTAAAGTTCAAACAAGTGTTTCTTTAATACATGACAAATCATTTTTTTTTTTTAAAAAGATTCATGTAAGGTTAAGGCCAAGGATTTTGCAAGCATTACAAGGTTAGATTTGCAATTTTTAAAAAATATTTATTTATTTATGAAAGAGAAATAGAGAAAAAGAGGGAATGGGCACACCAGGGCCTCTAGCCACTGCATACGAACTCCAGACACATGTGTCCCCGTTGTGTCATGGGTCCTGGGGAATTGAACCTGGGTCCTTAAGCTTTGCAGGCAAATCTGTAACCACTAAGCATTTCCCCAGTCCCCAGATTTGCAAATTTTGAAAATCAGTGTTTTAAGTTTTGACAGTGTTCACTGATGCCCCACCCTAAAGGACCGGGGTGTCAGTATTTTTATTCTGTCTTCTGTTTTCCCTATATCTTGAATTTAAAAAGTTATTAATTTTATATTATAGCTCTCATCCTGGGATCTATATTGTTGGTATTTCATTTCTGTTTATTTTTCATTATATTTTTCTTCTATACTGTTCATTTTGTTCATAAATGTTTTTTGGTCTTTGTATGTGTATGTATGAAGTGTGTGTATATATGCTTGTGTGTGTGTGAGTGTGGGTTCACCTGTCCTACAGTGCATGTATGGAACCTCAGAGGACACCCTCAAATGTCAATCCTCGCCTTCTACTGTTTGAGGCAGGGTCTCTTGTTTATTACTGGGAACACCAGGCTTGCTGACCTGTGAGCTTCCAGTAATGTTCTATCTCCATGTCTCTCCTTGCCAGAGGAGGGCACTCACTATTGTGTGTGGATGTACATGATTCTGGGGATCTGAACCAGGTTAGCATATTTTGCTGCAGGCACTTGGCCCAGAGAGTCACCTGTCTGGCCTCATCACTCTTTCTTGAGTTAATTCAGGCTTTAGCTATATACTTTGTCCCCTGCTGCTTATAACTTACATGCTTTCTAGATTTTTTTTTTTTTTTGGCATGCTGTTTCTATCTTTAGTCATTGTCACTAATGTCCCTCATCGTCTCTTTACTTGACTTAGTCTGAGAGTTATTGTTTTGCTGAGTTTCTGTCCTTTGGAGCATGAAGCATTTTATGGGAATTTCCTTGTCTTCCTGGAGTGATCCATGTTCCTCTGGACAGTGTGAGTCTTTGGAACCTTTTGTTCTCGTCTGTTTACTTCATGCTGCTGTGAGGGGTGAGGCAATAGGCTCCTCCTCTTTCTTCAAAGTTCTCCTCAGGAGGACCAGTTGGTCTCTCTCTGGATTTGGAGCTTTGTATGTAAATGTTTGGATTTTGTCTCCTCACTAGATTGGCTTTTGGGAATTCCCCAAAGCAGGGTGGGTGTCAGCCCACATTTCTGCTATGTTTCCATGATGTATGATTTAGTTCTTCTGCTTTTTAGAGTGAGTGAGAGAGAATGTGTGTGTGTATATGCACACACACCTGTATATATACTGGCAAATTGCCTGCCAGTAACTACACCAGCTTCCATTGGCCCTCCACCTTCTGGACAGCCTTGAACAGGTAAAATCCACTTTCTCTGTTGAACCAGCTTCTGTTTCCAGTTTTCTTTGGGCCATGTCGCCCTGGGCCTGACACTGGCTATGTTTGCAAAGACCTCATTTTCTGCTGCCATCTTTCCACAGAAAGTTCTCAAACAATCTATTTCTCTTTTCAGGGTCGTTTCTGGGAGAGGGTTAAAGAAGAAAGAATTGTGAGCACTTTTTCAGATGTTGGCCTGTGGGTCTGCAGGCAGTTACATGGGTATCTTGTGCTGTGTGATTCACTGGCCATATTTAATACAGCACTATGACCTAAGCCTTAAGGAAGGTCCCTCCTGGGGTTCCAGTCTCATGTAAAGCACAAACAAGAAGCACAGGAAGGGTCCAAGTGGAACCAGATCAGGATAGGGAGCAGGAAGAGCAGTTGCAAGAACACCGTGCATCTGCACTTGAGTCTAGCTGTTGTCTGGGAGGCTCAGGAAAGCCTTTGAAGGCTCCTTGCTTTGTCTTCTTTGGCAGTGGTAGAAGACATTGAATAGATTATTTCATGTGTCAACTATTATTACTTAGTGAAAGTTCTGAGGAAAACTGTAGTTGTAAATGGAGACAGGTTGCTGCTACTATTTTTAACAACGTGGACCAAAGAACTCCAAGGTTTTCTTTTTAAGCACTCAGTGGATAAGGCAGAGAGGGGGTATTGTGAGAGAGTGAGTTGTTTGAGGAGGTGGAGACAGAGAAACAGGCCCAGCCAACCAGGTTGAAGCTCAGATGTCCCTTCCCCCGACACTCGGTCATCTGTTCCCTGCATCTTGATGTTCACATATCTAGGATTCTCTAGTTTTTCCCTTGCCTTGGCTCACTAGAGCTGAGAGTCTTTCTTATTGCCGGTAGTCTAGTGCCGAGGACAGAACCTGGCATGTAGTCAGTGCTCAGTAACTCACTGTGGGTGAAGTAGGAGGAAAGAATGGGACAGAAGGGGCTTGCGCTCAGTGTAAGAGGTGCCACATAAGGTGATGGAGGTTCACATGGCCCTGGGCTTGCAGTGGTTGGACTTGGAAATTTTCAGCTTCAGGATGGTCCAAAAGTGCAGCCATGTGACTATTTTACTCTTTGTTACAACACACTGTTCAGTGAGCTCCAGGGTACATTAGGTGCTTTATAACCAATATAATTATAGTCTGTGTTACATGATTGTACCCAGTCTGTAAAGGCTGATGTCACTCTGCCGAGCACATTTAGAGTAGTCTAGGCTCAGCTGTGATGCTCAGCAGGGGGATTGTTGCATGTTACGTGTGTGTCAAGGCAGGCCCAGTCCTCCAGGTTAGAGCTCTGTCACCTCCTGCTCACATTTGGGTGTGTGTGTGTAATCCTGTTTGTGACTCTGTGGCTGCACATGTGTGCACATGCACAGCTTCATGTGTCCTCAGGCATGCTGTGCAATTTGTGTGTGTGTGTGTGTGTGTGTGTGTGTGTGTGTGTGTGTGTGACAGGGCCTTTTATTGTCCTGGAGCTTGCCAATTACACTGGGGCCCCCAAAGTCCTCTTGTCTCTTCGTCCCCAGCCCTAGGATTACAAGTGCATGCCACCAAGCTTGGCATTCTCATGTGGGTTCAGGTAGACAAGCACGTTGCTGAATGAGCTGTCTCCCCAGTCCTAAATGCACTTTTGACTTACAAAAGTTTCAACTTAGGATGAGTTGATTGGGACATATCCCTTTTGTAAGTCAAGGGACACTTGCAATTACAAATGAGCATGCTGGGTCCTTTTCTGATAAGCCAGGGCATGGGTATTCCAGGCCAAGGCATGGCAAGTTGGGATTTTGATCCTTAGGGCTTGCTGGCTAGTTAGTGTATTTCAGCTGTGACCTCCCGATTCAGTGTGAGATTCTGTCTCAAAATGTAAGTCCAAGAGTGATTGAGAAAAACACCTGATGTCTATCTCTGGAACTCACATACATGCCCACAACACAAACATACACATACAAAACAAAAATAAAAATATTTACTAGATCTGATGGCAATAGGCCTATCATTCCTAGCTGCTAAGTTCACAGCCTGTTTGAGCTACAGAAGGAGTTAAAGGTCATCCTGGACAACTTAGGGAGAATTTTCCCAAAATAAAACGTGAAAGCAGAGGCTGGAGAGGTGGCTTAGAAGTTAAGGCACTTGCCTGCAAAGCCAAAGGACTCAGGTTTGATTCCCTAGTACCTACATAAAGCCAGATGTACAAGGTGTCACTTCAGATGCAGAAGGTGGCACGTGCATCTAGAGTTTGGTTGCAGTGGCTAGAGGCCCTGGTGTGTCCATTCTTTCTCTCTCACACACACACAAAGGGCTGAGGAAGTAGCTTAGTGGTAAATCACTTGTCTAGCAGGATGGAGGCCATACCTTCATTTTCCAGTACAGAAGAAACAAAACAAAACAACTATGGTTGGAAAACATTAATCACAAAATTGACTACTCTGCTGGGAAATCTAAGCCCTGGTAATGCCAAGCCAGTGATCCACCACCGAGCAGTACTCCAGGCTGTCTTCTAACCATTTTTCATCTCATACTTTGATTACAAGTTTCACAGTATTGCACAAACCATCAGTCACCATCACTGGGCCCCCACAACTGTTTCCATGTCCCAAACTGAAACCCTGCACCCATCAGACAACTGTTTCCCTCGCCCCACTCTCCTATGACCCTCACCATCCTGCTCTCTGTTTCTGTGACTTTGACTGGGGGTCTCGTATTGGTGGAATCATGTAATATCCCCCCTTAATGGGTGGCTTATTTGCTTATACCGTCTTCAGGGCTCATCTATGTCATAGCATGTATGGGTGTCTTCTATCTTTAACAGAGTATTAAAAAATGTTTTTTTACTTAATTATTTGCAGAGAGAGAGAGATGGGGGGGGAGGGAGGGAGAGAGAGAGAATGAGAATATGGGTGTGCCAGGGCCTCTAGCCATTGCAAACAAACTCTGGACACATGTGCCACCTTGTGAATCTGGTTTTACATGGGTACTGGGCAATCAAACCTGGGTCTTTAGGCTTTGCAGGCAAGTGTCTTAATTGCTGAGCCATCTTTCTTTCCCTTGTTCTTCCTTTTTAAGGCTGAGTCATATCCCATTGTACATCAGCTTTCTTTTCTTTGGTGTGCTGTGTATGTAGGTGAGTGCCCATGCGTGAGAAGGCCAGAAATTGATACCAGATCTTTTCCCCTGTCACTTATTCACCTTATTTTTCAAGATAGGGTCTCTCATTGGACCCACCGGTCACTGATTGAGCTAGAATACTCAGTAAGTCCCAGGCATCCTTCACAGCCATGCCCAGCTTTTATGTGTGTGCTGGAGATCTGAACTCAGTTCCTTATGCCCATATGGCAAACCCTTTACTGACTGAGCCATCTCCTCAGCCACCTCTTTTTAAAACTTAATTAATTTTTAGACAATTTTATGCATGTATTTTAATATAGTTCAGTCATATTCCTACCCATTACATTCTCTTACCCCCCACACTCTTGCTGAATCCTCTCCTCTTCCCATCTAGTCCATCTCCTGATTTCCTTACTTCTTTTTGTGACCCACTGAATTTAGTTAGAATTATTTACATGAACATGTTTAGGAGTTACTTACTGAAGCATAAACAACTTTCCCGTGGCTGCACCACTGAAGAAAATGTCTCTCCTTTCCCCAGCAACCTTTAACTAGCAATAGCTCCTCAAGGAGGGGTGTTACCTCATAGCCACTCCCTCATGGGTGGTTCATCAACTTCCTTTTTGTTATCCTGTATCTACCAGTAGCAGGCACATAAGTAGGATAAGAATTTGAGGCATGGAATCAGGTGAACAGAATCCCATGATCTAATCCCTAGATATGGGAGAGAGGTGGAGAGGAACAGATTACTGGGACTAGGCCCTGCTGAATAGATTGCTAAACTGTGACCAGCTTTTGGAAGCCCTAGAAGGATGAGCCTTCTTTAATCCCAGCACTCGGGAGGAAGGTCGAGGTAGAAGGATCACCATGAACTTGAGGCTACCCTGAGATTATACAAGGAGCTAGAGCAAGATCCTACCTTGAGAAACAAAAACAAACAAATACACAAAAACAATAGCAGCAGCAACAAAGGCTTTCACTACATTTTGATGTCTGGTGCTTTTGGTTAGTTATGGTCCACTATTCTTCTTGAGATGTGCAGGCCATTTAGGGCACATGAGGCTGTACAATGGCTGCTATTCTTACTTACTTTGATAGGTGGGTCTCAGTGTTGAGGTTGTGTTATTTCTCTAGGCCCTGAGCACTGAGTGGATTGTTAGCCTTATCTGATCTCCAGGAAGCAGAGGAAACACAGGCAAGAGCTGTAGGACTTTACGTTATCTGCCTAGAATCCTTGCAGGAATCAGGTTACTTATACAGTACTTTGACTCCTCCTATTGTCTGTTGAGGTTTGGTGGGGATGTCTTCTGGAGTTCCTCAAAGAAGACCTCCTAGACACAGTGAGGTGGCCAGGATGGGTGTCCTTCCAGGGGCATGGCTGAGGATGCAGAGGTCCCCGGAAAAACTGGCCCACCTTTGCAAGGACTTTACACAATGCTTGTATCCTCACACACCTGGGTTTGGACTTCCAACTGCTCAAGTAGTGTATGGCAAAGGTTCTCCTTTGCTAGAAAGATCTATCTCACTAGATGGAGTGAAATGAAGTGGAGAAAGAAAATAGCAAAAGGAAGGAGCCATATTGTAAAGGGGAGGGTCTGGAGAACCTTTTATATGGGCCTATGTAGAATTCATAAGTAGAGTTGGGCCTTTGCCCACCTCTGTGGGCAGAGACATACTCACATCTTAGGAGAAGGTACATGTGTAGTGAGCCTTGATACCTGTTTCTTCCATGTCTGTGGATTCAACCAACTGTGGACCAACACCATTCAGAAAATTTTATCTCTGTACTGAACATGTACATACTTCTTGTTAGCCCATAAGCAGTATGGCAACTAATTTTGCATGCTTTACATTAGATCTATTATCTATCTATTAGATACTACAATGAATCTAGAGGGGACTTAAGATACATGGGAGGATTGTGTAGGCTACCTGAAAACACTACACTATTTTTACATAAGGGACTTGAGCAACTTTAGATCCTGGTATTTTTGGGAGGTACTGGAGCAGAGATAGGAGGATCACTGTGAGTTCGAGGCCAGCCTGGAACTACAAAGTTTCAGGTCAGTCTAGGCTACAGTGAGACCCTATCTTAAAACAACAACAACAACAAAACCTATTTAATAATTTATTTCGATTTAGAAATGGAAAATCTCTCTTTGAAATGTCAACTATCATGAAAGAAAGCTGAGATACATTTGTTCATGAAAACATGGAGTATGGTTTTTTTTTTTTTGAAGGAATATGTTTTAAAAGTTGAGAATCACAAGAATTAATCCCTTGAAATTCTTTGCTGTCCCACTTTTCTCATTCCTCTCAACAGCATGTAAGAAGAAACACACCCACTTTTGGAGGGGGAATATGAGGGTCACAGGAAGTGGGCCACTTGCCAAGGTCACACCAGGCGCCTGGGTGCAGTCCTGGCTGCTTGCTGCGGGCTGTGACAGAGCATACCTTTTGAGTTCTTTCTGACGCACAGTCTCCTCTCTGTGCCCTTGACCGTGGCTGGTGTTTTGATTTCTTGTATTCTGCATCACTGTTTGCTTTGTCTCTAGAGAGTGAGTTGTATTCAGTGAGGAAATGTTCTCCAGTGGGTCAGATTAACATCTTCCTGAGCTTGGTGCCAAGGTGGCAAAGAACGTGCCAACTTGTTCTTTTTTTCTAAGCACAAATCTGAAAGGGTGCTTCAAGGGACATCTGGGAGGCAGCCTAGCAGGAGGAAAGTTAACCTTTCTGGGTCCATACTCTGAGGTCAGGCAGCGCGAGTGTCATACTTGGTTTCAGCTGCTGGGCATTTCCTTAAAACAACACTGGGTGGAATTTTCCACGTGGGCTTCATCTTCAGAAGCAGATGAGGGATGCCAGCTAACATTTTTATAACTACCATTGTCACCAGGCTTTTAGTGTGTTTTGTGTCTGTGTGTTGTGTGTGTACATGTATATGTATTTGTGTATGGGCTTACATGTGTGAATGTCAGTGCATGTGTGTGTGTACATGCCTGTATAGGCCAGGGGTAGATGTTGATGTCCTTGAGTGCTCTCCACTTTATTTACTGAGGAGGTGTCTCTCACTTGAACACAGCTCCATGACTTGGCTGGTTGGTCTTGCTAAATTGCACAGGGATCCTATTCTCCACCTCCTGACTTGTGTTCTGGGATTAAGGTGGCCTGCCACACTCACCCAGTATTTACATGGGTGCTGGGATCCAAGCTGCTATCCTCATACTTGCATAGCCAGCATTTTATGCTCTGAGCCATCTCCCTGGCCCATTGTTGTAGTTTTTGCTTTGTAAAATGATGAATGTATATATGTATTTGACTGTGTATATGGGTCTGCAAGTGAGCTCCAGATGCATGTGCCACTTTTTGTGTCTGGCTTTACATGGGTGCTGAGGAATGGAACCCAGTCTGGCAGGCTTTGAAAGCAAGTACTTTTAACTGATAAGTTATCTGTCCATTCCATTGTTTGTTTGTTTGTTTTTCCGAGATAGGGTCTCACTGTAGCTCAGGCTGACCTGGAATTCACTGTAGTCTCAGGGTGGCCTCGAACTCTTGGTGATCCTCCCACCTCTGCCTCCCGAGTGCTGGGATAAAAGGCGTGTGCCACCATGCCTGGCTCTGTTTTTGGTTTTTATTTGAGACATTGTTTCACTCTTGCCTGGACTGACCTACAACTCACTTTGTAGTTCAAGTTGGCCTCAAACTCACGGTGATCCTCCTACCTCAGTCTCCTGAGTGCTGGGATTGTAGGCATGAGCAGCCCCAGTGTCTGGCCCCTTAATGTATATTTGAAAGTAAATTTGCTTATTCACAATTGATGGCATTCACTGAAGAAGTATTCTTCCCTCCATGTTGTATGCTGTACATAGGAATTTAAAAAGCGCATGAAGGCGGAATCCAGCTTTTAGAACTAGTTCACTTTGAGGTCAAAAGTGATCTTAAGAAGTCTCTTTAGAGCCATGCGTGGTAGCACACGCCTTTAATCCCAGCACTTGGGAGGCAGAGGTGGGAGGATCGCCGAGAGTTTGAGGCCACCCTGAAATGACATAGTGAATTCCAGGTCAGCCTGAGCCAGAGTGAGACCCTATGTTGAAAAACCAAAAAAAAAAAAAAAAAAAAAAGTCTCTTTAGAGCCAGGTGTGGTGGTACATTCCTGTTTCCTAGCTACTCAGGAGCTGAGAGGCAGAAGGAGAACGGGAGCCCATGAAGCCTGGACCGCATGCAGAGAACTGATAAGCAACAACAAAATGAAACTTAAATAGTAAAACTAAAAGTTGCTGACTGTCAGATGAGACATTTGGAGGGGGTTTCCTAGCAAACATCTACTTTAATTCTTTTTTGGTTTTAGTAGATGAGGAGAAATTGAGGAATAGAGGATTCAGAGAAATGATTTTGGTACCATAGTTTATTAAATAGTTTGTTGATGATAAGAAAAGCATGGTCCTACCAGGTGTGGTAGCTCATGCCTTTAATCCCAGCACTCGGAGGCAGAGATAGGAGGATCGCTGTGTGTTTGAGGCCACTCTGAGACTACATATTGAATTCCAGGTCAGCCTGAGCTAGAGTGAGACCTTGCCTCGAAAAACAAAAGAAACATAAAAGAAAAAAGAAAAGAAAAGCATGGTCCTGTGGGGAGCAGACACCAGACAATCACTGGGACCTGAGAGAAGAGGACTTGGGAGCACAAACATGGCCTCTGCTGTGCGCTTCCCAGGAGCACCCTCTTGGCGGCTGTTATTGGTGGGCAGGTTGAGCAGTTACTTTCTCATTGATGGGACAAAACATCTGACCAGAAGCAGCTTATGAGGAAAAGGGTTTATTTTTGGCTTACTGTTGTGAGGGGGAGTTTTATCATGGCCACTAGAACATGATAGAATAGACAGCTGGGTTTCTTGTCACATCAGCTGAGAAGCATTAAGAGTGAGCTAGCTGGATATCACATCTCCACAGCCGCAGGAAGAAAACTAGAGTTGGAGCAAGGCTCTAGTACCCCAAAGCCAGCCCCCACTGACACACTTCCCTCCAGCAACACTCTACTTCCCAAAGCCACCACAACTTTCCCAAATTGCTACCAGCTGGGGACTAAGTATGAGTTTTGGTAACATGTCATTCGAACCAACACAGCAGGTCTTCCTACTGTATCCTTTCCCTGACAAGTCAAAGATGTCCCCGAGTGTGGGTTCCTGGGTTCTTGCTCTGGGACCAGCCACAGTCCCCCCCGAAGGTGCCCAGGCAACCAGGGTGGGTGAGTGCCTGATGAGAAAAAGAATCACTCCCAGGAGATAGTTGAACAGCTCTCTCAGTTTATTGTCAGAGAAATGGGTTTATAAGCATCTGAGGGTGGGATTGGTGGGTTTAAATGTTGCTAGCCTGTGCCTAGGGATGTTCTTTCTAGCACATAGGCAATGGCAGGGGATCAGGTGATCAAGGGGATGGGCTGTGTGAAGGGACTGGCTGATAAGGAGTTTCCTAGGCAACTGGCCAAAGGTTACAGTGCTATGGGCAGAGCCTAAGTTCAGGTGTGCTGGGCTTGGAGATGAAGTGGTCTCCTGTAGCTGTTTCTGGCAGCTCAGGCCCCTCTCTTGAAGGCTCAGCCTATGCCTGGCAGTGCCTGACACCTGAAGACTCATGTTAAGGCAGTTCCTATGGCATAAAGTAGATCCTTCTATTTTTGAATTGTCTGGGGTGGTGTGGTGATTTGATTCAGGTATCCCCCATAAACTTAGGTATACTGAGTGCTAGGTTCCCAGCAGATAGAGATTTGGGAATTAACGTCTCCTAGAGGCACTGTGTTGTTGAGGGCAGACTTATGGGAGTTATAGCCAGTTTCCCCTTGCCAGTGTTTGGCACACTCTCCTGTTGGTATTGTCTACCTGATGTTGCCCAGGAGGTGATATCTACCTTCTCTCTGCTCATGCCATCGTTTCCCCCTGCCATAATGGGGCTTCCCCTTGAGTCTGTAAGCCAAAATAAACCTTTTGCCCCCACAAGCTGCTCTTGATCAGGTGTTTTCTGCCAGCAGTGCAAACCTGACTGCAACTGGCGGGAAGTTTTTAAAACTACAGGTTGATAATTATGTATCAACATGTTTAGAATTAAAGGTGTTTCGGACTTTGTGGATTTTGAAATATATTGTCTAAACATAATGAAATATTTGGGGGCTAGAACCCATGTCTAAGCACAAGATTCATTTGTTTCATACATATCTGATGGATATAGCCCTAAGGTAATTTAGGCAATATTTTAATAAAATTTTGTATATGAAACAAAGTTTCATAATATGGAATTTTCTATCTGTAACATTTGTGACTCAGATTTTGGGAGACTATGTACTTTTTGGATTGCTCTACATGTAATTATAAGGAAATATAGACAGTGTGGCATTATCTGCCCTGTTTTTTGTTTTGTTTTTTAGATATTCTATTTATTTATTTGAGAGAGAGAGAGAGAGAGGCAGAAGGAGAGAGTGAATGGGCATGCCAGGGCCTCCAGTCACCACAAACGAATTCCAGACTCATGTGCCACCTTGTGCATCTGGCTTTACATGGGTATTGGGGAATCAAACCTGGGTTCTTTGGCTTTGCTGGCAAGTGCTTTGACTACTAAGTCACGTCTCCAGCCCTTGTCCTGTTTTATTATCCTATGTTCACTGAAGAGATGTACACCAGAGCCTTTTGGTGCTGCAAAAACTGCAGATACATGTGCCACTTTGTGCCTTTGGCTTTACGTGGGTTCTGGGGAATTGAACCGGGACCAGAAGGCTTTACAATCAAGTGCCTTTAACTACTAAGTCCTCTCTCTAGCCCCCACTTCCTAAAATTATTTATTTATTTATTTATTTATTTGAGAGTGACAGACACAGAGGGAAAGACAGATAGAGGGAAAGAGAGAGAATGGGCGCGCCAGGGCTTCCAGCCTCTGCAAACGAACTCCAGACGCGTGCGCCCCCTTGTGCATCTGGCTAACATGGGACCTGGGGAACTGAGCCTCGAACCGGGGTCCTTAGACTTCACAGGCACGCGCTTAACAGCTAAGCCATCTCTCCAGCCCTAGCCCCCATTTCTTTATAAATTACTCATCCCGAGGTATTTTGTTACAGCACAGACAGACAAAGCCAAAGTGCTTTCTTGCTTTGTGGCCAGCATGGTGTGAAAAGCTCTTGTGCTTCCTCTCTGGGACCTGACATTCTTCCAGGTTGCCCTGGCTCATTTTGGCGAGGAAATGGAATTTAGAGTTCATAGTCTGGGTTGTAGGGTTGTTCATTGTTAATGGATAGGTAGTCCTTCTGAGGGATTTCAAGTAAACGGAACCATACTAGTAATTAGGATGAAATAGAAAAATCACAAATTCATCCTTTTCCAATTCAACTATGAACTCCACAGTTTTAATCTAATTTTGATTTTATGTTCATACACTGAAAATCTTGATTTCTAACAATCACACAATCACAGTGATTTTTCACATAATTGTGTGTATATCTAGTATATGTTAACACCATATCTGAATAACATCTGTATTGCTATTACAAGAGTACTTGAATGAAATTAAAGGTTTTTAAACTCCATTGGGCCTTAGAATATATTTACCTATGGATGTAGTCAAAACATTGTTTTAACTAGTTACTTTCTCTGTAACTGTTTCAATAATCCAATAAATTATATTTCCCCCCTTTATAATTTTCTCCCTTATTGATTATAACCACTTTTTAAGAATACAGAGCACCATCATGGTTCTGAAATTAAACTTATAAAATATCTAAAGTGATTATAGACAGGCCATCCTCTGCCTTTCCCTGGTTTCTTCCTTCTACCCTATAGAAAATTATTTTGTTAGGCTGGGCATGGTGGCGCACACTTTTTTTTTTTTTGGTTTTTCGAGGTAGGGTTTCACTGTAGCTCAGGCTCTCCTGGAATTCAGTATGTAGTCTCAGGGTGGCCTCCAACTCACGGTGATCCTCCTACTTCTGCTTCCTGAGTGCTGGGATTAAAGGTGCACCACCACACCTGGCTTTGGCACACACTTTTAATTCCACTAAGGATTGTCATGAGTTTGAGGCCAGACTGAGTAAAAGTAAGTTTCAGGTCATCTGGGGCTGAGTAAGACCCTGCCTTGGATTTAAAAAAAAAAGGGGGGCAGGAAAGGAAAAAAGAAAAGGCTGGGAAGATGCTCAGTGGGAAAGGTGCTTGCTAGGTCTCCTGGCTTGGGTTCAGCTTCCATGCCATGCTCATAAGCTGAAGGAAAAAAGTGCCACAAGCATCTTGTATTTATTTGCAATAAGGTGCCTTGGCACATGCTCATGTACATAAAAATAAGTAGAAATTTATACAGAGGAAGAACTCTTTTCTCTCTGTCTTGACCTTCCATATAGAATTTGTACCTATTTTTCCCCTTCTTCCTTTCATAACTTTCTTGAGTCAGGTGCCCCGTGACTCACCTCTTTCACTTACAGGATGACCTGCCTGTTAATCAGTCCAGACCAGGTTGGAGGAGGGAGCTTTTTGTTTTTTGTCTTTCATTGTATAGGAAGTATCATCATTGCTCAGATTATACTGGTACATGTTTAGATTGAGCTCTTCCTTTCCTATGACAGATAATGCCCAGTAAATATCCTTGTGCCCAAGTCATTTTGTACCTTTATTGTTGAGCCTTTGGCATAGATTTCTAGAAATGGGATTGATGGATCCAAGAGTAAGTGAATATGAAGTTCTGTTCAATCTGACAAATTCTCCTTCCTCCATTTGAGCTGTACACTGGAGAAGATTCTCTTCAGCTTTAGGAAAGTGTGTGCTTCCTCACTTACATGTTGTCTGATTCATTTTCAAAGCTTTAGTTCTTGACAACCTGAAAAATAATGCATATTTCTGCCATATTTATGGTAGTGTTGGTCATCTTTCATTTTTGAGGCATGCTTTAAAAATTGTTTCTTCCTATCATTCTGTTTCCCCTTCAACATTCATTTTATTAGTGTTGTTGCAATGCTGGCTAGAATCTAGGGCCTTGTGTATATTAGCCAAGTGTTCTGACCACGGAGCCACACCCCAGTCTTTACCCCAATGTTTAGATATTCTTTCTATACTAGTAATGTGAACCATTTTAAAAATAATTTTATTTATTTATTTTTGGCAAGTAAAGAGACAGAGAATGAAAATGGATGTTCTAGGGTCTAGTGCCACTGGAAACAAACTCCAAACACATGCACCACTTCATGTATCTGGCTTTTTGTGGGTATTGGGGAATCAAACCCATATGTTCAGGCTTTGCAAACAAGTGCCTTTGACCTCTGAGCCATCTCTCCATCTCTCCCATTCTTAAGTTAAAGAGGGATTCACCTATATTTTCTTTTATTTAAAAACTGTTTTGGGGGCTGGAGAGATGGCTTAGCGGTTAGGCGCTTTTCTGTGAAGCCTAAGGACCCTGGTTCGAGGCTCGATTCCCCAGGTCCCACGTTAGCCAGATGCAGAAGGGGGCGCACGCGTCTGGAGGCCCTGGCACGTCCATTCTCTCTCTTCTTTCCCTATCTGCCTCTTTCTCTCTCTGTCACTATCAAATAAATAAATAAAAATAAACAAAAAATTTTTTAAAAAAAAAACTGTTTTGGGCTGCAGAGATGGCTCAAAAGTTGAGACACTTGCCTGCAAAGCCTAAGGACCCATGCTTGGTCTCTCTCCAGATCCCACATAAGGCAGACACACACATGGTGACATAATGCAAGGTCACATATGTTCACTGGGTGGCTTCTGTGTCTAAAGTTTGATTGCAGTGGCTGGAGGCCCTGGCACACGTGTATGTGCGTGTATGTATGGGTTTACCATGGTCTTTTACCACTGCAAGTAAATGCCCAATACCTATGCCACTTTTTGTGTCTGACTTTAAGTGGGTGCTACAGAATCAAACCCTATCCAGAAGGTTTTGTAAGCAAGTGCCCTTTAACTGCTGAGCCATCTCAGGGCCTCGCCTATATTTTCTTCAAGGACTATACTTTCTTCACAGATGTTTTTCCCTTTATTGTCTTTCCTGTAGTCTGCCCCATTTCTTCTTGGGCTCTGTTTGCATGGCTTGTGGTTACTGATTATTCCATAGTTCTTTTTGTAATTACCATTAATTTCTGATTTTCATGTTAGTTTCTGACACTATGCTTTCAAGTTCCCAAATTTTTGTTTCCTACTGCCCACGATACTTTCAATTCCATTTATTATATTTAACACTGTATTTCCTCAGAGGGTGCCTATGGGTCACTCTTTAGTTCTGTTTACTACTTAGCTCCTCAGCAGGCTCAGGAGGCCTGTCTCTGTCCTTTAAGCCTCTAGAGTATATGTGTCAGAGCTGCTTCGTGTCCTTGTCTGAGGCCTGAGTGTGAGGCTTGGCTTCTCCTGACTGCTTGTTTGTTTGTAGCTGTTACAAGTATTTTTTTCTTTCTTTCTGAGCTTTCTACTCCTTCTGCTTCTGCTCTGACAAGGGTGTCAGAAACACACTGAGGTTGTAAATTATGACTCTATTATCCCTCCCATGGCAGGTAGATGCTGTCTGATTTCATGTATTGCATATTCTTTAATGACTCATTTCATTTGAGAAAAGAAGGGCAAGAAAATTATATAAAAATAAACCATTAACACTAGCCTGCCCTGGTGACAAATACCTTTATTCCTATCATGCAGGAGGCTGAAATAGAAAGAAGGATTATTATGAACTCAAAGCTAGTCTTGGCTAAAGACTGAGTTACAGACCAGCATGGGCTAGATTGAGACCCTGCTTTTAAGAATGAAAAGATACTGTCAGGAATTGCTTCATTTTGGGCTGTTTTCTTAGCACTAGTGAAATAGCATTTCCTGACCTAATTCCAGAAAACAAGTTATTTGCAACCAAGTACTCCAATACTCCCAATTTTCTCATATATATATATCTTATATATTTGTTTATTTTTATTTATTTATTTGACCACAACAGACAGAGAGAGAAAGAGGCAGATAGAGAGAAAGAATGGGTACACCAGGGCCTCTAGCCACTGCAAACGAACTCCAGATGCGTGTGCCCCCTTGTGCTGCTAATGTGGGTCCTGGGGAATGGAGCCTCAAACCGGGGTCCTCAGGCTTCACAGGCAAGTGCTTCTGCTAAGCCATCTTTCCAGCCCTCATATATATATATTTAAAATATTTATTTATTTATTTGGCAGAGAAAAAGGGAGGGGGAGAGAGAGAGAATAGGCTTGCCAGGGCCTTCTAGTCGAGTACGCCCTCTTGTGCACCTGGCTCACATGGGTCCTGGGGAATTGAATCTTGGTCCAGACAAACACCTTAACCATTAAGCCATCCCTCCAACCTGTATATAATTTTTATAGTTAAAGCCGATTGCAACCATAAAACAGGTACCAAGTGAATAAGTTCAGATGGATCCTTACATGTTGTAAACTATTATCAAAATGGAAGTTACTAAGATTCATATACAAATATGTATACCATTTTTGTTCCTTCTGTTAGAAATCTAGGAATACGTTTGTTCAAAATTGTTTGGGAGAGGGGGAAGAAAAGAAGTAGTTAGAACTAAGTAGTTAGCAGTGAGGAAAACCCATGGGTAAAAGTCAGTCAGTCACCATGATGCTCTTGTGAAGATAATTGCTGCGGACTCAGAGTGGGTCTTCCAGTCTCCACTATCACAATGTGAGATATCCAAAGTAAAGGCTTTTCAGCCCCTCTCTTATTTGTAATTTTTTTTTTAAGGTAGGGTCTTGCTCTAGCTGGCCTGGCATTCACTATGCAGTCTTAGGCTGGCCTCAGAGTCTCAGTGATCTTCCTATTTCAGCTTCCCAAGTGCTGGGATTAGAGCCATGTGCCACCACACCTGGATTTGTAATTTTTCATGTGCAGTTCTCCTCTGTCAATCTGCAGGATGAGTGGTGAGTTACCATTAGGACAAACAGTGCCATGCTGTCACACTTTGTAGTCTGTGTGGCTTTTGGACAGTGCATGGTTAGTGTGTGAACAGCAGAGAAATGTGTTGCCATTTCTAAGGAGTGGATCTGAACTGTGCGCACAGAATGTCCACCGGATGGTAATTTGGGGCTTTCAGTGGCCGCAGAAGGCAATGAATCCAGTCAGGGGTTATTATGAGGGAAAACAGCTGCTTTTTCAGAAGTGAGGCTTGGGTCGTGTGATTTGTGGCTGTGCTAATGCAGAAGCCATAGGTATAGACAATGAGATGCTTGTGTATTTCCTGACAGTGCCCTGAGGAATAACTGTGTATCTCAGTGTGACTCGGGTGTTCATAACTCCCATCTACCATGATGTCTCAGACCACTAGACCTCCAAGACACATGAATGGGCTTTAGAGTTGGCTGTTTTCTCCACTGTTCTTACTTTTTGCTTAGAAACTGGTCATAGTAACGCCTACCTTGTGATATTTTGTTGAGTATTTCAGTCAGTGGCATACCTGACAGAATGACGAATGCATGCTGGGCATTCAGAATGTGTCCCAGGCCGCTGGCTGTTCCACTGCAGAATGTCTTGTCCATCAATTGTCTCCATTTGTTTTGTGTTCTTAGTTAAGGCTTCTAATACTGAATCTCTAAATCTTATTTTTTTCACTAGAATTTAATTGTTTGGGAAAGTGGAAAAGTCTTTTTCTTCAGAATTAAGGAACATTAATAAAGCAGGTTATTATTTTGCTAATTATTCTCATTATACCTTATATAGTACTTCTATACATTTTGGTTTTATAATGCTGCATCAGCCAGTTGGAACTGCTGTACTCAAATCCCACACCCTAGGGGGCTTCAACAACAGAAATTACTCTCTGCATTCTGGACACTGGGAATCTGAGGTCAAGGTGCCAGTAGGGCTGGTTTCTGGAGAGGCCTTTGTCTTTGCCTTGCAGATGTCCACCTTCTGGTGGGGTCTCCACATGGCCTTTTCTTTGTACACCGCATCCATGGTATCCTAGAAGTGCACTGGTCCTGTTGCCCCAGGGCCATACTCTTCTGTCTTCCTTGGCAAAGCCCTTGGTTTTAGAAGGATGCAGCACAGGCGTGGGTGTTGGGGTGGAAGCTTGACCCCACTGCCTGCCTTTGCTGGGAGCCTTTGCTTCAGAAGCATGGTCAATGCAGAACACCTCACTTTGTGACTCAGAAATAGCTTTTATGTGTTTATTTGCCTTTTCTAGTTGGGGGTTGCTTTTAGGAAATCAAGCTAAAGAATTATTTTTCCTTATCATAAGCCCCTCCCTAAGAGATGACTTATTTTTTTTATTAGTTATGTCCACAGTGTATATAGTTATGTTTGTACCATTGTTAGCCTCCTCCCTGTCCTCCCCCTTCTGCAGGGACCATCTTTATTGGGGAATATGGGTTGTACATTGTGGGGTTAGCCATCATTTATGGGGAGGAGGCAATGTCTCTGGGTGTTATGACCCACTGTGTGGCTCTGACATTCTTTCTGCCCCATCTTCTACAAATTTCCTTGAGCTATATTGGGCTCATTTTAGGTCTGCTTCAGTGATGTGGTCTTGGGAACCTCAGTGTTCCTGGATATCTGGTTTGGTAGGAGTTGAATGTTCTCTGTGTCTCTGTGTCTACCTCCTTCACCCTTGTTCTGGTACCAGGTTCACCAAGAAAACAACACTCTTGCTTATTTCCCCAATTACTCTTAGTTTCAGCTGGGGCCCTTTTGAGGTGTAATGGGCTGGTTCTCTCCTTAGGGTCTGAGTCTATCTGAAAAAGAGAAGCAAATTCTCCAACAGAGAGTAAAGTTAGCAGCAGATAAATGGGATAACCATTGGGTTTTTTTAGAGAGAATTTAATATGTGTAGGCCCTCTTGTAACCCATGATCGGTGGGAGCTTGATAATGGAGAGTGGGCTCATTTTTGGATCTGACTTGTTTCCCAGCTCCAGCTATGGTTTCCGTTCCACTGAGCAGATCAGTTAGCCAAATCAAGAGCAGTTGGCTTTCCACCATGGCTGTGTGCCACTATTGCACTTGTGTGAGCATCACAGGTTGTTTGCTGTGATAGCTTAGACCACAAGTTGCTTAGATAGATATTGGTCATTTTCCCCCACTCGCTCATGTAGCACCTTCTGGCACTAGACGAACTAACTGGGGACTGACTCTCTTCCAGCTTCCAGCCATGTCATTCCATGTTATGTGCCAACAGCATATGGTGTCTTCAACAGTAGGGTCTTACCACTAACCTTTGGTGGGTCATCAAGTACTCTGACAGAAATCTGTCTTCTTTTGGGAAACCTTGTAGGTCTCTCTGATAAAGAGCTCATTGTGGATGTTAGCCACCTGCTGGTACTGGGAGGTACAGGTCAGCACCAAAGAAGAGAAGGAAGAAAATGATAAGTAATATAAAAGAGATAGAGAGAAGAGGGAGGGAGGGAGAGAGGGAGAAAGAGAGAGAGAGAAAAAAAAAAACAGAAACAGGAGAAGATTAAGGTCAGTCTTCATCATACCCTCTACAGGGCCTTGAAAGAGAGAGAGAAAGAGAGAGAGGGAGTGGGGGGGGGTGTTTAGAAGTCAGATCTATTCTCTCCCTCCACCTTCTTTTGAGACAGGTTCTCTTGTTGCTTTTGCCACTGGATAGGCGAGTCAAGCTGGCCCAGGAGCTTCTGCTTTCCATTGGTTCCATATCCCATTGCTGTGGGCATGTTGGGATTATAGACACATATACTACTTTGTATCTCACTTTATGTGGGGCTGGGGATATGGTCTGTGCTGGATAGATGCCTTTAACTTCCGAGCTCCAGAAGCATTATTACTCAAGAATAAAAATATAGCCGGGCATGGTGGCACATGCCTTTAATCCTAGCACTCGGGAGGCAGAGGTAGGAGGATCACCGTGAGTTTGAGGCCACCCTGAGACTACAGAGTGAATTCCATATCAGCTTGAGCTAGAGTGAGACCCTACCTCAGGGGAAAAAAAAAAAAAAAGAATAAAAATCTAGCTTTGAAATGTCATTTTATTCTTCTGCAATATTGGGGTGGGGCTTGCTTATACTTTTACTTATATTATCTAATGCTATAAGTTGAAGCCATGCTCAGCTAGCTGTTAATAGTTAAGTGTTAGCATCTAACTGCTTTAAGGACAGGATAATGGAAACCTGTGTCCCAGCATCTGGGAAGAGGCAATCAAGAAGGAATTGCAGGAGGCTGAAGAGATGGCTTAGCAGTTGAAATGCTTGCCTGTGAAATCTAAGGACTCAGGTTTGATTCCCCAGTACCCATGTAAGCCAGATACAAGTGGCACATGCATCTGGAGTCATTTGCAGTGGCTGGAGGCCCTGGAGTGCCCATTTTCTCTGTAATAAATAAATAAAAATAAAATTTAAGGGCTGGAGAGATGGCTTAGCAGTTGAGGCATTTGCCTGCAAAGCTGAAGGACCTCAGTTCGATTCCCCAGGACCCACGTAAGCCAGATGTCTGGAGTTCATTTGCAGTGGTTGGAGGCCCTGGTGCACCTATTCTTTCTCTTCCTTTTTCTCTCTCTTTCAAATAAATAAATAAAAATAAAGTCTAAAAAAATTAAAAATGTAATTTAAGAAGGGATTGCAGGGAGAGAATGAGCTCCTGCTAAGTACATGTTTGCTCTGGAATTCCAAGGACCTGAGTTTGCATCTCCAGCTCCTAGGAAAAGGCCAGGAAGGTGCGGCAGCCTGCTTGTAATCCCAGGGCTGTAGAGGCAGACACGGGAAAGCTAGTAAACTAACTATCCATATGAGCCAGCTCTGGGTTTAAGTGAGACACACTGTAGCAATAAATGTGGTTAAAAGGGCTAGGTAGATGGGTTGCTGGTAAAAGGCACTTGCTTGCAAAGCCTGCTAACCTGGGGTCTATTACTCAGAATTCATATAAAGCAAGATGCATAAAGTGTTGCATGCATCTAGCATTGGTTTGAAGTGGTAAGAGGTCCTAGTGTATCCGTAATCTCTAGTATATCGTACTATGAAATAAAAATATTAAGTAAGGTGAAGAGGGATCAAGGAAGACACTCTATATTGACCTCTGGCCTTCATACCTGCATGCACACCACACACAGATACATATCACACACAGGAAAAAGATTCTCCCTTTTTCTAGAAGGACCCAAGAGCACTGCAAGGTTGTCAGGAGTGAGTTCGTAGCTGGGTTTCTCCTTCATTGGATTTGCATCCTGGGACAAGTATTTGTGTATCTATTTATTCCTTCTGCCTTCCTCACACATCAGCAGATAGTTCATGGAATACACTAAGACACCAGAAGTCAAGCTTGTTCTCTCTCTACCTTCTCTGCCACTTTGCTACTCCGTGTTATTACTATTATTTTACAAATGAGGAAGCAAATGAAAACATGTCCTATGTGGAAGGCTGTACAGATGAATCCTCTTTAGTTTATTCTTCCTCTGTTTCTTTAGTGTCCTGCTCAGTGTTACTGTGATGACTCATAAAGGACAAAGAGCTAGAGCGCTGCAGAGGAGCAGAGCCCTGTCCTCCTTAACTCTGTGCACACTCATTGGCTATGGTAGTTCCAGCTTTATGGTGTGCTCTTCTGATGGCAAGATGCCACTGCCAACCTACCAGATACAGGAGGTGTTCTTTCATTGCCACCTACTTGGCTGCCATCTGGGAGCCTGAAGAAAGGAGACTCACATCTGAGACAGGAAAACTAGATGTCCACCTGTGCCACATCAGCCCACAGCTTGTCATAGCCAACTAAAGTGCCAAGTAGACACCACACCCTGGGTTTCAAGTTCAGGCAGAAAAAAATTGAAACCTTTTGGAGAGTCATTCTGTGGAGCCTAGACTTGTATGATTTAATTTTGGTTTAAAATGAGCTTTCCTGGGCTGGAGAGATGGCTTAGCGGTTAAGCGCTTGCCTGTGAAGCCTAAGGACTCCGGTTCGAGGCTCGGTTCCCCAGGTCCCATGTTAGCCAGATGCACAAGGGGGCGCACGCATCTGGAGTTCATTTGCAGTGGCTGGAAGCCCTGGCGCGCCCATTCTCTCTCTCTCCCTCTGTCTGTCTTTCTCTCTGTCTGTCACTCTCAAATAAATAAAAAATGAACAAAAAATATTTAAAAAAATGAGCTTTCCCTGTTCTGAGACAAGTGGGGACCCAGAAGGGCCCCAGGGGCTGTAGAAAACCCAGCAGCCCTTAGGTGGGAGGGAGGAGGCAGCAATAGGATCATGCCCACTTACCCCAGAGCTAGCTCCTGCTAAGGTCCTACTGGGAAGTTTGGGAAAGTGGGAGTAGGAATGTATGAGAGTAATGGGTCATGTGCTCTCAGTGTGGGTGGGGGCCAAGAAGCCATCACCTGTGAATACAAGCTCTGGGTAGAGAGCCATAGGGCAGACCTCTCAGTACTGAGAAGATGGGCTTTAGTGATGACCTAAGGAGGCTGCTTTGGGCATCAATGCGCCTGAAAATTGAATGAATACAAGGGAAATTCATACTGTTGTTTCTAACTCTTTCCACAGCACCCACTCAGAATAGCAGCCTAATGTACATGTTCTTATTCTCATGGTTCCAAGCCCACCAGTCCAGTGGGAGCTCTGTGGCACCTTCTTGCATGGATTATAGGCTGGTCCCTTATCCAAAAGGCTTGGAACCACAAGCATTCTGAGTTCTCTGGGGTTATGGACTGCTTGCGTAGATGTAATATCTTGCAGATGGGACCCAATCTAAGTATGAAATTAATATTTTCCAACCATTTTCTGGGGAGCTTGAATGTTATATGTTATTGTAAATCTTTTTTATGTAACATAGTTTGTAGACACTGAGCCATCACAGGGCAGATGTAGGATTTTCTACTTGTGGTATTATTCAGACTTGCAGTGTTTCATATTTGGGACTTTAGATTAAGTATATTCCATGTATATCTTCATGATCCCTGGATGAATTTGTACTCTGGGGAGAAGGTGGCTGCAGGTAACATGATAAAAAGGAAATTTAAGTTTTAACAAAATACATACCTGCTGTTGAGCAAGTAGGCTATGACTTTAGTGACCCTTCTGCCTCTTACCTTGGCTGGATGGAGCTGAACTGTTGTTTGTTTGACATCCTTTAATGTCTGAGGTTAGAGTCTATCCCGTGTCTTATTTTGGAAATATAACTGAAATCGACCCACCACTGGCACTTGTCAGGACTCTACTCATGTCAAGCCAGTGGGTTTGGCTGGCATCACTCTGTGCTGGGAAGTCACTGGAAGCTGGGCATTGTCCCACTGCCAGGTGCCTTCATCTGACTAGAACGCTTCTGCCGAAGTAGAGATGACTGAAGTGACTGAGTTTACTGAGCTTTTTGTTGATGGTGTTGCCTGATGCTTTGGTAGTGTGGTGAAGATTTTAGTTGCCCTTAAAAGAAACTCACTTATTATATATGATTTCACACTTTTGTGCATGGTGGCACATGCCTTTAATCCTAACACTTGGGAGGCAGAAGTAGGAAGATCACTGTGAGTTCAAGGCCACCGTGAGACTGCACAGTGAATTCTAGGTCAGCCTGGGCTAGAGTGAGATCCTACCTCAAAAAAAAAAAAAAAAATAAAATAAAATATATATATATATATATATATATATATATATATATATATGCACACACACACACACTTTAAAAGGTACATTGTTGTAGGTGACAAGAAGTCTCCCTGTGTAGGCTGGTTCAGCCCTGCCAGTTGCAAGGAGATAAGTCCCTGCCTGGACCTCAGGGCTTCTCAAGAGTCTCTTCTGTAAACTTGGGCTTTGGGGACCCAGGTTCTCACAGGGAGGCACATGAGCCTCTTCATCGTGATCACTCCTCTGCTTAGGGCATGAGGATGCTGGAATGGTTGTGTAATTACAGATGTTTTCTTCACTCCAGTGGAGCAAATCAGTGTCCTAGGCATTATCAAAGCTGGCCGGATGACCACAAAACAATCCACGGGCAATCCTGTGAGTCAGTTGGCCTGCTGTGCGGCAGTAGGACTGATATTTTCAGGTCCATGCACTGCTGCAAGGAAGACCTTGCTTTTCTGCTCCATACTGGCCCAGAGTGTATGATCACATCAAGCCAGCACATGACAGCAATTGGGAAAGGAGTTAATGTTTAGAAATTACTTGTGCTTAAGCTCTGTGTCTTTCTATTTGAACTCAGGTGCAACATTCGAGGAAATAAACCAGCACTGGGACTGGCTGGAACAGAATCTCCTCCATACCCTGTCTGTCTTTGACAATAAAGATGACATTGCCAGCTTTGTCAAAGGGAAGGTAAAGGTAGGTCCCTGGTTATAATATTTTCACATCCCCAACTTTCTCATAATATGTTGCCTGCACCTTACTGATAGTTTTCTCCACTTAATGGAGTTAAGTATTTTGACTTTGATGCATAAAGTAATTTAACTTGTCTTCTGTCAAACTTCGTAGAGTCAAGTTCAGCAGAATACATGTGACTTTGAAAAAATTACTTCATTCTCTGGTCTACTGTCTGGTATGTCTTGTAGAAATGCAGGACCTTTTTCATTTTAGGAAGAAACCCATCTAATTTAGATTTTTTTCTTTTCTTCTTCTTTTTTTTTTTTTTTTTTCTTGAGGTAGGGTCTTGCTCTAGCCCAGGCTGACCTGGCTGAAATCACAGCAATTCTCCTACCTTGGTCTCCTGAATGCTGGGATTAAAGGCATGTGCTATCACGCCTAGGTAGTTTAGATATTTTTATAGAACAATACATTATTTGAATCTAGAAATATTCCAATTTTTATTTGTAGCTACGACATCTTGTTGGACCCCACTTTTATCATGCAGGGTGGGTGTTTATTTTTAATGTACTTGAGCCAAGTGAAATTAAATCCAATTAAGTTTTTAGTTTATTTTGTTTTTTATTTATTTGTGAGGAGAAAGAGAGAGAGAGAGAGAGAGAGAGAGAGAGAGAGAGAGAGCGCGCGCGCAAGCATGCTAGGGCCTCTAGCCACTGTAAACAAACTCCAGATGCATGCACCACTTTGTACACCTGACTTTACTTGGGTTCTGAGGACTTGAGCCTGAATCATTAGGCTTGACAGGCAAACTCATTGACTGATGAGTCATCTCTCCAGCCCTAATTATGTTTTGAGAAGACAGGAAAGGACTTACTTGGGGAGGTAGTGTCACTTACTGTGAGCTATAGACTTACAGAGCTGGCCTCATTGCACTAAAGTGTTGGGTAATCAGAGCTTGGGAAACATATGAGTAGAGAGATGAAGGGAGAGAATGTATGTATGGGTACAGAGAGATGTCCTACCTTCTGAGAGAGACAGAGAGAAAGTATGTGGGTATAGAGAGATGTCCTACCTACCAAGAGAGAGAGAGAGTGTGTGCATGGGTAGAGAGACTTCCTACCTTCTGAGAGCGAGAGAGGGTTAGACAGACAGAGAGAGAGAGAGAGAGAGAAGAGAGGGGGGAGGGAGGGAGGGAGAGAGAGAGGGAGAGTGAGTATTGGCACATTAGGGGCTCCTACCTCTGCAAACGAACTCCAGACGCATGAACCACTTGGTACATCCCTCCATTTGCTCTCCTCATTCTCCCTCCCTCTTTTTCTCTTCCTCTCCCCTTCACTCCCTCCTTCCCTGTCAAACTCAAGCCCTTTGTGCATACTAGTCAAGCATTCTATGACTGAACTGCAGCCCAGCCCATAGTTTATTTTTTTCTCTTGCATATAACCCAGACTTGTTTTGAACCCATGACCCTCCTTCCTCAGCCTCCTGGATCCCACTTTTCTTGGTCTCATATGGATTCTAGTCCCTTACCCTCCTTTAAGTTAGGTGTTTATCTTAATTGTGAGGAAGGCCATTCATTTCTGCTACAGTGTTTTCAAAAATACGTGTTTTATCTCCTGGACTCTATGTCTTGGTCCTTGGACAGTGAACTGGCAAGACGAAGATTAATAGGAGCAAAATAAACAGTTCAGTACACACAGGGTGCTTACACATGGCAGAGACTTAGCCATGAATAATTCCAAGAGATGGTTGGAACTCAGCCTGATGCAGTATCTGGAGTAACAAGTATAAATTCACAGGAGATGGTGTGACAGAGGCTTTGGGATGGTAAGCTGTGGGGAAGAGTTTGTGGGAACTTCAGGTTGTTTTCCTAAGGAGGCCATGTGTACTCCCTGTAGTCTTTTCTACATGCTGGTGAGTGTCCAGAGGGGCCGCTGCTTATTGAAGTCATATCTTCTCCACTCTCAGGTGCAGGAAGTCTTGCCTGTGTCCAGTTTTTAGGCAGATGGAGGAGGACAGGGTCTTTTCGTGTCCATTATTTTTTCATTTGTCTGCAGCTCAAAATAATTCTTTGCCAAAGTGGCATATTTTTAGGTGACAAATTTTGATCCTCAACACTTTCGTCCTAAAGTTACTTTAGAAATGAACTCCTTTCCTAAGCATACACCTATATCCTATCCCTGGGAGGCTTAGGGAATCAAACAGAGACCAGCATGAGTTACATAATGAGACTAGCTAAAAAATAACAGTAAAACATTTAAGTCTCCAGGGGAGAGCTAAAGCAGGGGGATCTGAGAGTAGAAGTTGGTATCTGTTCTCCCTTCTCTTCTGACCAGATCCACAGGATTTGTGCTTTCCTACCAATGTCTTATATCTTACACATTGGCCACCATGTGAAACTGGGTTAAGAAATAACTTCTTTTTTTTTTTTTTTGGTTTTTCGAGGTAGGGTCTCACTCTGGGCCAGGCTGACCTGGAATTAACTCTTTCATCTCAGGGTGGCCTTGAACTCATGGCAATCCTCCTACCTCTGCCTCCCGAGTGCTGGGATTAAAGGCGTGCGCCACCACGCCTGGCTAAGAAATAACTTCTATTTGTACTGGGTCTGTAACCGGGTGTTGCAGTGCACTGGAGGCAGGAGGCTTGTGTGGCTACCATAGTGACTCTGTATGAAGCCTCTAGAGTGTTCACAGCCATAACCATTTGCTCTGAAGCCCTTATGAAAACTTGTTATATATAAAGCAAATTCTAAAAAATCTTAATTATTATCTTATTGCTCATAATGTTAAATAAGATTTGGGAAATAAAAACACAGTGAAGAAATTAAAAGTCAGTTAATTTCATTAGCTTTCAGATTTATTTTAAAATTAAATTTAGATAACATTATCTCAGTGTCCAGGTTTGATTTCTAAAATAAGTCAAGTGTTGAGGATTTGGTGGGAACACTAAAAGTAGCCTTGTCTGAAGGAGTATAGGCTCTCATGAGACATACCTACAACCTGCGATGAGGAGAAAGTTAATAAAGGAGAGGACTAAAATTATATCATTTGTTCAAATATTTTAACTTTGGGTTGGGGCAATGGTTCAGAGGTTAAAGGTACTTGTTTGCAAAGCCTGCCAGCCTGGTTTTGATTCCTCAGTACCCACATAAAGCCAGATCTACAAAGTGGCACATGTATCTGGAGTTTGCTTACAGTGGAAAGAAGGCCCTGGTGTTCTTGCTTTCTCTCTCTCTCTTCTTGCAAACTAAACATTCTTTAATTAAAAAAATTAACTTTTTTGACAACTTTCATACATGTACATAATGCATTTTGAACACAGTCCTCTCCCATTACTCTCTTTTGTCCTTCCTATAAACATATCTTTAAAATTGAATCAAGTTTGTAAGGCCCACCATACTGCAGCCCTTAAACAGCTACTCACATGGAAATACCAACAAGGTATTTTCAGTGAGGAGTTTTACAGGGAGCTGTTAGGGTGAGGGATCAGAACTGGTTTATTAACTAGCCACAGCTGGCATTCTTCTAAGACTATGAAGGATTCATATTATTAATGCAGATAACTGTGCATTCAAAAATCTATGTGTTCTCTCCTGTGATCCATACCTGGGTGCTTTGGAGGTACTTATGACCTCAGGCAACTTGACCTCCACTTCACCTTGGAGGACCCAGAATGCATAGGGTGCCAAAATGCTTTTGTTGTCACTGTCACATCATTGCTAAGTTTATCCCAACATTTTTTTTATCATGATAAAGAAGACAGTTACGATTGTTTTTCTAAAATCTTAACCTTTAGCTCATATCTGAACAGCTCTTCAAGGTTGATGTGCTGAGTTCATGTGCAAGACCAAGACTCTGTGTTTCTTGTGTCAGTTAGCCCTCTGTTCCTGTGATACATACCTGAGCAAGTCAACTTGAGCAGAGAAGAGGCTGGTTTGGTGCACAGTGTTAGAGGCTCCTGTCCATGATTGGCTGTCTCTTGCTTTGGGGCCCAGGACAAGGCAGCACATGGACGGAGAGCATGGCAAGCCGAGCTGCTCATCTTACGAGTGGTCAGGGATCAGGAGAGAAAAGGGGACCCCACTATTCCCTTCAAGGGCACTGCTCCAGTGATAAAGCCTTCAGTCCCCAAAGTTCTACAGCCTCCCAGTAGCACCACCCTGGGGATGGAGCAGTTAACACATGGGGCCATTATTGTTTCGAAGTATGGCATCACTATAGGGAGTAACCAGAGGATTTGGAAAATCGTTTGAGAACTGGGCAAGTGATTCAACTAAGTGAGTGCCTGGATGAGAGACTGAGTGTCATAGAAACATTTCCAGGCTCCTTATGCCCCAGTGCCCATCTTTCCTTCCTGCACCCTGTGCCCATCCATCTTTCCTTGGCTCAGCTCATTAGCTAAGAACCTTTCTTTCTGTGCCTCAGGCTCTGATCGCGGAGGAGAGCAGTAGCAGGCTGGCCGAGCAGGAGGAGGAGCCTGAGAAGTTCCGAGAAGCCCTGGTGAAGTTTGAGGCCAGGTTCAACTTCCCCGAGGCAGAGAAGCTGGTCACTTACTACTCCTGCTGCTGCTGGAAGGGCCGGGTGCCCCGCCAGGGTTGGCTCTACCTCAGCATCAACCACCTCTGCTTCTATTCCTTTTTCCTGGGCAAAGAACGTAAGTGTGGCCAGAGCATTTTGATCCTGCACAACTAAGTCAGCGTAGGGTTGCTTACTTAGTCCAGAAGATAGTAGTGGGAATATGTATACAACTGAAAACTTAAATAGTTGAGATGACTGCAGGTAATACTTGTTTAATTTCCACATGGCCTGTACAGATAACTATGTGTAATTACATAGGCTAGTACTACCTGTGGGGATTTTTAAGGGCTTATTCTCATGTCCATAAACAACATTTCTGTGTAACTCTTTAGGTTGTTAAAGAATTTTAACTACGGATTGCTTTAAAAGCACAATATTAACTGGGCATGATGGTGCACACCCTGAATCCCAGCACTAGGAGGATTAAAAATTCATAGTGTCATTACAGTGACTGAGTGTTCCTAATTGAATGGAATATATTCTTTGCTGCTTAGTGGTTTCGCTTATGTATGTGGTGCTGCAGGTGAACGCAGGGCCTCACACTTGCGAGGCAGGAACTTTGCCACTCGGATCCCTGGCCCACTCTATTGATTGATTCAGTACACAGCCCTGCAGGTGAAGACTGTCCTGGGTACAGTTGCTTGCTTGAATCTCACGTGCTTGTCCAGTGACAGGTACTGGCTTAGCCATTCCAAGGTGAATAATAAAAGCCATAGTTAATTGCATATAGAATGTTTCTGAAGGTCTTCCTGGCTAGGGCTGGAGCTCGGTTGGTAGATTGCTTGCCTAGCATGCACAGCCCTGGGTTCAGACTCCACCACAGCATAAATCTAGTATTGTTACATGTAAACAAAGCACTCCAGAGGTAGATGTACACAGGATGATTAGAAGTTCAAGGTCATGCTTATGTAAATATTGAATTTGAAGCTGGCCTGGGCTAAAGATGTCATCGCAAACCAACTAACCAACCAACCAGCCAACAAACAAAAAAGTCACTCCCATTAAAACTGCTTCCGGAGCAAGGCAACACCTGAAATATCCATGCGAGGTGCATGGATCCTACACACATACATGTTAACATGTATATTTTTTCACTTTAAAAATATTTTTATTTACTTAGAGTGTGTATGTGAATATGAGCACACCAGGACACCTCTTAGCACTGGATATGAACTCCAGACACATGCTCCACTTTGTGTATCTGCCTTTATGTAGGTACTGGAGAATCAAACCTGAGCTTGTCAGGCTTTGCAAGCAAGTGCTTTTAGCTGCTGAGCCATCTCTTCATTCATATATCTATATATATCTTTTCTGCATTTATATTTCATGTGAAACCATTGTGAGGAGCCCTTTTGTGTCTGGTGAGGCCAGCTTCCTGTACATAGAGTATTCTTTTTCTACCTCACCAGGCTCATTGTGATACTCCAGGACACACACCCTATTTGCCCATCCCTTCTCCATCCTTGGAATGTGCCCTGGTTTAACCTTGGACATTCTTGATCTTTCTAAAGTGCTTTTCAAATAGAATACTCTTCTTTTCTCCATACTTACCCTGTTTAAAAACACCTTTTTATCATTCCCAACCCAATTTTGACTTGTCACCTACAGGAAACCTTCCCTGAGATCTATGTAATTTATACCTGTTGCAGTCAGGTTTGCACTGACCAAGAGCAGTTTTTGGGAAAAAATGTTTATTTTGGCTTACAGACTTGACAGTAAGCTCTGGGGTGGCAGGACAGTAAGCTCTGGGGTGGCAGGAGAAAATGCTGGCATGAGCAGAGAGTGGACATGACCTCCTGGCCAACATCAGGTGGACAACAGGAACAGGAGAGTGTGCCAGACACTGGCTATAATACCCATAAGTCCGCCCCCCAAAATACACTGCATGCAAGAGCTGTTAATTCCCAAATCTTCAGCTGTGAACCTAGTGTTAAGAACAGCTAAGCACGGCTGGAGAGATGGCTTAGCGGTTAAGCGCTTGCCTGTGAAGCCTAAGGACCCTGGTTCGAGGCTCGGTTCCCCAGGTCCCATGTTAGCCAGATGTACAAGGGGGCGCACGCGTCTGGAGTTCGTTTGCAGTGGCTGGAAGCCCTGGCGCACCCATTCTCTCTCTCTCCCTCTATCTGTCTTTCTCTCTGTGTCTGTCGCTCTCAAATAACTAAATAAAAAAAAAATGAACAAAAAATATTTTACAAAAGAACAGCTAAGTTTATGGGGGAGACCTAAATCAAACCACCACAATATCATATTTGTACATTTTAAAAAATACTTTATTTATTTGCAAGGGGAGAGAGAGGGATAGGGAGAGGGAGAGAGAGGGAGGGAATAAGATTGGGTACACCAGGGCCTCCTGCCATTGCAAATGAACTCCAAATGCATGCATTATTTTGTGCATCTGGCTTTATGTGGGTGCTGAGAATCACACCCGGGTCATTAGGCATTGCAGGCAAATGCCTTAATTGCTAAGCCACCTCTCCAGCCCCATATTTGTGTCTTGGATTTCATCAAGTCTGGCTGCTTACATATTTGCATGTCAGTTTTTCCTATTTGAATGAGTTTCTTAAATGAAGAGCATATTATCTACATTTATTTATGTGACCAAAATTGCTGATGGAAAGTACTAAAAGGAAGAGATTAATTTGGGGTCACAGTTTCAGAGGGCTCAGTCTGTGGCTGCTTGGGCCCATGCCTGGCACCTTGGCAGTGGAAATGAGCTGCAGAAGAGCTTCTTCACCTCCTTGCAGATTGGGCGGAGGCAGGCAGGCAGGCACCAGGGCCCCTATTATCTGCTTCTCCCAAATAGATTTCACTTTCTAAAGATTTTAGAACCTCCCCAAAATGGCATCACCAGTTAGGGACTAAGACTCCTAAAGGTGAGACTTTGGGGGTACATTTCATATCCATACCATTTCACAAGGATCTTCACAACAATTGTTTAATAATCCAAATTCGGTAGTTAGTGTAAATGGACTGTGTATGTTTGTGTTTGTAAAAGACTATGTGAAACCATTTAGAAGTAGCTGGATCTTATTCTCAAATCTCACATAGAAATGATGTCTTTAAAATTATCAAAGCACTGAAGATAGGATTTTAAAGTAAATGGGAAAAAATGGTGGATGTAATATTCCCTGCTTAATTCAAAGAGGAGAGAAATTGTTTTCTGATACTTATCAATGATTGCCACTAGGCCAATTATGTTAGGATGACTGGAAAAGAATGAATGAGTCCTAACATTGATAATGTTTATCATCTTAAGTTATGTATACCTGTCTGATAAGCCACCAGATAGAAGGCTCCATAGTATCCCTTTGCTTGGCACTAGCATGTAGTAGTCCCTGTTACATGCCATTTGAGACTAGAACACACATTTCAAAAATGAAGTAGAGAGCTGGATGTGGTGGCGCACGCCTTTAATCCCAGCACTTGGGAGGCAGAGGTAGGAGGATCGCGTGAGTTTGAGGCCACCCTGAGAATACAGAGTGAATTCCAGGTCAGCCTAGACTAGAGTGAGACCTACCTCAAAAAACCAAAAAAAAAAAAAAAGAAAAGAAAAGAAAAAGAAGTAGTATTGATTCTGTACTACGAAATGTTTTGGGGAGACAGATGACAGATTCTCTCTGTGTTGTGTTGCTCAGGCTGGCCCTGAGCTCTGGGCTCCCATGGTCCTTCTTTCTGTGTCTCACGTAGCTGGGAACCATGGGTGTGTGGTACCGTGTGTTTGTACTACTTGTACTCTCTCTTTTGTGCCTGTCTAGTGTCATCTGGTAGAGTCTGAAAATGAGGTTATGAAGAATATTTCATACTCCTTTGCCCCCTGCCTTCCTCCATGATGGTAGTTTGGTTTCAGTTTGGATGGATTGAGAAAGTTCTGCGTGACTGTTCAAGTATCCTTGAGAAAGTTTATGAGTTGTTAACTTGATGTTCCAGAATGATGTCCCCTGGGTGTATGGAGTAGCCAGCACCTTCTGAAGTTTCAGGTAAATCTGTAGAAAGTCATGTGACTGTGTCTTGGCCAGGAGCCACCACACAAACCTGTTCTTGAGTCCCTTGCCTAGCTTAAGACACATTTGCATTTTGCTTTAAGGAAAGCATTGGACTCTTGCTTACAAACTCAAATTTGACTCACTTTTTTTTTTTTTCCAAGGGTAGGGTCTTACTCTAGCTCAGGCTGACCTGGAATTCATGATGTAGTTTCAGGATGTTCTCAAACTCAAAGCAATCCTCCTACCTCTGCCTTCCAAGTGCTGGGATTAAAGGCATTCACCACCACACCCGGCTTTTGGCTCATGTTTTACAGCATTAGTATACATTTGTCTTTTTGTCTTACAGTTAAACTTGTCATCCCTTGGGTCGATATCCAGAAATTGGAGAGAACATCCAATGTCTTTCTCACGGATACCATCCGGATCACCACACAGAATAAGGAACGTGACTTCTCCATGTTTCTGAACCTAGAGGAGGTGTTTAAGATTATGGAGCAACTGGCAGATGTGACACTCCGGAGACTGCTGGATAATGAGGTCTTCGACCTGGACCCTGATCTGCAGGAGCCGAGCCAGATCACCAAGAGGTAGAACTTCAGTTTCTTAGTGTCCTTAGCTTTTTGGGGGACCTATGCTTGGTGCTTGGTATTTATTTACATGTGATTTTAGCAGCCAGGGTCACACCTCTGCATGCCCAGACATTGGCTTTAGGATTTCTGCATGTGTCAAATTCATAGATTTGCAAGTTCCTTGTGTAGACTAGGGCAATCTTTGCAATTGTTGTATACGTACAAACTCCCAGATACTAAATACAAATGTAAGTAGTTGTATTGTATTGTTTATGGAATCCTAGCAAAATAATAATTAGAAATGTTTATTATCCATTTCCTTTATGTGGTGCACTTTGATTTCTGGATATAGTTCTTCTCTTGTTCAGATAATTTAGTATGGAACATGGGCATCCTTATAATAGAAATTGTTTAAGTACTGGTATTTTATTAGTGAATATTAATTTCTTTTTTCCTTTTGGTTTTTTGAAGTAGGGTTTCACTATAGTCCAGGCTGGCCTGGAATTCACTATGTAGTCTCAGGGTGGCCTCAAACTCAGGATGGTCCTCCTACCTTTGCCTCCCAAGTGCTAGGATTAAAGGCATGCACTACCACACCCAGCACAATGAATATTAAATTTTTTAACCACTAGTATTTTACTTTAATTTTTAAACTTTGTTTTAATATTTCTGGGGCTGGAGAGATGGCTTAGAAAAGGCGCTTGCCTGCAAAGCCAAAGGACCCGGGTTTGATGTTTGATTCCCAAGGACCCAGGTAAGGCAGATGCGCGGGGCGGCACATACATCTGGAATTCATTTGCAGTAGCTAGAGGCCCTGGTGTGCCTATCCTCTCTCTCTCTCTCTCTCAGATAAATGAACAAAAGTTTAAAAAAATTTTCCATTTGTCCTGTCCATTGAAAACATCTAAGGAAATGAGTAAAATGTAGATGCTATGCATTTGCTTGTGAGAGAACTTGGTCCTGCAGTGTCAGAAATTCTCTTCATGGCAATCAGCTGCATCTTCTCATCTCCTGATTTCTCTGTACTTGGGCTGAATGTCCTACTACAGATTGAATTTATCTTGGTGCTCTGAAGTCCAGTGCTGGAGCACATTAGTTACCTGGTTTTCACATTAGAAATACTCAACTTAAAACACTTATACAAATATTCTAAGAGCCAAAATCTTTGATGTTTGAGTCACTTCAGGTCCCAAACATTTCAGAGAGGGAATATTCAGTCTGTATTTAAGCTCCATCAAAGCTCTAAAGTCTAATGCTCAGGGAAAGTCTCTAAAGAACATAAAGATTCAGCTGGGTGTGGTGGCGCAGGCCTTTAATCCCAGCATCCTGGAGGCAGAGATGAAGGATCGCATGAGTTTGAGGCCACCCTGAGACTACATAGTGAATTCCAGGTCAGCCTGAGCTTGAGTGATACCCTACCTATAAAACAACAACAACAAAAAAGAAAGATTCATTATTTCTCACACACATGCCAACCTTTCCTAAACATCTTGGAAACATGTCTCTCTAATTATTGGTCCATGAGTAGCAGTGTATTTAGTTTGTTTTGGGGAAGTATTTACATCCTTTCCTGCTATATGTGGTAATTGTTAGGCTGATTATACATCATCACAAGCAAGGCAGAAATTTAAAACCAACTTCCCATCCCCTTTTTTGAGTGAAATTTCAAATGGTTTGGTGTTACCTCTGATAATTCGAGAGTCTGTAAGACAGAAGGCATACATGTCTGCCTTATAAAGGAACACTTGGAGCTCAGTTGTTGTATTTTTTTATGCTTAATTCCAAGTACTCATGTACTACCCACACCAGTGTGCTGGAACCCATGCTGCCATATTTCTTTACATCTTTGCCAAAGTTAGCATTTGAGTCCTTTTAGTCTTGCTTATAGACATCTGTTAAAATGACCATGAACTAGAGAGCTAACCCAGTCAGTAAAGTGCTTGTCTTACAAGCATGATGTCCTCAGTTTGGATCCCCAGGACCCACGAGAAAATGCCAGTGGTGCTCTCCTGTAATCTCAGTGCTGGGAGGTGGAGACAGGAGGATCTTGTTTTCTGGCTAATCAGACTAGTCTACTTGGCTAGTTCCAGCCACAATTCCAGAGCCCCAAATAACAAAGTTTTGGGTGTATGGGTTATTAAACCACTTATGTGAGCCACATTAACTGCACATGTGTATGCATCTGGAAGCCTGTGAATTGCAGTCCTATTTAGGCATGAGCCACCTACTAGCCAGTCGCATGGGTGTTGGGACTTTAGATGCTGTCATCTAGAATTAGAGAAAATTAGATGGTGGCCCCAGTTCCATATGTAACATTTTTAGTCTGGGTGAAAGTGAGGAATGAGGAGGACGATTAGAGGTCTGTGGCATCTAATTCCCTTCTGGCCAAATCAAATGCTTTGGAAGAGAAATCACCAGTATAGGTGGTGCTCATTTACATCCCAGGGTTGGGCAGCTCTACAAGCCTTCCTTCACCCCTGCCCCATGCATGTTCAACCCTGGGACGTATAAGAAGAGAAGAGAAGAGAGAAAGGCAGAAAGGACTTTTGGGGTGGCCAGTGCTGAGCTTCCAGGGGCTCATGGGTGCCTGGGGCTGGCTCTCAGACATGTGGGATTCTGGTCCCCAGCTGTCAACTGCATGGTTAGGGACTTTTGAAAGTAGAAAGTCCAGGATGCCTGCCCTTGGGTATCTCCCGTCAGCAGCCTTTGTCATGGATATATAAGCCTGTGGGTGTAAACAGGTAATGACTCAGTCCCCTGGGCACTTTGCCAATAGAGCTAGTTTAAGAAAACAGTCTCCTCAAAGCCAGACAAGCTGGAATGATCCCCTCCCCCCTTCTCCAGCTCTTTTTTTCCTTGATCCATTTTCATTTCCCTTCCCAGATGACAGCTTTTGAATGGTACCCTTGGGGTCACAGGCCTGGTCACTGAGCATCTGAGTACTGTTAGTCACCTTGGTCCTGTGGTCATTCCACCCAGGTTTTTGGACCCTGGCCTGAACACGCCTCAGTGAGGGAGGAGGGGCTGCTGCTTTGCTGTTACACCCTCTCCAACTGACGGGAGGATTGAGAGCTGGCAGGGCTTGGAAGTCATCTGCCCAGCTCACTCACTGTGGAGGAGACTTTGAACAGGACTCTCCTGCATATCATCCCAGATCCCAGAAGGCAAAGTGACAGGGCAAGGCGGAGCTGCCCTGACAGAATGGAGGACAGGATATAAAGTGATCATGAAAATTCCAAACAAACAGGTATTCCCTGAAGTTAGGTAGGATAAAGTACGATATCCAGATGATGCAAAATTTTGGGGTTTAGGAGGGGGTCTCACAGACTTGTGAACCCTAATTTTGGGGTCCTTATCCTGTTTTTAAAAAGAATTGTTAAAAATGGGCTCAATAAGCATAAATTATGGATTACTGATTTTATTTAGGGAGAAATCATAATTCATGAGGTTCATTTAGGGGACATTGGTATGTAGGAAAAGGCCAGAGCAGTTCCACACATACATGGAAGACAGGCTAGAGAAGCCCATACACAAAAAGATTTACAAGAAAACATACATTTGTGTGGGAGGCAAGGCATAAAGACATCATCCCCAGACTCCACGTGGAAGAAAGTTAAGTGGTAAAGAAGAGAGGGGAAAGCACCAAAGCAGAGACTGGGAAATTCAGATGAGAAGTGAGTATTACAGAAAGTCAAGAGAGTCATTACACCCATGAATGCTCTGACTTTAGATGAATTACACATGCAGCAAGCCAAGAGTTTAGAGGAAATACACACATGGTAGGCTCAGAGATCACAGACAAATCATACATGTAACAAAAATGAAAGGTCATCCCAAAGCATGACACAGCTAGAAGGCAAGAAGGGGTCTGCCCGGGCTGCAGGGCGCCTGAGCTGAGGAGGCAGAGAGGCAGGCTTATGTGTCCAGACAGGCAAGATCACAGCGCAGAGAGTAAAGCTCAGCACGGACAAGCCTTTACAGTCAACTAAAAATGGATTTTGTCACCAGACTCAGGCACGTAAGGAGTAGACCTGATTGGTTTGCAGATTCAGGAGGGTAACCCAAAGGCTACCCCAAGGTAGTGTGCTAGACTGTGGAGGCAGCAAAGGCTGCCGCAGTCCTTGTGGATGAAACTGGATCACACACATTTCCACTTTGGCAGGGTGACATCTTCTGGTTCTCTTTGGGCTCCTGTTCCTAAGTGAAACTGCCTGGAAGATGCTTTCTCCTGTCTCCTTCACAGCTGTGTGTGGGTATAGAGTGGGGGATGGTTAGAAAGGTGGTGAGCTCCTTCTGATAGCAATAAATATGGGGTGCTAGACTGCTTCCTGGAGCCCCAAACTCTAGATTCCTGTTTGTTCATTAGCCAAAGACTTGACAATCCAGACAAAAGAGAATGATTTTTATTTACTTATTTTTTTCTGAGGTAGGTCTCACTCTAGCCCTGGCTGACTTAGAACTCACTATGAAGCTGTGGGCTGGCCTCAAGATCCTCCCACCTCTGCCTCCTGAGTGCTGGGATTAGAGGCGTATATGGCAATGTGCTGCAAGAGAATGTGTTTTTTTAAATTATTTATTAGGAGGTGGGGCAGAGAGTGTGTAAATGGGCATACCAGGGCCTCCAGCCACTGCAAACAAACTCCAGATGCATGTGCCACCTTGTGCCTCTGGCTTATGTAGACTCTGGGGAATCAAACCTGGGTCCTTAAGCTTCATAGGCACATCCCTTAACTGCTAAGCTATCTTTCTATTTGATTCTTTTTGCTTTTTAATGTTTTTAAAATATTTTTATTTATTTGAGAGAGAGAGAGAGAATGGGCACAACAGGGCATCTAGCCACTGCAAATGAACTCCAGATACATGTGCCACCTTGTGCATCTGGCTTACGTGGGTCCTGGGGAATCGAACCATGGTCCTTTGGCTTTGCAGGAAAGTGCCTTAACTGCTAAGCCATTTCGCAGACCCCAAGAGTGATTTTTAAATCATCACATTTCATTTGAATATCAAGGGTTGTGAGGGAGGGAAAGGGCCCAGGAAAGGAAGGTAAGGGGAGAGGGGAAATATACCACATGGTCCAGGAGCCCATGTAAATGAACATGAACATTTTATATACAATATGAGAAATATGAGAAAGGGCCAAGTGTGGTGGTGCACTCCTTTAATCCCTGCACTTGGGAGGCAGAGGTAGGAGGATTGCCATGAGTTTGAGGCCACCCTGAGAATATGTAGAGAATTCCAGGTCAGCCTGAGCTAGAGTGAAACCCTTCCTCGAAGGAAAAAAAAAAAAAAAAAAAAAAAAAAAAATATATATATATATATACACACACACACACACACACACACACACACACACACACACACATATACACATACATACATACATATATGCATGCATGCGAAAGGATTCTAACATGCATGCTTTCAAAGAGATTAAGTAGTAAATCAGTAATAAAGAGTGTTTCTTCCCACCCTGGCAGCAGATGGGGTGAGAGGGATAATCTTACCTGTGTGAAGATCCAGATGTGGAGTTGTGTGCAGCTCAAGGGCCTAGCAGGAGAAGTGCTTCCCTGTGAACCCCAAAAAGATATATTTTAGAGTCCACGCTCAGGATGAGGTGGGCACACCTACACCAGTATCCCAGCTGATCCAACTGGGCTCAGAGGAGTCCACCCACACCTGGGCAGGGTGCATGTTCAAGAGAGAGATCTGATGGGGTGAGTTGAGTCCTGAGACTGAAGCAGGTTGGGAGAGCTGAGATGATACATGTGGCAAGAGCGTGATGTAACATCCCTCCCAAAGGGCCATCCTGCCTGTTTGTGGCTAACCTAGCCTCTCGCACTTCAAGTTGCCTTCAAATCTCTGGTTGACTAAAAATGGTGAGGAAAACACAAAAGGCTAATGTGAATGGCAGGACTCCCTACAACCCAAGGTTTTCCTGCCAGTTTGTGATGGTGAATGGATGGTGGTTTCCAGGGCACATATTCTCAGCAGCAAAGCCTGGCCCCCGTCTATGTGAATTCACAGACCCCTTTGGCCATTTCCCACCCTGATTCTCCCCTTGTCCTGCTATTCTTCCTTGGCCTCACCATATATCCACTTTCATCCATCTGATTGGAGTGAGCCCTCTGCTGGCAGCAGGAAGACAGACCTGGGGCTCTTCAGTCCTTCCAGTCCCCACATTCTGGCCAGTCCCCACTCCCCAAGGGAAGGCCTACACCTTGCCCTTCGCAATCCCACAGGACCAAGGTTGCTTGAGGATTGTCTCAGATCTCTGGGGAGGATGAACAAAGGACAAGGCAGTTGGGACACCCGGTTCTTTTGAGTTGCTTTGCATTCCAGGAACAGCAAAACCTTCCAGATAGAGTGCCCACTCCCCATGAGGGCAGTGAGGCATGAGGGTGAGGCTGTACCTTGGAGCAGAAGTAACCAGATCCTGAGAACAACCTTGCCTCCTCATGCAATAAGGACTTCTTCAGAACACCTTGCAGGACCAGAACTGAGGTGATGATCAGTGAGCCCACACTTGGACCAGGACTGTTTACCCATGTATACCTCCAGGGCCTGCTGTCTCCATTCCCCCGTTAAACCTAAAACGCATGGTTAGACCCCTGAAAGCAGATGAATTTGGGATCACTGAACTCCTTTATCTGTTTCTCTTTCCAGTATGCTCACATTGAATAAGTACCTGCTTTTTTTGTCATTATCTGTCTGTTAATCTGCATATTGGGGATGGGTATCTGAGCTTCACCAATTAGAGCTGCCAGAACCCAGACTTCAACACTAAGAACTCTGGCTACATTTTGTGTGAGTACACATTTGAGAAATGAAGTATTTTATTCGTGGACTAGAGCAGAGGAAAAAAATTGTTTTCATGTTGCTAAATTTTGGCGTTTTCCAGAGTACAAAGGCATAGGGCATGGGTCTGGGGTGACCATGTAATGTAGAGCTACTGAAGAAAGCCTCCGCGAGTTCCTGTAGGGGATATACTTGACTGTAGAGGACCCAGTTTACCCTTCCTTACCCCACAAGTGCAGGTGGCACTGTCAGGTATCCTGTCTCATGCATGGATGGAGATCCTTGAATGGGAGTCAGTGGAGGAGTCAGCCTACTCCAGGCTCTCACGCAGCCCCAGTGTGGCTTTGAAGCAACACTAACATAGCATCGGCTTGAATGTCCAGAGAAGGAGAGTTGCCTGTAAGACCCAAATGGAGTTCTGTTTTAAAATGTTTTATATATTTATTTGAGAGAGAAAGAGGCAGATAGAGAGAATTGACACTTCAGGTCCTCTAGCCACTGAAAACAAACTACAGACACATGTACACATGTGCCACATTGTGCATCTGGTTTCCGTGGGTCCTGGGGAATGGAACGTGGGTCCTTAGGTTTCATAGGAAAGTATCTTAACCACTAAAGCCATATCTTCAGCCCCAGATGGAGTTCTTCATAAAAGTGTTCTAGAAGGTTGATGAAAGAAGAGAGATGGAGGAGCGTGTGTGTGTGATGTATATGTGGGTGCATGATGTGTGTATATGTGTGGCTGTGTACATGGCACACTGCTTATTTGTTGGTCAGAGGAAAATCTCAAGCTGTTGGTCCTTGCCTTCCCTTGCTTGAGACTCAATTTCTCTTGCTGTTTGCTTGTGCTAATGGCAGACTAGCTGGCCCACTGGCTTTGGAATTCTGACTCTGCCCTCCGTTGCCTGCCGTAGGTATGTAGGTGTGTTGGGATTACAGACATGTGGGCCACTGTGTCTAGATTTACATGGGTTCTTGGGATCTGAACTCTTAATCATTAGACTTGCATAACAAGTGCTTTTAACCACTGACATCTTCTTACCCCTAAAACCCATTTTTGACACATCTTTGTCTAATCTAGAGGGACAGATCCAATACAGAATAAACTAGTTTTGGCTTCGTGGAGAAAAGTTTCTTGGACCTGAGATCTTAGGAATTAAACCTGCTTTTGGAAACAGTCCAGAACTTCATGTGATTATACTTACTGATTTGAGCCCCATTGCTTCTGAGGTAGCCACCATTGCTCTGGTGCTTCTGCAGAGGCCGGCAGACCTCCATCTTCACATGCCCAATGTTAGGTCATGAACTGTGGAATGCTAGTCTTTGTGTGGACAGAAGTATTAGAATGTCTAAGAAGGAAGTTAAAGCTAGTGGGCTGTTTTTGAGGCTGCTCAGAAAACGTTGACATATTTAGCAGCAAAACTACCACCTGCTTGAGACAGGACTGAAAGGATGGGCTTACCCTGCCCTTTGCAAAGAGCTAGTCTCTCACCACACAGCCGTTCAAGAAACTGAAATAATGTTATAGCACACATACTTAATTAGAAAACAGTGTTCTAAGCAAATATGGGAAAGAACTCAGCTCTCAAAGTCCTTCCTTCTGCTTTCTTTTTTATAAGTTGAGGGTTCTGCTCTCTGGCTACCAGTATACCCAGAAAGAAGACAGTGTCATACAGCAGGCTGCTCGGAAGCCAGAGAGGCTGATTGGCTTGAGCTCTTGGCAGACAGCAGGTGTACTGGATAGAAAAATCACTGTTCTTGCCTGCCATGGATGCTCACCACCTTATTCTTGATTTGAAAGACTGAGTGCAACATGAATGAGTCCTCCTGCCTTTTTTTTTTTTTTTTAATTTTTTTCTGCTCAGCTTGGGCTTCTGGGATTTGTGCTCCACACCCCGTCAGCACTGTGGCCTTGATCAGGTCCTGTGGAAGGGAGATGGTCCAGGGAGGGAGTGACTTCATAGGTGCCAGAACCAGGATTATTATAAGATCTTACAGGGAGTAAGCATGGACTTGACACTTAGAAAAGCCTATATGGCCAGCATGCTATGGGGAAGATGTTCAGTTTATCTTATTCTCATTTATTAAATTTATTTAAATATACAACTGGTTCCTTAACACAAACAACTTGTACCATGTAATGTTTTGATACTTGTGGATGCTGACATTTAAATCAGGTTAAACATTTTTCTTTAAACATTTGTCATTCCTTTATGGCGAAAATATTTTAAATCCTTTCTTCTAGTTTTTTTGAAAGTTATAGTTACCCTAGTATGCAAAAACACACCAGAACGCAGTTGTCCCTCTAAATGTACCTAGTACCCATTGATCTGCCTCTTCCTGTCTCTCCCTCCCACCTCTGTCCCCAGCCTCTGGTAAACATTATACTCAACTTCTGGGAGATCAGCATTTTCACATTTAAATTTAAATACCCTGGACATAGTTGGCTCTGGGGGAATTTGGGGTCATCTTGAGGGGCCTTGCGTACCATTCTTACAGCTTGGGAACTGGGGCATTCATGGGGCTTTCCCATGCTCTCCAGAGCCCCTGGGAGGAAGTACAGGCTTCTTTGTTGTTTTTTTTTTTTAATATTTAATTCACATACCATATATTTCACCCCTCTAAAGGCTGCCATTCAAAATTTCCCATATTTATAGTACTATGAAACCATCATCACAACCAATTTTGTAACAGTTTTCCCAAAGAAAAGCCCCATGTCACCAGCAGCACTCCTCATTTCTCCCTCTCCCCCAGTCTCTGAGCAATCACTGATCTATTTTCTGTTTTTGTGGACTGCACGTTCTGGACTTCATGTGAACACACTCAGGCAGCTTAGTCTTAGTGTCCGGCCTCCAGGCACAAGCATTCTGAGGCTTTATCAACATTGTTACATGTATCGATACCTGCTCCTTTTTTGGTGGCTGAGCACTATTTATCCTATTAAAAGGATATACCACAGTGTGTTTACATATTCATCATTTGATGGACACGTGCCATTTCCTCTTTTTGGTTTATCATGGGATATATACATTTGTATACAACTTGATGAATAGATATAAGTTTTCAATTCTGGTTTGTAATCCAAGTGTAAAATTTCTAGGTTAAAAATCTGCTTTTAACCTGCTAGACTGTTGTCTGACCTGAGCACATCATTTTACACTGCCAGCTGCAGTGTATGAAGGGTGAAGTTCTCCTACATCCTCTTCAATGCTGATTATCATCTGATTTTTGAAATAGAACACTTGTGTATAGAAATGTGTATGTAGATGTGTGTGTGTGTGTGTGTGTGTGTGTGTGTGTGTGTAGGCCAGAGGACAGGACAGCCTTGGGTGTCATTCTCAGGAACATTATCCAGCTTCTTGGAGGCAAGGTCTCTCATTGTCCCAGAGCTCACCAATTAGGCTAGATTGGCTGACTGGTGAGCCACAGGGATCCTCTTGTCTCTGCCTCACCAGTGCTGAGATTACAAGTGTGTGCTACCAATGCCTGATTTTTTGTATATATGTTCTAGGGATTGAAGTCAGGTCCAGGCAAGCACTTTGTAGGTTGAGCTATCTCACCAGTCCTGATGTCCTGATCTCTATACATACATATATACATATACATATATATATATACATACATACATACATACATATATATACACACACACACAGATACATACATACATACATATATGTGTGTGTGTGTGTATTGCAGTCAGGTTCACATTACTGGCAGAAAACACCTAACCAAGTGCAGCTTGTAGGGGGAAAAAAAGGCTTATTTTGGTTTACAGACTTGAGAGGAAGCTCCATGATGGCAGGGGAAAATGATGGCATGAGCAGAAGGTGATTCTTACCTTCTGGGCAACATCAGATGGACAGAAGGATGTGCCAAACACTGGCAAGGGGAAATTGGCTATAATACACATAAGCCCACCCCCAACAATCCACTGCCACCAGGAGGCATTAATTCCCAAATCGCCATCAACTGGGAACCTAGCATTCAGAACCCTAAGTTTATGGGGGACCCTTGAATCAAACCACCACTATATGTATATATGTATGATATATGTGTGTGTGTGTATATATGAATTTTTTGAGGTAGTATCTCACTCTAGCTCAGGCTGACCTGGAATTCACTATGTGGTCTTAGGCTGGCCTTGAACTCAAAGTGATCTCTTATTTCTGCCTCCAGACTGCTGGGATTAAGTGTGTACCATCATGCCTGGTAGAGTTGGGGGGAGTGGGTGGGTGCACCATGGCCTCTAGGCACTGTAAATGAGCTCTACACATATGTGCCAGTTTGTGTATCTGGCTTTATGTTGGTATTTGGGAATTAAACTCTGGTCGTTAGGTTTTATAGGCAAGTGCCTTAACCACTAAGCAATATCTCCAGTCTCTGACTTAAAAAATTTGTTTTTATTTACTTTTTATTTGAGAGAGAATATGTGAGTATGGGTGTGCCCACACTCAGCCCCCCACAGCTGCAAACAAACTCCAGATTCATGTACCACTTTTTGCATCTGGCTTTACATGGGTACTAGAGAATTGAATCCAGACTGGTAGGCTTTGCAAGCAAGCACCTTTAACCACTGAGCCTGATCTGACTTTTTAAAAATATTTTTATTTATTTGCAAGCAGATAGAGAGGCAGTGATCAAGAGAGAGAGAATGAGAGAAGAAATGCTTATGCCAGGGCCTCCTGCCATTGCAAACAAACTCCAGATGCATGTACCACTTCCTCCATGGTTTCACCTGGGCCTTGACTGAGATGCGGGGAGTGGCTTATCTCCTTGGATCTCACTACCTTCTGAAAAAGAAAAATAGGTTCTCCAATGGAGAGTGAAGTCAGCATAGGTTAAATTGCATAACTGGATAAGTGTTATTAATTTGGGGAGAGTTAGATGGATGTAGCCCCTCTCTTTTAGCCAAAGACTAGTGGGAGTTTGACATGGGTGAGCATTGTCTCCATAGGATTCAGACCTGGCTCCAAGTTCCAGATATGGATTTCTTTCCACTAAATGGATCTCTTAGCCAATCAGAAGGCCATTGGTTACCCACCAAGGCTGTGTGTCACCATTGCACTGGTGAGTGCTTCTTGTCAGGCTGGGTGTTGGATAGCTTAGACCCCTGCTTGCTCACACTGTTGTTGGCCACTTTCCTGCAATAGCTCATGGAGCACTTTCCAGCACTAGAGGGCTAACTGTCTGGGGACTGACTCTTCCAGATTCAAGCTAGGTCTCTGTGTTCTGTGCCAGCAGCATATGGTGTCTTCATCAATAGGGTCTTACTTTTTACCCCAGGCAGGAAATCAAGTGCTTTGACAGAAGCCTGTCTTGTTTTAGGGACCACATTAGCTCTCTCTAATCAATAGATCAATATGGGTAGCACCTGTTTCTAGTACTGCGAGTTACAGGTCAGAGCCAAAGGTTTTTAAGGTTAGGAAGGTTAGGCTTCATCCTACCCTCTCTAGGGCCCTTCATTTAGGGCATTCCCCCTATACTCCTGTTGACGGTGATACCTTTGAGTCTACTATCAAGGAGAAAGCTTTCTATGGTACCAGTTCATTTTGGGTTTAGTTTTGTGTTTATCCCCTCTCCGCTCTACTATTCCCCTCCCCGCCAAGCCCTTCCATCCCTATTGTCTGGACCTCAAGTTGCATATCCAGTATGCCACCAACTCAAGCTGATCCAGGTAAGGAATTGCAGATGAGTGACAACATGTGGCATTTGTCTTTCTCTGATTAGTTTGTTCACTGAGTATGATCTGTTCTAAGTCCATCCATTTCCCCACAAATTTTGTTGCAACATTTTTGTTACTGACAAGTAGAATTCCATTGTGTATATGTACCACAACTTCATTATCCATTTGTCTAATGATGAGCACCTGGGTTCATTCCAGTTCTTAGCTATTATGAATTGAGCAGCTATAAATGGTTGAGCAAATATCTCCATAGTGAAGCATGGAGCATTTAGGATAAATGTCCAGTAAGTGAATAGCTGGGTCTGTTGTTAGTTTTATATTTGTCTTTTTCATGAATCTCTGTATTGATTGACATAGTGGTTGTACAAGTTTGCATTCCCACCAACAGTCAATGAGGGTTCTTTTTCCCCCATATCCTCACCAACATTTGTTGTTGTTTGATTTTTTTGTTAATGATTGCCATCCTTACTGGAGTGAGGTGTAATCTCATAGTTGTCTTAATTTGCATCTCCTCTGAGAACTCCCTGTTCAGTTCTCTGCCTCATTTTTTTCAGTTGGTTGTTTGATTTTTTTTTTTATTGTTTAGGTTTTTTAAGTTCTTTGTAGTTTCTAGATATTATGCCTCTGTCAGTAACATAGCTGGTGAAAATTTTATGCTATTCTTTGGGTATTCTATTGGCTCTGCTTGTGGTATATTTGTCTATGCAAAACTTTTTAGCTTCATAAGGTCCCATTGGTTGAGAGATTGTTTAATTTCCTGGGCTACTGGGGTATTGTTCAAGAAGTCCTTCTCCACTCCTGTATCTTGGAGAGTTCCTCCTATTTTTTCTCTCGGTAGTTGAAGAGTTTTAGATCTTATATTAAGGTCTTTAATCCATTTGGACTTGAGTTTTGTGTATGGTGAGATCATTTTTCTACATGTGGTTATCTAATTTGTCTAGCACCATTTGTTGAAGATGCAATCTTTCCTCCATTCTATGTTATTGGCATCATTGTCAAAGATCAAGTAGCTATGAATGTTTGACCTAAGGTTTGGGTCCTCAATTCTGTTCCATTGATCTATACTTTTTTTATTTTTAGAGTTACTGGCTTTTTAAAAAAAAATTATTTATTTGAGAGCAGCAGACAGAGAAATAGGCAGATACAGAGAGAAAGAGACAGAGAAAGCGAGAGAATGGGTGCACCAGGGCCTCCACTGCAAACAAACTCCAGACATGCGCACCCCCTTGTGAATCAGGCTAATGTGGGTCCTGGGGAATCAAGCCTCGAACCTGAGTCTTTAGGCTTCACTGGCAAGCGCTTAACTGCTAAGTCATCTCTCCAGCCCTACATTTTTGTTTTTATGCCAGTACCATGCTGTTTTTGTTATTATGGCTTTGTAATATAGCTTTTGATCAGGTGTGGTGATAACTCCAGAGGTGTTTCTTTTGCTGTGAATATGTTTGGATATCCAAGGCCTACTGCCATTACATAGGAATTTTGAGATCATTTTTTCTATCTCTGTGAAGAATGATGCTGGATTTATTTTATTTTATTTTTATTTTTATTTTTTCAAGGTAGGGGCTCACTGTATCCCAAGCTGACCTGGAATTCACTGTGTAGTCTCAGGGTGGCCTTGAATTCACAGTGCTCCACCTACCTCTGCCTCCTTAGTGCTGGGATTAAAGGCATGCACCACCATGCCTGGCTTGATGCTGGAATTTTTATTGGTATTGCATTAAATGTCTCTCTATATATAGATTTTTGTTTTTGTTTTTTGAGGTAGGGTTTCATTGCCCTGGAACTCACTATATAGTCTCAGGTGGCCTTGAACTCATGGCAGTCATCCTACCTCTGCCTCCTGAGTGCTGGGATTAAAGGTGTGTGCCACCATGCTGGACTGGACTTTATTTGGGGGGAGGTTTTTGATTACCTTTTCAATATAGATGAATGTTATAGGTTTGTTTAAGAGACTAATCTGCTCTATTTAATTTTGGTAGGTGGTGTATGACTAGGAATTCATCTATTTCTTCCAGATTATCCGGTTGTGTGGAATATTAGGTTTGGAAGTATGTCCTGATGGTTCTTCTAATTTCACTGATGTCTGTTGTGTTCTTTCCCTTTTCATTTCTGATTCTGTTAATTTGAGACTTTTCTCTTTTGTTCTCTTTTTTCATTTGATCAAACTGGCCAAGGGTTTATCAGTCTTGTTTATTTTTTTTTTTTTTTCAAAGAACCAGCTCTTCATTTCATACATTTTCTTAGTTGTTTTCTTAGTTTCCAGTTCATGAATTTCTTCTCTGACCTTGAGTGTTTCTTTTCATCTGAAGCTCTTAGGGTTGGATTCTTCTTGTTTATCCAGTGCCTTTTGCTGAATGGCTAGGTTATTAATATGGGATCTCTCCATCTTTGTTATGCAGGCATTTAGTGCTGTGAACTTTTGCCTTAATTGTGTCCCATAAGTTTTGGTATGTTGTGTTTTCATTAATAGCAATTCTATAAGTATTAAAATTGTTTTTAAATTTCTTCCACAACCCATTCATTGTTTAAAAGTGTGTTGTTCAGTCTCTACGAGCTGGTGGAATTCCTGATATGTCTGTTGCTGTTAATTTCTAGCTTTAAAGCATTGTGATCTACTATGATGCAGGAAGTTATGTCAATTTTCCTGAATTTATGGAGGCATCTTTATGGCCTAATATATGATCTGTTTTAGAGAAGGGTCCATGGGCTGCTGAGAAGAACATGTGTTCTGTAGAGTTGGGGTGGAAAGTTCTATAGCTGTCTGTTAGGTTTAGTTGATGTATGGTGTTGTTAAGCTCTATTATTTCCCTGTTGATTTTCTGCTTGATCTGTCTATTGATGACAGTGGAGCATTGAAGTCCCTACTATGATGATGTTGGTGTTTATTTCTGTTTTATTGCCAAGTAAATTTTGTTTAATAAACTGTGGTGCACTTGTGTTAGGTGCATATAGATTTGTGATTGTGATGTACCTTATGTTGGATCATTCCCTTGATGAGTAAGAAGTTTTAGTTTCTTTTGGTTTGAAGTGTATTTAATCAGATATTTATATAGCAACACCTGCTTGTTTCTTATTTCCATTTGTTTGGAATTTCATTTTCCATCCTTTCACCCTGAGGAAGTATCTGTCTTTAGTGGGATTCTTTTTTCTCTTTTTAAGTTTTTGTTTTATTTTTATTTATTTATTTGAGAGCGATAGACAGAGAGAAAAAGAGGCAGATATAAGAGAGGATGGGTGCACTAGGTCCTCCAGCCACTGTAAACAAACTCCATGTGCGTGCATCCCCTTGTGCATCTGGCTAATGTGGGTCCTGGGAAATCAAGCCTTGAACGGGGGTCCTTAGGCTTCCCAGGCAACCACTTAACGACTAAGCCATCTCTTCAGCCCTTTATTGGGTTTCTTGAAGACAGCAGGGAGAAAGGTCCATTTTTCTGAGCCACCAGTTAACTTTTATCTTTTGATGGGCATTTAATATTTCAGGTTATAACTTTGAGGTTTGGGCTGGAGATATGGTTTACTCATCAAGCACTTGCCTGTGAAGCCTAAGGACCCTGGTTTGAAGCTCGATTCCCTAGGACCTACGTTAGCCAGATGCACAAGGTGGCACATGCATCTGGAGTTTGTTGCAGTGGCTGGAGGCCCTGATGCACCCATTCTCTCTTTCTCTCTGCCTGTTTCTTTGTGTCTGTCTTTTGCTCTCAAATAAATAAATAAAAATAACTGTTGAGGTTCGATTTAATCCCTGCCATGATGGGGTGCTTAATAGGACTAGGTGCTTTCCTGGGCTTTGTATGTTTTTTGAGCCTGGTTTAGTTTTGGTATTGTGATCTTCTTGCTGGCTCTTGAGATTAGTTGTTTCACTCTTCTGCATGGCGTATTCCCTGAAGTGTTCTCTGTAGGTTTGGCTTTGTGTTCATATAATTGTAGAGCTGACTTTTTTCATGGAATGTTTTCCTTTCACCATCTATTATAAAGGATACTTTTGCTGCATACCATAGTTTGGGTTGGAAGCCATAGTTTTTTAGACTTTGAAGTGGTCCATTCCAGACCCTTCTGGCTTTCAGGGTTTCCATTGAGAAATCTGACGTAATTCTGATGGGATTGCCTTTGTATGTAGTGAGTTGTTTCTCCCTTGCTGCTTATAATACTCTCTTTTTGTTCTCACTGTTAAGAGTTTTAACTGTGATATGCCTTGGAGAGTTTCTTCTTCAGTCCTGTCTGTTTGGTGGTCCATAAGCTTCTTGTATCTGGATGGGCCACTCTTTTGTGATATTGGAAACATTTTGTTCAATAATTTTGCTGAATATGTTCTTAATGCCTCTGGCCTGTATTTCTTCCCTTTCTGGTATACCCATGATCTGGGTATACCACAGTTCCTTTGTATTCTGTTCACATGATTTTTTGAACTTAGCAAACTTTTTGGATCAATTTCTTCTGTCTTGTCTTCCACATGTGTGATTCTGTTAGTGAGGGATTCTAGAGAGGTTTTAAAATACCTTATTTGGGTTTTTGTTTTCTGTCGTGTTATTTTGTATTATGTCCATCTCTTTTTTGAGGTATGATTTCAGTTTAAGATCTAATTTTCTTCTTGGAATTCATTCTTGTATTTGATCCTCTCTTCATTGAGCTTAATCAGCTGGTTATTGAGATCTTCTATTTGTTGACTCACTTTCAGTTCATTTATATCTCTTTTAGGGCTTCACTGGTTTTCTTCAAGTAAGTTAAGCCTACTGACAAAAATTGAGTGCTTTAAAAGATGATTCTGCTCAATTTCATTGATATTATTGTTAGTTCTTTGATGGTTTGCTTCCAGTTCAGTGATTCATTTGATCCAAGTCTCATTGGTTGTTGTGTTTTCATTTTGGGATTGAATTTCTGTTGGTTTTTCTATGATTTCACTGGAGGCTTCCCTTGTGGGATTAGGTATTCTTGGTGGGGCTTTCTCAGTTTTCTGACTTTTGTTGTTTTTGTTTTGTGTGTATGTGTTCTACCCATCTTGGGAAAATGTTTTATTCTATTGAGTTGAGGGGGAAGCAAGTATTCGTCCTTGTAGGATATTTAGGGAGTGTCCTGTTTTAAGTATGAACCAGATTGTTGTACAATGGGGTTATAACTGCAGATGTGCAGGTTGTGGAGATTGCAGGTGCATCAAATTACCTGGGAATTTGGGAGGTGGGGAACTAGGTGCTCTGGCCTACTCACTCCACTTGCATGCACTCTTCCGCACAAGGGAACCAGGGGTCAGGAAACCAGAAGTTGGGATGCTGGGGAGCCAGAGGCAAGAAGCCAGCTCCCACGGTAGCCTGTGACTCCTCTGGCTTAGGGAACAGGGATTTGGGGACCCAGGAGCCAGTCAGTCAGGAAGCCAGAGCAAACGTCCTGCTTCTACAGCACACACACAGGGACCAGGCCGCCCCAAGCCAGCAGCAGGGGTACCAGGACCAGGGAACTGGGAGCTCTGGGGTACTCACTGTGCCTGTGTACCAGGGGCAGTTCATTCAGGAAGATGGAGCAACAGACCTTCAGCAGTATGCCCATAGGGGCCATGCATCCCCAAGCCAGCATCAAGGGTACCAGGACCAGGGAACTGGAAGGCATGGAAGGAACTGGGATCTCTGGCCTACTCAGTTCGCATGCACCCTCCAGACCGTTACTTTTATTTTATTTTATTTTATTGTTTGAGATAGAGTCTCATTTTAGCCTAGGCTGACCTGGAACTCACTGTAGTTCAGGCTAGTTTTGAACTCCTGGTGATCTTCCTGCCTCAGTCTCCTAAGTGCTGGATTCAAAGGTACTATGCCCTGCATCTTCCTTACTTTTAAATTAACTTTGTTCAGGTTCTCAGGATGTGAGGATACAGTCAGTTTCTTTGCCAGAATATCACATGAACTGCCTCTAGCTCAGTTCCTGATAAAGCCATTTTCTTCTCTGGAGTCTCATGAGTCAAGCCATATCCACAGTTCTCAGCCTCCTGATCTTTCAAACTGCCACCAGAATGGCTCATTAAGCTTGATTATGGTGTTGTAAGGCTTCTCTAGTCCAGACTTTCAAGTCCTTCCATATTCTTCCCACAAACCAGTTCCAAATGACTAAGAACCACATTATCAGTTTTATTACACCACCAACCCCACTTTTTGGTACCAGTTTGCTGTATCAGTTAGCTTCTACTTGCTGGGGCAAAATACCTGATAAGCATCAGTTTAAGGGAGGATGGGTTTAATTCACCTTAAGGTTCTGGGCTATAGTTTGTCATGGTGGGGAAGGCATGGTGACAAGAGCTTGAAGCAGTGTGAAATGGGTCCACAATGAGGAAATAGAGGAAAAGGATGGATTCTCAGCTCACTTTCTCCTTTTTCCATATAGTTACAGGAACTCAGCCCATGGGATGGTACTGGCCACTTAGGGCATGTCCTCCCACCTGAACTAACCTAATTTAAAAAATACCTCACATTTGGCAGAGTGTTGGGTTACTTGGCTGGGCTCGGGGTTCTGTTCTAGGTAGCTGGGGCAGCTTGAGAGGGATGTTCTGGAAGAGGTAGAGCAGGATGCTCCTGAGTCCCGTTGCAGCCCCGAGTGAGCCTACGCTAATTTCCTTATATAATCAGTCCCTATGTAGCTAGTGTGGAGCCTGAGAGGATTATGACAATGTGGCAGGTGATGTGGGACCAGGGCACATGGAGTGGGGAAAGAGGGATTGAGGGACAGGTGAGGCAGGGATGGAGGGAAGTTCAACGATGTCCTGGCTGCCTTTCCTTGAGCCCTGCCAATGATGCTGTGAACACTGTATAATCTGAGTTCTGGGAACCAGGTGATGGAGATTGCTGAGCACAGATTAATGCCGAACAAAAAGAAAAGAAAAAAGAAAAAAATTTCCTCACCAGACATGACCAGATATTTTTGTCTGTAAGTGATTCTAATCCTGTCAGGTTGACAAACAGATATTAACTATCACAAAGGTCATTCTCAGAGTTACTCAGTCCAGGAGGGAATGTCTGTTTTGGCTCATGAGTTCATCAAATTCTTTCTGTGCAGACAGTTTGCTTCTCTCTCAGTGCTTGTTCTAAGGATTGGTATGAAGCTAACATGGGTTCTGGAGGACATCTACTTTGCATTTCCTTAACTATCAGCCTGTCCTACTGGGTTTTAAGGGATTTTCCTTAGTGATTTTACATATCCCCTTACCTTTCCTATCTCTTGTTATTCTCTCTCCAACCTTTCCCAGGGATCTTGAGGCAAGAGCACAGAATGAGTTCTTCCGAGCTTTCTTCAGGTTGCCAAGGAAAGAGAAGCTTCATGCTGTCGTGGACTGCTCCCTGTGGACGCCCTTCAGTCGCTGTCACACCGTGGGGCGGATGTTTGCCTCTGATCGCTACATCTGCTTTGCCAGCAGAGAGAATGGTTGCTGTAATGTTGTCCTTCCACTCAGAGAGGTAGACCCAGCCTTCCACTTCTATTTCTCTACTCTGTTCTTTCTGCAGAAGCCTGTATTACTACTTTTAACATTGGTGTGAGCAAATTCACACACACACACACACACACACACACACACACACACGTCAGGAAGGAAGGGCTTATTTCAGTTTACAGTTTGGGGTCACAGTCCATCATGCCAGGAAATGCATGGCAGCAGGAGCGTGAAGCAGAGCTGATCATATTGTCTGCAATTAGGAATCAGAAAGTTAAGAATGCTGAAGCTCAGCTATCTTTCTCCTTTTTATTCAGTCTTGGATCCCAGCCCATGAGCTGTACCACCTATAGTTAGGGAGGTTCCTCCCATTCCAATTAACGTAATCTAGACAAACCCCTCACAGATATACCAAGATTTGTTTTATGGTGATTCTAAATCCTGTTAAATTAACAACCAAACATTAATGATCACAAGTCCACCCTTGGTCAAGTTAATACTGAAACATACTCTTCCACATATCCCCATTCCATCTAAATGTAAAAGTCCACATAGGCTTTAATAGTTCTAATTCTGTACAAAAGCACATGTGCAGACTCAGGTAAATTCATAACTGTGAGCTCCTATAGCACTAGAAAGTAAGTTACCTGTTTCTAACATTCATCAATATGGAACATATGTTCCTAACCCAAAAGGGAAGAATGTCATAGCAAGGAATGATCAGAACAAAGAAAAACTGAAACCCAGCGGGGTGAACTCTGAATCTTGCAACTCTGTACCTGGCACCTGGACTCATGATGATATCTAATCTGGGCTCTAAAGTGCTTGGGCAGCTCCAGCCCTATAACTCTGATGGCCTGTAGCACTCATAGCCTCTCTCTTGGGGCAACTCCACTATGAATCTGCAGCTTTCTTCAGGAGACATTCTATGGCACTGACATCTCCCAACAATATAGGATATCCATTGCAACTTATGGCTCACTTCATAGTTTCATGCAGGTATCTTAGGGCCTCTTTGCAGGGACTCAGTAGCTCTCTGGTTCCATAATCCCGTCAATTTTGCATCTTTCATGCCTGTAAAACCTATATAACATGAATGATAAGACCAAGATTCAGCGGTGGCAGCCTTTTTATCTTCCAGGCAGGCTGACCTTGGAAAACTACTTCCCCAGGTGGTTGTGTTCTAGTAGAGAACCCCTTCAGTTTAGGCTTTTTCAAATGACTTTGGGTTTATATCAGATGGAACCTCCAGTGGGTGGATTTTTGCCCTTTAGACACAGTTTCTACTGTCCCAGAACAGTGCAGAAAGTTTTTGTTCAATGGTGTTGATCACTTTAACAATTATATCTTTCTCAAAACCAACCTCAATGCTATTCTGTCTTGAGATTTCATCTACCAAACAAGGTTGGTGTAAAGCAAATGATTGGGTTAAGCATCCCTCAAGTTACCAGGATTCAGACAAAATGTAGCCACTTTCTTTGACAGCATGTATTATGATCTGCCTCTAGCCCAGTTTCTGATAGAGTCCTTGTTTTTCTCTAAAATATCATGAGCTGGGCTACCAGTGTTCATGTTTTTCTCAGCATTCTGATTTTCCAAACTTTCACCAGAATGTCCCCTTAAGTTGTGCTTACATAATTCAAGGGCTTCTCTAACCCAAAGTTTCTAACTTCTCTACATTCCTCCTGAAAACTAGTTCTTAAGGCCTATAGATCACATGATCAGATTTATCACAGCAACAGCACAATTCTCAGAACCAATTTTCTGTATGAGTTACTTTACTTGTTGCTTTGACCAAATACCTAACAGGAAGCAGCTTAAGGAAGAGAGGGTTTTTTTGTTTTTGTTTTTGTTTTTTATTTTGGCTTACACTTTTGAGGAAAGGATAGTGGCAGGTTACCTGGTCACACTGCATCCACAGTCAGGGAGCACAAAGTGAGCAGTGCAGTGGGGCAAGGCTATAAAAACCTCACAGCCTTCCCCTGTTGATCCTTTTCCTCCAACAAGGCTTTACTTCCTAAAGGTTTTGGAACCTTCCCAGTGTCACCAGCTGCAGACCAGATGTTCACACATGTGAGTCTGTGTGGGTGTAGCAGACAGTTTAGGGTTTGCTGAGATGAACTTCCAGACCAGGCACAATTAGGGAGGAAAGGATATTTATTGATGCTTACTGATTCAGGGGAAGTTTCATAATGGCAGAAGAAGCTGGCCTTGCTTTCACAGGTCCAAGAAGAGAGGGAGAAGGAAGCCACAAGCTCAAAAGCCAAAATCATATAGCACATTTCAGGAACTCTAGGTGAAACTAGGCACTTTGCATATCTTTAGTTTGGAATTTCAAACCTTCCACCATAATTTAAGGTCTGCCAAGTGATACCTCCTCCAGCCAGGTGGCTGCAGATCCAAACTACAAACTAATAAAAACACTGAATATATTGGGGGCCATCTATTCAAATTACCACATTCCGCCTCTAGCTCCCAACAGATTCAAAACTATCACACATTGTGAATTGTACTCAGTCCAATTTCAAAGGTCCCCATAGTCTTTACCAACTTAATATAGTTCTAAAGTCCCACATATCATCTGAGATTTAAGATTGTCTCTTAGCTATGAGTCCTGTGAAATCAAACAGGTTATATACATTTAACATAAAGGCACATAGTAAACATTTTCAACTCGTATAAGGCATCAAGGAAACACTAGAACAATAAAGACTCAATCACCATCAAGCAAACATCAAACTTCTGCAGTTCAGGTTGAGTGACTGGCAGTCTCTGGACTTGCCAATGCCACCTTTCCAGCTGGGCTGAGTAGCCAAGGAAGACTTCCATCCCTATCTAATAGCCTCTATGGTAGACCTTGCACAGTTCTGATATATCTAAAATGTCTTTAGGTCTCCGTGCAAACCATAGTCCATCTTCCAAAGGCTCTTCCAGCCTATCAGGAAATCAGGCCCTACCACATACTGCATCTCAGCAGCAGCTTCTGGAACCATGTGCAATTCATGACCACTCCATATGTTTTTCTTGCTTCTAAAACTAATACCAGGTGTGCAGGGCACAGCCATATTCTTCATTCAGGGACAAAATAAATCATGACCTCAAAAAGCACATTCCTTCTTCAGTCAACTCTTTCCAAGAGTTTGCATTGTCTATCATAGTCTTTCCTCAGTCTTTCCTCATGGTCTTTCCATTGTTTTAATGTAAAGCATTTGGGCCATCTTCCTTAAGATTGTTAATGGGTTTCATAATAGCAGCTTCAGTAAAATAAAACTAGTCTCAGTGCGTGTAATTAACTTGCTTGAGGTTTTCCTACTTAAAATCTTAAATATTTCAGTTCAATATTTTTAGCCAAGTACATCAGTCCATTACAGATTTAATCTTGATCAAATTCTCTGGGAATGGGCAACAGAACGCAGCCAGCCCTTATGCTAGTAGCCCAGTTCCAACAAAGTCTCCTTCCCTTAGAGACCTCATAAGCCAAGCCTTCAAGTTCAATCCTCTCTGCAGTTAGCATTCTCAAACTCTCATCAGAATAGTCCATAATAGTTGGCCTACTGCTCCAGAAGGTATATTCAGTTGCAAGCACCAAATTTGTGCCCATTCCTCCAAAACAAAGGTTCCAAAAGACCAAAATCCACATAATCAGATTTATCTCATCCCACTTCTGACACCAACTTGTATTAGTCAAGGTTCTCTAGAGGAAAAGAACCAATAGAATGAATTGTATTAAAAGGGAATTTATTGGATGAGCTTATGGCAGTCCAACAAGAGCAGGTTGCAGGCCTGAGAGTCCAGGAACTCAGTAGCTGCTCAGTCACCAAGCTTGATGCCTCAGCAGTCCCAGTCCAGTACTGAAGGCCTGGAGGCTTCCTGGAGAGACATTGATCTTCAATCCACGCTGGTCTACAGTCCACACTGGAAAGCAGCAAGCAGCCAGGTAGGAGGTGGGCATACTTTCCTTCCCAGAGCTTCCTTAGATAAAGTCCACTCTGAGAGAGGCCACCCATTCTGGGGAAGGGCTCACCTTGGAGGAATGATTCCTCCTTTAGTCAATCCTCCTTGGAAGCAACCTCAGAGACCCACTTACAGTAATGTGTATGGATTCCTAAACAGATCAAGTCGACAAAAAACTTAACCATTGCAGTGGGACATTTTAAATTGAAACCATAGCATAACCTTTTGCCTTTTAGCCCATGTATTTGAGTCCTTTTCTGTGACTCTGATAAAATACTTCAGACTAGGTAAACTTATAAACAAAAGAAGTTTAGCTTATAGTTTTCAGACACAAGAACATGGTGCCAAGTTCCTGCTAAGCTCTGGTGGGGGCTCTTCATACATGGCATCATAGTGGCCAGAGACATCACATGGTGAGATAGGAAGCCAGAGAACAGAGAGGGACCAATCCTACTCTTTTTAATAAATACCTATCTTGTAGGGACTAACTAGGGCTTTGTGAAGGCTACATTAATCCTTTTTGAAGGTAATGTCCCTACAGACATAACTACTTCTCAGTAGACTCTACCTTTTAAGGTCTCATGGGAGACTAGGCTTCTAATCTGTGAGCCTTTAAGGACACACTGAAACTATATCAAACCATAGTATCTGGTGATGCTGCCTATGAAGTGGGCACTGGAATTCACCACATGGTTTTGCTGTGTAAAGATTGACAGGTAGATGACCAAGCTTTTGATGATGGCAGGGCCTGAATTGGCCTGTTACCAAACTGTTATTTCTTTTTCTGTTATTGCTGCAGTAGCCTGAAGTTTGCATTGAGGGAACAGTTACAAACAGAACCCACTAACCTCCACATTATTGATAATGCTATTATTAAAAAGTACATGTCTCACAATTAACAGTGTTCACAACATCTCTTAGGAGTAAATTTTCCTCTTTGCCCCCAGCCCCAAAAGAACAACGTATAAAAAGCTTCACCTTTAGGAAATAAGTCACAAATTTCTTGGTTTATATACTTTCCTAAAACTAGTTAATTTTTTGAAAATACGAGTCAAGTGCCTTTTTCCTATAGAATTCTGTAGCTCTTTTCTTGGAAATGGTAGACATAGCAGTTGTCTTCCCATTTCTGGGACACAAGTCCCAACCAGAAGCAGCTTATTGGAGGAAAGGATTTATTTTAGACATAGAATTTTGAGGGGGGGGGGAATTTCATCCTCCCTGTCATTCAGAGAACAGCATGTCAGCCCACCACAACCTTGCATATCCACAGCAGAGAGAGAAGTGCAGCAAGAGTGAGCTCGCACTCACACAGTGGGCTAGACCAATGAACCCCAGCAACATAACTCCTCTAGCAAGCTCCACCAACCAAGGGCTACACCTGCTGGGGACCAGGTAGGGTGCAAACTCACAAACAGCCGAGGCTGCGGGGACATTTTACATTCAAACCACCCTAGTAGACAAGGTGAGTTCACTCCAGATCCAAGCAGCTCCATCTTTTGCTTCCAGGTGTCCCTGCTGAGACTGTGCCCTCAACTCTGGCACATGTGGGCTTCTAGAGTCTCACTTCTTGTCCTGAGCACTGTTCTTGAGAAAACTCAGTTCTCACACTCATTATTTTGCAGTAAACGTGTTATTTCACAAAGTCTCATTTATATTTTGTTAATTTCATACACGTAGTTGATGCATTTTGGTCACATCCACTCCATTACCCTCTTATTCCCCTCCTACTCCTGGTATACACCCATTCTTCTTCTCAACTGGTCTTTCTTCTACTTTCACATTGAAAAAATTTTCTTTGTGTTTGACCAACTGAGTTTAATTGGGGTTGCTTACATGAGCCTGGGTTATTTACTGGACCTTGGGCAACTTACCAGTGGTTACACCTCCAAAAGGACTGGCTCCTTCTCCAAGTGAACATTAATTGCCAATAGTTTGTCAGGGAGGTGAGCCCCTCCCCCAACTATAATGCCGCTTTGGTGAACCCAATGTTATGTAGGCCATTTTACATGTATTCTTATCAGTGAAGTAAGAAATCTAGAAAATGCCTCACATTCTTCAAAATAATTTTTTCCAGCCATACATGGTAGCACACATCTTTAATTCCAGCAGAGGAAGGAAGATCACTGTTTGAGGCCAGCTTGAGACTAAAGAGTGAATTCCAGGTCAGCCTGGGCTAGAAGTTTAGTGGCATGCAGCATATCCTTCTTGTTATTTAGCCAACATCTCTAAAACTTTTTCAGCATCCTAACTGAACAACTATAACCTTATGAATTTGACTACCCTAGGTACCTTATACAAATTGAATCATGCAGTATTTCTCTTTGTATGACTGACTTATTCTACTTAGTATAACATCCTCAAATTTCATCCATGTTGTTAAATGTCCAAATTTCCCTTTGAAGGCCAAGTGATAACTCTTGGGTGTACCAAAGTTTCCTTAGCCCATGGATAGAATTTTGGGTTGCTGCCACCTTTCTGTGTTGGTGGGCCATGTACACTAAACCAGTCTTTGCAGAAGGCAGGTATTTTGTTTTGCCTTCTGTCCTGGGGTATTTCCTGAGTATGTAATCGAGAGCCTGCCTGGCTCCTTCCTTACTGACTGTGTGTCATCTTTGCCCCAGGTAGTGAGCATTGAGAAAATGGAGGACACGAGCCTATTGCCTAACCCCATCATTGTCAGCATCAGGAGCAAGATGGCCTTCCAGTTCATCGAGCTCAAGGACAGAGAAAACTTGGTGGACAGCCTGCTGGTGAGACTGAGGCAGACCCATGCCAACCATCCTGTGCATTATGACACCTCAGCTGGTGAGGATGACATGGTATGAACCTTCCCAGAGATGGCCTTCCATGGCTTCTTAGCACCTCCAAGGGAAGTGATATGAGGAAAATGTGTTGGAAATGTGGGTCATACGTCAGTGTGGTGCCACTTCTGATGCCCTGGGTGCCCTGAGTGGGTGCTTTGTGTATTAGAGGGGCTGATAGGAGATCACCTGCTTGGAGGGGTCAGTGGATGCCCCTACATGCTGTATGGATTGGAGGAGTTGACAGGGTACCTCTCTGCAGGTTAGAGAGGTAATTGGAGACACCTACACAACTTGGAATGAGTAATATCCCATCTCCAGAGTGACAAACAAGGGACATTATTTGGCATAGCTATAACCTGTTAAAAGAAGCTTTGTCATCCCTAAGTTTGGATAGCTATAAAAATGGATCTGATCGGGCTTCTGTGTGAGAATGAAAATACTTAGTAGCAGAGGCCAGTAAGTTAAAAAGGAGACATAAAGGGAAGAGAAAGGAAGGGAGGAGGGTACTTAATAGGTTGATATTGTATATATGTAAGTACAATGATTGAGATGGGGAGGTAATATGATGGAGAATGGAATTTCAAAGGGGAAAGTGTCAGGGGGAGGGAGGGAATTACCATGGGATTTTTTTTATAATCATGGAAAATGTTAATAAAAATTTAAAAATTAAAAAATAAATAAATAAAACATGAAAAAAATCATGAAGTTGTATTTGTTTTTGCCTCTGCAATGAACCAAGAATATAAGTTATTACCTTTTGCTAACCTCATGCAAAGGACAGGCACATTTCCAAAGAAAGGCTATCAAATTTTACTCACATGCTTCCTCGCTGAGGAAATAAATATCTTCTCATGTTTGGCCTAGACTGCAAGAACCCAAAATGTTATACAGTAAAATAAAATCTGCCTTCTGTGAGGCTTTTAAAATATTAAAAAAAAAAATGGATCTGAGCCGGGCATGGTAGTGCATGCCTTTAATCCAAACACTGGGGAGGCAGAGGTAGGAGGATCACCAAGAGTTTGAGGCCTCCCTGAGACTACATAGTGAATTCCAGGTCAGCCTGAGCTAGAATGAGACCCTACCTAAAAAAAACAAAACAAAACAAAATGGATCTGGATTTGCTGGGATCTCATCTGCTATGACTGTCTTTAAAACAAAAATTTTAAAAATATTTATTTATTTGAGAGGGGGGAATGGGTGTGCTAGGGCCTCTAGCCACTGCAAACAAACTCTACACACTTGTACTACCTTGTGTATCTGGCTTTATGTGGGTACAGGGGAATCGAATCCGGGTCCTTTGGCTTTGCAGACAAGGGCCTTAAGCTTATCTCTCTAGCCCTGAATTTTTATTTTTAATTGATGCAAAGTAATTGTGCATATCTTTCTCTCCATTTGTCTATTTATTATCCTCATAGGCTTCACCTGTGTTTTATTCAACGAGCATGTGCAGCGACAAGTTTGAAATGGTATCTTCTCCAAGTAGCAAGGAACGCGAGAAGGAAAAGAGCCCATTGCCACACCCTAAGCCCCTGACTGCAGTCTTCCAGCAATTGGGCAGCCAGAGCCCCGACTCCTGCCTGGTGAGTGAGGCGCCCCTTGCCTTGGGTGCAGGATGGGGGTGATGTTCTCTAAGGTGTTTGTTCACGGTGTCTGGGAGTGCCAGCTCTGCAGGGCCTTAGGTGTGGCTTGACCTAAGAGGCAGGAGTACCTCGACTTCTCTTCCCTCTTTTCTTCCTAGGTACCAAAGAGGGAAGCTGGCTCTTCCCCTGTCCTCTTAGTGGCTTTCTCCTGCCAATCTCACTGTGTGGATTGAGCAGCTAGCAGTGCTGTCCATAAGTCTTTCTTCTGCTAGCCAGGATGTTGGTGTGTCCCTCTGAAGAGATTCTGTTTTATTTCCTGGGATAAAGTGTTGCCTGCTTCTATTTTTGTTGAACTGAAAATATGTTTGCTACATTTACAGGATTTTTTTTTAATAGGGAAAATTTGAGGCAGTTGATGTGGAGCTGGTAAACACACTAGTAGGTGCACTGTGAGTGGGCAGGTAGGAAGCCGTGCTGCGGCCGCACCAGCTAGGGGTGGCCTCGAGCAGTGTTACCCTGCTGCTTCTCATCACTTGTCATCTTCAGTTGTCCAAGCGGAACCTTCTTACTTGCTTTCTATACAGAATTCAATTAAGAGTAAATTTCTCCCATGGTTCAACAGTGGACATTGAAAATAGCTGTGGATATCTTATTTATAAGGCCACAAACAAGAGCTGAGGAGATTGCTCATTTTTTAAAAGCATTTACTTGCAAAGTCTTCTGGCCAAGGTTCAATTCCCCAGCACTGATGTAAAACCACACAAAAAAGTGGCACATGCCCTGGTACATCTGTACTTAAATGCAAATAAAATAAAACTTTTTTTAAAAAAAGGACCATAAACATTGCTGTCATCTAGAGATAATTTCAAAGAACTCATTGTCTAAAAGAAAATAATGCTTTCCTTGGTTTTAAGAACGAGAGTTTTATTTTTTTCTTCAGGATTCAGATTTCCCTTTTTCAGGATGCTTGGCAGATTGTCATGCCTTCTTGCTCCCCACTGTTCTCTGAGCTGAAATGTGTTTTAGCAGTTGGCTCCATTTTTATACCACAAAGTGCCTTTTTCTAAGGTCCCCCTCCCACTATGCCCCACTCTCACATCTGATTTGGGCCGTTGTAGTACTTGGATGAACATGTTCTTATTATCAACCATGCAAAGGAAATTGCCCCCCCCCCCCCTTTTTTGGTCTTTCCAGGTAGGGCCTCACTCTCACTGTATCTTGGAAGGATTATTGGTTCCATCACGAGTCATGGGTGAGCTCTGGTAGCTTCTGTGTATGTTAATGACCATTTCCACTTCTATAGCAGTCCCGTGAGCAGATAAAAATCAGCCTGTGGAATGACCACTTCGTGGAGTATGGCAGGACTGTGTGTATGTTTCGCACTGAGAAGATCCGAAAGCTCGTGGCCATGGGAATCCCTGAATCTTTGCGAGGAAGGCTGTGGCTCCTTTTCTCAGGTGGGTCTCAATGTGCTCAGGCCTTGTGTTGTCCTTGCAGTGGACCCAAAAATAAGTCCTAATGTGAACAGGATATGCAGGTGAAGCCATTAGTCCTTAGATCATTTCTGTAAATCCCAAGTATGAACTTCAAAGCCCTTACTGAATTAGCCAGTTAGCCATGGGACCTCAGTCAAGTCGCCCAAGGCTTTCTTGGGAGACATGAGGTCTGGGTTCAGTTACTACCTCTTTCTTACCTGTGACTTTGTGAGCTGAGCATGGTGATGTCCTAGTACTCAGGAGGCTGGGCAGAAGTTCAGTAAGTTCCAGGGTAGTCTGGATTACACAGAAAGACCTTGCCTCCCTATTCCCCCAAAGAGAAAGATCCTACAAGTCTGTCTATAGTTCTAAGGATTCTTTTTAAAACTGTCTGGCATTTAGAAGCCCTGGCTCCATATTATGTCCTGTACTGCATAGACTTTTGAATTAGTTCTGTCCTGTACTGCATAGTTTTCTGTGCTGACACTGAAGCTTCTGTACTGCTTCAAAGCCATGATCTGTATTCCAGCCTCTACTGTAAATCATCTTATGCATCTTTTTACATCTGCCCACTAGTTAACTTTTGTTTTGTTTCTGTAAAACTTGATATCACTACTCAAGGTCTCTGAGCTCTGAGAGCTAACAATAATGAACAGGCCAAGATAAGGTATAAGAACTCTGAGCCATCAGAGCTCAAGGTCAAGGCTATGAAAGAGATTCCTGAGCCCACTCTGACATGAAAATAAACTGATTCTCCACTCGCAAAAAAAAAAAAAGAAAGGAAGAAAGAAAGAAAGAAAAAGAAAAGAAAAAAAAACTGTCTGGAAGTAAATATTTTTATTTTTTTATTTTTTATTTTTGTTTATTTATTTATATGAGAGAGATCAAGAGTGAAAGAGGCAGAGAGAGAGAGTGAGAGAGAGAGAATGGGCGCGCCAGGGCTTCCAGCCACTGCAAACGAACTCCAGATGCATGCACCCCCTTGTGCATCTGGCTAACGTGGGTCCTGGGGAATCGAGCCTTGAACCGGGGTCCTTAGGCCTCACAGGCAAGCGCTTAACCGCTAAGCCATCTCTCCAGCCCAAATAAATATTTTTAAAAAGAAGAAAAAAACAATTCTGGAAGTGAGGTCTGAGCATCTAGCTCATTTCGTAGAGTCCTTGCATAGCATGCAGCCCAGGGTCTGATCTCCAGCACTGCATAAAACTGGGCACGGTTGTGTACATATGTAATCCCAGCACTTAGGTAAAGGAAGGAAGATCAGAAGTTCAAGGTCATACTCAACCACATAGTGAGTTTGACAGTTAGTTCCCTTCCTACCTTCATGTCTTTGTGTGTCTGTGTGTCCCATGGAGTTAACTTAGGGTTGCTTACATGAACATGGGTGGGGAATTATTTACTCAATACAGGTAATTTACTATTGGCTACACCACTGAAGAACTTGACTCCCTCTCTTCTAGCCACAGTGAACCACCAGGAGCTCTGCTGGGAGAAGTGAGGTCTTATGAGGCCCCCTACCCCAATCTTTGAGGGATTGTTGACAAGCTCACTATTGTGCATGAAACCGCAATTGCTGTGAGTTTGTAAAGACTGTGTTGTGTCTAGAACACAGCATTTCACAGCACTCCTCCACATCCTCCAACTCTTGCATTCTTTCCATAATGTCTTTTCAATGTTCTTTGAACATTGAAGAGGGTGATACAGATATCCTGTTTAGGGCTACACACACACTAGTCACTTTTTCTCAGCACTTTTGCCAACTGTGTGCCTCTGCATTAACTTCTGCTCACTAAAAATGAAAGTTCTCAGATCAAAGCTGAGAGCAGCCCTCTCTATGGGTATAAACAAGAACATTTAGAAAGCAGTTTGACAACCCATGCATTTAGTGTAATAACAATAGTAGGTTCCCCTCCCATTTCCCAGGGCCAATGACCTTCTCAGCCAAAGGCTTTTGACCAGGTTTACCAGCACCAGGCAGAAATTCCCTCCTGTGGAGGAAGCCTCCGGTCCTCCTCAGAAAGTTACTGGTTACCCCGTAAGAGTCACCGTTGTACCAACAGGCAACAGGCACATCTTGCCTGCTAGTTCAGTAATGTAGATTACAGGGTTTGCCACCAGATAGCATTGATGACTTCTCTGGCTGTAGCCTGAATAGTTGCCCAATTGGGGCCCAGTCCTGGAATTATAGAAACCAGTCTTAGATTTGTTTACCCAAAAGTGGGCTAACTGCTTCTCATTTAAACAAAGGGTGAACCTGCTGCTTCTGCTGTTGCTGCTGTAGATTCCACCAACAGGCCTTCATTGGTGTTTTTTTTAAATTATTTATTTTATTTATTTATTTATTTGAAAGAGACAGAGAGAATGAGGCAGATAGAACTCCAGACATGTTGCACCCCCTTGTCCATCTGGCTAACGTGGGTCCTGGGGAATCAAGCCTTGAACCAGGGTCCTTAGGCTTCACAGGCAAGCACTTAACCACTAAGCTATCTCTCCAGCCCTATCTTTTAAATCTTTATCTGTTTGAGGGTGAGAGGGAGAGTGAATATGGATGCATCAGGACCTCCTGCCACTCCCGATGTATGCACCTTTTGGTGCATCTGGCTTTACATAGAGAAGGGGGAACTGAACCAGGCAGCAAACGCCTTTATCTGCTGGGCCATCTTCCCAGCCCCTAGATGATTGTCTTTTTCTCGTTGGTGTGTGTGTTGTGTCTATGTGTGCAGGTGTGCACGTGTTGTGGTGTGTGGGTCCTTGCCTTCCACTTTGGTTAAGGCGAGGTGTCTTGTTAGCACACAGCACTAGCCATGCTTGCTGGCCCACAGGCTCCAGGGTGATTCTGGCTCTAGCTCCCTTCTGGCCTTGGGTGGAGCAGGTGAAGTGGGGAGCACACATGATAGTGCTGCAGTATGTGGGTTCTGGAGGTCCCAACTTATGTTTTCACTCTTGCAAGGCAAATGCTTTATTCGTCGAGCCATCTCTCCAGCCCTGGGTTTTTGGTGTTCTTTTATAAATTCTACACATTAACTCCTTGTCAGATGTAGAGTTGGTCAAGATTTTCTCCCATTCTGTAGGCTGTCTCTTAGCTCTGCTGATGTTTCCTTTGCTGTGAAGAAGCTTTTTCATTTCATGTAATCCCATTGGTTAATTCTGGGGATTACTTCTTGTGATATTGGAGTCCTTTTTAGAATATCTTTGTCTACGCCTTTATCTTGAAGTGTTTTCCCTATGTTTTTTTTTTTTCTAGTATTTTCAAAATTTTGAATCTTACATTAAAAGCAATGATCAATTTTGTTAAACTTTTTTTTTATTTGTTTTTTTGAGGTAGGGTCTCACTCTAGCTCAGGCTGGCCTGGAATTCACTGTGTAGTCTCAGGGTTGCCTTGAACTCATGCCAATCCTACCTCTGTCTCCCGAGTGCTGGGATTAAAGGCGTGTGCCACCATGCTGGCCTCTTTTCATCTTTTTTTTTTTAATACCTATTTTTATTGACAACTTCCATAATTATAAACAATATCCCATGGTAATTCCCTCTCTACCCCCACTTTCGTCTTTGAAACTCCACTCTCCATCATATTTGAACTCTTAATCTCTTTCTTTTTTATTTTGAGGTTTTTTTTTTTTAAATTTTTGGGGGTGGTTTTTTTTCTCAAATTTTTATTAACATTTTCCATGATTATAAAAAATATCCTATGGTAATACCCTCCCTTCCCCCACCCCACTTTCCTCTTTGATATTCCATTCTCCATCATATCCTCTCCCCATATCAATCATTCTACTTACATATATGCAATACCAACCTATTAAGTACCCTCCTCCCTTCCTTTCTCTTCCCTTTATGTCTCCTTTTTAACTTACTGGCCTGTGATACTGAGTTTTTTCCTTCTCATGCAGAAGCCCAATCATCTGCAGCTAGGATCCACATATGAGGGAGAACATGTGGCACTTGGCTTTCTGGGCCTGGGTTACCTCACTTAGTATAATCCTTTGCAGATCCATTCATTTTTCTACAGACTTCATAACTTCATTTTTCTTTACCACTGAGTAGAACTCCATTGTATAAATGTGCCGTATCTTCATTATCCACTCATCAGTTGAGGGACATCTAGGCTGGTCCCATTTCCCAGCTATTATAAATTGAGCAGCAATAAACATGGTTGAGCACTTACTTCTAAGGAAATGAGATGAGTCCTTAGAATATACACCTAGGAGTGTTATAGCTGGATCATATGGTAGATCAATCTTTAGCTGTTTTAGGAACCTCCACACTGATTTCCACAATGGCTGGACCAGATTGCATTCCCACCAACAGTGTAGACATCCCCACATCCCCGCCGGCATTTATGATCATTTGTTTCCAATCTGACAGGAATGAGATGGCATCTCAATGTAGTTTTAATCTGCATTTCCCTGATGACTAGTGACATAGAACATTTTTTTAGATGCTTATATGCCATTCATATTTCTTCCTTTGAGAACTCTCTATTTAGCTCCATAGTCCATTTTTTGATTGGCTTGTTTGATTCCTTATTATTTAACTTTGAGTTCTTTGTATATCCTAGATATTAATCCTCTATCAGATATATAGCTGGTGAAGATTTTTTCCCATTCTGTAGGTTGCCTATTTGCTTTATTCACAGTGTCCTTTGCAGTGCAAAATCTTTGTAATTTCATGAGGTCCCAGTGATTAATCTGTGGTTTTATTGCCTGAGCAATTGGGGTTGTATTCAGAAAGTCTTTATCAAGACCAATATGTTGAAGGGTTTCCCTTACTTTTTCCTCTAGCAGTTTTAGAGTTTCCAGTCTGATGTTAAAGTCTTTAATCCATTTGGACTTAATTCTTGTGCATGGAGAGATAGAAGGATCTATTTTCAATCTTCTACAGATACATATCCAGTTTTCCCAACACCATTTGCTGAAGAGGCTGTCTGTTCTCCAGTGACTATTTTTGGCATTTTTATCGAATATCAGGTGGCTATAGCTACCTGGACTTACATCTGGGTCCTCTATTCTGTTCCATTGATCTACAAGTCTGCTTTTGTGCCAGTACCACACTGTTTTTGTTACTATGGCTCTGTACTATAGGTTAAAATCAGGTATGGTGATACCACCAGCCTTATTTTTGTTGCTCAGTATTATTTTAGATATTTGAGGTTTTTTGTGATTCCAAATGAATTTTTGGATTGTTTTTTCTGTTTCCATGAAGAATGCCTTTGGAATTTTGATGGGGATTGCATTAAATGTATAGATTGCTTTAGGTAAGATTGCCATTTTCACAATATTGACTCTTCCAATCCATGAACAAGGGATATTTTTCCACTTCCTAGTGTCTTCTGCAATTTCTTGCTTGAGTGTTTTAAAGTTCTCATTGTAGAGATTCTTTATTTCCTTGGTTAGGTTTATTCCAAAGTACTTTATTTTTTTTTTGATGCAATTGTGAATGGGAGTGATTCTCTGATTTCATCCTCTGTGTGTTTGTTGTTAGCATATATGAAGGCTACTGACTTCTGTGTATTTATTTAGTAACCTGCTACATGGCTATAGGTTTTTATCAGCTCTTAACAGTTTGCTGGTAGAGTCTTTAGGGTCTATTATATATAGAATCATGTCATCTGCAAATAATGATAACTTGATCTCTTCCTTTCCAATTTGTATCCTTTTTATGTGTGTCACTTGCCTTATTGCTATGGCTAAGACATCCAGAACTATATTAAATAAAAGTGGGGACAGTGGACACCCTTGTCTTGTTCCTGATTTTAGTGGAAAAGCTTCCAGTTTTTCCCCATTTAGTAATATGTTGGCTATAGACTTATCATAAATAGCCTTTATTTTATTGAGATATTTTCCTTTTATTCCCAGTCTCTGTAGGACTTTTATCATGAAGGGATGTTGTATTTTGTCAAACGCTTTCTCTGCGACTAATGAGATGATCATGTGATTTTTGTCCTTCAATCCATTTATATGTTGTATTACAGTTATAGATTTGTGTATTTTGAACCATCCCTGAATCTCTGGGATAAAGCCTACTTGGTCAGGGTGAATGATCTTTCTGATATATTCTTGTATTCTGTTTGCCAATATTTTGTTCAGAATTTTTACATCTATGTTCATGAGGGAGATTGGTCTGTAATTTTCTTTTTTTGTTCTATCTTTGTCTGGTTTTGGTAAGGGTGATGCTGGCTTCATAGAAGGAGTTTGGTTGAATTCCTTCTTTTACTATTTCCTAGAAAAGCTTAAGAAGCAATGGTGTTAGCTCTTCCTTGAAGGTCTGGTAAAATTCAGCAGTGTATCCATCTGTGCCTGGGCTTTTTTTAGTTGGGAGATTTTTGATAACTGTTCGGATCTCCATGCTTGTTATTGCTCTATTTAAGTGATTAACCACATCTTGATTTAATTTAGGTAGGTCATATAAATCAAGGAACTCATCTATTTCTTTCATATTTTCATATTTGTGGATTACATGCCTTTATAGTATATCCCTATGATTTTTTTGAATTTCTCTGGCATCTGTTGTGATGTTACCTTTTTCATCTCTAATTTTATTAATTTGTGTCTCTTCTCTCTTTCTTTTGGTCAGATTTGCTAAGGGTTTATCAATCTTGTTTATCCTTTCAAAGAACCAACTCTTTGTTTCATTAATTCTTTGGATTTTTTTTGTTGTTTCTATTTCATTAATTTCTGCCCTAATCTTTATTATTTCTTCCCGTCTACTGATTGTTGGTTTGCCTTGTTCTTCTCTTTCCAAGGATTTAAGGTGAAGCATTAGGTCATTTACTTGCCACCTTTCTAATTTCTTAATATAGGCACTTAAAGCTCTAAATTTACCTCTTAGAACTGTCTTCATTGTGTCCCAGAAATTTTGGTATGTTGTGTTCTCATTATTATTTGACTCTATAAATTTTTTGATTTCCTTCTTGATTTCTTCTTTGACCCATTCATCATTTAGTAGTGTATTATTTAGTTTCCATGATTTTGTGTATGTTCTATAGCCTTTCCTGCTATTGGTTTGTAGTTTGATTCCATTGTGATCAGAGAGAATACAAGGAATTATTTCAGTTTTCCTGTATTTGTTAAGATTTGCTTTGTGTCCTAATATATAGTCCATTTTAGAGAATGTTCCATGTGCTGCTGAAAAGAATGTATATTCTGCAGCATTTGGATGAAATGTCCTGTATATATCTGTTAGGTCCATTCCTTCTATGACCTCATTTGGTCCAGATGCCTCTCTGTTTATTTTTTCCTGGGATGAGAGTGGGGTGTTAAAGTCACCCACCACCACTGTGTTTGGTGTTATCTGTGACCTTAGTCCTAATAGTGTTTGTTTGATGAATTTGGGAGGCTGCATGTTAGGTGCATATATGTTTAGGATTGTAATGTCCTCCTGTTGGAGTGTGCCCTTAATCAATATAAAGTGGCCTTCCTTATCTTTCTTGACTAACGTTGGACTGAAGTGTACCTTGTCAGATATTAGGATAGCAACCCCTGCTTGTTTTCTAGGCCCATTTGCTTGAAACACCATTTTCCAACTTTTCACCCTAAGATCATGTCCATCCTTTGTAGAAAGGTGAGTTTCTTGGAGACAACAAATTGTAGGATCCTGCTTTTTAACCCAGTCTGCAAACCTGTATCTTTTGGTTGGGGCATTGAGGCCATTGATATTAAGTGATATTATTTAAAGGTGTGTATTTATGTTTGCCATTTTTTTTTTCTGTGGTTCCGGTTCTACCTTTGCTCTCTTGTGTTAATTAGTATTTGAGTATTGCTTGTTTTTTCCAGGTTCCTTATATGTGTGCTTTTTCTTCTCTTCAGCATGGAGGATTCTTTCAAGTATTTTATGTAGAGCTGGTTTTGTTTTCAAATACTCTTTTAGCCTGCTTTTGTCATGGAATGTCCTTTATTTCTCCATCTATTTGAATGGATAGCTTTGTAGGATAAAGTAACTTTGGTTGACTGTTGTTATCTTTCAGAATTTGGAATACATCACTCCAAGCCCTTCTGGCTTTTAAAGTTTGTATTGAGTAATCTGCTGTAATCCTGATGGGCTTGCCTTTGTAGGTATCTTGATTTTTCTCTCTGACTGCTTTCAATATTTTTCTTTGGATTGTGTGTTTGGTAGTTTGATTATAATATGGCGAGGAGAGGTTCTTTCCAGGTTTTGTCTGGCTGGTGTTCTAAAGGCTTCCTGTAACTGCATTGGCACCTCTTTCCCAATTTGGGGGAAGTTTTCTTCTATGATTTTGTTGAGGACACCTACTATGCCTTTGGAGTGAAATTCTTCCTCTTCTACTATGCCCTGAATTTTTATATTTGACCTTTTCATAGTGTCCTGAATATCTTGAAATTCCCATTCATACTTTTCTATTAGTTTCTCTTTCTTTTTGTTGGACTGTATTAGATCTGCCACCTGATCTTCTAGTTTAGATATTCTGTCCTCTCCTTCATCCATTCTATTGGTGAGATTTTCTAAAGAGTTTTTTTATTTCATTAACTGTGTTCTTCATTGCTAGTAATTCTGACTGGTTTTCCTTTATTATTTCTATTTCCTTATTTATGTTTTATATTGCTTTCTTTATTTCATTAAATTGGTGTCCTGCATCTTCTTTGATTCCTTTGATTTCTTCTTTGTTTTTTTGATTTGTTCTTTGACTTATTTGAACATATTTATAATCATTCTTTTGAAATCTTTCTCAGGCATTTCCTCCAACTCATTCTCATTGGAGGTCATCTCTGATGCATTAATACTTTTTGGTGGATTTATATTGTCTTGATTTGTGGTGTTTCTTGTGTTATAATGCATATATTTTTGCATCTTGGATTAAGTTAATGCTTGGATTTTCTAGTTTGCTGGGTATTATTAGCTGTATCAATTGATTTGATGTTATATATCTTCAGTGTAGGAGATTAAGATGCTAGCTGTGGCTAAAGTGTTCCAAGGGTTGAGTTTGCCTGCTATGGGAGTATTCAAGTAGGCTGAATGGAACAAAATACAGGTAGATTCTAAAATTTAACTAAATGCTGTATACATTCAATCAACAACAGCACCAAGTATCTATGAAAGAGTAGGTGTTATAACAACCAGATCCTCTATCAACAAAGAGGTTAAGATTTCTGGTTTGTTGAGGCTTCCAAGTCAGCTTGTGACCAAGTGAAACCCTTCCCTGGTGCAATCCAGTTACCTTTTTGGATGATTTTGGTCTCCATCAAATAGGGTGGCTGGGTCTCTGGACTGCTGTTCTGTTTTCTGGAGGTGGACACTGGCTTTCCCTGCGGGCCAAACCGAGCCTGGCAACTGTGGCCCTGCAGATGGGCACTCCCACTGCTGGAATCGCTGCTGTTGCTGCTGAAGCTACCGCTGCTGGGTTTGCCACTGCTGCTGCCAAAGCTGCCGCTGCTGCCTCTGCTGCTGGGCTGGAACTGCTGCTCCTGCTGCTGGAAGCCACTGTTGCCAGTGCCGCCTCTGCTGCTGCTGCTGTTGCTGCTGGAGCTGTGGCTTCCACCACCTTTCCCACTGTTGGAGCCATGGCGCCGCCACCGGAGCTGCTTCGGCCTGCCTGTGTGGGCTCTGCATGCTCTGCGACTCTCCTACTTCTTTGCTGCCGTTTTAATTTCTCATACACCTCACTTTTTAGTAAAAGTGTGTATTTTGCTGGGTTTTCTTTGGCTTTTCTTTGGTTCCTATCTTCATTGGTGTTTTTTATTGAACAGCAAAAAACAGTAATATGTGAGCATATTGAGCATTGCATGGACAAAGGGCAAGTAATTTTTAATTTTGAATAATCCTTTAAACTTTTTTTTAAAGCAAAGATTTAGGGGTATGATCTGTTGAACTTTGCTGATCCAGAACACACACACACACACACACACACACACACACACATATACATACACACAGACACACTCACTCACTCACTGTCTCCCTCTCAACCCCCCCCCCCCTCCATTCACAGATGTAACCACACAAAGCCCACCTGTTGTCTTCTGTGACAGCTCTGTGGGCAACTTGTTATTTGTAATGAGTGTTGTCTTCAGTGTGGTCAGCCTATTTCACTCATGCACACTTGTTCTGGGTCAGGAGTGCAACCAGGTCACGGAGGAAGTAGGGCAAAGAGCATGGCGTAAGGTCCGTCAGCAGCATCTCTTACACAGTCCCTGTCAATACTGGTCATCTCTGCTGTTCAGGGCGAAGGCCCACCAATGCAGTGGGAGCCCAGGCACATTGCTTCAGGCAGCTGGATCACATGGTTATCAGATTAACTTTGGGGCGAATTACAAGTCAGGAGTTTAGCAGAAAAGCTTCTCACAGCAGTATTCTCAGAAAAGTTATTTGTAAGGTCCATAAGAAACATTCCCACAAGGGGCTAGAGAGAAGGCTCCGTGTTTAATGTGCTTGTTATCCAAGGCTTAAGGCCTGAGCTCATCTCCCCACTACCATGTACAAGCCAGAAGCACAAAGTGGTACATGGGTTGGGAGTTCATTTGTAACTGCAAGAAGACCTGGCATGCCCATTCCTTAATATTCTTCTCTCTCCTTCTCCCTCTCTCTCTCTCTCTTTCTTTAGTAAGTAAATAAATTTTAAAAAAAATGGCCAGCTGTGGTAGCACACATCTTTAATCCCAACACTTGGGAGGCAGAGGTAGGAGGATTACAGTGAATTCAAGGCCACCCTGAGACTACATAGTGAAGTCCAGGTCAGCCTGGGCTACAGTGAGACCCTATCTCGAAAAGAAAAAAAAAACCAACCAAAAATTTTTTTAAAAGAAATATTCTCACAGTTCTTTCCCATAGTTCATTTGTACAGTTCATTGCAGCAGTTTGTTCTTATCCCCACACATAGTACTTTTTGGCACTGTAAAAGCTACCTGACACAGGTCTTGTGTTTTTGAACACACTCCATGGCCTTGGCCTTGGACTCTGCTCATTGATGCTTCTGTCATTACAGAGTCACCACCTCCTGCTTTCCAGCTTTTTTCTGCAGCTGCCTTTCAAAGACACATTGTGGAAGCCTTGCCTTGAAAAACTGTAAATGTCTTCTGTGTTGCTGTATTTAATAAAAGCAGTGTGTGTGCATAATGGAAAAGCAACACACATGGAGGAGGGAGAAAAGGTAGTGACATGACTTGTAATCCCAGCCACAAAAGCGACATCTGTTTATGTAAACACACACTTTTCATGTAGTGCTATATTTTCTCATGGGGTCTAGGAATAGCAGAACGTTCATGAAGGATTGTCTTTTCCTAATGCTCAAATGTTCCCTTTGGTGACAGAAAGACAACTGTAGTGTTCAAGTAACTACAGACACTAACAAAAATACTGTTTAGTACATGTGAGTGCCACGGTGGTGACAGACTCAGTCACTATGGGGATGTGACTGGAAAAAGAGTATTTTTACTATGCCTACTTAGAATTTGAAACCTTGTGTAGCCTTTGAAGCAGAATTGAGCACATTTCTGCTCCCCTTGGACCTCCATCTTGCTACAGGCTGAAACCACTGATACCAAAGGGCAAGTTAATGGACAGACTCCTCCTTCATCCCTAGTCACCACCTTGGGGCCCAGGCCTTGGCTGTGGTGGTGGGTGGCCATTGTGGAGATTTTCTCTCACTTGGTCACCTGCTTTGGATTACAACCTCAGAGTTGCATCTAAGCCACCATGGACCCTTAACAAAGGGTTGTTAGCTTTAATCCAGGTTGTGCTTCTCAAGTGCTTTGCACATAGCTGGTTGATAATTTTTTGTCCAGTTAATGTATAAAAATTATATGTGTGGGACTGGGAGATTGCTTATTGGTTAAGACACTTGCCTACAAAGCTAAAGGACCTAGGTTCGATTCCCCAGGACCCATGTAAGCCAGATGCAGAAGGTGGCACATGCATTTGGAACTCATCTGCTATGGCTGGAAGCCTGGGAATGCCCATTCTCTCTGTCTCTCAAATAAATCAATAAAAATAAAATATATTTTTAAAAATGTTTTTTAGCCGGGCGTGGTGGCGCACGCCTTTAATCCCAGCACTCGGGAGGCAGAGGTAGGAGGATCGCCATGAGTTCAAGGCCACCCTGAGATGACAGAGTTAATTCCAGGTCAGCCTGGACCAGAGTGAGACCCTACCTCGACAAAACCAAAAAAAAAAAAAAAAAAATGTTTTTTAAAAATTTGTGTATGTGCTTATATGTACACTCCATGTATGAAAGCATACTAATAAAGTTATTGCTTTTTATGTGTATGCTAGGGATTAAACCCAGAGCCTTGTTCAGCACATGCTCTACTACTAAGCTACACTCTAGCCTCTAAAAGCAATTTGTTCTATGAACTTTCCTTTTTCTATATAATGTTAAAACAACTACTTTCTTTTTTGTTGTTTTTTGACTAGGCTACCTGACAGAAATGAAGTCCTTTTGTGTGATATCAGAATATTTTATTTCTCTTATTGAGTAACCTGAGATCTCACTGGAGTCTTAGTGACACCATCCTGATAATCATTTTACCTTGATATGTTACTCTCTAATCTTCAGATGCTGTGACGGACCTAGCTTCACATCCTGGGTACTACGGGAATCTGGTAGAGCAGTCGCTGGGGCGATGCTGTCTGGTGACTGAAGAGATAGAACGGGACCTGCACCGCTCCCTACCTGAACATCCTGCCTTCCAGAATGAAACTGGAATTGCTGCCTTGAGGCGGGTGCTGACAGCCTATGCCCACCGGAACCCCAAGATTGGATACTGCCAGGTAAAGTGGTGTGGGAGCCCAGTAGTCTATCTGTGATGAACCAACCAGTCTTAAGCTCTGTTCCCAACCATCTAGGCCTCAGGACTGTTCTGCAAAGGTGCCATGTTTGGCCCTGAAGTAGACAGCTTCTGGTTCACTGAGATGAACTTCCAGACCAGGCACAGTTATGGAGGAAGGGATATTTATTGATGCTTACAGTTCCATAATGGCAGAAGTTGGCCCCTTCTTAAAGGACTAGGGAGAGAGAAAAAGAAAGAAATACCACATGGCACACTTCAGGAATCCCAACTAGGCATACTTTGTGTATCTTTAGATTGGAATTTCAAATCCACCCCCACACCTTAGGGCTGGACCGTAAGATCTGCCCAGTGATACCTCCTCCTGTCAGGTAGTTGCAGATCCAAACTACAACACAAAACACTGAGTATATTGGGGGCTATCCATTCATACTACCACAGGCCCCTTCTCAGAAACAGTGTACCAGAGAAGTGCTGAAGGAATTCAGCTTGATCCAAGCTGATCATAGGAGAGTTTTAAAAAATTTACCTAGTGCTTGAAAAGAGAAATTAACCTGGGGTTCACTGGCAGGATGGGGCAAACATCCCTCTGTAGTCCAGTGGAGATGGGATGGGATTACTGGAGTTGAGACCTCTGTAGAAATTTCAGGAAAGGCAATAGCAGTGCATTTGGGGAGGAAGGGATGATTGGGGCCTGATCCTTTTCCTGCCAGAAAATATGAGTGGAGGAAGAGGTTCTCTGAGTCATTCTAAGGGGAAGGATGCAGTCACTAAGCACAAAATAATAACCAGTAAGTTAGCTGGGCATAGTGGAATCCCATATGAGGGTGGCAGAGGTAGGAGGATCACTGTGAGTTTGAGGCCACTCTGAGACTACATAAAGAATTCCAGGTCGGCCTAGGCTAGAGCAAGACCCTACCTCAAAAAACCAAAACCAAACAACAACAAAAACCCCAATATGTTAAAGTAACAAACTCAACAGAAGACTGGGTTAGAGACAGTGACATTTAAGAATATATTTTATTTTCCTGTGAGCAAGCAAAATCAGTTGGTGAACAAAGTGTCTGAGTATATACTGAATGCATGTAGAATAGGTGGATTTGATCCAAACTTGAGGTCACATCCTAGCTCTTAATAGGTAGGAGATAGGACTGAATGTTGGCCAATTGCTCATTTGGGTGTTTCTGTGACGACCATGCCACAGCATAGCCATTCTACTTTCCAAGTGCCAGTAGAGTTGGCTTATACAATTTCTTTTGCCTACAAGATCTACTTTTGTGGATCACTTGTGCTTGCATATTTTTGTTTTTTGGTGCTGGGGTTCAAACCCAGGGCCATACATATGCTAGGCAGACTACAGAGGTAGGCCAGCAGTCCTGGGATTGTGTGGTTTTACTGTGTTTATGGCATCGGGTAGCCTGGTTATTAACTTGTCTCCTCTGTGATCCTCCGAGCAGTCCATGAATATCCTGACCTCCGTGTTACTGCTGTATGCCAAGGAGGAAGAAGCCTTTTGGCTATTGGTTGCTGTGTGCGAGCGGATGCTGCCCGATTACTTCAACCACAGAGTAATTGGTAAACTGTCTCCCTTTCTCTTCCTGTGTATCGGGGGAGTGAAAACATAGCCTGGAGGGACAGTCATCATTGGCCCTGCTCATAAGCTCCCTCCATTCCATTCAGTTCAGCCAGTGTCTGCATAAACACAGTCTGAAATCTTGAACTTACAAAATGAACTGAGAGAATTTTCTGTGCTGATGTAGCAGTATAGTGAAACCAGGTAACTCAAATAAGCTCCTGCAGATTTTGGATTAAGACCAAATACTTTTAGAGAGATTGCTGAGTTTATAAGAAGGAAGGAAAAGTCTCTAGGTCCAAGAAACAGATCAAAGTACGAAAGCAAGAGTGCCTTTACATGAATGCTGTGGCCTGCCTCTGGTAACCATCCTCTGATTACCAAGTGAGCGTGTGCAAAGGAGGAAGGTGGGACAGTGCTGGAGACTCGTGGCCTACACTGAGAGAGATCGCTTGGTAACTGCCGGGCCTGGTAAGAGTCCATTTGTGTTTCTGTGATGAAGTACTGGATGATGGTTACTTATACAGCAGCAGGTTTACTTAGCTTCCAGTGCTGGAGGTTGAAGACATGGTGCTTGTATCAGTTTAGTGCTAGTGAGGCCCCAGTGGAAGCACATGTTGGGGCCTCATCTCCAGCCAGGAGGAAGAGAGAGCTGGATGAGGCCAAGTTTGTTCCTTTATGGCTTATCAGGAGAACTGCCTCCCCCTCACCACAACCTAAGCCTCTTTCACTAATGCCAACTTGGCATTACACTTTGGATTGGGTCACTATTCAACGCTTTTAAAAAGCAGGGCTTGGGCTGGAGAGATGGCTTAGCGGTTGAGCGCTTGCCTGTGAAGCCTAAGTACCTCGGTTTGTGGCTCGATTCCCCAGGACCCATGTTAGCCAGATGCACAAGAGGTTGCATGCATCTGGAGTTTGTTTGCAGTGACTGAAGACTCTGGCGTGGCCATTCTCTTTCTCTCCCTCTCTCTATCTGCCTCTTTCTCTCTCTCTCTCTCTCTGTCGTTCTCAAATAAATACATAAAAGTAAACAATTTAAAAAAAAAAAAAAAAACCTGTTGCCCTACAGCCTGCACTGGAACATCTTTGCTGATGCTGACATTTGAATGTGTTTTGTCTCGGTGATCCAACCACTTTCTATTAAAGAAAGTAACGTAACCATTATTTGCATCTGGGGACACTCTTTTTGGGGTACTTCCTAGTACCTAGAGATGTAGGTTGTCTAAAATCAGGTGCAGTGTGGTGACAGAACAAAAGAACTGACTAGATACAGAAGCCCAGGCAGGAAGAAGGTACACTTGAAACTGTGTCCTAAGACCTAAAGTGTCTGTCACTGGACAAGGAAGAAAGAGAAAGAGTTCTGTGTGTGTGGTTGGCTAGGAAGGAAGTGAGGCATTGTGCTTTTTGGACACAAGTGTACCTTTAATGAATGACCATTTTCACTGGCTTCTTTCATTGCCTGAGTGGGCTCACTTCCCTTTTCCTTGTGTGTGTGTTAGGTGGCACAATGTACTGAATATCAAGGGATGAATAGAATGGTGGGAAACATGTCAAAGTACTTGTTAGCCAGTATTGCTCTGTGACTTAACTCAGCAGTGGCTAAACCCTTTGTAACAGTGTATGTGACTGCCCTGAGGCAGGATGGAATATCTGGGACATACCCATCACCACTTCTGCTCCTCTTCCATAGGCAATGCTTGATGCTGGTTTTTATCACCTAAGGTGAATTTGGCCTATTCTTGAACTTTATATGAGTGAATTCTTTTATACCTGGCTCCCTCATATGAAGTCTGAGACAGGCTACTACCTTGGTGTGTGCCAACACTTTGACCCTCAGTGTCCCTGAATACTATGTCATTAGGTTCATACTATGATTTGCCTGTCCAGTCTCTGCTGATAGACATTTGAGTTTCTTCTACTTTGGGTCTGTGATGAATAAAGTTGCAATAGACATTCATGCAAAAGAGTTGAGTATTAGTTGAGTATTTCCCTACAAGGGTTGTTGGGCTGTATGGGTTTAGAAGTATATTTTAACTTAATAAGAAATTGTCAAGCCAGGTGTGGTGGTGCACACCTTTAATCCCAGCACTTGGGAGGCATAGGCAGGAGGACTGCAGTGAGTTTGAGGCCACCCTCAGATGCATAGTAAATTCTAGGTCAGCCTGAGCTAGAGTGAAACCCTACCTCGAAAAACTGAAGGAAAAAAAAAAACAAAAACAAAAACAGAAAGAAAAGAAATCATCAGTTTTCCAAAGTGTGTATCAGGGGATTACTTAACTATTTCATATTAGTAGTGTGTGAGAGTTAATGTCCTTGCTACTACTTGGAATTGTCTGTATTATTAATATTAGCCATGCTTCTGAGTTAGAAATTGTATTTATTGTAGGAACTTTAATTAGCATTTTTTAGGCAATTAATGATTTTGAACATTTCTTTGTGATTACTGATCATTTACTTATCATCCCTTTTGAACATTCAAATATTTGCCTTCTTAAATAGAAATCTGGGACCTGGGCATGGTGGCGCACGCCTTTAATCCCAGCACTCGGGAGGCAGAAGTAGGAGGATTGCCATGAGTTCCAGGCCACACTGAGACTACATAGTGAATTCAGGTCAGCCTGGGCTAGAGCGAGACCCTACCTCAAAATACAAGCAAATAAATACATAAATAAATGAAACTTTGGGCTGGACAGATGGCTTAGCACTTAAGGCACTTGCCTACAAAGTCTAAGGACACAGGTTTGATTCCCTAGTACACACATAAGCCAGATACACAATGTAGCACATGAGACTGAAGTTCATTTGCAATGGCCAGAGGCCCTGGCACACCCATTCTCTCTCTTACTCCTTTGTATGTGTGTGTGTGTGTGTGTGTGTGTCTCAAATAAATAAATATTTAAAAAACACAAGAAAGTTGGTGTTGCCTTCTTACAAATTTATAAGAGTTTACTTTAAATACAAGGCATTTGTCAAATAGCTGAATTGTGTAGGGTCTCACTCTAGCCCAGGCTGACCTGGAATTCCCTATGTAGTCTCAGGCTGGCCACAAATTGATGGCAGTCCTCCTGCATGTGCCACCATGCGTGGCTGCATTTTTTGTTTTTTGCTTATTTTATTTTTAATTTATTTATTTGAGACCAACAGAGAGAGAGAGAGAATGGGTGCGCCAGGGCCTCCAGCCACTGCAAATGAACTCCAAATGTGTGCGCCCCCTTGTACATCTGGCTAACGTTGGTCTTGGAGAATCATGCCTTGAACCAGGGTCCTTAGGCTTCACTGGCAAGCGCTTAACCGCTAAGTCGTCTCTCCAGCCCTGCTTATTTTATTTATTTGAGTGAAAGAGAGAGAAAGAATGAGGCAGAGAGAGGGAGAGAGAAGGGATGTGCCAGGGCCTTCAGCTGCTGCAAACAAACTTCAGATGTATATGCCACCTTGTGCATCTGGTTTATGTGGGTCCTGGGGAATTGAACCTGTGTTCTTTGGCTTTTTAGGCAAGTGCCTTAACCAGTCCGCCCATCCCTGCATTTTTTTTTTTTAAAATGATGTCTTTTGAAGAGCAGTAAATTTTAGTTTTGGTAAAGTCCATGTACAATTTTTTTTTCCTTTTTTTTTTTTTTTTTTTTTTTTTTTTGGTTTTCGAGGTAAGGTCTCACTCTAGCCCAGGCTGACCTGGAATTCCCTATGGAGTCTCAGGGTGGCCTCGAACTCACAGTGATCCTCCTACCTCTGCCTCCCGAGTGCTGGGATTAAAGGCGTGCGCCACCACGCCCGGCTGCATCTACAATTTTTTTATGGTTAATACATTTCATGTCTTAAGTTATTTTACTTTGTTCCCATGTTTTGTTCTAGAAGTTCTGTATTGAGTTTTTGCACTTAGCTCTGCATTCCAATCTATTGTGTTTGTCTATATATATGAGGTAGGGGTTGAAGATTCCATACCTACTGGTATACAGATGATCCCAAGCACTAATTTTTTCAGAAGAAGCGTCTCACTATAGCTCAGGCTAACCTGGAACTCAAGGCAATCCTCCTACCTCAGCACTCCTTACCCCTGAGTGCTGAGATTAAATGTGTGAGCCACCATGTCTGGCTTTAAGCACTTTTTTTTGTTTTTATTTTTGTTTTTGTTTTTCAAGGTAGGGTCTCCCTCTAGCCCAGGATGACATGGAAATCACTCTGTATTCTCAAGGTGGCCTTGAACTCATGGTGATCCTCCTACCTCTGCCTTCCAAGTGCTGGGATTAAAGGCGTGTGCCACAATGCCCGGCCTTAAGCACTATTTTTTTAAAATTTTTTTTGGTTTATTTTTATGTATTTACTTGAGAGCGACAGACAGAGAAAGAGGCAGAGAGAGAGAGACAGGAGGGCGTGTCAGGGCTTCCAGCCATTGCAGACGAATTCCAGATATGTGTGCCCCCTGTGCATCTGGCTAACATGGGTCCTAGGGAATCGAGCCTCGAACCAGGGTCTTTAGGCTTCACAGGCAAGTGCTTAGCTGCTAAGCCATCTCTCCAGCCCTTAAGCACTATTTTTTAAAAAGACTTTCCTTTATACATCAAACTACCTTGGTCAAAATGTAAAAACTGGGCTGGAGAGATGGATTAGTTCTTAAAGTACTTGCCCGCAAAGCCAAAGGACCCAGGTTTGACTTCCCAGGACCCACATAAGCCAGATTTACAAGGTGGTGCATGTGTCTGAAGTTCGGTTGCAGCAGCTGGAGGCCCTGATGTACCAATTCCACCCCCCCCCCCGCCTCTTTCTCTCTCAAATAAATACAAATAAAATATTTGTAAAATGTCAAAAGTCAGTGCACCAAGTACACCAAGTATGGTTCCTTGTCTGGCCTCAAATTCTTGCTCTTTGCTTCTAGTCAAATTAGGATAGGTTTAATGCAGGCTAAGTTTAGAGCATGTGAACTTTCCCCATTAGAGCATTGTCCCTTCCTGTTGCAGGGGCCCAGGTGGACCAGTCCGTCTTTGAGGAGCTCATCAAGGACCACCTCCCAGAGCTGGCAGAGCACCTGAATGACCTCTCAGCCCTGGCCTCCATCTCCCTCTCATGGTTCCTGACTCTGTTCCTCAGCATCATGCCCCTGGAGAGTGCGGTGAATGTTGTGGATTGCTTCTTCTACGATGGGATCAAAGCCATCTTCCAGCTGGGGCTGGCTGTGCTGGAAGCCAATGCTGAGGAGCTGTGCAGCAGCAAGGACGATGGCCAGGCCCTGATGATCCTCAGCAGGTGGGCTCCAGCCACTGCTCCTGTGGTCCCTGGGAATCAGACAAGTTGCAGGTGGGGCCCTGCAAGACCACAGGCAGAGGCTGGGCTGTGGCATGTGTTCCAGATCTGTGGAAGCTTTGTGTTCCACTCTACCACTTGCTACTTTTCAGCCTGTGGGCTCCCCAGAGCCAGTCTGCCATGTGGCAGTGTCATTAGGATGGGGTGAAGAGTGCCATCTTCCCTTATCTGCTTCACTAAGAGTTCAAAGAGAATAGAGCTGTAAGTGATTTTTTCTAAGATGAAATGTCTTGAGTCTTAAATGGATTCACAGTGGCCTTAAATAGGGCAGAAGGCCACCAGGAAATGCTGGCCTCAGGAAGCCTCCTCTAGGTTTCAGATGCTATGTATGAGGATAAGTGGGCTACAGCGAAAAGTCACATTAGGTTGAGCACCAGAACCTGGGTCCGTGAGTGCCAAAGGTGAGTCAAATGACACTTGATAGGTGGTTTCTTTTCCAAATATGACAGGAGCTTAAAACTGTCCATGTGCACCATTTGTACTGACTTCACTGGGCAGTTGCAGGACCCATAAGCCTGGCTTTAGGAGTGTCATCCCTGGTATCTATAGTGACATGCCTTGCCTTCCTCCAGGTGTTAGAGCCTGAATGTGCACTGGTATGTCCCATGCTCCTGTGCAGGTAGTGGGTGCTCTGTAGTCCTCAGATGAGTGGAGATACGGGCTTTAACTGTGGGGTGTCCTCAGGTTTCTAGATCACATTAAGAATGAAGACAGCCCAGGGCCCCGCATTGGCAGCCACCATGCCTTTTTCTCTGATGACCAGGAGCCCTACCCTGTGACTGACATTACCGACCTGATCCGGGACTCCTATGAGGTACAGGAGCCCCTGTTCCATCTCCTTGTGCTCCTTCCTGTTGGAAGTACCTGGGATGTAGACATGGAGGGAGGCTCCTATGCTATTTCCTACTTCTTTGGGCACAGCAGGCACTGTGGTCTCTTGTGTCCCTGCAGAAATTCGGAAACCAGTCTGTGGAACAGATTGAGCACCTGCGCTGCAAGCACAGGATCAGGGTCCTGCAAGGCCACGAGGATACCACGAAGCAGAATGTGGTGAGCAGAGCATGCCTGCCATAGGACCTGTGGGGTTTGAGAGCTAGCCTGGGAGTGCAGCTCACACCGGTCATGTAACGGAAGGCCAGTGTCCTCCCCCTTCCTCCTTCCCTGCCTTACGCCCTCCCTTCCTCCCTCCCCAAACAAACTTAGAGCCACTATGCAAGTAGAAAAAGCATGAGGTCTTTAGAGTCAGATTGTGAGCAGTTAACTATTAAGGAGCCTCAGTTCCTCCAGTTATAAAAGGGGGACAACGGCCATGGTTTAGTAGTACATGAAGTAGGGTGTACAAAATGCCCTGGTGAGCATTGTCATTTAGAAACATCTGTCCATGCTGAGTCTCTGCAGCTTTTCAACCTCCCTTCAAGCTTGGTGCATTGTTGCAGGGGCACCTTGTATGAATTAGGAAGAGGTTGAAGACAAAATATCTAAGATGCTGTAACCCAATCTTTGTGCTAGAAGGGAGCAGATGTACTCAATGAGTGATAAGTGTACTTGCATAAGTGCCCCCCACTAGGAGAGAGTCCCATCCTCCCTAAGATCCTCCCAGGGGTGCAGGCCTGGCATCCACTTCAGCATTGTTTATTCTTTCCCTAAGCTCCGTGTTGTTATTCCAGAAGTCTCCATTCTTCCTGAAGACCTAGAGGAACTCTACGACTTATTCAAGGTATGGAAGTCTGGGAAGATGAGAGTCCTGGGCCTCTCAGGACCCAGTCTGCCTGTGGTGGTTGTGAGGCTACAGGAGGGGTTTGCCCTCCACCTCTGTGGCAGCAGACTGGAGCAGGCCTGCCTACTTGCTTCTACCCAGAACTTCTCATCCCAATCCTCTGGCATCAGATCGGTGCCTCTTCCATGGTGTTGATTTTCTGGAACCCAGCCTCAGCTTGGCATGTGTAAGGGAGGAGCCAGTTTGCTCCCTGGACATGCAGGCAGGCTTGTGTGACCCCTGTACTTAACTAGCAGCCGTGTTGGTGGAGTGTCCTTGGTGTCATGGTCCAATCCTCACTGTTCCACACTGAGCAGATGAACTCCAGTTCCTAGTCCACAGCACACGTGTACACATTTTTATATTATATGGCTGCCCTTCAGCTAGTTCATGTATTTTCCCATGCTTCTGTCATCAAGACTCTTCCATGCCAGAGAAACGTATCTTTTTGGAAGGGGGTTAGGTACTGGGGATAGAGCTAGAGCCTTGGGATTGTTAGGCAAGTGTTCTATCTACTCAGCCATACCCATAACCTTTGAAAAGTTTTTAATGTATCTGTGAACTCTGTAGATACTGTGGTAGTGAGGCTTGCACCCAAGACCTTGCACTTAGTTTTATTTTAGTCTTTTATTTTTGAGACGGTCTCACTAAGTTGCCCAGGCTGGTTTAGAAGTTGTAATCCTCTTGCCTCAGCCTCCCTTCTCCAGGAGTTATGATTGCAGGCATGCACCACCACACCTAGCTCTTGGCTTTTCTTTTTCTTTAATATTTATTTATTTGGAAACACACACAGAGAGAGAATAGGTATGCCAGGGCTTCTTGCCGCTGCAAACATCCTTCAAATGCATGTGCCACTTTCTCGTCACTGTTTTTTGATACCTTTATTGTACTGGCAATAATATAGTAAACCAGTTTTCAAATTCTCTGATATTTAGCTAGAGTTCCAGGCTTTGCTATATAATCCACCCTGTAAAGCACATCTTCAGGTCCTTAGCTAGAACTGTTTCTGCTTGAAAATGGGGAAGGCAGCCAGGCGGAGTGGCGCACGCCTTTAATCCCAGCACTTGGGAGGTAGAGGTAGGAGGATCACCATGAGCTTAAGGCCACCTGAGACTACTTAGTGAATTCCAGGTCAGGTTGGGCTAGAGTGAGACCCTACCTCAGAAAAAAAAAAAAAAAGGGAAAGAATTGAAGAAAAGAAAAAGAAAATGGGGAAGGCAGAACAGGAAGCACTTAGCTGAAAGCCTGGCTTCCAGGATTCTGGCTGGGGCACCCTGAGCCCCTTTCACTTCCGAGCTCAGGCGCAGATTGCCACAGCCCCAGCACACAGCTCTTGAGGGCTTCAGCAGAGGAGATCAGGGCAGCCCAGGTCCTCTGCAGGCCTTGAGTGAGCCTTTACCAGCAGGCACAGAAGGGATTTGGTTGAGAGGTTCCCAGTAGCTTGTTGCCTAATGAGCAGGATGTGAGGTGAGAACTGTTTGCAAATTTTATCGCTTCCTTTGTCGCATGAAAACAAGATACAAGGTTAAAGGCTACCTAGTATTCCAACCATATAACTCCTCAGGCTTTTTAAAAAGGAAAATAGAGAATATCAGAAACAAAAACAGGGAAAGAAATTACGAAGCCCTTTTGAAAAAATCATTTATTTAGGAATGTTTCCAATTTGACAAAACAGGAAACATTTTAAATCTGAATTTCTAAAATGTAAAGGATGGCTTTAAATTAATAATAAGATTGAGCCAGGTGTGGTGGTGTACACCTTTAATCCCAATACTCAGGAGGTACATGTAGGAGGATCACTGTGAGTTCCCGGCCACGCTGAGACTACATAGTGAGTTCCAGATCTGGGCTAGAATGAGACCCTACCTCAAAAACCCAAAAATAATAATTAATAAAACTGAATTTTTGTTACATATCAACATATCATTCTTTTTTGGTTTTTCGAGGTAGGATCTCACCCTAGTCCAGGCTGACCTGGAATTCACAATGTATTCTCAGGGTGGCCTCGAACTCATGATGATCCTCTGCCTCCTGAGTGCTGGGATTAAAGGCGTGCGCCACCACGCCCAGCTAACATATCATTCTTTATAGGAAAGAGTACTTACTGGAGGCCAGAACTGACATTGTTTCCTGCCTGTTTTTCCTGTGAAAGATGAACAATGTTGGCACTTCAATAAAATTTGTGATTAGCTCTACAAGATGTTGACTTAAATAGGGCTTAACCACAAACAAAGATAAAAACTACAGACAAAGTTTCCAAAATGCACTTCCAAAGGAAGTTCAAGTACAATAGTGTGGTGCTCATGAGGTTTGATCCCAATGGACAAGCAGAGGTGTACCTCCTTTATGAGTCTGTACCAGACATGCACCTCCTACCTTCTCAGATACTCTCCCCATACCCTTCACTTTCTCTTTCTCTGAACTTCATGACTATTATATTGTGTGCATTTTAAAAGTCCAGGCATGGTAGCACATGCCTTTATACCAGCAGCAGAAGTAGGAGGATCACTGTCAGTTTAAGGCCACCCAGAGAATACATAGTGAATTTCAGGTCAGCCTGAACTAGAGCAAAACCCTGCCTTGAAAAACCTTTAAAAAAAATGCAAAAGTCAAATATTTATCCAGGCATGATGGTGCATGCCTTTATTCCCAGCACTTGGGAGGCAGTGGTAGGAGGATCGCCATGAGTTTGAGGCCACCCTGAGAATACATAGTGAATTCCAGGTTAGTCTGTGCTAGAGTGAGACCCTAACTCAAAAAAAAAAAAAATTAAATGCTCAAGTCCTGTGGGGCATAATGTCTTCTAGTTGAGTTTTACATGCTTTTTGTTGTTGTTGTTTGGGTTTTTTGTTTTGTTTTATTTTGCTTTTCAAGGCAGGGTCTCATTCTAGCTCAGGCTGAACTGGAATTCACTATGTAGTCTCAGGTTGGCCTTGAATTCTCGGCAACCCTCCTACCTCTACCTCCCAAGTGCTAGGATTAAAAGCATGTGCCACCATTCCTGATTTTCCTGCATTTCTTATCCTTTGAGTCAGAATTGCTTTATCAAGCAAAGGGCCACATAGAAATATCCTTACACACTGTTTTCTTTTTGTTTGTTGTGCATGTGTCTATGTGTGTGTGTGTAGTATATATAGTGTGGGTGAAGTGTATATGTGTGTCTGTGTGTGTGTGGAGATGCATGCACCCTATACAGAGGTAGTGTCTCCTCTACTGCTAGTCCACATTATTTCTCTAAGACAATGCTTCTCACTGAACCTGCTTTTAGTTTGTTTGTTTTTAAATATTTTTATTTTTATTCATTTATTTGAGAGAGAGATAAAGAGGCAGAGAGAGGCAGAGGAAAGAATGGGCACACCAGGGCCTCCATCCACTGCAAATGAACTACAGATGCATGCACCAACTTGTGCATCTGGCTTATTTTTGGTCAGGCTGATTGACCAGCAAGCCCCAATAATTCTGGTCTCCACCTCCACCCCACAGGACTAGGGTTACAGGCATGTCTTCTAGTCCCAGCTTTTTGTTTTGTTTTCTTTTTTGGTTTTTTACAAGATAGGGTCTCTCTTTCTAGCCCAGGCTGACCTGGAATTCGCTGTGTAGTCTCAGGTTGGCCTCAAACTCATGGCAATTCTCCTACTTCTGCCTCCTAAGTGCTGGGACTAAAGGCATGCACCACCATGCTGGGCTATTCCCAACTTTTTACCTAAGTGCTGGGATAGCCCTTTTGCCTGTGAAGATAGCACTTTTACCCACTGAGCCATTTCCGCAGTCCCCTTACCCTGTTTACTAACTACATGATATTCATTGTTAAGAGTCCATGTCCTCTTTCATTCCCTCCTTTGCTAATCTTGGGCTGCATAGGGATGACCATCCTATATGCTAGTAAGTAGTAGTGGTCCCTGACCCACCACCTCATTACTCTTCCCATGAAAAGCACTTAGGAGGTGGAGACAAGAAAATCAGGAGTTTCAGATTAGGTTGGGCTACAAAGTGAGGTCCTGTTTCGATAAACCAAGGCAGTCTGTAGCTCAGGCAGTGGAAGAGCACTAGACAAGATCTCGAGCTTGAGCTCTAGTACCAACACAAACATATAAGGAATGATGTGGTTGGTAGTGACAGAATTCATCTTTTACCTTTAAACAATGCTTTAACTTTTAACTTTCCAAGCCTCGGTCTGTGATTCCGCATTGTCTCTCAGCTGAAAACAACTTCAATGATCCACCTCTCCAGGTTGGATATGAGCAGTATAAATATATTTCAATGTCTTAAGCTTTCCCAGAGACATCTGAGGCCTCCACCTGTGTCTGATACATTCCATAGACATGTGCTTACTAATTATGAGCCAAATTCATCCACGATTGCTGGATGATTATGCCCTAGAGAGCATTTGATTTCCTTCCATATAGGCTTCATACAACTTTTGTTTTTAAAATTTAATTGAAAGACATAAAACAAAGAAAGCTGTGCCTACTTTCAGCATTAAAATAGAAGAAGAAACTTTAAAAAAAAAATTTTATTAACATTTTCCATGATTACAAAATATCCCATGGTAATTCCCTCCCTCCCCGCCCCCAAGGAAGAAACTTTTTAAACAGGAAATGCAAGTGCTTTGCTGCCCTTCTTTGTACAGGTAATAACTGTTGATGTGGTGGAGGGCCTCCCCCACCCCCTTAAAAGCATCTATCTAGAGATAATCAGATGGACACAGTGCTCACATTCAGATAACTCACTTTCAGCGTTCACTTTGCTATACATAGTGACCTAGGACCTTTTTTGTATTTGAGCATACATTACAGACTTTTTGCTACATCAATTATCCATGGAGCTCTTTCTTTGTAAAAGATTGCAGTTTCCTTGTTGGGCAGAACCTGATTAGTGGCCATCTTCCTTTTGAGGGATATTTATGCTATTTTCAGCTTTTGCTATTGTATACACAGCACACTATGCATTTATCTGGGCCCAGTGCTATTATCTCTGTGAGATGAATTTTTGATTTGGGTTATGGGAGATACACATACAAAGCTTTAGTTAATACTACTGAAGTAGTTTTGGTTTTTCAAATTGCAGCCCCACTGATTGTGCCCAAGAGGGTTCATTACCCATACTCTTATTTCCATCTAGCATTTAAAAAAAATGTTTGTTCTAATGAATTTGGATACCCTTTCATAAGGTTATTGACTAATTGCTGGCTTTTGAGCTCCTGTTCAGATCCTTTGCCTGTATTTATGAGTATAGAAACTAGCCTATACATTATAGCCATTTCCTTCTAGGCAGCACTTTATGGATTTTTTGGCATGAAAGTACACTAATACACATGAAAATTTATGTTCTGTCTGTCAGTTTTGAAAATGGATAGTTACTGGAACTTTGTTTCACATTTAAATTGAATGTGGTGTCTTGTGGTGTTGGAGACTGGAGAATCCCTGGACCTCATTGCTTCAATGAACTTTTTAAAATTTCACACAGAAAATTTATTGTGCTTCTGAGTGTATGTATGCGTACACATGTGTGTTTGGTGGCTATTTTCAGAATGTGGTTGCAGGGGGCTGGAGAGATGGCTTAGTGTTTAAGGCACTTGCCTGCAAAGCCAAAGGACCCAGGTTCGATTCCCCAGTACCCACATAAAGCCAGATGCACAAGGTGGTATGTGCATCTGGAGCTTGTTTTCAGTGGCTGGAGGCCCTAGTACACCCATTTTCACTCTCTGTCTATGAAATATATAAATAAATAGAATCAATTTTTTTAAAAGAATGGGGTCACAGGGAATATGATACTAAAGTTACAGTAGTATTTTGCCTTGCATCCTCCAGCATTGGTACCCATTTGTCCCATTCTTAGATAGAGCACATTGACATAGTAAAGAACTCGGCAGTTGTTGGATAATATTTTAGGTTCTTGCCAATTAAGAAATCTTGGGAGGGCTGAAGAGATGGCTTAGCGGTTAAGTGCTTGCTTATGAAGTCTAAGGTCCCCATTCAAGGCTCAATTCCCCAGTAGCCACGTAAGCCAGATGCACAAGGAAACATGCATCTGTAGTTCGTTTGCAGTGGCTTGAGGCCCTAGTGTGCCCATTCTCTTTCTCTGTCTTTCTCTTTCTCTCTCTCTGCCTCTTTCTCTGTCACTCTCAAATAAATAAAAATAAACAAAAATTTTAAAAATATTTAAAAAAAAAGAAATCTTGGGAGCTGTATTGTGAGCACACACATCTGAAGAGGCTGGGTCACAGAGCTAGTGTTTTGTTTAGTAAAGTCTCAAGACCTCAACATGACTTTAAGATGTTTTAGCTTTTAAGCTTACTAATATATCCATGGACACAATTCTTAAAGTATAAGAAGAAAGCAGTAAGGAGTCTTGCTTCTGTCTTTGAGTCACCACCCTCTTCTTCCTGCCCTACAGGTAGCCAGTGTTACTAGCTCCTTCCATATCCTGTAAATTTATCCAATCCTTTGTGACTTAAGTAAGGATTTTCAGTGAAAAAAACTACAATTAAAAAAATCAGGGCTGCCAACAATACACTCCCTCCAGGAGGCATTAATTCCCAAATCTCCATCTGCTGGGAACCTAGCATTCAGAACACCTAAGTTTATGGGGGATACCTGAATTAAAACACCTCAGATGGCTTAGCAGTTAGGTGCTAGCCTGCAAAGCCAAAGGAACCAGGTTCAATTCCCCAGGACCCACGTTAGCCAGATGCACAAGGTGGAGCATGCATCTGGAGTTCGTTTACAGTGGCTGGAGGCCCTAGTACATCCATTCTCTTTCTCTCCCTCTTTCTGTCAAATAAATAAAAATAAAATATGAAAAAAAAAATCAGGGCTGGAGAGATAGCTTAGCAGTTAAGGCACTTGCCTGCAAAGCCAAAGGACCCCGGTTCGATTCCCTGGCACCCATGTAGTCAAGATGCACAAAGTAACACATGCATCTAGAGTTAGTTTGCAGTCGCTGTGGACTCTACCAGGCCCATTCTCTTTTTCTCTATCTGCCTCCTTACCTTTCTTGCTCAAATAAGTAAATAAATAAATATGCTTAATAAAAAATCTTACTCATTGAAACTATGATAACTGAACTGCACATTAAAAATTGGGTAAGATGGTAAATGTTGTGTCATGTATACTTTACCACAAAGGTGTGGATAAGGGAAATACAAGTGGTGATGTAATATCTTTTTCACATGTCTGTTTTACTCAATTAGTCACATTTTCTGAGGCAAAGCAGCCATCAGAGAGAGCTGTATTGTCTTTAAGAGTGCAGCTTCTCAGGGTACCTCTGGTGGCTCTCTGCCACATCTCTTCTCTCCCCTTTCTTTTTAAGAGAGAGCACATGATGAGCTGTTACTGGGAGCAGCCCAGGCCTGTGACCCCGCGCCATGACCCCAGCCGGCCCTATGCGGAGCAGTACCGCATTGATGCTCGGCAGTTTGCACACCTGTTCCAGCTGGTCTCACCGTGGACCTGTGGGCCACACACAGAGATCCTTGCTGAGAGAACATTCAGGCTCCTGGATGACAACATGGACCAGCTCATGGAATTCAAGGCCTTTGTGAGCTGTCTTGGTATGACTAAGGTCTTTACTATATTGAGTTGATTTGGGGTGTATTTGTGAACAGGTAAGGATTGTGGGACCATCATGTCCACGTAGTGCAGTGCATTTGCAACTGGCCTGACATCATTTTGTGATTTAAAAATTTCTAAGTACAGCCTTCTCTCAGGGCCATCTTTCTGCTTCTTTATAGGGCATAGGGAGAGGCACCCAGGCTCTCAGCAAACAAGCACCCTGCATGTGACCATGGCTTACAGGGAACCATGTTCCTAGCCTATGTCTATAAAGTTAAAAATTTTTTAAAAACATAAGGCCAGACAACATTCATGAGTTTACTCTTTGCTCTTAACAGTTTTATTTCTCAGCTGATATCCCTCTAGGGTGGGGGTTCTGGGAGCAACAAGCCCTGGCAATTACTGAGTTGTCTCTCCATGTGAGTCATGACAAGTGCACTTTTAACATTTTTACCCCATTTTTCTGTTTTTAATTTTTGCAGATATCATGTATAATGGAGAAATGAATGAGAAAATTAAGCTGTTGTATCGGCTGCATATCCCTCCAGGTAAGAGAATCCAGCAGGGAAATTGGACTTGGCTCTGCTTCAACACATCGGCTTTGCTTTTACATTTCATTTAGATGTGGGACAACAAATGTGTCCTGTTTAGGGTTCCAGATAAGATTTCAAGAACTGGGGCTGGAGAGATGATTCAGAGGTTAAGGCTCTTGTCTGTGAAGCCTGAAGACCCAAATTCGATTCTCCAGGACCCATGTAAGCCAGATGCACAAGGTGCCATATGCATCTGGACTTTGTTTGCAGTAGCTGGTGGCCCTGGTGTCCCTGTTCTCCCTCTTTCCTCTGTCTGTTTCTGCTCAAAAAAACAACAAAACAAAAATGTATTGCATGGCTATGGCAAGGGTTTTCAGCGTTGCCAAACCTGACTGTGCTTTAGAGTAACAAGATTTTTCAAAGTTTTCGGTCTCATCAGTTTAGGTCTGTATTCTGTTTTGAATTGATTTTGTGCAGGGTGAGACTCTAATATCATTCTTCTATATGTAGATACACAGTTGTTCTAGCACCATTTGTTGAAAAGGCTGTCTTTTTTCTAAAGTATGCTTTTGACATTTTTGTTAAAACTTGTTGAGTGTAGCTGTGTGGGTTTATTTCTAGGGCCTCTATCCCATTCCATGTGTCTGTGTGCTTTTGTGTTAGCAGCACGCCATGTTTGATACTGTATCTGTGTAATAGCATTTGAGGCCACGTCATTGAGATGCCTCTTGCATTGCTCTTTCTGCTTATGATTGCTTTGTCTATTCAGGGTCTTCTGTGCAAAAATATGAATTTTAGGATTATTCTAGTTCTTTGAAAAGAATATCATTGATATATAATATTCAAATTTGATGAGCATTACACTGAATCTATAGATCATATTTGGTAATACAGCCATTTTTACAAAGTTAATTCTGCCTGTCCATGGCATGGAAGTCTTTTCATTTTCTAGAATTCTCAATTTCTTTACTCATTGTTTTAAGGTTATTATTGTACAAGTCTTTCACCTCCATCAGGTTTATTCTAGTTTTATGTTTTAGCACTCACTGTGAATATAAGTCTTTTCCTGATTTCTTTCTCAGCAACTTCATTGGCATAGAAAAAGACTGCTGGGTTTTATGTGATGATTTTGTATCCTGCTTTGTTGCTGAAAGAACCTGTAGCTTTGTGGTAGAGTCATTAAGGTCTTTTAAGAATAGGACCATGCACTGGTTGTGGTGGCATGTCAGTAGGATATTGTTGAAGAGGCAGAGGCAGGAGGATCAGGAGTTGGAAGGCAGCCTGGGCTACACATTTTAGCTGGGTGTGGTGGCTCACAACTTTAATCCCAGCCCTCAGGAGGCAGAAGTAGGAGGATTGCCTTGAGTTCAAGGCCACCCTGAGACTACATAGTGAATTCCAGGTCATCCTGAACTAAAGCAAGACTCTGCCTCAAAAAAGAAAAAGAAAATAGGATCATAAGCCAGGCACGGTGGTGCACACCTTTATTCTCATCACTCAGGAGGCAGAGGTAGGAGGATTGCTATAAGTTCTAGGCCACCCTGAACTACATAGTGAATTTCAGGTCAGCCTGTGCTATACAGCAAGACCCTACCTTGAAAATCAAAATCTGTAAACAAAAAAAAAAAAATTTTAATTGAAAAATACAATAAGATGAAAAAAACCAGAAATGTAGTAAAAAGAAATAACCAGGGGAAAACAAGCGCCAAAGAACTCAGGAAAAAGAGATGAAGCATTTAGAGCAGCTTCTCTGTGGGACATTGAAAATCGGAGACTGCCTGTTATATGCAGGGTGCAGGGCTGAACTGGACTTGTCCTTCTGTGCTCTGTGCTGATGTTGGGCCTGGGGTCTTCACCTAGTCATTTCTCTTCTTTGCACACTGGAGGCCTCTGCTGGTCGCTCTTAGCTTTGCAGTCCACTGCCTGCCCTCCTGCAGGAAGAACCACTGTCTTAGCAGATTTGAGGGCTGAGAGCTGTGGGCTTGTCCTGAGGGCCACCGGACTTATCTTTAGAAGGGGGTTTCTGCTTTCCTTCTTGCTAGGGACTGCCATTGGAGCTGTGTTTGGTTTGGCTTCCTGCAGTGTACTGCCATCTTTTTCCTGGCACTCTTTTGTCTATCACTCACTTTGTGAACTTCCAAAGCTCTTACTCTTCCTTCCTTTGAGACGAAGTCTGTTCTGTCTTTAAAAAAAAAATTGTGGACTGGAGAAATGGCTTAGCAGTTAAGGCACTTGCCAGCAAAGCCTAAGGACCCAGGTTCGATTCCCCAGGACCCACATAAGCCAGATGCACATGGTTGGTGCATGCATCTGGAGTTTGTTTGCAGTGGCTAGAGGCCCTGTGCCCATTCTCTCTGTCTCATAAATAAATAAAGATAAAATATTTTTAAAGTCATATTTCTTTTTTTAAAGACTTGTTTTTGTGTATTTATTAAAGAGAGGGGAGAGAGAGAGAGAGAAAGAATGAGGGTGTCAGGGCCTCTAGCCACTGCAAACAGACTCCAGATGCATGCGCCACCATGTGCATCTGGCTTACTTGGGACCTTGAGAATCACACCTGGGTCCTTAGGCTTAGCAGGCATGTGCCTTAACCACTAAGAAATCTTTCTAGCCCAAGATGAAATATTTTTTTAAAATATTGTTGGTGGTGGTGTGGTGCATGCATGTTTGTGTGTGTATGTGCGCACACATGTGCGTGTGTTAGAGTTGATGATGTGGTATATGCATGTGTGTGTTCATGCATGTGTATGTGTTCATGAGGCCAGAGGACAACCTGGGGTGCCATCCTAAGGTACAATGTCCACTTCTTTTTTAAACAGTGTCACTAATTTGGCTAGACTGGCTAGGCAGCAAACTCTAAGGACCTGCCTGCTTCCTCCTCCTCCCTTCCCATTTCTGGGATTACAAGCATGCACCATGTCTGGCACTTATGAGTGAGTTCTGGGAATCAGGTTTGAGCCCTCATGACAAGAGGCAAGGCACTTTACCCACTGGGCCATCTCCCACCCAGTTTACCCTTTCTTATTCTCATGCTTCTCCTTAAACAAGATGACGTGGTGGTAGGTCCTAGTTTTGCCATTTTACCTGGAAGTTTGAGCTTTTTTCCGTGGTGAGATCCTTAATATGAGAAAGTATTTGCATTGTGAATCTAGTCACATTAACTAAAAACATGTCAACATTACATTTGCAATGAGGGAAAGTTAACACACAGAAAGATCACATGCTTGAAGTGCGGTCAGAAGTGCTGTATTGAAACATTCAAGTCCTCAGGAGTGACAAGAAGGGACTGTGAATGTTGGCATATGCTCCTAATCCTGGCACTCAGGAAGCAGAGGCAGGAGGGAGGCTTGTGATTTTGAGGCCAGCCTGGACTACATACAAAACACCACCACTAAGTATACCGACACTTTGCTTCACAGTCTTGTTCAAATAGTTTCTCACTGGTGATGACAATCTCTTTTGAAAAAAGAACTGCATGCATATAGTCATTTCAAATACTAATATGAGACATCATAGCAAATTCCAAGTATGCTAGGATTTCAGTAGTGTTTTATCACTTAGCACTTTATTTTTTGGAAGTTATTAGTTAAAATGAAACTGTTTTCCACACCTATGCAGTACAGTTGGAAATTGTCTGCTTTTCCAGGAATACCTGCAGGGAGGATCGGCACTGATCCACCCAACCGCAGGTTTAATAGAACGTTCATCTCAAACAGGACCAAAGACAGAGGATATGGTCACTTCTAATTACAAGTCTGGCACTCACTGTAGTATCGGTTTTTCACTTTTTGGCCATCTTTTTTTAATGGTTATCCTAGGAGAGAATGCTGTAGATAACTCTGTAAGCTCCCACTTTTAAATATTTTTATTTTTTTATTTTTTATTTGAGAGAGGGAAAAGGGCAGAGAAAGAGAGAGAATGGGTATGCCAGGACCTTCAGCCACTGCAGACGAACTCCAGATGTATTTTCCCCCTTTGTGCATCTGGCTTACAAGAGTCCTGGGGAATTGAACCGGGGTCCTTTGGCTTTGTAGGCAAATGTCTTAACCGCTAAGCCATTTCTCCAGCCCCTGTAAGTTCCTACTTTTGATACTGTGCAAAAATATCTACTGGAACCCAAGAACCTGAGGCATCCTTACATTGCTCTAAGGACCAGAGCATTGTTTGGCATGGCCTAAGTCACATATGAAGAAAGTCACCCAGATAAACGGAAGCAGGTAAGCTAAGCAGTAAGCCAGGATGAAGACTGCCCACTGAAAATGGAAACTCTCATTCTTAACATTTCTCTGGAGAAGACAGTGATTCTGAAATGAACTGAGGAAATTTGCCTACGTCAACTTCTCACAGAAAGCACAGTGATAGCGTCCATTCCAGCTCAACAATGTAGGCAGTACCACCATCAGCTGCATCAGAAATGATACCAGGCAGGCTGGAGAGATGGATTAGCAGTTAAGGCGCTTGCCTGCAAAGCCAAAGGACTTAGGTCCTGGGGAGGACCCACATAAGCCAGATGCACAAAGGGGTGCACATATCTGGAATTCCTTTGTAGTGGCTGGAAGCCCTGGCACACCCATTCTTTCTCTCTACCTATTTCTATCTCTCTCTTTCTCAAATAAATAAATGAATAAAAATATTAAGAAAAAAACAATACCAGGCACATTGGATTCGACCAAAGATCTGTTCTTGCTTTGGGTTGCGATCTCAGAGACATCTGAAGATTTTTGAAAAAAAGTTGAGTGTAAACCTCAAACCACAACAAAACACCCCTTTTGTGTAAAACGCCTTTCAAGGGTTGAGAGCATGGCTTAGTGGTAGAGCCCTTGCTTAGTATGCAGTAGGCTCTGAGTTCAATCCCCAGTACTGCAAAAGCCCTTTTTCAAGAAAAGAAATCTTGGGTGCTGAAAATCCTTTATACTGTCCAAACAGTTTAGAAGGCCCTAGTTGGATTAATGAGCTCTGTCTCCAGTAGTCACTGCATTTCACATGACTTTTCGTAGAGTCAACAGAAAGAAACAAACAGATCAGGTCAGATTTTCCTATCTATGACCTGAGCAAGTCAGAATATCTAATCCATGTGTATAGGCCTTTGCCGCCAGTTTCATTGCTTTGTTCCAACTGTGGCTGCGTAGAGGTAGGTATTGTGGTGCTTTTCCAAGAAGTAATATGGTGGAAAATGATACCATTTTGGTGACCGAAATGCATCTGAAGGACAAATTGTATTTAAAGTCATGTCTACTTTTCTGGCAGAGAGAAGATTCTTTAGCAGGAACTACTCAGACACTCATCCCCCTCCCAGCATCCCAGTTTGAAAGGGATGAGGAGAGCCACAGTAAAGATAGTGACACAGGAAATGAAAACTAAGCACACCAACTTATGAAGCCATAACAAACTTCCTGCTGCTGCTGTCTGATGAAGTTCCCTGTTGGCCTGTGAATTTGTGCAATGCTAAATAAGACAGGGAAACGTTTACATATAGTCTGGAATTACTTTACAGGAATGTACAAATGCCGTGTTCTCTTTCTGAACACTCACCTAATCCCTGAATTAACTGTCCCCTATGCTCCCATTACAACTGTGTGCACCAGTCCTTACATTAGGACATTTTGTTAGTGGCTTTTATACATTTCAGGGGCTATTACCTACAAAATATATTTCCATCCTGATTGCTTCATGTAGTACCACCCAGAACTTCCCATTTTTTTCTCCTATTCAGTTTTTCAGTGGATTTCCACAAGTGCCACAGCATAGAATTATTATAGGCAAAGTTGGGGTGGGCATCTAAACATCATAAAAAGTAAATCTCCTAAATAGTTGTTTTTCAAAGCTTTGATACCACCTTGTGGAAATTCCTTGAATCAAAGGTGAATTTTGCTTTTGATTTCTTAGTGAATGGTTTACCAATCCTTTTAAAATGAGGATCTTGAAAAAGCCAATAAATAAATAAAGAGGATCTTTGTCAACCCTGGTAGCTGTTAACTTTGTAACAGCTTTATCAAAGCTGTAATTCAGTCTAATGGGGTCTGGAGAGATGGCTCAGCAGTTAAGGTGTTTGCTTGCAAACGATTCAATTTCCCAGTACCCATGCAAACCCAGATGCATTAAGTGGCACATGCCCAGAGGCCCTGGCACACCCATTCTCTCTCTCTCCTCTCTCCTTGAAAATAAACAAAAATATTTACAAGTTTTAGGGAGCATGAGATGGTCTTTCATGTGCTGAGTTGTGTGATCACCTTTTCATCATTTGCAAAAGAAACCTTCCTCTAGCTATTGTTCTCATCAGCATTTGGCAGCCTGCTGTTTCTATAGATTTGCCTATTCTAGATACTTCTTGTACATGGAATGTTCACACTACCTCTGTTGCTGTCTGGCTTCTCTGACTTAGCATAATTTGGTCAAGACTCTTCCCATGCTGTGGCATCGGTCATTCGCTCACACTCCGCTGTGTAGCCAAGCCACAATATATTCGTCAAACTGACAGACACTTGGGTTCTATGGCTGTTACATGAACACTGCTGTTAATGGTCATTTGTAACGTTTTAAGTGAGCATGACTTCAGTTCTTTTGAGTAGATTACCTACAAGTGGGATTTCTGGGTTAAATAGTCACAGCCTAACTTTTTGAGGAACTGCCAAAGCGTTTTTCCAAAGGGCTGAACCATTTTACATTTCTACCACCAATGTGGGAGATCTAAAGACGACTGCCAATGAAGAGCTTGAATTCAGGTTCTTCAAATTTAGTGATGCCTTTTAAAAACTCTTATCTAAACATAGATGTTAAAAAGCTCATTATACATGACTGATATGAAAAGTTTAAGTTATTCTGCCAGCCAGAGATGTGGGACATTTATTTGTATTGTTTTATATGTATTTTGGTTCTACAGAGAGAATATGTACATGGGTCTTTCCAAATCAACCTTAGCAGCATCCTTATGAGAGTCTGAACATAGGGGCATCCACACACAGAAATATTTCATTAACTCTGATTTTGTAGCCCAGGAGTTAGTTATTGCTCACCAAGTGGTTTAGTTCTTCCTTGTCTGAAAAGCTAAGTTACTGTCATTTTTGGTTAAACAGAAAATGTGCAATTTCTGGCTCAAAGAAACTTGGAACTTTAGGGATCAGCAGAGCAGACCTGGAGACCAGGCAGGAGGTGACCTAGTGGGTTGCTGCTCTTCATGGGCTGCACACTGTAGCTTCAGGTAGAAGCTGAGGAGGGCCAGGCTTCCATGATGTGGACAGCTCTGCTAGTGCCCAGCTATGACCAATGAGGCCAGTATTAGAAAAAAAATGTGCAATTTAAAAACTTCTTTCTTTTTAGCACTCACTGAAAACGACCGGGACAGTCAGTCACCACTGAAGAATCCTCTGCTGTCAACATCAAGACCCCTGGTGTTGGGCAAGCCCAATGGTACGTGCCTGTTTTCGCTATCGGTCGTGTCATTCAGTTGTCCGCAGTTCTCCCAGCTGCCTGTGAAGTGCCACCCACCCCATGGCTGTCTTCTGCCTGCAAGTGCTGCCCTTGACCTTGCAGTCGTCTCTTTCCTTGCCATGTAGCAGAAATACCTGTTTCTCCAGTGCTGTCTCCTGCATGTTTTCTATGAAAATCTGCTTAGTGGAATCCCTCTTTCCCTCACTGGCCATAATTCCTATTTCCCTTTATGCTTTCATAAACATGCCTACAAACTTTTTTTTTGTCTTAAGGTGATGCCATTGATTATCAGAAACAGCTGAAACAGATGATTAAGGATTTAGCCAAAGAAAAGGATAAAACTGAGAAAGAATTGCCCAAAATGAGCCAGGTAAGAACTTTCTTCTGGGAAGAGAATGAACCATTTTGGCAAGCTAATAAAGCTTGGGCCCCTTTATTTCCAAAGCCCTGAGTCCACGCTCTTGCAACTTTGGAAGCTGAGCAGTATTGTGATCAAATTTCATTCCAACCTCTTCTAAACAGTAGGCTCTTAAGACACTTCATGCCTCTGAAGTGTTTATAAAAAAAAAAAAAAAGGTCTAGGTCACCTATCTTCAGGTGCTAGAAGCATTGGGAACCAATGTGGTTTCAGAATACTTCCTTTTAAAAGTGAGAGAACCTTCCTGAAAACCACTCACTGCTTGATATACAGCATTTGAAACACCCTGAGCATTACCCAGGAAGGGTGGTGCTACACAAGTGCCAGGATGGTGGTAGATTTATTATTAATTTGAAACCAGTCTCCACCAATTTTTGAGAAATGTAGGCTTAAAGCTAAGAATGCTTCTTTTTAAATTTAAATTTTTTTTGGGGGGGGGGCTCAAGGTAGGGTCTCACTCTGGTCCAGGCTGGCCTGGAATTAACTATGTAGTCTCAGGGTGGCCTTGAACTCTCGACGATCCTACCACTGCCTCCCGAGTGCTGGGATTAAAGGCATGCAACCACCATGCCCAGTTTAAATTTAAAATTTTTTAAGTAATTTTTTTTAATTTATTTGAGAGTGACAGAGAAAGAGGGAGAATGAGAGAATGGGCGCACCAGGGCCTCCAGCCACTGCGATGTAACTCCAGACACGTGCGCCCCCTTGTACATCTAGCTACCATGGGTCCTGGGGAGCCAAGCCTCGAACCGGGGTCCTTAGGCTTCACAGGCAAGCGCTTAACCCCTAAGCCATCTCTCCAGCCCAAATTTAAAATTTTTTATTGACAACTTCCATAACGATATACAATAACCCATGGGAATTCCCTCCCCCCACTTTCCCCTTTGCAACTCCACTCTCCATCATCCCCCCCCCCCCCAGTCTTTTATTTTGTTGCCATCATCTTTTCCTCCTATTTGACGGTCTTGTGTAGGTAGTGTCAGGCAAGATCATGGATATCCAGGCCATTTTGTGTCTGGAGGAGTGTTGTAAGGAGTCCTAGCCTTCCTTCAGCTCTTAAGATTCTTTCTGCCACCTCTTCTGCAATGGACCTTGAGCCTTCAAAGGTGTATCTTTAATGTTTCAGTACTGAGCACTCTTGTCAGAAGAATGCTTCTTTAAAATTACCTTGGTGCTATGTGCCGAGTAAATGGATTTGCAGGGCATAGGTGGGGCACACCTTTAATCTTAGCACTTGGAAGGCAGGGGTAGGGGGGATTGCCTTCAGTTTGAGGCCACCCTGAGACTACAAAGTGAATTCCAGGTCACTCTGGGCTAGAGACCCTACCACAAAAAAGGGGGAAAAAAGTAACAAGGGATATTGCTGTCACATTTTGCAGTGTTAGCAACTGCACACTGGGCCCAAGACAGGCCAGTGCTCCTATCACCGAGCTACTCCTCAGCCTTCTTTTTTGACCCTCAAACGTCTTGTAATTCATAGCAAATGAGAACTGCTGCTGTCTACTGAAAGCTGCTTTCAGATTTTCATTCTGTTCTCTGCCTATATATATATATATGTATCTTTCACCTGAACTGTCTGTACTATTATTTTTAAATACCCAACATCACCAAATGATTTGGAATCAGAACATTTGGCATTGTGCAATGTTTAATATTTTAATTAGTTGTAAAACTACTCCCTATGTTGTTCTAAGGTTTGGAATACTAGGGATCATATTGTCTGGTTTATCTCCTGTCTTATCCTTTGAGTACAAGGCCAAATTCCTTAAATGCCACTGCTTTAACACCAGTACCTCGGCACAAATGACAAGTCCCTGAAGAGTCAGTGGTTGTCACTTATCCTCAGTCTTGGTGCTAGACACATTCAGGTTAATATCCCAGTAGCTAACTTTAGAAATGAACCCTACAGAGCCAGGGCATGGTGGTGCATGTAGTTAATCCCAACACTCAGGAGGTTCAAGGTTACCCCGGAGACATGTGAATTCCAATGTCAGCTTGAGCTAGACAAGTTATTAGCAGACTCATCTCAGTAAACCAAAAAGATAAAACGTGAAAAATTAAAAGAAAAGCAATTCTATACTTCTGTCCTGGTTAATTTTGTTTCTTCTCCCTAGAGAGAATTTATCCAGTTCTGCAAAACACTGTACAGTATGTTCCATGAAGACCCAGAAGAAAATGACTTATATCAAGCCATTGCCACAGTAACCACTCTACTGCTGCAGATTGGAGAAGTGGGCCAGAGAAGCAGCAGCTCAGGAAGCTGTTCCCAGGAGTGCACAGAGGAGCTGCAGGCTTCAGCCCCTTCTCCTGAGCAGGACTCAGTTTTTGCTGAAGTTGACAAGACTCCCCAGGCCATCTCAGAGGCAGAAGGGGACTGGACCGTCTCCTTTGAACATATTTTAGCATCACTTCTTACTGAACAATCACTGGTAAACTTTTTTGAAAAGCCACTGAACATTAAATCTAAACTTGAAAATGCCAAGCTCAATCAGTACAGTCTGAAAACTTTAGACATGAGCCACCAATCACAGCCAGAACTGAAGCTGAACAACCAGTAGCAAAGTGTGCCGTGGAACATGCCATACCAAAGCCCAGACCTCAGAGTACACCGGGTATATGGACAAGCAACCTCATAGACCTAAGGCTGGAGGAACTGATGCAACTCACAAGCATTGCTATTTATTCAAGAGAACTGTCAGTTGGGACACTTGACTTTCATTTCTGTCAGATCTGCTGAAATGGGTTACAGACAGGTCATACTATTACTAACCAAGAGACAAGAAAAGCCCCAGGCTCATTTTCACTTGACAGTGGGAGCTATCAGGATCTCAGAGCCACTGCCTGTGCAATGACTTTTTGTTTGCACTACTTTTGTTTCAATGCTGGTAATTGAAACCATTTACTATATTTGGTTTATTTGCTTTATATGTCCTTCCAGAAATGATGTGTACAAACCATGCTTTCAATGTTGGCCTCCAAGGTTTTTAATAAAAATCTTTTTTTTTTGTACTGATGTTTGCCTTATGCTGTCTTAATATCCAGAAAATGGATAAGCTGGATGTTCCCTATTCATCTATGTCAATTAATCACTATAGGTGGTCCTCAAATCCTGGTCCATGAGGATATATTTATAGCAATATTTAATATACATCACAGTATAAACGTTTTTAATACCAGCAGTATCCTGTTTTAAGGATGAAATTTAACAGATTTCATTATAATCTTAATATTAAAAAAAGGCTGTTGACAAAAGCTTCAGGAGTTATGCAAGCAATGTCCGTAGCAAGCTCTCCAGGTACCCCAGACTGAAAGCTGCTTTAGATGAACTAGCACAACACACTGCAACTAGAAAAGGAAAACCAAAGCCATGAAAACTTTTATAACTTTATTTTTACACTCAAGAAGTTAGTTCTCATCCACGTTGACAGTCTGTAGATCTGCAAGACAAGTGACAGCCAGTCAACTTCCACACTCACACATGATTTACTTGATCACTCCAGAAAGCTTTTTTAGAAATTACCAGTAGTTGTATTCTATTGTATGATTTTTCTAAAACCAATATAAACCACCTTTTATTAGTTTGCATTTTTCCATTATCAATACACTTTTTAAAAGGGCTCAGAAGTTACACTTGACACATCTCCGCTGAAAAATTACTAGGCATACAAGTCCACAATACTTGATGAACTGAGGTTAAAAGGTGACTAAGAAAACTTTTCAGATATAACTTACAGCTTTATGTAACGGACTGTAACTTACTTTTGAATGTGGTAACAGGGACATAGGTCACCAAAGTATAAAGCTTATTTGGTGAATCTTCATCCTCATTTCGTTTCCTGGACAACCGTACACGGATTCGATATGGGACATTCCTATAAAGTGTGAACATATTAAGGTCAATGCTTCCTTTATTATAAACCAGCCACCAATGGAATCACACCAGCCTTGCTTTTACTGCTCTGATCTCAACCAGCTCTGGAAAATTTCTGGAAAATGTAGCCAGATACTTCCACCACTGAAATTCAAGTATCCCTAACAAGAAAACAAGGGACCCAAAGCAGTAACTTGTGCCTGTCACCAGAAAAATTTTGGAATGGATTTCTTAGTTTAAGCTCCTGTCCCTTCCCACTTCTCTAAGCAGTATAGCCAACCCATCATCTTCCTTTATTCATCTTAGGATGTGCCTAATGTCTTTAGGCCCCAGAACCCTACTAACTCAGGGCTTCCCTCAGTTCTTCCAACATCTCTCCCCTCATCAAGGAAAAAAACAATGTCTGTTTATTGGATGCCTCTTCTCTCCCCACGTCTACATGCTAGCCTAACACAGCTGAGTCAAGACATCATCTCATCCAACTGCAAGTTAAAAACATCACTCCATTGGGCAGGGTAGCACATGCCTTTAATCCCAGCAGTGAATCTGAGGCTACCCTGGACTAGAGCAAGACCCTGACTAGAGCCACCCTTCACAGAATCACCTAGTCTACACTACACCTTCAACCCTTCCTCTAACCAGTCCCTCCTACACTGGCAAAACTTTGTGTCTTCCCAGTACAAACCTCGCTCCCTATCAACTCACTTTCAAGTCTTCCAAACTCAGCAGCACCAACTTTTAAGACCCATTGGCTGGTCTTCCATACCTTTTTATCATACCTGCTCTAAAATCCCACTGATCCTGCACTTCAAGCAATGTTCTCCCCTCCCCTCACTCTGCTGTCTCAATAGTAAAGGGCCCCTTGAAAGCAACTACCCTATTTGTCACATGGGTAAATACAGCATGATAAAAGGTCACTCTTAACACAAGTTTTTTAGCACCTTATTCCCTTGGCCCAGACGGCTTTGTTGAGCCTGGTATCAATGCGCACATCTGGAGTCCCCATCTCCTTCATGGCAAACTTCCGGATCTCTTTGAGGGCCCGAGGAGCCCGCTTCTTGAAGCCCCTAAGATTCGAAGAAAGGCACATAAAAATAATCCACACACACATAGTATGCCTTGTTTGTTTCAAAAAACAAATGCAAGAACCACCCTTTTGTATGCCAGTGTGCAATGACCCAATTAGCATTAATACACAGAGCAAGCAGTACAGCAAGCTGCTGTATTTCTACAACAGATCAACGATTCATGGTCATTAACTTGGTCTGTGCATACACAACCAAGGTCCCGATGGCTAGTGGATAAAGCCCTCGCCACACACAAGCTTGGTACCCTAGTTTGGAACCTCGGCAACCATGTATACTATACTGTGGCAAGCATTTTTAATTCTGGCCTTGCCTATGGACAAGATGGGATAATCCACAAGAATCTGGGGGGGGGGGGACTAGCTGGTAAAAGCAGCAGTGAACATGACACCTTGCTTCAAAGGTGAGAAAAGAATCGGGTGCACCAGGGCCTCTAACCATCTGGAAGTTGTTCTTTGACCCTACATGTGACACACATGCAACTAAAAAATAAGAAAGCATGAGGGGGCTGGGGAAATGGCTCCACTGTTAAAGGCTCTTGCTTACAAAGTGATGGCCTGGGTTCGATTCCCCAGTATCCACATAAAAGAGCCAGATGCACAAGGTGGTGCATACATCTGGAGTTTTCAGTGGCTAGAGGCCTTGGCATCCCCAATTCTTTCTCTATCTGCCACTTTCCCTCTCTCTCACACACAAACTCTCTCGGGGAAAAAAAATGGCCTCAGAACTTTACACAGGCTAAAATGGTCCAATACTTCTAGAAGGCAAGGTCAATTCAAACAGGTAACAAGCATCCTAAAGAATTATTGCATAATCCTCGGCTGGTAGTGGCTAAGGTGCCTGACTGCAAAGGCTTAAGAACCTGAGTTCAATTCCCCAGTAGCCATATAAAGCGTTAAGTGGCGCATGCATCTGGAGGACCTGGTAAGCCCACTCTGCCAGTCTCTATCTGCTTGCAAACAAATAAATAAAAATACCTTTTAAAAAATTGTTCCATAATCCCAAAATAGCTAACTACTTCCTTTGTTCTGCCCCACCAGCCTACTTCTAGAGCTTGTGCAAGCTCAGGTCACTACGTAGAATTAAAGGGTACTAGAAACAATAGCAGTTGGTTCAACACACAAACCTGTGTAGAAGTGAACCATCAAAGGGTACCAAAAACCCTAGGAAAGACAGCCTGTGTGAGGGACTGACAAGTTTCAGTATGTTGGTCACACCACCTTTCATCTCAGTGCTTATTTTCCACTGGGCAGTTTTCCTTTTTACCATCTTATTTAAATATATTTGTTGGGTGCATTCCCCTACTCAGTAAACTAGAAAAGCAGAATATTTACTTCCTGAACCGCAGAGTTCCACACAGTGAGGAATGGTAGGTAGGTGCACAGCATGTCCCAAATAAGTAAGAGTGAATGAGGCTACTCATAAGCAGCAGTAACACAGAAAAAGACTTTAGACCCAGAGGCCACAACAAAGGCCCCAAATAAGGCAACCAGGCACTGCTTCGATAGATGCTCCTCTCCCTAGCCTTTTCAGCTCTGCCATCACAACTCGGGATTGACATACATCTGTTTGGGTGAGAGGGCGTAAATAGCCCTATTTCACAAGCAGGGATCGACAGTTCTTAGTTAACTGGCTCATTTTCCAGCAGTTTAGTTTGCTTTCTCTCGTGTACTTTCCTAGATTCTTAGCCTGCCTAGATTCTCGTTTAAAACATAGCCTCCAAAATTTCAACCACATGTCAGGTTTGCGTTTACTTTTCTGTACACTCAGCACAGACCGAAAACCGCGGAATCCACACATCAGTAGGCAGCGCTCGGAGAACCGCGGCCGGACGCGCGCGCAGCCCCGGGGATACTTACACCCCATGGATGCGCTTGTGAATGTTGATGGTGTACTCCCGGGTCACCACCTCGTTGATGGCAGAACGGCCCTTCTTCTTCTCGCCACCCTTCTTGGCGGGAGCCATCTAAATGCAGGCGACAAGGAGGCTCTAAGCAAGCCGCGGGGAAGGCCCAGTCCAGTCTTCCCTTCCCGGCGTGGCGGCCGGCTGCAGTCTCTGGCCGCGCCGGCCACCCTGCGCCCTCCACGCACTCGCGCCCCTCAGATGCCCTCGACCCGGACCCCTGCGGCCCGTTCGCGAGCCTGGCTGCTCTCCCTGCCAGGGCCCCGGGAGCTTCGTACAGCGCAGGTCCCATCTCCCCGGAACGCAGAGCCTTCGGCCAGCTCAAAACATAACCCGACACGCAGGCCAGCACAGGGCCGCGGGAGGATGGAGCCCGATTCCCGAGACCGGGACCCCGCCACACATACTCACTCTGCCGGGCCCAGCTTGGAAAGGAAGACCGAGAGGGATTGTGGGAGGGAAAGCGCGGCGCAAGACAACTTCCGGGTCGCCGCCCGGAGCCGGGTGGGGGTGTGGCCAGGGGGGGGGGGGGGAAGAGCGGGGCGGTGACGTCATACGGTGCGCCAGAGGAGGAGCTCGCGGGCCTGGGCGTGGGGCTGCGTTAAGCCGGGCTGCTAGTCGGCCTTTCACCCTCGGGGTTGCCCCTGGCACCGTGGCGAGGTGACAGGAAGGAACTGGCTCCCTTTGTCTGTCTTGGGAGGAAAAGAAAACCAAGCCCACAGCAGGCTGGGGGCAGGGCAAGAGAGAAAGGACTCTTTTGTGTTTTATTCATTATTCACTCAATCTTTACTGAATCTCTCAGGTGAAGTGCCTGAATGATGATCCCAGGAATGATTGAGATGTGACTACAACTAAAGAATTTTATTTTCCAAGTCAAAATGGGCTGGAGAGATGGCTCACTGGTTAAAGGTATTTCCTTGCAAAACCTGACACCCTGGGTTTGATTCCCCAGCCACCATGTAAAGACAGATGCCCTAAGTGATTCATGCATCTGAAGTTCCTTTGCAGGAGGCCCTGCCGCAGTCATACTCTCTCTCTGTGGGTGGTGTCTGCTTTTCTCTCAAAAAAAAAAAAAAAATATATATATATATATATATACACACATATATAAAGTTTTTTTGTTTTTGTTTTTATGAGGTAGGGTCCACTCTATTCCAGACTGACCTGAAATTCACTATGTAGACTCAGGGTGGCCTCAAACTCACGGTGATCCTCCTACCTCTGCCTCCCGAGTGCTGGCATTAAAGGCGTGCATCACCATGCGTGGCTAAAAATAAAAATATTTTTTTAAGGGATGTAGAGATGGTTCAGTGGTTAGGCACTTACCTTGTAATGCATAACAACCCAGAGTTCAATTCCCAGCACCCACATAAGGGCTGGATGCACAAGGTGGCTCATGCATCTGGAGTTTGTTTGCAGTGGCTGGAAGCCCTAGTGTGCCCATTCTCTCTCTGTCTCTCCTCCTATCTCTCTCTCAAATTAATAAATCAATAAAATATCTCTTTTAATTGTAAAGGAAACTGGGCCTGATAGCATAGACCTATACTCAGTATTTAGGAGGCTGACACAGAAAGATAGTAAGTTCAAGGCCAGCATGGACTACATTGGGTTCTAGGTTCACCTGGAATGAGACCTTGTCTAAAATTATAAATAAACGGAGAAGATTGGAGAGGGCTTATCAGTTAAGGCACTTGTCTGCAAAGCTGAAGGACCCAGGTTCAATTTCCTAGGACCCATGTAAGCCAGATACGAGGTGGCACATGCATCTGGAGTTCATTTGCAATGACCTTGGTGTGCCCATATTCATTCTTTCTCTCCCTCCCCCCTTTCTCTAAGTAAATAAAAATATTTTTTAGAAAAGAGACATAGAAGCTAGGCATGGTGGTGCACACCTTTAATCCCAGCACTTGGGAGGCAGAGGTAAGAAGATTGCCATGAGTTTGAGGCTACCCTGAGACTACACAGTGAATTCCAGGTCAGCCTGGGATAGAGTGAAACCTTCCTCAAAAACAACAAAGAGAGAGAGAGAGAGAGAGAGGAGACAGGATGACTACTGCCTCAGTGAAAGAATATTTGCCTAGTATATTCAGGCTCTTGGTTTGATCCCCAGTAACCTTGTCCCTCCTTCCCTCCCCCCCTCAAACAAAAAATAATAAATAGAAAAGCCTCCTGGTGATGATGAAGATTCCAAATGGATGAGATCTGGAAGATGAGCGAGGTTATTGCTATGATTCCACAGAGACGATGGCCCAAGTGAGGCAGCTGATAGTGGGCTGGAGAGTAGGGGAATGGTGCAAAAGGAAGGTGAAGTAAAAATCCAAGATTTGTAAGTGTGGGATAGCAATTTAGGGGAGAGACTTCATGGTTAATAAAATCATCTTTCAAAAGCAGAATTTGGGGCTGAACAGAGAGGGCTCAGCGATTAAAGGCACTTGTTTTCAAAGACTGAAGGCCTAGGTTTGATTCCTCAGTTCCCACATAAAGCCAGATGCACAAAGTGGCACATGTGTCTGGAATTCATTTGTGGTGGCACTGGGCCCTGATGCACCCAGCTGTATATGGCTGGGTATGTTTCTACTGCTGTCACAACAGAATGAGCCAACAACAGAACCAAATATCATCAGTTGTCATTCTCACTTTGAGCACCCAGACCTTAATCTTTGCTATTTTTTGTTTGTTTTGTTTTGTTTATCAAGGTAGGGTCTCACTCTAGCTCAAGCTGACCTGGAATTCACTATGCATTCTCAGGGTGGCCTTGAACTCATAGTGATCCTCCTATCTCTGCCTCCCAAGTGCTGGGATTAAAGGCCTGCACCACCACACCCAATTCTTTGCTATTTATTTATTTATTTTTAAAGTAAAAGCAAGTCAGGAGAGTAGTTGAGTCATGTTTTGGGGCAGAAAAAAAATCAAAATGCTCCATGACCCATGGTCAGATGGGCTTTGCTGAAAAGAGTAGAGAGCCAAATAAAGGAGTGAGCTTCCACGTGCCAGGTTATACTGACATGAGCACAAGATGATAGCTGTGGTTAATTGCAAAATATTAGTTAATCAAAAGCTCAAGATTTCATGCTGAAAGTAAAATATGAAATAATAATTTTAAAGTGAGTAAATAAAAGATATATACCCAAGAGGGATTATGCAAAAATTCTAAAATAAATATTCTTTGGGCTGGAGAGATGGCTTAGCATTAAGGTATTTGCCTGCAAAGTCAAAGAACCCAGATTCGATTCCCCAGGACCCATGTAAGCCAGATGCACAAAGTGGCACATGCATCTGAAATTTGTTTGCAGTGCCTGAAGGCCCTGATGTGCCCAGTCTCTCTTTCTCTCTCTCTTTAACTCCCTTTTTCTTTCTCTCTCAAATAAATAAAATAAAAATTAAATGTTCTTTTTTCCTTGTTTCCAATGACCCTTCTCCACACAAAAACATGCTATTTGTTTGTATAATATAAAGTTCATTTGAGTCTTTCCAAAGGGCATTAACAGCATTTCTCTGGAGAATCTATATGGAGAATTTTTCTAGGATTTTCTAATAATAAAATATTTTCTAATATTGATGACTGGCTTTATGATCTTTAGGCTGCATCTGAACATTGTGAAGAGAAATTGAAATAATTCTGTATCAAACACTCAAATTACCAGCATATTTGAGCAAGAGTGCTCAATTTTGTGGCTAAGTACTGCATCATGGCTGGACAACTTACCATCCCTTATGGACAAACAGTATTACAGAATTCATTTAATGAACTGTAGTTGTTACTTGGAAAAAGAAGATGTTACGTTGTTGAGTTAGTTTATAATATCTTAAACTAAGTGTACTCCACAGTTCACATTCCAGACATGTCTCCTGAGCCAAGATCCTTTATAGTTTTCCAAGTAGTAAGGTCATGGCTTTTTTGGAACTAGGACAGGGCTGAAAAATAGCCTTTTACTGAGGAAAATTTAATGAATAAAAAGCTCAGGAATTAGAATTCCCATGATGTGGTAAGAGTCAGAGAAATATTACACAATGAGTTTTTTGAGTTCATCCAAATTCTGAACATGTGTAAGATTTAGGCAGGGCTAAATTAAATTTGGAGCATGGCATACTCCACCCTCTTTTAATGAATTCAAGCTAGAAAATCTTAGGATAATGAAGAAACTGTGTCCATTAAAAATCTTGCTCTACTTAGGAGTCTAACAGCCAATTAAACTATGACTACAACTACAATATAAATTCTGTTACAGAAAAATCAGATCTCTATACTCTTGAATTCACAAAACATGAAATTAAAAATAGGCAATCAAGTTTCATGCCAACTTTTTGTTTTGAAAATAGAGTTCTTTTCTGGTTCTTTCAAACAGTAAACATTCCTAGTGAACAAAGTATTTTGAATCACCTTTTTCTCAGGAATAGAACAGTCATGGGGATAACAAAACACTTTTGGATGTACTTATATAGTATCCTATAGAAGTGAGAAGAGCTGTCTTCATTTTACAGAGGAGACGGTGCAAGTATAAAGCTATAGTAATGGAGCAATGAAAAGAAGCTAACATCCTGCAGCCTTCACTTTTACAAAAGGAGACTCCATCTCAGTGGTCTGCAAACAGTGTTCCATGTTAGTTCATGTTAGTGATAGGCCTTGTGAAGGGATGGGTGACTATACCTGGGAGAAACCTCAGAGATGCTGCTGCCAGCCAGTCCCCCGTGGCATGTGTGTACACACAGACACACCTACCCTGCTCACATCACTGATACCCAAGTGTTAGCAGCGGAATGCTCATAGAATCCGGCCTGAGTGGATTGAATTACAGGCAATGAATGAATACTTTGGAGATTGTCTTCATTATCTCCACAGATGGCCTGTGTCTATAAGGTTGAAATGTTCCCAGGAGTTTTTGTCTGGTTTTATTTTGTTGTCATGTCTACAATGGAACACTGATTTCCTAGCATAAACATTAACACAAAGATAAGACTCCTCCCGCCTGGCGCACATCGTGTAGCTCAGAAAACACCATTTGGCTGGGGCACTGCTGCTTCTACTGTATCCTAGTTTGGATCTTGAATGCTCCCCAGAGGCCTATCTGTTGAGATCTTCATCCCCAGCTGCAGGACTGTTAGAGGTACTGGAACCTTTACAGCGTATTGGCCTAGTGGAAAAAACTTAGATCATTAGGAGTGTGTCCATGAGGGAGATATTAGGACTCTGTCCCTTTCTTGTCTCTTTACTTCCCGTCCACTGTGAGGTGAGCCGGCCTCCTGGGCAAAGCAGTCCTTCCATATGCTCTGTACTGCCAGAGGCCCAAAGCAACAAAGCCAACCAACCATGGGCTGAGACCTCTGAAACTGGGAGCCTAAGTATACCTTTCTTCCCTTTAAGTTGGTTACCTCACTTATTTTATGACAGTAATGCAATGTTAACAACACTGTTTCCAAATCTTTGATTGCTTTTAAAACATCTTGAAATTAAAAAACAAAGTTTCGCAGTGAAGAGTGATGTATGCATGGATGTATAACAAGGGACAGAGGAAATTGTACAAATTTGTTAATTTATTATAAAATGTCCACTCACAGAAAAACACAAGGAAACTTTTATACTTTAATATTTGGGAAAGGAACTGGCGTCTCAGATACAAAATAATTTACACATAATCCGTACAATTTTATTTTATATAGAAATAGGTCATTATTACAACAGCTGTACAATTCACTACACTCCATCTTATAATTACATAAAATCTTCTCTTTAGAAACATCTCAACATAACAAAACATACAAAAAAAAAAAAAGCAAAGTGCATTTTGAAAAAGAAAATCCAATCCTGGGACTTATCAGGAAAAGACATGTGGTGTCCTCCTTCCTCCTTGTCTGAGAGGTGGTGCTGGAATTCTGGAACGTTAGCTGCAAGGTTGTGCTTTGCTGAGAGCCCACCTTTGTAGTTGCAATCAACGAAGTAAACAGGAAATAGTCCAGTGTCAAGTTCAGGAGGGGAAATCACCACCAGCAGGGCACCGGGTGAAGAGCCTCATTCTATTAGGGTTTAGGCCAAGGGTGTGGACCTGCAGCCTGATTAATAACCAGCTTCTGCTTTCTGACTGGTGGGCTGTTTTTATTACTGTGGTTTCCAGATGAAGCCAGGAGACCTTATTATTTTTACAAACAAAAAGTGCCTAAGTTCTTTCCTCTGTGCAGCTGTGCAAATTAAGATGAAAACAAGCATTTAAAAATAATGAAAAATAATCTCTTTATTCTCTCTTTCCAAAGATCTCTATCTGGGTCCTTGAATGCTTTAAAGGCAAGACCATCCAGAGAGTGAAGGCCAACTAGGGCTCGGGACCAGTGTCAGTTTATAAAGTACCTGGCAGCGAGGGGCACCAACTCCTTAGATTGAGTAACGATGTCCCCGCATGGGACACTTGGGTCCTGTCTGGTATGGCTGTAGAGGGTGCCCAGGAACCTCAGGGCAAGGGAAATATGGCCAGTATTCCTGTTCTTTTCCCACTGTGTCAGCACTGCACTCCAGACACGTTACCATCCAGGGCTTCTGAAATGTATACAGGGGGGCGCCAAAGCTGAACCTGCTCCCCATCTCCCACGACCACCCCTCTTCCATTGGTTAAAGCTGATTGTGTCCCAACTCCAAGTCAGTGCCAGGGCACTATCGGGGCGGCTGCTGGAGGCCTGAGGACTCGGCCAGCCGGCTGACCCGGCGCGGTGGGCGCGGGGGCTGCTGCGGCGCGGGCGGGGCGGCGTAGCCCAGGGCCCCCGGGGGCTGCGGGTAGGTGGAGAGCAGGAGCGGGTCGGGCTGCTCACTGTGCAGGGACGCCGACGCCTGCGCGGGAGAGAAGCGAACGCGCGCCAGTCAGTTCCCGGGGATGATGCGGAGGGGTGGGGGCTGGGTGGTGACCGGGACTGAAGATGCGGTTAGATTCTAGGCCTCTCCTCATCTCCTCCCCAGAAGTACTGCGGACAAGCCGGGCATGGGGGCACACACCTTTAATCGCAGCACTTAGGAGGCAGAGGTAGGTGGATCGCTACGAGGCCACCCTGAAGCTACGTAATGAGTGAGTTCTAGGGCAGCCCGGGCTAAAGAGGGCGACCCTACTTCGAAAAAGAAAAGAAACAAAACTCCTGCTGGGGACAGGTCTCTGGGGACAAACTTCTGGCTGTGAAGGAGAGGCAAGCAACCTTACTCTCTCTCTCTGGTGGGGAGAAACCAAATTCATTGCCAATACTTGTGCCAACACCCGGGTCTCCTTCCCGCCCAATGGGCCGAAAGCGGATGCTGAAGGTGTGGTTTCTTATGCACCTACGTTTGTGACTGCTGGAGCCTGGGGTGAGCCCACGCAGAGGTGGGTGCGCATAATCTGCATACTGACACATGCGCATGCCTCACCCTGCAGGTCTCACTACCTCAATACCTTCTGCTACCTTTGACACCTGGGAGAAAATGTCCCGACTGGAAGTGCAAAACCTTCAAATGGTCAAAATCTGACTTTGAAAGCTTCAATTTCCTTTCCCACTCTTAACTGCAAATAAATGTTCCTCTCCAAGTAACCCAGTGCTCCTGAGATCTTTGAAGCTGTACAGCAGACTATCCCAGGAAGGAGCTGGCATTTCTGTTCTTTGAGTCTCTTCCTCCGTGAATGTTTCTCCACTCCAGAGCTCTGTACCACCTCAGCCGGAGCTCATGATGTACCCACCCGCCGCCCACATGCACCTAACAGCTGAAGAGCATCTGAGATCATAAGGGCAAAAAGTAGGCAGAAGAGCTTTTTGTATCATTCCTTTGTGTCTTGAAAGCAATAGGTGCTTGCAAACTAAACACATAGAGACCTTTCCTATTCTCAGACCCATTCCTGCCTTCTTGCCTTATTATTTCCCATCCCATGTCACTTCTGTGAGAAATGACAAGACTCACAAAGTCAAAGTCAGAGCTGACACCCAGGCTGTCAGCCAGGGAGATCCAAAAATGACACCACACATGGTTTAAGCAGCTTTGGAATCAAATAACATTCTAGACCTTTAAGGAAGACTCTCTTCATCTCTGTCCCACAGTCCTCAAGATGTCTCATCCACTGCATGCTGTCTTCTGATTTTGAAGATGCCAAGCAGGGCAGGTGAGCTGTCCTTACTGGAGAGAAGCCCCACAGGGCAGGATGAGGGATGAGCTGGGGGGGGGGGGGAGCACTGGGGCACAGTGTGAGGGGAGGATGGAGCCCTTTAAGAGCTTTAAGAAGCAGGGCTGGAGAGATGGCTTGGTGGTTAAGCGCTTGCCTGTGAAGCCTAAGAACACTGGTTTGAGGCTTGATTCCCCAGGACCCACATTAGCCAGATTAGCACATTAGCCACATTAGCACAAGGGGCGCAAGCGTCTGGAGTTCATTTGCAGTGGCTGGAGGCCCTGGCGTGCTCATTCTCTCCGTCTCTCTCTCTCTCTCTCTCTCTCTCTCTCTCTCTGTTTCTGCCTCCTTCTCTCTGTCTGTCACTCTCAAGTAAATAAATAAAAAATAAACAAAAAAAGTTTTAAAGAAGCACATCACTTCCATCTGAACCCTGAGAGCAGCAGCACCCATCCTTCCCCTCCCTGTGGGTATATCTGCTTGAAGTAACTTTTTGCCTTGAGTAGTGCCCACATGTAAATGTGCCCCAAATTTCATGTGAACCCTAATTTTAATACATTATATATATTAAAGCAGTTTGATGAATCTTTAAATATGTTTCAGTTTAGACTTGTATAAGACTTACTGAAAACTATGACAAAATAATCAGTAATGTTTGACTTTTATTATAAAAATATGGATATATTAAGATGCAAAGTTGATTGAAACTTACTTTTAAACTGGTCATTTGTCACACGTAGAAAGCCTAACAGTTGATCCTTAATTCTTCATATTACATATACATAGACTTTAAAAGTATTAAAATCAATATAAAACATGAAGGTTTCTGAGACTATCCTCTCTACCAAGGACTACACAACTTTAAAAGCGTGGAAGGAAAGGGCCTTACAGATAGGATGTGTACAACTTGGCCCCTGCTCCCTAACCTCACATGGGTCCCCCTTGGGCCCTGGTGCTCACCTGCAGGTAGTGTGGAGGCTGCTGCTGGGCCTGTGCCGGCTGCAGGGGAGATGGCTGGGAGGTGGGGAAGTTGGGGTGAAGCACTGCTTGTCCCATCAGCAGGACAGGGGTTGGAGCACTGCTGCTGGCAGGGTGGGACTCTGGGCTTGGGAACGTGGCCTGGCTTTGTGCATACCTGTTTGGTTCATGTAGAAAGAGAAAACAGATTCTGTAAGCAACCAGTATTGCTGTGACACCAAAAGTACGAGCGATGAAAGAAAAAAACATGAGACTCAGGTTTGATTCCCCAGGACCCACATAAGCCAGATGTACAAGGTGGCCCATGTGTCTAGAGTGCATTTGCAGTGGCTGACAGCCTTGGTACACCCATTCTCTCTCTGTCTTTCTCTCTCTCAAATTAATACAAGTAGGGCTGAAGAGAGATGGCTTAGTGGTTAAGGCACTTGCCCGAGGAGCCTAAGGACCCAGGTTCAACTCCCCAGAGCCGACATGTTGGATGCACAGGTGACACACTTGCACGAGTGGCGCATACACACAGGGTGGCACCTGTGCTGCCATTTGTTTGCAGTGGGCAAGGGACGTGATGGAGTGGAGTTTCAAAGGGGAAAGTGGGGGGAGGGAGGGAATTACCACCGGATATTGTTTACAATTATGCAAGTTGTCAATAAATTTGTTTTAAGTAAAAAACAAAATAAAATAAAAATATCAGCTGTGGTGATACACACCTTTAATCCAGCACTTGGGAGGCTGAGGTACGAGGATCACTGTTAGTTCAAGGTCAGCTAGAGACTACAAAGTGAATTCCAGGTCATCATCCTGGGCTAGAGTGAGATCCTAACTCAAAAACGCCCCTCCCCCCAAAAATTTTTGGCTAGGTGTGGTGGCAGTTCATGCCTTTAATTCCAATTGGGAGGCAGAGGTAGAAGGATCACTGTGAGTTCTAGGCCAGCCTGAGACTATATAGTGAATTCCAGGTCAGCCTGGGCCAGAGTGAGATCCTATCTCAAAAAAAAAAAAAAAAAAAAATACCGGGCGTGGTGGCACACGCCTTTAATCCTAGCACTTGGGAGGCAGAGGTATGAGGATCACTATGAGTTTGAGACCACCCTGAGATTACATACTTAATTCCAGGTCAGCCTGGGCCAGAGTGAGACCCTACCTCAAAAAAAAACAACAACAAAAATAATTAAACATATGACTTCTGAGGAACACGGCAGACCAAAAGCTCTTCTGCGAGCTGAGCTGGTGAAGAAGGAAAGAAGGTCCACCAAATTGCTCAGACTGGTTGAACTCACTCTGTAGCACAGGCAGGCCTGGAACTTGCAATACTCCTGTGAGGCTTTTGTCAACAAACCCAACTTCTTTTTAATTTTCTTTCTTGGTTTGTTTAGCATAAAAGTAACAAGTTTCTTTTAAAAAATATTTTTATTTACTTATTTGCAAGCAGAGGTAGACAGAGGTGAAAGAGACAGACAGAGAGAATGGCCATGCCAGGGCCTCCGGATGCTGCAAATGAACTTCAGATGCATGTGCCATTTTGTGCATCTGGCTGACATGGGTACTGGGGAATCGAACCCAGGTCATTAGGCTTTGCAGGCAAGCACCTTAACTGCTGAACCATCTCCCCAGCCCCCTCTTTCTTGAGGTAGGGTCTCACTCTAGCCCAGGCTGACCTGAAATTCATTCCGTATTCTCAGGCTGGCCTTGAATTCATGGTGATCCTCCTTCCTCTGCCTCTCGAGTGTTTGGGTTAATTAAAAGTGTGTGCCACCATGTCTGTCAACAACTTTCTTTATGACATTTTCATATACCCTTAGTTCTAGTTGATCCCCCGCCCCCCATTCCTTCCCACCGCCCCCCCCAGCCCTCTGCCCTGTGTGCACACTATTCTTCCAGTATTCCATGCACATGTCACACCTCACACCCAATCCTTAAAGCCTCTTTTTCCCTTTTATAGTCCCGGCATGACCTCTACCCACACTCACTCCCACATAAATACACATATATAAAAATTAGAGACTGTGATCCACAGATGAGAGAGAACCTGTAGTATTTGCCTCTGAGCCCGAGTCATATCACTTTATATAATATTTCTAGTTATGTCAATAATTTTGCAGATTTCATAGTTTCATTTTTCTTTATGACTGAGTAAAATTCCACCATGTATATGAACCACATTCTCATTGTCTGTTCATCTGTTGAACACCTAGGCTGATTCCATTTGCTTACCACACTGAACAGAGTAGCAGTTAACATGGATATACATTCATCTCTGTGGTATGATATAAAGCCCTTGACTATATGCCCAGGGATAGAATAGCTATAAACTAGTTCTATTTTAGTTTAGGGTTTCTTTTTTAAGAAACCTTCAAAATGGGCTGCACCAGGGTTTATACTACCACCAATAGTGATATGGGTCCCTCTCCCCACATCCTTGCCAGCATTAGTTGTCATTTGTCTATTTGATGATTGCTATTCTGACTAGGGTGAGATGGAATCTCAAAGTAGCTTTGATTTGCATTTCCATGATGGCTAAGTATACTGAACACATTCAAATATTTCATTGGCCATCTGTGTTTCTTTTAAGAACTTTCTGTTCAGTTCATTGGCCTAATTGCTGATTGGAAGGGTTTTTTTTCTTGTGTTGAATTTTCACAGTTCTTTTTTTTTTTTTTTTTTTTTGGTTTTTCGAGGTAGGGTCTCACTCTGGCTCAGGCTGACCTGGAATTACTATGGAGTCTCAGGGTGGCCTCGAACTCTCGGCGATCCTCCTACCTCTGCCTCCCGAGTGCTGGGATTAAAGACGTGCGCCACCACGCCCAGCTTCACAGTTCTTTATATATTCTAGATACTAACCCCTGTCTGAAGTACAGTTGACCAAGCTCTTCTCCCGTTCAGTGGGCTGTCCGCTCACACTACTGATGGTTTCCTTTGCTGTGCAGGTGCTGTTTGATTTCACGAGACCCCATTTGTCAATTCTTGGGCCTATTGCCTGTAGTGTTAGTGGTTCTATTTTGAAAGTTCTTGCCTATACCCATGTCTTGGAGTGTTTTCTATGTTTTTCTCCAGCAGATTCTGCTCATAATCACCAAGCCAGCACTGCAGAAGATACTTAAAAGAATCCTATGGAGCTGGGTGTGGTGGCACAAACCTTTAATCCCAGCAAACAGAAGGCAGAGGTAGGAGGATCATTGTGAGTTCAAGGCTAGCCTGACACTACATAGTGAATTCTAGGTCAGCCTGGGCAAGAATGTGACCCTACTTGGAAATAATAAGAAGAATCCTAACGGGCTATCGAGATGGCCCCACAGGTGAAGGCACTTACTACAAAGCCTGGCAACCTGGGGTTCAATTTTCTAGTATTCATGTAAAGTCTGATACATGATTCTGGAATTTATTTACAGTGGCAAGAGGCCCAGGCATGCCCACTTCCTTTCTCTCATTCATATTCTCACTCTCTCTCCCCCTGCTTTCTCTTTGCAAATAAACTGAATAAAAAAATAAATCAGAATACTATTTCCAGTATGCTATAATCGGTAATCTCCAGTACAGGGCTGAAGAGATGGCTTAGCAGTTAAGGTGCTTGCCTATGAAGCCTAAGGATCCATGTTCAATTCTCCAGATCCCATGTATGCCAGATGCACAAGGTGATCAAGTGCAAGGTTACACATGCGTACTAGGTGGTGCATGCGTCTGGCATTCAATTGCAGTGGCTGGAGGCTCTGGTGCATCAATTTTGTCTCTCTCTCTCCCTCCCTCATTAAAAAATAAAAAAAATAAAAAGAATAATATGTACAGAGGAGGAAGAAAGACTGTTTTAATCAGAAGAGCACAGGAAAGAATAAATCTCATAATGAACACACATGGGTAAGGGCGTACTAAGACAGACTCCATCCTGTCCACCACATCAATTCAAATTTTACAATGAATCCCATTATTTTATATGCTCACTAAAAGTGTTAATAAGGAAATGTCAAACAGAGCTACCATATGATTCAGGAACTCCACTGCTGGTTATGTATTCAAAAGAAATGACTATAAGCATTTGAATATATATTTTTATACCCATAGAAACATTATTTACAATGGCCAGATGGTGGAAACAAGTCAAGCATCTGTTGATAGATGAATGGATTAAAAAATGCAAAGCACCCACACAATGGAATATTATTCTGCCTTGTACTGACACATGCTATAAGATGAATGAACCCTAAAGACATCATGCTAAGTGAAATAAGCCAGTCACTAAAGGGCAAATACTATATAAGGTGCTTAGAATAGTTAAAATCACAGGAGACTGTAGACATGGCTCAGCAGTTAAGGTGCTTGCCTAAAAAGCCTAAAATCCCAGGTTCCATTCACCAATACCCCTATAAAGCCAGATGCACTAAGTAGCACATGCATCTGTTGTTTGTTTGCAGTGGCTGAAAGCCCTGGCTTGCCTATTCTTTGTCTGTCTTCCCCCCCCCCCGCCCCTGCCGTCTCTCTATCTCTCTCTGCTTGCAAATATATAAATAAGAATATTTTTAAAAACTTACAGGAAGACAGAAAGTAGAATGGTGGTTGCCTGGGACATGAGAGAAAGGAATGAAGAGTTACTGTCAAATAGATGCAGTCTTAGCTTAAAAAGACGAAATACTGAGCCAGGAGTGGTGGTGCATGCCTTTAATCCCAGCACTCACAAAGCAGTGGTAGGGGGATTGCTGTGAGTTTGAGGCCAGCCTGGAAATACAGAGTGAGTTCCAGGTCAGCCTGGGGCGGGGGGGAGAGAGAGAGAGAGAGAGAGAGGGAGGGAGGGAGGGGAGAGGGGGGAGGGAGGAGGGAGGGGGAGGGGGGGAGGGAGGGAATATGAATGGGCACACTATTCTCTCCCTAACTCTCTCAAATAAATGAAGAAATAAAAAAAGGATACTGGAAGTTTTAAAAAACAAAACAAACATATCAAACATAAAAAGATGAAATGTTTTAGAGATGAAAGTGGTGATAGTTGTGTGATGGTGTAGATATACTTAATGCCACTGAATAATTTTCTTAAAATTGTTAAAATAGTATATTATGTATATTTTACCAAAATAAAAAAAGATGTTGTTGATAAAGGTCCACAAACAAGGAGTTATGAATGGCTACTAAGGAAAGTCTGAGGACAATGGATGGACCAGGAACAGATATTTGAAGACACTATAGAGAATTCTGCTTTGTGTGAGGTCATCTGTAGCAGGCTTTGGGGTTCCATACTTCTCCCACAGAGACCTCTGTTGTATGTGGGAAGTGGATCTTGTCACTCCCTGGAGAATAACATTATTAGGTCATGTCTGGAATAAACAGTAGAGGAGAAATTACTGGTTTGGCCAAAAATGGAAGTTACAGCTACTGGATGAAAAACATTCTGGTTTTGTCTGGTTTAGTGCATGTGTAAGCATCTCGGGAAAGTGGTGTAATAAGAATCTTTCCACTTGCTTGAAACATTTAGGAAGAAGAAGCAAAATCCAAAGCCAAAACTAAAACCCGACTGACTCTTTAAGAGCAGGAACAGGGAGCTTTAAAGATGGCTTCCCATATGATGTATTCACCTCCTCACCCTTCATGGCCAAAGAAAAGGATGGCTGGAAGTCTCAAGTTGTTCAGAGGCTGAGGGGAGATCCCAGCTGGGGCCAGCAAGGTCATCTTTGAAGATTGAGGATGCCACCAGGGGCTTGTACTCTGGAGTTGGTTAGCCTGTGGCTCCGCCATGCAATGTGTAGCCTTTTAGAATGTGACCTTACTCTTTCAATGCTCAGTCTTCATTGATTAAAATACAATAAAAATAAATAATCATACACACCCCTTAGCTTCAGAAATGCTCAGTTACTATTAGTGTATAGAAGAAAAAAGACATGTACCCTTTGATAACTTATTTGGTAGAGCAGAGGACTGTAGGTGGATCACTAGAAGACAGAAAGCATTCCTCCGGGGCTGATCCTGGGGGATACTTGAGAGGCCTCTATATGAAAACATACTAAGCTTCATTAGCTAGTTTTTTCCTGGTAAGCTTTGGACCCAAATTTAATATTTACACACAACAAACATCTGTGTGATAGCTTTAATTTCCCTTTCCTCCAAAATGCTAAGCTGGGCTGGAGAGATGGCTTAGTGGTTAAGGCACTTGCTTGAAAAGCCAAAGAACCCAGGATTGATTCTCCAGGACACACATAAGCCAGATGCACAAGGTGGAGCCTGCATCGAGAGTTCATGTGCAGCGGCCAGAGGCCCTGGCCCAGCCATTCACTCTCAATCTCATTCTCTCTCTCTCTCAAATAAACAGATAAAATATTTAAAAGGTTAAGCTGAAAAAAAAAAAAAAATCAAGCAATAAAAAGCTAAGCGGGGTGTGGTGGCACACACCTGGAATCTCAGCCCTCCAGTGGCCAAGGCAAGAGAACTGCCATAAGTCGTAGGCCTGGCTGGGATCCTAGCAAGTACCATGCCATCCAAGGCTACTTATCAAAAACCTAACTCAAAAATAAGCAAACAAACAAAAAACTCCAAAACAACAACAACAAAAACTGTCCCCACCCCTTGCTACCTAGTTGTCATGGTGCTGGAAAGTGTTAGGCAGACTAATGGGGGAGGTCATCAGCCATAGATCCTGTGAGGTATACAATCAGCCACCCAGGCAAGTTGTGCCCATTATGCCATAGTTGCATGACTGCTGTGGAGATAACCAACTGCTCTCTGGATTTGAGGCCCTCTCTGAAAGAGGGAATTTATCCTGGTACTGAAAACCTCGTCAAAAGCCCATGGCTGGGCTGGAGAGATGGCTCAGCAGTCAAAGTGCTTACCTGCAAAGCCTAATGACCCAGGTTCGACTCCCTGATACTCACATAAAACCAGATGAACAAAGTGGCACATGTATCTTGGAGTATGTGTGCAGCAGCAAACAACAACAACAACAAACCCACCAAAAGCCAAAAACCAAAACCAAAACAAAACAAACCAAGCCTATGGCTGGGCAAGTGATAAACCCTTGGGGGGAAGCTACTATTGTTTGACTAAATGGATAGGATATGTTGTGCCCATTAAGTTGCCTTCTATTTACATTTATGCCATAGATTAATGCTGCTCTGACCTTAAGCAGAGAAGCTTCTTTTTATAGAGGGCAGTGACTACTGAAGAGACTCAACTCATCAAAGTATAGGGGAAAAGTGACTACTGAATGCTTAGCACTAAATGAGACACCTCTATTATGCCCTCCAAGGCTCAGGGAACATTGGAAAGAGAGGATAGAAAGAATGTAAAAGCCAGAGGAGGGTAAAGAGTGCTTTGAAACACTGTTGGAGCTATTGCATTTATGGCCCCATAGCAACTTTCATTATCTGCAAATGACCTGCATAATATTGGGCCTATAAATAAATGTTTTGCCATGGATGATGGAGGAGGGTAAAAAGACATCAAAGTAGAAGAGGTACTAGTTGGAGAGAAGAAGGGATTCAGTGGAGGGTGGAGGGGAAGGTATTGGGAGGAGATTATGATTAAAATACCTTATGTACATGTATGAAAATTATCAATAAAAGTTGAAAAAGTCAGGCAAGGAGACAGAGGTAGAAGGATTACTGTGAGTTAGAGGCCACTCTGAGACTAAATAGTGAACTTTAGGTCAGCTTGGGCTAGAGTGAGACCATTCCTCAAAAAACAAAAGTTATATCAAGCTATGTGACTGTCTAAAGCTCTCATGTGAAAGTGAAGAATCAGAAGAGAGATGTCCAAAGAGAACATTCTAATATTTAGACCTCATACAAGAAACAGGGTGGATCCTGAAGAATAAGAGGGAGAAGCAAAAAGACATGCTGCATCACAAAAAATTGCTAGAAATGGGCTGGGCATGGCACTCAGAGGCAGACTGCTTGCCTGCTTCTCACCAGCAGAAAGAAGAGGTTATTTAAAGAAGCAAGAGGGGTTGGTGAACAAACAACATTGGGATCTTCTTATGATTCTAGTCACGAAAACCAAAAGATATTCATTTCTTCATTTCACTCCATATTTCTTCCCATATTGCTGATAAAAGGTAAGAATAAATGTTGCATCATAAGTGAGCATATATGAGAACTGAGAGAATTGGATGAGAGCAGGTTTTCTTATGCAGGTGCTGTTTGAAATTTTAATAATGAACGTTAATTTTCACTATCATATGGAATACAATCTAATTTCAGGGTTTTTTTTTAAACTAGTAGAACACCTGTTATATTTAACAAATAGTGGCTCATGATTGAGGTTTTCTTCATTAAAATGTTACCTTCACATTTACCTCAGCAATGACGTGGCAATTAAAAATTTCTTTTTCTTTCTTTCTTTTGTTTTTTTGAGGTTGAGTCTCACTCTAGCCCAGGCTGACCTGGAATTCACTATGTAGTCTCAAGGTGGTCTCAAACTCATGGTGATCCTCCTACCTCTGCCTCCTGAGTACAGGGATTAAAGGTGTGTGCCACCATGCCTGGTTTTTTTTTTTTTTGTTGTTGTTGTTTTTTTTAATATTTTTGAGATAGGGACTCACTCTAGCCCAGACTGATCTGGAATTTACTATGTAGTCTCAGGCTAACCTTAAACTTACAACAATCCTCCAACTTCTGCCTCCCAAGTGCTGGGATTAAAAGTGTACACCACCATACCTGGCTACTATTTTTTTCCTTTGGGTTTTCAAGGCAGGGTTTGATTGTAGCCCAGGCTGACCTGGAATTCACTATGTAGTTCAGGCTGGCCTTGAACTAATGGTGATCCTCCTACCTCTGCCTCTCCTCCCGAGTGCTGGGATTAAAGGTGTGTGCAACCACACCCAGCCCCGCTAAAATTTTAATAAAGAGAATATTCATTTACAAATAGGACAAAAAACTGTTTTCCAGTATATTTTTAAGCCACATTTAAATTAAACACACAGTTTATGTGTCCAATAACTGTGGTTCCTACTCATTGAGCAGCTGATCAAATCTGTCCCTCATTCTGGAGCAACAGGTAGAAAGGAGACTGGGAGCATGATGGGCTGAGTGTGCGTCCCAGAAGGTCATGCACTGGAATTTGAGTTCCTAAGGCCCATGCTCCATGTGTTTGGCGTGGAGCCTTTAGATGAAGTTAGGACCAGATGAAATCACGAAGGTAGCCACAGTGGCTTCAGTAAGGAGAGGAAGAGAAGCTCGGCCAGCAGGCACACTCACATTTTCCATGGAATACCCTCCACCACGTTATGACGGAGCCAAAAGGCCCTGACCAGATGTCAAGCAGATGCTGGCCCCATGCTCTTGGGCTTCCTGTTATCTATAACCAGGAGCTTCGTAAAACCTTTATAAGTCTCCCCACCGCTAGTATCCAGTAATAGCAACAGAAAAGGACTGGGACAGAAGGCCAGAGACGGGGCTGTGTCCCCAGGAGGGAAGGCGAATCCCATACCGCAGGGTCTCACAGTCTTGGGGCACAGTGCCAACACACGGAGCAGGTGAGCTTACAGTGTGGGTGTGAAGCCTCAGCTGGAGCTGGCGAGAGTTCTCAGAAAAGAAAGGCTGGCATCCACCCTGGGGGTCACCAGGGGTGAAGGCTTTGAACCCCATGAAGAAGTCCAAAACTGACAGCAAACTGAGGAGTGCGGTTTAATTGTTTGAAGAATAGAGAGTAGACACCATGTTTTGTCTGCTTAAATGGGAAAGGAGAGAAGGACAGCAAGGGGAAAGAGCCATGGAGGCTTTCGGCACACTTGGGACATTCAAAGCAAACCTGACCAGCCTGTGAAAGCCCTGAGCGCCACAGCAAGGAGCCTTAGATCTTGAAGCATCATTTTATTTATTTATTTTTATTTATTTATTTGAGAGCGACAGGCACAGAGAGAAAGACAGATAGAGGGAGAGAGAGAGAATGGGCGCGCCAGGGCTTTCAGCCTCTGCAAACTCCAGACGCATGTGCCCCCTTGTGCATCTGGCTAACGTGGGACCTGGGGAACCGAGCCTCGAACTGGGGTCCTTAGGCTTCACAGGCAAGAGCTTAACCGCTAAGCCATCTCTCCAGCCCTTGAAGCATCATTTTAAGGGAAAGGGAGAAGGAGAGGGTCAGGCTGGGACCATTTCATGTGGATTCCTGTTCCCTCCCCACCTACTTGACTTGCCGTCCAGTCCTGCTGACTTCGGGTGGCTGCCTCGCATCACAGGACCCAGGCATCATGGGCTGGATGGGCTGGCTCAGCAACAGCCTTCGACCAGAGGAAGAGAACCCACACATTACAATGCACCAAACTGTGGCCCAGAGGACAGCACCGTGAGAACGTCTGCACCCTCTGAGGCTGACCCGTACCCCCACCCCTCACTCTTCTCAGCAAAACAAACACCATGAGTCATGGTCCTGACCATCAGAACCCCAAGCTCTTCTCTGTCCCCTCCCTAGCTAAGATCTACTGTGAGGTCTTTGGAAGCCAGCTGTCTGAGTTCTGCTTCTGTTGAAGGTGGAATGGAGAGCTAGAAGGAACAATGCAATGGTCCCCTGCTGGCTTTTAAACAAGGTGGCTTCATACCTGAGCTGCCGATCATGGCTGAAGTCGGGACTGGGCTGGCACTGGCTGGCATCCTGGGAGGCGGGAGCAGCCATGGTCAGGCTCAGACCTGGAGGGAGCACAGCTGTGGTGCTGCTGAACTGGGCCTGCAGACTGCTCACTGAGCGGCCACTTCCTGCCATCAGCTGAGAGCTTCTCATTGGCTTCAGACCCTGGAGCATCATTTAATGGTGGGGAGGGGGGGGGGAGAAAGAGACCCAACTCAGGCCATATCTCTAGGAAACCTCAGAAGAGAGCCTCCCCCTTCATATCCAGGCATGTCCTCTAAGTTAGGCCCCATCAACTATGTGCTGAGCTACTTTTATTTTGTGATGGTCTTCCTCATCGGATTATAAGAACCCCAAGGGTTCTTGGAATCCTCTGAATCTTAGACAGTTCCAGGCTCTCGGCAGAACTGAACCATTTTTGGCTTCACAAATTCCACTTCAGAGACATGGAACACTTAAATTATTCCCCCAGTTTACCAGGCCTGTGCTTGCCTGGGGCCTTTGCACATGCTGACCCATCTATGTGGAAGGCTCTTCCTTCACTGCTGATAAGACTCCTTCTCTTGCCTCCCTCAGACCTTTCTTTGGTCAAGTACTATCTTCTCAGGGAAGCCTTTTCTGGATGTCTGTTTGAAACTCTTTTTTATTTTTGAAGTAGGGTCTCACTCTAGCCCAGGCAGACCTGGAACTCACTCTGTAGCCACAGGCTGGCCTTAAAATGGTGATCCTCCTTCCTCAGTCTCTTAACTTACTCAGTACCTACCCCCAATGCTTTGCTTTTATTTTTTTCTCCCCAACAGTTTCTTCCAGGAATGTCTTTCCACGCTGCCAATGCATTTTCCACATCCCTTAGATGGACCCATTTAGAGAAGTTTCCCACCTGCCAAATCCAACTACCCCATTCAGCTTGAAGAAGCCAGATTGTTCATCACCTCGATTCCCTATTGGCTGTTAGGGCTACCACTTGAGGGGGGATTGAGGCAGTTTAGGGTGACTGGGCCCCTGAAAGTAAAAGTAGGGAATGTCTTTGAACCTGCCCTTGCAGTCTCCACTTTGTTAGAGGTCAGGGAAGAATCTGTTACCTCTTTATGTTTTGCTTAAAGGAGATCCCTAGATCTGTTTTTCCATAAAAAACCCGAGTCCCTCCTAAGGAAGGAGTTCCCCTTAAGATCATGCTGGGTGTGGTGGCAGAGAGGACGGCCTGGGACTACAGAATGAATTCCAGGCCAACCTCAAATATTATCTTCTCAGGGAAGTCTTTTCTCTACAAAACTCTTAAGTTTGTATAACGATAGTCTCTTTTCTGCATATACAATCAGCCTTCTATGAAAAACCTCTATGAAATCCATGATTTCAATCACCTATCAATAATATTAGAAAAAAAAGTGTCTGGACTAGAAAGATAGCTCAGCAGCTAAAGGCACTTGCTTGAAAAGCTTGATGGCCTAGGTTCAATTTCCCAGTGCCCACATAAAGCTGGATGCACAAAGAAGTTTGTCTGGAGCTTGTTTCCAGTGGCAGGAGGCCCTGACATACACATATTTACCCTCTGTCTGCCTGTCTCTCAAATAAATAAATATTTAAAATGTGCTTGTACTGATCTTGTACAACCTTTTCTTGTCCTTATATTTTAGATAGCATAACTATTTACATGGCATTGATATTGTCTTGGGTATTATAAGTCATCTGGGGATAATTTAAAGTATAATGGGTTGGGGAGAGACCTCAGTAGTAGAGGGCTTCCTAGCATGTGAGAGGCCCTCAGGCCTGATCCTCAGCACCAACATTCCTAACAAATGCATCAATCAATCAATAAATGGGAAATGTGCAGGTCTTATGCAAATGCTATTTAAGGGACTTGAGCAGCCTTAGATTTCAGTACTTATGATAGATAGTTCTGAAGCTTTGGAGGGCTGCCTGTGCTGATCCATTCTGTACTATCCATTATCTGGCGAAATTCCCAGAGTTCCCACTAGACTGGGAGTTCCCTGAGGTGAAGGATGCCTTTTTTGTTTTGAGGTAGGGTTTCACTGTAGCCCAGGCTGACCTGGAATTCACTATGTAGTCTCAGGGTGGCCTCGAATTTATGGCGATCATCCTACCTCTGCCTTAGTGCTGGGATTAAAGGCGTGTGCCACCACGCCTGGCAAGGATGCCTTTTATTCATCTTTGCTCGCCTATAAACAGGAGCTGTGCAGATGCCCACTGGAGCCCTGAGGTCTGTGTGGATGTGAAGGCTTCAGGAAAGGCAATGCCTGCCTTCTTGGCTGTGATTCTCTGGAGACAGGGGTCAGACTGTGAGGTCACTGAGGGCTTGTGATGAGTAGCAGTGGCTACAAGATAAGGATTTTACAGGGAATCTGGGTGACCAAGAACAGCAAGGTAAACCTGAGTCAAGATACAATGAGCAGAGGTACCTGTTCAAATTGATTATGGCCCAAAACAAGAATAGGCAATAGGGACTGAGGACAGGTGTATAGGGACACAGGGCTATCAGTATGAATGCATGGAATGCTCTCCTCTGCCTCTTAATTCCTGCTTCCTTCTCCGTCCCCTTTCCGTCCCTCTTTCCCCACTTCCTTTCTGTTTGAGACAGAGTCTTGCTATGTAGTACAGGTGGGCCTATAACTCACAATCCTCCTGTCTCAGCCTCCAGAATGCTGAGATTACAGGTGTGCACCACCATTGCTGGCTTCTCCAGTTTTAATTCACTATCAAAGCTCAAATGCTATTTTTAGAGCCGAGAATATAACATATGAAAGGAAAATAATATAAGCTGGACCTTCAAAATAACTTTAAAGAAAGCCTACTACCATGACCTGTCTCTAGTCCAGGGAACAGTACATAGGTATCCAGCACTCGTCAATTCCAGGGGTCAAGTGGACCCTGGCTGCAAGTGTGTCTGTTCTAGCAGATGGACTGTGAGAGAGGCACGTTACCTGGGTGGGTACCACATTCGATTCTCTGAGTGGATGCTGGTTTGTGATCTGGGGAGAGGTGATCTGGCCCGGGAGTTGAGAGCTGGCCACAAGCTGGGGCTGAGATGCTGCTGTGGGCCTTTGCTGCAACTGCTGCTGAGTGTCAGGCCGCCGGGCACCGCTAAAGCTTAGGGACACAGCCGGCTGCTGCAGAAACATCTGGGAGCAGAAGAGACATTGCCTATGAGGTTGGGGCCACGTGTGCACCTTCTCTGTCGTCCCTGTCACAAGAAGAAGGCAGGTGTCTTGCATCTCGGACTTGCTTTGAAGTCACTCCCTGATTCAGTAGGACAAAGCCAGTGCCTATGACACCTCCAGCACAGCACAAGGCACTGGACACAGTGACTGAGCTGGAGAGATACTGTCCCTGAAGGTCACAGTGAAGTGACTATAATCTAAAATTACATATATATATATTTTTTGAGGTAGGGGTTTGCTCTAGCCCAGGCTGGCCTAAACTCACAGTGATCCTCCTACCTCTACCCCTTAAGTGCTGGTATTAAAGGCATGTGCCACCACACTTGGTTATACGTATAGTTTGATATATGCCTTACAGTCTAAGTTGGCTTATCAGTTTCTTATCAAAGGAAGAGACATCTTGGGAATGAAACTAATCATGTAGTAATGGTGGCAAAGAACTGGCTAACGCACAGCGTGGACTGTAGGATTGAGTCCTGTGGCTCACCTTGAGTCTCTGCCCAGTAACCAAGGTTTGTACCCATATTGCCCTTAGGAGCTTTGATCAAGTGCTTTCAGCAGAGGTGGCACATCTACTCCTAGTCAGGAGGCAACTCAGCCTTTCCAGCCAGGAAAACAAGAGCAGAGGATAATGTGACATTAAGTCCATGGGCTTAAAAATTCAGTTTATTTTTAAATTATTTCATTTGCAAGCAGAGAGGGACATTGAGAAGGGAGACAGACACACACATACACATATACAGAGAGAGATGGAAGGAGGGAGAGAGAGGGAGAATGAGATGGACATGCCAGGACCTCTTGCTGCTCCAAACGAACTCCAGATGCATGTGGCCCACTTTGTGCATCTTGCTTTTTCTGGGTACTGGGGAATCGAACCAGGGTCCTTAGGCTTTGCAGGCAAATGCCTTAACCATCAAGCCATCTCTCCAGTCCATATGCATAAGTTTTATAATAGTCATGATCATCTCTGTGTACTTTGTTATATAAGATGTCTCAGACATTTAAGGCTGTAATACATTAGCTTGGTCATTTAGTATGGAAGCTTTTACAGGATCTGACCAAGGTGATAAAGACAGATTAAGTATTCATGACTATCCTGATTTAGTTCAAATAGTTTGTGCCACACACTGTTGACCTTCATATTTGTAAATTCTATTTCTGCAGATTCAACCAACCTTGGGAAACCACTTGCATTTTTACTGAACTATGTCAGACTTCCCCTTATTATCATTTCTTTTTTTAAACTTTTGTTCATTTTTTATTTATTTATTTGAGAGCAACAGACAGATCGAAAGAGATAGAGGCAGAGAGAGAGAAAGAGAGAGAGAAAGAGAGAAAGAGAGAGAGAAAGAGAGAAAGAGAGAGAGAGAGAGAGAGAAAGAGAGGAGAGAGAAAGAGAGAGAGAGAGAGAGAGAGAGAGAGAGAGAGAGAGAGAGAGAATGGGTGTGCCAGGGCATCCAGCCACTGAAAATGAACTCCAGACTCGTGCGCCATCTTATGCATCTAGCTTACGTGGGTTCGAGCATCAAACCAGGGTCCTTAAGCTTCACAGGCAAGCTCTTTAACCGCTGTGCCATCTCTCCAGCCCCTCATTTCTTTTTTGATTTTTTTCGAGGTAGGGTCTCACTCTAGCTCAGGCTGACCTGGAATTCACTATGTAGTCTCAGATAGGCCTTGGACTCATAGTGATCCTCCTATTTCAGCCTCCCAAGTACAGGAATTAAAGGCAAGCATCACCATGCCTAGCACAGAGAAAGAGAGACAGAGACAAGAAAGGGAGACAGAGAAGGAGAGAGAGAGAAAGAGAATGAGCACACCAGGGCCTCCAGCCACTGCAAATGAACTCCAGATGTATGCACTACTTTGTGTATCTGGCTTTTCATGGGTATTGGGGAATTGAACTCTGGTCATTAGGCTTTGCAAGAAAGTGTCTTAACTATTAAGCTATCTTTCAAGCCCCCCCCCCTTGTTATTATTTCTTAAATAATACAGTATAATATATACTGAAATTGTTTTGGAATAAGAAGGAAGCTAGACATGACTGAAGAATGTCAGTCAGTTCTGTGCAAATGCTATACCCTTTCTATAAACATTTTGTAATTTATTTCATTTATTTATTTGAGAGAGGGGGAGAGAAATAGGCAGGTAGAGAAAAAGAGAGAGAATGGATGCATCAGGGCCTCCAGCCACTGCAAATGAACTCCAGATGCATGCGCCACCTTGTTCATGTGGCTTACATACGTCTTGGGGAATCAAACCTTAGCCCTTTGGCTTTGCAGGCAAGTACCTTAACCACTAAGCAATCTCTCTAGCCCCCATACCCTTTTACAGAGGGACCTGAGCACCTGTCTTCAGCACCTAGAATCTGTCCGCTTGGGTACCCAAGGCCACCTGTATCTCATATAAAACAGAATAAAAAACAGGTGTTTTAGTGCTTAGAAAGATTTTATGTCTTAGAATTTTTTTTTTCTTTTGGGCATATGAAATGTCTGAAAATTCTAGATATGTGAAATATGTAAGTAGTGACTTTGATAATTAATGTGGATTGACAATATGTTCAATTTATAAATTGATTGAATATGGATGAAAAACAAAAGCATGATTGTTTTTAGAGAAAGTTAGTTGTGGTGGTTTGATTCAGGTGTCCCCCATAAACTGAGGTGTTCTGAATGCTAGGTTCCCAGCTGATGTATATTTGGGAATTAATGCCTCCTGGAGGGAGTGTATTGTTGGGGGTGGGCTTATGGGCTTTATAGCCAGTTTCCCCATGCCAGTGTTTGGCACACCCTCCTGTTGCTGTGGTCCACCTTCTGTTTGCCAGGGGGTGATGTCCACCCTCTGCTCATGCCATCGTTTTCCCCTGCCATCGTGAAGCTTCCCCTTGAGCCTGTAAGCCAAAATAAATCTCTTTTTCCCAGAAGCTGCTCTTGGTTGGGTGATTTCTACCAGCAATGCGAACCAGACTGCGACAGTAAAGTGGTACCGAGGAGTGGGGTTGCTGCTAGACACCTGACTGTGTGGCTTCAGCCTTTTTGGAGCTGATTTTCAAGAGGAAAGTGGAAGGAGTTGAAACCTTGGCCTAAGAGATGCCTTGCAGTGCTGTAAGTACAGCTTGATGGACTATTCTGGTCAGAACTATGGACTGTGAGGTTTGGCTCATGAGGGTGAGAAAGAGCTGTGCTTGGACTGGGCTAGCAGTTTGTGTGAGAAGCTTGCTGTGATGCCTGTGTCCTGAGAAGTTGTGCAGGGTTGCTTTGCGTAGAAATGAACTGGTGTGTGCAGAGGAATATGGCACAGAAAGAAAAATCTTTGGGTGAACTGTTGCCCATTCAGCTGCAACTGAGAGATTACAACCTATGAGACTGGGCTAGCTGACCTGCGCTGGGGCAATAAGAATGTAGACTCTTTAGAAGGGGCCTGAGTGCTCAAGGAGTGTCCTGTTCTTCAAAGTCTGCTTTATTCCCCCCTGGATTAACAAATTGGCACCCTGGTATCGTGGAGATTAAGAAATGCTGGAAAGAGGGTCATTGAGTTTGCACAAGGTCTTGTGTTTTGGAAATGGCCATGGGCAGCGTGAAGCAGGTTTGCTGGTTGCCTGCATAGAGACCCCATGGGGCCATGAGGATGAACCGTGGCTTGCAGTGGAGACCCAGTGGAGATGCCGGGACCATGAGATGGCTGCCAAGGAGCTGCCGGCCCCGATGAAGTTTCCCAGGACTGTGAGTAGCCTAGCTGGAGGGGCGGAATTGGAATGCCAGAGACTTGTTGCTGGTTAGAATTATGGGACTTGAAGATTTGTCACTGGCTAGACTTGCTGGACTTGAAGCTACAAAGTTTGATGTTTGCCCTGGTTGTTTTAAATCTTGTATTGGTTGAATGTTTCTTTGCTATGCCCAATGCCATCTACTGCAGTGTGAATACTTATTCTGTGCCATTATGGGTTTTTTGAGGTTAATTTTTGGTATTATGGCTCAGTTAAAAGATCTTGGACTATGGGGATGTATGAACATCATTGGGATTGATAAAAACTATGGGGACTTTTAAAGTGAGATGAATGCATTCTATTTTACATCATGTATGGATATCAGTTTATGGGGGCCAGGGGCGGAATGTGGTGGTTTGATTCAGTGTCCCCCATAAACTTAAGTGTTCTGAATGCTAGGTTCCCAGCTGATGGATATTTGGGAATTAATGCCTCCTGGAGGGAGTGTATTGCTGGGGGCAGGCTTATGGGTATTAAAGCCAGTTTCCCCTTGCCAGTGTTTGGCACACCCTCCTGTTGCTGTGGTCCACCTTATGTTGCCCAGGGGGTGATGTCCACCCTCTGCTCATGCCATCATTTCCCCTGCCATCGTGGAGCTTCCCCTTGAGCCTGTAAGCCAAAATAAATCTCTATTTCCCCAGAAGCTGCTGTTGGTTGGGTGATTTCTACCAGCAATGCGAACCGGACTGCGACATTAGTTTTCAAGAAAAATAGAACCTGTAAGTTGACTCTAACTTCTATAACAACTTGAATAATAATTAACCCAAGGCCTCCAGCTGCCTCTTTAGCCAAAACTCCTCTTTGGCACTGCAAACATGCGCTGCTGTCTCTGCTGTCACCCTGCAGGTGTGTCCTTCTCCACCCCAGGCCTCCAGGGTTCTGTTCTCTAGGAGGGGGCAGTGCTCTCCTCTCAGTATGTGGCGGATATATTCCCAGTTCCTATGTTCAGGGCGGCCCAAACTTGTATCCAGTAGAGTCAATAGGTCTGCACTTGGTAAGTTGCAGATCAGTTTTGGAAAGGCAGGGATGGACCACACCCTGCAGATGCTGGGAGGAACACTCACAGGCTGGCCTGCGATGTCTCGTTTATAGATAGAGTCAAGCCGCTGACCAGTGGCCCAACGTCAGCAGATGGCTGACTGGGAGGTTCTGATCTGGTAACCCTTTCATCTCTCCAACATCCTATCGTGCCGCACACAGTTGTGAAACAAAGGCTCTTATTTCCTTAGAAATTAAGACGACTTCCTGGATGCCCATCATCTCAGAGCTGCTAGTCATATGCTTGAAGATCAGTGTCTTTTTGCAAGTTCAGCACGTCATTTGCCATTACTACAGGTGCCCTTTTAGGCATGCATTTGAATAGCCAGCAGAGGGCGCACACACTCCTCAAAAGAAGCAAGTGGTAGTGTGACCAGAGGCCCAGGTCCTCCGCTTTGGCTCTGGTGTAGACTTTTTGACCCCAGGTGCCAGCACGCATTAAGTCTTAGAGGATCTTTTTCATAACCCAATCTTATAAGAATTCATAGTTAGCAAGCATCATAAGCACACACTATTCCACTGAAAGTTGTGAATCAACAGAGCAAAACAGAAAAAGTCCTCTGAATTGCAATAAAAGACTCTGGGTGGGAGAATCCTGGTTTCCAGCTACATACATTCAACATTCATATTTCTGTTTTTTCAACAAGAGAGCCAAATTTCATGGCTTAAGAAGATGACTTCCTTAAAGAGTCAATTTCTTGGAAAACATGCAGAAAAATAGTTGCCCAGTTCAAATAGGAAAAGTTTTCAGGAACAAACAGACTCTAGACTCACGTGTGATTGTTCATTATTAATACCTGCTTCTTATGGATTCTGGCAATTACAGGACAGTTCAGCAGTATACAATATAGATCAATAGAACAGTGAAATCCCGTACGATACCACGCTGTCATGAAGCTTCAATAATTATCAATGTTTTGTTAATCATGTCTCCTTGATTCCCCAGTCTTGGGAGGGGTGGGGTATAGTAACTTTTACATGTTTGATTTTTTTATACTTGAATCAGTTTTTATTAAAAAACAAGCATCACATTTTGGTAGGTATTTTAGAATGTATTTCTTTAAATTTTGGGGAAAAACACAAACCAAAAAGACAGACTACTGGAGGAAATGTTCTCTGGTTTAACTATCTATGGATTTCTGTGTCCTCTGGAAAATTCCACTGCAAAGATCAGAGGAATGAACACATGGAAGACGTGCACTGGAAGGCCAGGTTTCATGGTATCTTGTAGAACTCAGAGAATATGTACTTTGAGGAGTCACAAAATGTACCATCATGAGGGAAAAATCATATTCTTTATATCTGGGAGCAAAAGCAATAGCTTTATTGCCTGTAATTTTAAAATGTAGCTCTAATATTACAAAGGCTGGATGAGGAACACTCCAGGCACTGTGGAGGATGTTCACACGCCTACCTTGCTTTTAGCACTTTCTGGCTCAATCTTCCTCTTCCTGTTGGTATAAAAATTCCATTAAGGTAATTGGGGTTGGGTAAGTTCTAGGGCTATGGACCAGGCTCTGGTTCAGTGAGAAAAATATTATACTTGGGAAAGATAAGTAACAAGTGCTTTTAAAGTCTGAATTGATGCCATTATTTTCACGTAACTATGGCAGTTTGATTCACTTTTGTTCATGCAGAAATGTCACTGAGGGGCTGGAGAGATGGCTCAGCAGTTAAGGAGCTTGCTTGTAAAGCCTAATGACCTGGGTTTGATTCCCCAGTGCCCTTGTAAAGCAGATACACATAGTGACCCATTTGTCTGGAGATCTGCAGCAGCTGGAGGCCTTGGCATCCATTCTCTCTGGCTGTCTCTCTTCTATTACTCTTTCCTTATTTTAAAAAAAAGTTACTGAGGCAGAAGGACTTTGGATGTACCTTGGTGGTCTCTATACTGATGATCATAGTATATAAATACAGGGATGCAAGTTGAGGGTGTTGGTTTGTTCTAGACTGGGTTCCTCTATGGTGAGAGTGCTATGCAGAAGCAGGAAAGGGAGGAATAGCAAATGTCCTCTCACTTCCCAGAAGAGTTGATGGACACCCAGGGCAGCAGGACAGCTGGAGAGAGGCTCTGGGCTAACCAGCAAAACTACTCTGGGAATCCTATCATGTGCTGGGTCCTACAGTTACCCCAAATGGTGTGTCTGTCATAGATGCTACTGGGCTTCAGGATCTGAGCGGCCAGGGGAGGGTCTGTGTGGCAGGGCTGAGGCCATTTCCCTGAAGTATCTCTTCTGCTCCATCTGCCTTGTGTAAGGAGGCTGCAGATGCTTAAGGCTCCCAGGCAGACTTTAAGGCAAGCTAGAATTACAACTGCAATTAAAGACTGGGTGGCAATGATGCACTTGTAAGGTAAACAGTCCTGGACTAAAATACGCAAAACTTGGTTTAAAAAATCCATGTACTCTATCCTTGCCTGAGACCCAATACATAAAGTTCTTCTCCTACCCTGACTCAAAAAAGAAAAAAAAAAATCAAAAACAAACAAAATGAAAAACATTCCCTGAAAGGATTCCAAGAAGGGTGTCTGGGATTATAGTGTGAGCTGCTATTGCTGTCAAAATACGTAAACTGCCCCGACCAATGTGGTGGCAAGAAGGTGCCAGCGCCAGCTCCCTCTGTGGTCCCCTCAGGCTATAGGATAGAATCACTTTCCATTTTGTTCTTATTTTTCCTAAATTTTTATTTATTTATTTGTAGGGGGCGAGAGAGAGGGGGGGGGGGGAAGAAAGGGGGGAAGGGAAGGGAAGGGAAGAGAGAGAGGAGAGAAAAGAGACACAGAGAATGGGCATGCAGGGCCTCCATCTACTGCAAACAGACTCCAGATCCATGTGCCACTTTGTGCATCTGGCTTTATGTGTGTACTGGGGAATCAAACTCCAGTCATTAGGCTCTGCAGGCAAGTGCCTTAACTGCTGAGCTATCTCTCCAGGACCTGCATTTTGCTCTCTATCAGAGGAAACAGTGAGGCTAAGAAAGTGAAACTGTACAGGAGCTGTCATCTAGGACTGAGGTGGCATCCAAACAGGACAGTCAGGTGCCAGTGGCATGAGTGAAAATGCAGTGCATCTGGGATAGCAAACAAAAATTCACCCTCAGAGTGGGGTTTGAAGGAAGAAGATGTGCGAATTATAGATTTATCATGGAAAAACATGATATCATGGAATCCATATCCATATCATGGAAAAACAGGGAGGTGGGTTTCTCCTCATCCTCTGTCCCAGGCAGTTTCCCAGTCCTTCCTAAGCATAAAGGTTCTGTGAGGCAATGCATGGGGCGGGGCATGGGTGTTCTGCCTCACCAGGAGTGGTCCTCAGGAGAACAGAGGCGAGCCTGGGAGGGAACATCACCTGCACGTTGGAGTCCTGGACCAGGTAGAGCTGCTCCTGGATCTTGTGCAGCTCCTCCTGCTGCCATCGGATGTTGGCCTGCAGGATTCGCGTCCGCTGCTCCAGCTGGTCTTTGATGGTCTGGAACATGCTAAACTGTGCTGAAAACTTCAAGGTGGGGTCAAAAACAACCAGATCAAAGAGTTATTTCAGCCTGCCAGACAAGCGTTGCAGCCATGCTAATCAGTATTACACACTTCCCTTTCTTGTCCCTTAGCCATTCTGGCCAGCATCCCTGAGTTGCCCACTGCCTGGCTTTGAGGTGAGCAAGGTCCAGAGATGGGGGCAGGGTCTCCAACTCCCCAGCACTGGGATTACAGGTGTGCACCATTGCACCTGCAGTTTTTAAAATTTTTTTTTGGTCTATTATTTATTTATTTATTTGAGAGCTACAGGCAGAAAGAGAAAGAGGCAGAGAGGGAGAATGGGCACACAAGGGCTTCTAGCCACTGCAAACTCCAGACACGTGTGCCCCCTTGTGCATCCGGCTTACATGGGTCCAGGGGAATCAAGCTTCACAGGCAAGTGCTTAACCGCTAAGCCATCTCTCCAGCCCAACATCTGCAGTTTTTAAAAACATGAGTTCTGAGGATGGAACTGGGTTCTCATGCTTGCAAAGCAAGCACTTTACTGGGCTATCTTCCTAGTCCCCTCAGCTGGGATTTTGAAAGAACATTCCATTAAGGAAACAAGTAAGAAGCTATACCATGTTTTAAAACTTAAGACAAGACACAAAGCTTCTACGAAGGGTTCTACACAGCCAGGAGACATTCAGGGCCACACTGGTACCTCTTGAAGAACTGGCAGGTAGTTGGCTCTGATGGGCATGGCTAGGGGCTGGGTAAGCATCAAGATCCAGGACTGCTGTTTAGTAAGTGTTAGTGACTCTAGACATGCAATCGTGTGAACAGAATCCAGGACCTCACATATGCTAGGGAAGTACTCTAACACTGAGCTTTGTGACCTTTTTGTTTGTTTGTTTGTTTATTTTGAGGTAGGGTCTCACTCTAGCCCAGCCTGACCTGGGACTCATTCCATAGTCCCAGACTGACCTTGAACTTGCAGCAATCCTCCTACCTCTGCCTGTGAGTGCTAATATTAAAGGCATGCACCACCATACCCCATGTGGTCTTTTTGATAAATAAATCTACTCTGAGTTAGAGTATGAAGCCAAAGAGGCTTCTGGAAAACCACCAATTACCCAGATAACTACTTCCCAGAATTTGAACTTCATCTCACCTCCCAGTCAAAGGACACTACAGTTATACATTGGCGAGGGAAATGACGGAAAATCATAGAATCTTTTCCACTCACTTGAAGTGGGAAAAGGACTTGAAAAACTCAGAGTTGGCCATACATATGCATAGATCAAGCAACCTCTGATGGAAAATTGTTAAAAAAATGTGTCTGTATTGAATATGCACAGAATGTCTTTATCAGTGTAACAACTATTTGCCAATATTATATTAAGTATCAATCACCTAGAGGTCATTTACAGTACAGAAGAGGAGCCACGTAGACATAAGTTCTATGTAAATCCTCTGCCATTTTACACAGAGACCTGAGCATCTGCAGTCTCTGCAGGGGAGGTCCTAGAACTGGTCTTCTTGCATTATGAAAGAACGCCTTATGGGATGGAGAGATGGCTTCGTGGTTAAGAGCTTGCCTGTGAAGCCTAAGAACCCCAGTTTGAGGCTCGATTCCCCAGGATCCACGTTAGCCAGATGCACAAGGAGGCATATGTGTTTGGAGTTCGTTTGCAGTGGCTGGAAGCTCTGGCGTGCCCAGTCTCTCTCTCCACCCCCCCCCCGCCTCTTTCTCTCTGTGTCACTCTCAAATAAATAAATTAAAAAATATTTTAAAAAAAGAATGCCTTAAAGATAAGTTATTATCATGTATAGAGCATGTAGGGCCTGGGGAGATGGCTCATCAGGTAAGAACATTTGCCATACAAACATGATGGCCTGACTGGGCCTGAATCTACCACTTTTTAATTTCCCAGAAACCACATAAAAAGCATGGCATGACCTGTACCCATGTAACCCCAATTCTGTAGGGGTGGAGACAGGAGACTCACTGGTGCTCAGTGGTCAGCCAGTCTGACTGAAAACAGCAGCTCAAGGTTCAGTAAGAGACTTCATTTCAAGGAAAGGACATGGAGAGCAGTCGAGGGGAACATGTGGTCTTCTCCTCTGTCCGTGTGCATGCGCATCTGCACATATGCATGTAAACAGCATGTATACTCCCTCCACCAAGAACATGTAACAGACCAGGAACAGTGACTCAAATTCCTAAAGGCCTTTACACCTTTAAGTACTATAAAACATTCATATTCTTTAATAAGCAAGGACCAGAAGTTAAAGGAATTCTCATTGCATGTGCCTTTGGATAGAAAATCACTGGTTTTCATACCAAATGTGCTTGGAAACTTGAAGAGGAAAAATGCTATTCTGATTTTTTTCCTGATGAGGATAAAGATGGACTATTTTAATTAGGAGACTCTGGATGAACAGCTTTTATATCACTACTCAAGTCAGACGCTAGCAAGAAGCATATGCTAGCATGCGCCTTCCTTATTCCAGGAAAGCATCCGAGGCCACTTCTGTGAGGGCATATGTTCTAAAATGGTTTGCATCAGCCATGACAGATTTATACAAAGATAGAGATGGCCAAACTCTGACAAGCACAGGTGCTGGTAAACCACCACTTTGGGACAGGTTCAGCTTGTGACCACGGATGGAGACAAAGCTAAATGCTTATCAAGAAATGAAGTAAGAGTACTGGGCTCAGCAGGAAAAAATGGCAGTGAATCAGCATCTCTGTGCCCTGTGACCACAGAGTGGAAGCCCTGTGCTCAGACCCTTGCTGGGCCTTCACAGGTGGGACATCTTCACAGATCCTCATACCTGGGTCCTTCTCTGCAGTCACTCATCTCTCCATCTGGCATCATGTAGCCATTCTCCTGGGGCCAATTTGAGTGATACCATCTCCAGAAAGCCACGTGGGACTTCCTTAGCAGACTGTCTAACTGGTTCTATGAAACACCTGCCCTGCCATGGTGGCTTCTCCGGCTCGATGCCCACTTTTCCCCTTTAGCTCTGAATACAAACAGCAAGGACTGCCTTCCAGCCAGCACTGTGTCCCTAATGCCTCGTTCTTGGACTGACTCAAATAGGAATTCACTGTTATTGAAACAATGAAGAAATTGCTAGCCAATAATGCCTTTTCTTTTTAAATGTGATTTTTACAGTACTGGTCATAGCATCTAGATCTTTCCAGAGTCTTCCTATAACCTTGAGCTTCTGATCCTCTAGCTGCCCCCTCCTAAGTTCTAGGATTATAGGCACGTGCCATCATGCATAGTTGCTTTTTTTGTTTTTGATTTTCTTTTGAGGTAGGGTCTTGCTCTAGCCCAGGCTGACCTGGAACTCACTATGTAGTCTCAGGGTGGTCTTGAACTCTCGGGGATCCTCCTACCTCTGCCTCTCAAATGCTGGGTTTAAAGGCGTGCACCACCACACCCGGCTTTGCCATGTCTTGTTTTGTGCAGTGCCAGGGCTTCATGTATGCCAGGCAAGCACTCTGCCATATTAGTTATATCCTAAGCCTGATTAAAACCTTTTCTAAAACATCAAGGCCAATTTGGAGTTGTAAAAAAATGAAAGGAATATAGAAAAGTGGCAGAAAGATGAACAAAGATGCTTCTAAAGATGAAAACCAGGAAAAAGAATTTGGAAGATATATGAGTGGCATTTGAGGACATGTATGGAGATGAAGTGCATTGCTGGCTATGTCCCGTGCAGACCTTGGGGTAAAATTCTCCTTTTATGGCATTAGTTAGTAGCTAAACATGTGGCACACACATCAGTACAAAGACCCCCCACTCAGAAGACATGCCATGTTCTTATTGGAGGAAGTGCTGCCCTTTCCTGAGGTCTGGGCTCACCTGGGCCATGGGAGCAGGGGTGCTCTGCAAAATGGTCTGAGGCAGCAGCTGCTGCGAGAGGTCACAGGATGACTGCGAAGGCAGAGGGGCCTGGGAAGAGAACGGGGCTTTGTTAGTAAACACTGCTCTGAGCTGTTTTGGGGTCCAGGGATTCTGTCTCTCCATGGTTGGGTTCCTCAGCTTAAAGAAGGCCCCTCACAGGTATGAAGAGTTGAAGGTGAAGGCTTCTCGAAGGCTTCAGCATTTATTTACCAGCTGTGTAGAACATTCCGGTGCAGGTCATATAGTTGGGGTGACACAAGGTCTGGGCAGGGATCTTGAGCAACTTCTAGGAGAACTGAGGGTCAGTGACTCCTGCCGCTACGGTGTGCTGGGCATCACTGCTACGGCCTGAGCTCCGCAGTTCCACCCGCTTCCCTCTGCTGCCCCTGCTTCAGACTCCATCCTTCCATCCTCGGGGAACAACGGGGCACTTCTCCCCAGAGGAGTCCATCTCAGAGTTTGTAAGAGCATTGTAAAAGGACTCTTCTGATGCTATCTGCAGACTGCCCTCAGTCCCTAGGGACACTAAAAGGAGTCCCAGTGTAAGACATCGCCCAGGGTAACAACAGGAAGAAGCGGTTTGCTTTGAACGTGAAGCCCCAGGCTCAAGTCCGCTGGCTGCTCCTGGCATACCGTACAATAATGGCTCTGTGTACAGACCACCACTACGTGGCATTCTGGAGAGGTCTGGCATATATCAGTGCCTGATACATATGGAGATAAATTTTAAAAATATATTTAATTTATTTAAAAGAGAGAGAGAGGTGGGCATGTTAAGGCCTTTAGCTGCTGCAAACAAACTGCAGACACATGTGTTATCATGTGCATCTGGCTTACGTGGGTCTGATCCGGGAACATGCACCTAGGTCTTTTGGCTTTGTGGGCAAGTGCCTTAACTGCTAAGCCATCTCTCCAACCCAAAGGAAAAAAAATTTTTTTTGAGGTAGGGTTTCACTCTATCCCAGGCTGACTTGGAGTTCACTATATAGTCTTACGGCCTTGAACTCATGGTGATCTTCCTACCTCTGCCTCCCAAGTGCTGGGATTAAAGGCGTGAGTCACCATGCCTGGCCATGTTTCTTTTTTTTTTTTTTTTTATTAAGCTGTCACCTGTGTGAAGTGAGATTTAAAGTAGTAGGGTGTTCAGAGGCTCTGGGACTATGACTTCAGGTTTGAAGCCTTTAGTTTCAACTTTAAACCTCACTTGAATTACATCCATGTTCATTTTATAATAAAAATATCTAAAATCAGCTGCCAAATGAATGCCTTTTCTTGGCACCCCAGTCTGGCCATCCTGTTCTTTTAATCTCTAAGTAAAACTGGTCCCCTGGAGAGATGTAGCATGGTGCCTGTGGCTCTGAGTCCACACTGCACCCCAGTGATCCCGTCAGGACACGTACCGGCATGGTGGTTGCCTGGCTGAGCTCAGGTACTGGTAACTCTTGGGGTATGGTTGCTGATCTTGGCAAAGTCGTGGTGCTGTTCTCAGCCATCAGTTTGGTTGGAGTGGCTGTAAGAAAGCAAGGAATGATGTTCCCAACACACAAATAATTCCCAGCCTTCTTAGAAGAGGAGACAATGATTGTGGTATGCTAGACCCAAGAGCTTGGTAGGACTCTGATGAAGGAAGCCCATGGAGGGTGGAAGTGGTTAGGTCAAGTCTCAGAAGCCCTACTTTGAAGCAGGCAGGAGATACCTAAGTCAATCAAAATCTCCATTTCTTTTTTTTTTTTAATTACTTATTAATTTATTTGCATTCAAAGAGAGATGAGAGGGAGGGAGGGGGAGAGAGAGAGAAAGAGAGCGAGAGAGAGACAGAGACAGAGAGGGAGGGAGAATGGGTATGCTAGGGCCTCCAGACACTGCAAACTCCAGACCCACGCACCACCACTTTGGGCATCTGGCTTTACTTGGGTACTGGGGAATTGAACCCAGGTCATTAGGCTTTGCAGGCAAGTCCCTTAACTGCTGAGCCATCTCTCAGCCTACCCAAGACTCCATTTCAACTACTAGGCCCAACCACCTCCCTGAACAAACACCTTATCAGAGACACTATAAGTACCAACATAGCTGACCTGTTTTGTGTCTTTTTGTCACTGCAGTGGTGACACCAGACTGTACACAGAGGATGGAAAAGCAAGAGGGCCATTAGAAGCAAAACAAGTAGTGTAAGCCATAGGGATAACCTGTTTTCTGAACACAGATGGCTTGGTCCATCCCAGGCAGGTACCTTTCTTGGGACTGTATCCCCTGGTCTGATGGGGGTCCCCATGTACTGCTCATCCATGAAATAATACTCACAGGCGGGTTCTGACATGGCTGTGCGTGAGGACTTGTGGGAACTCCTTGAGGATGCTGATGGTGAAGGACTGGTGGTGAGACCTGAGGCGCCCACGTCAAGTGCATTGAAGTGCTGCTGAGGATCCAGGCTTGAGTCCTTGTCCTGAAACACACACACACACACACACACACACACACACACACACACACACACACACACACTACATTTCAGCACCTAGGTACTATGGAGGAATGGCATGACTTTAGTTCTAAATATGTAGAAAACTATGGAAGTTGTTGAGAAAACTACTGTGGCTGTTTGGAGACAACTCTAAACATACAGGTGAAGTAGATATTCATGTAATCTATGTGTTAGAGATAAGCTATATCTTATAAGCATCATTTGTTATACTTTTTCACCTTTTATTTTTTCTGTTATTTATTTATTTGAGATAAAGAAGCAGAGGGAGAAAGAAAGAGAGAGAGAGGAGAGAGAGAGACAATGGGTGTGCCAGGGCCTTCAGCCTCTGCAAATGAACTCCAAACACATGTGCTACCTTGTGCATCTGACTTACGTGGGTCCTGGGGAATCAAACCTAGGTCCTTTGGCTTTGTAGGTAAATGCCTTAACTACTAGGCAATCTCTCTAGACCATTCAACCTTTATTTTGATCTTTACAATTTTCCCCATGGATTTTGCTTTTGATTTTTTCCTTAAAATTGCTACTTTATCACCCAGAATTTTGGCTTTTAAAGATATTTTATTTATTTATTTATTTATGAGAGAGAAAAGAGGGAGAGAGAGGGGTGGGGGGAGAATGGGTACTTCAGGGCCTCTAGCCACTGCAAATGAATTCTAGACTCATGAGCCACCTTGTACATCTGGCTTTATGTGGGTACTAGGGAATCAAATCTGGGTCCTTAGGCTTTGCAGGCAAATATTTTAATCACTGAGCCATTTCTGCAGCTCAAGTCTTGGCTTTTTGAGAAGAGGGAAAGAATCATGAAGAAATAAGGTGGCTGTCAGCACTGGGTTTTTAATACATCTGACAAGAAATGCCTTGGACCCTTCCAGGGCACTTAGCTCCACATTGCCTCCCATAACTTGCTGTCTATATGGGCAAAGGTTCAGTGATCTCCTATCTTTTGACTTCTGACTCTTAACTGATCCTAGCTCTGGGGATATCTCGCTCTCAAACAGTGTGATGAAAAAGCCATCACGGGCGGCCCAGCTCTGGGGGACTGAATTCCCATCCTGGATGACTTAGGTGTTAGAGGTGCATGAAAGCAGGGTTTATGGTAATTTTAAGCTGAAGAAGTAATCATAGTGCTTACCTTCCCAAGCCCTGTGCCTGTCCTGCCTGAGAAGGGTGGAAATTGCCAGCCTGAATTGTGGCTGTGACCACAGCTTTAGGTAAGATATCTCACTTTTGTGAGCTAAATGGCTGTTGCATCTTTGGAGTCATGGCTCCAGGGAGGATGAATACCATGGTATGAGGTGTGTGTGTATGTGTGTTTGTGTATGTGTGTTTATGTGCAAAAGGACTCAAGTGACTGATATGCGACAGATAAGATTTTGTTAGAGACAGAATGACAGATATGCCTGCATGTGTGATGGGAAATAGATACATAAGAGCCTGTTGCAAACTGTCAGTGTCCTGAGACAAAGTCCTTCCATGAGCCCCTGGACCATGACCACTTGTGCACTTGAGCACAGACATGAGCTCAGAAGTGTGAGTGGCCATGGAGGGACTTTCTCACCCACGTGACACCACTGCAGAGTATATGCATTTGGCAAACATGTTGGTCAGTGACAGATTTGAAAATTTAAAAACTGCCAGGTGTGGTGGCACACACATTTAATCCCAGCAGTCAGGAGGCAGAGGTAGGAGGATCACCATGATTTCAAGGCCTCCCTGAGAATACAGAGTGAATTCCAGGTCAGCCTGGGCTAGAGTAAAACACTACCTTGAAAAACCAAAAAAGTAAAAATTAAAAAATTAAAAAGACTGGTCCATTACTAAAAATCATTTGAGAAACACTATTCTAGAGTTTTCACTTTTTTTCTTTTTTAGAGAGAGAGAGAATTAGCATGCCAGAGCCTCAGCTACTGCAACTGAACGCAGATGCTTGTGCCACCTAATGGGCATGTGTGACCTTGTGCTTGCTGATCTGGACAGTAGAACATGGGCCCTTTGCTTTGCAGGCAAGTGCGTTAACCGCTAAACCTTCTCTCCAGCCTGAGTTTTTACTTTTTCATAATATTTTATTTATTTATTTATTTATTTATTTATTTATTTATTTATTTGACAGAGAACGAGGGAGAGAGAAAGAGAGTGAGAGAGAGAGAGAGAGAGAAACTATAGGTGCACCAGGGCTGTTAGCCACTGCAAATGAACTTCAGATGCATGTACCCCCTTATGCATCTGACTAACGTGGGTCCTGGGGAATGGAACCTGGGTCCTTTGGCTTTGTAGACAAACACCTTAACTGCTAAGCCATCCCTCCAGCCCAAGTTTTTACTTTTTAAAAGAGGTTTCTTTTTTTTTTTTAAAGGCATGTACCACCACACCCAACTTTATTACTTTTTAAGTATTTTTATTTATTTGTTTGTTATTTGAGAAAGAGAGAATGGGCACACCAGGGCTTATACCCACTGCAAATGAACTCCAGACACATGTACCACCTTGTGCATCTGGCTTACATTGTGTCCTGGGGAACTGAACCTGGGCCCCTTGGCTTTGCAGGCAAGTACCTTAACTGTTAAGCCACATTTCCAGCCCCAAAGAAGTTTCTTAACCCAGTGTACAAGATTGTATTTGTGTATTGATACATATGTGTGTTTTTAGGAGAAGGCATTTTGTTGGGTTTAGGACTGACAAAAGATCAGAAACCTGCCTAATGAATTTCCACCTGAGGGATACATGCACACTGTACCTCTTTTTTGGCTGTAATGTACAGTGTGCTTAACAGAAGCCTATTAATAGCTTAATTCCATTCTCTGACATGATGCATGATGCATTATGTGACAGAACACCACGCCAAGGTGGCGGTGATGAATCGTCATCTAACGCACACCAGGTAGCATGTCAGTAGGTGAGCCACTGCTTTTGATCTTTAAAGGTGATTCTTCTTCCTCCCAGTTTGGTCTTTACATGGAGAGCTGTTTTCGTTTGATCACAGACAGATGGGAAGGCTGCACCATGCTGCTCCATAGACTCTGGCCATGGACTGGATTATAGCTTGCTTGCATCCTAGAACTTGAACTTCTTTACTTCCAAGAAGCACTCTCCTATGTTTTCCCATATTCAAAAGAGGGGTGGGTTCTTCAGTTGATAAAGAGAAATCCTTATTTCATAGGTTGATTACCAGCATTTTTTCTTTCTTAAAATAGCACTGGATCTTCTAACTGATTGCTTAACTTGGATGGAACAACAATACTCCTTCCTTTCCTGCCTTTTCTCTTTCTTTGTCATCTAACATTTCTACTGCTTTAAGTTACAGGGCTCTGGTCTACTTGCAGATCTATCTATACACTTCCCTGGCACTGTCTGAGGAAGTGCCTGGCCAGATGGGACCAGAGAAGGATGGCGATAATGGGCTTTGTGGACAGAAATGTCTTTTTTTTTTTTTTTTTAATGCCAGGAGTGAGAGTAAGAGCAAGGGGGATGGGTGGAGAGAACTGGTGCATCAGGGCCTCCAGCCATTGCAATAGAACCCCAGACACATGTGCTCCCTTGTGTGCATGTGTGACCTTGCATGCTTAACCCACTTTGTGAATCTGGCTTATGTGGGACCCGGAGAGTCAAACATAAGTTCTTAGGCTTCACAGGCAAGTGCTTTAACTACCAAACCATCTCTCCAGCCCCAGAAATGCCTTAAAATTATTTTTATTGCTTTTGTTTTTCAAAGTAGGATTTTGCACTATCCCAGGCTGATTTGCAAAACCTTATATAGTCTCAAGGTGGCTTCATACTCATGGTGATTCCCCTACCTCTGTGCCCCAGGTGCTGGGATTAAAGGTGTGTGTCACCATACCTGGCTCAGAAATGTCTCAACCACTAAGCCATCTCTCCAGCCCCCAATGTGGGCTTTTATAGTCATCCTTGGAAGGCTGGGAAGTTGATGAGCTATGCCTCAACTCCAGAGGCTGTTTCTAACTCAGCTCTTCAAGGGTGCCTTGGGTACTAGTGCCCCCATGCCTCATCCAAGGAACAGAGACATCAGCATCTACCTCACAGGACTGTCGCAAGAGGCACATAAGAAAACATCACAAGACCACTTCAAGCACTATAGGATACAGCACACGCTCAGTAAAGATGAGCAGCTCTGCTCTTATTCCTGTGATTGTCAGGGTGGCTCATGGAAGGCTGCACCTAGCTCATCTTTGCCTTTACCCTCTGGCAAGGAGGCACTCACCTTCAGTGCTGAGGGGTGCACAGCCTCTGATGGCGGGTCATCCAAAGCCAGCTCCTGCCTCCTTTCCACTCGGACATCTGCGTAACTGCTCAGAAAAGTGAGAGAACACAGTGCAGGTGGGCTTTGTCCCATTGCTCTCATGTTATCCTCTTACATCCCTTCTCCCCCCCCCCCCATCCCACTGAGGGTCCATCAAAGTGGAGTTGTTGGGATTCACCAGGGGTTTATGAACACATTAGCAGTTAGAAATTATTCTAATGTGACACAAAGCTTTTCTAGCAAGGACATTTCTCAAGAAGCTTATTTATTCATCCAGTTCACTCCCGCTGTCTCTGAGTTAGTGCTATGTGCATGGCGGGCATGCTGCATTACTTAACAGTGAGAAGAAAATGTTTGTACATAGTCACAGTGTGTATATTTATGGCTTTTTCAAGGCAGGGTCTCACTCTAGCCCAGGATGACCTGGAATTCACTATGTAGTCTCAGGGTGGCCTCAAACTCACAGCGATCCTCCTACTGAGTGCTGGGATTAAAGATGTGTGCTACCATGGCCGGCTTAAACATACTTTATTGAAAATTATTTTCAATCAGTGGTTAGTCAAATATACAGATGCAAAAATTCCATGAATACAGAGGCCTATTTATACAATGTAGTCCATTCCTTTACTCCCTATTCTTTGTTTTTTGTTTTTTTTTTTTTCAAGGTAGGGTCTTACTTTAGCCCAGGCTGACCTGGAATTCACTATGTAGTTTCAGGGTGGACTGGAACTCATGGTGATCCTCCAACCTCTGCCTCTCGAGTGCTGGGGTTAAAGGTGTGTGCCACCACGCCCATCTCCCTTCTTTGTTTTGTGAGGTAGGGTGCCCCTGTGTTGCCCAGGTCAACCTGGAACTTGCTATGTGGCCCAGGCTGGACCCATATGTGCACCACCACACTTGGCTCAAAGGCTATTTTTGTTTGTTAGCTTGTTTGTTTTTTCTTGGTTTTCAAGGTGGGGTTTCGCCTAGCCCAGGCTGATATGGAATTTACTATGTAGTCACAGGCTGGCCTCAAACTCATAATGACCCTCGACCTCCCAAATGCTGTGATTAAAGGCACATGCCTCCACACCCAGCTTAAAGACTCTTTTCTAAATCAGCTTCAAGCTGATTTATGTTCCTAGCATTTCGTGGCTGGGTAGAGGACTTTTCTCCTTCCCTTCTAGGAGTTGGGACCCCACACAGGATGCATCTATGTCACTGGGCTTGTTGCCTCCCTCTGACTCCTTGCTCAGCTACTCTGTGCTGAGGGCTTCTTGGGACTAAGGGATCCACAGGGACTCTCAAGAGCCACCCTGACTGCTCTTCCCATACTAGCTCACTTGCCAGCAGAGGTTTTAAAACATTAAAGTAAAAGGAGTGTGTGCCTGAGTTATTTAGAAGCAATGTCTTAATTTTCTTCTCAAAACAGCAGTGGGGGGAAAGCTGGGGGCTGGATAGAAATGAAGGAAAAAATATGTAAGTAGGTCAGTGAAGCAAGAATTTACAAAGTAATATTCTGGCAGCCACAGAGTTCATAAGACTGTCAAGGGGGCCTGACTAAAATCTCAAAGGAAAGCTTAACCCTGGGAGGAGAGAGCTGGATATGTACCTGGGCAGAGGTGAGCCCCAAGCAGGAATTGTCCTGCTTGCTGGAAATGATAGCTCTGGCCTTTCCTCTGGAATAGTGTGTACCTGAGCTGGCTACTAATCATCCCTGACCATCAGAGGCCTCATGCATCTTCCTAAGCACAACAAGGACACTCAGAGCAGCTGCCCACATGATACCTGACCACTGAGTGCGTGCACACGATGAACTCGGGCTTGGAGTTCCACTGGTGGTAGGTGATGTAGTAGTGGGTCTGCAGCCAAATCCACTGCTGCCCTTTAGTCAGAAACCGGTAGCAACACGACTTCCCTTTGCCAAACTGCATCACTAGAAGTAGAAAATGAATTTTGCATGGAACATAAGTCAATGTGAAAATCACTTTTTCCTCATGAGTTATTACTATAATCTAAGTATTTGAAAAGAGCACCAAGAGAACACCAAACATTGCTTATTTATCTAGTTGTACTGTTGGTTTTTTTTATTTTAAGGCTACTACTAGTCATCCAGTGCTTTTTAGACGGGAATGTTGAACTTGAGGCCTGGTGTCTACTAGGCAAATACTCTAGGAATTCATTACAACCTCAGTCAAGTTAGGGACTTCTTAACATAATGATTTACATACATTCCCAAATGCTCAGAAGCTTGAAGATATCTTTACAGAAGGGCAAACAGGGACAGATTGTTAAGCTGGAGGTTTATTACAACGATGCTCTGGCTTTCTTGGAGCCCACCCTCCTGCTGCAGATGAGCTGTCTTTGGAGTTGCAAAAGCTGAGCACAGACACTGGGAAAAATGAACCCCAAATCGACCTAATAGCCAGCAAATGATGGACAGATTCAGGGGCCATCGGTTAGCAGCTAAGACTCAGTCTACATATTTCTAGAATACAGAAGGTCTGGCATGGATATATATATCCCAGGCCTCCTCCTGTAGCCACAAAGTTGTCTGGATCCTCTATAGTTATGCTTATGGATGGCTCCTTTGGGGGTGCTCAGAACTGAATAGATGCTGAATTTGTAGTAGTTCATGCAAGGCAGAAAGATGAATTATGGATCCAAGAAGAATAATAGTTTGGCTTTTTGTTGTTGTTTTGTTCTGTTCTGTTTTTTGAGGTAGGGTCTCACTCTAGTCCAGGCTGATCTGGAATTCACTATGTAGTCTCAGAATGGCCTCGAACTCATGGCAATCCTCCTACCTCTGCCTCCCCAGTGCTGGGATTAAAGGCATGCTCCACCATACCCAGCCAAGTTGGCTTTTAATGCCATAGCACCTGGTATTTAGCATGTCTTAATACAAACAGTCAAGAGGAACCTTACCTAGGAAACTAAAGCTACCAAAGGAGCCACTGACATGGACCATCTTCAAAGAGTTAAGCCAACAAAGTGAGGGTGTGGGCTCCACAGAGCAAGAAACTTGCCCACGTCACAGGGCAAGTCTTTCAAATGTCAAGGGTAATTTGTTTGCCTGAGTAGTTATTATATGCTAGAAAAGTAAGGTGCAGCCAAAGGTTTAAAGCAGTCATGCTTCTTAATTTTTTAAAAAATGTTTATTTGCAAGGTGAGAGAGAGAGAGAGAAAGAGGGAGAGAAAGAGGGAGAGGGAGAAAACAGGTAAACCAGGGTCTTCAACTGTTGCAAGTGAACTCCAGATGCATGCACTACTCTGGCTTTATGTGGGTACTGGGGAATCAAACCAGGGTCCTTAGACTTTGCAGGCAAGCACCTTAACTACTGAGTCATTTCTCTAACCCCACTTCTCAAATTATAATGTGTTCACAATCAGCTGAGGACCTTGTAAAAATGGATATTCTGATTTGTTAGGCCGCGTATCTGCTCTGTTCCAAATGTAATCCAAGCCTATTCCTCCTATAAGATCAGCAGAGAAGAAAGTTCTAACTGGTACCACAGATGCAGTACCTACTGGAGAATACCAGTGGCCAATTCATCCAAGTTGCTTGTCAATGCTATGATAAATGCTCCTGTTCAAATCCAAACATTGTCAGTGGAAATGGTTTGAATGGTTAGTTCTTAACTTCCCTTGTGAAGTGAATACTAGAAAATCTTGTAATTCTCACTTGCTCACATCATAAGTCCTAACCCACTTAAGTTTGCCAGAGTTTTCTTTTGTGGCATGGAGCCATCTTACAGGGTCGCCTGCTTCTTGGTTTCCCAGCAGACCTGCCCTGCAGTGCAGCAAGGAGATGCTGGCCCATGCTGGACACTCAAGTACAAAGCCACTACCTGGGAGAATGTGGCATCTACCCTGTGGTATTGGCCCTATGGTTTGGCAACCAATGCCTATCTGTTGACTAAAGAACCTGCATATGCATTCAGTACTTTTTCTTTCAAGCGCATTACATAACCTAAAAGAAATTCTAGCCTGTCTTCATTTATTGATTGGGATTAAACAACATGCCTATTTGGATGATACAGGAACATGTTGGAGATTGGGGCAAAGTCAATTCCAAGTTAAAGCAGGGCACACAAGGGAAGAAGCAGAAAAGACCATCCACCATGCTCCCACTGCACAAAAACCAAGACCTTCTACCATCTTAAGAAGATGCTGGGGAGCGAGCCCTGCTTGTAAAGCAAGCACAGGGCACCTGTCTGGGATGGCGAGTGGTACTCACGGTGCTGGTGGCACCTCGCCAGGAGTTCCAGGTCATCGATGTGGTAGTAGTCATAGCCCGAGGTACCCAGCACTTCAAAGGGCAGGTATCCTATGATTGGAGGGGCTCTGCGAGAGGACGAGGAGAATGCTTCATGAAAGGAAACCCTGTAGGACTCACGTACTGCCCCAGGGCTCCACACGGAGGGACAGGTTGCAAGCTCAGTGGTCCATACATAGGGGCTCCATTCCCTTGGCATAACTCAGCCCAAATAACAAAAAACGTTTATTGCTATAGAATGATTAAAAACAGCTACAGGCTGGGCTAACTCAATACCCAAGTGTAATGAAAAGTTAAAGGGTGGGAAGGGGTGGGTTTTAGTTCTTAAATTGAATGATGTTACAGAAGAAAGGAAAAGTTTGGACTGAAGGATCAAAGGGGAGTTAACAGAAATCAGAGGATGTTTTATTTTTTTTTCCACATCTGCTTTTGCCTTATTAGGAGATGGAAATGGCTTAAGTGGGGATTCCCCCCCTCCCCAAGATGTTCTAGGGCTGAGACTGCAACTTGAACACAGAACCTATGGTCAGGTGCACGGATGGACAACACCTCTCTTTTGGCCAGAAGCACGTTTTCTTCTGTGGAGGAGAACTTCCTCCTCAATGGACCAGGCTGGACTTTCTGTCCCAGGCTGAGCCTGGCTCATGCAAACCCAACCCAAATATGTTTTTCTTTTCACAAACCTGTGATCCAGAAATAAAAATTTCCATTCCAAGCTATGCCTTGAAGTGAATTCCTCTAAAGGTTCGTCACCTATGCACATTTCCTGTATTGGAAGGGGAGAAAAACCATAATGTTGCTCAGGATGCCAAATGCTCACTCTAGGTTTGTTCAAGAGGAATGCATGGTGGGTAACAGCAGTTATGATTGTCCCAAGCCAGTCTCCAAGTCATGTTGGACTGAAATTTGTCATCTGTAGCTAATTTTGGTATTAACTGATACTAAATTTATTTCACAAACTGGGGAAAAATACCTAGGAGCCAAAATGCTACACCACTCCCTTCCCATTATCTGGAACTGTGTGGTAAACATGTGGAAAATGGCTTTTCATCTGAATTTGAATTACTAGTTTAACTCTGCATTTGTGCCAGAGATGAGAAGTGCAATCAGAGGAGAAAATACAATAAACTCTCAGCTGTTTGACTTTCACTTCTGATCCACGCCAGAACTGAGTGCTATGGTGCAGAAGAGGGAAAGGTTTATAATTATCCAATAGCACCCTGGGGGGCTGACTGGTGCTTACTGCTGGCTTCAAACTAAGTACCTACCAGGAACCTGGTAAGAGGTGGGACATGTGGGGCAGACACAGAACTAGACATTTAGATTTTTCAAAGCTAGAGACAACCTTATTGCAATTTTATCCTCTCACATAAAGACAATTATTGGCATTTAACCACATGTGACTTTATAGAAATAGGTCCACACTATGACTTTGTTGCAAATGACTTACCTTTAAGAACTGCGGTGTTGCCAGACGCACAGTAGCGATGAAACAGACCTCCTTTCCCAGGGACACTCGGCAAGGTCTTGAAAGGGCATTGTCAAAGCCATTACAGGAGGGGCTAGGCACTGGGAGTGGAGAGACACACAGGTTAGCCCTGCCTGGTGACAGCAGCCAACCTCTACCTGGTACTTACTGTAAACCATGCCCTGCTTCTAGGACTTATGTAGACTAATTCATTTCATTCTTTTAACTTGATAAGGTGGGTACTCCTGTTATCCCCACTGCACAGATTTGGAAACTGAGGTACTTGTTCAAAGCCAACTTGCTAGAAGTAGAGCTGGGAATTGAGCTCACATCTATAGCCACTACACCACACTTCTTACTTTCACTAGCCTTGTAGTTTCTAATTGTGCTGGGAAAACTGCTCTACAACACAAGAAGGCTCTCCTTTTGCAGGAAGGTTGTGGATGCTCACATATGCCTCTGTTTTAAGGATGCATACTGTGGTCAGTGTTTCTGATACTGATGATCCCATGGAAAGCAGTGGTGTCTTCACAAGCATTGGAACCCTCTTCCCCACTCGCGCTGGCTGGACATGCAGGGATTCAAGGGCATCTATCCCAAGCTCACCTTTGGGAGCCCAGGATGATGTGAGGTCTAGGCTGCTGAGGAGATGTTCTTGAGGTTTAGAGAGTAATGGTTTGGATCTGGGATGTTTCTCAATGGCCCATGTATAAGGCCTAGTCTCCAGGTTGTGTTACTGGGACATGGTTTTAGAGCATTGGGAAGCTTGCCCTTGAAGGGGATTAGACTCTGTACTCTTTCATTTTCTCTTTCTTTTCCAACCATACTCTACCATGTGTTCCCTGCTATGATGGTCTGTCTCAACATGGTCCTAAAAGCAAGAAGATCAACAGGCCATACACTGAAACCTCTGAAACTGTGAGCCAAAATAACCTTGTATCCACTTAACTTGTCATAGTAACAGACAGCTGCTTAGCGCACAGTGGGTACAACACTCAGTAACTATGCAGCACTGCACAGGTGGTAGCCTCTGTCCCACGTGTCTGCTTGCTTATCACCACAAGTCTAAGGAGGTCCCATGCTCCTTATTTAGAGGTGAGGAAACTGATGAGGAGGATCATTAGGGAGGATCCATGAATAAACCAAGGTTACTAGAGTGGAGACTTGGAACAGCTGCCAACCAGGTCTTTGAACCCCACATCCAGGTTCTACCAGGGAAGAAATGGAGTGGATGAGGTTCATGTCCACCACAGTATTGAGACCAAACTCCAAGGGCCTCTGTGGGAGTAACCACTCGACATCAGTGTTGTTTTCCTTTGGGGTCACCAGACTCATCTTCAGGGTGGCTGTGAAGAACCAATTGATCTTTTGGCCAAGAAACTTTTTTGTTATTTTTGAATTTGGAGATAGGGTCTCATGTAGCTCAGGTAGCCTCAAACTATTGCTGAGGATGACCTTGAATTTTTGATCCTCTACTGCCCTACTGCTGAGAGAACAGGTGTCTGCCACCATGCCTCATTTTATGTGGTGCTGGGGAATGAACCCAGGGCTTCATGAATGCTAGTCAAGGTCTCTACAAACCCAGCCCAAGTTATATTGTTTTTAGGTGGAATTTGCTAGGTGAGGAGGGAACCGTGTTGACTATGAAATATCCAAATTAGCACATACATGAAATTCAACTATTGACTTGGCTCCCATGGGACCTTTGGCTTGGCTATTTGGACCTTGCTCAGATGAGCTCATTCAGAAGTTGAGGCACTGGTACAAAAAGCACACTCTCTTCTCTTTTAAAGATGTGGTTGATTATAGCTGGCCTTCTACATTCAAGGGTGCTGAATCTACAAATTTAAACAACTGTGGATGTAAAATGTTTGAAGAAAGCCTTTATATCTGTACTAAACATTATATATGTATCTTTATTCTCTAAGCAATACAGCATAGCATTCATATTGTGTTAGGATGTCTAAGTCATCTTTAGAGATGATTTAAAGTATATGGGAGGATGTATGTAGGTAACATGAAAACAAAAATATAAAGCATTTGCACATCCATGAGTTTTGGCATCTTTGAGGCATCTGAGAACCAACTCCCCCATAGGTACCAGGGAATAACTATATAACATGTGCATTATGAACTTGAAAGTTTTAATATCATTATGTTTTCCAATTTAACTAAGTCATATGAAAACCAAATGCATTTTAAAATGAAATCTGCAAGATTATATTTCATTTTCCAATCATTTTTTTATTTTATGCATTTATAGGTCTGTAAATGATTCTATAATGTGGTCTTCTCCTGACTAGCATGAATAAATTCATTTTACCAAACATACTCTGAATTCATTCACATAAATACTAATAAATGTTTCCAAACATGAATACAAAGTGGATAAAATAAAACATAGTGGTCTCTAGAGAGTTTACATCTGTCATGAGTTGGCTTAGACTATTGTAGATTCGTTTTGTAGGGTGAGCCAAGAAATTTATCAAGGGGAAGCAAAACAATCCCACATAAGGAAAGGTCTGCAGATGTGAACATCTGTGCAATAAAAAAAAGACATTAAAATTTTCCCAGATGTGAAATACTCTCTGCTTGAATCTAAGAGACATTACCCAGCCAGATAATGACCTAATGAAATTCTTTTGACTCTTTCAGAATGCTGAGACCTTGCAAGCAGGCTTCTGAGGACTCACCAGGAATTTAAGAGGTCTCCTTCTATCTCTAAAGGATATACCTTGTTTGGACCATCTTTTGGCTACTAAACTCATGTTCAGCAAAGGCAAAGACCTTCCTCTTGATTTACTGAGAGGAGAAGAGGGGACAGAAAAGATGGAGAAGTGGGAACCACCTGCCCAAGACATGCTCCTTCCTTGTGGGGAGCAGAGACCTACACAATGCTCATCAAATTTTATAGACCATATTCTTGCCCTGGCTACTTCCCAACATAGTTTTTTAAATTTTTTTTGTTGTTCATTTTTATTTAGTTATTTGAGAGCAACAGACAGACAGAGAGAAAGAGGCAGACAGAGAAAGAGAGAGAGAGAATGGGCGCGCCAGGGCCTCCAGCCACTGCAAACGAACTCCAGATGCGTGCGCCCCCTTGTGCATCTGGCTAATGTGGGTCCTGGGGAATTGAGCCTCAAACCAGGGTCCTTAGGCTTCACAGGCAAGCGCTTAACTGCTAAGCCATCTCTCCAGCTCAACATAGTTTTTAAAAAAATACTTTTTTATTTACTTGAGAGAGAGGAAGAGAAAGGAAGATGGGTGGGAGAAAGATGGGTTTGCCAAGGCCTCTAGCCACTGCAAAGGAACTCCAGATGCATATATCACCTTGTGCATCTGGCTTATGTGGGTACTGGGTAACCAAACCTGGGTTCTTCGGTTTCGCAGGCAAGTGCCTTAACTGCTAAGCTATCTCTTCAGCCCCCAACATAGCTTTATCTGTTATTTTACAACTTTACAGGCTTTAAAGATGAAAATGTACCCCCAAAGGGAAGTTTCATTATTGCTTATAGCCTGTACTTGGTCAGCTACATACTTTCCACTGGACCCAGAATTGAACAATTTCTTCTTCAAACAAGCCTTCCCCACCAAAACCCTAACTATCTGAGAGCCTACTTCAGGGTGATAGGTAGCAAACCAGGATGAATGTTTCAGTAGAGGCCGAGAGGAAAACCAAAGGGAGGAAGCTCCTTAAACACTTTGCCAGTTGTGCCTGCAATGACCTTTTCCTCACAGCATGAGGCTCCTCGCAGATTCCAGAGTGAACACAGGAGCACGCGGGCCTTCCTTCACAGTCATCTTTAACATTGAGAAGAACTCTTTGGCACTTCAGATCCCATGGTAGTTTAAAGCCATTAATTAAGGATTCAATTAGTTGTTTTAATTTAAGTAATAGAAAAAAATACATATAATTACAAGTGGCTTCCTTATTCCCAGAAGAATTCACTGCTAAATGCAGGCTCAGCCCTGTTCTTTTAGATCTCCCATCATTCACTTTCTTGCTACATTTTCCCACAAGAGGCCTGTTACTCAAAATTGATCTTACCCTCGCCAAAAGCTAAGTAGAAGCCTTCCCCATGTGGAAGCCGAGTCTTGATGTCCAGTACTGAGCAGGTGTCCTACACATAGCAGGTACTCAACATATGTTAACTGCTTGAACTTCTCTGGGGAGGACCTTCTGTTTCATACCCAAATTATGCTTAAGGCTTAGCTTAGGAAGGAATATTCTAGTCCTTTCCAGAAATTAGTACACAGATTTTGGAACTTTAGGGTGGCTTCTCCCCCACAGCATGAGCTGGTGCTCCTGGGGCCTGATCTACTTTGCCACCATAGTCCACAAAACATGGTTCTGGGACTCCATGGTACTCAAGCTAGCTCACTACAGTACATTGGTCAGAAGAGGCCTGAGAAAGACAGTAACTGAGACAAGAAGCAATTGCTATTGTGGGATGGTAAGCAGGGAAAGAGCCTGTCATGGGATCCTACTTGGAGTGATGCAAGATGGTGTTATTTTGGGTCTTCATATTAAAAATTTTGGTTCACAGGTTATTAAGCCCTGAACTTTACATGGTAGTCTCTATTTTCAGGTACCAAGAAGGAGTTTTGTTTTGGGCTAGTGTCCTTAGACTTCCCAAAGTAGGATGTTCCCAAACCCCTTAGTTTAATAGATAGCCCGAATATGTGGATATGGTTTTGGACGATGAAAAGAAGAAATTATTAGCATATTCACAAGAAATTTCCTACCTATTACATACTAGTTTGAGACCCTTCCCTGCTCCCCTTGTGGCATGTTTTGTTGGGTATGTTCTGAATGGCCAGGTGTGGCAGTTCCTAGGAGGCAGCACAACCACTCTGTCACTTTGTGGCTGGAGCCCTGCGCACCTCGCTCATTTTTCTGTTCTGCCAGGTCCACTTACAGGGAAGAGCAATGGCCGAGAGAAAGTAAGAACCACATATAAGAAAGCTGGGCTTTGCAATTTGCTGGCTTGACAAAAAAAGACAAACAAACAAACAAACAAACAAAAACAAAACCAAAAACCTACTAAATCATTTCCCAGTGGTCTTTATGAGTATTTTTAGGGGACAGAGGACATTGGTGATGGTGTTAAGACACCCACCTGAGGGTTGGTACGAACAGGGTCAAGTTATTTGTATGTTCAAGAATGTGAATGAACTTCCTCTTTGGGCCTGCATGCAGTCTGGGTATTTCTGTCAAGTCCTTAGCACAATGATAGGATACCGTATACAAAAATGGTTCCCCACTCTTAGAGTGGAACAAGCAGAAAGATGTGCTTGATAAAAGTAAGACCATTTCTCTTGGCTACACTTAAAAAAATATTTATTTTCAAGAAAGAGAGACAGAGAGACGGACACTGGGCACCCCAGGGCCTCTAACTGCTGTAAGTGAATTCCAGATACATGCACCACTTTGTGCATCTGGCTTTATGGGGGTACTGGGGAATGAAACCCGGGTTGTTAGGCTTTGCAGGCTAGTGCCTTAACCGCCGAGCCATCTCTCCAGGCCCCTTGGCTCTGTGTGGGATCACGCCCTTGGGTAACAGCGTGTTCGTCAGCGTGATCTTAGCCCCACCACGATCTAATCTGGCGGCAATCACCACTGCTGGGGAAGAAATGAAGTGCTGCCTTGCTGAGCACACTTTGCCTTCTGTTCTCTGGGCCAGTGATGGTTACATCAGACACTCCTTCTACAAGCCTTCCAACTCCTATCTGTTTCCAGGGACCTCTGGTGTGCATGCCCCTTGATCTCTTAATGGAAACATCTCAACTAATTCAGCTCAGGGTGAAACAAAAGCGACAACCTCTGAGCCAGGCAACCTAGAGCAATCCCAGGGAGCACATGGGAGTGTTACAAGCTGGCAGGCCTCTGCTGCTGCCAGTGTTTCAACTCTGGTGCTGTGGTTAGAGGCGAGTAGGTAAAATGAGGGCAGGGAAACTTTTATACTCTGGCGTGTGGTTTCTGGAAAGCTCAGAGTGGAATGTTTGCTGAGGATGACCTATTTGGAACCACACCAGCAACTTTTGAAATACTGCATTCTGGATTTCAGTCAGATGCACATTTAATCTGAATCTGGGGGAGAAGCAAATAAAGGATTGCCTTCTTTTTTGTTCTTATTTATTTATTTAAAAGACACAGAGAGGGAAATATACAGAGAATGGGCATGCAAGGGCCTCCATCCATTGCAAATGAACTCCAGGCACATGCATCACCTTGTGCATCTGATTCACATGGGTCCTGGGGAATCGAACCTGGGTCCTTTGGCTTTGCAGACAAGCACCTTACTTGCTAGGCCATCTCTCTAGCCCAGGATTACCTTCTTTTTGTGTGAAATTATCAGGCGCTAATGCTGTTTCTTAGGACCCTTAAAGCACAGATGTTTACCATGTCTTTGAAAATCACCCAGCTGGTTTCTTCCCACTTTGGGCAGTAGGGTGGAGGAGGAAGTGATACTTGGTCCCGTATTTAATTGAAAAAGTGAAAAGATAAGATGGTGGGTCTGTCCAACAGCATCTCTTTCTTTATCTCTCTCTCTCTTTTTAAATCTGTTACAGGACAATCATCGCCCAAACAAAGTCTTTTCATTTCAACACTATTCTAGAACTAGTCAGTGTGGGAGGCAGAGGAAGACAAGGCTGCTGGGATCAGCAAACCCACCCCACTGCCAAGCACCAGCGGCATCCAGCTTGGCTTTTTCTCTGGGAGAAGATGGGATGTGTGGCCACCTAGCACAGCAGACCCCCAAGTGAACATTTCTTTCTTTTTTTCCAAGTGAACATTTCTAAAACAGACAACTTTCTTATCCTATTTCCTAACACATATTTCTTCACAAATTAAAAACCCAGGCTAGGGCTAGAGAGATGGCTTAGCAGTTGATGTACTTGCCTTCAAAGCCTCAGGACACAGGTTCAATTCCCCAGTACCCACATAAGCCAGATGCACAAGGTAGCGCATGTGTCTGGTGTCCTTTGCAGTGGAGTGGCTAGAGGTCCTGATATGCTCATTCTCTCCCTCCTCTCAAATAAATAAATTTAAAAAAACAACATGCTAAAGTGAAGTCCTATCTTCCCTCCCCTCTCTCTAGAACACCACGGGCAAATGGTCAAGTGCTAAGGCATGACTAATGTGCAAATATTGAGGTAGGAGAAAATTCCATTTTGCTTAAGTATTTGGGCAACTACTGTTGTGTTTACATAGCCCAAGGGAACTAGGGAGGAGGACAGAAGCAAACTGGGTATCATCCCCCTGTGAATCGAGAAACTTCCTACTGTAGTATATAATCTCTTAGCAAAGGGAAAGTTTCCTTCCTCCATTCTTCCCTTCCTTCTTCCCTTCCTCCCTCCTTCATTCCCTCTTTCCCTCCATCCCTCCATCTCTTCCTCCCTCCCTCCCTTAATTTTCCAAACATTTGCAAAGGGCAGAGAGCTGGGGGAATCCTGAAGTGTTATTTGGGTCAGCAGGCAAGCAGGCAGGATCCATATCTATGTAATTTAAGCCCTTGCTGGCTCAGTCTCACCTTCTCTCTCCCCTGTGCTTCCTGAAGATGGAACCCAAGACCTTGTGCACACGAGGCAAGCACCATACCATTGTGCCATACCCCTAGCCCTTATTTTCTAGTTTAACAATAAGAACTAAACATACAGGGCTGGAGGGCTGACTCAGTGGCTAAAGGCACTTGCTAGCAAAGCCTGATGGAACAGGTTCCCCAGTACCCAGGTAAAGCCAGGTGAACAAAGTGGTACATGAATCTGGAGTTTGTAGTGGCAGGAGGCCCTGGCACACCCACCCATTTCCTCTCATACTCCTTTCTCCCTCTCTCTCTTTGAAAATAAGTAACATATTTTAAAAAATTATACATACAATGTATAAACAATGTGGCATTTCATGCAGATGTTACGCTACATTTAAATCAGAGAGGGCATATGTATCTCCTTAAACGTTCGTCATTTCTTTGTGGTCAATGAACATTCATGACCCTTTCTTCTTTCAAACCAGTTCCTCTTCTATTCTGATATCTTTTTTTTCATCATCTATGACAACACGTTAATGGGCCCAATATTGTGCAGACACAAATAGCCACTGTGAGGTCATGTGTGCCATGCCACTTGAAATAACAGTACATTATGGCTGTCACCCTGTTGTGTGATGGAACAACACAAGAGTTTACCTCTTCTGAGTATAGAAAGCCCACACATTTTACTTTGGGTCATTTCCTTTAGTGCCCAAGGACTCCCCATTTACATCTGGGAACTCTTGTCTCAATAAAGCCCTTCTAACTTTGGTTTGTACAATAGGCTCTGGAGAGAAAGTACATTCAGGGTTTCAAGATTTCTACTTTCAGTGCTACATGTTAAGGCAGTGACAGTTAAAAAGTCTCACATAATTTCCACACATTCTTTCAAACAAACAAACACAGCCTCGACTTAAAGTGAAAATAAAGCCTTCCTTGTTGAAAACATGTCCCAGGTATTGAGAATGAAGCCTGCCTTTTTCCTTGAAGCTCTCTGAGATGTGATACATGACAAGATGCTTCAAAATAATATTAGGCAGCTTCTTGAGAGCTATGGAAATGTAAATTCACAAAGGATATGACTGCTGCTCATCAGCCAGGAACAATGTTCTTTTCATTAGGTGTGTGCACTGTTGTCATAGGGACATGTGGGAACAGTATCCCATAATTTCCGCACTCTGAGGGTCAGGGTGCCTTTCCCTCATACATGTGGCCACTTAGAATAATTTACTATTCTAGCAGCTGGAATTATGGACAACACATACACACACACAGACAAAGAGGGGGTGGGGCGGAGAGTTGAGAAACTGAGATAAAGCACGTACAGAATAGCGTTCACTGGCTAAGCTTCTTTTGGTGCTGGGGACTGAACACAGCGTACAGTGTACAGCTCAGTGGTGCTTAGTATATATTTTTATTTTCTTTCTTTCTTCTTTCATCTTTTTTTTTTTTTTTTTGAGGAAGGTATTCACTCTAACCCAGACTATGTAGTTCAGGATGGCCTTGAACTCACAGTGATCTTTGAGTGCTAGGATTAAAGGTGTGTGCCACCATGCCTGGCCTGCTTAGTACATTGTATGGTACAACATTGCTGCCATCTATCTCCAAAATTCTTTCTTTTTTTAAAATTTGTTTTATTTGAGAGGGTGAAAAAGAGGCAGATACAGAGAAAGAGAGAATGAGCATGCTAGGGCCTCTAGCCACTGCAAACAAACTCTAGATGTATGTATCACCTTGTACATTTGGCTTACATAGGTCCTGGTGAATTGAACCTAGGTCCTTTGACTGCAGGCAAGTGCCTTAACTGCTAAGCTATCTCTCCAGCTCTCCAAAATTCTTTATCGGAAACTAAAACCTAGTACCCATTCACCAACTCCATATTTCTTTCTCCTCTAGTCACTGGGAAACACAATTCTTCTTTCTGTTTCTTATGGATTTAACTAAACTAGGTACCCCATATAAGCAGAATCATGTCATATTTGTCTTCTGGTGACTGGTTTCGTATATTGAGCACTGTGTTCATCAATGGCCTTTTATGTTGCAGGTGCCAGATTTCCTTTCTTTAAAGGCTGAGTAGTATTCTACTGAAATAAATTCTTTGTCCATTTATCCACTGATGGAGACTTAGATTGTCTCCTCCTTTTTTTAAAAAAAAATTTTATTTATTTGAGAGAGAGGGAGAGAATGGGTACAGCAATGCCTCTAGCCACTACAAATGAACTCCAGACATATGTGCCATCTTGTGTATCTGGCTTAGGTGGGTATTGGGGAATTGAACCTGGGTCTTTAGGCTTCACAGGCAAGCACTTTAGCTGCTAAGCCATCTCTCCAGTCTCTACCTTTACGTTTTGGTGATTAAAAGTGATGCTTCTATGAAAACAGTCGCACAAGTATCTCTTCAAGTCACTGTTCTTACCCCTTTTGAGTATACTTAGCAGTGGAACTACTGGGTCACATGGTAGTTGTAGTTAGTTCTGGAGACATCAGCTCATACATTTTAAGCCTATTCTGAGCCACCACTTACAGTAATTCCATGACAAGAATGACTGGAAGGAATGCAATTAATCTGTAGGGGATAGAATTTGATAGCACACTAGTACAAATACATTACTCCTTGAATTAGAGTTGTCTAGGGCTTTCCAGTTGCATCTTCCCAGACCAAATCTGCCTTTATTTTTATTTTTGTTAAATTTATTTGAGAGAGAGAGAGAGAGAGAGAGGGGCAGAGAAAGGGAGAGAAAGAATGGGTGCACCAGGGCCTCTAGCCACTGCAAATGAACTCCAGTTGCATGTTCTCCCTTGTGCATCCGGCTTACATGGGTCCTGGTCACTCAAACCAAGGTCCTTTGGCTTTGCAGGAAAATGCCTTAACCAATAAGCAATCTGTCCAGCCACCCCTCCCCCCAAAATTCAGTATGTAGTCCCAGTGTGGCCTCCAACTCATGGTGATCCTCCTACCTCTGCCTCCTGAGTGCTGGGATTAAAGGCATTTTTTAGGGATTAAATCTGTGTTTTTAAAAGAAGAGAAGGCTTATCCATAGAACCACTGCACTGGGGTTGGTTTGGTGCTGGGTTTTCTACAAGGTGCCTCCAGGTCAGGTAACAGCCTAGCAAGCTACTACTATTTACTCTTTGTCTCTTGAAGTTTGGATAGCCTTTCAGATGGGTCAGATCTGTCATGGGCAGACTTTGGCTTTCTGTTGCTTGGCCAAGACTTAGGGTGAATGTGGAAAAGCAGACTCCCTACTACTTCCAGTCATGTAGGCACTTGGAATCTGAAGAGCCAAGTCAGCCAAAGAAGCCATTACCCAGACAAAGCTTTTGGACATGAGACTTGAAAAATGCTCTGGAAGGATCACTTTGTCTAGCATCTGCTGAAGTCTTTTAAACGAAGCATATGTATTTATTCAAATCATGTGCAGCCAAAGATCATTTGGAGTGGCAGGAAAAATCCGGGTGAGCCTCAGCATTAGGACTTGGTGCCATGCCTTTTGCTCTAGTGAAATCTGGGATAATTTGGCTGGAGCAGCAGACTCACATGGGTTCAGAGTCAAACAGTAGTAACAAAAGCAGCAAAAGTTAGCCTGGTTCTCATCTCCCTATTTTTCCTACCTGCCCTCTTCCTCATATCTGCAGCTTAACTTTCTGTCAATGTTTTTCTTTTGTACTTTCCCTTTCTCTTCTCTTCCTATCCCCTCCCATTTCCCATCAACATCTATTTTCCCCTGTGCTTATTGTTTTCTGAAATATTAGCTCTTCTTGAACTATCTGTTTTGTGTTGGGTATTGAGGAGCATAGCAAATAAAATGCAGGCATTCTGAGCTTGGCTCATAATGGGACTTGGTTACTGAATTTCTGGCATCATGCTTACATTCCTATTTTGCCTGGGTCAAAAGTAAAAAAATGAGTGTTTAATTCTAGTTTAGAGTTCATGTTTCTGAAGCTGGAGGTTGGGCAATTAATTATTTGAGTCACTCCAGAAAATAAGATGATTGCCTGGCTTCTCTTGCTTGATAATTTATCCAGTGTAGATTGCTGGCTCATAGCAAAACAGCCTCTTAACTATGCACTGGGGCCTTAGTGAGCAAAGACCCATGGACCTGCTCCATTAAAATGTGTTTGCAGAGGACTATAAAGAGGAGATGAAAATGCAGGCAGCAAGGCTACAGTGAAGTCCTGCCTGGATGAGCCTGTTCCTCTAAGTGATTTATCACAATATAAAATTATTCATTCAGCCTGAAAATAAGGAAACAAACCACATGAAATCTGGGTGGGGGAGCTGTGTGCATGGGCACGTACAGGTGTGTGGATGTGCTCTTCTTGAATGAGAGAGAATACTCACACACACAAAAAAGGTTCCAGGAACAGAGAAATCCAAATGGAAATATGAAAAGCACACATTCTCCCTCCTCCTCTCCCAGAAGATTCTTAGGACCTCATGTGCATGTTTGCATGATAAAAGACACGGTTGCAATTATAGGACAATTAAAGCTTACCATTGTTGTAGGAGCGAAAATTTCCTACAAATTTTATGTATTCATAAGTTGGAAATTCCTTTGGGTTCAAGCTGCCTCTGAGAAGATGGCAATAAAACTCTAAATCGTTGTCAGCTGGACCATTAGAGGAAGAAGAGAAGAGAAAGCAAGATGAGTGTCACACAGACTGTAGACTAAACAAGTTGTGTCTTTGCAATTCACTCCACGCATGGGCAGCATGTTTCTCTCATTATGACTGACTGTCAAACCTGGCTTCTAACCTTTGCAGCAACAGGATTTGCTTTGCACAGTTCATACATATTCTGCATTCTATACTTGGACCCAATTAGTCTTAATTTGCTCACAGATGTCTGTGGTTGGTTATGTCGGCATTGATTAGTTCTGGTTGTTTTCACATGGTATACTAAAATAAAGCTGCTCATATCGAGCCACTCTCTTTAATTTAATCTTTTTGCTTTGCTTTGAAGTAAAATCAGATGTACGACAGAACCAATTATGCATGGAAAATGGACTGAGGCTTGAACAAATGCTAGCGTCTTTGCTACCACATGCAATTGCCTATGCCTCCTTAAGTCACATGGGGTTCATAGGCACCAAGGCCCGCCTTCTCCCTAGGTTGCCAAATATTTTCATAAAAACTCAGAAATTCCATAAAAACTGCAAATGTATATAAATAAGCCCCAGGAGTACAGAATATGAGTTTCTGACCTAATTATTCAATTATCAAGTTAGTTACTTGAGATATAAAAATTTAACACTGCAATGTTCCCTAAAGTAAGTAGATTGTCCACTGATTTTGCCCTATTTCTTACTAAAAGGCGCTCATGTAAAAAAGAATCTCTTGTCATACATATAAAACATGTTATTATTCTGAAGTGCTATGCTTTCAAATTTTCCACATAAAAGCTAAATGTCTCACATATTCCAAGCACCAGTTTTAGCTTTAAACTTAAAATATACCTCAAAGGATCTTGGAAATGTTCTGAGTCACGAGGAAAATTATTCTTAAAATTAGTCCTCTCTTCTTAATTCATTCTGACCTCCTTTTAAAAGTAAACTTCTTGCCTTTAGATCTGGGAACACCAGTGAAGGGAAACTTACATTTTACGAATTCTGGGGTGGGGGAATCCGTCACAAGCATATGGGAAGAAAGTATTTTATAAACTTCGGAATGTTCTTGTTCTGGAAGGAAATTTAACAAATTCTGATCCATGACATCCGACTGCAAAAGAAAACAGAGAGCAAAGGTACACACTCCAGGAATGAACATGAAGGGCCGTGGTGAAGACAGCCTTCTCCATAACTCAGAACTGACTCTGAGATGGAGAGTCCAGTCCTGCTCATCTGTGAAGATCCTCCATAACCTCTCTGAGATTGCAATGTAAAAGGTTTTACAGGGGCTGGGGGTGGGGCTCCAGGAGACAGTGCTTGCCTAGAATTCAGGCCTTGGGTTTAATGCTCAGCATGTACACACATACACATACACATAAGTGTGTAAAAAAAGTAAAGGTTTTTCAGACCTTTGGTATCCTCAGAAAATTATTTTCAGAATCTGCTGAGAGTTCAGCTCCCTTCTACAAAATGGTGTATTTGCATAGAACCTATGTATATCATCCCATATGTTTCAAATTATCTGCAAATGCCTATCATACCTAATGTAATGTAAATGCCCCATAAATAGCTGTTATGTTGTGTCATTTATGGAATTAATGACTTGAAAAAAAGGTCTGTACATGCTCAGTGCAGACACAGGTTTTTTTTCCCCCAAATATTTTCCATCTGCAGTTTGTTCAATCTGTGGATATGGAGGGTCCCCATACTTGCTCAAGGGCACATGTGCTACTTACTGTCCATGGGCCCAGGAGCACGTAGCATCAATCTGAGCCATGCACAAAAAGCCAGGTCCTTTTCCTGCTTGAGAAGCCCCCTTTTCCAACACTCTTTCCTTCTGGCTGGGGCAATGAGGGCAACATGGAGCCCCAGGGCAATCATTCATTTCAATGGCCCCAAAGGGAACCGAGGGTCCTCCTCTTGACCCTCAGACCAGCAAAAAGCTGCTGTTTATTTCTTTTTAATTTTTATATACTTATTTATTTGACAGAGAAAGAGGGGGAGAGACAGAGAGAGAGAATGGGCACGCCAGGTCTCCAGCCACTGCAAACGAACTCCAGATGCGTGTGCCCCCCTGTGCAGCTGGCTTAGGTGGGTCTTGGGGAATTGCACCTGGGTCTTTTGGCTTTGCAGGCAAGTGCCTTAACCGCTAAGCCATTCCTCCAGCCCTATTTCTTAAAAGGTCTCTAAACTGATGGAGTTGCACTTATTTTTTGGCTGCCAGAATGCTGGAATCTAAAATAAATATGCAATAGAGTCTGGGTGCAGCTCTGTCCAATGGCACTGTCTGATAAGTGGAGTAGGCTATCTTCTGCACCATCTGTGACAGACGCCACTGATCACATGGCTGCCGAGCTCTTGGGAAGTGGCCTGATGAACTGCATTTCTTGCGGAATGAATGGTCACATGTGGCAAGTGGCTACCACACTGGATATTGCGGGTAGGAGCTGAGGAGACAGTCTCAGCTGGTCTTCTTTCTGTTCCTTTCCCTCAATAAACCTGTCCACTCCCATGTCCACTGCCATCTATATACACCCTTAAGCTTGAATCTCTGCCAACTTCCTTTCAGTGCTGAGGCCTAACCTTCTAAGTACGGCTCAGATGTTTCAGGGCCTCACACCAGCAGGTAACTCCAGCGTCATCATTCTGCCCACCCCCTTCACTCCACGCCTTGGCTTCTCATCTCTACAAGTGGCAGTGCCAACCAGTCACATGGTCATCCAGGCACCTGCCACACCACACATAGGTGGCATTCTATCTTTGTCTCTTCCTCAGACATTCACCTCCACACCAAGATAGTGTTCATGGGCTGTCTGACTTCCCTCCCTCCAATTTCCAAGGCTGTACTTCCTCAGATTGCTGGGTTCATCTGGTCTTTATCTGGGTTGTTTCCCAGGCTGGACCATCCCACCCCTTTTCTTTCTGTTCGGAGAACCCCTGAACATCCCGAGGTCCCAGCTTCGAAGTGACTTCCGCTAACAAGCGCCTGGAAGGGCCTGTCCTATGAGCTCTCCCCTGGCTGCTTGGCTCCAGACCCCACTGCTGCTGCATTCGCCGTGCTGAACTGTCTCGCTGGCTGCTGGGCCTGTGAGGACAGGCTTCTGCTGGGTTAGCAGCATGCCTCAGTGTCAGCAAGTGCGGCCCTGTCACAGCAGCCAGGTGAGAATCCCAGAGAAGGTTTAAACATTGGCTCTGCTTCTCTAAGTGTCCTTTCCCCCAATGCAAGAAGTGGAGTTAGGGGCTGGAGAGGTGGCTTAGCGGTTAAGCGCTTGCCTGTGAAGCCTAAGGACCCTGGTTCGAGGCTTGACTCCCCAGTACCCATGTTAGCCAGATGCACAAGGGGGTGCACGCGTCTGGAGTTCGTTTGCAGTGGCTGGAGGCCTTGGCGTGCCCATTCTCTCTCTCTATCTCTGCTTCTCTCTCTCTGTCTGTCGCTCTAAAATAAATAAAATAACAACAAAAAAAAATTAAAAAAAAAAAAAGAAGTGGAACTGAGCTCATTGGCCTATATTACTGACAGCTCAGTAGACAGCAAACAGTGCATAAACGCTGGGTGTGTGAATATGCATTTATGGGAAGAGTACAGAGGCCTCTTCGTTGCAGTGCTGTTTTCTTGCTTATGCGCATGCACACTGGTGCCCTCTGCCTCCTATGTACCAAAGGATCCCCAGAACTTGTTCACAACTCTATCCTTGGTCCACAGAATGAGCCTTCAATAAGAATAGAGTGTGGAACAGTGTGGCCAGCAATAAGAGAAGGGAAATCGAGGGCAAACACTCCAAAGGAGATGCTGGGCACTGTCCTACACAATCATCCCAGAGGAAGGAATCACTGTGTGGGACCTGGGAGACAGGATGGCGTCTGTCATACAGCTAGGGTGGGAAGGATGCTCTAGGCAAGAGGTACAGCACACACAGCATGAAAGCTAGAGCCATCAAATCCTGCTGGAGGCTGGGAAGCCTTGGGAGGAGGTGTCAAGGACAGCCAAGCCTGGATGATCAAGTGCAGGGGGTGGGGCACCCGGGGACTGTAAAACAGGGAGCAGTAAGACAGTAAAGACAGTCTCTGACTTACAATGGGCCTTCTTGCAGTCATTTTCTGACTTGCTGATGGTACAAAAGTGATTTGCATTCAGTAGAAACTGCACTTGGAATTTTGAATTTGGATCTTTTCCTTGGCTAGCAATACATGGCCTAATGCTCTCTAGTGCTCCTGGGTGGAGGCAACAGGCTGCAGCTCTGTCAGCTTCTATGAGTGAGGGGGCGCAACACACTCCGCAGTGTACTGGGCTACCGAGCCAGCCTGTTCCCTCGATCAGGTGGATTCAATGCAGTTTTAAATGAACTTACCTGGTGGGTTTATCACTCCATTATATACTGAGGAGCATATGTTCTTATATTGTCAAGGATTTCCCTCACAGTCTGAAGGGAGGGGAACCAGAAGCCAGGCTAAAACAGTCAAGAGTATGAACTGAGACAGACAAGGAGGGGGAAGGACAGGGTCAGAGTTCCAAGCAGTTCACCCACTGCCCTCCTCCAGCCAATAGTACTGTGGGCTCCTCGGTGCTGGAGTCTGTTTTGAGGACTGAAAAGTACCACAGAGCAAAGCCGCTCCCCTCCTCCATCTAAATTGGAGAGAGGACTATTCATGAGCATACCTCTGGCTCCCTGGAGGACAGAGGAGAGACAGAGTCTTGGCCTGGCTTACATTGGAGGCACTGGATTTGACCTCTTTTGTCAGAGACTACTGAAGCTCTCAGTAGCCCATACCATCATCTCTCTGTCTGCTCTCTCCACTCTCCTTCTGATGTTCACAATTTTATTTTAAGCCCATTCCCTCTAGCTTTTTTAGCATCTGACTAATGTTCACAGATGACAGTAGCCTTTCTTCTAACAGATATTTCAGACACTTGAAAACCATAACTAAGTCATTCCATCATCTTTTCTTGGAGGACTACATCTGAATCCTTCCCTCAAGGTGGGTGTGGCAGAGAATGAGGTTGTAGGGGTGGGTCCCTGGGCTAGGTGCTTGTATAGAAGGGCAATGGCAGCCTGAAGGGCTGTGGGTGGGGGGGAGGGTAGACACCTCAGGCCACAGGGCCTGTGCAGAATAAAGATGAAGGCAGAAGCGTAGCTGAGGTATATTGGAGGTTGTGGGTTGGTTGATGCAAAAGCAGGGCTCAGAATTGTGCTTGGCTCTTATGTGCACTTGTTACTTATATTACTATGCTGCCATTTCCACATGCTGAAAACTGCCACAAACAGTGATAATTTGAAAATTTAAACCCTAGCGCTGATGGAAGAGTAAATTACATCTGCAGTTGAACTGTTTCTTGAATGAGCTGAGCTCTGTTGATTAAAATAATAGCAATTACAGAGAAAAGGGAGGGACTGTACCATCTGTAGCCATCTTCCCAGCTGAGTCACATTATCAGGAGCATGGCTTACCTAGGGGAGGAGGGAAGCTGGAGGCGCTCTCCCTCACACTTGCTGGCAAACTCTAGGATGGCTATCCAGGAGCTGGCCCTGTTCTGAGCTTTTGCAGGAAGGCCAGCCCGCAGCTCCACACTATGCTGCTCCCAGGCTTCCCCTTGCCAACCTTGAGAGCCTGATGCTGAGAACACAGGAATCCCCAATCCTTGAACCAATGGGACCAGGCCAATTGCACCCAAAAAAGTGAGTAGGCCTATACAAAAAGCACTCAGAAGCTGCATGTGAGGGTTGTAAGAGGTCTGGGTTGATCTTCAGTCCTAGAATGTCCCTGAGGGGCACCAGCACTTCTGTCTGGAGGTATCTGTTGGCCACAGTTAAAGGGACAATGTGAGAGGTTCTAGAGATGCCTCAAATGGAGAAGAGGCACCACTAGTCCCAGAGAAGCCATAGGGCCTTAACCTAGTTGAAAGAAACAGGTAGTGGGAGGCATAGATAAGATGTTTAGATTAGTTGAGACTTGAATCAAAGTAATGGTCAGTTAAGCTCCTAGAAGACAGTAGAAAATAGATTTGACATTGGCTCAGTGAAGATTTAGCTAAATATAAAAAGTGGTGATTACAAAGAAAATATGTCATTCATCAAAATATACTTAAGAGAGGGAAAATTTAAGCCACAAGTGAGATGATATTTGCAATGCATCCATCTATGGTAAAAGGTCTAAAAGTCATGTGCTGGCTTAGCCTCTGGTAACATCAGAGAAGGCTGGACTGATCTAACTGCAAGTTTATCCTCTACCTCTGTCTCAGTGGACAGTGATTCTCACCAAACATCCTTGTCATCCAGGGACCAGGCACAATTGCCGCTCTATTCCTGAGTTGAGGATTTAGTGCCATTCTCAGTGTGTACAATTACTCAAGCAAGCCAGCCAGAAACCAGGCACACCCCATAAAGACAGACTCCCTCTCCCTCCATTCCTTCATCTGTGCCCAGTTGCAGCCCTGCCGTGGACATTCATGGTATGCAGTGCCCCTGCCCCTGGGCTCTGAGTACATGTAGCCCATGGCTTGTTGTCTGTCTTCTCCGTGAAGCATCAGGTGCCACATGTTGTGTTTGGACATCCCCACTAACCCTAGAACGGGGTGAAGAGATGATTGGAACATTGCTTTGCTGAGAACCAGATTGTGACAAGTATACCTATGAATCATTATAGGAGGATAGGAAGATGGGAAAATGTGAAGACACACACACAAGTACTGCATGTAAGTATTTTGGTAAAGGATATAACTAACACACACACACAAAATGATGCTCATCACATAAAATTATGGTGTAACATTGACTCAACCTTTTCTCTGTTTAGTCACCCAAATACACTGGATCATGACTGCTTCATATGTGGTATAGGAATATACTGGGCAGGTTTGTAGCCTTGAAGTGACAGGCTACACCAAACATCCTAGGTGTGTGGTAGGCCATATCATCTGGATTAGTATAAATACACACATGTTCATATAATGACAAGGTCACTGGATAGTGCATTCATCACACTGGATCCCATCATTAAGTGATATACTTCCCAGAGGAGAGCACCCAAATGGTCAACAGACACATGACAAGATAGTGTCATTAGTAACTGAGAAAAAGCAAATTCAAGTGCTCTGAGACACTTCCAACACTCGACTGCTCCAGGCTAAGAAGTGTGAACGAGCACATTCTGAAGACTCAGCACCTGGACAGGAGAGCTGATGCACTGCCTTATCTAGCACAGGTCAAGTCACACCTGTCCTGGAACTCAGCAACTCTACATGGGACAGTTCCTTAGGGCTGCCTGTGTACACGCCTCAGGAAATAGCAAGGTGAGGTCAGAGGAGTCGCAAGTGTCTATTCTTTCTAAAAATGAATTAATTAATTTTCACATGTGTGTATGTGTCTGGGCACCAGGGCCTCTTGCCACTGCAAAAGAATGCCAGATGCTTGTGCCACTTTTTACGTCCAGTTTTATGTAGGCAGCTGGGAATTGAACCCAGGCTGGCAAGCTTTGCAAGCAAGTGCCTTGACTGCTGAGCCATCTTCCTAGCCTAAGAGTCTGTCCTTTATGATCTCATTTACATTAAGCTAAACAAAGGCAATACAGGTTGAGAATCAAGATCTTTAATCCAAAATTCCAAAATATGAAATGTTTCAACGCTGATGTCATGGAACCTGTTTAGCATATAAAATAATTGGCAATACTGTATAAAATTGCCTTCAGGCTATGTGTACCAGGTATATATGAAACACCTGTATTTATATTTGAGTCCCACCTTTACTATATTTCAGTTTGCAAATATTGTGATATATGAGACTGACGTGCTGCCTACTATGCTAAGAAGGCAGCCTACAAACATTGAGATATATAAAAATATATGCAAGTGCTCCAAGATATTGGGAAAAATTCCCAAGTTGGAAACACTTCTGGTTCCAATATCCAAGCATTTTGGATAAGCAACACTCAACCTCTACTAAATTATAGCTTCACAAACAATATTAATCAAACTACAAAGGGAAACAAGCAAGCAATCATCTTAAAAGTTAGGAAAACAAGCCGGGCGTGGTGGCGCACGCCTTTAATCCCAGCACTTGGGAGGCAGAGGTAGGAGGATCGCCGTGAGTTCGAGGCCACCCTGAGACTCCATAGTGAATTCCAGGTCAGCCTGGGCTAGGGTGAGACCCTACCTCGAAAAACCAAAAAAAAAAAAAAAAAAAAAAAAAAAAAAGTTAGGAAAACAGTTGCCTGTATGTGGCAAGCTGTGATGGGAGAGGAGCAGATACTCCTATGGTCTCACATCTCTTCTACTCCTTAACATTAGTGATGGTTACCTGCTCACTTAGTCATTAAACACTAGAGTTATTTATTTATTTATTTTGAGGCAAGCCCAACAGAGTGGCCTTTTTGTTTTCTATGTGGGTGTGAGAGAGGATTGGCACTGCAGGGCCTCCAGCCACTGCAATCAAACTCCAGACCATCACCCCCTGTGCACATGTGTGACCCTGCATGCTTGTGTCACTGTGTATCTGGTTTACATGGGACTGAGAGTCAAATGTGAGTCCTCAGGCTTCGCAGGCAAGTGCCTTAACCGCCAAGCCATCTCTCCAGCCCTAGAGCTGTTTTTATATATACTTGTATGTATGATATATAAGTATCAAAAAGCATACACATACATTTTTAATTTAGAGGCTTGAACTCTCTCAATCCACAATAAACTTCAAACTGTAGTCACACCTATTAGGACTTGGCCTGCCATGGAGGACCCTTTAATAATATAATCTGGGCCAAGTGGGCTCCTCCAGCAGGTGAGGGGAGGATGGATCAGGAAGGGGAGAAGTAGAGTGTTTTCTGCTTTTCTTTTGCTCTGTGTGTGTATGTGGTGTATGCATACATGTGTGCCCTTGCAACACCCCATGTGCTTCTCTGCAGTGGCTGGAGTAGAATATCGGGTGTCCTGCTCCACTGCTGTTCTTCTGTTCTTCTTCTTCTTCTTTCTTTTTTAAACAAAGAAAATACTTTTATTTGTATATCAAATGCTCTAAGGTTAACAGCTGAAGTTAAGACACAAAAAGGTTTGAAAAGCTATGTGGTAATCACTGTTGGGTTCAACCTGCCCTTGATTATTTTGGAGAGCATTTCTGACATGCTCCCAACTGAATCTCAGAGCATGATGTATCCAGGTGACAAAATTCCATTAGTCCTCAGTGTCTTTCTTTTTTTTCTTTTTCTTCTTCTTCTCCGGCCTGGGAAGTGCTGTGCTGGTTCTTATTTTGAGTCAAAGTCTCTGACTGATACCACAGCTTGCTGGTTTTGTGTGTGTGTGTGTGTGTGTGTGTGTGTGTTGTGAAAGTATTTCTCCTTCACTTTTTTTTTTTGTTTTTTTGTTTTTCAAGGTAGGCTTTCACTCTAGCTCAGCCTGACCTAGAATTCACTATGTAGTCTCAGGGTGGCCTTGAACTCATGGTGATCCTCCTACCTCTGCCTCCTGAGTGCTGGGATTAAAGGCATGTGCTACCATGCCCAACCTTTTTTTAAAAATTACATTTTATTTTATTTGAGAGAGAGAGAGAAAGAGGCAGCATGTATGTATGTGTGTGTGTGTGTGCATATATATATATATATATATATATATATATATATATATATATATGGGCATGTATGGAGAGAGAGAGAAAGAGAGAGAGAGAGAGAGGGAGAGGGAGGGAGAGAGAGAGAGAGGGTGTGTGTGGGGAGACAGAGAATGGACACGCCAGGGCCTTCAGCTGCTGCAAACAAACTCCAGACACATGTGCCATCTTGTGCATCTGGCTTACGTGGGTCCTGGAGAATCAAACCTGGGTCCTTTGGCTTTGCAGGCAAGTGCCTTAACCACTAAGCCATCCCTCCAGCCCCGAGCTTGCTGTTCCTCATAAGCCTGGCTGATTCCCTGGTCTTACCTCTACTTTGCAGGGCTGGGATTACAGGTATAGCCACACCTGCTACTTAGGTAGGTGCTGCAGATTTGAACACAGGTGGTCTCAGGCTGCCCTCAGGCCTTCATGCTTGTGCAGGAAGCACACTTAACTGCTGAGCAATCTTTCCAGTCCAGGAGTGTTTTCTGGAAAGTAGGTCTCATGCCTTGACCTTACTGATGTGTTTCATGTATATAAGCTCTGTCTTCCTTTTCCTGTGACTTTCCTTGCTGTGTCCCTGACATAGCAACTTGGCCACATATTCCACTCTGATCTTATACAGAATTCTAAATGGAGCTTTTACCTGGAAAATCAACTTACATGGAAGTATTTTTAGCTTTCTTCCACTTTAGAAGCACTTGTGGCTTAGTTACTTCCTTTCGGGGACTCGGGTATCTGTGCCCATGCTTCTTCCTTCTGAGGCCTGCCTGCCCTGCCAAGCTGCACACATGCTGGTGCTTCCAACGCAACAGACCCACTTAGGCAGTAAGTGCTTCCTTCAGTGAACACTTAGGCACACGGCACTATTCCTAGGGCTAGGGACATAGTTTCTGCCTTCAAAGCTCATCAGACAAACATCACATCTGAGAACAAACTAGAAAAGGAAACTGGGATGGTAGCTAAAAAAAAGAGAAATAAATGAAAGTCCCAACAAGAAACACAGATCACGCCTGCTTTGGTTCTGCTGCAGACTGTTCCCCAGTTCTGTCCCCAGCACATGGCTAGCTCCCCTCACATTGCTTTCATTGTCTGTGTTAATTCTAGATGCCAGAAAAGGCTAAATGTGCTGGCAACACCACTGAAAAGTTTTGATTTTTATCTTAAAACCACTTTAAAATATTTTTATTTATTCATTTGAAAGAGGGAGGAGGAGAGAAAGAGAGAGAAAGAGAGGAATGCCAACACCTCCTGCCACTTAAAATGAACTCTAGAAGCACGTAAAAGTATGTGCATATGACTTTATATAGGTACTGGGGAATCAATCCTAGGCAGTCAGGCATTGCAAGCAAGTGCCTTTAACCACTGAGCCATCTCTTCAGCCCTTAAAATCCTTCCTTCCTTCCTTCCTTCCTTCCTTCCTTCCTTCCTTCCTTCCTTCCTTCCTTCCTTCCTTCCATCTTGTCTCTCAAACTGGGAAAGTTTGTTCTAGGATATTTCATCAGGAAATTAGTATAAAAATCTATCATGTGCTGCTAGACATGGTGGCACGTCTGACTGATGTGAAAAAATTCTAACTACCTTTCCTGATTCTCCATCCTGTTACAGAGGGGACTGAGGGACCAGACCTTGGTATGCCAGTAGATTTGGTGTGACGTAACAGGAGTTTTGCTGCCGGGGGCTGTGCCTTCTGCCTGCTGCTCACACTGTCAGGTATCCATGTTTCTCCTCACTGGCCACCTCTTCTTCACAGCTGTTAATACCTTTCAGTTCCTCATTCTTTCCATCCCTAACCACTCGCCACAACCTGGCAACTATCACTTTCACTTTGCCCTCTGGAGAGAACTGAGTACTGGTCAAGCATGCAGCTTTGGAGCCAAAGGGACTGAGGTCTCATCTCAGATCTGCCCAGCATGGCTGTGGCACCCTGAGTAAACGACTAGACCCTCTGTACTGCTGTCTTCTCCTCTGTGCGTAGAGGCGGTGACCTACTCGTGGGAATGCTGCAAGGATCAGGAAGGACAGCAACTGTGACCTAGCCTCACTGTGCTCACATGGTTCCAACTGTGCCACACGTATTAACGCAGGGAAACGACTCTTACTAGTGGTTGGTATAATGGCTGAATGGGTGGAATGTCTCAAATTGACACCCTGAAGGAAAGACAGCCTCACGGGGGCTTCTGGGAATACTAGGCTCGCAAAAGTTAAAGTAGTAAGGGCACGTGGAAGCCAGATGAACCCAAAGAAGTCCCAGGCTGAAACCCCAGTCCTTGATTTGAGGAAGGCTGCAGAGCAGAGTGGTGAGCAGCCTGGGCTCTCCACAGCTGTACATGGTTTCACGTCTGCTGCACGCTCACCGTGTTGCTGGCTTCCTCAGCTTGTGTAGTATAAGCAACCAGGAAAATGCTTACAGAACCAGGGGCATTTCCACCCTCAACAACCCTTGCCTGCTTACAAAGGATGATCCTGGTAGAAACCGGGCAGTGAAAGCTAAAGATAAAAGTCTAAGGTAAAGTTGAGGGTTGCCTGGGGCTCATCTCTACCAGATTCTTGCTGTGCACATCAGGCTTTCTGTTGACAAACACTTAATATGCACTCACATGGCTCCACCATGAAAAAGTAGAGTTAGGGTTATTTCTGGCTCTTCCAGTTCAAAAATGAAGTATAAAGGTAGTGCTAAATTGTTTCCAAATTTCTAGCCAGAATTCCCATCTTACTAAGTTCCCTCTGCCACATATAGCAACTGGGTCATCAGATAATCATGAGAGCATAAAGCAAAACAGAGCAATCTTGTTTACCACACAGCTCTGGCTCCAGCCCTCCTCCTAGTCAGAAACCAGGTCACACTCAGTTGTTTTTGGTCAGGACCTATCACTGCTCAATTCTAGCCAATCAAAGCAAAATGGAGTCTCTGTCCAAGGAGGTACCCTATTTCCCCTTTCTTCCCCAGCTATCCTCATATGATCTTCAAGCATCCATGCTAGGACTGGGGAAATGGCTTAGCAGCTAAGGCACTTGTCTGTGAAGCCTAATGATGCAGGTTTGATCCCCCAGTACCCGTGGAAGCCAGGTGCATGACATGGCGCAGGTGTCTGGAGTTCATTTGCAGTGGCTAGAGGCCCTGGGGTACCCAATCTCTCTCTCTCTCTTACTCTCTATTAAATAAATAAATAAATAAAATATTTTAAAAAGAAACCATGTTGAAGAAGACAAGGGTTACTTTGCATCTATCAGGTCAGCCCCTTCACCATCCTCCTGGTCTCAGACAAAAGTCAAGCTGAATCTTGTTGCTTTGGCCCAGGAACCTGTCTGACAGCTGCCATGAGGGTAGACCTGGTCAGCTTGTCCCACTCTGGTTTCTATAAATAGGCTATGGCCATTACGTTAGACTGTGGTATCATGGGAAGATACCCATTCAGCAAAATCAAAAGTACCCTTCAGGGCTATGACACAGTGACCACAAAGGAAACTGAGTGTCAGCTCTGTATGAACACAGAACCACTTGCAGAAATGTTGAGCTGAGGAAGCAGATTCCAAGGAACAGATGCATCCAAGACAATGAGGAAAGAGCCTTGGATCCCTGGCGGCAGGGGGAGGGTGGTCTTCACCCCAAGACAGAAAGAAGCTGACCACAGAGTAAGGTCACACTTCCTCCTTGGCTGGTGTGGCTATAAGGAGGGACGTTTGGTCCCCTAGTGCGCTGGTCAAGGATTTCCTATGTATGAATCCAGGGCAAGCTGCCAACCTTCTTGTCACAGAAACTGGCATCCTAACCTTTTGTGTGCATAGGCGAGGATTGCTGTGATGGGTCTGGCCAGGTCATTGGCAGGACAGGGAAGAGAAGATGTTCATGTGTCACTCACACGTGTGGTGGAACTGACACTCAAGGTCAGGTTCTGTGGAAATGGAATGCTGGGCAAAGGCTTGAAGGATCCTAGGGGTGATTCCTCTTCTAACCTGTGCAGATCTACCAGTGCCTCTCTGCTGAGCCACTGTTACCAGGGAGCCCAGGCTTACAGACAGGAGGAAAGGGAAGAGAGGGAGAAGGGTGAGAGGGATGCCTATTTGTCAGAACTTGTTAACATCTGCAGCCATCCAGCTTACCTGTGGGCTAGCTGCTGAGCAGGCCCTGGTCTTCATTCTCTGAGCCTCTCTAAGACATTGGCCCCAAAATGTCTTCCCAGGGAATTTCAACTCTCAGGAATAAAACCTGCTGCCAGACCCTCACCCTGTCACACCCTACTTGCAATCTTAGACAGGTCCCCAGTGAGCCATCTGTTGCCCCTTCCTCAATTAGCTCTTTGGTCATCTGAGCTCCACTAAGAGCACTGAGACCCTCATGTCAGTCTGTTTCTGACCAGGGCTAAACCAACTGTACCCATGCCCACACCCTAGGCTTGCCCTTACTCAGATTGTGGCACCATGCATGTACCAGGGTGATGCACACCGACGTCTGCCCTGGGACCTTGAGTTTGGCCTGGCTGGATGCCACAGGACTGGGCACTCTTGAACTGTCCTTTAATTCCCTCCTCATGCACAGCGCCCCCTACCTCTGACCTCAGATGTGAATGCTCCTCTAGGAAAAGACAAAAGGGTGCACAAGCCAAGGTCACCAATGCAGAAACTCACCGGTAAATGCCCAAGGAGAGGCGTGATGCTGTCAGAAACATAGATGATGCTGCCGTCCGTTGTCACTGCAATGATGAAGCCATCTAATGCCTGGGAAAATGCACATTGAAAGCTTCTTAGTGATGCTGTTGTGAAGGAGCTTGACACTGAAGCAAATGACCTGTTTTATGATGCTGGCTTTGCTGTGTAATCCTCAGAATACTTCCATGAATAACCTCACAGCGCCTTTCTGAATTACACACAGGATGGCTTTGCACAGAATTTGCCTAGTTCAGAAAACATGCTCGCAAAAGCACTATGGATTCAGTAAAAAAGCTGACCTATAAATTTAGCCATGGAACTTGCTGAAGTAGGTTTACTGATAGGCCCAAAATGAACTGAATCAGAAATATCATCATTATCATTAACAGGCATCAGCAATGGGGCTGGAAAGATGACTTAGTGGTTAAGGCACCTGCCTGCGAAGTCTAAAGACCCAGGTTTAATTCCCCAGGACCCACGGAAGCCAGATGCACATGGTGGCACATGTGTCTGGAATTTGTTTGCCATGGCTAGAGGCCCTGGTGTGCCCATTTTCTTTCTCTATCTGCCTCTTCCTCTCTCTCAAATAAACAAATTAAAAATTTTAATTTTTGTTTATTTTTATTTATTTATTTGAGAGCAACAACCAGACAGAGAAAGAGGCAGATAGAGAGAATGGGTGCACCAGGGCCTCCAGCCACTGCAAACAAACTCCAGACTTGTGCGCCCCCTTGTGCATCTGGCTAATGTGGGTCCTGGGGAATTGAGCCTTGAACCACTGTCCTTAGGCTTCACAGGCAAGCGCTTAACTGCTAAGCCATCTCTCCATCCCTTAAAAAAATTTTTAAAGGCATCAGCAACATGTTATGTCCCATCCCCCTGCCCTCAATGCCACTTTGAGTTCAGTAGTAAACATTTACTGTCAGGTATAGAACAAATGGATACCTCATGAATAGAATTGCGTGCATGCCAGCCTAGGCAGACCCCTTCCTACCTTCAGGGCCATGGAAGAAGCAGTTTCTAAATGAGCCATTTGCAAAGAGCATGCACATTAGAGGAGTGTGATGTTAGCTCAAGCCCATAATCCTAGTACTTGGGAGGCTGAGGCAGGAGGATGGAGAGTGAGACTTGCCTTGAGAAAGTACCAGCCCCGTAAACATAAGATCATTTACCCTGCTCCATGGGGCTGGGTGGGAGTCGGGCTTTGTAACTCAACTGGACATATAAGCATTTTCCAAATGTCTGAAAACACCCGCATGTATGTAACAGTATCTATGGAGTGCCTAGCATTTGCTAGGCACACTCTTCTGGGTGTTTTGGGATAAATGGATAAATGTGGGCCATGTTTTTCTGCAAGACACACCTTATTCATGTTCAGTGTTTAGATTACTTATTCATATATGATTGTGGATGTTTAAAATGCTTTCATGATACAATTCAAGGTTAGTTTCTAAAATTCAAAGGCAAATCGGTTTGCACTGGCCACTGGCTATCTGGGGAGCCTGAGCAAGATGGAATGGATTAAATGAAGTGCACGATACCGGAAACAAATTTCTGAAGGAATAATATGGAGGCTCAGGTGTATTTCCACTGTAAACCTGCTGCTGATGTGACACTGTGTGTATCTTTGAAACATTACCTTCTCTAAGGTATGTTCCTGCTGTGGGGAGGTGCTGCACATGCTTAGAAAACTCTGGAAAGATTCTGTATGCTTTAATTTGGATCCTCCCAGGGTTCTGGTGAGACTGTCCTTGCAAAAGGGAATCTGTAAAGTCTGGGGTGTCACTCCCAAGTGCGGGGCAGCAGGAATGGGACAGTCTCCTAACTATGCTGAAGGACAGCTTCATGACATGACATACGGGCAGGGAACTCTTTCCACCTGGAAAACCAACAACAGGATTATTTACTAGTTTATTATGATATATGGTATTATTTGAGAGTGAAATAATACACTAAAGCACATTTTAATTACTATTTTTATTTATTTGACAGAGGGGGGGGGAGAATGGGTGCGCCAGGGCCTCCAGCCACTGTAAATGAACTCCAGATGCATGTGCCCCCTTGTGCATCTGGCTAACATGGGCCCTGGTGAATGGAACCTGGGTCCTTTGGCTTTGTAGGCAAATGCCTTAAATGCTAAGCCACCACTCCAGCCTTTAACTACTATTTTTAAATGCTTAAAAATATTATTTATTTGTAAATAGAGAGGGAGAGAGAGAGACAGAAAAGAGAGAGAGAGAGAGAGATACAGAGAGAATGGGTGTACCAGGGCCTCTAGCTGTTGTAAATGAACTCTAGATGCATGCACCACTTTGTGTATCTGGCTTTAGGTGGGTATTAGGGAATTCAACCCAGGTTGTTAGGTTTTACAGGTAAGCATCTTAACCATTAAGACATCTCTAGTCCCTATTGTTAGTTTTAAAATTAGCAGACAATATAACAGGTTTTATTATAGCCTCTTCTTTTTTTGAGATAGGGTCTTGCGCTAGCCAGGATGACTTGGAATTCACTATGTAGTCTCAGGCTGGCCTAGAACTCACAGTGATCCTCCTACCTCTGCCTCCTGAGTGCTGCACTAACACGCCTGGCTCATTATGGTATTTCTTAAAAAAAAAAAACCCAAAACAGTTCTTTTTTTGTTTGTTTGTTTTTGAGGTAGAGTCTTACTCTAGCCCAGGCTGACATGGAAATCATCTGTAGTTCTAGGTTGACCTCGAACTCACAGTGATACTCCTACCTTTTCCTCCCAAGTGCTGGGGTTAAAGGCGCACACCACCACACCCAGCTTAAAACATTTTTAAATATTTTTTTTTGTATTTATTTGAGAGAGAGGGCAGGGGGAGAGAGAGAGAGAGAGACAATGGGTGGCCAGGGCCTCTAGCTAATGCAAACAAACTCCAGACACATGTGCCACCTTGTGCATCTGGCTTACGTGGGTCCTGGGGAATTGAACCTGGTTCCTTTGGCTTGGCAGGCAAGTACCTTAACTGCTAAACCATCTCTCCAGCCCTCACTATGGGATTTTTTGCTCTGTTCTTGTTAACCCTCCTCCTCCTCTCCCTGCCACCCTGCCTTCCTCTTCTGGTCCTCTTTCTTCCCGACAGCCCTGCCTCTGCTTTTATGTCCGGGGTCGTCATCTGCTTCCTCTGCCTTAACATCTCTCTCCCCTTCCTCACAGCTCCCTTCTACTTTCATGACCCATACTCCCTTCATACTGATGCACATATTTACAAAAATAAAAATCTAGGATTCTCATTTAAGAGAAAACATGCAGTGTTTGTCTTTCTGCATCTGGCTTCTTTTATTTAACATGATGATTCCCAATTCTATCCATTTTCCTGCAAATGTCATGTTTTCATTTTTCTTTACATCTGAATAAATACACCAAATTGTATATCTGCACCACATTTTCTTTATCTGCTCAGCTTGAATGCATAGCTAGGCTGATTCTATCATTTCTTGGATTCTGAATGGCACAGCAACAATGACATGGATGTGCAAGCATCTCTGTGGTAGGATACAGAGTTCTTTGGGTATATACCATGAGTGGTACAGCTGGGTCATATGGTAGATCCAACTTTAGTTTTCTTTCTTTCCTTCTTTCTTTCTTTCTTTCTTTCTTTCTTTCTTTCTTTCTTTCTTTCTTTCCTTCCTTCCTTCCTTCCTTCCTTCCTTCCTTCCTTCCTTCCTTCCTTCTTTCTTTCTTTCTTTCTTTCTTTCTTTCCTTCTTTCTTTCTTTCTTTCTTTCTTTCTTTCTTTCTTTCTTTCTTTCTTTCTTTCTTTCTTTCTTTCTTTCTTTCTTTCTTTCTTTCTCTTGTGAAGCTATCATTTGATTTTCATAGTGGCTGAACCAGCTTACACCCCACCAGCAATGAATACGGGTTCCTCTTTCCCCACATCAGCTCCTTGCCAGCATTTGTTGCCACTGCTTTCTTGATGTTAACCATTCTGAGTAGGATAAGATGAATCTCAGAGTAGTTTTAATTGGAATTTCCTTTCATGGCTAAGGCTGTTGAACATTTAAAAAAATATGTATTGGTCATTTGGGTTTATTCTTTTGAGAAATGTCTCTTCAGCTTATTAGCTCATTTATTGAGTAGAAGATTATATTTGGTGTTTAATTTTTGCTGTTCTTTATATATTATGGATATTAACCCCTTCTCTGAAGTACAGCTGACAATGATCTTCTCCCATTCTGTGAGCTGTCTCTTCACTCTGCTAATGGTTTCCTTTTTTTTTTTTTTCCTATGGTTTCCTGTACTCTGCAGAGCCTTTTAATTTCATGTAATCTTATATATCAATTCTTGGGGTTATTTCCTGTGGTATTGGAGTCTTTTTCAGAAAGCTTTTGCCTATGTCTGAATTTTGGAGCTTTTTTCTGTTTTTTCTTTAGCAGTTTCAGAGTTCCTAGTCTCACATTATAGCCTCTGATACCTTTTTGGTTTTATAAAGCACATTTCTTAAATGAATCTCATCCTTTTGGATTACATAGGTAGTTCTCAACTAGGTATCTCTGGCAATGTCTGTAGGTAATTTTGATTGTCATGATGGGATTCTGACACTGGAAGCTAGTAAGCAATAGCTAGGAATGCTGCAAAGCATCCCATAATGAACAGGAAGTGAGTAAGTGATCAGGTCCCCAAAACAGTCATGCTGAAGTTGAGAAAATCTGGATTAGATTTATGGGTCATGGTAAAAAGAAGTCTGTCCTAGTAGTTTTTTACTTTGTTTTACCACAACCTCCAATTATTGCTCTAAATTATTTTTCTTTTATTTTAAAATTTGAATTAAATTTTATTTCAGCTGATATGTAAACAACATGAAATTTCATGTATTTATGGGGCACCATGTTATATTTGATGTGTACGTATATTGTATAATGTTTAAGAGAGGTTAAACATATCTGTTGATCAATGGAGGAGGAGATGACTCAGCAGTTAAAGGCACTTGCTTGCAAAGCCTATCAGTCTGGGTTTAGTTCCCCAGCCATCCATGTAAAGTTAGATGCAAAAAATGGTACAAGCATCTGGCTTTCATTTGCAGCAGCAAGAGAATCTGGTGCATACATAATACATAATACATACAAGACTACATGCATATCTGTCCCTTCAAACATTTGTCAGTTCTTTATGATGAAGCCATTTAAAATCCTTTCTGCTAGCTTTTGACATCTAAACTGCATTATTGTTATCTATAATTACCCTACTGTGCCAGAACACATTAGAAATTCTTACAACTATCTAACTGTGCACTTAGAACCCATCCATCAGGCTTGCCCCACCACAAACCCCTCTCTTCCCCATTCTCTGGTAATCACAATCTACTTTTCATCTTTTAAAAAATATTTATTTGTATTTATTAATTTATGGAGAGGGGAATGGGCAAGCCAGGACCTCTTGCTGGTGCAAACAAACTCCAGACACATGTGGCCCTTTGCACACTTAGCTTTATGTGGATACTGGGGAATTAAATTGGGACCGGCCAGCTTTGCAACCATTGAGCCACCTCCCCAGCTCCTACTCTCAGTTCTGTAAAAACATTCTCTTGAAGATAAATGTTTTTGAGGTGGAGAGGCATTGTTTATGAAGCCAGCTGGACCTTTCTAGAAAAAGATTGGAAAGCTGGGGAAAGTAGGAGTTGTACAAATGGTCTTTTTGCACAGTGAGCCCGTGTCCTTCTTGAATCTGTCAAACATGTGGGTGTTAAAAAGCTAACTGTTATTTATAGATGGAAGATAACCTTCATCAGCTCATTGGCATTTTCCATCAAATGTATAAGATTGGTGCTGAGTCACTGCATTAAGAATGTTTGCCACTTGCCAAAGCTTTGGAAATCCCATAGCAGCACCTGAGGGTGATCCTATAGCACATGACTGAATGGTGCTATACCCCTGCCCAGCCAAAGGTGGCTTTGACATATCCCTGATGTTTATACCTGTTGCACGCCAGAAAGAAATGAAGCCTCCTATTCCTGCCAACTTCTAGTTCTGGTGGGACATTCCTTGCATTCTTTGGGACAGACATTTGTGTTCAGAGTGAGAGAGAGAGAAAAAAAAAAAACTTCTACAGTTTTCCTGCATAAAATGTAGAAATAAAGACCTCAAATTCCCCAACCCTCAGTCAATAAGAGCTTTCTTGAATTTTCAGTCCTTCTCCAAATGTTTTGGCAGTGCCCTCTTCTGCTTATATTCTATCAGAGGCGGGTGTCTGGGCCATTTGCTTTCTTTTATAGTACATTCCACCTGTATGAGTCCTCCTGGAGTCTGGTTTTGTGCCATTTTGACAGAAGGTGGAAAGAAAGAGGGATTAAGCCTAGAGATCTAGAAGTTCCCCGAGGCATGCTGTGTTCCCTTCGAGGTTTGTCATCAATGACATAAAGGTAATCTCCTGGCTACAAAGACATGGCATCTGGATTTCCATGTTCCTTGCAAAGAGGGAAAGGATGTGGAGCTGGGCAAGGGATGAAATGCATGCTATGATGATGTTGTACTGTGGAAAGCTATGAGTTATCTATAGGGGCACTATGAGGGACTCAGACCCTGGGGAAGGAGAAACCAGAAGGCTCTGGTCATTGGACACCAGGTTTGTGTTGACTGTATAACTACAGCTTGGAAGAGGTAAATCAAAAAACTCATGGATGGATATCTAGCTTAGAGCTGCCATTCACAGACCAAGCCTCCTAGACACACAGGCTTGATTCCAGATCTCATTCGTTAGTTTTTTCATTCACTCACTCATTCAGTGTTTCTTTCATTTTTTGTGTTTCCAACAATATATTCTGGGGCAGTTGCATAAAGTCCATTAAAATTATCCATATACTGCACACCAAAGCTCAGGAAGTGTTGTGGAAGAGAAGGTGGAAAGATTGTAAGAGCCTCAGGGTGGGCAGGAATAGCCTGAGACACTATGTTGTCCTCATCCCTGCAGAAACTGACTAAGACCTCTTGGTCCCCACAATGAATCAATGAATACCAATAACCTCACCAAAGACCCTCAGCAGAATTGGAGCAAGGGAGAGGAGGTGTATGTGTACAACCTTTTATAAAAAATGAATAAATTAAAAAGATTATCCATATTAACCTAAAATATTTTTTCTGAATCTCAGTTCTGCTCCAGCCCATAAATTTATCTTTTAAAAAAATATTTTTATTTATTTACTAGATAGGGGAGAGAGAGAGAGAGGGAGAGAGAGAGAGGAGAATATATGAATGGGCTGGGCACATAAGGGCCTCTAGCCACTGCAAACAAACACTAGATGTATACATCACCTGGTTCCCTAGGCTTTGCAGTAAAGTGCCTTACCTGCTAAGCCATCTCTCCAGCCCCCTTTTTGTTTTTTTTAGGTAATGTCTCTCTCTAACCCAGGCTGATCAGGAGTTCACTATGTAGCCTCAGGATGGCCTAGAACTCACAGTGATCCTTTTACTTCTGCCTCCTGAGTGCTGGGATTAAAGGATGCACCACCACACCTGGCAATTTATCCATTTTTAAATTCATGAAATACTTGTTCTCTGAAATTCTTTTTATACGTCGAAACTCAGTAGAAGAAGCAAAAAGGTTGTGCTACAGGCTCTAAAAAGTGGCTGATCTCACAAGGCTATGTGTTTTAGCTTTTCTTCTATAGGAATTAAAAGATAAATCAATATATCTAAAGTAGCATAATGATGCATTAATTTAACATTATATTTCACAAATTACTTTAAATTTAACATACTTAAAATATATTACTTCTGCAGAAAGTTCTGTATTTTCTTTAAATATAGTTCTCATGTAGAGTTAAGTAGCTTTCATTTTATGCAAGTGTTCATTAATGCATTTATGTTTCATAATATTTGGACATTTTTATTCTGGCATTTTCTTATTCCAGTACTTTCTGTTTTCTGCATAGCTAATCTATGTAAATTAAAGTTTACATCAGTCTTACTTATATAGGCACATAGATGAGATATAGAAAGATTTATCCTAAGAAGTCACTCTCTGAAAACTGTGCCAGGAACTACTCATGGTCACATGGCCCGGATAATTTCCTCTTGCGGAACTTGTCTGTTCCTGATCTTTTTAGTCACTGAGGTTTTGCCTGTGACCATATACATGCACCTCCCGTTTTCTTCCCAGGTTGGAAGTTAGAACACTTCCAGTGCTTTGTAGAGATTGCTCCTGGTCTGTCTTGAGGGACTATCACCCATACATAAATATACAGGGATGGTGAGGGGGCATTCGTTCAGATCAACCAGGTTTTGATAAACACAGCCCCACAGGTGAATGCTGTGACTGATCTGGAGGAAGGAACATGGGCTTCTTAGCACAAGAACATGGGCTGGGTGGGAGACACAGGTTGCCGTGGCTGACACCCACATTTCATGGTAATATTAGGGCAAGCTAAAGGTATAACTTTAAATTTTTTTTTTTTTATTTATTTGAGAGTGACAGACACAGAAAGACAGATAGAGGGAAAGAGAGAGAATGGGCGCGCCAGGGCTTCCAGCCTCTGCAAACGAACTCCAGACGCGTGCGCCCCCTTGTGCATCTGGCTAACGTGGGACCTGGGGAACCGAGCCTCGAACCGGGGTCCTTAGGCTTCACAGGCAAGCGTTTAACCGCTAAGCCATCTCTCCAGCCCCTAAAGGTATAACTTTAAAGGAAGACTTTTCAAAATGAATTTCTATTGAGGAGAAAAATATAATCACTGCATTCTACAGCCACTCCAGGAGCCCAGTGACAAATGTAAGATGACATATTCTTGTCTCCTCACTTCTCTCTACCAGTATGATGGAATATATTGTTAACTTGAGAGGACCTGTAATCACCTATGAGGGATTATGTACATTAGGTGAGCCTCTGGGTATGTGATTTGATTAATTAGGGTGGAAGACTTACATTAACTGTGGGCAGCATCATTACATGGATAGGGGTCCTGAACTATATACAAAGGAGAGAGCTGGCTGAGAACCAGCATTCATTTCTCTGGTTCCTCACTGAAAGTGATCAGCGCCTCAAGCTGCTACCATCTATCCCACCGTGGTGGACTGTAATCTGGAATGTAAACTGAGAGACCCATCTTCCCTAAGCTGATTATTGTCTGGCATTTTGAGAAGATAACTAATAGAACTACCCCTTCCTTTGTTGGGAGACCATAAAAGGGTCTGTCCTGCAGTGACTGAGGAGACAGACAGAACACTACCACATCCAGTTTACCAGCTCTTGCTTAAGCCACCACGGAAGCATAGCAGGCAGAGCTCAGGCCAGCATCCATTTCAAGACTTCTTTCCATGGTTACGATCAACTGCTTCTTTTGGGCAAAAGATCTGATAGTAATAAGTAGCTACATTTTAATTTGTAACCACTTAAACTATTTTTTTTTTTTTTTGAGAGAGGGTCTTATGTGTCCCAGGCTGGCCTCAAACTTGATATATGTGTGAGGATTACCTTAAACTTCTGATTCTCCTGTATCTACCATGCTGGGTTTTATGGGGTCCTAGGGCTGAGGCTCTGGGCATACATCCTACCAAATGAGCTGCATCCCCAGGCCTGATTAAGCTAATTTGAAAGTGTATTTCACCTCTAACATCAGCTGGGTGAATTCTTCATTACTGAGGAAGGAAGGCTTCCAGTCTTGTTGAATGTCACAGATTTCAGTTTGTGCTGAGACTTCTAAAAAAAGAAAAAAAAAAAAGCACATAAGTAATCTTTCATATGTGTAATTGTACCTAGAATTTGGAATTAACTAATGAAGTGCATTTACTGCTACGTAATTATGTATAAATCTATGTAATTTAATAAAGTAATCAACATAAGGATATATATATACACACACACATCCTGATTTCCAAAGACTAGGAACTTTGGATATAATGAGCTTAAAAACACTTCTGATGTTCTCCCACCCCTTTAATGAGGCCATGGAGAACAGAGTACCCCACCTTCAGGATAGGTATAGCTCCTGCCACTGCTCTAGAGTTCTGGAATTTTCACATTTTAAAGCTGCATGAGCAGTAGCTGGAATTAGGTCGCTGGCACTGCCAAGGGAACAGGGACAAAGACGGGGATGGTGAGACATCTTAAGCTGGTTCTTCATGGTCAAGCCAAGCAAAACTTCCAAGGGCTAGAGGTGTAGCCCACCATTGGAGTGTGCAAGGCCATGCATTCTATTCCCAGCCCCACAGAAAACAAAAGCAAACAAAATCTATCTTGGGCTTATAGTAAATAACCCTCTGATGCAGAATGAAATAAAACTTAGCATTTCCATTTCTGAAAAATGATGTGTTATACAATTAGTCATTACCTGTGCCATTTTATTTGTTTTATTTTTTGTTTTTCAAGGTAGGATCTCACTTTAGCCTAGGCTGACCTGGAACTCTGATCCTCCTACTTCTGCTTCCCAAGTGCTGGGATTAAAGGCGTGTGCCACCACACCTGGCTTTGTGACATGTTTTGTTTTCCCTTTTTGCTTTTTGTGGAGTCAGGCCTCACGCGCTCCAGACAAGCACTCTATCACAAAGGTACATACAATCTCAGCACACCAAGTTGCATTAAAGATCTGAACTTACTTTTCTTAAAACTTTTTTTGGTTAATCTATAGTTTATATGTTTCATGTAACTATCTTACACTGAAGACATTATTCACATTTGCCAATTTAATAAACAGTGGTCTCACAGGGCTACTTAAATATTCTACTGCTTTTGGATTTAAAAAATATTTTATCCTATCTTAATTCATCTCTGATAATATTATTACAGATATACAAATGTGATATCATAAAGATTTGTCTTTCAGTTTATCCTCCATCTTCAATTAAGATTTTTCTCCACTTATGTGACAAGAGGTTTCTTTAGAGTTATTTTTTGGATGCTGAGAAAAAAGTAAAAATATATCAGTTATGTCTCAGAGAATAAAACGAACCTGTTGGTCAAGTTCTTAAAGAAGGCTAATTGTTCAGGCGTCTGGCCATTGTAAATGAGAGACATTCCAAAGCTCTATCTCTTTTGTACTATTTCTTTGTTAATGTGGGGACTGGACCCAGGGCCTCACACATGCTGGGCCTGCACTCTGCCAGCCAGTGACACCCCAACTCCTACAGCTGTGAGTTTGGTCAACTCTCCTACATGGAGAAGGACTGAATCCTCTAATCGGAATGACTTAGTCGTGAGGAAAGAGCATAAGAAGGGCTGAGTTACACACAAGACTAAACCTTCATTTACTCTAGCCATTACTAATGTGTGGGTCAATGCTAGGTTCTACTGGGACATTTCTTCCTTCTAGATGTCTAAAAGAACAAGCTGCTGCTGTTATACCCAATCAGTCTTTATGTCCTTTGTAATTTAAAATATTTTATTTATTTACAAGAAGAGAGAGAGAGAGGGAGGGAGGGAATATGTCAGGGTCTCCTGTCACTGCAAACAAATGCTACATGCATGCACCTCGTTGTGCATCTGGCTTTATAGGGTTAATGGGGAACCAAACCCAGGTCATCAGGCTTTGCATGCAAGTACCTTTAATCACAGAGCAATCTCTCCAGCCCTCCTTTGTGATTTTAATTTTATTTATTTATTTATTTATTTATGAGAATGAGGGAGAGAGAGAGAGAGAAAGATGGGGTGGGAATGGGCATGCCAGGGCCTCCAGACACTGAAAACGAACTCCAGACACATGCGCCTCCTTGTACATCTGGCTTACATGGGTCCTGGGGAATCAAACCGAGGTCCTTTGGCTTTGCAGGCAAACACCTTAACCACTAAACCATCTCTCCAGGCCATCCTTTGTGATTTTAAAAGAATACAAAAGCTGCTAAAATCCTTTGGTATTGAACACAGGAAGAGACATGCTGGAAGTGTGGCAGTCCATAGCCCCGAGAGGGCTAGTTTGTGGGGCTGCCTCAGAGTGGTGGGTGTAATGATGACCATTGTGAAGTGCATCCTGGGAAGCAGAGGCAGGGTGCTACACACAACCTAGGCAAGAGTTCATTTACAGGTATCAGCCAAGTGAGGGTGGAACTCCTAGGTCTTCATTCAATGATTGCCGTGAAACTCCTTTTTTTTTTTTTTTTTTTTTTCCAAGGTAGGGTCTCACTCTGGCTCAGACTGACCTAGAATTCACTACCCTCGAACTCTCAGCGATCCTCCTACCTCGGCCTCCCGAGTGCTGGGATTAAAGGCATGCGCCACCACGCCCGGCAGTGAAACTCTTCTGATCAGGAAGTTCAAGCTATAGTGTGTTGGTCTTTCTGGCAGCTCAAATTTCATTTACAGAGAGGGCCCTTCAATTTAATAGCAAAGAAAAGTCCAAGTCCCCCCTCCATGGGCTTTTGATGTGCCTGATGACAACCTATAACTGGAAGACAGAGTCAGCAAAGAGGTATGGTCAAAGTGATTTCCATAGAACAAAAAGAAGTGCCCCTTGGGTCTTTGCACCATTTTCCAGAGTTTTCTTGATGGCATACAGCTTAAAGGTGTATTATGTCTTGTTGAGGCAGCAGTTGGGAGACAAGTAGTCTATAGTTACACATTATAATAGGATTTAGAGGTGCAGTTGGCTGTTAATTATGATGTTTTCTAGCAAAAGAGGCTTCCTAGGAAGTTTTCATCCTTCTTCACCCTACCCAACCCAGTCCATAAAAGCAGAATAGAACTTTGTGTTGGGACAAAATTACATTTGCTAAGCTTTATACACAGGAAGAGGGTAGTGTGCAGGCCAGTCTGGTCTGAAGACCGTTTTCAGATGGATATGTGCAAGGATGTTCAATTTTCCCTGCCATCTATGTGATTCAGATCAGAGATGCTGTTGGCACAGAATTTCACTACAAAGAAACATGGTCAGACTCTGACTATTTTGATCTGGATTACTTCAAAGAGAATACATGTATATTCCAGGACCAAGATTTTCCTCCAAGCTGAGAAAACAGGGATGCTTGAAGGATTTCTGAGGAAAAAGTTAAATAATTCTAACAATGACTTGTGATTAATCTTTACTCATCCCGTGTTCTCCCTTTAGCTTTCAGGCAGAATCCAGACTTCACAACCCTGTCTATGTTGAAAGGATCTGGGAGCTTTCAAAATATAGCTGGGTGTGGTGGCGTACCCCTTTAGACTCAGCACTTGGGAGGCAGAGGTAGGAAGATCATTGTGAGTTCAAGGCCACCCTGAGACTACATAGTGAATTCTAGGTCAGCCTGGGCTAAAGCGAGATCCTACCTTGAAAAACGAAAACCAAAACAAACAAACAAACAAACCCCCAGGGACAGGCCTTGCCAAGTGGTTTGCTGGTAAAAGTCTCTGCACCCTAAAACAAAAGGCCCTGTGGGTCTGAAGTGTTTGCCCATTTCTGTGTAAATACTCTTACCATGGCTGACTTCTAGTTCCTAATGTGATGTCAACTAGCTTGCCAAACTCCTGCAAATTGAGCAGTCCTCTCTTCAGCTGGGTCCGGTACACACACAGCTAGGAACCCATTCCCAGAGATTCTGATGAATGGAACCATGGGTGTTACCATGTTAAATGTATTTTCTTAAGGCTCCTTAGGTGATTCTCATGGGCAGCCAAGGTTGCGAAGTGGTGGTCTAAATGGATATGCTAATGCACAACCATAGTAAGGCTGTGATACAGGTCTCTCCAAAAGTCCCCACCCATTACCTTTATAGAGAAGCAGTAGACAACCAGGACTCAGCAGACAGGTTGCTGTGTTTAGATTCCATATCTCCCTGGCATCTGCCTTGGTTGAGGGATAAGCTCTTGTGCCTCAGTTGCTTTTACTGTGCAATGAAACTGACTCAGAGGGCATCCACGAGTCTTATAGAAGTTTCTACATAGATAGCCCCTAGCACAGAGTGTTAGGGCACCCCAAATGAAGGCTGAGCATTACTATTTTATTTTGTTGTATACATTGTGGAGCCTATTTGGATGATATGTAAGGGATTGTATTTGTTTTGGCTTTAAACCAGATTTTTCTTTGACCTTTTTTATTTTTTGCATAGACTTTTTGGAATAGAGGATCACAGGGCCAAGGGAGATCATCCAGAGATCCTGGTTGTATTTGTTCAGGTTGTGTGGGCCAGCCTTCATCTCATGAAATAGGCAAGACCAGAGAGGCACTCCTGATGTTAGAAGGCTACATTTCTGCTGATTGGCCTTTCCAGGGCCCAGGTTGGACAATTCTGTAACTCTTCAATGGAGAGCTGAGCATAAATGTCACACTGATGAACTTGATCCCAGATGTCCTATTTAACAGCTGTTCTGCTTCTCTGTGGCACTGACCTACTTTGAGTAATTTGCACAAATATCTTGGCAATCAAACCAACCTGCTATTTCACTTGGCTAAGTCATTATTTAGGAAATATAACCATTCTGAATAAATTATTGGGGTGATCATTATTGCAATTCTGCTTGTGTGGTCTTCTCTGACTTTTAACAAAAGCAATTAACATGTTCTTTATTCTCCTGAGTAGTTAAAAAGGGAGACTATGTCATCACTGTTACACAGTTAATACATATATATTTTATCAGAGAAATAATGAGGGAATAACACATACAATGAAACTTTCCTATGTCTTAGCAGTGCCCTCTGGAATGAAATCATCTTATTTAAAAACATGTTCAGGGGAAAGAAGTTTTATGATAACTTCAGAACTGTACATCCTCAGTAATTCTAGTTTAACTGATTCTGTTTGGGGTCACAGTTAAGGCAGAAGAATTCTGCTCTCCCTGTTTGTGATAGCTCCTAGGCCCTTGTAATGATTCTCTAAAACTGTGTGTGTGTGTGTGTGTGTGTGTGTGTGTGTGTGTGTGTTACTATACAAAGTGAATGGCAGGGTAGGTGTGATCAGCACTAAGAGGTGAAAGTATTTAAGAGAGTATGATATTAAAAGGCACAAGTTTACAGAAAGCTTCAAGTGGTAACTCCATTTGACAGATCAATATCTGCCAATGGAAATGAATTAGCTAGGCACTAGGAGACCATGAGGGAACTATATGGACGTGGTGTACAAGTCCTTTCCTCTAAAATCTCAAGGAGGAAAGAAAGCCAACCTCTGTTACCAGGAGCTAGGACAGGTGTCAAGCTTGGGGAAAGCAGAGGCAGATAGGAAGAAAATTATTGGGGAAGCTCCAGGGGTTTAAGATAAAGACATACTCAGAGTTAAGGTCATAAATGTTATTAGCTAAGGCTGGGAGACCCGTGCCAGTTGGATTTTGAGTTTGGTGATAAAGAAACTTAGAATTTAGAATGTGACTATCTTTTCACTAACTTGCTGGACATGGGACTACTATGGAGGATACGGAGCCCATGAATGATGAGGGTAACCTTATCAGGTACAAACTCCACAGGACACCCTGCCTGATGAACTCATCACCCCATGGAAGGGCAAGGTACCGCAGTATTGGAGAGAAGTGCCACCTTTACCATTGTGTTTCTGCAAGAACCCGATGACCTTTTCCAGCACAGTGGTTTTGTCCATTTTCCGTGTGTTGCCTGGGAGCATGGAGCTGAGCTCTTTGATGAGAACATTGAACTGGTCCCGACGTTTCTTCTCAGACTTGTTTCTAGAAGCTCTGGAAACACACAATGCACAGGTTACCAGACATTCAATTTCATAAAGGCTTTGCTAATGCAAAGAAAAATTTGAATTAGAAAAATTTGCTAATGCAATAGAAGTACCATTTTTTTCAGACTGTGTTCCAACAGCATTTGATCAAAAATTCTATCAGGGAGGTAATGTTAGATTTTCAGAGCTGAGTAATGGGGTACAAAACATGTTTTGCTAGACTCTTGGCCACAAAGACAGACAGCATTAATAATAAGCAAGTTCTGACTCATGTGAAAAACCTTACCAGCTTAGCTCCATAGCCAGATACTGCCTCTCCTACTTCACAGAGTTTTACGCCTCAGAGAGCTATTGCTGTTTACCTAGATTCACTCTCTGAGCCCGTCCTGAGGCCCCACTACGTCCCTTCCAGTCCAAAGCATGCATCCTGGTGCCAAGTGAAACGGGGTAGCCAGACATCCCAAGTGTGTCACCCAGGCATATGGCCATATTAGCCAGACACTAGGAGACCATTTACTCCTACGATCCACTCTTCCAGAGGAGTGACAGCTCTCAGCAATCTGCGAGCTGTGCAGACCTGGGGTGATGTATGACAGGCTCTGCTGTCATATGTGTCAGCCTATGAGTAATGGGACACTTTTTCACATGACATGGAGGAAATACACACACATATCACTAAGTTGAAGAAACCAGTGTGTAGGTGGCCTAGAATATGGCTCAGTCATTAGAATGCTTGATTCTTAGGCATGAGGACCTGGGAGAGCTTGAGACCTCTTGGGTTTGACTCCCCCAGAACCCACATAAACAGCTAGGTGGGGCCACACACAGTTATAACCCCAGTTACTGAGTGGTAGCAAGTGGAATGGAGGAGGCTGAAGAATTGTTGGGCCTCACTGACCAAAAACAGCAGCTCCAGGTTGAGGGAGAGACCCCATCTCAAAGAAATAAGCAGAATGATAGAAAAGGACACCCAAATCCTCTTTTGGCTTCTACATGCATGTGTGTGCTGCATATGTATCTGCATCCACACATGCATACACCATACATAAACACACCAGACACCACATACACACACACACACACACACACACACACGGAGAGAGAGAGAGAGAGTGAAAGAGAAGGAGAAAGCTGTCACATACTGTATGACTCCAACCATATGATGTTCAAGAACAGGTGAAGCCATGGAGATGGTGAAGTGATCAGTGGTCTCCATGGGTCACAGCAAGGAGTGCACAGTCAGAGCACAGAGACTTTCAAGATCAGGGAGACAGCTGTCTGCCATAGAGGTGCAGGGCACGTGCCATAACATCATCATACATTTGTCCAAACCAATAGGGCATGCAGCACCAAGAGCAAACCTGTGACCTGTGGATGATTACAACTTGTCAGTGAGTTCCAACAATGGTAACAAATGTGTCATTCTGGTAGGAGATGCTACTCATGTGTGAGGTCAGGAGTATGTAGGAAATCTCTGAGCTTTCCACTCAATTTTGGTGTCATCCTCAAATGACTCTACAAGATAAAGTCTATTTTTTAAAGGACATGCTAGGGCTGGAGAGATGGCTTAGCAGTTCAGGTGCTTGCATGAAAAGCCTAATAACTCATGTTCAAATTCCCAGATTCCCACATAAGCCAGATGCAGTGATGCAAGTGTGCAATGTCACACATGTATAGAAGGGGGCACACACATCTGGAGTGCATTTGCAGTGGCTGAAGGCACTGGCATACCCATTTTCTCTTTCTCTTGCTGCCTCTTCCTCTCTCTCTGTCTCTCAAAATAAATAAAAAATAAATCCAAGACTTTACAAGAATTTGATCAGCGAACCATGGCTTGTTCTAACAACACATGATAGAGGGAGCTCATTCCCCAGAAAGCCTGGATCTCAATGATCCAACAAAGCTCCTCTGTCAATAAGCAACCTAATTTGAAGTGGTCCATGCCTGGGCAAGCTGGCACATCCCTCCCAAAATATACCCAGAACCCACATAAACAGCTAGATGGGGCTACACACATTTATAACCCCAGTTATCGAGTGGTAGCAAGTGGAATGGAGGAGACTGAAGAATTGTTGGGCCTCACTGACCAAAAACAGCAGCTCCAGGTTGAGGACCACAAGTGGTCTGCCTGCTGGTCCTGGCACTCCAAAGTCTGGGGTCACAGTAAGGGAACTAATCCCTTATCAGGAGGCTGCTGGCCAAGGTGTGGTCAGGAAAGAGATGCTGTTCAGCTCCCTAGGGACATGCATCAATATCGGAGGCATCAGAATCAATAAAGACCTTGCTTTCTTAAATAGCCCATGGAAACATAAGGACACATTACAAATATCCTTTCTCTAGGGGCCACAATGACCACAGAAATCTGTTTCCTTCTACTTATGATATAATAACCTGTCTTTAAAAAATATATTATATTTATGAGAGAGCGAGAAAGAGACAGAAAGAGAGAGAGAGAGAGAGAGAGAATGGGTGAATTAGGGCCTCTAGCCATTGTGAAGAAACTCTAGATGCATGTGCCACCACGTGCACCTGGCTTATGTGGGTCCTGGGGAAATCAAACCTGGGTCCTTAGTCTTTGCAGGCCTTAGCCACTAAGCAATCTCTCCAGCCCTAACCTGTCTTAAAAATAATTTTATTTATTTTCTTTTTTTTTAAATTATTTATTTATTTATTTGAGAGCGACAGACATAGAGAGAAAGACAGATAGAGGGAGAGAGAGAATGGGCGCGCCAGGGCTTCCAGCCTCTGCAAACGAACTTCAGACGCGTGCACCCCCTTGTGCATCTGGCTAACGTGGGACCTGGAGAACCGAGCCTCGAACTGGGGTCCTTAGGCTTCACAGGCAAGCGCTTAACCGCTAAGCCATCTCTCCAGCCCATTTTATTTATTTTCAAGGACAGTAAGAAATGTGTGTGTGTGTGCGTGCAAGCAACAGAGAGAGAGAGAGAGAGAGAGAGAGAGAGAGAGAGAGAGGGAGAGAATAGGCACATCAGGGCCTCTAGTTGCTGCAAATGAACTCTAGATGCATGTGCCATTTTGTGCATCTGGCTTTATATTGGTACTGGAGAATCAAACCCAGGTCATTAGGCTTTGCAGGCAAGCACCTTACTACTAAGCCATCTCTGTAGCCCAGAACTTCACTGAACATCGCTTTTGTTTTGTTTTTGATTTTTCCGAGGTAGGGTCTTACTCCAGTCCAGACTGACCTGGAATTCACTCTGTAGTCTCAGGGTGGCCTCGAACTCATGGCAATTCTTCTACCTCAGCTTCCCATGTGCTACCATGCCCAGATACAACCTGCCTTGATTGCAAAGCACATATTTATAATATAGCCACATGATGATCTCAGTCTGTGCTTGCTCTTTCTTTCTTCCTCACTCCCTCCTTTTCTTTCTTTACTTCTTTCTTTCTTTCTTTCTTTCTTTCTTTCTTTCTTTCTTTCTTTCTTTCTTTCTTTCTTTCTTTCTTTCTCTTTTTAGAGAGATATTGAGAGAGAGAAAGAATTGGCACACCAGGGCCTCACCCACTGCAATCAAACTCCAGACACAAGTGCCACCTAGTTCACATGTGTGACCTTGAGCTTGTATCACCTTTGTGTGTCTGGCTTATGTGGGATATGAAGAGAAATCAAACATGGATCCTTAGGCTTCACAGGCAAGCTCTTTAATTGATAAGCCATCTCTCTAGCCCCTGGGCTACTTCTCCCTTCCTTCCTTCCTTCCTTCCTTCCTTCCTTCCTTCCTTCCTTCCTTCCTTCCTTTTTAAAGATATTTATTTTATTTATTTGAGAGAGAGAGAGGGAGAAAATGGGCATGCCAGGGCCTCTAGCCACTGCAAACGAACTCCAGACATACGTGCCACCTTATGCATCTGGCTTAGGTGGGACCTGGAGAATCAAACCTGGATCCTTAGACTTCATAGGCTTGTGCCTTAACTGCTAAGCCATCTCTCCAGCCCCCATGGGCTATTTCTTGATCAGTCATGAGCAATTATCCAAAGCCTGTTTCAAGTGCATGGTTGCTAGTCTTTCCTAAGGGTCCTTTATCCCTTTGACTGGGCCCTCCTTCTTGCATGTTCTTTGGTTTTGGGCTGAGGGATTCTTATCAGGCCTCATTCCCATCCATACCACTATTTTTTCCATGGACTCACATCACTGACTTGTGGCAGGCATGAAGAGAAGATGTCCAGGTGCCCCATTGCTAGTTCAGGGTAAAAGGCACAGTGTTCAAACACACAAGAGAGAAGAAAGAACCTTTTCACTTTCCAAGTGACTATGTATTAGAAATCATTTTTAGCCTAGAATTGAAAGAGTGACATGCAACCTCCTTTGCCAAAAACAGCTCTGCTCTTGTCCTAGTTTGCCCATTATAAATTATCTGCAAGCTGATAACACCCAGCTCATTACTGCTCTGCTCTCATCTTCAATGGGTGTAATGACGATGAACATGGCCTGGAAGAGAATCTGATGGAGGCTCTTATCATTAGTGACAGGAACACAAGCTTGTTTCCATTGGCCTCCGCCTGCGATGCACCATGGTGTGCACTGGAAATCGGTCAATGTCAGCTGGATTCGCAGCTCTGGGGCAAAAGGAAGCCAAGCGCCTGGGATGACCTTGTTTCCAGTAATGAGGTCTGCTTATGCCAAGGCGCTGGGACAACAGGTTGAACGACACTTGAACACTCAGCCTCTAGGATTCTTAAGGCATTATTTGCAGTCGATAAAATTCATGCATTTTAAGTGTGTAGTTTGATGAATTTTGGTAATTGTGTGACCACCACCAAATCAAGAGACATGATTACTTCATCCTAAAGAGGTTTCACTGCATCTTGTTAATTTCTCCTAACCAGAGCCACTTAGTTTTGTATTTTTTAGAATTTCACATAAATGGAATAGAATGGTATGACAATTTCTCAAGACACCAAAAAATCCCACAAAACAAAACCTAAGTCATGCTGTTCTGGATGTTGGTTTGTGTAGATATGGGTATTCATTTCTCTTGGATAAATACAGAGGCATGAAATTGCAGAGCCATGTGACAAATGTATGCTTAATTTAGAAAACACTTGTGCTGGAGCACCATGGCTCACACTTAGAATCCCAGCATTTAGAGGGGTGAGGTAAAAGGATTGCTATGAATTTGAGGCTAGCTTGGGCTATAGAGTGAGTTCCTAGTAAGCCTAGAGTGAAACTCTGCCTCAAAAAAGGAAAAAGAGGGGTACTTGCCATGTTATACAAAGTTGGCTATACCCACTTGTCAGTTTTTCCAGCAACAAATAAGTCTCAGTTGCCAGCAGCCTTGCCAACACTTGGGATTGCCAGTTGATTTTAACCACTGAAGTATTATTTTATTGTGGCGTGAATTCACCTTTTCCTGATTATTGGCGATACAAACCCATTTTTTTTTGCATTTTTATGACCATCCTTTTAGAAAGTGTTCAAGTCTTCTACTTTAAAAAGTGAGTTATCTTCTAAGAGAGGAGAGGGAGAGGGAAAGAGTGAAGAAGAAGGAGGGGGAGGGAGAGAGAGAGAAGAATAGAGAGTGAAGGAGAAAGGGGAAGAAAAGGGAGGAAAAAGCAGAGAAGAGATGTATATGCCTATTAAACACACACTCGTATGAACCTCACCCTTTAATTTTTGAATGTAAGGCTACAAGGGCCACATTACCTTTTTGTTGGTTGGTTGTGTTTTCAATGAAGGGTCTCACTCTATCCCAGGCTGACCTGAACCTCAATCTATAACCCCAGGCTGGTCTTGAAGTCACAGTGATCCTCCTATCTCCTGAGTGCTGAGGTTAAAGGTGTGCGCCGCTATGCCTGGCTGCCACATTACCTTTTTTTGAGAATCATCTTGGGAAGTTTGGGTCTAATTACATGGCATCATTTTCTGGGTACTTACTACCTAATAAACACCATGCTGTGCTTTACAGGCAGGGTCACATTCTGCAGACCAACATTTCAGTCAACAACAGATAACATGTGATAATGGGCCCATGAGATTATAACAGTACTTGAAAATTCCTATTGTAAAATGACCTTATAATGTCACAGCCCAATGCTGTAAACCTACTATGCTCCAGTCATATAACAGCATAGCAATACAACTATGTATATAGGACATAATACTCAAGATAATAAATGACTCACTAGATTAAGCACCTAATATACTATATTTTTATTGTTATTGTGGGTGTTCTTCTACTTATAAAAGAAGGTTTATTGGAAAGAGTATGCATGTTACATTGGTGGTAGTAGCCTCATATACCTGTTTACTGGGTTTCTGGATGTATGGTTTTCTCTTATGGTTTCTCATGTTATTTTGTTTATTATGGGTGCAGAAGCAGAGAGCTATGCCATGTATATCAACCAATATCTTAGGTGTACAGTAGGACATGCCATCTAGGTTTGTATAGTTTATGATGCTAGCACACAGATAAAATCAGGTCAGTTGGTGGAGCATCAAACTTCAGGGACGATGAAGGTGATGCTCAGGCTGGCGCACTGCATGTACTTGGACTTTGAAAATTTTCAATTTACTATTAGTTCGTTGCAATGTAGCCCCATTGTAAGTCAAGGAACTTCTATACTCTTTCCAATGATATAAACACTCTCAGGCAGCATGGCACTTTTGCTTTTTAAAAATTTTCCACTAGTACTTTTATTTATCTTTGTAACCTTTTTTTTTTTACTTTTTATTTTATTTTATTATTATTTTTTATTTGAGAGCGACAGACACAGAGAGAAAGACAGACAGAGGGAGAGAGAGGGAATGGGCACGCCAGGGCTTCCAGCCTCTGCAAACGAACTCCAGACGCGTGCGCCCCCTTGTGCATCTGGCTAACGTGGGGCCTGGGGAACTGAGCCTCGAACCGGGGTCCTTAGGCTTCACAGGCAAGCGCTTAACCACTAAGCCATCTCTCCAGCCCTTTGTAACCTTTTTATTGACAATTTTCATAAAATAAACAATAAACAATATACTGTGATCATAATCCCCTCTCACCACCTTCTCTTTCCTCCTCCCAAATGCCCCCTCTAATTCTTTCCAACTAGTCCTTTTTTTTGGTTTTTTGAGATAGGGTCTTGCTCTAGCTCAGGCTGACTTGGAATACTATGTAGTCTCAGGTTGGCCTCCAACTCACAGCAATCCAATCCTCCTACCCCTGCCTCCCAAGTGCTGGGATTGAAGGCATGTACCACCACACCCCGTCTCTTCTATTTTGATGTCATTGTTTTTCTCCTATAATGCAGGTCTTGTGTTTGTAGCATTAGCCACTGTGAGGTCATGAATATCAAAGCTACTTTGTGTCTGGAAGACAGCATTGTAAGCACTTTTCCCTTTCTTCTTATATTCTTTTCACCACCACTTCTGAAATGGTTCCTGAGCCATGGAGGATGTGATAGAGATGTTTCCCTAGTGTTAGACACCCACTGTCACTTCGCAGCTCTGTTGTCAGTGAAGTTTCTCTAAGTAAACATGAGAGGAGCATTAATATATGGGCATGTAGCTCATGCTCAGATGGCCCTGAGACAATCCAACTCTGTCTACCTGGTTCACTCAATGCTCCCCAAGGCAGAAAGAATGTAAGAGCCAAAGGAAGGGTAGAACACATTGTAACACAAAATGGCCTGGATATCCATGACTTCACAGTGCCTGACACTACCTACATAAGACCATCATAATAGGAGGGAAAGGTCATAAAAGAGAGACTGATTGAGATGGGGAGGGGATAGGATGGAGAGTGGAATTTCAAAGGGGCAGCTGGGGGTGAGGGAAGGGAGGGAATTACTATGGGTTATTGCCTACAATTATGGAAACTGTCAATAATTTTTTTAAAATTAAAACATTAAAATTAAAAAAATCATATATATGCATAAACATAAGTGCTTAGAGGGCAGATTGGTAGGCATAATATATGCATTTAGCCAGTCATCAGTAATGGTTTCTCCTTAGGGCTTATGACCTCCTCAGCCATAGGCTTTTTTTTGATTAGGTTTTCAGTACCAGGCAGGAATTCTCTCCTGTGGCGCAAGCCTCAAATGAACATGTTATTTTTTTGAACTTGCTTTCTTCTCAGCATGATGCCTTTGAGATTCTTCCACATGGTACCCATGCTTGGAGAAGCCTAAGTGTCAAGTCTAGTGGTTTTCTGGTAATTGAACATATTGCAGTGGCTTCTCGATCCACCTGCTGAAGGCTGAAGGGTATCTGAGTGGTTTTTCATTTGGGTATTATGAATTATAGATAGAGTGGCAGGTTTTTGAGTGACCATGTTTTCAGTGCTCTGAAGTAAATAATCCAGAAGCAGGAGAGTTGATTGTTATGGAAAGTATATGTTTAATTTTGTGGGAAACTTGACTTTTTTCCAGAGTAGTCACATTATTTTACCTTCCCACCACCAGGATGTAAGTAAACCAATGGTTTTGCATCATTCAGGATTTACTGTTAGCAGGAGTTTACATTTTAGCCCATCTAAAAACATGTGTCTGCCTGGGGCCTTAATAGACATTTCCATACTGGCAATGATATTGTGCATCTTTTCATGTGCTTTTTTCCCCTGCCACTTGTACATCTCCTGGTGATGCCCCTGCCAGGCTGTTTGTCTCCTCACTGCTACACTGTGGTCTGCACACAAGTCCTTTGTCAAATACGCACGTTGACAATATTTTCCCTAAACTTATATTCCCCTTTCCTATCCTTTCTCTTTTACTTTCTCCTCCTTTCTTTCTCCTTTCCTTTCCATCCTTCCTCTTTCCCTTCCTCCCTCTCTTCCCCCATCTCTCTTCATTGGATTGTGTTTATGAGGTTTGATCTAGGAACCTTCAGGTCACAAAGATTTTTTTCTTATGTTTTTGTTTAAGAGTTTTAGGTATTTCAATTTATGGTCCATTTTAAGTTAAGTATTGATTTGTACTTCATGAATAGCTGTTCAATTTTATTAAATTGTTTTTTGCATTAATTGGCATGATTATGTGGTAGATGGTACTGGTGATTTTCAAACCCTGAATAGCCTTGCATTTCTTAGATAAATTTGACTTGGTTGTGACTTCACACACACACACACACACACACACACACAGATCCACACATATGTGATTGGCCAATGTCTGGTTTTTTTTTTTTTTGAAGTCTACTATGTAGTCCAAGCTGGCCTCAAATGCATGATCCTCCTGCCTCTACCTCCTGAGTGCTCAGATTGCAGTTTGTGCCACTACAACCTAGCTGACTCACCGATATTTTCTCAGAGAATCAAACAGTATCTCTTCCTCTTCAACTTTCTGCACAAGACTGCGTAGGGTTGGTGATATCTTTTTAAAAAATATGTTATTTATTTGTTTGCACGTGCATGCACGTGTGCACATGAAAGAAAGGGCATGCCAGGGCTTTGAGCTGCTGCAAATGATCTCCAAACACATGTGCCACCTTGTACATCTGGCTTTATGTGGGTACTAGGGAATCAAACCTGGGTCCGTTGGCTTTTCAGGCAAGCACCTTAACCACTAAGCCATTTCTCTAGCCCGTATCTCCATATCTTCTTTTAATATGAATGCGAGTTCAAATTCATCAATAAGTCATCTGAACATGGATTTTTCTAACTTGGGTTTTTTTTTTTTAACTTTTTAAATTTATTTATTTGAGAGCGACAGACACAGAGAGAAAGACAGATAGAGGGAGAGAGAGAGAATGGGCGCGCCAGGGCTTCCAGCCTCTGCAAACGAACTCCAGACACGTACACCCCCTTGTGCATCTGGCTAACGTGGGACCTGGGGAACCGAGCCTCGAACCGGGGTCCTTAGGCTTCACAGGCAAGCGCTTAACTGCTAAGCCATCTCTTCAGCCCTAACTTGGGGTTTTAACCACAACTCAATTTATTAGTTACAGGAGTCTTTAGACTATCTGTTTTATGTATGAGTCTGATGTCAAATAACTAGTACAGCTCATCTAAGTTCTTGAATGTGTATGGATGTAGTTGGTTAAGTATTTCCTTATGGCCCTTTAATGCCGATAGCTAAGTAGTGGTAATCCTTTCCTTTGTTCATGGTAATGGCCATCTTGTGCCTTTTGAGGGGTCAGATTCAAATAGTGTTGTCAATTTTCTTGATTTTTTTCAAAGAATCTTCTTTCCACTTCCTCAGTTTTTCTGTTTTCAATTTTATTGATTTGTGTTCTTATTCTTGCTATGTTTCTTCTGCTTCTGTTTCTGCTTCCTTAATATAAATTTGTTTGCTTATTTAAGATCTTTTTCTAATGTGAGCATATAATATGTATGTTTCTCTAATGTGAGCATATAATGTGTATGTTTCTCTCTAAGCACTATAGCAATGACAACATACAGAATTCAATGTGTATTTTTACTTTCATTCAATTAAAATATTTTCAGGCTGGAAGGATGGCTTAGCAGTTAATATGCTTCCTTGCAAAGCCAAAGAACCCAGGTTCAATTCCCCAGGATCCATGTAATCTAGATACACAGGTAGCACATGCATCTGGAGTTTGTTTGCAGTGGCTGGAGGTCCTGGTGTGCCCATTCTCTCTGTCAAATAAATAAATAAAAATAAAATATTTTTAAAAATATTTTTTACTAGTTAGAAAGGAGATCACCAAGAGTTGGAGGAGATAAGAGATGGTATAGGGGGATGAATATGATAAAAACACATTATATGTGTATATGGAAAATATTTCAAAATATATACCATGTTATGTGTAATTAATATATGTTAATAAAAAATTTAAAAATATTTTCTAATATTCTTTGAGACAAGTTCTCTGATTTGTAGATCACTTAGAATTTTGTTATTTAATTTCTAAACCCTGGAATACTTTCTTGTTTATTTTTTTGTTTCTAATTTAATTTTGGTTCATTTAGATTTCTGTACATTTGCTTTATGAAGCAACATTTGGTCTTTCTTGGTAAATTTTCAATCTGATTCTGATATTGTTGGGTGGTGTTCTATAAATGTCAATAAGATTCTGTTGGCTGTGGTATTTTGTAATTCTTTTAATCCTCACTGAATTTCAGTTCTAGTTCATTGCTAAATGAGGCATGGTGAAAACACATCTCAGTTCTTTATGTTACATAGATTCTGAAGTTCTTTTTGTTGTCTACACATTTTCTTTATACACATGTTCTTAGTGAAATGACCTTTTATCTTTATGTAATGTCACTCTGTCTTCCTGGTAATTTTCTTTGCTCTAAAGTATATTTCATTTGATAGTAATAGGCTTTCCTTAAATGAGTGTTTGAGTGGTATATTATTTTCTATAATTTTACTTTTAACTTATATTATCAGATATGACAATCTCTGAATTTGAGTTGCTGCATTAAGGTAATTTACATTGAATGTGTCTAGACGTGTGTGTGTGTGTACCATGAGTATTGGGGTACTTTTTTTCTTTACCGCTAAACCAGGGATGGTGACACACATCTCTCATCTCAACATTTGAGAGATGGAGACAGGAGGATCAGAAGTTCAGAGTCATCCTTAGTGAGTTCTAAGCCAGCCTGAGATAGATGAAACATTTCTCAAAAGAACAAAATAAAACAACACTGAAAAATAGTTAATGCTCAAAATAAAGATGCACTGATGCTTCAAGTTCCTTCTAGTGTGAGAATTCTGACACATTTTACCTACTGCCACACTGTAGGATGAGAACCTGTTCAGGGGGCAGGATAAGGACTCAGAGAAGAGTTTTATAAGCCAGGCAAACTGAACCTTTATAGAAGGCATCTGAGGAGTAGGTCTTAGCCCTCTTTTCCAGTCTCCAGGGAGCCTGAAATGAGGGTTGATGGCTGTTGAAGGAGCTTGAGGTTTTTGTAAGAGTGAAAAATACCAAGTAAGTATTCCTAGGCAGCATCTGGAGAAGCAAACTGCACATGCAATAGAGGCATGAAATACTGCCGGACATGATGGCACATGCCTTTGATCCCAGCACTTGGAAGGCAGAGGTAGATGTATTACCATGAGTTTGAGGCCAATCTGAGACTACATAGTGAATTCCAGGTCTACCTGGGCTAGAGTAAGACCCTATATCGAAAACAAACAAACTAACAAACAACAACAACAACAAAGATAGAGGCATGAAATAAATTGGAAGCATCTTCCACATGGAGACAGTGCTGTCCACAAAAGTCAAGCCCTCCTGAAGAATATATTGGAGCATGGTCATCCATATTAACAAACAGCTTATGAATATTCCTACTAAAACTAGCTGAGAATGCAGAAAAAGTCTGGTAGGCAATATACCAAAATATTAAGAATGGCTATCTTCTGCTAGTGGGGTTATAAATGATCTTTGCTTCTTTAAGCATCTCAGTATTTCCAAATGTTGTGTTTTTTTGTATATAAGAAAATATACAATAAGATAAATATCAAGTCAATACATCTATTGCATAAGAAAGTATGGGTTAAGGAGTCTTCCATGGAAAATCATGAAAAATTACTTTGAGAAAGGGGGAGGCACATATCCAGAACAGCTAATTTTGTTGTTACAGCTTTTTTTAGCCAGATAAATTTTTAATGGCAGGGTTGCATTTGAGTGAACAGATTTTTACTTGCTAATTGAAGTCTTAGCATCTTTAATGTGCTCTTTAGAACCCTTGGCTTAAGCCCTCCCAAAGGGAGAAACAGTAAGTTATTGGAAGGCATTTCTTGGGATTAAAACACATTTTGGGCAACTTGGAATACAGCAAGGTCCACTGAAGATCAGTGCAGTCCCCTCCTGTGCCCAGCCTTGGTCCTGGCAATAGGCATATCCATTCTGTAACAAGAAGCATCTCGCATACAGAGGTTTGAGGGCATCACATAGCCTCAGGCAGTATGGTACAAGGTGGGTCAAGCTGGTGCTGCCCTCATGTCAAGGAGAACTTGGGGAGCTCACTAGGCTTCTTCTACACATTAAGCAAGCAACCGGGGGTGACTGAGACCAGCTGAGGCCACTCTTCCCTCCTGAGATGGAGCAGGAGCATCTTTTCTGTTAACCACCACTCTCAGAAAATGCCTGGATCCCCATGGGAAGCTGCCCTAATTTCAAAGTGACTCTTAGTTAATACTCACACAGGCAGTGTTTAATTGAAGTATGGTCCTTAGGAGCTTGTAACCAAAATTATGAAAGAAATGTCTAGACTTTTCCAAAGAAAGATCAACTTTTCAAAAAGGTGAACTTGGCTATCTTTTATTGGTTTATAATTTACTGAAAATTGTTGAGCTTGCTTTTTAGTAAATTTCCCCTTGCCTCAGATGCCCTCGTAAGAGGCTCTGGGTCTCCCTGAGCTAAGGCAGTGCCAAGTTTCCAAGCCTACCAGGCACACATTTCTTCTCTGACAACAGTTCTCCTTAGTCAACCAACAGAACCCAACAAGGTAAGAGCCGAAAGCCCCAGAGAAGGGAGCCCCCTCTTCCATTCTGCTGTTTACTGGGCCACAGGAAGAATTAGCATTCTTCCTGCAAGTGCAGTTCTACTTTTCCTGTTGTTTTGAGAACAGAATCACTCATCTGGAAAATATGGGGTAATATAAATGAATGAATCTCGTGTCCTGTTGCCTTCCCTGTTCTTTCGATGCCTGCTGCTGCTTTAATCACTGTCAAAACAAAGAGGAAGCCTTAACATTTTCTTACTGCCATTTTTTCCTGTGATGGAGCTTGTGATAATATACCCAAAGCCCATGGTAGGAAGTCACAACAGGATCCGGCTGGAGCATCAGCACACCGTGCACAGGCGTTGGCTGTTGCATTCTGCACGATGCTTGCGGCCAGGGCACTCCACGAGTGCATGAATCCAAGCCCTCCAAGTTGGCCACAGCATTCATGTATGAGCTTTTCCAATCAGACCGCCAGAATTTACATCCAAAGAAATCATATAAATGTGACAAGAGTGGTCTCTGTGAAATAGCAATTGGTTGACAACATGACACTTACACATTTGATCACTACGCTGGCTTTGCCTAACAGACTGCAGGATGTAGTTCTCTCCTTTGTGCCTGAAAGACCGCCAAAGGCAGGATAATGCCATGTGTCTTCTTCTACTGTAACGGCCACTTACTTACCACGTGACTCAGTAAACATCAACAAAGTACCTCATCTCCTTTTCCTCTACCTGGGGGGTGGGGCAGAAGAAATGATCCTCTAAATGGCTGAAACCTTCCCTCTCACACACCCACTTCAGCCTGATGGTGTGTATAAGCTGCTTGTTTGTTGGATTCCAAAACATCTTTCTTGCCCAAGCCACTTTATCTGTGTTGAGACTAATGATTACGGTTAAAGAATAAAAAAGGGTTTACCTTGTGTTTCAGAACCAGTGGTCATTCTATTGAGAACCCTAAGTATCAGGTAGTCTGGCCTGACTATTTATTTAAGAGAGTAATGGAGAGACAGAGTGTGTGTGAATGAGTGCACCAGGATCTCTAACCACTGCAAATGAATTCCAGATGCATGTGCCACCTTGTGCATCTGGCTTACATGGATAGGTACTGGCCAGCCCCTGGCCTGACTCTTAATTCTACTGAACAAAGGGCAGCAAAATCAGAAACTTACCCTAACCTCCCCACCCTAGCTAAATGCATGGGGTTATGGAAACAACTTCATAGCCAACCGGAAAGAGGGGATTATGTACTCCTTTAATTTGGGGTCAAAGGATAAAGTGAACATGGAGTCTTCATTTATATTGACAAATGGAATAAACTTATTTCACAATGCCACAAAGCCATAGGCGCTGGGTATTTTGAAAAGCAACATTCCTGCCAGCACTTACTGTTCCTATAACTTGGGCAGCCAGCAAAGTGAAAGAACTTCCACTTATGAGTGTCACAGGAGGCCAGGTGATGCTGGGATTTGATCCTTGCTGCCACCAATGCCCTGGGCCTCAGGTTTTTCTTCTGTAAAATGGGGCTAGTAATAACCTATCTTGAATGGGTTCTGTGAGGATGCAAGAGTTGCCATTTTGGTTTTCCCAGGAAGGCTGAGGGGTTCCACACATTTGACTATTTTTATTAGTGCTGTGGACATGGCACTGTGCCAAGTGCTAATAGCCACATTTACTTGCTGTAAAAATCCCAGGTTGGAAAGCTGCTACTGTTATCACCCCCATTTTATAGGAAAAGAAAGCGAGGTTAAGAGAGGCTTAGTGACTTGTCCACAAATAGACAAAACAGTCAAGGCCATGTCCACCTAATTGTATGCCTGTGCATTACTTCCTGGATAGATACAATGAAACACACAGACACACCAAGACAACACAACACCACATAGCATCACACTTGAATTAGAAAGATATGCTGTGACAACTGCACAAAATGGTAAACTGTGAGCTTCATTATCCAGGGACTTTGTACCTCTTGAATCACGATGTTTCCCTCTTGACCTCTTGAGTGCCAGGACCACAGATTTACATCTACACAGGGGTTGGGGAGATGGCTCAGTTGGTAAAGTGCTCACAATGTAAGCATGAGAACCTGAGTTCAGATCCCCAGAGTCTATGTAACAGCTGGGTACAGCAACATCTACCTATAATCTCAGCTCTGGGAAGGCAGAGACAGGAGAATCCCTGGAGCTTGCTGGCAAGCTAGACTGGCCTAATGGGTGAGTGATAGGCTCAGCAAGACATCTTGTCTACCAAAGTAAGGTGGAGAGCAATGCTTGACATTGACCACTGACTTCCACATGCATGCTCAAATATGTGCATGCACACAAACACCTAGGAATGAACATAAATCACTTACACCACATACGTACGTATTTATACAAAAATAATAAATTAAGGGCTAGGGAGATGGCTCAGTGGATAAGATGCTTGCCACACAAGCATGAATACTTGTGAATTTGGATCCCCAGATCCCACATAAAATCTAGAAGCTGAGGTGGGCTTCTCTAATTTCAGCTTACCTACAGTGAGACAGGAGAATCCCATGAAAGCTCACAGGCTAGCTAGCCTGGTAAATGCAATAGTGAGCAGCAAATGAGAGACCCTGCCTCAAACGAGGCGGAAGGAGAGCCCCAACACCCAAGAGCTGTCTGCTATCCACATGTGCACTATGGCATCTGTACACCCACACTCACACACACTCACACATTCACACACATATATATATATATGTATACACCATGCATACATATGCACCAAAATAATTAAAATACAATTGTGAACACATGATTTTAGGCACCCAATTAATACCTGTTCGATTCACATAGACTATGTGATAAAACCCAAACGCACCATCTGAAAGCTTTGCCTCACACAAAGCATACTTTCGGAGACAATGATGGTTTTGATTTCAAGTTAAATATTTCTAATCTCATAAAGAATGTCATGTGGGTGAAAACAAATCATATCAGAGCCTCCAGTTAGAAGAGGGGGAAGGAACCCCTGAGTTACTGCTACAAAACTTGCAAAATTAGAGGCTTTGAAGTGGATGCAATTGTAGGGTGGTTTGTTTTTGTTTTCCTCAAGGGTTATTAAGGACACTGCATTACTGCTACCATCTTGGTGAAGAGATTTGAGTGTTAACAAATGTTCTAAATTTCTCTCCCCATTAGGGGGTGAGAAGAGTGAGGGCCAACAGCCTGTATACATGGGTACCCACACAAAGGTAGTTTCTAAGCAGGGCCTTTTTAGTTTTTATTTATTTGAGAGAGATGCAGAAAGACAGGGAGAGAGAGAGAGAGAGGTCATGCCAGGGCCTCCAGCTACTGCACACAAGCTCTAGATGCATGCGTCACCTTGTGCATCTGGCTTACATAGGTTCTGGGGAATCAAACCTGGATTCTTAGGCTTCACAAGCAAGTGCCTTAACCACTAAGCAATCTCTCCAGCTCCAGGGTCCTATTAGAAAGGAGAGGTGCCATGGTTTGGATTTGTTTGTCCTACCAAGGTCCTCATAGTGATGTGAGGAGGTGGTGGGACAGTTAGGGCATAGGGCCCAGTGAGAGGTGGCAAAACTGCTGTTCTTCCTTCTTCCTCTCTGGCTTCCTGGTTTGTAGTGTTTATAGTGTGATCTCTCCCTCTATCTCTGTTTCTCTCTCTCTCTTGCCAAAATGATGCCACTTTCCATGAGTCCCTTGCCAGAGTCCAGCTGGTAAAGGTACCATATCCTGTAAACTCTAGTCAACTGGATGGTTCTGCACCCTCAGTACACTCAGTGATGATGTGTAATGACAGGGTAGCAATGACCAACCATGGTAATATTATCTGAAGCCAGACAGCTACCCAACAACATAGGCAGGACTTGAACCCAGGTTAGCTGCACTACTGCAGATGTCATAACCAGAGGCCACTGAATGAAGACCAGCATCAGCAGGGTAGCACATGAACATGCTAAGAGCAGAGTTCTTGACAATCTCAAGACAGTGAACACTTCACTTGGTGAGGAGCAAAATGGCAGGAACTGCTCTGAAATGTTTCAGGGAGAGAGCGTGTATACACATGTCCCATAGCTGCCTGTCTTATATTATTAAATGGGGAAAAGACAAGTGACACTCAGGCAGAGAGATGGAGCCACGGCGAGCACTGTTGAGGCAGGGAGACGGCTCCTGCTTACCTCTTTGCTCTGTCCTTCTCATCTTCATCCATTAGATTTTCTAGGCAGTTTTTCCTGCAAAACAACATAAAGAGCCAGATGATTGCTATTTACTTCTAGATTTTTCTTACAAGTCTTTCTTGTCATGATATTTAATCTATGTGTTATAGATATAGATTATTGAATCTATGTGTTATAGCCTAATGATTCTTGAGTTTATTGGCCCCAGGATCCCTTTTGGTTCAGGAAATTTTTTGAGGATTCTAAAGTGTCCTTGTCCATGTTGAGTTTAAACTGAGACATGTTTAGATACACAAGCACTTATGCCATTAGTGGTCAGAGAAATATGTCATCAGATGTTAAGTAGCTTCTAGAAAAATCCACTCTATTCTCATGAGGAAATGAGTTTCTTTTTAAGAAAAGAGTTGTTATGAAAAAAAAAATATTTTGGTCCCTAGATTACATCTTGAGAAGTACTGTGGAGACCCAGTTCAATAAAGCAACATCTCTTATCACAAGCCTGAAACCTGTTGGATGCTTATGACCTGCTGGTGACAATGCACCTGTCCTCATTGATTCTTTGGATGCCAGCAGTCTATACCATTCTAAAGGACAGTGTTTGTTTAGTAACTCATTCAAATATGCAAACTGTTTGACATGTGACCCAGGGCTTAGTCCCAGAGGAGTGTAGTCCACAGCCACTCCTGAAAGCTCACAGGTGACAAGATTAAGTGACAGGAATGCTCGTGGGGACTGCCTCACGGCCTGAGCCTTTGCTCAGGGCCACTGACTTGATGCCTCTCAGACCCAATTATCCAGTTTCCCTTCTGCCTTAGGAAGCTCTGGGGTTCCTTTACCCCACAGAACACATCCCTGATTCCTTCCTTCATCCACATCAACTCACTAGCTCAGGCTGTTCCTTGATAACCAACACACAAAAGAGTATCACTCTCAGAGTGCCCAGGATGACACAGCCTTCCAGGTCTCTGGAGGCGGCGAGGGCAAAGTAACGGAGATGGGGTGGGGACAGTGGAGAAGGTAAATTAGCCTTGTCTACAGGCTATGCTCTCTATAAAAGCTCTAAATCCCACCCTTTACACATGCATCAGCAACTACTCTAAGAAATTAAAGTTTTAAATGAAAAATTTCTAGAGTGTTCTGAACTGGTTTTGTTTTGTGATACTGGCTACCTACATGCACAAGCACACATATCTGAGCCAAAGCAGGAGAAAGACTGTGTTTCATACATGGCCTATTCAGTGAATGGCAGGTGGACTGAGGGATAGACTTGCAAGAAACCCTTTCCAGTATTTGAAGCTTATATCACTGTTAAAACGGGACTCACACCTCTGCAGACAAGCATGTGCCAATGCCTTCCAAGTGGCATCTGCTCAAAGCTTTAAGACAAGAAAAACGTGGAGGCATGTGCTTGCAAAGGGGACTGATGGTACCCAAGTGCCCTGGGCAGGAGTGAGGGTCCTACTGAGCTATGTCCTTTACCCAAAGTCCTGGGACAGAGCACATTCACAGAAGGCTAATCCACCCAAGGTGCTGGGATTCTATCTGGGTAATTGGGACTGATTAGTCATAAGCTAAACAGCTAAAAATGACTAACAGCTATTCTTTATCAACCCAATCTTCTCTGATTTATAGCTGTTTGTCCTAATCCTTTCCCGAATCCAGGAAGCCTGAGTGACCTGCATTCATTTCCTCTTCTTTCTTGCCCTTCCCATGTCCCTGTCCTCATTCCTCTCCTTGCCTGAGTTGACTTCTTCCCCCACAGAGAAAGCGTTCATTGCTCCAGCAGCACCTAAGCAGAAGCGCTTCATGCCAGCGGCCTCATCTGTATCGCTTCCTCATCTCTGTTATCCCCATGTCTTCCCTGTGGATTACTCAGTACTATAAAAGACTGTGGTGAAATCCACATGCAGAAGCTTACCATCTTAGCCTTCTGTGGGTGTGAGGCCCAGTGGCATTTAAGTACATTCACAGTGCTGTGTAACCATCACCCTCATCTAGACTACTACTGTTACAACACCGAATCTCTGCGTCCTCATCCCCACTCACTGCAGCCTGGCTCATTTCATTTAGAATGCCCTCAGGCTCATCCATGCTGTGGCATGTGTCTGTATCTCCTTCCTTTGATATTCTATTGTACACTATAATACATCTTGCCCAGCCGCACTTTTGCCAATGCATACCTGGGTCTGGTTAAAGCAATGGCAGAGGAGTTGAGAAACAATAAGACAGTTTAGATGTTCAGGCTGAAGAACTGATGGCAAATTTAATAACTACCTTTCTCAACTACATAGTTCCCAGTGAGAGAGAAAAAAAAAAAAACAACTTAGGCAGCTTTTTCTTTTATGAGCACACAATGGCAAAGAAGAAAAAAATGAACTTAAATATGGAGAAATATCCATTGGTGGGACTAACATCCCCAGAATGAGCTATGAAGGGCAGCAGCAGAATCCTTCCTGCAGGTAGACACAGGCATAAGGCTTGGGAAGCAGGGAGTCAACAGAAAACAGACGGCACAGGGAGGATGTTGGGAGATGGGCTTGCATACAAAGGGGCTATTTGCAAAGGTGTAGGGAGGAGAGAATCAAGCTGGAGAGAATAATCACCTGGGGTTGGTAACAGTAAAGTTAAAGAACAAAAGGGAAATGTTTTCCCAACACTAGAAAGAGTGGGCTATATTTGGTGGGGCAGCCTTTGCAGAGACACAGCCAAGAAGGGATTCTCCCCCTGTCCTCTGAAAATAAAACATAATGACAAGAGTTCCCATATACCTCACATTCAATTTCCTCCTTTGTAATCACCTTATATGGGTCTATCATATTGGCTTACCAATAATGGAGTGATATTGATAAGATATTATTTAGCAAAGTGCATATTTTAGCTTTTGCCCAGTGTCCTTTCTCTGCTCCAGAACTCTATATCCCATTATATTTCTTGCCTTAAACTGTTTTTCACTGTGTTAGCATCTCAGATTTTTTTTTCCTGTTTTTGAAGACTGACAATTTGGGGGGCATATAGAACAATTTATAGAATATTCTTCAATTTGGGGCTGGTATTTTCCTCCTGGTTATACTGACACACGGATTTTGAAGGGAAACCCCAGAGGTGAAGTTGCTTCCTCTCACACTGCTATGAATGTGTCTCATCCTGTGGGTGATGGGCTTAATCACTCAGCTAGGATATAGGATGAACTTATTTTTAAGTGGTGTATTAATTACCTCATATGTAACTATTCATTATTACATGTTTATATACTTTTTTGGTGTTATATATATTACACATGTAATGTACACATGCATGTTGGCTATACATGTTTTCTTCAACTTTCAGAAATCCTTTTATCAGGTGAAGACTACAAATGTAAAGCTAATCCAACTATTAATCTGAAAAAATAGACATGATGAAATTTTCTGTTTCTTTAGAGTTGGACATGCAATCATTGAATTTGTCAGCTTAACAACTGAACCCATGCCTGATATTCAGAGGTTCTTCACCTGGGAAATATGGAACATTTCATCAGAAAACAAAGTAGCCTGCAGCTCAAGCAAAAATTATTGTTTTGCAACTCTGCAGTTAGTCTATTTTTATTCCAGTCTCTCTCTTAATTCCTTTTTTTTCTTTTCTTTAAATTTATTTATTTATTTATTTGAGAGGCAGTGAAAGAGACAGAGTGAGTGAGAGAGAGAGAGAGAGAGAGAGAGAGATTAAAGGTTTGTGCCACCATACCCTGCCATCCAATGTTATTCTTATTCAAGACTGCCTTGACTAAACTAGATCTTTACATTTCCATGGAACTTTTAGAATTAGCCTGTTGGTTTCCATAACGAGGCCTGCTGCAATTTTGTTTGTGATTCTGCCAAATCTTGGGGTCAAATTGGAGATTGTAAAATATTGACAGTGCTGAGGGTTCTAGTCCATGACCATGACATTCTTTTCTATTTGCTTCTCCTTTAAGCTCGGTGAGAAGGCATCTAAGATGCCAGTGGGGCTGGTGCAGGAGAGATGAAGCTAGAGAAGATCAGGGAGACAGGGGCATTTCATGGGACGGGAAAGCATTGGAGGTTTTGAACAGAGAAATGTCAAGGGCCACTCTCCAAGGGCAGCAGTGGTCCTAAATAAATCAAGTTTTCAAATCCTGATCCACAGCAGACACTAAAACTGGCTCAAAACTTTGAGGGCAAGGCATAGGCACAGTGCATCTTCCCCCATTTCATATGTGCAACCAGCGCTTTGGCCACAGAGAGCATACAATATATGTGCAAGACATGGAGAAGGGATGGAGGGAGAAAGAGAGTGCAAGAGGGAAAGACCCAAAGCCGAACCCTTAACAGAACCCTCTGCAATTGCTAGCATCATCCCCACCAACTTCTCAGTGCACATGGCAAACCCAGGACAGCAACACTTATGAAGCTCATTTGAAATTATAATTAGTTCCTCATGACTAAAGTTGAAGCCAAAAATTGCTGTGTGCATGGGAACTATTGACTAAAGGGTAAACCCTTTAGGACAGAAATGACAGCCCATGTCCAACAGCTTCCTTACCAGCTCTCAGCCACTGCCACATTCTGCAAAAGAAAGGGTTCATCCCCTTTGGCGGGTGGGTCAGGAAACACCCCCCCCCCATGCTGATTGGCTTGCTCACAGAGTGGACTCAGGAGCACGGGTTACCCTGAGCCCTGTGTCCTTAGAGCTGATGCAGTGGCTCCCCTCCACCTACTGCTGCTCAGGGTTTCTGAGTTTCTGCCTTCACAGCCAGTATGATTTAAGTTTCCATTGCAACCTACTTGCTCTGTGACTCTGAGTGTACTCCTTAAGCACCAGAGTCTCCATCTCCCTCACCCCTAGCAGAAGGCTGTCATGTAGTAGGCCACAGGTACACCCTCATATGCCTGTGCAGTTAGCCACCCAGCCTGATGCTTGACACACAGAAGGTCTCCAAGTAGGTTCTGACCATCCCATGCTGCCTCGCCCACTGTCCTACCCAGTACACTTGCTCTCTCACTAAGCCCCTACTAAGGTTGGTAACACTAGCTAACATTACAACAGGCTATAGACTTTTAACCCCTTGCCACCATTCATGTTTCTCTGAGCCCTCCTCAGCGGGGTTATAGTACTCGCTGTGAGGTCATGAATGCCTCAGCCAGTCCCTGTGGGATAGCAGAGGGGGATGTAGCATGCCTTGGGTATTTCTACCCGCTCTGTGGCTCTTATAATTTTTCCATCCTCTCTTATGCAATGTTTCCTGAGCCATGGCAAGCCTGTTGGCAGTCCGATTTAGTGCTGAGTCATCTGAAGCCCCTGGATTTCTGCTTTGATGAGTTTTGCTTGATCACCATGCCTGCTACCATTGCCCTGGACCTGCTTGTCAGGCTAGCAGTAAGAGCAGTATTGAATTTTCTTTTAAGTATAATATACATTATTTTAAAATATTTTTATTTATTTGAGAAAGATGAAGAGAGAGAGAGAGAGAAAGAGAGAGAGAGACAGAGAACAAATGAATGGGTGTACCAGGGCTTTCTGCCACTACAACACACCATTCTATGCATCTGGCTTTATGTGGGTACTGAGGAATTGAACAAGTACCTTTAACCATCTCTCCAGCCCCTTTATATTTTCAAAATTGATACATAATAATTGCTTATATTATGGGGAACAGTTTGTGTTTTGATACATGTGTATATTGTACAATGATCTAATCAAGGTAACCAGCATAACCACTATCTCATACATTTTTTTTCTTTTCCATCCCTTGCCTTGCCTTGCCTTCCCTTCCCTTTCTTTTCCTTTCCTTGCTTTTCCTTTCCTTTCCTTCCCTCTCTTGCTTTTCCTTGCCTTCTTGTCCCTTCCTTTCCCTTTCCTTCCCTTCCCTTCTCTTGTGTTCCCTTCTCTTGCCTTTCCTTCCTTTTCCTTTCCTTCTCTCCTTTTTCCTTTCCTTTCTGTTTTGCAGTGATGCAGATTGAACCCATGGCCATGCACACACTTGGCAAGCACTCTACTATTAAGCTACATCCCAATTATCATTTCTTTGTGGTAGGACCATTCAGAAGAACAGTGATGTATTACTGTTAAACATAGTCACACTTCTGGGCAATACAACACCAGAATTTATTCCTCCCATACATCTGTAACTTTACCCATTGACCAGGCTTTGCCATCTTCCTCCCCTCAGCTTCCTGGATTCACAATATTACTCTCTACTTCTAGATGTTTAACTTTTGAGATTTCACATATGATCGAGATCATATGGTGCTGTCTTACCATGCCTATCTTATTTCACTTAAAATAAGGTCCTTCAGGAGCTGGAGAGATGGCTTAGCTGTTAATGCATGCCTGTGAAGCCTAAGGACCTCAGTTCAAGGCTCATATTCCCCAGGACCCACGTAAGCCATATGCACAAGGGGGCACATGCATCTGGAGTTTGTCGACAGTGGCTGGAGGCCCTGGCATGCCCATTCTCTCTCAATCTGCCTCTTTATCTCTTTGTCTGTCTGTCACTCTCAAATAAACAAATAAAAGTTAAACAAAAATATTTTAAAAATAAGGTCCTTCACATTCTCAAAAGAGAACAAACAGCTGATCCACAAGGTATCTGGAAAAATGTTCAACATCACCAATCATGTGATTCAAAATAGTGAGATATCTTTCCAATCCAGTTAGAATGGCCATTATCAAAATACAAAATAACAAGTACTGGTGGCAATGTGGGGCAAAGACAAGCCCTGTGCACTGTAGGAATGGAAGTCAGAATAGCCATTACAGTATGGAGGGTCCTCAAAAGACTAAAAACAGAACTACCATATGATTGAGCAATCTCACTACTGGGCATATATCCAAAGGGAATAAAATCAGTATGTCGCAGATATATCTGCACTCAAATATTTATTATAGCACTATTCACAACAGGCAAGATTTGGGATCAACCCAAATGTCCAACAGTGGATAAAGTAAAAGTGAAGTATAGATCAGTATTCAGCCATAAAAGGATAAAACCTTGTCATTAATGACAAGATAGATGGACTTCCCTTGAATGTCAGTCAATTGCTCTCTTCACATAAAAGGGTCACCATGGGGCAATAAAATAGGCATGGCCCCTAGGATTACATAGATAATTGTTCCACAGAAGAGATCTTGAACAGGGAAAGGAAACATATTTACCTACTATTAATCATTGTATCAGCAATCATAATGACTTAAAGGGTTAGTGATAGAAGCTGGTACTTAAGGTGAAAGTCAAGAATTCTAGCAAAGATTAGCTATCAAGACTGCCTATATAGAGACAATAGTCCCTTTTAAAAATTAACTGACTTTTAAAGCTATTTATTTATTTAGAGAGAGAGAGAGAGAGAGAGAGAGAGAGAGAGATATGAGTGCAAGCACACCAGGGCCTCCAGGTGCTGCAAATGAGCTCCAGATGCACACATCACCTTGGGAACCTGGCTTTATGTGGGCACTGGGGAATTGAACTCAGGTCATTAGGTCTTGCAGGCAAGTGTTTTAACCACTATAGGCCCAATATTCCTTTCATATAACAAGGTTTCAAATTTAATGTAAACAGTAAAGGCCATACCTATGACTGAAGTGCATATGACCTTTGAGTCTAACCTCACTCCTTTCCATGTTGTAAGCCTGTAAATTTCTGAAAATTTTACAAACAAGATAATGAACTTTCTTAACAGTTAAGACATTTGTCTTCCCTGCCCTGTAACTGAGTATAGTAAGTATTCCTTTGTCCGTTGGGACCTGTGGTTTTGTCTTATTAGCCTGTAATCCTGTCCAGTGCAACTCAGGAACCAACTTGTATCCTCATTTACTAAAAGTAAAAGAAGTTACTTACAGATTCTTTAAACATTATGACTTCAGAAGCCAACAACATAGTATATATGGTTGTTGTTAAGACACTTCCAATTTCCACTGCCTGTAACACAATGACAGGTGTTCATCTAAAGCAAGGGTCAGCAATGCTTTTCTATAAAGGGACATCCAGCATATAGTTTAGAGGCAGCTCATACTGTCCTTTTGTGACTGCTCAACTCTGCCATTGCAGGCAAAACCAGGCAGTAGCCACGTGGAAATCACTGGGATGACTGTGCTGTGTGCTGGATTAGTCCCTTTCCTTCCGATGGTGCCATGTTAAGATATTACTAGAATCACTTCTCAATGCCTTTTAATTTTGAACTTTTTGTACCATTTTTATAGGCCCATTGGATCATCATGGATTTTCCACAAAATGACTACCATAAGCTTGTTGTGTTGCAAGGTACAAAATAAAGTCATGATGTTTTCAAATTGGCTGAGAAGTGGTTTGAATTACAGGTCTCAAGCTAGCTGGAAAATCCAAATTCTCTGCCTTTCCATACCAACAAAACCTGGTGAATTTAGTTCACTAGAAAAAAAAATTGAAAACAAGAACAAGTTGAAATCAAAAGATGCCAAAACCAAGAACACAACATCTCCCCAGTTAGCTGGATTTATTTACTGCCAACAGAGTTTGTGCCACTGCCCTCACAGTAGACCCTAGTGAGGGACCTCATGTTGTCTTTGATGAATGTCTGTACCACATACATGGGAGCTTGACAGTAATTTTTTCTCATTATATTTAAGAAATAAAAAGGCTTTGAGGAGTAATCGCTGATGAACTGTGGGCTCTCGCTCTGCCTCTTTTTGTCATTGGGTGAGACTAGGAAATTATTTCCACATTTTGATTCTTCCTCTCCAGGGAATGGCTTTTTGTGTTATAGTGATTCATTCATGGAGGAAAAAATAGTTTTACTATTTAAGGGAAATGGACAGTCAGACTTGAGAGATGGCTGCTCCTGCAATCCTGAGTCCCTGTTAACTCAGGAATTCTCATCATGTTCTGGCACATTTCTCAACCCAGGAAGAGCCAGGTTGACAGAGCTGACCTCTACTCTGACTTAATCCAGCACTCGTCCCAAGGAGCCACATCTCAGGGCATTTCTAGAGGTCTCACAGAGTGGGATTCACAGAGGAGACTATGACCAAACCCTCGTGGAGCTCCCATGACCACCACCCTACATTGTCACAGGATGTACAGTGAGGGTTTTATCTGCTGCTGTGACTGAAATTCCTCCCTCATACTTGCCTTTCCCCCCAAGGGGCTGGTGATTCATTATTCAGGGAAATGTATGCAATGAAGGAAACAGAAGAAAGTATGAAAATTTGTTATTAAGTAAATTTACAATGATATCGTTTGCTCAGCAAAGAATTTCCAAAACAGAAATGGTTGCGAGTGTCTACATAGAAGGACCATTTAACTGAACACGCTATCCTAGCAACCTCTGACACTTATGTAACCATCACTGAAGATTCCTTCCAAGGAGGCCCTTTATTATGAGTTCAAGCCGTCCTGAGTCAACTAGGGAATCTGATGGGCAACATTGTGTGGTCAGGATATGGACAATGGATGCCTCAAGAAGTTAGCAAGAGGGGAAAATAATGTTTGTGAGTCATGCCTGCAGCTGAGTCACTGGAAGCCTTTGATGAGAGCTGGATAAGTCACCACAAAGGAACCCAAGCCATCCTCAAGTACTGCTCAGCTTTGCTCTCAACCTGCACAGACTGTGCTGCAAGAGCTTCTGTAGGTCTTAGAACCTCCATTCTCACTGTGGCCAAGGCTGCAAGGAGAGCAAAGAAAAAAGATGTCCTTGGCACAAGACCTGAACACTTGGGCTACGGAGTAGGATTTAATATCAGAAATTCAAATAACATTTAACCAAAATGTGGGACGTTTCATGTGAGCCAGTAATGGAAGGAGGCAGCAGAATTAGTTTGAGAATGAACTGGATGGAGGCTTTGATGTCTTCCACTGTCCTCCCTTCACATCCTATGGTAGCCTTCTCTGGAGCCTGCAACCATGACCTCATTGATAATTGACTTGGTGGTGACTCACTTTTCACAGTCACAGGAGAATCAATCAAGGTGTCTCAGCTGGCTAAACACCTTCTCTTCTATAGTACAGTGGTCAGTATGGGCATCTTCAATGGTAACAGACTGCTGCCATCAGAAGCACAGGCCTTGCATTGCAGGCAAGTCTAATGCCACATACCTCACCAGACAAAGCATCGGTACTTGGGAGTTTTCCTTCTTCTCCTGACATTGCTTCTTTTATTAAGAGTCGAAATAGGGGCTTGACAGCTGGCTTAGTGGTTAAGGTGCATGCTGGGGTTTGATTCTCCAGAACGCATGTAAGCCAGATATACAAGGTGGCCCATGTGCCTGGAGTTCTAGAAGTTCTAGCCCACATGTCTGCAGTGGGTAGAAGCACTGGTATACCCATTCTCTCTCTGTCTCTCTCATAAACAAACAAATAAATAAAAATACAAACAGTTTTTTGTTTGTTTGTTTTTAAAGAGTTGAAATGCCCAGGCGTGGTGGCACACATCCCAGCACTCAGGGACCCAGCACTCACTGTGAGCTCAGGGCCAGCCCGAGACTACGTAGCGAATTCCAGGTCATCCTGGGCTAGAGAGAGACCCCACTTCAACCCCCAAGCTCCCAAGAACAGAGTTGAAATATGTGCCTTCCCTGCACAGCCAGGGGATTCCTGCCCACACACTCTGCACTGTCAGAGCTGAGCAGAGCTCACAGGCGGCAGGTGGTCCCATGGGGAATTGTCCAGGACAGCATCACAGCAGTAGCTCTCTTCTTCACCATGAGACTCATGAGTTATTCTCCTCAACCCACTCACTCTCAAAAGGTATCCACCTTCTTTCAACTGGCTCTACTAGTTCACTGAGAGTGAAAGGGACAGAAGAAACCATCTGTTCAAATGCCACGGTCATGAGAAAACCAGCACATCACTGGTCTTTAAGGTCATTTTGGATGGTTTGCTACCACCTACATTTTGGCCTGATGTTCTGAGAGGTCTGCACTTAAACCTGTAGTCCTACCCAGAGCACCTGCCCAGGCCCCTCCTACTAGGCCTCTCTTAGGTATGAGGACTACCCACAGGCAGGCCTGCATGATTTTGGGCAGTGGTGCATTCAGGGGTAGAAACTGAAACTGTCCCTATTCCTCTGCTGATCCCCCTGGAAAAGTCCATCTTTGCTACTTCGTACCCTGTACTTATGGCCAGGAGTGGTGGAGGGCATCTATGGGCCCCTGAAGCCAGTGGAGGCTCCCCACACCTCTGAGCCTAGCCTTGCCCAAGACATGACCAGGCACTGTGGAGGCCTAGCATGACCGTGGGGAGGCTTTACACCAGCGTAGGGTCTTCTTCAACAGCCCTTGCAGAGTGCGACCTTGTTTCTAGTCACCCAAGTGTTTCATGCTGAGGCTTGGCCAAGTACACATGCATGCAGTAAGCCAACAGGAGCAGCCCTTCAGGATCCCATCTCACTCCAAATGACCCAAGAACCCATCACCTTGGGCTGGCAAAAGGAGGGGTTGTGGGTGAGGAAAACCTCAATCCATCTGGCTTTTCTATTAGCCGTCCCATCAAAACATACCTTCTCCAGGCTGTCAGTATCACAGATGCTTCAACAATGCCTAAAACTATGTATTCTGAGAGAAAAGAGTACAGTTTTACCACTAAAAAAAAAAAGTCACACAAAACCCCACAAAGCACCAAGATGTATGGGGTAGATCATGAAACCTACAGGCTTCTTGCTTCCCTTTTGAAAATTCTAGTTGGTTGGGTTTACTGCAGGTCCACTTGGCCTGGTGGTCATGGCAGTGAGAATTTGGGATCTACTGGTATTTAACCTCTTGGTGAAGCCTGTCTCTCCTGGCCTCAACATCAGTGGACATAAATTCACCCAGTGAACCAGCCCTGGCCAAGTTCACCCATTCTCTATTCACATACTAAAACTCAACAATCCCAACTTCTGGGTATTAGCTGGGTGAAATACACATGTGGGTGGGTGAAATGTACAGAGAAAAAACCAAAATGAGTACCAGAAGACCCACCCCTAATCAAAGCCTGGAGGCAAAGCTGGAATAAAAGCTGAGGTGTAGGGGCGCGCGTGTGTGTGTGGGGGTCAGATCTGTAGGGAAAAAGTGAGCAAGGACAACTGGCCACTTTAAATGTTGTATGAAGGGGTGACATGTGCTATCTGAGGGTTGAACCTTCAGGGAATATAATCCCCAAAGAAGTCCTTCCCAGGCCGGGCGTGGTGGTGCACACCTTTAATCCCAGCACTCAGGAGGCAGAGGTCGGAGGATCACCGTGAGTTCATGGCCACCCTATGACTACACAGTGAATTCCAGGTCAGCTTGAGCTACAGTGAGACCATACCTTGAAAAACAAGCAAAAACAAACAAAACAAAACAAAAAAGCTCTTCCCAAACAGTTTAGATGTTTAGATGTTCTCTTGTTTCATTTGTTCCTATCACTATGACACATACTGTGGCAGTCTATAGGGACAAGGATGAGCAGGGCAAATGCCCCAGATTCTGGTGTTTTGCCTCAAGGAACACTTGCAGAGCTGACCACGCACTGTATCTGCAGGCAGACATGTCACACCGACAGGCGAGTCCCAGGAACAAATACAGACCGCTCACTGGCAGCAGGCCGTCTGAAAGAAGAAACTTGCAAACACCCTCTGGAAGACCCTGGCCTCATCAGAAACCATTGGCCACAGCAATAGGGGAATGTCATTCATTCTAGAAATGTCTCCCAGCCAGCTGGGTTTTGCCAGCTTCTCACAGTGGTACATTCAGATGTACATGGTATGCTTGAAAGCTATCTCAGATTTCTCTCCTTACTGGCATTTATTACTTTACCACCTCTAGATAATGCTGGCAAAACTGCAAGAGAAACATGAAGTCTATTTCTTCCTTAAAAAACAAGCAAACAAACAAACAAACAAAAAAATCAGACTGTCCTTTTACAAACATCCCAGTGAAGTAACCCAGGAAGTCCACAGTTTATCTGTGCTGACTCCCCACCTGGGCACATCTCCTGAGCTCCAGATCATGGCTTCAGGGAGCAAAGACAGTTCAAGATACATATGTCCCCTCCTCAGCCAGAGAGCCAGTCAGAGCTCCATAGTCAGAGGTCACGGGTCCAGGACGACTTGAAAAAGTGCACGGATATGCACAAAGTACAAGAATGGGTGAAATGAGCCATGAGAAAGCTTTGGATTATGGTTTTCTTATATGTCAGCTACTAACAGGTATTATCTTACCCCATAAATAGCCACAAACAACAGCAGCAGACTCGCGTGGAGTGGGTGGCAGCTAATACATACATTGACCAGTACAGCTCACACAGCTTATGACACTAACTCCATAAGCATTCAAAGCCCCGAATGACAGGTTATCAACCTGTGACTTCAGTCCTATCTCCTTCTGCCTTGCCACAGCGTCTTCCTCTGCCTCTGTCACCTGTCACCATCCTCTTCTATCTGTCCTTTCTCAGTGTTAGTCATGTGAGACCCCTCTTAATCAACGGTAAGCCCCTCAAATACAAGCTAGGAATAGGCTACGCACAGCTGAAGAGCCTGCATGAGGGAATCTGTCCTTCAAGGTTAGAAAGATGCCAATAAGAAACCTCCCTTATGTAAGATCAGCAGGGGCTAAGCCAAATGTGGGGCTAGGGTGTTCCATGCTTGGACCCTGTGGTCCAGACACCCTGAGGTGCCTGGTCATGGTCTTACAGACATACAGCGCAAGTTCCTACACTCTGGAGATTGCCATCTGTGTCACTCGGAAGGCAACTTGCTCTGCCTGGTGCCTCTGGACAGGGCCAGACTGGCTTAGCCTGCTGTTGGCAAACAGCAAAAGTAGGTCAGGGCCACAGTCTGCTCTGCCATGTCTCTATGAACCAATGATGCAAGGGAAGAGCTTGTGGTAGGCCCCACTGGGGTGTCTCAGGGTGGCCTCTAGGTGGCAGACAGGGGGCAAAGGTAAAAGGGAAACCCAAAGAGCACTTGGGAAATAGCCCTTAAAACACAAAAACCACAACCCCATAGAGAATACTACAACCCCAACGAGGAACATCCCCAATGGAATAGGGCAGGGACGAGGGAAAACACATGATGCATCCATACGAAATATGTTGTTAATAATAAATAAAAAACCCAAACCAAACAAAAATAAACCCCAAACTACAGAAGATCAGCACAGATTCACACTCCCTGCCCTTGTTCTGTCATTTAAAGCAAATCAACTTGTGTCTTTATGGCAATGCAATATGCCACCTCACCTACAAGGGACACTCACATGACAACCCACACAAACAGTGCTTGGGATGGTGGTACTGCCTCCCAGCCCCGCAGCTTCCTCTACCTCATGTCCTCAGTGACCCCAAGGCTATGGTCATAAGCGAGGCTTTCTTGGTGTGAGGGCTTGGTTGCTGGAACTGGTGGACACAGAGCCCTCACCAGGGAAGACTGTGTCAGGCTGCAGCTGTTCAGTTGGAAGGGTGTGGCTGGGGGTGCAGCTCAGTGGTAGCGTCCCTAGCACGTGCAGGCTCTGGCTTCAATCTCCAGTACTGCGAGGAGCCATGGAAAACACACAGTCCTTTCTGTTCTGTCCAGATGTTGGACAAAGCACTAGGTGTTCAGGGAATCTCCCTGGAGGCCAGGTGAGCTAACCTTTCAGGAGCAGCTGTCTGAAATCAGATGGCCTTAGGAGGGCTGAACATATATTTACAGGCTAATGCTGGGGCTCAAGATCCTAGCCCTCTTGGACATAGCTCTCTATCTACCACAGGGACTCTGGTGTCACTTTGGGTGCAGGAGCAAATGAGGGTTCATCAGAGGTCCCAGAGAAACTGAGCTCAGGTCAAGGGGTCAGAATCTGCCCAGTTGTAGATACACAGACTTTATAGGCTCTTCTCTCAGACAATGACCACTGTTTCTCTGTATTTCATGTCTATAACCGATGTATGACACAGTCTTGTCAATAAGCATTTTTGTTTAAATAGAAAAGCCCATGATTTTTTTTTTAATTTTATTTATTTATTTATTTATTTGAGAGCGACAGACACAGAGAGAAAGACAGATAGAGGGAGAGAGAGAGAATGGGTGCACCAGGGCCTCCAGCCACTGCAAATGAATTCCAGACGCGTGCGCCCCCTTGTGCATCTGGCTAACGTGGGACCTGGGGAACCGAGCCTCGAACCAGGGTCCTTAGGCTTCACAGGCAAGCGTTTAACAGCTAAGCCATCTCTCCAGCCCCAAGCCCATGATTTTGGGGATGTTCACCCAACCTCTTTTAGGACAGTACCTTATTTGAGTATTTTTCTCTGGCATTTTAAAGAATTAAATCAGTTCTTCCTTCCTTCCTCCTCCCCTCTTTGCCCTGAGTTCATGAGCTTGCTTAGGAAATGATAAGTGAATCTGCCACTAACAAGAGAGATAAGGATGCATGTGCAAGGATGCAATGGCCTGGGAAAACCCTTGTTTTTAAATACAGCCTCTGTTATCTAATCAGCAGAGTGACCTTAGGCAAGTTCCTAACCCTCTCTCTGCCTACCTGCCTGCCTCCCTTCCTCCCTCCCTTCCTCCTTTCTTCCCTCCCTTTCAATTTTCCTTCCTTCCTTCTTGCCTGCCTGTCTGCTTTCATTTTTAATAATTTATTTGCAAGGAGAGAGATGCACACACCAAAGCCTCTAGCCTCTGAAAATGAACTTCAGATGCATGTGCCACTTTGTGCATATGGTTTTATGTACTGGGAAATGGAAACTGGGTCATTAAGCTTAGAAGGCAAGTGTCTTAACCACTGAGCAATCTCTAGCCAAAATTGTTTTCAAACACAGATGCTAAGTTTTTATACTGTCTTGTCTTTTTCCTGGCATACAATTTCTAGATCAAATCAATTGCCTTAAATTTATTGACAAAACAATTGATAAAATATTTTTTCAGGGCTACTAAAATGCTCTGCTTATACTTATAACTGACAGATACTTAAAAGATAGAATGTGTATGCTTTCTATGTCCTAGATATAGCTTACAATGTCACTTGAGAACTAAACTTAAATGTTAATCAGAATAATTTTAAACTATTGTGTCATTCTCTAACCAGATCTGCTTTGCTAACCAGATATCTTCTGCACCCTTTTTACTAATCTGTTTTGCTAATCAGATATGCACAGTCTCTCTGAGTGAGTAATAACCATATGTAGAAGCCAAAATCAATCAGAAACATTGGAGTTAAAAGAATAACCAATATTTTGGTTCCTGCTCCTGGGTCAAAAGGCTGCAGGAGGTGATGGGACACCTGAACTTCTAGCCTCTGGTAAGTTATCTGTCTTCTTGATGGGAGAAGATGTGGCCAGCGAGTTTTCTGGTGATTCTCCTGTCTCTGCCTCTGTTCTCACCTTTGGCACAGAGATCACAGTTAACTGTCACAGAGTCTTGCCTTTATAGTGTTCTAGGGATCCAAACACAGGTTTATTTGCATGAAAAGCACTTATCCACTCAGCTATCTCCCCAGCCCCATGCCTCATTTTCTTGTGAAACCTCAGGACCCAGTAGCTTTGAAGCCTTGAATATGTGAGAGACAGATAAAGCTGAATGAAATTTTTATTACAATCAAAAACAATCCCAAAGGGCATTTAAACAACCTATATCAGAACCCAAATCCTGACAGGGTCCCTTATCTTCATTTCCAAATTCCCACGATAATCACCAGCTACCTACAAATCTACACAGCACGTCCTTAAGTGCACCTTTCTAGCCAAGGGCACCTAGACGAGGGGGAGTCAACTGGCATCTAAGTAGTCTCCTGAGAGCTGGAGGTACACATCTCTGTGGATAGAATCCCATTTTAAATGTACATATGGCTCAGAGCCCACTAACTGGAGAATGAGGGGTTCACCCCCATACTAATGAACCTCTACCATGCAAACATGTCTCACTGTCAATTAGCCTGCTTAACAAAGTAGCATGTACCTGGTTTCCAGGCAACTGCAGCTGGATGCATTTATTTTCAAACTTTGAAATTCTCGATAAAATGAAATAAAATGCTTAGATTTGCTTATTAGCTTAAGTAAATACTTACATACTCAGTCATATTTATCAAAGTTGAAAATGAAATGCTGTTAAATTGGCTGTGTTAGTCCTATCCACTATTAAATGCATTTACTAATACAACAGCATTATCTCAAAGAACATTCTATGCACTTGTGTTACTTAAGGAGTTCAGTACATGTCATAGTGTGATATTCTTATCTTTGCCTAGAGTCAGATAGGTTTCAATTCCCAGAGTGCATTAAACCACCAAGCCTGTGAAGAAACTATCAAATTTTTTGAACATAATGATCTCTCTCTTTCTTTCTCCCAGTGTAAGAAACAAATAAATTTTAGCTTTTGCAAACCTGTTTGAAAAAAAGTATGCCAAGAAATAGGTAAATACAATTTGTCTGGCTTGAATCTAAATGCAATTTTTTTTTCTTGATGGCTTTCTGAGGAAAAAGCAGTATGTATATATCCATGGCAATCCATTCATTTTTTTTTTTTTCATTAGGAATAAAAAGGTAAAAGAACTTAAAACTAGTTTTTAAGTTAGGTAGTCACATTCGCTCTCTATATACATTAAAGATTTTTGAATGGAATGGTAGTATGAGATGTTAAATCCTTCTTAAGTCTTTGACCTAGAAATAGTTTCTCTCTTCTCTACCTTAGACCCCCACTAAATTACCTGTTTGGGATTTTTTCCTTCAAATGGTTTAAATGTTTATTCTACCTTGCTCAGGGATACAAACCAAGCTCATGTCTTTGTAAGAACAATCTTATGCTGACACCCTGTGAGGACTGCTGTCTTTGGACTCAAGCTTGCAAACATTTTGAGATCATGAAAACTTTTATTAACAATAACAACAATATAATTTTCCCACCCTTGATCACAAGTGAGATCTTAATAAGGTTTGTGTGTGTATACCTATCACCTGGCAACAGTGAGAGTTGCCCTGAGCCCAAAGATCCAAGGGTCAATATCTAAGGTGATGAGCATATATGTGTTTATCTAGAAACTGTCTCTCAGCTTGGTGGCAGAAAAATAAATGAGTGAGTTTGTCTTTCTGGTAATTTCTCCAGTGACCTTACAATCTCTTATATGGACAAAAGGAGAAGATATGAATGTGGCTTGAATTTAGACAAAGAGAAAGGAACTGGATTTAGGGAGAATCTTAAAATCCTGAAAAATGAAAAAGTGATTTTAAGCACAGCAACTAGTTTGCAAAGTGTCCCATGGTTTTATTGTTATGGTCTGGGTTTAAAAAAAAAAATACCTTAGAACAGAAGCAGGGTCAAATTCTCTCAAGATCTTTCCCTGACCTGGGAAAACGTCTAAGGAACAGGAACAGGATGAGAAGAGAGGACTACAATGGCATCCCATGAGGGGGCATGATTCTTCCCTCTCACTTCTTTCCACAAACTCACAAAAGCTTCAGAGCCACAAGTATCCCTCCAGAGGTGTCATGGAAAAACAGCTCTGTGTGATGGAAAGAGTGTTTTATAGAAGAGGCACCCAAAAGCCTCAGGGGGAATTTCTGGCCTTTTGTGGACCACAGTTTGCTCGTTTGATATAATAAGAAGTAACTTTTAGCCAGGTGTGTTGGTGCATGTCTTTAATCTCAGCACTTGGGAGGCAGAGGTAGGAGGATCACTGTGAGTTGGAGGCCACCCTGGGACTACATAGTGAATTCCAGGTCAGCCTGGGCTGGAGTGAGTAGAGTGAGACCCTACCTCGAAAATCCAAACAAAGGAAGTAACTTTTGTAAAATATAAAATATTGTACATAATGATAGAATATAGATTAGTATAGCTAGCATGGTAATCAGTATGGATGTTCCTCAAAAGACTAAAACTAGATCCACCATTCCTGGGTGTATATCCAACATTAGCTTGGTCAGCATACTACAGGAATATTTGCAAAAGCATGTTTGCTACTACTGACAATATCCAAGATGTCAATCAAAAGATGAAAGGATAAAGAAAATTTTCTATATATAATATATATATAATATATATATATATATATAATTTCCCCATGGAATTTTATGCAGCAATAAAGAACAAAATTATGTCTTTTAGCAGAAAGATGGATAGAACTGGATATCATCATGTTAAGTAAAGTAAGCCAGGCTCGGGAAGACAAATGTCACATGCTTTCCCTTATAAGTGGAATTTATGTTAAAAAGACATGACAGTAGAAGGGGACTATTTATTGGGAAGGGTAGTGGGAGGTGAAGAAGGAAAAGATATGCTAATTGAGGGCTGAATATGCTCCAAGTACACAATAGACATGAATGAAAATTGCCATATATTTTGTGCAATGAATATATACTAAAAACAATAAATAAAATACACACTATATACATAAAGGCTCTTCAATGACTTGGAGATGGCCTTTTAGTTCGTATGCTATTTTCGGTAAGATTAGCTGCACAGGTGTTCATATAGGTAAACAAACAGGCAGGATAAGGAAGGATATTGAAGTAAGCAGAAGCTCTGGTTACAGCACAGCGTTCTTCATCCACACTGTGCCTGGTGACAACTATGGCCATTCATGCTAATCCTCTTAACAAATTCTCAGTGTCCTGGAGGTGGAGCTTCTTGGCGCTCAGGTTAATGCTGCTACCATGTATCATTTTGACACACCTCTCTGCCAGTGAGTCACCTGCTTTTATCTACCCTTGTCAGGTACTGGACAGGCTGCGAATGAACCTATCCTGACCCAGAGACTCTGCTTGCACCAGCTACAGCCAAATTTGCCTGGTAGAAACACATCACCAGTGAGGACATCTGGTCCTGGGAGATCTTAGCCAGGCCTTTGTTCTTTGGACTGGGGACAGCTTAAAATTTCATTACGATTATTTATTTATTTTACTTTTGTGTGTGTATGTGTGTAAATATGGGTGTACATGTGCCATGGGGATGTCAGAGGACAATGTCGGGGTATTTCTGCTCTCCTTCCAATTTTTTTTTGAGAAGTGTTCTCTTGTTTTGCTGCTACTGCTTGGAAGTTTCTGGATTCCCGTGGTTCCACCTTCCACGGCCACGGGTGCATTGGGATTACAGACTTGTGCACCAGTGTCTGTCTTCACACGGGCGCTGAAGATCAAGCCTGGCTCGCCAGGCTTGTAAGCAAGCACCTTTAACCTCAGAGCCATCTCTCCAGCTCCAGACTAGGAATACTTTGGAAATGGGTTAATCCTTCTTCTACGGTTTAGATGTGTTTTGTGCATCAAAAGCTCCAGTGTTGGAAGCTGGGACTTCAGTGTAGGGATGTGAGAAACTGAAAGGTTAAGAGTAGGTTCCTCCAGGGACCGTTGTGGAAGAGCCGAAGGAAAGGGAGGAGTGCTTACAGCAGTCTTCCAGACACAAAGTGGCTATGGTATTTGTAATCACACAGTGGCTGACACTACCTACACAAAACCTGCATAAGTGGGAAAAAATTGATGGCATTAAAATAGAAGAGAGATTAGTTGGAAAGAAGGGATTCAATGGAGGGGAAAAGAGGGGGGTGGGAGAAGATTGTGATCATGGTATATTGTTTGCATTTATGGAAGTTATCAGTAAAAAAAAGTTCAAAAACAAAACAAGAAAATGAATAGGAGTCTAGCTGGAGGTCAGTGGATGACTGTGGGCATGGTTCTTGGAAGGAATAAATGCTGGTTTTGTGAAGTGAAGTAACTGTACTTTGTATGTGAGCATGCAGTGTGTGTGTGTGTGTGTGTGTGTGTGTGTGTGTGTGTGTGTGAAGATGCATCCACCCATGTGCATGTGTGCGGATGCCGGCAGAAGACATCAAGTGAACTTCCTCCATTGCTCACTTTCACATTTCCTTGAGACACTTGTCTCTGCTCTTCACAGGACTGGGGTTACACATGTGCATGACCACGCACAGCTGTTTGGTAGGTGCTGAGGAAATGAACTCAGGTGGTCTCAGGCACCCCCCCTCCCAGGCCCTCATGCTGGTACAGGAAGCACTTTTACCACCCACTGAGTCATCTCTCCAGGCCAAGTTAGCTGTTCCTGTGACAAGGAGTTGTTATGAAACCACCTCCTTTGCTTCCTGTCTCTCCATGTGGTCATGTGTACCCATTATTGTGATGTCACTCACTATAAGTGGCTCACCAGAGGACAAATACATGGGGCTCTCTGATCTTGAACTTCCAATCTCCAAACTGTGAGATAAATAAAACCTTTTTCTTTATCAATTACTGTGACTCAAGTATTTTGTTACAGCAACATAAAGCAGATGAAGATAGCTCTGTTTGAAATTCAAAATGAAAGGAATAAAATAGCTACAATTGCGAGTCATCTGCTACTATGATTTCTGAATGTAAATTCTTCCTTTAGCCAATTAGATTTAAATTCATTGAAATTTGGCATCTCAAACTACTTTTTCAAGTATAGAACATGGTTTGGTCAGTTTCCTTTTCTCCCAAATGAAAGCAACTTTCATTCCCAAGACTATCTGATTTTGTGTCACTTTCTCCTATAGACTCCAGGAACACCTGCAAGTCTCACACACTGAAAGTACACTGTGTGTGTGTATAAGAGAGAGAGAGACACACAGAGAGAGAGGTTCAGCAAGGTTGAAGAGGACTGCTTCACTCTGCTCTGGAGTACAATGTGACGAGCAGTATGGTTACACAGTGTCTCCTTCCTCCCACCAGAAAATCAGTCTTTATGGAGTTGACAAGGAACCTCACAATTTTTTATTTTCAAAATAAGGAAATAGGTGGAGGTGGTTATATGCATCTACTATCCTGTAAAATGATACAGTACTATACACAAACCTTGTGCCAATCCCAACTCCCTATCTATAATATTGTATTATTCTCACATAAAGTGTCACCACGGGCAAAATTGAAGGACAGATGCACCAACATGGACTTTTTGCATTTCTTTTGGATCTATAATTATTTCAAAATCAAAAGTTGTGCAATTTTAAAGGAAGGGAGCAGCAATGAGAATATGAATGTCACCAAATTCCTAGGCTAGGGAATGTGTCGGCCCTACCTTGCAGGTTCATCCAGAGTGGGAAGGACCCTCAGCTCCTTATGAGCATGGGTGTGGAGAAGACAGACTCCCACCCCATTTACCCCTGTCCTCATCACAGTGCTGGAGGCTGTGGACATTGGCCTAAGAGAACAAGGCTTTAGAGGTTTGGAGACACAGCCTGTCTTTATTGCCAATTCTATTGATTGAGCTTTAATTTAACCCCCCCCCCCCCGACTTTTACCAAGCCCTGCCATACCCTCAGCTAACACACTCTTAAAGGGTAACTTGGCCAATGAGTGCTGCTGACAATTCATATGTCTGAAGCAAAGCATTTTTACTGTTGGTGTTGATATGTTAAGTGTGGTGACCCTCAGGGGGCTCTAGAACATTCTTCCCTTGTTTTGACCTGGTGCTATGATGAGGAACCTCACCCTCAGGTAAGATGCCAAGGATTCCACCATTCTCTGCTTTAGGTTACCATACTAATGACACGGGAAACCCAACGTTACTAGGTGGCCTTGTAACAGCTATGAGCCTTTGAAGACTCTTGCAGGAAAAGGAGCCCATATAATATGGGCCATTGTACTTGCTCACCTCCTGGGTGTGAGAGATGCACCCTTTTGTTTTGGGCACCAGAGGGCTGCAAAATAGGATTCCCCACATGTCAGTGAAGAATCCAAAGTATAGAGGTTAAGAAAGTCACAGGACATGCAAAAGTCTCATCAATGGTAGCCAGTAGTATCAGCAAGTTTCTACAGCAAGAACATCCATACATGGCAGGGGCCTCCACCCTTGTAGCACAGTGAAAAGAACAGGCCCCTCCTGCCCTGGCCAAGGGCTCTGGTACTTTCCTTGAATGGCTTTGTCATCACTGGGTTCCCACAGTATGGGCAACACCATGTGCCCACCCCCATTCATACCCTCACCAGTGGATCCAGTGAGGCCCAGCAGCACAGCCTGGAACCTGAGGGAGGGCTGAGAATCAGGAACAGGAAGACAAGCTCCTGCAAGTGCAGGTGTGCTGCTTACCTGGGAATGGATGTGACAGAAAGGGCCCTGCATTTCCTCCAACCTTTGTTTGCTCCTCCTCACATATCAAACATTTACCCAGCCAGCTAAGGACAGGCCATTGTGGTGGGCAGGAGGGAGTAGATGACAACTCAAAGATGAATGAAATAGGCTACCAGTTTTGGTGCTGAGGGCTCTGGACTTGGTATCATGGGAGACTGGCAATGTCAAGGTATGTAGGGTGAAAGCTCCTGTGTCTGGACTTTCTCATCTGTGGAACAGTGACATCCTTTTGGCCACTTGGTGCTGTTCAGCAGATGAAGTGAGAATGGGAAATTCAAAGCATTTTGCAAAGAAAGGCCCAGATCATCATTCTTCAGCTCTGATGTGCACACAGGTCACCTGGGGTCTTGTTCAAGTGGGACTTCTGAGCTGGTGGGTGTGGAGAGAAGTTGAGATTCTGCCTTTCTCTTCAAGACCAGGGAGGCAAAGGCTGCAGGTGCCTCATCGCTGCACTCCGAGAGCAGTGAGGGTCCTCAGCATGCCAGGCCCTGAAGTCCCCACTACAGGAGGTGCCAGAGACCGAGGGCTGTGGGCTTCCTTGGTCTTCATGACCAGGTAACACTCTAGACCCGTGGGATTAACGTTGTGGGAGTGGGTCCCACCTGCTCTTTCCTTTATGTTACCCAGACCTGGATGCCTCTCAGCCTTCGCTGCGCTCTTGGGTTCCCAGCACTGGGGCCTCTGTCTCTAGCCCCTTCTGCTTCCTTCTAATGGTATTTAGTAGAAAGTTTTTCCTAGTCAACCAAAAAGCCACTGCCTTTCCTTCCCAGGGCTTCTATTCATGTCTTCAGTGTTTCTGGGGGTCACATAGGATGACAACTCTCAGATTGTAATAGAGATCAATCCACTTTACAGTTTAACCATTTGTATTTATTTTTATTTTTTGGTTTTTCGAGGTAGGGTCTCACTCTAGCCCAGGCTGACCTGGAATTCACTAAGTAGTCTCAGGGTGGCCTTGAACTCACAGTGATCCTCCTACCTCTGCCTCCTGAGTGCTGGAATTAAAGGTGTGCGCCACCACACCCTGCTTACAGTTAACCATTTTAAAATGAACAAGTTAGTACTATTTATAGCATTCAGCTCTTTCTCATTTCAAAACTTAATTTTTTTGTTTTTATTTTTACTTATTTATTTGAGAGTTATACACACACACACACACACACACACACACACACAGAGAGAGAGAGGGGGGGGGAAGGAGGGAGGGAGAGAGAATGGGCACACCAGGGTCTTCAGCCACTGAAAACAAACTCCAGACACATGCACCCCCTTGTGCATCTGGCTAATGTGAGTCCTGGGGAATTGAACCTCAAACTGGGGTCCTTAGGCTCCAAAGGCAAGTGTTTAACCACTAAGCCATCTCTCCAGCCCTCATTTCAAAACTTTTCATCAGCCCAGAATAACTGTCACCTTGCCAGGGCCTCTCTCTGTCACTCAGTTTGCTGGCTATGATATACAAGAGGAATTGACTTGTCATTAGCTTTCATTTATAATATTTTCAAGGTTCATGCATATTGGTGCATATGTCAGAATCTCCTTCCTTTTCTAAAAGAGAGCAATATTCCACTGCATAGCTATACTATATTTGTCTTTTCCTTTTGGCTTTCAGGAATAGCAGTGCTATGACCATGGCATATGTGGTACTGTGTGGACATAGGTGTTCATTTTCTTGGAGGAATGCCAACACATACAGCTGCTGGGTCAGATGGTAATTCTGTGCTTTGAGGTGCTGCCATGCTATTTTCCACATTGGCTACAGTTTGTACTCCTACAAATAACATTTGTGTTATCATTTCTCTATAGTCATACAAACAGCAGCTTCCATTAATTTTTTTCCTTTGTTAAACTAAAGCCATCCTAGAGATGCAGTTAGCCTCATATACTGGGGCACAGCAACTTTGTCCTCACAAAATCCTCTCGTTTTCAGATCAAATATACTAAGCTGCTCTCCTCCTCCTGATTGATGAGAACCCTCTAGAAGGCACTCTTTAGAGGTGGGCACGGTGTCACTGGAGTGATAGGAATGTGCGGGTCAGGCGCTACCTCTAGCAGACCACTGGGTCATAGACTGGAGGCCTCTCTCTCAGAGAGGCTCCTAGGTACTGAACTCCTGTCTATAGATGTTTTCCAACCATAAAATGAAGGTCTTTGACAAAGAATAAAGTGTGGGATGGCTGTCCTCCCAGAAGCAGTGCTCAGTGTGGCCAGATCTCACAGTGTGGGAGAGCTCCCGGATTCCCAGGGCGAGGTGGCAGGGAGTAGAAGGCCAGCGTTCTACAGGCGGCATTAGAGAGAAACGAGGGGATACAGAAGCTGATTCCAAAGGCAGGCGAGCAAACTTGGACTTGCAGCCAGGCACCTCTGAATGGGCAGCTAAACTTCTTTAAAGAGCCTGAGTGAAGACTGGCCGTGCTGCTCTGCCTTACACACAGTGCTATCTCGGTGTTTAGCCATGTGCAGTCCCTCATTCTTACACAGAAGTGACCATAGTTCATCCTTACCGATTAAAGTTTTAGAGAATTCATGGCTTCCATTTTGCTAGACAGTGATTATTATATCCATAGATTTAGAGGGGAAATTTTCACCCATAAAATCTCGTTTAAATTTCACCAGTGAACTAGCATATGACCCAGCAATCCCTCTGCTGGGCACATAGCACTCAGAGGAGATAAAATCACATCTTCATGAAGACATTTGCTGGTCACTGCAGCACTGTTCACAGTAGACCAGATATGCAAACAGTCCAGGTGTCCAGACTCATGGGTTAAAAAAAAATGTAGCACATGTACACCAGGGAATTTATTCAGCTGTGAGAAGGACATTCCACCATTTGCCACAACATAATGGAATAAGAGGATATTATGTGGTGTGGTAAGCCAGACACAGAAATAAATACACTGCATGATCTCACTTGTTTGTGCAATCTTAAAAAAAAAATGACATATTTAGCAGGAGGTGGTGGCGCACGCCTTTAATCCCAGCACTTGGGAGGCAGAGGTAGGAGGATCACTGTGAGTTCGAGGCCACCCTGAGACTACCTGAGACTACATAGTTAATTCCAGGTCAGTCTGGAATTAACCCCCAAAAATAAAAATAAAAAATGAAATATCTAGAGAATAAAATATTAGATACCAGATCAAAGTGTGGGGGAAGAAATGGGGACATGTAGGTCAAAGTAAGGAATATGCAAGATGAACAAGTCAAAAGATCTGATGTACAACATGAGTATTATAGTTAGAAAAATAACATTGCATTAGTGATTTCTGCTGAAGTAGATTTTAACTGTTCTTATCAAATAAATACACAGCTGTGAAATGATGGATGTTAATGTGCTTTACAGTAGTAACAATCTTACTCTTTTTATGTATCCTATAACCTGTTGCAAACATCAAATATATATCATAAAATTTATTTTAAAAATGATAGTGGAGAAACAAATTACTCCTGTCTACTAACATGTGCTCCAGAGACATGTCTATATATCCTCCTCATCAAAATATCAAGAAAACATTTCATCCTAAATAATCCCAGCACTCAGTAGGTAGAGGCCAGTATCAGCTACATAGGATATGAATGTAAAATGTCCCACATAGGCTCATGTGGTTTGAAGATGTGGTTCCCAGCTAGTGGTGCTGTTTGGGAAGGTGGTAAAACTTTTAGAAGGTGGAGTCTTGCTGGAAGAAGTGAGTCTCTACGGCCTAACCTTGAGGCTTTATAGCTGAGCCCCACTTCCTGATCATCCTCTGCTTCCTGACTGTGGATATAATAGACCAGCTGGTCTCATGCTTATGCTACCATGCCTTCCCCACCATGATGGACAAAATATGAAGGTCTTTTTGCCTCCTGCCCAGATACTCCTGCATCTAGGACCAGATGACTACTTTTCCTTGCGCTGGCACACATACTGACCTGGCTCCTGGAGGCTGACTTGTCACAGGAAGTGCCTGAGCTGCTGCCAAAGAACCTACTGAAGACATTCAGTAACTCATCAGGTTTTGCAATCAAGACAGAAGTCCAGTGGGTTTCCAAAGATACAGTGTTCTGGGCTTAGTTATATCACATATAACCAATGCACTCTGAAATCCCCAGACTGACAGCATTCTTAACATTTGTTATTTAGTGTTGTGGCTACATTTACTATTTGCTCATTTTGTTTTAGTTGGTCTCTGGAATGGTACAAGTCAGGTCTCAGGTATATGAGACAGTTCATGGAACAAAACCAAAATACAGCTGCAGTCTAGCTAAATGAAAGTGTCTTTTAAGAGGACTTGTAGAAAGAGCTCCTTGAACCAAGGACCATATTTGATTTATGGCTAAAGACTAACCTGATAATTATGAAGGGTAAAAAGACCATGAATGTGAAAGATCATGAATGTGGAGCTGTGTAAATGGGTACAATCATACTCACATGATACTTTCAAACAAGGCTGAGCCCACTGGAGGAAAGCAGAGGCTAGTTGGTCCTTGTGTGGCTCGGCTAGACAGGAGCACAAATCCTTCTCTGAACCCACTTGTGATGGTTTCTATTTACTGTCCACTTGACAAAACCTAGAATGACTCAGGAAACAAACCCCTGGGCATACCTGTGAGGGATGATCTTGATTAGGTTAACTGAAGGGGGAAGACCCACCCTGACTATCCTACAGGCTGGAGTCCCAAACTGGGTAAGGAGAAAGCAGACTGAGCATGCGCCTTGCTCTGTCTCTCTGCTTCCTGAGTGTGGGCACAACGTGACCGGCTGCTTTATACTCCCTCTGCTGTGTGCCTTCTCTGCCAGAACAGACTCTCACCTGGAACTAACTAGAAATAAACAATACTTTCTTAAACTCACTTTTGCTAGGTATTTTGATCCAGCAATGAGCAAGGTAACTAACACACCAGTGTTCCAGAAATCCTTCTTTTAACAACTTTTGCTAGAATGATTCCATTTTGGGAACTACACTGCCTTGTCTGCCTCGGAAATGTAAATTGAGCAGCTATTACCTCTCTCCTTGCTGGGTTGAGGCCACCTAGGTCAGCTTGACCCATGATCAAGTGGGATGCAGGGGCCTCAGAACACCAAGCCTCTTCACTTCTTTAGTCAGCTGACTTTTTGTTGTCTGTTCTCTGGCCTCAGGAGGTCCCTTGTCTCTTTGAGAAATTCTTGCTCTTCGAAACACTGGATACCTATGTCTGTGGCAAGAGGAAGGTTCATGGTCTGCCTTCCTTAGGGGCTCAGCAAGGTGGACTCTGATACTTTTATTACTGTGTTTTCCAGAGAGGTAAGATGACCGAAGAGCAGAGTTTCTGCTCTGAGCTGCCAACATTACACACACCAGCCAACACTAGCGAGCAGCTGGGGTCCATGAGGCTCCTCTCCTCACTGACCATTAGGCCCACAGTGAAACCCTTTCTGAATCACAGTGGGTGGAAAATCAAGGATCAAAGCCATGGTTCACAAATGTGGCTGGGTAGCAGAATTATTTGAAGAGCAATTGTTTAGTCTGTTTTCTGTTGGTATGACAAAGTAACTGAGACCAGTTCATTAGAATAGTTTAAGCCGGGCATGGTGATGCACACCTCTGATCCCAGCTCTGGGGAGGCAGAAGTAGGAGGCTTGCCATGAGTTTGCTTCCAGCCTGAGACTACATAGTGAATTTGAGGTTGGCTTGTGCTAGAGTGGGACCCTACTTAAAAAAAAAGTTATTTGGCTCATGGCTCTAGAGGCTAGGTCAAAGAGTATGGTTCTGACACCCACTTGGCACCTGTCAAGGACCTTCCTGTGCACCAGAATGTGGTCAAGGACTTCATATAGTGTCAGCTTGTGTCTTTATTTCTCTAAAGCCACAGATGTTATCAGCTGGGCTCTGCCTTCATCTAATCCTAGGTACTTCCCTGCAGCCCCACCTTCAATTAACATCCACATACAAATTTGAAGATTAAATTTCCAACCCATGAAATTTGGGAGACACATTAAAGCCACAGAGGCCACTAAGACTCAGATTTCCAAGCCCCTTCGGGTAGCAGGAGATCGTGGTGTACAGCCATATCTAAAAGGCCTGGAACAGCAAGTCTAAGAGGCGATATTCGATCTCACATTCTTCTAAAGCACTGTGGGCTTTCAGGAAGCAGCATCCCACGTCCCACAAGGCTGGTGGCGCATGCTAAGGGTGAGACCACTTCATTTCCCCACCCAGTGTATTTCAGTTCCACAAAATGATCCCCAGCCTCATGATTCATTCACGACCTATGATTGCTCTCTCCACTTGCAGAAAGGTTTCCCTATGTGCCTTCGAGCACTCGTCATGGAGAAGACAGGAACAGAGCCAGGGAGGCCCTGGGTGTCCTCAAATTAGATCTCTGCACCCGAGGACAGCAGCCTGTGAGGCAGGCCTGCTCTCATGGAATCAAACCAAAAATTAGTTACGGTAAATATGGAGAAGGCAAATGATTTGATCCACTGGAGTGCAATGGGATAACAGTATTTACAGCATTTTGAGACTAAAAACAGCTTGAGAGCCCTCACTTCGGAACGGCGCTTCACACAGCTGTAGCCTGCCCCGGCATCCTTCCTGTGCTAGCGTCATGTGGCTGCGAATTTGCTTCCTGCCGTATTTGATTCCATGTGGTGTGTTTTTCCTCGTCCATCTTTCTTTTTGTTACTTGAAGGGAAAAAATAGCCCTGGGAAAGCTTTTATATAGTCTGCTATTGTTCTGCATTTAAGGCAAAAAAATACATGCGGCTTAATCTGAGCCTCAAAACCAGATGACTGACAAATTCCAGAAACTTTAAATCTGTTAAAAATGCCAAAGTAAATGACCTTCGGTCTGCAGAACTAACAAGGCAACCATGCCCTTTCCTTTCAAGTCCTGGCAAGCTTGGCTTCCAGGAACCACGTAGGGCGTGAGCCTGCTGAGGAAGCTGTCTTGCTCGTTGTTCCCCTTAAGCTAGAACTGGACCTCTTCATACTTTCATCTGCACTAGCCCTGAAGTCTGAGTGTGGGTCAAAGCTTTTTATTATTTATGTTTTAAATTATGGAGAAACACACACAAGTAAAATGTACCATCTCAACCATTTCTAAGTGCCCAGTTCAGTGGCATGACACATATCCACACTGCTGTACAGCTATTACTGCCAACCCCACAGAGAACCTTTTCATCTTCCCAAAAGCACTCCGCACTCATGAAACACTAACCCCTACCTGCTCTAACTCCCGAATCCCTGGCAGCCTCCATCATGCTTCCTGTAGGTACCTCACATAAGTAGAATCACAGTTAGCATGTGTTTGTTAGCTGCCTTATTTCACTTAGCACAACATCCTCCAGAGTCATGTATGGTGCAGCGCATGCCAGACTTTCCCACTCTCTGAAGGTTAAAGAGAATTATTATGTGTATATGCCATGTGCTCAGCTTTCATTTTTATGTGTATATAGTATGGGCACATAGGCTTTCATTATTGTGTGTATGTACCATGTGCACACAGGCTTTAATTATTGTGTATATGTATACCATGTGTGCAAAGCCTTTCATTACTGTGCGTATATACTATGGGCACATAAGCTTTTATTATAACACGATAAAAATTCCTCTTCAGGCTGCCAGCATGTCCCAGATCTATAGCCTTTTTTTTTTTTTTTTCAAGGTAGGGTCTTACTCTAGCCCCAGCTGACCTGGAATTCACTATGGAGTCTCAGGGTGGCCTCGAACTCACAGTGATCCTCCTACCTCTGCCTCCCGAGTGCTGGGATTAAAGTGTGCCACCATGCCCGACACTCTATAGCCAGTTTTGATACATACAAGCTCTGGCAGTGACCTAGCAGGTCACCACACAGTCACAAGGGCTCCTGAGGTCTATGGCATGAACCGTGGCTCAAGAGGGCATGTGAAACTCTAGGATAGGAGACAAACTGTGGGAACAAGCCCAGGTTGCAGGAATTCTCTGCTCTGACCTTATGGCAGGGCACTGAGGAACTGTAGACAGAACAAGCACCTTTTCTTACGTTTTAAAAACATGCTCAGCACTGTATATGAATCTGCAGTTTTTCTGGTGAGGAGATCACAGCTGCACCTTGCCTATAGTAACACAGGGTTCTCGGTAGATGGCAAAATAAGACTAATCTTTATTCCACTCCATTCTGTGCATCTCATTCCCTTATCTTCCTACTTGCTGGGCAACTGAGTTGTTTATATGTTTAAAGCTGTAGGTTTAAAAAAGGCCTTCAGAAGCCCTTCCCAGTGTTCAGGTTTACTGACCTGTTACTGAACCCTATAAAACCATGCAGGTAAATACTCAGACAAAGGCAGTGGTTGGCATTTTCTGAGCTTGCTAGTACCATCCAACACATAGGTCAAGCAACCCTGTTTATTATGTAGCCCTGATTAGCTTGTGCACAAATCTTCACTGAAGCACATATGATATGGTATAATATAATCATAAAACACCTCACAGCTTATATAAGAAGTAAATTGATATTTGAATAAATGTAAGGAATAAGCTCAATGAAAGAGGTTTAAAGGATAATGTAGTTGAGATGGCAGAGATTTGGAGTGATGTTTATGTGCATATCCATTAACTGTGTAATTTGGAGACAGGTTTGAAAAGAGGGGATGGGTTAATATCACCTATTACAAAAATTTTAAAACATACGACTTCATTGTGTACTATCAAAGAGATTTTTTTTTCAAGGTAGTATTTCACTGTAGCCCAGGTTGACCTAGAACTCACTCTATAGTCCCAGGCTAGCCTCAAAATCATAGAAACCCTACTACTACCTCCTGAGTGCTGGGATTAAAGGTGTGCACCATCATGCCCAGCTCAAGGTGATTTTAACTGGTCTCCATTCATTCACTATTTTTTATTTTATTTATTTGACAGAGATGGAGGGAAGGAGAGAGGGAGAGAAAGAGAGAGAGATAGAGAGAGAGAGAGATAGAGATTGGGCATGCCAGAGCCTCTAAGCCACTCCAAGCAAACTCCAGATGCATGTGCCACCTTCATCTGGCTGATGTGGGTTCTGGGAATCAAACCTGTGTCCTTAGACTCCGCAGGCAAGTGCCTTAACACCGCTAAGCCATCTCCCCAAACCACATTCACTGTTTTTTTGTGCACTAGGCTAGTATGTCATTAGTACTTACTAGAACAGAATCTGTTAGTTGAAAAGATAGAGAGAGGAGAGGAAGGGCCCCAGTCTGGTCCCCAGTGACAGACACAGACCTCACAGGATGCTACAGAACATCAGGGCCATGGAGTGAGGGGCCAGCGATGGCTTCAAGGGAGGTGTCGGCTGAGTCTTCGCTGGGCAAAGTTAGCAGATGAGAGAAATTTTTCAGCGTACAATGTTCATTTTTTTTCTTTTTTCTTTTTTTTTTAGGATTTTCATACATGAACATACTGTAATTTGATCATAATCCCCTCTCATTGCCTTCTTTTGCCCCCCCACCACCACTCCACCTCCACTCCATTGGACCTCTTCTTTCCAAGTCCTCTTCTGTTTTGATGTTTTTAGGGTTTTTTTTTTTAAATTTTTATTTATTTATTTATTTGAGAGCGACAGACACAGAGAGAAAGACAGATAGAGGGAGAGAGAGAGAATGGGCGCGCCAGGGCTTCCAGCCTCTGCAAATGAACTCCAGACGCGTGCGCCCCCTTGTGCATCTGGCTAACGTGGGACCTGGGGAACCAAGCCTCGAACCGGGCTCCTTAGGCTTCACAGGCAAGCGCTTAACTGTTAAGCCATCTCTCCAGCCCTACAATGTTCATTTTTAATAAAATTTAGAATAAAGATGACCTAGAATTAGGCTGGGGATACAGATCAGTTGACAGAGGGCCTTCCTGGTATGCATGAAGCCTTGAGTTTGTTTCCTAGCACCACATAAAACCAAAGGTGGTGACACATGCCTGAAGTCTCAGCACTCATGAGGTCAAGACCAGTTTAGGCTTTGAAACCCTGTCTCAAAACAAACAAAAATGGTTAACATAAAATAATCTAGGGCTTAGCAGTTCTATCATGCCTAAGAACTCAGGTTTGATTCCCCATACTCATGTAAGCCAGATGCACATGGTAGCACATGTGTCTGGAGTTTGCTTGCAGTGTCTAGAGGCCTTGGTGTGCACATTCTCTCTCTCTCTCTAATAAATAAGTTAACCAAGGCTCATCACACTGAGAATGGCCACTAAGCTCTAGATGTTTCTAGACACTTCTTTTGAGAAATAGCCTCAGTATAGAAAGGTAGACAAATACTGAAGCCTCAGAAAACAACATCTCATCTACAGTTTGTCTCCTGCTTTGATGCTTTAAATCACCATGGTTACTCCTCAAGCAAAATAGATCTTGCAGTTTCTATTTTCTAGATGAGAAAAGCAAAGGTAATAAACATTAAGGAGCATCTGACACTAATGGTTAACATGTGAAGGCTTCCTACTTTCCAGGCTTGCTTTAAGTGCTTTCAAACATTTAATCTCATTTGATCATGTTAAGACCCCAAGACCCCTTCAGCCAGATGAAATAACTGAGGCATGGTGAGATTAAGTGATTTATACCACAGTCACCAGGGTCATTTAATGTGTCAACCTGTCTGGGTGGAAACTATTCCAGCATTAGATCTGGGTACATCTATGAGACGGCTTCCCAACTTTGCACTTGCCTCAGTACACTGAGTAAAGCAGAACCATCCTCCCCAAGTTGAGTGACACTGTCCAGTCCTTTGAGGGCTGGAATGGGACAGAGGGAGAGGAAAGGGAGCATTTTCTTCACTCTAGCCGATGGATGACAGACTGTAGTACTTTTTAGCCTCTAAAATCATGGGAGGCAATTTTGAAAATCAAACCTCCTGTTATATACCAACACTTAGTCTTCTGATTCTGCTTCTCTGGAGAATCCTGATGATACACCAGCTAGTAGCAGAGGGGATTTCATCTAAACACTCTCCAAGTTCACCAACAGCCCACAGTTCCTTCAGCTTTCCTCTTCTTTCTCCTCCTCTTTATTCATGTGTATATATATTTACATACATGTGTGTGTGTGCGTGTGTGTGTGTGTGTGTGTGTGTGTGTATTTTGAGATAGGGTCCCATTGTGTAGCGCAGGTTGGTCTTAAACTCAGGATTCCCTCATCTAAGAGTGGTGGGCTCTGAAGACCATCTTATCTAAAACAGACATAGTTGCTGGTGACTGTGTCCAATACCAATTAACTCTTTGTTGCCCAAGATACTGCTAAAGAATATTCCTCTAATGTTATTTGATGCTATATATAATGACTGAAATAATGCCTCTGTGTGTTTGCTGACTATAAACTGCTTGAAATATATATTTGCAGGGAATATATAAATGGATGGACCCAAGATAGCTACTTTTCCCCAACATGCCTTGAAAAGCTATTTCAGGGTGGAAGAAGGCTGCTGGTAAGGCAGGGAGACTTTGGTGACTAAATAAAATAATCAGGGTCTTCTAGGACAAACTAAAAATTGTCCTTTGACATGCACAAATGCATTCCCAACATTCCAAAGGGCAAATCCAACCAGGCTGAGGATAGGAGAGCGCCTTCCATGCAGCAAGGCTGGACGTGGGGAGGCTAATGACAGAAAAGTCTGGAGATAGGATGCTCTAGAAGTGAGTGGAAAGAAGGAAGCAGCTCCATGAAGGGCCCTGAGGAAGGGCTGGCAAACTGCCTTGTATGGGGCAGATATTAGTTTTCATTTTGTGAGTCACTGTAGTGAGAAAGTAGCCAAAGACAGCATCAATGAGCAACACCACTAAGACTTTATTTCCAGAAACAGACTGTGATGAGATGCATCCCATAGATGCAAGTTTGCTGGCTCCTGATATTAGAAATAATAGAGAATAAAAAATATTCAAATTCCCAATTAAAAAAATTTAATTTGTTTGAGAGCGAGTGAGCAAGCAAGTGAGAGAGAGAGAGAGAGAGAGAGAGAGAGAGAGAGAGAGAGAGAGAATATGGACGTCCCAGGGTCCCCAGCCACTGCAAATGAACTCCAGATGCATGTGCCACCTTGTGCATCTGGCTTACATGGGTCCTGGGGAATCGAGCCTTGAACCTAGGTACTTAGGCTTCACAAGCAAGTGCTTAGCTGCTAAGGCATCTCTCCAGTCCCCCCAAATTGTTTTTTATCATATTATTCATTTATTTATTTATTTATTTATTTATTTGAGACAGAGAGAGAAAGAGAAAGGAAGAGAGAGAGAGAGAGAGATCTGTGAGAAAGGAACAGCATCTGGACTGACCGCCATGCCTCCAAGCACAGCACCAGAAGATGGATGGCAGGAAAACTCAGATTGTCCCCAACTCGCCATGGTTTTACTTATGAGATTTTGACTTTACAATGGTGTACAGGGATTCCTATATAGCCACTCTTACTTCCAATACTGTACATAATATATTAATACATTGCATGAGATATTTTACACTTGCCTACAAAACAGGCTTTGAGCTAGATGTTTTGCCCAACAGTAGCATGTAAATAATATATAATTCAAAGGACTCTTTCATTTTCTTTGGAGGGAGAAAATATGATTAATATTGAATATGTTAAGCACATATTTAAAGTACTGCAGTATGTTAAAATAAGAGGCATGAAGAATACAAATTCAAATCAGTAGAAGAAAAATGTCACAAAGAGAAAAATAAAGGAGAAAAAAAGGAGGCAAAAAAACATAAAAATGGGATAAATACTTGCATAGAAATGGTTACCTATTAAAATATTTCAATGATAGTAACAAATATTATTTCCATGTTTTAAAAAATGGCCATCAGACAGAATTTTTACAAATCTGGCAAGTGTTGTCTTCAAGAAACATACTGAAATGTAAGAACAGAAGTTTGAGTATAAAGGGAAAAGAAAAATGCCAGCAAATATGAACAAACCTAGGATAACTATTTTAATATCAGGCAAACAAACTATAAGACAATAAGCATAACTTAGTTTATAAGCATAATAGAAAAGTCATAAGGACAAGAATTTCAACTAACTTGGTTATTTATTTATTTAGACAGAGAGGGAGAGGGAGAGAGAGAGAAAGAGAGAGAAAGAATGGGCACACCAGGGCCACTAGCAAACGAACTCCAGACACATGTGCCCCTTTGTGCATCAGGCTTATATGGGTCCTGGGGAATCGAACCTGGGTCCTTTGGCTTTACAGGCAAATGCCTTAGTCACTAAGCCATCTCTCTATCCCCTTCAACTAACCTGGAATAAAAATAATTCTAAACTTGTATATACATCTAATACTAAGCCTCAAAATATATAGAGCAAAATATGCTGAAGTACAAAGAGAAACTGATGAATTTATGACATATCTCATAACTAATATATCACGCAAAACAACAATTAACATTATATAAACGGAGTAGCACAGACCTAATGAAATATTGTACCCAATTACATAAAAACAAACATTTTTCAAAACACACAGTAAACAAATATCTAATAACTAAGAAGTTACTTTTTTTTTTTTTTTTTAGGTCAGAGTGGTCTGTTTCACAATTGTGGCAGTTTAAATGCATGTCCCCCATAGATTCAGATAAAGCTTGTAACTTGGGTTTCCAGCCTCTGGATGGAGGAAGTGTCACTGGGGGGCAGATCCTGGGGTCTAGCCCAAAGGTGTGTTTGGGGGCAGATCTAAATTTCAGCCCAAAGGTGTGTAGTAAGGTCTGAGCTCTGGCGGAGCCCCTGTTGCTTGCTGCTTTTTTGGTGTTTCCTGCCTAGTAGTGGTTTTTCACTCCCTGCTTGGATTTATGAATGGGAGCCAGCTTCTTCCGCCATTCTTTTTTTTTTTTTTTTTATTCCTCTCTCTTTTTCCTTTTTTATAAATTTTTTTTAAAATTATTTATTTATTTATTTGAGAGTGACAGACACAGAGAGAAAGACTGATGGAGGGAGAGAGAGAGAATGGGCGCCAGGGCTTCCAGCCTCTGCAAACGAACTCCAGACGCGTGCGCCCCCTTGTGCATCTGGCTAACGTGGGACCTGGGGAACCGAGCCTCGAACCGGGGTCCTTAGGCTTCACAGGCAAGCGCTTAACCACTAAGCCATCTCTCCAGCCCTCTTTTTCCTTTTTTTTTTTTTTTTTTTTTTGAGGTAGGGTCTGACTGTAGCTCAGGCTGACCTGGAAATCACTCTGTCGTCTCAGAGTGGCCTCAATCTCATGGCAATCCTCCTACCTCTGCCTCTTGAGTTGCTGGCATTAAAGGTGTGTGCCACCACGCCTGTTTTTTTTTTTTTTTTTTTTTTTTGTTTTTGTCTCAGGATGACCTTGAATTCACTGCAATCCTCCTACCTTGGCCTCCTTAATGCTGGGATTAAAGGTATGCACTACCATGCCTGGCTTCTTCTGCCATTATTGATGGAATTTCCTTGAATCTGTAAGTTTGAAATAAATCTCATTCCTCATACTAACTGTGTCCAGTTTGGATGTTTATCCAGCAACGTGAAACTGTCTACTATAACAGTCTTTGTAACAGAGTGTTTGGAGCAATCATTTCAAATTTAGTGTAAACACTAGGTAACCAAGGCTACAAAATAAATCTAATTAATTAACCTTTAAAGGACTGCCTTTATAATGGTGTGTCGCATGTCACCAAAGAGAATAAACATCATTCTTTCAATTTATATTCAGATCCCTGGACTGAGAATGTAAATAGCAAATAAGTAGTATAGAAGTTATAACATGCAAAATCACCAATATTATGGGCAAAGACATAGCTTTATGAGTTCAACAGAAGAGACATATTTTGCTCAAAATATCAAATGATTTGTTATTGGCTAAAATTCCAACATAATTAAAGTTTTGCTTCATTTACGTATGTCAGTGTCTGCCATTTAACAATTACATAGTTAATGTTTCTGAATAATTCCATGTACAACTAGATGTCCTCTTGCCTTTCTGTGTGACACAATAATTCCTAACATTCTGTGGCATCTATTCTGTTTGTCAAGCGAGTCAATTCATATTCCGGCTAAGGCAAGGGTTTCTAAGAGAGTTCTCGTGTTTGTGACCCTCTCCTGCGTCAGCCTCGCTGCCTTAGCGCCGAGACAAGCACACTGCGCTGTCCCGCAGGCGCAGCTGGGCTGCTGTGAGGTAAAGCCGGGCGGAAACATCAGAAGGAAGGAAGAGAAAAGAAAAATTAACAGCTTCCCTAGCATTTTTTTCTTACAGGGAGAGGAACAAAATCACCCAGCAAACAAGTGACTCCTGAGTATTCTGTCCAAACAGACTGTTTTAGGAGTGTCTGGGGAGAGACGTTTAAAAAAAAAAAAACAACTGCATTGGTCAATTGTTCTCTTTTCTCTATCACTTTTCTCAACTTGTGTGTCTTACTGCTCACCTACATTTCAATCTTTCAGCCTTACTAAGAGTACAGCAAGGGTCTAACAAAACATGTGGTCAGCAGCCAGGACCAATGCAAGAGAAAAGTAACTCCCCCTCCATTCCTAAAGGGAAGAGCCAAGTGTGACCACTCATGTATGGATGGGGGCTCACACTGGGAAGAGTTAGAATCCAAGCTGAAGAGGCCAGAAGCAGATATGACAGTCACAGTCCAGGCAAGCACTTGTTACTGTTGGCAATTTTAGCTAGAGACAATTCCAGAAATTTAAGTTTGGTCTAAACAGGAGTGTCCTTGTTTCCAAAGTCAGCAGTGTCCTTTCTAGACAGAGAGATTCAGTTTCTAAGTCAAATGTTAGCATGGTATTTTGTATGTGGGTTGGAGACCCTGGCAAAAATGCCAGTCACCTGGAATTGCCTTTTAACCAAATTTTTCTTTGATGTGAGATCAAAGGACTGGTTTCTGCCTTGAGTCTTGAGCACTCAGCTTACTTTCTTATTTAGACGTCATACAGTGGTGGTGTGACCAGGTTACTCAAGTTGAACAAAGGTGTCCTATAAAGCCGATGTCACTGGTAAGGAATCCATGAGAATCATGTGAGTTGCCCAAGGAATAATGGGGAGTGGGAAATAGCAGCCGCACACAAGCAGCAGTTAAGTAGGGAGTTAGCATCAGTCTAAGCAGACTGAGACTTAGGTTTTGTCCCCAGGGCAAAAGTTCAACCTTTTCCCTAAAGGATCACATTAAGTGGATGGAACAACATGGGTCTTCCCACAGACCTCCACTTGGCACAGAGCGTAGATGCTTTCATAGGCATAGGATTTTTATATCCAAGAATATTCTGGTTCAAGTAACTATTGTATATTAGTTATTCCTCAGATTGGTCTGGTGGTCCCTGGACTGCTCACAACCATTTCAATACATCTACAAAGTTAAAGCTAGTTTCACAATAACATTAAGGCATTATTTGTTTTCGTCAACCTCATTTTTTCTCTTAAGTATGCACAAGAGTTTCTCAGACATATAATATTTATCTCTGGGAAGCCAGATATAAAAGAAATTTGAAAAATTAAAGCAATGTCTCTCTTCTTGCTAAATTATACTATTTTAGGAAATATAGCTATTTTTAAGTGTAGCATATTTATTATTTTTAAAGGAATAAACAAACATTTAAAAATTTTCTCACTTTTAATTTCTAAGAAGGTAAATAGACACATAGACACAGATATAATTGACACACAAACAAAAACTCCTTACGATTCGCAATTCTTTTCCTTTTGTTCTTTCCCTCGCTTTCTTTTCCTCTTTCTCCCTCCTTCCCGCACTCTCATTCATTCATTTAGTTTTCTTGAGACTGAATCTCACTATCCAGCCCAGGCTGTCCTTGAACTCATGGCCCTCCTGCCTCAGCTTTCTTCTTAGTTTTGGGATTAGAAACATCACTACCATGCCTTGCTCCTCTCAAAAGCCCCCCCCCCCCCCTTTAAAGCAAGGTCTCAATCTATTCCAGGCTGGCCTTGAGCTCATAGTAATCCTTCATACCTCAGCAACCCAAGTGCAGGGATTAAAGGTATGAACCACCGTTGTCGGAGTAAAGACTTTAAGATATCATTTTATTTATTTAAGAGTGACAGACAGAGAGAGAAAGAAGGAGAGAGAAAGAATGGGCGCACCAAGGCCTTCAACCACTGCAAAGGAACTCCAGATGCATGCACCACTTTTGCATCTGGCTGACATGGATACTGGGGAATCGAGCCTCAAACTGGGGTCCTTAGGCTTGACAGACAAACACTTAACCACTAAACTATCTCTCCAGCCCCCTGACTAAAGACTTTAAAAAATGGAAAAATGGTTCTGGAGAGATGGCTCAGTAGGTAAAACACTCACCATACAAGTGTGAGGACTTGAGTACGGGCCCTCAGAACCTCTGTACATGCTGGGTGTGGTGTGTGCACCTGAAATCCCATGCTCAGAAAGCAGAGACAGGAAGGGCCCTGGGGCAAGCTGCACTGGCTGAATTGGTGAGCCCCAGGTTCAGGGAGAGACAGTGTCTCAAAAATTAATAGGAAGTGATACAAGAACCATCTGATGTCAAATTCTAGCCTCCACATACATGTGCATGTATGTATGTATGTGTACCTGCATACATATGTAGGCCCTCACATATATGGACACACACATATACACATAGAGGTTCTGATGTCAACTGGTTTGAGAAATGTTGCTTCAAATGTTCACTGTGGGCTGGAGAGATGGCTTAGCAGTTAAGCGCTTGCCTGTGAAGCCTAAGGACCCCGGTTCGAGGCTTGGTTCCCCAGGTCCCACGTTAGCCAGATGCACAAGGGGGCGCACGCTTCTGGAGTTCGTTTGCAGAGGCTGGAAGCTCTGGCACACCCATTCTCTCTCTCTCCCTCTATCTTTCTCTCTGTGTCTGTCATTCTCAAATAAATAAATAAATAAAAATTAAAAAAAAATGTTCACTGTACTCCTTGATTTCAAACCACTACATTCACTTTAAAGGCTATGGGACTACTGTGCCACATTTTTTTTGTTATATAGAGGTATGGGCCATAGAAACCATTTATTTTAATACAATTTTCCTCATGCTTCAGAAATTATTCCATAGCCAGATACCACATATACACTAAATTAAAGTTCTCATAGAGTTATTTATTCCAGGGACTTACTGGTTGATAAATAGGAACTTGATTTGTAACTCATCATGATTAAACACTGCAGAGGACTTATTTCTACCTTATAGGAAGCATGAAATTTTATGATATGACACTACTTTGAAAAATATCAAAGATATTTATAAGCAATTTGGATATATTCCTAATATTTTGTCTCAATGGACTACCAAGGTTTAAAGTTTAAGTTAACTTGATAAACTATTAAAATAGTGGCACAAAATGCTGTCCTAATAGTCAGATCAGCTCTCCTTCCTACACAAGCAATAAAGACATCAACATGCCAAGAAAGATGAAAAATATTCCATGTGTGCCCTGAATTATTTATAACTTCCAAATTATTCACAATAACTCAACCAAATTCCCACCAAGCATCTTGCTACTGACATATTAAATGTGACGCACATCCTTCCTCACATCTCAACACAGTGTTTCCATGGTTCCACTAGTGTCTACATCCTAAATGTCCCAGAGACCCATGTGTTAAGGGCTTAGTTCCCGGCTTGGCACTGTGGGGATGTGGGGTAGTAAGGGTTTTCCTTTTTATGACTGGCTGGTTTGGTGAAAGCCCCAGAGGACTCACTGGTATCATGCCATCGGAGGGGATTATGACACCTTTGTCCCTTCCTCTTTTTCTTTTGGTTCTGGCTACAAGATGGCTCAGGGAAGTTTTGCAGAAGAGGGAACGGAAAGAATGTCAGAGTCACATGTTGGGTCATGATATGCAGAGACATTTATCGTACCAATAACTGTGGGCTAACTCCACAATGCACGACACATTTACATCAACAAGGAGGGGCCATTGGGAGGGGGGTAGGTCATGGATGAGCCTAAACAATGGTACGAAACTGCCTGTATTCGCTGAAAAGAAAACTAATTAAAAAAAAAAAGAAAAGAAAAGCTACCACATGCATCATGAGTGTCAGGGATCCTTAATTATTGACCAAAGCCTCTAAAACCTGTATGAGTCAAAACAGATTCTCTCTTTATAAGTTGGTTATCTCAGGTGTTTCTTACACTGTCATAAAGCTGACTAACACCACAAGTCGCAATGTTTTCATTCATTCATTTCAAGTAATTCCTAAGTGTGAAATTGTGTTCAGCTCAGATTTAGTAATGTGTCAGACTACTGTGTGCTTTGGGTGTAGTGTTTGCTATGCATTCATAGAAGATACTGCCTATAATGAGAGGGAGAAAGAGGGAGGGAGGGAGGAAGGGAGGAAGAGAGAGAGTGAAAGCGAGAGAGAGAGAGGGAGATCACAGAATAGAATCCAGGGAGTTTTGTATAAATTTCAAATCTATATGTCATAATAGGTCCATTATAACTCACAAATGGAAAAGACTGAAATAAAATGATCAAAGTGCCAAAGACATAAAGTATTTGCACAAAGCATTTATTCAACATTGTGTAAATGGATGGAGCTATATTTAACTATGCAACTCTTTAGCAGCTATAATTTCCCATCCCAGATAGAGAAACAAATGGAAAAGCTATTTGAAGCCATTTACATAGTACTCTGACCCATCAGGTGTGCTCATCCACCAGAAGCCTGTGTTGGTTTCACATCTCGCAGCAGTGCAGTGAACACAGTGTACGCAAGTGCGGGTCTCTGGTGGTGCTGCCAGACCGGAGCTTCTGTCTACCTGCCAAGATCTCTCCCTTTGAGACACAGCCAGCAGTTGAAGAAAGGGCTCATGAGTAACCACAAAGGGTTGCTCACCAAGCCAACTAACCTACTAACCATCAAACTTGGGAAAAGGAAGCAGAATTTGGCAGTGTGGACTCTTTCTGCTTGGATGAAACTGGCATGGCTGGCCATAAAAGTCACATCGTATGTATATAACATTCAACAATTTGAGATAAATATTCTGTTACATGACCAATAGCTAGAGATGAGTCCTTTTTCTCCCTCACTTTCCCTCCTTCCTTTCCCCTTAATTGAGGAGCATGTTATTTCGGAGAAGGCTTTTAGAGGCACAAAATCACCTGAGTGGCTGGTAGCTGCCATTAACACAGTGCTTAGCATGAACTGTGGTTACTGAAAGAAGTGATGCACGCCCATCCACCCTGGAGAAGACACCACCCTAAGCAAGTTGTTACAATACTGCCAACAGGTAAGGTGAGCAGAACATCTCAAAAGAGCCATCATCTCTAGGATGGAGAAGACCTAAGCTGGGAAGCATACCCAGTGAGTTCATAGAAGGAAGGTCTCATTCAATGTAACTGAGTGTGGGGGTTGAGAGAGGACTCAGAGGATAAAGAGCTCAGCACTCAAGTTTGAATACCTGAGTTTGATCCCCAAAACCCACATAAAAAGCCAGAAACCACAGTGGCTTCTGTAATCCCAGTACACTGACACTGACGGCAAGATGGGAAGTAGAGACAGGAGAATTTCCTGGAAGCCACCATGACCTAACTACCTTCCCACTAGGTGCTACTGGTAAAGATTCTGCAACCTCAACACTGCCACACTGGTGACCAAGTCTCCAGCACATGAACCTTTGAGAGTACATTCAGAACATACCTAAACCATAGCATCTTTTTCAATTGACATGTATTCTTCTAATCTTTTCCTTTTATCCATCCACTGGGCTGTAGAAATTCTATGATTATAGTACTTTATCTTGGACTCTTTATCTGTAATTTGTTTGTAAAATAACACTTTGTCAATCTCAATTTTTCTAATGCATTTTATAGCAAAGTACTAAATACGGCATTTGTATACTTAGAATATATACTAAATATAAATAAGTACTAAATATAGCCTAACGTGTGTATAAATGCACACAGATATCATGTGTTTTTTTTTTTATTAAGGCAAACCCAACAGATTAGCCTTTTTTTTTTTTTAATGTGAGAACAAAAGTGAGAGAGAAAGAGAGAGAATTGGCATGCCAGGGCCTCCAGCCATTGTAATCGAACTCCAGGCACATGCACTGCCCAGTACGCATGTGTGACCTTGTGCAGTTGTGTAACCTTTGCATTTGGTTTACGTGGGACCTGGAGATTTGAACTTGGATCCTTAGGCTTCACAGACTACAGCCTTAACCCCTAAACCACCTCTCTAGCCCTCATATGTTTTTTTTTTTTTAAACACATGGATACTTCAGTACAGATCACTGAACATAGTTCTCCAAAATGTGACCAATACTTGTGAAGCTTTCCCTAGTGTACTTGGGTTAGATAATGATGTGATAATACAAAGAACTAACCTGTTTTCATTCTTCCCTTTTGATAAATATATCAATCCTAGATCTAGCAAACAGGCTCAAAGACTTTCAAATCTATGGTGAAAATGCCAAAAAGCTAAGCATTCCAAAAAGACAAGGCAGAATACAAGCTGCAGAAGGACACATTAATCAGGACAACTGGGTTTAAAACTTGCCAAAAGGCCTTCAGGTGAGTGGTCAGATCTGGCACTTCTAACTAAAGCCAGTGTACTTCAGACTATTTCTGACTGGTTGGCATAAAAGCAACAAGTTTTACCTAGAGCCATACATAGGCCCCCTGGTTCCAGTGTTCCAATACAGTGTCTCTTGATGCAAACTCGGTCACAGAGCTGAAAGGGATGGGGGCAAACAGGGTGTGTCTGAAAAGTAGCCTTGATTGCTGGAACAACGGACTCCTGGACTCTTTGTAAGACTTGGATAGAAAGAAGCCTTTCATTAGTAGTCAATTATCTGTTCAAGACTCATCCTGGGAAGAATGGGAAGAGAGGTTCCATAAATAATTTTAAATGGAGTAATTCCTTTTACGTAAGAGGTACACCTTGTCCTTAACAGGGCGGAAGGGAAGGAGTCCCACCCACCTTTTGCCCCGTCTCTAGGGTTAATTTAGTTAAGTCTCCTTCAGGGTCCAATTCATCCTATCTATCTGTCCTGAACTTTGGGGATGATAGGCACAATGTAATTTCCAATTAATCCCCAATGTCTAGGTTAATTCCCTAGTGATTTTTGACATCAAGGCAGACCCACTATATCTGATCTTATCCTGAGGCACAACCCAAAGCTGGGGGTGGGAGGGGTGGAAATTATCTCCTCTAACAATTTCTTGTCACTATTTCGGCTATCTCAGATCTGGAAAGCTTCCACCTACCCTGAAAAGGTATCAACATAAACAAGTAAATGTCTATATCCATACTGACCTGGCTTTAACTCTGTGAAATCCACTTTCCATTATCCACCTGGCCCTGTTCCCCACTCTCTCAGCCCATTGGTGGCACCTTACCAGAGGAGGCATTTGTCTGTTGGCAGGCTTGACAGTGGGTGGCGATGTCCTTGATGACTGAGTTCATACCTGGGAAGAAAAGCTCTTTCCTTATTAGCTCAGGTAGCTTGTTTCCTCGGTGAGTTAGTTGCTTAGCCAGTTTTTGCCCTAGGACTTGGGCAGCAACAGTCGTCCATTCTCCAGTTGATACCATCTCTGTGGGGTCTGTTCCTTTATCAGATGAGAGGGGAGCTGTAGGTCCTGTTCTGTGTATGTTGGTCGCTCAGGAAGAGTGGGTGCCGGGAGGGTGACCAGACAATCTGACGGATGCTGAGAGGCTGCACTCTTTGCTGCTAGGTCTGCCAGTCTGTTCCCTGTTGCTGCTGTGGTCTCCGCTTTCTGATGACCCAGACAATGGATTATGGCTACTTTAGCAGGTGCCTAAATGGCAGCCAATAAGTCCAAATTTCATTTTTTATTTTAATGTCTTTACCTTTTGCTTGTTAATAGTACTCATTCCAAGTAGATGGCCCCATGTACATGTGCCATGGCAAAGGCATAATGGCCATCTGGGTAGGTATTTACTGTCATGTCTTTTCCCAATATCAGAGCCATGGTCAGTGCTATCAGTTCAGCTTTCTGAGCTGATGTACCCCAAGGTAGGGTGGCAGCCCACAGGGTTTCTTTCAAAGTCATTACAGCCGCCCCTGCATACCTGACTCCTTACAAGACAAAGTTGTTGTCATCAGAATACATCACCAGGCCAGGGTCCGGCCAACCCACGTCTGTCAGGTCTGGGCAGAGTCCATGGAAGGTGGAGGTGATCTCTAGGCAGTAGTGCAGAGGGGTGGATGCCTCATCCATTTCTGGCAGCAGGGAGGCTGGGTTCAAAGCCTTGGTTTGGCTGAACTGTATCCTTCATTCATCTAAGAGTAAGGCCTTCTTGGAGTTTGTGTCCCAAGTAGGTTGCCTTATGTACACACAGTTGAGCCTTCCTGGCTGATACACAATAGCCAAGATGTTGTAAGTTGTCCAGGAGATGCTCTGTGGCAGAGAGGCATTCCTCCTTCATTTTTGCAGCTTTAGCGGTATTGGGATCCCAGTCTGGTTGCATGGAAGAAAGACCTCATCAATAACTTTAGGATTCCCCATGAGGTGGCCGTCAGCTTCCAACACTAGTTTCCTGGCTTCCTTTCAGGTGTTCTCATGTTCCGCCTTGGTGGTGAACAAGGTCTTCAAAAGTTGCTGCCAGTCCTCCCATGTTGGCTGATAGGTATAGAAGACTGTCTTGAGAAGGGATACAGGGATATCAGAGAACCCAATAAAGGGGGGGACCAGCAGTCCTAGGCAAAAGTTCCCCTTCAGTGGCTTGCTACCAACTCCAAAACCAGGAACATGCAAACAGATGGAGTTATGGTTCCCAGGCTGAGATTAGGGGTCCTTTCCAGGTTTGGTCACTCCAGAGTCGGGGAGGAGGTCTTGAAATGTGGATCTAGGGTGAGCCCTAAGATGTTATGGGGTCTGGTATGAGGTCACACAAGCAAGACCATTGACTCATGGAATGTGAGGCTGAGTTTTATTGGGTAGAAAGAAAGAAAAAGAGGAAAGCTGGTACCCCAGGTCTGCATCCCAGAGCTCAGGATCTCAAGATGCAGCCTTGATCTCAAAACTTCTTTTTAAAATATTTTTGTTTTTATTTATTTATGTGACAAAGACAGAAAGAGGTAAATAGAATGGGCATGCCAGGGCCTCCAGTCTCTGCAAATGAACTCCAGATGCATGCAGCACCATCTGCATCTGGCTTACATGGGCCCAGGGGAATTAAACCTGAGCTTTTAGGCTTCAAAGGCAAGTGCCTTAACCACTACACCTTCCCTCCAGCCCAAACTCTTCCATCTTAAGTTGTTTTTGTCTGATATTCTTTTGCAGTGATGAGCAAGGTAACTAATGCAAGCCCCAACATAACTAAGTGGAATGTATGGCCCTGGGCTGAACCCGGGGTATAATGGAGATATGGGACAATCTGTGAATTCTAATGGGATCTGAGGATTAGAAAAATAATCTTCTCCCAGTATCAACTCCCTTCTTTTAAAGATTGCACATAGGTACATGGGAAAGTGTCCTTAAAATCCATCACTGCAGCCTACCTTTCAAAGGCTTAGTGAAAACTAATTACACATATACATAAATAGAAGCTACAATAGGGCATACTGACATGAATTCTTTGTAACTGGTATAAAGAAGACAGTTGTGCTGTTCTTGCAAATTTTCTCTAACTGTGAAATGATTCAAAATTAAAAAAAAAAATTCAATCACACCAGCCAATCCCCATCAGGCCCTTATGCCTCTAACTGTCCCTCAAGTCACATTTCTATTCCTTTTCTTTCTTTCTTTTTTTCCATTCCTTTTCTACTCAAAATGTTTTTACATACTGTTTCCCCTTTGGAGAAAGTTCTCTCTGCTTCTCTCTCTACCATCCAGGTCTGAGTTTAAGTATCACTTCTTCAGAAAAGCCACCGTCCCCCAGAGTAGATCAAATTCTTTGTCATAAGGTCATAGTCTACATTTTTTAGGTGATTATCCACTTACTATCCCATCTCCTCCACTAGCTATAAGCTCTGAGATCTGCTAGCTTTTCTTATTTTCCACTATCAGGGCCAACACCCAGTTGCAAGATGGGTTTCAACTTCAGATACTTAATCTACTATCAAATAAATGAATTTTAATATTTTATTCCCACCACCTAATTTTTCCCACGACCTTGATCTTGAAACCTTAGTTTTAACAAACACAATACTATTACAGGGAAATTACGCCCACAGAGGATGAGGGCTGCTATATTTAAATCTAAGCAAACAGGACAAATTGTGTATAGTACTATGTAAAATGATGACCCTAATGACTGCTGTCAGTAATTGGGACTATTTCCATAGTACGGAAAAGATTTTTAAAAAGTGAAATCGGGAGTAATTAATTTCACATAATAGTCACACTGGGACTTACTGTGAGATCTGATGCTAATGATATATTTCTTTTCTGTAATTAATTTTTACATGCAGTCCTGAGGGCTCCCCACCACCTTCTTCAGAACAGCTCCTGGCTCAGCATTCCTAGCTCTCCTACCTTCGGCTAGCCTTCCTGTAAAGACAGGGGATACACAGAGAACTAGAAATAGATACATAGCCAAACCTCAGTTAGACCAGTGATTTCCTGTTCAGGGAGGAAATTACAGTAATTAATATAAGCATGAGTGCATGTTGGCATTGGTATGCTGTTCTCCAAAGTTTCTAAAGGTAAGAAAGCATAAGACTCAGGGAGACAGACAGTATTCAGCAAAGAGAAAAAAAGAACAAGACATCCCAGTTAAATCTCACCACTCCCCATCTACTAGGCTGACAAATCACTTTCTTTTTCTTGGTCTCCCTGTCCCATTTGTTCAATGTGGGCAGCACCAGAAAGGAGGGGCGAGTCAGAAGGCTCATGGCTATCACAGTGAGAAAACTCCTGGTTATAAGGCAAATCTTGATAGGAAGCACTTGCGATGGTTGGTCCTTGTCAACTTTCTGGGTTAACAGTTGTCTAGGACTGGGGAACCCAGGATGTGTATAGCACCTACCAATAGCCTGGTGGCTTGGAAAGAAGTCAGAGGAAGGCAGCATGTGTGCAAGCCCTTCTTTCTGAGTGTGTCCATGGCTGCTGTTGTCCACTAACATCAGACTCGAATGTCTTTGGCCTTTCAATGTGGACTCAACAGCAGCAATCTCCAGGAATCCTCAGGCCTTCAGCACCACATTGGGACTGCTGAGGCTTCCAGGTTTGTGGATTGAACAGCCACTATGTACTATGCATTACCAGTGTTCAGATGGCTATTATTGGCCTACCCAGCCTGTGCCAGGCACACCTATCTTATACAGGTTCTAGAGAACCCTGACCACCACAGAAACTATAGCGCAGGTCCTCTTCTTCCTGACTCACCTCTGTCTAGGCCTATCTTGTAAACAAATTATCATTGAATAAATCATATTTAAGAACCTATATCAGGCATGAGGGTGTTATCTCAGTGGTAGGGTGTTTGCCTAGCATGCATGAGGGGCTTCCAACCCCTGTGTTTCAATTAGTTTTCTCATTGATGGACAACCACTCAACTAAAAGCTGCTTATGGGAGGAAAGGGTTTATTTCAGGCTTACAAATTCCTGGAGAACACCATCAATGGTGGAAGAAGCTAGCTCACTTCCATAGATCCAAGCAGAGAGACACCATGAAACAGCCAGCAAAAAACAACAGCACAAACAGCCAGAGCATCAAACTGCTCTATACACATATTGGGGCTCAATTCAAGATCTGCCCTCAAACACCTTAGGGCTAGAATCCAACATGTACCCCCTAGTGACATGCCCCTTGTGGTAGGAATCTGCCTGCTAGGGGCTCAAGTTGCAAGCTCTATTTTAATAAAACACCTGAGTCTATGGGGCCATACATTCAAATTATCATGCTAAAAGTACTGCACCCTGCATTGCAAAACCTCCAACCCAAATAAGCAGCATATACAAATCCTCACACAAAGCATCCAACATCATTTTTTCCTCTTAATTTTTTCTTCCATATTCATAAAAAAGGATATTTTAGAACCAGTTTTACAACCTATGAGTAATGGCCAAATACACAAAGTGAGGGCAAAGTGCCTATTCTTCAAATTCCAAGGAGCAGACTGAGTCCTCAAGACGGGCATAAGGAGAAACACGGGATATGTGTAAGTGGCATGTCTGTGGGTCAGAGAAGTTTCCTGGGGAGATGGTAGAAAAACCAAAGTGAAGAGTGGTCTGCCTAAAGCAAACACTGGGGACACAGACACTAACCTCGAAGCCAGGTATGCAAGAGCTCTGCTCACTTCTACCACACCAGGTGACTTGGATTTTCCATACTTTGACCCCACATCAGAACTTTCCCTGAAACAAAGGCCTGCTGACTTTATCTGATGATTATCCAGTCCCTACAGCGGTCTGTTCTGGCCTGTTCTCCCTTGATGATGACAAACCCACAAAGCCACACCTGAGGGTAGCCACCACAGTAACAGTCCACTCAGCTTCCTCTACTGTGGGAAGGTTCTTGTGAGAAAAGACTCCACTTTTAACCTCTGTGTCCTGGCCACACATACACAGAAGCACTCAGCAGGTGTTTTCAAGGAATAGAAGCCTGAGGGGTCACTGTATTAGTGAACTTCTTGTTGCTATGACAAGATGCCATACCAGAAGCATCTTAAAAAGCACTACTTTGGGCTTACAGTTCCAAGTTTACAGTCCATCAAGGCGGGGAAGGCATGGCATCATGAGCTGATCCTATTCAGTCCACAGTGAGGAAGCAGAGCAGATGCTCAGCCAGCTCTCTCCTTTTTTATGGTCCAGGAACCCAGCCCATGGGATGGTGCTATCTACAGATAGGGTGAGTCTTCTCACCTCCATGAATCTAATCTATAAAATCCCTCACAGACATGATAAGAAATTTGTTTCCATGGTGATCCTAAATCCTGTAAAGTTGACAGCCAGAGATTAACCATCACAACATTTTACATTGTGCTTTGACAACCTGTTCTTTTCCCCCTGTGTCATCCTGAGATCTGTGCTCAAGTTCAACAAAAGTATACCTCTGTTGCTCTGGACCGTCTTCCCTGATGACTCACCCAAATCCCTCTTCCTACCCACTCAGCTATGAATGATGGGCAACTAGGAAAGGGCTAGGTGCAGCAGTCCTGCTGCCAAATGGAATGGACACCTCTTCCTCTTCTTGCGGCTCAGTCTCCCCTGGCCATAGCCTATTGATTCATATCAGCTGTGGTTCTGCCAAACACATGGCCCCCACTGTCTTCTCGCCCTTTCTGTGTTGTTTCTGATTTCCTAGTTAAGCAGCCACACACAGACTTGCATGCTGTGTGACTTTCATTCTGTGAGCATTAGCATGTTCCACTTCTTTTCTCTCAAAACATCAACTTCTGATAGTAAAAGTCCCTCACTTAAACTCCACTGATTTAGTTTTGTTAATATATAGATGGAATGCATTGGAGTGCTTATTGAAGAAAACTTCTTCTACATTCCCCTGGCAGGTGATGGGGGGCTCCTCCAGCTGGGGCTGCGCTGGGGCTCAGAGGCACATGAGAAAGAGGTGAGAACATGCAACATTGGAAACTTTTCAAGATGTGGGCAGTTACTTCACCAAAGTTTCCTGCTAAATGCAGAAAAAGAAAGACTAGTAATTAGAAAGGACCATACATATGGGACACACAAAATAAATCCTGACTTATTACATTTGGCCTCATTTTTTCTGGGCAGCTCTCTGTCACAGGGATATGTGTGCTTGTCCTGGAGGAAGGGTTCCTAAGAAGCCAGGCAGAGCTGAATCCATTTCCATTTTTAATTTTGTCAATATGCTTTTCTTAGTATGTCAATTTTAGACAAAGCTCATCATATTTTTTTTTTTTTTTTGAGGTAGAGTTTTGCTATAGCCCAGGCTGACCTGGAATTCACTATGTAGTCTCAGGGTGGCCTCAAACTCACGGAGATCCTCTTAACTCTGCTCTCAAGTGCTGGGATAAAGGTGTACACCACCATGCCATACTCATCAATTTTTTTTTAATGTGAGGAAAGCAGGAAAGTAAACCAAACTCTAGCAAAGGGGAGCTGGCTGTAATATTCCTAAGCTTGCCTCCAATAACAATTCTCCTCCATTGAATCTCTTCTTTTCAGTGAGTCTCTCTTCTACTTTTATGTCATCTCTTTTTTTTTTCTTATTATTATGAAGGTCTTCTGTAGGTAGCATCAGGCACTGTGAAGTCATGAATATCCAGGACATTTTGTGTTTGGAAGACAGCATTATAAGCAGTTCTCCCCTTCTTTTGGCTCTTACATTCTTTCCACCATCTCTTATGCAATGGACCCTAACCTTTAGAGGGTGTGATAGAGATGTCTCAGTGCTGAATACTCCACTGTCACTTCTTCTCAGTACCATGGAGACTAATGAGTCATACCAGTGGTCACTACCATCTGAAAAGAGAAGTTTCTCTAAGCAAAAGTGAGAGCTGCATTAGTATATGGGTATAACCATAAAAAGTAAAGCTCATTAATTTTGCTTAAGTTGAAACCTTAGGTCTAATTCATCTAATCAATGCACTTCTACAAGCCAAGACAATGAATAACACATTTGAAGGAATAAGAGTGACTTAAATTAGGGGTGTTTGGAGGAGCTCTTTAAGAGGGAGTAGTAAGAGTCCCTGTCAACATGCCAATCTGTCCCAATTAAGCTAAGCTTTCTGAAATTCTTCATATCAGGCAGTAGGCTTTTCCTCTGAGAGTTTTGGGAGACATTGGTTAAGAGTTTGTGATTGGGTATGTGTGAGGGAATGCAGAAGTTGGTGCTACATTCCACTGGCTTCACTAGTTTGGAGAATGGGCCTGGCCTGCACTGTGCTTGGTATATACCAGCAACTGGGACCATGTGATAGATGAATGAATGGGTAGGTGAATGGAAGGCAGGCAGGAAGGAAATAAGGAAAGAAGGAAGGAAGGAAGGAAGGAAGAGTAAGATCTACAAATGGACAAACTTTCCATTTTCATTTAGATCTGAAGTTCTTTCTCACATCTAGGTTAGACTTAATGAATGATAGGTCAACAAGTAGGGTATAAAAAAGAAAACTTTTGTAAGATATAAGTCAAAGCCTCTCTAATACTAATAGTTTTAATACAGATGTGTAAACTTACTGATGGGGAGATTCTGTAACTTATGACACGTTCCAGGGTACCATATTGCCCTTGAATCTGAGGTTCCAGCTGAGCCCACACTCTGACCTTTGAGAAACAGACTAAACAAGTTAGAAGACTTCTGTCTAGGAATCTCAAAGGGCAAATGATGACTCATGCACTAAAATACCCCAACACTCAAACATGGAGCCCACACAAAAGTTTGAGAAACAAGTCAATAAAAATAAAAGTATATGACCCTATGGATTCAGCTTGTGATATTAATGTTCCTAAAATGAACACAGTTTAGAAAAAAGCTATCAGAAGAAATACAATGCAAGCCACACCAGTAATTTTTAAAAATTTAGAGGCCATGGTTAATATAATCTTGGTCATCTGTTTTATTTTAATCAACATATCAAATATCATTTTTACATGTAATAAATATAAAAATAGTGGTGGGATAGTTTATATCTTTTTCCCTACCAAATCTTTTGAAATATAGTATGTATTTTATCCTTATGACATATCTCAGCCTGGGCTCACATTTCAGGGTCTCAGTAGCCACTGTGTGCACATGCACAGAAAGACAGATGAACATACTCATAGTGTGTATCAGCAAAGGAAGCAGCAGGTCTGGACCCAGAGCACACTCTTTCTGGAACTGCAGTTACTTTAGCTATGTTTATTTTCATTAGGCTCTGCCATATGGTTTGAATGAGGCTGTCACTCATAGGTATCTGTAACCCACTCCCAGGTAAGGCACCTCACTCTGGCCTCCTCATCATAAGGCACACTATAGCAGTAGCCCAAGAGGAGGACATGTGACCCAGCGAGCCAATCAGAATCCTTACCTGGGATACATATACAGGATAGGATGGGGGGAGGGGCATTTTTTCTTTTCCCAAAGGTTTCTTAGGGGTCATTCTGTGACTCTTCCTACTAGAGGTACAGGCTGTCTCAGGATGGGGCCATGGTGGATGGGCAAAGGAAAACCTTTGTTCTCAGCCAGGAGGCCTTGGCTTGGGTCTCTTCAGTAGTTCAGCTACCAGCTCCATTTCCCTGCCAGTTCTTTTCTCACTTGCTTAAATTAATTTCAGTTGAGTTTCAGCCACACCCCTCACATGGAACCTTTTTCCACCACTGCATGCCTGGACCTTGCCTCTGAGTGACCTGCCAAGCCCCAGGGGGTCCACTGTCCTCACTCCAAAGGCATCTTTTAAGTTTCATCAATGTTGTGCAGCTCCTGTCACCTCCCCAGGTCCCTACTTGGCTTTGGACCTTTGTCCTCACACCTTCATTCTGTCAACCAATGAGCGACAGAAGTGGAGCTGGTCCAGCTTGAGAAGCAGCAAGGTGCCAGACCTTGCCTTGCCACCAAGGACCCAACTGGCCTCCTTGTGCACTTCATAAAAGGCCTGTTCTGAAACACTGACCTTTCAGAATCGACTCAGCACAAAAGAAGCCTGTTCTAGCCCCAGCTTATAAATACAAGGATGACAACCCTGTCCTGTACACAGGCATGAACTTTTCATTTTCCTACAGTTCATTGTCACTTAAGGAATCTATGAACCACTCCTTGACACACTATGGAAATAAGGTCACATCTGGCCTTGACCTCATCATGGAGAATGATGTACTCAGAGAATGTTTAATAGATGTAAATATAAATTCACATACTATACTATATCTTTTTAGACACAAGATGGATTTTTGCTCAATGCTGGGTACTTGTCAATTCTTTCTTTAGTTCAAGACTTGTTCTCTCTTGAACAAATCTCAGACAGAATTGGAGTGAACTGCATTCATCTATTTGAACAATGCATTCCAACAACAGCACCATATTTACTGTAGTAATAATCGACAGTGTTAAGAATTCTTAAATAGCTCTCAAAAGGTCCAAAAGAGTGTAGACAGGGCTTCTTCATTCCACTACACATGATAGAGTTTATAAGATTGGTCATTAAAATCCATGATTAAAATTGTTCTTGCTCCCCCTTGGAAGTTTGATATGCTAATTAACACTTCCTGTTTTAAATGACATGGAAAGATAATGAATGCAATTCATATTGAGCTATTAGTTGCTTTTTTTTTTTTACCCACTAAATTCCCCTGCCCAGGAACTAATGCCAACCTATCTGTGACTGTTAAACTTCATTATCAACTTGCCTAGGAGATTAGTAAAGCACACCTCTGGATGGGTTTGTGGGTATGTTTCTAGAAATGGTTAGATCACAAGGGCTCTGACTGAATGAGTGGTTTAATATATTGATAGGTTCACATTATGATGGCATTATTGGGGGTTGGTGACAAGCATGATGTGAGGTCTGGTTGGAGGAAGCAGGTCACTGAAAGAGGGTGGCTGGGTCTATATTTACCCTGTTCCACTCTTCATCATGTCTACTATGATATAAATTGTATTTTTTTCTCTGCTTTCTTTATCATGATGTGAACTATTCTTGCCTCTTTCTCAGTGAACTGACAGACTTTGAAACTGTGAGCCAAAATAAATAATTCTTCCCTTTAAGATTTTTAAGTCAGGCATTCTATCACAGTGACAAGAAGGCTCACATATAACTTGTCTGATGCTTCAGGATAAGGTGGACCACAAAGGTCCAGGTGTTCTACTTTGCTCCTTCCTTCATATAGCTTTGAAGAGTGTGGGACAAGAGGCAGTGAGTTGACCTTCTCCACAATGTAGAGACAGTGATCAGAGATCAGGGGGTGAATTCTCTCTTTGTATTTTACTCTCACATGCATCTTTCTATCTTCTTTCTTGCCTAATTTCAGCCTACTTTGGCTGGAGAATGACAGGTGTGCAGCCTAAATGGGTTATCTTGCATTTATGGATGCAAGCAACTGTAATATAGGGCTCTGTTCTTACAGCGGTGGGTAGAACTCTGAGGGGAAAATTCTTACCTCAGAGTGGCCAGGACACTCATTTCTAGAGGTTTGTCAATACTCCTTTTGCTGAGGAGCCCAAGACAAGTAATGTAACTTTCCTGAGCCTTGCTCTCTTTTCTCCAAAGTTGAAGCACAACTATACCAGATTGGATCGCTACTGAGATAAGGACCACCTGAGATAAGACAAGGCTCCCAGACCTTCCTCCTTAATCAGGGTCTACCTGTGGTAGGTTCTCACTTTACTTTTTCTCCCATCACTATACACCAGTTTTGAGTGCTTTGCCACCCCTTTCCCCATATAAATAATACCAGCTGGGAAAGTGGGCACACGCCTATAGTCTCAGAATTTGGTAGCAGAAGATCACTGTGAGCTTGAGGCCAGACTGCTTTACAAAGTGAGTGCCAGGCCAGTCAGGGATACATAGCAAAGTTGTATAATAATATGCTACAGCAACAACAAAATAAAAAACCAAAACACTCATTCAAATACTCAGAGAACTCAAAAAATGAAAACTAAGTTTGAGGGTTGATGGTATTGTTCAGTGGCCTTGGCTCCTTTCCCAATAGCATGAAATCAATCAATCAATCAACTAAAATTTTTTTTAAAGGTTCAATCTTCTATGGACTCCAGACAATCACTAGTAACATTTGTGTTTTCTTTCATTGTATGCAGTGGAGGTAGGCTGTAGGTATAATGTTGTATATTCACCTTTTCACTCAGATCTTCATGCACTTCCATTGTTCCTGTGCAGTCCTATGAACACCGCCATGTACAATGTGATACAAGAGTCCATCCAGAGGATGCTCAGGACTTCTAACCACACCAAGCCTTTCAGACTTCCATCTTGGCTTTCAGCTTTTTGCAGTACACATGACTCTGGTTAGCAAGGCCTTTGCTTCCCCTGGGCTTAGTCCCTGAAGAGAAGTCCCCAAAGTTGAATATTGAGGTCCAGGGTTATGAACATGTCCAGGGCTATACTTACTTGTACTTCACATGGCTTAGTCAGTATGTACAACATCTGCAGCACAGTGGAGACTCCATTTCACATTTTTGTTCTTATATTTGGCATTTTTATTCTTATATTTTTAATGGTGGTAAAAAATATGTAACATAAAGTTTTCCCTCTTAACTGTGTTTAAGTATGCAGTTCTGTAGTGTTAGGCACATTCACACTGTTGTGGAATCTACCTCCAGAACCTTTTAATAATACAAAACATAAAATCAGTACCCATCCTCCACTCCCAGCTCCTGGCAACCAGCATTCTATTTTCTGTGTCTATGAATCTCACTGCTCTAGGGAAAAACAAGTGGGATCATGGAGTATTTGTCTTTTGTGACAGGTTTATTTCACTTAGCATAGTGTCCTCAAGGTCTCTTCCTGGTATAGCATGTGTTAGGATTTCCTTCCTTCTGAAGGCTGAAAATGCCAGATTGTAGCTACAGCACTGTGTTTCTGCAAGCACAGAAACTTGGGTGGTTTCTACCTTTCGGCCACGGTGTCTAGCAGCCAACAGAGGAAGAGCGATGTACATCCTTTTAACATTTTGGGTGATAGTCTGATTGATGGAAAGTGATTTCACTGTTTGATTTGCACACCCTTCACTTCCATTTCCCTGTTAACCTTACATCATTTATCTTGTGTGTCCTCACATGAGCAAACACCCTCTGTGAGAGAAGTGGGTGGAGTCCCACACTTTAACATGCTGGAGAGTTGGTGGAAGATAGGAACCTATATTTGTGAGCTAAAATTGAGAAACTTGTAATCATAGTTTTCAAATCTTTCTCTGGAGTTTTCTTTATATAAAGATTTTAATTCTTTTTTAAAAATATGGAATGCATCTCTTTTATTTTGATGTCGTGATCTTTCCCTCCTCTTATGATGGTCTTGTGTAGGTAGTGTCAGGCACTATGAGGTCATGGATATTGAGGCCATTTTATGTCTGGAGGGAGCACGTTGTAAGGTGTCCTACCCTTCCTTTGGCTCTTACATTCTTTCCACCTCCTCTTCCGCGTTAGACCCTGAGCCTTGGAAGGTGTGATCGAGATGTTACTCGGTACTCTAGTCACTTCCTTCCAGCACCATGATACCTTCCGAGTCATCCCAAGGTCACTGCCATCTGAAAAGAGAAGACTCTCTACCGAAAGTGAGAGTAGCATTAATATAAGGGTATGAATATTAAGAGAAGTGCTTACTGGCTAGTTTGATAAGCATAGTATATACACTTATCCAGAATCAGCAGATGTTACATCCCTATGACTCATGACAGTCCCTGTTTTAAGTTTTCAGTATCAGGGAGGGGATATGATGGAGAATGGAATTTCAAAGGGGAAAAGTGGGGGAAAGAGGGTATTACCATGGGATAATTTTTATAATCATGGAAAATGTTTTAAAAAATTGAGGAAAAAATAAGGTTAAAAAAATAAAAGAAAAAATAAAAATATGGAATGCTTCATGAATTTTCATGTCATATATGAGCAGGGCCCATACTAATTTTCTCTATATTGTTCCAGTTTTAGTGTATGTGCTGCTGAAGTGAACACCTAATTTTTTTCTGAGAATATCTTCTAAAAGTTAACTGTCTTTACATTTTAATTTTGTTGTTGGTCTTGTTTTGAAAGAAGATCTTATGTAGCCTAGACAGAAGCTCACTATATAGCTGATGATGGCCCAGAACTCCTGATCCTCCTGCCTCTGTGTCCAAAATGCTAAGATTACAAGCATGCACTACAACACCATGCTTAAATGTATTTTTACAGGTTATAGAAGTCTAACTGAAATCTGTTGATACTTTCTTTGTGATTTCTTTTTGTTCTTATATTCTAGAAAAATTCTTTCTTCTTTGAGTTTCACAAATGTTTCTTTTTCTACTTTCTCCTTAAAAATACAAACAAACAAAAGAAAGAATGTCATTGTAGATTGGTCTGAATTTTAGTTGACTATATAGGGTACCATGAAGATGTAAAGTTTCAGATTTGGTTTGTACAAGTCTTTCCTGAACATTTTCCTGAAACGCTTTCCTGAAAATCACCTTCCTCCCAGTGACTCCTGATGCTTCTTTTAGAATGTATAAAATTCTTAGAGACAACATTACCTCCGATGGGGTCGGAACCTTGTCATGTTCAATTTTCTTTCTTCTTGCCAACCTCCTCTGGATTTTTCCAGAACCTCTTGTTACACACGCTAGCTCTGAAACTTACTGGTATCTGAGACCTTCTACAACCTTACTTTAGAGTAAAGAATTTAACAATTCAAATGTCTCCAAATAGACAATTAGAAAATACACTCTGGCTTCCAATATGGTAAGATTATACTTCACACTTTGTAATAATGTGATTAGGATTTAGTTAAAACTGAAGGCACCCTAGATTTCATCTAGCAGGAGTTCTGTCCCTATGAGGAATCACTGACCCAGGGGGTGAAGCCACCTGTCCACATTCCTGCCGCTAGTGCACGGCCGGGCTGGAGCTCACAGTCTCCCTGTTTACTCACCATGACCTGCAGCTATGATCTCTTACTCAGGACTTGCTGGTGTTGCCATTAGGTAAGGACAGTTTTATTTAACAAACTATTTAGGTCTCTTAGTTGATTTTACTCACATACTCTGCTGCACGAACCAACACAGCCAGCTAGCTACCTTCCTATGCCAGAGGAGAGGGAGGTGACTTTAAGCTCAAGTACGACATCACTATAGAATAAGCATTTCCAGAATCATCCACCTAGATGCATTTATCTTGCTCAGAGAAAACTATTTGGGGAAAGCAAAATGACTTCCTTCCTCCTTGCAGCCAGCCTATATACTCTGGTGTACCTACATGCCAGGAAACCCATGTTCCTTAGAGGAAGCAAGGAAAGAGAGAGGCCTCTACCTGCTGTAGTGGCTCCCTTGTGCTGGCAGTCCTTCCCACCACAGGCTGAACCCCACTTTAGAGCCTGGAGGACACAAGGTACAGAGGGGATCAGAACAATTGGGGACAAACACTAATAAGCTTTTCCTCAGGTGGAATTACTTTCAACCAGTCCACAATCTAGAGTAGAAAGGGTCTTGTACACGGAGAACTTTGTTGACTATGTAAAGATTAAAACTACTATTCCCAGCTGCATATATTCACTGACTGAAGACTTTCCAGCTCACTGCTCTGAAAGCAAGTAGCTCTCAGATACTCGCTTATTATAGCTGAGAAAACATACTGCTTTGACCTGTACTGGCACAAGTGTACTCTATCCTTCAAAGGGGGCCTTAGAGAAGCAGAATAGCCCCTCAATATGGAAGTGAATCTTTTATGGTGCCCTGGCTAGCTCATGCCACATGTAGAAGGGATGTGAACTTCCAGAAATTCTCCTTTCCCTGACCACCTCCTTCTTTCAATCTTCCCTTCTGTTTAATGGATCCCAGAGAAGCAAAACCTCTGGCTGTGATTTCAATTCTGCCCCTCCTTGTTCCTGTGAAACTTCCAGCGGGCGCTGTCCTCCTAACTACAGCGCAGTCAGTACTTCTAGAACACCACTCACATGATCCTGGAAACCACACCCTACACAGCAAAACGGGACTTGGAAAGCAGGACCAGCATTACGCTGAGGATGCTCATGACTTTGTAACCAGGGTCTTCTCAAGATCAGGTCCAATCCTACTGCAAACACAAGTCTGGTCGTATCTTCCCAGGGTCCCCTATATAATATGCTATGTGCTATCTGTCCTGGGCCTCTACTTCCTCCTTTAAGGGGAAAGACCTAAAGACATTCTCTCCTAAATGACTCCAGATTAGTTAAAGTTAAAAATAGGGCTCATATCACCTTTCTTCTTTGATGACTTTTCTTTTTCTCTTTGTGTTCTTCTCTTTTATTTATTTGCAAGCAAAGAGGGGGGATGGGCACATCAGGGCCTCTTGCCACTGGAAACAAACTCCAGATGCATGTGCCGCTTTGTGCATCTGGCTTACATGGGTACTGGGGAATCAAACCCAGGCTATCAGGCTTTGCAAGCAAGCACCTTTAACTGCTTGAACCATCTGTCTAGCCCCTGTGTTCTTTTTTAAACACAAAGGGAAAACAGTCCAAGGATCTTTAGCTTGTAGCTTCCATGTCCCTCAATAAAATTGAAGTGGATCTTGAGGCCACTTAATCAGCCACTGCTTGTGTGAAAAAATATAGGTCTTTCTTCGCCCTTCTTGGCTCTTTGCTAAGGGTCTTCAAAGACTGTTAGGCATTTCTGATTACTAGTAAGATCCACACCTAACATGAACACATGGGAGAAATATCATCAGAAGATTTCAAGTCTTACAAACATCACACCCTGCGGAGCAGCCCCTGGTAGGCCCATGGCTTTAAAAGTTAATTTACTTTTGTATTAATACACTTGTTTACTTTTACTGTGGGAAAATATTCATCATATGAATCTTACCACTTTTAAGAGGTGGTTCAGTGGCATTAAATATTCCTAGAGTTCTATTTTTTTCAATTATTTATTTATTTATTTGAGAGCGACAGACACAGAGAGAAAGACAGATAGAGGGAGAGAGAGAGAATGAGCGCGCCAGGGCTTCCAGCCTCTGCAAACGAACTCCAGACACGTGCACCCCCTTGTGCATCTGGCTAACGTGGGATCTGGGGAACCGAGCCTCGAACCGGGGTCCTTAGGCTTCATAGGCAAGCGCTTAACCACTAACCCATCTCTCCAGCCCTAGAGTTCTATTTTAAAAGAACTACAAGATAAGTCGATAGTCATAAATTATCTTTAGCACTATTATCCTCTTTGTCCTTTTTGCCTGTCTTCAAGTTTGGCACTATGGAGAACAGCAGCAGCACATTGGCCCCAGTTTAGGTCAAGACACAAAAGAGAATGTAATGGTCAGTGTTTCACATATTCCAAGACCTTAAAGGGTTCTGAGTTAAAGGACACACAGCAAATGATTCATTATCTTTCCAACTGTATGTTTTGGAGAAACTACATGCAACAAGACACAGCAGAACCTTCTATGGTCAATGTAGGCTCAAATTGGATAACCAATGGCCCTGGTCCAAAGAGGTTACATGCTATGAACCTTTCTGGGTCTTAGTTTGTGGTATGTTTTGAATGTCCCCAAAAAACTCATATTGAAATTTCTTTATCATTCTAATAGTACTAAGAGGTAGGACCTCGGGCTGGAGAGATGGTATTAAGCAGAACCTTACCTTGGGCTAGAGAAATGGTTCTGCAGTTAAGGCACTTGCTAGTATAGCCTAACAACCTGAGTTTGATTTCCCTGTACCCATGCAAAGCCAGATGCACAAAATGGCATATGCATCTGGAGTTCATTTCCAGCATCTAGAGGCCCTGGTGCATCCATTCTCATTCTTATTCTCTCTGTTTCTGTCTCTCTCTGCATGGTGGTGCATGCTTTTAATCCCAGCCCTCAGGAGGCTGATGTAGGAGGATCACCATGAGTTTGAGGTTTGCCTGAGACTATAGAATGAATTCTAGGACAGCCTTGGCTAGAATGAGACCCTATCTTGAAAAACAAACAAAATAGAGGTAGGACCTTTAAGATGTGATTAGGTCATGAGGATTCCATGCACTGCCATGGAAGTAGGTTTCAGATCAAAGGATAAGTTTAGGGAGTTCTCTGTCTCAGTGGTCACTTGTCTTTCTACCTTCCAACATGGAATGATGTAATCAAAAGGCCCTAACCAAACAGCACCATGGCCTTGAACTTGTCAGCCTCCAGACTATGAGCCACAAAAGCATCTATTGTTTATTATTTACTTAAGTCTTTAGTCTTCTGTTATGCAGCAGAAAATGGATTAAGACAGTTTTCAAGTTATAAAGTGAGGACAATGTGATTAGTTGATGCTTAATATAGTCAAAGCATTTCCAATAGTGAAAGGTATAAATAAGTCTTTACTAAATGAAAAACATTACTTCTGAAAGGCCCAGCAAACAAGACATTTCAGGCAAAGGACCTACTAATAAAGCATTTTTATTTTGTGCGCTATATCACAAAAAACCTTATTCTTAGAATTCATAAAATACTTTAAATAACTTAAGGACATGAATAATTGTTCTTTCAGTGACAAAAATAAATACTCCTTTTTAACTTAAAAAAAGGCTTTTTGTTATTCTTGGTAGTCAATGGCATGAGAGTTGTTATTAGGAGGAAAAAAATCTTGACAGCTTTGAGTTAACTCCTACACACAACGGATGTCATTTAATTTAAAAGTACAAACACACACAAAGGAAAGAGAACTGTCTTTTAAAAACCATCCTATCTTCAAAAATTGCAGATGTCTTTCAAAACCCTACATAATATTTTTAGAGTTTATTTATAGAGCTTAAATACTTTAAACACATTTCGTGTAAAACTTAATTCTTTAAGCTGAGAACTTTTTTTCATATATTCTAGAAAAATAAAAGACTTCGCTGTGTCCCTCGATTATCAGCAATGTTGCTACCTAAGAATTTTCCTTGATGTCAAAGCAAATACCCAGGAAGCATACAAACAAAGCCCCCTGGATTTTCACCTTCATAGCACCCCGAGTAACCTCGTAGTCATGGTGCCATGTTCCCCTCCACCATCTGGTAAGGGCACAGAGCCAAACTTGTGGCTACAGCTTCTATGCATCTCAGACCATGACATACCTTGGTCAGGGAAGCGCTGACATTTATTTTATTGGGCTGGCACAAAGAATTCACTGAAGAAGGAGTCAATTTGCTCTAGAAATTCCAGCCTAGTTAGAATGGTCCATTCCTGGTCAGAGTTGACTCTGATGTTGAGGACTATGTCAAGGCTGTAAGGTGGTACTCCAGGGAAGTTTTCATTTGGGGGCATTCTTGGACAATGTAGACAAACAGTCATTGTCGCAGATGGACTAAAACCTGGGTGGGCCTGACACAGCTTCAAAAAACAGCTCAGCCTTCAGAGAAGCAATTCTCTCAGATAGACTCCATACCTTTAAAAAAGGCATCTAGGCTCTCATAGCACACAAAATATGAGGAGTCAGCAAACTCTGTGGCCCTCTGCATAGCTGCCCACCAGAGCCGACATCAAGTAGCCCAGGTAAGTGATCACACATAGTCTGGATGCCTGTTGTCGCCCAGTCTACTTTTCCATGGCCTGCCTACCTGACTGGGAGCAGCAGTTTGAGCTGGCAGTAGGAGACTACATACACACATGGGCCACATGCAGACCAGAACCCCTACTGTGGTCTGTAGCAACCAGCCCCGGAGACGAAGCCTTTATCTACAGAAAGCAGCCCAAGAGGCCAGCCTGTCCTGTGCTCTACTTGCAGGACTCAGACCACTATCCCTAACAACCTGGGAGAACAGGCAACAACCATGAGCCCCAAATGTCTGGACCTTGATAAAGTGCAAGCTGCTGGATGACCTACCTTTTGTTCCTGATTCCGATTTAGGGCCAACCAACAGAAACCAAGCCGGAGCTCCTGGCCAATCATATCCCTTGCTCCTTTCTAGTTACTCCTCCATATCTCCAGTAAGGAAACGCCTGAAACTTTCCCTTTCTTCTACTATGAGCTTTCCTCATTTCTCTGTCACTGAGCCTCTGCTGTGGGCAGGCCACAGTGGCTGGCTGCAGTGTGCCGAGTATTTTTTTTTAATTTATTTTATTTATCTTCACAAGACAAAGTTGCTCCTGCCTTCCTCATTTTTGTCTATTTCTTTTTCTCACCAAAGTACCAAAGAGAGTGTAACTAATTCCAAAGGGGAAAAAAATTGCTCTGGAAAAGATGGTACCACATATGAGCAGTGTGCCCCACCCCAAAACAGTCTCCCTCTTGCTTTCAGGCAGTGTGTCAATCACCTGGAAAGTATCCATAGTAATAGTCACCGGTTGGACAGGTAAGTGAAAAAGAAAAGCTACTAATTCTGAGTATGTTTCAGACCATACCCAGACAATTGCCCATCAATGTTACAACCTGCACCTTTTATGCTTGCAAAGTCAACAGAGAAATATTCATAACCATGTCTCTTCAGCATAGCTGGAGGTAGAATGAGCAAAGAAAAGTGAAGTTTTTCCTTTTTTTTTTTTTAAGAGATGAAGTCTCATATAGCCCAAGATTGCCTCAAAGTCATTAAATAGCTGAGAATGAACGTGAACTTGAGCTCTCCTGATTTTCAGGGCTGTAATTACAGGTGACTCTCCATGCATGGTTTTATGCTGGGTTGAAGACCAAACCCAGGACCTTTGCATGTTAGGCAAGCATTCCACCAACTAAGCTGATTGCCAGCTTTAAAAGTAAACTTTTTAAATGAGTGAGAAAGAAAGAGAGAGAGAATTGGAGTACCAGGGTCTCTAGCCACTGAAATCAAACTCCAGATGCATGTGTCACCTTGTGCACATGTGCAACCTTGTACACTTGTGTCACGTTGTGAATCTGGCTTATGTGGGATCTGGAGAGTTGACATGGGTCCTTAAGCTATGCAGGCAAGCACCTTAACTGCTAAGCCATCTCTCCTGAGGTGAACATCTGCGTAGCATTTACATATATTTATTTCTTTTAGTTCTTTAAAACTTATTATTCCAAGCATGAGATATATATTTCAAAAGGATTATTAAGATACTTGCTGGTCAGAGAGCCTAGCTCTCTAAATATCCGGTGTAAAGTCCTGCTAAGGTTTGAATGCATCTGCTAAAGTTCATTTGTTGAAAATAATTCCCAATGCAACAGTGCTGTGAGGCGGGGCCTAATAAGAGAGCACAGAGTACAACAGCAGCAAGGAGCTATAGCCACTGATTAAAGCTTGAGCGAAGCAGACTTTGGACTTTGATCAGAAAATGTACGAAATTCACAGATGAAGCTGATGAGCTTGGAAGACTGATGCTGGCTTTCCCACACCCTTAGCAAGAGCTTAGAACTGAGTCATTTCAGAAAATTACATGTATGTCTCTGTAAAAGAATCCAAATAGTCTTTGTAAAACCTGGCTATGGAAGTACTGAGTGTGTCTGCTGGAAGAAAGACTGTGCCACATGGACCCTGACAACGAAGCGGGGCTGTGCCAACCTATCATCCTACACCCGCAAAGGCAGCGCAATAGAAGGACAAGGTTTCCTGGGCCAGTGAGATGCCCAGTTATGTGGAGCTGCTCTGTCAGACTACGTATTCCCCGTCTTGCATGGATGGGCACTTCAGAGGCGTGAATACTGAAGAGACAGGGAGCTTCAAGTTAGGGAAGTGCTCTTTGCTAATACCCCCAGGCCAGTGGCCAGAGCAATTGCACTGCGGGCCCCATACCCAGACTAGAGGGTAAGTGAGGAGAGCTCTCTGGGTGCAGACGATGAGGCATGGATGATGGTGAGGCACGGAACACAGCGGATTTTCTCTCTGTTGATGGGCAGGACAGACTTCTTCCTCCCCTATCTAGAAAGGAAGGAAAGTAACCACTGCTCTGTGGACAGAGATGAAGTAGAAAGGGGGTCCTTATTCTGTCATTTTGGAATAAACATTTGTGGGGGCCAGGGAGCCCATGTGCCTGTCTTGAATGACCTAGAGAAATTGGCAAGGCCTGGGACTTTAACCTGTAAACATGTAAATACTGAGAGAGACAGAGCTCCTATCTTCCTGGTACCTGGGAGCTTGACTACATATGCATACATGTGTGTGCTCATGTGGATCAGTGCTTTCACATGTGGGTCTGTGCACATGAATGTGTGCACATGGTCTGTGTGTGTGTGTGTATACACATATGTATATATGCTCTGAAATATAGATACACATATATATGTATAAATATGTATACATAATATATATATATATATAGTTCCATGTGTGTGAGTGTATATTTATGAAGATGTGTGCCTGTGTGTATATATATTTGTAGGTATGTGAAAGTATGCATGTGTGTTTATATGTATGTGGTTAAGTGTGCATATATAAGCAAGTATTTGTCAGGTGTATACATGTGTTTGTGTGTACAAGGAATTCTGCAGGGAAGTCTGACTGTCAAATGTTTTGTTAGTCACTGGGCTCATCAGCTGGTCATAGCCCCCAAAATACTATCCTACACAGGTCCACAAAAAAAATCTCAGCCACACAGATAAGGATTGTGTTTGTTTTCTTTCTTTTACCTTTGATCCTTTCTTCCCAGTTTTCATGCACACACATATTCAATGTAGAAAACTTAGTGATGACACCTGGTCACTGCTTGCTTAGTAAAGATGCCAGGTGCAATTCCAGGGTCTTGCAAATACCATCTCATGGAATCCTCAGAACAACATCATGCAGCAGTTCTGACCATTATCCCCATCTCAGAGCAGGAAATGGAAGGTGCCAGATTTTAGCCACTTTCCCAAGGTGCAAAGCTGGTAAGAAGTAGAGCTGAGATCTAAATTCAGGCAGCCAACTCCAAACGCCTGCTCAGAAGCTACAAGTTACAGAACTCCCCCATGCTCGCAGATGATCCTTTTGTTTTCCACCTCTCCACAATGTCAGCTGCTCTCTTCCCTTCGTGTAGGTAGCCATCTCTAATGAATATGTTTTCAATGTTCCTTGCTCTACCACTAGAGGACCAATGACTTCACAGGCAGTTATCTCTCTGAGAGACAGAGTGGAGTATTTAACTGTAAATGCCAAAACTCAGAGCTTTGAAGGCATCAGGCTGTTATGGATTCAGACAGCTTATAGGAAAGGCTAGAGTGTGAAGTATTCAGCAGAAGGTAGGATCAGAAGGTTGGTTCTGAGGAACAGTGATGGTGAACACAATGGTACACCCTCAAAATGAACAATGCAACCTGAAAAGCTGGGTCTCTGCTGGAGCAAGTCTGTTCAGCAGCAGTATTGAAAGGCAAAGCGGAAAGATTTGATTTCTACAACAGGAAGTCCAGTAGATAGACAGCTGCCGAAGCTGACAATTTCAGGACTTAACAATTACATATTGCCATGAAACAGACATTCAAGAGGGTCTATGCAGATGCAGAGGACAAAAACTGCCCCCTTAGAAAGACAGGTGAGAACAGAAGGGTGTCCCAGGCAGCGACACAGCATGGGCAAAGGCAGAGACCTGGGAAACAGCTAAATGTCACAAATATTTGTTGTTCACATAACTCCTCAAAATATTAACTCCCTAGATGCTGGGGAGGAAAGTTTCCCTTAACCTGTTTTGTATCTATTAAGCACAAACAGTTTTTAGTCAATTCTAAGCACCATCTTAGAGAATAATTTAATTATAATTTAAGAATGTAGTATTGCTTTTCACTATTTGTTCATAGTCTACAGAAAAGTTGACTTCAAGAATTAAGCACATATGCTTAATTAAATTTGCACAAGTATATTTATTTACAGGACACAGAGCGATACCTCAACATAGGTATACAGTGTGTCATGATCAGATGAACTAATTGGCGTATCTGTTACCTCAGGCATACATATAAACACACATACATGTATCTCTTTGGGTTACAAATATCCAAAATCCTCTCTACTCTACTTTTTTTTTGTTTGTTTGTTTGTTTTTTCGAGGTAGGGTCTCACTCTAGCCCAGGCTGACCTGGAATTCACTATGGAGTCTCAGGGTGGCCTCCAACTCACAGCGATCCTCCTACCTCTGCCTACCGAGTGCTGGGATTAAAGTCTCTACTCTACTTTTTAATGAAAGAGTGAAAGAGAAAGAAAGAGAGAGAGAATTGGCTCATCAGGGCCTCCAGCCACTGCAATCGAACTCCAGACACATGTGCCCTCTTGTGTGCATGTGCGACTTTGTGTGTTTGTGTCATTGTGCAGCTGGCTTACATGGGAGCTGGAGAGTCAAGCATGAGTCCTTAGGCTTCACAGGTAAGCATCTTAACTGCTGAGTCACCTCTCTAGCCCTCTACTATCTATTTTTTTTGTTTTTTTTTTAAATATTTATCTATTTATTTGGCAGAGAAAGAGAGAGAGAGAGAGAATGGGTTCCTCCAGCCACTGCAAACTCTAGATGTATGTACCATCTTGTGCATCTGTTTATGTAGGTACTGTGGAATCAAACCTGGGTCCTTAGGCTTCACATGAAAGCCCCTTAACTGCTAAGCCATCTGTCCAGGCCCTCTGCTACCTATTTGGAAATGTTTATTTACTTGGTGTCAATCATAGCACCCTACTTTGATACAGATCATTAGAAATTCTTCCTCTTGTCCCCTGTGGACATTAACCAGCCTTTCTCCAACCCCTTCTTCAACACTCTCCCTAGCCTTTGCTAACCTCTATACTACTCTATGAGATCAACATTTTTAGCTTTTACATATGAATGACAGCATGCAGTGCCTGTCTTTCTGCAAGCACAAACATTCTTAACTGATATGAAACAAAAGATATACACATGTTGAGTCAATTTTTGATTAAGGAAGTAGAAGGAGAAAATTTGGAGAACCACAAAAATTGTGTGTATTTGATTACAAATATACATTACAATGTCCAATCATAGTTGTTTGCATGTCAAAAATCACGTTTTTATAGCAATGGAGGAAATTATCCTTTACCCATTAGTCTCAACAGTTTTCAAAGTGAGTTTGCCCTCACTCTGTCATTTGATCATCAGGAATGGAAAGTGGGCCTTGTTATCTTGGTTTCTCAAGAGATCCAGAGAAGCAAGGCATTTCCCCAAAGCTAAAAGGGACTGGAAGGGGGGAGGGTGTCTCCTGGCCCTGGTGCCTAGCTCTCTGCACCTCCAATCACTGACTATGAAAATCAGTCTTCAAGAAAAATTCATAATGCTAGGTACTCATGAAAAACACATTTTAAATCCAATTTACGTAAAAATAAGCTAAATTGGTCATGACAACTGAGGGCTTAAATGTATTTTTCTTTGATGTTGTCATCACAATCTTGGCCGTATCTCTACAATTATCAAGGTGTCTACTAGAAGATACAAACAGTAAGAAAGAAAGGATGGGGCAGAGAACCAGTGAAGAAGAGGCAGATGATAGCCTCATGCTGGACGGCTGAAGATCTGTTTCTTTTCTAGGCTCTGACGTTGCTGAGCCCAGCCTGCATTTCCTTTCTGTGACACTATGGTTCTGGCATCCTGACCACAAATTAACATCCAGCCCAGCTACTCTAGACACTGACTATGTCTAGAGGACCCACTCCTAGGGAAGCAACAAAGTCTGGGTTTTTTTTCATGGCCTCCTCATCTTAAGATTGTGCCCCATTTCCTATCCTGTAGCTGGAGGAGGACAAAAAGCCTATTTAATGAAAATCCAGTTTATCTTCAATCCTAAATGGGAAGCTAATCCCAAATACAGCCTGGGATTTCTGAGTGTTTATCAAGAGAAGACACTGCAAAAGTAGATGTAAAATGGGGCTCAAGAGACTGCTTAGTGGTAAAGGTGCTTGCCTACAAGCCAAAGGACCCAGGTTCAACTCCCCAGGACCCACCTAAGCTAGATGCACATGGTGGCACATGAGTCTGGATTTTGTTTGCAGTAGCTGAAGGCCCTGGAATGACCATTCTCTCTCTATCTGCCTCTTTTTTTAATGTTTTATTTTTTCATTTATTTATTTGAGAGGGGGACAGATAGAGAAAGAATGGGTGTGCCAGGGCCTCCAGCCACTGCAAATGAACTCCAAATGCATGTGCCACCCTGTGCATCTGGCTTATGTGGGTCCTGGAGAATCAAACCTGGGTCCTTTGGCTTTGCAGGCAAGCATCTTAACTGCTAAGCCATTTCTTCAGCCCTCTATGTACCTCTTTTGCTTTTTCTCTTTCTAAAACAAATAAAATAAAATTTAAAAAGCGGGTGTAGCCAGGCGTGGTGGTGCATGCCTTTAATCCCAGCACTAGGGAGGCAGAGATAGGAGGATCACCAACAGTTCGAGGCTGCCCTGAGATTACATAGTTAATTCCAGGCCAGGCCAGCCTGAACCAGAGTGAGACCCTAGCTTGAAAAAGCAAGCATACAAACAAACAAAAAAGTGGGTATAAGGTGGCACACTGCAGCTACACATAACACAAAGAATGGGTTGTTGGGTAAACATGGCCTGGCAGGAACAAAAGTATTCCCATGTAAGTGATCTCAGGGGCTCCTTGTTCTGCCCGAATTCAAGTGAGCCCAGTATTTTGCTTTGTCTGAACAAAGTCTCATTGGGATGTTAGATTTTACCATGGAACACTGAAGAATTTAGTTAGGATGGATGGTCATTCCTGCATATCACAGGGGTGTGTATGCAACGTAGCTTAGGAAATAGCCAAAGAGAATGGCCACCAGTTAAGCTACACTAAAAGCACTCAAAGGTGTTTTTGTTTTAATAGTTAATCCTGGAAAAATTTCCTTCAGAACTAAGAGAAGCTCTATTTTGGGACATCTAAAGAATGAAGATTCTGTCTGCCTTTTCCCCCTGACCCCTGTGGCCTGGGGACCCACACTCAGTGTGGATAGAGCTATAGCGCTAGAATCTAGGAGGTGCAAAAATCAAGGTAAGAAATGTCTGCATGTGCAGAGCTGAAGGGAAAGTGCATTTACCTGGCAAAGCCATCCTTAGTGCTAGAGTGTGGATTGTCAATGTCCCCTCAAGACCCATGTGCTTAAAGGATAGTCCCCAGCCTGGAGCTACTTGGAACATGTCCTTGAGAGGCGGTGTGGAACTCCAGTCTCCTCTTCTTTTATTTGCCTGGCCATGAAGTGAACGGCTGTCTGCATTTCCTGCTCCTACCATGTGCTGCCACAGGTCCCAAAATAGCAAGACCAGTCACCTAATAGAACCTCCAAACTGAGCCATAGTAAACCCTTCCTCTTTGTTGTCTCAGTATTGTGTTACAGTAAAGTACAGCTGCCAAACACACCTGACTTGCAAAATCGGATCTCTGTGGCACCCCTTTAGCCATTATTAATTTTACTGTGGCCCATATTATTCCATAGTTGGCCTACAGAACAAGACATCCCAACACGAACCTCCCCCAAAGTTAGCAGAGTCGGGAGGAGAACTGGATGTCCTATCTTGCCCTTAGCCAGGTAAGCAGATCTCCTTGGGAACAGTCTTCAAGAAGCAACTTGGAAAATGTTATTAGTAAAAAGTCTTTAATTCTTCATTTGATCATATTTTCCTTTATGTTACAGAGTGCTGAGGTTTGTACGCCTATGTGAGGAGACATTTTAGGATAACCCTTAAAGGTTTCTCAGAGGTACTTCTAGAGATTTCTATATAAATCAGTCAGTGGCATTTTTCTAGGCACCTTTGGCTGATACAGACCAGATGAAATGTTGGTTTGAAAACAGTACCTAGATCAAAGGTGGGTGGGCCCTAGCTTTTTGCACTCACTTCATAGTTGAGTTCCACTGAAGAAAGTTGTACCTGACTCTAAGCAAATGAGGAGAGACAGAATGAGTGTCCTGATTTAACAGTCCTCATTACTGCCACAGAAACAATTTTGAAAAGCAGGTTAGCTACTAAGAGATGGCAAGGAACAGCATAATGATTTTGCCCTAAAAAGGTTTTCCTGCAAGTGTTCCTCTTTTGTACCCTTTCACACACAGCCTCCTCCCAAGGGCTGGACGTAAGACGTCCACTAAATTGCACGCACCCAGCAGTGCACAATAACCGTATGCTCAGGAGAAGCACCCAAGCTGAAGAAGGCACACTTTGAATGCTTAATTCGTTCTAGACACACTATCTTCTTGGAAGTGGCATTTCAGAAAAAAAGGTAAATAAACACTGGCAATTCTATTTTCAGTCCCTTTATAAAGCGCTACATTCAAGCTCTGGCTCTGACTATCCTAGTGTGAGTCATTTAATTTCTCTGAGCCTCGACATCTTACATGTAAAAAAGGAAGAAAATAGCTATAAAAATGCCCTCAAGAGACTGTTGTTGAATCAAATGAGAGAAAAATATGTATGGCAATGACAAGTGAGTGCAGGTTCCTGCTCTCCCAGATAATCCCTAGACTCCATGATGCTTTTATGCTGTTTGGCTGATTATGAAAAAGATGACAAAGAGATGCCCAGAGGTGGCAGTGACTATGTCATGAGGTCAAAACTGCTGGTGTGAATCCTGTGACTGACCCTGACCTCCCGCACAGTGCCTGAGAACTCTCAACAGTGATGGAGGAGTAGGTTCAGTGTCTCGTTACACAGAGGCTGATTATGGCGACTGTAACATGCAATTCCAAATTGGCAGAAGAAGGGATTTTTGAATGTTCTCATCACAAAGCAATGATACCTGCTTGAGATGACGGATAACTGAAGTTTCCAAAGTTGATCCATATGCAGTATATAAGTGAGCTGGAAGAACACAATGACGCCCATAAAGATGTGCCTTTATCTGTCGGTTTGAAATGTTGCTAAGACAATAGGCATTTTATTCTCCATCCTAGACACAAGTTGACTCAGTTTATCTGAAAGCAGTCAGAAGTCAGACTAGCTCTGAGATGGTTCCCAGTGGGAGAGTAGACAGTCTTATCCAACCTTGTCCTCATTTCTCCCTGTACCTGCTTGTCTCCAGAACTCTGACTTCCTTATCTTAGTCTCCTGTCAGAACAGATTGTGGACAGCATGCAAGGAGATAAGGAGAAGCAGGGCAAGGTTGCCCATTCTCTCTGCAGTGTGTGCCTCCCAGCACTTCTAGATGGTAGGCGTGCTGGCTGAGGCTAGGGAAGCCTTGTTCTTACGGGCTTGCTGGAACTGGGACCCAAGAATTTCCTGTCTATCCAGATGAAGAAACTTCCGTGGGAGGCAGCAAAGAAAGGGAGACATCATGCTGCCTGGAAGGGTGGGCAGGCCTGGTAACCTAGCACCAGGGACAGTCCCTTTTGCTGTGTTCATCTCACATTTTCATTTGGACAACATGGCCATGTTACACTAAGTAATCACTGAATTATTTCCTTCCATTTCAAACCAACTTATGAACCAGAATTGTGAATGAATGGACTGCTGGTATCATTGAAAATCAGTCTGTTCTTGTTCTTTGAGAGATTCTAACATAGGAGAAAAATGGCAGGATCCTTTCTGGGCAGTAGGACTTGAGCCTCCACACCCAGACCAACCGTCTTCAGAAAAAAAGAAAAAGGTCACACAAAATAGTTCATGTCACATTTGTCACAGATTAATGGCCCCACACAGCCCATAAAAATCTCAAAATCCATGGGAATACACAAAGGCTATTTGATTTGGACTGAAATCTCAGGCACAAAAGGTTATCACAGTACTTTGTTCTCATAAATGGGGAAAAAAAAAAAAAGCTTTTGAAAGCAAACTGTGCAACCCCAAGCAACTGCCAAGACATTCTAAGTGTTTGGTTTCTATAGTCAACTATTTCACTTTTCCCCATTACGTAAGCTTTCAAGAGAACACTGAGCTATATTATGTTATTAATTGCCACCATGTGACTCTGAAAAAACCCAGTGCTTCATTCAAAAAGCAAACACCTCAAGGCTGGCGTGCATCCAGCTGGATATGCATGAGTTCCAGTGATAAACTGGCCACAGCAGCAGGTCATAAAACTAGAATGTTACCCCTCATCCTAAAGGAACCCTCTACTGACTATTCTAGTCTCCTGATTTTCAGTCTGAAGTATGGTAGCTTCTTTTTGTAGATGGAAAAACTGAGTCCTTAGTGTATTGGGCTTGTCAAGCTCATTTGATCACAATGACCATGTCAGGTGCAAAGCTTTCTGCTGTGGGTTATAAGCTGCCTTCATTAAGCCACAGAACAGTGCCACTGACCCACACAGTGGTAGCCATTCACATGCTGTGATTTAAAGGTCAAAGGCCATTGCTTGTATTCCCAAGGAAGAGGAAGAAAGTTTTGGTAGGTATCTTATGGAAGCAGGCTAAAATTGATATATACCCAAGTTGTTAGAAAACACAAATGCAGCCTCTGTTCAGTGCTTTCTAATGATAGTGATGCCACCCAAAGAAACACTAAGTAAGCACCAAGACTGCCACTAAATACAGGCCTCATATGGGTCCTGGACATGCACCACCAAGAATACCAGGGATAACTGCATGCAGTCAGCACGAGTCCAAACAAAACTGCCTAGGACACCACCATTTCTGCAAGTCATGAGGGAAACCGCCCTGGGTTTGTAGAGTGTGACAGTTTGTAGAGGGGCCACCAGATGCTAGGGCAGGAGCAACATGGAAACTTATCAGGTAAGTGCTCGGGGAATGGTTCTAAAGAAATCAGGAGACAAGGTGATTAATAAACTGGCCCAAGGTAGAATGGTAGCCGAGGTCTAGAATGATATCTGTTCTACAATAACAAACATATGCATATAAGCACCAACAAAGACTAACAGAGCTCAACCCAAGGTAAAGAACAGCGTGACCTCTTGAGAAGGGGAGAAGGTTACGGAATGCTCAGTGACGATGATTGAGCTACAAATGTCAGAACGCCTAATTGCACCTGCTGGTGAAGGTTTCAAGATCTTACAAATGCCTCAAAAAATGCCTTTCAGACTTCTCAGGAAACTCCTCCATGGAGCCCAGAGGCCCCATCCTTCACTTTGGCATCTTCCTGGGCTAGCCTCCTCTGGTGGCCATGGCTACCCTGGTAACAGATCACCAACCAAAGGATCTCATGAGAGAGAAAGATGGCTTATTCCTTTGTTTCTTTTTGTTATTGTTGTTTTGTTTTTGTTTTCTGAGGTAGGGTCTCACTGTAGCTCAGACTGACCTGGAATTCACTATGTAGTCTCAGGGTGGCCTCAAACTCACAGCGATCCTCCTACATCTGCCTCTGGAATTAAAGGCGTGAGCCACCATGCCCGGCCCTTTGTTTCTTTTTAAGACCCATGAAAACCTTCCCAGAATCCTCTCAGTAGCCAATCTCACATAATGTTGGTACAAACAGGGCCTACTGCTCACCTCAAACTGTCATTGACAAGAGCATACTTGCTTGGCCATCAGGATTCACCTGTAAACAGAAGTGGGGAAAATAGTCTGCTATGTAAAACTAAGTTCCTTTTAGGGCAAAAATGGGGAATTGCTAGTCATGGTGGTGCACACCTTTAATCCCAGCACTCAAGAGGCAGAGGTAGAAGGATCACTGTGAGTTCAAGACCAGCCTGAGACTACATAGTGATTTCAAGGTCAGCCTGGCCTAGAATGAGACCCTACCTGGAAGAAAAAAAACAACAAAAACAAAACCCAGGGAAATGACAGCTAAGCAAGCCACAGGGGGGAAAAGGAGTTTTTCTTCTTATTAGAATGGATTATATTTGCTGAAATTTTTCGCTAAGATTACATACATGAGTGGTGGTCAATCTTCATTGTCAATTTTACTGGATTTAGAACCATCTAGCAAACACAGCTCTTGGTATGCCTGTAAGGGTGTTTCTAGAGAGATTGAATGAGGACTCCACTGGGGTTGCAGGCTCAGCGAACAGGAGAAAGGAAGCTGAGTAGCAGCGTCCGGCCTGCTGACTGCTGACTGCCAACACGGTGAGGCCAGCTGCCTCGCTCTTTGGTCGCCATGCCTTCCCCATGGTGATGGACTGCATCCTCAAACTATCGGCCAAAACAACCCCTCTGTCCTTCCTTAAGTTGCATTTGCCAGTTATCTTGTCATAGCAACAAGAAAAATAGCTAATATTACATGTATTGTAAATTTAAAATAAAGCATTTTAAGTTTTAAAAAATATTTAATTAATTTATTTATTTGAGCGACAGAGAATGGGCATACCAGGGCTTCTAGTCACTGCAAATAAACTCCAGATGCATGCGCCCCCTTGTGCACCTGGCTAACGTGGGTCCTGGGGAACCTATGCTGGGTCTGTAGGTTTCCCAGGCAACTGCTTTAGCTGCTAAGCCATCACGCCAGCCCCAAAGTACACATTTTAAAGTCTGTAAAAGAAACTGGAAGTAAATATGCCCTGAAAATATAGACACTCTTAATTTTTTATTCTTTATTTAAAATTGTTTGCAAAACCCAAATAATGAACTTTTTATAAACAGAAAAACAGTTGTTAACATAACCCCTAGCTCTTAATATTGGGTCCACTAGGGAGCATAAATCTCCTTTGTGAAATTTTACAGCATTGTTTTTGGTTGAGAAGAGACCTGAAGAATCACACTGGTTGGCTCTGTGGCTTGCCTGACTTCACATAGGATGGGGTCTGGGTAAGAGGAACCTGCATGACTTTCAGTGGTCTACACACACGATCTCATGCCTCCTACAACATTACAGCAAAGTCCACAATGTTAGCCACGCATCACTGCTCATACTTGGCTCTCAGGAGGCTGAGGCAGGAGGACTGCCGCAATTTCAGGGCCAGCTGATATGGTAAAAATGCAGATCACTCTTCTAGAGATCAGAGTGAGAGAGATTACTGCCTTACAATGTGCATCGCCCCTAAATGCCAGGAGGAAGCCATTCTCTCAGAGTGTGGACTGAAAAATGCAGCCCTGGAAAATTCCAACTTTCTCTGCACCACCAGAGATCTTGTACTCAGGTGAACAGGATTGATTGACAACTTTAATCCTCAAAAGCACTCCATCAGGAAATGGACTAATGTCTCTTGAAGTGCAGTGATGCTTTCCCTCCCTCTGTACTATATTTTAAAGGATTTACCAAATTTTAAATACTTTTAAATAGTGGCCACAAACACCAGTCTAGATCTACAAAACCTATAGGTTAGTTATCAGGTATAAATTTTAGGTGACAAAATTAGAAGAAAAAAGGGGCTACCAACCAACCAGCCAGAAGCCAGGGAACTACCAGATACAGGGGAAGATGAGTAGGAGCCCATCGTTTTAGTGTGCATCGGATTAGCCTCCACATTGCCAGTCTTCCAGCCTTACCTAGATGGATCCTCTTTCATGGCCTTGAGTTTGTGAGTTCACCAAACTGAATATCTAACTGGTGAACTACATGGGAAAGATCTAGGAAATCACTTTGTCCTCTTTGCTTTCTAGCCTCAATCTCTCTTCAAACTTGGGGAGACTACCCTAAGTCTGTCAGACTTCAAAATTTTCATTTTAAACATTTATTTATTTACTTTAATTTATTTATTTGAAAGTAACAGACAGAGAAAGAGTCAGATTGAGAGAGAGAGAGAATGGGTGCACCAGGGCCTCCAGCCACTGCAAATGAACTCCAGACACGTGTGCCCCCTTGTGCATCTGGCTAATATGGGTCCTGGGGAATCGAGCCTTGAAACAGGGTCCTCAGGCTTCACAGGTAAGTGCTTAACCATCTCTCCAGCCCCACATTTTCATTTTATATCCTACCAATTCACAAAGTTCTTTATTTATCTAACAGAACTGATCAAGGTCAGCAAAGTGGAAGTTCTTACTGGAAATCCTTACTGTGCCTCTCCCTGTCCATAACCCCTCCGAGGGATATCCCAAGACTTCATTCCCAGTCTAGAGAGTATTCATCCATCCCTCTCTCTTCTCATCTCCGTGGCTCCTCAGGTATATGTGAGAGCCATCTTCTGTCTTATTATTTGGCACCTGCTCAGTGACTGTGGGTTGAGTTGGATGAGGTGTATCCCAGATCCTCCACTCTGCTCACGTGTGGCAGCTGGCAGCCGGCCAGCAATACTGAAACTCAGGGGTTTTCATCCCTGAGTTCTGGATGTGTGCATCCTGAGCTAGAATTTATGTTTAACCATCACAGTGGATTCACACCACCACGATGACCCAGGCCCTCCGCCTCCTCATGCACATGCTTTACATCACACCAGTATAGAAGAGAAACTCTGTCCTTTCTATTCTGAGTCATCAGAGGGAACTACACATTATGACCCACAGAAGTTCAAGTGGTCTCATAGGGGAATTTATCCAAGAAATAACTTTGTTTAAAATACCAAGCATCCCCTACTCTCAAAAAATTCAAGTGAGAAATAGCCATCCTCAGCTAAGAACTAAATACTACATAAAAATTTCCCACTCAACACGAGCTCGTATTTAATAAATGTGTATTTCGTGCACTATGGCACTATTAGTCATTCTCAGAGTTAAGACAGAATTACTCATAGTTAAGTACTCCATTAGCATACAAAAATTTATAACCTTTGGGTAGTGATTACTGACAATTCAGCTCATTTCCCACACTGTTTATTGAGCATCTATTATGAACACACCTCATAAGAATGAGACGAAGAGAGAAGATACCAGTATGATGGTCCCTGACCTTATGTCTTTACTACAAATAGAATAAGAATCAGAAACATGTGAATCAAATATCTCTGTAGGCAAATAAGGCTTCAAGCACCATTTTCACTATTTAAATGTGAAGCTCAATTAGATACTTGCTATGATGAAGCCAATTAAGCTGTTGGCGTAAAAAGCAGCCAAGAATACTGAGTCACTAGGCTATTTTTAACCCCTCACAATCTGACCTGTGTTGGGAAGGAGATGTTGCAGGGTGCGCGGTGTCAGCATGGGGCAGTCAGTGTCTCGGTCTCAGTGGAAAAAATGTCACTCATGGCAAGAACAAAACATACTTGTTCTAAAAAGTCACAAAGATGTAGTGGCCCTTTGGTGTTTGCAAGTTCAAAGGTAAAATTCTGAAGGAAAAAAATAAAACAATATATAAAGAGGGGGAAACAAAAAGGACATGCATGTATTATTTTAACTTGAAGAAATGTAATACTATTTAATCTTGCCTTCAGAACAAGCAACCAGTAAAAGCAAGCTACAAAGATTACCAAGTTAAAAAGATTGTGTCAAAAACTAGATGCATTTAAATTAATAAAGACACAACAGGTGAGTATTTTTACTATTTACATTATTTTACATTTCCATAAATAAACAGCCAAAAATACAAAACAGAGACCAAACTTTTTAAAAAAGTTAAATGGACTTAAAGATTTATAAATATTTTCTATGTAAAGAGAAATTCTTTAGTTATCATCTAAATATCTACCATACTTTGGAGTTTGAAAAATACTACGCTAGTTAAGGATGTCTCACTTGGTTCTTTTCTTGGCATGTTCAACTCTGAGAGAGCAGTCTTTTAATAACAATGTGCTTCCTTTGGAGTATAGTCCCTTTCTCCTCCAGCTACTCTGCACAGTGGGGAGAGTAAAACCATTTCTGAGCTGAGCATGGTGGCGCACGTCTTTAATCCCAGCATTCAAGAGGCAGAGGTAGGAGCATCCCCATGAGTTCAAGGCCACCCTGAGACTACATGTGAATTCCTGGTCAGCCTGGGCTACAGCAAGACCCTAACTCGAAAAACCAAAATATATATATATATATATATTTTTTTCTACATTTGCACGGAGGAACAGAACAGTAAATAAACACAGGCATGGATTTCAAGAAGAAACTGGCTAAAAGCATATTTACAATTCTTCTAAGACACACTTCACATCTCTCTGTGAAGTGGAGGATAATTACTGAGTGTCTTTATGTTCCACACTTTATTTTTAACTAAAATTTTAAGTAGACTGCTGAGAAACATCAATACTTCTGCTAATTTTGGGTTGGCTGTAAGAAGACACTGGAGTTTTGCTTTGTATTTTACAATAGCCCAGGTCACAGTATCTGTTTTAAATAGTATGCTTATATTTATTTGAGGGTTATTTTAAAAGTTAGATCGGGGGGTTATTTTTGGCAAACGTTTTCTTCTGTGGAAATCTAAGTAGCAGAAAGTATGTGCCCTTGAATTTTAAGGGTGCCTTACGAAGAGGGCAGCTCTGCTTTTTATGAAAGCATTAATTAGTTGGTCAGTTCACAGGATGGAGACTTTGCTGTGAGAGACAGAGGTGTCCACAGAGCACAGTCTTGTCAGGAACTTCTTTAAAACTAATTAGCTGCAAAGTTCAACAGGGAAAGCCCTACTAAGGAAAACAGGATTCTAGTTCTCAACACTGACTAGCAGTCTCCACCTACCAAGTTAATTTAATAGCTACTCAATGTTTTATCTGCAAAGGAACTTGAATGAACTTGAAGCCGATCTCAAAGCAATGGGTAAGGAAGAGCCACTAGAGCTCGCCCCTCTAAGACCCCTTTGAACACCTGTTGAATGCCAGAGCTTTTAACTTTGAGAACTGCAGACTCCCGGATGCACTGCTGCGAGATTTTAGATTTTGTGGAAATGCATGTGTATACTTAAGGTTTCCATCTTGCTTCATCAACAAATCTGGTTACTAATTATTTATGAATCACAGAGGCGAAAAGAAACTTTCTTACCTTAAGCAGTTAAAGGAATGGTGGGCAGAGGGAAGCTAGCTTTGCATTGAACCCCTGGAACTCTTGTCCCTTCTCCAGGTCTCCCCACTCAACCCGACTCTTGGAGAGGTCAAAGGTGCATCCCTCCTCCGCTTGGGGAGGAGGCCCACCTCCCTAGGAAACAGCGCGCTGGCATCTAACCTGGGGAGCTCTCCGGAGCACAGGACCCTGCACCCAGTCCAGCCAGGAGCCAATTCCAAGCTAAGGAAGGCTGTGACTCTGCGGGCCCCGGACACGCACGCCGTACCTCTCCTGGCGTCCGGGGCTCCCCACATTCACGAGTGCGCGCGACGGGGCTTTGGCACGACAGTGAGCAATCTCCAAAGCTTCAGTCCGAGGATACGGTTGCTATCTGCCCCCATAGTACTCTCCGAGGACCCCCAAGTTCCGAGGTACGAAATGTGCCAGGCGCCCACCCGCCGGGCTGTTGCGGTGGTGGGTGGGCGCGATGCCCGGGACCCCTCGCTTGGGCGAGCGAAGGAGGCGTCACCACCCCGCGCCCCGGTTCCCAGTGCTGCGCAGCCTCGCGCCACCGCGTCCCTCCCTCCGCGCCCCCCGCGTCCTCCGCGCCGGCGAGCAGGTGACCGAGTCCCGCGCCCCGCGCGCACGTATCCCCACCCACGAGCCGGCGTGCTCGGGCGCCGCGGCCCCTTACCTCCGCGCGGGCCGGGCCGGGCACCGACTGGGCCGGGAAGACGCGCCTCCGGCCGCCGCTGGGAGCCGGGGCGGGCGGGCGGGCGGGCGGGCTTCTCCCGGGCGGCGGCGGGGGGCGCTGCTCTCGCTGCCGCCGCCGCCGCCGCTGCTCCGCGATGTCTCCGCTCCGCGGCCGCCGCTCCGGGCCGCCGCCGCCGCGCAGGTCCCTCGGCTGCTGCGGAAAGCCGGCAGCTTGCGCGGCAAACTCTTCCGCACGCAGAGCCGGCGGGGACAGCCGCCGCCGCTGTCGCCGCCTCCCCCTCCCTGCCGCCTCCTCCCTCTCCTCCTCCTCCTCCTCCTCCTCCCTTTCTCTTCCTCCTCCTCCTTCTCGTCCTCCTCTTCCCCAGCCCCGCTGCTCCGGCCGCCGGGGTTCTCCTGGCCCGGACCCAGCCCGGGACCCTGGCTCCGCGCGCGCCGCAGGCAGACGGACCCCCGGGCCCCCTGGATCCCGGCCTGTCCCCCGCCGGCCCTGCTGGGCTACCAGGGACGAGGGACGTGGTCCGGCTTGGGGTCCTGGCTTGGGACTGGGCGCGGTGGAGGGATGGGCGTTGTGCTTGGCTGGGAACGGTTCGAGAGGGGAAACTGGCGGACGAGACACTGCTAGCCGGGGTCCCCGTTGAAGTTATTACTCCGGGACAGCGAAGAACCTCCCCTCCACACACCCGTTGTCAACACTCGCAGTGCCCGACGCCACCCTCTGTCCCGCGGGCGGCAGCTCTGAGAATACCCCTGCCATCCCTCCTCCCCAGCCCGCGCCAGCGCCGTCCTGGAGGGGCTGCGCTGCGGGTGCGACTCAGGTCGCCCAGCGCATCTCTTGGGGGCACTGCGATGTCTCTAGGAGCAGCAGGGTGTGGGGGGTGGCGGGAGACAGGTGGGAAGAGAGAGTCGAGGGAGACCAGGGCTGAATGGACACTGTTCAGGAGGGACAGGGGGAATCCTGGGAGCCTCCTCCAAGGCTAACGTAGCCGTTCTGGAAAATGGGTCAAGGATGGGAAGGAAGCCACCAAGTGACCCCCGGGCCTGCAGGGGCCAGTGGGGCCGGGGGCCGTGGCTCGGAGCGTGTCCTCAGAACTGCTCTCTCCCTCGTCCTCCCCTCCCCCGCGGCCTTCCTCTCCTTTTCCACCAGTGCAGGAAATGTTCCACTGACCTACATATTCTTCCAAACATACGTGACCTTTTTTTTTTTTCCTCTGTGGGAGGAGACAGGCGAGAATCCAAGAAAAAGAGAAGCTAGAGAGACAGGCGCGCGCGAGAACACAGGGAGGCTTTTCACCAAGCCCCGCAAACCCCGAGCCCAGGCAGATGCGCAGACAGTCCCCCGGGCCGACCCGGAGCTGCGGCTTGCCACCTGCGGGGCTCTGGGAGCAAATCAGGTGCAAAAGGGGCCCGGTGACCCCGCCAGCGACGCCGCAGTGGCGGGTTTCAGAAGGCCACAGCCACCCTCCACCCCGCAGCAGCCTTCACACCGAGGAGGCATCTGGCTAGACAAGTCCCAGGAGGGGAGACCCCTCCACAACCACACACACCTCAAAAGGTTACCAGGTCCCTGACCTCTGGTTAGCTACGTTTCCCGGAGCTTCTGTCTCCGAAGCCCTTTACGATCATCCCTCTAGCGCTCACACATTCCGGCAAGTGGTAAGGTAAGCGCCCTGCTGCCAACCCCTGTTTCATCACACTGGACTTTTGTGGCCCAACGGGGTCTCCCGAGGCCTTTTCCCTCGAGTGGCCTGGAGGGTAGCTGCGCATGGGGGTCCAGGTTCTCTTGGGCAGAGTTCTGAGGCCCTCTCCCGAGCAAAGGGACCAGCGGCTCCTTATTTGGGCATGCAACCCCACACCGTCAATTAGATCAAAAAGCTCTCACAGAGCTCCTCCCCCCCCCCAAAGTAGGTCATTCTCTTTATTTCCCACTTGTATTATTTTTGTCTAATTCTCCTTCTGAAAAATAATCAGCTGCAAAGAGCTTTGAGCATCCAAAGAGCCGCAGTTATTCTCAGGCTTGCTTCAGACTTGAAGGGCTTTTGAGGAAACAGGAGGCATTTGGCCCACCGTGATTTTGAAGTTCTTCACTTTCCAATGGGGGGGGGGGGAGGGATTTCTTTTATCTTGCTTTGTTTTTCTCCCTGTCCCTTTCAATCAGACAAGTAAGTTTTATCCTGTTCTGAAAGGGTGACTGTGACTAATATCTACTAACGATGCAGTTGTGTACTTGTAACCGGATTTAATGAAGAATTCAAAGCCACCTCCCTTCCCTTTTTTCTCGTTTGAAAGAGTTTCCAATTCCCTTCCCTACTCCCTTTGGCAACTTAAACACTTGCTTGGAGATCTTTTAGGAAACTTGAAATGGTTCGGGTAATAACTCATCAAATAATTCTGCAGTGCAACAAGTAGTTTCACGATGCCTTGTTTCTTCCTCCTCTGAGATGGTTTACCGCCGAGGCCCTGCTGTTCACGCTAGAGATGGATGTAGATGGCCTTGCTACACTTCACTTATTCCAAGTGCCATGCCCTCTCAAAGTGCTAATCCCCACCCCGCTGGCATTTTAAGGCAGAGTGGAGAGAAGAGTCTGTGGGAGATGTCTCTTCCCTCCAAATGGAGAGGAAAGCTTACCCTTCCTTTTTTCCTATGCATTTGACAGTTCAACTCCTTCTAGTGACATCTGCTGAAGGCTTGCCATGAGTCAGGCTGGGCTTGGCCAGAAGGGACCAAGAAAGAGAGCACGGAGACAGTTTCTGTACACAAAGGGTTTACAGTGCTGAGGTAGAGATAAATCTGACCTAAATAGGGCCAGTGCCAAAGGAGTTCAGAGGAAGAACCCAGAATGGGCTTCTCGGAAGAGGTGGCCTTGGTACTAGGAGTTTTCACTGACCAGATGACAAGTGAAACCCGATCCTAATCTCTGTGCCACTTAAGTAACCCAGAGCATGGAGGAAAGGCAGCATTTCAAAACTGCATTGTCAGTTACAGGTCCCAGTCACTAGTCTTCTGAAGGAACCTAATTTTATTGATGGATTCCTCAATGACATTCCCAAGGAACCCTAGACATTTTTCAAAGAATCAAACTGTATGGAGAGGAGAATCAAAATTATATCAGTTATATAAATCTCTCAAAATATGTTGAAACAATTTTTCATAGTGTAATTGGATCTTCATCATAGAAGTTGAAGTTGTAGCATATTCTAATTAAAATAGTAATCCAGTTAATTTCTTGTGTAAGTACTAAGTGATTATGTGCACATTTTTAGTGTTACAGACTATGTGGGCTATTACAGTAATTTCAACACTAACCTGGGGCTTGCTCTCTGGCTGGGACATGCATTTAGTAACTTAAACACAAAGTGTAGAAGAGATAACAAGAGCAGGGTTCCATCTTGTAGGCTATCACATATTCCTAGTTATAGGTGGGAAGGCCCTTTGAATGAATTTCTAGAAGCTTATTTGTGGATTGATACCTCTGAATATGAGTTTTTCTCTTAAAATTCAAAAGAAAAATAAAACATCATGTCATGCATTGTTACATAAATAACCGTATGCTAAAAAAGAATAATGAGGCAGCCACAGCCAAAGGGAGAGTTGAGTAGGTGAAGAGGCATAGAATCCAGTAATTTCAGATGGACTCCTAGGCCAGGGCTAATGAGCAGCCTCAAAGAAGAGGGGCAGGAATGCCCACCCTGTGTTGCAGGTTCTGAGTTAGAGCGCCTGGCCTGCAGCAGCTTCGTGGAAGAGGCAAGTGAAGGCTGCAGCAGTGAAGGCTGTCTCCCCAGGCTGCAGGGGTACCGGGGGACAACCAAGCCTGGGCCACCTGGTAGAGTTTAGACTTGACTAGGCATTCATACCTGTTAAATCATATGATTGGCAGACTGAAGTACGCTGGGTGGAGAACTGGGCTGGAGAAGTCTGAAGGTGACAGCCCTAAGGACTCAGCTAATGCTATGCACGTTGCGGACAGTGCCTCTGAGGCTCACGGAAGGGAGCCGTGGCCATAGGTGCCAGCCCGCAGGCATGCATGCACACAAAAATGTGAGGAAAGAAAACTGGTGACACTATCAACAAGATGAATACTTGGGAAGAATTTTTCCTTTACACTTGAGCCTCCAAGGAAGTCCCATGATGTATGTGTAGTTTGTCTAAAAATGTTTTTTTTTTTTTTTTAGCTCTGTGCAAGTGATGTATGTGCATGTGCATGTGTGTCATGTGAAGGCCAGAGGCTGATGTCAAGTGTTTTCCTCAACCATTCTCCTCTTTATTTTCACTGAGGTCGGGTCTGTCACTCACTTGAGCCCAGCGCTTGCTGATTCAGCTCGTCTAGCTAGCCTGCGTGTGTGTGTGGGGGAGGGGGTTCCATGTCTCTGTCTCCTGTGATTTCATGTGGCCTCCGCGCCCCACCCAGTGCAGGGGATCCTAGCTCCAGTCCTCATGGTTGTGCGACAAGCAACTTTACCACTGAGCCATCTCCCCAGACCCATAATAAAGTGTAATCCTAGGTTCCATGTACTTCTCTTCTAGGAGTATTAAAATTAACAGACTTAGTTCTGTGTGTATGTGTGTGTATTTGTGTGTTGGGGTGGGTGCACATGTATATGTGGGTGCATACATGTGTGCACGTGTGCATGTAGAGGTCAGAGGACAGTCTTGGGCCCGCCATTTATTTATTGATTGATACAAAATCTCTCACTTGCCTGGAACTTGTCAAGTAGGCTACACTGACCATGACCAGCCAGTGAGCCCCAGGGACTTGCCTGTCTCCCACTCCCAGCTTTGCTTTACAAGCAGGCATAGCCATACCCTGTTTGTTTGTCTGTTTCTTTATTTTTAACATGGATTCTAGGAATCTAACTCAGGCCCTCATGTTTGCAAGGGAAGCACTTTACTAACTCAGCTATCTCTCAGCCTCTATATTTTTTAAAACATTTGTCCACTCACAGCAAAGTTGAAAGTACAGAAAGTTCACATATTGCCCCCACCACATGCCCACAGTTACCACATTCCCCACCAGAGCTCCACTCTGTTTCTCTTACTGAACCCACATTGATGCATCATAATCGTTTGAGTTCACTCTTTACATTAGTGTTTACTCTTGCTATACCCAAAAACTATGAAATGCCATATACACACCATTATATACAGAACAGTTCCACTACCTTAAAAACCCTCAGTTCTCTGCCTATTCACCCTCTCCAACCACTGCTTTTTTTTTTTTTTTGTGCCCCTAGATTTGCCTTGTCCAGAAGGTCATGCAGTTACACACATATAGTGGTTAAGCATTTTCCCATGGCTCCGTTTACACACACATTTGCATTTAAGTTTTGTCCATGTCTTTTCATGGCTCACTAGCCCATTTCTTTTTAGTACCAAATAATGTTCTTATGTCTGGACAAGGGAATTTTCAAAATGATATTTCAGTAAATAATGTCTGCAGTAATAAAAGGTGACATTTATCTAATACTTATGTGCTAGGTATTCACTTTACCTCATTTCATCTTTCATCAGAAGGACCTGTTAACAAGTGATTTATGATTTTCAGCTTCCAGATAAGGAACTGGCCTAGAGAGGCTCAAGGTGCCCTTAGCCACTTGAAACACCTGTGACAGAGAAAAGTTGAACCTGGCTTTGATGACTGCTGAGCCTAACTCCACCCACCCACCCCACCCCTCTCCCTGTCGGAAGCCAGCCCAGCGATGTTCATGTTCACATCTTTATTCTCCAAGAAATCTTGCTGGGCAACACATGGTGCCCAGCCGTTCCATGCTACTGTGCAGTTCTTGCTTCTGATTTCTTTCGTTCTCCTTTCAGTGTGTTGGTTTTTAAATACCTTCAGTTCATTCTGAAAGCAACAATCTTCCCAGGGCTTGAAATGGAACTCTAAGATGAAGGATTGGAGTCAGCAGCAGAGTGAAATTGGTCCTGATAACTCACTGAAGGAAATGAAGTCCATGGGTCAATATGCGTGTTACTGGCATGCTGGCATCTTGCCAAGGCACCGTTTGGACTTTGGCAGTAGGCTAGATGGGAGTGTCTTTCTGTGAAAACAAACCAACTTTGGGTCTTAGACTGGGAATGAATGCAAGTCCCTCTCATTAAAGGGTGATTAAGTGTAGCTCAGGTTTCTTTTTCTTGACCCCAGAATGGGAGCCCACAACAAGCCCGCCCGAGGAGGGCACTCTGTTGAGCTGTTACAGATGGCTGTCCTGCTGGCTAATATAATAGCCAGGGATGCATCCTTTCTCACTGGGATGAGAGAAACCTTGAGTGTTCTTTGGAAGGCTTTAAGCCCTGGTATAATCTAACAGCCATCACAGTGAACCTGTGGAATGTGAGAGGGCCATCCAGTGATACATGGAAAATAGAAGGGAAGAAAAGTGTTTGTATGCAGGGTACTGGTGGGGGAGAGGCAGGGGTACGGGCAGCAAATGTGGGTGAAATGTGAAGGTGGCAGAAGGATGGGAGGTGGTGTTACTTCCTGCAATTTCAAAAGGAATTGTGGAATCGGAGCTCAAGCAAAACCAAGGGAGGAGAAATCACTTCCACTCCAGAGTCTTTTGCTCTTGGCTTGCATTGGTGGAGGCACAGCAAGCTGTCAAGACATGCATTCTCCCAACAAGCACAAGGAATACCCTTTAGGAACAGGCAGAAAAAGCTGTGTTCACATCCCAGGTGTCTGTTGTGTTACCTGTTCTCAGCTACCACATTTAACTTAACTATGAAGAGATAATTTAAAAAAAATATTTTATTCGTTTGCATGGAGAGAGAAAGAGAGAGGGGTGGGGGAGAATGGTCATTCCAGGGCCTTTAGCCACTGCAAATGAACTCTAGATTCATGCATGGCTTTGTGCATTTGGCTTTATGTGGTTACTAGGGGGAATTGAACCCAGGCCGTTAGGCTTTACAGGCAAGCTCCTTAACTGCTGAGCCATCTCTCCAACCCTGAAGAAATAATTCTAATGTGTTTCCTTGTGTGCAAGAGCATGTACACACTGATGGGCAACAGTTTATTTCCCAGTGTGGTTTCCATGCCTGCCTCATTTTGAAAAGCTCTGACTTTTGCAGAGCTGTGTGAACTGTTAAGTTCTGCACTGACAAATGCATAATCTGCCATGTACTTTGCCCAGGGAGAACATCTAGTGATACGAAATTCATTACACATAGTTCACTTGAAGTGGAAAGCTAATTATAGAAGAATGTTCTCCAAGAAGCTATTTTTAGTCCCTCCCAAGTAGGCAGCAGACTACGAATTTCCTGTATGGGCAAGCAGGCTTTGATCAGCAGGGTTTGTTGCAAGGTTTTGGTGAGAAGGAGTCTTCTCAATCGCTCCAGTGAAGCACTTGTGTTGCCAATGAATAAAGATGACCCCACTCAATGCTGTAAATGCACGTGTGCTATTGCTTGTTACTCTCTCTTCCTTTCCAAATACACAAGGGCTGTAAAAGATGCTCTCGTCATGGATAGTAGGCTTGACTGAGTTGACATTCCAGAAATTGGTAGTTAAAAATCACCTTTTCTTCTTATTACATTCATGAGATTCAGATGGTCCATAGTATTAAGGTCTGAGACTAATTGTTGAGATTTTTGTTTAACAACTTTTCACTGGGAAATTGTAAATGCTAACACACAGCATTTGGCTTTCTTGATCAGAATAATGGTTCTCAAATTGTGTTCCTTGGTCCAGCAGCATTACTTGGAAATCGTTAGAAATGAGAATTCATAAACCTAGCTCCCAGGCCTGCTATCCCAGCACATTGCATCAACCTTGCAGGGGATTCTAATGTGTACAGGCTTTGAGATCCACAACTTTGGATGAATCCGTAGCTTTGAGGTCGGGGGCCTATCCACTTCTGTTATGGTTGGAGCCGAGTACATATCCTGAGTTGAACCCTGGGTGGTAGCGTTGCATGCATTCATTTAATCCACTTTCACAACTACCTCCTGGGGTGGGGAGGAATAGTTTTCTCACCTTTCCATAAAAAAAAATAGAATGGAAGTCCACAAGGGGTGAAGTTACTTGTATAAGAACATTGCTGGTAGATAAATGAGTATTTTGTGCTCAGTCCTAAGCATGATAACTAAACCACAGCTGCCAAGGTTCAGAGAACCTCACAGAAGAGAGTAGAAAGAACAAAAGAGCAGGAGGATGGAAAGAGAGGGTGAGGAATGCTGTCATCTGGATAGGACAAGTCTACTACACTTAGAGACTCACAGCAGATGTGGTTTCCTACACATGATCCAGGCTGTCAATATTTCATTGTAGATGAGGAAGCGGTCCATGAGAACCTGCACATCCCAGAGTAAATGCTGGAAACTGATGCCTGTTGGGAAAGGAGAAGTCCTTTAGTGGTGTAGCCACTGGAGGATTGCTTATACTCCAATGAATAACCTCCTACCCATGATTAAGCAAGTGACCCTAATTTAAACCAGCGAGCTTCCCACCAAAATAGACAAGACATGAAAATTGATAGGTAATCTAATGGAAAGAAGAAGCGTTTTAGTGGGAGGCAAAGGGAAGAGAGGGTAAATGGGGGCAGTGGGGCCAAAATGCACTATATACATGAAGAAAAGTGTCACAGATTTTTTAAAGAACATTTCTGGTATAATGTGGAGATAGAATGGAGGCCTAGGTCTCTGTGGCCTAGGCCTATGTTTCCAGCACTCTGAGGATCCTGTGGTTGTGCTGGCTTAGTGCCACAGAATCTAGTGATTGATGAGGACTTTAACAAGCCACTTTCCAATTTTCCTGTTCCCTTATTCCTCCCATTTCTCTCTGTGTCTCTTAATTACTTCTTTCTCCTGCCCTCACCCCTACCCTTCCCTCCATGAAATGAACTGCTTTAGCATGTTATCATCCTATCTTGTATCTCTCGCATCTAGCAATTCATCAGAATTAAATTAAGCCAAGTCTAAATCTCAGGGCAAGGTATCTTTTTGTCTGTGATATTTCACTAGGGCTCTAAGACAAGGGGAAGTTGGCAGAGAGGTACCTTAAGTTTAAATACATAAAGGGTGGAGGTGTAGCTTGGTGTTGTAATACTTGCCTAGCATGGACATGGCCCTGGGTTTGATCTCTGGCACCATGAAAGGCATGCTACCAAAGGGGTTTATTAGTCACAGTGAGCTGTGCCAGTATGAACATTAGGTTCAGTGGGTACTGTGTAAATGCACTAGAAACAGGTAGTCTAAGAGATGATAGTGACCTATGCCACCAAGCCAGGAGGTAAAGATCTGTACTCCAAATTAACACAATATATTAACATAGTGCATAGGTGATAGGTATAAAATATTCAGGGACTATAAGAAGAGTTCAGAAAGAAGCCCTCACATTTCTAGTCAGTTGATTTTTACAAAGGTGGGTAAGAAAATTCATTGAGAAAATTATTATCATGTTACTTCTTGGTATGGAAGGATTTTTGGACATCTGCATATCAATGCAAGAAAGAATAAAGTGGACTCCTACTTCATACCATATTTTAAAAGTAAATCAAAATTGATAGAATGCATTGATGTAACAGTTAAACCATAAAACTTATGGTATAAAAAACAAGTCTATCTTTATGACCTTTGATTTGGCAAAGGATTTTTAAACATAATACCAAAAATATAAATAATCATAAGAAGAAGATAGAAAAATTAGACTTCACCAAATATGAAACTTGTGAGGATACTATCAAGAGTATAGAATGGCAAAGCACAGGACAAGAGAAAATATTTGCAAATTCCTCCACCTAGGGAGGGTGCGTTCCAAGACCCCCAGTGAGTGCCTGAAACCATAGAGTGCTGAGCCTTACATTTACTACTGAGGTGTTTGCTGTACATGCTTACGAGAAAGTTTAAATGATGAATCAGGCATAGTAAGAGGTTAACAATAACTGATATTAGTAATAAAATGGGATAATTATAACACTATACTATACTTCCAAGTTATCTTAAGCTGATGTTATTTGTTTTTGGAAATTTTTGTTTAGTATTTTCAGACTGCAGTTGATGAATGGTACTAAAAGTGTGGAAAGGAAAACCATAGATAAAGGGTCTACTGTATCTGGAAAATGACTTGTGTCTGGCCTATGTAAAACAACTCTTAGCTCTAAGTAACTCATGAAAAATAATCTACTTAAAATGAGTAAAGGATCTGAATAGACTTTTCCCCAAATGGGATGTACTCTGGGCCCATAAATACATATGAGATGTTAACATTATGAGTTATCAAGGAAATGCAAATTAAAGTCCCAATGAGGTTCTCTTTTATACTCATTAGGTTAGCTATCATGTTAACTTTTCATAGCTCTAACAAATACTTGAGAGGAATAATTGAAAAGGAGGAAAAATATATTTTGGCCCAAGTTCAGAGATTTCAGTTGAAAGCCAGCTCGATCCTTCAGGCCTGAGATAAGGCATCATGGTGGTGGGAGGTGTAATAGTTCAGGCTGCTCACTTCATGACTGCCAGGAAGGGAGGGAATGGAGAGGGTGGGGAGAGACTAAAGACAAAGCATATCTTTCCATTGTGTGTCCCCAATGATCTACTTTCTCCAGTTGATTTCCACTTTCTTCTTTCCACCATCTTCCAATGCCATTATCAAAGGTTTAATCTAGTGATAAAGATAGTTCTTTTGTGATCCATTCGCCTCTCAATGATTGGATCCATCAGCTGAAAACCAAGCCTTTGGGAGACACTCCACACACAAGCCATGATAGCTACAATTCAACAAAATGAAATGAGGGGTTTAGAAAGCCGTGGCAGACCTGGCTCAGCTTGGCTTGGGGTGACGCACTGGAATATTTCTGTACTGGTAGATTATCAGCTTCCTTCCTGAGCCCTCTGACTGGCCTTGCCATCCTGATGTTCCTACAGAGGGCCCTGAACGCCTTATCCCATGGCCATGGAAACCCTGGAGCACTGTGAGTGGGCATGTTGGCTCATGGTTCTGACTCTGAAATCCAAGTCTTCCTTTTGGTGTACTTTCACTGCCAAACTGAGCTCTCACTCCTTGGATTCTCAGGGTTTATCTTCACCTGACCCCTATTTAACTGGCCATGTATTTCCCCTGCTGCCCACAGGGCACTATGTGTGATGTATGTGCTCCTAATGCCACATCTTCATGTTTGCTATTTCCTCCTTTCACATCTTCTTCCTGTCCCCCAAGTTCTTGACCATGTGCTGCCACTTCTAAGAACTTATCCCTGAGTCCTTCTGCCAGAAGTGGATTCTCCTTCCTTGTTACTTTCAGGTAGTGTGTGTGTGTTTGTGTGTATGTGTGTGTATACTTATATATACATATAAGTATATGCATGTTTTATTTCATGTGTGACTACTCCCATTTTTAATTTTTTGTTTATTTTTACTTATTTATTTGAGAGCAACAGAGAGAGAGAGAGAGAGAGAGAGAGAGAGAGAGAGAGAGAGAGAGAATGGGCATACCAGAGCTTTCAGCCACTGCAAACGAACTCCAGATGTGTGCACCCCCTTGTGCATCTGGCTAACGTGGGTCCTGGGGAATCGAGCCTCGAACCTGGATCCTTAGGCTTCACAGGCAAGCGCTTAACCACTAAGCTATCTCTCCAGCTCACTACTCCCATTTTTATGGCCAAGGGCCCTGAAGTTGACATTTTAGTTAAGATTGTTTTGATGTAGAAACAGAACCAGCTCTGCTTCTGGAGCTTAGCCTTAGATCTCTCCTCTAGCTACCTCACCTATGGTGATGGTTTATACTGACTGTCAACTTGACTGGTCCTGGAATCACCTGTGAGGGATTGTGTAGATTAGGTTAGCCCCTGTGCTTATCTATGAGGAATTATCTTGGTTAGGTTAGTGCCACAGGGAAGACCCACTTTAACTGTGGGGAGTACCGTGTCAAGTGCCAGGGCCCTGGGACTTCAGAACAAGGAGAGAGCTGGCTGGTTAACAGCATTCATCATGCTCAGCTTCCTCACCCAGGCTGACTGTGACGAGCCCTGCTTCAGGGTCTGCCTCCATGCCTTCCCCACCATAGTGGACCACAACCTGGAACTGTAAGCTGACATAAATGCTTCCTCCCTTAAACTGGTTTTTGTCAGGTATTTTGTCCCAACAGTGAAAAATTGACTAATACTAATTTGGCCAGTCTATCTAGCCCCACAGCTGTACGTCCTGCTTGATGGGCCAAGGGCTCCCAGGTGGGCACCTCTAGCCTTATGGACTCCCTTGCCTGCCTGGTAAATGAAACTTCCTAAGTTGAGCTGTGGGAGAATGGCATCCTTGCCTGTGCTTGCTGTAACTTATACCCAAATGCCATCTCTTGAATGAGACCTCATGAGCTTTGAGTAGTAAGCTACACTATGTTACAAAGTGGATGTTCTAGTGACTTCTATTTTTTTTTTGTAGCCTAATTAATGCTTACTGCCCCCTCCCCACCAAGGTTGGTATTTTCTTGTTTGACTGTGGAGAAAACAGGCCTAGAATGATGAGGGGGTATGTACCCCAGAGCTACACCCATGCTCCCAGTGGAACCAGGATGGATCATAACTTTAGATGATTATACTCAATCTGTTCCATCCTATCCCATTCCTTTGGAGATGACTTCCCACAGGCAGTTCCCCATGTACCCTTATCTCTCTGCTTCTAGATACCCAAGATTTGAAGGTGTGGTGCTTTGGTTCAGGTGACCCCCATAAGCTTATGTGTTCTGAATGCTAGGTCCCCAGCTCAGGCAATTTGGGAACTGGGGCCCCCTGGAGGTGATGTATTGTTGGGGACAGGGTGTGACAGCCACCTTCGCCTTGTCAGTGTTTGGCACAATCTCCTGCTGTTGCTGTCCACCTGATGTTATCCAGAAGGTGATGTCCACCCTCTGCTCATGCCATGTTTTTTCCTGCCATAGTGGAGCTTGCCCTCAAGTTTTTAAGCCAAAATAAATCCTTTTACTCCACAAACTGCTTTTGGTAAAATGCTGTCTGCCAGCAGTGCAAAGCTAATGACAACAGGGAGCTTTCAGGGTGGCCTCAGCTACCAGTTCCTTCCAGTCCCTGACCCTTCCCATAGCCCCTATCACCCCGGCCTGATTCCTGCAGGTGCTCTATGCAGGCCTCTTCAAGCCACAGCCAGAGAGCCCTGGTGTCGTCCATGGGGACCCTGCTCAGACTTGCTTCTGCTGGGATTCAGGCAGAGGCAAACACTGAACTTTTAGAAACTGAACATCAAATGAATGAACTGAGAAATCCCAGAAAAGGTGCTTAAATCCTACTTTTATTATTGAGCAACGGCAAGTGCTGGGCTGAAGAGATTGCTACATGGTTAGTGGTGCTTGCTTACAAAGCTAGTTAACCTCCGATCAATTTCCCAGTATCCATATAAATTTGGATGCACAGAGTGATGCATATGTCTGGAGTTTGTATGCTGTGACAGGAGGCCCTGATGCACACACACGCTCTCTTTCTCAAATAAATAATAAAAATATTTTAAGAAATAAAGCAAGTGATGATGCCATGATGTTTAGTTTCCACAGTGGCATCACTTGCTTCAGGATTATCACATGCCTTATCCAGACACTCTTCTTTTTTTAAAAAATATTTTATGTATTTATTTCTAAGGGAGTGGAGAGAAATGGACGTGCCAGGGCCTCTACCCACTGCAAACAAACTCCAGACACATGTACCACTTTGTGCATCTGGCTTTATGTGAGTTCCAGGGAAATCAAACCTTGGTTGTTAGGCCTTGCATGCAAGCATCTTAACCACTGACCCATATCTTTAGCCCCAGACTCTGTCTTCTAAGCTTGTCTGACCTATGTCCCTTAAAGCAGGACTCATTTTCTACTAGAGGAGAATACATAGTAAAAATTATCTGTCCAGGTCAAGAAATCCTATTAGCCTCTTGAACTGTTCTGCTACCTTAAGTAACAAACTATGTTAGTCAGGACTCTAGCATTTGGTGATGCAGGTTGCGCACTGCACGAGTCAGGGATTAGTCACACCGACTGTTGCTCCAGTGAAAACACAGTGAATTCAGAAAGCCCCTTGGGGATGCTGTAAAGTGATCCATTTTATAGAAGGAGACATTGAATAGCTGAAGAACTCTCCTACTTGAAAATCCATAGTAAGTTTTTTTTCCCCTGTCTTTGCTTCCTAGAATTCTCAAAGAACCCTTTCTCCCACCTGTATCTATAGCCCTGCAGGGAAAGACTGGGGGGGGGGGGGGTTAGTTCATTCTATTTGAATAGAAATGAAATGGGCTAACACAGTACTACTTGATTCTAAATCTGCTATAGCAGAATGGTTAAATGGAAGCAATCTGCAGCATCCTGTTACTGTGGGATATGTATGGGTAAATGGATTATGTATGGATAAATGGATATGTTTGGGTAGATGGATATGTATGAAAAGATGGGTATGGATGGCTATGTATGGATAGATGGATATGTATGGATAGATGGATATGTTTGGATATATGGGTATATGTGGATAGATAGATATGTATGGAAAGATGGAAGCAGTCTGTAGCATGCTATGACTGTAGCGAGAGAAAATGAGTGCATGCCAGTCCTTGCAAATGAGCTTTGACAAAACTCCTGGTTTAGAACCCCATGACTGTCCATTCCTCCCACTCCCAAACAATTGGACCCAGAACAAGGTTGCAATCACCACTGAGAAACAGTAGCTAGTTGTTCTTCATGGGCAGGGTCTGACTCCACAGGGCTTCTGGAATCAAGGAGCAGTGTTCCCATTTAAGCACCAGGTCCATAGGAACAAGTCCTGCCAAGCGGGGACCCTCATCTGAAATTAACCCTTCATGCCTTCTGAGAATATGAACGATTCCTTCTTTCATTAGTGGGAATGCTGTTCTCACCCAATGGGCACAAAAATACCCAGAACCATGTTGAATGAATTCTTTTGGATACTTTAAAACATTACAGTTATTTTCTGCTTCTAAAAAAGACATGTTGATAACTTTTCCATATGGTAGTTTTCTGCAATGATTGTTAGTGGCTTGGCAATTTTTAGTATTAAATTCCTAACAGTAAGCAGAATTGCATCCAGCTTTAAATTCATAAGACCAGCTAAGTTTTCAGAGATATTGTTATTTATTTTCTCTTTATTCATATAAAAAATGTATCTGTGGTAAATGCTGTAGTCTGGATGTTGGTGTTCCCTCCAAAATTCTTAATTTTCTTTTTTGAGGTCAGCCCAACAGACTGCCTATTTTAATGCAAGAGTGACTGAGAAAGAAAGAATGGAAATGAGAGAGAGAAGTGGTATGCCAGGCCCTCCAGCCACTACCATCGAAATCGAGATGTGTGCACCCCCTTGTGTGCATGTGCAACCTTATGCACTTGCATCACTGTGTGTCTGGCTTATGTGGGACCTGGAGAAGTTGAACATGAGTCCTTAGGCTTCACAAGCCAGCACCTTAACTGCAAAGCCATCTCTCCAGCCCAATTTTTTTGACTAAATGTAATAATTGAATCTGGGTGTGGTGTTATAAACAGTAATCCCAGTGCTTGAGAGGCACAAGAGGAAGATCAGTAGTTCAAGGCCAGCCTGGACTACATGAGACCTTGTTTAAAAAAATAAGCAAACAAAAATATAGTAATTACACATATAAATAGAATTTGGTGTGATTTTTTTTTTTTTTTTACTTTAAGTTCAAGTGTTCTCTTTCAAAGAGGTGCCTTTAGGTGGTGAGTGGCTTTGGGGATAGAGGTCATGTGAATGGACTTCATGGAGTTTTAAAAGAGTAGATACCTGGTTGAGGCCACAGCGAGAAGGGGCATCTGTGAGTCTGGAAGTGAACCTTCAGCAGCGACCCTTGGACCCTCACCCTGGACTCCCAGCTCCCAGAACTGTGAAGAATAACTTTCTATTTTTCACAAGCCAGCTGGTGGGTGTTTTTTTATGGCAGCTGGAAGAGACTAAGGAGACACCAATCCTGCAGTTCTCTCATTTCTATGCCTGTGGCTTGAGGTCCATGAGAGACCGGTGCGGATTCGCACACACCCTAACAAGCACCATGCACATGGTTCAGTTTCCCTAAGTTGCCTTTTCCAAACCCAATAGCATTCTGTGCGTCAGCGTTACCAGGGCAAAGGCAGCCAGGCCCAGGATAGAAACCTTTCTTCCATGAAGACATGACTGTCATGCAAGCAGACCTGTTTCTCTGCCCGACAACAGGCTGTCTCACACAACTGAAAATTTCAAAATGCCTTTTTCCTAAAAATACCAATGAAGGCTATTGCAAAAACTGCTTAGTTCACTTATATTTGCCTGGGTGAGTGGTATTTGCAGCAGAAGAAATCACATTTAGGCATGCAATAGGAATGGGGAAGACAGTCCTAAGAATGGCATGAGCTCTGGAGAGAACCCTAATGGATGTGATGTCTGGCACAGAGGCACATCCCAGAGTCTGAAAGTCACAGAACTTTTGAAATGGTGCATAGCCTCCCAATGCAACTGTGAATTCTTGTTTGAAAAAGACTGAATTTACACAGGTCAAGCTTATATTATCCTGATGTAAAAAGAGTAAAAACATAAATGAAGGACAGACATTTTTGGGTTCAAGTCTTTTGTATTCCTTTATGTTTGCAATGTTTTCTTTCCTACTTGCCTCAAATAAATTATTTTCAATTTTTGAGCAGTATTACTTGATTTTTATAGTTGCTATGACCAAATACCTGACAGACATTTTAAAGGGAGGAATTATTTATTTTGCTCAAGGTTTCATAGGACTCAGTTCATCATGGCAGAGATGGCAAAGGAGAGCAGCTCACTCCATGGAGAAAAGGAAGGAAAGAGAGAGAGGAGAAAAGAAGAGATGAGAAGAGAAGAGTGCTCAGCTGCCTGTTTCCTTTATTCTCATTTTTTTCGGCTTGGGCTCTAGCCCATCGTGTAACACCAGCCACATTCAGGATAGGGCTTCCCTCCTTGGTGGATTCTCTCTGGAAATATCCTCACAGACACAAGAGGCCTGCCTCACCAACATCCTAGGTGATCTTAAACCTAGGCAAGTTGACAATGAAGATGAACCATCAGAGTAGCAGAGGCAAAGTACTGGTTTTGTTGAGGCCTTGGCTCGATTTATTTACATCAGATGTTCCATGTGTCATAAATATTAACCTGCCGATGCCAGGTTATGCTTGTAAGGAATATCACTTTACAGCAGCTTTCCACGATGGTTCTGCAGGCAAGGACCTCCATGGGGGCACTGAGAGGCGGGGCAGAGTATCTCAGGGATATGCAAACTGTAACTGATGGTATTGGACTGGGCTTTCACTTGCAGGTAACAGAATCGCCCATGGCTGTTTTTCTTTTCCTTTCTTTCTGTTCCTTTCTTTTTTTAGCGAGAGATCAAGCATACCTTCAAAATTATTGGGAATGGTGAAAAGATGGCTGTATAATAAGCTGAAGAGCCGGGTGTGGTGGCACACGTTGTTAATCCCAGCACTTTGGAGGCACAGGTGGCAGTTTGCTGTGAGTTGGAGGCCTCCCTGAGACCACACAGTGAATTCCAGGTCAGCCTGCGCTATCGCGAGACCCTGCCTTGAAAAAAACAACAAAAAGTGGGGGAGGCTGGAGACATGGCTCAGTGGTTAAGGTGCTTGCCTGCAAAGCCTAGCAACCCAGGGTTTGATTCCCCAGTACCCATGTAAAGCCAAATACATGGTGGAGCATGCTTCTGGAGTCTGTTTGCAGTGCCCAGAAGCTCTGGCATTCCCATGCTCTTTGTCTGTCTGTCTCTCTCTCTCTCTCTCTCCCTCTCTCTTTCTCTCTCTCTCTCTCCCCCTGCTTGCAAATAAATAAATAAATATATTTTTTTAAATAGCGCTGGGTGTGGAGGAACATGAGTTCCACACATAACAACAGAAGCAGGTGGAAAATTTGGTATTTGGTGATGTGTGTGTGTGTATAGTCATGCAGATTTTATGAATTGTATATGTGACAACCCAATTACTGTGTGTGGTAGAAGGATATTGCATTTTCAGTGGAGATCTTACAACTTGGCAAGTTATCCTGTCAATTTCCCATTGTTCTACCTAGCAGAGCAGTGGCAGCAGGAAAGAATCAGGCCAGAACTGTGCATGTGTTTTTTAAAAATTTTTATTTATTTACTTGCAAGCAGAGACAGAGAGAGAGAGAGAGAGAGACAGAGAGAGAGAGAGAGAGAGAGAGAGAGAGAGAGAGAGACTGGGCATACCAGGACCTTTAGCCACTGCAAATGAACTCCAGATGCATGTGCCATTTTGTGCATCTGGCTTACATCAATATTGGGGAACTGAATTCAGATTCTTAGGCTTTGCAGGAAAGCTCCTTAACAGCTGAATCTGCACATGCTTTTTTATGTGCTACATAAGGTTGATTGGTGAGGTATCTATAGAGAAGCAATGCCCCAGGGGGCTATCACATACTGGTCAGCACATGACAAGGTTAAATGCTGTAATGCACCCCTTTAGAAGAGTGAATAGTGTCTGGATTTGCCAACCAGCCCTCACTCTATACTGCTGTTTCTATATGTCCTCATCCAGCAAATGAAGAAGGCAACTAAGTGGCTTTCCCAAGGTTAGAGATCTTACAGGAGATCCAGCTGCCATGTCTGAAGCAGCCTCATGAGTCTCCGGAAGATGTAGCTCCTCTAGCTACAGGCAGTGGGACAGGGGTGTGGGGAAGCAGAGGCGGTGCAGAGCTCAGAGCTCTGTCATTCGTGAGGACTCCTGGGCATGCCCTTTACAATTGACCTCTGCTTTTGCTCTTCTACACATCAGGATGTAGACAGTGACAGCACTACAAATGACAACTGCCTCATGAATAGTGTGGTGGTTTGATTCAGGTGTCCCCCATACATTTAGGTGTTCTGAATGCTAGGTTCCCAGCTGATGGATATTTGGGAATTAATGCCTCCTGGAGGCAGTGTATTATTAGGAGTGGGGTTATGGGTAATAATAGCAAGTTTCCCCTTGCCAGTGTTTGGCACACCCTCCTGTTGCTGTGGTCCACCTTATGTTGGCCAGGAGGTGATGTCCACCCTCTGCTCATGCCATCATTTTCCTCTGCCATTGTGGAGCTTCCCCTCGAGCCTGTAAGCCAAAATAAACCCAGAAGCTGCTCTTGGTTGGGTGATTTCTACCAGCAATGTGAACCTGACTGCAACAAACAGTATTCCATCACTTACAAAGCATCTTACAACTGCAGTGCCACTTTCATTTGAACCACAGTGTTTGCAGGCAAAATGAGTGGGCTGATGGTTGCTTTTCAGTGAGGAGCTCCCATGCTCAGAGAGGTGGCCCTCAGACATTTCTGCTCAGTGTTCCACCTTGTTTATTGCTATGACCTTGGTGGATTCAAAGCACATTATATTAATGGGAGAGAACAACAAGCAGGGCAAATTGTGTTGGTGAGCTACATGCTCCCCCACCCTGCAACCTAGTACCTACCATCAACAACCAAGAGCTCACTCCCTCTCAAGTTTGCAGCCTGGCAGGTGTATCAGTTACTGTCTCATTGCTGGGACAAAATGCCCAACCAGAAGAAATTTATGGAAGGAAAGGGTTCATTTGGTTTATAGTTTCTAAGGGAAGTTCTCCATGGAGGTAGGGCAGGGGATATGAGAAGCATGGCAGGAGCAGGAAGCTGGCTCACATCGTCACATTCATAGAGAAGTAGAGAGGGGGCTGGAGAGATGGCTTAGCAGTTAAGCGCTTGCCTGTGAAGCCTAAGGACCCCAGTTTGAGGCTTGGTTCCCCAGGTCCCACGTTAGCCAGATGCACAAGGGGGTGCACGTGTCTGGAGTTCGTTTGCAGAGGCTGGAAGCCCTGGCGCGCCCATTCTCTCCCTCTTCCTCTGTCTTTCTCTCTGTGTCTGTCACTCTCAAATAAATAAATAAAAAATGAACAAAAAATATTTAAAAAAAAAAAGAAAGAGAAGTAGAGAGAGCAATGAATACTGACTGCTTGGCTAGGTTTCTGCTCTTTATGTGGTTCAGGAGCCCAACCTACAGGATGGTGCTGCCCACAGTTACGATGGGTCCTCCTATCTCAACTAACCTTATCTAGAAAATTCCTCACAGATTTAACAAGAGGTTTGTTTTCATGGTGATTCTAAATCCTGTCAAGCTGACCACCAAAGATTAACCGGCACACATGGGCCCCTGCCTTCCTGTGAGGCCAGCTGATTCCCCAGTTCTCTGTGACCATCAATATATCACTTTTCTGTGTCACTTTCTCTCCTCCTGCCTCCTTCTGCTCCATCCTTGCTCTCTGTATGGGGCCTTGTGGGAGAGCCACAGGACTGAGCTGTGGTGGGTGCCAGGGTTTGTCCACAGGCCCTCAGTGCACCTGAATAGGCATGTGGGAAAGAAGGAAACACCTTAGCCCTGTGCTTTCTACAAAATACTGTTTCCTGGCCCTCGGGCACTGCCCAGATCCCCTAAATCTTTCCACCCCAATTAAGGAAAGGTAGTGTCAAACACTATGACTATTGTTTTCATCCAGGCTTTAGGCAGCCAGGGAATCATTAAGAACGATGACTCAGTAAGGCCATATCACATAAGGCAAAATAGAAGCATTGTCAGAGAAATGGTGCATGTTGGGTGGAGCCTCAAAGGTCATGTGTGTTGGAGAGGCAAGGTGGGCTGTGGTGAAGCATTGAAACACTTACAGGCACAGACGCTATGGAGAACAGCAGCCACTGTGCCGATCTACCAGGGCTGCTGGAATAATTACTTCAAACTGGTTGGCTTGAAGCCATCAAAATGTATTTTCTCACAATTCTGGAATCTGAAAGCCCAATATCCAGGTGTCAGTGCTGGTTAGGTAGTGAGATGTTAGCAGACTTGCAGGATTGGGGCTGGACTCCTTCATAATTAGCAGCCTATAGAACTGAGGGATAGAACTGTGGAAGTCTAACTGTTCCTCAAAAGAATGGAACCTGAATTGTATCTGGCCCTAAAAGAAGATATGACATCCTGAACTGCTCAGAAGGTCATTGATAGATAACTATCAAACATGGTTCCAGCAGTCCTAAACTTCATAGAATTATTAAATAGCTAAGACTTCTTATAAAGACCAGAGACATTACCATTGTCTGCTCCCGTACGAGTCAATCCAAAGCAGGCCTGTCAATCACCTGGAAAGGCAAAGCTGCTTGGTCTAGCGATCTGACATAAAGCCTACCTAAAATGTCCATGTGCACAACGTCCCCCTAGCCATTGGCCACTCCCAGCCCTTGGGAGTATTCTACTCTGCACCTCTCTTCTCTGCTTTGTGTCTCCTCTGAATTGTTTTGATGAGATCACCAGGACTGAGAAGCCAAGGGGAGTCCAGACCAAGGTCCTGGTGATATCAGCCGGGCCAAACTCCGTCTGCAGGCTTTGGTGGAGGTCCATTTTCTCTCCTGCTAACTCCTGGTGTTGAGGAGACCCATGGAGTTCTTTGGCTTGTAGAGGCATCCTCCAACCACTGCCTTTGTTGTCACCTGACCTTCTCACTGGAGTCGCTCTGCATCCCATCCTCATCTCCATTCTCTCAGGACACCAGTCTCGCTGGACCAGGCCCCATCTTCACTGAGTATGAACTCAGCTCAGTTTGAGTGCATTGTAAAGATGCTCTTTCCAATTAACATCATATTTAGTGGCATTGCAGCTAGGACCAAGCATATCTTTCCTGGGAGGGGGCACAACTCACCCAGAAACAATCAAATTATTTTATTAGTGTTTAAACATGGCAAAGAAAGCAAAGGTGTAAGTTTCTAATGTTGGAAATCATAATGGAGTTTTTAAAATGTATTTTTATTTATATGCGAGGAAAGAGTGAAACGGAGAGAGGGAGTGAGTATAGGCAATGCAGCCCTTCTTATTACTGCAAATAAACTCAAGATGCATGTGCCAATTTGTGTATCTGGCTTTATATGAGTACTGGGGAATTGAACCCAGGCCATGAGGCTTTGCAAGCAAGTGTCTTTAACTGCTATCTTTCCAGCCTCCATAGTGGAGTTATGTTTAAATTATTTTGATTTATTTATTTGAGAGAGGCAGAGTGAGAGAGAGAGACACACACACACACACACACACAGAGAGAGAGAGAGAGAGAGACCACTGCAAATAAACTCTAGACACATATGCCACCATGTGTATCTGGCTTACATGGGTTCTGGGGAGTCAAACCTAGGTTCTTTGGCTTCATAGCCAAGCACCTTAACCACCAAGCCATCTGTCCTTCCCCATGCAGTTTTATTTATTTATTTACTTGACAGAGAAAGAGGGAAAGAGAGAGAATGGGCATGCCAGGGCCTCTATCCACTGCAAACAAACTCCAGACATGTGTACCCCCTAGTGCATCTGGCTAACATGGGTCCTGGGGAGTCAAACCTGGTTCCTTTGGCTTTGCAGGCAAGTGCCTTAACCACTAAGCAATCCTTCCAGCCCCCCCCCATGGAGCTTAAAAATGTTTTATTTTTATTTATTTACTTGAAATAGAGAGAGAGAGAAGGCAGATATATACAGAGAATGGATGTGCCAGAGTCTCTAGCCACTGCAAACAAACTCCAGACACATGCGCCACCATGTGCATCTGACTTATGTGGGTACTGGAGATTTGAACCTGGATCCTTAGGCTTCACAGGCAAGCATGTTAACCACTAAGCCATTTCTCCAGCCCCCATAGTGGAATTTTAAGGTAAATAGAAGAAAAAGAGAAACTACAGCAATAAAAGCTATGCAGTAGTTCTATTTTGAGTTCAGGTGTAGATGAAGAGATGATTAAAATAGCTGGACAAAATAATATATTACATTTCATGACCTCTCTCAGGCATCTAAAGCTCATCTCATGAGTCTTGATATCTACTGCAAGGATTATTCACTCAGAGAAGTAAACCTAGACTTGTACAAAAATAATTTGCTAGCAAGACAGTCCTTGTCATTTGACATTGAATGGAAAATAAAACACAGCAGCAAGAAATCTGTCACTGATGTTGGTAACTAGAATAGTAAATCTGATTTAAAGTCTTGCACTTAAAATTGTTTACTAAGCAAAAGAAACCTCCTCAATTCATAGATTTTATATTCAGCTTCCTTGAAAGTAAGAAAAATGAACTTTACAGCATAGTATACTAATAAATACAGTGTTTTTCAGATTTACTCATTTATTTTACAATTTCCCTTTAAAGCTAATTTCATTTTTAATGGAGATTCATATTTCTTATTTTAGATTTTTTTATTTTAAAGGTAGAGCTAAAGTACTCTGTTTGCATAAATGTGCATCATTCTTTTTAAAAGACAATTATCAAAGACTAGAATGTATGTGCAGAAAATAATGGCTGAGTTCAGAAGGGTGGGGAATGGGAAGAGGGACAAAAGTGAGCCAGGCTTTGTAATCAGAGAAAGTGAGTGATGTTTAGATGTTGGGCGGATGAATGAACAGTAATTAAAAGAATATGGGTACCTGTGATGGTTGTTACGGATTGTCAACTAGACAGGAGCTAGAATCACCTGTGAGGGCTTTTCCTAACTGAGCAGAGAAGACCCACCTTAACTGTGAATAGCATCATTCCCTGAACTGGAGTCCTGGACTATATAAAATGAAGAGAGATGGCTGAGCACCAACATTCATCGCTCTTTGCTTCCTCACTGTGGATTCCATGTGACCAGCTGCCCCATGCTCTTGCTGGCATGCCTTTCTGGCTAGCATGAACTGTAACCTGGAACTCTAAGCTGAAACAAACCCTTCCTCCATTAAACTGATTGTGTTGGGTATTGTGCCTTGACAACAGGAAGGTAACTAATATGCCCTACAGGACATGAAGATGGCAGGAGCTATGGACTGGCCCAGGAGCAGAATAGATAATCTGAGCTTTACTGAAGAAATGTTGATCCAAATCCTCTGGAAAGATGGTAGACAAAGGAGGACAAGCAAAAGCGATGTAAGGAATGGGTCAGGGTGGAGTGCTGGAACAGGAGATATTAGCATAGAAATAATAGTTGAGATTACAGGAGATGGTAAAATGTTTGATAGAGACCATACACACAGAGAAAAGAGATAGGCTGTGCAAAGAACACTGAAAACTGTCCACACTTAGGAATGGTGTGCATAATGGTCTGAAAGTTTGTGTAGCCCAAGATTTATATATAGAAGCCCAATGTGATTGTATTATAATGTGTATGTGTGGGGGTGTATAACAGTTACTTTCTTGTTGCTGAGACAAATCTCCCAGCAGAGCAGCTCAGGGAAGGAAAAGGTTTATTTTAGGTCACAGTTCAGAAGATAGAGTCCATCAAGGTGGGAAAGCATGACAAAGCAGAAAGCTGGCATCACATCAGCAGGAGAAAGGAAAGAGAGAGCTGAATGATGCATGCTCAGTTGCTCTCTTTTCTATACAGTTCAGCACTTCCGTCCATAGTTAGAGTGGGTTCTCTCACCTCAACTAACCTTATCTAAAAAATATCTCAGAGGCACAACCAAAGATTTATTTCCATGGTGATTCTAAATAGTGCCAAGTTGACAACCAGATATTAACTACTGTATGGTGCTTTGGGGAGGTGATTAGGTCATAAAGGTGGGGCCCTTATGAGTGTAAGCAGCACTTTATAAGAAGAGGTTTGAGCAGCAGCCAGCTGTTTCTGCCACATGTCATGAGAAGTAGACTGTGACTACAGCAGGACACCATAATCTGACCATGCTGCTGCCCTCATTCTAGGCTCGCAGCTCCGGAACCACGAAAGGAATTTCTGTTGTTTACAAGCACCTAGTCTATTATAAGTAATGTTATAATCTGGTTTATTTTCTGCTGATGTGACACAATGCCATAGACCAGGTCATTGATGAACAATATAATGTTATCTGGCTCCTGGTTCTTGTGACTGGGAAGGCCATGATCAAGTGGTCATACATAGTGCCATTTTGCTGTTAGAACTTTGCAGAACATAAGAGATAAGGGGCAAACCCCATCATAAATCTTTAATAGACTGACATTGGGTGATCAAGTTTAAAGGAAAGGCATAGAATGAGGCAGTGTGGCATTTGTACAAGCTGGACCTTGGTCAGTAACGTGACAACTCAGCTAAGTTTGTCCAAGTCCTGGAGACTAGACACAGTCCTCAGTGAGGGACTTGGAGATGGACTCAGCTGCACGAGAGGTGAGATTGTCTGTTTCCTAAACGTCTGTAAGAGTAGAGCTGCATGCAGTCCCACATAGAGTACTATGGAGAGGCATGGACTGGTAGCTGGAAATGATGGGAAGAAGCTTCTGTTGAACCCTGGAGAGGAGAAGGTTCTCATCAGTCTTGGGAATAAACTTGGGTAACACAACTTTAAGATTTTCATTCAGAACTCAGTTCCATTTGAGCTCTGCTCTGTTGCCCTGGAAATGTGCTTAGGTTAGGTGGTATTAGTTTTCTCATCTGCAAAATGTCAGTAAGTTATAAACTGGTACTGACTATTATAGTGCATGCCCAGTGTTGGGCATAGGTGGTGCCCTATGAGTGTTAACTGCTGTTAGCAGCAGCATTGGCAATAATAGTAGAGTGGCAAAGGACAGACAACAGATTTGGAAGGTACATCAGCCATGCTAGAACAGTACATGTTCAGTAACAAATAGCCCTGAACTTTTGTGACATACAGTAATGTAGGTCTGTTTTTCACTCAAATGACAAGACCATTATGTACTGGCTGGGTTCTGACACTGGTCATTTTCATTCTAGAACTCAAAGCTAGTGTCTAGCAGCATTGTATGAGAGGGAAAAGAAGGAAAGAGCATGGTGGTTTTTGTAGCCTCTACCCTGTAGTACCATGCATTACTCTTGCTCATCTTTCAGTGGTCACCATCATGTGGGAGTGCCAGAATTTAATCAGAGAGGGAAATGCAACCTTACAGGCTGGGGAACCTGTAATCAGTTATGTGGTACCAATTGGGAAATTGGCCACCTGTATAAAGGAGGAACTAGGTTTTTATCTTGGGTATTTATTTTTAAGTTTGACTTACTTACTTATTTATTTTGAGACAGAAAGAGAGTGACAGAGAGAGAGAGAAAGAGAGAGGGAGAGGGAGAGAGAGAGAGAGAGAGAGAGAACCTCTAGCCACTGCAAGCAAACTCCAGAAGCATGTGCCCCCTTGTGCATCTGGCTTATGTGGGTACTGGAGAATTGAACTGGGATCCTTAGGCTTCACAGGCAAATGCCTTAACCACTAAGTCATTTACCCAGCCCCCCCTTTTAAAAAATATTTTTATTGACAACTTCCATAATTGTAAACAATATCCCATGGTAATTCCCTCCCTCCCCCACTTTCCTCTTTGAAATTCCACACTCCATCATATCCCCTCCCCCTCTCAATCAGTCTCTCTTTTATTTTGATGTCATGATCTTTTCTTCCTGTTATAATGGTCTTGTATATGTAGTGTCAGGCACTGTGAGGTCATGGATATCCAGGGCATTTTGTGTCTGGAGGAGCACATTATAAGGAGTCCTACCCTTCCTTTGCTCTTACATTCTTTCTACCACCTCTTCCGCAATGGACCCTAAGCCATGGAAGGTGTGAATGCAATATTTCAGTGCTGAGAACTCCATTTGTAACTTCTTCTCAGCACCATGGTGCCTTCTACCATCCCAAGGTCACTTCCATCTGAAAAGAGAGGGTTCTCTTACCAAAAATGAGAGTAGAATTAATATATGGGAATGAACATTAAGAGAAGTGTTTACTGGGAATTTTGGAGAGCTTAGTATATACATATTTAGCCAGATGGCAACAGATGTTATACCCCTTAGGCTCATGACTACCCCTGTTGTAGGTTTTCAGTATCAGGGATGTATTCCCTCCCATGGAGCGGGCCTCCAGTCAAATTAGAGGGTGGTTGGTTTCCCCCATAACAGACGTGCCACTATTGCACCCATTGGCTCATTTGACCAGGCTGTCCAAATAGAAGGCTTGCAGTGTCCACTGTTGGGTATCTTCACTGGTGATTTCCCTTTCTCCCAGTGAACTGCATGTAGCTTTGAACTTTTTCCAGCTTTCTGTCAGCTGGTCTACATGGAGGAAGTTTTCAGCTCAGCTCCAGCAGGAATTCTTAATGACCTTGCAGCCCAAGTATGTGGAGTCTTCAGCAATTGGGTCTTACCATCTATTCCTGGTGGAAAACCAGGGGCTTTGGCAATGGCCTGTAATGTTTGGGGGCAGGGGGCATTAGAGACCTCCCTGGCCAACAACTCATTGCAATGTATCCCATCCCTGGCACTGAAAATTTTCTGGTAACAATCTATGGCTCCTGTGTGTTTCACTGTCCAAAAAAGAAGGTTTCCATATGAATTATTTATATCCTCTTAGATTTTGATTAGCTTTCCCTCTACCTTTCCTTTACTCAATATCTTCCCCTGACCTCACTTAGGCCTTTTCACCCCCATTAATCTTTTCTTTACTTACATATATACAATACCATCCTATTAAGTCCCCCCTCCCTCCCTTTCTATTCCCTTTATATCTCCTTTCTAGCTTACTGGCCTCTGCTACTGAGTTTTCAAGCCAAAAGTCGCATGTTCTCTCTCATATGTAGATCTTAGCTACAAATGATTGGACTTCTGTGTGAGTAGGAAGAAAACTCAGTATCCTGGGTATTTAGTTAAAGCAGGACCAGCAGGGCTGTTCCTGAGCCTGGGACAGGGCAAGCACAGGATCCAAGAAGAACAAAATAAGAATAAGAACAGGATGAGACAGGCTTGGTGCGGCCCAGAAAATCCACTTTAGGAAGTAGGGAAATCAGGATGAAGGCATTGGTAACCCTAAAATGGAGCCAATAGAGTTGGTGTTACCTGTTCCCTAACCTAACCTGTCCTTGCCCACAGCCCTTGATGTTCTTTGTGTGAATCACATCTCTGTGAAATGCCTACAGGACAGGCCACGAAGATGAGTACCATGGGAAGAAGTGCAGCTTGGCCGCCTGTCTGCATGGATGGTCCATTCTCTGCTGGCTTTATACTCTGACAATTATATTTCACAATGGATTTATGCAGCAATATTAGTTGAAAGCTGAGCATTTCCCAAGATCTACTGAACCTATACAGTTAAAGTAAGCCTGATGTGGTACTCACCTTTAATCCTAGCACTCCGGAGGCCGAGGTTATAAGATCATGTGTTCAAGGCCAGTCTGGGTTTCATGGAAAATCCCTATTGAGAGAGAAAGAAAGAGAAAGAGTGAGAAAAAGATTAAGTGGCAACTTTCATGTTAAATGTATTTTACTACAATTCATAAAAATAGAAATAAATATATAAAAGACTTTGGTAAGTATGTAAGGTGTGCATGTATGTGTATGAACATATGTTCATGTGCTTGTGCAGGCCAGAGGTTGATAATGGGTGTCTTCTTTAATTGCTCTCCACATTATTATTATTATCTTATAATCTGATAAGATTGGGCATGTTCAGGGTGGTATGACTGTAGATGATTATTAGAACTTGAGAAAGGGTCTCTTACTAAACCCAGAGCTCACTGCTAGCCAACAAACACTGGGGAACCTCCTGTCTTTACTTCCTCAGTGTTGGAAGTGCAGATGCATGATATCAGCATAGCTTTTACATGCATACAGGGCCTCATGCTTGCATGGTATGGTGGTTTGATACAGGTGTCCCCCATAAACTTAGGTGCTCTGAATGCTAGGTCCCCAACTGATGGCAATTTGGGAATTAATGACTCCAGGAGGCAGTGTATTGCTGGGGGTGGGATTATGGGTGTTATAGCCAGTTTCCCCATGCCAGTATTTGGCACACCTCCTGTTCCTGTTGTCCATCTGATGTTGCCCAGGAGGTGATGTTCAGCCTCTGCTCATGCTATCATTTTCCCCTGCCATCATAGAGCTTCCTCTTGAGTCTGTAAGCCAAAGTATACCATTCTGTTCCCCATAACCTGCTCTTGTTGAGGTGTTTTCTGCCAGCAATGAGAACCTGACTGCAACACATGGTAAATACTTTACCAACTGAGCCATAGTTCCAGTCCCAATCAAACTACTAGGTTTTACACATTTCCACCCTATATCAAATTTTTATAACAAACAAAGGCATTTGAGAAAGATAACTTTGATCATTGCAAAAAGAGATCCCCAAAATGTTCTCCAATGTAAATGGAGAAAAATGTTCCATTCATTGCAGCAACTGTATTTGGATACCCAAGAACAAAGGGAGCTACTTCCATTCCACAGTGGGGCTTAGCATTTTTATGTGTTTTCTCTGTGACTTGAAAAAGTTGGAAACTAAGATGGTCTCTTGGTAAAGTTTGGGTCTCACTCATAATCCTAGGCCATCAGGATTCTCCAGAAAAACCTCTTGTGACATAGGAAATGTTCTTGATTCTGCTATTCAACACAATGACTATTGAATTTTTGAGATGTGTGAAGAATTGAATTTATTTAAACTTAAGTTCAAACATCCATATAGCTAGTAGTGGTTACCAGGTTCTAGATCTAGAGGTGTGTAACAAGGTGATACCTGCTTTCTGGATGAGGCTAGAACTCTCCAGATGGTTCTTATCTGACTGTTATCTATTTTGGGGCTATTGTGAATCCCAGCTGATTCTTTAGAAACAGAAAACTCTGTAGGGTGGAGCATGGGCCAGGGGCAGTAGTGATTAGCACACTTCTTTGAAATCCGGTTCTGCGAGAGGATTAAGCCTTGCAATACAGAAAGGGAGTGACTGTGTTCTCAATGTTCTCGACACCAGTACTCAACACAGAAGCTCTAGTTGCTCGGGGAGGAGAACTCATACATTCCCTGGATGATGTTTCTAGACTCTAGGGCTAACAGCTGGGATTGAGAAGTACTGGTCTAAAGAGAAGGCTCTAAAAAGTAAAAATGATGCTTTGAATCCAACTTCTCATTCCCTCCAAAGATGTTTTCTTGTACCTTCAAAAACACAACAGGTACTAAAATAGAGCAGCAGCCTATGGAATGCCAAGACCACTGACAGAGCCCTCACTCAGTGGCCTGGTATATGAGCAAAAGCTTTCCTTTCCTCATCCAGCTTTAGCCAGCCTCCAAGCCTTCCTTCCCTCATGATCATCCCCTGCCCATCACTGCTTTTGGAACAGGAGAAGAGATTTGACTTCCTGAGCAACTATGCCAGGCCTCATATGACCACATTAGAACAAACAAAACCTATAAAGAGCTTGCAAGTACAGACAGGCACACAGGATGTAAGTCTTACTTGGCGCATAGACCTATCCTGAGAATGTATGTGTAAATTAACTCATGTCTTTCAGGCAGTATGTGGCTTATATTTTAAATAGAATACAGGAAAGAATAAAGATGAAAAGAAAGACGTACGAATATGTGTTTGTGTGTCTTAAAAGCGTATATGTACATGAGTCAGATAGTATAGAACTACAAAATCCAGAAAGTAGAAAGATCAGGTGTTTCCTTTCTTCCTCAATTGCCTCTCAAATGTAACTACATATTGTATTATCTTGATTCCTTCTTAAAAATTGGAGAAATACATGGCAGGTCTGTAATCCTAGCCACTTATGAGATTGGGGCAGGAGGGTGGCAAGTTCAAGGCCTGTTTGGGTTGCAGAGTGGGTTTCAGACCAGCAACCTGAGCAACTTAGCAACACTGTGCTTTAAAGTGAAAAGTAAAGAAAGGGCTCAGGACTTAGTTCCATGGTGGAGCCCTTGCCTAGCATGTGGAAGGCCTTAAGTTCACTCCTAAATGCTGGAAAAAAATAAATCAAAATAAAAAGAAACATATGTACATGTATCAGTGTTTATACATATGTATACACACACAGTTTACAGCAAGCTATAAATATACAAGCGTCAAAATTGGCTGTTTCATATAATATGCATGGAGATGTTTACCTTCAGTAGATGCACTCAGCCCTCTTTCTTTGTCTCAGATGCATCATACTCACAATGTTTATTGTAGCCCCCCTAAACACCAATGCAGCCTTACACCTCAGAATATGGATTTATTTGGAGACAGGATATTTACAGAGGTAAGTATATTATAACAAAGTCTCTGGTATGGGCTCTGATCACAAAAGATGGACAGTCTTGCAAAACAGTGACATTTGAGTAGCAAGGCAGACACAGGAAGATGATGGGAACAGCTGAGAGAAAGCTCAAACGAAATCTGTTCTACTGCATGTCGGTCTTGGGCTTCTAGACTCCAGAACTGGGGGACACTACATCTCCTGCTTAAGCATCTCAGTCCACAGTCCTTTGTCACAGCAGCTGGACAGATAGATACAGAGAGTACACTGTGATCTATTTTACTAATTCCTTTGATGGGAACTTTGGTTTCAGAAGAATTTTATTAATATCAAAATATATTTTATTCTGGACCTCTTTCAGATCTGATTCAAATTAAAGTCATCAATGTAATACAAAGTAAGCTGTAACCAAAAGAACTTCTGGTTAAGATTTTTCCTGTAGGACTAACAGTCCTTCCTGGCATAGGAATATGTATCCATGTCTTTGTACAGACTGGATCACTTGTATTTCAGCACATAAAGCATGTAAAGGACCCATCTGTAAGCAAGTTGACTGTGCAGGTAGATGAAGTCTAGATTCCTACCTCATAGTAAGGTCAGGTGCCAAGAGTCAGTTGGCATTATTAGGAGTCTTTTGGTTCCAGTGACAGAAACTCCACTTGGACTGACCTGAAGGAAACTAATTGTGTAGACATGTGTCAGCAGATCTGAAACAGGGGACTCAGAGACCACTGGGTAGCTCTCTCTCTGATTCAGGCTTACTCCTCTTTGACATTTGATTAATTCTCCTTCTTTTTCAGAGGTCAGCTTCTCCTGGCTATAAAAGGCCTCTGATGGGCTCAGCTGGGATCCCATGGTCATGGCAGGACCTACCCTAGTCCACCCTGAGTGCTACCTGATGGAAAACTTGAGTAGCATGGGTGTCATGGCGACTATCATTGTAAAGGATGGGTCAGCAGCCTCCTGGGGGCTCCTAATTGCCCATGATCAAAATGCTCTGGTTCAAGTGGACTTTTAGGGGTATGCCACTTGGAGAAAACAGAAGGCTTCCTGAGGTCCATGGACGGACTCTGGTGGTGCTTCTCCCTGGACCACCCCCCCCCCCCGCAACGAAGCAGAGGTGCCTCCAGCAGGTGGAGCCCACCGAGCACATCCCTCCTTCCAGCGGAACCATCCTTGTAGGCTGGAGCTGCAGCACCATGGTCAGAACAAGGCCGGGCTTTGCTGCCAGCAAAATCGGGGCTGCGGCGGCAGCTTGGAGCCTGCCAAGAGAAGTACCAGTTAGGAGATGTCGCTGGCATGCAATTTAGAGAATAACTTGACTAGCACTTGAGGTTATTTAGAAAACTACCTTTGATCACGTGCTTTCCAGAATGTTATGTACTTGAAATGAATCATCCTTGCCCAGCCTAGAGTGGATTTAATTATGCTCCCCTCCCATGTTGCCTCTTTTAAAACTTGACCTTCTTTTCTGGTTGCTATTCAAATTCAGCAAAATATCAACTAGTTTTCTCATTTGGAAGCTGAGGAGTTATCTTTCTATAGCTGAACAGTTTCAGGCAGTGATAAAGGACTTAGCTGTGTGAGGAGAAGCCTTGCCATTCAGCCATGACAACAGAATGCCTTTAAGGAAATGCCACTCATCTATGAGGCCTGTAAGGTTCCAACAACGATGCGCAGCTTATAAACAAAAACATCGAAGGTGACACAGCAACTGGATTCCTGGCACTCAGATGATACTGAGCCATATACCTTGGATGCATATGTTTGCAGACGAGGGTCAGCGTCCATGTCTCATGCCCAGGCCCTTGGGGTGATATACCTGATATGGGCTTTGTTTCTAAATGGGAGTGTCCTTGCTTGTCTGAGGTATTGTACTTGGAGAATTGTCCTCAGCAGCAGGAGACAAAGCCCTCAGGAAATTTCACTCAGGAAAAGTCTGAATCTTTCAAGATGAGTCAGTATGAAGCAAAATCGAGTTTATTAAGAGCTACCACATGCTTTAGATTTAAGTGTGTTAAGAAAGAGACAGAAGGGGAGTGAGGAATTTATCTTAGCTTGTGTGTGTGTGTGTGTGTGTGTGTGTGTGTGTGTGTGTGTATGTGTGTGTGTGATTTTGTGGCTACTCAAATGATTTACTTCATAACCAGGGTCACAGACTGGTGTGAAGAGATGGCCGAGTGGGTAAACCACTTGCTGCGTAAGTATGCAGACCTGAGCTTGACTTCCCAGAACCTATGTAAATGCCAGGTGTGGCAGTGTGTGCCTGAAACCCCAACGTTGAGGAGGCAGGGACAAGAAATCCTCAGGGCTTACTGACCAGCTAGGCTTTCCAAATGGGTGGGCTATGGCTTAGGCTCAGTGAAATGGCTCTCAGTAAGTAAGGTGGCAGGTGATAGATGAAAACACTGGATGTTAACCTCTGGCCTCCACACGCATGTACATACATGTGTACCAAACATGCATACAAGCATGCATACGCATGTGTGCACACACCACACACACATATACACAAAAAGATTAAGTTTTGAAAATATGCAAATTCTCAATTAAGTAAAAAAAAGCTGGTTATCTTAGAAAATTATTTTGTAAGTGAAATTTAAGGTGGTTTATGAAATATATTGCTTAGATTTGTGAATGAGAGGATAACCCTGATAAGATTGAAATCAAAGGCCACATATAGCTTATCTTGAAACATGGTTCATAAGCTTTTTGAACATCTTGGTTTGAGGCATCTCTCAGAACAGAGAGTACCGTGTCTATGTAGACAACCTTCACCATGGCTTTGATTTGTCAGGTGCAAACCAGATCCTGGGGCATGAGTCTCCTTTCTCTTTACATGTTTCCTTAATTTAATACTGCCTCAGAGCAACTCCTGCCAGGAAAATCTATTCTCAAGCAAGCACCAAGAGCTAGCAGCCCCTGGTTTGCCTGAATGCTGATATGTTCCGTGAGTGAAATTGCCTGTCCACTCTCAGTTTGAAGGCACATGCTTCACCCTGAGTCCAGTGGAGAGACATGGGATATTGCACAGACAGTCGTACAGTTACACTTCAGCCAGACTTTCACCTAAGCCATCCAAGCACTTAACTCTTCAGTAGCCAATTTAGAATGCAGCCATCCTTCAGTACCCAGGGGGTACTAACTCCCAGAGATGCTACAAGGTGCTCAAGTCCCTTATGTAAAATACTGTAGCTTTTGCATATAACTGTACATATTCTTTGTGTATTTCAAATCATCTTTACAGGACTTAAAATTCCTAATACAATGTGAATGCTATGTAAATAGCTATTGTACTATATTGTTTAGGGAACAATGCCAAGAATAAAAGTGTGTATATGTTTAGTACGGACTTGATTTTTTTCAAATGTTTTGTATGTCAGTGATTGGTTGAATCTGAGAATTTGGACTGTCTGGTTATGGCCAGAGTGGTAATAATAATAGCACCCACATCATAGAGCTGATGTGAGGATTGACTGAGATAAGTTATGCATCTGGCACAAGCCAGGAGTTTAGTACCTGGGATTCTATTCTATAGTAACCCCAATACTTAGCTCAAACCATAATTAAGCTGGTCTGAGAATGAGGGGAGAAAAACAAAGTTGTCCAGTAGCATTGATAAGAAATAGCATTTTATATCCATTGAGTGTTTTTTACTTGGGGTGTTTTCACCTCTGTTCCTTGTCTTACCTTTCTGCAATCCCCAGAGCCAGGCAGAGCAAAGATAACCTGTCCAGTCTCCTAGCAAAGAAAGAGGGATTCAGACAACTTCCCCTTGTACATTCCCAGTGCCTAGGAGCAGCCCTAGCCTTGATCTATGCCTTATAAACATATGATTATCAGTAAGTGGAACATTGCGCTGCTATAGACCACAGGAGAGAGTGGCCATTGGGTATTCAAGATAAAGGAAGCATTGAGATTAGCAAGATATTAGGACCAATTTTAAGTCCCCAATGGCAAAATTTTCCACTTGAATTTCTTCACAAGCTTCTAAGAATAGGTGTGCATACAATCCTTAGTAAATGCCTTCTCTATCATGAGCCTGTTGCTGAGGCCATGACTAAGTTGTTATGATCAGTCTATGTGACTGACCATTCACACTTTAAAAATTATACATCAACCAAAATGCTTATGCATCACAAGGGTCAAAATGAATTTTGCATATAATTTCATAGAGTGACCTTTGTCTTGGGCCCCGTTGATGGTCAAGAGCTAGACAACAAACACTACAGTCAGGGCTTGAGCAAGTTTATGAGGTCCTAAGATCCAGTTTCCCTATCTGTAAAATAGTGTTAATAATACTTACCTTACAAAGTTTTTGTGTGATGGAGAGAAAAAACAATAGGTGCATGATAGTTATTATTATTCATATTCAGTTTGCTTTTACATTTCTGGAAGTTGAACTATTGGGTAAACCTGGAGGCTTATTAAAGTATTAGACAAAGTTTTCCTTTTCTTTTTCTTCCAAACTAGACAGATCTGGTGAGACACTGACTGTCCTCAAAAACAACAACAGTAACAAAAAAAAACAAGCCACATTAGTAGATGTCAGTTGGGAGTTAATTAAAATTGATGTTCCTCCGAGCTCCACTCCAGAGTAAGTGAAACACATTATTAGACATCACTTGGAAGTTAGTCATAATGGATGGACTTCCCAGCACCTCCCAGAGTGAGTAAATATCTAACATGGCCAGAAACCTCATCTTCCTGGGGAGCCACCAGTGGCTTCTTGGATCGTGAACTTTTTTGATCCTGTATCCATGACCCCCCACTCCAGTATTATCCTGTCCCCTTTCCATCAAGAATAAAGCCTGGATAGTGTTAAACTACACTAAGTTTGGCATCAGGATGCTTGGTACTTGAGTTCTTACCCAAGGAACAGCCAGAAGCTCAGTTATAGACTAAAATCCTGGCCCAGGAGTATGCTTTTCTAACAAGTAGCTGAGTCCCAGCCAATCACAGCAGCTAAGCTTCAGCCCACCACAGGATTACAGCTGATCAGACCATGTTTGGAAGAGACTGAGCTGACTAGCTGGCTGTGCCTCACTTCTCTCCTGCCTGGTGCTGCTTCAGTGCCGCCTGGCCTGGCAGTGGAGTAATGCTTCTGGTTCTGAGGGCTGCTCCACTTATGACTCTTCCTTTGCTCAATTAAATTCCATTGGACTTTAATTTGCCAAAAAATTTTAATAGAAGGGACATACAAACCAGGTGCAGTAGTATACACCTGTACATTTGAGAGGAGAAGGTAGAATAGAGTCAGGGGCCCACCTGAGTTACATAGTGATATCCTGTCTCAAAAATGAGAAGAAAAAAACCCAAAACAACAAAGAGAAAAGGGTTGTATACTCAATTGGGAGGACATTGTCAACATTACAACTTTCTTTTTCCTGGGGGTTGGAAATAGGACACATGGAGCTACTGGATCATGAGTCAGATGGACAAATCGCTCAAACAACCAATGCTTCTGCTCTGTTGCAAGTAACTTTCAGAGTCTTGGCTGAGGGTTGGGAGCCTTAAGCCCCATAAATCTCCAGGCCATCCCCTCTTGCCTCTCAGTCCTTCCTCCCTCAACCCACATTGATGAGGTCTCTCCCCTCTTCTCCCTTCTTTTCCAGGACCTTAGTGTTGACCTACTCAATTTCTAAGGACTTTTAACAGTGTCATTTGCTGTACACAAGCCATGAGATACTTTAATGAAGGTGGAAAGAGAGAAGACCCCCTTTAGCTTAGGCTAGTCAGGAAAGACCTCTGTGAGGACAGACCAGGAGCTGTGGAGTGTTGGTCATGGGAAGATGGAGCACAAGGGCTATGGAAGTAAGATAGAATGCCAAAAGTGAAAATTAGTTCAGCTGAGGCTGGTGGGCATGAGCTTGGAGAGGCAAGCAGGACTACTGATCCAGGATCCACAGGCCTTGGGACTTTGAGGCAGACAAGCACAGCGCACAGCTTAGCAACTCATGACATTACTTGGCTTGGGCAAAACTACACAGCTCTTTCCCTAAGAATGTACCTAGCAACTTGTTGGCAACCTGGGATCCCCAACTGCATCAAATGGCAGATACATCCTGCTTCAAGTGATGGAATAAGTCTCCCTTCCCCCAGTTCCCATTAGTGATACCCCTTTGTGGTTAGTTTCTATTCAAATATGTCCCAAGGTATATCTGGGAGACAGGGGGCCATCTGGGCTGAGCTGGTTTTGGATGCATGGGCAATAAAGCAAATTGTGTCCTCTGAGTGAACTTTTAAAGAGAATCCCTACTTACCATCTTATACTTGTGCATAATTGACCATACATATAATTAAAATCAGATGCAATACTGGAAGGGAGGGACATGCACAGTAGAGGAAAAGTTATATAACTCATCTTCCAATCAAAGTAGAGAACCACCCCAACTATACCTTTTAGCAAAGTACCTTTCATTCATGGTGACCCCTTAAAAAAAAGCTATTTGCTGAGTGCTTTTTCACTCAGGTGGACTGCTGCCTCTCTTGGCAGTGTCCTATTAATTTGCTCTTAATAAAGTTTCTTGTTGCTTTCTTTTCTGTGTGCATTATTTTTAATACTTTGAACAAGATGCCAAGAAAGTGGAAATACTCAGAACCACCAGTAACAATTTTATCCATAGACTTTATTCCAAATATAAGGAAAAGACTGTAGCCTTTTTTTGGTTTTTTTTGGGGGGGGCGGAATTGTGCATGTGTGCTTGCATGCTTGTGTGTGGGAACACACGTGTGTTAGAGTGTGTATGTACTTGTGTGTATATGTGTGTATGCATGTAGAGGCCAGAGATTAATGTTGGTTGTCTTCCTTAGTGAGCCTCCACCATACCTTTTGAAATAAGGTCTCTCACTGAACCCAGAGTTCACCAATTCAGCTAGACTAACTGGGCCAGCAAGCCCCAGGGATCCCATCTCTTCCTCCCCAGTGCTGGGATTACAGGGTTATGCCCCATGCCCTGCTTTTATGTGGGTGCTGGGACTCTGAACTCATGTTGCTGTGGTAAACATTTTACTGCCAGAGGAGTCTTCCCAATCCCATGTTTTTAACATTATGGCAAACTACACATAACATAAAATTTACCATCTCTCTCTCTCTCTCTCTGTGTGAGGGTGGGCGGGTGTGGGTGTGGTGTTGTATATGCCACATGTAGGCCAAAGGAAAGCACTGGGTTCCCCTCTCCACTGCTCATCTGTGTTTCCTTGAGACAGTCTCTCATTGATTCTGGAGCTTGCTACTTTTACAAACCCAGCAGTTCTCTGACCCCTGCTGCCCACAGGACTAGAGTTACAGACATGTGTGTCCATGCGCAACTGTTCACATGGCACCTGAGAATAGAACTTGGGTGGTCTCCAACCCACTAATGCTTGTTCAGGAACCACTTTTACCCACTAAGCCATCTCTCTAGTTCCAAATTTACCATCTTAGCCATTTGTGTTATAGTTATAGTCTTGTTGCTGGGACAAACACCCAACCAGAAACAGCTTATGGGAGGAAAGGGTTTATTTCAGGCTTATAGATTCCAGGGGAAGCTTCATCATGGTGGAGGATGCTGGCTCACTTCATTATGCATCCACAACAGAGAGAGAATAGCCAGAGTTCACATTATCTAAGAACACACCTAAGGGCTGAACTCAAGATCCATCCCCAGTGACACACCTCCTCCAGCAAGGCTCCATCTGCTAGAAACTAAGTAAGAAGTCTTAGCCAAACACACCCGAGGCTATGGGGCCATTTGCATTCAAGTTTCCACATTTTGTAAGCACACAGTTCAGTGGCATCAAGCACATTCACACTGTTGAGCAGCTATCACCAACATCTATCTACACATTTGTTTTCATCATCCAATCTGAAACTGTCCCCATCAAACATGCTAGCTCTGCATTCTGTCTTCTCTCAGCCCCTCAGGTCACTATTCTGTTTTGTGTTTTTCTGGCTTAGATTATTTACATACCATATGTAAGTGGCATCATACAGTGGCAGTCCTCTTGATAATGGCTTGTTTCACTTAGCATGACAGTCTCCAGCTTAGTCTATGCAGTTGTAGCATGTGTCAGCATGTCCATCCTTCCTTGTTTTTTCCGAAGTAGGGTCTTTCTCTACCCCACCCTGACCTGAAATTCACTATGTAGTCTCAAGCTGGCCTCAGACTCATGGTAATCCTCCTACCTCAGCCTCCCCAGTGCTGGGAGTAAAAGTGTGCACCACCACAACAAACTTTCTTCCTGTTTTTTTTTTTTTTTTTTGGTTTTTTTAAGGTAGGGTCTCACTCTAGCTCAGGCTGACCTGGAATTCACTCTGTAGTCTCAGGATGGCCTCAAACTCGCAGCTATCCTCCTACCTCTGCCTCCCAAGTGCTGGGATTAAAGGCATGTGCCACCATGCCTGGCTCCCTTCCTTTTTTTCTAAATGCAAGATAGAGCAAGAGTGAGAGAGAGACAGAGAAAGGATTGGTGTGCCAGGACCTCCAGCCACTGTAATCAAACTCCAGATGCGTACACCACCTTGTGCGCATATGTGACCTTGCGTACTTGTGTCACCTGTGCATTTGTCTTACATGGGACCTAGAGACTTCATAGGCAAGTTCCATAGCTGCTAAGCTATCTCTCCAGCCCTCCCTTCTTTTTTATGGGCAAGTGACAGGACACTGTGTTCATAGCACTTTGTTTAGGATTTTTGAGATAGGGTCTCACTATGCTGCAAAAGTTGGCCTGGATCTTGCTCTGTAGCTCAGGATGGCATTCATCTCTATCCTACTCAGCTTCCTGGGCACTGGAGTTATGGGCATGTGCTACCATGCCTAGCTTGCTCAGTTATCTTTTAATGAACCCTTGAGTTGTCCATACCTTTTGCTGTGAACATGGTTGTGCAGGTTGGTTTGAGACACTACTTTTATTGTTTTTGGATATTATAGAAGTGGAATTGCTGAATCATATAGTCATTTTATTTTTAATTTTTTAAGGAACGTGTACACTGTTTCCATAGTGGCTGTACCAGTTTATACCCCACAACTGTGCACAGGGGTCCAATTTCTCTATACCTCTCTGGCTACTGTGTGGAGAATGAAGTACAGGGTAGACAAATAGTGCACCATCCCAATTACAATCCTGCGGAGAATGAAGAGTTCTCCATGGATAAGTACACAGTGATCATGTGTCAAAGTATGCTGAATCTTGTGTTGGGGGCAGGCATGGAGAAGCTCTGGGCCAGTGAGGGTGCTCTCCCAAAGAGGGCAGGGGGCTGTAGACCTGGAGGTTAGGGGTGGATATCTGCCACCAAAAGGATTAAATACAAAGATTGACCACATGGATGAGAGAGGATCTGGGACAGCAAACAGGAGGTGGAGGTGAGAAGCCATTGTGCCTCCAAATGAGGAGAGGGTTGTGTTATGCGCAGAGTCCCAGGTTCCCGTAGGTGTGCTCTATAGAAGCTGGGGCCAAGAAGGGTTGGTGGCTGCAGCTGCTACCCAGACTGTGCCCATGCCCTCCTGCATTCTCACCCCCATGCCTCACAAGCCTCCAAAGAGTGAGACCAGCTGGCACATTAGTTATATTACTCATTGCTGCAACAAAATACCAGGCAAAAGCAACTAAAGGAAGGAAGGACTTATCTTGGTACAGTTTGAAGATACAGTCCACCATATTGGAGGAAGAATGTGACAGACTTTGTCACATCAGTCCACAGTGAGGACGGAGTGAGTGATGAGAACCAGTGCTCGCTCAGATGGCTTTCTTCCTGTTACACAGTCCAGAAACGCCCAGCCCATGGAATGGTGGGTCTTCACACTTATGGAGGGTCTTATCACCTCAATTAGCCTAATCTATAAAAGCGTCTCTCATAGTCATGCCCAGAAATTTGCTTCCATGGTGATTTGAAATCCTGTCACATTGAAAAGTGAGTTTAATCGTCACCCTAGTCCTGGAACCACACAGGCTGCAGGGTTCTGCTTCCTGTCATGGAGAGGAGAGCAGTAAGTGTGAGAGCGGGAGGGGCTAGGGCTGGCCCAGCCCACCTCCGACCTCGCAGCAGGAGCCTTGGTGGGCTGATGAAAATCAGCAGCAGGCTGGTGGTGGATGTGGTTGTGAGGGAGTCAGCAGCATCTAGAGGAAGGCCAGAGATTATGACAAGAATACCTGTGAGCCAGTTGCTGTTTCCTAAAGAGTGTCTGGGGGTTCATCTTCCCTTTGACAGGGGTGCAGCTTACAGCAATCCATTTAGATGCACAGTCACTTTGGGCAGGTTTTGGGCCTCAGTTTTACAACAACAGATTACAGGAGAAGGAATAAAGGACAAAAGGAGAAAAGGAAGGAAGAAAGGAGGGAATGAGGAAAAGGAAAGAAAAAGGAACGGCGGGATGGAAGGAGAAGAGGAAGATAGAAGCACTCTCAGGACTCAGACAGGATGACCATTACATGGTTATGTGCCCCCTTGCAAACAAGGTCAATGTGAGCCCACACTATAGCTCTCCCTGCTTGGACAAGGGGTTGTCCCAAGGCTTGGTTCAAGCAGTGGCTAGGGGAAGGAGTGGAAGAGATGGGCTCACCAATGGAACTGTGGGGAAAGATCAAACACAGCCTAAGGCAAAGAGGAAGCCAGGAGCTGAGAAGTTAAGAACTGGCCCCTAGGCCTCTGACCAATGAGGGGCACATGGAGTGAGGCAAGAAAGCCAGACGGAAACCAAACAGGGAGGCTGGATATGTAGTGTAGAGTCAGCCTGAGTGGGATGCTACTGTTGGGCCCATAGGCTGGCTGCTTCTGGTAGACTTATTTGGGAAAGGTTTAGTCAGTATTTACGTTTTCAAGATTATTTATTCCTTTGTTATTTTTTTTTTTTTTTGAGACAGTTGTCCCTATGTAGCTTGGACTAACCTGGAGTTGGAACTCATGATCTTTTTGCCTCAGTCTCCAAATTACTGGGATTACATGCATGTGACACCATAACTCAGCTTTAATACTTTTTACAAAAACAATGCTTTTGGCTTATATTTGAAGTAGAATTATCAATAAGTCCTGATGTAGATGAGTATGAGTCATGCATGGGATAATGCCTCCATCACCAGCTCTTCAAAATTTAAGAATGTTCTATCTCCCAAGGATTACTATTGTTTTCATGCCACCTCAGCTGAAATCAAACCTACATTTCTGACAGCATGTCATGCTATGGTAAGGCTTACTGATAGACTGATTATTTTTAACTATTTTACTTGAAACTATTTTTTCCTTAGGACAATGACATTGGCACTTGAGAAGCATGTAGCTCCCAAGATAGGCTTTGCTCAGAGGGCAGGTAAGTGTACGTGGGAAGAACTCTTCACAAGATCTATTTATATTCTGAAATCTAAGCCCTGAAGGAAATATGCTATTATGACAGCTTGCATAATGACACCATGCCATAGAACTATTCCTACTGCCCTGAACCCTAGTCTGAACTGTGTCCCAAGGCAGGTGAAGCCTGTGAACTTTTTTCTCTCCATTAGTTATGCTCTGAACTCTCTTAGTTCCTATCAGTGGCCTCTTGGTTCCAGGACTGTACAACTGGACAGCAAAAGTAAGTGATAAGTTCTTTTTGCTGGGTGTAGTGGGGCAGGCCTTTAATCCCAGCACTTGGGAGGCAGAGGTAAAAGGATCGCTGTGAGTTTGAGGCCACCTGAGACTACATGGTGAATTCCAGATCAGCCTGGGATAGAGTGAGACCCTACCTCAAAAAAAAAAAAAAAATCATAAGACCGAAAATAAAAAGGAAATTCTCCTTAAAGACATAACAAGGGGAGCTAGAGAATTGCCTCAGTGGTTAAAGGCACTTGCTTGCAAAGCCCGACAACCTAGATTTGATTCCCTAGTACTCACCCACATAAAATCACATGTATCTGGAGTTTGTTTGCAGTTGAAGGAGGCCATAGCATACTAATACTAATTCACTCTGTCTGCCTCTTTCTCTCTGACCCAAATAAATAAGTTAATAAATACTCCTTTAAAAAGACACAACAAGTATTCCAAGACTTGAAGCTCATTTTCTTTCCTGGACAATCATCAGCTCAGATCAAAGGGATATCAGAAAGGAAGGAATCACCTCCTGCTTGAAATCTGCCTTGCTAAGCTCTGAAGCAGAGAGGGTGTCTGGAAACATGCAGGAGGGTAGCATGTCAAACAGATACTCAGCTTATGCTGGATTTATGAGAGGGCTGTCTGGGGGAGGAAAGTGGTTAGAGGAGGAGAAGGAGACAATAAGGTGGGTTGAGTGTGTCTGATCCAGTGGAAAGACTTGGGGCGAAAAGCCAGGAGGTGTCCCATTAGTGCAAGTCGGGTTCTGGAGTGGTGAGAGAGAGTTGGAAAGGGAGAGGAGGCCTCGGAGACATTCCAGAGAGCCCTGTGCCACCTGTGATGGAATTTGGACTTTGCCCCAATTGAATGGATGCCAGACTTCTGGCTCTCAGAGGTCACTCATTTACTTTTTAAATACAGCTGAAGTAGGTAAGAATGAAAGTGGGTTACTGCTATGGTTTGCACGTGTCCCTCAAAGTTCCTGTGTTGGAATCACAAGAACCAGTATGGAAAGGAGGGGCTTAGAGAGGGTATTTGGGCATAAAGACAGAGCCTTTCTCTATCCTGGGAGTGAATTTGATGTAAAAGCAAGTTGGGCCCCCTTTTGTTCACATCCTCTCACTTTTCCGTCCTATGCCACATAAGAAGTCCCCTGACACATGGTATGGAACCTCAAGCTTAGAGTTTCCAGCCTCTGAAACTTACAAAAAAAATCTTTGGTTCGTTTCTTTAATTAATTTATGTATTTTTGTGGCACTGGGAATGGAATGTAGGCCCTTGTCCATGTTAGGCAAGGGCTTTATCACTGAACTACATCCCTAACCCTGTCTTTTCCACATGGATTACCCAATAGTAGGTGTTCTGTTATAGCAGCCCAAAATGGATAGGATGTTACTAACTTTATTTTGCCATTTAAAGGCAGACAACTAACTCCTATCAACTCACACTTTCATCAATGAAAGTGAATTGTAACTCTCTTCAAAAAGAGAAAAGAATTTTCAAAAATAAAGGTCAGTGCTTCTGAGAAGAGGCAGCTGACAGCTTTCCCTCCTGTGTCAGCCGAAGCCTAAGCGTGCTATCCGCTGCCCTACGGTTCTGCGGTGCGGTGCGGTGGGGGGTCACTGACGTGCTTGGGGCTCCTTTGCCTCGAGGCCGGGGGCAGGCAGGCCCCAGTTTGCTGCGCTGCTCTCAGTGCTCAGTGCATACTAGGTCCTCACTGGCAATTCAGGGATGTCTGTGGGCCTTGCTCAGGCTACTACTTCTGAGTTGAGCTGTGTGACTTGGACTAGCTCCTTCTCCTCTTTTCAGCCCATTTTCTTATCTGTAACAAGGGGTCGATAACAGAGTAAATTACTTGTTCACAGTCTGAGAAAAATGGGTCTGGCATAGTGGGCAACTGAAGAAATGGATACAAGTTCTAGAACTATTGCTTAGGAAGAATGGAAAGACAAACTAATTTGTCTTTAAAATTGTGGAACGATAAGGAAGAAAACAAGATTTAGGTTGAGTAACTGAAAGGAAACACATCTGCAGAAATGTCATTGTTGAGTTTAAGACAAGGACTGGTATGAATAAATTTGAGCTAGTATTCTGTAGTCTTTTCTTTGTTCATGCACATTAGCTGCCTAGCGTCAGTAGACTTGTAGGTTCTCAGTCCCACTTCCTGAAGAGAAGCCCGGGGTGCATCGGAGATATATGTGTCAGAGACCTTGATCTTTGCCCGCTCTGTTCACTTGCCCTACCTCATTCTAGGCATATCCATTCAGCGGCCCAAGAGGCTCTGTTCTGGACCATGAGACACTGCCTTCATCTGGCTTGTTGGATGGTATCCATTCACCCCAGGGCAGATTAGTGCTGGCCAGCCAGAGGGCTCTGACCTGTGAGCCTGGTTTGAAAGGATGGCCAGACATGGAAGGTTCTTATCACAAAAGTTTGGAACTGGACGCTATAATAATTGGCCAGCCAGGCCAAATGAGCCAACGGGTGCAATAGTGGCAGGTCTGTCACGGTGGAAACCAACTGCCCTCCAACTGCACTGGAGGCCCGCTCCATGGGAGGGAAACACATCCCTGATACTGAAATCTTAAAACAAGGGTAGTCAGGAGCCCTAGGGGTGTAACATCTGCTGATGTCTGGCTAAATGAATATACTATGCTTATCAAACTGCCCAGTATGCACTTCTCTTAATATTTATACCCTTATATTAACGCTACTCTCACTTTGGGTAGAGAATCTTCTCTTTTCAGATGGCAGTGACCTTGGAATGACTCAGAAGGTATCATAGTGCTGGAAAGAAGTGACTGGAGTACTAAGTAACATTTTCATCACACCTTCCAAAGCTCAGGGTCTAATGTGGAAGAGGTGGTGGAAAGAATCTAAGAGCCAAAGGAAGGGTAGGACTCCTTACAACGTGCCCTCTCCAGGCATAAAATGCCCTGGATATCCATGATCTCATAGTGCCTGACACTACCTACACAAGACCATCATAAGAGGAGGGAAAGATGATGACATCAAAATAAAAGAGGGACTGATTGAGATGGGGAAGGGTTATGATGGAGAATGGAATTTCAAAGGGAAAGGTGGGGGAGGGAGGGTATTACCATGGGATTTTTTTATTTATTTATTTAAAAAAAATTTTTTTTAATTTGTTTGGTTCATTTTTATTTATTTATTTGAGAGTGACAGAGAGAGAGAGAGAGAGAGAGAGAGGGAGGGAGGGAGATAGAGAGACAGAGAGAGAATGGGCGTGCCAGGGCTTCCATCCACTGCAAATGAACTCCAGACTCATACAACCCCTTGTGCATCTGGCTAACGTGGGTCCTGGGGAATTGAGCCTCAAACTGGGGTCCTTAGGCTTCACAGGCAAGTGCTTATCCACTAAGCCATCTCTCCAGTCCTATGGGATATTTTTTATAATCATGGAAAATGTTAATAAAAATTAAGAAAAAAATACTGTATTTTCTGCAGTGATAACAAATGACCTGACACTGAGTAATTTGTAAGGAAAAGAGGTTTGCTTAGCTCACAGTAGTGCAGGACCCAGAACATGCTGCTGGCAGTGGCTTGGCTTTGGTGAGGGCTTTGTGGTAGATGACATTACATCAACAAGAACACATATAAGAGAGGTCACATAGTGAAACAGGTAGCAAGGAAGGATCATACTTGCTCTTTTTATAACAAAACCCTCTCATCAAGAACTAATTCTCTCGGAGAGACGTCTCCTCCTTAGAGGGCAGCTCCTCAGTGACCCGGCTTCCTTCCACTTAGACACACTTCTGAGGGCCCGCCGCCTCTCACATTACTACATTGGGGCCAAACCTCCAATACATGAGCCCTGGGGGACAAAGCACATCCAAACCTTAGCGGGCCCTAAGGGGTGGAGTTTACAAGCACCAAGACTAATTATGAGGAGCACCAGGTGTTCTCAAGTGCATCTGGGAATGACTGGGGACCAAAGGAAGCCTTTGTAAGTCAGATTCAGGAGGGAGAATAAATGCTGGTATACAGAGCAGCAAAGTATGGAAAGAAGTGAATGGTCAAGGGACAACTCATCACTCTTCCTTGGGCTGGGGTACTTTCAGTGAACATGCATTCTATACTTGGAGGCAGTCTAACCAAGTCATTTAATTTGATCTCAGGTCTCTAGCACTTGGACATGGATATTAATTCTGCCCCATACAAGCTTTGTGATTTCATAAAAGTCCTCTAACTTCTCTGGACTTGAGTCTCTTTGGCGGTGTATTAGTGAGACTAATAGTGTCAGTTTTACAGGGTCCTAGATGAGACCTGCCCTATAAGTGGCTTAGCACAATTTCTGCCATGTGGTAACCTTTAAAATTTTAGGTAGTATCAGAATGTTTTCATAAGTATTTCTTGTAGTCATTCGGGTGTCTCTCCTAACCAAAAGGAACCAAGTTATTACTGCCCTTTCCCTCTTGAGAGGGATTCTCCTAGGGAAATCACAGTTGCTAAGCCCCAACTTCAAGAGCTCTGCTACCTTCCTAATGCAAACACATAGTTATTCAGCAATGTTTTCCTGATTTCTTCTTCAGAGAAGTCAGAATTCTATTCCCATGTTTAGTTGCACTTAGTATGTTACCATCAAATTGCACGGTCATGTTGGTGACTTTTACAGTTTCTCTGGGAGTCTGATTATTCATACAGGATGGTAATGGTCAACTAAAGTCTTCTTGGCACCGCATTTTCTGAGCAGTGGAAGTCTATTAATTTTCACAGTGCTACTTATGTGTGTTTGACAAGTGTCTACAGTCTAGTTAGCAATCAGAAAACATGGGGGCATTAAGAAGCAGTCCTCAGGAATGGCTCAGACCAGACTCTGCTCTAGCACTAAGTCTGCAAAAATTCACACGCGCCCTGCAGCCTCTTGCCTAGTTAGACACACAAACAGCCTTCCACCAGTTGTCACAGTATCGTTCTGCCTCTACCAAGAGCCTTTCCATTAAGGTTATGATGAAAATGGTATTTCTTCCCATCACAGAATTTAAAGCTATTTGAATAATAGAACTTTCAAGTATATCCCATAAAATAAGACTCTGGGGATTGGGAGAAAGTGCACTTTCTCTCAGCTTATTATGTTCTCATTACAGCTTCCTCTCAAGTCTTTATGAGAAGTGAGGCACTCTTTGGGTAATAGAATTGAACACCCTCTTTGACAGGCAGGAACATAGTCTTTACGTTGTAGGCGAGTGGCAGTATTAACAATGAGTTTCCCCACTGGTGCTGCCTTCTGATTAGAATAGACCCTTTCTTTCCTGGGGTGTTGCCTCTGGCTTCCTGCAAGGCTCCCTTAGTCCTCTCCCCATCTCCCTCTACCCTGTCACTTTACCACCATCGGAGAAACCAGGAAGAACTTCCAAAGGATTTTCTCGTCTCCTCTCCTGCTTCCCTCCCCACCTCGACTTTCTAATGTGGGGTTTTACTATATTGCCCAGGCTGTCTCAAACTTCAGGCTGGTCTTGAACTCAAGTGTTTCTCCTTTCTCACTCCTCTAAGTACCCAGGACTATAGGCAAACACAATATCTTCCCCTTTTTATCACAGAGCTTGCTTTTCTTACCTTTTCCTGTCTTTTTAACCATTTATCAAAATATAACTTATATACCATCAATTCACCTATTGAAGTGTGTACTTAAGTGAATTTTAGCACATTTCAAATAGTGCAACTATCTCCACAATTTAAGTTCAGAATATTTTATCACATCAGAAATAAAATAGTCATACTCTAGACCCATTAACAATCACTTCCCATCATCCCTCATCCCAGTAACAGGCAGTCACTAATCTGCCTTCTGTTTCTGTTGGCTTGCTTACTATAGGCATTTTTTATAAATAGTATCATTTGATATGTGATGCTTTATGCCTGGCTTCTTTCATTTAGCTTAAGGGTCATTTGTACCTTACATATTTATATATCTTTTCCTTTCTATTGCTGAATAACATTCTATTAAATGACATACCACATTTATTTATCCATTCTCAGTTGGAGGACATATGGATTGTTTCTTCCTCTTGATGATTATGAATAAGACTATCACATGTATAGCTTTTGTGTAAATGCTTATTTTCATTTCTTTGTATATTCATAGTGCTGTGTTATTTAATTTTCACATAGGTTATGAATTCCCTAAAATTTCTCCTGCTCTTTATAATTTAACTCCATTGTAGGAGGTGAACATATTTGATATTATTTCAATCTTTATAACATTTATTGAGGATTGTTTTATGGCCCAACATATGGTCTATCTTGGAGAATATTTTAGATAGCTTTTAACTATTCTGTATATATGTGTTTTAGGTTTAGCTGATCTCTTGTGTGTTTCATGTCTTCTGTTTTCTTGTTGGCTTTTTCCTGGTTGTGCCTGTTATTAAAATAGGATTACAGAAACATGCTGTTATGTATTTCTCTGTTCAGTTCTCTCAGGTTTAATATATATTGGTGCTCTACAGTTAGGATATGTTTATAATCTCACGAGTTGATCATTTATATAAAATCCCTCTTTGTCTTTGTCTTTGTTTTTGTTTTCTTCAGTTCTATTTTGCCTGACTATTGTCACTCAGGTTTTTTTTGTCTAAAATATTTTTTGGAATATTGCTTAATGTTTTGATTTTATGATAGTGAAGCTTGTATTCAGTGTTTTGCCAATTGATATTATATACTTGTAATAAAAGCAGAAGAAAACTAAAAAAAAAAAAAAAGAAGCATGTAACTTTAACGTAATAAGTAGGATTTGCACCTACCACTTGCCAATTATTTTGTAGAGTGAGGCCATTTTTTAAAGCATTGTAGAGTTGGGGCAGGAAGGAAGGAAACAAGTCAACAACAAATTGTGTCATTATGAAAGCTCAGAACTTTTCTTGAATAATGCTTCTTATTAAGTTTTAAAAATATTTTAGCATACATATGAATTACTCATAATGGGTTCCGTATGACATTTTCATACATGTATATAAAATACTTTGGTCATCCTCACCCCCATTACCCTCTCTTGTCTTTTCCCACTCCCATTAATCCTCTTTCCTGAAATATCCCATCTTCCACTTTCTTATCTATTTTTTTTGTGTGTGTAGGTAAATCAAGTCCATTAGGATTACTTAAAGGAGCATGGGTAAGAGGGTATTCACAGAGGCATGCAAAATTTACCAGTGGTTCTAGGCCACTGAGGAAAATCAACCTCTCTTCCTCCCTCCCTCCTTCCATAGCCATTAACTGCCTGTTTGTCTATAAAACCTCCAGGAGGGCAAGATTTTGTAAGGACCTCCTCCCTCCATGACGAAATGTCCAATCTTATGCAGCTTTTGTGCAAGTAATCACAGCCACTGAGATTCCAAGAGTGCTTGTTTAAAAGATGACTAATGCTTTTTAATTTTTATTTTCAACTGATACAAAAATATAAAAATTGTACACATTAATGATATGCCATGTAGTATTTTGACAGTGGTGTACATTGTATAATTAAATTGAGTTAAACATGTCTGTGTTCTTACACACTATTTCATGATGGAAACTTCAAAATCCCTTCTTGTAGCTTTCTGAAATCTTAATGCTCTTAATTTCATTAAGAGTAAGAAAATAAAACTTACAGAAGGCAGCAGCTCTTCTGGGTTTCTTTTGCTTGTTTTTGCTCCTTTTTGGTGAAACCTAAACTCATATAGAAAAATGTATGGAGGAGATGAAGGAAACAGACGAAGAAAATCCTTCACTCACTTAAAAGAGAGGCGGCATGGTTTAGTTCTTGCTCACCCCACCCAAATGAGTCAGTCTTTTTTTCTATTTATCCACTGTCAACAACCATGGACTTGACAAACTCGGATCAAAAACTGTTGAAAATAAATTTTCTGAACTCAACAATACAGACTTTATCTTGTCTTGTAAACAATACAATAAAACAACTATGTATGGAGCACTCACATTGTGTTGGGTATTTTTTAAATCAGCTAGAGATGAGTTAGAATATAAGGGAAGATATGCCTAGGCTATATGAGCACTATAGATTTTGCTATCTTTAGGGGATCCTGGAACCTCTTCCCTGAGGACACAGAGGGGTGATTTTTTAAGAAAAATATTTTGTTTTTATTTATTTGTTTGGTGGGGGGAGGGGAGAGAGAGAGAGAGAGAGAGAGAGAGAGAGAGAGAGAGAGAGAGAGAGAGATGCTTCAGGGCTTCCAGCCTCTGCAAATGAACTTCAGACACATGAGCCACCTTTTGCATCTAGCTTATGTGGGTACTGGAGAATCTAACCTAGGTCTTTGGGCTTTGCAGGCAAGCAGTTTAACTTCCAAGCCATCTCTCCAGCTCCTGAGGTGTAGTTTTATCTTCATGATAGAGGATGGAGTGACGAGCTGAGTGAGAACACTAGCCAATGGAACCTTACTCTTCCTTTATTTAGTCTTTGAGGGCCTGAGCAGATAAAGTATAGTCTCTTTGCCTCTCTGTTGTTTCCTGTGCCTCATGGCGAGATCTGAGTCGTAAAGAGTGACCTTAGAGCCAGTCCCAGCTCCCAGGTATCCTGGATCTGTAATTAACATAACTAAAAAGAACTTTCCAAGTTTGTTAAAAAGAAACCAACCTACACGTGTAGTTGCATGACCTAACAGATTCTTGTTATGGGTTGGATCGTGTCTTATCTGAATTCACAGCAGAAAGTTCTAATACCCAGTGCCTCAGAATGTACTACTTCTGGAGAGAGGATCCTCGGAGAGATAAATAAGTTAAGTGATCACGAGGGCAGACCCTAATCTGATATGTCTGAAGTTCTCATAGAAAGCAGCACTGAGGACACAGATATGGCAAGCTCACACACTGGAGAAGATCGTGTAAAGACAAAAGAGAGGATGGCCACTGGTCGCCTATAAACCAAGCAGAGGGTGTCATAAAGAAAACAACTCAGAAACATCTTCACCCCAAACTTCTAGTCTCAAGGACAGAGAGGAAATAAACTTATGTTGTCTGAACTACCCAGTCTGGGGTGTTTCATGTTAGCTCATGCTGATACTTGACTGACCACTTGGGATGGTAATGGTCTAACTGCTGCTAGCTTTTAGGAAGGAGTGACAGTATTATGGCTGATTAGAAACCTCATACACTAGCTTCTACCCCAGAAAGACAGTCTAAAACAACACATGAGCAACTATATTGTAAGGAAGATAACTAAAGGAAACACATATGTAGAAACCAATTTCAGCCCTAAGAATATACACAGGCTGACAGTAAGAGGGCAGAAGAATGTAATCAATCCATGTAGATGGTAACCCAAAGAAAGCATTGTGTCTATACTTAGATAAAATGGACCTCCAATCAAAGGCTGGCACTGAAGACAATGAGGGTCATTACTGAATGATCAGAGCTCAACAATCTTGTTAATTTATATACAGTCAAGATGAGAGCACCTAAATATATAAGGCAAATGTCAACGCATATGAAAACAGAAATAGTGAGATAATAGGAGGCGACTCCAATATCTCACTTGCAACAATGTACAGATTAATCAGACAGAGATATGGCTCATTTTGCTTAAAGTGCAATTCAGGTCTAGCTTTAGAGGGAATACACATTCTTCTGTAGTCACATGGAATACTCTCTACCATCATATGGCAAGCTGTAAAGCATGTTTTAACATATTTAAGAAGATTAAGATCATATCAAGTATTGTTTATAACCACAATGGCATGACACTAGAAATAGTAACAGGAACAGTTTCAAAAAATTCACAAAGATGTAAAGTTAAACAACATGTTCCTGAATAACCAATGGTCCAAGGAAGAAATCAAAAGGGAATTAAAAATATCTTGTGATAAGTAACAGAAGCACAACATACCAGAACCTATGGGGTGTGGCAAAGCCGTCCTAAGAAGAAAGTGCATAGTGACAAAATAAGAAACATCACAAATAAATAGCCTAAGATTATTAGTCCAAGCAATGAGAAAGTGAGCAAAAAGTTACTAGAAGAAAGGAAATAATTAAAATAAGAACAGAATAAATTAAATCACAACAAAAAAATCAATAAAATTGAGTTAACTTTTGAAAATGACCCTACAGTTGCCAGACTCTTATGTAGAGTAAGAAAAGGATAAAAGACTAAAATCATAAGTGAAAGGCAAGACATCACAATAGATACCTCAAAAATAAAGATTGGGCTGGTATTATACTTCAGTGGTAGAATGTTAGCTTAGTATGCACAAGGACCTGGGTTCAATTCCCAGCCCTTCAAGAAAACAAAAAAAAAAAAGAATAATTTTTATTTAAAAAGGTCATAAAGGACTATTATGAGCAAATATAGGCCAACAATTTTGATAAGCTAGAGGAAATGGATACATTTCTAGAGAGATACAACCTACCAAGGGTGAATCAGGAAGAAAAAGAAAGCCAATAACAAGGGGGTTGAAGTAGTAATTAAAAGCCTCTCAACAAAGCTCGGTGTGGTGCACACTTTTAACCCCAGCACTCGGGAGACAGAAGTAGGAGGATCACCATGAGTTAAAGGCTACCCTGAGACTACATAGTGAATTCCACATAAGCCTGGACTAGAGTGAACCCCTACCTCAAAAAAATAAAAATAAAAAGAAGAAAGAAAAACAAAAACTAAACAAAAATCTCTTAACAAAGATGGCTATACAGCTGAATTCTACTAAATATCCAAATAATACCAATACCTTCTAAACTCATCAAAAAATAGATCTGGAGAGCAACCTTGCTAACATGTTTTATAAGGCTAGAATCACCTCAATTCCTAAACTGACTAAAGAAAACTATAGGGTAATATATTGCTAGATGAACATAGACATACCAATATCTATTGTAGGATATACAGACAAATCATTAATGATCTCACCTAGTGGTAGACCCTACATGCTACCACACTGACTCACCAGACAAGATATGCCCACTGGTATAATAATGGCATGACCATTAAATATGTAAGCAACCACTTTCTGATTGGATTTGAGGTCTGATCTATAGGAAGGAAATCATGTCTGATACTGTAAACTTGGCCAAAAGCCCATGTCTATGGAGGTCATAGTTTCCAGTTGAGAAGCTACTACTGTTGTTTTGCTAAAGAGGCATAAGTATAAATATTTGTACTTATGCCTATATATTAGTGATGCCATCAGTTTTGGACAGAGATATTTCTCTTTTTTCCCAGTGGGTAGCAGTTATTGTAGCAACTCATAACTAGTCGATGTGTTGTGAATAAGTGAGTGTTGAATGCTTAGTCTTAAATAAGATGTCTATATTACCTCCTCTATAGCTCAAAGAACATTTTGAACTCTCAGTAGATGTTATTACCTACACAAGACCTGCACAAGAGTGAACCTGTCAACATGTTGTCAGGAATGGGCTCACAAGACTCGACTCCCCCTGAGGATTTGTTGGCAGCTAGTGGTTTCTGGAAGAGGGAGAAACATGTTACTGGTAACTTGCCCATGCTCTTGTAAGCTCCCCTAATGAAGCTTGAGTCATCCAAACTAGAAGACATGGAAGTAGAAGAGGAACTAGTTGGGAAAATGAAGAGTATTTGTGGGAGTGGGAGAAGGCTAAGAGAGGAGAATGGGATGAGTGTGATCAAAATACATTAGGTGAATACATGAAAATGGCATAATGAGACCCATATTATGTATAATTAATGTATGATAATTTTTTTTGAGGGAAGCCCAACAAACAGGCCCTTTTTTTTTCTATGAGAGAGCAAGAGTGAGAGAGAGAGAAAGAAAGAGAGAGAGAGAACTGGTGCTGGGCCTTCAGCTACTGCAATAGAACTCCAGATGCATGCACCCCCTTGTGAGCATGCGCTAGCTTGCATGCTTGTGTCACTTTGTGCATCTGGCTTACATGGGACCTGGACAGTTGAACATGAGTCCTTAGACTTTGCAGGCAAGTGCCCTAACCACTAAGCCATCTCTCCAGCTTGATGTATGCTAATTTTAAAAAGATGAATAACAGCAGTATTCTGATGGTGCATCATGTTATTGTAGAGGTTTACTGGAATACATGCTAGTTGATCTGATCATGGAATATGGGCTAAGTGGTTAATGGGAGGGTAGCATACACAGCTTGGGTGCTTTAGACAAAGAAATGACTCATTTTACCAAGCTGGATGAAGCAAGATTTCACCAGAAATGTTGTGCAATTTAAAACTTAAAAGTTGCTTACTTCTGAGGTTTCTCATTTCATATTTTGAGCTTGTGATTGACCATGGATGACTAACGTCCACCCATGGATAAAGTGGGACAGCTATACACACTTTCCAAACACTGCTCAGTAGCTTCATATATATTGACTCAAGGAGTCCTCATAACAGTCCTATAGGGGACACCATCCTTATCCTCACCCTCCTATGAATCAGAAGGAGATGGAGCTGGGATTTGAGCCCTACCAATCTGCTTACCCAGTTTGTACTTTTGATCACTTTCCAGAGCATTGGAGGCCTGTACTAACAGCTCTGTTCTCACACACAACTAACTTCCGTGTGGCTGAGAGCTCATTCAGCAAGGACCATACTTTCTCCTTATATACAAACTAGTGAACTTTACACTTGGCCTTGAGAAGATGTCCCAAGGTGGAAATAACTAGGCTGTCTTGGTAGCAGAGACCTCTCATGTTCTGACTCCATTGATCATTTATTGATATTTCTAAAATTCTGGGAGTTTGTTAAGAGTTTCAGGCAGTTCAAGTGGACTCTTAGACATGCCTCTCTCCCGCTAATTTTCTAACAACTTTCTCAGGTTAGAGATGCCCAATTTAACAGAGAATAAATTAGTGGCCCTGAATAAATCTTAGGGAAGTGCAAAGAAAACACTCCCTTGCTACGTTTGGCAAATTGAATGTGCAAAGGAGCTCAAGTTCTTAGAAGAAATTCAATTCTTAGAAATTCTCTCCATCACACAGCTGTGAGGCCAATTGCAAATTAATTAATTAAGTGAATTGGAAAAGATAAACACAAGAGAACATTTTCTGAAGATGGGCTTTGTCAGGGTTTTTAATTGAAACTGTGGGTGGAAGTCTATTTAAATGACCAGTCCATTGAGCAGGCATCTTATTTGTATGCATGGAAAATCCAAGCAACCCATCCAGGGCTGGGCAAGAGGATGCTCATGGGTGGTGCTCATCTCCTCTCTCTCCTGGTAGAAGACAAAGGAAAGGAATAGGGTTTTCTGACTATCCTTGGTGAAGTTGCTTTCCACTCCACAGATATGCCTTGGGTGATGGAGGGTCAGCCAGTTTTTGTCCAGTCTTGGGTGATTATAGTCTGGGCAGGATAAACAAGACTTCAAGGTCCTTATTGAACTTGATGATGGAGGATTCTCCATTTTGTACAAGGAAAATTAGATTCTAGGACAATAAATTAAATTTGGGTGAAGCAAGAAGCCAACAGAATGTTCTTCCATTGGGGAGAGAGGAAACTGGAAGCCAGCTGTGGGGTTGTTGACCTTCTGTATTCTAGGGAAGCTGCTCAAATTTTCCTCACAAACTATGGCCTAAGCATGGACTACCTACCCATAGCTCTCCAGCTATGGTATACGTGGTTGGGCCCAAACTTGAACTTTGTCTGAACTTCTCTGCTGCAGGAACCCAACATGTATGTTTTTTGTTTTGCTACTTAGCTGTTTTAATATTTCCTCTGTAGTCTCCTAAGACTTCAATGACTAGCAATGAAGAGATTTACTACTGGATCACAAGGTTTCATTTCTTTGCCATTTAATGTATGGCAGTCAAAGTTTAAAAATAAAGAAACAACACCCACTTTATATCAATTTGGCAAGTGGTGTGGGCCCAGTCAGGGAAGTGGAGCTTGTACCCACTCCTGAGTCCTGTAGCTCCAACGTGCATTGGGCTGCAGGGCTGAACGGCACAGAGTCAGGGCAAGGGCCTCAGGCCCCGGTGCCTGACCTATTATAATCATCTTAAGCTTGCTGAGTTTCCATTTCTTTAGCAACAAGATGGAAATAAAACCACACACAGCTCACTAGTTTCTTTTTTAAATTTAATTTACTTTTTTTATTTTTTTCGTTCTTTGAGGTAGGGTCTCATTCTAGTCCAGGCTGACCTGGAATTCACTATGTAGTCTCAGGGTGGTCTCAAACTCACAACGATCCTTCCAGCTCTGCCTCCTGAGTGCTGGTATTAAAGGTATACATCACCATGCCTGGCCAGTATTTTCTCTTTCTCTCTCTCTCTCTCTCTCTCTCTCCCCATATATATATATATATATATATATATATTTTTTTTTTTTTTTTTTTTTGAGGTAGGGTCTCACTCTTGCCCAGGCTGGGATTTACTTTGGAGTCTCAGGGTGGCCTCGAACTCATGGAGATCCACCTAGCTCTGCCTCCCGAGTGCTGGGATTAATAGCATGCACCACCATGCCCGACACTAGTTTCTTTTTAAATAATTTATTTATATTTATTTATTTGCAAGCAGAGAGAGAGACAGAAAATAGAGACACACAGAGAGAATGGATGTACCAGGTCCTCCAGCTGCTACAAATAAATTCCAGGTGCATTCTTCACTTTGTACAGCTGGCTTTCTGTGGGTACTGGGGAATTGAACCCTGTTGTTATGCTTTGCAGGCAAGCACCTTACCTGCTGAGCCACCTCTCCAGCCCCCTTAAATAATTTTTATTGGAAACTTTAATATATAAACATATTGAAAACTGGTCATATTCTCATCCAGTCATTCTTTAATGTCCTCTCTCCCCCTCACAATTCTACTAAGGGCCCTCCTTAACAGGGTTATTGGTATTCACTGAGAGGTTGTGCTCTAGTCAGTTCCAGTGGGGCAGACAATGCCCCACAGCGCACCTTAACACCCTATGGCTCTCTTATTCTTTCTGCCCTTTTCTTCAATATTCTCAGAAGCTTAGAGGATGTGTAAGAAATCTCCTTTAGTTGGAGTTATCATCAGCCTCTGATTTTCTGTTTTGATGAATTTCTACCTTAGGGGAGGTTCTCAGGTTAACAGTGAGAGCAGCACTAATCTGCTACTTCCTGTGTAGTGTTACCTAGGCCCTGGCAGATGTGATAGAGATGACTGGCCTTGTGCCAGGCTGTTGGCTTTCTTTCCTTTTTTTATACTGATTGATCTTGAGCTTCCCTACTAATTGCTGCCATCTGTAAAAAGTAGATTCTGTAACCAAGAGTGAGGACACTGGCTGAGCATGGGAGGTAGGTGTCAGGGCTGGACCCCATTCGAGGGTGGCTGCCTGGGAGGAGTCAAACCAAGGTCAGCTGTGAGCAGGGCTACACACCCTTATGAGTCAGGGCTAAGAACACGAGAGTTATGCACCAGGGCTAGATGCCATTCTAGGCAGCTGCCTGGGAGGGGACAAACCAACAGAAGATGGCAGAGAAAATGGAGGAGAGCCAAGATCCATTGATAAGACAAGAAAGATAGCTGACCACCCACCATGAACTTGCCACTACTACCACATCTGCCAGGGCCCAGAAGAAATTGCAGAGGAAGCAGAGACATGAATACTGCTCTTGCTGCTAGCCTGACAACCAGCTCCAGGGTGATGGTAACAGACACAGTGATCAATCAAAGCAGAAATCCAGAGGCTACAAAGAACTTAACACTACATCAGACTGCCAACGGGCCTGCCATGGCTCAGGGGACATTGCCTAAGAGGGGACAGAAAGATTGTATGAGGCACTCAGTGAGCAGGAATACCCTCAGGCATGGTCACCGTGCTACTGCATGGGGACTGACTGCAGCCTTTGTGACCCCCAACCATTAATACCACAACCCCACTGAGGAGGACCCCCAAGGTAATGGGAGCCAGACAAGGGGATGACAGAGTATAATCTGTTGTAAATATATAAAATAAAATTTTAAAAAAGAGTGAGGGTATCATGGATCTAAGGGGATAAGCACAGACATCTAGAAGACTTTTAGACAGGCACAACTCTCCTTTTAGCCAAAACTAAAATAAAAAAAAAAAACACCAACAAATAACCCCACCAGTTTTGTTGGTGAAAATAATAATGTGACATCTTAAAAGTGCTTTAATAACATAAATATTCATATGCAAACAGGAGTTCACTAAAAATAAAGTCTACTGTTTCTCTATAATGAAGATCTTATGGTTCCTGGGTATGAAAATCAGAACATTAAACCCCATGTGTTGAATATTGATCATCCTTAGCCAAGGCTCAGGATTTATTCAGCCTATAGAATAGAGGGAAGCAATGGTACAAAGCTTGTCATTTATAGGTACATTATGGTTACCTCTTCCCTTAGTAATTTGTGGGAAGTCATGCAGAGACTTCATTCATTCCAAAAATATTATGGCCCACTTGCTCTGAAGTCCCATGGATTTGATTTCACAAAGTGTGGATTGGCTCATTAATCTCCATAAAACTAGTGAAAGGGAGGGAGAATGAGGCGCGGGAGCTTCTTATTCATTTTAAGCATCTCCAGCACGTGTGTCTGACCAAGAGCAGGAACCAGGTATAAGATGAATAAAAGGACAGACCAAAGTATTGGAAAGTGACTTTTTCCATCATCTCAGTAGGATGTTTTCGAAGAGTCTACAGCTGTCTTCCAATTCTTCAAAACAAGAAGATGTATAGTACACCAGTGGAAATCAGTTCAAGTGAAACCAGACACATGCAGAATTTTAGGAATACGGTAGCTAGTTATTAAGAGACATTTTAAACAGTGACAATATCTTTGAAATGTCTTGGTTTGCTTCCTCTTCCCAGAATCTGTGATGGATGAGCCATTGAAGCAGCAATCAGGGAAACACAGACATCCATCGATATCTGTGGCTTTGGGTTTCCAAGGAGGAGACAGTGACGAGCACTAAGAGGATCCAGATGTTAGCGGCCAGTGCCCACTGCTGCAGCAGTGGATTCACTGTAGTGATAACTGTGTGGAAATAATTTACTGATGGCTCCACCTCAACATGTTCTCTACCCATTCTGTTAAGGGCTTGAGAGTATATTCTTATGCTTGAAGAATGGAAGATGCATCTGAGACTTGATTTTTTTATTTATTTGAAAGAGAGTGGGGGGGGGGGTTGGAGAATGTGTGTATGGTTATTCCAGGGCGTTTTACCTCTGTGATTGAACTCTAGATGCGTGCACCACTGTGTGCATCTGGCTTTGTATGGGTGCTGGGAGATCTAACCTATGCTGATGGACTTTCCAAGCAAGCTTCTTCAGCTACTGAGCCATCTCCTAGCCCCTCTTCCTCTTCTGTGACCAAGATTCCCTCTTCCTCGGGTTTGCTGAGCAAACAGAGATCTAAAAGAGATAGTCCTACCTTCCATGACCTAGTGCAGTAGGAGAGGGACTGCCTCCTCATGGCTCATTTCTCTCTAAGCACTACAGAACAGACACCCTAAAACTAATGAGCACAAAGTGCCAGGGATGAGTGGCTTCTTCACACTAGACTATTGGGAAAGAGGGCCACTTCCAAGAAGAAGCAGCCCTTGGATTTAGTCTCAGAGATCTACCACAGTGAGGCTGGGGCATTGTAAGTTGAGGAAAACCATTGCACAAAGGTTGGAGGTGAAGAATTGAGATGCCCAGATTAAGGTCTAGGGATAAATGTGGAGACAGTACAGTAAGAAGCAAGGGCAATAGCAGATGTTCCTCATATTTTCTGCAGATGCCTCATATTTTATTCTGTAGACCATGAGCATTCACTAAAGGCTCTTCAGAGGAGAAAATTATAAACAGGCCTATATTTTGCTAGATCATGGAGGATGCCCCAAGAAAAGTAGTTTGGGGATTATAGTAGGGGACAGGGAGATGTGAAATAAAAATCTGTCAGAACAAAGTTTCAGTTGTCCAGGTGAAAAATAATAAAGGGAAAATAAACCAGCTTCTTATGTGCCAGGCTGCACTCTCATTTGTGTCCTATGAAAGCCCTGCAAAGAAGCCACTATTGTAGCCACTATCCCTATGAGGGACAGAGAGCCGCAGCTGGGCAATGGCTATGTCATACGAAATGGCTTCTCTGTCTCCATGAGGGCCAGTGGCTGGAGCACAGGGGACACAGGGTAGTCTGTGTCAGCTAAGTGAAAGAGCTGCTGGAGGAAGGAGGATCCAGGTTATTGGATCCGGGGAGGTGGGAAATCATCAAGGACTTTCAGCTTAATTAGGTGAACCATAAGGGCCATCCAGGAAAGGGAGCAGGAAGTAGTTTAATATGGTTTAAGATCACTTGAAGAGTTTATTTTCCCATACACAGACACATTTTATTACTCCAAAATAGTTTTCTTTTTTTTACTTTTTTATTTTTATCACACACACACACACACACACACACACACACACACACACATATATATATACATATATATATATATATATATATATATATATGACTATATATATATATATATATATATATATATATATATATATATGACTTCTATACTTACAGACAACAAACCATGATATTTCCCTCCCCTTCCCTACTTTCCCCTTCATAACTCTGCTCTCCATTAGTCTCTCTTTTAATTTGATGTCATCATCTTTTTCTCCTATTATGAGGGTCTTGTGTAGGTATTGCTAGGCACTAAGAGGTTTTGGATATTGAAGCCAATTTCTATCTGGACAGTTGTATGTAAGGAGTGGTACCCTTCCTTTCACTCAGCTCTTACATTCTTTTTGCCATCTCTTCCGTAATGGACCCTGAGCCTTGGAGGTTATGGGATGTTTCAGTACTGAACACTCCTCCTCCCCTTTTTCTCAGAACTATCTTGCATTTTGGATCATCCCAATGGACATCACCAACTGAAAAGAGAAGCTTCTCTAACCAGAAGTGAGATTAGCATTAATATATGAATATAAACATTAAGTATAGTGCTTTCAGGGTAATTTGATGAGAGTAATATGTGCATTTATCAAGACAAGAGCAGGCTTTACACCCCTAAGGCTCATGATCTCCCCTGCATTAGGCTTTTGACTAGGTTTTCAGTACCAAGCATATATTCCCTCCCATCGAGCAGGCCTTCAGTCCAATTAGAGAGCAGTTGGTTTCCCCTAGAGCAGACATGCCACTGTTGCACTCATTCAGTCATTTCTTTCTGATGAAAATTTTGTGCATGAAAACTTTCAAATATCACATCAAAAATGAAGCCAATGGTACAAATTTAAATTGGGGGAGCACTTAAAATAGTTTTTGCTAAAATAAATAAATAAATAACATAGTTTTTGCTGTGACATTGTATTAGCAAAATTGCCAGCAATTTTCAATTTCCATTTTTATCACCCGCTTAAGTTTCTATGTTAAGTGCTAACTCCATTAAGTTATTGCCCTGTAGTTTCTCTTAAAAATATTAAATTAATTTTAATTATTTAAGAAATGTTCTTTTTAAGCACAAAAATGTTTTGGTCAGAAAAATGTAAAATAAAAAGAACTAGATTTTTCCTTAACATTTATCCATTATGTTTTTCTGATAATTCCCAGAAAATTCAAAGGTATTTTGAATATATTCATATTTCCTTTCTATGGCCAAGTAATCATTGCATGTGTACTGATTTTGCTGTCTTATGAAAATTTCTTTCTTTCTTTTTTTTTTTTTTTTCTTTTCAAGGTAGGATTTCACTGTGGTCCAGGCTGACCTGGAATTAACTCTGTAGTCTCAGGGTGGCCTTGAACTCATTGTGATCCTCCTACCTCTGCCTCTGAGTGCTGGGATTAAAGGTGTGTGCCACCACACCTGGCTAAAAGTTTCTTTTTATTGTCTATGATTTTTTAAAAAATATTTAATTATTTTTATTTATTTGAGAGAGAGAAAAAAGAGGCAGGCAGAGAGAATGGGCAATCCAGGTCCTCCAGCCACTACAAATGAACTCCAGATGTGTATGCCACCTGGTGGGGTCCTGGGAAATCTAACCTGGGTCCTGTGGCTTTGTGGGCAAGTGCCTAAACCACTAAGTCATCTCTCCAACCCCCTGTTTTTGTTGTTGTTGTTGTTGTTGTTTGTTTTTGGTAATGGGTTTTCATCTACCTGAATTCATTGTGTAAGTCATGCAGCCAAGGTGGCCATTGGGTTTAACCCTGAAATACTGAGTCTAGTTGTGTTTATTATGTCAGTTGGTCTGTATTTCTAAGGCTTGAAATTAGTCTGTATTCTCTAGAGAAATAGGCATCAGTAATATGTCTGATCTCTATAACATATGTTAAATATACAATACAAATATTTATTACTTGTAGGCATTCACTCCAGTGGATGTGGAGGCTGAGAAGTTGCTAAGTTGAGAGTCAAAGACAGAGTTCCATGCTGAGTCTGAAGGGGTGAGGAACCTCAAGAGCAATGGTGTAACTTCCAGTCTGAGAGTGAAGGCAGGAGACCTCTGGCAGCTAGCCAGGCCACATGGAGGTACACGGCAGGGGCCAGGCCAGGCCAGGGAGCTGGGACTAAGTGAATGTGGTTCCAGTCCAACCAGCAAGGGCTTCTTTTTCTATACCTTCTTACTAGCAGGAGGTCCAAGTCTGTTCTATTCAGGCCTTCATAGGTTAGTGTCAAAGGAGGAATATGGGGCAGTACATAGCTCAGTAACAGAGTTTTTGCCTAGCATACATAAGGTCCTGTGTTCAATCCTTAATACCAGAAAAGTGGGGAGAGAAAAGAGGAAAAGAAAGAGGACTGTTTGGTGAGGGTAAAATACCTCAGAGGTTCAGTGGAACGGATATTGAGAAGAGACTGTTGGAAATACAAGTCTAGGATGATATTCTGCTTTTGAGCATGCATTTGTAGGGGAGAAATGAACACTTAATTCCCATAAAAGCCTGTGGTTGTCACAGTGGTGAGCGGTGAAGCATGCGAGCTGGCAGGGGGCCAGGGGAAGCCAGGAAAAGAACATTTTTCAGATTAGGAAAGGTGAGGGATTTGAGAAGGCTGAAGGTGGAAGCCAGTGCACTTGGGGATTTTCAAAACAACAGTGAGGAAAAAAAAAAAAACAAAAAACATGTGTACCAGCTCCCGGAGGGGATGTAATCAGGATTCTGTGGCAGGTGCCTCATGAAGTTGCACTAGGTGTCATTATAATAGCATAAAGTAGATATTTGCATCAGACCCTGCTACAGGTGACCTGGTGCTCTGTTCGCCTACTAACTACTCAATTTTGCTTAGAGGTGCAACGTTCCGAACTGGAATACTCATATGGTCATGTGCTTGAGCTCTCAAGGGTGTCATCTGACCTACATCTGGCCAGTGTGTGGCACAGTGACACCTATAGGCTGAGTTATTGTTTACCCCAGTTTTTAAAATGATTTAAAAAAAGTACAACAAGAAGCAGAGTCAGCTGTCACATGCATTTTACCCTTCTTTGTTTGTTCTTCCTTTACTTACTGAATGCAGATATATAGAGTATCTATTTCATGATCTTTAAGGTAAAACTGTGTTTGGTAGAGATGATGGAGCAAGGGAATCAAGGACTTTGGTCTCTGAGTAGCAGCACCCTGGGATTCTAAAGCAAGAAAAATAAATGACAGAGTCAGATGAAAACTTCTATACCTTCTGGTTTGCCCAGTGCAAAGCATGGGCTCAGACAGTTCAGGCCACCTGGACCAGGCAATGTAGAGCCCTGAGACTTGTTCAAAATGTGTGCATGGACCAGCAGTGTCAGAGTAATTTGTTAGATATGTGGTATCTTGGGTCCTACTACAGACCTACTGACTTAGCATCTATTTTGTTGAGATCCCCAACTGACGGACACGTGCAGTGACTTTTGAGAAGTGTTTGTCTGGATAACAAAAAAATGGAGCTCAGATTTGATTCCCTCAAGTATATGAACACTGAGTGCACACTCTTTCTCTGAAATAAGGGAAAACTGGAAGATAATGCTGTCTGTTGTGTGGGTATAGATGTTTCATTAGTAAGGTTTGTTACTATAACAAATACTTGAGATAATCAACTTATAAAGACAGAAAGGTTATTTTGACTGACAATTTTGGAGGACTCGCTCAGTCCATGATCAGTAGAGCCATGGCTCTGGGCCTGTGGTGAGGAGGCACATATCCTGGAAGGGAATGTCCCAGTGAGCAAAGCTGCTTCCCTTGAGGAAGTAGAAGAAAGGAAGATAAGGGGGCTGGAATCTCCATATTCCCTTCAAGAGCATGCTTCCATATAGCAGAAGACCACCCAGTAGGTCTCCTCCTTTAAGGGTTCCACCACCTCCCAACATCACCAGCTTGAGGACTACATCTTAACACATGGGACTTTTGCAAGGATGGTCCAGATTCAGACTACAGCAGATGCCTTCTGAGGTGGATGAAAGGAAACTGAGGATGTGTATGGAAGAAGCTTCAATCTTTTCATGAAAAAGGAGGGCTAGAATATTCATTCCCCAAGGACAGCCTTCTTTTTTGTGTGTACCCGGTACTGAAATAAAAAACCACCTCTATCTGCAAGAAGTTCAAAGATAGTGTGACACTAACCAATGGTTATAATATTGTGAGAAATGTAGCACAGAATAATACAGGTTGGCTCTGTCCCTTACCCTACCTGTCAGTCCCTAATGACCTTGCATTAATTACTTCAGAGTTCTAGGTCAAAGAAGACCAGGTTGTTAAGTAGCTAATTTCATCCATGTTGAGGTTCAGGCCTAAGTTGATAGGATGATGCTGAGTTACTTAATTTTCATTAGATTTTGTATGGAGCAGACACTAATGAGTAGAAATGGTACTCAGACATATTATGGAGAAGCAATGTTTGGGAGCTCTGGATATGGTTTGCAGAAATACCAGATAACCCTTGAAGGAAGAGAAATTGTGAGAAGCTTTGGTTGCTGCTGCTGCTGCTTCTTTTTTTGTTCTTCCTCCTCCTCTTCTTCCTCCTCCTCCTTCTCCTTCTTCTCAGAAAGAGTATTTCAAGTACATAACCTCAATATTTGTCCCAGCCCACTTGCTTATGGCTCTCTAAGAGCTTGTATTTTATTCAACATTTGTACCCAATTTATACTTGTAAAAATTCAAACCCATTTAAATCATCTCTAATGAAATTTTAAGTTTCCTGTGTAGTAAGACACATTATTATTGTACTATGCCTCATTCAATAAATTATTGTTGATGGTATTTGATGTTTCAGCTCACTTAGTTAGTTGGAGGGATTTGTGTTTGTGTCAAGATCTTACCAAATGATTTCTAATCCTATATTGAATGAAAAACGGAGAAAGTGGACACCTTTATCTTATTACTTATTTTAGTGGCAATGCTTTCCTTTTGCTCTATTAGTATAACATTGGCTACAGTTCTGTCATATATGGGCTTTACTATGTTGAGATATGTTCCTCCTATTCCTGATTTCTTCAGGACTTTTCTCATAAAGGATGTTGTATTTTGACAAATGCCTTTTCTGCAGCTATTAATATGATCATGTGATTTTTGTCCTCAAGTCCATTTATGTGATGTGTGCATTCATTGATTTGTGTCTGTTAAACCACCCTTGTACCTCCGGAATAAAGTCAGATTTAATATGACCAATGACTTTTTGATGTGTTCTTGAATGTAGTTTGCAAGTATTTTATTGATAATTTTTGCATGCCTTTGGTGTCAAGGTGATAGTGAATTAATAGCTCTCCTTTTTCCAGTTTATGGAATAGTTTGAGTAGTGGGACTAATTATTCCTTAGGGTATGGTAGAATTCAGTAGGAAATCCAGTTCAGTCTGGGCTTTTTTATTTGCAAGGATTTCTTTATTACTTTAATTTCCTGTTTGTTATAAATCTTCTAAAACTATCTCATCTTTGTTTAATTTTGTAGATCACATTCATCTAGAAGTTTATCCATTTCTTTTAGATCTTCCAACTTAATGGAATATAAAATTTTAAGGTATGTCTTAATAATTTTATGAATTTTATTGGTATCTGTTGTAAATATTCCTTTTACCTCTAAAATCATTAACTTGGCATCTCTCTCTTTTGACTAATTTGTCTAAAGGTTTATTGATATTATCTTTTCAAAGTAAAAAGCTCTCTGTTTCATTGATTCTTAAATTGATTGTTTTCATTTTCATTTCATTAATTTTTATAGTGTTCTTATTTATTTGTTTCTATCTACTGATTTAGGGCTAGGCTTGGTATTGTTTTTCCAAGTCTCTTAAGTACATCATTAAATTATTTGCGTTCTCTCTATTTTTTTTTTTTTATTGAGGCAGGGTCTCACGTTAGCTCAGGCTGACCTGGAATTCACTATGTATTCTCAGGGTGGCCTCAAACCCATGGTGATCTTCCTACCTCTGCCTCCAGAATGCTGGAATTAAGCATGTGTGCCACCATTCCTGGCTTAGTTCTCTCTAATTTTTTGACATAGTTACTTACAGGTATAAATTTCCCTCTTTAAATTTGAAAGTACTTTTACTTATTCATGAAAGGGAGAGAGAAAATGGGTGTGATGAGTGGGCCATGGCCTTTTGCAACTGAAAGCCAACTCCAGACACATGTACCACTTTGAGCATCTGGTTTTACATGGTTATTACATGCGTACCACTTTGTGCATCTGGTTTTACATGGGTATTGTGGAATCAAACCCTGAACTTGTAGACTTTGCAAACAAGCACCTTTAACTACTGGCTATTTCTCCAGCCCTAAATTTCCCTCTTAGGGTCACCTTTATTGTGTCCCATAGCTCTAAAAATCTTTCCACCCCCTCTTCCACGAATTTCCCTGAGCCATATTGGATATATTTTAAGTCTACTTAAATAATAGGCTCTTAGGAGCCTCTGAATCTCTGCTTTGGTAAGTATTGAGTATCCTCAGTGTGTATCTCGTTCATGCTTGTGCTGATATCTGGCTCACTGAGAAAGCAGCACTCTTGCTCATTTCACCAGTTCCTCTCTGGGTTCAGCTGAGGCTGGGATGAAGTGCATTTGGTTGTTTATCTCCTCAGGTTTTGCTCACGTCTGAAAAAGAGAAGCAGATTCTCCAACAGAGATTGAAGTCAGCACAGGTTAAATGGGATAACCATTACTAATTTAGAGAGAATTTAAAGGATGTAGGCCCTCTTATAGCCCTAGATTAGTGGGAGCTTGACACTGGAAAGCAACATCGTTATCTGGATATGATTCTAACTTGTTTCCCAGTTCCAGATATGGTTTCCTTTCCACTGAACAGATCTATTAATCCAACAGCAGTTGGCTACTCACTATGGCTGTGTGCCACTATTGCACCTGTGTGAGCAACACATCAGGTTGTTTGTTTCTGAGTACCTTATACTTTGAGTTTCTCACACAGATGTTGGCCACTTTCCCCTGGTTGCTCATGTAGCACCTTCCAGCACTAGATGGTCTCACTCTCTGGGAATGGCTCTCTTCCAGATTCCAACCAGGTCTCTCCGTGGTCTGTGCCGACAGTGTATGGTGTCTTCAGCAGTAGGGTCTTACCATTAACCTCTGGTGGGTAATCAAGTGCTGGGACAGAAGTCTGACTTGTTTATTTTGGGAGACCTTGTAGGTCTCTCTGATCAACAGCTCATTGTAGGTGTTAACCACATCCTGGAACAGGGAGTTACAAAGCAGTGTCAATGAAAATGGAAAAATAAAAAGACAGAGAAAAAAGGAGAAATTTAAGGTTAGACTTCATCTCACCCTCTCTAGGTCCCTTCAATTCAGGTGCTCCCCCTGAGGGCCTGTTGAGGGTTCAATCCTTTATTCTAACTTCCAGGATATAGGTTTCTATAGTACTAGTTCAATTTGGGTTCAGTTTCTGTTTTTAATGCCAGTACCATGTTGTTTTTGTTACTATGGCTTTATAATATAGCTTTAGATTAGGTTTGATAATAACTTCAGAGGAGTTTTTTTTTTTTTTTTTTTTTTTTTTTTTTTTTTGCTGAGGATATGTTTGGATATCTGAGACCTACTGCCATTCGATATGAATTTTAAGATCAAATTTTTCAGTCTCTATGAAGAATGATGCTGGTATTTTTTATTGGTATTGCATGAAATCTATATGTTGCTTATGGTAGAATTGCCATTTTTACAATATCAATTCTACCTATCCAGGAGGATGGGAGGTCTTTCTATCTTCTCAAGTCCTAAATTTCTTTCTTGAGTTTTTTTTTTTTTAATGTTTTCCTTCCTGGTTAGTGTTTTTCCAAAGTATTTATTTATTTATTTATTGTTGCTATTGAAAATGGGAGAACCTCACTGATTTCTTTATTTTTTTTGTGAGATGGAGACTTTTGGGTCACTTATGTATGGGATCATATCATCTGCAAATAGGGCTCACTTGACTTCTTCCTTTCCAGTTTGAATCCCTTTTATATCTTTGTCCTGTCTTATTGCTTGGGCTAGTACTTCTCATACTATGTTGAAAAGCAGTGGTGAGAGGGGGAACCCCTGTCTTGTCCTCAATCTCAGAGGAAACTCCTTGAGTCTTTCCCTATTAAGTACTCTTTGGGCTTTAGATACTTCATAGCCTTTGTCATTTTGAGATATAAACCCTCCATGCCTATTCTTTCCAGTGGGTTGTTTTTTGTTTTTTGGTTTTTTTAAGGTAGGGTCTCACACTGGCCCAGGCTCACCTGGAATTCACTATGTAATCTCAGGGTGGTCTTGAACTCACAGCGATCCTCCTACCTCTGCCTCCCAAGTGCTGGGATTAAAGGCGTGCACCACCATGCCCAGCTTCCCAGTGTTATGATCATGAAGTGGTGTTGTATTTTGATGGAGGCCTTCTCTGCATCAATTGAGAAGATCATGTGGTTCTTATGATTAAGTTTATTTATGTGGTGTATTTTGTTGACCAATTTCCATATGTTGAAGCATCCTTGTATACCTGGGATGAAGCCTACTTGATCAATGTGGATAATGCTTTTGATGTGTTGTTGAATTTGGTTGGCAAGGATTTTGTTCAGTATCTTTGCATCTAAGTTCATTAGGGATATAGGCATGTAGTTTTCTTTTCTCCTTGCATCTCTGATTTTGGTATTAGGGTGATGCTAGCTTCATAGAGGAGTTGTGAGGATTCCCGGGTCTCCAATTATGTGAAACAGTTTGAGAAAAATTGGTTTCAGTTCTTTTATGAAGGTTTGATAGAATTCAGCTGAGAAACCATATGGTCCTGAACTTTTTTTGGGGGGGGAGGTTTTTGATTACCTTTTTAATCTCCATGGATGTGATAGGTTTGTTTAGGAGATTAATGTGCTTTGAGTTTAGTTTAGGTAGATGGTATGTGTCTAGGAATTCATCCATTTTTCCAGATTATTTGATTTTGTGGGGTAGACGTTTTGGAAGTATGCCCTAATGATTCTTCCAATTTCATTGATGTCTGTTGTGATCTCTCCTTTTTCACTGATGATATTGTTAATTTGAGACTTCTCTTGTTTTGCTTGATCAAATTGGCCAAGGGTTTGTCAATCTTGTTTATTTTTTCAAAGAAGCAGCTCTTCATTCCATCAAATTTTTCAATTGTTTTCTTAGTTTCTAATTCATTAATTTCTGCTCTAATCTTGATTAATTCTTTCTGTCTCTTTCAACTCTTTGGGTTGAATTCTTCTTGTTTTTCCCAGTGCCTTTAGTTGGACATTTAGGTTATTATTTTGGGATCTCTCTGTCTTTGTAATGAAGGCATTTAGCACTATGAATTTTCCCCTTATGACTGCCTTCATTGTGTCCCATAAGTTTTTTTAGGTTGTGATTTCATTATCATTCAATTCTAGGAATTTTCCAATTTCTTTTTGATTTCTTCCATGACCCATTCATTGTTTAAAAGTGTTTTGTTTAGTCTCTAGGAGCTGGTGGAGCTCTTGATGTGTCTCTTGTTACTTTCTAGCTTTAAAGCATTGTGATCTGACATTATGCAGGAAGTTACTTCTATTTTCCTAACTTTATGGAGGTATGCTTTATGGGCTAACATATGGTCAATTTGGAAAAGGTTCTATGGCCTGCTGAGGAGAATGTTTGTCCTGTAGAGTTGGGGTGGAAATTTCTATAGATGTCCATTAGTTTTAGTTGATCTATGATGATGTTGAGCTCTGTTATTTCCCTGTTGATTTTCTGCTTGAATGATACATCTATTAATGATAGATGAGTTTTAAAGACTCTGACTATGATGGTGTTGGTGGTTATTTCTGTTTTGTTATCAAGTAATTTTGTTTTATAAACTGTGGCACATCTGTATTTGGTGCATATATATATATATATACATACATATATATATATATATATATGATTATGATGTGTTCATGTTAGATCCTTCCCTTGATGAGTAGGAAGTGTCCTTCTTTGTCCTATTTGATTACTTTTGGTTTTAAGTCTATTTTATCAGATATTAATAAAGTAATACCCACTTGTTTTTTTATTTCCATTTGCGTGGGATATTATTTTCCATCCTTTCACCCCAAGGAAGTGTCTTTCTTTAGTGGTGAGGTGGGTTTCTTGAAGACAGCATATATAAGCATCCAGCTTTTTAATCCACTCTGATAAATTGTGTCTTTTTCTGGATGAGTTATTAATAGTTATGGTTATTACTGTGAGGTTTGAATTAATCCCTGCCATGATGTGGTGTTTTATGGAGTTTGGTGCTGTCTTGTGTCTTGTACTATGTTGAGCCTGGTCTATTTTTGGTTATTGTGAACTTCTTTTTGGCTCTTGAGACTGGTTGTTTGACGGTTCTGTGTAGAGTATTCCCTAGTGTTCTCTGTAGGTTTGGCTTTTGTTCATATAATCAGAGTTGACTTTTTTCATGGAAAATTGTCCTTTTACCATATATTATGAGGAATAATTTTGCTGGGTAGAATAGCTTGGGTAGGAAGCCATAGTTTTTTGGTTTTGAAGTGTTCCACTCTAGGCCCTTCTGGCTTTCAGGATTTCCATTGAGAAATCTGACATAATTCTGATGAGATTGCCTTTGTATGTTGTGAGTTGTTTCTCCTTTGCTGCTTTTAACACTCTCTCATTGTTAAGAGATTTAACTATGATGTGCCTTGGAGAGTTCTTTGATCCTGTCTGCTTGCTGTTCTGTCAGCTTCTTGTATCTGGATGGGCCTCTTTGAGAGATTTGGAAATTTTTCTTCAATAATTTTGATGAATATGAATATAATTTGGTCTCTAAGCCTCTGGCCTTGCTTTCCTCTCCTTCTGCTATACCCATGATCTGGATGTTTGGTCACAGTTCCCTCATATTCTGTTGTCTTGATTTTTTGAACTTGGCAAAGTTTTTGGCCTCTTGATCAATTTCTTCTTTCTTGTCCTCCAGGTCAAAGGTTCTGTCTTCCACATGAGCAATTGTTAGTGAGGCATTCAAGAGAGGGATTTTATAAGTTCTATTTGATTTTTATCTTGTGTTCTGGGTTTTTTTTTTTTTTTTGAGGTATTGTTTTAGTTCTTGTTCTGATTTTCTTGATGCTTCCTAGAATTAATTCTTATATTTGATCAAGTCTTCATTAAGCTTAATCAATCAGTTATTGAGATCTTCCGTTTCTTGACTCACCTCCATTCATATATCTTTTCAGGGTTTTAACATTTTCTTTAATCAAATTAAGCCTACTGTCAAAAGTTGAATGCTCTAAGAGATGATTCTGTCCAATTTCATTGATACAATTGTTGGTTCTTTGATGGTTTGCTTCCAGTTCAGTTATTCTTTTGATCAGGGTCTCATTGGTTGTTGTGTTTTCATTTTGGGATTGAATTTCTGTTGATTTCTTTATGATTTCATTGGAAGCTTCCATTGTAGGACTAGGCATCCTTGGTGGAGATCTCTTAGTTTCCTGACTTTTGTTGGCTTTTTTATGTTGTGGTCTGCCCATTTCAGGGAGACTGCTTATTTTTTTGAGGAGGAAGCAAGTTTTTTTCCTTTGGCTCATCCACCCTCTGACTCAGGTGAGCAGGGATGTTGGTACCCAGTGGCAAGTCAGGATACCAAAGCTAAAGGCCTGATTCCACAGCTCACACGGGGACCAGGCCTCCCCAAGTAAGGCACAATGGACCTACAAGACCAGGGGACTGGGCAGAGCCAAGACACTGGGATCTGGCATACTCATTCCACACCATGCCCGCCTGCACACCCTCCAGTGCAGGAAACTGGGACAAGAGACTGCTTTACTTTTTGTCTCTATGATTTTGACTATCCCACATATCTTATACTCTTATACAAGTGGAACCAAACAGTGTTTGTCCTTCTTATTGATTTCCCTGAGTACAGTGTTTTCAAAATTCATTCATCTATCCAAATTTCATTGTAGCCTAAGTCAGAATTCCCTTCAAGTTGAACTAATAGTCCTATCTTAGTCTGTCCAAGTTCCTGCAACAAAATATTATAAACTGAGTAGTTTTTAATTAATAGAAACATATTCCTTACCATTCTGGAGAAAGATCATGGCATCTCCAGATTCAGTGTTTGGTGAAAGCTTACTTCTTGGTTCATAGATTGCTGTCTTTTCACCATATAACCTCACATGGAAGAAGAAATGAGGGATTTTATGGGGTAGTTTCAGCATCACTAGCTTCAATAATAAGAAGCCTACCTCTCTTACTCAATTGTTTCCCAAAAAACTCACTTCCTAATCTGATTACCATTGGGCCTGGCATTTCAACAACTGAATTGAGGTGGGTGCAAAAACACTTGAGCAGTAGCATTTCCATTGTACATAGTATTTGGTTCATCTATTCATCCATTAATGCATATTTGGTTTGTTCACATTTTGGATTATTGTTATTGATGTTGCTATGAATGTCAGTGTACACATATCTATTCAGGGTTTGCTGTCAAATCTCTTGGGCACACACCCAGAATTGGAACTGCTGGATCATATAGTCACTCTCTGCTTAACTTCTTGAGGAGCTGCCAAACTGTTTTCCATGCCATTTTGCATCCCCACCAACAATGTGCACACATTTCTCCATATCTTTGCCAGCAGTTATTTTATGTAATGGGGGAGGGTATAATAAAATATATTGTAATAAGTACTTAATTATCACTGTGGCAAAAGAGACTCAGTTCTCTGGAGCCAATGAGAAGCAGTGGGAGAAACACCTCAGATTTTCCCCAGCAAGGACAAGAAAACTGGGATACCTATCCACCAACTCTAACTTGTCCAAAGAGTTGTGAATTACAGGGGGCTCTGGTGGAATGCAGGAAGCCTAATGATGGTGGGAAAGTGAGCAGGCTCTGGAAATGTCCCCTGAGACTTCAGTTCATTCACGCAGCTTCCTAGGACTCTAGCTTTCCCCACCTGCAACACAGAAGTGAAAACACCATGTCTATATCCTTGGATGTTATAAGAGTTTCCTGAGGTAAAATGTATGTGGGGCCTTGTAACCCTACTTGGGAAATGGTCTGCATCTGGAAAACTTGAATGGGAGATGATACATTTCGAAGGCTGATAGTCACTATAGGAAATTACAAATGTTCTCTTGACTCTGGACTCGAACCATCAACACTATGTTTTCACTGCCCTGTTCTCTTTGCTGGCTCTGTGGTCTATGAGTCTAAGCTAGTTCTCCCACTATCTATGAATGACAAATACAACATACTACTTGTGGTTTGAATGTGAAGTGTGCACTATATGATGTGTTTGAACACTTGGTCCACAACTTCTGCTGATATTTTAGGTTGGGTACACTTTAGGATATAGAGTCTCACTGGAGGAAGTATATCATTGGAGGTAGGTGGGTCTTAAGGTTTTGTAACCTGGCCCTACTTCCTGAATGCTCTATCCTAATTATCAACACAATACAACCAACACCTCTGGTGCTATGCCTTTTCTGCCATTATGGATAATATCCTCCTTAAACTATGAGGGGAGAAGGCTTTCCTTTCTTAAGTTTTTTTGCCACAGCAATGAGAAACATAACCAATACTCTACTCTTTCATTCAGTGCTCTTACTGTGGGCTTATAGTATGTTACTGTGGTCTATTTAGTAGCAGGAAAACAGAGACTGTACTCAAACTTACCTCAGTTCAGAAGGTTCTCATTTCTTTGCTAAAACCATGCATTAGCCTCTCACTCATGGTTTGCTTCAGACTTTTCCTCTGTAGGAGAGGCCCCATTGATTATTTTCCGCAGCATCATCCATTTCTCTCTTCATCCTTATTTGTAGAATCCTAATTTTTTAATAGTGGGATTCCAACCTCCCTTATTATCTGGGGGTAAATTGGATGAAACCAACTATAATGATCCATTCTCCTTACCAATGATTGGATTACGTCAGGGCATCTGACTTAGCTCTGGCCAATGTGATGTAACAGGAATCCAGTCTTATGAATAGAATAGTTAGAGAATAGTTCCCATATTCCTGAGTGGTACAGCAGGAAGGGATGTCTCTTCTTCCTCTTGATACTATTTTATGATTGTCAGACTTAGGTATTAATAGCTGTCCCTTTCTCAAGGGCACCCTGAGACTGGAGGAGCAGAAGGATAGAAAGCTGTTGCTGGTATAACCAGCCCTGAAACAGCTCAGCTTCCCAGGATTCTTTTTAAAGAGGATAATGCATGTCATTTTTTAATCAATCCAGACTGAGTAGAGATTTCTGTTTCTTACAGTCCAAGCATCTGAATGGACACAAAACTATGTATATACTGTTTCCAGATCAGTTTTATAAAAGACAACTTTGGTCAGCCTGTACCTGATCAAAAACCTATATCACCTCTAAATTTGGCATTTAAGATCAAGCAAGCTCTGCTTTCTGAGGTCATTTAAGATCAAGCTCTGCTTTCCGAGATCAACTATGTCTATTTTGTGATGTTTTATCCATATGGTTGTCCCTCCGTGGAGTTTCTATGCTAGGATCCACTCTCTTTACTTCTATTTCTGCTGGTTGATAAGCCACTTCCAACCCACCTTGCCAGATGCTGCTGTTTTCATCACAACCTTTATATTTAACATTCCCTTCAAAAAACATTCCTGGTATGCTTTGCAACTTAACATATTCTGACATGTTCTAATGAATATTTGTACAATTTTCTGCTACAGTTTCAAGGGATCCCCCAAATTCTTTTGTTATAAACTTAATCTCAACACTGCAGTGGAGACCACAGGGTCATGGAGGTTCAGCTACAGTGTTGGGAGGTGGACCTCATGGAGATGACTGGATCATGGAGGTCCAGCTACAGTGGTGGAAGGAGGACCTCATGGAGATGACTAGATCATGGAGGTTCAGCTACAGTGTTGGGAGGTAGATCTCATGGAGATGACTGGATCATGGAGATTCTGCTACAGTGTTTGGAGGTGGACCTCATGGAGATGACTAGATCATGGAGGTCTAGCTACAGTGTTGGGAGGTGGGACCTCACAGAGGTGACTAAGTCACAGAGGCTCTGCTAGGTGTTGGGAGGCAGAGGATAATGGAGTGACTAGGTCAAAGGGCTCTGCTCTTATGAGCAGGTCAGTGCCATTATTGTAGGAGTGGGTTAATTACCTCAAGAGTGGGGTTGCAATGGAAGCAGAATTGGCTCCCTTTTGCTTTTTGCCCATCCACCTTCTGTCATGGGCACAAGAAGACCACTGCCAGGTGCTGAACCTTTAGCCTTAGACTTACCAGAACCCTGACTTATGAGAAATAAGTACTTTTTTTCATTTTAAATGACCTAATCTCAGACATTATGCTATAGCATCATGTTCTGTCAACTAGTCTGAGAGATAACTGCATACTCTCTGTGTAAGGCAGCAGGTTGGAAGCTGCTGGACATGGCAAGATAACCCACTTGTGGCCTCATCCCCAGGTCTCTCAGAGGAGTACACAGAATTTGCTTGTCAAAAGAGAATACCTGAGATTGGGTCATTTATAATGAAAAGATATTTATGTTTCACAGGGTCCAGCATCTGTCAATGGCCTTCTGGCTGCCTATGGCAGAAGGTGGAGGGTCAAGAGAGACAAAAGAACAGACAGGAAGTTGTACATTTAATCTTTTCATATAATCCTAGAGGAGAGTCTGAGAAAACTGAAAAACATATTACTTAACCAAATACAAATGATCTTAACTAAAACAACTTTCATAACCAATGTTTTAAATTTTTGTTTTATTTAATAATAAATCAACTTGCTAGTTATTAAATCAAGAATCCATCTGAGACAAAGGATGGGATAGGTGATAAACACAGCCCATATGGTACTATAAGAAATCTTAGAAGGATTGAAAAGAAATAAGAAATAAACACAAAGTTCTACTTTACACCAGTATTATCTACTGAAAGCTGATGTCTTGTTTAAACTCCAACATGTTTTATTTGCAAAAGGCACAATAAAAATAGAAAAGTCATAAACCTGAATGAGAAAAATAAATGCACACTACTCTTGGGAGTGAAATTATAGACTATTGAATGTTAACAGACTGTTTTGGTTAATTTCTTTGTTTGTCTTAAAATCAATAAATAACCTTTGAATAAAAGAAGCTGCCAAAATATCTCCAGAAAAAAATTCTGAGGGTCATTCAAAGGTACTCTCCTCCTCCTCTTCTTTCAGCTTCTTAGGAAACAAAAATCATGGTGACTAGAATAGCATTGATGCACAAATTGATCCATCCTGGACTCATGCTGGGAGAATCTGACCCCAGGTGTAAGACAAGCTGTCTTTATATTGCATTAGATTCCAAACACTGCTTCCAAGCCACACCAAACAGCTCCTTTTATAATACAAACCTCTCCTTATGCTAGCCTTGAATGAGTCTTGGAAGTTGCTTTTTTTTTTTTTTCTTTTTCTTTTTCTTTTTGATCTGGGTTATATAGAACTTGGGCATTAGCCCCCTAATTTAACCCATGGCTTTGAAAAATGGAAACCTACAGACCATGTGGCCCCATCTCTGGGACAATTGATAGCCATTTCTGATTCTTTGGTTAAACATTAACAAATACTGGATTGAAAAAGAGAACCAGAGTCTTCTCAGACGCCCAGAAGTATGAGATAGAGGCAACTTCATTTTGCTCAGGCCCCTGTTGAAGCTGAATGGGCCATCTCTGGGGAGCAGCTGAAATGGTGTTGGCCTGTCCAAGAGGCAACTGTTTAACTGGCCTCAGGCAAGGTTTCCTTGACTGCTAAGGAGCCCTGGAAGGACTGTGCATGTACGATGCTCCTTGGATTTCCTCAGAGTGTGTGCCTGAGGAAATTGGTTACTGTCACAGAAAAAAATCCTCAGGTGCCTGGCTCTCTGCAGGCTTGATTCCCTCCCTCTGCTTTCAGGCTCAGGGCTGCTCCTTCTGGCTAGTCAGTCAGCTTTCACCCAGTCAAACAAGGCACACTGTTTCAGAACTCACCGGACCTTCTGAGAGGGAGTAGGCAGTTAGGGTGACTGGGCCCCTGAAAGTAAAAATGGTAGGAAAGTCTGCACTTGCTAGAAGTCAAGGATGATCTGACTTCTTATTTGTTGCCTAGTTCCCTAGACTTGTTTTTCCACAAACAGCCTGAACCTCTCCAAGAAGGTGGTCTTCTGTAGAATTTAAACATTGTGGTTGGTCAAGTTCAATTCCCTTACTTGGTGTCAGGGCTAGCCTCTTCCTGAGACAGCCCCTAGACCTTACCAGTCCACTGTCCCTCTGGCTTACCTGAGCTGGAAGACAGGGCCCACCACTATAAGGCGATAAAGACCTTTGCAAGGGGAGGGCACAGTCTCTGAGCTGCCTGAGCACTTGGGAACTTCTAGCTGCTGGTGAGTTTTCCTTTGGCTAGGCCAGGCTGAGCCCAGGGGAGCGCCCCAGCCCTTACTCTCCCTGTGGGTTCTTTACCTCCTCCAGCTCCCCACATGGCAAGAACTCTTTGAACTTGCTTTTCTCTCCTTTCTTCCCGTGGTTTGCCAGAACCTCCATTTGGGATCTCTAGCCATGTGGTTGCCGTTACTTGGCTCTGTACCTCCCTCAATAAATATAATAATTTAATAATTATCCTTATCAGTCTTTTAAAGTCAATTTTTTATTAAAACTTAGACACAAACCTAGGATTTAGGGTTCAAGGACTTTTCTGAACCCTGAGCACCCTGTTACACTTCCACTATCCATGCTTGCTTATCGAAGCTTGCCCAAGGGTCTTGCTGTGACATCATAAAGGTTGAGGACCTTCACATTTGTCTCTGGTACTGAGGTGAGCTTACCATCCATTTCTTTGGAATTGTAGTGAGCAGATCTATGATGCTGGAGAAGTTGGTGAAGATGAATGAACTCTTGAAGTCATGTTCATTCTTAGTCTCTTCTCTGATGGACACACTTGGATCTTGGTGAAGAGTAAGGTAGTGTTAGGTACACTTTACAGGGGTGAGCACTGCTCGGAATACTAAAAAGCAAAGCTTCCCTGCTATCTGCCCCATGGTCATTGGCAGATGGTCTGAGAAGAATATTTTAATCAGCTCTTTTGCAGCTCACAGGAGAACAGCAGTGAGCCCAGCCTTGGTTCCTTGGTGCCCTGCCCATGTTTCTGTTCTATGACTAGTCTTCTGTGATTTGGGCAGGGTTTGAGTGTGTCCTTCAAAGATTTATGTGTTGGAAATTTGTCCCAATTGTTAGGGTATAGAACCCTTAAGAGGTAGAGCCTACTGGAAGGCAGTAAGGTCATTGGAAGTGCTGCCTGCACAGGACCAACGTTCTTGCAGCATCCTGGTTAGTTCTTATGGCATCAGGTTGTTCTGAAAATCGCATACCTTGAGCATGCTCCACCAATGCACTATATTCCCAGCCTTCATTTGACTTTTTAAAAAATAGCTTCTATTTGCTGAGATTTGAAATATTTTTTCATCTGTTTCCAGAGTTTTTAATTGATGCTAAAATATTTTTATGAAAATGGTTTTAAACTTCTTTTTTTAAGTATGTTTTAATTTATTTGAGAGAGAGAGGAGTATGGGCATACCAGGACCTCCTGCCTCTGCAAATAAACTCCAGATGCACATGGCACTTTATGCATCTGGCTTTATGTGGGTACTGGGAATTGAACCCAGGCTGTCAGGCTTTGCAAGCAAGCACCTTTAATTGCTAAGCCATCTCTCCAGCCCAATTCTGAAATTCTTACCAGATAATTCCAACATCTGATTTGTCTCCATATCAACATTTGTTCGTTGTCTTCAGTCACTCAAGGTGAGCTTCTCTAGTCATTGGGATGACTTGGTGCCCAGGACATTTTGTCTATTATGTTAGGAGACTCAGGTTCCTATTTAAATCATGTGTTTTTTTTAGCAGTCATCTTACTTCAATTTAGCATGAGGTTCTGGTCTGTTTATAAGACCTGTGCTTCCAACAACCATTATATTTGTGGTGCTATTTTTGGCTGCTTGGTTTAGCTGATACTAGTGGAGATAACACAGGTCCTGCTGGGGTCACTGAGGAGTGGAGTGCCCCTAGATGGAAGAGGAGAGCCTCAGACCCAGGCATTAAATGGTTTCTTGGGCTAGAAGAAGGCTTCGAGGGGCTTCTTCTGGAGGTCCACTTCTGATCCCTGCTAGCTGCTCCACCTAGGGACAGTCGCCTCAGGCTTGGGGAAAAGAAGAGGACCCTTGAGACAGCCTACTTATATGGTGCTCTTCTTTCCCAACTCACTCTAGGAACCCCCCATATTTCAGAGGGCAAAGGAAAAGAACGCTTGCCCTCACTGCTTACAGTTGCTGGGGCTACTGATCAGCCTACTTGACAGTGGTTTGGAGATCATCTGATATTGGAGAAGTGCCTGCCTGACTGGAAGAGGGATGAGCCTCTCTGGTCTACATGTGCATATGGGGTTGGGCTGCCTAAGAGTTACCTCTTCAGGAAGCCTTCCCCACCATTCCCTCTCCTACTGTCCCCATCTGCCTGAACCTCCCTCCCTTGCTCATTGCTTGCTTGCGGGCCCCTCCCTCCCTTCCACTGGAGGTTCCTGAAATCAGAGGCCCAGCCAGCAAAATGACAAGATAAACATGAGTGGGTAGGGGCACACTAAAGTCAATCAGAGAGCCTTTGGACCTGGGTACTTTTATTGAATGCTCCCTCCTAATGCTCAGGGGCCTTTGGCTTGGGATTTGGAACTGTCCCATCAGCTTTCCTGGTTCCGTGGATTCTAGAATTGAAGTGATCCATCTCCTGACTTCTCTGGCTCTTCACTTATAGGTGTCTCAGTGGGACCTTTCAACTTCTACCTGTTAAGTATAGTTAACAAACCCCCTCTCATATATCCCATTGGAGTGGCTCCTCTGGAGATCCAAGACAAATATGATGCCTGTACCCCTGAACCACAAACATCTTCAGAGGAGCATAGAGCTTACTGCAACAGTCCAAGCTAATGTCTTGTAATTCCACTTGTAAGAGGCAGGGGCTCACCTGGACTTGCAGCCAACCTGGGGGCAGAGCAGGACCTGACTTAGGTCCCCTACCCAGTGCAAAGCTTTCCACTGGTGATCCTACACCCCCTTGTCATTTTAGCATGAATGTAGCCAGGAAGTGTTCAAGGCAGGAAATATGGAGGTTATAACAAAAAGCTAAAATAAAAGAAAAATCACTCATACCACTAATGGCCTTTGGTTATTACATATATGTTCCTCTAGTTCTGAAAGTGACATTTCAAAATTTAAGTTAGGGTGATATTAAATGCTCATTTAGGTACTGACCTCCCTCCAGATATTGCTGGGTATTAGTGGGAAGACCCACATAGAAACCAAATCCATGTGTGTTCAAGCCAATTATATATAATGTAGGATCCTCTCATATAATGAATATCCTTCCATAACTCATCTCTACATTATTGACAACACCTAGACACTGTGTCAGTGCCATGCAAATAGTTATTACACTGTACTGTCTGAAGGAATAGCAACAAGAGAAGGTGAGTACATGTTCATTACAAATTCAATGTTGTTTTCTTGATTTTCTTTCTTTCTTTATTTTTTGTTTTTCTTTTGGTTTTTAAAGGTAGGGTCTCACGCTAGCCTAGGCTGACCCAGAATACACTATGTAGTCTCAGGGTGACCTTGGACTCATGGCAATTTTCCTACCTTTGCCTCCCAAGTGCTGGGATTAAAGGTGTGTGCCACCATGCCTGGTTGTTTTCTTTCTTTTTTTCAATCTGTAGTAGGTCAAATCCATAGGCACAGGACCTATAGATACAAAGTCCTAGTGTATCCAATTTTATAAAAATTCATAATGTATTTGTGAAAACACAAGATAGGAAAACATCACGGTAGTTGACCCCCACAGAAGTCCTAATATATGCCAGGAACTTAGGTCTACACTGCTTATCAGGAGCCTGTGCTTCACTTTACAGAAGAGGATGAAGAGACACAGAAATGCTAAGTACTTGGCTAGGATCACACAGCAGGCAAGCACAGGTCCAGGTTGGAGCCCAGGCTTTGACTTCAGGACCTAAGGATTCAGCATAGTTGTAATAGCATCCCCTACATGGGCATGTGATGCAAATTTTCTTCTTTACTAAGTTGCTTCCTCACATTAATTGATTATATAACAATGGAATTCATTATGATATTTCCATACATGAAGATAATGTATAATGTATTTTGATGATATTCACCACCCATCATCACCCTGGCTGAATCCTTTCCACTTTCCTACTGGTTCTCTTCTACGTTCATGTAGTTTTCTGTTGTTGTCTTGTGGTCTGGAGAATTTCACCAGGGCTGCTTATATGAGTGTGAGCATCTTGTCAGAAGCTATACCACTAAGAGAATGTTTCTCCCTCCTCCAGCTTCTCTGAGACAGAGAGGCCTTGTGAGCCCTTTTTACCTCATTAGCAGGATGTTGATGGGCTCCGTATTGCACAGATCTTGAGAGTCATCACAGTTGCTATAAATATGAGTTCAAAAGCCATATCAGGGCTGGAAAGATGGCTTAGCAGTTTAGGAATTTGACTGCAAAGCCAAAGGACCCAGGTTTGATTCCTCAGGCTCATGGAAGCCAGATGCAAGGGTGGTACATGCATCTGGAGTTCATTTGCAGCAGCTGGAGGCACAAGTATGCTCATTCTCTCTATAAATCTGTTTCTCTCTCCCCCTCTCTCTTTTTTAAATAAAAGAAGTCATCATTCTACAACACCCTTCCTCCTTTTGGCTCTTTCATTCTCTCCATCCTTTCTTCCTCAATGTTTCCTGCTCCTTGGAGGGCATGATACAGATGTTCCATTTAGGGCTGAGTATTCAATTTATTCTCAATACTTTGACCACTTAGGTATTTTTGCAATAACTGCCACCATTGCAAACAGAAGCTTCTCTGACCAAAGCTAAAGCTGCAGTAGCATGCATCTAAGTACAGAAACACAAATATTTAGAAGGCAACTTAAGAGGTACATTATATACATTAGCTAAATAATAACAGTAGTTTCCACACTAGGGCCTGGCACCTCCCTAGCCAAGGGCTTTTGACCAAGTTTACAGTACAAGATATGAGATCCCTCCTGTGGTGAGGGCCTCAAATTGAATCATAAAGTGGATGTTTGTCCCTATAATAGTCATGCAAGGACAACAGCTGAGTAAACTATTGCTGCCACTTCTCTTCCAGAAGCCTACATAGGCAGCTTCCAACACTGTGAGGGTTATACAGCAAGGAGGAAGAGTCTTTCAGTTCCTGCTTGATTTCTCTATGACCTGTGATCAAAGCATATGGTGACCTCAGGAAGAGGGTCTTACCATCTGGTCTGAAGGGCAACCAACAGCAGTAGCAAAACCCTATATTGTTTGGTGGCAGAGGGGGTAGGGGGACTTCAAGCAAGGGTTTCTCTAGCCACCAACCGGTCCCAGGGAGACAGTTTACCTCTGGCACTGGGATTTTCAGTCAATAACCTATAGCTTTTGGGAGCAGATTTTCCCACCCACACAGGGTACCTCCATTCAAACTATTTAAAAATTTGAAATTAACATGCCAAATATCAAGTTTCCTTATGGGGTTTTCATATGTACTTGGCTTTGATTTACCCTCCCACCCACTCCCTCTTTTAGCCCATCTCTCTGCATCACCATTAACCCTTTCCGCCCCCAGTGCTCCCCTTTCACCTCTCATGCCACATATGTTCTGCTACCCTGACCCCACTTACAGCCCCCCTTCCCCTCTCATGGGCCTCTTTCTAGTTTCCTAGCCTGGTCAGGTTATTTGTATTTTACACTCTACCTAATGCCAATATTCTTAGCAAGTTTATGCAGACATAAATCATAAATCTCCCGTTACTTCAATAGCATGAATTTCTAGAAATGTAATTTTCAAGCTGACCGTTTTGAGAGGTTTTGTTATATGTGTGCCAAATTGCTCTGCACTCTTAGATGTGGAGAGCATGAGAATGACCTCTTCACTTTTGCCTCTGGGCTATGAAGACACAACCTGTTCTTTCTGCAGTTTTCTGTAAGAATCACTGAAAGGTTCGCACTAACCATAACTGATCCCGGAAGTCAGACCTTGTCTGTCAGGACCTCACTCATGCAGCAGGCATCTGAGCCCAGGCAGCAGCAGTGTAAGGGATGAAGAATGAAGGCTGGTGAACCTCAGACTGGGCTGGGGGGCGGGGGTGGTTGTCAGTGGTGGTTTTCCTGTGTCTGTCTCCTAGCTGTCACCTTTCATATAAGGAAACTGAGGTCTGATGAGCCTGATTTGCCCAAAATGCCCCCTGGCAATAAGCAAAATAGAAAACATATGTCTGATTTCTATACCTGTGCTCACATCCAAGGCTCCCTGTGTCCCCAAGGACAGTAATGGAAGCAAGCGCAGGGGCAAGGCAGGGGCAGAGATGAAGGCACGGCACTGTGAGTTGCAGGCAGGACAGGCAGAGCGAGCCATCTATGCAACTGTCCTGGGGCCTCCTGTGATCCAGTAGGCTCTGGCCTTACCTGTAGGTGGGGATGTTGGGGGAGATGGAGGGTAATGTTAAGGAAGAATCTGGGGGGGGGGGGCGTCACCAGTAACTAGGTGGCAGCCATCTCTCTGAATATCACCAAAGGCCTTTGCCACCTGGACTGTAGATTATGAAGTGCCTCTCAGTCTCCTTGCATGTGGTTGCCAAGTTGTCTGGATCTGCTGTGAGAGCCCAGGTGAGAAACTACTTCCTGCGTTTCCACTTCTACGCTCCTTCTGGTAAAGGAGTCTCTCACTTAGAGGTTCCTTGAATGGTGTGGATGTGGTTTGTCCCTCTGGGAATCATGGGATGAAGGCTTGGTCTCCAGTGTAGTGATGTTATAAGGTGGTAGGAGCTAGTTAGGTCATTGAGGTGTGACCTCGAAGGGGACTAATGCTAGTCTCATGGAGTGAGTTCTCTTGGCAGCAAATTCTTATGAAAAGCAAGGCTGGTCTCTTCCTGCTTCACTGTGTGATTTGCTCCCACAATTGCCATGCCATCCACCATGAGCTTGCCAGCAGCAGCTGAACAAATGGGACTGCCTGCTCTCAGAACTTTAGCCTAGCATCGTGAGCTGGAGAGAGCCTTTCTTCACCAGAGAATGTACTAATACAGTGTAAGCATTGTCAACTTGACCAGATCTGGAATGTAGTAGGAGACATGCCTCTTGGGTGGGTCTGTGAGGATATTTCTGAGCAAGATTATCTGAGCAAGACAGTCCTTCCTCCAAAATGGGCTTCCCTTCCACTCCAGCTGTAGCAGGAAGCTCCAGGAGAACACCAGAACTTTTCCTCTTTGGTCTAGCTGCCCATGCTACTCACTAGTGCTTGCTTTGGGCCTGGCTCCCCTTGATGTCCCCTTGTGTGAGCTTCTGCCATTCATTCACTTGGCCTCATGGACTGCATGGCCACCTGGTCCTATGATTCTCCAGCCTGCATCTAGCTTCGTGGACTAAGCAGATTCAAGATTCTTCAAATTTCTGATCTGTGGACAACTGCTGATGGAGCATCCAGGCCTATCTTGTGAGCTAATCCAGCAAGTCTCTCTCATTACATATTCATTCCACCCATTTTGTTTCTATAGAGAATCCTAACCAATACATACAGAGATAAGGTCAGCATGGGTTGCCCAGGACATTCTGCTCTTAGCACTTATGCTCCCCTATCTGGGGGAAGCCCTCAGTTCTAGGCTATTTGAGGCCAGTCATTTTGGGAGTCAGTCAGTTTCAGAGGGACCCTCCAGTAGATTTGGGGCTTGGATGGACCAGATTTCATCAAGAACAAAGGGAATGATCTCACTCATTCAATTCCACTGAATTTGGACAGAACCTGGTGATGGTAGGGCTGGAGACTGGAATTGAAATCTAAGTGCAGGGTGTCATGAGAACAGGCTGCTGCTTACAAGCGTGAGGGGGAGAGGAGAGAGGTCATTCCATTCATGTCAACTTGGATTTTCATGGCAGCTGACTCATATACGTATCAGATCTACAGATTCCAAGTGAGGGCTTCTGAGTTCTTAGTGGTTGCTATCACACCTCAGGGGAACCCTCCTTTAACTCTGAGTTCTGTGCCAGTAGATTAAGGGAGTCAGGTGGCATATCCATAGGAAAACACATTTTTCCTTTAAGGCCAGAGAAACTGCGCCTCAGACTAACTTTTTGCATGCCTACCTTACCCTCAAGCTTTCACTGACTGGGGCAATGTGAAGCATTGCATTTACTAAACACTTGCTAGACGTGCCTGGATGAGCTGGTGCTGTTCCCATGTGCCAAGTCTGAGTTGGATACTCTAGGGATGGCAGAACAAGGAAGAAGGAGGCTGAGCCCCTGACACTGGCATAGAACCCAGCTGTCCCATCAACACTCTGAGTTCACCCACAGGCATGTGGAGTCTTGGTTGCATAGAGCTGATTGAGACCCCAAGGCTCAGAATGCAAGTGTTGCAGTCAGCTTTGAGTTGCTGGACAAACACCTGACCAAAAGCAACTTATAGGGGGAAAGAGTTTGTTTCAGGCTTACAAATTCTAAGGGAACACCATCAATGGTGGAAGAAGCTGGCTCATTTCCATAGATCCAAACAGAGAGACACCATCAAACAGCCAACTAACACCGAAAAGTATGAACAGCCAGAGCTCTGGCTGCTCTCCACATACCTTAGGACTAGCCTCACTCTCTGCCCCCAGTAATACTCCCCCTGTACTAGGGATCTGCCTGCTGGGAACTCAAGTTGCAAGCTCAGCTTTAACCAAACACCTGATTCTATAGGGCCATACATCCAAACTATCACATTCAAAGTACCATAGCAAGGCTGGGTGGTAGAATTAACCATTATGCGCTTCCTGTGTCCCCTCCTTTCACTCCTACTCCTTAAAAATTCTGCTCAGGAAAAAAAATCTTGTAATTTATAAATTTCAACAATTTATGACTATTCCAAACAATATAGGCTAGTGTCTTGATACAGGCAGGGATTGTAGAATAATTGCTTTAAATAAATCAGGACTAAAGGAACTTAATTTTGATTTTTGAGATAGACAAAAAAATGTGTTAAAAACTGAAGGGCAGGATGGAGAGATGGCTCAGTGGTTAAGGCATTTGCCATTTGCCTGCAAAGCCAAATGACTCAGGTTCAATTCCCCAGGTCCCATATAAGCCAGATGTACAAGGTAATGCATGAGTCTGGAGTTTGTTCACAGTGGCTGGAGGCCCTAGCATGCTCATTCTTTCCCCTTTCTCTCCCTCTCTCTCTCTCTCCCTCTCTGTCTCAAATAAATAAATAAGTAACCAAAAAAGAAAAAACCCAAAACAGAAAGGCAAGTGAGGCCATCAAAGGCACCCTACGAAAAGTCCTTTCTGCTCAGGCTCCTGTTCAGGCAGCTGGCAGGCATTTGGTGACTATGCATGTGACAGGCATGGTTTGAGGCTCTAAGAGACACTGTGAGCAGCAGGGTGAATAGTGACTTGGGGACTTGACCTTCAGTTAGTGTATAAAGGGCAGAGAGATTAGAAAACACAGGGAGTGTATTATACACTAAGGAAGCCCTTTCTGCAAAGGTGATGTGTAAGTTGAGTCTTGATGGACAAGGAGGAGGAAGCCATGTGATGATCTGGAGTAGAGGGATAGAAGGGAATCAGTTCCAGGCTGTGAGACAGTGCAAAGGCCCTGAGACAGTGACAGACTTAAAGTGTTACAAAGAGCAGGGAAAGGACCACTGTGGCGGGAGCTGTATGAACAAGGAAAGTATTGGAGAGAACCTCAGCTGATAATACAGAACTTTATAATGTGGGAAGGTGGAGGTCTGTGTCCTAGGACTAACAGAATGGCATTGACTGCGATAGCTAGATGTCAGCTCCTCATAATGTGTCTCTCTTCTGCCATCTACAGATTTTTCCCCTTCGTTATATGCATTGCAATTTGCTATCCAGACTTGCATGTAAGCCTCTGTAATTGCATTTAATTTAACAACTCGCAATTCTTAGGTCAAGGGGAAAAAAATCACCTTCAAATGGAATTAAAGAATTATTACTGGGTAAATGCTATGTTTTTGGACATCCAAAAGAATAATGGCTAATACCAGGAAAAAGCAATTAATTCAACTGTTGCAGTCAGGTTTGCATTGCTGGCAGAAAACACCTGAATAAGAGCAGCTTGTGGCAAAGAAAGTTTTATTTTGGCTTATAGACTCGAGGGGAAGCTCCATGATGGCAGGGGAAATGATGGCATGAGCAGAGGGTGGACATCATCTTCTCTCCAACATCAGCTAGAAAACAGCAACAGGATAGTGTGTCAAACACTGGCAAGAAGAAACTGGTTATAACACCCATAATCCTGTTCCTAATGATACACTGCCTCCAGGGGGCTTTAATCCCCAAATCGCCATCAGCTGGGGACCTAGAATTCAGAACACCTAAGCTTATGGGATGGGGGGGCATCTGAATCAAACCACCGCAGCAACAATTTTTGTTTGTTTGCTTTTGTTTTTTGAGGTAGGGTCTCACTCTAGCCCAGGCTGACCTGGAATTCACCATATAGTCTCAGGCTGGCCTCGAACTTACAGAGATCCCCCTACCTTTGCCTCCTAAGGGCTGGGATTAAAGGCATACACCACGATGCCCAGCTAAAACAACTTTGAGATTCTGTCTTACCCCAGTTAAAATGAAATGGCTAGCATCAGGGAAACAGACCACAAAGGCTGGCAATGATTTGGAGAAAGAAGAACTCTTACCCACTGTTGGTGGCAGTGCAAACTATTACAGCTGTTATGGAAATCAATAAGACATTTCTCAAAAAGTTAGAAAGAGACCTCCCATACGACTCATCTATACAACACATGGCATATATTCTCAGGACACTTCACTCTACTATAGAGATCTTTGTACATTCATGTTTATTGCAGCTCTGTTTACAGTAGTGAGAATTGAAAATGAACTAGATGCCCAGAGAAAGATGAGTGGATAATGAAAATATGGTACATATACACAATGGAATTTTACTCATCAGTCCAGAAAAATAAAATTGTAAAATTTGCAAAAGAAAAAAGGGATTGATCTGGAAAGAATCACATTAAATAAAGTGACTCAAAATAAGAAAGATCATAATTGCACAGTCTCTCTGATATACACATCTTAGCTTGTAAAATCTGTAAGTATAGGCTGGTATAGTAGCACATGCCTTTAATCCCAGCACTTGGGAGGCAGAGGTAGGAGAATCTCCATGAGTTCGAGGCCACCCTGAGACTACATAGTGAATTTCAAGTCAGCCTGAGCTAGAGTGAGACCCTACCTCTAAAAAAACTTTTTTTAAGTATGTATATGCATAGGACAAATTTGGATCAAACCTATAGACAGAACTGTCGCCAAAAGCTAATATGAAGAGCTGATCTAGAAGAGGGAGATGGATAGTCAAAAGAATACTTGTTACATGTAAACAGAAGGAAGAAACATAGTGGAGGAAATGGAGGAAGAGAGAGAGGAGGTAGGAGGAGGGATGAAAATCAAAAAGTTTATTTGAAAATGCCATAAATGTTTTAAAAAATTAAAAAGAATGGCAGCTAAAAGAATTGTTTAGGGCTGGAGAGATGGCTTAGCGGTTAAGCGCTTGCCTGTGAAGCCTAAGGACCCCGGTTCGAGGCTCGCTTCCCCAGGTCCCACGTTAGCCAGATGCACAAGGAGGCGCACGCGTCTGGAGTTCGTTTGCAGAGGCTGGAAGCCCTGGCGCGCCCATTCTCTCTCTCTCCCTCTGTCTTTCTCTCTGTGTCTGTCGCTCTCAAATAAATAAATAAATAATTTAAAAAGTATATATTTTAAAGAATTGTTTAGCTTAAGTTCCTATGACTCTAAAGAGGTGTCCATGTGATCTGTCCCGAAGTGGCAGGAGACTCTCACCAAGGTTCTAGAAGCCAGGTTCTTTCCAGTTCACTAAACTCTCATCTTCAGTGTTTGGTCCAAGATGTCTGCTGAAAACTCCATGTTGCAGTTAACTCCATGTTGCTGGGACAAACACCTAACCAGAAGTAGCTTATGGAGAAAGGGGTTTATTTATGGTTTACAGATCCCAGGAAGCTCTATTATGGCAGAAGAAGCTGGCTCACTTCCACACATCCTTAGCAGAGAGAAAGGCCAGCACCAGTAAGCTTGAGCAACCAGAGCTCAAACTGGCTGTGTACAAACCTTAGAGCTAAACTCAAGATCCACTCCCCCCCCACCAATGACACCTCCTCAAGCAGGGCTCTGCCTGCTGAAGGCTAAGCAGGAAGCTTAATCTTCATCAGAATTACCTCAGGCTATGAGGAGCATGCATTGGCATTCAAACCACCACCCTCCATGTAACACACCCTGTTCCAGGCCACAAATGGGAAAGAGTAAAGAATGGTATGCTTCAATAGCTAGGAACTGGAATCAGCCCGGATGTCCATCAACTGATGAATGGATAATAAATATACACAATGGAATCCTACTCAGCAGTAAGGAAAAATGATCTGATGAAATTTGCAGGTAAATGGATGGAGTTGGAGTTAGAGAAAATTATTCTAAGCAAGATTACTCAGGCACAGAAAGACAAATGCTACATGTCCTCTCTCATCTATGGTTCCTAAGTGGGATCCATTGGAGATGAGTGCAAATGGTAGTTAGCACGAGGAATATGGACATAAAACTAGAATGAGACCAGTAGAGAGAGAACTAGGGAGAGAGGAGAGGAGGAGTTACCCAACAAATTAGGGAAGGGCAGAGTATTGGGTGTGGGAGGGGCATGGAGGGATAGGATATAGGGAGGCTGGGGCAGTAATTACTCAAAAGTTAAGGCAATATAAATCAGTTCCATAGAAACCCTCATTCTTACTAGCATTCTATAAGATATAACCACCAATAGAGGAGGAAAAGGACAGTCCAGACAAAAGGTGGAAAAACCTTAACCTTAAAACCATGGATGCTGGTTGGTAATTCCCAGGCCCAGTGTTGTGTTGCCCCTCACAGTGAACTGTTGGCCAGGGAGACCTATGAGGTCCCCAAAACAATGCAAGCCATTGCCAAAGCACCTGATTTCCTTCCAGAAGTAAAAGGCAAGATCCTATTGCTGAAGACACCACAGGCTTTAGTCTCAGGACTTTGGAATACCATGCTGGAACTTAAAGCAAAACTATCTTCCTTTTGGCTAACAATCATAGTGCTGGAAAACCCTATGGGAACTGCTAGAAGAAAATGGTCACCAACAACATGAATAAGCAGGGTACCCTGCCAACTATGAAACCAAACAGCCAGACAAGAAGTACACACTTGTACAATAGTGCCACATAGCTTCTTCAAGTAACCAACTCTTCTCTGTACATGAGGCCTACTCAGTGGGAGTGAACTCACACTTGGTATACTGTAAACCAAGTCAGAATCCCATAGTCAGGAAACTCAGACTTCAGAGAGAAGTCCCCATTGCTTTCTGGAGAAGAAGAGTGGGCTTGGACACCAAAAATCCCTCAGATAACTTCACATACCTCCTCTAACCCAAGCTACTCTCACTTTTCGTCGCTTTGTTTTACAGAATCTGCTTTGTTTTACAGATTGCAGAGAAGATGGAAGAGAGTCAAAACCCATCAATAAAAAAAGAAGATAACCTACTGCCCACCAGATTAGCCACCTCTTCCACATCTGCCAGGACCAGGAGAACTTACAGTGGAAGCAGCACCATGAACACCACTCTTACTGCTCACCTGACAACCAACTACAGGGTGATCGTGGCAGACACAGTGATCAGTCAAAACCTGTGAAATGGGCTGGAGAGATGGCTTAGCAGTTAAGGCGTTTTCTTGCAAAGCCAAAAGACTTCGGTTCAATTCCCCAGGACCCATGTAAGCCAGATGCACAAGGTGGCACATGCATCTGGAGTTTGCAGTGGCTTGAGGCTCTGGCACACCAATTCTCTCTCTCCCTCTCTCTCTTTCTGTATTCCTCTTCCTCTATTTTACTTTCTTAAATTAAAAACAAATCTATCAAATCAGAAATCCAGAGGCTACAAAGAACTCAACACTAAATCAGACTGCCAACAGGCCTGCCGTGGCTCCGGGAGCATTGCAGAAGAGGGGGTGGAAAGATTCTAAGAGCCACAGAGTGGGTAGGAATACCCCGCAGCCTGGTCCCTCCACTACCCATAAGGACTGACTGAGTCTTCATGATCCCACAGTGAATCCCATAACCCCACTTAGGAGGGCCCCAGGGAATGGGACCGGAGCAAGGGGATAAAAGAGTATCATCTGTTATAAAAATCATATATGTGTGTGTGTGTATGTTAGTATAAAGGGTGTGCTTGCTCCCTATAGGAATACTTAAGAATTGACACACACACACACACACACACACACACACACACATATACACATACATATATACATATACACATACACACACATATACATATACATATATATACACATACACATACACATACATATACATACATATATATGCTTCTGTTTCATTGCCAAAGTTTAGTCATGTGTAATTGCAAGGTAGCTGAGTAGAAATAGTCTTTGGGACGGATAGTAATGTACCCTAGTTAAATCCAGGTTCCACTGCTAAAGAAGGTTTTGGTAAGCAGTCGAAAATCCCTGTCACTAAGCCTATCTTTCTTTAAACCCCTTGTTTCATTAGTTATGAGGCTGCACTAGATAGATCAAGAGAACCTGTTGTCCCCATGTGGTACCTCTGATTTCCACTGAGCTGGAAATGCCACCAACAAGACTTTTAGGGACCAGGTGTAACTCATTCATTGAAAGTCTACTGAATGCTAGACAAATTGGGCTAAAGATGTATCTACCTCAATGCCAGCCAAGCAGTTGGCACTCAGTGTCAAATGCATGAACTAATTAGCCTTAAAAGAGCTAAAAGATGATACACTCCTCCTTAACCAGAGTCAGCAGGGTCACCAGAAATGACAACACAGTAGTCTGATGTCAGTCTGGAGGTAAGGCGATGGACTGTGGGGAACTATCTTGCTCAGGCCCGCTTATCTCAAACCTCAGAAACTGGAATGTGAAAGAAAGCTCAGTCCAACTATTCTTAGTCTAACAAGGAGTCACCAAGTGTAATGAGCAGGCTTCCAGACAGCATGAACCGGGACATTGCTTTTCTTAGTTTGGGCCAACTCTGGCATCATAGACTTGATTGCAGTTGCCTCTTGGAGTGAATTTAGCTCTGAAGGATGTCTAAAATACTCAGTCATGATGGAATGCACAATCTCCAATGGGGAATTCTATGAAGGCCACAAAGTAGCCCCATTAAGTCTGACAAACCCCATACAACAGTGGCAGAACTTATCCCACATATGTTTACTGAGTGTCTACTGTGGACCAGCTGGGGAGATGACGGAGTTTAGCCACAATTTCTGGGCTTAAGTGATGATGGCAGATCAACAGCCAAGCATCTGAGGCACAAATTGCAAGCAGTGCTGTAAAAGGGAAAGTCAAGGTCCAAAGGTGGACACTGCTCAGGTACACACACCTGGTCTAGAATCTCTACCCTCTTCATTAGTTTTTGAACATATGACACAACATTGATAACTGTAAGCAACTTTTAGATGTCAAGAACTTATTCATCCTGCTTAACAAAACAGTTACACTCACTCAGTAGCCAAGTTCTGCACTAACCACCCCTCGTCCCTAGCAACCACCATTTCTGTACTGTTACCATGCAGGGCTGACCACTTTAGATATCGGAGGACTCCTGCAGGGTGTGTTCTGTGACTGGATTACTTCACGTAGGTCCTTGAGGTTCATGTATTTCAGCATGTCCTTCTGTTTTTAGGCTAATAGTCCATGGTGTGTACATGCCATATTTTCTGTAGTCATCATCCACTAGTGGCTATTTAAACAGCTTCTACATCTTGTCTATTGTGAATAGTGCTCCAGTGAATACAGGTGTTATGCAAATACTTTTTTAAGATCCTGACATTAAGGCTTTTGGTTAAATACACAGAAATAGGGTAGCTGTACCATGCTCAAATTCTAGCTTTAAGTTTTTTGGTTTTTTTTTTTTTTTTTAAGTGAGAGCAAGAGAAAGGGGTGGGGAGAGAGAGAAAGAGAAGAATTGGTGCACAAGGGCCTCAGCCACTGCAATCAAATTCTAGACACTTGCGCCACCTAGTGGGTATGTGCAACTTTGCGCTTGCCTCACCCGTGTGTGTCTGGCTAATGTGGGATGTGGAGAGAGATCAAACATGGGTCTCTAGGTTTCACAGGCAGGTGTAGTGACCACTAAGCCATCTCTCCAGCCCTAGCTTTAAGTTCTTAAGGAGCTGACATGCTTTTTCCACCATGGCCATACCATTTTGCTTTACCACTAAAGTGTATATGACAGTTCCACCCTGACTTTTTTTCGTTACTTTTTCATTGCTAGGACAAATACCAGAAGCAGCTCATGGAAGGAAAGGGTTCATTTCAGACTAACAAAATCCAAGGTACACACCTTCAATGGAGGATGGATAGCATAGCATAGCATAGCATAGCAGAGAGAAATAGCTGCCAACAGCAGCAAGCACCAACCAACAGCCAGAGCTCATACCTGGCTCTCTACACATCCACTAGGGCTGGACTGATGACTCATCCCCTGTGACACGTCACTGTCCCAGCAAGGCTCTACCCACTGGAGACTTAAGTTGCAAGTCAATCCTAATAAAAAAATCTCGGGCTGGAGAGATGGCTTAGCGGTTAAGCGCTCACCTGTGAAGCCTATGGACCCCCGTTCGAGGCTCGGTTCCCCAGGTCCCACGTTAGCCAGATGCACAAGGGGGCGCACGCGTCTGGAGTTCGTTTGCAGTGGCTGGAAGCCCTGGCGCGCCCATTCTCTCTCTCTCCCTCTATCTGTCTTTCTCTCTGTGTCTGTCGCTCTCAAATAAATAAATAAAAAATGAACAAAAAAATATTTAAAAAATTCTCTGAGGCTATGAGGACATCCATTCACATTCAAACCAACACAGACTCACACATAGAGATGTGAAGTAACATTTCATTGGGGTTTGATATGTATTCCATTGATGTTTACACATTGCCATATACCTGTTTTGCCATTGTATGTCATCTTTGGAAAAGGGTCTGCTCAAGTGCTGAGCCCACCTTTAAACAAGTTTATTTCTCTTTGTTGCTATCATATTATATGAATTCTTTGTACATTTTGGGTAGTCTCTTATCAGATATATGGTTTATAAGTATTCTTTTCTACTCCAAAGGCCATCTTCTCATCATGTTATCTGTTGCTTTGATGAATAAAGTGTTTCTGTTTGACATGCCCCACACACATGTATCTGCCCTTGCTACCCATGCTATTGGCAATACATCCAAGAAATCACTACCAAGACCAATGTTATGATTTTTCCCCATATTTTCTCCCAGGACTTTCATGGTTTAAGTCTTTAATCTACATTGAAACTATTTTTTAAAATCAATTTTATGGAGAAATAGTTTGTGTACAGTATAATTTACCAATTTTAAGCTAAGAGTTCAGTGAAACTTGACAGTTGCTTATAACTACTGCAGGTCAGGATATAGAACTTCTATCACCCCAAAGCCAGCTTTGGAAGCCTTTACTGCCAACACTGCCCACCTGCACTCCTGGTCATGACAAGGCCTGATATGTTTCTGTCACTGTTGATTAGACCTGTGCCTTCTATAGTGTGTACTGAAAGAAATCAAGTAGAAAATTCTTGTGTGTGTGTATGTGTGAGGTCAATGGCTGGTGTCTTCCTCAATTATTCTTCATCGTATTTTTTTTAATGAGGCAAGCCCAACAGACTGGCCTCTTTTATGAGAAAGCACGAGTGAGAGAGACAGAGAGAGATTTGGTGCTCTAAGGCCTCCAGCCACTGCAAACGAACTCCAGACACATGCACCTCCTTGTGCATCTGGCTAACTTGGGTCCTGGGGAATCAAGCCTCGAACCAGGGTCCTTAGTCTTCACAGGCAAATGCTTAACCACTAAACCATCTCTCCAGCCTGACACTTTTCTTTTTAAATTATTTTTATTGGGACACTTTTCTTTTTAAAATATTTTTATTGGGCTAGAAAGATGTCTTAAGTGGTTAAGCATTTGCCTATGAAGCCTAAGGACCCCGGTTCGAGGCTCGATTCCCCAGGACCCAAGTTAGCCAGATGCACAAGGGGAAGCATGCGTCTGGAGTTCATTTGCAGTGGCTGGAGGCCCTGGAGCGCCCATTCTCTATCTCTATCTGCCTCTTTCTCTCTCTGTCACTTTCAAATAAGTAAATAAAATAAAATTTAAAAAAAAGAAAGAAAGGTTCTTACATGTTTTTAAAAAAAAAGAAAAAGAAAAGTGTCTCTCACTGAAGCTGTCGCTCACTGATTCAGCTAGACTACGTAACAAGAAAGCCTCGGGTCCTCCTGCCTATGTCTCCCCAACACTGGAATTACAGGCATGTGCCTGCCACACCCAGATTTTTATGGAGATGCTGGGAATCTGAACTCAGATTCTCATATTTATGTGGAAACACTTCGCTGATGGAGCCATCATCCCAGACCCTAGAATGTACTTAATCTTTTTCTGTTCAACATGAGAGTTTTGACATCTATTGACATGGCTGCATCATCAGAGCCTTTTTTCTCTCCACTGCTGAGCAGTATTCCAGTGCATGGATGTCTACACTTCACTCATTAGCCCATGATAGACATTCCAGTTGTTTCTAGTTGTGGACTGTTGTGTGCAGTGCTGCTATGGCTATTCATATAGAAGTCTTTGTATGGGCACGTTTCATTTTTCTTAATTAAACACCTACAGTGTAATTTTTGGGTCTAAGAGTAAGCCTATGTTCAGCTTTGTAAGGACTCTCAAACAGGGGCTGGAGAGTTGGCTCAGTGGTTAGGTGTGTGTTCTACACAGGTATGAGGCCTGGGTGGGAGGAGCTGAGACTGCCCAAGTTCAAATCTCCAGCTCCCATGTCAAGCATCTGGCCATGACTGTGCACGCCTGTGATCTCAGTCTCACTGGGAAACAGAGACCAGGGAATCAAGGAAGCCCACAAACAGCAAGATCAGAGGTTCTGGCTCTAAAACAAGACCAGGCTGAAGAGTTTGAGAGCAGAAGTCTCAGCCTCCACTCTGGCCACTGTAAGTAAGGAACTCCTGCAATAGGCAAACATATGGGCATCTCAAGGGCACATACATGTGCATATATACTCCACCCACATACATATACATACACATCATATCACATACACACCACATCATACACACACAAGCAAAATTTTATTTATTTATTTGCAATGAGAGAAAGAGAGAGAATGGGCACATCAGGGCCTCTAGCTGCTGCAAACAAACTCCACATTCATGTACCACCTTGTGCATGTGGCTTTATGTGGGTACTGGAAAATCGAACTAAGGTCATTAGGATTTTCAGGCAAGCACCTTAACCACTGAGCCATCTCTCCAGCCCACAAGCATTTTTTTTTAAAAAGGGCTGGAGAGATTGCTTAGTGGTTAAGCACTTGCCTGTGAAGCCTCAGGACCCTGGTTTGAGGCTCAATTCCCCAGGACCCACGTAAGCCAGATGCACAAGGTGGCACATGTGTCTGGAGTTGGTTGGCAGAGGCTGGAGGCCCTGGCACGCCCATTCTCTTTATCTGCCTCTTTCTCTCTCCGTCTATTGCTCTCAAAGAAATAAATAAAAATGAACAACAAAAAACCCTATCAAATGGTTTCCAAAAATAGTTCTGCCATCTTGTATCCCATCATAAATGTATGACCATTGCAAAGGTTTCTTGTTTAATGCCACGCAATATATCATCAAACCTAGAAACATAAGCAACATTCTGGTGCTAGGGAGATGCCTCAAAAGATAAAGCATTTGCCGAGCAAGCATAAGTGCCTGGGGTCAGCTCCCCCAAACTCATGTACATTGCTGGTGCTGTAGCAGGAATCTGTAGTCACAATGTGCTTATGGTGAGAAGAGAAGCAGAGACAGGACATTTCCCAGAAGCTAGTTGGCTATGAACCTGGTGAATGCAGCTGTGAAAAGTAAGCTAGCCTGCTGCGAACAACGTAGAGGACAAGGATGAAGGACACACATACACACACACACACACACACACACACACACACACACACACGGAATGAAGATGAAAACAACAACAAAAGCTCATGTCCATTATCCTACAGTTTCTTGAATCCAGGAGTGCTGGAATAGTTTAAGTGGGTCCTTTGCTTCTGAATCTCTGCTGAGGCAGCCTTCAAGGGCAACACTCATCCAGTGCTGCCCTGGATAAGACCCACGTCCCACTTCCCAGGATCTCCAGCAGGACTCACTTCCTGGTACACTGGCAGGTCTCAGTCCTGTGCCAGATGGTGGCCAGAGGTAATGTTCAGGTCTTTGTCCCACAGACTTTTCTGGTGGCCTGCTCCATCTGTTCCAGCACAGAGAAACTTCCGAGACAGAACTACCTAGTGTGATGGAAACGCGATGTCAGCTAAACACAAAATGACATCTGGCTACTTTACTACTTACAGGCAAGCTCAGGTCCTGCCCATACTGAAGACGAGGGGCTTCTGTGTGGCATGAACACCCCAAATGGGGTACTGGAGGAATGCTACAGTTTCCATCTCATTCCACATCATCAGTCTTTATTTCACTTTTTTAGTTGTATGCTGTGTCATAATTTTAATTTGTATTTCCTTGATTTTTTAAATTTTTTTTTAAATTTTTACTTATTTATTTGAGAGCAACAGACAGAGAAAGAGAGAGAGAATGGGCTTGCCAGGGCCTCCAACCACTGCAAACGAACTCCAGATGCGTGCACCCCCTTGTGCATCTGGCTAACGTGGGTTCTGGGGAATCAAGCCTTGAACAGGGGTCCTTAGGCTTCACAGGCAAGCGCTTAATGGCTAAGCCATCTCTCCAGCCCAATTTCCTTGATTTTTAATGTTTAGCGTTTTTTTCATGAGCTTATTTGCCACTAGTATCTTTGTAAATTGTATGTTCATGTCATTTACTCACATCTCTTTTTTTAAAAAAATATTTACTTGAGAAAAAGAGAGAGGGAGAGAGACAGAGAGAGAGAGAGAGAGAGAGAGAGAGAGCACACCAGGACCTCTAGTCACTGCAAATGAATTTATCTATCCAGCCAGCCCCTCATCTCTTTTAAGATTGAGTTCTTTTTTTGTTGTTGTTGTTTTTGTTTTTGTTTTTGTTTTTCGAGGGAGGGTCTTGCTCTAGCTGAGGCTGACCTGGAATTCACTATGGAGTCTCAGGCTGTCCTCAAACTCATGGCAATCTTCCTACCTCTGCCTCCTGAGTGCTGGGATTAAAGGTGTGCACCACCACACCCTACTTGAGTTCTTTTTTTTTTTTTTTCCAAGTTGTAGAATATATGTGTTTGTGTTTTTCCATTAGCTTTTTTGTTATGTCTTGTGATGATTACTGGTTTTAAATTTTTTTAATATACATATTTTTATTTATTTGCAAAAAGAGAGAAAGAAAGAGAGAATGTGTGACTATGGGTACACTAGGGCCTTCTGCCATTGCAAACAAACTCCAGACACATGCACTACTTTGTGCATCTGGATTTACATGCATAAGAGAAGCTGAACCTTGACAGGTAGGCTTTGCAAGCAAGTACCTTTAACTGCTGAACCATCTTCCCAGCCCTTAGAATTTTTGATTAAATGTAATTTTGAATTTTTCTTTTTATTACTAGTTTCTGTGTCTTAAGAAAGTATCCCAAATCAACCAGATAGTCTCCTTTTTTTATTGAAAAGCATTTATGGTTAGGCCTGTTTTAGATCAATTTTGAAATTTACTTGGCATTTGTTTGTGCTGGGAAAGAAGGACCAAATTTTTATTTTTCCCCTCAGTATGATAACCTAGTTGTTAAGTCTAGTTGTTAGGGCTGGGGTATAGCTAAGCGGTGGGGTGCTTGCTCAGCGTGTGTGAAACCCTAGGTTCAATCCTCAGGAGGACAATAAAAAATGTTACCTGAACATTGCTGACAAAGATCAGTTGCTCTATGGACATGCTTCTGTTTGTTGATCGGTCTGTCTGTTCACTGTAGGCTTTATGGTGAGCCTTTAAATTAGGTAATATAAAGACTAGCTTTGTTCTGTCTTAGAATTATATTCTAGGTTTTCTTCATTTCCATGTACATTTCAACATTATCTAATATTTACAAGAAAACAAGCCTGTTAAGAATGGCACAGGGATTACATGGAGTCTGAAGATCCATGTGCCACCTTAATAGTCATCTTTTCCCATGATCACAGTATAGCCGTCCATTGGTTATGGTTCTTTCACTGCTACCAGCAGCAGTAATCAGTATGCAGTATGTAGTTAATATATTCGGTTTAAATTTAGTTGTAATTACATATGTTATTACATGATATTGAAGATGGCATTGCTTTAAATTCTAGTTTTCAATTGCTTGCTGCTAGTATGTAGAAATACTACTAATTTTTCTTGTTGACCTATGACTTTTTTCTTGTAACCTTGCTGAAGTTTGGTTTGCCAGTCCAAAAAAGTGTCTCTCTCTCTCTTTTTTTTCTGATGTTTAAAGTTTTCTTTGCAAGCAACTGACTCTATTGCCTCCATACAATATAAACTATGCTTGCTCCTGTCCAATCTGTGGGCCATTTTCATCTTTTCCTTTGCTATATCCCACCATGACTTCCACAGTGACTCTGCGGGAAAGTAGACATGTCACCATGTTCCCAAATGTGGAGGGAAGCTCAGTCCTGTGCTGCCTTCCCGGCGAGGATCCCTGCAAGCTTTCCAGAGGTGCCTGTTACCGGTGTGAGAAACGTATGTTCCATGTTGGCCAAGAGATTGTTTTTTCTTAGTGGATTTTTAGCTTGGTCCTGGAATTTTCCTGCATCTCTTGGTCCTTCATGGTTTTTCACTCTGTTAAGGTAGTAAGTTACATTGATGAGTTTCCCAGTGTTGATGGATGTTCCAGTCCCAAGATGAAAGCCTCTTGGCCTTGGTGTGGTATAATTTTCAAAATCAGTGGAATTGATTTTCTACAACTCCCAAAGGCATTTGAAGGCATGTTCACAAGGGATATTGATCTTAACTTTTCTTGTGATGTCTCTGTCTGGTTTCAGTATCTGAATAATAATGCTGCTTGCATAAAACAAGTTAAGAATAGTTTCTTCCTTTCATTTCTGAAAGAAGTTGAGTAGGATTTGTGTTATTTCAGCCTAAAATTTTCTAAAAAATTGCCAACAAAGTCATCTGTGCCTATAATTTTTCTTGTGAGAATATTATAATTATGAATTTAATTGAATTCCTTACATATATTCTTCAGTCCTTGAGATAATTTGTCCAATTTACCTATATTGTTGAATTGATGAATTAAAAAGTGTACCTATAATCCCTATGTCTTCTAAGGCATCTTTAGTAAAATATAATTAATGTTCAATAAGTTGGGCATAAAGATACCTACAATTTAATAATCTTTGATATATGTAATAGCCCTGCGGAACCACATTATGGATAGTTTTTGCCCACTGTGTAGGCAAGCCTCTTCTGTTCAATGTCCTCTCAAACATGAGGTTTGTCCTGCCTGGCTGCTGGCCTTCTACAGGCTCTGGGTGGTGTTCCCTGATTCCTGTTGGGTGGTTCTTCCCCCAGCCTCACACATTTTCAGTCCTCAGCCCTCCATCAATAGCTGTCCTCTGACATGCTGTCCTGTCCCCAGCCACTTTACCTATCTGGGGCACGAGCTTCATCTCCCACATTGAGGGCCTATGCCAGGCTCCTCTGTATTTCTCATCCCTGCACAGGCCTCAAGAGCTCTGTAGGGAGCTAAAGGGTCCATTCCATACTCGTTTCATTGCTTTCTGCTTCTCAGGAATCACTGGGATTTGTTGCCTGTTGTCGAAAGTGTGGAAACTGTAGTTCCACATATTTCATCAGGTCTGTAGATTGTTTCATACAAGTGGGCAAATCTAGTAAAATGTTCATAGAGCTTGAAACTCTGTTACCAGGGACAAACCTTTCTATTACTGTTGTATCTTCAGGATGAACTTTTCATTTTTGATTCATTTGCCATTTTTTTTCCTTTTTTAAAAAATTTTTATTTATTTATTTGAGAGCGACAGACACAGAAAGACAGATAGGGGAAGAGAGAGAGAATGGGCGCGCCAGGGCTTCCAGCCTCTGCAAACGAACTCCAGACGCGTGCGCCCCCTTGTGCATCTGGCTAACGTGGGACCTGGGGAACCGAGCCTCGAACCGGGGTCCTTAGGCTTCACAGGCAAGCGCTTAACCGCTAAGCCATCTCTCCAGCCCTCATTTGCCATTTTTGAAGCATGCATCTTTGGCTCTAGACCATGTCCTCAGGCATGCTGTTTAATATTGGCCGTAGTTAGTAGAGCCACTTAGCTTTCTTAGAAATAGTGCTTGCCTGCTGGTGGGAATGCAATCTGGTCCAGCCATTGTGGAAAACAGTGTGGAGGTTCCTAAAGCAGCTAGAGATTGATCTACCATATGACCCAGCTATAGCACTCCTAGGCATATATCCAAAGGACTCATCTCATTTCCTTAGAAGCACATGCTCAACCATGTTTATTGCTGCTCAATTTATAATAGCTGGGAAATGGAACCAGCCTAGATGTCCCTCAACAGATGAGTGGATAATGAAGATGTGGTACATTTATACAATGGAGTTCTACTCAGCGGTAAAGAAAAATGAAGTTATGAAATTTGCAGAAAAATGGATGGACCTGGAAAGTATTATACTAAGTCAGGTAACCCAGGCCCAGAAAGCCAAGCGCCACATGTTCTCTCTCATATGGGGATCCTAGCTACAGATGACTGGGCTTCTGCGTGAGAATGAAAATACTTAGTAGCAGAGGCCAGTAAGTTGAAAAGGAGACATAAAGGGTGGAGAAAGGAAGGGAGGAGGATACTTAATAGGTTGATATTGTATATATGTAATTACAATGATTGTAATGGGGAGGTAATGTGATTGAGAATGGAATTTCAAACGGGAAAGTGTGGGGGTGGGGAGGGAGGGAATTACCATGGGATATATTTTATAATCATGGAAAATGTTAATAAAAATTAAAAAAAAAAAAAAGAAATAGTGCTTGCATGACATACCTTTTGCCAGCCTTTAAGCTTTGATATCTCTCCCACATGCATGTGCATGAGCATGTTTTGGACTTTTTATTGACAACCTCTCTATATATACAGACAATATACCATGTTCATAATCCCACCACCCTCCCTTTTCCTCTTCCCAAATCCCCTCTCCACTGAATCTCTTCTTCCTTCAAACTAGTCTCTTCTATTTTTATGTCTTCATTTTTTATTTCCTTTTATTGTGCAGGTCTTGTGTAGCTAGTGACAGCCACTTTGGAGTCACAAATATCATGGCCAACTTTGCATCTGGAAGACAGCATTGTAAACACCCCTACCCTTCCTTTTGCTCTTACATTCTTTCTGCCACCTCTTCCTCAGTGGTCCCTAGCCTTGGAGAGGATATGATAGAGATGTGTCACTGAGTGATGAACACTCCACTGTCACTTCTCATCACAAAAATTGCTTTGGGGAGGAGAGCATCTGTGTGAGTATGTATGAGTGTTCATGTGTGTGGCTGCAGATGTAAGCATGCCATGGTATATGTGTGTACTTTATTCATTATTACAAAGCTTGCATTCAACTGGAGACTTGGACTAACACAGACCTTCCTGTGATAGTGAAGGTGCTATAAATACTATCTGGTATTTGAACAATGTCTGGGGTGAATAAGGAACTAAATTGCTAATTGTGTTACATTTTAACTTAATTTAAAATTTTAAATAGCCCCAAGTGGCTGATGGTTAGCTATGTACATTAAGTTGATGTAAACAATTAAATTTGATAATATTTGTAAAGTCATGTTTAAGCTGGATATCTTGTTTTCGTTTTTATGTATATGTGTGTGTTCATGTGTGTGACAGTACACATGTGTGGGAGTGCATGTGCATATGTGTTCACATACACATGGAGGTCAGAGTTCAACCTTGGGTGTGGTTTCTCAGGCATTATCCACTTTTTGTGAAACAGGGTCTCTCATTGGCCTGGAGTTTGCCCAGTGGGCTAGGCTTTGCAGGCAAGCACCTTACTTACCCACTAAGCCATTTATCCAGCACAAGCCCTAGTTTTTAATGTGGGCTCTGGGAATTAAACTCAGGTCTTCATATTGTAAGGCAAGCCCTGCTGCTGACCAAGTTGTCTTCCCAGACCTTATTTTTTTCTTAGGTACATGCTGCACTCAGAAGCTATAAATTATTACAGAAAAAATTCAGTCTCAGAGGTGGGATACTTCTCAGTGAGTTGTTGGTTGGTGAGGCCTCTGGTGCCCCTAAATAATACAGGCCATTGCCAAGGCTCTTGGTTGCCTACCAGAACTAGATGGTAAGACCCTACTGCTGAAGACTGCATGTGTTTTGGCTGCAGGACACTGACCAATCAAGGTGGAGCTGAGCTAGAAGCCTCCTTACTGTTGACTAGCTGTCATAGTTTTGGAAAGACATCGATGGTTGTAACCGGCAGTGGACCCTGTAAGCTACATAGCTGGCAAGATGTGCCAACTGGTGCAATGGTGACGTGTCTGTTATGGGAGAAACTAACTACTCTCTGATTGGGTTTGAAGTCCATTGCATGGGAAGGAATTCATGTATGCTACTGAAAACCTTGTCAAAAGCCCATGGCTGGGGAGGTTATACACCCTGGAGGAAGGTGCTACTGTTTGGCTAAATGGATATATTATGCCCACCAAACTGTTCTCTACACATTTGTGTTTATGCCCATATAGTAATGTTATTCTCACTTTTGGTTAGAGAAAGTCCTCTTTCCAGATGGTGATGACTACTGGAAATATTCAAAACTCACCAAAGAGAAGAGGTGACAGTGGCATGTACCTCACTAAGTGAGACATCTCTGTCTCATCCTTTAAGGCTCAGGGATAATTGCAGAAGTGGAGACAAAAGAAGAGAAGAGCCAAAGGATGGGGAAGAGGGTTTGGAAATGCTGTCCTCCGGACACAAAGTAGCCATTGCATTCATGACTCACAGTGGCTGATGCCACTTATACAAGACCTGCATAATATGAGGGCAACTACCCCCAAAACATCCTGATGACATCAAAATAGCAGAGGGATTAGCTGGAAAGACAAAGGGGTTCGGTGGAGGGAGGAATGGGAGGAGAGACAAAGGAGAATGCTGGGAGGGGACTATGGCCAGGGTACACTGTGTATACATATGGTGGTCGTCACTAAAACATTTTAAAATTTAAAAAATGCATTTTATAAGGGTTGTTCTAAGGTAGTTCAGGGGTTGAGTGGTCACCCCCCGTGTACATGACCGTGGTTCCCACTGTTAGCACTATTCACAAAAAAAGACAAAATGGGGCTGCAGAGATGGCTTAGTGGCTAAGACTCTTGCTGGCAGAGCCAAAGGACCAAGGTTTGATTCCCTAGTACCCACATAAAGCCAGAGGCACAAGGTGGCATAGATATCTAGAGTTTGTTTACAGTGACTAGGAGGCCCTGGAGCACCCATTCTCTCTCTCTCTCTCTCGCTTTCTCTCTCTCTCTTGCTTGCTCTTATTCTCTCTCCCTCTCTCTTGCACTTGCTCCCTCTATCTGCCTTTGCTTCTCCCTTTCTCACTCGTTCCCTCTGTGATGGAAAAATAAATAAAATAAAAAATATTTTTAAAAAAAGACAAAACGTTTTCCTCTATTAATTCTTCTCATTTCTTCCATATTTTATTTTAAATATATTCCATTCTTCTATCACTGGCTCATTAGCTAGCTTTTGTTTTGTTTATGTGTGTGCTTGTTCTAGGTTTTGTCATATTCATCTTTAATTATCAAAGTCTACCTTTGATACACACATCTCCACACATATGAATGTAGAAATATATTTTCATTTCCCTTTACTTACCACTTCTCCCTGGGCAGCTCTGCTGACAGTCTGTTTTGCTCTTGCTTCAAAAGTCTTTCATTTTTCTTCATTTTAAAGATATTTAATGTATAATTGATATATAATTCCATGGTGATTCATTTTTTATTAATTTCCTTAATTTTGTTTAATTCTGTTTTACAACTCCTTCCTTCTTGTTTTCCTTCCTTTTTTCCTTCCTTCCTGTGTTTATATATGTGAGTGCAGGTGTGCATGCACCATGATACATATACAACTTGATGCATGTGTGGAGGTCAGAGGACAACTTCAGGTGTGTCCTTGCCTCTACTTGTTTGAGGCAGAATCTTTTGCTCACTTCTGCTTTCACTAGGCTAGCTGGATTGTGAGTGACCAGGAGATTCCCCTTTCTTCTCCTCCCATCTCATCATAGTCCTACTGGGATTCCAGATGCATCTGTCCTTACATGGGTCCTGGGGATCTTGACTTGAGCATTCATACTTTCAGGATAAGAGCTTTATCCACTTAGCCATGACGCCAGACCCATCTTCAATTTTTTTTACAAGAAATCCACAGCAAGTGTTATCATTGCTACTTTATAGTTCAAGTGTCTTCTTTTGTCTGGTTGTTCCCAGTATTGTCTCCTTGTGACTGGGTTTTTCAAATTTGATTCTGCAATGATTAGGTGTGCTTTCAGTATATGCTTATCCACCTTAGGGTTTGCTGGTTTTCTGGGGTCATACATTATGTAAGGCATGGGAAGAAGCATTTCTTCATATATTTTTCCTTCTTCCTTTTCCTGCTTTTTGGGGTCTGTTATTGTGCCAGACTACCCCATATGTCTCAGAAGGCATGCTGATGTTTGTTTCCAGTCTTTTCTGTCTGGCATTTTGGATCATTTGCTGTCTTCATCTTCAGATCCATGTCTCCAATGTTTAATCTGCTCTTGTTCCATCTACCTGTGACATCTGCCGAAGGCATACAGATGGATACAGGTATGGGGGCTCTGGGGCCTCCAGGGGGTCCATGTGACCTCACTGTGCTAAAAGGAAGGCCTGTATCCTAACAGGCTCCACGGAGCTATCACAGGAAATGGAATGGTGCGGTAGCCGTTCCTTAACTATGCAAACTCTACCCAGAGGGCCAGGTGTTCTCTTCACCCTTTGTTTGGAGACAGAGGCTCACCTTGTGGCTCAGGCAGGCTTTAGACTTGTGACCCTCCTGCAATGATCTCCTTAGGTTTAGGATTGCAGGTGTGCGCTACCACACCCAACTTTCCTTCCCGTTTGTAGTAAAAAGGGGGTAGTCACTTTCCTATTTCTCCCAGAGACAGCCTCCCACCCCTTCTAATTGAAAATATTTCCTGGTCTACCCAAGACTACAGTTGGCAACCCACCAGTTCCCTCAGTGCAGCAGAGCCACTTAGCTTGACTGCTGGGAGCAGTGAAGAAATCTGAGCTACGTGAGAGGCAAATAGGAAATGTGCCTTGCCAAGTCTATTGTGCCAGCATCCTTGGGATTTGAAAGAGATTAGCAATTACCTAGTGAATTGAGTTATGGTCATTTCTATCAATGTACTTAAGAAAGATAAGTATTGTATATAGGTAAGTAGAAAAATAGATTGTTGGGGGTGGAAAGGCCTAAGTGAGGTCAGGGGAGGAGATTGAGTAAAGGAAAGGTGGGGGAGGGCTAATCAAAATATAAGAGTGTATGAATAAGCCATATGGAAACCTACTTTTTTGGACAATGGCACACCCAGAAGCCATAGATTGTTACTAGAAATTTTTCAGTGCCAAGGATGGGATACCTCCAGTGAGTTGTTGGCCAGAGAGGTCCCTAATTCCCCCAAAACATTATAGGCTATTGCCAAGGCTCTTGGTTTCCCACCAGGAATAGATGGTAAGACCTTATTGCTGAAGATTCCACATACTTGGGCTGCAAAGTCACTGAGAAATCCTGCGGGAGCTGAGCTGAAGACCTCTTCCATGTAGATCAGCTGACAGAAAGCTGGAAGAAGCTACACTGCATGCAGTTCCATGGGAGAGAACTTACCAGTGGAGATAAAGAACAGTGGACACTGCAAGCCTTAAATTTGGCCAGCCATGCCAATGAGCCAACAGGTGCAACAGTGGCATGTCGGTTATTGGTTGCTTATTGCTCTGACATATATACAATACCTATATAATTTCTAACTGTTTTCTAATTGGACTGGAGGCCCACTCCATGGGAGGTAATACATGCCTGATACTTAAAACCTATGATAGAGGAAGTCATGAGCCCTAGGGCTGTAATGTCTTCTGTCTGGCTAAGTGTGTATACTAGGCTTATCAAACTGCCCAGTAAGCACTTCTCTTAATGTGCATGCCCATGTGTTAATGCTACTCTCACTTTTGGTGACAGAAGCTTCTCTTTTCAGATGATTATAACCTTGGGATGACCCAGAAGGCACCATGGTGCTGACATGAAATGATAAGAGGAGTGCTCAACATCGCTGTCATGCCTTCCAAGGCTCAGGGACCATGGCTGAAGAGGTGGCAAAAAGAATGTAAGAGCCAAAGGAAAGGTAGGACTGCTTACAATGCACTCTTCCAGACACAAAATGGCCTGGATATCCGTGACCTCACAGTGCCTGACCCTACCTACACAAGACTATCATAATAGGAGGAAAAGATGATGACATCAAAATATAAGACTGATTGAGAGGGGAGGGGATATGATAGAGAGTTGAGTTGCAAAAGGAAAGTGGGGGGAGCAAATTACAATGGTTTATTGTCTATAATTATAACAAGAAATGCAAGAAATGTGAAAGTGATGGGGCTGCTGACCTTCCAGCAAAAGTGCTTTGCTGCTATTCTGAGACTTCACAGCACCTGTACTTAATGAGTGCCGGGGAAAGAACGAGTATGGGGAAAGGGCTGCTGCATCCGTGAAGGGCATGGTTAAAATCCTGACAGTACCAAAGCCCTCTTTAACCGTAACTTTCCATCCTCGTGGGAACCTTTTAGGACAATGCAACTCAGCTTGACCCTTCTTATTGTTGCTTTAAATTTCGAACTTTGAAGTATAACTAGAAAAGTGGCCTCACTTGGGGAGTCAGCATTTTCAAACAAAATGACTTGTGAAAATAATTTTTTTTTACTAAATAATACCATTTTAATTGATACTAAGTAAGCAATGTATATATTTAGTAAGCTCACTTGAATGAGTACTTTTATGAATGACCTATTTTTAACACAATAGTGCTGCAGATTAGGAGCAAGGAAACCTTCTTTCGCAGGTATTCAGTTAGAGGCACAGGCCTAAAGATGTTACCTGGTCTTGACAAGACTCTAGTCTGATCCTAGATGGCCATAGAGAACAGCTTCCTAGTTCTTCCTGAACTTTCCTCAGGCTTGGCCCCACCCTTGGTGAGTCTATGCTCTCCTCCTGAGCCCACCAACCAAGAGTCTCTCATGTCAATCTGAGCTTGGCAATGCAACTCATCCTAACTGGATGCCTAATTTATATAAAAAAGGCCTGCTGCAGGTTGTTGCATGGGCTTCCCTCTAAGGACTCCTCCCAGCTGATGGGGAGCACGCAGCCTGGGATTTACTTCTGCTCTCTTTTATTTTTACTCTCTCTTAAAATAAATCTGTCATAACTTACTCTTCTTCATGTCTACTTTTTTCATACTTTGCTATCATAGACAAGAACTTGAAAGCCACAATGTCTAAGCCCATCCAGGACCCACAGGGGTTTTGTGGGCCCTCAACCCCACAATAATAGGCAGCAAAGAAGAAAAATAAATTGTAAATTCTATCATCGTGAGGACTCTTGTGGCAATTCAAAGCTGAAATGACGTTGGCTGAAGGTATCTACCAGGTAGACTAGAAATTAAAAGCAAGGAGGCCAGGACCTTATCTGCTAGTTATGGACTATGGGGACTCTACAAATGACTCAATATTCTAAGTTATAGTTTCCTTTTTTGTAAGTGGTTATAATATCTATCTCATAGGGTTCTGGAAGCATCAAATACCCAAATTTATGCGAGGGTATCTTATATACTATAAAACCCAATTATTACTATGAAGGGGCAAACTTCTAAGGAAATAGAGGCTCTTGTGGACTGCAATTATGAAAGAGGAAATTTAGGAAAAGTGATTCTAAAGACCAGTTTGGTCTGGCATGGTGACACATTCCTGGAATCTCATCACTTGGAGGCTGGGATAGGGAGGTCACCGTGAGCTCAAGACTATCTTCAGCTATAGAGTAAGTCTCAAAAAACAGATGAACCAAAAGAAAAAAGAGGGAGAGAGAGAAAGAAAGAAATTCAGTTGGACCTTGGAGAGGTGTCAAAGGGGAGGAAGAACACTCCCTAGAGGCCAGCATGACCCAAGAAATACACGCCATCCTCCTAACTCTAGGAAGAGTGCTGGGTCTAAGCTACTACACCAGCTGCTGGGGTCAGTGTTTTGTGAGCTGCTTTACAGATGAAAGTTAGATCTATATCTAGTGGTTCCAAACACTGAACGTGCATGACAGGAATGCCCAGTCTCCACCCCTGAGCTGCTCTGAGCTCTGAGACTTGCCTTGAATGAGTGCACGTTGTCGTTGCTGGGCTATTGCTATTGTTAAAACCCTAGAAATGGGTCTGATATAAAAGGGGGGGATTCTTTTCCAGTTTATTGCACATTTAACTTAATTACCACTTACAACCCCATAGTAATTTTTGTTTGCCAAACTTACCTTTTTGTAAATCTTTTGGAACCTGCTCATCAGGTACTGTTACAACCCACACTTGTTGTTACTATAAACTCCCTAACAAGTTTGAGTTCGAGGCTGAGCCATTACGGAGAAATCTGGTCGTCAGTCCACCGGTGTGAATGAACTTTTCTCCTTCACCTGAAAAACAAAAACAAAAACAAAAACCAGGACTGAAAGTTCATTTTTAGTTCTTGATACATGGACCTAGAAATTCTTTCTCCATAGAAGCGGCTATCGTTTACCAGTTAGGGAGAATTAACAGCTGTTGGTACCTAACGTGGGGCTACCTGGGTTTCTGTGAGAGGGCCTGGGGGATCTGAAACCTCGTTGGCATACCCTAGACTCTGTCTCCGGCCTGTGTCCCTGGAACACCAGACTCCCACACTTAGTTTGTGATCGCGGGGCTCTAACAAGTGAAGGTTCCATCTGTCCTCAGCTCAGCGGGTTGATGTAAGGGCCCAACTGCAGTTGACCCTCATCCTTGTGGTTGAAAGTAGCTCACCATCGCCACCTGCAGGAGATGAGGGGGTGAAAGACAGGGGAGTCAACTAAGCCTTTTTTCAAGGAGGTAGTTATATCCCACTGTCTCAAACCTAGTTGAATGGCTACACTTAACTGCTAAGGAGGCTGAGAAATTAGACTATTGCTACCAAAACTTGCACTCCGGGAAAACACCATTAAAAGCGGAAAAGAGAGAATGTATATTAGGCAATAGCAATTCCTGCATATATGAATGATTTAAAAACCTTACCTCAAGAAATACAATGTTTAAAATTAGCATACTTCAAATTTGACATTTCCTTGGATGTACAGTTCTATGAGCCTTATATGTATAAAGTAAAGTCCAACACAATCAAGATCCAGAACAATCTCAACACCCAAAAACATTAGCTCTGAATCATGGTGGTCTCATTCATTCTTCAAGCCTGCCTCTGAAAGCCACTTATTTTCTCCCCATTACTATACTTTTAGCTTCTTGACAATCTTACGTTAGTGTCATCATAAATCTGTAACCTTTTCAGAGTTGCCACTTTTGCTCAGCTTGCTTTTGAAATTCATCCCACTGTTAGAGTTTCAGTAGTTCCTTGCTTTCAATATGTGGATATAGTGTCTTGTTTATTCACTCACCCACTGATGGACATTTAGATAGTTTCCAGTATGGTAATTATGAATAGAGCTACCAGCTTTAACTTCTGGGGTGAGTTCTGAAATGAGACTGCTTGGGTGAGATACTAAATGTATATTTACTTTTATAAAAGAGAGTGTCCGTTTTCTAGTATGATTGTGCAAATTTATATTTCAATTTGCAAAAGTATGGGTTCTAGCTTTGCTACATTCTCACCAGGACTTTCACCTGCCTGTATCTTATTATAATCATTCTCACTAGTGTGTAGTAATATTTCATTAACTTGCATTTACTTAGTGGATAAAGAGGTTAGACATATCTTACATGCTCATTTAACATGCATAGCTATCCTTTCTGCTGAAGGTCTGTTCATATCTTTTACCATATTTAAAAAAAATATTTTATTTTTATTTATTTATTTGACAGAGAGAGAGAGAATGGGCATGCCAGGGCCTCCAGTCACTGCAAAAAAAAACTCCATACGCATGCACCCCCTTGTGCATCTGGGGAATCGAACCTGGGTCCTTTGGCTTAGCAGGCAAACACTTTAACTGTTAAGCAATCCCTCCAGCCCCTTTTACCATATTTTTAAGTAGATTATTTTCATATGGTGGAGTTAGATACTCCTTTACATCTTCTGGATAAAATTAGTCATCAGATTTGCTAAGATGCCTCCTTAGTCTGTTGCTTATCATATGTGACCATGGTTTTCAGAGTAAATGTATCACCCTTGTTTCCCTTCCTCCCTCCTTCCTTTTTTCCTTCCTTCCCACATCCTCCTCTTCCTCCTTCTTTTAGTCAGTGTTTTGCTATGTAACCCAGGCTGATCTCTAATTCCCGATCCTTCTGCCTCAGCCTCTTGAGGGCTAGAATAACAATTGTGTGCCACCATGCCTTGCAAGACTCATTAATTTTCAAAAAATTAAAATTAACAACTTTTTTTATCTTATGCTATCAGTTTTGCTATCTCATTCTATCTAACTTTGAGTTATGAAAAATTTTCTATTGTGTTTTCTTCCAGAAGTTTTAGTTTCATGATTTATAGGATATATTGTCAAGTTTAACTTTTGTTCAAGGTGTGGTGTCAGTAAGCAAAGATTCATTCTTGTTGTGTCTAAATGCATATGTAGAAGATATTAACAATTCTCTATCAATTTGCTTTTGCACATTTTATAGAAATTATATTTGTTTGAGTCTATTGTCAATTCCATACTGCCTTGACTATTGCAGTTTTATACTCATCATAATATTGGAGAGTGGGATTCTTCCAAGTCAATATTCCATTTATATAAATTTCAGACAGCTTGCCAAGTATTTACTGAAATTGCATCAAACACATCATTTTGGGGAGATGTGCTTCTTTTCTTGAGTTTGCAAATTTATGAAGATAGTATCTCTCCATATTTTTATGATTTCTTTCACCAACATTTGAGAAATGTTAGTACATAAGTAATATGTAGGTTTTATTTCAATTATACCTACATATTTCATTTTCAGGGAAGCTCTTATATGCAGAATTTTTTGCATTTTTCCAATTAGCATTTGGAAACACTATTGATTTTTGCATAGATTCAATATTCTGTATTCCCTTAAAATCTACATGTATATATTGAAGCCCTAACCTTAAATTAAACTATATTTAGAAATAGGTATTGTGAGGACATAATTAAGGTGAAATGAGGTCATTATGGTACACCTAATTCAATATCATATGGTATTTCTACTTAGCTTACTGTTACTGATACAGTGGAAAACTTTAAATAATGTTTTCCATGATGAACAAGTTTTACATACCTAGATTAAATTCTGTGGGTTGTGGTATATAATTCCTCTTAATAGTTGTTGGATTCAATTTGCTATTTTATTGTATCTATATGTACCTAAGTTCATGAGACATTGGTCTGTAGACTTAATTTTTTGTACTGTTTTGAAAAAAAGACAACACTGGGGCTGGAGAGATGCTTAGTGGTTAAGGCGCATGCCTGCGAAGCCTAAGGACCCCAGTTTGACTCTCCAGGTCCCATGTAAGCCAGATGTACATTTGTTTGCAGTGGCTAGAGGCCCTGGCTCACCCATTCTCACATTCTCTCTCTCTTTTTCTCTCTCTCCTTTCTCTGTGTCAAATAAATAAATAAAATATTTAAAAAGACAAAATTGAACTCATAAGACATATTTCTTTTTCTTCTATTTTCTGAAAGAGATGATGTACATTTAGCTTTATTTCTTATATATGTGGTAGAATATGTCTGGGAAATTAAGTTTGCTGGAAGAACTTTGTACAGGAAAGTTTAGACTATAAATCTAGTTTATTTTGTAGTTATAGAGCTATTCTGGCAATCTGTTTCATTTTGACTGAATTTTAGTTACTGGTAGTTTTCAGGAAACTGGTCATTCTGCCCAGGTATGATGGTTAATTTTATGGGTCAACTGAGCTAAGCTCAAACACCAATCTAGATGCTATTGTGAAGCTATCTTTTAGAGGTGACTAACAATTATAAATACAATTGTTTGCCAATCAGTCATGGTGGCCGGAGTGTGTGTGGAGGACAGCCATTCACATCAAAGCAGGCAAGAAGCAGAGAGGAAGGTTAGAACCAGGGCTCATGCTAAGCATTCAAAGGCTCACCTCTTGTGACCTGCTTCAGTCAAGCAGGCCCACCTCCTAAAGGCTGCAGGCCTCCCAAGCTAGCACGACCAGCTGAGAAATAAGCATTCAAAATGTGAACCCACAGGGGACATTTAAGATATAAACAATAACAAAGAGATGGGTAGAAAAAAGACTGATGGCTCAGCTGAAGAGGCGATTCTGTCAGCAAAGTGCCTTTGGCCTTGAACTACAACATTAGCTCTTCCCTTGGTCTCCAGTGAGTTACCCTGCTTTGAAGATTTTAGACTTGCCAGCCTCAACAATTGAGTAAGTCAATTGTTTAACTTTCTTAATAGATTATAGGTAGAAGATAGATAGATACTTTATAAATATAGATAGAAATAGATAATATCTACAAATATATACATACATACATATATATATATATATATATATATATATATATATATATATATATGGAGAGAGAGAGAGAGAGAGAGAGAGAGGAGAGAGAGAGAGAGCGAGAAAGGGAGAGAAATGTAATAATGTGCCCATAAACACCCTACCATTCTCTTGTACTCTCTGGCTGGTATACCATTCGAGTTGGCTAACAAGCTCTTGGGAAGCCACCACCAACAATAAATGAGGTTTACCCTTTTCCTTGGTCTGTGGCTTGGTAGGATGGTGGAGCTTGAGATTCTGAAGAAATTTGGCACAGGGTGTATCTTGGCTGTCTTGATAACATTTTGTTTGCAATCTTAGGACAATGAGAGTAGGACTGTGACATTATAGATCCTCATTTGGATGTGTGTCCTGGGTGTCATTTTTCACACGAGGTGTAAAGAGTTAATTCACCTTATAAATGAGCTGATATTTCACTTTCCTCTTTCTTCAGAGGCAACCATCAATATCACTTCCAAAGTTATGAGAAATCAAATCAAAGCAATTTGAAGATTGCCAGTTAGCAAAAGGTCATTTTCTATCAAGACCAGACAAGGCAAGATCCATGGAGTTATAGATCCTTATTTCTCATCTGTAAAAGGACACAAGGTGACCACCATAATTGTCATCATAATGGTCAGTATGATGGAAATACTTATAATCTACCTATGTAGAACACAAATAAAGCTGTTCTCCTTCCTTACTCATTCTTGTCATTATGTATTCCACTAGGGGTGGCTACCACTTGCTCAGGAGTCAGTTGAGAGCCAGTACCCAGCACAATACCTCAGCTTAAGCTAAGGTGTGAGACCTGTGGCCAGAGGGTATTAAAGTGTTCCTCCACCTTCTCCACTCCACCTAACTCCCAGCAACTCTAGACCCTTGAGGGCTTCAGTAGGGTATGGGAGTAAATATACTGATACTAAAGATAAGACCAAGGGTACCAAAGGGAGATTTTTATAGACAATGTAGCAAGTCCAATGAGGGAAATGCTCCTGAGAGGAGAAGAATAGGGGCTCTTTGTATCCCTTAGGCCATAGTTCTAGAGCCAAGCGACATGGGCACTAATCCCAACTCTGTAATTGACCTTCTGAGTTATCTTGGACTGGTCACTAAACAGGAAGAAGCCTTGATTTCCTTTTGTTGTGTAAAATGGAGATGCAAGCATGCATGGTAACATCTTCTAAACTGTGGATCAACAATGCATGTTTTAGCCTCATTCTGGCCATCATTGAATTGGATTTTGTGAGGCCAAAAATCTGCATTTTAATAAGGGTCTTCGTCGGTTTTTATTTGAAGTGCTCTATTTTGACCCAATCATTCATGTTTATGTTATTTCACCCATATGATGAAGAAACTGCAACTAATTCTAGTCCTCTGGAGCAGCGAGGGATTACTCACACACAGTCAACTTAAAATAAAATAAAATAAAATGTCAATACCTTTACTAAGTCCTGGGAGGAAATTATGTTTTATGTAATTGACTCTAGAACAAAATAGTGTAGAAAAGTGAGTGGGGAAAAAGAATCTAGACTATTTCACCGTTCCCTGTATCCGTAGCATGAGCCATGTCCTGCATCAAAATAAAGTCTATTTCTTTCCCCTTTTAATTTTGGTTGCTTCTTGATTAATTTGGCCAGTAGGATACAGGGGAAGTAGAAGCCTAAAGAGGGCTCACAAGTGTTCCACGTGCTGTATTTCTGTATCAAAAATGTTCAAGTCACTTATGAAATATGTAGCACTTGCATACAACCTATGTACACCTCTATGTATACTTCGAAGCATCTCTACATTACCTATAGCACCTCATGCAATATAAATGCTATATCAACACTGTATTTTAATTTGAATTTATTATTATTATTTTCTATTCTAATTGATACATTGGGGCGATTGGTGGATGTGGAACTTTTGCAAAAGGAAGGTTGACTGTTCTCTCCTAGTCTCCTGACACTGTCCTGTGGACAAGCCTGGGCTGGTCTGGGGTGAGGAATGTGAGAAACCACAGGACAGATGGCCCAGCTGGCCCAGTCAAGGGCATCCTAGAAGGTTTTAGCCATAAAAGGGAAAACCACCAATAGACAACAGAGCATAGTCACAGTCAGCAGTGTAGTCTCCTGGACCCAAAGCAGATGGCAGGTGGCTACCTAGTCCATAACAACCACTGGAAGACCCTTGGACTGCAAGAAATGAGGTGGTGTTAAGCCCTGGAGCTTTGTGAGAGCTAGTGAGGTGCTCCTATGAATATCAATAAGAACAATGGTAAGGAAAAAGTTGCTACTAGGATGGTATTACCTGGGCATGATGTCTCATCTTTCAGCCTGGAATCAGAAGTCAGACATCACAGAGGACTGGGAAAAGCTATATAGTAGCTAGTTGACCATGGTGATTAAGTCTTCATTCAAATGTGTCAAATAGGTTGCTGATTTTCCCAGTTTGATTGGCTCAGTATATTTGGATAAAGTTGTCACAGCTACTTCTCCACATTAAACCCTGCAGCAAGTGCAGGTGGTCTCAGTTTAATCATCTGCCAAAACAGAACCTTTTGTTCTTAGGAAGCTATTTCTAAAGCAGTAATAATCTAGGAGGTGGTGTCTATCCTCACACTTCACCTCTGATCAGATATTCTCAAGGAGCATAATACAAAACAGCATATTCTGCATTATGTAAGCATTCAGTACTTTAAAGTAGCAAAACAAGTTTATAGCACAAACTACCCAAAGTAATAAACTTCAGTGGAAATTTTTGGAACACTTATGTGAAATATATAGCTGGGAGTCTTTCAGAATTTGAGGGATAGTATGAAAGTTTTATACTAACAACAAAGGGACTGGTTTATACAAATTTAGAAGCTCTGTCTTTAAGGCCTAAATTATATCTCACACTGCACATCTCCTTTTCAACAAGACTTGACTGGTTTTCCTGTAATAACACTGAGTGGGTTTTAATAATGGAAATAATACATGCATCCAATACGAAGTGGTAGTTCTATGAATCATTGCTCATGCCTTTAGTCTAATAACATTCCTGAAATGTATAGAAATCTGTGGAAAATCTCTTTGCAAGTTCTTAACTAAGAATATTTTAAGGAGATAGACTGAATGGCACTTACAGCAAATACCAAGCTTGCTCTAATTCCTAGTCCTCTGAACATTACTCGCAGACAATCACAAACTGTAAATCATTTTCCCCAGGCTCCAGTGAAAGCACAGGGTCAGTCCGAGAGGACACCACAACTGGAATGGGCAGGACCCTGGAAAACCTTGCCTTTCCTTGTTCCATGAAGCAACATGCAGAACTGCTTCATATTCTGTACCAAAGGTTCTGCAAAGCCATGCCATGGGCTGCTTCTACAAGTAGTGAAGAAGCAATGAGGAGAGTGTCAGGGTAGAAGAGTGATTTCTGGAAGGTAAAGGGAGAAATGATAGTGAGCTACAGTGTATTTCCAAGAGGGCAGAGCACAGAAGACAGATGTCCAGGGCCTGTCATTCCTAGTAGGTATTGCTATTGGCAAAAATGCCAAACTCAAAAGTGGTCATGTTCAGGGGGGGGTGTAAGGGTGGTATGGGCCTGCTGATGGAGGGAAGATGCACCATGCACCAGGCATCCTTGAGTTCACCAAATGCTCTTAGAATAGTGGGTTTCCCTGTAGCCTGAGTATGTTGCTGAATTTGGGAGGAATCTAATTCCATGGTGTTATTTAGGAATGAGGAACCTGTGCATCACCCAGATGGTCTTGGACCTCCCTGCCTCCCCACCACTGTGTTTGAGCAAGTACTACATCTCCTGTTCATGGACCAATGCGGCCCAGACCATGGTTGCCTTTAGTGATGTTCAAGTGCCTTATCTGTCTGGAGAAGCAAATGAGAAGTCAGGGATAAAGTAAGTGTATGGAACTAAAATCTGCTTCATGAGGGCCATTCTCCATGACTTTCTGGAAAATTCTCTAAAGCTTCTCTCTATGGGAACTTTCTGGACAATTGACCTACGGTGACAGGCTCATTCTAAAAGTTCCCAAGTATGCACTGCTCAAGATGTTTCTAATATGTATCAACATCCCTAGGGCAAACATGACAAGGTCATTTTTCTAGTAGGTTCAAGATTTGAGGATGTGACCCAAGCATTCCAGCTAGCCCTTCCTAAGATCCTGTATCTGTTGTTGTGTTGGAAAGAAACTAAACTCTCAGATCAGATTTTAAAGAGTCAATACAGTTGAAATTAGGGGAGAGAAAAAAAGGGAGTTAGATATATTGAGCATCAACAATGAGCCAGGCAACATTCTAGGTTTCAAGAATAGAGAACCTAAATTTGGGTTTAAAAGTGGATTCAATGTTACAGAAAAACAGGGCAACACAGATCACAGGCATAAGGACTGCAGATGTTTCTGTGGACTTTGAAGATTCCTTTGGGGCCCAAGGCAGATGTGGAAGTGCCTGGGGCCATGCCTTATGTGATGGTGTTTTTGTCACTAAAGGCGCCATACGTGCATTTGTCCAGAAGAGCCCAGCCAAAGCCCTCTAGTCTGTTTTTAGACCACGAAGACATTTGGTAAGCTGCTCTGAGAAATCTCCCCTGCTGTGAAAGCAGAGGGGCTGTTGATAGATTTCTGGAGGAGGGATTATTGTATTATTCTCTTTACTTGCCCTACTGAGAAAAATGTTCGGATTTCTTTTTACAGCATTGCATGTAGGATCATTCTTGTTGCAGGCTATGCATATGTATCCGTTTAATTTTAACTCCAGCTCTATACCAAAAGGCAAGTTCATTTACTCAGAGCCTAGACAGAAGGCTTTCCCAGTCCTGACACCTTGCTTATTTGCTACTTAAAGTCTTTTGGAAGAAAAGAACAGATTTTTGCATTTTGTTCCCTTTCCTATTTCAGGGAAAAAAATTTTAAATCCTAATTTTTAAATCCAACTGTCCTAATTGGAAGAGATTCTTGATCTATTTCATTGCAGTCTGTTTATTCCTGGTAATTGTCCAGAGCACTTGGCCTCCACCCCATAGAGGCTGCTCCCCAACATTCTGACAGTGCTCCAGAGAGGTTGGAAGGCCCACAGTAGCCTAGGAATCACCTCACCACAGAGTGCCAGGTGACAAGCCAGGGCTTTCTTTTGTCTCGCCCGGGCTGCTCTGCCATGCTGACCTTCTTCTGTCTCGATGCTCCGCTCCCCAGGGTAGTGTTTCTCTATACGGGGCTGCCAAGCCCCTCCCTGCTCTGTCCGCACTCCATGTGAAGGTATGGGAACAGGAGGTTGGGGTTGCCCAAGTCTAACTGTGGAAGCAAATGAGCCCAGGCCAACTGCAGCCTGCCCTGCCCAGAGCTGAGCTGGGTAGAGGTCATGCATGCTAAAAAAAAAAAAAAAGAAAGAAAGAAAGTAACAGTATTACTTTGCCTTATGTCACTGTGAATACCTAGAAGAAACAAGTTGAGAGTGGAAAGGTTTCTTTTAGTTTCTAGTTTCAAAGGTTTCAGTCCATTATGATAAGAGAGGAGCAGCTCAGCAGCTCAGTGGGGCTCTGTGGTGGAGGCTGTGTACATGATGGGGAACAGGAAACAGAGAGGGGAGCAAAAATACGGACAGATAACAGACACCTACAGATTCTAAACCAGTGACCCACTTCCTTTGGCTAGGTCTCACCTCCAACAGTTTTTAGAACCTCCCAAAACAGTGTCATCAGCTGAGAACTAATCATTCAAACCATTACCATCCCTGCACAGAGACCAGACTAGAACATGACCAACCTTGGGTTGTAGGGTATACAGCCTTCAATGAAAACGCAGTTACATGGCAATACAGATGACAGCCATCAGAGATAGCCTTAGGGATTAGTCAAGGGTAGAGAAACCACCAAGATAACTTGCACCCATGATAAGTGGTAAAATAAAAATTAATACAAAATACATTGAGTAGAGTTCATTTAAGCAAAGACCATGCATTGAACAGGTAGTGTTCAGAACCAGAAACAGTTCAGAGAGCCTGAGCAGCAGGCTGACAGGCCGATGTGGAGGAAGACAAAGAAAACAGGCTAGAGTGGAGAATCCATAGGTAGAAGTTGGTTGAGGGAGCTGGGGAGTTGGCTCAGTGACTCAAGACATTTGCTAGCCACTCACACAAAGGTGATGGGTATCTATTTGCAGTGGCAAGAGATCCTGGTATGCATGTACATACACATGTACAAATAAATATTTTTTTTCAAAGAAGTTAGTTGGTGATTTCCAATTGATAGAGCCTCCAGTGTTTGTTTTTGTTGTTGTTTGTTTGTTTTTTCAAGGTAGGGTCTTACTCTAGCACAGGCTGACCTGTAATTCACTCTGTATTCTCAGGGTGGCCTTGAACTCACAGCGAGCCTCCAGTTTTGTTTTACTGCTTGTACTGGACTTGTAAAAAATATTTATTTATTTATTCATTTATTTCAGAGAGAGAGAGAGAGACAGAGAGAGAATGAGCATGCCAGGGCCTCTAGCCACTACAAATGAACTCCAGATTATTCATTTATTTCAGAGAGAGAGAGAGAGACAGAGAGAGAATGAGCATGCCAGGGCCTCTAGCCACTACAAATGAACTCCAGACACATGTGCCACTATGTGTATCTTGCTTATGTGGGTTCTGGGGAGTTGAGCCTGGTTTTAGGCTTCACAAGTAAACACCTTAACCACTAAGCCTTCTCTCCAGCCCTGGACCTTTTTTTTTTTTTTTAATGTAGGAACCTAAACCATGAAGCTAACCCTAACCTCAGAGTTTAGGAGAGGTGAGTGGATCCGTAATACAAGAGAACAGTGAGGTACCTAGAGATGGTCAAGAGCAGAAGGGGCACATGGATGAGCTCTATTTGATCTAGGTATGGCTGTGTGTCCCCTTCGCTGGGGTTGAATGCTTTTAGATAGAGCATGGTTTCTGTACTATAGCCCCACATCTTCTCAAACTAGGTAAAAGGACTGACACCGAAGTTGTGCTTTGACCTCTGCAAACATGCCATGGCACATGCCTGCCTACATTCACCTTCATGAACATGTACACACACAAAAAAAGAGAGAGCTTTAATGTGGTCATTTTTGAAAAGTTCCCCATAGCCTCACGTGTTTGTGATTAAGCCTCTTAACTCTGGAAATGTGGGAGGAGGAACCCTGCCGAGGACGTACCTCAAGGGTCAGCCTTGAGATAACATAGCGAAGCCCCTTGCCATCAGTTCCCTCTTGCTGTTCCCGCCCTGTGCTCATAGGAGACAAGATGTGATGCCCAACTGTCTGCCATGCTTTCCTGCTATTATAAAGCTTCCCCTTGAGACTCAAGGCTGACATAAACCCTTTCTTCCCATCAATTGTTTTTGGTTGGGTATTTTGTCCCAGCAATAGAAAATAACTCTGATTTTAAACCCGTATACCCCAAAAATAATTTAAAAGAAGATTAACCACTCCCGTTGTCAAAGTGCTATAGACACAGTGAATCACATCAACAGAAAAACATGCACCAGAAGAGCATCTCCCGCTCCACCATGGGTTAGAAACAAAACACCTCAGCACAGAGCGCAGTGATTGGATCTATTTGGGAAAATCACAAGACCCAATGCTGGGACTAAAGTAAAAGATGGCAAGCTGTGGCAAGGGAAGAGGAAGTAATAACTCAGAAAAGAGGGGGAAGAACGCCAGAGCAGCAGGGTTATTGGTAAGAGCACCATTGGGGACGCTGGGAAAGGAGACGCAGCTCCCTGTCATAAAGAGAGCAGTCCCCTCCCCGTGGTGATGAAGACACAGGAACGTCAGAGGGGCAAAGGAAAGATGACAATGGTAAAGCTGGAGTCTCTGAGAAACTAAAACAATAGAATGTGACAAATGTTTTAAAATAGGATTCAGAAACATTTTCTGAAATAAAGCAAGACTTGCATCTACTTATTGGATATTTCATATACCATTTAGTGAAGAAACTGTGTATTTGGACAGACTCCATATGAGGTACAGTCTAGTAAAGTTGTTGGACTTGAAAAACACATCATTTGGGCAGTAAAGCACAAAATTTAAGTCATGTGCAAGGAGAATAAGAAACCAGGGTGAACTCAGACTTCACCAAAACATTTAACATTAGAAGAAGATAGAGAAACATTTAGAAGATATTTAGGGAAAGTGCAAACCAGGAATTTTATATCATCCAAGCTGTTCAACAATTATAACGGCTGTGGAATAACACTTGAACATACCAGAGCTCAGAAAGCACAGTTCTGATTCCTCTTGAGGAAACAGCCAGAACCTGAACTTTGGCTAATGGAAAATGTACCAAGGAAACACTGGCCAGGAATCTGACTACAAGTATTGACTGAATTTAGCTCATTTCTTAGATAAAACATAATTTGGTGATTGGAGCACTATTTAATGAGACTATTATGTGCCCTGACAATGCAGAAATAATACAAGTAACAAAAATTAGGACAAGAAAGATAAATATGGCAGAATGTAATTGCTTCATGGATAAAGTCAGGGAATAAAGGAAATCATTTATAGCTTAAGAATCCAATAATAGGCATGTGTGAGTCCATTTTCTGTTACTGCAATGCAATACCTGAAGCTTAGTAAGCTTTGGAAGTTTAAGGGCATTGTGATGGTGTCAGTTTGGCTCTGGTGACAAGCTTGCAGTAGATGGCATCACATGAGAATGCACATGAGAGACAGAGACCACATGACATGCCTGGAAGTCAGAGAGTGGGAAAGGCTTGGCCTTGTGACTTCCTATTAGGAAGTCCCATCTTTGACAGGACTCACATCTTTTCACAATACTACCCTGAAGACCAAGCTTCTAATACATAAACTCTTGGGGGACAGACTACATCCAGATGATAGCAGTATGTTTGTATACTCAAAACTTGAAAGCCAAACTTAACAAAGATGATATCATTAAGTCAGATAATGTCCTAGATACAGAAGAAAAGAAATGGTTTTTATTTGTTTTTTATTTGAGAGGCAGGGAGAGAGAGAATGAGTGAGTGTTCCAGGGCCTCCATCTGCTGCAAATGAACTCCAGATGCATGCACCATGTTGTGCATCTGTCTTATGTGTGTCCTGAGGAATTGAACGTGGGTCCTTTGGCTTTGCAGGCACATGCTTTAACCACCAAGCATTCCCTCCACCCCTTTTTGAGAAAAAATATTTCTTTGAGAGACACACAGAGAGGAAGATAGAGAGAGAGTAGAAGAGAATAAATATTAATTTTATGTTGCAATATTATGATAAAGGTTATTCCTATAGTAATATTACAAATCTTCTTAAATTTAAAACTTAATTCCTTCTGACAAGGCCTTTCTTCTTTCCTATACTCTCTGCTTTCTATTTCTCTACTTTCTTTTGTTTTCCTCACCCATGACTCCTCTAGAAAGCAGTGATCTTATATTGAGATATTTTAAATGATTATATTCAGAGAACAAAACCGATCAAGTGATCTACCATATCAATAAATATAAATGGGCCAACCAAGCCTGGTGGCACATATCTTTAATCCCAGGACTTCGGAGGCTGAGGTATGAGAATGACTGAAAGCTCAAAGCCAGCCTGAGAGTACATAGAGAATTCAAAGTCAGCCCGAGCTAGAGCAAGACCCTACCTTAAAATATATATATATATGAATGACTCATCCACTAAAATTACTTTTATATAGTATTATAAAGCAAAAAAATTCCATTCTAAATGGCTTAAGAGACACACCTAGAATAAGTAAACCACAAATGTTGAACATGAAAAGAGTAGGCAAATATGCACCAGACAACCACAAAGCAAGTAGGTGTTCCCAACTTACCCCAGAAGAAGAAACTCAGAACAAGAAAAAATTAAATATGACAAAATATGACCCAGGTTTGACTCCTCATAACCCACATAAGCCATACTCACAAGGTGATGCACAAGGTCACACATACGTACAAGGTAGTGCATGCATGGGGAGTTTGACTAAAGAGGCTAGAGGTCCTGGTGTGCCAATTCTTTCTCTCCCTCTATCTCTCTCTTATAATTTTTTAAAAGTGATAGTAAATGTGCACAAAGAGAAATGTATTTGTAGGGCTGGAGAGATATCTTAGTGGTTGAGGCACTTGCCTGCAAAGCCAAAGGACCCAGGTTTGATAACCCAGGATCCACGTAAGCCAAATGAACAAAGGGGCACATGCATGTGGAGTTTGTTTGCAGTGGCTAGAGGCCCTGGCATGCCCATTTTTCTCTCTTTCTTTCTCTCTACCTGCCTATTTCTGTGTGTGTGTGTGTGTGTGTGTGTGTGTGTGTGTGTGTGTGTATAAATATATATATATATATATACATATATATATATATATATATGATAAAAAAATAAAATAAGTGCTTGCTTCTGCAGCACATATACTAAAATTGGAATGATACAGAGAAGATTAGCATGGCCCCTGCACAAGGATGACATGCAAATTCGTGAAGCATTCCATATTTTTTGAAGAAAATTTCCCCAGTCTCTTAAAAGAAAGGCCTATCAAGATACAAGAAGCCAACAGAACTCCAAACAGACTGGACCAAAGGAGAAACTCCCCAAGACATATTATCATTAAGACTCTAAACATTGACACCAAAGAGAAAATCCTAAAAGCAAAAAATATTTGTGGGTTATTCAACTGATAGAGGCCTAATCTCTAGAATCTACAAAGAACTCAAAAATCTAAACAGTAAGAAGTCAAACACCCCATTCACAAAATGGGGCAAAGAAATGAACAGGCAGTTCACAGAGGAAGAAACACAGATGGCAAACACACACATAAGAAAATGTTCATCATCCCTAATAATCAGAGAAGTGCAAATTAAAACAACTATGAGATTCCACCTTACCCCAATAAGGATAGCAAACATCAAAAAATCAAACGAAAATAAATGCTGGTGAGGATGTGGAGAAGCAGGAATACTCATCCACTGTTAGTGGGAATGTAGGATGGTACAACCAGTTTGGAAAGCAATATGGAGACTCCTGAAAAAGCTGACTATAGAGATACCAACAGACCCAGTTATTCCCTTACTGGGCATCTACCCTAAAACCTTCAAACTACAGGCCAGAGAGATTTGCTCAACCATATTTTTAGTGGCTCAATTCATAATAGTTAAGAGCTGGAATCAATCCAAATGTCCATCACTAGAAGAATGAATAACTAAGATCTACACAATGGAATTCTACACAGTAATAAGAAAAAATGACACAAAGAAATTAGAAGAAAAATGGTTGAACCTGGAACAGATCATTCTCAGTGAACTTACCCAATCACAGAAAAAAAAAAAAAATCACCACATAGTCTCACTCATCTACAGCACCTAACCTGAATCTATCTAAGATACCTTACATACCCAGCAAGCATCTCACGGACTAGACATTAGGATGGATGGGGAGGGAAGGGAAGGCATCGAAGGGGTGGGAAACACTAATCTAGACCCAAACGGCAATGGTACCATAAAATTCTACTTCCTAAAAGGCAGACCAAATGGTTGAACCTTCACCAGGCCCTTACAGGAAACACCTGAACAACAAGACACTGGAGAGGGTAGGATCAAGACTAACCTAAACCTTCTACATCTTCCCTCCCTCCCTCTCCCTCTCCCTCCCTCTCTCTCTCTCTCCTCTCTAACTCTTGTATATTAGTTATATTTTTCCTCATTTTCTTAGTGGGCACTGACCTGTAACTCCCAGTACCAGCATGGGGCTATCATCCACAATGAGCTTTTGATCAGAGAAACCTACAAGATATCCTAAAAGAATGACAGATTTCTGTCAGAGTACTTGATGACCCACCAAAGGTTAGTGGTAAGACCCTATTGCTGAAGACTCCATATGCAGCTGACACGTAAAATCTAATGGCATGGCTGGAATCCAGGAGAGAGTCAGTCCCCAGACAGTCAGCATGTCTAGTGCCAGAAGGTGCTACATGGGCGACTGGGGGAAATGACTAATATCTGTCCAGCAATTCATGGTCTAACCTACTTAGCAACAAATAACCTGGTGTGATGCCCACACAAGTGCAATAGTGGCACAAAGCCATGGTGGGGAACCAACTGCTCTTGATTTGGCTAACTGATCCCCTCAGTGGTACAGGACCCATAGCTGGAGCTGGGAAACAAGTCAGAATCATATCCAAACAGAAGCCCTCTCTCCAATATCAAGCTACCATCAATCATGTGCTACAAGGGGGCCTACACCTATTAAAATTCTCTATAAAAAATTAAGGGTTATCTCATTTTCCCTGGTGCTAACTTACTGTCTGTTGGAGAATCTGCTTCTCTTTTTCAGATAGACATAGATCCTAAGAGAGCCACCCCATCATACCTCAAAAGAGCCCTGGTTGAAATTAAGAAAAATTGGCGAAACAAGCAAGGGTGCTGTTTTCCTGGTGAACCGGATACCAGCACAAGGGGGAAGGAGATCAACACAGAGAAAAATCAACTCCTACTAAGTCAGAGAGCCAGAGCCCCAGAGGCCCCCAACACCTCATCACTGAAGCAGACCAAAAAAGAACTCATCATGGCTCAGGGAAATTTTGCAGAAGAGGGGGCAGAAAGAATGTCAGAGCCACATGTTGGGTCAGGATATGAAGAGACATTTATCGTACCCATAACTGTGGGCTAACTCCACAATGCATGACCCATATACCTCAGTAAGAAGGAGCCAATGGGGAGGGGGTATGTCACCAATGAGCCTAATAATGGTACCAAACTGCATGTATTTGCTGAACAGAAAACATATATATATATATGATTTTAAAAATAAATTGGGTAAAAAATAAAATAAAATATTTAATAAATAAATGTACTTATAGTAAGAAACTTTCCAAGACTATATTGCTTCATGTCAGTTTAAATAACAAAGCTAAGTATAAATGGAGAAAGTTGATCTGTTTGATACATGTCAATATCTATATCCAAAAAACAGAGAACTTACCCTCTTTTCAAGGCTCAATGAAATATCTATGACCACTTATTATATGCTTGCCCATAATGGAAATTTCAACAAAGTAGAAATAATTCAAGAAAAATCCTCTAATTATAATATGATTAAGCCAACTTCCATAGCAAACTAAGAAACAGACAGCATTTCTTTTAACTAGAAAAATTCAACTTAATAACTCTAACACAATGGTTAGGCTTAAAAAGGTATTTTGGAAAAGAGTACATTGAAAAACTTGTGTAACAGTGAACTGCAATGTGTGTCTATTATTTTTTTTCAAATAAAATATTATTTCAAATGAGTTGTGGAGATAGCTCAGTTGGTAAAGTGCTTGAGTTGTAAGCATGAAGGCCAACTGGAGTTCAACCCTCAGATCCATGTAAAAAAAGTTAAGCAAGATGGTTAACACTTGTAATTCCCCCTCTCGGGAGTGGGGACAGGTGGACTCCTGGGGCTCAGTGAACAGTCACTCTAGCCAACTTGGCAAGCTCTAAACCAGGGTCATACCCTGTGTCAAAAAAGTAGACAATGCCTGCGGTTGTCCTCTGACCTCCATATTTATGTGTGCAAGCATATCTGATACAAACACAGACACACATACACAAAATATAAATGAATAAATAAAAATAACATATTATTTAAAATTAGTAAAATCAAAGGAAAAAGAGAGAAAGATATGGACCAAAAATATGCTTAACCTTCTTTTGGCTAATGAGAATTTGCTTGTTCAGGGGAGCTGGCCAGATCACCCTTTCATACTGAATAGATCTATGCCTGCCCTAGTTTTCTCTGAGAAAAGGGGACACCAAGCTTGCTTATGGAGTTATGTGCACACACTTGTCTGCCCCCACGTGGGTTGCATTTGTGGAATGATTGCTGGTGCTACACCCAAGAAATCTCACTTTTCAGTATTTTCTGTTCTGTCTCTTGGCTTGACCAAAGAGCAAAGAGCGGTCAGCAGGAGAAGGGCCCACAGAAGCACATGGAGGCTTGTTCTCTAGGAGTGCTTGCTCCGAGAGCCACCCACCCCTCCTACAAGACGCCCAAGACAGCCACGTGGGAAGCCATGTGAGGAGAAGGCCCCACCTTCCCAGCAAGGCACTAGTCATGTGAGTGGAGCCAGCACGGGCATCCCAACCCCTTGACCACATGGCCCTGAGATGCCCTAAGAAAGAGAAGCAGGAGAAACTTCTGACACCTGAACTCAGTGACCCATGAGAAACGATGCAATGAATGTTTTAAGTCATTTAGTTCAGAATAGTTTCTTACACGATATACAATAAATAATGTTACCCTACATGTTATTTGTATCTCTCTCCCTCTCTGGAGAGCCAGTGAAAATTTGCAGAGGTAAGCCACAGATCACACAAAAACAAAGTTTCTACATAAGTTATTTGTTTTCAGCATGGTACTACATTTAAAAAAAAAAAAATCTCTTGCTCATGAATTGCCTTGTGTGATAGCAGCTGTCCCACAGATGGCATAGGCAGGGGTGCCCAGAAAAGAGGGTGCTAGGAAGAGGCCTTGTTATACTGGTTGTTGACTAAGGTTGTAAGAATGACTCAGATTTCTCAGCAAAACAAAACCCCATGGTAGAATCAACCATATCCCCTTGAGCCCATTTCCCCAGGCCCAGATGAGTTTCACAGGGACTGCAGAGAGGACACAGCCTGGTCCAGGCAGGGTGGTTACAGAAAGGTTGGAATCCGTGCCTTTGGAGTGAGCCCACCGTAGGTCAAAGGCATGCTGGCTCCCAGACTCCAGGCTAGGGATGGAACTAAAGAGCAGGTGGAAAGGACTCCACCTTAATGGCAGCTGGGAGCCCTCTGCCATGTGGGCCTTGGCTGGAGTATATGCCCCAGTCACCACTGCAGGACCAAAGCAATGAAAGATGAGACTGAAGAGAGTGGACTCGTTTTATGAAAGGTCTGCCTTTCTTTCTCTCTTGCAACCTTTCCTGTGTGTATATTCTTTTCCCAAGTGAGTGAAATTGTTCTAGCTCACTGCAGTGGGTGCAAACAGACCCCACCCACTATTTCCTGGGTGTGGGTGCTGTGGGCAGATGCCAGGGGGATTTTAAAAGAAGTTGTGCTATTTAGAGTATAAGGATCTGCTACCATGCCAAGGCAGCAATATGTCTGCCCGTGAGAACTTCCCACCATCCCACCGTGGAGTTTCATCCCCAGAACTCACATTGAGTCAATATGCCTTCCTGGCACATTCCTTCTGTGAAGTCACTCTGTGATCTCCCTTCAAATCCTCCAAATCCCATCTCAATGCAGGGGTGCGCGTCTCATCTCAAGATAGGGCACTTTGAACCCTGACAGCATCTCCTGTTGGGATACCAAATTCCTCTACCAATGTCTAATGAAAGTTCACATGGGTGCAAGGTGGAGATGATATTGTCAAATCTACAGGCAAGTGTAACACTTGCCAAAAAGGTTCTAGATCTATGCTGTTCCTTGGATAATGAGTCAAATAGAAAACCAGGAAGTGAGGCCGAGGTGGTGGCTGACAGTACTGACCAGCCCGCACCTTCAGTGCTCACCAGGGAAATGAGGTCATTCAGAGAAGAACTGAAGGCTATTTTGGGGAAAGAAAAGGCAAAAAGGATGTCAGTAGACAAGCTAGAATGGACCTTCAGTCATATCCATACTGAGAAATTTGTTAGCTCTGGGGCAGAGCCCTATTTTTAGAGACTGTTGTGTGAGTTCATGGCAGGGAAGTGCAGAGCCGTGTTCTGGCTATGATTCCACTTTCAGTAAGGGCAGAAGGGAAGGAGGGCAAAGAGAATCACCGTTTTCAGACCTCAAAATTTAGAGTGCTTGAACAAAACTTTCTGAAATACTTTCTACTAGCAGAACCATTTTTCCTTCTCACCTTTCATCTGAGGCCTCCTAACCCATGACATGTGTGGGGGCCGTGTGGCTGTCCCAGCTTCCTTCCTGTGTCCTGCTTAGGGCCAGCTGTCTGGTTTGGAGATTCCAGGCTCTCTGGTGTGGGCAGATGCCAAGGCACACCTGAAAGGGTCAGGTTCTGGGGGTCTGGATCTTGGTTTATCCCCAGCCATCCAAACTAACTAGTTCTAAAAGGGTAAACTGTCATGCAGCCAATAACCCAATAAACCATGCTCAGGAGTTACAAACTTGAAGTTTGAGATGTAGGGAATGAGACAGCATTGACCATTGGATTGGTCATGTAACATGTATCCAGATCCTCCAAAGTTTCAGCCCCTGGGTGAAAGGCTAAGACCCAAAGGCTACTGGTTATAGCCATTGCCAGAGGTTCACACCTGCTTTTTTCTTATCTCCACTGGATTAAACGCAAAGGACTTCCCTGCTTTCTGCTTTAACCATGGGAAGGGTTTGGCTAAACAAAAATGTTACTTTAGAATGTCCTATATGAAGAAAGAAGGCAGGGGGCTGGAGGCTGGTGGAAGACTTAAGCAGACAGAGAAAGGCACAGGATGCTGTGACCTAATCAGAATTGTCTAGGCTCTTCCAAGCAAGGCAAGGGCCAGTGCACATGGCATTTGGGCTGTGGGCCTATCAGTGGAAGAAAGTAACCATTGCCAGACTCAGAATGAGCCTGAAAGGAGGATGAAAGCGCTCACTGGTATGAAAGTGCTAACACTGGGTCTCTGGCTTCATCACGTGGAAAATCCCAATTGCTATTAGCAAAAGCTCATGCTTTTACTGAGCCAGACAATATTATAGACAAAATTATAGACCTGCGTTCTTTATATTCCTTTAAATGATGCACCTTACTGAGATTTCAACTCAATAGTGCCAAGCCTCCTTTTCCTCATAATATTGGATTTCCTGGAAGTATCTGCTTCTCAATTCTTGAGTGTGTGTGGGTGCGCACATGCATGTGCATGCATGCACACACTGCTTGTGGAGGCCAGAGAACAAGTTGGGGTGTCAGTTTTCAGGTGCTATATAACATTTTTTGAGACAAGGTCCCTCCTGGCCTGGTGTTCACCCCAAGAGATCTGCCTGATTCTGACCCCCTAGCACTGAGATTAAAGGCATGTACCACCATGCCCAGCAGTTTTACTTTCTCAATGTGGGTTCGGGGGGATTGAGCTCTGGTCTTAATGTTTGCAAAGACAGCACTTTGACAATTAAGCTATCTCTCAAGCACCGGTTCTCCATTACCTACTGTTGCAGTCCGGTTCGCATTGCTGGTAGAAATCACCCAACCAAGAGCAGCTTCTGAGAAAAAGAGGTTTATTTGGCTTATAGGCTCGAGGGGAAGCTCCACGATGGCAGGAGAAAACGATGGCATGAGCAGAGGGTGGACATCACCCCCTGACCAACATAAGATGGACCACAGCAACAGGAGGGTGTGCCAAACACTGGCATGGGGAAACTGGCTTTAATACCCATAAGCCCGCCCCCAACAATACACTCCCTCCAGGAGGCATTAATTCCCAAATATCCATCAGCTGGGAACCTAGCATTCAGAACACCTAAGTTTATGGGGGACACCTGAATGAAACCACCACACCTACTGTACAAAGAACAGGAAAACCATCCCCTCTAGTGACACTGAATACAGGTGACTCTGATGCATAATCAGCATTGGCTACGCCAAGTGTCATCAGTGGGAAGTGGATGTGTTCTCGTGTTTTCCACACAGAGGGAGAGAATGCATGGATTGCCAGACCCTTAGTAGCAAGAGACAGAAATGGAGAGGAAGTGGTTTTAGAAGAAAGGAGAGTTTATGGACTCCCATTACAGGAGTGATTTGGAATGGTAATGGTTCCTGGCTTGGCAGGATCCTAGGTCTCCAGAGATATCTTCTGGGTGGTTCTCTTGCTCTGATTTCTCCCCATTGTCATCATCCTCAACACTAGTATCTAAAGAGGAGGCACAGATAAGCCCCCCTCAACGTCATCGTATAGTGAGTAACTCTAGAGGCAGGAGCACCTGTAGATGGCCTGAGGCCCCTGATCTGCGTCTATGCTGCAGGCCAAGGGAGATGTTGGTCAGCCAGGCTGAGCAGGCACCTATGGACAAAGCAAAGCTACTCACACGGGAGAGAATGAGAAACAGAGACCAAAGATAGCAGTCTGTATAGGAGACCAGAGTGACGATGCTCACAGCCAACCTGGCCAACTTTCTTCTTGGCTCTTGGTCTGTGTGTATTCTCAGGCACTTTGAGATAAGCACTTCATGAACACTGTTTTTAAAATACTAACAACAATCTTACAAGCTGTGTCCCTGTTACCCTCCCTTCCTAGAGGAGGGGAGGATGTCCTCGCAAAATGTGTGCCTCATGAGACTTGCCAACAGGCTATTGGTGGAGCTGGGAATTGGATGCAGTCCTAAGAATAGCTCCAGCCTGCAGGACTGCTATGAGCTTGGGGCTCTCCATCCTCCCAGATCACTATCGTGAGGAGGGGCTCTCCATCCTCCCAGATCACTATCGTGAGGAGGGGCTCTCCATCCTCCCAGATCACTATCGTGAGCATGGGGCTCTCCATCCTCCCAGATCACTATCGTGAGCATGGGGCTCCCCATCCTCCCAGATCACTATCGTGAGCATGGGGCTCCCCATCCTCCCAGATCACTATCATGAGCATGGGGCTCCCCATCCTCCCAGATCACTATCGTGAGCTTGGGGCTCTCCATCCTCTCAGATCACTATCGTGAGCATGGGGCTCTCCATCCTCCCAGATCACTATCATGAGCATGGGGCTCTCCATCCTCCCAGATCACTATCGTGAGCTTGGGGCTCCCCATCCTCCCAGATCACTATCGTGAGCTTGGGGCTCTCCATCCTCTCAGATCACTATCGTGAGCTTGGGGCTCCCCATCCTCCCAGATCACTATCATGAGTATGGGGCTCTCCATCCTCTCAGATCACTATCGTGAGCTTGGGGATCTCCATCGTCTCAGATCACTATCTTCAGTGGGGCTGGGATATGGCTAACCACTGCCTCTTTCATATTCATTGACCAAATCATCGACACTACCCACTTCGAAACGACTGCCAAAAGAGTTGTTATTATGCCGTGGATGTTTTCTGACAGGTTCTGAATGCGACAAACTGGTATTGGGGTGTTTCCTGGCCCCTCTCCAGGACTCAGGTCCCCTGAGTCGTCTGGCCCTGGGTGCACTGGGATTTCTCAAAGACTTGAAGGCAGTTCCAGCATCTGGGTTGTGGATATCACCATGACAATTCACAGATGAAATACCCGGGGAAAAAACTGTTGTGAAGGGCCTTTAAATTTCACTTCATTTTCATTGGTAACCTCATTTCATGAGAGTATGCCTTAATTCTTTTCTTTTTTAATTTTTTATTTATTTATTTGAGAGTGACAGACACAGAGAGAAAGACTGATAGAGGGAGAGAGGGAGAATGGGTGCACCAGGGATTCCAGCCTCTGCAAACAAACTCCAGATGCATGCTCCCCCTTGTGCATCTGGCTAACGTGGGACCTGGGGAACCGAGCCTCGAACCGGGGTCCTTAGGCTTCACAAGCAAGCGCTTAACCGCTAAGCCATCTCTCCAGCCCAGTATGTCTTAATTCTTATTTTTAATGATCATAAGAGTTAAATTTCCCTGAAGGAAATGGGTAAGATTCACAGTGCCTATGTCCTGGCTCTTCAGAAAATATACACTTCAGACATACTTCATTTTTCTTGTGGCTATCACAAAACTTGAGGTTACATACCTTATAAATTAAAGTAACTTTTTTGAATCACATTTGGTAAGCTGAAATTCCAAGGTAGGACAGCCACATAAATTTAGTCTGGCTGCATTGTGTCTGGAGCACATGGAAAAATGACAGGTCACATGATGAAACTGGAAGACAGAGAACTGGAGCTTGGATTCACTGTTTTTGTAACAAGACAGGCATTAAATCATTCCAGGAACAGACTGCTAGAAACTGGCCTTGGGGCACTCATACCTCTCACCAGGTCCCGTTTCTTCGCCACTTCAACATCATCACTTTGCTCTTGGCTGCAGACTACTATCTGTAGAGACCAGGCTTTTACCCTATGGACTTTTGCGGGATATTCAAACCACATCCAAACGTCATCAGAGAGGTTCCTGGGTGACACTTCAAGTCTCTCTCTCCATCACTTTACCTTTCTGAGTGCATCTCTTCCTCCAGCCCTCCCAAGTGCCCCACCCTGCCTCCAGTCTATGGCAGCTCTTTTATCTCTTAAAGTGCATCTTGTCCTCTTGCATTTTTTCCTTCCTGCTATGACATCAGGACTAAACTTTAATAAGACTCAAAGAACCCTTTTTAAATCATTTTCCAGGCTTTCACTTTTTTTTTTTTTTTTTTTTTTTTTTTTGAGGTTGGGTCTCACTCTAGCACAGGCTGACCTGGAATTCACTATGTAGTCTCAGGGTGGCCTTGAACTCATGGTGATCCCCCTACCTCTGCCTCCCAAGTGTTGGGATTAAAGGTGTGCGCCACCATGCCAGGCTCCAGGTTTTCACTTTTTATATGTGCTGCCCTTGTCTCCCTATGAATAAACAAATCAAGCGCCATGCAGGAGGAGAAAACGAATCCCTGTTGTTGTTACGGTGACTCCTGCTGGAGGCACTGTGACTTATAACATGAATAGATTTCTACCCTCCTTCCTCCCCAACAGGAACACGAAAGCCAAACCACTTCCTTTCTACACAAGGATGCAGAGTGGAAATGCATCCTTGCAAAGGCTCGCCTTACAGTCTATTTTCCTGGTTCCTAGTCCATGAATGCCAGGCTGTCGGGTGCTGTCCATAACAGCGTCAGTCAGAGAGGGGCAGTTGTCAGTGGGCACAGAAGGAGCTGGCATGCAACAAAGACATGGTATCCTGTCATTGCATCAGTTGTATTATTAAAATGATATTTATTGGTAATAGAACATATAATTACCTTAAGGAAAATAACAGACTGGTTTGAAAGCCTCTAGCTATGTTGTATTTTTTCAAGAAAAATTACAAACAGAATTCAGTTTTTTTTTCTTTTGGTAAACATGTTTTTATGTGTTGTTTATTTATTTAAGAGAGAGAATGAAAGAGAGAATGTGGGTGCTCCAGGGCCTCTTGTCGCTGCAAACTCCCAATGCATGCATCCACCACTTTGTGCATCCTCGTTTTAAGTGGGTACTGAGGAGTTGAACCCAGGTTGGCAGGCTTTGCAAGAAGTGCCCTTAACTGCTGAGCCATCTCCTTAGCCCCTTATTTTGAAAATACATTATTTATGTATTTGCAAGAGACAATCCTAACTTTCAATACAGATAATTTGTGCTGCGGCACAACTCACCCCTAGTTGATCAATCACAGTGGTGACATCAACAGAAAATGTTCCTATAGCCCCAAACTGCACACTTATTTTTGTGAAAGGAATGTATTATTTACTTACCTCATTGCTATGACTAAATGCCTGGCAAGAAGCAGCTTAAAGAAGCAAAGGGTAGCCAGGCGTGGTGGCACAGGCCTTTAATCCCAGCTTCCAAGAGGCAGAGGTAGATGGATCGCCATGAGTTCAAAGCCACCCTGAGACTACATAGTGAGTTCCAGGTCAGCCTGGACTAGAGTAAAACCCTACCTCGAAAAGCCAAAAAGGAGAAGGAGAAGAAGTGGTAGTAGTAAAGGGTTTGCTTTGGCATACAGTTCCAGTGGTACAATCCATTGTGATGGGAAGGCATTGGCGGCAGGAACAAAAGACTAATCACGTTAAAGAAGTAAAGGACTCTAATGGGAAGTGAGAGCAGGCTACAAAACCTCAAGGCTGCCCCCAGTTACCCACTTGCCCCAACAAAATTCCACCTCCTAAAGGTTCTAGAACCTTCCCAAACAGTGCCACTAGCTGGGATCCAAGTGTTCAAACACAGGAGCCTGACATTTACATTCAGACCACAGCAGAAGAAAGGAAGATGTGGGCTTCTCTCTTCTCTACCAATTCAATGCAATAGTGAATTGGAGGGGAAGTTCCATCTTGAAACTTGGGTTGAGATTCAGTATATGACAGCTTCCTAGCTCCCAGGGAGAAACACCTGGTGGGCAGTTTGGACCCTGACTGAGTCTGAGAATGTATATTTTGACTGTACTTAAAGCTGCAAGGAGGAGTAAGAGCTTTCTGGGAGAGGAAATGGACAGAAATTATGTGTTCCATGTGGCATCTGGGGGAGGTCTTGCTATTTGCAGACCCCTGGAGGAAGAGGGAAGAGTGGTTAGAGAAAGTTGACTTGGGGATGAAGGGAGGCTGAGCTACAGAAGGTGGTCAGATACTGCTGAGGATTTGAATGCAATAAAAGCCAGGAAGATAGGCCTGGGTCTTGGGTTAGGACTTGACTATGTTTTGCCAACAGTATCAGACAGTGTAATTTAGTGGTCTGAGGATCAGAATTCAAACTTCACTGGCTGAAAGAGTGGAGGCAATGAAGTGACAGACTTTTAGTCTGTAGGTTTAACGAGGCAAGGAGCAAGATGACCAATAGTCTATTGTAAAGAAAATATTAACAGTTTTTACCCAAATGAGAGGGTGCATATTTAGGTCCAGAGGAGGCAGCACTGCCAGCCAGTGGAAATATCTGGAGATACTTAGAGGGCTGATGACTGATGAAGCAGGTAAGGACCATTCATCTTCTTACCAGATGTGACTGCTTCTGTTCTTCTCGTGAGGGTTTTTGGTTCTGCAGACAAATTGCCAGGGTTGTGTTTAAGCCAGGGCTCCTTGGGCTTCTACTTCCTGAAGTAGGTTTGGCTCTGGCCTGGAGATGGAAAGGAAACCCCTGCTGGAAACAAGCTTTGGAGGGTCCCTCGGTGTCTTCCACGTCAATGCCTTCCACTTGTTCACAAGTCTCTGTCTCTTGCAGACATGCAGTGACTTCTTTTGCTGAAATGCCTGCATGGATGCACGTGTACGCCTCCTCCTCTGTTGAAGAGGAAGCGAGGCTGTCTCAGCAGAGGGAGATGCACCAATGGTTGGAGCAGTTGTAGGTGGATGTCAAGCAAGTCAATGACTGCTGGTGTGAGGAGTTCATAAGAACCTGCTAAGGGAGCCCATGTGTGGGACGAGTGGGATTGAGGACTGTGCAGCACAGGAGGGTAGATTTTGCTTGATCCCACCTTTTCAAAGAAGCCATCTATGAGGATGAGCAGGGCAGAGCTGGAGTATCCTAATCAGGAAGCCAAGTAATGAGTGTGGAGTTGGGAAGGAGAGAGCCTGAGGGAGCACCCAGGAACTCAATGGAAAGAAGGGCTAAGATAGAGCCAAATGGAGCTGAGTCTGTGATCTTCATCAAGGGGAAAGGGCCCAAGAAGGAGCTCAGCATCTAAAAGGAACATGGATGAGGTGGTAGCTGAGAAGTCATGGGCAGCTACGGCATTCTGTCCTAGGTTTTTAAGTGTATATCAGAAGAGTCTCCTCTTTCAAAGAGCTGGTATAGTGGAGTGGAGCAGCCATAAGGGATAGGATGAACATAACTGGAGAGGCTACAAAGTCACGATAGACCAAGGGCTATTCCCAGTGAGGATGAGAACAGAACCAGGTGTGAGAGCTGAGCTGAGGGAATCCACCAGTATGACAAGGCTGAGGCATGGAGGGACCACTGTGTAGACACTGGTGGTGTGAAGAGGTGAAGAGGAAGCCTTGGGGTCAAGGGCCCAGCCCATATCAGGTGTGGAGCAGGGTCTTGGACACTGGTAAATGACAGGAATAAACTAGGAAAGGACTGAGGGCCAGAGAGGGATGGGAGGAGAAAGGATGCTAAAATGCCCGAGCTAAGGTAGGGAATTTGTGCCTTCCCCCCTCTAGGCATCTGGCCATTGCCTAGACATCCCACACTTAAGCTCTTGAGGTCTGCAGTGTAGTCAAGAATCCAGCTTAAAAGCTACCTTCTGCTCTGCCAGGCATCTCTGATGACCCCAGCTAAGGCTGCCAGGCCTCAGCCTGAGGGCAGCTCTGTGGGAATGGTGCCTTGTCAGGTGCTCACTGTTCAGTGGGAATGCTCAACGACCCTCACTGTCAGCCAAGGCCGAGAGTGTATAGCATGCATGGCATCCTTGGAGTCCACTATGGAGTCCATATGGGTCAAAACTCATCCCTGACCTTCCAGTCCACGTGGTACTGGATAATGCTTCTGGCTTACATCTCAAGATCATTACCAACACAATGGCTAATGCTTTAATAAAGGTGACTATGCACAACGAGCCTGACATTCTCCTTGAGTTGTGATATTAATTTTTATGACTTTATAGCCCCGTAATATGATAAAATAATAATATAGTAATAATAAAAATCACAATATTGGGCTAGAGAGATGGCCTAGCACTTAATGCGCTTGTCTGTAAATCCAAAGGATCTCAGTTTTATTCCCCAGGACCCACATCCGCCAGATGCACAAGGTGGCACATGCATCTGGAGTTCGTTTGCAGTGGCTGGAGTCTGGGTGTACCCATTTTCTTCTCTCCCTTTCTTTCTCTCTCTTTCTCCCTTCCTCTTTCTCTGTCTGTCTCAAATGAATAAATTAATTAAAATAAAAATTTAAAATCATAATATTGATGCTCATCATGAAAAAAATCACTTAGAAGTTTAAATTGCTTCTAAGAATTTTCCCACAGAAAACATTTTTAATTAACATTTTGAAGACTTTTGTGAAATGTTTTTGTTTGTGTTCTCTTTTTTTGACAGAGTTATTTTCAGGTAGCTCAGTGTGGTCTTGAACTTGCAATTTTTCTACCTCAGTTTATGGACTACTAAAATTATGGGTGTGTTCCATCACACTTGGCCAAGAATTTCTTTTTCTTTTCTCTCTTTCTTTATTTTCCAGCGCTGTGGTTGGAACCTAGGGTTTTGCTCATTCTAGGTAAATGCTCAGCTACTAAGCTGTATCCCCAGCCTTGTATTTATTGTGAGACAGGGTCTCACTAAGTCACCCAAGCTGGTCTGGAATTCATTTTGTAGACCAGACAGGACTTGGCCTTGCTGTCTTCCTGCTCCGGCCTTCCAACTAGCTGGGACTATGGACCTGTGCTTCAAGGCCTGGCAGCAGTTAATTTTCTTGGTGACCATGGATGTGAGCAGCCCTTACTCTCTTGTTTTCAGTTCCTTATCGTTGTCGTCCAATGTCTTGACTATGTGCCTGGGTGTTTATTTCTTTGTGTTTATGATACTTAGAGTTTATTGAGACTCATGCATGTGTAGATTAATGACTCTAATCAAAATTGAATAATTTCTGGCATTATTTCTTTGAATATGCTTCTGCCTTTCCTTTCCAAAGTTTCCCATTACCCAAATGTTGCTAACTTAATCATGCCCTACTTTTCTCTGAGGCTGTGCTCATTCTTCTTTATTTTCTTCCTAACTGGTTTTCACATGCACAGTCTCTATTGGTCTGCTTCATATTCTTTCTTCTTTTAGCTCAAATACCCCTCTAGTAATTTGTTTTTAATTTGGATGATTCTGTTTTCAGACTCCAGAATTTTATTTGAAAAGCTATTCCAGGCAGAGTGATAACACCTCTTTTCACCTGATGACCTCTTAGTAAAAGTATCTCAGTGTGCTCTGGAAAAATGTCCCTACAACTTTAATGGCTCTCTCCCCATATTCCTTTGAAGACATTCCCCTTGGGAAGCTAAGACCAGTAAATACTCCCAACCCAGATTTGTCAGGATGTAATATTCTCTAAGTTACAATATTTCCATGGCTACCATGCATACCACCTGTTAAGGACACCGTGACATCAAAGATCACTGGTCTAGAATGCCTGTTTTTCTCTGATATGGTTTTAATACACCCACGGGCCTGTACGTGCTTAGCCACTTTGATAAGTTTGTTGATGGTAACTTTTTGCTTGCATGAGTAAGTTTTCAGTCTGTGTCTAATGGTTGATATTGGACAGGTGGTGGTGTCTACATGTGTGAAATCTTGCTTTCACATTTGTACTCAAAAGGATCCAGCTCCTGCTTTGTAAAATGGAGTCACCCAGGGCAAAGCAAGCCTGAAAACCTCTGTTTCCCACAATTATCTGCACTGTTTCACAGGGCAGTAACTTGAAGCAGGGTACACAGTCTGATCTCCACGGCAGCTTTGTGTGTTCTTTAGTCTGCCTCACATAATGTTCCAACTGTTTCTGAGTGGGCACATCTTAGCCTATGCCTATAGCTTTTCTGACCCCCAAGGTTGGCTGTGACCTCAAGAAGGTTATTCTTAGCTGCCTCTTTCATGGATTCTCATTGTTAAGCAGCCTGGTAGCTTCATTATTTTGCTCATTGTAACTTCTACCATTTCTTCATTGTTCTTCAGCAAGATTTCCACTGGCTTTGGCAGTGTCCTTAGACATGGAACCCTCCATCATATGTTCTAAATAAAGTCAGTGTTCCCATGCACAGCAACAGAGCTCTTTGTCCTTATGGCCTTCCTGGGAAGAGCCTCAGTGTCACTACCCAGGAGCCAGGCTGGGATAGGGGATTATCTGGCTGCCTTTTTTTTTTTTCTTCCCTGTGTGACACTTCTCTTCTACTGAAATCCCTGGGGCTGGGCATGGTGGCACACGCCTTTAATCCCAGCACTTGGGAGGCAGAGGTAGGAGGATCGCCAAGAGTTGGAGGCCACCCTGAGACTACATAGTGAATTCCAGGTCAGCCTGAGCCAGAGTGAGACCCTACCTTGAAAACCACAAAAAAAGAAAAAAAAAAAAGAAAGAAAGAAAGAAAGAAAAAGAAATCCCTGGGAAAGGGTGGTCACTCCTAGGCTTGGTTTCCCATCCAGATGGGTAACCTCCACTCTTCTAAGCTGAAGCAGAGAAAAGGAAAGAAATTGGGTCTTTGAATTCTTTCTTACTGCACCTGAAGTGGAGGGGCCCATGAGTAAGGGATGAAATGGGAAAGAAGACTCGGGTTGTCAGCCACTCCTACATGGGAGAGCTGCTGCAGTGTGGAAGTGGAGAAGATGAAATGCCAGTGGTCTCTCCTCATATGAGACTATAGGGAGATCCAAGGGAAGAGTGAGCCCTCTCTTGGTTTAGACTGGATAAAGCTCTCACAGTAGTGTTTGCAAGGAGCTGTAAGAACAGAGAAAGACAGGTGTGGCTCAAAGGCTACAGACTTTCACTGTTCTTACTGGTGTCAGCAGTGCGAGGGGTAGCCCAACACAGCCATCAGCAGCCTGAGGAGTTCCCTCCCTTCTTAGGTAACCCCACTCAGATAAAGCCAGATCCAGATAAAGCTAGATCTTCAACTATGCCACAGAGAATTCAGGACAAAGTAGAATGAAGCGAAGTTAGTGAGTTCATTAAGTATTTAGGCAGAGGGTTGTATATATACATATACATATACATACATATATATCTTTATAAGTTACCTTCCTCAAAGAAAATAATTTGCAATACGGTTTAAAGATTAAACAAAGCTTAACATCCAAGCAAAGTTTAAAGTACAATCTTCTCTCCCCTCTTTTCTGATTTTCTGAGACAGGGTTTCATGTAGCCCAGACTAGCTTTGAACTTGCCATATAGCAGAGGATAACCTCCTACCTCCACCTTCCAAGTGCGGGTTATAAGAAGATACACCACTTGTCTAGCTGTATTTCTCTTATCTTAAAGAATTTCCTATTCTAAAAAAAAAGTAAGGTGGTTTTGTGAGGTGCATTGCTCAAAATTAGGAATGAGAGAGGAGTACTAACACAGTAAAACTCAGGGTTACAAACCTTGTAGGTGGAAGTAAGCCCAGTTCATTTGTTATTTCTGACATCACTTTTAATAGAGATAATATAATATTATATAATATAATATTAAAAAATATTTATTTATTTATTTATTTGCAGAGAGAGAGAGAAGAGAGACAAAGAGAAAAATAATGGGTGCACTAGGGTCTCCAGCCACTGCAAATGAACTTCAGGTGCGTGCATTCAGGTGCATCTGGTTTTAGGTGTGTACTGGGGAATTGAACCCTAACTGCTGAGCCTTCTCTCCAGTACTTTGTAGTCAATTTTGTCAGTTGTGTTGGAGATTTTTTTTTTTACCCTCCCTCAGTAAGAAGGGAAAATTGGATCCCAAGGTAAGGCCTTTCCCTGCTCATGCCCCCCTTAATTGTTCCCATCTCTCTATCCTGCCTCAGTAGGATTCAGGTGTCTTGAGTGGTTTATTTTCTGTATTTTGTGGCAGTTCCCATACTCATTCTTGTCTTCGATTTCTTCCCAATTAAGTGCTTATCTTGGAAGAGTGCTTCTTGAGCTCCTCGTTTTGTCATTCCAGAAGTCCCCAGGCCACACCTCTCACAGCATTGTTCAGATTATTTTCCCCTAGTTGGGAGATAATCCCATTTCTTTGTGAAGGGTCTTCACAGGTATCAATGTTAGAACTCAACCCATATTTGAGTCCTGGTGTCACCTTCTGGGGCTGCACCTCCACTGACTATCTGGTGTCCTAAACTTGCTTCACTGATGAGGTAGAAGAAGGACAAGGGTGGCTCAGATGTAGGACTAGACGTCTGCTTCCTTCTAAAGCCTCAGCCCAGTGAGGTGGTTAACAGTAGTGGTTCAGGTAGGTTGGACAGGGTCTAACCCTGACTTTGCCACTGGTTAGTTTTGAGTCCCTGACCAAGCCATCTCAATCTCTGGGCCTCCCTGCCCATGCCATAGGCAGGTGAAGAGGCAGATGTAGCAGACACTCTACTCCCTTCATCAATGGGGCAGAGGCTGAAAATGTCAGTTCCTCTGTCTAGAGCCAGTAGGTGGAGTGTAGACATTAATCCAGACTTCCTAATCCCGAATCTTTCTGGCAGTGTTTTGAAGACTGCTCTTTGGGCCCACATGAAGGATGACGACCCTAGAAAGTAGAAAGTTAGTGGCTGGCCTGACACCACAGCAATAGCTGTGACAACCGGTGTAATATTCTTTGTTAAAGGATATCAGAGGGGCTCTGAGTCTGTGGGGGTTGTGGGAATGTACAGCCTCCCGTTGGGAACATGTCCTTTAATGTAGAGGAGAGCTGAGAGATCCAGTGAGTCCAGGATGGTGGCAGTCAGCAGCCATGGAGACTGTCTGGTGTCATGTGCCAGTACCTGGACTATGGCATCAGAATAATTGAGCTCTTCTACATTCTAGCTGTGTGATTGCATTTTCTTGTGCCTCAAACTATCACCTGAGAAATAGGGATATCAAAGGATTTACTACTGAGCCTGGCTTGTGGAATAGCATTTCCTCTGTAAAATTTGCTTCGCATTTTGCGGTACCCAGGGTCAACTAGCATTGTCATGGCTGAGTGATTCTGTGACTAAGGCTACATTAAAGTGCCCACATCATTTACTCCATGTGCAATGCACACTGCCACATGTTACACTATCACAAGAAGCTTGTGAATCCAGGGTAATAAGGTGTTTTGAGAGAGATCATATTCACACACTCTTCCTAGCATATTTTCATAATTTTTCTCTTTAAATGTTAGTCTTGATAATAGTCACTTATTGTGCATAGCTTGTAAGTAAACTCAACTTTATTATAGATGTGGACTCATAGGAAAAACATGGTTCAGTAGTACCTGTGGTTTGAGGCATCCACTGGGGGCCTTAGGATGTATCCTCCATGAATACATTCCACTGACCTTACTGCATATGTTCATTGAGAGTCAGCTCCTCTGTCTAGCTGACCTCAGTTCACAATCAAATACTGGAGAAATATTGTGTATAGAGCCCATACCAGGCACTGAGGAGTCACTGGACAGGACAGACATGGCCAGTGTTCCCATGGAAGTGGCCAGGAAGCCAACAGAGACATTAAGTAAATAACAATGATGTAGTGAAGTGTTCAGTAGGGAAATAGGTACTGTAGACTTTTTTGCTAGGGGACCTCCTTCACATTCTGGGCCCGGCCTCCTGAGGCAGGGATGTTGATGCCGAAGGGGAGACTTGAGAGATGAATTGGTCTTGCAGCATGGAGGGAGTCTGGCTCCTAGGAAGCTCGCAGCCATGCCCAGGCAGAACTGGTACCGAGGCTACATTCAGCAGGAATGTGGAAGGCTCTCCAGCCCCAGCTGGGGTTTCTATCCTAAGAAAAGGGCTGGCACAGCAGGGGTGCTCTCCCAGGAGCCCCCACCAATGCAGTACACGTTCCACTCTTGGCAAAGTTCTCAATTGGTGGGTTTTCTGTCATTGCCCATAAAGCAGAGGCTTGGATTTTGTTTGTTTGTTTTGGGGGGATAAATGGCTGTTCCAACTGGCACTGCACTGAGTGGGGTATGTAGGTCAGGACGTTCCTTATTTGTGTGTTTTTTGGAGGCAGGTTGGCTGTTCTCTTGTCTTTAAACGGACTCTTCAGAGAGCTTATTATCTAAGCGGAGGAGCTAGTAAGCATCTGTCCAGGAAGTTCAGAAGGGCGCAGCAGTGGCATGGGGAGGTATGAAATCATATCAAGTGCAGCAATGCAGCAGCCCACCACCATCCCAAGACCCTGGGTTTCATCTTCTTTAGTCATTGGATACTATGGGAACCAGAGAAGCAAACAGCTTTTTTCAGTGGTGCTTACAGCTAAAGAACATAGAATCAGTCCCTCACATCTAGGAAGGATATGCCTTTGTAGTTATTTACAAAATATCCAAGTGGGTTCAGCCCACCTCCTCCTTAGGCTTGCCTCTGAGACCATCTAAAGACTCAGTGAGGTTGATAGAAAAGTGGATGCCTCCAAAGATCCAGGAATTAATGAACCAGTTCAACATACATTCATTGATCATTGAACAAACATATATTAATATTGAGAGGATGCTTCAGATGCTTCTCTGTGCCTCAGTTTCTTCATCTGTAAAGAGACTGTTAGGACATATCACAAGGAGTTGGCTTAAAGAGGAAAGAAGTTAATACAATAAGCTCCCCTTATTCATGACCTCACTTCCTGAGATCTTATTTACCCACAATCAAGCTCAGCTTGAAAATATTAACTGGAAAATTCAAGAAATAAATAATTTATGTTTTAATTTCATACCATTCTATAGTGTGATGAAATTCCATCTTCTCTTGCTCTGTCCCTTGTGGTGCATGAGTCATTCCTTGGGCTAATGTATCCACCCTGTATATACAACCTGCCTATTTGTCAGTTACCATCAAAGTTATCAGATCACTGTGGCACTATCACCCTGTTTGTATTCATATAACTTTTATTTTGTTTAATAATTGCCCCAATATGAAAGTATAATGATTTTAGCAATGTTGTTATGGTCATTGTTGTAATCGTTCTATCTCATTATGAGTAACTTACTGTACCTAAGTAATAACTCTAAGTTATGAAGTACGAAGTATGCATATGCAGGAACAAGCATGGTGTATATAAAGACTTTCAGTATTATCTGTGGATTTCATCCATTTGTCTAGTGGTTTGAACATATCCTATGGATAAAGGGGAATGACTGTGCATAAAAAATGCTTAGAACAGACTAAGAATACAGTAAGCTAAGTGAATGCTGCTGTTGTTGATCTTGTCATTCTTATGTTGTTGTTGCTCCTCACAGTGTTTTTTTCTTTTTGCTATAGCTGTTATTGTTGACCTGTGTCTTCTCCCACTCCTTGCCAATAATACTGTGAATCTGAGATGCATAGGAAGTGCTGTGGTTTGAGTCTTAAATGTCCTACAGCAAGCTCACATGTTCAAGGCTTAATCCTCAGAGCAGCAGTATGCAGAGTTGAGGTCTCTGAGAGGTGATTGGATCATGAAGCTCTCGCTTCATGAATGAATCACATTTGTGCATTCACAGGTTAATGGTTTTCAGAGGAGAGGCTTTGCTTTCTCTGTGCTTCCTGGCCACTATGAGGTGAGCAGCTTCACTCCACAAGAACTCTCGACTGTGATGTCCTGCCTTGCCACAGAGCTATAGAGATGAGAGCAAACATGCACGGGCAGAGACTTCTTAAACTGTGAGCCAAGGTAAATCCCTTTTTACATTGTTTTTCTTAGGCATTTTATCACAGTGATAGACAACTGATTAACATGGGAGGTTTACTGGCTTGATTCAGGTGCCCCCTATAAACTTCCGTGTTCTGAATGCTAGGTCCTCAACTGGGAGCAATGTGGGAATTGGAGCCTCCTAGAGGCAGTGTATTGTTGGGGTTAGGCTTATGGATGTTATAGCCAACTTTCCCTTGCCAAGGTTTGGCATACTCTCCTGCTGCTGTTGTCCACCTGATGCTGGCCAAAAGCTGATGGCCACCCTTTGGTTATGCCATCATTTCCCCCTGCTGTCATAGAGCTTCCTCTTGAGCCTGTAAGCTAAATTTAGCCTTTTCCTTCCACAGCTGCTCTTAGTCAGGTGTTCTCTGACAGCAAAGTGAAGCTGACTGCAACTGTAAAATTAGTCTAGAAGTAAGATCCTTGCTGCTAGACACCTATGTGGCTTTTAGCCTTTTGGAGCTGATTTTTGAGAGGAATATGGAAGGATTTGAAACCTGGGTCTAAGAGATGCCTTGCAGTGTTGAAAATACAACTTCATAGACCATTCTAGTCAGAGTTGAAACACCTGAATGCAGTAAGAACTATGGACTGTGACGTTTGGCTCATGAGGGTGAGGAAGAGCTTTACTTGGGACTAGGCTGGAAGCAGTTTTTTGTGTGAGGCTTGCTGTGCTCTGCCTGCCTATGGCCTGGAAACTATGCAGGATTGCATTTTGTAAAAATGGACTGGTGTGAGCAAAGGAATATGGCATAAAAAGAAATGAAAACTTTGGGCCAAAACTGCTATGCATTCAGCTGCAACAGTTTAGAGATTACAACCAGTGATATTCGCCAGCTTATCTGCATTGGAGCAACAGGAAGAATGTGGTCTCTTTTGAAGGGGCCTAAATGCTGAAGGAGCTTGCTGTTCTTCAAAGTCTGCTTTATTCCACCCCTCCCCCCGGATTAACAAATTGGTAGCCCACTTGGTTATTATGGAGTATAACAAATGCAAGAAAGAGAGGGTCATTGGATTTGCAACACAGTTGCAACAGTTTTGTATTTTGAAAATAGCATGGGCAGTGTCAAGCAGGCTTGTTGGATTACTTGCATGTAGGCCTGATGGAGTCATGTGGATGGACTGTGGGTTGCACTGGAAACCCAATGGAGATGACAGTAATATCAGATAGCTGCCAAGGAGAGCTGCTGGCACCAGATGAAGTTTTCCAGGACTGTGAGTAGCCTAGTTAGAGGAGTAGAATTAGAACTCGAGAGACTTGTTACTGGTCAGAATTATTGAATTTGGAGACTGGCTAGAGTTGTCTGACTTCAATCTACAGAGATTGATGTTTGCCCTATTTGTTTTAAATATTGTAGGTTGAATCTTTCTTTGCTATCCTCAATGCTATCTTTTACAGTGTGAATGCTTATTCTCTACCATTATGTTTTCTTTTTTTTTTTTTTTTTTGAATCATGGCTCACTTAAAAGACTTTGGACTATGGGGATATTTGAACATCATTGGGATTGATAAAAAAAAACTATGGGACTTTTAAAATTGGACTGAATGCACTGTAGTTTACACCATGTATGGTTGTCAGCTTGTGGGGGCTAGGGTAGAATGTAGTGGTCTGGTTCAGGTGTCCCCCATAGACTTATGTTTCCTGAATGCTAGGTCCTCAGCTGGTGGCAATTTGGGAATTGGAGCCTCCAGAAGGCAGTGTATTGTTGGAGTCAGGCTTATTGGTGTTATAGCCAACTTCCCCTTACCAGTGTTTGGCACATTCTCCTACTGCTGTTGTCCACCTGATGTTGGACAGGAGGTGATGTCCGCCCTCTGTTCATGCCATCATTTCCCCTCCATCATGGAGCTTACCCTTGAGTCTGTAAGCCAAAAAACTCTTTCCTTTCACAGTTGCTCTTGGTCAGGTGTTTTTTGCCAGCAGTGCTAACCTGACTGCAACAGGAGGGTTAGTAATCCTTATCTTATCTGCACAGGTCTAATCCTTGAGGGGCTGTAGATATATACAGACTACCTTCTCGGAGTCCATAGTGAAAACACCTTAAGCCTCTATCGCTAAGCCTAGAGGAGAAAGCAGGTCATTTACACCCTCAAATGGCATCCTGGTTCTTAGAGCTGCATGACCAGGGTAAGACTGTCTGAAGTCCCCAATGACCATCCGCAGAGAGACAGATACTGAGCCTGGCAACCATGAGAAGATAGATGCCTTGCTGTTAGAGGAAACAGAGGAAAAACTGAATTTACATTTGAGTTTCTAAATTCCCAACAGCAAATTTAATTTTGATTTATACACCAGAGCTCTTGTAATCAGGCTTAGCTCTTCTGTCTGACCCAGAACATTTTGATTCACAAATTGGAAAATAAATAGGTTTGCACGTCCTGGGACTGCCTTGCAAACCAGTCCAATAAATTCTTCGGCGGCAGCTCTCAGCTCTTAGCCAATTCCCCTCCATCTGGGCCGCTCTGCGGATGACAGGTGAATCAATCATGCTTCACAGAACTCCGTTCCTACAGCCACGTTCTGCTCGTTGGTCTCTTGAAAATAAGGACTTGCATATTTTGTTAAGACCAGGCAAGAAGGATACAGTCCATTTAGCAGATCAGCTTTGTTACTAGAATCTTCTCCTTCCCCGTGGTGCTGAGCCCTTCTCACCCACACTCTTGTCACACTGCCCTTCACTCTAACGTCTTGCAGCCTGACTCTTCCCGGCAGCTGATGACCGTACCCTGCTCTTCCAGCAGAGGCCTGCTTTGCAGTATTACTGGTGAGTGAAATCTACCTTGAAAGTTTTTTGTTTTTTTTTTTCCTTCCACACAACAGACTCAGTGGGTGACTTCCTGAATATTGGTAGAATACTCTCCTCTAAGTAATTCTCATGAACCAAGCTTCTTGGCATTTAGTGACTTAAAGGACCCTGGGAGGAGGGGCAATGCAGAGAACCACCTTGAAATGCAGCTTGAGCTCCTCCAGAGTCTCAGCACTAGCCTAGCATCACAGATGCATTATTGGCAAGCTGCTCATCCCCTGGGCTATGTGTACATAAAAAGCAAAAATCTTGGCTACCTTAGATTGAATAGTGTACTAGTTACTTTTGTGTAGCTGCAACTAAGATACCTGACAGAAATGACTTGAGGGAAGAAACATTTATTTTGATGTCAGTTTCAGAAAATTCACCCCATGGTTCCTTGGCCGCAACATCACGGCAGGGCAGCATGTGGAGGTGGCTGTGCAGCTCAGGGAGGACAGCAAGTTGGGGAGGCACGAGGACAGGGACCAGAAACCAGGTGAAAGCTTTCAAGGCATGTCTCCAATGACACACATCCTCCAACCAGACCCAATCTCCTAAATTCCACGTAGAAGTCTATGAGGGCATTTTGTATTGAACAGTTATAATAATGTTTCTCAAGAACTGATGTCCCTCCCAAACCTCAGAATGAGAACTTAGTTGCCAATAGCATTGTTATCGGCATCATTAGGGAGGACTAGGTTATCCTTGAGTGAGATGGGCCCTTCATCTAATCCGATGGGTATGTCCCAAAAGAGGGAGAAGAGACAGAGGCCGGCGCTCACGGGGAAGATGATGTGGAGGCAGACGAGGAGGACTGAAGCTAAACTCTGTGGAGCAGCAAAGCTGACTCTTGACTGCCAGGAGCTGGGACAGAGGCCTGGAACAGATTGTCTAAGGCCCACAACCGAAATCAAACTTGAGAACACTTTAATTTTCTGGCTTTCTGAACTGTGGGAGGATAAATCTCTCTTGTCTTAAGGCAATAGTTTATTGTTCTTTGGTGCAGCAGTCCTACAAAATAAATACGTGCTTTTGAGTGAGCAAGAATACAAGCATACGCTCATGTGGCTGAGGTTTCCCAACAGACACTGCTGCAGAATTCTTGGTCCTCTGCATCCCCTGCCGCAGATCCCCCGGGGCTGTCGAGGAAGCTGGGCTTTGACTAGGCTGGAGTTCCTCAAGTGGTAGCTTGCAATCCACTGGTGGGTTACAAAATAAACATGAAACTTCATGTATTACAAATAAAAAACCTCGGGTACCTGGGTGTGGTGGCATATGCCTGCAATCCACTTGGGAGGCTACGGTAGGACTATATACTGAGCCACTTAAAGTACAAAAGAATGAAATAGAAATCTGGAGAAAAATAAGAGAAAACAAAGCAATTGTTGTGCAGTATTTACTTTGAATATTCATATTTGTGGTGCTTTATATACATACTTAATAACATATAGGTGTAGTCAGAAAATAGGTGTGGTCAAAAAAAAAAAACCCTAGAAAATCCTATTTTAGGCAGAGCTTTTGTCATTTTATTTTCACAACAAACAGTTCATACTATGTAAAGTGACCAGTTTCTACAAATCTGAAAGCTACAGCTCAGAGCCCTTATGGATTATCTGAACTGGGATGAAACATGGAGTTGTCTTCTGTGTGTCCTTTCATCCAGTCCTTGCTGTTGCCCAGCTCTTAGACCTGAATTCAGACCAAACAAGCCTCAGGCTCAGGAATGGACACAGAGGAGGCACCATGCTGGGATTTGGTTTTGGTTTTTCATGTGGTGCTTCACTGAATTTTACATCCCAAGCACTTATCTTTAATTATTTTATTTTGAGAAATGGTCTTCTATGTACCCCAAGCTGGCCTTGAATTTATAGTCCTCTTGCCTCAGCCTTCTAAGTAGCTAGGACTCCAGATGACATTTCCCCCCAACTTCACCCATCCAGGTCAAGCTGTGCTCTTACCTCAGTTCCCCAAAGACTGACGCAGATGCCAACCAATGGCCAGAGCAGTTGGACAGCCTGCTGCCCACTAGCCCTAAAACCAAAATGACAGTTCCCTGATTAAAGAACATAGTTTGGGGCTGGAGAGATGGCTTAGCCATTAACATGCTTGTCTGAGAAGCCTAAGGACCCAAGCTCGACTCTCTAGGTCCCATATAAGCCAGATGCACATGGTGGCACATGCATCTGGAGTTTGTTTGCAGTGACTAGAGGTCCTAGCGTGCCCATTCTCTTTCTCCCTTCTTCCTTCCTCTTTATGTATGAAAGAAAGAAAGAGAGAGAGAGAGGAAAGAACATAGTTTTACCACAGAACCAAACTATGAGGAAAGTTGAAGAGGAGTCTTCAGCTGGCTTCTAGTCCTGGAGAGTGGCTTCCAGGCAGCCTCCCTTGAACCTTAATATAGGTTGATTTTTGCACTTAGTCAAAAGGAACATTGGCATGTCAAAAGAGAATCTCTGAAGAGACTACACCCATCCTAAACTCTGAGTCACCAATTGAGGGCATCCAGGCTGATGCCTCTGTGAAGATCATGCATTTATTTCTTATGATTACCAATAGCGGCCAGTCCACCTAGACAAAATATGTTCTAAAGGTAATTCTGAGACATTCATTCACAAGAATATTGTTTACTTGTCAAAGTGGAGTTTGGACATAGAACATTTGGACTAGAGGGACAGTGGACATTAGGAACAGGCCCCAGATCCTTGAACCCTGAGATCTATGAGGCTTCTCTTACCCTATGTCACAGCCATGAGCATGTGCAGACATCACCTATTTCACTGTGTGCCCAGAAGGACATAGAAATAGATGAGAACATGAGGGTCATGGCAGTAGAACCCCCTTTTTTTTATTGAGGCAGAAGATGGAAAAGGACCATTCAATGTTCACTCCAGGTAACTAGGCCTCTACTGGCTAAAAATGTCAGCCCTTGTGCACAAAGAGAGCTAACGCAGGCTCCACCCGCTTCCTGCCACGGCTGCGCAATGCTGGCTCTCTGCTTCATTCCCTTGGCAAAATCCCAATAGTCAAGCGATTCCCTTCTCCAAAAGCAGTAGGTGGAGGGCTAGCATCACCAGCCTGGCAAGGTGAGGTAGGGGCATTGCATGGCTTTTCCTGAGGAGACATGAACAAGTATCTGTTCATCCCAGACAGGTGAGTGATACCGACCCAAGTCTATCTTAAAGAACCAGTGGAATTTCTTGCAGCAGCATGGGTGAGGGGCTACTTAGAGGAACGTAGGCGACTCTCAGGCAGCTCTGACACTGAGAAGTCCGTCTCAGCTGGAGTGACAGCTCGTGAGAGCTGCGCCGCTTCATCCTCCTACACACTTTGCAGGCAGTTCCTCTGGAGACTGTTCTCTCCTCAGCTCACCGGGAGAAGCCTGGAAAATCATTTCCCTTTCTGCATCACTTGAACCTCATGTTTCATGAATTTCCTGAGCCTTACAAGTTTTGTTAGCTTCCTGAGTCTTATAAGCCTCTCTCCTTCCTGTAGGAGGGAATGTGTCAGTTTAGAAGAAATAGGTATACAACAGGGGCATACTTCTAAAAGTTCCATTACTGTGGTAGCTGGGATCAGATGCTCTCCCCCCCACCCACATTCATGTGTTTTGTTCTATGTCTTTTGTAAACAATTTTTATTTTTATTTTGTTTTATTTTATTTATTTGACAGAGAGAGAAAAAAAAAAAAAACAGGCAGAGAAAGAGAGAATGGAGGCACCAGGGCCTTAGGCCACTGAAAACAAACTCCAGACACATGTGCCCCCTGATACATCTGGCTTATGTGGATCCTGGGGAATTGAACCTGGGTCCTTTGGCTTTGTAGGCAAACGTCTTAACTGCCAAGCCATCCCTTCAGCCCCACTCATGTGTTTTGAATGCTTGGTTCCCAGCTTGCAGTAATTTGGGAGGTGGAGCCTTGCTCCAGATGGTAGGTTCCTGAGGTGAGAGGCTTAGGCTTAGCCAGCTCCCCCTTGCCAGAGCCTGGCTCACTCTCTTGCTGCTATCTTCTGCCTACTGTGGCAGAGGTGATGTTCAGCCCCTGCTTATGTCATGTTCTCTGCCATCCTGAAGCTTCCCCTTGACATGTAAGCAGAAATAAATCTTTCTTCCCATCATCTGCTTTGGGGTGGGTACTTTATCCTAGCAGGAAGAAGGCAACTACAATGACTTCTGTGTACATTGGCTTGAGACCTCCACTTTCGTCCAGAAGTATTAGGCTCAAGGGCATCAGAAAGAGACAGTGACTAAATGCTGCTGTACTACAAAGGGGTTCAATAGACCTCTGAAATCACTAATCTCTTCCAAGATGCCAAAATTTCTCTCTGGAACAATGCATCTCTACTTCACTTAATAGCTACAATAGCATGCCTGCATTCTCACGTGAGATGGACAAGGGAGGGATTTTCTAGGTGCTTTCTTTTGTTTATTCAATTCATTTTATCACTTTAATTTCACCTCTAGTAAAATGTTCAGATCTTAAGTGCATTCAGATGACTTGACAGGTATAACAGCTATGTAACCCACACTCCTACCACACTCTGGAACACTGCTATCACCCCAGAAAGTAACCTCATGTCCTCCTTTATGGAAGCATGATGGCTGTCAACTGAGTGCCTGGGTAACCACAAGTTCATGTGTTGAAACTTAATCCCTAAGAGGACCACATCAGGAAGCGATGCCAAGGAGGCGATTCAGTCCTGAGGGCTAGAGCACTTGGAGGCGTGATTGGTGCCTTTATAAGTGAGGCTCCACAGGCCCCTTCCCCTTCATTGTGTGACAGCTAAGGGTGCTGTCTGTGACCAGGAAACAGGCCCTCACCAGAAATGAATCTGTTGGTATTTTGGGAAGCACAAGTTTCTGTTGTGTTTGTAAGATACCCAGACAGTGATGTTCCATGGTGTGAAGCCCTAATGCATGACAACAATCATTGTCAATCACCAGAGGCTTGCCTGTCCTGCCACTTCCTATAATGAAACCACGCAGGAGGCTTTCTTCTATGCTGGCTTCTTTTGCTCGGCATATTTTGAGATTTATGCATGTTGTTAGGTATACTAAACATCTATCTGTTCCTCTTATTATTGAATGAGATTTCCTTGTATGGATATTTCAGAATTTGTTCAACTATCTGATAGACATTTCAATTATTTCTAGTTAAGGGCCATGATGTATAAAATGCTATGAATTTATGTGCATTTTTGTATGTAGGTATATATATACATATATATATTTGATTTGTCATGACAGAATATCTAGGAACGAAACTTGCTGGGATGGAGGAAGGAGATATATGTTCATTTTTTCTGAGGTAAGTGCAACAGACTGTTGTTTTATGTGAAAGTGTGTGTATGTGAGAGAGACAGAGTGCTCGAGAGAGAATGTGTGTGAGAGAGAGAGAGAAAGAGAGAAAACAGCATTGGCCTGGCAGGGCCTCCAGCCACTGAAATCAAATTCCAGATGTGTGTGCCCCTTGTGCACTTGTGCAACCGCCTGTGTCACATTGTGCGTCTGGCTTACATGGGACCTGGGGAGTTGAACATGACTCCCTAGGCTTAGCAGGCAAGTACCTTAACCGCTAAGCCATCTCTCTAGCCCTCAATTTTTTTTTTTTTGGTTTATTTTTATTTGGTTATTTGAAAGTGACAGACAGGGAGAGAAAGAGGCAGAGAGAGAGAGAGAGGAAGAAAATGGGTGCTCCAGGGCCTGCAGCCACTGCAAATGAACTCCAGATGCATGTGCCAACTTGTGCATCTAGCTTACATGGGTCCTGGGGAATCAAGCCTCAAACAGGGTCCTTAGGTTTCACAGACAAGCACTTAACCACTAAGCCATCTCTCCAGACCCCTCAATTTTTTTTTCACAATAAACTGTCAATAAATTGCTTGCTTACAGCATGAGAAACTAAGTTCTATCCCCAGAACCCATGTAAAAATGTTCTTATCATCTCAGCACTGGGGAGGCAGAGATAGCAGAAATGCTGGGACCCATTAGCCAGCAAGTCTAACCGAAGTGGTGAACTCCAAGTCAATGAGAGACCCTGTCTCAAAAAAGGCAGATATCATTCCTGCGGGACAATACTCAAGGTTGTCCTCTGGCCTGCACATGCACACACACTCAAACACAGACATATGTACACACATACATACAAATATTTTTTAAAAAGAAAAAAGAGGACTGGAGAGATGGCTTAGCAGTTAAAGTGCTTGCCTGCAAAGCCAAAGGACCCACGTTCAACTTCCCAGGACCCACATAAGCCAGATGCACAAGATGACACATGTGTCTGAAGTTTGTTTGTAGTGGCAGGAGACCCTGATGTGCCCATTCTCACTCTGTCTGCCCCTTTTCCTCTCTCCTTCCCTCTTTCTCTCTTGCAACAAGATAAATAAAAAATAAAATAAACTGTCAGATATCCAAAGAAAATTCATCATTTCACTTTTATATATCTGGGTGTAGGATTTTGAGGTAAATATTTTATTTACAAATTCAGTTTCTCTAGGAAATAAGGCAATAAGAATTATTCACTTCTTCTAAATTCTGTTTGATAGTTCTGTCTTTGAAAGAATTTATTCACTTCCTATATGATATTAAATGTGATGGAATAATTTTCCATAATATTATCTTATTATATTTATATGGTTTATTGTGATGGTTCCTATTAGATTTCTAAGATTAACATTTTTTCTTCTCTCTCTTCTTCAATTAACCTGGCTATAGAATTATCAATTTCATTCATATTTTTAGAAAATCAACTTTTGGTCTCATTTGATTTCCTCTATTGTTATTTTATATTTCATTATTTGATTTTGTTATCTTTTTCTTTCTGTTTAGTTAATCTGTACTTTCCCCCCAATTCCTTAAGAAACTATATTATCTCATTGATTGCAGTTTCCTCTTTTTCTCTCATAGTCATTTGATGTTATATGACCCTCTAAGCACAGCTTTAGTTTCATGCCACAGATATTAACATATTGCATTTTTGTTATTCATTTTAAATACTTCTCATTTATTTTTGTCTTTTACATATAGAATATGGCTCCATTTCCAAGCATTTGGAGATGTTTAGATATTTCTGTAGTTATCTCTCATTCTGTTGATGTCAGAGATGTTCCTTATGATTTCAATACTTTTAACTTTATTGAAAATATTTTAAAGTGTCTCTTTATATAACCCATGTATATGGGATTGGAATTGCCAATTAAGTTAGCTGACATTGTTATTCTATATCTCTGTTTCTCCTACTCAGTACTGAAGAGTACAAACATACCCGTTATTGTAGATTTGCCTCTCTCTTTCATAGTTTAGTCCTTTTTTCTGAATGTGTATTCATATTTTGATTAATAGCATTGAAAAATTATTTCTTATCATTTGAACTTGAAATGCCTTCCAGATGACATGAGCTAACACTTGGGCTTCGGTCTGTGGAGCTTGTGGATGGTGGTATAATCTATAGGAGGTGAGGCCTGGCTGGAAGTATAAGGTCACTGGGGACAAACCACTGAGAGCTACACACGTCTCTTCCTCCCTCTCTCCCTTTTCCTCTCCTCTCATGGACTAAAACCTTTGAAAATGAGCCATAAAAGCCTTTCTCATTACTTTTGTCTTGGATATTTTGTTACAGTAATGGAAAGCTGACTAATACTACCATAGACAAATGAGATTTTTAGATCTTATTGATGAGTTGACCATCTTATCATTACAATATGTTCTCTTTATGTGTGGTAATAGTGTTTTAAGTTTACTTTTGAACATATTAATATAAGCACTCAATTTTATATATAATTAATGAATGCAGGTTATATCATTTCCCTTTCTTTTGCTTTAAATTCCTCTGTGTATTTGTAAAGTATCTATCTAGTAAATAGAATATAAATAAACCTTGCCTTTTTATCCAATCTGACAAGCTATTTTTAATTGAAATGTTTGACCAATTTCAGTATTTGTTTTACACTTATACCATCTGTTCTATGGTCCTCCTCTTATTTTCTTCCTTCATTTGAATTAATTTAACAAGTTTTAGCAATCTATTATATAAAATATAATGACTAGAATTTCAGTAGTTATTCTGGAAATTAATATATGTTAATATTTCTTGTAGAGATGTAATAATTCCACAATATCCTTCCATTTACTTCCTTTTCAGCAGTAGGCTACTTTTTCTACATTTTAATTTTTTTTTACTTTGATTTTTTGAGGTAGGCTTTTTCTCTAGGACAGGAATTCACTATGTAGTCTCAGGATGGCCTTGAATTCATGGTCATCCTCCTACCTCTGCCTGCCAAGTGCTGGGATTAAAGGTGTGTGCCATCATGCCCACATTAATTTTTTTATTTATATGCATATGTGTGTGTGTGTATGCATGCTTACACACACACAAAAACACAAACCTACACTAGGGTCTCTTCCTACTGCAAATGAATACCTGCCCAGCTATATGTGAGTGAATGAGGAATTGAGCCCAGACAGACAGGCTTTGAAAGCACTTTTAACTGCTGAACCATCTCCCAAGCCCTCTCCCTACATTTTAAAAAGACTTTAGTCTACCCTGTATTTTCTAAGAGTGTGGGTGTGCGCGCACGTGCACGCATGTGTGTGTGGTGTGCATGTGTATGGGCCCATATGTGTATTGCACAGGCATGCATATGGAAACCTCAGGTGCTATCCGCGAGAGCATCATCTACCTTTTTGTGGAAAAACATTTCTCATTTGGCCAGGAGCTTATCAGTTAGGCTATATGGACTGGCCAGCGTGCTCTAAACTTCTACTTCTCTCTCTCCCCGTGCCGGGATTATGCCTGCTTACTGCCATGCCTGGCATTTCTATGTGGGCACTGCTCTGGAAACTGGGTCCTCATGTTTGTGAGCCAAGCACTGTATCTACTGAACTACTTCCCCCACCCAATATTTTTATACTCATAGCCTTTTTTAAAGAAATGAAGAAGCAGAAAATGTTATATCTATAATTCCACCTGTTTTTATTCTTTCATGTACGTTTGAGTTCCCATCTGGTTTAATTTTTCTTCAGGCAAATAAGCTTCTTTTAATCCTTATGGTAGTGTAGTATATTGACAAATTTCTTCAGCTTTTAATTAGTTTGAAAATATCTTGGTTTTGCTTTTTTTTTAAAGGATGTATTTTTCTGGAAATAAAACTTTAAGTTGTTTTTTTTTTTCCCCTCAGCACTTTAAAGTTGCTTTTTTTTTTTTGTTTGTTTGTAAAATGACTTTGTTAAGTAACTTTTCACTTAGAAAACCTGAAACATTTGTAAATATCATCACCAATATTTTAAATGTGCAGTGGTTATACAGATGGAAGACAAAAGTTAATAAGGCAATTTCTTTTATTCAATATTTTTATTGTTATTCTCATATATGCACCAGATATTTTTTTTCTTTGCGTTATTTGATGGTTTTCCCTCTGTCTTTGAGTAGTGGTTTGAACGTAAAATGTAACCTGTATCCTCAAGTGTGTGTGATAAGCCTCCTACTTGGTCCCCAGCTGATGGAGCTTTTGGAAGGTGAAGCCTTGCTGGAGGAGGTGTGTTATTAGTGGCATGCCTTGAGGTCCAGCCCACTGGTTGTTCAGAGCTGGTGCACTCTTGTCTCTTTCTCATTCTTTCTCCCTCTCTCCCTCCCTCCCTCTCTCTCTCTCTCTCTACCTGCTGCTGACATATGAAGATGAGAACCAGTTACCATGCTTTCTCCACCATGATGAAACTTCCTATTGAAACTATAAGCTTGCAATGAACCCTTTCCTCCCTTAAGCCACTTCTGGTTGGATGTTTTGTCCCAGCAAAGAGAAGGTAACTGTTATACTTTGGTATTCAAATTTTTACTGTGATAGCTCAAGATAGAGCATTTTGCTTATAATACTCAGGATTTGTTGAGCTTATTTATCTGGACTTCGTACTTGTTTCATCAGCTTGGAAAACAATTTTGTTATTATATTTTTAGTATTTTACTGACCTATTTCTTGTCTATTCTTCTGAGAATATTACATACATGTTAAAATTTTATATTAATTTATCTGTTTAGGGTCCCATCTAGTTACTTACTGTGTCTAAATTTTGTTATAAATCCTTGAATAAACTTGTAAAAGCATTTTAAGATTTCTTGTCTGTTTTCTGCTTCAGTTGACTCATTTTCTCCTCGTATTAGGCTGTATTTCCTAGTTCTTATTATGTAGTGATTCAATATTGCATGCTGTGAATTGTGGATGCAGTTTTGTAGAGGGTCTGATTATATTTTATCTTTAAGAGCAGTTAATTTTCTGGCCACACCTGTTGGTTTTAGTCTTGGGCACAATAGACTAGTAAAGCTCTTACTTCATGGTATGGCTTTCCTAAGGTCCTAACCGGATGATGTAAGAGCTTTTCTCTTCCCTAGAGAGTCGTAGCAGTTACCTTCTTGTTGCTATGACCAAATTCCTCACCAGAAGCAGCTTGTGGAAGGAAAGGGTTTATTTCAGCTTACAGTTTCAAGGGGAAGTTTCCCTGTGGCAGGAGAAGCATGGCAGAAGCAGACAGCTGGGCATCACATCTCTACAACAGCACCAGGGAGGCCATAGAGTGAGTGAGTCCCCTAGTACTGGCAAGAGAGACTGGACTACAAAATCACAAAGCTGAGCCCAGTGACACACCTCCTGCAGCAAGACTCCACCTCCCAAAGGCTCCAGCATTAAGCATGAAGCTTAATCACCACACATGAGGTTATGAGGGACATTTTGCATTCAAGCCACCACATAAGGTTTCGGACCACATGTGTTTTCAAGAACTGTGACATCTCTGGAATCCTCACCCACGTCTTAGCTCCCAATACCTGGTTTACACCTGTACTTATAGAGCTTAGTATTTTCCCACAGACACAGATTGCTAAGCTGTATCTCCCTGGGTAGTTTCCTCTTATTTGGTATATTTTCTCACAAATCCCAGCTATCCCATCAGCACCAGAGTAACATGTTTCTCTTACTCACTAAGAACACTGGTCTTGAGACCAATAAGGGGGACTTACTTCTCAAGGAGACACTGAGCATATGTCAAGCATGATTAAAACCCTGATAAAATCTGTCAGAATCACTACTAATGTTAATGGTAAGTTCTTTAGGTATTTATTACAAGCATCCCTTTTGCTGTTGCATTTCCCTTGTAAACAAGCAAAGGTGGTGGAGGATGGACCAATTTGACTCCCTAAATGACTCTCCCTTGATGCCTCAAGCAAAAGGACTGTCAGTCAAACCTGTAGCTGGACCAGCCTTATGTCAGTACCAGATGTTTAGAACATTCCACAAGCACCTGGAGAAAACTACCCAGTGGTTGCCACTGATTGCTATGGATTTTGAAGAGCCAGCTTCAACCATGACTGTTTCAGTTTGTATCAGACCTTTTGCTATCACAAGCCTGGTGAACCCTATAACTATTTCCACCTAGGCAGAGGGGGAACACTATCATGCACAGCTTAGCGGAGCTCCTGCTATGTATGACTGGTGCTAAAGAGGCAAGGAAGAGATTGCTAAAATACAAACCTTCATTTGCATGTGAGGTAGACTGAGATTGGTCCAAACACCCCTTCTGTGGCTATCTAAGTATGTCCCACTGTGATGCCTCCCTGGTTTTACAACATTAAGCCCCAACAAAGGCTCTCCCAAGGAGGAAGAAGTCTACTCTTAGTAGTGTGTATGTGCTAAGCTGTTAGCACGGAGAAAGGAGCAGAGGCAGTGAATGGGCCCCAATGGCAGAGACAGAAGAGCCGCAGCAGCAAGAACTGAACAATAGGCTTAGTTGCCAAAGTGAAAAAGCCACTGGCTGTTGGCACCTGAAGATGAGGGCACAAATAAGGGCAATGAGAGCAGGAAGATGACAAGAAAGGACAGGGGACTGAGGCTGAAGAAAGATAGAAGGCTGCGAAAAGCCAGAGAAGAGAAACTGCAGATTCTGGCTGCTGCAAGAGCCTCAGAGAACTGTCTAGTCTTTAGGGCCAGAGGTCTTGGGCCAGTGTTAAGGTCTGAAAAATCCCAATACCTAGACCTTCCCAGAAGCTAGCATACCAGCTGCAGGCAAGGGCTAAGGATTCCTCATTTCCTAGTTCTAGACAAGATCTATGACGTATAAGAAGCTAAGAGCCCCGTTTCGCAAGGGTTGCATGAGGACTGTAACACTTGTCCACCTGCTGCTGCTCCTGTCTAGCTGCCGCCGCCGTGCACTGCTGTCAGATGCTTAGAGAATACAACAGCTGCCAAAGACCAGCACTTGAAGAGCTTCTCCTCCCCACTGTTTCCATCCGGATAGAGCAAAAGGACCCTGTCAAGTGGACTGGCTGGTCAGTCTCGTTTTCAGCCCTTCTGCCATGCCACATTTATACTACTCGAGCAGAAACAGCATAACTGTGAAGCCACCACACGTGCTCTTTCCTGGTAGTTACAACCTGTCATAGTCAGCTCCATGCTGCTGGGATGAACCTCCAAAGCAAACGCAGTTTATAAGAGGAACAGAATTTATTTCAGGCTTACAGATCCAGGGAAAGTTCCATAAAGGTGAAAGAAGACAAGACCACCACCAGCATGACTGAAAGCAAGCACACTCTGGGGACCCCAGGCAGAGCTCAAGCACTCTGCATGCCTTAGGCTGGACTTCAGATCCACCCAAATAACACCTTAGGGCTGGAAGCCGGGCCCTGCCCACAGTGACACCTCCAGCCAGGTGGCTGGAGATCTAAGTTACAAGCTTTAGTAAAACCCCTGAATCTATTTATGGGCATCCATTCAAACTCCCACACAACCCCATACGGTCTGTTGTACAGTGACTGGCAACAGTTGCTCCACTTCCCCACGCCCAGTTTTGTATTTGCTTGTGGTAAGAAGGCAAGTCTAATATCCAATATTGCATCATGGACTAAACTGGGAACCTCTAGTAGTCCCTATTTTACAAGTGGGAGTAGGGCTTAGAAACCCCTCTACATTGCCTAGTCAAGGTCATTCAAGCTGTGTCAGGAGACTTAGATCCTGACTTCATCTCTGCTTATAGCTCTCTTGCTGAATCCTGCTCACCCCTCACCCCTGGTGAGCTCCTGGTGGAAATAAGGTCTCCACCCCACTGTGCATTCCTGTAAGTACCTTTCCTTCCTCTAGCCTTGTTATTCTTCCCTTTACCTTACATGTTGCATGACACATGGGGGTTCAGGCAGCGGGAGCCCCCACTCTGGTCTTGTGCTTGGCCTTCAGTCTTTTGGAGATCGTGGATAACAAATGTGCACATGGAGGAACTTTGAGCCTCGGTAAGCCTGGGTTGAAATCCATCCTCCACTTACTAGCTGCTTCGCCTTCAACAAGTTTTAACGTCCACATTCTCATTCAAACCCTCACCTTTTGTGGGGTTTGAAGTGATCACATGTTCACTGTTAAAATTATGCCTCTGTGGGGGTGTACTCTGTAAATAAGACCTAACCTCAAGGTATTGCTGTGAACTGGGGACCAGTGACTAGCAAATTCTCTCTCTCTCTTTCTCCGTCTCCACCCCCCCACCCCCCCCCCCGACACACATACATGGCAAGCTAGAGTTGTTTTATTTACTAAAGCACTTCAGGCAATAGTTATTGGTGTGTTCCAGGTGTTAATATCTCTGAATCACTCCACAGTTCTATAAATACCTTCCTTCCTCCAGCTATGCTATCTTCCCACCCCATCTCATGAAAATGTAAGTCAGCAATACAATTATAAATTTCTGGCTCACTAACTCTCTGTTCTATATTTATGGACGTACCAGGTAAGAGCACACACACCCAGGCAGTGTGGTGCTACGGGCTATGTGCCTCTGTGGTGCTCACTGCTCAAGCTTACCCTCAGAAGCAGCTCAGCTGAGAGGAACAGAGCCAGGCACCAAAGGCTGAAGGTACTCACCACTCTCAGCCCTTGAAGACTTTTTCTGTGGCTTGTCACAAACTAGTTTTCCCACCCTGGCAACAAGCTTTTATTTCAGCCTTTGGCACGTTACCTGTATCTCTTTTGCTTATTGAAGAAACCTTACTGCAATCAAGCAGCCATTTCAATCACTGCCCATGGCTCTTTTCAAGTGAGGATGTATACCTTCAGCAGAGTCTGGTCTTTTGCACATGAATGAACACTTAGGATCTACATAGAGCTAAATCTGTCACCAGTCCCATTGTTTTGTTTTAAAACTTCACATGAAAATGAAGAAAAGTAACTAGGATGGAAAAAGCCAGCATTTCTGACAAAACATGGGATTGATTGTCTTCAAATAACATAATGATTTAGTCTTTGTTACTTCACTTTCTTAGAAAGACAGAACTGTCAGCCAGTAAAGAAAGTTGTGGAGACAAGTAGCCCAACTGAGGAAGGCCATTACCCATGGGGCTGGGAAACTAGGCATGGTTCACATCCACTGTCACCCTCGCTAGCTCCAGACATAGGCATGTGAACCAGCTCCTCTACTCCTGTCTCCTCACCTACATTGTGTGGACTAGAAGGCTGCCTGTCTAGTTACCTTTTCCTTTTCATTGCTGGGACAAAGCACCTTACCGAAAGTCACTGATGGGAGGAAAGGTGTTTTGTTTTGTTTTGGCTTATCATCTCAAGGGGAAGCTTCATGATGTAGGGGAAAGCACTTCTGGGCAGAGGCTGGGCATCACCTCTTCTGCAGTGGTATCTCAATGATCCTGGGGCATCCACTGCAACCCAAAATTCATCCTCATGGCTCCATCAGGGCCCCACACAGGGACTCCTACAACCTTACCTTGTCTCACGTTGCCCAGTGGCCATACTCAACAAAACCACATTCTACATCCAGTGGACCTTTATTTCCTGCATTCATTATACTCTCACAGTACTATATAGGTGACCAGATTATTAATCCCTGGGGGAATAAAGCCAGCTTTGAAGCTTGAGGACCTTCTAGTAGATATCAGGCAAAGGACAAGTAGTGGTGATCTTAGACACAGCCCAGGGCTCAGCCCCTTCAGAGAAATAAGAGTCCTACCCAACCAGCTTGTGCCACGACAGTCTTCAAAGCTTGCATGGGGAAGATGTGGTCCCAGTCGGCTTCCCTGTTGAGTCTGGGACTCTAGAACTCTATGCCTGACTGGCCAATATAAAATGCCTCGAGGTTACTAGGATATGATTTCTTATAGGCAAGAGCTATGTCTTTCCATTCAGTGATTTGTACCTGCAGAAAATTCTAAGCAAGGCCATATAACATGGCAGGCACTGAGCTAGGTGAGCAGAACAAACAGCCCCTTCTTTTTGGGCTGTGTGTCCAGAGAAGAATGAAGGAGCACTGACAGGCAAGCATCATATGGACGTCCTAGACACAGGGTGTGAGCACTATTGACTGAAATGGCTTGTGAGGCAGCAGTGACAGCCACATTTGGAGCAGGGTGTGTGGCCTGGAGGTACACGTTCTAAACACACTCATTCATCTTTGCAACTGTAACAAGGAACTGTTATCCACTAGGTTTCAATACCTTAGAGAGCCTTTAGGATGACTGAAGCCCAGTCCCCACCCCTAGACTATCTGCATTACTGGATCTGGGGGTGGGGCTTGAGCATGAAAATTGCACCTTCCGATTCTAGATGGGTCTTGAAAGCAGCTCCAAACAACTGTTCCAATACTGAGGATAGAAGGTGAGTGGCTGAAGGCCTGCGTGTGACCTGAGCAACAGGCTGGCTCTCCAGCTCCTCTAAGCTCGGCAATGGCTTCCTGAGGGGCACCAGCTGGGGACAAGCTCAAAGGTCAGAGAGAGGACAATTGAAGACTATGGCAGGAGGAGGAAAGGTCATGTTTTGTTTTGTTTTTCCCAAGATAGGGTCTCACTCTAGCCCAGGCTGACTTAGAATTCACTCCATAGTCTCAGGGTGGCCTCGAACTCATGGCGATCCTCCTACCTCTGCGATGCTGGGATTAAAAGCATGTGACACCATGCCCAGCTGGCTCTGAGTTTTTGAACTTTCCCATTTTGAACAAATTTCTCAGGTGGGTCTTGCTTGGATCCTAAAGGACCAGATAGATTAGAAACCAGATATGTTCTTTCACCCCAAGTGCTGAATTTGCTGAACTGACTAACCTGAGGAGTCTCACTGTAGAACTCCAGAAGCCCTGAAGCACCCTAATTCTAGGAAACAAGAGGCTGGGCTCCAGAGCCCTGAGCAATGCTGCAGAAGGAATGAGTGAATGAGCTCAGGCCTCTGGGGAAGGCAGGCCGGAAGGTACTGTCTGCCAGATGCGTTTTCCTCTAGAGCACCTCTCTAAAGATCCAGACTGTTCCCATGGTAATTTGAGCCAAATGGAGGGGGAAGTAGCTCATCATCGCATGGTCAGTTAGACATAAATGTGATTTTTACATAATTTCTTTTCACTACATCTGTTACCAAAGATCACACCCACCTCCGGAGTGCACATTGCTATTTTTTAAAGTGAAAATTGTGGGAAAGGGCACCTTTATCAAAATATCAAAATTACCCCCTTTCTTTTTCTCTCACTCTCTCTCCCTCTGCTTTGAAACCATCAAATTGATTCAGCTCAAAGCTAAATATAGGGATGACTAACAATGATTTCCACAAGAGCCTTAGAAATTGCTTGTAAGCGAGCAAACGGAAAATAGATTATCCAGCAACCACATCAACCAGCATTTGAGACAGAGGCCTAAATCCAACTGCTGAGCGGAAATGAAAAGTAATGTTCTTTGCCTGAGCCCAGCATCAGATCATGGCTGGAGCAGGAATCCCCTGGAGACTGGGCCACGCGCGGTCGTGGTTCCTGTTTGGAGGGGTTCCATGGGAGGGTCAATTCCACTGTGGGTCTTGGAGTGACTTTTCTAGAAATCAGATAGTTTATGAGTCATGGCTCTATTCATCATAGAAAATAAGACTGTCCACATCTCACACCCCTGAGGAAGCCTTGTAATGTTGGAAAAGGCAGGTCAAGGAGAGCAGAGGTGGGTGGGAAATGATGGTAAAGACACAAGGCCCAGAATCACCAACAGCTCTGTTGGTAGTAGAAGCACTTCAGAATCAAATTCCCTTACTGGCCTATGTGAGCCACCAGTGTTACTCAAGGCTAGCAGGCTGCTCTAGTAGCTACCGAAGGCCCGAGTGGGGGGGGACTCCTGCCCTCCACCATGTGTCCTGAAGGTCCTACACCCCACAAGTTTACAGATACACAGTTCAATGGAATATAATGACCACAGGGTTGTAAACTACTATTATAGTCCTTCTGTTTTCATGCAACTTCATAAGCAAAGGGATATATAAATAGCTTTGTTTCTGTTTTTCAAGGGAGGGACTCACTGTAGCCCAGCCTAATCTTTCAGGGTAGCATCAAACTCATGATGATCATCCTACTTCTGCCTTCCAAGTGCTGGGATTAAAGGCATGTGCCCCCATGCCCAGATTACTTTTATATTTTTAAATGACTATGAGAGGGGCTGAAGAGATGGATCAGCAGTTAAAGGTGCTTGCTTGCAAAGCCTAACAGTCTGGGTTTGACCAGAACCCATGTAAAGCCAGATGCACAAAGTGGTGCATGCATCTGGAGTTTGTTTGCAGTGGCAGAAGGCCCTGGCATGCCTATCCCTTCCCTCATTCTCCCCCTCTGTCTTCTCTGCTTATAAATAAGTAATTAATAAATACTTTTAAAATGACTGTGAAACATCAAAAGAAGAATAACATGTGAAAGCTACTAAGAGGTCAAATTTTAGGGTCCACAGTAAGGGTTCATGAGAACGTGGCCATGCTCACTCATTTGCATGGTTGTCTCAGTATACTCACCCGATAGCAGAGTTGGGTACTTACTAGGAGACCACGTGCCCTACTCACAGTTTTGGAAGCTGAAAGTCCATGGTCGATGGCCCATCTGTTTGGCCTCTAAGATTGGCCTTCTAGCTGAGTCATAACATGATGGGTGGCATTGTGACAGGAATATATGAAAATGTTCACATGGGGAAGACTCCCTATTTCTTTCACAACCTGCCCTCTTGTGAACTAACACACTTCTGTGAGAACTGCATTCATGCCCTCTAAAACTGGTGTCCCCATGATTTAATCACCTTCCAGTAGATAACATCTCTTGAAGATCCACCATCTCTCAATTTCATTACACAATCTCCCAGAACATGAACTTGGGGTTGCATTCAAACCACATTTCAACCATGGTGCCCACAAAGCCTGAATATGGACTGTGTGGACATTTTCATGTTTGCTGGCCTGAGGTCTCCCCTATATTCAGTGTACCTGGGACTCATATTTCCTATCCTAGGGCCACAAGTTTCTCCTGTCTACAGGGTCTGGGCTGCTGGGTATGGCTTCTCCAAGTTTTTTTTTTTTAATTTTTTTTATTAGTTTTCTATTCTGCAAGTACAAGCAGTTTGGTACCATCATTAGGTTCATCCAGGACCTAACCCCTCCCCATTGGCCCCTCCTTGTTGAGGTATATGGGTCGTGCATTGTGGGGTTAGCCCACAGTTATTGGTATGATAAATATCTCTGTATCTCATGACCCAACATGTGGCTCTGACATTCTTTCCACCCCCTCTTCCGCAAAATTTCCCTGAGCCATGTTGGGTTCATTTTTGGTCTGCTTCAGTGATGAGGTGTTGGGGGCTTCTGGGGCTCTGGCTCTCTGATTTGGTAGGCGTTGATTTTTCTCTGTGTTGATCTCCTTCCCCCTTGTGCTGGTATCCGGTTCATCAGGAAAACAGCACCCTTGCTTGTTTCACCAATTTTCCTTAGTTTCAGTCAGGGCCCTTTTGAGGTATGATGGGGTGGCTCTCTCCTTAGGATCTGCATCTATCTGAAAAAGAGAAGCAGATTCTCCAATGGAGAGTAAGTTAGCACCAAGTCACATGAGATAACCCTTACTTTCTTTATAGAGAGTTTAATAGGTGTAAGCCCTCATGTACCCCATGATTGATGGTAACTTGATATTGGAGAGTGGGCTTATGTTTGGATATGGTTATGACTTGTTTCCCAATTCCAGCTATGGGTCTCGTACCACTGAGGGGATCAGTTAGCCAAATCAAGAGCAGCTGGTTCCCCACCATGGCTTTGTGCCACTATTGCACTTGTGTGGGCATCACAACAGGTTATTTGCTGCTACATAGGTTGGACCATGAATTGCTTGGACAGATATTGGTCATTTCCCCCAGTCACCCATGTAGCACCTTCTGGCACTAGACACGCTGACTGTCTGGGGACTGACTCTCTCCTGGCTTCCAGCCATGCTGTTCCATTTTACGTGTCAGCTGCATATGGTGTCTTCAGCAATAGGGTCTTACCACTAACCTTTGGTGGGTCATCAAGTACTCTGACAGAAATCTTTCTTTTAGGAAGCCTTGTAGGTATGTCTGATCAAAAGCTCATTGTGGATGATAGCCACATGCTGGTACTAGGAGTTGCAGGTCAGTGCCTCCTAAGAATATGAAGGAAAAAGGTAACTAATATATAGGAGTTAGAGAGGTGAGAGAAAGAGAGAGAGAGGGAGAGGAAGGGAGGGAAGATGTAGAGGATTTAGGTTAGACTTGATCTTGCCCTCTCCAGTGTCATGTGGTTCAGCCATTTGGTCTACCTTTTAGGAAGTAGAATTTTATGGTACCATTGCCATTTGGGTCTAGATTAGTGCTTCCCACCCCTTCAATGCCCTCCTCTTCCTCCCCATCCCTCCTAGTGTCTAGTCCATGAAATGCTTGCTGGGTATGTAAGGTATCTTGGGTAGATTTAGTTTAGGTGCTGTAGATGAGTGAGACTATGTGGCGATTTTTTTTTCTTTTTCCCTGTGCTTCAGTAAGTTCACTTAGAAGGATCTGTTCCAGGTTCAACCATTTTTCCTCAAATTTCTTTGTGTCATTTTTTCTTACTGCTGTGTAGAATTCCATTGTGTAGATATACCACATCTTAGTTATCCATTCTTCTAGTGATGGATATCTGGGTTGATTCCAGCTCTTAGCTATTATGAATTGAGCTGCTATAAACATGGTTGAGCAAATCTCTCTGGCCTGTAGTTTGAAGGTTTTAGTGTAGATGCCCAGTAAGGTAAGAACTGGGTCTGTTGGTATCTCTATAGTCAGCTTTTTCAGGAGTCTCCAGATTGCTTTCCAAAGTGGTTGTACCATCCTACATTCCCACCAACAGTGGATGAGTGTTCCTGCTTCTCCACATCCTTGCCAGCATGTATTTTCGTTTGATTTTTTGATGTTTGCTAGTCTTATTGGGGTAAGATGGAATCTCATAGTTGTTTTAATTTCCATTTCTCTGATGATTAGGGATGATGAACATTTTCTTAAGTGTATAGTTTGCCATTTGTGTTTCTTCCTCTGTGAACTGCCTATTCATCTCTTTGCCCCATTTTGCGGGTGGGGTGTTTGTCTTCTTACTGTTTAGATTTTTGAGTTCTTTGTAGATTCTAGAGATTAGGCCTCTATCAGTTGGATAACCTGCAAATATTTTCTCCCATTCTGGCTTTGCTTATTGTATGCTTGTCTGTAAAGACACACTTCAATTTCATATGATCCCATTGGTTGAGTGACTGTTTAAGATTGTGAGCTACTGGGGTTTTGTTCAGGAAGTCTTTTTCCATTCCTATATCATGGAAGGTACTTCCTAAATTTTCTTCAAGTACTAGTTGAGTTTCTGGTCTTATATTAAGGTCTTTGATCCATTTGGATTTGAGTGTAGTGCATAGTGAAATTTGTGGATCAAGTTTCAGTTTCCTGCATGTGGCAGTTTGTTCAGCACCATTGGTTAAAGATGTTGTCTTTTTTAAGACCTCCTATGCTCCTGGATAGGTAGAATTAACATTGTGAAGATGATAATCCTACCAAAGTCAATATATAGATTTAATGCACTTCCAATTAAAATCCCTACAGTGTTCTTCACAGACATAGAAAAAATGATCTCAAATTTCATATGGAAAGGCCGAAGGCCTCGCATATCCAAACATATCCTCAGCAAAAGAAATATCTCTGGTGGCATAACCATGCCTTATCTAAAGCTATATTACAAAGCTATAGTAATGAAAACAGCATGGTACTGGCATAAATCAGGAGTTTAGACCAATGGAATAGACTTGAGGACCTGGACTTTGGGTCAAGCAACTATAGCTACTTGATATTCAACAAAGGCCTGAACAATATAGGCTTCTCCAAGTTTTTGTGGAGGGGAGCTAAGGGCTTACTGCTTCTAGCCAGCAAAGTGGAGTTCCCCCAGTATTTTTAGGCCCCTCAGTGTGGAAAGTGGGGATGGAGAGAGAAAAAAAGGAATATTTAGGTTGGGGACCCAAAACTGGCCCCTTTTGGCTACTATACTATGTATAGTAATATGAATAGTATGAAATATTAAGGAGTCCTTTTTTTTTTTGAGGCAGTCTCACTCCAGCCCAGATTGGCTTCAGATTCATAGTGATCTTCCTACTCCAGCCTCACATGTGCTGAGATTAGAGGCATGAACCACCATGCCTGCCATGAGTTGAAGTATTTCATGCTAACATTTGATTAAGCTGAAGAAGGTGGGTGTTTTGGTTTGAATGTGAAATCTCCCTCATTAAGACTTGTGTTTAACACTTGGTCCCCAATTGGTGGCACTAGAGGTTGTGGAATCTTTGGGGCATAGAGCCTGGCTGGCTTCAGAGATAGGTGAGTAGGGGCAGTCCCTAAAGGCTACAGCTGCCTCTGGCTCTGGTCTCATGTTCTCTGCTTCCTATTTGCTGCTGTGAGAAGCCCCTGCCACATGTGACCGCCGCCACGAACTCCATCAGGCCTTCTTCAGTGTGATGGACAAGCACCCTTCCCATCCATGAGCCCAAACCCTTCCTCCCTGAAGTCGCTTCTGCCAGCGATTATTTTCACAGCAATAAGAAAAGTAGTTAATGTTAATGTTATGGTTCATGAGATGTAACTTTTCTGTGCTCAGTAGCACTACACAATACACGAGGGTCTCCATTGGTGTTCATGACTGTAGTTCTCAACAAATGCAGTCCTGAGGGGAGGTCGCTAGAATACTTCATTAGATGAAGTGCTCTTCACCCGGAATCATCCATTTCAGTCAGGTATGTGCTACCACATTTATTTAATTCCACTTAGTGCTTGCAAACTAATGAACTTAAGTGTGAAAATAAAGAGCTTGGTTGTAGAAATGGTTCAAGGAAGATGTGTCTCTGTAAAACAATGCTATTGCCATAAGTGGGGGCAAGAGGTGTATGATGGTTCATCTTAGTTGTCAACTTGACAGGATTTAGAATCACCACAGTAACAAATTTCTGGGCATAGCTGTGAGAACATTTTTAGATTAGGTTTATTGAGATGGGAAGATCCACCCTAACTATGGACAGCACAATTGCATGAGCTGGGGTCCTGGGCTGTATAAAAAGAAGAGAGCTAGCCGAGTGCCAGCATGCATCACTCTTGACTTCCTGGTTGTAGATGCAATGTGACCAGCTGCTTCCTGCTCCCGCCACCATGCCTTGCCCACCATGATGAACTGTACTCTCAAACTGTCAGCCAAAATAAGCCTTTCCTTCCTTAAGTTGTCTTTGTCAGGTATTTTGTAACAGCAACAAAAAAGGTAACTGAGACAAAGATCATAAAGGATTCTTGTTTCATATAAGCCGATAACCTTTTGCTCTACTTTTAGAATCATAACAGCAATATTTAGGTTAACTGGGCTAAGGAATATGGCTCATCAGTTAATGGCACTTGCTTACAAAAGCCTACTGGCCTGGGTTCAATCCCCACTACCCATGTAAAGCCAGATGCACAAAGTGGCACATGCATCTGGAGATGGTTTGTAATGGCAGAAGGCCCTGGCATACATAATATATCTACTATCTATCTATCAATCATCTATTATATATAAAAAATAAAAAATATTTTTAAAACGTTTGGGTGAACTTATCTATGTCATGGAATAAGATGCAAAACACTGTATAAAATTATAAATATAAAACAGAAGATTCAAAGAGATCTGAGGTTCTGGGCTGTTGTGCCCTACATCCCCAAATGCTGTGGTGTGGCTAACTTTGGTGAGAGTTTTAGGAAGCAAAGTCCTGTGGAGTATTATAGAGAACTGCCCACGGCCAAGGAGAGGAAAGGCATTCTGAGAAGGCTTGTTTGCACCATACCGGGCTTTGCTAAGATTTATTTTGACGACAGTCAGAGGGTTCATGGGACAGAGTGTTGCAAAGTGCTATTGCCACTGGGCCAGTTGGCCTTGGCCTGTCATCCCAACTGTTGCAGAGGTTGAGGTAGGACTACGCAAGTTCAAGACTTGCCTGGGTGACAGAGTGAGTCACCAGCCTGGAAAAGGAAGCTGAGACTCAGAGATTCATCAACTTTCCCAACTCTTCATCTGAAAAAACAGGAAGCAGGATATCAATTGAATTCTGCAAACCACTGGCTCTGTGACAGAGTAGAGTATGTCTGGACCACAGGACATGTGCTGAGTGGGGCTTGGCTTTCCTTTCCTTAAGGACTGAGTTGTAATGGGTAAGGGACTTTAGGAAGTGTCAAGAGTGAAAAGCATGCTCTCCATCACCAGACTCATTCACCTTTCGTCTCATTAAGCACTTCCTCTAAAATCACACACCTTGCTAAAATGCAGAAAGAGAAAGTTGATAAATCAGAGAATTGCTAAGTAGCATGCAAGCTCTATTCAGAACTTTAAAAAAAAAAACTGACTCTTTCCCAGGGGCTGCAAGATGCTGCTTGTGAGCAGAGAGGTGGGAGTGACCTGAACACATGCCTAGGGAAGACAGGTGTGCTTCTGCAGAGGAGCTGCAAGAGTTCCCATAGCCCATTGTTCGCAGGGCTCTTCATGGGCCCCAGAACTGCTCTCTACCCACCTGTCTGACCATACCCTCCCTGCTGTGGGCATCTCAGCCTCCTGCCACGTGGAAGATACGTTTCCAACTCAGTGCCCACAAGGCCCTGGGATCTGCTCTTGACTTATCACCAGAGCTTTTCTGGAACACTCCAGCCTGCTCTTGCATACAGGCGTTGTCCTGGCTGTTCCCTCTGTCCATTGCACTCCTTTGGAGAGCTGATTCTATTATGTTGTCTACATCACAGTTCAGGCATTCCCTCGGCAGAGGCTCCTTCTCTCACCTACAAGGTTTGATTATACGTTGAAGCCAGTCCCCATGACAGTGACCTCTGGCTGTTCTCCAGAAGACATTAAAATTATTATTTTTTATTATCTTTCGGCCTGCAGGTTAACTTTCTGAGGAAGAGGCTCACCCTGCTCACTGAGTTTTTCAGAGTGTGCCTGGCTTTGGGGACAGAGTGAGCCACAGAGAGATTTTCTGAGCTAGCATGTCAGCTAGTATGAGAGGAAGACTTCTGTGTGCATCTTGATGGAGCTCAGACACCTGGGAACAGACTCTAGGTTCTTGGCCGCCCTCCCTATGGGGCTCCATGCTCAAGGTACCAGCAGAAGGGGTTCCTTGTATTTTTAATTGTTTTTCTTTTATTCTAAGGGACTGGACATCATCTTTAACTAAGTATATGTGTTGGTGACCTCCTACATGCTAGTTCACATTAGATAGCATGATATGACAGGGAAAGACAGTAGTCTTAATGAGGCAGAGGGCCTGAGTCCAGACCACAAGTCTACCATAGGTGTTGGGTGATATTACCATAGAGTCTGAGCCTTGGTGTCTTCTCTGGAAAATAGTTGAGTTATACAGATCCATGCTTATTTACTTTGATCCATGCTGCTCTCACTCTTGGTTGGAGAATCTGCTCTTTATAGATGGCAGTGAAGACCAGGGAGATTCAAGATCCATTAGTACAACAAGAAAAGAAAGCCAACTGCCTAGCACGAGACCAGTCATCTCTATCACATCAGCCAGAGCTCAGGAGACATTGAAGGGTAAGTGGCAGATCAAATATGAGTGCTGCTCTCACTGCTAACCTGAGAACCTCCCCAGGGAGATGGTGCTAGACACTGAAGAGACTCAAACATATCAAAGTAGATACTCAGAGGCTGCTGGGAGATAAACACTAAAGGACACATAACCTACCCTTCAAGGCTCAGGGAACGTTGCACAAGAGGGGGAAGAAAGGTTGTAAGAGCCACAGGAGTACCCTTAGGCATTGTTCCCCACCCTACAGAGACTGAATGGTGCATCATGACTCCACAGTTGAACACCAATAACCCCACTAAGGAGGGCCCTTAGTGGAAACGGATGTGGGAGAGGGAACATAAAAGTATAACTCAATGAGAATATGACCAGTACACAATATGTTCATACAGTAAAAGTTCATAATTAATTTAAAAATGGCAAAAATATCAATTTGATGAGGTTGCCCAAAGTTTGGCAAATGGGAATTGGCTGTGGCTTAAAAATAATCAAGCAATAGATCCTTAAAAGGCATCTATATGTTGCCCGGTATCAGCCACATGAATATAGATTGCATGGAAGTAAGAGTACTCACACAACCATGTGTATATAACAGCAGTGAAATGTGAGGAGAGTCAGCGTATTACATCATATCAGCTTCCTGATTGTGCTGCTGCCGTAGATCTCTGCAAGATATTATCACTGGGGGAGACTATAAAAAGATCTATGGAATCTCTATTGCTTATTCTCAGCATCTTAAAAGACTTTTAGAAATATTTTTACCTTTTGGGGGATGGGATGATGGCTCAGTGGTTAAAGCCGCTTGCTTGCAAAGCCTGTGAGCCAGGATTCAATTCACCAGCACCCATGGAAAGCCTGATGCAAAGTGGTGCAAACATCTGTAATCCCAGTGCTCTTGACAATGGAAGGTGGAGCCAGGAGAATCTGAAGCTCACATGCCAACTAGTCTCACGCTTATTTGCAATCTGGAAGTTTGCTTGCAGTGACAAGAGATCCTGTGCCAAAGAAAGCATAGCACATGTGGTGGTTTGATTCAGGTGTCCCCCATAAACTTAGGTGATCTGAATGCTGGGTTCCCAGCTGATGGAGATTTGGGAATTAATGCCTCCTGGAGGGAGTGTATTGTTGGGGGCAGGCTTATGGGCTTTATAGCCAGTTTCCCCATGCCAGTGTTGGGCACACCCTTCTGTTGCTGTGGTCCATCTTATGTTGGCCAGGGGGTGATGTCCACCCTCTGCTCATGCCATCGTTTTTCCCTGCCATCGTGGAGCTTCCCCTCGAGCCTGTAAGCCAAAATAAATCTCTTTTTCCCAGAAGCTGCTCTTGGTTGGGTGATTTCTAACAGCAATGCGAACCGGACTGCAACAGCACATATACCTCAAACTGGTCCTCTGACCATCACACACATGCTGGAGCATGTGCACATACACACATACATACATACATGTTTAAAGGAATACAGATACTTATGGGACAAAAGTATTCCCACATAAGTGTAGACATTTCTTTCCACATGTATTATCACAACTGTTTTCACTTCAAAGAGGCAGTTAGCTTGTTTGTCCCATTTTACAAGAGGACATAAGGCAAAAATGGCTAATGAAGGCAAGAAAGCATCACTCCCTTGATCCTATAACTAGCCACTGTCAATGCCAGGAACACACTGCAGATGAAGCATTATCCTCATTATACCTCTTTGGAAACTGAGTCTCAAGAATTAAGTCTCTTTCTTAAAAGGTTATATCCTTAGATGACAAAGCAGAGCTGTTTAGGTTATAAATTATAAAATTTAGCCCAAGCTGGATTAAAAGCAGCAGCAGCATTGGTTAAAGTAACTGAAAGTCTATGAGTTTTAGGTACAGTTCAACACAGGTGCCTAAAACCACATTGTCAGGATTCCACGACTCTTAGTTTTGACTGCATTTTCTCCTTCTGTGCTGGTTTTGCTCAAGGGCAGAATCCTCCTTCATGATAGCAATGGCCACTTAAGTTCCAGCAGCTTAACAACCCCATGAGAAGAGTCGCTCTTCCAATACCTCCAGAAATGCCCCAGATTGCCTGTTCTATCTTGAACCACTCCTCAATTCTTACTGGCCTAGTCTGGGTCCTCTACTAAGTCAGCTCACCATTATTATAGCAAACATCTAAGATGAATCAACTTATAAAGAGGAAAAGTTTGTTTTGGCTCACAGTTTTGGAGGTTTTAGTTGGGCCTGTTGCTTTGGGGCCATGGCAAGTGGTAAGAGTACACAGTAGAGGAAGTCTATTTGCCTCATAACAGTTGAAAATAAAATCAAGAAAGAGAAGGTGTTCAGCATTCCAGAATCCCCTCAAAGGCACATCTCTACTGATTCACAATCTCCCATTAGGTCTACCTCATGAAGGTTGCACCACCTCCCACTAACACCATGGACTGAGAGCCAAACCTTCACCAGCAGACCTCTAAAAGACACATAATCCACCCTCAACCACCTCTGAACTGAGAAGATTGTCCCCCACAACAAGGGCTAGTGACCCCACAAGGGATCCCAGGGTGACTGGAGGTCATACTACAAGGGGACAAAGTAGAGAGGCAGTTTCACACCTTCCTTGGACTTTGGGCACCTCTGTCATGTACTTCTTGCCACTTTTGCAGAGCCTAGGGGCTGCACAGAAATCCAAGAGTGGTGACTAGGGCTAGAATGCAAGACTGCTGTAGGAATCCAGCAGCTTGGACTTAAAGGATAATAAGAAGACAAATGGATTGATAAAGGCAAACAGCTTTACACTAAGAGGATTCTTTCCACTTACTGGTATCTCTGCCTCCTCAGGCAACACAGGCAGCTGCCAAGAGCCTACTGCATCCTCTCCAACTCCTCCTTCATCAGAACAAAGTCCTAACCATTGAGTAGTATTGCCACCTTACCAGGCGCATGGAACCCCACTATGAGAAGGAACATCACATCCCCGCTGGCTCTGCTTGTCCCGCGAACTGCCTTCCCCAGAGCTGGTGAGGAGCTGCTGTGGACCTCAGCCAAGTTCCCTAGGAACACTACTTATCAGTCACTCTCACTTTAATCACCTTCTCCAGCTGACACACTTCAAATTAATGAGGGATTTGTTCCTGTTCAACTAACTAGTTAGGGCAATGTGCTCACCCCCCACCCAAAAATGAATCTTCTAGGTAAAATAATGAACAAAAACATGTTTCTTTCTCCAACCTGCTCCTACTTTTAATGTTTTTGGCAGCTCTGAGCATACCCAGTATGTAAAAATCAGACACTTTAGTGTTTAGTAATTAGCCCAAACTAGCCCAGGAAGACTGAAGTTCGCTGGTGAAGAGAAGGGATACAAGACAGGCAGTGAGGGGTGGCAGTGGAGGCTTATAGGTAATGAGATTTTGAATTAACAACTTCCTGGGTTGGATTGCCAGGAGCCAAAGGTGCCCCTGGGTAGACTTGCTAAGATATTTCCGGAAAATGTAGGTTTATAACAAAAGGATTTTTTGTCAATCCCATGGTGCTATGGACTGAATGTTTGCATCCAAAATTCTGATGCCCACACTCTGGCTGGACTCCAATGCGATGGTATTAGGATCACTTTGGAAGGCAGCTGAATCACAAAGATGAGTTCACCAGAACCCCACAGGTCACCACCCTGAGTCTAAACTTCCCTTCTCCAGGACCATGAGGAATAAATTTCTGTTGTTATAAGCCATTTAGTCCCAAGATTTGTAGTAAAAGACCTTGACTGCTTCCTGGTGTGTGTGTGTGTGTGTGTGTGTGTGTGTGTGTGTGTGTGTGTGTGTGTGAGAGAGAGAGAGAGAGAGAGAGGGGGGGGGAGACTTGGAGACAGGAAGGATAGCTGGTTCCTGGCTACTGTCTGGAGCAGGTTCCTGGATATGGTTTGAGGGTCTGCAGCGCCCTGCCCATACCACTCTCATGGCACTTTCCTCACATGGCTAAAATGATTGTCTCATGTGTCTTTCTCTCACAAGATGTGGGCTCTTTGAGGAAGGGACTGCAGCTTTTCAACCTTACTCTGTGAATCTAATACTGTGCCTAGCACAAAGTAGGTGCTCAATATGCATGCTGAGCTGAACGGATGGAGCAATTTTATTCATATTTCATGCACTCAAGCAGACATACACAAAGTCAGATAACCCATGGCGCAGGTGTGTCCTCCGTGAAGGTGGAAGATAACTGCACCCTCTTATCCATCAAGGAAGGCTATCTGGCACAGCTGTATGCTGCCCCAGTTTGAGAGGGTTCTGGATACTTCTGCACAGCTAGTGAACAGTAGTGGGTTACCAGTCAGGCCTCTCTATCCCTGCCCTGCTTTCATCATTGGGCCGCAGCCTCACCATCCTTCAAGCCTAGCCTTCTGTACATGATTGCTCTTTCTCTTTTCTTTTTCTCTCTGAAGGTTCAAGAGCCCACCTTCAAAGGTCTAGCTTGTTGATCTCCACTCAGCAAGGATTGTCACTTCCAAATGTGAAGCCACCAGAAGGAGAATCAAGGGGCTGGGAATGAATGTATTTCTAACCATTCATTGCTACAATTTGGATCTGCAGTGTCCTCAGAGGCCATGTGTTAAGGCTTGTTCACTCTCCTGTGGTGCCTTTGGCAAGTAGTGGAACCTTTAGGAGGTGAGGCCTCATGGGAGGAAGTTAGGTTTTTGGTAGTATGTGTCTAAAGACACTGTTGGGGGCCCCTTCCTCCTCTTTCACTTCTCAGCTTTTAGGATGTGAGTGACTTTGCTCCATCACATCTCCTGCTGTGATGTACTGGCTGCTCTGTCACAGACTCCAAAGTGACAGAGTCAACTGGCCATGACTAACCCCCCTGAAACCATGAGCCAAAATCAACCTTTCCTCCTTCCTAATTGCATCAATTTTGTCAAAGTGGATTTTGTGCAGAACAAATGATCCACAATAAGCATGCTTTCAATTTTAAATAAGTATGTTCCTTACAAGTATAGCAAACAAAAGTAAAAGAAGAAATGGTACGTAGCAGTTAAGGATTAGAATACCAAGCCAGGAGATGAAACAAATCCAGCAGAAATGACTGAAGTAGGCCTGCTGATAAGTACATGCAAGCAGAGCAGAGCATCAAGCCAGGTAGTAAACAACATCTAGCAGAAATGATTGGCAAAGCCCCATAACAACGGTGATCTGGAGTCACTAACTGATCAAAGGTCCTGGACAGAGACAGCATCTTCCTCTCAGGTGAGGCTTCTAATTAGCAGTTCCCACCATAAGTATTTTATACCATGGGCTAAACAATAGTGACCTCTGATATATACTTGGTGATGTGGAGAGAAGCAGACAGTTTGGGAAATGGTTTACCTTTTAGCTGCTCTCAGGAGCTCAATGTTTCCAACCTTTAGGCTGCAAACATTCTTGGACCTTACCAGCACATGGCAAATTATCATATAACTTACAGTACATAGTGATGGAAAACGGACAGCCTTTCTACCTCACTATGACCTAGAGAGATCCCTGGACAAGCTGATGGGAGCACATTGAGCTCCTCAACCTTCAGGATAGAAAGTGGCAAGGTGGCAAGTTTTGGCCCAGGGCCAGGGCCAAGATGAGCAATCCCAAGCAAGACAAGCTTGAGAAAGCTACAAGCATAAGCCATTTCTAATTCTGAGATATACTAGCATCCCCATTGCCCTAGAAGGAAAGATAATCACTACCTGTTTATATCAAAAATGAAATAAAATGTTGAGCTGGCTAAAACTTTTACCTGGCCATGTGAGCCCTTTGAGATGGAGCTGCCTAATTTAACAAAGAAAAACATAGGCTGCCCACTAAAATTTAAATTTCAGATAAGTGAGGAAGCACTGAGTTTCATATAAGTTAGGAAGTACTTTAATATGTCTTGAATAATATTTGGAATTTATTTATAATAAAAAAGACTATTTGTTTTTCTGAAATCCACATGTAACTGAGCATCTGAGCTTTGTGTGGAATGCCTGCTTCGAAGGGTGAAGGCTACTGTTGCATCTCCACAGTGGGCTGTGTTCACAGGCAGGAGGGTGGAGAAGTGGAGGACTGCCACAGGGTTGACCCTGAGAGGCTACAGAGAATCTGAAGGGAAGGCCATGTTGATCATGGCTAGAGTGGATCCAGGGAATCCTTGAGATCAAAGGGACACTATGAAAACAAAATCACTCTTGACCAAATCACCCTCATCCCTAAGCTCACAGACTGGCAGCAGTCAATATTTCTCAGAAATAAGACTTTGGGGACAGGACATAAGAGCTCACAGGAGTGACACTGAGGCATGCATAGCACAGAATGGGCTAGAAGACCATCAGCTTCAGAGATGCCTGGTCTGGTCTTGAATGAGCCTGCTGGCTTCTCTGATTTTCACAGGCAAAATACTGCACTGGAGAGTCCTGAGCAGGAGGTAGACAGTGGGGGAAGAGAGGGCAGATTAAACAAAGATGTCCAGGGAAGAATAATCCAAAAGAGAATAGTGAGTGTTTGTTCAATAACATAGCTATCTTTTTTTTTAAATAACCCAATTGCGCTATCACCAAGGCAAAGATCTTTGTGAGGTAATCAGAATCCAGGGTGATGCCTGGTAAACTGAAGGTAATAGATGCTTTGGCAGTAAGCGCCAGGCACAGATCCAAATATTTCACCTCCATCAGTCATGCATTCCATGAGGAGGCACAATTTTGATCCCACTCTACCAATAAGGAAACTAAGATACTTACTCAAGAAACTGCAAGTTAGCAAGTGGCAGGGCTGGGATTCACATCCCGACAGTCTATATTCTTAAAGATCGCAAATGATTTTAGAATACTTAGAATCGAATGAAGAGAGTAGCATATTGCAACTATGAGATGTATCTAGTGTTTACCTAGCATGTGGTATGTCTAAATGGCTTCATCTGTACCAGGCAAGTTCATATGGACACACTCTTTCTTAGAGAGTTTAGGTGCTCTGTGAAAGGTCTCCCAGGTAGGAGATGCAAGAGCCAGGATGAGGATGCAGGTCTTTTCCAATACTAGCTCTCCCTGTGTACAAGCACTACCCTTCCAAGGCACATTTGCCCTTTGATGGAAGATCTATCAGCTTAAAAAGGAAACATCGAGAGTGGAAATTCTACAAGTAATTCCACTTGAGGAGGTTACCTATCGTACAAGCCTTCATGAAATGATAGCTCATAATGTGCTGTCTGGGTTTATGGAGGAATTTCTGCTTTGCTCTTTTTTTTCCCCTGTTTCACTTTTGTATGGACTGCATGCATGTGTGTATGTGTATGTGTACATGTGTGTACACGTGTTGTGCCTGTGGAAGCCAGAGGTTGACTACAGGTGTATGCTTTGATCATACAGGGACCCCATTTCTGTCCTCCTCCACAGGAGCACTGGCTTTACAAGTGACTACCACAAACACCCTGCGCTTATGTGGGTTCTGAACTCAGCCTCATACTTGCATAGGAAATGTGTTATCCACTGAGCCAACAACCCTGTTTTACTTTTTAAATTGATCCTTTAGTTTGAAAACCCAGTAAGGAGAGGGAAGTAATGCCACTGTTGTTCTTGAGTGGCAGCTTTTAGAGCTTGTTTTCTCTGGCCAAGCTGTGAACAGAAACCAAAGCCATTGTCTTTCCCTTGGAAACAGAGCCCAGCAAAATGGGCCTTATTGTGTTGCTGTTGATGAAAAGCTAGCAGAAGCCCTTGGAAATGTGAGTCAATACAGTGAGAGCAATGTGCACCCTTCTTGATATTTAAAAAGGACCACTTTGCAGAATGCAGGGATATGGAGACCCCAGGAGTTACTGACACTATGTATAATGCATGACTCAGCACATGGCAAGGGCTATGGTTGCAGGCCAGCTTGGGACATGGTCCTGTTCTCCTCCAATGACATCAGAAGGTTGGATGGCCAGAGAAAAATCACATGAACAGTCTCACCTCCATTTCCCGATTGGCCAAAATGGGACAAGTACACAGGATTAATGGAGTCTTGATTATAAATCTTGTCACACTTTGTGGCAATTTGATCATGCTTGAATTTTAACCTGTGGGTCTGTGACTGGCCAGCTGAGACTTAATGCCTAGAAGCCTCATGGGCCTATTATAAAATAGTGCTCAGAGCAAGTACACCTGAGTGTAACAAGCTCAGTCCCCTGAAGTCAGATACCAGTCATAGACACACATGCCCTCAGGTGAGGACTCCCCAGGTACTCCGCGGAGAGCTTTCATAATGGTGGAAAGGAACAGTACATCAGCAAACCCAGGAAGGCATGAGTCCTTCCTCTCAGCTGCTGCTCACTTGCTACTCTCCACTCCCTCCTCCCCCAGCATGCCCAGCCCTCAAAAACATGTTTGTTTTTCCTCAGATCTTTGGGTCCTTTGTTCTGAAGATCTCTGCCTCTGTCTATAGCACACCAGTGGGGTCAGGTTGGCATAGGTTGACATGATTTAAAGAAAAGAAAACAACCACAGATGTAAAACCACTGATTGCTATAAGCCTAAATCATGAAACAAACTAAATGAGGATTAGCTTCCTTCCTCCTTCCTCAGATGCAGTGGTCAGATGGGTGTGCTGGGACTTCCATGGGCATAATGAAGAAAGTGCTGATCTGATGCTGAGAAATAGTGTAACTCAGTTGGCATAAGATCAGTTTGTTCTAGCCCAGGGCAAGATGGTTCTCTCTTCAGGAGGGATGGAAGTGGGAAGGGGAGTAGGGTGACCTGGGATTAGAAGAGTGATGATTAGAAATATGAGTCTGAAAAGACTCCTTCCAACTGTTGATCCATTGATCTTTGGTCCAGAATGTTTCCTCTAGAAAAGTCACCCTACAAGAATATTCATTCCCTGGTGCCTGAAAACAGCCTGGTAGAGGCTGTTTGCTCTCTTCTAACACTGTGGAACACACACACACACACACACACACACACACACACACAGAGCCCCTGTTTTTCTAGCATTCTCCCTAATGTCACAACAAAGCAAACCTAGAAAGAATGAAACAGTTGAGCCTTTGAGATCTTGATTCCTTCTCCCTGAAGAGAAGTCTCAGCCCCTGTGCCAGAATGGGGTGCATTATGTCTACCCTCCAAATTCAAATGGCAACACCCAAACCCCATCCCTCAGCCTATGATGGCATTTTGAGATAAGCTCTTTAAAGAGGTGATTAAATTAAATTAAATTGTGAGTGGGACTAATCGAGCATCACTAGTATCTTTATAACAAAGGAACTTTGGGGCTGGAGAGATGGCTCGGTGTTTAAGGAGCTTGACTGCAAAGCCAAACTATGGGAAATGGATTCCTCAGTGGCCACATAGAACCAGATGCACAAAGTACTGCATGCATCTGGAGTTCATTTGCAGTGACTAGAGGCCCTGGCACACCCATTCTCTCTCTCTTTCTCTCTCTCTCTCTCTCTCCAAATAAATAAGTAAAATATTTTTTTTAATAAAAGGAAGTTTGAACCCAGAAATGCAAAGAGGAGAATGTCACATATACATGAAGTTGGTATCTACAAGCCAAGGAGAGAGAACTCAGAAGAAAACAGACATGCCAGCACCTGGATCTTGGATTTCCAGCCTTTGGAGCTGTGAGATTAACATGCATTGCTGGAGCCAGCCAGGCTGCTGTCTTGTCATGACAGTCTAACAAACTCATGATGCAGCTCCCATGTCTTGGCACAGAGACTGCTGGCTTCAGGGCAGGCAGCCCAGGATCCTTTCTCAATGTGCCCTTTGTGGCCCCTCTGACAGTCAGCTCCTTCTGCATCTTGCCTCTTCTGTGGCACTAGTAAGAACAAGAGGCCGATAGAGGTGGGCTCTGGGAAACCCAAACCCTAAGGGAGCAGCCTAGGAGTGTTCCGGATGGGCCCAGCTATGGGAGAGAACTTATGAGGAGTCAGAGCAGTTGCATACCTGTCACACAGAAGCCTGGCTGTGTGGGCTCCAGCCCTATGCTGTTACCAGGGACCCACTGTGAGTGGTCAGTCAGGGTGTTAGGAGGAGGCTGATGGCATGCCCACAGACGGGCTGACATATGCATGCCCACATTTGGGCACACATTTGTGAACCTGCCTTATCCTTGTCTAGGGTATATGTGGTTCCAAAGAGAACACCTCAGGGTCTGGAGCATTAGTTCCTGTTAGCGATGTCTTTCTGAAACAGATTCTGTCAGTGGACCATATGATCAGCACACAAAGGGCCAGAGACTCATCCTGGTTTCTGGAGCCAAAACAGGAATCTCAGGCTCAGACCAGGACAGAAGCAGACAGGGAATTCTCTTCACCGGAGCCTCATGCTCCAGTCTGTGTACAGTGAGAAGAGCTGTTACTTCCAGCTTGAAGAGTGCATCAATCCTTCGAACAGGAAATTGACCCTTCCAGACAGGCTCTGGGATGTGCTGTGATTACAGTGTTTGTCCCCTCTCAAACTCATGTTGAAACATACTCCCCATTTCGCAGGGACTCTGCTTGGCCACAGAAATCTCTGGCAGACCTGTGGTTCTGCCCTGACAAGAAAACCCTTGCGTTTGGGGCCTTCCTGTTCATTCTCTCCAGGCGTGCCTTCAACGTGGCCTCCTCCCTCTCTGAGCTCCTTGTGCTCATTAGGTGTGCTGCACAGGAGGACAAGTAGGTCAAGTATTAAAAAATAAGCAGAAAAGGAAAGAGGAAAAAATTCTCTAGAAAACACGCAAGTATTGTGTAAAGCTATTTTGAACTTGATGAGGTTTTGAAAGGGGAGAGTGTTGGGTGGCTGTCACTGTGACTTAAAAGTGAATTCCAGCCAAGGTCTGAGCCTTTCATCCATTGACCATGCCATCTCAGAACCTCCTAAAGTGATGATTCAGCCCAATGCAAGCACAGCCTCTAAGTCCAGGTTCTATACAATCTAGGCCACCTTGAGGATCCTCAGTTGAATGAGAACAATGCAATCCCGAGAACTCTTTGTCAGTCACAGAATGAGAGAAGTAAGTTTGATCAACTAGGTTTCTGGGAACTATGTGCCTCCCAGGGTTGATGGAGGCCAGTGGGCTGATGTAGCCAGGGGCATCTCAGGAAGTTAGAGCAGTGCAAAGAAACATCCTGACTCACTCTTCTGTGGCCTGTATCTACACCATGCTGAGCTGGAATCCTCACTGCTGAAAGAGGATATCAGAGGAGTAACGTGAGCAGCAGCATCAAGGAGACCGGTTCAGAGGTGGGCTGGCTGAAGGCAAGGCTCCCTGCAGGAAGAGGCTTTGAGCTAAGAGCTAACAGAGGGAGGAAGGCACTGAAGAGTGAGGTATGACCAAAGGACTCTGGGTGCACGAGTGGGCCCAGGCGCCAGGCATCCTGGGAGAGGAGGCGCTCCATGTGTCTGGTTACAGGGGCTGGGCTCTTGGCTTCCAGAGTAACCACACTGGAATGTTCCATGATGGTGCCAGGATCCACAGATACTCAGACATTATTTCATGCAAGCCTTTTTTTTTTTTTCTTTTTCAAAAAGGGAAGAAGGAAAAGAGAAAACAAAATTAGTGTTTAGCTGATATTCCTTGCCTGGGTTGTTTCCTTGGAAAGCAGCCTGTTTTGTCTCCCATGTCGTAACCTGACACCATATGCTCCTATTAGAAGCATAACTACAGCGAACCTTTTCTTCCTCTTCTTCTCCTTCTTCCTCCTCCTCCTTCTTATCCCCCCCTTCATATATGTGACATGGCATATGTGTGTATGGTATATGCACAAGTCTGTGCAGATACACTACGTAAGGTCAATGTTTAGCGTCTTCCTCTTCTTGCTCATCTGTGTATTTCCTTGGGACAGAGTTTCTCACTGGAGGTGCATTTTTGAAAAATTAGACTGGCTGACCAGTGATTCCCAGGAATTCTCTAGTCCTCTCCCCACAGGACTGGGGTTACAGGTATTCATGGTCATGCCCAATAGTTCATGTGAATGTTGGCAAATTGAACTCAGGGCAAATAAGATCCTCATAGTCCCTCATACTTGGGCAGCAAGTGTTCGTATCTGCTCCTTAGCCCCATGAAAATTGCTATGTATCATAATTTTCTATCAAAGCCATGTGTTGTGACTCTTATGAGAGAAAAAAATAGCATATAGTTAAAAGTTAAAGGCCAGGTGTGGTGGCGCACACCTTTAATCCCAGCACTTGTGAAGCAGAGGTAGGCAGATCACCATGAGTTTGAGGTCAGCCTAGGACTACAGAGTGAGTGTCAGGTCACTCTGGGCTAGAGTGAGATCCTACCTCACTCAAACAACAACAACAACAAAAAGTTAAAGTTTAGCCTGAGTCTTTAATCATTTTGAATCATAATAAAGGTGTATAGAAAGTCATCCACTATTACAGCAACACTGTACCTTAGAGTCAGAAATGGTGACGCATGTGTGCAATGCCAGCACTAAAGAGACTGAGGAAGGACTGTAATGAGTTTGAGGCTAGCCTGGGTTACATATGCTCAAGACCAACCTGGGATACAGAGAGAGATGCTACAAAGAGAATCCCTGTCTTAAGACAAAACCAAAATAAAAGAACCTTAAAGATGATTTAATGTAATGTAATTAATTATGTGAAATGTTTACATTTTCAAATATTCTAAGTAACCCCCATTTTACCTCACTCTAAAAAGATCTTTAGAACAGTTGCTTGCACACTGCCTGCGGGTTTATTGCAGTGGCTATAAAGTCTTCCAGCTGTCTGCTATTCTATTCAGGTTGACCTAGCTAAAATTAATGTGCTCTCAATAAAACCCATCAAATAAACTTGTAAGAACACTTATTATTTTCCCTTCTTAGCATTTACTTAGTAGGCTTTGGGGAGATGGCATGGGTAGCCAACATTTCTTTAAATTGCTGTCCAGGGGAAACTGAATTGGTAATTTCTTTTTCTCTCAACAAATGTTCCTATAACAGGCAGTGACCTTTAAAATCATTTCAGAGATGATTTCTTCCTAAAAGTAGCTCTTGTGTTCTTTAAACATTTGCATTTAACTGACTGGTGGAATGAGAAGCCTGACAGTTCAGTGGAGAAGACGAGCAGAGCCTGGAGTCATCTGTGATGGTGAAGAGTGGACAGTGGAAGAGGGGCAAGGCAGCAGGCCGCGGACACGCTGGGCAGGGGTGGGCAGTGGCGAGGAGCAAGGGCTCAAAGCCGGAGAATGGAGCCAGACAGAAGTTGAAGGTGACTGCTTGAGTTTGGTTGATTATAATGCCAATACCAGAGCATCTTCTTGTCCTTCTCTCCTCACGTCACGAGAAGAAATGCTCTGATTACCAGGGTCCTTCCTTCCTTGTTTTGCACGCTGGAGATCTTTGCATTTCTGTCATGGTAGCTCTAAGTAGATTCTTCAAACTGCTTCACTCTGACCTCCATCTTCTCTATGCCCACAAAATTGCCCTTGCCAATGATCACCCTCTAGGTTGGTCCAATGGTAATTTCTCAATGTTCCCTACATAGCTTTTCATAGCCTTTGACAGGGCCTGCCACTCTCCTTCCTAAAGTTTTCTCTCCTGCTTCTGGGTACTGACTCCTAGCACTTTTGCCATTCTGTCCCTCCTCTTCTGTCACCAGCAACTACCCCCACTACACAATATTGATATGCTGGGGTTCCTTGGGGTCCTGGGCTACCTCTTTTACTCATCCTTCTGTTGCTTTCTGAGAGAATTAACTGTCTTACTCAGAAGTACCAATGCATCTGGAGAGAACAGGAACAGGGGCAGATTCCCACTTTATGTTCGTTATTTATTTATTTATTTGAGAGCGACAGACATAGAGAGACAGATAGAGGGAGAGAGAGAGAATGGGCGCGCCAGGGCTTCCAGCCACTGCAAACGAATTCCAGATGCGTGCGCCCCCTTGTGCATCTGGCTAACGTGGGACCTGGGGAACTGAGCCTCAAACCGGGGTCCTTAGGCTTCACAGGCAAGCGCTTAACTGCTAAGCCATCTCTCCAGCCCCAGATTCACACTTTAAAAAATTAAATATCTAAAAAGACCAGGGAAAGCCCTTCTACCCCATGGCAACACCAGCAGTGACCAATGGCATCCCTATCCACACCAAAGAAACCTGCAGGCCAAATGTCTTGAAAGTTAGAAAGTCATTGGAACAAGATCCTGTGAAAGTGAGGAGGTAAGATACATATTAAATCTAAACAGGGACTTCCAGTTAAGATGGCAGAGTAGGCACCATGCCAAAGCAGCCTAGTGGGGGGAAAGACCAAAAAACCTCAGCAAAATACACACTTTTACTAAAAAGTGAGGTGTATAGGAAATTGAAATGGCAGTGGAGAAGTAGAAGAGATCCAGAGCATCCAGAGCTTGCACAGGCCAGCAAAAGTGGCCCCAGCAGCTCCACCAACCGCGGCAGTGACACACCAGAAAGCCGCCAGGCTCTGCTCGAGCCACAGGTAAAGCCAGGTACAGGGAGTTTCCATTCACACCAGAGCTCTCTGCAAACTCTAGAAATGTGAAGGGAGAGTGGCAGTGAACAATGGAAGAGCAAATCACAAGGTAAAAGAACATGCAGAACAGCGAGAGAACTAGAGAAACTGCGGCTCCCTCCCCTCCCCGACCCCCTGTGCCCGGCTCCAGAGAACAGAGCAGTGGTCCCGGGACCAGCCAGGCCAACTTGAGCCAACAGCGGGACCCAAGCAGGAGCAGAGTCCTGCAGCAACATCAGTGGCTTCGGCACCAGCAACAGCAGCCCCAGCGGTGGCGGATCCAGAAGCAGCAGCTTTAGCAGCAGCGGCGGCGGATCCAGCAGTGGCAGCTACAGCAGCAGCAGCAGCAGTGGATCCAGCAGTGGCAGCTACAGCAGCAGCAGTAGCGGCAGATCCAGCAGCAGCAGCTTCAGCAGCAGTTCCAGCAGTGGGGGTGCCAAACTGCAGGGCCACAGTTGTCAGGTTCAGTTTGCCACACAGGAAAAGCCAGTACCCAGCTCCAGAAATCAGAACAGCAGCCTGACGACCCAGGCAGCAACTTGACTGAGACCAAAATCATCCAAGGTATCTGGGATTGCACCAGGGAAGGGTCTCACTTGGTCGCAAGCTGACTTAGATCCCTCAACAGACCAGAAATCTTAACCTCTTTGTTGATAGAGGATCTGGTCATTATAATAACTCTCTTGCATACATACTCAGGGCTGTTTTTGATTGAATGTGTACAGTGTTTAGTTAAATTTTAGAATCTACCTGTATTTTATTCCACTCAGCCTGCTTGAATACTCCTATAGCAGGGAAACTCAACCCCTAAGAACATCTTTATAGATACTCTGAGTCTTAAGAGCCACACCTAACACCTTAAGCTCCTACCCTGAAAATATATTACATCAAATCAATTGATACAGCTAAGAATACCAAGCTAGCTAGAAAATCCAAGCATTAACTTAATCCAAAATGCAAAAATATATACATTATAAAACAAAAAACACTAAAAGCAAGATGATATAAATCCACCTAAAAGTATTAATGCATCAGAAATGTCCTCCAGTGAGAACGAGTTAGAGGAAATGCCTGAGAAAGAGTTCAAAAGAATGATTATAAATATGTTCAAAGAGGTCAAAGAACAAATCAAAAGAATCAAAGACGATATCAAAGAGGAAATCAAAGGAATCAAAGAAGGCACAGGACACCAATTTAATGAAATAAAGAAGGCAATACAAGACATAAATAAGGAAATAGAAATAATAAAGAAAAACCAGTCAGAATTACTAGCAATGAAGAATACAGTTAATGAAATAAAAAACTCTATAGAAAATCTCACCACTAGGATGGATGAGAGAGGACAAAAATATCTAAGCTAGAAGACCAGGTGGCAGATCTAATACACTCCAACAAAGAGAAAGACAAACTTATAGAAAAGTATGAGTGGGAATTTCAAGTTATTCGGGATACTATGAAAAGACCCAATATAAGAATTCAGGGCATAGTAGAAGGAGAAGAATTCCACTCCAAAGGCATAGTAGGCATCTTCAACAAAATCATAGAAGAAAATTTCCCACAAATTGGGAAAGAGGTGCCAATGCAGATACAGGAAGCCTTTAGAACCTCAGCCAGACAAAACCCGGAAAGAACCTCTCCTCGCCATATTATAATCAAACTTCCAAACACACACACCAAAGAAAAAATATTGAAAGCAGTTAGAGAGAAAAATCAAGTTACCTACAAAAGCAAGCCCATCAGGATTACAGCAGATTATTCAACACAAACTTTTAAAGCCAGAAGGGCTTGGAGTGATATATTCTAAGTTCTGAAAGATAACAACTGTCAACCAAGGTTACCTTATCCTGCAAAGTTATCCATTCAAATAGACGGAGAAATAAGGACATTACATGACAAAAGCAGGTTAAAGGAGTATTTGAAGACAAAACCAGCTCTACAGAAAATACTTGATAGAATCCTCCATGCTGAAGAAAAGGAAAAGCACACATATAAGGAACCTGGAAAAAACAAGCAATACTCAAATACTAGTTAACAGAAGAGAGGACAGGTAGAACCAGAACCACAAAAAAAAAAAAAAAAAATGGCAAACATAAATACATACCTTTCAATAATATCTCTTAATATCAACGGCCTCAATGCCCCAACAAAAAGACATAGGTTTGCAGACTGGGTTAAAAAGCAGGATCCTACAATTTGTTGTCTCCAAGAAACTCACCTTTCTACAAAGGATGGACATTATCTTAGGTTGGAAGACGGTGTTTCAAGCAAATGGGCCTAGAAAACAAGCAGGGGTTGCTATCCTAATATCAGACAAGGTAGACTTTAGTCCAACGTTAGCCAAGAAAGATAAGGAAGGTCACTTTATATTGATTAAGGGCACACTCCAAAAGGAGGACATTACAATCCTAAACATATATGCACCTAACATGGGGGCTCCCAAATTCGTCAGTCAAACAGTATTCGAACTAAGGTAACAGATAACACCAAACACACTGGTGGTGGGTGACTTTAACACCCCACTCTCATCAATTGACAGGTCATCCTGGGAAAAAATAAACAGAGAGGCATCTGGACTAAATGAGGTCATAGAAGGAATGGACCTAACAGATATATACAGGATATTTCATATAAATGCTGTAGAATATACATTCTTTTCAGCAGCACATGGAACATTCTCTAAAATAGACCATATATTAGGACACAAAGCAAATCTTAACAAATTCAGGAAAATTGAAATAATTGTTGCATTCTGTCTGACCACAATGGAATTAAACTACAAATCAGTCGCAACAAAGGCTATAGAGCATACACAAAATCATGGAAACTAAACAATACACTACTAAGTGATGAATGGGTCAATGAAGAAATCAAGAAGAAAATCAAAAAATTTATAGAATCAAACAATAATGAGAACACAACTTACCAAAATCTCTGGGACACAATGAAGGCAGTTCTAAGAGGTAAATTTATAGCCTTAAGTGCCTATATTAAGAAATTAGAAAGGTCGCAAGTAAACGACCTAATGCTTCACCTTAAAGCCTTGGAAAAAGAAGAACAAGGCAAACTAAAACTCAGTAGACGGGAAGAAATAATAAACATTAGGGCAGAAATTAATGAAATAGAAACAAAAAAAAAGACAATCTAAAGAATTAATGAAACAAAGAGTTGGTTCTTTGAAAGGATAAACAAGATCGATAAACCTTTAGCAAATCTGACCAAAAGAAAGAGAGAACAGACACAAATTATAAAATCAGAGATGAAAAAAGTAACATCACAACAGATTCCAGAGAAATTCAAAAAATCATAGGGACATACTATAGAAGCATAAACTCCACAAAGTATGAAAATCTGAAAAAAGTGAATGAGTTCCTTGATTTATATGACCTATCTAAATTAAACCAAGATGAGAATAATCACTTAAATAGACCTGTAACAAACATGGAGATCCAAATAGTTATCAATAATCTCCCAACTATAAAAAGCCCAGGCCCAGATGGATTCACTGCTGAATTTTACCAGACCTTCAAGGAAGAGCTAACACCATTGCTTCTTAAGCTTTTCCAGGAAATAGAAAAAGAAGAAATTCTACCAAACTCCTTCTCTGAAGCCAGCATCATCCTGATACCAAAACCAGGCAAAGAAAGAACAGAAAAAGAAAATTACTGACCAATCTGCCTCATAAATATAGATGCAAAAATTCTCAACAAAATATTGGCAAACAGAATACAAGAATATATCAAAAAGATCATTCACCCTGACCAAGTAGGTTTTATCCCAGAGATGCAGGGATGGTTCAATATACACAAATCTATAAATGTAATACATTATATAAACGGGTTGAAGGACAAAAATAACATGATCATCTCATTAGATACAGAGAAACGTTGGACAATATCCAACATCCCTTCATGATAAAAGTCCTACAGAGACTGGGAATAGATGGAACATATCTCAATATAATAAAAGCTATTTATGACAAGCCTACAGCCAACATATTACTAAATGGGGAAAAACTGGAAGCTTTTCCACTAAAATCAGGAACAAGACAAGGGTGTCCACTGTCCCTACTTTTATTTAATATAGTTTTGGAAGTCTTAGCCATAGCAATAAGGCAAGAGACACACATAAAAGGGATACATATTGGAAAGGAAGAGATCAAGTTATCATTATTTGCAGATGACATGATTCTATACATAAAGGACCCTAAAGACTCTACTAGCAAACTGTTAGAGCTGATCAAAGCCTACAGCCAAGTAGCAGGATACAAAATAAATACACAGAAATCAGTAGCCTTCGTATATGCTAACAACAAACACACAGAGGATGAAATCAGAGAATCACTCCCATTCACAATTGCATCAAAAATAAATAAATAAATAAATAAAGTACCTCTGAATAAACCTAGCAAAGGAAGTAAAGAATCTCTACAATGAGAACTTTAAAACACTCATGTGAGAAATTGCAGAAGACACTAGAAAGTGGAGAGACATCCCTTGTTCCTGGATTGGAAGAATCAATATTGTGAAAATGGCAATCTTACCTAAAGCAATCTACACATTTAATGCAATCCCTATCAAAATTCCAAAGGCTTTCTTCATGGAAATAGAAAAAACAATCCAAAAAATCTTTTGGAATCACAAAAAACCTCGAATATCTAAAATAATACTGAGCAACAAAAATAAGGCTGGTGGTATCACCATATCTGATTTTAACCTATACTACAAAGCCATAGTAACAAAAACAGTGTGGTACTGGCACAAAAACAGATATGTACATCAGTGGAACAGAATAGAGGACCCAGATGTAAGTCCAGGTAGCTATAGCCACCTGATATTCGATAAAAATGCCAAAAATACTCATTGGAGAAAAGACAGCCTCTTCAGCAAGTGGTGTTGTGAAAACTGGATATATATCTGCAGAAGGATGAAAATAGATTCTTCTCTCTCGCCATGCACAAGAATTAAGTCCAAATGGATTAAAGACCTTAATATCAGACCTGAAACTCTGAAACTGCTAGAGGAAAAAATAGGGGAAACCCTTGAACATATCGGTCTTGACAAAGACTTTCTGAATACAACCCCAATTGCTCAGGCAATAAAACCACAGATTAATCACTGGGACCTCATAAAATTACAAAGATTTTGTACTGCAAATGACACTGTGAATAAAGCAAAGAGGCAACCTACAGAATGGGAAAAAATCTTCGCCAGCTATATATCTGATAGAGGATTAATATCTAGGATATAGAAAGAACTCAAAAAGTTATATAATAAGGAATCAAACAAGCCAATCAAACCATGGGCTATGGAGCTAAATAGAGAGTTCTCAAAGGAAAAATATGAATGACATATAAGCATCTAAAAAGTGTTCTACATCACTAGTTATCAGGGAAATGCAGATTAAAACTACATTGAGATTCCATCTCACTCCTGTCAGTTTGGCTACCATCATGAAAACAAATGATCATAAATGTTGGTGGGGATGTGGACAAAGAGGAACCCTTCTACACTGCTGGTGGGAATGCAGTCTGGTCCAGCCATTGTGGAAATCAGTGTGGAGGTTCCTAAAACAGCTAGAGATTGATCTACCATATGACCCAGCTATAGCACTCCTAGGCATATATCCAAAGGACTCATCTCATTTCCTTAGAAGGACGTGCTCAACCTTGTTTATTGCTGCTCAATTTATAATAGCTGGGAAATGGAACCAGCCTAGATGTCCCTCAACTGATGAGTGGATAATGAAGATGTGGCACATTTTTACAATGGAGTTATACTCAGCAAAAAATGAAGAAAAATGAAGTTATGAAATTTGCAGAAAAATGGATGGACCTGGAAAGGGTTATACCAAGTGAGGTAACCCAGGCCCAGAAAGCCAAGTGCCACATGTTCTCCCTCATATGTGGATCCTAGCTACAGATGACTGGGTTTCTGTGTGAGAAGGAAAATACTTAGTAGCAGAGGCCAGTAAGTTAAAAAGGAGATATAAAGGGAAGAGAAAGGAATGGAGAAGGGTACTTAATAGGTTGGTATTGTATATATGTAAGTACAATGATTGAGATGGGAAGGTAATGTGATGGAGAATGAAATTTCAAAGGGGAAAGTGCGGTGGGGGAGAGAAGGTATTACCATGGGATATTTTTTATAATCATGGAAAATGTTAATAAAAATTGTGAAAAGAAAAAAATAAAAATAAAATTTAAAAAAATATCTAAACAGACTAACTGACTGCAATTATGATTTTTGTAGGAATCAGAGTCTCTAACTTAACAGACAAAATGTCCAGGATAAAATTTTAAAAATCACTGATAAAAAAGCATAACTCTCCCAGGCATGGTGATTTACACCTTTAATCCCAGCACTCAGTAGGCTAAGGTAGGAGGATCACTTTGAGTTTGAGGCCAGCCTGAGACAAGTAGTGAATTCTAGGTCATCCTGGGCTATAACAAGACCCTACCTTGAAAAACAAAAAAGAAATAAATAAGAATAACTGACAACTCAAATGAGCAAAGGCAAGCATCTGGTACTAACATAAAGGTAAGTTAGGTATCAGTATTATCAAAGACTTTAACTTTTTTACTTTTTATTTTTCACATATTTTTATCTGCAGTGTATGTGTATGTGAATATTCATATGTGTATGGGCACACATGTGCATGTGTATGTGCAGGTGGGAAAAGGTTGACATCAGGTGTCTTCCTCTAGTGCTCTCTTCTTATTCTCTGAGACAGGGTCTCTCCCTGAACCTTTTCTAATAGCAGCTAGTGAGCCCTGGGAAGCCAGGTCTCTGCCTCCCAGCTCTAGGATTATAGGTACTCATCACCATGCCTGACATTTTATGTGGGACTGAGGATCTGAACTCATGATCTCATGCTTGTGCTATAAGAATTTTACCCACTGAGCCATCTCATCAGCCTCCAGAAATTTTAAAGTAGCCATTATAAAATGGTTCAATAATCAATTATAAGGGCTGGAGGGATTGCTCAGTAGTTAAACACTTTCCTGCAAAGCCTAATGACCCAGGTTTGATTCCCCAGTACCCTTGTAAAGCCAGATGCACAGTGGCATGTACATCTGAAGTTCACTTGAAGCAACTGGAGGCCCTCACATGCCCATTCCTCAGACATCTTCTCTCTCCTATTCTCTCTGCTTGCAAATAAATAGATAAAATATGTTTAGAATACTCAATTATAAATTTTCTTTAAATGAGGACAAAATTTAAGATCTGAGCAAAGAAAAGATTATTTAAAAAATAAAATAAAAGAACCAAGTAGCTGGTGGCATATAATCCCAACTACTCAGGAGCCTAAGGTAATAAGAGCACAAATTCAAGGTCATCCTAAGCAACTTAGTGAGACTACTCAAAACCAAAAATATTTTTTAAAGTTTGGAACACAGCTCAGTGGTAGAGTACTTGCCTAGCATGCATGAGGACTGGGTTCAAATTGTTAGTACCAAAACTAAATAGATGATATATACATATAATATAGATAGATAGATAGATAGATAGATAGATAGATAGATAGATAGATAATGATTGACAGATAGACATAACAGACAAAGTGAAAATATAAAAATACTGTACAGAGTTATTTTTAAAATCTTATGGGCTTGATAGCAGCATGATGACAGAGGATATTATAAGTGAACTTGAGGACAGGCAATAAAATTCATCTAATCTGAAAACAAAATTGTACAGGTTACTTTCTTTTGCTGTGAACAAGTTTATAACCAGAAGAAGCAACTTAGGGAAAGAAACAATTTATTATGGCTTGCAGTTCCAGAGAGTAGAGTTTCTCATGGTGGGGAAAGCATGGCAGGAGTGGGCAGCTGGCATCATAATGAAGCATAGGAAGGAGAGAGAATAGCATGTGGGACCCAGTTATACCATCTCCAGCCCTGCCCCCTCCTCCCCAGTGATCCACTTCCCTCAACAAGGCTCCAGGTCCTAAAAGTTCCACAAGCATTCCAAACGGTGCCACTAACTAGGAGCCTGAAGGGGCACTTTATATTCAACCCACCATACAGTCAAAAAATTGAAAACAAGAAATGCCAGAGACTTGTGGCACAGTAAAAAGGCAGTGCCAATTAAGGTGTCACAATTATTATTGGTACTGTCATAAGGCATGTACATATATTGATACTTAATGTAGCCACTGCAAAAACTACATAAAGAGGTAGACTCTGAAAGACTAAATAAATCAAGCTGGGATTCTAAGCATTGGATTCTGAGCATATGAAATATGAGAAGGGTAAAGAGGGCAAGACTGGAAGAGTATTTAAAAATACAATGACTAGAGGAAAAAGGGAAAATACAATGACTGAGCAATGTTTGAATTTGGCAAAAGTCAGATATATTAAGTTGTATAAATGACCAAAAAGTATAAAACCAAAGCAATCCACAGCAAATGCATTAGAACTAACTTCTGAAAAATAAAGTCAAAGAAAAAGATGTTGGAATCAGAGGAAAAAAACACATTATGTTCAAGGAAACAGATGACAGTGAATCTTTCATAGAAAGTCAAGAAGGTCAGAGAGAAGAAGCACAGTTTTTAAGTATATAGAGGTAGTAGGAGACAACTAGAAATTATTTCAAATATATAAGAGGGGGAGGTAAACAAATAAAAGTATATGACTGAGAAATCAAACTGGAGCTGAGCTGGAAGCCTCCTCCCTGTTGACTAGCTGTCAGGATGCTGGAAAGAGCTACCCAGCCTGCTGAGAGAGAAAAGTCATCAATGGTCTTAACCTGCTATGGACCTTGCAAACTTTACAGCTGGCCAGCAAGGCCATTATGCCACCTGTTGCTATGGTGGCATGTCCACTATGGGGAAAACCAATTGCTCTCTGGTTGGACTTGCGGCTCGCTCCTCAAGAAGGAATTTCTGACTAGTACTGAAAACCTAATCAAAGGCCTATGGCCAGGGATGTCATAAGCCAAAAGGGGAGACACTACTACTGTTGTCTAGCTAAATGGATATATCATGCCCACCAAACTGACCTCCAAATACTTATGTTTATGCCTATATACTAATGCTACTCTTGCTTTTGGTTCAAGAAGCTTCTCTTTTCAGACGACAGTAACCACTGCAGTGGCTCAAAACTCACCTAAGTGGGCTGGAGAGATGGCTTAGCAGTTAAGCGCTTCCTGTGAAGCCTAAGGACTCCGGTTTGAGGCTCAATTCCCCAGGACCCACGTTAGCCAGATGCACAAGGGGGCACATGTGTCTGGAGTTCATTTGCAGTGGCTGGAAGCCCTGGCGTGCCCATTTTCTCTCTCCCTCTTTCTGTCATTCTCAAATAAATAAATAAATAAATAAGAAAATATGAACAAAAACATTTTTTAAAAAAACTTACCAAAGTGCTGAGAAGTGACAATGGAGTATTCAGCACTAAATGAGACATCTCTATCCTACCTTCCAAGGCTTAGGGCTTATTAAGGAAGAGGTGGCAGAAAGACTATAAGAGCCAAAAGAAGCGGAGGGGTGCTTACAATACTGTCTGCCATACACCACGTGGCTGTGGTATTCATGGCCTCACAGTAGCTGATGCTACGTGACAAGACCTGCATAATAGGAGGCGGGGAAAGATGACATCAAAATAGAAGAGAGACCAGTTGAAAAGAAGGGATTCAGTGGAGAGGGAATCATGAAGGGAAAAGGAAAGGTGGTGGGAGGAAACTATGATCATGATATACTGTCTATATGTATAGAAGTTGTAAACACAAAGTTTTAAAAATAGTAAAATATCTCAAAGTGGGAAAATGTATGAGAGGATTTTACAGGTCCTATGCAACTGCTATGCCATTTGCTATAAGGGATTTGAGTATTTTGAGTTTCGATATCCAAGGGGGTCATAGAACCATTTCTTTGAAAATATCTAGATAGTTGTATAGAATTGAATTAAAATAAAAAATGGTTCATCAAAAGTTGTGGGATATGGGCTGGACAGATGGCTTAACAGTTAAGGCACTTGCCTGCAAAGCCAAAGGACCCAGGTTCGATTCCCCAGGACCCACATAAGCCAGATGCACAAAGTGGCACATGCGTCTGGAGTTCATTTGCAGTGGCTGAAGGCTGTGGCATGCACATTCTCTCTCTCTCTCTGAAATGAATAAAGTTAATTTAAAACTTATTTTAAAATATCTCTTTTGGGCTGGAGAGATTACTTAGCAGTTAAGGTGCTTGCCTATAAAGCCAAAGGACCCAGATTTGATTCCCCAGGACCAATGTAAGCCAGATGCACAAAGTGGCACATGCGTCTGTAGTTTCATTTGCAGTGGCTGGCAGCCTGGTGCATCCATTCTCTTTTCCCCCCTCCCCTCAGCGCTCGCTCTCTCTCTCTCTCTCTCTCTCTCTCTCTCTCTCTCTCTCTCTCTCTCCCCCTCCCTCCTCCTCAAATAAATAAATAAAAATAAGAAAGTTGTGGGATATAGTTAAAACAGCATTATGAGAAAATTAATTGTGCTAAATATTACATTAAAGAATATTTCAAATCTAGAATATAATTTCCTACCCTAAGAAACTAGTAAGAGAAGAGAAAATTAACATAAAGAAAGCAAAAGAAATAAAACAACCAACATAAGAGTCTAAATAAGTGAAACTGGTAATAGGAAACAAAGGGAGAAGTAATAGAAAAATAAAAGCTGACTCTTACATACAATCAATAAAACTGGTAAGCCTCTAGGAAAAAGAGCAAAAATAAAGTGAGAAATGACACAATTCACCCATGTTGAGAATGAAGTAAGAGTATATTACTGGCAATAAAAACACAAGGGGCTATTATGAACAATATCAAACACATATATTTGACAACTTAGAAGAATTGGCTAATCCCTGTAAAACAACAAATCAGTATGTCAGCCAAAATGAAACACACAATACTCTTATAACCATCAAGAAAACTGAGTTAGTAAATAAAAATCTCCTTGAAATGAAATTTCTAGGCCCATAATGTTCACTGGAGTATTCTATCAAGCATTCAAACAATAATTAACAATTTTATGCAATCTCCTCCAGTTATAGGAACAGTCCCCAGGTTATTTTATGAAGCCAGTTTTCCCTTAATGTGAAAACCAGTATAAGAAAACTCCATACCAACAATTCTCTTGATGTCAGATTTTAAAATTCTCATCACATATTCACAAAACTCATCCAATAATACAGGAGACTGATGATATATACGCAAGTGGGATTTTTGCCAGATAGACAAGGTTGACTCAACATTCAAAAGTGTCATTCAGGAGCTGAGGGGATGGCTCAGCAGTTAAAGGCTCTTGCTTGCAAAGACTTCTGCCCTGGGTTCATTCCCCGGCACCCACATAAAGCCAGGTGTAGCATACATGTGTCTGGTGTTGGTTTGCAGTGGCAAGAGACATTGGTGCTCATGTACACACAAAAACACACACATGTGCAAACAAATAAATTTTTTAAAGTCATTCAAAAACTTAGCATAGAAATATCTATAATTTAAATCAACTAACACTAAAAATACTGTTTTAACACACCACCACTATTCATAAAAATTTTAACACACTAGAAATAACATTGCAGCTACCTTCTCCTTGCTGGAGCAAAATGCCTGACCAAAAGCAGCATATGGAGAAGGCAAAGGTCTATTTCAAGTTACAGGCTCAAGGTGAAATTTGCTCCTGGCAGGGACAATACGGAAGAGCAGAGGCTGGGCGTCACATCCTGTCACATCAGCTGGAGGTAGCAGCAAGAGGGAGAGCGCTTGTGAACACTCAGTAAGGCTGGACTAATAAACTTCAAGGTCCACCCCCAATGACGCTTCTCCCCTAGCAAGATTCCACTTGCCAAATCGCCACCAGCTGGGAAAGGGCATATAAAACACATGAGGCTGTGGGAGATATTTCACATTCAAACCACCACACAGAGGAATCATCTCCCTTACAAAACCTACCTACAAAGGGGAAATCATAAGTAATATCTTACTTACTGGAAAAATAGTGAATGCTTTCTTTTGAAAATCAGCAGCAAGGTAATGTCCATTCTTGTCAATCTCATTCAAAATAATGGTGAGACTTGTACTTATCTAAGTAGGGAAAATGAAAAAGCAAAGGCACATATGTCGGAACAAAGAAATAAAACTACATTTAGAGTTGATATGATTGTGTCCACAGAATGTCTCCACAAATCTGTGCAAAAGAACTTCTAAAGCTTATAAATGAATTCCACAATGCCACAGGATATAAAATTAATAAAAATGAATTACATTTCTATATCCTAGTCATGAAAACTATGATAAAAATATGGTCTCATTTGTAATCACTTCAAAGAAAATGAACTACTTGTGTCTACACTCTACAAAACATGTACAGAATTTCAGTACTGAAAAATCTAAGAGTAATGAAGGGAAAACATTTTAAAGGCTTAAATAAATGAGAAGTCATGCTCCAGCTGTCTTGATGATTAGGGGACTTGACACAGTAAACACATTAGTTACTTTGACTTGATCCATAAGTTTAAAGCAATTGCTTTCAAAATTTTATATAGACATATACAATCTTATTTTAAAATTTATATGGTGGGCTGGAGAGATTGCCCAGTGGTTAAGGCACTTGTCCGTAAAGCCTAACAACCTGGGTTCAGTTCCCTGGTACCCATGTGAAGCCAAATTTCAGAGTAGCACACTTGGGGTTTGCTTACAATGTCTAGAGTCCCTGGCACATCCACATTCGTTCCTTTTCTCTCTCTCTGTTCTTGCAAATAAATAAATAAAATAATGTCTTAAAAATTATATGGTAATGCATAGGCACTAGAACAGCGAAAATATGCCTGACAAAAGTAAAGAGGGAGGAGTTTCACATGCCCTCATTAGGACCTATCTGTAATTACAGTAACCAAGATAGCACTGCATTGACAGAGGACTGGGCCAGCAATCAATGGAACAATAACAAACTCAGCAATGGAGCCCATGTAAATATAACAAAGTGCAAAAGCGATTCAATAGAGAATTGCCTTCTCAACAAATGACGCTAGAACAACTTGACTTCATATAGGTTAAAAAGAAAGAAAGAAATGAAATGAAAGCTATAACACAAACCTTACATTTTATATGAGCTCAAAATGGATCATGGACTTTCATGTCAAATACAAAATTATATAATATATATATTATATAAAACCTTTATATAAAGGATATAAGATGGGGTGGAGACATGGCTCAGCAGTTAGGGTTCTTGCTGCAAAGGTTAATGACCTCGGTTTGATTCCCCAGTACCCACATAAAGCCAGACGCACAAAATGGCACATGTATCTAGAGTTTGATTGCAGTGGCTAGAGGCCCTGGCATACCCATTCTCTCTCTCTCTCCTTGAAAATAAATAAATAAATTTTTTTTAAATCAAAGGAATATAGGAGAAAAATTCAGAATGTAGGACTATTTGTTAGTTAACTTTCTATCTTCTAGCAAAATACCTGAGATAATAAGGAAAGGTTTATCTTGACTCATTGTTTTAGGGGTAGTAGCCTATGGCTGTTTGGTTTCATTATTTGACAGTCTGGCAGAATGTTGTTGCAGAGAGCACATGACATCAGCCAGGGTCCCAAATCCCCTCCAAGGCCACACCTCTAATGACCTAACTTCCTTCCTATGAGGAAACGGGTCTCACTTCCTAAAGGTTCCAGTAACTCCCAACATGTATGCCCTTCATTTTTCATTTATTCCTACTTAGGTCTAGAGACCTAGCCTCGACCATGTAAACCTTTGGGGGACATTTAAAACTTGACAAAAGTAAAAAAAAAAGTGAAAGTTCATAAGAACAGGATGAAAAATAAGCTACATACTGGGCATGGTGGTACACGCCTTTAATCCCTTCACTCAGGAGGCAGAGGTAGGAGGATCGCCATGAGTTCGAGGCCACCCTGAGACTCCATAGTGAATTTCAGGTCAGCTTGGGTTAGAGTGAGACTCTACCTCGAAAAACCAAAAAAAAAAAAAAAAAAAAAAAAAAGCTACAGACAGGAGAAAATATTTGCAAATCACATGGTAAACAAACAACTCGTCTCTAGAACATACAAAGGATACACAAAACTCAACAGTAATTAACAAAAATTTCAATCAGAAAATGGGAAAGGGCATGCATAGATATTTTATCAAAGAAGCTATACAGATGGTAAATAAGCATGGGAAAAGATGTCCAAATTAAACAACCATTAGAAAAGTCCAAATTGAAACCACAGTGAGATATCATTACACACATATCACAGAAGCTAGTAAGGGTGAGGAGAAACCTGGTCACTCATTTACTGCTGTTGGGAGTATAAGAGCCACAGCTCTTATCCTGCAAGTGCGAGAGCCTCATTTCAGACCCCAGCACTCATGTAAATGCCGGGCAGGCATAGAAGCCTGTTTATAATCCCAGAATTTGGGAGGCAAAGACAGAGAGGATCCCCTGGGCAAGCTGGCTGGCTGGACTAGATGAAGTGGCAAGCCCTGAGTTCAAGTGAGAGATGCTGTCTAATAAATAAGATGAAGAGCAATTAGGAAAGACACCCAGTGTCAACCTCTGGCTTCTGCATGCCCCTACATACATGTGCACTCACATGCATGCAAACATGCCTACACATACACATGCATGCTACATACACACACATGTAAAAAATCTTTAATGTAAGCATGTAGCTGTCATATAACTCAGCAATTATCCTGTCATCTTTTATCCCAATGAAATGAAACTTACGTTCACACAGAACATAAAAGTTTATAACAATTTGATTTACTATACTCTGGACAGTAATTTTTCCTGTTGTCCTTCAAAAGGTAATTGATTAAACTGTGGCATCCATGTACCATAGAATAGTACTCATAGCTAGAAGCAAACTATTGATTTTATACATATATATATATATGTATATATGTGTATATATATATATATATATATATATATATATATATATATATATCTTCAATGATTTAAAACAACCACCCACAGAGCCATATATATACTTTACATTTCACTTGTAAAGCATTTCTGAAATGAGCTCCTGCACCCCAAGCCCCAGTGGCTCAGGACCCACAAGGAGCTCTCTTCCTGATCAGAGGTCATACCTCTGCTATCCTCTGGCATCCCAATGTCCGGTGTCACAATATCCACATGGAGCACCTGCTTGCTCCCAAGGTCAGGGCCACAGCCCCTCTCTCCTGCACCCTAACTCCTAAAGTCCCAGGGTCAATGCAGAGCTTCCCACTCCTCAGGTCAGAAGTCATATCCCTGCTAATCCTCGCAACCCACCTTCCCCCTGTCTGCTAACCCTCAAAGTGACTCCTCATGAGTTCAGCGGCTGAGCCCATCCCTAGCCAAGCTGGGATATTTCAACTATCTCATCCATGCATCAGTACTAAGTGAACACAAGATGGAAATCCACGCATCTCCCAAGTGATAAAAATCCAGCCAAGGTAACAGCAAGCAGAGATCCAAATACCCACTCAACACAGGTGGACCAGACATGCAACCCATGTCACCAACTGTAAACCAACTCCAGATGTGCAGATAGGTACCAATGAAAACTGCAGGCAACATGAACAACCTATGCAACGGTCTCCTCCAAAACTTACCCATCCCCATAGTAATGGTCACTGATGAGAGCAACTTAGATGAAACTACAGACAAAGAATGCAAAAGAAGAATTACAAATGTGTTCAGAGAATTCAGAGAGGACGTGAATAAACTGCTGAATGAATTTGAAGAGGACAGGAATAAACTCCTCAATGAAATCCAAGAGCACACAAATAGCTAAATGCAATAAGGAAAGCAGTTCAAGATATGAAAATAGAATGCAATAAAGAGATAGAAATACTGAAGAAAACCCAAACTGAAATGAAGCTGGAAGTGAGAAATTCAATAAGGTAAATACAAAGCTCAGTGGGAAACCTCACTATTGAGTGGAATATGCAGAAGACAGAATACCAGGGTTTGGAAACAAGGTAGAGGTTTGGATCACTCACTAAAAGAAAATGATAAATTTTTAAAATGCAAGTGGGACTGGAAAGATTGCTTAGTGGTTAAGGTGCTTATTGGCAAAGCCAAAGGGCCTAGGTTTGATTATCCAGTTCATACATGAAGCCAAATGCACAGGTAACCCATGTATCTGGAGTTCCTTTGCAATGGCTGGAGGCCTGGTACACCTATTCTCTCTCTCTCTCTCCCTCTCCTTATCTCTCTCTCTCTCTCTCTCTCTCTCTCTCTCTCTCTCTCTCTCCCTCTTTCTCTATATCTTTCTTCCTCTTTCTTTCTCTCTCTCTCTCTCAAATAAATAAATACAATATTAAAATGCAAGTGGAACATGCAAGGTTTATGGAATATCACAAAAGAGCCATATCTTCAAAGTATGGGCACAGAAGAAGGATTCTATACCTAAGACATAAAAACTATTTTCAATAATATCACAGAGGAAAACTGAATACAGGAACACATCTAAAAGGTCATTCACAATGAACAACTTGGACTTTTCTAGAGATCCACATATGGTCTAACATATGCAAAACAACACATGTAACACATCAAATAAATGGATTGCCTTCATAATAAAATCCCAGGAGAGACTGGAGAAGGAGGGAACATACCTTAACACAATAAAGGACTATATATATCCATCCATCCTATGGTTGACATTATAATAAATGGAGGAAACTCAAAACATTATTATTAAAATCAGGAACAAGAGAAGGGTGTCCATCCATTTCTATTCACTATAGTGCTTGAAGTGTTAGCTACAGCATTATGACAAGAGAAGGGAACAAAAGGGATACAAATAGAATATAAATAGGAAAGAAAGTCAAAGTATTCCTATTTTCAAATGACATGATTCTATGTACAGAAGACCCTAAACACTCTAACAGAAGCCTCTTAGAACTAATAAACACTTTCAGCAAAGTGGACGAATACAAAATTTACAAAAAAAGTAGCCTTTCAGCCGGGCATAATAGTGCATGCCTTTAATCCCAGCACATGGGAGGGAGGCAGAGGTAGGAGGATCGCCATGAGTTCAAGGCCACCTTGAGACTACATAGTGAATTCCAGGTCAGCCTGAGCTAGAGTGAGATCCTGCCTTGAAAAACAAACAAACAAACAAACAAACAAAAGTAGCCTTTCTATACATCAATGGGAAATAATTTGGGGAAACAAACCCATTCTCAATAACCTCAAAAAAATGCATTGGAATAAATCTAACCAAAGAAGTGAAAAACCTCTACAATGAGAACTTTAAATCTCTTAAAGAAATCAAGGACACCAGAAGATGCAAAGACCTCCCACATTCATGCATTGCGAGAACTAATATTGTGAAAAGGACCATCTTGCTAAAAGCAGCCTAGGGATTCAATACAATCCCAATCAAAATCTCTATCACAGAAATAGGAAAAAAAAGTCTTAAAATTCATATGGCAGTACAAAAACCCCCTAAGAGCCAAGGAAATCCTGAGCAAAAAGAATAATGCTGGAGGCATTACCATGCCTGATCTCAGACTATAATACAGAGCCATAATAATAAAAACAGACATGTAGGTGAATGGATTAGAAGAGGAGATGTACGTATAAGTTCACACAACTGTAGACATTGGACCTTTGACAAAGATGCCAAAAATACACACTGGCAAAAAGACAGCAAATGGTCCTGGGGAAACTGGATACGTGCATGTAGAAAAGGTAAAGTAGGGGCTGGAGAGATGGCTTAGCAGTTAAGGCGTTGTCTGCAAAGCCAAAGGACCCAGACTTGATTCCCTAGGACCCACATAAACCAGATACACAAGGTAGCACATGAATCTGGAGTTAGTTTGCAGTGGCTAGAGGCCCTGGCATGCCCATTCTCTACCTCTCTCTCTAAAATAAATAAATAAAAATAAAATATTTTAGAAAAAATTAAAGTAGATTCTTATCTCTGTGCAAATATCAGCTCTAAATGGTTCAAGGATCTCAATATAAGACCTGAAATTCTGAAACAGCTAAAGGGGAAAGTAGAGAGCACACAACAAGACATACACATAGGTAAAGATCTTCCAAATATGATTCTAGTCACTCAGTAAATAAGGCCAACAATTAACAAATGAGGTCTTGTGAAATTAAAAAAAGCTTTTGCACAGCAAAGGGAATAGTAAATCGAGCAAAGAGGCAGCCTATAGAATGGGAGAAAATCTTTTCCCCTGTATATCTTACATCTTATATAGGATTAATATCTATATTCAGAAAACTCAAAATCCTAAACAAAATCCAGAAATAAAATAAACCAATGAAAAAATGGGCCAAAAAAAAACTGAACAGAGAGTTTTCAAAAGAAGAAATCAAAATGGCTAATAAATATTTTTAAATGTGTTCAACACCCTTAGTCATTAGGAAAATGAAAATTAAAACACCTTTGTGATTCCATCTCACCATTAAGAATAACCTTCATAAAAAAGATAAAAGACAACAAATTCTGGTGAGCCTGTGAGAAGACAGGAAACCCTGCACAGTGTTAGTGAGTATAACCAAATATAGCCACTGTAGAAATCAGTGTGGAGGTTCCTCAAAAAGCTAACATTAGAGTCACTATATGACCCAGCTATGCTCTGAGGCATATAACCCAAAGAACTGCATTTCTTATTCCAGAGATCCCTGATCATCAGTGTTTATTGTCATGCTCTTCACAATAGCAAGGAAATGGACTTAGCCTTGATGCCCACTAACTGATGAATGGAGAAGGGAAATGTGGTGTACTTGTACAATGAAATACTATTCAGAACTAAGTAAAAATAACATCATGAAATTTGCAAGAAAATAGATGGAGTTGGAGAATACACTGAGTGACATAACTCCAGACCCCGAAAGACATATAGCTGGCAAAAGTGTTAAGAATAAGTGAATATGGTATGCTCAGCCCTAAACAGAAAGTCTATAGAGCCCCCTCCAAGACTTAGAGAGCATGGCAGGAGAAGAGGCAGAAAGAATGTAGGAACTGGAGGATGGAGAGCAGTACTGTGGAATGACATCTTCTGGATGTAACACAGCTATTACACTCATGACCTCACAGCTTCTGGGGATTCCTGCACATGACAGATCCTATCAACATCCCACATGAATGGGGGAGGGGAGCATGGGCCCTCATTCCTCCCAGAGTTGCTACTGGAAGTTACTGGTTGCTGGGGGAGGCAGAACCATGGTCCTCAGTGGTACAGCCAGTGATAAGTTGCCCATGCTTCAGTAAATAACCTCACACAAACCACCCTAACTTAGCTCAGTAGTTCACATACAAATAATGACATGAAAGTACAAAGGGGATTATGTGGGATGAAGGGGTTTTGCAGGAGTAAGAGAAGATAATGGCGGAGGGCTAGAGAGATGGCTTAGCAGTTAGGTCACTTGCCTGTGAAGCCTAGGGACCTATGTTTGACTCTCCAGATCCCACATAAGCCAGACACACGAAGGTGAGGCAAGCACAAGGTCACACATGCCCACTAGGTGGCACAAGCACTTGCAATGGGCTGAGGTCCTCTCTCTCTCTCTCTCTCTCTCTCTCTCTCTTGCTTGCTCTAAAAAAATAAAAATTAAATTAAATTAAGGTCTGGAGCTGGGCTTAGCAGTTAAGGCATTTCCCTGCAAAGCCAAAGGACCCAGGTTTGATTCCCCAGGACCCATGTAAGCCAGATGTACAAGGTGGCACATGGGTCTGAAGTTCATTTTCAGGGTTGGAAGCCATGACATTTCCATTCTTTCTCCCTCCCTCTTTCTCTCTCTCTCTCTCCCCTTCTTTCTTACTCTCAAATAAATAGTTTTATAAATAAATAAATAAAATTAAAATAAAGAGAAGATAATTGGGATGAATATGATCAATACACATTATACACATGTGTTAAATTGTCAAAAATAAAATTAAAAAGCATGAGAAATAGGGATGGAGAGATGGCTCAGCAGTTAATGTACTTGACTCCAAGGCCTAAGGACCCACATTCAATTTCCAGTACCCAGGTAAGCTGGATGCATAAGGTGGTGCATGCATCTGGAGTTTGTTGGAAGTGTTGGAGGCCCTATCTCTCTCTCACACTATCTGCCTCCCCCTCTCTCTCTTTCTCAAAGAAAAATAAATAAAATAACTTTGGAGAGATGGCTTAGCAGGGAAAGCACTTGCCTGTGAAGTCTGAGGACTCATGTTCAACTCTTAAGATCCCATGTAAGCCAGATGCATAAGGTGACACAAGTCTGCAAGGTTCCATATGGGCACAAGACAGTGCATGCATCTGGAGTTCAACTGCAATGGCTGAAGGTCCTGGCACCAATTCTCTCTCTCTCTCTCTCTCTCTCTCTCTCTAATAAATAAATAAATATAAAACAAATAGCATAAATGTATTTAAATATTTTTAAATATGAGTAATGGAAGGGAAATCAGTGGCTCTCAGTAGTTAAGGATGGGGTCTCAAGGCAGGAGAGGGGGCCGTATACTGACAAATGAGAGCATGGAGGGTCCTTGTGATGTTGAAACTACTCAGAATCTTGGCTGAAGCAGATATGTGAGCCAGAGGATTTAAAGGGATATAGAAAACACACATCCACCCACCCACCCCCAACACACACAGTAAGTGAGAAAGACTATGGACAATGTCATTGTCATTCTCACTGCAACATTACAATATAGTTTAGCAACATGTTACTGCTGTATAAAGCACGAGGAGAGTACAGGGTACAAAGTTCGCAAGAACATTCATTGCCTGGAAGATCAGATTTGTCACTCAGTACCAACAGCAGCCCTTCACATCAGAGACCCCAGGAAAGCCTGCGCACGTCTACTGTAATGATGCAGTCGCTGGTGACGTAGGTACAAAAGATTAACAGGCTTTTTATCAACAAATATCTGGAAGAACTGCAATTGTTTTTGTGTTTACCTTTTCCAGGACAATTTTTTTACCATGTGAAGATATTGGCATATTCTCCTCATACGTGCTCAGCATTCCAAACACACACATCACTAGCACACCTGCAGTGACTGCATTTTTATTATGGCACCACAGGCATCTCAAATGATAGTTCTCATGGCAACCATCAAAGAATCACTTTTCATGAGGACTTGTAAAATCACTAGACGTGACTAATATTTGCAATCCAGCTTCTGCCAAAGCAGGGACTTTCTCATACTTATCTTTTAGCTGAGTATCCAGCATATTGTGATTACAGTTTGGGATCAATGTTAATTTGTCTGAAAGTCCCCTACACATCCTGTTTATAACTCTAGATGAGAAATGAATACATTCAATTCAGTTTAACAGATGTTGAGCATTTTCTATAAACAAAGCACTAAACTGGACTTTTTAGAGACCAAAAGATGACTAATTATGACTCCTGCTCTCAGGCAGCTGATAATGTCACCAAAATGGCCTTTCTGCCAATGCTATAGCCAAAGCCTGGCTTTGGAACAAGTGACAAGTCAGTGTTGAAATAGTATTTTGGGGCCTGAGAAGAGATGACACTCTGGCCAGTACATACCCCAGGAGAGATACAGAGGTTTACTGAGAGAACTCTTTTACAATGGCCTACACATCAACTCTGAATCCTGCCTTCACGCTAACCAGCATGTTACCATGGCTCAGTTTCCCATATTTAGGATTAAAAAATACTGTCAACCATTCAGGGCTGGTGTAGGAAACAAAACGCAATGTACTACTTAGCATAAAACCTAGCACAGAGTGCTTCTTAAGTGCTGAAGGTTACTATTTAACTAGCATACTTTTTAAAGAGATGAATAAACCATGAGGCCTCTTCTCAGTCTTGTTCTCATCCAGTGGGACTGGCAGGCACACAGTCAGACAGGTTGCAGGGCAGAGGGATGGATGTCTAACAGATAAGAAGAAGAGAATCCAGATCTGTCTTCGTCCATTTGCTGTTGCTACAACAAAATACCTGAGGGGGCAAACTTTATAATGAAAAGAGGCTTATTTAGCTTATAGCTCTGTAGGATCTACCAAGGTACTGGCAGCTTGCTGTCATGAGGCCCCACAACAGATGGTATCACAATGACAGGAATCTATGCAAAAGCAGTGAGCAGCCACGTGGAAGAGGGAACTCAGTCATGGAAGATGCCAGGCTCCCTCACAGTCATGTATTTCCCCAACAACTAACCAGTTGCATGAAGTCTTCTTGAATCCCTTCTGAGGTTGGTGCCCCTTGATATAATTGCCTTCCTAAGTTCCAACTCCTATAAGTTCCACCCCCTCAATAGTGCTCACAATGGAGAGCAAGCCTCAGCACATGAAGCTCTGGGGCAAAACACATCCAAACCCTACAACCTTCCTCAGGAGACTAGAGGGAGCCAGCACAGATGCCTCATGAAACCTGGAGTAGGGTTCACTTACACTGTGACCAGCTTTGAATTCGCCATGGACACGTGTAGATATGCTGAGCAGGCTGATTACCACAGTTCACCTCACTGTGTCAGCTCCAGCTTCCCTGTCTGTCGTCACACTTGGATCTTTGCAAAGCTGCAAGAAAGCCCTTCTGTAGGACAGCTTTGTCATGTCCCCATTACAGATGTGGTCCCCCCAGGAAAGGGACCTTCAAAGGATCCAGCACAACCTCTTCTCCATGCATGCAAATGGACTGATTATTGCTCATCTTTTGGGGTGTGGGGGACGTCATTTCCCCTGCTGTTTCTTATGTCATGGAAGGCTCCTCCATTTTCTGTGAGGGGTGAGGCTCTGAGAGGCAGAGCAATTGCATCTTGCAGCTCGAAGTGTCCTTTTCCTGCTTCACTTGAGTCAAGCTGTATGGAGTGCTGTGAGACAGAAATGTGCCTTCCATGGACACACTGGTCCTGTGGTCCAGATGGCTTCCTAAATAAAATAGGTATACTCTGTTTCAGTGTCCACTAGCAATTTACCTTTCGTTTGACTGAGAACATGTGGATAGAAAAGAATCATAGCTTAAACATGAGGGGAAATCTTCTAGTATCTCCAGCTTGAAGTTCCAGCAATAACGTGTTTTTTTCAGAGGCAGTAATCATGGAGTGTAAAGAGAGTGCCGGTTCTTTGCTTTCTTCACTGATGTCACCATGCAGGAAGCCTGGTTAGCCTTAAGGTACAAGGTGTGAGACCTTTACAAAGCCTTCCTGTCTCTGGAGGCTGTGGACACTAATGGAAAGCCAGTAGCAGGTGTGAGTGAATCGCAGCTTCAGTTTTGTAGCCTGCCATCTAGACAGGGCTGGAAGCCATGTGAGCAAGCTGAAGAGGAAGGATGGTTACCCAGACCAACTTTAAGAAGTCTGCCCACAGTGCAGGGTTACTACAGTGGGCCAGGGCTTCCAGGGTGGGGCTTGGGTGCAGAACGAGGCATCCCTATTTCCCTGAAAAGGCTGCCAGGCATGCAGTGGAGTCAGGCAGGTCAGAGCTAAGAGAGCTGTGACCTTTGGGGCTCTCCTCTCCAAATCAACATGATATAAGAAGAAAATCATAGGTCCCATCACACCTCCAAGCCAACCCTCCCCTCCCCGTACCCCCTCATGCCATCCCAGGATGGTGCTTTCTCTGCCACGAGGCCAAGTTGAACACCTGCTGGAAGTAAGTGATGTAACAGCCTTGGCATAGGAGCAGTTTCTCTCTTTACCACTTAGCCAAAGTCACTAGGCTACTGGTTTTAAAAGTAGCCGTGGCCAGGACACGGGTGAGTCTGGGTCCCCTAGCCCAAATTGCCTCTGGGGCCAGGCATCTCCAGCTCTCCCTCACCCTCTCTTGCTGACATTTAAATGACCGTGCTCCTCTGAAGGACAAGCTCTCTACCTGCTGGAAACAGTACCAAACTTTCTCAATCTGTCCTGGAAAAATCACCCAAACCGCTCATGTGGTTCTAGTCTAAACTCTTGTCAAGACCCTCAACATAATCTTCTGTAAGGAACACAATCTGCTCCTGACAGTGGCTGAGTACTGCTGCATACGGTCACACACGCTCTGTCCTCTTGCTGCACCAGCCGCAGCCTGGCTTGAGGAAATGAAGGAGCCACAGTCAGAATACAAGGGGCCAGTGGGACACACTGCCAGTGAGTTTGAGTGGAAAAACCAAGGAGCCACCGTGAGCAGGCAGCATGCTGATGAGCAGACTTGGAGGCACTGCCCGCTTGTGTGTACCTCCAAGAGCAGTCGCAGATGGCAGGTGGCATTGGGGTGGGGAAACAGATATCTGTGTCAGCTAAGTGGTTCTATGGTCCCTGCACAGGTTCCAGCATGCACAAAGCCACAGGCTGGGAAGCCTCATGTCTAAAAGTGTACAAAGAAAGGTGATTGGTGGAATTGACTATGGGGTGGTTAGACTCCCTCTACTTGCAATCTTCACTGTGACAGATGGAAGTGGAGTCCTCCAGCCTCCAGTCATGGACTCTGGAGGGAGGAATCCTGCCCTGGACAGGGGGTTCAGCTAAATAAACCACCATACTGAAGGGTTCCAGTCCCCATGGTCCATCTTGTTCTTCAGTAAGCTCCAAGCAATGTGGCATGGGGAGCTGTCCCATGTTTGTGCTCCTCACTGTCCTGGACCCCTTGAGACCTGCTGTTTGCTGTTTCGAAGTCACAGGTGCCTGCAGCTGCAGAGTTCAGAGGTATCCTACCTGCCTGCCTTTCCCTTCCTGTGACATCACCTTCAGACTGGCTTTCCTACTATTTTGGGGAGTCTCTCTTGCTCCCCAAAATGAATATCCAGTTCCTTTTCTAGGGACTCTACCAGCTGTCCAGGCTCTGAGGAGCTGCCGGAGTCAGACCAGTTTCCTTTTGGTTCAGGTTTGCATGGGTGACCCACTGACCTACTTTTCAGTATTGCTTGGCATAACTCAGCAGTTTTGCAGGGGAAATGCCCCTCCTCTGCAGCTCTGTGATGCTTAGATTGTGTGACAGGAAGCATGAGGGGAACAGCCCCACACTAAAATTGTAAGGCAGCAAGGTGTTCACAGCCATGAGCCTGGCTCTGCTTAATTACACAAACATCATTCATCATGAGAGGTGTGACAATTGTATGTTTGTCTTCCACCTTACAGTTCTGTGTTTTTATACATGTTCAGGAGGTGGCCTTGTCTTCATACACTCTTCATAGGTAAATGAAAATCAGTTGGTTCATTGACCCTAAGAGTCTCGGCTTGGTAGAAATTTAAAAAGTGTACATGTGTGTTATATTTGTTTTTCATTCAAAGAGTTGGAATAGCTATATTGAATGAATCATTCAAAAGAAAGAAATTTCCAGAATGTCTTCAACACCTGCACAAAACAGAGCTTGAAATTGCTCTATGGGGAGAGGGAGAATGCTCATTGACAAAGCAATACAGATAAAACCAAATCGATGCAACAGTCTCTTACAAAATCACAGCACGTTGTGTTATTTATGCCTTCACAAAGCACAATTGTGGAATCATTTTCACCAGCTGTATGAATGGGTTTGAAGAAAGCTGACAATTGCTGGGAAGCAAGACACCACATGATCTGATAAGCCCTGGTCATGAAAGAGAAAAGGAAAGAGGACCTGTTGATAGAGGAGAAACCCTTCCTCTAGCGGGAAGAAGGCAAGGCATCAGGCTCATCTTATAGGAGGAATGCAGAAGGCAAGACCCCTGGTACGTCCATGGAAATATGACTCCTCTAATGTGGGGCTTTTCCTGCAGCGACTGGGAGAAATGGCTATGGCCTCAGATAGGATACTGACAACAATGCCACTCAAGTCTAGGTTTGGGAACCAGTAAGTTTATTGGGGTTACTTATAGGAGCATGGGTGACTCAAAGACAGTTGCAACACTAACAAACCCACCCAAGCAAGGGTGAAGACTCACAAAAGCTGAAATCCTGAAGCTCTAGGAACAATTTGTGGGCCATGTGACTAGCACACCAGTCTCCTCTTCCTAACAATTCTTTATTGGTTTTATAATGTGTGTGTGTGTGTGTGTGTGTGTGTGTGTGTGTGTGTGTGTAATTCTTCATTGGTTTTATATTGGGGAGTGCTGGAGAGATTGCTTAGTGGTTAAGGCACTTGCCTGCAAAGCCAAAGGACCCAGGTTCAATTCCCCATGACCCATGTAAACCAGATACACAAGCTGTCACATGCATCTGGAGTTCGCTTGCAGTGGCTAGAGGCCCTGGTGCACCTATTTTCTTCCTCCATCTCTCTCTCCCTCTGTCTCTCTCAAATAAACAAGTAAAAATAAAATATAAACTTGGGGGAGAATCCTGTGAGTCTTCTAACTTCTGAGCTTCCAGGAGTTTTTGTTTCCTGAGCTTCTGGAGCCTGATAAGTTGTGTGAGCTTTCCTCCTTTCTCCAGGAGGGAATGTTTCAATTCAGAGGAAATACATACCTCCCCATTAATGTGTTGTTATTTTTAATATTTTATTTATTGATTCATTTGAGAAGGAGAAAGAGGCAGACAGAGACCCTGAGTATGGGTGTGCCAGCACCTCTTGCCACCACATATGAACTCCAGATGAATGCACCATTTTGGGCATCTGGCTTTACATGGGTAGTTGAACCTAGGCCATTAGGCTTTGCAAAAAAATGCCTTTAACTGCTGAGCCATCTCTCCATCTCTTATTATCATTTTTAAATTACCCCATTGGCACAACACTGACTTTATCCCCTCTTCCAATCCCAATCTCAACGAGTCCCTCAGTCTTCTTCCAGAACTCTCATGCATTACATGACTGTTGTTGTGTCCGTGTGGATTGGCAGATTCTACTTCCTGGAGTGATGTCAGCGCATTTTTATATTTTTAATATTTTATTTATTTATTTAAGAGAGAGAGAGCATACCAGGGCCTCCAGCCACTGCAAACGAACTCCAGACGCATGTGACACCTTGTGCATCTGGCTTACTTGGGTCCTGGGGAATCGAACTTGGGTTATTAGGCTGTGCAGGCAAGAGTCTTATCTGCTGAGCCATCTCTGCACCCTCAGCAGCATGTTTTCAAGGTGGCTCTCACCTCCCCTGTGGTTTGTCTGCCTTGGTGTCTAGGTTCCTTCTCAGCAGGACCTCTTTCCTCAGGCCTCTCCTCCCATGCTGAGCCCTCCTTATCTGAATGGACTCCAAATAGGAGGTCCATGATCTTTCTGGGGTACTGCTCACTCCTCAGTGATTCCTCCAGGGCTATACCTCTGTTATGTTTAGAAGATTGAGGTCATACATATGTTCCTCTGGAAGGAAGTTAGGCCACCAGCCACCCACCAACACCTCTGACTGGCCATGCAGACTGGCCCAGAGCAAACACTTGACTTTGTCCCTGCATCTCTCCCAGTCTCCCCTCCTCAGTCAATGCACCATTATTTGCTGGCTAATACTAGAAGCTTCTTTTTTTGTACTCTTAAACCATCAAAAGTCCCTGGGGATCTACCTTCACAGGCTTCTCAGTAGCTCAGACCCCACCATGGTCCACAATTGTCCCTCATATGAACTCATTGCCAAGCCTGCTGAAAAAAAAAAAAAAAACTGCTCCCTTCCCTCAAACCACCTCCAGAAACCATTCTTTGCATAATAAACAGACTGAACTTTTTGCAATTAAGAGCAATCATATCATGTCTCTTCTCCAAACTCTCACACAGATTATGGTCTTCCTCAGGACAAGACTTGATGGTCTATGTGGACACACACCCTTGTCTCTTGGTCCTATTTCCTGCCATGGCTTTAATGGAGCTAACTTGCAGGGCAGGAACTCAGTTTTGTGTCAAAGATCTATTTTCCCTTCCTTCCTCCTCTCCCTTTCTCCTCTGTAGCAGTCCATTTCCTGTCACTAACAGCACAAGCTAGTCAAGTTTTGACTCACAGCTGGAGTTCAGGAGCCACATATGATGATTACCTTCTTTTTCATTTTTTAATAAAGATTTTAAGACATAGATGACTATTAGTTAGCTTCACATTACTATAATGAATTCTTTTTTAAGATTTCAATAACTTGTATAATAACATGTATTACATAACTAAATAAAATAATAATTTTATTAATAACTGCAATACTTCAAGGTACTCTGACCATAATCCTTTCCCTCCCACCATCCTCCTTTGTCCTCCCCTTCCCTATCCCCCCTCCAGTCAAGCCTTGCTTCTTTCTAACTAGCCCCTCTTTTATTTTGATGCTAATTTTGGCCTTCATATTATGCAGGTCTTGTGCAGGTAGCAACAGCTACCATGAGGTCATAAATGTAACCACCATTTTGTGTCTGGAAGAAAGTGTTTCTAAGCACTCCTCCCTATTCTTTGGCTCTTATACTGTCACCTCTTTTGTAATGGTTCCTGAGCCTTGGAGAGTGTGATACAGATGTCTCATTTAGTGATGAATGCTCTTCTCAGCACCTTGATGAGTTTTGAGTCTCCCCAGTAGTCATTGTGACGTTGACCTTCTTACTGGAAGAATTCTAAGGTATTTCAGAGTACTGCATAGCTAGAAGTAGAAAGATAAAGACAAAGGTGTGTGCGCTCTCTCTCTCTCTCTCGGATTAACTTTCTATTCTCAATACATCACAATGGTGATTGAACCCTAATATGAGAATTGGAAGTGGAAAACCATACTGCACATGTATGCACACACATGCATATATACATACATATATTACAATATTATCTGTCCTTTAGTAGTCTACATGGACTTGCTATAATCTGTTTAACTATACTGTTAAGGAAGAAGCTGAATTTCTTATACAGAGAACTGATGAAAAGGCTTCAGGATGTCCATGAAAGTAGGAGACTGCACTTGTATGTGAATTTGTACATGCTTGGTTCTGGGGAATACTGGTTTTCTATCCTCCAAAAAGTGGTAAATCACTGGATCAGGATATTTGTTTAAACTAGCTCAAGGCCTTCACTAAACTGGTCCTTCAACCTCCATCAGGGAAAAAGATAGCCACCTCTGACTCAGGAAACAGGCCCTTAACAGACATCAAATCTGCTGGAGTCTTGACTTGGACTTTCCAGCCTCCTGACCCATATCCCTGTTGTTTCTAAGCTACAGATGGATGGTTTGTTCTTAGGACATCTTGAGCTGACTAACACAGGGAGCACCTCCCTGTAAAGGAGGTCGTCAGCTCTTCTCCCTTCTCTGTCAGTAGAATTGGGACCTGGCAGGGCCAGCAGCTTATTCCACATTCCCCATCTTCTCCAACAAGGGGATGTGGCTATATTCTCTAGCCATGGAGCTCAATACAAACAACTTCTAGGCTGAGCTTTAATCCACCTTCACCTTAGCGCTCTTTGCTTCTATTGGCTTAAAGAGCAGAGAGACCAGAGAGAATTAGAAATCAGATGCAGACAATGGCAGGATAGCCATCAACCTGACCTTCCATCTTGACACACAGATGGTCACTTGAAAGGGTAGTAGTATCTGTCCAGAGCCACTGTGACCAAAGCACCTAGTATTACTCTCACCAAAATCCTACCACACAGGCATTGAGAACATCCAGGCAGTGAATAAATACAAAGGCATTAAGACTGGGCCTGACATACAGTCAGCACTGAGTATGTGTGTATTGATAGTACTTATGGTGAAGATAATCATGAGTTGTCATAACACAATTAAGACAGACAAGCTTATGAATAATATAAGAAAACTATATATCAAAGGGGACTACATGCTACAGAGACTGCTAGCATCCACCCTTAGTTCCTGGCCATTGCCCAAATAATCTGAAATCAACTGGCAATACAAAATATAAAAGCACATGGCATTTTGGATTGTATCTTTGGTTATAAAGGTTTATGATGACTAAAATAGTGTGCCCTGCTCTGAAAGTTCCCAAGAAGAGTAATTAGCATCTTGTGCCAAGAACACAGGAATGGAGCAATAATCAGCAGCGTGGATGACTTTTCAATTACCGAGAAATATACATGCAAAGAAAATGCATGCAGCACCCCTTTCCTAAATTCGGTTGTGATATTTCTTTGTGTCTTAATGTCTTATTTTTCTCCCAATGACACTGACACTTGGTTATGTTTCCAGAACACCCTGGGTGACTCTGACTGCTATGGAGAACACAGCCCCTACAGCTATAAGTCGTGGACGCATGTGCATCTCTGGTTGCCTGGTTACAGGAGCAGAGGAAGAAAGCTACAAGTAGAGGGGAACTGGGAAAAGTCAGCCCTAGAATACCGGCAGATGGGCAGAACAATGGAGTTCCCATTAACCTTCATTCTCGTACATGCGCCGGTGTTTCAGTCAGGTTCGCATTGCTGGCAAAAAGCACCCGACCAAGAGCAGCTTGTGGGAGAAAAAGGTTTATTTTGGCTTACAGAGTCGAGAGGAAGCTCCATGGTGGCAAAGGAAAACGATGGCATGAGCAGAGGGTAGATATCACCTCCTTACCAATATCAGGTGGACAACAGCCACAGGAGAGTGTGCCAAACACTGGCAAGGGGAAAGTGGTATAACACCTATAAGCTGAGGCCGGACATCTTCATTCTACCAATCATGGAAAATTCAGCCTTGATGTAGTTTTTCCTCTTTCTCTGGCCTCAGATTTCCTACCTTTACAGTGGAGATATATATTCTTACTGGGTAGAGCATTGGATAAATTGAAATTCGGTAGGCAAAGTGCTTAGCATTGAGTCTTCAACAGTATGGGTTAAAATACGATGAGATGCCCATTTGGACCCATTTGTATTGATCAGCTTTTTGTTGCCATGACAAAAACATAAAATAAATAATTTAAAAGGAGGTCGTTTTGTTTATCATGTCAGAGATTGTGTCCATGGTCAGCTGGTTCTGCTGTTCTGGGGACCTGTAGCAAGGCAGAAGAATATCATGGCCAGAAATACCCAGAACAAAGCTGCTCACCTCATGGCAACCAGGAGATAAAGAAGTAAGAAGGGGCTGAGACCTCAATATCCCTTTCAAGGGCTCAACTCCTATGACCCAAGGACCACCCACAAGGCCCTGCCTACTACAAGTTCCACTATATCCAATAATGCCAAGCTAGGGGCCAAACCTTCATGTGAGTCTTTGATGGGATGTTATAGATCCAGACTATTGCAAGGAGACAGGACACATGAGGGCTAGCTTTGTCAATCTGATACTCCCCAGATTCAATTACTCTCCCACTATCCTTACTCTGAGCCTTATGTGGCTCCCTCATGAATAATAATAGCAAGAGGCACCATCATTTAAACACCTGGGTTGTTCCAAACTCTGGATTGGATGCTTCACTTGGCCAATTTCTTTATTTTAATATGTTTTAAATTTTTTTTATTTATTTACAATCAGAGGGAAAGAGAAAGAGAGAGGGCATACCAGGGCCTCTAGTCACTGCAATTGAACTCTAGATGTATGTGCTACTTTGTGCATCTGGCTTTACATGGATATTAGGAAACTGAACCCATGTCGTTAGGCTATACAGGCAAGTGCCTTAACTGCTAAGCCATCTCTCTAGCCCAGGGCTATTTCTTTCAATTCTCACAAGAACCCTGGGAAGCTTTTATATCTATAAGCACGCATCATAGTTCTGGCCATGTCTATATCTACATGGAACCAAGAAGTTTCTGGAAGATAAATGTGCTTTAACTCAGGACAATTTAACTCCTATTTGAGCACAAAATAAAATAGAGCTCCTGGGTTAGTTGTCACAGTATGGTGACTTTGACAACTGAGTCTTAAGTAAGTACAAAACTTCCTGACAGGAATGTTACCAGGCTCCATCTCAAAGTGTGTGTGTCTATATATGTTTATATGTGATGTGAACTTTAAATTTTTACAAAGCAAATAACAAAATGTGAAAGTTAGTTTTGCTCTTCAGGAGAAAAGCATTGGGACTTACAGCATAAGTGGCTTGAATGTAAACTGCCCCTCATTAACTCATGTATCTGAACACTTTGATGGCATTGGTCAGGGTGATTATCAAATACTGCGGAGGTGAACCCTTGCTAGAGGCAGTGGTTGCTGGGGGAAGGCGGTCCCCATTTTTACTCATCACTCTACTTCCTCCCTGCTGATGTGATACTAGTTTCCTGCTTGTGTGAGGCTTTTCCCACCATGGGGGACACTTCCCCTTGAAACTATAAGCCAAAACTACATCTTTTTCTTCCTTAAGTTGCTTCTGGTTAAGTATTTTGTCCCCCAAATAATAAAGTAACTGATACAAGTGGTTTAATGTATAAGAAGGGGTTCCGACTGACTTTAACTTTGGACTATAAGAAGAAACTATGAGAATATTAATGTGCCTCAATAAGCATCTAAAAGCAGACAGAAGTCAAAACATCTGTGTGCCATTAGAGTGAGGGCCGAGGTCCCAGATGGAGAGCTACAAGTCTCTGTCGTAATAAATACTTAGGATCAGGTAATTTATTTAAAAAAAAAAATAGAAGTTTCAAGCAGGAAGATGGCTCAGAGCACTTGTACAAGCACAAGGACCTGAGTTTAATCACCAGCTCACCTGTAAAAACGTGGGGGAAGCCTTGAATGCCTATCACCCCAGTACATAGTACATAGGATTTCCCTGGCTTTGCAGCTTGGTGGCCTATGCAATAGTGGTTGCCTCTGTTGTCAGCCAATTGCCAGATATACAGTACCCACAAAGGGCCAGAGATAGGAGGATCATTGAGCTTTCTGGTCAGCCAGCTTAGCCCAAAAATGGTGCCAGCTCCAGGTTCAGTGAGAGACCCTGTGCCAAGGAGATAAGATATAAGCATGACTGACGGGAATACCTGACAACCCCCTCTGGCCTCAGCAGCTGTGCACATGGCGTTCCGCATCTGCACGTATGCATACATTCGCCATGCACACAGACACATACACACCAAAAGAAAAAAAGACGAGGAAGAGAAGGGCGAGGACGGGAACAAGGAGGAAAAGAGTAGACGTGTGTGTGGCCCATAGTTCTGCAGGCTGGGAAGTCCAGGAGCATGGTCCATGCAGCTGATGAGGCCCTTCTTGCTGAATCATAGTCTGGGGGAAGCATTGCATGATGAGACAGAGCAGAACTGCTAGCTCATGTCTTTCCTCCTCTTCTTAGAGAGCAGCTAACGCTACGATGGCCTCGCCTATTTACCTGCCAGAGCCCTATTTCAAAACATCACCAACATGTGAATTTGAGGACTACATTTCCACCCATGAAGTTTGGGGTAACACACTTTCATTTGGTCTCTGGTCCCTGGGGCATGAAACACAGACCAGAGACCAACAGAGGAAACAGATGGTCCAGGCAAGAGTCAGAGCACAGGACCTGGTGACATAGTTCACAAGTGTAGAAAGACCACAGCCAGTCATTAGGACTGAGCCACAAGGGGAGTGAGATGAGTTGGGCCCTGAGTCCCTCAACTGGAAGCTCCCTGAGGTCCTGAGATTCAAGATAGTGAGAGACAAGGTCTACGCTGAAGGTTCAAGCCAACTGGAGGTGAGGTGCGCACTGGAAGAGAGTGGCCTGGCACCTCCTGCATGAGAACTAGCGTCAGGCTGGGTGCTTTCTTTGGGTGAAACCCAGCAAAGCATGAGCTGAGACATGACTGCTCCTGTGCAGATTCTTGGAGGCCCAGAGTGTGAGGCTCCCGTATGCTTCTGACAGCGCAACTCAGAAACCTGCGCAGGCAGCACTCTTGTTCGCACTTCCAACGAGACCTGATGTCTGCAAAAGTAGGTCAGAAGCTCCAGAAAAACTTACGGCTTCTAACTTTGATTTTTCCATCTTGAAGTTCAAAGGATATGAATAAATTCATTGGAAGGGGGGACATGGATTTTTTAAAGCAAAAATATATATCTGAGAGATGGTTGGTACAGAGGGGGAAAACTGACAGAGCTAAGGAAAGCCTTGGATGTGGCCAAGCAAATGCTCACCCACTGGGGGTCCCGCCTTCATTCCAGGCTTGTTCCCTCAGTGTTGTGATGCAGGTGTGACAGAGACCACAGGACCAGATTAGCAACCTGGCCCTTTGTGCTACTACCTTGTACTCAGCCTGAAATATATGTAACTCCACCACAGAATCTACTTTCCACATGAGTCAATGGACAATTCCCTATCCCAGTGATCTTCAAGCCGCCTGTATATTACACAGCTTTCTTTATCTGTCTTTATTAGAAAGAGGAAGCAATGGAATTCTAGCAAGAGGGAAGACATCATTTTTCCAACATGATATAAGACTTATGCAATGAGTGGACAGTGTCATATCACATCTTATTTTGCATCTTTGTCCATGTTTGGTCGACTAGCTTGTCCAGGGTCAGTCCCTGATGAAGGGTTGCTGAATAAATGAATGAATGAACATAGCTGTGTCTTCAGGTCTGGGGTTTTGGAGCATTAGGAATGAACCCTATTCTGTCTCTTGCCCACCTTGGGGATATCTATTGCTTTTGCATGCCTGCTTTCCCGCCCCCTCTTCTTTAGGCACCAGCACCTGCATTTTTCAGTGACACACCATTTCTTTCTCATTCTCAAGTCATCGGCTTGGGGTGAACTCAACTACTCCAGGTCCAGTGGACATGTAGCCAAACCTGGAAAATCACAGACTCAAGAGAATGGCTTATCGTGCTTTGGATTCTGGAGGCAAAGGACAATGGAAAATATTTGTATAGATAAGTAATTGGGAACAAATTAGATGCTCTCTAATGTTAATTCAACTTCAATAGGAATAAGCCCTGTTTGATGTGACAGCTGGACATAGTTCTGCTGCAGTGAGATGTGTTTCAAAGTTTGCAAAGAGTTAAAGTGGAAGTTGTGATACAGCTTGAGACCTCATCCCACAAGCACCTCTAATAATGCAATCCAAAGAAAAGCATGCCCGCAGCATGGGCAACGTGATAACTTTAGAATGAGACTCTCATAGAAAGTCTGTGAGTTCTCTTCCGGTGAATCTCTTCATTTCTGGCCAAGACCCAAGCTGTGATTGGGACAGTGTCAGTAGTTAACTTTAATCTCCTCCCAACTAGACAGTGTCTCTGTGCTGGTTTGAATGTGAAAGATTCCCCACAGCTTCATGTGTCTGTGATTAAGTCTCATCCTTAATCCGCAGCTGGTGGAGGCTTGCTGGAGGAGGTGTGTCAGCAGGCAGGCCTTGAGGTTTTTTAGTACAGCCCCCAGGATATTCAGGAGCTCCTTCGTGCGGTTCTCTTCCTGCTACTAAGATTTGACTTCTGGCTTTGAGACTGTAGCTGAAATAAACACTTTCCTTCCATAAGCTGCTTCTGGCTAATGTTTTGTCCCAGCAATAGAAGTAACTGCTAGAGTCTTTGTCGGATCCATTCCTCCTTGTTTCTGTATTCCCAGATTCCACATACATCTCGTAGGGCATCCTTAGCTTCCTCTGTGTCCACCATACCCGAGGGCTCTTGCCCAGCTCCATGGATAGCTGGGGAGAGAGCACTGCTCCACAGGTGCTTGGATGCCAGCAAATGGCAAGATATCAAGGCCAACATATTTTCATTTTCAGTTTTTTAATCAGAGAAAAAGCTGAGTACAACAGTGATGACTATAGCATCATGAACCCAGCCTGGAACATAGTTTATCTTCAGAGCAACACAGTCATGAAATGGGGTTTTTAATGTATTTCTGTGGAGGAAAGGGACCCACAGAGATAAAAATGCCCAGGCTAAGAAAGACCTAGAATTTTCTGACTACAGAAGATGATTGGAAGCTGGAAAGCCTACACATGCCTATTTCCTTTCTTCTCTTTTTCTACCCCTCTAAGTTAGTTACTTTTCTAGTTGCTATGACAAAATGTCTGATGTAAAAAAGCAACTTCAGGGAGAAAGTGCTTACTCTGGCACACACAGTTCAGAGGGTGCAATCCATATGGTGGGGAAGGCATGGCCCAGGGGTGGCTCGGCCCATGGTGCTCACCAGAAAGCAGAGGAGAGAAACAGTAGTGCTTAGCTGGCTTCTCCCTTTGTCTCTTTTTATTTGGTGGAGAGCCCCAATGGTGCTGCCCACATTCAGGGAAGGTCCTTAGCAAAACCTCTCTGAAAATGTATTCACAGACATACCTTTCTCACTAATTCGCCAGGGTGTTTCTTCATTTAACCAAGTTGTCAATCAAAATTAATTGTCAGAGCTAGAGGGACAGCTCGCCAGTCAAAAATGCTTGCTTGCAAAGCCTCACAGCCTGGGTTCATTTCCCTATTGCCCACGTAAAGCCAGATACACAAAGTGGCACATGTGTCTGGAGTTCATTTGCAGTGGCAAGAGGCCCTGGTGCACCCATGTCCACTCTCTCTGCCTTCCTCTTTCTGTCTGTTTCTCAAATAAATAAATAGATTTTTTTTTCAATTGCCATACTCTCTCTTCCTCCCATGCACCTATAAAATGTGTGCTTGAACCAGATGTGCTCAGGGATATTTGGAGGAATGCACTGATCCTATGTCATGTGACCTCAAAAGCCTGCGGGACAGCATGAGAGACCTCTGGCTTCATGTGCTTCATGCTGCCCAGGGCCAGGCTGGGATCCAACACAGGGGACAGCCCCAGCACTCATGCTTTTTCCATCCTGTCGGTAACATTGTTGAGCACCTACTCTGTGCAGGTTGCAAGACCCTCCAGGGGCCCTCTGTGTGGAGAGGATAGAGACACCCACAGGTGACGATATGAAGTGTGACATTTCGTGGGCTGCCTAGCCTTAGAGCCCAGTGTTCAAAGGTGGGAAAGGTCTGAGTGTGAGGCCAAGTGATGTAATCAGGTTTTTGTTTTAACCTGCAGAGAACTGATTGTAAGGGAACAACATGGACGCAGGAAAGCAATTAGGGAAGCTGTGGGAATCCTTCCATGAGGACCATGTGGAGCTGAGTGAGCCTGGAAGTGTGGAGATGGAGAGGTGCCAAGCCAGCAGTGTGAGAGACATCAGATCTCCAAAACCGGACATGGGCTCAGGCTCCTGGGCTACAGAAAGAAACAGGTGAGATAGGGGCGGGCGAGTGGGGGTTGTAGGCTCATTTGGGGATTTGCAGATTTTGAGACACTAGTATAGAGAATTAGCAAACATTAACAAAAGTGAAAAGTGCAGTGAACTAGAAATTGGTGGTTTCCTGAGAAGTGAGGGCTCTGTTGAGATGCTCTTACCTGTTCCCCTAGTTACTAAAGGTACCAGAATAAATGCACTGGATTCTAGTCATTTATTGCATTTATAATACGTTGACAGGAATATAGCACCAGATGACTTCCTGGGTCCCTCACTAGAAGGATGGCAACTATGAGAACCACCAGGCAGCAGTAGAGGTTATAACCCATGTGGGGTGATTCTAGGATCCAGCCAGCAATGGCCTGGCCCAGCTCCAAAGGCCTCAGCCCCTGTCCCCACTGCTCAGTAGCCATTTGTCCCTAGGTGTGAGAGTGCCAAGCCCACCGAGAAGAGTGGGGTAGGAGAGAGCCAAGGGGCATAAAGTCTCCGTGTGTCAGTCACTTCCATCACTGGGACACAATACCTGATGTAGACACTGAAGAAGGAATATTTGAGTTTCAGCGGGTTCTGCCCACGGTTGGCCAGCTCCTCGGCTATGGGCCTGTGATGAGGCAGAACAGCATGGGCACAGAAGCAGGTGCAGAAGAGACTATGCACCTCATGGCAGCCAGGAAGCAAAAGGAGAGAATGCCTGGATATTTGGGCTTCCTCCTTCTTCCCCCTTTGTCCCTTCTGGGCCCCCATATTCAGGGCAGAGTGTTCCACCCTTAGTTAAGTGTGTCTGGAAATACCCTCACAGCCACACCCAGAATGCATAACTGAGCTTTACTAATCTCCTAAGTGCCTCTTGATCCAATCAAGTTCACAATTAAAGCCAATCATTATACATCACAGGAGGGTGGAAGGAAGACAATGAGACTTGATTGCCATCCCTGGCTAGCCCTTAATGACCTTGGGCAAGTCACGGAACCTTTCTGAGCCAGTCTCTTAGTGGGAACAGATTGTTCTGATTCCCCAGAGACTCCATATTGATATACTAGCAGTCCAGGGACACATGGCTAGGCTCTGGCATGCACTGGCTCTTCTGGCTGTGGAGGAAGGTCTTACCTGATGCACTGTACACAAAGGAAAAAGCAGTTGTGAGTGGTCTTGGCTTCAGCCAAAGCTTCCTTTGCCATGTAGGGCAGTTCTGACATCCAACCAACGTCCCCTCCCAGTGCAGCCTCCATGACGGGCTGCAGGCTCAGAGGGACAGCTCTGTTTCTTCTCAATGCCTGTGGAAGGGGAAGCATCCCATTTACCTTTACCATCTCATCAAGCATTTCCCTCTTCTAGAAACTTCTGTGCAGCTGAGGCAAGAATCCTGGGCCCTTTATCCAGCACTCACAGGCTTATGCTACTATTTGAGCAAGGCCGTCATCCCTGGCAGTCTGAGCCTCGAGTCTGGGACTCTCTCCCCAGGGTGGAGGGGGAACAGACAAAGGAGAGCAGCTGGTTTGGACTCAGGAGGCTGAGAATGGCCACAGTAGCCAAGAGAAACCAAGTCCTCCCACACTGTGACTGCTCAGAGATGTTGCCATGGTAAAGGGGAGCAGTCAGTGCTCCAAAAATCTCCAACACTAGGCAGATGCTGCTGCTGCTCACAGATGCACCCAGCTGCACTCTGATTCCGCAGGAGGCAATAAAGCCTTTGCAAGAGAGGGAGCGGAGAGAGGACTCAGTCAAGGGAGAGGAGAGATTAGGAACCAAACCCAGGGACTGGGGTACTCTACCAAACCATACTCTCAGCTCCCATCATAAGTTATTGATGAGCAAGTCTCCAAGTTGAACTAGGAAGATTCTAAGGGTTGCTGCACATTTGTAAACTTAAGAGACAGGAAAAGAGGGCTGGAGAGATGGCTTGCGATTAAGGGAATGCCTGCGAAGCCTAAGGACCCAAGTTTCACTCCATGTCCCACCTAAGCCAGATGCATAAGGTGGCACATGCACCTGGAGTTCGTTTGCAGTGGCTGGAGGCCCTGACGCATCCATTTTCTTTCTGTCTGTGTGCGCAAGCGCGCGCGTGTGTCCCTCTCTCTCTCTGTGTCTCTAATAAATAGATTAAATAAATCTTTTTTTAAGACAGGAAAAGAAATAAGCAAACCATAGTGCTTGACAGCTGTCTCCTTGCACACAAAATCTCATTGCTAAGATGCAAGAAAGTGTGGGGGAGAAGCAGAAACTCTCACACCTAGGATTTATTTATCTGAACAAGGGCTTTCAATGCCAAGGGGCAGGCGGCGGCTGAGCTGAAGCAGCGCCTGCCCCTCCCCACAACGCCCCATTGGTGGGAGTCCAGGTATTGAAGTTCTGACTGGTGGAGGCTGTGTGGCCCACGTTCTGACTGGTGGGACAGTGGGCGCGTACTTGAATTGCACCCGGCCTGGGTGGACACATCAGTGCATATTCCACCAGGGGAGGCACATTCCTAAGCATACGAGATGAAGGTGGGTACAGGGAGGCCTCAGAACAGCAGAATTTAGTGGCCAATTAGGAGATGAGTATTCTAAATCTAAGTGGGGGAAGAGAGCAAAGGGAAAACTCAAAGAATTAAAATTACCAATTGTTTTGCCGTTCGTTCGAATCAGCTCGGATGATTTTGTGCTCTAGACTTCTGCTCCGAAGTTCTACGGGCGGCTTACCATCTCTGAAGTTTCTCTCCCCCTTGCACGAGGCCTGCTCACACCTCGGGGACGCTGTGTTAAACGTACTCACCACCACGAAGGCACTTTCAGAAGGCGCTTCGGGAGCAGAGTGTCGTTGCTCAACTGGTTAAGATTATGGTGACTCACGTGCCGTGAGCAGCTTGTATGGGAGACAACGAAGTGTACTGGAACTGCTGAGAAAGAGGACACAAGAACAAGCCTGGCGGGACGCTGCTCCCCGCTGGGTGTGAGGAAAGCCGCCGACCCGCCCTCTTGCCGCGAGCGAGGAGACGCCGGGCGCGGGCGGCGGGGGCCCTGGCGGATGGCGCCCCCTCGCGGCGGCTTCTGCGCCCTGCCAGCGTCAAGGGAAGATGCTCACCCAGGGCAGAGAGGCAAGATGCACCCTCCGCCGGCTGCCCTTGCCCTCTGCTTATGGACTCATGTTCTTTCAGCCTCAGTGTTCCCAGAACATGACTTCGTTCTCCTAAAACTATGAAAATCGTGGGAAAAAGGCAAAGTAGGAAAACACATTGCCCAATAATCCACCAGTCGGAAATAACTTTTCATATCTTTTAAGTAAAAAATAATAGTTTCAAAGCTTTTAAAAAGTTATAATGCTTGGGGCTGGAGAGATGGCTTAGCGGTTAAGCGCTTGCCTGTGAAGCCTAAGGACCCCGGTTCGAGGCTCGATTCCCCAGGTCCCACATTAGCCAGATGCACAAAGGGGCGCACGCGTCTGGAGTTCGTTTGCAGTGGCTGGCCCATTCTCTCTATCTTTCTCTTTCTCTCTCTGTCACTCTCAAATAAATAAATAAATAAATAAAAATGAACAAAAGTTATAATACTTGAAAGAATGCCATTCAATTAGGTTCCTCAAACCGACCTTCAGAAGAATTGATGTAGGAAAGAAATATAAATAACATTTTAATAAAACAGCTTTCGTTAAGTAAAAGAGGGAAGGCATTCAGTTCATGTTTTTAATTTTTATTTATTTGAAAGAGAAAGAGTATAGACATGCCAGGATCTTTTGACACTCCAAACTCCAGATGCATAACTTCATACATCTGGCTTCACGTGGGTACTGGAGAAGTAATCTCCCACTGGCAGGCTTTGCAAGCAAGTGCCTTTAATCCCTGAGGAATCTCCTCAGCTCTAAGTTCAGGTTTCATCGAACTTTAATATAGGGGAAAGAAAAACAAGGACTAGGAGAATTCTGTTGAATTTTCTTTTGTTTTAAGCTGATAGCTTGGTATTTATTCTGCTATTGTAGAATATTTCAAAGTGACAGGAACAAAGTATGAATAATAAAATGACCTTCCATGCATCAACCATCCCCTTTCAACAAATCTGAACATGCCCTTGGGCCAAGAATCTTTTGCTGCTTTTTGTAATGGAAAACTTCCTGTTAGAGAAAAGTGAGCTGAGGGGCAGTGCAGGCAGCACTCTCGTGGTTGGACTTTGATCCTTAGGCCTCTCACAAGGAATTCCATACCTGTCCCTGAGGTCCTCCCTGGACTAGCCCTGCTCAGCCAAGGGGTTCCCAGGGCATGAGCACTCATTTCTCTTGTGCTGTTGGTTACCTGGGAGGTACTTCTTACTATTATCCTTACTGTGCGGAAATGGGCTTGGAGAGCCAAAGTGACTTCTTCAGCAGCAATGGTAGTGCAAATTCAGGTCTGTGGGCCATCACTCACCTGCTTACCATCAATTTCTTTTGTATGCCTAAGGACTGAAGTGTCCTGAAACTACCATGCTCTGACCCTTCTTCCTCTTTGCCCCCTCCCACTGTCTCTATTAGTCCCAAACCCTCAGGGGCACGTGCTCTGTGCTGACCAATGGAGAAATCCCACTGAAGGTGAATACAGGACTGAGCACAGGAAATCTTTTCTACAAGACTATGGGGCCAGGTCTGGCCCACACCTGTAATCTTAGCACTGACAGGATGAAGGAGGTGGATTACCACGAGTGTAAGGCACACACACACACACACACACACAAACACCTAACTAGCTAAGCAGATAGATAGAAGATGATAGATATAGATAAATAGATGATAGATAAATGATAGAAGATAGATAGATGATAGATGGGTGATTGATAGATGATAGATAGATAGATGATAGATAGATAGATAGTGTGGTGGTTTGATTCAGGTGTCCCCCATAAACTTAGGTATTCTGAATGCTAGGTTCCCAGCTGATGGATATTTGAGAATTAATACCTCCTGGAGGGAGTGTATTGTTGGGGGCGGGCTTATGGTCTTTATAGCCAATTTCCCCATGCCAGTGTTTGGCACACCCTCCTGTTGCTGTGGTCCATCTTCTGTTGGCCAGGGGGTGATGTCCACCCTCTGCTCATGCCATCGTTTTTCCCTGCCATCGTGGAGCTTCCCCTCGAGCCTGTAAGCCAAAATAAATCTCTTTTTCCCAGAAGCAGCTCTTGGTTGGGTGACTTCTACCAGCAATGCGAACCGGACTGCAACAGTAAAGTGGTACCGAGGAGTGGGGTTGCTGCTAGACACCTGACTATGTGGCTTCGGCCTTTTGGAGCTGATTTTCAAGAGGAATGTGGAAGGAGTTGAAACCTTGGCCTAAGAGATGCCTTGCAGTGCTGTAAGTACAGCCTGATGGACTATTCTGGTCAGAGCTGAAAGACCTGAATGCAATAAGAACTATGGACTGTGAGGTTTGGTTTATGAGGGTGAGAAAGAGCTGTGCCTGGACTGGGCTAGCAGTTTGTGTGAGAAGCTTACTCTTGTGCCCATGTCCTGAGAAGTTGTGCAGGGTTGCTTTGCGTAGAAATGGACTGGTGTGAGCAAAGGGATATGGCACAGAAAGAAAAATCTTTGGGTGAACTCTTGCCCGTTCAGCTGCAACTGAGAGATTACAACCTTTGAGACCGGGCTAGCTGACCTGCGCTGGGGCAACAAGAATGCAGACTCTTTTGAAGGGGCCTGAGTGCTCAAGGAGTCCTGTTCTTCAAAGTCTGCTTTATTCCCCCCTGGATTAACAAATTGGCACCCTACCTGGTATTGTGGAGTATAAGAAATGCTGGAAAGAGGGTCATTGAGTTTGCAACACGGTCTTGTGTTTTGGAAATGGCCATGGGCAGTGTGAAGCAGGTTTGCTGGTTGCCTGCATAGAGACCCCATGGGGCCATGAAGATGAACCGTGGCTTGCAGTGGAGACCCAGTGGAGATGCCGGGACCATGAGATGGCTGCCGAGGAGCTGCCGGCCCCGATGAAGTTTCCCAGGACTGTGAGTAGCCTAGCTGGAGGGGCAGAATTGGAATGCCAGAGACTTGTTGCTGGTTAGAATTATGGGACTTGAAGATTTGTCACTGGTTTGAGTTGCTGGACTTGAAGCTACAGAGTTTGATGTTTGCCCTGGTTGTTTTAAATCTTGTATTGGTTGAATGTTTCTTTGCTATGCCCAATGTCATCTTTTGCAGTGTGAATATTTATTCTGTGCCATTATGGGTTTTTTGAGGTTAGTTTTCGGTATTACGGCTCAGTTAAAAGATCTTGAACTATGGGGATGTATGAACATCATTGAGATTGATAAAAACTATGGGGACTTTTAAAGTCAGACTGAATGCATTGTATTTTACATCATGTATGGATATCAGTTTATGGGGGCCAGGGTTGATTCAGGTGTCCCCCATAAACTTAGGTATTCTGAATGCTAGGTTCCCAGCTGATGGATATTTGAGAATTAATACCTCCTGGAGGGAGTGTATTGTTGGGGGCGGGCTTATGGTCTTTATAGCCAATTTCCCCATGCCAGTGTTTGGCACACCCTTCTGTTGCTGTGGTCCATCTTCTGTTGGCCAGGGGGTGATGTCCACCCTCTGCTCATGCCATCGTTTTTCCCTGCCATCGTGGAGCTTCCCCTCGAGCCTGTAAGCCAAAATAAATCTCTTTTTCCCAGAAGCAGCTCTTGGTTGGGTGACTTCTACCAGCAATGCGAACCGGACTGCAACAGATGGATAGATGGATGGATGGATGGATGATGGGTAGATGATAGTAGATTGGTGGGTGGCTGCTGAGGTGGAGTAAGTCGAGATGCTCCCTCTGACAAAGAGCAAATGATCTGATGAAACAGAACTTCAAGGCCACCTGGTGACGCATCATCCCAAGCAAAATGAAATGAGAGGAAATTCTTTCCATCGTCATGACCTTCATAAGGAAAGAGCTTGCTTGAGAAATGTCCTCTTAGAAAATGAGATTGGATAGGACATGTTTTCAAAAACGACAGAGCTTGAGACTGGCTGCCCACCTGCTGGTATCTCTGGAACCAAACTTCAGCCGCTCATAGTAAAACACATCATTATCATTTGATCAAACCCAGGAGGTCATGAATCTTGGATATTAGCTGCAAATGAGGGTAATGTTTTTAAACTGAAAATATAATGAATAATTCGTTTACAGTACGTACTGAGATTAGGACAATGATAAATATGTATCTCTTGAGAGCTTAGAGCGGCAGGACCTGAAGGCAATATGACACTAAGCACTCTGGGGCGTCTCAACTTGCCACCTCCAGCTGTAGCTCTGCCCCACCCTCGCTATCAACTAGACACCAAGGGATCCAAGTAAGACTAGCATCAGCCCAGGAGACAGAAACCAGCCCTACAATAATCTGAATGGGAGACAAAGCAGCATAAATGAGCACTGACTATTCCCAAGAGGGTCCCCAGTGAGAAGGGAGAAGCAGGACTGTAAAGCAGTCTAGGGCTCCCAAGAAGGAGCAAACATGGCTGGGGTTCAGGCCTGCCTGGGGAGAGTATTCACTGACTCAGGGTCACAGCTAAGCAAGCAGAAAGCCTCTCCAGGGGTCAGCAAACCTCAGGGAAGCTGAGGCCACTGGGCAGTGTGAGTAACTGCTCTGTAGTTCTAGAACAGAAACCGCATCCTCCCGCACTGTCCTCCAAAGCCTTCTAGTGACAAATCTGACAAGGGAGAAGGTTCCACAGTCAAACCCAGCACTGCAAGCAGAGAAAGGCAGATGGACACGGATTGAGCAACAACAAATAGTGCGCCTCCCTACAGCATTGCTTGCATGAGACCCGAACTGACTTAACATGAATCACATTACAGAGTTCACAACAAGCAAAATGACGTGGTTTTATACATATGAATATGTTATTTAAACACATTTAAATATATATGCTAACTATATGTAATATATATGTGTGTATAAGTATACACATATTATATGTATGTATATGTGTATGTACATATATGTATGTATGTGTATATATATATATATATATATATATATATATATATTGCTTTTAACAGGTAACTTTTAACACATTTTTAAATGTCCAAAGTAATAAATAATAATGTTTAGGAAATGACTACTTCTGGGTGGGGTGGGATTGAGAAGGAGAACTTAGGGGGGTTCATATGCACACATAATGTCCTAGCTCTGATACTGATGGCAGTTCATGAGCCTGTGTCAAATATAAGAGACTGGAAGAAAAGGAATGGAAGGGTAGTAGCTGGGTTAGAGAGTTATGTGGTGGGAAAACAAAGAGCAGCTGCTGTGGAAAATGTCATAGAGGGTCCTTGTAACCAAGAACAGCGCTGGAGAAATGGCCCAGTGGGTAAAGGCGCTTACATGCACAGCCTGAAGGCTGATCCGATTCCCCAGTAGCCACAGATAGCCAGATGCACAAAGTGGGGCATGAGTCTGGAGTTCATTTGCAGTGGCAAGGAGAGCACCCATATTCACTCATTCATTTTCATTCTCTCTTTCTCTCTCTCTCTCTCACATACACATAAATAAAATGTTTTTAAAAATACATAACTACTCAGTAACCCCATAGAAGGGATCTACTTCTGGGTATATGGCCCAAAGAATTAAGACCCAGGACTCTAACAAATATTACTACTCTCACATTTGTAGTGGCATTACTCATAATAGCAAGCACTAAAACCAGCCCAAGCTTGAATGGATGGATAAGCAAAGCGTGCTGCAATATGCATAATACGTGAAATAATATCTTCTCAGCTTCATAAAAAGGAAGACAATTCAAACACATGCTACAACATGAGTAAGCTTGAGTACACTGTGTTAGGTGAAAACAGCCGGTCACAACAGTACAAGGACTGTAAGATTCTCCTTGTATGAGGTAGAGACACTCCTGCATGTAAACAGAACCTTGCAGCGCTCTCTTAGAAAACCCTGTCTCAAAATACATAGTTTTAAAGAGGATGGGCCTGGGGATATAGCTCAGTGTGAAGCTCTAGGTTCAATTCCCCAGTATCACAATAAATAAATAAACAAACAAACAAATACAAAAATAAAGAGTAAAGAAAGAATAGGTCTGGCGGGTGTTTTTGCAGTGCTGGGCATTAAACTAGGCCTTCTAACATGTTAAACAAGTGCCCTACCACTGAGTTACATCTCCACTCTGCTTTTTACTTTTTGAGTCCCGGTCTTAACAAGTTGCCCAGACTAGCCTTGAACACTCTTTGTATCCCAGGCTAACCTTGAACTCATGATCTCCTTGCCTCAGCCTCCCAAGTAGCTAGTAATGGGTCATTTTTCAAGACATATCAGCCTCTGCCAAAGCTTCCCAGCAAGTTCAAAACTCTCAAGAAGAACAAACGCCGTGAGGCTGCCCTAGTGGGAGAGTGAATGAAACGTCTCCCCAGTCCTCGTAGACCTGCGGCGGCGGCCCCTCCCCCGGGCATCCGCCCCCCGCGCAGCTGTATCCTCGTGCCCGAGGCTCAGCCAGCGCAGGCTCCACAGTGGCCTGCAGTAGACGGTCCACGGGTGCCTGTTGACAACCAAAAATGAATACGGCAAAAACATAACTTTTAACCAGAAGCCAGAATTTTCCTGGACTCAGCCTGACACCTAGTGGTGACTTCTCTCCTAGTAGAGCCAACCAAACCACCAGGTCTACTGCAGAAGGAGCTTCTCTTCAAATTCCAGCTAAGGCCTGAGCCAGGGAACAATGGAGTGGGGGACACTTGGGTGAGTGGTCAACGCCTGTCTTCTGGGGCTTATAGGGCAGAAACACCCACTGAAGCTCACCAGAGTCAGTGTGGCACTGACGTGACATTTTCCATCTAAGTCGATGTAAGTTCTACGTTCAGATGCTTCCCAGCTTGTGGAGTTACATCTCAATAAACCCACTGTTAGCTGCAAGTCACTTACTACACCTAAGTTATAGCCCATTACTGCAGCTTAGCTTAGCCTGCTTTAAACAGACTCAGAGCACTTGCCTTAGCCTACAGCTTCACAAAGTCATCTAACCACACCCTTTTTGAAAACACCATGTTGATTATTTTCTTTAATTTTTAATATTGTATTTAAATTAAAAATGATAAAATAAATAATGATACATTTATATAAAAGCAAACAAGTTCAATACAAAGTTAAATTGATTAAAACATACTAATCACATGGCACAGTGTTAGTATCCTTAATATATAATGAAAGAGTTACAAATTAATAAAAAGTAAAGAAACAGTCAATAAAACAGGTTTTAAAAGAGATAACTTTGGGGCTGGAGACATGGCTTAGCAGTCAAGGATCTTGCCTGTGAAGCCTAAGAACTCATGTTCAAATCCCCAGGTCCCACATAGCCAGATGCAGTGATGCAAGCATGCAGTGTCTCACATGTGCACCAGGAGACATATGTGTCTGGAGTTCATTCAAAGAGGCTGAAGGTCCTGATGGGTCCATTCTCTCTCTCTCTTTCTCTCAAAATTAATAATAATAAAAAGATAATTCTTTAAAGACACACAGGTCTGGGCTGGAGGTACAGCTAAGTGATAGAGCATTCACCTGGCCTTTATGAGGCCCTGGGTTTTATCCCCAGCACCACACATAAAAGGACACACAGTCATCACATAGAAAAAATTAAAACCGCTTGCTGGGTTGACAATAACTTGAAGATTCACAATGTTTAATGCTGATCCAGGTACCTGTGGACATGTTAAAGTGGTGCATTATAAGAGGAAGAATTGGTATTAGATGTAAAAATAGTATATGCATTTACCTTTTACTTTATAACTCCACTTCTAAGAATATATTCTAACAAAACAGTTAATCAATTAAAGAGAGTATAGAATAGCCAACAATCATTATTAACTACAGCTGGCAAAAGAATAACATCTAGAATATGCAAAGAACTCAAAAAACTAAACAAGAACTCAAACAACCCAACCAATAAATGGACTAATGAAATAAAGAGTTCTCAAAAGATGAATTATAAATGGTCAACTAACATGAAAAAATGTTAAATCTCACTAGCCATCAGAGAAATGCCCCCTAAGACTACACTGAGATTCCACCTGCCCCTAGTCAGAACGTTGGTCATTAAGAAAACAAGCAACAGACGCTGACAGAGCTAAGGACAAAGGGATCTCCTGCTGTGCGGATGGAGACTAGCGCAGCCACATGGAAGTCAGTATGAAGGTTTCTAAAAAAAAAAGATCACTAGATGACCCACCTACACCACTCCCAGACGTTTACCAGAAGGATTCCAAGCCAACATATTGCAAAGATACTTGCACATCAATGTTTATTCATAGTAGCGAAATTACAGAACCAATCTAGGCATCTAACAACAGAGAAGTGGATAAAGCAACGTGATATATATTTACAGTAGAATTTTTTTAGCCATAGAGAAGAAAAAATTATGTTGTTCACAGAAAAATAGGTGTGAATGGAATTAAGCCAGTCTCAGAAAGACATATGTCATGTTTTCTTTCATTTTCAATTCCTAGATGTTACACAGGTACATAAATCATGTATGGACATAGGACATGAAAGTAGACAGGAATCTGTCTAGGGGAGCAAAGGGGATTGAGGGGAGGAATGAGAAAGCAGAAGGGAGGGGGCATCAGGGGAATATGCTTAACAAACAATATAAACATGTATGGGCTGAAGAGATGGCTCAGCAGTTGAAGCATTTGCCTGCAAAGCCTAAAGATCTGGGTTTTATTCCCCAGTTCCCACATAAAAGCCAGGTGCACAAAGTGGTAAATGTATCTGAAGTTCATTTGCAGTGGCTGGAGGCCCTGGCGTGCCCATTTTCTCTATTTGTCTGTCCTCTCTCTACCTCTCTCTGCTTGAAAATAAATAAATAATATTTTTAATTTAAAAATATATAATAACATGTATGAAAATGGCCTTACATAACACAGCACCATGTATAATGAATATGCATAATGAAGATTAAAATTAACACCGTGGTGACCTGCATGAGATTCACAACATGGAGTTCATCATCATCTGTCATGGAGGGAGAGGAGCCTACCGAGGTCCCAGCCCTCCCTGAGGATTTATACACAGTTAATGGTTGATGGGTTAGGGAGACACTTTGTCGTCAATGGTGCAGTCGTTGGTAAGGTAGGTGCCCATGCTCCTATAAGCAACCATAGTAAAACTCATTATGCCACAAATAATTAGAAGAAAATAAGACATGAAAGTAGAAGAAGGTGATCAGTGGAAGGCGAAAGAGATAAGAGAGGGTAATGAGAGGTGGATATGATTGAAATACACTGTGTTCTTACAGGAGAATGGCATAATGAACCCCATTATTGTTCACAATTAATATAATCTAATTTACAAAAGACAATTGACCAATTGACAAGTTTTAGCATGCTTATCAAAGCATGGTATGTGTATATCTACATACTTAAAACAATTTCTTTCAATAAAGTAAAGTAATAATCTTACTCACAATTCAATAGTATACTTGCTTAAATAAATATCAGGGCTGGAAAGATTACTCAGTGGTTGTGGCACTTGCCTGCAAAGCCTAACCACCCAGGTTCAGTTCCCCAGGACCCAGATGCACAATGTGACACATGTACCTGGAGTTTGTTTGCAGGAGCTGTAGGCCCTGATGTGCCCATTCTTTCTATCAGTTTCTCCTCTCTGTCTCTTTCTGCTTGCAAGTAAATAAATTTAAAAACAAAAATAATGTCATAATGGTTTACTGATCCTATCCTAGTCTATCTCAGTATGAGACATGTTCTTGTCAATTTATGTTTCTTATAAAACACGGTCCAAAATACATTAATGAGCTTTAACAGCCACAAACATGGTAGAATTCCCTATAGACCCACAAGACTGTGGTTTGAGAGGATGTTCTTCATCCATTACTAGATGTAGAAAAATTTTTTCCTTTTCATATACATTTTAAAATGTATATGGCAAGAATGTATTGTTTGCTTTATTTATTTTTTATAATTAACAACTTCCATGATTGTAAATATCCCATGGTAATTCCCTCCCTCCCCCCACTTTCCCCTTTGAAACTGCACTCTCCATCATGTCCCCTCCCCCCTCAATCAGTCTCTCTTTTATTTTGATGTCATCATCTTTTCTTCCTATTATGATGGTCTTGGTCTTGTGTAGGTACTGTCAGGCGCTGTGAGGTCATGGATATCCAGGCCACTTTGTATCTGGAGGAACACATTGTAAGGAGTCCTACCCTTTCTTTGGCTCTTGCATTCTTTCTGCCACCTCTTCCATAATGGACCCTGAGCCTTCGAAGGTGAATACATCCCTGACACTGAAAACCTACAACAGGGGTAGTTATGAGCCCTAGGGGTGTAACATCTGCTGCTGTCTGGCTAAATGTATATACTATGCTCATCAAACTGCCCAGTAAGCACCTCTCTTAATGTTCATACCAATATGTTCATGCTACTCTCATTTTTTTTGTTAGAGAACTTTCTCTTTTCAGATGGCAGTGACCTTGGGATGACTCAGAAGGCATCATGGTAATGAGAAGAAGTGACAGAGGAGTACTCAGCACTGCAATATCTCTATCACACCTTCCAAGGCTCAGCGTCCATTGCAGAAGAGGTGGCAGAAAGAATGTAAGAGCCAAAGGAAGGGTAGGACTCCTCACAACATGCTCCTTTGTTTTATTAATTTTCATCCAAAGTCCTACCTCCTAACCATGCTCAACTCCAGTTACAGTACCTGGCATTTGGAAGTCGTGGCATAGTCTTCCAGGGAGACATGCACTCTGTGTTCCAGGGTGAACTCCATGGCCCCTATTTCCCTTTAGAGGAATAGTTCTTCCAAGTACCTCTAGTCAGGCCAGTAAACAGAAGGGGCAGTTATGACATTGAACACTCTAAGTGACAACCATTCAGAAGGAAAATGGCTGTCAGGCGAGGTCTTCCTCTGCTTTCTGTGTCACAGGCTTCCCTGCCTAGAATAGATCCTTCCCCAGGCTCCCATTCACAGTAAATGTCATTACACTTTAATGGCATTCATCCAGTTCTGTCACTTTTTCCACTGCTCCTATTTTTAACCCGCACAATGGGAACATTTGTCCTCTGGTTCCCTGATGAGGTTTTAGGCCACGAGGTTGCTTTTAAAATAACAGTACCCTTAATTCTGTTGCTGATGTTTAAATATGAAATAACAGTCTGTAATTAAGACAATGGAGCACAGGCAGCCTGGGAAGGTTCAGACAGCCACTCAGTGCCAAGTTCAGGAAATGGGATTTAGCAGCAGCTGGCTAGAAGGGAGACCAGACTCTGATCTGGGCTTGGTGGCCTTTGCAAGATATTTCAGAGCTTTTCTAAAAGAAAATCTGATCTCAGAAGTCTTTCAGCCAGGCTTGCCCAGTGGGGAGAAAAAGTCAACCTGGGCTGTTTGCTCCTTGGGACAAGGCCCAGGTAGCAATTCTGCCACTCTAGCAGTAATCTCGATGGAGCAGCCAAATTCTCTGTCACAGCAAAAGCCATGGAGAAGGGGAGGGTCCGTTCTCCTGTCTTGGACCCGAGCGAGGTTATGGGACAGTTAACTCTCAGACTATCTCAGAAGTGATGCTCTGGGCTTGTCAGGGGCTAAGTGACAGAGGTCATACAACTTCCTCCTGAGTCTCTTCATTTGCTTGCCCTTGGGGTACTCCTAGGAGCCCAGCTACCTGGATATGCAAAGCAAAGCCATGATGAAGGCATGAAGCAGAGTCCCCACTAAGCACAGCTTTCAAACCTCTCTAGCTTGGTCTCAGACATCAGAGGGATGACTCAGCCCAGCCACCCCTGCCAGCCTTTTGGGTCTACTCAGCAGATGTGCAGACATGACAGAGCCTGGGCAAGCCATGCATACTGGGTCTGAGTCCAGGAACTTTAGGGGCAGAATGGCAGGGCACTGTTTATAACACTGGGTTTGTGGTGGTTTGTTGGGTAGCAGCAGTAATCAGACCTCCAGGTCTGAGGCATGAATTTACTAGTATTCACTGCGTGGAAAACCCTGCTTTAAACAAGACACAAATATTAATATGTACCATAATTAATGTTTATTTTTATAACAGTCCTGTCAAGTCCACACTAGTAGGTTTAGATTTTACACTTGAAGCAATGACATAAACAGGGCAGCATGCCACACAGCCACCAAGCAGCAAAGACAGCTTTCAAATCAAGGGCACAGAGCATCAGAATGCATGCCTTAAACCACTGGTACTTTGCTTCTGATTAAATCTTTTTTCCCTAGACTTTATGCATGGCCTTCCCCAAAGCCCCAAGTATCCATCCACTCAGCATTCTTCTTCTTCTTTTTCATGCCCTCCTCAGATATGACCCGGGGCTTCAGGGAAATCCTGTTTTGCATAACTTGGGAGAAATCCCATACAAACCTCCTGTCTCCCTAGGAGAAGGCAAATGCATTACAGTATGTGTCTCTCAGAGCAGCCTCAGGAAGACCCCTGGTCTTGACCTGATTTCTGGCCAGCCTGAGGCAGGTGCTAATTTACATCATGCAGCCAGCGATGCCCCTCAGCTGTAACCCTCCCTTGGCAGTCATTTGATCTGGGTACATATGGAGCTCCCCTCACATTCTTGTGTGCTTGCTCAGCAGGCCTGCTGTCTCCAAAAGAGAGCAGCGCATGAGAGTAGCTTTCAAGGGCCTTCAGGAGCTCATGGAGACTGGATTTCTCTGCTTCCTTAAATCTTTATACACCCACTGCTCTATTATGATCAGTAGAAGATAATGCTTTTCTAAAACAACTCTTTTCCCTAATTGCTTCTGCTATTACAAGGTTCTCCTAGGGTCAGTGGGTCCAACCCTGGTTGGGTTGCATTAGATCATACAAAAATCCCTTAAAGTTTCCTCTATTCTAGGTGTCAGCTGAAAAAAATCAATGAAACCTTCCCTTTGGTAGCTCTTTCCAAAGCAATGAAAGCCTGAATAAGAATGACCTCTTTCTACCCACCTCTGTTCTATTTGCAGAAGAGACAAATGCATTCACTTAAAAATAATTGCCAACAAAGAGCCTTCAGACATCATTGAATCTTTCCTTCTCCCCCACTTCCTCCTTCCCTCCCTCTTGCTCTTCCTCTCTTGCTGTATTTCTTTAAATCACATGCTTGTTGAGTTTAGGATAAGGACAATGGTAGGTCATAAATACAAGTGTAGGTAGGGTGGGAGAGACCAAGGGAACTGTGTCTGTTTGATATATGTCACGTGGAGATATCATCAATGAAAGGATATCCTATGTGACTCCGAATCTATTTCAAGGGGATTCCCTCCTCACCCACTGGTACTGATTGAAACATGGACATGCATCTGCTGACACTAAAAGTTCATTCTTCTAGGGCTTCTCATTGCATGGTCTATGCTAACATAGAGACAGCAGGATCTGCTGGGGAAATTAAGAAACATGGCCTAGGAAGCTGGAAGGGGTCTGGAGAGATAGCTTAGTGGTTAGGTGCTTGCCTGCAAAGCCTAAGGACCCAGGTTCACCTCACCAGGACCAATGTAAGCCAGATGCACAAGGAAGCACATGCGTCTGGAGTTCATTTGCAGTGGCTGGAGGCCCTTGTGCATACATTCTCTGCGCCCCCCCCTCAAATAAGTAAATGAATAAAATATTTTAAAAAGAAGCTAGACCCAAACTCAAAGAGTTTCCTATCTGCTTCATGTCCCACCCATTTTTTTTTTCTCTCATACTCATTCTAGCACAGTGAAAAATAGGATTTGTGCCTTAGGCCCAAATGGCCTTTATCTTGCTGTCTCCAAGTATGGTTATCTGCTTCTACTGAAAATAATTCATATCCAGGGACTGGCCAGAGATAAATGGAAGACCCAGGTGATACACAGCCCAGCAGATGACTTCATACTGTTCCATTTCTCTTTCCAGCTAATGCTTTGCCTATCATTTAGAGGTTGAATGTACTCTGAGGTAACCCAAAACATGATGTCATAATGGACTTGGTAAAGTCAGTGGAAAAGAAATAAAAATGCAATTAACCTGCATGGTGCACAGTTGTCTCCAGCAGTGATAAAATCACTCTTGCTTTATGCTGGAAGGATTCTTCTGGCTTGGACAACAACAACAACAAAAAAAAAAAAAGTGAAAAACAAACTATGGAGATGAGTATTTCCATATTCTAAGAAAAATATGGAGGAGTATAGAAGAACAAACAGATTATACAAGAAGTATTATATAATGGTGGGAAAGTAAACTACAAAGAATTATGAAATTCTTTAAGGGTAGGCTTCATCCCATCCTCTCCAGAGCCCTTCTTTTCAGGTGCTCCCCCATGCTCCTGTTGAGGTTTCAATCCTTTGTATATCTTCAGGGATAAAGGTTTCTATGGCACCAGTTCATTTTGGGTTTAGTTTTGTGTTTTTCCCCCCTTCGCCTTCCCTGAAATCCTTCCACTCTCTGTTGTACAATGTGTCTCTCCTTTTCAGCAGGCAGCAAGATGCAAGGAGATAAACCACCCTTCGCACTTTAGCCAGGTCCCCAGCTGAAACCACAGAGGAAAGGAGGAGGTGAGCAAGAGTGCAGCCTCCATGGAGAACCTAACAACCAGCACCAGGGTGAAGGAGACACCCTGTAGCCACTCAACACCTACCAAAGCAGAGATCCAGAGGCTCCTAAGAGCTCGTCACTTAAGTAGACTTAAAACACACCCAACATGGCTCAGGGAATTCTGAGGAAGAGAGCCTGGAAAGAATGTAAGAGCCACAGGTTGAGACATCATACCCAAGGGCATTGCTTTCCCCTACCAAATAACTGCTGCTCCCACAGTGCATAACCCACATCCCAAGGGGAATAATGCAATCCCACTGAGGACAGCCCTCAGCAGAAGGAGGGCAGGGGCAAGGGAAAGGGTACTCGTGATGTACCCATACTAAATATGTCTGTAATTAATTAAATTTTAAAAAAGAAATATGAAATGCTACAAATGAGAGCATTAAGAGGTGTAATTTAAAACTCTTCCACCAATTTTGCTGATGTATTTACCTGAAGAGTGTCTGGGTTCTGTGAAGCCCAACTAAGAATCACATGACCAAGAAGTTAATCTCAAACTGGAAATCTTTCATGATGCCTCTCAGAAAAACAGCTGTCGAGGGTGGAGAGAGTGTAGCAGTTAAGGCACTTGCCAACAAAGCCAAAGGACCCAGATTTGATTCCCCAGGACCCATGTAAGCCAGATGCACAAGGTGGTACATGAACTGGAATTCATTCTCTCTATCTCCCTCTTTATCTCTTTCTCTCTCAAATAGATAAAGAAAAATAGCTGTCACTGCTGACAATGATGATGGAATCTTATAGCTTTTATTCAGCCCTCATAACAAGCACTGGATTGGCTCCTTTGCACAGGTAAGAAAACATAGGCTTGGGAAAGTTAAGCTCCCACTAATGGTCCTGTAAGAGGTTCACCAGCCCAAAACGGTGATAGAGCCATGTACTTCCAGAAGACTGGTGCCTTTGCATAATCTGGAGTCCCCCAAGGTTTCAAGGTCTGGACCTCAGCCTGACATGTTCAACATCTTGATTAACCCAGAGGACTCAAGTTTCAGGAAAGGATGTGTGTCAACCACAGTAGTTTCAGGTTTCATTATAAAACAGAATGCCAATATACTGATTCAGAAGGAACTAAACTTCCAGCGGTGCTTGACTCAGTAGTTGTTGAAGGTTTGATTCCCCAGACCTCACTTAAGACAGATGCACATGGTGGAGCATGCATCTAGAGGTCATTTGCAGTGGCTAGAAGCCCTGGTGCACCCATTCTCCTCCCCTTCTAATGAATAAATAGTTTTTTAAAGTGTTAACATTTTCTTTTAAGTAGCTACTAGAATGCTAAAATAAAATGAGTTAATGAGCTTTGTGTATAAAAATTTTTAGTTTTTTGAATAATAGAGATAAACATTGAAAGAAAAATGGTACAATAGCTGTTTCTTATTAATGTCATGGGAATGCCTGTTGAGTACTACAGTTTCTCCAACCTTGCCACTGAATAGACACCATTACCACATTTCCCACTCCACAATTTTTTCTGTTGTACTTCCTTTCAGACGGAAACTGCCAAGGATCTGGCTTTGGAAAGATATGACATCATCCAAAGGAACACAGTACAAGCTCATGTTGAAACTGTCACCTGCATGGGGCTACACTGAAAATGTGCACCATCACGTGTTTCCCTTGCAAGCTTGAGTGTCGCTCCAGTAAGTGTGGCAGGGACTTAGGCATGTTAGTGTGTATATGTGTATGTGCACATATATATGTCTATATATTTGTGTGTGAATATATATACTAGCCACAGATGATATCTGTATAATTACATTTCAGGTTAACATATAATATTTGTTGTGTGCTCAAATTGTTCCAGGTTTAGCCACTGGGGTACCTATTAATTGGTTCTTAACATAATTTTGGTATATTCTCATTATTATGGTTTGGGTTATATGAGTGTCGTATCTATGAGATGATTTAAATTTTTTTTTAATCATCTCCGAAAGTTACCAAAAGTATGGGTTTTTAATTTTTCTTTTAAGAAACTATCCTCACTTTAATAAGTACTAAAGGAAAAGTAACAGTATTTTTATTAGGAAATTTGCATTTGAAAATTATGTTAATAAACAAGACTCAGAGATAAAGACTTGTTTTCAAAATTAGAAACTAGAATGGTTGTTAAAATAACATGACATGGGGTTGGAGTGATGGGGGTTCGATTCCCCAGTACAATGTAAAGCCAGGCGCACAAAGTGGCACATGCATCTGTAGTTCATTTACAGCAGCTAAAGGCCGTAGTTCATTCATATTCTTTATTCCTGTATCTCTTTGTAAATCAATATTTTAAAAAATAACCTGACATCTTGACTCACCGTGGAGCCAAACTACAACATCCTATCAATTCTGAGCATTCCCTCCTTCTGAAACCAGGGTATCTCTAAAGCTTGCCCTCGTTGTTACAGTGTGCCACCTTCTAGTAGGATCAAGAAAGTCAGCATCCAAAAATCAGTAGCAGAGGCCAGTAAGCTAGAAAAAGGCTATAAGGGAGGGAGGAGAGGGAAGATTTTAAAGGGATTGTATTGTATATATGTAAGTAGAAGAACAGATTACAGGGAGGGGAAAGGCCTTAGTGAAGTCAAGGGGAAGAGATTGCATAAATGAAGGGTTGGGGGAAGGTCAATCAAAATTCAAGATATTCTGAAAAAGACATATGAAAATCTACTTTCTTGAATAATGGCACATCCAGAAGCCATAGATTGTTACTAGAAAATTTTCAGTGCCAGGGATGGGACACCTTCCAGTGAGTTGTTGGCCAGGGATGTCCCTGTTGCCTCCAAAACATTATAGGCTATTGCCAAGGCCCTTGGTTTCCCATGAGAAAGAGATGGTAAGACCCTATTGCTGAAGACTTCACATGCCTGAGTGGCAGAGTCACTAAGAAATCAAGCTGGTGCTGAGCAGAAAACCTTCTCCCTGCAGCCCAGCCAACTGAAAGCTGGAAACAGCTGCAGTGTATGTAGCCCTATGGGAGACAGAAATCATCAGCAGTGAAAACAGTGGACACTGGAAGCCTCAAGTTTGGCCAGACAGGCCAAATGACTGAATGAGTACAAAAGTGGCATGTCTGCTCTGGAGGAAACCAACTGCTCTCTAATTGGACTGAAGGCCTACTCTATGGGAGGGACTACATACCTGGCACTGAAAACCTATGGCAGGAGAGGTCATGAGCCTTAGGGCTATAAAGCCTGCTCCTGTCTGGATAAATGCACATATTACTCTCATCAAATTGCCCTGAAAGCACTACACTTAATGTTCATATTCATATATCAGGGCTGGAGGTATGGCTTAGCAGTTAAGGCATTTGCCTGCAAAGTCAAAGTACCCAGGTTCGATTCCCCAGGACCCAGGTTGGCCAGATGCACAAGGGGGTGCAAACATCTGGAGTTTGTTTGCAGTGGCTGAAAACCCTGGTGCACCTATTCTCTCTCTCTCTCCCCCCTTCTCTGTCAAATAAATAAATAAAAATAAAATACTCTCACTTCTGGTTAGTGAAGCTTCTCTTTTCATTTGTTGATGACCACTGGATTACCCAAAAGGCAACATAGTGCTGAGAAGAAGGGACAGAGTAGTGTCCAGTACTGAAACATCTCACATCCTCCAAAACTCAGGGTCCATTGTGGAAGAGGTGGCCAAAGGTAGGGTATCACTCCTTATATACAACTGTCCAGACAGAAATTGGCCTCAATATCCAAGGTATTGCCTAGCAATACCTACACAAGACCCTCATAATAGGAGAAAAAGATGATGATATCAAATTAAAAGACTAATGGAGAGGGGAAAGGGATATGACGGAGAGCAGAGTTATGAAAGAGAAAGCGGAGGAGGGGAGGGAAATACCATGGTTTGTTGTCTGTAAGTATAAAAGTTGTCAAATATATATATATATATATATATATATATATATATATATATATATATATATATATATATATATATATATATATATATAAAGAAAGCCAGCATCCTAACTAAGTGGCAGGAAAGGCATCAGAGCTACTCAACGGAAAGTCACTTTAGGAATTCTTCACCCATTTCACCTTTTTTTCCCCTATGTATGCACAAGAGAAAAAAAAATGGCGAACATCTATGTTTCAAGGTCTCACTGTGCTCTTCCAAATGAGTACAACAGAAGCTTGATGCATGCATGCTCAAAGCCACTGTTCCAGCAGTGCCCATCCTGTATTACTCGCCGAGTTCTGCCTTGGCTCTCGAGCAAGAGCCTGGAAGTGCAGTTAACTCTCTAGGAGCAGGCCTCCCCTGTGGAGGCAGGATTGGGGAATACAGAACCCAGGTTCCCATCTGTGGGCAGGTAACCCTGTGAGGCTTCCCGGAGGTCTCCCGGTGATTGTCTTTCCTCTGCCTCCAGATGGCCAACCTTAGCCTCCCCTCCTTTCCTTCTGCATGGCCTGGGAACTTCTTCCAAGTCCTTGCTTTAGATCTAAATGAAGACCTGTAGTTCTGGCACACTTTTATAAACACAGGATAATCAACAGCTGAGTCAAAATTTCCTTTTTGATGTGGTCCATTAGCCACCCTATTTTTAAGATAAATCTTACCTTTTGTGTAGCTTTAGAAAAATTTGGAAGATGGCAAAGTGCCCATATATCATGAGCCCAGTTTCCTCTTTGATTGACATGACATCAGAGTAGAACATTTCTTATAATTAATGAACTGGTGTTGACATACAGTTATTACCCAGAGTCCATCCTGATTCACTTTATTTGTTCTTATCTGATATTCTTTTTTTTTCCGTTCTAGGACCTCACATTCCATTTAGTATTAATTTCTTGGCTGCAAGTTTCCCAGGTTCTCCTTGTGTTTGATTACTTTGATAGTGTAAAGAGTTCTGGTCAGCTCTTTTATACAATGCTTCTAAGTGGTGGTGGGGGTCGTGAAGCTGGAGAAATGGCTCAGGGGTTAAGGCACTTGCCTGCAAAGCCTAAAGACCCGTGTTTAATTTCCCAGTACCCACATAAAACCAAATGCACAAAGTGGTACATGCATCTGGAGTTTATTTGCAGTGGTTGGAGGCCCTGGTGTGCCCCTTCTCTCTCTGCTTGGGAAAAAGAAAAAAGATTTGTCATGTTTGTTTTGGGATTTTTTTAAGAGGCAAAGTGTCACCTTCATCACATCATATCCAGAGGCTATAAGGCCACATGACAGTTGACTTTTACCTTCACCTGGCAAAATAGCATTGTGTTTGCACAAATTTTATCCATTCCTACAGTGCATACTTTGAAAGGAAGCTACTTCCAGGATAAGAACCTACGCTGTTACTTTACTAACTGTACTAACCTGTGTGTATGCCCTAGGAAACTCTTCTGTATCGTCTGTATATCTGCTGTCAGCTAAACTTGAGTTCAGTGCTGGCATCCCTAATTGCTAGATGGATATTCCTGCTTTGCCTCCTCCCTTGCTTAACCCCGTCCAGAAGTGAGAAGCTTTGATCCCCACCCTCTGCTCTCCACCTCATGGTTCAATTCTAGCGTATGTAATGCAAGAGTTATCCGCACTCCTGTGAGAAATGACTACATCAACTGAGTCTGGCGCTCACATTGCTTCCTTTGCCCTCCACTATGCAGACTGCTTGCCCCTAGTGCTGCTTGCATTAGCACTTCTCCTACCTCCTGCGCTGAGGTGGTTTCATACATGTATAATAAATTGTCTTGTCACGTTCTGCATTTCTTCCAGGGACAATTTAACTCCTAAAATGCTGTCTCATCAGTTTTACAGTTAAGATTCACTCTGTGTTATAAAATTTTATGGGTTTTGAGAAGTACATATTGCTCTATTCCCACCATTACTGATTGCTGTAGTTACAAAGTGTGGTGGTTTGATACAGGTGTCCCCCATAAACTTAGGTGTTCTGAATGCTAGGTTCCCAGCTGATGGAGATTTGGGAATTAATGCCTCCTGGAGGGAGTGTATTGTTGGGGGCGAGCTTATGGGCTTTATAGCCAGTTTCCCCATGCCAGTGTTTGGCACACCCTCCTGTTGCTGTGGTCCGCCTTATGTTGGTGATGTCCACCCTCTGCTCATGCCATCGTTTTTCCCTGCCATCGTGGAGCTTCTCCTAGAGCCTGTAAGCCAAAATAAACCTTTTTCCCAGAAGCTGCTCTTGGTTGGGTGATTTCTACCAGCAATGCGAAACGGACTGCAAAACAAAGCATCTGACCAAAAGCAGCTGATGGGAGGGAAGTTTTAATTTTGGCTTATAGCCTTGAGGGGAAGCTTCATGACACGGAAAAACATGGCACGCGCAGAGGCTAGACACCACTTCTGCTACAGCAGGTGGAAAATAGAAGGAAGTGAGTTGAGCTCTGGCAAGAGAAAACTGGCTCTGACATCCCCAAAGCCAGCCCCAACAATATACCTACTCCAGCAAGGCTCCCCTACCAAATCACCTTTAGATGGGGGCCATTTAAAACATGTGAAGTCTGATTCAAACCACCATATTCTGCCCATTCCCTGTAGACACACAGTATCTCAAGATGTAAAAAATGCATTCAGTCCAACTATAAAAGTCCCCATTGTTTTTTGTTTTTTATCAATCCCAATAGTGTTCAAAAGTCCAAAGTCTCTTAACTGTGAGCCAGTGAAAGCAATACCCACACAGCAAGTGGAAAGCAGCAAAGTGAGCCAAGCTCTGTCAAGGGACACCTTGCTCATAACACCTCCGAAATTGCCATTAGCTGGAACCAAGCATTCAGGACACGAGTTTCTGGGAAACATCTGATTCAAACCATCATCACACTGACCAGTCAAAATAGTTTCAATAGTCAACTCTTCTTTCCTCCCTAGAATCCCTGACCACCATGGTCTTTTCAATAGGATGGCCCAAGGAGGTGGTGCAGAGTGGGGAAGCAGACTGGAAAGCCTGGCCTATGACATGATGGGTGAAAATAATGTTCAGAATGTGTCAAGTCACCTGTTGACAAAGGCTGCATTCATGAGGAAGTCTGGTTTCATGGGAGCATGTTCACATAGTAGGTAGCACAGCTGGCCACACTAGAAAAGCACTCTGTCAAAATCTGGGATCATTAGATAAGAAAGTTTAATTTAAAACTGGAGGGAGTGACAAGATTTAGACACTGGTGAAAAAAGATAGCCTTCTAAATAGCCCTTCCCTACCTCCTTTGTTTACAGGACAAACTCCATGAAGTCCTGAGCGGTTCTACTGACCTGCAACTTCTTAGCCAATCGACACCCTTCTCCCCACAAACCACGGAAGTCTGCATCAATGGCACTGGTCATGTAGTCTTAGCTACTTCACATCTCCCCATCTCTTTTCCTCCCAATTTTCTGGACCCATTTCTCACCAGTCAGAAGAAAGGGCTACCTAGCGCTTGTGCCTAATGCCCTTCTCCATAACCTCCCAAGACAGCTTACAGGTAACCTTGCCTGTGTCACTTGTCACTATATGCCTCCACCGTGGAGTTAAAAAAATCAACTCAGTGCTCGAGAATAACGTTCTGCCAGCTCTGTCACATCTCCTGTGCAACAGAAGAAACGGGAAGCCAGTGGGAAACACATGACGTCTCCAGCAATAGCTAAGCTGAGCAGGGCAGGTTTCAAGTCACAATGGCTATTTTAGGACAAAGATCCCATTCTTTCTCTAACCACATTTCCAACAGCTGCCTGGGTGCCAGATCTGTGTGGGCCCATTAGTCAAGGCACTGGCACCTGAGCTTTGGTTGTGCTCCAATCGCCATCGATTGTGTCGGTCAACAAAGGCCTTATTGGCATGAAGGCACAATTTCAGGGCCATGTTCACATATCAAAGTGGCACAGTGAACCTGATGGTTAGATCCTGCTTGTGCCCAAGAGTAGAACCATGTCTGAAGCTCTCCATCATGGAGGGAACTGCAAATTCCTTTCCTTTTAGCGCATGAATTCAGGATCTGAAGCAAGCACATCAAACTTCCCAGCTTTGTTCTTACCCTGTATTCATTATACTATCAGTTACCAACAGAAATTCTAAGGCAGCAGCGCTGCAAAACCACACAGAACAGGACAAAATTCAACAAGTGTCTCAACCTTACAAATGAATTTTCATGAACGCCCTTCAAGATGAGCCAGGGCAGAGTGTTTCTATCAGCAGCACTGGCTCTGTGTTAGAAAACAGACACTCTTGACACCTAACATGGGTTTGGCTCTTTGTATTCTGTGAATTAGTGCAAAATAAAAGTTTTGGGGTACAATCTGAAAGAACCCTGTGTACTCTCTGGTTCTTAGAACTCAAACTAGAAGTTCTACATCATTCAATACAATGTTATGGAATATGTACTCTGTTTTTTTTGTTTGTCAGTATCAACTTGACAAGTAGTCGTAAGTGCTACCAGGATTTTGCCTCACAAAGTGTCCTGATCCTTTTGTATGGACAGTTTATCTGTGTATGTGCTTAAATCTTATTTCAAAAGCAAGTTTCAGGTGGCCTTCTACAATCATCAAGAATAACTGATAATCTGATTATTCTATACATAACTGATATTCTGGCTGGAGAGATGGCTCAGCAATTAAAGGTGCTTCCTTGCAAAGCCTGATACCTGGGTTCAATTTTCCTGTACCCATGTAAACCCAGATTCAAAAAGTGGCACATGTATCTGGAGTTTGCTTGCACTGGTTAAGAGGACATGGTATGCCCATCTCCTCTCCCCTCTCCTTACAAAGAAATACAATTTTAAAAAAGAATAGCTGACATCTTAATAGTCTAAGAGAAACATAATTTTAACTAGAAAAACATTTAACCAAAGAAATATGGCAGTAAATTGAAACTGTTTACTACCTTGATAGAAAAACAGCATCTTTAAAACATTGGCGTATTATCGTCTCGCTGGCATACACCTTTAATCCTGGGCACTCAGGACATAGAGGTAGCAGGAGTTTGAGGCTGACCTGGGATTACAGAGTGAGTTAGGCCTGGCTCTAGAGTGAGGCCTGACCTCAACAAATGGACAAAAAAATTCATTGTCCAGTCTTCTTAATAGGATACTTTTTTCCCTAGAGATCATTTCTATATGTTTTTGAATAGATCATTTTTTGCCAGATTTTTATAAAATAGTGCAATTATAAAACTTGGTTCATAATTTTTCATTGCATAATTTATTCACATATTTTTTAAAGTTCTATATTCCCTCAATATAGTTGTAGCTCAAAAAATAGTAAATACTTTCACTGTTTACTTAAATATAAATGGGAAAACATAGATATTTGACATAATAATGACTGATTTAATTTCTTCCTAAAGAAATGTTAATTTAAAAAAAGAGAATTTCAAGGAATTTTGTAGTATTCCCGACAATGATTATTTCCAAAATGTATGAAATTTGAGATATAACTATAAAAGGGTTTAAAAAAAAAAAAGACCTTGTTCTTGCTTTTTTTCTTAAAAAAAAAGAAAAGAAAATCCAAACAATTTGTCACAAGAGGAAAGGTAAGAAAGTTTCAGAGACTGTGGCCTCAGTCGTCCTCGGAATCGCTGTCCCTCCTCAGGGGCGCAGAGCCCTGTATTGAGGACAGCAATACGTCTTCAATCGGTTTCTTGGGGTTCTCCTCCAGGTCTGTCTTGATTGCTCCAGTCTCAGAGAGCTTCCACTCCAACTCTACATAACAAAGAAAGAGCGAATCAGATAAAGCACCAGTCCCATCACCCGAAGCCATCAAGCTACATTTTTTTTTCATTTTCCTGAGGAGACAAACATGTTCATCAAGATTTGATGAAAATTTTATTGCCATATTTTTTCTTTTGTTATTTATTCATTTGAGAAAGATACTCAAGAGAGCGAGAGTGAGAGCGAGAGCAAAAGAAAGACAGGAAGACAGAAAGACAGAAAGACAGAAAGAAAGAAAAGACAGAAAGAAAGAAAAGAAAGAAAGAAAGAGCGAGCACACTAGGGTCTCCAGCCACTGCAAACGAACTCCAGACACATGTGCCCCCTTGAGTATCTGGCTTATGTGGGTCCTGGGGAATTGAACCAGGGTCCTTTGGCTTTGTAGGCAGACGTCTTAACCATTAAGCCATCTCTCCAGATCCCATATTTTAAAAAATATTTTATTTATGAAAAGGAAATAGAGAAAGGCAAATAGAAAGTGGGAGTGCCAGAGGCTCCTGCCACTGCAAACAAACTCCAGATGCATGGGCCACCTTGTCCATCTGTCTTTTTACGTGGGTACTGGGGAATCAAACTCAAGTTCTTTCTTGGGCTTTGCAGGCAAGTGCCCTAACCACTGAGCAATCTCTCCATCCTTCATGCTGTAATTTTGAAGTACCACAAAGAAAGGAGGAAAATTAGAAAATAGAAAATACCTTTAGGAAAGAAAATACAGAATAATTTCAAATGCCTTTAAGATAATCAAGCCAATGAGATATTATGTGAAAATTATTTTATGTGGGAATCACAATAAGATAAAAGAATAACCACATCCTCTGACTGCCATTGCTTCCCCACTCACACAATTTCTTTCCCAGATAAGAAATAAGCATAAACCATTTAGGGAAATAATTTCCACAGGTCTGCTGGCAATCTAATCATGATTATCTAATTTTAGATAATAAAAGGAAATTGTTTGGCTTTATGTCTGCTATCTCATCCCTTAAAGTCAAAGGATACATACATATATGATGACCTAGAACTGATGACATTTGTTCCAAGTAATAGAAGAATAAAAATTAAAACTGAACACCAAAAAGTAAAGAATCAGTTTCTATGTTCCACTCTCACATAAGTGAAATTCCAAAGTGGGAAACCCCATAAACAAGTGGATGGACCTTTAATCAAAAAGGAATTTATTTATTTATTTTGTTTTTTTGAGGTAAGGTCTCACTCTAGCTCAGGCTGACCTGGAATTCACTATGTAGTCTCAGGGTGGCCTTGAATTCACAGTGATCCTCCTACCTCTGCCACCCAAGTGCTGGGATTAAAGGTGTGGGCCACCACACCCTGCTAAAATCAAATTTCTTTTTTATTTATTTATTTTTTTTGGTTTTTCGAAGTAGGGTCTCGCTCTGGTCCAGGCTGACCTGGAATTAACTCTGTCATCTCAGGGTGGCCTTGAACTTATGGCAATCCTCCTACCTCTGCCTCCTGAGTGCTGGGATTAAAGGTGTGCACCACCACGCCCAGCTTAAAATCAAATTTCTTAATTGCATAATTAATTCCATTAAAATCTGACCGCCAATTTACTTTAGTTATATTAATTTAAAGTGCTCCATGAAACAGAATTAGAATGGTGGTGGTTACCAAGGACTGGGGATAAATGAGAAGATGCTGGTCACATGGTAAGAGCTTTCATCACAAAATGAAGAGGCTCTGGAGATCTAATGTGGAGCACAGTAACCACAGTTAATAATGTATGTGTAAAATCTGCTTATAGTGCAGATATCAAGTATTCTCACCAAAAGCATGAAAGAAAAAGTAACTAAGTGAGGTGATGATGTGTAATTAGCTCAAATGACTGTGATGATCACTTTACACTGTAGTGCTACAGCAAATCATGTTATAAACCTTAAGCACTTATTTTTGTCAATCACATTTCAATAATGCTAACAGCAGAGTGTCCCACTAAGATGATTATTGCCTATTTTTAGCTCTATGTATCTTGACTAAATGTTGTGAAAATTCAACAAATTTCATTTTAAAAACAAGATTTCTCAGCCAGGTGTGATTGTGCATGCCTTTAATCAAAACACTTAGGGGCAGCTGGGGAGATGGTTCAGAAGTTAAAGGCACTTGCCTACAAAGTCTACCAGCCCAGGTTCAATTCCCCAATATCCACATGAAGCCAGATGTGCAAAGTGCATCTGGAGTTCATTTGCAGTGGCAAGAGGCCCTAGTCGGCTCTCTCTAGTAAAACTAATTTAAAAAAAAAAAAAAAAAACTCAGGAGGCAGAAGTAGGAGGATCACCATGAATTCAAGGCTATTCTGATACTACATAGTAAATTCCAGATCAGCCTAGGCTAGAGTGAGACCCTAGATCAAAAATCCCACAAAATGTCTTTTTTTTTTTTTTTTTTTTTTTTGAGGTGGGGATCTCACTCTAGTCCAGGCTTACTTTGAATTCACTATATAGTCTCATAGTGGTCTCAAATTCATGATGATCCTACTATCTCTGCCTCCCGAGTGCTAGGATTAAAGACATGTGTCACCATGTCTGGATCAAGATTTCTAATTCTTGACTCAAGAATATATTTACATCATACCTCAAAAGGGCCCTGACAATAAGGAAAATTGGCGAAACAAGCAAGGGTGCTATTTTCCTGATGAACCGGATACCAGCACAAGGGGGAAGGAGACCAACACAGAGAAAATTCAATGCCTACCAAATCAGAGAGCCAGAGCCCCAGAGGCCCCCAACACCTCATCACTGAAGCAGACCAAAAATGAACCCAACATGGCTCAGGGAAATTTTGAGGAAGAGGGGGTGGAAAGAATGTCAGAGCCACATGTTGGGTCATGATATACAGAGATATTTATCTTACCAATAACTGTGGGCTAACTCCACAATGCACAACCCATATACCTCAACAAGGAGGGGCCAATGGGGAGGGAGTAGGTCATGGATGAGCCTAATAATGGTACCAAACTGCCTGTACTTGCAGAATAGAAAACTAATAAAAAGTAAATAAATAAATAAAATAATATATTTATATTTACATAAACATATATATGTATTTAATATTATTGTTCTTTTATATATAATCATTACATATAAACATATATGCATAATAATAAATACAAATATGTTTACTAATCCTCAAATAGTAACTTTTCTGGAAATGAAGACTGGAGCTACAATTATACAGAGTTATGGTTAAGATGTGGGTTTTCCCAATTAAAACTCATACTAAAATTTTGGTGCACATATAGAAGAGTCGGGTTTTTTTTTTCTTTTTTCTTTTTTTTTTTGAGACAGAAAGAGGCAGAGAGAGAATGGGTGCACCAGGGTCTCTAGCCATTGCAAACCCCAGATGCATGCACCACCTTGTGCAGCTGGTTTACATGGATACTGGGGAAGTGAACCTGGGTTCTTTGGCTTTGCAGACAACTGCTTTAACCACTAAGCCACCTCTCCAACCTAATAGTTGGGCTTTTTAAGAGGTGATTAGGCCTTTACGTGGTAGTGTCTTTCTCATGAGACTAGATCAGGTCTCATGAGAATGGGCTGTTATAGAGTAGGCCTAGCACCTCCCTTCAGTCTCTCTTGTACATATGCCTTCTTCCCCCTGCTTCTCTGCATTGATATGGCACAGCATGAAGCTTTCACCAGAAGCCAAGAAGATGTTAGTGTTATGCTCTGAAACTTTCTAGCCTCCAGAATTAGAAGACAAAATAAATCTATTTCCTCTGTAGAATACTCAACCTTCAGGTTATTTTGTTACAGCAACAAAAAATGGACTAATACATGTACCTATCCTCTCACAGAATAATATTAAAAGATAAAAATCAGGTATATATTAATTTAGAATACTGAATGCTTTCGAAGACTGAAATATAACTGATGAATCCCATATGTGTATGTCTGTTTACTTTTCCTAGTTGAATATTTTAGTGATAAAGGCATGTATAAAAAATAATTTTCGAAGATCAGTATATCTGAGTAAAGAGACAAAGACTTTTACTTGAGAAAATGTCTCTAGCCTCAAATTCTCTTTGACATATTGATATATATTTTGATACCTCTATGGATAACATGTACAAAGGAATTTTTAAAAAGTCCTTCCATACTTAAGAGATAGAATTAAATAAAATTTCAATTTAAAAGCAAATGAGATTCAACTAAAAATATTTCTATGATGAAATACAAATCAAACACACACACACACACATATGCATGCAACTGTCACTAACATAGTAAATTAAATTAAAATCAAACACTGTGATCTTAAGCTACAACTTAAAATATTCAACCACAGAGGCAACAGTTATGTAAGTCATGCTGGAGAGAGGGTTTAGTGGTTAAGGAGCTTGCCTGTGAAACCTAAGAACTCCAGTTCGAATCCTCCAGATCCCATATATAGCCAAAGGGCATGATGCAAGCATGCAATGCCATACATGCCCACAAGGAGGCGCAAGCGTCTGGAGTGTGTTCACAGTGTCTGAAAGGCATGCCCATGCGTACGCGCACTCTCCCTCTCCCTTTCTCTCTCTCTCTCTCTTTCTCTCTGTCTCTCAAAAAGTAAAAAGAAAAAAAAATAAATTTTAAAAATTTATATAAGGGCTAGAGAGATGGCTTAGAAGGCACTTGACTACAAAGCCAAAGGATTCAATTCCCCAGGACCCACATAAGCCAGATGCACAAGGGGACACATGCATGTTTACAGTGGCTGGAGACCCTGGCACACCTATTTTCTCTCTCCCTCTCTATCTACCCATTTCTCTCCCTCTCTCCCCCCCTCTCTCCCTCCCTTCCTCTCTCTCTCTCTCTCTCTGTCTCCCTCCCTCCCTCTCTCAAGTAAATAATAAAATTTTTTTTTAAATGTGTGTAAGTCCACTATGTCTTCCTCTGAGAATTGCTGGAGCCCAACCGTCACTGCTCCTGGTGACTCTGGGAGGAGAGACTCAGTGTGCGCCTGCTTCCCACTTAAGAACCATCTACAGAGGCAGAGGGAGTCAGACAAACCATGCCGCCTCTGTAGAAAACTGGCACTCCCCCCCTGCTGCTCTCACGCCCTAAGGTCCCCAAGAGCATCTCACCATCTCTAGTCAGGTTCATGCCACCAAACACCAGAGGACCAATGAACTGAGCCTTGATATCACCATCCCGGTAAACGAACACTGTAGGCAGATTCCTATCAGGATAATTGGGTATGCAGGTGGTTGAAATGGCTTTAATAAACTTCACATCAGGAAATTTCCTGGCAAGTCCACTGAAGTGTTGGTTTATCAAGGCACAGAGAGGAATCCTGTAACACAGAGAAAACAAAAGCTACTGTGATCTGTGTGCAACTAGAACAAAGTCCAACTGCCCTTCTACCCTATACAAAACTTCACAGGGCTTCACAAGTGGTTTGCTACCAGCAAGATAAATTTATATTGCTAAAAGCAAAAACAAAACTGTTCTAATGTGTTCTGACCAAGTGGACAATTCAAACCCTCAAGTCCACTGTAATAACAATTCTAAAATGACAACTTCGATGTAAAAGACAACTGTTAGGTCTTTTTTTGTAAGACTGAGAAAATGTTGAAGATGTAGAATGCATGCAGTAGCTCATAAAACACTTCTTGTCCTAAAACAATTCCTAAACACACACTGTGTAGAGTTTAAGAACAAGACTGGGCAGCAAGAAACACTGGAAGCCATGACAAGCACAGCTATCTTAAGGTCAGCCTCTCCACTTGTGATTAATTACATGGAATTCTCAAATGCCAGTTCCCCTGTAGGGATAAGCAACTTAGGATTTTTATCTTATTTGTTCTGAGACAAGACCACTAGTCTAGAACTCATGATCTCTTGCCTCAAAGCCTCCAAAGCCTCTCAAGCACTAGGACTATTGACATGTCCTATTAAAGTGGGCAGAATTCTTCTTTAAGAAAAGACTTCTGGGCTAGAAAGATAGCTTAGCAGTTAAGGTGCTTGTCTGCGAAGCCTAAGAACTCATGTGCAAATCTCCAGATCCCATGTAAGCCAGACACACAGTGATGCAAGCATGAAATGTTGCACATGCACACAGGGGCACACACCTCTGGAGTTCATTTGCACTGGCTGAAGGTCCTGACACATTCTCTTTCTCAAAAATAAATTTAAAAAAAGAAGAAAAATTGAAATAAAAAAGACTTCTTCATTCATTATTTCATGCATTAATAAGGGGTGTATTATTCACAAATATTAATTTAAAGGTCTAAAGATGAAAACTAAACACTAAGATTTATACAAGTCAGCAACAACATCATAGAACATTAGTGGGAAAGAAAAAAACCTCTACTATAGGTTAGGCCTAATCAACATTAAAGACAGAAATTCAAATCAACATTTTTGGAACAATTTTTGAACATCAGCTCAGCTCACCCTTGTTTGTAAAGATGCAAGACTACCCACAAGTCCTTCCCAGCTTTGGTAACTTCTTGAACATAATCCTTTCCTGAGATCTCCAAAACCTCTCCAAATTTATTCTTCTGTTGAATTGCTTTCAACTCAGCCAGTCTTTGCTGCCTATAAAATAAGAGAGACACCTTAAATATGTGTGCATACACACATGCAAACATGTAAATGCACATGCATACACATCCAAATACACATGTGCACACATACACCTTCAATACACACAATGCACACATCTGCACATACTTTAAATACATTTACACATACATACATGTGCAATGAACCTTTCAGAAGGAAATCCTTGTCATAACTTAAGCTTATTTGTCTCATGACAAAAAAAAAAATGGCAAAGATTTGCAATTTCAATAAACACATTTTATTATCAGGGAAAACATTAAACAGTCCCTACGGGGGCACAAACCTGTACATTTCAATAGCCCGTTCATCCTCTTCATTGAATTCATCTTCATTATCCTCCAGCTCTTCCAAAGTCATATCTTCGTATGTTTTTACTAAATTTAGTTACAATGGGAAAGGCAAAAAAAAATTTTAAATGAACAAGTATTTTAGCATTTTGTCTTCACTTTTTTCTCCTAAATTTGTGCGCCCAACTTCTCATGACCCCTACCCATGCAAACAAAAATTTAAAGTATTTCACTAGCAAATAAGAAGTTGAGGCTGCTTTAAAAAGATAGACCTACCACTGATATTTACTGGCTTGATTATCTTATTGCCTCTCAGCAAATAGGGTAAGAATGAGAAGCTTCCATATTTATGAAATAAGAAGTGTATTTGCCTGAAGTCATCTGTTCTGATCTTCAAGTTCATAGGCCTACAGGCTGGGTGTTCTAAACTTCTTATATCATATATCATTCATGCAGACAATGAGGAGGACACAGTCTTCCCCAAGCAGGTATTTCTGAAATTGAGGGTGATTAACACACACTTCTGGTTCTTATAGCTATGTACCTTACATTTACAGTTACTGACACCAATACTCTTCTGTCTGGACATCAGGTCAGGCTGTGCTCCTCCCTTTTTTTTTTTTCTTTTGGTTTTTCGAGGTAGGGTTTTGCTCTAGCCCAGGCTGACCTGGAATTCACTATGTAGTTTCATGGAGGCCTCGAACTCATGGCAATTGTCCTACCTCTGCCTCCCAAGTGCTGGGATTAAAGGTGTGCACCACTATGCCCGGCTGCTCCTCCCCTCTTACCTCTATCAGGGTCCACTGGGTGATGGGCAACACCTAACTCAAGCTGTAAATGCCTCTTTTTTGAAAACTGTCCTGTGCTGTCCCTTGAACTCTACGGTGATTAAAATTCCCCAGAACTTAGTTTTTGACTTTTCTTCTTAATCTACAATTCTCTTGGTGATTACAGCTGATCTCATTTCTCTGAATACTATGGATATGCTGACAACTCCCAAAGTTATGTCTCTAGCCCAGGCTTCTCTAGCTGGAGAAATACGATCCAGATCCCTGCTTAATATCTCTATCTAATGAAAATCTCAAAGTTAACATGCTCCAAGCAGTTCTTATCTGCCTCCATGCTTCCCTCACTTCAGTGCAGTGGCACCTCTATCCTTCACATGGCTCAAGCTGGTGCTCCTTGTCTATCACACACTCCTGGGATCCATCAGCAAGTACTGTTGGCCTTCCATCAAAGCCCATCCATCTCTGACCACTTCATTCCCACCACCACCACCTCACCAATCTAAGCCTCTCTTGCTTGAATTATTTAGATAGTATCAGACTGATCTTTCTTCTTCCTACCTTGCCACTAAAGTCCATGTTTAGTAAGGCAGCAAAAGAACACTGTTGTCAAAATCAGAATATGTCATTCTGTTCCAGCCTCCAGTCCCACCTCACTAGTCATAAAAGCCAAGCCATTTACTGGAAGGTTCAAGTCCTAAGTGATTTGGCCCATGGTGGCCTTTGTGAACTCTCTGCTGCTCTCAGTAACACTGGCCTCTTCATGGAATTCTCCAAGATGCCAGTAATATCAGCACTTGCTGAAGTAACTCACCTGACCTTTTTCAGGTCTACCCAAACGTCATGTTCTCAGCAAGGCTGTCTGAGTCTTATCTAGAACAGCCACTACCACCTTCCACACCTTCCCAGCCTCAGTCCCGGTCTTGTTTCACTTACTGTAAAAATAAACCCCACAAAGGCAGAGAACTTTGTCTGGCCTGTGCACTACTAAATCCCCACTTCACAGAACACCACCTGGCAAACAGAAATCACTCACCAAAAATTCACCAGACACTTTCTAACAAGCCCTCCTCTAAACTAGCTTTCATCTGTAAACAAGGGACCAAAATACTAGTTTCTATGATCAACATTTCCCAAAGTGAGGCAAATAACAGAAATCCTCAAAGGCTCTTGTTTATTGCAAACTCCTTGACACCACACACAGCTTGACTCAGCAGGGCCCACCAGGCATGTCTGTACAAACACTGAGGGACTCCGATGCTGGTGCTAAGGCCTCTTTTGAGAAAGCCTCTCTTAAAACTCCTCATACTACAGCTTACACTTTCTAAAATTATTCTATATCAACATTCTATTTTTTTTTTTTTTTAATGGGAGAAAGAGAAGAAGTGGCATGCACGGGCCTCCAGCCACTGCAATCAAACTTCAAACACATGTGCCACCTTGTGCACATGTGCAATTTTGTGCGTTTGGCTAATGTGGGACCTGGAGAGTCCAACATGGGTCTTTAGGCTTCGCAGGCAAGCACATTAACTGCTAAGCCGTCTCTACAGCCCTCTTTTTCTTTTTCTTTCCTGGCATGTGTATGCACATGTGTGAGCAGCAGCGAGTCCTGCATAGAGGCTAAATGAGAACATCGGGTGTCCTCTATCAATCTTTTTGTTTCTTCAGGAGGGAGTCTCTCACTGAACATGAAGCTGTTGTATTTCAGTCAGACTGGCTGACCAGTAAGCCCCAGAGATTCTCCGTCTCTCTGCTCCCTATTGGACTGGGGTTACAGGACATGTGTGATCACACCTAGTTTATGTAGTTGCTAGGGAGTCAACCTCACTCAGTTTCAGGGCTTGTCAGGTCCTCATGCTTGCATAGCATGTGCTCTTACCAGCTAAGGCACTTCCCCAACTCCTTCTATGTCAGTATTCTTAGCCAAACCACAGAGACTAATAAAACAAGTACAATCTCAGGAGAACACAAACACTAAAAGCTTTGAACACATTTCTACTACATCATCCAAATTGAATCAGACCAGAAAGTCACATGCTCATGTGAAACAGACAAGGATACAAGGTACCTCTGAAGTCCTGCTAATTCTGTGGCCCAGCATGGTGATAGCTGCATGTGCCCCGTGACGTGCATGTCTAGCCATCACTTACAGCACAATGGCAGCACTCCAGCTGTGCCTCCTGGCTCTTGCTCAAAAGACCCTTCTCCTACAGCAGTTGGAGGCTCGGTTGCTTAAAAACACAGTACAGGGATGGAGAGATGGCTTAGAGGTTAAGCACTTGCCTGTGAAGCCTAAGCACAGTGGTTCGAGGCTTGATTACCCAGGACCCATGTTAGCCAAATGCACAAGGGGGCGCAGGCATCTGGAATTCATTTGCAGTGGCTGGAGGCCTGATGCACCCATTCTCTCTCTATCTGCCTCTTTTTCTCTGTCTGTTATTCTCAAATAAATAAATAAAAATAAACAAAAAAATTAAAAAAACAACAAATGAAGAAAATGAGCAAACTCACCCACTGACTGCTGAAGAATGAGCTGCTCCTCATCTTCCAATTCTTTCTTTTCTAGTTCTTTCAGGTTCTCTTTTGGGGGCAGGATGCCCTTCTTGCGTAAGATGTCATTCCACTCAGTGTCTGCATTGGGGTCCTGAAACAGAAAGGACAAAGACATGGTGAGCACAAAGTCCAGATTTGCTCTGTTCTTCCCAAGCAGTGAATCTTGGGGTACTAATCAAGATATAAAAGAAGCACTAATGCTAAAAGCAGGACTCTGACCTGTCTTCTTTCAATATTTTTGTTCACGATGAACAACTTTATTAAACACTGAACAAATTTCTGTGATATTATCAAAAGTGAGTCACAACAAGAAAGTCATGTGCTCATGTGACAGGCAAGGACTGTGGTGCTGCAGGATGCCTCTGAAAATTCCCCTCATTCTGAAACAGAGGAAGGTGATGGTGACCTGCCTGAGGTCTCAGTGATGTAACATCACTTAACTAGATAATAATTAGGAAATATACAAAAGGCAGCATGAATGCAGGAGTCACCTATGTTACAGTCAAGACAAAGAGCCAGACAAGAAACAAGCACGTATACAAACTGCATTATCAATATGGATACAAATTATAGCAAGTGCAATGACAAACAGGCTGCTGATCTAGAGTAGTGAGGGACCCATATTCTATAGTGTAGATAGATTTCTCTAGAGAGAACATTTAATTATCACTGGAGGATGGGAACAGCCAGAGGTAAGAACATAAAAACTTTCCAGGAAGGGGAATTAGCATACACCAAAGGGCCAGAAGCAAAGATTGTGATATTTTGAGCACCTCAAAGCTTTAAGGTACTGCAACAGACTTAGACAAGGAGAAGGAATACTGAGGCTAGGGTCACAGGATTCCATAATGGACAAATCTGAGAGGAAGAGCCAAGACCCATGGGATCACATAATAATGTTTATTAAACACAAAGTGTTGAGTGCTCATCTAACCCTTTACTCCACTCAGCCCTCACATCTACAGCTGAGACATGAAATTCAGAAAGACGTTGCCATGCTAAACATCTGGTCATGCTGGATATGCTGGTCAAAGCGGGGTCTCAGGGGCTGGAAAGATGGCTTAGTGGTTAAGATGCTTGCCTGCAAAGCCTAAGGACCCATGTTTGACTCTCCAGGTCCTACATAAGCTAGACGCACAAAGTAACACAAGTGTGCAAGGTCACACATGCTCACAAGATGGCGCACACATCTGGAGTTCAATTGTAATGGCTGGAGGCCCTAGCACAGCAATTCTCTCTCTTGAGTTCAACTGCAGTGGCTGGAAGCCCTAGCATGCCAATTCATTCGCACGCGCATGCGCGTGCTCTCTCTCTCTCTCTCTCTCACACACACACACACGCGCGCGCGCACACACACACACACACACACACACAAGATCCAGGTGGCACACACCTTTAATCCCAGCACTTGGGTGGCAGAAGTAGGAGGATTGCCATAGGTTCAAGGCCACCCTGAGACTACATAGTGAATTCCTGGTAAACCTGGGCTAGAGTGAGAGCCTACCTCAAAAAAAAAAAAAAAAAAAGTGGGGGGTCTCAGATCCAGCTGGCTGGTTTATTCAGGTTGAGATGGTTTGGTGGGACTCTTGCAAGTGGAGCTCAGAACTTGGTGCAGAATATGAACTTTGTCATAGAGCACTGTGGAAAGGACAAATGGAAAACTAAACTCCAGCTCCACCTCTGCGTACAATCTTGCTGAGATGTAGCACAAGAAAAATAAAGTTTTCTTTCAACAGGTTGGTCAGAGAGAGCTCTCCTTCAAGAGTGACCTTTTTAAGCAGGAACCTGAAGAACAGAAAGTGTATATGAGGCCAAACAGCCCCTGGAACATCCTCATCACAATTTAGGAGCATCTGGCTGTGGCAGGTTTGCTGTGTTTGTAAGGTGAGTATCTTCTCCAACCACTGCTCCTATCTTCCAAGATCACACCATATGGGTTCGTCATCTACCATCCAGTAGAGACTATTCAGAATTCTTGACCAGAGTGAGATCTGGGAGAGTTAAGTGGTTAGACAGTAACAAAATGAGGTAGACAAGGATTTCTACTCACATAGGACATTTCTATGAACTTTTCTTATCACTTTATTTGGATTTGTGTCAAATGCCATTAGCAAATTCCAGCTGCAAAGTGAGTCGGTTTAGGGTGACTAGGCCCCAAAAGTAAAAAGCAACTTTCACTTTACTAGATCAGAGAAGGATCTCCTGAGCTTCATAAACAACCTGAGCCCCTCCCTGGGAAGGAGTTCCCCTGTCCTAGATTTAAAGTTTAAGTCTGATCACAGCATTGTGTTTGGTTAAGCTCAGACCCCAAACTTGGCATCATGGCTGGCCTCTTCCTGAGCCAGCCCCTAAGTCCACAGCAATCAGCTCTCTCAGACTCACCTGAACCTGAAGGTAGAGCCCACCACATTAAGATTATAAATAGATGCTTACCAGGTGGCCATGCCTCTTTAAGGCTGTTCATCTCTCCTAACCCTCCATGTCCTTCGTGGGCTTTGATGGGGTACCCTACCACCATATGGACTCACGAGCTCTCTGTCCCTTAACCTAATAAAGTCTCTCTAAACCTTACCCTCTGGTCTATGGATTTTAATTCTTTAAATTCACAACAAAACAAGAACCCGGGGGACCCTCAACTTATTACTGCGTTGATGTATACTGGTGATTGGCGAGGAACCCCAAAATTCATGTTTCAAAGCAAGCAAACGAAAACCTAAGGGGTTCGAATTTTATTCATGTTCGAAGTTATCACACTAGTATGGGGACTCTGGGGCTCAGCTCTGGAAGCAAGGAAGCACACAGAAGACGGCCCAACCGGAACCCCAGCCCTGAGCTCAGCTCCAAGTGCCCACAGGAACACGAAAACTGGCACGTAAGCCACGTGGAGGCACCCTTCACTTTTCCAAGCCTCGGGTTCCTTAAATGCACAAAAAGGGCCCGTGACACGCCTGCGGCGCACTGCGCCTGCGCCGGTCTTCGCTCGCCCGCCTCCCCACCCCCGCCCTCCCCAGAACCCGCAGCGCTCCCACGCCCGGCGGCCCCGGCCCGCGCGAGCCCTCGAGAAAGAATGACCCGGACCTAAAGGGCTCCGACTCCGCCACTCACCTGCATCTCGTCGCGGGTCGCTAGGCCCACCCCGGCTCCTGGCCCTCAGCGCCCCTCTGCGCAGGTGCGGCCCAGCGCGGTTAGCTCCGCCCCCGGGAGCGAGCAGGGCGGAGCCAGGGAGGAAGCGAGGCTCTGCGCCTGCGCCCTCGCCTCCAGAGGCCTGCGCGCGTGCGCAGCACAGCTCCCCTTGGGCTGGGCTGTGGGCTAATTCCGGGCCTTGTTAGGGCCGGTCTCCCGCCGCGGAGTGAGTGGGGCTTGGCCCACCACCCAAACCCGGGAAGAGGGCCGGCCTCTTACTAATCAGTCACGACTAGAAATGCCTTTCAGTGATCCGGTGCTACAGTAAAAAGTGGTGCGTGTTCATCTGGAATTCAACCACCACCAGCGTGCATAAGGCAAATTATACACGAGGGTTACTTATTCAGATCCCCTGCGGGTAGAGCTTGATCAAGACAAACGGGCTGAGAGTGTAGCTCAGTGGTGGAAAGCTTGCCTAGCCTGCTGAGTTCTTGGGTTCCATCCTCCCAACCTCCTCTCACGAAAAATAAAAAAAGACAAACATTTCATCCGGTTAAGCACTAGGCTCCTGGACATGCAGGTACTTAACCTCTAACAGTAGGTAAAATGCAGGGCCTGATTGGATCTTGATTGGAGTTGAGAGCAATTTCCCTCCTTGGTATTAGAACATCCTACACATCTGGGCCATCTTGCTGTCTCCTGGCAAGGAAGTAAACACAGGTAATAGAGAACACCTGTGGGCAAGGAGTAAGCTCAACATAGTGGGAAAGAAGCTAAAAGCTGGACTAATAGATACACTGTCACTGTAAGAGTTAACTGCTGAGGAGCTGAACTTATCTCTCAGCAACTGAAGGAATCCCAGAGACAGAACTGTCTGGGGGGGGGGACCCCCGAGGGACCATAAGAGGGACAGTTTACAGTAAAACAGCTATGGTTAGGGCGACCCGACTATATGATCCATATGCATATTGATTCATAGGTATGTTTTGAAAAATTGTTTTGAATCATACAGATTGCACAAGCTGTCACGTCTCAGCTTAACAACAAAGTTACTTTGGGGAGTGATCCCAACTTCATTCCCTGGGAAATAAACTCCTCTACTTTCACTCATGCTGGCATTGGAGTTATCTTTTCAGAAAAGTTCCACAACATGAGTCTTCAAAAACTGCAGCTAGCTGGGTGCAGCTAGCTGGCTCAGGCCTGTTAATTTCAGTGCTCCAGATGATGAGGCAGGAGGATCACTTCTGGTTTGAGAACATCCTGATCCAAAGACTCAGCCCCTGAATATAAACAAAAAAAAAAAAAAAAACTTGCAGCTATCTTGGGACATTATTTCCAGAAAAAAATCCCTGGACGTGGGAGCCTGAAATTGATAGTTGCTTATATCCTGGGGGATGCTAGTGAATACAGTCACTGATGTAGACTGGGGAGCAACTGATTGCTTGAGAACAAGGAGGTTAGGTTCAATAATCCATAGGGATCCCTACATTTGACCTGACTCCTCCATGGAAATTGCATGACCTTTTAATTTATCTAGCAATAAAATATTAGTGAGACTAGTTTGGGAATGCCTGACCTTATTCTTCCCTCTCCTTCTTGCACAACAATGGATTGGATAAATGCCCTTCCTGACCCCCAGTAGGATCAATTAAACAATCAATTAAACATCCCTGATCAACTTAGTGGTTTCAGTTCCTTTTTACTGCATACATCTATCAGAACAATGTCCTGCTAAGTTGATGTTTTGACTTTTGGTTTTATTATGTCTTAGTATAGGTATCTAGGGACAAATTGTTTCATTGAAAACATGTTAGAAATAAACTGATCCATTGATCCCTTAACTTAAAAACCCTGAGAACTCTGCAATGAGCTTCAGGATATTATGGACTCCAGTGTAACATCTTGTCTCAAAACACACACACACACACACACACACACACACACACACACAGTTTCTTTCTGTGTTGATAGCACTCTAGCAAACATGGTAAGCATTCTTAAAACTCACCAGACTTTCTGTGGCAAACACCAGCTCCACAAAGTGACCCGGTACAAAAAGGGAAATGATTTTCTGTATGTGAAGGGAAAGCAACATTATGATAGGAAGCAGAGTGGCTATGGTGGGCAGACAAAGCCCATATTTCAGAAAAAGGCTAAAACTACCAAGAAGATTGTGCTGAATCTTGAGTGTGTTGTGACCAATCACAGACATAAGGGGATGCTGGCTATTAAGGGATGCAAGCATTTTGAGCCTGGTGGTGCACACCTTTAATGCTGAGCAGATGTAAGAGGGTCACTGTGAGTTCCATGCCAGCCAGGAACTACAGAGTGAATTCCAAGTTAGCCTGGGCTAGAGTGAGATGCTACCTCAAAATAAATAAATAAATAAAAGTTTTTTTAAAAGATGCAAGCATTTTGATCTGGGAGGGATGAGAAAGGGTCAAGTAATCTAAGATGATTTTTGCTATGAAGATAATAAAATCATGAGGTTATATTCACTTGCTTTGGTTGTAGTTGGTCTTTTTGGAAGGCAATAAAATAGAAACACCAACAAAAATTAAAACACAACAAAAAAATCTTTGAGGTTTGGCAGGTACATTCTCGCATGTGTATGATAAAAGAACTATAGCGAGTAGCATGAGAAAGGAGAATCTGGCCCTAGCAGTCATATAATGGTGTGGGATGGGTTGTGAATAGACAATGGGATCAGATGCAGCATAGCAAGGTCAGAACAAGTCCAAAAATGAAGCCAAGTACATAGAAACATTGCTATGTGCTGATTGCAGAATGCCAGTTGCTTAGCAGAGAGGGAAGCTTTCAATGAAGGATGTTAGTAAAATTAGACAGTTATCTGAAACTAGACAAAACTGAATACCTATTTCACCGTGTATATTAGAGCACAATGAACTAAAAGTATGAGAAAAAAAACACGAGGTAATAACTATTTTTCGTTTTTAATATTATTTATTGATTTATTTGATAGAGAAAGAGGAAGAAAGAGAGAGAGAGAGAATGGGTGCACTCCATTTTAAGAAGAAAATACAAAATTATACAAAATTAGCCATGAAAATGGATATTCATTTAGACTAAAATAATTATGAATTTGTAAAAATGTTTAAGAGCCAATACAATTTTGTAGGAGTTAATGTACATTATCATTGCAGAAGAAAATACAAAATTATATTAAAAATTTATATACAATTAGCCATGAAAATGGATGTTCATTTAGACTAAAAATAATTATCAATTTGTAAAAGTTGACAAATTCCACATACATCCCAATGCCCAGAAAAAATGTATTTTTATTAGCTCTCTAATGTTTGTAAGATCCCATAGACTATCCTGTTTTCTGCATCTTAATCCCTATTTCTATGAGAACTACTCACATACCTCACTCAATGGCTACAATCCCAAAGGTTACATTCTTATTTTATTATATTATTTTCTCTGGCCCTGCTCATTCTTATCACCTCCTGTGTGAGAGGTCAGCTATAATACCCCCACCAGTCACTTTTGCCGTATGGTGGCCATCAATAAGCATGACTGCCACAGTTACCTACCCCATACCTGTGTGATAGATAGCACATATACTTCCAGTTCAGCTTTCTTAACAGCAAGCTCTTCACTACCTGTGAACTTATAACACAAATTAACATTTTCATTCTTTTGTGCAAAGGTTTGGGATGGCTTCCCCCAGATTTTGCTTCTGTCTTCTCATTTCTGGAAGTATCTACAATAAGGTCAAGTTCTCTTGTTTTTTTTTTTTTTTAATGCATTTGTTAACAACAGAGATGGCAATGACAAGAAGACTTGGCATTGACCTGCCGTCCAATCAGTGCCCTTTTCCCTTATGAATGGGTTTGAGAAAACAGAGAGGGATCCAAGTTCTGAAGTTAAACCCCGAGTATGGACTTATTAACAGGCAGGCAAAAGGAAACATCTCTCATTTAGCTCAAGCATCAGCAGAAATATGACTAAGAATAAAATATGATGGGAACTTTTCCTGTGATATGTGCCTACATAGGATATTAGCATTTGCTTACATTAGCAATTTTCTAAGCAATATACCTGGTATTTATGCCCCTTGCACAAACTGGTTGAAAAGCTGCTGCTGACAATGAAGACTGGTCACTGAATTTCTACCATATGGGATTCTGAGTACAGAGATTATTCTGTTAGCCGTGGCTCCTTCTCCTTCTGTGAAAAGCGGATGAGCATATCACATAACACACTGGACTCAACATGTCAGTTCTTTCCAAGACAGAAAGCCCATGTTTAAAGATTCAGTTGAGTGGTTAAAAGAGCAATTAAAATGTATGCTCCTTAAATGAGCTATCCTTAAATGTGGGACACTATGGCTTGCTGCCAAATCAACTAGAATCTTCCAAACACAATTGCTCTTTAGGCAGCCATCTTCCCAAGATTTATGAGTTGTTTCTGAGTCAGTGAAAAACTATACTCATCCTTTCCTTCTTCTCACTGTCTCCTTTCCTGGTTTATTTATCTTTTAAGAAGTAAAGTGAGCTGGGCGTGGTGGCTCACACCTTTAATCCCAGTACTCATGAGGCAGGGGTAGGAGGATTGCCATGAGTTTGAGGCCAGCCTGAGACTACATAGTGAATTCCAGGTCAGCCTGGGCTACAGTGAGACCCTACCTCCAAAAACCAAAATTAAATTAAAAAAGTCAAATGAGGGCTGGAGAGATGTCATAATGGTGAAGAGCACTTTCTGTGCAAGCAGAAGGACCTGAGGAGAACTGAGTGACCATTGACTTTAATGCCCAGCACCTCATAAATAGCTGGGTATGGGTACACACATGTGTAGCCCCAGTCTCATAGGGGAGGAGAGACCCAAGAATTGCAGGGGCTTGTAGAAAAAAATGACAATCTCAGGGTTAAAAGTCTCTGGCTGAAATAAGAATGGGTAAAAGAGTGATGGAGCAGTGCACCAGCATTCCTCTCTGGCCACCTCACATCCACCTGTATACATCACACACACTCATGCTCTCTTTCTCCCCCCCCCCTCTCTCTCTCTCTCTCTCTATCTCTATCTCTATCTCTATCTCTATCTCTATCTCAAGTAAAGAAAGTGAATGCAAGGAAGCATGCTCGTGTATTGTTACAGACTGTTGCATGCTGTTTGCTTAGCAGCTAGAGCATTAAAGGTGACTGTAGATGATGATTAGATGCTGAGATGATGTCCAGAGTGAAAACGTTTAGGAATTTTGGAACCCTGAGGACTACTGAACACAGAGAAGCAAACACTGTGAAAGAAACATCAGGGGAAAGTTTGGGGCACCCATGATCACAGTAGAGCTATTTTTCCAAGAAGGCTAACTAGCTATTGAAAATCAACTATTTTTCAAGGAAAAGGAACAAGCACACTTCTTTTGATTTAAAAAAAAAACAAAAACAAAAAAAACCTTTCTATTTTCATAAGGAGTGATTTAAAATCTTGGTGTATACCAAAGTTACTTTGAAGATGGTTTAGAAAAATTGTGTTGTCTAGCACTTGGGAGGCAGAGATAGGAAGATCACTGTGAGTTCCAAGCCAGCCTGAGAGTACATAGTGAATTCCAGTTCAGCCTTGGCTAGAAGAAAATACTACCTGAAAACAAAAAAATGTATTGTCTTTATATTTCTGAATTATAAGAGTTTTTATTCCTTATCAAATACATGATTTGCAAATAAATAAAATAAAATATTATTTATTGTGGTGGTTTGCATTGATTGTCAACTCAAAGGGTCTTAGAAACTAGCTTTGGGGGTATGCCAGTAAAAGGTTACCTAGTTACCTATACTGTGAGCATTCCTGTGAGGAATTGATTATCTAGCTAGGTTTGCTTCTGAACATGTCTGTGAGGGAGATAAACCCCCTTGTAAAATTTGGTGCAGATGTAGAAATTGGTGTGGTTATACCCACAAGTTAGGATTTATTCACATCATGAGGGTTTATGAGGAACACAGGACAGTCTTCCTCAGCTGGTCTGAAAAAGTGGCTCCTCTGAATAGGAGACTGATGAGATTTTGAGGGTGGTGACAGTGAGGAGTATTGTACTGGTTTGGATGTAAATGTCCCCCATAGCCTCAAGTGTTTGTTTAAGCTGCTTCCTTAGTCCTCAACTGATGGAGCCTTTTGGAGGTGGAGCCCTGCTAGAGGAGGTGTGCCTTTAGGGGTGTACCTTGAGGTGACTGAATCTAGCCTACTGTTTGTTCAGAGCTAGTTCCTGCTTGCTATTTTCTCTCTGCTGTGGATGTGTGACAACGTGAACTATCTTCCTCTGCCATGATGAAACTTTTCTTTGCAATTGTAAGCCTGAAATAAACCCAGATAAGCTGCCTCTAGTGGGGTGTTTTCTACCAGCAATGAGAACCTGCGACAGGTGTGCCAAGATTCCTGTCAGGGGGATCGAGGCTCCTGCTATCATAAGAGGAAGAAGCACTTTAGGGTTCTAATCTAATCAGCTTGTCCAATTGGGGGGCAGATAAGGCAGAGGAAAACAGGGCTTAAACACATTTAGCCCACAAAGACCAAAAGTGGCATTTGGCTCTTCATTGTAGAGTAGGAAAAAATGTTCAAAGACATAAGGCTGGCATTTTGGCCAAGTTGGACTCAAAATTTAGAACACAGTAAATTCTGAGTGGGACAAGCAAAACTAAATATAAAGAAGGGGAGGGAGGAAAGAAGCAAGAGAGAGAGAATCTGTAGTAATAATAATAATAATAAACATAGTAGCAGGAAGCTGAGCAGCACCAGTGAAAATGGTGTGCTGTGGGCTTCCAGTCATTCAAGAATACCACATCACCTTGTTTACCCCTTCTTCTCTTCCAGTGCTTTGGAAACAGTCCCCTGTGTAAATCCTCATTTGTTTGGAATATTCATATGTTTACACAATTCTACCCAATATGATTTCCTTACATGATGGAAATATTCTATACCTGTGATGTACATCTGAAACTATCATCACTGATAGACACTAAGCACTCAAAATATGCTCAGTATGTATATCTGGAGAACTGAAAATTTCATTTTATGTAAGTTAAAATTGAATGTAACTAACCACATTTTCTGAATTAGACAATTTTTATTGTTTTTTTATGTGTGTTCATGTGTGTGTACATGGCAGGCATGTGGTGCTGCATTTGACACCTGGTCTACCAAAAGCCTGAATTAGATAGAAGACCTTGCCCCCTGACACAGTGTTTGTGCAAGTGGTTGGAGACAGCGCTGTGAATTAATGAGGTAAAGGTAGAAGCTATTTGAAGAGGTGAAATGTGTGATTGCCACTGCACCTAGGACTAGGAAGACTACCCGGGTGAGGTAGAATTGAGGATTAAATAGTTAATTATGGCTGAAGTGTTTTGAATGCCACATATGTTACATGTTTGAGATGAACATAGCTTGAGTTCTTTCCCCTATTTCAGCTATCTCAGACAGGCTTTTAAATCAATGGAAAGACATACTTAATGCAATTGTTTACAATAAATTGAATTTATTACTTTGCTTTACATTGCTGTTTTGTCAGGAAAATTGCTTAAATGCTCCTCTATTCTTTGATCTAGCATTGTGAAGATTCAGTTAGGAAATGGGTTTAGCTACTTATGTGGCAGAAGAAACCTCCACTTGAACTAATCACATCAAAATTAGAAGCTTTCGTCAATATTCTGAAACCTAATTTCTGTATAATTCAAAACAACAAACTTAGTAATTCTACTAAAGACAAAATAAAAACCACTTTTTAAAAATAAGAGTTTGTCTTTTTTAACTTCTCCTTACCTTAGTAAAGTCAAGTGAGCCACAAATGGGGTGTGCCTTCCTATCCTGACGGGAGGCCAAGGGCTTGAGTGGAGACACTGCAGGGCTTAGAGCCACATTCTGAGACGGGTTGCATCAAGTCGACTCCATGGTCAGTGGGACTTAGGACAGCTTCATGATGAACGGGGTCTGAGTCAAAGTCAATGACACCTAGTCAAAAGGTTTATGAACCAAGGAGAGGTGATATTTTTGGAGACCATTATGTCAAAACAAAAAAGTAAAAGGAACATACCTCCTGAGCCAAAACACCAATGATTCAGCAGCTTTCCTGTGGCAACCCTGAACTACAGTGTTTGAGTCTTCAAGATAGCCCTCAGGGTGGCCAACAATATAACCAAACTCAGCAGGGTCCATTCTTTCTCAATTTTTAGATCTTGGGTTTTGGAAATATTTCATCTAAAAGATGATCAAAAGTTCTTACAAATTTGTACAACAGACAAACTGTTGTGTTATCCTGGAAGGATTCCAAATCCTTGCATGGCTTGCTATGTGAATGATGCATGTGTGGAGAGTGAATTTCCCCTTCTACTGTGAGTAGGTACCTTAACATCCCTCAGGAATCCTAGGTCATACCTTACCAGCCTCTCCTTTCCCATCTGTGAGCTATACTGAGTCTCAATTCCCAGACTTCAGACTATAGGAGGGCTGGGGAGTTGACATAGTGATTAAGGTTCAAGTGCCAGTTCCTGAAGTCAGAGCCCCAAAGCCCATGTCAATCTGGATGCTGTAGCACAAGCATCTGTAATCCCAGGGCACCTATGACAGGAGGTGAGATAGAGTCAGGGAGAATCCCAGGTCTCATGGACTAGCTAGCCTGGAGTACACAGTGGTGAACAAGAAGAGACTATGCCTCCAATAAGTTGGAAGGTAAGAAGCCACATGCATGCTGTGGCATACTCACACAGAGACATGCATAAAATACGGGAGATCAAGCTTGACCTACACTGAAGAGTTTAGGCTCTGGCAGGGCTGTGTCCTATGGCTGTGCCTCTTAACATGAGATCTACAGCTACAGAAAGACTACCTGTTAGCCACTCAGCAACTCTGGACTGCCTCTAGTGTGACAGGACCCCAGCTATCATCCACGACCCTCAGGTAAGGATCAAGCCACCTTTTCCTGTGAATACATGCACAGCAGCACACCCAATCTTCAGTTTATTTTCCACAGAGGCCTGCTACCATCCTACCAACTGAGTGACTGACCATGAATAATGGGGAAGAAACATTAATAGACAGAGGCCTCATCCCTGTCTCTATGCGACTCCTTTCTGTTCCAAGACAAGTCTGTGGGTCCTCGCTATCCCCAGGGGTCGTTGGCCACCGATGGCCCTGATGTAGGAGTTGATGGTGGAGGCAGGGTGAGTGCAACAGGAAATGAACCACCCAGGAGACAGTCTGATGGGTAGCGTTTTGTCTCATTTGTTCAAAAGGGGACTGGGTTTATAAACACTTGGGAAAGGTTGAGAAGGCACATACACTCTATAAAGTGATTGAATACATAGGCTTATGGAATGCTATTTAGTTGGCTGGTGTTGGAAGGCAGAAGTTTGTGAGGGAGAAGTTGCAAGGGAGATAACAGAAATGGTGAGAAAAGCTATGTGACTTCAGCCACATATTGGATGGCTACAGCAGCAGGGAGACTGTTTACTACCATATAAGGGTCTCTTGGGCAGCTAGCCACAAGGTCAGGAGCTGTGGGGGTGCAGAACCTTAGACTACAGAATGTTCAGGTGCTTTCGGGTAGCGGGGAGGGCTATCCTCTGGATGAAGATGAGCCTTGCAAGAAGGGAGGACCAGCCCCTGCACCAGGGTGGGTTACCGATGATAAGGCCGGCTGCAACCTCCACAGCCCAAGGTCCCCGGCCATGTCCAACAGCCCAAGCCAGTTTTCTCACATTCCTAGCCCGTGTTTAGCAATGCCCAACAAAGTCCAGGAAATCTCCAACTTCAATGCTCTGTGTCAGAAAAGACGCTCAAGGTCATGTTTCTATACTAGTTCTTTCAGAGGGTCTAGGGGGGTACAATGCAGGGTACCCCAGCTCAGAGCACTGCCTGACCAGCTTTCCAGAGATGGAGCTCACATACCTTCTTGGTAAAGTCCACAAAAGCAGTCCTAAGTCCTGAGAGAATGAATATGGCATCAGACTGTCAAAAAATGAGCCCAAGGCTAGAAGCACCAATGTCATCTGGGAACTTGTTAGAAATGAAAACCCTTGGGTCCCACTACAGAACCAGACAACCAAGCTCTCCAGAGATTACAAAGTACAGCAAGTTTGAGATCCAACACATTAAAGAATCCCCATACTCAGAGCCTTATTGCCAAGCCTAGATTCAGAAAAAGACCTCATGAATATTCTAAGTGGAAATATCAATTATCACTTTCTGTCTTTGCTGATAATAGCTAATGTTCACTGTCCGCTGGGAATCATGAATGCTATATGTGTACTCACTTATTTAATTTGTACAACATCTAAGAAAGTAAGATAAGCTCATTCTACAGATGGGAAAATGGAGGTAAAGATATTCAGTAACTTGCTGAAGGTCACACACATACAGCTTATATGTAGTATAGTGAGATTTAAACCCAACCAGTTTGGCTCTATAGCCTATGTACTTTAGCTAGTTACCTTTAATTTTGTGTGTTTTTTAAACTTTAAAGGTTTGAATTAGAAATTATCCTTGACACATATACATCTTTGACATAATAAAATTCATTCCATTGTGCTTCTAAATTGGCCCACATCCTTATTGAATATTTTGACTTTGCACTTTATAACTTGCCAATTTATGGGTGTCAAGTGAGGTCTTGATGTCTGAACAAATTTCAAAAGCATATATTTAGAAAAAGCTCTGCTTTTAAGATAGAAAAAAAAGATAGGAGTCAATGAAATGACTTTCTAACAAGGGAATTCTAGATGGTGAGGAGGTAATTTGGAGGGGAACTTCTTTGCCCTGCTAAAATTTCACCCAAATATCTTTTGCTGGGGTCAGCCTGGTGACACTGAGTATACTTAGAAAGGATGAAAATGACCAGGCATAGTGGCACACGTCTTTAATCCCAGCACTTGTGAGGCAGAGGTAGGAGGATCACCATGAGTTCAAGGCCAGCCTGAGACTACAGAGTGAATTACAGGTCAGCCTGAGCTAGACTGAGACCCTACCTCGAAAAGAAAAAAAAAAAAGAAAGAAAGAAAGAAAGAAAGAAAGGATGAAAATGACCTTTATGTGGTTACCAGACAGAAGACATTTGTCTCATTTCTTATTCATTCCTTAGCAATCCACAGGAGTAAGTATAGTGGCCCTAGTTTTCCAAATGAAAAACCTGCAGATCTCAGATGGAAGTTACCTAAGCCCAAGAGTGTGCCTCATAGGCAAGCAGCCTCTAAGACATGATTGAATTCTGGTTCACATCTTGACTGGTTCTGCTTTCCCACTAGGAAATCTGCTCATGGCAAAGAAAGAATGGTCTCATCTGTGCCTTAGCTTCCATATGTGGTAATCACTGCAAGGGCATGTTTCAAGAAGGATCCCTAACCCGTCCCATATCTGGTGCCACTGCAGCCTGAGATCCTGAGATCATGACATCCTCCTAATGAGATGATGATGGAATATATACTATCTACTAACAAGGGATACAAACTGATGCCCGGCTATGTTTGAAGCAATCACATCTTGGAGGAGGTGCCAATGAAGGTAATGAGCCCAGAGTTAGAAATGAACACTTTCACCTGGGGCAGCCCTGCTTGGTGTCATGAATGAAAGTTGGCTCCTTTAAGTTCAGCCAATGAAAACAGGAGGCTCCAGATGATGGCACCATACCCTGGACTAACTGTACTCCTATGAGAACCAAGTCTATGGCTGCCTTATTTCTGGTAACAGATATACTTTTAGTTAGTGCAAAAAATAGTTTGAGGGTTTGAGAGATGGCTTAGTGTTAATCGCTTGCCTGTGAAGCCTAAGGACCATGGTTTGATGCTTGATTCCCCAGGACCCACGTTAGCCAGATGCACAAGGGGACGCACACATCTGGAGTTCATTTACAGTGGCTGGAGGCCCTGGCCTGCCCATTCTCATTCTCTCTCTCTCTCTCCCTCTCTCTCTCTCTCTCTCTCTCTCTCTCTCTCTCTCTCTCTCTCTCTCTGCCTCTTTCTCCATCTGTTGCTCTCAAATAAATAAATAAAAATAAACAAGCTGGGCATGGTGGCGCATGCCTTTAATCCCAGCACTCGGGAGGCAGAGGTAGGAGAATCGCCATGAGTTCGAGGCTACCCTGAGACTACAGAGTGAATTCCAGGACAGCCTGAGCTAGAGTGAGACCCTACCTCGAAAAACCAAAAAAATAAAAAAAATAAAAAATAAATAGTTTGAAAAGTAAGCCTAGTTAATAAAAAAAAGACTTAGAAAGCAATGTGTGACACTATCACTGGGGTTCTTTAGGATGTAGGACATCAGGACACTCTTTTACTTTGAAGTTTCATGTAATCAATAATTGCCCTTCTTACAGTGAGAAATGACTTATAACAAGTTCAGATTGACATCAAGAGGTATATTATAAAGTAGAACGTCCAGCAAAGGAATTTAGCTCCCATTGAGTCCAGGGAACTTTCCCCTCCCCCAAATTGTCTCTTTCAAAGTCCTTCAAGGTGTGTAAAGGCCACACACTTTGAGACTTCCCTGTCTTTTAACTATGTCAATAATCAAGCTATGAGTGGAGAATGACTTTTCCAAGAACTAGAATCAAAGTGGCAAGGCAGATCCTCTTTTTTGACTCAATGTCCCCTTCATAGCACATCCTTTGAAAGAACCAAAAGTAGTTCTAAAGTCTTTATCCTCACCTCTGTAAGCACCATCCTATCTGCCCAGCTTCCTGACCTTACCACTTCAGGGTACGTCTGATTCTTGGTTTTCTCCTTCCTGATATTTGCAGCAACTCTGTTCCAGTGAATATGCACATGCTCCTGGCAGAAGACGCCCATAAAAGTCTACTCAGTGCCTTCCAGTAATGCTTCAAGGTCACCCTGCAAAAAATGAGACCACCAGGTCCCTAAAGTCTGGTGAGACTAAAGTGGACAAGAAACAGTAATACCATGTTCATTGTATCAAGCAGGGGGGCTCAGAGGACGGATGCTGTCAATGGCTAACCTGCTGGTGAATCTATTCCTTTTGCTCTTTTGGTGGAAGACAGAGGAGTGGCTGCATTTTAAAGCATTAGTTTGCCAAGACTTACTGTATTCTCCTTGCCAAATGTTGCTATATACTCCTTGGTACATGGAGGACTAGATCTAGCTCTGCAGGAGACCAAGTGAATACAAAGCCCAGAACCCTTCCTACTCCTGATGGTAACCTGAGTCACTTAGGGGAGAGTTGAAGGCCCAGATTGGAGAACCTGTGGAAGGACAAGACTATAGGGCACAGAAGTGTACCTGTACCTGTTTTGTTTATGGGAACATGCTAGAGTGGCACCAGAATACCTTTGCAGCCTCCTCCTTACATCCACAGTATTACACAATGATGATACCTCTGTGCCTCCTCTCTCTAGCCTGATAGCCCTTTGGTGTTTATCACTGTGTCCCCAGAGGGCTCAAATAATGTACTGAAGGTTTGCCTGGTCTTGTCTACTCCTCACCTTCAGCTGTTGTATCCCCTTGTCTGGAAGAGACTGGAAGGGCATACTTCCAATAACCTATAGACTACCCCGCTAGTCCCCACATTTTAAAGGTCACACCCCCTCGCTCAAGAGCACCATCATCTTGGGAGCAAGTCTTTACCACTACACATTTGGAAGATACTTAAGATGTAAACTGTAGCATCTCTGGAGCTCATTTCCAACAAAATGATGACATCTAAGGTCTTGTCCTAGGAGATGAGACTTGAAAGTGAGCACATTCCAGGCTATGCTCAGTGCTACACAGGCACTATCTTAATTTCAGTTAGTGTTATGTACTTGGGTGACACTGTCTTGTAAAATGTATTTAATTGATATTAATTTTATACTTGAATGCAAAGCATTGCTTATAAGGTTTTTCCTGTACCACACTAAATGGGAAGTTTTCTCTTAAGAATTTTGCGTCCCTTTCAGAATAGAAAGGACAGTGCTATGCAGGAAGATGCACAAAAATATAGATACCTTAACCTATTAAGTCATCGTTAGTCATGCTGGTTACTCAATCTGGGGTGCTACTAACATTTAAACTTGTAACCCCTCTAAAAAAGCCTACTGTAAGGAGGTGTCAATAAAAGGCCATCTGGAATTAATCTCCAGAAACAGAACTTTACAACAATCTAAAATCCATTCTCATAGCAATGAGCACAGGCTCTTTTTCTTTTCTTTTCTTTTTTTTTTTTTTTTTTTTGTCATGTCAAATGATTCTAGAAGCAATGCTAATTCTTAACATGCCATTAGTAAGCCCTGGGAAGTGAACACAAGACTTTGCTTTTCCTTGAGGGATCAAGTTGAGTCATGAAAAAATAGGAGAGGAAGGTAGAGGCTCAGAAATTGCTAAAGCCACTATATTATTTTTTTCTGTTTTTGTATTTGTATTATGCATGAATGTGTATGTGCATGTTCCTGTGTAGATGCATGTGTGTGAGGTTCTATATGTATGTGGAGGCCATAGATTGACAAAAGGGTTTCTTCCCCAATCACTCAACAGCCCATATGTGTGTGTGTGTGTGTGTGTGTGTGTGTGTGTGTGTGTGTGTGTGTGTGTGTATTTGAGATATAGAAAGAAAGAGGCAGAAAGAGAGAGAGAATGGGTGAACCAGGGCATCTAGCCACTGCAAACGAACTCCAGATGCATGCACCACCTTGTGCATCTGGTTTTCATGAAACCTGAGTCCTTTGGCTTTACAGACAAGTCCCTTAACCACTAAACCATCTCTCCAGCCCAACACCATCATATTATATATATATATATATATATATATATATATATATATATAATTTTTTATTTATTTATATATATATATATATAAATTTTATTTTTATTTATTTATTTGAGAGAGAGAGATACACAGAAATAGGCAGGTAGGGAGAGATAGGGAGAGGGAGAGAATGGGCGTACGAGGGACTTTAGCCACTGCAAATGAACTCCAGATGCGTGCACCCCCTTGTGCATCTGGCTTATGTAGGTCCTGAGGAGTCGAACCTAGGTCCTTTGGCTTTGCAGACAAGTGCCTTAACTGGTAAGCCCTCTCTCCAGCCACACCTTATATGTTTTTTAAAGCAGTCCTCACAGAGCATGGGGCTCAACAATATGGTAGACAATCTAGTCTCAGCTCCTGTTTCTGCCTCTTCACAACTGAGATTATAGGCACAAGCCATCACACCCAGCTTTCAGATCCCCATACTTGTGTGGCAAGCACTTTACTGACTAAACCATCTCCCTAGCCCTCCACTGGTTTTGAGATATAGCTTAGATCTTACAATGTTTATGTGCCCATTTCCAGCATCAATCTGTTATTAATCAACTTTTCCCACCTCCCACATTTCCCATAGCAAGAACAACCAATGCTAGATTGCCTGCTCCCCAGGTTTTGATGATTTCAGAGTAAAGAAAAGGAGTGGAACTTTCTTTCTGTGATTTAGGAATTTGATCTCTGTTGTACCTACCTTCTCATTGCTGGGATGAAACACTCAACCAAAAGCAACCAATGGGAGGAAAGTATTTTATCTGGCTTACGGTCTTAAGCTCCATGATGGGAGGAGATAGATAGTAGGGCAGTGGCTAGACATTACCTCCTTTCCCCTCAGGTAGAAAGCAGCAGCAGTACAGTGAACTGAATTAATACTGGCAATATAGGGCTAATAAAACATTAAGATCGGAATCAAGCATTCAGAACACATGAGTTTATCGGGGACATCTTATTCAAACCACCACGTTCCACCCCTGACTCCCATAAACTTATGACCATCCATGTTGTAAAATGCAATGTATTCATCCAGTTTGACTTTAAAAGTCCCCATAGTTTTCACCAATCCTAACACTGTTCAAATATTCCCATAACCCAAGATCTCTTAACTGCAAAGTGTGAAACCAAAATGAACAACATAATGGCACAGAGTAAACATTCATACTGCAAAAGATGGCATTAGGCATAGCAAGGAAAGACTGAACAAATACAAGCTCTCAAACTAACAGCACAAACGTCAAATCCTGTGGTTCTAAGTCTGACATCTCTAATCAGTGATGTCTTAAGTCCAATTCCACCCCTCCAGCTGAGCTGCTCACAACATTGAGCAAACTCCTTATCAAGTCAGAAGCTCTCCTTGACAGCCATAGTGCAATCCTGGATTATCCTAAACACCATCAGTTGACACTGCAATCCACAATTCATCCATGCCCTACCTTGGTTGGGACTCCACACAGGTAACCCAACAAGTCTGCCTCAGACCACCCAGTGACTATTTCCCTAAAAAACAAACTGTATTGCAAATCCAATGAGTCTTTCCTGCATTTGACATATTCCATAGTACTAGGTGGGCTGCCAAATTTGTTAATCCAGGGGAGAATAAAATTAACTCTGAAGAGCACTCTTCCAGCATTCATGCCCTTTACTTTCAAAAGAGTATACATTCTTTCTGCTGTCCCAGTGCAAACAACTGGCCCCATTTCAATGGTCATAATCTCTCAAACAATTGCTGCTGAATGAGCTCTGCATTCAGTCTGAAACTTCCAGTTTCTTTCTGTGTTATATCCATCTGCTCACAGCATTTCCATGCAATGCAACCCTGCACAAGTTCTCAGGACATGGGAAGATGCAGTACACCTCTCAAACAAACTGCTTCTAGGTTAGCCTAGGCAAATTTTTCTTCCCCAAGCCTGCATAGTCTATAGTTCTTTCTGCAATTAGGTCTTTTGACTCTGATCAGAACAATCCATCAAACTCTGCTTACAGCAACTATAAGGTGTCCCTCTTAGGCTGGGGTTTCATATCTTTCCATATTCCTTCCACAAATCAGCCCAAAAAAGGCCAAAAGCCACAGTCAGGTTTCTAGTAGCAATAATACTCCACATACCTTGTGCCAATTTTCTGTTGTACTTACTTTCTTATTGTTGGGATATAGCACCTGACCAAAAGCAGCTAATAGAAGGAAGTTGTTTATCTCAGTTTATAATCTCAAGAGAAAACTCCATGATGGCAGGGAAGTATGGTAAAGCAGAGGCTGGGCATCACTTCTTTGCTACAGTAGGTGGAAAACAGCAGCATCAGAACTAGCTGAACTAACACTGGCATGCTAGGGCTAATCAAGATCACCCCCAGCAACAGACCTTCTCCAGAAAGACTCCACCTCCCAAATTGCCATCATGTGGGGATCAAGACTTCAAAACACATGAGTTTATGGAGGGACACTTAATTCAAATCTCCACATTCTCAAAGCCCAGAGACCAGAAGTGGGATAAAATCCACATGTCAAAGTGTTGATGGGTTGGAGTCAGACATCTCTAGTGGGCAGTTTTTTTTTAGTACTTTTACTTATTTATTTATAAGAAGAGAAGGAGAGAGACAAACAGAGAGAATGGGTACCCTAGGGCTTCTTGCCTCTGCAAATGAAATCCAGATGCATGAGTCACTTTGTGCAACTGGCATGAACTTTGAGCATGGAAACTGCACTCTACCTCCTTAAGCCAATGAGGAAGAAATAATTAACTGCTTTCTAGGATTGTTGGTTTTAAGTTTTCCACCTATTTTTAATTTAAAATTTTTATTGGGAATTTTTAAAAGTGCTTTTTGGTTTATTTTTATTTATTTATTTGAAAGTGAGAGAAAGAGGCAGATAGAGAGAGAAAATGGGTGGGCCAGGGCCTCCAGCTACTGCAAACGAACTCCAGACGCGTGCACCCCCTTGTGCATCTGGCTAATGTGGGTTCTGGGGAATGGAGCCTCGAACCGGGGTCCTTAGGCTTCAGAGGCAAGCACTTAACTGCTTAGCCATCTCTCCACCCCCATTATTGGGAATTTTAACATATGAACATGCTGTAAATTGTTCATATGTACATCACGTTATCCTCTTTTGTCCCCTATCTCCCTCCTCCATTCCACTAAGGGCCTACCTCAGTGGAGGCATTGTAATCACCGGGCGGTCATGAATGTGTCAGTGGCTCCTGCGGGTAGGACAATGCCTCATAGTATGCCTTTTCATCCTGTGGTTCTTGAGGTCTTTCTGTTCCTTCTTTTGCAATGTTCCCTGAGCCTTGGGCCCCCGGGAAGGCATGTTAGAAGTCTCCTTTAGTGTTGAGCCTTCAATGGTCTGATTTTCTGCTTTGATGAGTTTTGCATCTCAACAGTATCTACTGGCAACTCTCTGGAGATGGTTCTCTGGTTAGTAGTGAGAAAAACACTTATTTCCTATATAATGTTTTCTGAGCCCTAGTATATGTGATAGAGGTGACTTCTCCTGTGGTAGGCACTTAGCTTTCTCTTCTTGTCATTTTGATGGGTTCTGGGTCTTGGGTCTCCCTAGTAGTCACAGACATCTGTAAAAAGTATGTTCTGTAACCAAGAGTATGAGCAGCATTGATCAAAGGGGGTAATCACATTCATTTGGAAAGACTTTTGGTGGGTATAACTTTTCAATTTAGCCAAAGAGCAATGGGAGTTTCCCTCTAGGGTCTCTGACCTTCCAAGATATGAACTTCTGATTTGGGGCTCAGTACCAGGCGTGATTCCCTTCCAGCTAAGCAGGCCTCATATACAATCATGGAGCAGTTGATTACACTCATAACCTGTTGCCACGGTTGCACTGGTAAGTACATCTTAGCTGCCTGGTTGATTTTGTAGCTTGTTCATGCTTTCAGTGTCCTTTTTATTTTTAGATTCTTTATTTTTGTTTTTTATTTTATTTTTGTAATCACTGAATACATTCAAATTGGTACCATTGTTAGCCTCCTCACTGTCCTCCCCCCTCCACAGGGACCCTCTTTGTTGGGGTATATGGGTTATGCATTATGGGGTTAGCCTTTAGTTTTGGGTGTGAGAAAATGTCTCTGTGTATCATGATGCAACATGTGCCTCTGACATTCTTTCCACCCCCTCTTCCACAAATTTCTGTGATCCGTGTTGGGTTCATATTAGGTCTGCTTCTGTGTCTAGTACCAGAAGGTGCTACATGAGCGACTGGGGGATAAAAACCAGTATCTGTCCAAGCAATGCATGGCCTAACTTTCTTAGCAGAAAACAACCTGATGTGATGCTCATAAAAGTGCAATAGTGGTGCATAGCCATGGTAGGAAACCATCTGCTCTCAATTTGGCTAACTGATCTGCTCAGTGAAACAGAACCCATAACCAGAATTGGAAAACAAGTCAGAACCATATCCAAAAATGAACCTGCTCTCCAATCTCTAAACTATCTCTAAAAAACAATGGTTAGCACATTTACTTGGTGCTAACTTTACTCTCCATTGGAGGATCTGCATCTATCTGAAAAGAGAATCTGCTTCTCTTTTTCAGATAGATGCAGACCCTAAGGAGAGAACCACCCCATCATACCTCAAAAGGGCCCCAGCTGAAACTAAAAATAATTGTGGAAACATGTAAGAATACTGTTTTCTTGGCGAACCGGGAACTAGCACAATGGTGAAGGAGATAGACACAGAGAACAATCAACCCCTACCAAACCAGATATACAGAGACACAGAGGCACCCAAGATCTTTCAGTGTCTTTTATCCTGCAACAGTTCATGTAGTGCTTCCCGGCACTATGACAGCTAGCCAGTAGGGAGATAATTTCCATCAAAGTTCTAGCTGATCTCTCAATGTTTTGTGACCACAGCCTGTGGTGTCTTCAGCAATAGGATATTCCTATATAGTTCTGGTGAGTAACCAAGTGCTTTGGAAATTACCTACACTGTCTTGGGGGATCTAATGGACATCTCCAACCAATAGTTCACTGTAGGGGATAACCCAATTCTGACACTTGGAGTTACCAGCAATAGCCTCTGGTTTTAAAGTAAAGTTTTCTTCACCCCTACAGGGCACTTCTACCCAAAGTCTCTCTCTCTCTCTCTCTCAAAGAGTATTATCTTTTAATTAGCTAACAAAGAAGTAGGTTTGTAAAGTACTAATTCATGCTGTCTTTAGTTTTGTGTGTCTCTCTCCCGATCCCACCTATGCCCTTCCACCCCATATGTTCTGTCCGTCTACATGCCTATCTCCAAAGCCACTTAATCTCTCTCTCTCTTTCTGCTTGTCCTTTCTCCCAGCCTTATTCTAGCTTCCTGAAAAGCATGACTACTGGTGCTTACTACAATGTATAAACAAATTAAATTATTCCATGTTAGGAACATGCAGAATTTGTCTTTCAGAGCCTAGGCTTCCTCACTTAGTATGATTTTTCCAGGTCCATCTATTGTCCTGAAAATTTGATTTCATTTTCCTTAGAATTTTCTTATAAATAGAATTTCATTGTGTGTATATACCACATCTTCATTATCTATTCACCGTTTGATGGGCATCTGGGTTAATTCTAATTTCTAAATATTATAAATAGAGCAGCAACAAACATGGCTGGGTAATCATCTCTACTCAACAGTAGAGTCTTTGGAGTCAATGCCCAGGAGTGGAATACCTGGGTCAAATGGTAGAACTATATTTAAATTTTTGAGAAACCTCCATACTGTTTTCCAAAGTAACTGAGAAAGTTTGCACCCACCAATCATGCATTTGGCTTCCTCTTTCCCCAAAGCCTTACCAGCATTTGTTATTTGATGTTTTGATGATAGCCATTCTGACCTGAGATGGAATCTCAAAGTAGTTTTAAGTTTCCCTGATGGCGTAAAGATGTTGATTATTGGTCAACTGTATTTCTCCTTCGAGAACTCTATGTTCAGTTTCTTGCCCCATTTTTGAGTGGGTTGATTGATTGATTGATTGATTTTTTATTTCTTTGTATATTCTAGATACTAAACCTCTGTTGGATGTATAGTTGGCTAAGATTTTCTCCTATTCTAATGGTTGTTTATTGATGCTGCTAATGGTTTGCTTAGCTATACAATAACTTTTTAGTTTCATGAGATCCAAATGGTTGTTTGTCTTATTTCCTGGACTACACCTACATCTTGGAGTAGTCTACCTACTTTTCACTCAAGTTTTATTCAGTTTCAGGTCTTATATTGAGGTCCTTGATTTATCTGGAGTTGATTTTTGTGAAGGGTGAAAGAAAAGAGTCTACATTCACTTTTCCATATGTGGTTATTCAGTTTTTCAGCACCATTTGTTGAAAATGCTATCATCTAGTGTGTGTTTTTTGCCTCTCTGCCAATGATCAGGTGGCTATAGTTATTAGAACTTACACCAGGCTCTTCTGCTATTCCATTTATTTATAATGGAATACAATGATGCCTTTATTACTACAGCTTTGTGGTATATCTTGAAATCAAGTATGGTGATATCTTATGTATTCCTTATGCTGAGGATATTTTTCACTATCCAAGGCCTTTTGGACTTTCATAGGAAATGTGAATTTTGAATTTTATATTTCTGTGAATACTGGCATTAGAATTTTGATGTGAATTACATTGAATCTGCATACTGCTTTTGAAAGCAAGATGGCCATTTTCACAATATTAATTCTTCCACTACATGAGCATGAGTGATCATTTCTTTCTTCAGTGTTTTAATGTTTTCATTGTCGAGGTCTTTCACTTTCTTGGTTAAAGATATTCCAAGTTGTTTAATTTTTCTGTGGCTATTATAAATGGAACTTTCCCCTGATTTCTTTCTCAGATGCTTGTCATTGGTATAAGCAAAAGCTACTGAATTTTATGTGTTAATTTTATATCCTGCCACTTTTACTAAAAGTGTTTATCAGCTCTAGGAGTTTTTTTGGGGGGGGCTGTGGAGTCATTTGAGTCTTTTTTTTTTTTAATTTATTTGAGAGCGACAGACACAGAGAGAAAGACAGAGGGAAAGAGAGAGAATGGGCATGCCAGGGCTTCCAGCCTCTGCAAATGAACTCCAGACACGTGTGCCCCCTTGTGCATCTGGATAACGTGGGACCTGGGGAACCGAGCCTCAAACCGGGGTCCTTAGGCTTCACAGGCAAGCGCTTAACCACTAAGCCATCTCTCCAGCCCTCATTCGAGTCTTTTAAGTGTAGACTATTAGTGTTTGCAAATAGGTTAGTTTACTTTTTCCTTTTGAATTTGTATCACTTTTATTTCTTTCTCTTGTCATTTTGTTTAAACTATGCACTGTGTTAAATATAAATAGCAGCAGGAAGAGTAGATGCTGCTATTTGTTTTAGAACTTAATGAGAACACTTCAAGTCTCTCCCCATTTGGTATGATATGGGCTTTAGGTTGCTGTGTACAGCCTCTATGATGTAGAGATTCGATGCGTCCATCCCTAATCTTTCCAGTGGCTTTCTCTGAAGGTTGTTATATTGTGTCTGCATCTATTCTGCATCTATTGAGATGATCCTGTGATTTCTGTCCTTGAGTCTATTTATAAGATCTATTACATTATCAGTTTCTATATGTTGACCCATCCCTGCATCCCTGGGATAAAACCTGCCTAATCAAAGTGGATGATATTTTTTATGTGTTCTTGGATTTAATTTGCATGAATGTTATTGAGGGTTTTTGTATCTAAGTTAATCAGGGATAATGGTCTTTTTTTGATGTATGTCTAGTTTTGGCATTAGTGTAGTGCCGGACACATACAGAGTTAGGGAGCATTTTCTCCTTTTAAATATTATGAAGTAACTTGAAAAGTTTCAGTTTTTCTAAACATCCATCTTGGCCTGGAATATCTTTGGTTGGAAGGGCTTTCATTACCACTTCAATCTTGTTAGATATTATAGCTTTATTTTTATTTTTCTGGGTTTAACTTTGGTAGTTCATATGAGTTAAGAAATTCATTCATTTCTTCCAGGTTTTCTATTTTTGGCTTTAACTTCATAGTCTGTTAAAGGGTGTTCTATGTGACCCAAAACTCAGGATAAGAATTAGGGATAGAAAATAGCTAACCACATTTGCTTCCATAAGTTTGTCTTTTACATATTAGGTTTAGGTTAGGAATGAAGAACTAATCATATTGCCTGTCAGCAGTTTAGCGATGCAGCCAATTTAAAGTCCATCCTGCTCCTGGTTTATTTTTAAGTAAGCAGTGAAAGCGGTTTGAGGAGTGCTTGCTGAAACATTAGCAGTGGAAAGTTTTAAGTTGTCTCTGAAAATCTGCCTCTTCTCTTGTGGTGATTTGAATGTGAATTGTCCCCCACAGCCTCATGTATTTGTGATTAAGCCTCATTCTCAATCCCCAGCTGGTGGAGCCTTGCTAGAGAAGGTGTGTCACGGAAAGCGTCCTTGAGGTTTATTAGTCCAGCCCTACTAGGTGCTCACTAGCTAGCTCACTCTAATTGCTGCTTCCCAGCTGATATGTGACAAGATGTAACACCCAGCCTCTGCTTATGTCATGCTTTCCCTGCCATGATGAAACTTTACCTTGTGATTGTAAGTAAAAATAAATCCTTTTCTCCCATTAGCTGCTTCTGGTTGAGTGTTTTAGCCCAGCATCATCTCCCAATTCCCTAATTCTTTGTGTACTCCAACATCACAACACAAATTAATTCTCAGGATGCCCCTTGTTTACAAAGGTAATGATTAGGAAACGATGAGAAAGCAACAGAGGGAAGCCACCTCTGGTCACTAGTAAAAAGTGTTCACTTTTCCTCCTCTACTGTCATTCACAGTCCTCAGTACAGAGAAGCTAGCGGGGAAGAAGAGGTGGTTTACCAGAGCCAGGCCACCTTCTCCTCTGCCACAAAGCATCTTCTCACCTTTGAGCTGGGAAAGAGTCAGTATCAGGGACTTATTTTATTTGTTTATTTATTTTTTGGTCTTTTTGAGGTAGGGTCTCACAGATTAGCCTAGCTTTCTCTGGAACTCCCTCTATAGTCTCAAGCTGTCATTGACCTTACAGTGATCCTCCTATCTCTGCCTCCCAAGTGCTGAGATTAAAGCTGTGTGGCACCATGCCTGGAAGGGACTTAATTTTAATCCTGGACACTCATAAATTGACATACTAATCCCAAGAATCTCAGAATAAGAAAGAGTTCATTAGAGCTGATAGTGTCCTTAGGCTAGGCCTACTCCATTTGGACTGGTATCCTTAATCAAGCAGAGGTTAGGACCACAGAGAGAAGACCAGTGAGGCACAGAAACTGGGCATCTGCCTGCCAGGAGAAATGCTTCAGAAGGAACCAATCTTCTTATCACCTTGATCTTGGACTTGTCCCCCAAAATTGGAACAAAACAATTTTTTTTCATGCAAGCCACCAAGTCTGATACTTCATTTTGACAACCCTAGCTAGTTAACAGAGAAGGAAGGAGGACTGGAGAGATGGCTTAGTGGTTGAGGTACTTGCCTGCAAAGCCAAAGGACTAGATTCAATTCCTCAGGACCCATGTAAGCCAGATGCATAAAGTGGTACATGCATCTGGAGTTCATTTACAGTGGCTGGATACCCTGGTGCACCTATTTTCTATCTCTCTCTCTTAAACCCCCCCTTTCTCTCAAATAAATAAAATAAAATATTTTTTTTTGAAAAAAAGAGAAGGCAAGAGATTTAAATGAGAGGCAAGGGTTTTAAAGCAAACTAAACTTATAGTACCCAGCATGCTTTGGAAGCTTCTAAGTCAGCTCACTAGAGATAAGAAAAAAATTTCACAGGTAAGGTCAGTAATTGTCATAAAGCAATTTGAATTTTCTGCACTATTCATATTGATACACTGATAACCTAACTTTACCATGGAGTTTTTTGTTTTTTTTTTTTCAAGGTAGGGTCTCCCTCTAGCCTAGGCACATGGCAAGATCTGGTCTCAAAAAATAAATGTATTGGGCTAGAGAGATGATTCAGTGGATAAAGTGCTCACTACATAAGTATGAATATCTGAGTTTGGACCTCAGAAGCCATGTAAAAACTGGACATTTTGGCATGAGTGTCTATAATCCCAGTAGACTTATGGCTAGATAGGAGGCAGAGACAGGAGAATCCCTCTGGGCCAGCAAGTGTGGCAAACACAGCAGTGAGTATGGATACTTTGCTTCAAACAAGGTGGAAGATGAGGTCATCACTGACTTCCACATGCATACCATGGCACACACATACACATACATATGTGATCATGTTCACGCACACACACATTAACACACACACAATGAATTGATGAATGAAGATGGCACTTTCATTTATGCCTGTAATTATCACTCCTGATAAAATTTTAAAATATTTTATTTTTACTTATTTACTTGAGAGAGAGAGAAAGAAAGAAATAGGGAAAGAAGCAAGTACAGAGAGAATGGGTACCCTGGGGCCTCCAGCCACTGCAAGTGGACTCCAGACGTAGGTGCCACCTTGGACATCTGGTTTACATGGGCCCTAGGGCATCAAACCTATGTTCTTTGGCTTTGCAGGCAAGCACTTTAACTGCTAAGCCATATTTCCAACCCAACTCCTGATAAAATTTTCATTGCAAAATGTAAATTTCTTAACTCACCTACTTATCCTTAAAGAGTCCCATTAAATGTCTCTTACTTTATATAATATTGAAGAATATCAATGACTACAACTTTATCACTTTCTACTTTATGAAAAATTCAATTCAGAATTCTGGTACTAAATATATCTCTTTTAATCCACTGCAAATGTTCCCTCTCCACACGTGGCTTTTTCCATGTTCTAAAGTTATGTCTGAGAATGTTTTCTTCTCTTATTTAAGTGAGGTATGTAAAGGGGGAGCACTTTCTTAAAACTTTACTTTAGGACAGTTTTATATTTACAAAAAGATTACGGAGGTAATAACAAAGGTCTGTGTGCTCCACCCAAGTTTCTTCTATGATTATCCCCTGTTCTGTACCACCTTACATTAGTATGGTACATTTTTATTACAATGTTATTAATGAAACTCCGTAATTCAAAAATGTAAAACTTAATTCAACTTTTATCTAATTTCCTTTTTCTGTTCCAAGACCCCACATCACATTTAGTCATCGAATGTCCTTAGGCTCCTCCCACCAGATGCAGCCCTGATACAGCACTTCAGACTTCCTTTGTTTTGGATGACTGGCACATGTCTGAAGAGTGTCCTTAGGCATTTTGTAGAATGCTGTGAATATGTAGGACTGGTGTTTTTCTCATGATTAGACTAGAGTTATGATTTTGTGAACAGTAACGTGAAGTTCCATTTTCATCACACTGTTTTAAATTGACAAGCACTATGGCTCATTACTAAGGTAATAAATAGATCACCTGGTGAGGTAGTAGCTGTCAGAGTTCTCCACAGAAAATTCATTCTTTTCCTCTTTTTCTGTCCTGTACTCTTGGAAGTAAGTCACTCTGGGGCTGGAGAGATTGCTCAGTGGTTAAGGTACTTGCATGCAAAGCATAAACACCCAGGTTTGATTCCCAGTACCTACAGAAATCCAGATGCACAAAATGACACGTGCATATGGAGTGCATTTACAGTGGCTGGAGGCTCTGATGTGCTCAGTCTCCCTCTCTCCTTCTTTCTGTCTGTCTTTCTCTCTCAAATAATTTTTAAAAAATTTAAAAAGAAAGTCACTCTATACAGCCCACACTTAGCAGAGGAATTACATCCCACTCCTTGATGGCAGAATATTAGCACAAATTACTTGTGACTCTGGAGAGGATTAAGGACAAGTGTAGTAGAAAAAGGAATGAGAGCTGGAGAAATGACTTAGCAGTTAAGGTGTTTGCCTGTGAAGCCAAAGGACCCAGGTTCAATTCCCCAGTACCCACGTATCTGTCCCTAGTCTTTTACTTTTAAACTACTTGAGTCTATATATTTAAAGTGATTGCTTTATAGATAACATATAGTTTGTTTTTTTCTATGTTATCTGAAAGTCTGTCTTATTTGGTGCCTATATGAGTCACACTTAAAATGACTTTCAATATAGTTAGATTAATAGCTACTATGTTTCTGTTTTTATTCACTGCCACATTATGTGTTTCCTTTTCACCTTTCATTTACTATTTCTTCCTTTCTCTGGTTAAAAAATTGTATTGTGGAGCTGAAGAGATGGCTTAGTAGTTAAGGTGCTTGCCTGCAAAGTCGAAGGACCCAGGTTTGATTCCTTAGAACCTTCATAAGCCAGATAGATGGACCAGGTAGTGCAAGCCAGGGTACAGTGTGATGCATGAGTCTGGAGTTCATTTGCAGTGGCTAGAGACCCTGGTATGCCCATTCTCTCTCTTTTTCTTTCTCATAAATAAAATAAAATAATTAAAAATATTGTATTTTGCTAAAATATACAGTATATAACATAAAATGTACAATTTTACCACTAAAGGCCTTTTACCTTTTCATTCTTTTTTAAAATTTTTTTTGTTCATTTTTATTTATTTAAGAGTGACAGAGAGAGAGAAAGATAGAGAGAGAGAATGGGCATGCCAGGGCCTGCAGCCACTGCAAATGAACTCCAGACGCATGTGCTCCCTTGTGCATCTGGCTAACGTGGGTCCTGGGGAATAGAGCCTCGAACCGGGGTCCTTAGGCTTCACAGGCAAGCACTTAACCACTAAGCCATCTCTCCAGCCCTACCTTTTCATTCTTATTTCCTTCCAATTCTGCACTTCCAAATCCCAAAGAACAAATTTAGCAAGGCATGGTGTTCCTCAGATATTTAACTAAGAAGTCACTTGGCAGTCAGAGTATAGGGAAAGATGTAAACCCTACCATAATAATAATTCCCATAGCCACACAAATTGGTATAGAGGAGTAAATGCAGGCTTAAGATAATTCTATACTGGTTTTATTTTGGCTTTTTTTGTCTGATTGTTTTTCGATTTTTCAAGGTAGGGTCTCACTCTGACCCAGGCTTACCTAGAATTCACCATGTAGTCTTTGATTGATTTTGGGATCTCCCATGGGCCCCTTCATAATGACATTTCTCTGTATTCTTATGTTTGTATCCCATACCAAATAAACTTAATTTTAACAATTTGTATCTGTTTATGATAAGGTTAATTCCTTTACATGGGCATTTATATTTTGAAGGGCAAAGCTTTAATCCACAGAATATTTTCCTGCCAAGAAGCCTAGGAATGGGATTGACATGTTATTCATGTCTCAGTGAAATTGGACCTTAGAGCTCTCCACATAGCCAAAAGATTTATCTGGACAAGTTTCTATGCCTGAGGTATCTCAGGACCATGTGCACTGTGACCACAAAGTCATGCTGAAGGAACAAGTATTGAGCTGCTCCTGCTCCTTTCCGTAGAAACAAAGCTTCTTAATGGAAAAGGTTATGCCACAGCTTGGAAGGCTGCTAAGCATTTGCCCTTTAGGGAGACAGCTTCTGAAAATTACCAAGTGACTTGCCAAATGTACATATTTTCATTTTTCATCTCATTCCATAATTCAGTGAAATCATTCTATTCTCTACATTAAATGAGATGCTGAAGGTTCAAGTTTGAGATTCAAGTTTGTATGGACATATAGAAAATCTGGGAGAAATCTTCCTGGGAATTAATACAAAGCATTCCATCCACTGGCAAAGCTACTAGGAGAATGAGATACAGCTACAGTAAGAAAATACCTCATGCCCTGTCTTATAAAACCAGAGAGAGTATAGCATTTTGACGGTCAACTTAAATGACATTACACATATTAAATAGGCAGGGTACAAACCTAATGTAGAAATATGCCACTTCTTATTTAGGAATCAGCTTCTGACAAACATTATTTTTAAAGCATCTTGCATCTTTGCAATTATTCTCCAGGTAACTATATCCTATTGGCCTATGAAGGAACAGAATACCAACTATCATCTCAGAGTTCACACTATGGGGAACAAAGCTGTGTTTCAATTCAGGTATTCTGAGCCTAAATATGAGCTGTTACCACTATGCAGCCCTACATTTTCTTTAGTATAAAATGGTACTAGGGACCCAGAAATATATTAATTATGTTAATCAGGGCCCTTTGACATTGTTTTCCAATTGTTGACTGCTAGATTTTAGGCCCTATTTAATTGTATGTTCCCTTTCTGTTTTCCTAGCACATAACTCCGACCTATGCCATGTCTAATGATTTTTCAGAGTTGTGTCGAGAATTCTATTAGTCTCATGCAAAGAAAGATTTTACAGAAGCAACCTGACCTTTTAGCAGAAATACTTTTTCTTCTTGAAAACACTATTGGGCTGGAGAGAGGACTTAGCAGTTAAGGCACTTGCCAACAAAGCCTAAGGACCCATGTTCAACTCTCCAGGTCCTACACAAACCAGATGTATAAGGTGACGCAAGTGCGCAAAGTTGTACATGCACGCAAGGTGGCACATGCATCTGGAGTTGGATTACACTGGCTGGGGGCTCTGGTGCACCAATTCCTGTCTCCTTAAAAAAAAAAAAAAAAAACACTATTGAAAACATTGGTCAAGATGGAGAGATGGTTCATCAGTTATATGCAATTGCTTGCAAAGCCTTATGGCCTGGATCAATTCCTCAGTACCCATATAAAGCCAGATGCATAAAATGGCACATGCACCTGGAGTTCATTTGCAGTTACAAGAGGCCCTGGTGTATACACATTCACTCTCTCTCTCTCACTCACTCTGTCTCTGTCTTCTGCTTACATATAAATAACAAATAAAAATATTTTAAAATAAACAAAAAGGGCTGGAAGGATGGATTAGCAGTTAAGGCATTTGCCTACAAAGCCAAAGGACTATGTTCAATGCCCCAGGATCCACGTTAGCCAGATGCATTAAGGGGCACACGCATCTGGAGTTCATTTGCAGTGGCTAGAGGCCCTGGTGTACCCATTCTCTCCCTCCCTCTCTCTCTCTCTCTCTCTCTCTCTCTCTCCCCACCCTCTCTCCCTCGTTCTCTGTCAAATAAATGAATAAATAATAAAATATTTTTAAATAAACAAAAAAAAAACCAGGGTCAGTGTTTACCAAGGCCCAGCTTTGACTCTTGGGTACGTATGTTTCACCACATCACATCTCCTAAAGTTGTAGAGGCATTTTGGGGGGCATCTGACCATTATGTATTTGGTGGTACCTTGACTCAAGCTAAGTAAATGGCCCTGAAGAATGGAAGTGTTCTGCATTACTACTGAAATGGAACATTCTCTCTGAAATGGTTGATATTGTCAACTTGACAGGATCTAGAGACACTAACTGTAGGCAGCACCCTCTGTCACAGGTAGAGCTCTGGGAAGGATCACATCTCCATGACGATGCTATGCTCTGGGGTAGCTCAGAATCCCTGAGCCAGTGACTCTCAAGTCTTGAGTTCTTGTCCATATTTAGCAAAGGTTTGGAAAACATGGACACAGAGTAAGTTTTGAAGGATTTATTAAGTGTGGTGGTTTGATTCAGGTGTCCCCCATAAACTTAGGTGTTCTGAATAATAGGTCTCACCTGATGGATATTTTGGAATTAATGCCTCCTGGAGGCAGTGTATTGTTGGGAGAGGGCTTATGGGTATTATAGCCAGTTTCTTCTTGCCAGTGTTTGGCACACTCTTCTGTTTCTATTGTCTACCTTATGTTGGCCAGGGAGTGATGTCCACCCTCTGTTCATGCCATTGTGGAGCTTTCCCTCAAGCCTATAAACCAAAATAAATCTCTTTTTCCCAGAAGCTGCTCTTGGTTGGGTGATTTCTACCAGCAATGTGAACCAGACTGCAACATTAAGGGAGAGTTTAATATGAAGGGAAAAGAGCAGGAAAGCTCCCAAGCAACAAGGAATGCCTCTGGGAGGAGAGTAATCTGAAATCTCTCTCCCATGGCTCAGATCCATTTTCATAAATCAAGCATCCAATTAGAATGAACCTCAACCTCATTGCCAAATCCCAATATGTATGAAGAACTTTGATAAGGTTATTGGGCCCAGGAGAGCTACTGACACAGAAAGAGCCCGCCCATGGGTAAAATTCAAGAAGAATCAGCAAACTAATTTTATCACCACCTTGGATGAGACTGAATCAAACTGGGGGCCATATATTCAAACTACTACACCACCTCTCAACTTTCATCCTTTTAAGATATATGTAGGAAGTGGAAAAGAGGAGATCTAACGTGGGTCCTGGGGAATCGAGCCTTGAACTGGGATCCTCGAGCTTCACAGGCAAGCGCTTAAGCACTAAGCCATCTCTCCAGCCCTAGTCAAGGCATTTTTAAGTACATTGGTTGAAGCATTAGGTAGGCAAATTACAAACGGAGGAATTTCTCCTGTAGCCCTCAGATGCTATCTTATTCCCTTTGAGGTAAGAGTGCTTTTTGCCTTTTGCATTGACAGATAATTTTAGAGATTTGTTTACTATTCTTTCTTTCTTTAGTTCTTTTTATCTGTTCTAAGATTTACAGGCAAAAAATTACTATATCCAAGTTTTATCTCCTGCCTTGGGTGGAAACATGACTTTAGGAACTGCCAGGAAGACTATAAGATTATTATTTAGTAGGTGGATTTTTGATAAAGAACAAAGACCAACTTACCATATTCTCCAAAAGGGTCGATCAATCACTTGAGCAATTAAACACCCCTGCTGCTTAATCCAGTAACTTCAGGAAATAGTATATAGCCTACCTAAACACATAGGTTGCATAATGGTCTCTGAATATGTGTTCCTGGGCCATATCCCACTTATGTTTGGCTCTAGAATAAACCATCTCTTGTTCTCTTTGAGGCGAGATGCTCTTTGGCATCTGCTCTGTGCTCTGTGCATCTCATCTGACTCTGTTCACTGGAGAACACAAGGAGCAGGAAGATGAGAGGAGGGACAATTGTGATGTTTTTCCCACCTTTCACATAAAACTTCAAATTCTGGGCTGGAGAGATGGCTTAGCGGTTAAGCACTTGCCTGTGAAGCCTAAGGACCCCGGTTCAAGGCTTGATTCTCCAGGACCCACTTTAGCCAGATGCACAAAGGGGCGCATGCGTCTGGAGTTCATTTGCAGTGGCTGGAGGCCCTGACACGCCCATTCTCTCTCTCTCTACCTGCCTCTTTCTCTCTGTCACTCTCAAATAAATAAATAAAAATGAACAAAAAATTTTTTAAAAACTTCAAATTCTAAGGAAGCACTCCCCTTTTCCTTTACCTATCACTGATTTTTCACTTGCAAAATTAATGTCTTACCAGGGATACAGGAAGTAGAATCCAAAGCTGATTGTCAGGGCAGGGTCTATCCTCAATGGCCTTCACAACTGCTATTTCTAACTAGCAACCTAACAGAGGAAGTGGTACACAAGTAATTGATGCCAAAACTCAACTTAGGACTCTAAGCATTCTGCTTTATTTTTCCTCCCACACTGTGCTCCATGTAAGCACCTTCTGAAACTCTTATACCTCCTACTGAAGCAGGCATTGAGAAGCTGCTCTTACTAAAAAGCATTGATTTCTCACTTGGGTCTTCTATTCATTTCTTATTTTACTTCAGTGACAAAATGCCTGACAAGAGAAATATAAAGTAAGAAGGGTTTGTTTTGGCCAGTGGAAGACTGGCCATCCAGGCAGCTGGCAGGAACTTCAGGTGGCTGGTCACATTGTGCCCATAGTCAGGAAGCAGAGACAGATGCTGGTACTCAGCTTCTTTTTTTCCTTTTTTTTTTTTTAAATTTTTATTTATTTATTTGAGAGTGACAGACACAGAGAGAAAGAGAGAGAGAGAATGGGCACGTCAGGGCTTCCAGCCTCTGCAAACGAACTCCAGACGCGTGCGCCCCCTTGTGCATCTGGCTAACATGGGACCTGGGGAACCGAGCCTCGAACCGGGGTCCTTAGGCTTCACAGGCAAGCGCTTAACCGCTAAGCCATCTCTCCAGCCCCTTTTTTTTTCTTTTTATTCAGTCTGGGACCTCCACTCATGGCATGGTGCCACCCATATCTAGAGTGAGCCTTTGCTCTTCAGTTAAACCTTTCGGGAATCACCTTTAGAGACATGTCCAAAGATGTGTTTCCATAGGAATTCTACATCTAGTCAAATTTACAATGAAGATTTACTATTGCAACTCTACCCCTTGTCAACTTGACAACCAAACACCTTACTTTAATAAAATTCCACTCGTAGCTACTAGATTCTTATTTTCATCTCATAATATAAAATGAATTTAGCCTATGTCTAAATGTTTCCATTGTCTTTAACAGTCCCAACCATGTTCAAAAGTCCAAGCCCAAAGTCTCTTCTGAGACTCAAAGGAGCTTCTTAATTGCAAACCCTGATAAAATGAAAAAACAAGCTACATACTCCTCATACACAATGCAACAGCATAAACATTCCCATTCCAAAAGGGAGAACACTAAATCCTGCAGCTGCAAGGCTGGCATCTGGGCTCCAGCAGCCTGAGGCAATCCCATGCCAACATCTCTGCTGGATATACCACAAGCAGTCTGTCTCGTGGGCCTGTTTCACTCCATGCCTGCAGTGGGTGTGATCCTTGATGGATACCCCCACAGTTCCGACACCTCTAGCCTCCTGGGTCTGCACTTGTAGCTTAGATTTCACTTTCTTATCTTCATTCAGTTGGCCCTCAGGACCTCCTTGCAGGCAATCCGGCCTAGCCACACGTTGCCTTACCTCAGTGGCCTTCAGGATCTTTTGTGAAAACCTCTGTGACCCCCTCACTCTTACATCTTATACCTATAGAACTAGTACCAAGTGGAGGATACTTCCAATTACTGCTGTCGCCTCAAGATGCAGCCTCACTCCTCGCAGGGACTCTGCGTGCCCCTTTGAGGCTAACTGTGAGAAAGCACTTCTTTTGGCAATTGTCTTTATTGAGGAATCCATTTAGCAGCAGTCTCAGTTCAGGCTCCCTCCCTCCCTTAAAATAAACCTGCATTTTCAAGTTGGAGCCTTCAACTAGTGGGTCACCTTCCCAGTTGATCTAGTGCAGAACACTAAGCTTCTTTTAATGGTGCTAATCCCCTAAACAACGGCAGCTGTTCGTTTAACATGCATCATGTCAGCATCTTTAAACTTCCTCCTTTCTCCCATAAATGACACAACTATCATATCATTTTGCTTTTCTTGTTATTCTCTCTCAGTGTAGACCTTGATAAGAGCACTGAGCAATGGCCATGACACGGTTGTCTGAATGCTGCCCTGACTTGAAAATTCTTCTGACAAACATTTTAGTCTGCTACTGTTAAATTGAACTTAAGTTCCCAAAATGTGTGTAGAATGTAGCTAGATTTTTGCCAGACTGTAACATGAAGGGCCTCTAGATCAGCTCCCAAAGGAGTTCTTGTTTCCCTCTAAAACCTCATGAAGCAGACCTGTATTGTTCACATTTCTCTTGGCATTCTGATCTTCTAAATGTCAACTATAAGGTCACCTTATAGCATTCTCTAGTTCACACCTTCAAACTCTTCTATATTCTTCCATGAAACCAGTTCTAAAGGCCTATGAACCACATGGTACAATTATCACCACAACAGCCCAACTCCTTTTTCTGTATCAGTTACTTTTCTTATTGCTTTGACAAAATGTCTGACAAAAGCAACTTAAAGAAGGAAAGGTTTATTTTGGCTTGTGGCTTAAGAAAGAATACAGTTCACCATGGTGGTGAAAGCAATAAACTCTAATTTCAGTAGGTCTTGGTGTGTGTGCGGGAGGGGGGTGGAGTGATATTGGTACTGTAGTCCATGAACCTCAGTCTCCATATGTCAGGACTGAAAGGTCCAGTACGATATGACTGTGGCTGGGGTCAGCTGCTCATTTCAGACACTAACTGAGCCATGATACTATTAACTAGGATGTTGAAGCCATTAGTTGCCAGCCATTATGCTCATTAAAATCTCCTTAGTGGTTGTGGATATACTTTCAGGGTAGAGCACCAGTCTAGCATGCCTGAGGCCCTGAGTTCAATTCCTAGAAAAAAGTCGTGAACCTTGAACTACCCACCCAAACTATGGCCCACTCTACTCCTGTCTTAGTTACTTTTCACATTGTTATGAGAAAATGCCTAACAGAAGCAACTCCAGGGAACAGGATTTCTTTTAGCTCACAGTTTCAGAGATTTACTCTGCCACAGTGGGGAGGGCATGGCAAAATCGAGCAGGTCATGTGGTGGTGGGCTAGTAAGCAGAGAAAGAGGAATGCCAGGACTCAGCTTGCTTTCTCCTGCTTTTCTATCCAGGCCTCCAAGCCATGAGATAGTGCCAACCACATTCATAGTGGGTCCTTCTCCTTAGTTAATCATCTTTGAAGATATCCTCACAGGCAGAAGTGTGCTTCACTGTTTCGTAGGTAACTCTAAAACCAGTCACATTGACAATGAAGATAAACAATCACAGTCCTTGAACTGCATTATTTTTAGTAATCTGTTATGTTTTTAGTTTCTTACTCTTCTCATCTATTTATGGTTATACCATCCCTCTTCCCAGAAGCCATTTAGGCATAGGGTGAAGATCCATTCTGGTCAATGAGATATAAAATGCAGGGTAGTTTGGCATAAAGTCTTCCTGTTGATAGTACAGAGGAAAAGAGATTTCCAACTCCAGGCTAGTCTACGTTACACACTCAGAATGTGTCTCGGCATGTCAAACACGGAAGATACTAAAGCAGGGAGATCCTGAGTCTTTAGTTAACCTTTAGGACTGCTCTCTGAGTTGGGCACCTGGTACCCATCACTTAATCTTCTCAATAGTCCTGAAAGGTTGGTACATTTATGCCACTGTACAGTAAGGATCTGCAGAACCAGAGGGAAATAGACTGAGCAGCACTCATCAGGAAAATAAATGGTTTCAAGTACATGGGAAAGCTCAGTATTGTAGTACTAGTGAAATGGTTGGATATGCGCATTTTTTTCGGCACACTGACTTCTATCAAACCAACAAGCTGAATAAAATCATTTATTAGTGTCTCTCAACCCTGGAAGCTACTGAAAATTCCAATTCCTAGCATAAAACTTTTTTAATAGTTAGTAGAAATTCATTCATTTTAAAGATTTTTAATTCAGCCTTTGTTTTATTGATTTTCACTGTGTTTCTGTTTTCAATTCTATGTATTTCTGCCCCTTGGTATTTCCTTCCTTCTGCTGATTGGGGCTTTTTTTTTTCTTCTGTGTCTACTTTCTTGAAGTGGAGACATAAATTATTAATCTAAAGCCTTCAATTGAGAAACCTCTCATGAAAGAAAGAGTCAATCAATGTAGCAAACTTCACTGTGGGAAAAAAAAAAAGCCAAGGCTACCATAACCTTCCACGACATAGTCAATGATCATGGAAATTGAGACGAGACCTGCCATCAGCAAAAAGCATATGAATTGCTGAAGGATCAGAGAAAAATTAGAAGTTTTAAACAAAAATTTATTTTATTTTATAGCAGTTAAAACAAGCGCCTTGCATCTGGTGTGGTGGTGCATACCTTAATCCCAGTTCTTGGGAGGCTGAGGTTGGAGGATCGCTGTGAGTTCAAGGCCAGCCTGGAACTACAAAATGAATTCCAGGTTAGCCTGGGCTAGAGTGAGACCCTACCTCAAAACAAAACAACTAGGGCCTTGGCACTAGAGAGATGACCTAACAGTTAAAAGTGCGTGATTGCAAAGCCTGACAGCCGGGGGTTCAATTCCCCAGTACCCACATAAAGCCAGATACACATATTGGCACAGGCATCTGGAGTGTGTTTACAGGAGCAGAAGGCCTTGACATGTCCATACTCTCTTTCTCTCTCTCACACACACAACCACTGAGTTTCATCTCTAGACCTTTTTATTATTTCTTATTTTGAGACAGGATCTTCCTAAGTGCACAGGTTAACCTTGAGATCACTGTGCAGCCCAGGCAGGCCTTAAACTTACAGTCCTCCTGCCTCAGCTTTCCAAGTAGATGGAAGTTTAGACCTATGCCACAAGGCCCAACGAACAAACTCTTTTTTTAAATAAGGTGTGTATATATTCTAAATATGCTGTCATTTCACATTTGATAGATCATAATGTAGTGTAGAAATAACTGTTACATGCACTATGAAACATTAGTTGTGTAACTTGCTTTATTGAATGGTTTGCTTTATTATAGTTGTTTAGAATCAAACAAACAATATATTCAGGGTAAAGTGTGAAAAGGTTATTTTTAAAGCCTTATTAAAATTATTTTTGTCAGGCATGGTGGTGCACACCTTTAATCCCAGCACTCAGCAGACAGAGGAAGGAGGATTGCCGGGAGTTTGAGGCCACCCTGAGATTCCATAGTGAATTCCAGGTCAGCCTGGGCTAGAGTGAGACCCTACCTCGAAAAAAAAAATTTTTATTTATTCACAAGCAGAGAGAAACATAGAGAGAGGAAGAGAGAGTGAATGGGTGTGCCAGAGCTTCTAGCCACCACAAACAAATTCCAGATGTATGCGCCACCTTGTGCATGTGGCTCTATTGGGCACTGGGGAATCAAACCCGGGTCATTAGGCTTTTCTGGCAAGTATCTTAGCTGCTGAGTCATCTCTTCAGCCCCAGGAGTTTCTTTTACTAACTTTCTTTTTATTGTTCGTGTATACTAATTATAAAAAATAATGGGTTTTAATGTGATTTTCAAACATGAATATAGTGCAATTTAATCATATTTATTCCAATCAATACCCTCTCTTGTCACATGGCTCCACAACCCCTAATTTCCTTCTTGTTCTCTAATAGTTCCTCTTCTATTTTTATGTCCTTTTTATTTTTTTATAGATTCTACATATGAAAAATAGTGTGATACTTGTATTTCTGATTCTGGCTTATTTTGCCTAGCATGATCTATAGTTGCATCCATTTTCCTGTAATTAACATGATTTCTGTTTTTATAGCTGAAAAAAGCTCAATTGTACATATGCATATAAATACATATATATGTATATGTATATGTATATGTATGTATGTATATATATATATTACATTCCTTTGTCCATTCCCTTGCTAATTCTACATGATGATGAATGGTACCATGACAACCTTGGGTGTGTCTTTATATCTTTGGGAGTAGATCCAGGAGTGTTGTAGCTGGGTCATGGAGTAGTTCTACTTTCAGCTTTTGTGGTACCTCCATGTGGATTTCCATAGTGACTACACTCATTTGTGTTCCCACCAACAGTGTGTAAGGATTTTTTTTTTCTCTTTGTTTCCTCACATGCATTTCTTCTTTGATTTAGAGATGTTGAACATTTTTAATGTATTTATTAGCCACTTAAACTTCTTTTTAAAAGTGTCTGTTCAATGATTAATTGGATTATTTGTGGGAGAGTTTGGGGTTTAATATTTTGAGTTCTTAATATAATGTATAAACTAATCCCCTGTTGTGTGGCAGTTTTTCTGACTCTGTAGGCTATCTCTTCACTTTGATGTTTCCTTTGCTGTTCATAAGCTTTTTAATTTTATGCATTCCTACTTGTTAATTCTTGCTATTATTTCCTGAGCTACTACAGGTCCTTTCAGAAATCTTTGCCTAGATCTAAGTCTTTTTTAAAAAATGTTTTATTATTTATTCATTTACTTATTTGAGAGAGAGAGAGAGAGAGAGAATGGGCACTCCAGGGCCTCTAGCCACTGTAAACAAACTCCAGATGCACATGCCACCTTGTGCATCTGGATTAATATAGGTACTAGATCCGTTGGCTTTGCCAGTAAGTGCTTTAACTATTAAGGCATTTCACCAGCCCTAGATCTATATCTTATTTTTCACTGTTTTTTTTTTATTAATTAGCTTTGTACTCAGCAAATACAGTCAATTTGGTACCATTATTGGGCTCATCCATTACCTACTCCCTCCTCTTGGTCCCTCCTTGTTGAGGTATATGGGTCATGCATTCTGGAGTCAGCGAGATACCAACAGACCCAGTTATTCCCTTACTGGGCATCTACCCTAAAACCTTCAAATCACAGGCCAGAGAGATTTGCTTAACCATGTTAGTAGCGGCTCAATTCATAATAGCTAAGAGCTGGAATCAACCCAAATATCCATCACTAGAAGAATGGATAACTAAGATGTGGTATATCTACACAATGGAATTCTATACAGCAATAAGAAAAAATGACATTTATCCTAGATCTATATCTTGATGTGCTTTCTTCTATCAGTTTCAAAGTTGCCATTCTTACATTAAGGTTTGTTTTAATCTATTTCAAATTGATTGCAGTACCAGGTGAGAGATATGGATCTAGTTTTATTCTTCTAAGTGCAGATTTCTAGTTTTCCTAGCACTCTTGTTAAAGAGAATGTCTCTTCTTCAATACATGTTTTGGTGCCTTTGTCAAGAATCAGATGGCTGTATCTGCATGGACTTATTTTGGATCCTCTATTCTATTGATATACATGTTCATTTTTGTGTCAATACCATGTTGTTTTGTTATCATGTATCTGATTAACATTTGTAACTAAGAAATCACCTACATAATTACCTTTAACTATACCCTTTTTTGTAGAGATTTGAATTCCTGTCTTGAATAACTTGATTTCAGCCAGAAGAATCTACTTTAATAAACCTTGTTAAATAGATCTGATTACAAAGAATTCTGTGTTTTTGTCACTATTTCACCTGATTTTTTTGTTTGTTTGTTTTGTTTTGTTTTTCAAGGTAAGGTCTTGCTCTAGTCCAGGCTGACCTGGAATTCACTATGTAGTCTCAGGGTGGCCTTGAACTCATGGCGATCCTCCTACCTCTGCCTACTGAGTGCTGTGATTAAAGGCATGCACCACCATGCCCAGATTCACCTGAATTTTTTTAAAATAAGTTTTAGATCAATCTTATGTTCATAACAAAGTAGAACAGAAGCACAATAAGTGGTGCTTATTGTAAAGGCATTTTTATTTGATGAGCTAGACTCAGTTCTACTGAATGAGTTCTAGCCTACTATATAAACCACACAGTGTTCCCATGCTGGAAATTGTTCTCCAAGTCCAGTGAACTACTGATTTAAGGAAATTTGAGGTGGTGGCTTTATCTGTTACTGGATAGTGACATATTTCTGTCATACTTTCTAGTTTAGAGTTTGATTTATGCACCATGGGTGCATGTGCTTTAGGGCATACTTCCTTGGTTTCACTCCTCCATATAAGCCATACAGTACTGTTAGATAGACAATTGAAATAAAGGGAAACTCCTGTATGAATGTGTTTCCATCATTCTGTGTGGAAAGCCATGTATGAAGATTGAATTATCCTAAAACTCATTTTTTAAAAAAGAGATTCTTTATAGTCCTTGCCCCCACATGTGCACAACTTCCCTTACCACATGGCTCCTCCATTACCGTGGTTCAATTGTCACACTTGATGAATCTGTATTGTCAGATCGCTAGAATCCAGAGTTCTTTTTATCCTGGAGTTCAGTGTTGACAAAATGCATTCCATGAGTCGACAAATCTATAATACATGTCTCCATAATTGTAGTGTTTTACAGATACTTTCAGTGCCCTCAAAACCCTGTGTGCTCTGCCTTTATCATCTCTAATTTTGGGGGGATTTTGTTTGTTTATCTTTATTTATGTATTTGAGAGTAACACACAGACAGAGTGAAAGAGGCAGATAGATAGAGAAAGAATAGGCATGCCAGGGGCTCCAACCACTGTAAACAAACTCCAGATATATGCACTACCTGTGCATCTGGCTTACTTGGATCCTGGGGAATCAAGCCTCAAACCAGGTCCTTAGGCTTCACAGGCAAGCACTTATGTGCTGTGGTGGTTTGATTCAGGTGTCCCCCATAAACTTAGGTGTTCTGAATGCTAGGTTCCCCAGCTGATGGAGATTTGGGAATTAACACTTCCTGGAGGCAGTGTATTTTGGGGGGGGGGCGGGCTTATGGGTGTTAGAGCCAGTTTCCCCTTGCCAGTGTTTGGCATACTCTCCTGTTGCTGTGTCCTGCCTTCTGTGGGCTGGGGGGGTGTTGTCCACCCTCTGTTCACACCATCGTTTTCCCCTGCCATCGTGGAGCTTCCCCTTGAGTCTGTAAGCCAAAATAAACCTCTTTTTCCCACAAGCTGTTCTTGGTTGGGTGATTTCTGCCAGCAACAGGAACCTGACTGCAACAACTGCTAAGCTATTTCTCCAGACCTTGTTGTTGTTTTTTGAGGTAGGTCTTGCTCTAGCCCAGGCTGACCTGGAATTCACTCTGTAGTCTCATGGTGGCCTCAAACTCATGGCGATCCTCCTACCTCTGCCTACTGAGTGCTGTGATTAAAGGCATGCACCACCATGTCCAGCTCATCTCTGTTTTTTCAACAAGCTTTTTCTAGATGTGATTCATTACCTGTAGTGGTTTTCCTTCTTCACTTTGACAGTGTCATCCTCCTGCTTCTTGACTCTGTGGTTTCTGATGAAAATAAGTGGACTAGTGTATTGAGATTTATTATATCTGATGATTAATTTTTGTCTCTCTGCTTTCAAGGTTTTCTGCTTTGATAGTTAATATTTTGATTGATTTTACAATGGATCCTCTTGTTTTCTTTATCTTATCTGGCATTCATAAATCTCCTTAATATTAGATTAATAGGACTGTAGAGGTATCTTAGTGGTTAAAGTGCATGCCTGGGAAGCCAAAGGACCCGGGTTCAATTCTGTAGGTCCCAGGTAAGCCAGATGCACATGGTGGTACATGTGTCTGGAGTTCAGTTGCAGTGGCTAGAGGCCCTAGCACACCCATTCTCTCTGATGTTTGCTCACTACTCCCTGATTCTGACAATGCTTTTGAACATAAATTGCTCCATCCTCTGATTCAATTAAAATTGATCCCTGTGGAAAAGACAAGAAGGTGCCTATCTTTGAGGCTTCTTCTGATCTCCCTTTGTGCTCTGGAAGCTGGCAATCAGGGCCTGGGAAGAAGATAGGGGAACCCACTGCTTATCCCACTTGAATCCCCTCTCTGGAGTCGTAGCTTCTTGGTGGAGGTGGGGAGAGCCTGCTGAGAACTGGAGATGATATTGCTGCTGCTCCTTGGTGTGACCCTCTACAGTAAAGCCCTGGAGGATGAAAGCTGTTGAAATTCTCTGGCTGCCAAATCTACTAAGTCTTGAGGCCCAGGAAGCTCAGGGTGATGGGAGGTGTGTTGGAAATGGTGCTATGCACCTCACTATACACCAGCTGCCCTGCCAGAATCCTCCCAATACAGAAGCCGGGGTGGGGAATGAGTACCACTTGATATACACCTTCTGCAACATGGCAATATAGAAAATGGGGTCTGCCAAAGTTGACTGCCAAAACCACTCTAAATAGCTTTTATGCTCCAGAAACCATCTTAGATAGCACTTCCAATCCATAGATCTGGGGGTGCTGTGAACTGTTACTTGATTGCTGAGCTCACTGAAGAGTTTTCCATGAGATGGCTGTGGGAGGAGAGACACAGCCGCTGGCTTTATTACCATGGATCCCCTCTGTTCTCAATGAGATTCCATAGATTTTGCTGAATTAGTGCTTCTCATTTTTTGTTAACTCACTGACCAATTTTCAGAAGTCTTGTGTTTGCTAATTTTGACCAGCTTTATAGATACTGATCTTCACATATTATTTCTCTAAATATCACACATGACCATTCTGGAGGTCCTGTATGGGACAGTTTGTTATGCAATATAAAGTAACTAACACAATGGGAAAGGAAGGAGATAGTGCTGAAATTGAGACTAGCCATGAGTTAGATGAAAGGAGGATGGACATTTCAAGCAGGAGAAATAGAAATGCAAAACTGTGAAAGGTTGTGTCTAGAGACATAGCTCAGTGGATAAAGAACTTGCCATGCCAACATGAGTACCTGGGTTTGGATCCTCAGAACCTGTGTAAAGCTAAATGTTGTAGAGGACATCTGTAACCCCAGCATGCCTATGAGTAGAGAGGTAGAGACAGGAGAATTCCCCTGGGAAGCTAAGCTGACAGACAAGCTGCCTGGTGAACACAGTATTGAAAAATAAGTGACCCTGCCTGAAACAGGTGGAAGGTGAGGGCTGACACTGGAGGTTGTATTTTGACCTCCACAAACACACCCTGACACATGAGCACCTCCCCCAACACACACACACACACACACACACACACCACTGTGAAATATGGAAGGCAGGATGATCTCAAGTTCAAAGTCACCCTGAACTACATATAGTAAAACCTTGTGTCAAAAAAGCAAGGATAGTTGGGTATGGTGATACATACCTTTAATCCAAACACTAGGGAGGCTGTGGTAGGAGGATTGCCATGAGTTCGAAGTCAGCCTGGGGCTTCAGAGTGAGTTCCAGATCAGCTTAAGTCCTGCCCCCAAAAAACAACCAGACAAACAAATAAAATAAATAATAAGAAAAGCAAGGGTAGGGATATACAGGAAAAAGCTCTGAGTTCCCTCTCCGTTATTGCCAGAAAAGAAATATGTGGACCAGTATCATCAGTGTTGCATGGGAACTTGTTGATAATGTGGAGTCTGAGGCTCCACACGAAGCCTACAGAACATCCAGAGGTAGAGACCAGCAACCCTGCGCTCAGCAAGCTCTACAGATGTTTCGGAGTCACATTAAGGTTTGAGAACAATGGAACAGAAGAGCTATTTTTTTATCAGTCACCATAGTGTGCTCAAGTGCTATGTTGTTTCCGGTTTGTTTATTTTTAATAAAACAGAGACAAGGAACAAATCAAATAAGTACTCCCTCCGAGTGAATGCCTTGGGGTGTTATAGGAGATAGAGGGTTTTCAGTACTGGTCACAAAAAGCCAGTCGTATGACAGCACACACGTGCTCTACTTTTGCTGGAAACGCACTCCAAATTTTATCCTGAATTTCACTTGGTTCCAATTGTTTTAATGAGTCATCCTGCTGTTGCTCTGCACAGGACCTAATCATGATCTGAGGAGTCACTGATCTTGTGTGTGCTTCATAATCATAGTGACAATGGGAGATGGGGACATTTGGCTTCAGCATGATTGAAAATGAAATATTTAACATTTGGCTAAGTAAGCTCAGTTAAATGAATGCATTAAAAACCACCCAGTACTGAAAGAGTGAAAATCAGTTTGGTATGATAAAGCCTCCCTGTTATTCTATCTGGAAGAACAGACTCAGAAAAGGCAGTTCTGATATCTACAGAAAACACAGCCTTTCTCAGGCCATAACACAGCTGGAAAAATGTAGCTACAATTCTCTCTGAGTGACCATTGCTTTCTGACCAGTCACACCCAGACCTGTTTCCTGTTTGCTACATCCATTTCTGTGAGACACAAGCTGAGTTACCCTTGCCCTGTGTGCATCTAACCCTTACATAATCCTGTTAGTAAAGCTGACTCCGAAATAGCAGCCAAACAGAGCTAATCTTGCTTCCCTTAGAACCCTCCTCAGACGCCCCGTGGGAGCCCAGGCCTTCCACATCTCCTTCTTTAGGGAATGGTGCTGGGCAGCTCCTGCAGAATGTTCACCCTCACTTCTGGATGTCCACAAATAAGATGTTGTTGGAGTAAAGACTCACCCCTGGTGGTTTTGGCTTTTTAATATTTAATAGAGAGAAAACGGTGATGATTTTGTTTGCTTGCTTATAATACATTTGACTTAATTACCTATTTTAGATCTGTGGTCACAAGAAGGAACTCAGAGGACTTTATTATTGAAGCAACCCCCTGTGAACGTGGGAATCCAAGATAGATCAGGAAATTCTCACCTCTTCCTTTTTTGTTCTTTGTGGAGTGTGGGGGAGGGGTGAGTCTGCATGTGAGTATGGAGTCCAGAGGTTGACATCTAGTGACTTCCTCAATCACTTTCCACTTTATTTATGAAATAATGTCTCTTACTGAACCTGGAGCTCAATGATTTGGCTAGACTAGCTGACCAGCAAGCCCAGGGATCCTCCTGTCTCTTCCTCCCCAGAGCTGGGGTTGCAGGCATATCCTGCCATGCCTGACATTTTACATGTGTACTGGCGATCTGAGCCCAGGTCTTCATTCTTGCATTTTATCGACTGTTGCTTCCTCCCCACCACCAATTTTCAATTCTTTTCTAAGGATGAACCTGCCCATGATTGTTCCTTGCTACATTTCAAATCAGGCTCTTTGTCGAGCTTCACATATGTAGGTACTTGCTTATAAGAAAACTGGACAATGGATCAATATTCTCAGCCATAAATCAAGTACTGCAATGATTCATTTAATCAAATGACCATATTAAAGTTGACCACCTAACAAACTTGTACAGATAGCACAGTCAATGCAGTCTGTCTAAATTATTAAGCTAACTTATTACCTCAGGATAACAAATGTAGACTGGGCAAACTAATCACAAACTGTGTGGTGAGCATGTATTAAGAACTGCATACATAGGAATGATGTAGACAGTGGAATTTCCCATCCTCATAACCTCATCATATATGGGAAAGAAGATCAGTCAGGAATTAGAAGAGTAACAATGCGAACTAGAGAGGGAAGGCTACCAGAGAAGGTCAGGGGAAATCTGCCTTTTGAAGATCAACAGAGTCCCCATGGAGAATTTCTTCCTCACTAAGTTGGAGCTGAGTATACCACCAGTACATGTGTCCCCTCCCCATGGTGGAAGGGGACAGACCAGCTCATTCTTAAACAAGCTACTCATTCACTCAGCATCCTAAAGATTTCTGAAACAGTTCATTATTTTGTGCTGCAGTCATCCCTTCCTGTTTTGTTTATTTATTTGCAAGCAGGGAGAGAACAGATGTTCCAGGGCCTCCAGCCACTGCAAATGAACTCTAGATGCATGTGCCACTTTGTGCATCTGGTTTTATGTGGGTACCGGGGATTGAACCAGAATTGTTAGGCTTTGCAGGCAAGTGCCTTAACCACTGAGACATCTCTCCAGCACCCTTCCTTTTTCTTTAGAGAACAACCACGGCAGTTATTAGGGATAGAGACAAACCAGAATCACTTCAACAAGCATGGGCCCTTTACTCTGGCTTCCTGGGACAGCTCCACTTCTCCAACCATTCTTGTACTAGCCACATGCTACACTCTGATTAAACACACACACACACACACACACACACACACACACACACACACACACCACTCTACCTCAGCCTCCCTTTCTTTCTTCTGCTAATGCCTGGTCCAGAAGATCTTACCCCTTCTCCCTGGCCCCAGTTACCATTGCAGGCATTGCATTCTACTCAGATGCACTGGGAAGGGACTCTGAACCTTGCTGGTAACATTGCCTGCCAACCTCTTGACAGACTCTTGGACTATCCACATCCTTTTCATCCTTCCTCCTTTTGCATCATCTCTATCAGGGATTGAAAGAATCCCTCCACCTTCCCCAAGACTGAGATTTGGTAAAACAGCTGGCTGCCCATCAAGACCCTTTCTCCTCTTTTTCTAAATTTAAGGCAACAAGGTTGTGGTTGGACATGGATGCCCACATGTAGACTCTGTTTCCTGAGTGTGGTGTTACTGTTGACACCCTTTGCTGGGAGGAAGTGATGTTTGTCATTTACAAGCCTGCATCTAGTGCATACATGTCACCAAGCTGCAACAAAGCTGGTGGCAACCTGGCTTTGACAATACAGGATGGAATAAGCAATGAATGGTGCACAGATTAGAGCTACTCCACTGATCTGGGTCATCCACACTCAGATTGTTAGCTACAAAGGAATAAATAAATAGCCTCATTTGTTCTTCAAGCCACAATAGTGTTGTATCTTTCACTCTATGAAAGACTTTCATTACCAAAATGTCCCTGTATTCTAGCAAATTGAGGATGCTACACTCTGATTTTAAAAACACATTTACAATGTGCCCATCATTCAAGCATCACCCAAGCATAAAATTATTATTGTGTGATTTTCTTTTTCAAAACATGTTTTTCTATTTTTTGGCCAAGGTTAAAATTACCAAAGGCAGAACTTCCATGTCTACCTCTCCTCCTGGGTTTTCAGCCTTATGGTGGGCCACAGGGCTGCCCACAACCTCAGCAGCCTCATTGCTGTCGTGCCCCAGAAGCTTATTCTTCTGGCTTTGTTTTATTAGAGCAATTCACTGCATTACATTTCACAGATATCCAGAAGACAAATGCTAACATCATGAAGAAGCCCCATTGTGTTCTCCTCAAGGGGTTATATTGATTAGGACTTAATCTCTTGAGGCAAATTGATGGGCTTAATATTAAACTGAAATGCCAAGTGTTAGAAAAGAGATAAAAAAAAAAAGAACTGAAAATAAATAAAATGTTCCAGTAGTGGAAAATTTCCAGCTCAGCTTTCCAAAAAGGTTGATTTGGGTCATGTGTATATTTCTTTCTCATTTTACTCAAGATACTTTTATAAAGACTAAGAAAGCCAGAGTTACATAAAATGTTGCATACAAAAATCTCCTATTGATGCCTTCCCAGGTCTCATTTGAGTCCCACATCAGACATGACCTTGACACTACTTGATGTGACCAACTCATGTCTCATTGTGCTGTTGCAAAGGGCATGTTGCATATACTTAATGCATCATGGCATATGGTGGTCGGATTTGTGATGATGTAACATAATGTCCAAATCAATCCTGTGACCTCATCTCATAATTGCTACACTCAGACCAGAGACTATGCTATGTCCCTGGCATAGGTCTCAGTGGTGAGACCTGCATTTGAGTTCTGACTCAGCCATTTAGTAGCCAGTGTTGGGAAAGGACTTAACTCTGTTTCTGTTTTCTCATCCCTTAGGAATAATAACCTTACTGTAGCAAAGACTGGTTAGCTGCTCACCAAGTTCATCAGTCCTTCCTCCAGGACAACAGCTGGTTTACATCCCCAGCCTAGCCAGGCATAATCTAGTCATATGAAATGTCCTGGTCCATACAAACCCTCTTTCCTGTTGTTCTTTTATCTCTCTGTGTCAGTGAGAACATGGAGGCTATTGAGCCCATCTTGGATAGAATGTATAAAGTAGAAGGAACCCAGACTATAAACTATAAACAACCTATGTGAGAGCTGGAAATGAAACTCTACCAGTTTATATCTCTGATATTCCAGAATTTATATGTTGTAGTAATGTGGTGGTTTGATTCAGGTGTCCCCATAAACTTAGGTGTTCTGAATGCTAGATTCCCAGATGATGGACAATTGGCAATTAACGCTTCCTGGAGGCAGTGTATTGTTGGAGGTGGTCTTATGGGTGTTATACCCAGTTTCCCCTTGCCAGTGTTGGGCATACTCTCCTGTTGCTATTGTCTACTTATGTTGGCCAGGGGGTGATATCCACCCTCTGCTCATGCCATCATTTTCCCCTGCCATTGTGGAGCTTCCCCTCAAGCCTGTAAGCCAAAATAAACCCCCTTTTCCCAAAAGCTTCTCTTGGTTGGGTGATTTCTACCAGCAATGTAAACCTGACTGCAACAGTAATGTTGGTCCTGAGAGTGAGCTTGCTGCTGGACACCTAACTGTGTGGCTTTGGCCTTTTGGAGCTGATTTTCAAGAGGAATGTGGAAGTATTTGAAACCTTTGCCTAAGAGACACCTTTCAGTGCTGTAAGTACAGCTTGATGGACTCTTCTAGTCAGAGTTGAAAGACCTGAAGTGGTAAGAACTGAGGACTGTGAGGTTTGGCTTATGAGGGTTAGAAAGAATTTTGCCTGAACTGGGCTAGAAACAGTTTGTGTGAGAGGCTTGCTGTTATGCCTGTGTCCTGAGAATTTGTGCAGGGTTGCTTTGAGTAGAAATGGACTGGTGTGAGCAGAGGTATATGACACAGAAGAAATCTTTTGGCCGAAACTGCTGCCTGTTCAGCTGAAAATGTATGAGAGATTACAGCCAATGAGATTGGGCCAGCTGACCTGCATTGGGACAACAGAAAGGATGCAGTGTTTTGAAGGGGCTGGAATGCTCAAGAAGTGTCCCCTGGATTAACAAATTGGCACCCTACCTGGTATTGTGGAGTATAAGAAAATCAGGAAACAGAGGGTCATTGAGTTTGCAATGTGATCTTGTTTCGGAATTGGCCATAGGCAGTGTGAAGAAGGTTTGCGGATGCCTGCATGGAGACCCAGTGGAGAAGTGAGGATGAACTATGGATTGCTGTAGAGATCCAGTGGAGATACCGAGACCATAGGATGATTGCTAAAGATAGCTGCCAGCCCTAGATGAAGTTTTTCAGGACTGTGAGTCGCCTAGCTGGAGGGGCAGAGTTAGAACTCCAGAAACTTGTTCCTGGTTAGGATTATCAGATGTAGAGACTTGTCACTGGCTAGAGTTGTTGGTCTTGGAGCTAGAGAGTTTTCCCTGGTTGTTTTAAATCTTTTATTTGCTGAATACTTCTTTGCTATGCCCAATGTCATCTTTTGTAGTGTGAGTGTTTATTCTGTGCCATTATGGGTTTACTGAGGGATTTTTTTTTTTTTTGGTATTATGGCTCAGCTGAAAGATCTTGGATTATGGGGATATATGAACATCATTAGAATAGATAAAAACTATGGGGACTTTTAAAGATGGACTTAACACATTGCATTTTACATCATGGATGGCTATCAGTTTATGGGGGCCAGTGACAGAATGAGGTGGTTTGATTCAGGTGTCCCCCATAAACTAAGGTATTCTGAATGCTAGGTTTCCAGCTAATGGAGATTTAGGAATTAATGCCTCCTGAAGGCAGTATATTGTTGGGGGCAGGCTTGTGGATATTATAGCCAATTTCCTCTTGCTAGTGTTTGGCACACTCTTCTGTTGCTATTGTCCGCTTTATGTTAGCCAGTGGGTGATGTTCACCTTTGGCTCATATCATCGTTTTCCCCCTGCCATTGTGGAGCAGCCCCTTGAATCTGTAAGCCAAAATAAACAATTTTTCCCCCAAAACTGCTTGCCAGCAATGTAAACCTGACTGCAACAAGTAACTAACATGATTCTAATGTGCTATTTTTCAGGACTTCAAAGTACATGCTAAAAGAGTATATTCTTAGAAAGTAAAATTATTTTAGGTCTCCAGATATGGAAACTTATAGCAAATTTTCTATGATATAATACCATTATGATATTCACTATAATATTCACTCATGTGAATTTTTAATTATGTGTGTAACACATTTACTGAGAGAGTACATTCATTTTTTTGTTTAATTATCACAGCACTCATGTGATTGTTTTCATCTATCCCATTGCACAAATGAAGAGGCTCAGGCTCAGAGAAATTATATTAACTGGGCAGTCATACAGGTAATAGTTGATGACAAAGCTGAGCCTTAACCCACACCTTAGCAACAGTATTTAAAAATTCATAAAGGAAATGCTATACCTTGCCCAAAGACTAATATTTGATGTCAGAGAAGGAGACATTTTGAGCCCAATGCTGGGGCCTGGTCTACATGGCCTCAGACTTTGCCTAACATGGGGGATAGCTTGCCCATGCTGTAGAAACAAAAATGAATACAAATAACAAGAAATGAGTGTTTATGAGGTGCCACACAGTGTTCAAATGCAAGTTTAAAAAAAAAAAAAAGGAAAATGGATAACAGTAATAAATCCTTATTGTTTTAAACAAAAAATCTTGAAAACAAAGTCCTCCAAATGTAAACAAGAAAGTGAAGGTAAAGGTTGACTATCATTATTATATATATATGCATGCAAAGCATGTGCTAGGCCAACACGCCATAATACAGTACAGCGTTATGACATCTCTATTCAGGGAAATGTGAATTGTGTACTTAAGACTTTCCATAATGAAGCTTACTCTTTGAAAAAAACATGGTCTCAAACTCTAAAGTACATGCCTTAGTATTTTGTCCTTCCACGAAATCATATCACACATCATGTGTTAGGCCTAGGATGTGCATGACTAGTTAGCATCAGTAGATTTGCCTGTTGTTTTCAATTAACCCAGCTGCACAGATTATAATTCCTTCACAGTTTTTGTTTTCAATTCTCAGAACAATCCAACCAGGTGGGATTTTTTGCTATTGAGCTCATTAGTGGTAATGAAACTGGGGGACAGGTGGTGAATTAACCTTCCAAACTCACATTAAGTAGGAAGTGATAAAGGTGGAATTTTAATCCTGGTAGTCAGTTTCATGCATGTGGTGTGTGAGTGTGTGTGTGTGTGTGTGTGTGTGTGTGTGTGTGTGTAGTGTGCCCACTGATGTGCACATTCTTCACACACATGTGGTTGGGATCACGGAGGCTTATGGTAAAAGGTATGAAGAAACATATCTGCCATACAATCTGTCATACAGTCACACCAGGATACTTGTCCTTGGAACTTCCCTGAAGAGCCCCATTTTCCTGTCTTTGTCATGTTTTCTTTCTATTGGGGATGGTCTATCCTTCATAACCGTGTACAGACATTCAACAGATCCCTGTAGGACCAATCCAAGTACCTCTTGTGTACAATTTTGTCCCTTCTGCTTTTCCATACAAATTCACTTACAAAGGACTTTATTTATGAGTCATCATTTTTATACAAGACAATACCTCAGGCAGGTAATTAAGGTCAACATCTACAGTGTGGTCATGTTGTTAGTATGTACCCCTGACAAGAAGTGACAAGGACAATTTACTTGATGGTCTTCCTCTACAAACCCACAACCCCAGGGCACTATGGGGAAAACTTCAGACAAATTTCAATTGAGGGATATCTTACATTAAATACATGGTCAGTACTCAAAACTGTCAGTCATCAAAGATGATAAAGGAAGTGAAGGCTATGGAAACTGTCATGGTATAAGAGATGCAAAGACTGCATGTGATGTGGTATACTGGATGTGATGCTGGACCAGAAAAGGGACCTTAGGTTAGAGGCTTTAAGAAATTTTTTGAATAGGGCTGGAGAGATATCTCAGTGGTTAAGGCATTTGCCTACAAAGCCTAACAACCCAGGCTCAATTCTCCAGGACCCATGTAAAACCAGATGCACAAATTTGCACATGTATCTGGAGTTCATTTACAGTGGCACAAGATCCTGATGTACCCATTCTCTTGTCTGTTTCTCTTCTCTATCTCCCTCTCTGCTTGCAAATAAATAAATATTTTTTAAATTGGAATAAAGAATGCACTTTAGTTGATAACAATGTATTAATTCATTATTGATAACAAGCATGCCATGCTAATGGGTATAGAGCATATGGGGACTCTGTGTTATCTTTATGATTATTTTGTAAATCTAAAATTTTTACAAGTAAAACTTTATTTAAGGGCTGCAGAGATGGCTTAGCTGTTAAGGCACTTGCCTGAAAAGCCAAAGGACCCAGGTTCAATTCCCCAGGACCCATGTAAGCCAGATGCACAAGGGGGCTCCATTTCGCAGTTGCACTATTAGCTCTCATATTGTATGGTGCAACTATTGACTATTGATATAGCCATTTAGTACAGCTCTGTTCATGTGGGTAGGGGCTTGCAAGGGCCTCTTTCCACCAGTGAAAAACAACTTCAGATGCATTCACTACTTTTTGTATCTGGCTTCACATGGGTACTGGGAATCATACTGGGCCAGTAGGCTTTGCAAGCAAGTACTTTTTTTTTTTTTTTACTCTTTTAAAAAATATTTATTTATTTTTATTTATTTATTTGACAGAGAAAGTGGGGGGGAGAGAGAGGAAATATGGGCACACCTGGGCCTCCAGCCACTGCAAACGAATTCCAATTGCATGCGCCCCCTTGTGCATCTGGCTAATGTGGGTCCTGGGCAATTGAACCTGAGTCCTTCAGCTTTGTGGGCAAATGCCTTAACCACTAAGCCACCCCTCCAGCCCTCCTACTCTTTCTTTTTTTTTTTTTAATTTTTATTAACATTTTCCATGATTATAAAATATATCCCATGGTAATTCCCTCCCTCCCCACCCCCACACTTTCCCATTTGAAATTCCATTCTCCATCATATTACCTCCCCATTACAATCATTGTAATTACATATATACAATATCAACCTATTAAGTATCCTCCTCCCTTCCTTTCTCCACCCTTTATGTCTCCTTTTCAACTTACTGGCCTCTGCTACTAAGTATTTTCATTCTCACACAGAAGCCCAGTCATCTGTAGCTAGGATCCACATATGAGAGAGAACATGTGGCGGCAAGCAAGTACTTTTAAGCACTGTGCCATCTCCCCAGCCCTAGACATCATTCTTACAGGTAACATTTATTTATCACTACGTGCTGTGCTCTTGTTCTAAGCCCCATGTACATATTGTCTCATTTAAATGACCAAGTAAGTGGAATGTGAGTGTTACATCACCTCCATTAGTAGTGGGTTTGTTTATATTGTTGTTTATGTTGACTGTGGGTCTGTTTATATTTTTGTCCTCATTACAAAGATGAGGATATTGTATTGGGGGCAAAACGAGGAGGAATTCTCAAGTTGACTCAAGAGCCTGTGCTAAAAGCCCTTAGACTAAAGTCACACAGAGATGCATTTAGAACAGTGGTGGGAACAAAGCACTTGGTCTTATTTACAGTGTCACATAGCTCTTGACAACGTATTCACTATATTCTTATAAACAAAGTTCTATTCATTCTATTTGAGTTACCAACAAAAGGGATTCTCAGACTACAGGGAGACCTGAAGGGGATGGAAACTTCCCTTAAACAAAGTAAATCTAAAAATTCCTATTAACTCTGGATCAAGGACAGTCTTGGTATGAGTGAGAAAGGGTCTCTAGGACATGTCACTAGGGGCAAGAAAGGATAAGGACTGAATGTCAAAATATCTCTTCTAAGATAAACCTACAGGATACAATATTTCTTAAATTCAAGAAATCATACTGTGATAGTGTTACTGTCAGCTCCCCTTTTCTGGGACAAACATCTAACCAGAAATAGCTTATGGGGGAAAAAGGTTTATTTCAGGCTTACAAAATCCAGGGGTACACTATCAATGGTGGAAGAAGCTAGCTCATTTCCATAGATCCAAACAGTGACATCACCAGACAGCTAGCAAATACCAACACCAGCAAGCACTAACAGCCAGAACTCAAACTGCTCTCCACATGCCTTAGGGTACACTCAAGTTCTATCCCCAAACACACCTTTGGGCTGGACTCAAAGATCAGCCTCAGTGACATACCTCTTCCCCATATGGCTTTACCCACTAGAGACTCAAGATTCAAAACTCACACTTGAATAATCTAGTTTGTCAGCTCAGTTGGATCTGGAATCACATGAGAGACAAATCTCTGGGCATGTCTGTGAGGGAGTTTCTAGATCAAGTTAATTGAGGCGGGAAGACCACATTTATTATGGGTGGCAACAACTCATGGGCTGAGGTCTCAAATGGAATAAAGATTTTTTTTAACTGGAGAGATTGTTTAGTTGCTAATGCACTTGCCTGCAAAGCCAAAGGACCCAGGTTCAATTCCCCAGGACCCATGTAAGCCAAATGCACAAGGGGGTGCATGCATCTGGAGTTCCTTTGCAGTGGCTAGAGACCCTGTGCACCCATTCTCTCTCTGTCTCCTCTCTATCTCTCTTTCTCTCTCTTTGCTTGAAAAATGAATAAATAAATAAAAATAAAAATAATTTTCTTAAAAGTGAGCTGAACACCAGCATTCATCGCTCTGCTTCCTGACTGCTGAAGTAACATGGTCAGCTGCCTTATGTTCCTGTGGCCATGCTGAGAAAGACCGTAACCTCAAACTGTGAACCAGAATACACTCTTCTTCCTTAAGTAGCTTTTGTCAAGTGTTTTGTTGCAATAACAAGAAACACAACTAATACAATCACTTTGACTTATTCAAAGACTCCAGAATACCTTGCTAAAATACAATTTCTAGAATGAATTGCCAAACAACACATTTACAAATACATTTAAATGAAGGAAGTTCTCACCAGGAACCAGCCTTATTCCTGGGAACAGTGCCATAGTTTCTAGATTTCCCAGAACATGGAGCAATGAGCATCCTGCCCCAGAAGTCCTAAAGTAGAGCAGGATCACCCCTACTTAAATTGGGGAACCCCAACCACACTGGCTGTGGATTTAGATTTACAAAAGCTTCCCAGATCCCCTCTCATCCTAAGAGTCCATGTGTCTGAGGGTAACAGGTAGAAATATCTCCACACATCCAAGACTAGCTGTTGGTACTGTAGTGGAGGTTGGCCTGGCAGAGAATATACATGTCCTACACAGCACCATTCTCCATACCAAGTTTTGGTGCTTTAAAAGAGCTTTGTCAGTGTTTACACAGTGGAGTCAACAGACTAGGAGGCAAGTGTCACTGGAATAGGAAGTTGACACTCACAGCTCCCAAAGGGAAGGGGCATGCCATGCCAGGGGGGAGCTATCTGAGGGGGCACCGGGGTCTACCAGGAGGCAGAAAAGAAGACATTCCCCAAGCCTTCACATGAGAGAGAAAGAACAAGTTGGTGAGGGTAGGCAGGTTTGACTGGGCTTGTTTGAATAAGCTCAGTGCCTAGAATGACTGTTTACACTTTTAAGTACCTGGCCATGAGGTGATTTGGGCATAAGCATTCATGGCAGAGGGATGTGAGCTCTGGGATGGTTGGGTTGCATGAGAAAGGCACTTTCACAGGAAAAAAAAAAGCTGTTTGTGGGTTGGAGAGATTGCTCAGTGGTTAAGGCATTTGCTTGCAAAGCTAAAGGACCCAGGTTTGATCCTGCAGTACTGATGTAAGCCCGACACACGAGGTGGTGCGTGGGTCTGGAATTTGTTGCAGGGGCTAAAGGCCATGGCATGTGCTCATGTGTACACGTTCTCTCTCTTTCTTTCTCTCTCTCTATCCTCTCAAATAAATAAAAATATAATATTTTAAAAAGCTATTTGTTGTCTCTAGGAATTAGCTAGTCCTGGGAAGCAATCAGTCTCTCCCCATCAGACAAAATCCCAAGATGGCAAAGTGCCAAAAATAGAAAGTTGGACTGGAGTGTGACTCAGTGGTAAATCATTTGCCTCACATACGTAAGGCTCTGAGTTTGATCACTGACAATGAAAACATAAAAGTAGTAGAAGAAATAGAAATGATTAATATGTGCCTAGTATCTAGTGGGTATTCAAATATTGAATTAATTGAATGTCTACTGAGATACTGAACACTGTGGCCTATATGACATTTCTTTTTCTGTTCTGGGTATCAAACCCAAGACACTGTTCTTGCTAGGCAGGCACTGTACCACTGAGATTCACCCCTAGCTGCATTGGCCTGCTTGAAAAGGAAGAGTGGGAGAATGGACCCGGGATGTGAACATTTAAAGAAGGCACTTGGAACAGGAGTCAGCAAAAGAGCTCTGAGCTCTGGAGAGCAAAAACACAGAAAAATTGCGAGGAGGTGGCCTGAGTTGTGACTGCCCAAAATGGATCTAGAGTCTGACCCTGGGATCCATAAATGTGACTCAGTTTGGGAAAAACGTCACTGAATTTATTTAAGGGCCACAAGAATAAGACCCTGAAAATAATGACAAATGACTGCAAAAATAAGGAGGGAGAAGACATAGAGACACTGGGAGAGGACGTTCAAACATGGAGGCAGGAGGGACAGCCACGTTGCTGCAAGCCAAGAGGAATGTGGAAACCACCAAAGCTTGGGAAAGGTAAGGAAGGGTCCTCCCCCAAGCCTTCAGAGGGAGCACAACATAATCAACACCTCGGTTTTGAAGTCATAGCCCCAGAATCGTGATGCTACTAGAGTTTCAGCGCAAAATGCCTAGCTCAGGGAGTCCCAGCAGAGTGGTCTCTGCCACCAGAACCAATATGCCAACTAGTTGAACAGGAGTCTGACCCAAATCTTTAGGGCTAATGAGTGAGATACAAAATGAAGGCAGGGATTGTGGTCTTTCATCCTGCTTTTAGTAACCTTGTGGACCCAAACAAGGAGTCAGTGCTTTTAAGTAAAAACACTGTTTTAAGCTTCCATGCTTTGTTAGTTTGCCCTGGAAGGCCCTGGAACCTAATTCAGGGTATGAACAAAGCAGTGAGGCTTTTAAGCAAAGACTGCTGTCCTGGACATGCTGCCAGCAGCCATGGCCTTGGTCAGCCATTTGGCCTTTTTGGGCTTTTCTTTCAGCTCTTGAGAAGTCAGCTATATGATCAGTGCAGTCTCTGCTGATTCTAGGGTCCTAACACACAAACCAAAGAAAAAATATTGAAAGCAGTCAGAGAGAAAAATTAAGTTACCTACAAAGGCAAGCCTATCAGGATTACAGCAGATCACTCAACACAAACTTTGAAAGCCAGAAAGGCATGGAGTGATGTATTCCAAGTTGTGAAAGATAACAACTGTCAACCAAGGTTAGTTTATCCTGCAAAGCTATCCATTCAAATAGACAGAGAAATAGGGACATTCCATGACAAAAGCAGGCTAAAGGAGTATTGGAAGACAAAACCAGCTCTACATAAAAAATACTTGAAAGAATCCTCCATGCTGAAGAAAAACAAAAGCACACATATAAGGAACTAGGAAAAAACAAACAATACTCAAATACTAGTTAACACAAGAGAACAAAGGTAAAACCAGATAACTACAAAAAATGGCAAAAATAAATACACACCTTTCAATAATAGCTCTTAATATCAATGGCCTCAATGCCCCAACCAAAAGACAAAGGTTTGCAGACTGGGTTAAAAAGCAAGGTCCTACAAGTTGTTGTCTCCAAGAAACTCACCTTGCTACAAAGGATGGACACTATCTGAGGGTGAAAGGTTGTAAAACAGCGTTTCAAGCAAATAGACCTAGAAAGCAAGCAGGGGTTGCTATCCTAATATCTGAGAAGGTGGACTTCAGACCAACATTAGTTAAGAGAGATAAGGAAAGTCACTTTATATTGATTAAAGGCACACTCCAACAGGAGGACATTACAATCTTAAACATATATGCACCTAACATGGGGGGCCCCAAATTCATCAAACAAATGATATTAGAACTAAGGTCACAGATAACACCAAACACAGTGGTGGTGGGTGACTTCAACAACCCACTCTCATCAATTGACAGGTCATCCCTGGAAAAATTAAACAGAGAGGGATCTGGACTAAATGAGGTCATAGAAGGAATGGACCTAACAGATGTATACAGGACATATCATACAAATGCTGCAGAATATACATTCTTTTCAGCAGCACATGGAACATTCTCTAAAATAGACCATCCATTAGGGCACAAAGCAAATCTGAACAAATACAGGAAAATTGAAATAATTCCTTACATTCTATCTGACCACATGAAATCAAACTACAAATCAATAGCAAGAAAAGCTATAGAGCATGCACAAAATCATGGAAAGTAAACAACACACTACTAAATGATGACTGGGTCAATGAAGAAATCAAGAAGAAAATCAAAAAATTTATAGAGTAAAATGGAAAATGCCAAAATCTCTGGAACACAACAAAAGCAGTCCTAAGAGGTAAATTTATAGTTTTAAGTGCCTATATTAAGAAATTAGAAAGGTCACAAGTAAATGACCTAATGCTTCACCTTAAAGCCTTGGAAAAAGAAGAACAGGGCAAACCAAAAATCAGTAGACGGGAAGAAATAATAAAGATTAGGACATCAATTAATGAAATAAAAACAAATAAAACAACCCAAAGAATCAATGAAACAAAAAGTTGTTCTTTAAAAAGATAGACAACATTGATAAACCCTTAGCAAATGTGACCAAAAGAAAGAGAGAAGAGACACAAGTTAATAAAATTAGAGATGAAAAAGGTAACATCACAACAGATACCAGAGAAATTCAAAAAATCATAGGAACATACTATAAAAGCATATACTCCACAAAGTACAAAAATCTGAAAGGAATGGATGATTTCCTTGATATATATGACCCACATATATTAGGTCAAGATGAGATTAATCACTTATATATTATTTTATATATTATATATATTATATAGACTTATAACAAGCATGTAGATCCAAGCAGTTATCAAAAATCTCCCAACTAAAAAAAGTCCAGGCCCAGATGGATTCACTGTTGAATTTTATCAGACTTTCAGGGAAGAACTAACACCATTGCTTCTTAAGCTTTTCCATAAAATAGAAAAAGAAGGAATCCTACCAAACTCCTTCTATGAAGCCAGCATCACCCTGATACAAAAACCAGGCAAAGATAGAACTAAAAAAGAAAATTACAGACCAATCTCCCTCATGAACATAGATGTAAAAATTCTCAACAAAATATTGGCAAACAGAATACAAGAATATATCAGAAAGATCATTCACCCTGACCAAGTAGGCTTTATCCCAGAGATGCAGGGATGGTTCAACATACGCAAATTGATAAATGTAATACATTATATAAGTGGACTGAAGGACAAAAAAATCACATGATCATCTCATTAGACACAGAGAAAGCATTTAACAAAATCCAACATCCCTTCATGATAAAAGTCCTACAGAGACTGGGAATAGAAGGAATATATCTCAATATGAGAAAGGCTATTTATGACAAACCTACAGCCAACATATTACTAAATGGGGAAAAAGTAGAAGCTTTTCCACTAAAATCAGGAACAAGACAAGGGTGTCCACTGTCCCTACTTTTATTTAATATAGTACTGGAAGTCTTAGCCATAGCAATAAAGCAAGAGACGCACATAAAAGGGATACAAATTGGAAAGGAAGAGATCAAGTTATCATTACTTGCAGATGACATGACACCTACAGCCATGTAGCAGGATACAAAATAAATACACAGAAATCAGTAGCCTTCATATACGCTAACAACAAACACACAGAGGATGAAATCAGAGAACACTCCCAGTCACAATTGCATCAAAAAAATAAAATACCTTGGAATAAACCTAACCAAGGAAGTAAAGGATCTCCACAATGAAAACTATAAAACACTCAAGTGAGCAATTGCAGAAGACACTAGAAAATGGAAAAACATCTGTTGTTCCTGGATTGGAAGAATCAATATTTTGAAAATGGCAATCTTACCAAAAGCAATCTACACATTTAATGCAATCCCCATCAAAGTTCCAATGGTATTCTTCACAGAAATAGAAAAAAAATCCAAAAATTCATTTGAAATCACAAAAAACCCTCAAATATCTAAAATAATACTGAACAACAAAAATAAAGTTGGTGGTATCACCATATCTGACTTTAACCTATACTACAGAGCCATAGTAATAAAAACAGCATGGTCCTGACACAAAAGCAGACATGTAGATCAATGGAATAGAATAGAGGACCCAGATGTACATCCAGGTAGCTATAACCACCTGATATTTGATAAAAATGCCAAAAATACTCATTGGAGAAAAGACAGCCTCTTCAGCAAATGATGCTGGGAAAACTGGATATGTATCTCTAGAAGGATGAAAATAAATTCTTCTCTCTCTCCATGCACAAGAATTAAGTCCAAGTGGATTAAAGACCTTAACATCAGATCTGAAACTCTGAAACTGCTAGAGGAAAAAGTAGGGGAAACCCTTCAACATATTGGTCTTGGCAAAGACTTTCTGAATATAACCCCAATTGCTCAGGCAATAAAACCACAGATTAACTACTGGGACCTCATGAAATTACAAAGATTTTGTACTGCAAAGGACACTGTGAATAAAGCAAAGAGGCAACCTATAGCATGGGAAAAGATCTTTGCCAGCTATATATCTGATAGATGATTAATATCTGGGATATACAAAGAACTCAAAAAGTTAATCAGAAATCAAACAAGCGAATTAAAAATAGGTTATGGAGCTAAATAGAGTGTTCTTAAAAGAAGAAGTATGGATGGCGTATAAGCATCTAAAAAATGTTCTACATCCCTAGTCATCAGGGAAATGCAGATTAAAACTACATTGAGATTTCACCTCACTCCTGTCAGATTGGCTACCATAATGAAAACAAATGATCATAAATGCCAGCAGGGATGTGGAAAAAGAGGAACCTTTCTGCACTGCTGGTGGGAATGCAATCTGATCCAGCCATTGTGGAAATCAGTGTGGAGGTTCCTAAAAAAGACAGCTAAAAATTGATCTATCATCTGACCCAACTATAGCACTCCTAGGCATATATCCTGAGGACTCATCTCATTTCCTTAGAAGTAGTGCTCAACCATGTTTATTGCCACTCAATTCAGGATGCAAAACTTGCTACAATATGATACAAGAAACTCAAAGAATCAAGACAATACAGTCCCACCAAAAACTATAAATCCATCAGAAGTGATCACCAATGAGACTGTTTTAGTTGAAATGCCTGACAAAGATTTCAAGAAATCTTTGTACAAAGGTCCAAGTGAGGTCAAGGGAACAGATTGAATAAAGGAAAGGTAGAGGGAGGAGTAATCAAAATCTAAGAGGTTACAAATAAGTCATATGTAATCCTACTTTTTTGGACAATGGAACACTCAGGAGCCATAGATCGTTGCTAGAAAATTTTCAGTGCCAGGGATGGGATACCTCCAGTGAGTTGTTGGCCAGGGAGGTCCCTGATGCCCCCAAAACATTATTGCCGAGGCCCTTGGTTTCCCACCAGGAATAGATGGTAAGGCCCTATTGCTAGAAGACTCCACATACTTGGGCTGCAAGGCCACTGAGAAATCCTGCTGGAACTGAGCTAATAACCTCCTCCATGTAGACCAGCTGACAGAAAGCTGGAAGAACCCATTCTACATGCAGTGCATTGTGAGAAAGAGATACCAACAGCGAAGATACTCAACAGTGGACACTGCAAGCCTTATAATTGGCCAGCCAGCCCAAATGAGCCAATAGTGGCACGTCTGTCATGGTGGAAATCAACTGCCCTCTAATTGGAATGGAAGCACGCTCCATCGGAGGGAATACATCCCTGCTATTGAAAACTTAAAACAGGGGTAGTCATGAGCCCTAGGGGTGTAACATCTGCTGATGTCTGGATAAATGTATACACTATGCTTATCAAACTGCCCAGTAAGTACTTATCTTAATATTCATACCCTTATATTAATGCTACTCTGACTTTGGGTAGAGAATCTTCTCTTTTCAGATGGCAGTGACCTTGGGACAACTCAGAAGGTATCATAGTGCTGGAAAGAAGTGACTGGAGTACTGAGTAACATCTCAATCACAACTTCCAAGGCTCAGAGTCTAATGCGGAAGAGGTGGTGGAAAGAATGTAAGGAAGGGTAGGACTCCTTACAACATGCTCCCTCCAGACACAAAATGGCCTGGATATCCATGACCTCACAGTGCCTGACACTACCTACACAAGACCATCATAAGAGGAGGAAAAGACCATGACATCAAAATAAAAGAGACTGATTGAGATGGGGAGGGGATATGATGGGGAATGGATTCTCAAAGGGGAAAGTGGGGAGAGGGAGGGTATTATCATGGGATGTTTTTCATAATAATGGAAGATGTTAATAAAATTTGAGAAAAAATAAGAAAAAAAAACCAGCACAAATTAAAAAATAATATTTAAAAAGAAGGAAAGAAATAGCAGCTTTCTTCCTCTGCCTGTCCCTCCACTCAGACCAAAACCAGGCAGAGCAAGGTTTGCTCTGCTCTGCTCATCTTACCTCATCATCTCATCTTGTGTAGGATCAACTTAGGGCTTAAAACAATAAAATACTAATTCCAAGGTTTTAAAAGGAAGACTTACATTTGAGCAGTCCAAGAAATTGAAAGAACGCCTAGTCAATGCTGTTGAGGATGACGGCAAGTACTCTCAGAATCTTCCTCCTCCTCTACACTGTCCTCTGCTGCACTCAATGTCTACACAGTGTTTACAGAGAAAAAGCCTAGGAAGTAGAGGAACATGCCTTATGGTTCTCAAATAATCTGGATTTGTTACTCCTGAACTTTGTGATGTCAAAAATAAAGAAGTGCCTCTCAGGCTGAAGAAATGGCTCAGCAGTTAAAGCACTTGCCTGCAAAACCTAAGGACCCATGTTATATTGCTCTCCAGATCCCACGTAAGCCAGACACACAAAGATGAAGCAAGCACAAGGTTGCACATGCCTACTAGGTGGCTCAAGAGTCTGGACCTTGATTGCAGTGGCTGAGGCCCTGGCCAATTCTCTATCTCACTCTCTCTCTCAATCTTAAAAAGTAAATGGGTTTCAATGGGGCAAGTCCCTTGGGTATACTGTGAAATGAAGATCATCCTTCAAGCATGATTAGAGCCAAAACTTGTGGTGCCACCATATCAATCCCTTCACATCAACCATCTGACGTCTCACAAAATTTACCTGAAGAAAACAAACCCTATGTTACCACTGAGGAAACTGAGGCACAGAAATAGGAATTAATCTATCCAAGTGATATAGCTTGGATCTTGGATGTCCTCTCAAAGGCCCATGGGTCAAAGTTCACCAGCTTGTCATTCTTAAGATGTGTCAAGACCTTCAGGAGGCAGGACCTAGTGGGAGACAGTTAGATGCTGGAGGCAAGTCCTTGAGGGAGATATTGGGCCCCCTCAGTGCTTTCCCATTTATTTCCCACCTGCCATGAGGTATGCAGACCTTGTCTGCCACATGCTTCCTCCAGGATAAACCATGCTGCCATGGGGCCAGAGCCACAGGCAAGGCAATATATGACTAAACCCTCCTTCCATGAACTTGCTTACATCAGGTATTTGTCACAGCTACTGAAATCCAACTAACACATGGAGGTCACAACATTAAAATGTAGAGGCATCAGGATCTGAAGGTAAAGCTTGTCCTAAACCTGTATGTGTAATCTCAATAACAAGTCAGTTCTATACCAAAAAATGATATTTTCTTAAAAATATACCCCATATTTTTCAATTAAAAATGCTGTGTCAATGCTATTTTATTTTTTCTTTTTATATTTTGATACTTTATTTGTATATTACTAGACATTAAAGCAAACATAAAGGAACAGGAATAACTCTTAAGTGTTGTATGCATAAACAACTTTGACATTTCTCCAAAATAATCCTGCCTGGCCTCTGCAGATCCAGCTTTTCCTTGCCGTTAAATCCTACAACAGAAAAGAAAAATGTTCAGTTCAAAGCAAGCCATTCTCAGAATCAAGATGAGGCCCAAGCACAAGTTATCATGAATATAGGTCACAATTACACATCCAACTGACATGTCATAAAGGCCACAATGTTTTCCCTATAATCAATACAAATGAGATTTGGTTTTGCTATCTAATTAGATTATAAGTTTACATAAGCCCTGTGGCCTTGAGGTACATCTTCTCCCTGTGTTTTCTGGAAATTATTATCTGTAAGAGGAGGGCAGCTTGGACTTCTGGCAACAGGTCAGAAAGGCTGTGACACATCCCCACAACAATGGGCCATGTTCAGGGGCCAAGTCCTCATGCAAGACAAAGCTGGCTCAGAGACTCCCTTATTGATGGACCTCTACTTCCACTGGCCTCGTTGCTGTAGCACCCCAACACACCAGGGTAGTGTTTTCCTCATGGGAAGGACCAAGTAAGAAGTTGTACCTCACTGGGTTGCATGAAGCTTTCATCCCTATCACAGCTCTGTCTGGAGACAACACGCTTCCCAAGACCAGGCATAAAAATGAAGGATCCTTTCTTTGGACAATACAATACCATCCCCCACTCCCCCCCACCACACACACACACACTAACTCTAACACTCTCAATTCAGCCACACAATATTCACTTGGAAAAGAAAAACTTCCATGAATCTGACCTTGGGTTACCTACTGGGCCTTTTCTTCAATGTGTCTTCCATTCCTTGGCTGAAAAAAAAAAATGAAATGACTTACAAATCTTGAGACACAACTGCTTGGAGTTCGTATCTTGTTTTAAATTCTTTCTCTATTAAGCTCATGAACTTGTTCTACCTAGGATTTTGCTCCTAACATTAGAAACTGAGTTGGCAAGCCCTCATAAGCCCTAAATGCTTCCAAGACCCTTACATCTGTACTTTATTCCACTACCCCCTTAGCCTTTTTTTTTTTTTTTAATTTTTGAGAGAAAGAGGGACAGAGGGAGAGATAGGAGGGAGAGAAAGTGAGTGTGCCAGGGCCTTTCAGCTGCTGGGAATGAACCCCAGACATGTGCACCCCCTTGTGCACATGTGCAACATTGTATGCTTGTGTCACTGCCTCTGGCTACCTGGGCCCTGGAGATTCGAATATGTGTTGTGGAGCTTTGCAGGCAAGCACCTTAACCTCTAAGCTATCTCTCTAGCCCCCCTTGGCCTTTTTTCATGTGGTGAAAGGACTATGCTGTTCCTAGCATTGAGACATAACAGTGCTCTACTCTCAGAGTACTTTCCAGAGAATAATGCACATATTAGTGCACTGAAAGCTATTAGTCATGAAAGCCAAAAGGGTAGATATTGGGGAGAAATTAGAAGAGATCCCATGGTCTAATAAGTTAAGAAAATCATGGAGATAGGTGGTTTCCTACCAGACTTCTCAGAGCCCTTGATGGCCAGGGTGTGTTATGAATCTTCATGAATTTTGAGTGGGACATCTTCCACTCTTGCCTGTTTTTGCCAAGTACCTGTTAGAACCAGTGATCCACAGAATAGACTTTGGGGTGGCCTTAGATCTAGTCAGATTCACTCATTTTTCTGATGCAAATGCAAAGGATCTATGGGTTGATATGCAACTAGAGAACATTGGATCAAAAGCAAAATGTGGGTTGAAGAGATGGCTTAGCAGTTTAGGCATTTGCCTGAAAGGCCAAAGGACCTTTGTTCTATCCCCTAGGAACCATATTAGCCATATGCACAAGGGGGCGCATGCATCTGTAGTTCGTTTGCAGTGGCTGGAGGCCCTGATGCATCCATTCTCTCCCTCTCTCTTTCTCTGTCTCTACCTCTTTCTCTCTCCCAAATAAATAAATAAATATATTTTTTATTTTTTTTATATTTTTTGTTTTTGTTTTTGTTTTTCAAGGTAGGGTCTCACTCTGGTCCAGGCTGACCTGGAATTAACTATGTAGTCTCAGGGTGGCCTTGAACTCACGGTGATCCTCCTACCTCTGCCTCCCGAGTGCTGGGATTAAAGACATGCGCCACCACGCCCGGCTTTTTTTTTTTTTTTGGTTATTTTTTTTTATTTATTTATTTGTTTGAGAGCGACAGACACAGAGAGAAAGACAGATAGAGGGAGAGAGAGAGAATGGGCGCGCCAGGGCTTCCAGCCTCTGCAAACGAACTCCAGACGCGTGCGCCCCCTTGTGCATCTGGCTAACGTGGGACCTGGGGAACCGAGCCTCGAACCGGGGTCCTTAGGCTTCACAGGCAAGCGCTTAACCGCTAAGCCATCTCTCCAGCCCTTATTTTTTTAAATAAAGGAAAAGGCTCAGTCTAAAGAGATGGGTTAGTGGTTAAGGTGCTTGACTATGAAGCCTGAGAAGGCATGTTTGACTCCCCAGAGCCTATGTAGGCCACATGCACAAGGTGGTACATGCGCAAGGTCACACCTGCACACAAGGTGGCACATGCATCTGGAGTGTGATTACAGTGGCTGGAGGCCGTGGCACACCAATTTTCTCTCACATACACTCTTACTGACACTCTCTATCATAAAAAGGTCAGTCTGTTGGGCTTGTCCCCCACCCCCACCCCCAAAAAATTAAAAGGCTGCATGACCTTTGTGAGGATCTCTTCATCATCTGGAAATTAGGAAAGGTTGGGTCACATGTTCTGGAGCCCAATGCTCAGGAACATAGACACTGGTGCACCTAAATCTACCCATCAGTAAAACTTCCTCCTCCTGCCCTCCATCCTTCTAGAACTCTGGTACTCTCAGGCCAAGAATATTCTTTTGGTCCAGTTCCTTCGTGTTTGCAGAACAAGAGTTTGACTGAGCCATGCCCTAAATAGATGGAGCATCCTCTGTGGTCCTGGCTAGGACTGCTCTGCAGTAACTCCATATTTGAAATGGTGAGACTGAATCAGGTATAGAGAACAAAAACAAGGAAATCTGTCATACCCTGAAAAGGAAAAATTGTCGTCCCAAGATGGCAATGGGCTCCTACAACATAAGAGCACAAACTGTTATACAGCCACATTTTAAGTCAAAGACTTTTCAGAAAGGCCCACAGTAATAGTCTCAAAAAAAAAAAAAAAATTGTCCCAACCAGCATAAAGAATCCTGGGAACTAGTTCTGAATGAAAATTCTCACCGCTCACCCAAAGCCTGTGGAATCTAAGGGTGGGGCCCTGCCATCTGAAGTTTAACCAGGTGGTTCTGGTGCACAGTCAGATTTGAGATTCAGTCATAAATATGGGGTTGGTGTCAACCATGGTACCTCTCCCTGTGTTTGTCCAATGGCATGAGCCCAGACCCAGGGACTGCAGGTCCCTAGGATCAGGTGGTGCTGGTGACTCAATGCTAAAGATGAAATGTTAACTGCCAGAGACATTAGCCTATCTTCCCAGGATTCTTCCTATCCCAGAATAAGCCTGGGAACCCCAAATTTCAGTGCTCAGAGGAGACTCGGGGTTGTGTTGTGAGACCAATTCTAGCCAGAAGGGTATAGAAGCCTCAGGTTCCAAGCACTTCTTTACTCTTTTTTCTGGAACTCTTGAGGATTTATGTTCTTCAAGAGCTCACATACCTTCTTGGTAAAACCTAGAGCCTCAGCCCTGGAATCCTGAAAAGAAACAGGAACCACTTAATTCACCAGGAAGCAGACACATGACTTTGCAGTTGCCCTGCCATAATCCTGTCCCCTTCTGGTTCCGCTCTAAGGTCCACAGAAGACAGGCACAAAAAAGCCACCAGAGAGAACGGCTAATGGTATGTCCCGTTACAAATTCCTGTGGAAAATGCTTGATACAAGTTACAGATTGGATACAAGAATGCTAAGTATGTTTTACATAGTTTCTCCTCCTAATAATCACTCCCAACTTTGAAATGTACCCTGGTTAGGTAAGTTTCCCAGAACAAGCCACTGTGGAGTCTTCAGCTTGTTCCTTCCTGTGAGCCAGGTGAGCGGATGGAGACAGAGCGGACCTGCGCAGCTGTGTGCGGACGGCCTGGGAGAAGAGTGATTGCTGAAGGTCTTGGGACTTTAGAATTAAAACAGAAAAGTACTGGGAGAACCAAAGAAGTTGTCACCATACTTGGGTTCAGAGTATCCAAAAGAAAAAAAAAATATTTCTTTCTTCTCCTTTTTCCCCTCCCCCCTCCTCTTTTTCTTTTGCTAGCATGCAATAAAATCTTGATTAATAGTGTCATGATTAATATTTTGTACAGGTTCAGTTATTACTGAAATCAATAGTTTCTTTTTTGTTAATCTTTGTGTGGGCTGGTGTGTATGAATGTGGGCATATGCATGCCACAGTGTGTGTGGGAAGGTCAGAGGACAACTTTGGGTGTCAGTCCTTGCTTCTACCCTGCTTGAGACAGAGTGTCTTGTCGCGGCTGCAGAGCCCCAGAGGCTGGCTTGAGAGCTGCTGCTGACTCTCTTGTCTCTGCCTTCCGCGCTGGGGTCACCCATGTGAGTTACTGCATCTGGCTTTACATGAGCTCCGGGGACCCAAGCTCATGGCCTCACACTTGGGCAGCAATTGCTTTGCTCCCTGAACCATCTCACCATGTCTCCATCCCTGAAACTGTACTTTCTAAACTGAAGAAGAATTAAAATAAATAAATAAATAAGCTAACTAGGATATCGATAGAGGGCAGATAAGGCAATGAGAAATAGAGGGTGTTACCAAGGCACATTTCATGTTGGGGTGAAGGGACAGAACTGAAAAACAACTACAACACTTATTGATAACTTATGGGTAAAGGCAACACTTATGGGTAAGGGAAAAGAGGGTGGAATTGGACTGAACAACAGGGTCTTCCCCCTGGGCCTGCCAACCACAGCCTAGAGAGAGACTACAAGCAACACCAAAAGACCAGTAGTTCTGCCCACAGCCCCGCCTCCCCCTCCAAGGTTAGAAAGGGAGATTAAAGGAGAGAATGAAGTGAGCCCCATGGCCATAGCACCATTGTGAGGCACGTACAATAGAGCTGGTGGGAAGTCAAAACACATACTTGCTGCAGCAGTCTCTTGATCCTTCTGCTGGCGAGCTTGGCAGCCAGGCGCATCAAGGGGTGCACAGGAGGAAACTGCAAGAGAGAGGCCTTGTGAGACCTGTGAGGGTCAGATGAGAGCTGAGACATCATCAGCACTGCAGGATACTTCAATAGCCCGGGGTTATGTACATTTCTTTTGACTCACTTCCCTAACAAATGGATTTAATTTTCAGAGTAGAATCTATTTCTGAGCCTCAGCTTCCAATGGTGTGTTTTTAAAAAAATTTTTTTTAAGTTTTATTTATTTGAGAGAGAGAGAGAGAAAGAGAGAATGCCCCCAATGCTATCTTTTCAATTAAAAAAAAACAAACCTGCTTGCCTTGAGAGCAGTTTTCATTTCCACACATCACTTAGGAATATTCCTTTGGGGGGAGGCTGGAAATATGGCTCAGCAATTAAGGCACTTGCCTGCAAAGCCTAAGGACATGGGTTCAATTCCCTAGTACCCACAAAAATCCAGTTGCACAAGGAATATCCCCTTAGGGTCAGTCAGCCCCAGCACATGCTCAGGCAAATGCACTGCCTTATTGAGTGCATGAATCCTCTGTGCACTTTGGTTCCCAGAAAAGCTGCCCGTGATCTCTGGCTCCCCCTGTTCTTTCTCCTTGTGCCATGGCCTTTGGAGATAATATCCCCTTCCTACCTAATCCTCATTCTTAGACCTGAAATACTGATGACTTTTTACTTCTTGAGGGAAAAATATTTTGCTGAGTGTTTGATGTTTTTATGAGTCTCTTGACTTGCAAAGCATTAAACATATAAATAATGACTTTCATACAGTAGGACTCCAGTCACTGTGACAGCATCTGAACTAAAAGTTCTATTCTATGGCCTTCCCAGTTTTCCTTACATCACTCCCTATGGAAATTACCCACACAAATTACTTCCAAAGGTGACTCAAATTTGCAAGAAAACTGACCATACACGGTGGTGCACACCTTCAATCCCAGCACTCAGGAAGCACAGGTAGGAGTATCACTTTGAATTTGAAGCTATCCTTAGACTACATAGTGAATCCAGGTCAGTGTGGGCTATAGCGAGACCCAACTTAAAAAAATAAAAAATAGGGCTGGAGAGATGGCTTAGCAGTTAAGCGCTTGCCTGTGAAGCCTAAGGACCCCGGTTCAAGGCTCGGTTCCCCAGGTCCCACGTTAGCCAGATGCACAAGGGGGCGCACGCGTCTGGAGTTCATTTGCAGAGGCTGGAAGCCCTGGCTCGCCCATTCTCTCTCTCTCCCTCTATCTGTCTTTCTCTCTGTGTCTGTCACTCTCAAATAAATAAATAAATAAATAATTTAAAAAAAATAAAAAATAAATAACTGGGTATGGTGGCACCCACCTATAATCTTAGCACTAGGGAGACTGAAGCCTGAAGATCGTAGGTTCAAACCCAGCCTGGGTTACATAGACCCTGTCTCAAAAAAGAAAGAAAGAAAGAAAGAAAGAAGGAAGGAAGGAAAGAAAGAAAAGGAAAGGAAAGAAGGAAGGAAGGGAGGGAAATGAAATAGAAAAAGAAACAAGCTGAGTGATATGAGCCTCTGGGTTTAATGACCAGGACTGAAAAAAACTAAGTTAATAGGTGATTGATCTTATTCCCATTTTTCATACATACTCTGACAGCCACAGAAGATGCTTATTCTTGGGTCATAATGGCAGGATGGCACTTTACACATTGTAAAGCACTTTCCAAAATTTAAGAAGGGAAGAAAATAAGGAACCATGAAAACAGAGCACAGTACTTACTGGGCTTTTCTTGTCCTTCTAAATGTTTCTTGTAATGTGTTCTTTATCGACCACCCTCATCCCCGAGGAAGAAAGAGACAATTCCTACTGCCCTGGGGTGGGAGCTGGGGCACCTTGGAAGCTACCATGCAGAGGTTAGAGACTACCTGCTTTCTAGATGTCTAGATGTCTGCATATGTATATAAATTCAAAAGCAATAAAAGGCATACAGAGGAGAGACATTTTTACAGAAAGATAATGACAATAAAATACTGACCCCAGTATTAACTGGATGTGTTGGCTCCTGAGATCTGGAGTAATGAAATAAAAACTAAATAAGAAAAGAAAGCGATATTAGTATTAAGAGTCACTTGCTCTAAGTGTAATGTATGCTGCATGCTCCAGGGCTGGATAGTACTCACTCTTTTGTACATGTCTTGATTATCCTGGAAATGGAATTGAGAGGGTCACGTATGAGGACTATTATTAGAACAGGTAATTGATAAGGTTTTCATTGTACAGTACACCATGCACTTCACTGGATTTACTAAAATCAAATATCATGAAATAAATTGTTATTCTGTGAAGCAATTGTTCCATTAAGTTACTTAGACTATAGTTCACACAAGATTTTATAATAAAGGAAGCTGTCATTTTAAAACTTGGCCTCTTTTAATCTTTTCAATATTTTGGAAGAAAACTGCTTTCTCTAATTCATAGAATAAATATTCTTAACACGTCTCACAAATGTTCAAATTAGCAAGCTTTTCTCCTGAAAAGCTTTCTACATAATTTTCACTCGTGCAAAAATCTGAGTCCTTTGTGTCCAAGTCCTTGTTAGTGCCCATGGATGGCAGCCACCCATGAAGCAAGCCCATGAGATTCTAGGAAGGAGGGGTCTTACAGGGCACCAGTAGTGTAGATTTTCCTGTCCACATTTATAAAATCTCTAGACATGATTATTGTGAACTACCTTTTAAATATTTTGATTCACATCTTATTCACATTTAAGCATTCTTGAATCAACTCATACCTCAATCAAGATAGAAATTGAAGTTGTTGATAACACTTCTAATCTTACTGTTGTAAACACAATCATATTTTCCTCAAACTTTATGGAGAGATTCTTCCATGGAAACAGACAATACCAATATATTCTCCCACACTTCCTGCCATGCATGTATGGATGCATGCACACTTGGCCCCCACATCCACAGACACACACAATTAACCAACATTACTAACAGCAGAGGCTCTGTGAAAGTTAGCTATTATAAACTATAACAAAATATATACTACTTACTGAGCTTCTTGTCAGCAGAATATGTGTGCATGTTTGTGTGTATGTGCATGTGTGCATATGTTCATGGGTATTTATTGGTACACAATATTTTGTGTTCATTAGCTTTCCACTTTGCTTTGCCTGTCCCAAAATAATGAGAAATATATGGTTGTTTTCCTGTTACCTGATGCTAATCAGCCCTCTCCACATTTCATATGCACCCTTCTTGCTTTATTCTCTTCTTTTTCAGAGGAAAGCATGTACAAAGTTTTATTCATATATCAATACATTCATTTTTCTCAAATAAAAGGTATATTCCATGAGGGTTTCATTTGTTCAGGTCACTGCTCTATCCCTTGTACCTGGCATGGGGCATGATTACCAGGAACTCAAAACATGAAGAGTTTCTGCAGATGGCATTATTTTCAGAATTAACCAATTTCTAAATTGCCTGAAGATAAAAGTCCCCTGTCACAGGAGTGGACTTGGAACCCAGTCGACTTATCCTGAAACTGGGCAGGATAAGTAAGAGAAAAAAAAAAAAGTGGCATCTTAGAACTCACATTTAGGGGCAGCAGCAAAGGCCAGGCAGGGCCACAGCCTCACTATCCAGTATTTGAAAATATGGGAACTTTTCCCAGTGAGCAATTCCTTGCTCTTCTGCAGTTAGAAAAAATGAAGTTGATAGGCCTTAGAGGCATTTTACAGTGAGGCATTTCACAATGGGTTCTTGTGTTTGGAAACCCCACAACCCAAACTTTAATACTGCAGGTCAAGTATGGGACAGTTACTCTTACAGTGCCCTGCTTCTCCAGGAGACACACCCTCACAGCCTCCACGTGCAGAATTGGGGAGCCCCCGTGGTGCAACGTGGGGAGGCAGTGGCAAAGAGGTGGGGAGCTGTAAGTTCTCATTTTGATTTGTGTTCCTTATATCAAGGCTTTAAAGATCATTGTGAATGGTAAATTGAGAACAAGAAGACATAGATCAGATATATGTATGAAGTTTGCAAAAGTAGAATATGCATCTTGAAGAGCTGTATGCTAATATCCATGATAACTGGGGTTGTTACAACCATTATACCCACATTACAGGTGAGGAAACTAAGAAAGAAAGTGATTAAGGAATTGCCAGAGTAGAACAGAAGTTGAGTTGGAGCCCGGGTAACTTGGCTTTAGAGTCTGGGTGGTTTACTGCAGCCCATGAGGAAAACAAAGAAAACGGCTGCACAAAGATTTAAAGGAGGCTGCAGAAATGGCTTAGTGGTTAAAGCACTTGCCTGCCAAACCTAAGGAGCCAGGTTCACTTTTCCAGGATCCATGTAAGCCAAATACACAAGGTGGGGCATTCTTCTGGAGTTCATTTGCAGTGGCTGGGGGCCCTGGTGCATCCATGTTCTCAATCTCTCTCTCTCTCTCTCTCTCTCTCTCTCTCTCTCTCTCTCTCTCTCTCCCTCCCTCCCTCCCTCCCTCTCTCCCTCCCTCCCTCCCTCCCTCTTCTTCTTCCTCTTTCTTTTCCTCTATCTCTCTCAAATATTTTTTAAAAGAGCTGGAGCATGTGCTGTGGGTTGGGAAAGTGAATTGGAAAAGGAAATGTGGGTGGCTCAAGGTGAAAACAGGTAAACAAGATTTAGGATCCTGGACTAACTTGAGACTACAGTTTTGCACCTCCAATGAAATCAACCTCGACTTTGTATCCACTGAACTGTCTTTGTTATGGTTATTACAATTCATGTTAGATCAGGTCCTTTCCATGAAAATTATTATTTTGGAGGACTGCTATGTCATAGTACACGAATTTGTGATGTGCTAATATATATATGTGTATATATAATCTCATGACATATATAATTAATTTTATTGTATATTTATATGCTATTAATATTTTATAGTAATTTATACTGAAAAGAGAAAATTGACATATTCTTGTACACAAAACATTCTCCTGCACACAGAAAAATAAAAGTTGTGATGTAAATATATGCATGGATATAATTATAGGAACTACCACATATATGCATTACCTTAGGTTGGCTAGAAAGAACTGCCCACTGATTTAGACAGTATACCAGGCGCTAAAACATAAAATGAAGACAATGAATAAAAGATAATAAATTCTTTAGTCTGTAGAATTCCTTTACACCATGTTTAAAGCTCTAAATTGTTCTATTTATGAACCTTGAATTATCTTACCATACAGTATGGTGAGTTTCCACACTGTTCTCAGAATATCTTAAATGAGGCAATGAAAGGGTAACAATGAGTTTTTGATGAAGCCAAAAATCTGCTCTTAAAAGTTTTAAGTGAACATTCTCTACATGATATTTCAAGGCCAAGACTAAATAAAAATCTCACAGTATTTCACAATAGCATACCTCAAGCTGCACAATATCCACACCATCTGGAGGAGCCATTAAAGGTTGAGAGAGTCCTATGGTGAAAAATCATAAAAATACTAATAAAGAAAAGGAATCATAGACTTATGTTCTATAACTTTAATAGGGATAATATTCAGATGTTCTACTGGAACAATACACTAGCAAAGAACTATAGATGAGTGATCAGTGAGAAGGCAAGATCTATACAATGCTGTTACAAGGAATTACAAAAGAAAGCTCATTTATTTCTCCCTACCACTGGCACATCTGAGATCTCTAACAATATTAATTTTAAACCACATCAGTTCAATTTGCCAGAGTTTCTAGTCCAAGTGTTAGCAAATCAGAAAAGAAGGGAAAATGCCTAGATAGCAACTTAGTTCATATTTTGATGGAATTTGTGAGAGTAGAATATAAGAAAATGGTGCTTATCAAGTTCATCCATCTGAGTCATGGTTGGAACTTTTCATTTTTTCAATTTTTATTTATTTAAAAGAGATGGAAAGTGAGAGAGAGAGAAGGAATGCACCAGGGTTTCCCACCACTGCAAATGAACTCCAGACACATGCACCACCTGTATGTCATGAGTACTGGGAAATTGAACCTGGGTCCTTAGGTTTTGCAGGCAAGTGCTTTTAACCACTAAGCCATCTCCCCAGACCATGATTGGGACTTTTAAGATGTGCAGGTACCTGATTTTACCCCATCAGACCCTCCAGGGATGGGGTTATGGGAGAGTTGCTACCAGCCCTTTTCTGACTTAAATAAATACACCTTCTCATTTACATAGAATGCAAAACTTGGAGGCTAATACTGAAGTTGAAAGAATATATTAGGTAGGTCAACAGTATCCAGATGAAATTAAATGTGTAAATATAACTTCATGAACTTGAATGTCTTAAAACATGGGGCAGGTAATATATAGGACCTGAGAAGTTTGTATTTTAAAAGCAAACATACAATGGGATATTTTGTTCCCTGCAACCTGAGTCAAAAGAAAGCTAAGGCAATATTACAGCATTTCCAAATAATAGTGTTCAAACCTTGAAAAGTAATGGCCTGACTTGCAATGATAGAATATATAAGCTAGAGTTGAATGTCAGCATATCTGCATAGCTTTCTTTGAAAGATAGAAATTAGAGCACATATGTTAACTGCCTCCAAAGAACATAACCAGGACTCCTGGTTAGAAGTTAGATGTGATCATATTTTTGCTTTGCTTAGTAAAATGATGTTTTCTTCAATAATGCAAAACAATGCAAATCAATCCATAAATATTCATTGAGAGGTCTGTATTAAGACAAAGATAAAGAAAGCAGGGTCCTTCCCACAGAGAACATAAAATCCAATAGGAAAAAAGAGGGATTTGAATAAAAATGTACAATTAAATAAAAGGCAATAACAAATTTTCAAAAGTGTAATATGCATTCTGCCGGTGACTAAGAGACAGCAACTGGCTGCCTGGAGCTGGAGAGGATCTAGAAGCCCTGCTAGAAAACCAAATAAAACCTCTACTGGGAACAGGTTATGCCATGCAGCCTCCACTGTTCCTTGAAGTGCCCAGGTTTTGTGATTACACTTTAGGACACAACAAAACAAGCTTACTGTTTGGAATGTATTTTCTCAAAGATTTTGTACTCGTCTAAATCAAAATTCCAATAGGAAAATTTAATAGTCGGTGTCTCCAACTGTAACTTTTCTGCCACGAGCCACTTCCCTGAAGTCTATAGCAATTGTTTGGAGATGATACTCAAGGAGTGGAACTTTGAACCCTCACCCCACCTCCACTTACCCCCTCAAACGTTCTGATTCTCAGAAATTGGTGAAGGGGACGGGTCAGCACCTCGGACAGCGCCCGGGAAGGCCAGGTCCTCCAGGCTCCCCTGTACATCGCCTCCCTTGAATCTCAGAAACGCTTTGAAAAGACCCTTTTCTTTATGCACGCTCCTGCCCATCCGCCCACCAACTCTCATTGCTTGAGATTGGAAACTCCGTTTTACTGCCTGTGTCCTCTCTCTTGAATCTTCCGAACACAAACAACAAAATGGTCTGCCCCTAGCTCCCGTGGAGGTCATGCCTCACCCTTGAACTCAGGACATTGCTGGGACAAAGGCTGTTAAACACAGTCCCTCTGGGAAAGTCTCTTTGGGCAGTGCCTTCTAGCTGTTACCATCATTCCTTAAGGGGTTAGAAACATATAGCAAGCCAGAAAGCACACGGATAGATGTGGGGAGGAGGAAGAGAGCTTGACTCTCTCCAGAAGAACCTCAAAGTGTCAAGGTCGTCCCAGTCTTACCTGAGGAAAGAATCTGCGGCATGCAGAAGCAGTAGATGGCCAAGATGGGAGGGAGCTGGGGACACAGATGTTTCATCTTCAAAGCCTGCCTTTTCTCTACGGGCCACAGATGTGTGCTGCTCAGACAGGCACTGGGCTTTCCCCCAGGGTCCACAGGCAGAGGCAACCCATTTGACCAGCCCAGGGCAGTTGGTGCCTTTATTGTCAGCATCTTGGAGCCCATTGGCTGAACACCAATCAGCTTTGCGCAGGAGGGCCCAGGCTTTCTCATAAATGTCATGCTGGGCCCTTATTTGTAGAATAATATCCTCCTGGTGCAAGCATTATAGAGAGTCATCTTTTTCAACCCAGCAATACAAATAAAAAGTGGAGAGTCATAATTGTTATTCTACAATGGCTTGAGAAAAACTTCTGACTCAGGAAAGGCCTTTCCTCCTCTCCAATTCAGGGACATGGGCATAATCCCATGCACTCTTGCATGATGAAGTCTTGCTTCCTAAGAAACTGTTTATTTTCCACCAGCAACAAAGAATGTTTTATAGTCTTTGCTGCATCCAATAAAAACAAAATTTGAAATCCTGGATATAACATTACAGAACGCTAAAGTTCAGTTAGAGTTTGGGGCTCTTTTTTCTTTTTCCTTAATTTATTGATTTTTTGAATGTATGTGTTTACATATATGTGCGTGTGTTTGTGCATGTGATGTTACCTTCAAGAATGTCAGCTTCCTCCAACAACTGTTTTGTTTTCCATGTAGGTATTGGGGATTGAACTCATGTTCCCAGGTTTGAGAGGCAAGTACTCTCAACTCACTGAACTATTTCTACAGCACTCTTCTTTTTTCTTTTTATAAAATCATGGTTGGAAATTTGCCTCAATAAGATCTTTCAAGATTTATTTCTAGGAACAAGTTAAGTGAAATTAAGTCAGTATTCAAAAACTTATTGCTTAGTAATATGACTCCATGTACTGAGCTCCACATCTTGGGATCTGTTTTGGTCATTTTACATAGGTATTTCATGTAACTCTCACAGAAAGTGCACAATAAATGTGTTACTGTCCCAATCTTATGAGGAGAGACTAGGGCTAGGAGAGATTAAGCCACTTGACCAAGATCACTCTGCTCTGTATGGTAAAAGCAAAAACTTGAATCCTAGGGTAGTTGGGCCTGTCAGTATGTCTGTAGACAATGTGATTTTGGTTAATAAATTACTATTCGTTTTCCTAAAAGGGCTTCCTTGGGGTTAGATGTGAGGTAGAAAGGAGGATAAAGAATGAGATCTAGCTGGGCATGGTGGTACATGCCTTTAATCCCAGCACTCAGTAGCCATAAGTAGGAGGATTGCCATGAGTTCGAGGCCAGCCTGAGACTACATAGCGAATTTCAGGTCAGCCTAAGCTAGAACAAGACCCTACCTCAAAAAAGCCAAAAAGAAGAAAGAAAGAATGAGATACATTTCTTGTCTAAAGGATAAGGCATATGATATATAAGCTTTAGATACTTAGTGCTCTTTTAATTATGCATACCTATAATTCACTAATAGCCATTGAATGCTTACAGTGTACCTCAAACATGTTAATATTTGTTCATCTTTTAGTTTCTAACTTTTAAACAACTTTAAAAATTGAACCAATTTACCTAAGTGAAATAATTTTTAAGTGAATGAACCTTTCAAGAATAATTTTAAGTAAGAGTTACTCAGAAAAAAATTGCTTATTTGCATCTTCAAATGGTGCATCTTGCAAAAGAAAAGGTCAATTCATAACAGAGTGTGAATTATGAAGTGCTTTATAGATGTGTTATTTTTTCTCCTTCCTTGAGCGAGCAAGAAATAGATACTTCTGCTTATTACAATAGGTAACACTTTGGAAGAAGAATAGCTCATGGCCTTTAAATGCCAGGCAGACATTTACCACTGCCTCACAGAAAGTCTTTACTGACTGAAAGGAAAAAATATGAATAAATGCCTTTTAGGTGCTAGAGACATGACTTAGCAGTTAAGGCACTTACTTGCAAAGAAAAAGGCCCCAGGTTCTATTCCCTATTATTCACATAAAGCCAGATGCACAAGGTGGTGCATGCCTCTGAAGTTTTGGGTTGTTTTTTTTTCCAGTGGCTAGAGGCCCTGGTGCATCCATTCTCTCCCTATCTGTCTCTGCCTCTCCCTCAAATAATTAAATAAATGAAACATTTAAAAAATGCTTTTTGAGGGGCTGGAGAGATGGCTTAGTGGTTAAGCGCTTGCCTGTGAAGCCTAAGGACCCCGGTTCGAGGCTCGGTTCCCCAGGTCCCACGTTAGCCAGATGCACAAGGGGGCGCAGGCGTCTGGAGTTCGTTTGCAGAGGCTGGAAGCCCTGGCGCGCCCATTCTCTCTCTCTCCCTCTATCTGCCTTTCTCTCTGTGTCTGTCGCTCTCAAATAAATAAATAAAAAATTTTTAAAAAATGCTTTTTGAACACAAACCACTCATAAGCACTTGAGACAATCAATAATAACAAAAGTTTGAGATAGTTCTACTGTCTGTCAGCAAACATTTCTTAAACATTTGATCTAAACTTTTACATATAAACTCTGGGATGAATGACTTATAACAAACATGTTTGTCTTGCATATTTTGTCTACATTAATTCTCAAATACTCAGGACAAGAAGTAATAGCATTCTAATGTTAATTTAAAAATAGAAAAAGAAAAATATAAGAAAACATTGGTATTTTTACTATGCCTACAACATAGTTATGGGCTGTGTTGTACCTCCTCTCCAAAAATTGACATGCAGAAGCCCTGTACCCAATGAGACTATATTTGGAGATGAAGCTTTCCAGGAAGTGGTTACCATTAAGTGAAGTTGTAAGAGTGGGATCTAACTGAGTGTGTTTTTAAGAAAAGGAAGAGATACCAGATGTCCTCCAATCTGCACTGTACACAGAGGAAAGGCTATGGGAGGACACAGTGAGAAAGTACCTCTGCTACAAGCCAAGGCAAGGAGCGTCACCAGGAACCAGCCTCGCAGAGCTGTGAGAAAACGGGTCTCTGCTATTGGAGTGTCTGGACTCCAGTCTTCAGTCCGTGGTATGTTGTTATGAGAGTCCAAACAGAAAAGTCAAACATAAAAGTTTTCTTATTTTCTTTTTTATTTTTTGGTTTTTCGAGGTAGGGTCTCACTCTGGTCCAGGCTGACCTGGAATTAACTCTGTAGTCTCAGGGTGGCCTTGAACTCACAGCGATCCTCCTACTTCTGCCTCCCAAGTGCTGGGATTAAAGGCGTGCGCCACCACGCCCGGCAAATAAAAGTTTTCTTAGTAAGTCAGTAAAAGATAAAACAGTAACAAGTAAGAGTTGGGAATTCTCACTGCTTTCAAATTATAATTCTGTGCCATAAAATCCAAAATAATCAACTCACAAATTATTATACGTTCATCAACATGGCCAACTTAAAAAAAAAAAAAAAACTAATTTCAGGAGTAATTTCCTTAGACAAGAGCAAAAATAATTTTAAATTGAATTAGAAAATACAAATAGCTTTAAAAACTGTGACTAATCAAGAACTAAATGGAAGAATAAATGTTCTTGACATTGAAAACTAACATCACAAAATGTGGGCTGGGAAGACAACTCGTGGTTAAGGTATTGCTGACAAACCCTGCTGCCCTGGGCCTCAACCCCAGGCTGGCACAAGCATCAGGTGCTCACTTGTAGTGGCAGGAGACCCTGACACACCCCCCACTTCCACCCCCCACACAAGTGCAAAGAAATAGAAATTAAAAATAAATAAATAAGAAAATAAAACCTTCCTGAAAAATGTAAAAGGATAAATAAAGTAGTAATTGTTTTGTTGTTAAAGCAACCATGGTTGGAAAACTCCTAGTCAAAACAAACCTTTCCTTCCTTTTGGTTGTAATCCTAAATAGTTTGTCCTAAAAGGTTCAATGTGGTTAGATATTCAATGTGAATTTAATTAATTGCAAGTTAATATATAAAGTCAGTATAAATCCAACTAAAATCCAAAATGACTCATGAAATTTTTAAACATTCTGAAATTAATTTGGGATATAAAATATTCAGAAATATTCAACCATGTTTTGGAAAAACCCCAGCACTTTCACAATGTCAAATTGTACTATAAAGCTGTAATAATCGTGGTATTCTGGGTAGCTTTGTTACTGATCCACTAATGGGCAAGCAAATCAGTAAAGTGGGAAGGAGAGTCTTGAAGCAGATTGGTTTAAAGGTAGCATTTCAAGTCTTTCAAAATGGTAAAATTCTTGATAAATGGTATTGTCAACAGCTTTTCTTATTTTAAACTACAAATTAAATTCTTCAAGATCAATAAGCTAAACCTAATATACACACAAGTATTATCAATGTCTTTAAATTTCCTCTATTGTATTATTTTGATAGATTCCAAATCTTCCTTGGGACTTGGGATGCAGGTCAGTGATAAGGCACTTTCCTAGTATGCTTGAAGCCTGGGGTACACCCTCCTGCACCATAAAACAAAAACTAAAAAACTAAAAACCCATCTTTCTGTCTAGAGAGGACATTCTTCCAGTGACTACCCAATTCTCATCTATTAGGACTCAGCCAGAGCATGCCTGCTGCAGTTTGCATTGGAGTGTCTCAATGCCCTTGCTGCGAAGCCTGAGGACCCATATTTGACTTTCTCCAGATCCCAACTAAGCCAGATGCACAAAAGATGAGGCAAGTGCAAGGTCTCACATGCCTACTAGGTGGCACAAGCATCTGGAGTATGATTGCAGTGGCTGAGGCCACTAATTTTCTCTCTCTCTCTCTCTCTCAAATAAAGAAAAAAATCTAAAATGGCCCATGTGTCAATGGCCTGATTGCCAGCCTGTGGAAGTACTGGGAGGTGGTAAAACCTTTAGGAGGTATGTCTAGTGGAAAGTAGTTACATCATTGCAGACATACCCTTGAGGGAAAAATCCGTACCCCAGCCTCTTCCTGTCTATTTCCTGGCCCTGTGAGGTAAGTAGTTCCTCTACCACAAGCTTCAGCCATGATATACCACCTCACCACAGGTCCAAAAGACATGGAGCCAAGCAACCATGGACTGAAACCTCTGATCCAAAGTGAATCTTTCCTCATTTTTGGCCATTGAGATTAGATATTTGTTACAGCACTGGAACACTAACACAATTCCTTTCATATGCAAACCAGCAATCGAGAGGCATAACTACTCCAACTTGTCTCTTTACTCAGGAAGCAATATTCCTTTGCCTTAGTTATTCTAGGACTAGTACTGGGCAACTAGGAAACACCCCTATATCCCAAAATCTGAGAAAGTATACAACCCCAATTCTAAACCATTCAAAAGTTCTACCTTGCCTTTCCCTTGGAAGTGCCAAGGAAGACTCAGCCAGTGGCTTTTGACTAGATTTCAGTACTAGGTATGAATTCTCTCCCATGAAGAATGAGTTTTGAGTCTCCCATTCTCCAGTCTAACGAGAGAATGGTTGGTTTCTCCCATAACAGATATGCCACTATTGCACCAGCTGGCACATTTGGCCTGCCTGACCAATCTTAAGGCTTGAAGGGTCCACTGCTATTTAACACCCTTGACGATTGCTCTCTCCCACTGCATGCAGTGTAGCTCTTTCAAGCCTTCTGACAGCTAGTCAACAGGGAGGAGGTTTCCAGCTCAGTTCCAGCTTGATTTCTCAGTAACCTGCAACCCAAGTATTGGAGTCTTCAGCAACAGGGTCTTATTGCCAAACTGCCCTTTAAGCACTTTTTAAAATGTTTATACCCATACATTAATGCTACTCTCATTTTTGTTTAGAGAAGCTTCTCTTTTCAGATGGCAGTGACCACTGGGGTGACTAAAAGTCACCCTAGTGCTGAGAAGTGTCAGTGGAGTGTTCCGCACTGAGACAGCTCTATCACACCTTCCAAGGCTCAGGATCCCTGCTGGAAGAGGCGACAAAAAGAATGTAAGAGCCAAAGGAAAGGTAAGACTGCTTGCAATGCCATCTGCCAGACACAAAATGGCCTTGATAATCATGACCTCATAGTTCCTGACACTAACTATATAACACCTTCAAAATAGGAGGAAAATACGATGACATCAAAATAGAAGTCACTAAGGAGGCAGCTCTATGGGGAGTGGATATGAGGGGGGATAAGAGTGGGGATGGGATTTATCACGGCTCATGGTTTACATTTTTTAAAGCTGTCAGTATCCATTCATACACACAATGTCCCCTGATCCTAATCCTCTCCCACCACCCTCTTTTGTCTCTTCTCCCCATCCCTCTTCCACTGAAACTTTTCTTCATTCCAACTACTTCCTCTTCTATTTATTTTTCCTTTTTTGTTTTTGTAGCTCAGGCTGACCTGGAATTCACTATGGAGTCTCAGGGTGGCCTCAAACTCACGGCAATCCTCCTACCTCTGCCTCCTGAGTGCTGGGATTAAAGGTGTGTGCCACCACACCTGGCTCTTCCTCTTCTATCTTGATATCATTATTATTTCCCTTCCTATATGCATTAGCCACTATGAGGTCATGAATGCAATGGCCACTTAATGTGTAGAAGACAATATTCCAAAACACTCTTCCCCTTCTTTTAGCTCTTACATTCTTTCCTCCACATCTTCCTCCATGGTTCCTGAGCCTTGAAGGGTGTGATAGAGGTGTCTCGCTTAGTGCCCAACACTCTACTGACACTTCTCAGCAATTTGATGAGTTTTGAATCTCCCCATTAGTAACTGCCTTCTGAGAAGAAAAGCTTGTCTAACCAAAATTGAGAGTATCATTAATATCTGTGAATTGCCAGGGCATAGTAGTGCATTTAATCTCAGCACTAGGGAGGCCAGAATAGAAGGATCACTGTGAGGTCAGCTGAGAAGCCCACGTTAGCCTGGGCTAGAGTGAAACTCACTCATTCACTCTATCTGTCTATCTATCTGAATAAACATAAATATTTAGAGGAAAATTTTGGTGAATATCCTATATCCATTAAGCCAAACAATAGCAATTGTTTCTTCCCTCCCATTGAGTGGGTCTAAAATCTAATCAGAGAGCAGTTTGTTTCCCCCATAATCAACATGCCGCCATTGCACCAATTGGCACATGTTGCCTGGTTGGCCAGCCATGTAACATGTAGCCATCCCATATGCTCTTTTGTAATAGGGCATGCTTCTTGTCTTGGGGACCTATTTGTACAAATGTTCCTTGGCTTATGAATGGGTTACAACCAAGAAATTCTTTATAAGCTAAAAATCTCATAAGTTGGGGCTCGGAAGATTACTCAGCAGTTAAAGGTGCTTGCTAGAAAAGTCTGCTGCCTGGTTCAATCCCCCAGCACCTATGTAAAGCCAGACACAAAGTGGTACATGTGTTCATGACCCCAACATGTCTATGACAATAGGATCTGAAGCCAAGGGCCAGACTCTTTTGCAGGAGCAAGAGATCATGTCTCACAGAAGGTAGAATATAGACAGCTCCTTTGACCTTCACACAAACACTGTGGCACACATGTGCCCATACATACACAGATATGTATGCAACATACATACACAGATAAATAAATAAAAATTAGGGGGCTGGAGAGATGGCTTAGTGGTTTAGGCACTTGCCTGCAAAGCCAAAGGACCCAGGTTTGATTCCCCAGTACCCATATAAGCCAGCTACACAAAAGGACAGACACATCTGGAGTTCGTTAGCAGTGGCTGGAGGCCCTGGCATGCTCACTCTCTCCTCCTGCCTATTTCTCTCTCTCTCTCCCTCTCCTTCTCTCTCTCTCTCTCTCTTTCTCTCTCTCTCACAAATAAATAAAGAAAAATAAATATTTAAAAAATTAAAATATCATAAACTGAAAATCCATTTAATTTACCTAATCAACCAGATATTGTAGCTTAGCAACAAAGCCCACTGTAGGGTATTGTTTCTCTGAGTGATCACAGATGACAGGAAGCTGTGGCTCACTGCCATTCCTGGCATTGCAGGAAAAGATTGTGCTGCATACTGCTAGTCCAGGAAAAGATCAAAATTTAAACTTTGAAATGTGGTTTCTACTTAATGTGTCCTGCTTTTACACTGTCATAAAGCCAGAGAAAGCATAGGTGAGGCCATCACAAACCTGATACTGTCTGAAAAGTAAGCTTTGATTTTTTTTTCCTGTACCTCTCCAGTGTCCCTTCTTATGCCACATTTGCCTGACCATCACTTAGAGAATACAAGGGCTGAGGATGTGGCTCAATGGTGAGTGCTTGACCCTGAGCCCTGGGGCTCTAAACAAGAAACACGAAACATGCAGACAGAAAGATACTTGTACAAAATCTTCTATTAGAGAAAAACTGAGCCAATTTTTTTCAATTGGAAAGTAATTCTTAAGCAAAATCTAAAATAAGGAAGCAATGAAGAAAAAAATGATAATTTATGATATTTTTAAAGCTCTAGATCTTAAAAAGTACCACCTTTTAATAAGTAGACAAAAGATACATAAGATAAGTATTTGCAAAAGTTAAAAGGATTCTTGTACTCAAAGAAAAGAGACAAGGTGGGAAGATAGGCAAGAAAGAGTAAGGAAAAGAAGAAAAGAAAGGCAGAAGGAAGAAAAGGGGAAGAAAAGAATGAATGGATAGGGAAGGAGGAAAGAATGACCATCTGCTCATCTTAGAGGAAAACTTCAACTTGATTATTAATAACATGTAAACATATGCAACTGTTGCATAAGAAGGTTCTATGTGCACTGATAAAATAAGTTGTTTATAGTAATATATAAAAAAAAACTTATAAGACACTGAATTCCATATGCTCTGGTTTCATTTAACTTCTATGTAACAACAAACCACTCCACACAGCTATCTGAATAACTGGGTCAGTAATTTGGGCTGTGCTCCAGGGCATAGTTATCATCCCATCCAAGTAATAACTAGCCTGAGCCTGTTTAGCTTCTAAAACCAGGCATGCTCATGGTGGCATGGTCATAGACAGGGGACAGTTGTGATGCCACACTCAGCTCACTTGAGGTAGACTCATTCACACATTTGCATTCACCTGAGGAATGGGACCTGAGTTCTTTATCCATGTAATCTCTCATTCCTCAGATGGCTAGTCCAGGCTTGCTCTCATACTTGGTTTGGGCTTCTAAGACAGTGAAAATGAAAGTTATCATGCCTCTTGAGTCCTAGGTTTCGAGCTGGCATAACTTCACTTCTCTTGCACTAAACTAGCTACCTTAGTTACTTTTCTTGTTGCTGTGTCAAAATACCTGTCACAAGGGCTAGAGAGATTGCTTAGTGATTAAATTGCTTACTGCAAAGCCAAAGGACCCAGGTTCACTCCCCCAGTACCCACCTAAGCCAGATGCACATGATGACACATGCAACTGAAGTTTGTTTGCAGTGGCTAGAGGCCCTGGATTGCACATACTCTTTCTTTCTATATCTCTCTCACACATGCGCTCCGTCTCTCCCTCTCCCTCTCCCTCTCCCTCTCCCTCTCCCTCTCCCTCTCCCTCTCCCTCTCCCTCTCCCTCTCCCTCTCTCTCTCCCTCTTTCCTTTTATTTTACAGAGAGCAAAAGAAAGACAGAGAGAGGGAATTGGTACCACAGGGCCTCAGCTACTGCAATCGAATACCGGACACTTGCGCCACCTAGTGGGCATGTGTGACCTTGCACTCGGCTAACATGGGTGTCTGGCTAATGTGGGATCTGGAGAGTAAGTAGAACATGGATCCTTAGGCATTGCAGGCAAGCACCTTAACCACTAAGCCATCTCTCCAGCCCTCTGCCTCTTTCTCTCTCAAATAAGTAAATAATGAATTTTTTTTAAAATGCCTACCACAAGCGACTTCAAGAAGGAAATCTGAAGGATTGTGTCTTCAGAGAGTTCAGTCCATCCATGGTGGCTTGGCTCTGTGCACTTGAGAAAGTCATGTGGAAGAAAGGGTTTTACCTCATAGAAGACAGAAAGAGTATTGGAAGAATCCAGGTAAGATGTAATCTCTAAAGACACACTCCTTGTGAGCTATTTCCTTCAACTAGGCCTCACTCCTACAGTGGCTGCATATTATGAATCCATTCATGAGGCCAAGGCCACCTGATCTAATCACTTCTGGAAATTTTATCTCATGCAGACACACACATACACACTTTTCTTTTGTGTGTGTGTGTGTGTGTGTGTGTGTGTGTGTGTGTGTAGCACTCACGAGTGGGTGTATGCATGTTCACATGTGTGTGGGAGTCACATGTATGCAGGTGCTCATGTGGAGACCAGAGGTTGACATGGAGTGCCTTCCTCACTTGCTCTCCACCTTATTTACTGAGACACTTGAACCCACAGCCCACAGATTCAGCTACGCAGCTAGCCTGAGTGCTGGGATTACAGTTGTAATCAGTACAATATGTGCATGGGTACTGGAGCTCTGAAAACAGGTTCTGATGCTTGTATGCAAACAATCTGTACACTGAGCCATTTCTTTAGCCCCTAATATAGGCATTTATTAATGCCATCAAGTCAACTAGCATAACAAATCATGTTAGTCTAAGCCAGTCACAAGGTTAGACCAAATTGAAAAAACTGAATTTCAACTGTCATTGAGATGAGCTAAATAGTGTTATGCCCAGTTTTGCAATCTGCAAATCTCCAATACATAAGAGTTTATTTAAAATTAGAGCATGTAGTTACATATATATGTATGCATAGCTAAGTGCAAAGTGAGAGTGCAATGCCCCCACTGCCCAAAATGGGAGTGATTCTTACATAAGGAGTGTGATTGGTAGAGCAATCTTATATTATCTATGCCTTTGAATTTTTGCATTGATAATTTATGAACTACTTATATATACAAAAGTACATTTTTAAAATGTTACAAGGGGCTGGAGAGATGGCTTAGTGGGTCAGGCACTTGTCTGTGCAGCCTAAAGACCCAGGTTCAATTCCCCAGTATCCATGTAAGCCAGATGCACAAGGTAGTGCATGCATCTCTTGTTCATTTGTGGTGGCTAGAGGCCCTGGCATGCCTATTCTCATTCTCTCCACCCCTCCCCACATCTTCCTCTCTCTTAAATAAATAAATATACAATTTTTTTAAGGTTGCAAACTCTGATACATTGCTTGGCATATGGATTAATATTCAGAAAGCTGAATTTATATATATAAAAGATCATTTCCCTTATTTATTTCCAAAGTGTTTCACTCGTCATGCATTATTGAAAGGGCTTTAACCAGTGGTTTGTCAGTGCCAAGCCAAGTTAATAAGATGTAACTTCTGAATAAGTGAACTCACCATGTGGAATTCCCAGACTATTTGAAATAAGCAAATGCCATAGAGTTAAAATAAAAATATCTCTTCCTTCTCACATGAAATTAGCTTCTACTTTGTAAATGGTTATAATGATAAAGCTCAGCAGGCTCTTAAAGAACTGAACTTTAATCTGTAGGACATAAAAATATAATTTATAAATCAATAACAAGTTTCTACATTCCAAGCATAACTTCTCAAGTTCCTTAGTGACGCCTGACATCCTTCAAGAACTTTTTGATCCAAAGTAAATTAAGATACAGTAAGGAAAAATGATTTTTCCTTTTAGCTTGGACAGACCCCTGTAAAATAATACAAATTAGGGCTGGAGAGATGGCTTAGCAGTTAAGGCATTTGCCTGCAAAGCCAAAGGACCCAGGTTCAACTCCCCAGGACCCATGTAAGCCAGATGCACAAATAGGTGCATGCATCTGGAGTTTGTTTGCAGCTGTTGGAGGCCCTGATAAGTCCATTCATTTCCTCTCTCTCTCTCTCTCTCTCTCTCTCTCTCTCTCTCTCTCTCTCTCATAAACAAAGGAGGAAAAAAGAAAAAAATACAAATTAGCAAAAGAAGAAGTTGAAGTTCAATAGTTTGTTTAATTATGATCTGTCCTCCCAAATCCAAGTCAAAACTTAGCTTAATTTATGTTGAAACAAAATTCATGTTGTAAAGTATTCAGAGATAACCTTTCAGTGGTGATTAAATCATGATAACTCTTCCCTATGAATGGCATTAGCATTCTTATGAAAGGCCTAAGATGATGGAGAGCTCCATCTTGCCCTTCCATCTGGAAATGCAGCACCCTCCCCTCCAGAGAAGGTAGCAAATGGAGCCATCTTGGAAGCAGAGAGCAGTCCTCAGCAGAAAACACCAGCATGTTGATATTGTACTTCCTAGCCTCCAGCACTTTAATGACTGCATTTCCACTTTTTATTAATTACAGTTTCAGGTATTTTGTTACAGTACCACAAACACTCATAGACATACAGATCTTACAATGTACATAGGAGGAACCAGGAAAAATGAATACATCTCAAAAAGAAGCAGAGGATGAGGAAAGTTGGGTGTGGAGAGGGAGCCAGGAACAGCCACAAAGAGCAAGGCTTGTCATGCAGAGTTGTCACTGCCTTCTCCCTCCATTGATAAAAGTTTCTAGCGACTTACTCACTCCCCTCTTCGTGCTGCAGGAAGACATTCTTGCAAATAGAGATTTTCTTCGTAAAATGAGAATTTCTCTTACACATAGATAACTTGTATTCTATTCTCAGAGCTTCTCCTGTGTTGGATGCTTCCCAAAATAATTAGTCCAAAATATTCCTTACGCAAAAGAGTTTTATTTGGGAGCAGCATATTCTCATCTTCTACAGTCATCTCTCAGGGAGACATATTCTGGTCTGCACCAGCATCTATGTATATAGCAAGCATTCTTAGAAAGCTTTATCTCAGATTCTGGGTGTCAAATCCCACAAAGCTGTTTGGTGACAGAAAAAGCCAGCTTCCCATTGGCTAACACTGTCCCTACCCACTCAAATGTTCTCCCTTTTCTTCCAACCTTCTGAGCCTGCATTCTGCCCTGTCGGTTGGCCTTTATATTTTATTCTGGACTGCTATTGATAGAGGATTAGATAACCATATACCTTCAGGAGTACAGGATGTACTAACAGACAAACTCTATGAATGAATAACATGCCTTTACTGGTTTATATCTTCTTTTGACAAGAAAATACATAGTTCTGACAGTTACATATCCAGTGGCTTTCACTTTGATATGCACCTTTCCTTACTCCCCTCTGATCATACAGAGATGGAGACCTATAAAATAAACTCTATTCCCAGCTGGATTCCAGTTAGTTCCTGAAGATGGAGGATGAGGTGGGAGGAAGTTTTAATTGTAACAGGAGAAAGGGCACAAAGATATTTATTTATGTGCAAGGGAAAGTTGCAGGAAAGTGACTTTCCAATAACCCAGGGAGACTTACTTATTCAGCTGTGGTATTTCTTCATGGAGAAGGGAAAGATGTGGTAAGAGAGGCAATTTGGAAGGGTAGTAAATGATTTTTAAGGGAATGGATGAGACAAGAAGACAGACATTAGCTGGTGACAAAGTATACTCAGGTGTAAAGACACACTTCCATTTTCTTTCCTGCAATATGAGTTTTCCTGAACAAAGCTTCAGGGAGGGGACTGAAGGTAATTGTTTCCCTCTTTAGTCAACATAGCCTTTAGGCAGATAAAAAAAGTTCAGAACAATCCTCTTCCAGTATGTACTGACCTCCAAGAGCCTTCAATTTAAGATATTATCATACTAAGGTGCTCTCTTCTGAGCCTCAACACCATCATCATATATGCTACCTGTAGAAGTTGTTCTTTTCCTATATAATCCCTCCCTTTCCCTGTCTCTTATCAGTTTTCTGTCATTACAGCTTGCATTTTCTAGAATTATTTATAAATGAAAACATTTATATTCTTTTGTTGTTTTAATTCTCTCAGCATAACTAGATGGATCCATGTTGTTGCATGTTTCAATCATTCATTCATCTTTATTGCTGAATAGCATTTGATTGTATGTATTTTCTCCAGTCACTTCTTGGTAGACTTTTGTATTGTTTCCAGTTCTGAGCTATTATAAATGAAGCCACTGTGAGCAAATGTGTACAAGTCCTTTATAACTAGCTTTCATTTTTAGTAAGTAAACACTCAAGAATGGCAGGGTCATGTGGTAGTTATATGCATACATTTTTAAGAAACAGACAAACAATTCTTTAAAGTTGAATTATTTTATAGCCCTATAAGCAGTATGTAAGAACCACATCCTTGTCAACACTTGACATGGCTAATGTTTTTAACTTTAGCTATTCTACTCCTTATGAAACTTTTGTAACCAACTCCCTAAATTACGGCTACTTTTAAAAAAATTACTGTGAATTTGAGGCCACAATAAGACTACATAATGATTTCCAAGTCAGCCTGGGCTAGAGCAAGACCCTACCTCAAAAAATATATATACAGGGCTGAAGAGATAACTTAGCAGTCAAAGAATTTACCTGTGAAGCCACAGGACCCAAGTTAAATTCCTCAGGACCCAGGTAAACCAGATGCACAAGGTGGCACATGTGTCTAGAATTCATTCACAATGGCTGAGGGCCCTGGCATGCCCATTCTTTCTCTTTCTCTCTCTCTCTCTCTCTCTCTCTCTCTCTCTCTCTCTCTCTCTCTCTTTCTTCCCTCAAATAAATAAATAAAACAAAAAATTGTTTAAAAATATACACATATAAAGTGATTTCTTTGTTCTTATTTAAATGCTTACTCAATGCAAATTTTTTCATTATATTTTTTCTTGAGGCAGGATCTTACCCTGTAGCCAGGCTAGCCTTGAAGTTGCAGTCCTCCTCAGCCTGCTAAACACTAGGATTGCAGGTGTGAACCACCATGCATGGTTTTAATATTAGTATTAAGTGACTAAGTACTCACCAGGTGTTAGATAAATGCATTATTAAGAATAAAGCTCTCAAGGCTGTGAAAGTTACAAAATCAAGAATCATGTATATTCAGGCAGAGACTCCATATTCTATTGTTAGTTTCTCTATTGTTTTCTTCATATTTAAAAACGTGGGTTGGGAGTGAAGCTCAGTGGTAGAGCACTTGTCTAGAATGTGTAAGACTCTCACTTCAAGTGTCATAAGACATTACTAATGTAATAAAGCAAGTTTACTTTAGTCCTCTCTCAGCTAAGTAATAGAAATCCAAGCCTTGAAGGAGCAGGTACTGCCAATTACTGATGACAAGAATCTCAGCTCATTAAGTAGAAGAAAATGTAAAATATGCATCCCTTTTTTCCGAATGGAGACAAACAAAGCAAAGCAAAAGCACAAGATTATCTTTTAAATAATGTAACAATGCATGTTAGTGTATTTCTTTTATAAAGTTTTTATTTGATTTGATTTTTCTTAAAGAGAGAATGACTATGGGAATTACAGGGCCTATTGCCAGTGAAAATGAACTCCAGATGCATGTACCCTTTTGTGTATCTGATGTTACATGGATACTGGGTTGGTAGGCTTTGCCAGCAAGTGCCTTTAATCACTGGGCCATCTCTAACATAAGAGTTTGATCATGAGTCTGAAGTTCAGAGACTGTTGCTATGGCTTATGCAGAGAAACTGTAGCTTCTGTGAAAGCTGTGATTCCAACCCATCATGGGTGAAAAGGTGTTGCTCTAGAACTTGGAGATCTGTTTACTGGAAGGCATGTGTATCTGTGCATCTTCTTCATTAAGCAGGAAGAGGATTATGAGGAAATTCCACATATCTCATTGCACACAACTAACATGATAATGATGAATTAAAGTCTATCGTTTTTCTGCATTTTAATTAAACAAAACATTTGAAGGAATATTTGTATACATTAATGGCAACAAATGTTTGAAAAGGCAACTAGGAAATGAAAAATATGGCTAAAGTCAGAGTTAAGGTTAGCATGAGCAATGGGGTGGTCCTTTGCAGCTAAGTCCCCTCTTTCACAGTTCTATATACATGCAGGGACAGGAGAAGATTCTAGAAGCTCAGGACAACATAACACGTCCCTGAAACAGTAGTCAAAAAACTAGAGAACCTCTTTTCTCTAATCAAACCTTTGATGGAGGGTTGTGGTCCACCTACCAAGATCATGTCCCAGGAGATGACGGAGGGGAGCCAGCATCCTTTGGCTATTATTTGAAGCCATTATCCTGGGTGCTAGCCTCCAGGAGTCCCTCACTCTTGCATCTTGTATACCTGAATAACTGGCATCAATGAATAATGTCAAGCTCTGTTATCAGCTTAAGGGGTTTCTTGCCCTTTTGTAACATATAATGTGAATGGCCTCTAGTCATCCCTGACAAGTCCTGTTCCCTCCCCTCTGAAACCTCATGAGCACAGCTTCTACTTCTGCATTTCTATAGGCATTCTGGTCTTCGGAGCTCCCACTAAAATGGCTCCACTTCCCAGTACCAGTTTTCTGTATTAGTTATTATTCTTATCTTTGTGACCAAGTACCTGGCAAGAATCAACTTCATGGGAAAGGGGATTATTTTGGCTCCCAGTTTGAAGTATTTAGTCCATTGTGGAAGAGAAGGCACGGCAGCAGGAGCCTAAGGCAGCTGGTCACATTGCATCCACTGCAAAGTCTAAGGGCCCATGTTGAACTCTCCAGAGGCACAAAGATGAGGCAGGTGTAAAGTCACACATTCCCACTAGGTGGCGCAGGCATCTGGAGTTCGATTTCAGTGGCTGAGATGCTGGCACACCAAGTCTCTCTCTCTCTCTCAAAACAATTCTTTTTAATTAACCATTATAGTTGCCAGAACAAAAGACTTTAATTCTGGGTACTTTATAAAGAAAGATGGTTGATTTGTCCCCTTTTCTGAAGGTTTAAAGGCCTGGTTCTGGCAGCAGCTCAGCTTTGGTGAGAACCTCATGGTATAATGTCATTACAACCACAGGAGTGTGCAAGGGGAAGAGATCACATCGTGGAATGTGAAGCTAGAGAGCAAGAGAAGCAGCCTTGTCTTTTTTAAATGACTCCTTCTGCAGGCACTCACTGGGGTTCCGTGAGAAGAGGACTACACCGTACCTTCCAAGAGCAACACCCTCAATGGCCACTAAACTCCACCTCTTAAACGTTTCGCCACCTTCTAGTATTGACGCACCATGGACCCTGCCTTCAATTCATAAACATTTTGGGACACATTCAGGCCATTTGACAAACCATAGATAGAAGGCATGGATACCTCTTATGAGCAAATCCACGGGTCCTCATCTTTGACAGAGGGCTCAGGAAGCCCAAAGTTTTAAATAATTTGGGGGCTTTAGATGCATAATTTTTCTGCATATCTTTTCATGAGCTTTTACCATAAATAATGCCTGTCCTTGGAAGAAGGGTCTTCTGCATGTAGTCCTCAGACCATCTGCTTCTGAGACTCCTGTGCATGAGTGAAAAACCCAGGCTCTTTTGCCCCATTACAGATTTGAATTAGTACCAATAGACATGGTACAGAGGATTCTGCTTTGTAAGCAAGCTTTGTGGGGGACTCCTGTACAAGCTAAACTAAACTGTTGCCAATAGGGCCATAGATCCCCAGTTAAAGTTCCATTCAAGCTCAACAGCACATCTTGAATCCTATTCGAAGAGCTTCCCTTCCTCTCTAGTCTCAAGCTGGCATGACCATGGCCTCCCATCTCACCATCAACTTAGGGATGCTCAGGATATGAAAAGGTATTTTTATACTGGTTCCAGAAAAATAGTTACAAAATGTTAAAAAAAAAATGATAGAATACTGCTCTGAAGTAAAGTGACTTATGTGCTTCCTGCCATAACCCAGCTCCCTAACAGCTTTTGTCATCTGTGAGATCTGTTCAGTCACCTGCCCACTTTAGATGTCATTCATGCACTCGCCCAGGGGAGGGGAAGTTTCAAAAAAGCTTCTATGACTCAAAGTTATTTAGAGAAGCAGTAAGCAAATAACTCCCAGGAGCTACTGGATGCTCTGCTCGTGGGCATCCTTTGGCCTTTATATCCTATAACCTTCTGTGAGTAATTCTCACAGTGCTCCATCTCACTGTTAGTCAGATGTCACAGGCTCATTTATTTGTCCCAAGGCCACACTGTAGTGCTGTTTAGCCCACGCTTCAATACCATCTTGCAGGGTTCTGCGTTTTTATTACCCATCATGACACCATAGGAATATGCTCCCAGAATGCATTGAGGCATACATACTAACCACTGTGGAGGAAGCAGTCAATTCTTAGGAAGTAAAATTGGATGGCAGCAACACATTTATTCCTTTAGTTTTAATGGTTTTTTTTCCACAGAGTTTTCAGAGCAGTTCTGACTCAGTTTCCTACCAGCCAAAGGCTATAGAATTCTTGGAATCATAATCACCCATCTATAACATCTTACACCACTGTGTTTGTCAGAAAGCAAAAACTACCCATCTTTTTTCCTGCCTGTGTGCATGTGTGTGGTGTACGTACGTGTATATGTTCTTACAGTACCTATGCCCTCTCCTGTGGTGGGGGGACTCATTTGTGGTGGCTGGAGTATAATGTCAGATGTTCCACTCTATCTCTCTTCTGCCCATTCTTATTTGATGTGGACCCTTTACTGATACCAGAGCTTGCTGGATTTTTGTTTTGTTTTGGTTTGGCTTTGTGAGCCCAGGTGATTCTTGATCCTAGGGTATTCCCTTTGTGGGACTAGAGATACAAGTGCATGTGGCCACAGGCAGCTACTTGTACGGATTCTATAGATTCGAACTTGGGCAGTTTCAGGTCCCCTTTGGGCTTCATGCTTGCACAGGAAGCACATTTAACTGCTGAGCCATCTGACCAGCCCAAAATTCCAAATCTTATCACTTGTCATATGACTGAACATCTGAAATATCTGTCTGGAGGGACTCAGCTGTCTTATGAGCCCTTCAGGTTTGAAATATGTCATTAAATTGAAAACAAGGATTTTATTGTACATCTCTCTGAAACATTTGGATGATTATTTTCTGTGCATATCCAAAATCCATAAACCTCAATCAAGATGAGCAATATTAGAGATGATCTGATTTACATAGATGATCATATGAGCATCATGCTCACAGATAAATGCATATGGTGGCTAATTTTGAGTGTCAGCCTTCTTGATTTGAGAGATGTTTGCATAATAGGAGATCTTTGTCAGGGTGTTTCCAGGTTCTTGGCATCTTACTCAAAGAATTAAAGAAAGGCACACACAAGTAATGAAGCACCAAGAAACTTCATAAAGGGCAAAGCAACAGTAAAAGTTTGAAATACACAGCCAAGAAGGCCAGCGGGCCACTTGAATGGAAAGTACAAAGGGGCACCAGGAAGTGGTCTGGGGCTTCTCTTTTAGAATTTTTAGGGAAAGTTGGGCCAGTTGCTAGGGGTGTGTAGGAAAAAACCCCCGCAGGGGGCCCCCATGCTCTGCCCGGATAAGGCGACACCCCAAATCACTCACGAGAAGCGGTCTTGATGCAAACTGCAAGAGGATTTTATTCCAAGCGCGCTGGGGCCCACAGTCGTACACCTCACAGGGGTAGAGGACTGCAGAGCCCCGAATGCAGGAACAGGACAGTTTTTATAGGGTTTCTAACAAAGCCTGTGCCTTAGACCAATCATTTTCTAATATTAGGAGCCCCGCAGGGTGTTAGCCAGTCAGTTGGTGCCACCCCATAGTTTCTAAGCCAATTAGTTTATGACCTTGGTGGTCAGCATTTGCGCAGGTCCTTGGGTGGGAGTAGCAGAGTGTGGTTCCAGTCTCCTATGACCTTGGAGGTCAGCCTTTGTGCAATTCCTTAGGTGGGGGTAGCAGAGTATGGTATCAGCCTCCTATGACCTTGGTGGTCTGAGGCAGGCTGCTACAGCTTATGGTGCGAGCTACTAAGGCTAACAGTGTGGGCTATTAAGGCTTATAGTGTAAGGCTTATAATGCAGGCTATTTACAGAAACCAAATAAGTGGTTCACTTCATTACTCATTTCCCATCCTTGAGGGCTATCTCATGCCCTTTTACCTAGTTTTATATTAGGAGTGGGCTCTGATATAATGAGAAGAGGGATTCTTTACTTGCTTCCAACAGAGAGTAAAGCCTGGAGTTTGAGGTATGCAGGGAGCCCGCTTAAGCTCCCCTTGGAGCATGATAGTATTTCTGAGCTTCTGAATTCTTGGGCCTTTCAGGTGTAATTTGGGTGATCTACTGATTTGATTGACAGGTTGGAGTTATATAAGATCTTTCCCATAATGCATCTGATTTTAATCATATGCATGCCCGGTCATACATAGACATAAGATGATAATTAGGGGTTTCTCCCTAGAAATTCACTTAGAGAACAGTTTGCCTTATTGCGCATGCACTCAAAAACAGTACCAACGAGATTCCCCCCACCCACCTCCAATCTGGGATCTATCTAAAAATATATTTGAGGGCTGGAGAGATGGCTTACTGGTTAAGGTGCTTGCCTGCAAAGCCAAAGGACCGGGTTCAATTTCCCAGTACCCAGGTAAAGCCAAAGCCAGATGCATAAGGCAGGGTCTTGCTGTAACTCAGGCTGACCTGTAATTCACAATGTAATCTCAGAGTGGCACATGCATCTGGAGTTCATTTGTAGTGGCTGGAGGCCATAGCACACTCATATACTCCCTCTCTCCCTCTCTCTTTCTCTCTCTCTCTCTCTGCCTCTTTCTCTCCACCAAAATAAAATATTTATTAAAATATATTTGAATAGAAATGGATTACAAACACTGGTCACTAAGGGGAGGAGAAACCTAGTTCACTGTTAGTAGTGGGGTGTACATGCAGCTCTGTGCAGGTGGGGGTTACCAACAGGTTGCTCAAATGCATTGTGAGGAAAGAGCTGTGTTTACTGCCCAAGCCAAGCAGTATCCTGGGAAGCTAAACTAGTCCCTAGGGTTTACCTGCCTCACCTTGGGAAGGAATAAAGAACATGTTGGGTGTGCCCACGAGGGGGTATCTAGAGAAGATTGACACATGGGCCATGCTGAGTGCAGAAGGTCCATCTCAATGTGGGTGGGCACTACCACACTGACTGGGCACTGGATGAACATGAAAGCAGGAAATGAGACTTGGTCCTTTTCTCTGGATTGAGGACATGCGGACACGTCTTCTGTAGCTGCCCTTGCTCATTAGTGTGCAGGCTCTTTGGCATCTGGCCTCTGATTTGTTGGATCTGTAGGGAATAGGAGTAGGTTTCATCCACCTTCGGCCCTAGAAGCAGCATCACTAGCCTCTCTCTCTCTCTCTCTCTCTCTCTCTCTCTCTCTCTCTCTCTCTCTCTCAGACTTTGGGCTTTCTGGGCAGAGCCACTGTGCTTCCCTGGCTCTGCAACTTCAGCTGGCCATTGTGGAATCTTTTCAGTCTCTGTCCCCCTCCTATATAAATGAGTATTGCTGCAAGTTCTGTTTCATGCTAGAACCCTAATACAATGAGCAAAAAATATTAGGATTTGAATACCATACTTTGCAACTTATAAACAGTAGTAGTAATTAAGTATCAATGGATGGTAAAATCACAAAAGAGAACAAACAGAAGTCACATGCCTGCCACGGCCAAACAGTGCAGAATCTTGCCAAAGGAATTGAACCAGATTCTAAGGCAGTCTCTGGACCAGCTGCCAACTGGCAGGAAATACAAGGGACACAGAACATAGTGATTCAACTGCAATGTGCAATCCACAAAATCCAGACTGGAAGAAACTCTGCTAGTGATGGGGCCCACTTCTTCAACAAGAAATTTAAAACTTAAGGGAAGAATCAACCCATACATTAAAACAGTTGAAATAAAAGATGATCAGATTTTTTTTTTTTTTTTTGGTTTGGTTTTTTAAGGCAGGGTCTTGCTGTAACTCAGGCTGACCTGTAATTCACAATGTAATCGCAGGATGGCCTTGAACTCATAGAAACCCTCCTACCTCTGCATCTCAAGTGTTGGGATTAAAGAAGTAAGCCACCATGCCCGGCTGGACTTTAAGAAATATATTTTATTTTTATTTATTTATTAGAAGCATAAAGAGTGAAAGAGAGAATGGGCACACCAGGGCCTCTAGCCACTGCAAAACAAAATGCAGATGCATGTGCCACCATGTACATTTGGCTTACTGGGGAATCAAACCTGGATCCTTAGGCTTCACAGGCAAGGGCCCTAATGGCTAAGCCATCTTCCCAGCCCCAGATATCATATTTTTTTCAAATTTTTCCAATAATCCAAACACATTCTTCTATTTTCTTTATTAATTCTTTTTGAGGCAAAGATGGGAGCTTTTATTCGGGGAAAAAATAAGAGCTGCAGGGACAGACTCTCAAAAGCAGAGCAGTCAACTTGGGATTACAGATAGTGGGATATATAGAGCTCTTCAGCTGGGGGAAGGTGAAGAAGGGGGAAGTAAAAGAAAGGTTTCTTTAGGGGAGATCTAAGATAGCCAGGGTGTGACACCAGACCAGTAGCCAGGTGACCTGGGAGAGAAGGGTGGAGGAAACCTAGACCTGGGGGCATTGTTAGGCAAGGAAGGTATAATGGCTGGGTGGTTCCTTGAGGAATATAGATGACCCACTCCCTGGTATCTCTATTGCCATCCTACTGTCTTTGGTGACTCCATTTTGTCCTGACCTAACATTCCAGCCTTTTGTTAATGATAAGAGATGAAGGTTAATTTTTATGTTGACCATAAGGGTGATGAGTTCTTATGGGAGAGGCTGGATAATGTAGTCAATGGGTCTCTCTTCAGGGCAAGTGATGAGGAGGCAGTTTCATGGTGACTAGAGGCGGCAGAGTGGTGAGATCAACAATATCAGTGTAGCCTGTTGTTATGACTTGGTCCTGAATGAAAGAGGCACTTCTCTCAGACCACCCCTGTATTGAGCTGGCTTCAGGGCAGTCACTGGCAGACGCCTGTTATAGAGAAGGTGAGGGAGATGGGCTCTGTGCACCCCCTGAGAAGACAGAAGGGAGAATAAAGGAGCTTGTTACTCTTGTCAACAGCTATGACATCAAAATGCCAGACATAAAGGGAGGATGAGCAATTTCTCACTTGAGTTTTTTAAAGTTCTCATTGTAGATACCCTCCACTTCCTTGGTTAAGTTTTTTCCAAGGTACTTTATTTATTTATTTGAGACAATTGTGAATGGGAGAGAGTCCCTGATTTCATCCTCCGCATGTTTGTTTTTAGTACATAGGAAAGCTACTGATTTCTGAGTGTTTATTTTATATTCTGCTACATTGCTATAAGTGTTTATCAGCTCTAACAGTTTGCTAGTAGAGTCTTAAGGATCCTTTATGTATATACTCATATAATCTTCAAATAAGGATAATTTGATCCCTTCCTTTCCATTTGTATCCCTTTTATGAGTGTTCCTTGCCTTATTGCTATCACTAAGACTTCCAGTACTATATTAAATAAAAATGGGGACAGTGGACACCCTTGTCTTGTTCCTGAATTCAGTCATACATAGATTTTATTATGTTGAGATATATCCCTTCTATTTCCAGTTTCTGTAGGACCTTTACCATGAAGGGATGTTGGACTTTGTCAAATGTCTTTTCTACATCTATTGAGATGATCATGTGATTTTTGTCCTTCAGTCCATTTATATAGTGTATTACATTTATCAATTTTCATATGTTGAACCATCCCTGCATCTCTGGAATAAAGTCTATGTGGTTGGGTGAATAATCTTTCTGATATGTTCTTGTATTCTGTTTGCCAATATTTTGTTGAGAATTTTTGCATCTATGTTCATGAGGGAGATTGGTCTGTCATTTTCTTATTTTGTTCTGTCTTTGTCTGGATTTGGTATCAGGGTGACTCTGGCTTTGTAGAAGGAGTTTGGTAGAATCCCTTTCTTTTCTATTTTATAAAAAAGTTTGAGAAGCAGTGTTGTTAATTCTTCCCTGAAGGTCTGGTAAAATTCACCAGTGAATCCATCTGAGCCTGGACTTTTTTTAGTTGAGTGAGTTTTTTATAACTACTTGGATCTCTGTACTTCTTACAAGTCTACTTAAATGGTTTATCTCATCTTGATTTAATTTTGGTACATCATATGAATCAAGGAAATTATTCATTTCTTTCAGATTTTCAAACGTAGAGGTGTATATATTCTTAAAGTATGTCCTTGTAATTTTCTGAATTTCTTTAGTGTCTGCTGTAATGGTGCATTTTTAATCTCTAATTTTAATAATATTTTTCTCCTCTCTTTCTTCTTGTCAGATTTGCTATTTTTTTTATTAGTCTTATCTTTTCAAAGAACCAACTTTTTGTTTTATTAATTCTTTAGCTTTTTATTTGTTTCTATTTCATTAATTTCTACCCTAGTCTTTATTGTTTCTTGCCTTCTAGTGATTTTTGGTTTGCCTTGTTCTTCTTTTTCCAAGGTTTTAGGTTGAAGTATTAAACTGATTATTTGTGAACTCTCTAATTTCTTAATATAGGCACTTAGAGCTATAAATTTCCCTCTTAGGACTGCCTTCATTGTATCCCAAAGGTTTTGGTATATTGTATTCTCAATCTCATTTGATTCTATGAATGTATTGATTTCCTTCAGTGACCCATTCATCACTCAATAGTTACTGTTTAGTCTCCATGAATTTGTTTGGTTTTATTTTATCCCATTTGCTTGAAACTTTCCATCCTTTCATCCTAAGACAGTACCTATCTTTTATTGAGAGATGAGTTTCCTGGAGGTAACAAACAGCAGGATCCTGCCTTTGAATCCAGTCTACAAGCCTGTGTCTTTTGGTTGGGGCCTTGAGGCCATTGATATTAAGAGTTATTGTTGAAAGGTATGCATTTATTGTCACCATTATTCTTGTTTCATAGTGCTTCCTGTTTCTCTTTACTCTCTTGTTTTATCTGTTATTTTAGTATGGTTTATTTCTTCCTGTTTCCTCATGAATGTGCTTTGCTTTCTCTTCAGCATGAAGGATTCCTTAAAGTATTTTCTGTAGAGCTGGCTTAGTTGTCATAAATTCCTTTAGCCCATTCTTGTTGTAAAATGTCCTTATTTCTCCTTCAATTTGGATAGATAGCTTTTCAGAATAAAGTATTCTTGGTTGACAGTTGTTATCTTTCAGAACTTGGAATACATCATTCTAAGCCCTTTTGGCTTTTAGAGTTTTATTTTTATTTATTTATGTGTGTGTGAGAAAGAGAGAGGCAGAGAGAGGACAAGAGAGAATGAGCATGCCAGCATCTCCAGCCACTGCAAATGAACTCCAGTTGCATGCACCCTCTTGTGCATCTGGCTTTGTGGGTCCTGGGGATTTTAATTGGGGTTCATTGGCTTTGCAAGCAAATGCTTTAACTGCTAAGCCATCTCTTCATCTCCACTCTGGCTTTTGAAGTTTGTGTTAAGTAATCTGCTGTGATCCTGATGGGCTTCTTTGTATAGGTGACTTGCTTTCTCTCTCTAGCTGTTTTCAGTATATTTTCTTTGGTTTGCATGTTTAGTATTTTAGTGATAACATAGTGAGGAGAGGTTCTTTCCAGGTTTTGTCTGTTTGTGTTCTAAAAGCTTCTTGTATCTGCATTGACATTTCTTTCCCAATTTGGGGAAATTTTTCTGCTATGATTTTGTTCAAATTGCTTACTAAACCTTGGGATTGAAATTCTTCTTCTACTATACCCTGAACTCTTATGTTTGATCTTTTCAAAGTATCCCAGATATCTTGAAATTCCCATTCATACTTTCCTATTAGTGTGTCTTTGTCTTTGTTGGACTGTATTAGATCTGCTACCTGGTCTTCTAGTCTAGAAAGTCTGTTCCCTTTTTCATGCATTCTACTGGTGAGACTTTCCACAGGGTTTTTATTTGACTGTGTTTTTCAGTGCTAAAATTTCTGCCTGGCTTTTCTTCAGTATTTCTTACTCATGTCTTGTAATGCCCTCCTTATTTCATTAAGTTGGTTTCCTGTGTTCTCTTAGAATTCCTTCAGGAGTTTTTTTTTTTTTTTTCTTTTTCTTCTTTACACCTTTGTTTTCTTTTTTGAGTCCTTTGAGTATAGATAAAATATTTTTTTAAAATCTTTGTCAGGCATTTCAACTAAAACAGTCTCATTGGGGCCATCTCTGATGGACTTTTAGTTGTTGGTGGGGTTGTATTGTCTTGATTCTTTGCGTTTCTTGTATTATAATGCTGAGATTTTTGCATCCTGAGTTGATTTAATGCTTGGGTTTCCTAATAATTTCTAGTGCTTTTAGATTTGGAAATCCAAGTTTATGTACCTTCAGAATAGGAGTTTAAGGTGCCAAGTGTAGCTCTTTTACTCCAATCCAACCACAGAAATAATCCTAGATGTTGAGTTTGCCTGCTATTCAAGTATTCTAGTAGGCTGGGTAGAGCAATTTACTGGCAAATTCTAAAATTCAACTCAGTAATATACACATTTAATAAAAACCAGCACAGAATATGCAAGTGTGAGGATTAAAATAAACATATAACCTTCTAAAGCCAAAATCCCTAAGGTAGTGTTTTGCTCTACACCGTTAGTCCCATCAGCTAGGAGGTTGAGATTTCTGCTCTGAAATGGGTTCCAGGTCATCCTGGGTCTGAACCAGACCCTGCCCCCAATAATGACACAAGAAAAAGACAAAGGCCCTATGAATCTGAAAGCATCAAAGGCAACAATCCTCAAATATACCTTAATTGAGAATGGTAAATCCAACCAAGAATATGTAACCCATAACCTTCCCTGACATGGAAATAGAGATTAGCACTCCTGTGCAGGCCCATCTACTTGCTTTTTTGTCAGTCAGACTCATTTCCTTTTGGGGTGGCTTCCAATCTCACCAATACTGAGTGCCCACCTCCATCCTTCCATGTTGTGCTGTGAACCTGGTGTTTTGTTCAGCTGTGCTGGATGCTCTGCCATTGGGAGCTGAATGTGTTCTCTGGAGGGTCATGGTGCTGTTGGTTGGGGAATGGGAAAGTGCAGAAAGACTGGAGTTGTACAGGAACAGCTCAGCTGGTGCTGCCTGTGGCCCCTTCAGCTGGCCTCTGCTGTCTCCCCTTCGAGTTTCTTGACTTTTCAAGGAGGCTGGTGAGGTTGGAAACTCCCCTTGTTTGGTCTCTCCCACTGCAGGTGAGTGCCAGATGGGCGTGCAAGTCCGTGCAGATCAGTCTGGGTCTGCAAGCCCCTTGTGGGATTCTGGCTGATTTCCTCCTTTCTGATAGATCTTAGTCTCTCCTCTTTCTTCACTGTTCCCAGTCAAAACCTATATGCCTTCACTTTTCAGACAAAGAGTGTATTTTTCTGTGGTTTTCCTCAAATCCCTCCCTAGGCTGGACTGGTATGACTCTTATGCAGACAACTTCAGTTGGTTGTCTTAATAATGAGTCGTTCTGGATTCAATAATTAGCATATCCATTTTCTAGAAAGCTAGAATATTTTTAGTTTTTCATAAATATGTTCTTAATTTACTTTTTTATTGACAACTTCCATAATTATAGACAATAACCCGTGGTACTTCCCTCCCTCTTCCCACTTTCCCCTTTGAAACTCTACTCTCCATCATATCCCCTCCACCTCTTGATCAGTCTCTTGTTTATTTTGATGTCATGATCTTTTCCTCCTATTATGATGGTCTCGTGTAGTTTCAGGTACTGTGAGGTCATGGATATCCAGGCCATTTTGTGTCTGCAGGAGCTCTTTGTAAGGAGTCCTATCCTTCCTTTGGCTCTTACATTCTTTCCAGCACCTCTTCCACAATAGGCCCTGAGCCTTGGAAGGTGTGATAGAGATATTTCAGTGCTCAGTACTCCTCTGTCACTTCTCAGAACCAAGATGCCTTCTGAATCATCCCAAAGTCACCATCATCTGAAAAGAGAAACTTCTCTAGCCAAAAGTGAGAGTAGCATTAATATATAAGTGTGGACATTAAGAGAAGTGCAGTTTGGTGAGCATAGTATACACGTTTAGCCAAACAGCATAGACATTACACCCCTAGGATTCATTACTACCCTGTCATAGGTTTTCAGTTTTATTTATTGAGACAAATGTATACCATTTTCACTTCCATATTTACCTAAATACTGGGGGTTAAGAAAAATAATAATAATTTGGTTTGTTTTGAAGTAGTGTCTTATTATATGGTCCAGGATGTCCTCAAACGACTAATCCTCTGCCTCAGCCTCCTGAGTGTAAGGACTGCAGGCATAATCCCACCAACCCTACCTAATTTCATATGATGAATATTTTATAAAGGCTTTAAGGTGCTGATTCTCTTAGACTTTATAGAAGCAAAGGAAAATCAAAACATGTTCTTTTGATTAAAATTATGTCCAGGGCTAAAGGGTTGGCTTAGCAGTTAAGGCATTTGTCTGCAAAGCCAAAGGACCCAAGTTCTATTCCTCAGGACCCACATAAGCCAGTTGCATAAGGGGGCACATGCGTCTGGAGTTCATTTTCAGTGGCTGGAACCCTGGCGCCCCCATACTCTCCCTCTCTCTCTCTCTCTCTCTCTCTCTCTCTCTCTCTCTCTCTCTCTCTCATCTCTTTCTTCTTCCTCTTTCTATTAAAGTATTTTAAACTTATGTCTAAACCCCACTTCAAAAATTTATTGTCAGATCTATATTTTACAATAATTCTCTGATGGTTCAGTCATGCTTCCTATTGTTTTTTTTTTCTTTTTTAAAATTTTGTTTCTTTATTTATTTGAGAGAGAAAGACAGAGAGCTAGAGAGACAGAGAAAATGGGCATGCCAGGGCCTTCAGCCCTGCAAATGAACTTAAGACACATGCACCACCTTGTGCATCTGGCTTACATGGGTCCTGGGGAATTTAACCTGGGTCCTTTGGCTTTGCAGGCAAGAGCCTTAACCACTAAGCTATCCCTCCAGCCCATCATGCTTCCTATTACTGAACTTCCACATGAAAAGAAACAGTAACTTGGCATTGACAGAAAACACTAGCTAGCCAGATTAAAACAGAGTAAGAACTTAGCTTTACCTTACATGTCAGGTACAATTATAGCTTAAATGCAAACATTGAAAAAGAGAAAAGCTGTAAATAAATGATCTAAGCTTCTTTCCCAAAAGAACGGAAAATAAAACAGCTGGTAATCCCAACTACTTAGAAGGCAGAGCCATCACTTCAGCCCCTCTAAGACATTCTTTACTTTACCTTGACTCTGACAAGGAATTAGGATATCAGCTATATCCATCTTTTGATGGTGGGGCGTGGGGGGTGGGGGTTTGAAATAGGGACTTGCTCTAGCCCAGGCTGACCTGAAATTCACTATGTAGTCTCAGGGTGGCCTTGAACTCATGGCAATCTTCCTACCTCTGCCTCCCAAGTACTAGGAATAAAGGCATGCACTACCATGCCTGGCATAGACCTATTTTTGTTTCTTACAATTAATAGTAAAATAAATCTGCCAATGCCCAGAGGGAAGAGAAGCTGTATCATAATTGTCATTGCCTGCATATATACAAACCTGCTCACCTGTAGAAGGCACCTGTTTGTTCCATTGCCATCTCAGGGATATTACTTTGATAGCTCCATATGTGGCTGAATTTTAAGTTTGATTTGAATTTTTGTTTCTCATTAACAAAGAAAGGTTTTCAGCATTGACACCATCTCTCCTGGCATAAAAGCCAAAGTTGTTTCAAGGTAGGGTAATTATCAAACCCAATACATCACAGAATGTCTCAAACCAGGAGGGGTCAATATGACCAGTGTGTGATTTGAAATGGTCCATTCCAGAACTAGAGAGATTGCTCAGTGGTTAAAGGCACTTGCTTGCACAGTTTGCCAGCCCAGGTTCAAGTCTCCAGTGCCCATGTAAAGCCAGATGCACAAAGTAAATGGCTTATTCCAATACAGTGGACTGTGCTGTGAAAATCCTCTAGTCAACTTTGAAAAGTTTCTCAACATCAGTAATGTGATCCAAATGAGTGGTAGTCTGGAGAATAAAACCATGTTGGGAATACAGTTAATATGCTCTGATCCTTTTGTGAGCTTCAGAATTACTCAGTTCTAGGAGCTCTCCAGCAATCAAGAACATACACTCTGGTTACTAATGACAGTTTGCTTCCAAGATGTTGGGTGCAATTGCCAAGGAAGCAGACTTGGCTGACTTAGACTCTGAAAACAAAGAGGGTTTAGGCTTAAATTCTAAATGTGTCCCAAACAGTGACAAATAATGTAACTTCAGGGATACATGACAGCCATCTTCACTTAGCATCAGGTTTTCAGTAAAATTACTGTACAGTTCTGCTTTGTCCCTGTCAAAGCTTTTCCCAAATTTTCAAAGTACCTTACAGCTAGAGACATGTAAGTACTGAGAACATCCAGTAATTCAGAGCCTGGATTGAATTGGCATTTCCAACATGGCTCTTCCTGGAATCATATGGGGAGTTGTTTTAGATAAAATCTTAGGCGTGCTGGGCGTGGTGGCGCACACCTTTAACACCAGCACTGGGGAGGCAGGGGTAGGAGGATCGCTTCACCTGAACCTTCTTGAGGAAGCTCCTCTAGGCAACAGAACACCACAGGACAGCATTTTCTTTATACACCTCAAGTGGAACTCTCATGGCCTCAAGAGTCAGGGCATCTCCCCTGCAGCTAAAGTGTCAGTAGGGAATGGGGTTCATGCATGGTAAATTTCTGACTTCCCACTTGAAGTAAAGCCATTCTTATAATGGTACTAAAATAATCTTCAGCCTCAAGACAGCAAGAATGTGTTACTCCTTGATACAGTCAATTCAAACTTTAGTAATAATAGGTCTTATCTGTGAGGGATGCATTTTTTTCAAGCTATGTGAGTTCAATATTAGAAAAAAATAGGACCTATTTTTCATAGTGTCAACAACCCCTTACTTGAGTTTAAGAAATGACTCTACTGTTGTATTCTGAGCAATAGGACTTGAATGAAGAAAGAAAATAGAGGGAAATGGCACAATGGGTAAAATCCTCGCTGTACAAATAATAAGGACCTGAGTTCATATTCCCAGCACCTTCATAAAAGTCAGACATAGCAGTGTACATGTGTAATCTCAACCCTGGGGAGGCAAAGACAGAAGAATCCCTGGGGCTTGCTGCCTAGCTAGTCCAGATGAATCTGCGAGCTCCAGGTTGAGTGAGAGACCCTGTCTCCAAAAAGCAAGGTAGAGAACTACTGAGGAAGACACCTGACTTCTATTTCTGGTCTCCATATACACACATGTGCATGTGTGTCCACACCCACATGTACCCCATGAAAATACACACACACATGTATGCACACCATTCACACACACATGCAAAAAGCAGAATAGCTTTATTATTTTCTCTTTTGAGACAAAGTTTTATAATAGTGATGACCGGCCTGGAACTCACAGTCCTCTTGTCTTTGCCTCCCACATGCTGGGATTTCGGGCATGCAACACCACACCTTGCTCCTGTAGTGTTATCTTAATTCTCATTCTCCTTACAAGTTAAGAGATGTGAAAAATAGGTTCTATCCTTCCACAATAGAGAGAAAATAGTAATTATATTTCACCCAACTAGATAGATATTAATTACCTAACTTTCTACCACATACACAAAATCAATTTACTCATTTATTACTCATTTCTTCCTATTTTTTCTTCTTAGGTAAATGTTTCTACATTCCCCTTGCACAATGGGCTATACTTCTTATCCAAGTACTAATGTATATTTCCTGCAGTGACTGCAACTTCTAATAGGCACATACAACTAGAAGAGAACATAGGAATCACTGAAAATGTTTGTGTATGTGACAGAGACAGAAAGACAGAAAGAGAGAGAGAGAGAGAGAGAGAGGAAGACTATCAGAATTTATTCATGTAATTATAATGGCTAGCAACTCCTCCATCTGCTATCTGCAAGCTGGAGAACCAAAAAAAATGGTAGATTAAATCACCAGCCTGAAGGGTAAAGAACTGGTGGCTCAGTTGTCTAATGCAGGAGAATATGGATATCTCAGATCAAGAAAAATGGAGAGAATGTGCCTTTCCTCCATGTTGCTACCGTATCCGGGCCCTCAGCAGCTCTGACAATGCTTGCCTACCCTGGTAAGTGTGGATCTCCTTTTCAGTCTGTTGATTCAAGTGTCAACCTCTTCCAAAAACATCCTCACAAAACCACACCCAGGAATAATATTTTATTAGCTGTCTTAGAATCCTTTATCCCAGACAAGTTAATAAAATCAATTATCAAAGTGAAAGTATTTCTTTAAATTGTTACACACACTTATGTATTAACACTGTTATTAAGATATAATTTTATGCATCACAAAACTCACCTATCTAAAATGATGATGATAGTATGTTTACAGACTTGAGAAGGAACCACCACAGTCTAATTTAATAATGTTTTCATTATTCTCAAAAGAAACCCTGCATCTGATACTATTATGAGACTCAAATCTGCACTGCTCACCACTCAAAGGGGAACATTCAGGAGGTGAGCCGTAGGTGAGGAAGAACATGGGCCATTACTGAGAAGACGGACGTGACCTGTGTAAGCTTGGGAGTACAAAGGACAGTTGTGGGGAGAAAAAGGAGGTGCGGTGAGAAGACAATTCAGGACACTTACCTGCTTGCAGCGTGTGTCTAGGCTCTAGAACATCCGTTATTCTCAGGTTGTTTTCCTGTCTCTTCAGTTGAGACAGTCCTGTGGTTGCAAAAGACCATTGTCTCCTGAGCCACTCTTCTAATCCTTTAGATAAATACATTGTTTTTACACAAGGTCTTCCTTAATTAGAGACCAGGAATAGCAAGCTCTTAGCCCACACTTTGATGGTATTTGAACAACATCAGGTATTCTGGGTTCTGACAGACTAAAGATAGATTACTGATTGGAATGTCTAGGGACCAGTGTCTTTTGCTTTCTTTCCATTTTGCTGAAATAGTAGTTAATGTCTCAGACACTTAAAGGTTTGTTGTTATTGTTTAGAACTTTCCTGGGCAAAAGAAAATCAAATAATTTTCTTAAGTAGAGTGGAGTAATACAAATGATGTAGTCATGACCACTATTACATTAGTAGTAATTCCCAATTTTCTGACCACCACTACAGCTCTAGTAACCCACTAATTTCCTGCTTCTGTTAATCAGGTGTGTCCAACTTGTGGCGTTTAGGTCACATAAGTCTCAGAATAGCTATCAATATGGTTCAACACATTTCTAGATGACATCATATAGCAATGTCAAAAGATTGGATACCTCTGTTGTAAATTTTCCTCCCCTTGACATTTCATGTAAATAGAGACATACATTATGTAGTTATTTGTGACTGATTTTCTAATTATCATAATTTATTATTATTTTGTGTATGTATATGTGTGTGGCGGGTAAAGTGTGTATGAGCACATGAGTGCCACAGTATGCTGATTAATAAATACTCTTGGGATACTGGCCATTTCTCCACCTTATTTGAGATAGGTTATCTCTTGTTTCTTGTTTGCTTTCTTTTATCTTTCTTTCCTTTCCCTTCCCTTCCCTTCCTTTCCTTCCTTCCTTCTTTCTTTCATTCATTGTATGCTTGGGCATTCTTCTTATTCTGCCTCCATTGTCATAGGCATATTGGTAGGTCTTGTTTTACATGGAGTCTGGAGATCAGAATTTTAATGAGCATGCTTGAAGAGCAAGCACCTAAAACCACTGAGCCAATTCGTGTAATGGGTTTTTTAAGGGAATTAAAAAATATTTATTTATTTATTTGCAAACAGAAAATGCAAGAGAGAATTAGAGACAGAAGGAATGGACATCCAGGACCTCTTGTTACTGTAAACAAACTCCAGATGCATGTACCATTTTGTGCATCTGGTCTTACTGGGTACTGGGAATTGAGCTCCAGACGTCAGGCTTTGCAAGCAACTGCCTTTAACTTCTGAGCCTTCTCTCCAGTCCCCAATTAGTATAATGTTTAAAGTCTGCATGTGTTATAGCTAATCCCTTCCGTTGCTGATTGGTTGCACATACTTATCACAAAAAAGGAGCTGATGTTTGCAATGTTCTTTTTGGTTTTATTTAGCCACGTGACTTTTGTTCTTTATCTTATTGGCATAGTGTATTACATTAGCTGATTTTCTTTTTAATAATATTTTATTTATTTATTTATTTATTTGACAGAGAACAAGGGAGAGAGAGAATGGGCTCACCAGGACCTCCAGCCACTTATGCCCCCTTGTGCATCTGGCTAACGTGAGTTCTGGGGAATCAAACCTGAGTCCCTTGGCTTTGCAGGCAAACATCTTAACCATGAAGCCATCCCTCCAGCCACACCCCCCCCCCGCCACTTTAAAAAAATATTTTCTTTCTTTCTTTATTTGGCAGAGAAAGAGGGAAAGAGAGATAATGGACATTTGCTGATTTTCAAATGTTAGAGAACTCTAACAGAGGACACATTCCACTCTGCCATGGTGTGCCATTCTTTTATATGTTGCTGGATTTAGTTTGTGTGCATATTGTTGAGTGTTCCTGTGTCTATAGACATAAGAGGTATTGGCCTATCGTTTCCTTATAATGTCCAAGTGTGGGTATGTAATATTGCCCTCATACACTACACTGAGATGTATTTTATCCTTTTTTATTTTTCAAAATAGTCTGTAAAGGTTTGTTATTTAAATATTTTTTGGTAAATACAGCAGTGAAGTCAGCTGAGCTTAAGCTGAGAAGTTTTGAAGAGTTGCTAATGGCCTGGTTGCCCTTATACTCAACAAACCTGTTTCCTTTAACAAAAAGGCTGCTGCTAATTTGACCCCTTAGTTACTAAAATTATTATTTTGTTGTTGTTGTTGTTGTTTTTGCTTTTTGGTTTTATGTGATAGTGTCTTTCTGTAGCCCAGGCTGACCTGGAATTCACTATGTCTTAGGGTGGCCTCGAACTCACAGCGATTCTCCTATCTCTGCCTCCCAAGTGCTGGGATTAAAGTCATGCAAACCGCGCCCAGCTAAAATTCTATTGAAAATTTTTGTTTCTCCTTGAGTTAGATGCAGTAGTGTATGTCTCTGTAGGAATTTGTTCATTCTAGTTTTCACTTAAAATCTTGTTTATTTTTGGAAGATTGTAGCAGTAGCCTCTTCTTTTCATTTTGATCTTGGTAATTTGATTCCTCTCAACTTTCTTGGCTAGTCTAGAAAAAGACACACCTACTTTTTCATCTTTTCAAAGAACTTTATGTTTCATTGATTTCAACTTTAGTCTTTATTTTCTTCCTCCTGCTTTGGGTTTAGCTTGCCATTCTTTTTCTAATTTCTTAAGGTGAAATGGTAGGCTGGATGACTTTATACTTCTCACCCTCTTGCTGCTATCTCCCTAGGGCTGGGCAGTGCTAGGGATCGAACCCAGGGCTTTGTGCATGCTAGGCAATCACTCTGCCAAATGAGCTACAACCTCACCTTATTTATTTATTTATTTAATTTATAAGAGGGTGAGAAGTATAAAGTCATCCTTTGCTACATAACAATTTTGAGGCCAGCCTGCGCTATATAGAACCCTGCTTCTAATCCTGCAATAAAAGAATATGTTTGCTGGGCGTGGTGGTACACTCAGCACTCAGAAGGCAGAGGTAGGAGGATCACCATGAGTTCAAGACTACCCTGAGACTACCTAGTGAATTCCAGATCAACTTGGGCTAGAATAAGTCTCTTCCCAAAAAACAAACAAACAAAAAACAGATCAAAACAAACAAAAAAAGAATTTGCTGGTTTATGACCTCCATCAAGAGAATGGTGGCAGGGTCCTTGAAGACTGGCGAAAATTCTGTACTCAGAAATATTAATCATATGTTTTTATGTGGGTCTGTTTTGTAGATTCAAGGTAACATGAGGACAGGGGAGACGACTCAGTGGTTTAAAGAGGCTAGTCTTGACTCAGTTCCTAAGAACTCAAGTAAAGATGGATGAACCAAGTAGCCCATTCATCTAGAATTCATATGCAGTGACGCCCCTACTCTCAAGTAAATAAAACTACTTCTTAAAAAACATGGCTCAGAAAAGTTAAAAAAGAAAAGAAAAGAAAACGTGAATAACCGGGGTCCTTAACTTGCCACTTGCAGCCCGGCGCCCACCGCCGTGGAACTGATGGTTACGGCTGCCGCAAAGAGACTCTGGTAAACGAACAGTAAGTAGCGCTGATGGGTGACCGTGGTGAGAGAGCAGTAGCTGTGGGCGGGCCATGCGTGGAACATGTTGTCAGTTCTTCTCTTGGGTAACTGTGTGGATGTTGAATGCGATTAAAGAAAAATACTGAAACTGAAAAAAAAAAAAGAAAAAAAGAAATGGTAGGCTGGATTTGAACTTTTTTCATATTATCATTCATAGTTATAAATGTCTGAACAGTCCATTCAGTGCAGCCCATAAGTTCTGGTGTATTATCCTTGTGAAAGTATTCTCTAATTGCATGTATGATTTATTTGATTGAGTGATTACCTAGAAGTGTATTGTTTAATTTCCAAGTATCTGTGAATTTCTCAGGGTTGGCTTAGCACACAGCATATATCATTGAGATTGTTCTACTCTATTTTTAAAAAGAATATGTATCTTTCTATTTTGGAGTAGAATATTCTATTCATACTTACTGGTTTTTATAGGTAAGGCAAAAAAAAAAAAAAGATCCAGATAAAATTAGTGGAAGATTCAACATATTTACCTGGTATTATAGTCTGGATTGTAAACCTCCCCCATAGGCCTATGTGCTAAAGATTTTATCCTAGGGCTGGAGAGATGGCTTAGCGGTTAAGCGCTTGCCTGTGAAGCCTAAGGACCCCAGTTCAAGGCTCGGTTCCCCAGGTCCCACGTTAGCCAGATGCACAAGGGGGCACACGTGTCTGGAGTTCGTTTGCAGAGGCTGGAAGCCCTGGCGCACCCATTCTCTCTCTCTCCCTCTATCTGTCTTTCTCTCTGTGTCTGTCGCCCTCAAATAAAAAAATAAAAAAAATAAAAGAGATTTTATCCTAGAGTGGATCTGTGGCAGGGGTAGTGACTTTAAGAGGTCAGGACCTAACGGGCAACAAATCATTAGAGGTACATCATCTAAGGGGGTGTAATAGTCCCAGAATTTTTCTCTTTTGCTCCCTGGCTTGTGATAGAGCAGTTTTACTCTGCCATGTCTATAGTTTATGATGTGCTGCCTTAGCACAGGCCCCTTGACAGCAATATAACCACTTACCCATGGACTGAAACCTACAAAATGGTGAGTCAACATAAACATAACCAACATAAACCTTTTCTCTTGGTAAGTGTATTATGCCAGTAGTTTGTTATAGTAACAGAAAGCTGGACACAGAAATCAGATAAAATAGTAGAATGACTTATAAAATTGATATTCTTTTTATTTTATTTTTAAAAATGTATTTACTCACTCATGTGTGTGGTGGTTTGATTCAGGTGTTCCTCATAAACAGGTGTTCTGAATGCTAGTTTCCCAGCTGATGGAGATTTGGGAACTAACGCCTCCTGGGGGGGCTGTATTGTTGGGTGCAAGTCTATGGATGTTATAGCCAGTTTCCCCTTGCCAGTGTTTGGCACACTCTCCTGTTGCTATTGTCCACCCTCTGCTCATGCCATCATTTCCCTGTCATCATAAGCTTTCCCCTCAAGCCTGTAAGCCAAAATATTTTTCCTACAAGTTGTTCTTGGTTGGGTGATTTTTACCAGCAATGCAAACTTGATTGCAACACAGTGTGTGTGTGTGTGTGTGTGTGTGTGTGTGTGTGTGTCCATGTATCTGTGCTTTAGGATTTCCTGATGCTGCAAATGCATGCTCATTCAACTTTACTTGGGTAGCTGGCAAGCTTTATAAGCAAGCACCTTTAACTGCTGAGCCATGTCCCCAGCCCCTGAGATAGACATTCTTTAACATCAATGGTGTTCATTTTCAGCCATTTCTTATAGTTAAATGTCAGAGAGCCAAAGTCACCTGATTTTTAATTCAGTGGAGTTTTTGTTGTTGTTTGTTTCTTTGTTCTTGACCAGGGTCTTATTACTTAGACCAGACTGCCTTGAATTCGTGGATTATTCTACCTCAGCCTCCCAAGTGTTGGAATGGAAGGCATGTACCATCATGCTGGGCTCTAGTGCTGTGTTCATATCACTGAACTGCGACCCTGTGTTAGGGACAGGCTGTTCTATGAAGGGCATATATGCTGAACTTGTCCAGGCTTAACAAAGAGCATAATGGCTGCTTTCTCATATCACTCCATAAAGATAATGCAACTTTCTTTCAAATGGTAACTCAAAGAACATAGCAGTGTCTGCAATCCAGAATCTATGGCACTCAGCAGGGAAAGACAACTTCAGGTCATATGACATTATTTCAGTTACCTTCTCATTGCTGAGACAAAGCATCCAACCACAAGCAGCTAATGGGAGGGAAGGGTTTATTTCAGTTTGCAGTCTCGAGGGGGAAGCTTCATGATAGCAGGGAAAGCATGGAAGAGCAGAAGCTGGATGTGACATTGTGCCTTAGCTGCTAGAATAATAGCACGATTAAGCTATCTAGTGAACACCCAGGGGGCTGCACTAATAAGCCTCAAGGTGTGCCTCCAGTGACACACCTCTTCAGCAAGACTCCACCTCCCAAAGGCTCCACCAGCAGCGATTGAGATGAGACTTCATCAAACCCATGAGGCTGTGGGGGAAATTTCAAGTCTAAACCACCACAGCCATGTTATTAAGGATGAGCCCAAGAGTGGCTTAGATCACTTCTGGGGACATTTCATTGGCTAAAGCCAGCCAGATCATATGGCCTTACTATCTGTAACCACCTTATTTCCCCTACAATTTAATGTCTTAGCCAGTTACATTGTCTGTGATCCCTCCTCATCTCACATCTATAGATTTGGGTTGCTTTAGTAATTTTTTTAAAAATATTTTTATTTATTTGAGAGTGACAGACAGAGAGGCAGGCAGAGAGAGAGAGAGAGAGAATGGGCAAGCCAGGGCTTCCAGCCACTGCAAATGAACTCCAGATGCATGTGCCCCCTTGTGCATCTGGCTTACGTAGGTCCTGGGAATCGAGCCTCAAACCAGGGTCCTTAGGCCCCACAGGCAAGAGCTTAGCCGCTAAGCCATCTCTCCAGCCCCACTTTAGTAATTTTTAAACTATATCTTAGTAAGTCAAAGTAGATCATCATTAAAGGGCCATATCAGAATAACGCCATGACAGGCTTCAGAGTCACTAGTAGGCCTAAGTTTCTGTTTCCTGGTAAGGGTTTAGCAGTTACTGGAAAAACCACAGACTGCCCAGCACTGCATCTTCCCCTGTAACAGGCTAATCAGAAAGGACCAAGTAGATGTTATACATTCCTGTGGTCATAGATAAGTTTGCTTAATGTTCCCCAGGTGCTATGTAACCAATCAGTTTGTAACATGTATGCTCTTACTAAAGGTCAACCAATCATGTAACTGCCAAGCTGGAATTCCCTTTTTTCCTCAATAAAAGCCTCTCCCAACCACCATTCGTGGATCTTGGACAAACCCACTATGTTGGTGAAGTCTGGAGCCCAAGCTTAAGCCCCAAATAAAGCTCTTTGCGGTTGCATATGTGTCTGGCTCTCATGGAGGTCTCTGGGGACTCCGTGATCTAGGCATAACAATCATGACTGCTTCTTGAACTTACAATATGAAATAAATGGCTTTTTGCAAATATGCAGCCCTTTCATACTTTAGTTAATTTCAGATAAATTCTTAATGAGCCAAACTAGCACATCATAGATTTTCTGAGGATTAGAGTAGGGAACCCAGCTTGTGTTATTCAGCCAAGCCATGGTTTAAGAACAATCCTTGAGCTGCATGCACATGTATAAACAGGAAAACAAAGTCAGCTTGTGTGGTTTGTGTCCTCACCGCCTCTGTAGCTCCGCGTTGGCTGAGGAGCGTGCTCTACCTGAACAGTCCACAGCTCGGCGCTTAGTACAGATAGATGCCCGTCGGTTACCACTCCAGCTTTCCGACACCCTTAAACAAAACCTTTTTTCAACTCTGCTAAGTACAATGGGGAAAACAAAAGCTGAAATAAGCTAAGCCTTGTTTCATTATCACACAGGTGTGCATCACGGTCCTTTGCCTCTGCAAACTAATGCCAAATGCTTGTACCTCTTTTTGCATCTGACTTTACATGAGTAGTAGGGACTCAAAGCTGGGCAACAGGCTTGGCAAACAAGTGCTTTTAACTGCTGATCCATCCTCCAGTCCCCATTGAATTATTTATTATTTTATTACAGGCATGATAACAAGGTCCTGGAATCACAATGCTGGGGAGACAGAAACAGGATCCCCAAGACTTGCTGGCTAATTAATCTAGCTGAATCAATGAGTCTTGAGTTCAATGGGAAGGAGACCCCATCTCCAAAAAATAAGGAGCCAGAGCAAAGGAGGAAGCCAGTTGACATCAATCTCTTGCCTACACATCTACATGCATGCCTGCAAACAGTGTAGTGGTTTGATTCAGTCTCCCTCATATATATATATATGTGTGTGTGTGTGTGTGTGTGTGTGTGTGTGTGTGTGTGTGTTCTGAATGCTAGGTTTCCAGTTGGTGGCAATTTAGGAATTGAATCCTCCTGGAGGCAGTGTATTGCTGGAGTCAGGCTTATGAGTTTTACAGCAAGCTTCCCCTTGTCAGTGTTTGGCACACTTTCCTGCTGCTGTTTTCCACCTGATGTTGGCCAGGAGGTGATATCTACTCTCTGCTCATGCCATTGTTTTCCATTGCCAACAATGGCTTTCTGCAAATATGTAGCCCTTTCAAACCTTAGCTAATTTAGGATAAATTCTTAATGAGTCAAACGAGTCCTTTATAAAGACCCCTCAAGTCTGAATGCCAAAATAAACCCTTTCCTCCCTCAAGCTGCTTTTGGCCAATTGTTGGTCTGCCAGCAACATGAAGCTGACTGCAACAGTAATATTGGTACAACAAGTTGGATACCCACACCCATACAAGCACTGATAGATCTGGGGGAAAAAAAAAGTGAGGGACTGTCCTAACTCAAGTCAAACTTGGCACAAGGACAAGTAGAATGACCTGTCAAACTAGTAAAGGTTAACTTAAAGCAAAGTAACAACTAGCCCTGAGTAAAATACTGGTCAGCTGAGGTTATGACTAGCATCAGATTTGTGCTACACAGGCTTATTTATTAGAGAGACAGGGAGAGAGAGAGAATTGGTGCACCAGGGCCTCACCTACTGAACTCCAGATGCTTGCACCACCTAGTGGTCATATGCAACCTTGCACTTGCCTCATCTTTGTGAGTTTTGGCTAATCTGGGATCTGAAGAGTGGTACATGGGTCCTTTGGCTTTGCAGGCAAGTGCCTTAACCACTAAGCCATCTCTCCAACCCTACACAGGCTTCTTAAGCAGAGTAAAATAAGACCTAATAATGAAGTCACTTGACCAGTTCAGAAAGTATAAGCAGAGCCAAGCATGGTGACTCAAGCTTGTAATCCCAGCACTCAAGAGGCTGAAGCAGGAGGATTGGCACAAGTCTGTGGCCTTCCTGGGCTAAAGAACACAATGCAGGCCAGTCTGTAACACGTGTGAGACTCTGCCTCAAAAGAACAAAACAGCTAGGCAAAGAGTGGTGATGATGAGATGGGGACAGTGGCTGTGGTGGCTAACCACTCTCTGACACAGGAATTCCCTTCTCTGTTGTTCCATCAGGCTGATCCAATAAAAAGAAGTAAAAATTCCAAAAGAGATCACCATGGTAATCAAAGCAGTATGCATTTGTGAATTCAAATATGTAGTGTTTCTTATGCAATGAATCTACCTAATGGAGTGGAACTTTTAGGAGACCTATCCAAATTCACTGTAGATCAGAAAGTAGTTAGGCTTCTCAGGAAGTTAGTTTATTACACTCCTAGCATCCCGCTGGAAACTCAAGCCCTACCTCCACATCAGCTAGTACACATGAAAGGGCTATGGGTAACTTGACTTCATAACCACAGATAACTCACAGGTTGTTTTCTCCATGAAATTATAAGCAGTGGTTTAAAAATGGTTTGAGGGATGGGAAGATGGCTCCACAGTTAAAGTTAAAGCCACCTCCTTACAAAGCCTATTCCAAGTCATCCGTGTAAGCCAGAGGCAAAAATAATGGCACAAATATCTGGCTTTTGTTTGCAGCAGCAGGAGTCTCTGACACTCCCGTACACACACACACACACACACACACACACACACACACACATAACTAAATAAATAAATATTTTAAGTGTTTTTAGACAGATGTCTGTTATATGATAGGTAGTTAAGTTTTCCACACGTGGATCAGCCAGGATTTTATCATAACCAGCCTTCAAGCTTCCAGTGGCGCCAAGATACTCCATCATCACAGTGTAACAGACAGAATTGTCATCCATCCCTGTCTTGAAGATAGACATGTTGGGTATGACCAGCATTCCACTGATCAAGAGTCTGACCATCATCACAAAGGAGGCAGAGACGTCTTCCATGATGACAGAAAGCATGATGGCTGGAGCCACAAATATGATAACAGGACAGTAGCAGAGGTGGACAATAGCAATTATCTCAACACTAATCAGTGACACAAGGACCTGGTCTGATAGGCCCTTTGGACTAAGTTGTCTGGATGTATTCTGAAAAACTGTACTGAGCAGTTTTATAAGCTACCATCTTTCTTTATAAATTTTCAAAAAGCCTACAGTCACAGTTTCATACAAAAAGAATTGCAATTCTAGATGTATTCCATTAGTAACTTGTTACCTCAGGGTTTTATAAAGAGGAAGGGATTTCACACAAAAGAAAGTGCAATCATTTCAGACAGTTTAGGATGGGTATATGTATTGGGTGTACTATAAAGCAAATATTTTATTTTTTTGCAAAGCAAATATTTTACTTATCCTTTTACATTGCAAGAAAATTCTCATTAATGAATCATATTGGTGTGTATAATAGAAAATATCAGCTGAGGGCTAGAGAGATGGCTTAGCAGTTAAGGCGGTTGTCCACAAAGCCTAAGGACCCAAGTTCAATTCCTCAGTACCCATGTAAGCCTCATGCATCTGAAGTTTGTTTGCACAGTGGCTAGAGGCCCTGGAGTGCCTATTCTCCCCCGCCCCAAATAACTGAATTTTAAAATATTCTTAAAAAGAAAACTATCAACTGATAGTTTGAAATGGCAATCTGTATTTTAAGCATTATTTTATTTTATCTATTTAAGGGAGAGACAGAGAAAATGGGTGTGCCAGGGCCTCCAGCTGCTGCAAATGAACTCCAGATGTGCCACCTTGTAATCTGGTTTACATGGGTCTTGCAATTAAAGCTGGGTCCTTTGGCTTTGCTGGCAAGTGACTTAACAGCTAAGCCATCTCTCCAGCCCCAAAAGGTATTTTCAGCTCATAGTTTATTTTTAATATTTTTTATTTCTTAAATATTCTTATTTATTTGGGAGAAAGAAAGAGACACAGAGAAAGAGGCAGATGAGAAAGTATGGGTACACCAGGGCTTTCTGCCACTGCAAATGAACTCCAGACACATGCACCACTTTGTGCATCAGGCTTTATGTGGGTACTAGGGAACTAACTGAACCAGAGCCACAAGGCCTTGCAGAAAAGTGCCTTTAACTCTGACCTATCTCTCAAGGCTCCTGTATTTTGTTAAAAAATTAAAATATGGGCTGGAGAGATGGCTTAGCGGTTAAGCGCTTGCCTGTGAAGCCTAAGCACCCCTGTTCAAGGTTCGGTTCCCCAGGTCCCACGTTAGCCAGATGCACAAGGGGGCGCACGCGTCTGGAGTTCGTTTGCAGAGGCTGGAAGCCCTGGCGCGCCCATTCTCTCTCTCTCCCTCTATCTGTCTTTCTCTCTGTGTCTGTCGCTCTCAAATAAATAAATAAATAAATTTTTTAAAAAATTAAAATATATAACTTTTCAGTGATTCCCTTTGTTTGTGAAAGCTTCTTGGTTATATTTGAGGATAGGCCATGTTTTGAAACTTAGGATATAAGTTTAAACTCAGCCACATGTTCTTTGGAGTTTTAACCTAATTGAAAATACATCATAAGCCAGGTGTGGTGGTGCACACCTTTAGTTCCAGCATTCAGGAGGGTGAGGTTGGAGGATCTCTCTGAGTTCAAGGCCAGCCTGGGCTAAAGTGAGACCCTACCTCTAAAAGAGAAGAAAGGAAGGAAGGGAGGGAGGGAGGGAGGGAGGGAGGGAGGGAGGAGGGAGGGAGGGAGGGAAAATACATCGTACTATTTCATCCTAAAATTTTTAGAATTTTTTTCATTAAATCATATTTGATGTGTGACTGATCAGTCAGGAAGTTAAATCTCTGAGACATGTATATTTTTATTACAATGTTGAAGAATCTCATTTTTGTAGAGGAACAAAAATGTCAAGCCATCGTCAGATTAAATTTCTTTTTTTTTTTTTTAGTATTTATTTATTTATTTGAGAGCAACAGACACAGAGAGAAAGACAGATAGAGGGAGAGAGAGAGAGAATGGGTGCGCCAGGGCTTCCAGCTCTGCAAACGAACTCCAGACGCGTGCGCCCCCTTGTGCATCTGGCTAACGTGGGACCTGGGGAACCGAGTCTCGAACCGGGGTCCTTAGGCTTCACAGGCGAGCGCTTAACCGCTAAACCATCTCTCCAGCCCAGATTAAATTTCTTTAAAGGAAAAGATTTATGAATCATATATAGATTGCCTTAAATTTTGGAAATTTGAACATTTTAAAGTATCCAGGACATGTGTACAAAGACACACTATATTGTGGAGATTGTACCGTTTGCTTTTTGAGTATGTACACATTTGGAAAGAATTTAATGTTTTCTGTTTAAAAATTTTAAATCTTGTTCAACAAAATTTTCACCTATGAAGATATTTTCCCTTTCACCGTAGAATTGTTTCTAAAACTTCATTCCTTAAAAAAATTAGGTCCTTTTTTCAGAATCACAGCATTTTTACTGGATTCCTTTTTAATACAGTACGCTATAAAGAAAAAAACGCCCTCAGATTTCTCGGGATGGGAAGGTGGACGGTCCCTGGGCACCAAAAGCCTCCCGGGGCGCGGGCGCGGGCGCGGGCGGCGGCGCGCACGTCTCCGCGGCCGCGCGGCGGGCGGCGGGGGCGGCTGCCGGGCCGAGTCGGCGGCGCGCGGGGCTCCCTCCTTCCGGCGCCGCAGCCGCCAGCTCCCTGCGCCCCGCGGCCCGCCGCTGGCGGCGCGGAGCCCTGGGGCGGGGCGGGGCGGGGCGGGGCCGGCCTCCCGCGCTCCCGGGACGCCCGGCCCGGCGAGGCCCGCGCACCGTGTCCGAGGCCGCGGAGGGGCCCGGCGAAGGCCGGCTCCACGGAGGGTGAGCTCGGGGCCCGGGGTCGCGGGCTGGCCGGAGCGGAGAAGGCAACCAGTCTGCCAGGGCGAGCAGCGCCCGGTGTGCTTCGGCGACTCACGGACCTGCCTGGTCGCGACATCCCTTAATTATGCAGCGAGGCAGCGTGCTCGCGCGGGGCGCGGGGGTGCGCGGACCGCGGGGGACGGGCTCCCCTGAGCCGGGCGGGGCGGGGCGCGGGGCTGGGGCGCTGCGGGCGAGCCGCGGAGAAACCTGGGCATCCTTCCCCAGCGAGGGCGGGGGCGCCGCGCAGACCCAGGCCCGCGCTCCGGCTCCGGCTCCGGCTCCGGCTCCGGCGCGCCCTCGGCCCCCGACTGTCTCTGCGGAGAGGCCTGTCAGAAGTTGGAGGTTCACACTTTCATGTCTGCACTTCTGGTTGTGACGACGAAGCAGGTTTTCCAAAAGCTGTCGGGATTTGTTCTGCAAGTCGGTCCAAGGCAGGAAAGGGCTGGGCAGTGGCTACAGAGCCGCGCAGCCAGGACTGTCATAAAGATTTATTTGTCTCAAACACCCAGACTGAGGCTCTGGGCCGTGATGAGTTGGGTTGTTGCATGGGTCAGTTTGAATTGCCGGAGTGTGAAATGTCTCAGTTTCGCTTTGGTTTGCTGATCACCAGACCTACTTCATCATTCTAGGTGACTGGGTTAAAAAGGAAAAGCACAAATAGCTTTCTACCTTTTTCCCAGGATAACTAGGACACAGTCCAGCCTGATTCAGAATCGGTATTTCAAGATGGAAAGAAAAATCTTCTGATTTTTGCCCTTGACCCTGACGAATAGAATCTTAAATACCTGAGATTCTCTTCTTCCCTGAAATGAAAATTAAGGTTCTTACAAAGCTGAACAAAGAACAGAAAAAATTTGTAAATATTCTGGGCCATTTGCAGTTATATTTAGATCAGTTTCCCAAAGCTTAGGGAGATTATACAATAAAAAGGTGGGAGAGAGCCAGGCATACATTGGGAGAGAGACATATGCAAGACCTTAGAGATTGCAGAACCAGGGGAGAATGTTTTCTTCCCATACACATCTGGGAAAAAAAAAAAAAAAAGGCAGATGAGGTTTGATAAGATTAATCGTTCTAACTGTGTAACATGAAATTGCCTTCAATTTTAACATTACGTTAGCATTGAGTTCTTAGAATAGAGGCAATTGTAGATTTATTTTGCTGGTCACTCTGTCAAATCTGTAATCTCTATCAATTCCATGAATTTAGCTTCTTTCCAGCTATCATTCATCAGATGTCATTTGTCTAGAACCTACCATGTGCTGAAGGTTAAGGAATACTAAACCAAGAGAACAGCTTCCACTGGAATTATTAATTATCAATCCTACATAGAAATCATTTATCCAGTATAAGAGTAGGATTGGATTCTTTTCTCTATAAAACAATATCAATAGTAATTTTATTTTTTGTACTCTGTTACATGGAATGCTTGTAAATAAGTAGCTTTTGGGGGTACATTTGCAATATTTACTCATTTACCGAGAAATCTAAATATTGTCTGCTTCGGGGGACCTTTTTTACAAAATATGCTTGAATAATCAAAATGGCAATTTCCTACATACAGACTAAGCTGTGTTAAGAAAGTTGACCTGATAACTTTCAGTGAGGTTTCTTTCTTTGTTTTGTTGGGATGGGGTCTCATGTGGCCCCATCTTACCACAAACCTGCTATTGAGTTGAGGATGACCTTTAACTTTTATTATTTTTAATTGTCCTACAGTGACAAGTGGAACCAGTAATCTCAATATAATATGGCGATGTGACACTGCCCTCCAGCTCTCCAGGCCACGGAAGGTAAGTGATGAAGAAATGAGTTCACCAGGTATTTGGAATCATGCTACTTAGTATTCTTACTACTTTCCTGCTTGTAGAGAGAATTTAGGGACCTCAGTTTTCTGAATACAAGCACATACACCTACACTGAAGTGTTTCCTTAACAAGCAGTGGCTGCAGGAGAGTTGGTTCCCAGTAAGACCTGTACTTGGCTGTGCTCTGTGTGTTCTTCCAGTTACTCATGATCACCTGTCTTGACCACAGTTGTATTCCTCACTTGAGTTAGCGTGTGTTTTCATTCTGCTGACCAAGGATGACCCAACCTTCTAAGGCAGTAAATTGGAGTGACTGCAGCAGAGAAGGCAAAGGAAATTTCTGAACTTAGCCTGAGAGAAATATATGAATTTAAAAATCTCAGTGATGTGATATCAAACTGTATGTTATAAATTCAAATACCATACTGTGCTTTATTAAGTTGTAATGTAAGAACATTGTGATACATTGTAATTCAAAATCAAAAGTGTGACAGGGTTGATGGTAGCTCTTTCTCCCCTGATGTCTTTGCAAGGATTGCCAGTGCCCAATTGTTGTGCCAAGTTGTTTCTTGTGAAGTTTCCTTTAGTGTGCCTCAATGTGCTTTCACAGTTGAACATTGTACCTGTGGTGCCCTGAATACATATGTCATGAGGTGAGGACCAGGATTTCCACCTCAGCAGAGCTCCTGTGACCCCTGCCTTCCCCTTGTGCACCAAGGACACTGGCTTCCTTGCAGCTTTCAGAATTCTAGGACCTGGACCATGACCTGGGACGCCAGGGTTCTGTGAGGTTTCCTTCCTTCCTCTTTCTACTTTTTGCATTGTTGCACTAGTAGGTATATTATTGTCAGCTGAGTAAAATAAGCATCTCTTTTTTAAAATGCAGGGGAGAAAGGAATTGCATCAAAAGATGATAGTAATATTGTAGCTGTAATCAGTAATTACAAACATTAAGACATGTACTGGTTTTCTGTTGTTTGAGAAAGATAGAGATTTAGGCTTCTTGTAAATTCTATTATGTTTTTTTCCTGACCCTCCTTTCCCCATGGTTAACCTCCAGTTTGCCTGTGGGTTTTCACAGATCCCAACCCTTTGATTTGTTATCAGAGGCTTACATCTTGACATGTAAGAGCCCCATTTAATGACTGAATGCAGGAAATCTCTGAAGGTGGATATGCCAGCTCCTGGAGGCCGGGACTCAGTGTGCAACACAGCACACAATGACTGGGTGGTACGGACACACAGCTCTACCACCACTTTACCTGCTAGTGGCATTTTGGGAGTTTCAGTGGCTCTTTGAACAAAGGCAAATCAATTACAGAAAATGTTGGTTTTTTTTAAAGGTCCTTTATCACCCGGTTGTGGTGAAATCAATATCTTTTTGCTGAACCCTGAAGTCAGGACTGTGGCTCAGCCCCCAGTCCCAGTGCAGAGGGACATAGTGAGCCTAGACTCTGACATCCTGCAATGGTGGCAGTCCTCAAGGAGAAGATGCATACTTGTAGACACAGTATAGAAAATGGAGCAGGCTTAGAGGAGTGGGATAAGAGAATTTGGAATGCCTTTTCTTTCTTGTTTTGAAAGTGGGGCACATGGTCATGGTTTTTTTCCCTCAAGGTCAGACAAATCGGATTTCTACATAGTCCAGCCAGCCATAGATGGGAGAGCTGGAAAAGAGTGAAACAGGGCCAGTGGTGGAAGGCCTTCTATTCTAATCAAACCTCTTTCATCCTTTCATTCAACACACATGCACTTCAGAGCATCAATAGACTCCACTGGCTATATGTGCTTTGCTGCTGATCCTCCTTCTGGAAACGGAAGGAGGTGGAGGGAGCTTAGCTATTATGCTGGAATGTACCTAGAATCCCATTTTGCCATCCCTACGGAATTCATGTGAGCATTAAAGTTTGAGAAGGGCAGGGTTTGAACCAAAGTTCCCTGTCTTGGCTACTTATGAGAATCTTATGGGGAGCCTTTGAAACCTGCAAAGGTGCCACTTGTGTTGTTGGGACCCAGGGCACTACTGTTTCTCAAATACCCTGTGGTGATTCTGGCACACAGCCAAGGCTGGCAACCATTAACCTCAATAAAAAAAATCAGTCATTAGGTAAGTGTTGAGATTCAGAGAGCACGGAATCTCAAAGGAAGCCACACGATGGTTAGCTGCACATACCCCTCTTCATAATTCATCAGAGCCTGATATTTCTGATACTGTGAGTCTTCCTAGCTGGCTGGTTTGTGGGGATGTGAAGTGCTTTGCTTGTGCCTGACTCAAATTCTCCTATCTCCGCAAATGGAAACGGATAATTGCCAAGTGGACATTTACTCTTTGGAACTTTAATCCTTCTGCCAGAAAACTTTAAATCAAAATTTAAAATCAGACCATCCCCTCTGCCCCTTTTCTCTAAGACACTTATCAGTGGCAAGGAGAAGACTGGATTCCGTAATAGCTCACTTAGGGACTCTGTTGTCTAACCCCCATTTATGCCTTAAAACATAGGCCTTTCTTTTCCTCCAGTCACCACAGACCTGTTCTCTCACTGGAACCTAACCCCTCACCTCTTTAGGCAACTGCTCTCTCTGACTTCTCAGCCCAAGTCATGGCCCCTTGTGTTTTCTTCTCACAGTCCCATACCACTATGCAGCACTGCCCTGATTCCCGAGTTTGTTAGATTTCAGGTTCTGTAAGAACAAGAGCTGGTGTGTGTGTGTGTGTTTGCTATGAGACTATTGTATCTGACACCTATTATATTGAATAAATGAATATCCCATTCCTCGGTAAATTTGAGAGGTAATTGTATTTTGATTATTTCAAATTAGTCTGTAAACTTACTTGCATATAAATACCTGCTCACATTTGAGAGTCATTTGTTATAAAGTGCAAAAATACATTTCTGAGGAAAATGGGTATTTTGAAAAAGTATCAGGCTGTAGTTTCATTGATTTTGTCTGGTTTCTAAACTGCTTACCAAGTTACCTTGACTTACAGCTTTTTCACTTGTGTGTGTATAATGAATTTGCTCACTGTAGGCCATGGGGTTGGCAAATGCTTAAATTTTGTGTGGGTTGGTGTTTCCATCCTCATCCTTACCATTGTAGTGTGACTCTCTGCAGAGCAGCTACGGGTGGTGAAATCTTTCCTTTCTTGTACACCTGAGTTAAATCACCTCTCTAGTCTGCCGTGCCATTATCTGGCAGGAATAACATGCTGCTGTTGCTTCTGTCTGACGTTTTCTGTCTGATGCAGTGAAGGTGCAGTGACCAGATGAGGGGAGGCAGGGACTGCAAACATCCCTATGACCGTTTGTTTCCTTTGAAGGAAACTCGGGTACTTACAGCACAACTCTCAAAGCAGAGGAGAGGTAAAGGGGTGTTTTAATATTCTCTGTGATTTATGCTTTGATGATTTGATCATTTTTTTACAAACTAAACTAAGGAAGACAGACATGTATTTGCTGAATATTCCAACACATGACTCTACCAGTTCACCAGTTTTTCCTAGGTGGAAAAGTACTTGCCACCCCATCCCTTACTATATAAAGTGGTAGAGAAACTAATTAGTAATAGTGAGGTACAAAAACATTAAAAACAGTAGCTAGAAGCCAGGCATGGTGGCACACGCCTTTAATCCCAGCACTCGGGAGGCAGAGGTAGGAGGATTGCTGTGAGTTTGAGGCCACCCTGAGACTCCATAGTGAATTCCAGGTCAGCCTGAGCTAGAGTGAGACCCTACCTTAAAAACCAAAAGAAAAAACAAAAACAAAACAGTAGCTAGAACAACAAGGGCATGTATATGGATGACACTCTAGCATTTTATTGGTTTTTATTCTGAGAAGGCTATATGCTACAGCAACAGTTTTTTTTTCCTAATACAAACATGACTAAAGTAAAAATGATCACTCCTCATCTTCCCAAGATGATTTTCTTATGTGGTATAGATGAGTGTGTGTGTGTTGCATATGTGTATAGTCACATTCACGTCATGTAATCTGGGAGTGGAGCTTGGGGCGGTGGAGAGGAGAAGAGTTGAGTGGCTGGATGGGCCTGGCAAGGCCATTGGAGTGGAGATGTCAGCCAGGTGGCAGCAAATGACATTGCAGCCTCCTCATAAAGTCAAGAAACCTGAAGTGGAAGACAGCAGGGACCAGCTGAGCAGCTGCTGGAGGAGAACACAAATGGGACCAGCTCCAGCTCTGGTTCAACTCCAGACACCCTGCATAGCCTCCCTTTCCCCAACCACCATTGCCAGGAACCACTGCAGAACTCATCCACCCACCCCCCAGCCACACAGCATCGATCAAAACACCAGATCCAGTGACTCAAACCGCCTAACTGAATCCATAGTGTGACAAAGAGGGACTGAGGTGAGCACTCAGCATAGGTGAGATTGGAAGCCATCCCAAAAGGTAACAGGGCCTCTGACACAAAGCCAAGTATGTAGGCCTGTGCTGGAAGTGTTAATCTCACCTTCCATATCAGGGCAGGTTATGTGTCAGATTTGATTGATGTATTCTTGGTCTGCTTTACCAGTCTCAGATAAGCTGTATTTTGGTGTTGAATATTGTTGCTGTTGACATTTCATGATTTTTAGGGCCTTTTTCTTTTTCTTCTGTCATTATTGGGGGCAGAGTCTGACTCAGCCCCAGGCTGCTCTGGAACCCATTTCAGACCAGAAATCTCAGCTTCCCTATTGACAGGATTAAGGATGTGGGACAACACACACCTTTAGAGACTTTGTCTTTATTAGATTATCTGTTTAGTTTAATCCCCACTCTTACATAAATCCTCTGTGCTGGTTTTGATTGTGTGTATTACTCAGTAGAATTTTAGAATTTTCCAGTCGTTTGCTTTACCTAGCCTACTAGAATACTTGCATAGCAGGCAAACTCAACACCTAGGACCACTTCTGCTGTTACTCCAGGAGTAATATACAATCCTCACCTGGCACCTTAAACTACTCTGAAGATACATAAAGTCAGAGTTACATGTCTGAGAATACTACTGATAATTAGAAAACTTGATTATCAAATTAACTCAAGATGCAAAACTCTACATTATAATATAAGAAACACAAAAAATCAAAACAATACAATTCCACCAAAAGTAAGTCCATCAGAAATGACCTCCAGTAAAACTGACTTAGATGAAATGCCAAACAAATAATCCAAAAAGGATTATATTTATGTGCAAAGACATCAAGGAATCAAAGAAGGAAACAGGGCTGGAGAGATGGCTTAGCGGTTAAGCACTTGCCTTGAAGCCTAAGGACCCCGGTTCGAGGCTCGGTTCCCCAGGTCCCACGTTAACCAGATGCACAAGGGGGCGCACGCGTCTGGAGTTCGTTTGCAGAGGCTGGAAGCCCTGGCACGCCCATTCTCTCTCTCCCTCTGTCTGTCTTTCTCTCTGTGTCTGTCACTCTCAAATAAATAATTTTTTTTTTTAAAAAAAGAAGGAAACAAATTCTTGAGGGAATCCCAAGAGAACACAGGAAACACACTTAATGAAATAATGAGGTAAATACAAGGAAATAGAAATAATGAAAAACTATCAATCAGAAATACTAGAAATGCAAAAAACTCTTGCAGAAAGTCTTACCAGTAGAATGGATCAAGGAGAGGACAGAATATCTAAACTAGAAGACCAGGTGGAAGATACAATACAATCCAGCAAAGAGAAAGACAAACTAATAGGAAAGCATGAATGGGAATTTCAAAACATTTAGGACACTGAAGAGATACAACATAAGAATTCAGGGTATAGTAGAAGGAGAAGAATTTCACTCCATAGGCATAGTAGGGTTTTCAACCAAGCCATAGAATAAAATTTCCTTCAAATAGGTAAAGAGATGCCAGTACAGTTACAGGAAGCCTTTAGAATCCCAAACAGACAAAATCAGGAAAGAACCTCCCACCACCATATTATAATTAAACTACAAAACCAAATAAAATATGTTGAAAGCAGTTAGAAAGAAAAATCAAGTCACATATAAAGGCAAGCCCATCAGGATAACAGCATATTACTCAACACAAACTTTAAAAGTCAGAAGAGCTTAGAATGATGTATTCCAAGTTCTGGAAGATAACTGTCAACCAAGATTATCTAGCAAAGCTATCTATCCAAATTGAGGAATAAGGATATCCCACAACAAAAACGGGTTAAAGGAATATATGATCACTAAAGGAACTCTACAGAAAATATTTGAAAGGATCTTTCATGCTGAAGAGAACAAAAACACACGCATAAGGAAACAGTAAAAAATAAATCAAGCTCAAATAATACTTAATACAAGAGAGTAAAGGAAAAACAGGAAGAACTACAACACCAGAAGAATGGCAAGAAAAATGCATACCTTTCAATAACTTTTTTTTTTTTTGAGGCAAGTCCAAAAGGTTGGCCTTTTTTTGGAGAGTAAGAGAGACTTGGTGTGCTAGGCCCTCAACATATTGCTGTCAAACTCCAGACATATATGCCATCTTGTGTATATATGTACACTTGTGCACTTGCATCAGCTTGTGTGTGTGGCTTATGCAGGACATGGGGAATAAAACATGGTCCATAGGCTTCACAGGCAAGCACCTTAACTGCTAAGCCATATCTCCAGCCCCCTCAATAATATCTCTTAATATCATTGGCTACATCATGGAATCTTATTAACAAATAAGAACAGATACAAATTCTCCAACTCCATCGTTTCTTTTTCTTAATTGAAAACTTCCATAACTATAGGTAATAAACCATGGTAATTACCTCACCATATTCCACTTTCCCCTTTAAAGCACCATTCTTCATCATGCCCCTCCCCCCCCTCAGTCAGTCTCTCTGTTATTTTGATGTCATCATCTTTTCCTCCTATTATGATGGTCTTGTGTAGGTAGTGTCAAACTTTGTGGGATCATGGATACCCAAGCCATTTCATGTCTGGAAGAGCACACTGTAAGGAGTCCTACCCTTCCTTCAGCTCTTAAATTATTTTTGCCACCTCTTCTGCAATAGACCCTGAGCCTTGGAAGATGTGATAAAGATATTTCCTGAGCAATTGCCTATGCCAGTATGTTGAAGGGTTTCCCCTACTTTTTCCTCTAGCAGTTTCAAAGTTTCGGGTCTGATATTAAAGTCTTTGATCTATTTGGATTTAATTCTTGTCCATGGAGAGAGAGAAATGATCTATTTTCATCCTTCCACAGATACATACCCAGTTTTTCCAGCACTATTTGTTGAAGAGGCTGTCTTTTCTCCAATAGGTATTTATGGAATTTTTCTCAAATATCAGGTGGCTAAGCTGAGCGTAGTGGCACACACCTTTAGTCTCAGCACTTGGGAGGCAGAGGTAGGAGGATCACCATGAGTTCAAGAAAACCCTAAGACTCCATAGTGAATTCCAGGTCAGCTTGGGCTAGAGTGAGACCCTACCTCGAAAAACCAAAAAAAAAAAAAAAAAAAAAAAAAAAAAATCAGGTGGCTGTAGCTTCCTGGACTTATATCTGGGTCCTATATTCTATTGATCTACATGTCTGTCTTTGTGCCAATACCATACTGTTTTTGTTATTGTGGCTTTGTAATATAGCTTAAAATCAAGTATAGTGATACCACCAGCCTTATTTTTGTTACTAAAAATTGTTTTAGATAGTCAAAGGGTTTTTGTGGTTCCAAATGAATTTTAGGATTTTTTTTTTTTTTTTTGCGTGAAGAATGCCGTTGGAATTTTAATGGGGCCATTAAATGTTTAGATTGCTTTTGGTAAAATTGACATTTTCACAATATTAATTATTCCAATCCAAGAACATAGGATGTTTTTCCATTTCCTAGTGTCTTCTCCAATTTCTGTCTTGAGTGTTAAATTTTTCATTGTTGATATCCTTCACTTCCTTGGTAAGGTTTATTCCAAGATACTTTATTTTACTTTTTTAGTGCAATTGTGAATAGAAGTGATTTCCTGATTTCATCCTCAGCGTGTTTGTTGTTAACATATTGGAAAGCTATTGACTTTTGTTTGTTTATTTTCTGTCCTGCTACATTGCTATACGAGTTTATCATCTTTAATAGTTTGCTGGTAGAATCTTTAGGGTCCTTGATATACAGAATCATATCATCTGCAAATAGTGATAATTTGATCTCTTCCTTTCCAATCTGTATCCCTTTTATGTATGTCTCTTGCCTTATTGCTATGGCTAAGACTTCCAGTACTATATTAAGTAAAAATAGGGATAGTGGGCACCCTTATCTTATTCCTAATGCTAGTGGAAAAGCTTCAAGCTCTTCTCTATTTAGTATTATGTTGACTGTTGACTGTAGGTTTGTCATAAATAGCCTTTATTATGTTGAGATATATTCCTCCTATTCCGTTTCTGTAGGACTTTTCATGAAGGGATGTTGGATTTTGTCAAATGATTTTTCTGTATCTAATGAGGTAATCATGTGATTTTGCCCTTCAGTACATTTATATAGTGCATTACATTTATCAATTTGTGTATGTTTAACCATTCCTACATTTATGGGGTAAAGCCTACTTGGTCGGAGTGAATGATCTTTCTGATAATATTCTTGTATTCTGTTTGCTCATATTTTGGTAAGAATTTTTGCATCCATGTTCCTGAGGGAGATTGGTCTGTAATTTTTCTATTTTTATTCTGTCTTTATCTGGTTTGGGTATCAGGATGATGCTGGCTTCATAGGAGTTTAGTAGAATTCCTTCCTTTTCTATCTTATGGAAAAGTTTAAGAAGCATTGGTGTTAGTTCTTCCATGATGGTCTGGTAAAATTCACCAGTGAATCCATCTGGGCCTGGACTATTTTAGTTGGGAGATTTTCTTTTTATAGTTGCTTGGCTCTCCCTACTTGGTATAGATCTATTTAAGTGTTTAATCTCATCTTGATTTAATTTTGATAGGTCATATAAATCAAGGAAATTACCCATTTCTTTCATATTTTCAAACTTAGTGGAGTGTGTGTTCTTAAAGTATGTCCCTATGATTTTTTGAATTTCTCTGGTATCTGTTGTGATGGTGCCTTTTTCATCTCTTAATTTTATTAATTTGTGTCTCCTCTCTTTCTTTTGGTTGGATTTGCTAAGGGTTTATCAGTCTTGTATATCCTTTCAAAGAAGCAACTCTTTGTTTCATTGATTCTTTGGATTGTTTTTTTTTTTTTTTGTGGTTTCTATTTCATTAAGTTCTGCCCTAGTCTTTATTAGTTCTTCCCATCTACTGATTTTTGGTTTGCCTTGTTGTTCTTTTTTAAAGGCCTTAAGGTAAAGCATTAAGTTGTTTACTTGCAACCTTTCTCATTTCTTTTTTTTTTTTTCAAATTTTTGGTTTTTCGAGGAAGGGTCTCACTCTAGTCCAGGTTGACATGGAATTCACTCTGTAGTCTCAGGGTGGCCTCAAACTCACGGCAATCCTCCTACCTCTGCCTCCCGAGTGCTGGGATTAAAGGTGTGCACCACCACTCCCAGCTTCTAATTTCTTAATAGGAGCACTTAAAGCTATAAATATTCCTCTTAAGGCTACCTTCATTTTGTCCCAAAGGTTTTAGTATGTTTTGTTCTAATTATCATTTGAATCTGAATTTTTTGATTTCCTTCTTGATTTCTTCATTGACCTGTTCATCATGTATTAGTATATTGTTTAGTTTCCATGATTTTATGTATGCCCTATAGTTTTTCTTGCTATTTACTTATAGTTTAATCCCCTTGTGATTAGATAGAGTGAAAGGAATTATTTCAGTTTTCATGTATTTGTTAAGATTATTTTTATGTCCAAATAGATGGTGTATTTTAGAGAATGTTCCATGTGCTGTTGAAAAGAATGTATTTTCTGTAGCATTTAGATAAAATTATCTGTAGATATGTTTGGTCCATTTGTTCTATGACCTCATTTAAGGCAGATGTATCTCTGTTGATTTTTTTGTGGGGATGACTGGTCAATTGATGAGAGTGGGTGTTGAAGTCAACCACTATAATTGTGTTTGGTGTTATCTGTGACCTTAATTCTAGTAGTGTTTGTTTGATGAACTTGGGAGCCCCCATGTTAGGTGCATATGTTTAGGATTGTAATGCCCTCATGTTGGAGTGTTCCTTTAATGAATATAAAGTTACTTTTCTTATCTTTCCTAACATTGGTTTGAAGTCTACCCTGTTAGATAGTAGTATAGAGTGACACCTGCTTGTTTTCTAGGCCTGTTTACTTGAAATATCATTTTCCAACCTTTCACTCTAAGATTATGTGCATCTTTTGTGCGACAGTAAGTTTCTTGGAGGCAATAAATAGAATGTCCCTGCTTTTTAATCTAGTCTGTAAACCTGTCTTTTGGTTGGGGCATTGAGGCCATTTATATTGAGTTATTATTGAAAGATGTGTATTTATTCTTGCCATTCTTCTTGTTTTGTAGTTCTTCCAGTTTTACCTTTGCTCACTTGTGTTAAGTAGTATTTAAGTATGGTTTGCTTTTTCCAGGTTCCTTATGTGTGTGCTTTTCTTTCTCTTTAGCATGGAAGATCCTGTAAAGTATATTCTGTGGAGCTGGTTTAGTGTTCATATATTCCTTTAGCCTGCTCTTGTGATGGAATGTCCTAAATTCTTATGTTTCATCTCTTCATAGTGTCCCAAATATCTTGAAATTCCCATTCATGTTAGAATGTATTACATCTGCCACCTGGTTTTCCAGTTTAGATATTCTGTCGTCTCCATGATCCATTCCACTGGTAAGACTTTGTCTACAGAGTTTTCTACTTGACTTACTCTGTTTTTCATTTCCAGTTTTCTGATTGATATTTTTTCCATTATTTCTCTTTCTTTACTCATGTCTTGTATTGACTTCCTTATCTTATTAAGTTGATTTCCTATATTCTCTTGGGATTTCTCCAAGAGGTTGTTTTTGTGTTTGATTCCTTTGATTTCTTCTTTGATTTCCTTGACTATAGATATAATCAAATTGTCAGGCATTTCATATAAAGCAATATTACTGGAGGTCATTTCTGATGGATTTATAATTTTTGGTGGAATTGTATTATTTGAGTTTTTTGTGTTTCTTATAATGTAGAGATTTTTGTGTCTTGAGTTAATTTGATGCTTGGGTTTTCTAATTATCTACGGTGTTCCTAGCTGGGTAAATCTGACTTTATGTATCTTCAGTGTAGGAGCTTAAGGAGCCAAGTGTAGCTCTTATACTCCAAGAGAAACAGCATAAGTGACCCTAGGTGTTGGGTTTGCGTGCTCTTCAAGTACTGCAGTAGGCTGGGTGGAGCAAATTACTGGCAAATTCTAAATTCAACTGAGCAATATATACATTCAATCAAAACCAGCACAGGGCATTTATATAAGAGTGGGGATTAGCTGGGCGTGGTGGTGCACGCCTTTAATCCCAGCACTCGGGAGGCAGAGGTAGGAGGATCGCCATGAGTTCGAGGCCACCCTGAGACTACATAGTGAATTCCAGGTCAGCCTGGGCCAGAGTGAGACCCTACCTCGAAAAATCAAAAAACAAAGAGTGGGGATTAAACTGAACAGGTAATGTAATAAAGCCAAAGTTCCTTAGGGTGTGTGTTGCCCCACACCCTTAATCCTGTCAACTAGGAGGTTGAGATTTCTGGTCTGAAGTGGGTTCCAAGTCAGCATTGGGCCAGCCAGACTTTGCCCCCAGTAGTGACAGAAGAAAATGACAAAGGCCATAGTATCAGGAAACACCAAAGGCAAAAATAGTCAACACCAAATACAACTTATTTGAGAATGGTAAAGCCAAACAAGAATATATCATTCCAGCTGGGCATGGTGGCATATGCCTTTAATGCCAGCACTCGGGAGGCAGAGATAGAAGGATCACCATGAGTTCAAGGCCACTCTGAGAATACAGAGTAAATTCCAGGTCAGCCTAGACTAGAGTGAAACCCTACCTCAAAAAACAAAAAACATGGGGCTGGAGAGCTGGCCTACTAGTTAAGCGCTTGCCTGTGAAGCCTAAGGATCCCGGTTCGAGGCTCAATTCTTCAGGACCCACATTAGCCAGATGCACAAGGGGGCACACACATCTGGAGTTCGTTTGCAGTGGCTGGAGGCCTGGCTCTCCCATTCTCTCTCTCCCTCTATCTGTCTTTCTCTCTGTGTCGCTCTCAAATAAATAAAAATGAACAAATTTTTTTAATAAGCATATATATATATATATATATATATATATATATATATATATATATATATATAATATATATGTCATTCAAATGTAATACATAACCTTTCCTGACATGGAAAGAAAAATTATCACTTCTAGTGCAGGCCTACGCATCTGGCTTTGTGTACATAGGCCCTTTTACCTCTTGGGATGGCTTCTAATCTCACCAATGCTGAGTTGCATTTTGATTGCTCTGTGCCAGGTGGCAGGAGGTGAATGAGTTTGGAGGTTCACAGCCCTGATGGTTGGGGTAGGAGGCTATGCAGGGTGATTGGAGTTGTAGTGGAGCCACTCAGATGATCCTTGCTGTCTGCTCCTTCAGGTTTCTTGACTTTGCCTCCAACTTTTTTTTTTAGGTACTAAATTATATATATATGGAGAGAGAGAGAGAGAGAGAGAGAGAGAGAGTGAGTTTGGTTTTCGGCAATTGGTTTGCCTTTTAGTAATGTTTTATTTCAAATTTTACAGGTTTTGGACTCTAGCATGACTTCCTAAGTCCTTATTCAGCATATTTAAAGTTGAGTGTTTATTCAAGTGCGTATGCATGCTGTGAGTTATAAAATATAGTCTGACTTTCATATGGTACTGAAGTCCTCGGGGTGTTTGGGTATTTTCTTGGCATCAGTCTCATGTGGTGGCTAGAAGGTGACCTCCCACTTTTAAAAGTTTGGAAACTTTGGGCAGGGATGGCAAGGTGCCTCCTAAAGTAGTGTTTAGCTGTCCTGACTTTTCCTAGCTAATCACTTGGTTCATGTAGTCCTGAAGTAAGCACTGACTGTTAGCTCCCTATATTCCTGGGTTTGTGTCTCAGTTACTTTACTCATTGTTGTGATCAAATGCCCAACAAGAAACAACTTCAGCAGGAAAGAGTTGTTTTGGCTCCCTCTGAGGCTATTATCCATCCTAATGGGAAAGGTACAGTGACAGGCGTGTGAGGCAGCTGGTCATATTCAGTCCGCAGTGAGAAAGCAGATAGAATTGCATGCCAGTGCGCAGCCAGCGCACTCCTTTTTATATAATCCAGGAGCCCAGTCCTTGAGGTGCTGCGACACACACTTAGGTGGGCCTTTCCACCTCAACCTAATCAGGGTAATCCTTCACAAGTGATTCTAGGTCCAGTCACATTGACAATCATCATAAACCATTGCTGTGTGTGTGTGTGTGTGTGTGTGTGTGTGTGTGCGTGCGTGCGTGCGTGCGTGCGCACATACGTACATACATATGTATGTATGTATGTATATAGCAAATTCCTCCGAACTGAAATATTTCCTCCTAGAGGGAGGAGGGAGTCCAGAGGTCCGCATGTCTGGGAGAACTGAAATTTAAAAGGTCATGGGGTTACTCCCCAAGGTTGTAAGAGTAGTAAACAACTGCTGAGAGGCAGGCTCTATCTAATGATGTGTAGCATTTTTTCTTTGAATAGAAACATATCCTTCTGAAGGGAGGAGGGAATGAAGAGGTCAACAAGTCTGGAAAAAGGTGGTAAGACCCCTCCGTAAGGATATGTAAAGGGTAAACAACTGTTTGGGAGGAGACTTTCCCACTGAGGTTGTACAGTGTGCTCCAGAGTCGCCACTCATGCTGGGGTGGGCTTTTCAGTGGTGTAGCTGCCATTGAACCACCCGTTGCTCCTGCTAGCGACCCCTCATCCTGCTCTGTAAGGAACTCCAGTAAACTCACTGGCTTACTCATTGATGCAATCAAGCTTTGGTCTGTTGATTGAGCCCCATCCAGAGTGAATAGACATATGTTCGTGTCTCCACAGGAAAAAGGTTTCCCACAACATTTGGCATGAGCTCACATGCCTGGGACTGCAGCAGGCACTGCTCAACAAAAGCTTTAGGCTGGGCTACAGCAGTGAAAGTAACTCACTGAGGCCACGTGATAAAGCAGTGTGGGCACCAGTGGGTGGAAGTGAGGGGGCTGGGCTTCCTCTGCTCTTGGTATGAGGAGCAGACCCTGCTCGTGGAATTTCCAGAAGTCCACAGCAGGGCATCAGGTCATAGACCTGCAGCAGTCTGTCCTGGGCAGTTGTGTTTGAGACACTGGTAAGAACCTGGGACTAATTCTTCTCTCAAGACTCTTTTGAGCAAGATTGGTGCACATGAAACTTGGAGCCAAGTCAGCCATCATGACAAGCCTGCAGCCACCCTGCTAGGGAAGAAAGAAAGACACTCCCTGACCACAACTCAGGTGGAAGGCACTAGGAGTCCCAGATTCCTCCCCTATAGCACCTGGCTTCCTACAGCACAGCAAGAATGAGGTGACCTACATTTCAGAATGCTCTTTACCCATTATCCTGCTTCATCTAGACAGAAGCCCAGTGGGCAAATCAAATCATATCTCTTCAGAAGATCAGTTCCTTGAGAAGATTGGATTCTTCAACTATAAAACATTTTCAGAGCCTGCCGGAGGCCCAGCAAGGGTGCTCAGGGGCCAGAACACCTGAGAGGTGCAGGAAATGAGCAGAGCAGGTGACGCCGCAGGCAGTGCCTGGATATCTCTGCCACATGTTATGTACAGCAAGCTCATGTGTGTGAGAAGGGCAGGCCAGGTGGCTACTGCATCTGTGTTCTTGTGCTCACAGCACATAGCTCAGAGGGTATGAGTTGCACAGCCCAGACTGTTCTGCACAAAGACCTGTGTTCAAGAATGCATGCAGCTCATCTGGGGACCTCTGGCCTCTTTCCCCAAGACCTCCCTGCTGCAGATGGCCTACAGCCAGGATTGCTTGGGAGGACTCCCACTCATCCCATGGGAATGGATCCCTCCAAGTGTCATTGTCTCAAGGACAGGTTTAGTGGACTTGAGACTAAGGGTCCGTCACTCTGGGCACAACTCTAGAAGGGATGCACAATTCATCAGCTGGGATGAGTGTCGTCTTTTTCTCTCTCCTTGGGGCATAGCACACTGTTACTTATTTCTGGTAACCATGTTAGGACCTAGCCTTCCCTTGGGTCTGCAACAAGCACTGAGTGCTGGTCTTGAGTCTGTATTGTTCTATTTCATGGACACCCTGGGAGAGCAAGTGCCTTGGTTCAGGGTGGTACATGGAGGCCAAGTCACAAAGCTAGAGGCTTGCTAGCCAGCCTGGAGCCAGGCAACAGCTGTTACTGCAGAGAGGCTAGAGCTCCCTCTACTGGGCTGCTCTGATCAAGAGTGGGGTAAAGGAAGGAGACTGAGGCAGGACAGCAGGCCTCAGGCCCTTGGTGGATTTGGCAGGCTCCTTGACAGAAACTTTAAGGCACTCAGTTAACTCTAAATTAAAAAAAAAAAAAAAAAAAACCTGCAAAGTTTTGCATTGTATGTATGTCCCATGCAGTGTTTGGGGCATATCTTTAAAGAATGATGTGTTGGGCTGGAGAGATGGCTTAGCGGTTAAGCACTTGCCTGTGAAGCCTAAGGACCCCGGTTCGAGGATCGGTTCCCCAGGACCCACGTTAGCCAGATGCACAAGGGGGTGCACGTGTCTGGAGTTCGTTTGCAGAGGCTGGAAGCCCTGGTGCGCCCATTCTCTCTCTCTCCCTCTATCTGTCTTTCTCTCTGTGTCTGTCGCTCTCAAATAAATAAATTTTAAAAAAAATTTAAAAAAAAAAGAATGATGTGTTGTTTACCTGAAATTTAACTGGGTGTGTCATATCTTTATTTGTTTAATTTGACAACCCTGCCTAGGGATACCCAGAAAACACACTAAAAAAAAAAAAACACAGAAAAATAGTATGTTTTTCGTATGAGTATAACCTATGGGATATTTGGATGCATTTATACTAACGTGTGTTATTTATCTGATATTTAAACTTATTATACTCCTACATTTTTGTTTAATCTGGCCACCATACTTGAGGACCACAAGAAATGCACTAAGCCTTATGTTTGGGCCCCTGAAGGTGGCTCACTTTGGAAAGGTGGAGGCAGCTTGGGAGTGGCCAGCTCCCTGTCACAGGCCATATTCGGGAGTGGGTCAGAGAATTCCTTGCTAGGTGCTGTGAAGAACCTGAGGCTTCACCTTCCTGGTTCCAGTGAGTGTAGGACAGAAGCATCATGGTGAAAGTATAGATTTGGCAAAAGAGAGTGAATGCATACGCTCTACAGGGCTGGGTCTGGCTCATCCAGTCATGTGCCTGAAGAGCCCCTCTTACCTTTCCTTCCTGGAGGAATTTTCTTTTTAACCAAAAGGGAGAAACTCTCTGAAGGGTAGACCCTTCTTTGCTGATGGACTTTCTGTGCATGCTGGAGGGGGCTTATATACTCCTTGTGTGTGAGGGGAGGCTGAGCAATCAAAGTGACAACCTTTCTTGGTTGCTGAGTCTGGAATTAACCCTCTTAAAGTAACCCACAGTTATGTGTGACCTTATCTTCCTGCCTCAACATAAGGAAGCTAGTTATAGTCCCAAGTCCCCCTAAGCTGGTCTGGCTTGAAGAAGTACCATGTGAGATAAAACATGCTTCTTTGTCTCTCTGCTGAGTGTTGATGGTGATTTCCTGATTCCTTATGTGTCCCTGCAGCACACAGTGACTTCTGTGACAGGTTGAGGACCAGCCATCATGTTCCACATCACTCCTGGACTGTGATGCCATGGACAGTGTCCATATCCAATGTTCTGTGCAGGCCCTCCCAGGCAAGTGACCGGAGGTGAGAAGCATGGATACTTTTTCTTTTTTTAAGATTTTTCTTGTGTGGTTACACTTTGTCGGCCAGTCAGCATTTTAAACAGCCTGCTCATAATTGCATCAGCATAGTTTCTGCTCTCTGGGCATTACTCAGCAAAGACCTTGGCAGGCCTTCTACTAGCTTCCTGCTTCCAGCCCTTAAAGGAGCTTTATGATATTGGCCTGGGACAGACATAAGTCAGGAGGCAAATCTTACTGGAAGCCAGAAGATTTTACTGGAAGGATGGCATTCTTTCATCATCACTCCCCTTTACTAGGGTGTTTAAAGTGATTTAGTTATTAAATGGATTCTTCTGTAGTATTAATTAAATATGAAATGTTCATTGAAATGACAAGTCAAAGTACCCATTGTAGCCAACAGGAAAATGTTTATATTTATGTTGGTTGTTAATTAAAATCACCTGTTCTCTTATTCCTTTCACTGAATTGATTGGCCTGAAAGTGGCAGAGGCCTCTCACTTGTGTTTTCCAGGAAGGATCATTGAATGGCTTGTGCCTGACAACATGCACCACCAGTGGCTTCTGTTAGCTGCATGCTTTTGGGTGATTTTCATGTTCATGGTGGCCAGCAAGTTCATCACGTTGACCTTTAAAGACCTGGATGGTAGGTATGCTTTGTGGTGGCACGGACTCTAGCCAATGGAGTCCTTGGCTAAACACCATTCCCAAGTACATGGAAGCTGTTCTAGGACCAAAGCTGTTCACATTACGGAGTGGGCAAGGAAGGTGGAAAGAGATGAAGGCTTTCTCCTGGTTCCTGCCTGGAGAGGATGTGTTCGTTTTGTGTTGAAGTCACCATGTCAGCCTTGCAGCAGAGAGTGGGGCCTCCTTCCCACAGCTCCGCTGAGCACCTTGCAGCAAGGAGTGTTGCCCTCTACTCGGGGAATTCTGTTTTGTGTCCACATGAGAGGCACACCCATGGTTGCCGTTTGCCTGTGTGCCAGCTGATGTTCCACACTAGTGGCACATGTTTGAAGGCCATCTGTCATGTAGGAGAAAAAGGATCATTTAAGTATATATTGTCACGTTGCTGTGAAAGACTGTAAACTCCCTTTACTGAAGAGACATCAGGCAAGCATGTATAAGAACTCCAGATTTAGTCTTGGGTGTGCTGATTCTACTTCAGGGTCTTGTCATTACTTTCGTAAACCTTGGCATTTTCTTGAAAAAGTGAACATGCTCCTTACTCTGACAGAGTCACAGATGGCACTCGGATTAGTGAAGGGTGTGATGTGCCATGCAACTCTGTCGCCATTCCCTTCGGGACTAAAAGGAGGAATAAGGCCCACGGGTGATAAAGAGACGGGTCACTTGAAGCTGTAGATTGGCCAGAGAGGCAGAACCTGGGGAACTGGCCATGTGCGTAGCCCAGCATCTTGACTCTGTGCAGTGCTGTGTGCCTCTTCCTGCCACGGACAAGCATTAGAAATACATCCACACCAGCAGTCTCTTCAGCTGCTCCTGGTTGCTGCACCAACATGTGACCATAGGCTGAAGACTTCTGTGTATGCCCCAAGAGCTCTAGGTGTTCCCTGTCTGTGCTGAGGACCACCCAATGCCCCATACCTCTTTCCCATCCTCTCTGGCCCTCCCTGCCCATAGGGTAGAAGGCATATCTGCAGGGAGAAGAGGAACCCTCGTATTAGCCCAGGTGATGGTTCTTAGCACCAGGAATAGTTACCAGGCACTTAACCGGAGGTCCCACCTGGCTGCCATCCCATGTCCCATCTTCATCTTCCTGAAGTCCTAGGTGTGTGAGGGGCTGGGGCTGTGAAATTTCCATAACCTGGGGGAGTGGTGCTATACTTTCTGTATTGCATGTCAAAGGGCATCATAGTGTGCTTGAGACTAGGGTGCCATCAGAAGAGAGAGTGATGAGTCTTGGCGGGAGCTTGGAGTTTGAACAGACTTCAGTGTAACATTTTGGGGGGTGGACTGCAGCTTTAACACAGCCACATGCCAAAGTAGTGGTGACCTTCGTGAAAACAGATTCTCCTCCTGGGGAACCTTCAGAGTCACCTGCCAGGCTTTGTAACCTGCTGCTGTTTGAGGAAGGGAATTCACTTCTCCAGGAATGAGACCCACTTGAGATCCACATATGTTGAACAGTTGAGATATTGAAAGGGAAGAGGTGCTGCTGAGATAAAGAAACATGGTTGGTACTCATGAACCCCTAGATACCACCGCCCAGGGAGGGAAGGCACTGGAGGGCAAGGGATAAGATTAAATTGTCTGTAGTTCATTGTGCTTACAAAGCAGGACTGTGTGTACTACACCTTAATGAGATTTTCATCATCCAGCATTAAATAAGCTGGGCGTGGTGGTACATACCTGTCATCCTACTAGTAGTCTTAGGGATGCTCAGACTGTGGGATCACTTGAACCAGTGAGTTCACTACCAGTGGGAAACATAACAAGGCTCCATCTTGGCGGGGGATGGGTGAGGGGAAACAGGGTCGGGATGTAGTTCAGTTTGTAGAGTGCTTGCCCAGAATGCACAAAACTCTAGATTTGATCCCAAGCACCACAGAAACTGAGCATGGTGATACACACTTGTAATCCCAGCTCTGAGGTAGAGGCAGCAGGATCCCAGAAGTTGGTCATCCTTAGCTACATAGTGAGTTCAAGGCCAGCCTTGGCCACATGAGACTTTATATCAAAACAACAAAAAAGGGCTGCAGATATTGCTCAGTGTTTAAGGTGCTTGTCTGCAAAGCCAAAGGACCCAGGTTCAATTCTCCAGGACTCATGTAAGCCAGATGCACAAGGTGGCACGTGCTTCTGAAGTTCATGTCCAGTGGGTGGAGGCCCTAGTGCACTCCTTCCTTCCTTCCTTCCTTCCTTCGTTCCTTCCTTCCTTCCTTCCTTCCATGCTTCCTTTTTTCCTCCCTTTTTTCTCTCTTTCCCTGCCTCTGTGTGTGTGTGTGTCTGTCTGTCTCGCTCTGTCTCACACACATAAAAAAGGCCAGTCTGTTGGGCTTGCCTCAAGAAAAAGAAATTTAAAAACAACAAAAAAAGTTTAAAAAGCCAAACTAAAACAAAAATATGACTGAAGAGCTTTTGAGGAGATGATTCCTGGGGTCTGATAAACTAGATATCCTTGTGCTGGATATAGCAGGGTTCATGTTCAATGCTCTTCAAAGGCAGAGTTACTTGAGAAAGTATTGTGAGAGAAGCAAACTCCTAAGAGAGATTGAAGATAAAAGTTGTGAAGAAAAATGATGACCTTCAAGATTACAACCTGGACAAGAGTGCTTTAGCACAACTCGCCAAACATCACCTCTCTGCTTAAGGCATGTGGTAAGAGGCACTTCCTCCACCTCTAACATTCCCAGTGGCATGTAGCCCACTTTAGCCAGTAACTCAGCAACCTTCTCCTCCCCCAAAGGAAGGGTTCAGGTGAGGATGTTGTTGCCCCACAGTGTACAGTGAGCTCAGCACAGGATTCTTTGCCATCAGGTCACTCAAACTCTTGTCCCCTACATACCAGGTCAAACCACTGAAGTGGCTGTCCATTGACTTAATTCTGCATGAAGGGTGTGAGCCTGTATCTTACTGGTCTGCGTGATAAAACCAGGATGAAGTGCTTAGGAGAGGTTAGACACTCGGTGCCATCCTGAAGGCATCAGAGAAGGCCCTAGGTTGGGAGGGCCGTGGACCTCTCACTTCCCACCCCGCTGCTTGCTGTACTGTAGTGAATAGAGCCCTGGAGCTCACCAGGGCCCTGTAGAGTCCAGACCATTGAACTGCTGATGAGCCAGGAAACCCACGAGGTGTGTGAACACATGGTGGTGATAAGTGCACATGTGTAGGCATTTATTGATTCACATTTGCGCTGCTTTTGTTGAACCAAAAGCCCCATGTGAAGTATCCTTACAAGGAAGTGACTTGCAGCCCACTGATCTCTAGGTTAAAGGTTCCACATCTTGTAAAGGGGGTTGGAATAACCTTGGTCTTGGTGTTAGGGGGCATAGGTAATGTGGCTGCCCCTTGGGCTACTCCTTCCTATGGGCCCTCTCCTCTCAAACTTGGTCTAGAATTCAAATCCAGCCACATGAGATATGTGTGTGCTTTTTCACACATACCTGCTCTTCATGATTTCTCTGCTACTAGAGCTGAGGGAACTGTTGTTAAAGTAGTACTTTCTTTTTTATTAATTAGTTTTATACTCAGCAAATATAATCAATTTGGTACCATTACTAGGCTCATCCATTACACACACCCTCCCCTTGGCCCCTCCTTGATTGGGTATATGGGTCATGCATTGTGGAGTTAGCCCACAGTTATGGGTAGGATAAATGTCTGCATATCATGACCCAACATGTGGCTCTGATATTCTTTCCACCCCCTCTTCCGCAAAATTTCCCTGAGCTATGTTGGGTTCATTTTTGGTCTGCTTCAGTTATGAGGTGGTGGTGGCCTCTGGGTCTCTGGATCTCTGATTTGGTAGGAGTTGATTTTTCTCTATTGATCTCCTTTACCATTGTGCTGGTACCCAGTTCACCAAGAAAACAGCACTCGTGCTTGTTTCACCAATTGTTCTTAGTTTCAGCTGGGGCCCTTTTGAGGTATGATGGGGTGGCTCTCTCCTTAGGATCTACATCTATCTGAAAAAGAGAAGCACATTCTCCAATGGAGAAGGACTTAGCACCAGACAAATGAGATAACCCTTAATATTTTTTAGAGAATTTAATACGTATAGTCCCTCTTGTAGCCCACGATTGGTGGTAGCTTGATAATGGAGAGCAGGCTCATGTTTGGATATGGTTCTGACTTGTTTCCCAGCTCCAGCTATGGTTCCCGTACCACTAAGGGGATCAGTTAGCTGAATCAAGAGCAGCTGGTTTCCCACCATGGCTGTGTGCCACTATTGCACTTGTGTGAGCATCATGACAGGTTATTTGCTGCTAAGTGGGTGAGACCATGAGTTGCTTGGACAGATATTGGTCATTTTCCCCCAGTCACCCATGTAGCACCTTCTGGCACTAGACACGCCGACTGTCTGGGGACTGACTCTATTCCAGCTTCCAGCCATGCCATTCCATTTTATGTGTCAACCGCATAAGGTGTCTTCAGCACTAGGGTCTTATCACTAACCTTTGGTGGGTCATCAAGTACTTGGACAGAAATCTGTCATTCTTTTAGAAAACCTTGTATGTCTCTCTGATCAAAAATTCATTGTGGATGCTAGCCACATGCTGGTACTGGGAGTTACAGGTCAGTGCCCACTAAGAAAAGGAAGAAAAAGATAACTAATATAAAAGAGATAGAGAGAAGAGAGGGAGGGAGGGAGGGAGGAAGAGAGGCTGTAGAAGATTAAGGTCCGTCTTCATCATACCCTCTCCAGTGTCTTGTGGTTCAGGTGTTTCCTGTAAGCGCCTGGTGAAGGTTCAGCCATTTGGTCTGCCTTTTAGGAAGTAGAATTTTATGGTACCATTGCAGTTTGGGTCTAGATTTGTGCTCCCACCCCCACTCTCTTCCCTTCCCCTCCCTCCCCACTCATCCTATTGTCTAGTCCACTAGATGCTTGCTGGTTATGTAAGGCATCTTGAGTAGATTCAGGTTAGGTGCTGTAGATGAGTGAGACTGTGTGGCAGTCGTTTTTTTTTTTCTTTCTGTGCCTGGGTAAGTTCACTGACAATGATCTGTTCCATGTTCAACCATATTTCCTCAAATTTCATTGTATCATTTTTCCTTACTGCTGTATAGAATTCCATTGTGTAGATATACCACATGTTAGTTATCCATTCTTCTAGTGATGGACATCTGTGTTGATTCCAGCTCTTAGCTATTATGAATTGGGCCGCTACAAACATGGTTGAGCAAATCTCTCTGGCCTGTGGTTTGAAGGTTTTAGAGTAGATGTCCAGTAAGGGAATAACTAACTGGGTCTGTTGGTATTTCTATAGTCAGCTTTTTCAGGAGTCTCCAGATTGCTTTCCAAAGTGTTTGTACCATCTTACATTCCCACCAACAGTGGATGAGTGTTCCTACTTCTCCACATCCCTGCCAGCATTTATTTTCATTTGATTTTTTTTTAATTTTATTTATTTATTTGAGAGTGACAGACACAGAGAGAAAGACAGATAGAGGGAGAGAGAGAGAGAATGGGCGCGCCAGGGCCTCCGGCCTCTGCAAACCAACTCCAGACGCGTGCGCCCCCTTGTGCATCTGGCTAACGTGGGACCTGGGGAACCGAGCCTCGAACCGGGGTCCTTAGGCTTCACAGGCAAGCGCTTAACCGCTAAGCCATCTCTCCAGCCCTTCATTTGATTTTTTGATGTTTGCTATCCTTACTGGGGTAAGGTGGAATCTCATTGTTGTTTTAAGTTGCATTTCCCTGATGATTAGGGATGATGAACATTTTAAGTGTGTGTTTGCCATTTGTATTTCTTCCTCTGTGAACTGCCTGTTTAGCTCTTTGCCCCATTTTGTAAGTGGGATGTTTGACAGGTATGTTGGTGCTGGAAAGTGAGAAGTTCCTTAGCTGGCACATCCTGCTGTGTGCACTGAGAAGTAGATGGCTTGCCACAGTTCACCAACAGGTAAAAGAGACATGCTTCCCTATCCAAAATGTGATTAAGGAAGTGTAGCTTTGGGTAAGACCTAAAGCATGTCAGCATTCAAAGGTGACAGGTTGAGACAGGGAAGATAGGCTGGTGCTGGTGTCAGAGCCCTTAGAGAACATCCAGGAACACGGGGTGCAGCAGCTGTTGTGTCTTCCTCCATCGTCTACTAGGCCGCAGATTCTTGGTCATGCATGTGGCCCCACCTAGCTTTACACTTTCACTCAAACACAGAAAAAAGATGGTCATGGGGTCATAAAGGTGCACAGCAGGGACTGCAGTGGAGTCCGGTAATGAGATGAGGGAGACAGGAAGGCTGGAATGCCGTCAGTCCTCACTGTGCAGGGAAGGAAGAAGGCAGCAGAGGAGGGAAGCGCTAGAGGACTGAGGCCAGCCGGGGATCAGGGAAACAGGCAACATGGCATTAATGACCCAAGAGGAAGGCGTTTTGATTTCTTAAATGAAATATGCTTTTTATCTGCCCAGTTTTATGCTTTTATTAGATACTTACTTTTTATAATTGTGAAACTTTAAACTTTTTTTTTATTTGCAAGCAGAGTGTGTGTGAGAGAGAGAGGACACAGAGAATGGGCATGCCAGGGCCTGTAGCCACTGCAGATGAACTCCAGATGCCTGGACCCCCTTGTGCATCTGGCTTATGTGGGTACTGGGGAATTGAACTTGGGTCCTTTGGCTTCACAGGCAAGTGTCTTAACTCTTAAGCCATCTCTCTAGCCTGAAACTTTAAACATTTTTTAATGTACATATTTCTGTGTTTACAAAAATAAATTGTAGTTTATCTTCAGATTCTATCCAGACAGTTTTCACAAAATCAGTTTGTTGTAGATTTTATTCTGTCCAAGTACTTTGTAAATAGATTCCTCTTGTCTGACTTACAGTCACATAAACTTCTTATTTTAATGTGACAGCACTAACTTGACTGTCACAGTGATGATTTTCGTTTGAAGATCTTTGTGGAATGACATGAAATTTTAATAAACAGCACATGGAGATACTATTTTCTTTTATTAACTCCCCAAAGTGGTAACATCTTATGAAATTATGGTGTAGTGCCAAAAGCAAGATATTGGCATGGATACAGTCCAGGTGCAGAACATCTTTTATCACCACAAGGACCTATCAAGTAACCCTTAGCTGACTTCTGTTTCTTGTTTGTTTTGAGACAGGGTCTTGATATATAGTCTAGGTTAGCCTTGAACAAACAGTTCTCCTGCCTCAGTCCTAAAAGTTCTGTATTGTGCACACATATACCACTATACTTGGCTGTGTTGCCCTTGTTAACCACATCCACACCCCTCTTCCTCAACCCTTAGCTCTGACTCCTGGCAACACTCATGTGTTCTCATTGTATCATTTCATGAATGTCTGCAGAATGTGGTCTTTTTTCACTAACATAACTCCATGGAAAATTATACATGCTTTTTCAATTTTATTGCTCAATTGTTTTTGCTGTATGGATAGACCACCATATATTCATCACCCACCTCTTGAAAGGCACATAGCCTATTTCCTGTTTGGGGCTATTAGAAACGAAGCAGCTATGAACACTTGCATATGCAGATTTTTGTGTGAATATGAAATTTCATTTCTCTGGATTAAATGTCAAGATGTCCAATTACTGGATCACATTACCATATTGAATTTTTAAAAAGAAAACTGCCAGACTCTTCCAGAATAGATGTGTTATGTCTTTTTTGGACTGGCAGTGTACATATGATCAATTTCCTCCATGTACTGACCAGCACGTGGTGGTGTTACTATTTTTTTCTTAAAGTCATTCTGTTAGATCTGTAGTAGTATCTCTTTGTGATTTAAATTTGCATCTGCCTCATACATGACAAGTGATGTTGACCTCTTCAGGGAAATGTCTCTATATATCTCTTTTCTGATTGACTTATTTGGTTTCTTAATTGTTGAATTTTGAGACTTCTTTACATGTTCTAGATTAATAAGTCCTTTGTCATATATGAGGCTTGGAAATAGTTTCTTCTACTTTGTGCTTTTCTTTTCCTATCTTTGGCCTTTCATGAAGTACAGTTTTTAATTTTGATAGAAGTTCAATTTTTCCAGATATTTTTCTCCTGTGCTGTTTTCAAAAATATTTGTGGCTTAATGCTTAACAATTATATCTCTGATTGATTTTGAGTTCATTTTCTAGTAATATGTGAGGTTTAAGTAATGGCTCATCTTTTTGTTAATAGATATCTACTAGCCCCAGCTTCATCTGTTGAAAAAGATTGTCTTCTCCCAGTTGGATTCTTTTTGCCAAAAGGCATTGTTGGGCAGATCCTTTTCTGGGACCCTATTTTGTCCCACCCATCACTGTGCCTATTGCTCTAGGAGACATCTAAACCTCTTGTCTTCTAGGATACAGCACCAAACAGGAGTTTCTGTTCCTGACAACCATGCCAGAAGCAGGGAAGATGCCAGAAGAGAAGCTTCCAGAAGATGTGAAGGTAGGCACAAGCTTTGTCTCCTCAAGGTTCTAAGCCCTACAGTGTGTCTCCATCACATGGGAGCAGTTTCCCCCTCTGCTCTCACAGGTTCCCACTTGTCACTGCAGCCTGAGTTACAGTGTAGGTTGAGAATACCTAATCTAAAAATGAGAAGTCCAAAAGTTATAATCTGAAACTTTGATCATCAGCCCTATGCCAATAAGTACAAATTTCTATACCCTAAGCCTTTGTTTTGTGCACAAAATTACTGAGTAGGACGAGGGGCACAGCTGAGTGGTAGAGTGCCTGCCTAGCATGTACAAGGTCCTGATCTTGATCCTCAGTACCAAAACAAAGCTGTATAAAAATACCTCCATGGCTGGGTATGGTAGCATGTGCCTTTAATCCCAGCCCTGAGGAGGCAGAGGTAGAGGATTGTCATGAGTTTGAGGCTACCCTGAGACTACATAGTAAATTCCACAAGGTCAGTGTGAGCTACAGCAAGACCCTACCTCAAAAAAAAAAAAAACCTCCATGGATATAAGGTATTGAAATACAAATGAATCTCATGTTTGGACTTGAGTCTCATTTCTAAGATATCTCATATATAGATACAAATATTTCAAAATTCAAGAAAGTTTTAAATGTTGAACACTTCTGCTTCCAACCATTTGGGATAAGGGATGCTCAGCCTGTGGCTGTTTTGACTATTTCTATGTATTTCCATCCACCCTTTAGTACTGCTTGTGGGAGGCCCAAGGCTGTTTATTTTATATTCCTCACTCAAGGGAGCTTTGTAAATGTTGGTTGTTGTGCTTAATTCCTGATGAGTCGAGCATGAGCCTTATTAAGATAATGGGGTGGCTGGGCATGGTGACACACACCTTTAATCCCAGCACTCAGGAGGCAGAGGTGGGAGGATCACTGTGAGTTCAAGGCCACCCTGAGACTACATAGTGGATTCCAGGTCAGCCTGAGCTAGAGTGAGACTCTACCTTGTAAAAAACCAAAAACAGAGAGAGAGAGAGAGAATGGGGTATATTAAGCAGGGTCAGAAGGATTCTGAAAATGTGAACAGGTCTCTGACCCAGAATGGAGTTTTGAAGTGAGAAGGGGCATAGGACACCCTTCCCACCCTGGAACAGGAGTCTGCCTGCTAGGGACTGAAGCTGCAAACTCAGTTTTAATAAAACACCTGAGTCAAACTATCACATTCTGCCCTGGAACCAATAGACTCATGACCTCACATTGCAAATTGTATTCAGTCCAGCTTCCAAGTCTTTACCAACTTTAAGACTGTCTCTTAACTGAGTCCTGTAAAATGAAAGCAAGTTTCAAACTTTCATTATATAACAGCACAGAGTAAACATTTCCATTGCTATAAGGCATAACAAGGAGAGACTAGACCAATAAAAAATCAGTAAACGTCAGGTAAACAAAACATCATCAAATATTTGTAGTTCAAGTCTGACATCCATAACCAGTGATGACAGTCTCTGGAATTTCTGATTACATTCCTTCAGCTGGATTAAGTAGTCAAGGAAAACTTTCATCCAAAACCGACAGCGCTCCATGGTAGCCTTTGTACAGTCCTAGTATAGGCAAAACATCTTCAGGTCTCCACTGCAAACCACTGTCCACTTTACAGCAGCTCACTGTCTTGTGCCCTGCTTCCCATGCTGCTGCATCTCAGCAGCAGTTCCTGGAACTGTGTGCACTTCACCACCTGCTTCCGTGCATTTTCCATGCTCTCAAAACCAACACCCAGTGTTCAGGACATAGCCATCCAGGGAGGAAATAAATCTTGACCTTGAGCTTTCAGAATTTTTCCTTCAAGTCATCTCTTTTCGAAAGAGTTTGCATTCCTACTCATTCACTCTCTCCTGGGTGAGCATCTTTTCCATTGTTTCAATGTAAAGTAGCTGGGCCATCCTTAATGATGGAATCTGGTTGGCAATAGCAGCTTCAGTAACTTCAAACCTGTCTCTGTGCCAGTCATTGTAAACTTGCTTAAATTTTTCCTGTGATAAACCATACACTTCTCAGTTCTGTATCTCCTGCAAAGCACACTAGTGCATACTTTAAAATTCAACCTTACTTATTCCAGTAGCCCAGCTCCAACAAAGTTCTCTGCTTGCTGTCTTTCCTTCTCCTTTGAAAGTTCATAAGCCAACACAATTACATTAAGCATTTTCAAACTCTCACCAGAATAGTTCATAAAATTTGGATTACTGTTCTGTAAGACTTCTGTAGTCACAAGTACCAAGTCTAACCACATTCCTCCAAAACAAAAGTTTCAAAAGACCAAAATCCACATGGTCAGATTCATCACAGCAAGACCCCATTTCTCTGGTACGGAATTCTGTAGTAGACAGCTCCACTTGCTAGGATGATCATCCAAACCAGACACGGTTTTATGGAAGGAATGGATTTATTTCAAGCTTATAGGACCAAGGAAAGTCACATCAATGGTAAAAGAAGCTAGCTCTTTTTCACAGATCCAAGCAGACAGAAACAAAGAAAAAAAAAACAGCAAACACCAAAAAGCAGCAAGCATGAACTGGCAGCAAGCAGGACCCCCAGAGCTCAGACTGTTCTCTTCATACCTTTGGGCTGGAATTAAGATCTGCCCCCAGTAACACACTGCCATCCCCCACCCCCAGTGACACCCCCTGTAGCAGGAGTCTCTGCCTGGTAGGGGCTGAAGCTGCAAACTTGGTTTTGAATAAAACACATGAATCTATGGGGTCAAATATTCAAACTACCACAGTGAGCAAGAGGTGTGATTAATGAAAGAATCCTACAGAGTGGGTAATGTGAGACTTCCTTCTGGTAAGAACAGGGCCTGGTGTGTTCCTTGGTGTCCTGTGTATGGCAAAGATGGCACGGTGCTAGTGCCCACATGGCAAGAAGTTGAGGCTTTTCTGCAGAGTACCTGCACCTCTTCCCAGATGTCTTCACTTCAGGGAGAGACCTTAAGGTATTCCCAGGACTTTTGTCTCCACTAGGGAGTGTAGGAAACACCAACCTTATGAGGGAGAAAGTGGCTTGGACAAACATTCTGAGTGTAGGGAATCTGGTCATGGCAGACCTCTAAAGGAAAGTAGGAGTCTGGGGGTGGAGATGAAGCCTCTGTCACCCCAGTGTCCTGTTCCAGTAGGTGCTAGAAGGCCTGTGACTAGAAAGGACAGGTTATTAGAACTGCTGTATAAATGGATTAAGTGTCAAGCTGGTACATTTTAAAAGCTAAACCAAGGACGTTTGGGTCACTCAGTAGGGTCAATTTGGAGCAGCTATCTGTTTTGAAATCATGGGGAAGTTTTGTGTGGCTTTAAGGGAAGCAGTAGGGTAGTAGCACATGAATTTCACAGTGCTGAGGAACAGCCATAGCTGAAGGTGGACAAAGGTGACAGGTAGAGAATCAGCCTCCCTACTTCAGGATGCCTCCTGGAGCACAAGGCAGCTTCCGTGACACGCTCCCCACCATGCACCAAGCAGTAGGTATTTTAACTGGTCTATCTCCTGCCGCATCTGCCCTCTGCCATTCTGCCCCTCCAGTCCCCTCCCACATAAATGATCGTGCATGTGCATACACACGTGTGAATTCTTGCAGTGCCACACACTGATGCGCCTGGGGTCTTCCCAGATGTCCCTCATGAGACCCTACCAGCTACCACATGCCAAGTGAAGACATAGCAAGTAGCTGTGGAGTAAATGGTCCTGCCACACCCATGGAGACTGGGAGTGGCTTCAGCACCCCTGTTAGTGCTCTTCCTCCAGGTTCTCAGGCAGCCCCACAGGTCGCTGATTGGTTTCTCTTGAGAAGACAATCACAGGAACCAAATGGGTATCTGATTTCCTGGCCACCGATGCTGACCTATCTCTGAAATTCAACAGGGCTGAGAAAGGCCCAGCAAGGTGGTAGGAAGTGGTTATCACTCTAGGAAGGGGCTTGCGGAGCGTCTGGTCTACTCCTGACCCATGATCCTTTATGCCTCTTTTGCCCCTTCTCATTTGCAGCCAACTGAGAACGTGCTTCCAAAAAACCAGCTAGATCAGCCCCTCATGTACCTGGAGCGCTTGGAGCTCATCAGGAACGTCTGCAGGGATGAGGCTCTGAGGAATCTCTCACACACCACAGTCTCTAAGTTTGTCCTGGACCGAATATTTGTCTGCGACAAGCACAAGATTCTTTTCTGCCAGACTCCTAAAGTGGGCAACACCCAGTGGAAGAAAGTGTTGATTGTTCTGAATGGTGCGTGAGCCCAGAGTACTCTGCCTGGGCACCTGGGTGGAAGGGGAGGACGACGACAAAGAGGCATCACAGGAGGATGTAGTTTCTGAAAAGACTGGCAACCTTCCTGAAGGTTCTTGGTTGTTTTGCCTGCCAGTGTTGCACCATAAATTTGGTGGTACTACTTAGCCTACCTTCCTTCCTCTTTAACTCAGTGAGCCACTGACCATCTTCTGTGTGTGCCATCCATCTGCCCTCTGCCATTCTCCCCTTCCAGCTCCCTCCCACATACATGGAACCCAGGCCCTTGTGCATTCTACCCTGAGCCAGCCCCTGCTGGGATGAATTTCGAAGGCATGTAGACAAGGCTGGGTCTCCTGAGTTCTCCCAGAGGCAGGCACACCTCTGTCAGCTTAGGTATCAGTTAAAATTCATTTGAACTACAAACAACTGGTCTTGTCCTCAACTCCTGCCAAATGTTTGATGAGGACACAGCTCGAGCTGCTTTTGAGAGGCACTTGTGCCAAGCTCGTCATGTCATGTAGTAGCTTCACCTCAGAGGTCTTCAGCCTGGACAGCAGCATGGGCATGTAGACTTTCTGCTGCTTTCTCATCTTCTAAGAAATGTCAACAAACCAATGAAGGTAAAACGTAGCATGGGCTTCCTGACACAGAGGTCCTGGAGGCTATTCTCAGCTAACCTCCACAGAACTGGTTGTTCTGTCCTGTCCCCCACTGCCACCAAGAGCTGATGCTCACTGTGATCACTTTATACACACCTACAGCACAGCAAAGACTTCCAAGCAGGGCTTAAGTATTTGGGGGAAAATGAGGAATCAATGGGTCAAGGCTGTAGCGCCTCCTTTGTGTGGCCCAGGTGAGCTGCTTCCCTGCCTGGACTTAACTAGGATGGGATCGACATGAAGCTACATGTCAAGGTTTGCAGAAGTATGGTTGAACCCTGCTGGCAACCATGACCATTTGTTTCAATTTGTCTACATGATAAAAGCACCTGCCCAGGCCTCCAGGCTTCCAGCAGCCTTGTCCCAGGGCTGGGTCCTAAGGACAGGCCATGCCTATGAACCCTGCTCTCCCTCCTCAGACACACCTGTCTTCCTTGTTCCTGTTTCATATGGGTCATGGCTGCCAGAACTTTAGCCAGGCTTTTCCATCATCAAATACCTTTGCCATTGGCATGTGCACTGCTGTGAAGTTATGTGAGAACCGCCATTCGTCTGGGGTGCCGTGCTGTGTTAGCACAGCCTCTGTCTAGAGAAGGACCCTGGCAGTGCCGTGGACATACATGGTGACTGGGTTTGATGTTGAACCCCTTTGACATTTCCCTGTCTCAGAGCAGAATAAGTACTGCTGCCTTTAGGAATTCTGCTTACATGCCACTAAACTTACTTTATTCACTTTAATATATATATATATATATATATATATATATATATATATATATATATATGTTAAAAATTTTAAAAATTTTTAAATCTACCAAAAAATTAATCATTAAAAAAATAAGAAACCCCTCCTGCCCTCCACCCCTCTCCTCTGACCCCACCCTGATATTCAGCCCCTCTACTTACAGACCATAACGCTGTATTTGCATGGAGGGTTAGCCTAGGAGGTATAATGCCAGGACTGTGCTCCTGCTCCATTAGTTCAGTTTCCTTCTCCTAACCCCCAGGGAACCCTTTCTGCATCCTCATGCCAACAGGAGCAGCTAGAATTCAAATACAAACTTGTATGATGGGGTATGCTCATCCCATGTGCTGCAGAGAACAGCAGGCCTGGGTGATACAAATGGACCACTTTAAGGGTCGCAGGAAAGCGGCCAGCACACACCCTCTCATTTCCTTCTAGGAGCTTTTCCTTCCATTGAAGAGATTCCGGAAAGTGTGGTCCATGACCATGAGAAGAACGGCCTCCCACGTCTCTCTTCCTTCAGCAGAGCGGGAGTTCAGAAGCGGTAGGAGCAGATTCCTCAGAGGGGAAGGGGTGGTTTTGAAGGTTGAGAAGGAAGAAAACTGTTTCCTGGGCTTGCTTTGTTCTTGGTGCTGCTGTGAAATCCAGGTAGCTCAGAGGAACACTGGGCCAGCTGCTTTGTGCCCAGGGTTGTGTGCAGTACAGCTCTCAAGCCTCCTGAGAATTGCAGAGGTTCTTTCCACCTTGTCTCACAGTGCATGAGAGTTTACACAGTCTTAATAGAAATGAGATGCACTTCGCTTGTGCTTGAATTTGTTATGTCTAATGGATTCCTTGTGAAATAGGCTCTTTTCTCATAAGAAAGGAACTTGGGCTGCAGAAAACCCTGCTAGTGTTGCTCTTTTTCCCCAAGATGCCTGCTTGCTTCTCCAGGAGCTTCCCCCTGAGTCCCAGTCAGGCAGGGATGGAGTCAGCAGACAGAGTGTGGGAGGGTTCTCCAGTGTATCTCTGAAGTGACCCCATGGAGCCTGGGAACCAGAATGAAAGAGCCCCTCTCAGCTGCAGTGCATCCTTACTCCATTTCTCCTCCCCGCTCTTTATTTTTGTTTATGCCCCTTGGCACTTTTGGATTGAATTTTTAAAGCTCTACTCCTAAATTAAACCTGATTCAGAGTCCTTTCAATTTTCTTTTTTAAAAAATTATTTCTTTAGAGAGAGAAAGAATAAACATGGCACGGCCTCTGTCCACTGCAAACAAACTCCAGATGCATGCACCACTTTGTGCAACTGGCTTCATTTACATGGGTACTGGAAAATCAAACCTGGGCCATTAGACTTTGGAAGCAAGCACCTTTAACCACTGAGCAGTCTCTTCAGCCTTTCCACCAATTGATTTTCTAGCCAAGAACAAAATGTATAAAAGATTATTGAGATTTCATATTATTCAAATAAATTAAAATGTTGATTAGTTTCCACATTTACCCCCTAGGAAGTGGCTTGGACAGTTGAGTTTCCAAGTCTTTGTTCCCCATCTGTACAGTGGTTTAATAGTAGTGTCGCATGGAACCCTGGGGTAGATGAAGAAGGAGTGCATGAGACGCACTCATGGCAGTCTGTTCATTCCCTCTTCCTCCATCTCAGCCTTTATCTCCCAAAGCATCCAACTCAGTTCCTGTCTTTTTTTTTTCTTTAGATTGAAAACATACTTCAAGTTTTTTATTGTAAGAGATCCCTTCGAAAGACTGATTTCTGCCTTTAAGGACAAGTTTGTTCACAATCCTCGCTTCGAACCTTGGTATAGGCATGAGATTGCCCCTGGCATCATCAGAAAATACAGGAGGAACCGGACAGAGACCCGGGGCATTCAATTTGAAGATTTTGTCCGCTACCTGGGCGATCCAAACCACAGATGGCTAGACCTTCAGTTTGGGGACCACATCATCCACTGGGTGACCTATGTGGAACTCTGTGCGCCCTGTGAAATAAAGTACAGTGTAATTGGACACCACGAGACCCTGGAGGAGGATGCCCCATATATTCTGAGGGAAGCTGGTATAGATCATCTAGTGTCGTACCCAACCATCCCTCCAGGTATTACCGTGTACAACAGAACTAAGGTGGAACACTACTTCCTGGGCATCAGCAAACGAGACATCCGGCGTCTTTATGCACGTTTTGAAGGGGACTTTAAGCTCTTTGGGTATCAGAAGCCAGATTTTTTGCTGAACTAATTGTATAGACCTGTGAATCTGGTTATCTTGGCTATATCAGGGGCTAGCTAGGTTGAAGTCTAGCACAGAAATGATACTTCCCCATTGCATACCTGCTTAAGACTCCGAGCTTTCTCATGGCCTTGTGGACAGATGATGCTGGATGCTCACTGTCCAGTTAGCCTGGATGTGAAATGCTCTGAGAGTCTACCTACCACTGCCTGTGTCATCAGGATGTTACTGGCCGCCGTGTCCATCACAGGGGAGGAAAGAGCATACATTTGCAGGCCGGCGGACAGAGCTGTGGGACGTGGGACACGTTTGCCTCAGTTGGTATGTTGGCAGCAGCACGCGCAGCTCCCCTGCCTGGCTGGGGTGGTGTCGTCTAAGACTCGTGGATTATGCAATGGCTCTTGGCACTGTAAAGAGGTATTGAGAAGCTGCAGGACTGAAAAGATTGCCAAGGCTCAGGCAGGGTCAAATCCCAGTCAGAACGACCCTCTGTCTTGTGTCTTGGCACCACTGTAACCACAGAGGTAAACCTTTCCTTGACCATTGAGTCCATCTGAGACTTGGTAGTGACTACAGGCTCCAGCAGTCCATCCTTTCTTCACACAGGCCTGTGTAAGGCTAGTCCATGCTTCAGAACCTCTGAGCTGTCACAGCCTGTCTCAGTCTACAGAAGAGAGAAAGTTTTTCTAAAAAAGAGGAGTGTAGATAATTTCTACACATGAACAAGAATGGGAACACCCTAGGGAGCATTTAAAGAAATATGGCTTGAGGAAGAAAAGCTAGCTGGTACTAGGAGCTCAAGCTACCATGGATTTAAGAACCCTCACCCTGACTCATCTGCTTCTTGTCTTGAACTGCTACCCCATTTCTACTCCATAGGCCTTTACTCAGAGAGGAGAAAAGTTCAGCTAACATATTCATTGTAATGAACCAGCCAGGAAGAAACTAAACAAGCTAAATTCAAGTGGAACCTCATGCCAGCAGTGCAAAATCCAGTGCCATTTACACATGACAGTGTCTTTTCGTCTCAGCAGAATGGCTGTTCTAAACTCACTTTTGCTAATGCTACCATTTGGACTGAATGGCAAGGAGTTGGACAATCGGGTTCACCAGCAATAAAATCATGGGTTCAGGCAGCCACCAGTAACATGCCTTCCAGGCTCTGAGGCCGATCCAGTGAGGAACAAGCCACAACGACCATCTCCTCTGCCACCCGGCAGCGAGCCACTGAGGATGACTGGAAGTTCCCTTGAGTGAGCATATAACATACACATCTGCCCAGGGTGGGGAGGAGTGGGCACCTTTTTCTTTTCTCAGGATGGCTTCCTGAATTTGTAAATATGTGCCAAACCTTCCAGGAGCTACAGCCTCAGGAAGGGGCTTCCAGGGCCACATGGAGTTCCTGAGGCCTGGTGGCAGGAATGGACTCACTCAATAGATGGGCAATGGACAGACAGCCCTTCAACCTCAACTGACACTCTGAGGACCTAACATCGGCTATTTTTCTATAAAGTTTTAGCAAAGCCTTGTTAAAATCATGTCAGATCTAATGAACTGATTACCTCTTTGCTGTTTGAAACGTAACTGTGAGTAATGTATGTGAAGTTAAGGCCTTAAGATAGTCCTAATTAAAAAAGCATTTTCTCTCAGAATAAAAAGTTGGCCAACTGGGTTGGTATTGGTTTTATTTTTGTTTTTACCTTTCCTTCCTTTCTTTTATTTGGGTCACTTTCCTAACATAGGTTTTTCCAAGTAAATAATACATTTCTATCACAATATCTTTTAGATATCTTCCAGTAAGGATGGGACAGGCCACCTTCACCTACTGTGGCTCCCGACCCTGGACAATTGACAGACACCCTTGTCGTTGTACAGTCTGACACTCCTCCACAAAGGCCTTAGAAGGCCCTTCTCCAAAACTCCTTCCCCTTCCTCAACCTTAGAAGAGGTAGTCTTGGGCTTGAGAGATGGCTTAGTGATTGAGGCACTTGCCTGCGAAGCCTAAGGACTCATGTTTAACTCTCCAGGTCCCATGTAAGCCAGACACACAAAATGATGCAAGCATGCAAGGTTGCACATGCACACAAGGGAGTGCATACATCTGGAGTAAGATTGCAGTGGCTAGCAGCCCTGGTGCACCAATTCTATCTCTGTGTCACACACACACACACACACACACACACACACACTCACATTTAAAAAAAAAGGCCAGTGTATATTGGGATTGCCTCAAGAAATTAAAATAAAACAGGAGGTATTCTTTTCCCCTTGTTCCCTGAGCCACCATCATACCCACTAGAAATTCACGTTGTGGCTGCTCTTGTTTTCCCCACACTGCTGCACCAAGGTGGTGTCCGGTAATAAGCCTGGCCTCATCGTTCCTGGCAGCTCCCTCATGTCTGTATTGTTATTAGGTCTCATGGCTAAAAAATATCCCCTAGGGAGGCAGAGGTAGGAGGATTGCTGTGAGTTTAAGGACAGCCTGAGACTACATAGTGAATTCCAAGTCAGCCTGAGCTAGAGTGAGACCCTACCTCAGAAAAAAATATTATTTATACACACACACACACACACACACTTCCCCTAAGACTGATGGATGCTGTCACAGCTCCTAACTCACAACCCCAGGAGGACCAGCAATCCCACTGAGGAGGGCCCTCAGTGAATGAGGACAGGGAGGAGGGAAATGATGTTACTAACATATGATGTTTCCATACAAGTTTCTACTTAAGAAAAATAATAAATGAATAAATAGAAACATCTTAACATAATAAAAAAAAATCCTCTTGGATTGAAGCAGTAGACCCACCATCTGAACACATGGAGATGGAGAAGTCACCTCCATAGCTCAGCAAGATGGCCCTATGGCCTAGTCTTTCTTCCTCTTCAGCTCCACAGAATAATGCCCACATGGCTCTGCCAGGCATTGGTCGTGCCCGTGAAGCTGGTGGAGGCAGCCTTGTCCAGAGCTAGAGCATCGAGGGCTGCAGGAAGAGAACTTTCTATGGGGTTCTTTTTCTCAGAGTATAACTAGTGCTTCAGTTCTAGCTGGCAGTATTTGTGATGAAATACTTACATCTCTGCTCCTGGCTTCTGTTGAAACCACAGATTGTAGGATTGTGGTTCATACTTCCACTAGGTTGATGTCATATGGTTGGTTAGCCACACCTCAGTACTCTGTTTGAGTTTGTTTAATGTTTTATATTATTTATTTACAATATTGATGGACTTAGGTTTTTCAAAGCATTTACTTTCAGGTTCCATTTGCTTAGTTCAGTCTTGAATTCTGTCTCTCTTCTGAAAAAAAATGTATTATAAAATAAACTCCTGAACTTATAATGGTTATATACTGATAAAACCATCAAAGATTGAAAATAACCTAACTCAAGAATGTATTTACTCCAGCTACCATGTGGAAGTCAGATGTCAGCAGAATAAAGTCTGTGAGGCCAATGTTCACTCCTGTGGTAGTGCTGTGTGCTGTGAGGTCAGAGTTCACTCCTGTGATGGTGCTGTGTGCTGTGATGTCAGAGTTCACTCCTGTGATGGTGCTGTGTGCTGTGAGGTCAGAGTTCACTCCTGTGATGGTGCTGTGTGCTGTGAGGTCAGAGTTCACTCCTGTGATGGTGCTGTGTGCTGTGAGGTCAGAGTTCACTCCTGTGATGGTGCTGTGTGCTGTGAGGTCAGAGTTCACTCCTGTGATGGTGCTGTGTGCTGTGATGTCAGAATTCACTCCGGGATTGTGCTGTGTGCTGTGAGGTCAGAGTTCACTCCTGTGATTATGTCGTGTGTGGTGAGGTCAGAGTTCACCCTTGTGGTTGTGCTGTGTGCTTTGAGGTCAAAGTTCAGTCTTTCATTGTGCTGTGTGCTGTGAGGTCAGAGTTCACTCCTGTCGGTGCTGTGGATTGTGAGGTCAGAGTTCACTCCTGTTTGGTGCTGTGCATTGAGTGGTTATAGTTCACCCCTGTGATTATGATGTGTGTGGTGAGGTCAGAGTTCACTCCTTTGTTTGTGCTCTGTCTTGTGAGTCTGAGTTCACTCCTATGATTGTTCTGTGTGTTATTAAGTTAGAGTTCACTATTGTGGTGTTGCTCTGTATTGTGAGGTCAGAGTTTACTCCTGTTTGTGCTGTGTGTTGCGAAGTTATTGCTCATTCCTATGATTTTGCTGTGTGTTCTGAGGTCTGAATTTATTCCTATTGTTCTTCTGTGTACTCTTAGGTCCGTGTTCATTCCTGTGGTTGTGCTGTGTGTTGTGAGGTCAGTGGTCACTCCTGTGATTGTGCTGTCTGCCCTGAGGTCATTGTTCAGGCCTGTGGTTTTGCTGTGTATTGTGAGGTCTGAGTTTACTCCTTGTGGTTGTGCTGTCTGTTTGAAGTCAGAGTTCACTCCTGTGGTTTTTCCTGTGTTGTGAGGTCAGAGTTCATCTCTGTGATTGTGGTGCTTGTTGTGAGGTCAGAGTTCACTCCTGTGATCATGATGTGTGCTGTGAGGTCACTGTTCAGTCCTGTGTTGATGCTCTGTGAGGTCAGAGTTCAGTCCTCTGATTTGGCTGTGTGTTGAGAGGTCAGACTTCACTCCTCTGTTGTGTTGTGTGCTGTGAGGTCAGAGTTCACTCCTGTGGTTCTACTGTGTGCTTTGAGGTCAAGTTCATTCCATTGATTGTGCTGTGTGTTGTGAGGTCAGAGTTCAATCCTGTATTTGTGCTGTGTCCTGCGAGGTCAGTGTTCATGCTTGTGATTTTAACGTGTCCTGTGAGGTTATAGTTCACTCCGATGATTGTGCTGTGGGCTGAGTTCACTCCCTTTTTTGTGCTCTTTGCTCTGAGTTCAGAGGTCACTGCTGTGGTTGTGCTGTGTTTTGTGAGGTTAGTGTTCACCTCTGTGATTGTGCTGTGTGTTGGAGTTCTTTCCTATGATTGTGTTGTGTTTTGGATCAGTCTTCACTACTGTAAATATGCTGTGTGTTGCGATGTCATAGTTCAGTACTATGATTTTTCTGTGTGTTATGCAGTCACTGTTCAGTACTTTGTGCCAAGTGTTATGAAATCAGAGTTTACTCCTGTTATTTTGTTGTGTACTGTAAGGTCAATATTCACTTCTGTGATTGTGCTGTGGGTTGTGGGGTCAATGTTCACTCCTGTGAATATAGCTGCTGATCAGCATTGTATTGCTATACTTGTGACCAGATGTAGACTCCAAGGGCAATTTCCCCTGAATGCTTCCTAATTTCACACACACACACACACACACACACACACACACACACACACACAAACTTTAATGTTACCATTGTAAGTTGGACGCTATCTGTAACAAACAGTCAGGAGGCACCAAACTACTCTCTTAAAGCTTTGCCCAAAGCGTTGGCTGAGACCTCTAAACTCTTTCTTTCTGTGTCCTCACCAGAATCCACTATAAAGTCTGTATTTCTAGCAGGTACCTCAGAACTACACTCTCTATACAATAGCTACTCTCCTAAGCTGCCCTTACAGATACTTGTAATACCAGCACCCCACTTCTCTGTCAATTTCTCCTTTGTCTGCTAGAGTCACCAAAATTAATTACATGGTTTAAGAGCTTAACAAAAGCAATTTTATTTTGCATAGGTGTGGAATCAGTAAAGTCCAAGACCAAGGTCCTAACAATATGTTCCGGTAAGGGGGAATGCTCCTGTCTCTAATTAGGATGCTTACCTCACCAGGGGGCTCCACACTGGGGACCTCTTTGAAACCTGTCTCCCAGAGAAGCCCATCTCCTTAACCATCACATTACTATCATATTGGGCACTGGGGCTTGAATTTGTGAGTCTTAGGGGAAATTTAAAATTTTGTCCCTAACACCGATTTTCAGGAGCAGGACTCTACCATTGATCACTATAGCTTTCAAGTCTAAATGTGCAAGGTGTTTCCTAAGTGTTAAGCTGACATAATACGGCTCTAACGTGGCATTTTCTATAAGGCCCCTCACTGATCACCTTGTTATGGCTGTAGAGTGATATATTGTACAGGGGCCCTCATCACTTTGTTATGGCTATAAAGTGACATTTTATACAGGGAACTCTACTGGTCACCTTGGTACAGCTATAACATAGCATTTTCTACAGATAACCCAATGATCACCTTGGTATGGATGTAGAGTGATATTTTCTACAGAGACCCTGTTGCAGTCAGGTTCACATTGCTGGCAGAAAACACCTAACCAGGAGCTGCTTGTCAGGGGAAAAAAAAAAAAAAAAAAAGGTTTATTTTGGTTTACAGACTCAAGGGAAAATTCCATGATGGCAGGGGAAAATGATGGCATGAGCAAAGGTTGGACATCAACCCCTGGCCAACATCAGATGGACAATAGCAGAGAGTGTGCCAAATACTGGCAAGAGAAAGCTGGCTATTGTTGTACAAAGACCCCTGACCAGGAGCCAAGACCCCCAGTCATCCAGGAGTCACCCAGAGAACTGCCACAGAAGCCGAGACACTCGAATGTAAAAGCAACAGGTTTCTTTATTGCAAGCCTAGGCCTGGGCTCCGTCCACACAGTCTGGCACAGCGGTAGTGAGGGAGAGAGCCCCTTTCTTTTGGGGAAGGGGTTCATATAGGACTTCGAACAAAGAAGCAGGGGATAGATACATGATTGGTTGATTTAAACAGTTATGATTGGCTTGGGGTTTCAGTGGCAGGAGCTAGAGTTGGGGGCAGGAGTTAGGGCACTCCAGATGAGGAAACCTCCATTGTGATGGGCTAAGCAAGCAGTGGTACATTACGACTTTTGAAACGATAGGCTTATCTAAGCAGGTGGTCAGAGGCTGGAGGCCTCCCACATTGGAGTGTTTCTGCAATGTCCTTGAAGTGGAGATTCCTCAGAAACTTTAGGGGGAAAGGCAGCAATTGAGCAAGCAAGCAAAGATTACAGAAGCAAAGGTCAGCACATTAGCCAGCTAGTTCTCTTATCTATGTCAGGCCTGGGCCTTTTTCCTTAAAATGGTTATATTTGGTCGCTCAGCTATAACACTCATAAACTCGTCTCCAACAATACACTGCCTCCAGGAGGCTTTCATTCCCAAATTGCCATCATCTGGGAACCTAGCTTTCAGAACATTAAGTTTATGGGGGACACTTGAATCAAACCACCACAGGCCTCACTGGTCACCTTGGAATGGGTGTAAAGTGGCATTTCTCTCCCTCTCTCTCTCTCTGTTTTCTTTCTTTTGTTGTTGTTGTTATTGTTGCTGTTGTGAGGTAAGCCTAACAGACTGGCTTTTTTTTTCATGTGGTGGGGGGAGGAGAGGATTCCAGGGCATCCAGCAACTGCAATCCAACTCCAAATGTGTGTGCCCCCTTGTACACATGTGCAACATTGCACACTTGCATCACTGCATTGAGCTTGTGTGGAACCTGGAGAGTTGAACATGAGTCCTTAGGCTTCGCAGGCAAGCACCTTAACCACTAAGCAATCTTTCTAGTCTGGGTGGCATTTTCTTTTTTTTTTATTTTTATTTTTTTTACTTTCTTTCACATTTTGTTCCTTTATTTTTTATATATATCTTATTGACAACTTCTATACTTACAACAAACCATGGTATTTCCCTTCCCTCCCCCACTTTCTCCTTCACAACTCTGCTCTCCATCATATCCCCTCCCTCTCTCCATTAGTCTGTCTTTTAATTTGATGTCATCATCTTTTTCTCCTATTGTGAGAGTCTTGTATAGGTATTGATAGGCACTGCGAGGTCTTGGATATCGAGGCCAAATTCTGTCCAGACAGTTGGATGTAAGGAGTGGTACCCTTCCTTTGACTCTTATGTTCTTTCTGCCACCTCTTCTGCAATGGACCCTGAGCCTTGGAGGGTTTGAGATGCTCCAGTGCTGGACACTCCTCCATCTCTTCTTCTCAGCACTATGTTGCCTTTTGGGTCATCCCAGTGGTCATTGCCATCTGAAAAGAGAAGCTTCTCTAGCCAGAAGTGAGAGTAGCATTAATATATGAATGTGAACATTAAGTGTACATTAAGTACATTAATATATGAATATGAACATTAAGTGAACATTGCTTTCAGGGTAATTTGGTGAGAGTAATATATGCATTTATCCAGACAAGAGCAGGCTTTATACCACTAAGGCTCATGACCTCCCCTGCCATAGGCTTTTGATTAGTTTTGCAGTACCAGGCATGTGTTCGCTCCCATAGAGTGGGCCTTCAGTGCAATTAGAGAGCACTTGGTTTCCCCCAGAGAAGACATGCCACTATTGCACTTGTTCAGTCACTTGGCCTGTCTGGCCAAACTTGAGGTTTCCAGTGTCCACTGTTTTCACTGCTGAAGACTTCTGTCACCCATAAGACTGCATACAGTGCAGTTTTTTCTAGCTTTCAGTTGGCTGTGATACAGGGAGGCTTTCTGCTCAGCACCAACTTGATTTCTCAGTGACTTTGCCACTCAGGCATGTGAAGTCTTCAGCAATATGGACTTACCATCTCTTTATCATGGGGAACCATGGGCCTTAGCAATAGCCTACAATGTTTTGGAGGCAAGAGGGACCACCCTGGCCAACAACTCACTGGAAGGTATCCCATCCCAGGCACTTAAAATTTTCTAGTAACAATCTATGCCTTCTGGATATGCCATTATTTATGAAAGTAGATTTTCATGTGTTTTATTCAGAATATCTTGAATTTTGATTGACCCTCTCCCCCACCTTTCTTTTATACAATCTCTTTCCCTGATCTCACTTAGGCCTTTCCCCTCCCTGTAATATGTTCTACTTACATATATAATACCATACTCTTAAGAACTTTCCTCTCCTCTTTCCCTTATAGCCTTTTTCTAGCTTATGGGCCTCTGCTACTGATTTTTGCTTCCATATCACACACAAGTCTATATATTTGTAGCTAGGATCCATATATAAGAGAGAACATGTGTCATTTGGCTTTCTGGGCCTGGGTTACCTCTTTTACTATAATCTTTTCCAGATCCATCCATTTCCCTACAAATTTCATAATTTCATTTTTTGTTATTTTTTCATTTTTCTTTACTGCTGAATAGAACTCCATTGTGTAGATTACCATATCTTTATTATCCATTCTTCTGTGGACAGACACCTAGGCTGGTTCCATTTCCTAGCTATTGTGAATAGAGCATCAGTAAACATGGTTGTTCAAGTATCTCTCAGGTAGTGAAAAGAGTCATTAAGATATATGCCTAGGAGTGCTATAGCTGGATCATATGGCAAATCTATTTTTAGCTGTCTCAAGAACCTCCACACTGATTTCCACAATGGCTGTACCAGAGTACATTCCCACAAACAGCACAGAAGGGTTCCCCTTTTACCACATCCTCACCGACATTTCTTTTATTTGTTTTCTTGATGGTAGTCATTCTGATGGGAGAGAGATGAAATCTCAAGATAGCTTTAATTTGCATTTCCCTGATGGCTAAGGATGTAGAACACTTTTTTAGATGTTGATATGTCATCTGTATTTTTTCTGGTGAGAACTCCCTATTTAGTTCCATAGCCCATTTTTTGATTGCGTTGTTTAATTTCTTATTGTTCTGTTTTTTGAGTTCTTTGAATATTGTGGATATTAATTCTCTGTCAGATGTTTAGCTGGGAAAGATTTTCTCCCATTCTGTAAGTTGTCTCTTTGTTCCATTCACAGTGTCCTTTGCTGTACAAAAGCTTTGTAAATTTCATGAGATCGCAGTAGTTGATTAGTGGTTTTATTTTCTGAGCAAGTGGAGTTATATCAGAAAGTCATTACCTATGCCAATATGTTGAAGGGTTTCCCCTGCCTTTTCCTCTAGTAATTTCAGAGTTTCAGGTCTGATACTAAGGTCGCTGATCCACTTGGATTTGATTCTTGTGCTTGGAGAAAGACAAGGATCTACTTTTATCTTTCTACATATAGATATTCAGTTTTCCCAGCACCACTTGATGAAAAGACTGTCTTTTCTCTAATGAATATTTTTTGGCATTTTTGTCAAAAATCAGATGGCTGTAGCTTCCTGGATTAACATTTGGGTCCTTTTTCCATTCCATTGATCTATATGTCTGTCTTTGTGCCAATACCATGCTATTTTTGTTACTATGGCTTTGTAATATAGCTTAAAATTGGGCATGGTGATGCCACCAGCCTTATTTTTGTTGCTTAAAAATTATTTGGCTATTCAAGGGTTTTTTGTTATTGTTGTTGTTGTGCTTCCAAATGAATTTTAGGATTTTTTTTTCCTATTCCTGTGAAGAATGCCATTGGAATTTTAATTGGGACTGTATTAAATGTGTAGATTGCTTTTGGTAAGATTGACATTTTCACAATATTGAATCTTCCAATCCAAGAACATGGATGTCTTTCCATTTCTTTCTGTCTTCTGCAATTTCTCACTTGAGTGTTTTAAAGTTCTCATTGTAGAGCTCCTTCACTTCCTTAGCTAAATTTATTCCAAGGTACTTTTTCTTTTTTTGAGGCAATTGTGAATGGGAAAGATTCCCTGATTTCATTCTCTGAACACTTGTTAGTATATAGGAAAGCTACTGATTTCTGCGTATTTATTTTGTATCCTGCTGTGTTGCTAAGAGTGTTTATCAGTTCTAACAGTTTGCTAATAGAGTTTTTAGGGTCTTTTATGTATAGAATTATATCATCTGAAAATAGTGATAATTTGATCTCTTCATTTCCAATGTATATCTCTTTTATGAGTGTTTCTTGCATTATTGCTATAGCTAGGATATCCAGTACTATATTAAATAAAAGTGGGAACAGTGGACACCCTAGTTTTGTTCCTGAATTTAGTGGAAAACCTTTGAGTTTTTCACCATTTAGTATTATGTTGGCTGTAGGTTTGTCATAAATAGCTTTTATTGTGTTGAGATATGTTCCTTCGATTCCCAGTTTCTGTAATACTTTTACCATGAAAGAATGTTGGATTTTGTTGAATGCATTTTCTGCATCTATTAAGATGATCATGTGACTTTTGTCCTTAAGACCATTTATATGATATATTACATTTATTGATTTGTATATGTTGAACCATCCCTGCATCCCTGGGATAAACCCTAGTTGGTTGGGGTGAATAATCTTTCTGATATATTCTTGTATTCTGTTTGCCAATATTTTGTTGAGAATTTTTGTATCTATGTTCATGAGGGAGATTCGTCTGTAATTTTCTCTTTTTTTTGTTCTATCTTTGCCATGTTTTGGTGTCAGTGTGATGCTGGCTTCATAGAAGGAGTTCAGTAGAATTTCTTCCTTTTCTACTTTATGGAAAATTTTGAGAAGCATTGGTGTTAGTTCTTCTATGAAGGTCTGGTAAAATTCACCAGTGAGTCCATCTGGGCCTGAGCTTTTTATAGTTGGGAGACTTTTTATAACTGCTTAGATCTCTGTGCTTGTTATAGGTCTATTTAAATGGTTTATCTCATCTTGATTTAATTTTGATAGGTCATATGAATCAAGGAAATCATCCATTTCTTTCAGATTTTCAAACTTAGAGGCATATATATTCTTAAAGTATGCCCTTATAATTGTGTGAATTTCTTTGGTATCTGTTGTAATGGTGCCCTTTTCATCTCTAATTTTAGTCTCTTCTCTCTTCTGGTCAAATTTGCTAAGGGTTTATCAATCTTATCCATGCAAAGAACCAACTCTTTGTTTTGTTGATTCTTTGGATTGTTTTCTTGTTGTTATTATTGTTTCTATTTCATTAATTTCTGCCCTAATCTTTATGATTTCTTCTCATCTACTGATTTTTGGTTTGCCTTGTTTTTCTTTTTATAAGGCCTTAAGGTGGAGCATTAAATTGTTTATTTGTGAACTCTCTAGCTTCTTAATGTAGGCACGTAGAGCTATAAACTTCCCTCTTGTGACTATCTTCATTGTGTCCCAAAGGTTTTGGTATGTTGTATTATAATAATCATTTGATTCCATGAATTTTAAATGATTTCCTTTTTGATTTCTTCAATGACCCATTGGTCATTCAATAGTATAATGTTCAGTATCCATGAATTTCTGTATGCTCTATAGCTCTTCTTGTTGCTGATTTGCAGTTTAATCCCGTTGTGGTCAGATAGAGAACAAGGGATTATTTCAATTTTCCTATATTTGTGGATATCTGCTTTGTGTCCTAATATATGGTCTATTTTAGAGAATGTTCCATGTCCTGCTGAGAAAAATGTATATTCTGGAGCATTTGGATGGAATGATCTGTAGATATCTGTTAGGTCCATTTGTTCCATGACATCATTTAATTCAGATGTCTCTCTCTATTTTTTGCTGGGATGACCTGTCAATTGATGAGAGTAGGGTATTTAAGTCTCCCACTACAATTGTGTTTGATGTTATCTGTGACCTTAAGTCTAATAGTGTTTGTTTGATGAAACTGGGAGCCCCCATGTTAGGTGCATATATGTTTAGGATTGTAATGTCCTCCTGCTACAGTGTTCCTTTAATCAGTATAAAATGTCCTTCTTTGTCTTTCCTCACTAGTGTTGGTTTAAAGTGTATCCTGTCAGAGATTAGGATAGCAACCCCTGCTTGTTTCCTAGGACCGTTTGCTTGAAATGCCATTTTTTATCCTTTCACCATAAGGTGGTAGCTATCTTTTATTGAGAGACAAGTTTCCTTGGAGGCAACAAATGACAGGATCCTGCCTTTTAATACAGTCTGCAAGCCTATGTCTCTTGGATGGTGCAGTAAAGCCATTGATATTAAGAGTAATTATTGAAAGGCATGCATTTATTCCTATAATTCTTGTTATTTTGTAGTGTTTCCTGTTTTCCCTTTACTCATTTGTTTTGACTGTTATTTGAGTGTGATTTATTTTTTCTTCCTGTTTTGCTTTCTCTTCAGCACTAAGAATTCCTTCAAGGGTTGGAGGGATTGCTTAGTGGTTAAGGCATTTGCCTGCAAAGCCAAAGAACCCAGGTTCAATTCCCCAGGACCAATATTAGCCAGATACACAAAGGAGTGCATGTGTCTGGAGTTTGTTTGCAGTGGCCAGAGGCCCTGGTGCGCCCATTCTCTCTCTCACCCCACCCTTTCTCTATCAAAATAAATAAATAAAAATATTTAAATTTAAAAAAAGAATTCCTTCAAGTGTTTTCTGTAGAGCTGCTTTAGTTGTTATAAATTCCTTTAGCCTGTTTTAGTTGTGGAATATCCTTATTTCTCCATCAATTTGGATCGATAGCTTTGCAGGATAAAGTAGTCTTAGTTGACAGTTGTTATCTTTCAGAACTTGGAATACATCATTCTAAGCCCTTCTGGCATGTAAAGTTTGTGTTGAGTAATCTGCTGTTATTCTGATGGACTTGCCTTTGTAGGTGACTCACTTTTTCTCCCTAACTGCTTTCAATATATTTTCTTTGGTTTGTGTGTTTACTAGTTTAATTATAACATAGTGAGGAGAGGTTCTTTCCAGATTTTGTCTGTTTGGTGTTCTAAAAGCTTTTTGTATCTGCATTGGCATTTCTTTCCCAACGTGGGGAAATTTTTCTTCTAGGATTTTATTGAACATACCTACTAAGCCTCTGGATTGAAATTCTTCTCCTTCTGTTATACCCTGAGTTCTTATGTTTGATCTTTTCATAGTGTCCCAGATATCTTGAAATTCCCATTCATACCTTATTATTAGCTTGTCTTTCTCTTTGTTGGACTGTATTAGATATGCCACCTGGTCTTCTAGTTTAGATATTCTGTTCTGTCCTTCATCTATTCTACTGGAGAGACTTTCCACAGAGTTTTTTATTTCATTGACTGTATTCTACAGAGCCAGGATTTCAGCCTGGTTTTTCTTCAGTATTTCTATTTCCTTACTCATTTCTTGTAATGACTTCCTTGTTTCATTAAGCTGGTTCCCTATGTTCTCTTTCAGAAGTTTGTTTTCTTCTTTAATTCCTTTATTTTCTTCTTTGATCCCTTCATTTCTTCTCTGATTTCTTTGAGAATTGTACCATCATTTTCTTGAAATCTTTTTTTTCAATTTTTTTACTGACAACTTCCATGATTATAAACAATATTTCATGGTAATGTCTTTCCTCCCCCCACCTCCCCTCTAAAACTCCATTCTCCATCATATCACCTCTCCCTCTCAATCAGTCTCTTTTATCTTTCCCTCCTATTATGATGGTCTTGTGTAGGTAGTGTCAGGCACTATGAGGTCATGGATATCCAGGCTATTTTGTATCTGGGGGGAGTACATTGTAAGGACTCCTACCCTTCCTTTGGCTCTTACATTCTTTCCTCCACCTCTTCAGCAATGGACCCTGAGCCATGGAAGGTATGAGAGAGATATTGCAGTGCTGAGCACTCTGGTCACTTCTCTCCAGCACCATGATGCCTTCTGAATCATCCCAAGGTCACTGCCATCTGAAAAGAGAAGATTCTCTACCAAAAGTGAGAGTATCACTAATATAAGGCTATGAACATTAAGAGAAGTGCTTACTGGGCAGTTTGATAAACATAGTGTACACATTTAGCCAGACATCAGCAGATGTTACACCCCCAGGGCTCATGACTACCCCTGTTTTAAGTTTTCAGTATCAGGGATGTACTACCTTCCATGGAGCAGGCCTCTAGTCCAATTAGAGGGCAGTTGGTTTCTACCATGACAGACATGGCTGGCCACATATACAGCTTGCAGTGTCCACTGTTGAGTATCTTTACTGGTGATTTCTGTCTCCCATTGAACTGCATGCAGAATGGCTTCTTCTAGATTTCTGTTAGTTGGTCTACATGGAGGAGGTTATCAGCTCAGTTCCAGCAGGATTTCTCAGTGACCTTGCAGCCCAAGTATGTGCAGTCTTCAGCAATTGGGTCTTACCATCTATTCCTGGTGGGAAACCAAGGGCCTTGGCAATGACCTATAATGTTTTGGGGGCATCAGGGACCTCCCTGGCCAACAACTCACTGGAAGGTACCCCATCCCTGGCACTGAAAATTTTCTAGCAACAATCTATGGCTCCTGAGTGTTCCATTGTCCAAAAAAGTAGGTTTCATTATGACTTATTTATATCCTCTTAGATTTTGATTAGCCCTCCTTCCACCTTTGCTTTACTAAATCTCTTCCCCTGACCTCACTTGGGCCTTTTCACAAAGATTTCTTGAAATCTTTGTCAGGCATTTCATCTAAAACAGTCTCATTGTTGATCATTTCTGATGGATTTATAGTTTTTGGTGGGACTGTATTGTCTTGATTCTTTGAGTTTCTTGTATCATATTGTAGCAACTTTTGCATCCTGAACTGATTTGATGTTTGGGTTTTCTGCTTAACTGCAGTATTCCTAGACATGGCCGACAACTTCTATATAACCTCAGGATATGAGTTCAAGGTGCCAAGTGTAGCTCTTGTCCCCAATCAAGCCACAGAAGTAATCCCAGGTGTTGAGTTTGCTTGCTAAGCAAGTATTCCCGTGGACTGGGTGGAATAATTTAGTGGCAAATTCTAAACTTCAACCAAGTAACATACACAATCAATAAAAACCAGCACATGGTATGCAATTGTGGGGATTAAAACAAACTGATACTCATATAAAGCCTAAGTCCCTAAGGGTGTATGCTATTTACACCCTTAATCTTGTCAGCTGGGTGTAGAGATTTCTGTTCTGAATTGGGTTCCAGGTCAGCCTGGATCTGGATCAGACCCTGCCCCCAATAATAACCAAAGCAAAAAAACAAAGGCCCTATATATATGAAAGCACTAAAGGCAACAATATTCAACCCGCAAATACAGGTTATTTGAAAATGGTAAGGCCAACCAAGAATATATACCACATAAACTGCCCTGACAAGGAAAGCGAGATTAAGAGATTAGTTCTTGCAGACCTGTGTACCTGTTTTTGTTTGCTTGTTTTTTGTCAGTCAGCCTGGTTATCTTTTGGAGTGGCTTCCAATCTCACCAATGCTGAGTACCTGCCTAGATCCCTCCGTGTTGTGCTGTGCAGCTGTACCTCTGATGAGCTCTGCTGGCTGCGCTGCCACTGGGGGCTGAATGCTGGAGGTTCACGGTTCTGATGGGGGATGGGAGAGTGCAGACTTCTGGAGTTGCTCGCACTTTCAGTAGCTCTTTAGTTGATCTCAGCTGTCTTTCCTTCAGATTTCTTAGCTTGTGAGAAGGCTGATGGAGTTGAAAAACCTGTTGCTTGGTCTCTGCTGCTGCTGCTGCCTGGCGTGATTGTGGGCCGCGTGCGCCTCAGTGGGACTCTGGCCATTTTCCTCCTTTCTGCAGGATCTTGGTCTCTCCGGCTTCTGTGCTGTATTTAAGAATAGCCTCTACTCCTTCACTTTTCAGAAGAAGAGTGTATTTTGCTGGGGTTTTGCTTAAATCCCTCCCTAGGCCGGTTTAGCATGGCTCCTATGCCACCATCTTACCCTGGGTGGCATTTTCTGTAGGGACCCTCATCACTTTGTTATGGCTATAGAGTGGCACTTTGTACATCCTCATCACCTTGGTATGGCTGTAAAAAGGCATTTTCTTCTCTTTTGTTGCTTTTCACTTTTTTATTTATTTTTTAGAGACAGGGAGAGAGAGAGAGAATGGACATGCCAGGGCCTCTAGCCAGTGCAAACAAATCAGATTCATGCACAACCTTGTGCATATGGGACCTGGAGAATTGAAACTGGGTCACAGGCAAGTGCCTTAATTGCTAAGCTATCTATACAGCCCTAAAGTGGCACTTTCTACAGGGACCTTCATTGACCACCTTGGTATAGCTATAGAGTGGCATTTTCTATAAAAACCCTCAATGATCACTTCGGTATGACTGTAGAGTGGCATTTTGTATCAGGACCCTTATTGATTGCCTTGGCATTGCTGTAGAATGCTATTTTCTATAGGGACCCTCTGGGCTTCTACATTGTTGACCCTGGCATGGCTATAGCAACCATTGAACTTTCTCACCTGCTTCCAGCTTTCAGCTGGGGCATAAACTCCAAAGGGAAGCCACTTCTCCTTCCACATACCCCCAAACACACACACAGCTCTATTTTCTGCCATATTTCGTGATTTCAGGATGGGGTGCTGCATAAAAGAGCATTTCTTCCTAAATCCAGACAAGTTTCCAGTGTCTTAAATTATCCTTTTGTTGCTTTTTGTTTTTGTTTTTGTTTTTGTTTTGTTTTTCAAGGTAGGGCCTCACTCTGGTCCAGGCTGACCTGGAATTCACTATTTAGTCTCAGGATGGCCTCAAACTCACAGCGATCCTCCTTCCTCTGCCTCCCAAGTGCCAGGATTAAAGGTGTGAGTCACCACACCCAGCTTGCTTTGTTGCTTTTTTTGTTTGTTTGTTTGTTTGTTTTTATTTTTTCGAGGTGGGGTCTCACTCTAGTTCAAGCTGACCTGGCCTTGAACTCACGGTGATCCTCCTACCTCTGCCTCCCCAGTGCTGGGATTAAAAGCGTGCACCACCACACCTGGCTCTGTTGCTTTTTAAGTTAGAAAAATGCCAAAGGCAAAAGAAAGGCAATGTACACTTTGTGCCATCTCAATCTATCTTGAGGTTAGCATATACTTTTGGACCTTCTGTACATGCTAGCAAAGCTGATGAGAACATGGCAACCTCATTAACGTCAGGTCACAGGAATTGGGAGTTAGGCTATGGAAAACGCAGCTCCAGCCTGCTCTGCTCAGGTTAGTTCCGCTGTCTTAACACTAAGGTTCAGATGAACTTCTCCAGCACCAGTGCTTCCAAGGGCAAAAGGCCTTCTTGCAGGGCAGAAGGGAAGTATGGCTGTCTGTCCCAAAGCTATTCCTCACCATGAGATCATCTACATAGCTGCATAGAGATAGTAGTAGCGTTCTTTGGCTGGAAGAGAAGACCCTGTAAGCATTGATTCGGGGTTTTCACAGAAAACGTGCTGAAAATCCAGGAGCTAAGTAAGTAGTGCTCCTTTCACCTTCCTCCAAGATGCATATGTAAAGAGCAGATTCTGAGCACGTGACTCAGTTGGCATCAACACAGAAGCTAATTTGGAATTGGTGGATGAGCCCTCTTGAACAAATATATTCAGCCAGTAACAGGCCATAAATAGTAGGTGTTTGGATATGGGATCACCAGCATCTCTCTTGCAGTTTATTCTGTGGTTGAACCCCTGACTTCTCAGACACTGGTGTGGGCTCTGGACCCTGCCCTTTTCAGAACCCAAGGCAGACCTGCAAACTCATCCCCAGCCTCTGTGCCTAGGTTACAGGCGCTAAGTGGGTTCCAGCACTACCCCTCCTGGACCCTAGGACTTTCTGCTAGCTTAGATCTTCCTGCTGTCTCAGATTTGTTGAACCTTCACCTCTGTAGCACCTCTGCCACTCGACCCAGCCCTCTGGGCAGAACCCTGTCAGTCATACCCTTAGAAGTGTCATTCTTTGCTGCCCAAGTTTTGTCATAACTGACTGGTCTATAGAAGCATGCCAAAAATGAATCCTAAAGTCAAGTCAGTCAAGTTCACTGGTCAAAAGAGCTTGTTACTTTTTGAAGAATAGAATTCTCATAAAGCTGGAGATATCTGTTTTTATAACTTGTTTCTGTTTTTTGTTATTTGACTGGATTGGCATATGTTCCATAAACTATAGATTTTTCTTCTGACAGCATTCAGTTTAAACTGAATCACTGTATAACTGTAATAGTAGTTTAAGTGTAGATCATATCTATCACTCCAAAAAGGTTTTAAATGCCCATTTGAGATCTATCCTCAGTTCTCCAAAACCATGGATTTATTTTGGCTCTGTAGTTTTGTTTACCAGACATTTCACATAATTGGAATTATATAATATATACATTCATAACAATCCCCTTGTATACATAGTCTCTTAGAGTCACTGATATTGTTGCATCAAACAATAGTTCCCTTTTAATATGGATGGGTATTCCACGTTGTGGAAATACCTCATTTGTTTGTTCATTCAGTTTGATGAATTTGGGTTGTTTCCAGTGTTAGACTCTATGAATAAAGCTGCTATGAACTTGTGTTCATTTTTGTTACCTGATGGGTCACACATAGGTTTTCATTGTGTGTGTGTGGTTCTGGGGATTGAACCTAGAACCTCACATATAGGCAAGCAGTCTGCCACTGAGCTACACCTCCACCCTAGATAATTTCTAATGAAAAGAAAATCAGTGTATGGCTTTGAGGAAGTTGCTCAAGGGGAAAACTAGACTTCTATGGCACATGGAGGATAAAGCTAAAGAATTAGCTATAGGCAAATCACACTGATAAATTATCTGGAAACTGGGAGGAGATGAAATTTCATACTATAATGAAACACATTGCTTCATATGCTAATTTTAAAATTAATAAATGTAAAAGAGTGCTTTCATGTCTAAAATATCTGAAAGTGTGAGGATAATAATAACAATTCCAGCAACATATTTTCAAGTGTTCAGTTATTCAGTATATATTATTACAGTTGGATAATTGGCCCCACCAAGAGGCTTGAAGACATGTGCAGTTCTCAGGATGCTTATCTTTCTGCTTCTCAGGAAGTAGAAAGATAGTGGTAGTCCTTATCCTTCACCCCATAAAGGGTGCATAAACCCTTGTTTAATTTTCTTGTGTTTCACAATTGCAGCATTACCATTGATCCTTGCTGATCTCAAAAAGCCAGCTCAAGGCTGGAGAGATGGCTCAGCACTTAAGGTGCTTGCCTGCAAAACCTGAGGACCTGGGTTCAATTCCTCAGTTCCCACAGATATCCATATGCACAAGGTAGCACATGTATCTGGAGTTTGTTCATTGCAGTGACTAGAGGCCCTGGCATGCCTACTCATTCTCTCCCCCACATTTCTCTCTCTTCTCTCTTTTTTTAGGGTCTCACTCTAGCCCAGGCTGACCTGGAATTCACTATGTAGTCTCACGGTGTCCTCGAACTCATGGCTATCCTCCTACCTCTGCCTCCCCAGTGCTGGGATTAAAGGCATGCACCACCATGCCTGGCTCTCTCTTCTCTTTTTTCTCCCTCTCTTGCTCTTCTCTTCCTCTCCCTCTCCCTCTAAAATAAAAATAAATAAATAAAATATTTAAAAGGCCAGCTCAAATATGGAAATGTATATGGCTTTAGAAAAAAGTGATTGAAGAAGAGAAAGTGTTGAGGAATTCAAATGTGCACAGCATGTTACATTTTATCTCCACATACTTCCAAGGGGTCCTTGGTCCACTAGCTCCTTACAAGCTGTGGGTAGTGATTTCTTACCTTTCTCCAGGGGCGCTGCTTTTCCTAGTCTAGCTATTAAGTCCAGACTTTCTTGTAAATTCACTTTGGGGAAACTCACTAAGGTCTGTTGAGAGGATATAATGAGGACAGCTACAAATCACCATTGACTTATTAGGCCTAATGTCTAGTGGTCAGATTTTTCTGAAAACAGAAAAGCAAACCAAATTTACAGAGAGATTGCTGAAAATCTCTGAGCTATAGAAACGGAAATTTTGTCGGTTTTATTAAAATGTAGTTCTAAAAGCAGAACCTCCATCCTTCTCAATGGTAATTCCTACCAAAGGCTACTAATCCCTGCAGGACTTTGTTGATAGTGTGATGGGGCTTGATTGAGTCTTGAAAGTGATGCTTTAGTCTCTTATGATTTCAGCTCTTCTGGAGTGTGCCCCAGAATTGCTGAGGTGAGTCACTCTAACTCACTATCTTATTCTGAAAGGAACAGGGCCTCCTGTGGGTTCAGGGCAACTGAAGTTTTCTATTCAATGATTGCGCAAAGTTGTGTATAATTATTCTATGGGATGGTTTTATTCCTTAATAACATAGAATAAAAATTTCAAGATTTGCAGAAAAGGCTTTTGTGTGTACATTTATGTATATACATAAGCAATTTCAGGCTGATTTCAGTAAGCTGCCAACTATAGTTTCCTTCCATTCTTGGCAAAGAGACATATGTATTATGTTGTCATGTGATGCAAATGACTTTTATTAACTACTGTGAGAGACATAAATTGACAGTTTTCTTGTTTCTATTATTAGATTGACATTTCTCTGACAACCTTCAGCCTGTGTCACCTGAGATAGTTGTTCCCAATGTAATAGAGCTGCAGCCTCCTGCTGATTCTGGCTTTGAAATATTAATGGCACATGGCATTAAAAATACCTGTGGGAACCTGAATGTAGCTTTGGTCAGCTAGGAACATATTGGAGAATACAGGAGTAGAGGCAGGAAAGGGAGGGCTGAAGAAGCTTGAGAGACAAATGCTAGGTGCAAAAAGGATGGTGCAGACAAAGTGGACATGGGTAGAGGATCGTGCAGACAGAGTGGATGTGGATAGAGGATGGCACAGACAGAGCAGCTGTGGGTAGAGGATCATGCAGAGTGAATGTGGATAGAGGATTCAAACAGTGGATGTGGGTAGAGGATCATGCAGGCAGAGTAGATGTGTGTATAGGATGGTGCAGACAGTGGACGTGGGTACAGGATTGTGCAGACAGTGGATGTGTGTAGAGGACGGTGCAAAGAGCATGGGCATGGGTAGAGAATGGAGCAAACAGTGCATGTGGGTAGAGGGCCCTGCAGAATGAACGTGGGTAAAGGATTGTGCAGACAGAGTGGACCTGGGTAGAGGGCCATGCATACATAGTGGATTTTTTCTATTTACTTATTTGAGAGAAGGAGCAAGTGAATGCGTGAGCTAGAGCCTACAACCACTGCAAATGAGCTCCAAACACTTGCTCTACTTTGTATATCTGGCTTACGTGTGTCCTGGGGAATTGAACCTGGGTCTTTTGGCTTTGCACGTGACCACCTTAACTGCTAAGCCCCTATTCTTTTTTATTTTGGACTTTATTGTATGAACACCTTGCATATTCTTGCATATTGGTCATATTCTCATTAGGTTGTAATCTTATGTCCCCTCCCCCCATCCCATTCCACTGAAGGCCCTCCTAAGTAGGTCATTAATATTCACTATGGAGTCATTAATGAACAGTTATTCTCTGGGGGAGAACAAAGTCTCAAAATATACCTTCCTACCCTGTGGCTCTCACATTCTTTTTTTCCTCTCTTTCTGCAATGTTTCCTGAGCTTTGGTGAGCATGTTACAAGTCTCTGTTAGTGTTATGTTCTCTGCATCTTCTGAGTATCTGTAGTGATGAGTTTTGGGTCTCCTCAGTGTCTTACCACCATTCCCTGGAGAAGGCTGTAGGAAAAGCAGTGAGAGCAGCACTCATTTAAAATGCTACTTCCTCTGTTTCCCGGGCCCTGGCAGATGTGATAGAGATGATTCATCCCATGTTAGGCAATCAGCCTTCTTTTCTTGTCATATTGATGGGTCTTGGGTCTTCCCCATATTTGTAGATTGCCTAGCCAAGAGCAAGAGCATCATGAATCATAATCCAGTAATAGGCACCTTCTGTATTCTGAGAATGCACGTGGCACTTGTCTCCATGAGGGCCAAAACCAAAACACCTACCTATTAGACTGGTGACACTGAGTATGTCTGCTTCTCATCACCACAACTGTATTTACACCACAGTTTTGTCAGAAAAGAAAGTTGATGGCCAAATGAAGATAACTATAAGCATTAAAGCCAAACATTTGCACACTGACAAACACAAACAGAACTGCACTCTAAAATCAACTACCTAGCATGTCTTTTGCCCTGGGTATGGGGGCACACATCTGAAATCCTGACACTTGGAAAGTGGAGGCTGGAGGATCAGGATATAGCTCATTGTCGTCCTCAGCGCCATAGATAGTTCCAAAACAGCCTGAGCTACTTGAGACTCTGTATCTAAACAAAACAAAACCTCTCTCTCCCCCAATTTATTTTTTTTTATTTATTTATTTTGTTTTGTTTTGTTTTGTTTTGTTTTGTTTTGTTTTGTTTTGTTTTTCGAGGTAGGGTCTCACTCTAGCTCAGGTTAACCTGGAATTCACTATGTAGTCTCAGGTTCACCTCAAACTCATGATGATCCTCCTACCTCTGCCTCCAGAGTGCTGGGATTAAAGTGTGTGCCACCACACCTGGCTTTCCCAAATTTTAGATAGATATGGGAAGTGGTTTCAGAATGGCCTCATTCAGTTGAGGATCTTGATGGAGTAGATGTGCAAGAAGATGAATTTCACTGAAGCCAAGAGCACTAAATACTCCACAGTGAAGTGGGTAAGAAGTTTTGAAAGGGGTGTGATGTCCCAGCTGACCCCTGTGTTAGCCAACAAGGAGTACTGTTACTTGTATCATTGCTGCTTAAGCAGTGCACTACTTACTAGCATAAAGGTAACTCACAATTTAAGAGTTACAACATAGGTGGCTGGAGAGATGGCTTAGTGGTTAAGGTGGTCACCTGCAAAGCCAAAAGACCTGGGTTTGATTCCGCAGGACCCACGTAAGCCAGATGCACAAGGTGGTGAGTTCATCTGGAGTTCGTTTGCAGTGGCTAGAGGCCCTGGTGCGTCCTTTCCCTCTGTATATCTGCCACTTTCTTTCTCTCATAAATAATTTTTTAAAGAGTTAAAACATAGAATTCATAACTGAATAACTGAAAGGGCCACCATGGTGTGTGGCATGAGAAAGTCAAAGTAGTTGGAATTAGATGATAAAAGATCAGATGAAGAAAGTTGGCTGAGCACACACACCCTCCTCCTTCCTCTGCTTTCACTATTCCCCTTAAACTATTCTCGCCTTCCGAGGCAGCAAGTCCTCCTCTTTCCCTTAAAATGCTGGAGTCGGTGCACACAGCAAATAAGAACAGCAGCTACTGATGTGTAAAGTGTGTAGCACACCTTGTGGTGAGTGACACAGAATTTAAAAGCATCAGGCACTGGGGAGAGCAGCACAATGGAGTGGAAAGATAATTTCTTAGAAATAACAAAAAATCGTATAAGAGCAGTACCAAAAGGAAAAAAAAAAAAGACTTCCATCAGCTGAGCATAAATTTGAACAATCCCTGAAAAACAGAAAGCAGGATAAGATCAATGAAGAAAACAGTAACCCCTAAGTACATGTATTAGTCAGCGTTCTCTGGAGGAATAGAACTGATAGAAAGAATTGTATTGAAAAGGGAGTTTATTAGATTCATATAAGATAGTCCAATAATAGCAGTCTGCAGGCCCAAGAGTTAAGGAACCCAGTAGCTTCTCAGTCCACGTGGCTGGATGCCTCAGCAGTCCCACCCGGGCATTGGAGGCCTGGAGGCTTCCTGCAGAACCACTGGGCTTCAGTCTGGCAGCCAAGCAGCACTGGCAGTCAAGCGGGAGGAAAGGATCCTTTTCTCCCACAGCCTCCCCCTGCAAAAGGGGCCTCCACTCTCCAGGAAGAGCTCACTATGGAAGAAAGACTTCCTCCTTCAACTAATCCTTCCTGGAAGCAACCTCAGAGAATCACTCAAGAGAAATGTCTGTACATTCCTAAGCAGATCACGTTGACAAGACTGGACCATCACCGCGCCCTAAGAGGGGGCTGCGTTAAAAGAGCGGCCACTCTCCTGATGACGCTCCTGGTTCAGGAGCATCAGACAGAGGATGCAGGCAACGTGCAAAGCGACTGGTTGGGGAACTACATTCAGAGTATCTTGGTAGGGTTGGCCCTTTGCCCAGCTTGTGCCATGTAAACACAAGAGAGTGCCAGCTCTCAGGCTGGAATGACTGTGCTCCATCCGAAGATGTTGAGCCTCACTGTGATTGTGGCTCTTCAAGGTGAAGCTGGAGAGAGAGGATGGGAGGAAAGTAACACAAAATACCAGAGTTCAGTGTCCTTATAGAAATTCAATCAAATCTGTAGCCTTTGGTTAACTTTCAGTTGTAAAAAGTTGGGTTTTTTTTTTTTCTTCCTGTAGACTGACCTGGAATTCACTATGTAGCCTCAGGGTGGCCTTGAACTCATGGCAATCCCTCTACCTCTGCCTCTGGAGTACTGGGATTAAAAGCATGTGCCACCATACCCAGCTTAATTTTTTTTTTAAATATTTTATTTATTTATTTGAGAGTGACAGAGACAGAGAGAAAGACAGATAGAGGGAGAGAGAGAGAATGGGCGCGCCAGGGCTTCCAGCCTCTGCAAACGAACTCCAGACGCGTGCGCCCCCTTGTGCATCTGGCTAACGTGGGACCTGGGGAACCGAGCCTCGAACCGGGGTCCTTAGGCTTCACAGGCGAGCGCTTAACCGCTAAGCCATCTCTCCAGCCCTACCCAGCTTAACTTTTTACAAATATTCTTTTACATAGGTGATAGTCGTGTATCCCCTTTTCCTCTACCCCTGTTTCTCTGAGGCCCTCCTTAGGAGAGGTGAGTCGGGCTCTGTCAGTCGGCCGGTGGGTGTGGGGGTGACACTGTGCCTCAGTTTATTCCTATCAACCCTGTGGCTCTTACACTCTTCCCACCCCCTCTTCTGCAACAGTCCCCGAGCCTTCTGTTGTGTTCTCTGTATTTCTGTGACAGCGTGTTTCAAGTCACCACAGTATTTGTTGCTATTCCCCGGGAGGCAGATGTTGGGCTAGCATTGAAGGTAATAGTCATGTCCTTGCTTCCTCTGCAGGAAGCCTGGACCCTGGTAAATGTGATAGAGGTGGCACGTCCCGTGGGGAGCAGTCAGCTGTCTTTTCTTATAGTGATGGATCTTGGATCTCCCCACTATTCTCTGCCATCTGTACAATAAAACAGATTCACCAACCAAGGAGGGGAGCAGCTTTGATTAAGGGTGATCTGTAGAGAAGCTTGAGAAACTGGTAAGCATAAGCCAAGTGTTCCTTGGAGCACCATGAGACTACAAAATTCAACCCAAGAAAGGGCTTGTGGAAATTAGGACTTAGAGATGCTCAGAAGCACAGGACTTGCAATCGACACCTGATGTAGGGCAGTCTGTGGGATGAGCCCTCGGCTTATGGGATCTGACACTCTCCCCTGGTAGATTGCTTTGCATTAGATGACACCAGCTGGTGACCACTGGAGAATGTGCTAAGAATTGCTTGACTGGCGTGTGGAAGCTGAGGGCGACACCTGGTGTCAGAAGCGTTGAGTGATTACCAGTAGACGGTCGGAAAAACACTGCTTTTTTTCCACCTCACAACAGGAAGCTTTTAAGACTTTCTTTGCCTTTAACTTTTATAAGTCTCATTACTGTTTACCCTCAAATACCCACACCGATTCCCAGTACTGTGATACATTAACTTCAAGGGCAAAAAGGACCCTTGAAGATGGGATTAGGTAAAAGAGCATGAGTTTACCTGGTGGACACAGCCTTGTTTTCTCCAGTTGTGGTCAAAGAGATGTGACCACAGATATACAAAGTGGTACAACATTGCTACCTTAAAATGGAGGAAAGATCTATAAACTGAGAAAAACACCCTCCTACAACACCTCTAGAGGTAGATACCCCTTCCAGCACTGAATTTTACCCCAGCAAGGCCTCCAGAATTGTAAGAGAATAAGCTTGTGTTAAGTTTGTGGTAACTTGTTACAACAGCTATAGAAAACTAATAAAATGATATCATTTTGGTTGTGTTTATTCTTTTAGGATTCATCCTATTTCTTAAATCTGTATAAGTATAGAAGTGTATGTATGTGTATCAAATATGTAAGCTTACAGTTATTTTCACTTTGAATATTATTTCAGTCCCATTTCCTTTCTTGTGTCTTTTGGGGACTTCAATTGTATAAATGTTGAATCTTCTGTTATTTATTATACTCCTCCAAGGCTCTGTTTATTATTATCTGTCTTTTTTCTCTGTCATTCAGATGGGAAGAATTATAGTAATCCATTTTTTTTAATTTATTTATTTATTTGAGAGCGACAGACACAGAGAGAAAGACAGATAGAGGAAGAGAGAGAGAATGGGCGCGCCAGGGCTTCCAACCTCTGCAAACGAACTCCAGACGCGTGCGCCCCCTTGTGCATCTGGCTAACGTGGGACCTGGGGAACCAAGCCTCGAACCGGGGTCCTTAGGCTTCACAGGCAAGCACTTAACCGCTAAGCCATCTCTCCAGCCCAGTAATCCATTTTTTATCCATTCACTAATAGTATTTTCTGCCATCTGTATTACTGCATCCACTCAAGAAGCTCCTAAATTTTCTATTTTGGGGAAGGGTGGTTGAGGTAGGGTCTTGCTCTAGCCCAAGATGACCTCAAATTCACTATGTAGTCTCAGGATGGCCTCAAACTTACTAGGCAGTTCTCCTACTTCTGCCTCCCGAGTACTGCGATTAAAAATGTGCACCATCACGACCAGCTCTATTGTGTTTTTTTAGATCTATAATTTTCACTGGTTTCTTTTCTACAGATTTTTTTTTTTGCTGAGATTTTCTACTTCTTTAGTTTGCTTCCAGAGAATCAGCCTTCAATTATTGAAGATGTTTTATGAAAGCTCCTTGTCATATAAAATTTGAGGTTCTTTTAAGAATCATCTCTGTGTTGGTATCAGTGGACTGAGATTCAAGTTCACATCTTCTTTGTTCTTTCTATGGCAGGTGATTTTTTAAAACATGCTGCCTATTAGGAGAGTTTGGGTTCAATTGCACATCTTATTTTAGTAGAAAGTCAGTTTAACTAGCATGGAGATGCTGGCTTACCTTTATTGGAAATTTAATTTTCAGAAATTTGTGGTACCATCTTCATCCACCTGGAGCTAACAGGGCAGAGGGACCCCAGACCCACTTTCCTGGCATCTCTGGCAAAGGAGAGAAGTCTCATGCCCCATAGGAAAATGCCACAGAATACTCCTTTCCACTCTGTGGCTCTTACACTCTTTCTACCCCCTCTTCCACAGTGTTCTCTGAGTCTTGACAGACATAAAAGATTTAAAGATGAAAAAAGAATTTAAAATTATAAATGAGTACAAACTTGTGTACCAACATGTGTGGGTAGATCAACATACTTTCCAAGGCATTTCATGATGAAACTTATCAGCATCCCTCTGAGTGCTTTTGTCCACCCCCACTAGTTTAGCCATCGTATTTATCAAATTGCACATCTTCATTCTTCCGCATGTCTTGTACTGATGATCTAGCATGGGAAAGCTCTTAATGTTTTATTAATGCCTCATTCACTGAGTCCTGGGCCTCTGGAGCTCTTACCACTATGTTATGTGCTGCATGGCTGAATATCAATTTGGCTTAATTTGTAGGTTTATAAATTACTATCTGAAATACAGTTGTTACAACTAAAACACCTCTCAATTGTTTTCTTCCAGATTACACTTCTCCTTTTCACTTCACTTAGGACTGAAATAATAAATATAAATTTCTATGCATCTCATATCCTGATTTTGTTTTCTTTGCTTCTCTGGGTTTTTGCAATGACTTGCCATACATATATTAGGATACCCTGACTTTCTCCCTCCCACCTAACAAGGCTAGGCCAGCATTCCATGGCTCAACTACAGCAGGTCAGCTATAATATATAACTTCAGGAAGGTACCTATTCCTATTGGACTAGGAGAAATAAAGGTCTCTATGTCAAGAAATTGTACCTAACGTATAAGTACACAGACATTGGAAGTTCTGTGATTCTCACTTTTGTATCTTTTTTGGCCAGTAAAAGGGCTGGGATGGGCTCCTAGTCTTGGGCTCATCATCAGAGGGTATAAGGCACTGTGTTAACGTAGCAGAGATAATGGGGGTATTGGACTTCAGAGGGCACCTTCAGAGGTGTTCCAGGTTTTTGTATCCCCAGAGAAAGAATTGAGCAGGGACACAGTTTCCACAGAAGAGACAGTCTATGAAGAGTAATGCACTTCCAAAGGAGGAGAGGCAGGAGCTGATGGGATAGAAGGAGCCGCTGGGACAGAAGTACAGACCAGCCTGCACGCCAGGAGTCGTGGGACAGAAGCTACCACCTCACATGACCTCTCTGGTCATGAGGGAGACAGGCAAGGAAAGCACCATGCGCAAATGGGCAGACTGTGAGGAACTGCATAATGCCACATAAGCCATCCTGCAGTTGTTCCTTAAAGCCACAGCTGGGCACAATGATGGACAGTTCATCCTGCCTGGCACTGCCAGGCACCAGGCACTGAAAACAGCTAAATGAAATGAGGTGGATACACGGTATGAGAAAGGAAGTAGAAATACTTGAAGAAAAGCAAACAGAAATTTCTGGAAATGGAAAATGTAGTAAGCCAAATAAAAAACTCCATAGAGGCCTCACTCATAGAATGGATAGAGGAGAGGACAGAAAATATGAGCATGAACAGAAGGTGAAAGGTTTGGAACGTTACAGCAAAGAAAAAGATAAAGTTATCAGAAGCTATGAGCAGGAGTTTCAAGGCATTTGGTGCACTATGAGGAGAGCAAATCTAAGAATTCGACATATTAAAGAGAGGAATTTGAATCTATAGGTACAGGAAGTCTTTTCAACAAAGTTACAGTAATTTAAAAGAAACCAGGCTTCTATCCTTGTGCACTTGAAGTTCTCTGTTGAATCTGATAGTACCAGCTGTGCGAAGACTAAGAGAACTGTGAAGAAAGAGGACTGAACTTTAATTATTGTAGCCGGGTAGCCGGCTCAGTGAGCAAAGCCGCTTGGTTACAAACTCACCGACCCATGTTCAGTTCCCAGTACCCACGTAAAGCCTGATGAACAAAGTGGTACATACATCTGAGGCTTATTTGCAGCATCAAGAGGACACTTCTGCTTGCAAATAAATGAATAAATAAATAAACTGCATATTAAAAAATAACTAAGCCTGGGCTAGAGTGATAGCCTACCTTGAAAAAAACAAAAAAGAAAAATATAACAAATGTGTGCACTGACAACTTACATTTCTTTAAAAAAGATTTAGAATATTTTCATTTATTTGCAAGTAGAGAGAAACAGAGAGAGAGAGAGAGAGAGAGAGAGAGAGAAAGTATATGGGCACTTCCGTACCTCTTGCCACTACAAATGAACTCCAGATACTTGAGCCACTTTATGCACCTGGCTTTACCAGGGTACTGGGGAATAAAACCCAAGCCATCAGACTTTTCAAGCAAGCACCTTTAACTGCTGAGCAATCTCCCAACCCTAATTAATAATTCTTGTTAGTGTACAAAAATGGGTAATTTTAAATAAACTTTTCATTTTGTTCATTTATGTGAATGTTTGTATATGAGTCTGTAGGGGACATGCCAGGGCCTCTTGCGGCTGCAAACGAAACCAAAAACTGCCACCACTTTTCGCATACAACTTATGAGGGTAGCTTTGGAATTTGAACTTGGGCCTGAAGGCTTTGCAAGCAATAACCTTAACCACTGAACTCTCTCCCTAGTCCCCCACAATGTCAGTTCTATACATATATAACATTCTATTTTGCACATAGTCACCTGCACGACCCTCTCCCTTCTTGTTTCCATCTCCTCCTGGTGAGCTTCTTTCTCCCAAATAGCCCTCTTGTTCTCATGCCACATGGGGGTAGGTAAGTACGTAGGTAGATGATGATGATGATGAAGAAGATAGATAGATAGACAGGCAGACAGACAGACAGACAGACAGACAGACAGACAGACAGACAGATAGATAGATAGATAGATAGATAGATGATAGATAGATAGATGACAGATAGATAGCAAATACATGATATTTGTTTGTCTTTCTCAGCTATTACCATCACTTCTACTTCCCTTGCCTTCATTTAGACCCTTCCTTCCTTTCCCATAGTTCTCTTCTGCTTCCATATCTTATATGACACCTCAAGACTTAAAACTAGCTTAGATTTTGTCAAAAATACAAAAGTTCTGCCATGAACTGAGACCTGTGTGGAAGCCCCTTCTTCTGTCCCCACTTCCTCAGGGGCTTGCTCCCTGGAGAGAGACTTCCCCCAGGTGAGGGAAATTCTCCTGATCTCCTCTCCCTGTCCGCACTGGGGAGAAGAACTTCGTTTGGCTTGGGCACTTTCCTGCTTTGCTTTCCCTCTCATCTGTAAAATAAATCCACGATAATTTAGTCTAAAGACAAAACCAAAAATAGTTCTGGCCATGCCTAGTTTAAAAGCATTATTGTAGAGCCCTTTCTGTGGTTTTGTTGCCTTGGATCTGTTACTAGGAGGAGGTAAATGAGTTGAGTGTCAAAAGGCAAAGCAGAGGGAAGGGACATGCTGCATTATTTATGGCCCCCAACACCAAAGCAAGAATGACTTCATGCCCCTTGAAGACTTAGCAGGCAGAGAAACACATTGAGTAATTGAAAGTGTACAGGGACACACCTTCCATATCAGCACCTCTCAAATCCCATTCTTACCACCTTTCTCAGGACTAGACTTTCATAGAACTTGTTTATGTGATGCCCAATTAGACAAATCACTGTGGAACAAAGAAAGCTAACTGTTATTAACACAAAAAATTTAAACATATATTTAAATAGCATCGTAACAATAGCATTCTAACAAATGAGCAAGGTGGCAGGTTATAACAGGGAGAAAAGGATAAGGATTGAATTTAGGGAAAAGGGTCGAGAGGTATTGTGACTTCCAATTGAATTGTTTAGTTGCCCTTTTCAATTTCTGGTATATGCATATATCGTTATTTGTTTTCAAGTCGAAAATTATAAAAAATGTTTTTCCCCTGGTGTTTCCCCCTCCTTGGACTCCTTTAAAATAAGACTTAAGAGCACTGATAGTATTTTGGTTTGTAGCAATAAGGAGGGGTGAATAAGACCCTTAACAAAGATCTGTTATTGTGATGGCTGTCTGTCAGACTCACGTGATTACAGTCCTGCAATGGGGAAACAAGAAGAGGGGTAAAGTCGTAGCAAACTCTGAAGTCATATTTTAAAACAGCTACTTAAAATGCTCATTTAGGGTTAGAGAGATGGCTTAGCAGTTAAGGTGCTTGCCTGCAAAGCCAAAGGACCCAGGTTCAATTCCCCAGGACTCATGTAAGCCAGATGCATAAGGTGGTGCATACGTCTGGAGTTCATTTGCTAAAGGTCCTGGTATATTCATTCTCTCTCTCTCTCTCTCTCTCTCTCTCTCTCTCTCTCTCTCTCTCTCTTTCTCTCACAAATGAATAAAATAAAATAAATGTTTTTAAAATGCTCATTTAAAGTAAATGGCTCTCATGTAGAAGTCAGACCATGATATAAATGGTGATTATAGTGCCTGGTCTAGGAATCACCACCCTCACCAAAATGTATTCATCTTCCAATATATCTTTAATTTTTAAATTTTATTTTAATTTATATACAGAGTTTATATCTTTGTGAATTTTTGGAAAACATGTAGATTCTAGAGTCATGTGTAAAATAGCATTTAAAAAACAAAAAAGACTCAGTAGGTTAGTTGCAGTTTTGGAGGTCATTATATCAACTGGATAGTGAGAGTCACTTAACATCCCCCTGGATTAATTTTACTTTTGGAAAATATATGCTTATTTGTTTATTGACCTGAGACAGGATCTTGCTATGTGCTCAGGCTGGCCTCAAACTGGCATCACCCTGCCTCAGTACCCTGAGTGCTGTGATGTACAGGTGTGTACCACCATGTCAGCTTCAAAAAGGAAATTTTATGATGGAAAACTTGGCCATTGGTGTACCCAGATGTATTACTAAACACTAATCAATTCCAAGGCAGACCCATGAATGTATAATAGACTGGTCAGAAAGTTCTTCCTTATATTCAGTTGAAAGTTTTTCTCTAGGCTTGAGTAGAAAAATAGCAAAAATAAGATTAAACAAACAGACATAAAAAGTATGTATTATAAATATGTCTATGCATTAAAGTTGCCATTTTATTAGGTCTTAGTGCTGGGAGCAGTGTGAAATAAATGTATAAATCACTGTTGTTCCACTAGATGTCAGCTCAGATCCTTTGTTGGGGCTCTCATCTACACATCCCCAGCTCTTCTATATGACAGGTGTAGCAGTCAGCTCCACATTGCTGGGACAAACATCCAACCAGACACAGTTTATGGGAAGAAGGGATTGATTTCAGGCTCATAGAGTCCAGGGGAACACCATCAATGGTGGAAGAAGCTGGCTTGCTTTTATAGATACAAGCAGAGAGTCACCACCAACAGCCAGCACCACCAGCAACTCAAACTGCTCTCTCCACATCTTTGGGCTGGAATATGATCCGACTCTCCCCCACCCCCGCCCCAGTGACATGTGTCCTTTAGCAGGAATTTTAATAAAAAAATTACTGAGTCAGAGCGAGGCATGGTGGCACATGCCTTTAATGCCAGCAATCAAGAGGTAGAGGTACGAGGATTGCTGGAGAGATGGCTCAGCAGTTAAGGCTCTTGCCTGAAAAGTCTAAGAACCCAAGTTCATTTCCCCAGTACTCATATAAAGCCAGATGCACAAGGTGGCATATGCATCTGGAGTTTGTTTGCAGTAGCTAGAGGCCCTAGAGTGCCCATTCATTCATTCTATCTATCTATCTATCTATCTATCTATCTATCTATCTATCTATCTATCTATCTATCTATCTGAAGAAAGAGAGAAAGAAAGAAAGAAAGAAAGAAAGAAAGAAAGAAAGAAAGAGAGAGAGAAAGAAATTTAAAAAATTACAGAGCTGGGTATGCAGTTACATCCCAGTATTCAGAAGGCAGAGATAGGAGAATCACCATGAGTTTGAGTCCACCCTAAGACTACATAGTGAATTCAAGGTCAACCTGGGCTAGAGTGAGATTCTACCTCAAAAAAAAAAAAAGCCAAAAAACAAAAAAATACTGAGTCTATGGGACCAAATGTTCAAAATAGTACATTCAAAACACAACATTGCACCCCTGCCCCCCATAGACTCTTGACCATCCTGCTCTGTAAATTGCATTTAGTTCAACTTCAAAGGTGCCCATGTGCTTTACTAACTTTAAGACTGTTCCAAAGTCCCAAGTCTCATCTGAGATTAAAGACTGCCTCTTACCTGTGAGTCCTGTAATATCAAAACAAGTTACATACTGAGAGGGAGTACAGTTACGGTAACTGGACCTTGAAAAGTAAAAAAAAAAAAAAAGGCAGGAAAATCTACATTTGCTAGAAATCAAAAATGACCTGACTTCTTATATCTTGCCTAGTTCCCTAGACAAACAACCAGGACCCCTCCTGTAGGAGGGAGGTCTTTCAAAAGATTTAAACATTGTTAGTTGGTCAAGTTCAGTCCCTGGAAATTGGTGCCAGGGCTAGCCTCTTCTTTGGGCAGCCCCTACCCCTAACCAACCAGCTGTCCCTCTGGCTCACCTGAGCCAGAAGACAGCCCACCACTGTAAGGTCATAAATACCTTTGCACAGGGAGGGCTGGCTCTCTGACCCTTTGGGAACTTCCAGCTCTGGGTGAGTTATTCCCTGAACTGGGTCTGGGATGGCTTGGCCCAGGGCCAGCTGGGTTGAACCAAGGGAGTGCCCCATGGCCCTTACTCTCCTCATGGTTTCTTTATCCCCTCAAGCTGCCCACATGGCAAGAGCTTCTTGACCTCTCTTTTCTCTCTTTTCTGTCTATGGTTTCTCCAGGCTTTTCACATGGGATCTCTAGCCATGTGGGTGCTTTTCCTTGGTGCTGTACTTCCCTCAATAAATATATATATAGTAATTTAGCAATTATCCTTCCCAGAATTTTTTATTCAATTCTTTGATTAAGATTCAAAACAAACCTAGGGTTTGGGGTTCAAGGACTTTCCCAGACCCCAAGAACCCAATTAAAATACTTCCAGCACATAATGCAGAGAGCAAATATTTCCATTACAATAAGCCATAACAAGGAGAGCCTGGATTAATGCAAAATCAATAATCATGAAGTCAACATCAACATCTGCCATTCAGTGCTGATGCCTTTGGAATTTCTATTTCCACGTCTCCACTTGGGCTGAATCAGGAAAACGCTCATCTCAGGCCAGGAGCTCTCCATGGTAGCCACTGCACTGTTCTTGCACATCCAGAACACCTTCTGGTCTCCACTGAAAAACTGAAAGACATGAGCAGGGCTGGACAGGTGGCTTAGCAGTTAAGTGCTTGTCTGTGAAGCCTAAGGACCCCGGTTCACCCCACATAAACCACATGCACAAGGGGGCACATGCATCTGGAGTTCATTTGCAGTGGCTGGAGGCCATGGCATGCCCATTCTCTCTCTCTCTCTCTCTCTCTCTCTCTCTCTCTCTCTCTCTCTTTCTCCCTCTTTCTCTGTCTGTCACTCTCAAATAAATAAATAAAAATAAACAAAAAAAAAAAACCATGAGCCTTCCTCACAATTCCATACAATGGTCTTTATAACCTTCAAAACAAGGACATTACCCTGCTTTGCATTGCTGAATTTCAGCAGCAGTTCCTGACTTAGCAGTTAAGATGTATGCCTGTGAAGCCTAAGGACCCAGGTTCAATTCTTCAGGTCCCACATGAGCCAGATGCACGTGATGGCACATGCATCTGGAGTTCATTTGCAGTGGCTAGAGGTCCTGGTGTGCATTCTCATTCCCCCCCTCCCTCCCTCCCTCCCTCCCTCCCTCCCTCCCTCCCTCTCTCTGGCCTAAATAAATAAATGAAAATGTCTCTGAGGGCTGGAGAGTTGGCATGGTAGTTAAGGTGCTTGCCTGCAAAGCCAAAGGACCCAGGTTCAATTCCTTGGGACCCACATAAGACAGATGCACAAGATGGCACATTTGTCTGGAGTTCATTTGCAGTGGCTAAAGGCCCTGGCATGCCCATTCTCTATCTGCCTCTCTCTCTCTCTCTCTCTCTCTCTCTCTCTCTCTCTCTCTCTCTTTCAAATAAATGAAAAAATTTCAAAAATCGACTCTGAGCCAGGTGTGGTGGGGCATGGCCTTTAATCCCAGTACTTGGAAGGCAGAGGTAGGGGAATCACCATGAGTTTAAGGCCACCCTAAGACTACACAGTGAATTCCAGGTCAGCCTGAGCTAGAGTGAGTACTTACCTCAAAAAAACAAAAAAAGAAGAAGGAGGAGGAGAAAGAGAAAGAAATGACAGCGTCTATGGGGCCAAACATTCAAAGGATAACATTCAAACTAGTGCAGTAAGGTGCTGATTCCTTTATCTAAATTGCTAACTTTCTTCTAAACCCAAAAGAAATGGTAAACTCCAGGCTAGTCTGGAGTTAGGCAACAGTAACATGTTAGTTCTGTGAGGCAAATTGAAACAGACTGATATTGCCAACCAAGCTTGTTATTAATGCCAGCGGGAGCTTGGAAGCGTGAACTTCCTAAGGAACTCTTCAAACCCTGCTTTCTAGGCAAAATCCCCAAATCAAGCATATTTAATTATTCTATCTTCCCAGTTTTCTCCCTTCAAGCTCTTAATATAAACTTGTCAATTGACCTTGAGAAAGAATGAGATTAATATTTAGTAAGCCAGTGAATGCTTTTCTACACATTCCCTCCTTTCCTGTGAAGCTGGGGATGGAACCAATGCTGCATGCACGCTAAGCATACGTTTTGTCATTGATCTACACCTGTACCCCTATCTTCATTTGATGCTTTTAGTAACCCTAAGTAATGTGATTATTATGACCATATTACAGAAGACCCTGAAAGAGGAAGCTGCCTCAAAGGCTCTCGGTCATTGAGTGGCAGGGCTAAGATTCAAACGTATTTCTTTACATGGTGCCTCCTATGTCCGTGCTTATTGTGGAGGGCTGCAAAGACAGTGAGTCAGAACAAGCTCATCCTGAAATAAGAAAAACTAGGCTCAAAGTCAAGCAAAGGTGCCCCTTACTCCAGCTCCTCTCTCTCCTCCATCTCTGTTCCCCACCCCCACATACACACATACACAGACACACGGCTTCCAGACATGTGTACTAACACAGCAAGGCAGAGAGAATTTGAGGTAGCTTTCATAGCATGCAGCTTTATGGGTCTCCTCTAGGGGAAATGGGTCATAATAATGCAGGATTTGGGGGTTCAGGGAAGGCTTGTGAACCCCAACTTTTGAGTCCTTATCTGATTTTAACAAAGAATTGATAAAACGGGCTACAAGAAGGGTAAGTTATGAATTATGGGGTTTATTGTAGAAGGAACTAAGATCCAGAGAGGAAGCAACTGACAGACTCAGGCTAGAGGAGAATGTTCCTGCTTGCCCAGTTGGAAAGGGGAAAGAGTGATGAAGAGAATTACTGTCACAGAGAAATCTTAAGGGCTCCGGAGGAGGCACAGATGCCAACATGTGGAAGGAAAATCATGAGAACCAAAAGAGCCCCTTCACCTAGAAGACCAGAGAGGATTAAGAAATCGTGAAGCTGAGACTACAGAGTTAATTCCAGGACAGCCTGGACCAGAGTGAGACCCTACCTCGAAAAACCAAAAAAAAAGAAATCGTGAAGGACTCAGATATCAAAGAAAGTTCACACACTTCACAAAGTGTAAAGGCACCCCAAAGCATGACACATGTGAACGGCAAGCCAAAAATATCCAAATGGAAAGAAGCACCACCATCCCTCTCCAATGAGGCCAGGAAGGAGAGACAGACTCACACACTACTTGTTCGGGGGAAACTCACAAGAAGAGCTTACACACTGGCTAGGCTCCTTTCCATGGATCTGACATCTAGTTAGGGTGAGCTTTGTTATCAGATCCATGCATGTAAGGAGAGACCTGAATGGCTCATGGGCTAAAGGGGCTGACTCAAGAAGGACCATCCACCTAGGTGTGCTGAGCTGAGGAGGAAGCAGGAGGATGCTGCTTGGCAGTGGTGGGCACGGCCATCTTGAGTGAGACTGGATCAAATGCAGTTCCTAGTCCTGCCAGGGCGGGCCCCCATGGCAGCTCACTTTCTCTTTGGCCCTCCGTCCCTTTCTGACCGCCTATAAAAAGCTATCTTAGCTGGGTGTGGTGGTGCATGCCTTTTTAATCCCAGCACTCGGGAGGCAGAGGTAGGAGTATTGCTGTGAGTTCAAGGCCACCCTGAGACTACAGAGTGAATTTCAGGTCAGCCTGAGCTAGAGTGAAACCCTACCTCAAAACAACAACAACAAAAAAGCTGTCTTGCTCCTGTTTCTCCTACTATAGTTAAAACAATGAGTTCTCTAGAAATTAGGAAGAGGAATCAAACAGGAATCTTGAGTTAAAATTTATAGCTAAATGAAAAATTCAGTAAGGAAACTCAACAACAGATGTGAAAGGAAGAAAAAAGAACCAGTGAACAACCATCATAGTATTTATGCTGGAAGAATTCATGGAAAATAACCAGGTTGGAATGAAAAATAAGTAATGCTCTGAGATAATTTGTTTGATTATATACCATACCATCAAATTATTGATATTTCTATCACTTCAAATCAAAGACTTCAAATTTCTTGAGAGCTATTCATATCAAAGCAAAGTTACTCTAGGGACAGTTTTGACAACAGTGCGCTGCAGGGCTGGGGAGATGGCTCAAGTAAGTCAAGGGCTTGCTATGCAGGCATGAAGACTTGAGTTTGGATCCCTGGCACCCACACAAAGCCAGACATATTAGCATGTGGGTGTGATCCCAGAGTAGGGGAGGCAGGGACTGGAGAATCTTTGGGACGTATTGGCTATCTCATCTAGCCAAATCATTGAATTCTGTATTCAGTGAGAGACCTTGTTACATAAAAGTAAAATGGATAAGTATTACAGGACAACACCAGACATCAGCCATTGGCACACATGCATGTGGACAAGTGTGCTCACACACACACACACACATACACACACACACACACACGTGCATCCACACCCATAGCATGCAAGCAAAACCAAACTAAACAGTAAGTTAGGTTATCAGAATATGGGGTTTAAAGAAAGTTTTTTAAAGTAACCATTTAAACTTCAATTCATGCATTTTATTTTTAAAGGCCTTAATAATAGAGGCCTCTGGTTCCTTATCACCCTCAGGACCATTGCTCGCTGGTGACAGCTAGGAGCACAGACTATGCCGATAGCCTTTGGCAACATCATTTGACAGGAATGATGGGTATTGTCATAGGCAGCTCCAACATTGCTGGGATGCTCCTCCAGACCAGGCACAGACACGGGGATGCAAGGGATTTACTTGAAGCTTACAGATCCAGTGGAAGTCCCATAATAGAGGAAGAAGCTGAGCCCCTTTCACAGATGCACACAGAGAAAAAAACGCAAGTAAAACCAACAGGGATCCCAGCAGAGCTCACTCTGCACACCTTAGGCTGGAATTCAGATCCACCCAGTGACATCTCTTCTAGCCAGATGGCTGGAAATCAAAGTTATAGCTTTTATAAAACATTTTATAAAACAAGTGTGCAGGTCAACGCCTGAAAAGAAGTAAAAGTTAAACCTATCCAATCATTAGTTGCTCTTGGTCTGGTGCATTGTCCCAGCAGCCAGAAGGTAACTACAACAGACAGGCACTAGAAAAACTAGTTTTTCTAGAAGGCAGGGAAGGCAGGAGAGGTGAAGGGACAATCTAGATAGAAGGCAAATGTTAACAAATCTCTGGGTAGGACAGTGTGGGGAATATGCCCCAGAGTGCACACAGAAGTGGGAGGTAAGGCTTCCAGGAAAACCTTGTTCTAAAGACCAAGTCTTAGGGTCCAGCCCTCCTCATCTCACATCGTGCTTGAGAATGGATACTTCACATAACTGACTTGTTGGAATGACTGGCAATAAAAAGCCATTTTGTACTCTCCAAAATTCAGCCTAACAAGGTTTCCTCAGCATTTCATTGCATTATTGTGTTCCTGATCACCGACTGGTGAGAGGAGCAATGGCGGCCAGCAGCTTCAGGGCTGAGCTGAGTTCTCACTGCTGCAACAATGCTGACTTTGCCCAAACTGCTTCCAGATTAGAAATATTTGCATGATGCTGGGATGAACATCCAGCCAGACAGTGTTCACTGGAGGAAGGGCATTATTTCAGGCTTGCAGATCCAGGGTAGTTCCATCCATGGCAGAAGAAGCTGGCTCCCATGCATAAATCCCAGCAGAGAGAAAACCACCATCAGCCAGAAGCACAAACTGCAGCATGCAGAACCCCCAGAGCCAAAGCCTCTCTGTGCACCCTTGGGCTGGGATTCAGATTCATCTCCAAACACACCTTAGGGCTGGACTCCAGGATGTACCCCAGTGACACCTCCTCCAGCCCCAAGGCTGGAAACCCAATTACAAGCTTTAATAAAACACCTGAGTCTATAGGGGACATAACAGTGAAACTACCTACCATACCAGACATCACTTTATGGAAACATGCTTCTTGAAGGACACCTCTGTACCACAGCTACAGTTCCCCAGATGTGATCTGTAACCCCCATATCATCCGAGTTCATCATCCCAGGAAGTGCATTATACACAGAGGAAGAGGAATGAGGCAGTAAACAACCACCAAAGTGCATCTGACTGTGGCAGGAAGCTTTCACTTTGTGTTTGGGTCCTTTATGCCTTGCTCTAGAGTTTTAAACCCTTTTTAAAGAAGAAGAGACCATACTTACTATTTCCATACTTCTTAAATAAAAGCAAGCTTTGCATCCCTTTGTGCCCTATGCAAAAATATCTCACATATATTTGCTGGATTGTGTTACTCAGCAGGCATATTTGTTATATAATAATATAAATTGGACCCTAACCTTGGATTCCTGAATGGGTTTGTGATCCCAATCCGTATGTGCTGACACATACCACACCAGCTCTTTTCAGTTTTCCATAGGCCCCCAGACTGCAAGCCAAACTAAACTTCCTCGTGTAGCTGAATTCAGCTAGGTAAACTTAGAGTCAACAGAAATGATCCTTATTTTAGCCAAACGGACATAAAACAGTCATTGCAGTCCAAGAAGAAGGAGTGCCTGGGCTCTAAATTCCTTATTGTCACTGAAGCTGAATGCTTGTTCTTGTGAAGCCGTGAAGGGTTCTGTGTTCTCACACATGGGAGATGATGTGAGCAGCAGTCTCAGGAAGGAGAGGCCTGCCCAGCCTCCCTCGCCCCACCGGTCGTGGCTGCCAGGAGTACTGGAAGCCATGTTCCTTGTGATGCACCCCACAGCTAAAGCTGAACCAGAAAAAAGAAAGAAGAGGGGGAAACACACTGCTTTACATTTAAAAAGAGGATGCACAGGCCTTCTGCACAGAGGCCGGAGGGTCAGGCAAGGAAGTGGGTTCCCTGGAACAAATGGGAGACCTGGGAAATATTTAGCTGGAAAGATCCTGCTGGTACCATGTCCTTTGTCAAACCTCAGCAAGAATTCAGTGCTGTGATGAGGCTTCAGCATGGGAGCTGCAGAACAAACAAGCAACAGTGGTCATGGGATTATAACGGAGGCTGAGGGCAGCAGTCACTGGGCTCTGCTTCCTGCTTCTGAGACGTCATGTGCCTTGCTTTGTAGTTGGGTTGCACAGTTTTCTGAAACAGGCAGGAGCATCCCTAATCCTCCCCAGGAACCCTCAGAGCCCTTGTCTTAAATCGTCCTCTCTGATATTCTGGACTAACAGTTTCTTCTCATTGCTGGGACAAACACCTGGCCAGAATCAGCTTGTGGGAAAAAGGGTTTGTTTTGGCTTAAAGTTCTGAGGGGAAGTTTCATCATGCCAGGGAAAGCATGGCAGAGCAGGCAACCAGGACACCATATCCTGTCATATCAACTTGGAGAAAACAGTAAGAATGAGCTAGCTAGGCGTCTCATCTCCACAGCAGCAGGAAGGAAGTATTGTGAGGACTGGGCTTAAAGCTGGGCTATAATACCCCAAAACTAGCTCTGGGTGACACACCTCCTCCAGCAAGGCTCCTCAAACTGAGGATTAAGCATGAGGGCTAGGCACGAGCACATGAGTATATGGTGGGGGGGGGCACTTCACATGCAGACCTCCACAGCAAGGACAATGAGTGCATCTGTTTTCTTCAAGGCTAGATGCCCTGCAAGAATCAAGTGTAGAAAAGGCACTCACTCAATATTCATTGAATTATTAAAAGTTAAGATACTTAAAAGGACTCTTTTATCAACTATAAGAAAAATGGTGAGCTTTTAGGTGAAAGTATAAAAGTATTTTTTAAATGTTTTAGTCTTAAAATGGTAGGGACCAATTGATAAAAAGCACAGGTAGAGAGAAGGCATTCTGTTTTATGTTTTATTTTTATTTATTTGTTTATGAGAAAGAGACAGAGAATGGGCATGCTAGGGCCACCAGCCACTGCAAATGAGCTCCAGATTTATGGACCGCCATGTCCATTTGGATTACATGGGTTCTGGGGAATCGAACCTGGGTCCTTATGCTTCACAGGCAAGCGTCTTAACCACTAAGCTACCTCTCCAGCTTAAGAATGTATTCTTATGCCCAAGAACTTCAAGGGTTCTCCAAAAGCAGAAAAGAAGAAGGGTGTCTGAGAATGCTGCCCAGTGGTACCCTACACAAAAGCCACACACGTAGATGTGACATTCACAAGCACATATGGGGTGTCCCCTGTGGCTTTGCAGAGTTCTTCCTGAGTGACCCATGTTTCTTTCTCATTTCCAGATTTTTAGAATCCAAGCTAGTACTAGCCACCAACAAACTACCTAGTATATATTACAACTGATCGTTGCATACTGGTGGACCTCATGGTGGTAGGTGATGGCTGTTCAAGTGATGCTCATTAAACAAAGATCATGAAGAACCCACTAGTGTCAACAAAGACAGGTCAACTTTGTTGCAAAAGTGAGATTGCATTTGGGAGGATTGCTCAACAACAGGAGGGAGTTGACTGCTGGGCTCCTCCCCGGCGGGTGGGTAGTGAGAGGAGGGACCAGGCCAGCTGGCTCCTCCCAAGGGGCTGAGGAGAAGGGTAGATATCAGATGACTCAAAAACCTCTCCTAGTCACCAGAGAAAAACCACACTGAGTCGGGAGTCTTCTGGAAGCAGGGACTCACAGGAACTCACTTTATTGTTAAAAGTAGTTGCCTATATAATGTTGGGGACTGTTGCACTCCGGTTCGCATTGCTGGTAGAAATCACCCAACCGAGAGCAGCTTCTGGGAAAAAGAGATTTATTTTTGCTTACAGGCTCGAGGGGAAGCTCCACAATGGCAGGGGAAACGATGGCATGAGCAGAGGGTGGACATCACCCCAGCCAACAGAAGGTGGACCACAGCAACAGAAACTGGCTTTAATACCCATAAGCCGGCCCCCAACAATACACTCCCTCCAGGAGGCGTTAATTCCCAAATCTCCATCAGCTGGGAAGCTAGTATTCACAACACCTAAGTTTATGGGGGACACCTGAATCAAACCACCACAGGGCGAAGGCGGGGATTTTAGGATGGGGGAAGAGGTAAGGGCCAATAGTAAACTGTGACTACTGAAATGATAATTCCAACTCCTGCGCAGAAGTACCAGGTCAGAAGCCATTAGGCGTCTTGCTGAGTCCAAGGCAGATCACCACACTTTAGCTAGGCTCAGGAAGTTCCACTAGGACTCACACCCGGGGCCTTTCAGGGCCCAACAGTTGACAGTAGTAACAGGTGTTTGAGAGCAAAAGAAGTTATATGTTGGTCTGGGAAGGAAAGGTCAGATTTCATAACTAGGAAGTTGCTAGAAGGGTCAGTGACCTTTGGCTGGCTGTGGTGAGTCAGGTTAGAAGGATTTATGCCTAATACATTGTGGTGCTCATGTTCGGTGAGTACTAAAACATTTTGAAAAGTTGTAGTTTCTGTTTCAATTTTTAACTCTCCCCAACAGCCTCACTGCTAGTCAGCAGTTTTTTTCAAGCATGAAGTGTAACCAGTGGAAGAGATGGATGGACGCTGAGGAATGACATCCATCTGACAGTTGTCTCCCGCCTGCACCAGAAAGGAAAGCCATGGGCATGGATGCCATCTGGGACCACGAAAGTGCCTTCTCAGATGTCAGGAAGACATTGACCTTGGAAGAAATCTGTGCAATTCCTATGAATTTGTCTTTTGAGTCTCTTTTAATCTAGATTATACATTAATTTTCCATCCTATTTGCCTAAGAGGAAAATGAATGCAGGCCTTGCACTCTGGTTCTTGGGGCAGAACCTGACATAATTGGCATGTGGATGAAACCTACACAGTCCTTCACTTGCTCTTTAATTTCACCCAAAGTTACCAAAAGCAAAGAATTTGATGGGAGTTTTAGTCTGATTCATTCCTGGCTCCTTCCTTGAATCTTCACAGTGAATAGGGAAGGCAAGTTTTCTGGTCTGTTTTATTAGAGCACTAATCCCAGTCAAGAAGATGCAGCACTCAGGACCTTTCCATGGCCGTGACAAAATGCCTGAGTTGGCTCATGATTTCAGAGCTGCCTCCACTGCCTTAGGCCTTGGCAAGATGGCAACCTTATAGGAAAAGGACATGCTCAAGGAAATCTGCTCACTTCATGGCATCCAGGAAGCAGAGAGTGGGCTCTTGAAAGGAAAGAGCTGTGTTCAAGATACAGCCCCTGAAGGCACACCAGCAAGAAACCACTTACTTCAAGTAGATCCCTCCTCCTAAATTTACATATCCAATTTAACTAATGATCCATCAAATTATGAACCTAACAGTAGAAGGGATCATTAATATTTATTGTCAGTTTGACAGGTTCTAGGGGACAAACCTCTGGGAATGTTTCTGAGGAATTAATTGGGGTGGGAAGACACATCCTAAATCCAGACAGCATCATTCCATGGGCTGGGGTTCTGGACTGAATAAAAAGGTGAAGGTGAGCTACACACCATCTTCCATCTCTCTCTGCTTCCTGTCTGCAGACACCCTGTAACCAGCTGCCTCAAACTCCTGCTCCCACAACTTCAGTACGGACCATTCCCTCAAACTGTGAGCCAAAATAAACCCTTTTTAAAGTTGCTTTTATAACAGCAACAAGAAGAGTAACTAATGCAGGGTTATTAAGCTCTCTAGAGGAACAGAACGGGTACAATGAGTTTGTATTATAAAGGGGATATATTGGATTAGCTTACAGCACATAAACTGGGCAATCCAACAATAGCTATCTGCAGACTTAAACACTGAGGAACCCAGTAGCTGCTCAGTCCATAAGGCTGGGGGCCTCAACTGTCCCAATCTGACACTGAAGGCCTGGAAGATTCCTGGAGAGCTGCAGTCTTAGTCCACATTCGAAGGCTGATAAGCTGATAAGCCTTGGTTTCAATGTCCACAAAAGACAGTTGAAACCAGGTGTACGCATATACAAGTAAATAGTGAGAACAGCCAGGTAAAGAGCACTGATCTGATCTAGTGACATTTCTCAGCAGGTAAAGGTGCTTGCTTGCAAAGTCTGACAGCCTGAGTTCAATTCCCTAGTACCCACATAAAGCCAGATGCACAAAATGGTATATGCAGTTTGAGTTCCTTTGCAGTGGCCAGGAGGCCCTGATGTGCCCATTTTCTCTCTCTCTCTCTGTCTTATTCCTTGCAAACCAATAAACAAATATGTATCTCTGAGTGTGTGTGTGTGTGTGTGTGTGTGTGTGTGTGTGTACTCACCAGCAAGTAGCACAGGCAGAAAAGAGACTCTGTTCTCTTAGAGCTTCTTTATGGAGCATCACCAAAAGGGCTGCTCACTCTGGAGGAAGCACTTCCTCCCTCAGTTAATTCTTCCTGAAAACAACCTCACACACCTGCCCAAGATGCTGTTCATGATTCCTAATCCAACGAAGAGGACAACAGATCTTAACTGTCATAAAGGGGATCAATCAATGGATGAGATCAGCACTTTCTTGATTCAATCACTTCCCAAAAGTTTATTAGCTCTCAACCAAGACTGCAGCTAATTACCTTTGGAGGACATTTTTGATCCAAGCCACACTACCCAAAGGCCCAATTTCCTAACCTTGTCACTTTGGGGATTAGATTTCAGCATATAAATTTGGGGAATTCACAAACATTCAGACATAGCAAGGTGTAAGAGCTGCGTATTGTGCTGCAGGAACACTCCTGGAAAGATGAACCACAATGAATGGAGGAGGAGCGTTGAGGAAGAAAAGAGGTTTTGCTCTTACATATCCTAAGGGGAGAATGGCTTTCATCTTACTTACAAGTCCTCTAGGCCAGAGCCTCTTGAACTTTTCCACTCATGCCTCCTTTGCTTTCTTTTTCTTTCTTTCTTTTTTTGTTAAGCAGAAACTTTGTATGGACACATCAGGTGTTGGCACCATCTTTTCCCTCCTCCCTGCCCCCATTCTGCTGAGGGCCCTTCGCAGTGGGATTGCTGGTACTCACTATGGGGTTGCAGGTGATGAGTTATGAGAGCAGAAGACAGTCAGTAGACAGGAAGTGCCTCTGGATAGCCCCTCCCATACTGCGCCTCGTACAATCTTTCTGTCCCCTCTTCTGCAAAATTCCCTAAGCCTTTCACATCTCCTTTTCATCTGAAAAACTTTTACATGACTCCCAGCAGATAGGCATATAAAATATGTATACAACTGCATGGTAGTCTGGTGCCCCCGCCGCCTGCACCGCCGCCGCTGCCTCGCCAGGACCACCGCCGCCTCCTGCCCTGCCGCCTCCGCCGCCTCGGGACCGGCTGTATGATTAGGCCACAATCTTCAATGAGTAGACATATTCCTCAGTTCTGTGGTGTTCTTGGTCACGCATTTATGGAGTTTCTGAAGGGCAGTGGAGATTACTGCCAGGCACAGCACGACCTCTACGCAGACAAGTGAACTGCAGAGATCCATTGCTACTCCACCAAGAAGCCCCCATAAGAGTGGTTAGCCTGGACACAGCAGTGTTGACGTGAGATCCACAGCTTTAGCAAGAGCTCAGACCTGGATGGGGTAAACGTCAGTGCACTTCTCTGTATTGCCTCAGTATTACTGGATTGAAGAGTTGCTGCTTCTTGTTAGGAGGTTCATTTCATTTCCCATTGTTCTCAGCTCCATACTCAAAAGCACTGAGAAGTTCAAGTGGAGTATATTGAAGTAGACTTCAGTTTATTTGGGTTTTTTTGCTCCATTTCTGTATTCAGTTTTTTTTTTAATTCTTTCATAACCCTATTGGGTGTTTTTTTGTTTTTGTTTTTGTTTTTTAAACTAAATTAACATGGCTCGAATGAACCGCCCTGCTCCTGTGGAAGTCACATACAAGAACATGAGATTCCTTATTACTCACAATCCAACCAATGCAACCTTAAATAAATTTATAGAGGAACTTAAGAAGTATGGAGTGACCACAATAGTAAGAGTATGTGAAGCAACTTACGACACTGCTCTTGTGGAGAAAGAAGGCATTCGTGTTCTTGATTGGCCTTTTGATGATGGTGCACCACCTTCCAACCAGATTGTTGATGACTGGTTAAGTCTTGTAAAAATCAAGTTTCGTGAAGAACCTGGTTGTTGTATTGCTGTGCATTGTGTTGCAGGACTTGGGAGAGCTCCAGTGCTTGTTGCCCTAGCATTAATTGAATGTGATATGAAATATGAAGATGCAGTACAATTCATAAGACAAAAGCGGCGTGGTGCTTTCAATAGCAAGCAACTTTTGTATTTGGAGAAGTATCGTCCTAAAATGCAGCTGCGCTTCAAAGACTCCAATGGTCATAGAAACAACTGTTGTATCCAATAAAACTGGGGTGCCTGATGCTATTGCCTTGGAGGTGGAACTTCAGACAAGACCTGTTTTGTCATACATAATTAGCCAACATTTTGGCTTGGTGAATAATTCTAATGAAGTCCATAGGAGTGTTTTTCCAGGCTATTAGCTTGACAGAATTGCAACCTCTAAGTTTGGGTTATGATCAACTTATTTGGACACTTAGCAAAAGATTCTTGCTGGTTAGCATTTAAAATGTGATTATTATTTGTACCAATTGACCTTTCCTAAAATCACGTGGCCATGGGTGTCTTTAAATGTTCCCTGCAGCAGAATCTTGTCAGTACATAAGACGTGTAGGACAATTAGTTGCCAAAGCATTCAGCACAACATTGTACATTTTTAGTATCACACAGAACCAACGTTCAGGAGCTAAGGACACTAGACCCTGGGTGGTTCATTCCTTCAGTCATTTCAAATGTAGGGTCTATATAGATAGCTTTCTGCTCACTTTATGTTTTCATTTCCCACATTCATACCAGTACACATCAGATTTGCTCAAGTGTTGATTTTTTTTTTAACCAACTCTTGGTGATTATTTAATGTCATTCTGTCTTTTATGCTGTTATGGAAAAACCTCCATTTTGAAAATCTGCATTGTTGAAGAAGCACATATCTTTAATGTCTCCAGACAAACAAAAAGCCTTATAGTTAATTTAATGTTTGCACTCTGAGGTGCACACGAACAGGGAGGGCCTGAAGAAAGAATGGGAGAGAGGCTGTTCAATATCTCAGTCAGATGTTGCCTTTGTCTTGCATAGCAGAGAATGTGCTCTTTAATTTAGTAAATGTTTATAAAGGTAGAGATGCTTTGTTGCAAGCAATTCTTAATCAAAATTTCTGAAATACTTAATTTTTTCCATATTTAACAAAAGTTTTTTACCAGGTTTTTTTTGTTTGAATTATGATTTTCCTCTTTCCAAACTTGCAAAAAAGTGGGGTCTGCTAACGAACTGAGCAGACATCTAATATTTTATGTGCCTTTTGAGCTATGTAACTTAATAATTGGATACTTGATAATTTGTTTTATTATGTAATTGATAAAATGGTGACATGTTTTAATGTGAGTTCAACCATATATTTATACTGTCTAGGAATGTGTGGTTGTAGTTCTGTGGGAGAAATAATCTGTCAGTGTTCACCAGCTTGTAAAAACTTAGTGCAAGAGCTTAAACATCTAAATAAATAATGAAATGCAAAAAAATAAATAAAAAATAAAATAAAATATGTATACAAGCCAAACATTTACTGATAAGACAGAAACTTATTTTAAAATAACTGTGTATGCATATAATGTACCATTTATTAAAGACTAGAGGAAATTTGCATATTAGTAGAATGGATGTGTTCAGTTCACTTTACATAAGGAATTAGCTCTTGACTGCATACTTGATACTACAGGATGGAAACCAGCTTCAGTGTTTGTCAGAGTTAATGCTTTAACTAATCAGTTCTGGGAATGTCACTTTGAATAAATACAGAGCACAAAACAATAGAAGTATGCTTATAGCTAGTTCAAAGCATGATGTTCTGAGACTGTGATTTCAATCCCCACCACCCACATAAGTAACCAGGTGTGGCCCCCACATGCCTGAGACCCCACTCCTGTTGGTGATAGGGACGAAGAGAATTTCTGGGACTGGCTGGTCAGGCAGTCTGATCACAAAATGGCAGCTCGGGCTGGAGAAATGGCTTAGTGGTTAAGGCACTTGCCTGCAAAGGCTATGTTCAACTCTCCAGATCTCTTGTAAGCCAGATGCACAAAGGTGAGGCAAGTGCAAGGGCACATATGCCCACTAGGTGGTACAAGTGTCTGGAGTTCAATTGCAGTGGCTGAGACCCTAGCATGCCAATCTCTCTCCCTCTCTCTCACTCCTTCACTCTCTAAAAGAAATTTTAAAAAATCTAAAAAATATGGCAGCTCCGGGTTCATGAAAGACTCCATTTCAAGAACACATGTGGATAAGCAGTGGAGGATATCCAATGTTCTCCTCTGGCCTCCACACACATACATACATGCACACAGCGGTATGTGTACATACACATGCCACATACTACATGCACATATGACAAAAAATAAAAACAGGGGCTGAAGTAATGGTTTAGTGGCTAAGGCACTTGTCTGCAAAGCCTAAAGACCCAGGTTCAATTTCCCCAGTACCCATGTAAGCCAGAGGCACAAGGCAGCATATGTGTCTGGATTTCATCTGCAGTAACTAGATGCCCTGGCATGACCATTCTCTCTCTTTCTCTATGTGCCCTATGGTCCCCCCTGCCCTCTCCTGCAGCTGTGGGGGTAGGCACTGACCTACAGCAGCCTGTGCCAAATGTCAGGTGTCCTGCTCCATCACTCTTCTGCTCATTTTTTTCTTATATTTTATTTATTCATTCATTCATCCATTTGAGAGAGAGAGAATGGGTGCACTGGGGCCTCCAGCCACTGGCTTCCATGGGTCCTGGGGAATCAAACCTGTGTCCTTTGGCTTTGCAGGCAAATTCGTTAACTGCTAAGCCATCCCTCCAGCCCTTCCGCTAATTCTTATTTGAGCTGATATGGGAGCTTGTCATTTTTCACAAAACTGGGCAATTCCCTAGTCTCTGCTCCTCTTTGCAAGTTGATGTCATCATTTTCCCCCTTTTTCTCTCTCTTTTTTCTTTGAATGGGTAGCCATACCCAGCTCAAATAGCAATTTTTTATCTTTTTTTTTTTTTTTTTTCAGAGAGAAAGACAGATAGAGGGAGAGAGAGGGAATGGATGTGCCAGGGCTTCCAGCCTCTGCAAACGAACTCCAGATGTGTGCGCCCCCTTGTGCATCTGGCTAATGTGGGACCTGGGGAACCGAGCCTCGAACCAGGGTCCTTAGGCTTCACAGGCAAGCGCTTAACCGCTAAGCCATCTCTCCAGCCCTCAAATAGCAATTTTTAAAATTAAACTTTTCTTTTTTTTTTTCCAAGGTAGGGTCTCATGCTAGCCCAGGCTGACCTGGAATGCACTATGTAGTCTCAGGGTGGCCTTGAACTCACAGCGATCCTCCTGCCTCTGCCTCCCAAGTTCTGGGATTAAAGGCATGCACCATCACACCTGGCAAAATCAAACATTTTAATATAATACAATCCAAAGATTCACTAATTTAATATTTACAAGCTGAGGGATAACAGTAGGAAAATACTGTCTTTTATTTTCAGTTATTAAGCCACTATGTTTCTATAAGAACAGAATATATATGTATGGTAAAAATATTGTCATTCACAACACACAATAGTCTGGAGTCTGAGCCAGGCAGGCAGCGTTCAATGGTTTTGTGTGGTGTGATGGCGTGTAAAATGCAAAATATGCACATTGTGTGTTCACCGCCAAGGCTGAAGCGAAGTCACAGACACAAGAGGAACACACGCTACCAAAAGTGCTTCAGGCTCATTGTGCATTCTATTTTAAATTACATTTTAGTAATTTCATATTCAGAAACTTTTTACTGTTGCAAACTTTTTGTGACCCCACACTCAGTTACATGATCCCATATTGGGTTGCACCCCACATTTTCAGAATCTGGGCTCTAGGCTAATCTAGTATTTGCATTAAGTCCAAATTCTGGGTCTGAAGAGGCGGCTCAGTGGCTAGAGCACGGGCTATGGAAGTATGAGTGCCTGAGCCCGGATCCCCAGGGGCAGCATAAAAAGCCTGAAGCTGTGTCGGGTCTCTGTAGTCTGGCGTGCCTGTGGTGAGAAGAGAGCAGAGAAGACATGGGAACGTCCCAGAAGCTCGTGAACAAGTAGACACCCTGCCTCCAAAACCAAGATGGAAGGTGAGTGTCAACCCAAAACTTGTCATCTGGCTACACGCGTGCCAGGACTCAAGCATGAAAACATGTGCACACACGAAAAGCAAGCCTTGTTTCTCCCTAGAGTTGATGGATCTCCTTATTAAATATGTTAACTGAGCCCCTTGGTTCAACTTTTACGTTGCAGTGAGTAGAATTATGTCATTATTAGTTATAAAATTATCTCTAGTTATAAAACCAGTGTCTCTTTCAGAATAAGAGAATAGACCATAACATTTGAACTTCAGCCTCCTGAATGTCCCAGTGCGGCTCAGTACTCACTGAAAACAGCTTGCCTCTCCAACCAAAGTTAACAGCCCTTACACTAACAAACTTCTCTTTCTCCACACTCTTGGCAAAGGGAGACCTTGAAGAGATGTAATGTGTGATTGACAGTCAGTGGCCATGTTGCCCAAAATGAGGACAATTCTCCCCAGTAAGGGAGATGTTTGGCCTCAGCTGACATCTGGAGGGGTGATCAATGTAGTAGGTGTGTCTGTCTCCAAGTGCTGCCATCACACACACCAGAGATGGGGCGACTCCCAGTGTGAGGATGAAAGGTGTCAGCCCAGCAGCACTCCCTCTGAAAGCTCCAGGGAAGAGTTCTCCTGTGCCTCTTCCTCACTTCCGGTTGTTTCCACCAGTCCTTGGTCCTCCTTTGCTGTGACTATATAATCCCAACCTCTGCCCCTACATTTTCTCCCTATGTTGGGGTCTGTTTTCTCTTAAGGACACCAGTCATACAATTAAGGGCCAACCTTAATCCAGCCTAACTTAGTTTTAATTAAGTACATCTGCAACAGACTCTATTTTCAATAAGATCACAGCCATCAGCACCAAATGTTAAGAATTAAACATTTCTTTGGGAGGGAAATAATTCAACCCTCAACAGTGGTCTGTTAAGGTCTCAAGGCAAAACAAAAAAACAAAAAACAAAAAAAAGCAGGGGCTTGGCTTTCAGAACCTTCTCAGACTTCAGCCTAGACCAAGATTTGGAATTTAAGGGGAAAAAATCTTATAAAGCAGGTAGAAGAAACAGAATACATGGTTTTGGAAGGATTCTCTCATTTCATTTCTTTCCCGTTTTCTGTTCTTAGTCAGCTAGTAATATAATAAGATCCCTTTGCACCACCGAAGGACCATGTTCCACCCATGTTACAAGGCTGGTTCCTGAGTTGACCCTGCAGCCTCATCGGGTCAGACCAGTTGCCATGGGACAGGAAAGAATTCAGGTGTCCAACATCAGCACCAGTTCCTCACCCACCGTGTTCGACCACAAGAGGGCAGAAATGCCAGCCTACTGTGGACCAGAGGTGGGAACCTAGGATGTTTTTGGGCAAATTCACCACTGTTGCCCACAAACGCTGTTTTATTCTGTGGCTTGCCAGTCATCTTGTGGGTGGGGCGGGCTGATGCTGGGGCTACCTCAAGATGCCTGCTCTGCTACAGCTGGATTCCAGGTCAAAACTGTAAGGATGCTTTTGGTTGCGGGCAATGAGAAGGTCATCCGGAAACCACTCAAATCATAGTTTTGTTATCTCATATAACAGGAGATCCAGAGGCAGGAACAGTTCCTGGCCCGGTCTCCCTGGGTACCCATCTTCACTTCCCTTGGCTCTACCTCTCACTTTTTTCTCTACTAGCTTCCTTCATTATTTAAAACATGGCTTCCTTCTTAGACATTACTTATGGACTCCCTACTGTGATAGATGAGGTATTAACTCTCTTGAAATAGCATTTCCTCTCCTGTTTTTAGGTAAATCACTATTTGAAGTACTATTGGTATTGTTACATGCCAGTTATTCACAGTAAAGCGAAGATCTAGGCTATAAATAAATGATCCTTTGTGAATTTTTTTTTAATTTTTTTTTAATTTTTTTGTTTATTTGAGAGCGACAGACACAGAGAGATAGACAGATAGAGGGAGAGAGAGAGAATGGGCGCGCCAGGGCTTCCAACCTCTGCAAACGAACTCCAGATGCGTGCGCCCCCTTGTGCATCTGGCTAACGTGGGACCTGGGGAACCGAGCCTCGAACCGGGGTCCTTAGGCTTCACAGGCAAGCGCTTAACCGCTAAGCCATCTCTCCAGCCCCTTTGTGAATTTTTAAAAAATATTTATTTAAATTTTTTATTCATTTTTATTTATTTAGTTGAGAGTGACAGAGAGAGAAAGAGGGAGAATGGGCACACCAGGGCTTCCAGCCACTGCAAACGAACTCCAGACGCGTGCACCCCCTGTGCATCTGGCTAATGTGGGTCCTGGGGAATCGAGCCTTGAACTGGGGTCCTTAGGCTTCACAGGCAAGCGCTTAACAGCTAAGCCATCTCTCCAGCCCCCTTTGTGAACTTTAAAAAAAATAAAAATAAAACACGTCTTCCAGCACAGCTGTGATGACATAGTTCCTGTTGTTGGTGGGAAAGAAAGAGACCATGGCAGCCACACTACTAGAACGTCCTTCGCTCCGCGGCAGCGGCTCTAGGAATGCGGCGCTGTGCTGCTGCCCGAGGCCCTGCCACTCTCGGGCTGGTGGTGCTCCTTCTCTTTGTCCTTGGAGCCCGAGAGCACGTGGGAGCGGGGTTGTCACTTCTCCCTAGAACAGGCTGGGATGGGAAGTGTGTAAGCTAGCTCTCTATGGCCGCCGTGACAAAATGCCAACAGTGTGGTGAGGTAAACAGCACACGTTTATTTTCTCTTTTCTCACGGTTCTGAAACTAGAAGACCAAGTGAAGATAGTGACAGAGGGCATGTCTTCTCCTCACCTTCTTTATGTAGTCAAGAGTATTGTCTGTCCCAGAGCTCCCTTCCCCTCTAACTGGTCAGACCTGTAGCCTTCCTTCAAGGGGCCCGCCCTCTCCTCTCTCCAGGAGTCTGCCGCACCCCAAGGGCAGGGACGTAAGTGCCCTGGAGCCATTTCCTTTGCTTCTCTTCTTCCCATCCCCCTTCATCACAGGTGAGCATCTTTTCTCCTACTTGCCTGCATGTTTGCACTTTCCCACTCTTCCTTCTCTCTGTCAGTCTCTCTCTCCATCTCTCCACCTGGTTCACACCTCTGGCCCTCCCCACATTGGCCCACCATATTGAAGGAACATAGGAGCAAGCTAGTTAGTTTTGGCAGTTTCAGTTAGGGATTGAGGCTCAAAGAGAAACATGAGATGCCATCCCACATGCCACCTCACCCTGGCACAAGAATGGAACTCTTGACAGGAATGGAACTTGTGTCTCATGGACACTGCTGCCCCCAGTCTACCATAAATAAAATGGCTCAGGTGGGCTGGCACTGGGATCCACCCACCAGATTTACTAACTACTTAGGTCTTCCCCTTACAAACCTGAATCTGATGCTGTAAAGAGTGCAGCTTTCCAGCCCCTCCGTCTCCTCTTTTGGCTGGACCCTAGGTGTGTGTCTCTCTGGCCCCTCTCCTGTGCTGCTCAGACACCCTTGAGTCTGGCCTCTACCCCGACCCAACCTGGGTGGAGTGGGAGAGCACAGCATTGTTTCTTTTTTTTTTTTTTTAATTATTTATTTATTTATTTGAGAGCGACAGACACAGAGAGAAAGACAGATAGAGGGAGAGAGAGAGAATGGGCGCACCAGGGCTTCCAGCCTCTGCAAACGAACTCCAGACACGTGCGCCCCCTTGTGCATCTGGCTAACGTGGGACCTGGGGAACCGAGCCTTGAACTGGGGTCCTTAGGCTTCACAGGCAAGCGCTTAACCGCTAAGCCATCTCTCCAGCCCAGCATTGTTTCTTGATCTAAACTTCTCTGCTTGCCTCTGCTCTATAGTTTGGGGTAACTTCTCACTTTAGCTATGTACATGACTTCCCTCTGGTCTATGATTCTACCGTGTGGGTGGTCTCACCAACACTAGACTTGCTACCTGTGTAGTTACTCTAAACTTGGGGTAACCATGAGTGTAACCCTCTTCACCACTCGTTTCTCCTCTGAATTTCTTGCTCTTGTTATGGCCTCTGGTGTCACACAAGTAAGACCATCGACTCACAGAACGTGAGGCAAAGTTGTATTGGGTAAAACAGAAAGAAAAAAAAAAGAAGAAAGTCTGGTATATCAGGTCTGTACCCCAGAGTCAGGCTCTCAGGGTATAGCCCTGAACTGTTTGGAGTGTCAGCTTTTATTGGAAATAATCACATCATGTTTAAAGAAAAATTAAAAAAAAAAAAACAGGATGGGAGTTAAACCATAAATCAGTTATAGGAAGCCCTGGGCGGTAGGCCTGTGATCAGGAGTCTCCCAATGCCCTGCTTACTGTCCTTAAGGATTTTGCTCAGTAATGCAGGCCTGGGGTAATGCTATTCAGACCAGCAGAGCCTCCTATTTACCTGCCATCTCCATCTGCTTAAACAACTGCTTCATTCCATTCTTTTAGGAGCTCCTGCAAGGAAGTGACTTTTATTTTTCTCTAAGCTAGCTATAAAGAAATGTAGTGAAATATAACATTTTGTTCATTTTACACTCAGTTTTGATATTTTGTCTCTTCAGGAAAGCATATAACAGATGCCATTTGTATTCCTTCTAAGCTTCTCTGCCTGTGTATCAAAATTCTATGTTCCATGTGCTTGTGGCTCCAGTATTTTTCTAAAGACCTCAATTTCTCTTAAATAAACCTTATAAACTATACAATGTTTCCACATGAGAGTGTGTTTCCTACTCCCCCAAGTGTTTAAAGACTTCTTTCCTAAACCCCAGTTTCCTTTAAATAAACCCCGCAATTTGTGATTTCCCCTAAATTAATGTAAAAAATTCACAATTTATCCTTTCTGAGTCCATCTTTATTAATTATTTATTAAACATAGGACAGAACCCAAAACTTGGGGTTCATTAATTCTTCTCCTGAAACCCAAACTCCTGCATAATATTTGGTAACCATTAAGGGATGATATAAGAAGGAAAAGTTATGAAGTTATTATTATATTTTGTTCTTTTTGCTTAGCCAAAGAAAAAGGGTGGAGGTTTCCTGTCTTTTAAATGCTAGTTGACAGGTAACCAGCCCCAGGCCTGTCTGCAGTAGCTGCAGACACCAATTCATATGCTAACTTACCTGCTAGGTTCTTGGTCCTTCTAGAAATAAATTAGCTTTGTGCTATCTTCCTTCAGTATGCTGCCTAGAGAGCACCAAGAATTCCTTCCTTCCTTCTCTCCTGAACTCCCTGCCCTGAGCCACAGCAGCAGCTCGCTCTGATTGTTCACCTTCCCTTCTCAAAAAAACTCCCTCCAAGCATTTAACAAATTCCATTTCTAAAACTGTGGTCTCAAGACTCTGCTTGTTTTATATGTTTACAAGTATGTGTCCTAGCCAGGCCTGGTGGCACATGCCTTTAATCCTAGTGCTTGGGAGGCAGAGGTAGGAGGCAGAAGTAGAAGGATCCCTATGAGTTCGAGGCTAGCCTGGGCCTGACTACAGAGTGAGTTCTAGATCAGCCTGGGTTAAAGTGAGACTGACCCTATCTCAGAAAATAAACAAATATTTTAAAGTAGGTGTCTGAAGCCAGTCATGGTGGCACACATATTTAATCCCAGCACTTGGGAGGCAGAGGGAGGAGGGCCACTGTAAGTTCAAGGCCAGCCTGAAAATCCCATGTTAGTCTCAGCCAGAGAAAGACCCTACCTCAAAAGACCAAAATAAATAAATTAATTAAAAAGTATGTGTCCCAATCTCTTACTTGCATGGACACCAGGCATATTGGATGAGGGCCCACTCCAATGACCTCATTCTAATTTAGTTATCTTTAAAGGCCTTATGTCTACATATAGTTACATTCGGCAGTACTGGGGGCTTAAGACTTCAGTATATGGATTGGTGGAATGGCAGGAAAACAAACAATTCAGCCCCTAAAGAGGAGTGAACGAGGCATGTGCACAATGCTTATTTTCAGAAGATGAAGAAGTTGATGGATACCTGATAGGCAACCAACAGATAGGGTTCAGAATATGGGGAAAGATTTTTTATGTTAAGTACAAGCAATGAAAACATGGTTTGTTTGGTTTGTTGGTTGGCTCGTTGTGTTTTTGGAGACAAGGGCTCATTCTGTAGCTCAGGCTGTTTAATTTTTAAAATTATTATTTGAGTTTCGTTAAAAATTGTTGGATGAATTTGTCTTGGGATTAGGATATAATTCTACTAATTTCTGGAAAGGCTCTAAGAATACTATCATTTTGTACTATGTCCTTATATGAAGGGGCATTCTCATCATTGATGATGATAAAATCAAAACATCAACCAGCTCTGAAAAACACTGATAGGCTTTGTGTCCTGCAATATAAAATATTCAGCCAAGATCTAATTCATTATGTAAAAGGAACCTAGTATATCTGTTTCATTAGCATGCATATTTGCTTTAGTCTTCAATAAATGGGAAAATAGCAAAGAATTGTTTTCAATAAGTTTGTTTTTCACTCAATACCCATAAATGTTTGCATCATACACCTAGATAGCCAGGGTTGCATAACTACTTCTCTGGCAAGTAAGGATGCAATTACATGAATATATATATATTCATATAATTGCTTAAATGTTTGCTTGTTTGTTTGGGATGAAGAGAAAGAATGAACATGCCAGGGTCTTCTGCTATAGCAAACTAACTCCAGATGCATACACCCTTTTGTGTGTTTGGCTTTACATGGGTACTGGGGAACTGATCCTGAGTCCTCCGGCTTTATGAGTAAGTACCTTTAACCACTGAGCCATCTCTCCAGCCTGACTTGAGTATTTTATTTCATTTATTTTTACTTTTGTTTTTGAGGCAGGGTTTCATCTATAGTTCAGACTGGCCTAGAACTCACTATATTACCCAGGCTGGCCTTGAATTTGTGGTGGTCCTCCTGCCTCAGCTTCACAAGTGCTGGGATTACAGGCATAAGCCATTACGTCTTGCTTCTTTTCATGTTTGTAATGTTCATCCCTCTTTCAGATTTCATACTTTTGCTGACTAAACATGTATCGTATAGTTCCCTGCTAAATGTAGGCTCCAGGAGGTCAAGGACTAGCAATCTCATCATCCATTGTGCTTTCAGCAACAAGAACAGTGTCTAGTACTCAGTGGAGCTCCAGAAATATTTATGCAGTTTATAGATTACACTTTAAAAAGTTCATGGGCCCGAGAGATGGCTCAGTGGGTAAAGATGCTTCCCAGCAAAGCGTGATGGCTAGTGTTCAATTCCCCAGTACTCATGTAAGGCCAGTCACACAAAGTGGCATGTGCATCTGAATTTCCTTTGCAGTGGCAGGAGGCACTGGCGGGCCTATATTCACTCATTCTCTGACTCTTTCTCTCTGTCTCTTTCTGTCAAATAAATAAATATATTTTTTTTATAAAAATCATTCATGCCAAGCATGGTGGCACACTCTTTTAATCCCAACACTCAGGAGGCCAAGTTAGGAGGATGACTGTGAATTCAAAGCCAGACTGAGACTACATAGTGAATTCCAGGTCGGTCTGGTCTAGAGCCTACCTCAAAGATAGAAAGAGAGAGAGAGAGAGGGAGGGAGTATTCATATATATAAGTTCAGGGCATAAAAAGCTTTCCATCCTTGCAGTGTGGGCTTGGTAAAGCTGGAGCAATAGCTGCAAGAGAGGGCTCCATTCTGATCTCTGGTCTCATATCTCCTTGGGCACATGCTTAGACTCCAAATAAATCCATCAAGTTAATGTGACCCTGTAATGGTATTTTGGGTTTGGCTTATTTTCATTTTTGCTTGCTAGTGTTGGAAATATTACAAATTTAAAATAAAGTGATTTTTTAAAACTCATCCAAAACTCTAGCTAACTTTCCATTGCTCAACAACTCATGATCTACTTGGCTTCCAGCTCATCTCTTTTGAGGGGCTGACCTTAGAGGTCCAAGACAGGCAGGAGGACCAGCTGTAGACTCCTCCGTCCTTCCAAAGTGAGCAGATATGAAACCAGCTGCCACTGGGACCTTGTTTAATTCAGGAGCAGGACTTTCACACATTGTTGGAAAGAAAATTGCCTACTTCTTAAGAAGGAAATATTACCTGAGACACAAAAGCAAAAGTATGAAAATATATGCATAATAATGTTTACAATAACAAAAGATGAAAAGCAGCCTATATGTCAACCAAATGTGATTTAGTTGATTAAACAATGATATGTTCTCATAATGGGGAATTAATAGGGAATATGGTCTTATGGACTGATATCCAATATATTAACTTTTTAATTTATATATGTGTGTGTGTGTGCATATATGGGCATGCTGGAGTCTCTTGCTGCTACAAATGAATGTTCATCCAGCTTTATGTGGGTGGTTGGGGAACTGAACCCCTGGTTGGCAGGGTTTGCAAGCAAGTGCCTTTATCCACTGAGCCATCTCCCAACCCCTCCAATATATTGTTAAGCAAAAACAAAATCGAGGGCTGGAGAGATGGCTTAGCGGCTAAGGCATTTGCCTGCAAAGCCCAAGGATCCCGGCTCGATTCTCCAGGACCCACGTAAGCCAGATGCACAAGAGGGCTCATGCATCTGGAGTTCATTTGCAGTAGCTGGAGGCCCTGGAATGCTCTCTCTCTCTCTCTCTCTCTCTCTCTCTCTCTCTCTCTCTCCTTCCTTCTTTCTCTGTCTCAAGTAAATAAAATATATTAAAAAGAAAAGAAAATCAAGGTCAAGGAAAGTGTTAAATAGTATGCTATCATTTAACATTCATTTTATTTTAAGTGGGAGTATAAAAAGGGAAACTTAGGGCTGGATAAATGACTTAGCAGTTAAGGTGTTTGCCTGAGAAGTCGAAGGACCCAGGTTCGATTCCCCAGGACCCATGTAAGCCAGATGTACAAGGGGCATATGCATCTGGAGTTCGTTTGCAGTGGCTAGAAGCCCTAGCATGCCCATTCTGTTTCTGTCTCTCTTCTCTCTCTCTCTCTCTCTCTCTGCAAATAAATATCTAATTTTTAAAAAAAGAGAGAAATTGTCTATGCAAAAGGAGGAATGGAAAGGACTGCATTTGAAGACAGACTTCTATGGATGCACCTTACTTTGTGGGTTTGACTTTGGAACTATGTAAATAGTTAACTTAATAATAAAATAAATTTAAACCATGAGCAATTTGTATAGATTTCAGCAAAATGAAGTGAAACTGTCTTGATAATAGTTGTGGTATGACCACATAAACAGGAACTGTTCCAAATGATTTTAAAATAGACTGTGCATCCCTAATGGCATAAATTTGAGGACAAAAAGAACTATGAAAGAATTATTGTAGCTATTTTTGGTAATCATATTTTTGTAGCAGTGTTGCTATTCTGAGGATTTTTAAAATGTATAATTATTTTATGCTGAGGAGGTTTTCAGGATAAAAGCACATATAAGTTAAAAACCAAACCAAACAAACAAAACAAAAAACCCAAGAACTTTAGTCCTGAATTGGAAGAATCAACATAAACTCATGGTGATCTATCTGTGTGTGTGTGTGTGTGTGTGTGTGTGTGTGTGTGTGTACTATATGTGTGAGCACTAGAGAATAACCTCAGATGTTGCCCATCAGGCACCATCCACCTTTTTTGAGACAAGGTCTCTCACTAACCTGGAACTTGCCCAGTAGGCTAGTTGGCTGGCCAAGAACCTCAGAGATCTGCCTGTCTCCACCTCCCCAGCACTGGGATTATAAGGGCATGCCACCACATTCCACTTTTTTTAAAAAAATGTGGATTCTGGGAACTGAACTGAGGACTTCACACTGGCAAAACAAGCATTTTACTGACTGCGCATCTCCCCAGCCTCTTCCTCATCTTTAAAAATAACACTACCAATATACCTTTTCCTATGACATTGATAATAGTTCTATTCACTAAAGCTTAACCACCCCAGGGAGCTCTCCTTCCACCCAGCCCTGCTCTCAAGTCACCATGAATGGCTCATTCCAGGCTCAGGTGGGAAACAGACAAAATGAACTTACAACATCTTGCCATGCAAAATAGCCAGGTATGGTGGTGTACGCCTTTAATCCCAGCACTTGGGAGGCAGAGGTAAGAGGATCTCTGTGAATTTGAAGCCTAGGACTACACAGTGAATTCCAGGTTAGCCTGGGCTAGAGTGAGACCCTACATCAAAAACAAGCAAGCAAACAAACAAACAAAAAACCCAGATATGCAATTAGAAGCAGCTTATTATTATTCTGGAAGACTGCTTTACTGGTGGTGACAGGTGCTTCTGGTGGGCCTTAATTACATATCTGGACAGAACTACTGACTTTTAAGAAATAGGCAAGAGAACACATTGAAAGGTACATGTAATTGCACTCAGGAAAACTCACATTGTAAGAAATTCTACAGAATAAACAGCCCAATATTCTGGACCTAACAAGCCTCCAGGTGTTCTAATATTTACTGGAGTGTAGGAACCTCTGCTACACAGGAAAGGAGACTTAAGCATATCAATGAACTCTGCTTTGTGGACCTAATGGAAGCAAAAGCCTTGAATCACTCAGAGACATTAAACAATGACTAGATAGTTGAAGGTATTGAGGAATCCATTCAATCTTTAGATGTGACACTGAAGTTACGCTTTAAAAAAGTCTTGGGGCTGGAGAGATGGCTTGGTGGTTGAGGCATTTGCCTACAAAGCCAAAGGACCTTGGTTTGATTCCCCAGAATCTACGTCACCCAGATGCACAAGGGGACACATGCATCGGAGTTCATTTGCAGTGGCTGGAGGCCCTGGTGCACCCATTCTCTCTCTCCCTCTCTCTGCCTCTTTCTTTCTCTCTCTCAAATAAATAAATAAAAGCAAAGTTAAAAAAGTATCATCTAGAAATGTATGATGAAAATATTTACAGATGAAATGATATCATGTCTAGGATCTACTTCAAAGTCCTCATGAGGGGTGAGAGTAGAGGAAATGACTGGCCAGGTGTTGATAGTTGGGACTGACTCACACGTGGGATTCACTGCGCTGTTCTGTTTTATACGTTTGCAGCCTTGACTCTATGTTATCTGGAAAGAGGTGGAAATTAACACTTGTCGACAGCTAGTTATACTGACTAACACGGATAGGAGCCAGGAGAAAACCCAGAAGTGGGCTACCTGTTGCTACAGTTTGGATGTGAAGCCCATATTAGAGATTTGGTGTCCAGTTTGGAATTACTGCGGGGAACCTGGGGGGGGGGGCGTAGGACCTAATGGGAGTTCTTAGGGCACTGAGAGCGTGCCTTCAAAAGGGACTGTGCATCTTTTCTCTCTCTATTTTGATTTCCAGCAGTGAGGTGAACAGGCTTTGCCATACGCTACTGCCATGGTGTGCTGCTCACCACATGTAGCCAAGCAGAGTCTGCTCACCGCACTGCTGGAAATCAAAATAAAGAGGGGAGAAGAGACTCACAGAGCCATTAATTGGTTATTATCTTTGTGTATGCATGTGATGTATACACATGTGTGTGTTGGTACATGTAAGTGCAGGCCCACAGCACGCGTGTGGAGATCAGAGGACAACTTCAGGCGTCAGTCTTCGCCTTCCACCTTGTCTGAGGCGGGCTCTCTTGTTCACAGCTGCAGACACCAGAAGCTGCCGGGGATTCTCCTGTCTCTGTCTCGTATCCCCGTTGCAGGGCGAGGGTTACATGTGCTTTTTACTGCATTCAGCTTGACATGGCTCCGATAGTCTGAACTCAGGTAGTCCTGCTTACACAACAAGCGCTTAAACCATGGAGCCATGTCCTCAGCTCATATATCTCTCACTCTGTCACATGAACAAAAGACAAGGAGCCAGGCATTGGTGGCACATGCCTTGAATCCCAGCACTCAGGAGGCAGAGGTAGGTGGATTGGCATGAGTTCAAGACCATCCTGAGACTATATAGTGAATTCCAGGTCAGCCTGGGCTAGAGTGAGACCCTTATCTTGAAAAAACAAAAACAAAAAAAAGACAAGGTTAAACCCTCCTGGAAACCATCTTCATATGTGGCTAATCTATAAATAGTGACAAGCTTCCTCTAGCTCCATCTCATATCAGGACAGATACCAAGATTTACGTGGAGGGAAGGAGTTTTGTCTTGTTTTCTTTGAGACCAGGTCTCCTGTAAGCTACTCTGGCCTCAAACTTGCTATACAGCTGACAATGACCTTCAACTTCTGATTCACTTGCTTCCACCTCCTGAGTGTTGGGAGAGATGTGCATCACTACATCCAGTTTATATGGTGCTGGGGATTGAACCCAGGGCTTTATGTGTGCTAGGCAAGCAATCTACCAACTGAGCTACATACATCTCTGGCTCTCTTTTTTTATCATTTGCCTTGTTTTGTTCATTTTTATTTATTTATTTGAGAGTGACAGAGAGAGAAGGAGGCAGAGAGAGAGAGAGAGAATGGGCGCGCCAGGGCCTCCAGCCACTGCAAACGAACTCCAGACACGTGCGCCCCCTTGTGCATCTGGCTAACGTGGGACCTGGGGAACCGAGCCTCGAACCGGGGTCCTTAGGCTTCACAGGCAAGCGCTTAACCGCTAAGCCATCTCTCCAGCTCCATTTGCTTTGTTTTGTTTGATACGTGGTTTCACTGTACAGCCCAGGCTGGCATCAAACTCACAGTCCTTCTGGTTCAGTCTCTAGGAAGAATTTTAAAAGAAAATGTGTATGATGCAAATTTTTGTGTTTTTTTTTTTTGTTTGTTTGTTTGTTTGAGGTAAGGTCTTGCTCTAGCCCTGGCTGAACTGGAATTCATTATGTAGTCTCAGGCTGGCCTCAAACTCATGGTGATCCTCCTGCCTTAGCGTCCTGAGTGCTGGGATGGAAGGTGTGCGCCACCACGTCTGGCCACCTTGTATGACACAGTTTTACCAGTAGAGCAGCACGGACACTGCTCACAAGCAGCTGGCTTTTAAGTTTTCACTTGAACACTCATGTTCTCCACTCGTGCAGTTTGGGGTTTCCTGCTTCAGTCCCCTGGTTCCTCCATCAGAAAGAGAAAGCCATTGGAATCAAGGGCAATTTGAGTCTTTTCCTAAACACTACACTGCTTGATATTGTCTTGACCTGTCTCCCAGGGGTTAAGAGAAATCTAGACTAGTGTAGCAATCCCAAACATCAGCTTTCTCATTCTCTTGTTGCATTGGGTCCAGCCTAGGCAGAAAGAGAGCCAGCTTTCCCTCTTCAAAGGCATTCATGCGCAGGGAGAAGAGAGACGGGCAGGGAGGAGCAGCAGGCTTTATTTCCTTAGTCATAATACCAAGGCATGTTTTTGAGATACGGTTTCTCAAAAGAGAACTCAGACAGAATGCATGCTTTAATGTTGGCCCCTTGGTCTAGAAGGATCTGAGTGTGGTTCATATGCCCTCCCATATCTCTCAGATAAGAAGACTGGTCCCAGGGGAATGTGGACAAGAGCAACATGCCAGGTGGTACACAGGGGGCATCATTAAACCCTCAGCAGAGCTGGAACCTCCCCAGTCAGAACAAGCGTTGGCTATCACAATGCAGGCCACCTTGTCAGACGCACATCACGAGCTCCTCCTTCCCAGCCTATTCAAACTCACAAAACCATTCACACAGCATTTTGAAAAGCATCCTTGCCTGAAGGAACAGGGTTGGAAAATTTGTGCATAACCCAAGGAGAGGGCACTAAAGCAGAAAACAAATGTGATGGTGGCACAGCCTGGCTTGTGTGGCTTCCTTTCTGCACTGCCCCATGGGATATGGCACTGCCTAGAAGCATGGGTGAATAGGCAAAGTGAGCAGAAGAAAGACAGGAGCGAGGCATCTATGACAGTGTGAGCCCACAGATGAGTCCTTGGGCCAGAGAAATCGAGATGGCCATATTCCAGTGAGCCCCATGTTCACCCTTAGAAGTTATAGGGGGACACAAAGATGGTGACTTTGGAAACATGGTTGGCCTGGAAGGACCGTTCCAGGTATTCTGACATGTCAACGTCCACCTCCAGCGTCTGAGGTCCCTCCAGGGTCTGAACAAGGATCAGCTCTCCCGTCTGCCGGTCTGAGCGCTGCATCACAAAGTGGCCACGGCTGTTCCCACCCACGATCCCAAATCGCAGGCTGTTGGGCCCTGGCCGGCCAGGGGCTGAGGCTGTGGCCATACGGAAGAGCGTGATGGGCGTCTTCAGGTTGGAGGGCAGAGAAAGGTAATGGAAGGAGATGGTCTTGGGCATGTGGCGGCAGGGCCTGCTGTCCATGGGGCAGGGGTTTCGCTCACACTGGCTGCAGCGGAGGCAAGATGGAGGCAGTCAGACATGGGGAAGATCAAGATGGGCTGCCCTACCTGCCCTCTTGAAGAGGCCATCTGCCTGACCTTCCCCAGCCATGGGTCCTTCACCCAGGTGCTTTGGCACTACAGGCAAGTGAATGTGCCTGGGGTTACCATGGAAGAAAGAGTTCTACTGTTCCTGGCCTTTAGGCCTCTAACCTCCCTGTGGTATGTACGCATATGCAGACATGCTATTTATGGTGTGCATGTATATGCAGACATGGTATTACTTGTGATGTGCATGTATACGTGTAGATACATTATTACCCATGGTATGCATGGACATGTTGACTTGGTATTACCCATGTTGTGTGTGTACATGCAGGTATGACATTACTTTAAATTTACAGAAATGAAGAAGAAGAGTGAAAAAGGATGTGGATGCTGCTATTTCAAGCTGGTGTCTTTCTTTCTCTCTCAGTCATAAAAGACCTCAGAAGTCAGCTGGCAACAGCCTGTAACCAATGTGTGCTCCCCTCATAGTGAAGGATCAAACTCCTGATCTTTCTACCTTCTAAGTGCTGGGGTGACAAGGATGTAGGATGTCCCATCACACCTAGCTGTCATTTATGTTATTATTTTTATTTGATTTTATTTTGGTTTTTGAGGTAGGGTCTCACTGTAGCCCAGGCTAACCTGGCACTCACTGTGAAGTCTCAGGCTGGCCTTGAACTTATAACCATCCTCCTACCTCAACCTCCTGAGTACTGGGATTAATGGCATGTGTTACCACATCCAGCTTCAACATTTATTCTTAAAGCAGGAAACTTAACCATTTGGATTCAGGGTCATGTAGAAATACCTTCAATATTTCTCTACCTTATCAAACAGAAAATGCAAGCACAAATTAGCATATTTAGTAGTAATTTTTTAATATTTAAAACTTTATATTATCAAGATTATACATGTCAGATATAACATCTGGCTGTTAATCTAATGATCCCAGAGGCCACCAGACACAGGCTCCCTGTCCCTCACTAAGTGACTCCCAGGGACTGTTCTGGTGTCCTCACCCTCTCAAATAGCTGTAACATGTCAGCACCATTGACTTATTGCTGATCCAAATCTGCTTTAACTCAAAAAACTTTTCAAGGACTAGAGAGATGGGTTAGCAGTTAAGCGCTTGCCTATGAAGCCTAAGGACCCTGGTCCGAGGCTCATTTCCCCAGGACCCACATTAGCAAGATGCACAAAGGGGCACACGCGTCTGGAGTTCATTTGCAGTGTCTGGAGGCCCTGGTGCACCCATTCTCCCCCTCTCTCTCTATCTGCCTCTTTCTCCCTCTGTCTATCACTCTCAAATAAATAAATAAATAAAAACGATTCATGTAATTAACCTTCTGAAGTTAAATCTCTTCACTTAAAAGACATTGTGAGAGCTCTTAGCATCTTGTTTTTATGCAAATATGTGTGTGCATGTGTGTCTAGGTATATATGTGTATGTGTATGTAGGACTGCGCACATGTGGAGGCCATATGGACACCATTCACCTTTGAAACAGGGTCTCTCTTTGGCCTGTATCTCACCAAGTAGGCTACCTGAGCTGGCTGGGTAGTTTTGGCCACCATATCTTTGATGTAACTGTAATTTCCCCCAAGAACCTCTAGGAAGAATCCAGCCCGGCCCCGCTGGGAGGCCTGGGGAGGGACATACATGCCCAGCTGTGGGCAGCCCTGGTGTACTCACAAGGGAGATGTCTTCACATAACTTATGTCACCACTGCTTTCAGGACACTCAGGGCTGACACACTGGAAGCCTCCTCCAGTGTTGATGCACATGGTCCCCTGGGGGCACACCTGCTGCGAGCCCACACATTCATCAACATCTGAAATATAGGACACACAAGGATTTAAATCTCACCAACTTTTCCCCATGACAGAACCACACAAAAACTCCAATAGGCACTAGAACGTGGAGCTTCACATGAGGTGAATTTTCCAAATACCCAACACCTATTCTGACCGCAGGAAACCTGTTAAGAACTTTATTCCTTTTTTTTCTTTTCTTTTTTTAAATTTTTATTGGCATTTTCCATGATTACAAAAAAAAATCCCATGTTAATTCTCTCCCTCCCCCCCATACTTTCCCCTTTGAAATTCCATTCAAGAACTTTATTTCTGAGGCTGGAGAAATGGCTCAGAGGTTAAGGCGTTTACCTACAAAACATAACAACCTCGGTTCTATTCCCAGTACCCAAGTAAAGCCAGCTGCACAAGGTGGCACATGCATCTGGAGTTCATTTGCAATGGCTGGAGGCCTGGTGTGCCCATTCCCTCCCTCGGGTCTGTCTTTCTTCTCTCTCTCTCTCTCTCTCTCTCTCTCTCTCTCTCTCTGTTTGCATAAATAAATAAATAATTTTTTGAAATAAAATAATTCTATTTCTTAGCTGAGTACTGGGCAGGTTATTGTTATCACACCCAGCAGGGGTCAGGAAACTTTTCAGAGGAAGTGGCACAAAGAGCATGACTGCTGCTCTTACTGCTAGCAAGAGAACCTTCTTTATGGAGATGGCAGTTGACACTGAGGAGACTCAGAAGTCACCAAAGCAGAAAATAAAAAGCTGTCAGGAGCTCAACGCTACAGGAGACTTCTACCATACCCTCCAAGGCTCAGGGAACACTGCTGAGGAGGGGACAGAAAGGATGTAAGAGTCACAGGGTGGGAAGGTATACTGCGATGCACCATCCTCCTGACGTGAACTGACTGGTACATTCACGGCCCTACAATGATTACTATTCCCCCACAAGACCTGCCCTGTCCTGAACCCAGAGGCATCATGGCTTAGAGGACAGAAGAGGACAAAAGGAATAAGGCAATAAAACAGAGGAGGGTCCTCAGTGAAATGGGGGCTAGGGAGAGGCGATAAAAGAAGACATCTGATCTGAATATGACCAAATTGTAGTATATTCATACATTAAACTTACTGATATAATTCATATGTTAAATTTGCTGATAATTTTTAAGCTGTAATCAAAAATAAACCCTTTCCTTCCATAAAAAAAAAGCTATTTCTTCTACACAAGACCCTCATAATAGGAGAAAAAGATGATGATGTCAAATTAAAAGACTAATGGAGAGAGGAAAGGGATATGACGGAGAGCAGAGTTAGGAAGGGGACGTGAGGGAGGGAGGTATCATGGTTTGCTGTCTGTAAGCCTAGAAGTTGCCCCTCTCTGGGACCCTGACTTTCTTTCCTAACGTATGACAAGTGGCAGGGGTTCTCTCCAGCACTGAATGAATGAATGTCATCAGTCACAACACGTCTCCTGGGTCTACCTTCTTCTCTGCCAAAGCACCCTTGAGTCTCCTTTAGGAAACTCAACCCTTTAGCTGTAACCTTGCTCTTTAGCCTCATCCCATACTAAATGAAGACATGCCCACCCCATCATTTGTAAGGGGTTGTGAGGGATTTTGATGCTCTTTATAAACATCCTATGAGTCTACCCAGCTGGAGGCCGTCTCCTCCCAATCCCAAGCAATCCTATGTGGGCCCCCATGAGTGGATAAGTGAATAGATGGATGACGGGAGGTATAGGGGGTAGAGGGATGGGTGGATGGGCAGATGAATGGGTGGATGCATGGATAAGTGGATGGATGGGTGATTGCATGGGTGGGTAGGTGGAAGAATAGTTGGCTGGGTGGCTGGCTAGATGAGTGAATGGGTAGATGGGTGGATGAATAGATGGATAGGTGAACGGGTGGGTGAATGGATGGGTGGGTAGGGATATGGATGGTGGGGTGAGTGGGTAGAGGGATGGATGAGCAGGAAGATGGGTGGATGGACGGATGCATGGATTGGTGGGTAGGTAAGTGGTTTGGTGAGTGGGTGAATGGATGGGTGAGTGGATAGGTGGCTGACGGTTAGGTGGGTGGATGGATGGATGGATAGGAGAATGGATGGGTAGATGTGTGACTAGATGCCTTCTCCTACTGCAGATTTCAGTTGTCCATTCCTTTGAATCCTATAGTTGCATTCCAACAGGATGTCACCAGGAAGCCACTGCTCACACTTCTAATTCAGCTGGAAGATGAGCCCTCTGCCCTTTCTTTTTCCTTCTTCTCAAAGTATTCAGGGCCATTGCCTAGAGCCAGCCAGGTTCCCTTTGTGTTCTGTGTCCATGGGCAAGTTCAGCGGAGGAAGTTAGGCCCTCTGGTGTGAGCCTTCATTGGCAGTTCCCCTCAAAGGCCTACAGTCAGTGCACAACAGGACTTCACACCAGAGTTGTATGTATACAGTCCCTCCTTAATGTATGGTTTCATTTTTCTTGGTTTCAGTTACCTGTGGCTAACTCTAGGCAGAAAATTTTAAATGGGAAAACTCCAGTAAGTTTTTTGTTGGTTTTTTTCTGTTTTTTTGTTTGTTTTTTGGTTTTTTGAGTAGGGTCTCACTCTAGCCCAGGTTGATCTGGAAGTCACTATGTAGTCTCAGGGTGGCCTTGAACTCATGGCAGTCCCTCCTACTTGTACCTCCCAAGTGCTGGGATTAAAGGTGTGCGCCACCACACCCAGCTGACAGTAAGTTTCAAATAATTTTATTATACTATATTAGCATAATCTTCTATTTCATTATTATTGTTAATCTCTTACTGTGCCTAACTTATAAACAAAACTCTATCATAGATATGTGTTATAGAACAAATGCCTCATGTATAAAGGATTCAGTCCTCTCCTTGGTTTCTGGCATCCACTCAGGTTGGAGGCTTGTAATATATTGTTCATGGATAAGGAGGAACTGCTGTATTCTGAGTGAGCTAATTTGGAGGTCTAATGTATCTGCATTTGTTATTATCTGGATTTGCCTCGTAACAGCCCCTCATTCTTCTGGTCCTTGGGCACTCTGCACCTCTGCTGCCCTCAACCAGCCATCAAACATGACCACTACTGTGGAGTCCGGCCACATATGAGGCTATCCTTCTTAGGTGTTTTTTTAATTTGTATTTCTTTATTTATTTGCAAGCAGGGAAAGGTAAGGAGAGAAGAGACAGAGAGAGAAAGAGAATGGGCACATCAGGACCTCCAGCCGCTGCAAATGAACTCCAGATGCATGTGCCACTGTGCATCTGGCTTTACATGGATACTGGGGAAATGAACCCCAGTCCCTTAGGCTTTGCAGGCGAGTACACAGATGGCCACTGAGCCATCTCTTGAGCCCTAAAGGCATTTTCAAGTGCTCACACAGGGTAGCAAAGCCTCAGGATCTCTCTAGAATGCACCCGTGTGGCCTGCTGGTTGCTCTGAAGGCACTGGTGGGTAAGTGGAAGCGACTTTACTCTGAAAAGGACTCAAGGACTGGAGAGACTGTTTACTAGGGTGATTAAACAACGTATTTCCTATCTATGTAGATTATCTACCTTGATGTTACAGAAAGGCCTTTTGGTTGATTTTTTTTTTTTTACCTGAATGGGAGTTTGGGGTGGGAGCCGCAGACGGCCAAGTGTGGAGGGCGCCCTGGAGCTCCACCCGTCATTGTCTCTGGCCTTGTCTCACTCACCTTCACAGCTCTTCCCATCAGCCAGCGTACGGTAACCACTGGGGCAGGTGCAGCGGTAGGAGCCAGGAGTGTTCACACAGGCATGCATGCAGAGCCGAGGACCACGCTCCTGCCCATAGATCTCACACTCATTCACATCTGTGGACAAAAGCGCCTACCATGGCTCCAGGGCCCAAGCAGCCCCATCAAGTAGTCATGGTCCAAGATGGCTGGGGTCTCGGACTCTACAGCCGGACCTGGGCAGCCCTGAGCTCTGGCCCCAGCACACTGCCTGGAAGAGGGGCAGCTGTACTCTCCTTTCCTCCAGCCAACGGAGGCCTGGAGGGAGAAGAGGAAGGAGCCGATGCGAAAGACCCTACAGAGGATCCTCGGTTTAACTGGGGAGAGCCTGCAGAGCCTGGCACATCAGGTACCCTGCCCAGAGCCGTTCAAATCGCCATCTTAACTTTCCTCATCTTTAGGAGTGGATTACAAGGGTCTTGTGGGTGTCTCTCTACTGGGTCTCATGTAGCGTAGGCTGGCCTTGAGGTCACAATGGAGTCAACGATGATCTTGAACTTCTGGTCCTCCTGCCCCCACCCTTATCAAGTGTCCCTAGCATGGACTTCCATGTAATGCGGTGCTGGCTAAGCCACATCTCCAACCCTCCAGATGCTTGCTCTGGTGTCAGCGAAGGCCCTGGTGCACTTACCATAGGCTCAGCCCTGGAGGGGGTGGAGGACACCCCAGCCCCTTCTTTCTGTGAGTATCCCTGAAGTACACGGGTTAGTTTCACTCATTCCAGGTGAAGCCCAGGGAACTCTGAGCCCGCGCCCAGGGGACCCCCGCCCCGCCCCGCCCCGCCCCGCCCCTGCGGCCGGCAGTTCGGCTGGTGTGCGGGCCTCCGCCCGCCGGGGTCCGAGCACCCCCGCCTACCCTGGCAGACGCTGTCGCCGCCGCCGGCGCCGCTCAGGTGGAATCCCGCCTCGCAGCTGCAGTGCTGCTCCCGCTCCACCTGCGCGCAGCGCGGCGCGCGGCTGAAGGCGGGGTCGCCGGCCTGGGCCTGGGCCTCGGGGGCTGCGGGGAGAAGACAGCTCAGCGCCCGCCCGGCGGCGCCGCCCCTCTCCCTGTGTCCACGGCGGAGAAGGAAAGGAATGGCCAGTGGTCAGCCGTGAACCTCGGCAGAGGCGGCGCACACAACAGGAGGCGGCCAGCCGTCCCAGTGCAGCCGCGCGCGGGCAGACCGGCTGCAAACCAGCCGCGGAGACGGCCTGCTGGAGTGAAGTCCACCATTGAATGGAAGTCCCCAAGTACTCGCAGTGATCCTTAAAGTTTAAAACAGCCTCTATCTTTTGTCCTCCCTCCCTCTCCCTCCCTCCCTCCCTCCCCCCCCCCCCCCCCCCCCCCGTGTGCATTGCCCTTTATGGAGTTCGGTCATGAGGATTTTATAAAGTTATAAAGCGGTCCCTGGGTCTGATGAGCGATGGCCCGTAGGTCCCACAGCAGAACTCCTACAACATGGGTTTTAGAACATTCAGTGACCAGACCTGGCACAGGTGGGGTGAAAGAGGGCCTGGTTTCGCCCTTTTGTAAAAAGGAGGCAGTGAAGTCCTGTCCGCTCCCCCCCCTGCCCCCCCCCTTCCACAGAAAGTAGCCCCGGGGACCGGAGGGTAAGGTGACTCTTTAAAGCTTATTTTGACCTGGATGCAATAGAGATATTAAACTGGAACTCAGTCGGTGCTCTGGCTGGCCTCAAACTCACAACCATCCTCCTATTTCAGCCCCCTGAGTGCTGGGAATAAAGCTCTGAGCCACCAGACCTGGCTCTGGTTTTGGTTTTTTTGAGACAATCTCAGAACCCCGGTGGCCTCAAGGATAGCCTTGAACTCCAGGTGCTCCAGCCTCCACCTCTCAAATGCTGGGATTACAGGTGTATGTGACTCAACTGTACCTCCGTGTATAATTTATCATGGATTTTCTTGCCATATGCTAAACTAGGTATTTATGCTTCTGGCTGGGAACATACTGGGATTTGTTCATCACATGTCTAGTTATTCAGATCTTATGATGCTTTTGACTGCAGCAATAACTGCTAATTTTGCAAGGTATGATGGTAATGTTGGAAGAAAAGGCAGTTCTACTGGCAGAAGACGTCCTTATCAAGCAGTGGTGGCCAACAGTACGTCTTCTCCGGCCAAGGTCCCAATCCAGGGAGTCAGTCCTTCTACTCAGTCTTTCATGAGATTCAAATTGTTATGACAAAGAGCTAAGCTCCATCCAGTGAGCATTTTAGCTACAATGGGAACCAGCCAGTGCATGGGAAACAGGAAGGAAGGGCCCAGTCTCTCAGAGGCACTGGGTTCCCAACACCTCTGCATTTGGTAACTTGTCACCCTGCAGAGGAGCAACCTCACCCAGTCCCTGGGTAGCTACATACCGGCCTGTGCCTGATGCTGACAGCGGCTCCCAGTCCTTCCTGGAGGACAGAGGCACCTATACTGGTTGTTGCCTTCCACACACGTTCCACCATTGAGACAGGGCTGACTGGAGCACTCACTGATAGCTAGAACAGAAAGAATTTCCAAACATGGTTATGTGAGGTTAAGTCATAAGACAAAAATCAATAGGGCCGGAGACATGGCTCATTGGTTAAATCACTTGCTAGCAAGCCTGACAGCCTGGGCTTGATTCCGCAGAATCCATGTAATGCCACATACACCGAGTAGAGCATACATCTGGAGTTTGCAGCAGAAAGATGCCTTGGCGTACCTGTTCTCTCTCTGTGTCTCTGTCCCTCTTTCTATCTGTATTTGCAAATAAATGTATTTTAAAAATAGGTTAACTTTCTTTCATTGCAGGGTCGCTTCAGCTTTGTTTTGTTTTGAGACAAAGTCTTGCAATGAAACTAGGCTACCGTTCTTTTCTTGTTGTTGTTGTTTGGGGGTTTTTTGTTTGTTTGTTTTGTTTTGTTTTGTCAAGGTAGGGTCTCACTCTAGCCCAGGCTGACCCTGAAATTCACTATGTAGTCTCAAGGTGGCCTCAAATTCACAGTGATCCTCCTACCTCTGCGTCACCACGCGTGGCTCCTGGCCAGAGTTCTTACTTGTAATCCTCCTCCCCCAATTGGAGTTCTGGGATTGTAGGCTTGCATCATCAAAGCTGGCCACTGGTTCAGCTTTCTACCTCCCCACCTTGTCCTTGCTCACCTTCTCGACCTGCATGGACTGTGAAGGAACTTCTAGGCCAAGATGCAACCCCGCTGCTTTTCTAGTGCCTGGTGCCACTGTGCCCATCTGGGTCTCTGTATGAAGGAGCTGGCCTTGCACCTGGCCATGCTCCATTAGGCACCTTGTAGTATGCACAGCTGCACTACACCTGGAGCCAGGAGGAGGCACCTGCCACTCTGCTTGTGACAGGGGCCTTTCTGGCCACCAACTCTGCCCTGTCAGTCAGCACCTAGGTGGATCACCTTTTAAACAAGAGCTAAGTTTAAAGGAGTTAGAGAAAGATTGTCTTGTTGGAATGTGGAGGGATGGAGAAAATTCCATTCCCCAAATCCCGACTCAGAAGCCCTCTTGCACTCTGCGAGATAGGGGTCTATTGATATTTCCTTAGTATGAAGTGGGTTTTTTTTTTGTTTGTTTGTTTGTTTGTTTTTACAAACGCAGTAGTTCCGTGGAAAAGCCAAATGGAGAGATAAAATTGAAAAGCTTATCAGCAATTTCTCTGAGTGCTAACTTTATATGTGATTTTTTTTCTTTGCTCATTGATATTTTTGTGATCTTTTATGAAAAAACCTTTATAAATGGTCTAATTATAAAAAGATGATTTTGGGGCTGGAGAGATGGCTTAGTGGTTAAGCGCTTGCCTGTGAAGCCTAAGGACCCGGTTCAAGGCTCGGTTCCCCAGGTCCCACGTTAGCCAGATGCACAAGGGGGCGCACGCGTCTGAAGTTCGTTTGCAGAGGCTGGAAGCCCTGGCGCGCCCATTCTCCCTCTCTCTCTCCCTCTATCTGTCTTTCTGTCTGTGTCTGTCGCTCTCAAATAAATAAATTTAAAAAAATAAAAATAATAAAAAAGATGATTTTGTAAAACTTTGGAGTCCAGTTTAAACACACACACGAGCCATTTTCAGCTGAGAGAGGTTTACCAGCTCATTGACTGGGGGCAGCATCGGAGAAAGAAACCTGAGGACTTTTGCTGCGGGCCTGGCAGCCCCTCTCCTGTGGCATCTACCAAGAGAAGGAAGCAGGCGGTTGGCCCGATGGCAACTGCAGCCTTATTTCCGGTTCATTCAAAGGGCTCAGGTTTCCATTTCATCCGGAATGACCCAGAATGCCCAAATGCTGCTGATCCCCAGAGATGGAGCTGGTTCCCTTTCTCTGTAACCTCAACCAGGTTACCTGCCCGGCCAGCCACTCTATTTTCAGGTGATCCGCCTCCAGGAATGTACCTAAGACGACCCTGCGTGCAAAGGCCACCGGAGCTCGGTGCTGAGGGGCACCATGGTCCAGTCCTCCCACTTCCGCTTATTGGCCCCCTGTAAAAGTGGGCATGAAACTGTGGGAAGAGAGCCAAAAAGTGTGAACAATGATATCTTTCAGCTTGTCCCTAGTGGGGAGCCTCCACGGGAAGACACCGAGCCGGATTGCACCTGGACTCCGGGAGGGGCTGGGACAGTATCCGCTTGACGGAGGCGCCTGCAGGTGCCCGGGATATTTATTTCTCCCCAGGCTCCAGTCCGGCGCTCCGCATTCTTATCTTGATGCAGGGCTGGAAGTGCTCAGTGGCCGAGGATCTGCATGGAAGCCTCTCTGTCCTGAGTACAGTATGAGACAAGGTCTTGCGTGTGTCACATTCACAAGGTCTCACATACGTCATCTCATTCAAGTGTAGCTGTGGCATTTAGTTAAGCTTTAGAACTATAAAGGGGGCACAGGCGGAATCTGGGTGAGAAGTGGCAAGCTAAGGCACGGACAGAAATTCTGTTTTCATTTACTATTTCATGATCATTTACTGTTGTAGTGAAACCGAGCTGAGTGCTATATGCATGATTTCTTTTTACCTTGTAGTTTTATTCTTTCCTGGGCTCTTTCATCTCTTTTCGAATTTCCCATTTCTTCAATCACCTCATTTCTAAGGTTTTATCACTTTTATGTATGTGCTTGTTTTATAATCTTTATCTTTGGAAAATTTATTTCAGCAGCCTGGAGAGATGGTTCCACAATTAACGGAGCTTGCTTGCAATTATTCCTCAATGCCCATGTAAAGTGGGTGGCAAAGTGATGCTTGAATATGTGGTCCCAACATGCCCACAGCAATGGGAGTTCAATCCGGAAGAATCCGGAAGCTTTCTGGCCAGAGAGATCAGCTACATAAGCAAAGCAGCAAAAACAAGATAACAACCGGGGAGTCCTTATCTCAGGAAGGGTGGAGGGAGGGGTAGCACATTGAGGTGTGGTACACACCCCCACACGTGGTTGTAGCATACACACGCTTACGTCATAGAGGTGCGCATACAAACAGATGCACATCGTGGCGCTTTGATTCAGGTGTCCCCCATAAACTTAGGTGCGCTGAATGCTAGGTCCTCTGCTGATGGCAATTTGGGAATTAAGGCCTCTTGGAGGCAGTGTATTGTTGGGGGCAGGCTTATGGGACTTATAGCCAGCTTCCCCTTGCCAGCGTTTGGCACACTCTCCTGTTGCTGTTGTCCACTGATGTTGGCCAGGGGCTGATGTCCATCCTCTGCTCATGCCATCATTTCCCCTGCCATCATGGAGCTTCCCCACAAGTCTGTAAGCAAAAATAAACCTTTTTTCCCACAAGCTGCTCTTGGTCAGGTGTTTTCTGCCAGCAATGCTAACATGTCTACAACACATATGTAACTTTTTAAGTTTAAAATATTCATTTCAACTTGTTTTGAAATATTGAGTTTCAATTTTTATCTATATTAGGACTATAGCTCTCTGCTATTTCTTCACTGTCTACAAAGATCTTATTCTCTTTTTTTCTATACTACTTTGCATTAAATTTGACAAGTTTTTTTTTAATTTTACTACCATTTAAATATAGTAAGTTTTCTAACATAGCTTTAGTAGCTTCATTACTCTAAAATTCCCACTTGTTTTTTTTTTCCATTATGATCAAAAATGGGGTTTTCCTGTGGAAAAACTCTATAGAAAGCTATAGCTTAAAAGATCAATAGAGGGCTGGGTGTAGTGGCACATTCCTTTAATCCCAGCACTCGGGAGGCAGAGGTAGGAGGACGCTGAGACCACCCTGAGACTACATGGTTTATTCCAGGTCAGCCTGCACCAGAGTGAGACCCTACCTCAAAAAAAAAAAAAAAAATCAATAGAAGGCTGGAGGGATGGCTTAGCCATTAAGGTGTTTGCCTGCAAAGCCAAAGGACCCTGGGTCAATTCCCCAGGACCCACAGGACCCACGTTAGCCAGATGCACAAGGGGGCACAAGTGTCCAGAGATAGTTTGCAGAGTCTGGAGGCTCTGGTGTGCCCATTCTCTCTTTCTCTCTCCCTCTTTTTCTGTCAAATAAATAAATAAAAATAAAACGTTAAAAGATCAATAGAATTTTCTCTGAGTGCAAAATTAGCTTATGGGCGATTTTTCTTTGCTTAGTTATACTTGTTTATATCCTTCCATAACAAATATTTGTTAACTATTCTAATTAGAAAAGGATGATTTTATAAAATCCTCAGGTCTAATGGCACAGTTCTCCAGAGTGAACTTTGTAGATGGCAATATTATGTGGCAATGCCAAACAGTTACACCTAGAAGAGACATCAGTAGGATGTAACACTCCCCCAAGACATAAGCGACATAACAACAAATTAAATCAAAGTACTAAAAATATGTAAGACAATTGGGGGAATTTAAGCTTAATTAGGTATTGTTACGATACTAAGGATTTTATTGTTTGAGAGCTAACTGGGCGGTTTTTGGCATTTAAGATACTCCTCCTATTGTCTATACTTTTACATGTAGAGAGCTTTCCTAATTACAATGCTGTTTAAGTTCTTGGTATTATTTATGATTATGAAAACCTGGAAACAGGAGAAGGATCACTCAATAAAACACTGAAGCCCTTATGAGGAAGTACTTCATGGTCATGAAAAGTTATGTTTAGAAAGTTGTGGTGTTTGGGGCTGGGGAGATGGCTTAGCGGATCTCTGACCTAAGCTTCCCCTCTCAGGGTGGGTACACCTATCATTAGTGTCCATGGGATTATTCGAATACTATGTTGTGTACTAACTCCAATGCGCATATCTCCTGTCCTCCGTCTCCTTGAACTCTCCCTAAGCCCACCATTATGCCCACCATCCACCTGACAGAAGTGTGGAATTAATGGTCCCCTTGATGCTGCACAGACCTCCAAACTTGGCATGTCCAAATGGAATTCTGGTCCATGACCCACGCCTGCTACCCAATCTTCACTATGTCTATAAAGGCCTTCGAGCCTCGTCACCTCTTGGCTCAGAGCCCACAGGGGAATCAGCAAATCCATCAGTTCTCTCTGAATATTTCAAAGTCTCGTTTGCCATGCTCTCTCCTGGATTTCTCCAGCAGTCAATCAAATGGTTTCTGGGTTTCCACACTTGTCACCCTTTCACAGTTCACAGCAGAAGTGCATTCTCTGCACAGCAGTGATCTACTGAAAATCTAGCCATGAAACCCCTTGTTCTAAACCTATTGCTTGTGCTGAGAACTAAAGCCCATTGTCCACCGAGCCCCACAACTGAACTCCCTGGCCTGTGTGTCCTTCCACCACACCTTGCTCATTTCACACACAATCCCAGTGACAAGTTCTGTGTTTGTTTTTTCTCATTTCCTAGGACATGCCAATTAGGTCCCTTCCATGGGGCTTGTGCATGTGCCACTTCCTCTCCCAGGAATGGAGGCATCCTCATGTGGCCCACTCACCCGCTCTTTGCATGGAGTCGATCCTTCAAATCCTTCTCTCAGCACTGCCACCTCCTCAGAGAGGCCCTCCACTGTCTCTTGCTCTCATGTAATTCACTCTCTGTGTCACTCATTAGAACCTTAGAACCCTTTAAAGCCCCAAACACCAACTCACCCGCCACCACTGGGCTTGGTGGTTTGCTTCGTTTTGTCTCCCTGCGGTGAATGTGAGCCCCTCGAGGCTGGGGCTAGAGTCCCTGATGAAGCCTTTGGCACCATGCTTTGTGCATAGCTGGTGCTCACTGAAGACTGGTTGAATGAATGAAATAAAAAGTTTTTTAAGTAAGACTAAGGACAAAAAACATTTTTGTCTAGCATGGAGGGATGGTGGTGAATAATAAAGGTATTAACATTTCTCAAGTTTTAAAAAGTCATTTATTTATCTGCATCTGGGGTGGAGGGATGCCAGGGCCTTTTGCTGCTACAAATGAACAACAGACTATTGGCCACTTTCTGTGTTTGGCTTTCTTGGGCAGCTTGGGAATTGAACACAGTCAAGCAGGATTTGTAGCAAGTGCCTTTTACTGAGCCATCTGTCCAGCACTGGTAGTTAGTTAATTAGTTAGTTAGTTAGTTTGTTTGTTTCAAGACAGGGTCTTATGTAGACCAGGCTAGATCAAACTTGTTATGTAGCTGAGGGTGATCTTGAACACCTGATCCTCCTGCCTCTACCTCCTGAGTGTTAGAATTGAGAATATGGGCCTTCAAGCTTCCTTGTTTTCCCCTTTGTCAAATAGTAAAACTCTTTGAATATGGTTCCTCAACTCAGAAAGCCTCACATTTTTTTAAATTTATTTATTTATTTATTTATTTGAGAGTGACAGACACAGAGAGAAAGACAGATAGAGGGAGAGACAGAGAATGAGCGCGCCAGGGCTTCCAGCCTCTGCAAACGAACTCCAGACGCATGCGCCCCCTTGTGCATCTGGCTAACGTGGGACCTGGGGAACCGAGCCTCGAACCGGGGTCCTTAGGCTTCACAGGCAAGCGCTTAACCGCTAAGCCATCTCTCCAGCCCAAGCCTCACATTTTAAAAACATGCCCTGCAGAGAAGTAAAAGAAAATAATCCAGGAAGCCAAATGGGTGCTTTCCACTGTGACTTCTGGAGCCTAACTCTGCCCACTGTGTCTTTAATGGCATCATTATGGGTAATTTCTTTCTGTGCCAAGTTGGGCTCATCACCCCCCTTCCAAGCAGTTGGCTGAGGAGATGGTAAGGGATCATTAATAATGTGATGTGAGGCATTTTACTGACACTGACATTCTGGGTCTTGCAGTGAACCCCTGTAATTAAGATTATTACTCCCTGTGGTCACAACACACAGTGACAAGGCTGTAGGGGTGGAAAACAAAGTGGGTGCACTCCACAGCTGCGGACGTGGTTCTAAACTAGACTGCTGGACTGCAGCCTGAGTCCCGTTCTCGCCGCCAGGACCGTCAGAGGCCTGGGGAGACGTCTCAGAGCGTCAGTGTGCGGCATGCAGCATGAGGGCTCGAGTTCAGACCCCAGCCCTCACATGAAAAGCCGAGCGGGGCTGTGCCTGCCTGGAACCCCAGTGCTGCCGAGGTGGCCGCAGACAGGAGGGTGGCTGGGGCTCACTTACCATCCAGCCTAGCCCAAGAATGTTAAATTCCAGGCTCTGGAGAGACTCTGTCTCACGGAAATAACGTAGAGAAGTGATAAGGAGGACACTTGATGACACAGAGGACCTCTGGCCTCTGCATGCTTGTTCATCTGCACATATACATGCACACCACACACACACACACACACACACACACACACACACACAAACACATGACTGTCACAACTGCCCATCCAACAGCACATAGAAACATTATTTCTCCCGCTTGATATGCTTGGCTGACATTGCTTTGAGGCTCTTTGCTGAGACAACATCCATTAATCAAATAAGTCCTTGCTAAGAACAGAAGTGTCAGTGGAGACACAGTCTGCCAACTCGGGAGAGGCCGTGTCAGCAGCTGCTTAAACAGCTTGGTTGTGACATGCAAATATTTGGTTTCCTCACAGCACAGGGTACATTTCCTGGCCCAGTTCATGTTCGGAAAGATGGAAAACATCCGAGATCACACTGTGGACTGGCCACCATATAGTTCTCTGACAAGATCCTTCCCAAATTTTAGTCAGTAAATATAGCCCTGGTGGAAGTCTTCTGGCTTGGAGGTTAGGGATGAAGGCTGGGATGAAGCTAGGGAAAGATAGGAGATAAGGAACACATGATGAACTGGGAATTAGCTTGTAAGCTCAAGGACAAGCAGCAGGGGAGCACCGTGTGAGGCCATGGGAAGGTCATCATAGCAAGCAGGACCGTCTGCTCCTCCAGGGAGAGTCTACCCTTCGTGACTGATCTCCGGAAGGGCTGCCAAGCATTGCCAAAGCTTCGGGGTATAAGGCAGCAAGTGCACGGGTAACCGGAGCAGACCACAGATGGCTGTGTGTATGGACCAGAAAAGCATTGAATGGACAGAGAAAGACATCCACTGGCTATGTAACTCAGTCTGGAAGTTAAAAAATACAAATGCCCAGAGCAGTGAAAAGAATATATCTTGTGTTCACACCTCCACTGCTATAGTTTATCATCCATGATGTGTTTAACTGGATAGAATTCTTTCAGAGCCATGGCTAAACCCCAGATGATGGCAGATCCCTGGGTGTGTCTGTGGTACGTGATTTATTGTCTGGCTGGGTACCAGTGAGGTCTGACTGCTAGTACCTGTAACCAGACTTCCCAGCATCACTCCTTCTGGGATACTGGGAGGAGAAGCCTGGGACCATGAACAATGTTGGCTGTCCCGGGTGTCAATCCACAGTCATCTTTAGAGATGCCATATTTTGGGGGAGGGGTGACATTATGTTTTCAAGATTTTTAAGCATTCAAAGTTCTTTTCTGCCAGGCATGGTGGCACACACTTATATTCCCTCCAACTTGGGACACTGAAGTACAAGGATCACTTAAGGCCAAAATTTAAAGTTGCTGGCCAAAATAAAGAAACCCTTTTTTCAAAATAAAAAAGTTCCCTCTCCACACAGCACTTTGCGTTTATTTAACATTTATGTTCCGCTTCAACTCTGACTGAAATAATGGACATTCTGTCCCAGAAGATAGGATGGGCAATGACTAGTATCCACGATTTTTTGACTATGATCTAGACTCTTGAAATGCCATGAGGTTATGTGTGCCAATCTCACCTTGCTCTGTGTCAAAACAGAAAAAAAGTACATCCTCAAACCTAGCAGAGAGCAGAGAAGCCCTTCTATGCCTCTCTCACCAGCAAAGGTCTCTCCCAGAGCTGTCCACACCCAAAGGACACCTCTGCCCCAGAAGACACCAGCAGCTTCACAAACAGCCTGTAGTCCCAGGGCAAAACAGTCCCTCTCCCCTAATCCAGGTGGCTCACTGTCCCTACATTGGTAAGATCCCATTCCATTTTGTTTTGTTTCATTTTCTTATTTATTTACTTATGAGAGAGAGGGGGGAGGGAAGGAGAAAAGCACATACAGACAGAGAGAATGGGCGCGCCAGGGCCTCCAGCCCTGCATACGAACTCTAGCTGCATGCATCACCTTGTGCATCTGGCTTACATGGGTCCTACGGAATTGAACATGGGTCCGTTGGCTTTGCAGGCAAGCACCTTAATCATTAAGCCATCTCTCCAGTCCTCATTTTTGTTTTTTAAACAAGGTTTTCCTCAGTAACACAGACCGGCCTGAAACTCACTATGCAGCCCAGGCTGGCCTTGGACTACAATCTGCCTCTCTCTGTCTCCCAAGTGCTGGGATTATATTAAGGGTGACATGTCACACAGGGCTAAGATCTATTCTTGATAAGATCCAATAACCAGACAGGCAAAGGGCTGCCATCTGTAATCACAACACTTGGAAGGTATAGAAGGTGAGGACAGGAGGATCTTGAGTTTAAGGCCATGCTTGGCTACATAGTGAGTTCGAGGCCAGCCTGAACTATATGAGACAATGTCTCAAAAAAAAAAAAAAAAAGTCCGTAAGCTGTAATCACCAGAGGCAGGGTGAGTCACTGAGAAGCAAAGATTCTGGGGACAGAGTACCCACTCACCATGCCAGCAGTGTACCCAGGAGTAAATTCTTTAACCACTCAGTGCCCAAATTCCCTGTAGGCAAACAAGACTAGACAGTTATAAGAGCTGAGCAAACTGATGCAGAGAGATACCAGTCCAGGTCTGACGTGGAGATGAGGCATCAGACCTGGTCCCTTGTTCCATGCTTGAGGAATAATTAAAGAATCAGGCAGTGTCCTATCTGGTGAGCCGGCCCCACACTGGACAGTGGAAGGGAAGGAATGGCCGTACCTCTGCAGCGGGGCTGCTCCCCCGTCCAGGTACCGTTGTCTAGACACACCACGCTGCTGGGCCCAACCAGCTGGAAGCCAGGGTTGCAGGTAAAATGCACTTCATGATCCACTGAGTACTTGCTTCCGAACTTTCTGCCATCCACAGGGGCATTCAGAGATGGGCAGGAAACTATAAGGAGAAGAGGAAGAATTAGGAGCCCTTCCCTCTGGCCCACAGCCATATTGGCATCCATTTCACTGACAAGATTCCCACTCTGTTGGGTACCTGCTGTGGGCTCAACATTCTAACTGTCACGTGTCATGGAACTTTCCAGCACTACTTGGGATAAGAAAGGAATGTGATGTCATTCTACTGAAAGATGAAGGAGTTGAGGTTCAGAGACTTTAAGGATTATGTGTAGGGCCTGGCAGTGCCATGCTGATGGTCAGACTCTTCTTCAGTAGTGAGAAGGTCCTTTACATTCCCAGAGATTAGCACAGCCACCCACCTCTGCTTCCTCTGAGCTTTCACCCCACCAGGCTCCATAAGTCTCTTCCACAAGCTCAGCCCCACTGCAAGACCCAATCTTTCTTCTTCTCTTTGCCTGGAATGTTCTTTCCTGGCCAGCTCCTTTCTCCTCTTTAGGTCACTCCTCAAATGCCACCACATCCCAGCAGGGTCTCTGGACACCATGCTGGCCAAGAACTCACTTTCCTAGGTGCCAACTCCTTTATTTGTAGCGTTTGCCATCCGAGAGGCCTGTCTCCATGCTTCTTGTCAGCATTATCTGCTGACTTCAGTCTGGCCCATGTCCTCAGCCAAGTGCATGGCACACAGGGTATGGTCTATAAACGACTCTGGAAAGAAACATGATTTACCGAATTCTTACTAGGTGCCAGACACTAGATGAGGCACTTGGGACACATCAGTGAATAAATTCAGTCCTCCAGAAGCCAGGGTGTCACTGTGGCTGTCTGCCCCAATGTTCCCCCTGGGCCAGACACAGTTGGGGTCCTTCATATGGAAGCCATGGCAGCCTAGATGGGGATGTGAAGAGGAGATGGCACCTCCAGGTTTTCTCAGTGGCCCTGGGTTTTTGGGAGATGTCACTATTGCTGGGTCACCTGCCTTTACTGTGAGAAGGAAACAGCTTAAGTCCCAAGGTTGAGGGCTTACTGGGTGATGTTTCAGAGCCTAAAATAAATGGCTCTATAGTTCTTAAAAAAAAAATCTACCACCTTAGCTGGCCATGACAGTGCATACCTGTCATCTAAGCATTTGAGAAGCATAGACAGAAGAATCAGGGGTCCAAGGCCATCCTTGACTACACAGTGAGTTGGAAGCCAGTTTGTGCTCCATAGACCCTATCTAAAAGAAAAGAGAGAGAGGGAGAAAGGGAGAAAGAAGAAAAGGAAGGGGAAAGGGAAGAAGGAAGGAAAGAAGGATAGATAGAAGGAAGGAAGGAGGAAGGAAAGAAGGAAGGAAGGAAGGAAGGAAATAAGGGGAGAGAAAAGTCAATACCTTGTTGTGTTGAAAGATTTAAAGTACTCTGGGGGAAAGGGAGTAGAGTCTCCTTGGGAATGAGGAAGAAATATTTAACTACCTGCAGAAACAACACACAGGTAAATGTGCCTGAATGTGTCTAGCACTAACAGATAAACGTGGGCAAAATGAATCAATGATGTGAATGAGTTAAAATCATTACAGTAGGGCACACGCCTTTAATCCCAGCACTCAAGAGGCAGAGGTAGGAGGACTGCTGTGAGTTCCAGGCCAGCCTAGAACTACAGACCGAGTTGCAGGTCAGCCTGGGCTAGAATGAGACCCTACTTCAAAAATAAATAAATAAAAATAAAATTACAATCATTTTCCTAAAGGGAGCTAAAGGCCTTTGCTCCAGCAGGGACATGAGGAAATGGCCCTGGTTGATACATTTTATGACCACGTCCTGAAGAGTCTATGGTGTCATGGAAACTCCCTCCACTGTCCCCCCCAGAACGAGGTAAATGTGTAAGAAATGAGATCAGCGACTAATAAGAGACACCAGGGAAATGAGGCATGCATCACTATATTTGTTTTTTTTTTTTTTTCCCCATGAGTTCTTGGGATACAACTCAGGTCTCATGCTTGCAAGGTAAGCACTTTACCATTGAGCTAGTTCCTCAACCCCAGGGCAGGGCACTTTTATCGCACATTCTCCAAAAGCTCATCTATCACATGCCAGGACCTTAGGTTGCTCTTTGCAATCCCATAAAAACAGGAAGGCCCCATAGACTCCAGCCTTTAAGAAGAAAAAACGATTACTACATCAGAACCTGTAGCTGCCAAACCATTTCTCCTGGCCTCAATTTCCCTATCTGTAGCAGGGAAGAAAAACATGCCGCGTGCCTGCTGTGTGGAGCCCCTCCAAGGGCTGGACAGGGCCTCCTGAGCCCCATTTCCCTGGCAGAGCAGCCTAGAAAAACAGAAACTGACTTGGTGCTATGGAGACTGGATTTGCTAGTACAACCGCTGATGAACTAGGAAACGCAATACCTTCCCCGGGAAACTTCGCCTCACACAACAGAAGAGGCCGGCAGGAAATGTGTCTACAAGCAGTCAGTGATGTCAGATATGCCATAGGCTGACGGCTTAGAACAAATGTGATGACAGTCCTCTGTCCAGTGAATCTCAGACCAAAGGAAAACTAGCGTCCACCTCTTGGCTTTGTCCATGTGAAAGCTGTTACCAGGACAATGCAGCAAAAGTGCCCGGGTCAGAGCTGCATCCTCACCGGACAACTGGGACTTGTCTTCATCCCTTCTTTCCATCTCCACTGAACCAGGCTGGTTCACCTGCTATGACCAGTGTAACATGCTGGTGCAGGGCAGGGCACAGAGATATGTGTGGAGGGCATGTGGGACATCTCAGTGCCTTCGCTGCAGTCTTACTGTGGACTTAAGCCCCATCTGAAACATAGCCTGTTACATCAAAAATAAAAATAGAAACCAAAGGAAAACAGGAGTCTGCTGCTGTTGCCTCCTGGGTGGGAGAGGTAAGGGAAATGTTCAGCGATGTTCTGAAAGTGGTGCTTTTTGGCAATTCTAGGGGATTATTGGTAACATGGTAGCTATAAAGCCCAGAATGAAAAGCTATAAGTAGAAATGCCCTGCGTGTGGTGGTGCACGCCTATAAATACCAGTCCCTGGGAGGCAGGGCCGGAAGATCAGGAGCTCAAGGTTTTCTTCAGCTAGTGAATTCCAGGCCAGCTTGGGTTATAGGAGACCATGCCTCAAAACACACAGGTGAAATGGGTGACCATCAGATGTGGGGAAGGTGAGAAGCAACAGGAACTCTTTTTAAAACTGTTTTTATTTAGCCAGTCATGGTGGTGCACGCCTTTAATCCCAGCACTTGGGAGGCAGACATAGGAGGATCATCTTGAGTTCAAGGCCAACCTGACATAGTGAATTCCAGGTCAGCCTGAACTAGAGTGAGACCCTACCTTGAAAAGCCAAAAAAGAAATAAATATATAAACCTATTTTTATTTTATTTGTTAGCAAGAAAGGGAGGGGCAGAGTGAAAGAAAATGTGTATGGACATAACAGGACATCCTGCCTCTGCAAATGAACTCCAGACACATGGGCCACTTTATGCATCTGGCTTGACATGAGTACTGGGGAATCAAACCCGGGCCTGACCACTAAGCCATCTCTCTAGCCCAACAAAAACCTTTTATTTTATTTTTTTAAGTATTTATTATTTGCAAGCACAAAGAGAGAAAAAAAAATGGGCACACTAGGGCCTCCAGCTGCTGCAAATGACCACTCTGCATCTGGCTTTATGCGGGTGCAAACACACATTCTAACCAGGGAGGCGCAGCGGGGGGAGGGGAGAACCACCGGGAGGCGCATGGGCAATGTGCCATGGCCCCTGCAGTGCTGACCTGGGAACCCACCTGGGGGCATTGCCGGGGCCACCCTGCTCACGGAGTTCTGCAGTGCTGCCAGCCGGCTCTTCATGTTGCGGATGCCCTCTGCAAAGCGGGTCTCCTGGCCCTTTAGCAGTTGCTGCAACTGGCGGATGGCAGTGAGGAGTTGCTGTTTGTTGAGACAGTTCTAGAGAGAGAGAGACGAGACCAGCACCCATAGCACATGGCTCCCTCCCAACCTCCTGCTCCAGGCTCGCAGAAATCCTCCAAACCACAGGGTCCAAACTGGCCTGGTTTGCAAAGCACTGTGTGAAAGTGGCCTCCTGAGGCGGTCGCACCCTTCCCTGCTCAGCACTCCACCTGGACAACAGCATCTACCCAGTTATGTTACCAGGCAACAGCCCCAAGAACACAGAGCATAGCCCCAGCTCACCCCTCAGCAAAACAAAACAAGGGCAGAACTGGTGACTAAATGAGTAGGTGGTGGAGTAACTATTTGAACTTGAAGTTCCTTATAATCACTGGTCTGTTCCTCCAAAAGACACTAATTCCTCACTCTGAGTTAGGCTCTGAAATCTGTGCTGGGGGAACTTTTCCCTACTCTCTCCCTGAACATTTTGAAAAGCATTAAAACAAAACATCAAAAAAGGAAGTCCAATAGTTTCTATGCTTTTAAAGATATAACAGGGAAAATAAGAAAAAAATACAATACACTCAAAGTGGCATTCAATAAAAGTCAATGCCCACTTTGATGGCTTGTTTTTGCTTGTGTGTGGGTGCAATGTGGTATATGTGTGCAGTGTGTATGTGTGGTGTATGCACATGTATGTGTCCACGTGGTGACACCCATGTATTGCATGCCAAGGGGTGTGTTCATCTGCAGCGGCAACACAAGCATGAGGACGTGAGTTTAATTCCCAGAACCCACATAAAAAGATGGGCTGTCATGGTGCATGTCTGTAATCCCAGCTCCAGGGAGGCAGAGACAGGAGGAACTCTGGGGATCACTGGCCTAATTAGTGAACTCCAGCCAATGAGAGATTCAGTCTCATAAAGAGATGAATTTTGGATTTACTGGATTTGTATCTGAGGAACAACACTTGTCCTCTGGCCTCCACATACATATATGCATGTGCATACGCATGTGCATGTGCATCTGCACATATGTGTGCCCTCACATATACCTGTATGTATATCACATACATACATACATGCATGTGAATGCACAAGCAAATGAAGAGGATTTACTTATCATTGACAAAGACCCTCTAACTTTGTGGTGGTTTGAATGTGCAATGTCCTCCAGAGCCCCACGCGCTTGTGATTAAGCCTCCTATTTAGCCACCAGCTGCTGGACAGTGGAGCCTTGCTCGAGGAGATGTGTTGTTAAGGGCGGACCTTGGGATTTTATAGTCCTGCCCTGCTTGCACATGCCAGCAGTTCACGCAGCTTGCTGCTTCCTTCCTGCTGATATGTGACAATGTGAGCCAGCTTCCTCCTCCTGCCATGCTGTCCTTACCATGACGAAACTGTCCCTCAAAACTGTGGGCTGGAAATAAACCTTTTCTTTGCATAAGCTGCTTTTGGTCAGATGTTTTGTCCCAACAAGGAGAAGAGAACTGTAACGAACTGAAGGCAACTTGATTCTCATACTTAATGATTAGAATCACAAGGTTTTCTTTTAACCTCTATTGCCTTCAAGTGCCAAGACATGAAAAAAGAATAAAGAAAGGACATGTCCAGTGGGGCTTGAGAGGATGTTGACCTTGTGGGCTAAACAGGTCTGGGCAAGGTCATTTTCATTCAGTTGTAGGCTACGTGTTACAAAGCACAACCTATCGGACCTGCCTGGTATTTCAGACCCAGGCGTCAACACTGTGATGATGCCTTTCTTTAGGGATAAGCTTAAAGACCATTTATTTTACCCTGAAAATTTTTGTTCAATGCAAACTAGTTTTATTATTTAAAAAAAAAAGTCTAAAAGCCAGTGGGGCAGCTGAGACATGTGGCCTCCACAGCCTGGGTCGTGTCCAACCTCACAGCGGATGGCCACCACAGCCACGGTGGAAGCAGAGCTCTGGTCACTCTCCCAGGGAGCCTGCCAGGCCGCTGCACCTAGGAACTTCCACCAAACAGATGACTCACTGGCTGGATTCAATGGGTTCTTTTGACAAAGTTGAGTTACCAATTGCCTCTGGAACTCGTTAATCCACAGGAGCTCCTTGGCCTCTGCCACAACCAGGGCCTGATGAGGCATAGCCATGAAGGGAAGCTTGTTTGTCTTCCTGCCTCCTCCCCCACTGTCAGCTGTCCTTCCCACGAAGGTTCTGGGGTAACCAGGCAATGACCTCCCGCAGCTCCTACCTGCCCAGCACGGCACCACCAACCCAACCAGACCCGAGTTCCCACGCCCACATCCCTCCCATGGAGAAAAGCAAAAGGATGGCTTCCTGGCTTCAGTAATTGCCTGGCAGCTTCCTTGTGGAGAAGACAGTCTCTATTTGTGATTATTATTGTGACTACGTTTGTCTCCATGTCACATAGGAAGATGGCGGCTGAAAAAAATCCAATGACCTAACCGAATCACATGGCTTCACAGTGGTCGTTCTGGGCATCTGTGATTTCTAACCTTCCCCAAAAGAGCCATCTCATTTGTTCTCACAGGCCCGAGTGTGGCGAATGGGTTTACTGATGAACTTGCACTAGGGATTAACACGACTGAACCAACATCCCCTAGAGCAGCTTTCTAATCCCTATGCGAATTTGAGATTGGCAGTGGGGACAGGAAGTGGGGTGAGAATACAGGAAACATCCCTCATCACCCTGAGTCAGCAGGCAGCTGCCAGGTTGTGACAGCTGGCGGAGGGTCTGTTGGTTAGTGGCCAGGCCCCCAGCCTTCCCCATGAGGACACGGAAGGGCTCTGTACTGGTGCAAGGAGACCTCGGTGCCAAGGGCTCTGCTCGGAAGAGCAAACACTGGGTCCAGAATCTGGGGTGAGGACCTGGGGATCCAGGAAGTGACAAAAGAAGGGAAGTGTGAATGCAGAGGGAAAGCGCCCCAGTTGCCACTTGGCCACTGGGCAGCTAGGTTTCTCTAACCTCAGTGTTACTGGCTCTAAGCGTACCTGTCCTCTTCTTCTAGGGACACTTGCTGCTCCAAGGACACCAGGCCCCAGCTGCCTTTTCGCTGGGTAGTCACTGGGAGCAAGACATGCTCATCCCGTCAGTCACAACTTAAAGCCTTCATGAACAAGCACAGTAAGACCTGTCTAGGGTGAGAAAGGAGCCAAGAGCATTGCGGAGACCTGCTGGGGGAGGAGGGAAGGCTCTAGTCCACTCCTGTGTCCAGCCTCTGCAGGATGGTGCAAGGAAGATTCTGGGTGCTCTCAGCAAGCTGGCCTGCTGAGTCAGAGCCAGAGGCCAGCAGAATGGGGAGGATGAGCACCTTCCACAGGAAGCCTGAGGGTCTGTTGCAGCTGCTCCTGACAGCAAGGCCCCTGATCCCAAAGTGCTAGACATGGAACCTTGCTCAGAATCTTCTAGCTGTGCTCAGCACAGGCCCAGTAGAACTGAATCTATCTGAGAGTGGGATAATGAGGCTGGAACTCTGACAGGTCAGGGGCAAGTGTTCAAGAGGCTCATGGAGGTGGGACCAAGAACCCAAATGTGGGCTGGGAATATAGCTTAGGAGTTAAGGCACTTGCCTGTGAAGCCTAAGGACTCATGTTTGACTCTCCAGGTCCCACATAAACCAGACACACAGCCATGCAAGCACACAAGGTCTCCCACGTGCACAAGGGAGTGCACACGTCTGGAGTTTGATTGCAATGGCTGGAGGCCCTGGGGTACCAATTCTCTCTCTTTCTCTTACTTTCTCTCTCTCCTTCTAGCATAAAAGGCAGTCTTTTGAGTCCCCCCCCCCCACAAAAAAAAGAACCCAGGGCTGGAGAGATGGCTTAGCGGTTAAGTGCTTGCCTGTGAAGCCCAAGGACCCTGGTTTGAGGCTCGATTCCCCAGAGCCCACGTTAGCCAGATGCACAAGGGGGCGCACGCGTCTGGAGTTCATTTGCAGTGGCTGGAGGCCCTGGCGTGCCCATTCTCTCTCTCTCTCTCTCTCTCTCTCTCTCTACCAGCCTCTTTCTCTCTCTGTCACTGTCAAATAAATAAATAAAAATAATTTTTTAAAAAAGAACCCAAATGTTTACACTTTTAAACATTGTTTATCATCTTGCTTGATCAGGGGAAGCGGAGGCCCTGCAAAATAAGTCAAAAAAACAGAAAAACAAAGACCACCTGCTGTGACCAGACACCAGCGGTCACTTCCCCCTTGGTCCTGGCTTTCACAGTGGGCCCCGCCAGCTCGCACTTGAACGTCTTGCATCAGCTTGGTCATCACACGAGGCTCTGTCAGCTCTTTCTCCACGATTGGCACGTTGTCCCTTTGACGTCAATCAGCAGACACATGTGCCTGACCTTGGTCTTGATTTCATGTTTTGTCCTCAGTGTGCTCTTTTTGTCTCGAGAGGGGCCCCCTGTCCCCCACAAGTGTTTGCTCATTGCCATCCCACACTCACTACCAACCCCTGCTCAGAGCCAGGAGGAGCAGAGGCATGGGAACAAAAGGTTCACAAATGTGGCCCTTGCTGAGGTCAGCCTGAGAGGGCTGCCAGGGGCTGGGAGACAGGAAGAAGGCATGAATTTCAGTGATGAGCTGGCTTTGGGCAGTCCCTCCCCATCACAGGATCCCAAACCCCACTTGTACATGGTGACCCAGGTCTGCCCACTCTTCCTCAACAGAACTCCCTCCCTGGTAAGAAAGCTCAATGAGACTGTGACTCGGCAAAGTTCAACCCCAGAGAGGGCGTGCAGGAGCATTCCATAGCAAGGAAAAGCAAAGGTACCCCAACTACCTCAAAGCCAAAGAAGCTGCTCTGCCAGGTCCCTCACTTTCTCCCTAGGGGCTTCAAGAACTCTCATGTTTAATCATTTTCTTACAGAGATTCCCCTCAACTGCTATAAATTGCTGTCCCTTCAAAACCTGGCTCTAGGGCTGGAGAGATGGCTTAGCAGTTCAGAGCTTGCCTGTGAAGCCTAAGGATCCATGTTCAACTCTCCAGGTCCCACATAAGCCAGATACACAGTGATGCAAGTGCACAAGGTTGCACATGTGCACAAGGTGGCACACGTGTCTGGAGTTTAATTGCAGTGGCTGGAGGCTCTGGTGTGCTAATCCTTCCCTTTACCCCATCTTGCATTAACAAAAGGCCAGTCTGTTGGGCCTCAAAAAATAAAAACAAGCTGGGCATGGTGGTGCATGCTTTTAATCCCAGCACTCGGGAGGCAGAGGTAGGAAGATCTCCTTGAGTTCAAGGCCACCCTGACACTACATAGTTAATTCCAGGTCAACCTGGACCAGAGAGACCATACCTTGAAAAACCAAAAATAAATAAATAAATAAAAATAAAACAAATAAAATCAAAACCCTGGCTCTAAGGACTGGAGGTACAGTTCTGTGGTAGAGCTCTTGCCTAGTATGCTGAAGGCCTTTGCATCCATAGTTAGAAAAACAAAAGTTAAAACCAAAACAAACATAGTGCATACATATAAATTCCACTAACATGAACCTGGGGAAAAGTCTCCATTTGTTTGGATTAATGACATTTCAAGTAGAACCAAGAAGAAACAGTGAAATTGCTCAATTTCTGGGGAGAAACTCAAGCTCTATCACTCCCGTTATGACCATCCTCATCTCATTTGTAGAGATGTGAGCCAGCCCGGCATCACAGGCGCTGTGCCACCAGTCTTTGCAACCATGGATGGTTCTGGAACATGCAGGCTGACAGCTGGGCAGGGGTGTCATAAGGTAATAGAGAGTGATGACAATACTCCAAGTACACTCCCTTCCTCAGGGATATATATATCCCTGTTTATCTTCCCCCAGTCTACTCTCACTTGTTCAAAGCCTCCTCAGAACTTGCCATACTCACCTTTCTCTGAGAAAGACCCAGCACCCCCAGAAAAGAGAGGCCTCCACCAATATTTTATGTCCTCAAACCCAATCTGCTGGTCAGAGGGGACACAGTCAAAGATGTGTGACCCCCTCCCCTTGCCACCCAAGCTAGCCCCATGCCAGGGCCTGGTAGGCCTGGCCCTTCTCATCCCATCAGCCCTCCTCAGTGTTGGGCTCAATTATAAATGAAGTCCAAGGCCAAGAGGCTGCTGTCAAGACACTGGCAAGCAAGGGGGCAGCCTTCAAGGAGGGCATGGAGGGCATGAGATATGGGTGGTCCTGGAGACCTTGGCTCCCATGTACCTGGCTGGACGGTCTCTTCACTATGCTGACATGGCTTGGCCTGGCAACAAGCCCAAGAGCTACTTCAGTGACAGAGGAGGCCTGAGACCCCAGAGGTCACAGATGACCGCTGTCTTGGAGGGGCTGCCTCTCAGGCTGGTTTCTCCTAAGCCACAGTTACGTGTCCTGTCAGCATTTTCTTAATGGGAACACAGATGTTTGGATGGCTTTGGGTCTTTGAAAGGATGGAGCCTACTTGCCAATGTGTGCCTGCTAGCCAAGCTTGAAGCCCTCTGTGGCTGAGTCATGGCCAAGCGGAGCTTTCTCCAGAACTTTAATTTTAGACCAAGTCAAGGGTTGTAACTCTTCCACTGGGCACTCACACACAAGAGCAGAGACAGTGGACACTTGGGGAAATGGGAACACTCATTTGGTGAGCTTTCCAAGGCCCTGCATTAGCCAGGGCTCTCCAGAGGATCAAAGGCCATGGGAAATATCTATAATACACACTAATGTATGGTATGTGCCTAATGTATCTAAGCCTTACGCCACCCAGGCAAGTGATTTCAAGAGTTCAAGGCCTAAGTGTACATGGGTCTCTTATGTCCTCTTTATTTTTTTATTTTATTTTTTTGTTGTTGTTTTGTTTTTTGAGGTAGATTCTCACTCTAACCCAGGCTGAGGCTGACCTGGAATTCACTATGTAGTCTCAGGGTGGCCTTGAACTCACAATGATCCTCCTACCTCTGCCTCCTGAGTGCTGGGATTAAAGGCATGTGCCACCACACTGGGCTGTGTCCTCTTTCTTATTTGCCTCCTTTATCTTCCAGATCAGGGCCACCTGCCCCAGCGCAGCACGTTCATTTCCACCACAGGGCCTTTACCCTGGCTGTCTGCTCTGCTCAAGAAAACCTGCCTCTGGTCCTTTGGGCTCTGGTTTTTCCATTTTTACTTGCTTACTATAGACTTGCCTGTTGGCCATCCTCCAACACAATACCTCTGTCTGCTTTCAGGAACTTTCCTGGCTTCACTTGTCCTCGTCCCGTCTCGCGAGCTGTGTGGCGGCTGGAGTCGGGCTGGCCCCATGCTTCTCTCCTGCACCACGTGCTGAGCTCTTGCCTTGCACCCGCTCTGACTGCTGTGGCTTTCCAACTCGTCTCAGCCCATGAGACGGGACCTATCATCTCTAACCTTCAAAGGAGGAAAGTGAGTCACAGGGGCAGGAGGAGGTCGAGCAGGACATGGACCAGAAGCTGTCAGTTGTCACCACCCGCCACACTGCCTTGCTTCCACCTGGGCCTGAACAGTACCTGGCCTGGCGGTAGGCTTGGATGTCCAGGAAACACACGTGTCATGCGCAGTCAGACAGAGGACACAAACTGCGGGAGTCCTGAGGTGATCCTGACACGGCGGGTGACACCCGCATGTCAGCGTGTTTCACACAACAATGCAAATGACTGCTGTGGCTCCTTCTTTTTCTATTCTACAGACACCTCTGTGAGTGGCCCTTTCCATTTCATCAGGTCAGTCTGAGAGCCACCCAGTGCTCTTAACTCCCTGGGGGCAGGTGGGGCTCACTAGGTGGCAGGTACACCTGCTTGGCCCCTACCCTTTCTGCAACCTTCTAGGATTCTTCTAGAATGGCAGCAGGACGGGCTCCTCCTGGGCTGGCCATGCTCCTGTTCCTTCTGTGGCAGGTCAATGAGGCAGAGAACCTACCTCCATGGGGAACAGCTGAGTCAGTGGCCAGCCAGATAGAAGTGGGACCGATGGTGGCTTGGGGCCTTCCCAGTCCCCCTTTGTTTACCACCAACATGCCCCATCCCACCAAGCCTTCCGTGTGAACTTTGGCAATCGAGCCTCAGGCTGAGCTCTGGAGTCTTACTCCTCACAGGTCACTTCCTCGGGAGATTGTGGTGCATGGAAGGAACCCACATTTCCCCCTAAGGGTTACTGCCTTGGGATATAGGTCCTACTTACTGAAATTGGCGGGTTTGAGCCCTGTCAAATTATGAGTGACATTTTAAAAAATGTGTCCTGCACCCATGGTCATTTGCTCTGTATGTATAAGGAATGCCATCTACAGGCCAGGAAGAGGCTTCACCAGCAAGCAAGCCAATGGGAATCTTGACCTTGGACTTCCAGTCTCTAAACTTGTGAGAACATTAATGTCTGTTGTTTAAGACACCCCATCTATAGTATCTTTCATGTAATAAAAAGCCGGAGTTTTATACTTTTCCCCTTGAAATAAAAATAAGACAGGATCCAGGTTGGCCCATGGACTTCCCTGTACTTTTCCTCTAGGGTTGCCTCCCAGCCAGTGTATGTTGGGGGAGGGGTACTCAGCTTGGGAGTTTTCCTTCCTTTCTTCTACTCTCTTATTTCTACTCTCTCTTAAATCTTTCATAATTAAAAAAAAAAAAAGTGTCACATCCATATGCACTCTTTTAATCACAGCATCCAAGAGACTAACTCATTAACATTTCTGCCAGTTCCAGGACAGTGAGAGTTACATAGTAAGACCCTGTTTCAAAAAAAGGGGGGGGGGGAGTCATGTCTTTATGTCCTAGAAAGTTACTGAAAAACATGGAAAGTCCTGAAAGGACCTTCCACCCACTCAGGGCATCTGCCCTTTGTCCCCAGTTCCCTGTGGCTGCACAAGCCCGAGGGAAACTGGTGAGAATCCAGCCACCCCACCACTTCTAAGGATCAAGAGAGTGAGCAAAGGCAGTTGTGGTAGAGCGCACCTGTGATCCCAGCTCAGAGGTGGAGGCAGGATGCTCACAAGTTCAAAGTCAGCCTAGGCTACATAGAGAGACCCTCTCAAAACGGGGGGATCTGGGGAGATGGCTCAGTTGGGAAAGTGCTTGCCATGGAAGTGTGAGGGCTTGATTTCAGATCCCCGCACAGCCCTCAAGAGGTGGAGACAGGGGATTCATGGGGCATGCTGGCTAGCTAGACTAAGCCAAATAAGCCAACTCTATGTACAAGAGAAAGACCTTGGGCTGGGGGGATGGCTTGGCAGTTAAGGCATTTGCCTACAAAGTCAAAGGACCCCATTTTGATTCCCCAGGACCCACATTAGCCAGATGTACAAGGGGGTGCATGTGTCTGGAGTTCGTATGCAATGGCTGGAGGCCCTGGTGCACCCATTCTCTCTCTCTCTTTCTCTGTCAAATAAATAAATTAAATTAAATTTAAAGAGAGAGAGAGGCCTTGTCTCAGAATGTAAGGTGGAGAGTAATCAAGAAAATCAACTTCACTCTGGCCTCCACACACACACACATGCAAATATGCATACACACATGCACATGTACTATACATGCACACATACATGCGCAAAACCTGGTGACCAAATCAGGCCTCCATCACCAGCTATGCTGCAACAATGGACACTCCCTTTGGGCAGCTGACTAGAGGTAGATCTGAGTGGGCATGTAGGAACAGGGTCAGTACCCTAATGAGGAGGGAAACAGCATCACAGATGTCTGCCTTGGTCTCACTCAAAATCAAGTCTGGGGTCAAATAGGCTTCCCTAGACTGAGTTGACCCAAAAGAACATGTTTCTGAGGGAAGGGATCCAGGCCAGTCCATGGCTGGTCACATCTCCTCAGCTGGCTAGTGCTCGGGCCCCACCCTTTAGGCACACTCCCACTGCTGGCCCTGGGAGCAAGGCCCCTTCTTCTTGCTATCAGGGCTGCCCTTGATACAGCACGGCTGGCTATCCTTTCTGAATGTGCCAGTGAGGCTCATTCAGAGAGAGCAGGAGGTGCCCAGGAGGGCCTCCCTGTCACCGGCCCTTTTCTCCCCCAACCTTTATGGAAGCACAGATGCCTGTGGGCCAGAAGCCTCTGAGTCACCATGATGGAGCACCTGCAAAGGTGACCACAGTCCTCCCTCTGTGCACTTACCACAGCAACTCAAGGGAAGTCTGAGCCAGGCATGGTCACGCACACCTGAAATTCCAGCACTGGTGAGGTAGAGGCAGGAGGACCAGGAGTTCAAGGTCATCCTCAGCTACATGATGAATTCAAAGCCAGTCTGAGCTACACGAGACTCTGACACCCCCCCAAAAAATAAATAAATAAAAATAAATAACAAAAACAAGGAGTCCTGCTTTTCCACCTTTTGTGTCTGGGTTGGCCTTGCCACTGGCTTTTCAGAAGCAGCGGAAGTGATGCTCTGTTCCAAGGCTGAGCATTCAAAAGCCTTGTGTTGCTCTGCCTGACCTTGGCCTTCAACCTCTGCCACCACCCCACTCTACCCCCTGTGAGCAGTCCAAGCTAATCCTGGAGTTCAGAGTCATGATTCTCTGCAAGAGCACCCACCAGCTTATTTGGTTACTGCCCCAGAGAATGAGAAAACCCTGTCCAGAGGAACAGTCTCTGACCCCAAATTTCAGGACAGCCCAGCTGAGTTCAAGTCAGATTGCCACTCTGGTCCACACACTAGGTTCTGAGCTGCCTATTCAAAACAAACACAGGGTCCTTGTCTGTTTTGTTCAGTGTTAGGGACCACTGAAGGCATGAGATATTTGTTCCATGGTACACCCCATTTGGCTCTGGATGGCTCATAGGACCTTGTTATTTCAGCTTACTTCCATGAATTATCCTAAAACTCCCAACTGTGGGGCTGGCTATGGTGGTAACCTCTAGTGACCCAAGGAATCCGTTCACACTGAGCTCCTAGTAGCCACCAGCCCTCTCCACCTGGGCTCCAGGCAGTCCCAGGCAATCTCTAATCAGTGGTGAAACTATTGCAGACAGGCAGAGGCATGCTTTGATTCTCTGTGCCACACTTCTCATTCATTCTCAGGCCCAGGACTGGCTCTTGAGCCCAGCCCACAGAAGAGGCTTTGGTTTTCTCTGGAAAGTCAGTTGGTGTTGAGTTGGGAGAGAGAGCAGGCAAGATCAGCTTTCCTCCGCCTTCTTTCTCTTGAGGCCTTGATCTAGAACAAAGGATGCAGCTGCCACTCACTTGGCCACATCAGGACCTCACTTCCCACCTGAGATAATGGTGCCAACTTTAAAAGTTCACTGTAGAGGAGCTAGAGAAGTGACCTAGTGGTTAAGGCAGTTGCCTACAAAGCGTAAGATCCTGAGTTTGGTTCCCCGGTACCACATAAAGCCAGATGCACAAAGTGGCACATACATCTGGAGTCTGATTACAGTAGTTGGAGGCCCTGGCATGCCCATTCTCTCTCTCCTGCCTCTACCTCACATCTGGAATTTCAGGTGTGCGTGACCATGCCTGGCTCAGACTTCTCTTGAGTTGCTGTGGTAAGTGCACAGAGGGAAGACTGTGGTCACCTTTGCAGGTGCTCCATCATGGTGACTCAGAGGCTTCTGGCCCACAGGCATCTGTGTTTCAATAAAGGTTGGGGGAGAAAAAGGCAGGTGACAGGGAGGCCCTCCTGGGCATCTCTTCTTCTATCTCTCTCTTTCTGCTTGCAAATAAATAAATAGTTTTTATGTTCACTGTAGAGAAAGAGCCATAGCTGCAGGAGGCAAGTGGTTAGACAACCCTGGTCATCACAGGCTAAAATATCATCTTCATAAGGGTGGGTTTGAGAAAGTAAGCCATGAAAGATGAAGACTAGGAGACTGAACATGCTCAGGAGAAGGCTGGGGATGGAGCTCAGATGGCAGAGCGTTGACCTAGGACACATGAGGTCCTGGTTTCACTCTGTAGCACAGCATAAACCAGATGTGGTGGCATACACCTGTAATCCCAGAGGCAGGAAGATCAGAAGTTCAAGATCATCCTCAGTTACATGGTGAGTTGGAGGTCAACCTTGGCTAGGAGATCCTGTCTCAAAAAATGATGATAATGATAATAATAATTAATATTAATAAATAAGAAAGGAAGGGAGAGAAGGAAAAGGGGAGGATGTGAAAGAAGAGAGGAGTGAGAGAAAGAAATAAAGGCATTTTGCTCAGGAGAGCAGGGGGGTCCTATCCCCAAGTCCATGGGTAGGCAGGCAGGGCCACAAGCCCAGAAAGATCAGAACGGAGGTTAGAGCACTGAAGAGCCCCATCCTCACTTTTAAAAATCTCAAAATGAATTATAGTAAAAATGCAAAACTATACAAATTTTTGGAAGAAAATTTTCATGACCTGGTATCATGCCAAGATTTCTTAGAGTTGACCACCAAAATCTTAATCAGTAAAAACTGAAAAGCACAAAAAAATAGTGAATTAGACTTCATTAAACTTAAAAACTTTTGCTCTACTGCCGGGCGTGGTGGCGCACACCTTTAGTCCCAGCACTCGGGAGGCAGAGGTAGGAGGATTGCCATGAGTTCGAGGCCACCGTGAGACTCCATAGTGAATTCCAGGTCAGCCTGGACTACAGTGAAACCCTACCTCAAAAAAACAAAAAAAAAAAGCTTTTGCTCTACAAAAGACACGATTAAGCTAGGCACAGTAGCACATACCCGTAATACTCAGGAGCAAAAGGATCAGGAGTTCCAGGCCAGCCTAGGCTACATGAAACCCTGTTTTTTGTTTTGTTTTGTTTTGTTTTGTTTTTTAAAAAAGACACTGTTAAGAGCAACTAAAAACTAAGAGAAAATATTTTGAATTTGTGAATTCAAATTTGTATTTATGATGTTTAAAAAAAAGAGGGCTGGAGAGATGACTTAGCAGTTAAAGGCGCTTGCCTGCAAAGCCAAAGGACCCAGGTTCAACACCCCAGGACCCACGTAAGCAAGATGCACAAGGGGACACATGCACCTGGAGTTCAGTTGTAGTGGCTGGAGACCCTGGTGCACCCAATCTCTCTCTTTCTCTCTACCTGCCTATTTCTGTATATATATCTCCCTCAAATAAATAAATAAAACAAATCTTTTTTTAAAAAAAGAAAGAAAGGAAAGGAAAAAGAGCCAGGTATGGTGGCGCACACCTTTAATCCCAGAACTCCGAAGGCAGAGGTAGGCGGATCACCTTGAGTTCGAGGCTATCCTGAAACTAACTAGTGAATTCCAGGTCAGCCTGATCTACAGTGAGACCCCTACCTCAAAAAACAAAAAAAAGAAAAAGAAAAACACAGAGCTGGGCATGCTGGCTCATGCCTTTAATTCTGGCACACGGGAGACTGAGGTAGAAAGGCCACTGTGAGTTAAAGGACAGACCGGGATATAGAGTGAGTTCTAGGTCAACCAAGTCTACTGTGAGACCCTATCTCAAGAAGGAAGGAAAGAAAGAAAGAAGGAAAGGAGGAAAGAAGGAGGGAGAGAGGGAAGGAAGGAAGGAAGAAAAGAGAGAGAGAGGAAGAAAGAGAAAAAAAGGAAAGGAGAAGAAAAGAAAAGGAGGGAGGGAAGGAAGAGAGGAGGGAAGAAAGAAAGAGGCCAGGTGTGGTAGTTCAAACCTTTAATCCCAGCACTCAGGAGGTAGAGGTAGGAACATGAACATCTCTGTGAGTTCAAGGCCAGCCTGAGACTACATAGTGAATTCCAAGTCAGCCTGGGCTACAGCAAGATCTTACCTCAAAAAATAAACAACAACAACAAAAACAAAAACAAAAAACAAAAAAGGAAAGAGAGAGAGAAAGAAATTCACAATTTACTAACAAGTGGGCTAAAGAGATGGCTCTACAGTTAAAGGTGCTTGCTTGCAAAGCCTGACAGCCTGGTTCAATTCTTCAGTACACAGGTAAAAGCCCACATTAGTTATTAGGGAAATACAAATAATTAAACCACAGTGAGTTCCCACTACACACCTATTGGAATGACCTGGGAAAACCCCTGAAAATCTTAAGTACTGGCAAGGATGCAGAGTGGCTGGGTCTTTCCTAGGTGGCTGAGAAAGACATATAATATAAACTACAGTTTGGGAGGGTTTTTTAAAGTTTTTTATTATTAATTTATTTACTTATTTATTTGAGAGAGAAAGAGGCAGACAGAGAGAGAATGGACACGCCAGGGCCTCCAGCCACTGCAAACAAACTCCAGACACATGCGCCACCTTGTGCATCTGGCTTACGTGGGTCCTGGGGAATAAAACCGAGGTCCTTTGGCTTTGCAGGCAAATGCCTTAACTTAAGCCATCTCCCCAGTCTCCCCCCCCCCCTTTTCTGAGGTAAGGTCTCACTCTAGCTCAGGTTGACCAGGAATTCACTATGTAGTCTCAGGGTGATCTCAAACTCACAGTGATCCTCCTACCTCAGCCTTTGGAGGGCTGGGATTAAAGGTGTACACCACCACACCTGGCTTTTTTGTTTTGGAGTTTTTTACAATGTTAAATACGTATTTTCCGGTTGACTCAGCAATCCTACTCCTATGTGTTCTTCCAAGGGAAATACAATTTACACATTTACACACAAGCCTGTATGCAGATGCTTTTACTTTTTTATTTATTTGCAAGCAGAGAGAGAAAGACACAGAGAGGACCATCAGGTTTTGCAAGCAGTTGCCTTAACCGCAGAGCCATCTTTCCAGCCTGCATGTGTGTTTAAAGCAGCTCTACTCATGATTGCTAAAATCTAGAAGTGACGCGCTGGGAGTCGTTGTGTGGGTGAATTCATGGGCACTAGTTCATCCCGATCCTGGGGTAGTACTTGCCAATGCTAAGGTGCCTAGAACATGGCTAACTCTGAGCTGCACTGTGCCAAGTCAAGGAGGCCAACAGAAAGGCTACGTACTCTGGCTCTATTACAGAATACTGATACGATGCTAGAGTGGTATAGACATAGCAAAGCAACGCTGCAAGTCCAGTCTCGGGTGTGGGACTGCTGTGTCCTGGCTGTGGCGATAGTGGTTACCACACAGATACTATATAGTTCTATGGCTAAAAGGATAGAAAGGTACACCAAAAGTATTTGTTTTTATATAACTGTGAAAAGCAACGTGCCAAAAAAAAAAAAAAAAAGCCTAATTACTGAATTTGGAACACTGGACATCTGATGATTGGGAGCGGTTTGGGGCTCCTCCAAGGCCTCTGTGGCTGACAGGGCGATGCACAGGGAGTCGTTCAAGGCTTATGCTTGTCTCCCTAGGGGGACTGTTTCTCTCGCAGTGGGAAGGCCTCATAGCGGGCGTAGTGTTCAGAAAGCTTCAGTGGGTCCCTACACAGTGCTCCAGCCCCCCGCTTCCCTACAACCATCTGCTGCTCAAGAGCCTGTCACAAATCAGCTGAGGAGGGCCTCAGGACAGATGGAGGTGACTCAGGAACACATTAGAAAGTCAAGGGGAACAGGAGGAGACAAAGAAGACCCTGCCCACACCCACCCACAGGAGCTCAACTGCAGACCCTGAAGCAGGCAGTCCACCGTTCTATAGCTAGCACACACATGCACACACACATCACACACAACCACACGTTCACGTACACATACTCTCATACACTGACACAAGCACCCCTGTATACCAACCATCACACACACAGCCACGCGTTCACACATGCACATACGTATACACCCCCATCATGTGCAATGTAAGCACACATTCACAGAGATATACACACATGCCCTGATCCATGTGCACACATACAAACGCCCACCATTACTGTGGGCAGTCATGTAATACAATAAAATGAGCAAAAGAGGGACCCACAAGCCACATTGCTGGCCTCCCAAGAAGTTCCCATTATTTCCACCTAGGGGTCCATGAACCATTGCTAAGAGAAACCCCTTTTCAATGTCCTTTGCACAACCCACCCTATGTCCTCTGTGATCCTGTGGGTACAGTTCATTCTCTTACCACCTGTTAACAAGTCTCACTTCTGGGTTTCAGAGCCCTGGGACTCATACTGTCAAGTAGGTTCCAGGCACATCATGTCATCTGGGGTCCTTAGAAGTCCCACCCTGAGTCTGCTGTGAATTCTATTACCCCCAGTCCTCCTCTGGACTGTCCCCAGTTTGAACTCTGAAAGCGGGATTGCCATGGTCTCAGGCATCTTCTCCATTAGTCCCATTAGAGACAACTGTCAAAGTTCTCATGCTTGAGACACAGGCTGGACCAAACAAATCTAAGCTTTTGGCAACAGGACTTCTAGAATCAACTTCAGATAATCTGATGTGCAGCCAAAATCTGCCTAGAGATTGTCCAACATTGGCAAATGGAGATGTGTCCTAAGCCAAAGTCCTTCAGAAAATAGAACAATGGCCGAGTGCAGTGGACCATGCCTTTAATACCAGTGCTTGGGAAGCAGAAGTAGGAGGATCGCCATGAGTTCGAGGCCACCCTGAGACTACATAGTAAATTCCAGGTCAGTCTGAGTCAGAGTGAGACCCAGGGAGGGGACCTGTTTAGAGTGGGAGTCTGGAAGGCTTTCGCAAGGAAGTGCTTGTCTGAGCAAAAATGTGAAAAGTGAGAAGAAGCCAGATAGTGAGCTGCGGGCGCTGCCTGAGACCTCGCTATGGTCACTGTCAGGCTTGCCCAGGCCAAAGTCAGGAGGAAGTAGGGGTGAGCCCCAGCTACACAGGACTAGAACTCTGAAATAAGCATCTGAGGTCCATCTTTTTTGCTCCCTTTGGTGTTCTGCAGGTACACAAGGCAAGTTTGAGAGATAGGGAGATTGGGAAGGCCTGGAAGGGGCTGGGCAGGGGTTGGATCTGGATCTTTTGGGAACAGAGTGGGGACCAGCTCACCATGCCTCTGCAGAACATTCAACAAGTGCCCTTGTGTCACTGTTTACCGGGTAACAACAGGTGACCGGCACCAGCATCCAGAGGGTCTGAACGGCTATTCTCAGGGGGAGATGGCTGGCCTCAGGAGCATCTCCTCCCATGTCCTGCCTTTCCACAGCAGGATGCTGGAGACGCCAGCTTATGGGCACATGGATACAGGTTTGGTTTAGTAATCTGCAAAACCAGGGAGATCCCATTGCTCTTGTGGGTGGTTTCACTAGCGCCAGACTGGACCTCTGCCACTTGGCCACAGGACAGCTTCCTGTGACGCCCACCCGCCACCTCCTCACTGGCATCATCACGTCTGGTCGGAACCAAATTCTCCCTGTCTACAAACTCTCCTGTATCCCACAGGACTTCTACATGACCCAAGCGAGCTGGTCTGGTCCAGGAACTTTACCTCAGAACAAGAAGTATAGAGAAGAATCAGGAGACAAGAGCCCACCTAGAAACGGAGTACATGCCACTCCTTCCCATGGGACCTTGCATCCATCATGAGCCCCCCGCAGCTTCCACTCAGCCATGCCAGTCCACAGGGTTGCTCTGAGAATTAAGCACCTCAGAGATGCCCAACATGGATGCTGACACACAGCAGGCATCCAGCTTCCCTCCACATCCGGTTGTTTTTGCTGCTGTTGGCATGGTTAGAGAAGCTGGCAAGCTGCTCCTAGGCCCCTCAGAGAGGTAAGGAGGCTGGATGCTGGCTCTGGCTCTGAACTTGGCAATCCCAGGCTGACCTACATAAGATGCACTTTTAAATCTACATGCTTAATGTTTTTGTTATTAACAACACATTTTTTATGGATACAGCATGTGTGGGTACCATCTTTTCCCTCCTCCCTGCTCCCATTCTGCATCACTGAAGTACATTCCTAATTTTTTTAAAAAAAATTATTTATTATTTGAGAGAGAGAAAATATGGGTGCACCAAGGGCCTCCAGCCACTGCAAATGAACTCCAGATGGATGCGTCCCCTTGTGCATCTGGCTTAAGTGGGCCCTGGGGGATCGAACCTGGGTCCTTTGGCTTTGCAGGTAAGTGCCTTAACCACTAAGCCATCTCTCCAGACCCGTTCTTCACTTTTTATGTCAGTGTGGTGTGTGTGCTTGTATGTATGTGGGTGCATGTGTGTGTGGTACACACGTGTGCCTGTGGAGGTCAGAGGTTGATGTCTGGTGTCTTCATCAATCTCTCGCCGCTTTATTTACTGAGTCAGGTTCTCACACTTGAAGCAGAGCTCACCCATTTGGCTAGGCTAGCTAGCCAGCTTGTCCTGGGATCCTGTCTCCACCTACTGAGCCCTTGGGATTAACTGCAAGGCGCTTTATTACCTGATGCTCCCGTCTGAACTCTGGTCCTCATGCCAACAAGTGTTTTGTCCACAAGACCACCTCTCTAGCCCTTATATTCTTAAGTTTGTAAATCAGTTCCTAATGGTTAGAGTAAAAATGAATCTGATCAAAACTGGGCACACATATAAAATGACAAAAAGAAAAAAGTAAGAAAACCTAGGCAGTCCTTTGCCTGTGCATGTGCAAAAGGAAATAACGTCCCACCTCTGGGGCCAGAACTCACCCAGCCACCTCTGCCTTGCAAATCTAAGAAGTTTTGTGGGTGGTTAAGGTGTGGTGGTGGTGGTAAGAACATTTCAGTTAGAAATGTAAACGCTGGAAGTTTAGAAGGCAGGAACAGCCTCTAACGTAATTGGGTGGCCTGGGGTTCTCTCGGAGACCCAGAAAAGATCAGTGTCTCCGGAATCTTGGGACATCTTTTCCTGGCCAGCAATTCTCAGGAGGAGCCCTTCTTCCCCAGCAGAACAGAGCTTTCGCAGAAACCGCTCTGCTGGAGTCTCCGGGTCCGCCCCGGCGCCTGCGCCTGGCCCGCGAAGCATCTGCGATGACAGATGGGGGTACCCAGAGCCTCTCTCCGAAAACTGAACCCCAGCCCAAGACTCGCTCCAAGCTTTCACCCCAAGCGTCCGAGCGGAAGGCGGCATGCTCCGGCTTTGGCCAGTCTCGCCTGAGCGCGGGACCGCGAGCGGGGGCTGCGGGCTGCAAGGACACTGACCTGGGAAGCCCGCGACTCGGAGCCGGCGAGGAGCAGCAGGACCAGGACGAGCGCGCGCGAAGAGTTGGGCACCATCTTGCCCATTGGAAGCCGGCTGCAGGGATGGAGGGGCAAGGGGGTGTCGGTCGGGGTTGTCCCTGCGGGGCGCGGGGCGCCGGGGCGGGGGAGGGGCGGTCCCCGGGGATGCCGGCTCCGCCCGGCGGCCGCGCAGCCCGCGCTCCGCCTCGGGTCCAGGTGCGCCGCGCCCCCCACGCCGGAGCAGCCGCGGCCTCGAGCGTCCGCCGCCGCCCGCACGAGCCCGTCCCCGCGAGGCCAGGCGAGGCGCGGCGGGCGCGGAGGCGAGGCCAGGCGGGGCGGGGAGGCGCCAGCCCCTGGGCCACGGCCGAGGGAGGAGGGGCCGCCCGGCCAGGAATGCGCCTGGGAGCGCGCCCAAGCCGCGGCTCCCCGAGGAGGCCGGGCGCCTCGCCGAGGTCCAGCGCGGGCATCCTCGGCGCCTTCGCAGCCCACGGCGGCCGGTGCTCCTCGAAGGTGCGGGTGACCCGGCTCAGCCCTGGGCTGCTCCGCTGTCCACGTTCTTCATTTGCACCGGGGCGCACGTCTGCCACAAGGAGCAAATTGAAGATCCAAACCTAGATGGGCCCTGCTTCAAAACCCACACCGGGACACCTTCCTCCACGACAGGCCATGAGCAGGGCAAATGTGGCCAAGAGATGGGCTTCAACCGCGTAGCACCGGTTAGGCCCAGCTCCTTAAACTGTACGTCGTGGAATGGGATACATGAACTGAATTTAGTAACAGTAAAATACTCAAGTGGAAAAATTAATTCAAAATCCAGCGCAATGGGTCTGGAGATGGCTCAAAGGTTAAGGCACTTGCTTGCAAACCCTAAGGACCAACGTTCATCAGTTCTCCAGAACCCACGTAAAGCCAGATGCACAAAATGGCACATGTGGATGGAATTCGTTGGCAGTGACTGGAAGCCCTGGCGCGCCCATTCTCTCTCCCTCTACCTCTCTCTGTCTCTCTCGGTCGCTCTCTCGCGCTCACTCGCTCGCTCAAATAAAATATAAAATAAAAGAAATCCAGTGCAACTGCAGCTTTGGTCCTGAACAGCGCAAACGAACCTACCTGAAGCACTTCCATCGACACCATTGTTTCTAGTGAATTGTTGTGACTTTATTATGGTTTAGTCACAGAAAAGACTTTCAATAATTTCCTACCATCATTTCTCAGCATATATCAAATTAGTGTGTCTTTGTATGGTACTGTTAGAATGTTTGATTTTCAAAGTTAGGTTGCTGGGCTGGGGGGATGGCTCAGCCATTAAAGGCGCTTGCTTGCAAAGCCTGCCAACCAGGGTCTGCTTCCCCAGTACCCATGAAAACCAGATGCACAAAGTGGTGCCTGCACCTGGAGAGGTGAGAGGCCTTGGGATGACCATATTCATTCTCATTCTCTTTCTCTCTCATAAATAAAATATTTTTATTTACTTTTTTATTGACAACTTCCATAACTGTAGACAATATCCCATGGTAATTCTGTCCCTCCCCCAACTTTCCCCTTTAAAACTCCCCTCTCCATCATGTCTCCTCCTCCTCTCAATCAGTCTCTCTTTTATTTTGATGTCATCATCTTTTCCTCCTATTATAAGGGTCTTGTGTAGGTAGTATCAGGCACTGTGAGGTCATGGATATCCAGGCCATTTTGTGTCTGGAGGAGCACGTTGTAAGGAGTCCTGCCCTTCCTTTGGCTCTTACATTCTTTCCGCCACCTCTTCCACAATGGATCCTGAGCCTTGGAAAGTGTGCTAGAGATATTTCAGTGCTGAGCACTCTTCTGTCACTTCTTCTCAGCACCATGGTGCCTTCTGAGTCATCCCAAGGTCACTGCCATTGGAAAAGAGAAGGTTCTCTAACCAAAAATGAGAGTGGCATCAATATATGGGTGTGAACATTAAGAGAGGTTCTCACTGGGCAGTTTGATGAGCATAGTATATACCTTTAGGCAGACACCAGCAGATACTACACCCCTGTCGTAAGTTTCCAATATCAAAGTTGTGTTCCTTCCCATGAAGCGGGCCTCTAGTCCAATTTGAGAGTGCTTGGTTTCCCCCATAACAGATATGCCACTGTTGCACCTAATGGCTCACTTGGCCTGGCTGGCCAAATTTAAGGCTTGCAGTGTCCACTGTTGAGTATCTTCACTGGTGATTTCTCTCTCTCCCACTGAACTGCATGCAGTGTGGCTTTTTTAGCTTTCTGTCAGCTGCTCTACATGGAGGAGGTTTTCAGCTCAGTTCCAGCAGCCCAAGTATGTGGAGTCTTCAGCAATAGGGTATTACCATCTATTCCTGGTGGGAAACCAAGGGCCTTGGCAATGGTCTGTAATGTTTTGGGGGCATCAGGGACCTCCCTGGCCAACAACTCACTGGAAGATATCCCATCCCTGGCACTGAAAATTTTCTAATAACAATCTATGGCTTCTGAATGTTCCATTGTCCAAAAAAGTAGGTTTCCATGTGATTTTTGCTGTTGTTGTTTGAGGTAGGGTCTCAGTCTAGCTCGGGCTGACCTGGAATTCATTCTGTAGTCTCAGGGTGGCCTCGAACTCACTGTGATCCTCCTACCTCTGCCTCCCAAGTTCTGGGATTAAAGGTGTGTACCACACACACATATGATTTATTTACATCCTCTTACATTTTGATTAGCCCTCCCTCCACCTTTCCTTTACTCAATCTCTTCTCCTGACCTCACTTAGGCCTTTTCACCCCCATTAATCTGTTCTTCTACTTACATATATACAATGTCATCTTATTATGTCCCCCACCTCTCCTTCTATTCCCTTTATATCCCTCTTCTATCTTACTGGCCTCTGCTACTGAATTTTATTCCTAATCACATAGAAGTCTAATCATTTGTAGCTAGAATCCACATATGAGAGAGAACATGTGACATTTGGTTTTCTGGGCCTGGTTTACCTCACTAAGTATAATCCTTTTCAGATCCATCCATTTACCTGCAAATTTCATAACTTCATTTTTCTTTACTGGTGAGCACTCTATTGTGTAAATGTGCCACATCTTCATTATCCACTGACCAGTTGAGAGAAATCTAGGCTGGTTCAACTTCCTAGCTATTGTAAATAGAGCGGCAATAAACATGGTTGAGTAAGAATCTCCAAGGTAGTGAGATGAGTCCTTAGGATATATGCCTAGGAGTGGTATAGCTAGGTCATATGGTAGATCTATTTTTAACTGTCTCAGGCACCTCCACACTGATTTCCAGATTGCATCCCCAACAACAGTGTAGAAGGGTTCCTTTTTGTTTTTTTCATATCTCCGCCAGCATTTATGGTCATTTGTTTTCATGATAATAGCCAATCTGACAGGAGTGAGATGGAATCTCAACATAGTTTTAACCTGCATTTCCATGATGACAAGGGATGTAGAAAAAATTTTTAGATGTTTATATCCATCTGCATTTCTTCTTTTGAACTCTTTATTTAGTTCTATAGCCCATTTTTAATTGTGTTGTTTGATTTCTTATTATTTCATTTTTTGAGTTCTTTGTATCTCCTAGATAATAATCCTCTGTCACATGTATAGCTGGCAAAGATTTTCACCCATCCTGTAGGTTTCCTCTTTATTCTATTCACAGTGTCCTTTGGCATACAAAAGCTTTGTAATTTCATGAGGTCCCAGTGGTTGATCTGTTGTTTTTATTTCCTGAGCAATTGGGGTTACATTCAAAGTCTCTGCCAATACCAATATGTTGGAGGGTTTCCCCTAAGTTTTCCTCTAGCAGTTTCAGAGTTTGAGGTCTGATATTAAGGTCTTTAATCCATTTGGATTTAATTCTTGTGCATGGAGAGAGATAATGATCTATTTTCACCCTTCTACAGATACATATCCAGCTTTCCCAGCACCATTTGCTGAAGAGGCTGTCTTTTCTCCTATTAGTATTTTTGGCATTTTTGTCAAAGATCAGATGCTATAGCTATGCATGGACTTAAATCTGGGTCCTCTATTCTGTTCCACTGATCTACATGTCTGTTATTGTGCCAGTACCATGCTGTTTTTGTTATATGTCTCTGTGATATAGGTTAAAATGAAGTATGGTAGATTCCACCAGCCTTATTTTTGTTGCTCAAAATTTAGATATTTGAGGGGTTTTGTGCTTCCATATGAATTTTTGGATTTTTTTTCTATTTCTGTGACAAATACCATTGGACTTTTGATGGGGGTTGCATTAAATGTATAGTTTGCTTTTGGTAAGATTGCCATTTTCACAATACTGATTCTTCCAATCCAAGAACAAGAGCTGTCTTTCCATTTCTTAGTGTTTTCTGCAATTTCTCACTTGAGTGTTTTAAAGTTTTCATTGTAGGGCTGGAGGGATGGCTTAATGGTTAAGGCACTTGCCGGCAAAGCCACAGGACCCAGGTGTGATTCAGGACCTGTGTTAGCCAGATGCACAAGGGGATGCACACGGCTGGAGTTTATTTGCAGTGGCTGGAGGACCTGGCACTCCCATTCATTCTCTCTCTCTCTCTCTCTCTCTCTCTCTCTCTCTCTCTCTCTCTCTCCCTTTCTTTCTCTGTCAAATAAATAAGTAAATAAAGTTTACATTAGAGAGATTCTTCACTTCCTTGGTTAGATTTACCCCAAAATACTTTTTTTTTGATGCAATTGTGAATGGAAGTGATTCCCTGATTTCATCCTGTGTGTGCCTGTTGTTAGCACATAGGAGGACTACTGATTTCTGTGTGCTTAATTTGTATCCTGCTACATGGCTATAGGTGTTCATCACTTCTAACAGTTTGCTGGTAGAGTCTTTAGGGTCTTTTATTTATAGAATATTATGTATAGAATCATATCATCTGCAAATAATGATAACTTGATCTCTTCCTTTCCTATTTGTATCCCTTTTATGTGTGTCTCTTGCCTTATTGCTATGGCTAAGACTTCCAGAACTATATTAAATAAAAGTGGGGACAGTGGACACCCTTGTCTTATTCATGATTTTAGTAGAAAAGTTTCAAGTTTTTCTCCATTAAATATTATGTTGGCTGTAGGTTTGTTGCAAATAGCCTTTATTACATTGAGGTATGTTCCTTCTATTCTCAGTCTCTGTAGGACTTTTATCATGAAGGGATGTTGGATTTTGTCAAATGCATCTATGTTCATGAGGGAGATTGGTCTGTAATTTTATTTGTTCTATCTCTGTCTGGTTTTGGTATCAGGGTGATGCTGGTCTTGTAGAAGGAGTTTGGTAGGATTCCTTCCTTTTTTTATTTTATGGAAAAGTTTAAGAAGCACTGGTGGGGCTGGAGAGATGGCTTAGCGGTTAAGCGCTTGCCTGTGAAGCCTAAGGACCCCAGTTCGAGGCTCGGTTCCCCAGGTCCCACGTTAGCCAGATGCACAAGGGGGCGCATGCGTCTGGAGTTCGTTTGCAGAGGCTGAAGCCCTGGCGCGCCCATTCTCTCTCTCTCCCTCTATCTGTCTTTCTCTCTGTGTCTGTCGCTCTCAAATAAAAATAAATAAATAAATAAATTTTAAAAAAAAGAAGCACTGGTGTTCTTCCATGAAGGTCTAGTAAAATTCTCCAGTGAATCCATCTGAGCCTGGGCTTTTTTTAGTTGGGAGATTTTTTTTATTATTGCTTGGATCTCTATGCATGTTATAGGTCTACTTAAGTGGTTAATCTCATCTTGATTTAATTTTGGTAGGTCATATAATCAAGAAAATCATCCATTTCTTTCAGATTTTCAAATTTAGTGGAGTATATGTTCGTGTAGTAAGTCCCTATGATTTTTTAAAATTTCTCTTGTATCTGTTGTGATGATGACTTTTTCATCTCTAATTTTATTAATTTGTGCCTCTTCTCTCTTTCCTTTGGTAAGATTTGCTAAGGATTTATCAATCTTGTTTTTTCCTTTCAAAGAACAAACTCTTTGTTTCATTGATTCTTTGGATTGGGGGGTTCTATTTCATTAATTTCTGCCCTAATCTTTATTATTTCTTCCCCGCTACTGATTTTCAGTTTACCTTGTTCTTCTTTTTCCAAGGCCTTAAGGTTAAACATTAAGTTGTTTACTTGCGACCATTCTAATTTCTTAATGTAGGCACTTAAAGCTATAGATTTACCTCTTAGGACTGCCTTCATTGGGTCCCAAAGGTTTTGTTATGTTGTGTTCTCATTGTCATTTAACTCTATGAATTTTTTTATTTCCTTTTTGATTTCTTCATGACCCATTCATCATTTAGTAGTGTATTGTATAGTTTCCATGATTTTCTGTATTCTCTATAGCTTTTCTTGCTACTTACTTGTAGTTTGATCCCATTGTGATCAGATAGAGTGCAAGGAATTATTTCAATTTTCCTGTATTTGTTAAGATTTCCTTTGTGTTCTAATATATGGTCTGTTTTAGAGAATGTTCCATGTGCTGCTGAAAAGAATATGTATTCTACAGCATTTGGATGAAATGCCCTGTAGATACCTATTAGGTCCATTTGTTCTATGATCTCATTTAATACAAATGCATCTCTGTTGATTTTTTTGCAAGGATGACTTGTCAATTGATGAGAGTGGGGTGTTGAAGTCACCCACTACAACTGTGTTTGGTGTTATCTGTGACCTCAGTTCTTATAGCATTTGTTTGATGAACTTGGGAGCCCCATGTTAGGTGCATATATGTTTAGAATTATAGTGTCTTCCTGTTGGAGTATTCCTTTAATCAATATAAAGTGACCTTCCTTGTCTTTCCTAACTGACGTTGGTCTGAAGTCTGCCCTGTCAGATATTAGGGTAGCAACCCCTGCTTGTTTTCTAGGCCCATTTGCTTGAAACACCATTTTCCAACCTTTCACCCTAAGATAGTGTCCATATTGTAGAAAGGTGAGTTTCTTGGAGGCAACAAATTGTAGGATCCTCCTTTTTTTTTTTTTTTTTTTTTTTTGTCTTTTGAGGTAGGTTCTCACTGTGGTCCAGGCTGACCTGAAATTGACTATGTAGTCTCAGGGTGGCCTCGCACTGTTGGCAATCCTCCTACCTCTGCCTCCTGAGTGCTTGGATTAAAGGCATGTGCCACCACGCCTGGCAGATCCTGTTTTCAACATAGTCTGCAAACCTATGTCTTTTGGTTAGGGCTTTGAGGCCATTGATATTAAGAGTTATTATTGAAAGGTGTGTATTTATTTTTGCCATTTTTCTTGTTTTGTAGTTCTGCTGGTTTTACCTTTGCTCTCTTGTATTAACTAGTATTTGAGTATAGTTTGTTTTTTCCAGGTTCCTTATATGTGTGCTTTTCTTTCTCTTTAACGTGGAGGATCCTTTCAAGTATTTTATGTAGAGCTGGTTTTGTCTTTAAATATTCCTTTAGCCTGATTTCATTGTGGAATGTCCTTATTTCTCCATCTATTTGAATGGATAGCTTTGCAGGATAAAATAACCTTGGTTGACAGTTGTTATCTTTAAGAACTTGGAATACATCATTCCAAGCCCTTCTGGCTTTTAAAGTTTGTGTTGAGTGGGTCTGGAGAGATGGCTTAGTGGTTAAGTGCTTGCCAGTGAAGCCTAAAGACCCCGGTTCAAGGCTCGATTCCACAGGATCCATGTTCCCAAGGGGGTGCAGTGGCTCGCTCTCTCTCTCTCTCCTTCTTTCTCTCTCTGTCACTCTCAATTAAATAAATAAAAAGTAACAATTTTTTTTTCAAAGTTTGTGTTGCATAATCTGCTGTGATCCTGATGGACTTGCCTTTGAATCTGACTTGATTTTTCTCTCTAACAGCTTTTAATATATTTTCTTTGGTTTGTCTGTTTGGTAGTTTAATTATAATATGGCAAGGAGAGGTTCTTTCCAGGTTTTGTCTGGCTGGTGTTCTAAAGGCTTCCTGTATCTGCATTGGCACCTCTTTCCCAATTTGGGGGAAAGTTTTCTTCTGTGATTTTATTGAAAACACCTACTATGCCTTTGGAGTGAAATTCTCCTTCTACTATACCTTGAATTCTTATGTTTGATCTTTTCATAGTGTCCCAAATACCTTGAAATTCCCACTCATACTTTCCTGTTAGTTTGTCTTTCTCTTTGTTGAACTGCATTAGCTCTGCCATCTGGTCTTCTAGTTTAGATATTCTGTTCTCTCCTTCATCCATTCTACTGGTGAGCTTTTCTACAGAGTTTTTTATTTCACTATCTGTGTTCTTCATTGCTAGTATTTCTGGGTTTTTTATTATTTCTATTTCCTTATTTATAACTTTTATTGACCTCCTTATTTCAGTGAATTGGTTTCCTGTATCTTCTTTCATTTCTTTGAGCATATTTATAATCATTCTTTTGAAATCATTGTCAGGCATTTCCTCTAAATCAGTCTCACTGGAACTCATTTCTGATGCATTAATACTTTTTGGTGGATTCGTATTGTCTTGATTTTTGTGTTTCTTCTATTATAATGTAGAGATTTTTGCATCTTGGATTGATTTAATGCTTTGATTTTCTAATTATCTGCAGTATTATTAGATGTATCAATCAATCTGATGTTATATATCTTCAGGGTAGGGGCTTAAGGTGCTAGGTGTGGCTCTTAAGACTCTCAGACTAATCACAAAAGTGACCCTAGGTGTTGGGTTTGCCTGCTATGAGAGTTTTCAAGTAGGCTGAGTGGAACATAATACGGGCAAATTCTAAAATTTGACTAAACAATGTACACAGACAATGAAAAACAGCACAGAACATTTATACAAGAGTAGGTATTATGACAAACAGATCCTCTAACAAAGTCACAGTCACTAAGGATGTGTTGCCCCACACCCTTAATCCTGTCAACTCAGAGGCTAAGACCTCTGGTCTGTACAGAGTTCCAAGTCAGCTTGTGATCATGTGAGACCCTTCCCCCAATGAATGACAGAAGAGGAAACAAAGGCACTATAAATTAGGAAGCAACAAATGACAAGCCCAAACTATAGCTTATTTAAGAATGGCAAATCTGACCAACCATCATATTTCACATATAATTTATCCTGACATGGAAGGTGTGCTTCCAATGCAAGCCTATATACCAGGCTTATTTGGCAGGTACTGACCTGGTGTAATCTCAGTTACCTTTTGGGATAGATTTGGTCTCAATTATGCTGCACAGCTGCTTGGGTCCTTCTTTGGTGCCCTGGAGGTTCAAGTAGGCTGGCTGGGTCGTTGTATTACTGCTCTGGTCACCAGTGCTGGGTGCTGTGAGCTCTCTTCCCCTGGTCTCTGGTGCTTGCTGGCACCTACACTGGCAGTGGGGGAGGGGAGGCTGTGGATGGTGGCTGAAGTTCTTCCGCTGGTCCTCCCGATCCTCTTCCTCACAAGCCATTCCACTGGTACCTGCCATCCTCCCTTCCACATTTCTTGAGTTTGTGAGGATGTGTGTAGGAGTGGAAAATCCCCTCACCTGGCTTTCCCTGTGGCTCAGGCTGAGCCTGGTGGCTGCAGCCACACAAACCTGGTGCCACTGCTGCTGGAGCCACTTCTGTGGTCTCCGGACTCTCTGCATCTCTCCTACTTCTCTGCTGTGGTTGGTAATTTCTAATATAACTTCCCTTCTTATGGGGGGCGCTTTTTCTCCTCTAGGCTGCTTTGCATGGTTCCTACGCTGCCATCTTAACCAGAAGTCTAATAAAATAGTTTTAATTAGGTTGCTGACTTCAGTTTTTCTTTTGTTAAAAAAATAATACAATGAACTTAGGATGAGAAAGAATTTCCAGCAGTTTCTAAATGGTCCTAAACATACTACTGCTTTGTATTGCATATTTATGGAAGTAGGATGCTCAGGATTGATAATCACAAAATCAAAATACTGGGAGCTGTCAAGATTTCTCAGTGGTTAGGGGCACATTCAATCTCTTTCCATCTCTACTCTCTCCCTCCCCTTGCAAGTAATTCATAAAAATATTTTTTAAAATATCAATCAACTCTGAGAAATGGTGAAAATGCTGCAGCTCCTGCAATGTCAACTATTCAAGATTGGGTGCTGTATGTGAAAATAAAGAAGCCCATCCATCTCCTTAAAATGCAAATTTGCATTTGCTTTTAATAAGTGGTAAAAATTATGTGCATACCAAAAAATTGCTTTAAAATAAATTCCCTTATGACTTGTTATCAGTAAATGTTCAATTCATATACATATTTTATATGCTTATATAACACAGATTTGAGTAAAAATTTCTCAGGTGGAAAGGGGTTGCAAGCAGAAAACATTTTAAAAAGCTGTGGGTTAGACTAAATCCTCCATCCTAGGACTTGGGTAGTTTTCAATGGAGCCTATTGACTAAGAATCCATAATCCTCCTCCAATTTCCAGTCTCTGCTTCCCAAAGGGTAGAAGAAGTAAAGTGAAGTGCAGGTCTAAATACAGGGCCTTGTGAAGTGGTTAGGAAGGCAAGGGAATAGCCCTTAGACAGACAAGTATGTGCAGTGGAAGTAAGTCCCTGAACCCAGGGCTGTGAATGAGGCAGAGGCCTCGGTCTCCTGTCCCTGGAAAATGTGATTCGGTTCTCATGGGAAAAAGTTTTCTGGAGCCTGGCATGGTGACACACGCCTTTAATCCCAGCATTTGGGAGGCAGAGGTAGGAGGATCACTGTGAGTTCAAGGCCACCCTGAGACTACATAGTGAATTCCAGGTCAGCCTGGGCTAGAGTAAGACCCCACCTCAAAAGACTGAAGGAAAAAAGAACAGTTTTCTGAAGGCAACACTAAAGACGTTATAGAACACACCAAGCCCAGTCAAGATCCACATCCATTTTTCCCTGTCCGCATTTCATTTCACCAGAATGCTCTGTAACTATAAAGAATGAAGTTCAGAACAGACCCCAGCCACAGGTAATCTCTTGCTCATATCCTCAACCCAGATTTTTGTAGGGTGCCTGGGAGCCAGGAGGACCAGGCCACCACTCCCCACAACCTAGATGCACATGTCCACCCAGAGCTGGTGGGCCTGGCCATGCGAGAGCCCAGTGAGCTCGTGCTGGAGACTCCTCACCCCAACCCCATCCAGTCTGTCCTAGATCACCGGAAGCAGCCTGGGCTTAAGCCCCGGTGAGCTTGCAATCGCTTCCTCCCTCTCCTGAATCCAGACCCTTGTCTGTTATGCTTCTGTGATGGGAGCAGTCTTTGCTCAGCCTATCCTGTGCCCGCCAGTGAAGCTGCTATTTTTACATTCTTGGCAAAACACAGGGTTTATCTTCAGATGGGCAAACCCTTGTGCAAACAAGTAACACAAGAAACCAAGGCAAAATATCTCCACCAAGAATGCCTAGTTCTATAGTTGAAGCTTCCAAACAAACAAACAAAAAACTTACTTAGAATAGAGCCGGGCATGGTGGTGCATGCCTTTGATCCCAGCACTTGGGAGGCAGAGGTTGGAGGATCGCCATGAGTTCGAGGCCACCCTGAGATTACACAGTAAATTCCAGGTCAGCCTGAGCTATGGTGAAACCCTACCTCAAAACAAACAAACAAACAAAAAAAACTACTTAGAATAAATTTCAGACAAAGAATTCAAAAAACATGGTGATATAAAGATATACAACAAAACTAAAGAGGACATGAACAATTCCAGAACGAAATTCAAGAGAGCTCAAACAATCAACCAAAAGAACTCACTAGAGGGGGCTGGAGAGGTGGCTTAATGGTTAAGACACTTGCCTGTGAAGCCTAAAGACCCAAGTTTGAGTCCCCAATGTCCACATGTGTACCAGGGAATGGCACGCATCTGAAGTTCGTTTGCAGTGGCTAGAGGCCCTGGTGCACCCATTCTCTTTCTCTATCTGCCTCTTTTTTTCTCTTTCTCTCTCCCTCCCTCTGTCAAATAAATAAATTTTTTTTAAAAAAATAACTCAATAGACACCTAAATGAATTCAAAGAGGATATGAACAAATGCCTAGATGAACTCGAAGAGAACACTATCAACTCCATGTAATGAAAAAGTCCAACCCAGAAAGGAAAGTGGGAATCAACAAAGAGATATAGACACTGAAGAAAAACCAAACAGAAATCAAAATGAAATTTAATTAAAAACCTCCCAGCATGGGCTAGAAAGATGGCTTAGCAGTTTGGTCGCTTGCCTGTGAAGCCTAAGGACTCATGTTTGGCTCACCAGGTCCCAAGCAAACCAGGTGCACAATGTCGCAAGTACACAAGGTCACACATGCACACAAGGGGGGGCACATGCTTCCAGAGTTCGATTGCAGTGGCTGGAGGCCCTGATGCACCTTTTTTTTCTCTCTCTCTCATAAAAGAAAGCAGTCTGTTGGGCTTTCCCACGCCCCCCCCCCCCAAAAAAAAAGAAAAAGAAAAAGAAAGGAAAGGAAAGGAAAAGGAAAGAGAAGAAAAGAAAAAAATGCTCCCATGAAGGCTTTGCCACCAGAATAACAGGACTTAAGTACAATGTAAAGGAAGTAGATCAGGAAGTCAAATCAAGTTTAATTAAAAAAAAAAAAGATGTATGAGCAGAACATGAGAAAAATGTGGAAGACTTTAAAAAAAACAAACGTTCCAGCCATGGGCTATTGTTACATTCTTGAAGGAGGAAAACCTATAGGTCAATGGCATAGAAAAATTTCCCAACAAAATTATAGAAAAAAAATTTCCAGGGCTGGAGAGATTGCTTAGCGGTTAAGTGGTTTGCTGTAAAGCCAAAGGACCCAAGTTTAAGTTACCTGGACCTACGTAAGCCAGATGCACAAAGTGGCACATGCATCTGGAGTTTTATACAGCAGTTGAAGGTCCTGGCACACCTATATATTTCTCTCTCTCTCTCTCTGTCTCTCTTTCATAACTAAATAAAATAAAATTATTTTTAATTCCAGGCTGCAGAAACTGCAGTGGTTAAAGGCACCAGTTCACAAAGTCTGATGACCCAGATTTGATTTCCCAATACATATGTAAAGCCAGATGCACAAAGTGGCACATGCATCTGGAGTTTGTTTGCAGATTCTAGAAGCCCTGGGGTGGCCATTCTTTATCTCCCTCTATCAGCTTTTCTTTCTTATATAAATTAATAAAAGAAGTAGCCAAGGGCTGGAGAGATAGATGCCTTAGCATTTAAAGTGCTTGCCTGCAAAGTCTAAAGACCCATCCATGTTCAACTCTCCAGATAGATACCATGTAAACCAGATGCAAGGTCGCACATGCCCACTAGGTGGCACAAGAATCTGGAGTTCGATTGCAGTGGCTGAGACCCTGGCGCACCCATTCTCTCTGTCTCCTCTTGTTCTCTCTCTGCTTGCAAATAAATAAATGAAAATTTTTCTTTAAAAAAAGAAGTAGCCAAAATAGCTCCATTAGGAGAGCATTAAACTGAAAAAAATAGAAAAAATTCCAAATCTTAAGAAAGAAAGGCTCATCCAGGTACAATAGGCATGCAGAATACCAAATGGAACCACAAAAGAAATTCCCTATGTCACATTATATAGTTAAAACACTAAGCATAGAAAACAAAGGGAGAGTACTAAAAGCAGAAGCACTTTTATAAAGGTAATCCCATCAGAATGACATATAAATTTTTAATGAAAACTCTAAAATCCAGGAGGGCTTGGAATGAAATATTTCAAATATTGAAATGCCACAGCTGCCAACCCAAGCTACTGAACCCAGCAAAATAATTCCTTATAATAGAAAGAGAAAGAAAAACTTTCCAGGATAAAAGGTGGTGCTATGAATATATGAGAACTAAGCTAGCCCTACAGAGAATGCTTCACGGAATACTTTGCACTGAAGAGAAGAATAAGCATATTCATAGGGCTAAAGGGAAAAAAAATAATAATCAAAACTAGAACAAGGGCTGATGAGATTGCTCAGTGGTTAAGGCACTTGCCTGCAATGCCTAATGACCTGGGTTCAATTCCCCATTACCCACATAAAGCCAGATGCACAAAATGGTGCCTCTGGAGTTTTTTGCATTGGCTAGAGGCCCTAGAACACTGATTCTCTCAGTCTCTCTCTCTCCCCCAACCCCTGCAAATAAATAAATAAAATATTTTTTAAAACTAGAACAGTTGAGGCTGGAGAGATGGCTTAGCAGTTAAAGCCCTGGGGTGGCCATTCTTTATCTCCCTCTGTCAGCTTTTCTTTCTTATATAAATTAATAAAAGAAGTAGCCAGATAGACCAGATTCAATTTCCCAGTACCCACAAAAAGCCAGATGCACAAAGTGGCACATGTGTCTGGAGTTCATTTGCAGAGGCAGGAGGCCCTGGTGTGCCCATTTGTTCTCTGGCTCTCTGTTATAAATAAATATTTTTAAAGTATTAATTAAAACCTAGAACAGTTGTTAAAGAAAATGAAAGCAAGCTTCTGGCAGCAAGACATTAGTAAAACTATAGCAGCCTACCTATAAGCAAGATTATGTATATTCAGCCATTTGGCTGGCCTTTTGTACTGAGAAGTGATTGAAATGCAAAACCTCTGTAACAGGAAGGTTTTTTGATAGGAACTTGTAAAGCTCATAAAATCTTTGTCCATGGAAAAAGTGTTTGTAAAAAGATATAAAAAGGAATGCTGTGAAATAAACCATGTCTTCAGTCCTGGCTAGAGGCCTTGCTTCAGCCCTGGACTGGGGTCCATGCTTTCACTCTTTAAAAAAAAAAAAAGAAAAAGAAAAAATAAAATGAAAGCATTAAACTTCAAAAAACAAAACAAAAAAAAAAAAAAAAAAAAAAAAGCCAGGCGTGGTGGCGCACGCCTTTAATCCCAGCACTCGGGAGGCAGAGGTAGGAGGATCACCATGAGTTCAAGGCCACCCTGAGACTCCATAGTGAATTCCAGGTCAGCCTGGGCTAGAATGAGACCCTACCTTGAAAAACAAAATACAAAAAACAAACAAACAAACAAAAAAACATCAACATGACAGGGATTAACTCATGCCTTTCAATACTAACTCTAAATATCCAAGGATTTAACTCCCCTGTCAAAAGACACAGATGAAGAGGCTGAATCAGAAAACAGGATATATCCTTTTGCTATCTTCAAGAAATCCATCTTATTGCCAAAGACATACACCACCTTCAGATGAAAGGATGAAAAAAGATATTTTAAGCAAACTGAAATAAGTAATGAGTGGATGTGGCTATAGTAACATTTGACAAAATAGACTTTAAGCCAGAAGTAGTCAGCAAAGATAAATAAGACCATTTCATACTCATCAAGGAAATAATTCACCAAGAAGATATTCCAATACTAAAGTTATATGCACTAAACACCAGTGAAATGAATTTTATAAAGCAAAATCTACAAGATATAAAGTCAGTCATAAATCCCAACACAATAATGGTACATGACTTTAATACCCCACTATTGACAATAGAAAAATCATATTAACAGAAAATAAAGAAACAATGAAGCTAAATGGAGCCACACATCAAATAGCCTTAAGAGACATGTACAGAACATTCCACTCTAACTCTACAGAATATATATTCTTATGAGCAGTTCATGGAACCATCTCTAAAATATTAATATTTTTATTTATGTGAGAGTGAATGACAGAGAGAAAGAGGCAGAGAGAGAGAGAGAGAATGGGAGCGCCAGGGCCTCCAGCCACTGCAACAAACTCCAGATGCGTGCGACACCTTGTGCATCTGGCTAACGTGGGTCCTGGGGAATCAAGCCTCGAACCAGGGTCCTTAGGCTTCATTGGCAAGTGCTTAACCGCTAAGCCATCTCTCCAGCCCAGAACTTTCTCTAAAATAGATCACATATTGTCACACAAAGCAAGTCTCCACAAATTCAGAAAAATTTAAATAGCTCCTTTTATTACATCCAACTACAAAATGCAATGAAGCTAGAAATCAACAAGGAAAAGAACAGAAAATATACCAACTCCTGGAGATCAAACAACACACTACTGAACAATGAATTAATCATTAAAGAAATCAAGAAGGAAATCAGAAAAAACCCTAGAACTAAATGCAAATGAAAACACAATATACCAAACCCTGTGGGGCACAATGAAGGCGGGCCTTTAGAGGGAAGTTTATAGCTATAAATGTCTGCTTACAAAAATAGAGATATCTCAAATAAATGTAACAGTTCATTTGAAGGATTTGGAAAAACAAGAACAATCCAGACCCAAAGTAGCAAATGGAAAGAAATAGTCATAATCAGGGAAGATATCAATGGATTAGAAATTTTAAAAATAAAGTCAGGTGTGGTGGCTCAAGACTTTAATCCCAGCACTCGGGTGACAGAGGTAGGAGTCACACTGTGAGTTCAAGGCCATTCTGGAACTACCAAGTGTGTTTAAGGTCAGCCTGGGCTAGACTGAGATCCTACCTCAAAAATAAATAAATAAACAAAGAGAAGAAGAAATAAAAAATAAATAGCTATAAAACCTGATGATATAAAGAGTTCTTTGAAAAGATAAAAAAGATAAAGTCCTATCAAAATAAGCAAAAAGATGGGCTGGAGAGATAGCTTAGCAATTAAGGCACTTGGCTGCAAAGCCTATGGACCCAGGTTCAATTCTCCAGAGCCCACATAAGCTAGGTGCACAAGATGGCACATGCATCTGGAGTTTGTAGTAGCTAGAGGTTCTGACATGCCCATTTTCTCTCTCCCTCCCTCCCTCCCTCCCTCCCTTCCTCCCTCCCTCCCCCCTCTCTCATAAATAAATAAACAAACCAAAAGAACCAGGCATGGTGGTACATGCCTTTAATCCCAGCACTCAGGGAGGCAGAGGTTAGAGGATTGCTGTGAGTTTAAGGCCACCCTGAAACTACATGGCGAATTCCAGGTCAGCCTGGGCTAGAGTGAGACTCTACCTCATAAAACCAAAATTAGGGCTGGAGAGATGGCTTCTCAGTTAAAGCATTTGTCTGCGAAGCCTAAGTACCTAGGTTCAATTCCCCAGTACCCACATACTCCAGATGCACATGGTAGCACATGAGTCTGGAATTTGTTTGCAGAGGCAGAAGGCCCTGGTGTGCCTATTCTATCTCTCTCATTCTCTCTCTCTCTCTCATAAATTAATAAATAATTTAAAAAATAAATAGGCAGGTATAGTGACACACACCTTTAATCCCAGTACTTGGGAGGCAGAAGTAGGAGGATTGCTGTGAGTTTAAGGCCAGCCTGGGACTACAGAGATTTCCATAACAGCCTGGGCAATAGTGAGACCCTACCTCAAAAAAAGAAAAATGGGGCTGGACAGATGGCTTAGTGGTTAAGGCACTTGCCTGCAAAGCCAAAGGACCCATGTTTGATTCCCCAGTGACCACATAAAGCCAGGTGCACACGGTGGCACATACTTCTAGAGTTTGTTTTCAGTGGCTAGAGGCCCTGACACACCCATTCTCTCTCTCTCTTTCTCTTAAATAAAGTATATTAAAATTTTTTTAAATAATAAATAATAAACCAAAAGACACAGAAGATTCTAATAAACAAGACTAGACAGGATAAAGGAGACTTACAACACATACAAATGAAACTGAGAGAACCATAAGGAAAATTTCCAAAGACCTCTATTCCTCTAAACCAGAGATTTGGAAGAAATGGATGAATTGACACATATAATCTACTAGAGTTAAACTCAAAAGTAATAAATAATTCAAACAGAGCATGTAATGAGATTGAAGAGGTAATTTAAAATCTCCCAACCAAAAAAGTAGTTCAGGCCCAGACAGATTCAGTGCTGAATTCTACCTGACCTTTACAGAATGAAACTACTGCTTCCCAAGTTATTTCAAAAAATTTAAAAGGAAGATATGTGCCCTAACTCCTTCTATGAAGCCAGCATTACACTAACTGCAAAACTAGACAAGACATAACAAAAAAAAAAAAACCAGAGAAATTTGGGGCTGGAGACATGGCTCAGTAGTTAAAGGCACTTGCTTGCAATGCCTGAGAACCCAGGTTTGATTCCCCAGGATCACGTAAATCCAGATGCACAGGCATCTGGAGTTCATCTGAAGTGGAAGGAGGCCCTGGAACACCTATACTCTTGCCCTTTCTCTGTCCCTCTCACTCAAATTAATAAATAAGAATCTTTAAAAAAAGAAAAGAAAAAGAAAATTGACTAGATGCAATGACACCTACCTTAATCCCAGAACTAGGAGGCTGAGATAAGAAGATCACTGTGTGTTTGAATCCAGCCTGGGCTACAAAGTGAGTTTTAGGTCAGTCTGGACTAGAGTGAAACTGCTTCAAAAGAAAGGAAAGGAGGGAGGGAAGGAGGAAGGGAGGAATGGATGGATGAAAGTATAGACCAATATCTCTGATGAACTTAGATGCAAAAATTGTCATAAAATTCTTACAAATCAAATTCAAGGGTACATTAAAAATATCATCCAGCCAGGCGTGGTGGCACACACCTTTAATCCCAGCACTCAGGAGGCAAAGGTAGAAGGATTGCAGTGAGTTTAAGGCCAGCCTGAGAATACAGAGTGAATTCCAGGTCAGTCTGAGCTAGAGAGACCCTGCCTTGAAAAAAAAATGTTATCCACCTTGGTCAAATAGGTTTCATTACAGGGATGTAGGGATTGTTCAGTATATGGAAATCAATAAATGCATTGCATAAATGGACTTAAGAAATCAAATGATCATCTCAATAGATACAGAAAAGGTCTATAACAAAATACAACATCCTTTCATAATAAAGAATAATGGAGAAATGAGAAACTAGGAATGGAGGGATCATATCTTAACATGATATACAACAAACCTAAAGCCAATATCATACTATATGGAGAAAAATGTGAAGCATTCCCACTGAGATCTGGAATGAAAAAGGGGTGTCCACTCTCACCAATGATAGTTAACATAGTACTATAAATCTTAGCTTGAGTGATAAGAGAAGCAAGTAAAAGGTAAACAAATTGGAAAGGAAAAAGTCAAACTATCTTTATATATAGATGATATGATTCTGTTTTTAGCAGACCTTAAAGACTCACCAAAAAACTCCTAGCAACAAAGAAGCAGGATATAAAATTAGTACACAAAAACCAGTAGCCTTCATATATACCAATGCCAAACATGCTGAGAAATAAATCAGGGAAACAGTCCCATTTAAAATAGTCACAAATTTTAATTTTAATTTTTTTAATTTATTTATTTGAGAGCAACAGACACAGAGAGAAAGACAGATAGAGGGAGAGAGAGAGAATGGGCACGCCAGGGCTTCCAGCCTCTGCAAACGAACTCCAGACGCGTGCGCCCCCTTGTGCATCTGGCTAACATGGGACCTGGGGAACCGAGCCTCGAACTGGGGTCCTTAGGCTTCACAGGCAAGCGCTTAACTGCTAAGCCATCTCTCCAGCCCAAATTTTAATTTTAAAAATTAAATTATAATTTTAACATATAGGGATATCTTAGACTATCCCCTACCAAGGAAGTGAAAGATCTCTACAATGAAAAGTTCCTGGTGGAAAAAAAAATGCTGTACTTAGCCTCAGAGACTATGCAACTGATTAAAATTTCAGTGTGGAGAGATTAGAATGTTGAAGTCCAGAGCCACATTATCTTGGTCTGTTGTTAGCCTCCTTAATAGCCATGTATTGCCCACCTTGGTGTCTGACCTCACATTCTTGTTACTGTCTAGTGATCAAGGAAATAAATTGAGGAAGACATGAGACGATGGAAAGTTCTCCCATGCTCATGGATTAGAAGAATTAATAACATCAAGAAAATGGACATCCTACCAAAAGCAACATATGGATTCAATGCAATTCCAATCAAAATTCCAGCACCATACTTCACAGAACTAGAAAAAAAATAACTTTAAAATTCACATGGAAGCACAAAAGGCCTCAGATAGCTAAAAGTGTCTTCTGCAAAAAAAGAATGCTGTTGGTGGTATCACCATACCTGATTTCAATGTATACCACAAAACCACAGTAAAAAAAAAAAAAAAAAAAAAAAAAAAAAGCATGGAAATGACACAACAGACACATAGATTTATGGTCCAGGTAGAATTTCAACTAGTTACAGCCACCTGGTTTTTGACAAAGAAGCTAAAAACACACAATGGAGAAGATAGTACTTTCACCAAATAGTGCTGGGACAACTGGATAGTTACATGGAGAAGAATGAGCCTAGATCCTTTTCTCTCACCCTGCCCCAAAATAAATGTCAAATAGATCAAAGATCTCAATATAAGACCTGAATCTCTGAAATGTCTAGAGGAAAAAGTAGGGTGAACATTCTGCTATGTAGGCATGCTTTCTGGATAGTACTCGAGTAGCCCAAGGAATAACACAAACACTGCATTCGTAGAAGTAACCTCATGAGACTGCACTAATGTCAGCCTACGGAATGGGAGAAAATCTTTGCCAGCTATACACCTATCTAGAATATAAAAAGAACTCAAAAAACCAAGCACTAAAAAATTTAATCAACCCACTCAAAAAATGAAGCAAGGAACTGATCAGAGAGTTCTCAAAGGAAGAAATACAAACAGCCAATAAACATCTAAAAAAAAATTCAACATCATTAGCAAGCCATCAGGGAAACGAAAATTAAAACGACTTTGAGATTCCATCTCACTCCAGTCAGAATGGCTATCAACAAAAATATCAAATGACAATAAATGCTGGTGAGTATGTGGGGAAAGAAGGACCCTTAGTCATTGTTAGTGGGAGAGTATAGGCACTATGGAAAATACTATGGGGGTTTCTCAAAAATATAAAAATAGATTTACCACATGACCCAATAATACCACTCCTAAAGACTCCACTCTTCACTACAGAGATACTTACTTACCCAGCCGGGTGTGTTGCTGTCTGTTCACAATAGCTAGGAAACGGAATCCGCCTAGATGCCCATCAACTGATGGGTAGACAATGAAGATGCAATACACATACACAATGGAGCTCCATTCAAAGATAATGAAATTCACAGGAAAATGGATGAGTCTGTGAAGAATTATACTAAGTGAGGCAACCCAGACTCAAAAAGACAAAGACCACATCTCTCATATGCCAATCCCAGCTTGGAACAGTTTGATTTGTTTGTAAGTTGGACTGTAAGTAGTCGTGGTCAGAAATCTACAAGAGGGGTTGGAGAGATGGCTTAGCAGTCAAGGGACTTGCCTGCAAAGCCTAAGAGCTCATGTTCAAATCTCTAGACCCTACAAAGACAGACACCCAGTGACACAAGTGCGCACTATCATCACACATGCACGCAGGGTGTGCACGCGTCTGGAGTTTGTTCACGGCAGGCTGAAGGTCCGGGCACACCCATTCTCTCTCTCTCTTTTTCTGTCTCTCTCTCTTTCTCTCTCAAAAATACAAATGAGAAAAGGAATCTACAGCAAGGCTGGGAGAGAGGAGAAGGGTGCAGGGATCAGGGAAGGGGGTAGCAGACAGGCAGGTGGAGGGCAGAATGCAGGGGTGGAAAGAGCTGGTGGTGGCAGGAGGGAAGGAGGCGAAGGCGGAGGGATACACAAAACCAAAGATGGTATAAATAAGCATTAAAGAAATCTATTTCTTCACTAGCTAATTAAAAGATTTTTTTTTTTTATGAAAGAGGGCTGGCGAGATGACTTACCAGTTAAGACACTTGTTACAAATCTAAAGGATTCCCCAGAGCCCATGTAAGCCAGATGCACAAGGTGGCACATGCATCTAGAGTTCATTTTCAGTGGCTGAAGGCCCATTCTCTCCCTCTGTCTTGCAGCCTCTTTTCTCTCTCTCTCTCTCAAACAAGTAAATAAATAAAAAATAAAGAGAGTTTGGGGGACATACCCTGCTGGAGTGGAGAGAGTTTTAGTCTGAAGCCACAGGTTGCTGCAGGTAAATCCCAGGGCTGGAGAACCCCACCCCCACCCCCGCCACAGTGAACTGTTGGTCAGGGAGACCTGTGAAGCCCCTAAAACAATACAGGCCATAGTAAAAGTGCTTCATTACACACCATAACTAGAATGATAAGGCTCTGTTGCTAAAGACAGCATAGGCTTTGGACACAAAACATTGAGAAATCAAGCTGGATCTGAGGTGGAAGCCATCTCCCAGCTGGCTAGCTTTCATGATGCTGGAAAGCACTGTGTGAGCTGCTAGACCAGAAAAGCCATCTACAGTCTGAATAAGCAGTGGATCCTACAAGCTACAAAATCACCCAGCTAGATAAGATGTACCCATGGGTTCAATAGTGGCACATAAATTATAGGGGTCATCACCTGCTTTCTGATTGGATATGAGGTGTGCTCAGTAAGAGTGAATATATGTCTGGTGCTGAGAATCAAGTCAAAATTATTGCTTCAATGAAAGGTCATAGACCCTGGGGGGAAGATTCCACTGTTCCTTTGCTAAATGGAGACATTGTGCCCATCAGAAAGACTTCTAAATGTATATGTTTATGTCCTTTGATTAATGATTAATCATTTTTTGGTTAGAGAACCTGCTTTTACAGAGGTGGTGAATACTGGGAGACCTGTGACTCATCAAAATACAAAATGACAGCACTAGATGAGTCATCTCTGTCACACACACTCACCAGGATCAAGAGACATTGTAGAGGGAGCGGAGGGATGAATATGAGCGCTGCTCGCACTGCTGGAGAACCTTCTCTATGGAGACGGCAGTGGACACTGAGGAGACTCCAAACTCATCCACGTGGAAAATGAGAGGCTGCCGAGAGCTCAGCACTAAATGAAGTTTCTATCACACCCTCCAAAGGTCAGAGAACATTGGGGAAGAAGGGGACAGAAAGAATGTAAAAGCCACAGGATGGGAAGGAATACTTTTGGGCCCTGTCTTTCCAACATGAACTGACTGGTGGTGCATTCATGGCTCCACCGTGGTTAAAAATAACCCCACAAGACCTTCATTGTTCTGAACCCATCAACGTTTTGACATGGCTTATAGAAGAGGACCAAAGGAAGGAGGCAATAGAACAGAGGAAGGACCACACTGAAAGGGGAGAGAGGCTCTTCAATGGATTGGGGTTCCGGGAGAAGGAACAGAAGATGGGAGCATAATCAAATTACAATATTTTCATATATTAAAATTCTAAATTGTACCAAAAAAAAAAGGAGTTCAGAAGGTCACAGCCTCCAAGCCCAGCTTTCTTTCCCCTGGAAGCAGGAACGGCAAGCTGGAGTCCTCTCCGTCTGTTTGGGCAGCTGTAATAAAATATTATAGATTGGGTGGCTTGTAGACACTGGGGATGTGTTCCTCATGATTCTGGTGGCTGGAAAAACAGTGGTGAATTCAGTGCCTAGTGAGGGTATTTTCTTGTCACACTGCGACACCGTGGAACAGGCGGGTGAGCTCTCTGAGCCTCTTCTGTATGAACGCTATCCTCCTCCAGTTCAGAATCATCTCCCTGAGGCCACACCTCCTAAGACCATCACCTTGAGCGTTGATTTTCAAAACATGACTATAGCCAGCTACCTGGAAAGCATGGGGCAGGCTGGCCAATCAAGCACTGGATACCCCGCAGGTCCCCCCGAACTCTCCCCTCTGAGTTCTTGTCCAAGGCAGCGGAGAGAGGGCCACGTTTTTGTGTTTGGAGTGTCTTAGCGAGGCGTGGGAGAACACGGTCCCTGGCCCAGTGGAAAGGAACAGCAGCAGCCTGAGCCAGGGCAGCGTGCAGACGTGGTACTGTTTGCTGTTGTCAAAGCAAATCACACAGCTCTCAACTCAAAGAGGTCATTTATTCTGGATCCAAACATAAGTGACCATGGCCCAGAGACGCAGACTCAGGTTATCTTAAATTCTATGTTCTAACACAGTAACAGGATTTTATAGCTGTAGAATAAAAGGGTCATAAACAAGGCACTTTTCAAACACATTGCTGGAAACATCAGATAGATAGGTTACACAAAAGTGGGGAAATCTTTGCTATAAGCTTCAAATGTTACCTGATGACATTCTTAGCCTTTGGGTTAAGGGGAAGCAGGTGGTCTATTAATACATTCCCAGAAAATTTCCTTGATCACTAGACCAGAACAAGAATGTTAGGTAAGACACCAAGGTGGGCAATACATGGCTATTAAGGAGGCTAAAGACATCCCAAAATAATGTGGCTCTGGACTTCAGCATTCTAATATCTCCACATTGAAATTTTAATCAGTTGCATAGTCTCTCAAGCAAAGTACAGCATTTTTTTTCCAGGAACTTCAGTTAGACCTTCTGTGAGTGGGCCCAGCACCCCTCGCTGGCTGTGCTCCTCCTGTGAATGAAAGGGTTCATTATGGTTGGCATAGCTGTTTATTTTGAGTTTCATCCCATCCTGTATTTACATGGCACCTCCTGGAGAAGACCTGCTCTTAGCCTGTTCTGGCTGTGTGCTGGGCAGCAGACACTGGGCAGAAGTGAAAAAGTTTTCTTTGCTCTCCCTCTGTCCTTTCCTCAAGTCACAAAGTTTTAAGAGACTCTTGATGTCACAGAGGAAGAAATCGAAGCAAGGAGGCAAGGAGTGTGTGCTGGTTAATTTTCATCGTCAGCTGGACTGGATTTAGAATCACCTAGGACAGATGCCCCTGTCCTAGAATGGGGGTGGCATCATCCTAGGAGCCTCTGAATAAAAGGGGGGAGGAAAAAGCCAGGCGAGGGCCAGCATGTCCTTTTCTGTTTCTTGTTCCCGAGATAAAAGCTGAGACGTTCCAGCTGCAGGTCCTGTTACCATGGAGGCTCTTGTCACCATGACTCCATAATGGACTATTTCTCCTCAAACCATGAACCAAAAACATCCCTTCTTTCCTTAAGTGGCTTCTTGTCAGCTATTTTCTCACAACAACGAGAACAGTCACTAAGACTGCATGACAGAGTGGCTTGCCCAAGGTACACAGATTTGGGTGTCGAGAATCTCTTCTTCCCTTTTAGGGACACTTTGCTGCTTGGGTTGAATCATACAACTTCAGGAATTTTATTTAAGGGAACAAAACCTTTGAGTTTTGTTTGTTTTGATTACTCAATTACTTTTCTTGTATTTTTTCAGTGACTTTTCAAATGTTTCTAAATTTCACCTGGCATTTTTGCTTTTGCTGTTTCTGTTTGCTGATTTCCGCCTGCGACCTTTGCCCCGCGGTTGCCTCCCTGGAATGCCTGGGTGGCTGGTCTGCATTAACTTTGCAGCCTGGCTGCCCCTCCTCCCCCTGTGCCCCGACCTGCAGTATGCAAAGCACCTGCCCCACAGCCCAGAGCCTGTCAAGGCTGTCCAAAAGCAGATGGCTGGCTACATTTAGGGTTCTGAAACTCATTTCTGGGGCTGGACAGATTGCTTAGTGGTTAAGGCACTTGTCTGCAAAACCAAAGGCCCTAGGACCCATGCAAGCCAGATGCACAAGGTGGCATGTGCATTTGAGGTTCAGTTGCAGTGGCTGGAGGCACTCGTTCTCTCTCTCCTCTCCCTCTCTCTCAAATAAATAAATATGAAGCATAAAAAATCATCTCTAGCCAAATACAATTGGCCTGTTCGCTACTTTGTCTCTTCAGTCTGCTCTCTGTTTAGTTTAATATTTGGGAATACTGCGGGATCTGGATTGAAGAAAGTCAAAGCATATAAGTAAGATAGTTTTAGGAGCTAGGGACGTGGCTCCATTGGCAGAGTATTTGCCTAGCAGGCATGGAACCCTGGATTTGATCTCAGGTGCCCCATAAAACCAGTTGTAGTGGCTCATGGCTGGTAATCCCAGCACTCCAAAGGGGGAGGCAGGAGGATTAGAAGTTCAAAGTCATCCTTGGCTACATAGCAAGTTTGAGGCCAAGCCTAGGCTACATGAGCTACTCTTTCAAATAAATAGCTATAAAGGTTTTTGGAGGATCCCTTATATCCTCTGGAATCAGTGCTCTGAGTATACTCTCAGCCTGAGTAATGATGGAATGCAAAGCCAGAGGGGAAAAGAAGCTGCTTGATGTAAATGGGTGTGTGTGTGAGTATGTTAAAGTATATATTATAAAAATAATACATATATTCTTATATTTATTCACTCATTATATAGCCCAGACTGGGACTACATGTTTCCTCCACCATACTTGGCTAAGTGAGGAAGATTTGTTGTAGAATTGTGTTGAAGACTTGGTCAAAAGCAGCATCCAGTATTATTTTGCAGGGTCTTCTGGGTCCCCCATGGTTCCCCACACCATGCTTCGGGGCTCATCAGTTTTTCCTTATCCATCTGCAGCCCAATCCGGCTTTCAGCTCATTCACAGAACCATGTCTGTCTGTGGCAATAAATGTCATCAGCCCCCATGAAGCATTGCCAAAGGGCCCCAGGAACAAGGTCCAGTATGTCAGCCTGGCCTAGCACAACGGGCAGGAGCGCAGGGCTCATTCAGCGGGAGAGTGGTGACTTCATCCAATCCATTCATTACACAAATAGTTATCAAGTGCTAACTCCAGACCTGGCCTTTTGCCAGGCCCTACATTACGCTCTAACATTATATCTGGAGCATTTGCCAACAGGCCATGCAGTCCTCTGTAGAACATTGAAGATACTGTCTGTTTGTGTAATGCTGTCAGGACAGCCCCAGGAAGCTGCTCCCCTTACTCTGGAGAACTGCTTCTATTTCTTACGATGAAAGCCTGTGGGGAAGATTTCACTGTGCCATAATTAAAGACCAAGCATCAGTGAATATCTGCCAGAGGGAGAAAGACTGTGAGAATCCACATGGAAGTTCAAGCGCCTCTGGAGGGGCAGAGTGGTGGATAGCACTTGAAGTGAGACCTGCCTGGGCCAAACCTCACCCCTACATGCTACAAATGTGGACTTGAACTCTCCTTTGTAGTCACCTGGATCTTCATTTTTGTAGTAACAATACAAGCATTGATCATAGTTGTTACGACATTTCTAACTAGAAAGGTCCTGGCACATTGCTTGGCATACAGTAGGTGCTCAGCTAAGGGGACATTGCTTACGTTGACTATGGCCCTTCCTGTAGGGCCAATTTAGGAGGGAGCCAGCATAAGCTGAGCACCTACCATGCCAGTCCTTCTGCGGAGCACCTCACACGTTCTCATTTAGCCAAGTCTCATTACTGTTACCATTTTACAGATTGGAAAACTGAAATTTAAAGTGCTTCAGTGTGTAAACATCAAACAAAAGGCTCCACTTTGTTTTTTGAGATGGGAATCTATCTGTTCTGCCCAGCCTGGTTTCAAACTCCCAGGCTCAAGTGAGCCTCCTGTCTCGGCCTCCCAAGTAGACGGGGCAATAGGTACATTTCACCATACTCAACCCAAACTGAAGTTTTGAATAAATGTTAAACAGAGAAGGAAAACTGGATACAAGCCTAAGGGAACACTGCAGTAACTGTAACTTTTCTGTAAGCTTAAAATGATCTCTAATTAAATAAATGTGTAATAATTTGGAATTTCATCTCATGAGTCATCGCTTCATCTCAGTTGTGATAAATTGTTTGCAAGAATTTTTTCCATTTTAGTTTTTCCAAACTTATTGGTATGAAATAGTATTATCCCCCCCCCCCATTTTTCTTTTTTCCTTTGAGGAGTGCAGGAAAGCAGTCCCCCACTACCAAAAATTATGCAGTCAAGTTTCCCACATTTGGGGAACTCATAGGGGTCAGCTCATCTGGAGTGCAATGGATAAGCGCTGCCCTGGAAAACCACCTTCCTGATCATGGGATCTTGCCTGCCTGGTAAGCCTCTTTCTGAGACAGCATCTCACTCTGTAGACCAGGTTGTCCTGAACTCACTGTGTAAACCAGGCTGGACTGGAACTCCTAGTAATTCATCTGCCTCAGCCTCCTGAGTCTATCTCTTAATGCTTATAGGGTCAGTAGAGACAGCCCCTACTTCATTCCTGGTATCACTCCTTTATACACTCCTTAATCATCGCAGCTAGGCTGCCCCCCGCTGGTAGGGCCAGGTAGTGCCAAGGGAAGGACCAGGCCTGCTGGTTCCTCCCTAGGGTTGAGGGGATGGTGAGCTTCGGTGACCCAGAAACCTCTCCTGGCCACGGAGAAAAACCACACTGAGTGGGTAGTCTTTTCCAACCAGGAACTCAACTTTATTGTTACAGGCGGTGTTTATATAATGTTGAGAACAAAGGCGGGGACTTTAGGGTGGGGTGAGATGTAAAGGCCAATAGCATACCGACCTCTGAGATGATTGCGCATGAGCGGGACTCTAACTTTCTGGGCGGAAGTGGTGGCCAGAGGCCATTTGGTCCCCTGCTGACTCATAGCTGGGCAGGCAGTTCGGCTCAGGAAGTTCCACTAGACCTCACGTCACGGCCTCTCAAGGCCCAACACTAGGCTAGACAGAAATCAATCTTTTCAAAGAGTTGGCATGTGGCTCTGTTAATTTTCTCTATTGTTTGTTTGCTGTTTGATTTGTTTCTTCTCACACCTGTACTTGTTTCAGTAGCACCTGGGATTTGCTTCTGTCTGGCGTGGTGGGACATACAGACATGAAGTAACCGTGAAGGCAGAGGTTTTGCCTGTGCTCTGCCTCCTAGGAGCAGGATGCAGAGCATCCATACCCTACTGGGCCACAAGGGGGAGTGCCGAGAGCCGATGAGCAGACAGGAGCTGCGGCAAGAGTCTCTGACTTGCAGAAACGGGCCAAGCAAGGCAAGCAAGCTAAGTTGGCTTCCCATAGGGTGATTGCATAGTTTGGGTGGAATCTGGGTTGGGGAAGTGGTCCCCAGTTATCTGGATCTTGTGATTTGGCAGCTGGATAAAGCAAGCAGGTGCCCCATAAAAGGAGGTGTCTGCAGTATCAGGTAGGCCGCCTGTAGCAGAGTGGGGAGATCTCTGCCACAGGTTTCATAAACTATCTGATGACACCTCGGCATTTGAGTTGGTGGAAGTTGGTGCTGAGTTAATATATTCCAAAGTTCTTCGCTTATGGAGGAAAAGCTATTGAGTCAGATACGGAGATGGGTAATAAGTGACTATTAATGTGAGGAAAGATAGCCCGAGAGAATCTTGGCTCTGGATCTGCAACATGCCAACTGTCTATCATCATCAATTTCTGGTTTGGTTTTGTTTTTTCGGGGTACGGTCTCACTCTGGCCCAGGCTGACCTGGAATTCACTCAGGGTGTCCGCGAACTCACGATGATCCTTCGACCTCTGCCTCCCGAGTGCTGGGATTAAAGGCGTGCGCCACCATGCCGGGCACTCATCATCAATTTCCAGTCAGTCAGCATTGTAGAATCTTCAACATAGGCATCACTTACTTTTTTTCTGGGAACTTCAGCTTACCTAACTTAATTTCAGATATGCCACTTTAAACAATGTTTTGTTTATTTTTATTTATTTATTTGAGAGTGCAAGATGGAAAGAGGCAGATAGAGAGAGAAAATGGGTGCTCCAGGGCCACTGCGAACGAACTCTAGACGCATGCGCCCCCTTGTGTGTCTGGCTAACATGGGTCTGGAGAATCGAGCCTCGAACTGGGATCCTTAGGCTTCACAGGCAAGCTCTTATCCGCTCAGCCATCTCTCCAGCCCAAGATGGGCCACTTTTGCACTGCTGGAATAAATCCTACTTGGTTTTGGTATATAAAGCTTGGGGGATTATGATCATGGTTTATTATTGTCTATACTTATGGAAGTTGCCAATAAAAAGTTAAACCTTAGGGACTAAACACACACACACACACACACACACATACACACACACACACCTGTGTCTTCCTGTCCCTCTCGCTCTCAAATAAATTATTTATTTATTTAAGAGTGACAGACAGGGCTGGAGAGATGGGTGAGCAGTTAAGTGCTTGTCTGTGAAGCCTCAAGGCTTGATTCCCCAGGACCCACGTTAGTCAGATGCACAAGGGGCACATGCATCTGGAATTCGTTTGCAGTGGCTGGAAACCCTGGCACGCCAATTCTCTCTCTCTCTCTCTCTCTCTCTCTCTCTCTCTCTGCCTCCTTCTCTCTGTCTGTCTCTCTCAAATAAATAAATAAAAATAAACAACAACAAAAAATTTATAAAAAAGAGTGCCAGACAGAGAGGAAGAGGCAGATAGAGAGAATGGGCACACCAGGCCCTCCAGTCACTGCAAATGAACTCCAGAGACATGCGCCCCCTTGTGCATCTGGGTTATGTGGGTCCTGGGGAATCGAGCCTCGAACCAGGGTCCTTAGGCTTCATAGGCAAGCACTTAACTGCTCAGCTATCTCTCCAGCCTCTCAAATAAATAAATATTTTTTTTAAAGTTAAACCTTGCTGGGCGTGGTGGCACATGCCTTTATCCCAGCACTCGGGAGGCAGAGTTAAGAGGATCGCCATGAGTTCAAGGCCACCCTGAGGCTACATAGTGAATTCCAGGTCAGCCTGGACTAGAGTGAAACTCTACTTTGAAAAAAAAAAGTTAAACCTCTTACATGTCATCGTGCTTGGCTTTGGCTTGCTGCTATGCTGCTGAGAATATTTGTTTCCATACTCAGGGAAAACATCAGTCTGTTGTATTGTCTTTTTGTTTTTAAGAGAAAATGAGAAAGAGGCAGATAGATAGAATGGGCCCACTAGGGCCTGCAGCCACTGCAAACGAACTCTAGGCGTATGAGCCACTTTGTGCATCTGGCTTTACATGGGTACTGGGAATCGAACCTGGGTCCTTAGGCTTTGTAGGCAAGTGCCTTAACCACTAAGCCACCTCTCTAACCATTTTACTAGTTTGGCATCAGTCATACTGATGTCACAAAATGTGCTGGGCTCCCCCTTCTATGTTTTGGTTGAGTTTGTGAAGAATTAATTTTTCTTTAAGTGTGTGATAGAGTTTAGTAGTGAAGTCTTCCTACTGGGCCTGACCTTTCTTTGTGAAGTTTTTTGTTCGTTTGTTTGTCTGGTTGGTTGCTGTTTTTGAGGCATGGCTCACTCTAGCCTAGCTGACATGAAATTAACTCACTCTGTAGTCAAGGCAACCAACCTTCCAAGACATGAGCCATCACACCTGGCTTGTGAAATTAAATAAGTAGGGCTGGAGATAGGACTTAGTGGTTAAGGTGCTTACCTGTGAAGCCTAAGGACCCACGTTTGACTCCCTAGATCCCATGTAAGCCAGCTGCATAAAGTGACACACGCTCAAGGTCACACATGCACACAAGGTGGCACACATGTCCGGAGTCCAATTGCAATGGCTGGAGGCCCTGGCATGCTAATTCTCTCTCTCTCTCTCTTTCATAAAATAAATAAATAAATAATTGACTTTTATCACTAGTTTGGGTCTATTGGGGTCATTTTCTTGAAACAGTTCCAATTATTATTTCATTCCCATTTTTAAAAATTTTTTTTGTTCATTTTTATTTATTTATTTGAGAGTGACAGAGAGAGAAAGAGGCAGATAGAGAGAGAAAGAGAGAATGGGTGCACTATGGCTTCCAGCCACAGCAAACGAACTCCAGGCGTATGTGCCCCCTTGTGCATCTGGCTAACGTGGGTCCTGGAGACTCGAGCCTCGAACCAGGGTACTTAGGCTTCACAGGCAAGTGGTTAACTGCTAAACCATCTCTACAGCCCCCATTCCCATTTTTTAAAAACATTTTTATCTGAGAAACGGGGTGGAGGGATGGGCACACAAGGGCCTCTGGCCACAGCAAACAAACTCCAGACTCATGTGCCACGTTGGGCATATAGTTTACATGGGTACTGTGGAGAATCAAACCCAGGCCTTCAGGCTTTGCAAGCAAGCATCTTAAATCACTGACCCATCTTCCCAGTCCCCATTCCCATTTCTGTTTTCTCTTTTTTTGCTCTGCCATTCTTGTGTTCGATCCAATAAGCAATAAGAAAGTAACCAATACATATAATAAACCCGATTAACAGATCTCAAACATCCTTACCCTTTCTTGTTCCACCGATATTTGCCACGTGAAACAAGTAAGGGCACGAGCTGTCCTGCAGCCCCGAGCCTCAAGCCGGGTACCAGGGTACTGAAGAGATCACAGGAACATTTCAACTTGAGAAGTAAATTCACAACTTCATGTTAAATTGATTGCCTAATCTTCATCTTTATAGTTACCAATTCCATAATAGCGTGTCCCTGAGGCACTGCGTTGGAAACTGACATCATGCTTTCGTACTTCTTAGAGTCTAGTTTAAGAAATGGTTATAAGATAACTGTGTTAGCTACTTTTCTCCTTGCTATGACAAAATATCTGACAGAAGCAATTTAAAGAAGAGTTTATTTTGGCTTACATTGTAGAAAACACAGTTCCTGATGGCAGGGAAGGAAGGTGGCAGGAACATGAAGCTTCTCTGATCACATTGTATTTGCAGTCAGAAACCTGAGATTAGGGTGACATCCTTTCCCCACAGTCCAGGACTCCTGCCCATGGAGTGACACTGCCCACATGTAGGGTGAGTCTTCCCACCTCAGCTAACCTAGAAAACCACTCACAGGTATCCCAGAGATCTGTTCTCATGGTGATTCTAAATCCTCCTAAGTTGACAACTGAGACGAACCATCACAGTAATACTGGAACAGTTAACTCCAATGGTGGGAAAAAAAACATTTTTGTCTCCTAAGTCCAATATTTGGTCTTTTGTGGGAAAATTTTAGTTTCCTTTTTTACTTATACCAGTTTCTGATGAAACTGGCCAATTTAGGTAGTATGATGCAATAATACTACAATTCAGATTCTTTCCTTTCCCCAGAGTTTGCTATAGTAGTTTAGTTCCTTCTCTGAACTAATTCTGTAGTGTATATTTTTTGTAACATGTGGTCACTGAGTTCTCTAGTTATCTAGTGGCCAGTCAATTATTAAACAGAGGTATATTTAAATTCTTGGAAACAGTCAATCTTCCAGTCTTTGTCAAAGTGGCTTGTGTATATGGCGGGGCACAGCTTAACTGCACACCCAGACAATTTACAACTGTGCTGCAGCCTCCCTCCTGCTTGGGGTCTTTGCCAGCACGCACAAACCTCAATGCATGCACCTGAGCTGTGAGAGACACAGAAATACACTGTAGATTTTCAGAGTCTCAGTGGTCATCGCATTCTTCATCTCTTCCTTCTAAGGCCCATAGGCCAGTCTGTTGTTTGCTTTGCAGAGCCTCTGGTTCTTAAAAGCATGTGCTTGCCAGTCTTTTTTACAGGCACCACCTGGAATGAGGTTAACAGTGGGAAGGCAGAGCCAGGTCAAATATGGATAAAGCCTTCAGTGTATCTTCTAGGAAATCAGCAGGCAGGGCAAATGCAGACTGAGAATCTCTAACTTCAAACCCTGAAAGCCAAAAATCCAGTTTTCTGAGTGCCAAGGTAACACCCCAAGAAGGAAATTCCACACTTGAACTTTGTGACAGGCTGAAGTCAACATGTTAAGAACACTAAAAACATTGTAAAGAATTGGTTTTGGGCTGTGTGTATAGGTACATAACAAACATTAAGGAACAGCTGGCTTTAGACCTGGAACCTGTCCCTGAAATATTCCAATTCTTTCAAACCCGAAATCTGAAACACTTCTGATCCCTAGCAATTTGGATAAGGGATATTCATCATGTGAAATAATCAGGGTTCTCTAGAGGAACAGAACTGCTAGAATTTTTTTTTAAATTTTTATTTATTTGACAGAGAGAAAGGGAGAGACAGAGAGACACAGAAAGAATTAGTGTGAATGGGCATGCAAGGACCTCCAGCCACTGCAAAGGAACGCCAGATGCATGCACCCCTTGTGCATCTGACTTATGTGGGTCCTGGAGAATGTAACTGAGATCCTTTGACTTTACAGGCAAATGCCTTAACCACTAGGCAATCTCTCTAGCCCTAGAATGAATTATTTTTAAAAAGGAATTTATTGGAGTAGCTTGCGGTAGTCCAATAGCAGTTGTAGGCCTAAGAATCAATGAACCTGGTAGCTGCTCAGTCCACATGGCCAGATGCCTCAGTAGTCCTGATCTGGCACTGAAGGCCTGGAGGCTTTCTGAGGAGCTGCTGAGGTTTGATCTATGCGGGTCTTCAGTTGACACTGGTCTTCAGCCCGCACTGGTCTTCCGTGAGCAGCTCTGGCAGCCAAGTGGGAAGAAGGAAGAGATCCTTTTCACCCAGAGCTCCCTTATATGAAGTCCCCCTCTGAGAGGGACTGCCTGTTCTGGAGGAAGGGGTCACTCTGGGGGAAGTACTTCCTCCTTCAGTTAATCCTTCCTGGAAGCAACCTCGGAGACCCACCCGAAAGGGATTTCTGTGGATTACTAAACAGATCAAGTTGACATCACCTTAACTATCAAAAGTCCACTCCTTGTTAACTTGACACCAAAACATATCTCCTTAATGAAAATAGTAACAAGCTCATAATTCTGCCTAACATGGTATAACTATCCCACATATAACTGGAACCACAAAATCTTCCTCCCAACACAAAGCAAGATTCCTTGAGGAATGCTTAGTCTCTAATATAATAGGTCTAATGTAAATTCAATAGTTAGCTAGTAATACAAACTTAATATTGGTGTAGATATGTACAAACACTCTTTATCAAGGTAGGACAGAAACATGGCAATTAAATCCTCGTTTCTGTAACTGATCACGTGGCCTTAGCTGGTATTTGTAACTACCTTCTACTATCCATTCTGCATTTCCTCCACCTTCAGCAAGCACCTCAGCCGGGCTTGGTTCTTTATGTGGAGGGGTGACCCATACCTTCATTCCTGAAGGATCTGGGCCACTTATTACACTACTTCTATTGGGTTGTTGCAGTCGTCCATTGACTTTGATAATGGCATGGGTAAGAGACACCCTAAAGGATCTCCTGCACTCCAGGCATACTCTTCCTTACCTCCATTGTGGAGGAGCAGCTCAATTTTCCCCTGGTAGTCTGGATCAATCACCTTTGCTGTCACTGTAACTCCTTTCTCAACCTGTTCACTCAAGGACATTAGGAGCCCAAAGTGGCCAGGGGAGAGTCTTAGCTTCCAGTTCAATGGAATGTTCTTCATGTCTCCTGGCAAAAGCACTCCCCCCTCTGGAACCAAGACTTTGTAGGCCAGCAGAGTGTAAGGTTGTGGGAACAGGAAGCAAAAATTTAGCTAATGGGTCACTTGGGGTGATGGCAAGTGGGACCATTCCCATTTCCACCCCCTGATTCCTGGACCCGTGAATCCGGGCTATAGGAGAAACAGTACCATATATGGGACGCTGATTCAGAGCATATACAGCCTGCTGGAGGACACTCCCCCAGCCCTCCAAGCTGTTGCCACCTAGTTGGCGCTGTAGCTGTTTCTTCAAAAGGCCATTCCACTGTTCTATCAAGCCAGCTGCTTTAGGATGGTGGGGCACATGTTATGACCAGTGAATTCCATGATCATGAGTCCACTGCCGAACTTCCTTGGTGGTGAAGTAAGTTCCTTGGTCAGAAGCAATGCTGTGTGGAATGCCAGGATGGTGAATAAGGCATTCTGTAAGCCCACGGATGGTAGTTTTGGCAGAAGCACTACGTGCAGGAAAGGCAAATGCATACCCAGATTAAGTGTCTATTCCAGTAAGGACAAAACGCTGCCCTTTCCATGATGGAAGTGGTCCAATGTAGTCAACCTGCCACCAGGTTGCTGGCTGGTCACCCCGAGGAATGCTACCATATTGGGGACTCAGAGTTGATCTCTGCTGCTGGGAAATTTGGCACCCAGCAGTAGCTGTAGCCAGATCAGCCTTAGTGGAAGTCCATGTTGTTGGGCCCATACATAGCCTGCATCCCTGCCACCATGGCCACTTTGTTCATGGGCCCGCTGGGCAATGACAGGGGTGGCTGAGGAAAGAGATTGACCACTATCCACAGAACGGGTCAGCTTATCTACTTGATTATTAAAGTCATCCTCCAATGAGGTCACCGTCTGATGAGCATTAACATGGGACACAAGTATCTTTATATCCTTTACCCATTCAGAGAGTTCTATCCACATACACCTTCCCGAAATGTCCTTCTCACCAATTTTCCAACTGTACTTCTTCCAAGTCCCAGACCATCCAGCCAAACCGTTGGCCACAGCGCATGAATCAGTGTATAACCGCACATCTGGCCATTTTTCCTTCCAAGCAAAATGCCCAAAGTTCTGCTATTTTGCAAGGTTTCTGTTGAACTGGGGATCAGAGTTCAAGGCCAGAACAAGTTTATACACCACATGCTTTCTGTTCTTACTGAGATTCTGCAATGTTCCTATAAAACTGGTTAATTTCCAAAATTTTTAAAAAATTAAAAATTTTTACTTTTTTTTTTTAAGGTAGGGTCTCACTTTAGCCCAGGGTGACCTGGAATTCACTATGTTGTCTCAGGGTGGCCTTGAACTCATGGCAAGCCTCCTGCCTCTGCCTCCTGAGTGCTGGGATTAAAGAAATGCACCACCAGGCTTCTACCTTTATTTATTTGTTTGTTTATTTATTTTTGATTTTTTTCAAGGCAGTGTCTCACTCTAGCTCAGGCTGACCTGGAATTCACTATGTAATCTCAGGGCGGCCTTAAACTTACAGTGATCTTTCTACTTCTGCCTCCCAAGTGCTGTGACTAAAAGGCATGCGCCACCATGCCCAGCTTCTCTACCTAATTTTTTAAATGTATTTTATTTTTACTTATGTATTTATTTGACAGAGAAAGAGGGAGAGTGAGAGAATGGGTGCACCAGGGCCTCCAGCCACTACAAACAAACTCAAGACACGTGCACCCCCTTGTGTATCTGGATAACGTGGGTCCTGGGAAATCAAAGGCAATGATAAAAAGCCGCTGGTAGAAGAGAAAAAAAAATTAACTGCATATGAATTCAGCCTCACGGCAACCTAAAACTTTGGCTAAAATGCCAATATACTTTTAAGGGGAGTTTTCCCTGGATAACTTCCTTTTTAGCATGAGAAAACCAACCTTAGAATGTGTATAAGCTTCTTGTGAAGTTAGCCTCAACTGAGTGCTTGTGACACCTGACTGTCACCAGTGAGTCCTCATGACACCTGTCACCAGTGAGTCTACCTGTCACCTGACAGTCGCCAGTGAATCCTCGGCACACCCAGCAGTCACCAGTGAGTCCTCCTGACACCCAACAGTCACCACTGCACCTTCCACAGACCTTGGCCACCTTTTGGAGGCCTGAGCTGCAAGTCCTTTAAATGCATTTCCCTGACTTTCTTTTTTTATTTTATTTTATTTAATTTATTTATTTGAGAGCGACAGACACAGAGAGACAGATAGAGGGAGAGAGAGAGAATGGGCGCGCCAGGGCTTCCAGCTTCTGCAAACGAACTCCAGACGCGTGCGCCCCCTTGTGCATCTGGCTAACGTGGGACCTGGGGAACCAAGCCTCGAACCAGGGTCCTTAGGCTTCACAGGCAAGCACTTAATCGCTAAGCCATCTCTCCAGCCCTCCCTGACTTTCTAGTTGAACCTTTCCTAAGACTTCCAGGAATCTTTCAAGAATCCTGTTTGTGTACCTCTTTTGTCAGGAGAGTGACCTTTGGCAGTTTTCTAGTCTATAAACCAGGGAAAGGAATGGTATAAACCTTGATAGTTTCTCTTCCTTGCCAACTTGGGAGATATGATGGTCAACAAAGCCTGATGCTCTGCAAATACTCCCTGTACTGGTTTTTGGCAAATTTCCTCCACATTGGAAAGTGTCAACTATTACGAGCTTTCTCAAAAGCAGCTGGGTCAACTCATGAGAGAAGGTATGGGGAGGCTCATCAGACCCCCACCTGAGATTTAGGGGGTGCTAGCTGTATACAATAATTCACAGGATCTTGTGACCTGGGGCTAGAGCATATAGAGAGAACAAGATCTGTGGACAAGAAGCTCCATCAAGGTAGTGTCTCTGGCATCTCCATGCTCTGTAAGTCAGTCAGTCCTCACCCTGAGACTGAATGAGGAGTATCTGTGGGGGTAATCCCGGTATACTGAGCCCCACTGTAATGCTGCTTTGGGGTCTTATCTCTGTAAGTAAGCCCTCACCCACAGGCATGGTGAGCCTCACTGAAGGGCTGCTCTGTGGTCTCACACTCCTGGGCAGGGACAAGGAGCGTCTAGAAGCAGCCACAGGGAAGTTGTCATTCAGGTTGGAGTGAGACTTCTCCGTGGTGTGGCTGCTGTGGGGTCCCGATGCTCTTGTAAGTAAGCCCTCATCCTGAGCCTGAGGGAGGAGCACCCAAGGAGTAAATTTGACACAGGAATCTCCACCGCAGTGGCTGCTTTGGGGACCCCACATTCCTATAACCCCTCTTTATGCTCTGTGACTCCCCAATAAACTTATTGTTTCACTGAACTAGTATTTGTGTCATTGTACTTTGGTCTTCCATCTGAGCCCCATCTGGGGTAAAGACATGTCTGCATCTCCCCAAGGGAAAAGCTTCCCATTACAACTCCTTAACTTGCCATCAGTTATTAAAAGAGCTCTTGCTTTTCCTCCGTTCTTCCACAATGACTCAAGGGAATGTCTGTGACCTCCACATTGCACCTACTTAGCAGGAGGCACTTCGTTACTGTGACCTGAGACCATGCTGGCTTCTACATTTTCTTGTATCAGAGTGTAAGTAAGGCACTACCACGTCTTATGTATTTATTCATCACTGTGCTTCTTTTTAAAAAATTAGCAGAGAAATGAGAAGTGTCCAAGTCTCCCAGTCTACTGGCTCCTGAACGACCAAGCAGAAGTATTAATTTTGTTGTCCTCTTCTTCCACAGAACTAGCACAGCAGGCAGGCATATGGCTGTGACACCTCCCAGCCTAACTGGCAGTCTAGTGCGACCGTATTACTAAGCTCTGCCAAACCAATAAACCCAGAAGCAAAGTCTACCACTTCTACATCCTGTTCTCCCTGAATCTTCCAGACCTTTTCCTTTTTGCTGGTAGGATGCAGATGGCAGGCCTTCCTTTCACAGATAAAAACAACCTGTGGGCTCGTGAGGGGCCATATGAAGAAGGGTTGTTCCCTCCATCTCTTTACTTGCACCAGAATTGTCACATGGCAAATAATTTAAATTTTCTGAAAGGCTGGAACCAAGTGATGATCAAACAGTAGCCACAGCACTAATGGTGGACACACTTTTGAATCAGTGCTATTCCATTCTTACTTTTGTTTGCACATAGGGAAAGGTTAACATGTGTGTGCCCTTGTTTCGTATTTCCCATATATGTATTTATTATAAATTCATTATAATTTAGTGGCTGCATAACCCATAAAGTAGCTGTTTACCAAAGAGGTTTTGTGAAGTCACAAAACTGAATCAATTACATTGCAGGGATTTCACAAATACACACACATATAAAGTGCATAAATTTAGATTAGCTTGACTTTTCTTAAATTTCCCTTTTTTAATGCATTTTCCCCTAAGATTGAACCTTTTCTCAAGCTGATTAAGTATACCTCCTCTTTGAAGAATTTCATATCCTGTTGTCTGCTGAAGGCTGTATTTCCTACAGATTTTCATAACCTAGCACTAATAGATATCCCCAAAAACCAATCATCCAAAGTTTCAGAAAGTAATTTATTAAGAAAACAAATATTAAGGCATAAAAATACAATTTTTCAAATAAAAGCCCTTCAAATTATGTCCTATATTCAAAGGAATTTCTAAATTAGACTAATTTAACCCTTTCAAATAAAAAAAGACAATTTTAACCCCTAAACTTTCTTCCCAAGGAAATGTTTTCCTAGTTCTAAAGATGTTTATTAATGCAATATTAAGTTTCCATATTATAATGAACACTTCCTTAAAAATCTAGCTTTATCACTTATGTACAATGGGTATGTTCACAACATGAGCTTGTATGGAACTTCTTTGTGGTAGGCATAAGGCTTGGTGTTTTGTATTGCTTATTGCATGCTGTTGATCATACGGACACTAGTAGCAGAACGTGAGACGGAAACCTGGTATGTGTCTCAACCTTCATCATGTACAGCCAGGGCAACAGTAGCAAACCTCTATCAAAAAGGTTTTTAAAAACAACCTTGCACACACATTTTTACTTTCACTCTTGACATTACAGTAGTGCAAACATCATGTACTATACTACAGAGGAAAAGTTGGTAGTCTACAGGGCATGAAAAACAACATCCTACCATCTCTCAGGCTTAAAACATTCACTTTTTTTCTTATCTACTGAAATACACAAAGTTGACTATGCTCTAAAATAGATACTTACATACTAACCTAATTCAAATCATAAAAATTTCTCCCAGGCAAATTTCATCCATCATCCATCATATACATCTAATGTGAACTAGATAACAGAAACTCTTGAGCATTTTTTCAAGACACACATAAAACCAGACCCCTATCTTAAGACCCTTCCATTATGAGGCAGACCCATCCCACCAGCAGTGGGAACATAGATCTGAACACCTGGGAGGCCCTGATGTCTGGAAACCTCATGAAGACAAGGGAGAGACGCTATGTAGTGGCCTCCTTGGAATACTCAATTCAGGTCATCAAATACCAACACTGATGGCAACTGGTAACCACACATACTGTTCTAGAAACATTTCTAAGGAGGCTACTGGGAGGAAATTCCTCTTTCTCTGGATGGAGAAAACATTGCATTTCTGTCTATAGCAGCTATGCTATGGAGGTAGCATCATTTGTCTTTCCAGTGTTTTATAAACATTATTAGCCTGAAGATAGGGGAACTTTCCCTGGCCATCAATTCCCTACTCACAGGTCACTAAATGTGCAGCAACCACTGGCTGCAAGCTCAGGATTCTGTTCAACTACAGGTATGAGGGTTGGGGCCAATTCCCTCAACTTGTGAGGGGAGAGTATTAGAGAATTAAAGTGGGCATGGTGGTGCATGCCTGTAATCTTAGTACTAAGGGTGTGGGGGCAGGAAGACCAGAAGCCCAAGGCCAACTTGAGCTACATAATGAGACTCTGTCCAAAAAAATAAAATAAAATAAAAAGCTGCAATCACCTCCAGTTGTGAAACAAGTAGGTTACAAGGTAAACTGCCGTGAAGTACCATGGACAGGAGCCCATCTGTGCAGCCAAGAATGACAGCAGTCACACTCTGGAGAAACCTTTGTCTGCCAGGTCTGCCAACAATGCTCACCTTCCAAAGGTTCGTTACTGAAAACACATCTGCAAACATATCTGAAGATGAATTACTACTAGAATTATATCTTCACTAGCCCCTCTGAAACGAGTAAACGAGAAATGAATTCAGAAACTAGGCTTCAGGAAGAAAAGGGTTTGTTCTGTGGCTTCACAGTAACAATTGCAGGTTACACTGCCATGTTTGTCCTAGTTAGGATCTGCATGTTTCTTCAGTTAAAATTCTTTAAGTTAGAAGTCCGTCAGTGAGAAGATACACAAGATTCTACCTTCCATTATTACTGCTACGCCCAACGTCAGCTAGCCTTGTATCTTTGGTCATGAAATCAGCAAGACTCACATGCTCATCATACTACATTCAACTGCCTTTCAATGTTAGGACATTCTATATTTTAAAAGATATTAAAACAAAAGCTTATAAATCATACATTTAAACACATAACAGACTAAGGTACAAAATACAGTTGATGGCTAATTAATTATAAGTTAATTGTGATGCACTATGTAATTAAGTAATTTTTTTTATTATGAAACAGAAAATGCCAAGAGTATGTAAACAATACAGTTCTAGTTCCCAAAAGTTTCATGAGGAATGGGCCTTCCTTCCAGCTGGCTGGGTGAGCCAGCGTCAGGGGAGCCATGTGGTCAGGGGTCACAGAAGGACCAACAGCAGCACAGGGATCTATGGTCTGAGGGAGCACATCTTTGGAAGTATCCCTCAAGACTTCTCTCCCAGAGCTCTTGTGTTCCCCTAGCTCAGAGAAGGCCTAACTCCATGATTTGATGTACATGAGAGTATTTACAAACAAGAGCTTTGGGCAAACCAAATAACAAAGGCAAAATGAAATACATAAACATGCTTATGTTCCAACATTGTCACTTCAATATAGATGTCAAAGAAAATTATAGCTGCAAAAGATAGAGACACGGATAATCTATACCTCAGAAGAATCACATTTTCGCACACATAAGTAGTGGAGTGTTCATACATTTTTTTTTTTAATTCTGGAGTTGTCATATTTGCCAGAGAAGAGAGACAGAAACCAAATTCACATACCTGCCACTGTCAACATACAGGCTTTGTGCATATATCATTATCATAATACTCCCCCCAGGTTATTTCCAAATTCAGGCAATTTAATGACAATTAAACACATTTAAAAGTTGGCTTTATGAGGGCTACAACACCCTCCCATCACCTGAATTTTTCCCTTTTAATACATAGATTTCCAAGACAACACAGTAATAACTTATTATCCTCTATCACAGCAAAGCACTTTCAGTCTCGAGGAAAGACAGTCCTTTCTTGTTCATTCATTTCATTTACATAGGTCCCAATCACATGATCTTTTCAGAAGAGAACATTTTTTCAGCTATTTCTGATCTAGTCATAATTTCCTGAGGAGGGGGGAGAAAAACAAAGATAGGTGTCAAAACATTGATGCCACTTTCAGAGCCTAACATTTTAAAAAAATTTATAAAAATCATAATTTAATCTTTCAACAGCCATAATTTTGGGGAAGTACCAGCTATAAAAATAAAAACCATGTAACCCACACCCTTTAATAAAGCATCTGCTATCTGCTAAGATGGCCAGGAAACTTCCATATTCTTCTTCTAGAAAACACAGCAAGTTCAGATTCCTGTGGACAGGCAGAACCAGAACTAAAACGGATCTCTTAGGCACAGTTTCTAGAGATTTGTCTTATGTTATTGAGCTAATGAATCCTTGAAATTATAAATTATAAGTCAACTATTTAATCAAATGAGAAAGCAAAATGCCCTTTATAACAAGTAATTCTAGGGCTGAAGAGGTGGCTCAGTAGCTAAAGTACTTGCTTGTGAAGCCTGACGGCCACGGGGTCGAGTTCCCAGTACCCAGTCAAGCCAGATGCATAAAGTGGCACATGCATCTGGAATTTGTTTGCAGTGGCAAGCGGCCCTGGTGTGCTCACCCACTCTCATTTTCTCTTTCTCCTTCGTTCCTTCCCTCTCCCCCTATCTTTCTCTGAGCTTGCAAATAAGTAATTTTTAAAAAAAGTAATTCTATGGTATATCTTTCTGTATATTTCTAAGTCTTTAGTTGTTTCGTAGCAAGGCCTCAAACCCTTTCCATCATGCTACAGTCAAAGGTTACAAGAATCATTTTCCTTACATTTCACTGGATACAGCTCCTGTTCTCATACCCTACAGTCACTACTGATTTCTTTCCCCTTTTCTGATTGCTGTATTTATCCTTTACTTTATATACCTCTGACTTCCCTGCCTTGGAATACCCTTGTAATGTCCAAGTGACCCATAATGAATGTTTTTTTTTTTTCCAAATACTTTCCAAAATCTATATCCTCTATTCAAATCTGTTTAGTAAGTAAAAATGACAAAAAAAAGTTTAGTTACTACTCCAATAAAGTATCTACAAGTATCAGAGGCTAATTAAACTGTCATATTAAGAGCTTAACAAATAATAAAATAGAAAAACTTATCAAATAATTCTTCCCTGTCACAATAAGCACTTATCTTGGAAATGTGGACTTAACATATAAATCTTCTATGCTTTGCTACAATCAATTCACAGAACTTCCTTCTGCTCAGCTAATAATTGTTTCAAAAGAGAATTATCACATTAATTACTGAAATACATTTCTTCTCAGTGAACATAACAATAATAGCTATAAGAAAATATGAAAAAAAATGGTTTACCTCATCTGAATCTACTAACACTGGAAGAGCTCTGAAATAAAAGGGGGAAAGGGACAGCGTTAATAAACACAAGGTCAGTAAGTTTATGAAAGCTGAATGCAAAACTATCCTAGGCCCATCAAGTCCCACTACAGGACATATGCAGGGAGTGTCAATGCTCCCTACAGTAAAATATTTGAAACAGACAAAATCATAGAGGTATGAGAACAACAGGACTTTTGAACAATGGGATCCCTACCTGGGAGTGAAACAAGCGGATCTGAGGGCTATTAGCAATGTTATGCTTATTGATTTGGGTGCTAATTACAGGAATGTATTTATTTTAAAAATTTGAGTGGAAATTTAGGAGGGACAAGCAACACATTGTGGAAGGTGGTATTTACAGAACCTGGCATTTGTTTAACTCATGCGGCATTATTACCACTGCATGGATGTCTACAGAGAGGTACAGACAACACAACTACTGCTTGGGGAAGATTAATAATGGATAAAAAGGAAAGATGCATGTAAACAAATGTTCAGTAAGCTTTCAGTAGCCTCAATGTGCAAAGGACCTTTAAAGAAGAGGCCTCTAAAGGAAAAAGTATAGCTGTCAAAGTTGCAGCACGGAAGTCACAAAGTACAATACTTGGAAGCGCTCAAACAAAATTCAAACAAAGCAATCCTTTTAAAAAGAAAGGCAAACTAAATATATGTTCATATAAATAAAATGTAAGAGAATCTGTTGCAAACAAACCAATGCTTCAAACAGTTTTAAAGAAAGACCTACAAGGAAAAAGCTCTTAGCTCATATACTTGACAAGAAAAGGAGAAATACTAAACACATGGGAAAATGAAGACATATTTTCCATTTATATTGGAAGAAAAAAGTACGCATTATTAGTTTTAGCTCTTATTGTGCAAAAACATGATATGCATGAATTTTAGTTACCATGGTTTAAATAACACCAGTCCCTCCAAATTCCAGTTACTCAAAAGCACACTAAAATGATGTTTTACAACCACCCACTAAGAAAATAACATTAAAAGGTGGACAAAACAAATGTTGGCAAGGATGTGGAGAAACTGGAACTCTCATACATGACTAAGAGAAAAGTACAATAATGCAGCAGCTTTAGAGAAAACAGGTTAGCATTTTATTACATTGTTAAACACGTGGTTATCATATTACCTCATAATTCCATTTCTAGTATATATCCGTAAGAAATTGAAACATGTATTCACAATCATGCACATGTAAAATTGTCCTATTCGGTAATGAAATGTAAAGAGAAAATCCTGAAGCTAGCAAAAATAAGTAAATAAAAGGAAAACTACCACACAAAACAAAAATGCATAACATGAAAGACAAAGAAGAACTACAGGAAACTTCCTGCTGAAACTGTGAAAATCTGAAGGCATTAAAGAAACACTCTTTGAAACAAAAACCCAAAGTAAACCAAGAATTCTATAACCAACAAAAATATCTTCCAAAAAAAAGAACAATAAACACTTTCAGACAAACAAAAATGATACATATTCATTTCCATCCTACTTATACCAGAAGAAATATTAAAAAAAAAAAAAACTCAATCATTCCACATGCTAGAGAGAGTGCTTAGTGGTTAAGGCCTGCAAAGCCAGAGGACCCAGGTTCGATTCTCTAGGTCTCAGATGCACAAGGTGGTTCATGCATCTGAAGTTCGCTTACAGTGGCTAGAGGCCTTGGCATGCCCATTCTCTCCCTCCCCTCCCCATCGCAAATATTTTAAGTTAAAAAAGCTTTAAGAAAAAAAAGTCTAATTCCAGACAGATGTTATCTAGGTAGGAGCCACAATACTTGAAAACTTGACTATACTTGGAGAGTCTGACTTTCATTCTTGTGGAAACAGCTATGTGGAATTTTCATGTTGAACACATGAAATAGAGAGGAACCTAAACAATTCAAAGGTGCCAAAGAGAACTGTTATCCCATGTTCATATTGTTCCTCCAAACACTTCCAGACAATATGTGGGACTGTGTTTATATGTGTTTAAAAAGAAGTTTGGGGCTGGAGGGATGGCTTAGCCTGCAAAGCCAAAGGACCCAGGTTTAATTCCCTAGGACCGACATTAGCCAGATGCACAAGGGGGCACATGCATATGGAGTTTGTCTACAGTGGCTGGAGGCCCTGACACGCCCATTCTCTCACTCACTCTCCCTTCCTCTATCAAATAAATAAATAAATAAATAATTTTCAAAAATATTTAAAAATAAGTTTGGGCTAGAGTGAGACCTTACCTTGAAAAACAAAAGGCAAAGATCAGAGTTTGGGACTAGAGAGATGGCTCAGTGGTCAGGCGTGCTCCCTGAACAAGCATGAGGACCTAAGGGGACCTGAGGCCATTTGAGTCAGATCTTGAGAACCAACACTGACAGGTGGCATGGCCACACACATCCGTAACCTCAATTTTGCAGGGAAGTACAGACTCGGGAATTATGGGAGTTCACAAAACATAAGTAAAACCCCAAACCAACCCTGGCAAGCTCCAGGATCTGATGGAGATTCTGGCTCAAAAACAAGACTGGGTGGAAGAGTGATGGATGAGACACCCAACATGCCTCTCTGACCACTGTGAACGCACCTCACCACAGACTAACTCATGTGGTGTTTCAACACACAAATACTGAGCAAAATAAATAAATAAATAATAAATAAGAAAGTTCTATATGTTTAAACTTTTGCAAAATAAAAAAAAATTTTAAAAAATGATTCTAAAAACGGCAGATGAGAAAAGCCTGGAGTATATAGAGGCTGCTAGCATTAAAATCGTGCTACACAATGAAGGAAGAAGGGGGCTGGAGAGATGGCTCAGCAATTAAGACGCTTCCCTGCAAAGCCAAAGGAGCCAGGTTTATGTCCACAGGACCCAGGTAAAGCCAGATGCACAAGGCAGTGCATGCATCTAGAGTTTGTAGCAGCTAGAGGCCCCAGCACACCCATATTCATATTCTCATTCTCTCTCTCTCTTCCTCTCTCACTCTCTCCATCCCCCTCTCCCCCTCTCTCTTTCAAATAAATAAAAATAAAATATTTTTTTAAAGGGGAGAAGAGCCCAAGTTAGGGCTTTGTTTTCATTATAATTCTGTAAGAAATAACTTAGCTATTCTCTGATGATGGGAATCCTACAAAAACATATGGAAATGTGAATCTGAGACGTATAGAACAAAATGTGGAAACTATCCCTTTAAATTAGGGCCAAAAGAGACTTTAATAGAGTATACTTACACATCTGTGAATGAAGAGGGAATATTTTCTTCCACCCACTTCAAATCTTCATCCTGTAGAAGGATGTATATTTAGCATTTACTTAATATCATCTGAAAATAAAATTTTTAGTAAAACATATATAATATACATATTTAAATTCAAATACCCTAAGAAGTTGGCATACATGCCACACAGTAATTATGCCAATGTTGCAGATTCTGTGTGTGTTTGTGGTAAATGTATGTGTGTGCACAAGACACTGTACCTTACTGAATTTGAGCTCCCACTTTTTGGTTGGACTAACTGGCCAGGGAGCCCCACTGATTCTTCTGTGTTATCTCCATCCCTCTCAGGGTTGGGGTAAAGCCAAGCTGGCTTAAAAAAAAAAAATTGGAACTTTAATATATTTTTATTTATTTGTTTGAGAGAGAAAGAAAACAATAAAGAAACAGGCAGGTTTAGAGAGAAGAGAGCATGGGCATGCCAGGGCCTCTAGCCCTGCAGACAAACTCCAGACGTGGGCTCTCCCATGTGCATCTGGCTTACAAGGGTCCTGGGGAGTCAAACCTGGGTCCTTTGGCTTTGCAGGCAAGCACTATAACCACTAAGCCATCTCTGCAGCCCTGGAACTTTAATATTTGAGCATATTATAAATTGGTTGTTTTCTCATGAGGTTATCCTCTGATACATGGGTACTAAGATCTAATTCAGGTCCCCATGCTTATAGTAAACACTCAACTACTAAGCTATATTCTCAGCCCCATTACAAATTTTGTACTCCTTGGCATTAACTAAATACAGTGTTTATTTTCCCTAAGATTCCAAAATAAAAAATGCAGAAGTAATTTATAAGACATAAAATAGCAATATTGGTCCTCTAGCTTCTCACATTTATTATGCTTCCTAATTTGTTCAAGTTCTTGAGTTTATATTTTTCAATAGAAAAGAATGGCAGGACAAGCACAAACTGGCACAAAGCTGGTTTATTTGTATCGCTTGTACTGATACTCACAGTAGTACAGAAGATAAGAAATACCTATCTAGCTTTTTTTTCTTTTAATAGGAACTTGCTTATAGTTATTTCACTAAAGAAAGAAAAACAAAGGATATACTAAATATTTTGGCTTATAGTATGAAATAAAAATATTTTCCTTCTTGTTTGCCTGGCTACATGGAATACTCTAGTTCTAGTACTAACTATACATTGCTTACCTACAGACAAAGCAATTGAGCCAGTATAATTAGGAATCTCTTTTCTTTGAGTGGGTCTCAGAAGAAAGTAATGAGTGATAAGGCCTCCAATTTCTGACTAAGTGCTGACTGCACTTGTTTAGAAAAATGAAAAATGTTTCCATGACATGTTGTGAATATTCAGCTTTAAAATGAACTGAGATGTATCACCAAAGTAAGAGGAAAAAACATAGCAAATTGAGAATATAATAGGATTTAAGTATCCCTGATCCAAGCTTAGGGCCAGAATCATTTTAGATTTGATTCTTTTGAATTTTGGAAGATTTATATATACATGATGAGATGGCACCCAAGTCTAAATATGAAATTCACTTAAGATTAAGATACATTTTATACAGAAGTTTGAAGATAATTTTATATAATATTTCTAAGAATTTAGCACATGAAACAGTTACATGATGTGGAAGTCTTCACTTGGGAACTCACAGCAGTACTCAAACTTTTGTATTTTGGGAATGTTAACCTGGGATATATAAGACCTGTTTCATAAGAAAAGTTTTGGATTTTGACTTTTCAGATCCAGGATCTTCAACCTGTAGCTTAAACACCAATTAAGTAAATGGTAGTAATTTTTTTCTTTTCATTTTGTTTTGTTTAGCTTGTTTTTTGAGGTAGGGTTTCACTCTAGCCCAGGCTGACCTGGAATTCACTATGTAGTCTCAGGGTGGTCTTAATGGTGATCTTCCTACCTCTGCCTCCCAAGTGCTGAGATTAAAGGTGTGTGCCACCATGCCCAGCTTAATGGTAGTAACTTTTATAAAATTTAGTTAAATTACCAAGAAGCTACTCAACACATTTTATAGATTACCAAAAATAAAAATCAGAGATTTCACCAAATCCAACAAAGAACAATCTACCTGTCCTGTCAGAACTTTTATGTACATGCAGATTTTATACTATTCATAACATATATAATTCTAAGACAGCTGAGTACAAATGTGTATAGGGCATTCCCCTTCTGTTAACCATCATAATCATCACTTGTATGCAAAATTTGTAAAAATATTTTAAAAACTCACTCTCATTACTACTTTACCATCTTATTCAAACTTTCACAGTTTTGTTTCTTTAAAAAAGCTTGTTACTTTTGGTGGCTGAGCATTTTCCACAGGTAACAACTCTTCTTGCTTTTGTTAACTTGGGAACTGAATATTTCCCACAGGTAATAACTGTTCTTTAAAATGGCTTCCAATGTCACTTGAATACACTGACTTTTTTTGTTTATAAGTTTTTCGAGGTAGGGTCTTGCTCTAACCCAGGTTGACCTGGAATTTACTATGTAGTCTCAGAGTGGCCTTAAACTCATGGTGATTCTCCTATGACTGCCTCACAAGTGTTGGGTGGTTGGTGCATGGACAGCATGTGAGAATCTGCAACAGCAACATCACAGTTGGGGACTGAACTAGTATTACCACAGAGTAACAGACATTTTAATAACAAAATAAAAAATAAAAAAATAAAAAACCCTTAGTGCTCTTCTATAATCTAGGGATATGATACATACAGATTTCTAAAGTATTAAATACAGATTCTATTATACTCTATACTCACAAAATTATCAGAAGTAGGTTTAGCTGTTCCATTTGAAACTGTTTTGGAGGCTCTTAATTTTATTCCTTCAGCTATAATGAAAGTAAACAGACAAACACATATTATTACAAAATAATATTCTTTGTAAGTTCACATTTAATATCCCAATAAGGAAAACTATTTTTTTCTAACAGGTGAGCGATAGTAACTTTTGCCCAGGTGGTAGCCTTAATATGCCATATGGAAATAGAGGAAAGAGGCATGAAAACGTTTAGTAGGCTTTTAAAATTCATATAATTGTACAGTATAACATTTAAATGCATTTATTTACACAGGATGTGTTAGGATCAAATCAGGGTAAGATTAACATTTATCATTTCAAAACATTGTTCATTTCTTCATGGTGGAACAAAGTCCTCTCTTCTAGGTTGTTATTTTTTCTTTTCTTTTTTTTTCAAGGTAGGGTCTCACTCTGGCTCAGGCTAACCTGGAATTCACTATGTAGTCTCAGGGTGGCCTCGAATTCATGGTGATCCTCCTACTTCTGCCTCCCGTGTGCTGGGATTAAAGGCGTGCGCCACCATGCACACCTTCTTCTAGGTGTTTTGAAGTAGACAATGAATTTGTAACTACAGTTGCCCTACTGTATTTTGTGCTACAAAATACTAGGATTTATTCCTAACTAATTTGGTACCTTCTCTCTCATTTTCTTTCTCTAGCTGTCCCTCTCAGATAAATAATTTTTTTAAAAAAATAATAAGTAAACAAGCAAACAAGCTGACACAGTACACTTGGGAGTCTGAATCAACAGATTCAACAGTTCAAACCATCCTCAGCCATGTAAGACTCTGCCTTAAGAAAGAAGTCTCCACATTTATACATGTGCAAACCATTTTCAGCATTTTTTTTTTTCTCCTTCTGCTCACTTTATAGCTGAGTTTCAAACTGACAGAATTTCTTTTTGGCCTAATGAATTTCCTTTGGTATTACTTCCTAGCCCATGTCTGCTAACAACCAATTAATGGAGTTTTCATTTATCTGAAATTGTCTTTATTTTACCTTCACTTCTAAAAACTATTTTTCTGGACTGGTATGATTTTTTTTTTTTTTAATTCACTACTTACAAAAATAAGTCAATCCATTGGCATCAGAACTTCATATCTGCTCTCCTTGACCCTGAGTCTAATGCAGCTTCTTTTTAGGGTTCTTACTGAACTTCCGGTTCCCTTGGTTTTCAGCACCTGCCTATGATGTCTAAGTGAGCTACTTTTTGAATTGTTACCATTTGGGGCTCAATTAGCTTTTCTGATTTAAGGCTTGGTACAGATCAATTTGGGACATTATTTGGCCAATACTTCTGTCATATTTTTAAAAATTCCTATCCCCTCTTCTCCTTCTGCAGCCCAATTACACACATGAGAATGGTTTTTAAAAAAATATTTCTAGCTATTTATTTATTTGCAAGGAAAGAGGTAGAGAGGAGAGAGAGAGAGAATGGGTGTGCCAGGTATTTATTTATTTGCAAGGAGAGAGGTAGAGAGGAGAGAGAACGAGAATGGGTGTGCCAGGACCTCTAGCTGCTACAAACAAACTCCAGTTGCATGTGGCTCTTTGTGCATCTGGCTTAATGTGGGTACTGGAGAATCAAATCTGGGCTGTTAGGCATGGCAAGCAAGTGTGTTTAACCACTGAGCCATCTCTGTAGCCCAGTGTTGCTTTTCTAATGAACATTTAAGTTGGTATATTTCTTTGATCTTGTAAAAGTTTGCTTTTGGATTTTATCAGGATAAGCTTTTTTCACCTCAGAGTTAGGTGTGACAGTAAATTTCTCTTAACCACCAGGTTGTTACAGTGATTTCCTATGGTCCTGGAATGTGGTCTTCACTTCTAAGAAGTGACCCTTTCAGGAGTTTCAATGGAAGGTCCAAGGCCCTTTTAACTTAGAATTCTAATTTTTCTGTAGTCTCTGTTCTGCTCTTTAGACCAATAGCTATTGTTTTACTTCTGGCATCTTGAAGCCCCAAGTTGCTTGTATCTTGTTCAGGTATGAGCTGAAATTCCAAAGACTGAGTACATTTTGCAGTTTCACACACCAAGACTTTATCTTTTTTTAATTTTTTTATTTTTTGGCTTTGTCTTTTACTAGACTTCCTCCATTAAAATATAGGCATTCTTGCAGCCCCAAACTACCTTGCAACTTAGGGTGATGTTCTGACATTAAGTTTCCATCGACTTTCTGAGCTCCAGCCACTGCAACATCACATTAACTGTTGGAACGCTCAGGACAGAAACTTGAGGTGTGGAATTTAGAAGGTATGGCTCCCTTCTTTCAGGAGACAAATATCCACCACTGCCTACCTACTTTTTGCTGCTCTCCAATGTCTTCAAATAGTTATTTTTTAATGATCTTGTAATGGAGTTCTTAGTAGGAAGGCCTGCCCAGTACAATCCACCCCATCATTACTAGAACCCTGAACCATAATATGCTGCATTTTAATTTCTTAACTGTGAATAGTTTTTCAGGGTTCCTTTTCTTCTATTACAGGAGGATCAGAAAAAAACATGAATTAGTCATAGATGAGAATAAGATGGGGTAAGGTTGAGGAAGTGGGGACAGTGAAGATATTGATTGTGCTGCAAGTTTTGGTGACTGGATAGATTAACATTTTCCGGTATTTTATTTACTTTCATTTTTATGGCATTGGGGATTGAACTCTCACACTTGGTTAGAGAAGCTTCTCTTTTCAGATGGTGGTGACCATTGGGAAGATTCAACACTCCCCAAAATACTGAGAAAAAAATGACTATGGAGTGTTCAACACTTAGTGAGACATCTCTACCACACCCTCCAAGGCTTAGGGTCCACTGCAGAAGAGGTGGCAGTAAGAATGGAATAACCAAAGGGGAGGAATGCTTACAAGATTGTCTTCCGGATACAAAGTAGCTAGGCTATTCATAATCTCACAGCAAACCTACAAAAGATCTACCTAACAGGAGTAAAAAAAAAAAAAAAAAGATGACATCAAATTAGCGGAGAGACTAGTTGGAAATAAGGGGATCCAGTGGAGTAGGGATTTGGCATTCTTTTTTTTTTTTTTGGTTTTTCGAGGTAGGGTCTCACTCTGGTCTCAGAGTGGCCTTGAACTCATGGTGATCCTCCTACCTCTGCCTCCCGAGTGCTGGGATTAAAGGCGTGCGCCACCACGCCCATGGAGTGGGGATTTGGGAAGGAGAGAAGGAAGAGTGGTGGGAGAGAATTATACTCATAGCACATTGTCTAATATGTATGGAAGCTATCAATAAAAAAGATTATACATCTGTGATACTAGGACCAGCTATTTACAGCACTTTAGACAAGAAGTGAACCAAAAACAATGAAAAAGGCTAATAAGAGAAATAAACCACTTACAAGTTATAATAGAATAAATCAGCATGAACATCTAAGTATATACTGATGTTGCCTTATTAAACACTTAGCTGGGCCTAGCACCTCATGCCTATAATCCCAGTGCTTAGGAGGCTGAGACAGGATGACTGGTATGAATTTAAAGCCAGCATGGGCTACATAATGATCAGCCCACAAGCCAAGTGTGGTGACTCATGCCTGTAAATCCTTGCACTCAGGAGGGAAAGGCAGGAGGAGCAGGAGTTCAAGGCCAGCCTTGGATATTTAGTGTTTGAGGCCAGCCTAGGCTACTGGAGACCCTGTCTTAAGAAACACCAACAAACATATCTACATACAAAGTCTGCCCACATTGTGAGATACTGTCCCAAAAAATAAACCAACCTAAATCCAAAAATATTATTTAAATAAGCCACAAATGCTTAATTAATATACTATGGTAAAACTAACAAGATGCTAAAATGAGATACAGAAATTAGTAATAAATAAATAAATAAAATAGTACTGAGATAATAATTAGAAATGCTTTGGGCATGCTGAGGACATCACAGACACATATCCTTGTACAAAAGCAAGAGGAGGCAATTCACAAAAATTCAGCCATCATCATCAGGAAAATGTACATACATCAGGTACTAAGCACAACATATCCACCACTCATGTGGAAAACCAAGTGCTGGGCTGGAGATGGCTCAGTGATTAAAGGTGCTTGTTTGCAAAGCCTGATGGCTTGAGTTTGATCCCCTAGTACCTATGTAATATAAAACCAGATGAACAAAGTGGAACATGCATCTGGAGTTAGTTTGAAGTGGCAGGAGTCCCTGGCATGCCATACTTTGTTTAGAACAAAACAAAACAAAAAAGTATCTTCTTTAATACTCTAAGGGCAAATGCATAATAAAAAAGCTCAATCTACACTAACACTTTCAAAATTTTAATGACTGGGCTAGAGAGATGGCTTAGCAGTTAGGCGCTTGCCTGTGAAGCCTAAGGACCTCGGTTTGAGGCTCGATTCCCTAGGACCCACGTTAGCCAGATGCACAAGGGGGCGCACGCGTCTGGAGTTCATTTGCAGTGGCTGGAAGCCCTGGTGTGCCCATTCTCTCTCTTGCTCTCTGCCTCTTTCTCTCTCTCTTGCTCGCTGTCCCTCTCAAATAAATAAATAAAATTTTTTTAAAAAATTTAATTTAATATAGACTTTTTGTCTATATTTGTGATAATAAATGTTTCTACAGATCAAGTTTCAAAACATATTTTATAGGCTGGAAAGGTGGCTCCGTGGTTAAAGGTGTTTGTTTGCAAAGCCTACAGTCAAGGTTCAATTCCCCAGTACCAATATAAAGCCAGATATACACAAAGTACATGTGCCTAGAGTTCATTTGTAGCAGAGACCCTAGTGAGCCCCATCATTCTCATTCTTTCTCATTCTAATTTCCTCACAAATAAACAAATAAATATTTTAATAAACAAATATTTTAAAATATTTTATAGGAAAATGTTAAATGATGTGTATGATCTACATCACAAGATTCAACATTTCAGTTACAATGGTCATTTAAAAATAAAGCATCACTCACTTAAATTTTCAGATGTTACCATGAACTCTTCAACTTCATCGTCAGAATCATCTATTAAGGGCATGAAGGCATATCTACATAAAACAAAAGAGTAGATTCACTGAGGTGCTTAAACCTGCCAAATGTTAGTTTATACCTAAAAGTCATTACATATTTAAAAACCTGTATTTTCAAAGTTTCTTTCTTTCTTTTTAAGGCAGGGTCTCACTCCAGTACATCCAGACTGGCCTTGTACTCATGGCCACATTCCCAGACCTTCTAAAATTAAAATAATATAAGATTTATTTCCTCTCAAATTAGCTAAAATTATTGTGAATAAACTGTGAAGCTGCAGCTCCCAAACCCTACTGGTCAAAGCAATCCCATGGAAAATCTCTTCCAGAAGCCATTCTGTAGCACATACCCTCAGGGAAGGGAATGTTCTGCTGTACTTCCTTCTCTATGAAGATTTACCTCCCTGCCCACAACATTTAACTCTTCCCGTAATGAAAAAGGACTAATCTGATTAGTGAAATTACAGGATTTATAGGTGAAATTTATTGTTTGAAGGTTTGTGTTCATATTACAAAGTGGATTTGTATTTAATCAAAAATAACCAATAACCAGGTACAGTGGCACAAACTTTTCTTTACTTCCAGAACTCAGGTGGCAGAGGTAGGAGGATCTCTGAGTTTGAGGCCAGCTTGAAACTACATAGTGAATTCCACATTAGCCTGGGATAGAGTGAGACCCTACCTCAAAAAAAAAAAAAAAAAAAAAAAAAAAAAAAAAGAGGGCTGGAGAGATGGCTTAGCGGTTAAGCGCTTGCCTGTGAAGCCTAAGGACCCCGGTTCGAGGCTCGGTTCCCCAGGTCCCACGTTAGCCAGATGCACAAGGGGGCGCACGCGTCTGGAGTTTGTCTGCAGTGGCTGGAAGCCCTGGTGCGCCCATTCTCTCTCTCCCTCTATCTGTCTTTCTCCCTGTGCCTGTCACTCTCAAATAAATCAATAAATAAAAATGAACAAAAAATATTTAAAAAAAAAAAAAGAGCAATAGCCCAACTGAGGAGGGCCCTCAGGAAAATAGGGTGGGAGAGAGGGCACATAAGAGTATAGCCTAATGAAAATATGACCAATTTGCAACATGTTCATATAAAGTTCTCATTAAAAAAATAAATAAAAAGAGACGGGTGTGGTGGTGCACACCTTTAATCCCAGCATTTGGGAGGCAGAGGTAGGAGAATCACCTTGAGTTCAAGGCAGCCACCCTGAGACTACAGAGTGAATTCCAGATCAGCCTGAGCTACAGTGAGACCCTACCTCAAAAAACCAAATAAATAAATAATAAAATAAAAAGAATACAAGAGGACCAATAAACAGTTGAAAAAACGAATTTTGGAATCCCCTAAACATTTTACTACTTCTTTTAATAAGTCATGTGGAAAAACACTGCAGAGTATCAATGGAGGCAACCATTCTTGAAGGTCTTTTGGCAATATCTGTCTCAGTAAAGATGCCTTTCTTTGCCTTACATTACATGAAAAATAAAAATTTGCCAAGGGTTAGGATGATGGCTCGGTGGATAAAATGCTTACAGCTCAAGCTGAAATATTCATGTTTGATTCCCAGACCCCACGTAAAAAACCAGAAACCAAGCCACAGTGGGTTTCTGTACTGCCAGCATGCCGCTGAGAAATGGGAGGCAGACACAGGAAAATTTCCTAGCAGCTCAGAAGCGAGTGGTGAGCACAGCAAAAACAGCAGAACAAAGATAGAGAGGAAACCTGTCTCACTCAAATGAGGCGGACAGACAGAAAATAGTCCACTGACCTCCACATGTACACTGTGGCGTACACACACACAGCGAAAATAACTAGTAAGTTTGCCAAAACTGATGTCTAATAGCATTCAGAAAACATTGTTAATAATAGCAAAAATCAAACAACAAAATGTCTAGTATTTGAAGATTGATTATATAAATATTACACTCATTACAAAATGTCAAATAGCTTTTAAACAAAAATATGGTACATGATTTCTACAACGGAATCATATCTGCAAAGACCAAAGGATCCTTCTCTCTTACTCCCTTCCTCCCTCAGTCTCCTAGTCCCCTAAAACACTCGAAAGATTTCAATCAAGCACATGTCATGTGTGTGGCACACATAACTCTATGAAATAAAGCAATTCCAAGTATTAAACTAATGTAATATTTCTCAATCTAGAGTATCTTTCTCTATGTCTGGTGGGACACATGCCAATACTGAAACAATTTTGGTGATCAGAGTTGCAGGAGAGAAGTGTAACTGTTATATCAAATGGGTAGATGCAGGGAATGGAGCCAGAAGTCCCACAATGCATGGGACATCCTTCACAATGCTAATACTGGGGGGGAAAATCCTGTTCTAAAGAGTCTGGGCTGGGAAAATGGCTCAGAGGTTAAAAGTACTTGCTTGCAAATGCATAAAGTGGTATATGTATCTGGAGTTCATTTGCAGTTGCAAGAGGCCCTGGTGTACCCATTCTCTCTAATATTAATATTAATATACACGCACACACACATTTTAAAGAAATAGTGTGTTTCTTAGCCAGGCGTGGTGGCTCACACCTTTAATCCCAGAACTCAGGAGGCAGAGGCAGGGGATTGCCGTGGGTTCTAGGCCACCCTGAGACTACAGAGTGAATTCCAGGCCAGCCTGGACTAGAGTGAGATCCTACCTCGAAAAACAAAACTAAAAAAATTTTTTTTTAATAGAGGATTTCTTAAATGCTATTTAGAAATGTCTGAGCATTTCATCTTGTCTTTGTAAATGTAAATCTCTAGGGCTGGAGAGATGGGTCAGTGGTTAAAAGCACTTGCCTGCAAGCTTGACGGCCTATGTTGGATTACCCAATACCCACGTAAAGCCAGATGCACAAAGTGGCACATGTATCTGGAGTTCACTTTCAGTGGCTAGAGGCCCTGCATGCCTATACTCTCTCTGACTCTCTCTCTCTTGCTGTCTCCCTTTCTCTATAAAATAAACAAAGTATTTTTTAAATGCCAATCTCTAGAGGTAAATGGTAGGATTTGATTGAGTTCATAGTTCTAAACTCCTCTTGCATGCCTGAGGGCAACATACAATCTTGGTTTAAAATATATTTGTATATTTATTTTTAAAACTGCATAGACTAAAATTCAGGATTTTTATATGTAGTTCTGGGTACTGACAAATGAATACTCATATGCTAATCACCACAAATGTTCAGGACTATTCTATCACATTCAAATATTTTCTTGTATTTACTACTTTGCCATCAAGGTAGTCCCTATCCCAATCCATTGTTAACCATTGACCTGTTCTGGGCCCCACGTTTACCTTCTCTGGGACAGCAATGAAATGGAACGGAAAGACTCAGGGGTGACAAGACCTTAACTAACGTATCAATTTATTCCTTCATTGTTACAGATGTTCATGTTATATGTTCCTTTATTAAAAGTCATGGCAGAGGCTAGAGAGATGACTTTGCGATTAAAGGTGCTAGCTTACAAAGCCTGCAGGTTAAATTCTCTAGTACCCATGTAAAGCCAGATGTATAAAATGGAACATGTGTGCCGGGCGTGGTGGCGCATGCCTTTAATCCCAGCACTTGGGAGGCAGAGGTAGGAAGATCGCCATGAGTTCAAGGCCACCCTGAGATTCCATAGTGAATTCCAGGTCAGCCTGGGCTAGAGTGAGGCCCTATCTTGAAAAACCAAAATATAAAATAAAATTGGTACATATGTCTGGAGTTTGTGTTTGCACTGGCAGGAGGCCCTGGTATATCCATACTATCTCCCTCAAAAAGTTAATTAATTTTATTAAAAAAGTCATTGCGCACTGGGTGTGGTAGCATGTATCTTTAATCCTATCACTAGAAGAATAGATAACTAAGATGTGGTATATCTATACAATGGAGTTCTATACAGCAGTAAGAAATAAATGACACAATGAAATTTGAGGAAAAATGGTTGAACATGGAAGAGACCATTCTAAGTGAACTTACCCAATCACAGAAAAACAAATTGCCACATAGTCTCACCATCTACAGCACCTAACCTGAATCTACCCAAGATGTCTTACATACCCAGCAAGCATCTTGTGGACTAGACAATAGGATGGGTGGGGAGGGAGGGGAGGGCAACAGAGGGGGTGGGAATCACAAATCTAGACCCAAACTGCAATGGTACCATAAAATTCTACATCCTGAAAGGCAGACCAATGGCTGAACCTTCACCAGGCACTTAGGGGGAACACCTGAGCCACAAGACACTGGAGAGGGTATGATGAAGAGTGACCTTAATCTTCTACAGCTTCCCTCCCTCCCTCCTTCTGTCTCTCTCTCTTTGTAACTCTTTTATATTAGTCATCTTTTTCTTCCTTTTTTTAGTGGGCACTGACCTGTAACTCCCAGTACCAGCATGTGAGTAGCATCCACAATAAGCTTTTGATCAGAGAGACATACAAGGTTTCCTAAAAGAAAGACAGATTTCTGTCCAAGTACTTGATGACCCACCAAAGGTTAGTGGTAAGACCCTACTGCTGAAGACACCTTATGCGGTTGACATGTAAAATGGAATGGCATAGCTGGAAGCTGGAAGAGAGTCAGTCCCCAGACAGTCAGTGCGTCTAGTGCCAGAAGGTGCTACATGGGTGACTGGGGGAAAATGACCAGTATCTACCCAAGCAATTCATGGTCTAATCTACTTAGCAGCAAATAACCTGTTGTGATGCTCACACAAGTGCAATAATGGCACACAGCCATGGTGAGGAACAAACTGCTCTTGATTTGGCTAACTGATTCCCTCAGTGGTACGGGACCCATAGCTGGAGCTGGGAAACAAGTCAGAACCATATCCAAACATGAGCCCACTTTCCATTATCAAGCTACCACCAATCGTGGGCTACAAGAGGGCCTATACCTATTAACTTCTCTATAAAAAAGTAAGGGTTATCTCATTTGTCTGGTGCTAACTTACTCTCCGTTGGAGAATGTGCTTCTCTTTTTCAGAGAGATGTAGATCCTAAGGAGAAAGCCACGCCATCATACCTTAAAAGGGCCCCCGGCTGAAACTAAGAACAATAAATCAACTCCTACCAAATCAGAGATCCAGAGACCCAGGGGCCCCCAACACCTCATCACTAAGCAGACCAAAAATGAACCCAACATGGCTCAGGGAAATTTTGCGGAAGAGGGGGCGAAAAGAATGTCAGAGCCACATGTTGGGTCATGATATGCAGAGACATTTCTCCTACCCATAACTGTGAGCTAACTCCAGAATGCATGACCCATATACCTCCACAAGGAGGGGCCAAAGGGAGGGGGTAGGTAATGGATGAGCCTAATAATGGTACCAAATGGACTGTACTCACTGAGTACAAAACTAATTAATAAAAAAAAATAAATAAAATTTTAAAAAGCTACTAGACACAGAGAAAAAAATTAGAAAACAAGTAATTTTTAAAAAGGGTAATTGAAATATATATATTTTTTTTGCAAGGACAAGGAGCATTTTTTAATATTTGGGCTTAAGCTCGGTCCCTTGACTTCACCAATGCAGTGGTTCCATACAAGGGCCCCAAGTAGGGGAAGGGTAGGGTTTTTATTGGGATTTGAACATAGAAGAAGGGGATGGGTATATGATTGGTTGATTTAAACAGTATTTTTCTGATTGGGTTGGGATTTTGGGCGGGCAAGGTTGGGGGCAAGGCAATGGTGGGAACTAGGGGAACCCCAGGCAGATGAGGTAGTCTTCATTGTGATTGGCTGGGGCAGAAAGAGCACAATGGACAGGCCTCAGGCATGTCCTGGGCATGTCTAGGCTAGGGGGTGACTCAGCCTTTGGGTGGGCACCTTCCTTAACCGTATGTCAAGGGCGGTTGCCTTCTGTCTAAATGGAAAACCTGAAAGTTTGGCCCAGCCAGGACAGCACCTTACTGAATCCCTTCATGGCCTTAATTTAGTTTCTGGGTCTTTCATTCCCCCTTCTCTTTGTACCATGAGGAGCCATTCTTGGATCCCAATTGAGCTAAGTGAGTGGAGTTTAATTAAAACCCTAAGCTGTACTATATTAATGCATTAGCTAATAAAAGCAACTAATCTATTAATAATGCAAGGTCCTATTGTGATGAGTAACAAAAATAAAAGTAATGGCCCTGCTAAAGCAGACAGCAGAGTTGTTAACCATGGGGAATGACTGAACCATGGTTGAAATATTTTTTGATCCAATAACCACTGTATATATCTTAACGTTAGTTTTCAGTTTTTGTACTATGAATACTGACACAAATATCTACATCTTTTTGTTATTATGCAAAATTAGCTGTGTAAATATATGTATAAAAAGTATAAATATGTGAAGTTAAATGAAGTCATAACAAATAATAAAAAATATTTTATTGACTCCAAAAAGGAAGGCAAAGGTAGGAAGATCACTGAGTATGATGCTAGCCTGGAACAAAAGAATGAGTTGCAGGTCAGCCTAGGCTAGAGTGAGCCCCTACCTTGAAAAAACAAACAGAAGTTATTGTTGGCTGGCGAGATAGCTCAGTGGTTAAAGGTACTTGCTTTCAAAGCCTGGCTTTACATGAGTATTTGATTCCCCAATACCCATGTAAAGCCAAATGTACAAAGTGACACATGCATCTGGTGTCTGTTTGCAGGGGCAGAGGCCCTGGCACACTCATATTCACTGTCTGCCTCTTTTTCTCTGTCACTGTCAAATAAATAATAAAAAAAAGTTTTAAAAGTCATTGCTATGTTCTACTTTACTATCATCTTCAAAATATAATGTTCCATCTAAATATGATGACACAAAAAGATGTGTTTCAAGCAGAAAAAAGCAAAAGAACACATGTACTCATGCATGTTTGCATTACTACTATTTTATAAAGAAGCACACCTATTGATTCATATCTTTTCATTTTTTCCTAGGATTCACAAGAAACTTAATTTCCCCAGGGAAGATGAAGGGGTAAGGAAATGCAGACCTTCAACACAGTCTCAACTCCAACTTTATGAACTTGGCATCCAATCCCTGTACCATTTTGGTCTTGTCCTACCTTTCCAGCTTTCCCCCAACGTAAGTACAGGTTGAACATCCCTAACCCCAAACTGTACATATCTGAGCATCATATCAGCATCTAAGAAGTTTAGATTTTGTAGCACTCTGAATTTCATATTTCAGATTGAGAATGCTCAATAAGTAAGATCTATAGAAACATTCTAAAATATGAAGAAGAAAAAAAAAAAACACCCAAATTTGGAACTACTACTATCCCACTTTTTTTTTTGTTGTTGTTGTTTGTTTGTTTTTAGGTAGGGTCTTGCTCTAGCCTAGGCTGACCTGAAATGAAATTCATGTTGCAGTCTCAGGGTAGCCTCCAACCCTGATCCTCCCACCCCTGCTTCCTGAGTACTGGAATTAAAGGCATGCAACACCATACCGAGCCTATCCCAAGTATTTCTGATAAGGGTACTCAACCTGTACTATTAAGCAACATACTTCATTGACCTCCAAAGTATACCACAACATACTTACCCCCAAAATGAGTTCTTCTTCATCTCAGGTTGATATTGTTCTATTTCCTGTCTTAAAGCTGTAACAAAAATGCCACTTCTTCCTAGTCTTCTTTATCCCTTCCCATCCTCCTTCTTGACTGTGTGGTATACCTCTGATTTCAGTTCCAATTGTTAGGTTTATCTTCCTACATGACTATATACTGCTTAAAAGCAAAGGCTACTTCCCACTAGTTTCTTTCCTTGTGTTTTCAACACTATGAAAGGTGGCAACAAATGCCTGCCAATTTTAATTTCTCTGGGTTAATTACCTCTGATTATTCGCTGATGGTCTCCACAAAAACATTATCACAATAAGGATAAGTGAGAAAAGGAAGCTCCAAAATGCATCATCAACCCAGAGTTCCATCCAGTCCTGAAAGAAAGACAATTCAAACATAAAAAGGTTTATTTTCTACAAACATACTATGACAAGTACTAATGACACCTCTCCAACCAATAAGTCTTCTTCCAAATTAAAAAGTATCTCCGTTTTTGAATATGTGTGTTTTTAAGGAAGTCTTTATAATTACAAATGTCTTTAAAGGGCTTAGTTACATTCTTTCTCTTTCATACAATTTTAGAGCCAACAGAAAATTTTAGAAGCAAAAAAATTCAGAGTATATACCTAAAACTTTAAGTGGAAAATACTGAGTAAGAGGAGAAGAAAGGATTACCCTCTTTCATTAAATTATTGTCAAAACAGCAGTAGGGCTTTCTGGCTGCTCCTACAGAACAAAGATGATCTTATAAACCCAGTAAGGGTTTCACATGCTGAGTCTTAGAAATGTATGTGCTCACAACTAGAAGAAACAGGGAACATTTCCCCAAGGCCTATACAGAGTATGCCATTATAGAGATATATAAATTTGGGGCTGGAAAGATGGCTCAATGGTAAAAGGCACTTACTTGCAAAGCCTACTGGCCCAAGGTTTGATTTCCTAGTACCCATAAAATACTGCATATATATGGAGGGCTTTTTTTTGTTGTTTTGGTTTTGGTTTTTGAGGTAGGGTCTCACTGTAGCTCAGGCAAACCTGGAATTCACTCTGTAATCTCAGGGTGGCCTCGAACTCATGGTGATCCTCCTACCTCTGCTTCCCAAGTGCTGGGATTAAAGGCATGCACCACCATGCCCAGCTGTCTAGAGGTTTTTTTGCAGTGGCAAGAGGGCATTTTCTCTCTCAAATATGTAAGTAAATAAATATTAAAAAGAAATATTCTAAGCTTAAGACATTTAGTCCTACTTAATATAAAGCTTAAGTATAAAGCTTAACTTGGGATGTAGCTCATTGGTAGAATGTGTGCTTAGCAATGTGCAAGGCCCTGGTTTCCACCCATAGCACCAAAAAGTAAAAGGAAGGGAAGGGGTCAGAGAATGGAAGTCCAAAGTAGGTCAAAGTAAAAGGAAATTATCCATTAAAATTATTCTATTTACAAACTTAATTCTTCAAAAGTTCACAAGTAAATACAAGATTGTACTTACTGATTGGCATTTTGCAATTCTAAATGTCTTAGCTGTCCATACCATAAACACTATAGAAGCTGAAACACACAAAAAGTCATATTAGGAAGAACATGCAATACTGAATAATTTATAATCAAGAGCTTTTAACCACTGAACCATCTCCCCAGCCCATCAACATAATATATTATAAAAAGAAAACTGCTTACCAAGGACAGCAAAGATGAGAGTATTTGTAAAGTGCCTATACAATGAGAACTTCACAGTGTTCTTTCTTAGCCTTAGAGTCTTCATAGTTTGTGCCAAACTTATAAAAATGTACAAGTTAGTTAAGGACAGGCATTTAAATAGAGATGTATTTCAACATAGTGAAAATCTTCTACTATACTACTACAGACAGTACTGCCAAATACATTTCTTAAATATGAAGTCAAAACATAAGGTATCTTTGCCTGCATTGTATAATCATCATCTCACACTACAAAGACTTTGCTTTGTGATTCGCCATTATCTGAAGTAAATAAACAAACCCGAAGAAGAAACATGTACACAAGATGACCTGTGATGTGCTCCTGCAACACAGGTCAAAGCAATACACACAGTAAAAGCCAAGACCCAGGAGCCAGAAGAAATGTTTTAGCAGTTAAGACACTTGCCTGCAAAGCCAAAGGACCCACGTTTGATTCCCCAGTTCCCATGTAAAGCCAGATGCACAAGGTGGCACATACATCTAGTTTGTTTGCAGTGGCTGGAGGCCTTAGAGTGCCTATTCTCTCTATGTATTTGTCCCACTTCCATAAAATAAACAAAACATTTAAAAATAAATAAAACCCTTGGGCTGGAGAGATGGCATAGTGCTTAAGGCACTTGCCTGCAAAGCCAAAGGACCTCAGATCGAATACCCAGGACCCTCATAAGCTAGATGCACAAGGTGGTGCATGCATCTGGAGTTTGTTTGCAGTGGCTGGAGGCCCTGGCATACCCATTCTCCCTTTCTTGCTCTCTCTCAAATAATAAATAAATAAAAATTTTAAATAAAATTAAATAAATAAACAAAACCCAAGTCCCTTGTGTCACATATAGCATATGGCTTGTGTTTTTCTATGCTGCTGCTACTTTGCTTTGCTTTTTCTAGTCTATTCTTACTCTTTTAAGAACCATAATTGAAAAGTTAAGTCATCTATCAATTCACTTTATAAATTAAAAACTGAAATATGTTCAACAAAACATCTGAACTTAAGTAGGGAACTTATTAAAAAGATCATTTATTAAGGGGGAGGTTTATTGCAGGAAGGGAAAATATTGTGCTAAAATGTTAAAACCTCCCTGGCTAGGCAGAAAAAGGCTTGTCTTTATAGACAGAATCAAGCTGGGGAGTTGGTGTGGCTGAACACAATGATGGCCAGGTCTTTCCTTGAGGTCTATGGGTTCTCAGAAGGGGGCCCTTAAGGAAGGCTGTGCAATGATTCAGGTTGATAGTGGGTCAAAGTTGAGGCACTTCAAAAGGAAGAAGGCTTAAAATTTGGTAGAATCACTATTTTGTTTATATTAGTCATGAATACAAAGAGCTCAGCTAATCTTTTTCATGATATAAAGAATGAAAATTTGGACAGTCTGGGTCTGGCCTTGTCATAGGTAAACCAAAAGCATCCTGAAGTCTGCGCCAAAACTTATGAGGAAGGGGATTTCTCTTGCAGTGGCCTCTTCTCAGAACACAAATGGGGAGGGGTGCCATCTTGGCTGTGGCTCTTTCCCAGGAGCACAGGGCTCACACACAAGGCCAACACTGAAGAGGCCCCAAAAGACATCTCTGCTAACTCCTCAGTGCAGCAGAGAGGCCATTCAAGCCAGATTTCTGTCCATGCATGTAAGGTATGAGCACCCCCTCAGGAGCAGACCAGCAGCCTTTATTTATGAAATAGACAGTAATCATTGCATAGCACAACAAAAGCATACCAGAGGCATACTTTCTAGTAGTACCTTTTGAGTTCTAAATACTTCATTTGTCAAAAGTTTCATTTCTATACTAAAACAACTTCACAAAATTGCTTTCCAATCTAAGTGACCATTACAATTATCAAAGAAATCAGTTTTTAAAGGAATACAATCCAACCAATTAGAACTACTATCAGAGCTCACAAAAATGCAAGTCTATTTCTTAACATTAAGATGAAAAAACCATTTTTGTTTCATCATTCAAAAAATTAAAGCCAAGGGATAAAAACATCAAAAGCAAATCTGAAACTGCCTAAGTGTTCACTTACCAAGACAATGGTAAAACAATGGTTAAACTTAGGTAGTTTAACTGACCACCGCCCTCCTCCCATGTAGGCAAAATAGTAACAAGCACACAGGTTCCTCACGTGAAGCAGAGCCAGCCAAGCACGCTACTGCGGTAGGAAAAGGATATCCACCAGCACAAGCCCGAGTCAAGGAGAGAGAGAGGTAGGCTGGCCAGAAGAACAAGATCAGAATCATTCGCCTGCAGCAAAACAGCAAAACAAATAACCAAGCAGGAAGAAGAGGTAGAAAGGAAGAAGTACATAAGAATTTCCCAGTTAGATTCTTACAAGATTAGATACATTTGAACTAAGTTCATCAAAATCATTACCCATAATACTCAATCTTGTCATTTGTAATCATTTAGGAAAGCCATTGTTTTCCATACAAAAAAAGCACTTTTCACTTTGGGTAAGAAAATTACCAGTCTATAGGCAAACTACAAATCTGAGTTCAAACAAAAATATTAGATATTCTTTATTACACCATGAAAACACTAACATATATATAGCTAGATAGATACATACATACATACATATATATATATATATATATATATACACACACATGCATATGTGAGTATATATAGACATACATATATATACATACATGCATATATAGACACATACATACATGTGTATATATCTATATATGTATACATACATATATATAATAAACATATATATGTTTATATACATATATATGTATGTGTGTACGTGTATATATATATGTGTATGTATATGTGTGTATATATATATATATATATATATATATATATATATATATATATATATATATACACGTACACACACACACACACACACACACACACAGTTGTTTTGGGTTTTTTTTCAAGGTAGGGTCTCACTCTAGTCCAGGCTGACCTGGAATTCACTATGGAGTCTCAGGGCAGTTTCAAACTCACAGCGATCCTCCTAGTCTCTGCATCCTGACTGCTGGGATTAAAGGTGTGCACCACCACACCAGCTCAACCAATATATTTTTAACTTCTAAATTCCTTTATGACCATTACATAAATTAAATCTTTCACATTGCTGTCCTTACCTTTCCACCCTAATTTAGTTCATTGTGTACTGAAATGTAGCAAAGTCAATGCTGTTGACAAAAGTGCCCACACTCACAGCATGGCAGGTGGCGCACATCTTTAATCCCAGTACTCGGGAGGCAGTGGTAGAAGGATTGCCATGAGTTCAAGGCCATGCTGAGACTACACAGTGAATTTTCAGGTCAGCCTGAGTTAGAGTGCGACCCTACCTCGAAAAACCAAAAAATAAAATAAAAGTGCCCATATTCAGACAGAGATGGAATCAGAAAACACAGAGCTGCTTTCCTTTGGAATTTTATGTTAAAGGTGCATTATTCTGTGTTTTTCCCAATTAATTACCTTTTGAATGGTTAAGAAGACATCTTTGGCAAAGATAGCACAAATTCTTTTTGTACACTTCTTCTAAAACTCAATTACACAGACCCTGTCAAAAGCACCAACCATAAAATTTAGAAAGGAGGCACCTCCAAAAGACAGGCAGTGCGAGCTCCCTTTCTAATCACCCAGTGACTGGAGGTTAGCACTAAGGTCTAGAAGTGGTAATGACGAGGCTGCCCCCATCTCTGCTGCTTCGCCATCCCAGTTCCAGCCTGTCTGTATTTGCAGCCCACACTCCTTGGGACAGGTGAGCACTGCTAAGAGAGTGGCTTACAGCTGGCCTGCTGTTCAAATGCACAATTGAGGCATGTCACCTTTCTGGCAACAGAGAATCATTAAATGCTTTCTGAGGTAGGAAATGAAAAACTAAACAGAGGAGGTATTTACATCATTTTCTAAGAGAAGATTTATTTAAGTATCATTCTACTCAATATACTTAGAATCTAAATTAGAACAAGAAATAAATTCTAAAATCTGGTATTATTTGTTAACTAGGGCCCTCAGATTCAAACAAGAGTTGTTAAAGGTCCCTGTGTGTGGTGGTTTGATTCAGGTGTCCCCCATAAACTTAGGTGTTCTGAATGTCATGTCCCCAGCTGATGGCAATTTGGGAATTAGTGTTTCCTAGAGTCAGTGTATTGTTGGGGGCAGGCTTATGAGTATTATAGCCAGTTTCCCTGTGCCAATATTTGGCACACTTTCCTGTTGCTGTTGGCCAGGAGGTAATACCCACACACTGCTCACACCATCGTTTTTCCTCTGCCACCATGGAGCTTCCTCTCAAGCCTGTAAGCCAAAATAAACCTTTTTTCCCACAAGCTGCTCTTGGTTGAGTGTTTCCTGCCAGCTATGCGAACCTGACTGCAACACTGTGTATAAAATGCCTTGGGTGGGGTGTGCTCTGAAGGAAGCGTTGCATTTTGACAGTCAATGACATTTCTGCCCCCAGTACATTTCTGATGTCACTCAAGGTTAGGAACTAGTGCTTTGAAGAGTACGGATAATTAACCAAAAGTTTGCTTTGGTCTGAGGATTCAGCTCATTGACAGCAAGGAAACCCTGGGTCCAATCCTCAATTTACTGTCCCTCCCAATTTAAGTCAGAAGTACACTGAGAATTCACAAATGAAGAACTTAAAGACTAGGTAGGCCAGTCTTACAAAGGACTTCGAGAGGCCACCAGCAATGCTGCATTTCCTAGCCCACCTACAAAAGAGAAGCCGAGCTATCCAGGCAAGCTCAAGCCATGGCCACACGTGTGAGGAACACAGATGAGAAAATGAAAGAAATACAAGGAAAAGTATTTTTAAAAAATTCAATGACAAAATATAAAAGTTTCAGAGACAATAAAAATAGAAACACAGAAAAATATGAAATCTACTAGGAAAACATTTTGACGAGGACATAACTATAGAGAAAACAGACAAGAACAATGTTCTGGGGCATGTGTAACCTACAGTCTGCTCTGACTGACTAGAATTCTTACCATCTCCACCAGTGCCACCATGGAGAAAAAGCAGGGATCCACCACACTAAACTTGGGTCACTGAGAGGAGGCTCCTCTAACCTGCTGCTGTAACATAACGTGCCTAGCCCTTCCTCTTGCACAGCCTGCTCTGCTCCTGCCATTGCTGTGACTCCTGGTTATCCCACTTGCCTTCGCCCTAGTGTTTCTTCCAGGAACCTCTTCCTCCCTACTGGACACCACCTGGCTTCTTCCCTCACTGATCTACCTGTTGCCGTTGGGTTGTACCACAGCTGCAACGTTCGTTCACCTCAAATGCTCTGACTTCCAACTTTCCTTTTCGTATGTCCTGGGCACTACAAATTTTGTCAATTATGGCCTCTCCTCCAAGTCCAAGGCTTTAAACATAGTAACATTTTCCCAGGCATCCAGTGAGACATGAAAGGCCTCTCTGGAACCACCCATTTCAAGCATTTGCACTCCTGTCCCCCTCCCCCCACCCACTCTATTTCTGATCCTCACCACTCTTTAGATCACTGCAAAGGACTCCTTACTAAACCGTGCTTCCAGTCTGTCCTTTCCCAACTCATCTTACCATCCAAATTCTTTCACCAGGCTTCTTGGCACTCACCTGCACTGCTCCATGTCTTCTACGCCCTGGATTCAGAAGGAACTTGAAACCCCAGAGCATGCCATTCCATCTCTCCCTCTGGCCTAACCTGCCATAACCCCTGTACATATTCATTCAAGAAAGCTACCCTGGGTTGCTACTTGGGATGTTCTCACACTGTTTCTCTTAATTTTATGATTCAAACTATTTGGCTCCCGCAATTGTTCCCAGTATGCTTTTTCCACAACTGTATTCCTAGAAAACTCTGTTACCCTATCAGATTCAACTCAAATAACACGACATCTATGAAGTCTTTCTTGATTTCTATGCCAGAATTTCTTTCCTTTATTTACAGAGCACTACTCTAAAGTGGCAGTTCTTACTGTCATGCTGCTGTGTGTCACATATTTGTCTCCTCTGTGAGACAAACTTGAATTCCTGTCAAGTGCAGGGATAGCCCTTTATATGCATGCCTTATCAATATAAGGCACATATTGAGCACTTAAATGTTTGATAAACTAAAGAGGAAAATCAAAGATATGACTATGGGAACTTAATACTTGCTCACTTTTAACTAAACTCCTACAATGAATTAACAATATGTATAATGACACTGCATTCTATCATTATTATGAATTACAAGTAATCAGATTTTGATGAAATAACAAAACTACTTTGGAAGGACATGGTAAAGGATATGAACCATACAAAAATGGAGTCAATAACTGCTAACATAATGTCACCCAGAATAACAGCTAAATGTTTAGAACCCTGAAAGATAAAAATGGGGGAAACCTGAATTTGTAAGTTTTACTACAGTGTAGCAATTATCATCCCACAAACAAAATCAATTTAACTTATCACTTTACAATGACCCATAATTTTGTTTATCAGAATTATGTTTAGCACATAGAAATCATCATGATAGCAATGTAAAATCAGTATGGGTTGGCAAATTAAAAGCCCATCATGTCCCCAACCAGTCTCTCTTTCCCCTTCACTCCAGAGCAGAGCCAGAGTTATGAATGATGTACACTCTTGACCTTGACATGGTTTCAATCTTATTTGAAGGGAGATACATATACAAAAGGTAAAATAAGAGGCTATGTGGAAAAGTATAGACAATCTATAAGCATCTGCTCCAACAGTCATTTGAAATAGCTACTATCAAAAATGCTATGTAGGGCTGGAGAGATGGCTTAGACTCTGGTTCAAGGCTTGATTCCCCAGGACCCATGTTAGCCAGATGCACAAGGGGGCGCATGCATCTGGAGTTCGTTTGCAGTGGCTGGAAGCCCTGGTGCGCCCTTTCTCTATCTGCCCCTTTCTCTCTCTCTGTCACTCTCAAATTAAAAAAAAAAAAAAAAAATTTCTATGTAATTTTTTAAAAATTACAATACATATATTTACATGTGGATTATTGTATTTTATGTTTTCCTTCCAGCACCAATTAATTTCATGTAAATAAGTTATATTAATGCAGGTTTTTCATGATTACGTAAAAGTAAAAATATACTCAGAGTCAAAGAGATGTATGCAACACAGAATTAAGTATCAAAGACAATCTCATGAGGCTTTCTAACATGACTGAACAAATGCCATGCTTTAGTCATATCAAAGTATGTGAGATGGGGTGAAGAGATGACTCAGCAGCTAATGCGCTTGCCTGCAAAGCCTAACAACCTAGGTTTGATTGTCCAGTACCCATGCAAAGCCAGATGCACAAAGCAGTTAACATGCATCTGGAGTTCATTTGCAGTGGCAAGAGGCCCTAGTACCCCAATATTCATTCATTCATTCATTCTTATTATCTCTCTTTCTTCCCTTGCAAATACATAAAAATTTAAAAAGAAATTAAGCCAGGGGCTGGAGACAAGGCTTAGTGGTTAAATCATGTGCCTGCAAAGCCAAAGGATCCCAGTTCAATTTTCCAGGACCCATGTTGGCAAATGCACAGGGGGTGCATGCATCTGGAATTTGTTTGCAGTAGCTGGAGGCCCCGGCATGCCTATTCTCTCTCTCTCCCCGTGCCCCTCTCTCTTTGCCTCTCAAATAAACAAATATATTAAAAAAAAATTAAACCAGGGCTGGAGAGATGGCTCAGTGGTTAAGCGCTTGCCTGTGAAGCCTAAGGACCTCTGTTCGAGGCTCGATTCCCCAAGACCCATGTTAGCCAGATGCACAAGGGAGCACATACGCCTGGAGTTCGTTTGCAGTGGCTGGAAGCCCTGGTGTGCCCATTCTCTCTCTCCCTCTTTCTCCCTCTGTCTGTTGCTCTCAAATAAATACATAAAAATTAAAAATTAAAAAAAAAATTAAACCAGGTATGGTAGTACATGCCTTTAATCTTGGTACTTGGGAAGCAGAGGTAGGAGGATCACCATGAGTTCCAGGACACCCTAAGACTACACAGAAAATCCCAAGTCAGCTTTGGCTAGAGCAGGGCATAGAAATCAGGAAAGACTTCACAGATATGGTAATATCTGAGTTGAATCTGATTACTGAGTGTTTTCTAGGAATGCAAAAAAAAAATTTTTTTTAACCAAAAAACATTTTTAAAAAGATTTAAAATTTTTTTTTGATAAAATTTGAGATAAACTTATGGGACACCTACACATAACACTGTAGACATCTAATTCAAAGATATATGCATGAAACGACAAGGTTCTTTAAATTAGGCAAGTTATAGTAAGCTTCTTAATTGCTCAGTCTTCAAGCACTTCCTAAGAACCAAAGAATCAGGGTCTTCTCAGCTAGAAACACTAATGCTTCCATAGACAGTAGAGTGCTGCTGCCCACATTATCAGAATCTTCTTTTCCTGAATACTACCTCCTCCTGGTTCTTCTTACCTTCCCCAAAAGAGCAAATCTACAAGTCAGAGAAAATGTATAACCAAATGAGACTTATAGGAGTCATGAATGTAATATTTACATGACGAAAGGGTATAATTAACTTTCTGTCTACATGATACATTATGAAGTCCAGGATTAAGAAGAATAAGAATGTCTTTAAACTGCAGGACAGAGACAAATCCTCCTCATAAAGAGTAATCACAGGGATGGAGAGATGGCTTAGCAGTCAAGGCACTTGCCTAGGAAGCCAAAGGACCCAAGTTCAAGAACTCATGTAAGCCAGATACACAGGTGGCAGATGCAACTGGAGTTTGTTTGCAACAACTAGAGGCCCAAGTGTGCCCATTCTCTCCCTCCCTCCCTCTCTCTCTCCCTCCCTCCCTCCCTCCCTCTCTCTCTCTCTCTCTCTCTCTCTCTGCATCTATCTCTCTCAAAAAATGAATAAAAAGAAAATATTTCCAAAAAAAAAAGAGTAATCATGAACATTTCTGGAATTAATTCCTGGGAGGACATCAGATGATGTGATTACAATGGCTTGTATCATTTTAGGAAGTGTTTTGTTAAGTCTTTTAGCAAGTATTAAAAAGGGAAAATATCTCATCAGAAAAAAAAAAGCTAAATTATTTTTAAAATTTATCACAAAACAACATTTCACAGCAATAACAAAAGGGGCTGACAGTAGAATTAATATAGTTTTTACCCCAATAACTCTCATCACGCCTTCAATGGCTGCAAAGATAAAATAAAGCAGTCCCAGTCCAATCACCCGGTGCATGACTGTTCCTAAACGAGGCCTGTAGTGAGCAAGAGAACATAGAGAAAAAGAAAAAGCATGGGTGAGTAAAATGGATCAAAATACAGAAATGGCAGTTTCCAATTCCAGAGACATTACTACCTAATCAAATCAGCGTGCTCATGCCTCTGAAGTTCTCTGACACAAGAAATCATGATTTTCCTGTGCACCCCACAGACCCAAACCCAGGAAAATCAGATCTCTTCCTATGGGATCTGAAGCTGTTCAGATGCCTGTAAAGAAACAATACAAAACCACAAAAGTGCCAGAGAATTTTGGCCAAAGTTCAAGCAAGATAATGCATATAATTAGTGCTATTTCCTTAGAGTGGAAGAGTTGGCTAGTGAAGCCTAGTGCCACTGACAGATGACAACTTACTTCCCTGCTGACCTTAACTATAAGCTGTGCAGCAGAGGTCTGTCTTAAAGGAACTCTCTGATCTCATGGCTGGACACAAGAAGAGCAGAATATCAGAGATGGAACTTCAGTCCCTTCTCTGGTCACTACCTTATCCATGGGAACACTAACAAAATTTGGCTTTTAATCTTAAAACTGATAATTGGGCTGGAGAGATGGCTTAGCGGTTAAGCGCTTGCCTGTGAAGCCTAAGGACCCCGGTTCGAGGCTCGGTTCCCCAGGTCCCACGTTAGCCAGATGCACAAGGGGGCGCACGCGTCTGGAGTTCGTTTGCAGAGGCTGGAAGCCCTGACGCGCCCATTCTCTCTCTCTCCCTCTGTCTTTCTCTCTGTGTCTGTCACTCTCAAATAAATAAAAATGAACAAAAAAAATTTTTAAAAAAAATCTGATAATTAACATTTTTTTTTTACTTTTAAGACCTAAGTGAGCTGTGGTGGTGCTACCAGTAGGAAACTGTTAAAGAGGCAGAGGCAGGAAGATTAGGAGTTTAAGGCCAGCCTGAGCTCTCCATTTTTTCTTGTTTGAGCCCTTGCTGCAACCCTCCAAAAATCAAAAGTACACACTGCCATTAAACCTACCAACCCTCCAAAAATCAAAAGCCATAAGTACACACTGCCACTAAACCTACCAAACCACTTTCATACTACAACATGCAAAAAAGAAAGGGCTGGAAAAAATGTAAAACTATTTTTATAATTAACAGTCTGGAAATAGAAGGGACAGTTCATGTCATGTACAAATCAAAACTAATTGCAACATAATTTTATGATACTTAAAAATCCCCTTCTTGGGCTAGAGAGATGGGTTAGCAGTTAAGTGCTTGCCTGTGAAGCCTAAGGACCCCGGTTCGAGGCTCGGTTCCCCAGGTCCCACGTTAGCCAGATGCACAAGGGGGCGCACGCGTCTGGAGTTCGTTTGCAGTGGCTGGAGGCCCTGGCGCGCCCATTCTCTCTCTCTCTATCACTCTTTCTCTCTCTCTCTGTCACTCTCCAATAAATAAATAAATAAAAATCTAAAAAAAAAAAAATCCCCTTCTTAGCTGGGCATGGTAGCACAAACCTTTAATCTCAGCACTTGGGAGTCAGAGGTAGGAAGTTCACCATGAGTTCAAGGCTGCCCTGAGATTACATAGTGAACTCCAGGTCATCCTGGGCTAAAGTGTGACCCTACCTCAAAAATCCAAACAAGTAAAAAATAAAAGAATGATGAGGGGACATACAACACTATTCTATTAAGAATCCTAGAGCTGAAGAGATGGCTCAGCAGTTAAGGTATTTGCTTGCAAAGCCTGATGGCACGGGTTCAATTCTCCACTACCCACATAAAGTCTGATGCACAAAGTGGTATATGCATTTGGAGTTTGTGTGCAACAGCTGGAGGCCCTGGTGCACCCATTCTCTTCCTCTCTCTGGAGATGACAAGGAGCAGAAACCTGAAGGAAGGAGGCACTCACACCTGGGATGGGTGCTCAAAGGAACAAGAGAGCAAGCAGGATGGAGCAACATTTCTGAAAGAGTGATACTTGGGTACTGCCTCTGAATAGCCACAGAAAGGAAGGTGAGTTTCAATGAGCAAAATGAGCAATGAAGTAGTAAGAAGTTACATATTCAAAGGATCATATTGGCCACTGCTGTACAGCTAAAGGACCAACATGGGCAGAAGCAGGGAAACTAGGAGCTGATAGAAGATTGCAGCCTGGGCAAGATGGTAGCTGTGATGGTCTGGGAAGCACCAAATACAAAAAACATAAAAGTGCCACAGAAATGGACAAGAAGAAGGCCCATGAACACATAGAAGTCACAGAGCAGGGGCCTGAGGCCTGAGGTTCTATAAGACTGGGGCTCAGAAGACAACAGTGTAGAGCAAAGCAAATTGGGAAGGCATAGCCAGTAAGTAGATGAAATACAAGATGAATGTGTAGAAGCCAAGCATAGCCAGGCTTCATGACCAAAGTTCCAGGCAGGACACCTGGACCAGGGCTGAGCAGAGCCACAGGATTAAATAAGAAAGCTCATGGTGCCCTTGACACGAGCAGTCTCAATGGAGCAGTAAAGTCAAGCCCTCACCAGGAAAGGTCCAAATGAGAATGAGGGAGGTTGAGGTGGCAAGTGCACCGAACTCTGAAAGAGCTGTATCGCACTGGGTGAAGAGCACAAAGGAGAAGTAGAGGAGAGAAGGTTGTGTGGCCTCAGGGTGGGCTTTGCTTTTAACGATGGCAGAAACAACAGTAAGCTGGCAGAGGAATTCACTAGAGATGAACACTCATGATGTAAGGAAGGAAAAAAAAAAAAATCAAGCCAACCACTAACCCAATCTCCCTGACAGATGAGAGGTGTGAGGGCAGGAATATCCCATCGTTTCAAGAGGAGGAAAGTGTGACCTATGGTTCAGATATAGGGGAATGCAGGATCTAAGGGCAGTAATAAAGGGAATACCCTGCCAATGTCCTGTACATCCTCAAAGAAAAAGGAACCGAAGTCAGCTGAAGAGGGTATAGGGAAGGGGTGAAATGACTTTCTGCAGTGAGAGAGAAAACACACTGGCAAGGGAACAGAGCACAACTGTCAGGGACACTAAGGGAAACTCTAAAATCAGGGTCATGGACTGAAAGTGCACCTGAGGAACATGGGCCAGTATTCTTCTTAGACCTACTCCTCTGCTTAGGAATAATAAAACTACAGTAAAGTTACTGGAATTCAAATCCAGGATTTTCATTTGGAGATAACATAACTACTCTACACATGGATTTTTAAATCCATGCTCTTACAGCTTTTCCCCTTAGAGATCTGTATTATGATACTAAGAAGTTTCCAGTTTCTCAAAGGTCCCCATGTAGATGGACTAAATGGCTAGACTGGAAACTCAGTATCTTTTCAACATGGCAATACTTACTTCACAATGCCATAACCCAAGCTCACAATGATCACAAGGAGGCGAGCCAATGTCCTCTTGATCGCAGATATCAACTCCGCAAATATCAACAAACCTTGGGCTGAGGGGGGAGAGAGAAAATAATTCACTGTGGGTACTTCTAGAGGCCTTCTAACAGGATTTCAAACATGTACTATGTATAATGACATTGTGACCCCAGACCATAATTTAAAAGCCATCTACTCCCACTGATATTTCAAACCTCAGTGACCAGAATTCCCTATCTCTTAAAAAAATTCACTGCAAATCTAACCAGCTATACTGGGCATAGAGCTCTCTTATGTCAACTTGAAACCTGTCCCAAGCTTTGCTTTGTTCTTGTTCTCCTCTTGACACTACCCAGAACTACATCTGTCTTCATGTCATGTAGAACTTTGAAAGCCATAATGATCACTACAGTTTTTTTCCCCCCTCTGGGATGCTTTCATCATTTATTCATTTAAAATATGTAATTAGCGGTAAAGTATTTGCCTAGCAAGTGCAAGGTCCTGGGTTCAATCGCCGCATAACAAAAATAAGAAGTATCCATTATGCTCCTACTAAATGGCTGCAATGGTTAAAGCAACACCTTGATTCCTATCTGCATAGACCTTGTACTCTGATTAGGCTACAGAAATAGGTTGAACTTGCCAGGTGTGGTGGCGCATGTCTTTAATCCTAGCACTCGGGAGGCAGAGGTAGGAGGATTGCTGTGAGTTCAGGGCCACCCTGAGACTCCATAGTGAATTCCAGGTCAGTCTGGGCTAGAGTGAGACCCTACCTCGAAAAAACCAAAAAGAAAAAAAGAAAGAAATAGACTGAACTGAACATGGCAAGCACTAGATGTGACACAATGAACTTGAGACTAGGAGGAAGATCAATTTAACACACTCAGAGGAGGTTGAAGTTAGTCTAGAAAAGCTCACAAAAAACATCTAAACCAGGACTGGAAGACTAAACAGAAGTAGAAAGTATGTGAGGAAAGGAAAGGAAAGGGCAAAACAAAGACAATGGATCATGTGAAAGCGTGGAGAAAGGAGAATGAAAGCACTGCAAAGGTGCATAAGCAATATGCCAGCAGCAGAGCACAACGTCCAATGTCAAGAACAGTGCAAGGTAGCAGAGGCAAGGACCACTATGGAGTTTGAGGGCTCTCTCATGAAGTCCAGACTTGATGTTAGAAGCTATGGAATAGCCCAGGGGCCAAATCTGACTCTGTTTATTTTATTAAATAAACTGTTATAAGAAAGCCAGGCATACTGGCACATACCTTTAATCCCAGCACTTGAGAGGCAGAGGTAGGACTGCCTTGAGTTTGAGGCCAGTCTAGGACTATACAGTGAATCCCAGGTCAGCCTGGGTTAGAGTCAGACCTTACTGCCAAAAAAAAAAAATTAGCAGGACAACAGACATGCTCATTTGTTTATTTGTTGTCTGTGGCTTCTTTATGCCACCATGGCAGAACTGACTAGTTATGGCAGGGACCATACAGTCTAGAAAGTCAAGAATACTTACTATGAGCCCTTTATAGGAAAAGTTTTCTGATTGCTGGAATAAAAGAAATGGCATGTTTTATTGAGACTGCTCTACTACAATGCCTTGAACAGGAACAACCATAGCCAAGAAAATGCTCAGCAGGCCATCCCAGATATCTAGGTCGGAAAGGATGAAAGTACTGGCAGGAAGACAGACAGAAGCAGGAAGACATTCAGAAAATATATGTGGATCAAAACCAGTTGTGAATCTGCCTAATGCTTTCAGCTCCATGTTATCTTCAAGAAATCTGGAATAAGTTGGAAGAAGAGCCCTGAGGTCTACTCGCAGGGCCGGCCAGCAGTGACAGGAGTATCTGCTAGAACTGCAGGTAGGGAGTCAGATGAGTGCAGTGTGAGGACACAAAGAATGAGTTCCACTTCTGCCATACCAAGGTAAGAAATCAGAAGACATTAGAAGGTGACTAGCTATGTAGGTCTGCGGCTCAAGACAGAGATCTTGAGAGAAGATTTATCATTAGGAGAAAAACAATGGGTGAATTCTGAGAGTGCAGATGTGAAGACAGTTTTAGGATCACGTATATTTAAGGAGGGGTGTTTTCAATGAGCTCCTCAATCAGGAGATGCTTGATCTGGACTGTCTGGACTCTTCTTGCAGAAAGGGGAATGTGATCTTCCTTTATTCAGTTCAGGATGACCAGCAAAGAAGGAATGCCAATCTAGCCCAGTAACTGCTCATGCAGCAATCTAAGGATTTGAGAGGCGACCACGCTATTATCGTCCACACTGAATTCGCTTGCCATTAATGTCAACCCTCAAAAATCTTTTCAGAATTTTCCCATCTATATTTCTGTAATTTGTACTTCAATCCCAAGTCCAAGACCTTACCCAGCTTTCTGTTTAGGATGTCAATTTGTCTGTGGCCAATCATATATTTTCAGGTAAAAAAGGTGTATCTAAAATGAATCTTCTCTATACCCTTTACACTTTATAACTTCTACCAGAAAAGTGAAGAGGATATTTTCTACATATACACAGGTATACAGTAAACGTCAGGTGAACAAGCAGATTCATCAGAATGAAGCAGCAACAAAACATAAAATATGCAAGACAGACCCTATCCAAAGCCTCCCGTGGTCAAGCCTAAATGTACATTAGAATTACCTGGGAAACTTTTAAATGCCCCCAACTCCTGGGCCTATCCCAATCAGAATCTATAGGCCTGATATGGTACTAAAGTGCCTGAAGTAATGCTAAGGTATTCCAGACCAGTACTGTCCAAGGGATCTTTCTGTAATGATGATATAAACATCTGTACCATTATATAGTAACCACTGGCCATGAAAGCCTTCTGAGCATTTGAATTGCACTATCATCTCTGAGGGACTGAATGGTTTATCTTGCTTAATTCTGCTTAGCTTAAATTGCCAGATGTCGTGTGTGGCTACCAAAGTGGACAACATAGCTCTAGCCTGGCAAGACTGATAAGTGATATCTCCATAAACTCTACATATGGCTACACAACCACTTCTCAGCATCTGATTCTATTTTGCCTGTAAAAGACATTGTCAAATCTATTAAAGAAACCTACATTTATTATGTTTTAACTGCCAATCTACTACACCATAAGAGAATCACTGGCCCAACACAAACTTTCCTAATTTCTTTGGTGTGGTGAGTGGAGGGTGTACATAAATGCATGGATGTGGAGGGCAGAGGACAATCTCAGGTGACATCCTCAAAAGCACCATCTACCTCCTGCGAGAGAGGGTCCCTCAATGGCCTGAAGCTATTGATTCTGCTAGACTAGCTAGCCAGCCAGCGCCAAGGATCCTCCTATCTCTGCCTCTCCAGAGCCGAGATTATAGGTACATGCCACTGTACCAGAGTTTTACATGGGTGCTAAGGATATAAACTTAAGCCCACAAGTTTGCTTTACCAACTGAGCCACGTTCCCAGGCCCCTACCGACTATTCTTAATGTGTCTATGTTGGTGCCTAACAACTTTCCATCCTTTTAATAGTTTTTCTAAATTCTCTCCTTCTCAAATCAATGCTGTGGATGCAGTGTGATAACACAAACCTATAATCCCAGCACTTAGGAGGTTGAGGCCAAAAGATCAGGAATTCATCCTCGGCTATACAGCATGTTCAAGACCAGCCTGGGATATGTGAAACCCTGACTCAAAAAAATTAGAAAACAAACCGGCGTGGTGGCGCACACCTTTAATCCCAGCACTCGGGAGGCAGACATAGGAAGATCGCCATGAGTTCAAGGCCACCCTGAGTCTACATAGTGAATTCCAGGTCAGCCTGGGCTAGCGTGAGAACCTACCTCAAAAAAACAACAAACAAACAAAAAAAAAAAAAAAAAAAACAAAAAATAAAAAAGGAAAACAGAGCTGGAGAAATAACTCAATGGTTAAAGGAAGTTCCTTGCAAACCTGATGGTCTGGTTCAATTCCACAATATCTACTTAAAGCCTGATGCACAAAGTGATAAATTCATCTGGAGTTGGTTTGCAGAGGCAAGAGAGCCTGGTGTTCTCTTTCATATTTTTTTTCTCTCTCTCTCTACTTGAAAATAAATAAATAATTTTAAAAAGGAAAAAAAAAAACAACCAAATAAGCTGCACATGACAGCCCATCTTACAGAATTTCCTCTTGAGAAAATCAAAAGGATACTAGCCCATGTCTAATTTTTGGGCAACTCTTTTTTGGGACAGGACTCCTTAAACACACTGATAGCAACTTAAGAGTTTCTCTTCCAAGCCCCCTACTGGTATCTCACATGAAGAACTTGGATCTGTTGAAGGTGGTGAATGGCCTCTCATCTCTTCATGGATCTCTTGTTTTTGCTGTTCCTGACAAAGTTCCGACCATCCTTGTACTCTTTTAGACAAGAGGTCACCACAAACAGAAAGGAGCAGAATGCCTTCTCTTACAACTTTCAACTGCTTCAACCTGAAGCAGCACACCCACCCTTCCTTCACTCTCTAATAACCGTTCTCTCAGGGCGGGAAAGGAATCTCGGACCTGTGCATGCCAGGCAAGTATTCTACCACTGAGCCACGTCCCCAGCCCTCCACTATCTGATTTAGAGCAACTATACAAACACCTGCATGCATACACACACACATGCTCCATAAAACATGCAGGATAGTATCTCTGCTATATATGTATTCCCCAACGTCTGTTATTTCTTTTATTCTGTTGTACATTTCTTTTAGCCTTTCTAATTTTGAGAAATTTTAACACTCTTCACCAGAGAGAAACCAGAGCCCTACTCTAACATGCTCTTCTTGGCTTCCTCTCCTCTCCACTAACAATGGAGCTATTTGCAAACCACTGTACAAACAACCCCACAGAGCTCCGCTCACACATGCTAAGAGACTATTACATTGCACTCCATTTAAGGAGATGGTCAAAAAATTACTTAAAAAAAAAAAACCCCACTTACTTGACAGTCCAGTGCTGTTGATGTTTTGGTATTCACTATAAAAAACTGCTTTTTCAAGCATTCCTAAGAAAATAACAGCTGCAATCCAGAACTGGATTCTTAAAATATCTTTCCAATAACAGGCAGACCACATCAGCCAAAGTACACCATATAATATATAAACAATGCACATCACCATGTAAAACTGTAGGAAGAGAAAACAATTTCAGTAAGTTAAACCTTTTGACCACTTGAAAGATGACATTTCTAAAGTATCCAAACCTTTGTTTTCCAGTAACTCTGGAACCAGAAATACAAGGCAGGTCAAAGCATTAGCAACAGAGAGATTACTATCACTGAACTCTTAAAAGTTTTTAAACTTCCATTTAGGATACAAAATTCATTTGGAAAAAAAGACGAAAAATACTCACAATCATTAGAGGCCAATCTGATGCAGATATATATCCATGTGGCCCCATCATAGAAAGAGAAACTAGTGACAGCAACAGCAGGGACAGAGAAGAAACAAGAGTTCATTAGGAAACAGTCTTTTAAAACGTTCTTAAATAGAAACTCACTTCCAAGATTCATTTTCCCAACCACTAATAAAATACCCCAGGACCCACGTAAGCCAGATACACAGGTGGTGCATGCATCTGGAGTTCATTTGCAGCAGGGTCTCCTATGCTCTCTCTCTCTCGCTCCCCCTTTTATTTAAATATATATATATATTTTTTTTAGTTTATCAAGGTAGGGTCTCACGCTAGCCCAGGCTGACCTGGAATTTACTATGTAGTCTCAGGGTGGCCTTGAACTCATGGTGATCCTCCTACCTCTGCCTACCAAGGCTGGGATTAAAGCAATGTGCCACCATGAACAGTGAAAAATAATATATATATATATATATATATATATATATATATATATATATATAAATTTTTTATTTATTTATTTGAGAGTGACAGACACAGAGAGACAGATAGAGGGAGAGAGAGAATGGGCGTGCCAGGGCTTCCAGCCTCTGCAAACGAACTCCAAACACATGCACCCCCTTGTGCATCTGGCTAACGTGGGACCTGGGGAACCGAGCCTCGAACCAGGGTCCTCAGGCTTCACAGGCAAGCGCTTAACCGCTAAACCATCTCTCCAGCCCGAAAAACAAAATATTTTTTAAAAAAGAAAATAAACACTAGAGGACTAGAGAGATGGCTCAGCAGTTAAAGGCACTTGGTTGCAAAGCATGACAGCCCAGGTTCCATTCCCCAGTATCCACATAAAGACAGAAGCATAAAGTGGCACATGTATCTGTCATTAGTTTGCAGTGGCAGTAGGCCCTGGTATGCCCATATTCACTCTCTTTCTCTCTGAATCTTTCTTCTGTTTCCCTCTCAGACAGATAAATAAAAATGTTTTTTAAAATAAATAAATAAGAAAATAAGTGTCAGTAGTTAAGAAAAGCACAAAGAGGCTAGAGAGATGGCTCACTGAGTAGGAGCACTTCCCATACAAGCATGAAGGTCTAAGGGAGGCCAAGAGCATCTGAGCTTGATTCTCTGTTCACCTAACAGCTGAGTATAGCCACACACATCCTGTGGGCAGCAGAGATGGGAGAATCACTGGGCTTATGAAAACAGCAAGCTCCAGAGTCAGTAAGACTTGTCTGAAGGAAATAGGCAGATGAGCAATGAAGGAGACATCCAACGCTCTCCCCTGGCCTCTACATACATACACATGGGGCATGCGCATCTGCACACACATAAGCACACATACACAACACACACATATACACACACAAATCAAAAAGATAAGCATAAAGTGGGCTGGAGAGATAGCTTAGTGGTTAAGGGCCTTGCCTGTGAAGCCTAGGGACCCAGGTTCAATTCCCCAGTACCCACATAAGCCAGATGTACAAGGTGGCACATGCATCTGAAGTTCATCTGCAATGGCTAGAGGCACTGGCACACCTATTTTCTCTCTTTCTCTCTATCTGCCTCTTTCTCTATCAAAGAAGTAAAATATAAAATTTTAAAGAGATAAATATAAAGTTTAAGTCTTCAAAATAAATGTAAGTCTAACAGAAATTCATTATTGAAAGGCTTTTTAAATATAGAGTCAGATCAATGACAGAAACAACAAAATATAAATGTTGCATGCAGTAAACAAATACGCATACAGTTCTATACCATTCAAATTCCAGCTGGCGTCTGTTTTTTCTGTCTTAATAGAAAAAATGAAGATGTGAAAGCCATCTCTCTGTGTCCTGGCTATTACATCCTAAAACAGGAAGAAAACTGTTATTTTTAATGAAATGGTACCTAAGATACAACTGCATAAATTGTTCACATATTAAAGCAATTTTAATAACTGATTTATGTTATATTTAAAAACACCAACAGGTAAACACAGAAAAGGAATAGTAGACAGGACATTGTGTCCATTTTTCTGTAATTCCCACATCCAAAGAGATAAGAATGGGGAAAAGTTTCTTTTTTTTTTTTCAAAGCCCTCCATTTATATTTCCGTAGGCTCTACATCCCCTATGTTACCATCTGTTTTCTTCCTTTCCTTTTTTTCCCTTTCCTTCCTTCCTTCCCTTCTGTGCCCTTCCTTCCTTCCTTCTTTCTTTCTGAGAGAGAGGAAGAGGCAGAGAAAGAAAATGGGCATGTCAGGGCCTCTAGCCACTGCAAATGAACTCCAGATGCACGCACCCCCTTGTGCATCTGGCTTACGTGGGTCTTGAGGATTGAACAAGAGTCCTTAGGCTTCGCAGGCAAATGCCTTACCCACTAAGCCATTTCCCCAGCCCCATTCTGTTTTCTTTAACCTAGCAGTCAAATATTTTTTCTAATACTCTAATTCTCCTATTTTATCCTAATATTACCAAGCATTCAGTTTTAACTTTGTTTTTGAAAATTTTAGCTACGAGAGAAGAAAGTCAGGTAACACTGTCAGACTAGCCAGAGATCTTGAGTTGGACACCAGCTTGAGAAACAGTAAGACCCTGTTTAAAAAAAAAAGAAAAAAAAGCCAGGTGTGGTGGTATATGCCTATAATCTCAACACTCAGGAGGTAGGAGGATCACCATGAGTTGGAAGCTAGCCTGGGACTATAGAATGAGTTCCAGGTTAGCCTGGGGTATAGTGAGATCCTACCCAGAAAACAACAACAAAAAACCTGCCCACTCTAATGTTAATGAATCTTGCAATGGTCCTGCATAACCAAACTGGACATATTCCACCTTCCTGAATACTTTCTCTCTTCCTTTTATTTCCTACTCCTCCACAGAAGATACAGTTTGTGCAAAAGTCAGTTCCAGCTACTGGAGAAGGAATACCTCTCCAATAATACACTTCTGTTTACAGAAACAATGTGAAGTCACTTATTTATTAAGTTAAGCATTAAGCTCTCCTAAGCCCAATTACAGACCATACAAATTACTCTTTCTCATCCTCTAGATCTCTTACTGTCTTCTGACTTTTAGTATTCCCCTAACAAAATACTATAATCTTCCTTACTACTATGCTACATTTATGGTGTCTATTTCCACATCCTTCCTGACAGTAGCAGCCCACTGTTATGCTGTCCGACAACCTAGACCAGAATTTTACTTTTTCAAGAATAAAAAGGCTACACAGAGTTAGTCTTAAAATGTAGCTTTCAAGAGATTTTTAAACAAAAACAACAGATAAGAAAAAATATTGTTTTAAATACTTTCTTTTCCAATTTCAATAACCTTACAATTCTCTAAGTATCCATCAGATTTTTTTTTTAAATCTTACTGTAACTGTTGCACATTTGTGGAGTTTTTTTGTTTTTTTTTTTATCCCCTAGGTAGGGTCTCACTATAGCCCATGCTGACCTGGAATTCAATATGTGGTTTCAGGGTGGCCTCGAACTCATAGCACTCTACCTCTACCTCACGAGGGCCAGGATTAGAGGTGTGTGCCACCATGGCTGCCTACTTTTCCACATTTGATTTAAAGATAAATAAATAAAATCATAAATAAAATGATTTACCATTGATCTTTCCTGGTTTGAAACATTTCTGATGCTTGTTAGTTCTTTATTCTGGAAAAAAGTAAAATAATTCCATTTTATATTACTACATTTTTATGCAGAAAAAGTTTTAATAATTAAGAAAAATATGTTAGAAGAAATAGATTTGAAAGTGGTACACCAGAGAACAAATCTCACTGTAGTCTGAACATAACTAACAAAATCCTGCTGTTTACAAAGTACTTCCTTAATAGTGTGGTTACTGTTTGTTTGAGGGCAACTGGTGGAGAAAATGTTAAGAAATAAGAGTTCTAGGTGCTAAAACACAGTATTTGGGACTGAGAAGATGGTTCAGTGAAAGGTGCTCCCTTGTAAAGCCAGCCAGAATGGGGTTTAATGCCCTAGCCACTCAAGTAAACAGGAAGCAGAAAGTGATACAAGCATCTGGCATTCATCTGCAGTGGGAAGAGGCCCTGGTGCATGCATGTGGATGTATACACACACACACACACACATACACACACACACACACAAACACAAACACATGCAACTGAACTTTTTTTAAAAAACTGTGTACTTGATCTAGCTATACAGATGTATTCAGTTTTTGAAAATTCATTGAGATATATACCTACGTATACTTTATTGTATGTTTGTACACACATTTTAAAAAGAACTCCTTTATATTTTTCTAAAGATTTTTCATTTTAGAATGTCCAGAACAACAAAAAACATTAAAATGATCCATAACTTCACTATCCAGGAAAAACTGTTATTAATATTTATAGCCTAGATTGCTAGGAGAACAGGCATACAGGAAGAAGTTCAAGTGTGTTCAATGATGCTAACAAGTCAAGACCTTTGGTAAGAGCAGAAGATCACTGAACTTAACAACATGGAGGTTATTGGTGACCTTGGCTAGGGCTGATTTGACGGGATGTTGGAGACAAAGACTTAAGCGCAGTAGAGAGAAGAACGGGAGATGAACTGGAGAGAAAAAACTCATGCAAGGATACTGCAACAAAGTGGGAAAATGAAATAGAACAGGGTACCAATATCATACTAAGCACATATAAAAAATTAAAACCAACATTTAACAAATTAAGCACCTATCTTTATCAAAATACTGATAAAATGTTAGTTGATATTTAAATTCACTGTGAATAAAATAACTTCTCTTTTAATATGGCAAGACAGATACTCACATTTAATGAGGGAAACACCTGTAAATCACTATTACAATCTAAGTTTTCATTTTTTGTTGTCCAACAGTCAATGTTCTTGAAAAAAGTACAAAAGTCTTCATCAACACGAAGTTCATGTTTTTGGGACATCTCCTATCCAAGGTAAAATTCTATATTATAATTTATTTCCACACTTCTTTTCCTAAAAGATAAATAAAACTTTATATCTAAATAATACCAAAAGTTAATTCAGTTTGGAATACTTGAAAATATGCAGTGAGATAAAATATAACAAAGTAAAACAAATTAAGCACACTCTTGGGTTGGTGAGATGGCTCAGTAGTTAAGAGTGCTTACTATGCAAGCATGAGGACCTGAGTCTAATCCCCAGCACCCACATAAAGTTAGGTGTGGCTGCACACACCTATAACCCTAATTCTGAGGGACAAAGACAGGAGAATAACTGAGACTCCCTGATCAGCAGTCTGAGTGAAAAATGTCATGCACTCCAGGTTCAGGAAGAGACTCTGTCTTAAGGTAGAAGAGAGAAGCGGATACCCAACATCCTCTTGTGCCCTCCACTCACATGTGCACAGGGCATATGCATCTGCACACACGTATGAATACATATACACTGTACCACAACACAGACATACTACCCATACATACTATATACACAACAATATATTTATTTTTAAAAACATGGGGCTGGAGAGACGGCTTAGCAGTTAAGGCACTTGCCTGCGAAGCCTAAGGATCCATGTTTGACTCGTAAGCCAGACGCACAAGGTGATATAAGCATCCAAGGTTGCACATGCGCCCAAGGTGGTGCATTTATCTGGAGTTTAACTGTAGTGGCTAGAGGCCCTGGAATGTTAATATTCTCTCTCTCTCTCTCTCTCATAAAATAAATAAAATTTATGATTATCACCAACTAAATACAAGAACAAAAAAAGACAATTCAATGTGACCATGAATTAAGTCCTATACTAAAAAAAAAGGCCCAGTGTCTTGTCAAGGACTGCCATGCAGAGGGCCACAAGGACCTACAACACACTCAGAAGGAAACAGCCAGCTTATAAGCCAGCATGGGAGACATCTTCCTCAGCACAGCTTCTTTTTACTTCCTCTCCCTCCTCTGTCCTTTCCCAAATATCTTCTTTCTCTTCACCTCTAAGATTGATTTGAACTCTCCAAATCTACTTATCTACAACTAATTGAATGTGAAATGCAAACTTTCTTATTAGATTAAGGAGATGTTCATGTGTATATGGCCCACAATCCCTTTATCAATGGTTCCTATAAGTCTGATTTAAACATTTACTGCCAGCTGTGGTGGCTCATGGCCATAATCAATCCCAGTACTCAGGAGGCTGAGGTAGTAGGATAGCCATGAGTTTGAGGCCAGCATGCATTGCAGATTGAGTTCTAGTCAAAGGGGTTAGAGTGAGACTTTGCTTTAAAAAAGAATATAAACATAAAAATTTTACTAACTTTTTTTTATAAGATACCCACATGGAAAATACAAAGTCTTCTTAAAAATCATACACTTCAGTGCTAAGGAGAAGGCAAAGCCTGAAAGCCTGACAGTCTGGGTCCAATTCCTTAATAACCACATAAAACCAGATGCACAAAGTGGCGCATGTGTCTGGAATTCACTGGCAGTGGCAAGAGGCCCTGGCAACACTCATACTAACTCAGTCTCTTTCTCAAATACATAAAGAATTTTTTTTTTTTAAATCACAGCTTTGATGATTCTGGGGCACTTCTAAAATTATAATCTATGTGTATCCTCCTCACCTTATGAGCTATTAAATCTTTATACTCATATGTTTTTCTTCATAGGATTATATAATGAAACATTTATATTTAACTTACCTCCAGCTCAGGATATTCATTGTGACAGGTATGATACTTCAAATACCACTCTATGGTAAACTTCACAGGCCCAGAACAACTGAATGACTTAACTGTTTAGAAAAAGATAGTTTCATTTTACATTATTATAATCTAGCATAAGTTTTCAAGAATGCAGTTTGAAACAGGCTACTTTAATAAACAATAACATCTAATTTCTCTAAAAAGTCACTGCAAAATGAAGCAGATAAACTTGTTTAGTTATTATAGCTAACCAAAGATGCTGCTAACACTATTCAAATATAACTCCAATGCTGGAACTGAGTAGCCTCATTTGCTAAGTCACAGCTGTGTCGATCTAAAATATTCTTCTCACTCACTTGTTCTTGAATACATGAAAGGCCCTCTGCTGTGTGCCAGAAGAGACTTAGTGGTTAATAAGAACAATTCCTGTCTATACTTGAGGAGAAAGTTAACAATTTGGCTCTTTCAATGGACTAAGAAGTTTAGAACAGGGGCACAGGGAAGAGAAACTAACACAGGAATAGGGAAGGTTACCTGGAGAAGGACAAGTAGGTGTACCATCCAGGTGAAGGGGAAGGTAGAGATAAGCACACAGGCCCAGGATAAGTGTGAGCACAGCCTGAGGACGACTTCCTGTCTTAGTGAGACACACACACATGTTGGGGAAAGGGGAAAGGAATGCTAGAGAAGTCTTGGGGAAAATTCATCAGCAGTCTTAGGCTTTGGAAGGACTTTGATCTTATTCTGGATATCATGAAGCAACACCAAATGTTTCGGGTTCTAGTGACATGATTAAAGGACTAAAAAGGGTTAAACCTAAAGTTAAAGGAGACTATAATTTTTGTGTCCTATGTCACGGCAGCTGGCTTCCCCAGAGCAAATGATCAAGGAACAAGGAAAGGAGAAGCAAGAGTATCTTTTACCACACATACTTTAAGAGACATGACACTATGTTTGCCACTGTCTATTGGTAACTAAGACCAACTCTGCTAGAATGTGGTAAAGTCATGAGTACCAGAAGGCAAAGATCATTGAAGTCATCTCAAAGACTGGTAAAAACATAGAGGGACCTCAAACTGAGCCCACAGATTTAAGTCCAAAAGACTAAGACAGAGTAAGAGAGAGCTGCACAGTAACCCCTTGAATCTTTCTGGAAAGCAGCCTGTCCATTCAGAAGAGAAAGTCTTGACAATTCTCAGAACTCTCAGATTACTCTTTTCTCAACTAATGATACATACACGCCAACTTACAGTGAACACCAACCATAAAGTAGACATATAGTAACCGACTCTCTCCCTTCAGGACACCTCCCAGAAAGCCCAATCGTGTCAGAAGGCTGCTTGGTGAGCATGGCACCAGGAAAAAAAAAAAAAAAATGACGCTTGCAAGTGTTTCCTCCAGAAGTACCAGCCATGTCATGGCCAAGACGCTCCCATATGCGCTAGTGTGCACCGCCAGTTTTGGCCTAAGGTGGCTTCTATCTCAAATTCCTGGTGCTGCTTCACTGTTTCTTTACCTATCACTAATATCACTATCCTGATTGCAGTCTTACTCTCAAGACTGATCTCAGGCATCATGTAATCATTTCTTAAAATTAAGTTGTTTCAAATATGTTTTAAGAACTTTCATTACTTTTTGCCCCATATGATATTTTCTCAACCTAATCTTAGATTCCTTTAAAGCCCATTGATATAGACTTTTAAAACTTTTAAAATTCATTTAAGCAAGCACATCAGTTTTTCCATGCCCGTGTAGGACTTTAAATTCCTGACCACATTCTCTTTTCCATGATGGGCTAGGGAATCACAAAACATCTCTAACTAAACCTCCTCTTCCTTCTAGCTGGTGGATGTCAGCATCCCTCAGCAAAGATCAACAGACAGAAGAGTCATCCCCACATGTGACCTGAGCTGGAGTGAGAGGGAAAGAGTGTGGCAGTGGATCCAAGGAAGCCAGTTTGCTTTACCCAATGAGACTCCTTATCCTAAGACTTAAATTCTGAGGACAAACTTTTCTAATTAGGATATTAGAAATAGAGGAATTATAACACTGTGAATAGAGTCCAACGTTAACCCACAAGCAGGATCAAAAAATGTTAATGTCCAGGGATTTTTATTTACTACTGCATTGTGGGAATTTAGAAATTTTTCAGTGCACAGAGTGTTTATTACAAACATGACCTTGCACCTATTCACAAAATCTACTTTATCTTGTTTTAAAATCTAAGGCTTGGGGCTGGAGAGATAGATGGGTTAGTGGTTAAGGCACTTGCCTGCAAAGCCTAAGACCCAGGTTGATTCTCCAATATCCACATAAGCCAGAAACACAAGGTGGTACAATGTGTCTGGAGTTCATTTTTCTCTATCTTCCTTTCTCTCTAATAAATGAAATATATTTTTTTAATCTTAAAATCTAAGGCTTTAAAGTCAAATTTAGCCAATCATGATGGCACATGCCTTTAACCCCAGCACTCAGTAGGCACAGGTAGGAGGATCAGCCTGTAGTAGAGTGAGACCCTACCTTGAAGAACCAAAAACAGTTAAATTTTATAGAAAGTATATATTTTTACTGAAGCTGACTTTAAATATAATTTTTAAAGAACGAGTCATACTACATTTTCTGGAAAAGGATTAGAAAAATCCATTCTTACAAATAACTAAGGCTTGAAAGATTCTAGCTAGGTGTGGTGGTACATGCCTTTCGTCCTAGCACTTGGGAGGCAGAGGCAGGAAGACAGCCATGAGTTCAGGGCCAGCCTGAAACTGTATAGTGAATGGGCTACATAAGACCCTGCCATGGAAAATAAAAAAATAAAATCTAAAACGTTAGACATACAGTGGAGTGGGTCTTGAGATCTTATAGCCAGGCCCCACTTACTGCTTCCTGATGACTGATGCCCTGTGACTTGCTGCCTCCAGCTCCTGCTTCCATGCCTTCCCTGCCATAATGCACTGTACCCCTGAACTATAAGTAAAACTGGACCCATCCCTTCTAAGCTGCTTCTTGGCAGGTATTTGATTATATCGATAATGAGTGAAGCAACTACAACACAGAGTAAGAGACTTAATCTGATTATACAATAAGGAAAAAAACATAAATTACATAAAACAGGAAAAGAGGAATAAAAATAAATAAATCACCTTCAAAATAAAAAACACTACAGTGTAATAGAAGAAAAAAGGGAAGGCTCAAAGGGAAAAAATAGAATAAACCAATTTAGGAATATCATAAAAAAAATAAGCCAGGTGTAGTGGCTCATGCCTTTAATTCCAGCACTTGAGAGGCAGAGGTAGAAGGATCGCCGCAAGTTTGAGGCCACCCTGAGACTACATAGTGAACTCCAAGTCAGCCTGGACTAGGATGAAACCCTACCTCAAAAAACCAAAACAAAATAAATAAATAAAAATAAAATAAAATGTTAGACATACTTAAAAACAAAATATTTAGTTTACTATATATGCTATATTAGTTAAAATTACTGTATTCACTATGTTACATTAGTTTACATGATTGTTTTCATTTATAATGCATATCAGATGATGTTTATATTATTATACTTACCAGAAAACTTGATCTCAGTAGAGTTAAACATAGTTTTCCTAAATATCAAAGGTCCTGTTTTCTAAAGTGAAAAACAAACATAGAAGGATCTTAAGTTATTTCCTGCTGCTGAAAAATAGTTTTACCCTTCTAAATATAGAGCTTTAATCTTTGCACCACCTAATTAGTGAATATCTGCTAAAGTCTAACATATCTTGCTTGCTTAAAATTGGAGGACTGTGCCCTTTAGATCAGAGTGGGCTATATAGCATGTCCCTGTTTTGTTTTTTTTTTTTTTTTTAAGTGGGGAGGAGTCTGGGGAGATGGCTAGGTGGGTAAAACAATGCATACATGAACCTGAGTTCAGATTCCAGAACTCACATAAACCCACAATGCACAACCCATATTCCCCAACAAGGAGGGTCCCAGTGGAGGGGGAGGACAGGGAGGAGGCTAACAATGGTGCCAACATGACTACATACACACTGAGTACATAACTATTTAAAAAAAAAAAAAGTGTGCCGGGTGTGGTGGCGCACGCCTTTAATCCCAGCACTCGGGAGGCAGAGGTAGGAGGATTACTGTGAGTTCGAGGCCACCCTGAGACTACATAGTGAATTCCAGGTCAGCCTGAGCTAAAGTGAGACCCTACCTCGTAAAACCAAAAAAAAAAAAAAAGTGGAACACAATAGAGAACATCTGTAATCCCAGCCCTCTTACAGTGAAATGAGAGGCAGAGACAAGAGAATCTTAGCAGCTCACAGGCCAACCAGACTGGCTAGTATTCACAGCCATGAATAAAGAGATCTTGCCTCAAACAAGATGTAAGGTGAGGAACAATACTTACGGCTGTCCCTGGCAACCTCATGTACACTGTAGCACACACATGCCTGCACTCACACATGAACACACATGCATGTGCACATGTACAAAAAAGGTTAAAAAAAATTAAAGTTAGCCCAAAGGTGCTATATGAGTTACTGGGGGAACGTGGCCAACATATGTCTAAGCAATCTGAGGTCTAAACTACTCAAAAACAAACAGCCTGACGTGATGGTCACACACACAAGTGCAATAGTGACACACAGCCATGGTGGATAACCAACTGCTCTTGGATTGGCTAACAGATCCACTCAGTGGGAAGAAAATGATTATCTGGAACTGGGAAACAAGTCAGAATCAGATCTAGATAATGAGTTTACTCTCCAGTATCAAGCTCCCACTAATCTTAGGCTATAAGGGAATCCATACCCATTAAATTCTCCCTAAATTAATAATGGCTAGCCCATTTAACCTGTGCTGACTTTACTCTCCGTTGGAAAATCTGCTTCTCTTTTTTCAGATGGGAGCAGGACCTGAGAAGATAAACTACCCATAGCACTTCACCAATGCCCCAGCTGAAACCACAGAGGAATTGGGGAAATGGGCAAGAGTGATGCTTTTTCAGTGAACCTGGTATCAGCACAGGGGCAAAGGGGACAGACACTGAGGACACTGAACACCTACCAAACCAGAGATCCTAAGGATTCTAAGAGCCCATCACTGAAGTAGACTTAAAATGCACCTAATATGGATCAGGGAATTTTGCGGAAGAAGGGGCAGAAAGATTGTTAGAGCCACAAGTAGGGACACTATGCACAGAGACATTGCCTCTCCCCCATAACCGGCTGTTGCCCCCACAATGCATGACCCACCATCCCCATGGGGTTGACCTGCATCCCCAACAAGGAGGGCCCCTTCAGAAAAGGGGCAGGGAGAAGGGAAGGAATGGTACCAACATGTGTTTTTACATGCTAGGCATGTCCATAACTAACAAAAATAAATCTTTAAAAAACTCTTAAAACAAGTATTAGCTGGCTGGGCTGGAGAGATAGCTTAGCAGTTAAGCACTTGCCTGTGAAGCCTAAGGACCCAGGTTCAAGGCTCAATTCCCCAGGACCCACAGTAGCCAGATGCACAAGGGGGCGCACACATCTGGAGTTTGTTTGCAGTGGCTGGAGGCCCTGGTGCTCCCATTCTCTCTCTCTCTATCACTCTTTCTCTCTCTCTGTCACTCTCAAATAAATTTAAAAAAATGAACAAACAACAACAACAACAAAAAAAAAACAGGTATTACCTGGGCATGGTGGCTTATACTACAACTCAGCACTTGGGAAGCAGAGGTAGGAAAAGTTCAAGGCTAGTGTGGGCTACAAAGTGAGGTCTAGGTCAGCCTGAGCTAGCATGAAAACTTACCTAAAGAATAAAACAAACAAACAAACAAAAAAACCAAGTACTGTACTTCTGCCTCAAGTGCCTGCCAGATGTAGTGACAAGAGAAGGGCTGCAGCCATTAGTCAATGCTGCTTGAACATAACATAAACTGTGGATTTGCATGCTGCTTGCTTGGTATCAAAGTAAAGGTACTTCTGATAAACAACTACGTCCCTCTCCAGACTGATTTTGCTTACTGCTATACTTATAACAGGCCAAAGTTCCTAGAGAATTCCCTGCATAATCAAGGTCTGCTCACTTCTCCAGCAATGTCGATGATGTTTCAGTTAAAAAAAAAAAAAAAAAGCCATGATATTCCCTCCTACCTCAGGACCTTAGTATTCAACCTGAAAACTTAATTTTTTTTCCTTCACTCACTTAGCTCCTTCTTACCCTTCAAAACCCAGCTCAAAAGCTCCTTCCTGGATGACAGTGTAGCTCCGTAGTTAAGATTCAGGCTCTGGGTTTGATCCCTAGTGATCCCACAACTCCTTCAGTCTCTAGCATCCACTGTGCTTCACAACACTTAACCAGAATTAAAATCAAGCAGTCCTCCTAAACAAAACCCCTGCAAAAAAGGAACTGTGTTCAATGGAAGCGTGGTTAGGAACTGAAGAGAACGATGACAGCTCAAGTCACCCTTCCCTTCCCCAACATTTTCAACAGTAATATAATTCACAGCTCCGATCCTTGCTGAGCTCCAGATCCACATGCCCACTGGAATGTGCAGCAGGCAAACTACACTAACCTGCAGCAAAGCAGGCACAGTCCTCTCTGCTCTTCACTAACTCTACACTGTCCACCACCAAGGTGAAACCATCCAGTCACCCAAGGTATAGCTCTTTACTTCTATCACCCAAACCCCAGCACATGCCTACTTTGCACAAGCACTAGGTCTTAATTTAGCCCCTCAACATTCCTACTTTGATTTCTGTAACAGCCTAACTGGTACTTTGACCAGATCTGAGCCTGTAATTTATCCTTGGGCAGCAGCCAGAATGATCAACAGCTCTATCCAAAACTGCAATGGTTCTCTTTCACTCATGTTCCAAACTAGCTACTGGAGATCTAACCCAACCATAAATGGTGCATGTTTGGCCCATAAGGAACTTTTTCTTTTAAGTTTTGAGTTAGTTGACATAATAAAAACATTGTTTCTGGTCTCACTTAAATTTGTGCCTATGGGCCACAGAGTGTCTTCCATCTAGAGCCAAATGCCAGCAGCAGTGGTGTAGCTGTTTTGTGTGGACTGAAACCTTCCCCTCTGAGGGAGGAGGGAATTCTGAGGCTCATGGAACTTGCAAACTTCCAAGACTCAAAAGGCCCCTCCCTAAGGTTACAACAGCTAGGGTGGAGCAGCTGGCGGCAAGTTCTCTGGTGGAACTCCAGAGATGCAGTTCCAGTGATGTCCTCCATGCTGGAGGGGACCTTTCCAGATTGCACCTGCCCAGGGCACCCATGCTCACACAAGTAGCCCCAAATAAACTCACTGGTTCATCAAGGTAGACTTGGATTCAATGACCTTTGGCCTGTTACTGCCTTCTCTATCTATGAACAGAAATAGTCTCCCCAGAAAATGTTATTCAGCAGTTGCCTACTTGAAGGCATGCAATCTGAACCCAGCTTATGCCAGACATCCACCTCAGCTCAGGGGGTTCTGTAGTTTGAGGCCTGTAGCCTCAAGATGAAGGCTGAGGTCAAGTGAAGAAGGACTGTGCTGACTTTAGTTCCCTTTCTGCCAAAACTTGACTCAACAGAAATACCAAGAATTCTCCCCCAATTGCTATTGTTCCACTCTTTTCTTACCAAGGAAATAAATACCTACTCACCTGTTCACAGCAGCCACACACCTCCAAAACGAACTAGATTGGCCCTGTTGGTGTTTCTGTAATATATCATTTATATAACTACCTATTCATGAATCTGTTGTTCCTGTTATTGTGTGAGTTCCTTGAGAGAAGGGATTCTATCTAAAATTCATCTTTACAGGTTGGAGAGATGGCTAAGTGGTTAAGTGCTTGCCTGTGAAGCCTAAGAACCCCAGTTCAAGGCTTGGTTCCCCAGGACCCACTTTAGCCAGATGCACAAGGGGGCACACGCATCTGGAGTTCCTTTGCAGTGGCTGGAAGCCCTCACGTGCCCATTCTCTCTCTCTCTCTACCTGCCTCTTTCTCTCTCTGTCTGTTGCTCTCAAATAAATAAAAATGAACAAAAAAATTATTAAAATTCATCTTTACAAGGGCAACGACCAGTCTAATGTATGATACCCAAACTACTGAACTTTACAAATAAACAAAATCATTTGTTGATGGATTTCAGTACAACTGAATGCACACCCATTCTCTCTTCCTATGAAAAGGAAAGTTCTGACAACCTGATAGGTGAACAACAGTAACAGCAGCAACAACAAAAGCAGACTTTTTGCAGAGAAAGGCTTTACTGACACTACTGGCCTGAGCTGCAGAGGAAATAAAATTAGCCAACAAAATCATGAGGCACCTAAGAAAGAAACTTTTCTGCCTCATGTAGAAATCTGTTCTTTCTTTCCCATAGGACTCTTATTATCCAAAGAAGCCTTGGCAAAGATCCTTACAGACAAGCTCAGGTAAACTGTTTTCTTTTTTCTCTTCTTTCTTCCTTCTGACTTTCCTTTTTTCTTTCTTATCCTCTTCCTTAATTTATTTATTCCTGTATCCTAGGCTAGCCTCAAACTCACTATGTAGCTGATAATGACCATGAACCTGGTCCTTCTGCCCTCCACCTCCTCAGTGCTGGGGTTACCAGCAATCACCGCCATGCCTGGTTTTAGCTAAGACTAGAACCCAGAGCCTCAGCATGCTTGGTAGGCACTCTTATCAAATGAACTACATTCCCAGCCCTTCGACTTAAGTTTTCATGCAGCTGATTCACATCTGATATCTTAATTTCCAGTCACTGGCTTAGTTGCATTCAGTATAGGAACAGCGGGAAACCCAAAGCGGGCTTCCCCAAATGTGTGTTTGTTTGTTTGTTCAGAGAAATTCAGTAATAGATGTGTGCAGCTCCTGTCACTGACGTAAATAAAACACAGCATGACAACTTAGAATCCTATGAGAAATAGTTGCACTGAGTCTGAAAGATACAGAGAGCGACCTGCACTTGTTCTTCTGCATAGTTCTGTGTTATGGGAAGTACATGTACCTACTCGCAGTACTTCTTTTGGTTAAGGAGATAAAAATACTAATTTCTTCTTTAGAACGTGGACATTACTTCAGTGCATCCTAAACAGAGCTGGGTGAGTCATCTGACCCTAGAGAAACGGGGTAATGCCCCTTCCTGACTTCCTGTGTCTTGTGCCAGGATTTCCGTGATTCTGCTCCTGCATCCCTTCCACATCATCTCCTAACTACCAGACGCCAAGTTCTCTAATGGCCTGTTCAGTTAAGGAATAGTTTCCACCCACCCATGCTTCCCAGACTAACCTTTCAAACACTCCTTAACCACACATCCCACCCAGCCTTCACACGGAAAGTCCCGAGCTATGATAGGAGCGCTACAGAACATTTAGGAACCCAAGAAGAAGGTTGGGTAACTATTGCAGGCTTCCTCGAGTTTTAATTAATTTAATAAAGACGAAGACAACACACGCGCTTTCTAAATGTGTGCTTTAAACAGAACGGCTGGACAGACTTCACTGGGGCCTGGCAGGAGATATATGGCCTCCAAACTGCGGCCAGCTGTGCGAAGAGCGGGGACTGTGGTGTGGACAAACAAGGACGGGCTGTGGCCACCCCGCGCCAGGAACGCCGGGCAGGGACGGCCGCTCCGCGCGCCCCCCGAAGCCCAGGTCCAGCGGAGGAGGGGACGCTCCTCGCCCACTGCCCAGTGTGTTTAAAAGGGCAGGAGGCACATCAAGCGGTGCGGGACAGCCTGGCAAAGCCCGGGTGGGCAAGTTCCGGGGTCCGGCCAGCGGGCGAGCGTGGGCGCGGACTGCCCGAGACGCGCCACGCCTCGGCCCCGCACCCCACTTACGTCATTGACCGTCTTTGTCCAGAGCCCGTGCTCAGGGACCGCGTCCACAGCCGCCGGGGCCCAGCACAGCAGGCACAGGGAGACGCGCAGGAAGCGGGCCCCGGCGGGAGGGCGGCGGCGGCGACCCGGCGGCAGCCAGGCCGAGGAGCGCCAGGCGGCGGCCATCTTGACGCGGAAGCCGCACCTGCGCTCCCGGAATCCAGCCACGCCCCGGCCCGCCCCTGGCGCAGCTCCGCCCCGGCGGGCGAGCCGGTGAACGAGCCGCGGGGCTCAGGCCGGGATGCGGAGCGGGGCTTGCGGCCTGCGCGGCGAGGCGCGGAGCGAGCCGGGGAAGCGCGGCTGCAGCATGGAGACGGGCCGCGCCGGGACGGGAACTGGAGGGAGCGAGGCGGGGCGGGCTGAGAGTGGGAAGGTCAAGCGGAGCCGGGGGCGGGGCCGAGGTGGGCGGGCGGGGCGGGGGCCGAGGCGGGTGGGCGGGGCCTTCGCTGAGGGCCGGGGTCGGGGCGGGGCGGGGCCTTCGCTGAGGGGCGGGGCCGGAAGGAGGGGCCGAGCCGTGGAGGCGGGCCTGCGACGTGGAGGAAGGGCGTGACCGGGATGCGCGGAGACACGCGACTGGGAGGGCGGGGTCGAAATCGGAGTGGAGCCGGGTCCTTTGGGGAAATGCAGTCTGACGAGGCCTCAAGCCAGGGTTCCGTGGAGGGGCGGGCTCAGGTCCTGCCCGGGGCTCCCAGTGTCCCGACCCTCTCGGGCCTGTGCAAAGGATTCGTCCACAGTGCTTGGAAGCCAGGGCCAGTCAAACATAAGGCATTGTGTTGACAGCATTTAACGTCGACAGTACAGTTAACAACTTTCAGAACAAGTACAATTGCTTGAATGCCGAAAGCTCACAGGTAACAGGGCTTACTTTAGTCCTATGTATTTGTCGCCTTACATGACATTTTTGCTTTGAAAACCGAATACAAGACTTGCTGAAGCTCATTCATTCTGGAACTTAGTGTTCACTGTGTTGCGAGAACTCTCGATTTATGTAAAGTAGAATCCATTTATATTCAAGAAGATCTTACCAGTCACCCAAGTCATTCTCTAGTAATAACCGAAGACTTGCCATATACTAGAGGTTGCATTCATATGCATTTTCTTCCTAGTAAGCAGTGCAGTCGATTCTGTGTTGGTGGAAGTAATTGTGCCATTGGACACACAGGAACGTCCACTGGAGGTTTAGGTGGTCAGGCAAGTGGCAGAAGACAAAAGATAACATTTAAGTTAGGTTCAGCAAGAAGAATTAAAGGAGAGTTGATTTAAGAGCTGAAGGGTTAATTACGGGAGAAACAGGTTTGAATGTGTTTTATCTGAGTGAAAACAGCCTGCGAGGGCTGGGGAAAAGAAAACCCTTCCAGGAGACTGAATATTGGTGTGAGATGGGAGAGGCAAGACTGGAAGCATTTAAACTGCAGCGGTGCTTGTAGGGGCTCCTACACTGTTAGATGGTGTTTTAGTCTAAGAACACTAGGGTGGCAATGTTTTTAAAGCAAGAAAGAGCAGAAAATCATTTTGGTTGTCATATGAAAATTGTGTTAAGGGCTAGAGAGTTAAGGCACTTGCCTGCAGAGCCTAACTCCCTGAGTTTGGTTCTCCAGTACCCCCATAAAACCAGAGGCACAAAGTGGCACATGCTTCTCTAGTCTGCTTGCAGCAGCTGGAGACCCTGGTGCGCCCATTATCTCTGGTTCTTTTCTATTTTTCTCTGCTTGTAAATAAATAAATAATAATTTTATCTTATTTATTGTTATTATTATTATATTATTTTTGGGTTTTCAAAGTAGGGTCTCGCTCTAGCCCAGGGTGACCTGAAATTCACTACGTAATCTCAGGGTGGCCTCAAATTCATAGTGATCCTCCTACCTTGGTCTTCCAAATGCTGGGATTAAAGGTGTGAGCCACCATGCCCAGCTTTTTTTTTAAGTATTTTATTTATTTATGCATTGGACAGAGATAGAGTGAGGGAGAGAGAGGAGAGAGAGAGAATGGGCCCACCAGGACCTCCAGCCAAGGCAAACGAACTCCAGACATGAGTGCCCCCTTGTGCATCTGGCTAACATGGGTCCTGGGGAATCGAACCTGGGTCCTTTGGCTTTGCAGGCAAACGTCTTAACCGCTAAGCCATCCCTCCAGCCCACCATGCCCAGCTTTTTAAAAATCTTTTTTAAATGGTGTTAAGCTAGAAATTGGGATTTATGGTTGATAATGTTACAGTAATTTCAGAATGAGATCCTGTCAATCCTTATGGCATCAGGATTGGAATTGGTGGGCACAGTGTTAAGAGAAATAAGTCCGATACAAAAAGATACTTGGAAATTTTTTTAAAATCTCAAAAAGTTTATCTCATAAAAATAGAGTAAGAATAATCACTAGGTGTTAGAAAAGGAACACAGGTCGGATGTTGGGTTATAAAGAACTAGGAAAGGGCCATGTGTGATGGTGCATGCCTTTAATCCCAGTACTCGGGAGGCAGAGGTAAGAGGATCACCATGAGTTCAAGGCCAGGTCAGCCTAGCTCACAGTGAGACCCTCCCTTGGAAAAAGAAAGAAAGAACTCAAAAAGGGACTAAGAAGATAGCTTAGTTATTAAAGTGTTTGCCTTGTAAGCCTGAGTTTAATCCTCAGACCCCATTTAAAACATCATGCAGGTCTGGAGAGATGGCTTAGCAGTTAGGCACTTGCCTGTGAAGCCTAAGGACCCCAGTTAGAGGCTCGATTCCCCAGGACCCACGTTAGCCAGATGCACAAGAGGGCGCACACGTCTGGAGTTCATTTGCAGCGGCTGGAGGCCCTGGCGCGCCCATTCTCTCTCCCTCTATCTGCCTCTTTCTCTGTTGCTCTCAAGTAAATAATTTAAAATAAACAAAAAAATTGTTAAAACGTCATGCATAGTGACACAGTTGTAATCCAAGCATTGGAAAGCTATAACAGGAGGATCCCTGGGGCTCATGGGCCAGCCATTCTGGCCTGAGACAAGCTCCTGCCTGACATCTCTGAAGTGCCTGCACAAACACACTTGTTACATTACCATCAAAATTCCAGAGTCTAGAAAAAGAATCACTTTAGAACACTAAACAGTATTCACCAGTAGGTGACACTAGAAGACTGATGATACTTGACATAAAAATCACATACTCCCCCAACAGTCTTTTTAATCCAGTTTCAGCTACTAACTTCAATTTGGGTTGCTACTTGGTTTTACATTAATCAACTATTTTTTCAAGCACTTTTGGGTTCACATCAAAATTGACAGGAATATACAGAGAGTTCTGATTCTCCCCACTTGTTCCCACAATTATCTTCCCCCAACAACCTCCATTAGTTCCAATATTTACTAGTTCACAAAACCTTGTGTGTTTTGCAGTCTCACACAGTTGTATAGGTTGCTAGTAATACAGCACAGATTTTACATAATTAGAGAGCAATTACTGTTATTTGTGTTTTTTTTTTTTTTCTATTCTATAATGACTTCATTTCCAGGGAAGATTAGAACTGACATCACTTACTTGAACTAATCAAGCAGCCTTTGGCATGTCCTACATCTAAGGCTCTGCCGGGATAAGAGCAATAGACCATGTTTGCCATGACTGGCAGGGTGCACTGTAAGGAGTGAACAGCACAAGCTGGAGAGATGAGTCCGTGGTTACGGCACTTGCTTTCAAAGGCTGACCTGGATTCAATTCAGTACTCATACAGAGCCAGATGCACAAAGTGGCACATGCATCTGGAGTTTTCAGTGGCAAGAGACCCTGGTACACCCATTCTTGCCCCCTGTTTCTCTTGCTCTCCCTTCCTCCCCCATTCCATGCAAATAAATAAATAAATAAATCATTTAAAAAGAAGGTATCGCCAGCATGGTGGTGCACACCTTTAAGCCCAGCACTCGGGAGGCAGAGGTAGGAGGATCACCGAGTTCGAGGACACCCTGAGACTACATACTAAATTCCAGGTCAGCCTGGGCCAGAGTGAGACCCTACCTTGAAAAAAAAAAAAAAAAGATTATCCTCTAGGTAATTATGTTTTTTAAAAATTCTTACATTTTCAATATTTTCTTCATTCCAATTTTTAAAACTAGCCTCTGGAATAAGGATCTGAGTAACTTATTGGGAAAATGTAAATGTCAGGTTAGTATTATGGGGTGAATTATGTCCCTCTAAAATTCTTTTGTTTAAGTTCCAGTCCCCAGGACCTCAAATGTGACTATTTGGAAAAAATGCTGAAAGTAAAATGAGGTCATTATGAGCCCTAACCCAGTATGACTGGCATTTTGTTGTTGTTGTTGTTGTTATTGTTTTTCGAGGTAGGGTCTCACTCTAGCCCAGGCTGACCTGGAATTCACTCTGTATTCTTGGGGTGGCCTCAAACTCACAGAAATCCTCCTACCTCCGCCCTCCTCAACCCCCCCCCCCCCCCAGTGCTGGGATTAAAGGTGTGAGCCACCACGTCTGGCTCATGACTGGCATTCTTTATAAGAAGAGGAGATTAGGACCCAGACACAGCTTGGGGAGGTCAGTGTTGATAGACGTCACTGTCTACAAGCCAAGCAGAGAGGTAGTCAGAAGAATCCAACCTTGTCAACAACTTGATCTTGGACTTGTGGCCTGGTGTTGCATAAGGCACCCTCATCTTCTGGTCCTGTGCTTTGGCAGTCCTAACACATTAATCCAGGCAGTAAGCAATATGACAGGGAAAGGAATACAGACAATAAAGGTGGCATCAAATCAGCTGCCACTCTGGGCAAATGGGACATAATCCCAGAAAGACTTTGGGAAAGTGTAGGATGAATGTCTGAGTTACCTCACAACAAAGAATAAGGGAAATCGAATATTTACATACATACTGTCGACTTATGATGGTTGGGCTTCTAACTTTTCAATATGACGGTGTAAAACCCTATTTTGAATTTTGAACTTTTCCCTAGCTAGTGGTTTGTGATACAGCAGTGGTGATGCTGGCTACTTGAATCTGAAAGGAGGAAGCACTGATGTGCTGCAGCTAAGCTAGGGTGTTTTATAGGCTAGGTGCAGCAATGCTTTCTTTTTATTACTGAGACAGGCCCTTTCTATGTAGCTTAGGCTGACTTTGAACTCATCATCTTCCTATATCCATCTCCTGAATGCTGGGACTATAGTTGTCCATTAGCACAACCAACCTCCTAAGTGCATTTTAAAATTTATCTGTGAGACAGAGAAGAAGAAAGAGTATAAAGCACACCAGGATCTTTTACTGTGGCAAATGAATTCTAGGCATGCATGCCATTTTGTGCATCTGGCTTTGTATGGGTACTAGGGAATAAAACCCAGCTTAGCAGACTTTAAGCATGCACCTTTAACCAGTGAGGCATCTGCCAGCCCCTAAGTGCATTTTAAACTTGAGATGTTTTCAACTCACAATGGGCGCATCAGGATATAACCCAATCAAAGGTCAAGGAGCACTCACTTGGATGGAGGTCAGTTCCCAGGAGAGCAATGAGCAGTGCAGAGGGATTTTCCAAGCTCTGAGGAAAGTCTTCAAGCAAAGAGATACAAATCCTAACAGCTGGATGTCAGCTCAAGCATATAGGAGGGAAAGGCAGGAAAGATATTGACAGAGACCCCAGCAGAAACAGACACTCAAATAAGTGTAGATGAGATCACATGATGTAGGAGACTTGCTTCAAAACCATAAAACAGGGCTGAAGAGATGGCTCGGCAGTTAAAGGTGCTTCCTGGCAAAGCCTGATGTCCAGGGTTCAATTCCCCAGTACCCACATAAAGCCTGATGCACAAAGTGCTGCATGTATCTAGAGTTTGTTTGCAGTGGCAGGAGGCCCTGATGTACCAATTCTTGCTCTGTTTCTCTCTCTCTCAAATAAATAATTTAAAAAATTTAAATGAGACTCCTATCAGCCAGGCATGGTAGCACACACCTTTAATCCCAGCACTCTGGGGGCGAGGTAGGAGGATCACTGTGTGTTTGAGATCAGCCTGGGACTACAGAATGAGTTATATGTCAGCCTGGGCTACAGTGAGACCCTACCTTGAAAAAAAAACCCAAAATAAATAAATAAAAAACAATAAAATAATACCAGGGAGGGAGAGAAGTGAGGGGAGATAGATAAAATAAAGGTTGGCTCTGAGTAGATATTTTTAATTTATTTTTTAAGTTGTGTAAGTATATATTATATATTGAGTTAACTGATCCTTTTTTAGAGCCTGGAGATGGATACATCACACAAGTTTAATATTTCCATAGTAATTAGGTTGTAATATGTGCATTAGAGATTTTTTTGCTAGATGGAATAAAAAACAAGCTTGCACTCTCCTACCTAAAACAAAACTAGGGCTGGAGAAATGGCTTAGTGGTTAAGGCGCTTGCCTACAAAGCCAAAGGACCCAGGTTCAATTCCCTATGATCCATGTAAGTCAGATGCACAAGGGGGCACATACATCTGGAGTACATTTGCAGTGGCTGGAGGCTCTGGCGTACCCATTCTCTCTCTCTTCCCCACATATTTCTTTCTCTCTCAAATAAAGAAACGTTCTTTTAAAAAGTTAATTTTTTTTAATTAATTAATTTATTTATTTGAGAGCGACAGACACAGAGAGAAAGACAGATAGAGGAAGAGAGAGAGAATGGGCGCGCCAGGGCTTCCAGCCTCTGCAAACGAACTCCAGACGCGTGCGCCCCCTTGTGCATCTGGCTAACGTGGGACCTGGGGAACCGAGCCTCGAACTGGGGTCCTTAGGCTTCACAGGCAAGCGCTTAACCGCTAAGCCATCTCTCCAGCCCAATTTTATTTTTTAATTGAAAACAAAAATAAGCCAGGCCAGGGGCTGGAGAGATCGCTTAGCTGTTAAGGCATTTGCTTATAAAGCCAAAAGACCCAGGTTCAACTCCTCAGGACCCATGTAAGCTACATGCACAAGGACAAGGGGGCACATGCATCTGGAGCTCATTTGCAGTGGCTGGAGGTCCTGAGTGCCCATTCTCTATCGGCCTCTTTCTCCTTCTCTCTCTCTCAAATAAATAAAAATAAAAATATTTTTAAAAATAAAAATAAATAAACCAGGACAAATATATGAAACAATAATTTTCAGGACTTTGGACTTCAGATAATAAAAGGTAGTTATTCCCTAGCAAAGGAAAAGGGGGACAGGAGCTAAGGATGTGGCTCAGTGGTACAGCCTAGAGCCCAAACTAGCATGTATAAGGCTTTAGCACTGCTGGGGGGAAGAGAAAGAGAGAATAAATTGAGACCTGTTTACTGGTTTGACAGAATTTTCAGGCCAAGAAACAAGAAGAAAACTCAGAGAGTTTGTGGATTCTGGGAAGACACACCCAGGAGTTCAGTATGGTTAGGTCACTACAGTTTATAGAAGAACATTGAAAAGAAGCGAGTAGTTCAGAGGAAATGTTCCTGAGATATGCAGAAGGCCCCTTTAAATCTTTGAAAACTACCATTGTGCCTCAGTATTCCTACAGAACTGGTGCCAAGATCTCAGATACCAAAATCTGTGGATGCTTGAGTTCTTTATATAAACTGATCTAATATTGGCATGTAACCTACACATTCTTCCTGTATACATTTAGTTCCTGGATATCTTATGATTCCTGATATCATGTAAATAGTTGTATTGTTTTTAGAGAATAATGAGCTAGCTGGACGTGATGGTGTATACCTTCAATCCCAGCACTCAAAAGGCAGAGGTAGGACAATCACTGTGAGTTCAGGCCAGCCTGGGACTCCAGAGTTCCAGGTCAACCTGGGCTAGAGTGAGACCCTGCCTCAAAAAACAAAAAATGGTTGAGAGAGGGAGAGGGAACACACAAAGGGAAAGTCTGTGTATGTTCAGTATAATAGTAATCATTTTTTCTGAACGTTTCCATCTGTGGTTGGTTGAATGGATGGGTTAGGCCCACAGCTCTCAGGGGCCGGCTGTGCTCGAGGCTGAGACAAGAGCTCAAAGCACAAGCAGCAGCAACACCTCGTGGTCTGCGGAAGTGCCTGTTCTCACCAGCAACCTGCAGAATTTCCCAACTCAAGGGACACTAGATCTTGCCTCAGTAGTAGGAATAATTAGCCTTGCAGCTTGGTTTTCTACTAACAGATCTTTAAAAATTTTTTTTAATTTATTTATTTGAGAGCGACAGACACAGAGAGAAAGACAGATAGAGGGAGAGAGAGAGAGAATGGGCGCGCCAGGGCTTCCAGCCTCTGCAAATGAACTCCAGACGCGTGCGCCCCCTTGTGCATCTGGCTAACGTGGGACCTGGGGAACCGAGCCTCGAACCGGGGTCCTTAGGCTTCACAGGCAAGCGCTTAACCGCTAAGCCATCTCTCCAGCCCTACTAACAGATCTTTAAAGCAAGAGACAAAAGAATCCAATTTGCTAAGTAATTTAACCACATCCTAGACCCAGTGCTCAAGAATATTTATGCAAATGCAAAAGCTAACCACGTCCAGTACTGTAACATCTAATATCTGGCATCCAATCAAACGTGAACCATAAACTGGGCGTGGTGGCGCACGCCTTTAATCCCAGCACTCGGGAGGCAGAAGTAGGAGGATCACCATGAGTTCAAGGCCAACCTGAGACTATATAGTTAATTCCAGGTCAGCCTGGCCCAGAGTGAGACCCTACCTCAAAAAAACAAAAAAGAAAAAAGAAAAGAAAGGCGAACCATGAATGAATGAAGCATACAGTGAACCAGGATATTGTGAGACTTCAAAAAGGGGAAAAAAAAATTAATCTGCCCAAACCTCCAGAACTGGTGAAATGTAACATTTAAAATGGCTACAAATGTATTTAATGGGTTCAAAATAATCCTAAGTAGAGCACAGGAGAAATTGTTCAGTAGATAAAGGTCAAAGAGGGACAATGGTAGCTTCTTAAGTGCAGTGCTTAAATTCTCTGCAAAGCCTGTCTGTTGGCCGATTTGACTCCCCAGTACCCACATAAAGCCATGAGCACAAAGTATTACATGTGTCCAGAGTTTGTTTGCAAGAGGTCCTACCACCACACCCGGCAAATAATATATTTTTAAATGAATGAAAACTAAGCAAGATCTTGGAGAAAAAAAAAAAAAAACTTTTGTAAATTAACAGGCTATCAGTGAATATCCAGATAGTTTAATACATGTGGAATTGGATTCACAAAGGATGGAAAAATATTTGAACAAAGAATGGTCCTAACATTCCCAATAAAACTATAAACCCCTAGATCCAAGATTAATTAAAGCCAAATTAAAGAAACATGAATAAAACATGAAGACAGACTGCACAAATGAACACAAAGAGAAATTCTTAGCAGGGAAAGAAGCTGTGTCATGTAAAATGGAAAAAATGATACAGATGACATTCATTTCTTCTCAGAAACAATGTAAGCAAAACAAGAAGTCATTAAATTGGGAACGTCTTTACGTTTTCAAAAATGTTTTCAAGCTAGAACTCTATATGCAGTAGAAATACTTTTCGAAACAAAGGAGAGCACCAAGGTCTTGTTCCTCCACAGAACACTGGAAAATGCTAGCACGAGCTGTCTGAGCCAAATTGATTGGCACTTTGGAACTCGCCAGAAGCTCACAATAATCAAGCAAACGCTCAATTGACTAAAACATCTCTTCAAAGTGGTTGCAAAGTTGTACAGTGATTTTACTCGCTGTTGACCCTCCCCAACCCTGGTCTGTGACAGTTTTAGTAGTTTTGTTTGCTTTTACTCTCCCTCTCCCTCTCCCTTCCCCTTCCCCTCCCCCTCCCCCTCCCCCTCCCTCTCCCTGTGTTTGGAGGCAGGGTTCCAGTCTAGCCTGGGCTGACCTCCAACTCACTCCGTAGACCAGTCTGACCTCCAACTCACAGCTATCCTCCTACCTCACCCTCAGAGTGCTGGGATTAAAGGCATGAGCCACCATGTCCAATTTAGTCATGGATTTTTAAACTGTAGAAGCTCAGTTCTTGGTTCCTTCTTTCAAACTGCAGGGGGCAGAGCAGACCTTTTTTACAAGTCACTGTGCTTCTAAATTCCAGTCTGTCCAGGGGACATCTAGTGGATTGCCAGGTGTCCTGTTTCCCCTAATTCAGAACTCAGACTGGAAAATTGGAGGGCACTGACCTCGTGAGAACTGCACAGTATGGGCAGCCCCAAGATGCCCAAGAAAGAGATGCACCATAGACCACCACCAAAGATTCTTTGAGAAATTAGGAAATCCAAAAGCAGCAGCACATAAGGGTGAATTTAGAAAACCATGCAAGGCTGGAGAGATGGCTTAGCGATGAAGGAGCTTGGCAAGCCTGGTCAAATGCTGAAGGAGTGCCCCAGCACAGGTACGCCTGTCTACAAAGACTGGAGAAGGTAGCTGGTTTGTCTTTCATCTCTTATTTTGCTATTGTTTGAGGTTTGCTTTAGAACACCACCAACAACAACAAATTACAAAGTTTTAAATATTTTGTTACGGCAATTCAAGCAAACTAAGGTATAAATTGATACCTGGAGTAGGGTGGTGGTATTTTTCCATCTCTTGGCATTCAAGGAAATTTCTGTCAAAACACATATAGATTAGTTTTGTGACACTTTTTGGTCACAAATAAAGGGTAATTTTTACACTGTTTTTTTGTGTGTGTGTCTAGTGAGATAACCAAATAGGTTTTTTCTCCTCTATGCTATTAGTATTGCACAGTTAATGGTTTGTTGTGGCACGTATGTGTGTGCAGGTTCATATACAAGTGGTCTCAGGTGTTTCTAGTTCTCTATAGATGGGCCACTCCACCCACCTGGCATTTATGCAGGTACTGAGGATCTGAACTCGGGTCCTCATATGCAGCAAGCACTTCATCCATTAAGCCATTTCCCTAGCCTAAACTTATTTATTTTTCGTTGTAGTTTTTAGTTTTTGTTTTTTTTGTGATAGGGTCTCACTCTAGCTCAGGCTGACCTGGAATTCACTATGTAGTCTCAGGGTGGCCTTGAACTCATGGTGCTCCTCCTACCTCTGCCTCCTGAGTGCTGGGATTAAAGGTGTGCGCCACCATGCCCAAACCAAACTTATTTTTTGTAAGAGCCTAATCAAGATAAAATTCACCTTTAAATTTTTTAAAATTTATTTTCATGTGTGTGTGTGTGTGTGTGTGTGTGTGCATGTGTATGGGTATGGTATACCAGGGTTTCTTGCCACTGCAAATGAACATCCATCAATCTTTACTTGGGTAGCTCAGGAATTGAACGTAGGCTGGCAGGCTTTGCAAGCAAACCATCTCTTCAAACTATTAACAGATATTTATATTTTTTCTACCTTTTGCTACTTATGAATGGTGCTATTATGAATATGTTTTTCTTTGAACATGTTTCAGTTCTTTTGGTTATACATCTTGCAATAGAATTGCTGGCTATAGGGTAACCATGTCTAACTTTTGAGGAAGTACTAAACTATTTTCCAAAATGTGTCATTTAACAAAACATCATACAGTGGGTGGCTTAAACCACAGAAATTTATATTCTCACTCTTGGGAAAACTGGAAGTTCAAGATCAAGTTGTCAGAGAGGTTTGTGTATGGGGAAGATTCTAGCCCTGGGTTATAGATGGGTACTTTCTCTTTAAGTGCTCACATGACCTGTCTGGTCTTTTGTCTTATGAGGATACTAATCCTACTGGACAAGAGACCCAAGTTTATGACCTCCTTTAACCTTAATTACTTTTTTTCAAAGGCCTGACCTAACTCAAATACAACAGAGATTAAGGCTTCAACATATAAATTTGGGGGCGAGTTTGTAACAGCAATGTATGAACATTCCAAATATTGTATCTCAGCCAGGCATGGTGGCACACGCCTTTAATCCCAACACTCGGGAGGCAGAGGTAGGTGGACTGCCATGAGTTTGAGGCCACCCAGAGACTCCATAGTGAATTCTAGGTCAGCCTGGGCCAGAATGAGACCCTACTTCAAAAAACAACAAAAAAAAGCAAGTATTCTATCTCTATCTTTGCTAACCCTTGAGTTTTTGTTTTTCTGTGTTTTGAGACAGGTCTGACTGTGTAGGCCAGGCCAGGCCAGCCTCCAATTGATGATCCTCTTGCCTCTGCCTTAGAAGTGCTGAGATTACAGGTATGCATCCCACACCCAACTCCTAACAATTGTTACTAAATTTCATGGTGTTATAAAAAGATCAGTGTCCTGCTCTGGACTATTACTGAAGACGGCAAGGTCTCAGCCTATCTTTCTTTCTTTTTTTTTTTTTTTGAGGTAGGGTCTCATTCTAGCCCAGGCAGACCTGGAATTCACTATGTAGTCTCAGGGTGGCCTTGAACTCATGACAATCCTCCTACCTCAGCATCCCAAGTGCTGGGATTAAAGGCTTGTGCACCACGCTGAGCTCCTATCATTTTTTATAAGATCTCAATGCCTAGAACAGGGTGTGGTGGTTTTGTGCATCTGGCTTATGTAGGTCCTTTGGCTTTGCAGGCAAATGCCTTAGTGGCTAAGACATCTCTCCAGCCCTGGTGGTTTGATTCAGGTGTCCCCCATAAGCTTAGGTCTTCTGAATTCTAGGTACTTAGCTGGTGGCAATTTGGAAATTAAAGTCTCCTGGAGGCAGTGTATCGTTGGGGGCAGGCATATGGTTGTTGTGGTAGCTTGAATAGATGGCTCCCAATATATTCAGTGTTTGATTAGTTTGTAGTTTGGATCTGCAGCCACCTGGCTGGAGGAGGTGTCACTGGGAGGATCTTAAGGTGTGGTGGTGGGTTTGAAATTCCAGTCTACAGATATGCAAAGTGTCTAGTTCCACCTGGAGTTCCTGAAGTGTGCTGTGGCTTTTTCTCTCTCTGCCTGGTCCTTTAAGAAGGGGCCAACTTCTACCATTGTGGAACTTCCCCTGGATCTACAAGCTTCAATAAATATCCCTTCCTCCACAACTGTGCCTGGTTTGGTGGTTCACCTTAGGGAACCTAAAGCTGTCTGCTACAGGTGTCATAGCCAGCTTCCCCTTGCCAGTGCTTGGCACACACTCCTGTTGCTGTTGTCCATCTGATGTTGGCCAGGAGGTGAAGTCCACCCTCTGCTCATGCTGTTGTTTTCCCCTGCCATCATGGAGCTTCCCCTTGAGCCTGTAAGCCAAACTAAACCCCTTTTCTTCCCATAAGTTGCTCTTAGTCAGGTGTTTTATGCCAGCAATGTGAACCTGACTGCAGCACAGGACCTTCCTCTCTGTACCTGTGAGTGGGTGAGCTCATTGACTGTGACATCACAGCTCATTGCTTGAAAACACTTCCTTTTTAAAAAGTTTATTTGTTTATTTGCAAAGAAAGATCAGGGAGAATGGGCATGCCAAGGCACCCCAGCTGCTACAAACTCCAGATATGTGCCACTTTGCACATCTGGCTTTATGTGAGTATTGGGGAGCAAACCCAGGTCTGCTTTGCAGGTAAGTGCCTTACCTCCTGAACCATCTCTCCAGCTCCCTGAAAACACTACATTGATTAGAAATTATAATTGTGTTGTTTGAATAAATTAAAGTTACAATGCCCTTAAGGAGTAGAGAGGGTTATACTATAATTCTAAGTTTCTCTTTCAAATATCTATACATGGAATCCATTTTCTTTTCTTTTCTTTTTTTTTTTGGTTTTTCTAGGTAGGGTCTCACTCTAGTTCAGGCTGACCTGGAATTCACCTCAGGGTGGCCTGAATTCTTGGCAATCCTCCTACCTCTGCTTCCCAAGTACTGGGATTAAAGGCGTGTACCACCATGCCCGGCTCTTTTTTTTTTTTTTTTTTTTTTTGAGACAGGGTCTCATGAATATCAGGCTGATACTAAATTCGCATAGCCAAGAATAACCTTGAATTTCTGATCCTCCTGCCTCTACTTACTGAGTGCTAGGATTGTAAGTGTGTGGTATAATGCTGATTTTTATGTGGTGGTGAAGATTGAACCCAGTACATTCTAGGCAAACACTATACCAACTAAACTATGGCTAAGCCTTTTTTTTTAAATAAAAGATACTGTGCATGAATATATTCTAAAGTGGCGACCTGTGGGTTATAGTTTATAGTTAAGCAGAATGGTAGTTTTGCTGCTGTATAATTTAGAAGACAGAAAATAAAATTGAAGTGTAGGAACACCGTGCATCACTGAAATGTTCATTAAAGAAAGCAAAACTTCCTGTTTTCCTCCTATGCCCTCGAGTGACCAAGGGTCTTTGCAGAAGTTGAAGCTGCTGCTGCAGCTGGTTTACTTTAGGGCTGGTCATTTTCCCATTGACTCAGCAGTTCCCACTTGTTTCTACATTGACGGGGATAAACTGTAGTTGTCTTGCCTTCATGAATGAGGACTAGCCTGGCTATTATCAGCGTGATCTGTACATAAAGGGATGGTAATTTAGCACATTTCCTGTGGGGGAACTTCTGCTTGGTCAGGTCAAATGGAAACAGAAAAGGAATCTTCCCTTGCTGAGATGGCACAATGGCCCACCTCATGTTCCCACATAGTATTGATAAAGCTGCCACTGCTTGTGAGAGAGGAAGAGAGAGAGAATGGGCATGCAAGGGCCTCCAGATACTGCAAATGAACTCCAGATGCACGCACCCCCTTGGCATCTGGCTTACATGGGTCTTGGAGAATTGAACCGGGATCCTTTGGCTTTGCAGGCAAATGCCTTAACTGCTAAGCCATCATTGAGGAGGGGACCGAGGCTCACTAGGTTAGAGAATGACTAGGAGAGAAAAGGGCTTGCACGCTGCTGAGCTCAACAACTGTTTGAGGTAAAGGATGGGACCATTGTCCTTCACGCTGCATCCCTGCCTAAGGTAACATTCTCTCTTTAAAGTTAATTAATTTCATTTTAGTGTTGGGAATCAAACCCAGGATCTCACACATGTTAAATACACACTCTGCCACGGAGCTACACATCTGCCATTCCTCTTTTGAGTGAGTTTGTTGTTTTAGAAGGACCCAATCATACAATCAGGGAAGAGACTTCTTATATGGCGAATATGGGTGGGTTTGAACTACATCAGGAATGATGTCTGAAACTGGAAGAGTCTTGCACAAGTGAGCAATGATGGTCTTTCAAAGAAAGAACACATCCCTTCCTACGCAGGGTGCTGCAGGGGCCACCGGTGTCTTGTACACTTGAGATACTTGGGCTCAGGGAAGTCAAGTGACAGGCTAGACTCCTTCCATCCCCTGCCTCTGGTCGCAAGTCCCTGGTCATGTTTGATCAGCCTGGTCGTGTGTGTGTGTTCATTAAGTAAAGCAAGAACAGAAAAGAAAAAAGGAAAATCTCTCACTAGGCCAGGAGCGGCTTAGCCTGGAGGTCAGCAATATTCCTGGCACTGTTTATTTCCTTATCCATTTGACCTCCCCAGCCCTAGTCCTAGCTTTGCAGAAGACAATGATATGACTTGTTTCTTCCTGTTTCCTCTCTACCACTTCTGACCCTTAAGAGTCACTTAGACAAGTATCTTGAGTTTATACAACTAGGAAAGGTTATTATTAGTTTATCCTCAAAAGGCAGTATAAGAGTTCTTTCCATATTTTTTTAAAAATATATTTTATTTATTTATGAGAGAAAGAGGCACACACACACAGAGAGAGAGAGAGAGGAAGAGAGAGAGAATGGGCATGCAAGGGCCTCCAGACACTGCAAACGAACTCCAGATGCATGCACCCCCTTGTGCATCTGGCTTACATGGGTCTTGGAGAATCGAACTGGGATCCTTTGGCTTAGCAGGCAAATGCCTTAACTGCTAAGCCATCCCTCCAGCCCCATATTTTTAAGTATTCAAATATTGCTAAGAACTCTGTGGATCCAAAGTTCTCAACAAGGAGATTTAGAAGTCTGAACAGTAGTACAACTTCATTCTCTGGCACACAGTCGTCCCCACCCTCTCCCTAGGTAGGGTCTCACTCTGGCCCAAGCTGATCTGGAATTCACTCTGTAGTCTCAGGGTGGCCTTGAACTCATGGCAATCCTCCTACCTCTGCCTCCTGAGTGCTGGGATTAAAGCTGTGTGCCACCATGCCCGGCTTATGGCACAGTTTTTAACCAGTGCCCAGAGACATGGCTATGCTTTTTGTCTTTAAAAAAAAAAGGCCAAGATCTCCAAATCCCCAGACTGTTCACCTCTTCTATTCACTCCCCTGTGGCAGAACTTGCCCAGGCTCCCAGCCCTTCTCAGGTCATGTGGATAATACTGAGGCAACTTTAATATGGAGGGGGTGGCAGAGTGTTTGAATTATTTATACTTTATGGTATTTAAATCAGAAATATAAAATACAAAGTATAATAGATTAGTTAATATTAAATTTATGAAAAGCTTCCAACTAGCATTTTTCCCAATGTTTATCATTACTTCGTTAGTTCACAGATGTGAACATTCTTTTTGACATCTCTTTTTGTTTTTCTTTAAAGTGGTCACCCCCAGTTCCTAATCCAGACTTTGATGAAAAGTACTTCAATTCTTGCTGGCATGGTAGCATAGGCCTTTAATCCCAGCACTCAGGAGGCAGTGGTAGGAGGCTCACTGTGTTCAGAGCCAGCCTAGGACTACATACTAAATTCCAGGTCAGCCTGAGCAAGAAAGAGACCCTACCTTAAAAAAAAAAAAAAAAAGTTCTTCAGTTCTTGATTGTCACCATGAAAAACAAACTTTGCACAAGTGATAAAAATGTTTTATTGATTCTTAAAATAACTATTTAAAATGTTTCAACAATATTTTTGTGACCTAACAGTCTCCTTGTACTTTTTACTGATAAAACAGTGAGGATTCTCAAACTCTGGGAACTTTTTCACAAGAGCAGAGGACCAAGCTCCACTCGAAGGCCGGCGTCAGGGCTGGGGGCTGGCACCAGGACTGGAGTTGTGCTGGGCCGCAGCTTTGACTGCTGTGTAGGTGCTGGACGCTGACGACTACAGGTGGTCTGTGTGCACCCACACAGTCCTGAGTATGTCAGCAGTCCTGAGTCTGCCCAGATGCCTGAGGGGTAAAAGGCAACCTCTCACCACCCCAACCCACTGCCCTACATACAGCCAGCCAGCCAGCCTTCCCCAGCCTCGGTCTGCTCTTGTCTGGAGCAGGCATATTGTAAGATCCGCCTTATGGAGTTGTTATGAAGACTGAGTACCATGCTTGTCATGCAGGAAGTGGCATGTCCATGCTACAGTTTGGATGAGGCATCCCGCCAAGCTTCCTAGGTGTTAGTGGGAGGCAATGGGACCTGTGGGAGGGAGACGGGGCCTTGTCTAGGGCTTTAGGTCATTGGGAGAGCACCCCCAAAGGAATTGTGGGACTCTGGCCTGTCCTCCCTCTCTGCTTCCGCTGATAATATGAGCATTAATTCCAACATGTGCCCCCACCACTGCCTCTGCTGCTTCCACCAAGGATTCAACTAATGGGCTGCCCAGGCTTGGGTTAGAGTTTCCAAACTGTATGCTAAATAAACCTTTTTTCTTTGTAAGTTAATTAACTGCCTCTGGTGCTTTGTGGTCAAACACATGCTCACTCAAGCATTCTAAATTCTGAGCTCAACCACTCTCTAAATATTGGCCTTAACTAGTTCACTTGGTCTTTCCAAGCCTTTGTTTTATGTTTTATGGATGATAATGGCACGGGTACCTTTGGTATAACAACACACAGATGAAACAGAACAGTGCCGGAAATGAGGCAAGTGCTCAACAAATATTGGCTGAGCCTGGATGACAGCTCAGAGGGCTGAGTCCCACACCTGCATCCTGTCACTGGCCATGCCTACTTTCATGAGTAATGCCTTTAAAACTTTTAAATTTCTTTTTGTGTCTGCTTGGATGTATGTGTCATGATAAAAACACATAATGATGTGGAGGTCAGAGTACAATGTATAGAGTTGAGCTGGGTTTTCCTATCTCGAAAAAGCAATGTCAGGAAGAGTCACAGCAACGAGGACAGCCATCGAGGGAACTCCTTGTAAAGGTGCCAGGCCTGCTGGGGACCCCGGTCTTTCCAAGTGTGAAGTATGTTGAACACATCCTTCCTCATTCATATATTATTGGGAAGTGAGTTCAGGCAATCAGTTATAAAATCTTAAACATTAAATAACTCATTCTTACAAAACACACAATTCATAGAAGTATATCAGATTTCTCATGAAGACCAACATCAAAATCTGGCATTTCATTTTAAAATATTTTTACATTTAATACTTGTGAAAAATAAGACAACTTTAAAAAATAGCCTTGACCCTGTACAAATGTTAACACTGAGGAATAAAATATTAATATAAGGTAAGTGAGGTGAAAGGTCATCTTTTACTAAAATATAACACCCTTGACTCTTTCCATCATATACATATATACTTTCTCCTTAAATAAATATATATTATGTGTTTTTATTTTTTTGTGGCACTTGGGATGGAACCCAGGGCACATCACATGTTAAGTATGTGTTCTGCCACTGAGCCATGTTTCTTGTTACATATTTCTAGTGATGCTTCCCTCAACGACATTCATCTGGTGCTCTGGGACCATGGAGTTTACTTAGTAAAGAAAACAAATACCAAAAACAGGCAGAACTGGATCCCCTAAAATCAGGGAATCTGCTTGGTGGTGTCACATCTCTGCTCAGCTCTCCTCACATCAGTACTTCAGAGTCTGCTGAGGCATCATCAGCAAACAGAAGTTCGTCTGCCGAGGGCTTCCTCAAGGGCAGCGTGCTGCCCTGGGCCCAGGAGGCCCCGTTCCTGTCAAGTCTGTCCTCTGATAAAGTGACCACAGCAGGGGGAGTGGAAGCCGGGTCCTCCCATTCCTCACTGCCCCCATTCAGGATGTACCTTTCCTCATGAGGACTGTTCTCGTGAACTTCTGCTGTGACCACACTGATGGCAGCGCGGGGAGTGCAGGAAGCAATGATAGAGTCAGGGTCAATGTGCATGTCTAGCCGGGCAGGTGCCAGCCCATCCACCAGGCCCTCACAGCTCGCTGGCAACTGGGTGTTGATGTAGATGATGGCTTCTTTGTCCTCCACATCGGGCAGACTCTCCAAGAGCTTTTCCAGTTGTAGCCTCAACACTGAAAAGGTGGGTCGGTCCAAGGGGTCAGCGCTCCAGCAAGAATACATTATGTCATACCTGGCAGTAAAAAAGAAGTGCGCGTCACCTGGCACAGCCCCAACTCCTTAGTGCAACCACCCCTTTGTCCTCACCTAATCTCAATGTCTTCCCATCTCAATTTAGCACTTGTTCTACTTTATATTGGAAAATAGTGAGATTTATTTATTTAAGAGAGAGAGAGAGTATGGGCACACCAGGGCCTCTTGCCACTGCAAAAGAACTCCAGATTCATGTGCCATTTTGCACCTGGCTTTACATGAGTACTGGAGAATCAAACCCAGGCTGTCAGGTTGTGCCAGCAAGTACCTTAACTGCTGAGCCATTTCTCCAGGCTATGATAGTGTATTTTTTTTTTAATTTTTAAATTTTTATTATGATACTGTATTTTTTGAGGGGTGTCCTAACACTTATTTAGATTTTGTAAATGTTTTGTGGATATTTGACAAGAATATGATTCTGTTTCTAAGAATAGAAGATGTATTTAGCAATAATATCTGCCTTTGTAAATAAGGAACATTTAAGATTATTTTTTAAGTCTTTTATTTATTTGAGAGAGAGAGAAAGGGGGGGGGAGAAGCAGATAGAGAGAGAATGGACATACCAGGGTGTCCAGTAACTGCAAACGAACTCTAGACATATGTGCTACCTTGTATATCTGGCTTATGTGGGTACTGGGACTCGAACGTAGGTCTTTAGGCTTTGCAGGCAAGTGCTTTAACTGCTAAGCTATCACTCCAGACCTAAGATTATTTTCTTATAGAATGCCTGGCAACCAAGCCAACCACCTGCTTTGTATTTTTTTCTTTCTTTTGGTTTTTTTTCAAGGTAGGAGCTCACTCTGACCTAGGCTAACCTCTGTAGTCTCAGACTGACTTCCAACTCATGGCAGTCCTCCTACCTCTGCTTCTTGAGTGCTGGGATTAAAAGTGTGTGCCACCACACCTGGCTAACCACCTGCTTTGTAAATAAAGTTGTTTTGGAATACAGTTGTTATAGTTGTGCCTATTTGTTCATGATGCTGCGTTTGCAAAATTGCAGCATTGAGTAGGTGCTTCAAAGGGCCTTCTAGTATTTGGCACTTTACTAATTTGCTGACCTCTGTTCTGTATCACCAAACAGAATTATTACCAAGGCAGCAGAGTTAGATAGGACCTAGAGATGGCTAGGACAAAGAGTGTCTTTTCATTTGTCTACCTCTCCAGCCTTTAAGGCATAAACTTACAAAGCACCACGTATACAGAGGGCTGCACCAGAACACAGGACTCAGAAAATAACAGTCCCCCCTGCCCCCATCTCACAGAGTGGAAGTTCTTTGTAGTTTCTCTGACTTGCTCTCAGTAGATAGTCATGCGGGCTTGGCAAACAATTTTTGTTTCTGTTTTTGAGGTTTTCATCTAATAGTTACTTTGCATGACTCCCATTTTCCACAGAGCCTTGACTGAAGACCAAGATAAGGTTTGAGAAATTCACACCTTAGGGATATAATGTCCTTTTCATCACTTTTATCAAGGGGCTATGCTATTTAATTCACTTTCATTTATTTCAAGTCTTATAGGAAAACCTTTGAGTACTCTTTTTTTAAAAAAATCATTTATCAGTATTGCTTTGTTTATCTTCTCTTTATGTTACTTTCTGAAATATATGAAAATGTGACTTTTTTGATTTCTCTCATAATGCATCTTCCTACCCCAGCCTGCTGAGTGCTGGGATGACAGACGCCTGCTGCCACACCTAAAACATGATGAGTACCAAGACAACCACAAGAAGTTCATGCCAGAAGTGATCCATAATCGCTTATAATTTTATTTATCTACTTGTGATGCTGGCAGTGGAGCCAGGGCCTTGTGCATGCTAGGCAAGCACTCTACCACTGAGTTATAGCACCAGCAAACATTGCTATATCATAGAGTTGACTTAAAACAACTAAAGGCTGCCAGGCGTGGTGGTGCATACCTCTAAGCCCAGCACTTGGGAGGCTGAGGTAGGAGGAATGCTGTGAGTTCAAGGCCAGCCTGAGACTAATACCAGGTTAATCAGCACTAGAACAAGACCCTACCTCAAAAAAACAAAACAAGGCAAGACAAACAAATGGATAAAAAAAAACCTAAAGGGCAACTGGATCCAGGAGTGCATTCACCTTAGCCATGTTTAGATGGTGATCTGAGAGCTTCTCAGAAGCTCAGAGTATTCACTTTGTTTTTAAATTGTAATGCCCCAGAAATGGAAGCACAGAGACCTCTTTGGAGGATGCTACTGCTTGCAGCATCCAGATGTGAGAAGAAACCCAGGAAGGTGGCATGTTTTGCCAGCCTGCTAACCATGGCCATATCTGCAAACCCAGGGCACAGAGCCAGCAAGAGCATGGGGACTGCCACCTGCATGCAGGCCCCTGGCTCCCTGGCTGTAAGGCAGGCGCTGACTCTGCCACTCTGCTACCTAAAAGCCTCAGAGAAAAACTCAGCCGTTCCTTGTTTCAGTTCTATGAGAAACATCAGAAAACCACAATGTGACACAGTTCAGACCCTGCTGAGACCCAAACTCATCACTAAAAATGTCAACTTCTGTTAGCACAGGGGGAAAGCTAAGAAAGAAACCACAAAAATACCCTTTCAGTCAGTACAGTTAGCCTGAGACTTCCTCTTTGCGGAAGACATCATTTCATTAACATGACCTTTCTAAAATCTACCATGAAACTCTAGAAATAATTTAATCAAGAGTTAGTTCAGGATTTTTAAAAGGGATTTACACTATTTATTTCTGGTTGACATTATTTTTAATCATAGTCACCACTACCACCACAACCAAGCATATCATAGCCAGGGTCAAATTAGTCTTCTTGCATTTGGCTTTGATGGACATGGGAGGCCGTGCACACACTGGCCTGGGCCCTCTGTGCCATGTGATCCAGCAAGAACAGAGTTTGGCATGGGCCTGGGGCCCTACACATGTTCATTGGCACCTGCGCCCCACATGCTATTCTATGTCAGAGCCAGACTATGTCTCCACCTCTGCAATGTTCTTACTAATGACAGTAAGAGAATGTGTCTCCACAAGACATTGGCCCTTTTATAGAGAGGAGATGCACCATCAAGAGGGTGGAAGTAGCCGGGCGTGGTGGCGCACTCCTTTAATCCCAGCACTCGGGAGGCAGAAGTAGGAGAATCACCGTGAGTTCAAGGCCACCCTGAGACTCCATAGTGAATTCCAAGTCAGCCTGGGCTAGAGTGAGACCCTACCTTGAAAAAGAAAAAAAAATTAAAAAAAAAAAAGAGGGTGGAAGTAGGCTGGAGATTGCTCAGTGGTTAAGGCACTTGCCTACAAAGCATGACCTGGGTTCAATTCCCCAGTACCCATGTAAAGCCAGAACACGAAATGGTACATGCATATGGAGTTTGTTTGCAGAGGCTAAACGCCCTGGTGTACCCCACCCCTTCTCTCTGTCTCTCTGCATACAAATAAATAAATATATATATTTTTAAAAGACGGTGCAAGTAGGGGCTGGGGGATGACTTCAGATCCCCAGCACCCATGTAAAAGTGCTTGTAGTCTTAGAGCTGGCCAGGTGGAAACAGGGATTCCTGGACTTGGGGGCCAGCTAGTCCAGCTGAATTGGTGAGCTCAGGTTCAATGAGAGAGAGAGCCTACCTCAGAAAGAAACACAGAGAATAATAAAGGAGAGATACCCAATACTTACCTCTGGCCTCCACATATATGCATACATGCTTGCAAATGCACATACATACACACCTAATGTGTACACACATACACACACACAAAATAAAGGTGTAAATCATCAACTGTAGAAAACATTATTAGGTGATTATGGTAGATCAAAATGTAAGGTAACAATGATATTAAAACTGGCATTGTTCTGTGAGCACCTTCTTTATGTGCCTACAGGCTAAATATATAAGTAATAAATTAATAATAATAATAAATAAATAAATAATAAATAGTTTCTAATTTAACTGTTACCAGTTTTCTGAAGAACATAGAGCTAAGTTTTTTATTTTTGGGAGACAGCATCTCACTCTAGTCCAGGATGACCTGGAACTCATGCTGTATTCCCAGGCTGGCCTTGAGTTCACAGTGACCCTCCTACCTCTGTCTCTAAAGTGATGGGATTAAAGGTGTGCATCACCATGCCCAGTTAGCTACACTGTCTTCGTGGCTACTAATATGAGGTACAGTGAAGTTCACACTGCTATGGTCATATACATGGGTAGAACCTGGCCTGTCTAACCCTAAGGCCCAGGTCTCCTGTTGTGCTTGGCCTTGAAGACTGGGATGGTTAATCCATGGCTATCAACTTGACAGATTTTAAACTTGTCATGGAAATCAATCTCTGGTGCAGTCTGTGAAGGATTTTCTAGATTAGATTAGTTGAGGTAGAAGGACCTACCCTAACTCTAGACTGGATTCTCATAGTGTAAAAAATGAAGAAAGCTAGCTGAGCATGTGGCATTCACTGTGTTTGCCTCCCTGCTGATGTGATGCTGTGATGCTGGCTCCCTACTCTGGCCTTGCTTTCCTGCCGCAATGGACTCTACCCGCTGGAACTGCAAGCCCAGCTACGCCTTGTCCTTCTCTAAGCTGCTGCTGGTCAGGTGTTTTGTCCCAGGAATGAGACAGTAACTGATACAAAGATAGCGAGGGAGCTGTTGGAACCAGATGTGCTCTACACCGTGGAAGGTTAATGCCTCACACCTGGCTGAATACCAGTCTCCCAGAAAACATTTTGTTTTTTTGAAATGTATTTATGAGAGAGAGAGCACGTGAGAGCAAGAACAGCGAGCGAGCGAGAGAGAAACTGAAAGCATGGTGTACCAGAGCCTTTAGTCACTGCAAACGGACTGCAGATGGATGCAGTACCTTGTGCAGCTGGCTTACATTGAGTCCTGAGGAATCAAACCTGGGTCCTTTGACTTTGTAGGCAAGCGCCCTAACTGCTAAACTATCTCTTCAGCCCCAGAAAACATTTAAAAAACATGACTATCCTGGAACTACAGAGTGAGTTCCTGGCCAACCTGGACTAGAGTAAGACTCTACCTTGAAAAAAACAAAACAAAACACGTATCTCTAAGCCCACTTTGTTCCAAGAGTACCACAATCTCCAGGCACAGGGCTAAGGAACTGTGTTGTCAGAATACCCCTAAGCAATGCTGACAAACAGCCTGCTGTCAAAATGACTGACTGAGTTTTGAAGTTTCCCAATAAACATGGTCCATATGTTTGAAATGCTATGTAGAGAAGAAGAATGTAAAGTAGGGATGATTCAAATACCTCATATATTATATCATAAACCTGCTTATTGGTAGGATGTATTTCCCAGTGGTGTTCAGGGAGTCTGGGGATACACACTCATGTTGTAGTGACTGTGCCCATTGATGGAGACAGATCTTTTGGGTGAGACACAATGCGCTCACCAGAGCTGTGCACACACCACCTTCTGTATGTATCAGGAATGGCTGCTAGCTGACCCACTTGCAGGTGCCACCCTCTGCAATACTCTCCTGCCTAACAGAAGACCCCCTTTCATATCCCACCTCGACTGCATTTCCTAGTTTTTTGCAGAGCAAAGTGGGTTGCCCCATGTGGAAAGCCCAGTGACATGGGAACGCTCACTCACAGTTCATCTAGGCAGTCCTCGGGCTGCTTCAGCCTGTGGCCGTGGAGAAGGTAGTCATACATCTCATGGTTCTGGACGCCAGGATATGGAGTCATTCCCCGCGTTGCTATTTCCCACATGGTCACGCCAAAAGCCCACTGAAAACAAAGCAAGAACAAGTTAGGATGCAAATCTTTCCACAAAGGGCTGAATGGACTTTTTCACGGGGAAAGGTCACTTCCTTAGAGCCCTGATGACCACGCACAAAGCTGCTAATTATGCTGAAGGCCTGCTGCTCTCCCCACAAGGCAACAACGGGGGCAGCAGTGTCACAGCTCTCCAGTTTTACGAAAGCTGTTCTGGGAAGTTTGTCAAAGGCAGATAGAGTCTCATCCCACATCCACACTGTTTAAGGCTCTGCTCCACTATTGTGGGGTGCTGCCTTTCTCAAGCTTGGGTCAAGGGTAAAATGACACATAACCTTCTATACAGTGCAAGTTTCCAAAGAGCCACAAGATGAATTCATTTAATTCAATGTGAATGAGAAATATCTTAGGTGTGGGCTTAGGTAAGTCACTCCTTTGTAGCAAAGAAACACAGAGATCATGGAACTGTCCTATGCAAAGATAGCTCTTCTGAATGTTAAGTTACCTCACCACAACTGCTGTTGTGCCTGAATTAAGTTAACTACCAACCAATAAAAACCAGGCATGGTGGTGCACACTTATCATCTAAGCTACTAAGGAAGCTGAGGCAGGAGGATTGCAAGTTCAAGGCCTATCTCAGTGACATAGAGAACTTGTCTTAAAAGTGTTCTGGGTAGAGTGTGTGAGGACTTGGGTTCAATCCCCAGTAGAAGGAAGGAAGGAAGGAAGGAAGGAAGGAAGGAAGGAAGGAAGGAAGGAAGGAAGGGAGGAAGGAAGGAAGGAAGGAAGGAAGGAAGGAAGGAAGGAAGAGAGAGAGAGAGAGAGGGAAATGGAGGAGGAAGGGAAGGAGGGAGAGAAGAAAGGAAAAAAGGGAAAGAGAGAGGAAAGATCCAAGCATGCTCCCAGTCCCCTGTTTATCAAAGAGTAGAATGTCCTGGTACACCAGCCACCTCATCTCAGTCACCTCTTTCAGTGTGCCCTCAAATGTGTTGAATCAAAGCTGCACACTCACCACGTCACTTTTACTTGTGTACACTCGGTCGGCCAGGCTCTCTATGGCAATCCACTTCACAGGCATCTTGGCGATGCGGCCTTGGCGGTAGTAATCCCCACTGTAGATCTTCTTAGAGAGGCCGAAGTCAGCCACACAGACAGTCATGTCATCCCGCAGCCTGCAAACAGTCAGTTTCTGTCCTCACCAACCTTGGAAGCAGAGCATTTAATCCCAGGTCTAAATCACATGCAGCTAAAACATTCATAGCAAGTGACCAAGGGAGATACAGAGCCTATGAGCCTGGGGTGGGGACTGTTTGGGGTCAGCTTTGGAGGCTAGCTGCAGACGCTTGGAGGCAGAGACAGTGAAAAGATCTTCAGCAAAAAAAAAAAAAATCTCTATAGAGACGGCTCTCTAAGTAATAAATTATTTATTTATTTATTTGACAGAGGAGAGAGGGAGGGAGGGAGGGAGGGAGGGAAAGATTGAGAGAGAGAGAGAGAGAGGGAGAGAGAGAGAGAGAGAGAGAGAGGGCATGCCAGGTCTTCCAGACACTGCAAATGAACTCCAGATGTTTGTGGCCCCTTGTGCATCTAGCTAACGTAGGTCCCGAGGAATTGAACCTGGGTCCTTTGGCTTTACAGGCAAGCGCCTTAACCACTAAGCCATGCCTCTAGCCCTAAATAATTTTTTAAGTCCCCATAAGAATCCCATCCATAGCAAGCCACACTATCCCCTCAAAACTATCTACCCTTCATATTCTAACAGCAGTAGGTCCTTCCCCCACCCCTACCCCAACCTATGAAGATCAAGGCCATGAGGTCTAACACTCTCCAGGATCTTACATGCAGTTTCGAGCAGCTAAATCTCGGTGGAGAAAATTCCTGTTGCTCAGATACTCCATTCCCAGGGCAATGTCCACCATGAACTTCAGCAGTGTCTGCAGAGGAATGTGCTAGAGATGGAGGAAAGAAGAAAGACTATCTTTTCGAAGGAAACTTTGACAAGTTAATTCTACCTGAGTGGGGAAGTATTATTATTTGTTAAGTTGGGGCTGTGAAACAAGGAAACAAAACTTTCATTTCCATAACATTAATATACCCACAAGATGGGTTACAAATGTACATGACTATGTCTATTTGTTTATATGGGCCCTGGAGAACCAAACTTAGGATGTCAAGTCCCCTCAAGGCCTTCATGCTTTATGGGGAGCACTCTCACCTGCTGAGCCATCTCTCCAGCCCACAAATGTTTTAAGAAAGGAATAAAGAAGAAAACCCCTTCTTGGAAAATACATTATCTTCTCTTCATCTTTTTTTCTTAAATTGCATTTATTTTATTTATTATTTTAGTTTTTTAAAGATTTATTACTTATTTACTAAAGAGAGACAGAAGGAAAGAATGGTGCCCCAGGGCCTCCTAGCCACTGCAAAAGAGCTCCAGACGCATGCTCTGACTTAGATGGGACCTGGAGAATTGAACCTTGATCCTTAGGCTTCACAGGCAAGTGCCTTAGCCACTAAGCCATCTCTCCAGCCCCATTTATTTTCATCTTTTGAGGAAGGATCTCACTATAGTCCAAGCAGACGTGGAACTCATTCTGTACTTTAGGCCAGCTTTGAACTCATCATGTCCCCCAACTTCAGCCTCCTGAGTGCTGGGATTGTAGGCATCACCACCTTATCTTGAAAGGCACTCCCAGTGGAAAATATTCTGTATCTTTTCATAAATTATGAGGCCAAAGGTCAAAGGTGATCCACCACATCCTGAGAGGCAATGGAAAAGGGTGCTACGCCAGCGGATGAGGAGAAGGGAGGAGCAGCAGGGTCTGAAGATGGCTCCCTGGGCCTCACACAAGCTCAGTGAGCGCTGTACCACTGAGCTACACTCCCAGCACCTCAGCAATCATGTTACTTTGAGACATTGTAAAAGATAATTTCCATCCTCTAGGCTAGTCTTTACCCCTTACCTTTGGATCAAAACATGTTTGCATTTAGAAAATTGTTTATTCATTCTCTAGAGAACTCTTAGAGTTTCAATGGTCTAGTATTTACCCTAGGTTGCACTTAAAAGGAGGGGGGACTAGATTGCTATGGTAGTAAACTGCCGCTTATCATTAATGGACTGGGGTGTAGCTGGGTGGTTGAGTGCTTATGTATCATGCACACCACCCTTGGTTCAATCTGTAAGAACACACACACATTAAAAAAAGAAGAGAATGGGGCTGGAGAGATGGCTTAGTGGTTAAGGTGCTTGCCTGCAAAGCCTAAGGACCCAGGTTTGATTCCCCAATACCCATGTAAACCAGATGCACATTGTGGCCATGCATCTGGAGTTCATTTGCAGTGGCTGGAGGCCCTGGTGCACCCATTCTCTCTATCTGCCTTTCTCTCTCTCTCTCTCTCAAATAAGTAAATAAATAAAATAAAAAATAGACAGTAGTGCCTAATTCCTTTAATCCAGCGCAGGAGACTTGCCATGAATTCAAAGTCAGCCTGGGATCGAGAGTGCAACCCTGTCTTTACACACACACACGCACGCACGCACACACACACACACACACACGAGGGAACAAGGGAAGGAGGTTGGCCAGCCTGCCACTGTTAGAATTTGTTATGAGGATGATGACTAAGAAAAACCTCCAAGTAATAATTAAAGGTCTAATGCAGTCCTGGCCCTAGAAAAGGGCCTACCGCAAATTCTTGGCAGCCATGAATGGGCCCATTAGTAATATACTCCCTGAAGGCAATAGTGTAATTATGGCTCGTGCTCCCTGAACTGTGAGCTGTCCTGAATAGTACTCACAGGAGCGCTGCACCTCCCTCCCCACCCGAGCCTAGGGTGCTGTGTCTGCAGGCAAATACTCTTATCATTCAACTATAATCTGAAACGCTGAACTTTTATTTTTTTTTGGATTTTCGAGGTAGGGTCTCACTCTGGTTCAGGCTGACCTGGAATTAACTCTGTAGTCTCAGGGTGGTCTTGAACTCACAGTGATCCTCCTACCTCTGCCTCCTGAGTGCTGGGATTAAAGGCATGCGCCACCACGCCCGGCTTGAACTTTTGATAATTTATTTCTCAACCAAGAAACATGCCATTTACACACTGCACATAAAAACAAAATGGTTTGATAACTCTTACTCTACAGTAATGGAATTATGACAGAAGTGGAGCAAGTCAATGCATGCTTTATGAGGCTGCTCTCCATATCTGAGGCATTTGGTTTTCCAGATGCTAATTTCCAGGAAAGATTTTGGGTCTTAAGAAATACCAGCAGGCATGGTAGTGCACACCTTTAATCTCAGCACTTGGGAGGCAGATATAGGAGGATTACTGTGAGTTCGAGGACAGCCTGAGACTAAATAGTGAATTCCAGGTTAGCCTGAGCTAGAGCTAGACCCTACTTCAAAAAAAAAAAAAAAAAAAAGTGTCCTGAAAGGTTGCAGGATTCAATAGGGATACATAATCACTTTATTTTTAGAGACTAATGACAAACAATCAAAATCAAATTAAGGAAAACAATTCTGTTTACAACAGTCAGAAGAAATTTAATAAAGAAGTCTATAATGGCCAGGTATGGTCATGCACACCTTTAATCCCAGCATTCTGGTGGCAGAGGTAGGAGGACTGTTATGAGTTCAAGGCTAGCCTGGAACTACAGAATAAGCTCCATTCAGCCTAGGCTAAAGTGAGACCCTACCTTGAAGAAAATAAAGAAGTTTATAACATCTTTTGAGAGCCACAAAATCTTGAAAGAAAAATTTAAAGACTTAAATACATGGAAATACACCCTTCAGTCATGGACTAGAAGATAGTTGGGTTTTTTCTTTTCTTTTTCTTTTGTTTTGTTTTTCAAGGTAGAATTTTCCTTTAGCCCAGGCTGACCTAGAATTCACTCGGTAGTCTCAGGGTGGCCTTGAACTCATGGCGATCTTCATACCTCTGGCCCCCTGAGTGCTGTGATTAAAGGTGTGCACTACCATGCTCAGCTAGAAGACAGTATTTTTTATTATGGCAATGCTCCTCAATATTAGCCCTATTAGATACCAGTTGGCTTCTTTATGGAAATTAATAAGCTGGTTCTATGGAAACTTAAGGAATTCAGAATATCCTCAGCAAGATTGAAGAATAAGTTTGGAGAAGAGAGATGTACTGGTTCAAGACTTATTACAAAATAAATTGAATTAAGATCATTTGACAAGAGGAGAATGATAGACAGCTAGGTACTTGGTGGGATAGAATGAGGCCAGGAATAAGCCCGAGTGGAAAAAAAATCAGCTTTCAAGAAGGATATTGGCATCAATGACATTAGGGAAAGAATAATAGTTTGTTGTTGTTTTCAGACAGGGTTTTATGTAGCCTAGGCTGGCCTCAAGCTTATCTTTGAGCTTCTGATCCTCCTGCTTCAACCTCTCAAGTGTTGGGATGGCAGGAGTGAGCTACCATGTCACTGAGGTATCAAACCCAGCTTCCTGCATGCTAGGCAAACACTCTACCAAGTGAGCTATGTCCCAGCCTCAAGAGTAGTTGTATAACAATTAGTTTTAAGTCAACTGAGTAATCACATGTAAAATGATAAAACTAGACTTCTACCTCAAACTATCTATATACAGAAATTAACTTAGGCTGGTGTGATGACATGGGCCTGCAGGAGGCTCTGTTTGAGTTCAAGGCCAGCAGGGGCTACATTATTAGACCTTGTTTAAACATAGAAATAACTTCAGCTTAACTCAAATGATGAAAAGATAGATCAAAGACTTAGAAATGCTAGCCCAAACTATGACATTTTTAGAAGAAAACAGACGTAGATCTTTATCACTATGGATTAGGCATTATTTTTTCACATACAAAGAAAACACAAAAGTAGACTTAATTAAAATTAAAATTATTCATGTTTCAAAGAACACCATAAATATGGGCTAGAAAGATGGATTAGCAGTTAAGTCACTTGCCTGCAAAGCCAAATGACCCAGGTTTGGTTCCCCAGGACCCACGTAAGCCAGATGCACAAGAGGGCGCATGAGTCTGGAGTTTGTTCACAGTAGCTAGAGGACCCGACATGCCCATTCTCTCTCTTTCTTTCTCTCCCCCTTTCTTTCTCACCAATAAATAAAATATCTTAAAAAAAGAAAAAAGAATACCATAAGAGTGAAAAGACAACACCGAGAATGGGAGAAGACATCTGCAAATCACATATCCAGTAAAGGAATAAAAGTTTGGTGGTCCAGCTACAACACGTGCTTTGTGTCTTCCATCTTTACCTGAGGTTATAAAGCATCAACATATAAAAATATATTTTGTTTTCATATTTATAATGCTTAGGGGGTTATTTTCTACCATGGAAGACACCCATGTATGTTTGCAAATGGAAAGTATTCATTAGTCAGGAAAATGCTATGTACTTGCATTTCTTACTTGTTATTTTGTTCAAAAGAGTGTAAGATTACAATGGAACTTTTGGCAGAAACCAGCTGATCCTAAAACTTATATGGGAGGGAAAAGAAACCAGAATGGCTAAAGCTGCTTTGGAAAAGTAGAATAAGGTGGGAGGAAGAACACTCTGCAGTTTTAAGACTCACAATAAAGCGGCAGTAATCAAGTTTCATGGAGCACAATAGAGGGCTCAGAATAGATTCACATGTATGCAGCCAAATGATCTTGACAGTTAGGTGTAAAATCAGTATAGTGGGTTAAGGATGGTCTTTTCACAAATGATGACCAACTATATGCAAAAAAATAAAGTCAGCCTTAGGGGCTAGGAATGTAGCTCAGTTAGGGTGAATTCCTTGCATGCACAAAGCCCTGAGTTTGATCTCCAGCACCAAACCAACCAGGCATGGCGGCATAGGCCTGTGATCCCGGTACATATAGGTTGTAGGTAGAGGCAGGAGGGTCAGGAGTTCAAGATCATCCTCAGCTATAAAGACCAGCTTAGGGTACATGAGATCCTGTATAAAAGGGGAGGGAGTGTGAATGTGTGTGTCTAGGGGTATTGAAGAATACATGGGTGTGGTGATTTGATATGAAATATTCCCTGTAGCCTTATGTATTTGTGATTAAGCCTCATAATCCCTAGCTGGTGACAAATTGGGAAATGTAGCTTTGCTGGGGAGGTGTGTCACTTGGGGTAGGCCTTGGGGTATTATAGCCCAAGTCCCCTTGTCAGAGCTGGCTCACTGTTGCTGTTACTTCCCACCTGCTGTGGCAAGATGTGGCGGCCCAAAGAGTGATACCCAGAGTCTACTCTGCCAGACTTTTCAGCCACGACGAAACTTCCTCTGGAAACTACATGCCAAAATAAGCCCTTCCCTCCCATCAGCTGCTTTTGGTCTAGTGTTTTGTTTCAGCAGACTTTAATAGTGGAGGAGGTAAACAGAACTGGTCATGGCAGCTGCAGAGGAAGACCACATCCTTCCCCCAACCCCAACCCCACCAAGGGCCAAACCGTGAGCAGGGTGGGCAGGACCTTTGGATGTAATGTATGTCTAGAGACAACTCTAGAAGCTGTGGTCAGTGTGTGTGGACATCGGTCTCATCAGCCCCGTCCTCAGCAGTGTCTGAGACTGAGTCAGGCCAGCAAGAGTACCCACTGTGTAAAGCTGGCATCCGAGAGAGGACTATCCTTCTTAATGGCCGAGTGAACGGCAAACTTCACGATCCCTGACTGGTGGCTACACTCTGCCCTAAGGGCCAGCTCCAGAAAGACAAGGGAGGTTCTGGACATTTGGTGGCACTGGGGACTTGCACTCTCCTTGGTGTTTGTGCTTTTCCCTTGGGCTGGTTCACCATGTTCAGCACCATTATCCTTTCCTCTCCGTGGGGGTACAACTCCTTTGTGCTACCGGGGGGATCTAGGGCACTGCCAACGGCCTGACTCACCTGGCAAGATTCCCCATCTGGGTCTCAACATCTTCTTTTGCTGGCTGCTCAGTTTTTAAGCCGTGTCTCCTGCCTACCTGCCTCCAGCCAGAGGAGAATCAGGACTGGGTCCCTGCTGACCCTTCCTTGTTTCTGGAGCCCTCCATGAGCCTCCACTTCTGTAGGAGGGTGTAGGGAGGGAGTAACGGCTGTGCTTAGGGATGGGCGTGCCCACTGCTCTGACTGCTTGCTCGGGCTGCTCAGTACCACAGTAACTTCCAGTCTCGGGGAGGAGGACAGACTGGAGAAAAGCACCCTATTATCCTTTCTCCTGGTCCTTGTTTTCACCCCGGTTTCTTGATTTGATGTTGAAAGGTGGGCTTCATGCCCACCTTTCCCCCACTATTCCTTTTGTTCATTTAACTTAATTCTTCTCTCTCCAGCATATGAGTTCTGACTCTAACTGCTCCCCACAACCCCTTACTTCCTCCTTTATTAGTTTCTTAAGGCATAAAATGCAAAACAGACAATCTTGAACTAAATCTTACACATTATATAAAGATTAACTCAAATGGATCATATACTCAATCATATTATGAAAATCATAGTTTTTTTAGAAAAGAAAATAGAAAAAATTCATTTAAACTAGGGGTTAGGCAGAGTTCTCAGGAATTACAGCAAAAGCATGACTTTTGAAAGAAAAGGTTTCTAATTGCACTAATAGAGTCCTGGCAATGATGGCAGCGAAGGGACAAAGGGGCCTGTGTTGGGGAGCCCAGGTGAGGGCCAGCTGCTGCAGCTCCGAGAGTCTGAGCCTTTCAGCGGCTGGTTTCCTCCCGCCACGAAGTCAGAATGATTAACACCCACAGACAGGTCTGTTGGAAGGATGGAGGCCAAAGGTCAACCTGTCGTGCATAGGGAGCACTCAGGCAAGGTCCTGTCCTGACCTTCTCTCCCATTTTTCCAAAAAGAGAAGCTAGGGCTCTTCTGGATCTGTCATGAAAGCCCTGGGAGAGGGGTGCAGAGGTAATGTAAGCAGACTGTTACCTTTGGTCCTGTTTCTAACCGGGAATACAGTAAGTAGGTGTGCAGGTCCCCATATTTCATGAAGGGTAGGATCACCATGGGCTTTGGGATGCCTTGAGAACTCATTTCTATACATACGCCTGAAATTAAACACAGAGCCAGTTACAAAGAGTCTTTGTTATTCGTGAATAAATAAGCCCTAGAGGTCCACTGGCCAAATTGGAGCCACATGCTTCCAGGTTAAGAGGTGAAAACACACATACACACACACACAACAACAAGAAAAAATCTTTCCAACTTTCACAGTGTGTCCTAGAATATACAGCAAGCACACTCCTTTAAAAAAAAATTAGTGTAATTTCTTTCAAGTTAGGCCAGACTTTGCCACAGAGCATTCAAAGATCAAACTGTCACAAGGACAGACAACTCAAAACCAGGACACTTCTGTTAGACTAGTAGCTGAGAGGTGGTGCCCTCATTAGAATCTGAGGGCAAACTAGCTTCATGTGACAGTTAAACACTCGCTCATGTGAAAAAGCCTATTGCAACCAGGTGTTTAAAATTATTAAAATATGGAAGACCTGTAGGTTAAATACTATTCCCAAAATTTCTGGTTATTGAAAGGAGAAGTTACAATACTGCCGTGGAATTCTAGAACTGAACCTGTCATCTGATTCTAGGCTTGTGAAGTACTCATACTTAGTTAAACAAAGTGCAATTGTTCTTCTAGTCTGCTAAAGCCAATAGCTGCAAGCAATAGCCATTTCTCTGATATAATATATCCAAATCTTACTTTTCACATCTCTTTGCAGAAGGAATCATAGCAAACTTTGAAACATCCCAAAAGAATTTATTATAGATAAAGCCAAAGGACAGAAAAATAAAAAAAAATTAAAGCAAATAGACAATTACACTTTTTCAGATAGTGCCTCTCTTCTTAGAATAGTGTCTCTTACCCAGCACACACCGATAACTTGTCTTGTTTGATGAAATTACAAAGCTAAGTTACATCAAGTCATGTTACATGAAATCATCAGTGTGCTATGATAAAACCATTACTTTCAAATTAGTTCATAAATCATTTCTCAAAGACAGTTTATGAAATCTGTACTTTTTTTGGCTTTACTCCACTGCTATGCAATTCATAGATAAACTTAAGGCCACAAGATGGTCACATGACTAGCTCTTGTCTTACCTTTGAGTCACTGGGTCTACCTGAACTCATAGTCCTCTAGATCTGTGTGGACTCTGACCATCCCTGTGCTAATCAGTATCCAGGAAACACAAACTCATTTTTCACTACCGACCTCAGAAAATAAAACCATAGTAAGAATCTTCTGAATAAAAACCCAGTGCTGTAAATTTGGACCTTGGCAGCTATGAACTTATCTGACCAGAGTTGCTTTTTTTCTCCCCCTGCAGCACACAGTGGCTTACCCAAGCCCCTGCCCCCAGCCCTGTACTTCCTTGAGGTACCTAGAAGTCTGATGACATTTGGGTGGCTGAAGTCTTTCATGCATGCCGCCTCACTCAGAAACTCCTCGATCTCCCGTTGGGAAAAGTTGTCCACTAAAGGAACAGATGGAACATGTTAGGCATAATTGGCTCAGTTAAGAGTGGGAGAGGACCACAGCAATTTTGTCTTTAAAACTAAAACCAGACCAGGCATCATAGCGCATGTCTATATTCTTAGTCCTCTTGAGGTTGAGGTAGGACTTCAGAGGTCAAGGTCAGCCTGGGGTACAGAACCAGATCCCGTCTCCAAAAGCAAATAAAACAAGCAAACAATCCCACCCAAACAAAAGCAAAAAACATTAAAACCAGGAAATAGGAACGAGATGAATAGGGGTTGGGGAAGAGAGGAACAGAAGAGAGGCCAACAGGCGGTGCACAGGGCATTTCAGGGCTGTGAACCTACTCTGTGCTACTGGATGGTGGGCACGTGGCAGTGACCCATTTGTCAAGCCCACAGAACTATGCAATACCAAGAGTGAACCCTAGTGTGAAGAATTCCACTTAATAATGTGTTAGTGTGGCTCCATCCAATGTAAAACACTGTCATTTTAATGAAAGACGGATGTTTAGTGTAGCAATGGGAAATTGTGTGTGAGGCAAAGGGGAACACATGGAAATTCTGTTCCTTCCTGCCCAATTTGTCTACAAACCTAAAACTGCTCTTAAAAATGACAGAATGGGCTGGGTGTGGTGGCACACACCTTTAATCTCAGCACTCAGGAGGCAGAGGTAGGAGGATCGCTGTGAGTTCAAGGGCACCCTGAGAATACATAATGAATTCCAGGTCAGCCTGGGCTATAGTGAAACTCCACCTTGAAAAAACAAAAGACAAAATAATCATAATAACAACTAAACAACTGCATGAGCCTGAAGAGATGGCTTAGTGGTTAAGGCACTTGCCTGAGAAGCCTAAAGGCCCAGGTTCGATTCCCTAGTTCCCATGTAAGCCAGATGCACAAGGTGGCACATGCATCTGGAGTTTGTTTTCAGTGGCTAGGGGCCCTGGCATGCCCATTCTGTCTGTCTCTCCTCTTTCTCTCACTCTCATAAATAAATAAAAATAAACATTTTAAAACACAGCTGAATGGACTTTAACAAATAAAAAGACCCAAAAATCCAAAGTGAACTGATCAATCACAAGCCCTTTTGCCTTAGAAAAGGAAGAATGCCACACCCTTTCCTTTCCACAGGTTTGTGCCCAGCCCATCTGGTGTCCACTCATGCCTTATGAGCTGGGGGCGTTCACATACCAAAGTTTTTTAAGAGAAATATTTAAATTTCAATATTGTGCTTTATGAAACAAGTCAGTAACAAGAGAATGAATAATGTTGGTTTCACTTTTAGAAGATACCTAGAGCAACAAATTCAGAGATAGAAAACAGAATGGTTTACTGGGGCTGGGGAGGAGAGTGGTGAGCTCAAAAGCTTTGGAACTGCATGAATGGAGGAGATGACGGTGGGGTGGGGATGGGTATGCAAGAAGAAGAATGTGAACATTCTTTTTTTTTTTTGAAGCAGGATCTCACTCTAGCCCAGGCTGACCTGAAACTCACAGCAATTCTCCTGCCTCAGTCTCCCGAGTGCTGAGGTTAAAGGTGTGTGTCACCAGGCTGGCTCTCAGAATGTGAAGGTTCTTAATGCCATTGATCTGTGCACTTAAAATGGTCAAGATTGTAAACTTTACATTATGTATATTTTACTGTAATTAAAGACAAACAGAGGGCCAGAGAGATGGCTTAGCAGTTAAGATGCTTGCCTGCAAAGCCAAAGGACCCAGGTTCCATTTCCCAAGACCCATGTAAACCAGATGCACAAAGTGGCTCATGTATCTGGAATTCATTTGCAGCTGCTGGAGGCTCTGGCACACCAACTCTCTCTCAAATAAATAAATAAAACAAACATTTAAAAACAGATGAAACATAAAGCCATGCTTGTCTTAGGGAATTTACTCTGACAGGATATAACTAATAATCAAAATAACACATGAGGGCATCTAGCCATTGTCTGCACCATTTTAAGTGTTTACTGGATTTACTACATTTTGATTTCCCTAGCAAATAAAACTTAGAAAACACATATTCAAACCTTCACACCTATAACATGTCTGCCAACTTTGGCCTTACCTCTTCCCTTTGCTGCAAAGCACTAGGTGGGCATAACAGGAGACAGGGGTCTGCCTGCAAACCCTTCTCCAAGGACACCCCTGGGGATTCTTTTTTATTTTTTTAACTTTGAAACATACATTTTCCTATATCATCTATTTTGAGTCCCCCCACCCCAGACAGCCAGCACTACTAAGTGACTATATCATCCCGTGGAGAACTTCAAGCACTGGACACAGCATCAAGAACTCTTGGTTTCACAGTCCAACAAGCCCTCTTCTAAATGGCCAATATTTCACCTTATTTTATATTTTATTTTATTGTTTATTTTTATTTACTTATTTGACAGCAACAGACATAAAAAGAGGGAGAGAGAAAATGGGTGCATCAGAGCCTTCAGCCACTGCAAACAAACTCCAGATGCATACACCACCTTGTGCATCTGGCTTACATGGGTCCTGGAGAATTGAGCCACAAACCAGGGTCCTTAGGCTTCACAGGCAAGTGCTTAACTGCTAAGCCATCTCTCCAGCCCCTATATTTTATTTTTTATCTTTCACAGTGCTGGGGATCAAATCCAGGGCCTTGTGCATGCTACACAAGGACTCAATTACGGAACTTCATGGAGATTCTGAGGCCAGTGGCCAGCCTTTCAGTGTTTCATAATTAGCACCATGTGACTCATAAGCAAGTTACTCCGAGAACTAGCTCCACCACACCACAGAGCAGCCAGACCAACCCCTGGGATCAAATGCTACCACTAGTTAGGACTTCATGCCTTACTTTGGCTTATTAGTTCTACTCAATTGTGTGTGTGTGTGTGTGTGTGTGTGTGTGTGTGTGAATTATAGAGATGCTAAAGGTAACAAATGTTCCTTTGAGTGTACAGATAGATCACACATGACTTTATGCAGAGCTTACTATGGTATCTCTGCCCTGAAGACTAGTGGTCCATATGTCATCTGGGCCATCAGCAACCAAGATCAGAACATTGCCACTGGTCTGCATGCAACACCTGATACTGAGGCGTCCACAGGGCTGGGTCCCAGAACTCATAACTTACACTTCATCGTCTTCACTGCCACCTTCTGAGAAGTACCGTCTTCCTGCTTTAGATTCCCTTCCATCACTGAGCCGAACTCTCCTGTGAAGCGGAACAGCCATATGGATGCTGCACAGAGTCCCTTGACCACAGCAACACCACAGCGCCAGCCCTGCAATTCTCATGTGGCCCCAGAGTGACTCGTCCACAGGCCGAGGGCACAGCCTGCCCAGGCCTCTCTCACTTGCATACCCGAGGTGTACGTCATGCGATGGTCTACTGCTTGTCATGGGCATGAGTGGCTCAAACCCTGCTTAACTAGTCAGTTTGCTAAGCATATAAATGCCCCAAGACACAGGAGAACATGGTGTTATTAAAGTTCATAGGGCATCCAGTCTTTTTCACCCCAGTACTGGAGCTGGAACCCAGGCAAGCCCTTTACTACTGAACTACATCCCCAGTGCAAAGTATGGTCTTAATAACATTATAATTCATGCTAAAATTAAATCTTAAAATTACGTACTTATTTTCCTTCTAATTTCTATTAAACTCATAAGGAAAGTGCCAAGAACATCAACTGAAAAACTAGGCAACTTTAAAGAACACCAATTAACAATTATAATCTCTGCAATGACGATAGGGAATTAATATTTTCTAAGCCTACTACTGTTATGTTCTAGCGGCTGTGGATGTCCTTTTCGTATGTCAAATCTAAGTTTCACAAAAGAAACCGAAGAACTAGGCATTTCAAGGAATGAGTGGTTCACATTGTCAGTTGAGGAGCTAGTCTGTTGATAGAACAGTTTAGCTATTTTCCACGAAGTCAAGGTAACCTTAGTTGAAAGGCTTTCTGAAGAACATGCCACCTAAAGTCTTGAATTCCATACAGACATTGACCATTATCATTTTGAGCATTTTCACCAGTATAGAAGATAGAAACTAATTTAAAAAAATAAGTGAGTAAATTATTTTTAAAAATATTTTTTAATATTTTATATTTATTTATTTATTTATTTATTTATTTGACAGCGAAAGAGGGAGGGAGCATGAGAGAATGAGTGCACCAGGGCCTCCACCCACTGTACAGACATGTACACCCCCTTGTGTATCTGGCTAACATGGGACTTGGGGAATCGAACCTGGGATCCTTTGGCTTTGCAGGCAAACGCCTTAACTGCTAAGCCATCCCCCTAGCCCTAAAGAATTATTTTTGATGTGTGTTTGATACGTGTATGTGTGTGTCTGTTCATATGTGTGTGTGTGCATGTGTGCCATGGGGCATGTGTGGAGGTCAGAGCATCACTTCAGGTGTTGGTCCTCTCCTTCCGCCGTGCCTGAGGCAGGCTCTGTCTGACACTGTTCACTCCTGCATTCTCCAGGCTAGCTGGACTGTGAATGGCTAAGTGATTCTCCTGTCCCACACCCCTTCTGGCTGTAAGCACGCTGAGATTACCGATGTTTGTGCTGCAGTGGTTCTGGGGACCTGGACTCAGAACTTGTCTTTACTCAGCAAGCACTTTATCCACTGAGCCTTCTCCCCACTTATGAAAAGTGGAAAAAATAAATATCAGGACAAAGTGATTTTTTCCATATGTCATTAAATTTTCCACCTATTACTTTAGTCCATTACACATTTCAAATATGTTTTGAAAAAAAATTATCTGTCTTTAAAAAAAAATCTGCATTTCAAAAATCTTTAAGTTATTAAGCAGAATTAGTAGTAATTATAACTCCAAGCTATAAAAGTATTTTGTTCAATAAATACACATAACAAATTCTTCTCAAATGCTTTTTGCCTCACATGTTAAACGATCCACTTCAAACTGCTTACCTTCACCCAGAATTTTCCCAAGAATGAGAAGATTCCTATCAATCACAACATCCTCTAGTTTATTTTGCAGTTCCTCGCTGACTCCTAAGCTGTGCACTACAAAAGAAATAACAGGGTTCATTGAAGACTTATCAGTGTGCTTTCTTCTATTTCAATATTGCCAGAAGTATATCTAATGTCCTGTAAATAATACACTTAGCATTTTTCATTTTGTATCTATTCTTTCTTTTTCAAATATGCCAGTTATGACATCATACTTTATTCTACTATGATTAAGCAAAGTAAAATTGATCCTTCAGGGCAAGATTAGCCATGAATTTTACAAATCATAACCCTACTTCAGTCCCCCATGTACTAGCCGCTGTCATGCAGAAGAGGTTTGCCCTCGATTTACAAGAGTAAGGAAAACAAGTCCATGGTGGGGTATGCAGAATTGTATTCCTAACTATGGCATATGAAAGAGCCACGAGGGTACCTCCTCTCCCTCCCATTCCAGCCAATGAAGGAAACATATAAACCATAGGAAACATCCACAAAACAAGCTATTGCATTACATTGGGTGGCACCTCATCATGAGGACACAGAAAGTTCTAATTGAGGGCTAGAGAGATGGATTAGTGATTAAGACGCTTGCTGAACCATCTAGGGCTGGTGAGATGGTTCAGCAGTTAACGGCACTTTCCTGTAAAGCCTAATGACCCTGGCTCTTCTCCCCAATACCCACATAAAGCCAGATGCATGAAGTGGTGCACTCTCTCTTCTCCTTCTGTCTCGGTCTCTCTTTGCTTGCAAATAATTTAATTAATTAATTAGACAAAGAAAGAGGGAGAGAGAGAAAGGGTGAGAATGGGTGTGCCAGGGCTCCAGCCACTGCCAACGATCTCCAGACACATGTGCCCCCTTATGCATCTGGCTAAAGTGGGTCCTAGGGAATTGAACCTGGGTACTTTGGCTTTGCAGGCAAATGCCTTAATTGCTAAGCCATCCCTCCAGCCCAATAAATTTTTAAGACTTTTTTTCCTTCTTCTTTTTCTCCAAGGTAGGATCTTGCTCTAGCCCAAGCTGACCTGGAATTGACTATGTAGTCTCAGACTGGCCTTGAACTCACAGTGACAGAAATCCTCCTACCTCTACCTCCTGAGTGCTGGGATTAAAGGAGTATGCCACCATGCCCAGGTTAAAAAAAAATAATGCTCTACATCAAATGAGTTTTTCTTTCATACCAGCCTGGATGTATCACTCCTTGTCTTGTTTTGCTTTGTTTACTTTTGTTCATGAATATGATAACACTCTTCCTCTGCTGTTTCTGAACTTGCTCAGGAACACTATCTGTTTGCCGCCTCCTCTAACCAGATGCCTCCCTTCATCTCTGATTCAGCAAAATTCTAACCATAATTGTTACAATGCATGTTAGAAAATTGTCCTTTGAGTTAGTTGCCAGGAAAACAGGAAATGAGGTTGAAGATTCTGTCCATTGCTTTGCTGCTTCCTCTCAATCCCTGACTTCTCCCCCATCTCCTATCACCAGAAGGTTCCTCTTCCCCTTGGCATTTCAGGGCGCTGTGGAGCCCTATCTCTGGTTTCTAAACAACAGCTTCAACTCCAGCTTTCCAGTAGTGCAGCTGAGGGAACAGCTCAGCTGTCTGGGACCTTGCTTGGCTTTGATAATAACACACCCCTTTCCTGAAACAATGTACATAGCAGGCCTGTTGGTAACCTAGGAACCCCTCTACTGACCACTTCAAACAATGAAATCAGTTTCTCCTTCCCCATGACCATTATTTGTATCCATTTCTATTCAAATACCTTTCTTAGACACATCCAGTATCAGAACACTGGAAAGCCACCCACCCTGGATTGGTCTTGGGAGCATGAACAGTAAGTCAAACTGTCCTCTGAGTGAACTTTTTAGTGAGAATCCCCTAGTTAGCGTCTGATGCTTCTGTATGCCTGGTTGTACATTTGACTGAGATCTGAGGCACCACAGGAAGGGACATAAACAATAAAGAAAAGGTTATAGAACCCAAAATGTCAATCAAACCAGAGCACTGCACAAATGACACCCCTAGAAACCAGCTCCTTCCTTCTCCTGGACTTCAGCAAAAGAAACCCCCTTCCTGGTGTCCTTGATTATTTTCCCATTCAAGTGGTCTGCTTGCTCCCTTGGCAATGTTTCAAAACTTAACTATCACTTTGCTTTTAATAGTTTCTTGCTGCTTCATTTTTTTTTGTTTTTTTGTGCACCTTTTCCAATCCTTTAAATAAGGTGCCAAGAACCTGGAAACACTCAGGCCACTGCTAACAGCCAGTGGAGATCTCCATGGCAACAGGTGACCATCTACTCACTAGTTGCTGAAAACCTTGTGAACATTAAAAATGTCCATCCTTGGGCTGGAGAGATGGCTTAGCAGTTAAGTGCTTGCCTGTGAAGCCTAAGGACCCCGGTTCAAGGCTCGGTTCCCCAGGTCCCACGTTAGCCAGATGCACAAAGGGGCGCACGCGTCTGGAGTTCGTTTGCAGTGGCTGGAAGCCCTGGCATGCCCATTCTCTCTCTCTCCCTCTATCTGTCTTTCTCCCTGTGTCTGTCGCTCTCAAATAAATAAATAAAAAATGAACAAAAAAAAATATTTAAAAATGTCCATCCTAAAGGGCTGGAGAGATGGCTTAGTGGTTAAGCACTTGCCTGTGAAGCCTAAGGACCCCAGTTGGAGGCTCGATTCTCCAGGACCCATGTTAGCCAGATGCACTAGGGGGTGCATGTGTCTGGAGTTCGTTTGCAGTGTCTAGAAGCCCCGGCACGCCCATTCTCTCTCTCTCTCTCTCTCTCTCTCTCTCTTTCTCTATCACTCTCAAATAAATAAATAAAAATTTTTTTAAAAATTAACAAAAAAAATGTTTTAAAAGGCCGGGCATGGTGGTACACGTCTTTAATCCCAGCCCTTGGGAGGCAGAGGTAGGAGGATCACCGTGAGATCAAGGCCACCCTGAGACTACACAGTGAATTCCAGGTCAGCCTGGACTAGAGGGAGACTGCGCACACCTGTGAACCAAACACTTGAGAGGCCGAGGCAGAGCCATGCGTGGTGGCTCACTCATGTAATCCTAACATTTAGGAGCCTGAGATAGGAAAACTGCTGACAGTTCAAGGTCAACCTTGGCTACAGAGTGACTGCCAGGTCAGCCTAGGCTATAGTAATACCTTGCTTTATCATTTATTTTTAAAATTTATTTATTTGAGAGAGAAAGAGGCAGCTCAAGTGCTCCATCTATCTATCTATCATCTATCTATCAAGAGAATGGGCATGCCAGGGCCTGTAGCCACTGCAAACAAACTCCAGATGCATGCACCACCTTGTGCATCTGGCTTATGTGCATCCTGGGGAATCGAACCTGGGTCCTCTGGCTTTGTAGGCAAATGCCCTAACCGCTAAGCCATTTCTCCAGAACTGAGACCCTGCTTAAAAAAAAAAAAAGCCGGGCATGGCGGTGCACACCTTTAATCCCAGCACTTGGGAGGCAAAGGTAGGAGGATTATTGTGAGTTCAAGGCCACCATGAGACTACTTAGTGAACTCCAGGTCAGCCTAGGCTACAGTGAGACCCTATCTTGAAAAACCAAATAAATAATGAATAAATAAATAGGGGCTGAAGAAATGGTTTAGTGGTTAAGATGCTTGCCTGCAAAGCTAAAAAACTCAGGTTCGATTCCCCAATACCCATGTAAAGCTAGATGCACAAAGTGGCATATTTCACTTGTAGCAGTTGGAGGCCCTAGAGTGCCTTTTTTTTTTTTTTTTTGTTTGTCTCTCTTCTCTCCCTCTCTGCTTGCAAATAAGTAAAAAAAAAAAAAAAAAAAAAAAAAAAAAATTTAAGAGGCTGAACTGGCATGGCGGCACACACCTTTAATGCCAGCACTTGGGAGGCAGAGGTAGGAGGATCGCTGTGAGTTCAAGGCCACCCTGAGACTACATAGTGAATTCCAGGTCAGCCTGAGCCAGAGTGAAACTCTACCTCAAAAAACAAAACAAAACAAAACAAAAAAAGAGACTGAGGCAGAGGATTGTGAGTTCGAGGCCAGCCTGGGTTACATAGCAAGCCTTTGTCTAAAATAAAAATAATAGGCTGGAGAGATGGCTCTGCAATTCAGGCATCTGCCTGTAAAGCCTAAGGACCCAGGTTTAATACCCCAGTACCCACATAAGCCACATGCACAAGGTGGTACATGCATCTGGAGTTTATTTACAGTGGCTAGAGGCCCTGGTTTGCCCATTCTCTCTATATATATTTGCCTCTTTCTTTTTCTCTCTCTTAAATAAATAAATAAAATACTTTAAAAACTGAAAACTTGAAAAATATTCCCCTAAGGCTGGAGAAATTGTTCAGTGGTTAAGGCCTACAAAGCTTATCAACCTGAGTTTGAATTCCCCAGTAATCACATAAAGCAAGATACATAAAGTGTCACATGCATCTAGAGTTTATTTACAGCAGCTACAGGCCCTAGTATGCCTGTTCTCTCTCTCCTTGCAAATAAATAATGCATATACATATACATACATACATACATACACACACACATACACACACGCACACACACACACACACACACACACACACACACACACGCCGGGTGTGGAGATGCACACCTTTATTTTTATTTATTTGACAGAGGGAGAGGGAGGGATGGAGGGAAAGAGAGAGAGAATGGGCATGCCAGGGCCTCTAGCTACTGCAGATGAACTCCAGATGCATGCTGCCCCTTGTGCACCTGGAACATGGGTCCTGGGAATTGAACCTGGGTCCTTTGGCTTTGCAGGCAAACATCTTAACTGCTAAGCCATCCCTCCAGCCCAAACAAAAAATATTTTTAAAAATTCTTCTATTCTTAGCTTTTATTATAAGCTTGTTGGTCATTTTTTTTTCTTGATTCACCACTATTAAACATAACCCAGGGCTGGAGAGATGGCTTAGCAGTTAAGGTGCTTGCCTGTGAAGCCTAACGGCCCACATTTGACTCTCCAGATCCCACATAAACCAGACGCATAAAGGTTAGGCAAGTGTAAGGTTGCACATGCCCACTAGGTGGTGGCGTCTGGAGTTTGGTTTCAGTGGCTGTGGGCCCAGAGTGCCAATTCTCTGTCTCTCCCTCTGTCTGTCTCTCTCTAAAATAAAATAATAAAGAAATAAATCACAGCTCAAAAAGTGAAATGAAAGTCAACTTACAGGTAAGTTCGATGGCTCGTCGACAAAATGATTTCTTCGCTATGTAATTTACAACTAATTCAGAATCCTCTCCTGTGAATGCATTCCTGGATGAAAATAAAAACATCCACCATAAAAATAAGCTGTTGAGACAGGTGCTGATTCAACAAGGACATCACCTTTCAGCAGGGCTCTCCTGCAACAGAACGCCCCCTGCTGGGGATGTAGTTCAATGGAAGAGTGATTGCTTAGCAGGTATGAGGCTCTGGGCTTGATGCTCATCTCCCCATAACAGAACCATGCAAGCATACACTGGAAAACACTTCCCACTAGAAGAAATAGGCTCTTTTCCTTATTTAATTTTGGCTTACTTGGTGATATCCAAACAATTCTGTCCAGGTATCATGAGGAACAGACTGAGGGTGTAAGTGGTAGTACTGTCATGCTCAATGCCCTGGGTTTACCTCCCAGCACCACACATACACACACACCCATACACATACACACACATACATACCATACCATAATATATATCTGTTACATCACTTAATAGCAAAGAATAACTGGTCAGTTTTCAATGAACAAATAACTGAGCAATAAATCAAGTCTAAAATAAATATCCATGAGTCTATGCTAGTATAAATATGACTGATTAAATGGGAGAGAAGAGCTGGGAGGGTGGCACATGACGCTAATCCCAGCACTCAGGAGACAGAGGTAGGAAGATCACTGAGAGTTTGATGCCAACATGAGTCTGCATAGTAAATTCCAGGGCAGCCTGGCTAGAGCAAGACCATACCTCAAAAACAAACAAACAAAAAACTCCAAACAAATAGGAGAGAAGAATTCTAAATAATTTATATACACATTGAACTCATTAGTGAACTCCTCACTTGAAGTGTGGGCTGTGCTTAGTAACTTGCTTCCAAAGGAAAGGGAGGAAAATAAGATCAAGGTAGAAGAACCTAGCAAACACTATCTCAGCCAGTGGCTGAAGGTCAACATGAACAGTGCCAAATCACGTTGGCACTATGCACCCCTGACCTGACATGCTGGAAATAGCACATTGGTTTCCGTACCCCCCTGGTTAACCCATCACCCCATGTTAACCATGAGTTACACTGGACAAATTCCAATACAGGCACTCCTGAAAACTGTCAAGGTTGTCAAAGACAAGAAAACTCTTAGAAGCAGCCTCAGCCATTAGGAATCCAAGGAAACATTACTACTAAATGCAATGAGGACTCTGGGGCAAAGGACATTAGGCAAAACCTAAGGAAACCTGAACACAGTAGAAATTTTAATTAATGACTTATCAATACTTGCACATTGATTATAACAGATGCATTATACAATGTAAGCTGTGGATAACAAAAGGTAGATGGAACATCTCGTTTAGGGCTGGAGAGATGCCTCAGTGGTTAAAGGCTTGCTTGCAAAGCCTGATGGCCCAGGTTTTAATGTCCCAGTATTCACATAAAAGCCAGATGCACAAAGTGGAACATTCATCTGGAATTCATTTGCAGTGTCAGGATGCCCTGGCATGCCCATACTCACTCTTGGCTCTCTATCTGCCTTTTTCTGTTTCTCTCTCTCTCTCAAATAAATAATTCTACATGTGATGTTGAGGATTGATCCTAGGGCCTTATACATGCTAGGCAAGTGTTCTACTGCTGAGCTATATCCCCCAGCCCTATTCTGATTCTTAAGTTTGGATTTCTGTTTTGCTTTTTAAGGTAGTAGGGTCTCACGCTCTAGACCAGGCTGACCTGGAATTCACTATGTAGTCTCAGGGGGTGGCCTCAAACTCACAGTGATCCTCCTACTTCTGTCTCTCGAGTGCTGGGATTAAAGGCATGTGCCCCAATGCCCGGTGTGTTTTGATTTTTTTATACTTTATTAACTTATTTATTTGAGAGAGAGAGGGAGAACACACCAGGTCCTCCAGCCACTTCAAATGAAAGCCATATGCAAATACCGCCTTGTTCATGTGGCTTATGTGGGTACTGGGGAATTGAATCTGGGTCCTTAGGTTTCACAGGCAAGTGCCTTTTTAAGCCATCTCTCCAGCCCCTTTAAACTTTTAAAAATTTATTTATTTATTTATTTGAGAGAGAAAGAAATGGTGTACCAGGACCTCTAGCCACTGCAAACGAACTCCAGACTCATGTACCACCTTGTATCTCTGGCTTATGTGGGTCCTGGGGAGTAGAACCTGGGTCTTTTAGCTTTGCAGGCAAGTACCTTACCACTAAGCCAATCTCTCCAGCTCTTGATCTTTTTTTTTTTTTTTTTTTTTTTTTGAGGTAGGGTCTCACTCTAGCCCAGGCTGACCTGGAATTCATTATGTAGTCTCTGGGTGGCCTCGATCTCACAGAGATCCTCCTACCTCTGTCTCCCAAGTGCCAGAATTAAAGACATGCCCTACCATGCCCAGCACAGTGCTCACACAAAGAAAAAACAATTACATCTCATAAAGATGATGTCAGTATAAATAAAGTATGTTATCAGCCTTTCACTTGTTTAAAGCATCTGCTGAACTTAATGACTCATAGAAAGTTTTATTGCTATATAAGTGACATAGTATTGGATTCTTGTTAATATCTTTACAATATTTCACAATCCCACTTTTGGTAAATTCTACAACTTTCCCAGATTATTACACCCATCAGCTAGTATGTACCGTCTATTTCAGTGCTGAGCTGATGAGGTGGTGAAGGCTCAGCCGCTAGAGATACTTTCACAGGGAGCATTTTGTTCTGCATTTCACAGATGCAGTCGAGAATCCTCACAGGGACAGCCTTCCTCTGTCCGCCTCATTTCTACCGAGTGCCTACAGTGGGGTCTGGTTTTGAACATTTCTTCTTTCTTCCAGATTTGAAATGTCATTCTCAACCTGTACTCAACTCTGTGCATCCTGAACTGCCCATGGGCTGGGTTCTGCTCTACCAACTCCTCACAGACACGCTTTTATATCTAGGAGGACTAGTCCCTTCCCTTCAAACTTAGATTTTTCAAAACTGTTTTGGATGTTACTGTACATTTGATTTTCCAAGATAAATTTCAAATCAGCTTGACACAGTTTAAGAATGACTCAGGGGCTGAAGAGATGGCTTGCTGGCTAAGGCATTTGCCTGCTAAGCCTAAGGACCCAAGTTTGATTCCCTAGTACCCACATAAACCAGATGCACTTGGTGGCGCATGTGTGTCGAGTTCATCTGCAGTAGCTGGAGGCCCTGGCATGCCCATTCTCTCTCTCTCCTAATACATAAATAAAAATAACTTTTAAAAAAGACTGGCTCAGTACCAATTCTGATGGTTACTATATTAAATTTGTGGCTAAAATGGGGGAAATTGCTCTCTTGACAATACTGAGCCTCCCTCTCTCTCTTCATGTGGCTTTTGCACTATAGTATAGTTTGATAGTTTTCTTACAAAAAGTCTTTATATCTATTACCTATTGGAATTATTCTTAGAAATGTTGTAGTCAGTATTATTATGGAAGAGCTTCATCTCAATATTTCATCTTCAATGTATTTTTAAACTAGAATCAATACCATTTCATGACATGTCTTTAAAAAATTAAATTTCCAAACTGGGCATGGTGGCTCACGCCTTTAATCCCAGCACTTGTGAGGCAGAAGTAGGAGGATTGCTGTGAGTTCAAGGACACCCTGGGCAAGAGTGAGAACCTACCTCAAAAAAAAAACAAAAAAATTCAAAAACAATTAATTTCCTCCTAAAGAAAAGCCAAGAAAGAAGGAGTCAAAATGAGAGTTCAGGGCTGTAGAGATGGCTTAGTGGTTAAGGTGCATGGCTGCGAAGTCTAAGGACCCCGGTTCGATTCTCCAGGTCCCATGTAAGCCAGATTCACATGGTGGCACATGCATCTGGAGTTTGTTTGCAGTGGCTAGAGGCCATGGCGTGCCTGTTCTCACACTTTGTCTCCTCCTCTCTCTGTCTCTAATAAAGAAATAAAAAAATAAAAATAAAATCTTTAAAAGAAAAAAAGATGAGACTTCAGAGCCAGGCATGGTGGTGCATGCCTTTAATTCCAGCACTTAGGAGGCAGAGGTAAGAGGATCACTGTGAGTTCAAGGCCAGCCTGGGACTATTCAGTGAATTCCAGGTCAGCTTAGACTAAAGCAAGGCCCTCCATGGGGGCTGGAGGGAAAGGCACTTCAGAAGCAACAACTGAAAGGTACTGATCTCAGGAGACCAGGGAGAACAGTGCTGCTGTGTGCTGCCTACAGAATTCAGCAAGTCTCAGGAGACAACAGGGCATCTCTTTGCATTGTATCACCCACTCTAGCATAGTCTTAGCTGTGAGCTGCCTTTCCTGAGAGCTCAGAACCTCTGTGGGAGCACTGGCCATCACTCTCTTGGTTTTATCTTAACTGACCCTACATTTTAGGTGATATTGAGCAAATATAACTATGAATCACTCTATAATGACTATTGTTTCAATAGTACTAACAATGAAATCTAGCTTGGTGACACAAATTAAATTCTTCTATACTTTGTAAAAAACATTAACCTCTTGCTGGCTGTGGTGGCACAGGCCTTTAATCTCAGCACTTGGGAAGCAGAAGTAGGAGGATCACCATGAGTTTGAGGCCAGCTTGAGAATACACAATGAATTCCAGGTCAGTTTGGGCTAGAGACTCTTATCTTAAAAAAAGAAAAAGAAAAAGAAACAACAAGAAAGAACATCAACTTCTTTAAAAACTTGGCATCTCTTAATTGCTGACAGAATATAAAGCTCTAAATTCAGATTCATAGCAATTAGACCTGGTAGTAACCTTGGAGATCATTCAGCCACAGAAAATACCAAAGAATCTGGAAAACATTAAAAGGCTTGTCTGAAGTGACAGAATTAGTGCTGGCAAAAGAAAAGAGGGTTTTAATATCCAAAGGAGACCAGAGGGGAAAAAGAAGGTTTTTAAAAATTTGAATGTTCAAATACAACATTTTCGCTATTAGAAAAACAACTTTGCTGGGGAGATGACTCAGTGGTAAAGGTGCTTGTTTACAAAGCCTATTGGCCTGGGTTTGATTCCCCCAATACCCATATCAAGGTAGATGCACAAAGTGGCACATGCATCTGAAGTTCATTTGCAGTAGCAAGAGGTCCTGGTGTGCTCATTCTCTCTCTCGCATTTCCTTATAAATAAAAAAAGGATGATTTTTGAAAAAAAAAATTAGGAGTTGGAGAAATAGCTTAGTGGTTGAGGTGCTTGTCTGCAAAGCCAAAGGACCCAGCTTCGATTGCCCAGTACCCATGTACAACTGGATGCACAGGGTGGCACATGTGTCTGGAGTACATCTGCAGTGGCTAGAGGCCATGGCCACCCATTCTCTCTATGTGCCTCTCTCTTTCAAATAAATAGATAAGTAAAATATTTTTAAAAAGAAAAATAACTGACTGGGACCAGAGGTGTTAGAAGTTTCAGGCATTTTCAGATTCTGGAATGCTTGCATAGACATGACATATCTTGGTGAGGACTCAATTCAAGCCTAAACATGAATTTCATTTCCATTTCCCATCAAGGTTATATGTAGCCTGAAGGTAATTTTAGATAATAATTGTATAATTTTGTGGGTGAAGCAAAATTTTATGATGTGGCATCATGTTAGCTCTCAAAAAGTTTCAGATTTTGGAGGAATTTTAGTTTCAATTAAACATGCTGAGGTTGTACATTAAAAATAGTGAGGGAGCTGGGTGTGATGGCGCACACCTTTAATCCCAGCACTCGGGAAGCAGAGATAGGAGGATCACAGTGAGTTCGAGGCCACCATGAGACTACATAGAGAACTCCAGGTCAGCCTGAGTTAAAGTGAGACCCTACCTGGGAAAACAAAAGAACAAAGAAAAAAGTGAGGACAGCCGGGTGTCGTGGTGCATGCTTTTAATCCCAGCACTCAGGAGGCAGAGGCAGGAGGATTGCCGTGAGTTTGAGGCCACCCTGAGAATACAAAATGAATTCCAGATTTCATTAAATATAGAATTGAAAATTGTGGATTCTTGTCTTTGCATAGCTCATAAACTAACATTGGTTTGTACGGGTTTTTTAAATTAATTGTTGATTTTACAGACTTATGCAAATGAGAGTGATTAGTTTATTCATGTCTAAGTGAAAGCAATTCTTGAAATTACATCTATATTTTTAAAAATTGTAAGGTTAACAGTTAAATATAATCCACATTTTGCAATATTGTATTCCAAAATTTGTATAAATTTATATTTCAGAATAAAAAAAAAGTGAATTCCAGGTCAACCTGGACTAGAGTGAAACCCTACCTCAAAAAACAACAACAAAAAAACCAAATAGCTGAGGGGGCCTGAAGAGATGGCTTAGCAGTTAAGGCTTTTGCCTGCAAAGCCAAAGGACCCAAGATTGATTCCCCAGGACCCATGTTAAGCAAGATGCACAAGGTGGTGCTTTTGTCTAGGGTTTGTTTACAGTGGCTAGAGGCCCCTGGGATGCCATTCTCCCCCCCCCCCCTCTCTCTCTCTCTCTCACACACACACACACACACACACACAAATAAATAAATAATAATAATAAAAATAAAAATAGTTGAAGGGGGTGGAGAGATTGCTCAGTAGTTAAAGGTGCTTCCTTACAAAGCCTGACATCCCAGGTTTGAGTCCCTAGTACCCATGTAAAAGCAGATGCACAAAGTGGCATGTGTCTGGAGTTTGTTTGCAAAGGCAGGCCCTGGTATGCCAATGCATGCTCATGCTCCCTCTCTTCCTTTCTCTCTCTGCTTGCAAATAATAAATAAAATGCTTTTTAAAAAAATAAAAATAATTGAGATTTGGGGCTGGGGACATGGCTCAGAGGTTAAAAGTACTTGCTTGCAAACCCTACAAGCCCAGGTTCAATTCCCCAGTACCCATGTAAAGCCAGATGCACACAGGCACACACATCTGGAATTTGTTTGGAGTAGCAAGTGCCCCCATTAAATAAAATAATTAAAATAATTGAGATAATTTTTAAGACAACTAATAACAGTCCTTATTTAATACCACCCAGCTGGCACAGTGAAGTCTAGGGAGGCTATTTGTAAAAGAGCCTTTTGCAGGTCTGGTTCTTGCTGTTGGCTGTCTGTGCAGGGACTGGCAGGGAAGCAGTATGATGCCAAGGTCTACATGAGACAAGGCACCCCTTTTGGTGTGAGGCAAGAAGCCTGCCCAATGGGAGAGGCATTATCATCTGGCATGATGAAAGTGCCTCTATAAACACTATAAAGATGAATGGGCTAACATTTTAAACTAGGAAACTTACCCAAACTTTGTCTCCTGGATTCTTTTTCTGATGGCCAGAGAAATGTATAAAATAAACCCAATTAAAACAAATCCACAAAAGCAGCCAAGGATGATGAGCAGGGACTCTGCATTGCCAGGTGCTGGAGTTGATGAGGGTGCGTAATCTACCCGACCTGGTACAAAACAAATCAACAATTCTATACACTCCTCTGCCATTCAAAATGCATAAGAAACATTGGCTTATCTAGTGAAGGGCAGCTAGTCAAAAGCTTTGAAAATCTGGATAATCCTTAACTCCTTTGTGACCAATGAATGCAGGCAGTCCTTACTTTGTGCTAGCAGAAACTGTGCAGTCTCTTGATCATTCATGACACTGGCTTGATTTAGCATTCTACAGTTATATACACTGAAACCATGCATGTATACCATTCTTTAAAAGTTTTTTGTTGTTGTTGTACATTTTTATTTATTTATTTGAGAGTGACAGAGAGAGAAAGAGGGAGAGAGAGAGAAAGAGGGAGAGAGAGAAAAAGAGAGAATGGGCACGCCAGGGCCTCCAGCCACTGCAAACAAACTCCAGATGTGTGCGCCCCCTTGTGCATCTGGCTAATGTGGGTCCTGGGGAATCAAGCCTCGAACCAGGGTCCTTAGGCTTCATAGGCAAGCGCTTAACCACTAAGCCATCTTTCCAGCCCCATGTATACCATTCTTTACTTTTCAATTAAAAATAGTCATAGGGCTGGAGGGATGGCTTAGTGGTTAAGGTGCTTGCCTACAAAGCCTAAGAATCCAGGTTTGATTCTCCAGATCCCATGTAAGCCAGATGCACATGATGGCACATGCATCTGAATTGCATTGTTTGCAGTGGCTAGAGGCCCTGGTGTGCCCATTCTCCCTCTCCCTCCCTCTCCCTCCCTCTCCCTCTCTCTCTCTCTAACAAATACATACATAATAAAATAGTAAAGAAAAAAACCGTCAATAGGAAACTTGGGAGATGGTTCAGGAATTAAAGTCATTTGCTTTCAAATAAATACAACAGCCAGTACGAAATTCTCCATATTGGTTATAAATGTGTGCACACACACACTGAAAATAAAGGGCTGGAGAGATGGCTCAGCGGTTAAGGAACTTGCCTGTAGAGTCTAACAACCTGGGTTCAAGTTCCCAGCATGCACATAAAGCCAGATGCACAAAGTGGTACATCTATCTGGCATTCCTTTGTAATAGCTAGAGGCTCTGCACACTTACTCTCCCTCCCTCTTTTTTCTTTCTATTTCTCTCTGTGTGCAAATAAATAAAATGTTTAAATAAATGAATATAAACATTAGCGAAATTACTATTTTCTTGGTGCACTGTTCATTTGAGACAGGGTTTCACTATGTAGCTTTAGTTGGTCTCAAACTCTTCATCCTCCTGTCTGAGCTTCCCAAGTGCTAGGATTATGGGCCTGTGCCACCAGCTGGCTGGTGCTCCTCAATTTAAAACACTGGAAACAAGAACCAAAGTTCATTCATTTATCCCAAAAGAGTAAACATCAAGAGAAATTTAAAGTTTTTGTTTTCTAGTTATGTAATTTAGGAAACAGACAAGACAGTTTTCTGTGTTTCAGAGAGTTGTTACAATCCTTTTCAAGTTTGGAGACTATTCCAACATTTTATCTTTTGTGCTTTCATTGTTGTAAGGAACATTTCAGAACTCCTTTAATGTGAAGGTAGGGCCTTTTTTTTTTTGGTTTGTTTGTTTTGTTTTTCAAGGTAGGGTTTCACTCTAGCCCAGGCTGACCTGGAATTCACTATGTAGTCTCAGGGTGGCCTTGAACTCACAATCATCCTCCTACCTCTGCCTCCCGAGTGCTGGGATTAAAGGCGTGTGCCACCACGCCAGGCTGTTGTTATTTTTTTTTTCTTTTTAAAGGAATGTGCCACCACACCTAGCTTGTTTTCTTTTTTTAAAGATTTTATTTTTATTTGTTTATTTATTAGAGACAAAGAGGAAAGAGAGAATGAGAATGGGCACACCAGGGCCTTCAGCCACTGTAAACAGACTCCAGATGCATGTGCCACCATGTGCATCTGACTTACATGAGACCTGGAGAATTGAACCTGGGTCCTTGGGCTTTGCAAGCATGCACCTTAACCACTAAGCCATCTTTCCAGCCCTTTTGTTGTTATTTTTGTTTGCTTGTTTCCCAGTGCTGGGAATAGAACCCTGGCTCTCATGAATTCTAGGTAAATTCTCTATCCCTGAGCTATGTCTGCTGGCCCATAATGTAAAGTTTTTTTTTTAATAGATCTTTCTTTCTATGGGATAATATCATTAGTTTTGTCACATCACTGTGCTTATGTCAGTAAATAAGTTGGCCTTTACTCATTTGCTCAGGCTGTACAACTTGAGTCCCTCAAACAATGGCAGTGTCAATACCTCACACACTACTCACCTTCCATTTGAATTTCAATTCTAACATAACCTCTTTCATTTCAAAGTTGCCTTTTCACCTTTGTTCACCAATCCATGCTTGTAAAAGTCATGTAGATTTGTCACTGAGAAGCCACGTGGACAAGGGCCTTTGCTAGTTGCGTGAGCTAAAGGCACAGATGCTGGCCACCAACAGAATTTGAAATAAACCATGTGACCGGTCATGGTAATGATAACACTGGTTACCTGTGCAGTGACCTGTGGACTAAAGAGCTACTTTATGCTTTATACTATTGCAGTTAATATAGGAGGAGAACTAAAATTTGAAATATATTGTTAGGGTGTTATTTAAAGTGTGGGAACAAGCCAGGCATGGTGGAGTATCACTGTGAGTTCAAGGCCAACCTGAGACTCTGAGACTACATAGTGAATTTCAGGTCAGCCTGGGCTAGAGTGAGACCCTACCTCGAAAAACCAATAAATAAATAAATAAAGAGTGGTAACTGATGCAACTACTGGAGCTATGCAAAGCAAGATCTACCTGTATAGCAAAACTTTAAAAATATTTGCAGGTCAAGCCAGACATACAAAGTGGACCATGTGTATGGAGTGCATTTGCAGTAGCAGGAGGCCCTGGTATACCCATACTCATTCATTCTGTCTCTCTCAAATAAATATTTTATAATAATAATAATAATATTTGGGCTGGAGCAATGGCTTAGTGGTTAAGGCACTTGCCTATGAAGCCTAAGGACCCAGTATCCATATGATCCACACACACAAGGTGGTACAAATATCTGGATTTCGTTTATAGTGGCTGGAGGCCCTGGTACACCCATTCTCTTTCTTTTACTGTTTCTCTCCCTCTCGAAAAAAAAAAAAAAAATTTTTTTTAAGAAATAATAAAATTAGGGCTACAGAGATAACTTAGCAGTTAAGGTGCTTGCCTGTGAAGCCCAAGGACCCAGGTTCGATTCCCCAGTACCCACATAAGCCAGCTGTTCAAGGTGGTGCATGGGTCTGGAGTTATTTGCAGTGGCTAGAGGCCCTGGCATACCCATTCTCTCTCTCTCTCTCTCTCTAAAATAAAGTATAAATTAAAGTAATAATAATAAACAGTAATCTAGAAATTCTGTAATATCAAACATTTGTACTTATAAGTAGTGAGCAACAACATTTTTGTACTGGCGAAATGGCTTAGTGGTTAAAGATGCTTATTTGTAAAAAATTGTTGGCTCATATTTGATTCCCCAATACCCATGAAAGGCAGATACTGCAAAAGACCCTGCCATGCCCATATTCTCTCTCTCTGTTACAAGTAAACAAAGTTTAGGGAGTTTATTATGTTTAAAAAGAATATTTTGTGGTCTTAAACTCTGATTTTTTGTGTGGAGGGTGTTGAGGCAGTGTCTCACTGTAGTCCAACCTACCTATATCTCACTCTGTAGCCCAGGCTACCCTACCTTAGCCTCTTGACTGCTAGGATTAAAGGTGTGAGCCACCATGCTTGGCTAATGCCTGATTTTTCAAAGTTGTGTCTCAGAACCAGAATCTCATTGTCTTTGGGATTCTTCTAGGTAGACATTGTCTCCCCCTCACAAATAACTACACTCCCCAGGTACTGAGTCTACTGGCTGAAGGAAGGTAATACGGTCCCAAATCTACCTTATAAAGTAGAGCCTGCTTGGGGAAAGTCAGACAGAAACATAATCACTGGTTCTCAAGTCTCATCTGCTACTGAGTGCAAAGGCCATGTTTGGCAAGAACTTGTAAATGTGTAAGTCATAATGATACACATGGCTGCACGTGGATTTTATGACTGGTTTAACATCAAATAACCTAGACAGCTTGGAGTCTGAACAAAGTTGTTTCCCCTGATCTATTAAAATAAGGATAGCATTTGAGCCACTTGGGGTATCATGGTGGCTCCTTGCCAAAGAATGTTCCAACAACATGCAAGGGCCAGCATGCATGGTTGGCCATTTAGCTCAGTCAGCTCAGGACAGAGTGAGGACAGTTTCTATAGGAAACACTTGCTGTTCTGTGCTGACCAACTCACAAAGCACATTATTAAGGGTTGAGTGGGTAAAAACAAGGCGGGCAGCACTGTTTAACAGAGAGAAAAACAAACACACCAAGTAAACAGTGCCAGCCAGCTATGGATTAGCAGTAATGACTGCCCTAAATCCAGTTCTGTATACCTTAAATGAAATTCAGCAAGAAAATCAGATTTGGTATTCCAAAAGAACTAAGCTTCCTAGCAGGCTATCAGCACTGATAATAATGGTAGGAGAACCCACAAGTGTAGGGGTCTTTTGAAGTGAGTGTGTCATTGCATCAGTGGGGAGATGGCTCAGTGATTAAGAGCACTTGCTGTGTAAGTCTGACAAAGGGAGTTCGGATCCCTAAGTGCTTATAAAGCTGGATGCAAGTAGCACTCATATCTGTAATCCCAATGTCCCATGGCCAGGACAAGCTTGCCTAGTGTTCACAGTGGCAAACAGTGAGACCCTGTGTCAAATCAGGAGGAAGATGAGGACCAACAGCCCAAGGTTATCTTCAGACCTCTGCGCACACATACCATGACATGTGTATGTACATACACACATACCATACACAAAAAGAAAGAATAAGAAAAAAGGAAAGGGCTGGAGGTATGGCTCCGTGATTGAGGCACTTGCCTGCGAAGCCTAAGGACCTAGGTTTGGTTCCTGAGAACCCACATAAGCCAGATGCACTTGATGGTACATGCATCTGGAGTTCGTCTACAGTGGCCAGAGGCTCTAGTGTGGCCATTCTCCCTCTTCCCCCTCTCTCTAATAAATAAATAAAAATATTCTTGAAAGAGAACGATTTTTATTTGCAGCAATTCTTTCTGGCCTTGTTCTGCTTTGGTTAATCAGGTGTCATTGCAAAGATCACACTACATCAACAGGGCCCCATACTCACCCAGCGCAGGAATAAATATTTTCACTGGCTCACTGAAGGGCCCGATGCCCCCTCTGGTGACAGCTGCAATCCTCACTGTGCATGTGGCATTGTGGATTTGCACAGAAATCTCAGCCCGACTACAATTCTGGCTGACTTCTTCAGAAAGCTCTTTCTGGAGACAGAGGAGAAAAAAGGAAATGAAATATTAAGGCATCGAGGGCACAATGATTACATGCCACAGTTGCTTCTGAGAGAAGCCCCCCACATCCTAGGGTCAGCAGTTTTGTTTTCACATTAGGGCCACAGCCTGTGGAAGTGAAAGGTGGGTCACAGGGTTAGACAGCAGCAACCTCAGGCCTTGAGGACCTTGCTAAACTGAAGGCATGGCTTACAGAAGTCAGTTGAGAAACTTCTGGAAGAGAAAGAACCCACAGTAGATGACTGAAGTCTGAAGAGGGCAGGGGCAGGACTGGGCCCTTGAGCCCCTGTGTGCACGTGCAGCACAGGCGCACTCCTTTTCTCTAAAGTCGTAAGAATTGTGACCACAGTCTACATGAAGGGAGATATTATTTTTTCTTTCAGTGTGCCAAATGCATAATTTGCTCAATTTTCAAAGCTATAACTGACTTTTACTTATGTTGTTTTAAAGCACTGCTATGCAAAAGTGAGCCATTAGAAGCTAATGAAGAGGACTGGAGAGATGGCTCATTGGTTAAGGTGCTTGCCTGCAAAGCCCAAGGACTCAAGTTTGAATCCCTAGTATACACATAAAGCCAGATTCACAAAGTGGTATATGCATTTAGAGTTCATGTGCAGTGACTAGAAGTCCTGGTGTGCCCATTCTCCCTCTTGCTCTCTGTTTCTCAAATAAATAAATAAAATATTTAAAAAGCTAAGTGGGGAATAACTAGAATTGAGTGTTCATAAACACATTCCTGGGTTACCAAACCTCCACAATCATGACATTATGCTGTGGGAAATGAATTCTGTGTTTGGGGCTGGCTTTTCAAGTGGAAATTTTAGGGTTAAAAATGCTGAACTGAAGCTCTACGAATGTCTTCTTTATCTCTGAGTGGTGGGAATTTGATTTTAGAGAGAAAAAGAAATAGCCAGTCATATGTAGACACAGGTACTCTGGATTATTCATTAACTACAGAGGTATGGTGTGGTGGTTTGATTCAGGCGTCCCCCATAAACTTAGGTGTTCTGAATGCTAGGTTCCCAGCTAATGGAGATTTGGGAATTAATGACTCCTGGAGAGAGTGTATTGTTGGGGGCAGGCTTATAGGTGTTATAGCCAGTTTCCCCATGCCAGTGTTTGGCACACTCTCCTGTTGCTATTGTCCACCTTATGTTGGCCAGGGGGTGATGTTCACCCTCTGCTCATGCCATCGTTTTCCCTGCCATCGTGGAGATTCCCATTGAGTCTATAAGCCAAAAGAAACCTCTTTTTCCCACAAGCTGCTCTTGGTTGGGTGATTTCTACCAGCAATGCGAACTGGACTGCGACAGTAAAGTGGTACCGAGGAGTGGGGTTGCTGCTAGACACCTGACTGTATGGCTTTGGCCTTTTGGAGCTGATTTGCAATGGGAATGTGGAAGGATTTGAAACACTGGCCTAACAGATGCCTTGCAGTGCTGTAAGTACAGCTTGATGGAGTGTTCTGGTCAGAGTTGAAAGACCTGAATGCAGTGAGAACTATGGACCGTGAAGTTTGGCTTATGAGGGTGAGAAAGAGCTTTGCTTGGACTGGGCTGGCAGTTTGTGTGAGAGCCTTGCTGTTATGCCCTTGTCCTGAGAAGTCGTGCAGGGTTGCCTTGCATAGAAATGAACTGGTGTGAGCACAGGGATATGGCATAGAAAAAACTGAAATCTGTGGGCCGAAACTACTACTTGTTCACCTGCAAATTGTTTGAGATATTATAACCTTTGAGATTGGGCCAGCTGACCTGCACTGGGGCAACATGAAGAACATAGACTCTTTTGGGAGGCCTGAGTGTTCAAGGAGTGTCCTGTTCTTCAAAGTCTGCTTTATTCCCCCCTGGATTAACAAATTGTCACCCTACCTGGTATTGTGGAGTATAAGAAATGCAGGAAAGAGAGGGTCATTGAGTTTGCAATATGGTCTTGTGTTTTGGAAATGACCATGGGCAGTGTGAATCAGGTTTGCTGGTTGCCTGCATGGAGACCCCATGGGGCCATGAGGATGAACCATGGATTGCAGTGGGGACCCAGTGGAGATGCCGGCACCACGAGATGGCTGCCAAGGAGAGCTACTGGCCCCAATGAAGTTTTCCAGGACTGTGAGTAGTCTAGCTGGAGAGAATTGGAATGCCAGACACTTGTTGCTGGTTAGAATTCTTGGACTTGGAGATTTGTCACTGGCTGGAGTTGTTGGACTTGAAACTACAGTTTGATGTTTGCTCTCTTTCTCTTTTTAAATATGTTATTTTTACTTTTATTTATTTGAGTGAGAAAGATACAGAAATAGGCAGAGAGAGAGAGAGAGAAAATGGGCACACCAAGGCCTCCAGCCACTGCAAGTGAATTCCAGATGCGTGTGCCCCTTGTGCATCTGGTTTATGTGGGTCCTGGAGAGCCGAACCTGGGTCCTTTGGCTTTGCAGACAAGTGCCTTAACTGCTAAGCTATCTCTCCAGCTCTTTCTTTTTTTTTTTAACAACTATTTTTTTCTGATGCTGGGGACCAAACTGAGGGCCTTGCGCATGGTAAGCATATTCTCTGTCACTAAGATACATTCCTAGCCTTAAGATAGCCAGGTATAGTGATGTACACCTGTATGTCAGCACTGGGGAGGCAGAGGCAGAGGCAGAGGCAGGAAGATTACCATAAATTAAAAGTTAGCCTGGTCTGCACTGTGAGAGAAGTTACTTGTCATTTCTACTGTCCATTTCTGTGGTGGGTTCACAACAGTCAAGGGCTAACCTGTGTCAAGTACTTGGGACAGGGACTGGCCCGGAGCAAACACTACACAGTTCAGCGATAGCCACTGTCCTAATTGTCATCGTTCTCCTTCAAAGTATGACAATAATGCTGGCAGGGCTGCTGGCGTCCCCATTCTAGAGGTGGAATTATAATGAACAGTAGAATGGTGATTAAAAGTATTGGACACATACTGGAGTGGAGATTTAACAAGAACCCTTCAGTGGTAATTCAAGCATAGCTTAAAAATCATCTTTGCTTTGGAGCCTAGTGCTCTGGCCCACCCTTGTGGTTTCACTGTGTGCGAGGCAGAGGTGTAAGGATCGCTTGTGCCCATGAATTCTAGCCCAGTGTGTGCAGCATAGTGAGATGCTATCTCTGAAAAAAACACTCATGTTCCAGGTGTGGTGGTGCACGCCTTTAATCCCAGCACTTGGGAGGCAGAGGTAGGGGGATTACCATAGGTTCAAGGCCACCCTGACATGACATAGTGAATTCCAGGTCAGTCTGGGCTAGAGTGAGACCTTACCTCAAAAACCAAAAAAGTTTTTTAAAAAGAAGTTGGATCTACACAGTTTTTTTTCTTTTTTTTTTTTTAATGGTGCTATGGATCAAATTTGGGTCCTCATGCATTTTAAGCAAGTACTCTACTACTGAGCTATATCTTCAGCCCAATATTGTTGCTTCACATCCATAGTAATGTCTCCTATGAGACTTCCTTCTAGTCTAAAATGTCTACTATTTGTAAACTCAGATTCAACCAGCACTAGCACCATAATCCAAAAGACAATGAGCCCCATAAAGACCACACATAAAAATGAATTCCTGTTTCATGTTTGAGTTATTCTAGGTTACTGAAGAACCCTAAACTTGCCATATTACACTGTGGGTATTCGTTGTATGTGTGTGTGTATTGAGGTAAGGTAATTGCCCAGCATTCATTACTTTAAAAGATTATTTATTTATTTACTTGAGAGAGGGAGGAAGAGAGGGAAAGAGAGAGGAAGAGGCAGATAGATAGAGAATGGGCATGGCAGGGCCTCCAGCTGCAGCAAATGAACTCTAGATGCATGTACCACCTTGTGCATCTGGCATACATGAGTACTGGGGAATTGAACCTGGGTCCTTAGGCTTTGCAGGAAAATGCCTTAACCACTTGCTAGGCCATCTCTCCAGTTCTCATGTTTAAAAAAAAATTATTTATTTACTTATTTGCATGCATAGAGAGACAGAAAGAGAGAGATAAAGAGAGAATGGGTGCACCGGGCCTCCAGCTACTGCAAAAAAACCTTCAGATGCATGTGACACTTGGTGCATCTGGCTTTATGTAGGTACTGGGGAATTGAACCCGGGTTGTTAGGCTTTGCAGGCAAGTGCCTTAACCACTAAGCAATCTTCCCAGCCCCAGAATTAATACAATTTTTTTTTTTTTTTTTTTTTTTTTTTTGCTTTTTGAGGTAGGATCTCACTCTAGCCCAGAATGAACTCGAATTCACTATGTGATTTCAGGATGGCCTCGAGCTACCTCTGCCTCTTGATTGCTGGGATCAAAGGCATGCCCCACCACACCGGGCTCTTCATTAATTTTAAATAAGTATTTTCATTTATTTACAAGCAGAAAGAAAGAGAAATGAGAAGGAAAGGACATGCCAGGGCCTCTTAACACAATAATGAACTCCAGATGCATGCATCACTTTGTGCATACTGGGGAGTTGAGCCCAGGTAGTCAGGCTTTGAAAGTAAGCACCTTTAACAGCTGAGCCATCTCTCTAGCTCCCACACTTTAACAGGGGTTTTAATACACAATATTTGAGCAACTTCTTTGCTCAATGAGTTGTTTTTCATGGAGGGTCCACTGACACTTTATGGGGATGGGGTAAACATTAGTCTACACTAATCAAAGGATAGTCCTATTCACAGAGAAATTTTCCAGCTAGTTTAGCTGGTTTATATGGTGTCTATATATTTGGGCCCATGGTGCCATAGATGCCTACTAAACAAGTTCAAGGCTTTGTGTTCAGATGGTACAAACATGAGCAAGATATGGCTGCACGTGACAGTGAATATGTTGGTATGTGTTCCTTACCCCTGCATTTTGACCTCTGATTTGGAAGGTAAAGGGTATGAAGGGAAACAACAATAAGAGCAAAAGAGGAGAAATAAATATCCATCCAGTAATGATTAAAAGGCTAGGGAAATGGCTCAGTGGTTAGGGCACTTACCTGCAAAGCCTAACACCCAGGTCTGATTCCCTAGTACCCACCCGCATAAAGCCAGAGGCACAAAGTGGTGCATGCATTTGGAGTTTGTTTGCAACAGCTAGAGGCCTCGACATGCCCATTCTCTCCTTCTGCTTGCAATTAAGTAAATATATAAAAATTTTTAAAATCTTCTTAGTCAAATTGTGCCCATACAGTTCTCACCACAGAGGGGAACATTCTGAAAGGCAACAAGAATGCATAGGACAGCGACTGCCTAGTGACATTCAGGGGTCTAGTCACTCAGTTTTTATCACCACTGCCCTTTGCAGCCCTCAGCTCAAAAGGTTCCCTTTAAGGAAGTTGCTTTCAACCAGAGGAGGAGAAAGGACACCTGCCACCCTTTAAATTGGTTGGCTTTGAGACCACCCAGGTATCTGCTACTGGTAAATAGAGATTTTTCTGCCAGCAGAGAAACATGATGCTCCTGATTCCTACTGAATTAACATAAGTGACATAACAGAGCTAACAGACTTAATGGGATGACTAAGTCCAGTATAAATGCAATGAACTATTCACAGACCACTTCCAAGAAAGTTCTCAACACACACACCCCCCTTATAGTTATAAGTCAGATATTTCAAAAATGCCCAATTTCAACCTGAGTGTGGTAGTACACACTTTAATCCCAGCACTCATGAGGCTGAGGTAGGAGGAACCCCATGAGTTCAAAGCCAGCCTCGGCTACAAAATGAGTTCCAGGCCAGCTTAGACCAGAGCGAGACCTCCCTTGAAAAACAAAACACATCTGATTTCCCTGCCTTGCATAAAAAAGTAGCATTGGTAACAGTTTTCTAAAAATGCAAATGAAAAGACAACTGATGATGGCACTGTGTTTAAGCTGTGCTCGTCTGTAGTAGTTTGAATGGATGTCCCCCAATAGATTCAGGAGTTTATTAAAGCTTGTAACTTAGATCTTCAAATGCTTGGCTGGAGGAGGTGTGGATCTTGGGGTCCAGCCCTACTGTGTTACTGGGGGTGGATCGAAATTCTAGCCTAAGGCATGCAGAATGCTTGAGCTAGGCCAGGGGTTCCCAGAGCGTGCTTGCTTGTGGTGCTGGTGGAGGTTTTTCTTTCATATGGATTTGGAAAAGGGGTCTAGTTTCCTCTACCATTATGGAACTTCCCGTGGATCTGTAAGCTTCAATAAATCCCTCCTCTCATAAACTGTGGCTGGTTTGGAAGCTCATTTCAGCAGCCTGAAGCTGACTTTGACACCTTCCAAGATGAATAGAGTCGGCAATGCAAACTCCACTTTGACATGTGGCATCTTCAAGATGAGCTAGAAGCTTAGCTGTATCAGAAAATGTTCCCACAGGCCCATGGACACAAGTCTTCTGTTGTCATGAGACTGTGACGATGCATAAAGTACCAAGTGAATCCAAGGCGGATGACCTTCTCATTGGATGATCTGGCCTCTGCAAGGAGGTAAGCGTTGGGAAAGGTCACAGCCCTAACTGTGCCCATACTGTCCTGGCTGCAGAAGGGACAGATCTGAAAGGACATTGAGAATGTGGAGCAAGGCTGAGTGTTACTGGCACCAACATGCATAAACTTTTCATCACTATTTGTTGCTTGCTCAGCTCAAGACGTACCCTCAAGAAAAGAGGCTTGTAAGGCTAGAGAGATGGCTTAGTGGTTAAGGTGCTTGCCTGCAAAGCTTAAGGACACAGGTTCAATTCCCTAGTACCCATATAAGCCAGATGCACAAGGTGGCACATGCGTCTGGAGTTTGTATGCAGTGGTTAGAGGCCCTGGTGTGCCCTTTCTCTCGATCTGAACCTCTCTCATTTTCTCTCTCTCCCTCTCCCCAGTAAATAAATAAATTAAGTTTTTAAAAAAGGGAAAAAGAGAAAAGAGTCTTTTACTCACAAAAGAAGGAAAAGCTTGCAGAGCATGGTGGCACATGCCTTTAATCCCAGCACTTGGGAGGCAGAAGTAGGAGGATTGCTGTGAGTTCAAGGCCACCCTGAGGCAACATAGTGAATTCCAGGTCAGCCTGTGCTACAGTAATATCCTACCTCGAAACACCAAAGAAAACAAAGAAGGAAAAGCTCTTTAAGTATAATATATTGGTTTGCTTTGGTGTGTATGTGTGTGTGGTGCTCTGCATATGTGTGAGCATGAATGTGGATGCCAGAGGTTGACATCAGGTGTCCTCCTCAGTCACTCTCCATCTTAATTTTTTTGTTTTGTTTTGTTTTTTGAGGGAGGGTCTCACTCTAGCCCAGGTTCAACTGGGATTCACTCTGTATTCTCAGGGTGGCCTCGAACTCATGGCAATCCTCCTACTTCTGCCTCCCAAGTGCTAGGATTAAAGGCATGCGACACCACGCCCGGCTCCAGCTTAATTTAAAAAAAAATATTTTTATTTATTTGCAAGCAGAGACACATAGAAAGAGAGGAATGGGCACACCAAGGCCTTCAGCTGCTGTAAATGAACTCCATATGCATGTACCACTTTGTGCATCTGTCTTTATGTGGGTACTGGGGACTCAAACTTGGGTCATTAGGTTTTGCAGGCAAGTATCTTAACCACTGAGCAATCTCTCCAGACCTTCATCTTATTTTTTGAGACAGGGTCTCACACTGACCGTAGCTCTACCTCCCTAGCACTGAGATTACTGGAACAAGCTACCACACCCAGCATTTTTTGTGGGTTCTAGGGATCAGAACTCAGGCTCTTACAGTTGAGCCATGGCTTGCTTTTTCTCTGCAGATATTTTCTGCCAGCACAGTAGGATGAAGTTGCCACTGAACCGAACTTTTACATTTTATATTGAGCATCTGCCATTGTGGAGAAAAGGTCTTCCTCCATTTGATTTCCCTGACTCGGGCTATGGGGAAATGAAGTTAACTGAGGGCATCTTGTACAAACATCTTTGGACAAGATGAGGAAACAAGAGCTTCTCACATGGATGTGACCCCGAAGGGGGTTGTTTTTGCTACAGATAGCATGGTTAATATTTACATGGCACAGCACAACATGTCCTCTTCTTTTTCTTCTACTCACATTATTTGCTCTTTCCAACAGCCTATTTCCTGATAGAAGGCAAGAAAAAGAACAAGTACCAATTATCCTTCCAGAAAATAGCAGTTTTCTTAAATGCAGGGGGAGGTGAGGTTGAAAGTGGCTGGAAGAAAACTTAGACCTCATCCAGGGCTGTAAGTGTACACACTACACTCTGTGAACAAGAATTCATTACTTTTGTGTGATGCCCAAATACATGCCACGAAGATGCTAAATCTGGAATCTGCCACCAGCCATGGCTCAGCGAGCCACACAGGAAGCACTTTCCACAACCACAGTGACAGTCAATCCCGTGAATGACACCACTGCGTCTGTCCCCACCGCAGAAAGTCAACGGTGTTTCCACTCTCTCCCCCAGGTGGGAGGGGGACCTGCCTGGAAGCTGGCCTTCACCTATACTTATATCTTACTCCTCAGCTGCCTCCCCTCCTTCTGCCTTGGTTAGAGACTTCAAATGACCCTGTGGGTGTGATTGAAGTCTCTACCAGTCACTGCAAAGGCACTGGCTAATAGTTAGGGAGGCAGCCCCTATTTCAGAGACATTCCTTTGCCTTTTGTTTGCTACTCTCAAATGAATTAGCACTCACACTGGGGAATGTACTGAATGAGGATCCTTCCAACCTTAGATTATAAGGCAGGAGCTACCCGATGTAAAGATGTGCCACAACCTTCCCCTTGGCCAGTTCTAAGCATCTGTGCATATGCAAATTAGATCTTGTTAACAAATTTTCAGAGAGAAACAAAACCCTCCTTGTCAGCGAGAGAAGCCAGATGCTGAGTTCCCAGGGAAATCTCTGTAAAACACATGGAATACTAAAGTGCTTTGGTGGAACGAAAGCAGGTTTGAATTTCATTACCCATACAGGGAAAATAATATAAGGCAGCTTCATAATATATATCTCACGCTATATTCCTAGGCTCAAACTTCATTGCCATGTAGTGAATTCTGTCCAGTTCTACTCTACACTCCCATAAAGGAGTTCATTTTCCAGGTCTTTAAGTGAGTCATGATTCCTCTCAAGCTGTCACACTACACCTTGTTTTGTACAATCTTCTCCCACCCAAAGCTCCTCCATCTTCATCTGTCAAAATTATAACAAGTTGTGATGGTTAATTTTATGTTAACTTGCCTGGGTCACAGAGTGCCCAGCTTTTTGACTAAATATTATTTCTGGGTGCATCTGCGAAGATGTTTCCAGATGAGATTAACATTAGTATCAGTGACCTGGGTAAATCAGATCACCTCCCTGGTGGACATGGGCGCCACCAGTTCAGGAAGACCTCACATGAGCAAAAGGCTAAGGAGGAAGGATTTTTTTTTTTTTTTTTTTTTTTTGGTTTTCCGAGGTAGGGTCTCACTCTAGCCCAGGCTGACCTGGAATTCACTCTGTATTCTCAGAGTGGCCTCGAACTCATGGCAATCCTCCTATCTCTGCCTCCCGAGTGCTGGGATTAAAGGCATGCACCACCATACCCCGCTTCTTTTCTTTTTCCTTTTCCTTCTCTTCCCTTCCTTTTCTTTTTTTTTCCCCCAGGTAGGGTCCTGCCCTAGTCCAGGCTGACCTGGAATTAGTCTCAGGCTGGCCTCAAACCTACAGTAAGACTCCTACCTTAGCCGCCACCCCCCCCCCCCCCCCCCCCCCGTGCTGGGATTCAAGGTGTGTACCACCGCACCGCTTTTCTTTTGCCTGCATGTTTGAGCTGAGACACTGCTCTCTTGCTTTTGGACTGTGACCTACGCCATAGGCTGGATTGGTTCTCAGCACTTCACACTCAAATTGAATTACGACACTGGCTTTCCTGGGGATCAAGCCTGGGGAAGGCAGAATGTAAAACCCTTTGACCACTGTAACTACATGAGCTTATTCTTCAGAATAAATCTGTTGACTCTGTTTCTCTGGAGATTCCCCAAGTAACAACACGAGATCGAGTACTACCTCTGCCAAGCCAGGCAGTGTACCACAGGCCTAGCATCAATGCACATTCTTACAGGCTATGGCAAAGTGTAAGGCCTAACCATCCCTGGCCCTGAGCTATTCTGGGGTGAGTCTTACAGGCAATGAAGTAAGTTGAGGTAACCACAGCGTGATGGTGGGGCGAGGGCACAGACGCTGGCTTGTTTGCTGCTCACTGCCAAGGTATTCAGCCCTTGTCTCTGGAATTCTCGGTTGTACAACCTACCACCTGGACCCATCACATTGTGGATGACACGCATGCCACCTGGTGGTGCTCTGTTGGGTGCTGGGCTGTGAGTGATCTGCTGCCTTGCTCTGGTCTGCTATCTAATTTTGGTTTCTATGGTGCCATGCCAAGCTGGCAGCGCACTTGCCGAGTCCGCACCTCTGGAATCTGCTTGCCCTTTGCATCCTCTATGAGGTTGAGGATGTTCCATGACAGTCTCTTCTGGAAGAGTCTTCAGAAATTTCCAGGAGACTATGAATTTCCAGAGGGCTAAATCCTGTAGCTCCCTGACTTCCTGCTATGATTATCCAGGTAGTTTACTCTATCCCCTTCTTAAATTCCTTGAAGGCAAATTAGGTGATAACAGAGGATATCTTCAGTACCTGTTTGCTGATGAATGAATGCATGGGTAAGTGGGGGAGTGAGAAAAGCCCCTTAAAGAATCTTAGATAATCCATTCAATCACCTTTATTTTTACTACATTGCTCCTGTCTCACTGACAGGTGCCTTGACTTGCTCCATCATCCTTCCCCATGCCAGACCTCTTTACCCACAAAAGAAGTTTTGGGAACAGAACTCAATCAGCAAGTAAAAGAAATTGAGTGCTTTCAGGGTTCAGACTTACAGAAGTTCCCTCACTGAGCCACAAGTGAGATATCCGGTAGCCGACCAGTTCCCCATCCTGTCGCTTAATTGGAGGCGTCATCCATCTGATGTCCACGTTATTGCTAGATTCGTTCAGAAACACGCTGATGTTGAAAGGTGCTACTGATGGAGCTACAAAAGAAAAGGGAAAGCTGAAGAGCTGCCAGGAACACTGGGCAGTGAGGGCAGAGTCGTTCATTCTCTTCTTGGTTATCAAGTGTCCCATCTTCAACTGTTCTACAGCACAAAAATGAGACCCAGACCAATAGTAAATACCCGCCTCTTTCCAATTAAGGAACATCCAGATATCACGTGAGATACACTTGGTAAGTTGAAAACGTCACTAACACCTAGGGTGGACTAAAGCAGAAGAAGGCAGCAAGCAGAAGGCTGGCACTTAGGGGCTTTGGGGAAGAAAAGTAAACAGCTTAAACAGTGTCCTTGATAGACACCTGAAAGGTGGGACATCAACGTTCTCTGGCACTTAGATGCACAGACAGGTGACACTCAGAATGAAATCATCATTATGGAGGCCAGTGGCAGGTTACTGGACAAGGCAGAGATGATCAGTCCATCAGAGATAATCAGTAACTTTGAAGAGTTTATACAGTCATGGCTCAGTAATTGAGATTAGTTCCAGGCAAGGATGCTCAATTTTCTTTAAAAAATGGTGTAACCATGGGATATTTTTTTATAATCATGGAAAATGCCAATAAAATTTTTTTAAAAAAATGGTGTACAATTCGTACAGAACCTACCTACATCCTCCCACAGGCTTTCAATCATCTCTGGATTATGTATAAAACCAACACCATGTAAATGCCATGTGTGGTGGTTTGATTCAGGTGTTCCCCATAAACTTAGGTGTGCTGCATGCTAGGTTCACAGCTAATGGAGATTTGGTAATTAATACCTCCTGGAGGCAGTGTATTGTTGGGGGCAGGCTTATGGGTATTATAGCCAGTGTTCCCTTGTCAGTGTTTGGCACACTCTCCTGTCATGGCTGTCCATCTGATGTTGGCCAGGGGGTGATGTCCACCCTCTGCTCATGCCATCATTTCCCCCATGTCATCATGAAGCTTCCCCTTGAGTCTGTAAGCCAAAATAACTCCCTTTTTCCCCAAGCTGCTCTTGGTCAGGTGATTTCTGCCAGCAATGCAAACCTGACTGCAACACTGTGTGATGGCAATAGCTGTTATACTGGATTGTTTAGGGAGTAAAAAAAATGTCTTTCACTTTCAGCATAGATGCAACTTATCTTCAACTAGTCTTGATCCTCGGTTGAATTTCGAGGACAACGGGCCCACAAATCCAAAAGCCAACTGTGCATCTATCTAAAATAATTTAGGAAACAGGTGTGGTGGCACACATCTTTAATCTGCACTTTTACATACACTCTAGAAGCTAATCAGGAATTAAAATTAAAATGAGGGAATAAACCAGGAAGGACAAATCCACAGGGGAAGGCAAGAGAGACCCCAGGACGACGCTCAGGGAAGACAAGAAGGAAGTAAAGGCGGCAGTGCTGGAGTTCGGGAGAGGATTCTGTGAATAAAGTGCTTGTCATGCAAGCAAGAGGACTTCAGTTCTGATTCCCAGCACCCACATGCATGTGCACACATGTGTGCATGCACATACATGTGAGCACACACACTGAGGTAATGGTGCCCAGGCCTCACAGTGCCAGTTCCTATCCAGCAGACTGGGAAACCGTATGATTGAGAGGTACTGGGAAAACCACACAGAATGGCCTTGTCTCAGCAGTGGGCAATAGCTGACCCAGTTTTGAGGGATGCTATGGTTCTGCCTCTCACTTTTAAAAGCAAGACCCAAAAGGATTAAACTCTTTCTCTCTAGTTTACCTGTGTCCCAAATCAGCACGCCACTTACAGGAATACGTATATAGCATCCAACAGAGTATAATTCCAGTGTCAATAATATTATCAAAGATTGCTAGGGCTCAAAATAAACTGGGAAATGGATATACATATTGGAACTATACGTGAATCAACTGAAATCACTTCAGATATAGTACAGATGTTGGAATTAGCAAACAATATTAAAACAATTACTCTAACTGTGTTCTGTATGGTCCAAAATTAAAGTGCAGATGAAATTCACAAAAAGCAGACAAGAATTACAACGTGAGAGATGAGAAAGCCTAGCTGGATTAATAGCAGATTAGATACTGAACAAGGAGAGACTGCTGAATGTGAAGACACAGTAATAGAATTTAACTAAAATAAAATGCAGAGAGGAAAAACAGGGGATATTAATAAATTAAGATTGAGTTATGTGAGTTCAACTGTTCTACTATGAACATAACCAAAGTCTTTAAAAGAGAAGTGGAAGGCCAGGTACGGCGGCAAATGCCTTTCACCCAGCACTTGGAAGGCTGAGGTAGGAGGACTGCTGTAAGTTCAAGGCCAGTCTGGGCTGCAGAGTGAGTTTCAGGTCAGCTTGGTCTAGAGTGAAACCATGCTTCAAAATAAACAAACAAATATAAATAAATAAAAGGGAAATGGAGAAAGCAAAACTATCTGAGGACTGGAGATGTAGCTCAGGGGCACAGCACCTGTCTAATATACATGAGGTCCTAGATCCAATTTACAACACTGGGAGAGGTGGTGAGAAAAAGAAAAAGAAATAATGGCCCAAACTTTTCCCAATCTGATGTAAACTGCAAACACAAAGACGCAAGAATGTCAATGAACTTGAATTTCCAAGCACAAGGAATGCTGGACTAATTAAGCTCAAGTGAATCATTGTTCAACGAGCGGAGAGCAGCGTAAGAAGACGCACAGGGACGGCGGCGCCTCACAGACAGAGGACAGGGTTAGGGCCAGCGCCAGGGTTGTGTGGAAGCAGCGCGAGCAGGAAGACAGAAGAGCAGCATTTTTAATGCACTGAAAGGGAAAAGAGAACGCCCTCTCCCCTAAACACCCCTAACAGCTGTGAACCTAGGATTGAAAACTTTAACTTTATTTATTTGAGAGAGATACAGAAACAAAGAGACATCCCCACGCACTGAAAGGGAAAAGAGAACGCCCTCTCCCCTAAACACCCCCTAACAGCTGTGAACCTAGGATTGAAAAGCTTAAATTTATTTATTTGAGAGAGAGACAGAGACAAAGAGACACCCCCCACACAGAGTGAGGAGCCTAGGATTTTATTTCGAGTAAAAATACCTTAAAAAAACATCAGGGGGGCTGGAGAAATGGCTTAGCGGTTAAGGCATTCACGTGTGAAGCCCAAGGACCAAGGTTCAATTCCCCAGGACCTACATAAACCAGATGCACAATGTAGCACATGCATCTGGATTTCATGTACAGTAGCCTAAGGCTCTAGTGAACCCATTTTCTTTTTCTCTCTCTCTCTTGTAAATAAAAAAAAAATTAGTAAATAAAAAACAAATAAGGGTCAGGCTGGAGAGATGGCTCTGCAGTTAAAGGTACTTGCTTGAAAACCTGGGTTTAATTCTCCAGTACCCACTAAAAGCCAGATGCACTAAGTACTAGTTGTGGTAGAGGAAGTGCTTAGCATGAGGCTTTGAGTTCAATCTCCAGCAACTCTCCAAAGCAACATGATGTGTATTCTGCATATATATGCACAAAATGAAATACATGGCACTTAAATGAAAAATACACAGAACAAACATACAAAAAAATCTGTAAGAATAGAAACATTCTTGGCCAATTTGACCTAGTTACCATTTACAGAACATGCTACCCAGCCATCACGGTTACCATGATAACCACACTCTGGGCTGTGACCCAAGTCTGAATGCATTTAAAAGGAATCAAGTCATATAATTATGGTCTCTGTCCTTAACTGAACTAAAGGAGAAATCGATACTACACAGATCTTTGGAAGAAGTTGGGCATGGTGGTGCATGCCTTTAATCCTAGCACAAAAAAAAAAATCACCAGAAAAAAATTAAATATTTGCAAACTCAATCCCAGTCTCAATAACTAGGATTGGTATAAGGATGAAGCTCTTACGTTATCTTTTTAAATTTTTTATTTGGTTATTTGTGTGTGTTGTGGGGGTCTCTTGCTGCTGCAAATGAATGCCACTGCAGCTTTACCTGAGTGGCTGGGGCACTGAGCCGAGGCCAGCCTTTGCAAGCAAGCACTTGTGACTGCCATCTCTCCAGCGCATGATTGTTTTTCATCCAGTGCTGTTGACAGCATCTTCACCACTGAGACCAGCGTTCTAACACTGAGCAACTCACCGAGTTCTCAAGCTCTCGGAATCTCTGATCTGGTCTTGGCCCCTAATTTGTGTTAGTGCTAGAACTCTGACTCTGTGGAGATAGAGGTAAGAACAGGAAAGTGTCCATACAAGCCAACATTCTAAACCGAGGAGAATGGAACGTAGGCAGCAGCCCAAAGCTGATAGAGCCGCAGCAGTCATTCCAACATTCATGCAAAGAGGAAACATGCATGTGCGCGTGCGCGCGCACACACACACACACACACACACACAAAGGACATAGGGGCAGAGAAGTCTATTCCTCAAGTAAGATAATTTAGAAACAGTAGTATCTACTATAAAGGGGTGCTGTGAGGATCTAATACAGGGATATGTGTAAAGCACCTAGACTGTGTCTGCTCCATGGCTGTGAGCCACTCCCACAGCCATGAGTAATACCTTTTGAGCATTTTATGTTAATCAAAAGTAATAGTGGCTTTTAAAGAAGTATGCCACTACCTTTCTATGTAAAAGAAAATGTTACCTCTACACAGTATGGTAAATTTTCCCACTGAATCCTTTTAAAAGTACAAAAGGAAATGCCTTCTTTTCCATTTTATTGGCCACCTCAATAAAATGTATCTCCAGAGACAAAGTCCAAACAAAGTGCACACACAAACTCAGGCCACTGGAAAAGATTTGTTTGAGCACACACCATTCAGGGAAATTTCACTGTGTCCCTCAGGAATTACCTCCTTCAGTCGTGCTGGCTAGAATCCACAGGCTCACAGCAGACCAGCCTATTTCGTTCATACAGGACACACCGATGCTGTAATTAGACAGGGCTTGCAGCTGCTTGATTTGATACAGATGTGGTGCAGCAGAGGTGTTGAAAATCATGACTGAACCATTACTCAGTGGGTCAACTTCCTTGACCTGAATGAAGAGTAAAGATGTGGACTGATTAGTAAGGTGGTGGGAATGTCAGCACACGTGGTCGTTCCTGTGTTGGGGGGGTATGTGCTTCCATGCAGGGCGCATACACATTTCCCCATTAGCACTGCAGTTACTCATGGTACTTGGTGAACAATTGAGGAATCCAAGGAAAATGTCTACACTATAGATTTTCACTGTGGCAGGCAACAGGGAAATAGTTATCATGATTATATTATATGACAGTTATAACTAGAATAGACTTGTTATCACATAGGATAATTATAACTAGAAAAGAAAATAAAGAAGTATTTCCTCTCTCATTCTCATTTCTACCCCTTATTTCTTCCTCTAGTTGTTTTGTAGAACACACAACAGAGACAAGGGAAACTGTTTTCAGCTAGAACAGCAAAACATATCTAGCATCTGGCCCTTTAAACATTTCCCAAAGTTTGTTTTAGAAAACGGATTTGTACTGATGGTGCATGCAGTCCTAGCACTAGGGAGACAGTGAGGAGAAACACTGTGAGTTCAAGGCCAGTCTGGAATAACTACAAAGTGAATTCTAGAATTCTAGGCCACTCTAGGCTAGAGTGAGACCCTGTCTATAAAAAAATGGATATGTTAGCTTTTTTTTTTTTTTTTTTTTTGAATCAAGGTCTCACTCTAGCAGCCCAGGCTGGCTTTGAATTCACAGCAATCCTAGCTCAGCCTCCTGAGTGTTGGGATTAAAAAGATGAGCCACCACACACAGTTTATTGGCCTTGCTTTTTAAAATTTTCCCCAGCATCACTATTTCAACAGTAATATTAAAACCAGGCTTGGTGGTGCACATCATTAATTCCAGCACTCAGAAGGCAGAAGTAGGAGGATCATTGTGAGTTTGAGGCCGGTCTGAGACTACATAGTGAATTCCAAGGTCAGCCTGGGCTCGAGCAAGACCCTACCTTGACAAAACAACAAAAAAGTACTGTCTCAATAGCCCTCATATTAGGAAGGCAAATTGCCATTTTCTGTAAAGTTCAAAATAACACAATAAGGCAGAGACAGGATCACTGTGAATTCGAGGCCAAGCTGGAACTACAGAGTAAATTTTCAGGGCAGCCTGGGCAGGAGGGAGACCCTACCTTGAAAAATCAACAACCGAGTATCATAAGAGTTACTGACTACACAGTGATGCATGAAGCCCGTTCGCAGAAGACAAACAACCAAGGAACGTAACATCTACAGGCACGAAGAGACGGCGGGCGCACTCCTCTGTTGTGGTTCTGCCATAACCCTATAGACTGCACTGATCCTGGGCTCCCCATGTTTCAGCTGAATGGCTGGTCAGGGAGTCTCAGCAATTGTGCCATCTCCGTCACCCTTAGCTCTGGGGTTACAGGCAGGCACTGCCATGTCTGGCATTTTACACGGGTGCTGGGGGCTGAACTCAGGTCCTCCTGCCTGTGCAGCAAGCATTCTTACACACTGAAGTAGCTCCCTCGCTCCCCGCCTGACTTTCCTACCTCTAGAAGGCTTATCCTATTAAGTAAGGAAAACGTCAGTCAATAAAGAAAAAGTAAACTGTGCTGGTGTCCAGCCTCCAGCCTCCGTACCATTCCTCAAAGATTTGGGCCACTTCAATAAAGAGCCGTCTTTGTGACAGACAAAAGAGAGAGGGAGGGAGAGAGGGTGGGAGGGAGAGAAATGAGGGCTGGAGAGATGGCTTAGCAGTTAAGGCTCTTACTTGAAAGCCTAACAACTTGGGTTTGATTCCCCACTACCCACATATGCCAGATGCACAAGGTGGTGCGTGCATCTGGCATATTGTGTCCAGTGGCTGGAGACCCTGTACACCCATTCTCTGTTTCTCTCTCTCTCTCTTGTCTCACACTGCTTACAAATAAATAAATAAAAAGTAAAAGCAGGGCAGGAGAGATGGCTTAGCGGTTAAGCGCTTGCCTATGAAGCCTAAGGACCCCGGTTCAAGGCTCGGTTCCCCAGGTCCCACGTTAGCCAGATGCACAAGGGGGCGCACGCATCTGGAGTTCGTTTGCAGTGGCTGGAAGCCCTGGCGCGCCCATTCTCTCTCCCTCTATCTGTCTTTCTCCCTGTGTCTGTCGCTCTCAAATAAATAAATAAAAAATGAACAAAAGTAAAAGCAGCATTAATATTGTTGGGAAACATGAAAAACACTTAATTTCATGAGGTATTTAAAAATAACATTCTTTTAAGTTTTAATTATTCTTCCTGCAGAAAAAAAAAATCACAATCAGTGAAAGTTATGCTAACATCTCAGGGAAAACACTGGGCTATCTGAAATAACCTATTTGGAAAATAACATTTTTAATTGCCAGCATCATGCTTTCTCCTTGGTAGAATCATCTTGTTTATTCTTTTTACATTCCATTATAAACCCTGGTCATATTGACTTCAGCGGTAGTAAACTGATCTTGAAGAAAGTCAGGTCAGGACTGGAGAGATGGCTCAGCAGTCAAAGGTGAGGGCTTACAAAGCCTGATGGTCCAGGTTCGATTTCCCAGTATCCACATAAAGCCACATGTACAGAGGCCCACGCATCTGGAGTTCATTTGCAGTGGCAAGAGGCCCTGGGGCACCCATTCTCTTTTTCATTCTGTCTCTCTCTTCCTCCTGACTCTCTCCTTGCAAATAAATTATAGATAGATGATAGATAGATAGATAGATAAGATATATATATATATATATATATATATATATATATATATATATATTTTTTTTTTAAAGAAAGTAAGTCAGGTAATCCTCAACAGAATGGAGATTCTTGGTGGCAGGTGACAATTTCTGACACTCTACCCAGGAGGAGGAGGGGAACTCGTAGTTCAGGCTGTTTGCCAGAAAGAATCTGGTCTCCACTGAGCTGATGGATCTTTTTTCTTCTGTGTGTATTGCAGGATTTCCAAAATCTGCTTAATTTCAGTCATTTTATCTTTCCGCCTCCTTTGAGCAAGGTTGAGTCTACTCCGATACTGTTCATCTAGCCTGCAGTCTCATTCCCAGGCTGTTTCATGAAGAGATCTACATCTTCCACAAGCACAGCCTCATGAATCCCAGGTAGAACTGCCGCTCATTCCCAGCAGTGGCTTCTAAGCCAGCAGGCAACAAATGCGTTTGCTTTAAAACAATCTTTTTTTTTTTTTTTCACCTAGGGTTTTGGCTGATGCAGTCAGGTTCACATTGCTGGCAGAAATCACCCAATCAAGAGCAGCTTGTGGGAGAAAAGGTTCATCTTGTTTATAGACTTGAAAGGAAGCTTCATGATGGCAGGGGAAAACGGTGGCATGGGCAGAGGGTGGACATTACCTTCTGGCCAACATCAGGTGGGCAACAGCAGCAGGGGAGTGTGCCCAACACTAGTAAGGGGACACTAGCTACAACACTCATAACCCAGCCCCCAACAATACACCACCTCCAGGAGGCATTAATTTCAAAATCTCCATCAGCTGGGATCCTAGCATTCAGAACACCAAAGTTTATGGGGGACACCTGAATCAAACCACCACAGTGGTGCATGCCTTTAATCCCAGGACCTGGGAGGCAGAGGAAAGAGGATCATTGTGAGTATGAGATCATCATGGGACTACATAGTGAGTTCCTGATCAGCCTGGACTACAGCAAGACCCTACCTCAAAAAAAAAAAATAATAATAATCTTTTTTTCAAACAAGATTGAGAGACTGGGGAGATGACTCAGCAGTTAAAGGTGCTTGCTTACAAAGCTTGCCAACTCAGGTTCATTTCCCCAGCAGCCACATAAAACCAGATGCAATCTGAAACTCATGATTGCAGAGGCAAAATACCTTGTCTTAGAAGGTGGAACACAGACACCTCTGGTTGACCTCTGCTCTCCACATGTGAGCCATGGCACATGGGCAGCCACACACACACACACACACACACCTCACCCAGGTGCGTATGCATAAATAAATATATATATTTTTTAAGCTAGGGATTGAACTCAGGGTCTATCCACTTGCTAGGCAAGTGCTCTGCCACTGAGCTAATTACAGCAAAGCTGGAGAAGATGGTTCAGAAGTAATGGGCCCAGCACACTGCTGCTTCAAAACTCTGTTTTATAGTTGAGTGGTTAAAGATGCTTGCTTGCAAAGCCTGCTAGCTTGATTCAATTCCCCAGGACACACATAAATCCATTTGCACAAAGTGGTGTGCGTTTGCAACAGTAAGAGGCACTCATGTGTTCATAGTGTCTGTCTCTCTCACTCTTTCTCAAATTAATAAATAGAATATTAAAAAGATAACTTTTTATCTTTGAGATAATCTAACTAAGTAGTCTAGGCTGGCCTCAGACTTGCAATCCTCCTACCTCATCCTCCTGTATAGCTGGAATTTACAAGCATACTGAGCTTTGAGGCCATGATGTCCAACAAAAGTCTGTGTTCTTTTCACTCTGTAACCTGAAGGTTGCTGCTCTTGCTTTGGGGCTGGTGTAGTATTGCGTCCTTCGTTCTCCCCGCTCTTCACTCGACAGCAACCACCGGAAATGAGCACTGACGGGGGAGGAGGGCCGAGGGGGAAAGAGTTCTTTCCATCTCACTCTGCACACTTTTCTCCAAAGCTCCTCTAAATGCGTATCTCCTCACCTCTCCTTCCACAAACTCACAAACGCCTGTGTCCCTCTCCAACTTGGATGCACAGCACGAGAACAGGAATTGAAGCCAAATTCTAGTCCTTGGCCAGATCCTTTCCCCTTAAGCATACTGTACACTGTTTGGAAATGGGGTCATGAGAGACTTCAGAGCGTTTCTGTCAGTACATCGTTTTTCAAAATTCTTAAATATGTGGTAATATAAAATCAGAAAAGATGAAACAGTAGTGAGTAAAACTGAGGAAGCAAAAGCCACTGGAGGGGAACATATCTCCAATCCAAAATACGAATACCCCTTAATAATGGGTTTGCAATTATGGGCTGTGGATATACAATGTTGATATTTCAGATATGCTTCTTTGAAGTTTCAGGCAAGGGACTATAAATAAAAATTTGAAGCATTTTGGAATCCCCTGGTGGATAGCATGAGGGTGGCGTGGGGGCCAATTTCCACAACTGACTCAGACCCTGTGGGGGACAGGAAGGTACCAGATGGCCTGAAAAGCCACCAGAGAACAAGGGCTGAGTGCTTATCTTGGGGGTGACTATTGGCAGAAATTACTTTTGTTATTTCATATTAAAATATGCACCACTTCCTGGTGACCAGCTACTAAAACTAAGGTGGAGGAAACCTTTGGCTCTTTGCCTGCACCCCATTTCCGGAGCCACTTGTGGAATATTTCCAGACACAGCAACACACTTTGAGGGCAGGAAGAAGATGGGAATCTGAGGATGGTCCATCTCAGTGCCCAGGACCCCAGGAGAAAAGAGGCATGAAATGCAAGAAGTACTTAGGAGAGTTAAAAATAGAAGTGGTGTATGTGGCTCAAAAATGGGTGAAGAAAAGAACTAACTCCATGATCAAAGGAAGCAAGAGGGTGCGCCCTGCTAGTGCATGGACCTGAATTCCACCCAAAACATTCATTTGTTACCAAGTCAGAGTTTAAAGTCGTAATGAACTATAAAACCAAACTTGGTCACCTTAGGAATGAGAATACACTATTGACTTAAGAATATATAGAAGTATAGCTTCTAGAGCCCATGCTAACTAACTCCAGCAGGACTGCCAGAGCAAATAAGAAGTTAAGATAAAAAGTAAAGAAGGTTTTGGAGCCAGGCGTAGTGGGGCACGCCTTTAATCCCAGCACTTGCGAGGCAGAGGTAAGAGGATCACCGCGAGTTCAAGGCCACCCTGAGACTACATAGTGAATTCCAGGTCAGCCTGAGCTAGAGTGAGACCCTACCTCAAAACAACAAAAAAAGAAGGTTTTGTATAGGTAAGTAATGAGATTACGGGTGTGATTTAACTAGAGGGTATTTACTCATCCAGCAACCCTACCGGAGATGGAAACGAGGATGGGGACAGGGAGCTGGGCTAGCTGGTAGGTCAAGGACAGAATACCCACGTTTGGCACCACAGGACCTAAGGTGGGCATGACGGGCCTGTCATTGGACGGCTCCAGGCACTTTTTTATACGTGCTAAGGCCATCCAAAGCCACAGCAAAGTCGGGGAGACTAGAAGTTTGTATGTGATTTACGACCTTCAAGAGCGACCTGGTGCTTTCAGACATCCAGCTATCCTGCCCCACCTCACATCCACCCTGAGACTCTCTCAAGGAGCTGGCAGGAAGGGGTATTCTCCCTCTCAGTTTCCCAGAAGTTAGCCACTCTCATGAAGGATGGTACTCATGTCCTCTCAGGAGCCTGAAAGAGCCCAGAAACTTGGTTTTCTAAGGCTGGAGGTTGTTCATTTAAGTCCATAAAAATAAATGTCAACATCTAGGCCCATGTTGTTCCTAACAACAGAGCCTCAAATAACATAAAAGAAAGCTGATAGGATCACAGGGAGAAATAGTTCAAAAATAAAAGTTGAGACTTCAGCTTTCCATTTATAACTGCAGAGAGAAGTACTAAGCTTAGGATCAACAAGGAGACAGAAGATAGAAAAAAGGCTGAGCTAAACTACTTAACCGTCACATACAGAGCCCTCCACCTGACCACTAGTGGACATTCCTCTCCAGTCCTCAGGAAGTGGCCTCCAGGACAGAGCACATGCATGCCATAAAGAAGTCTTAATAAATTTGAAGTAAATGAAATCACAATAACCATGTTGTCCACACACAATGGAATAGCACTAGAAATCAACAAAGGAAGAAAATTTGACAATTTTACGACTGTAGGATTTAAATAATACCGTCCTAAGCAATCAAGATGACAATGTAGAAATCACAAGGAAAAAGACAAAACAAAACTAAAAACAAACCACAAAAACTTTGAGATGAATAAAAATAAAACCTGGGCTAGAGAGATGGCTTAGTGGTTAAGCACTTGCCTATGAAGCCTAAGGACCCCGGTTCAAAGGTCAATTCCCCAGGACCCATGTTAGCCAGATGCACAAGGGGCACATGCGTCTGGAGTTTGTTTGCAGTGGCTGGAGGCCCTGGTGCGCCCATTCTCTGTCTCTCTCTCTCTCTCTTTCTGCCTCTTTCTCTCTCTGTTACTCTCAAATAAATAAAAATGAACAACAACAAAAAAAAATAAAAATAAAACAAAACCTAATAGAAGACAGCTAAAGCAGTGCCCTATATTCACAGGAAAGCCAGGGCTGGGGAAATAGCTCAGTCAGTAAAGAGCTTGCCTTGAAAGCATGAGGACCTGAGTTCAATCCCCAGAACTCACATAAAGTAAGTCAGGCATGGTGGGGAGACAGAGACAGGTGGATCCTTGGGACTTGCTAGCTAACTAATCTAGATTACTTGGTGAATTCCAGGCCAGTGACAGAGATATTCCTTGCCTGAGGAATAGCACCAGAGGTCGTCCTTTGGCCTCATGCAGACGCACATGTTCATGTACACCCACACATACATATATATGAACGCCCCCATGAACACTCAAACCAATAACTTCCTCCTTTAGGACCAAAACAAATAAAAAAGCAAACTGAGATAAAGCAAACAGTAGAAAAGAAATAAAAGCAGAAATGAATATAATATGGAACAAAAGAAAAAAGTTCACAAAACCAAAAATTGGTTGATCATGAAGATAATTACATCAGCAAATACAGCCTGGAAAGATGACATACATACAAGGAGGCACACAGTCTGGAGTTCGACTGCAGAGGCTGGAGGCCCTGGCGCATCAATTCCCTGCCCCCCCATTAAAAAAAAAAAAAGAAAAAAAATCAGCAAACTTTTAGGTAGATTGATCAAGAAAAATAAAAGAAAAAACAAAACTTACTAAATCAGCCAGGTATGGTGGCACACGCCTTTAATCGCAGCACTTGGAAGGCAGAGGTAGGCGGATCACTGTGAGTTTGAGGCCAGCCTGAAACTACATAGCGAATTCCAGGTCGGCATGTGCCAAAGCAACACTCTACCTGGAAAAAAATTACTAAATCAGAAATGACATGGTGGTATTGTCCTAGCATGTGCAGGGTCCAGGATTTTATTCCTAGCATTGCGACAATTAATTAATTATAATTAAGAAATCAGGAATGAAAGGAGAGATGTTATTATTAACCGTAGCGAATGAAAAAAGGAATATAATGTAATACTATGAACAATTATATAGCCACAATTTAGATAACTTAGTTGTAAAATTAAATTCCTAGAAACATATAAACTTCCAAAATTGATACAAGAAGAACCAAACTGGCTTAATAGAAGTATACCAAATAAAAATGCTGAGCTAATATTTAAATATTCCCACAAAGAAATGTGCAGGCCAAGATGGCTTTGCTGGTGAATTTTATTAACATCTAAAGAAGAATTAATGCCCATTTTTCACAAAGTCCTCCAAGAAATAGAAGAAGAAATACTTTCCACTCATTGTAAAAAACTCCAGGGCTGGAGAGATGGCTTAGCGGTTAAGCGCTTGCCTGTGAAGCCTAAGGACCCCAGTTCGAGGCTCGGTTCCCCAGGTCCCACGTTAGCCAGATGCACAAGGGGGCGCACGCGTCTGGAGTTCGTTTGCAGAGGCTGGAAGCCCTGGCGCGCCCATTCTCTCTCTCTCCCTCTATCTGTCTTTCTCTCTGTGTCTGTCGTTCTCAAATAAATAAATAAATAAAAATTAAAAAAAAAAACTCCAGTAGTTTACTGATATCAAAACAACCAACAAGAGCTACCATAAGTAGACAACAATCAGTATCTCTTAAAATAGACATAATTATGACATAGGTGGTGATGGTTGCATAATTCTGCAAACATTCTGGAACCACTGAATTGCATACTTTAAGTGAGTGTTCTAGGATGTGGAGTATATATATTTTTTAATAGGACTTTCCAAAAGGAAGACTTCCCTGGTGAGGGACTATAGACGCACTAGGACTTCCTAATACTTACAAGTACTGGCAAGGTTTGTAAAATGATGCTGGGTAAGAATTAACTAGTGCTGGGGGTGGTGGGGTGAGGACAGAGGCTATCTGGGGGATAATACATATTTTCATTTCTCAGAGAAAGGAACAGCTGCTAGATAAGAGTAAGAGGCACCAAACCAAGGGCAGAGAAATTAATTCCAGTTAGAATTGAAAACATCTGGTTGTCAACACAAAATTCTTTGGAATACACTGCTCCAAACTTAGTTGGTATGATTGGCCTGTGTTAGGTTAACATGTTTTTAATGAGTAAAATCAGGCATTTGGGAAACAGAATAAGTCTATTCCTACTGTAATATAAAGGCCCAGGCAAAAAGACACTCAGCTAGTCAGTGGACGGTAGCTGGGTGACAGATAAAGGCTCCCACACACCAGGCCTCACCTGACTGGGGAGCAGGTAGTTGGTGTCAGTCAGATCACTCTGGGCCTCGGTTCCAAGCTGGGTAAGTGTTCTGAGCCTGCAGTGCTGCTGTGTTTCAAGTAAGATACTATCCATAGAGTCCCTTGGCCACTGTGGGCACTCGGTAAACAGTAGTGTAGTAGTGTTATTGCTCCTATTTCCATTTTCATGAAAGGAATACTCAAGAGCAGAGCCTACATCATGACAAGGTACCATTTGGGGATGACTAACGTGTATTTCTGTCAGTATTGTTTCATACCGATTTTAGATAATGGTTAAAAAGAGCTAAAACCTCTATAAAATCTGTAATTCCCAGATGACAGTGGCTAAGGGATAAACTACCTTTAACAGCACCGACCAGGAAGAGCCACACTGTGGGTGAGGGGTACCTCGTCTCTGACTTCTTGGTCACAAGCAAACTCTCATTTAGGGATGTGACTCTGTAAAAATTAATTCTCTCTGGTCTCATGCAGTTCCTTAGAAATTTTTCTCTTCTGTTTGAGTCCTGGACCTTAAAGCTGCATCATGGACACCAAACCAGTGCATGATGTTAGACACTGATTGGAGGAGAACAAAGGTTGTGAACAGAAGTGGCAAGATGCCTTCAGTGCTCGTTCTTGGTAGGCAGAAGACTCAGATAGCCTCACAGAACACTAATCAGCTCCTTCCCTCTCCATCTCACCTGAATGCTGCAGTTCCTGAATGGGGAGTAGCCATCAAAGCCAGGGACCCAGGAGATCAGGATGCTATGTGCTGTGCTGTTGTGAACACGGACTTCAGTTGGAGGAGAGGGAATTGCTACATAAAAACAAAGACACACATGTACAAACACAGTTATAAACCACAGGAGGCCACAGCTACCAAACAAATCATCTGTATCATGTCTGTTTTGTTTAGTTAGGACTTGGGAAAGTCTTCTGATGGATGATACTTCCTGGACCTGACAAGTGGAACACAGATCCATCTTTCTGCCCACCAGAGAGAGACCATGTGGCTAGAAAAGGACCTAGACACATGGATGTCCTTCACTAAGTGCATGTTCTCAACCCCACTTAAAAATTTTTGTTGTTGTCGTTTGTTTGTGGTTTTTTGAGGCAGGGCCTCACCTGAGCTCAGGCTGACCTGGAATATACTATGTAGGCTGGCCTTGAACTCATAGCAATCCTCCTACCTCTGCCTCCCAACTGCTGGGACTAAAGCCATGTGCCACAATGCCTGGCTCTCAGCCCTACTGTGTGTGACTCAAGACCTGTCTGCCCTCATGGAGAACACAGCCCAGTGATGGAGACCCCATTGCTATTCACTTATAAGAAAGAACACCTGTGCCAAGAAGGCAGGGAAGGTAGGAATGAAGGGAGAGAGAGAGAGAGAGAGAAGTTTTCCAGACCTCTTGATGGGTGAGAGCTACTAAAAGAAAATCCAACTGCATCCCTGGGGAAAAGGTAAGTGTCTATAATAATAAATGCACAATGACTATGGGCCTATCTTGGAAGAAAATTGTTTTAGTTAGAATCTAAAGATTAAAGTTTGTAGAATCTTATCTCTTTTACACTAAATTAAGTTTTCATAATAATTACATGTAAGAAATGATGGCTGCTGGGCATGGCTCACACCTTTAGTTTTAGCATCTTGGAGGTTGAGTTATGAGAAACTGCTACAAATTTAAGGCCAGCCTGTGTCACAGAGACCCTGTCTCTAAATAACAAGGAGGAGAAGGATGAGAAGGAGAGCATGGAGAGAGGGAAAGGAAACGAAGAAGAAAGGAGGATTAGGTGGAAAAGGAGGTTGACATTCTCACATACAACGTGAGAATCCTTACATATATGTAAGGATTCATTTAATTATTATTAGAACTCTATTAGAAAGCTATTCTCACAGTCCCTATTTACAGATGAGATGAAGAAACTGGACAGAGAAATTAAAATTTTATTGTAAGCTACAAATGGATTATAGGTAATAGAACAGGGATTTGAACTCAGGTCCACCTGACTCCAGACTTTGGGTCCCTCACTAGGACATGCCTGCTCTAAGCACAGTTCCCTCTTGTGTAAGTGGGGATTACAGTAGTAACAGTGTTCTGTGGGCTGTCGTGAGGGAGAGAATGAAGTCATCGGGTATGTGAGCTGTGCTGGGTGGCAGTGAGGGTGGTGACGGAATGACAAGAGACGGAGCGGGCGGCTGGACGCACATTAAGAGTGTGCTGTGTCCGTGTGCAGGATTTTGAGTGTTCCCAGGAGCACTGCAGCTTGCTGAGTGGTGAACAGTCAGAATACTGTTCAGCTCAATTCTCTAGGCAGGCTACTTGTGGGCTCACCCAAAACAACCTGCCTTTCTAGATCAAAATCGGACCACACACAGTAACGCAGCAACAGCTGACATGGAAGGAGTCTTGGTTGCTCTGACAGAAATTTTAAAATAAATGTAAATCAATAACACAAGTTTTGCTCAGCACACACCTCTAATCCCAGCAGTCGGAGGCAGAAGTAAGAGGATTGCTGTGAGTTCAAGGCCAGCCTGAGACTACATAGTGAGTTCTAGGTCAGCCTGGGCTAAAGCAAGAACCTGCCTCAAAAAAACAAAAAAACAAAAAACAAAAAACAAAAAACAAAAACAAAGATCAAGCACTCAGCACTTTGAAGATGAAGTCAAGAGAAGGTTCAAGATCATTTTAGCTGCATATCTTGTTTGAGGCTAGCCTAAGCTACAAGAGGTTCTATCTCAAACAAACAATATACCACAAGTTTTAGAAACAAGATTGATATTCAGGAAAAAAAAAAAAAAAAGAGGGTTAGAGAAATGGCTTGGTGGTTAAGGCATTTGCCTGCAAAGCCAAAGGACCCAAGTCTGATTTCCCAAGACCCATGTAAGCCTGATGCACAAGATGGTGCATGAGTCTGGAATTCATTTGCAGCAACTGAAGGCCCTGTCATGACCATTTTCTTTCCCTCTCTCTTTCTCTCTTCCTGCCTCTCTCTCAAATAAATAAAAAAGAAAAAGTTTTGGCTGGGATTTTCTGTGAAGCATAAAATCAAATGAGTCTCTGTTTACACACTTTTGCTGTTGTTGAGGCAAAGCCTTACTCCAGCCCTGGCTGACCTGGAGCTCACTGTAGCCCCCAGGCTGGCCTTGAACTCATCCTCCTATCTCAGCCTCCCCAGTGTGGAGATGAAAGACGTGCACCACCTCACCATGCTGTTTTATATTTTTTAACTTTTTTATACTTTTGGACCTCAGGATGTTTATAGCTTAGGAAAAGGTCTTTACAAGTTTACACACACTCATGGATTTCTGAAATTGCCAACATATGTTTAGAAATTTGCAATAATGGAATTTTTTTTTAAAAAAGGAAGTTGCACACTTTCTCCAGTAATCACTTTTAGTTTGCTCTTTGTTTTTAATTGCAATGAGCTTTTACAAAATGCCTTTTCATAATCTTCAGCCAGCTGATTTGCTGAATCTAAAATCAGAACCTATGATCACAACTTGTTTTGCAGTTTCACATCTCTGTGCATTCCCAGCCTTTGACACAAGATTAAACATGTCTGCTTTTTCCTTGTATTGATTCCTCTGGGATAAGAGGAAATAAACAGGAACCCAATATTACTCCTCAATTTCTTTTATTCATTTACTTGTTTGTTTATTTTTATTAAGTAGAAACTGTATGGACACATCATATGTTGATACCATCATTTCCCTCCTCCCTGCCCCCACTCCACTGAGGGCCCTCCTCAGTGGGATTCCTGGCACTCCTCAATTTCTAATGATCAAATGTAAACCATCCAGCAGTGGCACAAGCCTTTAATCCCAGCACCCGGGAGACTGAGGTAGGAGGAGGGCAGCCTGAGAATACATAGTGAATTCCAGGTCAGCCTGGGCTAGAGCAAGATCCTACCTCAAAAAATAAAACAAAAAAGGAAACCAAAGTGTGTTTGAATTTCTAGTAAGGAGGATGATAGGGAAAGAGACCAGAGGACAAGAAGGTCCTATTTGCTGGTAGGTTTGCTTTTCCTTTCAGGTTTTTGGTTAACGTGATGTTGATTACTCAGTCCTCCACAGCCTGAGAGTCCTTCAAACACCAGCCTGGGATTCCCACTAAGCAAGTTCAGATCCAGTGAAATGCAAGCTCTGAGGAAGCCAGAGGAGGGAGATTTGGGAAAGATGGCTAGGGGCGGGGCCATGTGGGAAAGCCCCTCCCACCCACCAGCTCTCAGCTCCCTTTCCCTCCCCACGGGTCAGCAACTGGCAAAGACTGGGTCCGGCTCCAGTGAGCCAGGTAGGAGAGAGCTTGGGCTCAGGGCTCCAAGCCAGCTCTGCAAGGATTAATGAGGACACGTGCACAGGAAACGGTGAAAACAGAAGTTAACGGGATCAAAAGTAAACATTTTTGCTTACTTTCTTTTTGAGTAAACAACACTAAACTACCTGAAGCTCAGCGAAGACTGGTACATGCCAGGTAGTGGGGTGAGTGCCTTCACTTCCATGGAATTACTGAGCCTCAGTGGTAGGTGGATTTTATAACTATCCCCATTTTTCATAAAGGAACACTGAAACCCACGAGAGAGAGGAAGGGACTTGTCCAAGGTCACACAGAAAACCAGGAGCAAGCCAGGACTCACTCAGCTCTGGCAGGTGGCATTACCCCCGTGCCCCCCTGCAGGCGCCAGGATGTTTGGGAGGGTTTGGGGCCTTCCTGCTTACCCTTGATGTTGATCTGCCCACCCTTGGACATGGTCAGCCCTTTGCCATTGTGGGCTTCACAGCTGAAGACCGCTGTCTCCGTCAGACCTGGAGGGGAAGGACACAGGTGAGACTCAGGACAGAGGAACCGGCTGCCCCTGCCTGAAATTGGCGGCTCTGCCTGCTTTGATTTCTTGGCTCAGGGCTTCAAGCCCAAACTGAAGTTAATCTACAGGTGTGCAGGCCACAGAAAAACAAACCTGGGTGAGGCAGTGCAGAGGTTCGAAGGCATCTTGAAACTAAAAAATACTAATTTTAAATAGAATAGTTACCAAGATTTTGACTCCTGGGAAAATGGCCAAGTCTCAGATCCTCAGGAGGAAAGACATAGGGCGAGCCTGAGTTCATTATAACAGAAACATCACAGCAACGTACAAACACAGACAGACAATAATGGGGCACATCAAATGGGTTGCCCAGAGCAAGGCAGCCTCGCATCCAGAAGGCAGCTGTTATATTTATTCAGATTCTGAAAGCTGAGATATTAGGGGAAGAAAGCAGTGTCGCTTAGACTTAAATTATTGCATAGAGATAAGACTCACTGGAAACAGTACCAAGAAAAGCAGTTCTGAGGCTCATCCAATCCTCTTGCTTAATATCCCACAAAATGTCCTATGTCACTATGTTATGTACATTTTAGAGTACCAGAAAAAGCAGAATAAAAGCCATAAATTGATTTTTATTTATTTATTTTAAATACTTTTTATTTGAGAGAAAGCAGCAGCAGAGAAAGAGAGAGAGAGAAAATGAGAATGGGTGTACCATGCCCTCCTGCCAATGCACTTGAACTCATGACACGTGGCACTTTGTGCATCTGGCTTTATTCGGGTGCTAGGGAATTGAACCCGGGCCACTGGGGTTTGCAAGCAAGTACTTTTATCCACTGAACCATCTCCCCTGCCCAAGTGATACAGTTTTTAAGAAATATTTTTAATTACTTATTTGTGAATAAAGGAGAGAGAGAGAATATATGCCAGGGCCTCTTTCCCTGGCAATTGCACTCCAGATGCATGTACCACTTTGTGCATCTGAAATCCACAGAGATTTTTTAAATTACAAATGATCTGTTGAGATGAATCATTTCATTTCATTTTTTTCAAATTTTATTAATTTATTTGAGAGGGGGGGAGAGAGAATAGGCAGACCAGGGCCAGTAGCCACTGCAGACAAACTCCAGATGCTTGTGCCATCTTGTGCATCTGGCATCACATGGGTATTGGGGAATTTAACCTGGGTCCTTTGGCTTTGCAGGTGCCTTAACCGCTAAGCCATCTCTCCAGTCCGTGAATCATTTTTTAAATTATGTGTTTGTGCACATGCCATAGCACACTCTTGGAGTGTTCTGTTCTCTCCTTCATCCTGCTTGAGACAGGGTCTCCCTTGTTATTTTGATTTTGCCACTTCATTTTGTGTGTGCCAAGCTTGCTAGCCCACAAGCCTCCTGACTCTCCTGGCTCCCTACCATGTGTTGGGATCACAGATGCATGTGCCATTTTGCATCTGGCTTTACATGATTGCAGGGCAGTTGAACTCTGGTAAGCAGGCTTAACCACTGAGCCATCTCCCCATTCCTCAAATCCTTTTTTTTTTTTTTTTTGGAGGTAAGGTCTCATTCTAGCTCAAGCTGACCTGGAATTCACTATGTAGCCTCAGGCTGGCCTCGAACTCACAGCAATCCTCCTACTTCTGCCTCCCAAGTGCTGGGATTAAAGGTGTGCACCACCAACATCCAGCAATTAAAAAAACATTTCATTTTTAAAATTTACTTATTTTATTTAAGAGAGAAAGAACAAGACAGAAGACAGAGGGAAAGAGAGAATGGGCGTGCCAGGGCCTCTAGCCATTCATTGCAAACAAACTCCAGAGATATGTGTCACCTTGTGCATCTGGCTTATGTGGGTACTGGGGAACTGAACCTGGGTCCTTAGGCTTCAGAGGCAAACGCTTTAACTACTAAGTCATTTCTCCAGCCCTTCAAATTTATTTTTAATAATAAAAATTAATCCATTCACAAGAAAATTTTCTATAAGCATGAGGCATTGTAACTAACAGAAGAGAAGACATTATGTCAAATGAAGAAATTCTTGGGCTGGAGAGATAGCTTAGTGGTTAAGCACTTGCCTGTGAAGCCTAAGGACCCCGGTTCGAGGCTCGGTTCCCCAGGTCCCACGTTAGCCAGATGCACAAGGGGGCGCACGCGTCTGGAGTTCGTTTGCAGAGGCTGGAAGCCCTGGCGTGCCCATTCTCTCTCTCTCCCTCTATCTGTCTTTCTCTCTGTGTCTGTCGCTCTCAAATAAATAAATAAATAATTTAAAAAAAAATGAAGAAATTCTTTATCATTTCAGAGGTTCCACGGCATCTTGAAAATGAACGATACAAATTTATTAATTTTAAATAGAAAGTTTTACCAAGATTTTGACTGCTGGGAAAATGGCCACGTCTCAGGTCAGAGCAGGAAAGACTAAGACGAGCCTGAGCTCACTGTAACAGGAACATCTCAGCTACACACACAAGCAGCTGTGGGGCTGGTCAGAGACGGGGCCAACTGACAGGGAAGCAGAACCAAGAGCATGGCAGCCATTTACAGACAGTCAGACAGGGATAAATCCCCTCCCCCAAACAAAACGAAACAAAACAAACAACACCAAGGAGGTGCCACCAGGCCTGCTCTGGTAAGGACCCACTTCTGATCAAGGTTCATCCAACAGGGCTTCAAGCATCACTCCCCAACAGGAGCTTCTGGCTTCTTCCTCAGCTAAGACCTTGAGTATAAGAACCAATCAAGTCTTGGCTCTTCCCAGCCAGCCCCTTGAGTCCACAACCAGTTAGGTCTTTCCTTACACATCTGAGTCTCATAACAAGGCTCATCCTAATAGGATGACTGATCCACATGAAGGCTCCGAGCTTTGTTAGAAAGCCCTTTCTTCCTGTACTTTTGTCTGAACACCACAGGGTGTAAGTCTGTAGAGCACTTCCTTCTGCTTGGGTATTTTCCTGCTTGCCTTCTACACGTGTCTTGTTTGGGATGCTTTTTTTTGTGTTTGTATGTTATGTGTATGGTCTTTGATCTTTATATCCTCCACTATTTGTGTGCGGGGGGAGAATTGGCACCCCAGAGCTTCTAGCCACTGCAACCAAACTCCAGAGCATTCACCACCTTGTGAGCATGCATGACCTTGTGCATCAGGCTTACATAGATTCTGAAGAGTTGAACCTGGGTCCTTAGACTTCACAGGCAAGCACCTTAACTGCTAAGCCTTCCCTCCAGGCCCCTCTGCTTTTTTTTTTTTTTTTTTTTCGACGTAGGGTCTCACTCTATCCCAGGCTGACCTGGAATTCACTATGGAGGCTAAGGGTGGCCTTGAACTCACGGTAATCCTCCTACCTCTGCCTCCTAAATGCTGGGATTAAAGGCATAAGCCACCACCCCTGCTCCCTCTGCTATTTTTAAATTTCCTCTCTGTTTTTTATATAAAGGGGACCTCTTCATTTTTATGCTTTGCCTTCTACATGTGGGTATATGTGCCCTCTCTAGAGCCTTTTTAGCCCCGGATGGAAATTCTGTCTATCTCCATCTCCTGGTTTGAGTCTTTCAGCTAACCTACTCCCTGGATCTTAATTCCCCCTATAATATACCTTATAATTAATAATTTATCCTTCTTGATGTTCACTTTATCAATTCTTTACCAATCAGATAAGCATCTAAATTTTGGGGTTCACAGGCCCTCCCTGAACCCCAGTATCTTGCATCAGTATTGTCCCTAATGGCCAAAGCTGAAACAACTAGAAAAATGAACAAGCTTGACACTTGAAATAAATTTTTAAGAATCTACATTGAGATACTCCTGCTGCTGTTTCCACCTGCTGCGGCAGAAATGATGTCCAGCTTCTGTTTCTGCTCTGCCATCGTGATGTTTCCCCTCAAGAATGTAAGCCAAGATAAAACCATTCCTCCAGGCTAGGAAGATGGGTTAGAGGTTAAGGTACTTGCCAGAGAAGACTAAGGATCCAGGCTTCAGTTCCCCAGTATCCACAAATTCCTGATGCACAAGGTGGCACATGTGTCTGAAGTGCATTTGCAGTGGCTGGAGGTCCTGACACACCCATTCTTTCTGTCTGCCTTTTTCCTTCTTTATCTCTTTCTCCAATAAATAAAATACTAAAAAAAAACCCACAAAAAACAACAACCAAAAAAAAAAACCACCTTTCCTCCCATCAGCTGCTTTTGGTCAGTATTTCATCCCAGGAACAAGGTCTTAGCTAAAGAAGATATTGGTAGATAATGAAGATGTGGCACATTTACACAACGGAGTTCTACTCAGCAGCAAAGAAAAATGAAGTTAAGAAATCTGCAGGAAAATGGATGGATCTGGAAAGGATTATACCAAGTGAAGTAACCCCATGCCCAGAAAACCAAACATCACAGGTTCTCTCTCCTATGTGGACATGCTAGCTACAAATGTTTGAACTTCTATGTGAGTAGGAAGAAAACTCAGTAGCAGAGGCCAGTAAACTAGAAAGGAGATAGAAAGGGAATAGAAGGGGGGGCACTTAATAAGATAGTATTGTATATATGTAAGTAGAAGAACAGATTAATGAGGGTGAAAAGGCTTAAGTGAGGTCAGGAGAAGAGATTGAGTAAAGGTAAATAAGTCATATGGAAACCTACTCTTTTGGACAATGGAACACTCAGGAGCCATAGATTGTTACTAGAAAATTTTCAGTGCCAGGGATGGGATACCTTCCAGTGAGTTGTTGGCCAGGGAGGTCCCTGATGTCCCTGAAACATTATAGGCCATTGCCAAGGACCTTGGTTTCCCACCAGGAATAGACGATAAGACCTTATTGCTGAACCCTCCACATACTTGGACTGCAAGGCCACTGAGAAATCCACTGGAGCTGAGCTGAAAGCCTCCTCCATGTAGGCCAGCTGACAGAAAGCTGGAAAAAGCCACACTGCATGCAGTTCAATGTGTGAGAGAGAAAGCACCAGTGAAGATACTCAACAGTGGACACTGCAAACTGTGTATGTGGCCAGCCAGGCGAGCCAACAGGTGCAATAGTGGCATGTCTGTTATGGGGGAAACCAACCACCCTCTAATTTGACTAAAGGCCCACTCCATGGGAAGGAATACATCCCTGGTACTGAAAAACTACAACAGGGGTAGCCATGAGCCCCAGGGGTGTAATGTCTGCTGGTGTCTGGCTAAATGTATTTACTATGCTTACCAAACTGCCCAGCAAGTACCTCTTTTAATGTTCATACCCATATATTGATGCTACTCTCACTTTTGGTTAGAGAAGCTTCTCTTTTCAGATGGTGGTGACCTTGGGATGACCCAAAAGGCACCATGGTGCTGATAAGAAGTGACAGAGGAGTGCTCAGCACTGCTATATCCCTATCACACCTTCCAAGGCTCAAGGTCCATTGCAAAAGAGGTGGCAGAAAGAATGTAAGAGCCAAAGGAAGGGTAGGACTCCTTACAATGTTCTCCTCCAGACACAAAATAGCCTGGATATTCATGACCTCACCAAGCCTGACACTACCTACATGAGACCATCATAATAGGGGAAAATGATCATGACATCGAAATAAAAGAGAGACTGAGAAAGGGAGGGGATATGATGGAGTGGAGTTTCAAAGGGGAAAGTGGGGGAAGGGAGGGAATTACCATGGGATATTGTTTACAATTATGGAAGTTGTCAATAAAAAATTTAATTTAACTTAAAAAAAGAAGATACTGATGCAGTTATTCAACCAATATTATATAGAGAAATCATGTAATTAAGGAACTATAGAACTATTTATATCATCATGAATTCTTAAATAGAAGAAAGAGATGTTATATAATATATGGGTTGGCCGGGAGCAGCAGCACATACCTTTCAGGTGGGAGGATGGGCATGAGTTTAAGGTCAGCCTGAGACTGCATAGTAAATTCTAAGTTAGTCTGGGCTAAAATGAGACCCTACTTCAAAAAAACAAAACCAAACAAACAAAAAAGGGGGCTGATCTATGTGGTAGAGCCTTCCCATACGAGAATTACAGAAAGAAAGTTTATTCACAATAAAAGATTCAAAAAGGAGACTCTTTTTGAAACATGTAAATAAAAAGGAAATGCATTTATAGAACATTATAATCCCTATTTATAATAAACTTGAAAAATTACTGAAAACTAATTATTGAAAAAAAGTTTAAAAAAATTTTTTGGGCTGGAGAAATGGCTTAGAGGTTAAGCACATGCCTGTGAAGCCTAAGGACCCCGGTTCGAGGCTTAATTCCCCAGGACCCACGTTAGCCAGATGCACAAGGGGGCGCACGTGTCTGGAGTTTGTTTGCAGTGGCTGGAAGACCTGGCGCGCCCATTCTCTCTCTCTCTCTGCCTCTTTCTCTTTCTCTGTCTATTGCTGTCAAATAAATAAATAAACAAAAAATTTTTGGGTTTATTTTCATTTATTTGAGAGAGAGAGAGAAAAAAAAAATGGGTGTGCCAGGCCCTCCAGCCACTGGAAACGAACTGCAGATGTATGCGCCCCCTTGTGCATCTGGCTAACGTGGGTCCTGGGGAATCAAGCCTAGAACCTGGGTCCTTAGGCTTCACAGGCAAGCGCTTAACCACTAAGCAATCTCTCCAGCCCTGAAAAAAATTTTAATTCCACATTGATAAAAGTACTATACCAAATGAATGGAGGATAACAGGCAAGCTTCCCACAAGAATTTCAGTAGACTATGTGGCTAGTCCTTCCTTGAGTAATTAGAGTCTAACTTCCCAGTCCTTCAGTGTAGGCTGCACACAGAAAAGGAAGGAAGGAAGGAAAATGCAGAATGGAGAAAATGACAAAGGCTACCTCAGCCAGGTCAGTCAAGGATCTGGCCAGTGGTGATTAGTCATGTTGATAGAATGTACCCTTGGGTGGATATGATGGGAATGGCACTTCCCCTCTGTGACCATCCTATTGAAACATAAAACACCAGTCTACTCAGAAAAATACCAGACAGGGTCCAGTTGTGGGACATTTGACATAACACTAACCAGTAGTAAGTGTCAAAACTGCTAAGGCCAACAAAAACAAGGAACATTTGAAAAATTGTCACAACCAAGAGTTGCCTAACAAGACAAAAATGACTGAGTGGAGTGGGGTGACCTGCCTGGGATCCTAGAATAGAAAAGGGAAAAGAGGTAAAAACTAAAAAAATCTGAATTTTAGCTAATGAAAATGTGTTAGAATTGGGACATCAGTTGGAACAAATGTACTATGATTATGTAGGATGTTAATAATAGGTAAAGTAGAGGTGGAGCTGGTGATTTGATTCAGATGTCTCTCATAAACTTAGGTGTGCCAAATGCTAGGTCCCCAGCTGAAGGCAATTTGGGAATGAACGCTTTCTAGAGGCAGTGTATTGTTGGAGGCGGGCTGATGGGTACTATAGCCAGTTTCCCCTTGCCAGTGTTTGGCACACTTTCCTGTTGCTATTGTCCATCTGATGTTGGCCAGGGGGTGACATCCACCGTCTGCTCATGCCATTGTTTCCCCCCGCCATCAGGGAGCCTCCCCTCAAGTCTGTAAGCCAAAAATAAACCTTTTTTTTTTTTACCCACAAGCTGTTCTCAGCCAGGTGTTTTCTGGTAACAATGAAAAGCTGACTATAACAGTGGGATTTACTGATTCTTTATTCTCTCCATAGGTTTTTTTTTTTTTTAACTGTAAATCTAAAACTACTTTAAATTTCAAAATGTTGATTATTTACTTATTTCTGTTTTTTAAATTTTTTATTTTTATTTATTTATTTGAGAAAGAAATAGGTAGAGAGAGAGAAAGAGAATGGGTGTGCCAGGGCCCTCAGCCACCGTAAACAAACTCCAGACGCATGTACCACCTTGTGTATTGGGCGTACGTGGGTCCTGGGGAATCAAACCTTGTTCCTTTGGCTTTGCAGGCAGATGCCTTAACCACTTAGCCATCTCTCCAGCCCTATTTTTGTTTTTTTCAAGGTAGGGTCTCACTAGCACAGTTTGGCTTGGTACTCACTCTGTAATCCCAGGCTGGCCACGAACTCACAGTAATCCACCTACCTCACCTCTCAAGTGCTGGGACTGAAGGCATATACCACCATGCTTGGCCTCAAAACGTTTTTAAAAACATGGCTATGTAATTGATCTGGAAATTTCTATCTTTCTGGGACACAAAGATGTCATTTGGAACCCAGTAGTATCATCTTGAACTGTAGACAGATACTTTTTTAAAAGTATGGGGCTGGAGGGATGGCTTAGAGGTTAAGGCGCTTGCCTGCAAAACCAAAGGATTCCCATTCAACTCTCCAGGACTCACGTAAGCCAGATGCAAAAGGGGGCACATGCATCTGGAGTTCATTTGCAGTGGCTGGAGGCCCTGGAGTGCCCATTCTCTCCCTCTCTCTCTCCTCTCTCTCTCTTTCTCTGTCTCTCTCTCACTCAAATAAGTAAATAAATAAATATATTTTTTTAAAAAGAATGTCACCATTTATTACCTGGATAGCTTATTTTATTCTGCTATGATATTTTAACATTCAAAGTTTATCACTACTGGATTAAGTATTTGAAAAATGAAAGGGGAAAAAAAAGAAAAATAAAAGGGGAAATAAAACTGTCCATGGTACAAGCAGCAGGCACAGGTCCAGAAGGCTATTCCACATGGATGTATGAGTGATCAGTGCTGTCCTAGAGTTAGAATCAAGTGGCAGAGGACTGTGTCCAGGAGAATTTGTAAGGCAAAAATGCAAATCTCAGCTGGGTGTGGTGGCACACACCTTTAATCCCAGCACTTGGGAGGCAGAGGTAGGAGAATCGCCATGAGTTCAATGCCACCTGATACTACATAGGGAATTCCAGGTCAAATAAAAAAAAACAAATCTCATCCCATTCTCGCACATACTCAAGGGCTAGTAAGTTTCTGTGATTTTCCACTCAAATGTAAAGCTCTCACTGCTTGTGAATTTTTCTGATTAGCTAAGACCCTTCATGGGAAAAGTGAACCCATGCATACCCAAACTGGCCTTCACTATGTAGTCTCAGGGTGGCCTAGCTCTCATGGTGATCCTCCTACCTCTGCCTCCCTAGTGCTGGGATTAAAGGCGTGCACCACCAAGGCCAGCTTATACTAACATTAAAAAAAAAAAATTATTTGAGAAAGAGAGAGAGGCAGATAGTGAATGGGTATGTCAGGGCCTCTAGCCACTGCAAATGAACTCCAGACACATATGCCACCTTGTGCATCCAGCTTTATGTGAGTACTGGAGAACTGAACCTGGATCCTTTGGCTTTGCCAGCAAGTGTCTTAACTAAGCCATCTATCCCCCAGTCCCCTCATTAACATTTTGACAGATATACTGTGGTAGTTTAATTTTCTGAGATGAAAAGTATATCCCTCAGACTGGAAGAAATTCTAAATTGAATTGCTTTATAAAATTTTCTTGATAATTTAAAGTGCTAAGAAACAAATTCTAGGTAGGAGCCATATCTTCTCTTATTTTATCACTTTCTCTCATGTGAGAGATGAAACTGCTTCTGGTTTGGGTGATGACTTAGGAAAACATTTCTTCCTCTGGAAAGGAATATCTATCTCAAAGCCCTTACCCACATCTACAAAAGGATACTTGTAATACCCTGAAGGGGGAGATGAGTTTTATATTTTCTATTTGCATTCTTCCCAATGAATTGTGAAAAATATATATAGCTTCTAGGACATTTTGAGGTTTACATTCCAAAATTTTTCATCATGTGAGCACCTGCATAGAATGTGATTGGAGAACTTACCTACTATTGAGCCATGTCACCAGCCCCACCATGACTTTTTTATACCACCACCCAGTGAACTCACTTTCTCAGGAACCAGAAATTTTCCATCATGATTTTTCTACTTCTCCCCGAGAATTTGATCCTTATAGTATACACGTTCATTTAAAAGTCTTTGACTAATGACCTTATGATCAAAAATACACATATATTGGAATTAGAAACATTTTCCTCTGGATTGATTAGCTACTATTATTAAGATCTAACTAGCTAAAATAGTATAAATCTTTCTTTTCTTTCAGTGCTAGGGCTGGAACCCAGGGCTTTATGCACTCCAGACCTGCTCGTACACTGAGCTACATCCTCAGTTAAGTTGCTTTTTTGTTTTGAGACATGATTTCATGCATTCCAGGCTGGCCTATACTTGTTATGTAGCTGAAGATGACTTTGAACTTCTAATCATCCTGTCTCCATGTCCAAACTGCTGGGATTACAGGCATGTACCACCACATTTAGTGTATGCTACACTGGACTTGTGGCTGGGCAAGCACTCTACCTACTGATCTACAACTCTAGCTATAATTCTTGAACAGAAATGCTACAATTTTATCAGAAGGGTAGCTCCTGTGTGAGATAAAATTTGAAATTTTCTGTGCATGTGCGGTCTAGAAATTTCTTAACCTTGAGACAACGTAGGGTATGTTCCATGGATATCTAGGGATCCCAGGGACATTATTGCTCAAAAATTAGCTTCCCACAAAGTAAAAACTATCTTCATACCAGTAATGTTACTTTTCCTTTTCATGCTCACTATCTCAGGAATGTATGAATGAGAATATTCCAGAGACTGATATCATGTGACATAGCACCATGAGTCAGTGGAACATGGGCTTGAATATTCCTGTGCTTAACATTTTTCCATTTTAACTTCTAATTTAGTACCATAGATGGATGTACCTCACATAAACAAAAGTTCCTTGGTTCTCAACAACTTTTAAGACTATAATGGGATCCTGACACCAAAGCATTTTGAGTGCTGAGGCCCTATAGGGACTTTAGACAGGGGAGGGGACAGACCCTTCTTCTGTCAAGGGAATGAGAGAACAGAGGCAGGTGGCAGGTGGCAAAGGAGACCTAGCATGGCACGTGGACTTGGGGCACTGGCCAAGTGTTGACTTTAGGAAAGCAGACACACACCGGTTGAGGATTAAGACACCGTCCTCTCTAAGCCACGGTGTGGGGTTTCATTTCACCAGTCTGAATGTCACAGGCCTCTAACAGCTTGGTTTTCAAGTTGTAATGTTCTTTGAACTTCCAGATCCGGATCTCTCAAAGTAGACGCCCACTTCTCGGGATCCCATGAAACTGGAAAACTTTGCTTTCATTTTGAAAATTTAGTTTTTGCTCTACCAGAGGACAGGGAGTTATATTTTAACTTATATTCGTTAGATATTATAGACATTTGCAGATTAAAACCTAGCTGTCAAACCAGGCGTGGTGGTGCATGCCTTTAACCAGCACCCAGGAGGCTGAGGTAGGAGGATAGCCTTGAGTTCAAGGCCACCCTGAGACTACACAGTGAATTCCTGGTCAGCCTGGGCTAAAGTGAAACACTACCTCAAACATAGAAACCCCTAGCCTTTGACTTCAATTAGTACCAATAATTGCTATGAACCACAAAATTACATTTCAAACTGATCATTAGAGAAAAAGCCAATTCCATGGCAAAACAGGCTTATTTCACTGAGATTGTGTCACTTAACACTGGGCAATATGGGTCCACTCTTCCCAGTCCTGTAAGGCTCATCAGTCCTGAAAGTGAAATGATTTTAGGTCAAGCAGGAAATTATTTTTCCTGTTTTTTTTTTTTTCTTCTTCAAAGTAGACACAGGCTAGGAAGACAATTTATTGCAGATGCCTAGCATAAGCCTCCTGCACCAACTCAGAACTGGTGGACACCAACTGGGACACCTTTCTCCATAGGATCAGTGGCTGATGCCCACGAGCCACATGGATGCCAGCACAGAGATGCAGAAATCCAGCCAAACTGAAGTCAGCTTTCTCCAAAACTGGACAGGATTTAAAGCTGGACAAGTATCCCCCTAGATGGCTCCCCCACCCATGCTGTGGATGGAAACCACAGCTAGGCAAGTGCTCGCCCACTGAGCCACACCCCCAACCCTCCTTAACTTTTTCAGTGAAGCCTTTTTGGTTTAGTGGCCCTAGCTTCCCACCTGGACAGTATTCACATGCCTACACTGACTATGCAGTAAGTGTGCAGAAGGAAAAGCTGGCTCCCTCTCCCTTGCCTCCTCCTTTCTGTGGGTGAACAAAAAGCACAAACTGGAATAGACCCACATGTTTTATAGCCCAAGCCCTGTGGATTTCTTGGGAGAAAAACAGCCCCCCCCCCCCAGGCCAAGCCTCCAGTCCAGAATGCCAGGGGAGGAGCTTCCACAACGGTATCTCAGCCAGTCCTCTGGCCCTGGGCCCTCTTACGGGATTACAGTGAGAAGTTCCCCTTCTAACCTGGCCCCAGGATGGCAGTTCACCTCCCTCTTGCTTGTCCATCTTCTGGTTTGGAAAACAGCTTGTATCACAGACCTGAAAGGTTGTTTTGTTTTTTGGGAGGCAGGGTTTCACTGTAGCACAGGCTGACCTGGAACTTACTCTGTTGCCCTAGGCTGGCCTTGAACTCTTAGTGATCCTACTTTAGCATCCTGAGCACTGAGATTAAAGACCTGTGACATGGGCTTTTATATATATATATTTTTAATTATTTATTTATTTATTTGAGAGCGACAGACACAGAGAGAAAGGCAGATAGAGGGAGAGAGAGAGAATGGGCGTGCCAGGGCCTCCAGCCACTGCAAACGAACTCCAGACGCATGTGCCCCCTTGTGCATCTGGCTAACGTGGGACCTGGGGAACCGAGCCTTGAACCGGGGTCCTTAGGCTTCACAGGCAAGTGCTTAACCACTAAGCCATCTCTCCAGCCCAACATGGGCTTTTAAAAAAAATGTATATTTTAGTTTGTTTGAGACAGAGAAAGAGGGAGGGAGGGAGAATGGGCATGCCAGGGCCTCTAGCTGCTGGAAACAAACTCCAGACACATGCACCACCTTGTGTATCTGGCTTACATGGGTCCTAGGGAATCGAATCTCGGTCCTTTAGCTTTGCAGACAAGGGCCTTAACTGCTAAACCATCTCTCCAGGCCAGGATTTTGTTTTTTTTTAATGCAGAATCTCACTTGCATCCAGGCTGGCTTCAAACTCACAGCATTCTTCCTACCTCGGCCTCCTGAGGGCAAGGACTAAAAGCTGTGTTCCACCACACCCAACTCTGAAAGATATTTTAAGGAACTTTTAGTAACAGGATGTTCCCTTGAGGGAAGACAATTGCAATTGCTGAGGAAGTGACTTCTAGGAGCACAATTGGCCAATTCTTTGAGTTCTGGATTAAGTACATACTGCAAATCAATTAAAACAATCCTGCTTTTTCTTTTTTCCTAGTGTCCATCTTTCTACTAAAGGAGGCAACAAAGAGACCATTGACTACTCACTACATGTCATGTATGTATGTGTATGTGTCCCCACCTTATTTATTAATAGTTTAATTATTTATTTATTAGAGATACAGAAAGAACGGGTACAACAGGGCCTTCTAGCCACTGCAAATGAACCTGTGTATCTGGCTTTATGTGGGTATGGGGGAATCAAACCTGGGTACATTGGCTTTGCCAGCAACTGCCTTAATCACTAAGCTATCTCTCCAGCCCCACTTTATTTATTGAGCTAGGTTCTGTCACTTGAACTCAGAGCTCACTGATCTGGCTAGTCTAGATAGCCATCCTGTCCCAGGAACCCCTATTTCAGCCTCCTAAGTGCTGGAATTATAAACAGGCCACCAAAACTTCCCAGCATTTACATGGGTGCTGGGACCTGAATGAAGGTTCTCACTGTCTCAGTGCTTTACCCACTGAGCTGCTGCCTCGGCCCAGTGTCAGATGTGTCAGGCCCAGGAGTTTCTTGGATTTTTAAAAAAATATTTTATTTTTTTATTTATTTGAGAGAGGGAAAGATGCAGGTAGATAGAGGGATAGAGAGAATGGGTGCATCAGGACTTCCAGCCACTTTAAACAAACTCCAGACACTTGTGCCACATTGTGCAACTGGCTTTAACATGGGTACTGGGAATCAAACGTTGGTCCTTTGGCTTTGTAGGCAAGCGCCTTAACTGCTAAGCCATCTCTCCAGCTCCCCCCTCCCCACACTCATGTTTAAATTTTTTCGAGGTAGGGTCTCACTCTAGCCCAGGCTGCCTGGAATTCACTATGTAGTCTCAGGGTTGCCTCAAACTCACAGTGATCCTCCTACCTCTGCCTCCCGAGTGCAAGTACTGGATTACAAGTGTGCACCACCATGCCCAGCTATATTCTGCTTTATACACAAGGTCTCAAGTAGCCTCGGCTGGCCTTGGACTTGCCATATACCTTGAGGATGACCTTGAACTCTTAATTCTTCTGCCTCTCCTTCCTGAGTGGTGGGATTACAGCTGTGCACCGTCAGGCCTGGCTTTATGCAGGGCTGCAGACTGAAGGAGCATGCTACGCAGGCACTCTGCTGACTGAATTACATCCTCAGGGGAGCTTGTTTGTTTGCTTGTTTGTTTCACAATGATGGGGAACAGACTGTGTGCCCAGCAAGCCTTTTACCTATAAACTAAACCCTCAGCCCTTAAAGTGCTTCTTTAAAAGGAAAAAGAAATTGTTTAGTTTGAAATAATTTCAGACTCACAACAAGTTGCAAAATAGCTTTGTGCTCCTGTGTACTTGCCTTCCCGCCATTTCTCTACTGACAAAGTCTGATAGGATCATAATATGACCCAAACCAGGTAAGTAACTTTGGTATGATACTACTTACTAAAACTCAAACCCCACTCAGATTTCACCATTTTTGTTTTCCTTCGGGGAGGAGAAGGAAAGTGTAATTATATGAAATTTTAGTCACAGGTACATTTGTGGCTACCAAATTGTCTCATCACTAAAAAATGTCTTCCTTGCACTACCTGTCATAGGAACATCTTATCCCCTAACAGAACCCCTCAGAAGAAATGACCTGTTCTCCACCACTGTAATTTTGTTACTGTGAGAAGGTGATCTCAATGGAACCAGACAGTATGCAACCTTTAAGAAGATTGGCTTGGTTCACTCAAAATAATGGCCTTTAGACACAGTGTTTTTCCTTCTGCCTCTTTAAAAAGATAGCTTTTTCATGACAAGATGGTGGCGGTGGGGATGGTAACTAGACAAAACGTGCTGGATGTAGTGATAAGCACCTATGATCCCAGATCTCCTGTATAACTGAGGCCAGGCAGGATCCACAGTGAGACCCTGTGTGAAACAAAAGGATGGGGGAGGAGAGCCTCAGGCCTTCTTGTTCATAACTATGCTACTCAAAACCACCAGAGCCATTTAAGCCATTTCCCTACATGGCATTCTCCTAGAACGGACCAGAAGATTTGTTTCATTCTTCTTCTTTTCTTGAGAAAGGCTCATATATGTTTCAGGCAAAATATTTCATTGCCTTTTTTTTTTTTTTAAATAGAATGTGAGTCTTTATTTATTTTTTTTTAATTTATTTATTTGAGAGCAACAGACACAGGGAGAAAGACAGATAGAGGGAGAGAGAGAGAATGGGCGCGCCAGGGCTTCCAGCCTCTGCAAACAAACTCCAGACGCGTGCGCCCCCTTGTGCATCTGGCTAATGTGGGACCTGGGGAACCGAGCCTCGAACCGGGGTCCTTAGGCTTCACAGGCAAGCACTTAACCGCTAAGCCATCTCTCCAGCCCCCCCCCTTTTTTGTTTTTGAGGCAAGGCCAACACACTGGAAAGAGCTTTAATACAAAAATAACTACAAATCTACTACTTCATTATCACTATGTTCCTTTGTGCTGGTGAAAGTGCCTCTGACCCAGGGACTGTTAGAAATCTATCCATATGCTCACTAGGTCACTCATTCATTCCATAGCTCTAATGTACCAGGCACTGTGTTAGGCAATGGAGCTAGTAATTCACACATAATAATCACATGGAGTCACAACCCCTCTGGGAGACCTGGCAACTAGATGGCTGTGGTGTGATGTGGGTGGGGTATAGGAGTTGCGGGAAAGTGCTGAAAGCACACAGACAAGGGTGAAGAACCAGGCAAGAGCTCGAGAAAAGCAGTGAGCTGAGTGCCCCAAGATGAGCAGGGTTACCAGAAAGGCACGCAGGCAGCTGGAAGGAGCAGCCCATGAAAAGCCAGGCAGGAGGGCACAGGGTAGTCACAGACCTGTCAAAAGCTCCCGAGGGCCATGAGCAGAGAGATGCCTCCACAGCTGAGCCAGGAGGAGAGGCGAAACAAGAGTCCCACAGGATCCGGGAAATCGGATTAAATGGCAAATTTCAACCTGCATGTGCTGAGAGTCCTGCCTGGAGTGAGAAACTCGGTGCTTCAGGGGAAGCCCACTGCTGTAGAAGTAGAGAACGGTCCACTGAGTAGGTGGCAGGTAGAGGCTAGGGAACCAGGACAAGAAATCCACAGCCATATATAAGGCGAGACAATAATAATCTTGGCACGGAACCAGGAAAGTCTGAATTAAGGGGAATGAGTGGAAAAGCACAGTTGAGAAAATGTGCTGAACTGATGTTTGACAACAAAGAGCAGATCTTGATGACTGGCTGTGGGACAGGGCAGAGAGAAAAATCTGGGTAGGTCTCAGGGTTCTGGCAAGAATATATGATTACTTCAAAGGCCTTCACTTCACTGCTGGGCACCAGCTCTGCCATCTCTTCTGTCAAATATGTACTTAAATACTCCTGGGTTCCAAGATGCCTAAGCAGAAGTCTCTGGTGCCTACCTTCTCCACAAGCACGAATCAAAGTAACAGGTGGAGAGCTGCATTTTGAGGCAATTGTAAGTGTATTAAGTTAATTGAAATATAAATTTAACATGCTATTTCGATGTCAATGTGAAATCTGGGAAAAATAAAAAGTGAGCTGAGAGTAAAGCTTGCTGATAAAGAATGAGCTTAACTTGAAGAGGATCCTCAATTTAATACCCAGGACCAAAAATAATGCAAAATAAATTAAACTCTGCCCCATACTCACACCAAAAAAGAGAAAGGAAAATGAGGACGAAGAGGAAGGAGAAAGGAGAAGAAAAAATACTTTGTAGGGCTAGAGAGATGGCTTAGCTATGAAGGCACTTGCCTGCAAAACCAAATGACCCAGGTCTGATTTCCAAGGACTCATGTAAACAAGATGCCCAAGGTGGCGCATGTGTCTCGAGTTCATTGACAGTGGCTAAAGGCTCTGACACGCCCATGCTCTATCTGCCTCTTTCTCTTTCTCTCTTAAATAAACAAATAAACAAAATAATTATTTTTTAAAAAATGAAAAAATACTGTTTGTAAGAAAACTAAAGTCAACAACCCATTCTTCAAATCTTTCACAATTAGGCAAACTGTTTGGGCAACATACTGGGTAGTCATTTAGAAACTGTATATAGAATGTCAACTCAGCAGTTGAGATAGGAGTTCCTCATCTGTAGACATATCTGTCTCCCCTCTGGAAATTCTAGAAAAGCTGGTGAAGCCAATGTGGTATCCATGAAATATTCATGAGAATTTCCACTGTTACTTGCTTTCTGGTCCTGATGGAAGGTTAATTCATCAGATACCCACACATTTGAAGGCACTCTCCTATTGGTCATGTCTAGACCCTGGATATACCCTGGAGAGCTTCAGTTTCTGCCATCATAAGGCCCCTGAAATCACTGGAAGTTGGAGGGGTAAGTCAGGTAGAGTACTCCTTATCTGTGGAGAATACGCTACCACATCACCAGTGGATGCCTCAATTCACAGAACCCCATACCTACCGGATTCTCCTATATACTTTTACACCTATGGAAAAGTTTAATTTATAAGTTGGTTACAGCAAAAGGTTAAGAATAATAACTAATGATAAAAGAGATTAGTCCTAATAATATACTAAAATTAAAGTTACACAAATGGGCATTTTCCTTCTTTTATTTTGGAACTTTCTTCCATTTAGGATTTTGGACCTTAGTTAACAGAAACCACAGGGCTGGAATGATGGTTCAGTGGTTAAGGCACTTGCCTACAAAGCCCAATGGCCTGGGTTCAAAACCCCAGGATCCACGTAAAGCCAGATACACAAATATTCCTTGAAGTTTTACATGTTTAAGATAAACCACATACAACCTTTTGTTTTTAATATTTATGGATTCACAGAAAGTTGCAAAGAAACATCAAGGACATTCCACTTATCTTTTATCCTACCATCCCCAGTGTTAATGGTCGCACATTAGCAAGACTAGGAAGCTGACAATGGTGTGTCCACACACGTACTGGGATATTACAGTCAAATGTGGTCTGTGCATGTTTGCAGCTGCGCCCAAGCTTAGCTTCATGTGCCACTGCTTTAGTGTTGTTACTGTTTCAGTGTTTTGGCTTGTCAAGGTAGGGTCTTGCTCTAGCCCTAGCTGTCCTAGAATTCGCTTTGTAGTCTCAGGCTGGCAATCCTACTTCTGCCTCCCAAGAGCTGACATTAAAGATCTGTGCCACCACACCTGGCTTAATAAAGGTTATACTTATTTATTTATTTGACAGAGAAAGAGGGGTGGGGAGAGAGAGAAAGAGAGAATGGACATGCCAGGGCCTCCAGCCACTATAGACGAACTCCAGATGCATGTGTCTCCTTGTGCATCTGGCTTATGTGGGTCCTGAGGGATCAAACGTGGGTCTTTTGGCTTTGCAGGCAAGGCCTTAACCACTAAGCCATTCCTCCAGCCCTGAAGGTTATTTTTAAAAGCATCATATTGGGCTGTTAGCCACTGTAGCTTGTATTTTATTTCCATCTTCTCCAGTAAAGAAAAAAATCTTCAAAGTAAGGACAGTAAAACTTGTAAAGAACTTAAAATACAAAACAGGCCTGGAGGGATGGCTCAGCAGTTAGGGCACTTGCCTACAAAGCCACAGGACCTAGGTTCAATTCCCCAGAACCCAAGTAAGCCAGCTGCACAAGGTAGTGCACGTGTCTGGAGTTTGTCTGCAGCGGCTGAAGGCCCTAGCATGTCCATTCCCTCTCACTTTATCTGTCTGTCTCTCTCTCTCACACAAAAATAAATAAATAAAACAAAATATTATAAAAAGTATTTTAAAAATAAAATACAAAACAGGTGACAGTTACAAAGTATAACTTAGAAATAAATCAGATCTCCAATTCAAGGCAAAGTACAGCCTTTGGTATTGAGAGAATTTGCAGATATCATCACAAAAACACCCTTGCCATTTCTAAGAAAATATGCACAAGCAGCATAGATCTATATGAAGCGATAAGGATGGGTTTTGTCTCTATTTTATGTAATCTGTTTTCTTCACACTAATGAAGAAAATTGAGAAATGAAATCAAATATGCTACCTATTGGTATGTAAGTAGTAATTAGTATGCATTGATTGTCCTATTTATGAAAGTATAAGTTGGTGTGGCCACTTTGTAAAGCAATATGGAGACTCCTCTCAAAACTAAAAATAGAATAACTGTATGGTCCAGCAACCCCTTTTGTGGGTATATATCCAAAGGAAGTGAAATCTATATTTTTTCTTTCTTATTTTTGTGTGTTTGTGTATCCATGTTCATGTGTGAGTTAAGGAACATTGTTCAATTTTCAATGGGAAGGAAGCTGCCGTTTGCAACAGCATGGATAAACTTGGAGGACATTAGGCTGGCTAGACCACACACATAAAGACAAATAATGCACTATCTCACTTATGTATGGAACTTTTAAAAAACTGAAATTATAAAAACAGAGAAGAGGGGCTAGAGAGATTTCTCAATGGTTAGGGTACTAGCGTGCAAACCCTAAGGACTGAGGTTCAAGTCCCTAGAATCCACATAAAACCAAATGCACAAAGTGGCTTATGCATCTGGAGTTTGTTTGCAAGGGCCAGAGGCCCTGGCACTCCCATCCTCTCTCTCTCTCTCCCTCTATCAGTCCCTTTCCCTCACTTTCTCTCAAATAAATAAATAAATAAAATATTTTTAATAAAAAGATTAGAATGGTGATTACGAGGAGTGAGGGAGATTGACGAGATGTTAGTTAAAAGTACTAAGTTCCAGTTATGTACGGTGAATAAATTTTAGAGACCAATGTGCAATATGAGAAGTGCAGTTAGCACTCTTGTAATATATAGTTAAGACGTGCTATGCAAGTAGATTGGATGGTAACTGTGAGAAAATAGATAACAGTTATATTAACTAGCTTGGCTATTGGAATGAGTTCATTGTATGTAATAGCAGAACATTATACTATATACTTTAAATTATATAATATTTTAAGAAAATCTAATAATATAGGGAGATAAAATATATTCAGATTAGTCACAGTATTGTTGAGCTGTCATTTTTCCCTAAGTTGTTCTATAAATCCTGCACTATTACAAAAAAGAAATCCCAGTAGATTTTTAAATGTATTTGTTTTATATTTTATTCTTTCAAAGTGGGGTCTCACTCTAACTCAGGCTGACCTGGCACTTTGTACTCTCAGACTGGCCTCAAACTCATGGCAATCCTACCTCTTCCTCCCAAAGCTGGGATTAAAAGCGTGCACCATTACACCTGGCCTAGATTTTTTTAAATTATTTATTTGCAAGCAGAGAGACGTAGAAGAGAGAGAGAATGGGCATGCTAGGCTGCCAGCCACTGCAAAGGAACTCCAGGCATATGAACTACTTTGTGCATCTGGTTTTATGTGGGCACTGGGGGAGTAAACCAGGGCTGTTAGGCTTTATAGACAAATACCTTAACTGCTGAGCCATTTCTCCAGCCCCTATATATTTCTTTCAGTATTTTATTTTTTTATTTATTTACTACAGAGAGAGAGAATGGGTGTACCAGGCCCCTAGCCACTGCAAGCAAACTCCAGACTCATGTACCACCATGTGCATCTGGCTTACATGGGTTCTGGGGAACCAAATCTGGATCCTTAGGCTTCAGAGGCAAACACCTTAACTACTAAGCCATATCTACAATCCTTTTTAAAAAAATATTTTATTTATTTATTTGGGAGAGAGAGAGAATGGGTGTGCCAGGGCCTCTAACCAATGCAAATGAACTCCAAATGTGTGTGCCACCTTGGGCCTCTGGCTGTATGTGGGTTCTGGGGAACCGAACCTAGGTCCTTTGGCTTTGCCAGCAAGTGCCTTAACTGCTAAGCCATCTCTTCAGCTCTTGGGTAGTTTCTTTAGCAGTGAGACGCATACCTACCTCTAACCCACCAATTCCTTTTGTGAGTACTTGTTTAGAACAAGTAAAAACATGTTATCACCCAAAAGATTTACACACAAATATCCGTAGCTACTTTACTCATAACAGCCAATAGCCACATGCATCCCATATTTTCATTGAACAAATGGCTAAACAAAAGCAGCCCATTCACATAATAGAGGAATATATATAATAAAAAAACACAAAACATGATACAAAAACAAATAAAACTATCATGTTGCACAAGCAAAGGCCACTACAGAAAACTATATACTTTATATTCTATTTGTCTAGTGTTCAAGAGCAGGACAAACCTCAAGAAGTTGTACACTTATGCTCTATATATTTAATGTATGGAAATTTACCTCAAGGAAATACTTTTTTTTTTTTAACATTGGGTCTTACTTCATAGCTCAACCTGGTCTTGAACTTGGGATCCTCCTATCTCAGCCTCCCAAAGGCTAGAATTTAAGATGTATGTCTCCACAACCTGCCTTTCAAATTTAGTCTTGCTAAATGTGGTAGCACATGTCTGTAATCTTAGCACCTAGGAGGTAGAGGCAGAAGGATTCCAAATGCAAGGCCAGTCTTGGCTACACAGTAAGCTCAAAGGCAGCCTGGGTAACAAGACCCTGTTTCACAAACTAAAGAAATAACAAATAAACTTTCCTTAGAGAAAAGATGACTGTTAGTTAGAGCAATCATCCTGCAGGAAACATGGAGAATATAATTTTAAATTGATTTTGAAGGTTGGGGAGATGGCTCAGAGGTTAAAGGCATTTGCTTGAAGCCCGCTGGCCTGGGCCCAATTTCCCAGCATCCACAGAGAGCTGACTGTAAAGCTGCACATGCATCTGAAGCCCCAGTGCGCCTATTACAACATAAGGTAGAGCCAAAAAGGTCTAAAGCTAACAAGCCAGCTAGTCTGACATTCCTGTGAAGTCTGGCAGTTTGTTTGCAGCAGCAAGAGGCCCTGTCTCAAAGAAAGTGTAACACAGACACCTCACGTTTCCCTCTGACCTCCACACACATGCTGCGGCACGTGTGCCTACCGACACACACACACACAGACACACAAATAATATTTTTAATATTTTATTTTTATTTATTTGTTTGAGAGAGAGAAAGAGGCAGAAAGAGAGAATGGGTGCACCAGGGCCTCCAGCCACTGCAAACAAACTCCAGATGCATGAGCCACCTTGTGCATCTGGCTTTATGTGGATCGTGAGGAACTGAATCGAGGTCCCTTGGTTTTGCAGGCAAGTACCTTAACCACTAAGCAATCTCTCCAGCCCCATAAATAAATTTTGAACACAGAAATTCATGAGCTATCAATTCCTTGGAGAAATTCAAAGAATACTCATACGAAGGTTTAACAAAACAATTTTCTGTCATTCTCCCACAGGCAGACGTTACAAGAGGATCCGGAGACCATGCTTAGGGGCTAGCATTCACTTGTTCATTTGTCTCCCACACACATGTTCACTGAGCACAGCTCGCAGTCAGGCCTGCTGAGGCACTGGCATGCAGTGGTAAGTGGGGTCCCCAGTGAGCACACACTCTCTAAGAAGCCAGGCAAGGAAATCATGGAAGAAAACATGATGATAGACTCTGACAAGTGTAACGAAACACGCATACAAGATGAGACTGGGAGTCAATAAAGGGGTGAGGGAATCCAAAACTAGCAGTGACCAGGGTAATAAGGAAAGGCCTCTCTCCAGAAGTGATCTAAGAGTTGTGTGATAGGACAAAGGTCAGATAAAAGAACACTGTGGGCAACAGAAGCAATGGTGCAAAGGTCCCGGGCAGGGAGAAGTGCGATGGGCCTGAAGAAATGGAAGATTCACTGTGAAAGGAGCACGGCGGAGAGGGTGCTGGGGAGAGAGCTGGGCAGGAATCAGAGCGCACGGAGACTGTGGAGGCAAGGAGGGATTCCAGGTGAGTCTGTAACAAAGAGAAGCCGCTGGAGGAGTTGCAGCAGATAGGTGAGGTGCTCTGCTGCTGGGGTGACTGGAGAGATGTGGGGACAAGGAGACAAAGCAGAGACCAGTTAGGAAGCCACTGCAGTGGAGCTGGCAAAGACTGGTGGTGGTGTGCCAGAGCACCAGCAGTGGGAAGGAGAGAGGAGGAGAAAAGGCAGACTTCGCCACACTGGAGAAGCAGGACTCGAAGAACTGCTGATGCCTTGCGCATGAAAAATGAGGAAGGGAAGGATGGCCAAATGGTGATATTTGCTAATAAGCAGGGGAATTCTGAGGCAGCATAAATTTAGGGGGAAATCAAAAGTTGCATTTTAAGATGCCTGTGTACTCAACAAGTGGAAATGTCACGGAGGCGGCTGGGCACAGAAGCCTAAAGCTTGGGAGAGAGGGCAGGGCCAGAGATGCAGATTTCCAGGTCATCATCACATGGGTGACACTGAAGCCGGCCAAGAAACTGGGCCAGGTGGGCGGAGAGCAGAATGAGAAGCAGTCCAGGACTGAGCTGAGCACTGGACATTCACAACTGCCCCAGCGACACAGGAGGAGCAATGAAGAGGGAAGCAAGCCAGGATCCTGTTTTTGAAAGTCTGTCTTCTCAGGCCTAGAATTGCCATAGGCACACAGCAGACCCTCTTAAAGCATTTTCTGAATGCATGAAGGAGACAGGGAGCAGGGCGACCTAGCCAGATGTTCCTCAGAGAGGCCATCAGAGGAGTGACAGAGGAGCCCTCTGGCCTTACTGGCACCGGAAGTGTCAGTGGCACTACTGACAAGAGCTTGTCCAAGTCCAGGAACAAAGCCAAAGCACTCTGGTTTGTATGGAAATCAAGATGGCTATGGAATGTCAACTCACCAACAATCCCACCATGACACACACACTTCCTGCCACAGTGCCCCATGACCACTCCATTTTTTGGCTTCTAACCACACTGAGGACTTTTCCATAAGTATAAGCTCTGCCAGGCAGGCAAAGCCATGCTTCAAGGCTCTGGCCACCAGGGGGCTGGGATTCTGACCAACTCAGCCATCCACACCATTGAGGGCACTCACCCACCTCTAAACCCTGGCCAGGGATTCTTACACTTGTGAGTCCCACCTGATTTCCCATCCACCTGTTCCCCTGTATCAGCTGCACATCTGTGTTTTCATCCTCAGTCCACTGCCCTCTGATGACACGTGGCCAAGGTCTACCAATGTTATGATCCCTCCACTGATAGAGAAAAATGAATGAATTAAAGATGAATGAACACCATGCTTAGACTTACCAGGTACAGTTAGAACAGATGGGGACTTTTCTGGCTTTTCATTTACACGGCTGCTATTCTGAATCCAGAAAATGTAGACAGGCTCAGGTGGACCCACGGCCTGGCAAGTGAGGTTGAAGGCTGTGTTTCTGGTGACATTCATGCTCTCCGGCTGCTTGGTGAAGTGAGGAAGTCCTGCAGAAAAAGGGTGGGAACAAAGCATGTTCTCAGGAGCCTGGGTATGTGACACCAGGAGGTTACTCCATCTCAAGTAATGAAATGGCCAGTGGCTGCCTCCTTGGTGTGAGGAAAGATCATAGAGAATCATTCCTCCTGGTTCATCTCAAGCCTGCTTTCTAGTACACTTTCCCATAAGGGCTGTCAATAGTGATTCAGAACTGTTTTGGCCAAAAGGGAGACTCTAGGCACTCTGGAGTTAGGTATTACTTAAATGCCTGAGACTGGTTGGCAGGTTTTCAGTATTTCTCACCAAAGCAAACACAGAATAAACACAAAACTACATCATAAGTCTGCTCCAGTCTATGGTGTGTGTGACTTTCAGATGGGTGATGATGGGTTTTGAAATCTGTACCTCTGGGGCTGTGAGTATGGCTCAGTGGTAGAACATGTGGTCAGCATGTGCAAAACCCTGAGTTCAAGGCTAAGCATTCACACAGACCCAATTCCAAACACTTGTGTAAGGCTGGATAGGTTATGAAGCACATTCCCTTGAAAACAAAAGTCAGTTTCACAGTTATAAATAATCCTTAGCTCTACTGCAATTCCCAAACCAGGCCTATAAGGGAGCTTGTAAGGGAATTCCTCCGAAAGCCAGTCAGTACTTATTTGGAGCATGTTCCCAAAATCTTAATAGGTCAAGTTGCCTGTCCTCAGGCGTTTGAATTGTGGGTGGTATTTTTCTTCCCCTTCTGGGAAGAGGTAAATTAGGATGTCATAAATCTGGTTCCAACAGGAATACTGTGGAAAATAAGTAAAAATGGATTTTTGTGTGTGTACATTTTCAAAACTCTACATAGACTTCCCATGTCCCTTCCTGGGTATTTTTTTTTGGGGGGGGGGAGAGGGGATCCCTGACAAGTAAAATGTCCTCTAAATACCTTTTTCTAGATCAGTACTACATGCAAGAGACACCTTCACACTGGCTACTAGCTATTCGGCCTGGGATGGACCCAAAGCAAAAACCCACATGGGACTATTCTGAGAGGCCTCCATTCCTGTCTTCCTTCTGCACTCTCTCACTCACTCCTTCCCCTGCCCTCTCCCTCTCTCAAGCCTCCTGTAGCACTAATGGGCATCAAGTTCAGGTTCAGATAAAAATGGGCAACAAAAGAGACTGATAGTGGGAGTGCAGTTACACAGGGTACAGAAGATAAAAAAGGGAAAGTGATGAGGTGGGAAAGCCGACAGGGGCACCAGGAAAGCAGATGCAGACCCCAGCGGGGGAGTTGAGAGCAGAACTTAGATCAGTAATCAAGGCACAGGCACGGCCTTTCTTTTCTTTTCTCTCTTTTTTTTCAAGGTAGGGTTTCACTCTAGCCCAGGCTGACCTGGAATTCATTATGTAGTCTCAGGGTGGCCTCGAACTCACACCAATCCTCCTACCTCTGCCTCCCAAGTGCTGGGATTAAAGGCATGCGGCTACCACACCCGGCTTAGGCACAGCCTTTCGTGATAGGCCCTGTCACTGCACAGCCAGGTACGCAGCTCACTTGGCCTGTTCACCTGGACACCTAGCTCACAATTCCCACTGGCATTCAAGTTCAAGGGCAGAGACTGACTGACGTGAGAATGTGGCTTCAGTCCCCATCCCATGAACTCACGTGTGATGTCATGAGATATATGGTGGAATTTCCTCTGAATTATATACCTGGGGAAACTTGTGAGACCCTAAGTGGGCAAAGCAGTCCCAGGCTGAGCTGGCAGCCCCCTTTAGGAAAAGCACCAACTTCTGTGTGTGTGCCAAGACACATGCAAGACAGGAAAAGATGCTGAATAGTAACAAATGGCCCATTGACAAGAGAGTGAGATCTGGTGCCAACACCGAGGACTAGCCCATCCAATATTTCTGCCTCCTAAAAGGAGGTCTTCAACTGGTGTTTTGGTTTTTGTTGTTGTTTTGGTTGGTTTTGGTTTGGGGTTTTTTTTTGGTTTTGTTTTTGTTTTCGTTTTTTATTTTTCAAGATAGCGTCTCACTCTAGCCAGGGTGACTTGTAATTCAGAATTCACTATGTAGTCTCAGCTGGCCTAGAACTCATGGTGATTTTCCTACCTCTATCTCCCAAATGCTGGGATTAAAAGCATGCACCACCATACCCGGCTGACTTCAACATTTTAGAAATGACAAATACAGTTAGGTTTGGTGGCACATGCCTTTAATCCCATAACTTGGGAGGCAGAGATAATAGGATCACTGTGAGTTTAAGGCCAGTCTGAGATAACACAGTGAATTCCAGGTCAGCCTGGGCTAGAGTGAGACCCTACAACAACAACAAAGACACGGCTGGAGAGATGGCTTAGCAGTTAAGGCACTTGCCAGCAAAGCCTAAGGACTCATGTTCAACTCTCCAGGTTCCACATACGTCAGATGCACATGGTGATGCAAACACGCAAGGTCATGCATGTGCACAAGGTGGTGCATGTATCTGGAGTTTGATTACTGTGGCTGCAGGCCCTGGTGTACCAATTCTCTCTTTCTCTTTCTTGCTCTTGATCTCTCATATATAAAAGAGGACAGTCTATTGGGTTTGCCTAAATTTTTTTTTTAAATGGCAAATAACTTATGGCCAAGGAAGTCCATCGTCTCTTTTAATCTCACCTTTCACACTAGTATGGCACTCAAGCTTTATGTATTGGATCAACTGCATCATTAAGGTTTAAAAAGAGAGTTGGGGGGAGGGGCGGGCATGGTGGTGCATACCTTTAATCCCAGCACTTGGGAGGCAGAGGTAGGAGGATCGCCATGAGTTCAAGGCCACCCTGAGACTACTTAGTGAATTCCACGTCAGCCTGACCAGAGTGAGCCCCCCCAAAAAGAGGGCTGGGCATGGTGGTGCACGCCTTTCATCCTAGCACTTGAGAAGCAGAAGGAGGAGAATCGTCCTGAATTCGATGCCAGCCTGAGACTACATAGTGAATTCCAGTTCAACCTGGGCTACAGTGAGACCCTACTTTGACAAACCAAAAGAAGGAAGTTTAAAAAGAAGGGCTAGACAGATGGCTTAGCAGTTAAGGTGCTTGCCCGTGAAGCCTAAGGACCCAGGTTTGATTCCCCAGGTCCCACATAAGCCAGATGCACATGGTGGCAAATGAGTCTGGAGTTCATTTGCAGTAGCATGCCCATTCTCTCCTGTGCTCACTCACACACTCTCTTTCCCCCTTCCTTCCTCCTTCTGTCCCTCCCCTCTCTGTCTTAAATAGATTTTTTTTTAAGTTGAAAAAGAGGAATATCTTATGATATTTCAATGCTGAAAGGTTATATACAGAGGTGCAAGTGGATGGACCACCCCTAAGTGTCACACAGGGAACAATAATCTAGGCTCTAAAACAAACAGCTCTTAGGCAACAGGCCACTCTGGCTTTGGACTTACCTTGAACTTCCAAGTAGATGGGGTCAGACACAATCTCTTCACTGTTCACTTTCATCTTACAGATATATGACCCATTATCCGAGCGCTGCACACTGGCGATGCTTCAAGGAAAAGCACAGAAGAGATGTACAGTGACTAACCTTTGCATCCCTATTACAGGACCAGAAAATTCTTCCACTTCTCTTATACACTAGGATGCTTTGTTAACGTCATGTGCCAACTTGGCTGAGCCACAGCATCCAGTTGTCCAGATGTTGCTATCAGGTACTTCTCAGACATGACTGGCATTTAAGTTGTCACCTTTTGAGAAAAGCAGATTACCCTTCCCAAAGTGGGTGGGCTTTAGCTAGTCAGCTGAAGGCCTGATAAGACTGAGGCCCCCTGAGGAAGAGGGGCTTCTGCCTCCAAACGGCCTCAACACTCAAGACTACAGTGTCACCTTTTCCACAGGTCTCCAACCCACACCTTACTGAGTTCAGATTTTCCAGTGGCCACTACAGTGTGAATTTTGTAATATAACCTCTTCCATTATAAACATATATCTCCCATTGGTTCCATTTCTGTTGGGAATTCCAACTAACACACACACTATCTGTCACCTATCTTGATTTCCATGGCAGATTCTACCACCAGGGCTTTGGTAGAGACATTTTGGAAATTTGTGAAATTGTTTTTGTCAGTCACAATGACTAAGGGATTACCATTGATTATACAGTATATTAGGTGTATCCAACCTTTGTGCATTGTAAAATGCTATAATCATCTACAAAGTTTAAAATTAAGAATGGTGCAATTGAGTTATAAAAGAAAAAGAAATCTCAACGTTTTAAGTAGGTTTATGATTTTATGTCAGGCCACATTCATAGTTATCTCATCCAGAAAATGGCTACTTGTGGCACAGGATCTGAACACTGGACATGCCTAGAAAGACAAACTAGGGCTGGAGAAATGGCTTAGTGGTTAAGGCACTAGCCTGCAAAACTGAATGACCCAAGTTCAATTCCCCAGGACCCACAGAAGCCAGCTGCACAAGGTGATGCATGCATCTGGAATTCATTCACAGAAGCTGGAGGCCCTGTCAAACCCATTCTCTCTCAGCTGAGTCAGTGGCTTTAGGGTCAATGAAAGACCTTGTCTCAAAAACAAGGTGAAGAACAATTTTGGAAGATAGCTGATATCAACTTCTGGCCTGAACACACATGCACATACAATGTGCACACAAATGTGTATGTACATGTGTACCCACAAAAATATGAACAAGCATATGCACATTAAATAATAATGATAATAATAAGAATAAAGACAGCCTGGGCTACCACCACCTGCTTTCCACATTTCCAAATGTGTTTATAAATATCAGTGATACAATATACATGAAGGCTGCACCTATTTGGGCATGTGAAGGACAGAGAGGAGGGATCTTCAAATATTATCAGACAGATGCTCTGCTTTGCGAGGGAGGATGGCATCATGGGTCCAAAAGCACTGTTCATTGGACCTAGCAAAGAAGACCATGACTAGGGCAAAGAAGGGAAGGAAAGGGGAGGAGGCCTACTTTTCTTCTTACAAAACATCCAACCTTCAACTTGCAAAGCGATGACACCTCAGGTCTCAGAGTTCAGGAAGCTGTGAAAGGCGGTGTGGCTCCATCCTGGCCTATGACACAAGGAACAGACTGCATACTTGGACTGCAGAAATTAGAATACGCAGAATGAGCTGGAGTACCCTAAGCCAATGAGCCAGGAAAATCCAGTCCAGAAATAGAAAAGGAGCAGGCAGGACTCTGACCACAACCCAAACTTCACCCTCAGGAGGTGTTAGTAACCCATTCCTGGACAGAGCATGCATCTGATCCACTTCACCTGTTACAGTAAGATTTCCATAAGTAGTTCTACGGTTTCTTAGACATCCCTGTCAAGATCCCCCCTTGGGAAGGCAGGGTGTGGAGAGGGGCCAAAGATAAGAGGAGTGGCTGTTCCCAGGCCTCCTTCTTTCCCTGCTGAATCAGGAGGCAGGGTCCCTGTAGAGGCTCCAGGGCAAAGGTTCTGAGTTCAAAACAATAAACTGGGGCTACTCCAGGATTGAAAGCAGTTCCGGAAAGAACATGAAAAGAAGGAGAATTCAAGAAAATGCCCAGAACTGAGATCCCCAGGGTGGGCAGCACAGTGGGAAAGAAAAGACCCACTAAGAGTCTTCACTAGGAAACACTCCACCTCTGAGATGAAGTGAAGATTATAAAGGCTTCCAGAGGGAAGGAGTGCAGGCTACCTGTGGTGAACTAGGTCCTTAGCTCACTTGGCAAGAACAGCTCTGGGAATTCTGAGACTTCAAAGGAAATAAATCAATGAGTTTAAAATTACAACAGGAAATTCCTTTCCTTTTTCAATTCTGTATCCACCAAACTACCTCAAGGTCAGGGCGAGGAAAAAGGGCCTTTTCAGGTCTGTGAGACCCAGGAAGAGAAAACGCTCCATGCTCAAAAGAGGGAAATGGGGGATGAGGGCTCCAAGAAACAGACACACAGGACCCCAGGAAGGATAGAGTAGGTGTATTCAGAATGACAGAGAAGGAGGAAAGTGGCACGTGGCTGGGCCTGGACACCCGGACCAGGACATGGAGAGCAACATGAAGCAGGAGGAAGATGGGAGCCAGGAAAGGAATCTGCGTGGGGGAGGGAGGAGCAGTCTTGAAAGGCAGATAGTATTTCCCTCTCGAGTTTAAGGAAGAAACTTTGAAAACTAAACAAGCTACAAGGAAGCAGATTCAGGGAAATCAGAAAGCAAAACGGAAAGGAAATACAGTTACAGTATTACATATGATTCAGATGACAACAGAATTTCTAGTCACAAAAAAGAAAGTGAATGTTGGGTACTGATTTTTACCACAACTATTAGTAACACTTTATTAACTATAGCACAGCATCTTGGGGATGAGCACACACACATAAACATGCAGAGGGTTGTGTGTATACTGAGTATCTCTGAAAAGATAGTTAAGAGATGGGCAACCTCAGCTTCCTATGAGGAGGGAGATGAGGGCAGGGGCGGGGGAAGGTATTTTTTAAACAGTTGGAATGCTTTACCATAGGTATGCTATGCTTTTAAAAAACAGCAAAGGGGGCTGGAGAGATGGCTCAGCAGCCAAGGCACTTGCCTGCAAAGCCAAAGGACCCAGGTTCAGTTTGCCAGTACCCATGGAAAGCCAGATGTACAAGGTGGCACATGCACCTGGAGTTCATTTGCAGGGGCTAGAGGTTGTGGCACACCCATTCTCTATATATCTATCCCCCCCCCCACTCAAATAAATAAATAAATAATAACAGGGGCCTGAGGATGTAGTTCAGTGGTAGAAAATTTGTACAGCATGGCATTAGAACTCAGGCTCAATTTCCAGTATTGCCTCCCACCTACCTCATGGTTCCAAAATCTCACTGGTTTGGTGAAATACAAACATCTGGACCAAGGAGGCTGAATGAAATGGCAGACTCAGCCAGTGTCTAGACAGGAACCACCTGCCAGGCTGTGGTGCTGGCACTGCAGAAGCCCATCCCCAGAGCAGAGTCAGCTGGGTGAGGCCCGGGACATTCTGTAAGCACGCAGCCAAGCACCTCCATCCCTCAGCAGACTGCCACTGGGCTGGCCTGCAGGACAGTGGTTCCTAAGTATCAGCTACGCTTTCAAATCTTCATTTAAAAATGCAAAGAAGTAATGCTACTGTGTGAATCTATGTGTACATGAGGCACGAGGTTCTTATAGGCAAACTCACAGAGACAAAAGGTGAGATACCAGTTATCAGAGTTTCCATTTGGAAAGATAAAAAAGTTTCATGAATGTTCTTAATACCATTAATATACTCAAAAGGACTAAGATGGTGACTTATTTTCCATACAGTTTACCACACTACAAAATAAATAAGTAAATACAAAGACCCTCCACAAATAAGTAAATAAATAAATAAATACAAAAACCCTCCAATAAGCTTCCTGTTTTCACTGCCATGGCTCAACAGTGCTAAGCGATTAAAATGGATTATCAAGTGCAAGAACTCTGAGCAAAAAGGAGTCCTGTGAACAGGAAGCAAGTCAGTGGCTCAAGTAGCCAACAACTTTATACATGAAGCCTTGGCTAAAGAAATTATGTTCTCCTTTTCTGGATTTCTGCTCACATGTAAATATATTTTCTTTCTCTTTCTTTCTTTTTTTCCTTTCTATGCTTCCTCTTTTTCCCCTCTCCTTCCTTCTCTCCCCTTCCCTTCCTCTCACTTCCCTTCCTTTCACTTCCCTGACGATGTCCTGCCTTATGGGTCTCTAACTTAAGATTTTCCTGACTCAGCTTTCCAAGTGCTAGGAGTACAAGAATGTCTCACCGCATGTAGCTGGATTCCACTCTTTTGAAAATAATTTTTTAAATATTTTTATTTGAGAGAAAGAGGGAGAAAGAGAGAGAGAAAGGGAGAGAATGGACATTGCAGGGCCTCCAGCCACTGCCAGCGAACTCCAGATGCATGCACATGCACCCCCTGGTGCATCTGGCTTACGTGGGTCCTGGAGAATCAAACCAGGATCCTTTGGCTTTGCAGACAAACGCCTTTACCGCAAAGCCATCTCTCTTCAGCCCTTGAGTCCACTTTTGCTACCATCAAAAGCAGCAAGATAAAGATGTGACAAGAGGCAGTAATCAGGGCCAGGGGAGGTCAAGTGTAAATAAACTCAGGTGCACAGAGCCTTGGGGGACTCTAAACATAGCATCTCCTGATGACAGGAACCTACTCCGAGTCAAGGCTTCAAAGGACGTGGGATGTTGGGCGATGAAACTATGCATTTAGTAGCTTTATAAAAAACTGATTGAGAGGAAAGTCCTTTCAGCGTTAGACACTGGAACTTATGCCAAAATGCAAGTGCACTGGGAATCCCCAGACTAAACAGAAGACAAACACCAACTGTAAATATTCTTGACTCAATAACCCAGTCCTCCAATTTCTAGGGACCTTAATTTTTGCTTGCATTTGAGAGCTGGTCTTTCTAGAATGCTTTTTCTAACCATGGGGAATTTCTATCTAAGCTACTAGTCTTTCCACACAAGATACCAGACAATGAAGGCTAATTTATCCTATAGAAATAGCCTCCCTTAGAGACATGATAGACAAAAGGTAGAACTTATTTCAACCTAAGAAAGTTAATGGTCCTCAACTTATGATGTTGTGACATATAATTTTTGGACTTTGAGATGTTATGAAAGCAATTCTCATTCAGTGTAAATCACATTCCAAATTCTAGACCTTGATCCTTTCTCAGTGGTATAATCCTCTAGTGATGCTAGGAAGTGGTAGTGAGCAACAGCTCCTACTTAGTCTCATGACCAAGAAGGACATAGGTGGCACTCAGCAGTGCGCGGTGTGGCTGAGCTGGTGCGCAGGAAGTTAGCTGTGCTCAACAGCTTTGACTGAGGATCTTTCCGGTTTACAATGGATTCACTGGGATGGAACCTTGTCATAAGCTAAGGAGCATGTCATAAAGTCCTCAATCCTGTCAGTCTCTAGAAACTCACAATGGCTTCATATTTAAAAGATGACTTCAGGAACAAATTGTGCAGTCCTCAATCTGTAGATCTCATCATTTTCAAAATTCATATAAATTCTATCCACAATTATGGGAATTGCTATATATGATATTAATATCTAGTAGAAAAATAGTTCCATGACCTAAGTCTGTTGTGTTTCTCTGTAGAGTTCTCCTGACAACATATACTCTCTACATTTGTGTTCCCTTCTTCTCATACAATCTTATTAGCACATAACCTTAAATAAACATTGTCCAATATTTTTTAATTTCATGTTTTTATTTGGGAAAGGCAAATAGAGAATGGTTGTGCCAGGGCCTTCAGCCACTGCAAATGAACTCCAGATGCATGTGTCACCTTGTGCAATTGGATTTACATAAGTATTGGAGAATCAAACTTGAGTCCTTAGGCTTTGTAGGCAAACACCTTAACCACTGAGCCATTTCTCCAGCCCAATAGTCCAATATTGATAGCAACCCTCCCAAAAAACTGTCAACTCTTAATAAAAGTAATATGTTGGGCTGGACAGATTGCTTAATGGTTATGGTGCTTGCCTAGGAAGCATAAAGACCCAAGTTTGATCCCCTAGTACCCATGTAAGCCAGATACACAAGGTGGCACATGTATCTGGAGTTTGTTTGCACTGGCTAAAGGCCCTGGTGTACCTACTCTCTCTATCTGCCTCTATGTCTCTCCAAATAAATACATTTTTAAAGTGCATACATCAAAAGCCTAAATCAATTTTTCATATGTGTGTGTGGTAAGTTTGAGAATGTGCATACATGTTTATATGTATTTAAGTGCATGTGTGTGTAGTGAGGGGATCAGAGTTCAATAACAGTCGTCTTCCTCAATCGCTCTCCACTTTACCTTTTTCAGACAGGGTCTCTCACTGAACCTACTGCCTCTGTTTCAGCCTTTAGACAACTCCTCATTAGGTGTTTATTCAATTATAGTTTTATTTCTCCCTTCATAAGTTGCGTCTCTGAGTAATTATAAGCCATTTGCTTTCTATAATTGATGCAGAAAAAGACACAATGAAATCTCCTGAGTGATTACTGACTGAGAAGGGCAGTCCAAGATACCCTGACAGAAAAAAACAAACCAAGAGAAATCATGAAAGCTTGTCTTTGCCCCAAGACAGAACATATCTAGTGGAAATATTGACAAGCTAAATTCTGATCAGAGCTGTCATTGTGAGGTAGTTTTCTGAAAAGGAAACAAAATGATTCACTGAAAGGCATGATACACATGGGCCGCTGCCAAGTGTCAGGTCACAGAAAGTGAAAACATAACAGATCAAAGAGGGCTCCACTCTAGAGTGCAGGGGTGTCAGAGAAGAGGTGCTCACTTTGGCTCCACATTGCCCTGACCTCATTTTAAGCTTGTGATGACCACAGGCCAACCCAGATATTCCACTGTACAAAGAAGACGTGAAGCAAAAGGAAAAAAAAAAAAAAAAGTAGGTTAAAAATGTTGATCTGACCATAGGCGCGTGATTATCAGAGGTGAGGAAGTGAGGAAAAGTAGAAAACAGGCTGTTGGGGCTGTGTGAGGGCCAGAGGGAGGATTCACAGCACCCACAAACACGCACCCAGAATCTCAATGCTTAAGAGGTAGAAATGGGAGCCGGGCGTGGTGATGCACACCTTTAATCCCAGCACTCAGGAGGCAGTGGTAGGAGGATCACCGTGAGTTCAAGGCCACCCTGAGATTACCTAGTGAATTCCAGGTCAGCCAGGGCTAGAGTGAGACCCTACTTTGAAAAAAAAAAAAAAAGAAAGAAAGGTAGAAAGGTGGTGGGAAAATGGTTCAGCGATCAAAGGCGCTTGCTTGCAAAGCCTGATGGTCTGGGATTGATTCTCCAGTACCCATATGCACAAAGTGGCACATGAATCTGGAGCTAATTTGCAGTGGCAAGAGGCTCTGGTGTGTCTATTCCCCTCTCTCATTTTCTCTCTTTGACTCCTTGCAAATAAATACAATATAAAAAAAAAAAAAAACTGGGTGTGGTGGCACATGCCTTTAATCACAGCACTTGGAAGGCAGAGGTAGGAGGATCAAGGAGAGTTCAAGGCCATTCTGAGTCTACATAGTGAATTCCAGGTCAGCCTGGGATAGGATGAGACCCTACCATAAAAAAATATATAGCAAACAAAAACGACTTAAAAAAAAAAAAAGTAGAGACAGGTAGATCCCCAGGGCAAATTGGTGAGTTCTGGGTTTCAGTGAGAGACATTGTCTCAATGAAGAAGGTGGAGAGTACTGAAATGACAGCCAGTGTATGTGTGTATGTATGAACGTATGTATGTACATACATACGTATGTATATATGTACGTACATACGTATCTGCATACAAAGGAAGGGAAAAAGGAAGGAGGGAAGAAGGGAGGGAGGGAAAAGAAAGCTGGATAACAGGTACCAAGCACAGTTCAAGAGAAGGAATCAGTTTTGGTGTTCTATAGCAGTGTATGGGGTAGGGACTACAGCTCACAATACCCTATTACATATATTCTTTTCTTTTTTCAATTGTATTTATGTATTTGAGAGAGTCAGAGACAGAGAGAGAGAGAGAATGGGCATGCTAGGGCCTCTAGCCACTGCAAATGGACTGCAGATTCATGCACCACCTTGTGCATCTGGCTTATGTGGGTCTTGGGGAATCGAACTGAGGTTTGGCTTTGCAGGCAAGCATCTTAACTGCTAAGCCATCTCTTTAGCCCCTATTATATATATTCTATGAAGCTCTAGAAGACAGGAGCTTGAAGGATCCAAATACAAAGAAATGATAAAGGAAATATTAATTATTCTGATTTGATTAGCACATGTTGTAGATTTGCCACACTGTACCTCATCAATATGCACAATTGATACATGTTAACAAAAATAAATACATAAAAAAACAAGAAATAACAAGTGAGGGAAAAGTAACAAGCAAAACCTACTCCAGGTAAGAAGGAAAGATTAGAAAATACCACTAAAGATGTGGTAAGAAGACGGGTGGCCAGCTCACAATCTACATCCTCTGAAACAAGGTGGCTCATGAGAGCAAAATAGTCCAGATACATGGCTTATTGCTGTCATCCTAACTTATCAACTTTGTCCTTGCAAAGGAGAGGGGGATTCTGACATGATGGCTGAAGTTCTGTCTCACCCCCAGGCCTTTCCTTGTGCCACCCTGCAGGAGGGCTGCGTCAGCACCGTAAGGGAAAGGGTAGGAAGGCAGAGGACACAGGGCCAACGAAAGGCCGGGGAGGACTGCACTGTTTTACAGTTCCCACAACCGTCAAATGACTGCGAATATCTGCTCAGATTCCTCAAAAGCTACTTTCCAAGCTGGTTGTGATGACACACACCTGTAACCCCAACTCTTGGGATATAGAGGCAGAGATTCAGGAGTTTAATACCAGCCTCAGTTATACAGGGAGTTCAAAGCCAAGTCAAGTTATATGAGACCCTGTCTCAAAACAACCACCTCTTTCCCTTTGGGCTGGGGTAATCACTCAGTGGTAGAAAGTGTACTTTTCCACAGTTTCCCATTTTCTGGGAGATCTTGGATCTAGTTGTACTTGCTGCTGACCTGTGGATGAGGTGAGAGCTAACCTTCCCAGTCCCAAGAATTTATTAGCCAACAGTTATGTAGGGCAAAGCTTGATTTAAAAGCATACCTCCATACTTTAAGTGGATCAAAGTTGCTAAAACAGAAAAGTCTTTTTTTTGTGGGGGGGGGTGGAGGGAGGCTTTTGTTTTTGAGTCAGCATTACCATATATAATGGCATTTAAAAAGAAATAGAGGGCTGGAGAGATGGTTTAGTGGTTAAGCACTTGTCTGTGAAGCCTAAGGATACCAGTTCGAGGCTCAGTTCCCCAGTACGCATGTAAGCCAGATGCACAAGGTGAAGCATGCAGCTGGAGTTCGTTTGCAGTGGCTAAAGGCCCTGGTGTGCCCATTCTCTCTCTCTTTCTGCCTCTTTCTCTATCTGTCTCTCTTAAATAAACAAACAAAGAAACAAATAAATAAATAGAAAGAAAGAAAGAATACGTACCTGAAAGATGCAATTATTGATGTCCCTTCATCATCAGGATAAAACTGCGTAATGGAATGATGTGCCCCAAGCAATTCTTTTCCATCTTTCCACCAAGAAATGCCAGCACTTTCCTGATACATGTTAGGTATATTGATTGAGCAGCTAAATTTGACAGCTTTATGTTCAGAAAGTATGATGTGCCCAATTGTGTGATTAAATGCGAGAGGTGGCAGGCGCTCTGATGCGGCAGAGGTCACCTGGGGAACAGCTGTGTGTGCTGAATGTGGTCTTCCAGTTTGGGATGGTGACAACATCAAGCCATGCTGGTACCCAGTGGAGTGGGGAGAGGAAAATGGCCTGTGGTCAGCTGGTGGGCTCCCGGGGGGAGATCCTGAGGATGGTTGTTCTGTCTTCGTTTCTTTCCCCTCCTCAGCAATGACTGTAAAACAAAACATCTGAGTTTTAGCCATTACAACAATGGAGAAGTGTCTCATCTTCCTAGGCCACAATGAGTGAAAAATAGACACCCTCAGTTCCATTGGAAAAGATGAACAAGAATCTAAGTGGGATGTTATTTACTTGTACTCAAAACACACTTGGGGCTGAAGCAGGGGCGTTAAGAGTCCAAGGCCAGCCTGGGCTATATCATTAGATCTGTCTCAAAAGTCTCAGTGGTTGGTGATGTAACATAGGGGGAGAGCACTTGCCCGGCATGTACAAGACCCTGGGTTCAGGGCTAGGGAGATGGCTCGGTGGTAAGTTGGTTCATTTGCTAACTTGCCTCCTTCTACAGGCTGGAGAGATGGCTTAGAGGTTAAGCGCTTGCCTGTGAAGCCTAAACACCCCAGTTTGAGGCTTGGTTCCCCAGGACCCACGTTAGCCAGATCCACAAGGGGGCACATGTGTCTGGAGTTTGTTTGGAGTGGCTGAAGACCCTGGTGCACCCATTGTCTCTCTCTCTCTCTCTGCCTCTTTCTCTCTGTCTGTCGTTCTCAAATAAATAAATAAACAAAAATAATTTTTTTAAAAAAATGAAATAAAATTCCTTTCACCAAAAAATTTTTGTTGTTTATTTATTTATTTATTTATTTGGGAGCAACAGACAGAGAGAGAAAGAAGCAGAGAGAGTGAGAGCGAAAGCAAGAGTGAGAGAGAGACAGAGAGAGAGAATGGACGTGCCAGGGCCTCCAGCCACTGCGAATGAACTCTAGATGCATGTCCCACCCTGTGCATCTGGCTAATGTGGGTCCTGTGTAATCGAGCCTTGAACCGGGTTCTTTAGGCTTCACAGGAAAGGCACTTAACCACTAAGCCATCTCTCCAGCCCCCCCCAATATTTTCCTCAAATAGCAAAACAGTGACTCACTCCAAGTTCTTTATATATAGCTTAACAGAGTGATGGTACAGGACATAAAATCACTCCTCTTATTGCCTGTTGCTAATCACGACTACCATGAATTTGGCCAATAGACCTGACAAGACTACTGTCCATCACAGAGAGATGAGTTTACAATTTTTTTTATGTTTATTTATTTATTTGAGAGCAATAGACCGAGCGAGAAAGAGGCAGAGAGACACAGAGAGAATGGGCACACCAGGGCCTCCAGCCACTGCAAACGAACTCCAAACATGTGCGCCCCCCTGTGATCTGGCTAATGTGGGTCCTGGGGAGTTGAGCCTCGAACCGGGGTCCTTAGGCTTCACAGGCAAATGCTTGACTAAGCCATCTCTCCAGCCCAAGTTTACAATTCTTGTGTCCAAAAGAAAAAGTATGCTTCTGCTACCAGATGTGGAGCTTCCAGCAGATGCCTGCCTTCTGGAATGAACTGGGAAATGTTTTGAGCATATGGCTCACAAGTCCTTCTAAATATAGAGGCTCATATTTGTTTTACTTGTAGCTTTTTTTTTCAAGTTTTTATTTATTTCTTTGTTTTTCATGGTAGGGTCTCACTCTAGCCCAGGCTAACTTAGAATTCATTATGCAGTCTCAGGGTGCCCTCAAACTCATAGCGATCCTTCTATATCTACTGGGATTCAAGTTGTACACCAACATGTCTAGTGTCAAGTTTCTTAAAAAAATATTTTTATTGATTTATTTGAGAGAGACAGAGAGAGAGAGAGAGAGAGAGAGAGAGAGAGAGCATGCCAGGCCTTCCTGCCAATGCAAATAAACTCCAAACACATGAGCCAATTTGTGTATCTGGTTCTATGTGGTTACCTGGCCATCCAGCTTGAAAGCAAGTGCCTTTAACCATGGAGTCAGCTTTCCAGCCCATGTGTAGCTTTATTTATTTATTTATTTTGGATTGGGTGTGCCAAGGCCTCTAGCCACTGCAAACATATTCTAGATGCATGTACCACTTAGTGCATCTGGCTTTACGTGGTACTGAGGAACTGACCCTCAATGAATAACGTTTTTCCAGCAAGTGCCTTAACCCCTAAGCCATCTCTCCAGACCCCACATACAGTTTTTTTAATGGCTATGTATATTCTGTGCCAGTTGTTTGGTCAAATATGTTGTAGTGAGTGGATGTGGCAGGTATGGAAGAGAAACATATTCCTAGCAATTTATGCTATGGCTTTGTCTTGGGGTACACAGAGGGTCTCCATTAGTGCTGGGAGGGCTGCTCCTCCTGCCTTTCTCAGGATGTCACACCCTGCTGGGCTCCTGTGTGCGTACGGCAAGGAGTAGCATGGTCCCTGTTTAGGGTTAAGCCAGGGTTGGTCAGTAAGAACACAGGGCACACAGTTCAGCCTGAATTTCAGATCAATAAGAACTAACTGTTGGTATTAATATTCAGTACTCAGTTGATAGAAACAAGGGGTCTGAAGGTAGTAGGGAGGTAACTTAGGAATTACTCCTTGTCTCTTCCACCCTGCCATATCACTGCAGACTACAGACTCACGTCAGTCCCTCAGCTGTGGCTGTGACCTGACCATCACCACCCTCACAGGGCAGCCTTTGACCATTCCAGAACTGCTCCAGGTTCTCTCAGCACTGGAGTCAATTCTCAGGGTTCTGCCTTTGGGAAGGGCATCCCTGGGAATTAGGATGGCTGCCAGGTAGAGAGCAAGCAATTCAATGTAAGAACCTATGAAAAGCTCACTGTTTTTCCTTCCCCTGAGGTCTCCAAGGGTGTGAGAGGGACGAAAGGCTACAAAGGTTAGCAGGGGGAGGCCTTGAGCCCATTCACCAGACAAATCAAAATGCCATGCATGATGAGAGCAATGGGGCCAAGTGTGGTGGCACAGGCCTTTCTCCCAGAACTCTGGAGGTAGAGGTGGGAGGAGCACTGTGAGTTCGAGGCCAGACCAAGAGTACATAGTGAATTCCAGGTCAGCCTGGGCTAGCGTGAGAACGTATCTCAAAAAGTGAAAAAAGAAAAAGAAAAAAAAGAGCATTAGTTTATTCCAGGGAGCAGGGAGCGGAGATCAGGGGCTCCTAGGGAAGTGATGCTTCTTCTGTCCCTGAATACATGCATATGAAGCATTCAAAGGTGGGCCAATGCTCCGTGTAGCTCCTCCTCTGTGCCCAGCTCCCCTATCTTGCTCTGGCTTGGTGTGCTCTTTGTGGCCATGAATGTACTGGCTGTTTGGTTCATGCCTGCATACTCCTCAAGGCTGCTCTATTTGTCTGTGCAGCTTCAAAGCCTTCACATTCACTATTGCTTCTTAGATGGGGCTGGGTCTCCGGAAGCAGTATCTCAAAGTATTGTACGCATGCCATACACGTACACACATGAACAAAGAACCATGGGGTCAGAGCAGATAGCTCAGTAGGTAAAGTGCCTGCTATGCAAGCATAAGGACCTGAGTTCAGATCCCCGGTACCCACAGTAAAGCTGGGTGCCACAGCATGTGCCAGTGACAGGGACAGAGAGACATGGCTAGCTTGTCTTGCCCAATTTGTGAGATCTAGGTTCAGCGAGACCCTATCTCAAAAACAAGGCAGCAAGTGATTGAGGAAGACACCTGACGACAACCTCTGGCTGCAAGTGCACTGCAGCAGCATGTGCGCACACAGACAGAGCAATGAGAGAAGTGTGGCCTTGGGATTCAAACTAGAGCACTTGGGAAGGAGCCAATGCCAGGAAGGCAATTACTGGGAGTTCCCTTATCTACCCATCAGAGAGACAACAGTTTCCACCTTCCCACTGATGGCTTACTAAGCAGAGAAGAGTAAACTCCAAGGAAAATCAAACCCCATATCTACAGCCCACTGGGCAAAGATAGTTCTGGTCCTTTCTATTCATCAAGCTCCATAGAACTCAGGAGTCAGAGGTTTTTGTCCCTCTAAATATATCTCATTTTCTGAGAAGGCAAAATGTGGGAGTGAAGAAAACAAATACACTACCTTTGGTTTGTTTGATTTGCTTAGTAACATTGAGATCCTCTAATTTAACAGTAATGCAAGTTTGTTGTTCAAAAAATAAATAAAAAGAATTCATGGCCAGACATGTGGTGCTGGCTTTAGTCCTCAAATCTGTTAATTCTAGCACTCATAAGGCTGAAGTAGAAGGATCACTGTGATTCAAATCCAGCTTGGGCTACAGAGTGAGTTCCTGGTCAGCCTGGGTGATAGTGAGAGCCAGCCTTGAAAAAAAAAAAAAAAGAAAAAAGAAAAGAAAAGAGAAGAAAGGAAGGAAGGAAGGTAGGTAAGTAGAGAAAAGAGTCACACATTAAAGCAATATAATACAAAATGGAAACCTATTTTGAATCTCAACCTTGCAAGATAACCTCTGACTGCAATTTGGGGTCGTTATAACCTTTGGCTTTAAATGAGCCAAACATCTAAGTGAACACGCTGTTAACAGAGTGAGAGGAAGACTGCCCATTTGGGAAGCAGCAGCTGACCAGCATGGTCCACACACTGGCTAAGATGGCTTTTGTTGGCTTTCCTTTGAACTCTGGTGACTACTTGAAGTGGGAGCTGCTGACATCTTGGGCAAATAAACTCTGAGACTACTCAGTGGTGTTCACTAGGTCCAATACATGGGAATGGGGACACTGAGGCAACATCACTGCCAGCCATGAGCTGGAGTGAAAGCATACTTTGGGGTTGTTGTGCCAGAGAGCTTTTGACTGTTCAGAATCCCGGTTCTGTAGGGTTGGGCTCCACAAGTCTTTCTCCACACAAGCTCCCTTTAATTTTCATGAAGCCCAGTGACCACAGTCGAAGGTGGGGAAAGGAAACTTACATTGCGGGTCCCATAGCAGTGGCTCAGGCAGCAGGAAGCAGCTTCTCTGTGTTTGAAGTCCCTCAAGTTATAAGCAGAAAACTAGACAGGGTGGCAGCCCTTCAGGATCCAGGCTGCTGTTCCTCCCACCCTTGGGCGTTAGGTACTATCTGCCTGCTTCACAGTTCTTGGGTCTTGTAAGGTGAAGTAGCCCGTGGGCCAGAGGGTGGAGGAAGAGCAAGACTGGGTGTCACATTGGAGGACCTGCTGCCTCTCCTCTCGCTCCTCTTTCTCAGCTTGCTTTCTCTTTCTCTCTGAAGTCCAGCCTGACAGGAGACCCAACGAGACTATGATGACTCACTCTGGAGGTCCTGGGGGTCCTTTGCTTCCCACTCCACTAAGCATTGAGGGTGTGCAGGGGCAGATGGAGAGGACTGGGCTGCAGGGCGATGGACTGTGCCTTTGCATGCTTTCAGTGGCCTCCGTATGGCAGGTGGGATGTGCTACAAAGCATCTTGCCAGGAAGGCCTCCTTCTGGAGCAAATCTGTGGTAACCAGAAAGGCTGCACCCCTGTTTTCCCTCCCTGCTCTCCTCAGGAGTAAAGAGCAGAAACTAGATCAATGAGCCCCACTGTGTTGTGCGCACCCACAGGGTGACATTTGCATCGTGTACCTTAGTAGCTTCCCTGTTACCACATTAACAAGAAAAACAGAATTTTTCAACTTAGTATAGTTTGACTTTATGAGACCATAAATGGTAGTTTTGTGGGGCTGGCACTATAGACAGCTCTGATGGGAGAGTGCTTGCCTAGTATGCATGGAGCCCAGAACCATATAAACCATGGGTGGTGGAGCCTGCCTGTAGTCCTAGCACTAAGGAGGTGAAGACAGGAAGATCAGAAGTTCAAGGTCATCCTTGGCCACATAGCAAGTTCAAAGCTAACCTTGGATACCTGAGACCCCTGTCCCCCTCCAAAAAAAAAAAAAGTGGGCTGGAGGGGTGGCTTAGTGGTTAAGGTGTTTGCCTGCAAAGCCAAAGGACCTAGGTTCGATTCCCCAGGACTCATGTTAGCCAGATGCACAAGGGGTACATGCATCTGGAGTTCCTTTGCAGTGGCTGGAGGCCCTGGCAAGCCCATTCTTTCACTCTCTCTCCCTCTTTCTCTGTCAAATAAAAAGAAGGAAGGAGCCGGGCGTGGTGGCGCACGCCTTTAATCCCAGCACTCGGGAGACAGAGGTAGGAGGATCGCTGTGAGTTCAAGGCCACCCTGAGACTACATAGTGAGCTAGCGTGAGACCCTACCTCGAAAAACAAAAACAAAAAAAAACAAAAACAAAAAAAGAAGGAAGGGAGGGAGGGAGGGAGGGAGGGAGGGAGGGAGGGAGGGAAGGAAGGAAGGAAGGAAGGAAGGAAGGAAGGAAGGAAGGAAGGAAGGAAGGAAGGAAGGAAGGAAGGAAGGAAAGGGGATAGTGGCTAGGGAAATTTCTCTGTGGGTAAGAGTGCTTGCTGCACAAATTCCATCTCCTGAATTCCATCTCCAGCACCCACATAAAAAGCTGGGCATGACTGCACATGCCTAAAAACCCAGTATTGAGGCGGGAGACAGGACAGTCGGGGGTCCCTGACCAGCCAACTTAATCAAAAATGGGTAGCTCTAGGCTCAGAGAGACTCTGTCTCAGGGATATAAGGCAGAAGGGCAGTAGAGGAGGACACTCTTCTTCCCTCTGCCCAAATGTGCACACAGCTACACACACACACACACACACACACACACACACACACACACACACACAATGAATAGCGAATGGCAGGAAAAATACAACCTTCAACCATGAATCACTTGACCTGTTTGACCAGTCCTATACTGTACATGACAATCATTAACTTTGCTATAGAAATGCCCTCAGACCACTTGGGAAAAGCTAAAAAGAAAGAAACTACTTGTGGGATGAAAGACTCTGGGTCTCTCCTATGTATAAGTGCACAATGCCTGGCAATGCTCTGCAGACAGAGCCCCTGACCTGGAGTCAGTGCTGGAGGGATGGGGCTGGAGCTTAGTGGAAAGGAAGGGGAGTAAGTAGCCTAAGTGGCCAGGGGCCTCTGTGCCACAAGAGGTCACAGCTATAGTGCACCAGGAGGCAAAAAGCCCCCATGATAGCCTAGAGCTGTCTGCACAGTGGGCAGGAAATGAAGTGACCTGTGTTGGAGCCAGATTTTCACATGGATTCCAGTCAACAGAGGGTTGCCAAATGGCAAGCAGGCCACAGTTAACCCTTAATTTTCAGATAAGTGGCAATTATGTGGCTTATAAAACCAGCTAGATCCAGAGCTTCAAGGAGCTCACTGTTGACAGTTCTGGCCACAGGTCTGCTTCCTGGGCTCAGAACAGGGTGCCGAGTAGGTCTAGGGGGACAAATGGGGACCCCAGCAGTGGCTTGGAGGGTCTAAAGAACCCCAGTTTCTGACCAAAACACAAAGGGCTTATTAGGGTGACTTTCCTACTATCCCACCTTGCACTTTCCTTTTGGCTGAAGGAACAAAAACATTTTTTAAAAGAGCAATGTGCTTAATAGGTTGGTATTGTGTATATGTAAGTACAATGATTGAGATGGGGAGGTAATATGATGAAGAATGGAATTTCAAAGGGGAAAGTGCGGTGGGGGGGAGGTATTACCATGGGATATTTTTTCATAATTATGGAAAATGTTAATAAAAATTGTGAAAATAAAAAAAGAGCAATGTGTTCACCAAAAGGCTTTAGATGGTCCCTCATGATGCCTCCAATCTGTCTCCCATGTTATTATTATTATTATTTTTAATGAGAGGAAAGGATTTGTTTCAGGTGCCCAGTGCCCTTCATCATGGTGGAGGAAGCTGGCTCACCTCATCACCCACCCACAGCAGAGAGAGAACAGCTACAGCACAAGCTGGCTCGGAACCCACAACAAGCCCTTAGACTCTGTCTTCCACACTTAAAAAAAAATATTTTATTTATTTATTTATTTAACAGAGAGAGATAGATAGAGATACAGACAATGGGTTCACCAGGGCCTCTAGCCACTGCAAACAAACTCCAGACGCATGTGCCACCTTGTGCATCTGGCTTACACGGGTACTGGGGAATTGAACCTGGACCCTTAGGCTTCAGAGACAAACAGCTTAATCACCAAGCCTTCTCTCCAGCTCCTCCCACTTTTTCCCACTTATTTATATATTTTTTTGTCTCCCACTTTTTGACCTGAATATTCAGTTTTTTCTCAACAGAAGCCTTCTGTAATAGCAGCTTCCCAAGCACACACCTTCATGTCCCTTCTGTTAAGAGGCATCAATGTGACCAGGACAAGCAACCTATCATTCTCAAGCCCTGTGACACACATTCTAGTCTTCTTCCAGGAAAAGCTTTTAGACATTTGTTGCCTGGGTCCCATCTAGAACTTCAGCTTAATGACCTGGGGTACAGTTTGGGCGCCTAGGTTTTCAAATCCCTCCTCTGGTGATTCTGCTCTGTGCCCAGGCACAGGGCCCTGCTTTAGGGAACAGATGGGGAGGCTCACATTAACGTCAAGAATTCCCCGGCAGAAGGCCTGATTCTGACTAGGGTGCCTTGGTAGTTGGAGAGATGTGGTGAAAACAAAGGCTCTGGAGTCACAGGGGTAAATTTAACCCCACACTAACTGTGGGGTGGCCAAATGACCTTATGCAAGTCACTTGACCATCCAAGACTGTCTCCTCATCTGTGGATAAAGAGAGACGTCACCATCTCAGAAGCAGGAGCAAGAGCTGAGGTAAAACACGGTGTAGTATCTGGCACGTGCAGACATGCAATGAACAGTGGTGATTATTTCCACAACACCAACATGTGATCCGTCTTGTTTCAGAAGTGCCACCAGTCATGCCTGGACTAGCCATGCCAAACATACGGAACTGATTGTGCTGACTTAGCCATTCAAGCCCTCACAGTGAAATGTGAACACAGTGTTTATTTAACCAAGAGTTGGCCTTCTCTTTCCCCTTCGGCAGCTTGCCAACTGTCTCAGAAAGACTTTGAGGTAACACTTTCTGTTCAGGGTCATGAAATAGCATTCCTCACGGGAAGGTCTGAAGTGGATTCTCCCAAAGGCCCAGATGTGGGTTCACAAGGCTCTCAGCCCCTAAACAGCTGCCCCAAACATAAACTCCAGCCCACAGAGAACTGAATACCTATTACTAAAAAGCCATCTTTCCAAGAAAATAATAAGTTCCATATAAAATATGGCTATCTCTAGAAGACTAAAGACCTTAGCAAGAATACTCTGTTAAGATCCTTCCTGCAGGACAGAAAGCAAAGCACCTGCTTCAAAAACAGCAGATGGATCTTTGCCTATTTTTATTATAATTAAGAATTCTGGACATTACATAAAACAAATAGTTTTTAAAACTCTGAAAGACTTAAAGCAGTCAAGATGGTCAGCAGGGTCTGGGCAGAGCAGAAAAAAAGTGACCTAATGGGTTAGAAGTTCTGATTTACAAGAGGAAAGGACTTCTGCAAGCAGATGGTGGTAAATGTTGCACAAGATGATAAGTGAATTTAGATTCACTGAACTATGTACTTAAACATGGCTAAAATGATAATAATCTTCTGGAGAGAGGGCTCAGCAGTTAAGGTGTTGGCTTGCAAAGTCTAATGGCCTGGGTCCGACTCCCCAGGACCCATGTAAAGACAGATGCACAAAGTAGCACATGCATCTGGAGTTCATTTGCACTGACAAGAGGTCTTGGTGTGCCCATTTCTTCTTTCTGTTTCTCTCTCTCTCTTGCAAAGAAATGAAGAAAACTATTTCTTTAAATTTTATTAATTTATTTGCACATGTGTATGTATGAGCATGCCAAGGTCTCTTGCTACTGCAAACCAACACCAGACACTTGTGCCATTTTTTTTGTGTGTCTGGATGCCTGGATGAGCCTAGATTGGCAGGTTTTGCAAGCAAGTGCAAGGGCCAAGCCATTTTCCCAGCTGCATTTTAATGTATTTTACAATAGTTTTTTTTTTTTTTTAATCTTTTAGTTGATCATAGTGGTGCACACCTTTAGTCCTAGCACTCCACAGGCTGAGGTAGGAGACTTGCCATGAGTTCAAAGGCAGCTTAGAGCTACGGAGTTAGTCTCAGGTCAGCTTGAGATAGAGTAAGATACTACCTCACAAGAACAAATGAATAAATATTTGAAAGGTAGAAAAAAGAAAGCAGATTGGCTAGGGACCTGAGGAAAAGAACAACTGGTTTTCCTTTTTGCCCAATATGTTCTAGTTTTAGAGCTGAAGATATGAGCAATTTCTTCCATTTCCAAAAAAAGCACCCCAACCAAAAAAAATACAAACAAAAAAAAAAAAACCTATAAAGTCTCTAAGGGAGCAGAGATAGTGGCCCAAACAGAAAGCTTATAGCCAGTAAACTGGCTTACTGCAGCAAGCCACCTAGAAAGTACCATGACCCACTGCCATTCATACCACCAGAGGTAAGTGAAACTCTTAGTCTTCTGCCCTTTTATGGTTTGAATAAAAAATGTCCCCTGCATTCATTACTATCCTTGTTCCTGCAACAAAATACTGGGAAAAAAAGCAACTTGGGAGAATGGGTTTATTTGGGCATACAGTTGGAGAGGATCCAGCAGCTGGTCACACTGCATAGGCTGTCAGAAAGCAAAGAGAGATGAATGTTGATGACCAACTTGCTTTCTCTTGTTTTAGTTAACGTGGTACCTCAGCCCATGGAATGGTGCCACCCAGAATGAAGGTGGGTCCTTCCACCTCAGTTAAGCCAATCTATAAACTCCTTCACAGACATGCTTAGGGATTTGTCTCCTAGGTGATTCTAGATCCTATTAAGTTGACAACAATGACCACCACATTCTCCACAGGCTCATGTTTCAGTACTCCATCCCCAACATGAGGTGATATTTTGAAAGATGTGGAGCTTTTAGGAGGTGGGTTCTGGCTGGTGGAAGTGGTTCACTAGAGATAGAACTTTGAAGATCATACTTGGGCCTGGTTCCACTCTCCTCTGCTTCTTGATCTCGCAGGATATGAACAGCCATTCTGCCTCACATTTCCCACTGCCAATTGACAGCACTGCTCCATCCTGCCTTTCCTAACATAATGAACTGAATTTTTTATAAAACTGAGAGTCCAAATAAATCTGTGCCAGGCATGGTGGCACACACCTTTAATCCCAGCACTCAGGAGGCAGAGGTAGGAGGATCGCTATGAGTTTCCGGCAAGCCTGAGACCATATAGTGAATTCCTGGTCAGCCTGGGATACAAGTGAGGCCCTATCTTGAAAAACCAAAAATAAAATAAAATAAAATAAAATATATCTGTCCTCCCTTAACTTGCTTCTATCAGATATTTTGTCAGCACAATAAGAAAAGTCAGTAATCTATACCTTTCAGGAGATGTAAATGACTGTGCATCCAAGGCAAAGAGTTAGAAAGTACGTAAAGCAAAAATGGAGAGACCTGAAAAAAGTTGGAAAGTGTAACACCTCTCTCCACAAGACAGAATGACCTGACAGTATATAATATGGAAGAACGCAACAGCATGGGTAATGAAAATATTCTAATCTACATTTATAGAACACTCCACCCCAAAATGGAACATACATTCTTTCTGAATGACCATAGGGCATCAATAAAGATAAACTATATTTTGGGCCATAAAACCTCAACCAATTGAAAAGAACTAAAATCATATAGTTTATGTTCCCTGAAAACAGCAGAAACAGCAGAATCTTTTTTCTTTTTGATACAGTCTCACTGTAGCCTAGGCTGACCTGGAACTCGTCCTGCAACCCAAGCTTGCCTCAAATTCATAACAATCTTTCAACCTCAGCCTCCCAAGTACTGAGATTAAAGGTGTAACACAACCATATCCAGCTGAAGTTACCAGAAATTAACAATGAAAGAGTTACTAGAAATTCTTTAAGACTTACACACAAGACATTTGAATAACCTAAGAGTCAAGGAATAAGTCTCAAGGGAAAGAAAAAGAATCATACTGAATATTTAACACCGTAAAACTTATGGGACACAGGTAAACAGTGCCAGTGGGGGTGGGGAGTTACAGCACTAAACCCAGCTAAGCAGGACTAGGGGAAAACACAGTACTAAACCTAGGAAAACAGGGCTGGGGGAAGTTATAGTACTAAATGAATACATTAAAGAAGAAGAAAGTTTCCAGTCACTTGTCTAAGCTCAAACTACAGAAAAAGAGCAAAGCAAACGTACAACAACTAGAAGGAATAATATAAGAAATAAATGAAAACCAGGTGTGGTGGCTAATGTCTACAATCCCAGCATTTGGAAGACTGAGGTAGGAGAATCAGTCTGAGACTGAGGCCAGCCTGGCCTACAGAGGAGAACACCTGACATCTCCTGTGTGCATCTGTGGTGCACATTATGTCATATCTTTGCCTATGAAATACATAAACTGGGGTTTAATTCAGATGAAACGAACATGAGCCAACAAGCAACTTGAAGAAAGCAGCCTGTTGCAGTCAGGTTCACATTGCTGGTAGAAATCACCCAACCAAAAGCAGCTTGTGGGAAAAAGAGGTTTATTTTGACTTATAGGGGAAGCTCCACGATGGAAGGGGAAAATGATGTCATGAGCAGAGGTGGATATCACCCCCTGGCTCACATAAGGTAGACGACAGGAACAGGAGAGTATGACATGCCCTGACAAGGGGAAACTAGTTATAACACCCATAAGCCGACCCCCAATAGTACACTCTCTCCAGGAGGCGTTAGTTACCAAATCTCCATCAGCCAGGAACCTAGCATTCAGAATACCTAAGTTTATGGGTGACATCTGAATCAAACCACCACATTCCACCCCTAGCCCCCATAAACTGATAACTATACATGATGTAAAATGCAATACATTCAGTCCAACTTCAAAAGTCGCCACAGTTTTTATCAATCTCAAAGATGTTCATACATCCCCATAATCCAAGATCTTTTAACTGAGTCATAATATCAAAAAATAACCTTGGGCTGGAGAGATGGCTTAGTGGTAAAGCGCTTGCCTGTGAAGCCTAAGGAACTCAGTTCGAGGCTCAATTCCCCAGGGCCCACGTTAGCCAGATGCACAAGGGGGCACATGCATCTGAAGTTTGTTTGCAGTGGCTGAAAGCCCTGGCGTGCCCATTCTCTCTCTCTCTTTCTCCCTCTCTCTCTCTCTCTCTCTCTCTCTCTCTCTCTCTCTCTCTCTCTCTTTCTGCCTGTTTCTCTCTGTGTCTGTTGCTCTCAAATAAATAAATAAATAAAATTTTAAAAAATAATCTCAAAAAAATCCTCAAAAAACCCATAATGACATACAATAAACATTCACACTGCAAAAGATGGCATTAGGCATAGCAAAGAAATATTCAACCAATACAAGATTTAAAACAATCACAGCAAACATCAAACTGTAGTTTCAAGTCCAACAACTCCAGCCAGTGACAAGTCCAATAATTCTAACCAGCAACAAGTCTCTGGCATTCCAATTCCGCCCCTCCAGCTAGGCTACTCACAGTCCTGGAAAACTTCACCGGGGCCAGTAGCTCTCCTTGGCAGCCATCTCATGGTCCCGGCATCTCCACTGGGTCTCCACTGCAATCCATGGTTCATCCTCATGGCCCCATGGGTCTCTATGCAGGCATCCAGCAAACCTGCTTCACACTGCCCATGGCCATTTCCAAAACACAAGACCATGTTGCAAACTCAATGACCCTCTCTTTCCTGCATTTCTTATACTCCACAATACCAGGTAGGGTGACAATTTGTTAACCCAGGGAAGAATAAAGCAGACTTTGAAGAACAGGACACTCCTTGAGCACTCAGGCCCCTTCAAAATAGTCTACATTCTTCCTGTTGCCCTAGTGCAGATCAGCTGGCCCAATCTCAAAGGTTGTAATATCTCAAACAATTTGCAGGTGAACAAGTAGTCGTTTAGGCCCAAAGATTTCCATTTTTTCTATGCCATATCCCTCTGCTCGCACCAGTTCATTTCTATACAAAGCAACCCTGCACGACTTCTCAGGACAAGGGCATAACAGCAAGCTTTTCACACATACTGCTAGCCCAGTCCAAGCAAAGCTCTTTCTCGCCCTTATAAGCCAAACCTCACAGTCCATACTTCTTCCTGCCTTCAGGTCTTGCAGCTCTGACCAGAACAGTCAATCAAGCTGTACTTACAGCACTGCAAGGCATCTCTTGGGCCAAAGTTTCAAATCCTTCCACATTCCTCTTGTAAACCAGCTCCAAAAGGCCAAAGCTACACAGTCTGGTGTCTAGCAGCAACCCCACGCCCCAGTACCACTTTACTGGTACAGTCAGGTTTGCATTGCTGGTAGAAATCACCCAACCAAGAGCAGCTTGTGGGAAAAAGAGGTTTCTTTTGGCTTATAGGCTTGAGGGGAAGCTCCATGAGGGCAGGGGAAAATGATGGCATGAGCAGAGGGTAGACATCACCTCCTGGCCCATATAAAGTGAACCACAGGAACAGGAGAGTATGCCAAACACTGGCATGTGGAAACTGGCTATAACACCCATAAGCCCACCCCCAACAATACACTGCCTCCAGGAGGTATTAATTCCCAAATCTCTATCAGCTGGGAACCTAGCATTCAGAACACCTAAGTTTATGGGGGGGGGGGGTGGCTTCTGAATCAAACCACCACACAGTCCTTTATATAAAAGTGTGAAGGATGCATATTGCAAGTGCCCTAGTGTACTGCTCAACACTTATTCCTCTTTCTTCCCAGAAATGGGGCCCTCGATTATCAAGGGCAGCGAGATGCCTAACACAGAACTGGCCAGTCTTTTTTGCAGCTTGGGGGTCACCAAGAAAATGTAAGCAAAAGTCCACAGTGGGGAGCTTCACAGAAAGATTTCACCTTCTTGATTAAAAAAAAAAAAAAAAAAAAAAAGTCAGTCTCAGCTAGACAGGTAGGACACTGTCCTGGGTCCTGCTCGTTTCTTTTTGTCTGGAATACAAATGGAAAGCCTGGAGATGCAGCAACCACATGGAGACACCAGAACTGTAATGATGGCTGAGTAAAGAGCCAGGAGCCCGACACCACCATAGAGCCACTGTCTCATCCCAGTCCGCTTGCCTTCAAGCTACTTCTTAGATGAGGAAATACCCTGCCCTTAGTTAACCAACCACAGTGAGCCTTTCTGTTGTATAAAACCAAATGTGTAAACCTCAACTGACCATCCTCTCTCTATCTGCCTGTCTGATTCTCTCTCTCTCTTTCAACTTAATAAATAAAAGTCCTCAACTGACACAGTGCTAAGCAACACTATAGTATTAGAAACATGAGAAAAAGAACACAAGCATGCATGGGAAGTACAACAGCAATGTGGGGAAGCAAGAGGATGAGGCCACGAGCGGAGCAATATGGGGCTTCATGGGTACAGCTAATGTCTGACCTCTTGTGCTAAGAGGATTAGGACATAGGTGAGTTTTACTTCCTGTGATATCCTTTTGTATATTACAAATATTTGTAACAATATTTGGGTACAAAGACTAAAGAATAGGCAAAAAAAAATATGAGATGGTAAAAAGAGGACGGCCTCAGCACTTGGTGGTTGTCCCACCTACTTGAGACAGCAGCTGAGAAGCTGTACTTTTGTTCCTTTTGCAGGTACCATTATGGCAGTTGGCCTGAGGAAGTATCCAGCTCACAGTTCTCACTGTGGTGTAAAACTTGCCACATTCCTTGGATAAGCACAACTTTCTTGATGACCAGGTTCTGATCCACACCCTCCTATGGGGTAGACAGAGGAAAGGACATCAGACATACTGGCTCTGTGGAATGCAATTAGAGAAGTGACCCAGAATGGCCAGACAAGGCAGGGCCACGCCCTTAAAGGTTGAGTCCATAGGTCTTGGGCTGGGTCTAGACTTCTGGGTTTTGAAAAAGCTTTGTAGGCATATTTAAAGCATTTGTTTCTGGTGACAGCCTCTGCCTCAGCTGCCTTTTTCTCCTTATTCTTCAGCCAAAATATTCAGATCATTTTGCATTTGGCAATCTCTATTACAAAACATTCATTCTAATTTCCAAATATTATATCATAATGTTGAATGAACTGGAAATGACAGTCATTCTCCCCAAACCATGGAGATTCTAGTTTTCCCTAGAGACATTCCCCACCTCATCCCCAGGGTTCTCCCTGCCACTCATACTCCCAGACTATTTTAAGAGTTCAGTATTCTCAGGAAGACGCCTCTTTGCTTCCACTGCCCCAAACAAAGCTGGGGGGCTACTTCACTCAGCACGGAGGGCACAAACAGTCCAAGCAGTAAGAATGGCAGCTGTCTCCAGAAAAGAGACTACCACATGAGACCTCCCACTTCCCCTTGCAACTCCACTCTCCATCATGTCCCCTCCCCTCTCAATCAGTCTCTCTTTCATTTTGACGTCATGATCTTTCCCTCCTATCATGAAGGTCTCGTGTAGGTAGTGTCAGGCACTGCGAGGTCATGGATATCCAGGCCATCCAGGCCAGTCTGGAAGACTGCATTGCAAGCAGTCCTACCCTTCCTTTGGCTCTTACATTCTTTCCGCCACCTCTTCCACAATGCACCCTGAGCCTTGGAAGGTGTGATAGAGATTTTTCAGTGCTGAGCACTCCTCTGTCACTTCTTTTCAGCACTATGGTGCCTTTTGAGTCATCCCAAGGTCATCACCATCTGAAAAGAGAAGGTTCTCTAACCAAAAGTGAGAGTATCATTAATATATGGGTATGAGCATTAAGAGGAGTGTTTACTGGGCAGTTTGGTGAGCATAGTATATGCATGTAGCCAGACATAAGCAGATGTTGCATCTCTAGGGCTCATGACTTCCCCCATTATAGGTTTTCAGTATCAGGCATGTATTCCTTCCCATGGAGCAGACATTCAGTCCAATTAGAGAGCAGTTGGTTTCCACCATAACAGACATGCCACTATTGCACCCATTAGCTCATCTGGCCTGATTGGCCAAATTTAAGGCTTGCAATGTCCACAATTGTTTATCACCACTGATGATTTCTCTATCTCTCTCCCATGGAACTACATGTAGCATAGCTTTTTCCAGCTTTCTATCAGCTGGTCTACACAGAGGAGGTTTTCAGCTCAGCTCTAGCAGGATTTCTCAATGACTTTGCAGCACAAGTATGTGGAGTCTTTAGCAATAGGGTCTTAAAGTATTCCATCTGTTTTTTTCCTTCTTCCGAGAGATTCATTTTCTGCCCAGAATCATCTATCTATTCTGCCAGTTGACAAATGGGGACTTCAAATTTTATTTTATTTTTTGGTTGATTTTTGAGGTAGAGTCTCACCCTGGAACTAAGTCTGTAGCCCCAGCCTGGCCTCAAACCTGTAGCAATCCTCCTACCTAAGCCTCCTGATTGCTGGAATTAAAGGCAGGCACTACCATGCCTGATTAATTTTAGAAGGAAATGGAATCACAACCCCCATATCTCTGCAAGTTAATAGGAAAAAGAATTTATCTCTTTGGTGGCTCAAAATGTTGTTTGTTTGTTTAGACTAAACCTAAATTAATGAACTTCCCTTTTTCCTGGCTCCAAAACTTTCAGAGAATATGGCTTCATCCACACAACTTTAGGTCATATAGCAGAGGAGTAAAAAGGCTATCAGGCTTTGTTTCACTTCCTGTGTGAAGGGAGGCTGCAGGCCATCCACAGCACCAGTGGAAAACCAGCCTCCAGATACAAGAAACGCTGGGCAGCCAGGAACAGTATTATCTCTTGGGGAGTCCACTGAGCAGTGCTGAAACAGTGTGAGTCTGCGGCCTAAGATACTCCACAAAGAGCCTGTTCTTACTTGTGAAAATGATCATTTTCAAAGCTGTACTGAGGCCTGTCTGCTGCTAGTAGCTTTAACAAGAAGCCCCCTAAGGCTTAAAGATAGCAAAACAACCCTTTCTCCAAAACAAACAAGGCTTTCCTTTGTGTGTCTAATGAGGCCAGAGCATAGCTAAGGCAGATCCTAGAGAGCGATGGTCCCTGAATGCTGAAGTAACTGGAGCACCAGAGTACAGGCAGTTTACACAGAAAAGGGATTTGCTTGGTTGTGCCCACCTGAGAGCTACGAGCTGAGGATGGCCTCCTTCAGGACGACGGCTCTGTTTGGAACATCTTACTGGAGCCACGGCTCACCTCCTGACACTAGACAGCACCCCTGAAGGAACCAACTGAGAAATGTTTGGAAGAAACTAAGTTCAGAGTAACATACAAGCAAGAAATGGACTGTCAAAAATATCCATCTATGAGCTTATGAAATAAGACAGACTTTCTCCGAAAATACACCTCTGGACTTTTCTCAGCTTTTAGTGCAAAACTTCTCATATGTGACCTTGTCCTACTATTAAGCCAGCACATGTGTTTACTTTCTTTTTCTACCTCTACCCCTTCTGTCCCTTTGTCACACTCAAGACACACTCAGTGAAAGATGGCAGACACATGGGCAAGAAGGAAGGAATCGTACATCTCAGAGTTGAGTATAGGCTTCTTGATGAAATCTGCAAGACATAAGCACCCTTCTTTCCATTGTTAGTTTAAAACACTGAGGGCTGGAGAGATGGCTTAGCGGTTAAGATGCTCGCCTGAGAAGCCCAAGGACCTAGATTCTATTCCTCCCACATAAGCCAGATGCACAAGGTGGTGCATGCATCTGAAGTTCAGTTTGCAGTGGCTGCAGACCCTGGTGTGCCCATTCTTTTTCTTTCTCTTTCAAAATAAGTAAATAAATTAAAAAAAAACAAAACCAGCCAGGCATGGTAGCACACGCCTTTAATGCCAGCACTTGGGAGGCAAAGGTAGGAAGATCACCATGAACTTGAGGCCATCCTGAGACTACACAGTGAAGTCCAAGTCAGCCTGAGCTAGAGTGAGGCCCTACCTCAGGGGAGGGGGGATGACATTGAAGCCTGAAGTGGGGACCTGGATAGGGAGCTCAAGGCTTCACCCAGCACAACAGTCAATGGGTCCTGTGGTCTAACAGGCATTCTAGGGAGTGGGGATGACAGGCTTCCAGCCGCCCAAGGTGCTACTGGGGCCAAGAGTGCACCCTCAAAACTGGAAAGGCTCTTGTGTGGTTAAGAACATCCCACCACGCTCAGCAGCCAGGGTTCAGAGAAGGAGCATGAGAGCTCACACCAAGACAGTGTTCTCGTTCTCCAGAGCAGGGTCACGTTTCCTAGTGGAGTTTTCCACCCCTCCCCGGCTGCATTTGCAGCATTTTCAGCTTGACGAAGGAGGGCAGCAGCAAGAAAGGGTAACCATAGGTACAAGTTTACCTCAGAACAGGGGTTGGCAAATGGCCAAAGGGTGAGAAGAAGAGGAGCTGAAGCTTGCTCGGGTACCAGAGGTCTCATGCAGCAGGCATGAGAGTCACGAATGCATCTGGTTCCACTCCCCACAGGCCACCCTGTGCACAGATTCTTGCTGCAAAGCATTGCTCATGGTCACTCCAAGGCAGCCAAACACCTATTTGGACACGACGGTAGAGCTGCTAGAAAGGAAAAGATGCAGCCACTCAAAAAGCCCAAGCCCAAACAAATACGAAAACAAAACACCCGCACACCCACTTTGGAGTCGTTATGTGGGAAAAGCCAGCCTCATTTTTATACCTTCCTGTGAGGCACATGACAGGAAGTTATTCCTGTACAATGTCAAGCCTGTACTCCACAGGAAAGGTGGATGTGGGGTGCCAGTGTCTCCAGGGAAAGCCTGGTACTGGGCTGGCTTTGTTGGCAGAACTACTGAAAACAAAATCCTAAAGAGCTGCAGCAAAACATTGAGGCACTCAGAGTGGACACCTCACGGCCCCAGTGCCAAGGGCTGGAGCAGGAGAGGACAGACCCCCAAATCTGTCCTCGTACCTCATACTTGGATTTTTGAGACAGAGTTTCATGCACCCAGATAGGCTTCAAATTTACTATGTAGCCAAAGATGACCATGAGCTTTTGATCCTTCTCCTTCCACATCCCAAGTTCTGGGATTCCAGGTGTACATGATCACAACCAGATTTATGCAGTGCTGGGGATCGAACCCAGGGCTTCAGGCAAGCACTCCACCAACTGAAATACAGCTCCAGCCCAAATATTTCAAGGTTATATTTATGAAGCACTTCAGTAACACAAGAACACCCCCACTCAACCCATTTTGCCTAGAAAAAAACAACTGCCTGCCCCAAATTTGAACGTGGAAGTACAATGGGCACCACTGGTAATCCTGGCTAATAACTGCTGAGCACCTTCTGCGTGCTACTAGTGCATGTCATTTTTCTCAACATTACTATAACATAGAAATGAGACCAAAGAAGAACTGGGGACTGACTGCTAACCACCTCCACAAGGCCCGTAACGTCCAGCCCTGCTTTCAATCCAGTCCAAGAACCACACATGCTCAATCCTGCTTGTCAGTTTCTTGTTTGGTTGGTTTTTTGAGGTAGGGTCTCACTCTAGCCCAGGCTGACCTGGAATTCACTATGTAGTCTCAGGGTGGCCTCAAACTCAAGGTGATCCTCCTACCTCTGCTTCCTGAGTGCTGAGGTTAAAGGTGTGCGCCACCACACCTGACTCCTCTTTGTCAGTTTTTATAGTACTTACCTTCCTCCAAAACCCAGACCCATGTGTGTGTTTTGGGTTAAGAGTAAACGAAGCCAGGCGTGGTGGCGCACGCCTTTAATCCCAGCACTCGGGAGGCAGAGGTAGGAGGATCACCGAGAGTTCAAGGCCATCCTGAGACTACATAGTGAATTCCAAGTCAGCCTGAGCCAGAGTGAGACCCTACCTTGAAAAACCAAAAAAAAAAAAAAAAAAAAAAAAAAACGAGTAAACGAGACAGGCTGAAGAGATGGCTTAGTGGTTAAGGCTCTTGCCTGTGAAGCCTATGGACCCAGGTTCGATTCTCCAGTATCCATGTAAACCAGATACACAAGATGCGCATGCATCTGGAGTTCATTTGCAGTGGCTAATGGCCCTGGTAAAGCCATTCTTTCTCCCTCCCTCTCTCTATCTCTCTCTCTCCTTTTTCTTTAATAATAATAAAAAAAAATTCTAAAAAGAGTAAATTAGCCGGGCGTGGTGGTGCATGCCTTTAACCCCAGCACTCGGGAGGCAGAGGTAGGAGGATCGCCATGAGTTCAAGGCCACCCTGAGACTACATAGTGAAATATAGGTCAGCCTGAACTAGAGTGAGACCCTACCTTGGGGAAATAAAAAAAAAGAGTAAACTAGTGATCACAGTACAAAGTCAAGGAACTCACGGCAACTTGCCCCTGTCAGGGAGCTGTTAAAACTATGTTTTTAACTTTTTTAAAAAATCAGTTTTTGACTTTTCTTTTCCACTTTGGAGTAAGTGGGAGAATATAAAATACGTTTGTGGCTGATATGGTCCAAAAATCTGCCTTTTAAAACATCCTCTGGCTGGTGAGATGGCTCAGTGCTTAAAGGCACATGCTCCACAAGCTGCTAAACTGAGGTCAATCCAGCACCACATAAAGCTGGATGCAAAGTAGTGCACGCATATGTAATTCCAACACATCTAAAGGAATGGGAGGAGGAACCAGAAGAATTCAGAAGCTAGGCTAAACTGGCTTTCCCAGTGGCAACAATAGAGACCCTGTTCCAAATAAGGTGGAAGGAGAGAACCAACACCCAATGTTGTCCTCTGACACACACACACACACACACACACACACACACACACACAGGGATATGATGGAGAGCAGAGTTATGAAGGAGAAAGTGGGGGAGGGGAAGGAAATACCATGGTTTGTTATCTGTAAGTATATAAGTCAATAAAAATATATTTATATTTTAAAAGAAAAATAAACACACAAAAATTAATTTAAAAAAAATTCTTCACTTTTCCTGTAACAAAACCTTTTTGGTGCCACAGTATTAAAGATTTTCTACAAATCAGGCACAAGGGTAAGAGCACTAGCAACTATACTTCTGGGGTTGCCAGTAGCCAGGGATGGGTGTGGAAAGAGGACTTAAGGCCACGTGCAGATGCTTACTGTGTTGCGGACTGATTCAAGGTCTAGTCAAGGGCTCTACCACTGAGCCACATGCTCATCCCAGGTTGGGTTTTGCATTCTATCCACACACACACTGCCCTGAAAGCACTACACTTAATGTTCATATGCATATATTAATGCTATTCTCACTTCTGATTACAGAAGCTTCTTCTTTTCTCTGTGATGACCCAAAAGGCAACATAATGCTAAGAAGAAGGGATGGAGGACTGTCCAGCACTGAAACATCTCACATCCTCCAAGGCTCAGGGTCCATTGCAGAAGAGGTGGCAGAAAGACCGTAAGAGCCAAAGGAAGTGTACCGCTCCTTACATACAACTGTCAAGACACAATTTGGCCTCAATATCCAAGACCTTGCAGTGCCTAGCAATACCTACACAAGACCCTCATAATAGCAGAAAAAGACGATGACATCAAATTAAAAGAGCAACCAATGGAGAGAGAGAGGGGATATGACGGAGAGCAGAGTTATGAAAGGGAAAGTGGGGGAGGGGCAGGGAGGGGAGGAAAATACCATGGTGTGTTGTCTGTAAGTATAGAAGTTGTCAATAAAAATATATGTACATTAAGGGCTGGAGAGATGGCTTAGCGGTTAAGCGCTTGCCTGTGAAGCCTAAGGACCCCGGTTGGTTCGAGGCTCGATTCCCCAGGACCCACGTTAGCCAGATGCACAAGGGGGCGCACTCGTCTGGAGTTTGTTTGCAGTGGTTGGAGGCCCTGGCGCGCCCATTCCCTCCCCCTCCCCACCCCCCCACCCCCCGTTGTTCTTACTCTCTCTGTTGCTCTCAATTAAATAAATTTTAAAAATATATATGTAGATTAAAAAAAAGAAAAATAAACACACACACACACACACACACACACACACACACACAGAAAAGAATATGGCCAGATGTGGTGGCACATGCTTTTAATCCTAACCCAGGGGAGGCAGAGGTGGAAGGATCACTGTGAGTTCAAGGCCAACTTGGGAATACAAAGTGAGTCTGAATAACAGGACAGCCTGGGCTAAGAAAGAGAGACAGAGGAAGGAAGGAAGGAAGGAAGGAAGGAAGGAAGGAAGGAAGGAAGGAAGGAAGGAAGGAAGGAAGGAAGGAAGGAAGGAAGGAAGATTGATAAGTATTACCAGAAAAGAAAATACAAAGGGAAGAGCAGATAACTGAAAATTGGTGCCTCAATGGTTAAAGGAAGGAGTGTTACCAGAACATCTGTGCTAAAACCCAAAGGAAGCTTAGGAACTAATATGCCAAGATTTAGGGGCAAATATTCCAGCCAGGAACAGTGACCACAAAGGTGGTTCCAGAACTGGAAGAGGGCACACAGGTGCCAAAGCAGCAGCACAGGGGGAAATGACCAGAAATGAGTCAAAGAGGGAAGGGGAGGTTTTGTAAAATCTGGAGATCTGATAAGGAAAGGAAAGCCATTGAACAGTTTTACAAGGGAACAACACATGCAGGCAGATTTTGGAAAATCTCATTTTTACTGTTCTGTGGGAAGTGGGCAGGGCCCAGCTCAGCCTTAATACCTATTCCCAAGTCATCAGCTCTTCTCCCAGGAGTTTCTAGAAGTTGTTTCAAAACGCAAGATTTTAGCCAGGCATGGTGGTGCACTCCTTTAATCCCAGCACTTGGGAGGCAGAGGTAGGAGGATTGCTGAGTTTGAGGCCACTCTCAGACTACATAGGGAATTCCAAGTCAGCCTGGGCTAGAGAGAGACCCTTCCTGAGCATGGTGGCAAGATTTGGAAGCTGAATGTGGAGGCTTAGGTAGGAGGATCACTCTGAGTTGGAAGCCAGTGGACTACAAAATGAGTTCCAGGTCAGCCCGGGCTAGAGTGAGACTCTGCTTTAAAAAAAAAAAACAAACACTAAACAGGAAGATTTGGGGGCTGGATGTTTGGCCACACATACCTGTCCTATTTGGCCACAATCCTAGTCCTGTGGGGAGTGAAGACTGGAAAATCCCTAGGGCTTACTGGTCAGCCAGTCTGACAGAAAAACAGTAGCTTCAGATTTACTAAGAGACCCTGTCTCAAGAAAACATGCAGATGAATGTCAGAGGAAGACACCTCAGGATCTCAGACCTCTGGCCTCTGAATGCACACTTGCATATAAGTGCATCTGCACATACATGTGCATACACCACACACACACACACACACACACACCCTACTCAGCACCTTAAAGAACTTTAAAAACTTGTTCATTTATTTAAATATACCCTGTTTACCTCCAAAAAGCATTTGAGGCCACAGTAATAAAGTCCATAAGCAACAGGACCACTTAGAATTGTCCCTGGCAGGATGCTTCTAAGTACACTGGAATACATGTTTATAATATCCATTTCAGAGATAAAAGCTAATGCTCAATTCTTTAAAAGTCAAACTTGCTCTAAGGTTTTACACATCTCAGTCACAGCCTAAGTCTTCTGAATGCTCCACTTACAGCTCCTTCATTCTCCCCTTGGTCCCCCTTAAAGCCACCTCATGCTTTCTTTTGCTGCTCACTGTGAGCAGAAAGGAAAGGTTGGAAAGCTTTATAATACCCTGGCTGGCACCAGTTCAGAGTAGCTTACCTTTATGAGGAAGACAATGTTTGGAGGTGGGGGGAATAAATATTTAATTTAATTTATGTATCCATTCCTCTATACTGAAGACTATACACATTCACACTTTAAATCTTCTGTCTGCTCAGCAACCTGTTAAGACCTATGATCTACAACAGGAAAATCTTAAAAGAAGACAGAATCCAATTTCTAGGTTTATTTCTCCCACCAGCATTCTTCTTTCTATTGTAATTCTGCTGATGGATTCCCAGCCTGAGGTTGGGAGTATCCTTCAGTGGAAGAGCACTTGCCTAGTAAGTGACAGGCCCTGAGCTTGAGCCTCAGGACCCATCATCACCGTCACCTCGCCCTTTTCATAAGGTAAACCGAAATACTCAGACATCTCACAGAGAAACTTTAAGATAAAAAGCAAAAGGTAGATAGCGGGGCGGGGTGGCACACGCCTTTAATCCTAGCACTCAGGAGGCAGAGGTAGGAAGATCACCATAAGTTCGAGGCCACCCTGAGACTACATAGAGAATTCCAGGTCAGCCTGAGCTACAGTGAGACCCTACCTTGAAAAACCAAAAAAAAAAAAAAAAAAAAAAGCAAAAGGTAGAAGAAAAATGGGGAAACTGTTCGTTCTCCCTGTGGGAGCATTCTAAAAGACCTATGATTATCTGTCTATGTCTGATTGTCAGCTACAAAACTTCTTTGTCATGGCTTTTTAAAGTTAGAAAATAAAGCATCCAATGTTTAAATATCTTATATGACAACTGAAGTTTCTGATACTCTCCCCATATTTACCACATTCACTCCTCCAAGAATATTTATGGCCAGCCGCCACTAGCAGCAAAATACAAAGATTTGCAGCAGTTCATAAGGAGTGGATCTGGCAGACAAGCTGAGGATTTGGCCATGGGCGAGGAGAACAGAACTGAGACCAGAACCAAACCAGAACTGCCTCAGCTCAATGCTTGGCTTGGGCTCTTGATGTTTGTTTAAAATTGCTATGTTCCTCAAATTATAAATTGCTCACATTTTGTTTGCTTGTTTTGCGAGGTAGGGGCTCGCTGCAGCCCAGGCTGACCTAGAATTCACTATTCAGTCTTACAGGATGGCCTCGAACTCACAGTGATCCTCCTACCTCTCTCTGCCTGGACTAAAAGGCATGCATCACCACACCAGAGAAATTATGTGTTGCTCACATAATTTAATGTCCAAAAAGGGAACGCATTCCTTAAGAATTTTTCATTTGAGCAAACAAGATTTCAAAGGAAAGCCTGAAAGATAACACGAAGTTACTTGCTAGACTGTCAATGGAACTTTCCAGTTCTTCACGCGGGTGGTGGCACACGCCTTTAATCCCAACACTGGGGAGGCAGAGGTAGGATGGCTGTGAGTTTGAGGCCAGCCTGAGACTTCATAGTGAATTCCAGGCCAGCTTGGGCTAGAGAGAGACGGGGGTGGGGGGGGGGGGGATTTGAACACTCCGTGAATGCTAGTAAACCATGCTCAAGATCAAAAGAGACAATGAATTTCAAATGAGATGGGGAGTTCCTTTTAGAGAAGTTGGGTTTATTCAGCGGGCTCCCTGCCTCTCCTGTTTTTCTGTGGGTAAAGCCTGGCAACAAGTTACTTCCAGCTTCCAGAAGTGGTGCCTCAGTGATCTCCCCGGAAATCTGTGGTCACCCTCCCCCAAGCTGTTACTGCACAATAGAACCTGCCTCACTTGTCTGCGCTTATCCAATCTACTGTCTCATATTGAAAAGCCCGTGACATTTGGCAGGACCTAAAAAAACCCTCTGTCCAAACAGTAGATGCTGCGAGGCCGCAACAGGGGTGAAAGCACTGCTCCCAGTTTTCCAGGTCCACACAAGGGATCCCTGCAAAGGAGGGCCACAAGGTTTCGCACCAGAGCCCACAGCCAGAACACAGTCGTTCCGCCAGATAAGCCCAGCCAGGGTCCATGGACCCCGGAACGACGGAACCAACTCCTGCAGCAGCTCGCAGGTTAGCTGCGCACGGGCCCCGGGAAGACCGGGTGTCTAGCGTAAAGAAATCACGCCAAAGCGAGGTCCAGCCCCACAACACAGTCGGGAAAATGCTTGGAGCTTCCACCGTAGACTCGCGTCCTGTGCTCCCTACAGCACAAAACTTCAGCATTTGAAACACTCAGCGGCGACGGAGAGCCATCTATGCCCACCCGTGGGGCTGCAGCTGAGACGTGCACCCAAGAGCCAGCCTGCGAGTCCCCGGTGCCCACCCATGGGGCTGCTCTGGGACGCGAACCCACGAGCAAATCTGAGTCCTCGGTGTCCACCCGTGGGGCTGCATCTGAGACGTGAACCCACGGGCCAGCCTGGGAGCCCTAGGTGCCCACCCATAGGGCTGCATCTGGGACGTGAACCCACGGGCCAGCCTGGGAGCCCTCGGTGCCCACCCATAGGGCTGCAGCTGGGACGTGAACCCACGAGCCAGCCCGGGAGCCCTCGGTCCAGCCCACGGCTCGCTGGAGGAGCCACAGGGAGGGGACGTGGCTCGCCGGCTCCGCTCTCCTCGACGGCTGCGGTGAGGGGGCAGAAGTGAGCAAACGTGCCCCGCAGCGGGGCAGCACGCCGGCACCCCCAGCCCGGCCGGGCCGCCCGCACTCACCTCTCCCGGGCGCGGGCAGCCAGAGCCCCAGCAGCAGCAGGCGCAGCGGGGCCGGCGCCATCGCGGAGCGGCGGGCCTGGACGTGCGCTCGGGACGCGCCGACCGCTGGACGCCGAGCCCGCTCCGCGCCGGCCGAGCGCGCCCGCGAAGCCCGCAGTCCCCGAGTGGCGTGGGCAGGGGCGGGAAGGAGGACGGGCCGGCGGCCTAGGAGGAGGGCGCTGGGCGGGGCAGGCGGGCGTCCAGCCCCGGCGGCGCTGGGAGGAGGCGCCGAGGGAGACGAACTCGTCCACTACAGAAGGTTCCCGAGCCGAGGGGGCGCGGAGAGGGAAGGAAAGGGAGGGGGAGAGGAGGGGCGGGTCACTGCCCTGGCGGGGCCGACCAGAGGACGGAAAGGAAGAGGAGGGGTCTGGCAGGGAGGGAGGGGGCGTAGGAGCTAGCGGGTCACTGGGAGGCCTGGCGTCCCATTGGTGCGGTTGGGTGGCACACCTTAGGTGAGAGGCTGAGTGCAGGGCGCGGGACTCAGGCTCCATGAGGAGGGTCCAGCCGCCTAGGGCCGCGCCAGCCCGGCAGTCCAGGATTGTGGACTGGGGAGCCGCTGTGATCCCAGCGCCACCGGGCACGGGTTGACCGAGGTGCAAGAGCGGCCCCTGGCGTCCAAGGAGCTCGAAGCCGCCCGTGGATGACTCCTGGGGGGAGTCCCGAAAAGAATCCAAGAGAAAGTGATCCTGGGAGTGCGGATGTTTGAATGGACTGTCTGTCCCAGTGAACAGCCGCAGAGAAAGCGAATCAAAACAGAAACTTTATTAAACACTTTAATAAAAACTGCAACAATATCTGCCATTCATATGATGGCTTCTTTATATATATACACACACATGCATATATACACACATACATATATATATATATATGTATGTATATATATATATATGTATATATATGTATATATATGTATATATATATATATAATAGTTTTTCGAGGGTAGGGTCTCTGGCCCAAATGACCTGGAATTCACTATGTAGTCTCAGAGTGGCCTTGAACTCATGGAAATCCTCCTCCCTGTGCCTCCTGAGTGCTGGGATTAAAGGTGTGTGCCACCCTGACCTTTTTTTTTTTTTTTTTTTAGTGTGTATGTGTCTGTGTCTGTCTCACCAGGGCTTCTTGCTGCTGCAGATGCACTTTGTATCTGGCTTTAGGTGGGTACGGGAGAATCTCTCTCTCTTAAGGGCAGGTTTTGCAAGCAAGCACCTTTAACCACGGAGTCATCTCCCCAGCCCTATGTGATGGTTCTTAAAGAAAACAGAGCGCATGTATTTTCTTTTATTGTTGTATTAGACGGAGTCTTGCTGTGTAGTCCTGATTGGCTTGAATCTCACTTCGTAGCCTAGGATAGCCTGAGTTTGTGGCACTCCTGCTTCTGCTTTCTGAGCACGGGAATTACATACATATGCCATGGATTTAGATTTTACTATCTTCTTTCAACACCGTGACCCAGGTCATGTCACTTCTGGGCTCACAACTCTACTCTTTAGTGGCTCCTACTTTCTCAGGAGTAGAAATCCTCTTAGTGGCCTGTTACAAGGGTCTATCTTGCCTACCTTCTCTTGGCAAGCAGTCCCTTGACCTATAGACCACTTCCTATAGAGTTGGCCATAGACTTCATAGGAGCGCACAGCTGTATCCTTGCTGGAGGGGAAGGAGAAGAGAAGGAAACAATCCTGCACTCAACTTTGACTTTGGAGAAGGAGGTTTGAAAACTGTATGGCAGTAGTTTCTCACAAGCAGGACTATGAAATGTCTCTTAAGAGCTTCTTGCAAGACCTACTCATGAACACTGCAGGAGAAATCATAACAGAGTGTGCCAGGCCATTAGGCAGACTGTGGTCACCCATTGCCTCCATGGCCTGCATAGAGATGAGCCAAATCAGCAGAGTAGAACCAAGCTTAGCTCATCCATAATCTCCTTGCTAGAGTTCATATGCAACAGCAACTCTAAGGATATATTTTTTGTTTGTTATCCAGGCTGGCCTTAACTCCTGGCTCAACCAAAATCTCAGTTTTCTGAGTAGTTGGAGCTACAGATGAGTGCCACTGCACCAACTTAAATCTCACTCTTTAAAAAATGTTTTGAGGGCTGGAGAGATGGCTTAGTGCTTGCCTGTGAAGCCTAAAGACCCAGGTTCCATTCTCCAGGTCCCACCAAAGCCATATGTAGATGGTGGCACATGCGTCTGGAGTTCATTTGCAGTGGCTAGAGGCCTTAGTGTGCCCATTCTTTCTCTCACACTACTCCCCCCTCCCTCCTGTCTGTCTTTCTGTGTCTCAAATAAATTAATAAAAATGAAATAAAATAAATGTTTTGAATTTTTATTTATTTATTTGCAAGGAGAGAGAGAATGATGGGCCTCTAGCTACTGCACACAAACTATGGATGCGTGTGCCAGACAGAGCTTAGGGGAAGCAGATTGTCTTTACTCCCTGACCTGTGTGTCTGCCTGGGACCTTCAAATGGCCGGCACCTAGAGTCATCTCAGCAAGTTAGAGCCTGAGCTCTGTAGCCTGGTTTTGCACATCAGCATTGTTGGAACTCAGCAGCTATTACTGTATGCATCGTCTATGTGTGTTTGTGCTACAGCAGCAGTGTGGAGTAGTTGTAACCCAGACTGTAAGGTTCACACAGCCATGTGATACACTCTGTACAATGTTTGCTATTTGCTAATTTAAAGGTCTGCACCCTCCCATAGCTGCTGGAGACTAAGCACTTTGGGCCAGGGGATGTGACAAGCTTAGATGGAAGTCTGGGATGGGAGCTCAGGTCTGCAAGAGTGGGCACGCCAATGAGCAAGGTAGCCTTGTCTGACCAACCTCAAAGGCCAAGTGGTTCCACTTTAGCACACTCTGGTGGTAGAAGCAGTCTCAAGCCTACCTCATGTGGAGTAACACAGACACTAGTGTACAGTGGCAATTATATAACAGTTGAGAGGGAGTTAAAGAGGGCTCCGTTCTAAAGATGCTTCAGTGCCAAAGGTTATAGCTTGTTATAGGAAATGGGTACAATGTAGTTAACAGCAGTAAAGGAAGTAAGTGCACCACAATAAAAGGCTCTTCATGGTACTGGTCACAGAGAGGCGACGTGCAAGAGCCTGTGCCCTCCCTTCTGTAAGGAGGTGGCCAGATGCACTTACTTGGACCAGGAGGCATTGATAACTCATCTTTGCTCCTTGCACTTGGAAATCCAGGATTCTAACATAGAGGCGCACTTGGGACTTTTATGCTTTGCTGGCAATACAGGCATATTCCTAAGAGGTAATCGGCCTCAACCACGAAGCCCTGGTGCAAATCATCTCTCTCACTGTTTTCAATAAACAATTCTGACAAGCTGGTACAAATCTCCTGGAACCTCCTCAGACACATGATTAAAAAACAACATTATTAATCATTGTGCTTCATGCTCTTGGCCAAAGGTCAGGACCATGCAGTAACTTTAGCAGAACAGCTCCAACTGATTGCAGTCCTGCTAGAATATATCCTCACAACACAGTAGCTTTCTTAGTTGTTGCAAAATGAAATGATACAAGTAACAGATTCCATTCAGCAGTGAACCTTGTAGTGGAATAAAGATATATCTGGGCTAGAGAGATGGTTATAGTGCTTGCCTGCAAAGCCAAAGGACCCAGGTTCAATTCTCTAGTGCCCAAGGTAGTGCATGTGTCTGGAGTTTGTTTGCAGTGACTAGAGGCCCTGGTGTGCCCATAGTCTCTCTCTCTCTCTCTCTCTCTTGCTCTTGTTCTCTCTCTCTTTCTCAAATAAGGAACTTAAAAAATACCCTCTTAAAAACTGTTTCTGGGGCTGGAGGGATGGTTTAGCAGTTAAGGTGTGTGCTTGCAAAGCCAAAGGACCCAGGTTCAATTCCACAGGACCCATGTAAGCCAGATGCACAAGGTCATATTCATCTTGTTTGCCACTAAAAGCACAGTTATATGGGGGTGAGGGAGGAGAAGAAGAGAGGGGGATTCTTTTTTTTTCACTTGTGGCTGATGTTTAAAACAAGCTTGTGGTTCTTTTGTGTAAAAAAATTTAAAACAAAAAATTTTCCTTCCTTATGAAAATAAAATATGAAAGTTATCCTCTTTGCAATGACTTCTCTATAACTTGTTTTTCTCAGTATGTCTCATAATTTAATAATAAAAATAATAATTTAATAATTCATAATTTCTGGGGGTGAGTCACCAAGTTTACCTTTGCATGTGCTGAGAAAGAATATCTGGCTAGACAACAATCTGATTTCTCAGGTGTGAGTGGGGGGACAAATGTGTCCTTCAAGCTCTGTATATATTTGTTCCCTTATCCAAGAAATCAGAACAAGTGTGATGCACTTTGATGAGAGTTTTGCTTGATTTGGATAACTGATTTGAAGAGTACGGAATCATTTCTTTTGGCCTCTTCTCAGTCTTGGGTCCTTCTGAGAAATCTAAAGTGTGCTGAGGTCTGGAGAGATGTCTCAGCTGTTAAGGAACTTGCCTTCAAAGCCTAATGATTTGTGTTCAATTCTCTAGTACCAGTGTAAAAAGTGGAATGCACAAAGTGGCACATGCACCTGGGATACATTTGCAGTGGCTAGAGACCCTGGTGTGCCCATTCTCTTTCTCTCTTTCTCTCTTTCTCTCTTTCTGCTTGCAAATAAATAAAATATATTTTTTAAGAAAGAGTGTTGAGAAACTGGATTTATCTTTCCTTTCCTCCAAAGGAAATTAGAATGTCCTTAAAATGTTCCCAGATCTCTTTAATATGTGAGGAAGAGCTGGGTGTAGTGGTGTACACCTTTAATCCCAGGCAGAGGAAAGAGGATCACTGTGAGTTAGAGGTCACCCTAGACTACATAGTGAATTCAGGTCAGTCTGAGCTAGAGTGAGACCCTACTTCAAAAAGCAAAAATAAAAACAAACAAACAAACAAAAATGATGTGAGGAAGAGCTCCATATGCCAGTACTGTTTTAAATGTTCAAGACTGTGCCCCTAACTTGAGCCCCAGTGTGCCTGAACAAGTACTGTAATGAATTGCATGTGACATGTGATAACAGGAAAATTCCCTAACAATGCATTGTGAGTCTTGGCTTGCCCAAGTGTTTTGTCTTCCCAAAAAACATCAGAAGGATTGCATTTGAAGACTGAGCCACAGGCACAAGCCACTTGTACACATGCACACTGTTAGCACAGACAACTGGACACTTGTGCTAAAGGAAGAATAGAATTTATAGACTCTTTAGCTCAGAAACAAACAAATTTATGAAGGCAGACCAAATAACTCAGGGCTCACAAAGACTGATTTTCTTGGAATTATGGGTAACACGCTATTTCTATGAGCATATTAAAAAGCTTCCACCAAGCTTTGGGCATACCAGGGGCTCTAGCCACTGAGAATGAATTCCAGATGTATGTGCTACCTTTGGCCTGTGACTTACATATCTACTGGAGAATTGAACCTGGATCCTTAGGCTCTGCAGACAAGTGCCTTAACCAGTGATCCATAACTCCAGCCTATTATTATTATTATTATTATAACAATGACAGCCCTCCTCAGTAGGGTTATTGGTATTCACTACAGAGCCCTAAAGACTTCAGTCAGTCTCTGTGGGGAAGGGGACCTGGCCTCAGGCTACCTTACCCACATTGCTACTATTACTATCTTTCTGTCCCTTCTTCCTCCATGTTTCCTGAGCTGCAGCAGGCATGTTAGAAATCTGATTTAGTGTTGTATTCTGTGTAGCCTCTGGATTGCTGTTTTGATGAGATTTAAATGACCGTAGTGTTTGTTGCCATCACCCTGGGACTGGTTTTCAAGCTAGCAGTGAGAGTAGTTCCCTGTTTCACCTTCCTCTGCAATGACTCCTGGGCTCTGGCAGAGGTGGTGGAGGTGGCACCTCTCCTGGTAGGCAGTCTGCTTTCTTTCCTTGTTGTATCGATGTATCCTGGATCTCCCCAGTATTTTCTGCCATCTGTAAGATAAAACAGATTCTCCAACCAAAAGCGAGAGCAGCTTGGATTAGAGGGGATAAACATAGTTATTTGAGGGAATTTTTTATGTGTATGCCCACTCTTATTTGCCAAAGAGCCATGGAGGTTCTCTCTGGAGTCTGTGAGTTTCCTATCCATGGGATTCTGACTTGGTTCCCATTATCAGGTATGAATTCTATACCACGAAGTGTGTCCATGTCCAATTCCAATCAAGAACAGTTAGTTACCCACAAGGGCTGTGTGCCACTGTTACACAGGTATGTCCTTCTTGCCCCACTGGTTGATTTCATAGCTTGCAGGATCTCCTGCTTATTTGTGTTGTTGGTAACCATTGTCCCCAGCAGCTTCCATAGGACTTTCCAGCACTATGAGGGCTAGCCAGGGTGGAACTGGTTTCCCCCTGAGTTCCACCATGGTCTCTTAATGTTCTGTGACCACTGGCTATGCTGTCTTTAGCAATAGGGTCTTACCTTTTAGCCCTGAAGGGTAATCAAGTACTTTGATAATGCCTTATAATATTCTGGGGCCTCATGGGATCCTCTGACCAACAGCTCACTGTGAGGAGTAACCCAATTAAGGTCTTGCGATTTACCAGCCAAAGCCCCTGATTTTAGCTTTCTCCACCTTCTGTGGAACGCATCTGTCCAGGTCCCTCTCCCCTTATTGAAGGATATATTTAGTAGAATGTTATCTAAGGTTTCGATGGTACTGATACATGTTGTCTGTAGTTTTGTGTAATTCTCCCCCTCCTCTACCCTCAAACCCTCAAAGATCCTTCCACCCCTGTATTCTTTCTTTTTTTTCTGTCCCTTGACTTGTTTGTTGAGTAGCCCCTCCTCCCCTTCCTCCCTATATCCCCCTTTTCTACCTTCATTCTAGTTCCATGTCAATACTTCTTATGCTTACAATCAGCTCAAGCTGGTCCACATTAGGAACTGCGTATGAGAGAGAAAATGCAGTTTTTGACTTCTGAGCCTGTGTGACCTCACTTAGTTTGATTTTTTCCAAGTGCAAATTCCATTATTTCATTTTTCCCTTCTGTTGAGTAGAACTCCATTGTGTGTATGTACCACGTCTTCACTACCTATTCATCTGTTGCTGGGCATCTGGGCTGATTCCAGTTCCTAGCAATTGTAAATAGAGCAGTGATGAATATGGATGAGCAAATGTCTCTGTAGTAAAGAGTAGAGTCTTTAGGCTATATTCCCAAAAGTGGTACAGCTAGATCTAGTGGTAGATCAATTTTCAACATTAAAAAAATTTTTAAAACAGCACATTTTATTCAGCTATCACAAAGATGGGAGAAGGGGAAGGACTGAGGGCTAAAGAAGAGAAGGTAAAGTGGAGAGAAGGGAGACACACTATGTGGTACAGAAGCCCATGTAAATGAACATGGATGTTAGATTTAAAAAATCATGATTTAGGGGCTGGGGAGATTGCCTAGCGGTTAAGGCATTTGCCTACAAAGCCAAAGGATCCCAGTTTGATTCCCCAGGACCCACATAAGCCACATGCATAAGGGGTGCATGCATCTGGAGTTCATTTGCGGTGGCTGGAGGCCCTGCTGCACCCATTCTCTCTCTCTCTCTCTCCCTCTCCCTCTTCCTCCTCCTCCTACCTCCCTCCCTCTTTCTCTGAAATACATAAAATAAAAATAAAAGTAAATCATGGTTTAAAAATGTTATGTGCTTCCAAAAGACTAAAAGTAAAGACACTGCTGGGTGTGGCGATGCATGACTTTAATCCCAGCACTTGTGAGGCAGAGATAGGTGGATGGCTGTGAGTTCAAGGCCACCCTGAGACTACATAGTGAATTCCAGGTTATACTGGACTAGAGAGCTAGACACCCTATATAGCACTTTGATTCAGTTGTCCTCCATCAACTTAGGTTTTTGAATGCTAGGTTCCCAGCTGATACAAATTTAGGATTTAATGCCTCCTGGAGTCAGTGTATTGTTGGGGGGTAGACTTATGGGTATTATAGCCAGTTCCCCATGCCAGTATTTGGCACACTCTCCTGTTGCTGTGGTTCATCTTTTGTTGGCCAGGAGGTGATATCCACCCTCTGCTCATGCCATCGTTTTCCCTGCCATCATGGAGCTTCCCCTCAAATCTGTAAGCCAAAATAAACCTTTTCCCCCACAACTGCTCTTGGTCAGGTGATTTCTGCCAGCAATGTAAACCTGACTGCAATACCCTACCTTGAAAAATCAATAATAATAATAATAATAATAATAATAAAGTAAAGAGAGTAATTAAAAGTGTCCCTTCCTACCCTGGCATGGTAGCCAAGGTGGGAGAAGGAAGTCTTATCAATGGCACATACACTCAAAGGAATTGCTGTAACAGTTCAGTTCTGGAGACAGAAGGCGTCTCTGTGGGTCAGAGAAGATATATTTTAGAGTTCATGCTCAGCACATCTGGACACACCTTCACCAGGTATCCCAGCCAATTGGCCTGGGCTCAGAGGCGGAATCCACCCATACCTGAGCAGGGTGAAAGCTCAAGAGAGATCTCACTGTGTGAGATGGGTAAATGCTGAATCCCACAACTGAATCAGGCAGAGCGTTCTGAGATAGGTGAGGCCAACTAAGATAGGCATGGTGAGGGTATGACTTAAGATCATTCTGAAATCCCTCCCTTAAGGGCTGTCCTGACCTTCCTACCCAGAAAACTACATGCCTACTCTGGAACCTCCATACTTCCCCCTCTCACGAGAAGACACTAACTGCTATTAGAGGAAAGAGGACAATGACCTCAGATTTTGAACTACTTCCTGCTGAATGAGGGTGCTAAAATATGGCAGTTAGCAAGGGTTTCTCTCAGAGTAGAACTATTCTAAAGGCCTGATGGAGAAACCTATTGGTCAGACCACATTGCTTAAAACTTTTTGGCCTGCTACAAAAATGTAAACAGTAGTGACATAAGTGTTGAAGCCTATCTCAGAGACCGAGCTGTCTCCCTCCCCCCTCTATAAAATTTAAAAATAAGAATAATAAAGTAAAGACAATAATGAAACTATCCCTATTCCGGCATAGTGGCACACACCATTTGTCCCAGAACTTGGGAGGCAGAGGTAGGAGGATCACCATGAGTTGGAGGCCACTGTTAAACCACATAGTGAATTGTAGATCAGCCTGGACTAGAGTAAAACCCTACCTTGAAAAACCAAAACTAAGGGCTGGGAAGATGGCTTAGCAGTTAAGGTGTTTGCCTGCAAAGCCTAAGAACCCTGGTTCAATTCCCAGGACCCACGTAAGCCAGATGATCAAGGGGGTACATGTGTCTGGAGTTAGTTTGCAGTGGCTGGAGGCCCTGGCGTAACCATTCTCTCTTTCTCTTCTTTTCTTCCTCTTCTTCTCTCTTAAGTCAATAAATCAATATTTAAAAAAAAAAAAGAAAAACCAAAACTAAACTAATAAAATTAACCCTTCCCACCCTGGTATGGCTGCTGGCCTGGGAGAGGGAAGTCTTACTAGCAGTGCAAAGGCTCAAATATATTGCTGGAACAGTGCTGGAGTCCCTTTTCAGCTTTGTGACAAATTTCCATACTGATTTCCATAGTGGCTGTACAAGTTTGCACTCCCCCCAACAGCAGATGAGGGTTCCTCTTTCCCAACACCCCTGCCAGCGTTTATTGTCATTTGATTTTAAGACTATCATTCTGACTGGAGTGAGATGGAATCTCAAAGTCTTTTAATGGTTAAACATCTCCTTAAGTGTTTATTGGCCATTTGTATTTCTTCCTTTGAGAAATCTCTGTTCAATTCCTTGCCCCATTTTTTGAGTGAGTTGCTTGATTTTTTTATTTTGTTTTATTTTTTGTTTTTTCAAGGTAGGGTTTCACCCTAGCCCAGGCTGACCTGAAATTCACTATGTAGTTTCAGGCTGGCCGTGAGCTTCCAACATTGGCCTCCAGAGTGCTGGGATTAAAGGTGTGCATCATCACACCCAGCTGTATTTTTTTTTTTTTTTTTTTTTAGATATGGACATATTTAGTATGTAATAACATATGTTGGTACTATCCTTTCCCTCCTCCCTGCCTCTTTTCAGAAAAGGCCTTCCTCCTTGGGCATGCAGGTCAACCCCATGGGGATTGTGGGTCATACTTTATGGCGGAGGGGAAAGGCAATGTCTCTAAGCAAAATATTACATCTTGTGGCTCTAACAATCTTCCCACTCCTTCCACAAAGTTCCTTGAGCCATGCTGGGAGCATTTTTTTTTCTCAAGTTTTATTAACATTTTCCATGATTATAAAAATTATCCCATGGTAATACCCTCCTTCCCCCCACTTTTCCCTTTGAAATTCCATTCTCCATCATAGCCCCTCCCCATCTCAATCAGTCTCTCTTTTATTTTGATGTCATGATCTTTTCATTCTCTTATGATGATCTTGTGTAGGTAGTGTCAGGCACTATGAGGTCATGGATATCCAGGCCATTTTATGCCTGGAGGGAGCATGTTGTAAGGAGTCCTACCCTTTCTTTGGCTCTTACATTCTTTCTGCCACCTCTTCCGCATTGGACCCTGAGGCCTTGGAAGGGGTGATTGAGATGTTCAGTACTCTAATCACCTCATTCCAGCACTATGATACCTTCTGAGTCATCCCAAGGTCACTGCCATCTGAAAAGAGAAGATTCTGTACCCAAAGTGAAAGTAGCATTAATATAAGGGTATAAATATTAAGAGAAGTGCTCACGGGGCAGTTTGATAAGCATAGTGTATACATTTTTTCCAGACATCAGCAGATGTTACACCCCTAGGGCTCATGACTACCCCTGTTTTAAGTTTTCAGTATCAGGCATGTAGTCCCCACCCCCCATGGAGCAGACCTCCAGTCCAATTGGAGGACAGTTGGTTTCCACCATGACAGACATGCCACTATTGCACCTGTTGGCTCATTTGGCCTGGCTGGCCAATTATAAGGCATGCAGTGTCTACTGTTGAGTATCTTCACTGGTGGTATCTCTTTCTCCCACTGAACTACATGTAGAATGGCTTCTTCCAGCTTTCTCTCAGCTGGTCTACATGGAGAAGGTTATTAGCTCAGTTCCAGCAGGATTTCTCAGTGGTCTTGCAGCCCAACTATGTGGAGTCTTCAGCAATATGGTCTTACCATCTATTCCTGGTGGGAAACCAAGGGCCTCGGGAATGGCCTATAATGTTTTGGGGGCATCAGGACCTCCCTGGCCAACTACTCACTTAAAGGTGTCCCATCCCTGGCATTGAAAATTTTCTAACAACAATCTATGGTTCCTTAGTATTCCATTGTATGAAACTGGAGGATTCCATATGATTTATTTGCATCCTCTTAGATTTTGATTAGCCCTCCTTCCACCTTTCCTTTACTCAATCTCTTTTCCTGACCTCACTTTGGGCCTTTTCACCCCCGTTAATCTATTCTTCTACTTACATATATACAATGCTAACCTATTAAGTACCCTGCTGGGAGCATTTTAAATCTACTTCAGTGATGGGCATTTAGGAGCCTCTGGTTCTCTGGTTTGGTAGGTGTAGAGTATCCTCAGCGTCTATCTCCATCACCCTTGTGCTGATATCAGATTCACTAAGAAAGCAGCACTCTTGCTCATTTCCCCAATTACTGTGTGGTTTCAGCTGGGGACAGGGTGGAGTACACTGGAAAATTTGTCTCCTTAGGTCCAGCTCCCAGCTGAAAAGAGAAGCAGATTCTCAAAAGGAGAATGAAGGCAGCACTAGTTAAATGGGATAACTATTATTAATTCAGAGAATTAAAGGAGTGTAGACCACAGCAAGGTGTGATGGTGCATGCCTTTAATCCCAGCACTTGGGAGGCAGAGGTAGGAGGATCACTGAAAAACAACAACGACAACAAAGAAAGTGTAGACCCTCTTATATCTAACGTTAGTAGGAGCTTGACAATGGAAAGCAGAATCATTATCTGGATATAGTTTCCTTTCTACTGAGCAGATCTGTTAGCCAATCCAAGACCAACTGGTTACCTACCTTGGCTATATGCCACTATTGCACTTGTGTGAGCATCACAGGAGGTTGTTTGCTTCTGAGTTGCTTACATGTTGAGTTGCTTGGGCAGATGTTGGACACTTTTCCCTGGTAGCTCATGTAGTGCCTTCCAGCGTTAGATGGGCTAATTGTCTGGGGGACTGGCTCTCTTCCAGACTCCAACCAAGTCTCTCCATGGTCCGTGCTGACAGCATTTGGTGTCTTAAGCAGTAGGGTCTTACCATTAACCTCTGGTGGGTAATCAAGTTCTCTGACAGAAGTCTGTCTTGTTTGATTTGGGAGACCTAGTAGGTCTCTCTTATCAACAGCTCATTTTAGATATAGATCACATCCTGGTACAGGGAATTAGACCAGTGCCAATGGAAAAGAAAAAAGGAAAGGACAAGAAGAAGGAGAAACAGTTTTAACCACTAAGCTATCTCTCTGTCCAGCTCTCAAATTTTTCTTACATGTGTGTTAAACATTTGTAATTCTTCCTCTGAGAACTCCCTATTTAATTCTTTGTCCCACTTTTGAAGTGGGTTGTTTGATCTCTTATTGTTTAATTTTTTGAGTTCTTTGTAGATTCTAGATATTAGGCTTCTGTCAGTGGTAGAGATGGCAAAGATTTTCTCCTCTTCAGTGGGTAATCTATTGGCCCGGTTTATGGTATGTTTGTCTGTGCAAAAGCAAAACAAAAATAACAAAAAAAAATTGTTGTTGTTTATTTTTAGTTATTTATTTAAGAGTGACAGAGAGAGGAAGAGGCACAGAGAGACAGAGAGAGAGAGAGAGAGAGAGAGAGAGAGAGAGAGGAGAGAGAGAGGGAGAATGGGTGCACCAGGGCCTCCAGCCATTGCAAATGAACTCCAGACGCATGTGCCCCTCATGCATCTGGCTAACATGGGTCCTGAGGAATTGAGCCTTGAACCAGGGTCCTTATGTTTTACAGGCAAGCACTTAACTGCTAAGCCATCTCTCCTGCCCTGAAGATGCTGTCTTTTGTCCAGTCTACATCATTGGCACCTTTGTCAAAGATCAAGCAGCTGTAGTTACTTGATCTAAGGTCTGTGTCTTCAATTCTGTTCCATTGGTCTGTTTCTATTTTTATTCTAGTACCATGTTTTGATGTTTTGTCACTATGGCTTTGTAATACAGCTTTAGATGGGGTATGGTGATACTGCTAGGGATTTTGTTTGTTTGTTTGTTTGTTCTTACTGAGGATATGTTTGGATATCCAAGGCCTTCTGCCGTTCCATATGAAATTTAGATCATTTTTTCAATCTCTGTGAAGAATCATGTTGGTATTTTCATTAATATTGTGTCAAATCTATGTATTGCTTTTAGTAGAATTGCCATTTTCACAATATTAATTTGACCTATCCAGGAGCATGGGAGGTCTTTCCATCTTCTCAAATCCTCCTTGATTTCTTTCTTGAGTGTTTTTATGTTTTCATTACATAGGTCTTTTACATCCTTGGTTAGTGTTATTCCAAGGTATTTGGTTTTTTTGTTGCTATTGAAAATGGGACAGCCTCACTGATTTCTTTCTCTGTATATTTGTCCTTTTCATATAGAAAAGCTACTGATTTTGTGCATTGATTTTGTATCCTGCCACTTTGCTAAAGGTATGTATCACTTTTAGAAGTTTTGGGATGGAGACTTTTGGGTCATTTATATATAGGATCATGTCATCTGCAAATAGGGCTAAGTTGACTTCTTCCTTTCCAATTTGAATCCTTTTTATTTCTTTCTCCTGTCTTATTGTTTGGGCTAGTACTCCTAGTACTATGTTGAAGAGCAGTGGTGTCTTGTTCCTGATCTCAGTGGGAACTCCTTGAGTTTTTCCCCACTAAGTATTATTTGGGCTTTAGGAGCTTTATATATAGTCTTTATTGTGTTGAGATATAAACCCTCCATACCTATTCTTTCCAATGTTTTGATTACAAAGTGGTGGTGTGTTTTGTCAAAGGCCTTCTCTGCATCAATTAAGATGATCCTATAGTTTGTATGGTTCAGTTTACTTATGTGGCATATTACATTGACTGATTTCTGTATGTTAAACCACCCCTGCATCCCTGAAATGAAGTCTACTTGATTAAGGTGTATAATGCTTTTGATGTGTTGTTGAATTTGGTTTGCAAGGATTTTGTTCAGGATCTTTGCATCTGAGTTCATTAGGGATATAGGCCTATAGTTTTCTATCCTTGTTCCATATGTGTCTGGTTTTGGTATTAGGGTGATGCTAACTTCATAAAAAGAATCAGGGAGGATTCCCAGATCAGTTTGAGAAAAAATGGTTTCAGTTCTTCAACGAAGGTTTGGTAGAATTCAGCTGAGAATCCATCTGGTCCTGGACTTTTCTTTTTGGGGAGGTTTTTAATTATCTTTTCAATCTCCATGGATGTGATAGGTTTGTTTGGGAGATTAATCTGCTATGAGTTTAGTTTTGGTAGGTGGTATGTGTTTAGGAATTCATCCATTTCTTCCAGAGTATTTAATTTTGTGGAGTAGAGGTTTTGGAAGTATGCCATGATGATTCTTCCATTTTCATTGATGTCTATTGTGATCTCTCCTTTTTCATTTCTGATTTTGTTAATTTGAGACTTCTATCTTTTTTTTTTCTTATCAATTTGGCCATGGGTCTGTCAATTTTATTTATTTATTTATTTTTTGGTTTTTTGAGGTAGGGTCTCATTCTAGCCCAGGCTGACCTGGAATTCACTATGGAGTCTCAGGGTGGCCTTGAACTCACGGCGATCCTCCTACCTCTGCCTCCCAAGTGCTGGGATTAAAGGCGTGCACCACCACGCCCGGCAATTTTATTTATTTTTTCAAAGAACCAGCTCTTCGTTTCATCAATTTTTTGCATTGTTTCCTTTGTTTCCAATTCATTAATTTCTTCTCTATTCTTGATGATTTCTTTCCATGTAGAGCTCTTTGGATTGGATTCTTTTTGTTTTTCCAGTGCCTTTAGATGGATAGTCAGGTTACTGATTTGGGATCTTTCTGACTTTGTAATGACAGCATTTGGGGTATGAATTTTCCCCTTAGGACTGCCTTCATTGTGTTCCATAAGTTTTGGTAGGTTGTGTTTACATTATCATTCAACTCTATGAATTTTACAGTTTCTTTTTTGATTATTCCACAACCCATTTATTGTTTAAAAGTGTGTTATTTAGTCTCTAGAAGCTGGTGGGTTCTTGATGTGTCTCTTATTATTAATTTCAACTTTAAAGCATTGTGATCTGGCATGGTGCAAGAAGTTTCTTCAATTTTCCTGACTTTATGAAGGCATGCTTTATGGCCCAATAATTTTGGAGAAGGTTCCATGTGCTACTGAGAGGAATGTGTATTCTGTAGAGTTGGGGTGGAAAGTTTTGTAGATGTTAGGTCTAGTAGATCTATGATGTTGTTGAACTCTATTATTTTCTTGTTGATTTTCTGCTTGGATGATCTGTCTATTGATGATAGTGGAATATTGAAGTCTCTGACTATGATGGTGTTGATGTTTATTTCTGTTTTATTGTCGAGTAGATTTTGTTTTATAAACTGTGGTGCACCTCTGTTTGGTGTATGTATACTTATGATTGTGATGTTCTCATGTTGGATCATTCCCTTGATGAGTAAAAAGTGGCCTTTTTTGTTCTTTTTGATTACTTTTGGTTTAAAGTCTATTTTATCAGATATTAATATAGCAACACTTGCTTGCTTTTTTTTTTTTTTCGAGGTAGGGTCTCACTCTGGTTCAGGCTGACCTGGAATTAACTCTGTAGTCTCAGGGTGGCCTTGAACTCATGGTGATGCTCCTACCTCTGCCTCCCGAGTGCTGGGATTAAAGGTGTGCGCCACCACGCCCGGCACTTGCTTGCTTTTTATTTCCACTTGCTTGGAATATCATTTTCCAATCTTTCACCCTGAGGAGGTGTCATCTTTAGTGATGAGGTGGGTTTCTTTTTCACTTCATTTCTTTCTTTCTTTTTATTTATTTATTTATTTATTTTGGTTTTTCAAGGTAGGGTCTCACTCTGGCCCAGGTTGACCTGGAACTCACTATGTAGCAAAAACTCATGGCAATTCTCCTACCTCTGCCTCCCATGTGCTGGGATTAAAGGCATGCACCATGTGGTGGTTTGAATAGAATAGATGGCCCCCAATATATTCAGTTGTTTGTTTGTAGTTTGCATCTGTAGCCACCTGGTGGAGGCAATGTCACTGGGTGATTTTAAGGTGTGGTGGTAGGTTTCAGATTTCAATCTAAAGATATGCAAAGTGTGCCTAGCTAGAGTTCCTGAAGTGTGCTGTGGCTTTTGACCTTTAGGCTTGTGCTTCTCTCTGTCTGCTTGGGCCTGTGAAGGCAGGCCAGCTTCTTCTACTATTATGGAACTTCCCCTGGATCTGTAAGCTTCAATAAATCCCTTCCTCCATTACTGTGCCTGGTCCGAAAGTTCATCTCAGTGAACCTGAAGCTGTCTGTTACACACCACCATGCCCAGCTTGAGGTGGGTTTCTTGAAGACAGCAGATACAAGGTTCCCATTTTTTGATCCGTCCTGATAACCTGTGTCTTTTGATGGGTGAGTTAAGACCATTAATATTTAAGGTTATTACTGTGAGGTTTGAATTAATCCCTGCCATGATGAGGTGTTTTATGAGGTTTGGTGCTTTCCTGTGTTTTATACTATTTTAAGCCTGGTCTATTTTGGTTATTGTGATCTTGTTGGCTCTTGAGATTGGTTGTTTGACTGTTCTGTGTGGAGTATTCTCTCAAGTAGTCTCTGTAGGTTTGACTTGGTGTTCATACAATAATAGAGTTGACTTTTTTCATGGAAAGTTTTTCTTTCACCATCTATTATGAGGGATACACTTACTGGGTAGAGTAGTTTTGGTTGGAAGCCATAGTTTTTCAATACCAAAAAGAAAATAATAAATTGTACTGTAGAAGTCCCGTATAGTTTCTAGACTCAGATCATTAAGAAGTAAGAGACAAAATGTGGTTGGCCCTGTGAAGGCTTGGGAGGAAGCCCCTCACAGGGAGGCAGCTGCAAACATGTGGACAGATGAAGAGTCTGGCTTTTATGTCACTCTCTTAATTAAAATTAGTCATTCAAATCTTAAATTTACTTATACAGATAGTAGAACTAACCCCTAATGGTTCCTTCAGTGTGACTTGCTTCTAATTCTGACAAGGTTTGGCATGTCTGTCACTTTTGTGATTATAATATGTAAGAATATTTCTTTTCTTTTCTTTCCTTTTTTTGGTTTTTTGAGGTAGGGTTTCATTCCAGCCCAGGCTGACCCTGGAATTCACTACCGAGTCTCAGGGTGGCCTTGAACTCACAGCGATCCTCCTACCTCTGCCTCCTAAGTGCCAAGATTAAAGGCATGTGCCACTATGCCCAGCTTCTTCTTTTTTGGGTATTTATTTATTTACTTATTTGAGAGAAAGAGACAGAGAGAGAGAGGGAAGAATAAGCATCCATGGCCTCATGTTACTGCAATTGAACTTCAGATATATGTGTCATTTTTCACATTTGTGTTTATGTGGACTTTGGGGAACTGAACCCAGCCATCAGGCTTTGCAAGTAAATGCCTTTAACAGGTGAGTCATCTCTCCAGTACAGTTTCAGGGTTTTTAAAAAATATTTTATTTATTTATTTTTATTTTAGAGAAAGCACGACACATAGAGAGAAAGAGAGAGAGAAGGAGAGAGGAGGGAGATAATTGGCACGCCAGGGTTTCAGTCACTGAAATCAAACTCCAGACGTTTGCACACCTAGTAGGCATGTGTGACCTTGCACTTGCCTCACCTTTGTGCATCTGGCTTATGTGGGATCTGGAGCATCAAACATAGGTCCTTAGGATTCGCAGGTAAGCAGCTTAACCACTAAGCAATCTCTCCAGCCCGTTTTATTTACTTGAGACAGAAAGATAAAGAGGCGAATAGAGAGAGAATGGGTCTTCCAGGGCCTCTAGCCACTGTAAACAAATTCTAGATGCATGTACCACTTTGTGCATCTGGCTTTTGTCAGTAATGGGGAATTGAACCTGGATCCAGATCCATCCTTAGGCTCTGCAGGCAAGCACTTTAACCATTAAGCAATCTCCCCAGTCCTAGTTTTTCTTTTAAAAAATATATATATTTAATTATTTATTTATTTGAGAGAGGGAGAGGAAAAAAGAGAAGGAGAGAGAGAGAGAATGGTTGCACCAGGGCCTCTAGCCACTGCAAATCAACTCCAGATACATACGCCACCTTGTGCATTTGGCTTTTGTGGGCACTGGGGAATAGAACCAGTGTCCTTAGGCTACACAGGCAAGAGCCTTAACTGGTAATTCATCTCTCCAGCCCTGTTTCTTTCCTTCAAAAAAATTTTATGGCCAGGTGTGGTGATACACACCATTAATCCCAGCACTTGGGAGGCAGAGGTAGGAGGATCGCTACAAGTTTGAGGCCAGCCTGAGCATGGGCTAGAGTGAAACCCTACCTCAAAAAAACAAAAAAACCAAATTTTTTTTCTTAATGGATATATCATGGGTATTTGAGAGAAAGAGAAAATGAGTATGAACATGCCAGGTCCTCTTTCCCCAAACTCCAGACACATGCACCACTTTGTGCATCTAGCTTTATATGGGCATAGGGGAGTTGAACCCAGGCCTTCAAACTTTGCAAGCAAGTGCCTGTGACTATTTCTTATCAGACTGTCTATTGCCTTTTTGGCTTAAGTGTTTTAGTGGTGCCGAAAAACCCAAAGCAGTGGCCTCTAATTGTTGGTGGTAGCCTCTGTTTGAGAGGCAGAAAAAATATTGAAGTCCTTAGTTTTATAATCAGAAGAAATCAAATTCTGAGTGAAATCAGAAGCAGAAGTTTTGCCTGGAAGAGCATCATTTGAGACCACAACCCTAATCAATGACACTGAGCTCAGCCTTGTAAGGGAAAAAGCAATGGGCCTATGTAAGCCCTACTTTGTCTTCTGGTACACAGAAACTATGACACAATAGATATTCATTACTTTGAATTTTGAAGAAATGTTGTCATGCAGAAAGTTATGAATACAAAGACATGTATATTTTGTCAGATTGATAAAAAGGAATAAATAAGAGTGATTTTAGTTAATATTTTTTTGCATACCAATAATACATGGGCAGTCGTGTCATTTATTGGGGCTGGCATAGAATCAAGAGATATATATTTTTTTTTGTTTTTCGAGGTAGGGTCTCACTCTGGCTCAGGCTGACCTGGAATTAACTATGAAGTCTCAGGGTGGCCTCGAACTCACGTCAATCCTCCTAACTCTGCCTCCTGAGTGCTGGGATTAAAGGCATCTGCCACCACACCCAGTCTCCGAGATAGATGTATTTTCAATCACTGTTATATGTCTGTATCTAAAATGCAATGTCTGGAGCTCTTAAGGAAATTCATATTTACATGTGTACTATAGTAGGCATCCAGTGACTTGATGTTTTTTGTGTTCTGAGCCAAGTATGTGCTCAAATGACAGCAGACAGCATTGTGAGGATGGTGGTGATAACTAGAGCTCCCTGTCCTCAGAAACTCCTGAATCTGTGGTTTAGATGCCTATGGGCAGTGTTTGTGTTGGCAGGAGCAGAAAGATGTATTTCCTGTTAAAAAATTCATTTTGGGAGACTGGGGAGAGAGTCCATTGGTTAAAGGCACTTGCTTGCAAAAACCTGTTGGCCTGGGTTCAACTCCCTAGGACCCACAAAAAGCCAGATATACAAAGTGGCAAGTCTGAAGTTTGTTTGCAGCAGCAAAAGGCTCTGGCATGCTCCCACACTCTCATTTTCTCTCTCTCTCAAACACATGACTAAATTTTAAAACTTATTAACAAATTCCATAAATGCTAACAATACACAATATGCCATGATCATAATCTCCTCTGACCATCTTTGTTTCCCCACTACTTTCTGTCCACTGAATCCCTTCTTTCCAACTAGTCTCCTATTTTGATGTTTTTTTTTTTTCAAGGTATGATCTTTCTCCATATCAGGCTGACCTGGAATTTACTATATAGTCTCAGGGTGGCCTCAAACTTGTGACAATCCTCCTACCTCTGCTCTCGAGTGCTGAAATTAAAGGTGTGTGCCACCATGACCAACATGATGTCATCGTTTTTTGTGTCATCGCATCTTGTGGAGGTAGTTAGTGTCAGCCACTGTGAGAACATGACGATGAAGGCCACTTTGAGGCTGGAAGACAGCATTGTAAAGTCCTCCCTTTCCTTTGGTCCTTACTCACATTGTTGCCACCACCACTTCTGCAGTGGTCCCTGAGTCTTGGAAGATGTGCCAGGGATGTTTCATTTAGCGCTGAACATTCCACCATCATTTCTCAGCACTTCGGTGAATTTTGAGTCATCCCAATGGTCACCACGATCCGAAAACAGAAGCTTCTCCAACCGAAAGTGAGAGTAGCAATAATATATGGGACTAAGCATAAATATTTAGAGGGCTATTTGGTGGGCATAAAATATCCACTTAGCCACGTAACAGTTGTAGTTCCCTCCCTAGGCTTATGACCTCTCAAGCCTGTAGGTGTTTTCATTAGGTTTTCAGTAGCAGGCAGAAATTCCTTCCTATAGAGTGGGTCTCAAGTCCAATCAAAGAGCAGTTGTCTATAACAGACAAGCTACCATTGCACCAGTTAGTACATTTGGCCTGGCTGCCCAGCTGTAAAACATGCAGGGGCTATTACTGATTAAGCCCGTTCATGACTTTCCTCCTCCAGCAAGCTGCATAGCTCTTTCCAGCATCCCAAGAGCTAGTCAAAAGGGAGGAGGCTTCCAGCTCAGCTCCAGCTTGATTTCTGATATCCTTCAGCCCAAACATGGAAAGTCTTCAGCATTAGGATCTTACTATCTAGTTCTGGTGAGCAACTAAGAGCCTTGGCAATAGCCTATAATTTGGCGGGGGGCGAGGGGGACATTAGGAAACTCCCTGGCCAACAACTCACTAGGAGGTATCCCACAGCTGGCACTGAAAAAAAAATTTATTTTTTTTAAGAGGCAGGGAGAGAGAGAAAGAGAATGGGAATGAGAATGGGCATGCTAGGGACTCCAGCCACTGCAAACAAACTCCAGATACATGTGCCACCTTGTGCATCTGGCTCATCTAAGCCATCTCTCCAGCCCTGAAATTTTTCTAGTAACAACATATGGCTTCTGGGCACAACATCATCCATCTCCACAGGACAGTTCTGCCCAAACACACACACTCTCTCTCATTCTCTCTCTTTTTGAGGTAGGGTCTCACTCTAGCCCAGGCTGACCTGAATTCACTATGGAGCCTCAGGGGACCCTTGAACTCACAGCAGTACTCCTACCTCTGCCTCCCGAGTGCTGGGATTAAAGGTGTGCACCACTACACCTGGCTTTCTCTCTCTCTTTTAAATATGTATATTATTAGGTAGTGAAGAAGTAGGTTCCCATATGGTTTATTTATAAATCTTAAAAATTTTTGAATATTTTATTTATTTATTTGAGAGAGAGAAAGGGGAAGAGGCAGATAGAGAGATTGAGGGAAAGAGAGAGACAGAGACAGAGACAGAGAATGGGAGCACCAGGGCCTCCAGCCACTGTAAACAAACTCCAGACATATGTGCCACCTTGTGAATCTGGCTTAGGTGAGTATTGGGGAATTGAACCTGGGTCCTTAGGTTTCACAGGCAAATACCTTGACCTCCAGCCCAAATCCCATTTATTTTTTGAGGTAGGGTCTCACTTAACTTAGGCTGACCTGGAATTCACTACGTAGTCTCAGGGTGGCCTCCAACTCTCAGTGATGCTCCTGTCTCTGCCTCCTGAGTGCTGGGATTAAAGGCATGCTCCACCATACCTGGCTCCAAATCCTATTTTTAATTAACCTTCTTCCCACCCTCTCCTACCCTCCATCAACTCCCTTAAATTCTTTTTAAAAACTTATCTTAAGGGGTTGGAGAGATGACTCATAGGTAAGAACACTTCCCAAGCAAGCATGGGGGTCTGAGACCACCAGTTTGATTCTGCAGCACAGGGGTGTGGCCACACACACAGGGACCTCCAGTCCTATGGGGCAGACAGACCAGAGACTCACCCAGGCTTCTCAAAGTGTCAACCTCCAGAATCCGTGCCCCAGGCTGAAGGAAGTACGTGGATGAGCAATTATGGTGGCTTGAATTAGATGTCCCCCATCGACTTATGTGTTCTGAATGCTAGGACCCTAACTGGTGGCAGCTTGGGAAGTGGAACCTTGCTGGAGGAGGTGGTATTGGAGGCAGCTTATGGGTGTTATAGCCAGCTTCCCCTCGCCACTGTCGGGCTCATTCTCATGCTGTGGTATCTCACCTGCTGTGACAGAGGTGACGTCCAGTGTCTGCTCATGCCATCCTTTTCCCTGCCACCATCATGGAGTCTGTAACAAAGCAAACAACTCTCCTCCCACGAGCCACTTCTTGTCAGGTGCTTCGTGCGGCAAGAAGGAAACTGCGAGGGCAATGGAGGAGGGACGCCTCACATTTTCTCTTGGCCTCCACCCATGTGTGCACATACCACACACATGCACAATTATGTTTTAAAGTTTGTGTACAATTTGTTATTTAATTTTATTTGAGACAGGGTCTCATGTACCCCAGGGTAGTCGTGACCCACTATGTAACCAAAGATGACCTCGATCTTCCGATCCTCCTGCCTCTACCCCCTCAGTGCTGACAGTGATGACAGCCGTGAGCTGCCACGCCTGGTTTGCGTGGCAAGCCCTCTAGCGACTGAGGACCCTCCCGGCCACCGTGTGCTCTCAGCAAACTGTTGATGACAGGGACGTTTCTCAGGACGGGGCCTGGCTGTGGCTCTGTGGGGAACGCAGCAGTGCCCCGTGCCTGAGGGGTGAGCTGCTTGGCAATGGTGGAGGGCGGCTCTCAGGCTAAGGGCACAACCTCATCTGAGAGACTTCCTGAGCAGAGGAGGAGTGCCCAGGAATGAGGCTGACACAAGCTTTGCAGGGACTCTACTCCCACCGTGGACCGTTAGGTGGTGTGTCCTGGGCTTCACAGGTTCCCTACAAGTTGGGGTGGAAGTAAGGGCAAAGTGTGCTGCTGCTTAGCCCCAGACAGAGAGAATGAAGGAAGAGGAGCTATGGCAGGAAGGAGGACATGACAAATACGGCACAGGCTGCGGCTTCACGATCAGCCGGTGGAAATGGAGAAGACTGCTTTTTGTGTGTGTGTTTGTTTTGTTTTTGAAGCAGGGTTGGGTCTCAGTGTAGCCCAGGCTGATCTGGAACTCACTTTATAGTCCCAGGCTGGCCTAAAACTTAGTCTCCCAAATATGTGAGATGTCATACCCTTGGCTAAGTGAATTGCTGTTTTTAAATATTTTATTTATTTACTTATTTAATAGAGAAAGAAGCAGACAGAGAAAGAATGGGCATGCCAGGGCCTCCAGCCACTGCCAAGGAACTCCAGACACCTGCACCATCATGTGTATCTGGCTTATGTGGGTACTGGGAAATCTAACCTGGGTCCTTAGGCTTTGCAGGCAAATGCCTTAACTACTAAGCCATCTCTCCAGCCGAGTAACTGTTTTTTGACTGGTGACCACTCTGCCAAGCAAAGGACATCTGACAGGCTATGTAGACACAAGTGACCTAGACAAGTCCATGGGAAAAGGAGAAAAGAATGTAAGGTCCGGTTCTTCCCTGCGTTGTTCCCATTGATCAATATTCCCTGCCCTTTTGAGTTTCTTTCTTTCTTTCTTTTTTTTTTTTTTTTTTTTTTTTTTTTTTTCGAGGTAGGGTCTCACTCTAGCTGAGGCTGACCTGGAATTCACTATGTAGTCTCAGGGTGGCCTCGAACTCACTGTGATCCTCCTACCTCTGCCTCCCGAGTGCTGGGATTAAAGGCATGCGCCACCACACCCGGCTTGAGTTTCTAAATATGGTCTTCTCAGAAGCAAGTTCCCATCCCCAGGGGAATATTTTATCCAAGTCTGGCAGTGGTAGACGACAGAGTCCCATGGAGTCCGACATTGACCCGTGCTAATCTGAGTGCAAAGTGTCTCCCTAGGTGTCGCGTGTTTGTGAATGAGCCTGACACCCAGCCCTCAGCTGTGGCAGTTCGGGTGGAGGAGCCCCGCTGGCGGAGGCCTGTGACCCGGCAGACCCCGAGGACTGCGAGCCCAGCTCCAAGCCCGTCCTTCCTCGGCTTCCACCCAGGTGTGGGGCAGCTTCCTGCCTGTGCTGCGCTGTCGGTGACGCTTCCCTGCAAACCGGAGCCGGCGAGAAACCCGTCCTGCCCTAAGCTGCTCTCAGGAGCCTTGTCTCAGAAAGGAGGAGGCCACGCTTCAGCCGCCTGCATGGCCAGCCCGGGAGCGGGCGGAGGGCTTTGTCTTCTGTGGCAAGTGGGGTTCACAGGCCAGCCAGAGCTCTGTGGTGGCTGAGGTGGGGCGAGAGGTCTCGGCCCCGCTGCGGTTTCTTTCAGAAAGTCCTAGTTGGGTTGGAAAGGATCTTTGCGGGATGGTGGGGGATGTGGGAAGGAATATACAGAGAGCAGATCATGGGGGACACGGTTGCTGGTTTGACTCCTGTGTATCCTCTTGGAATGTTTGATTTGAGGTGAATGATGAGTAGTCTACTCAGAAAGTTCAGACACTGCTTCCTGTTGGAGTGCAGCCTTGTGACAAGGAACATTTCATATATGGCCTGCAGGACGACACTGTAAGTAGATGGAGAATGGACCAAAATATCAAGGCCTCTGAAAGATGTGAGGAATAAGAATGGCCAATTGTAGGCTGGAGAGAAGGCCTAGCAGTTAAATCACTTACCTACAAAGCCAAAGGACCCAGGTTCGATTCCCCAGTACCCATGTAAGGTATATGCAAAAGGTGGTACATGAATCTGGAGTTCATTTGCAGTGGCTGGTGGCCATGGGGTGCCCATTCTCTCTGCCTCTCTCTCAAATAAATAAGTGAAACGATTCTGTTTTTTAGAAAAGAACAGACAGTTGTCCTAAACGCATACAGTTCCAGCCAATCGGACAGTTCTGGCAAAACTGAGATTTTATTCTCTAGACAACTGGAGGCTTGTCAGTTTTTTAAACCAGAGATAAGACACAACTAAGAGAGCTCAGGAAAATGTTCTTGGCTGGACATGTGGCTGAGAGTCCGCCCAGTTTTTTCAGATGCTGGGTTTGCTCTCCAGTACCTCAAAAAGGGGGGAAAACAAACAAACATTCTTGGCGTCACGTGCGGCGTAACGGGCCACAGACTCCGCAGACAGGGGTGGATGGGGGTCGGGCCGGGCCGGGGGCGCGCGGGGACCCGGCCGGCCCGCGCCTCCTCCGGCGGTGAGGAGGGCTCGCGGGCGGCGGCTGAGGAGCGCGGGCGGCGCGGGGCGGGCGCGCCGTCGGGGCCGTCGCCCAGGCGGGAGTGCGCCCGCGGGCTCTGCGCAGCCGACGCAGGCGCCTGGGCCCCGAGACGCCACGTCCCCGCCGTGCCCCGCCCGCCGCCCGCGCGAGGCAGGACGGGACGCCAAGATGGACGCGTGCGCTTGAACAGCTCGCCGGCCCCGGCCCCAGCTCCGCCGCCGCCGCGCGCGCGTCCTCGGATACAGGGAGGGCGAGGGGATGAGAAGCCGTGGCGGCCGGCCGACGAGTGCCCGTGCCCGAGCTGCCGCCGCCCTCGGGCCCCCGGGGAGCCGCCTTGCGCGCAGCGCCTGAGCCGGGACGGCTCCCACGTGCGGCCGGCTGGTCGCGCCTCCCACGTCGGTACCGCCGGTCCCCGAGCGGGCGCGGGGCGGCCTGCGCGCGGGCCGCGGGGCTGCGGCTCGGCTTCCCGGTGCCCGCGCGCGCCCCGCCGGCCTTGCTGAGGCCCAGCGCCAGGCCCCCTCTGTAGGCATTTGGGGTTCCTCTTTTTGGCAGGGTAATTGATGCTCCTAATGATCCTGTTTCATTGTATCAGCTCGGTACATTCATGGGTAGAGTTTCGTATTTATGCCTTTGATGATAGTGTGACAGTGTGCGGAACAGTGAAAGTATGAATGTATTGCTTCGGTGCAAAAAGGCACCGTGCAGTAAGTAAAAACAGTGCTATGGTTAACCTAGTTTTCTCTCAGTTTGTGACATTACAAAATTGCACAGCTGAGTTGGATAGTCGCATATTCTTCCATGTGAGTTAGCTTGTTGCATGGATATGGAAAGGACAGTAAATTTTTTATTTATATTAGATTTTATGACAGTTATGTCTCAAGTTCGGGTGTTCTCAATTCTGATTGTACCAGGTAGAAAAGAAACTTGTTCCTTCTTTGACATTATCTCAGGAATAGAATTTTAATTCACAATAAAGTAACTTTACAGCTACAGAAATTGCATAGAAACCACGGAGGTGTGTGTGCACGAAAGAAAACTCATTTCAGAAACACCTCATGAGAGAGCTAAGGCAAATTCAGCTTTTTTACAATGAGGGCTACATATTACTGTTGATAAACTTGAGGATCGTAACTTCCGTGAGATCCTATAAAATCTGGGTTTTTGTTTTTGGGCAGGTGTCTTCTGAGAGGAACTGATACCTACTTTATATGCCATGTTACACAATGTTAAAATTTTAGCCATCACCATTTTATCATATGTACAAATGTTTGTGAGGTGAAGTGTCACATTTTCATCACAACTCATCCACCTTGCTGTAGTAATAAACTAGGTTTTTTGTTGTTGTTGTTTTGTTTTATTTATTTATTTCTTTTCACTCTAGCCGAGGCTGAGTTCACTGGGTAGTCCCAGGCTGGCCTGAAACTCACAGCAACCCTTCTACCTCTGCCTCCTGAGTACTGGAATTAAAAGTATGAGCCATCATTAAAAAAATATGTTTGTTTATTTATTTATTTTGTTTTTTTGGAGGTAGGGTTTCACAGTAGCCCAGCCTGACCTGGAATTCACTATGTAGTCTCAGGGTGGCCTTGAACTCAGTGATCTTCGTGCCTTTGCCTCCCAAGTGCTGGGATTAAAGGTGTGCATCACTATACACAACTAATTTTTTTTTTTTTCAAGACAGTGTTTCACTCTAGCCAAGCCTGACTTGAAACTGTAGACGAGGCTGCCCTTGAACTCAGGGTTCAACCTACTTCAGCCTTCTGAGTGCTAGGAGAATCGGCATGAGCCTCTACATGCAGTTTTGTTTTTTATTTTTGTTTTCTTGAGGTCAGGGTCTCACTTTATCCCAGGCTGACTTGGAACTCACTATGTAGTCCCAAACTGGCCTTCTGCCTCCTTGAGTGCTGGGATTAAATGTGGTGTCTTTTTTTTTTTTTTTCTTCTTTATGCAAGAGTGAGCAAGAGAGAAACAGATTGGCGAGCTACTGCTTCCAGTCACTCCAGATGCATGGCCACCTTGTGCGTGTGTGTAACCTTTTGTACTTGTGTCAGCATGTGCATCTGGCTTATATGGGATCTGAAGAGTCGAACATGAGTCCTTAGACTTTGCAGGCAAGCCCATTAACTGCTAAGCCACCTCTCTAGCCCTAGCCTTTTTTTTTTTTTTTTTTTTATGTACTTGAGAGATATAGATAGGCAGATAGAATGGGTGTGCCAGGGTCTCCATTGTAAACAAACTCCAGATGCACGTGCCACCTTGTGCATTTTGCTTACATGTGTACTGAGGAACCTGGTTCTGTGGGCTTCACAGGCAAGTGCCTCATGTGCAAATCCATCTCTCCAGTCTTGTTTTACTTATTTTTACATGCACAACTTTAATAGAGGCTAACCAGAGTGTGTTTGAATTCATACAGAAATAATGTTGATATTTGGAACCCATGTCGAACTTCTTTGAAGAAAGGGCAACGATGATTGCAGCCGGGGATTTGCAGGAATTTGTTCCTTTTGGTCGAGACCACTGCAAGCACCACCCTAATGCTTTGAACCTTCAGCTTCGCCAGCTGCAGCCAGCCTCTGAATTATGGTCTTCTGATGGAGCAGCCGGCTTGGTTGGATCCCTTCAGGAAGTTACTATCCACGAGAAACAAAAGGTTCTATTAAGATTCCCATTATATTATTGAAACATAAAATCATAATCTACCTTTTTATTTAAAATTGCCCAATTGGGGGTGGGAGAGATGGCTTACTGCTTAAGGCGCTTGCCTGAAAGCCTAAGAATCCTGGTTCAATTCCCCAGGACCCATGTAAGCCAGATGCATAAGGTGGCACATGCATCTGGAGTTTGTTTGCAGTGGCTGGAGGCCCTGGTGTGTCCATTTACTGTCTCTCTGTCTGCTTCTCTCTCTCTCTGTCTTTGTCTGACTCTCTCAAATAAGTAAATAAAAATAACACATTTAAAATGAATAAATAAAACCACCTAAATGAATCTGAGAAAATGTGTTGTACAATGCATTTTGAGTTAGAAGTAAGATTTGAAAATTAGAATCCAAAAGATAATGACTATTGTATTAGAATGCCTTAGCTGTTTATTTAGGCATATTATATGACTTGTACTTTTATAATTTTTTAAAAACTTTTTGTTTATTTATTTATTTATAAGAAAGAGAAAGGCATGAGAGAGAGGGAGGGAGGGAGGGGGAGGGAGAAAGAGAAAGAGAGCAAGAATGGGTGTTCCAGGTCCTCCAGCTACTGCAAATAAACTCTAGACTTATACATTACCATGTACATCTGGCTTATGTGGGTACTGGGGAATTGAACCTGGGTCCTTTGGCTCCACAGACAAGCGCCTTAACCACCAAGTCATCTCTTCAGGCCTATTTATTGCTTTGGCGGTGGGAATTTCAAGGTAGGGTTTCACTTTAGCCCAGGCTGACCTGGAATTTACTATGTAGTCTCAGGGTGGCCTCGAACTCACCATGATCCTCCAACGTCTGCCTCCCAAGTGCTGTGATTAAAGGCGTGTGCCACCACACCTGGCTATATACAACATTTTCAATAGAGAATTGTTGAGTAGATTCTTGTTTCTGAAAATACTGTAAGATATAAGAACCACCTCCCCACCCCGCCATGTTCTACTTTGTTTACCAGTTTACCAATCCCCTGAGGAGTTGAACTTAGATTGAGTCTAGCTCTGCAAGCAGATCTGAGGATGTTTTATCTGTGTTAATTTTTTAAGGAAAGCTGGCAGTTACGGAAAGGTGTAAGTGAGATTGGAGGAGATGTGGATTATGATGAGGAACTCTATGTGGCTGGGAATATGGTGATTTGGAGCAAAGGAAGTAAAAGCCAGGCATTGGCAGTTTATAAAGCATTTACAGTGGATAGTCCTGTTCAACAGGTAAGTTCATTTGGATTTTTGCTTTGTATTAATACCTCTTTAAAAATATTTTTATTTATTTATTTGAAAGACAGATGGAGAGAAAGTGAGAGAATGTATATTGACACACTGGGGCATCCTTCCACTACAACACCTGCCACTCCAGATGTTTGTCCTGCTTGTGCATCTGGCTTCACATGGATACTAGGGAATCAAACACAGGCTGTCAGCTTTGCTAGCAAGCACCTTTATCTGCTGAGCCATCTCCCCAGCCTCAATACCTCCTTTAAAGAAAATTATTTATTTATTTATTTGAGAGAGTTGAGAGAGCGAGCGAGCGAGCGAGAGAGAGAGAGAGAGAATGGGTACACTAGGGCCTCCAGCCATTGCAAACAAACTCCAGTTGTGTGTGCCCCTTGCGCATCTTGCTAATGTGGGTCTTGGGGAATTGAACCCAGGTCCTTTGGCTTTGCAGGCAAGCGCCTTAACCTCTAAGCCATCTCTCCAGCCCTAATACCTCCTTTTTAAGAAATTTAAATTTCTTAATTTATTTGTAAAAAGAGAAAAGCGAGGGAGGGAGGCAGGAAAGGACAGAGGGAGAGAGAAAGAGACACACACACACACACACACACACACACACACTATGAATGAGCATGCCAGACCCTTTAGCCCCTGAAAATGAACTCCAGATGTAATGTGCTGTTTTGTGCATCTGGCTCGATGTGGGTACTGGGGAATCAAACTTGGGTGGTTAGGCTTGGCAGGCAAGAATCTTAACTGCTAAGTTATCTCTCTAGCCCCTAGTACCTCTTTTTTTTTTTTTTAAGAAAAATTAAAAATTTACAGAAATGATTAAAGCAGTATAATGATCTTGGCAGCTGGGTATTCATTTTATTTATTATTAGTATTTGTTTTAAAAAAAAATTTACGAATGGTTTATTTTCTTTTTGTTTTGGTGCTGGGGATCAAACTCAGAGCCTTGCATATACTAGGAATGAGCTCTGGCTGCTAAGCTCTGTCCTTTACCCCCTAGGTATATGTTTTGGTGTCTATGAAGATAATGGCAAGAAAATAAGATTTTCATTTTAGATACCAGCACTGTCCTGTCAACTTCTCATAGCTGGGAAAAATACTAACAAGTCAGATGAAGGAAGAAAAGCATTGTTTCAGCTCCAGGTTACACTCCATCGTGGCAGGGGGGCATAAGCGGCAGGAGCTTGAAGCAGGTTCACAGCGAGGAAGGAGAGCAGAACGGCGATTGGCTGAATGCTAAGCTAGCTTTCTCTTTATATGATTACATTATGTTTTATGTAATTACAGGAACCCAGTCCCTGGGATTAAGCTACCAGCAGTTAGGATCAGTCCTCCACTTCAACTAATATAATCTAGAAAAACCCTCAGAAACATTGCCATGGTGATTGTTTCCATGTTGATTCTAAATCCTGTCAAGTTGACAAGCAGAAAGGAACTGTCACAGTTACTCCTGTTTTTATTGATTTATTTATTTTAATTAATTTTAAAAAATATTTATTTATTTGAAAGGAAAAGAATGGGCACACTAGTGCCTCTAGCCAGTGCACATGAACTCCAGGCACATGTGCATCTCCAGGCACCTTGTGCCTCTGGCTTACGTGGGTACTGGGGTATAGAACCTGGGTCCTTAGACTTTGTAGGCAAGTGCCTCAACCACTAAGCCGTCTCTCCAGCTCCCTCCTGTTGTTTTTGAAACAAGGTCTTTGTGTGTATCCATAGCTGGTCTGGCATTTGGGACCCTGATATCTTTTTGAGCCTACTGACTGCTGTGATGGGAGGCATGCACCAGCGCACATCTCTTATTTTGATGGTCTTTTATTATGATGCTCTTGTGTAGGCAGTGTCAGGCACTGCGAGGTCATGGATATCCAGGCCATTTTGTGTCTGGAGGAGCACGTTGTAAGGAGTCCTACCCTTCCTTGGCTCTTACATTCTTCCTGCCACTTCTTTTGCAATGGACCCTGAGCTATGGAAGGTGTGACAGAGATGCATCAATGCTGAGCATTCCTCTGTCACTAGGCCCTTGCTTTTAAATACTAAACTCTTTGTGATTGTACACTTGCTTTTTCCTTCCTCCTCCCATTAAAATTATTTTCTGATGAGCTTTATGCTCTATTGGAGAGTAAAGTATTCCAAAATTGAAGGCATAATTAAAAACAATTCTGTGTAGGGTTTGGAAGCATTTCTGTATAGGACTGTTGAAGTTTGTGATCTTTTTAAGGAGAATTCTCTTCCCATATAACTCATGTAGTTAGTGTAGATGTGAAAAGTAGATTTGATGGTATCCAAGTAATTCCTTGCTTTTGTGTTTCCACCTTAATTTCTCCAAGGAGCAATTACTTGTTTACTAGATCCGATAGTACACAGTTACCTCTTTGTTAGTCCTTATTTATTTACTTATGATAAACTGTAATCAATCTGTTTATTGCTTTGTTCTGTGCTGTGTATCAAACTGAGGGATTTGTGCATGTGAGGCAACCACTCTACCTTGGAACTGTATCCTTAGCCTTCACTTTGCCTCCCTCCCCCTATTAATTAGTTTCCCTTTTATTTTGGTGTCATCACCTTTTCCTCCTATTATGAAGGTCTTGTGTAGGTAGTGCCAGGACTGTGAGGTATGAGTCCATTTTGTATTGACATCCCAGATGTTATCAAAAATTTGGAATTTCAGTTATTTTGGTCTAGAAAATACATTGTTACTGTTCATGCTGATAAAGAGGAAACTAACTATCCATTTTTTGTTTAGAGCAGTACTAGAGTATGTGACTCAGGTAATGGTTGTTCATTCTTTTTGTCACCCTACTGTTAGTGTTACTTTTTTAGCCATTGTTCTAGGTGCTGGGGCTACAAGATAAGATATGTACCACGGACTGGAGAGATGGTTTAGCAATTAAGGTGCTTGCCTGCAAAGCCCACGGACCCCTAAGTTTGATTCTCCAGGTCCCACATAAGGCAGATGCACAAGGTGGTGCATGTGTCTGGAGTTCATTTGCAGTGACTAGAGGCCCTGATGGGCCCATTCTCATTCTTTCTCTCTCCCTTCCCCTCCATCTCTAATAATAATAAAAAAAATTAAAGATACTTAATGCCATTGAAAGGCTCAGAGGACTGGGGAGATGGCTTAGTTGGTAAAGTGCTTGCTGCACAAATTAGAGGATCTAAGTTTGGATCCATGGTATCCGTGTAAATGTCAGGCATGGTGGCACACACACCTGTGAGTCCTAGGAGGTGAAGACCTGGGCATGGTGGCACATGGTCACCCCAGTGAGCCCTAGGAAGTGAAGACAGGCAGATTGGCCAGTCCACCTGGCTACCTAGACTAGCTGCATTATTGAAGTCTGGGTTCAGTGATAGGCCTGGTCTTAATAAATAATGTGAAGAATGATTGAGGAATATACCCAATGTGGACCTATGGGCTCCACACACATGTGTACAAGTTCATATGTACCCCAAAGGAATATATATATAACATATGCATACCACACACACACATATGAAAAAAAAGCTTATATCCTAGATTGGTAGATGAATGAGCAGATAAATTGAGATGCTGTTTTCTGTCTCTGGATAATAAATTGGGTAGCTACAATGTCATGAGAAAAGACTGAATTCTGAAGGTGGAGGAAGTTTTTGGTTAAGATGCCAGTTGGATTAGAAATTGATGAACAAAGGACATTTTAGGCAGAAATGTAACAAAGAGTTATGGTCAAACATAAAATAAACATGAGTTTTGTGAAATCTGGAATGGCTGCATAACTGTTGAGGGTTTGGAGAGATGGAAGTGAGTATTGCATAGATCTCTACTAAAGGATCTTGTGTGTAAATTACAGAATTTGGATTTTAAACTATTCATCTGCAAAAGAGAGCCTACAAAAACAACCTAATCAATGGTGTAGTTTTGGTGGCAATATATAGGATTGATTAGAGAGCTGAGAGACCCGTGTCTCCATTTTGTGGCAGTTACATTTCAAGAGATTGATGCCTTGAGAGGGAAGGCAGGTGAGAGAGCTGGGGGAGAAGTGAAAGAGGCTAGTGATATCTTAGATACCATGAAGAAACATAGCTCCAATGTATACTACTGATTTATTTATTTATTTGCAAGCACAGAGAAGAGACAGGCAGAAAGAGAGAATGGACTTGTCAGCGCCTCTAGCCACTGCACATGAACTCCAGATGCATGTACCACTGTACATCTAGCTTTTATGTGGGTACTGGAGAATTGAGCATGAATTGTTAGGCTTTGCAGGAAGTGCCTTAACCACTGAACAGTCTCTCCAGCCCTTCACTGTATATTCTTATCCATGGATGCTTATTTGGCACAGTGCTATTAAAATTTACAAAACAACAAAGGACAACCTAAAAATGGGCCAAAGGACTTAAAAATAGCCATGTGTGGTGGCCCATGCCTTTAATCCCTGCACTCTGGAGGCTGTGGTAGGAGATTCACTGTGAGTTCAAGGCCACCCTGAGACTGCATAGTGAATTCCAGATCAGCCTGGGCTACAGAAAGACCTTACCTTAAATCCCTCCCCCCCCCCAACAAAAGTAAAGACATTATTCTAACAAAAATGAATATATGGCTTATAAGCACCTTAAATGATGCCTGGTATTGCTATTAATTAGGCATATGCAAATCATACTCATTAAGTTGGCTGTTAAAGGAAAATAAAACAATGTTTTTGAGGCTGTACAGAATTTTTTTAAGTTTAATTTTTATTTTTATTTGAGAGCAACAGACAGAAAGAGGCAGATAGAGAGAGAGAAAATGGTCGCACCAGGGCCTCCAGCCACTGCAAACGAATTCTAGACGCGTACGCCCCCTTGTGCATCTGGCTAACGTAGGTCCTGGGGAATTGAGCCTCGAACAGGGATCCTTAGGCTTCACAGGCAAGTGCTTGCTTGACTGCTAAGCCATCTCTCCAGCCCTGTGCAGCAATTTTAACCCTTGGGCATTGCTATTTGGGATACATAAGAGTAGCCACAAAAATAAGTTACACAGGCCGGGCGTGGTGGTGCATGCCTTTAATCTCAGCACTCGGGAGGCAGAGGTAGGAGGATTGCTGTGAGTTCGAGGCCACCCTGAGACTACATAGTGAATTCCAGGTCAGCCTGGGCCAAAGTGAGACCCTACCTTGAAAAACAACTACAACAACAACAACAAAAAAAAAAACAAAAAAGAAAGTTACACATAGGCTGATACAGCCTGGAGAGAGAGCTCAGTGGTTAAGGTGCTTGATTGCAAAGTTTGATGGCCTGGGATTCCCTGGTACCCATGTAAAGTCAGATGCACAAGGAGCTTATAGCAGCAAGAGGCCCTGGCACATTCATTCTTTCTCTCCAACCCACTCCTTGCAAAAAAGAAAAAAAAAATTAAAAAGTACTTAAGAAAAAAGTTAAACTTAGGATTGACTTATCTAGTGATTCCACTTCTAGGTTAGGGTACACAACAAAGAAAGAATTGTACAGATACTTGTTTTATAGATTAAACGAAAAATTTTTTTTGAGGTAGGGTCTCATTCTACCTCAGGCTGACCTGGAGCTCACTATGTAATCTCTGTGGCCTTGAACTCACGGTGATCCTCCTACTGAATGCTGGGATTAAAGGTGTGTGCCACCATGCCCGACTATAAATGTTTTTATAGATGTGTTTATAGATGTATTATAGTATCCAAAAGGTAGAATAATCTATGAGCCCAAGGACAGATAACTGGATAAACAAAATATTGATAAGTAATACAAAATACTGGACCTTAAAACATGTTAGAAATAAGCCAGAAACAAATGACAAAGGTTACTTGATTGCTTTTATATGACAAGTTCATTAGGAATGTAGAAGAGAAGGTTAGAGGGAGAGTGAAATGGAGGATTATTGTTTAATAGATATAGAATTGGTATTTGAGATGAGAAAAATGCAAACATATAGTGATGCAATGGTATATAACATTGTAACAGCAGTAAATGTATTGAATGTCACTGAATTACATACTTAGGAAATGGTTAAGTGGGCCTGGCATGGTGGTGCACGCCTTTAATCCCAGCACTGGGGAGGCAGAGGTAGGAGGATCACTGAGAGTTTGAGGCCACCCTGAGACTACATAGTGATTTCTGGATCAGCTTGGGCTAGAATGAGACCCTACTTCGAAAAGCAAAAAAAAAAAAAAAAGTTAAACGGTAGATTTCATATTGTGTATATTGTCACAATTAAGTATTTGAAAAATCCATTAAATAATTTCAGTGAGTGAGTGTCAGTCATGCCAGTTAAAATTTAATGACATTTCTCAGTTTATATTTTTATAAGATGGAACTTCCATGAAGTTAAATGTTAGTTTCTCCAAATCTCTTTTAAAGTGAGTCAACAGAGAAGTGGGAAAATGATCTAAGATCAGTTAGTAAGTCTGAAGATTATAATACAGTGTAGCAATTTAAAACTCTTCAGATGATCTTTAGTTTTGTATAGGATATAGGATTTAAAAAAGGTTGAGCCAGTATTTAAATGTTAATTATAAGACTTTTATCTTTTAGGACTTTGGATTTTTAATCTTCCTTTTTCATAACATAACATTTAATCATAAACACAATTTTCCTTTTTTAATAATACTTAGCATTATGTAGTATAATTTTACTTTTTGTACTATTATTTATTTCCATGCTAATATGTGTTAAGCTGATTAGGAGAGAAAGTATATGTCACTATTATTACTTAGATGTCATTAGCTAATAGAAAATTATTTAGATATAATTTTCTTAGGTAAGCATTTTGTTTTAATTTTAGGCATTGTGGTGTGACTTCATTATATCACAGGATAAGTCTGAAAGGACCTACAGTAAGTTTCTTTATGAAATTTTATTACTCATGATTTCAAATGTTAATCTTATTCCTTTTCATTCATAGTAAGTAGCCCTTAATAATAGTGGTTTATTCTAAGCACTTTGGCAGTATGCTTTGAAAATTATTAGTTGCTTGGATTGAACTCCTCAGGGAAGAAATCCCATAAATCTTCCTCTGCACCCTTTCTTTTCAGGTAGCCATGAAGTAGAAAAATGCATATGTATATTACAGAGCTCATGTATTAACATGCATAGCATAGAAGGAAAGGACTATATAGCTTCCTTACCATTTCAGGTAAATGAGTGTTTTATTTCTGTGTGTGTTTGTGTGGAGAACATTCTTAACTGATTTCAAAGGCATTTTTTCAATGTAGATCTCTTTAAGATCCAGAATGTTACTTATGCTGGCTGTGGTAGCTGTACCTTTAATTTCAACACTGGGGAGGTAGAGATTAAAGGATTTGTGAGTTCAAGGCCAGCCTGGACTACAGAGTGAGTTCCAGGTTAGCCCTGGCTAGCATGAGATGCTGCTTCAAAAATGAAATAAATTGCTCAAGTAACAATTTCATTTTAAAAAATTATTTATTTGCAAGCAGAAGAGAGAGACAGACAGACAGAGGCAGAGAATGGGCATGCCAGGGCCTCTAGCCACTGCAAACGAACTCCAGATGTATGTGTCCCTTGTGCATTTGGCTTACGTGGGTCCTGGGGAATCAAACCTGGGTCCTTTGACTTCACCGGCAAACACCTTAACTGCTAAGCCATTTCTCTAGCCCTTAGTTGTTTTTTTTTTTTTTACTCCTTTCCACTCTAAAAATTATTTAGTGAATTATTTGATGACTGAGGTGTTTTGCCAGTTTAAATGATATATAAGAAATCATTTTGGCCTATTAAATGAGGCATATAAATGATACTAGCCTTTTTTTTTTTTTTTTGCTATTTTTTGATGCTTAATGCTGTTGTTAAAATTTTATCATATTTTCCTTTTGGTTCTAATACTCTTAAATTCCTGATAGGAATTTATACTGAGCTCCTCTTCTGCAGATTTGTTCCTTGTTAGGTTTTAGTGTTTCTAAATAGAGTAGCCAGTGAACATTTTAGTTTATTTTTTTAATTTATTTTGTTTATTTTTATTTATTTATTTGAGAGCAACAGACCGAGAGAGAAAGAGGCAGAGAGAGAGAAAATATGGGCACACCAGGGCTTCCAGCCACTGTAAATGAACTCCAGATGCATTGACCCCCTTGTGAATCTGGCTAATGTGGGTCCTGTGCAACCGAGCCTCGAACTGGAGTCTTTAGGCTTCACAGGCAAACGCTTAACTGCTAAGCCATCTCTCCAGACTACATTTTATTTTTTTACTCTTCTTAAATTGGAAGGAAGTCTAATGTTCTGGCATGCTTCCTAAAACATGTTATAAAGAAAGAGTAGTTTTTCTTACTTCTGTCTCTTCCCACCCTCTCACTTGATAGGTCGCAAACGTTTGGCCCACCAAATATGGTTTGCTGTTTGAACGAAGCAGTTCTTCACATGAGGCACCTCCAGGTCTACCTAGGTATTGATTTTCTTCTGTTCAGAATATATTTCTTGGGCTTTTAAAGTGTTGGTTCTAAAGTAAAGTTTTAATTTAAAAGTTTGGGAGGTAGTAATTTCCATGTTAATAGCATAGATATGTCATTTTTTTCCCTGTCAGTGTGAGCTCACTTAAAGAGCTGCAATTACTTGGCACATGTGTTCTCTTTCTCTCCCCCTCCCCATAGGAAAATTGAATAATGGCTTAACAATGCAGGACTCAATTCTTAGTGCTGCTGTATTTTTCCATTGTGCTACTTTGGACAGATCACTAGAGCTTTCTTGGTTTTTGTTCCCTTATTTATAATGGAAATACTCTCACTTTCTTCTTAGGGCTTATGCAAAGATTAAGCAAGCTAAATACATACCGGCTTTAGCACAGGGTCTGTTATGCCTTAGGTGTACAGTAAATGACAGGCACTTATTGGTAGTGTGCTTGCTTGGCTGTGTGCACATTGTGAACTGTTTGAAAAGCACGAGCATGTAGAACGTAGTTTAGTACAAAGGCTGATACTGACGTGTTTGGAATTGCTTACAGATTTGAATTTCTGTTTTGATAGTCATTTTCTTTCTCTTTAACTCACTGTTTAAAAAATGCACTTTTTATTTATTTGAAGTATGTTATTTTTACAAAGTGTACCCCTCCCTCTGTAAGCAGATGTAGGAAGTTAAGTTTCTTTTTTTTTTTTTTTTTTTTTGGTTTTTCGAGGTAGGGTCTCACTCTGGTACAGGCTGACCTGGAATTAACTCTGTCATCTCAGGGTGACCTTGAACTCATGGCAATCCTCCTACCTCTGCTTCCCGAGTGCTGGGATTAAAGGCGTGCGCCACCACGCCCGGCTCTTAAGTTTCTTTTTAGTTGCTATAGATACTTTACCACTAAGAGAGAGAAACAAAAGATTTCCCATTGCTTTGTGGGTTCTGTAATGTAAGGACTGTTGCTTGCACATATTCTTCTATGTTGTGTTACCTTTCCTGTATGTGTTTATGTATAGAATTGTTATAAGAAGAGAGATTTTTAGAAATAAAAGATGCTATGAAAAAACAGTTCATCAAAAGTTGGGCAAGGCATGGTGGCCCACACCTGTAATCCCGGCACTCGGGAGGCAGAGATAGGAGGATTGCTGTGAGCTTAAGGCCAGGCTGGGATAGCGTGAGACCCCTACCTCAAAAAACAAAGCAACAACAACAAAAAAAGTTGGGAACGTTACTCCTTTGAGTTGAATGGTGTGTTACATTTTGTTGTTGAGATAAACTACTCGACAGAAGCCCTATGAGGAAGAGAGGCTTTATTTTGCCTCCTGGCTTCACAGCACCATAGCAGGGAAGGCATGGCAGAGTTCCTGTCAGGAAGAGTGTGTGATCAGTGCTTCTCAGATCTTGCTAGGTAAGAATGGAGGGATAATCTGGAAGCAGGACTGGACTGTAACTCTTAGGCCCACTGGTAGCTAGGCCCTGTTTCCCAAAGGTTACATAACTTCTCACCACAGTGCCACCAGCTGAGGACACTTGAGCCTATGGAAGATATTTCATATTTAAACTGTAACCATAGGTTTCTAGTTGCTTGCGTACTGTGGGAAAGATAATCCTTTGCAAGGAAAGAGCATAGATAATGCACAAACAACTTGTGTTGGTGATTACTTATGTATTTGTTTATTGCTAGAGAACCTTTGCCCACTATGTTCAGCATGCTGCATCCACTAGATGAAATAACTCCACTTGTTTGTAAATCTGGAAGTAAGTACTTTAATATTCTTTTACATAAGGTCTTCTTTTGAAAAAATATTATTTATTTGAGAGAAAAAGTAATATCAATACAGAGAGAGAGAAAGAATGTTATGTGTATGTATGGGTATGCCAGGGCCTCATGCCACTGCAAACAAACTCCAGATACTTGTGCCACTTTGTGCATCTGGCTTTATGTGGGTACTGGTGAATTGCACTTAGGCCATGAGGCTTTCCAAGCACTTTTTTTTTTTTTTTTTGGAAAAGTACAAGATAGAAAGGGTTGTTTTATTTATAAGCAAAATTTCTTTTTTTTTTTTAAATTTTTATTAACATTTTCCATGATTATAAAATATATCCCATGGTAATTCCCTCCCTCCCCACCCCCACACTTTCCCATTTGAAATTCCATTCTCCATCATATTACTTCCCCATTACAATCATTGTAATTACATATATACAATATCAACCTATTAAGTATCCTCCTCCCTTTCTCTACCCTTTATGTCTCCTTTTTAACTTACTGGCCTCTGCTACCAAGTATTTTCATTCTCACGCAGAAGCCCAGTCATCTGTAGCTAGGATCTACATATGAGAGAGAACATGTGGCGCTTGGCTTTCTGGGCCTGGGTTACCTCACTTAGTATAATCCTTTCCAGGTCCATCCATTTTTCTGCAAATTTCATAACTTCATTTTTCTTTACCGCTGAGTAGAACTCCATTGTATAAATGTGCCACATCTTCATTATCCACTCATCTGTTGAGGGACATCTAGGCTGGTTCCATTTCCCAGCTATTATAAATTGAGCAGCAGTAAACATGGTTGAGCACGTACTTCTAAGGAAATGAGATGAGTCCTTTGGATATATGCCTAGGAGTGCTATAGCTGGGTCATATGGTAGATCAATCTCTAGCTGTTTTAGGAACTTCCACACTGTTTTCCACAATGGCTGGACCAGATTGCATTCCCACCAGCAGTGCAGAAGGGTTCCTTTTTTTCCACATTCCCGCCAACATTTATGATCATTTGTTTTCATGATGGTGGCCAATCTGACAGGAGTGGGATTTTCCAAGCACTTTTAACCCCTGAGCAATCTCTCCAGCCCCTCCACTTTGAAGGAGGGAAGGAAATAAACATGGAGCTTACTTAAAAGTTGAAGTGTTTTATAAAAATAACAGTTTAAGCCCAGTGTGGTGGTGCACGCCTTTAATCCCAGCATTTGGGAGGCAGAGGTAGAGGATCACTGTGAGTTCAAGGCCACCCTGAGACTAATTCCAGGTCAGCCTGGGCTAGAATGAAACCCTACCTTGAAAAACCGAAAAACCAAAATACCAAAAAAAACTAAAACAAAACAAAATAAAAAAATACTTTAAACACATTATAAAAGTTACTTTTACTATGAAAGTAGCTCATTTTAAAATGAGAAAAATACTGTGATAGTATTTAACAGTTATCTCAATAAAATTAAGAAATATACATCAGTAAGACATATTGATATTTATTAACCATGGATGATGGATTGTTGCTTAATAGGTAATAAATAAATGAATGATACTGGAATGAATCAAAACTTTTTTTGTGTGATACAAAAAAAATGTAGGGCCTTATTTACTTATTTCTCTTTCTTTGCTCATAATAACATGATTGGCTGAAATTCAGAGCTTTCAATATTTCTTGCAAGTATATCTATATGCTTATCTCTAAATTTTAGATTTTACCAAACATGATAGGCAGTTATAAACAAACAAGGACTTGTTGACTTAAAAGAATATATTCTTTGATACTTTTATTTGTAGGATTTTATCCCAAGTACACATGCTGAAATGCTCTTGATATTTTTTCTTTTTGTCAAGGGTACTATAGCCATGGGTTAAATCTAGCCTGTACCTTGTTTTCATTAAGCTTATCAACATTTTTTTTTTTCTTTTCTTTTGAGGTAAGGTCTTACTCTAGGCCAGGCTGACCTGTAATTCACTATGTAGTCTCAGGCTGGCCTAGAACTCACAACAATCCTTCTACCTCTGCCTCCCACGTGCTGGGATTAAAGGCTTGTGCCACTGTGCTAGGCAGTTTTTTTAGTTCTTTAATTTTTTAAAACTTTTTTTTATTAACAACTTCCATAATTATAGACACTAAACCATGATAATTTCCTCCCCTCCCCATTGTCCCTTTCACAAATCCACCCTCTATCATATCCCCTCCCCTTCTCAATTAGTCTCTCTTTAATTTTGATGTCCTCTTTTTCTCCTATAATGAGGGTCTTGTGTAGGTGGTACTAGGCAGGCACTGTGAGGTCATGGATATCCAGGCTGTTTTGTGTCTGGAGGATTGCATTGTAAGCAGTCCTACCTTTCCTTTGGCTCTAATATTTTTTTTCTGCCACCTCTTCTGCAATAGACCCTGAGCCTTGGAAGATGTGATAGAGATGTTTTAGTGCTGAACACTTCTCTGTTAGTGCTTCTTAGCATTTTGAGTCTTCCCATTGGTTCCTGCCATAATTAAAAAAATTTTTTTTATTTATTCACTAGAGAGAGAGAGAGAGAGAGAGAGAGAGAGAGAGAGAAAGAGAAAGAGAGAGAGAGGGAGGGAGGGAGGAAGGGAAGGAGGGAGGGAGGGAGAGAAAGTAAGTAAGTATGGGTGGGTACTCCAGGCCTTCCTGTCACTGCAAATGAACTCCAAATGTATACCCCACTTTTGTGCATAGATACTGGAAAACCAGAAATGGACTGACAGGCTTTGTAAGCAAGTGCCTTTAACCACTGAACCAGCTCCCAATTTTTGCTTATTTTAAGTAGTATAGCAAACAAGACAAGATTATGTGATAGGATTATCTCATATATGTATGTATGTACGTATGTATGTATGTATGTGTGTGTATAGTATACATATATATAGTATCTATAGTATATATATAGTATATATATATAGTATACATATATATAATTGGAACTGTTTATTCACTCTGGTCTTATAGAACATTTGTTAGCATTTTAAAATTAAGCTGATGACAATTGCAAAGTAAGTAAGCATGTTAGAGCTGGTGATTAAATGGTATTTAGACATGATTCATTTTGTGAATAGTATTTAATGTCCTTGCAAAATGCTTATTTATACTGTAGGGTACTGTGAATGGTAGGATACCAAACTAAGCATGAGAAGAAGAGTCTAATTTGATAAAAGCTGGGTGAAGTCTGTGGACTTGTAGTTTCATCTACTTTTTAGGCTGAGGCAAGAGGATTGCTTGAGCCTATCACTTTGGGCAATCTTGTCAACCTTGGGCCCCCATCTCTTAAAAAGAGGGAACAGGCATCATGAGCGACTTTTGTTTATTTTTTTGGTTTTTTGAGGTAAGGTCTCACTTTAGCCCACACTGACCTGGAACTCACTCCATAGTCTTAGGCTGGGGCCTCCATCTCATAGCCATCCTCCTACCTCTGCCTCCTGAGGGCTGAGATTAAAAGCAGATGCCACCTCACCTGGCTAACTTATTTATTTGTATTTTTAATTTAAAAAATTACGTATTTATTTGAGAGAGGGAAAAAAAAAGCAGATGGGGGTTGGGGTGGAGAATGGGCATGCCAGAGCCTCCAATCACTGCAAATGAACTCCATATGCCTGTGCTACCTTTTGCATCTGGCTTTACATGGGTCCTGGGGAATCGAACCTAGGTCCAAGTGCCTTAACTGCTAAGCCATCTTTCCAGTCCCAACTTTTATTTTTTTATAAAATAGTTTATAATTGTATAAGATAATCATTTTATGTTTTATTTCCCAATATGTTAACTGAGAAGGAACTACCAAATAAGAATGTGTACATATCATCTCTTTTAGAAGTAAAAACTAAATTCAGTAGGAAAAACTTGTTACATCTGTAATGAATAAAGCACACATAGTACTATACTGGCTAGGACGGTTTGATTAGTTATTGCAGAGGACATAATAGAACAAGCAAATCACACTTTACAACATGCTGGTTGCACTTTGTAAATCATTTGGTTATTGAAGGGGTCTTGGACCCTTTCCCTTTGGCTAATGAGTTAAATAGTGAGTCAGCACAAATTCTAAGCATTCAGTTGCATGTGTATGAAATTGCAAGTAGTAATACTTTTACCTTTAATGCATCTTAAGGCAGTTGATGTCCAATGCAAATTTGAAATTTAGGGTCAAATTACATAATATTTAATGGATTTTGTGCTTTACTTAGCTTGGTTTCTCTTTATCTGTAGGACTGTTAGGAGCTCTGTAATGATCAGTTTTGTAAAGCCCAAACCTGATTGTTTCTGTTTTGTTATTAAGGTCTGTTTGGTTCATCACGGGTACAATATGTTGTAGATCATGCAATGAAAATTGTATTCCTCAATATCAGCCCCTCCATTGTGATGACATATGATAGTGTTCAAAATGTGCATTCTGTGTGGACTCTGCGGAGAGTCAAGCCAGAGGTGAGGATAATGTCACACTTCTCCTTGCTGCGAGAGATAGTTAATCCTGAGTACTTTCACATGTTTGTAGAAGAATCACTGTGAGGTAATTGAGTTTCTTGAGTAAAAAGAGATATTGTATATTTAATAACTAGTATCTACCCTTCATTCTTATAAGGAAATTGTCTTTTTATTTCTGACTATTGTCTTTTTTTTTCATTTTTTTTGACTCAAGGAAGAGAATGCTGTTTTAAAGTTCTCTGAACAGGGGGGAACCCCGCAGAATGGAGCCACAAGTAGCTCTCTCACAGCACACCTCAGAAACCTCTCCAAAGGCGATTCCCCTGTGGCCTCACCTTTCCAGAATTACTCCTCCATTCACAGCCAGAGTCGCTCAGCCTCATCCCCCAGCTTGCACTCCCGATCGCCTTCCATCTCCAACATGGCAGCCCTAAGGTAGACATGTCTCCTCGTGTAATACAAGGTTTTCCAAACAACAGATGCCCATTTCACAATAAAGTGTTCTTTTTAAACTTAAAAATGTTTATTTATGATAACTATTCTACCATTAATAGTTTTCTGTATAGAGGATTTTGGGGTGCATTACTGGAATATGTATTACATGAATTTGAGTTGCTAATTGCTGTGTCTTCTCTTTGGGTTATCTTACAGTCGTGCTCATTCTCCTGCTTTAGGCGTGCACTCCTTCTCAGGGGTGCAAAGATTCAACCTTTCAAGCCATAATCAATCTCCAAAGAGACACAGTGTTCCTCATTCTCCTAGTAACAATTCTAATGGCTCATTTCTTGCACCGGAAACTGAGCCAATTGTTCCTGAGCTGTGCATTGATCATTTGTGGACAGAACCAATTACAAACACAAGGTTTGGAATATGTCATTTTATATTCAAAGAAAAATAGTGCTAAAACGCTCAGAAATTAAGTATTACAAAGCATTAATATTAGTGGTATTGCTCAATGATAGAAGGCTTGGCTAATATGTAGAGTTCCAGATAATTCCCAATATTACAAAAGGGAAAAAATAGTTTCTTCAGGTTTCTTTCAGTTATTAGTACATATAAACCATATAGACATAATGAAGCTACTTTAGTTTCACTAGAGGATATTATTGATCTTAATAACTATTCTGTCAGTCTCAGATTTGAAGTGTGGTGTTTTTGAGAGAAAACTAATTTCCACAGATAGGTAATATGAAGTTTGCTTTCCATGTTAGTTGTCAGCTCTACTTTTTAGGAGTTATATAGTCTTTCTCCTTTTATAATCTCTTTGATAATTTATTCATTAATTCAGCCACATGCCACTATGCCAGTGTGTGTATACTTGTTAACGGGAGAATAAGTAACAGCCTATTTTGAAAGGAGACACAGGGGAGCCTAGTGCTTCTGTGGGTAGGCTTTTGGGAAGATGAATGTGTATTTGCTGGGTAGATGAGTGGGGGAAGGACACAGCAGGCAGCCATAATCAGACTAGTTCAGAAGTGTGAGTGCATGTCATATTGAGGGAGTTATAAATATTCTATTCTAGTTTATGAATGGAAGAAGGGTTGAGAAGGAAGAGGCTGGAGGTGCTAGGGCCTGCAGCCACTGCAAACAACTCCAGAGGCATGTACCACCTTGTGCATCTGACTTTACTTAGGTACTAGGGAATCAAACTTGTATCTTTTGGCTTTGCCTAAACCCTAAGCCATCTCTCCAGGCTCCCCCACCCCTTCCACACACTTGTGCACCAGAGCCTCTTGTCATTGCTAACAAACCCCAAGACACTTGCACTACAGTTTGTGTCTGGGCCACATGGGTGGCTTGGGAATTGAATCTTGGCCACTGGTTTTTTTTTCCCCCAGAAAAACATTTATTTTTTAATTTTTAAAAAAATATTTATTTATTTATTTGAGAGCGACAGACACAGACAGAAAGACAGATAGAGGGAGAGAGAGAGAATGGGCGCGCCAGGGCTTCCAGCCTCTGCAAACGAACTCCAGACGCGTGCGCCCCCTTGTGCATCTGGCTAACGTGGGACCTGGAGAACCGAGCCTCGAACCGGGGTCCTTAGGCTTCACAGGCAAGCACTTTACTGCTAAGCCATCTCTCTAGCCTAAAACATTTATTTTTAATCAAGCTAATTTTTCCATTTACAACCTGTTAATTCCATGACTGAGAATTCATCAAATTTCAGACTGGAATTAATTTTAGCAACTGCTTTATACCAAAAATACTAGTAGCTGTGGCTGTGTGGCTGGCCTCCCTTCACACACTGTCACTGTGACGTCTGAGTGTGTGTCCCTGCAGACAGCACCGGTGGAGCCGACACGGACGGTTCTGAGTGAGCTCCCGGTCCCTGGGGAACGGAGCTGTCAAAGCAGTGTTGGCCAGTGGTTTTGCTGGTGAACATCCTTAACTGCAGAACCATCTTCCCAGGCCAGGGCTATTTTTGAATGAGAGCATTAAGACAGCACTTTACATATGTGTAGTAAGCACAAGGGAAAATACAGAACAGTGAATATGGGATATAGTTTCATAAGTGGTGATTGAAGCAAGAGAGTTGGATTATGACTTTAAGATGATTGTGAAGTGGGCTCCTGGAGCTCCTGGGGGTTGGGGGGCTGTGGACCAGCTTGCAGGGGTTCTGTAAGTAGAATTGCTAGGAAATTGTGTTTGTGTAGTCCATATATAGGCCTAACTTAAGCAGGGATTTTTTTTTTTTAATTTTAATTTTGTTTTTAATTTATTTATTTGAGAGCGACAGACACAGAGAGAAAGACAGATAAAGGGAGAGAGAGAGAATGGGCGCGCCAGGGCCTCCAGCCTCTGCAAACGAACTCCAGATGCGTGCGCCCCCTTGTGCATCTGGCTAACGTGGGACCTGGGGAACCGAGCCTCGAACCGGGGTCCTTAGGCTTCACAGGCAAGCACTTTACTGCTAAGCCATCTCTCCAGCCCGGATTTTTTTGTTTTTAACAATCATTGGGTTGCTAAACAGTTTATGACCTTCAGATAGCTAAAACTCAGTGGTATAGGAGGTAAAACTGAAATCGTGGAAGTCTGGAATTGGTACAGGGCTTGTGGGGAGTGAAAAGAGACAGGGTGCCAGTTGTCAGGTGCTGGTAACTGCTGTGGCTCTGACAGTGGAGCTGAGAGGGAGGTGCCAGGCTGGCACCTGGCTCTCTAGTGACCTTGGCCAGGTCACTTCAGCTTTTGAGGCAGTGAAAATATGCAAATAGACTATTTTAGGAGTTTGTCTAGGAGAGTTTGGTTTTCTTGGACTTTATAAAGAAAAGTGGTGTCTGAAATTTTCCCCTGAATATGTTGGTGTGTATACATAAAAGGTAAGAATGGTTTCTCTGCAAACCATAGTACCATTTGTATATAACCAACTGACCATTTATATCACCCCACATTTAGTTCATATTCTTACTTCAAGACTTAAAATGAGATAGTAGGCTAGTAGGACTCTACTCAAAGTAGAGAAAATGTTGAAAATAAAGGAGAAGGAAATGATTGAGGAGCAGGGAAGCTGATATGAGCCTATGGAGAGATCAGCCTCGTGGAAGAAGTGATGGTCAGATACATACATCATGAACTTTTGTGTTTCCATGGTTATTGCTTGATCTAATAAGCTTTTAGATTTCTCTTAGAATGTTTTCAAAGATTGTAAAGTTACTGAGGTAGATATTTGGATCAATGCATAAAGTTTTTTTGTTTTTTGATTTTAATTGTTTATTGCAGAGAGAAAAATTCACAAGCCTCAAAAGTCTTTATTACGTCTGACTTATGTGGACAAAAGTTCTTGTGCTTTTTAGTAGAATCTCAGCTCCAGTTACGGTAAGTGTTTATATTTCTATGGTTTCCATGTTCTGTCCTTTCTATTATGTAGTTTGATTGAGAAACAGCTTACATTATAAAATTGATATGTTTAAAGTAACAACTCAGTGATTTTCAATAAATTCACAGAGGCATACAACCATCCCAATCCAGTTTTAAGCATATCTACCCACATGTGCTCATTTGCAATCAAATCTTGTTCCTATTCCTCTTCTCAAGCAACTACTCTGTGGCTGGACATTATATATATACATACATATATATATATATATATGTGTATATGATATATATATATGTGTGTGTATATACACACACACACACACACATGCATATATGTATAGTTTTTATAGTCAAGTTTTTTACCTTAATATGCTGTTTATAGGAACTACTATTGCTGGAACATGTATGTATGAGTACTTTATCCCTGTTGGCAGATATGACACAGTCCATTCACCTGTTTATTGATTTAATTTTTTTCCCATTTCTCTTTACTTTTTTTGACTACTGGGAATTATAATAGTGAACCTTTAAGCAAGAATCTTTGGATGGATATATGTACTTTTTCTTTTCTTAGATACTTAGGTGTCTAGCAGTGGAATTGTTATGTTCAATGGCAATTTTGTGTTTAATGTTTTATGAAATTGAGTTCAGATAGGCAGACCATTTCGTGTTCTCACCACCAGTGTATTGAGATTCGTTTCTCTTGATCCTGGACAATGTTGGATATTGTGAGCAACTTTGATTGTAGCCATCCTAGTGGATGTGAAATGGTTTCTGTATTTCCCCAAAGCCTTTTGAGATTGATTATTTTCTCATGTGGCTGTTAGCCGCTCATTTTCCTTCTTAGGAGAAATGTCTATTCAAATGTCTTATTTATTTACATTTTATTTATAAATAATTATAGATTGTTATGTAGAAATCACACACAGTATCAAAATTAGAGAAGTCCTTGTACCTTGCATGTTTTTTCCCCAGTGATAACATCTACATAAATGCAGTGCATTGTCAAAATTAGGAAATTGGTTATCATAAATTGATTATGATCCACATAGTTCAGATTTCATCAATTTTACATGTATTTATTGTGTGGGTCTTTCTATGGTTCCAAGCAGTTTTCTCATAAATAGAGATTTGTATAATAATTTTCACAGTTGAGATTCAAACTGCCTGTGTCGTTTGAAGATTTATCCTACCCCTATGTAGTCATTTCATAGTCTCAGTGTACCCCTCCCACTAAATGCCTGTGACCACAAACTTGTTTTTCAGCTCTGTAATTTTGCCATTTGAGGATGTTACATATATCTATGCTTTTATTTATATTTTTCCATTCAGCATGCTTGTATGACTTGTATGGGTTATTTTTATTTTTTTTTATCAGTAACATTTCTTTTTTTTAATTTTTAGCTGTGTAAAGTTTCAAGAGAGTAATGACAAAACGCAGCTCATCTTTGGCTCTGTCACTAACATACATGCCAAGGATGCAGCACCAGTGGAGGTAAATGCAGGCACATCTCTTGAGAAGTTGAAAATTATTATGCTTGATCAGATTTGTCAGCTGAAAATTATGTTAATTAGCTCAGAATGGAAGAGAAAGTTTGTTTTATTTTTTAGAAGATAGACACCATGCTGGTCCTGGAAGGCAATGGAAACCTGGTCTTGTACACAGGAGTAGTTCGGGTAAGTAACAAAACTGGGACTTCGTACTTTTGGTAAGAGTGCTTCTATTATTTAAAATTGCTATGCTCCTGCCTGCAGAGTTTGCCAGAAGGTTCTTGTTAGGTTGAAAATGAACTTTCTTGTGTAAGCTGGTCATAATTTGGACTTCTAGGGCTCACTACCATTAAATGAAATGGTGCTGTGAACTTGACATTGAAGGGTAAACTTTAATGAGTACATTATTAAAAATACTTTTTAAATTGATACATGAGCAAGTTTGGTAATTGCCAGTGTTCTGACAATCTTCTATTTTATTAAATGTCATGTACATCGTTTATATCTTCCTTTTAAAAATATTTTTACTTTTTTATTTGCAAGCAGAGATAGATAGCTACTGTGTGTGGGTCTGTAGCTGCTGTAAACGAACTCCATACTTTGTTCATCTGGCTTTATATGGGTAGTGGGGAATCAAACTTGTGTTATTAGGCTTTACAGACCTTAATTGTTAAGCCATTTTTCCAGCCCACATCTTCCTTTTTTAACATCTGTGAAATTTATAATAAACCCACTTTGAAGAATAGTGAAGGAAATATTCATGTTACAACTAGTTAGTCAAAAAGTGGAATATTGCCAATATATGTTTTATTTAAAGGAAAAAAAAAATAAGCTGGGTGTGGTGGCATATACATTTGGTCCCAGCCTCCAGAAGCTGAGATAGGAATAATGTGAATTCATGGCCAGCCTGGAGCTACCTAGTGAGTTTTAGGACAGTCCCGGGCTAAAGTGATGTCTAAAAAAACCAAAAACAACAAAACAAAAACAAACATAAAATCTTTTTTGTTTTTGTTTTTGTCTTAAAGTTCAGGCTGCCCTTGATCTTGGGACCCTCCTGCCGTCATCTCCTAAGTGCTAGAGTCACAGTGTGTTTAATCACAGTGGCCTACTGGCATGGTTGTTAGGTTGCCTTCTGATCGCAACTTTATCCCTTCAATAGACACTCTCCCGACTTTCACAGTAAATCAGTCTCTTGATTTTACTACTTTTGAAATTGTGTATGTATCATTAAAGAATAATGTGTTTATTGGGAGTGGAGAGATGGCTCATTGAGTAAGAGTGCTTGCTGCTCAAGCATGAGAGTCTGAGGGGGACTTAGTTGGATCCTTACGAGACACCTAAGAAGCCAGCCGGGGTCGTGCACAGTCATAACCCCAGTCCTATAAACAGTGGAGGCAGGAGACTCTCTGGCGCTTGCTGGTCACCCCATGAGAGACTGCATCTCAAGCAAGCAATGTGGAGGAGTAATAGAAGAGGACACCTAATCTTCTCCTCTGGCCTCCACACACATGTGCATGGGGCAAGTGCATCTGCATACACGCGTGTGTCCACTACATATGCACAACACACTCCATACATGTGCATACATGCCCCAAAAGAATAATTTGTTTACTCTTCCTTGTTTTTGAATTTTTTATAAAAGATTTTGTTTTTGTTTTTCGAGGTAGTGTCTTGCTCTAGTCCAGCCTGACCTGGAATTCACTATGTAGTCTCAGGATGGCCTCGAACTCACCATGGTCCTCCTACCTCTTCCTCCTGAGTGCTGGGATTAAAGGCGTGTGCCACCATGCTTGGCTTGAATATTTCCTTTTATATATTTATTTTAGAGCGACAGACAGAGAGAGATAGAGGCAGAGAGAGAGAGGGAACTGGGCGCACCAGGGCCTCCAGCCACAGCAAATGAACTGCAGATGCATGTGCCACCTTGTGTATCTGGCTTATGTGGGTACTGTAGAATTGAGCCTTGAACTGAAGTCCTTAGGCTTCACAAGCAACCTCTTAACTGCTAAGCCATCTCTCTAGCCCCCTGGCCTGAATTTTTTTATAGAGGATGTCATAACATGACTGACTTGCTTAGTGGATTTTCTGTAAACCTCTTATTTTAACATTCTCATCCTTGCTTTCCTGTAAAATAATCGTTAATGAAATTTGACAAGAGAAATTACATTGAAGTATTTGCAGTAGTTAGATGGGGGAATTTGAAAGATTTTAAGAATATGTATTTTGTTTGTATTTTACTTGTATTTAGTTAGCATAAACTTTGAAATCTCCAAAGAAAATACTTGTGTGTCTGTTACTTAAGGATATGATACATGCATTAAATCTCATATTTTGTTTTTCTATTATCTTTTTATTGCTCAAAGGTGGGAAAGGTTTTTATTCCAGGACTGCCAGTTCCTTCTCTGACCATGTCTAGTACAATGCCTCGGCCCAGTACACCACTTGATGGCATTAGTACTCCTAAGCCTCTTAATAAACTACTTGGATCAATGGATGAGGTAAGACATAGAGTATCAAAAATTAATACTGTTTGAAAGCACTTGATTCAAATATTCCTCCCATGTTTAATTTTAGGTAACACTTGAATAGAAATAATTGTTTTCAAATGCAAGTTATAGTTGCCATATGTTGACTTCTGATCTGTTTGGTACTCTTTGAAGATATAGAGATGAGAGATCTTGTGGTTTACTTGAGTGTAGAAGATGTATGTCAACATAAGAAAGTATAGTTTAGGGCTGGAGAGATGGCTTATTAGTTAAGGTGCTTCTTTGCAAAGCCAAAGGATCTAGGTTTTATTCCCCAGGACCCATGTAAGACAGGTGCACAGGTGGTGCATGTGTCTGGAGTTCTTTGCAGTGGTGGGAGGCTCTAGTACATCCATTTTTTTTTTCTCTCTCTCAAATAAATAAAAATATTAACAAATATTCTAACAAAAGAAAGTATAATTTAGGATAAACTTAAAACTCATGAGGAACAAAAAGTGTCACAGTCCATTTGCTGAAGGTAGTATACATCTTAATGGAATGATGTGGCAAAACTGGAGCCTCTAGAGGCATGTCAGATTCTGCTAAGTAAGGATATAAAGGCAGGAGAATATGAGAGAATTTTATTTTATTGCTTGCTTGTTTTTTTTTTTTGATTTATTTATTTTTTCTTTTCACAATTTTTATTAATATTTTCCATGATTATAAAAAATATCCCATGGTAATACCCTCCCTCCCCCCACCCCCACTTTCCCTATTGAAATTCCATTCTCCATGTTTTTTTATTTGAGACAGTGTCTCATGTAAGTCTAGTCTTGCCTCAGACTTGATAGGTAGGTAAGGATGACCTTGAACTCCTGATCACCCTGCCTTCACCTCCTAAGTGCTGGGATTACAAGTATACATCGCCATAATTCACCAGAACAAAAACTCTAAAGCTTGTATTTGTCTCTTAGCATCCAAGTTACAGACTGAAAAATCTATGGAACAAGGCTGGAGAGCTGGCTCAGTGGTTAAACCTTGCTTGCAAAGCCTTACAGCCCAGGTTCAATATGTCAATACCATGTAAAGCCAGGTGCACAAAGTGGCACATGCATCTAGAGTTCTTTTGCAATGGCAGGAGGTCCTGATATGTCCATACTTTCTCTCTCAAATAAATAAAAGCATTTAAAAAATATTAAAATCTGTAGAATAACTGTAGGGTGAGGCAGAGCAGAGAGCAGATAATAAGTTTTGAGCATTTTCTAATGCTAGGTACTTTCCAAGTTACCAGTGTTAGCATATTTAATACCTAACAACAGCTTTACTGATTGGGAAGATACTTCTGTGGTCCTCACTGTATAAATGAGTATACAGAGGTACATAGAGGTTCCTTAACCAAAGTCAGATGGCTATTTAAGTGATAAAACTGGGGTTTATACTCTTAGTCATGTGCTTTTAAAGGAAGATGGATGAAAAGGTGGTTTTCTGAATACAGTTGCCAGAAAGGAGCTTTGAGTGTCATGATCTGTTTTAGAAAGGGTTAGGTCTATGGCCATCTTGAATGTGTCTGATCTCATCTGATCTTGTAGCTAAGTAGAGTTGGGCCTTGAATGGGGGAAAGTGCTAGGCTTGAAAATAGGGAGGCCATTTAGACTTTTAAGTATTAACATAAGAGATGCAAAGAGGGTCTAACTTGAGATATACGCATGGAAAGGAGAGGAGCAACATAATAGGTGGAGACAGTTTGTCAGCTACTTCCTTTTGTGCTCTTGGGCTGGAGAGCAGTACTGTGGAATGAGGCTCAGAGTTCTGTGAGCAATCTGGGTTGATGCTTGTGTTCATTAGGTTAGGAAGCCTAAAGAAAACTTGTCTATATTTGAAACACATTTAAGTGCAGGTATTTAGGGTAGTTCAAAGGGAAGGGTAGGATGATCTCCAGGCCTTAATTTTACTTTTTATTATTTATTTGAGAGAGCGAGAGAGAAAGGAGAGAGAGAGAGAGAGAGAGAGTGCACGCGCGCCAGGGCCTCCAGCCACTGCAAACACACTCCAGATGCATGCGCCACCTTGTGCATCTGGCTTATGTGGGTCCTGGGGAATCGAAACTGGGTCCTTTGGCTTTGTTGGCAAATGCCTTAACTGCTAAGTCATCTCTCCAGCCCCTTTAATTTTACTTTTAATTGTGTGTCAAGGAGCTTTCCTTCTTCAAGTCAGTACATTTCCGAATCTTCAAAAGGGAAGTTGGAAGAGCATCAGAGGGTTTTGGGTGATTTGGGAGAATTTTTTTTCCTTTGTAATATTTATTTATTTGAATGAGGGGGTGGAGAGGAGGGAGTGTGTGGCATGCCAGAGCCTCCTGCCAGTGCAAACATGAACTCCAAATGCATACGCCACTTTGCGCATCTGGCTTTATGTGGATAGTTTGCAAGCAAGCCATCTCTCCAACCCTGGATTTTTTTTTTTTTTTTTTTTTTATGGTGGTTGTTTGTTTTTTCAAGGTAGAATCTTGCTGTAGCTTAGGCTGACCTGGAATTCACTATGTAGTCTCAGGGTGACCTCAAGCTCATGGCGATCCTCCTACATCTGCCTCCCGAGTTCTGGGATTAAAGATGTGTGCTACCATGCCTGGCTTTTTTTTTTTTTCTAAGAATTTCAATTTTTAAATGCTTTACTTATTTAGTTTTTAATTTTTGCATGTGTGTGGACATGCATGTACTCGGGCTTTAGTTTTAGGAATACCACCTTCAGTTGCCATGTCTGGCATTTTTCTGCATGGGTACTAAGGATTGAACTCAGGTCCTTGGGTTTGTGAGGCAGGTACTTTGACCACTGAGCTATCTCCATTGCCCTCCTTTCTGTCCTGCAGTGATGTCTGTCTTGCTGCCTCATATCAGGCCTGTCTCTGTAAGATTCCGAAGTGCTGCTGTCTTCTGCCTCTTAGCTGTTGTGTTGCTTGCATTTTCAGCCCGTCCATATGCCACTCTTTTCACCAGTTAGGTACAAATGCCCAGAGCAGGAAACAGCATAGGAGTGTTGTGCCTCCTGCCTCCAGGCTCTCTTCTTGCCTAGACCTTGGTCACTTGCATCCTTATCACTTCTACAGCTTTGCAGTGTCGTCACATTCACCTTTGCAATTGTTCTCTGTGAAGACCTGCATCTCCTGCAGGAGTCTCCATCCTAGCTGGAGCAGACGGATTCAGATCATTAGACCATATTTGAAAAAACAGGTTCTGGGCTGGAGAGATGGCTTAGCAGTTAAGGCACTTGCCTGCAAAGCCAAAGGACCCAGGTTCGATGCCCTAAGACCCACATAAGCCAAATGCACAGGGTGGCACATGCATCTGGAGTTGGTTTGCAGTGACTAGAGGCCCTAGCGTGCCCATTCTCTCTCTGTATGTCTCTCTCTCTCTTCCTCTTTCTCTCTCAAATAAATAAATAAAAATAATGAAAAAAAAAAAAAAGAAAAAACAGGTTCTTTAATTTCTCAGAAAGTATTTCACCTTTGCTATATTGTGACTTTTTACAGGTTGTGTTATTGTCCCCAGTTCCAGAACTGAGGGATTCTTCAAAACTTCATGATTCTCTCTACAATGAGGATTGTACTTTCCAACAGATTGGAACCTATATTCATTCTGTCAGAGATCCTGTTCATAACAGAGTCACTCTAGTAAGTATACTGGTAAAAGATCAGCTACTGCCCAAGAATTATTTGGCTGATACTACAAATCAAATTTGTCAGGATGTAGAGTTTTGTGTGAAAAATGAAAATAAACCTTTCTTAGGATTGCAAGATAGACTGCATTGTCATCTTTGCTAGCTTTAATTCTGTTTCAGTTTTCTAAAGTTTCTGTGTTAAATTTATTGAAAACAAGCATGTTTAATCCATTGAGTTGTACATTGACATGACTTTTGTCATTTCATTGTAGGTCACTTTCTTTTGATGATGATGTTTATTAATGTCTGTATAAAAATTAGACATATTTTACTAAAAATTTTTTGGAAGTTTTTAAAATTTAGTTTGGACAGTTACTACTTATTTTATTGAATTATGATTTGATAGGCATATTCTATTCATTTTTTTTTTTCATTCCTTTCACTAGGAACTGAGTAATGGCTCCATGGTTAGGATCACTATTCCTGAAATTGCCACCTCTGAATTAGGTATGATTAACAGTCAGACCTCACTTTTCTATGTTCTCAGTTTTGAGTTACTACATTTGAAGTAATTGCTGATTTATATCAATAATAAAGTTTAAAAATTTATTTTGCTGTTTTTGAAGCACTGAATCTGAATCTTGCTCTTTATTTTTCAGAAATTGCACATAGCTGTGCCATATTTCCTTCATGTGTGCTCTGAGGCTGGAGTGCAGTTGAGGGGTTATGCTAACCATGTTTGCATGATTTTTTTTTTTTTCCATTAATGGGGATTGAACCAAGGTTTCACATATGCTGGGCAAGTGCTTTATCACTGCACTATAGCCTCAGTCCTTTTTACTTTTTACTTTGAAGTAAGGTCTCACTAAGTTAGCCTTGAATTTACTCTGTAGCATGGGTTGGCTTTAAACAGCTCCCCCTGCCTTAGTCTACTGAGCACCTGGGACTACAGATGTGTGCCACTGCCATACCCAGCCTCTGAGAATGTCACACAGTGAAGGTATGGATTAGGAACATGCTTCTTGCAAGAAAACATAAGAAATTTTCATCCTTTTGGCCAGACTGCTGTCTTCCAGTAATTTGCCAAAATGACAAAGGAAAAGAGGAAAGACACTCAAAACATGTTCTCTAGGCTTTTAGAAAACATGGTGTTGCTCTTCTGGCCACATATATGTGAATCTGCAAAGAAAAAAGTGATATTGCAGACATGAAGAAAACTGCTACTGTGTAGAAAGGAATGTCCCATCAATCTTGCCTTGGCAAAACTGAAATTCTAAGTGTTACTGAGCTTGCTGTTGCCATTGTTGTAAACAAGCACAGTTAGTGCAGGATTCTTGCCAAGAGAACTAATGTGTCTGTTAAGCGTGTCTAAGAGCCAAGATAGCTTCCTGAAATGGTTGAAGGAAATGATTAGAAAAAACAGGGAGCTAGAGAAAGGTAGCTGGGTTCATCTGAAGTGTCAACCTGGCACCCTGAGAAGCACACTTTGTGCGTATTCATGGAAAAGAGACTAAGCTTCTAGAGTTTCTTCCCCATGAATTCATGGCTTAGTAGATTGTTTTAAAAATCTGAGGAATAGGAAGCCTAGGCAACTAAAATGACTACTGGCATGTTTAACCTTGTTTTGTTTTCAGTTTAAATTTCTCAATATTGGTTAAATTGTGAAGTTACCACAATTGCCTTGCTTAGATAAAATTAGTAATGTAGCCAAATATAACTTGAAATATTTTAATATATATTGCAGTGTGTTCATATTACTACTGAAGTACATTTGGAAGATAATAGTGGAGAATGTTTTTGAACATAGAATTTAAGCAAAAAGACTTGAAAGAGTTTACCGAGAAATGTAAGAGTGCCTGCATGATGTAAGAACATAACATATATTAATTTCAGAATTATATTGCCAAAGCAAGGCCTTGGCAGATTATAAACTAAAATGACTTATTGTAAGAAATTTTTTGTGTGTATGTGGGTGTGTGGTAATTTGTATAGAGAGGCTTTACTTTTCTAAAAGGTATTTAGCATTTACCTGAAAGATGAAGTATTTAAAATGTTATAGGCCTAAACAAACTATGTAAAAAATAATAAGGGAGAAAATAGTATAAATAAAAACAAATGAAACTTCACCCTTTATAGACAAATAGAAACCACATAGTTTATGTAGTGGTAAGTGGCATCTCTGTAACATCTGGTTTACACTTACTCTGGATCCAGTTATAACCTACTTATTTGAATTCTGACAGTTCCATTTGCTTCCAATTGTTGCTGTGTATGTGCTCACATAGCAAATCAGTGAGGAAAAGAATATACTGTTGAGGATGGAATCATTAACTATGGGAAGGGGGAAATCCTATAAAGAGAGGATATGAGAATGCAAAAGCATTTTGGTTTGGAGTCTTTTACTCCCAATAGCTCTAACCTCTTAGCTATAACTGATATTTACTCTAATGACTGCATCATGAAGAATCATATAAGATATATGGTATTTACCCTAATCCATTTATGGTACAGTGAGTGAAGACATTTTAAAAATTAAGTGTTGCCAGGAATGATGGACAGTTGAAAGTGGAGTTAACAGGAATGTTTACTCATTGAGATCATCTTGTAGTACTATCAAAGCAATGCTGTTGGTGAGTGCCCATAGTGAATACTCTGTCTACTAAAGCGCTAAGCAATATTTCATGTAATTTATTGATGTAGAAATTATATTTTTTATAGTATAACCTTTTTTGCCCAAACTAGGACATTAAAAAAATTTTTTTTGTTTATTTTTATTAACTTATTTGAGAGCAACAGAGAGAAGGAGGGAGAGAGAGAGAGAGAGAGAGAGAGAGAGAGAGAGAGGGAATGGGCACGCCAGGGCTTCCAGCCACTGCAAGTGAACTCCAGATGCGGGCGCCCCCTTGTCCATCTGGCTAACGTAGGTCCTGGGGAATCGAGCCTCGAACCGGGGTCCTTAGGCTTCACAGGCAAGCGCTTAACCGCTAAGCCATCTCTCCAGCCCAAACTAGGACATTTTTGAGAGTGAAAAGGGAGCAGTTATTAGTTACTAGGGTAGAGGATATAGATAAGGATTGTCTCAGGTGATCTAGGCTAGTCCAAAAACAAGCAGCACATTTCAGACCTTTTGCAAGATCCATTGAATTCAATACTTGGTTAAATTTCAGATGATTGATGATTGGTGAGTAGTGTGCATCCCACTGGCTCAGTAATGTTAGTTCTCTTTTCATAGTGACTGGCCTTTACATAGTAGTAATTTAAGAATTTTCCCATTTGAAATGGGGAAAGGAATGCATGCATGGAAAGTATACTAAAATTAATCTTTACTTTTAATAGTACAAACATGTCTGCAAGCAGTTAAATTTATCCTGCCCAAAGAAATAGCTGTTCAGATGCTTGTCAAGTGGTACAATGTCCACAGTGCTCCAGGGGGACCCAGTTATCACTCAGAGTGGAATTTATTTGTGATTTGTCTCATGAACATGATGGGTTATAACACAGACCGCTTAGCATGGACCCGAAATGTAAGTAAATATATTTATTTCATGAATTATTCTGTTAAAAATGTAATGCTTGCATAGTTGGTAACATAACATATAAAACCCAAGAAATATACTTAATTTAATATATACCTTGCTTACAATGTTGGCACAATACTAAGGCTTAGTATATTTATGTCATAAATGAGATTCTCAATACTTTTATAACATTTTACTAGTAATTATAATTATTAAGTCTATAATATATTAAAACTTATTTGACTATCTCTTCCTCCTCCCCCCTTGGTCTTGGTTCCTAGCTTGAGATGGTCTTAGTTTCACCATTTTCCTACCTTAGCCTCTGGAATGTTGGGATTATAGGCATGTGGCATTGTTAATCACTTTTGACTATTTTTCTATTCATTTTTGTAAAATAACTGCAAGTGATTCTGGGATTAGTAGTAGTCTTACTTTTGGTGACAAAGAAATGTCCTCCTTATGTTTGCTCAAAATTGGGAAGAGTACTGTCCTGTGACTCATAGTAATCACCTGGACATATGTATTTCTTGGCGTGTGAAGAGGGAGGCTTGTTGTAAAGGGAATTTTAGTCTGAGTATACTGTAAGGAGCATAAAGCTTGTCCTGACCCCATGCTCCAGAATATTTTTTGCAGGGTCTTCATAAATTATAGACAAAAGCAGCAGCATAGTGACTTCAGTATTGGTGAATTCATTTGAGTCTGGCGATCACTTACAGGACAGCCTTGCTTGGGAGTCTGAAGAGGTCACTCCAGGATGTTCTTAATATTTGTCTCAGTGGTACCCACCTATGCATTTTAGCCTTTTACTAGCAAAATCACTGAAAAAGTTAGATACTTCATTGTGAAACTATGTACTTAGGAAGATTTGGGAAATGGAGGAGCTAAGAAACAAATAATTATCCTGTAGTACTCAGAAATAACCACTGTGTATATATTTTGATAATGCTTTTTAGACAAATGATACTGTTGGGAATTTCTCATGTTATTAAAATAAATAACCTTAACCTTTTTATTATACTGTAATGCGGTTTTATTACAACAAACGAGTAGCTAATATTCGAGCCTTATTGAGCTTGTTTTCATGTTACAAGTAATTTACAGTATTTCTTTTCACAAACCATTAACCATATATTTATTGTGTTCTCAAGAAATGAGTCTTAAGCTGGGTGTGGTGGCACATGCCTTTAATCCCAGCACTTGGGAGGCAGAGGTAGGAGGATTGCTATGAGTTCAAGGCCACACTGAAACTACATAGTGCATTCCAGGTCAGCCTGGGCTAGAACAAGACCCTACCTTGAAAAACCATAGCAAAAATAAATAAATAAAGTCTTAAGAACTAGAATATTAGGACAAATATTATTTAGAAGCTGTGTCCATTCAACATTCTTTTAAAAAACAAACAAACAAACTTTTTATTTATTTATTTGCAAGCAGAGAGAGACAGAAGACAGAGAGAACAGGTATGCCAGGGCCTCTAACCACTAAAAACAAATTCCAGATGCTTGCATCTCTTTGTGCATTGGCTGTATGTGGGTACTGGGGAATTGTGAACCCAGGTTGTTAGACTTTGCAGGCAATTGTCTTATCTGCTGAGCCATCTCCCCAGCCCCAAGATTCTTTTTTTTTTTTTAAATTTAAAAATTTTTAAATTTTTATTAATATTTTCCATGATTATAAAAAAATATCCCATGGTAATTCCCTCCCCACACCCACACTTTCCCCTTTGAAATTAAATTCTCCATCATATTACCTCCCCATTACAATCATTGTACTTACACATATACAATATCAACCTATTAAGTATCCTCCTCCCTTCCTTTCTCTACCCTTTATGTCTCCTTTTTAACTTACTGGCCTCTGCTACCAAGTATTTTCCTTCTCACGCAGAAGCCCAATCATCTGTAGCTAGGATCCACATATGAGAGAGAACATGTGGCATTTGGATTTCTGGGCCTGGGTATCCATTTTTCTGCAAATTTCATAACTTCATTTTTCTTTACCGCTGAGTAGAACTCCATTGTATAAATGTGCCACATCTTCATTATCCACTCATCAGTTGAGGGATATCTAGGCTGGTTCCATTTCCCAGCTATTATAAATTGAGCAGCAATAACATGGTTGAGCACGTACTTGTAAGGAAATGAGATGAGTCCTTTGGATATATGCCTAGGAGTGCTATAGCTGGGTCATATGGTAGATCAATCTTTAGCTGTTTTAGGAACTTCCACACTGTTTTCCACAATGGCTGGACCAGATTGCATTCCCACCAGCAGTGTAGAAGGGTTCCTCTTTTTCCACATCCCCGCCAACATTTATGATCATTTGTTTTCATGATGGTGGCCAATCTGACAGGAGTGAGATGGAATCTCAATGTAGTTTTAATCTGCATTTCCCTGATGACTAGTGATGTAGAACATTTTTTTCGATGCTTATATGCCATTCGTATTTCTTCCTTTGAGAATGCTCTATTTAGCTCCATAGCTCATTTTTTGATTGGCTTGTTTGATTCCTTATTATTTAACTTTTTGAGTTCTTTGTATATCCTAGATATTAATCCTCTATCAGATATATAGCTGGCGAAGATTTTTTCCCATTCTGTAGGTTGCCTCTTTGCTTTTTACAGAAGGCAGTTTTTGAGGCCAAATTGTTTTGGCATTTGTTGATAAGATTGCATATAACTTTTATTATGTTTTATTTTCAAAATAAAGATTGCGCATGCTAGGCAAGCACTGTACCATATGAACATTTTCCCTAGTCCTTTGTTTCATAATCAAAGGTTGAGATAAATGGTGCTTATTGCCATGTTCAGTTTTATTAATTGTTTTTAATTTCCATAATGTAGTACAGAGTACAAAATTTCTGCTGTATATGATGCTTTTGAATATTTCTTTGTTGTGTGGATATGCCTAAAATTTCTACTAGAGAAAGGTGCTATATAATGTACATCATTAAAAAGTAGAAAGTAAAGGAAATGATCATGACAATGCCTGTGAGCCCAGGCACTGTACTAGATACTTGTACATATATGATTTACCTTCCTCTTCATGATAGTTTAGAAGAAAGATGACTTGTTCCATAATTTTCTGCGTTTAAAAAAATGAGTTTTGTTGACTTTCCTCAATTTTCATGCTTAGCAGAACTGATACCTAAATCTTTTAAGCTGGTTTGCTGAGTGTAATAAAGTTATGATTTTTGTCTTCTCTTTTGTGTTTTCAGTTTGACTTTGAAGGATCACTTTCCCCTGTTATTGCACCTAAAAAAGCAAGGCCTTCTGAGACGGGATCTGATGATGTAAGCCTTACTAGTCTTTGCTAATATAGATTCATTTATGGATACTTGTATTGGTTTCCCATGTTATGGTACTCCTATCAACTTGTCTTATTTTTTTTTAAAGTATTTATTAGAGAGAGACAGAGAGAGAGGGAGAGGGAGAATGGGTATGCCAGGGCCTCTAGCCACTGTAAACTCCAAGATGCATGTGCCACTTTGTGGATCTGGTTTTATGTGGGTACTGGGGAATCAAACCCAGGTCCTTTGGCTTTGCAGGCAAGTAACTTAATTGGTAAGCCACCTCTCCAGCCCAATTTGTCTTATTTTTTTCAACACTTTTTACTTTATTGTAATACTCAGTAAGTTGTTTTGAAAGGCAGGATCAGTTGTATTTTCTGTGGGGGTTATATCATCTTTAATCATCTAAAATTACCGTAACACATGCATTGCTACATGATTTCATTGTGGTCATACAAATAATTTATTGCAATTTGATCACCTATTTGTAGCATTTAGCTTTTCGTAGAGTTTCTCTAAAGAGGCTGAAATATATTGGACTTCTTAAAGTCCTTGCATGTCGCTTGTAATGTGTCCCTTTTCTTCCTTTAACAACCACTGGCCTGAATTCTGTCACTGTTATTTTTGTTGTGCCTCTTCTAGAACTTGATATAAGTGAGATAGTACTGTACTTAATATCTAGTATATGTAAGGTTTCTTTCATTCAGGGTAATGTTTTGGAGATTCATCCATGTTGCAAATACCAGTTACTAGTTTTTATTTTTGAATAATATGAATATATCATAAGTTGTTTTTCCTTTCTTTTGCTAGTGGGTTTCTATGATATTTCCTTAAATTTTTTTTTTTTTTTTTTTTTTTTTTTGGTGTTTTGAAGTAGGGTCTTACTCTAGCCCAGGCTGACCTGGAACTTACTCTGTAGTCCCAGGCTGGCCTCTAATTCATAGCAATCCTCCTACCTCTGTTTCTAGAGTTCTGGGATTAAAGGCATGTACCACCATAAAGCTGTTCCCAACATTCAACAGTTAATATATATTTTCCTTTTTCTTGAACAAATGGCTTTGGATCATTGCTGGTGCCTAAACTGGTCATATCATACTATATTACCCTCTGGCCAGTGATGTATGAGAGAGAATTCCTCCACCTGCTCTATCTTTGCTAACATTTGCCTTTGTTAGCTGTTCTCATTTGAACCAGTGTAGTTTCTCTTCATGTTTAATTTACTTTGTCTTGATTTCTAATGAAGTTCTTTTTCTAAGACTAATTAGCTACTTATCCTTTTGCATTGTTATTGTTCAAATCCTTTATTTTTTACGTTTTAAAAATATTTATTCAGCTATGAAAGTTGGTTATACATTTTGGACCTGAATCTTTTGCTGTATGTACATGTTAAGAATATATTTTTGTACTGAATAGATGGCTCAGGGTTAAGGCACTTGCTTGCAAACCTGACGACCTGAATTAAATTTTCTTTCTCTATCTCTGTCTGTCTCTCGTCTGTCTCTCTCTGCTTGCCAATAAAATGAAAAAAAAAATTAAAAATATTTTTTCTTTTGAATGATCATAATACATTTTTATTAATTGTTATATTAGTTATACAATATGGGATACATTGTAAAAAGTTGACATATGTAAAGTGCATAATTATCAAATCAGAGTATTTTACATTCCCATTTCTAAACACCTTTGTTTATTTTTTTCTTTTTATTTATTTATTTATTTGAGAGAGAGAAGATAGAGAGAAAAAGAGAATGGGTATGCTGGGGCCTTTAGGTACTGCAGATGAACTCCAGATGCATGTGCTACCTCATGCATCTGGCTTTACATGGGTACTAGAGAATTGAACCTGGGTCTTTTAGCTTTGTAGGCAAGTACTTTAACTACTAAGCCATCTCTCTAGCCCCTTGTTTAATTTTTTTAAATTAACCAATAATAATTGTTGATATTTATCTAGCAAGTATGTTATATCAACACATGTATACCAATCACTATTTTCTCTTAATATGAGGTGTAACAGAGCTTTGGATGAGAAAGGCTGTTTTGTTTCTGATTTTTGAGACAGGGTCTTTTCATGCAATTCTGGCTAGGCTAGTAATGTAGGTTGGACTTGGAATCACAACAGCCCCCTTCCCTTAGCCTCTCCAGTACTGAGATTATAGGTGTTTACCATCATATCATATCATATCATACCACACCATACCACACCCAGCTATAGTTAATGCAGCTTTTCATTTAAAAAATTGTTTGTTTATTTGAAGAGAGAGATGGACAGATAGAGAACGGGAGCACCAGGGCCTCTAGCCACTGCTAAGGAACTCCAGATGCATATGCCAACTTGTGTGTCTGGCTTATATGGGTCCTAGAGAATCAAACCTGGGTCCTTTGGCTTTGCAGGCAAGCTCCTTAACCACTAAGCAATCTCTCCAGCCCCAGTTTTTCATTTTGCATATCCAATTTATAAGTCTTTTCTTTTTCCAATATTTTATTAATTTGTTTGACACAGAGAGAGAATGAGTACCCCAGGACCACTTGCCACTACAAATAAACTCCAGGAGCATGTGCTACTTTCTGCATCTGGCTTTGTGTGGGTACTGGGGAATTGAACCCTGATCTTCATACCTTACAAGCAAACATCTTTATCCACTGAACCATCAATCCAGCTTTTTTTTTTTTTTTTTTTTTTTTGTGACAGAGCCTCACTGTATGAGTCTTGTTGGCTTCAAACTCCATGTGTAGCCTAGTCTTGCCTCAGATTTTCAGTGCTCATTCTGCCTGGGCCTCTTGTGTGCTGAGTTTATAGGCAAGTTCTACCATGTCCAATTAATTTTCTTTTTTAAAGTAGAGTTGGAGTTGTCAAGAGATTTCACCAGAAGCTTAAGCACTGGGGTTAATACAAAGGCACTGTGGGAAAGAATAAGATGCACACGGTTGTGGTGTGAGCTTCTGAAGCACGAGTCCTCTTGCTGAGGGGCTCAAGTAGCTCAAGTTGGCCTCAGTTTCAGGCTCCCGAGTGCTGGGCTTCAAGGCAGACATGTGCCATCAGGTTCAGACCCACAATATATTTATATTTGAGACAGGGTCTTGCTATACAGTCCATTTTTGGCCTGAACCCAGAGCTCAATGATTCAGGTAGTCTAGCTAGCCATCTTGTCCTAGGTATCCCATCTCTGCCTCCCAACCTCTGGGATTAGAGGTGGTCTACTATGTCCATGTAGCATTTATGAGGGTCAGGTCTTCACACTTGCGCAGTAACCCTTTTACCATTTGAGCCATCTCCCTAGCCCCTACTTTTCTTTTTAAATGTTGTTTTAAGCATTATACAAATAATAATATCCTTTTTATTCTTTTCAGGACTGGGAATATTTACTGAATTCAGACTACCATCATAATGTTGAGTCTCATCTTCAGAGCAAATCTTTATGTTTGAGTTCTTTGGAATGTTCAAGGGTGAAGAATGAAGATTTTTCACAGAGCCTCAGTCTGGATTCTTCTACTCTTCTCTTTCCTCATATACCTGCAGTCTTTTTTGTTCTTCACCTCGTCTATGAAGAGCTTAAGTTAAATACTTTAATGGGAGAAGGAATTTGTTCACTTGTTGACCTTCTTGTTCAGCTGGCAAGGTAAATATTATTTGTATGTCAGAAGCTGCCAGAGGTCCTTACATATTTTCTATGATATCATATAGGAACCTTATTAAAATTTTTCTGGAATCTACATCCTCAGATACAGTATTTTCTGTAAACTACAGAACTGCTTGAAGATACCAGTTATGTAAGGACCTGCCAGCCATGCTGGGAATGTTACATTTTATCTCAGGATTAATGGTGGAAAGTCACACACAAAAAGGAGGGTTTAAACTGGGCATGGTGGCACACACCTTTAATCTCTGTGAGTTCGAGGCCACCCTGAGGTTACGTAGTGAATTCCAGGTCAGCCTGGGCTAGAGTGAGACCCTACCTCGAAAAACAAAAAAAAACAAAACAAAACAAAAAAAGGATGGCTTACTAAACTGTTTTGACAAGATATTTGATCACACTGTAGTTGAAGTACTATAATAGCATCTGTTTTGCAGTAATACAATCCTACAGTGTGTGTTACAGCTTGTAAAGTCATGGTTTCCATACAGTGTGTCAGACGAAGTACACATGACCCCTGTTGTAGTGATGAGGAGCCTGGCCCCAGTATTCTAAGAATGCAAGTGTAGGTTTCAGCCATAGCTTGGTTTGTTGTGCTCTGTGGTCTTGTTCCTGGCCTTCTCACAGGTTCACAATTGGTGGTGCTCAGAGTAGGTTTCAGCAGCCTTTTTATCTTGTTTGCAGCTGAATTCTGTAAGTTACACTTAGATTGGTGGTGCTACTTCAGCCTCAGTTAAGATTGTAGCATGTTTTCTGACTTCTCTTGTTCTCATGATCCTGAAATACTTTTCTAAAACATGGCATTTTAATTATGACTAGTTTCTCTTATGACAAATAGTTACTACCATGAAAACTGTACTTAAATAATTTTAAAATTCTAAATTATGGCTGTCTGAAGTATGTGATATTTATAATGTCATGTATTTTTAAAGTTTTTCCTTTTGGGGGGCTATGGGGTCTAAATGTGTAGCTGAGAACTAGGATTTATAGGCATGTGTCATCATGCTGTATATTTTTCATATGCTATTTAACCTTCAAAACCTCCTATTAGCTGGGAGTGATGGCACAAACCTATAATCCTAGCACATGTGAGGCTGATGCAGGAAGCATTGAGCTTGAGGTCAGCCTAACTAAGGGAGACTGGAGCTAAAACCAGATAACCAACGATTCTCACAGTAAGTTAGCTTATATGTCCTCATTTTCTGAAAGGAAAAAATTACTGAGGCTCATAGAGCTTATTTGCTGAGGTTCACCTAACTAATAATAAATGAATGAGACCATCATGCTTCGTGTCTAGGTTTACTTCCCTGAAATTTGTTTAGAGAAAAGAGGAAAGCAGGATGGATTGCACTGGTCATACTAAGTACTTTAAAGTCCAGAAACATAGTAAGGAGATTTAGGATTTGATTATCTTTCTCATAAACATATTTTAAAAAATATTTTATTTATTTCTTATTGCCGGGTATGGTGGAGCACACCTTTAATCCTAGCACTTGGGAGGCAGTCCTAGGAGGATTGCCAAGAGTTCGAGGCTACCTTGAGACTACAGGACTACAGAGTGATTTCTGGGTCAGCCTGGGCTAGAGTGAGACCCTACTTTGAAAAACAAAACAAACAAACAAAAAAAGTTACTTATTTCTTATTAAGATATAAGAGCGAAGCTGGGCGTGGTGGCGCACGCCTTTAATCCCAGCACTTGGGATGCAGAGGTAGGAGAATCGCTGTGAGTTCAAGGCCACCCTGAGACTACAGAGTTAATTCCAGGTCAGCCTGGACCAGAGTGAGACCCTACCTCAAAAGAAAAAAAAAAGCTATAAGAGCGAGCAAGAGAGAGAAACAGATAGAGAAAGAAAAAGAATATTGGGTGTGCCAGGGCCACTTGGTGCTATGAACGAAATCCATATATATGCATGTGTTACTTTGTGCATCTGTGTGTCTGTTTTTACTTGGGTAATGGGGAATTGAACACTGGGATGGCAGGCTTTGCAAGCAGGGACCTTTAACTGCTGAGCCATCTCATCAACCTATAAACATATGTTTTATTATTTTTTTTTTTTTTATTTTTTTTTTTTTGGTTTTTCAAGGTAGGGTCTCACTCTGGCTCAGGCTGACCTGGAATTCACTATGTAGTCTCAGGGTGGCCTCGAACTCACGGCGATCCTCCTACCTCTGCCTCCCGAGTGCTGGGATTAAAGGCGTGCGCCACCACGCCCGGCAAACATATGTTTTAAATTGAAAAGTTTAACTCATTGATCTTTTTAAAAAATATTTTGTTTTTCTTTATTTATTTGAGAGAGAGAGGGAGAGAGAATGAATACTCCAGGCCCTTCAGCCACTGCAAATGAACTCCAGATGCATGTGCCATCATGTGCATCTGGCTTATGTGGGTCCTAGGGAATCGAACCTGGGTCCTGTGGCTTTGCAGGCAAACATCTTACCTGTTAAACCATCTCTCCAGCCTCTCACTGATCTTTCTAACTCTGATGGAAAAATGCCATATATATATATCTATCTTCTTTTTTTGTATGCCCTTAATTTTTCAGGGACTTACAATTGGGGCCTTATGTAGATCATTACTATAGAGACTATCCAACTCTTGTCAGAACTTCTGGACAGGTGTGCACAATTGATCAAGGTAAGTCTTGATGATGTTCCAGATTTTCTGAACAGTGTATTGGCATTTTCTTCTTATTTTATTTTATTTGTGTGTGTGTGTGAATTGCTAAGGGTATATTTCTTAACATTTGCCAAACAGATTGTGTTTGTGTGTTTGTATTGGTATGTGTGTGAAGGTCAAGACAACCTTGGGCCCTCCCTTCTGTCTTGTTTGAGGTGGTCTCTTCTGTTTCTTACTACTATACTATCTGTCCCGGGAGCTTCTGGATTCTTTTGACTCCACCTCCCATTGCTGGAAATGCTGTGAGATTACAGATGCATGTGTTACTCCATCTGGCTTTATGAGGGTTCTGGGGATCCAAACTCAAGTTGTCAGGCTTACACACCAAGTGCTTTTAACAACTGGGCCATCTCCCCAGCTCAGGTTTTCATTTGTAGTATTTAATATCTGAGTTGTAATAACCATAATTTATAACTTCTTGAATGTATAGGGAAAACATTATCCATTTTGAAAGTTCTGACTTAGAAAAGCTTGAAGAGAGCTTCCAGTGCCAGGGGATACACTTACCTAGATCTGTGCTGTCCAGTTAGTAGCTCTTAGTTATATGTATTACTAGAATTTGTTTCATAAAAGTTTAGATCCTTAGTGCACTAACCAGTAGCTACATAGGTCTAGCATTTATCATGTTGAACAGCACAAATGTAGATCATTTCCAACACTACTGTACTGTCCTAGACTTTAGCTAAAGAGATTTACAGAACAGTAGTGAATCAATCTTGTCCCTTGTGCATTCTCACCTTTAGGTGTTGGTTGGATTTGGTTAGATGCTTACATGCTTTGGGCATGACAGTTTGCTAAGTAGGACACGATAGTGATAAAATCGGAAAAAATTGGAATTGAATGGGATAAAATCAAAACAGTTTAAATTTACATATGATAAATATAGTCAGCTTCTTACTGTGCAGAAAACACAGTTTATTTGGATAATACTGAAAAATGTAATTTTGATAGTTTTGAAATGATGATAGATTAAAACAGTCTTAATGTATATATGTCTTTATAAACATTTTAAAGGTCAAATGGGATTTATGCATCATCCATCATTTTTTACTTCTGAGCCACCAAGTATTTATCAGTGGGTGAGTTCTTGTTTGAAGGGTGAAGGAACACCACCTTATCCTTACCTCCCTGGGATCTGTGAAAGAAGCAGACTAGTGGTCCTGGTATGTATTCAGAATATTGGCTGTTTTGTTTAGTTTTTCCTTTCCTTTCAAAGTTTGATTTCAAGTTGTAGTAAATTCACCTTTTCCTCTCACTGTGCAGTTTGATGAATTTCAGCAGATACATATATTCCTATAATTACCATCTTTTGACTTGCATGTCCTTCATGACTGGTGATTTTGAGCATATTTTCATATGCTACTGGCTACATATATCTTTGTAGAAATAACTATTCATTCTCAAGGACTGTTTTAAATTGTGAATTTTTTTAAGGATTGATGTAGCTGTTTGTATACTCTAAATATTAATTACTTATCAGATATTTGATTTCAACTTCTCCCATTCTGTAGAACTCACAAATGCTCTCTGTAAAACTGGATTTTGTTCTTAATCTCCTGGGCTTTCGCTTGTGTGCGCATGCATATGTGTGTGTGTGTGTGTATTTGTTGGGTTTTCTCCTCAGTTGTCTTTATTTTTAATTAACTAACTTATTTATTAATTTTTTTTTTGTTTTTTTTCAAGGTTGGGTCTTGCTCTATCCCAGGCTGACCTGGAATTCATTCTGTAGTCCCAGGTTGGCCTTAAACTTGTAGTGATCCTCCTACTTCTGCCTCCCCAGTGCTGGGATTAAAGGTGTTTATGTTTTTGAAGCGCAGTCTCACTGAGCCCAGAGCTCACTGCTTGTCAAGACTAGCTATTCTGCAAGTCCCATCCCTTCTGTTTCCACTTCCCTAGTTTCCAGGAGCACACACTCTTATTCCCCTCATTTCGCTTGGATGTTTGAGATTTGAACTCAGGTCCTTTCATTTGCCTAGCAAGTACTTTACCCACTGGACTCTTTCTTTAGTTTTTATGCTGTTGGTATTTCTGTATAATGTTCTTCTTATAGGTGTAGTACTATTTAAAAATATGACACAAAGATCCTTGGTCAGCTTTTGGTTTTGTCATGAGCCTCACCAGATTTCTTGTTTGCTTTGAGGCAGGGTTTTACTTGATCTAGCCCAGGCTGGCTGCATCAAAGCCATGAGCTACTTACTACTCCTGGCTGGAGTTTCATTATGTTTAACTGTTTAAAACATTTCTCAGCTAATGATAGATTTATAGCAATGCATTCCAGATTCTCTAGCTTGTTGTGGATCTTTACTTTTCTGTGTCTGCTGATCTGTGTGCAAATGGTCCTGTCTGCTCCGAATTTGCTGAAGTGACAGGAAGGGAAAGTAGGGGAGTGACTTTCATGAGGGCCTGTCCTCAAGGACCTTCATTTTCTCTTTTAATAGACCTTGTTTTTGTCTACTTATTGTGGCACCTTTGAGTAATGTGATTTATATCTAAAAATATTAGATTAAAACATTGACTTGTATTAGTGATATGGTAAATATTTTGTTCTTTTTGAAGAGTTTTTCATTTGCTTTTTCTATGATTTTTTTCTCAAAACAAATATTGTTGTAGCTTTTGGGGGATAATAATGCCACATGGAGATTCTTAGTATAAATAAGAATGTTTTTGGCCAGGTGTGGTGGCACATGCCTTTAATCCCAGTACTCGGGAAGCAGAGGTAGGAGGATCACCGTGAGTTTGAGGCCACCCTGAGACTACAGAGTGAATTCCAGGTCAGCCTGAACCAGAGTGAGATCCTACCTTGAAAAAAATAAAAAAGAATGTTTTTGCTTGGTAGTTAATTCCACCACTTCCAAGATGGACTACAGTTAATTAAGTTAAATAATTTCGCCATGCAATACAAACCTTATTCCCCTCTGGTGAATCTTTTTTAAAATAACATCTGTCTAGTTGATGAATTGCAGTCACTTAAACTGTTTCACATGTTTTGATGTTATTTGTAAGTAAAGATAATGTTTCAAATAAAGCCTAAATGAGGTACGTGAAAATATTTACTACCACCAGAAACTGCTATGACACTATTAGACATCTGTTAGGATTACTAGCAGCATGTTTTAGTGATGGTTAAGAGTAACTAAAACTCTTAAGTTTGCTGGTTGACATGGAAAACTGGTCCAATATTTTGTAAAATTTAATATTTGTTTACTGTAAGGCAAAATAATTCTTCTATTTTGTATATGTGTATGGTATGCCTTTATATGTATATACATGTTTGTGCCTGTTTCAGCACGTGTGTGTGTGTGTGTGTGTGTGTGTGTGTGTAGTCAGTCCAGAGTGTCTTACTCAGTTCCTCTCATATTCCTTTTTTGCCTCTTATATTCTTTGAGATTAGATCTTACAGAACCCACAGTTCACTGATTAAGCTAGATGAGCTGACCAGAGAGTCCAGTTATTCTCTATTCTATCCCCCATTGCTGGGTTTATAAATGCATACCACTATACTCAGCACTGTACATGGGTGCTAGGAATCTGATCCCATTTCCTCCTGCCTGTGCAGCAAGGGCTTTACCCACTGAACCATCTCCCCAGTACCTTAATTCTTCTTTGGTTCTAAAGTATATGGATACAAAGTCCTGAACATGAATGTTTAAAGCAGGTTTTCTCCTAACTGGAAACAAACTACATTGAGTAGATTGAAGTTAGTTGTAAAATCACAACTCCCCATAAAAGCACTAAAGTAGATGAATGTCATGTACTATATAGTGTGTTATAAAAGTCGAACACAAGTGGCTGCACACTGCATGTTTTTATTTACGTATTGTCTCAGGACGCACAAAATGATGTTTCCATTGTTGGTTGTAGGAGGTCGGGTTGGTGACAGAGAACACAGGGGAGCTTTTCAGGTGTGATATATATTTGATATGATATGATATATATATATAAATATTGGGTACAGTATATACAGATATATAAATATGATATATATATATATAAATAAAAATATTGGGTACAGTAGTCATTACATGCTTGTCTAAGCTCAAAGAGTTGTGGACCTAAAATGGATGAGTCTCCTTATATTATGATTTTCTCCTTAATTATACCTCAGTGTTGTTGTTAGAAAATAACAAGTTATATCCAGTTCAGCCTGAGGTGGTGGCATGTCCTGAAATTCTAGTACTTGGGAGGCTGTTAGTAAGACAGTGCAGTGTTTCAAGCCAGCCCTTGTAACAGAGTGAGTTTTAAATAAATAAAAAATAAGAAGAAGAAGGAAAACAAAACTAAGCCGAGTGTGGTGCCCACTCAGTCCTAGTGCAGGGGAGATTGTGAGTTGCAGGCCAGCTTGAGCTACACAATGAGTTGTAGGTCAGTGTGAAGTCTTGGCCTCAAGTAAACAAAAGTAAATATCAAAAAACTAAACTCAAAACCAACCATACAAACAAATCCAGCCTCCCATTCCAATTTGGACATAGTGCCACATGCCTATTATCCCAGCATTTGGGTGGTAAAGGCAGGAGGAGTAAAAGTTCAGGTCAGCCTTTCTTAGCTACATGGTGAGTTTGAGGACTGCCTGGGCTACATGAGATCCTGTTACAACAAAACAAAGCAAATCACTCAAAAGTGGAAAATAGAAAGCAAATAATTGCTTTATTCTCTCCTCCGCAGAGTATCGCGCTTTACATCCTTGGTGATGAGAACTGTACTGCTGATGAAGCCTCACGGTATTTATTCAAAGTGACAATGAGTAAGTTGTTAATAATGCTTTGCCTCCCTAAAGAAGTATTTACAGATGTCAGTATTGGAACAGAAATAGAAATGGTGAAATATGTTTTTACTTGAAGAGCCACATCTTCCCTTTCATACTGTTCTTGCCTCTTTCATAACTAAACTTAGGTCATTAGGTTATGCAGGCTAATGCCTTAACTGCTGCGGTCTACAACTGATATTCAGATATCAGTGTTATTTAAAGTCTGACAAATCTCATTTGTATTGCAATGTGGCTGTGTAGGTACTATACTACTTTCAAGGAAGTTAAACTTTGTAGACTACTCACTTTATTGCTTGGGTTTTTTCCTCCATGAATTGTCATTCCTACATGTCTGCTACATGTTATGTTTTCTTTACCACGGTGACTATCAAAATAAAGTTTCACTTTATTGCCTTTTAGCTCCCCAAAAGCCACAACCAGAACAAGAAGAAAGCAGGTGATGTTTTTGTATTCAGATTATGCTCTTCTATTTGAAATTTAAAATGCTATGCTTTGCTGTGGTATGTAATACCTCTGTGTTTATTCTGTGTAGGTTTAGTTTCCGCCATTCTACATCAGTTTCTAGCCTAGCTGAAAGATTAGTTGTCTGGATGACCAGCGTAGGTAAGAGCTTCTTCGTTATCTCCTAAGTCCTGCTTCCCCTTAGTAGCTAGCACTGGAAGGCATGAGGAAAGAGGCTTTGGCTTTATGAAAGAAAAGGCCCACGATGGAGATTTTCAATCATTAGCTATACAGTTCTTTTCCTGACGTACAGAAGAGTAGGTAGGATACTAGTTTTTTTTTTTTTTAATCTCTTAAGGCACAGGAAATCTTTCCATTCACTGTGTACCAGTTGACACTGGGGCTATGTAAACTGATCTCAGAATGGGGAACTTTTGTTACTGTACCTTCAAAATTGAAGCCATTGTGATACTTAGATATCAAGATTAATATTTCTGGTAAAGTATAAAGTTAACTGTGAAAACATTTCAGAATATTTAAGGAAATTTAAGTACCATGATGAATGAAACATTCAATTAGGAAGAAATAAAGGGAAGAAAAAGAGTTATATATTATCTGGTTGCAAAACCCATTCTGGGTTTTTAAAAATTTTTTTATTAAATATTTTTATTTATTTATTTGCAAGGAGGGGGGTTAGAATGGGTGTGACAGGGCCTCTAGCCACTGCAAATGCATTCTAGATGCATGTACCACTTTGTGCATCTCGCTTTACATGGACTCTGGGGCATCAAACTTCGGTTGTTAGGTTATGCAGGCTGGTGCCCTAACTGCTCACCCATCTCTCCACCCCTGGTCTTGGAAAAAAAAAATTTTTTTTTAGTGTTTTGAGATAGGGTCTCACTCTAGTCCAGGCTGACCTGGAATTTAACTATTTGTCTCAGGGTACCCTCAAAATCATCATGATCCTCCTACCTTTGCCTCCCAAATGCTGGGATTAAAGGTGTGAGCCACCACGCCTGGCAGGAAAAAAAAAAAAAAAAAAAAAAAAAAAAAATATATATATATATATATATATATATATATATATGTAAAGAAGAGAGGGAAAGACAGAAAGAAAAGAAAGAAAATGGGCACACCAGGGCCTTTTGCCAGTGCAGATGAATTCCAGATGCATATGCCACTTTGTGCATCTGGCTTTATGTAAATACTGGAGAATTGAATTCAGGCCATCAGACTTTGCAGGCAAATGTCTACTGAGCCATCTCTCCAGCCCCTGTGCTGTTTTTTTAAAAGTTTTTATTTATTTTATTTGTTTGTTTGCTTGTTTTTAGTTTATTTATTTATTTTTGTTAACAACTTTCATGATTGTAAACAATATCCCATGGTAATGCTGTCCTCTAACTTTCCCCTTTGAAACTCTATTATTCTATTATTCTTCATCATAGCCCCTCCCCCTCTCAATCAGTGTCTTTATTTTGATGTCATGATCTTTTCCTTCTATTATGATGGTCTTGTGTAGGTAATTTCAGGCACTGTGAGGTCATGGATATCCAGGCCATTTTGTGTCTGGAGGAGCACGTTACAAGGCATCTTACCCTTCCTTTGGCCCTTACATTCTTTCTGCCACCTCTTCCTCAATGGACCCCGAGCCTTGGAAGGTGTGATAGAGATATTGCGCTGCTGAGCATTCCTGTCACTTCTTCCCGGCATCATGAAGCCTTCTGAGTCAGCCCGAGGTCACTGCCATCTGAAAAGAGAAGGTTCTCTACCAAGAGTGAGAGTAGCATTAATATATGGGTTATAAACATTAAGAGAAGTGCTTACTGGGCAGTTTGATGAGCATAGTATATACATTTAGCCAGACAGCAACAGACGTTATACCCTTAGGGCTCATGACTACCCCTGTTGTAGATTTTCAGTATCAGGGATATATTCCCTCCCATGGAGCAGGCCTCCAGTCCAATTAGAGGGCAGGTGGTTTCCACAATGACATACATGCCATTATTGCACTGGTTGGCTGGCTCATTTGGCCTGGCTGGCAAAATAAGTCTTGTAGTGTTCACTGTTGAGTATCTTCACTGGTGATTTCTCTCTCCCATTGAACTGCATGCAGAATGGCTTCTTCCAGCTTTCTGTCAGCTGGTCTACATGGAGGAGGTTATCAGCTCAGTTCCAGCACAATTTTTCAGTGGCCTTCCAGCCCAAGTATGTGGAGTCTTCAGCAATAGGGTCTTTCCTGGTGGGAAACCAAGGGCCTTGGCAAAGGCCTATAATATTTTGGGGGCATTAAGGGCCTCCCTGACCAACAACTCACTGGAAGATATCCCATCCCTGTTACTGAAAATTTTCTAGTAACAGTCTATGGCTCCTGAGTGTTCCATTGTCCAAAAAAGTAGATTTCCATATGACTTATTTATATCCTGTTAGATTTTGATTAGCTCTTCCTCCACCTTTCCTTTACTCAGTCTCTTCCCCTGACCTCACTTGGGCCTTTTCACCCCCATTAATCTATTCTTCTACTTACATATATACAATACCATCCTATTAAGTACCTCTTCCCTTCCTTTCTCTTCCCTTTATCTCTTTTCTAACTTACTGGTCTTTGCTACTGAGTTATCTTCCTACTCACACAGAAGTCCAATCATCTATAGCTAGGATCTGTATATGAGAGAGAACATATGACGTTTGGCTTCCTGGGCCTGGGTTACTTCACTTAGTATAATCCTTTCCAGATCCAGATCCATTCGTTTTCCTACACCAGCATCTTAACCAGAAGTCCCCTGTTTATTTTTATTTATTTATTTGAGAGCAACAGAGAGAGAAAGAAGCAGAGGGAGGCAGGAGAGAATGAATGAGTGCGCCAGGGCCTCCAGCCACTGCAAATGAACTTGGATGCATGTGCCAACTTGTGCATTTGGCTTACATGGGTCCTGGGGAATTGAGACTTGAACCAGGGTCTTAGGTTTTACAAGCAAGCACTTAACTGCTAAGTCATCTCTCCAGCCCCCAAATAAATTTTTTTTTTTGTTTTGTTTTTCTGAGTTAAGGTCTCACTGTAGCCCAGGCTGACTTGGAATTCACTGTGTAGTCTCAGGGTGGCCTTGAACTCAAGGCAGTCCTCCTACCTCTGCCTCCTGAGTGCTGGGATTAAAGGTGTGTGCCACTACGCCTTGCTCCCTGTGCTGGGTTTTATGTTAATTGTTTTTTTTTTGTTGTTTATTTTTATTTATTTATTTGAGAGTGACAGAGAGAAAGAGGCAGAGAGTAAGAGAGAGAGGGAGAGAGAGAGAGAGAGAGAGAGAGAGAGAGAGAAAGAGAATGGGCATGCCAGGGCTTCCAGCTACTGCAAACAAACTCCAGATACGTGCACCCCCTTGTGTATCTGGCTAATGTGGGTCCTGGGGAACCGAGCCTTGAACCGGAGTCATTAGGCTTCACAGGCAAGCGCTTTACCGCTAAGCCATCTCTCCAGCCCTTTATGTTAATTGTTAATGACTTGTTTTCACCAATGACTGAAAAAAAAAAAACAAAACCAAAAGATCACTGAGTAGAATATATTTTTAAAAATTGAGGATGTACTAAGTAGTTTGCTAAAAAGTAATGCTTTGGGGCTGGACAGATAGCTTAGTTGGTGAAGTGCTTGCGAGGCAGATCTGTGTTTGATCCCCGGAACCTCCATGAAGTAAGCCTGAAGTGGTGCATTCATAATCTCAGTTCTGGGGAGTTGGGGACTGGTGGATCCCTGGGGTTTGCTGGCCAGCTAGTCTAGCCTACTTGGTGAGCTGTCGGCCAGTAAGTGACTGTCCCCAAGGAAGGTAGACAGTGTCTTAGAAGGATACTCCAGGTTATCCTTTGGCTTTTACATGTACACACAAACAGGCACACCTGTACACGTACAGACCACACACACACACACACACACACACACACACACACACACACACACACACACCCAATAATATCTAATGAATGTTACAGGATTTTCTGGATTATTTCCTAATTATGCTCAGTGATGTTCTTCACATTTTTTTGTTTACCACCTTGAAAATGACACAATTATCTTACAATGTACATATGGGATACTTCATGCTGAAAAAACTGATGAATTCTAGTTAGCTACAGCACCCTTAATGATGAATAAAAATGTTATATAAGGAAACATATTTGTTTCAATAACCAACTTTCTATATTATAAATAATGTATGATATTCTAAAGTTTAGGAAAATCATTACAGGAAAAATAAATTTGAATTATTCTGAAGATTTAAAAACTTTAAAATATGAAATATATTATGCATAAAAATATATGAAATGTATATGCTTAGTGAATAACACCAAATGAATATATTTTTTTAAACTTTATTTTATTTGTCTGAGAGAAATAGAGAGAGAGAATGGGAGTGCCAGGGCCTTCAGCCACTACAAATGAACTCCAGACACATGTGCTACCTTGTGCATCTGGTTTACGTGGGTTCTGGGGAATTGAACCTGGGTCTTTTGGCTTTGTAGGCAAGAGCCTTAACCACTAAGCCATCTCTCCAGTCCCCAAGTGAATTTTTTAAAAAAATAATTTATTTGCAAGGAAAGAGAGGGAAGGGGGTGGGAGGGGAAACAGTATGGGTGCACCAGGGTCTCTTGCCACTGCATATGAACTCCAGTGGACACATGTGCCTATGCATGCATCTACCTTGTGCATCTGGCTTCACATGGGTACTGGGGATTTGAACCCAGGCCACCTGACCTTTCAAGAAAGTGCCTTCTACTGCTAAGACAGCTCTCTAGCCCTCAAGTGAATATTGTATATTTATTTAGAAACACAACAGTTGAAGTCCTGTGTTTCTGGTGGTTATAGCTCCTCCCACATACCTGTGTGCTATATATAACTATGTACGTTTTGTGTTACTTTGCCTTGCCTTTCTTCATAGCTATTCACCTTTATATTTTGCTAGTAGTACATACTTTTGAGCCATACACACACACACACACACACACACACACACACACAGACAAAACTGCTCTGTCTCCTTCAGTCCACATTTCTCATCTATGTTGACTGATGTAGCTGCAAGTCCTGTTATTGAGGACAAACAATGGAATTTTTCCCCTGTTTCCTTTTCTGTCATAATGAAACAATGCTGCTATTGGATATTTTTATATTATCTTACTTTTGATTTTTTCAAGGTAGGGTCTCACTCTAGCCCAGGGTTACCTGGAATTCACCATGTAGTCTCAGGGTGGCCTTGAACTCACAGTGATCCTTCTATCTCTACCTCCCGAGTGCTGGGATTAAAGGTGTGCGCCACCAAGCCCGGCTGGGTATTTTTATTCTTGTGTCTTGGTGCACTTGTTCCTAAATGTCAGTGTGGTTAGGAAGGACACAAGGGGTGGAACCATCTGTATGTACCAGTGTTCCCAAAGTTATTGTACCAGTTTAGAGCACCAGTTGTGGGTGAGAATTACTGTTCTTCCACACGCTTGCCAGCACTTAGTATTGTTCATCTTTATTTGTTGATTAATCAGTCAGGATATTTGGGGTAGTCCAAATCTAAATAAAAATTTTCTCCATCTGTTTCACTGTAAGGATTCACTTTAAGAGATTTGGAGACTCTTCCTTTTGGAGTTGCTCTTCCCATCAGAGATGCAATATATCACTGTCGTGAGCAGCCTGCTTCAGACTGGCCAGAAGCTGTCTGTCTCTTGATTGGGCGGCAGGATCTTTCTAAGCAGGCTTGTGAAGGAAACTTACCCAGAGGGAAATCTGTGAGTATCAAGATAGGAAAATCATACCAAAGTTAAGTGTTAACCCTAAGTAAAATCAAAGTAGTAGTATTACTCATTTGTATTTACTTCTTGTTGCAACTGAATATATTACTTTGTCGTTAGATCATATGCTGGATGGGATTTATTAATTATAATTTGAACATGGGAGCAGGAGTCTTTTACTGAATGCCTGTTTTGTCTTTCCTGTACCTTTCTTTGCCTGGAATCAGGACAAGTGCCAAGTCAGTAGAAGGCATTGGTCATGACTGTGTCTTGGCTTGTACCTGTAGTAGCAACTAACTGTTGTAATGGAAAAAATCAGAGTACCTGTGTCTTCAACTTAGTCTATTTCTTTTTCTCATACTTTTTAAGGTATTGAATTTCCCTAGTTTAGACTTTTAAATAGGTATAAGTATGTTTGAAATTTATTTTTTGATTTGCCTGCAAGAGAATGAGCATGCCAGGGCCTTTTGCTGCTACAAATGAACTTTAAACACAAGAGTCCCTTTGTGTATCTGGTTTTGTGTGGGTATAGAGGAATTGAACCTGGACTGACAAGCTTTGCAAGAAAGTACTTTTAACCATTGAGCTATCTCCCCAGCCCTAAATAGGTTTTTCTTAAGTACTGAAAAATAGTAAAACTGGAGCCTGGGGTTGGGGGGCAGTAGGCAGTATAGGATTTTAAGATTTGTAGGCTCTGGGTCCACAGTTCTTCTCAAAAGGTGAGGCATTGGATCACTTGAGATCAGGAGTTGGCAACTAGCTAGAGCAAGGTCACAAACTCCTATTTCAAACTAAGCCAGATTTCTAGGTTAGAGTTTTGGTATAGTTGTGGACACCCACTGGTTCAGCTTTGGAACAATGCTTCTCCAGTAATTATTATAATAAAGTCTGTTACTCAGGTGCTCTCATCAGATGTTCCTTCAGGAACAGAGGCCGAGGAGGAAGATGATGGCATGAATGACATGAATCATGAAGTTATGTCATTAATATGGAGTGAAGACTTAAGAGTACAGGATGTGCGAAGGCTGCTTCAAAGTGCACAACCTGTCCGTGTCAATGTAGTACAGTACCCGGAGCTCAGTGACCACGAGTTCATTGAAGAGAAAGAAAACAGGTAAGGAAAAGCCACGTCATTACCTCTTGTCACAACGATTGAGACTTGCTCACATTTGTTTTTCCTTAAACTTTGTATCTGAAGATATCAAAAGGCTAAAAAATTACTTTGAAATTACAAATGTACCATATATTTTTAAGTTTTAATCCAACCTCAGTAAAGCATATATGTTTTCAGGATATCTTTGGCTTTTTTTTTTTTTTTTTGTTTGTTTGTTTTTTGAGGTAAGGTCTCACTCTGGTCCAGGCTGACCTGGAATTAACTCTGTCATCTCAGGGTGGCCTTGAACTCATGGCAATCCTTCTAACTCTGCCTCCTGAGTGCTGGGATTAAAGGCGTGTGCCACCACGCCTGGCTGGCTTTTTTAAAAAAAAAATTTATTTTAACTTATTTATTTATTTATTAGAGACAGAGAGATGGGGGGGGGAGAGAATGGATGCACCACGGCCTCTAGCCATTGCAAACGAACTCCAGATGCATGTGCTGCCATGTGCATCTGGCTTACGTGGGACCTGGAGAATTGAACCTGGGTCCTTAGGTTTCTCAGGCAAGTGCCTTAACTGCTAAGCTAGTTCTCCAGCCCATCTTTGGCCTTTTATTTTTTAAAATAATTTTTGTAATTTTTTTATGAGTGAGAGAGAGTGGAAGAAAGAGAATTGATGCAGCAGGGCCTCCAGCCACTGCAGTCAAACTCCAGATGTGTGCACTGCCTTGTGTGCATGTACAACCTTGTGTGCTTGCGTCGCCTTGTGTGTCTGGCTTACATGGGACCTGGAAAGTTGAACCTGAGTCCTTTGGTTTTTCAGGCAAGCACCTTAGCCACTAATTTCATCTCTTCAGCCCTATCTTTGGCTTTACAAAAGTAGTTTATTAAGCCAGGTTTGGTGGCACATGACTTTAATCCCAGCACTTGGGAGGCAGAGGTAGGATTGCCATGAGTTCAAGGCCACCCTGAGACTACATAGTATATTCCAGGTCAGCCTGGGCCAGAGTGAGACTATCCCTTGAAAAACCAAATAATAATTTATTGTATATTTGCAAACAGAGAGAGAGAATGGGAGGGAGGGAGAGTATAGGTGCCCCAGCGCCTCTTCCCGCTGCCAGTGAACTCCAGACAGATGTGCCACTTTGTGCATCTGGCTTTATGTGGGTACTGTGGATTTGAACCCTCACTGTCAGGCTTTGCAAGCAAGTGCCTTTAACTGTTTAGCCATCTCTCCATCCCATCTATGGCTTTTGAGGGTATAATTATACCCTCCTCCTCTTGAAATACTATAGGTGCTTTAGAAAAGGTAAATCTAAGTACTGTAAAGTTGTAAAGGAGGCTTATATTAGATTCATTCTTTTGTGTCTTCTTTGAATAGATTGTTGCGTTACTTTTAGTATAGTTTAAGCACATGCCAGTTGTTTTACTTTTTTGTTTCTGTGACAAAATACCTGACAGAGCAACTTAAGGGAGCTTTGCTATATATTGGCTCATGGTTTCAGAGAGTTCCAGTCCATCATGGCAGGAAAAATGTGGTGGGAGTGTCCCCATGCATAGGGTCAGGAATGTGAAGTAACTGCTTCTCACGTCCTCTTGGATAAGGAAACAGAAAACATGGCAGGAAGAAGCCATCCTCAGCATTCCTCCCAGGGACCTGTCCCTAGTTACCTACTTCCCTCACTTAGTCCTTCCTCTTAAAGGTTCTGCAGGAGCTCTTAGCCCCCCACAGGCGTTCAAACACATAAGCATGTGGGGCACATTTCATGTTTAAACCACGACATTAGTATTGGCTTTGATATGCTAGATAATAGTTTATAACCCTTTCTTCATCTTCATCTACTCTTAACACATTATAGCCCTTGAGAAGTCATAAAACATAATAGCAATGTCACCTGCTCATGACATTACAGAGTTACTACCTTGAAGCACTTCAGCTCTTTAAATTTTCTCTTTTTATCTGCCATATTTCTGTCATCTGTTGTTACTATCCTTTCTTTCTCTTCCCTCCCTTCATCCTCTGTGGCCTCACATGCGATAATTTTATTTTGAGAAAGGTTTTAATGAATTACTTAGGCTAGTCTTAAACTCACTCTGTTGTCAGGCAGGACTTGAATTTACAACCGTCCTGCTTTAAGTACTCGGAGTAATAGGCATGTGCCATCAGGCCAAGAATCTTCTTTTTCTTATGACATTGCTTTAAGGGTAGGGGTCAACACAGGCCACTGAAAACTGAGGCAATCCTAATTTCTGTATCACTGCTTCCATTCCACATATATTTAGGGATTTGCCACCTGTAAAGAAGTCAGGGAATAGTACTGTAATTTGGAGTATGAGCTCTTAGAGCCAGGCTTGGCTATCATCTGCTGGATAAGTGTGGGCAAATTACTTAAGACTGCCTTACATGCAGTAAGGCTCAATGTAGCCAGCCATTATCACTAACAGTGCATTGATTCTAAGGTGCTAGCTTGTTTTTATTTGTTTATGTATTTTATAAATATTTTTATTTATTTGAGAAAGGGGGGAGAGAAAGAGGAAGAGAGAAAGAATGGGTGCACTAGGGCATCCAGCCATTGCAAATGAACTCCAGAAATATGTGCCACCTTGTGCATCTGGCTTTACATGGGTCCTGGGGAATCAAACCTGGGTGCTTTTGCTTTGTAGTCAAGTGCCTTAACTGCTAAGGCATCCCTCCAGCCCTTCAAAATTTTATTTTTATTAAGAACATACTTTGTACGGATACAATCATGAAATAAAGGAAATGCATCTCCCCCTAGAGTACCTAATGGGAGCAGTAATATTAAAATGAGAGTAACTGTGCTTGGGTAATTTACCCACATTCTACGAATTTACTTTGAGGTGATTACATTATATGCCTTATTCCCTGTTTTGAAAAACTTGCTTACTGATTCTATTCCAATGATGCATTGCTTTCAGAATGCTTATATTTTGGTTTGTATTTTAATTCTAGACTGCTCCAGCTATGTCAGCGCACCATGGCTCTTCCAGTAGGAAGAGGAATGTTTACCTTGTTTTCATACCATCCTGTTCCAACAGAACCTTTGCCAATTCCTAAGCTGAATCTCACAGGTGTGTTCAATTAATGCTTATTGAGAAAAGAAACTATATAGACATGAGTTATGTGTTCTTTTGCATTATTTTAGTTAAAACTGTTGTCAGTGATTCTAAGCATAAATAGTAGCTACAGTAGCTATCAAATTGCAAATAGCCAATTTTAGTAGATTTAAATTTTATTTTATTTATATGAGAGAGAAAGCGGAAGGCGGGTGGGGTGGGAGAGAGAGAATATGAGTGTTCCAGGGCCTCCGGCCACTGAAAATGAACTCCAGATGCACGTGCTACCAAGTACATCTGGCTTACATGAATCCTGGAGAATCGAACCTGGATTTCTTGGTTTTGCAGGCCAACACTTAACCATTAAGCTATCCCTCCAGCCCTAGATTTTTTTTTTCTTTGCTATTATGAAATAATTTGAGGGAGGAAAGATTTACATTGGCTCAGAGTTACAGGATATATTCAATTACAGGGAGGAAAACGTGGTAGGAGCCGCTTGTGGCACACAAATCAAGCTGAGTTTTGAGTGATGTAGAATATAACTTATTACTAATTTTGCTTTTTGATGTGATTATTTTGAAACATAAAAAGTCACATGAAAAAGTTCAGAATTTATTGATAATGGTGAGACTAGTCAATTTTGGAATATGTAAAATATTTAGTTTTTTTTTTTTTAATTTGTTTTTGAGTCAAGGTTTCTGTTCTATACTTTAGGTTGGCCTCAACCTTGGGATCTTCCTGCTTCAGCTTTCCAGGTGGTGGGATGACAAGCGTATGTCACCACACTGGACAATACTTAGTACTTGTCATAATATGAAAATACTATTATTTTATAAAAAACAAAGTAAGGGAAAAGAAAAATTGGTCACTTATGCTAGGTCTTTTATTTATTTATCCATTTATTTATTTGAGAGAAAAGGGCAGAAAGAGAATGGGCTCACCAGGGCCTCTAGTCACTGCACATGAACTCCACATGTATGCGCCACCTTGAGCATCTGGCTTATGTGGGTCCTGGGGAATCAAACCTGTTCCTTTAGCTTTGCAGACAAGTGCCTTAACCACTAAGCCATCTCTCCAGCCCCCCTTCCCCACTTTATTTTTTGCATATTTAGTTTTACGTATGAGAACATTTGAATGTTTTAGAAAATGTTTTTAAATTTACTGTATTGTGAGCATTATGAGTGTGAGGCCGAGGAGAACTTTGTGTGTCTTCTCTGTTGGTCATCTGCAGTTTCCTTGAGGCAGACTCACTTACTGAGTCCAGAACTGCTGGGAGTTTTGGTTAGACCCACTGACTGTCCAGTCTCAGAGATTCTCTGCTCTCTGCTTCCCGTAGCACTGGGGTTACAGGTGCATGTGGTCGTGCCAGCTGTTCATGTAGGGGCTGGACAGTCAAACTCGGGGTGCATCAGACCCTGTCAGGTGCTGTCATGCTTGTATGGCAAGCGCTTTTACCCACTGAATTTCTAGGACATCAAGATGGGTGAATTTAAAGTTTTGATGCACTGAGTTATTAAATTGCCTTTCTGGTTGGTTGCATACGGTTTTACTTCTATTGAATATAGATTTGTGATTATGTTTTATGATCCCTGCTTAATGCTGATCTGTGTGCATTCTAAAGGTGATAAATACATATAGCTAAAATTACTGAAAACCATTCTTTAAAGTAAACTGTGATTTTATTTAAACATATATATATATATATATATATATATATATATATATATATGTCATGCATACAGCAGCATCTATAATAGTATATAAGTTATATATAAGTGGTTTATAAGTACATAATATATGCAGATATAACTGAGCAATGTTTTAAGTTGTAATTTTTGTTGTTTTTTCAAGTTAAGGTCTCACTCTAGCCCAGACTGATCTGAATTTCCCTGTGTAGTCTCAGGGTGGCCTCGAGCTCACAGCAATCCTCCTACCTCAGCTTCCTGAGTGCTGGGATTAAAGGTGTGTGCCACCACGCCCTGCTCTAAGTTGCAAATTTTAAAATAAACTCCTCATATTTGTAAAGAGTTTGTTGCCTTGAACAGTGTGCAAGAAATGAGAGGATGACTGAGTGCAAACACATGTCCCTCTCCAGTGTAGGCCATTTTTGAGGGTAGATGCATTGAGTGAGCAGTGTTTCTTTTTTAAATTTTTCTGTCAGACATAAAGCACCTATGGAAAAAAATCTAAATAATTGCTAAACTTTGATGAAAAGCATGATGTATGGGTACTTATTTTACTAGTCTTTTCACCTGTCTATATAAGTTTTCATAGAGAAAAAAATAAAATAAAAAATTTTCATATAAAAAGGTTGTATATGGTTGCAGATGCTTGTAATCCTAGTACCTGAGAGGTAGAGGCAGGAGTATCAGGAGTTGAGAGGTCATCCATCCTTAGCTACTTAGGGAGCTCAAAGTCAGCCTGAGCTACATGAGTCCCTGTCTCAATAAACCAAAACAAAGAGATTTGAGTTAAATATAAAAGAATGTATAAACTTGGTAAATTATAGAATTAAGCCCATGAATTTAATGTTCAAGTGATGCTTGGTGTTGCTAAAACATAAATAACAAAATGGCTTTTTTCCCTAGGTACATTTAGTTAAATTTGCATGATTTAAGTAAATTCATGGCATTAATCCAGTCTTACTGTTCTAGCCATCTGACAAACCAAAAAACAAAACAAAACAAAAAAAGTTATCCTTTCATTTGATTTTGTTTCATCTTGTTTTGTTGGGTTTTGAGATAATCACTATGTTGTCCAGGCTGGCCTCAAACACTAGATCCTCCTGCTTCTGGCTCCAAGTGGAATTATCCAAACTGGGTTGGTATAAAGTTGAATTGGTACCAGTTTTCTTAGTGCTCCATGCATTTTAGCAAAATAGATGCTGAACTGTTTTAAACAGTATAGGTTTTGAATATAGTGAGGGCAGTCTTATTCTCAAAAATCTAAGTTGATTTTGTGGATTCTTGTTCAATTTTAATTTAACTCTCTGTCTCTTTAGGGCGCGCCCCTCCTCGGAACACAACAGTAGACCTGAATAGTGGAAACATTGATGTGCCTCCCAACATGACAAGCTGGGCTAGCTTCCATAATGGTGTGGCTGCTGGCCTGAAGATAGCCCCTGCCTCTCAGATTGACTCAGCCTGGATTGTTTACAACAAACCCAAGCATGCCGAGTTAGCCAATGAGTATGCTGGCTTTCTCATGGCCCTGGGTCTGAATGGCCACCTTACCAAGCTGGCTACTCTAAATATCCATGACTACTTGACCAAGGTGGGAACTTAGGATCTCACTGCTTAGCATAGTGCCGACTGCATCATCCTAATTGCTCGACTTGACCTTCTTGTACCTCTAAATCCACTCACCTCATAGCAGGCAAAGGAATCTTTCCAAAGTGTAAATCATTGTGTATCCTCTTAGTCAAAGCAATTAATGAGTCTGTGTGATCTCACTTCTCCAGGCTTTGTACAGCTTTCCCATTGTTCTTTCCTCTGAACTTGATTACCCCCTTTTCTATCATTTTTTTTTTTTTGCAAATGTGTACCATCTTTTAGTTTCTATTACAAATATCTTAAAATTAATTTTATTTATTTATTTGCAAGTAGAGAGAGAATGGGCATGCCAAGGCTTCTTGCCATTGTAAGAGACTTCTAGGCACTTGAGCCACTTTATGCATCTGGCTTTATATGATTCTGGGAAATTAAAACCAGGTTGTTAGGCTTTGCAACTTTAACTCTTGATCCATTCTCTAGCCTTATAAATCTTTTAAAATATAATCTTCTTTAGAGATTGCATACCCAGTAGTTTTCCAGATTTTCAATCTTAAATTATTAGTCTCCTTCAACATGCTCTCATAATGCTTTGTTTATTTTAATTTCTAACAGTGGATTTATGTATATTTTAATTAACACTTGTTCCCCCTAATAGAACACTATGAGAGGTAGGATCAAATGTGTTTATTTAGCGTCTGTATTCTCTGTCTGTCACAGGAAGAACTTATGAGAAATGGCAGGCAGTATTTTAATTAAAATGATGTATTTATTTTGGCATTGTCTAAGTTTTCTTCTGTTTTCCATCTTAGGGTCATGAAATGACAAGCATTGGACTGCTGCTTGGTGTTTCTGCTGCAAAACTTGGTACCATGGATATGTCAATTACTCGACTTCTTAGCATTCACATTCCTGCCCTCTTACCCCCAACGTCCACAGAGCTTGACGTTCCTCACAATGTCCAAGTGGCTGCAGTGGTTGGCATTGGTCTTGTGTATCAAGGGACAGCTCACAGACATACAGCAGAAGTCTTGTTGGCTGAAATAGGTATGGAATATAGTGCTGCATTTTCATAGGTGTACATTTCTTACTCGATACAAACCCATACAAAATGTTCTTAAAATATAAACAGTAGGTTTTTTATTTTTACTTTTTTATTTTTATTTTTATTTTTTTCGTGGTAGGGTCACATTCTAGCCTAGGCTGACCTAGAATTTACTATGGAGTCTCAGGCTGCCCTCAGACTCACAGCAATTCTCCTACCTCTGCCACCCAAGTGCTGGGAATAAAGGCGTGCACCACCATGCCCCAGCAACTCTTATGTTTTATGAACATTGAATGATCTGATAATGAATTAAAAATAAAACAAAACAAACAAACAAAAAACAGGCTGGAGAAATAGTTAAAGCATTTGCCTTTGAAGCCTAAGGTCCCAGGTTTGATTTCCCAATACCCATGTAAGCCAGGTGCATGAAGAGTGGTGTGTGCATCTGGAGTTTGCAGTGGCTGGAGGCCCGGGAGCACCCATTCTCTCTTTCTCTCTCTATCTATATGCCTCTCTCACTCTCAAATAAGTAAATGAAGTATTTAAAAAAAAACAACATAAAAACTGAATATCAGCCTGAGCTAGAGTGAGACCTTGGAAAACCAAAAAAACAAACCCTGCATGTATTTCAGGCATAGTAATAGATTAGTAACAATAACAATAAAACAACTATTGTAAAATATAGTAACACATGCTAATTAAAAGTTATAAAATTTTATTTCTAGGGTTTGGTTTGGTGTTTATTTTTAGACCATGATTCCCACCAGTAAGTGAAAACATGGAAAGTAAAGTAATACATTGGTTTTGGGGCTGGGGAGTTAACATTTTTAGAATAGAATGTTAGTGATATTATTCTTTAGTATGATAGTATACATTAGCTTTTGCCATGATAATTTTACAGAAAAAGAAACCCTCAAAATAAGCCTGGAAGTTCTGCTTTAGGCTATCAAGCTGTGAGCCAGCTGCTCTCATTCTGCCTCTTATGTCTTATTTCAGGATCCAGCGTAGAGGATAGATGCTCTCATGTTCATCTACAAAGTAATTCTATACTCCCAGGCTATATTACTGTACTACATCTAATGATGTTACTGCATAGTCTTAGCTGCAGTAAATAACTTTCCTATCAAATATCTTATATTTAATTCATATATATAATATACGAATAAATAATATAAATATATAAAATAATATGTTCCTTAAAATACATTGGGTTGCACATAATGTATATTTACATTTTCAAAAAATTGATTTTATATTGTATAATATCTCATTGAACGGAAATTTTGTAAAATGCCCAATTATCCTATAATTTTCAGGTCATTTCCCTCCCTTTCTCTTTTCCTTTCTTTCAAGACAGGGTCTCATGTAGCCCAGTCTGTTCTTGAACTTGGTATATAGCTGAAGATGACCTTGAACTCCTGATCCTCCTGCTCTGTTTTCCAAGTGCAGGGATACTAGAATTGCATGCCTGGAGAATTTTAGGACTTATAAAACTGTTTAACCCCGTTTATCTATCTGTCTGTCTGTCTATCTGTTTGTCCTCTATCTATCTACCTATAATGTGTGTGTATTTATTATAGATGTTATCGTTATAAAACATTTTCTCTTCTTAAACAGAATTCCAGGATTGTGAATTTTTTCAAGTGGGAAAAGGTTATACATAATATCTTTTTGTTTCCCCAAAGAACAGTATTAGAGTTATTGAGTACTTTCAAAGCATATGAATTTTTCATATAGCCAGATATTTAGGATCAATACACAGAAATTTTACTATAGAGAGCTAGCAGAATAGATAACTAAGTAAATAAACTGAAAGTATATTTAACTTAAAAACATATTGTTCTTTTTATTATCAGCTTTGAAACATATCTCACCATATCTATGAATAGATTTGAAAAAAATCTAAAATCAAATTTTGAGATTAAAAATTACAAACTCTGGACTGGAGAGATTGCTTAGTGGTTAAGTGCTTGCCTGTGAAGTCTAAGGACCCCAGGTTTGAGGCTCGGTTCCCCAGGACCCATGTTAGCCAGATACACAAGGGGGCACATGTGTCTAGTGTTCATTTGCAGTGGCTGGAAGCCCTGGTGTGCCCATTCTCTCTCTCTCTCTCTCTCCCTCTTTCTCTCTGCCTGTTGCTCTCAAATAAATAAATAAATAAATCTTTAAAAAATTGTCTAAAAAAATTACAAACTAATTCTTGGTAATTTTTATGATGAAATCCAAGTGTTTATGGTATTTGAAAGTCATTGCTGACAGAGGCTTAAATTGATGAAAGAACCATTCTGGGGCTTCTAGTAAGTTGATAGTTTTGACATTATTTGTGATATTGTGTTAACTTTGAGTATAGTCATGTTGACTCTATACTTTTTGCCACCTAAAAGTGAACTGTCTAAAACTTTTACAATTTGGGACCCTAAGAGGCTGGCTTGGGCTGAGTAGCTATCTTTTCTGCAGGGCGGCCTCCTGGTCCTGAGATGGAATACTGCACTGATCGAGAGTCATATTCTTTGGCTGCTGGCCTGGCCCTGGGCATGGTTTGCTTGGGGGTAAGTGGGATCTGTGCCCTCAAAGTCCTAGATTTGTAAATGGAGAAAAATTACAGTGAAAAGTATGATTTTAAGATTTCTTTGCCCTGAGTTAATATAAACATTCATAGTTGAACCAAGAAAATGAAGTTTCTTGAAAAATTGCAAGGAATATGATGAATAAGTGGTACACCATGCTGATAAGAAGGTAGAAGGTATTGCAAAAAGATAGATTTGGCACCTGAAACGTCTGTGGTAATTGGTAGAAATAACCCAGCTCTCTTTGGCCACCCTGGTGATCACTGAATAGAATATTAGCCATAGTAAGTTTGCTTATGATAAAATGTAATATCAGGTTGACTAATCTTACTTCATTCAAGAAATGTGTACAATTACCAGGAACATTTCATGAAGCTACTGTTTTAATCATATTAGCAGTTGGGTCCTAAATTGTGGTCCTGACTAGTGAGTCAGTTGATTTGACTATGTTAGTTCCTTTTGGTTAAAGCGACCTCATGACTGTTGTTTGACCTTGTCTTTAATAGCTCAGTAATGTTGAGCTAGATTAAGCTGCTCCTCACTTCCTTCATTATGAAATGAGATTCATACTAGTAACTATTTAATAGAGTTGTTGAATTGAGGTAATTCAATTAAACACTCAGAATAGTGCCCAGCACAGAGTCAGAATTCACTAATGATTATTACAGTTGCTTGAAGAGTTCATGTGCACTGTGATGAAGGATTCAGTATGCACAGTGTAGATTTTGAAAACATACTTCATCTTTTCTTTTTTTACTGTAAGTGTAATTAACTACCTGTTTTGAAGTTTTTGAGTAATTTATGAAATGAAAGTATACAAACCTGAATATATACATCTATTATAATTTTTATGACAATTAATAGTTTGATATTGACTAATGTTTAGTGTAATCAGAAAGAAATAAAAACCAAGATACCATGACTTGAAGTTCATTTCTTGTATGCCATGGATGTTATGGAGTCACTTCTATAAGGTTTCTTTTCATCATTTTCCAGCATGGCAGCAATTTAATAGGAATGTCAGATCTCAACGTGCCTGAACAGCTATATCAGTACATGGTTGGAGGTCACAGGCGCTTTCAAGCCGGAATGCACAGGGAAAAACATAAATCTCCAAGTTATCAAATCAAAGTAAGTCCAAGTCTTCAAAATACCACAAGTTGAGAAGTTCATTTGAAAAATAAGTTTTTACACTAGCAATTACAAGTATATTGATTTTAAGAATAAGCTTGTGTTTAGAAAATTTTTATATCAATTCAGAGCTCTTTACAAACTAAAAATACTCTTCTTTTAATTAGGAAGGTGATACAATAAATGTGGATGTGACTTGTCCAGGTGCTACCCTGGCTTTGGCTATGATCTACTTAAAAACCAATAACAGGTATTCCCCCCCCCCCCCCCACTGGTGCATGACATGACAGTTGTTTTTTCTGATCTTAGTAGTAGGATTTTCTTGTGTCTATTTCCCCTGTGCTACAGTAACCTGATTTCCATTCTCTCACATAATTGGAGCTAGAAACTCTTATTTTTCTATATTAATGCTATTTGACAATCCACAGGACCCCCACAGATGGCAAATTCCATCAATGATCATTTCCTAGGTAAAATGGTGTGGTAGTTCGATGTAGTCTGTTATATCCTCCTGTGTACTTTAATCATCTCTAGATTACTTGGAATATTAAATACTGTGTAAATGATTGTTAATATTATATTGTTTATTTATTATTATATTTGAGATAAGGTCTTGCTGTAGCCCAGGCTGACCTGGAATTTACTATGTAGTCTCAGGCTGGCCTTGAACTCACAGCAGTGATCCTCCTCCTAATTCTGCCTTCCAAGTGCTAAGATTAAAGGCATGCATCACCACACCCAGTTTATACTATATTATTTAGGGATAATAAAAAAGGCTATATTGTGTTTGGTATAGATGCAGGTTTCCCTCAACCCCTCCCAAATATTGTCAACTAGGTGTGAAATGTAAGGACATAAGGGACCATCCAAAACTACCCATTTCCTTTTTATTAATTTGGCTCATTGTGAGGACTTGTTAAACCAGAAATACTTACACTATTTTTTCTTGGTTACCATTTAAAAATGCTTTTGGCTTTGCTTAAAGACTTTTCTATGTCCCAGTCTTTCCTGAGCTATAGCCCTAGCTCACTTTTAATTGTTTTTAAACTTTTTAATTTTTGAGACAGACACACACACACAGTGAATGAATATGATTGCTTTAGGGCCTCTAGCTGCTGCAAACAAACTCCAGAAGCACATACCACCTTGTGCATCTGGCTTAGGTGGGACCTGGAAAATTGAACTTGGATCCTTAGGCTTCGCAGGCAGTCACCTTTAACTGCTAAGCCTTCTCTCCAACCCACTTTTAATTGTTTTAATTTGAAAAATATTTTTCAGAGTCACAAAAATTTTCAGTTTTTAAATTCTTTCCATTAGAAAAAGTCTGTACAGAGTGACAAAGTGGTAAAAAAAAATTACTTACATGAATGTTTATATCAATGCATTCTTGACACTGAATGTTTGACCAAAACTAAACATAAGAAACTTTGCCTCATCTCACAGTCTAATTAATCTTACATTAGCATGGGCAAAGCTAGGTCATGGGAGAAGTGTGGCGAAATTATTTAACGTAGTCTTCAGCTTCTTGATCACCTTGCATTCTTGAGCAGTAACCACCACTGGTGTGCTCCTCAACAGATCCATTGCTGATTGGCTCCGAGCTCCTGATACCATGTATTTGCTGGACTTTGTGAAACCAGAATTTCTCTTGCTTAGGGTACAGTGCTTTGCCATTTTTCGTTTTTCTTGGCATGTGGGGAGTTCTCAAAATAGCTTACAAATAAACTTGTTATGTGTATCTAATTGATAACATTAAAATTTCCCAAATAGAACCTTAGGACTCCTAGGAAAGGTGACCATATTTTGATCGACGTTTCAACTCCTCATGTTATTGTTTAAAAACTTTCTATAAAGCAGCATATCACCAGGACTTAATTGTTTTAGTTTTTATTTTTGTTATTATTAATGATGTAATATTACTGTTAAGGTTGTAATGACAATAGTAGTTTAGGAATTGTTTAAAATTCTTCCTCCATCTTTTTTTTAATGCTTAAAAAAATGATAGCATGTGAAAGCTTTTAAGTTAAGATGTGTAAACAGAGCTATTATTCTTTGTGACTTTTTTTTTTTTTTTTTAAGCATGGTCTCACTTTAGCCCAGGTTGACTTGAAACCCACTCTGTAGCCCTATGCTGGCCTCAAACTCATGGCTCTCCTTCTACCTCAGACTCTTTAGTTCTGAGATTGTAAGGCATGTGCCACCATGCCTATTCATTTACTTACTTTTTTTATTCTTTAGTTTGTCAAGGCGGTGTCTTGCTTTAGCCCAGTCTGATCTGGAATTCTCTCATTAGTCTCAAGGTGGCCTCAAACTCATGGCCATCCTCTTACCTCTTCCTCCCAAATGCTGAGATTAAAAACGGCACGTGCTACCATGCCTGGCTCCCGTCCATTTTTTGTGTGTATGATTTTCCTTATGTATAGCAAATTAAAAGTTTATAATCTCTCTGAACTTTGATAGCGATCTAAATCTTTATTTTAATTGATATTGTATGTTTTAAAAAATACTCACCAGTCAAGAACTAATTCTTGAATAGTTCTACTTAATATTTTGCTGTAATGAAGTATATGAGCTTTGTTCTAATTAATTTTATCTAATGCCTTTTTAAGACACTTGCTCGATGTCTGATTTTGTGGGATGATATTTTACCAAATTCCAAGTGGGTTGACAGCAATGTTCCTCAGGTAAGTACAGATAATGAACATACTGTAAATTAAATATCATTTTATAATTTCTTGTGGGATTTTTCAAAATGCTAAGGATATTTTTGATATGAAGACAGTATTTATCTGTAGGGTATTTTTTTAAATAGGGACAACCTTTTTTATTAAAAATATATGCTGCCCATAGACCTCATTCTTTTTTGACCTCAGATTCCTAGAAATTGTTGCTTTAAAAATGTACTAACAGGGCTGGAGAGATGGCTTAGCGGTTAAGTGCTTGCCTGTGAAGCCTCAGGGCCCCGGTTCAAGGCTCAATTTCCCAGGTCCCACGTTAGCCAGATGCACAAGGGGGCGCACGTGTCTGGAGTTCGTTTGCAGTGGCTAGAAGCCCTGGCGTGCCCATTCTCTCTCTCTCTCTCTCTCTCTCTCTCTCTCTCTCTCTCTCTCTGTCACTCTCAAATAAATAAATAAAAGTAAACAAAAAAAATGTACTAACATACTTTAAAAAAATTTTTGGTATTATCTTTACACACAAGTATCATAGATGCCATTTAATTTGTAACAGTTTCAAGTCTAGACAGTAATTAAGCTCTATAGCATATGTTTTAAATAATAAATAATAATATATACATAATATATAATATATGATATAGCTCTATAGCATATGTTTTAAATATGCCAAGTTTATTAGTTAAAATAAGCAGACTATAGCAAATCAGAATTAAATGTTGTAACTATTGCTTTTAGCTAACTATTTGTATTTAATGATCTCTCACTCACTTTATATTGGAAGATCTTATTTTGACTATACTATAGTATATATATATACTATATTGTTTCCTCCCATATTTTCATTAGAAAAAAAAAATCTCAAAGTTTGAAAGAACTGAATGTTCCCCTCCTCCAGCATTACCAGTAGGTCCTACAATTAATATTTCACCTCACAGACTTGTTTAGTCAGTGTTCCTCTTTTTTGCACACGTGTATATGTGTGTGTGTGATTATTGTGTGTGCAGGTACACATGCATGTGTTTGTACATGCATATGAAAGCCAGAGGTCACTGTTTTGATCATGTTCCCTGCCCGCATTCTAAGGGAAGGGGTGACTTGGCTAATGACTAGCCCCGGCCACTTAACATTGCTTGGATGATCAGCCTTAGGACTGGTCTTCCCCTTGTAGGTAGGTAGGTTCCTTGCTGCACACATCCATGAAGCTGTACATGCCTCTGATTAGATTCTTCTCCAGTTGCTAGGTCTGGGACCCTCTGTCCCCAGTTCTAAAGCCATCATGTATTTCAGTTAAAATAGTGTGAAATGTTACTACTGTATTGATTTAGAATATCCTTAAGTTTTCTTGCTTGTTTTACTCAGTCCTATTATTTGGCTGCATTTGGTATAATTAAAAGAAAGACCTCAGGACCGGGCGTGGTGGTGCACGCTTTTTAAAAAATTTTTTGGGGGTTTATTTTTATTTATTTATTTGAGAGCGACAGACAGAGAAAGAGGCTGAGAGAGAGAATGGGCATGCTGGAGCTTCCAGTCACTGCTAACAAACTCCAGATATGTGCACCCCCTTGTGCATCTGGCTAACATGGGTCCTGGGGAATTGAGCCTCAAACCGGGGTCCTTAGGCTTCACAGGCAAGCGCTTAACTGCTAAGCCATCTCTCTAGCCCTGGTGCACGCTTTTAATCCCAGCACTTGGAAGGCAGAGGCAGGAGGATCACTGTGAGTTCGAGGCCACCTTGAGAATACATAGTTAATTCCAGGTCAGCCTGGACCAGAGTGAGACCCTACCTTGAAAAACCAAAAAGAAAACAAAAACCTGTGGTTGAAATGGTTTGGTAAAGCTTGTTTGTTTGTTTGAGGTAGTGTCTCACTCTAGCATGGGTTGACCTGGAATTCACTATATAGTCTCACGTTCGCCTCAAACTCATGGTGATCCTCCTATCTCAGCCTCCCTAGTGCTGGAATAAAGGCGTGCACCACCATGCCTGGCTGGTAATGCTTTATGTTCATGTAGCCATGACAAGTAATACAGTGTTCAGTTTCTTAAATATTTAAACTGAAACAATGGATTTCAGGTATTCTTGTTTACTGCTTTGACAGATTATACGAGAAAATAGCATCTCTCTTAGTGAAATTGAATTGCCTTGCTCAGAGGATTTGAATTTGGAAACTTTGTCGTAAGTAATGTAATAAATATAAATTAACTGTTCTAGCATCTGTCAGATAACTGATACATGTAGAGCATAGATCCAAAAAACAATCAATTAAAAAACCATATCAGGGTTGGGGAGATGGCTTAGCGGTTAAGGCACATGCCTGTGAAGCCTAAAGACCTAGGTTCGATTCCCCAGTACAAATGTAAGCCAGACGCAAAAGTTGGCACATGTATATGGAATTCATTTGCTACAGTGCCTGGAGGCTCTGACATACCCAGTCCTCTGTTCCCATCTTTCTTTCTCAAATAGATAAATAAAAATTTTAAAAATATATAAAAAACAACCCACCACACAGTATATTGGATGGGCTGGGGATGTAGCTCAGTTGGCAGAGTGCTTGCATGTCCTCCACAAAGCCCTGCATGAAGTTGGGCTAGCTATGTTAGGCTTTGTAATCCCAGCACTTGGGAAGTAGAGGCTGGTAGGATCAGAAGTTCAAGGTCATCCTTGGTATGTAGTAAGCAGAGGCCAGCCTGGGATACATGAGATCCTATCTCTAAGAAAAAAAAAATAAGAGATTTTTAATTGTACTTTCTCGTTGTTTTACTATTTCTAGTTTGCTTTTTTTTTTTTTTTAAATTTGTCCCTTTTTGTAGCATTTGACACAGTGTAAGACGAGAGGCAGATGTCGTCAGTAAGGGTGACATCGTGCTTCTATTGAAAAAATACACTGAAATCTTTTGGCAGGTTAGTTAGGGACATTATTGAGCATTCCCATCCCAGAAGGATAGAAACTCTGGAGAAAAAGAATATTTATTCATTTTTAAATTTTTATTTAAGCTGGTCATGGTGGCACATGCCTTTAATCCCAGCACTTGGGAGGTAGAGGTAGGAGGATTGCCGTGATTTTGAGGCCACCCTGAGACTACATAGTGAATTCCAGGTCAGCCTGGACCAGAGTAAGACTCTACCTTGAAAAAAAAAAACACTAAAAAAGAAAAATTATTTATAAGCATAGGGAAAGAGAAAGAGGGAAGGCAGGAATGGGTACACCAATGTCTGTTGCCACTACACATGGAATCTAGACACATGCGCCACTTTGTGCATCTGGCTTTACGTCGATACTAGGGAATTGAAACCAGACAGCCAGGCTTTGCAAATAAGCATCTTTATCTGCTGAGCTGTTTTCCTAGCCTCAAGAATACGAAATTTCTGTGGGACTAGAGCAATAGCTCAGTGGTTAAAGGTTTGTGTCTGCAAAACCTCCAGCCGGGGTTCTGTTCCCCAGCCACTCATGTAAAGCTGGATGCACATTTGTGCGCGCGCGCGCACACACACACACATGCAAATAAAAACTAAAGCAAATTTCTTGTAATCTTTTTTCAGGCAAGCACATGTCTACATAATTGCAGGAGCCTGCTTATCTCTGGGTTTTCGATTTGCTGGCTCAGAAAACTTATCAGCATTTAATTGTTTGGTAAGAATGCTTCACTCTTTGTTTTCCTTAATTTAATTTTTTGATGTTAAAGCCTTAGGTCTTTTAACTTGATTTTTTTCTGATTTTTATTTTTTTCAGCATAAGTTTGCAAAAGATTTTATGTCTTACTTATCTGCACCTAATGCTTCAGTGGTAAGTCTTTTATGATTCATTTTGGGAATAAAATAAACTAACTTACTTGTATTCCAGATACTTGGTGTTGACAAATACCTCTGCTTTTTGAGTTTTAAACAGGATATTTGACGCACTGACTTGTTTTTTTATTTTAGTTTTAATATATTAATTAGGTAAGAATATGATTATACTTTCATTTTGAATGTGTTTCTAATTCTTGTGACAAGAGAATAAATATAATAGGTATAACATCAGAGGATTGCCATACTCTTTGATCTTTCATGTTATTGAATGCTAGACATTTCCTTTAAAAGCATTGGTACTTGTCAAGGTTCAGTTGCTTTGAGACAGTACTGATCTCATGACTAGAAGACTATAAGATTTCATTTCCTGGGGAAAATTATGCAGACCTATGACCAATATTTAGAATGTGAAAAAATTTAGAATTATCAAAAAGTCTTAAAGTTATTAAGTAAATTTTGGCATATTCATATTTCCTTATACATTGGAGGTAGCAAATTCATGCACAAAAGTTTTTTAGTGTGAAGATTGATTATAATAAGTTATTTAAAGGATTAAGAATACCATGTAGAGCTGGGCATGTTGGCATGTGCCTTTAACCTCAGCACTTGGGAAGTAGAGGTAGGAGGATCACTGTGAGTTCGAGGCCACCCTGAGACTACAGATTGAATTCCAGGTCAGCCTGGGCTAGAGCAAGACCCTACCTCAAACAATAACAACAACAACAAAAAGAATACCATGTGTAATAATACCTCTATTTTATTTATTAAAAAATAAATATATAGGGAAAGTTTCAGGGAGAAAGAAATCCATGGTGTTAATGTCAATTCTTGTTGAGTAATTGGATGACTGCAAGTAATTGTTATTTCCTTCATGAAGATATTGTTAAAATTTTCTACATTAAACTTGTATTTTCTATTAGAGTACATACTTGATTTTACTTAGATGTTTTTGGGCATTATAAGCATTTGTAATCTTCCATTTCTGACTATTTAGTTTGTGTAATAAAGAAATGAAACAGCAGTTACATTGATGCCATCTTTTTGTGTTACCAGACAGGTCCTTACAACCTAGAAACTTGTCTGAGTGTTGTGCTGTTATCTCTTGCTATGGTAATGGCTGGCTCTGGGAACTTAAAGGTGTTGCAGCTTTGTCGGTTCTTGCACATGAAAACAGGTGGTGAAATGAACTATGGTTTTCACTTAGCCCACCACATGGCCCTTGGACTTCTGTTCTTGGGAGGAGGAAGGTAAATGAGTATGGTTTTTTTCCCCCATTGCTAAAATGTGTTCATGAGAAATCTATAATAATCTCTTTTTTTTAATCTTCAAAATATGTTTTTCTGTTCCTGGCCATTTACATTTTTATATAAGTCTTGGAATGCTTCATGGTCCATAGCACATGACTTGATAAAACACTGACTAGAATTTCATTGATGACATATATCAGTTGTTACCTTATTGTCTTCTCTGTGACTGGTGTATTCCTTCATTCACTTCTCTCATTGGTGTATCTAACAATTATACAAGTCATATAGGCTTATTTTTCTCCTTTGAAACTAACCACTGAAACTCAGCTTTCCAGAAGTATAATATAAACAAAGATTATAAGAAAGGTATGCATTTTCCTCTCAACTTCTTTTAAATGTATTTAGAATTAAGAATGGTTAAAGCCAGCATACTTGTTTCCATGTATGCAAGTCCTTGGGTTTGAATTCTTGGCAACACACACATGTACACACAAAATAATAAAGAGCTAACAAGAATAATTACAGTTAAAGGCTGAGTGTGGTGGTGCATGCCTTTAATCTCAGCACATGGGAGGCAGATGTAGGAAGATTGCTGTGAGTTCAAGGCCAGCCTAGGACTGTAGAGTGAGTTCCAGGTCAGCCTAGTCTAGAGTGAGACCCTACCTTGAAAAAACAAAACAAGAAAATTGTTACAGTAATATTAACATGGATTTTTTTTTTAACTTTTGTGATTTTAGAAATTATTTTGCTTCTAAATAACCTCCTAGATGTATTTTATTTATTATTTTTGTTGTTTGTTTCTGTGTTTGTTTGGTTTTGGCTTTTCAAGATAAGGTCTTACTTTAGTCCAGGCTGACCTGGAATTCACTGAAATCATAGTGATCCTCTTCCTTCAGCCTCCTGAGTGCTGGGATTAAAGGCGGCACCACCATTCCCAGCTTACTTTATTGTCTTCATCACATCTTTCATCATTCCACTGGCATGACTGTATATGCTCTTCTATGCTAAATCCATTTTTTCCCTCTCTGTTACTGCCTAGTTAGTGATTTTAAAATTTTTAGATGGTTATATATACTCTGTAACAATGTTTAAGCTTATAGCATAGCCTACACCCTTATTTTTTGATTCCCAAGTTTGTAGCTTTCATATATGATCATACATCTTTGAATTTTGATTTATCAAAATGGCAGAGAAAATGCCAAGGTAGATATAGTTTTTTGAACTTTGGAATCTCTTACTTTATTATCTATGAATAAGTTATTGAGTATTGAATACCAAGTTTTTAAAAAATTCTATTTATTAAAAAGGGAGGAAAGGAGATTTGGGTATGTGCATATGTGAGCATGTATACAAAGCCATATATATTTATGCTGAGTAACTTCAAAAGTTGTTTTATTCAATGTTCTGTCCCATCTATATTTCAAAATATCTATAAGAAAATCTCTAGAACTCTAGACTAACTTGTCTGTTTGCTGTATTACATTTTAGAAACAGTAAAATACTCTAAGGAAAATTGCAAAAGATCCTTCACTAGGAAAATATGGTCTTTTTGAAAAAAGTATAATATTGATAAGGTAAAAATGATTTACATTTAGAGAATAATTGTGCATTCACTGTAACTTTTCTAAGTGTGCTTGGGGGGTGTGCATGCACACGTGTGGAGGCCAGAAGTTGATGTCAGGTGTCTTCTTCAATCTCTCTCCACCATATTCACTCAGGTTAACCAAGTGCTTGCTGACGGAGCTAATCTAGCTAGTCCTGGGGACCCCCTGTGTAACCTCCCACACTGGGATTACAGGAAGACCACCATGGCCACTCAGCCTTTATGTGGGGGCTGAGGATCTGAACTCTGGTCCTCATGCTTGCAATTTATTCACTAAGCAGTCCCTCAGTCTTCACTGTAACTTTTTAAAAAGTAACTTTTTTGATCTTTTTTTTAATTTAGCCCATCATTCTAAAGTAATATTCATGTTTTATCAAAACAGAAGAAAATGTAAGGTACAAAGTAAAAAAGTCTGTACTTTTTGTCCAAAACATTTTGTTAAATTAACATGTGGGTTTGGGGGCGCAGGTGCATCAGGGCCTCTTGGTACTGGGGAATTGAGCCCTGGACCAGTAGGCTTTTGCAAGCAAGTGTCTTTAACTGCTGGGCTATTTCTGCAGCCCAAATTATGTATTTTTTAAAAGTCAGAAACTTGCAGAAGATGGTGGCATACTTTATATATGACTCCTCTTACTTATAATTTCTAGGATTGTTTGTTTCATGGTCCTCACTCCTGTACTGTGTTAGGCTAAAACCTTGCTCATTAATTCTAAGGTTGAAATTGTGGAGTTGAATTTTAACATTAGTGAAATGTTGCTTCTGCTTTAAATAGTTGATTTTGAAATGGGGTAACTGATAAGCAAAATTACACCATGGACACATTCGTGTTTCTCAAGGCATGTTACCAGTCTGCCTGCTGGTATGCTCTACTCTCCTAACTCAAGGATGCCTTAAATATCCACAGGAAAATTAATAGCATCTGTCCCCTCCAAATTTTCCTGCAGGTACTCTTTGAGCACGTCAAACTCTTCCATTGCTGCACTCCTCTGTGCCCTATACCCACACTTCCCAGCTCACAGCACTGACAACCGGTGAGTCTAGTGATTTTTTTTTTTTTACTTCAACATGATTTTTCCTAAATAATCATAGAAGGTAATTGGTTGCATTTTGCTTTCATAGAGCTCTTTCCAAATGGGCATTTCTTTTTTTTTTTTTTTTTTCTGGGTAGGGTCTCACTCTAGCCCAGGCTGACCTGGAATTCACTAGGTAATCTCAGGGTGGCCTTGAACTCACAGTGATCCTCCTCCTACTGCTTCCCGAGTGCTGGAATTAAAGGCATGCACCACCACGCCCGCCATTTCTTTGTTCATCTTCCTAGCTAAACATTTTAAGAAGTTTCTCTTACAAAGTATTAAACCAGGGCTGGGGAGATGGCCCAGAGGTTAAAGATGTTTGCTTACAAAGCCTGCCAACCTCGGTTCATTTCCACAGTACCACATAAAGCTAGCTGCACAATATGACACATGCATGTGGAGTTTGCAGGCACAAGAAGCCCTGGCATACTCTTATTCTGTTTCTCTCTCAATAGCCCTTTCTGTAGTTGTTTTTGGTTTTTTGAGGTACGGTCTCACTCTAGTCCACGCTGACCTGAAATTCACTATTTAGTCTCCAGGTGGACTCGAACTCTCAGTGATTCTCCTACCTCTGCCTCCTGAGTGCTGGGATTAAAGGTGTACGCCACCACGTCCAGCCCTTCATGTAGTTTTAAATTGAATTTACTGTCTTCATTTCTGGTTCCTCTTCATGTGAGGATATTAATTCTCCAGCTTCTGCCCCCTTTCAGCCTGGAAGCAACAGTAAGTTGTTAAACTCATGTCATGCTTTTGTCAGCTCTTGTCACCTCCTCTTTGTCTTTCTGTGTATAGGTATCATCTCCAGGCTCTCCGGCACCTCTATGTTCTAGCTGCAGAACCAAGGCTGCTGGTACCTGTGGATGTAGATACAAACACGCCCTGCTATGCTCTCTTAGAAGTTACTTATAAGGTAACTCTTCCTGTCATTTATTTGCAGTTTTATTAGCACTCCAACTTTGCAGGTCAGATTATTTCAGAATTGTTATCTAGCTGGGCATGGCAGTGCACACCTTAAATTCCAGCACTCTAGAGGCAGAGGTCGGAAGAACACTGTGAGTTTGAGGCCAGCCTGAGACCACATAGTGAGTTCCAGGTCGGCTTGGGCTAGAGCGAGACCCTACCTCGGGGGGGTGGGGGTAAGGGAAAGTTTATCTGGCAAAAAGTGACATGGTGGGTTGAACACTAAGAGATAGAAGCTTCCAGAGTTCCAACCGTCAGGTCACTTAGGCTTATTTATAGTATTTAGATATACTTTTTCATCATCAGCTATTCTTTTGTCCTTAGAGCTTATCGTTTGGAAATACTCCTGGTAGATTTATGTGACTGGTATGTGGCTGAGTTGAAACAATTTTTAGATCTTTTTTTTGGGGGGGGATTTGAAATCACTAAGTCATGTATTTGATGAGAGATCTTTATTTAGATATACAGATTATATGACATATAGCCTTCCTTTAGCAAATTGTGAAATACCTTTTGTATATTTAATTATACATATGTATGTATGTATGTATGTATATAAAATCTTATACCTCTTGACACTTAGGGATATGAAAATGTGGTGACATTGTCATATTCTTTAAGGAACTTGTGCACATTAGGGAACCAGGCATGAATGTAGTGAGAATAGTGCATTAGTGGAGGTATGTGTGTGGAAAGCAGAAAAAGGGAGAATGCCGTGTCCAGCTCTAGAGGTTGGAACAGCTGTCACAGTGGCTACTGGGTTTTGATTTGTTGGCTGAGCAGGCAAGACTACATGTGCAGAAACCAGAGGCTGTGAATGTTCAGCCCTTCAGTACTGTGGCCTGTGAAGGGCAAGTCTCCAAGTGGTGATTCCTGTAAATTAATTTAAGCTTGAGTGTCATGGCTGCAGATGTTGCTCAGTGGTAGAGCACTAGCATACTATGTACACGACTCCTGCGTTCAGTACCCGCCGCTGTGGGGGGAAAATTTGAGATTTTTTTTTTTTGTCATTTAATAGTCTGTTTGCAGACTATGAAGAAGGGAGATAGGTACAATGGAGGTTTCTGTTTTTAATAGTGCCTATGTTTTTACTTTTATAAAGGGCACTCAGTGGTATGAACAAACCAAAGAAGAATTGATGGCGCCAACCCTTCTTCCAGAACTCCATCTTTTAAAGCAGGTAACCTGAGGGTGACTTTGGGAATGCTGTCCAAGGGATCGATTAAAACAGGACAGGCTAGTGTTAAACCTAGCTGCACACAAGCCTCAGTTTTTCTGTGCTTTGTAAAAAACAGCAATTGATGGAATAGTCATGAACTGTAGAGAAAGCTGTATTAGTAGTATCTACTGGTGGTCTGGGTCCCTCCAGAATATGATCTCCATGCCTATTTATTAGGAAAGGAGTGTTAACTGTTACCCTGTAGTCTCTTCCAGTTGAGTTACTAATTCCTCTTAGGAGCATGGGTTTCAGTTGGCCACACTAGCATGATTGGCTTTGGGTTAACTATTTTTACATTTGTTTTGGCAGATTAAAGTCAAAGGCCCAAGATACTGGGAACTGCTGATAGATTTAAGCAAGGGAACACAACACTTGAAGTAAGTATGCTCGGTTTTTCAGCCGTACCTTTGGGAAGTGAGTAGAAGCATACTGGGAGGCAGTATTAAAGGTGGCTATCTAGACTGTTGCCTCTCACTTTTGGATCTCATCCAAGATGGTATGCCAATACGTTTCCTAAAATGTCCTGTATATTTGAAACAGGATTTGAATTAAAATTTAAATGTTTTAATTTGAAAATAAAACTGTAATTACATTTATTCCTTGAGAGACTTAAATTGATGTACCTTCAGGCAGTAATGAAACTTTGTTGATACACTAATGTAAGATTTAGTTTAAGTGTCCATAAAGTGGATTGTTTTCCTTCTAAAAGTTTTTTTTAAAGGTTATACTCTTATGTCCCCTCTCAGCTGCCCCATTCCACTGAGGACCCTACTCAGTGGTGTTACTGGTATTCACTATGGGGTCATGAAGGCCTTGGTTATGCCTCTTAACATTCTTCTTACCCCCTCTTGTGCAGGGTTTCCTAAACCTGGACAGGTATGATGGAAGACTGATTTAGTGTTGAGTTCTCTATGGCCTTTGGATTTCTGCTTTGATCAGTTTTGAGTGGCCATGGTGTTTGTCTCCATTTCCCTGGAGCTGGTTGTCAAGCTAGCAGTGAGAGCACTACCTGTGTCAAAATCTCTACTTCTTTGCAGTGTCTCCTGGATTCCAGCAGATGTGGCAAAGGTCACATGTAGGCAGTGGGTTATCTTGTCATATTGATTGACCTTCGTTCTTCCCAGACTCACAATTTAACATAAAACAGATTCACCAACCAAGAGTAAGAGCAGAAACCTTCCCCCCTTTTTTTTTTTTTTTTTTTGGTTTTTCGAGGTAGGGTCTCACTCTGGTCCAGGCTGACCTGGAATTCACTCTGTCATCTCAGGGTGGCCTTGAACTCACGGTGATCCTCCTACCTCTGCCTCCCGAGTGCTGGGACTAAAGGCGTGCGCCACCATGCCCGGCATCCTTTTTTCATTTGTTTGTTTTTTCAAAGTAGGGTCTCACTCAAGCCTGGGCTGATCTGGAACTCAGTCTGTAGTCCCAGGGTAGCCTTGAACTCACATTGATCCTCTTATTTCTGCCTCCAGAGTGCTGGGATTAAAGGCATGCATCACAATAGCTGGTTGACACCTTCACTTTTTGGGAAAAGGTGGTATTGTATCGTAACTTGCCCCCGAATTTCTTTGATGTGGATCCTATTCTGCCATTTTAACCAGAAGTCCCATCAAAGGAATATATATTTTTTTAAATAACAGCTGGTTTTTGTCAGATATCTTCTGTTGCATGCCTTTGCCAATTTTTTTTTGTTGTTAGAATTGACTTAAGATTATGGTAGGTTTTTAGGTAGAAACTAGTTATATGTAAGTAAGTTTAGTTTAGTGTGAAAGTTTAACAAAGATGTAAATATTTTTAGTTTGGTCCCAGTTAGTATTTTCCCACTCTGATAACTGATTGCTGTCTTTACATTTGCATTATTTGTTTGGTTGCAAACAAATTAATAGATGTTTAATAGTTCCAGTGTCTTAAGCAAAGTGCTGTGGGACATAGGGAATACCAAGAAGTGATAGGTAAAATACTACCTTTCAGGCTTACACTTGAGCAGATAGAATTCATTCACATTTAAACCAGCTAATGACTCTAGATCACAAGAAAGGTGGAGGTGTATTTTATGCTTGCTTGTATGGAATGATTTAATTGTCCACACAGTAAGTAATCATGGTGAAGAATGGTGAAGACTTTACATCCTGTGGTTAACACCATTTGCAGTCAAGACTACCAATAATATCTCAAGTGCAGTGCATCCTTTTTTTTTTTTTTCAGGTCAATTCTTTCCAAAGATGGGGTGTTATATGTCAAGCTCAGGGCGGGCCAGCTCTCCTACAAAGAAGACCCAATGGGGTGGCAGAGTTTGTTGGCACAGACAGTTGCTAATAGGAATTCTGAAGCCCGGGCTTTCAAGGTAAATGTTGACTGGTTCAAACTGAAGGGTGAGAGAAACTGTCCCCATCTGACCAACTTTCTTTTTTATTGCTCCAGATTGTAAAGCCTGATGAACCTTGGATTCCATTTCTTTTGTGAGATAGCCATATGAAAATAGGGACAATCTGTCAGTACTCTATACAAGACTTATATTTAGGGTTAGGAAGATGGTTTTGGAGTTAAAGGTGCTTGTTTACAGAGCCTGGTGGTCCAGGTTTGATTCTCCAGTAGCCATGTAAAGCCAGATACACAGAGTGGCACAGGAGTCTGGAGTTTGTTTGCAGTGGCCAGAGTCCTTGGCATGCCCATTCATATTCATTCTCATTCTTCTCTCTCTCCTAGCAAGTAAAGAGGTAAAAATATTTTTAATGATTATATTTAGTGGCAAAGATATTCACAGTATACTTTAACTCTATAAATAATTTTTGGTTTAATAATTTTACTTAATAGTTCTGAAATCAGGGCTGAAAAGATGGCTTAGCAGCTAAGGCACTTTCCTGAGAAGTCTAAGGATCCAGGTTCAATTCCCCAGAACCTACATAAGCCAGATGCACAAGGTAGCACATGTGTGTGAAATTCATTTGCAATGGCTAAGGGCCCTGGTTGGTGTACCCATTCTCTAAATAAATAAATAAATAAATAAATAAATAAATAAATATAAATAAAAAATAGTTCTCAAATAGTGTTTCATGCTAGCACTTCTTAGTTTATGTGTACATAGGTGTTGGTTCTTTTTATTTCTTTATCAAGGTAGGATCTCATTCTAGCCCAGGCTGACCTGGAATTAGTTTCAAGTTGGCCTCGAACTCATAGCAGTCCTCCCACCTCTGCCTCCCAAGGCATGCTTATTTTAATTCAACATATATTTCATTTTAGTCACTTACTTAACAATGAACCTTTATAGTAGTTAGCAAGATTTGAATCTATAAGTATTTTTCCATGATTTATACTAAAGAATTTTGTGTGACAGCATTTTTAAAATGTTTATGAGATACTTTTGAAAAATATTTGGGCCAAGTTAAATTTTAAGTTAGCAGTATTACTTCTTTTACAAATTAGAGCCTATATGAAAAGTTAATTCAGTTGTAAGGTAAATATCAAGTTTAAATTTTTTTTCAAGGTAGGGTCTCACTTTGGCCCAGGCTGGCCTTGAACTCATGGTATTTGTCCTTTCTGTGACTGTCATTTTGAGTGACTCTCTTTTTTTTTATACATTTTTAAAAAAATTTATTTATTAGGGAGAGGGAAAGAAAGGGAGAGAGAGAGAATGGGCACGCTGGGTCCTCTAGCCACTGGAAATGAACTTCAGATGCATGCTCAACCTTGTGCATCTGGCTTACATGGGATGTGAAGAATCAAACCTGGGTCTTTAAGCTTCACAGGCAAGCAAGCACCTTAACCACTAAGCCTTCTCTCCAGCCCTTAACAACTTTTTTCTTTTTTTAATTTTTTGAGTGGTTCTCTTTTGTTCCATTACTTTCCCAGCAATGGTTTCTATCAAGCCCCCCCCCCCCCCCTTTTTAAGTTTTTCAAGGTAGGGTTTCACTGTAGTCCAGTCTGACCTGGAATTCACTATCTAGTGTCAGGGTGGCCTCAAACTCACAGTGATCTTCCTGACTTTGCCTCCCAAGCGCTGGGATTAAAGACATGTGCCATCACACCTGGCTTTTGTCAATCCTTTTATGTGGACATTTTAGTCTTTTATTTGGAGAAGGGGGAAAGCATTTTGGGGGTGAGTTGTATAAGAAAAAAAGACCTGTTTATTATTGGTATTTTGATAAAGGAGTAGCTCTTCTTAGCTGTGTCCCAGCATCTTGCAGGTCAGCAGAACAGCGTGATGAAGCTGCAGCAGGTCCGTACACTTGGGTTTGTGGGATCGCCATGTGGAGGGAAAGAGGCGGAATTTTATAACTCCATGAGTTATGGTTGGAACTGAAAGGAAAATAGTCTCATAGTCTCACTTATATTGTTGCTTTTCTCTTTTAGCCAGAAACAATCTCAGCCTTTACTTCTGATCCAGCCCTTCTATCATTTGCTGAATATTTCTGCAAGCCATCTGTGAACATGGGTCAGGTAAATATAATTATTTGATTTGCTGAGCTGAATTAGAATAAGAATTTGTCATTTCTTTCTGCACACAACCCAAGACATGGTCATGTCCTCATCTGCTTTTGAAACTGATCAGATGCTTCAGATGTGTTAGCTAGTCTTTACTTGAGTAACATAGATTAGCACATTTTTGTTTTAAATTAATCAGGGAGAGAGAGAAAAGGAGAGAGAGAGTGAAAAAGAGGGGGAGACAATGGGCACACCAGTGCAAACAAACTTCAGACACATATACCACCATGTGCTTCTGGCTTACATGGGCTCTGGGGAATCAAACCTGGGTTATGAGGCTTTGCAAGCAAACATCTTAACCATTAAGCCATCTCTCCAGCCCAGATTAGCACGTTCTGAAACTACTGAATTCAGCAATTTATGTTAATAGGGAAAACAGCTTTAAATTTCTATTTCAAGCTAGTTTTCATGGTGATTATTTCTTGTGTTGATTCTTTTTAAAAAAAAATTTTCTGTTTATTTATTTATTTATTTATTTATTTGAGAGTGACAGAGAGAAAGAGGCAGAGAGAGAGGGGGGGGGAGGGAAGGAGGAGGGAGGGAGGGAGGGAGGGAGAATGGGCATGCCAGGGCCATTAGCCATTGCAAATGAACTCTAGATGCATGCACCCCCTTGTGCATCTAGCTAATGTGGGTCCTGGGGAATCGAGCTTCAAACCCAAGTTCTTAGGCTTCACAGGCAAGCACTTAACTGCTAAGCCACCTCTCCAGCCCTTGTGTTGATTCTTCATTGTTTTCAGTGCTTACCAGCTTAGTGGCTGTTTCCTGGTTATTTAAGCCTTGCACATGTATCTACTATATGCATAGTCTCCTCATACTCATTATTCTCCTTGCCTTGATTTCCCTCCTTCCATCAGTCCCCTTCATCCCTGTGTAGTTTCACTTCGACTTTCATGTCATACACACACAATTCGTTTTAATTTTAATTTATTTATTTTTTTTTTTTCTAAGGTAGGGTCTTATTCTAGCTCAGGCTGACCTGGAGCTCACTCTGTAGACCCAGGCTGCCCTCAAACTCACAACAGGCCTCTTTCCTCTGCCTCACATTAAAAGCATTAAAGGCATGTGCCATCATGCCTGGCCTAATTTTTATTTTTATTCATTCATTTTTAAGCAGAGAGAGAAAGAGGGGAGAGAATGAGAATGAATGAATGAGAATGGGTGCATCAGGCCCTCTTGTCCTTGCAAATGAGCTCCAGATGCACATGCCACTTTGTGAATCTGGCTGTACGTGTATACTGGGGATTGAACCAAGGCTGACAAGCTTTGCAAGCAGCATCTCTAACTGCTGAGCCATTTCTCCAGCCCCTCTTCCCATACACAATTTTATATATCTATATAAAATCTAGAAACTGAACTGGAAGGATGGCTTAGTGGTTAAGGCATTTGCCTGCAAAGCCAAAGGACCCAGGTTCGATTCCCCAGAGCCCACATAAGCCAGAAGCACAAGGTGGCACATGCATCTGGAGTTCTTTGCAGTGGCTAGAGGCCCTGGTGTGCTGATTCTGTGTGTCTGTCTGTCTCTCTCTCACTCTCTCTGACTCTCTCAAATAAATAAATAAAACTTTAAAATACCCTAAAAGAAAATATTAAAATCTAGAAACTATAATTGTGAGAAAACATGGTAATTATTTAATATGATCATCTCCAGTTGCATCCATTTTCTTGCAAGTGACATAACTTTATTTTTATAGCTGAAATAAAATTCTATTTATATATTATTTTGTTATTGATCAACAAATGAGCTCATGAAATGAACAGGACTTTGTCAAAACATGTAATACAAATGGTCAGTAAACACGAAAAAAATGAAAAAAAAAAAGTCCAATGACACAATCAGAGAAGTGGAGACAGGTGAATCACCTGGGAGCTTGCAGGTCACCCTGGTGAATGCAACAGTGAGCAACAAAGAGACCCTGCCTCAAGCAAGTGGGAAGGTGAGGACTGACTGCCAGGGTTGGCTTGTGACCTCCATGCACATGATGTGTAGCACATGTTTGCCCCCACACACGAACACAAAATAAATGTAGAAGAAATAAAACACTCAATGGAAACCAAATATTTATTTATTTATTTTTGGTTTTGAGGTAGGGTCTCACTCTAGCTCAGGCTGTCCTGGAATTCACTATGTATTCTCAGGGTGGCCTCAAACTCGTGATCCTCCTACCTCTGCCTCCCAAGTGCTGGGATTAAAAGTGTGCACTGCCACACGTTTTTTTAAAATAAAAATATTTTAAAAGTTTTCTATGTTGCTACAATCAGAATGACAGAAAACAAGTAGTATTGTAAATATCCCTTGGGTGGGGGGGTCACAGTTATTCTTTTCAGGATTCCAAGGGTGGTTAGTGGTTTGGGTTTAACTTCTGCAGACAGGGAAAAAATGGATGTAGGAATAAGATCATTCAGGATTAAAGCCTGCTGGTTACAATTGAAAATGGTCTTTGGAAAAACTCGCAGCAGCCTGTCTAAGGTGTGATTAGTTGCCACATTATCAAGTAGGATTATCATCGTAAAACCTATCTTACAACGTTATGAAGAATGAGTGAAATAACCTTTCTTATTTGTTGAATCCTCACTATATATGGTACATTCTGTTGAATAATTAACATAATTTTCTCAGTTTATTCTGACCTGGGTTTGTAGATGAGGAAACTGCTACTCAATGATGCCACATGCCAGGTGTATTATGGCTAGTAAGAACTAGGGTATGCATTCAAGGCCAGAAAATTGATAAAGCCTGTGCTTGCCCTTGCCTTCCAAACCCCCCCTCCCCACCTCCTGCCTGGACTAGAATCTGCTGGTCCTTCATACGTGGTCAGGGCTGTGTTGACTCCTGCATCTTTGTTGATAATGTACTGCTGCTTTCATGGATCCATCTCTTCCCTGCTGCCTGAGGCTTGTATTTGTGGTGTCTTATCCACTCATTTTGTCCCAGTTGGATCCACTATCTTTCATAGTACACATTGTCACTTCACTGTTCCTTAATTTTCTTAAAAATTGATGTTTAATATTGCATTGCTGTGATTTTCAAAAAAAATTAACTGTTGTAATGTTCACTGTAGGCCTTCAGAATGAGCCATAGTAGCTGTTATACAATTGATTTTTTAATTATTTGTTTATTAGAGGTGGAGAGAAAGGGGCAGATAGAATGGGCGCACCAGGGCCTCTAGGCACTACAAATGAACTCCAGATGCATTTGCCACCTTGTTCATCTGGCTTACATGGGGAGTAAGAAATCGAACCTGGGTCCTTAGGCTTCACAGCAAGTGCCTTAACCACTAAGCCATCTTTCCAGCCCTATAATTGATTTGTTAATTGATTTTGTCATATCCTTTGATGTGCTACAAAATACTTCTGGCTTTCCACAGAAACAGGAAATTCTGGATCTCTTTTCTTCAATACTCTATGAATGTGTTACTCAGGAGACTCCAGAGATGTTGCCTGCATACATAGCAATGGATCAGGTATGACCAAAAACCTGCTTCATTTCTGATAAGTATGATCCTGTATTTCAAAAACCTTAGTGAACAGTGTGGAGGAGTTCCCTGTGTGCTCTTTTCAGTTTCTTGTTTGCTTTTAGACATCTTAAAAAACAAAACAAAACAAAAATAAACCTTTCTTAGTTGGAAGCTCTAGGTAGATCCAAAAAGATTGGATTTGGTGCTGGCTGGAGTGGGGCTGTCTTCCTCTGTGGAATTCCTTGCTCCCCTTTTTGTTTGTGTGTGTGTGTGTGAAAGATGAGTGGCATTGGGTTTGCACTTGGAGGTTTTTTTTTTTTTTTTGGTTTTTCGAGGTAGGGTCTCACTCTGGTCCAGGTTGACCTGGAATTAACTCTGTAGTCTCAGGGTGGCCTTGAACTCATGGTGATCCTCCTACCTCTGCCTCCCGAGTGCTGGGATTAAAGGCGTGCGCCACCACGCCCGGCAAACTTGGAGATTCTTGATAATGTATTGACATTGTGCTCAGCCTGTGTTTCCCAGAGGTGACTGGCTGTACACCCATTGGATCTTTATTATTCTGAGCTGCTTAGCCAAGAATAAACTCATTGGCCATTTTTGCTTTTATGTGGAGTCTGTCGTGTTTTGATGAAAGGAAGCCATGTACTATGCTAGGGAGAGCTCCTGTGTGGGAATAACTGTGTTTAAATATACCATAGGCCCACAGCATACCCCAGAATACCATACTAAGGAAGAGATGATTGGCATACTTTACCCTATCATTAAATAGACTGCTATTCCTCTTCCCTCTCCAGTCTATAAGAAGTCTTGGAAAAAGAGAAATGTCTGATACATCTGACCTGTGGCAGATAAAGTTGGTGTTAGATTTTTTCAGCTCACGAAGCCATCAGGAACGGCTGCAAAACCACCCTAAGCGAGGGCTCTTCATGAACTCTGAGTTCCTGCCTGTGGTAAAGTGCACTATTGACAACACCTTGGACCAGTGGCTGCAAGGTATGGCAGTCCTGTGCCCTTTGCTGTAGGATACACTTGGTTGAGGCTTTCATATTCTTTTTTATTTTTATTTTTATTTATTTGAGAGCAACAGACAGAGAGAGAAAGAGGCAGATAGAGAGAGAGAGGGAGAATGGGCACGCCAGGGCCTCCAGCCACTGCAAATGAACTCCAGACGTGTGTGCCCCCTTGTGCATCTGGCTAACGTGGGTGTTGGGGAATTGAGCCTCGAACCAGGGTCCTTAGGCTTCACAGGCAAGCGCTTAACCGCTAAGCCATCTCTCCAGCCTGAGGCTTTCATATTCTTCATTGTTTATCCCTGGCAAGCAATTCTGTGTATTGCTAGGATTGCTATAGATGTAATACTTCTGCGGGATAGGTTAGACACTGGTTATGTAGCACTTCAGCTTCTTTTATGAAACTTGCCGATGATATAAATGGCCTTTTAAATACCACTCGGGGTTAGGACCTCATGTTGTTCTAGAATCGGGCATGTTGCTAGTGGCTGTGACTTCTGTTTCTACAGGGTCTGGCCTGTTGCCTACCTGAGGGCAGCAGATACTGATATTTCCTTTTCTTGCCTGTACCGTTTAGCCATTTAGAACTTGTTACATGCTTTTTGGGTGAGTTCTTGTACTAACCCTGAGCCAGTCATTGAGAACCTTGGACATTGTGCCAGTGGTTTTCTGCCTGTAGCAAGCAGTACTGACTTCTGATTACAAGGAATGTCTAAGGTTATTTTTATCTTGGAGAAGTGGTTTTGATGAAGAATGTATGTTACTCTACCTGAAGTTGACTTTCAGGAGTCAACTCCAGGATCATTTCATTACATCTACTAAATTTCTAATAGCAACCTGCCTTTACTAATGCTAGTAATTGAAGTGACAGTCCTGCTTCATTCCTTAAGTTACTAATGATAGGCAGAAGCTAAGGTTTGAATACAATGCAACTAAAAGTTTTCCTGATGATAGACTAGAAAATAAGTTGTGAAAAAGAATCAAATTGTAAAGCAGCTTGTGGAGAGTATATGTGGGAAGCAGCTATGTAAACTGCCTACCAGCTTCCTCCATGTAGCTTTAACTTTTTAAAAATCATTTTAAGTCTCATTCTTTTGGAAATATGTTATCTTATATGCCTCAGTATTTTCTTTTATTCACTGTACTATTTGAATACCCACAGTGTGTGTTAGCTATTGGTGAGAAATATATATTTAAATCTTGGCAGAATCTCTGATTTGCAAATGTCATAGAGTGTGGTAACATAGGCAGTCACTGGCGTATTCCAAACTAGCAGCCTGGACTGTTTGGTTGTTCTTTACAGAACTTGATGATTACAATTTTCCTGACATTTTTTTATTTCTCACTCTCAAAGTTTCTTTTGGGTTCCAATGCCTTGTGTGTCTGTAAAAGGAAGAAGACCTGAATGAACCTGGTTTATGTAATAAGGACAAGCATAAACTCATGCCATGAACTTAAGTACAGAGCTAAGACAGGCTTAGGAGACTTAATTTCAGGGGCTTAAACTCTATTTCTGAGTCTCCATCATTTGTGCTCTGTGTGGTCACTTTATCCCTACTCATGGTAATTGCTTGCCTCAGGATTATCGCAGTGCTCAGAGAAAGGACACAGTTGCCTACAGGAATGCAGGCATAAGTATGGGGAAATTTATTTCCAAGAAGCAAAGATGACATTGAGTGTCTCCTATTTCTACCCTGGACTGTGTCTCATTCATTGTATCAGATACCTTCTTGTTGCTGGAACAAAATACTGAACCAGAAGCAGTTTATGGAAGGAAGAGGGTTTATTTTGGCTTCCAGCTGCAGAAGTCAGAGTCCATCATGGCAGGGGAAGCATGGCAGGAGCCAGAAGCTGACATCACATCATCATATCAGGAGGGAGGAAGGTGATACAGAGAGAGAGAGAGAAAACAGCAAGCAGCAAGTGGGGCTGGACTAAAACCTGGAGGCCCACTACATTGACACACTTCCTCTAGCAATGCTCTACCTCCTAAAGGTTTCACAGCCTTCTTGAACAGCACAACCAAATGAGGATTGAGTATGCAAACACGTGGGCCTCTGGGGGACACTTTGCACTCAAACCACCATGCCCACATTTTTAGTCCCCTCTTCCTTGTAGCAGAGAATGTCTCCACAAAATGGCTTAAATCACTTGCCCTCAGGTGATTACTATGGCGATGGCTCTGAAAGTATGATTTCTGAACTGTAGCACCTCCTGCAACTTGTTCAAATCCAATTTTCCTGACCTAAATCTAGACCTATCAAGAAGATACTCTGGGGGTGAGATCATAAATGGGGTTTGGTTCTGGGCTGAAGGCAGTGCGTTCAAGTCCCTTCAAATGCTACAGGGTAGCGGGCAGTAGACTTGGCATGGAAGTTTGTTAATGTGTTTTGCTTGTTTTTCTAATTGTGTAAAATTGTCTCTTCACAACACTCCAAACTCTGCAATGACAGGCCACGCTTGCCTCTGTACCCAGTATAATACTTCATGACTTGTTGATGGAAAAGTAGTGAAAAATAAGCCATTCCCATGCTGCTCATTCCTTCCTTCGGCTGGTTCAGCTTCTTCTGGGTCTCTCCCACAGCTGGAGGTGACATGTGTGTGCATGCTTATCTGAGTGGGCAGCCTGTGGAGGAGCCTCAGCTCAGCATGCTGGCCTGCTTCCTTGTCTACCACTCTGTTCCAGCGCCACGGCACCTGCCACCTCTGGGATTGGAAGGTAATCACATCTCAGTCTTCTTTTTAGAACCTCTCTTACCAAGCAGTTTCTTAGAAAAGCTTCTAGTGACTTTCTCTGGTGCAGTTTTTATCTTCATTCGTGTTTTGTCATTGTTGAGAAATTGTTCTGAAAATAACCATGTTTATGTATGCGTGTACTTTTACTCATAAAAAAGATGGATTCTAGTCAGGCGTGGTGGTGCATGCCTTTAATCCCAGCACTTGGGAGGCAGAGGTAGGAGGATCACAGTGAATTCAAGGCCACCCTGTGACTACATAGTGAATTCCAAGTCATTGTGGACTAGAGCGAGACCCTACCTCAAAAAAACAAACAAGCAAAAAAGATGGATTCTTATTCACACAGTAAGAAATACTGGTATGCGAAGTAAATTTATATTATTCATCTGTATTAATTTTTTTTTCTTTTTGGTAGTACTGAGGTCTTGAGGTGTGCTGAGCAAATTCTACTAAGCTATATATATTTTCTAAGCTCCATTTGATTTTCTTATTAAAAACTTTTAAATTTCCTAAGTGTTTTAAATCACACACCACTTTAAAGTTATCAAGTACTTAATTTTATGTGTTTGCACTTGTAATGGTATATAAAGTTTAAGGGTTGCTGGGTGTGCTGGCTCACACCTTTAGCTCTAGCAGAAGCAGCTTATGAAAGAAAAGTGCTTGCTTATTGCTTACAGTTTTGAGGGACGTTTTGTCATGCTGGGGGAAGCGCGGCAGGAACAGACAGCTGGGTGAAACATCTTCACCTCAGCATGGAGAAAGTAGAGAGAGCGAGCTCAGTGTGGTAGGCTGGGCTGTGCTGGGCTGGACTATATTACCTTCAGTGATACACTTTTTCCAGTAAGGTTCCACTTTCCAAAGGTCCATAACCTTCTCAAGCAACCCCACCAGCTGGGGATTAAGCATTTAAACACATGAAACTGGAGTGAGGGACATTTTACATTCAAACTGCCACCCTGAGGTAGGAGGATCTCTGAATTCAAGGCCAGCGGCTAGAGTGAGACCCTGCCTCAAACCTACCCCAAAGAAACAATCCATAAATACTGGGTTCTGTCTAATTTTTAGAATGGGAAAACATATACAAAGTTTGTTTTATAAAGTAAATAATAAAATGTGGTGACTTCTCAGCGGCCTTATTTATTTATATGACTGTCAAATAGCTACCCCTGAATTGAGGATAAAAAGTATTTGTGAGTGGGATGAAAGCTGTTTTATGTGATCATTTAAAGTCAGTGATAGTACTGATTTGTTACTGTTTGGGAAACTTCCGAGCAAAATGCATGCACTCTATACAGACTTGTCTTTATTGCTTGTATTAAGCTCCCTCTACCAAATATAAAAGATGGACAAAAAACATTAAATAGCTGTTGGAGCAATTGCTGGATGGCTTGCTTGTGGCCATCTCTGAGAGAAGGGGAGCCCCATGAGGAGAATCTACTCTGGCTTTCCCCATGAAGCAGAAAGCAGCATGTTCCTGAGCTGAGGAGTGAAATCTCAGTTGGGAGGGAGCAGTGGAGGAGGTTTTCTTTTGGGGTCCTTACCTGGGAATGCAACGGCTTCAGATGCAGCAAAAGCTGAGAGGCTAGCGATGTGAGCAGGCGTCTGAGCAGGCGTTTCACCAGCCGCAGAGTGTAAGGAGATGGAAGGTGGTTTCAGGGCTGTGAAGATGAAGGAGCTTTGCTGTGCTAATCTCTCAGCCATTCTTTTGAAATTATACCCAGTCAGGCCCGGTGAGAAGGGGGACATGAAACACCTCAATTGTGGTATTAGCCTGCAAGAGAACAGAGAATGTCTGCTCGTTTTGTAGTTAACTTCCTCAGGAGGTTCTCGAGAAGTCTTTTGCAGAACCTTTGTAATTTTTATTTTTTTCATATGGAACACTTCATGAATTTGCATGTCATCCTTGTGCAGGGGCCATGCTAATCTTCTTGGCATCTTTCCAATTTTAGCATATGTGATGCCAAAGCAAGCACCCTCTGGAAACTTTTTTTTAAATTTTATTTTATTATTTTGGTTTTTCGAGGTAGGGTCTCACTCTAGCTCAGGCTGACATGGAATTCACTATGGAGTCTCAGGGTGGCCCCAAACTCACGGCAGTCCTCCTACCTCTGCTTCCCAAGTGCTGTGATTAAAGGCGTGTACCACCACGCCTGGCTACCCTCTGTAATTTTTTTTATTAATTAATTAATTTATTTGAGAGTGACAGATACAGAGAGAAATATAGAGGGAGAGAGAGAGAATGGGTGCGCCAGGGCTTCCAGCCTCTGCAAACGAACTCCAGACGCGTGCGCTCCCTTGTGCATCTGGCTAACGTGGGACCTGGGGAACCGAGCCTCGAACCGGGGTCCTTAGGTTTCACAGGCAAGCGCTTAACCGCTAAGCCATCTCTCCAGCCCCCTCTGTAATTTTTAATAAACAGTATTTGGTGTGTTTTAATTTTCTAGTTCTGGGGATTAATCAACTCAGAACCTTACACATTTTAGGCACTCTGCTACTCAGCTATGCCCCCAGACCTATTATTTTTGTTAATTTTCTGTGGGCAGATTTTTCGATATGTAATAATGTATCTTTATCATCATCCTCGCTCCTTAACTTCTGTTAATTTTCCTTCCTGTCAGGCAGCCCAGTACTTTGTTTTGAGTTAAAAATTATAAGACATAAGAAAAGCTCCACAGATAATAGAAACAAACCTATATTTGTTCAATATTTTGGAGTTTTTAGACTTGGACTTAAAGTAACTGTGGTAGTCAGGTTCACATTGCTGGCAGAGGTCACCCGACCAAGAGCAGTTTGTGGGAAAAAAGTTTATTTTGACTTATAGACTAGAGGGGAAGCTCCATGATGGCAGGAGAGAACAATGGCATGAGCAGAGGGTGGACATCACCCCCTGGCCCTCATAAGGTGGACAAGAGAAACCGGAGAGTGTACCACACACTGGCAAGGGGAAACTGGCTATAACACCCATAAGCCTGCCCCCAACAATGCACTGCCTCTAGGAGACTTTAATTCCCAAATCCCCATCAGCTGGGAACCTAGCATTCAGAACACCTAAGTTTATGGGGGACACCTGAATCAAACCACCACAGTAACAATAACTAATTTTTTCAATAAAATAAATACCGGGAAAGAGAATTTCACCAGAAACCCAAAACCGTTTGTACAGAAGAGCTCAGTGGAAATCCCAGGACTGAAAAAACCTAACAACTGAACTTGCATGCTGGCTTAGATGGCATATTACACAGTGCTGGGGGAACTGGCAGACCAATGAGGAGAATGTAAATAGTGTGAAGCCCAGAGAACAGGGACAGAAAGCACAGAAGAGAGTGCAAGACACATTAGGACCTCCAGGGTAAAGGTCTCTCCTGCATTCAGCGGTGATCATCAAGGAAGGGGACAAGTAGAATGAGTTGAAGTGATACTTGAGGGTGAGGAATTCTGAAATGGCTGGTGATGGATAGCCCACAGTGGACCCTGAGCAGGTTAACTACAAAAGCACCTAGACTTACTTCCTCATAATATTCAAACTCCTGAAAGTAAAGGGGAAACTTTTAAAGTGTTTGGCTTCCTATTCAAGCCAGGGAAGAGTAACAGAGACCTGCTGTACTCTTCTTTTGAAACTAAAAGTGTACCATACATGAGCTAGTGGCTTTTCAAATACCATATTTCAACCAGTGAAGAACAGTGATTCCATGAGCCATGAGGTAAAATGAGCCCCATGTTTCTCCCTTGCTTTCTTCTCTGGGAGCTTCCATAGTATGGGGAAGGAGAGGGAACCCCCAGAGAGCCTGGAAGACACTCTCAGCTCAGGGAAGGGAGCTGAGCATACAGGGAAAGCAAGAGAGTTAGAGTTTGCAAAGAGGAAAGAGCTGTGCAGAGAGCAGCAGCCATCTGCAGAGGCTTAGTGCCCGTCATCTCAGAGGGGCACTTACTGACCAAGACGTGTGGAGAGGAATTTCCTGGAGGGAAGAGCTGTGCCAGTGACCTCTGTCAATTAGAATAATGCCTGGCTCCACAGTGTCATAACTCTGGGGGCCTTAAGAGGAGGATTTAGTAGGGTCTTGTCTCAGTTTTGGGAATTATTTGACTCTAGACTAATCAGTGTTCTGGTCACCAAATCATAATAAAAGAGGTTCAAATTGCTTTTCCCATAATTTAACTATGTCCTAGGTCCAAGCTTGGTAATTCAGAATTAAAATAATACCTAATACTCAAGGAGGTGAAATTTCATTGTCTGGGACAGAGTAAAACCATAAGGGATTTGGAGATACCAGGAATGTATAGTCTGTGTTGTTGGGGCTGTGGGGGGAGGCAGAAAGCCTAACAAAGCAATAGTTTTAGGTAATGCTGGCCTTTGGTGCCATTGGTCAAGACTCTGTCTGTGAAACCAAATCACCTGGGCAGCTTTTGTAAAAAGTCCCCAGATAATTGTGCCAAACTTTCAGTGAACTACATGTCATCTGATTCCAAGGTTGAGATTTGTTTGTTAGACCAAGGGGTATTAGATCAACTCTTTCTCATTTTCATTTTGGGATTTTTGTTGTTGTTAGTATTTTTAATTTAAAAATATTTTATTTAACTTGAGAGGGACAAAGAATATGAATGGGTGCAAGAGGACCTGTTACCACTGCAAACGAACTCCAGATGCATGTGCCACATTGTGCATCTGATTTATGTGGGTTCTGGGGAGTCAAACCTGGATCCCTAGTCTTTGCAAGCAAGTGCTTTAACCACTAAGCCATCTCTCCAGCCATCTTGGTGTGTGTCTGTTTAAGGACATACTTTGTGTGGCTACATCATTTGTTGGTATCATCTTTTCCCTCCTCCCTGCCCCCATTCCACGTTTGTCCCTTCTCAGTAGGCTAAAGGATCATTGATCAGAAATTAAAGTATTCTTACTGAGAGTGGCAGTGGTGTTTGGGGGTGCTGACCCAGGAACAAATACTGACATGTTCTCTTTCTCCATTTGCTGTTGCAAAATAAAGGATGTTGACATCTTTAAAAAAAAAATTAAAGTATTTTGGGGACATAAATTTTTTTTTAAATTTAATTACTTGAGAGAGAGAGAGAGAGAGAGACCAAACAGCAGAGGGAAGGAGGGAGGAAAGGAGGGAGGGAGGGAGGGGGAGAGAATGGGCACTTCAGGGCATCCAGCCAGTGCAAACACACTCCAGATGCATGAGCCACCTTGTGTATCTGGCTTACGTAGGTCCTGTGTAATCGAACCTGGGTTCTTTGGCTTTTCAGGCAGCCACATTAATTGCTAAGTCATCTCTCCACCCCCCTTGAACCAGTTTTTCAAAATGACTTAGTAGTAATTTACACCTTTGCTAATTATGTTTAAATAATGTACAAACGAATATTAGTGGTTTCACATATTGGTAGCTTCTACAGAAATCACTTTCTGAAGTACAAAATGGGTAAGTCTAAATTTTTAGGGTGAACTGGTAAGTTCATACCTGGGCTGTTGTCATTAGGTAATTGTGTTTAAAGGGAAGAATGACTGTTTCAGCTGTGATTTGTCAGTGTATCCTCAGAAAGAGTTGTGTGGCTGGATTTATTTATAGATGTGAACTTTTGTCTTTTTTCTCTAGGAAGCACAAGCTTCGCTGAACTCCTCTTCAGGTTTAAACAGCTGAAAATGCCAGTGAGAGCCTTGCTAAGACTAGCTCCTTTGCTGCTGGGAAATCCTCAGCCCATGGTTATGTGACCCTGAAACATGACTTCTGCACAAAACCGTGACCAAACAACCGAGTTAAGGGGTGTTTCTCCATTCTACATTGTAACTAGAGGAAAGCAGCTATGCATACTTTGCTGTTTGTATAACCTATGTCTCAGTACTCCTGAAAATCACTGCTGCCAGAGTAACAATAACGGACATAAAAGTCAGTTAAAATTTACTTTTGTAAATAAAGTTTTGGTTGTTTTCAAAACTCTTAGTGATTGCCTCAGTTTTGGAATTCAGAGAATAGTGTGATGGGGTGAATTTTAAAACTTTTGAATTCTAATAGTTCAGGGGAAATGTCTACGCTCAAAAGTATAAGGTTTTAAGAGAAGCCATGTCAAAAAGTTTGACTTTCTGCTGCCAAAATAGAACATTTTATATTTTCTAAGATGTCACAGTTTTCCCTAAAATAAGTGTACACTTCCCATGACAGCATCGACATTCTTGTGGTGTGATTGCTCCAGTGTGATGATTATACTTTAGTAAAGAATATCTTAGCACAAAGTGCTATGGACCGTGTCCTCCCACAATTACATACTAAGCTCTAATCCCACCTTGAGTACATGCGGAGACCGGGCTTTGCAGAGAGCTCAGGGTAAAGGAAGTCACAGGGGTGAGGTCCCATCTTCATAGACTCCTGGGTCATATCAGAGGAGTAGGAGAAACCATTTCTGTGTGCTGTGTGAGAGCACAGAATGTCACTGTCCAGAAGTACCAAGATGCCATCACTGGGAATTTCTTGGCATCTTGGCTTTGGCCTTTACCTTCAAGAGCATTAAATAAATTTCTGATGCTTAAGTCATCTCGTCTTTGCATTTTGTTTTGGCAAGCGGTGCAGTGCTAATACATGAGTCCTGCTCTAAGGAGCTAGAATGAGAACAATTCTACTTGTGTGTGGCCTTCAAAAGTGTATTTAGAAGCCGGGCGTGGTGGCGCACACCTTTAATCCCAGCACTCGGGAGGCAGAGGTAGGAGGATCTCCGAGAGTTCGAGGCCACCCTGAGACTACATAGTGAATTCCAGGTCAGCCTGAGCCAGAGTGAGACCCTACCTCGAAAAACCAAAAAAAAAAAAACCCAAAAGTGTATTTAGAATAAAAGTCTTTTTCTGCCCAAGGCTTATTAGGGTGTCCATAGGTACCCCAGGTTTCTGGACTAGTTGGCCCAGGACAGCCCTCCACAGGCACCTACAGCTTCAGGTCCCCACAGAGGAGGAGGAGCGCCCCCTGCCGTCCAGAGTCTGACCTCTGCCCTCAGCTTCCCTTCAGCCAGTGGCACCATGAGCAAATAGAAACCACAGCTCTTCATTCCCTGACTTCACATCACTGTCTCAAATGGAGCTAATAGAAATGCCTCAATGTAGACTTCTCACAAGGAGCTCACCTCTGGAGAGGACCTTGAAGGCAGGCACCCAGAGGCAGTGTTTGATGCTTGTGGTCTGCTGTCTCCCATCTGTGCCAAAGCAGTTTCTTCCTGAATGTAAGGCAAAATGTGTCTCCCTTCACTGTTAGTTTTACTGTAAGTATAGGTAAAAGAAAAAATCAGTTGGCAGGTGATGAAAATTGCACTGGCATCAAGATTTAACCCAGTATCCAGGGAATTGTTGCTGTGTTCACTCTCAGTGATTAAAGCTGACTTGTGCTTTCCCTGCACACAGCAGGACCTGAGAGACATTAATTAGTTTTTGGTCATAATCAAGGCACCTAGGAGGAAGAGTCAGTAGCATGTGGTCACAAAAGTGGGTAGCAGGCTTTAGAAAGAGGACAGAGTGCAGTCTAGAGTCAGCATTGGTGGGAATGCTAATGAAAGCTGGCGGGGAGTGCACCGAGGGTCCAGTCAGTCAGTCTGCACTTGAGGAGCCATGCTAACATCATCCAAAATGAAACCAGTTTGACTTTTTCTGGGTCTCGGGAATTCTGAGAGGATGGCATTCCCCATCCAGGGCAGGCAGCCTCCTCAGAGTCATGCATCTCGGGAATTCTGAGAGGATGGCATTCCCCATCCAGGGTAGGCAGCCTCCTCAGTCATGGGTCTCAGGAATTCTGAGAAGATGGCATTCCCTATCCAGGGCAGGCAGCCTCCTCAGAGTTGGCCCAAGGAACACCTGGCAGTGAAGTGCTTCCCCAGTGGCAAACAACACTGCTAGTGAGCTGGATAGCCAGGAGTACATAGTTGCACCTCCTGGAGCCACGGGTGTGTGGGGGAAGAGGCCAGGCAGATGCTGCTGAGCTCAAGGATTGATTTCTTGCTCACCTAGAACTCAACTTCCACAGCTAGAAGTACATTCCATTGCTTCCTCAGACAGACAAAGAGACAATGCAATCATACAGATAAGCACTCATGAGGCTGTTCTTCCCCCAAAGGATCCTGACATCGACTTTCATCCATTGAGGTCTGAGAAGGGAAGGAAGGCCCAGATGCCAGGATGGACCTGGGCCATTCCATCATATCTAACAGCCTGGGATCCCAAGCCATGCTGCTGCACTCCCGCCTTAACCCTGGCTTCTGCTGCCTCCTCCTACTAATCCACGGGACTCAGAAGCATCCAGTAGAGCTTATGAACATGTTTGAAAAGCAGGCAAATTATTCTTTTCTCTGTGTATCTATCTTCAGAGACAAAGGCCTCTGTGTGATTTCTTGAAATTTGGCTCACTAAATTAGCCTTTGTGTTTAAATTAAAAAGTTACATTTTGAGGGCTAGAGAGATGGCTTAGTGGTTAAGGTGCTTGCCTGCATAGCCTAAGGACCCATGCTCTACTCTCCAGGTCCCACATAAGCCAGAGGCACAAGATGACTTGAGTGTGCAAGATCGCATATGTGCACAAGGTGGCACATGTGTCCGGAGTTGGATTGCAGCAGCTGGAGGCCCTGGCATGGCAATTCTCTTGCTCTTGTGCGCTCTCGCTCTCTTATTTATTTTTTTTTAAAGGCCCATCTGTTGGGCTTGCTTTAAAATATATATGTATATATTGGGCCGGAGAGGTGGCTCACTCAGATTTGCTTCTCCAATACCCATGTAATGCCAGATGCACAAAGTGGTGCATGTATCTGGAGTGTGCAGTGGTTCGAGGCCCTGGTGCCCATTCTCTCTCTGCTTTTAAATAGTAAATAAAATATTTTTAAAATTTTATTTTATATGTATATGGACATGCCAGGGTCTTCTGTGCCTGAGAACCATCCCTCCTCACACAGCATGGTCCTGATGGGCAGTGGCACCTATAGGATTGAGGGTGTGGGCAGGCTGAGAAGTGTTCCCCAAGGAGGTGCTCACAGGGCAAGGAAGAAGTGGATCCTGCTGTAGAGGTGTCCCGGCAGCCCAGCCCGGCCAAAGTGCTCCACCACCCTGCACAGGAGGTACTGAGGGTGACGCATGTTGGGAAGAGAGTAGTGGACGGGGTAAGGGGACCACAGTGATACTCAGAGGGAGACTCGCTGAGGGTCTCAAATCCCTGTGTCTCAGACGTGAGCCAGTGGGAAAGCCAGGAAGGAGTTCGGGGTCAGGGCAGGAAAGGTCAGTGTCTCTACTTCCTCTGTCCTTAACAGCAGGTTCTTGAGGGGATTCTCCTGGTCTGGCACAGGTCTGTGGCTTTTATGCCTGTCTCCAGGAAGCTGTGATTCGGTGACTCCATCAACCCCTTCTTTGTGCTGTAGGCACTTTGTCAGTCACCTTCAATAAGACGTCAGCTGCCAAGAAGCTCTGGATAACGGGATCCTCTGCAAAGGAAGAAGGGTACTGGGGGCTTGGAGCTCTCGTCTGGGAGGATTACTGTCTTCAGGGTTATTTTGGAAAGAAGGACAGTGTCCAGACCTTTCCATCTGGGCTGTCTCTGATGGGGAGCAGCTGTCTCTGTCTAGGAAGCATTGAGCCTTAGTATTAGGAACTGTGCCTGGTCCTTTCATGGACACTCTACTGTTTAAGTTTGGACTTTGGATTTTGCAGGCACTGGTTCTTCAACCTGACCAGTGGTACAGTATAATATGTGTCTTCATGGAACAGACTTTACCCAGCTTTCAAAGTTTTAACACATTTGCTTCGTGTCAAAAATTTGCATTTGGGAGCCAGGCGTGGTGGCGCACGCCTTTAATCCCAGCACTCGGGAGGCAGAGGTAGGAGGATTGCCATGAATTCAAGGTCACCCTGATACTACATAGTGAATTCCAGGTCAGCCTGGACCAGAGTGAGACCCTACTTCGAAAAACCAAAAAAAAATAAAAAATAAAAAATAAATAAATAAAATTTGCATTTGGGGGCCAGAGAAATGTCTCAGCAGTTAAGGCACTTATCTGCAAAACCTAAGGACCTGGGTTTGGTTCCCCAGTACCCACATAAGCCAGATGCACAAGGTGGCACATGCATGTAGAGTGTGCAGTGGCTAGAAGCCCTGGTGCATCCATTCTCTCTCTCTTTCTCCCCTCCCTCTGTCTCTCAAATAAATTAAAAAAAAAATTAAAAATATTTGGAAATGGTATCTATGACGATGCAGTGTATCACCTCACCATGTTGTGACTGTGTGTGGCTCCTCTGTCCTGTGTGATGACTGGACCCCTGGGTAGGGACAGAATACTCATACTACCCTTATCCCCACACTACCCTGTAGTTGTAGTTGTAGATAAGCATCCCTTATCTCCTCTGTGAAGTAATGAGCGGCTTTCCTTCCTGCAAAAGAGCTTGTGAAGGTGAACTTCTGTGTGTCCTTTACATCTTGCCCAGGATAATGACCTTTGAACAGCAGGTGTCTTCTCCAGACTGCCTGATCCTCAGAAGAGTATTGGCTAAAAGAACTTCCTGTGATTATGAAAACATCCCATTCCTCTCCTGTCCGGTATGGTAGCCTTCACCCTTACATGGATGTTGAATAGCAGAAAGGCAGCTCCAGCTACTGAGGGACTGAATTTGAAGAGGTAAAGGTAAATTCATGTGGCTGCATGTGGCTAGTGGATGCTGTAATGGGCCGTGTCACCTGAGCATCCCCAGCCTGCCACACCTGCCTGCAAGCTCTGGCACAATGCTGTCCTGCTCACAACTCACACCCACTGCTAAGAGCCATGCACCTTGCTTTTCATGCAGTTATCGGTTGCTGAGATGAACACATTTATGTATTTGTTTTGTAACTCCTAGGTAGAGCGCCAGGAGACCAGGGTGTCACTAGTCCCTCCATTACCAGTCTTTAATATCAGGACTGGTGGGAGCAGTGAGTGTGCTTTGAAGGGAGAGATGGCCCTTTATTGTTCAGTTCTGAGCTTCTGTTCCTTTGTCTAAGAACTCAGCTCGGAAAAAGAGCACCCCCCCCCCCATGCCTCCATGCAACTAGGGAAACGAACCCAGCCCAGATAACCTACCCAAAAGCCCATAGAAAGCTTCTAGGTCCTCAGCTCAGTAGCTAGGTCTTCTCCTTTTGGACATCCATAGTTTGTCCCCTCAACATAGTTCACAGTGCATATGGTCCTCTTCTGTCCCTTCCCTCCTACAGAACTTCAGCTCTGAGACAGCTTCTGAGGTGGCTGCACTGAAGGACTGAGAGCTATTGTCCTGGGACAGTGCAGGGAACAAAGTCCCAGGGAGCACGCATGGGACAGTCTGGGAACACTGGGGCACTTCCTGACATCTACTCTGAAATCTAGACCTCACTCATTTGAACAAACTGATCAGTAGATACTCAGCTGTACCTGGCCCTTCCTTTAGGGACAAGAAAGTTGAGGAACAATTGTGGGTACATACCTGCCTTCACATCATCAATTTCCTTTTCATCTGTTCCCTCTTCCTCTTGGTTCTCTGCTGAGAGGGGAGACCCAAGGGCTGCAGCCCTGTGGGTCTGTGGAGAGAGGTTCCCAGGTTACCATGGAAGCATTCTGGGCAAGGATGGGCTCCTCTTCAAAGTCACCTTGATGTGTCTGTCGAGGACATGAAAAGAGCAACTCGTACCTGTTTGCATTTATCTACCAAGATGGCTAGGAGTTGAGCTGCAAACCTCTCTTTGCCAAGGAAAGGCTTCTCTTCTGTGGCCCTGTGCTGGGATCTGTGTGCCTAGAGGGAAAGCCTGCACAGACAAACGCATTCTCTGGTCCTCGGTCTGCCATACCTACAGATGTGACTCAGAACGCACTCTCCAGGCTCACTGGGACAGCCCTTGCCACGCATCTGTAGAACTTGACTGGGAGACTTAAGGGAGATGAAGTAGAGAACTGCTGGGCGGGGCCTGGGGGTGGCATTCTCAGGCTGGAAAGCTTTGTAAGCAATTACCTTTATCCAACTAACCATCTCTCCAGCCCTGCTACAGTCTTTAAAGTCTATTAAAATTTGTCTATATGTGTGTGTGTGTGTATCCATGTCAGGGTTTCTTACCAGTGAAAATGGATGCTCGTCCAGTTTCTTTGTGGGTGGCTGAGGAAATAAACCCTGGGCTGGTAGGCTTTGCAAATAAGTCCTCTTAATCACTAAGCCATCTTCCAACCACTAATCTTTTGTTTTTATTGCTATATACCATTTCATTACTTGATTAAATTATATTTCATTGATCTATATTTTAGAGAGTATTGTTTGATTTCTAAGTTTTTTTTTTCTATTACAAGATATGATGCAATGAAATAACTCATCTTTTTTTTTGGAAGCCTATTAGTCTGACATTTGTTTTGATTATTTTTGGTGGTTTTTTGTTGTTCTCTTGTTTGCTTTCAGCATGTAGTAGGTATTCCTTGACACTGTGCTTGCAGGTGAAGGTGGCATTGCCTTAGAGCCAGTTAGGAGTGGAGGCCCAGGGTTCCTCCCTGGCTAGGGATGCTTGTTTCTGCTGGGTGTGCATGAGAGCTTGGGATCTCCATTCAGTTTCCTCCCACACTGCAAGAAGACATGCTGTGGGTTTTCCCAGGGTGAATTAAATCCCTACATTTCACTTAGCCTTGCATCATAACCCCCAGGGTAGTGTGGGAGTGTCAGGTGGCCTTGTAACTACCAAGACAGGGTAGAGTCCAATTCACCACTCGACCTCTCTTAACAAGTGTGTGGATAGGGCCACATTTCAGCCCCATGATGTGCATCTGTGGTAAGGGGCATAGAAAAGAAAATAGAAAAGAGTTCAGACAAGTGAAGTTTGGCAATAGAAGTTTTGTGCCCTGTGAGGATCGCTCCTCTGGTCTCAGAAAGCAGCTTTCTTGTTTGCGCATGTTGGTGTTTTTTGGACTGCTGGCTGCTCTGGTTCTCATCTGAGATGGTAAGCCAAACAAAGCATGAAGACTTGTGTCATTTCTCATGTTCTAGGTCCTTATTCAGGCTGTTCCTCATCCCTGCACTTCAGCCTTTTGTGTTGCCCCATTTCGAAGGACGAGCAGAAAGAAGTTTATCTACGCCACTCAATTTGCTCATAACCAGAAGAGTTACAAGATTTTGAGCTTTTAGTTACTATTGAGAAATTTCATGAGGAAGAGGATGCCCAAAAGCTTCATTCATTAAAAACACTAACAACAAACCCCTCTGCAAGTTAGGAGGAAAAATATAAACTGAAAGTAGGTTGCAACTTCATTCATAGTTCTTTTCCCTTCCATTTGTTCAATGAGACAACGAATGTTGACGAAAATGGAGGTGTCATTAATAAAGTAGTGTTATTGGCTGGAACTACAAGAGAATATAACACCTTTATTCTTTTGTCTTGTGTGTGTGTGTGTGTGTGTGTGTGTGCGTTGTGACCATCCACGTGAGGGCCCATGTGATGCCCAGGTAGTCTTCCGACCTCTTGCTGATTCTGAGTTTATGCTTTTTGTTTCTCACACGTTCCAGTGATTCTCAGGTCTCCGCCCCTTATGAGACTACAGTTACGGGCATGCATGCCCCTCCCAGCTGTTGTATGGGTCCTGGGGCTTAAACTCTAGTGGTGCCCTAGCCTTGTCTGGCCTTCACACTTGTACAGGAAATACGGTAAACAGTGGGTCTTTCTAACGCCCTCTGTTAGTTCTCTAAGGAAAGCATGGGCTAGTCCTCAGCAGCCTGGAAGCAACTCGGGTGGGTCTCAAGGGCATCATGCTAGGCACTATCCAAATGCCTTATGGTGTATGGCTCCATTCATATAGCATAACTGACAAACTATGGAGATGGGCACATGGTAGTAGTTGCCAGTTGAGGGGAAAGGGTCAGGAAAGAGGAGACTGCGACTGTAAGAGAGAATGTGAAGCCTCACAGAACATTTTTTATAAAAAACCTTTATTAATAAATTCCACAAATATTAATAGTATACCATGAACATAATCCCCTCCTACCACTCTTCCTTTCCCCCTCCCAAACCTCTCCTCCATTGAAGCCCGTCTTTCCAACTAGTTTCTCTTCTATTCGGATGCCACTTTTTCTGCCTGTTATGCATTTTTCCTCCTACTATCAGCCACTTTGTTGTTATGAATATCAAGTCCCCTTTGTGCCTGCAAGACAGCACTGTAAGCCCTTCTCCCCTTCCTTTAGCTCTTACATTCTTTCCATCACCCTTTCCTCAGTGAGCCTTGGATGGTGTGATAGAAATGTCTCATTTTGTGCCAAACATTCCACTGTCACTTCTCAGCACTTTTGTGAGTTTTGAGTCACTCTAGTAATCATTGTTAACTAAAAGGAGACTCTTCTCTAGCCAAAGGTGAGAGCATCATTGATATATAGGCATAAGTATTGAGAGGGCAATTTGGTAGGTATAATAAATCCACTAAATCAAACAATAGAAGTAGTTTCCCTTTTAGGGCTTGTGATGTTCCAAGCCATGGCCTTTTAAATATATATATATATATATATATATATATACATTCAACTTCTAAACTTACAGACAACAAACCATGATATTTACCTCCCCTCCCCTGCTTTCCCCTTCACAACTCCGCTCTCCATCACATCCCCTCTCTCTTGCCATTAGTCTCTCTTTTAATTTGATGTCATCATCTTTTTCTCCTATAATGAGGGTCTTGTGTAGGTATTGATAGGCACTGTGAGGTCTTGGATATTGAGGCCAATTTCTGTCCAGACAGTTGCATGTAAGGAGTGGTACCCTTCCTTTGGCTCTTACATTCTTTCTGCCACCTCTCCCACAATGAACCCTGAGCCTTGGAGGATGTGATAGAGATATTTCAGTGTTGATTAGGTTTTCAGTACCAGGCAGGAATTCCCTTCTGTGGAGTGGGCCTCAAGTCCAGTCAGAGAGCAGTTGGTTTCCCCATAACAGATATGCCACTATTGTACCAGTTGGTACATTTGGCCTGGCTGGTCATCCACACAGCTTTCAGGGTCCACTGCTGGTTGGCTTTTCTCCCCCAATAGGCTGCATAGGTCTTTGCAGCACCCTGGCAGCTAGTCAACAGGAAGGAGGCTTTCAGCTCAGCTCCAGCTTGATTTCTCATGACCTGCAGCCCAGGCATGTGGAGCCTTCAGCAGAAGGGTCTTATCATCTAGCTGTGGTGAGCAACCAAGAGCCTTGGAAAAAGCCTGTAAGCTTTTTAAAAGACATTTTATTTATCTATTTGGAAAACACCCTCAGGCAGGACCTGTGCAGGCCTAGAAGCAGCAGCCTGTGTTGGGAGGTGAGATGTGGCTCTGGAAATTCCACTTGCTAAAAGTATCTCTCTCCATTGTCTTGTTTTCCTTGGAACATGACATGGATGAGGACTGAGAACAAATAAATACAGCAACCTCACACAGCTTTATGGAATGTGTGTTCTGGAGTCTGCAGCAGGCAAACCTAAAAGTGACCAAGCTCTCTAAAGAGATACCCCACCCCAACATAGGGAACCCATCAGCAGTCTTCAATGACAATGCAAGAGGTGGGTATTGGGCTACCAAATTTCCCCAGTCAGACGTTGTCTGATATAAATTTGAGGTAAGGATCACAGACTTGATAGAAAAACAGCAACCAACCACATGTTATTTACAACAGGTATACTAACATTTCCATGGATGGAACAGGGCAAGCTTGGCCATATCAGAGTTGGGAATTCACACAGTGACCTTGGCTTGCTTGGAGTGGTTGTGGGCACAGGGAGGGAGATCATTAGCATGGGTGGGGGGACTATTGGCATGCGAGTGGCAGTACCATTGGCATCAGGCATTATTGGCGGAATGGTTAAGGGCCATTGGCATGAGAGGCTTAGCTTTTGGCGGGGCATGTAGAATTTGAGGTGTTATTGCAGGCTGGAGTGGAGAAAGAAATCTGGGTTTGTGGAGCCTTCTGGAAATATCTGCTTCTTCACCAAAGGGGGCTAAGAAACACCTCAAGCAGTCCATAAAGACCTTTTTCTTTCTGTGACCTTTAGGTGTCCCCGGTTCTGGCAGGACATTTTGTCCAATAGATGGAATATGATAACAGAACCATGCCTCCTTTATTTTCCACCTCATAAACCTGTAGGAAAGACATAAAATGAATATTTTCCTTCATTTTGGTGGATTGGCTCTGCGGAGAGAGTGAGAGAGGAGAAAAGTGTTTCTCAACCTGTACTCTCGCTCCAGGACATAGTTACAAAAACTCTTGGCTATTGAATGAGAATTTGTGAATCACTGTGTCAACACAGCCGCATCTCTTTTCCTTCCCTCTTTTTCGCTTCCTCCTGGGGTCCATGGGAGGGCTGCCTGATGCATGCCAGTTTGTTATCTGCACAGGCATTGTCTTAAGAGAAGGTCTGTCTCTGATGGTGGCTGTGGGACATGCTTCAAGTGCCCTCCAGTGGTCCAGTACCTGAACAGCAGCACCTGCGTGTCCTGGTTGCTGTGCAGAAATTGTCCTGGGCAGTGTAGGCATACCACACAGGTAATATATACTTAGATGAGGGGTACTTTAAAATCGTAAAACCATCCTCACCTTACATGGTTCATGGGAAGGAGGGAACTTTCTGTCTACTGCGAATAAGCCAGTTGCTTAGCTACTTCAGGTAGGCTTTGAGAGACGACAGCTATCATCACATGGGATAGTGGTTAGAAGAGTGAAAAAGTACCAAAATGTGAGAATTTATAATGTTATAGTTAGAAATGTGACATTTATGGGACAATTATTAAGATGCTTACGTATACTTATGGATGAATTAATTTAGGAGCTGTTCATCTTTCAGGGAGGATATGCATTCATAATTCTTGTCAGTGGAGAATGAGCCTGTAATCACTTTCTCAGTGGGCTTAGTGTGCTCACAGGTGAGGAGGGCTGTGTTCATGCAGCTCCGATCCTGAATTACGTTTACTGGGCCATGCAGTCTCATGGTCGTGTATAGTGAATACAGAGGCAAAGAGTCCACAAATATCAAGAACCACAAGTAGGCCTAAAGAAATGGGCACTGAAGGCTGGAGAGATGACTCAGTGGCTAAGGCATTTGCCTACAGAGCCTAACAACCCGGGTTTGATTCCCCAGTACCCATGTAAAGTCAGATGCACAAAGTGGTTGTTGCAGTCAGGTTCGCATTGCTGGTAGAAATCACCCAACTAAGAGCAGCTTGTGGAAAAAAAGAGGTTCATTTTGGTTTACAGGCTCGAGGGGAAGCTCTATAATGGCAGGAGAAAATGATGGCATGAACAGAGGGTGGACATCACCCCTGGCCAACATAACATGGATGATAGCAATAGGATAGTGTGCCAAACACTGGGAAAATTGGCTATAACACCCATTAGCCCGCCCCCAACAATACACTCTGTCCAGGAAGTGTTAATTCCCAAATTTCCATCAGCTGGGAACCTAGCATTCAGAACACCTAAGTTTATGGGGGACACCTGCAGCTGAGCTACATTCTTGGTTTTCATTTGTTTTTTTAAGAACATATTTTGCATGGACACATCGTGTGTTGGTACCATCTTTTCCCTCCTTCTTGCCCACATTCCGCAGGGGGCCCTCCTCAGTGGGGTTGCTGGTGTTCCCCATGGGGTTGTGGTTATGCATTGTGGGAGCAGCAGTCAGTTACTGGGGGTGGGGGGTGAGGCAGTGCCTCTGGGCATAACATCCCAACCTGTGACTTTTAGAATCTTTCTGCATCCCTTTTCCACAAAATTCCCTGAGCCTTGGTGGGTGTGTTTTAAGTGTACTTCAGTGAGGAGCTCTCAGGAGCCTCTGGATCTCTGCTTTGTAAGTGTTGAGTTTCCTCAGCATCTGCCTCCTTCCCCCTGGTGCTGATTGTCAGGCTCCCCAGGGAAGCAGCACTCCTGCTCGTCTCCCCACTTCCTCTGTGGTTTCCCCTGCACCTTGACTGAGATGGGAGGGGTGGTTTACCTCCTCAGGTCTCACTATGTTCTGAACAGGAAAAACAGATTCTCCAATGTGAGTAAAGTCAGCATAGGTTAAACTGGATAAACATTATTAATTTGAGGAGAGTTGGATGGATGTAGTCCCTCTTTTAGCCAAAGACTAGTAGGAGCTTGACACTGAAGAGCACAGCCTTTGTCTCCATAGGCTTCAGCCCTGGTTCACAGTTCCAGATATGGGTTCCACTTTCCACTGAGCAGATGTCTTAGCCAATCAAAAAGCCATTGGTTACCCACCAAGGCTGTGCGCCACCATTGCACCAAGGTGTACTTCTTCTCAGGCTGGTTTGCTTCTGGGTAGCTTAGACCCCTGCTTGCTCACACCATTTTTTTTTTTTTTTGCTATTTCCCCCAGTATTTCTTCTGCTGAGAACTCTGTATTTAGCTCTCTACCACATTTTTAAAAAATATTAATTTAATTTATTTATGAGAGAGAGAGAGAGAGAGAGAGAGAGAGAGAATGGACACACCAGGGCCTCTAGCCACTGCAAATGAATTCTAGACACATGTACCCCCTTATCCATTTGGCTTATGTGGGTGCTGGGGAATCAAACCAGGGTCCTTAGGCTCCACAGGCAAATGCTTTAGCTGCTAAGCCATTTCCCCAGTCCCCTCAACCCCATTTTTTGAGTAGGTTGTTTGATTTTTTTATTCTTTAGATTTTTGAGTTCTTTGTGGATTCTAGGTATTAGGCCTCCATCAGTGGTACAGCTGGTGAAAATTTTCTCCCATTCAGTGGGTAATCTATCGGCTCTACTTATGGTATGTTTGTCTGTGAAAAAGCTTTCTAGCTTCATGAGATCTCATTGGTTAAGGGATTGTTTAATTTCCTGGGCTACTGGGGTTTTGTTGAGGAAGCCCTTCCCCTCTCCTACATCGTGGAGAGTTCCTCCTATTTTTCTTCCGGTAGTTGGAGAGTTTCAGGTCTTACATTGTGGTCTTTAATCCACTTGGAATTGATTTTAGTGTATGGTGAGATGAGTAGGTCTAGTTTTATTTTTCTACACGTGGCTATCCAACTTGTCCAGCGCCATTTGTAGAAGATGATGTCTTTTCTCCAGTGTAAATTATTGGCACATTTGTTGAAGATCAAGTAGGTGTAGTTACTTGACCTAAGGTCTGGGTCTTCAATTCTGCTCCATTGGTCGATATTTCTATTGCTATGCCAGTACCATGCTGTTTTTGTTGCCATGGCTTTGGATCAAGTATGGTGATACCTCTACAGGCATCTCTTTTACTGAGGATCTGTTTGGATATTCAAGGCCTGCTGTCATTCCATATGAATTTTGAGATCATTTTCTCTACCTCTGTGAAGAATGATGCTGGATTTTTTTTTTAATAGCAGTAAATCTGTATATTGCTTTTGGTAGAATTGCCATTTTCACAATATTAATTCTACCTATCCAGGAGCATAGGCAGTCTTTCCATCTGCTCAAGTCCTTCCAAATTTCTCTTTTGGGTGTTTTTATGTTTTCATTATATAGATCTTTTACATCCTTGGTTAGTGTTATTCCAAAGTATTTAATTTTTTATTGTTATTGAAAATGGGACAGGCTCACTGATCTCTTTCTCTGTATACTTGTCCTTTGCATATAGAAAGGCTACTGATTTTTGTGTGTTGATTTTGTATCCTGCCACTTTAATGAAGCAATTAATCACCCTTAGAAGTTTTGAGGTAGAGACTTTGGGCCACTTATATATAGGATCATGTTTTCTGCAAATAGGGCTAATTTGACTTCTTCCTTTCCAATTTGTATCCCTTCTATTTCTTTCTCCTGTCTTATTGCTTGAGCTAGTGCTTCTAGTACTATGTTGAAGAGCAGTGGTGAGAGTGGACACCTCTGTCTTGTTCCCAATTTCAATGTGAGCTCCCTGGGTCTTTTCCCATTAAGTATTATTTGAGTTTTTGGTGCTTTATATATAGCTTTTATGCTGAGATATACACCACTTATGCCTATTTTTTCCAGCGTTTTGATCAAAGGCCTTCTCTGCATCTGTTGAATTGATCATGTGGTTCTTGTTATTAAGTTTATTTATGTGGTGTATTATGTTGACCAACTTCCATATGTTGAACCATCCCTGCATCCCTGGAATGAATCCTGCTTGATCAAGGTGGATAATGCTTTTGATGTGTTGTTGAATTTGGTTTGTGAGGATTTTGTTTAGGATTTTTGCATCTAAGTTCATCAGGGATATAGGCCTATAGTTTTTTTTTTTCCTTGTTGTATCTGTCTGGTTCTGGTATCGGGGTGATGCTAGCTTCATGAAAGGAGTTGGGGAGGATTTCCTGGTCTCCGGTTATGCAAAACAGTTTGAGAAAAATTGGTTTCTGTTCTTTAATGATTGTTTGATAGAATTCAGCTGAGGAGCCATCCAGTCCTGGACTTTTCTTTTTGTGGTGGTTTTTGATTACCTTGCAATCTAGATGAATGTTATAGGTTTGTTTAGGAGAGTAATCTGTTCTGAGTTTAGTTTTGGTAGGTGGTATGTGGCTAGGAATTCATCCATTTCTTCCAGGGTTAGGGAACAAATCTGGAGCTCTGGCCTACTCATTCTGCATAGACATCTTCTGGAGCGGGGAATCTAGGTCTGTTTTTGATATATCAATAAGGCCACTATGATATACCTCTATCATTTGTAGGCCTCCCAAATCTTTTTTAATGCTTTATTTATTTATTTTTTCTGGGCTAGTCTTCTGACACTATAACAAATGCATGAGATTAATTAACTTACAAAGAGGAAAGATCCAGTTTGGCTCACAGTTTCAGTTCATGATCTACGGGCCTTATTGCTGTACATGTGTGGGCAGGTAGCACATTAGTGGCAAGAGCAGGTGGGAAAGATGGTGGAAGAGAGGGGGAGGGTGAGAAAAAGAGAGAGAGGAGGGAGGTCATAAGACATCACAATCCCCCTTGAGGGGGTACCCAGAGTGACCTTCCACTAGACCCCCAACTCATCACCAGTGCCATGCTGGAAACCAGTCCTTTGCAGCAGGACTTTGGGGGACAATCTGGATCCAAAGCACAGCAGTTCCACAAGGTATAAACTCCAGTCTTTGATGTGAAATCTCAAAGCTTACATTTTACAGCCTACCTTGCAAACTTGTCATTTCTGACCCAGTAATCGCACACACTCAGTCAAGGAGCTAAGCATGCAGTGCGGGTTGGGTAGTCGTGGAAGGCTAGCAGCAAGGCCTGATGACTAGGGGTGGGGGTCCCAAGTCAGCACCTTCAGGGGGCACCAGAAGCAGCAGCTCCTCCTTCCTGAGTCACTTCTGTGGTGCTAAGCGGCTTGTCTTCTCTTCTCCAGCACTGAGTGATGTGGTGCGCTGTCTTCATGCTGTAAGTAATCACTTAACCCTTCAGTTCATCAGAGGAGATTCTGTTGTTCATAATTGGAGACTGAGCAAGGCATTTACTTTTAGATGATAAAAAACTCCTGATTCACCAGGCCTGCCCCTGACTTTAATCCCAGAGTGGGGCCAGGCAGGAGGCTGAGCAGAGCGCCTGGAAGAAGCCAGTTCCTTTCATGAGAGAGGTCAGCTCTGATGCAGGCTAGGGACGTGGCCAGGAGACAGGAATCCATTCAGAGGCCTTGGCTTCTCCATGGAAGTAGAAGCTCCCTTTCCATATAATGAGAAACAGCCAGAAAGCCCGTATCTGGGAGATTTTCCCTTTTCTGTCACAGGCCAATAGCCTGTGGATGTAACTCCAAGATTGGTGTGTCTAGCAGATTCCTGTCACTTAGGTCTTGTCAAACTTGCCATGTCCTCACTTGGTCACACGTTCTGTTTTCCGCTTGGGGGCAGGCCACTCGCACCCGACCCGCAGTGACTTCCTGTGCAGTCTTCTTACTTCATCACCATCGCGCTCAATGGCAAAGCCAGGCTCGCCTCTTAGAGAGTTTAGCTCACCCTTCCTGAGTGCTTTGTGCCCACATCTGTCAGTGGGTTTACAGTAAATCATGTGGGTGGAGTTTTCTAGCTGCCCTTGGACTTGTCTGTTCTGTTTTGTCTGTGCAGGGAGGGAAGGAGAACTTTAGTCTTAAATGTCCCTGCTCACTGTCACGTTTGCAATGAGGCTAACCCTGACCACTCTGTAAAATTTATCTGTAACTCCTTCCCCTTCCTTCACTTCTAACCCTCCTTCCTCCAACGCTGTTCCTTCCTTCTCGCTTTATCTCTCACTGTACTGCCCATCACATTTATGCTGATATTGTGTCTGTATTTAGAATATAAAATCTTTAGTGGCAAGTCTTTTTGTGTTTGTTTCACCCAGGAATCCTAGCTATGGAGAATAACATCTGGCACATAGTAGGTGCCAAATAAGTATGAATAACTAAGCCAGTGGGTAAATACTCAGAACTCATAGCAATATAAAACCATCACGGCTTAGTCTACTGCAGAAGATAGGAATCTTGGGTAAGAGCCAGTCCTCATGGAACACAAGGGAAGTACCCACTGGCAAGGAGATTTTTGTGCTTGTTTTTGCAATTTTCTATATATTTTATTTGAGAGGGAGAGGGAGGGAGGAGGGAGGGAGAGAATGAATGAATATGGGCACTTCAGGACCTCTAGCCGCCATAAATGAACTACATATGCATGCACCCCCTTGTGCATCTGGCTTTACATGTATATTGGGGAATCAAACTCTGGTCCTTGGGCTTTGCAACCATGTGCCTTAATTGCAGAGCCATTTTTCCAGCTCTGGTTTTTCATTTTTCTTGACAAAACACACACATTCTGGAAAGTACACCTAAAGACACAGGTCACTGTTTAGCTAAATTTCTGTTGACCCAATGTTTTTCAGGTATGGGTAGCCATTGCCAGCCTGGGTCTGGTGGTCAGGAAAGGGCTGCCTGAAGACATCTTGTGACTCTCCCCCATGAATATTTCTTAGTCTCTGTCATTTTGTGATCCCCAGCACCAGCATCTTTGTCCTTGGTGATCCTAAAATTTACTTATTCAATGACCTCATTGACTGCCCACTATGGTTTGTATATGGTCTGAGTGTTACCCCCAAAGTTTCATGTGCTACAGACTTGGCTGGCACCCAGTGTGGCAGTGTTAAGAGGCCAGGGTACTTGTAAGAGGTGGGACCTAGTAGGAGATGGGGGGCTGGAGAGATGGCTTAGCGATTAAGCGCTTGCCTGTGAAGCCTAAGGACCCCGGTTCGAGGCTCAGTTCCCCAGGTCCCACGTTAGCCAGATGCACAAGAGGGCGCACGCGTCCTCTTGGGGGTAGTCCTGACATCCTCATGCTGTCTGTTCATATGCAACCCATCAGCAGGCTCCCTAGAGCCTAACCTCTTAAGTCTCCTAGAGCCTACTTACTTCCTATACTGACCAAGGGTCTCACAAGAACAAAGTCCTACCACCTTTCACTAGGGTGAACTAAGTAGAATTTGCATGTCTCCTTCATTCTTTTTGCAGACGCAGACCACTGTCTAACATGAAGCTGGAGTGGTTTTGGACAAGCTCAGCTCTGATCTGGTCCTCAGTGAGTTCCTATTGCTTGAGTTCAATGTGACAACTGTAATAGACAAGGCCACTGCCAGTCCCCTTCCCTTTGCCTCCTTCACCAGTGGTTAGTGACTTGAGTCTTGTACTCAGAGCTTTCTGGCGACTTTTCCTTCTGCTTGGGGCACTCTTCTTGCTTCATGCCAGTCACTTGGCCAACATCTACATCTGCATCTTCATCAAGAAACTTAAATGTCATCTTCCCAGTGAAGTTTCACTCCAACTTCCCTTTCTCTGGCTATCAGCCTTATTTCTGGAGCCTTCGACTCTGGACACAAAATAGTTTGCATTTAGTTTCTGCATCCTCTATTTGGCTGTGATATCCACAAGAGCAGAGCCAAGGCTGATGTAGATATTATGTTGTCAGTCTCTAGTGCTGGCGTGGAGTAGGTGCTCAGTAAATGTGTTTGGTGAATGAGTGGGTGTTTCACTGAGGCTTGAGCTGGGGTTTCTTTTGGTCCTTAGTCAACATTTTTGGCAAGTCTCTGACATGCCCATCTGCCTGAGCTCTGTGTCAATCCTTTTGTCTGTTGTTCAGCACCACACATGTCGCCACCCCTGCCCTCACCCTCTACCCCTCCACACTCCTCAGCTCTCGCTTCTAGTTAAGTTAGAGACTAGGAACTTCTGCTCTTTGCTTCTCTGCTTGCCTGTGGGTTGCTTGACTTCTAACAGGACATTAGCACCTGCTTTCATTTCTTTGCCTTGTTCCTCTCTGCAGTGCCAACTAAGCTTTGCATGGATTTCAGGAAGAACCGATGTTGGCAGAAGTACAGGGAGTAACGGGGACCAAGGGGGCAGACTCCCATCTGGCTTGCGTCATGAATTGCCTCTGTGGTTTTGTATTGTCCTGAGACAGAGGCCTTTAACGTGCTCTACAGAGTCGGATGACTTTGGGTCTAAGATTTAAGCCCTCTGAACTTCTTTTCCTTATGAGGAACATGGTGTGTGTGTGTGGGGGGTAGATTTTATCAATGCTACCTCCAACTCTGATGACTCCAGAATCATTTGAGAATCAGGCCACCTTCTGCTTTGTATGTTAAAAATAAATCCCTATTGCTGGTGTCTGACCCTTCTTCTCCTGTGAAGCCAACCCATTTCCCCATTTCCAGTCCTTCACCATATCTCCTGGTTTATTTAATGCTGAAAGAGAGAACTGGGCCTGGTGACACAGACCTATAATTCTTGCAACTTGAGAGGCTGGGGCAGAAGGATTACAAATTCAAGATTGGGCTACAGTTGAGTTGGCCTTGATAACTTAGTGAAGCTCTCTATCAATTAAGAAGTGAAAAAGCCAAGCATGTTGGCTCACACCTTTAATCCCAGCACTTGGGAGGCAAAAGTAGGAGAATCACTGTGAGTTCAAGGCCATCTTAAGACTACAGAGTGGGTTCTAGGTCAGTCTGGGCTACAAGTGAGACACTACCTTAAAAAATCAAACCAACAAACAAAAAAGAATGAAAGCATGAGTACTGCTCCCAGTGCTAGCCTGACAACCACCTCCAAGGAAATAGCAACAAACACAGAGGTGAACACATCATATCAGAAATACAGAGGCTACAGAGAACTCAACACTAAAAATTGCTAACATATTCAAGGCTCAGGGATTGTTGTGGAAGAAGGGGCAGGAAGATTGTAAGAGCCACAGGGTGGGTAGAAATACCTGGAAGTACAGCCTCCCCATCTCTAGAAACTAACAGAGGCCCTAATTACCCCACAATGAATACCAAAGATCCTGCTGAGGAAGAGCTCCAGGGAAATGGAGGCCAGGGATGAGAGGGTCTGAGACTATAACATACATACATACATACACACACACACATATATATATATATATATATGTATGTATGTATGTATGTATATATGTGTATGTATGTATATATATACATACAGAGAGAGAGAAAACATATATATGTATAGATATATTTATGTATAGATAAATTTATATATATAAATTCATACTTATAAAAAAGTAGAGTTCTTAAAAAAAAGAAGTGAGAAGCTTTCTGGAGACACAGCTCTGCAGCTCAGTGGTAGAACACCTGTCTAGCATGTGTGAGGCCCTAGCTTCAATCCCCAGTAATGAAAAAGCAGAAAGGAAATTTTCAGGGGGGAGATTATGTCTAAGAGATTTTATTGGTCTCATCTTCTAATTTCCTGTGAAGTTGAGCTTCTCTCTTTCATGTGGGTATTATATACCATGGCACTTGTGAGAATGGTGCCAGAAAATGGAATTGCCATCCATATTTTGCCTTGAACTTTGGCAAACAGCCCAAACCTTCTGCCTGAGAGCAATAATAACTTAACCTACAGCCCCCAGAGCTCAGCTACAGACATCTCATAGGAAAGTGGTCATCAGAGAGCTTTGATGGATAAAGGGCTAAACGCATGTGGCTACTATTCTGAAACCTGCTACAGGCTCTCAGGTAAACCCTGAATATCAGGTGCCCAAAAACAAGCACCACAGTCCTTTCTGAGCACCTAGGTCCTGCTATGGGCCAGAGCTCCCTGCTTCCTGGCTACACCTCAGGCTCCCTGTTCCAGTCAAGTCCATGCTGTGAGGATTCCCTGCTCTTCCTCACTCTGCCTTGCCTTTGGAGTGAGGCATGCTGTTAAAATGCCAGAGGGGAGCTGTGTGGTTACACTGAGGTTTCCTTTCATCCCCTTCAATAAAGGTAAGAACCGATTGTAGGATTATCTGGGACCTAATACAAAGAGATAGGAGAGCAGGATTTGGGGTTGGGGAAGAGTCCATTTCTAGCATGTTCTTCCTGAAGGGACGAGTCTGGAAAAGTTTCCATGACAACAAATTTTCTAAATTTCATGTGTGACTTCAAACAATGCTGCTGATCCCCCTCCCCATAATGCACCTATCAGGGTATATATTTGCACGGGTGTAATGTTGGTTGACATGGTCACACTTAGAGATTTTATGGTCTTGTTCCTGTTAGTGCTTGAATATCTGCCGTCAGATACGGCAATGGAACTGCAGAAGCAGCACCACTTTGTGCATCTGGCTTACATGAGTCCTGGGGAGTTGAGCCTGGGTCCTTTGGCTTTGCAGGCATTTGCCTTAACCATTAAGCCATCCCTGGCCAACTTTCTTAATGTAAGATTAGCGTTTCAAAAATTACCATGGTTTTGAGGCTAAGAGCGAGGTGTGTATAGAAGAAGCCACAACTTAGTGTTCTGTGTGGCCCTGGAGAGTGGTAAGCCCGGGAGAAGGAACAGGAGGGGCAGCTGGAGCCGTCAGGTGGGGTTATTTGCTTATGGGACTCTTAAGAAGTTTCTCCCAGCTTCATAGAAAAGACTAGATAGCTTTATCACGGTATGCTTGGGGTGGTGGGGGGAAACGAAGGAAAGACAACAGCAGTTATACTTCCACTTCCCAACAGTTTCCTCTTAGTTCCCTCTGTGGATCAGAACCCAGTGAGCAAGACTTGCCATGCCTCCCTTTTAAAATAATAACAAAGGAATTTGCCCCATACAGTTCTTTTTTTTTTTTTAGAAACGTATATTTTTTAATATTATTTTTTGTTCATTTTTTATTTATTTATTTGAGAGCGACAGACACAGAGAGAAAGACAGAGGAAGAGAGAGAGAATGGGTGCGCCAGGGCTTCCAGCCACTGCAGACGAACTTCAGACACGTGCGCCCCCTTGTGCATCTGGCTAACGTGGGACCTGGGGAACCGAGCCTCGAACCAGGGTCCTTAGGCTTCACAGGCAAGCGCTTAACCGCTAAGCCATCTCTCCAGCCCCCCATACAGTTCTTATTAGGGGTCAAAGGAGCAAATAATTTATATATGCTACCTTTCAGATGCTTCAAATAAGTTATAAATCGCAGTGAGATGTACTGTGTTCATCCCCAAGTTTCATATGCAATTTATGATATTATGCCATAATATATGATCGTTGCTACCCTGAACTGCTTCTCTTCTGGGACCTGTATGGAGCAAGAAATCCTGTGCACCACCTTGTGCATCTGGCTTACATGGGTCCTGGTATTTCTCTGGTGGCAGATCTCTCAGGTGACTGGAGACCTGAGCTGTGGAGCACACAACTGGGCGTGGACACATTAAAACGGGGTGTGGGGGGGCGTTGGTCATATTTCCCAGCCCCCTCTCACCAGGCAGGGTGGGCAGGTTCTTTTGGACAGGTAGAGCCTTGTCCAGGCTTCGGCACTTGGCATGTAATTCCAGAGATGGCCAGTAGGTGGCACAAGTTGCACATCACTGTGCCCAGCTATGTTCCACTCAGAAGGGAAAGATCTATTTCCAATCCAGCCCGGCTTTATGGCAATGCTTAATCACATGGCAAGGAACATGCAATAACTACTGGTATTTCTGTAAACACGCATGCTAAGAAGCAGCTGCTAGTTGTGGAAGAGGAAGGAGGGAGCACTCCGTGAGAGGTCTCCTGAGGACAGCCTATATATGGAAAACCCTGTGGTTTTTTTGTTTTGTTTTGTTTTTGAGTCAGTTAACCTTTGTGACTCCCTGAAAGAAACATGTAGAACCTGGAAGAGCAGTGATAATACATGTTGTGGATGGTTATCTGTTGTCTCCTCCTCCCTTGCCCCACATGTCAGTCCTTGGTGTCCAGACCAGCTTATGCAGGGGAGCATGCCTGCCTGGGAAGCCGGGTGGGGGCGGGCTGCAGAACCAGGGCACCTCTGCACTGAGGTTTGCTTATTTTCTTATTCTTTTGTCCTGGAAAGTTGCCCAAGTTTGTCCTTTCTCTGGAGGAAGGTTTATTTGAGCCTCATTCTATCGTTAGTGAACTCGGCACCAGATGGCTGTGAAGGTGAAGGAGACACCGCAGCAGAGCAGAGAGGCTTCTCAGCAAAGGCAGTGCGGACTTTCATATGCAGAGAAAAATTAGTTGTGATAAGATACAGAGAACAGGGCTGGAGAGATGGCTAAGGGGTTAAGGCACTTGCCTGCGAACTCGTGTTTAACTCTCTAGGTCCCACATAAGCCAAACGTACAGTGATGCAAGCATACAAGGTTGCACATGGGCACAAGCATCTCTTGTTTGGTGGCAGTGCTGGAGGCCCTCGTGTGCCAAGTCTCTCTCACGTCAAAAAAAAAAAAAAAAAAGCAGTCTGTTCAGCTTGCCTCAAAAATAACAAAATACAGAGTACAAAATTTATAATGCTAATCTGTGTTTTTTTGCCTTTCTTTCTTTCTTTCTTTCTTTCTTTCTTTCTTTCTTTCTTTCTTTCTTTCTTTCTTTCTTTCTTTCTTTCTTTCCCTTCCCTTCCCTTCCCTTCCCTTCCCTTCCCTTCCCTCCCCTCCCCTCCCTTCCCCTCCCCTCCCCTCCCCTCCCCTTCCTTTCCTTCCCCTTCCCTCCCCTCCCTTCCCCTCCCCTCCCTTTCCCTCCCCTCCCTCCCTGCCTCCCTCCCTTCTTTCTTTTTCTTTCTTTCTTTCTTTCTTTCTTTCTTTCTTTCTTTCTTTCTTTCTTTCTTTTCTTTCTTAGAGGCAGAGAGAGAGAGAATGGGTGTGTTATGGCCTCCAGCCGCTACAAAAGAACTCCAGACGTATGCGCCCCCATTGTATATCTGGCTTACCTGGGTCCTGGGGAATTGAACCAAGATCCTTTTGCCTTAACCACTAGGCAATCTCTCCAGCCCTAATCTGTGTTTCTTTAAACTTTATTACTAATCTATTTATTTTGGAGACCAGAGCCTACTATATATATAGCCTAGGCTGGACTAGAGCTTCTGATTCTCCTGCCTCACTCTGCCAAGGACTGAGATTAAAGGTTTATACCACAATGTCCAACCACAGTCACCATGTTAAGGGTATATCTTAGTAGTAGTAAGCACATACACAGTGTTGTGCAGCCAAACTCCAGAGAGCATTTCACCTCACAGAAGTGAAACTCCATACCCATTAAGCCACCCAGAAAGTAAGTGCTTTTCTTCCTCCCATCCCCTGCACAATAACAACCATCCTTAGGCTCTTTGTCTCTATAAATTTGATTACTCTAGGGCTGGAGAGATGGCTTAGCAGTTAAGCACTTGCCTGTGAAGCCTAAGGACCCCGGTTCAAGGCTCGATTCCCCAGGACCCATGTTAGCCAGATGGACAAGGGGGTGCATGTGTCTGAAGTTTGTTTGCAGTGGCTAGAGGCCCTGGTGTGCCCATTCTTTCTCTTTCTCTGCCTCTTTCTCTCTCTGTCTGTCACTGTCAAAATAAATAAATAAAAATAAACCAAAAAAAATTGATTACTTTAGTGATCCCATATACATGGAATCATGAAGTGTTTGTTGTTTTGTGACTGGGATATTTCATTTTCTAGAAAGTACTCAAGGTTCATCCAAATTGTAGCATGCAGCAGAATGTACTTTTAATTTTTTTCAGCTGAATAATATTCCGATGTATATGTGGTAATTAATTCTATATGTCAAGTTGACTGGGCTAAGGGATGCCCAGACAGCTTGTAAATATGCTTTCTGGAATTTCTGGTGAGGATTTTGGGTGAGGCCAGGATTTGAATCAGCACCTGAGTGAAGGAGCCCCACCTTCACCAGCATGAACAAGCACCAGCCAGTCTGCTGAGAGCCCACATGGAAAGCAAGGTAGGTAGAAAGCAAACTTGCTCTGTCTCTTCTTGACCTGAGGCACTCATCTATAGACGTGAATACTCCTGGTTCTTAGACCTGAGCATGAAGACTCTTACTCCCTGTATCTTCCCGCCAGGTCCACAGGCAACCAATCTAGGAGAGCTTATGCAACCAGCTCATTGGAGCCTCTCTGGGGGAGGATCCCCAGGCAGTGTTCCAGGCATGATGGTACATACAATAATGACAACTCTGGAGAAGCAGGGGCAGAAGTATCATGCATTTGAGGGCAGCCTGGGCTATATACTGAGACCCTGTCCCAGCAGTAACAACAAAAACAGAACTTTTAAGCCATGGCTTCCTTAATCCCAGACTCAAGCTGAGCTTTAGGATAAGTGACTTAAAAATATGTATATTTATTTATTTGCAAGGAGAGAGAGAGAGAGAGAGGGAGGGAGGGGGAGGGAGAGGGAGGGAGGGAGGGAGGGAGAGTGTGTGGGGGAGAGAACTGAAAGCATAAGGGCTTCTGGCTGCTACAAATAAACTCCAGATGCAGGCACCACTTCCTATATACATGGGGAATCGAACCTGGGTCGTTAGGCTTTGCAGATAAGCACTTTAACTGCTGAGTTACCTCTCCAGCCCTTAAGACAAGTGAGTTAAAATACCACCAATAATATCTGCAAGTGTGTAATGCAAGGAAGGCTCAGAGAAGTAAAACTTTCCCCTCAAGAATGTTGCCTCAGGGATTTTTGATTAAAAGGTTAAACTTCCTACTTAAGTCGCCAGCAGGAGCTGTCACTGGGGATAGAACTTCAGCTTAGCCCCGTGAGCTTGAGTTCTGGCTGCTCATGCTTGCTGGCTGTCAGCCGTGTCTCTCTGCTGTGGATCTGTGGAAGTGAACTAGCTTCTTCCACCATGATGGAGTTCTCTGGATAATGCAAGCCTGAAATGAACCCTTTCCTCCCCAAAGCTGCTTCTGGTTGGGTGTTTGGCAACACAAAAGTGACTGCAATACCCCTCAACACCCCAACAGAGAGAGAATGTGAGCTAAGTGCAGATTGGACTGTACATTCCTTGCCATTTCATTCCCCGTATTGCCTTTCCCTTTATCACGGCTCTGTCCTGGTTAGCTCATCAAGAGCAGCACAGGAAGAGCAGAGCAATGTGGAGAAGGGGAAGGGAGGAGGAGGAACAGAGTGGGAACGGGACCTTGGACAAGGACCCCTGGGGACCTCAACGACTGGACATTCTTCTCTGAGTCAGGGCATTAACTCGTCTCTTATGTTTTCTTGTAAACTCACCAGTTTGGTTGCAAAGGCCTAACACTTTCTTGTGGCTTTCAAAATTGGGCATGTGGGCAGCATTCAGCAGGGAGTGAAGATCGTGGCTGGGGTGACCAGGCAGTCCTTTCATGACTGGCAGCTATAGCCTTTAATTTGGGGGCTGCTGTGGGATTGTGGCTATTATTCAGGGGTTTGGCTTCAAGAGATCTGCAATGATTTCTTTGCTATTTCACAGAAATTGGTACCAACAGTTGGCATGTAATGTGGTAGTGTTGGTTCTCTGTTTTCCCAACACCTTTCCAGTGAGTGAGGTGGTGGGAAGAGTCTGTGGTCACTTTGCTGACCGGCAAACAGCAACCGTGGGCACCTCTCATTCTTGCCCAAGACTTTTCCCAGGCTCTGCATGTGTGACATCTGTGGAAAACAACAGATCAGCCTTCACTGTTTGTCCTCTCAGTAAGTGTCATGGTTTGTGTTCTAGAAAGGAAGACAAATAATTTGTGTTCCCTAGAATTTGGTCAGACCTTATAGGAAAGGCATGCTTCCATGTCTCAGAAGTGAAGATTGTTATAGTCATCCCTTGGTCTCCAGGGGGAAATGACTCCAGGATCCCAAAATAAAAAGGAATGCTAATTACATATATCCTGAGCATATCTTCCAGCATAAGTTAAATCATCTGTAAACTACTTATATTACTTAGTACATTACTAATGCCATGTACACAATTGTTTTGTTGTCTTTCTGTTTGTATAATTTTTGCTGCATTACCATTTTTATTGTTTCTTTGTCCTTTTTCTTCTTCACTAATTCTGTCTGGATTTGGTTGAATCTGAGCATATATAACCTGCAGACATGGAAGATCCACCTTATTTCTGGTGCTCTGACTTTGGGACGCCCCTATCTGCTTTGAATTACACCCAGAGGCAGACACTCATCTTCTTTGAGATAACTCATGTTTATTGTTGGTGAATTTCTAAAACTCACGTAAAGTGCACACAATGAATTTTGATATTTGAGCATATTGACAGTGGAGATGCGAAGCTCTCTATCACCCCACACAAGTTCCCTTGAACTTCCTTTGCAGTCACACCCTCTCCCTTGGCCCCGCCCAGTGATGTTTTCTGTCACTATAGTTTTTCCTTCTCTAGTACTTCACATAACTAGAATCAGTGTGTACTCTTGTGTCCAGCTTCTTTCACTTGTCACAGTACTTTTGACACTTGTCCTTGTCACTGTGACAGTGGTGGGTCCCTGTTGATTGCCAATCAGGACTCCCTTGTAGACTTGGGCCACATTGAATTTTCTATCCACCAGTTACTATTTGAACTCCTTCCAGTTTGGGGCAATTAGGAATAATGCCACTATAAATATTCAAGCACAAGTCTTTGTGTGAGCACCTATTTTCATTGTTCTGGGCTAAAATACCCACTAGTGGGATTCCTGGGCCATAGGGCAGATAGATGTCTAAATTTCATAAGATCCCGTGAAACTTTTCCAAATGGCTGCTGTATTGTATCAAGATGGACATATTTAGCCCAGAATGCATGCTGGGCCTTTCTGGATTCCATGGTGATCTATTTGTGCAGTGGTTTCAAGAGACATTTGACAGGATCTCACATGTAATTTTGTTACTGGGCTTTGGGGAAAAAGACATGTTGTCTATGGATGAAATGACCCTAGTTTTGAGCTTTGGGCTTTGCATTGTCCTCCTGAAGGAGCCGCATCCACCTTGTCACCGTGCGTGTGAGTCAGGAATATCCATGTTGTCACAGAGCGTGTGAGTCAGGAATATCCATGTTGTCACAGAGCGTGTGAGTCAGGAATGTCACGTGTCCTTTGAGTCCTCATAGACCAGTTTGTGCATGTGCCTCTAATGACAGTTTCAAGTTCATCCTGCGTTGAGATAATGCCTGAAGGTGAGAAGAATTAGAGCATCTGTGGCTGTCTTGCAGCTGGTGGGAAGTGATTAATTATTGGAGACATTTAAGGCATGTTGAAGGGTCAAGTTGCCTGACCTTTATCTCATGTATGCTAGGAGTAGGCAGGGTCAAGTTTAAATCCAAGATGACTAGTGTCTGGGGGTCAGGAAGGTTTGACGCTGAAAATTCAGCTTGGGGTCAGTGGTCTGTGGTTCACACCTGGTGAAAATTGACTCCCCCTTTTTTATGATGAGGGCAAAGCAACTGTCGAGTTGGCCTTGGACTGAAATTCCTTACAAAGTCTGTAGAATTGACGCATTCTTTGGCTGTGCTGGGGCACACTGGGTTTTGGCAGTCCCCTGAGTCATTCTGGTTCACCTGAAGAGACTAGTGTTCATAGGCCGGTGTTCATAAGATGCAAAGTAGTTGGTCCTCTTGGAATCCTTCAGCTGCCTCCGGGGGAAGTCAGTTTTGTCAACTTGCACTTGCAAGGCTCATGGCAGGCATGGTCTCTTGTGAGCCCCTCTTCCCCTGTCATGTCCTTTCTGGCATTCGAGGCTGTAGCTTACTCATGACAAGGTTAGGGTCAAGTTTAGGTGACGTTTACTCCATGGATGCCTTGCCGCGGGGGTGAGGGAGTTGTTTGTTTTTCATTCCGAGAGATGACTAGGCGCTAGAAAATGTCATATCATAAGCTTGCAGGCACCAGCTCATTCTTTGGAAGGGACTGGGGATCCTGTCTTAGTGTTGGAAGACCCTCTGAGGTACCGTGCCATCTGCCCAGTGGGCAGTCCAGTGCAGTGCCCAGGCCCCACGCTTGCCTTTGGTACCTCTGTTGGTCTTGGCACCCAGCAGGCAGGTCCACACCGACCTCCAAATCCTCTACTGGGCCTTAGCCTTTCTTGAAACAGCAGCTTTCTCATCTTTCCAGAAGACAGTAGCATGTGACATCACCTAGTTTGTGCTGCGTCCCATGGTCCCAGCTGCTCTGGGCGAGTGAGGCAGCGAACTGTGACTGCTGCACTTATCCAGGAAGGAGCATGCTGGGACATGGCAGGATTTTCCTGTTTCCAAAATAAGCAGGCTTAGAAGGAGCTGGAAACTGTGGGCTTTAGTTGCAAGATGACTATAATTGTGGGAGAAGCTTTTTCTTTCAATTTTGAAACATACCGAACAGGATATGCCATTTAGGAGTAGTTTACAGTTAGAGGAAGACTCATTCTTCCGAGGAGGGCTTCTTGGGGTGGGAAGGGGACTCATGGGGTGGCAGACAGAGCCCAAGGGACTCACCTTTCTCTCTCCCCTTTGGTTTTCTAGGTCAGGTGTCACTCTGGCCCAGGCTGACCTGGAATTCACTATATACTATGTAGTCTCAGGCTGGTCTTGAACTCACAGTGATCTTCCTACCTCTGCTTCCCGAGTGCTGGGAAGGAAGGTATGAGCCGCCACGCCTGGCCCTTCCAATTACAGTGTGGGCCACAGGAAGCTGAGTCGAGAGCCATGTTTTTCCTCTATGGAGAAGGGACAGGAAGGACCCACTAAGCACAGATACTCCAAGGAGAATGCTCATCCTATTTAAAGACACTCTTGAAGCTACCTGCAGACACAATATCACTCAGGAACCTTTGTCGCTTCAGGCACCATGATGGGTGGCCTTCTTTCCTGCCACACAGCTCTCTTTAGCATCAGCAACCCAGTCTGCTGAAGGCCCATTCTGTGCTAGGTGATGCGCCACGCAGGAGGGAAGCAAGGACTCACAGGCTCAGGATCCTCCCTGGAGGGAGGGCAGGTTCAGCCTTAGATGACATAGTCATCATGAAACAACAGAATGGAGGACAGGCGGTGTGTGTGTTTTCAGGGGTTCCCCCTTCTAAGGCAGGTGGGGCCTAGACATAGAGTCATGAGAGGACCAGCTTGGTGGGAGACACGTGCAAAGGGGTCCATGGCTAGCCTGGTTCTTTCAATTTTTTTTCCTCTTGAGACAGTGTTTTATTATTTAGGCTTCCTTTAAACTCTCTATGTAGCCCAGGCTAGCCTCCCACTCCTGATTCTCCTGCCTCAGCCTCTGAAGAGCTGGAATGTCAGGTGTGTGCCACAATGTCCAACTTTCTTTTTATAGATCATCACTTAGCATTGCTTTGACTAATTGTCTTTTTCTTTGCTCTTGGGGCAAAGAACTGTTTTGTGATCTCATTGTCTTCTGATTGTTCTCAGGACCTAGAGCAGGGCTGGCTGCCACTCGGAGGCTGTCCAGAAAGTGTTTTTTTGGTTAAGCTAAGTGTTGTGTCGGTGCTGGTGATGGTGTTTGGAGATCCTGGCATGGGAAAACACTGGATGTTACTGTGTAATCTTGTGTGGCATGACAAAGGCATGGATTACAGAGGCGGCCACTGGGCCATCAAGGAAGGATGAGAAAGGGAAAGGTCTCTGGTTTGGACATTTGCTGGAGAGCGATGCTTGCCTGGCAAATTGTAGATGGCAAGTAAAGGCTGTACTCCAGACCCAGCATCTGATGTAGCCATATGTTTTCAGATCCCTCCTAGGGTCTGGTCTTCTCCCTGCCAGGCCCTGCCCCAGCTCCTCAGTTCTTCCTCTTAACACAGTGGCTAAGCCTGAGGTGACAGACTGGTCTATAGAGAAGGGTTGAGGTTTCTCTTTAAAGCCAAGTGGGAGAGCTGCGTAGATTGCTCTGTAAAGTACTTACCCCATCTGTGAGAAACTGAGGGTAGATTCCCAGAACCCACATAAAGCCAAACACAGCTCACGTCTGTAATCCCAGCTCTTCTCTGGCTGGATTGACACGAACATCAGTGAGATCCTGCCTCAAACAAAGCAGAAGATGAGGACCTCACCTGCACCACAACACACAAGCGTGTCCTCTGACCTTGATACAGGGGCTGTGGCACACACTTGTACCCTCTCACACTAAGTGAAAAGATATCAAGATAAATTTATCTGTGATGGATGAAATGTAAAGACCAAGGGCTGGAGAGATGGCTCAGTGGTTAAAGGTGCTTGCTTGCAAAGCCTGATGGCCTGGATTCAGTTCCCTAGTACCCACAAAGACACAGTACAAAGTCATGGGCACATGCATTTGGAGTTCCTTTGCAGTAGAAAGAAGCACTGGTGCACTCTCTCTCTCATACACATATGCACACATAAGTAAATAATAAATATATTAAAAAATAAGGACCAAGAAAGGTGTCAGGTATGTCTGGGTGTTTGAATATCTTTAATTTTTGCTCTCAGTTGTACATGGCAACTAAACTAATGTTATTTTATTTAGTAATTTAATATTGTGCTTTGTTTTGTCAATTTAAAATGACCACCCTAAGCTGGACATGGTGGCACACACCTTTAATCCCAGCACTCAGGAGGCAGAGGTAGGAGGATTGCCATGAGTTCAAGGCCACCCTGAGACTCCATAGTGACTTCCAGGTCAGCCTGGGCTAGAGCAAAACCCTACCTCAAAAAAATTTTTTTAAAAAATAAATAAAACCACCACCGTATCTGAAAAGAAATAAAACAATTAATTTATTCTGAGCCAACTATGAATGACCATGGCCCAGGAGAGACTCAAGTTAATCTGAGGGACATGTTCCTTCTGGAAGGGTCACATGAACTTTTATAGCCACAGAACAAAAAAGTCGTAAATTGACACATTTTCCAGTTACATTTGTGGGAACATTAGGCAAGATGGGCCATGGCAGAGCGGGGACATCTCTTTCGAAGGTTTAGACATTGTTTTGTAATATTCTAAGTCTTTGGGTTGGGGCAGGGCAGAGTTCTAAGCCTTGGTGACACATTCTGAAAAGTTCATCTATTCGTCATGAACATGTTAGGTCAGATAGAAAAGTCAAGGCTATTAAAAGACCTAAGGTAGCCCAAGACCATTCTGGCTCACAAATTACATTTTGTCTCTTTGCAATCATGATGTTCTAGCGAGCCAAGACCAAGTTGCCTGGAGGATAGATACATATATAATACGTATGCATGGTGACGACGGGCCTGGACCCCGGGCATGAGCACTCCTCTGCTGAGCTGTCCTCCCAGCTCCCCGCTAAACGCAGCTTCCTTGGGGAACTTCAGCTCACACTCTTCAATATGTAGGCCATTTGCACAGCGGTGGTTATCTGCTATCTGTGTGTTTGTAGTCACACCGTTTTTGGTCATGAAGCTATAACTCAGGCATCATTGCTGACTTGCTGGATGCTGTCCAAATTACTAGAAAGGAGCCCATAATGTGTTAAAAAAATACAACTTCATCTATATCCAAAGCCATTCATTAGAGCATTGCCTAGAAGGTCCATTCAATGATTATTTAACCCCCCAGGAGAATGCCTTTTTTAAAAATGTGCTGTTCACTGTCGTTAGGATTCAGACCTGCCTGGAGCTGCGCGCTAACTGGTAGAAGATAATCAATGAAATTTTGTCCAGTAGAAATACAAATGATTTGAGTGGATGAAACGATGACATGAACTTTATAGTTTTACTGTACCATAGAACATTAGCCAGGTTCATATGCATTTTAGCAATTTACTACAGAGTCACACAAACGCTGTCACTATCAGCTCTTCCACCACTGGCTCTCGCCTTCAGTGACAGGGCTTAGTTCTATATAGCAGTCTGGGAGCCAACCTTCTGGTTAAAATATTTTATTTTATTTTTAAGTTTTTAAAAATTTATTTATTATGGATAGTGGGGGAGAGTATGCGCACGCCAGGCCCTCTAGCCAATGCAAACAAACTCCAGACACATGCACCACCTTGTGCACCTGGCTTACATGGGACCTAGATAATACAACCTGGGTTCATAGGCTTCACAGGTAAGTGCTTTAACTGCTAAGCCATCTCTCCAGCCCTAATAGTTTTATTTATTTATTTATTTGAGAGAGAGTGTGTGGGGGGGAATTGGTGCACCAGGGCCTCCAGTCACTGCAAACGAACTGCAGACATGTATGCCACCTTGTGCAGCTGGCCTACATGGGTACTGGGGAATTGAACCTGGGTCCTTAGGCTTCTCAAGCAACATCCTTAACTGCTAAGCCATCACTCCAGCCCCATACTTCTTTTTAAAATATTTTATTTTGGGGCTGGAGAGATGGCTTAGTGGTTAAGGTGTTTGCTCGCAAAGCCAAAGGATCCCGGTTTGACTCTCCAGGACCCACTTAAGCCAAATACACAAGGGGCACATGCATCTGGAGTTTGTTGGCAGTGGCTTAAGGCTCTGGCATGCCCATTCTCTCTCCCTTTCTCTGCCTCTTTCTCTCTCTCTTGCTCTCAAATAAACAAAATAAAAATAAGGTTTTAAAATATTTTATTTTTATTTACTTACTTGAAAGAGAGAGAGAGAGAATGAGTGTGCCAGATCCTCCACCCATGTTAAATAAACTTCAGGCACATGCGCCACTTTCTGCATCTGGCTTATGTGGGTCCTGGGGAATTGAACCTGGGTCTTTGGCTTCGCAGGCAAGTGCCTTGACTGCTAACCCATCCTTCCAGCTCAAGAGCCAAACTTCTAATGTTTAGAAAATGATGCTTTGATGGAGGAGAGTAATAAATCTCACAGATCTACAAAACTATGTCAGATGTCATAAACTGTATGAAAGAGACATAATGTTCGTTCTTTTCTGCTTCTATTTTTGGCCTGCACCCTTCATAGAGGACTTGCAAAGGGTGCGGGGCAGGATAAAGAGAGCTGCTGTGTGGATTCAAGTTAGGCCAGCACATGCACTTCCTGTTTGCTCTTCATAAATTGTTTTTTTAAAGCCTTACAAATGGGATTCGCAAACAAGTCCTGGCCTGTATGCTGCCAAGTCTAGAATCAAGCCTGGGGGCATGTCCTGCCAGGGCACCTCCCCCACCTTGCCTGAAGGTTCTAAGCTGGCCTGAGGAGATGTGGAGCAGGGTGTGCCGGACAAGGGCCACCAAGAGAAGGTGGGTTCTTGTTTGGTACCACCATCCTGTGGTGCAAGGCCGAGCCAGGTTCACCTGCTGTCCGACATGTCTCTTCTCTCACTGGTGTCCCCTCCAGTAACCTTGGTTCTGGCCCAGCCCTGGCTTTGCACAGTGTCCTTCCTGATCCACAGTTGTGCTTTCTGTGATTCAGTCATCAAGGCCAATGGCAGTCTGAAAATACGGAATAGAAAATACAAGAAGCAAATAATTCATGTCTTAAATAACCTTTTGAAATTTGTTTATTTAATACAGTGAGTGTGTGTGTGTGTGTGTGTGTGTGTGTGTGTGTGTGTGTGTGTTTGTGAAGACAGCTTTCAGGTCAGTCCTTCCCTTCCACCTCACTTGAGGCAGGGTCTGTGTTGCTCACTTTATTTGTTCTGTTCACCAGTTTCTGGGAAATTCTCCTGTCTTTGCTTCCTTTCTTGCCACCAGCATGCTGGGGTTTGCAGAAGCCTGCCACAGCTTCTGGAGATCCAAATTCAGGTGCTCAAGAGTTGCACAGCGAGCTCTTTATCCACTGAGCCATTTCTATAGCCCACTTAGTAACTTTTTAAGTTTAGCATATTCTTTTTTAATTTGCATGTGTAGTATGTGTGGTGTGGTCTGTGTATGTGTTCACATGTGTGCGTGCATGTGTGTGTGTGTGTGTGTGTGTGTGTGCATGCATTCCATGTGCACACATGGAGGCCAGCCGAGAATGCCGAATGTCTTCCTACATTGCTCACCTGGGTGTCTCACTGAAATGGAGTCTCTCTCTGCACCCAGAGGTTTTGTTGTCACGAGCCGTGGTGACTCTGATCTCTGCTCCTCACAGGACTGCAGTGACAGGCATGGGTAGCTGCTGCTAACTGTTGACTTGGGAGCTAGAAAATCAGGCCCTCTTAGACTAAGAATGGTAAGTGCTCCTGCCCACTGCGCCGTCGCTCCAGTCCAAGTTCAGCATGTTCTTATAATTGTTCTAATTATTACCTGTTATTAACTATTCATAAACTTACAACGCTTACTGATGCTCTGTATGTATAGGGAAAGTGTATTGGGTGGAAGGTTTGGTGCCATGGAAGTTCCAGACTTCTGCTAGACTCCTGGCTGTCCTGAGAGTGTTTCCCCAGCCCTGCATACAGATTATCCTGAACTTACAGATAACTACTTATCTCTGTGGGCCTTCACTTTTCTCTTACAGCTAACATGGAAAACTTGTTTCCCTTAGCCAAATCCTAGAGATATCGAGGCAAATGGGAGAAATATACAATGTAAAAATTTACCCCAAAGTTGTAAAATAAGAACCAAGAATGAAAACCCAGGGTCATAGTATTTTCTGAATGGAGAAATCCAGAGTCCGCTTTTTTATGGGGTCCTTACAGCTTGGAACAGCGTGAGGTTTGGAGGTGCATAGGTAGAGGAGGAGAAGGGACACAGCATTCCAAATGCTGCTTGTTTTTCTAAGGACTTTTAAAAGTGTTTTTTTAAGGTGTTTCTTGGTGGGCTTAGGGTTGTGGTCCGGTGGATAGAGTGACTGCCTATCATTCACAAGGCCCTGGGTTGGATCCCCAGCACCCCACAGGCCAAGCAAGGCAATGCACACTTTGGAGGTGGAGGCAGGAAGACTAGGAATTCAGGATCATCCTCGGCTACATACTGAGTTGGAGGCCAGCCTGGGCTACATGTGACCCTGTCTAAAAAAAAATTAAAAGTAGCATTACTGAGGTGTAATGTATATTGAATAACAGTTTTTTTTAAGGTGGCTCTTTGTGAGCTGAAGACATGACTTAGTGGTTAAGGTGCTTGCTTATGAAGCCTAAGTACCTAGGTTTGATTTCCTAGGAGCCATGTAAGCCAGATGCACAAGGTGACGCATGTGTCTGGAGTTCGTTTTCAGTGGCTAGAGGTCCTGACTTGCCCATTTTCTCTCTCTCTCTCTGCCTCTTTCTCTCAAATAAATAAAAGAAATTAATACACAAATTAAATTTTTTAAAGTGGCTTTTGGGTGGGAAGATAGATCAGTTGGTAAACTATTTGCCTTAAAATCATGAGGTCCTATGCTTGAATTCCAGTGCTAGGGAGATAGAGATAGAAGGATTCTTGGAACTTTCTGAGAAGACAGTCTAGCCCACTTAGGGAGTTCCAGTTTGGTGAGAGGCCCTGTTTCAGAGAAGATGGTGTGCCTGTACAGCAGGCTGTCCTTTGGCTTGCACACACAGGAATGCGTATGATGTGTATACATGTATGTGCATACACACACAGAAATGGTTCTTATTTTTTTCTGAAACCATTAACCAAACATTAAAAATAACTCCTGTAATAAATATTTAACTGAGGAATCTTGGGATTATTGCCAAGGTCTCTGAGCTTTATGTTTCTATGGCTTAGAAGTTTGGGGCTTGACCTGGAGCTATCTAGGTGAACTGTGGAGAATGAGGGCTCCACGCAGAGTTAGAAGAGTCAACTGGGTGTTTGGGGCAAAGGCACGGGGCCAGTGGGTGGGCCACCGCAACTCAAGTTCACAGGCAGACTCTGAGCCTAGCGTGGGACCATCCAGCTCCATCATCAAATACCAGAGTCATGCAACATGCCGCCCTGGGCAGACTTGGTTCTCTTTCTCAGGACTGCAATCGTGAAGTGTTTCCTTGCCTTTAACTGCAGCCTTCCTTGGTGTAGTTCTTTCACCAGGAGCTCTGTTTCTAGCCAACCATGCACTCTCTTGTGGGCACATGAGCTTATTCACATTATGGAAGAGCTCAGTGGCACACATTGTCCTGGAAGGGATGGGGAAGGGATGGAGATGGGCCGGCACCTAATATAGCTATTCCCTCCTCTGCAGGGAGAATGCAGCACCTAGTGTGAGCAATATAATAGGACTGATTTCTCTCCCTTCCCCACTCCTGGAGCCTCTGTCTCTGTCTGTCTCTCTCCTCTCTCTCTCTCTCACACACACACAGTGAGAGAGAGAGAGAGAGAGAGAGAGAGAGAGAGAGAGAGAGAGAGAGAGAGACAGAGAGAGAGAGGGAGAGAGAGAGACAGGAGAATTTTTGAAATATGACTCAATGCTACAAAGCAGGCCTTTGAACTGAACAGTGCACAGGCACTCTGTGAAGATGAGTTGAATTCTGGCGGCATGACCGCATTGTGGTTGACTCCGCCCTGAGGCCAGATCAAGGCAAAGGCATCCCTGCCTCCCTCAGCCACATCAAAGTGGGGAGGGGGCACAGGAACAAAAGAAGACCTTTTTCTCTTTCCCCATGAGAGGGCAACTGTGGGAGCCCGGGATGGAAGGTGGTGACTGGGGATTGTGTGACGTGGAGTTTTACACATCCACTGGGAAGCAGCAGAAACCTGCACCTCCATCTGGACCCCAAGTGTGCCTGACCATGATACAGGGTCACATAGCAACTGCTGAAGCTAGAGCCCTGGTAACCCTACTGTTATCCCGATGCCTCTAGATCCAAACAGCAATGGCAACTGGGAATATTTCTTTCTTTTTAAGTTTTTATTCTTATTTTCTCTTTAAATATTTAATAATTTATTTTAGAGAGATAGAGAGAGACAGAGAGAAAGAGGTCGTCAGAGAGAACATGGGTACACCAGAGCCTTCTGCCACTGCATATGAACTCCAGATGAATGAATCACTTCGAGCATCTGGTTTTATGTGGGTACTGGAGAATCGAACCCAGGCCATTAGGTTTATAAGCAAGTGTCTTTAACCACTGAGAAATCTTGCCAGTTTCACTTCTTAAGCTTTTTATTTTTTATTTTTATTTAATTTGAGGGGGGGGCATTGAGAATAGGCATACCAGGGCCTCCAGCCACTGCAAATGAACTCCAGATGCATACGCTACCTTGTGCATCTGGCTTACCTGGGTCCTGGGGAATTGAACCTAGGTCCTTCTATTTTGATGTTATCATTTCCCCCCTCATTGTGCAGATCTTGTATAGGTAGGTCCTAATTCTAAAGCATTCTTTTCTACCTGTTTGCTATCTTTTTTCATTTAGCTATCCATGAAGTTGAATATTTTATAGCTGAGTCACATAAAATCCTTTAGAAACTGGAGTTCATGTACTTTAAAAAAGTTTCTTTATTGGGCTGGAGAAATTGCTCAGTGGTTAAGGTACTTGCCTACAAAGACAAACAACCTGAATTTGATTCCTTAGTACCCATGGAAAGCCAGATGTACAAAGTGGTGCATGCACAGGCAGTTCATTTGCAGGGGCTAGATGCCTGGCGTGACCATTCTCTCTGTCTCTCTTCTCTCTCTACTTGCAAATAAAAGCTAAAAAAGCTTTTTATCAAATGATATCTATGACAAATTGTTACATTAAGAATGCAGGGCTGGGGAGATGATCCCATAGCTAAAGTCATGTAAACAGTAAGTCCTGAGTTCAGATCCCCACACCACGTAAAACGCCCGTTGTCCTGATTCTGCATGCCTCACTCCCAGCTGTGGGGAGAGAGAAACAAAGAGCCTCTTATGACCACTAGCTAGCTAGTCTAACAGAACTGCTGAACTCTAGGTTCATCGTGAGACCCTGTTTCAAAGAGTAAGTGGAGAGTGATCAAGGAAGACACCAGACATCTACCTCTGACCTCCACACACATACGAGGACACATACTCACATGCACACAACCTACACATACACACAAAAAGAAGACGTGATGGAATGATGTGTGTAGCAATTTTTTTAACAATTTCACATGCATACAATACGTAGCTCTGGGAAGTTGCATACCAAATCATTGGGTGTATTGGGAATGAAAGATTGAAATTAAAGAACTTTAATTTTTAAAAAATTATTTATTTATTTATTTGAGAGAGAGGTAGATAGAAGGGGAGAGAGAGAGAGAGAGAGAGAGAGAGAGAGAGAGAGAGAGAGAGAGAGAGGGAGAATGGGTGCCTAGGCCTGTAGCCATTGCAAACGAACTCCAGACACATGCACCACCTTGTGCATCTGGCTTTATGTGGGTCCTGGAGAATTGAGTCTGTGTTCTTAGTTTTTGCAGGCAAGCACCTTAACCACTGAGCTATCCCTCCAGCCCAAGAACTTAAATTTTTTAGTTAATTTGCTTTTCCAGACATTCTTGAAGACCTAATTGATTATATAACATGTACATGGTCTTTCCCTTTGAAATACCCTACCAAACGAAAGCCTCATCCTACTCCTAAACTTCTGGTAAGCCTGACATGAAGAGATACATTCTTACAATGTCAAGTCCTCCCTGCTGCCTTCCATCCCCAACAAGGCAGCATTAGTTCCTGATTTACACTCTGGCTGAGGGCAGGTTTCTTTCATCATGGGCTTTGCTATTGTTAACTTTTTAAAAACTAAGCTTTTAGATATACGTATGTGTGTGAGGTGTGTGTGCATGTGTGTATGCCAGTGCTCATGTGTGTGTGTGTGTGTGTGTGTGTGTGTGTAGGCCAGAGGTTGATGTTGGATATTCTCCTTAGTCTCTACCATATTTTTCAAGACAGGGTCTCTCGGATTCAGCTCAAACTAGCCAATGAGCCTAGGGGTCTGCCTGTCTCCACTTCCCAGAAATGTAATTACAGGTGTGTGCGCCCACAGCTAGTATTTTACATGAGTATGTCGCCCAGGAATCTGGGTTTTGGGATACTGGAATCTGAACACAGGTCCCCATGCTTACACATGGCAAGCACGTTACTCACTGAGCCCTCTCCTCAGCCTGTAATAAATTTTAATTATACCTTTTGTATTCTGACGTCTAGTAACTGCATGTTTTATGGCATACAGTGTGACAGTTCAGTACATGTATACAGTATGTGTGATGGTTCATCTCAACTGTCAGCGTGACTGGATTTAGAATTTGCTATGACTGTAAAGTCATTTCCAGAGAGGTTTACCTAAGAAGGGAAGACCCACCCTGAGTGTGGGGAAAAGAAGCAGAGGAGAAGCAGGTGGAGAGTCAGAGCTCAGCTCTCTGCTTCCCGACTTCGGGTACAGTGCAGGCAGCTCCCCCGTGCCCCCACCGCCATGCCTTGCCCTCTGGGATGGACAGTGTCCCCCCAACCACGAATGAAAGCAAGCCTGTCCTTCTTGCTTGTCAGCAATGAGAAAAGTGTCTAATAGTGTAATGTTTAGAACAGGGTAGTTAGCAGCCCTTTTACCTTGGATATTTATCATTTATTTTGTGTTAGAAGTGTTCAAAATGGGCTGGAGAGTTAGCTCAGTGGTTAAGGGTGCTTGCTTGTAAAGCCTGATGGCCTAGGTTCAATTCCCAGCCCCCATGTAAAGCTAGAAGCACGAAGTAGTGCATGTATCCAGCTTTGTTTGCAGCCACAAGAGGCCCTGGTGTGCCCATTCTCTCTCTCTCATAAATAAACAAAAATTTTAAAAAATGTTCAAAATCCACGCTACTTGCTATTTTGAGATATACAGTTAATTGCGGCCACTCATAGCTGCCCGGCCGCGCAGGAGGGCTTAGAAGCCCCTCTCCTGTCCAACCCCAGGCCTGTCTTGCTACCATCCCCTCCCCACCCCCACTCGTCCCTGGCTCTGATAGCGACTCTTCCTTCCACTTCCAAGTCATTACTGTTCAGTCTTAATTGGCTCTCAATTGTACAAAACTCCTTTACTTCTAGGGAAGCAGTTTTTGAAGATTTTTTTTCTTTTTCACATTTCAAAGAGTAGCACCTGGAATGAAGCAACAAAGACCGTCAGCGGCATCTTGAGACCCTCCACTCCCCCTGTATTTTCAGATGCTTTCTCATGTTACGCTTCCTTTTGGTTTTAGTCATGTATGGGCTTACTCTCTTGGACTTCGATGGAAACAGTGCGAAGTGACCAGTGGGCACAGCTCAGCGCTGCGCAGCGGGTCTCACGCGCCGCCGCAGCCTCCCCGCGCTCTGCTCTCCGCTGCGGCGGCTTCCCAGCCAGCACGCAGGGCGGCGCCGCCACGTGCTCCGAACGCGGCGAGCTTGGCCCATCGCGCCCGTCCCCCAGGGTCTCCTCTGTTCTCCGGCATCAAACGCAGCTTGTTTTGCTCTGCAGGCTTCCACAAAGTGCCGGCGGCCTTCTTCTCGCTGCTGTAGTCTGCCTGCAGCGATTGAGTAATTAATTCCTAAGACAGGAATAAGTGGGTGTTGGAGGGGAGGGTTTGGCCATGCAGCTAGGCCTAAGCAGTTCAGCAGAGCGGACCTGGAGGTGCTCTCCCCACCCTTCCTTCATGCCCTGAGAACAGGGTGGCAGCCTCTGCCATCAGCCTTGCCCAACCTTCTCTGCCCACACCATCCTGGCTCCACCTCCCTTGGCTTCTCTCTACCAGGTCCAAATCCCTGCCTCTGGGCACTTGAGGCCACAAGACTGGCGGCCTCACCCAGAACAGTTCGAGTAACAGGATAACAACTGTGGGTGCCCACACCCTAGTATATCTGTGCAGACTTTTGGATGGCTCCTCTAAGGACTTATCTTTTGTTTGGATACTTAAAAAAAATCTAGAAAGGCCAGCTGCCTTTAATCCCAGCACTCAAGAGGCAGAGGTAGGAGGGTTGCTGTAAATTCAAGGCCAGCCTGAGACTACATAGTGAATTCCAGCCCAGCCTGGGCTAGAGCGAGACCTTATCTCGAAACCCTCCCTCTCCCCCAAAATAAATCTAGAAAAATAATCATTAGCATGAGAATAAAGAGAATACACAGCAGCCCAGCTTGTGTCCATGTTTGCCTGGGTGAGATACCCTTGTAAGCCTGGCCTAACATCAGGGAATCCCTTGCCACCAGAACTGCCAAAAATGAGCCCCCAGGTGCCGACAGTTTAATGCTCATGTACGCGGTGACACTTCTGTACCTTGCTGGGGAGCCTGAGGAGAGCTGAGCCCTGGGCCTCTTTCCTCCTCCTCTTCTATTCATCTGCCAAACCAGAGGTGGCTGCTCTGAGAGCCCAATAAAAGTGCTGCTTCTGGGGCTGGAGAGATGGCTTAGTAGATAGGGCATTTGCCTGCAAAGCCACAGGACCCAGGTTCAATTCCCCAGGACCCATATAAGCACAAGGTGGCACAGTGGCTGGAGGCCCTGGTATACCTATTCTCTCTCTCTCTCTCTTCTTGCCAGCCTCTTTCTCTCTCAAATAAATAAATAAAAATTTAAAAAAGTGTAGCTTCTGTCAGGCACACCCTTCTGCTGCTGTTGTCCACCTGATGTTGGCCAGGAGGTGAAGTCCATCCGCTGCTGATGCCCACTGTTTTCTCCTGCCCTCACGGAGCTTTCCCCACAGTCTAACTTTCTGGAGCAGCAGCCTCAGCAGCCATCATGTCTCCACTCTGGGGGCCTGCCGTGCGCTTCACACGTGCCCAGCCTGGGGTCCTCATGGGTGCCTGCTTTGTGCATGGCGAGTCCCTACATTGGTATGCAAGCCTGCAGAAGCCCTCTCGGCATCTGCCCCGCTGGGCCCTGGCTCCTGTCTGGGGCACGTTGTATTCAGCTATGAGGTGTGGTTCTTACATGTTCTGGAAAAAGCTGGGGGGGGGGGGGTCACAGAGGAGGCTGTGGTTCTCTTGGTCTCTATACTGGTCAGCTGGCCTGGAACTGGACATGACCCCCATCTTCTTTGGCACCTGGCAGATGGGTTGAGCCTTGGCAGACCTTCTGCTCATCAGTGGGACAGCAACCGCCATGACCATGGCCTGGCATTGGGTGAGCCCACCAGTTGTCCACCTGCTCTATCCCTCCCTGGCCTGGCTGGCCTCTGCCACCATGCTGAACTACTGTGTGTGGAGCTACAACCATGGCCGTCCTGGGGGCTGGTGGCCTCCAGAGCAAGGACACCCAGACTGCCAAGGATGGCAGCATCACTAGCTGGGCGCCATGGGTGGCAGTAGCCATCACACTTCCATGGTCACCAAGCCTGCTGGTCTGCCTGGATCTTGGCCCAGGGGGTCTCCATCAGTTCCAGAGGTGGTCCTTGCTGATCCTGTCCAGGGACAGCATCTGTCTTCCCTCACTGCTCCAAGCATGCGTTTGCAACATGGGGTTTTACAAGCTGAATAAAGTTTTACAAAAAAATGTTGCACCTGTCAATAAAATAACACGCACAGCACTGCGCTGCCTCCAGGTCCTGCAAGGGTCCGTGGGCCCGGGTCGAGGGCTTGTGTCTGCAGGAAATGGCTGCCCTCTGCCCTCCTTCACCAGGGACTTGGAGCTGCAAAACCCCAAGCAGGTGACAGCAGGGCTGGTAATGCTCAGCATGAAAGTGGGGACAATTGCAGACACCCCCCCCCATGATGTGATTGGAGCCATAAGTGGCTGTTGCTCTCAGGCTTGTGGATCCCGCTTTGTCATGGAGGAGCCAGGAACACAGCCGGGGTTGGGCACAGGGCACGCCAGCATTTCCTAACGTATACTCCCTATGAACCTGCAGATGGCATCCAGTCAACTAATTCTACTAAACAAGCAAGCCCTAGGGATTCATTCATCTCTGCCCCCCAACACAGGGTTTATAGGTGTTTATCACCATGCTCAGCATGTCGCATGGGTGCTGGGGGTCCACTGTCATACTCTCATGCTTGTGCAGCAAGCACATAACCATTGGGAAATCTCCCTAGCCCAGTTTTATCTTTAGCCAAGCCCATGAGCACCTCAGGTGGCATTTGGGTAGGAAGGACCATGGAATACTCCTTGCACGGTCCACCTCTATGCCAGCCTTTACATTTTGGAGCAAAGAAACCTGTTGTTGAGATGTTACTCCAACTTGGATTTTGCCCTGTGTTAAGCCTGGACATTCATTTGGCTCTTTCTGTGTTCCCTTGACATCAGGATGTGGCAGTGTGCCGAGACATTTCAGGACAATGGAGTTGTGAAGACCCCCGGCCAGCTGCCTGGGCTCAGGTTCTAGTTCTGCGACTCACCTGGCACTCAGGTTTCTCAGCAGGGCTGACAATAGAAAGTAAGTTAGGCCAGGTGTGGTGGCACACGCCTTTAATCCCAGCACTTGGGAGGCAGAGGTAGGAGGATCGCCATGAGTTCGAGGCCAGCCTGAGACTACATAGTGAATTCCAGGTCAGCCTGATCTACAGTGAGACCCTGCCTTGAAAAACAAAACAAAACAGCAAAAAAAGAGTAAGTTAGGAGTTCACCGAGGACAAATGAGATCATTCTTATAGAGTCAGCTTAGCGCCAGACACCGAACAAGTGCTCAGGAGTCATTCACACTGATTCATTCTTAGTGCTGCACAGGGGTGCGGCCCTGACCCATTTTTCTGAGTTAAAGTCTCCTCTTTTACCTACTCATCTCCCTTCCCTCACTGCCGACACATAGCTTTCTTTTAAAACCTTTAAGCATGGCATTTACTATTATGGAAATTGAGACTTAGGGATCAATGGATTTTACTAACCTGTTGATGACAGAAGTATCATGTGGCTATATATTCATGGAACTGGCACTGCTGGAGGAGGGGCCCCTTGCTGGCTAGTTCTCTACAGGGTCAGATATTTCACAATTCTAAGTGAAGCTGGCTTCTGGATTGAGGCTTGCTTGAACCTTGTCAGTCTTAGGGGTAGTGAGCCGGTGTACCAGGACTGTGTTAGACTCCTCTGCGGTCTCCTGTGACTTGGGCCCACTGCCTCCCACCTGGGGTACGGAGAGTTGTTTCTCCTTTGGAATGTGCTTTTCAAGTGCTGGGAGTGGGATGAAGGCCTCGACCACATGTCCTATCCTGTACCCCCCCCCCGCCCCCCACGTGCTGACTCACCTGTGGTTTTCGTTCCCAGAACCTCTTCTGCTGTGTTTTGGTTTTGAGGGAGTCGTGTGTACGCCTTGCTTCTCCCACAGCTGAGCCGGGCCTGGCCTCACCCCACTCACCACACCCAGATCTTCCCAAGAAACGTCCCGAGTGTGCACTGTGCAATTTTCTGGCTCATGAGAAAAGAGATGGAGAGTGAGGTGCTATTTTGGACATTTTTAGTTCAATAAAAACAATGAGACACCAAAGCTGATGTTTTACTTGACTCAGCTTCTAAAAATTCCGCACCCTGGAGCTCAGGGTTTGCGGTCCACCCTGCAAGCCAGGCGTCTACCTGTTGCACGAGTCTCCTACATCATCTCAGGATGGGCGGGGGTGCTCAGGATGGGGGGCTTTTTTTTTTTTTTTTTTTTTTTTTACCCCTGCCTGCACATTAGCTTTTGGAACATTGCCTTAACTTGATGGTAAATCCCTGAGAAAAGGAATTAAATCTGATCTTTTCAAAAGTTTTTTTTTTTTTGTTTGTTTTTGTAAAAGCAAATCATTCTTACTGTCAATTAAAACATACGAAATGCAGAAAAGTGCAGGGAAGAAAGTATCAGTTGAAATGCAGCCCACGCTGCTGGTGACATCTGTACCTAGAGATGTCTGCCTACACTGTTTCCTATGTGGACTGTCGTCACTTTAGTGGTGACAGCTCCACACAGGGCTGTCATTTTTCTTCTGCTTCTCCTTCCCAACCCTAGGGCCAAGTTTTGTTTTGTTTTTCTTTTCTTCTCTTTTTCCCCCCTTTGCTCCTCCCCCATCTCTTTTTGGTGTTGGGACCAAATCCAGGGCCTCAAGCTGGAGCCAGAACAGTACTGCTGAGCCACACCCAGTGCCCGTGGGGAATGGTTTTGGTGTAAGAGTAAGATGAAGTAGGAACTCTGAGACCCTTTGATTGATGGCCTTGCTTGATTATTCAACACACAGTCCTAGAAAGACAGAATGACAAATAGTTGGGAACACAGGCCCAGTAGCCAAACTGCCAGGATTTGAAGCCTGCCTATTCCTCGCTAGCCCTGGCGGGGGGTGGGGGGCGGGGACCCATAAACTCTAGTGCCTAAATTTCTTCATCTCTACAGCGGGGATTATAATAGCACCTACCCTATGCATTTGCACTAGGTCAGTCGTGTGCCACCTCATGACATTCAGGCAGCTGATAGACTGAGCACATGACAGTTTATATCCCAAAGCTTAGGTGTGTAGAAGGGACATCATCTAAGTATATGCCTGAAGGGTGACAAAATCAACTCAGGTCACCCTTCTCAAAACACCAATGTATAATTGTACTTGACTGTGTTTTTAAAATGTAATTCTATTTTAAAATATACAAATACAAGTTGTGTATGTTTCTGTACAACATGATGGTTTGGAATAAGTACACATTGTAGAATGAGCTAATTAACATATGTATGTATGACCTCACATAATGATCACTTTTTGTGGTGATTACACTAAAGTGTATGTGTTCAGCACTTTTAAAAATAATACCATTATTATTAACTGTCTCACTGTATCACTGTGTTATATTGATTGTGTTAAAACCAGCATATGGTGAGAGTTGCACTGACTCTATTAACCTGTGAGGCCCCTGGGAATCTGAGAGAAGGTGTACTACAGAGCTCACTTCGGTGACACATAGCTAACAGTGGATAGGAGTTAGGAGTCAGCTCAGGACATTTATCTGTTGTCTGTTGTTGCCTCATGCCACTAGAATACAACCATGCGGAGGAAGGCAATGAATGAGTGCTGAGGACTTACCTTGGAGAAAGTAGCTGATGGGAGGAAAGGGCTTATTTTGTCTGACAGTCTTGAGGGGAAGCTCCATCATGGCAGGGGAAGGATGGTAGGATAGAGATTGGGCATCACATTTTGTCATGGCTGGCAGTCAGCAGCAAGAGTGAGCTGATCTGTGGCAAGGAGTAAACTGGACTATGATACCCCAAGCTCACCCCAACAACACACCTCCTCTATTAAGGCTCCACCATCCAAACTGCCACCAGCTGGGGACCAAGTATTCAGAGCACTGGAGGCTAGGGGGAACATCTCATTTAAATGACACCATTTATCCCTGGTGATCTTGAGGAAGAGTGCTTAAGGTTGCCTGGGAGTCACGGGAGAGCGTCTTCTTGCAAGGGTAAACCAGCCTTCTTAATCCTCCAGGACACACAGACGAAAACACTGGGAGTGCTGGGGGCAAAGAAGAGCTGGCTTTTAGGAACATCCTTGTCTCCTCCTGAACAGCTTCCCTGGAGGGATGGGGAACTCTGACAGTGAATATCACACACAGTGATTTGAATGTGAAATGTCCCCCATAGCCTCATGTGTTTGTGATTAAGCCTCATACTTAATTTTCAGCATGTTGAGCCTTTGAGAGATGCAACCTTGCTAGAGGAGGTGTGTCACTAGGGGTGGACCTTGGGGAGTTATAATCAAGGTTCACCCTTGCTACTTCATCCTTGCTGCTATGGAGATGTGAGGCCTGGCTGTCTGCTCCTGCCATGCTTTTCCTGCCATGATGATGTATCCCCTGGAAGATGGGAATAAACCCTTTCTTTATATAAGCTGCTTCTGGTTGGGTAATTTGTCCCAAAAATGAGACAATAACTGTTACACGTACTTGAGCATCTTGGGTGGTGGGCACTTCCTCTCCTCTCCTCTCCTTTTTTTTTTTTTTTTGTTTATTTATTTGAGAGTGACAGACAGAGAGAGAAAGAGGGAGAGAGAGAGAGAGAGAGAGAGAGAGAGAGAGAGAGAGCGAGAGAATGGGCATGCCAGGGCATCCAGCCACTGCAAACGAACTCCAGATGTGTGCGCCCTCTTGTGCATCTGGCTAACGTGGGTCCTGGGGAATCGAGCCTTGAACTGGGGTCCTTAGGCTTCACAGGCAAGCGCTTAACTGCTAAGCCATCTCTCCAGCCCTCCTCTCCTCTTTTCATATTACTATGTCCTTGGCTTCAGTCCAGAAACCTTCTAGGCCCTTTTGTTTCTTCTCTTTGTGATCTTCATCTTAGTAGTCAGTGATTCCTAATCTGAGGACTGCGATGGAAGCAACAAGGGACTTAGAAGTTTCTGTGCAGCAAAAAGTGAGCATCATGGCTGGAGAGATTGCTTAGTGGTTAAGGCATTTGCCTGCCAAGCCAAAGGACCCAGGTTTGATTCCCCAGGACCCATGTAAATCAGATGCATAAGGTGGCGCATGTGTCTATAGCTAGTTTACAGTGGCTGAAGGCCCTGATGTGCCCATTCTCTTGCTCTCTCTCTGCCTCTTTGTCTCTCTCTCTCTCAAATAAAGAAATAAATAAATTTTTAGAAAGAAATGAACATCAGTGGTTATGTTTGATGATTGAGATGATACAGAGATGGAGGAAAGCAGAGGTAGTATGAGATTTTAAATATTTATTTCTTTATGAGAGAGACAGAGAATACATGGGTGTGGCAGGCCTCCAGCCACTGCAAATGAACTCCAGAGCAAGTACCACCTTGTGCATTTAGCTTTATGTGGGTACTGGGGAAACAAACCTGGGCCTTTAGGCTTTGCAGGTAAATACCTTAACCACTGAGCAATCTCTCCAGCCCCAGGATGATATTTTAATTATACCCATACAAAGTCTAAACAATTCTCACTAACCAGGCATCTTGGGAGGGAGTTCAATAAAACACTCTCCTAAGTCTGACCCTTGGTTGTGAACCCCAGTGAGATGCCTGCTGAGTCTTAGGAAGCAGACATTCTTCAGCGAGTTTCCAAGTGTACTGTTTGGGTTAGATTCTCTTGTTCTGTCAGTTCCCCCACAGATCCAGCTCACCAGCACAAACACCAGTGCTGGAGTGAGCCATGGTGTTTGTGTTTCAAGCAGTACATGATTGGCACTGGGACACACGCTGCAATTCTTTCACGAAGTGTACTTTTGTGGCATTTAGTTCGAGGTGCTATGGAAGGGAGGTCTTGTGAAAGAAAAAAATGGACAGCGTGGAACACCTGAGCCCAGGTGGGCCTGATGAGTATCAAAAGCTCAGAGGCTGCTTCTGGGTTTGAGCAAGCAGGTGACCTCAGACAAGGCTTTCTACCTCTTCCTCTTTCCCTTTTATCCTTTTCTTTCTCTAAGTTTTCAATAGGGTCTTGCTGTGTAGCCTGGCCTAGCCTGGAAATTGGGTACTTGGATACTGGGATTACAGGTGTTCACCACTGTGCTTGGCTTTGCTTTCTTCTTTAAAAGTAGGAACAGGACTGGAGAGATGGCTTAGTGGTTAAGCGCTTGCCTGTGAAGCCTAAGAACCCCGGTTCGAGGCTCGGTTCCCCAGGTCCCATGTTAGCCAGATGCACAAGGGGGCGCACGCGTCTGGAGTTCGTTTGCAGTGGCCGGAGGCCTTGGCGTGCCCATTCTCTCTCTCTCCCTCTATCTGTCTTTCTCTCTGTGTCTGTCGCTCTCAAATAAATAAATAATTAATTAAAAAAAAATGTAGGAACACTGAGTTGTGTCCTAGATGCCAGCACAAGTCTCCCCAAGATGGTTCCACCGACAGTATGCATGAAAACTACTCACCTTCCAAGTGTTTTCAGCTTTAGATCATTAGCATATCACATCCTCCCCTTGCTACAGGAAGAAAGCTGATCTCTTGAGCACCGTTTTCCCGGCTTTCTGACCACAGAGCCCTTTTGATGGTTGGCTGGTGCTGCGTGGAGACAGCTTTGGAAATGGTCTTGAGCGCCTTCCTGCTCTGCATCCTGTGCTCAGAAACTTGTCTCCTGAAAAGTCCATGCTGGTGATCTTCACTTGAGTGGGCCTCCGCTCAGACCTGTTGAAGGTGGCCTGCCCCAGAGCACGTCACAGAGCTGAACCCTACCACTGGCTTCCAAGGACTGGCACCCAGAAATGCTCTAGTCCATAACTCGATGGTCTTAAAGTACATCAAGTCGTCCTAGTGCATCCTGTGTGCGCAGCCCACAGTCTCCCCTATCACTGAGCGTCCCAGGCCCCAGGAGCCCCCACGGCCCCAGCCCTTGGTGGCTCTCCCTCCCTCCAGGCACCAGTCATTAGCTCGACTGACTCCCAGCCTCTGTTCTTCCTCTGCCTCCTCCTACCTTGGTTCTGCCCTTAGGGGAACCCAGCTCGGCTAAGGAGCAGTGAGCTGAGGAGGGACCAGGTTGGTCTCCCCTTTCTTTCCTCTGCATCCTGCTTCCCACCTTGAAGCAGGAAACACCTACCTCCTATTGGAAGTCACTAAGAATGACTCCCTGCTTTGAAAGAAATCTTTACTTTTTTCATTTCAACTCACTGATCATAATGCTGAGGATGGAACCTTGGGCCCGGCACATGCTAGGTAAGCGCTCTACCCTTGAACTACATCTCCAACCTTTGAAAGACGCTTAAAAAAATCAAGATAAGTTGAATTTTCATATATACATAAATTTTCACTCTTCACAACCCTTTCTCGTGGTCTTCTTAAATTGTGTCAGGGCCCCACATTTGGAAAGGCAATGATCAGAGACTCAGCCGACCATGCACAGGAGGCAGGAAAAGTCCACACATTGTCTTGGCAGCTTTAAGGGATCTTCCTTTGGGTTACGTGGTCTATGGTGGCCTGGGAGACTCCAGAGAAAGAGGCCTCCATGCTGGACAGAATGCTGCCCCTTTCTTTGGGCACCCTGCCGTGGACTTGGACAACTTGAAGGTGGCCACATGAAGCTGTGTCCACTCTTGGCAGAGGCTTGCAAGTAGAGGGTGTGGAGCACACGTCCTGAAGACTTCTTAGACTACTTATTGGAATATTTGGTTTTTTAAAAATTATTTATTTATTTATTTGAGAGCGACAGACACAGAGAGAAAGACAGATAGAGGGAGAGAGAGAGAATGGGCACGCCAGGGCTTCCAGCCTCTGCAAACGAACTCCAGACGCGTGCGCCCCCTTGTGCATCTGGCTAACGTGGGACCTGGGGAACCGAGCCTTGAACCGGGGTCCTTAGGATTCACAGGCAAGCGCTTAACCACTAAGCCATCTCTCCAGCCCGGGATATTTGGAATGTGCATGAATCCAGAGCTGAGATTTTGGTCTGTGTTGGAGAACATTTTAATATTTAACCACATGAAGGCAGGGTGGAGAAAATCAGGTGAGAGAGTAGAAGGTGTTGGAAGACCACCAGGGACAAGTGGGACAGTCCTGGCTCTCCTCTCAGCTGCAGCCACTGGTGTTCAGAAGCGTCAGCCAGCACTGCAGGTGACCGGGCCCGTCTTGGGAGATGGTTCTTGCCTTCCTTACACTCAGGGTTTTGGTGGACGTCCATTTTCAGCACCTCCCTGTAACCTGAATTTATACCTGGTACTCGATATTAAAAAATGTCTCTCAATGCAAACAAAGTAATTTCATGGCCTCCTGCTACTCTTACACTCTTGCCCAGACCCTGTTTTGTTACATATCACTGAAGTCCTTCACCATTTGCCCTCAGCCCCTGTTCCATTTTGGCTTTGGGAAGAGGATAGGAGCCTGCACTGGACACCGGAGCCCAAGATTCTCACTGCAACATTTAGCTGGAATTCTGTACAGAAAAACTCCCTATTAACTTGGGCCTGTATCACTAACTAGGGATTTCTTCACTTTCTTTTTAAAAAATTCTTTCTTTATTTTTTATTTGCAGGCAGAGAGATAGAGAGAAGACAGACAGACAGAGAGAATGGGCACGCCAGGACCTTCAGCCTCTGCAAACAAACTCTAGATGCAGACACCACTTGTGCAATTGGCTTTCTGTGGGTACTGAGGAATTGAACCCAGGTCATTGGGCTTTGCAGGAGAGCACTTTAACTGCTGAGCCATCTCTCCAGCCCCTGATTTTTTTTTTCTTGTAGCCCTTAGAAATTTCTCTTTAGTCACTTTTTACAATTGTAGAGGCATCATTGAACATAATGAAGAGATGAGAGTGAACATGAAACAAATCATAATCTTACCACCCAGATAGTCACTGCTGACATTTTATATTTCTTTGCAGCTCTCTGTGTATGTTCACATATGTGTAATTTTATTGTCTTGGAATTCACTGTGCATCAAGCAGGCTTGAAAATGCCATGATGACATGGCTGCCGTACAGCTCATCTTCTAGATGCACCACAATTACTTAACCATTCCCACACTGTGGGGCAAACATACTGCTGCCAGTTTTGGTTTTTTTTTTACAACAACATATAAAAGCTTCAACGAATGTCTTTGTAAAATTGGTCCCCGTTTCTGCCTTGCTCTTTCCCGTGGTTTGCCAGAAGGGCTGCTGCCAGGTGGAAGGATGTGAACGTTTTTCAGGCTCTTAACTCATGTTGCCAAGTCACTTTCCAGAATGGTTCTTCCAAAGACTGAAAACAACCTCAGCTGGGGCTGTGGAGGTGAGAAGGGGTTACTTGCCATGTCACCTTCATCTCTGCCTTCTGAGGTGAAGAAAGGGGTCAGGATTTGACTTGTTACTGAAGGAGCTTTTGGCTGAGAAGGAGGAAGGCAGTGAGCAAATGCTGAGGATTTACCTTGTAGAAAGAACAATAACAATTATGATGCCTGGGAAAGAGCTCTTCCTAGAATATTCCACACACTTTCTTGACTTCTTAACATTTTTGTGCAGGACTTTATTATTTCTACCTTTAAGAGATACAGTTGTTTTTTTTTTTTTTTTTTTTTTTTTTTCTGTGGTAGAGTCTCACTTTAGGCAAGGCTGACCTGGAATTCACTATGGAATCTCAGGGTGGCCTCGAACTCGCTGTGATCCCCCTTCCTCTGCCTCCCAAGTGCTGGGCTGAAAGGTGTGTGCCACCATGCCCTGCTGGGATACAGTGTTTGTAGATGTCATGTGTTAGGTGAAAGTCAGGTCAATCACCAAGTGGTGGCGAGCAGTAGTGTCCAGGGTGTGTGCTGACCCCTGGCCACTGGCCACTGTTACTTCTGCTTTGTCTCGTACAGCGTCAACGGCCAAGCAGGTTCTGGGTACGCTCAGACCAAGGCTGGCCACTGCTTCTGAGGAATGTCAAAGGTGTCGCTTTGTGCATAATTCTCAGTACCTGGGGCCTGGGGAAGGCTGTTCTTAGGGTGTCTAGACAGTATGGGCTTTCTGAAGTGACTTCTTTTTTCTCTTTTTGCAGCTTCAGAGCCATTTTGTTTTATTTCCTACTGCTGAATCCAGAGCCTCATGGGTGATTTGGAGTATTGCAGAAGCTGAATGTTAGAAGTCTCAAATTTAGGTTTATTTATCTTAGAAATCTGTGGAAAGGTTTACAGAAATTCCATAACCGAAAACACAATGCTTGCAGCCAGCATGCACCCAGTCAATGAGCATGATGCCTGAAGTGACCACGGCCGCTGCTGGAAGATCACCCTCCAGAGTATAGGACCACCACTGCCCCCTGTACCCCAATACTTTATTTTTTCAAAGAAAATAAGGGGCCTTTTCCTGAGATGCCTGAGAGGCCTAGGGCTCTGGCTTCCCCAGGCTCCAATATGGACACGAGAAGCAGTTTGCTCTGCTGCATTGCGGTGGTGGCATCATAGAGTAAAGGCCTGTAGATTCTGGTGTTCATGGGATTGCACTGGAGCTCCATGTGGCCAACTATGATCAGTCTTTTATTTTTATTTATTTTTTGAATTTTAGAGGTAGGGTCTCGCTATAGCTCAGGCTGGCCTGGAATTCACTATGTAGTCTCAGGGTAGCTTTGAACTCACAGCCATCCTCCTACCTCTGACTCCTGCGTGCTGGGATTAAAGGCATGTACCACCACACTGGACATAATTCTTTATCTGCAAAATGGTCTGAGAGAATTGTCCATGCCTTAAGGGGCTGGGGTCACTTATTGAAAGAAGATATGCTGGAAATGTAGTGAAAGTTTAGAAGCTGTTGGATGGAGATTTCTTCCTCACAAGGCATCCCGCTCAGCCAAGCATGAAAGGCACCAACCCAGGGTGACTCTAATGAAGGATTTTCAATGTGGAGGAGGCCTCCAGAGAGGTTTTCTGATGCACTGAGGTGTTTACCCAGCTCCTGAGTGTGACACATGGCTGCTCTTCCTTGTGAGGCTTGGATCCTCTGTCCTTATGGTGCCTGGGCAGTACCTTCATATTCTTGTCCTGTGTATTTCTCTGAATTCCCAATATCCAGAATTGCCTTGGTATCTGGGCCCATACAGAACACTGTGGTGTATTTAGGGAGGAGAAGCATTCCCTGGGAAGCCTGGGGACTTACAGAGAATCCAGCTGGCTAGAGATCAGAGAAGTACAGGTGATGGAAGGCTCTGGAAGCCAGAGAGCACTGTGGGTAAAAGAGGTGGGCTGTTCTGTCTGCCTTGCGTAGTGAGGGAGACTATGACCAGGTCAGGCGTCCTGGTTCCCCACATGGCTGTAGTAGGCAGTCTTGGCAATAGTGCTTTGCCAACCATGCACAGTCTAATCTATGGAAGCCACCTTTGGCTTGATGCCCAGTCCCAGTACTGCCAGGGATGAGTCACAGACCTGAGCTACAGACCGTGGTGGCTTCATGCAGGTACCTCTTCCTAGGGGAAGTAGGGCCTGCTTGGCTCCAGTGTTTTTTTGGACAGCTGGGTTTGTCAGCCATCCTGCAGGAAATGGCCTTGACTGGCACCTGAGATGGAGACACCCTGCCAATAAGAGGCTGCCAAGCCCAGGTCTGAGCTTCAGGACACTGCTGTCTGGAGCAGCGTATGTGCCATGCCTGTCTTGGAGGCTGTTCCAGAACCTCCCTCAGGAAGCGGCTGCGCACGGTCTCCCTAGTGTGCCGAGGAGTGCCAGCTTTACGTGTTTGCTAGAGGTTTCGTAAAGAAAATCTCTCACAGGTTCTCTGGGGCGTGGCATTTGGCTGCTGGGAACAGACAGGGTTTATCTGGCAGTGAAAACTGTTTTGCAAGAGGTTTCCCACAATTATGGTCTGAGGGAGGGTCCCTGCCAGCTTTCTTAGTCACTTGGGCTTATGGGGGAAGGAAGGTGGTTTCTTCTGTTCTTTTTTTTTTTTTCTGAAGGCAAAAGCCATCTGGGGGCAGGGTAATTACTCTGAGCCAGGGAGACAAAAGGACTGCTGATTAGCAGTTCTCAGTGCTGCTGCAGGTGGCTGATGGCTTTGGGTGGAATGTCACCAAGTACCCAGGTTGAGGGAGTGAGTCAGAGATCCTTGGGCCACTTGTGGTTTTCTTTCATGGTTTTGCTGTGACTATTACCTTGTTTTTACTTAACAAGAACAACAGGTGTTTGGGTGTCTGTTGGAAACAGTACTGCTCACTCCTGGAAGCTTATTGTAGTTCAGAGGCTGCCCCAGTTTGGTAGACAGAGAATACTCAACGGGAAATAAAGAGATCTGGCTAATCCTCTGGAAAGCCGGGAGTGAGTATTACATAGGAACAGAACATCCCTGGGCACAAATACTGAGCAGGGCTTTCGAATGAGCTTGGATTCAAGAAATAGATTCACAAATCTGAATTGCCTACCTTACTAGACTAGCTCTCAGAAGCCTCACAAGACAGGGGAGCCAACCCTCACTTGGAAACGTGTGTGCTCAGGCCTTGGTTTTGCTTCTTTGCATGAGGCCCAGAGACTCACCAGCTCTCACCCTGAGTTCGGTTGCTTTTGAGACATGGGTTCTTGTCCACACTCCGCTGGGAGTTTTCTTCCCACCAGGTCAGGAAGTGTGTCCATGCTGACTAATGTTAAGTGTGTTCACTCCCGCTAACTAGCGCCAAGAACTAGACTCCTGCCTCCCTGGTTGCAAGTGCTTACTGCTTCCCTTGCTATTCAGGACCAAAGTGAAGACTTTCAGTCCTCTGGAAATGACAATATTTGGTTCAGAACAAGTTTGCTGCATTTTGCACAGAACAACAGGGAAGGGAGTCACCTTGCTAGAAAACAGCATAAATTTGTTTTGTTCTATTTTTCAAAAATATTTTATTTTTATTTATTTATTAGAGAGAGAGGGAGAGAGAGAGGGAGAGAGAAAGAGAATATCTATTTATTTATTTATTTAGTTTCCATTTTAAACTGATAGTTAGGGCTGGAGAGATGGCTTAGCGGTTAAGCGCTTGCCTGTGAAGCCTAAGGACCCCGGTTCGAGGCTCGGTTCCCCAGGTCCCACGTTAGCCAGATGCACAAGGGGGCGCACGCATCTGGAGTTCGTTTGCAGAGGCTGGAAGCCCTGGCACGCCCATTCTCTCTCTCCCCCTCTATCTGTCTTTCTCTCTGTGTCTGTCGCTCTCAAATAAATAAATAAAAAAAAAATAAACTGATAGTTAAAGGTAGACCTTCTATCACACCCTTACCGTGCCTGCCTCGGGTCCAGGTTCCACAGAGCTCTGTCAGTAGGGCTGAGCCTTTAGTCTGCAGCTTGGACCATAGGTGGTTGGAATACCAAGTAACAGTGCTGTGGTTTCAATGTAAAGTGTCCCCTGTCAGCTCATGTGTCTGAAAACATTGTTCTTAGCTCTGAGAGCCATTTTGGAAGATTGTGAAACCTTTAGGAGGAGGACCTTGCTTAAGGAAGTGGGTCACTGTGGGTGGCCTTTGAGGTTTTATAGCATGGCTCCACTTCCGGTCCACTCTGCTTCCTGACCACAGATGCAGTGTGACTAGCTGCTTCATTCTCCTGCTGCCATTCCTTCCCTCCCATGACTGACTGTGCTCTCTCTTAACCTGTGAGCCAAAATAAACCCTTCCTCCTTTAAGTTTATTCTTGTCAGGTATGTGGTCAAAACAAAGAGAAAAGCACGTAATAGAAATGCTGGTTTCTGTCCCTGCCACCACGTCAGTATCAAAGGCTTCAGGGATCCCTGGAATTCGTGAGGTGCTTAGACTTGGCTCCGGTGGCTGCCCCACAGTTCCATTACAGCTGGTAGGGAAGTCTGGGGGACCGGGTGACTCGGATGCCTGAGGTTATTAGATGAATGTCACAGAGGTTGTTCCCAAGGGAGCTGGCCAGCTGGGCACTGCCAGGCTCGCAAAGCCCGAGAAGGGCAAGAGCTGCTGGTGCCCTTTGCTCCCTGCTCTGCAGCAGCACACTGCGCATGGCCTATAGCAGGCACTTCTCTCATCTATTGGGTGAACCTGGTTTTCTGTTGTTTTTGATACCAGGGCCTTCTGTATGTTAAAACCAGGCAAGTGTTGTATCGCTAAGCTATATCTCTAACCCTTTTTAAAAACTATTTTTTTTTTTTTTTTAATTTTGAGACTAGCTTTGGCTGGCCTGGAACTTGCTCTTGTACTGCAGACAGATATTGAACTTGTGATCCTCCTGCCCTTATGCCACCCGGCCTGGCTCAGTTCTTTATTTCATTTTATTTTTTGTTTTTGATTCAAGGTGTCACCATGAAGTCCAGGCTAGCCTGGAACTCATGATCCTTCCACCTTCCCAATTTTGGGATTACAGGCATTGCCACCATGTCTGATTCTTTCCATAAGAAAGCAGTTTCTGGGCTGGAGAGATAGCTTAGCGGTTAAGCGCTTGCCTGTGAAGCCTAAGGACCCCGGTTCAAGGCTCGGTTCCCCAGGTCCCACGTTAGCCAGATGCACAAGGAGGCGCACGCGTCTGGAGTTCGTTTGCAGAGGCTGGAAGCCCTGGCGCGCCCATTCTCTCTCTCTCCCTTTATCTGCCTTTCTCTCTGTGTCTGTCGCTCTCAAATAAATAAAAAATTAAAAAAAAAAAAAAAAAAAGAAAGCAGTTTCTAATTTAAGAGGCCTGGCAGGAAGGAACATCTGTTAGTGCACCACTGTCTGCTTGAAAGGCTTTCTTTTTCTTTCTTTTTTCCACACAAAATTGTTGGAAGCACATGGGTGGCATAGGTATGGAAAGAAGACGGTGGGGCTTGTGGGCCCCCTAATTGGGGCTGCTGCTGAGCCCTGAGCCATGCGGGGGTAGCCAGCTGTTGCAGATGATCAGAAAGGGTAGCATGTGGATCAGTGATGCCCTCTCTCCACGCACTTACCAGGAAGGAGAATCACCATGGGGCTGGGGCCCTGCTTGTTTGGGAAGCTGCCCTTGAGGGCAGTGAGCGATTCCACTAGTCCCGGCATTCCCACGCTCAAGGGTGACTGTGCTCCTCAGAGGCTTGTGGTGGAGGGTGAGGTGGCTCCTCACATGCCTGCCTGGCATTATGCTATGAGACATTTTTCATGCCTAGAGGTTTAGGGTCAGAGGGGGACAAGGGCCTTAGAATCTACATAAGCCACTTCACTTGATTGAACTAGTATTACTGATCACCCACTGTATGCAGGGTAGCGTGCCAGACTCAAAAGGATGGGTCTGAGCTGGTGACAGAGGAGAAGAGGTGTATAACCAGCAGCTGGTATTAACCATGCTTTCCAGGCCTGCTGGGTTCTAGTGGCATGCAGGGGCCAATGGCATTCCTTCACTTCAAAAATCCAGTCTCTGGACTTCGCTCTTCCATCTGGCTGCCACTAACCAGCCCCCCGCCCCCATGTATTGCACAACTGTCTTTCCTCCTATTGGCCTTGGATACAAAGCATGGAGGTGGGTCTCCTAAAGAGGGACAGTGAGAGGGAAGACCCCACAGAACAGCCTAGTGGCCTCCCCTCCTTCAGCTACTGGCTGTCATGGAAACCAAACTTTGTTGCCTGCTCCATGGTCTCTTCTGGTGGTGGATGATGTGGCTCCCTTTTCTCCTCTCAAGTAGAATGATCAGGACTCTTGCTTTCTTCATGGCCAACCTTTCACCAGAGTGCGTTTTCACTTGGTGCACAGTGGCATGGAGCCTGGGGAGAGAAGAGCCTTAGGGTCTGTCCTAGGAACAGGAGATCGATTCCTCTTGGGGCACTCCTCCAGAAGTCCCCACACTTCACGATTAAGGCCTTCCTTGCCCAGTGTCAGCCAGTCAGCTTCTGTGCCGGGAGAGAATGCGCTAGGAAATCCCTGCATCCACGTGCCTGGGGTAGGAGGCTTCTTCCTCTGTGCCCACACTCTCGTGCTGTGTGGTGGGGACTCTGACCCCTGTAGAGGTGAACACTGTTTTCCTCCACTCGATTACTGACCAGTCTTGTAGCCTGGGGAGGCTGATGAGAGACAGACGCAAGTGTCACCATGCTGCCCATGACGATCTCTTTTTGGTCACTGGGTATCCTGCCAGGATACTTCCTACTGGGGAGAAGGGTGGGACTTCTTCTATCAGTTTTCTTTTTTCTGGAGAAACATACCAGGACAGTACCACTCTCTGTCTTTTTAAATTTTTTATTTATTTATTTGAGAGTGACAGACAGAAAGAGGCAGAGAGAAAGAGAGAGAGAGAGAGAGAGAGAATGGGCACGCCAGGGCCTCCAGCCACTGCAAACGAACTCCAGACGCGTGCACCCCCTTGTGCATCTGGCTAACGTGGGTCCTGGGGAACCGAGCCTCAAACCGGGGTCCTTAGGTTCACAGGCAAGCGCTTAACTGCTAAGCCATTTCTCCAGCCCCACTCTCCGTCTTATAAAGGAGATTATAGGGTTGGTGTTTTCATTCAGTTTGTAGAGTGTTACCTAGCAGGGATGAAGGCCTGGGTTCCATCCCCAGTATCACATCATATCTGGGGAAGGTAGAATTTCAAGAACATCCTTGGCTACAAACTTTGAGGCCAGCCTGAGATACCTGTCACTCCGTCTCAAAAAAAATATCATGTATGGCCTTGGAATATAGATCAGTGATAGATTATTTATTTATTTATTTTTTTTTAAATTATTTTTATTATATTTTATTTGAGAGTGACAGACACAGAGAGAAAGACAGATAGAGGGAGAGAGAGAGAATGGGCGTGCCAGGGCTTCCAGCCTCTGCAAACGAACTCCAGACGCGTGCGCCCCCTTGTGCATCTGGATAACGTGGGACCTGGGGAACCGAGCCTCCAACCGGGGTCCTTAGGCTTCACAGGCAAGCGCTTAACCGCTAAGCCATCTCTCCAGCCCCAGTGATAGATTATTTGAATACCATGTGCAAATCCCTGAGTTCAATCCCTACTACTGAAAAAAGAAGTATATATGTAACTTTTTTTTTTTTGAGGTAGGGTCTCACTCTAGCTCAGGCTGACCTGGAACTCACTCTGTAGTCCCAGGCTGGCCTTGGACTCATGGCGATCCTCCTTCTTCTGAGTGTTGGGAACATTATGTGTGGTGAACATATTTATGATTCAATAATGTCTTCTGAAGAGAAATCCCAGTACTTAGCACTGGATGAGTCATCTCTGTCACAACTTCCAGGGCCCAGGGAACACTGCAGAGGTAGTAGCAAATGACTGTGAGCGCTGCTCTCACAGCTAGCCAGAGAACAGTTTGTGTGGAGATGGTGACAGACACTCAAACCTCATCTAAGTAGAAAAACAGAGGCTCAACAGTAAAGAATATTTCTACCACACCTTCCAAGGCTCAGGGAGCCCCGTGGAAGAGGGGGCAGAAAGAATGTGAGAGCAGAGGGTGCATGCCTACTTTGGGGCATTGTCCCCTTGATATGAAGTGACTGGTGCATTCATGGGATAGGAACACGATCAGATAAACTGTATGTTCATATATTCAAGTGCTCCATTAGCAATGTTCTTCAAAAAAATATTGTCTAAGAAGCCTGCATGCAGAGTATCTATCAGTATTCACATGGGAAAGTCAATTTATTCCACTTAACCATGTGGCTGCAGGGACACAAGAAATTTTGTCACAGGGCTTATTTAGTTATTGGAACCATCATGCTTTCTGATGTTTAGATGTCTCCACTCATTTAGATGCAAGCCAGTGGATGACAGAATGCCAGCAGTAGGCCATTGCATGGATCAGAGGTGTGAAAGACAAGGTACCCAAGCTAATGCCAACACCGAGCAGGGAGAAAGTTCTGGCCTGTACCGGTGGGCACTGTGTTTTCCAGGAATATTTAATGACAGAGAGAAATGTGATCTAACATGAAGTGAGCTGCATCAATACTGCGGGCTGTGTGCCCAAGATGGTCTGATGAGTCAGCTGCAGCAACCACAGGCAGGAAGAGGAGCCAACTGGCCAGTAATGCCCCTGTGGGAAGGCTGGGAAAGAAGTGCCAGCAGGAGGTGCTGGGCCCAGAGAGGTCAGTTCATGCTTGGCATCATGAGTGGAGGGCGAGGAGAGAGCGAGAGGGCAAGATGGTGAGGCTTCTAGGGAAGAGGACCAGGTAGCACCACCAAGTTCAATAGTGTAGGTGACTTTCCTATAAGCCGGTCCTAATCATGTCCACTCAAGTCTGTTCTAAAAGGCTGTTGGCTGCTGACCTCTTCTTTGGAAGGCCTTTTAGGCTCCCATAAGGTCCTGTGTACATGGTTTTAAAGAGTATGCCATCTGGCCAGGCTGTCTCTTTTCTTTTTTAATAGTTCTTAATAAAAAAATTTTTTTATTTATTTATTTGCAATGAGAAAAGGAGAGAGAGAGAGTGAGTATGGGCTCACCAGGGCCTCTAGCCACTGCAAATGAACTCCAGACACATGTACCACTCTGTGCATCCAGCTTACATGGGTACTGGGGAATTGAATTCGGGTCATTAGGCTTTGAAGGCAAGTGCTTTAACTGCTAAGTCATCACTCCAACTCTTATTTTGAATTAGAATACTACTTAAAGGCAACTTAAAGAGTCATATTAAATGAATCTCTGGGTGCATCAATAGCTTACAAACTCATTTTTCAGTTGTCATCATTAATAGTTTCTGCTGTGTTCTGACTATCTCTTCCAAAGCCAGTTGAAATTCAGTTGCCATAGGAACAACATTAAGAAGTGGTTCTGTACCTGCACTAGGTGGTAAGGCCCTATTGCTAAAGACAACACTTCAGTTGAAGGACAGTGAGAAATCAAGCTGGCACAGTGCTGGAAGCTTCCTCCCTACTAGATGTCACTGTACTGGAAGATGCTATACAATTGCTGGGGAGAAAAGCCATCAGCAGTCACACCAAGCAGTGCACCCTGCAAGCTACACCACCAGACATCCAGGCAAGAGCTGTGTGCCCACTAGCATAATATTGGCATGGATGTTATGGGGGTGACCAGCTATTCTTTGATTGGATTTGAGGCCTGCTTCATGGGGGAAAATTTATGTTTGGTACTGTAAATTTAGCCAGAGCATATAGATGGAGAGGTTAGGCCTCAATAGGGAAGCTACTACTGTTTATCTAAATGGCTCTGTTGTGCCTATCAAATAACCCTCTACATATGCATATTGACGCCCATAGATTCATGCTTCTCTCCCCTTTGGTCAGGGTTAGCTTCTTTTTGCAGTTGGCAATGACTACTTAGGAGACTCAAAACTGGTAAAAATGCTGAGAATCAGTGGCTGTTGAGTGCCCAGTGTTAAATGAGCCATTTTTATCACTCCCCTCCAAGGCTCAGAGAACATTGCAGAGAGGGGTGAACAGAATGTAAAAGCCAGAGGGTGGGAAAGAGTGCTATGAAATGCTGTCTTCCAGACATGATATGACCATCACATCCATGGCTCGCAGTGGCCAAGACTGGCTGCAAAAACCTGCACAACATGGGGCCACCCGCCTGCTGTCATGGGGCAGAAGAAGGCAGTGAGAGCTTTGCTCCTCTCAGAGGAGGAGTTACTGGTAGTTACTGGTTTCTGGTGTGATGGCTTCAGTGGTGTAAGTGAGTTGCATGTGCTCTGTTAAGTAACTCCATGCCCGTGCTCATGCAGACAATCCCAACTAAACTCAGTAGATCTCCCCCCACCCCCAACCTTCTCTCTCTCTCACACATACATGCAAAAAAAGACATCCAAGTAGAATAGGAATTCACAGGAGGGGTTCAGTGGAGGGGAGGACAAGAGAAGGTAAAGGGGAAATTATGTTCAAAATACATTATATATATAATGTGAATCAGAATATTTAATTATCAGAGCATGTGCCTGTAATCCTAGCACTCAGGAGGCTGAGACAGAGAATTCAGAGTTCAAGGCCAGCCTTGGCTATTGAGTGAGAATGTCTCTAAAAAAAAGAGTGGGAGTCTGTGGAGATGGTCAAGTGTTTGCCTTGCAAGCATGAAGACTAGACGTGATTCCCAAGGCCCATGTGAAAATGCTGGGCACAGTGGCACATACTTGCAAGCCCAGTGAGTGGACACAGGCGGCTCTAAGCCAATGAGAGAGTCTGTCTCAATTTCTGGTTAAGGGTGTTCTTGAAGGTTGCACCCAAGGTTGTTTTGTCCTCCATATGCACATATGCGTATGTGTGCTCACATACATACAAACACACACACATTAAGAAAAAGTAGTGGAGGGCTGGAGAAGTGGCTGAGCATTATGGCGTTTGTCTGCAAAGCCAAAGGACCGAGGTTCGATTCCCCAGCACCCACATAAGCCAGATGCACAAGGGGGTGCTTGTGTCTGGAGTTCGACTGCAGTGGTTGGAGGCCCTGGCACACCTATTCTCTCTCTCTCTCTGTCTCTCTTTCCCCCTTTCTCTGTCAAATAAATCAATAAAATATAAAAAGAAAAAAGAAAAAGAAGTGGAGGTATGAATCAGGACCATAGAAACCTACCCCTTTGTTATTTAAAAGGCATAACTAAATTAAAAAGTGAGAGAATGAAAGGTGTACTTTGGGCTGATGCATCCTGTAGGAATGGAGAAAGCTTTACCCTAAAGCCATAGCCTGTTATAAGAAATCCTGGTGCCAGGACTGGGCTATCTTCTATTCGAGGAAGGTCATCCTTTACAACGGAGCACTTAGCTTCCAGAGGGACGTGCATGGAGTGGTGAGGGAGGAAGGGGACACACATCTAGCTGGCCAGAGCCGATTCAACCCTGGAAATCAATGGGGTGACAGATGTTACGGCCAGATAGCCCTCACATCCGGGCTATCCTCTACAGTGAGCTGTTTGTCAGAGAGGCCCATGAGACCCCCAGAACAATGTAGGTCATTACCAAAGCACTTGATTACCCAGTGGAACTAAACGGTAAGACCCTATTGCTGAAGACACCACAGGCTGCGGTCCCAGAACATTAAGAGATGATCATTCTGGGACTGTGATGGAAATTAGCTCCCTTAGCTCTCGGTGCTGGAAAGCGCTATGTGAGCTGCTTGGGCTAAACATCACCAACAGTGTGAAAGAAGTGGATCCTGCAAACTGTAAAAGCAATTGTCCAGGCAAGACGTACCCACCAGTGCAATAATGTTACCTAGGACATGGGGTAATCACCTGCTCTCTTAATGGATGTGGGGCCTGCTCAGTGGGAGCGAACTCATGCCTGGTACTGAGAACCAAGTCAGAACCCTTTGGCTTGGAAGGTCATAGACCTTGGAGGGAAGCTTCTACTATTCTGTAGCTAAGAGGAGAGGTCATACCCATCACAGAGGCTTCTAAATGTTTGTGTTTATCTCTTTTGATCCATGCTGCTTTCACTCTTAGCTAGAAAATATGCTTTTTACAGATAGTAGCGAATACTAGGGAGACCTGAGACCCAGCAGAATGATTAGAAAGGAAACCTGACTGCCTAGCATGAGACAAGTCATTTCTGTCATATCCACCAGGGCCCGGGAACCGTCACAGAGTAAGCAGCAGATCAAATATGAGTGCTGCTCTCATTGCTAACTGGAGACCTCCTCCAAAGAGATGGTGGTAGACACTGAGGAGAGTAAAAATTCATCAGAGCAGAAAATCAGAGGCTGCTGGGAGCTCAACACTATAATATGCCTTTCAAGGCTCAGGGAATGTTGCAGAAGAAGGGGTGGAAAGAATGGAGGAGCAAAAAAGTGGGAAGGTATATCCTGAGGCACCCCCCACTGCAGAAACTGACTGGTGCATTCATGATCCCACAGTGATTACTGGCAACCTTACTGAGGAGGTCCCACAGTGAAATGAGGCCAGGGAGAGAGAAGGCAGATAAGAAAAAAAAAGAAGTAGTATGAATACATACAATTTCCTGTCTTAAAAAAAATGGAGGGCTGGAGGAATGGCTTAGCTGTTAAGGCGTTTGCCTGCAAAGCCAAAGGACCCAGGTTCGATTCCCCAGGACCCACGTTAGCTAGATGCACCAGGTAATGCACACATCTGGAGTTTGTTTTCAGTAGCTGGAGGCCCTGGCATGCCCATTCTCTCTCTGTCAAGTAAATAAACATAAAATATTTACAAAAAAGTGGAGTCTGAAAGACATGATTAGGCCAAGAGGATGCTGCCCTCATGAATAGCTTCCTGTTGTTGAGGGAATGGGTGGGCTACCAAGAGCTCAGTCTCTCTTGCCCTCTCTGTCTCTCACATACTCACTGCTCTCTCTCTATTTTTGTTTTTTTAATCATAAACCACTGAAACTCTTACCAGTTGAGGGCCCTTGATCTTTGATTTCCCAGCCTTCAGAACTATGAGCTAAACAGACTTCTATTGTTTATAAAACATCTAGTTTGTTGTATCCTATTACTGCAGAAGGAAATGGACTAAGGTAATTATAAAGAACTTGTTTTGGTAAGTCTTGCTCATCTCTATAGCTGAATATATTCAAGGAAATCTATTAATACCAATTTTCCTCCAGCTGTTGATTTTGATAGAGATGAACTTGGCTTTTGTTAAAAAGAGGAAGACATGCAAAAGAACAAGTCCTGGGTCTGAAGTGACAGCTTTCAATTGTCCCTTGCCTTTCACTGCTGACCAGCCATCTCAGAATCCTCTAGAGTAGGGTCAGTGAAGGCTTTGGATTCCTACAGGGGCCTGACATCCTGGGCTTGGCCACCTTAGAGGCTGCGTGGCTTTCAAACAGAAGTTACCCTAACTTTTACAATTGAGTAGCCTTATGTCACTTCAGTAGGTTTATTTTATTTTGTTTTGTTTTATTTTATTTATCTTCGGTGACACTGGGGATTGAACCTAGGGCTTCACACATGCTAGGCAAGTGCTTTACCACTGAGCTACATCTCCATTATTTCAACAGTTTTGAATAGGCATCAATAATTTTTCTAATACTCCTTTCCGGTTTTGAAGTAGGGTCTCAGTAGGCACTTCAGGTATTCTTGTATTCATGATCCTCCTGATTCAGCCTTCTGACTTCTGGCATTACAGGCTCGCACCTCCACAACCATCTAGGTATAAGGCAATTTTTTTAGGATCTCATGTTGCCCATGGCCTCAAGCTTGCTATGTAGCTGAAGGTAGCCTTGCACTCCTGATATTCTTGCCTCTACCAGATTGCAGGCATGTACCCCTAGGCCTGGCTCTAGGAATCAATTTAAAACAGAACATATTGCACAGTGGTTGGTACCTTTTTTTTTTTTTTTTGAGGTAGGGGCTTGCTGTAGCCCTGGCTGACTTAGAATTCATTATGTATTCTCATGGTGGCCTCAAACTCACGGCAATCCTCCTACCTCGGCCTCCTGAGTGCTGGGATTAAAGGCGTGTGCCACCACGCCTGGGTGGTATCAATTTTTTAATAGGTCTTTGTCTAAATCTCTTTGGGAAAACTTTGACTTTTTTTTTTTAAAGAAAAAAAAGTGTGTGGTCAGGAGAAGTTTATATTATTTCAAGGATCACTGAAAATTTGTATATGAGCACGTTGCTATAAATCCTTCTGGTGCATGTTTTTGCAGTAATTTATTCTGAAATAATTCTAGGTTCACATGAAATTGCAAACTTGGTGCAGGTGTCCTGGCTACCTTCCACTCAGTTTACCCCATTGGTTCTATCTTACATAATTACAGTACAACACTCAAACAGGAACCTGGGATTGGCATCTCATGAGTGTATAGCTTAATGTCCTGTTCCTACACGTGCAGATTCCCCAAACCACCACTGCAAACAGGCTGCTCTGTCCCCACAAAGAGCACCTTCCCTTCCCTTGGGAATATTCCTCCCTTCCCAGCCACCCCCTGCCTCTGGCAACCACAAATCTTTTCCAGGTCTGTATTTTTGTCATTTTGAAAATATTTGTATGTGGAATTATGCAGTAATATGACTTTGGGAGACTGGATGTTTTTTGCTCGGTGTAGTTCCCTTGAATCTCAACTAAGAAGGGTTCATTGTTACTCTATTCCTTTATAATATTTTGTTATTTATTTATTTGAGAGCGACCGACAGAGAGAGAAGGAGGCAGCTAGGTAGATAGAGAATGGGCGCGCCAGGGCCTCCAGCCACTGCAAAGGAACTCCAGATGCGTGCGCCCCATGTGCATCTGACTAATGTGGGTCCTGGGGAATTGAGCCTCGAACCGGGGTCCTTAGGCCTGATAGGCAAGCGCTTAACTGCTAAGCCATCTCTGCAGCCCAACTCTCTATTCCTTTAAAAAAAATTATTTGACAATTTTTATGCATATATATATATGGATTGCATGATAAGTATATGCTTAGTTTTTTTTTCTTTTTCTCATTTTTCTTTTCTTTCATGCTACTGCCTTCTTCTCTTCCTTTTCCTTCTTTTCTTTTCTTTTTTTGTGGGAGGGTTCCTGCTATGCATCCTAGGCTGTCCTGGCACTTATTATGTAATCTGAGCTGGCTTCAAGTTTGTGATCCTCCTGCTTCGGCCTCCCCAGTGCTGAGAGTCAGCAACCTCCACCACACCCAGCTTATGTTTAGCTTTTTAAGAGTTTCATGCTCTGCCAACTGTGTGAGCTGGGCACCTGTTCTCTTTCACAGTGGCCTTAGCAACATGTGAGGCTCCAGCTCCTCTGTGTCCTCAGCAGCATTTGATGCCACCTGCATCTGTTGCCACCTTTACTTTAGCAGTTCCAGTAGGTGGGCAGCGATGACCCACCGTGCTCTGAATCTGCTGGCTCCTCCTGACTTGGGATGTCAAGCATGTCGTCATGTGTTTATTTGGTATCTGCATGTTATCTTCAGTGAAATATCTCTTCATTTCTTTGCTCATTTTCCAGATGGTTATTTCCTTGTTTAATTTTTGAGAACTAATAAAATATATACTCCAGGTAGGAGTCCTTTGTTATTTTGTTTTATAAATAGTTTCTCCAAGTCTATGGTAGGAAGAATTCTAATGATGTCCTCCAAGATTCCTAGTTATTCAATCACATAAGAACCTAGGTATTCCTACGAGGGGATTTTCAGATGTAATTGAGGTGACTTTAAAATAAAGATAGCATCGTGAATTATTTGAATGGGCCCAGCACAATCTCATGAGCACTTAAATGTACAAAAGGAAGTAGGAAAGGAGAAATGAGGGAAAGTAGGGATAGAATGATACAGAGTGAGAGAGATGGGTAAGGAGCGGAACAGGCCAGAGTGGATCCACATGGGAGAGGGACTCAGCAGACCATTTTTGGTTGTTTTCAGTTTCTTTCATCAGCATATTTATTTATTTATATATTGTATGTGTATGTGTGTCTGTATGCATGTGCATGTGGAGGCTAGAGGCTGACCTTGGGTGCCTTCCTGATCACAATTCACTGTACTGCCTGAGGCAGGGTCTGTCACTTGACCCCAGAGCTGGCTGTTTCAGTGAGCCTAGCCAGCCCGTCTCTGCGGTGCCAGAGCTGTGATGGCTGGTGGGCTGCCACGCTCATGTGGATTTGAGTGCCGGGATCCAAACCCATGCTTGGGTGGTAAGTGTTTTATCCGCTGAACCATCTCCCCAGCCTCTCATTAGCATTTCTGATTTCAGCACACAAATCCTGCATGTGTTATGTACTTGGTTTATACCTAAATAGTTCATTTTAGACCAATTATGGGTGGTATTTTATGTGTCATGTTGGCTGCCATGTGTTCATGCTACTATGTACGCGTGCTGTGTTTGTTCATCATTTATCTTGTGACCTTACTGGACTCGTTGTTCGTTCTAAGAGGTTTTTGTTAAATTTATAGCCTGGAAGATCCCACAGAGGTTTCCATGGAGATCATCACATCGTCTGCAAAAAGCAACACCTTCCTTTTTTCCTGTCTGATCTGTCACCCTTTCTTTGTTTTCCTTCTGCCTCATGGCTGCTAGAAGTTGCGGTGTCTAGAGACAATGACATCTTCCCGGGTGCTGTGTCCTGGGTGAAAGCATGCAGTCTTTCATGAAATGTAACATTAGTTTTGTAGATGTTATTCATCAAGTTGAAAACATTCGTTCCTTTGCCTAGTTTTTTGAGAGTTTTGCCAAGAGTGGGAGTTGAATTTTGTTAAATGTTTCTGTGCCAATTTATATGGTCATGTGGTTTATGTTTTACATATGGTTTGGGTGGACTACATGGATTTTCAAGTACTGAACTGACCTTCTATCTCTGAAGTAAACCACAGTTAGTCGTGTGCTATTATTCTTTAAAGGTTTCTAAGATTTAAGCTGGTGATGCACGCCTTGAACCCCAGCACTTGGGAGGCAGAGGGAGGAGGATCGCTGGGAGTTTGAGTACAGAGTGAGTTCCAAGTTGGCCTGGGCTAGAGTGAGTCCCTACCTCAAAACAACAACAAAAAGTTTCTAAACTTTGCTTACTGATATTTTGTTAAAGATTTTTGGCATCTATATTTATCAAGTTTGCAGGGTTTGAATTTATATTAGCTACTACTGGCTTCATAAAATAAATTGTGAAGTATTCCCTTCTTTTCTGTTTTCTGGAATAAATTGTATAAAATTGATATTAAAACTTCTTAAACATTTGTTGGCTTTCCCTTCAGTGAAACTACCTGGCCTGGAGGTTTCTTTTTGGGGGGGGGGGCAGGACTACGAGCCTCGTTTCTTTGTCAGTTACAGGCTCTGCAGAGCCTCGATCTCTGCTTGGGTAGCTGAGGCAAGTTGTTCATTTTCACAGCATTTGTCCATCTCCTCCAAGTTTCAAATTTCTGCATGAAATGCCTCTTGTTACCTATGCAATTCTACAACAGGTATCATTTCTTTTCTATTTCACTTGTGATATTGCTAATCCACACTTTATCTTTTCCCTTGGCGATTTTGCTAATGGGTTGTCAATTTTGTTGATCTTTTCCAAGAATCAGCTTTAAAAAATATTTTTATTTATTTAGGAGAGTAAGAGACAGAGAGAGAGAGAGAGAGAGAGAGAGAGAGAGAGAGAGAGAGAGAGAGAGAATAGAATGGGCATGTGAGAATCTCCAAGTGCTGCAAAAAACAAACAAACAAAAAAACGCCAGATGCATGTACCACCTTGTGCATTTGGCATTACGTGGTACTGGGGAATCAAACCCTGGTCATTAAGCTTTACAGGCAAGTGTCTTAAGTGCTGAGCCATCTCTCCAGCCCAAGAACCAGCTTTGTGTTTAATTCATTTTTTCTATTGACTTTCTGTTTTCAAATTTACTGATCTTTGCATTTTCTGATTTCTTGTTGTAGGGGAGATGCTGTGACTTGGGGAGAATGTGGAGGAGAGGGGAAGTGGTGATTGGGTGAGGAAGCTATTCCATCCGTCCTTTTCTGGGGAAGTGGGTGAGTGTGGAGGAGTAGCGCTCTCTTGAGAGAAGATAGGGTTCTTAGGGTGGGCACTGTGGCTCATGCATTGTTTGACTATAGGCTGCAGGATGAATGTGCTGGAGGGTGCTGAGGAGGGGGCACTCTGGTTTCTCTTGAAAAAGACCCTGGATCTGGCTGGCATCATCCAGTTTAAAACCTCCTAAGTCTTCTCAGAAAGAAGCAGGAGGAAGCTGAAGCCTGTTAGTGTATGGAGGGCCGTGTCCCTGCTTCTCCCAGCATGGACTCCGGGACTCTCATTGGCCCTGAGGGTGCTAGCCCAGGAGGAGCTTTCTGGAATGTTGACAGTGGGCACTCAGATCTACATGAGCCTGTGCTCCTTCTTGGTTGTGGAGATAAGGTGGCTTGTCAGGGCCCAGTCTGACCTCTTGCCCTGGCCTGGCCTTGGCTGTGTCTATTCCCAATGCTGTGCAGGCGGTCTCGGGGACAGGCAGTGGGAATATGGGCCCTGACAACACCACGGGGCCTCTCATTTACTAGGAGAACCCAGGCTGTTTTCCACATATAAATATATGAGGGGAAAGTTTCCCAGACCTTTTGCAGTTTAAACAGCTCTTATAAAATGGCATTTTGATGAGCTGAGCATAAATGAATTGGAAACATTCAGATAACATTTCCCCAGGGTTTAAAAACTGAGGAAAAAAGTGCTTGGCAAGAGGTCTGAGGGGCTGGGCCAAGTGCTTGAAAAATGACTTGAGATGTTGTGATGAACCCAAACTACCACCAGTTTCTCCTGTCTCAGCTGCTCCAGAAAGCCATGGAGAAGGAGCCTCAGGCAGGAGGCCACAGCTACTTTCTCTCCGGAATGGTGGCAGCCACTTTGAAAGCATGGTCACTTGCAAGGGGGTTCCCATCTGGACTGAGTTTGCTGCTAGCACCCAACCACCTGTCCACTCATCCTCTGTCCAACTATATCTCTGTTCAACTGCCCACCCACCCATCTCTCCATCCATTCAGACACCCAGACATTCAGACATTTGTCCATCCATCGGCCTTATCCACCCATCTATTTGCATGTCTATCTGTTCATTCCCCATAAGTACCCACTGACCCAGTGAGTGTATGGCTCTGGGAGGTCAAGATAAAAAGGCTCACTCCATCCTTGCAGAAATCAATATCATGATTGGAGAATCTTGAAAACAAACTCATGACATGCCAGTCACAACAGAAGCCCAAGACATATGACATCCATGCAAGATAGTCACAGCTTCTAGTGTCACTCCAGTGGAGTTTTATACTACCTTCACATTGGACCAGCGATCCCCAAGTTGAGATGTTATTTGGCATAGAAAGTTCAGGAATGGGCTTATTTTACTCCAAGCTCAAGGCTACTCCAAATTTGCATTAAGACAGTAGGATGGTAAAGCTTGCTAAAGGAAATTCCTTTCCTCTACACATTGTTCACTCCCCCATGTAACCCCACGGAACCATATGGGAGAGATAGTTGTGTTGTCCCTCAGGAAAGGGAGGCTGAAGGCAAGCCCGGCTGGAAGGTGGGGAACTGAGACTTGAATGTGGGTCCCTTGTTCCCTGGACCAGGTGAGGGAGTTTCTTCCAGCAGATTGGAGCAAAACCCAGCAGTTGCTGAAAAAATTCAGGCTCTGATATTGGGCTGGGTAGTATAGATTTGATCTTAACCTTGAAAGGAAATTGCTGAGAACAGCAAGGCCCAGGGAAGTCTCTTAGCAAGCCTGGCTCTGTCTTGGTGTAGAAGACAGAGTATTGGAAGGGATTCGTAAGCCTTCTGACTTGATTTCTGATTATACTGACTCCATCTCATCCCCCAAGGGAGCTTTTATAATATGAATTCTTTTTCCTGTCCTGGATGTAAGCATACTTTGAGTCAGTAGTATACATTTAAACGTTAGGGATGTTCAGATAAACATTTTCAGCTTTTCCTCCCCCTCTAGTCCATTATCTAGTCCATTTCTCCAAGGAGGCACTTACCAAAGTCCTCTGGTCGTCTGCTGGGGACTGAATGGTGTCTGCACATTGGTGCGCTTCCAAAGTCACCACAATGCAGCAGCCATGAGTACAGACAAGAGCCGGCATGGTGACGGCTATGGGGAAACTGGGAGATGGTGCTGTTTGCATCCTGGTTGTCCGCTTTGGAGAAGTGGTTCTTAGGAGATTCTTACATGAATCAAAGTGTAGTCTTCTTTTGCTGTCTACAGAAATTACATTCCAAAAAAATTTCAGTGTCTTTAAAGCCATGTAAAAAATAATGCACAATGTTTACCTACAACATGAATTTGTTTCTGGGCTCAGTAATTTTACCTCTGTGAATGTCAAAGAGAGTATCTGAAAATCACTGGAGATGTAGGGTCATTCTTTATTGTGGAGGATTGACTCGGAGGAGTTCTTACTTGTATCTACCAAATGCCACGGCAGTGATAACAGAAAATGCTCTACCAGTTTCCTAAGGGTCTCCATGGGGTTCTTGTCTCCTCACCCTCTACCCCAATAAAACCCACTTGTATGAACAGCATATTCCAGAAGGAGTAATGAAGCATACTATGCTTGTTAGGATTCTGTTTGGTAAAGGGATACTTCTGTCTTTCCTGCTGAGAACACATGGCCATTCTAGAAATCTAGAAACTTCTGAGGCTCATCCAAAATTAGCCATTTGAAACACAACGTGGTACAATGGTTTTCCTGGACAGGTGATGTTTTTCTTTTCATATTGCTCAAAATGAGAAAATGATTATCATATTCCAAAACAATATCTTCTGAAAAACAAAGATGTAGTCATTTGGAAGGTCTGCTGTTCTAGCCCCAGGGAGGAAGGAGCATGATTGTTTATATAAATACAGCTGATTTCTAAATTTAGGGGTGAGATATCATGTTATGTGAGAAGCCCCAACCCTTTGTTGATAAAAGACAAGACTGTCTTTAACATATCTAGCCCTTTGTTGGCCACAAGCACCCTGGACACAACTGGCTGAAGAGGCCACAACTGGACTGCCAAGGGTTTCTTGTACCATGAACTTGCTATCTCAGGCTATTTGGTATGTGGCTGTTTGGAGAACTGAGGCACTTGGATCTGTGGGTGGGACCTGAGCGATGAGATTAGGAGCTTTGTCTTCAGCTATCATCAGCTGTGGTTAGTGTCCCCAGAAGAGGTTGGGAAAAATTCAGAATGTTTTTAGTACTTACCAACTCCAGATGGGTTCCATCCACAAATGGTGACTTACTCAAGGCTCCAAAATGTACTATACAGACACAGGCAACCCAGTCTCAACCAGCTCTGTCCCACCTTAGATCCAGGCTTTTGACTCCTTGAGATAGGAAAGGAGGAGAGTTTGGATAGGAAGGCTGCAATTTTAGGCCCCCTATTCCGAGTTGTCTGATTTAGTAATCCTTTGACACCTTTGCCTCTCACCTCAGCCCTGTGACGGAGATGCTGTTTAAGGACCGCAGTTTGTAGGAAGGACCTGAAGTGCAGGCAAGTTAGGGGACTTACAGACAGGGGCTGGGAAGTAGAAGTGCTCGGACTAGAACGCTGGCTGCCTGGTTGTAACACCTGCGGCTGAGCCCATGTTTAGGCTCACGGTTTGAGGGTGCGGTCTCTAATGGCTGGGAAGATACAGCGGCAGGAGCATAAAGCAATACTGCATCGGCAGAGAGCAATGAATACTGGTGCTCAGCTTGCTTTCTTCTTTCTTTTTACTTTATTCATTTATTTTTTTTGTTTTCCCCTTTTAAAAATATTTATATTTATTTTTGAGAGATAGAGCAAGAGAAGCAGGGAAAGAGAGAGAGAAAATGGGTGTGCTAGGACCTTCAGCCTGCTGTTACAAACTTCAGATGCATGCTCCCCCTTGTGGTGGGTGTATGACATTGTGCACTTGTGCCACTGTGCATCTGGCTACGTGGGCCCTAGAGATTTGAACATGAGTTCTTAAGCTTTGCAGGCAAGCACCTTAATCACAAAGCCATCTCTCCAGCCTACTAGCTACTTATTTTTAATGAGAGAGAGAGAGAGAGAGAGAGAGAGAGAGAGAGAGAGAGAGAGAGAGAGAGAGAGGGCGAGGGAGGGAGGGAGAGAGAGAGAGAATGGATGTGCCAGGGTCTCTTGCCACTGTAAATGAACTCCAGATGCATGTGCCACTTTGTGCATCTGGCTTTACATGGATACTGGGGAGTTGAACCTGGGTTGATAGGCTTTTCAGGCAAGTGCCTTAACTGCTAAGCCATCTCTCCAGGCCCCTGTTTTCTCCTTTTTATTTGGGCCAAGACCCAAGGTCATGGGATGGTGCTACCCACAGATATGGTGGGTCTTCCCACTTTAGTTAGTCAGTTAACCTGGTCTAGAAACCCTCTCACAGATATGTCCAGAGATTTGTCTCCTAGGTGATCCTAGATTCAATCTAGTTGACATGAAGACTCACCAGCACCAGTATCCAAAGGCGGTGTTGGGAGGCCCTTAGACCACCTACCTGCTCTCTGTAAGTCTTCCCCAGCAGTGAACTGGAAGGTTGTGGCAAAACTCACCTGATAGTCTCTGTTTCCTGGAATGGCTGGTGTTTCCTGTAGCTGATTGAAGCATGTGATTAGTCCCAGCCAATGAGCTGTGGGCTGAAGGAACAAACATCCTGTGGAGTTCTCTTTTCTTCAACACAGAGTGAGCAACATGTGAGCTGGCCATTCCTCTATAAGTAAGGGTCCCTGAGTGAGCATAAGAGATTGGGGCTATATATAAAAATCAATACCCTCTCAGCCCTGAGTCACATGGTTAGAAAGAAGATGAAGGATTTAAACTGTTTCCACAGTAATGTGTTCTTCTCAGTAGCTGTGTCTAGACACAGACAGCAGTGAAGTCATGATCAGGGGAGGGTAGTCGTTGGTGACCGACGCTGCCTCCTAGAGCACCTGGGTTCTCTGTGAATATGGGGCAGGGGTCTGTGACCAAGACAAAAGATTAACAGGAAGGTGAGCTGAATGCGGCCTTTGCAGAAGTGTTATGCAGTAAGCAGGCCGGCCTTGTCTTTGTCTCCTCTATGCCTTTATTGGGCACATATTCTATACCAGATGCTTTGCCTCTGACCATGGAGGAGGTAGTAACCATCCTCGGTCAAAGGAGGCCTGTGTAAGCTCAGCATTCACCTCCTCTTGGCCACCAGCTTTGGGTGTGCACAATAGGAAATGGAAGTGAGTTTAGGGAGCCAGTATCTAAGCTGAGAATTTTCTAACTTGGCTGTGTCTCTGTCAGTTTGGGGTGCTGTAGCCAAAATACCATAGACTATATCTGTGCTCTGCATCTCCAAATGTTTTACTTCTCACACTTCTAGAGGCTAAACATGTTCAAGATCAAGATACTGGCAGGTTAAGTGTCCAGTGAAGGCCTGTTCTTCATGACTGTACATTCAATTGTCCACAAGGTGGAGGGGTGGAGGGCAGGGGAAGATGGCTCTTTCATAAGGGGTAATCCCACCCCTGAGGGTGGGAGTCTTATGGCCTTATCACCTCACAAGAGCTTCAGTTTTTGATGACATCCCCTTGGAGGTTAAGTTTCAGTGCAGGAGTTTTCAAAGCACACATATACTCAGACCACAACACTAGATACACACTGACCTAGTCCCTTATTGATGCTTGACCTGGACAGGGAGGAATTTGGCAGTGTGTGTGTGTGTGTGTGTGTGTGTGTGTGTGTGTGTGTACGGTGGGGGCTGGGGGATGACATGCTGTTTAGACTTGATCATGTCATTAGTACATTTTCCAGAGGAAAATGGCAAACTTCTGGTGCTTGGACATGTGGTTTATATTTGTATTCTTCAAACTTGATTGTGTTCATCTAGAATCATGTGGAAAGGCACACTTGGGCTCAGCAGGTCTGAGATGTGGCCTCGGCCTCTGCATTTCTTGTAAGCGCTCAGGCTGGTTCAGTGGAGCAAGAGCTTGTTGAGCTAGAACTCCTAAGAACAGCACGTGCAGAGAAGACCAGCTAGGCCCACCTCCACAGGTTTCTGGCTGTCCTGGGAACAGAGTTTTGTGGCCCACTGGGCCTGAAGGGCCCTGCTGTTCCATCAGTAGTAATAACTGGTAAAAGGCTTTTGTACCAGGCCCTGTACAAACAGGTTTCAGTGTTGGCTGGATTTTCTTTGGTCCCTGAAATTTTGCCAGTTTGGCTACAGAACAGATTGTCAGCTCCAAAGTAAGTTTCATTTTCTAGCATATTGAAATAATTAGATGTAAAGGCCCTTTTCCTGTGTTCCTTGAATCCAGAACACAATGATGTGTGCAACCAAAGTGAGGCTGTGGTGCCAGGATTACTGCCCCCTGGTGCGCACACACCTTCTGCCAGCTGTGCAGCCAAACACCAAGCTAGGCGACACTGGACAGAGATTTTGCAGGTGTCATTATGGTTGCAAAATAAACTGACTATGAGGGAAAGAGATGATCTTGTGTGAGCCTGACCTACCCAGGTGTTCCATTGCAAGGGTCAGGCTCTTTCTGGTGAGAAAAACTTTTCTGAGTCTCCCTCCTTTTGGGCCTGAAGATGGAGGTGACAGTGTGGCAGGGAATGCTGGTCACAGCCTACCACATTTCCTCCAGCTCATCCATCCAGGAACCTGAATGAATTTGGTAATGCTTGATTTCAGCCTTCTAAAACCTTGAACAGGGAATGCAGCCCTGCCATATTCAGACTTCTGACCTAATGAACTTTGAGTGACAGATGGGTGGGGTTTTAAGCTGTTAACAGTGTGATAATTCAATATGCCTTCATATAAAACAAATATAGCCACAAGGGAACTTTCGAGCACATGTGGAGGGTGGCCTAGTGCGAATGTATAACAACATTTATCTTTTATATTCACCTTCTGGGCCATCATTGCCACAAGTTGAGAGCTTGGAATGGAAAAGCCAGTTTTCCACCTTCAATCTCATTATATTTATTTATATTTTTTATTTGAGAGAGGGAGGCAGACAGAGAGGAGAGAAACAGAGAATTGGCATGCCAGGGCCTCAGCCACTGAAATTGAACTCCAGGTGCTTGTGCCACCTAGTGGGCATGTGTGACCTTGCACTTGCCTCACCTTTGTGTGTCTGGCTGGTGTGGGATCTGGAGAGTAGAAAATGGGTCCTTGGGTATGCACTGACAGTGGAGCATGAAGAAACAAAGATTTGCTTACACAGGAATACAATGATACATTGAGCAAAAATTGGATTCATGACGGTTGTGGGTCTGCCAACTAGGAGGACAAAGGTGGTTACAGCGAATCTTTGGTGGTAATGGGTTTGCCTAGTGTTACATCTCTGTGGTGGTTTGATTCAGGTGTCCCCCATAAACTTAGGTGTTGTGAATCCCCAGCTGATGGATATTTGGGAATTAATGCCTCCTGGAGGGAGTGTATTGTTGGGGGCGGGCTTATGGGCTTTATAGCCAGTTTCCCCATGCCAGTGTTTGGCACACTCTCCTGTTATGTTGGCCAGGGGGTGATGTCCACCCTCTGCTCATGTCATCGTTTTCCCCTGCCATCGTGAAGCTTCCCCTCGAGCCTGTAAGCCAAAATAAACCTCTTTTTCCTAGAAGCTACTCTTGGTTGGGTGATTTCTACCAGCAATGCGAACCGGACTGCAACAGTAAAGTGGTACCGGGAGTGGGGTTGCTGCTAGACACCTGACTGTGTGGCTTTGGCCTTTTGGAGCTGATTTTCAAGAGGAAAGTGGAAGGAGTTGAAACCTTGGCCTAAGAGATGCCTTGCAGTGCTGTAAGTACAGCTTGATGGACTATTATGGTCAGAGCTACAAGACCTGAATGCAGTAAGAACTATGGACTGTGAGGTTTGGCTTATGAGGGTGAGAAAGAGCTTTGCCTGGACTGGGCTTGCAGTTTGTGTGAGAAGCTTGCTCTTGAGCCCATGTCCTGAAAAGTTGTGCAGGGTTGCTTTGGGTAGAAATGAACTGGTGTGTGCAGAGGGATATGGCACAGAAAGAAAAATCTTTGGGTGAACTGTTGCCCATTCAGTTGCAACTGAGAGATTACAACCTTTGAGACTGGGCTAGCTGACCTGTGCTGGGGCAATAGAAAGAATGTTGACTCTTTTGAAGGGGCCTGAGTGCTCAAGGAGTGTCCTGTTCTTCAAAGTCTGCTTTATTCCCCCCTGGATTAAGAAATTGGCACCCTACCTGGTATCGTGGAGTATAAGAAATGCTGGAAAGAGGGTCATTGAGTTTGCAACACAGTCTTGTGTTTTGGAAATGGCCATGGGCAGTGTGAAGCGGGTTTGCTGGTTGCCTGCATAGAGACCCCATGGGGCCATGAGGATGAACCGTGGCTTGCAGTGGAGACCCAGTGGAGATGCCGGGACCATGAGATGGCGGCCAAGGAGCTGCCGGCCCTGATGAAGTTCCCAGGACTGTGAGTAGCCTAGCTGGAGGGGCAGAATTGGAACGCCAGAGACTTGTTGCTGGTTAGAATTATCGGACTTGAAGACTTGTCACTGGCTAGAGTTGCTGGAGTTGAAGCTACAGAGTTTGTTTGTCCCAGTTGTTTTAAATCTTGCATTGGTTGAATGTTTCTTTACTATGCCCAATGCCATCTTTTGCAGTGTGAATATTTATTCTGTGTCATTATGGGTTTTTTGAGGTTAGTTTTCGGTATTACGGCTCAGTTAAAAGATCTTGAACTATGGGGATGTATGAACATCATTGGGATTGATAAAAACTATGGGGACTTTTAAAGTCAGACTTAATGCATTGCATTTTACATCATGTATGGTTATCAGTTTATGGGGGCCAGGGGCAGAAATTGGTAGTTTGATTCAGGTGTCTCCCATAAACTTAGGTGTTGTGAATGCTAGCTCCCCAGCTGATGGATATTTGGGAATTAATGCCTCCTGGAGGGAGTGTATTGTTGGGGGCGGGCTTATGGGCTTTATAGCCAGTTTCCCCATGCCAGTGTTTGGCACACCTCTTCCTGTGTCCATCTTGTTGGCCAGGGGGTGATGTCCACCCTCTGCTCATGCCATCGTTTTCCCCTGCCATCGTGAAGCTTCCCCTCGAGCCTGTAAGCCAAAATAAACCTCTTTTTCCTAGAAGCTACTCTTGGTTGGGTGATTTCTACCAGCAATGCGAACTGGACTGCAACAATCTGTAACTCTTGTTTTCCAAGGGCACATGAAAGTGTGACAGCTCTGAATCCTTGACAAGGATTCCAGTCAGAGGTACAGAAGCTGGAGCCACCAGGGCAACAGCAGGTCCCCTAGGATCAGATGCCAGAGGTTGAGTGTCCTCTGAAGCAGGAGCCAACAGAGGCTGCCCAGGCAGCAGGTCCCTTGACTCTCCCTGTAGCAGGTGAGTCTAGGTATGGAAAGTACAGATCCTGAGTAGAGGCAGGTCTCCCTGGGAGCAGCTTTCACCCTGCAGCAGCAGGAAAAAGTTCTTATACCCAGAACCTAAGTGGCTCTGGGGGTTCTGGAGTGTACACCCTGAGCTCAAGCAGCTGGAGCCCCACTCCAAGCAGCTCTGGGGCTAAAGGTCGGAAGCCCCAGCCCCATCCCAAGCATCCCTCAGGGCCCAGACACAACTGGCTGGACAGTTCCTCAGGAGGCGTCCCAGTGTTCTACCCCACTGGCCTGTGTGTCTGCTTTGTGCTAACCCCATAGCTATGGTCACCCAATTTTCATCAAAGGTGTTAAAAATGTACACTGGCAAAAAGATGGCTATTTGAAAAATAGTGCTGGAAGAACTGGATATTCACCTGAAAAGAAGGAAGTTAGAGCCACGTCTCTCACTCTGACAAAGACTAATTCAAATGAGCCACAGATCTTTATGTAAAGCCAGTAATGCTAAAAAACACTACAGAAAAGCACAAGCAATACACTGGAAATTAGAGGTACAGGACTCCCATAGCACAGGAAATGCTCTCAAAAATCAACAAATTGGACTACATCAAATGAAAAAGGTTTTCACAACAAAGGCAACTATTAGCAGAGTGAACAGGAGACCTACAGAACGGAGGAGACCTTTGCCATCCATTCCTCTGACAGGATGTTGATATGTAGAACATAAGAACTGTAAGAAGTAACCATCCACTCGGGAGGCAGAGGTAGGAGGATCGCCATGAGTTCGAGGCCACCCTGAGACTCCATAGTGAATTCCAGGTCAGCCTGGGCTAGAGTGAGACCCTACCTCGAAAAACCAAAAAAAAAAAAAAAAAAAAAAAAAAAAAACTAAACATCAAAAACCCAAAACTCCCAATGAACTGTTGAAATAAGTAGATAATTCTCAAAAGAAGAAACACAAATGGCAATAGATGTTTTAAAAGTATTTGGGTTGGAGACATGGCTAAACAGTTAAGGCACTTGCCTGTGAAGCCTAAGGACCCATGTAAGCCCAACGCACATGGTGGCGCATGTGTCTGGAGTTCATTTGCAGTGGCTGGAGGCTCTGGCGCATCCATTATCTCTCTCTCTCTTTTTGTCTCTAATAAATAAACAAAAGTAAATAAAAAATCATTCAACATCCTTAACCTTCAGTGTAATGCAAATTAAAACTTTAACATTTCATCTCACCCCGGTCAGACTGGTTATCATTAAGAAAATGAATGGCAATTGATAGTTTCAGGCAAAGGTGAACTCTTATTCACTGTTGGCAGAAGGGCAAGCTGGTACAGCCACTATGTATATCAGCCATGACCCAGCGATACTGTCCCTGGGTATTTACCCAAAGGGCTTGATTTTCTACCACTGAGATATTGTCACACCTTTGTTCATGCTGCTCTATTCACAACAGCTAGAAAAGGAACCAACCAAGATGTCTATCAACTGATGACTGGGTAAGGAAAGTGTGGTGCATGAATACAATGGAATTTTATTCAGCTATTAAGAACAATGAAATGAAATTTACAGGACAATGGATGGAATTAGAACAGAGTATACTGGGATAGCTCATCCAAACCCAGAAAGACAAAATCCTGTGTTCTTATAGACATGAATCAAGATAAAAGGCTGAGAGAGAGTAACAAGTGGTAAGAAGGACCGGGGTTGGAGCTCAAAAGAAAACATGTATGAAGGTGGACATGAGGCTGTGGTGAGGGAGGGCACAAGGGGGAAAGGGCATGGGGGGAAGGGAAACAAAAATTGAAATTTCTTTGAGATACAACATAATGTGGGACTGAGGAGATGGTTCCGTGGTTGAAGACGCTTGTTTGCAAAGCTTGCTGACCTTAGTTAGATCCTCTCTGGCACCCATGTAAAGCCAGATGCAAAGTGCTGCATGCATGCATCTGCCATTCCCCTGCCCCTGTGACAGTGGGGAGGAGAGCCAGGAGAATCTGAAGCTTGTAGGTCAACTAGTCTGGCATTGGTTGGCAGCAGCAAGAGACCCCATCTCACATGTGAGGGTGTCTCCTCACTTCTACATGTGTGCCATGGCACGTATGAGCTCTGCCCCACATACATACGTGCACACATTAACTAACTAGTTAATTGATTAAAAATACAAGGTAAGAAAGCATAATTCTTTGTTTGCTAATAAAAATAAATTTCTTTAAAACAACAATCCAAAGGGCTGGGGAGATAGCTCCATCAGTAAAGTGCTTGCCTTGCAAGCATCAGGACCCACGTTTGAGCTGGGCACGGTACCTCCTGCTTGTCATCCCAGCACTGAGGAGCATGGATTGGCAGGTCACTGGGGCTCATTGAAAAGTCAGTTTAGTCTAATTGGTGAGTTCCAAGCTCATGGGGACCCTCCCTGTCTCACAAAGGTAGATGACATCAAAAGGGACAACAGCTGAGGTTATTCCCTAGCCTCCAAATGCATGTCCACACATGTGCACATATACCCTCACACATGTGTTTCCCACATACAAACATGCACACACATACATACAAAAAAACCCCAAGACTCAAGCTTGTCTTGTTTTAAAATAATTTTTTAAAAATTATTTTTATTTATTTATTTGAAAGTGACAGAGAGATAAAGAGGCAAATAGGGACAGAGAGAGAATGGGCGCACCAGGGCTTCCAGCCACTGCAAACTAACTCCAGATGTGTGCATTCCCTTGTGCATCTGGCTAACGTGGGTCCTGGAGAATCGAGCCTCGAACCAGGGTCCTTAGGCTTCACAGGAAAGCCCTTTAACCACTAAGCCATCTCTCCAGCCCAAGCTTGTTTGTTTTAAGACAGGCTCTTAACAGCTTCAAATATGAGGCAATCCTCCTGCCTCTGACACCCACTGCCCCAGCCCTAATTTAAGTATTTTGTGACAGTAATACATAATGACTAAGACAGCCTCCTTGACTAGTCCTCATCAGCGAGGCAAGAGTGGAAGTGATTTGGCCACTTCTTGACCTGGGTGGTTGTCTACTGGCTACAAGTTGGAAAGATCCTGGATCCCCGACTTGCTGTGTGGAAGCTGCTTGTAGAAATCAACACTGGACTGCCTGTGAGCATGAAAGAACTTTTCTATTGTGAGAAGTCTCTGAGCTTGAAGATTTACCAGTGACAGCTCTGGTACATACAACCCCCATGTCATGTAACCCCCAGTGCAGCTGCAAAGTCTTCATCCCTCATGCCCAGCTCTGCCCAGCTCCTATTCCAGCTCACATCAAAACCTAGCCATGGGCTGGAGAGATGGCTTAGTGGTTAAGCGCTTGCCTGTGAAGCCTGAGGACCCCAGTTCGAGGCTCGATTCTCCAGGACCCCCATTAGCCAGATGCACAAGGGGGAGCACGTGTCTGGAGTTTGGTTTGCAGTGGCTGGAGGCCCTGGCATGCCCATTCTCTCTCTCTATCTGCCTCTCTCTCTCTCTCTCTCTCTCTCTCTCTCTGTCACTCTCAAATAAGTAAAAATAAACAAACAAATTTAAAAAAACCTAGCCATGATGCTCTATGGAATTATGACCAGTCCTCCAGGGAGCAGGTCCCTTTCTTTAGAAGATGACAGAGATAGGCATGTAGAAACCTACTTCTTTGCTAGCTAATTATATATATATATTTAAAAAGAGAGAATTTGGGCAGAAGCATCCTATGGAGGTGGATAATGTGCCCAGAAGCCATAGATTGTAACTAGAAAATTTTCAGCGGTATACTTTCTAGTAAGTTCTTGGCCAGGAACCCCCCTGATGTCCCCCAACATTACAGTCTATTGCCAATACTCTTGGTTGTCCACCAGAACTGGATGGTAAGACTGTATTACTGAAGACTCCACATACTTGAGTTGCAGGTCACTGAAAAATCAAACTGGAGCTGAGCTGGAAGCCTCCTCCCTGTTGACTAGGTGTCAGGATGCTAGAAAGAACAATGCAGTCTGTTGGGTTCGAAAAGTCATCAGTGGTGTTAACCAGCAGTGGACTTTGCAAGTTTTATGGCTTGCCAGACAGGCCAAATGTACCAATTGGTGTAATGGTGGCCTATCTGTTATGGGGGAAATCAATTGCTCTCTGATTGGACTGAGACCCACTCTATGGGAAAGAATCCCTGCATGGTACTAAAAACCTAGTGATGAAAAGCCTGTGGCTTGGGAGGTCATAATCCCCGTGTGTGTGTGTGTGTGTGGGGGGGGATACCACTGTTGTCCGGCTAAATGCTTATATTATGCACACCAAACTGTTCTTTAAAAACTTGCTTATGCTCATACATTAATGCTACTCTCATTTTTGGTTAGAGAAGCTTCTCTTTTCAGATGGTTGCACCACTCACCAAAGCACCGAGAAGTCACAGTGGAATATTCAAGACCAAATGAAACAACTCTATCACATCCTCCAATGCTCAAGGACCACTGCAGAAGAAGTAGCGGAAAGAATTTTAAGAGGCAAAGGAAGGGGAGAAGTGCTTACAATGCTGTCTTCCAGACACAAAGTTGCCTTGATATTTATGCCCTCACAGTGGCTGATGCTACCCACACAAGATCTGCATGATAGGAGGGAAAATGACATAAAAATGGTAGAGAGACTAAATGTGAAGAAAAAGGGATTCAATAGAGGAGGTATTGGGAGGGGAAAAACAGAGGGTGGTAAGAAGGAATTATGATCATAGTATATTGTTTATATTTATGGAAGTTGTCAATAGAAATGTTTAAAACAAATCTGTTTTTCCTTATCCATTTTAAAATAAATAGAATTTTTTTCTACCGCCGCCCCCCCCCAAAAAAAAAAACTAGACATAAAGAAGACAAATAAAAAGGAACATGGAACAGATAGGCCAAATAGCAATAGTAATTATAAGATATACACAAAACACATCTGAAAATTATGTGCAAAACTGTGAAAAGGACATATTAAGAAAGATTATTAATAAGCTCAGATTGTTCTGGTGAAAGTGAAACTCAAACAAATAAGCTTTTGATTGTCATGAGTGTGCTATGTCAGAAACATGGGTGAACACACTGTGTCTTTCCTCTGTCAGAATTTATTGAGCAACACTAAATTCACATGGTAATGGTGGTGTTAATGGCAGTGATTTACCAGATACCACCACTTTCCTTGATAGCCCTGGCTGAGGCAAACACGATCTCTTTTATTCAATCTTAATTACTGTGAACTCTCACAGCACACAGTAAATATATCTATATATGGAGATTCTAGAATGACTATAAAAGGGCTCAAAGATGTTTAATGTAGCAAGGTGTGGTGGCACATGTCTTTAATTCCAGCAGTCAGAGGTAGGAGGATCATTGTGAGTTCGAGGCCACCCTGAGACTACATAGTGAATTCCAGGTCAGCCTGGACTAGGGTGAGACACTACCTTGAAACCACCCCCAACACCAAAAAAAAAAAAAAAAAAAAGAGTTTCAAAGAGGGCCGAGCTGGGTAAGTGATGGAAGCACAAGTGTTCATTGCTGAGACAATGCGCTGCAGGAGAGGCTTGAGGGGCTGGTGTGCTGGCGGTGCAGTCAGAGCTGAGCGGCAGGAGAGGCAAGGCGAAGGGAGGACCAGGTCCGCTGGCTGGCTGGCTGGTGGACGGACTGACAGGTGCATGGGCAGGTGGCACAGGGGTAGGCTGTGTCCACAGCAGGCCTGGGCCCAGGCTGAAGCTCCTGGAGCAGCTGGCATTCCCTGATGTGCACACTGGGTGCTTGGATGAGGGCTGGCAGGGCCCCCACCTCTGAGGTGCCAGGGGGTCCAAGTGAGGGAGCGTCACCCTTTCCTTGATCTGGTGTTTCTGGTAAGATCTCAGGCCTGGTTTTTCTGTGATGATTTTAATATGTTCATGTGCCCTAAGGTCCCAGTTCACCACAATAAATTTATATAGTGTGGGACTCTTTCTACTCCCAGGAATAAGCCCCTTCTTAGCCTGTACTTCCTGGGTGGTACTGGACAGGTGGTGCTGTTCACGTGTCCACCCAGGTGCAGAGGTGCCCTCCACCCTTAAAACAGAGTAAAAGTCAAAATGGAGTGTCCTAGGTAAAGCACAGTCTGAAAAGCCGCTCTGCTTTACACAATGTGAAGTATCTTAGAACAGGGGACAGTCTGTTCTCAACCAGAATCAGGAGAGAGTCTGCAGTCCTCACTTCAACGTCTATCTGTGACTTTTAACATGAGGATGCCAGCTGATGGTTTTCACGGCCTTCTCTTCAGTCCTTACTTGTGGACACTTCCCTTCTGATCTGATGATCATTTTTGTGTGTGTGACATAAACAGTGTTTATGAGCTTCACAGCAGGAGGCGGTGAGTCTTGAGAACCTCTGTGATTTGTTTATCTTCTTCCGCACAGCACCCATGCCCAGCCTCCGGGAAGTGGGTCCTGGCCTCCTTCCCTTGCTCCCATCGGGGTGTCCCAGCGGCGGCGCCCCAGGCAAGCTAACGTCGTTCAGCCGCAGCCTCGCGAGCGCAGGGACCGCCACCGCTCTTCTTGTCGCAGGTTTGGGGCCCTCACCAATGCCTGGAGGTGGCTGGAGCAGCCTGGCCTCGCAGGGCCCCTTCCACGAAAGAAGCGGCTGTGGGCCCAGGAACGTAGAGGCCTCGGGAGAGATTGGTGCTAGTCCATTTGGGGAGGAAGGCCAGGTACTTTAGCTTGTTTCTGTAGAAATTGCCAGAAATGCTATGCCCTTGCAGCTCACAGCCACCACCTTGGGGCCCAGCTTCCCCTGCTCGGATGGGATGGCCCAGGAGAAGGAGGTGGCCTGGTCCTCCAACACCCGGGGCCGCTGCCTGTGAAAGTCATGTCCTTTGCAAGACGTCAGTTATCTTGGCAGTGTTCTTCGCAACTTGTTTGGTTCACCAGTATTTGCTGAGTACATTTGTTAGAGGCTAGGGACTCACCAGTAAATAACATAGACAAAGATTACAGACAGACTCTCATGGGCCAACTGATAGCTTCCAATTTAAAATTTGTGTCTTGTTTGAAATTTGCACTATTTTCTCAATATTTACATTTTTGTGGCTGCATTTAGAACTGTGAGAAGGCAGTTTGTGGCAGTTGGGCTGGAACTGCCACAGACAGATGGGGACACCTTTCCTTCCCTAAGGGGGCCTGGCTGGAGTTAAGCCCTGTTAAATGTCATGAAGAATGCTAGGCTTTCATTGTGAGCATCCTTTACTGCTTCTTCAAATCAGCTCCTCTTTGAAGGCTAGCAGATTTGATCCTTAGATTGAAAGCTGCCAGACTCCTTTTTTGTACCTGTTTTCCTTGAGTGGGGAGCTGTCAGTTGAGCAGTCCTCTTTGGGGACTGAGCGGACTGTCATCCTGACATTCTGGACGCTTTTAATGCTAATGGACACGGTGAGAAGCTGTAGTCTGCCTGTAAGGAAGGCTGCAAGAACAGCGGTTGCTGAGCCACGCCCTCTGCTCGAGAAGGGACTGTTCCAGTCATGACTGCGCTAGGTAACTTGCCCTAACTGGGAAAACTCCACTCTAGAGAAAAAAGCCCCAGTGAACTCTAGAAAAATCTGCTCAACCTGCTGTTCCTATTAGTCAGGAAAGTAGGGGAGCACTTCCCCAATGACAGCAAACATCCTGGGGTTGATGCAGTATGAGGTTTGGAATTGAGACTCATGATTGGTGGAACTGGCCGCTGTGCCTAAGGGGCTAAGACGGGTAGAATTATAATCCATGCACAAACATATCACACTCCTTTTCTGGCCGAATTGGTAGGCTCTTTTCCATTATTTGTAGGTCATTTTTTAAAGATTTTGCCTGGGGTTGCAAAATTGTCCCAATAAAGGCTTCTCCTAAATGATCTCTGCCCCCCCCCCCCCCCGCCGTCTTTATCGTGAGTAAAGTGGGCTGAACTGTTCACAAAGAACAGAAGAGATGTTGGGGCTTTTCGCCCCAGATCCATCCATCAGCAGCAAGAAGGCAGTGGAAGAGTCAGAGTGACTGGGAGAGTTCCAGAGAGCTGCCAGGAGCAGAAACTGTAGATGGAAGGCAAGAAGCTATGAGGAGCCAAAGGCGGAGCTACAGGTTCTGGTTGCTGGAAGAATTCTCAACAGCTGCCAAAAGTTAGCAGTCTTCCAGCACGCAAAGCTCAGGAACTTTAACTCTGCCTGCTGAATGTTGGGCTCTTGGCACCCAAATCCCAGAGGAATACGCCTCTGGCTTTCAGAACTAAGAGCCGTAAGCCTCTGTGTTTGTAAGCCCGGCCAATAGCCCCGTGTCATTCAGTGGGCCAGGGCTGCCAACACTCAGGGAGCTGCCACTTGCCTATTCACAATTACCATCTGCATCGAGCAGAAGGGCACTTAGCTAACCATTTATGACAGAACTGCCCCTCTTCCCCTGCTCTGGATTTTCCTGAGGCTGTTCCCATTGGCGTGCCTCTGACACATCTGGGCATCCGTGTATGTCAGGCGTCTGATGTCAAGAACCAGTTGGTGAATGACTCACTTGGCATGAATAATGCATGAGCGCTTTGCATTTTACAAATTAGCACATGTAGCACACATTAATCACATTGTCTTTGGTTTGTCAAGTACCTAAGGAGCACTCCATTTCCCAAGGTTACAACATTCTGGGCCTCTCTGCATTTGACATTGCTTCCTCCTGTTTCCCCAAACTGACTCCCCTGAATCAGCCCCATGGGATCAAAGAACAACACAAGCTTCAGAGCACTTGAACTGGTTATTGTATCACTGTTAACATATTGGAAGTGAGACAGAGCCAGAAAATGGCAGCTTCCTTGCTCCGAGTGACAATATAGCTGCTTTTCAGGAGGCAGCTGGAGACCTGGGGTCCTGACCCAAGGTGCTCGGGAGTCTGAGGAACAGAATCTCTTAGATAAGCAGAGCCCAGTGGCAAGAATGTGGCCTCTTGGATCTAGTGAGGAGTGCTGTCAACAGCTGCAGGACAGATGACAGTAATGGAGAGACCTGAAGATCTCAATGACAAATAACCACAAGTTCCATCCAGACCACAGAAGTGGTGGGACCTATTCCACCAGACTCTACGTTATAACCAGCCAGCCCTTTCTTTCTCCTTTCCTTGGGTAGGTAAAACCAGCCAGGATTATTCCGTGTGTAGACAAATGTGGTGTGCATGTATTCATGTATGTGTTTTCGCATGTGTGTGTGAACATGTGTGGAGACCAAAGGTTAATATCAAGTGTCCTCCCCAATCACTCTCCACCTTATTTTTGGGAGACAGAATCTCTCACTGACCCCAGAGCTCACTGATTCAGCTAGTCTGGCCAGCCAGCCAGCCCCCAGGCCCCTCCTCTCCGCCTCCCCAGGGCTGAGATGACAGGTGTGGGCAGCCATGCCCAGCTTTCCCATGAGTGGGAAGCGTCTGATCTCAGGACTTCATGTTTCTGACCAAATCATCTCAAGATTCTTTTGCGACTGCCCAGGTAGAAAGAGTTGAATTGCCTGCATGGTGGTTTGAGTGTAAAATGTCCCCCACAGTCATAGGGGTTGGAATACTTAATCCTCCTCTGGTAGTGCTATTTGGGAAGGCTGTGGAGCCTTTGAAAGATGGAGCCTTGCAGGAGAAAGAGTGTCACTGGGTGTGGCGTTGGGGTGTTATGGCCCAGCCTTGCTTGCTACACTCAGTTCACGCTCTATTTCCTTTTGCTATTCCTATTTTGCTTCCTATTGCTGTAAAGATGTGATGCCTGGCTATCTGCTCCTCCGTGCCTTCCCCACCAGGAGGAAAGCTTCCTTCTTGAAACTGTAAGCCAGAGGCAAACCTTCCCTTCCATAAGCTGCTTCTTGTCAGCGAGGAAGTAGCTGATAAAGCTTGCTTTATCTTTCTCAGTTGAACTTCAACAAAGCCCTTTGTATTCACAAAGAAACAGTGTCACATGAACAATATGGTCTTGCTTGGTAACAAAAGCAGGATATTGAACATCTAGGCATTCTGCCTCTCTTTGAAATTGATAGGTGTTCAGGAAGTGGGGAGTGGCTGTCCTGCATGTGGATTGTGGAGCTTTGTGGCCATTTGGTTCCTATGGTTGGTTCTTTTCAGAATATTTTTATTATTTACTTGAGGGGGGATTAGAGAGAGAGAAGGAGAAAGAGAGAGAGAGAGAGGGAGAGAAATAGAATAAATAGAATAAAATATGGGTACATTAAGGTCTCCTGTCCACTGCAAATGCATGGGCCTCTTTGTGCATCTGGCTTTATGTGGGTATTGAGGAATTGAACCCTGGCTAGCGGGCATTGCAAACGAGATTTTAACTGCTGAGCCATCTCCCCAGGCCTCTTTATGCATTTGTGTTTACAGCCCCTGTCTCCTAAAATGTTTGCAGGGCGAGAGAAGAACTCAAGATGCTAAGAACAGGCTTTTATATTTATCTTGATTTTTATTTATCTTGCAGCTTTTATATTGCCATAGAACAAAACAGAAGCCTTTTCCCCATTAGCAAGGTTCATTTCATGTTTGTGTGTCTAAGCTGTTTCATGTTTCTAATAGTTATAAATGTTTTTTTCCTTCTGAAAATTTAAGGCTAATCCATAGAAGACCTCTCCCAAATACAGGTTCCTGAGAGAGGAGAAGGTCACCATCCCGACCAGGTCAGCACAGCTGACCCTGCCTCCCATCTAGCACTCCACGACCTCATTCAGGCCGAGGGGCAGGAGGACCCGATGCCATGAGACTTTCCTAGGTAAGCTGAGGCGCATGGCCAAGATCAGGGACTTATCTGACAGGGAGCAGCTTCCTGGTGGTCTTGAGCTTGAGGCTGAGCAGCTGGATCCCTCCTTTCTTTACCTCTCACCCTAGTCTGTGTTGCAACTCTGTGAGTGATGGCTTGGTAAGAGGAGTGTGGTTGTGATCTATCTCCCCAGCTCAGATACCACTAAACCTCTGCTCAGGGTTGCACCTGAGCAGCTCTTTGGATCAACCTTGATTCCCTTCCTCCTGGGTCCTTTGCTCATCCCATTCTTGAAATTTTTGTGCTGTCCCTAAGCTATCATTTACCTGTGCTAAGTACCTTGGCTCTGTGTCCTTATTTAAATAAAAAACAGTTGTGTGCCCCTGACATTCATTTTCCCCACCTGTACATCTAATTGTTACTATAACATGATAGTTAATCATAAATAAAAAACAAAAGAAAGAATAGCTGCTAAATGTTAAAGTCTTTTCACAAATGGGTCAGAGGAGAAGAGAATTCCCCTGTCAAGTCCTGGGAGTGTAATTCTTAAGGCACAATGGTCCAAGGACCAGTTTTTATTAAACATATCTATTTATTTTTAAATATTTTATTCTTATTTATTTGAGAGAGAGAAAGAGATTAAGAGGCAGGAAGAGAGAGAGAGGGAGGAGAAAAGAGAGAGAAAGAGAGAGAGAGAGAGAGAGAGAGAGAGGGAGAGAGGGAGAGAGGGAGAGAGGGGGAGAAAAGGGGGATGCCAGGGCTTTTAGCTATTGTCAACAAACTCTAGGCACATGTACCATCTTGTGCATTTGGCTTATATGGGTCCTGGGGAATTGAACTTGGGTCCTTTGGCTTTGCAGACAAATGCTTTAACCACTAAGCAATCTTTGCAGCCTTCATTTTTTTTTTTTTTTTGAGGAAGGGTCTCACTCTAGTCCAGGCTGATGTGGAATTCACTATGTAGTCATAGGCTGGCCTCAAACACACAGCGATCCTCCTACTTTGGCCTCCCAAATGCTGGGATTAAAGGCATGTGCCACCACTCCCAGCAAGGGACCAGATTTGAAAAAGTTCATGGGCACTGCTCTGAGTGACAGATGGGTACTTCCCTCTGCTTGTGGCACACCTGAGAGCAACAAGACAGATAAACAAGGGGCCTGATCTTCCCTTTCATGGCCTACATCACCTCTACTTCTTATATAAGCTTCTCCCTGTCTTCTGCATGGTTGAGACCTTCCAACGCTGCCCAAGCTCCTGCCAAAAGGAGGATGTCAGCTATTAGTTACCCAGAGGTGGAGGATGGAGGATGAGGCAAAGGTCGGAGGCTGAGACAGAAGATAGAGGGTACAGGCAAGGACGGAGGCTGGCATGGGATGAAGATGGGAGCATGGAATAGTTTCTGCATTAGGGATGGAGGCTGAGGCAGGGGATTTATGCTGGGTAACGGAGGGAAGCTAGGGAAGGGATGGGGCTTGGGCAATGGATAGAGACTGGGGAGAGGCATTTGTTATGTGAGTTTTGGGTTGGAAGGACTTAGGGGAGAATAAGTACATCTGTTTTATTTATAGCTGTGCCATCTGTTCACGTGTGCATCTTGGAGTGGAGAAGAAGGAAACTTGGAAATGACAAATACAGGCACGGGGGGGGGGGGTCATCACAGAGGCCTGGCCGTGACTTTGGTACACTCCCTTCTTAAACATTTTGCTAATTTATATGTCAATTTGTGTTTGCCGAAGTGTGCTCAGAAGAAACTCTTTCTGGGTGACTATGAGGGTGTTTCTGGTTGGGATCAGCATTTGAGTTGGCGGCTCAGTGAAGATTGTCCTGCCCCATATAGAGGGTATCCTTCAGCGCAGGAAGGGCCTTGCAGAGAAGGGACACATTGGCCTGTCTTTCCTGCCTCCCTGCTTCAGCTGGGGCACCTCATCTCATTTTCTTCTACTCTGTCCTAGGGCTTGCATTACTGGTTCCCTGGTTGGACTTGGTTGGAATTGCACTGCTGCTTTTCCTGGGGCCCTAGCCCACAGCACCAGAACGTGGGGCTTCCAGCGTCCATAATGGCATATGCCAGTACACATCACGATCATATGACATTTCTGAAAACGGAGGTCAAACAACTCCTGTCCAGCAAACTCACGACTGTGATCAGTGGGCCCACATATGCGAGCCTCAGACTAGTGTTTTAGAACTGAGAAGTGGAGAGACAGCCAGGGTGGCTGGCAGTGACCTCTGCTCCTTGGGTTGTAACATCTATATACTGCCTCTTTGTTATGTGTGTTTTATGAAAAATACAAAATAACTGGTGAATGCTTTTTAAAAATGGGCTGGGCCTCTTACTTTTTTTTTTTTTTACTATTGTGATACAATTAATATCATTTTTTAACATCTTTTTAAATTGTTAGTTATTTGAGAGCGACAGAGAGAGAAAGAGGCAGATCGAGAGAGAGAATGGGCATGCCAGGGCCACCAGCCACTGCAAAAGAACTCCAGACGCATGCGCCCCCTTGTGCATCTGGCTAATGTGGGTTCCTAGGGAATCGAGCCTCGAGCCAGGGTCCTTAGGCTTCACAGGCAAGCACTTAACCACTAAGCCATCTCTCCAGCCCAATTGATATCATTTTAATGAACAACTGTTTCAACAGATTTTGTCTGTACCTAATTGTTACCACCTTCACCATCCTCATCAACAAACTTCAGCATGACCAACCCCCTACCATTAGCATCACCAAGAGTACGCCTTACTGGTCACACCATCATTATCATTAAGACCATTATCACAGCCCCTCCCAACAACCGTTAGAACTACCATCACTAAACCTACGATTAGCATCATCACCACCACTAATCCTACCATTAATGCCACTGCCACCAACAACACTACCACCAAGCCATCCATACATACCGTTAACACTACCATCATCACCACAATTATCATTCCATCTAAGGATCCAATCGTCAATCTGTTACCATCATCACTATCACCACCAGCAACACCATCCCCATTTTTACCACCACCCCTTCACCGCTATTAACACTCTCTCCACTATCACCCTCGCCTTCACCGTTGCCACCCCTATGTCTACTGTTACAATACCCATACCACGGTGTGGTGGTTTGATTCAGGTGTCCCCCATAAACTTAGGTGTTCTGAATGCTAGGTTCCCAGCTGATGGATATTTGGGAATTCATGCCTCCTGGAGGGAGTGTATTGTTGGGGGTGGGCTTATGGGTTTTATAGCCAGTTTCCCCATGCCAGTGTTTGGCACACCCTTCTGTTGCTGTGGTCCATCTTATGTTTGCCAGGGGGTGATGTCCACCCTCTGCTCATGCCATCGTTTTCCCCTGCCATCATGAAGCTTCCCCTCAAGCCTGTGAGCCAAAATAAATCTCTTTTTCCCAGAGGCTACTCTTGGTTGGGTGATTTCTACAGCAATGCGAACCGGACTGCAACAGTAAAGTGGTACCGAGGAGTGGGATTGCTGCTAGACACCTGACTGTGTGGCTTCGGCCTTTTGAAGCTGATTTTCAAGAGGAATGTGGAAGGAGTTGAAACCTTGGCCTAAGGGATGCCTTGCAGTGCTGTAAGTACAGCTTAATGGACTATTCTGGTCAGAGCTGAAAGACCTGAAGCCAGTAAGAACTATGGACTGTGAGGTTTGGCTCATGAGGGTGAGAAAGAGCTTTGCTTGGACTGGGTTAGCAGTTTGTGTGAGAGGCTTGCTCTTATGCCCATGTCCTGAGAAGGTGTGCAGGGTTGCTTTGCGTAGAAATGAACTGGTGTGTGCAGAGGGATATGGCACAGAAAGGAAAATCTTTGGGTGAACTGCTGCCCGTTCAGCTGCAACTGAGAGATTACAACCTTTGAGACTGGGCTAGCTGACCTGTGCTGGGGCAACAAGAAGAATGTCAACTTTTTGAAGGGGTCTGAGTGCTCAAGGAGTGTCCTATTCTTCAAAGTCTGCTTTAATCCCCCCTGGATTAACAAATTGGCACCCTACCTGGTATCATGGAGTATAAGAAATGCTGGAAAGAGGGTCATTGAGTTTGCAACACGGTCTTGTGTTTTGGAAATGGCCATGGGCAGTGTGAAGCAGGTTTGCTGGTTGCCTGCATAGAGACCCCATGGGGCCATGAGGATGAACCGTGGCTTGCAGTGGAGACCCAGTGGAGATGCCAGGACCATGAGATGGTGGCCAAGGAGCTGCTGGCCCCGATGAAGCTCCCAGGACTGTGAGTAGCCTAGCTGGAGGGGCGGAATTGGAATGCCAGAGACTTGTTGCTGGTTAGAATTATCGGACTTGAAGACTTGTCACTGGCTAGAGTTTCTGGAGTTGAAGCTACAGAGTTTGATGTTTGCCCTGGTTGTTTTAAATCTTGTATTGGTTGAATGTTTCTTTGCTATGCCCAATGCCATCTATTGCAGTGTGAATATTTATTCTGTGCCATTCTGGGTTTTTTGAGGTTATATTTTGGTATTATGGCTCAGTTAAAAGATCTTGAACTATGGGGATATATGAACATCATTGGGATTGATAAAAACTATGGGGACTTTAAAGTCATACTGAATGCATTGTATTTTACATCATGTATGGATATCAGTTTATGGGGGCCAGGGGCGGAATGTGGTGGTTTGATTCAGGTGTCCCCCATAAACTTAGGTGTTCTGAATGTTAGGTTCCCAGCTGATGGATATTTGGGAATTAAGGCCTCCTGGAGGGAGTGTATTGTTGGGGGCGGGCTTATGGGCTTTATAGCCAGTTTCCCCATGCCAGTGTTTGGCACACCCTTCCGTTGCTGTGGTCCATCTTATGTTGGCCAGGGGTTGATGTCCACCCTCTGCTCATGCCATCGTTTTCCCCTGCCATCGTGGAGCTTCCCCTCAAGCCTGTGAGCCAAAATAAACCTCTTTTTCCCAGAAGCTGCTCTTGGTTGGGTGACTTCTACCAGCAATGTGAACCAGACTGCAACACACGGTTATCAGTGGACTCTTGTAGCCATGGGCGCTCCTCCCATCTTATCATCTGCATCTCCCACAGTGCCTTGGCAGAAGCCTTGCGCCATATAAGGACAGGGCTTCACAGCAGAGGTTTTCCCATTACACTGTGAAGCCCTTAGACCCTGAGGAATCCTTTGGGGTGGGGTAGAAATGGAGAGAGAAAACAGGCCACTAAACAGATGGGGCTCTGTGCCCACCCTTTACTGCCATTAATCAGAGAGCTCTCTCCTGTTTTTTTTTTTAATTAGGGGCTCTTATAAAATTCTATCTGAAGATAGTTCCACACCTTGAGAACTCTTGAAAGCTTGCATGCCCAGTGCTTCATCAGGCTCTAGCACCCTGATGAGTTTTTATACAGAGGGCATAAAAGCCAAGGGAGAAATCACATGGAGATGTGGGGCACTGGAGAGCAGGATCGCCCTGAGTGACGGTGCAGAGAGGCCAGGGCATCAGAGAAGGAGCTGGAAGACAGTGAAGCAGAGGGACAATAAAGTGCTAATGTCAAAATGTCTGTGTCTGAAGATATATTCAGGATGAACTCACATGCAGATGGCTTAGTCTGAGTTCTGGAGGGACAGCTGTGGAGGTTGTGACATTCCCTTGCTGGACTCAATGATGACAGACAGTCCCTTCCAGTCCCACCTGCTGGTCTTGAGGCCGGGGCAAGGCATCCCCTCATTTGTGGCCCATCATAGCTTTGGAGGTCAGTGGTGTGAGTTGTGAGTGCATTGTCAGGGTTCTCCAGAGACATAGCCCATAGCATGGTCTTCAAGTGAAGGTGAGGAAAAAATGTCAGAGTAACTATGTCTAAAGAGGACTTGTTTAGTAAGGGACCATTTTCTTCTCACTGGTCCTGTGGAATGGATGCTCAGGGGCCCACTTGCAGGCCAGGAAGCAGTTTGTGTTGCGTTTTAACTATTATCAATTGTTAACCACTCCTGCCTCAATCGCATGAATGAATGAGAGGCTAGATTCAGATGGGGATTTCAAGGAATGTGTGTGTGTGTGTGTGTGTGTGTGTGTGTGCGTGTGTGTGTGTGTCTGTGTGTGTGATGTGTTTATAATATTCTTGCTCCAAACTCAGAGAGTAGTCCAATGAATGCAGCCGTGAGTGAAGATTCTGCAGGCCTCTGGCTCTGGTGGGTCTGCCACCTCAGGTTTTTCCCTCAGATGTGACACCTTGCTTGTCTTTTCCAGATCCTCCTCTGAGTCTGTTTTTATTCATGTCTTCTAAGCCAAGCTGGTGAGGACACACACTGCGCAGATGCCTTTAAAGAGGAGAACTTGGCCAGAGCAGATTCTCACTTCAAAAGCACAGTGGAAAATCCAACCCTTGTGGTGAATCGGGCTCCAGAAGGTAAAGTCGACTTTGCTGGTGGGTTAGAACTCCCACTTCTAGTAGACAAAGAACTGAGCCTAAAGGTGCCTTCAGAAGTAGGAGAGACTGCCTCAAAGGAGGTCTGATTCCACTTACTGCTTGGCGGTCTTTGTTAGTGAAACATGTCAAGTCTGTTATTCTAGTTACCTTTGCTTTGCTGGAACAAAACACCCAACTGAAAGCGGATGGGAGGAAAGGGTTTATTTCAGCTTACAGTCTTGAGGGGAAATTTCACTGTGGCAGGCACAGGACGATAGAGCAGCTGGCAGGAAGCAGCGAGAGTGAGCTGCGCTCTGGCAAGGGGAAGCTGGGTTATAACATTCCTGAGCCTGCTCCAGCCACACACCCCCTCCAGCAAGACTTCACAGCCCAAATTGCTGCCAGCTGGGGACCACGCATTCAAAACACATGAAGCCATGGGGACATTCCACATTCAAGCTACCATGTCTGTCAATCCTTGGTATATTGATAGAAAAAAAAAAGCCATGCGGTCCAGTGTTCCAGTGCTGGGGGCAGCGGTTGTGTTCTGGCTAGTTTCTCCTGCTGTGCGCTTGGCCTTTGCTAAAGCAGCACCCCGTACTCAGGACCATGATGTAAAGGGTGCGGACTGCACTTTGGAAGAACCGTCAGTGGGAGACAGCACCTAGCGGAGTCCATCCAGGGTTGGCAACTTGCCTTCTCACAGGTGCATTGTGCTTTACACAATTACATGGGCCTCACGCAATTAAAGTCAGAGCCAAGAGCCTGTGCAGTGGCAGTCTCAGCTGTCTTACACTGTAGCTGGACTCTAGTTGAGTCCTCAGAATGACCACTTTAACAAGGAATTTGACAAATGCCACTGGGGAGGACCCTAATTGCATAAGGCAACAAGAGTTGGGGGTGGGGAGGGAAGAAGGCTGGAGGTCTTCATCTCCACCAGTTCCCAAGTCATGCTCAAAGCCACCGGTGTATTCAAGGAGTCTGGGCCCGAGGTTGTGGCTCAATAGCAGAGCATGTTTAGTATGCATTAGGCCCTGCTTTTGATCCTTAGCCCAAAAAGAAAAAAGAAAATTCAGTTGGCCGCGTGCTTTTGTAATGCCTGAAGCTCCATCCCCAGCACTGCATAAACAAGGTGTGGTAGCACAAACCTGTAACCCAAACCCTTGGGAGGTAGAGGAAGGAGGATATGGAAGTCCAGGCCATCCTTGGCTACATAGTGAGTCTGAAGCTAGCAAAAACAAAAGAATTCCTGATTATCCTGCTAATGTGTAGTTTTATGGAGGGGGAATCTTTGCTCTGTAGGAGCTGAATACAAAGATGAAGTGTGCAGGGAGACAGTCCAGGAGGGTCTGAGGTTTACTTGTTCCTAGAAAAAAAATGTTACATGAGTACTCACCATGAGCTGATTTCTGGGGCCCCCTGTGCAAACCAGCAGTGACCCAGAGAGTGCCTTCCCTCTAGCTCCCTGAGGGCTCTGCCCTCTCAGATGGCAGGGAGCAGCCATGTGGACATCTTATTCTCCAGATACTGACACCTGGATTCGGAGAACTAGGTGCTGGTGCTGAGAGGTGGAGGTCCTATGGGGGGTGGTGTCCCAGGATTCCCAGGCTGTTTGGGGCTTCTGAGGGAGAAGGACCCAGAGGAATTGTCAGCTCAAAGGTTCAGCCAGCCTGAAGATGGACCCCACAGGCACTGCAAGGTCCCCTAGTAGCAGGTGTTGGTGATTCAGGGATGTTTCTAAGCATCAGATGGTTGTTCTCAAGCCCCCCAAACATCATGGTTCTGTGTGTGTGTGTGTGTGTGTGTGTGTATGTGTGTGTGTGTGTGTGTAATGCCCACGCACATGCATGTGTAAATCCATGCAGCATTTACTTGGGTGCTGGGGATCTGAACTCTGCTTGTCACATTTGGCCTCTGAGTCATCTCTGCAGTGCCTGTCCTCCCCAGTTGCAGTGAAAATCTAGGGCTCTGCACGAGCTGCATGATGTTCAAATCAATCATATCTGTTAACAAAGTCTAAGTGTCCTGCCCTGTGGCTTTTTGGCAGAATGCTTGTCATAAGTAGGAGAACTATAGAGAGTCACAGCATTTCTGTGTCGAGATGGGCTTGGGCAATTGCCTCCTTCAGTTCTATGTGTCACAGAGATGTCAGGACTGGCAGAGAAAGATAATGGCTGAGGCCACACAGCTAGTTACTGGTACAGACTGGCCAACGGGCTATAGGGACAGCACAGGCTGGAGTCATAGTTGTGCTAGTTACTAATCATATCACCCTGGGGAAACCATCTGACCTCTCTAGGACTTGGATCTCTCAAGTGCAAAATTGGGACCAGTAATGCTCTCTGTTCTGGTGCTTTTGTGAGGAGTCCGTGAAAGGCAGCGTGCTTAGTGTGGTACACTGTCTAGAATAGTGACCGCTCTTATTCTGCTATGGGTAGTTTCACTGAAACTGTGAGAGTCATTCCTACTTGTGGGCTTCTGATTGAATTGAACAAATATTTACTGAACCCATTCTATGTACCCAGTGATTAGGTCAAACACATACTGGACTGTGAATACCCGTAGCCGCCACATGGAGATCATGTTGAAGAGATGGCAGTGACGTTTCTTTGAACATTGTGAGGTGTAGAGTAGACTTGACCTTGGAACAGGAGGTACCAGGGAAGGAGGTTGGGAAGGAGTGATCCCTGTGGCCAGGAACAAGGAGAGATTAGTCACTCCTGCACAGGAGAAGGAAGTATAGATCTGAGGTGGCTTGGTCCACAGAGAGAGCATTAAGAGGTTCAGCTGTGTTTGCCATGGCTGAACACGTACACAAAAGTCATTTCTAATCTTGAGGCCTTGGTGTCCTCATCATAAAATCAGGGGATTCAAGCAGATGAACCTAGCCTTCGATGTCCACAGAATAGATGATTCTGTTGCCACCATCAGCAATGTTGCTTATTTAGCCCTTAGCATGTGCCAGGTCTCAAGAGGAACACATTCCAAACACTGTAATTCCCTCCTTGGATGTAGGACCTTTGTTATACTCACTGCCAGATGAGGTGGTTGGAGCTCAAGGACTCAGGATAGTCAGGGGTCTGATGAGTGAGTGGAGCCTGTCAACCTTAGCAGGGAGAACATCACTGGGAAAAGGATGGGGGATGGAAGTAAAGACAGGGATGTGGTATGTCAAGATCTGTTGCTGGACACCAAACAACATGGGGCTGGTCTGGAAGATTTCATCCCAGAAGTCCCAGGTGGGAAGCCAGGAGGTAGCATTGTGTGCTCAGGGGTAAGAATCCCCTTGGGAGCCCTGTGCACTCTCTTTAAGCTACAGTGGGCTTCCTAGTCTATATCTTGGGTCACTAACCGTGGATTCACAGAGTGTTGAAAGGACTAAGTAGGGAACTGCATGGAAATGACCTAAGGCCTTGCAGAATAAATGTTTCATATGTTCCTGCCATTATTTTTGAGGCTTTAGGAAGGAAGATGGCAGTAGCTCTTGTGCTCTGGAAAGAAAATGAAATGGCAATGTGTGTGAAAGCAATTTAGAAACGTAAATGTGCAATGTAGTATTATTGTTGGCTGTGCCTTCAGCTCACTTTCACTGGGGAGGTAGAAAGAACATTAAAGACATGGGGAATTTTATGTGTTGAGTTAGGAGAACAAGATAGAGAATCACATGCTGGGTTTCAAAAGGAAAAAAAAAAGGTCTTAAATAAAACTCTGTGTTGTCCCAACAGATTTGTGGAAAGAACATCAAATCTCCCATTATTGGCCTCTAGTTTAATGAAAGAAGGGGAAACTTGATTTAAAGGGTCTGCCGACCATATCAGCAATGTGTGGGTAACAGCAGTGAGTGCTGGAAGGAATCGTCTTGGGCAAACTAAGCTTTCAAAATGCAGGGAGGCTTCCTGTGTCCCTCGTCAATTACTGAGAAATGCTAATCTCTGGCAATCCATTAAACATTTAGGAAGTGATCATATGAGCACTGGGGGCTGGTTGCCCACGGTGGGAATGTAGCTCCACATGTGTTCTGCATCTGAGTTTGTGCTAAAGAGTGGCCCTTGGATAACATATGCTCAATAGGAAGGGCCTCCCTGCCCCCGCTCTTGTTCCTGCAGTTTCATTATATAGGATGTTGGATGAAATCATTGGCCATGGGACTAAGTTCTATCCTTAGTGCCCTCAGCTCCATGAAGACATGGTGTGAGGCTGAATGAATGTTCCAGCTCTCTAATCATGTACTTGGCCTTTCTTTCTCTTGGAACTATTCAAAGGCTATTTCCTTAGCCTGAACAGATTAAGTTATATAAGGGGCTTTTATGAGTAACAAAAGTCATTCTTTTCACTTGGGAAATTTCAAGGGTGTTTGATGCTCTGGGTCAGAACCTGTGGGCAAAGACCCTGTATTTCTGTTACATGTCAGCAGGGGTCTGTATACCCTGGTTCAGATCCTGGCTCCTCCTGCTGGGCAGGGTTCTGTCCTCTCAGAACTTGGTGCCCTTCAGTAGTCAGATGAAGGTAGCAATAGACTGTCTTTGAGAAAGACCTTGCCCAAATTCTGTGGCTAATGCTGGTAATGGCTTGAGGTAGTGCCTGGCTCTGCCAGGGATGAAGAAATGGCAGGATTCAGGGTGGCAGTGGTGCTGAGGGTGAAGGTGGGGACAGCTAAACACCACACTGCCAACACATGCTTCAAGCAGTGCCCAAAGCTCTAAAAAGGGGAGGTTGGGACAAACCACATAGTCAGCCTTTGGAATGCCTTGTCTTGGATTAAAAAGGTCTTGATTGAAGAATCAAGGGTCTTGGTGAGAAAGCAGTGAAGATGGTAGCTGCTTACATCAGAACTGGGCCCTGGAGAAACAAGACATGTTGGGGGCCATATCCCTAACCTTTGAGATCTGAGAGGCAGGGCTGGTCCTTCTCCAAACACCTCCTGTCCAGGACTGTGAGTGACACAGCCTAGTCTGAGTAGCCTATAGATAAGATACCAAACATCTGGAAAGCTTGTGTGATATGAGAGAGAGGGAGAGAGACAGAGAGACAGATTGAAAGAGAGAGAGACCCACAGCCTCCTCTAGCTGGGCTTCGGGCTGGCAGTGGGTATCTGAGTCATTTTGCACACCAGCTTCAGGATGATCCGTGGTAACTCAGAGGCCATGGGGGTTATGGTGCTCCATGAAGAAGCCGTTCACAATAAAGAAACATTCAAATCAGGTGACATAGAGCAGAAGTGAGAATGACAGCAAGATTATCCTCAGCAAAACAGAGCGGGTTTGTCTGTGGGCTGTGGGAGGATTGAGCTCTGAAGACTGTTAACCTGCAGGGTTTACCCATCTGGAGCTATCTAGAAGGCAAGAGGGAGGAGGCGAGCAAGGAATTGAAACCATTTGGTCTCAGGGCTGAGATTGTGCTTTGTGAATTTGGCAGGGACATTTTCAGTCATTGCCCTGATTAACCCTTGCTGGGGAGATAAAGGGCAAAGCCATGTGTGCTGTCCTTTGCTGTGCAAAGAGGAGACTGACTGGGAGCAGGCCTGGGCCCCCCCTCCATAACATTCTATGTGGGATACCCAAACATTTCCTTGTTCTTATAACAGATATGCAGGCATGTTTGCAGAAGTAGGGGCATGCTCTCTATCCTTTTACCTCTTGTAAGGGCATACTTTCTTATCTAGTGTTTCCCCAAGACAGTACCCCAATTCCATCCTTGCTACTACTGGCGTTCCTCAACAGTGTACAGGAACCCCGCTGGGAATGCCTTTGCTTTCTGGCTCCTTGTGAAGGGTTGGGCCAGTTGGTAGTGGCTTAAAAAGGAAAAGGGGAAATTATAAAGTCCCAGAGCAAGGCTCCTGGGAGAGGAGTTCGCTCATGGCTTTGTCAGTCAGCGCTGGTGGAGGAGGGGGCTCCGTAGGATGTCTGAAGGAGATTGGTCTTCAATGACGTCAGCAAACCTCCCACCCACTGAGGACCCTTGGCAGTGAAGGGCTTGGAAAAACCTTTTATGAGTATTGGTAGTTGCCTTCTTGGGTTTTCTTTTTTTGTTTCCTGGAACAAAGCCTAGAGAGTATGTTTTGTAGCATGCATTGATCAGATCTGGGTAAAAAACTCAGAACCATTCCCTCAAGTTGACTGGTTTATCGTTCTAAAAAAAATGACATATGCATAGCAAAAGTTGAGGCAAAGTAAATAAAAGAACAATGTGATTTCAGGAAGCAATTTAACAACGACTGAAAGACTCCGTGTCCACAGAGGAGGAAGCGGGGCAGAGGCTGGCCAGGGGGTGACGCCGTCTTTGGTGGCCGCTCTGGGAGGTAGCAGGGTGGCTTTGGCTTCAGGTTGATCACAAGGGCACTGTGGCCATAGGGAGACCATTTGTGTGAATTTTGGACAATATTTTCTTTTCATTGAACTGAGGAGTTAGGCATGCCTTTTTATTGACAATTCTTTTTTTTTTTTTGTTTGTTCTTTTTTCAAGGTAGGGTCTCATTCTAGCCCAGGCTGACCTGGAACTCACTATGTAGTCTCAGGGTGGCTTCGAACTCATGGTGGTCCTCCTACCTCTGCCTCTCGAGTGCTGGGATTAAAGGCGTGTGCCACCACACCCGGCTGACAATTTTTAAATATTGTACTTGAGTAGAAACTGTATTAGAGATTAGGGTTCTGATTTTGGAGGTGGTGGAAGTGGTAGGAAGAAGGGAGAATGAGTTGGTGTAGATTGTCCCTAGCTGGAAATATCCTCTGGGAGGTCCCTTTCCTTGATCTAGCCCCTGTTCCACAAGCAAGCTTTGTTAGGCTCAGATGCATGACTGTTGCCCTTGCTGGTCACTCAGTTAGATTCATTATGCTAGATTATTTAAATCTCATAATTGGGCCTGGTAATCCGAGCCACCTGGGAGGCTGAGGCAAGAGGATTGAAAGTTCTAAGCCTGTGTGGGCTACAGAGTGCAAGATCACCCTGGGTAACTTAGACTCTGTCTCAACATATCAAATTAAAAGAGGGCTAGCATGTGGCTAGTGGAGGGGTGCTTGCCAATGCATGAGGCTCTAGGTTCAATCCCCAGTACTTCCAAAAAACCCCAAAGCAACCACCATAAAAAAACATCAACCAAAATAGCCAAAAAACCCAGTGTGCAGAGCTCACTAGCTTGCAGTTACAGGTGGAGAAAGTAAGGTTCAGAAAGACTGCACAGCCTCTCTGAGGTTGCTCAGCCAGTGAGGTTAGGTCCTGGCGCTGGCAGACCTCCACAGAGCTCCCCACTCCAGTAATGTTTATAAGGCAGGGTCCCGAGATCCGAGCCATCTGTGGCCAGACAGTCAAACTTATGTCCAGAGCTGGGGTCCATACTTACACAATTGCCCCGAGAAGTTGGTCATGCCTGGCTCTCCCACATGAGAATGTTAAGCAGAAGAGACAGTTCCAAGATGAGAAGGTGACATTTTCTCTTTCTGTCTTACATAGGAGATATTTGTTTCAGAATGAAACCTTGTGATTAATAAAACTAAGTTTTGTTGGATGCTCTAGAAATGAAGGAGGGTTTGGGCCTGAGAACCCATATCCCTTCCCTGGGACACTGATCGCTGTGACCGCTGTGTCCTTTCACTTGTGTGCCTGGGTCTACACACTGAACCACCATATTCTTATTTTCTTCTTGTCCCTGTGGAGGTGAGCCCTTCAAGCCATAGCACAGAAGTAGAGGATGTGGTTCCACTGTTGAAAAAAGAGAAGAGCAACTTGAAAATGGCGTTAGTAGCCTGTGGTAAATCTATGTACTAGAAAACAATGGGCTTATAAACCATGACCCTAGTGACCTTGAACATGCTCCAAATTGCACATTACTTTCTTTATTGCTATTAATGGCTGATGTTTAAAAGTCCTCATGAATGACAAAGATGTCTTTTTTTTTTTAAATTATTATTTATTTATTTGAGAGCGACAGACACAGAGAGAAAGACAGATAGAGGGAGAGAGAGAGAATGGGCGCGCCAGGGCTTCCAGCCTCTGCAAACGAACTCCAGACGCGTGCGCCCCCTTGTGCATCTGGCTAACGTGGGACCTGGGGAACCGAGCCTCGAACCGGGGTCCTCAGGCTTCACAGGCAAGCGCTTAACCGCTAAGCCATCTCTCCAGCCCAAAGATGTCTTTTTAAGAAAAGAGGGAAGTCTTTCCAGTAGGGGTCAGTTCAGGGCCCAGGGGTGAAGGGATGACTTGACATCTGTGTTTTCCCATTGCAGTGCTTAGAAGCATCAAGGAAGACCCACACAAACCCCATGCACGAGCCCACTTCCGGAGCGCTCCAGATAGTGCAGAAGGGGAGGAGGGCTCATAGTACAGCTGGCTCCGTATTTGATGGTTCTCTGTCCAGGGACTGAGCTGGGGAAAAATTGCATCTGTGCTGGACATGCACAGGCTTTTATATTATATTTCTTAAACAACAATGCAGCAAGTAGTTACATAGGATTCACATTGTGTTGTGGTATTTTAAGTAATCTGCAGATGATTTAAAGGATAGGAGGAAGTGTTTGTAGGTTATATATAAATACTATTCCATTTCATACAGGGCTTGAGCATCTAAAAGTCCTGCCATCTTGTTGATACAAGGGAATTTTGCCCCATATCTCTAATGAGCCCCTTTTTAGTGGTTGTAGTGTTGTGGGTCAGGGTGTTGGGGACTCCCTCCTTTAGGGATGGCTTGGAGTAGTGGTTAGAAATGCCAGCAGAGATGATTTTTTTTTTTTAACTGATAAGCCTACCTTTCAAGAATTGTAAGGGGAAGCCTTTTTCTAGGGTTGGGGCATTCCGTCTTGCAGAACAAACAGCAGGCTGTGAGGCTGTGGTTGAATCAAACTTTCCAAAGCATGTATGAACTTCTTAAAAAGAACGTGATTTCTAGTTGATGAAATTTTGTGTTTGTGATCCTTTCCCTAAAAAATGTTGACTTTCTGTTTTCATTGTGATGTCCCTGGATGGAATTAAACCAAATTGCAATAGCTTTTCCCTGGAACATACATTTTGCATTTTCTGTGCATGGGTTGCATGTAGTGAGCTTGAATTCTCTACAAGTACTTTTTCCAGAGGTGAGCCCAGTCTGGCAGACGGTGCCCTTGGTAATCTGCAGAGGGGATTTGGGCTTGGGTCGTTCAGGAGTTGGCATTGTGTAGGAGTGAAAGGCATGGCCCAAATCCCAGGTCTACTCCTCACTGGTAGTTTCTGTACCTCAGTTATGTACATTGGGGGTGCTGATGATAAAATATGCCTTGTAGGCTTCTTGTGGGATTAGTCACATCAATTCATTTCCAGTGTGCCAAACATTGCCTGACACATGGCTCACACTCAGCTGTGCTCGTTACTCGCAGTGCCATTGACAGGGCTGTGACAGTTCCAAGCAGCTGTGAGTCGGGGTTCCAGTGTTGCACACTTGCTTTTTTGAAAGCTGCCCGGTATTTCCCCCTGGTCATCTTCAGAGACACTCTTTTGGTCAATTCTATGCATGAGCAATTCTTTCTTTTGTGATAGGAGGAAAGAATTGGAGCTGGTTCAAAACCTAGGGGAGGAGGCAGAGGAGATAACAGTTTCCATGTGGCCCGAGTCGGCTCTCCCGAGCGGCCTGGTCTCCATCCTCCCAGTAGCAGCGGCTCCATTTCAGCAAGAAAAGCCCTGGTTCCTCCTGGAAGTGCGACGAGAGCGGACCCTGCCCTCGCTTGGCTTTCTTGGGTGGGGAGTTTCGGGAGGGTCTCTCACCTTCCAGAGGCTTTTATGAGGGGAGGAGTGGTCAATCTTTTAACATGCAGGGAACGGGAGAAGGTTCGTTGTGTGAAGTGTTTGCTGTGGAAGCACCAGGAGCAGGGGCAGAGGCGGCCCCCGTGTATCTGTAGGCAGGGGTTCCTGGGGCTCTCTAGCTAGGCTGTCTAGCCCTATCAGTAAGAGGTTCTGGAAGAAACCTTGCCTCAAAAAAATGTGGAAAACACCTAATGTTGACCTCTAGCCTCCAAATGCACGTGCACACGTGTGCACGTGCCCCCCTCCACATGTATGCTCATTCGCATACAAACATGCAGACACACATCCACGTACTCCACACACACATACACATGGAAAGAAATGCAGAGAACAGGCTATGCTGTGATGTGGTGAATTTTTGCCAAGTGAATGTGTGGCTGTGCTCCTCTAGATAAAGATGTTGCTCATGCCCCTTCCCGACTCTTCCCGAGCAGCCCCCTCTGAAGGTAGCATAGTTCTGACTTCTCTCATGGTAATATGGGATGTTTTCAAACTATATTTGGGGGCTGGGGAGACGGCTCAGCTGTTATAGCATTTGCTTGCAAAGCCTGCCCATCAAGGTTCAGTTCCCTAGTCACCCACATAAAGCTGAATAGGCATTTGTTGGCAGGCACACATGCAGGCACGCTCATACACACACAAATAAATGAAACACTAATTTTAAAACTACATACAGCCAGGTGTAGTGGAGCACACCTTTAATACCAGTACTCAGGATACAGAGGTAAGAGGATCACTGTGAGTTCGAGGCCAGCCTGAGTCTCCGTAGTGAATTCCAGGTCAGCCTGCACTAGTGTGAGAGCCTACCTTGAAAAGCAAACAAACAAAAGCCTGCATACAAATGGAAGCACATAGCTTGCGCCCTTTGTGCTCGGTGCCTTTCACTTAGTCCGTCAGATGTCACTGCAGTGTTGACAGCAGTGTTGTTTCTTTCCTGCAGCTGCCGGGCTTGCTCCACGCTGTTCCAGAAATTCATCCTGTCTTGACAGACTCACCTTTGGGTTGTTCTCATTTTTTGACTGTCATGACCAATGCTGTTATGAACATGTCTTTACACATCTGGGTGACCCGGTGAATCACAAGTGGGGCAACTAAGACTTCAAAAACCTCAGTAAAAGTGGTCGACCCAACTTATATTCCAACTGGTAGTCTATGAGGGTGCCTAGGTGACTATCTTTACTGATGTGATAATGTTATTTCCCGGGCAGTGTGTGCTGGAATCTCATCATGGCTTCAGTTTATACTCTCTGGTGATTAATAATGTACCTTTCAGACATTGGTTGGCTATTTGGGTCTCTCTTCCTGTCTGTCTCTTTGGTGTATGTGTTGTGTTGTGTATGCACATGTGTATCTGTGCAGATGCGTTTACCCCATGCATGGCTTGCAGAGGCCAGAGGAGAACATTGGTGTCTTTGTCGTTGCTAATCTGTGGAGTGCTTGAGGCTGGGTAGGGGTAAGGAGGGAGGGTTGGGGGGCTGTCCCTCAACTTGCAGCTGCTGTCCATTAGTGGGCCCTAGTAATTCTTCAGTTTCCATCCCCCATAGTATGAGGTTGCAGGCATATGTAGCTACACCCAGCTTTTTATGTGGATTCTGGGGAGTTGGACTTGGCAGACATTGGCTGAGAGGCCCTCATGTTGAACCAGCAAGAGCTCTTAACTGCGAACCAACTCTCCAGCCCTGGTTGCCCCTTTTTGTGAGGGGTCTTTAAATTGGATTATCAGTCCACCTACTTTGTAAAAAATGTTCTTTATGTATGTTGGATATGAGTTCTTTGTTGAATATTTACAGTCACCTCCTCCCAGCATGTGGTTGGCTTTTCAGTTTCTGAATATCGTTTTTCTCTGAACAGATACTCTTTCTTTATCTCATCTTTTAGTTAGCATATGTGATTCTGGCATTTTCAAATACAGTTTGTTTGAGTTTTTTCTTCCCTGCCCACCTCTCCCCTTCGTCTTCTCTTCCCACCTGCCCTTCCTCATTTCGTTTTACATGCCCCATGAGTCTCTTTACCTTTCCCCTGCTCCTTGTCATCTCCTTATACCTGCTCTTATTACCATTTTAGCTTTTTGGGTTTCACCCATGTTTGCTGCCCTTTATTGCATACAAATAGTTTCTACAAGCTAAGCTCCACACATGAGGGGAATATACGCTTTTTTTTTTTTTTTCTGAGTTTGGGTCACATTGCTAATGCAATTCTTTCCAGATCCATCCATTTTCCTACAAGTCTCATAATTTCATTTTTCAGTGTTGCTAAGTAAAATTCCATTGTAGATATGAACCACATTTTCACTATCCCTTCATCTGTTGAAGAGTACCTAGGCTGGTTCCAAGCCTTAGATATTTTAAGCAGAGCAGCAGTAAACATGGATGTGCAAGTATCTTTGTACTGGAGTGTGGAGTCCATTGGGCGTATGCCTTAGATGGTATAGCTGGGTCGTATGGCAATTTTGCTTATAACTTTTTGAGAAAACCTCCATATTGATTGCCATAATGACCATACTAGTTTATACTCCCAACATCAGTGAATAAGGCTGAACTGATAGTCTTCATTTTAATAAAATTAAATCTAGCAATTCTTTTATTTACCTGTTAGCAGTTTTATGTATTATTTGCAAAGTTTTCACTGCATGCAAGGTTATAAGATTCCCCTATGAAGGCCACTTCTGGTCAAGACTGTGTCGGCCTTACTGTGCCGCACCTCCCGGGGAAGGAAAGACAAGACATGAAGGGTTTGTTGGGTCTTCTAGGGGGAGCCGTCTCTAATAGACCTCCAGTGGGAGAGTGTGGAGGGCAACACAAAGGGAATGGGCTGATTCCCATGCTCTCGGTAGTCCCCAGCCCCCCCCCCCCCAGTCCCCTCAAGTAGCTGTCCTAGCCATAGAGCCAGCTGCAGGTTCCTCCTGCACTAACTGCAGGCAAGGGGACCGGGCCCCCTAGGTCCACCTGGGCCACAGCGGCGCGAACACCCTCCCTGCCGCGAGTGATCACTGTCCCACTCTCCCTGCCCCGCGCAAACACTGTCCCGCTCACTGCCGCACATTGACTGACCCACTGGCCACCGAGTGCACAAGCGCTGTCTGCTGTACGCACAAACACTGTCCCATTCACCTCGGCTCAGGGCACCAATGCCATCCCACTCGCTGCCGCTCCCATCCCATGCCCAGACGCAAGCCAGCAGGCCAGCATAGCGCCACCCATGCATCCAGGCTTGGGACCATCATTCCACTCGCTGCCGCCTGCCATCCCTGTGCGCTGACCCAAGCCAGCAAGCTGGCTTAGCTCCACCCCTGCCTCCTTCCCACTTGCTCCCCCCCCACCCCTGTGCAGATTAATCTCCTAAACAAACCTATCACACCTATCAAGATTGAAAAGGTAATCAAAAACCTCCCCCAAAAGAAGAGTCCAGGACCCAGATGGCTTCTCAGCTGAATTCTATCAAACCATCATGGAAGAACTAAAACAAATTTTTCTCAAACTGTGCCACACAATCAGAGAACAGGGAAAGCTCCCCAACTCTTTCTATGAAGCTAGTATCACCCTCATACCAAAACCAGGCAGAGATGCCGCAAGAAAAGAAAACCACAGGCCTATTTCCCTGATGAGCTTAGACACAAAGATCCTGAACAAAATCCTCGCAAACGGAATCCAACAACACATTAAAAACATTATCCACCTTGACCAACTGGGATTCATCCCAGGAATGCAGAGGTAGTTCCACATACGGAAATCTGTCAATGTAATACACCACATAAACAAGGTTAAACACAAAAACCACATGATCATTTCGATAGATGCAGAAAAGGCCTTTGATGACCAAAAATTGGAGAGAATTGGCATGGATGGTTTATATCTCAACATAATAAAGGCTATATGCAAGTCTCCTAAGGGCCAAATAACACTTAATAGAGAGGGACTGAAGGAATTCCCTTTGAGATCAGGAACAAGACAGGGGTGTCCACTCAAACCTCTGCCCTTCATTGTAGTACTGGGAGTCCTAGCTCAAGCAATAAGACAGGAGAAAGAAATCAAAGGGATACAAATTGGAACGGAAGAAATTAAATTAGCTCTATTCACAGATGACATGATTGTACACGTAAGAAACCTGAGAGCCTCCATCTCAGAACTCTTTAAGGTGATTAAGTCCTTTAGCAAAGTAGCAGGATGCAAAATCAATGCATAAAAATCAGTAGCCTTTCTATATGCAAAAGACAAAGATACAGAGAAAGAAATAGGTGACATTGTCCCATTTTTAATAGCAACAACAACAAAAATACCTTGTAATAACATTAACCAAGGATGTGAAAGACCTAAACAATGAAAAAATAAGAACGCTCAAAAAAAGAAATTGAGGAGGACTTGAGAAAATGGAAAGATTTCCTATGCTCCTGGATAGACAGAATTAACATTGTGAAAATGGTAATCTTACCAAAGGCAATATACATATTTAGTGCAATACCAATCAAAAATCCCAACATTGGGCTGGAGAGATGGCTTAGTGGTTAAGCGCTTGCCTGTGAAGCCTAAGGACCCCGGTTCGAGGCTCGGTTCCCCAAGTCCCACGTTAGCCAGATGCACAAGGGGGCGCACGTGTCTGGAGTTCGTTTGCAGAGGCTGGAAGCTCTGGCACGCCCATTCTCTCTCTCTTCCTCTATCTGTCTTTCTCTCTGTGTCTGTCGCTCTCAAATAAATAAATAATTAAAAAAATCCCAACATTGTTCTTCACAGAGGTAGAAAAAATGATCTCAAAATTCATATGGAAAGGGAGAATGCCTTGGACATCCAAGCATATCCTGAGCAAAATAAACACCTCTGGAGGCATCACCATACCTGATCTAAAGCTATATTACAAAGCCATAGTAATAAAACCAGCATGGACCGGGCGTGGTGGCGCACACCTTTAATCCCAGCACTCGGAGGCAGAGGTAGGAGGATCGCCATGAGTTCGAGGCCACCCTGAGACTACATAGTGAATTCCAGGTCAGCCTGAGCCAGAGTGAGACCCTACCTCGAAAAAACAAAAAACAAAAAACATACAAACAAACAAAAAACAAAAAACAAAAACAAACAAACAAACAAAAACAACAACAACAACAAAAAAAAAACCAACCAAACAAAAAAAACAGCATGGTACTGGCATAAAAACTGGAGTATAGACCAAAGGAACAGAATCAAGGACCCAGAGTCTGGGCCAAGTAACTACAGCTATTTGATATTTGACAAAGGCTCTAAAATATAGGCTGAGGAAAAGATAGCATCTTCAACAAATGGTGCTGAACAAATTGGATAACCATATGCAGGAAATTGAAACTTGATCCACACATCTCACCATGCATAAAAATCAAGTCCAAATGTATTAAAGATCTCAATATAAAAACTCAGCTACTACTGGAAGAAAAAGGAGGAGGAACTTTCCATGATATAGGAATGGGAAAAGACTTCCTGAACAAAACCCCAGTAGCTCAGGATCTTAAAGTATCACTTAACCATTGGGATCTCATGATGCTGAAAAGTTTCTTCACAGCAAACATACAATAAGCAGAGCCAATAGCTTACCCACAGAATGGAAGAAAATATTTGCTGGCTATCCAACTGACAGAGGCCTAATTTCTAGAATGTACAAAGAACTCAAAACTCTAAGCAATAAAAAGTCAAACAACTCACTCACAAAATGGGACAAAGAACTGGACAGGCAGTCCTCAGAGGAAGAAATACAAATGGCAAACACACACTTAAGAAAATGTTCATCATCCCTAATCATCAGGGAAATGCAAATTAAAACAACTATGAGTTTCCACCTTACCCCAGTAAGGATAGCAAACATAAAAAATCAAATGAAAATAAATTCTGGTGAGGATGTGGAGAAATAGGAACCTTCATCCACTCTTGGTGGGAGTGTAAGATGGTACAACCACTTTGGAAAACAATATGGAGGCTCCTACAAAGGTGGACTATATAGAGTTACTAACAGACCCAGTTATTCCCTTGCTGGGCATTTATCTTATGATCTTCATGCCTCAGTTCAGAGAAATTTGCTCAACCATGTTTATAGCTGTTCAATTCATAATAGCTAAGAGCTGGAATCAACTCAGATGCCCATCATTAGACGAATGGATAACCAAGATGTGGTATATCTACATGATGGAATTCTACACAGCTTAAGGAAATGACATTTGAAGAAAAATGGCCCAACCTTGAACAGATCATTCTCAGTGAACTCACCCAATCACAGACAGATAATTGTCACATAGTCTCACTCAACTATGGCTCCTAATCTGAATCTACCCAAGATGCTGACATACATAATAAGCATCTTGAGGACCAGACAATAGGGAGGGTGGTGTGGGAAGGGAGGGTAAGGGCAGGGTAGGGGGACACAAAACTGGACAAAAATGGCAATGGAACCATAAAATTCTACATCCTAAAAGACAGACTAAATGGTTGAACCTTCATCAGGTCCTTAGAGGGAGCACCTGCATCACAAGGCCCTGGAGAGGGTATGATGAAGACTGACCTTAATATCTTCTTCTGTTTCTTTCTCTCTCTCTCTCTCCCGCCCCCCTCTTCTCTGTTTTCTCTCTATCTCTTTTATATTACCTATCTTTTTCTTCTTTCTCTTCTTGGGTGCAGACCTGTAACTCCCAGTACCAGCGTTTGGCTAACATCCACAGTGAGCTGTTGATCAGAGAGATCTACAAGGTTTCCCAAAAGAAGACAGATTTCTGTCAGAGTACTTGATGACCCACCAAAGGTTAGTGGTAAGATCCTATTGCTGAAGACACCATATACTGTTGATATGGAACATGGAGTGACCTGGCTGGTATCTGGAAGAGAGTCAGTCCCCAGATGATTAGCTCATCTAGTGCCAGAAGGTGCTACATGAGCGACTGAGGGAAAATGACCAACATCTGTCCAAGCAACTCGTGGTTTAAGCTATTCAGCAACAAACAAGCTGATGTGATGCTCACACAAGTGCAATAGTGGAACACAGCCATGGTGGAAAACCAACTACTCTTGATTGGCTAACTGACCTGCTCAGTAGAACAGAACCCGTAGCTAGAACTGGGAAACAAGTCAGAACCACATCCAAAAATGAGCCCGCTTTCCATTATCAAGCTTTCACCAATTGTGGGCTATAAGAGGGCCTACAGCTATTAAATTCTCTCTAAAATAATAATGGTTATCCCATTTAGCTGGTGCTAACTTCAATCTCTGTTGGAGAATTTCTTCCCTTTTTCAGATGGATGCAGATCCTAAGGAGAGAACTAGCCAATTATACCTCACAAGGGCTCCAGCTGAAACTAAGAGAAATTTGGGAAATGAGCAAAACTACTGCTTTTTTGGTGAACCTGGTACCAGCACAAGGGTGAAGGAGATGGACACAGAAAACACTCAACTCCTACCAAAGCAGATATCTAGAGACACAGAGGCTCCCAAGACCTCATCACTGAAGCAGACCTAAAATGAACCCAACATGGGTCAGAGAAATTTACAGAAGAGGGGACCGAAGGAATGTTAGAGCCACACGGTGGGTCATTATGCACAGAGGCATTGCCTCTTACTCATAACTGATGGCTAACACCACAATGCATGACCCATATTCCCCAGTGAGGAGGGTCCCTGCGGGGGGGGGGCACAGGGAGGAGGCTAATGATGGTGTCAACATGACTCTATACACACTGTGTACATAACTAATAACAAAGAAATTATTTTTCCAGTGTAACATTAAAAAAAGATAAACCAATTACAATCCACTCAGTGCTCCCCATTCATTATATCACAGTTACCTAATTTGATATCTACAGTTATGATGCATAAACAGTATTATCACTATGTTACATATAATGTATTTTAGAAGAGTTTCTTACAGAAATCGTTGAAATGAAATAAAGGCAGTTATTACTTGCAAAAAAGATTTCCTATGTATAAAATTTTCCTCACATATCGTAGAAGCTTTGTTCCTTTACTTTTATATTTTGAATGACAATACCATGGGAATTAGAATTTGTGTGTGTGTGTGTGTGTGTGTGTGTGTGTGTGATCAGGTAGGGCATAAAGTTCATTTTTTTCTCCATATATATTCAGTTGACCTTGAAACTTACTGAAAGAAAAGTCCTTTTATACCTTGACTACTATATTGCTATGGTAAATACACATGACAAAATTTAACACTTCAGCTATTTTAAGTATTCATTCATAATGTTACACGGCATCACCATTTTTATTTTCAAAGCTTTTTCATCATTCCTAACAAAAACTAGGTAGCCATTAAGTAATAAATCATGAGTCTATCTTCTGTATCTATGAATTTGCCAGTTGTAGATATCTACTGTAGGTGGGGTCATACAACACTTGTCCTTTTGTGTCTGCTTGTTTCACTTAGCATAGTGACTTCAACATTTATTTATGGGGGAGCATGTGTTGAAACTCTATTCTCCTTTATGGCCCCAAACTATCCTGTATTATGTATATACCCCATTTAGTTTCTCCATGAATCTGGCAATGGACAAAACCTGTGATTGCTGTGACTCCTGATGCTGCGGACATGGATGTGCAAGTATCTGTCTCTGCCTGTCTCAGTTTGTTTGCATTTATATCTAAGAGTGCATTTCTGGGTCATCTTTGATGCTTTAGCTTCTGAGAGACTTCCACGTTGTCGTCCAGTGGCTGTAGCATTTTTCCATCCCAGCTCTGTGTGAGGCTCCCAGCTCTTCACCTCCTCTCCAATACTTGTCTCGTTCTGCCTCTAGAAAAGTGATAAAAGTTACCCTACAGGTTGTGAAATAGAACCTCACTGTGGTTTTGATTTATGCTCCTTCCCCTGACTGATGGTATTAAGCATCTTGTATATTTATTGGCATGGTGTATTTTCTGTGTAGAAAGTTCTATTAAAATTCTTTTACTTTTTAAAATATTTTATTTATTTATATATTGGAAAGAGAGAAAGAGAGAGAGAGAGAGAGAGAGAGAGAGAGAGAGAGAGAGAGAGGGAGAATATGGTTGTGCCAGTGCCTCTAGCCACTGCAAATGAACTATAGACAGATGTGCCACTTTGTGCAACTGGCTTCAATGGGTCCTGGGGAATTGAGAACCTGGGTCCTGTGGTTTTGCAGCCAAGTACCTTAATCTTTAAACTATCCCTCCAGTCTCAAATACTTTTCATAATTTTAAATTTGGCTTATCTTTGTTATTGAATTAGAAGTGTCCTTCATATATTCTTGACAATTAGATTTTTTTGAGGTAGGGTCTCACTCTAGCCCAGGCTGACCTAGAACTCATTATGTAGTCCTAGGCTGGCCTCAAACTCACAGTGATCTGCCTACTTCTGCCTCCTGAGTTCTAAGATTAAAGGCATGCACCACTACCCCTAGCCAATTAACTTTTCAAATTTTAATTTTAACTTATTTAGTTGATATACAGAGATTTGGGTATCATTAATTCTGGAATTTAAAATATTATTTGTTTTAGTTGTTTCTCATCACTTCTTCTCTCAGTCTCTCTCTCCCACATATCCCCTGTCTTCCTTGTCCAATATCCTTTGATTCTGTTTACATGTCACTCGAATCTTTCCCCCTTCCCTCATCCCTCTTCCGGCTGATCTCTTTATACTCATTCTTGGTTCCTATTTTATCTTTATAGTTGGTCCCACAATTGCCCCCCTGTGAAAACATACTTACAGATATTATGTGCTAGGGCCTGCACATCAGAGAGGATATGCGAGTTTGGTCTTCTGAGCTTGGGTCATTTCATTCAACATAATTTTTCTAGGTCTATCCATTTTCCCGAAAATTTTGGGTAATAGACATGTGTGTGCGCACGCTTGTGTGCGTGTGGGGGGGAGGGAGGTGGTATGTGCACACGCATGTGCCCTGCAGCGCTCTATGTGCTCACTAAGCAGGGCTCTGGCTTTCACCTGTGGTGGCTGGAGCTGAACTGGAGAAGTCCTGCTCAATTACTCTTCCACGGTTTTTAAATTTGAGCCAGAGTCTCTTGTGGGCACTAGGGCTTGTGCTTTTCTAAAGTCCTGATGATTTTCTGGTCTCTGCTCTCCTTTGCTGATGGAGTTATAGGCACGTGTGGCCGTACCAGCTGCTTACCTGGGTTCTGGACATTGGTTTCAGGCTCCTCAGGCCCTCATGCTCGCACAGGAAGGGCACTTAACTACTGAGCATCTCTCCCACCAGAAAATACTCATTGTTTTTAAGCTCATTGCATGAAGTCCGGTTGGTTTATAGAGGGTTTTTTTTGTGTCTAGAATTTTTTTATGTACTTAGAGAGAACAAGAATGAAAAAGACTATGAGTGGACATATCAGAGCCTCTGGGCACTGCAAACAAACTCCAGACATGTGTCACTTGCTCTATCTGGCTTTACATGTGTACTGGAGAATCGAACCTGGGCCATCAGGCTTTGCTTGTAAGTGCCTTTAACCACTGAGCCATCTCCTTAGCCTAGTTTCTAGAGTTTTTAAGTCTTCTGTCTCCTTGTTGATCTCCTGTTTGGTTATTGTATCTAATCCTGAAAGTGGAGAGCTGAATTATCTATTTCTCAGTCAGTCTTTGCTTCATGTGTTTTGGGGTTCTATTGCTAGTTGTGTTTTTTAGAATCCTTATATCTTCTTTGTTGATTGACTCTTTTGTCTTTCTAAAATGTCTTTGTATTTCTAGATAGGAGTTTATTTGTTTTCAGTGCTAGAGATTGATCCAGGGCCTTGTTCATAATAGGCAAGTGTTCTACCTCTGAGCTATACTGCAGCCCACATATTTCCCATTTTCTTTTTCTATATTAATTGTATATAGCATTGGATTTCATATAGACAAGTTTCCAGTGATGGAGGCCATGGCTCCCAAAAGTGGCAAATGTGCAATAGTAGTATTCTTATATGTTAATAGTTGTCAATTTCATAGCTTCCAAGTCATGAGAAATGTCCAAAATCCATTTCATCCTCTATTCCTTGTATAGATATGGTTGAAAACAAGACAAGCCTCACTTCTCTCTTATGTGAGGAATCAGCCTTTTGGGTAAGATAGTGGGTGAGAAGCTGCCTCTGTGTGACCCAGTGAAGAAGAGTCAGGATGAGACAAAATACACTATTTCAGAGAGAGAAAGAGAGGAAGAGCTCTGGGGACCCACACAAGGAGTTATAGGACAGCTGAACTGTGTCCTAACAGGAGAAAGAAGGGAGCCCTGACCACGAGTCCTCACTGAGGAGAAGGGAAGCAGAAACCTCACTCGAAAGGTAATCTAGGTGAGTCTGCTGAAGAGACTGATAGCCATACCCACAGGCCGTGTCTAGAGAGCTCTCAAGCCTCAAATGCAGTGGTGAGCCTTACTAAGATAGTGACTTCTGTGGTGGTGTGACTCAGTTGTGGAGAAGAGTTCCCTAGCTCACAAGACTGTGACTATAGCCATCTCGAGTGGGGGACCTGTTGATTAAAACTAAGCTACCCGTGGTTCCTAAGAACAGGGAATGATTACAAGTCAGAGAGCCTGAATTCAACATACCATAGCTCCAGGACAAGAAACAGCCCTGGAAGGGAGCAGTGGAGAGTGGGGGGATCAGGTGGGGATAAGCTGAAGAGTGCAGGTGGCCAGAGGCCTTGCCCCCATGTAGAAGAGGACGAGGAAACGTAATGCCACCCTTAATGCCTCATCAACTGATCTCGTCTGGAGCTTGATAGTACTGATGCTGAGGTCAGTGGAGGGCTGGTCTCGAGCTAGCTATCTGCCATGGAGCTCACTGCTCCACAGCCCAACATCTCTGAAGCTCCAGTGGACTGCTTGTCTCCCACAGGCACATCCTTCTAGCACGACAAATGAGCAGTGCATTTGGAAGCACAAAGACATGTCTGTACATAGAAATGTCAGTTCTGTGGTTGCTTCTCTCACTCCTTATGCACCTGAGCTAGAACAGCCACCCCAGGGAGCATGAGATGGGGAGCCTTGAGGGGGTGAGAGAACATGCCAAGCCTGTAGACTTCAAAGCTAGGGGTGGACAGCAGAGGTCCCTGGTGCACAAAGAAAGGAAGACAGCTCTGGCAGACACTGGACACTTGTCTGAAACAGGCTTAACAGGCATAAAACAAAGGGTAGACATGATTCCTTAAGTTCATCTAGTCCTCATGCCCCATGCATTGCTGCTTAGGTCTAGCAGTCTCCAGTTTTCAGGGACCCAAAAAGAAGCCCCCCCAACACTTCATGTTTTTCTTTGCCCTTTGTATTTTTCTCTTTTCTTTTCACTATCCTGGAGAAGAAAGCAGCAACATAGAGGAGAAAGTCAGCAAAATGAGTTAAAAAATCATTAATGTGGACAGAAAAAGTCAGCAACATGACCACAAAGCCAACACTGCAGCAGATATTAAGGAAACATGGCACACAAAAGAGGAAGAGTGACAAAGACAATAGCATAAGAAAGAATAAATTTCATGAGAAGATAATGTAAAGAGAGCTTGGAAGGACTCATTCATGTATGGCATGGTGAACTAGCAAACTCCTAACCCAGTAGGGGAGAGAGTGAAAAACAGACAACAGCCCAACCACCATGAAAGCAACCAACCAAATTGCAGGACTTAGTAGACCTCTCAGAATGGCCTCAGCTGGCCAATAAAATGATGCAGATTTGCTGACTGACTTTAAAACTAAGATCAACTCTTGTTGCCCCTGAGAAACCTACCTCCCTGCAAAGAAACTCACAGACTGAGAGTCAAACCATGGAAGTCAATTTGTCAAGCAAACAGAAGTCAAAAACAAGCTGGTGAAGTTATTCTTTTTCAAAAAGTGTGTTTGTGTGTGTGTGTGTGTGTGCATGTGCACATGTGTGTATATGCATGTGCCATGGCACATTGAGATCTGAGGACAACCTGATGTTTGTCCTCCTCTCCCACTTGGCTTGAAACAAGGTGTCCATTGTTGTTTTGTGTTTGCTGCTTTGTGTGCACCAGTCGAGCTGTCCCTCAAACTTCTGGATTTTCCTGGCTCTGCCTCCCATTATTATAGAAACATTGAGATCACAGATATGTGAGTCACTTTACATGGGTGTTTAGGAATTGAACTCAGGGTGGCAGGCTTGCAAACAAACACCTTTAACTGCTCAGCCATCTCTTCAGCCCCTTATGTTGCTGTTTTTATATTTGATAAAGTAGAAGTCAAACCATAATTAGTTAGAAAGGGTAATGAAGGCCACCCCATACTAATAGGATCAATTCATCAAGAAGTTATTGCAGTATATCAGTATGTTTAAACTACGTTGACACTCTAGTTTAATAAAAGAAGCACCAATAGGCATGAAAGTTCAGACAGGTCCCATTGTAATAATGGGGATGACTTCAATACCCCACTCTTATCTTTCAGTAGATCTCCCAAGGTAAAAATCAACAAAGAAACTACAGACTTAAATTACACCATAGATTAATAGAATTTAACATATCCACAGAATGTTCCATCCAAGATATGTTGAATAGACATTCTCAGCAGCTTATGGTCTTTTTTAGATAACATGCTAGGTCACAAAGCATGTCTTTTTTATAAGAAAGGAAAGACTTTATTTCAACTTACAGTTCCAGAGGGAAGAGTCTATCTTGGTGGAGAAAGCATAGCATCCTGCCAGAGGGAGGAGGTAGTGAGAGTGATAAATGATGAATGCTTAGCTAGCATTTTCCTTTTTTAATTTAAATTTCATTGGCAACTTTTTTTTTTTTTTTTTTGAGGTAGGGTCTCAATCTAGCCCAGGCTGATCTTCAGTTCACTATGTAGTCTAAGGGTGGCCTTGAACACACAGTGATTGTCCTACCTCTGCCTCCCGAGTGTTGGGATTAAAGGTGTGAGTCACCACACCCGGCCTTTATTGGGAACTTTAATATAAGAACATAGTTTTATTTATTTATAACGATGTTCATATACTGAAATTCCTAATAAAATTTAGTGTAAATTGGTCATATTCTTATCAGGTTGCCCTCTTATGTCCCCTCTCCCCTGACTCCATTCTCATAAGGGCCCTCTTCAGCGAAGTATCCCTCCTCACTGTGGAGTCATGGATATGTCAGTCATTTCCTGTGGGGAGGACAATGCCTCCCAGTCTGCCTTCCCTCCCAGTGGCTCTCACATTCTTTCTGTTCCCTCTTTTTCAATGCTCCCTGAGCCTTGGACCAGGACTTGTTATAAGTCTCCTTTAGTATTAAGCTCTTTGCAATCTCTTATTTTCTACTCTGATGACTTTTGAGCCTACTCAGGGTCTACAGCCATCGACTTGGAGGGGGTTTTCTGGTTAGCCACAAGGATGGCACTCGTATTTAATTTGCCGTTTCCTCTGTAATGTTTTCTGGGCCCTGTAGGTGTGCTAGAGATGACTCACCCCATGCTAGGCACTTGGCTTCCTCTTCTTGTCGTTCTGATGGGCCTTGGTCTCTCCAGTATCTGTAGCCATCTGTGAAAAGCAGGATCTCTTAATCAGGAGTGCGAGCAGCATGGATCAAAGACAAAGTGACAAAGCAACTCTTAGACACAAGGCAGTTGAAGTTATTTATTTCAGGAATCACTGGAAGAATGTAAAAAAAAAGTTTCTTTAGATGCCCTCACAGATCCCAAGTAAGGTTCCTTGCAAAGCCTCATGGAAAAACTTCTGCTTTCTAAAAGGAAAAGTTTCCTAGTTTATTATTTACTGATTTGATGGGCCCTTCTTCATTCCCAAAATTTCATAAAATTTCAGAGTTACTTTTATTTTTTTTAATTTTTATTTATTTATTTGAGAGCGACAGACACAGAGAGAAAGACAGATAGAGGGAGAGAGAGAGAATGGGCGCGCCAGGGCTTCCAGCCTCTGCAAACGAACTCCAGACGCGTGCGCCCCCTTGTGCATCTGGCTAACGTGGGACCTGGGGAACCGAGCCTCGAACTGGGGTCCTTAGGCTTCACAGGCAAGTGCTTAACCGCTAAGCCATCTCTCCAGCCCCAGAGTAACTTTTAAATCAGAGGGAGTTTCTTTGATAGACCTCATCAGAATCCTGTGGGAAGGCTGAGCTCTGTCAAGGAGAGTGCGTGGGTCCCCTTGTTATCATGGTTATCTTGTTGACGGGAGGAAATAACACCACATATGAAAAGAGAAACAGCCTGGAGGGGTGGGAGTGGCTACGTCACAGGTTCCTATCCTTGCTCTTCTACTTTAGAAGCTTGATCGTGAAGGCTAGTGTCAGAGGCTGTCTCTGCTGTGTGTCAAGTCACTGTTTTTATGATGTTTGTCATCTTGGTCTTCATCAGATTGTAAAAGAAACCACACCACCCACTGAAGTGTCTGATTTTTTTCTTCCCTCTGTTCACTGAGGTTTTTTTAAAAATTCTATATCTTATATAGTTTCCTTGAACTTGTTTTAAAGGTTTCTTTTTTTACAGCTTAAAAAACATTAATTTCCAAACCATCTCCTGCCTGTGACTGATATCCTGACTTTCTTTTTCTTTAAAAAAACACTAAAGAATGAAAAATTTATTAAAAATTTATATAAACACCTCTTATTCACCTCTCTTTTGTCCCCAGTCTCTTATCCCCCACCACTGAACCCTCTTCTTTCCTACTACTCCCTCTTCAATTTTGATGTGTGTGTGTGTGTGTGTGTGTGTGTGTGTGTGTGTGTGTGTGTATGTGTGTGTTTTCCCCTCATGCATGGCAACCAGTAGATGGGCTTGATTGTGTGCAGGTAACAACAGCAGCTGCAATGACATCATGAATACAATGACCACTTCATGTCTGGAAGACAGCATCCCAACATTCTTTCCACAACCTCTTCTGCTATGGGCCTTGAGCCACCAGAGGGTGTGACAGACATGTCTCATTTAGTGCTGAACACCCAGTTGTCTGCTCTTCTTAGCAGTTTGGTAAGTTCCGAGTCTCCCCACCAGACAACATCATCTGCAAAGAGACATTTCTCTAAAAGTGGGACTAGTTTTAATATATGGGCATAAGCCTAAGTATTTAGAGGCATTGTGCATCCATGTAGCCAAACAACAGCAGTAACTCATGACCTAGGCCATGTGGCTTTCTCAGCCATAGACTTTTGACAAGGCTTTCAGTGTTAGGCATGGATTCCTTCACATGGACTGGGCCACAACTCCAATCTGAGAGCAATTGGTTGCTTCCTTAACAGACATGCCATTAGTACACTAGTGGACACATCTTGCCAAGTTGGCTAGTTTGAGGGCTTTTAATATGATTGACTTTTGTTTTGAGATAGGATCTCATTGTAGCCCAGGATAGTTTCAAACTCATTGCACAGTCAAAGATAACCTTGAGCTCCTGCTTCTCCTGCATCTGTTTCCCAAGTTCTGGGAGTCCATCTATATGTTACCATGCTTAGTTATAATATAATTTACTGTGTCAAATCCAGAGGGTTTAATTTCTCATGGTAGGGATTGGCAGAGGGTATAGACTTTGATTTAACTTATTTTAAAGTTAAAAATTTAAAAAGTAGTTACTCCCTACTTACATTTATTAGTTGTATTTTTGCACGTGTATATGTGAGTGATGTGCATTTGCATATGCACATATGTGCTGGTGAGTGTGTGTGTGTGTGTGTGCGTGTGTGTAGAGGCTAGAGGTTGATGTTGGATGTCTTCCTCAGTCACTCTCGACCTTATTCTTTGAGATAAGGTTTCTTACTGAAATTAGAGCTCAGTGATGTGGCTGGATAGGCTAGACAGTCATCCCCAGGGAAACCTTATCCCCACCTCCTCAGCACTGCGATAACAGGCACGTGCCACCGTGCTCAGCGTTTTACAGGGTGCTAGGATGATGAACTCAGATCCTCATGTTTGCACTGCAAGCACGTTACCCATGGAGACAGCGCTACTGCACCTCTGCCCTTAGACACACCATCAGCCTTCCATGGGATGTTTTGTCTTGGTAGAGTGGCTCATGAACTTGAAAACTCCTTGAATAGCTTATGTCAAGTGTCAGGACCTGAAGAACCACAGAGGCTTGACTTGGCCAGGTGTGGTGGCACACATCTTTAATCCTAGCAATCAGGAGGCAGAGGTAGGAGGATTCCAGGACTTTAAGGCCACCCTGAGACTACATAGTAAATCATAGTAAATTCCAGGTCAGCCTAGGTTAGAGTAAGACCCTACCTCAAAAAAGGCAAAAGCAGGGCTGGAGAGATGGCTTAGCGGTTAAGCGCTTGCCTGTGAAGCCTCAGGACCCCGGTTCGAGGCTTGGTTCCCCACGTCCCATGTTAGCCAGATGCACAAGGGGGGCGCACGCGTCTGGAGTTCGTTTGCAGAGGCTGGAAGCCCTGGCGCGCCCATTCTCTCTCTCTCCCTCTATCTGTCTTTCTCTCTGTGTCTGTCACTCTCAAATAAACAAACAAAAAAAAATTTAAAAAAATATTTTAAAAAAAAAGGCTTTTAGAAAGGTATTTGAAGTCAGTTAGTACAATAAAGGAATAGGAAATGTGGCCAGTACTTGTGTGTGTGTGTGTGTGTGTGTGTGTGTGTGGGCGCGCACGCACACACACACACACACACACACACACGCGTGCACACATGCTTTAGGTGCTTAACAGTTATTTATGGTTCTGGCTGGAACCAGGTGAGGCACAACTGCATAGTGACTAATGAACAACCTCTGGAATCCATCCAGTTTGGGATGCAATCCATACTCCCTACTTAGTGGCTGTGTGGCCCTGAAAAAGGAACTCAGCTTCTCTATTATGTTGTTTCCCTGTTGTGGGCTAAAATGTGGCACCTAAAACTCATGTGTTGAAAAGTCTTAAGCCCTAGTACCTTAGAATATATCTGCTTTTCTAGAGACAATGTTTGCAGTATTTAATTATTTCAGCCTTAACAAATGAATACACTGAATACACTCCCATACTATAAGATACAGATGATAAGGATAGTGTCACAAACAGGGTTGTGAAGATTAGCTCAGGCATGGAGTTATTCAGTTATTCACAGGCCTGACGCAATGCATATGTGATTACTCATTACTTTCTGTTCTGCTGTAGCCAATTGCCATAAACTCAGTGATGTAAAACAACACAAATAAACTAGTTTATAGTACCAGAAGACAGAAATTTGACATTCATCTCACCATGTGAAAATCATAATACTGGCACACTCCATTCTGTTCTGGGGAAGAATCTATTTCCTTGCTCATTTAAGTTGTTGGTAGAACTCAGTTTTGTGTGGTCCTAAGTTCCAAGGTGACAGTTCTCCATTTTCTCACTAGCTGTCAACTAAAAACAGTTCCTAGCTTAGAGAAGTGTAGTAGTCAGCTTTCTATCACTGTGAGAGACACTTGAGATAAACAACTTAAAAAAAGAAGTTTATTTTGGCTCATGGTTTCAGGGGCCTTTGCCCATGGTCTCTTGGTACCATTGCCTTTGGTCTGTGGGACCACAGTCCTTCATAGAAGCCCATGGTATAGAAACTTCTCACCTTATGGTAGCCAAGAAACAAGACAGGAGAAGGAAGGGCTGAAGTCCCATATCCCTTTCAAGGTGGGCTTTAACTAGGGCCCACCTTTTAAAGGTGAGACTATTTCCAATGTTGCTACAAGCTGTCAAACAAGTTTTTAGCATAGGGGCCTCTGTGGACATTTAAGTTCCAAACCATAACAAGAGGTCACCATATTCTTTGTCCCATGACCCCCTTCTTCCATCTCCAAAGCCAGTAATAGTGGGTTGGGCATGGTCTACATTACATCCCTGACCCACTCCCCTGCCTCTCTCTTTTGCTTTTCATGGTTCATGTGACAGCATTAATTCAGGACAATTACTCTGTTAGCAGATTAGCAACTTAAATTTCTTTGTCTACAAACTTAATTCCTTTTGGTCATCTAAACTTTGGTATGGTGTTTTTTTTTTTTTTTTTCTTTTTTCGAGGTAGAGTCTCACTCTGGTCCAGGCTGATCTGGAATTAACTCTGTCATCTCAGGGTGGCCTTGAACTCATGGCAATCCTCCTACCTCTGCCTCCCGAGTGCTGGGATTAAAGGCATGCGCCACCACGCACGGCAGGTATGGTGTTTTTTTGAATTTGGCCTGTGTCCCCATAGTGACTCAAGGCTTGGTGCCCTGGGTGGAGGTATTGGGAGGGGGTAGAGCTTTTGAAAGGTGGGGTGTAGGCGAAGGTCCTAGGTCACTGGGGGACATGCTCTCAAAAGGTAGTTTTTTGGGTCTTCTTAGTAGTTCCTAGAAAGGGTTGTTATAAATCCCAAATTTGGCCCTATCCAACTCTTTCCACCCTCTGTGCCAAGAGGTAAGGCAACCAAGGGGGCAGGCTTGTCTATTATAAAACCCATTCTTTTTGTTTGTTTGTTTGTTTTTGGTTTTTTGAGGTAGGTTATCACTCTAGTCCAAGCTAACCTGAATTCACCATGTAGTCAGGGTGGCCTCAAACTCACGGTTACTCTCCTACCTCTGCCTCCAAGTGCTGGGATTAAAGGTGTGCACCACCACGCCCAGGTAACCCATTCTTTATATGTAAGATCTCAGGTGTTTTGCTACAGTGATTCAAAGTTGACCAATGCAATCTGTAAATTCATGGCAACTGAAACATGTTCCAGAAATTAGGAAGGGGGCATCTTTACCCATCTGTTGCAGTCTGGTTCATATTGCTGTTAGAAATCACCCAAGCAAGAGCAGCTTCTGGGAAAAAGAGATTTATTTTGGCTTACAGGCTCGAGGGGAAGCTCCAGGATGGCAGGGGAAAATGATGGCATGAGCAGAGGGTGGACATCACCCCCTGGCCAACATAAGGTGGACCACAGCAACAGGAGGGTGTGCCAAACACTGGCATGGGGAAACTGGCTATAAAGCCCATAAACCCGCCTCCAACAATACACTTCCTCCATGAGGCATTAATTCCCAAATATCCATCAGCTGGGGAGCTAGCATTCAGAACACCTAAGTTTATGGGGGACACCTGAATCAAACCATCACACCATCACACCATTATAGTCATCATCCTTATCCAGAATTAGTTGACCTTGGGGTTGAGAGCTACCTCAGCAAAGAAAAGCATTTCTGTAAATGCATAAGAGAGGGGAGGTTGTCGCAATTCTTTCCTTTGGCACTAGCCAAGAGTGAATTTCTGAATATTAAGGTAGTAAGATATAAACAGATTGGGTACACACTGATGCAATAGTGGTATGAATGTTATGTGGATAACCAACAGCTCTATCATTGAATTTGAGGGCCCACTCATGTGCCTGATCCTGAAACCTAGTCAAAAGTCTATGGTTGGGAGGATCATAGATCAAACAGGAGAGAAGCTACTACAGCTGTTTGGCTAAATGGATGTGTTTTGTTCATCCAAATCCTCTCTAAATATTTATGATTATGCCAATAGATTAGTGTTGCTCTCACTTTTGGTCAGAGGAATCTCTTTTTTCAGATGGTGGGGACTACTGGGGAGATTCAAAACTCATCAAAATGCTGAGAGAAGGTAGCTGTTGAGTGCTTAATATGAAGTAAAACATCTCTATCACACCTTCCAAGGCCCAAGACACATTGTGGAAGAGGACATGGAAAGAATGTAAGAATGGAGTGTAAGGAGGAGTGCTTTGGAATGCACTAGACATGAAGTGGCCCTTGCATTCATGACCGCATAGCAGCTGTGGTCAGTTGTACCAGACATGTACAATACTGGGTCCATCAACATTTTGCCATGGATGATGACAGGGCAAAAAAATGCATCATAATAGAAGAGGGACCAGTTGGAAAGAAGAAGGGATTCAGTAGAAGGGCTCAAGGGTAGGCACAAAGGAAAGAGGGGATTATTAAAATACATTATCTATACACATAAAAATTGTTAATAAAAAAGTTCAAAAAGAGTTGTGGATCCAGAGCCAACCCCTAGGTAGCTAAAATGGTGTCAGTCTGTTCCTTCAAGCTGGTTTTCACAGCATGGTCCTGCTTTTCAACTCTGAGCCTCCATCCTATGGATGGGAGAATGTATGAATAGCTCAGCTAGAATCTCCCTGTGAAAGATGACTCAGCCAGCACACACACACTTCCCTAGGGGGCTAGGTTTGAGAATATGAATCATGTGGAAGAGTTAGGAAAACTGAGGACTACGGTTAGGTACAGAATATTGACAACTTTTTAGTCTAGAGAACTTGCTTACCTAAGAGTGGCACTGAGATTGTATCCCTCCTGGATCTCCATGTGCTGGCTCGGTTGTATCCCTGAAACGCTTTGCATTAGTCTTGGTTCTCTAGAGGAACAGAACTGATATAATGAATATGTGCCACAAAGGGATTTGTTAGATTGGCTTACACAATATGGGTTGAATATCCCCGCAACAGTTGTTTGTAAGAAGTAAGGAAACTTGGTAGAAGCTGGGTTCTGATGTCAGGGAAAGGTGACAGCAAGAGGAAATGCTGTCACCAGCAGGGAGGTGAAGCAGGCAGACCAAAGCCACACTGCATTTCCCCCAGACTCCTCCTGTCAAGGCCGCTACCAGAAGGGCTACACGCTCGGGGAAGGGTCCTCCTCTCTCAGCTAATCCTTCCTGGAATTACCCTCACAGACCAGACCACAGTCATACCTCGTGGTTGGTTCCTGAGTCAGTTACATTGACAATGGAGAGCAACCATCACACACTTTACATTCCTCCCCTTTGGCAGTAAGAAAACTGAGGTGGGCACAGGTAGGAGGCCAGCAGAAGAGATAGCTCAGTTGGTGGAGGTCTTGCCATGCAATCAAGAAGACTTGAGTTTGATCTCTAGAACCCATATGAAAAAACTAGGTGTGATGGTGTAGGCTTGTAATCTTAGCACTGAGGGAATGGGCAGAGATGCGGGGGGACCCCTGAGGCTTACTGGCCACCCAGTCTGGCCTACGTGATGAGTTCCAGGCCATGGAAACACACTGTCTCAAACGAAGGTAGACAGTGTCTGAGGAATAACATCTGAGGTTGTCCTCTGGCTCCAGTACTTATGTGTACACACACACACACACACACACACACACCCCAAATAAGAAAAGGTGAGAGGTGAAGAATGTTACTCAAGGCCCCAGCTTGATAGTAGGGCATTGAGGGTAGAGCCTTCTTTGAGCAACAGGAAGAAATGGCCTTCAAATACACAGCACGCAGGATTTTGGTAGTACAGGAGCAATAAAACCCATTGCAGAACTTTCAAGTGGGTTATTAAGAGCCTGCAGAATGTTCAGATTGCCTTTAGAAATGAGATGGTTTCTCAGTTGCTAAAGGTATGCCAGACCAAGTGTCCATAGATGGAAAAATGGATAAACAAAGTGTTGTATGTCATACAGTGGAATATTATTGAACCTCAAAAGGGAAAGAAATCCTGACACATACTGTACCACATGCAAACCTTAAGGACATTATACTGAGTAAAGAAGCCAGTCATACTGACTAGATGGCTTAGTGGTTAAGTGCTTGCCTGTGAAGCCTAAGGACCCCAGTTCGAGGCCCAGTTCCCCAGGTCCCACGTTAGCCAGATGCACAAGGGGGCGCACGCGTCTGGAGTTCGTTTGCAGAGGCTGGAAGCCCTGGCGCGCCCATTCTCTCTCTCTCCCTCTATGTGTCTTTCTCTCTGTGTCTGCCGCTCTCAAATAAATAAATTAAAAATTAAAAAAAAGAAGAAGCCAGTCATAAAAGAACGCTTTTAGTTATGTCTTCCATTTGTGCGAGATAACTGGTGTGGTTAAGCTAGTAGTCAGAGCACAGCAGGATGAGCAACACAGACAAGGGACTGGCGGGATATTGCGTCATGCGCATGTTACTTCAGCTGGGGTGATGGACAACATTTGTGGGTGTAAGTAGGGCCATATGGACGTACTTCACACCATAAATAGTATGCTTAAAATTGTTAAGATGGTACATTTTACATTCTAGATCTTTACCACAATTAAAGAAACAGGGTGGTTTAGATGTGGCTTCTCATGAAGGTGAAGGTGAAGGTTGGTCTCCAGGGCAGGCTGGCATGCTCTCAGCAGCCACACGGCTTGCTGAAGCACTGCTACAGCTGTCTTCCTCCTTGTGGGTGCGTGTCCCCTCATATGATTTTGATTGTCAGCTAGTGATTCTGCCTGTGTGCACAGCTCATAGCATATGGCGTGGTAGAGAGCTCTCCACCAGCGCTGTGAGGCTGGCCACAGAGACTGGTATTTTTGTGGGCAAACCTGGGTCTGTGGTTTCTTAGATGTTGACTAGGTTTCATGTTGCAAGCCTGGGAAAAAGAATTGGGCACTTTTGGATTAAAAAAAAGTTGTGCCTGACTGATATGCGGGCCAAGAGTAATTACACTCACGTCACATTTTGGACTATGTGAAAAAGAAAACAAAGTGGGGCCATGTTTATGATGCAGGTAGGAACAAAAGAAAGTTAAAGTTTCAGAAATTCTGAGGACCTAGCAGTGGGTAAGAGATCTTGTAAGTGAGGGTTCTGATTTTGGTGGGAGATGGCGTTGGTGAATGCTTCCTTTCAGCACACAGAGTGCTTTTCTGCCAGTGCTAATTTGTAGGTTTCCTAAAAGGGTTCAAGTGCAAGTCTTTGTGGGTTCCTCTGCCTTCCCTGTCTCTGCAGCCAGGTAGAAGTGACAGTCCTCAGTGCTGCTCTGCAGTGTGTGGAGAGCACTGAATAAGTTGCCTTCACCTCCTAGTTCTGCAGGCTGATTCTTTGTTTGGGATGTGTGTGCAAATATTTATTTTATTCCAATCTGGTATTTTCAAACTATATTTTGCTTATACACAGTTAAAAACTATACTATGGGACTGGAGAGTTGGCTTTGTTCAGGTGCTTGCCTGCAAAGCCTAAGGACCCATGTTCAACTCTCCAGATCCCATGTAAGCCAGATCACAAGGTGACATAAGCGCAAGATTGCACATAAGCACTAGGTGGCACATGGGTCTGGAGTTCAGTTGCAGTGGCTGCAGGCCCTGATGTACCAATCCTCTCTTTCTCTCTCTCTCTCTCTCTCTGTGTCATAAAAGAACATGTTTACCAAAAAGAAAAATCTGTCTACCTCATTGTATTTATTTTTACTCTAAATTTATAAAAATTTTATCTGATCTTTTGAAGTAAGTGTGTGTGTGTGTATGTGTGTACATGCCAGGGTCTCCTACTGCTGCAAATGACAGACACATATGTCACTTTGGGTCTACCTTCATGGGGGTACTGTGAAAATGAACCCATGCAGACTTTGCAAGCAAGCACCTTTAACTAACACTGAGCCATCTCAGCCCCGTGATGATTTTATATTGTATACGTTATGTTTATTCTTTATTTCACTTAGAATTAATTTTTGTATGTATGATGCAAGGTAAGGATCTAAAGTTTGTTTTGTCCCAGGTGGACACCTATTGGTCCCAATAAAATTTATTAAATTTCCTGCTGACTAAAGATTGCCATTGTTTTCATTTCACTTGCTTGCACATAACACGTCTTCATCTAAATTCTCAGCCTTTTAATTCATCCTTCTTTAAAAAAAATTTTTAGTTTATTTTTAGTTATTTATTTGAAAGTGACAGAGAGAGAAAGAGGCAGATAGAGAGAGACAGAATGGGCACGCCAGAGCCTCCAGCCACTGCAAACGAACTCCAGATGTGTGCGCCCCCTGGTGCATCTGGCTAACATGGGTCCTGGGGAATTGAGCCTTGAACTGGGGTCCTTAGGCTTCACAGGCAAGTGCTTAACTGCTAAGCCATCTCTCCAGCCCCTCATCCTTCTTTTTAAAATTAATTTTCAGTTTGGTTTCATTGCATGACTGGACCCTTTCCTGACTTAACTTTATGCTTCTGCATTTATCCAATCTGCACTTTTCTTCTTTCATTGTTATTTTTCTTTCTGAGTTGAAAGTTTAGTGTACTCATTCTTATTTAAACTTTTCTGTAATATTTGAATTAAAAGCTCTTAAGTCTTAACTACCACACCTTTTTCATCTCAGTGTGCAGGCTTTTATATGGAGCTTCTGGGTTTGTTGAAACATAGTTCATAAGTCTGAGATTTTTGTTTTCTGTTTTTAAAAGGTTGTTTTAAAGTTGTCTGCTGAATTGGATTTTGAGCTTCCCTTTTGCTATTAATTTATATTTTATGAAGCTGTGTTCAATGAAGATGCCCTGTGAGATTTCTGCTTGAAGAAGCCCAGGGAGGTTTTTTTTTTTTTTTTTTTTGGAAGTCTGGTGCTGGCCAGTTTTTGTGAAGATTTTTATGTTTGAAAAGGGGATGCGAATGCAAAGACTTTTTTTCTTTTGAGGTAGGGTCTCACTCTAGCCCAGGCTGACCTGGAATTAACTATGTAGTCTCAAGGTGGCCTCAAACTCACGGCAATCCTCCTACTTCTGCCTCCCGAGTGCTGGGATTAAAGGCGTGTGCCACCATGCCCGGCTAAAATTTTTGTTAAACTATTCTTATCAACTGTGTTATTAAAATATTGTAGGTTCTTTTCTTTGTTCTACTCAGTCTTAACTTTTTGGAAAGAGCTATGTGAAGTACCCATTGTGGGGAAGCTAGTCTATTTCTATTTTTTGCTTTCTGTCAGATTCGATATGCACAGTTTTAGAATTAGTTGTTCATGACCAGGTTATAGATGTTACTTTGTTATTACTTAGAAGAATTTTTATATGTCCACTTTGCTATTTTAATCTGTGAAATCTGTTGTTTAAAACTATTATTAGTGGACTGCAGAGATGGCTTAAGGTACTTGTTCACAAAGCCTAAAGACTTAGATTTGGTTCCCCAGTATCTATCTAAAAAGCCAGATGCACAAAGTGGCCCATGTGTCTGGAGTTTGTTTGCAGTAGCTAAAGGCCCTGGTATGCCCATTCATTCTCTCTCTCTCCTTGGAAGTAAATAAATAAAAATATATTTTAAAACTGTTATTGTTTCCGTATCTATGTGTTAGTGTCTGTCTGCTATGCCTTTTGTTTTGTTTTGTTTTCTGAGGTAGGGTCTCACTCTAGCTCAGCCTGACTTGGAATTCACTGTGTAATCTCAGTGTGGCCTTGATCTCACAGCGATCCTCCTATCTCTGCTTCCTGAGTGCTGAGATTAAAGGCATGTACCTGGCTTGTGTGCTTTTTTGAGGTAGGGTCTTGCTCTAGTCCAGGCTGACCTGGACTTTACTATGTAGTCTCAGTGGCCTTGAACTCATGGTGATTTTCCTACCTCTGCCTCCCAAGTGCTAGAATTAAATGTGTGTGCCACCAAGCCTAGCTACTATGCCTTGAAAAAAAACCATTTATTTATTTTTATTTATTTATTTGACAGAGAGAGAATGGGCACACCAGGGCCTTTAGCCACTGCAAATGAACTCCAGACGCATGCGCCACCTTGTGCATCTGGCTAATGTGGGTCCTGGGGAATTGAACCTGGGTCATTTGGCTTTCCAGGCAAACACCTTAACCACTAAGCAATCCCTCCAGCCGTACTATGCCTTCTTAACATTAAGACCATACCTTGTCTAGATACATCGTGTGTTGGTACCATCTTTCCTCTCTTCCCTGCCCCACCTCAGTACCACATACAAAAGATGAATCTTTATTTTTGTTTTTACTTTATTCTCCATTATTTTATTTCTAGTGTCCTTTATCCTTAGCATTTATGCCTTTATAGGGGAAGCTAAATCTTGAGTTTTATTGAACATTGATGTATTCAAATTTCTCATCACTTTATTTTATATTTTACATGTTGTCCTCCTTCACTAAAAGGACACACTAATATTTTGCATTCTATTGTGTTGTTTTCTCACTCTTTTTTAATTTTAATTTTATAAAAGGTTAAACTCTACATCTCCTCAATCCCTGGACCCCCACTACCCTTTCCGTGAGGTGGGGTCATGAAGGCCTCATTCTGTGTGGGGTACTGGGCCTCAGGATGTTCCTACCCACTCTGGCTCTTGCAGTCTTTCTGCCCCTCTTCTGCAATGTTATCTGAGCCACATCAGGCATGTTAGCAGTCGTCTGATTTAGTGTTGGTTTCTGCTGTGATGGGTTTCGCTTAGCTGGGTTGTCTGTCACCGTCTTCCTGGTGCTGGTGGTCAAGCTAGCAGTGAGAGCAGCATTTGCACTTCCTCTCCCTCTGTAGTGTCTCCTGACCCAACTGATGTGCTTGACGTGGGTCATCTACCCATGCGGTAGGCTGCTATTGTTGTGGTGGTGGATCTTGGATCTCCTCAGTACTCTCTGCCATCTGTAAAATAAATCAGATTCTCTAACCAAGAGTGAGAGCAGCTTGGATTAAAGGGGTTATGTGTAGTTACTTGAGAGACTTTTTGGTTTATATGCTCACTCTTGTTATCCAGAGAACAGTGGGAGCTTTTCTTTGGAGTCTCTAAGTTTCCTGTCTATGAGATACTGACTTGGTTTCCAGCACCAGGTATGAGTTCTGTCCCCCTAAGTAGGTCTCATGTACAATCACAGGGCAGCTGGTTACAGACTGTGTGCCCCTGTTGTGCAGTGTACATTCCTGGGTAGTCTGACTGGCTTCATAGCTGGCTGGATCCCTACTTCTTCATGCTTCTTGTGACCATTGTTTCCCAGGAGCTGCCATGACACTATCAAGTGCCGTGAGGTCAAGCTAGGAGGGAGGTGGCTCCCCTCTCAGTTCCAGCATGCTGACTGGATGTCCTGCTACCAATGGCCTGTGGTGTCTTCAGGAACAGGGTCTTACCTTTTTAACTCAGGCAGGTAACCAAGTGTTTTGGCAATGGCCTGCATTGTTTTGGGGACCTCATGTATCTCATTGACCAACAGCTCACTGTGGGGAGTAACTCACTTCTGGGGCTGGGATTTACCAGGCCCTAGTAATTCCCAGATTAAGGATTAAGTGTGTTCCATCTTCTATAGGGCTTTTCTGTCCAGACCATTCCCTGTCTCCCTTTATTGGTGATTCTGTCGTAGGTTGCTATCTACGAGGAAGGGTTCTATGGCTTCGATTCATGTTGTTTTAAATTTTGTATGAGTCTCCTCCCCACCTGCCCACCTCCTGCTCCCCATATTCTGTCCACCACCCAGCCTGCCACATGTCTGATCCTCTCATCCCTCCCTACTTCCTCTTTCTCCTGCTCTCATTCATGTTCTGCGACCATATTCCTGGCACATACTATTATGTAAACTCACCTCCTGTTGACCCAGGTTAGGGACTGCTATGAGAGTGTGCTCTCTTTTCTAATCGTTTGAATTACCATATCTCAATTCTATGTTCTTCTAGTGATTACTACTAAAACTGTAATTTATACCTTGACATTTAGTTTTTTATTGAGGCTGATTTAATTCCATCGGTATGTATTATCCCTTACACTGCTCTAGTAATTTCTCATTTGAAGTTATCTGGAATGATCATCAAGATTATTATTTTTTTCTGGGCATGGTGGCTCACACCTGCAATCCCAATACTCAAGAGGCAGGAGGACTGCTGTAAGATTTAGGCTATCCTGGATGCAAAATGATACCACCCTGTCTCAAAAACATGTTGTTATTAATTTTATTGGAATAAATTTCTACTGAGATGCAGCTATATATTTTACCCTTTTCTTACCACTTAGAAAACTCCTTGCCATTTGCATTGTATTTCATTTTGCTGAGATAAGGGTGTTTTAAGTAATTCTTAATGCTTTCCTTGTCTCTATTAAGCAGACGTTGCTGTGTTCATGCCGAGTCACAATTAACCCATGGTCCTGTGATTTATCAATGACAAGCATATATTTTCCTTGCTTATGTGTCTGTGGGTCAGCTGAAATTTGGCTGCTTCTGGTTAAGCTCTGCTGGGCTGGGCTCCAGCCGTTAGTCAGGTTTGGGTCTGTTCCACAGTGTAGTTCTGAGAGCTGCAGGCCCCTGGGGTCATCACAAATCACTGGCACCCAAGAGGCCAAGCCAAACCATGCAAACCAACTCCAAGCTGTTGATGTCATACCCCTAACCACAGGAAGCCACATGGTCAAGCTGGGAGGTACTTCCAGGTCCCACAGCAGAGGAAGGGAATAAAGAAGTGGAAAGAACTGAAAATATTTTGTCTTTCCTTACACTTGCACAGTTGTTTGGGTATGGAGATGGAGCCTTACTTTTTCACTTCCTCTCTTCCCTGAAAGTTTTCTTCTTCTTTTTTTTTTTTTGGTTTTTCGAGGTAGGGTCTCACTCTGGCCCAGACTGACCTGGACTTCACTTTGGAGTCTCAGGGTGGCCTTGAACTCACGGCGATCCTCCTACCTCTGCCTCCCGAGTGCTAGGATTAAAGGCGTGCGCCACCACGCCCGACTGAAAGTTTTACTCTTTAGACTACTTCTTGAGTCTCATTCTTTAGCCCAGACTTGCCTGAAGCTCCCTATGTGCTGGCCATGCACTTACAGCACTCTCTCAGGTGGCATGCTCCCATTGATGTGGGTTTAAGGAAGACCTATCCAATAAGTGTATTAATTAGTACTCGTGACGACGGCAAAGTGCCTGAAACTGGATAAGTATAGGAAGAGAACTGGCTTATTTAGCTCATAGCTCTGGAGATCCAAGAGGATGGTACTGACATCAACAGCTGTTTCCAGGGTTTCATGCTGGATGGCATACAGACTGTAGGCACACAGCACACATGCATGTGCCCATACACACATGTACATGCATTCTCATACATGGCCAGATGTCAGAGCTGCTAGCTCAGAGTCATTGGTCAGGTATTGCCAGGTCAAGACGAAAGGCAGCCCCCCAGGAACAACAGCTCCCGAGAGCCTGCTTCCTGAGGAGCGCTGGGGACCAGGGCTGAGCCTGAGACCAGAAGTGAGGTCCCAGGATGATTGACTTTTCCACATCACCCTACTGCAAGGCAGGAAGAGAAGCTTTAGCAGTTACCCGACCACCTGCTCAGAGAGAGGAGGAAGGGGGGTGGGCGTGGTCCTCACGTGGATGCTGTTAAGGGAACTTTGTTAGCTGCAACAAAAGGCCACTAGTAGATCACAGTATTTATTTTACAGGGACACATTTTCGCTCTGGACAAGTGAGTGTGAAGTACTTGACAGTCTGTTATTTTTTTCCTTGTAGTCACACCTGACCATTTACCAACTGGGCCTTATTTCCGAGCCAGTGGTGTGACTTTCTGGGTTTGCCTGTCAGAAATGGAAGTTCCCTGTCACTGAGCCTCATGATGAAAATATGGGTCTCAGACAGGTGCAGTCACGTTTTGGAAATGATGTTATCCAGTCCACAGCTAATGTAAATTCTTATTGCGTTTAATTTCAACAAAGTCAATCAACACACCCTTTTGCCTTGTAGCAGAGCAGCAATTAAGTGAGCCATGGCATTGTCAGATTTTATGTGGGATTGAGATGTCTCATGCTTAATGTTGACACAGAAACAATTTCTTCCAGAAACTACTGTAAAACATCCTTTCAGTTACTGACTTGTAAGAGGAAATCAAAAAAAGCCCAAAAACATATCTTGACATTTGTAGACCCTACTCCCAAAGGATCTGTATCATAAGTTTCAAACATGTTTTTCTGGCGGAGGTGGGGGATTACAGAACAAAAGCAAAAATGCTTCCTTTACTTAGAGGCTACTTTTCTTGCAGCCTTGTTTATCTGGAAACAGCCAACAAGAATGTAGTAGAAGAGACCACCCAGCAGCCAAAATATTATTAGCATTCCAAGAACCTGTGCTCTGCTCCGGCTCACAACCCACACATCACTGAGGTGTTTCTTTCAGTCAGTTTACTCTTCGTTTAGATACAACAAAGCAGTCCTGGTTAGATGACTGCCTTGACCCTCAGACAATCAGAGGTAAGGATGGAAATGGGGGTCCTTCCAGAAGCAGCCCTCTGACATGAGAGGGACATCTGTGGGGCTGGAAAGGGGAGAGGCATGAAAAACAGGTGGAAGGGTGACCTACCTCCCTGCTCACGGTGTGGACTAAGGGGCGGGAAAGAAGTAGAGAAAAGGATGGCTGGGGCGGGAGTTTAGCTTGGATTCACTCAGAGCCTGGGAGGTATGGTGAGAAAAGAATTCATTCTGTAAAATGGAAGGAAATGGAGCTTCCAAACCTTGGGTTTACTTTTGTGAAACTCCCTTACGCTGCTGCTTCTCTGAGAAGCCAAGAGCCTCACACCAGAGGCAGATCCATTTTATCAGTGCCCATGAAGGTCTGCATGGATCTGGAATCTGAGTCCAGAATGAGATACCATATATTCAGTTTCCCTCTCCAAACACAACAAAATCCTCTGATTTTATCTGAACAAAATTCATCAGGTAAATATGACAGGATTCTGAGTTCCCCCACGCCTCCCCCTCCCACTGAATAAGGACTAGAAAGAGACCTTGAGATTCTAGGAAGGCCATATAGTAAATTTGTTATTGTTTATTTTTATGTTTTGTAAATTAAAAAATTATTTATGAGAGATTTATGAGAGGTTAATTAAAAAAATTATTTATGAGAGATTATAGATAGAGAGAATGGGTGTACTAGGGCCTTTAGCCACTGCAAATGAACTGCAGATGCATCTTGCTATACTCAGGTACTGGGGACTTGAACCTGGATCCTTAGGCTTTGTAGGCAAGCACCTTAACTGCTAAGCCAACTCTCCAGCCCTTGTCTTTATTTTAAGGTGAGGGTAGGTGAGGTCTTCAGCCCAGGATTGATAGCAGGCATACATTAAAGCAAAGAAACAACCCCAGAAAACCTTGCTGTCCCTGAAAATGCTGGGGGCAGGAATATTCAACTGAAACATGGTGGGGACCATGACCCTCAGCTTTTATTTATTCATTTTTATTTATTTGTTAGAGACAGAGAGAAGGAGGGAGAGAGAGAGACTGAGAGAGATAGAGAGAATGGGTGCACTAGGGCCTCCTGCCACTGCACATGACTCCAGACGCCTGCACTACCTTGTGCATGTGGCTTACCTGGGACCTGGAGAATTGAACCTGGGTCCTTAGGCTTCCCAGGCAAGTGCCTTAACCACTATACAATCTTTCCAGCTCTGAACTTTTATTTTTTTTAAAATAGTTTTATTATTTTTAAGCAGAGAGAGAGAGAAAGGGAGGGAGAGAGAAAATGGGTACTCCAGGGCCTCTAGCCACTGCAAACACACTCCAGATGCATGTGCCACTTTACACATCTGGTTTTATGTGACTACTTGGCAGGGGAACTCAGGTTGTTAGGTGTCATAGGCAGGCATCTTAACCACTGTGCCAGCTCTCCAGCCCGAGCCTCAGCTTTCTAACCGGAGACTGTGTAGGTGCTTGGGTATGTGCACAGCGGGTGAAGGAAGCCCTGACTCTTCCATGCCCCGTCCACGAGCCGGGATCAGCGGTGAGACTGTTTGTCCATAGTAGCAGCCTGAAAAGGTATCAGAAGAAACAATGACTGAAAACCTCTCAAAATTTATAGGAGGCATAAATAAATCTCCCAATTTCTGAAGCCAAGAAAATCCCAAATAAGATATACACCAGGAATTCTATATTAAGATATAGTACAACTTAATGAAAACTAAAGATCAGAACAATCATAAAAGTAGTCAGAGAAAGGCTGGGAATGGAGCCCAATTGGTGGAGTGCCTGCCTAGCACGTATGAAACTCTAGATTTGATCCTCAGACTCTAGAAATCATGCATAGTGGTGCATTCCTTTAACCCTAGCTGTGAACTAAAGTCTCCAGAAAAGTGCTGCATCTGAAACACTTCCAGTTCTGCTTCAGGCTGAATGGACTAATAAAAACTCCTGTGATCACAGAAAGATGGCATGTTCCAAGGTCAGAGCAAGATTACCTTCGGCTACCTTTAGCCCTTCAGTAGCCATTTATTGTCACTTGGTGTCTGACCTAACATTCACGTGACTATCAGTTGATCAAGTGTGACCTTTTTGGAATGTACTAGCAGATGACCAGCTTCCACCAAGGGCTAAGAATGTCATCAGATAGCAGCTGAGGCCCATGGTGGAGATCTCCCTGCTTTGCTGTAGCCTGCCTACCTGATGGTCAGCCATTGCATTTGAAAAGTGCCTTGACTTACCATTTCTTCTATTCTGTACTTATAGAGCCTTCCTGAAATTCTCAACACATTGGAACATGGAACTGGGATAAGCTAAATCTGTGTTCCTGGCCATGGTCACTCATCTTTGGCTCCAGAAAAACTACCTATTATCCCCTTTGAGGTGAGAGTTGTGTCTTTTTCATGGACACAGCACTTGGGAGATAGAGACAGGAGGGTCAGCAGTCACAGACACCCCAGACCTAAGAGCTGTACCTCTGAACACTTGTCAGGCAGGGCTGAGGAAGTTTGGCTTTCTAGGCCTGCATGAGAACTATAACACTTGTTGAGCGTTAAGGGCCCTGCGCCTGAGCCTGCAGAAGAGCTGTACCCCGAGAGGGTGCCCGCCCCTTGCCACTGCTGCCTCTGCTCCTGCTATCAGGCGCTGAGGGCCTCACAAGCTGTCCAAGTCCAGCACGGGAAGAGTGTCTTTGCTTCTACCTGTGCTTTTTATCTTCATTACATAAAAAGATCCCAGCCAGCTGACGGACAACATCATCTTCAAAACTATGGGCCACAAGAAACATTTTTTTCTTTACGCTTTGGTTCTTCCAGGTATCTGGTATATGATGGAAAACTAACATAGCCACACTTACAAAATGCCTAATCAATCTCTCCAAACAGGAAGAAAATGCTGATAGCAACAAGTGAGAACATTCAGAAAGGAAAGAATGACAGAATGGCTATAAATAGGTTGTCATCATGTGAGTTGGATTATTTTTATTGTTCTATAGTTGAAACAAAAAATGTAGCAGCATTTGATGTGGTTGCCTCAATGTATGCAGAGGGAACACCTTTAAGGTGATTGTATGTAGTGAATGGAGGTGATACAAGATTTGTGCACTTCATTTAAAGTGGACAGATAAGCCAGGTGTGGTGACGCTCACCTTTAATCCCAGCAGGAGGCAGAGGTAGGAGGATCGCTGTGAGTTCTAGGCCACCCTGAGACTACTGAGTGACTTCCAGGTTCTAGGCCACCCTGAGACTACAGAGTGAATTCCAGGTCAGCCTGGGCTACAGTGAAACCCTACCTCAGAAAAAAAAAAAAAGTGGTAAGATATGCTCTCTAGTAGGCAACAACTAGCTGTATCCACACACGGGGTACTTAGAGCCGTCCCCAACTATATCACCTGCTATAATTGAATGAAAATGAAACTCCAAAAATTGTTCATGCAACCCAAAATAAGTCTGATCAAAAGAAATCAGAGAAAAAAAGTAGGAATGAAAAAGAAAAAAAGATCCCTTGAGATTTCTATTTGGATAATCATGGCAATTCAAATACTAAAAAAGTATTTCCTATTTGCTGAAATCTATGGCTTTTCATCTAAGCTTTTATTTATTTCCATGTATGTATATATGTATGTGTGTATGTATGTTTGTTTGTTTGAAGGTCTCTTGTTGCTGCAAAAGAATGCCTGTGTGGTCGAGGAATTGCACCCAGGCTATCAGCTTTTGTGAGAACGAGCCTGTAACTGCTGAGCCATCTCTCTAGACCCTGCTCCCCTATGTTCTGAACTTCATTTTCTTGTGCAGTCACACTGGCTAAATAACGGTGTTGAGAGCAGACCTTCTTTTCCTATTAGTAAAGTTAGCTGTAGATGTAGTTCTTCTTGTAGATGTTCCTTATTAAGTTAAAGAAAGCCCTCTTCGGGGTTTGCAACAATAATGAGCGCTTGATTTTATAAAATTCTTAACATGCATGATTGATGCAGTTGTGTCATTATTCACTGCTGATATGATGGGATATGTAGACAAACGTTCAAATATTTGGCCATTCTGAATCTCTGGAACAATCATGAGAACAAATTCCTTTTGTATGTGAATAGATTCTGATCACAAATATCTTGAAGATTTTTTTTTTTTTTTTTGGTTTTTTGAGATAGGATCTCACTGTAGCTCAGGCTGACCTGGGATTCACTATGGAGTCTCAAGGTGGCCTTGAACTCATGGCGATCCTCCTACCTCTGCCTCTCGAGTGCTAGTATTAAAGGCGTGCTCCACCACGCCTGGCTTCTTGAAGATTTTTTATCTAGACTCATGAGTAATACTGCTGTGTAGTTTTCATATCTGTCTGGGTGTCAGGGTAATACTAGGTTCATAAAATGAATTAGGACATGTTCCTTATATTCTTTACTAATTTCTGGAGAAGTTTCTGTGAAATTATAGTAAGACTATCTGGGCCTGGGAATTTCTGTTTGGCAGAGCTTTGATGAATTCAGTTATTTGAATAATTATTGGGCTATTCAATTTGCCTGTTTAATTTTGGGTGGGTTGTGATAGTTTGTGTATGTTCTTAAAGTTTTTTTTTTTTTTATTATGTGTGACAGTGCATGCATATTGAGGTCAGAGGGCAATTTCAGACCAGTCCTCGCCTTCCACTTTGAGGCAGGGGATCTGTTTCTCATTCATGGCTCCATTTGCCAAGCTAGCTGATCTACAAATTTCTGGAAATCTCCCTTGTCTTGACCTCCCTACTCACTGTAGACACATTTTGGTTACAGAAGCCCACCGCAGTTTCTGGCTTTTATGTCGTACCTGAAGATCCAGCTCAGGTACTCAGAATTTCACAGCAAGGGCTTTCTGCACTAGCCATCACCCTGGCCCCAGTACGTGTGTCTTGATCAATTAGTCTATGTCATCTAAAGAGCCCAATTTACACGTGTAGACTTGATAATGGTTTTAATTTTATTAACCTTTTGATGTCTACACAATCAGTAATGATGACCCTTCTTTCATTCTTGGTGTTGATAAGTTTAATAGTGTCTCTGTATGTTTGTCACAATTGCTGGACTTTTGTAAGTATTTTTTTTACCTTTTAAATATTTTTTTTAAATTTTTTATTTATTTATTTGAGAGGGACAGACACAGAGAGAAAGACAGATAGAGGGAGAGAGAATGGGTGCGCCAGGGCTTCCAGCCTCTGCAAACGAACTCCAGACGCGTGTGCCCCCTTGTGCATCTGGCTAATGTGGGACCTGGGGAACCGAGCCTCGAACCGGGGTCCTTAGGCTTCACAGGCAAGTGCTTAACCGCTAAGCCATCTCTCCAGCCCTTTTTTTTTTTAATTTTTTTTTAAATTTTTTATTTATTTATTTGAGAGGGACAGACACAGAGAGAAAGACAGATAGAGGCAGAGAGAGAGAATGGGTTTTTTTACCTTTTAAAGAATGAGCTTTTCATTGCCTTGACTTTTCTCTGTTTTCACTTTAGTTTTGATTTGTTTTGAGTACATTTTGCTCCTTTTTCTAGGTCACTCAGGCAGAAGCTGAGAATCACCTGAGATTTTTCCTTCTTTCTAATGTGTGCATTTATCGCCAGAAAGTTCCCCCTGGGCTACCTTAGCTGCCTCAAGCTTATGTGCTGTGTTTCCATTTTCATTCAGTTAGATGGGGTTCTCTAAGCCCTTGAGGCCTTCTTTAAAAAAAAACAACAACATTTATTTAGGGGGCTGGAGAGATGGCTTAGTGGTTAAGGTGTTTGCCTGCAAAGCCAAAGGATCCCAGTTTGATTGATTCTCCAGGACTCATGTAAGCCAGCTGCATCTCAAGGGGATGGATGTATCTGGAGTTCACTTGCAGTGGCTGGATGCCCTGGCATGCCCATTCTCTCTCTCTCTCTCCCTCTTTCTCTCTCTCACATAAATAAATAAATAAAATATATTTAAACCTATTTATTTAGACAAGGTTTTGCAATCCTCCTGCCTCAGTGCTGAGTATTAAGGTTACAGGCTTATGCTGACATGCCTGGCTGGGGCTTTTTCTTCAATGAGTAGATTAGTCAGAAGTCCAAGTGTTTAGGATTTATTTACACTGTTGATTTCTAATTTGATTCTGTGCTGGTTGGGGAATATACTGTATAATTTCAATTCTGTCAAATATCCTGAAGTTTGTTTCATGGCCTATGCTATGGTCTACCTCAGTGTATGTGCTATGGCAATTGTAAAGAATTTGTTCTGTTGCATTGGGTAGAGTGTTCTAGAAATACTGGTTGAAACCCATTGGTTGCTGTTCAATTCTTTACCTTACCTCCTTGCTATTTCTATGTGATTGGTCTGGAAAATTATGGACTATACATAGAATAGAAGCAGTCTGTTAGGCAGAATGAAGCCCTAGAGACCTAGTAAAGTACTACGCTAGGTGTGTCTAGCAAGATTAGCACGTGAGTGTGAGGGGAGGCGGGGGAGAGCTCCACCCTCAGTGCGAGCAGCACCACCCGGGCCAGCAGCATCTAGAGAGACCACATGCGGCCTCTGCGACAGGCAGGCCAGGGTGTCCTCCCGCTGCTCTGCACTCAGAACTCTACGGTGACTGGCTTTTGAACTCTATGACTTGCACCAGCAGCTCACTGGGTCCTTTTGGCCTCGGGTGGAGAGTCACAGTCTTAGCTTCCCTGGTTCCTAGTTGCTTGACATTGGACTGAGCCATTTTACTGGCATCCCTGAGTTTCTGGCTAGCAGATACCCTCAGTTATAACACTAGTGCTCACAGTTGTCAGCCAGAGTGACATGTGTTTACATTTCATTTTGGGTCTGTTCCTTTATGAACGTAGTTTATCACTCAAGCCTGTAGAACCTGTGAGACTATGATTAATATACCTGAGTTCTTACACTTAAAAATAAGCTCAACTCTGTTTTCATTGCCCCTTTTGGTGTATAGACTATGAAGTTCTTGGTCATACTTTCATTTATTAGAGATAGAGAGAGAGATAGATAGAGAGAGAGGGAGAGAGAGAGAGGCATGCCAGGGCTTCCAGCCACTGCAAATGAACTCCAGATGCATGCGCCTCCATGTGCATCTGACTTATGTGGGACCTGGAGAATTGAACCTGGGTCCTTAGACTTCACAGGCATGCACCTTAACTGCTGAGCCATCTCTCCAGCCAGGTCATGCTTTTATATGTTCTTCAAATCTTATTTTAGGGCTTGGGAGATAGTTCTGTTGGTAGAGTATTGCCTTGCAAGCATGAGGACCTGAGTTTGAACCCCAGAGCCCAAGTTAAAAAATAAAATCTGGGCATAATGGCATGCATTTGTAATTCCAGCACTGGAGAAGTAAAGACAGGCAAATCTAGTCTACTTGGTGAGTTCCAGGCTAGTGAGAAGCTGATTCAGAAACAATGGATGGTGCCTGAGGAAAGACATCTGGAGATGTTCTGGCCTCCATACGCATGTAATATACATGCCTACAATATGTACCTATTTACTCAAACATGTAGACACACATATACCCATTAACAAGCTTTCATTAAAATGTGAATAAGAAGTTGTCAATTATAAAAAATGAAATAAAATGTGAATAAATGTTAAAAAATTTTTTTGTGTGTACGTAGTGTTGAGGATCAAACCCAGTGCTTTGTAACTATGGAAAAATATTCTACCACTGAGCCATATCACTAGTCCCATAAATTTTTTGCTGTGGGGAATATTTTGATCTTTGGGGATTTCAACCTTTAGGATTATGACACTCAGGAATTTTTCTTTTAGGGCTATGAACCAACCCCCCTTTTAAAGATAGCTCTTTCTTTGCTGAGACAAATTATTTAATTGAATTATTTATTTGAGGGAGAGAGAGTGAGAGAGGGGGTTCACCAGGGCCTCCAGCCACTGCAAATGAACTCCAGATGCATGTGTCCCCTTGTGCATCTGACTTACGTGGGTCCTGGGAAATCAAACCAAGGTCCTTTGGCTTTCCAGGCAAATGCCTTAACTGCTGATCCATCTTCTCAAGTCCCCTGAGACAAATTATTTATTTAGAAATAAGGCCTCATATAGCTCTGGCTGGTCCCCAATTCACTAGGCACCAGAGGATGACTTCTGATCTTCCTGACTACTTCTCAGTTCTGAGATTACAAGCATGCATCACCATTTTCCATTTCATGCAGTGTTGGGGACCCAACCCAGGCTTGTAAATGCCAGGCAAGCACTATGCCAACTGATCTGCACTCCACCCTAGAGACCATTTATTTTTCCCAGGGCTGTGGACTAATCTGGGGTCTCACACACACATGCTAGGCAAGAGTTCTGTTATTGAGCCACACCCTCAGCCCTTTGCTTAAATCTTTATTCATTTGTGATATTTCCATTTTTATTAATGATGCACTTTATTGTGTGAACAGATCATATTGGTCGCATTGTCCTTGTGCTATCCTCTTACATCCCCTCTCCCCTTCTCCCATTCCACGGAGGGCTGTTCCCAGTGGAGTAGCTGGTATTCACCATGGGGTGAATGCATCAGTTAGTCTTTGTGAAGTGGGGTGGGGGGGACAATGCCTCAGAATACTTCTTCACACTCACAGTTTTTCTGCCCTTTCTTCTGCAATGTTCCTTGAGCCTTGGCAGGTATGTTATAAGTCTACTTTAGCGTTTAGCACTCTGTAACCCCTAGATTTCTGCTTGATGAGTTATGAGTGTCCTCAGTGTCTATCACCGTCTCCCTGGAGCACGTTGTCAGGATAGCAGTAAGAGCATCACTCATGTTTAAATCACCACTTCCTCTGTGATGTCTTCTGAGCCCTTGCAGATGTGTTAGAGGTGGCTTGTCACATGCTAGGCAGTTGGCTATCTTTTATTGATATATCGATAGATCTGGGCTGTGTCTGGTTTTTGCTCCATCTTTAAAAACAAAACAAAACAAAAAGAAACCAACAATAACAAAAAAAGTAAAAACAGACTTTCCTACCAACAGTAAGAGCAGCTTGGGTTAAAGAAGATAAGCATAGTTAATTGAGAGACTTTTTGGTGGATGTGGCCACTCTTCTTGGCCAGATCAGTGGGAGCTTCCCTCTGGAGTCTCTGACCGTTATATCCCTAGGATTCTGACTTGGTTTTTATTGCCAGGTATGAGTTCTCTCCCACTGAGCAGGCCTCTTATCCAGTCAGAGAGCTGGAAAGCTTAGCCAGTCAGAGTGGCTGTGTGCCACCATTGCACTGGGGTGTACATCTTGTCCGGCAGGTTGGTCTCACAGCCTGCAGGATCCTCTGCTTGTTCACACTGTTGGTGGCCATTCTACCCCAGCAGCTCTCATATCACTTTCCAGAACTATGAGGCTAGACAGCAGGGAGCTGGTTTCCTTCTAAGTTCCAATATGCCGAGACTTACTCTATTTGCTGAGTGTTTTTGTGTTTTCTCATTGGCTTCTGGTGTATTGACAAATACTCGCTGACATGATTTTGTAATAGCTGCTCTGAAACCTTTGTAGACAATCCTAACACCTCTTTCCTATCACTTTTAGCATCTCTTGATACCTTTCTGGCTGAGGGACATACAGTGACCCTTTCTTCCTCCCCATGTGACCTTACCTGACCCTTCTGGACTCTGGTGAAGATGCTAGCTCTCCACTCTGCTATGAGACGACCTTACAGGGAGGGACAGCCTTACTCACATGAATTGTGTTGGAAATGCAGTCTTACCAGGTGGTATCCAGTGCCACACTGTGGGAGCAAAGGCGCTTCATGATGCTCAGAGGGGATGGATGTCTTGGCTTCCTACTGAGCCTTCTCTGACAGGGACTCTCTCCTAATGCCTCTGAGCGGGAGTCTATGTTCCACACTCAGCCTTTGCAGGTGTGGGTAATGGCTGAGCCTTTTAATGGAATTTAGAATTTCAAACTTCAGGATATGGTATTCTTTTGTATAGAATTTGCCTACAGTGGGGTGTGTCTAGGCCATCTTCTCCTGGTCCTGCAGCTGCAGAGAGTAGCTTTTGTGGGTTGCTTTATCTGTGGCCATTGGAGTTTCCAAGTTTCTGCTGCATCAGCTCCAGATCTGGGTCACAGGAGGAGAAAAATTAGTCAGGAATGTCCCCCTGGGACTCAGGTTCTATGGTCCCTGGACTGTCTTTTTCTTTTAACTAACTGGTGAACAAATTCCACCCAGGTGCATTATGAATTTTGCCAAGATGACCAAGATCCAAAGACAATAAAAGCATCATTGTGGGGCTGCGTACTAAACAGGCACCAGCTACACCAACTTTTACAGAAGACTGGCTCTTGTGAGGAAATGTGGTCATGAGAATCCTCACCATACCTTTCTTCTTAGAAATTCACGTTGAGGAACGTGCTGCTGCACCGGGTTTAGGTGAGATGATCATCTGAACATGTTGCTTAACATAGCTATCATTTCTACACCAACTGGCCCAACTGATTTCTATCAGGAGCATTCTTCTTGATTCTTAACAGTTTATTTGTTTATTTATTTCTGAGGTAGGGTCTCACTGTAGCCCAGGTTGACCTGGAATTCATTATGTAGCCTCACAGCATTCTTCTACCTTTGCCTCCTGAATACTGGAATTAAAGGCATTGGCCATCACACCTGGCTTCTTGACAATTCTTAAAGGAGTGCAACCAGTGAACTCATGCAAACACATGCTTTCCAGACTTGGGTTACTAGAGGAAAGTCATTCTTTTAACCCGGTGACTGTCATAGGTGTGAGGACATGAAAGATATTAGGTATTAGTAGTCTCTGATCTGAGAATTCACTGTCCAGTTAGAGACGGTGAAGAGCAATGATTCCAGGTAGCTGTGGAGGAGGGCAAAGAAACCTGGAGATGCTATGGATGGAGGCACTGGTGGGGGAGGATGCTGCAGGCAGCTGGGTGTTGGTAAGTTGTGATAGAGGTATGAGAGGCAGCATCCCAGCTCAGGCCAATAAGGTGGAGGGACTAGCTTGTGCAGGAACCACAGAGGAGAGGCCATGAGGCAGAGGATGTGGTCAATGTCAGAATACATGGTTGGAAATAAAGGTGGAGATAGTGCTAAAGATATGATGCTGTGGATCGTGAGAGGAGATTACAAGACCTAGTCAAGAAAAAACGATGCTGGTTGGAAAGTGCTCTGTTTGTTCTGTTTTAAATTTTAAAGATATTCTTCAGGCTAGTAGCGAGAGCAATATTTGTATTGCTACTTTCTCTGCAATGACTCCTGGGCCTGGCAGACGTGGAGGAGGCGACCATGCTCATGGTAGGCAATCTGCTTTCTTTTCTTGTTGTACTGATGTATCCTGGATCTCCCAGTAATCTCTGCTATCTGTGTGATAAAACAGATTCTCTAAGCACACGTGAGAGCAGCTTGGATTAAAGGGGATAAGCATAGTTATTTGAGATATATTTTGAAGTGTATGCCCACTCTTCTTAGCCAAAGAGAAGTGGGGGTTCTCTCTAGAGTCTGTTGGTTTCTTATCCATGGGAATGTGATTTGGCTCCCAGTACCAGATACGGGTTCTCACTGTGGTCACCCAGATCTCATCAAACAGAGCAGAGATCCAGAAGCTACAGAGAATTCAACACTAAATGAGCTCTCTAGGCTCAAGGAACACTGCAGAAGGTGTGGAAAGATTGTAAGAGCCTCAGGGCAGGTGGGATTAGCCTGAGGCACCACTCCTCCCCCACAGAGACTGACTGAGGCTTTAAGGGTCCCACAATGAATACCAATAACCGACTGCCACTGAAGAGGGCACTCAGTAGAATGGAGATGGGGGAGAGAGGATATAAGAGTACAACCTTTTAATAAAAATTAAATTAAACATATTTTTATCTTATTTATTTGTAAGAAGAGAACCAAAGAGAAAGAGTGAGAGGGGAGGGAAGGAATGGGCACGACACCAGGGCCTCTTGCCACTACTTGCATGCACCACTTTATGCATCTGGCTTTACATGGGCACTGGGAATTGAACATGGGCCAGCAGGTTTTGCAAGTAAGCACTTTTGCCTTCTGAGCCATCTCTCCAGCTCTTGGAAAGTGTTCTTTAGTCTTTGCTTTGTAGGTTTGAGAAAGAAATGGAAAGGCAAGGCTAGGAGAAAAATGAGGATCTCTGCTGTACATGGAAGAAATGGAAGTGACGACCCCCAATTAGCACCACTGGGTGAGACTCCAGCAGGTGGAAGGTGTTTACACTTGGGAGACAAGGCCATACGGAAGAGGGTACACAGAGCCAGGCTCAGTGGTGAGCCCTGGCCAGGCTGATTTCTCTTCACAGAGCTGTGCCTGGGTGCCACAGCTGCCTCGTGAAGGCTGGTCTCCCTGTTCCTAGACTGGTGTAAGCATTGAGCATGTTGAGCGGCCTCCCACTGGGTAGGGAGCTTGCTTGAGCATCTAAGCATCCGGTGAGTGATTGGATGAGCTGGTCTCCTGGGTCCATTTTGTTCTAAGCATCTGTGAAGGTTAATTTTGATTGGGGTTGAGAAACATTGTGGAAACACACCTCTGAGTGTCTGTGTGGACATTTCCAACTAGGTTTAGCTGAGAATGGAAGACTCACCTTAAATCTGGGTGGCATCATCCTGCGGGCTGTGGTCGTGAACTGAATATGAAGGAGAAAGCTAGCGGAACACCAGTCACCCTCTCTCTGCTTCCTGACTGTAGACCTAACGTGCCCAGTGCACCAGCTCCTGCCACCTTGCCTTCCCCACCATGATGAACGAATCCCTTCTTAAGCTGTGAGCCAAGATAAGCCCCCTTTTCCGAAAGTTTCATTTGTGGGGTATTTTGTCAACAACACAACTAACATAGAATCGATGCTTCATATTTACTACTTGACTACATAGGTATATTGTGTTGGGATCAAAATGTGAAACATCCTCCACTCAGGGATGTGGCTACTGATGTTTCATCACTATGTTTGCAATACATTTCAGTCCTTACACAATTGATGCGATTCCTTTAGAGCAGTACTGCCAACCAGCTATGGGTTCAGCTGGGGAGCTGAGGCCTCTATGGTAAACCAGAATGAACCACGTTTGTGATGTGTTCCAAAACAAACTTGTTCTAATCAGGGGTAACTCGATGCAGCAACCTTATAGCACATTGGACAGAGTGTTTCAGAATTAGGAGGGAGTTGAGCCCACTATTGGTCAGGACAGCGGCGGTACACACCCCATGGAGATGGAGTCTTCTCCTTCAATGTTTCCTTAGCAAATCATTCTCCCTCTTCTTTTCTTTCCCCCTTTTTCTTCTCTCCCCTGGGGCTCACTAATAATACTGACAACAATGAAAATGATGGCCAGTGTGCTTGATACTGGTGATATCTCAGATAATGATGCTTATTTATTTTTTTAGCAAGCCTAGAAGTTTCATTAATACACACTTAACAGGCGGATGGATAAAGTGAAGCCTAGAAAAGTTGGAGAACTTGTCAAAGTTTGTAGACTGACTCTTGACTTTGACCTTGAGTCTTGCTTGTGAAGCATCGTGGACCCCTTGCTTTGGCTGCCTGAAGTGGTCCCAGAAGCCCTCCTTACACATGAAAATGGCACATATTTTGTCCAGAGTCACTTTGTTGCTACTAGAGAGAGATTCACACAGCAGACATCTCCTGAGAGATACTCCGTCTCTGGGGAAATGAAAGAAAGCCCAGAGCAAGTCTGAGAAAAGACCAAAGAATGACAGTCTTTGTGACTGCTCTGTCAGGGTGACGGGCCGTGAGGAGTTGGCTGTAGAGGGGAGGCGAGGCCTTCTCTCGGGGAGCAAGCCGAGATCTCAGGTCAGTAGACAAGACCCATTGATGTCAGGCTCCCTGTCAGGGCTGTATCCACCTGTTGAACTCCTCCTGCAGGAAGGGCAGCAAGCCTCTTCCAGAACCCACACAAGTGTCTTTTCTAAATGCCACAGGCCCAATTTCTACAAATGAGTGGGTTGCTGTGAAGAGAACTCGCCGCTCCCTGAGAGCCAGTTCGGTCAGTATCCCTCCACAGGCGGCTGTACTGGAGAGCAGCCTTCCCCTTCACTGCTTCCAGATCCACGGCTGTTTTCTTTGGCTCCCCTCAGCACCACAACTCTGGGGCTCGGGGCCTCCCAGTGAAAGCCGCTGATTGCCGTGACCTCTGGGAGGCACTGCTGGCGTCCCAGAGGCAAAGACCCCGTTCAGATCTCCAGCCTGAGTCCTACTTCTTGGCTTTCTGCCCCCAGACTTATGTGGCAGCTGCCTCCCTTGGGCTTTTGGAAGACAGTCTAGTCAGAGATTTAGCCTGGTATGCAAAAAGGACAGAGAAAGAAATAATTGTGAAGTTGGCTGAACCACATTTTAAATCCTGGCTCTGCATTGTGTGGGTGGGTGACCTTTGGCAAAGGCTAGCTCCCTGGTATCTGGCAGAGTGCAATTTCCTGGAAAGCCCTTCAGGCTCAGCACCTCAGCCCACTTTCCAGGGGTAGAAGTAGAAGACGTGCCAAGGGCGTCAGGCGAAGTAGGGCCAAGCCATGATTTGAACCCAGGCTGGTCAGGCTGCAAAGCCACCTTCTGTTCCACACTGGGATGCATAATTCGAATGCACTCAGGATGTTGGGGCTCCCACAGGTTCCCTATCTCTGCCTGAGGTGGGAGTGGGAAGAACAGAGGGATCCCTTCCTACCCTGAGATGGAACATGCACTAGTGTGGGAGATGAGTGGTTTCCTTATGGTGTGGCTTGCTTATTTAATCATTGCTTTTAGACATCAAGATTGCCTCCACTTGTTTATGCTCACAAGCAAGCCTGCAAGGAACATTTGCAATCCAAAGCCATGTCCACATCCCTGCTTCTTTATGAAGTATCACTGAGAATCACATTACTGTGTCATAGAGTGTGAGCATTTCCGTCTTTAACTATAGCGCCTGTTTCCCAGTTACTTCAAATAAGGGCTGCAGTGGCTTTTCTTTCTCTGCTTAGGTATTACTCATGTCCCTGTCTGAATTAAATTTTCAGATGAAGGCGATGCTAATATGTATTTATTTATTTACTTACGAGCAGGAAAATGACATATATATGTCATGGAGAGAGAGAGAGAAAAAAAATGGATATGGGTGCACTAGGGCCTCCAGCCACTACAAATAAACTCCAGATGCATGTGCCACCTTGTGCATCTGGCATGGGTACTAGGCAATCAAACTTGGGTCCTTCGGCTTTGCCAGCAAGCGCCTTAACTACTAAACCACCTCTCCACCCCCTATGTTCTTTTTGGCTAATGGTTTATACCCACAAAATATCCAGTATGGGTAAATGTGTGGTTTGTGGGGGTAAAGGTTGGTTGCAAAGTAATTCTCTATTTAAAAGTAAATCCGTAATGTCATTTCTTCTGTTGTCCTGATCTATAGTTTAAATTCCTTGGTGCATAGTCTTAGATTATGAGCCAAGATAAACGTTACCCTTCACAAGTTGATAAACTCATAGATGTTTTGATGCAGTGACAGAAAGCTGATGACACAGGCGTTTTTCGGACCTGTCACTTTTCACCAGATTTCTACGAAATCTCTCCAGGCCCTGAGACCTTATGTGTGTACGTTATAACAAACCTTAGCACACAAACCCTAGTTTGGAATTAATGACAGGGGAGTATGTGGGGGGCAGAAGCTCACCTGTGATGGCCCCTGCATACTTGCACTGCTTGAAATGCCTGTCAGAATGCTTCAGCACACAGGGTACCAGGGCAAAGCTTCAGAAGCATGGTGGGGCTCAGGACATGTTACTCCCAAAGAAGTCACCATAGGGTTTTGGTAAAGAGCAGGAAAAGAGGGTGCCTCACCTTCCCATTGCACGCCCCCCGAGGTAGGCCAGAAGATCCATGGTGAGAAGTGCCCACCCCATGCCTGGAGGAAAGAAATGTCATTATTTCTTAAGTCAAAGGGGCACAGATGAATGAACCAATAGGTCTTGGTAAGTTTCCTCCAGTTTATCAGTTTTTCCAGTCATACATGGCTTACTTCTTCATCAAACGTACCATTAAAATACACAGATTTCCCTCTCTCTTCAGGTCTTCATTTCTGGAATTTACTAGGTCATACAGAACTTGCATAAAAAATGTGTATGCTTCTGTTTGATTGCCTGTGTCAAAAATATTTGTTTATTTGCAAGGAGGGAGGGAAGGATAAAGGAGGTAGAGTGAGGGGGGGGGAGAGAACATGAGAGAGAGAGAGAGAGAGAGAGAGAGAGAGAGAGAGAATGGGCCCAACAGGCAAACAAACTCCAGGCACATGCACCACTTTGTGCATATGACTTGAGGCGGGCACTAGGGAATTGAGCCTAGGCTGTCCGGCTTTAGCCACCAAGCTATACCTTCAGCCCTTAATATTTTGTCTTTTAGTAGAGGTGCCAGGGGAGAAAACATGTTTTCTCTCCTCTATAGCTGTTCGTCCACCTGGCTTTTGATGTTACTAGCAGAAGTCTTGCTCTGAACGAGTGCCTGGCCTGACCCCTTCTCCAGTTCAGAAGTAGACTTTCCTGATCATCCCAACTAGTGTGTGGCCCCTCAGGGACCAAGGGCAGCAACTCCAGAATGTCCCTTTGTGATGGCTGGCAGGGGGAAAGGACAGGATCAGAAAGCTGTGCTGGTATAGGGCAGTAGCCCCCCCCCCCCCAATCAATGTTTTCACTTTCCATGGTCAACTTTGGTGTAAAAATATTCAATGCAAAATTCCATAACAATTTATATATTTTAAATAACTTATAGCTATGGACATAATTCTATTTTGCTATTATTGCTAATCTCTTACTGTGCCTAATTTAATTATCAAACTTTATCATAGATAATTATTTGAAAGAAAAAGCATAGTATGTCTAGGGCTCCATACAAACTGGTTTCAGGTATCCACTGGGGGGATCTCACCAGTCCATTTTCTGGAGAAGGAAAAGTACTGGGTAGAATGGGGGAAATAGCAACCATCAGTACTGAGCAACAGGAGGGGTCAGAGGGGGAACTGGGACAATGGGAACAGGCCAGAACCTTGTGAAGTCAGCCCAAGTGGAATGTTTGAGCCGAAAAGGACAACCAACTACCAGGTTAAGAGATAAGGGTGGGCCAGGTATTTGGTGCACTCTGTAACCCCAGAATTCAGGAAATCAAGGTGCCTTGAAAGCCAGCTGGGGCTATGCAGTGAGTCTGGAGGGAGGGGGAACAGTGGTAGTAGACTTACCTTGTACATGGAAAGCTCTGGATTCATCCTTAGAAACACACACACACACATATTCTCTCTCCATGAAGATGAGCAAGGTGAACAGGAATCCCAGTCTCCCTCCCAGGCATGGCTATTTGCTTTATAGGCCTGGGAAGGTTTCTCTGCCTTCCCTTCTGCAGTATATATCTGCCAGTGGCAGAGGGAAGGGAAGAGCAGAAAGTCGCAGGCTGTATTTAGTACTCCTTCAGCTGTGAATTATCTAGAAGACTTTGTTTTTGTTGACACAGCTGCCAGTTTCCTGATATCTGGAAGATAATTGATTTTTTAAGTTAAAAGTCATGATATATATACAAGGGTAAAATGAATGCTTGTCAAAGATTGTATTTAATTAAGGAAGGAAGGAGGCAGTAAGATGTTAGAACCAGTGCAAGGAGGATTGAAAATATAGATAGGAAAGCTGACATTGACGGTGGACACTGGACAGTTTGGCCACATGTCTATGGACTAGGGAGTTTATTCCCTGTGGGTATTCTGCAGTTTGCAGAGCTGTCAATGGGTTCCAAGACATGGAAGGGAAGAGAAAGGCAGGGACAGAATGTTCTAGTGAGCTTTCCATTTCAAAGACTCAAAGATCCAGGGCTCTGCTTCTGGCTGGGGAGAGAGATGGGAGAAAAGGAAGCCTTGGAGACTGACTTCACCCAACGGTGAGCAGTATGGCAAGAGACAGACCAGAAGTCACTGGCAAGCCCGTGCTCTGGGTGCCCTGGTGTACATATGAGCAAGAAACAGGAGCTGGGATGAGAGGGAAAGAGTGAGTGAAAAAGAGTTAAAAGGAAGCCTAAAAGGGTGAGAGACCTCTATTTGCTCATTCCCTCGTTCATCCACTAAGCCATGTAACTGGTGCAGTGCTAAGCTCTGAGCTATAAGGAATGAATTAGCTGCACTTAGTCGCAGTGGTGCAAACACCGTGTGAGGCTCGCCTGCCTGGCCCTCGAGGGGCCGCATCCAAGCCCTGCAGTGCGTGTTACCTCACAGACAAGGGACTTTTCACATGTGGTTGAGGACAGAGACCTTTGCAAGAAGAGGGAGGTGATCACAGTAGAAGGCAATGTAATGACAAAAGTAAAGATGCAACCAGAAGTTAAGGAATGCTGGAAGTCTCTAGAAACTGAGTGAGACAATAGAATCTTTATTTGCTTGAGCTTCCCAATCTTGTTGACACCCAAGTTTTAGCTCCACAATACTTACTTCAGACTTCTGGCTTTCCAAGCAGCAAGAGAATCAACGTGTTGTTTGAAGCCATCGCCTTTGCGGGAGTCTGTCATAGCAGCCATAGGAAAGCAAGACAATTTCACCCTACTGTGACTACAATGCAGAGAGTCTTCATGATGAAAATGGAAGCCGTTGCGGAGCCAATGACAAGTGCTCTGCAAGAAGGCATGTTGAGATCTGAGAGCTTTGCAGGAGGTGACTCAAACAGTAATGGCCTTTAGGGGTTGGTCGTTTAGATAGCACACCAGATAAGGAAAGACCACACAGAAATCCTGAAGCAGCTCTAATTACTTACTTCTCTGGGGCAGATGAAGTCTGTGCAGCAGCATCGTTTTTGTGTGTCTGTGGTGGTCTGTGCCAGGGGGACAGGCCTGAGCACTATGATGCTGTGAAAATTAAAGGAGGAAGTTCCAGGACGTGACATGGGGGAGGTGTTTCAGGAGAATGGGAGCCACAGAAACCCAAGGTCTTGAAGCCATCAGTTGATCTGCTCAGGTAAGTGGCTCTGCACAACCAGCAATTGGTTTCCTTAGGAAAACAGCTGTGTCCTTAGAGATGTGATCTGAACGATAGCTGTGCTGCCTGATAAAGTGTGGTAATAATGGACTCAAGTATACTGCTGCATCATTCCTGAGCATTGCCAAAAATTCCCTTTATAAAGGAATTTTATAAATCTATAAAATGTCTTGCTCTTCTCTCGATTCTTAAAGGTCATAAAATTCGAAGATGAATTTGTTGCTTCTCTCATTGTGTGACAAAATACTTGGCAAAACCCATTTCAGTTTGTTTTGTCCGTGGTTGGAGGGGTATAGTCTGTCATGGCCGGGAAGGCGTGGTGGCAGGAATGTGACGTGGCAAGTCCTCTCGTGTCCAGTCATGGAGCACACAGAGATGAATTTCAGTGTTCCCCAGGATTTTCTGTTCCTTTTCTCTTTTTATTCAGCCTGGGCATGAAGCTCACTTTCCTTCCTCACTTTAACCTCTTTGGAAACAGCCTTATAGGTGTACCTTTCACAGGCATACCCAGTGATGTGCCTTCTAGGTGATTTCAGATTTAGTCAAGTTGACAGTGAAGATTAGCCATCTCAGATGTTAACAAATTGCTTATGTTATGATTATACATACCTGTGTGCATCTCATATGTCTGGTAGCTTGCGAACATGTATCATTTCATCAGGCATTTGAGGTTCAGTTGACTCTTCATACCTGGGGCTTCACTTTCACTGGTTCCACCAATCACAGATGGAAAATATTGGGGGGAAAAGTATCATCTATACTGAATTTAGACATCATTCCTTATTATTCTCTAGACCACACAGTATAATTATTTATATACTATGCATTAGGTTTTACTAGTAATCTAGCCATGATTTAAAGTATATAGAAGGATATGTGTAGGCTATTTGCAAATACAATGTTATTTTTTATAAGGGACTTGAGAAGCATCCTCAGATTTTGGTACCCCAAGAAGTTCCTGGAACCAGTCTGCTGTAGAAAGTGATGGGTGATGTACTTGGCCCTTGCTTTTACTTTTGAATGGCCAGATACTTTCCCTTGGCAAATATCTGTGATCCAAATTTTTGGCAGGAGAATTTGAAATGGTGGCTCAATGGAAAATAGCAGAGTAGACATTTTGTGAAGCTTTCTTTTTCACCCATGGGCCTGCCCTTGAAGCAGTGTAATGGCTGTTGTTCAGACAAGAAGCAGCCACTCCCAATAGCCCCATATTTCCCTTCTGATCTGGATTTTATTGTGCCTCTTCCCTGGGTACTATTTGTAAGGTTCAGGAGTGACAAAGACCATGGAGACCACTCTGAGGCAAAGATGGAAGCTTTTATTCGGGAAAAGCACAAGCTGCCAGGACTGACTCTCAAGAGCAGAGCACAGTCAATGTGGGATTACAGATAGTGGGCTATATAGAGCTCTTCAGTTGGGGGAAGATGAGGAAGGGGAAGTAAAGAAAAGGTTTCTTGGGCTGGAGAGATGGCTTAGCGGTTAAGCGCTTGCCTGTGAAGCCTAAGGACCCCGGTTCGAGGCTTGGTTCCCCAGGTCCCACGTTAGCCAGATGCACAAGGGGGCGCACGCGGCTGGAGTTTGTTTGCAGAGGCTGGAAGCCCTGGCGTGCCCATTCTCTCTCTCTCCCTCTATCTGTCTTTCTCTCTGTGTCTATCGATCTCAAATAAATAAATAAATAAATAAATAAATAAATAAATAAATAAAAAGAAAAGGTTTCTTTAGGGGAGATCTAAGATAGCCAGGCTGTGACAGCAGACCAGTAACCAGGTGACCTGGGAGATAAGGGTGGAGGAAACCTAGACCTGGGGGCATTGTTAGGCAAGGAAGGGATAATGGCTGGGTGGTTCCTTGAAGAATGTGGATGACCCAGTCCTTAGTACCTGTTTATCTTTGGTGCTGTCTTTGGTGACTCCATTTTGGGGAAACCTATCTTGATCTCACATTTTAGCCTTTTGTTAATGACAAGGGACCATGGTTTTTCTTCTGTAGTGTCCTTATCCTGACTGTAGCAGGTGATGAGCTCTTATGGGGGAGGCTGGATAATGTGGTCAGTGGGTGTCCCTTCAGGGCCAGTGATGAGGAGAAGGTTCCTCTGTGGCTAAAGGCTGGTAGGAGATAGAGGAGGGACAGGTCAGTAAAAGTTGGTTGAATTTTCGGTGGGTGAATTGTTCCACCTGATTTTGGATGCATCCCAGAAGGCAGGTGGCCAAAGCAAGTAGCAAGAATATTCCAGATATAGGCCCTAAGAGTGACAAAAGCCAGGACGAGACTGTCTCAAAGATGTTCCATGACTCAGAGGGAACTGGTGTTCGTACCTGAAGCTGTTCAGCCAGATATTTTAGTTTTTTAATTTCAACCTCTACCTTGCCTGACTGGTTAACCTAGTAACAGCACTCCTCATTCAGAAAAAGGCAGGTCCCTCCTTTGTTCACTGTCAAGAGGTCTAGGGTTGGGCAGTTCTGTAGCACCACTGAGGCCAGAGAAGTAAGTTGCTCTTGTAGCATTTGCAGGCCTCAGTAGATCCCTGGACTGTAATGCTTAGTTCTGTAGAAAGCCTTTTATAGGAGATTAGGCTGTGGCTCAGGACTCCTGAAGCCAATCTTGTGGCAGTTATAGAGGCCAGACTTACCCCTACCATCACAGGCAAGTGGACAGCTCTTTTGTAATGATGAGCCTGCTTAGCAAGAAGGACTGCCAGCTCTCCCTCTGTATACATAGTGAGGCTAGGTACCAAAGTGACTGGGGTGAAGGTCCTGGGTGCATTCCCAGAGAGATACAAGTATACAGTATGGAGTCACACCAAAAATAAATTCCCCTAGGTAAGGTGTGGTTTGTAACAATAGAGTTATTCCTAAAAGCTCCCGACCAGCATTGAGGATGTCCTTATGCCAGTAATCATGGCAGTTTGGAAGAGAGAGTGGGATAGGGAGCTTGGAGAGAGGATGCCAGGAGTGTCTGAGGCAGAGGTGACATTGAACAGGGGGTCTGCAGTAATGAGGGGTGCTAAAGGGAAGTGCACATGAAGCAGGCAGTGTGATTAGTAAGACTGAGTTGATTGAGGAGGGAGAGAGAAGAATTAAGGATGGACAGGGGGTAGTGAAGGTTAGATCACACAGATCTTCCTGGAGCTTGCTATGAGCCTGTTTGATTTTAACTGTCTGGATAAGGGCATTTTGGGTGGTCTTAGGGGCATTTTGGACGGATCTAAACATTTCTATCCTGCCCCCACAGCAAGAGCCCATAGTGTATCAGGTCGTCACACCTACCATCCCATCTGCCCACTTTTGGTCCCATGGGTTTGTGATGGAAAATTTGTGAATACCCCCTGAGATTTGAGCTGTGGTGGTTGGATGCCATAGGACTTACTGTGGTGAAAGCAGTGATACTGACATGATTGGGAGATCGATAGTAAGCACCCTCCAACAGAGCCAGGGTAGCATGCTGTTACGACTTGGTCCTCAGTGAAGCAGAGACTTCTTTCATACCATCCCTGTATTGAGCTGGCTTCAGGGCAGTTGTTGGCAACCTGTATTATAGAGAAGGTGAGGGAAATGTGCTCCGCACACCCCGTGAGAGGACAGAAGGAAGAATTAAAGATCTTGTTATCCTTGTCAACAGCCATGACATCAAAATGGCAGGCACATGTTGGGGGGGGTGGTGAGCACTCAGAGGTGAGCGATAGAGGGCTTGGGGAAAGACAGAGGAGGCAGAGGGGCATCAGTGTCAAGAGGAACATTCTGAGATGGGGGAAGAGTGGGAACATGAGAAAGTTTAAGTTTGAGAGGGCCCATTGGGATGGAGGTGTACTTATCCCTGGATGAAGTAGGGTAGGATGGAGGTGGCTTGACTCTCTTAAGCTGTGATATGTGGATCCAAATGTGGATGCCCTGAAGCTTTGCGGCCATGGGGGTGGTTGGGATCACCAGATGAGGTCCAGTCCAGAGTGGCTTGAGACCTTGTGGGCAAAACTGCTTAAGGTGGGCTTGATCTCCAGGGTTAAGTAGAGTGTTGTGGCTCCTTGTTATGGTTGGGGAAGAAGGTGGTCAGCTGTTCCCGCAGAAGGTTCTGGATAAAGGTGAAAGTTGCTAAGTACCCATGGAGAGGAGTTTCTGGTAGTGAGAGAAGGTTGTTTAACAGGAAGAGGTGCCCATTCATGAGTTCAAAAGGGCTAAGGAAGGGGGCCAAGGAGTAGCTCTGATTCAAGCTAAGGCAACTGGGAGGAGCTGGGGCCAGGGCAGGTGAAGTTCAGAAGTCAATTTAGACAGGTGAGTTTTGAGAATGGCATTTGCTCTTTCTACCTTGCCTGAGGACTAAGGCCTGTATGGAATATGGAGTTTCCAATTTATCCCCAGGGCTCTGGATACTTCCTGGGTTACCTTGGAAATGAAAGCTGCTCTATTGTCTCAGTGAATGGTAAGGGGAAGGCCAAAGTGGGGCAGAACAGATTCCAGAATGTGAGAGGCAACTATGTCTGCAGTTTTTCCTGTCGTTGGAAAAGCTTCAACCCACCCCGAGAAAGTATCCACCACAGTGAGAAGGTATTTAGTTTTTTTTTTTTTCTTTTTCTTTTTTTTCAAGGTAGGGTTTCACTCTAGCCCAGGCAGACCTGGAATTCACTATGTAGTCTCAGGGTGGCCTCGAACTCACGGTGATCCTCCTACCTCTGCCTACTGGGTGCTGGGATTAAAGGCGTGCGCAACCATGCCCAGCTCAGTATTTAGTTTTTTTGTAATGAGGTGTGTGAGTAAAATCTATCTGCCAGTCCACCCCAGGAAGTGAGCCCCTATATTGGTGTGGTTTGAAAGAGGATGGACTCCCCCTGTGGAGAGGCCTTGGCACAGAGTGAGCCAGCCTGTTTCACAGAGGAGACTAGAGACGAGAGGCAAGGATGGAAGAGGGTGGGCTCCCACATGAAATAGATTATGTAGGTGGGTCAGGATGGTAGTAGCTTGAAGATCAGGCAAGCAATAGAAGGTCCCCCACGAGTTGCCAGCCTTGTGGTCCTGGGATGGTGCCAAGTTTTGTTAGAGTTTGGTACTTTTCTGGGGTGTATGAAGGAGTGAAGGAGGTAGGGGCAAGGAACAAGGCTGAAGCTGAATGCCTGCTGTAGAGGCTGGATTCCCTGGAAACTCTGTGTACAAAAGAGTTTCCCCTGGCCACAGGTGAAGAAAGAGCCTGGTGTCCCCTACAGTGAATGACAGCCGCCTTTGTAGGAACACAGGAGGCATGTAGCAGTTTAAGGATAAGGGGTCCATTAGTAATGGGGGTTCTTTTATGAGAGGAAGCCTCTCTACTTCTAGATAGCAGCATGGTGGTGTAGAATATGGAAAGCATATTTAGAATCAGTATAGATGTTACCTGTCTTACCTTGTGCCAAGGTTAGGGCTCTAGTGAGAACTACTAGCTTAGCCTTTTGGGATGTAGTGCCCTTAGGCAATGGGCCAGTCTCTATTATCCAGTCATCTGAGACAATAGCATGCCCCACTATCTGAGAGACCTGTGAGTGAGTAGAGGGCTGCCATCTCTATACCAGGTGTGATCAGGGTTGGGGAGAGGAGATAGAGAGATTCTCAGATTGTGATAGGTGAGTCCTCCAGTGTCTCTAAGCAGGAGTGTGTAAGTTGTTTGGGTAGAGGCAGGAGGGTAGTAGGGTTACGTGGAGGACAAGAGCCAAGTGTGATTTTGGGGTTATCAAGGAAAGTGATGTGAAAGAGTTGAATTTTAGATGGAGTTAGAGTAGACAGGCAAGAGTTGGAGAGTAGATCTTTAAGTCTGGGGCGGGGGGAAGAGGACAGTGAGTTGTTGTCTGAGAGTGAATTTCTGTGCCTGTTGGGCCAGAAAAACAGCTGCAGCAAGAGCACATAATCACAGTTGCCAGCCCTGGACAGAGGCTTCTAGTTGTTTAGAGAGATAGGCTACAGGGGCTAAGGATGGGCCCTTCATTCGACCTAGAACTTCCACTGCCACTTTTTCTGTGGAATAATTAAGAAAAGGCTGTTGAGGGTCTGGAAGTGCCAGGGCGGGAGCTTTCAGAGGGCATCACGCAGGCGGGAGAGGGCAGCATCTGTCTCTGACTTAGGGTCTAGGGGTTCATGAAGGTTTCCCTTAGCTTTACCATAAAGGGGCTTTGCCAGGAGGGCAAAGTTAGGATTCCACATCCTAATGAACCCAGCAAAGCCAAAAAAGGAGAGAATTTCCTCCTTAAAGGCAGGCAGGGAGGGAGAGTGAAGATGTTTGCGGTCTAGGGTGAGTTTTCATGAGGCAGGAGTAGGAGAAAGCCTAGGCACCTCATTCGGGTTAAAGAAAGTTGAGCTTTTTGGGGGGGAAACTTGATATCCCTTAGATCCGAGAAAATTAAGAAGTTTGTTAGTATGTAAGTTGGATAGAGAAAGAGAGGGTGGGCAGAGCAATAGATCATCTACATATTGTCAAAGTGTGCTGGGCAACAGATCCAGGGATAAAAGGTCAGTGGAGAGAGCTTGACCAAATAGGTGGGGGCTGTCTCTAACACCCTGGGGAAGGGCAGTCCAGTTGAGTTGAGAGGCAGTATGAGTGTTGGGGTCCTCCCAGGTGAAAGTGAACAGATTGTAGGAATCGTGGTGGAGGGAGGTGGAGAAAAAGGCATCTTTTAGGTCAAGAACTGAAAAATGAGTAGTGGAGGAGGGGATGTGAGAGAGGAGAATACAGGGCTTGGGAAGGACTGGATAAATGAGCATAATAGCAGCCTTGACTAGATGCAAGTCTTGGACTAATTGGTAGGTCTGGTCAGGTTTAGTAACAGGCAAGATCGGTGTATTACAAGGGGAATGAATGGGGCGAAGGAGTCCAGCTTGGAGCAGGCAAGAAAACATAGGCTTGAGACCTTGGCAATGTTTAAATGAGATTGGGTATGGAGGGTGGCAGGAAAAGGATGTGGGGTCCTTGACTCTGATGAGGATGGGTGTGTGATGAAACGCTAATGCCAGTGAAGAAGTGTCCTACTCCCAGGGATTAACTTTGGAGGCAGGGAAGGGAAAACTTGGATCCTTTGTGAGGGAGGGGTTGGTGTGAGGAGGAAAACAGGGTGTTGGTGGTAAGTTAGAGAGAGAGTTTTTGCATAAGATCTTGACCCAGGAGAGAACAAGAGGGCATTACAAGAAATGAATGGGAGAGGAGAGTGTCCCAGACTACACAGGGTAAGTAGGGGGGAGTGATGTGTGGGGAGTGGGATAGGCTGTCAATACCTGACATGGAGATCTGCGAGGGAAAAGTCTTACCAGAGTAGGAGGGCAGAACTGACCAGCTGGCCCCTGTATCAATCAGAAATGAGACAGGCCTTCTTGCCAGCTGGACTGTGACCCTGGGCTCCTCCATTGTGATATGGAGAGTGTTGGTGGGGGCCAAGGTCCCAGAGCACCATCAATCTTCAGCCGTCAGGCCCAGAAGATCAACAGTTGTCCCTGTGGGGGACAAGGGGAATGGGCTGGCCTACCTTGTCAAGGCAAAGGACAGTCAACCTTCCAGTGTCCAGCAAGTCCACATTGAGGGCAGGGCCCTGGCGGTGAGCACAGGTTACAGCACACTCTGCCCAGTGGCTGGCATTGCTGCATTTGAAGCAGGGTTCTGGTGGTGAGCATTTCAGCCCCATCGTCGTCTTTGGAGGAGGCCTCAGGGCCACAGCCAGGAACTGGAATTGCTGCCTGTCTCTGTCCACTCTCTCAGTGTGTTCCTGATCCTCTCTGTGGTTAAAAACTTTAAATTCAAGGTCAAGCAGATCTCCCTACATGTTTAAGTTTCTTCCTGATGTCAGGGGAAGATTGGAACAGGAAATGGATATTAATAACTATCATGCCCTCTTGGGAAGTAGGGTTGAGGTGAATGTATTGGGTGAGTGCCTCAGTTAGGCATCCAATAAACTCAGCTGGATTTTCATTAGGTGTCTGGGTAAACAGCTGGATTTGTTAAAATTGACAAACTTATGGGATGCCTTTTGGAGGCTAGCCAAGAGGCAAAGAATCATGTTATCTTGGACCACCCTTCCTGAGGAGTTAGCAGGAAGATGGTATTCCCAGTCAGGGTCCTCTCTGGGGTCAGCAAGCATCCTCACTGGGAAAGTGTAATCAGTTAAGTGAGCCTCATCAGCATGAGCCTGAACTGCCACCCAGTCTTGTTTTCATTCATCAGGAGTGAGAGTGGAGGAAAGATCTACAAAGAGGTAATGTTAATTTAGGTCATAGGACTGGGTGAGGTAGTAAGTTCTTTGGTATAGCGAGTCAGATCAGTGAAGAAAGACCCTGGACATTTTTCAATCTGGGATAAATTGGACATAGAAAAAGGAACATGAATGTGAACGATTCCTTCAGTGCCTGCGGCCTCACATAAAGGGTACTGTGCAGGAGGGGATAGAGGAGGTGAGGAGATGGGAGATGGTGGTGGTGGGGCGCATAAAGATCAAGCAGGAGGCAGATGAAGGGAAGGGGAAGGGATGTGGGCATCAGGCAGAGGGTCAGGAGAGGCTGAGAGAGCTGGAGGAGCCAGAGGGGCTGATGGGACCAGATCAATTATGGCATCTGGTCAAAAGGAGAGGGTGGGGACGAGTATGAGGAGGGGTTGAATTAGAGCACATTCCTGAGATCTTGGATAGAAGGATCTGGTGAGAAGAGCAGGTAGAGCAGAGAGAAGGCTGTGAATGCAGAGGTAAAAACACTTGGATATAGGGTATTTCACACCACTTGCCTGTACACTGGCAGAGTTTTCTAAATAAGTGAGAATTTAGAAATCAAAAGTGCCATGTTCAGGCCATTTAGACCCATTTTCTAACTTATATTGTGACCAGGCAGAGTTTCAGAGAAAGATTAGATGGTCTGATGTCCTCCAAGAGTCATAGAGGTTTTAAGTCCTTAAGGAGACATGGGGGTGGTGGTGAGGGGTAGTAGAAATTGGTTTGGAGGTATAATTTACATGGAGGTGTGAGGCTATAATGAAAGGGCTAGTGAGAGGAGACAGAGAAAGAGCAAGACAAAGGTGGGAGGAAGAAACCGGAGCTTAAACTGGGCTTACAAAGGATACCAATATGACCTCCTGGCCTGTTAGTGTGAATGGGGCCTGCACCTCCCACATGAGCAGAGGCCGTACAGTCGCAACTGTCGGCTTCTTAGCCTGTTAGTGGGCAAAGAGGGCACCTGTGCTCCCGATGGAAAAATCTGCTGGCAGTGAAAGAGGAGACCTCCGGAGTGGGAGGGTGGACTCAGGGCTCAAGCTGGGTTTACACAGAACACCAAAATGACCCTCCTGGCCTGTTAGGTGCAGGGTTAGGCCTGCACCTCCCACATGGGCAGAGACTGTACAGGTCACAACTGTCAGCTTTTTAGCCTTAGTGGGCAAGGAGGGTGACTGTGCTCCTGATGGCAAAAGCCACTGGCTGTGGAAGATGAAAGTGGCTGGCAGTGGATGATGAGAACTCAGGAGGGAGTGGAGGGAGGGAAAGAGGGAAAGGGGGAATCGAGGTAGGGAGAGAGGGTGTCCCAAGATGATGCAACTGAACGAAAAGGCACCCCCTAGGGTATGGTAGAACAGAAAGTGAGAGCCCTGAGGTTTTGATAGTGCATCTTTTTCAAGACCTGGGGCTGGAGCCTAATGGCTGAGGGGTGCAGCCTGGCATGCCAGCACAGCTTCCACAAGGAGGGTTGAAATCTGAAAGCAGGACGACCTGAGAGGGACACTTACTGAGAACGAGAGAGGAGATGGAGAAGGGTGGAAGAGTGAGGCCTAATCATGGTGGGTGTGAGATCAGCAGAGATCAGGGTAATGGAGGTCTGGCTGCCAAAGAGGGCAACTAGAAGCCTCCTCCGAGTCATGAGCACCAGATACAAGGTTTGGGAGTGACCAGGACCACAGAGACCACTATGAGGCAAAGATGGAAGCTTTTATTTGGGAAAGGCACAAGCTACCAGGACTGACTCTCAAGAGCAGAGCACAGTCAACGTGGGATTATAGATAGTGGGCTATATAGAGCTCTTCAGTTGGGGAAAGAGGAAGGGGGAAGTAAAAAAAATAAAAAGGTTTCTTTAGGGGAGATCTAAGATAGCCAGGGTGTGACACCAGACCAGTAACCAGGTGACCTGGGAGATAAGGGTGGAGGAAACCTAGATCTGGGAGTATTGTTAGGCAAGGAAGGTATAATGGCTGGGTGGTTCCTTGAAGAATGTGGATGACCTGCTCCCTGGTATCTGTTGCCATCCCGCTCTCTTTGGTGACTCCATTTTAGGGAAGCCTATCTTGACCTAACACTATTGTTTTGTAGCTATTTTCTTCTAATGGAAACTTCCCTCTTAGGGGGAGAAGGGAGGTTCAAAGACCCTGTAAGCAAATGAAACTTATATACTATATATATATAAATTCCTGAAACTTACAGGATTCACAACACCCATCCATAAGGTTATACAAGCACTAACCACTGACTGAGAAGGTTCTGGAGAGATAACTCAGTCAGTAATTGTGGCATGTGCTTGTAATCCCAGTGATGGAGAGGTAGAGACCGCTCGTATAGCCTACTAGGTGAATTTTAGTCCAATGAGAGACCCTATGTCAAAAATTCATATGGTGGGCTGGAGAGAGGGCTTAGTGGTTAAGGTATTTGCCTGCAAAGCCAAAGGACTTCAGTTTGACTCCCCAGGACCCACATAAGCCAGATGCACAAGGGAGTGCATGTGTCTGGAGTTTGTTTGCAATGGTTGGAGGTCCTGGAATGCCCATTCTTTCTCTCCCTCTTTCTCTCTCAAATAAGTAAATAAATAAATAAAAATAAAGTTTAAAATATCTTTTAAAAAGATGACATATGATACCTAACAAGAGATGTCCAAGGTTGTCCTTTGGCCTATATGCACACTCATGAACATGCCCACACTAAATTGCTGGGCAGAGCAGACTCTGCCATTGGCTCCGCTGCCATGCTGAGAGCTCCCGGGATGCAGCTCTCCTGAAATGTCACCCATGCTCAGGTGGTTTGGTGATGCTGCAGCTTTGTGTCACCCATGCTGCTCCTCACCTGTTAAGTAACCCCTCTCTCATGCTCTTGTGAGTAACCCAATAAGTTCTTTTGTTCACTATAGATGTGAGAAGAATAATTTCTTTGATCTGTCATTGATGCCTTCTATCTGGGATGAGTAGAAATTTGTTCATGTTTCTAGGAAAAGTCGTGCAACAGCTACATAGACATTTCACTTAAATTTCTGTTTTCTTCATCTGGTCAATGTATCACAAGTCTTTTGAGGGATGCCTTGAAAGGCTGTGTTGAGTCTCACAATGAAAAAGGGATCCATGTTGAGGTGCAGTTTTTGATAATTTAGAGTTTAGGAAAGTGAGGGCATGGTGGCACACACCTTTAATCCCAGCACTCAGGAGGCAGAGGTAGGAGAATTGCCATGGGTTCAAGGCCACCTTGATACTACATAGTGAATTCCTGGTCAGCCTGAGCTAGAGTGAGACCCTACCTTAAAAATCAAAAACAAAAAAGAAAGAATTTAGGAAAGTGGAAAAGTCTAGAACTGATATATACATACCACTATGAACACCCCCAGCCCGAATGGCCACCCATGGGCAGAAGTGGCTCAGTGAGCCTGCGCTGTGGGACATCCGTTCTGAACACTCAGTTGTGGGCTATTTCAGTGCTGGTAGCACGCCCTTCAGTATTCATCAAGTGTGAGCTGTGCCCTCTCTCTGTGACCTGCTCATGTTTATCGAGTTTGCAACATTCCATCCACAGCCGGGATTTCTCCTTCCTTGGTTCTAGGAGTATGTTTTGAACCACCTATGCTTGGATCAATCCCAGTCTGGCTGGCAACATTTCTTAGAAATGAGAAACCAAATGGTTTTGCTGAAATCAGTCAACATAGTATTTCTCTCTTCTTAAATAGGTTATACTCTCATTTAGAGAATTGAGATTTCCTGTACAAGAATGAGAAGATGGATTTGATTTTCCCACTAGACATCTAGGGCTTAGTTACATAAGAAATAATTTAAAATCCAAATAATACGTTTAAAAGAAATAGGGTTTGCTTGTTCTATCTGTAGGATGTTTGAAAGAAGGATAATCAGGGCTAGGTTATAGGATGGAGAATGATGGGGCTGAGACCTGGTGGCTTCTTTGTGCTTTCTGTCAGGGACGTCAGAAAGTGGCTGATATAAGTGGGATGTGACTAGAAGGAGCTGGGACTATGAGGTTGGCTCTCCCTCTTGCTGACACAGGAGTAGTTACCAGGAGTTTACCCAGTGTGTACTGTCAAAAGATCAAACTGGAATTCCTAAGTGGAAAGGCACGGTCCCAAGGCATGAGGAAACTTGGGTGGGCATTCATACATTCTGTACTTCTGTGAGTTCCTCAGTCACTCAATTTAAAAAAAAAGTCAGCTTTGTCCATTATTGGTCACCATGTGACATTCCATTAAATATCTAAATGTACCCAAAGCCAAGCCCTTGGCCTATGGAACTCTCCCTCCCTCCCTCCCTCCCTCCCTCCCTCCCTTCCTTCCTTTCCTTCTTTATTTTTTTCTTTCTTTCTTTCTCTTTCTTACAACTTCCATACTTAAAGCAAATGAGCCATTATATTTCCCTCCCCACCCCTCTGTCATATCCCCTCCCTCTCTCCATTAGTCTCTCTTTTAATTCAATGACATAATATTTTTCTCCTATTATGAGGGTCTTGTGTTGCTAGGCACTGCAAGGTCATAGATATCGAGGCCAATTTCTGTGTGGACAGTTACATTGTAAGGAGTGGCACCCTTCTTTGTCTCTTACATTCTTTCTGCCCTTTCTTCCACAATGGACTCTGCACCTTGGAGGGTGTAATAGAGATGTTTAAGTGCTGGACACTCCTCTGTCCCTTCTTCTCAGCATTATATTGCCTTTGCGGTCATCCCAGTGGTCATTACCATCTGAAAAGAGAAGATTCTCTAGCCAGAAGTGAGAATATCATTAATATATGAATATGTACATTAAGTGTAGTGCTTTCAGGGTGGGTTGGTGAGAATAATATTTACATTTATCCAGACAAGAGCAGGCTTTATACCCCTAAGGCTCATGACTTCCCCTGCCATGGGCTTTGTTTTAAATGCTTTTAAAAAATATTTTTATTTAGTTATTTGAGAGTGACAGACAGACAGAGAAAGAGGCAGATAGATAGATATAGAGTGGGTGCGCCAGGGCCTCCAACCACTATAAATGAACTCCAGATGCATGTGCCATCTAGTGCATCTGGCTTACATGGGTCCTGGGGAATCGAGCCTTGAACTGGAGTCCTGAGGCTTCACAGGAAAGTGCTTAACAACTAAGCCATCTTTCTAGCCCCTAGGCTTTTGATTAGGTTTTCAATACCAGGCATGTATTCCCTCCTATAGAGCAGGCCTTCAGTCCAATTAGAGAGTGGTTGGTTTCTCCCAGAGCAGACATGCCACTATTGCACTCTTTCAGTTATTTGGCCTTTCTGACCAAACTTGAGGCTTCCAGTGTCCACTATTTTCACCGCTGATGACTTTTGTCTCCCATAGGGCTGCATGCAGTGCAACTTTTTCCAGATTTCGGTTGGCTGGTCTACAGGGAGAAGGTTTTCTGCTCAGCACCAGCTTGATTTCTCAGTGACATTGCTGCTCAGGCACGTGAAGTCGTCAGCAATAGCGTCTTACCATCTGTTTCACAAGGGAAACCAAGGGCGCTGGCAATAGTCTATAATATTTTGGAGACAACAGGAGTCTCCCTGTCCAACAACTCCCTGGAAAGTATCTCATCCCTGGCAATGAAAATTTTCTATAACAATTTATAGCTTCTGGATGTGCCATTATTAAAACAATAGGTTTTCATATGCCTTATTCAGAATATCTTGAATTTTTATTGACCCTTCTCCCCTACCATTTTTTTTAACATAATCTTTTCCCCTGGCCTTGCTTAGGCCTTTCCCCTCCCTGTAGTCTGTTCTTCTACTTATATATATATGTATAATACCATCCCCTTAAGTCCATCCCTCTCCTTCCCCTCTTATAGCCTTTTTCTAGCTTACTGGCTTCTGCTACGTATTTTTAGTTCCAGCTCACACACAAGTCTATAGATTTGTAGCTAGGATCCACATATGAGAGAGAACATGAGATGTTTGGCTTTCTGGGCCTGGGTTACTTCACTTAGTTTAATCCATTCCAGATCCATCCATTTCCCTGCATAATTTCATTTTTCTTTACCCTTGAGTAGAACTCCATTGTGTAAATGTACCATACATCTTTAATTATCCATTCATCTGTTGAGGGACATCTAGGCTGGTTCTATTTCCTAGCTAATGTGAATAGAACAGCAGTAAACATAGCTGTGCAAGTATCTCTAAGGTAGTGAGAAGAGTCATTAGGAAATATGCCTAGGAGTGCTATAACTGGATCATATGGTAAATCTATTTTTAGCTGTCTCAAGAAGCTCCACATTGATTTCCACAATGGCTGTACCAGATTACATTCCCACAGTGTAGAAGGGTTCCCTGTTTTCCACATCCTTACCAACATTTATTGTCATTTGTTTTCTTGATGGTAGACATTCTGAGAGGAGTGAGATAGAATCTCAAGGCAGTTTTAATTTGCATTTCCCTGATGGCTAAGGACGTAGAACACTTTAGATGTTTATATGCCATCTGTATTTCTTCCAATGAGAACTCTCTCTTTAGTTCCATAGCACATTTTTTGATTGGGTTGTTTGATTTCTTATTGCTCTGTTTCTGAGTTCTTTGTATATTCTGGATATTAATCCTCTGTCAGATGTGTAGCTGGAAAAGATTTTCTCCCATTCTGTAGGCTGTCTCTACGCTCTATTTATAGTGTCCTTTTCTGTACAAAAGCTTTGTAATTTCATGAGATCCCTGTGGCTGATTAATAGTTTTGTTTTCTGAGCAACTGGGCTTATATTCCGAATGTCATTTCCTATGCCATTATTTTGAAGGGATTCCCCTACCTTTTCCTCTAGCAATTTCAGAGGTTTAGGCCTGATATTAAGTTCCCTGATACATTTAGATTTGATTCTTGTGAATGGAGAAAAAGAAAAACAAAGATTTGTTTTCATAACAAAGATTTGTTTTCATCCTTCTACATATAGATATCCATTTTCCACAGCACCACTTGTTGAAGAGGCTGTCTTTTCCCAATGAATATTTTTGCATTTGTATCAAAAACCAGATGGCTGTAGCTGCCTAGATTAACATCTGGGTCTTCTATTCTGTTCCATTGATCTACATGTCTGTCTTTGTGCGGATACCATGCTGTTTTTGTAATATAAGTTGAAATTGGGTATGTTGTTACCACCAGCCTTATTTTTGTTGCTCAAAATTATTTTGGCTATTCATGGTTCTTTGTCCTTCCAAATTAATTTTAGGACTGCTTTTTTCTATTTCTGTGAAGAATGCCATTGGAATTTTAATGGGTATTACATTAAATGTGTAGATTGCTTTTGGTAGGATTGATATTTTCACAATATTGATTCTTCCAATCCATGAACATGTGATGTCTTTTCATTTCCTAGTGTTTCTTGCCTGAGTGTTTTAATGTTCTCATTGTTTAGATCCTTCACTTCCTTTATTAAGTTTATTCCAAGGTACATTATAATTTTTTTGAGGTAATTGTGAATGGTAGTGATTCCCTGACTTCATCCTCTGCATGTTTGTTGTTAGTATATAGGAAAGCTACTGATTTCTGTGTGTTTATTTTATATCCTGCTACGTTGCTAAGTGTTTATCAACACTAACAGTTTGCTGGTAGAGTCTTTAGGGGTCCTTTATGTATAGAATCATATCATTTGCAAATAATGAGTGTTTCTTGCCTTATTGCTATAGTTAAGACTTCCAGTAATATATTAAATAAAACTGGTGACAGTGGACACCCTTGTCTCATTCCTGAATTTAGTGGAAAAGTTTCAGGTTTTCCCCCATTTAGCATTTTGTTGGTTGTAGGTTTGGCAAAAAATAGATTTTATTATGTTGAGATATGTTCTTTCAATCCCCAGTTTCTGTAATACTTTTACGATGAAGGCATGTTAGATTTTGTCAAATGCCTTTTCTGCATCTATTGAGAGATCATGTGATTTTTGTCCTTCAGAGAATTTATATGATGTATTACATTTATTGATTTGCATATGTTGAGCCATCCCTGAGTCCCTGATAATGCCAACCAACTTGGTTGGATGAATAATCTTTCTGATACATTCTTGCATTCTGTTTGCCAATATTTTGTTGAGAATTTTTGCATCTGTGTTCATGAGGGGCATTTGTCTGTAATCTTTTTTTTGTTCTGTCTTTGTCTGGTTTTGGTATCAGAATGATGCTGGCTTCATTGAAGGAGTTTGGTAGAATTCCTTTCTTTTCTATTTTATGGAAAAGTTTAAGAAGCAGTGGTATTAGTTCCTCCATGAAGGCTGGTAAAATTCACCAGTGAATCCATCTGGGACTGGAATTTTTTTTAGTTGAAAGACTTTTTATAACTGCTTGGATCTCTGTACTTCTTATTTAAATTCTATTTAAATGGTTTAATCTCATCTCAATTTAATTTTGGTAGGTCATGTGAATCAGGGAAAGCATCCATTTCTTTCATGTTTTCCGACTTAGAAGCTTATATATTCTTATGTTCTTATGATTTTCTGAATTTCTTTGGTATCTGCTGTTATGGTGCCTTTTTCATCTCTAGTTTTATTAATTTTTATGTCTTCTCTCTTCTGGTCAGATTTGCAAAGGGTTTATCAATCTTGTTTTATCCTTTCAAAGAACCAACTCTTTGTTTCATTGATTCTTTGGATTGACTTTTTGGTTTCTATTTCATTAATTTTTGCCATAATCTTTAGCTTTGATTTTCTGATTTTTGGTTTACCTTGGTCTTCTTTTTCCAAGGCATTAAGAAGAAGCATTAAATTGTTTATTTGTGAACTCTCTAGTTTCTTAATATAGGCATTTAGAGTTATAACTTTCCCTCTTAGGACTGGCTTCATTGTGTCTCAAAGGTTTTGTTATGTTGTAGTCTCATCATCACTTAATTCTGTGAATTTATTGATTTTCTTTTTTATTTCTTCAATGACCCATTCATCATTCAATTGTGTACTGTTTAGTTTCCATGCATTTCTGTATGCTCTGTAGTTTTTCTTGTTGCTGATTTTCAGTTTAATCCCATTATGGTCAGATAGAGTACAAGGGATTATTTCAGTTTTCCTGTATTTGTTGAGATTTGCTTTGTGTCCTTATATATGGTCTATTTTAGAGAATGTTCCATGTGCTTCTGAGAAAAATATATATTCTGCAGCATTTGGATGGAATGTTCTATAGATATCTGTTAGGGCCATTTGTACCATGACATCAGATGTCTCTCTGTTTACTTTTTGCCAGGATGACCTGTCAGTTGATGAGAGTGGGGTATTAAAGTCACCCACTATAATTGTATTTGGTGTTGTCTGTGACCATAACTCTAATAGTGTTTGTTTGATGAAATTGGGAGCCCCCATGGTAGTTTCATATATGTTTAGGATTGTAATGTCCTCCTGTTGGAGTGTTCCTTTAATTAGGGTAAAATGACCTTCTTTAACTTTGCTCACTAATGTTGGTTTGAAGTCTGTCCTGTCAGATATTAGATAGCGACCTCTGCTTATTTCCTAGGCCCATTTTCTTTTATTTAAAAAAAATTTTTTTAAAAATTTTTTAGAATTTTTATTGGCATTTTCCATGATTATAAAAAAATATCCCATGGTAATTCCCTCCCTCCCCCACCCCCCACACTTCCCCTTTGAAATTACATTCTCCATCATAGTACCTCCCCATCTCAATCATTGTACTTACATATATACAATATCAACCTATTAAGTACCCTCCTCCCTTCCTTTCTCTTCCCTTTATGTCTCCTTTTTAACTTACTGGCCTCTGCTACTAAGTATTTTCATTCTCACTAGGCCCATTTTCTTGAAACACCATTTTCCGACTTTTCACCCTAAGACAGTGTCTGTCTTGTATTGAGAGACAAGTATCCTGGAAACAACAAATGGCAGGATCCTGCCTTTGAATCCAGCCTGCAAGCCTGTGTCTTTTGGTTTGGGCATTGAGGCCATTGATAGTAAGAGCTATTTTTAAAAGGTATGTGTTTATTCTTGCCATTCTTCTTTTTTTTTATTCTTGCCATTCTTCTTATTTTGTAGTGCTTCCTGTTTTCCCTTTACTCACTTGTTTTAACTGTTAATTGAGTATCTGAGTATCTTTTTTTTTGTTTGTTTGTTTCCTCATGTGTGTATTTTGCTTTTTCTCTAGCATGAAGGATTTCTTCAAGTATTTTCTATAGAGCTGGTTTAGTTGTCATAAATTCCTTTGCCTGTTTTTTTTTTCATAATGCCCTTATTTCTCCATTCATTTGGATAGATAGTTTTGCATAATAAAATATTCTTGGTTGACAGTTCTTCCCTTTCTGAACTTGGAATACATCATTCCAAGCTCTTCAGCTTTTAAAGTTTTTCTTGAGTAATCTGCTATGATCTGATGGGTTTACCTTTGTAGGTGACTTGCTTTTTCTCTCTAACCACTTTCAATATATTTTCTTTGGTTTGTCTGTTTAGTTGTTTAATTATAGCATGGTGAGGAGAGGTTCTTTCCAGGTTTTGTATATTTGGTGTTCTAAAAGCTTCTTGTATGTGCATTGGCATTTCTTTCCTAATTTGGGGAAAATTTTCTTCTATGATTTTGTTGAAAATGCCTACTAAGTGTCTGGATTGAAATTCTTCTACTATACCCTGAATTCTTATGTTTGATCTTTTCATAGTACCCCAGATACTTTCAAATTCCCATTCATACCTTCCTATCAGTTTGTCTTTCTCTTTGATGGTCTATATGAGGTCTGTCACCTGGTCTTCTAGTTTAGATATTCTCCTTGATCCATCTATTCTATTGATGAGGCTTTCCACAGAGTTTTTAAAATTTGACTGACCATGTTCTTCAGAGCTAGAATTTCAGCCCAGTTTTTCTTCAGTATTTCTATTTCCTTACTCATGTCTTGTAATGACCTCCTTAATTAAGCTGGTTTCCTGTATTCTCTTTCAGGAGTTTGTTTTCTTCTTTCATTCCTTTGTTTTCTTCTCTGATCCTTTTCATTTCTTCTTTGATTTCTTTGAGTATAGATACATCATTTTTTTGAAATCTTTGTCAGGCATTTCATCTAAAACAGTCTCATTGGTAACCATTTCTGGTGGATTGATTATTTTTGGTGGCATTGTATTGTCTTGATTCTTTGTGTTTCTTGTATCATAATGTAGTGACTTTTACATCTTGAATTGATTTTATGCTTGGGTTTTCTACTTATCTTCAGTGTTCTTAGATGTGGTGATCCACCTTTGTATACTTTCAGGATATGAGTTTAAGGTGCCAAGTGCAGGTCTGGTACCCCAATCTAACCACAGAAGTAATCCTAGGTATTGAGTTTGCTTGCTAAGCAAGTATTCTAGTGGACTAGGTGGAAAAATTTACTGGCAAATTCTAAACTTCAACTGAGCAATATATACATTCAGTAAAAAACTAGCACAGGGTATGCAATTTTGGGGATTAAAAAAACAGATAGAGAGTCATATATAGCCAAATTCCCTAAGAGTGTGTGTTGTTCTACACCATAAATCTTATCAGCTGGGGAGACAGAGATTTCTGTTCTGAATTGGGTTCTATGTTAGCTTAAGATATGAATCAGACCTTGCCTTCAATAATGACAGATGCAAAAGACAAAGGCCCTATAAATCTGAAAGCATCAAAGGCAATAATATTTAACCCCCAAGTAACACTTATTGGAAAATGATAAAGTCAACCAAGAATATGTAACCCATAATCTGCCCTGACATGGAAAGAGAGATTACCTCTTCCATTGCAGGCCCATGTTCCTGTTTGGGGTTTTTTTTGCCTTTTTTTTTTTTTTGGTCAGTTGACCTCATTACCTTTTGGGGTGGCTTCCAATCTCACCAATGCTGAGTGCCCACCTCGATCCCTCCATGTTGTGCTGTGGATCTGGAGTTCTGACCAGCTGTCCTGGATGCTCTTCCACCAGTGGCTGAATGCCGGAGGTTCGTGGGTCTGATGGTGGGGGATGGGAGAGGGCAGAAGCCCGGAGCTGCTCCCACAGTCCCGCCCGTGTCCTGTCAGTAGCTCCTTAGTTGATCTCAGCGGTTTTTCCTTCAGATTTCCTGACGTTGAAAGCAGGCAGATGAGGTTGGAAAATTCCCTTGTTTGGTCTCTGCTACTGCCACAGCTTGGCGTGCCTGGTGGGGCGGAGCTGGGTGGTGAGTAGATAGCATGGGCCGGTGGGCTGCAAGCACGTCAGTGGGACTCTGGCCATTTTCCTCCTTTCTGGAGGATCTCAGTCTCTCCTGCTTCTATGCCTTGTCTGAGAATAACCTATACTCCTTTACTTTTCAAAAGAAGAGTGTATTTTGCTGTGGTTTTGCTTAAATCCCTCCCTCAGCTGGTTTGGCATGGCTCCTACACCACCATCTTACCTGGAAGTTGGGCTTATGGAATTCTTGTACACTCTACAGCTGTGTCGGTTGCTCATTGATCATTAAAGCTGACCCTGAGGCACTCTGCACATCTCTTTGTCCACTTAGAAAATCTCCATGACCAAACTTTTGCTTGGCGGGTCACACTTTGCTGTGGAAACTGGTCTTACCTCAGGGCCAAGGCTTTGTTCATAGAGATAAAGGTGGAGGCATTCATTTCTAATGGTCTCTTCTTAGTGAGCTTGGCAGAAGCAGGGAACAGAGAACTAACCCATCAGTGACCTAGAAGACAACCTTCTGGGGAAGGTGAAGAGACAATAGTGTAAGAAATCCCACTACGGCTGCTGAAGGGAGGAAAGCAAAGAGCATAGAGGTTTTTCTTTCTTTCCTTTAATATAATCCAAACTAATATTTAGAATAAATTTGTTAGTTTTTTTAATTTTTATTTTGTGAGGCAGGGTCTCATATATCCCAGGCTGGCCTCAAACTCACTATTTAGCTGGGGATGGCCTTGATTTCCTGATCCTTTTGCCTCTGCTTCCTGAGTGCTGGGCTTACAGGCATGTGCCACTGCTAGCTGCTGCTAACTGCTTCCTCTTTCTCCTTCGCTTCTTTCTCTTCAGATTGGGTATTTATATGCAGAAAATTTTAACACATAAAAAAAATAAACTCACCATTCAATATTCTGGGGCTTCTTTGAAACAATGAAAGGTAAATATTGTTTGGCTTAACTTTTTTATCTTTAAAAGTTCCAGCCTAGCATATGGAGGAGTTTTCAAAACTTTCTAAGTAGATAAATACTCATATTTCTGAAACCACCATATTTTACACTTTTGCTTCCCACATGCATCAGCACTATGAGAAGAAAGTGAGAGAAAGTGCAAACTCGAGGTATGGGAAGCATATCGAAAGCCCGTTCTTCCATGATGTTTTAGCTTTATATTCAAACCTCCACACTTGGTAACCCGGCTCCTTTCTGGGGCAGGACAAGAGGTTCACAGTCTCCCAGCCTCCACTAGGGCTTCTTTCCCTGTACAAGAAAAATCTGGCCTTCTGAACACTTCTTTCTACATACTGTTGTGAATTTATGCTTCCAAAACTCTTGGATGTAATTCCCTAAGATTTCAACGTGCCTAATTCGCAAAACCTTCCTTAATGATGTTTGTTTGCTTGTTGTGAAGGTGAAAGATGTTACTGTAGTGTGCACAGATGGATAGTTTTAGGTCTGGACATCTGGACTTGGACCAGTGTCATGTCTGTTTTATGTGGTGACATATGTAATGACAGAGGTGAATATCGCCAGTAATTCCCTATCCATAGAACAGTGAGCTGATTCTTTCTTGGTGCCAAGTTTTATGAATTTCTCTATCTCCATGGCTAGGGAAGTACCAGACTCATAGTGCTAGGGGTTGAATGTGTGCCCCTAAAATCAATACATTCACTCATACCCTAGTACCCAGAATGGAACATTTGGAAACAAGGTCTTTATAGAAGCAATAAGTTAAAAGGATGTCTGCATAGTGGAGCCTGTATGGTGGATCTGATACAATTAGTATCCTTATAAAATGGGGGAATTTGAAAGAAGAGATGCATAGAAAGGGGACAGCATATGTTAATGAAGGAAGAGATGAAGGTGATATATCAGAAAGACTAGAAAGGATTGCCAGCAAGCCACCTGAATCCAGGAGAGAGGCACGAAGATTTACTCCTTCACAGCCCCCAGGAGAAATTAATCCTGTTGACATCGTGGACTTGGACTTTTAGCCTCCAGAACTATGGGCAGTACAGTCATGATGTTTAGGTCATTCAGTGATAGCAGCTTTAGGAAACAAATGAACATGATCCATATTCTGAGTAGACATTGATCAAATGAAAGAAGAAAGGGACCTTTCCAGTGGCAGAGCCCTGTTTAAGAGCATTTTGTGCCACCTCATTGGCAAGCCATTATCATTTGGTGACCTTGACATTGAAAGAGCAGTTCCCTCTGGGCACCTGACTGCATTGTGCAACTTATATGTAACATATCTGTTGTCTTAGAGGCTTGGTCACAGTAGAATGACCCCCAAGGGTATAGAGGGGTGATGAGAAGCTGTATTTAAACTTGCAACATGGGAGGAAGGAACAAACGAAAGGTTCTTCTCATGGTCTGTAGACATTCAGCGTGGGTCCTAATCTGACCTATGTGGAAGGCACAGCTGTGAATTTAGGGAAAACTCACCTCTGGAACCAAAAGTGGGCAATTGCTTCTAGGAGCACAGCTTGAGAAGTGGGAGAGCTAACTCCTGATATAGCCAACCCAAGAGTGTGGTGCCTGCATCAGCAGCCGCCGGAGGGAAGGGGGCTGAAGAAAAGCGCAGTTTAAGCCATTCGTAAGTTTAAGCCATCTGCTGTCACCGCTGCTCTGATGTCACTGTCGCTGTGGCTCCCCCTCCTGCACACAGGAACTCATTGGCACTTCTGCTGAACAGCCCCAAACCATTAATACAAGAGCAGGTAGTACATTGTATGAGCAAAGGGTAAGGCACTTCCTAGTTTGGATAATCCTCAAACATTTGTTAAAGGAAGGGATTGACCTGCTGGACTCCGCTGACCCAGAACACATGCACACTGATTACCAGAGCGATCACAGTAGGCTCACCTGTTGCCTTCAGCAGACCTGTAGACCCACAGTTACTGACCATGCTGTCTTCAACGCAGCACTTCTTACACATGTATGTTTGCTCTGAGTTGAGAATCCAACCAGGCCATTGAGGAAAAGAGCATATTTTAAGATCAGCATCTCTAAACATTGCTTGTCAATATTGATTATCTGTGTTATTCTGGCCACAGGTACACCACAGCATTGGAAACCTAGTCATATTGCTTTAAGCAGGTGAGTTGCATAGCTGTAAGATTAATTTTAGGGCAAGTTACAAGTAAGGAATTTAGCATCTCACAGCAATAATCCCAGAAAAGTTATTTGTAAGCTTCATAAAAAATATCCCCACAGTCCTTTCCCATAGTTAATTTCCATATTTCATTCTCATAGCTCATTCCCACAGCTTGTTCTTATAAATGATTCCTAAACTAACCCACCTTCTTTTTTGGTTTTTCAAGGTAGGGTCGTAGGCTAGCCCAGGCTGATCTGGAATTCACTGTGTAGACTCAGGGTGGCCTCAAACTCATGGCGATCTTACCTCTGCCTTCCAAGTGCTGGGATTAAAGTCATGTGCTACTACACCTGGTTTGCCTACACAAATCCAATATAACAGTTGTCCTTATCAAAAGGAAATCTGGGGCTTAGAGGTTAAGCACTTGCCTGTAAAGCCTAAGGACCCGGGTTTGAGGCTTGATTCCCCAGGACCCATGTTAGCCAGATGCACAAGGGGCACACGCCTCTGGAGTTTGTTTACAGCAGCTGGAGGCCCTGGCACACCCATTCTCTCTCTCTCTCTTTCTCTCTCTCTCTTAGCCTCTTTCTCTGTCACTTTCAAATAAATAAATAAAAATAAAAATAAATTTAAAAAAAGGAAATCTGGACACAGAGATATGTACTCATGAGAAGGTCACCATGTAAAGCTGAAGGCCTGGACAGAGATGCATCTAGCAAGGACACAGAGACAGGTACACATGGGAAGGTCACCATGCTAAGCTGAAGACCTGGACAGAGATGCATCTGCTAGACACAGAGCTCCAATGGCTACCAGGAAAAGTTTGTCCCTCACAGCTCTGAAGGAACCAACCTTGCTGATACTAATCTTGGAACTTCTTGCCTGCAGTCAGTGAGCCGTGTGTTTTTCCTGTTCTGTTCTACTTAGGGGTACATAGCAAATGAATGAAAGTGGTGATCTGGAAATTTATTGTCCAGTGGTTCACTGGAGAAACGAAACCTTTGCATATGTGGGTGCCTCCCACCCTTCAAGTCACAAGTGTGGGCTGTCAGAGGACACTTGAAGTGCCTACGAGAGCCACCTCAGCCATAAATTTCTGGAACTCATATTATGAACTGTAGTTGTTTCTTGGTATCCACAGGGAATTGGTTCCAGGAGCCTCTGAACACCAAAATTTGTGATGCTCTGGTCTATTATGTAAAACAGTGCAGCGTTAGATATAACACATAGACTTCACTCACTGCTATATTACTTATGATCCCTAATGCCATGCAAGTATTCTGTATTGTTTAGGGAATGATGCCAAGGAAAGGCGAAGATATGATGAAAAATACTTGTGCTTGGTGGATGTGGAAGTCATGAAGCTGAGGGCTGAATGTATTTGTTTTTAGTTGCTGTCTTTTCTCTCATGATTTTCTACTCTCTTCTTTTGTTTCCTTGGCATGTGCCTCATTCCCAGTGGCCAGCAGGCCAGTTGCTCTTTGTGATGAGAAGAGTGTTCAGTCCTCTGAGGGAGCCATGCCAAATGGCAGTTCCGTAGTGCGTGAGGCTGGGCTTCCATGGTGGGTTCTGGAGGATGGAGTAGTAGAGACCAGGTCCTAGAAAGTGGTAATGTTGTGCTGGACCTGCATACTGTGGTGGTCCACAGGAGGGGCCATCGCCCCCAGGGAGGACTGAGGGGCAGGTGGGAAGATGTTAAGATTGGGTGCATTTGCACTGTGGGGATGTTGTTAGCCTTGACTGGAGGCATCTGTGTTTGGGTTGCCTGGGCTGCTTGGAGCACATGTCTCATGCTGGGGAATGGTAGGATGTAAGAGTGGTGACACACATAAAGAGAGATGATGTCTGTCCCAAAGGAGGCAAACAGATTCCTAATGGGTCCATAGGGTTAGATAGCAAGAAGCCATCAGTGTTTGAACTTGGAGATGACATCACAGAACCAACTTTGAGGACTGTCCATTGGATAACAGGATCCCAGCGGGGCAAGGGATGGGAGAGATGGATGACAGGACCAGATTTCAGCAGCTGCATTCAGCTGCTGTACACACAGGACTGAAGCAGTGGAAGGGATGAAGGAGAATGTCCCAGGCCTTCTGCATCCCTGAGCAAAGCTAACATGGACTGTATGTAGACACACTGAGGTGGAGGTCCTTAGACACTGGTAATTTTATAAAGAGTGATGGTACTGGGCTGGAGAGATGGCTTAGCACAAGGATGTCAGATGCATCTGGAGTCCATTTACAGCAGCAGGAGGCCCTGACATGCCATTCTCTCTCTCTCTCTCTCTCTCTCTCTCACTCCAATAAATAAGTAAATATAAAGAGTGATGGTACTTTTAAAACTACCTCTTGGTTTTATAGTGAACATATGCTGAATTCCATGCACAACAATGCCTAATTTGTTTCTTGATACTTGTTTAATGGTAAGCTTCATTGAAAGACGTTTTTAGGTCTTGGGAAAATAGGTATGTCAGCACAGTGCTTTCCTCATAAGCATGAGGTTCTGAGTTTGATCTCTAGCACCCATGTAGAAATGCTAGGCATGGTGGTACCACCTGACACCCCAGCACTGGGAAGGTAGATACAGGAGGATCTCTGGGGCTTGCTGGCCAGCTACCCTAACCTAATTGGAGAACTCCAAGCCAATCTCGGTCTCAAGGCAGACAGAGGCTCGACATTCAAAGTTGTTCTCTGGCCTCCACATGAACACCCATACATTGTACATGAATTCACCCCCACATATGCACGCCCCCACACGAGCACACATACATGTATGCATGCATAGAAGGTAAAATTTAAATCTTTTTCCATTTGTGAGCAATAACTTTTTGTAGCAGTGGGGGAACAATGGAATACTATTTTCTTAAACTTCCATGACATGTGTACCTCTCTCTGGCAAGGGGGATGTCTGTTATTCCCATATGGAAAAACGTAAATCTGGGGAGAGCTTGCTCCCTCCCTGGTCTCTGGGGTCCATGGTTAATGGTCTCCTCAAGTGAATTTCAAATCCTATTTCCAATGAGCTGCAAAAGTACTTAAGCCATGCATTTATTCTGTTCCTGAAACCGGAGTGACTCAGTAAACTCCCAAAGTGTCCTGAACCACAAGAGGTTCAAGGTAAAATGACATGTTTAAAAGTTGCCATAAATGTTGGCAAGTGAATGTGATGATAAATCTGAGTCTTTTCACATGGTCAGCGGGTCAGTAATAAAAGACATGAACTTGAAATATATTTCCTCTTGCTTTGCATGGCTATAAAGTTCAATAAATTTTGTAAAATTTTAAGATAAAGTGTGAGGTATTTTGAATGTACCCACATCCTGGCCCTCGGAACAGAGGGTGATTTACTGTTGATGGTTTCTTGGCATATTGGCTATGTACTCAGGGGGTAATAACTTAGAATCACCCAGCACACGTTCTCTGATAAGATGCATAATTCAGGTACTTGGGCTTGTTTTATAGAGTAAAAGATGAGTGTGCGCTGCGGAGTTACGATCTGGGCACGTCGCTCCTCTCTTGAGAGTTAAAGGAATGGAAACCTGGCTTCTGAAGGGGAACCATAAAGTGTGCCTGTGAAAAATGGATTTGGGGCTTGAGCTTAGAGCCTTAGGGCCCCAGAGTTCTGGGCTCTTCCAGGACCGCATCTGCGTTTGTTTCTGTCTAGGTCAGGCAGGGGCCCCAGAGGAGGACCCTTTTAGGAAAGTGAGCCCTGTGAGAAGTGGCTGTCCCAGATACTGGCAAGGCTCTGTGTTTCCCAGCCTGTAGCCAAGCTTGGAGCCTTTCTCTCCATCATTCCCCGCAAAAAGGCAGGGAGGGCGAGGGAGGGCTGCCATCACAGCTGGGCGTTCTCACTGTGAGCAGTGTCTTTGTGGATGGTTGAATGGAAGGGAAGGGTTGCTGGCTGCCTGGTTCTCAGGAGCAACAACTGTGGGCTGTGTTCTGCCCATGCCCCTCCCCTCTCTCTCTCCCCCACTGGAGTGGATCCTGTGGCTCCAGACAAACCTCCAGTCAATGTTAGTCCCTGCTGATGTCTGCCTCAGATCTTGAGAGAGGCTTTGGGCCACAAACACTCAGCTAAGCTTCTCTAAATTCCTACTCCATTGTGAGATAAGTTTTTATAGACATTTCTAACTTTTGGAAAAATTTGTTATGTAGCAGTAGGTTCCAAATACACCTACCATTTCCCTTATCTTTCTCTGTCATTCTTTCATGGTACATTCAATTTTGTTCTTTGTAATAAACTGCTCTGACCCTTGTGTTTCCCTAGTGTATGTCTTTTTCTTGAGTTTGCTTTATTTGTAATGTATATTGTTTGTTTATTTTCTTGAAAGTCTATTTTATATTACGACAAGCTCCTTAAACTCAACAGTGTGGCTGGCTCATCCTGTAACCCTCATACACAACAACCCAGACTGCGGTTTTGTGAAATGGTCAGCTTTATGAAGATCTAGACACTTGATAGTGGGGCCAAACAGTGGGACTATCTGTCCTCCTGGCAACAGTGGATGGAGGGAAGAAAAAAGTCTATCCCCAGGTGGAGAGAACAAGTTGGTAGTAAGATGCCACTCTTTGGAACTCCTGGCCCTAGCATTGGAACTGAGCTTGGAGCTGCCTCTGGGGCAGTGCTTTCACCTGGCTCATCTTGCTCTTCAGCACTGTGTGATTAGCAGCATGAATGCAGATCTTTTGAGTTTAGCCAGAGTGGTTTACTACATGTGGTAGTTTGAATATAAAATGACCCCCATAGGCTCATTTGTTTGAATATTTACTCCCCAGCTGGAGGTGCTGTTGAGGTAGCCTGTGGGAACTTTGGGAGGTATAGCTTCAGTGGCCACATATCCTGGATTCATGTGCTGCTTTCTCTCTTTCTCTAGCTGCCTCCTCCCTGCTAATGTGAAGAGGTGATGCCTGGCTGTCTGCTCCTGCCATGCTGTCCCTGCCATGTTGAAACTTCCTCTCAAAATTGTAAGACAGATTAAACTCTTTTCCTTCTATAAGTTGCTTCTGGTTAGAGATTTTTGTCCTAGTAATGAGATAGACGCTGCATTCATGAACAGGTCATAGGGACAGGGAGAATTAAAGGTATATAAAGTCCATTGTTGGCCTTGCTGTTTTGCTGCCCACAGGCTAGCTAATCCTGTATTGGGATGTGGGGCAGTGCTGAGTGCTGACCTTGGTGCAGTTCAGCTGCAGGAGCCGACTGAAGATCTTTCTCAGGTCTTCTGGAAGGACACCACTCAAGACCCATTGACCATAGGAGGCCCATGTGCAAACCCAAACCTTGCCTCTCTTCAGTCAATGCTGAGCTGATCAGACTTGTTGAGAGATGTATCCTCCGAACAACTCCTTCTACGTCCAGTGAGTCGACTGAATTATAAAAGTGGACCACTGTCTTCACCAATGCTGCTATGGCTGGACTGTGGCTGACCCAACAGGATTCTGTTGCGGGCACACTGCCACTTATTGTTACCATCTTATTTCCTTTAACCTGTCTTTTATTGTTATTCTGTTGTATCTGTATTTTTGTAAGATGTTCTAAATTCATTTTGTGACAAGGAGTGAATTGAAAATAGATAAATGTTCATGACATAGAGATAGGGCTTATAAAGCTCATCCTGTGCAGAGTAACTCCATGGTCAGAAATGCTCATTTAGGCATGAAGACTGAGAAGATGCCTTCTCTCCTCAACTAGGAGACCTTTGGATGTGAGCCGAGTTACACCTTCAGTTCTAGTTTGCAGAGTAGAACTTCTCTGCTTCCATATCTGCCCGAACTAGTTCCCATGGTACACCTCTTCTCATGATACACATCCTATTGTTTTGTAGTGAGACGTAGGGAGACAGCTTGGTTGGCAAAGTACTTGCCTTTTAGCCATGAAGACCCAAGTTTGATTCCCCAGAACCCACATAAAAAGGCAAGCATCAGGCTGGGGAGATAGATCAGTGCATGATTACCTGAGTTTGGATTCCTATAATCCATATAAAGCTAGACTTTTAAAAATATTTTTATAATTATTTATTTATGTGTGCATGTGTGTTTATATGGGGTATCTGGTACTTTATGGGGGCTCTGAGGATCTGAACTTAGGCACTCATGCTTGTGTGACAAGTGCTTTTTCTGCATGTAATCTGTATGTAATCCTAGTATACTTACTTTTTCTGTATGTAATCCTAGTATACTTACTGTGAGTTGGAAGGGTGTGATAAAAGAATCTTCCAGCAGTGTACAGACCAGCTAAACTGGAGAACTCAGTGGTGAACAAGAGGCCCTGCCTCAAACAAGGTAGAAAGTGAGGATTGACCATCCCTGTTGGATAAAGTGTCCATATTTGAAGTCTAACTTAACACTTGGGCCAGAATATGCCACCATGCCTGGTGAACTCTCTCTCTCTCTCTCTCCCCACCGATACATGAGTGTGAGCAAGCATATGCATGCATGGCCCAAGACTGCAGATGCAGTCCTGTGGAATCTTGGAACTGTAAGTTAATTTGAAATTGACCTGAACTCAATATATGGTATCTTTAGTGTGCCTTAATTATGACTGCAACCCATTTCATAATATCAGGGGTGAAATTTTCTATTTGTTATGTTATGCTGGCTCTCAAAAAGTGTTGAATTTTAAAATATTTCAAGTCTTAGGTTTTGGATAAGGGATGTTCCACCTATACTTGACTGGGAAGTCTCTGGGAACAGTAGCAAAAATTCTGTGGCTGGAAAAAGAAGTAAAGAGCTGGACAGTTGTCTGCCATGGCACCCCCAGGAAGAAGCTCCATGATCAAGTTTCTATCTAAAACAAGTATACATACATGTCTACAACATCTGACCATTAAACCGTCCAAGCACTCGAGAATGAGCCTAGGCTCATCAGGTTTAACGGCTGGTCACCCTCCTGGCTCCTAGGGTGTAGATGCCCAGACCTTTCTGATCCCATGCATGTGTCCTCCAAGGAAGGTCTCTGACAGAGTTTTAAACCTGATTTTCCTTCCTTTAGTATCCAGATGACAATTTTGAATCTCATATGGGAACATTCATTTAGTGTCTCTTTCCTTCCTAAGCCCTTGTTTTTAGTACCTTTGAATCACTTAGAATCCCTCAGATAGTGCAGAGCTGGATTTTGCTTTGTGAGACAATCTGACTCCTTGTTAGTACTAAATTATTTATTAATAAAAATAGTATAAAGCATAACTACAATAAACAAAATAATATAAACAAGATAAATATAACTAACAATAAATAAATAAAACTAGTAAATATATCCACGTCATATTGCCAAGCTTACCTGTATCAATTGTACAGGCTACTTGCTATTCTTTTTGTTAAATTTCTATTTGGTCTCATTTCTTTGTTCTTTTCAAAGCTGATGAATGTCACTTTTGGCATTTGGGGTCACACCTGTTTGTCATCATCTTTTCTGTATCCTGCCTTTCACTGTTTTGTGTCCAGTGTTGGTGGTATCCTGGGACCCTAGGCTACTTCCCCTCTCTTGTTCATAAGCCTATGTCCTTCATCTTTCCTCGGATCTTTCAGGCTGGGTTATTTCTACATTGTAGGGTTGTGTGATTGCATACAGCTGCTCCCTTGTTCTCAGCCTCTGATCTCTACGCCACAGTGCCCAGTGCCTCACTGCTACGCATCAGCCTTCTGCTGAAATTGGCCCTTTGTCTCCTGAGTGGATAGGGCTTCCTGAGATAATCTGGGAGCTTGCCTGGGAAGGGCTCTGAGCACAGGTTTCCTCTTCTGGCCTCGGTTGTTTCTTCCCTTCTCATGCCATCTTCTCGCATGGCTCAGTGCTTCTTCAGCAGCTGTTTCGCTTGCGCTCTTCAGCGGTCTAAGACTCCTCCCGAACTACTTGTCTTGCCTCCTGCCTGCAGCTTCTGCATGCCCTGTGTGCTCCTCCAGTTAGGTTCTTGTGGGGCCTTTCCCTGGCACATGAAGGGCCAGGACTTGATGGCTCGCACACACTGGAAGGCCGGGGACCATGATTCACTGGCTGTTTTATTTCCTGCTGTAGGCTGTTGCAGCCCATGCTCTTCATGGACCCTTCACCCTGCAGGTCTGAAGAGAGCCAGGGTCTGGATAGTGTCGTTCTGTAGTTCCTGGAGCCTGGCCTAAAGGTAGGGAGTTTGGTAGGGGTAGGGGATGATGGGAGTGGGCAGAAGCTACAAAGAAAGAGGGAAAGTACCATTAGAGCCCAGCTGAAGGCAAGCTCCTGCACATCACAACAGCACGCATCATGGAGAGAAAGTGGGCAGGATCAGCGATTCCTTCCCAGTGCTCTATGAATGATAAGACCCAAGTGTGGTCCTGATGACTGAGACTTGCTTTGGAATTTTGATATTCCATGTATGTATGTATTTGTATGTTTTAATTTACTTATGTATTTGGGTTTTAGAGGTAGGGTCTCTGTGGTGGTTTGATTCAGGTGTCCTCCATAAACTTAGGTGATCTGCCTGCTAGGTTCCCAGCTGATGGAGATTTGGGAATTAATGCCTCCTGGAGGCAGTGTATTGTTAGGGGCAGGCTTGATGTTATAGCCAGCTTCCCCTTGCCAGTGTTTGGCACACTCTCCTGTTCCTGTTGTCTACCTTATGTGGGCCAGGGGGTGATGTCCACCTTCTCCTCATGCTATCATTTTGCCTGCCATCATGGAGCTTCCCCCTCAAGCCTGTAAGCCAAAATAAACCTTTTCCCCCACAAGCTGCTCTTGGTTGGGTGATTTCTACCAGCAATGAGAACCTGACTGCAACAGTCTCACTCTAACCCAAGCAGACCTGGAATTCACTCTGTAGTCTCAGGGTGATCTTGAGCTCATGGTGATTCTCCTACCTCTGCCTCCTGACTGCTGGGATTAAAGGTGTGTGCTACCACACCTGGCTGTACATATGTTTTATGTGCCTAAAACACCACGTGTATGTTTTTTTGGCACTCCAATAAAAATTGATGATGTTCCCCTGGGATCTGTAAGCCTGAAATAAGCCCCCTTTCTCCTATGATCTGCTTTTGGTCTGGTGTTTATCCAGCAGCATGAAACTGACTTCAATCCCTGTCATCATAGTTATTTGCAGAACTGGAACTTAAATGCTTTCTTTACCCCAGGAGTGTGCTCAGAGCCCTCGCTATGTTTGTGTACATGAAGAAATTCCAAGGAGACAACAGAGTTTTCTCCTGTATCCACCTAGTCCAGGCAGGGTGTGGCTTCAGGGACATAGAAATAAGGGTTGGACCAGCCAGGAATAACTCCTGGTCAGGAAGGACCCCAACTTGCCTGCAGCACCCACTCCACATTCACAGGTTCCTGGCGAAACTAAGGGGCGCTCTTACGCACCCGACTCCAGATCCAGTGGTCTGGGTTCTGGCTCTGGATCTGAAAGGGGAATGCAGGGGTAGGCCCTGAAGGGACTCATCTCCTGGTACCCCCACTCCCCATTTTCCCAGTTGTCACCATGACACACCTCCTCACATATTTCGCGTGTGACCCAAGCTCGGTAGTCCATGGCTTGAACAAATTTGCTCTGCAGCTTTAGAAAGTCTTTATACAGGTCACGCCAAAGATCCATGCCCAGTAAGAATGGAAAAATGTACCTCTTAGCTAAGGGGTCATCTTCTTCCATGTCGCAGGCGATGTAACTGTAACAAGAAGTCTCTGATGATACCCAGCCCCATGTGGGATGGGCAGGGGTGGTTACAAGGGAGGACAGACATATCCAAACCCAGGATATGGGGAAGGCATCTCTGTAGAGTACAGAAGGCAAGGGAGCAGCCTAGACCTTGAGCCTGTAGGGTCCATGGTAAGATCCACACAGTGCCCAAAACTATCTTTGTTTCCCAGTGGCTTTGTCCTTCAGGCAGCTCCCTCAGTTGGAGAGTAACGGCACTTCCGAGCTGCGCTCATGACTCTAGGGCCCTTTCCTTCCTCCCCATAGTGCAGGCTGCCTTGCAGGTCTCAACTGCTCTGTGCTTGAGAAGCATCACTCCTCATACAGCGTGGTCTTGACAGCAGTGGGGGCATGTATACAGACTGAGAACTGTTGCCCAAGGAGGTGCTCACAGGGCGAGGAAGAAGTGGATCCTATTATAGAGGTGTCCAGGCAGCCCGATGCGACCAAAATACTCCACCACCATTGACAGGAGATACTGTGGGAGACAGAGGGCTGGTGAGAAGAGGAGAGCAAAGGACCGAGGGCAGGCCATCTAAATGGGTTCTGGGATCCTCCTATTCCAGTTTCCATATAAGTAACAATACTGAGAGGGAGAATTGCTGTGAATCTTGAATCCCATGAACCAATGGGAAATGGAAGGCAGGGAAGGACAGTGTGTTTCTCCTTTCTCTGCCCTTGAAAGCTGATTCTTATACAAACTTGTGTTCATCTCAACTATTGATAAGTGCATAGAACTGAGATTACTATAGATACGTGCATATGATTCTTATGGGGTTGGCCTGACACAAACCTGATCTTTTCTATATAGCCCCAGGAGCCTATGACTCTCTAGATCCAACAGCCATACTCCCATGATGTTATAAGTACCTTGTCCGTGACTCTCAGGAATGTGTCAGCTTCCAAGAAGCCTTGGATGACAGGATCCTCTGCAAAGGATGGAAGGGTAATGATGGCTTAGAGCTTTCATTTGGGAGGCTGAGCTAGCAGCTATGGGCTTCCCTGTGCAGGGGAAGCTTTGAGGGAAAAGAGAGTATCCAGACCCCTCCACTTGAGCTTTTCTCTGAGTGGGAGACACCTGCCTCTCTCCAGGAAGCTATGAGCCTAAGCATTAGGAGTTTTCGCTGTTCTTTCACTAACACTCCCCTGTTGAAGTTTGGATTGTCAGTTTTTTGCTGACATAGGTTCATCAACATGACCAATGGTGCAGTGTCACATATTTCTTCACTGAAGAGGTCCAACCTGGTTCCCAAAGCTCAATACATTTGCTTCAAGTAAAAAGTTTGGATGTGGCCTTACAACTCTGTGACACCACCACCTGTCCCTTTTCCATGTTGTGACCGTGCCAAACTTCCCCTACTCTGTGATGCCTGAACCCCTGTGCAGGGAAAGAGTATTAAGCTTCGTGAGGTAATGTGTGGCTTTCCCTCCTCCACAAGAACTCATCTTTGGTGGAGTTGTTCCATGAAGTCACCATTTTGTGGTGAAGACTTGAGGATATGGGGTTTTGTGTGTCTAAGATAATGACATTTGAACAGCAGATGTCATCCCTAGTCTGTCTGATTCTCAGAAGAGCATTGACTAATAGAACTTCATGTGATTATGAAAATACTCTATTATTCTCCTGCCCTACATGGTCCTTCACCTATTTGTGATTGTTAACATTAGAAAGGCAATCCAAGAGACCAAGAAATGGAACTTTAAAAAATCTATTGAATTCACTTAAAATATATCTGCATGTGGTTACTGAATGCTATCCTGAGCAGTGTAGCTCTAGGCCGGAGATCACATAGATCTTCTGTGGCATTTTTTTTCATAATGCTCTCCTGCCCTTACTCATTCACATCTATCTCTAGGTGCTCTAGCCTCTCCTTCTATGCACTTATCAATAGTTGAGATGAACACATTGATGTATGAGTTGTTTTGTGGCTTTTGGTTGTAGCATCTACAAAGTGTCAAGTTTTCTTTCACCATCAATCTCTAATATGTTTCTGTTTACTGTGTGTGTGGTATGTGTGCATGTTTGTGTATGTGTGGGGGGTGTCTGTGTGCACACATGTGCTGATATGTGTGGAAACTAGAGGATAATGGGGGGTGTTCACTATCCCTCTCCACTCTATTCTTTGAGGCTAGGTCTCTTGCTGAACCTAAGGTTTGCTAATTTGGTTAGACTGGCTAACCAGCAACCCCAGAGATTCCCTGTGCCCCCTCACATTGGCATTTTATGTGGGTCTTCATGCTTGCACAACAAGAATGCAGCCTGCTGGTTCGTCTCCCTAAACCCTCAATGTCTTGATGTTTTGACTGGTGGGAGCCCTGAATTGGGTCTGTGGGCAGAGTCAGTCCTTCAATCTCCAGTGGTGATCATTCTTCCTTCTCTCCAACTTGGCAAAGAACACCCCCCACCTGTGTAGAACCATGGGACCCTGTGTCCGTGTCACTGGAGCATTCCTCAGCCCTGGGGGGAGGACTGAACCGCTGTTGTCTCCTCAGCTTTGAAGGACACTGAGCATTTCCTCCATTCAGAAAACCTACCCAGAAGTCGATAAAAGGCTTCAAGGTCTTCTGCTCGGTAGCTGGATCTCTTTCTGGACAAGCAGATTTTTGTCTCTTCAGTATGGGTGACACTCCATTTGGCCCTTTTCTTTGGCCTCTCAGAGGCAGCTTGTGTGTTGGCTGCGCTCGAGGCTGTAGGGCTTTTCTCCTGGGCAGCTGTGGGAGAAAAGGTCCCAGTGAGCACAGATGGATCCCCCTGGGACTCCTGACTTCCTGGCAGCTACTCTGAACTCTAGACCCTACTTCATGAGGACTAGGTGAGCAGTGGATACTCAGCTGTACCTGGCCTTTCCTGCAGGGGTAAGAAAAGAGAGGCATAATTCATACCTGCCAATTTACGTTTCACCTGGCCCCTCTTCCTCTTTGCTTTTGGCTCAGGGACAACCACTGGAGTGGCAGAAGGTGAGGCCTGACGCCTGCGGCCTTGCAGCTCTGTGGGGAGACAGGACCCTGGGTTACCGTGGGGGGGAACCACCTGAGCGGCACTGTGCTCCTCTCTTCATAGTTACCTTGAGGAATTTGAGGACACTTGAGGTCCTGAGAGTGGGCTTCCCGTGCCCCTGTTCTTGGATCTTTCAGCCTGGTAGAGAACACTACGGTGACTAATGAGTTCTCCCGGTTTTTGTCTGCCATACCTACAAAAGTAGACAAGAAAGTGACCACTTGGGTCCCCAGGGCACTCCTTCTCATGCCCCTGTAGAACTCGTTTTGGAAGAGTTGGGGCATGAGGGAGCGCAGGGCAGGGCAGGGGGACAGTCTGTTCCCTCATTCTTCATTCAGGAGGAGAAGTGCAAAGGAGCCAAGGCCCACACACACCTGCCATCTCTCCCATGAGCACTGCTTCTTCCAACTGTCCTTCTGTTTGCTCTAAGGAGTTGGAGCAGTGTCCGAAGCAACCTAGGTAGATTTTAAAGGAAATATTTTTCCCCTCTGAATCCCAAAAAAGTAAGGAATTCAACCTGATTTCCAAACAGGTTATTTGTTTTACTTAAGTGGCCTATTATAAAACACAATAATAATTAAAGCTACAATAATAGTAGGTAACAGTTATTGACCACTTATTAGATTGTAAGGTGTTTATGTATGCACTAAGAATCATCTCAGTCCTTATAATCTATGAAGGAAGGTTTATAATTCACATGATTTTCAGATGACAAAGTGATTCCTGAACTCGACTAGGGGTTTGTTCCTTGATTATGACTGGAACACTGTTGATTTGGGCCTAGAAATACTGTCTGATGAGTACTCGGGTGAGGAATGGCTGGTGAACTTGTCATGTTTCCAGGAGAGTAAGGCTGGATGACCTTACTTATTCTTATCATCCCAACTTACGTATTTCTATGAACCACTATAAATTCATGGGCAACTAAGTCTGATTGAAAAATATAGTCAGTGAGACCCACAACATTGTCTCTGTGAACTTTTTCCTTCTTAAGGCAATCCCTGGTGGCAAGTTTCCTCTTGGTCCTCTCCACTCCCTTTTTACTTCATTTGGACTTTTGCCTACATTCCCTCTTATTTTCTCTTTCCCCAAATCCCAAACCTGTTTTCACTCCTGCATCACTGCTTGTTCACCCAGAGACTCTCAGGTGATCCCTTCTCATCCCTTGGACTCTTTAAAGGAACACAGCTCAGGATCTGACGTCTAGCCTAGTGTAGCAATGGGGGACACTCACCTCGAGCGAGTGCCTGGAGGGCTCTGTCAAGATCTGGGCCCTCGAAACTGTCTTACACAATGTAGAGCACAGCCTCACAACTGTGAGTACAGTAGCCAAGCATTAGAGCTCAACTGGCTCCCTTGGTTCTGAAACCCCTTTTATGACCCACCGATGACATCGTACCATTCTACCAGAAAGTGCTCTCTGCTCTATTAAAGTAACAGCGCCTAAGGGAAAGGTCATGGGCAAGGAGAAGGACTGGTGTTTCACCTGACTGGAGTCACCTTCTCTTTTTTTTTCTCAATTTTTATTAACATTTTCCATGATTATAAAACAAATCCCATGGTAATACCCTCCCTACCCCCCATTTTCCCCTTTGAAATTCCATTCTCCATCATATCTCCTCTCCATCTCCATAAGTCTCTCTTTTATTTTGATGTCATGATCTTTTCCTCCTCTTATGATGGTCTTGTGTAGGTAGTGTCAGACATTATAAGGTCATGGATATCCAGGCCATTTTATGGGTGGAGGTAGCATGTTGTAAGGAGTCCTACCCTTCCTTTGGCTCTTACATTCCTCTTCTGCATTGGACCCTGAACCTTGGAAGGTGTGATCGAAATGTTTCTCAGGACTCCAGTCACTTCTTTCCAGCACTATGATACCTTCTGAGTCATCCCAAGGTCATTGGCATCTGAAAAGAGATGATTCTCTACCCAAAGTGAGAGTAGCATTAATATAAGGGTATGAATATTAAGAGAAGTACTTCCTGGAAAGTTTGATAAGCATAGTGTATACATGTAGTTCAATGGGAGAAAGCGATATTACCAGTGAAGATACTCAACAGTGGACACTGCAAGCCTTATAATTGGCCATCCAGGCCAAATGAACTAATGGTGCAATAGTGGCACATCTATCATGGTGGAAACCAACTGCCCTCCAATTGGACTGGGGGCCTGCTCCATGGGAGGGAATACATCCCTGAAACTGAAGACTTAAAACAGGCGTAGTCATGAGCCCTAGGGGTATAATATCTGCTGATGTCTGGATAAATGTATATACTATGCTTATCACCTTCTCTTATCACAATGTAACCTCCACTCTGAACCTTTATCTTCTGTCTAATCCAATCCATTGATTATTCCAAATGAAAACATGTCCATGCCTCAGAAAAATGAAAATCATTGATCATTTGTAACACAAAACACTAGTAGTTTATTTTGCTGTTTGATGTCTGAGAAGTAATACAGAGAGATCCTCTATCCCCTCCACAGACTTTTCTCTAATAGTGACAGCATACATAATTATAGCACAGTATCCCCAAGTTGATGGTGATGGGTGCAATTCACAGCCTTACTCAGGAAACAGACTTACACATATCTCTGACTAGGCCTCACCTCTGAAATGTCCCACCAGGTCCCAGCAGCACCATACTGACGGCCAGGCCTTCATCATCATGTGGACCTCTTGGGAATATGGTGGAGCCAAACCACAGCAGCATACTTACTTTCTAATGACCTGTGTCCACTGTTCCAGAGTGGGGCTGCCATTCTGTGTTCACATCAGCAGTGTGAGAGTGAACTGGCATCGTCTGACGTTAACACTATTTTGTACTTCACCTATGTTTAAAAATTTTTGTTTAAAGTTATTTACTTATTTACTTATTTATTTAAGAGAGACAAAAGGGAAGAGGGAGAGAGAGAGATTGAGAATGGATACACCAGGGTTTCCAGCCACTGCAAATAAAACTCCAGATGCGTGCACCCCCTTGTGTATCTGGCTTACTTGAGTCTTGGGGAATTGAACCTGAATCCTTTGGCTCTGCAGGCAAATGCCTTAACTGCTAAGCCATATCTTCAGCCCCTTACACACATTTTAGGATTATTGATTTATTTATTTATTTTAGAGAGAAATAAAGAGGCAGATAGAGTAAGAGAGAATGGGCATGCCAGGGTCTCTAGCCACTGTAAACAAACTTCAGATGCATGTGCCACCTTGTACATCTGGCTTACATGGGTACTGGGTAATCAAAGACTTTGAGGCAAGCACCATAACCAGTAAGGAATCTCTCCAACCCATTTTAAGATTAAGAAATATTTTTATTTTTTATTTGCAAGCAGTGAGAGAAGTGGTTGTGCCAGGACCTTTAGCTACTGCAAATGAACTTCAGAAACATGCACCACCTTGTACATCAGGCTATATATGGGCTCTGGGGAATTGAACCTGGAGCATTAGGTTTTGCAGGTAGGTGCCTTAACTACTAAGCCATTCCTCCAGCCCTATTTTAGGATTTAAAAAAAAAATTTATTTATTTGAAGGAAAGAGAGGAAGGTGAAGAGACAGCAAGAGCGAGAGAGAGAGTGAGAGGGAGAATATGGGTGTGCCAGGGCCTCCCGCCACTGCAAATGAACGCCAGATGCATGTGTGTTTTTGTGCTTCTGGCTTTATGTGGGTACTGGGGAATCAAACCTGGGCCATAGGCTTCACAGGCAAGTGCCTTAGCTACTAAGCCATCTTCCCAGCTGCATTTTTAGGATATTTAATTGATTTTTCCTAATAGCTAATGCTGTAGATGTCTTTTTCTTCCATATGTTCATCTGCGCATCCCTTTTGGGGTAAAATATCTGCTTATGTCTTTTCTAATTGAATTGTTTCCTTCTTTATTGTTTCATTTTCTGTGCCCTTTCTATATCCAGATACACATCTTCTATCACGTATGTGATTGGCAAATTGTTTCTCTTAGCCTATAGCTTGTCCTTTCATCTTTTTTTAAAATTTTATTTATTTATTTGAGAGCTACAGACAGAGAAAGAGGCGTGGGGGGGGGAATGGGCGTGCCAGGGATTCCAGCCATTGAAAATGAACTCCAGACGCATGTGCTCTCTTGTGCATCTGGCTAACGTGGGACCTGGGGAACCGAGCCTCGAACCGGGGTCCTTAGGCTTCACAGGCAAGCTCTTAACCACCAAGCCATCTGTCCAGCCCTCCTTTCATCTTTTTGATAAGGTCTTTTCAGAAAGCCAGGGTTGGAAATTTCATGAAGTACAGTTTATTATTTTTGCAGCTTCTTTAGAAGGTGCCTTTGGTGCCAAGTCTAAGAACTTCACTAGTGCAGGTTGCAAGGATTTCTACTATATGTGTGTTCTAAAAGTTTTAGTTTTAAATTCATAGTTAAGTCCATGATCCACTTTGAGTTGGTGGTATGATATTTATATGAGGTATGAGATGTAAAATTTAGGGCAATATTATTCAACATTTTGAATCAACTATTGTTCCAGCATCATTTGTTGAAAAAGCTATCTTTTAAAAATGCATTGTTTATTTGTTTGAGAGAGAGGTTGAGAGAGAGGTTGAGAGAGAGACAATGGGCACACAAGGGCATCTAGCTGCTGAAAATGAACTCCTGATGCATGTGCCACCTTGTGCATCTGCCTTTATATGGGTACTGGGGAGGTGAACTTGGGCCCCTAGGCTTTCAGTCGATCACCTTAACTGTTGAGCCATTTCTTTAGCTGGAGAAAGCTATCTTTGTTTTTACCCATTAAAAAATTATATTTCTGAGGTAGTCATGATGACATATGCCTGAATTTCAAGCACACTGCCCTGGCATGATAAGTCAAACACTGTAGAACTACTTTTCTCCCTTTCAAAATGGTTTAAATTATTCTAGGTCCTATGACTTTATTTATTTCTTGTGGTGTTGGGGATTAGATTCAGGGCCTTGTGTATATTAGACAATTGCTCTACCACTCAGTTCATCCTTTCTCCGTTTGTGGAACATGGACATGAACATGGGAACCACAGATGCCTTAAATAAGGTGAGGGAAAGGGACACCGAAACACAACATAAACAGAGAAGGTTTTACTATAAAGGAAAAAAGCAGAGAGAGGGGATAGTGTAGGTCCTCTATAGCGAGCAGTTCTGGGCTCCATGAGAAGGCTACCTACAGATTCTAGCTACTGTACTGGTCAGCTGCAGGGTAGCAGGCCTCGTGGGGCAGGCTGTGGTGTGGCTTGTTGTGTGGGGCAGGCTGTGTGGATAAGCCATGGCAGGCCAGGCTATAAGAAGCAGGTTGTGGGCCAGACATGGTGGTGCACACCTTTAATCCCAGCATTCAGGAGACAGAGGTAGGCGGATCGCCATGAGCTTGAGGCCAGCTTTAGACTACATCATGAATACCAGGTCAGCCTGAGCTACCTTGATAAACCAAAATAATAATAATAAAATAAACTAAGAGGCAGGTTGTGGATGAAGGCCTGTCCTTTAAACCTCCAAGAGCTGTCTTTGGGTCCCAGAGCTCTCCACGTACCCTGTGTTGGTCTTCTGTGGATGAGGTGAATGTGTTCATTTGCAGTTCTAGTTCACAGAAAATGCAGCTTCTGAGACAGACAGAAACACCCAAGCCTTGATTTCATTCTCCTCAAACCATCACCCACGATGCCAGCATGGCATCTTTCTGTCCCTCTTATGCAATTTCCCTGCCCATATGCCTGCCCACTCACAGTGGAGAGCAGGAAGTTGGGCAAGTGCCTTACAGTCAAGGGGAAAGGACCACCACTGTCATAGTACCATCCTTGACTTTGTCAGATACCAACATTAGATTATCTCATCTAGAAGGGGACCGTGGGAATTTCAGAACTTCCCAACTTTGTTGTATCACTTGCTGGGGACATAGTTCTGCTGGCAGATTGCTTGCCTGGCATGCATGAGGCCCTGGGTTCAAACCCCAGCAGCACATAAACCAGATGGGTTACTACATACCTGTTATCCTAGCTCTTGGGAGGCCAGATTAGGCTACATGAGACCTTCAAAGAAAAAAGAAAGAAACAAAAGAATAAAAAAAGGAAGGGGGGAGGGAAATTTCTTGGTTAAAATAAAGTAAGGAAATTGTGTTTCTAGTCTGTCAGTTTGTTTTGTACACTTCTTTTTTGTAGAGCTTTGCCTTGTCCCTCAAACACTGTGGCAGGTTTCTTTGGCATGTCACCATTTAGGCTTGGTGCCCATTTGCTCCCTCTAAAAGAACACGTTGGACTGTGCTGTTGGCCTTTACTTAGACTCTTTCTCTTGCTATCACAGGCTTGTTTTACCTGTGGCTTATTTGAAAGCTTAGTTTCTCAACATTGTGTTTTATAAAAGGCAGCTGCTTTTAGACTAAAACCAACTTGGTGCATATGAGTTGTTACCATGTAGAAAATACATTATTGATAAAGATACTCAAAATGCATATAATAAAATATATTGACTTAACTCTCACTAGGTAAGTCCCCACTGCCCAGCCCAGAACTGAGGCCAAAGGTGTATCATATTTCTGGCCCACCATTTGACTTCAAATAACTTCAGATTATTTGCTGAAAGCTAATCTATTCTCAGAGGACAATGTGCCACCATTTAAGATGCTCACAAAGGAGGCTACTATTTAGACAGTCTTTATAAGGTACAGCTCAAAAATTGTTTTGACCAATGGAAGCTTCCTGTAAATTCAAGGTCATTCATGGTGATGGGCCAGCTCAGTGAGTATCCAAACCGATGCTCCCCCAAAACTACCTTCATTGAATGTGACTGATCAGCCCTGATCATGGTCTTGTCTGTACCCTGACTGTACACCAGCAATGACCTGCCTTGACCACAGTCTTAGGTGGTGTACCAGAGAGCTTGCATATGTGTGCTGCGAGTGGAGTTTGAATCTGAGAACTTCAAACTTTTGTCAGTAATAAAAGGCTACTCATGAACCAAGTGCTTTGTAAATATTTTGACTGGTAGAGGGAAAATGAGTTACATATTGAGCGGATTGTATTTTCATTAAAATCCACATGTGTGAAAACTACAGAAGGGCACCCAGAAAGGAAACATTTTGCCCACGACTTTCTGAATTGGCTTGAAGCAAAATTCTGGAGTCTCTTGAGGCATTTCCGGCAATATATTTGGGCTGCGGTGCCTCAGCTTATGCCAATCCTGTGGATTTAGGGTTCTGATATTTGTGTTTTTATGATTTTAACTTTCTCTTTAAATCAGACAATGAAAGGCAGATCAGGTTTGAAACGCAGAGATGGTTCTGCTATTTGTTAAGAATCAGCAAAGACAGGGACTGGGAGTCAAGCAAATGCCAGGGCCTCTCAGGAGGTGTGGGACTCTTAGCCGGCCCGGGGGCTTAGCCTGTCACCGCTGTTCAGTGGGAAGCAGTGAGAAATGTTGCATCACGATCAGGTAAAATCCTTTTCCTGGTGTAGGGCTTCAACGCGGGATACACGTAGAAACAAAGAAGGGTTTTTGTCTGGTCCATGGTTCTGCCTTTGCTGTCTTATCTTCCTCCTCCATCTCCTCCTCCTCCAGTGGAATGTCTGCTGTCCTGCTCCATCATTCTACCTTTTTGCTTTTTTGACGCAAGCCCAATAAACTAGCCTTTTTTATGCAAGAGAATGAGACACAGAGAGAGAATTGGCATGCCAGGGCCTCCAGCCACTGTAATCAAACTCTAGGTGTTTGCACTCCCTTGTGCACATGTGCAACCTTGCACACCTGTGTCACCTTCTGCATCTGGCTTACGTGGGACCTGGAGAGTTGATCCTGGGTCCTTAGGCTTCACAGGCAAGTGCCTTAACTGCTAAGCCATGTCTCCAGCCCCTCTGCCCTTTCCTTTTTGAGCCAGATCTCTTACCGATCCCTAAGCTTGCTGGTTTTTCCCCCCATGAGCTCTGGTGAGTCCCAGGTCTCTGCTCCCCGGCAGGACTGGGCTGATAGGCGTGCGTGGCCACGCTGGCTCATTACGTGGGTTCTGGAGATTCAAACTTGGGAAGTTATAGGTCCCCTCAAGCCCTCATGCTTGCACAGGAAACACGCCTAATGGCTGAGTCATCTCTCCAGTCTTATGTTTTGTCATTCTTAATAGTTTTTGAATAAGCACCCAAAGTATTTAGTTACTTTCAGACAAACAAAATATGACTTTGTCGGGGTGGGGGGAGGTTCAGTCTCCCCCAGCATAACAACTTTAGTATCTCAGGTGATGCCTGCTTGGTCTGGAGAAGCTCATGCGATTTCAGGATAGGGCAAATTCGTTTTGAGAAAGTTCCCTTCAAAAGGGGACCTGGTGCTTTTAGTCTATCATAGTTCAAGCTCAAAGTATTACTTGCAGTATCTCTCTCCAATGTGGGGACAGCTGTAGACCCTGAGCTCACTGAGGGGCGTGTTACAGTTAGTTCTTAGAGAGAAGAGTGATGCTGATGTATTCCCCCTAAGATGACAGCAAGTGGAAAACAGAGGGTGAAAGGAGGGACATTGTCTGCCACACCCTCCTGTTTCCAAGAGGAATTAGTACATCACGGGATACTGGAGGTGCTTAGATGGTCATTAACAGACCTTGTCTCAGTCTGAAAGTCAACAAGCCACTCTCACCCAAGGAATCCACTCACAGTAGTGAGCTGTTCCCCTGAGCTGGCTTGAGTTTAGCATTCTATTGGGTTGTAGGCTCAGGACCTAAGATTGCAGGTTATTTCCCTCCTTTCTAAAATTAGAATATGCCATGAGCAGGTGACAGCTGGGCCAGACCTTTTTCTTCCATCTGTTCAGATTGACCTGGGGGTCTGCTCCCTGAAAGCTGTTCTAGGAAGGTTCAGCTGGGTGCCTCCTCTGCACTTCAGCTTCCTCGAAAGCATACCAGCCACCCAGCCTATCCGCCAACCGTAACAGTGACCAGGCACAGTGCCAGGCTTTTCTGGGCATATTTCTTACTCATTCTGAATCACAAGACTTCCCCTGGTCTGGCCTTTTTCTCCTGCTTGCATTTAGCAAGCATTTCCTGAAAAATCCAGAATTTACAAAAAAGGCTATAGGGAAGGTGATTTGTAATGAGGAGTAAGATGAAAAGATCATTTAAAAGATGTTCTCAAACTTCTGGGTATTCAAATAATATTTTCCAAGATGAGTTGCCCAGGGTATTAATATGTATCACTCGAAAAAAGGGAAAAAAAGCTTCTGGAAGTAATAGGAAATATAATTTCAAACAAAGCTGAACCAATTCCATTTCTTAATACTGTATAACTTCTCAAAGCTTTTAGTATGCTAATGTGTGAGGTAAATCCCCCCAAAGGAGAAATTTAATATACTAGACTTCCAAATTTTTTTATGAAAAATTTTCTTTCATTGAACCCAGACACAAAGAGAGTTAGCCTTGAGGATTTTTTTCTTAAACTGACACACAAGGAGCTGAGAGAATGGCTCGGTCAGTAAAGTGCTTGCCACACAAGCATGAGGACCTGAGTTCATATCCCCACCACCCTTGTGAAAGCTGAGTATAGTGGCATGTACCTATAATCCTAGGCTTGGGGTAAAGGACACAGGAACATTGAGGCGTGCTGGCTAGCTAGTCTAGCTGAATCTATGGCCTTCAGTTTCAGTGAAAATAAGATGAAGAGCAACTGGCATCAACCTCAGGGCTCCACACATGCCCATGCACACATATGAACACCCATGCTTATATGCATCCCACACATGCATACATTTGAGAAAAGGACCTAAAATAGTATATATGGAATACAAAATTATGTTTTAAAATATTTATACATTGTGGAATGGGTAATGAACCTATGCATGGTTAGTTAACATATACTTATTTTTTGTTTTGTTTTGTTTTGGTTTTTCGAGGTAGGGTCTCACTCTAGCTCAGGCTGACCTGGAATTCACTATAGAGTCTCAGGGTGGCCTCAAACTCATGGCGATCCTCCTACCTCTGCCTCCTGAGTGCTGGGATTAAAGGCGTGCGCCACCACGCCCAGCTAACATATACTTTTTATGGTAAAAACATTTAAAATCTATTCCTTCGGCAATTTTCAACATACCAGACATTACTGTTGTAGACAGTTCCACAATGCCAGGATGAGCATCCAGCCAAACACAGTTTTTATGGGAGGAAGGGGTTTATTTCAACCTTATAGATCCAGGGGGAAATTCCATCAATGACAGATAAACTGCTTCCATGCCCCAAGCCGAAAGAAACAGCCAAACAGCTAGCAAAAAATGAAGGCAGCAAACGCAGCGCCAGAGCTCAGGCCTCTCTGCATACTTTTGGGTTGGAACTCAGACCCACTCCTGGTGACAATTTAGGGCTAGACTCCAAGATCTGCCCCCACCCCAGTGACACCTCCGACAGCCTGGCAGCTGGAGACCCAAGTTACAAGTTTACTTTTAACATCAGAGTCAATGGAGGACATGCATTCAAAGTTCCACAGTTACAAGCCGGGCGTGGTGGCACTCACGTTTAACCCCTGCACTCGGGAGGCAGAGGTAGGAGGATCGTCATGAGTTCGAGGCCACCTGAGACAACATAGTGAATTCCAGGTTAGCCTGAGCTACAGTGAGACCCTACCTTGAAAAAAAAAATAGCACAATTACTATTTTCTGTAGTCACCCTGGCCTTGAGCTTCTTCATACTCTGAGGCATCATCTTGTCTCCTTTGACAAACACTTAGCAAACCCATCCCCACTGCCCTTCTCCATGGTAGCTAGCCCCTCTTCCCTCTGTGGGTTGGATTTTCTTAGCTTGTCCAGCTAAGTAAGACGGTGCAAGTTTCATCCTTCTGTCTGGCTTACTTCACTTAGCATGATGCTCTCAGAGGTTAGCCTGCTTCTGCCTTTAGTGGTTGGTGTAATGTGGACTCCTTGGTTCCTGGAAGCTGGCAGCTAGCCCTCTAGGCCCCTGGAGCGTGGCTCCACCATGACAAACGTGTGTGATACTCAAGACTTCTTGGTGCCTGTTTCCTCACTGAAACATGGGCTCACCTCACCCACTTGGCTGTTCCATGGAAGACGCTTTGGGGCACTGGCTGGGTCATGCAGGCTTAAGTGTTGGCCGCTGTTCAGTTTTCCCATGTGGAAATTAGGTCCAAGCCAAGTACTAGCAGCATAGCCAGTTAGGGCCCAGCTGTGGTTAGGCTCTGCCCCAATCGAATGCACCGTGAGGCTTCATGGTGGGCTTGAATGTCTGCAGCGTGCCAACCATGCTCTGGGTTTTTGTTCCTCTGGTTATTTGTGTAAACCTTTGATGTGTGGGTGGATATAAGGACGTGAGATTTGGGTCCCTATTACTGGGTTGGAGTGTGCAGAGGTCTGAATAGACCTCTGTTTGGCTTGTGTTCATGGGCTATTGTAAGCTGATATATTCTCAATAGCGTTATCTTTAACTTGTGTTCATTTTTGGCATGTGTGCATAGTATGTGTGGGGTGTATGCATATGGTGTGTGCACATGTATGTGCACATGTGCATGAACCCTGTGTGCACATGTGTGGAGGCCAGAGGAGAATGTCAGCTTCCTCTATCTCTCTTCTGTGTTGCTTCCTTGAGACAGAGCGTCTCTTTCTGAACCTGCAGCTGCCATTTTTTGTTCAGACTGCCAAGCACTGAGTCACCAGCCATTCTCTTTCCCACCATGGGTGGGTCACCAGTATGGGTGGCCATGCCCAGCTCTTTCCATGGGTGCTGGGAATCAAACCCAGGCAAGCACTCTTACCCACTGAACCGTTTCCCAAGTTCCGAGTTTTAGTTTTTGAAGAAAACTTCACTCTTGAACAATTTTTATTTTTCTTAACAGCTTAAAACAATGCCCATTTATTCCTTACAGTTTGTCTCAGTTGGATTTTCTTCTTGTAAGGCATTAGATTTGGCCTGTCCACCAAGATTCAGGAAATCTTCTCATTTCATAGTAGTTACCCTTAATATCACATCAGGGAAGAAGTTCTTTGTGCCACATAAAGTGATGTAGTCAGAAGCTTCAAGAATTAGGGATAGATGTGTTCATGAGAGCATGCTGCCAAATCAGACAATAAAACTCTTCTGTCTACAGATGTCCCTTAAGGTGAGCCACTGCTTGCACATCAGCTAGGGCCCAGGAAAAACCACAAACTTAGTTTTGAACAAATAAATTGTATTGCTTTCTTATCTGCATGCCAGCTCATCTCAGAGAATAATTAGTGAATGATAAAACAATGACAATGGATCATTACAAATAACATGCACTAGGGGTTGGTATGGTGCCAGGCGCTAGTTGGGAATACTGAATTTTGTCATTTGAACCTTATGAAGTTTTTGTGATAAACAAATTAATGTTATATGTTTAAGTACTAAAATAAAAATTTAATGATGTAGCAATGGTATTAGTGTGCTTTATTTATTTATTTACTTGAGGAGGGTAAAGTAGACTTCATTAAGGAAAGTACAGAACAAGACTTTGGAGAGTGAATGGGGGTTTCCCACAAGAAAGCTGGATCAAGAGTTTAAAGCTAGCTGGGCATGGTGGCGCATGCCTTTAATCCCAGCACTCCGGAGGCAGAGGTAGGAGGATTGCTGCTAGTTCGAGGCCACCCTGAGACTCCGTAGTGAATTCCAGGTCAGCTTGGGCTAGAGTGAGACCCTACCTTGACAAATCAAAAATAAATAAATAAATAAATAAATTTCAAAACTGTTGGGGGAAAAGGGCCCTAAAGTGTCATGGCAAACATGCTTAAGATTTCTGGTTACAACATCCAAATGAGAGAAAGAAAGGGAAAGAAAACGTTATGCCTTTTGAGTTAGAACTCAGGGTATCTGGCTGGCTGGCTCAAGCAGTGAGGGTCTGTGGGAAGCAATATTTCCTTTCCCACTTTTTATTTCAGGACACAGATCATAGTGACATCAGCTGAATCTGACTTCTTGTGTACTTTTTTTTTTAAAAGCTTATTTACTTATTTATTTGCAGGCAGAGAGAGATAAAAAGAAGAGAGACAGAGAATAGGAGTACAGGGCCTGCAGCCACTGCCAGCAAACTCCAGCCACATGTGCTACTGTGTGCATCTGGCTTTTACTGCAGAACTGAACCCAGGTCGTTAGGCTTTGCAGGCAAATGCCTCAATTGGTAAGCCATCTCTGCAGCACGTAGTGTACTTTTGAATAACAGAACTACCCTTGGATATTCTTCTCTGAAGCCAGGACGACTCTACTGTGTTCGCTTGCCATAGTCAACTTGTTGACATGAGCACTGCTGTCTGCATATGTGTCCATGAGGAACTGGAGACACAGAGAAGGCTTGAGCCCCCCACAGCTGTTTCATGGTGGAGCTCCAACTCCAGAGGCCTAGAAGGCCATCTCTTAAACCTCTACCTCATCGGAGTAACAGGAGTTACAGATTCCTATGTAAAGCCAACCATTAGAGGCAGAAAGAGAGCTAACTTCTGTGTTTGCATTTCTTATATGAAAAACATCTCTGTATACTCTCCCTGTGCCAACATGGCTGTGTCTGTACCAGTGTCTCAGATTTGGAGAAAGACACCTGGACAGAACCATACTGTGTTCTCTGGTTCCCTCGCTCACATCTTGCTGAAGGAGAGGGCTTGGCTTGCTGGGCAACATCGTTTGTTTGACAGCAAAATATACAATCAGCAACAGGTTGAAGAAAGTGTGGTGGCCCAGGAGCACGTAGACAGGGGTCAAGGTCAGTGCTCAATTCATACTGCACACCCATTCAAAGGAAAAGTAGCTATCCCTGCTGCTGCCTATTGAAGTTAAAAGGTTGGGAAAAGATGCTTTTGCATTTAGTGCGTAAGCAGTAGAATTTAAGAAGAACTTGAGAAACCACTTAGCATGGACCCCCTCAAAGACTTGGATGATGACCTACTCCTTGGTGTGATTGGTCTGTCCTATCATCACTGCCAGTCTCTGGCCCAGACTTTTCTTGCTCTGCCCAGGAAAAGCCCCTTCACCTTACAGTTTATGTCTCTTATCCTCTGGGCCTGACGAGGCCATGCTATACCCTTACAATCACCATGCATGGGTGGAGCCGGGGGTAACACAGCGTCTGTCAGCTGTGAGTCACCGGGGCCGGGGCTGTCCTCCACGCAAGACCCATTTCTCCCCCAGCATGTGGAGAGCATGGAGAAGGCCGCTCTCGCCTTGGGGGCACACTCTTGTCTACTGTGTCCTTGGAACTCAAATGCCATTTCAAACCCCATGGCTTGGACTCGCTGATGCCTCTCTAGCTCCTGTGGTACGGGATCCCTATCTCATCCTGTGGTATGGAAATGTGTGTTCCTGTGTCTGTCCCCTGTGTCCTGTGTCTGTGAGGAACTGGCTCCAAGTCCTTTGCATTTCTGATTTACCAGAGGTGGTGGAGATGCCACCTGACCTCACCTTTATGACTCAGCTTTATTCTTCCCGCATCCTCAGACCACAGACAGTGGGATCGTCTTGTGCACGTTGGTGAGATGATATCATGCCCACCCTCAGTGCCAGCCTCTGGGTCTCCTTCCACCATGTTATGGCATTGTAAGAATTGTACCTGCACAAAGATACTAATCTGTGGATTACTTTGTGACTAACAATGTGACTCAATTTTGTTCCTTCTTCTCTTTCTCTTCCTTTTCTTCTTTTTCCTTATCATCTCTTTTCATAAAGCTCTTTGTTACTTTCCTATATGTTACCTATTGATATCAATCTAAAAATGCCCCGGTGTTACATCCCTGCATGTAAATGTCAGAGGCCAGCACCTGGAAGAGCTCCTCCCTGTCACATTGACTTCTTAGTTCTTGGTGATGCTTCCCTGCCTTACTCAGAAGGGAACTGAAATCGCACCTCCTTCCACCTGCCCCAGGGATAGCTCAGGTCATCTGTGACTTGCTGAGAATCTAGCTGCTTTGTAAGCCAGCACACTGAAGGCACAGGTGAGCCACTTGGTGCGCCCACTACCCTGAGCTTCTGCGCTGTGAGGCCTTGTTGGTTGTTTTACAGAATCCCTGGGGCAGTTTCACCACCAAGGCTTTGCTCCCATCACTGGAGGAGAGGAGCTGCCATTTCTGTGTCTTTTCTAAGCTTCACCTGCTTCCTCTCCATGCTATAATAGCTTCAGTTACTGGGATGGTTAATTTTGCTTAACTTGATCTGATTAATAAATATCTAGGATGTTTATGAGGCACATTTAGTGTGTCTGGGGGATTGTTTTCCGAGAAGTTTAAAACAGGAAGACCCACTCAGAGAATGGTGCCATTCCATGGGTTGGGTTCCTGGACTTAATACTAGTGAAAAACAAAACAAAACAAAACAAAACAGAAAATCAGCTGGATACCAGCATTTATCTTGGTATCCTGAACCATGGAGGTGTCAGGAGCAATCCTAGCTGCATGTTCCCCTGCCATCAACTTGGCCATGATGGACTATGTCTTTAAACTGTGTGCTAAAATAAAACCTCTTCCTTTAAATTGCCTCTTGTCAGGTTATTGATCACAGCAATAGAAAAATAATTAATACAGCTATTTATAGGCAGAGTGCATAAAGCTCGTGTGTGTGTGTGTGTGTGTACAATTTGTATATCATTTATAAAGCACCGTTTGCCTTTTTTTTTTTTGAGACCGGGTCTCTTGCTGGCCACATACGCTAGATTAGCCACCGCCTCTCTACCGCTCCCGCATTGGCATTACAAGCACATGCCACATGAGGCTTTCAAAATTGTGAGCTCTGGGCTTTGAATCTAGCTCCTCACTCAAGGACTCTCCCGGCTCATGTATCTCCTCTTGTGTACTCAGTATGCTTAAAGCAAAAAATAAATAAATAAATAAATAAATAAATAAAATAAAAAAGAAAAAGGTCAGAAAGGAATAAAGATGCTCTCATTCTTCCCTGTCTCTGTCTCTCAAGAGGAAATGCTAAACTAACTTCTATAGGGATGGACAGTCACAGTTACTCTAGAGTCCTGTAAGCATATGCAGGCTGGTTGTCTGTCCAGGTGCAGATACGGGCATGTATTCTTTCAGGACCAAGGTTTAAGTAAGAACCCCAAAGAAACTTCTTTCCCTCTCTCTTTAGCTATGCTTCCTTGAGAATGAAAGAAACACTGAATAATGGCAGCTGTTCTGTGATACTGACTGTACTCCACTGTCTCATGTGAGCCTGTCAGCTGCTCCTTGGAGAGATACTGGCATCTCCTCCCTTGACCAGTAAGGAAAGAGAGACATGCAAAATAATGTGAGGAGAAAATATTGGTGCAGAGCCAGGGAACCTGAGTCCTAATATAGATGTCTTTAATCACTATCCCAACTCTTTTCTGGAACTGCAACAAGCGTTTTGTGTATGCATAGACCGGGAACTCTGGCTGAGGTTTTCTCAACAGCACGTGGGTGGTGTACTGGCTCTGGGCTCCTAGGTCATAAGTACGGAACCCAAACATGGTCCAAGCTCTTGCTGCCAGTACCTGCTCTTCCCTCTAGCATCAGCCTCCCTTCTTCCTGACTGTGGCATTGAACTCATTAGTATGAGGCTGGCTTTGTGTGTCTCTTACACTCAGCACCTATTTTTCTGGGGAAGTAATATTAGTAATGAAAGATAAGGTGATGAAGAGCCGAGGCGCTACAAAGAGTAGCAGTATGCTTGAATGTTTCTGTCCCCCAAATCCATGTGCTTCCATCCAGATTCATAAGGGGATGGGATTGGGACATGGGGCCTTTAGGGATGACATTAGGCCATGATGATAGGGCTTTGATGAATGGCAAGAGTAGCTGCTGCTAGTGCACATTGTCAGAAGCACAGATGGCATGTTGGTGACTCCACCATGTCAGAATTGATTAACAATAAGTTCACAAGTAGCATCAGTTTTGATTGCTTCAATTTACAACATAATATTGATTTCCTTTGATAGCATGGTCATTGGCAATCATAGATTCTTTTATTCCATTCTTTATTATTAACATTAACTCTTAGATGATTCATTACTCTTTCCATACATATATGATACATAAATACATACATACATATGTGTGTGTGTGTGTGTGTGTGTGTGTGATAGTGTAGTTATACAAGAGTTAAAGAGGCTATAGAGTTCAGAGAGGCCTCACTGGAGGTAGAGTCAGAGAGCTGATGCAGGTGCAGAGAGTCACTTCAGATTGTTAGTTTGAGAGAGCTGGAGGTGCACAGGCCAGCAGGTGTTGGGTATAAGGCAAGGTATCTCAGCACTGGCCAGGAGGAATGGAAGGGTAGCAGTTGGATGGTTAGAAGGATAGTAATTTGAGTGGGCCACTGGGGATTGCACTAAGCTGAAGTCCTAGGGACAGTGCTATAACAAGTCTTCTTCATATTGATCCCTTGACACAGCCCCAAGTAACCTGATGTCAGGTCAGTGGGGCCATTGTTACCACATTATTATGTGTTTTTCCTTTTCTAGGGCACAGTTGGGGATGTTGCAGTCCCTGTTGATCTGGTGTGTTTGATATATTCATGGGTCTGTTTTTATTTCTCTTTTTAAATTTTTAAGAATTATTTATTTATTTGCAAACACAGAAGGGGATAGAGAAGAGAGGCAGACAGAGAAAATGGACATACCAGAGCCTCTGGACACTGCAAATGAACTCCAGAAGCACGGGCCACTTTGTGCAACTGGCTTTACGTGGGTGCTGGGCAATTGAACTTGGGTTGTTAGGCTTTGTAGGCAGGTACCTCAATCACTAAGCCATCTCTTCAGCCCCTGTATTTTTAATTTTAATTTTAATATTTTCTTTATTTTTATTTATGTATGAGAGAGAGAATGAGAATGGGCATGCCAGGGCCTCCAGTCACTAACAAATTCCAGATGCATGCACCACCTTGTGCATCTGGTTTATATGGGTCCTAGGGAATTGAACCTGGGTCCTTTGGCTTTGTAGGCAAGCACCTTAACCACTAAGCAATGTTTCCAGCCCTGTTTTTTTATATGCCTGTTTAAACATGGCTTAGTAAGCCCATGGGCCCAGTTATTCCCAAATCTTTAACAAGGTCATACATTTACATTTGCAGTGTTGACACAAAACACTGCTTTCACCTTGAAGAGAATAAGAGATAGATTATTCTGCAGCTGTATATGAGTGATGATGGCTTGGAAATGCAGATTTAGATTCTGCAAATCCTATGTTTTGACTTGCTAACAATTTGATAAAGTTTTTATAGCTAGAGAACAAAAAAAGTCACAAACCAAGGCAGTTTTCAAATATATTGGTGGAAACGTCAGATAGGCAGGTTATAGCCCAGTGGAAAAATCTCTGTGTGGTCCTTTGAATGTATGTCCCTCCATAGAGTCAGATGTTATTAAAATTAAGTACATAGCTTCAGTCCTACGGGCAGACTCCTGCTACAGGGGGCATGTCACTGGGGCTGATCTGAATTGCAGCCCAAGGTATGCACAGACGTGTGAGCTGAGGGGAGCCTGCTGCTGTAGGTTCATGCTTGCCTGCTTGTGGTGCTGGATGTGTGGTTGTGTCTTTTTGCTTGAATCTATGAAACAGGGCCAGCTTCTTCTGCCATCGGTGGAACGTCCCCTGCATCTGTGAACCGGAAATAAATTCCATTCCTCCCATAAACTGTGTCTGGTTTGGATGTTCATCCCAACAATGTGGAGCTGACTACAACACTCTGCTATCGGGTTCGGATATTATCTAGTGACATTCTTAGCCTTTGGGTTGGTGGAACCTGGTGGTATGTTAATATATTCAAAAGGGTTTGACCTGGTTAACTGATAGCCATAAGGATGCTAAGTTGGACACAGAGGTAGGCAATAAATGGTTACTAAGGGGTTAAAGGTAGCCCAAAGTAATTCGGCTCTGATATTGCAACACTTCATCTGTCCATGATCACAGTAGTTCTGTCAGTCCATTCAGCCTTGTTTGAAGTAGATGCAGTGCTTTTGGGGAACTTTAGTTCATAGCCAGAATGTTATTTATCACTTTGTGGCTCATGGTTCTTGCTGGACATGTGGCAGTACCTATGTGCACAAATATGTCTGCATGTGTGCTCAAAATGGAGCTAACTGCTGCCTTGTAAAATGGAGTCACCCAAAGTAAGATACAGCTTAAAAGCCAGTGTTTCTTATAACCTAGAAGAGCACAACCTGATTTTTACAATGGCCTTTATAAACTACACACAAGGGCACTACCATGTGAAGACATACCAAGAATATGCCTCCTGTGAACCAAGGAGTGTGCCTTCTCCAGATGTGAATCTGCTGGTGCCTTGACCTCGGACTTCCAGCCTGCACAGATGGTAGAAATCCATGCTTCTCGTTTGTTACCTACCAGAGCTGTGGTGCTTCGTCATGGTAACCAGATGGACCAAGACAGGGTCAACACAGCAAGATGGAAGGAGTAACGTCGTTAACAAGGAAGAGAAGGCATAGGAGAGAAAGAAGGCAGTTACTCGTGGTCAGTATCAAGATAAAATGAGCTTGCCAGCACTTGGGCGGGGAGGAGGGAAGTTCTACCACCCTCATTATCTTCTGTCTCATCACCTTTATTTTTAAAAATTGAAGCAATTTACCTGTTAACTCACTACAAGTGAATATATTTTAAGAGTAAAGTTCAGTGGGGTTCCATCTATGTGTGCACTTGCATAACCAACACCACAATCAAGATAGCATTTCCTTCACCCCAGGAAGTTCCTATGCACTTTCTAGTAAAACCCCACCCACCACCCTCACTCCCACCTCCCTGACCAGAGGCAACCTCTGCTCTGATCCCTATCACCACGGAAGCTTTTTGCCTGCTCTTGAGATTTATAAAAATGGAAATGTATACTGGTTCCCCTGTGGGGTTCAGTGGCCATCATTTAGCATGATGTTTACGTATATATCCACGAGGATGCATCTACAAGTAGTTCATTCGTTTGCTAAGTCATATCCATTATACAATTCTATCATTTGTCTATTATTCTCCTATTGATGAACCCTTGATTTGTTTCTATTTCTTTTTCATTTTTACTACTGTGAAACAAAGCATCTGTTACAAGCACTAGCAAGACTTGGACACCAGCTTCCTCAGGATCTGCCCACAAGCTTGTTGTCCGCCACTTCTCAAGGCAATAGTGTCCAGAGGAAGGGCCACTGAGAGGGGATTGGATCATGAGGTGCTAGCTTACTGGGCTCCATAGAGGTGAGCCTAATTGGAGGGAGTAGGTCCCTGGAGTCCTGCCTTTGAAGGGGATGTTTTGTCCTCGCTCCTTTCCTTTCTGGGTCCTTTGCTTTCTCTCCACCTTGAGGTGAGCTGTCCTGTACTGTCACACCCACCCTGGCATGGTGTTCTGCTTTCCTCTCAGGACCAGAAACAATGGACCTGGAACAAAGTGACCACAGACCCAAGCCTTTGACATAATAAGCCAAAACATGTTTTTCCTTCTTTTTTCAGGAATTTTGTCAGTGATAGAAAGATGAATGATAAATGAAGGCAGATGAGAACCCACAGAAGGTTTGAAGCAGCATTATTAGTGTCAAAGAGAAGAGATGGCCTCATGTCTGCCAAATGATGACCAGATGGAGAAAAGGTGGAATATCCATACCAGAGACTATTGTTCAGCAGGGCAAAGGTATGAAGTGCTGATAGATACAGAATCTGGGTGAACTTTGAGCACACCATGGTAAGTGAAAAGGCCCTCAATAAAGACTGCAGGCAATGTGGTGATGCGTATAAGAGACATCCAGAACAGGCAGTTTACAGAGAAGAAATGATGGCCAGAGCTGTCAGCACTGTGGGGGAGAGGGATGGGCAGTGACTACTGCTGATCTGGTGCTTCTTTGGGATGCTGAAAAAAATGTTCAGAAATTAGATGACAGTGATAATCTCATGACTCTGTGAGTACACTGAAGCCCGCTGAACTGTACACTTTCAGAGGTGAGTTTTATGGTATGTGTCTGGTATTTGACTGGGTTAAAAAAAACCAAAGAGAAGGACACTTCTAGGTCTGTCTGTGAGGGCACTTCTGAGGACAGTTGGGTCACGAGGGCCAGATCCCTTGATGGAGTCAAAATATGATGGCGTTATTGGGAAGTGGTGAAAGACAGGGGGTTGGGCCCAGTTGAAGCCAGGCTGTCCCTAGGAGCATGTTCTTGGAGTCTGTATCTACCCTGGCCTTTCCCCCTGTGTTTCCTGTCTGTCAAGGTGTGTAGAATCTCTGTCCTGCTCCTACTGCCCTGTTGTTCAGTCCAAACTCACAGGACATTTGTGCCCAGAGGTTGCCCATTTGGTGAATCTAGCTAGCCAGCTGCCCTAGGGGTCCCTGTCTCTGCCTCCTGAGCACTGAGCCAATAAGGAGGGCAATAAGGAGGGCAGCCATGCCCATCCATCACTGGCAATCCAAACTCTGGCCTTCACACTAGTGTTGTGTGGTGGTTTGTGTCCAGTGGCCCCCATAAACTCATGTGTGTTGAATGCTTGGTCCCCAGCTGGTGACAAGTTGGGAGGTGGAGGCTTCCTGGAAGAGGTGTGTTATTTGAGGCATGCTTAGGGATGCTGTTATGTCCAGCTCCCCCTTGCCAGAGATCAGCTCACTCTCCTGCTGCTGTTTTCTTCCTGCTGTGGCAGAGGTCATGCCCAGCCTCTGCTAACACCATATTTTCCCCTGCCATCATGGAGCTTCCTTTGGGACTGTAAGCCAAAATAAGAAAATTCAGGCTGAAGAGATGGCTCAGCAGTTAAAGATGCTTGCTTGGAAAGCCTGATGACCTGGGTTCGATTCCCCACGTAAAGCCAGATGTACAAAATAGTACACGTGTCTGGAGTTCACTTATAGTGGCTGGAAGCATACTCCCTCTCCTTAGTTCTCTCTTCTCTCTCTCTCTGCCTCTTTCTCTGTCTCTCTCTCTCTCTCTCTCTCTCTCTCAAGATAATAAAGAAAAATATTTTTACAAAATTCCTCCCATCAGCTGCTTTTGGTCAGGTGTTTTCCCCAGCAACATGATGGTAACCACAATACATGGGAAGCACTATACCCATTGAGCAATCTCCCCAACCCAACAAAAGATAACTTAGACATTTTAAAGTAGATAAGAATATATTCACATAGTTTAAAAATTAAAAGAAGAGCCAGGTAGTGTGATGCCACACACCTATTATCCAAACACTCAGGAGGCGGAGGCAGGATTATGAGTTTGAGGCCAGCCTGTACTGCATAGCAAGGCCCTTTCAAAGCAGTATGAATCTCATCTGCCCTCTGGTTCAGGTCACTGGTTTTTATTGTACCAGGGTATCCTTAAGAGTTCTGTGTGCAAACACAAACATGCCGAAATGCATTTGGGTCTCCCCTTTTAGAGGAAAGAAAGCTCACTCTCCTGTGCCTGCTCTTTTTTGCACCATGGCTGAGCTCTTTCTAATCTGCATGGGAAGCTTCCCCTTTCTTGACATAGCTGTCTGTGTGAGAGCCCAGGATCCAGATGGACTGCTGGTTTCAGCAGCCTCTGCAGATGGCCCCTGACTGATTTCTCTTGCTATTGCAAACCTAGCTGGGTGGCCTCCCACAAAGCCTCTTTTCATACATATGCAGAGCCATGGGGCAGATCTCCAGGAGGGAAACACAAAGTCTTTATAATTATGGTGTACAATGTCAGATTGCCTTCCATAGAGTTCAACAATCATTGCATGATCCCATCAGTGATAAGCAGGAAGACCTACTTCCCCAGCTTTTCCAAGCGTGTACACTACTGATGTTTGGGATTTCTGCAGTGGTATGCTGGAGTTAAGCAACCACTTCTCAAAACAAAATAAGACAAAAATAAACAAAAAACTCCACCAACCTCAAAAAGTCCTATTTTATGGTGTCTGTTGGTTTCCGCAGTATGAACATTTTCATCCAGATCAATGTTGTGCATGTGTACGTTTGTATGCACAGGCATGTTTATGCATGTGTATGTGAAGGCCAGAGGATAAACTTGGGTGTGGTTTCTCAGGAGTCTGCCATTTTTGTTTTTTGAGACATTCTCTTGTTGGCCTAGAAGTTACCAAGTAGGGTAGACTGGCTGCCCAGATAGCCCCAGGCACCCACCTGTCCCTGCCTACCTTGTACTGGGATTACAGGCAAGTAATCTTGTGACAAGACACTCAGCTTCTGTGGATGAAACTTGCATCCTCCTGCATGCCATCCAGGCTAGCTGCCCAGTCCATGCCAACTGTAAGATCACACACAGAGTTGGGCAGAGACGAGCAGTGCACTGGTGGAGGTGGCTGAAATAATGACAATGGTAAGAATCTTATTATCTTCATTTCAAATAGGTTTATTATGTTTATATGATTGACGTTTTAGTAGTGGCTGCATGTAACAACCACCTTCAAACCTTAATGACTATTCCTTGTGAAGTGCCAAGAGACAGCCAGCGGCAGCTGCACGTAGCCCAGAGGACTGGGCAGTCCGGAGGTAGCCGCTCGCTGCAGTTTCCTTTTGTACTGTGGATGCTTTCGATGCTTTGGGACCATCTCCTATGTGTGACGTGTCTATTCACATCCTTTGTCTACTGGGTTCTGCTCCGATTCCTAGGCGGCCCTGACGTGAGCTTTGGCCTGTGCTCGGAATTGCAGTCCAGCTGGCTGTTTGTCGTTGGTTTTGCCCAGGGTACTTTGTGCTATGAAGCTGTCATTATCACTGTTTCTAGAGGTACTTGCAGGTTTTCATCTCTGACAGCTTTCAAATGTTGAATATGAATTAGAAACAACAGGATCATATAATTAAATTTTTCTTAGTCCTAATTAAGTCTCATGTTTAAATTTCCGTTTTCCTCTATTCTAAGCAGTCTGTGCAGTTCCTGTCTCCCCTTGGAGTTCATTACGTTAGATTTTTTCCTTTCTCTTCTCAGGTCATTATTTTAGACTTGTGGCATTTAGCAATACTACAGAGATGCACAATATGTCAAAGATGGCCTGGTGTGCTTTACTTAAAAGGAAGTGCGCACAGAAGTCATGAAATATGTATCAAGTGTTAGATCACTAGTTCAGGGGAGGTTAGCCGCACCTTCCTCTGTGTCTAGCATTCTTTTCCATACAGGGAGTTTATGTAATTGATTTTTCTCATTATGAGGTACTGGTTTACGGCTGGGTTCCTTTTTTCCATTGGATATACCTGGGTCTGAGGCTCTGCGCATGGCCCTGGAGTGTGGCTAAGACACCAGTTTTAAAGGTGTCTCTAGGCACACACTTGCCTTCACCTGTTAGCTATACCTTTGCAGGGTCTCTAGAGAAGCCGTGGGCACGGTCTGCATGACAGTGTCGCAGAACACGGTCACGTGGAACACTTGAAGGTGCTGTACTGACATTGGCAGTGGACTTTTGCTTTGAGCTCCTCATTTTCTGTCTTAACACTAGAAAATGGGACCTGACCCTCAGATATGATAAGTGATTCATCCATAGTCACCCTATGGCCGCACTGGCTCCATAGTGAAATGAAGAAAATATGGAATGACATGATTTTCCAAACTGGGACAGTGATTTCTGGCTAATTCCTTCCAAAGTGCTCTTTATGGGATGGTCATGAGAACCAGAGCCTCTCAGGCCAATCATGTCAATATCCTGCGTGTATGTCTTAGTTGTCCATGCCTAAGAAGCCTTGTTCTCTCAACATTTGCCATTAAAAAGCTCTGTAATGGTTTAACAGTGGCCAAATATGGTGGCCATTTAGTTTGATGGTAGTGTTGTTGTAATTCAAGGAGTTGAAAAATTAGATGCAGAGAGGCCATAGGACAGTCCAAGGCCAGACAAAGGCCCTGGTCAAATCAGGTGGCAATGCAGGTCCATTTTCTATTGCTAAAAGCTTAATAGCACAGTCTAGGAAAGTTTTAAAATGAAAAGTTTCTGCCTCAGGGTTCTCAAGGTTAAAGATGAAGGGACCTCACCTAGTGATGACTTCTGTCTGTCTGTCTCTCGTGTGTATGAGTGTGTGTGTGTGTGTGTGTGTGTGTGTGTGTGTGTGTGTGTGTGTAGGCCAGAGGTCAACCTTGTAGGTAGTTCCTTGGGTATACTGCCTATCTTTTTTGAGACAGGATCTTCATTAGCCTAGAGAGTGCCAATTAGGCTACATAGGCTGGCCAGCAAGCTGTAGGGATCCCCCTCTGTCTACCTCCCCAGTGCTGGGATTGTAGAACCTATGTGTCTGTTTTTTTTTTTTTTTTTTTAAATGCTGGTTCTGGAGATTGAACTCAAGTCTTCATACTTATAAGGCAAGCAGTTGGCTGACCAAGCTACCTCCCCAGTCCTTGTGATGACGGGCAGTATGATGTATGATACCACCTGGCAAGAGATTGGAACTTTAGCTCTGTGGGTGGGTCTCTTCTGATCTGCTCTCTTCTCCTAAAGCCACCAGCATTCCATCATGGAGCCTACCCTGTTACTTTGATCTAATCCTAATCATCTCCCAAAGGACCCCCCTGCCAATATGATAGTCAGGTTGTTTCCACCCTTCTCAGAAAATGGACATTAAACTCGTGCATGAGTTTTGGAGGGAACAAATCATAGTATGTGCTAGAGGTCTGTGAGGACCACAGTTGTCACCTGCTCATGCTCACACTGTGACTTCACAGCCTTCAGACACAAGAGTCTGCAGGCGATAAGTAGCCGCACTCCTTTGTGTTGTAGGAAGTGCTCTGATGGGACTAACTTCGGCGGGGGGGGGGCGGGGATCCTCTGTCGTTCTTGGCTGTCCCTGCTGTTAGCCTGTACTGCCCAGCGTTCAGCCGAACAGCTTCCACATTCCTTCCATCTGTGGGAAAAAGGAAGGAAGAAAGGGAGGGAGGGAGGAGAGCTTATTTTTCACTTTTGCAACCATCAGTGATTTTATTTCGGGAAGTCCTGGGTCTCTGAGGAGAGAAGTGACAGTGCTGGGAGAATGAGTGGACTCGGAGTGAGCTACGTCGCTCTAAACTTCCCCAGCATGACCAGTAGTTTCCTGCTGCCTGGCTGGCTGCCCTGGGCTTCCAGGACCAACAATGGCGGGGGGCCAGTGTCTGTACTGAACTTCATGGGCTAGACAGCGTCTCCTCCAGCCAGCGTGGCAAGGAGCCCACGATGGAGAAGGTACCACGGCTGGGAAAATACACTGTGTTAGACCTTGGCATTTGCATTAGGGATCCAAGGAGAAGCCAGTGCCAGGCCACCTTCTGGGAGGTATAGCTTTGCAGATGAGCAGGGTAAGGATTTCAGGAGAACTGGCTCCCAGCTAGGAATGTCTTGTTAGCCAAGAGGAAACCAGATGATCACAGACCAATACTATTAGGAGACTGATAAAGGTTAGCGTGAAGTGAAGACTCCCATGAGGAGTTATGATCCCATTTCCTGCTCTGGTTTCATTACGGCTATGTTATAAGATATATAACAGATTCATCCCAGGGACCCTTGGAAAATAAATGAAAATCTCTCATAATCAGTCCAGCTAGAGATTTAACTTGTATTATTTTTAATAATATACCCTGTTGATCATTATATTTTATACATTTGACCTGAGGGAATGACATTAGCTTGTGACCTTTGATTCAAGACACTCCTTCATCACTGGTCCATGTAATGCGCTCTCTCTTTCTCTCTCCCCCATTAGATCTGATGTAATTGAATTAGGCCATTTACAACAATGGGACTGAATCCATTTCACAGTGTGACACTATGGTCAGAGATCTGAATTTCCAATAGAGACACGTTCCTCACTCAGAAGGCATCTGAAAGCCACAGTTGTGAGGCTATTTTCTTTCTTCAGGTGGGTCAAGAATGCCCTGTTTTCAAGTCCTCCTTCGTATAGTTCCGTGCCCATGCAAAAGCCTCTCCACCCGCTTCCTTACCCGGGCCAGCAAAGTCTCCGAGGCCTCTTCCTACCTGGCCCTCATCCACACGTGTGAAGTTCAGAGTTCCTTGCCATGCAACAGATCCATGAGAGGCTGCAGCTGAAAGGTAGTAACGCTCTCTTTTATTTGTGTATAGTTGTTGTTATTTGTGCTACTGAGGATTGAACTCAGGGACTCGGTGTGCTAGGCAAGTACTTCCACTGACCTATATCCCCATTCCTTTTTTTAAAAAATTTTCAAAATTTTGTTGGTTTTGTTTTTCAAGGTAAGGTCTCACTCTAGCTCAGGATGACCTGGAATTCACTATGGAGTCTCAGGGTGGCCTCTAACTCACGGCGATCCTCCTACCTCTGCTTCCCGAGTGCTGGGATTAAAGGCGTGCGTCACCACGCCCAGCACATTTTTTTTTTAGGTAAGCCCAACAGACAGCCTTTTTTTTTTTTTTTTTAAATGTGAGAGTGAGTGTGTGTGTAAGAGAGAGAAGAAAAGAGAGAGAGAGAGAGACAGAGAGACAGAGAATTGGTGCACCAGGGCCTCCAGCTACTGCAATTGAACTCCAGATGCATGTGTCCCCTTGTGCACATGTACAACCTTGTACACTTGTATCACTGTGTATCTGGCTTATGTGGGACCTGGAGAGTCAAGTATGAGTCCTTAGGCTTCACAGGCAAGCATCTTAACCACTAAGCCATCTCTTCAACACCCTATTCCTTTAAATGTCATTACTTTTAGACAAGGTCTGACTAGGTTGCCCGGGCTAGCCTCGAACTCACTCTGTAATTAAGGCTAGCCTTGCACTTGCTATGTAAACTGGACAGCCTTGAATTTGCAATCCTCCTGCCTCAGCCTCATGAGTAGCTGGGCTTATAGGCCTATACACAAAGCCTGGCCTGTACATTTCTTTTCATAATGAGCATTTCTAGTCAATGCAAAAACTAGGTTTTTGGCAAAAATGTACAAAACCTCATGACCAATTTTCCCTTTATGAATATTTGTCTTTTTACTTACTTTTTTTTTGTATTTTATTGCTTGAGCACAGCTGACGATGCACCTTTGTCTGCCTCTTGGGGTTTTAGGTTGTGGAATTTCATTACTTCAGCTGTTTTCCACTGTCATTGGATCTTAAAATGGATTGCCCATTTATCTCTTTCTGTGAGGACAGTTAGAGCTCCAAGGGTCAGTTGTGTACACCTCCTTATTTGTCTCTGGGATTTTGCACAATCACCCCCAAGCTGAGGTAGGTATCAGGTCACCTCGACCTTAAGTCTCTAGAAAAAAAGCAAGACCCCAGTGTCCCCAACCTTCGTAAATGGCCATGGTCAGAAGTACATCTTGACATCCTCTCTGCCCCCTCACCACTTGACTTACGAAGTTCTTGTGACTGGTAATGGTCGGGTAGAAATCTACAAAGCTGGAATTCACCAGCATGTAGTGAAAATGTGTCTCATATTTCTCCTGAATTTACTTTGTACTGTGCTTCCTGCCACTGGTTTTATGCATTTTTTGCATGTGTATATAGTATGTGTGCATGTGAATATGAATGTGGGCACACGTGTGTGTACATGTGGAGGCCAGAGGTTGACGCTGGGTGTCTTCCTTGATTGTGCTCCACTTTGTTTACTGAGACGAGATCTGTCACTTGAGGCCAGAGTTCACCATCTCCGCTAGTGTAGCTGACCAGCGCTGGAGTTGCCCTGTCTATCTCCCACGTGCTGGGACCCCACGCATCTGTCTCACTCACTCAGGACTCATGTTCATGCTCGGGTTCTAAACTCTGGGCCTCTTTGAGCCCTTTCTGTACGTGCTTTTTTCTTTCTTTCCTTTGCTTCTGTTCTCCTTTCTCTCCTTCCTTCCCTCCTTCTTTTTTTTTTTTTTTTTTTCCTTTTTCATTTTTTCTTTTTGAGGTAGGAAGTTACTTTAGCCCAGGCTTACCTGGAACCTTATAGCCAGTCTGTCTGGAGCTCATGGTGGTTCTCCTACCTCAGCCTCCTCAGTGCTGGGGTTATGGGAGTGAGCCACCACACCCAGCGTCTTTGTTCTTTTATAGACAAGTTTTGAATGTGTTTATGACCCCACCTTTATCAGGGAGATTATCCAGGGTTTCCATTTCTTTTTTTTTCTTTGAGGTAGGCTCTTACTCTAGCCCAGGCTGACCTGTAATTTACTATATAGTCTCAGGGTGGCCTTGAACATATGATGATCCTACCCCTGCCTCCCAAGTGCTGGGATTAAAGACATGTGCCACCATGCATGGCCAGCCTTTTCTAAGAGCCAAAACACTGTTCCTGGGCATGGGAGAACATTGCATTCCTTCTTACTCCCTGCCCCTGCTCTTAAAGATCGTCCTGCCTCTTTTCTGCCCATGTCTCTAATTCCTCTCCTTCCATCCTGTGGCATATTAGTTATTTTCCTAGTTGCAATCATCAAATACCTGACAAGAAGAAAGTCAGAGAAGGAAGGGTTTATTTTTGCTTAAAATTTGAGGTGATAGCCAACATAGGGAGAGAGGCTTGGTGTCAGCAGTGTGAGGTGATCACATTGTGTCCACAGTCAGGAAGCAGAGAGAGATGAGTGCTGGTTTGCAGCTTGCTTTCTCCTTTTTATTCAGTCTGGGACCTCCAGCCTGTGGAATGGCAATGCCCACATCCAGGGTGCTTTGCCTCCCTCAGTGAAACTTTTCTGGCCATGCTCTCATAGTCATAACCTAGGATTATGTCTCCATAGTGATTCCGAATTGAGACAAGTTGACAATGAAGATTAGCCATCACACTGATTTCACATTAGGTTTACAGTAAAGCATTGTCTAATTGTGAATGGGTCATATGCCTAATTTAGTGAAAATCTTCTCTTAAGAGATACTCATGAGTTCATAAACTATCTTCTGATGCCCACTTGAGATGGGCAGATATCAAGCAAATCCGCATGTGAGTTCTGCCCCAGCCTCACCATGTACAGCTGTGTCACCTTGGAAATGTCAACTAACCTGGTGAAATGTCCATTTTGCAAAAGTCTGATGAGGTGGGTGACAGTCACCAAGTCCTTATATTGTTGTGATACATAGTGAAAAAGCGAAAAAGCAAATAGTGAAAGAAAACTCTCATAGGATTACTACAAATAAATGATTTGAAGAACAAAATAATACCAAACCAAACAAAAACCAAGCACAAAGAGCAATATTTTCATATATTGTGGCCAGTATTTTTGCTCAATTCATTTGGGGCCTTTGACTTTCTCTAAGCTCCTGTCGTGGTCAGAGGGCTCAGCTGGGTGGGTGTGCTCTCCCTGTCCCTGGCAGTGAGGAGTGTGTCCCGCCTTGCCATGACAAGCGTATGGCTGAGAACAGAGCAGAGAGCTGCCATGGGGCCCATGGGAATTCTGCTGGCCCTGCGTATCTGTTGCTGCGTGACTGAACCCCTCTGACACATCCACGCGTGAGTCCTGCCCCAGCCCCACCATGTACAGCTGTGCCGCTGTGGAAATATCAACTTACCTGCTGAAACCCCCATTCGGCAAAAGTCTGGTAAGGGGGGTGACAATCTCCAAGTCCTTATATTATTGTGACAGATTAAGTGAGAGCAGGTATTAACATCCTACCATGGTAATGTACTGGCGATCGGAGCATCTTGACTGCTCTTCTTCCTGCAGTGATGGCAACCCCATGACTACCACCATGACTGCGGGCAAGAGCCAGAGCCGGTGGTCACCATGCGGGCCGTCTGTGCCACCTGCTGTGCCTGGATGCCCTTTCTTATCTGCTTCTGGTCTTGCTTTTTTTTTTTCTTTCCAATTTAATTTTTTGAGGTAGGGTCTCGCTTTATTCCTGGCTGACCTTGAATTCGCTATGTAGTCTCAGGCTGACCTTGAACTCATGGTGATCCTCCTACATCAGCCTTCTGAGTGCTGGATTAAAAACATGCACTAGGGCTGGAGAGATAGCTTAGCGGTTAAGCGCTTGCCTGTGAAGCCTAAGGACCCCGGTTCGAGGCTCGGTTCCCCAGGACCCACGTTAGCCAGATGCACAAGGGGGCGCACGCGTCTGGAGTTCGTGTGCAGTGGCTGGAAGCCCTGGCGCGCCCATTCTCTCTCTCTCCCTCTATCTGTCTTTCTCTCTGTGTCTGTCGCTCTCAAATAAATAAATAAATTTAAAAAAAAATTAAAAAAAAACATGCACTACTATTCCTGGAAATTAATTTCCTTTGGTTATTCCCTTTCTCCTGCCACCATTCCATTGAGGCCCCCCCCCCTTGATGGGGTTACTGGTGCTCTCTGTAGGGTCCTGGGGGCCTCAGTGAGTTTACATGGGGGGGTGTCCTTGCATGTGACCTGCTTTCTCTTTGCCCCTATGCTGAACTCTCCTGCTCTTTGTGCCTTCCCCTGAAAGCTGGTCCTTGGCTGCTGGTCCGCAGCTGGTACCAGCAGCTTGTGCAGCCTGTCCTCTGCTGGGCAGCTCTGTTGGTGCCCCCGGCAGCTCCCAGTGCCTGCTTCTCTGCCCTACTCACAGGCTCGGCTGGCAGGAGCAGTCAGTGGAAGCAGGGGTAGGTTGTCCTCAACCTTTTCCATAGCCGCTGCCAGGCACCTGCTGGCCTAGGGCTGCGCTCATGCTTCTTGGTCCAATGCATAAGTCACCGGAAATGCTTGGCACACAGGAAGCTTTATTTCCTTTGCTGAATCCAGCTATAGTAGGCTGTTGGATTCTATTGCAAGTCAGAGCCATTCTTGTTAAACCCATAACTGTAATAACCCCTCAAGCCAAAAATAGACCTACCTTTTAGAAGATTTGTTCATTTCTTTAGAAAACCACTTCAACTAGTTTCAATAGGATTCATCTTAAGCATGAAAATGGGGTCAAAATAAAAAGCCAAATACTGTGGGAAAGCAGGTTTCTTTCATGTGCCTTCTGCCACGATATCTAAAAAACCACAAAAAGGCATTAACGGTCTGGAAGGGAGAGCTGAAAAATTTCTCAGATAAGATAAAGTTATCTTATTTCAAATGAAAGAGAAGTAAAATTGGCATCAGATTGGGGTCGAATTTCTCCCCCTGCTGAACCACTGAGCTCATCCTGGCATACTGGTGACTGACCGAGAAGGCTATAGATTCTCCCCAACAGAGGAAAATATTCTTGAGAGAGTCCTTGATTCCAGGGATCAGATGTTATTTTGCTCAACAGTGACAACCACAAGGGGTCATATTTACTGAGTCAGACACTTTTGGAGGAGCCATGGGGCCCAGGCAACACGTGGAACACCTCTGGACTCACAGAAAGGGAGGAAGGCAGGGCCGCCTTCAGAGGAGCCGCCGCAGCGTGCGTATGAAACACCCCTCCTTTTGGGAAAGCTGAACTTTACTGATGTGGGTAAGTTCTCGAGCTGCCAAACAAACTCTGCTTAAGTCAACAAGCCAAGCAAATGGTGACAAAGATGTTAGAATCCCTTTTCAGCTCCGCTTGACAGGCAAGATGGCTCAGTGGATAAAGCCCTTGCAAGTGTGGGCACCTAAGTTCGGGTCCTCAGGATCCACTAATACCAGAAGCTGTCATGTGTGTTTCCGTAATCTCAGCATGCCTATGGTGAGAAGGAGGGCAGGAACGGGAGACTCTGCTGGCAGCTCGGGCACCAGCTAACCTGGCAAGTGGAGTGGTGAGAGACCACCTCACGTGAGGTAGAAGGGAGGATGGACACTCATGTTGTCCTCTGATCCCCACATGTGTGTCCTGGTATCTGTTGTTGAATTTATGAACATGTGCACACACATGTGCACATCACACACCCACACACATGAGAGGAGACAAAGGAAATGATGCTGCTGCTAGCAGACATGACGTTTGAAACTGTTATCCTAACTTGACAATATTATTATTTGCTCATCATCATCAAGGTATTTCATTTTGTGGAATGAGAAAGAATCACATCATTTGGCCTGGAGAGATGCTCAGCAGTTGGGGCACCTGCCTGCAAAACCTGATGACCTGGGTTTGATTTTCCAGTGGAACCAACGTGCACAAAATAGGGCATGAATCTGGAGTTTGTTTGCAGTGGCTGAAGGCCCTGGCATGCCCATTCTCTATGTCTCTCTCTGCTTCAAATAAAAAAGTAAAAATATTTTAAAAAAAGAATCACATTTGGACCTGAAGAGATGACTTAGTGGCTAAGGCATTTGTCTGCAAATCCAAAGGACCCAGGGTCGATTCCCCAGGACCCACGTAAGCCAGATGCACAAGGAGGTGCATGAGTCTGTAGTTTGTTTGCAGTGCTGGAGGCCCTGGCATATCTATTCTATCTGCCTCTTTCTCTTCTTCTCTCTATCAAATAAATAAAATAAAATAACTGGAAAAGAATCACAGTTGAATGAACACATAAGATCCAGAATGAATATTTTCTGACAATTTATAGAACTGTTTTAAAAGATGGAACCCCAGTACAGCCACAGTGATGGCATCTGTCTCAGAAGGAGCTCTATGTGGCAGAGAAGACAATGTGAGCCAATGATGGTAAGATCTTCAGTGTAAGGGAGCCAGGACCTGCAAAAGCACATCTTCCGGTCACCCCAGACCCTCCAAGCCACAAGTACTGAATGTGAATCTAGCTGAAAACATGACCTAAAGCAAAATATGACATAGTAACATCCACATATTGATAAACATGAGGCATTCTTGATGTTTCTGAATATGATGTAGTTATAAATGCAAATTACTTAGAAGAACTATAGACATTGATCCAAGCTACCAATTTCAATCGGGATAACGGCTCATTTCACCACAAACAAAAGGAAAATATTGTGCTTTCTCCAGAAAAGGAGTGGAAAGCAAATCGCCTTGATTCCCACATTTACTTATGGTTCTAATTGTAACAAGAGGTCACTTGAAGTAAAAATTCAAATACCATCTCATTTCAGTGGTTTGTACCCATTCCACCCTTATGTTAAAAACTGAATTCCCAAATTCATTAATTTAATTTAATCATTTCCCAAATAATTTTCAAAATATGTAAATGATATTTGGGCATGGGGCCCTTGGGAAGTAATTAAAATGAGATAAGATGGGGCTGGAGAGATTGCTTAGTGATTAGGGCATTTGCCTGCAAAGCCAAAGGACCCCAGTTTGATTCTCCAGGTCCCATGTAAGCCAGATGCACAAGGGGGTACATATATCTGAAGTTCATTTGCAGTGGCTGGAGTCCCTGGCTCACCCATTGTCTCTCTCTCAAATATATATATGTAATTAGATAAAGTTATGGAGTTGGGGTTTCTATGACGACATTAGTGGCTTTATAAGAGACACTTGAGCTTGCACACTCGCTGTGTCTCGCCCTGTGACGCCCATCATCACGTTATGATGAAGCCTGTGGCTGCTGTCAGATGCTGAGCTGACATTAGTTAGCACCATGCGTTTGCACTTCTTAGCTTCCAGGACAATGAGCCAAACACATTGCTTTTATAAATTATCCAGTCTTAGATTTTTTTGTTATAAAATTAAGTCATCCATATCCCTCCTGAGGTACTACAAATATAGTTGCTTTACTTCCCATGAATTCAGGGATGAAAATAACTTTGCCTGATTAGTTGCTAAACGAGTGTAGTAGAAATGTCAAACACATTTGTGCTTACAAACGAGAGCAAGTGATAAAGATTCTCAGTGAAATTATGTTTTCTGTACTGAGCAAGACACAATGTTGATAGAGTTGACTGTGATAAAACTATATAAGATGCATTTGTATTATAGACATGTGAACGTGTGTAGATATACAGACACTCCTGGTCTGTCATCTGAGGGTGTCAGTAATCATTGACCCCCCATAGCAATGAGCATACCTAACACAAAGATCTTGGTTTCTAGCACTACCTCCCAATAAAATAATTCCAAGGCCCACTTGAGAAAAAGCCAAGAAATATTCAAGATGAGACTGGATCATCTTTGGTACAGAATGTAAGAATATACTGTGTTTGTTGCAAAGGATCCAATTGAAAGAGCTCTCAGTGTCCAATGCTAGAATAATTTGAGCAAGAAAATAAAGGAGTATTAAATGATAATCTCCAGTACTGTTGGGGCTCAGAAGATGGTACCTTAAGTCATGGCACCTTGATAGGTTGATTCTTTCAAATTAAAAGCATTTGGAGAGCAGCAGGTGCTGGTTGAGGTTTTGATCTGAAGTTTGTTTATTTACCTAAAGAAGAGGAATCAAACTACCTCCAAGCTTTTACTGAAATTCCATGAGACACAGAAGATGAAACACCTATTACAGAAGAAGAGATGGAAAATCAAAAGGCTACTCAGAGTCAGAGAAAATTGTTCCATGTCATTATCTATTATTTGGGCACATTCATGTCTCCTAACAGTCATTCTCTTCCTCCAAAACTGCTTTAAGCCGCTGCTTCCTTCTTGCCTGTGAACAGGGTATGGAAGCTTCTGACTCTCATTAGGTTATTGAGTATCAGCTTCCTGATGTTCCTGCAAACATAAATAAATTTGGTTGTGCCCTCTCCTGCTAATCTTTCTATGGACACTTTATTTTGGCAGGCTCAAATTTTCAGAGAGGGAAAACTCTCATTGCCCCTACAGTATGAAATATATATGTATAGACTATTATATTAATATATATTCTATCATATATTTATAATCTATATGTATAAATACATGTATGATACAATTCATAATCAATTATAAATAGTAAAGGGACTAGTTGATGGGAGGAAGGGTGAGTGGAAGGGTATGGAGGTGGGGAAAAGATAGATGGAGCCGAGAGGACGAGGATCAAAGTACATTTTGTACATACACAAAAATTGTCAACAAATGTTTTGAAACATGTAAAGAGGTGAGTTACTTTTCTTGTTGCTGTGACCAAATATCTGTCAGAAACAAATTAAGAAAAGAGTTATCCATTTTCACTTATGGTTCAGCTTGTGGTTGCTTAGGCAGAATATCATGGTGATAGGAGCATGGAGCAGAGGAGAGATGTTCATTTTAAGGGCAATCAGGAAGTAGGGAATAAGACAGGAAGTGGTTAGGGATAAAACGCCCTCAAGGACCCATCCCCAGTGACCTATTTCCTCAAGATTAGTCCCATCTCCAAAGAAGTTGTCGGAACCTCCCAAAATATTGATAATAGTAGGAGACCAAACAGTTAAAACATGAGCCTGTGGGGGGCAGATATTTCAGATTCAAACCATAACAGTATCTATCCATGGACCCATACTGATATAATTTGTTAAATAAATCAGGCAACAGTGACCAGGAAACAAGTTTCTTTAATGAAGAATTCTGCATAATTTCTATGGATACTCCATCCTCAAGATGAGATGCATTAATTCTCATCCTTAAGTGTGGGCTGTATTTGGTGACCTTCTTCCAAAGACTATAGAATGCAAAGGGGAAACAACTTTCCAGTGGGGACACCTTAGCCAGGGTAACAAGGTCAGTTTCAGCTGTGATCGATCCTGTTCATGGAGTTGATACTGACATGACCTGATGAAAGTGACCGTCTACCTTTGTATTCTTCCCAGAACCAGTAATCTGGATTTGGTCATGAGAAGTAACTCAGATAGATTTCAATAAAGGGCATCTTAAATGTACTTGACCAGCCTGCCTCAAAACTGCCATGTCTCAGCTGGGCATGGTGGCGCAAACCTTTAATCCCAGCACTTGGGAGGCAGAGGTCGGAAGATCTCCATGAGTTCAAGGCCATCCTGAGACTACATAGTGAGTTCCAGATCAGCCTGGACCAGAGTGAGACTCTACCTTGAAAAACAAAAACAAACAAACAAACAAAAACCCTGCCATGTCTCATCAATCATAAACAATCACAAAAATAAAGGAATGCTTGAGAAACCGTCACAAAGGAAGAGGATGGCAAAGTGAAATGCTGTAAACTGAATGGGAACTTGAGGAAAAACTAAGGAAATCTAAGTAAAATGTAGACTTTAGTGTATAAGAGTTATTGACCCATTGATAACTCTAGTTATATTATATTTGTATGTTAGCAATATGTAACACTGGGGAAGTGTATGAGACCCCTCTATATTGAAGTCGCTCACTTGCTGGTTGTTTTTCTTAATATTTTATTTATTGATTGATTTGAGAAAGAGAGAGAGAGAGAGATAAAAAGATAGAGACAGAGAGAAAATGGGCACACCAGGGTCTCTAGAGATTGCAAACAAATTCCAGATGCATGTGCCACCTGTGCATCTGGTTTTGTGTAGGAACTAGGGAATTGAACCTAGGTCCTTACACTTGGCAAGTAAGTGCCTGAACCACTGAGCAATCTCTCTAGCCCCTGGTTTTGTTTTCTATAATTTCTTTTTGTAAAATTTATTTAAGAGAGAAAGAGAGAGGATACAGAAATAGGCATGTAGAGACAGAGAGAGAGAGAATGGGCATGTCAGGACATCAAGTCACTGCAAATGAACTCCACATGTGTGCGCCCCCTTGTGCATTTGACCTCTGTGAGAGGTCCTGGAGAGTCGAACCCGTGTCCTTTGGCTTTGCAGGCAAGTGCCTTAACCGCTAAGCCATCTCTCCAGTCCTGTTTTATATAATTTCATTTACCTGTGGTCAATCATTACTCAAACCCATTAAATAGAAAATTTTAGGGATAAAAGATTCATTAGTTTTCAATTGAAAGATATTCTGAGTAGCATAAGAAAATTGTGTACCATCCCACTCTGTCCTTTCCAGGATAATGAGTCATCATCTCTTTGCCTAACATATCCATTCAGTCAATGACAGCAGAATATACATGTTTCCCCAGGCACTGCTGGAATATTCATCATGGTAGGGCATATTCTGGGTCACAGAACAAATGTCAGCACCAAGTTTGAAAAGATTGAAAGCATACAGATGTGTTCTTGGACCCCTATAAATAAACTAGAAATCAATAACAGAAAATTGATAGTGAGCTCCCAACACATTTGGAAATACACTGGTTAAAGAGGTGGTCCCAAGTGAAATTGAAAAAGAAAAACTGTTTTTTAGTGAGAGTGAAAAGACACAAATACTAAAATTGAGGGATGAGATTAATACAGTTCTGAGAGGGAAATTTACAGCACTAAAGAGGTACGTTAGAAAAGAAGGAAGATTTCAAATAAATAATCTTGGTTTCCAGCCTCCACAGTAAAAGAACTACAAAATAAGCAAGGAAAGCAGAAAGAAGGAAGTAACAAAGATAAAAGCAAACCTTGAAAACAGAGAAATAAGCCACATATGGTGGCTCATGATGTTAAGCACAACACCCTGGAGGCTTAGGTATAAGGATCACTGTGAGTTCGAGGCCAAACTGAGACTATATAGTGAGTTTTACGTCAGCCTGGGCTAGAGTAAGACCCTACCTTGAGAAAAAAAGAAAGAAACAAGCAAACAGCAAACACCACCACCCCTGCCCAGTGCAACATGGATTCAGTAAAACACCCTTTTAGGAAAGTGAAAATCTGAAGATTGGGAAAAAATGTCTCCAGGCTTATATCCTACAAAGATATTATAACTAGAGTATGTCAAAAAACAAAACCTAGCCGGGCGTGGTGGCGCATACCTTTAATCCCAGCACTCGGGAGGCAGAGGTAGGAGGATTGCCATGAGTTCACGGCCACCCTGAGATGACAGAGTTAATTCCAAGTCAGCCTGGACCAGAGTGAGACCCTACCTCGAAAAACCAAAAAAACAAAACAAAATAAAACAAAACCCAAACGCTGAGAACTGTAAAGATCCCGTAGACAATAGAGGAGAGGCATGCACAGGCATTTTGTCAAGAAGAATGTGCGGAGGACAGACAAGAACAGGGAAGAGAGTTGAAAATGACGAACCTTTAGGGACATGCATGTTCAAACTTCAGTGAGATACTGCTAAACATCTCTTAGCATTGCCAAATGACAAGTAGTTACCCAATATTGGCAAGGAAATGGGGAACTAGTTATTGCTGGTGGGGAAAAGTGTACTAGTTTCTCTGGAGAATAATTTGACAGTTTCCTAAAGAGCAAAATATGTAACTATGATAAGACAATGGCATTCCTGGGTACTTTGCAGAGAAATGTAAATGTATCTTCACACAAAAACCCATAGAGGCGTGTTTGTAATAGCCAATAGCTGAAACTGGAGAGAAGCCAGATATCCTTCAGTTCAGACTGTGGCGCAGCCACACCACAGAATGCTACTCAGCAATAAAAAAAGAAGAAAGTGTTGACACAGAAAAAAAACTTAAATGAATCTGCAGAGAATGATGCCAATACTCAAGTGCTATGGGCTGCATAACTCTAGTCATGCCACTTTAATGGTGGTTGTGATGCTGGCAATCCACCTCCTAGACCAGTTCTCTGCTTGCCCGGAGCCCCTCACAACAAAACGTTCTGTACGTGCCCAGTGATGCGCGTCGAGAGCATGCTTGGGTGTAGGTGCTGACGTTGGAGAGGGAGGTCAGGAAGAAGCGGTGCGCTTATAAAAGGGCAGCATGGGGGACCCCGTGGGGATGGAGATGTTTCATAGCCTGTTCTGTCAGTGTCGGTATTCTTGTGATATTGAACGAGACTGTGGCGAGATGCTACTGATGGGGGAAACTTGATAGAGAGTGCAGGTGGGACTTCATTACTTCCTGTAATTATGCAGGAATCTATGATTACCCGAATTCAAAAAGTTTAATTTAAAAATATTGAAAACCATTCCAAAACTTTATCATAGCCTTCCTTACTCCATGTAGATAATTTAAATCTCTCGTTGTTCTTATTTCTTTGTTATACAAATTTCCATCTTTATGTACAGTATTTTTATTGCTCATCCTTGATTATGTTAATTGACGATAGTCCTATAACCATTGTAACTATGTTAGTAAGAAATTTAACCATCGCAGAAGAATTTTCATTTGAAGTGTCTTTACTATTCTTTCGGATGTTTCCTCCTGGATGTTGTGGTTGCTTCATAATGTGTTTCCTCTGCATCTCTTATGCTTTCTGTTTGTTTTGGAGCTTCCCACATTAAGACCCTCATTGCTGGGTAACTATGACCATAGTTCCTTATTTAAGAATCAGGACTATACTCTGGATCAGAAATGCTATGCATTTGTTTCGTAGAAAGGGCCTATTGCTTGGTAAGGGAAGTGAGTTATCCTTTCATCAGTGGACCCAAATGTGAGACTCTACCTTCCCCAGCCTGGAGTTGGCAAGGATGGGATCGCAAATTCTAGCTGCTCTATACTGTGTCAGAGTTGGTGGGGGTGGGTGGGACAGAATTTAGGTATCTTTGTACGAGAGTCAATGTAAGGAAGGAAGGGTTTATTTTGGCCTATGGTTTTGGGGGGATGTCATTTGTCATGTTGGAAAGGCGTGGCAGCAGAAGTGTGTGGCCTGTCACATGTGTCCACAGTCAGGAAGCAGAAAGAGATGAATGTTGGTGCTCCACGCCCTTTCACCTATCTTGTCACTATTTATCTCCCTTGTTTGTGTGGGTAGAGCATTGTGGTGTGGTACATTATGTGTGGTGTGTGCATGTGTGTGTGCAGATATGTGCATGCTGCGGTGTGTGTGGAGAGACCAGAGGAGAACTCTGAGAGTCTTCCTCCATTGCTCATCCATGTACTTGCTTGAGATGGGATCTCTCCCTCAACCTAGAGCTGCTGTTTTCTTGTTCCCCTTGGTCAGTGAGCCCCAGGATTCTCATGTCTCTACTCCCTAGAGACCAGGATTATTGACGTGCATGACTGTACCCAGATTTTTACATGGGTTCTAGGAAGTGGAACTCAGGTGGTCTCAGCACCCTCCCCCAAGTCTTCAATGCTTAAACAGCAAGTTCTCTTAACTTCTGAGATATCTCCCTGGCCCAGTCTCTATCATATGTATTCATGTATTTTGTGTCATATCTGCTCATATCTGACTATTTTTTCTCCTTTTGTGGTTGGTATCCATGGGTTAAGGAAGGGATCTGCAAGTCTATAGAGTATCATCCCATTCTTTTAAAATATTACCTGAGAACCTAGTGTCCAAGATACTCAGTCCTCTGGAGTATCTTCGAGGGGTCAGCAGCTTCCTTTGACACCCATTTGTGTTGCACACAGATATCTAAGTGTGGTGTGTTGTGATTATGCCTTGTACCTGATCCCCAGCTGGAGGAGCCTGTGTGAGGTGAGGCCTCACTGGAGGAGGTGTGTCACCTGGGGGTGGATCTTGAGGTTCGCTAGCACAGCTTGCTCACTCTTGCTGTTACCTTCCAGCTGCTAGGTCAAGATGTGATGCAAGCCTTGGTTCTGCCATGCTTTCCCTGCCACAGTGGAACTTTCCACCAAGACTGTAAGCCAAAATAAAAGCCTAGAAGTTGCTTTTGGTCGAGCTTTTGTCCCAGCAACAAGAAGGAACTGCAACATCTGTGAAACAGAATACAGTGCTTAAAGATGCCAATTGGAAGAGGGATTCTAGTAGGGGAAGTCGCCATCAAGCTACTTTTGAAGCTGCTTTTGTTAAAACCACGGACTTTATGTGGACCTGACGATGCAGAAAGGTAACTAAAACAGGATGAAAACCTGACCTTCTCACCTTCCTTCAGTCTCCTTTATTATCCTAAAACATTAGGTTATGTTCCTGCCTGGCTCTACAAATGAGCAAGTTAATCACTTAAGGTGTTTTCACTTAATGTTAGTCGTCACCCATCTTCAAGGCTGATGACACCAAGCTGTCACTTGAGATATTTTCAGGAGAGTATTCTCCCAGATTCTGGAGTGGTGCCTCGAAGTCTCCACCTTCCAAGAACAGTGAGCTTTGTAGGCAGATTACCCATGATGGAACTTTACCACCCAAGGGCAAATGATTACCAAGCAAGAAGAGAACTTAGGCTGTCCCCCTAAGCAAGAGCAATCATCTTATGATGAGACTTAACTCCCTTCAAGTGATAAGGACTTCTCTGGGACCTCAAAACAGCAGGCTTGATGTAATGATGAGCCGGTGTCACTCCATCAAGACTACTTATGCATACCTCATGTCTTCCAGCCAGTTCTCCTGTTTAAATCCCATGTGAGCCCGTGTCATCATCCCTGAAGTTGGGGTGGAAGATGATGTTCTCTTAGAGTAGCCATGTTGATTCAGTTCTTTCCCCGATTCTCACTATTACTGTTGTCTGCTTTCTTTGTGACAAGTGGCCAGACAGGAGTTGCTGGGATCTCTAGAGTCAGGGGCCTCTGGCTAAAGACTTCTTTAATAGTAGCAGAGTAATTTAATTTAATTTAATTTAATTTAATAGTAGCATTTTCAATCCTTAGAGACCACTTGGGTGATCAGGGCACTAGGGGCCTGGGTGGGATTCCTCTTGGATAAAGTAGTCCAGTCCTTATGCCTCAGAAGTAGATTTGGCATGTGAATTGTCTTTATTGTGGGTAGCTCAGGCAGGATGGGCATGGGACACTCCGCAGACCAGATCCACTCTGGCTCATTGTGGGCAGAGCAAGCCAAGCTCAGATGTTTGCTCAGAGACAAGAGCTGTGCTCTTAACTAGGTAAGACACTTATGTGAACCTCTTTTGTAGATAAGGTGGGAGGTGAGGTCTGTGGCAACTTCTGAGGAAGTGAGTGTGATGCTATGTCTTGCGAGGAAAAAGGAATGTCTCTGTTTCACAGCGCGCGAGAAAGTAGTTCTGAAGAAGTGAAAGCGAGCACCTTTCTTTTCAGAGCAGAAGTGACTGGTAGCTTGATTTCAATGGGTTCCTGGCAGTAATTTCCTGTGGGAGTGAGATGGTAGATTTGGGGGCTGATTCTTTGTGTGTGTGTGTGTGTGTGTGTGTGTGTGTATGTGTGTGTGTGTGTGTGTGTATGTATGTACATGTGCACACACGTGCAGAGGCCAGAGGACAACCTCTGGTGTTACTGCCTCAGATGCTAGGCTGGCTGGCCAAACAGTCAGAATGTGAGTAGAGATGTCTTCATGTCTCCATCTTTTTAGCACTGGGGTTATAACATGTACTACTATAGTTGGCTTTTGTTTTTCAAAATGTGGGTCCTGGGGATCAAATTCAAGTAGTAATGCTTGCAAGGCAAGCCCTCTACCAACAGCTCTCTGCACAGCCTTGGGGCTTCTTTTTACTTTATACTGTTAAGGAAAAATAGATCAAAAGATAATTAATTTGGAACACTTAAAATGGAGTTGGGAAGCCACTGTCCATCAGAACTTACATACATCCACATCTAAATCTTGGAGCTACAGACACACTCACTTGTAGATATGAGCTGATCTTTGGGACACTGTTAGCATTGTTTGACTGTCTGTATAATGGGTCCTTCCCCACACCTACCCAGAATCTGAAACTGTACTCAGTCTGTTTCTTGCAGGAGTGTTTAACTTGTGCCACTGAAATGATCTACTCTTCTTCATGGGGGCCCAGTGGAAGCAGGTCAGGGCCAAGGTCAGCTCTCATCCTGCAGAGATGGAAACAAGCTTAGTGTACAAAGCATGAGAGGCTGTACGAACTCCAGTCCAGCATCCTAAGCTCAGGCAGCTCTGCACTCTTACAGGCAGGGGAAGATGCAGGAGCCCCAGTGCAAGCAGCCCTTTGAGGCCATACTAACCATCTGGATCCTGGATGTGGGACAGCTCTAGGAAGTTTCTCTTCTGGTTCTGGTGGATCTGTATACTGAGGAGCTGACAGCAGGCGCTTATATAGGCACTGGCCAACCCTGATTGGTGGATGCAAATTAGGTGTATGCAAATAAAGTGAAATCATGTGTGTGTGGGGGCAATCAGAAGAGTCAGAGAACCTGACAAGATTCAAAAGTTCCTGCCAAGGCTCCATTGTCCTTGGTTCTGTGGTGGCTGCCAAGTGGCCAGGGCAGCTTTCAAAGAGATGCAGCAGCATGGAGCAGCAACCAGAGCTCCAAGGGAGCACTGCGACCATTACCGAGAAGGGCTCCTTGCTCCTAGTTACTGGGGACCAACTATTAGAAGCCATACTCAGATGTTAAAATGGGCACATGTAAACAGGCATGCCTCTTGGGGTTTGCTCAGGAAGTTTTTGTATGGGGTACTTTCTTTTCGAACTCTTTCTTCCTTTTCTTTGCTTCTTTCTCCATTCCTTCCTTTCTTTTTTTTTTTTTTCTTTAAACCAGGTTCTCAACTCACTCTTTAGCCCAGGCTGGCTTTGAACTCACAGCAGTCCTCTTATCTCAGCCTCCCAAGTGTGCCACCGTGACCCACTTGTTTTCCCAAGGTAGGGTATCACTCTAACCCAAGTTCACCTGGAATTCACTCTGTAGCTCCAGGCTGACTTTGAACTCACAGAAATCCTCCTACCATAGCCTCCAGAGTGCTGGGATTAGAGGTGTGCACCGCCATGCCCCATCATGCCCTGCTTTTGTGGAACATGTCTGCTTTTTTTTTTTTGACCGTGGAGCAGCCTGTTTCTGTCACAGCTGGCATAGGGTGGGGGACTTTTCCTTTCCCATCTCACTGGCACCCACTGCAATTGCTGTTAGCCAGCTTTCAGCACTGTGACAAAATTCCTGAGGCCTAAAACAGTCAGCTAAAGGTTGAATGGGATATGGTGGTACCTGTCTTTAAACTCAGCACTCAGGAGGAAAGGTAAGAGGATCACTATAAATTTGAGGCCAGCCTGGGACTACAGAGTGAATGGACTAGGGTGAGACCAAACCAACACACACATACACACACACACACACACACACACACACACACACACACACACACGAAGGTTGGTATGTTTTTGAAGGGAAGCAGTTCAAACCCATTACTGGCTGCCTCCTACCTTTGGGCCTGTGATGAGGCAGACCATCATGGTCAACAGCTCATGGTGAAACAGGTCTGCTTACTTCCTTGTGAGTAGAAGAAAAGTGAGAGAGACAGAAAAAGGCTGTGTGGTGGTTTGATTCAGGTGTCCCCCATAAACTTAGGTGTTCTGAATGCTAGGTTCCCAGCTGATGGAGATTTGGGAATTAACACCTCCTGGAGGGAGTGTATTGTTGGGGGCGGGCTTATGGGCTTTATAGCCAGTTTCCCCATGCCAGTGTTTGGCACACCCTCCTGTTGCTGTGGTCCATCTTATGTTGGCCAGGGGGTGATGTCCACCCTCTGCTCATGCCATCGTTTTCCCCTGCCATCGTGAAGCTTCCCCCCGAGCCTGTAAGCCAAAATAAACCTCTTCTTCCCAGAAGCTACTCTTGGCTGGGTGATTTCTACCAGCAATGCGAACCGGACTGCAACAGGCTGGGATCCCACTATCCCTTCCCAGGTCAAGCTCTTGATGACCCCATTTCCTTCTACGAGGCCCATCCCAGTAGTGCCCTAGGCTGGCAACCAAGCCTTTAGCACATGTGCATTTTAAGGGGACACTTATGATCTGCACCATAATATTAACAAACGATGTAATTTCCAGTCCTCTTGCAGTTTAGAGCAGTAAATACAGTCACCAAGAGTGCTTGACTCTGTGTCTTTCCCAGATCGCAATCCTAATTAACCCCCAATTAATATATTTTTTGTTCTTGATTATGTAAACTTTGTCTCATTTGGCAATGTGTATGGAATTCAAATGCAACTGGACAGTCTGTTTTATCTGGTGACCCGTCACGGTCTTGGTCGCCTTCTTTGCGGGTTGGGGCTATGTGAATGTGTGGGGCTTGCTAAGTCTCAGAGGTGATCCATTTCTGTCCTGTGCTGTCCCGTGTAACTCTCACAAGGACTACGGGCAGGCAAGACTAGAGTCTGCCTTGGGTCTGCGTGGGTCCCATTTTCTAGCTGTGACACTGAGAGGGGGGTAAAGCTAGGGTGACTGAAAGTTAAAAAAAGGAGGGGGGCTGGAGAGATGGCTTAGCGGTTAAGCACTTGCCTGTGAAGCCTAAGGACCCCGGTTTGAGGCTCGGTTCCCCAGGTCACATGTTAGCCAGATGCACAAGGGGGCGCACTCATCTGGAGTTCGTTTGCAGAGGCTGGAAGCCCTGGCGCGCCCATTCTCTCTCTCTCCCTCTATCTGTCTTTCTCTCTGTGTCTGTCGCTCTCAAATAAATAAATTTAAAAAAAAAAAAGGAGGGGGCCAGAAAGGTCTATACTTGCTAGAAATTCCCTGGACCTATTTTTGCATAAACAACCTGGGCTTCTCCTTGGAGGGAGGTCTTTCACAGGATTTAAGCATTGGGCTTGGTCAAGTTCAGCCCCTGGAGTTTGGTGTCAAGGCTAACCTTTTCCTGAGACAAGCCCTAGTCCTAACCCACCAGCGTCTCTCTGGTTCACATGAGCTGAAAGACAGCCACCACTCTGCGGTTATAAATACCTTTGCAAGGGGAGGTCAGGCTCTCTGACCACTTGGGACCTTCCAGCTGGAAGAGCCCCCTAGCCCTTGCTCTCCCCATGGGTTCTTCATCCCTTCCAGCTCGCCACATGGCAGGAGCACCTTGAGCTTTCTTTTCTCTCTTTTCTTTCCGCTGTTTTCTAGGCCCTCTAAGTGGGCTCTTAAGCCACGTGGGTGCCTTTCCTTGGTTCTGTACTTCCCTCCATAAATATAATAATTCAATAATTTTCCTTCTCAGTCTTTCTTTATTCAATTCTTTGATTAAAATTAAAAACAAACACCCCATTACAACCCCTCTGTAAGCCTTGTTGGATGTCCTCTTTGGACTGTCATTGTCCTAGATCCTGTGGCTTCTGAGCTGGTTTTGCCGGGTGGGGGAAAAGCATCTGAAGAGCAGACGAGCAGCATGTTGGCTCCTGGGCCGTGCGCTCGGTGCTTCTGGTTCACAGAGGTGTGCATGATCCATGAGAGGGGCTGGAGTCCAAAGCGGGCCAGTTTTTCTTCCTCATCTCCATCCTTCTATGCCTTCCTACCCACAGCTTTAGTCTTTAGAAATCTACTTGGCCGTGGTTGACTTTAGAAAAGTAAGCCCGGTGCTCAGAGCTGAGAGTTCAGTGGGTGACTTGGGAGAGGCCGTGGGGCAAGAGTTTGTGCCTCTTCCTGGGACTTTCCAGGAGGTTCTGTTGCTCCTGCAACCCCTGCCCCCCTAACAGCTCTGGCTGTTGTCCTTCTAGCACATTCCCACACTTGGATTCTTTCATGGTCTGTTGTACTGCGATCCCTACAATTCTCATGGGGCCTCTGCCTGGCCCACGAGCTTCCTGTTCTCAAGTGTACATGGGATCAAGGGCATATGTGGTTTCCCAGACTCTCTGAGGCCTGCTTCCTGTTGGGAGCCCTGGAGCTCTAAGCCACGTGTACCATGTGCCTGCAGCACAGGCTGTGGCTTCTCCCAGGCAGAGGCCTCAGCCTCATCCCTCCTGCCAGCCTGGCTCTAAGATCCTCAGACTTTTGGAAAACTCATTTTTAACCCCACCATTGCAAAAAGTGACATGAGCAGCTATGCAAACAAATATATCAGTTACTTTTCTTGTGTTTTGCTGTGACAAAACACCTGACAGAAGCTGCTTAAGGAAGGAAGGTTTATTTTGGCTCAAGTCCTTTGTGGAGGGAAGGCACAGCAGCAGGGGTGAGAGGCAGCTGGTTACACCGAGTCCACCATTAGGAAGCACAGAGAGATGAAAGATGCACTCCAGGGCTCATCTTACTTTCTCCCTGCCCCACTTCATTTGGGGACCCAAGTCCATAGAATAGGGTCATCTACATGGTGGGTGGGTCTCCCTTCCTGAGTTAACCCTCTCTGGAAACTCCCTCACAGCCACACCTAGAACTGTGTCTGCAAGATGTTCCCAAATCCTGTCAAGTTGTTAATCAAGACTGAGCATCACCACCAATTGAATAAGAACTCAAGGTAATGGAGTCTCAAATTTTTTCTTCCTATTTCGCCATTCCCCATGTGCTCAGGGTGACTTATTCCCACACATTGTGTCTGCATGGTGGATGGCACCACGGAGCGTCAATCCCAGTTCCAGCTTCAGTGACAAGGTTATGGTGAATGCTGGCAATGGGCCACTGGGAGCATTATGCCATAAACATTAGCCAATGATAAACATTAGCATTTGTGACTGAGCAAGCTAGTTGTTAAACATTCACAGGCACCCCTGCTCAGTGCTCTCAGTGTGCTCACCTTCAACGGGCCCTCATGGGAGCTCACGGAGCTTAAGGTCAGTGCGCTGACGAACTGCCCCTGCACTGGTGCTGGGTCAGACAGAAGCAGCGCCTCTCTGCCACCCTGGCTCTGCTGCAGAGATCCTCTTCCCTCTAGTCCATCCCTTCTGGACATCCTACTCCGTTCAGCGGCTCCCCAGTATCACTACCTGCACAACTTTGTCATCTCTCTCCCTACCACTTCCCCCAACATTTATTATGTTGCCTTCCTCTATTAATAATATCCACCTCTGGGCTGGAGAGATGGCTTAGTGGTTAAGGCACTTGCCTGCAAAGCCAAAGAACCTAGGTTTGATTTCCCAGGACCCACATAAAGCCAGATGCACAAGGTGGCACATGAATCTGGAGTTCATTTGCAGGGGCAAGAGGCTTTGGCATGCCCATTCTTTCTCTCTCTTTCTCTGTCTCTCTCTCATGCACATCTGCCTCTTGCTCTCAAATAAATAAATGAAAATAAAACTTCAAACATTTAAAAAATTTAAAAATATATCCACCTCTCTTAATAAAGAGCCTGTTAGAATGAAAAATAAGGCAGTTTATTTTGGATTTTGCAAGATTGGGTACAGCCCAGGGAAAAATGGTTGCACGCTTCCTAAGCACAGAAGGTAACACTTAGGATCCTTGAACATGGGCCCCTCTTCCCACTGGCTGGGTACCTGGGGAGGAACAATCTTCCCAGTGTACCCCTGCGCTGAGTTCCTTTAGCTTCTTTATTGAGCTGACTTTAGTTCTAATTCTGCTTACCAAAGGCAGTAGGGTTTTTCTGTAATGTGGGCTTCTGCTATCTGTAGACCTAGGCATGTATGGAGTCACTTCACAACCTGTGAATTTCCACTCTGGACAAAGGAATATAAATGGCAGATGATCAGTACCTGTGGTTTTTTAAGTCTTATGTGATGTGACGTGTGTGTGTGTGTGTGTGTGTGTGTGTGTGTATTTATGTATTGAAAATGAACCATAGTCATATTCTTTTATAAATATTTATTTAGGGCTGGAGAAAGGCTTAGTGCTCGAGGCATTTGCCTGCAAAGCTAAAGGACTCAGGTTCAATTCCCCAGGACCCACGTTAGCCAGATGCACAAGGGGGCGCACGCACCTGGAGTTTTGTTTGCAGTGGCTGGTGGTCCTGGCATGCCCATTCTCTCCCTCTCTCTCTGTCTGTCTATCTCTCTCTCTCTCCTCCCCTCTTTCTCTGTCAAATAAGTAAATAAGTAAATAAATAAATAAATAAGTGTAGAAGATAGCTTAAAAATATTTATTTATTCATTTATTCACAAGCAGAGAGAGAGAATGGGAGTGCTAGGGCCTCTAGCTGCTGCAAACGAGCTCCAGGTGCATGTGTCTCTTTGTGCATCTGGCTTTACGTGGGTGTTGGGCAGTTTAATAGGGGTTGTTTGTTAGACTCTTTAGGCAAGCATCATAACTGCACCATCTCTCCATCCCCTTCACATTTTTATTCCCTGTATCTTCACCCCTCAGATAAGTGCTTCCACTTTTCTCACCACTGCAGCCCTCTTGCTCTCCCTTCTCATTTTCCTGATTCCCTGGATGTGGTTTTTGCTCATCTGACCTTCCCAGGCTGCACTAGCAGCACCATCCCCTGTACTTTTATTGGGAGTCGCGGGATCTGTCTCTGCTCCCAGGCTCCCTGTGTGTGGCATTCACGGACCTCCTCTTTAGTCCTGACACCTCCACGAGACACTAGTACTGAAGGTGTGGTTGGATTCTAGCATTGGAAGCAATGTTTTAGGCTACCTTAAGTGGTGTGTGAAACTCCAGGGCTGTGGAGGATTCTGAAGGGGGAAGAGGAGGAAGGGACTTCAGCCTCTGCTGTGGTATGGGCACCGTTTTAGTGTATCCCCCAAGGGTTCACTGGGTGAAATCTAATTCCCACTATGAGTTATTTAAGAAGATGGAAACAACCCAACCATGGCATTTAGAGATAGGCCTTTGAGTGGGACTGAGGATAGATATGGGGCCACTAGGGAGGAGTCTTCATATTTGGATGTTAATGATTTTATGAGAAGAGATAGACCAGAAGGGGTTTTCTCTCTCTCTCTCTCTCTGTCTCTCCCTCCCTCCCTCCATCCCTTTCTCTCTCTCCATGTGCTACTTTATGCTACCATAGGACTTTTCTAGCAAGACCGCTGTTGTAGTAAGCTTCTTGTTGCTGGTCAAACATCCCACCTGAAACAGCTTATTGGAGGAAAGGGTTTATTTCAGGCTTATATAGTCCAGGGGCAGGGCCATCAGTGGTAGAAAAAGCTGGTTCCCTTCTGTAAACCCAAACAGATAGACACCACTGAACAGCCAGTAAGCACCAAAAAGCATGAACATCCAGAGTTCCAAACTGCTCTGAACACACCTAGTAGTGATGGACTCAGACATGCCCCAGTGACATACTTCATTCCCGTAGGGCTCTACCCACTGGGGATTGAAGCTGCAAGCCTGAATCTACAGGGTCATACATTGAAACCATCACAAAGACTATCACCAGAGATGGCCTCTTGCCCTTGTACCAGAACTGTAAGTTAAAATAACCTGTTTCCCTTATAACTTATATAGCCTCAGAAATGTTATCACAGTAATGGAAAACAGACTAATATATCCATAGCCTTAAAATTCTAGACCAAGCAGAGCATTCTATTGTCCAGAAATAGTTGTGGCCATGCCCTTTGGAGCAAAGCCTTAACCTGGCTGTACCACTCTTACTGGCTGAGTGACCTTAGGCACTCTGTTATTTAATTTCCTCATCTAAAAATTGGAGATAATAATAAGCCTTAACTTCTCCACCAAAGTACAGGGTGAAGTGCCGGGCTCCTTCCTGCTCAGGTAGTGCCGAGGGAAGGACCAGGCCTGCTGGTTCCTCCCTAGGGGTTGAGGGGATGATGAGCATCGGACGACTCAGAAACCTCTCCTGGCCACCGGAGACAAACCACACTGAGTCGGGAGTCTTTGCAATGCAGGAACAACTTGCTTTATTACTCTGAGCAGTTGCCTATATCATGTTGGGGATGAAGGTGGGGATTTTAGGGTGGGGGAAGAGGTAAGGGCCAATAGTAAACTTTAACTATTGAAATGGTAATTACAATTAATACACGGAAGTAGCAGGCCAGAAGCCATTAGGCATCCTGCTGAGTCATAGCTGGCCAGAGATAGGTCGCCACACTTTAGCTAGGCTCAGGAAGTTCCACTAGGCCTCACGCCTGGGCCTTTCAGGGCCCAACATCTCCCCCTTTTGTTTTTGTAAGAGCATTAGTCACCGTGGCCCCTGTGTTAGGTTGTCCCCCTCTGGGGATCTTACCCATCATTGGTCACATGGAGGGCAGAGGAAGTGGCAGTGGGTCATCTGAGGAACTTAATTCCTGAGTTTCCAGCCTGTGGTATTTCGACCTGATGAAGTTTTATTGCCTCTAGCCGCTGGTGATTAAATTGTGTAATTTTGTTAATTACACAAGGCCCAACAGTGAGGAGAAGGAGAAGGGGAAGGAGAATGAGGGGGAGGGGTCCAGGTAGAGGGAGGAGGTAGGGTAAGAAGTCATGTAAGCCCGTCCGCAGCAGGTCATCCTGGGGGTCCCGTCGCCTCCTCTCCATGTCTTCCTAGAGCCTCTTAATCTTGTCTTGGACGATTCCTGATTTATTGGCGTAAAAGCAGCATTTTTCCTGTAAAACAAACATACGCCTCCCTTTTCGGCTGTTAGTAGGTCTAGTCCTCTCCTGTTTTGTAGGACTACCTTAGCCAGGGAATCTAGCTTCCAGAAATGATATTTACATCTGGGATTAAGGTGGCTGGGGCATAAAGGCCCGTCCAATTGCTGGGCAGAAAGTCATAGGCCATCTTGCCTCCGCAAACATAAACCATTCCAGAAGGCAGGCAGCATTGAGGACTGGGCTCAGTTTTGTTAAAATTACAGAAGGAAATATGAATGTATCTCACATCTATACTGGAATTATTAGGGGAAGGCGGGGCCCAAATGCCCAGAGGAAACATTGGGAAAAGCTGGACGGGGATGGGGAAGGTGGCTGAGCAGTTTTTTAAGGTCGTATGGACAACTGTACTGTAAGCAGCCAGAGAGGCCCAGACTGGAGGCAAAGCCAGCAATCCTCCACAAGGGAGGGAGTTATTTAATTTAGCAGGGTGAAGTACCACTTTAGGAACAGTCCTCAGGGGCGGGACACTCCCAAGAGAAGTGATTGTCAGTGTCCCCTTGTTCGGACAAATATTTTAGGTCTCTCGCTGGTACCCAAATGGGTCTTTTTCTTTTTACAAAGTTTTCCCATGGACAAAGATTTTATGAGCTTCACACAAGTTTCTATCAAAAAACTCCTTTCTGTTAGAGTTTTTTTTTGTATTTTAATTGCTTCTCAGTACAAAAGACTATTAAGGCCAGCCAAATGGCTTCGACTCTGAATATACATAATCTTGTTTACATGTAGGTGCTAATGTCTTGCTGCCAGAACGGCTTCCTGACACTGAATGTACCTAATCTTGCTTACTGTAGGTGCTATAGTTTTGCTAAAATGTTGTTGCCGAAAGCCCAGAGCTATGGATAAAAGTCCAGCCAAAATGGCTCCCAACAATTCCCCCTTTTTTATTTAATATTTTTATGAACCGGGCCCCACCGGGCCTCGGTGCAGAAAGACTGTGTCTGTCTTAGGTTGTTCTCTACGATATTTAGGCCTTACCTATCATCGGTACATGAATTCCATCATTCATGCCCTGTCTTAGGTTGACCTAACTCGAGAGAATCTTACCCGTCTTTGACTACCAGCCTCTGCAGGGGCTTTAAGATAATGTCTCAGGAAACTGAGGTCGTGTCGGTAGCTGTATCCCATGTACTTCTGTACGGATATCCATAATGGATCTCAAAAGGCATTTAACGAGTATGGGCAGCAGACACAGAATGAGTAAAAGACAAACACCTGTAGCAGCAAAGCTTCCTATCCAAGAAGTGAGAGAATTCCATCCAGGCAAGGCAGACTTAAAAGCAGATATTAAGTCATCAGCAGCTTTAGCTGCATCAAAAGTAAGATGATTATGTTTGTAAAGACAAAATCTCTGAATGTAACTGAATTAGATCTAAGGAAATATTATCGTTGTGCCAAATATCTCTTAAATATATTTTTTTCAATGGTGTTAGTTGTTATTATATATTTTTTAGAAGTACCATAAATCCATTGAATATTTACATGACATTCCAAATGAGTTTTAACTTTTAACCCTAGTATATAGAATATCTAACAGGTATCTATGTATGTATCTATGGTAAGGATTAAGCCCAAGATCTTAAAGGAAGATACAGTTTGAACTTTCTCAGAAGTACTTTAAAGCTGTGAATATGAAGGATAGTTGTACATTAAAAGTACAAGCCTAAAGCCTAAAGCCACAGCACATTTTAGGAACTCCTGTTAGGCACACTTTGTATATCTTTAGATTGAAATCTGAAACCCACCATCACACCTTAAGATAAACAATTGAATATATTGGGGTCCATTTATTTAAATTATCACATTCTGCTCCTGGAGCTCAATGGATTTATAACCATCACACATTATAAATCATTAGAAAAAATTAAACTATTTAGGGTAAATAAGGCCCTTTTTAGTTGGTCATGTGGGGGTATGGATTCCCCCTTTTGTTTTTGTAATTGAGACTTGAGAGTTTATTTTTATTTGTTTATTTGTGAGAGACAGACAGAGAAAGAGGCAGATAGAGAGAGGGAGAGAGAATGGACGTGTCAGGACCTCTAGCCACTGTAAACAAATTCCAGATGTGTGTGCCCCCTGTGTATTTGGCTAATGTGGGTCCTGGGGAGTCGAGCCTCGAACCTGGGTCCTTAGGCTTCACAGGCAAATGCTTAACCACTAAGCCCATGATTATATCTTTTAATAATAGCCTGCCGGGGGTTGTATAGGATGCCTGTGGAATGTGAGATTTTCCAGGTCTGGAGAAAATCTACAAAGGCCTTGCTTACGAAGTAGGGGTCATTATCTGTTTTAATTTGATCAGGCAGCCCAAGAGTGGTGAAACATTGAAGCACATAACTAATGGTATGTTTAAATTTTTTTTTTCTGGCATGTGCCAATGTCCAGTAGGTGCCGGAAAAGGTCAGTGAGCCCAGTCACCACGAGATGGTGGACATCTCCCCTGTCCCCACCTGGGTCAGTCCAAGGGAGCCACGTGGCAGTCTCCTAGAAGGTGGATTGCCCGCCACTTCCCAGTAGGGGAGGGTCTGGCACAAGCTGCCAGGAGGGGGGCCATCTACTTAAATTACCAAATTCCGCCCCTGGCTCCCAGTAGATTTATAACTATCATATATCATAAATTGTACTCAGTTTAATTTTAAAGGTCTCCACAGCCTTGACCAATTTAAGATATTGAGATTTGTAAAATTAAACAAATTAAACACTTCTAATATATAAAGGCACAGAGTAAACATTTTTTTTAATTGTTTTTTTATTATTTATTTATTTGAGAGCGACAGACACAGAGAGAAAGACAGATAGAGGGAGAGAGAGAGAATGGGCGCGCCAGGGCTTCCAGCCACTGCAAACGAACTCCAGATGCGTGCGCCCCCTTGTGCATCTGGCTAACATGGGACCTGGGGAACCGAGCCTCGAACCGGGGTCCTTTGGCTTCACAGGCAAGCGCTTAACCACTAAGCCATCTCTCCAACCCCAGAGTAAACATTTTTAACTAGTATAAGGCATAGCAAAGAGAGACTAAAACAATGTAAACTGAACCATCATAACTTAAAATTTGTCACAGTGCCCGTAACTTGCTTGAGGTGTTTTAGCTTAAAATCTTAAGTCTCAGCCGGGCGTGGTGGTGTACGCCTTTAATCCCAGCACTTGGGAGGTGGAGGTAGGAGGATTACTATGAGTTTTAGGCCACCCTGAGGCTCCATAGGGAATTTCAGGTCAGCCTGGGCTAGAGTGAAATCCTACCTCGAAAAACAAAACAAAGAAAAAACAAATCTTAAATTTTTTTTTAATTCAATATCTCTAGCTAAGCATATTAGTCTATTACAATTTTTAAACTTTTATCTGAATAGTCTATAAAATTTGGCTTATCACTCCAGAAGACATATTTAGTTGTAAGCATTAAGTTTATGCCTAATTCTTTAAAACAAAGGTTCCAAAAGATTAACATCCACATGGTCAGGTTCATCTCAGCTTATCAGCTTTAGGTTTGTTGAGATAAACTTCCAGACCAGGTACAGTGCGGCGAGCCCCCTGACCAGCAGGAGAAGAACGACCAGCAAATGAAGATCCTTCTTGATCACACTTTATTGGAGAGCCTCTTGGTTAACAGGAAAGCTGATGGCGAGGGGCGAGGGGCGCAGGAGTGTAGCTGCTTTTATAGGGCAGAATACTACGGGGCGCCTGCTGATTGGCTGCCATAGGCTCACCCACCCACAGGAGCCATGGGATAGGCTTGGGACAAGGTGCGTCAAGCGCATGCGCAACCTCAAGCGAGGTTGGCGCCAAGGTGCTGCCTAAATAAGGAATTGTTTACCTCAAGACTGGCAGGAAGCCAGCGCCATCTTGTAATGGCGTCTGCATTAGCTCCATACAGTTCCCCCTTTTTTATTAACTTATGGCATAGCTCAGGAAAAATAGCCACCTTCCCGATCAGGTCTGCACCTCATGATGTGTTGACCGATCAAGGGAAGAAGTTCAACCTCCCCTTCCTCAGTGCAATGGGACAGATCCCCTGAGAGTGCAAAGGCGGTGGTCAAACGAAAGCTACCAGATCCCTGCCCATCCTCGTGCAATGGGTACTCTGAGACCCTGAGGGTGCAAGGGCCAGGGGAGCTATTTGCCTTTTAAAGCTGACAGCCAAATTTGGGGGGAGGAACCACTTTCCAAGGCAGCGAGCGCTTGAGAAATGACCATCTTGTCTCTCTTGGTCTGGGTTCGCAGGCGGCAAACCAACCAGAGGCAAAGTACGCATCCTCCCAAGCAGCACACCAGGAACATTCCCACTCCTACCCATTCCTTAAAATAAGAGAACACTCTTTAGATGGTAATTTAGGGCTGTCTGAGTCTCCAGGGACACGGTAGTGGAGGAGGCCAAACTATTGAAAGTTTCAGCAGTCTGTACCGAAGTGACCATGGCCACACCGGCTGCTGTGGCAGCAGCTGCTATTGCGGCCACAGCCACTATCACCGCTGCCGTGATACCAAAATCTCTTTTTTGTCTGAATAGCGATAGCGTGCTGGGGGCCTCTACAGGCACAGGGACCCACCGGGGCACCCTAAGGACCATAGCATACTAAGAATGAACAGAAATGGTGGATGAACACATGCCAGCACAGGGGCAAAGGAAGTATTCCTCCCACAGCCATGTCCAATGTCATTAACACCCTCTTCCACTTGATTCTTCGTATGGAGGGTCCCGGGCACATTATTGCAAGCTACAAGTCCTCCTTGTAACAGTACAAAGGGTGTAAAGTCCGTGCAGCTGCCATTTGTTCCACATAAAATCCACTTTGAAAATGGAGTTGTAAAGAAGTGAGGGAAGACCGTGGCAGAATGGAGCACCGGCATAGGTTTGGGAAAGGTTGACAGAATACCCCAACGTGGTTCTCCTTTAATGGATTCCAGGCACAGGAGGAAGATTATCCACAAGACCTTTATCATCTCCGCCCTGATGGACCTTACTGTCTTTTGGAACCTCCTCTGGAGATCGCTTGACTGTCCTCACCAGCAGGGCTGGAACCCAATGAGGGGAATCCTGTTCCTGTGGAAAAACACAAACAGCTCCCCTGGATCTTATTATAACAAGATCTGGTCCTTTCCATTTATTATCTAAGACATCCTTCCACATCACCATCTCACTGGATGATTGAATCACATGTTGACTGTGCCTGTCAGTTGCAGATTTATTATTATTATCCAAGATTAAAAAATTAAGGGTAAAGAGAGCTAAAGACACTCTTTCCTTGGGAGTTGCATTTTCCGCTATACCCCCTTTTTGTTTAAATAAAAGAGCTTTTAGGCTTTTATTGGCTCTTTCTACTATACCTTGACCTTGTGGGTTGTAAGGAAGGCCGGTGGTATGAGCAACCTGCATTTGGGCACAGAAGGCTCGAAAGCCACCAGATGAGTACGCTGGGCCATTATCAGGTTTTAGGCGGTGTGGCTTTCCCCAAGCAGCCCAGGCCTCTAGGCAGTGAGTTTTGACATGAGAGACCTTCTCACCTGCCAATGGAGAGGCGAAAATAACGCCTGAACAAGTGTCCACTGAGACATGTAGGTATTTTAATCTTCCAAACTCTGGAAGATGTGTCACATCCATTTGCCAAAGGTCTCCAGGACGTAGGCCCCGGGGGTTAACGCCCACATGTGGGGAGGGCAAAAAGGTGACACAAGACTGACAAGATTTTACAATGTCTCGTGCTTCATTTCTGGAAATAGAAAATTTCTTTCTCAAGGTGTTTGCAGGAACATGATATAGTCTATGGAATTCAGTAGCTGAAGCTTTTGTATCTTCCAGAGAAATCATGGCAAGCCTAGTGGCCCGGTCCACGAGGTCATTAGCCTGTGATAAGGGGCCAGGCAGTAGTGAATGTGCCCGAATATGAGTTACATAGAAAGGGCAAGTTCGCTGCAAAATTAAAGACTGAAGTTGTAAAAGAATATTAGACACCAGACTAGCAGAGCGAACAGAAGCAGCAGTCTCTAGGCCAGCAACCACATTAGCCACATATAAGGAATCCGTAAACAAGTTAAAAGAAGTAGAGAATGTCTGAAAGACCTCCAAAACAATTAGGCATTCAACAATTTGAGGGGAACCGGGTCTAAACATTCTTGGAATAATCTGCACCTGGTCCAAAATCCTTGACAGCCTGAACCAAATCCTTTAGTTGTTTATAGGGAACTGGTTCATGTCTCCTTTGTTGAGTTACTGGGTCCTCAAAAACGGGAAAAGCGGAGGCCAGCCGTGACCAGGTTTTTGTTTTAATGAAGCGGCATGTGTCCCCAGGGGAGTTATAGGGTGGGGATGCGGAAGGCTCTATGGACTGTAAAGGACCACACCCTTGGCCTTGAGGCCCCATTGTCAGTAAAGGGCGTCTAGGTGGGGACCTATATCGCTCTTTTCTATAACAGGTGGTGGCCTCCTTTAGTCTTTCCTTTTCCCCTTTAAATAATTTTTCTTCTTCCTCCTCTGCAGAATCGGAGCTACCTCCTCATCTGTGTCAAGTACATTTAAATGTGCAAGCTCCTCAATGGGAGGGTAGAGCCTGTCAAAGGCTCCTTTTTTCCCCTCAGGCGGGGGGGGGGGGGGGGGGGGGCAATTATAGATTTCACCTGTTTCTCTGAGCTCATCTTTTAAACTTTTATCTTTGTTTAATCCCTTCTTTTTTATTTTTTTTCTTTTTCTAGGCCTAGTTTTTGACTCCCCATTTGAATCTGACTCAGAAAGGCTATCCTGATGCCTTGCGAGAACTTCCCGTCCCCTTCTAATAAGTTCCATGTGGTTTTCTTTACTTAAGCAAGAGTGAATCAGCCGCCAAAACGGCAATGTACCCTTACCAATTCTGTTCTCTTGTTTTGCTGCCTCCAATTCTCTACCTAATTTCTCCCAAGTAGGGAGAGAAAGGTCCCCCGAGACCGCAAACCAGGGCGCGATCGTATCTAGGTCTTTAACAATCTTTTTAATTGTTGCAGAGGAGACCCTAATGTCCCTCTGCTTAAGCAATTCCTTTATCGGCTGGACAAAGTCAACAGTCACAAAACTCGCACCCTGAGAATTGCCCATGTTGCGCTCACAGCAAATGACAAGGACAATAGACCACACAGGAATGAAAATAAGAAGGATCAGGTAGGGATCTAAGTAAAAAAACATTATGACTGGGGATGACTTACCGACGTCTTCCTCTCCGTGTGTCAAGTTCTGGATCCTCTTCGGCCCCTCGCCCGGTGACCACAAAGCACCCGGCGTCCCGGGATTTCAGCACCACTTTGTGGCGAGCCCCCTGACCAGCAGGAGAAGAACAACCAGCAAACAAAGATCCTTCTTGATCACACTTTATTGGAGAGCCTCTTGGTTAACAGGAAAGCTGATGGTGAGGGGCGAGGGGCGCAGGAGTGTAGCTGCTTTTATAGGGCAGAATACTACGGGGTGCCTGCTGATTGGCTGCCATAGGCTCACCCACCCACAGGAGCCACAGGATAGGCTCGGGACAAGGTGTGTCAAGCGCATATGCAACCTCAAGCGAGGTTGGCGCCAAGGCGCTGCCTAAATAAGGAATTGTTTACCTCAAGACTGGCAGGAAGCCAGCGCCATCTTGTAATGGCGTCTGCATTAGCTCCCTACAGTACAGTTATGGAGGAAGGAATATTTACTGAAGCTTACAGATCGAGGGGAAGTTCCATAATGGCAGAAAAAGCTGGCCTGCCTTTACAGGCCCAAGCAGAGAGAGAGAAGCACAAGCCTTTAGAGATACAAAAGCCGCCGGCGAACCGAAGGTGAAGGGGAAGAGAAAGGGAACGAAGAGATGTCGACAAGTAAGTACAGGTTATAGAAGCAAAGTTTAGTGCACTAAATATGAAGACTGCCTCATAGCTCACGAGGGTACGCTCACCCGCACACACCGCTTACCTCCTCAACGACTGCCTCTCACGGGGTGCACTAGTCTGTCAGGGTCCCAGAGCCGCATGTTAGGTGCCAGATGCGGGGCTCCTTCCCGCACAGGTAGTGCCGAGGTAAGGACCAGGCCTGCTGGTTCCTCCCTAGGGGTTGAGGGGATGATGAGCGTCAGACGACTCAGAAACCTCTCCTGGCCACCGGAGACAAACCACACTGAGTCGGGAGTCTTTGCAATGCAGGAACAACTCGCTTTATTACTCTGAGCAGTTGCCTATATCATGTTGGGGATGAAGGCGGGGATTTTAGGGTGGGAGAAGAGGTAAGGGCCAATAGTAAACTTTAACTATTGAAATGGTAATTACAATTAATACACGGAAGTAGCAGGCCAGAAGCCATTAGGCATCCTGCTGAGTCCTAGCTGGCCAGAGACAGGTCGCCACACTTTAGCTAGGCTCAGGAAGTTCCACTAGGCCTCACGCCTGGGCCTTTCAGGGCCCAACAAAGATGGGAGCTTTCTCTGGAGCTATGTACCTGAAGGCTGAAGTGTCAATGCCCTAAAAACATACATAAAATTCTTGAAACAGTTTCTAGCTAATAAATGTCAGGTTATGTGAAAAGTTTAAATTAACAAAAACTTCTGCTGAAAAGATATTAATAGTACACATCTATATCTGTGATGCTTATATTTTAGTTTATTTATTTTTATGTTATTTGTTTTTATGTGTACATGCCTGTATATGTAGGTACATATGGAGACCAGAGGCAACTTTGTGTATTACCTTCAGGAACACTCTACTCCGCATCTCTCATTTGCTTGGAGCTCACCAATTACACTAGGCTGTCTGTCAACGAGCTCCAGTGATCCTCCTGACTCCACCGCCCAAGCCCTGTCATTACAGGCCCAGCATTTTCATGTGCGTACTGGCGGTTGAGTTTATGTTCTCATGCTTGAGAGGCAGGTACTTTGCTGGCTGAGCTATCTCTCCAGCCCCCATGGCCTTGGATGTGAGCAAACTGAGGCTCAGTACTAGATACAACTCATTAGTAGCAGATTCAGGAGCCAATCCTTGGCTATAGATTTTTGTTTTCAACAAATGCTGTTAATAGTATTTGTTGACTTGCAAAGGCTGTTGAAGAAACAATACCTACACTATAAAATGCCCTGGGTCTCTCTTATGATTAAAATTGTGTTTTTGAAGTAATAGGGTTATTTTCCAAATAAACATGGCAGTACTAATCTACTTATTTTCTACTGAAAGAAATAGAAACTGGAAGAACTTTGAGACCAATGCAGGCAGCAATGGCAATGAAAGCCATCATGTGCTGAACTATACACTCATCAACAGCCCCCACTGGCTGTTCCTTTGCTGTCAGAGTTTTTAGTCATGGTCATCCATGGCCTCCAGGGAGTTTTCATCAAATAATAGAGTAATAGTCCTCCGTGTTCCCTTTCTGTGCTGAACTCTGGGTATAAATGACATATCATTCAGGTGCAGTTGAATGTCTTATGGACTCATTTTAGGTTCTGAGAATTCCAAAGTTCACTCTTTAGGTACAATATTAGAAGTCAACCTGAGGCAGGGTCTCCTCAATTGCTCCTCAGTTATTCCATTTTCCTCTAAACCCCCCTCAACTTTTGCCTCAATCTTCATGTGGGTGCTAGGGAAAGTTGCTTAGGGCCTAACTGCTTACTGGACTTTTGATAATCTACCTGACCAGACCACTGCTCTGAATCCTAGGTGGCTTGAGCGGTGAGGTGAGCTGAAATCATGAATTGATGGTGAGGCAGCACCATGAACAACCCTATTCCCTTAGGGAGTGTGGTGGTTTGGATGTGGAGTGTCCCCCATAGACTCATGTGTTTGACTACTTGATCCTCAGCTAGTGGCACTGTTTGGAAACTTTGTGGGGAACCCATAGGAGATGGAACCTTGATGGAGGAAGTGTGTTGCTGGGGTGGGCGTTAGGTTTTATAGTCCAGCTCCACTTGGTACCCATCTGTGCTACTTCATTCCTGCTGATGTGAAGATGTGACTGTGGCTTTCTGCTCCTGCCATGCTTTCCTCTCTATGATAGACTTCCTCTCCAGACTTTAAGCCAAAGTAAACCTTTTTCTTAAGTTGCCTCTGGTTGGTACTTTTTCCCAGCAGGAAGAAGGTAACTAATGCAGGGAGCTGGACTGTGGACTACGAAGCAGCCACACACCCAAGGTCTTTCTAACCTTCTGTCCTTTCCCTTGGTCCCTCTTCCTCCCCTAAAGTGCAGGGAAGACTTTCTCTGAAGCTCCCTATTTACCTAAAAGCTATATTCCCCAGCAGACAGTCAGAGGCTGTGTTCCCTCCATCACATAGCTCATCAATGGGGGATGATGGATGCTTGTCACAAAAAAAAGAAGCTTAGAGTTGATGTCACACTTGGAGCCCAGGCAAATGCTGTCCCAGGTTCTTTTTTTTCTCAATTTTTATTAACATTTTCCATGGTTATAAAATGTATCCCATGGCAACTCCCTCCCTCCCTGCCCCCACTTTCCCCTTTGAAATTCCATTCTCCATCATATGTCCTTCCCATCTCAATCAGTCTTGGTCTTTTCCTCCTCTTATGGTCTTGTGTAGGTAGTGTCAGGCACCATGAGGTCATGGATATCCAGGCCATTTTATGTCTGGAGGGAGCATGTTGTAAGGAGTCCTACCCTTCCTTTGGCTCTTACATTCTTTCTGCCACCTCTTCCGCATTAGACCCTGTGCCTTGGAAGGTGTAATCAAGATGTTACTCAGTACTCTAGTCACTTCTTTCCAGCACTATGATACCTTCTGAGTCATCCCAAAGTCACTGCCATCTGAAAAGAGAAGATTCTCTACCCAAAGTGAGAGTAGCATTAACATAAGGGTATAAATATTAAGAGAAGTGCTTACTGGGCAGTTTGATAAACATACTATATACCTTTTTCCAGACATCAGCAGATGTTATACACCTAGGGCTCATGATTACCCCTGTTTTAAGTTTTCAGTATCAGGGATGTGTTTTTTCCCATGGAGCAGGCCTCCAGTCCAATTGGAGGGCAGTTGGTTTCCACCATGACAGACCTGCCACTATTGCACCCGTTGGCTCATTTGGGCTGGCTGGCCAATTATAAGGCTTGCAGTGTCCATTGTAGAGTATCTTCACTGGTGGTATCTCTTTCTCCCATTGAATTACATGTAGAATGGCTTCTTCCAGCTTTCTGTCAGCTGGTCTACATGGAGGAGGTTATCAGCTCAGTTCCAGCAGGATTTCTCAATGGCCTTGAAGCCCAAGTATATGAAGTCTTCAGCAATAGGGTCTTACCATCTATTCCTTGTAGGAAACCAAGGGCCTCGACAATGGCCTATAATATTTTGGGGGCATCAGGGACCTCCCTGGCCAACAACTCACTCGAGGTATCCCATCCCTGGCACTGAAAAATTTCTAACAATGATCTATGGCTCCTGAGTGTTCCATTGTCAGATACTGGAGTATTCCTTATGATTTATTTGCATGCTCTTAGATTTTGATTAGCCCTTCCTCCACCTTTCCTTTACTCAATCTCTTCCCTTGACTTTACCTTGGGCTTTTTCACCCCCATTTATCTATTCTTCTACTTGCATATATTCAATACCAACCTATTAAGTACCCTCCTCCCTTCCTTTCTCTTCCCTTTATATCTCCTTTTTAACTTATTGGCCTCTGCTACTGAGTTTTTTCCTTCTCACACAGAAGCCCAATCATCTGTAGCTAGGATCCACTTATGAGGGATAACATGTGGCGCTTGGCTTTCTGGGCCTGGGTTACCTCACTTAATATAATCCTTTCCAGATCCATCCATTTTTCTGCAAATTTCATGACTTCATTTTTGTTTGCTGCTGAGTAGAACTCCATTGTATAAATGTGCCACATCTTCATTATCCACTCATCCACTGAGGGACATCTAGGCTGGTTCCATTTTCCAGCTATTTGAATTGAGTGGCAATAAACATGGTTGAGCATGTACTTCTAAGGAAATGGGATGAGTCCTTAGGATATATGCCTAGGACTGCTATAGCTGGGTCATATGGTAGATCAATTTTTAGCTGTTTTAGGAACCTCCACACTGATTTCCACAATGGCTGGACCAGATTGCATTCCCACCAACAGTGTTGAAGAGTTCCTCTTTTTCCATATCTCTGCCAGCATTTATGGTCATTTGTTTTCATGATGGTAGCCAATCTGACAGGAGTGAGATGGAATCTCAATGTAGTTTTAATCTGCATTTCTGTCCCAGGTTCTTGTGTGTTATTCAGACCCATTGATCTCTCCTAAAAATTATTTACTTTTTGTGTAAATTGGTAATAGTTCCCACTTCTATTTCCTCTATGGAGAGGATATATTAGCTTCTAAGTTTCATTAGGTTCCTGGCTACTCACTTTGCCAAGATACCATGGTGCACACAATACCTTAGACTGCTTTTGCTCTCCTGCTCCCTCTGTCTATGTTAGTGAATTTCAAGATTATAGAACCTAAAGTGAGTGGAGGGTACTTTCTCCTGGCCATATACTATTGTAAGTTATCTGTATATGTGCAAGTTAGCACAGATAGGCTCAGGACCAAGATTTCTCAAGACTTGAGTGGCTTTTACATTCTGTATTGTTGACACACTCCTTGCCTTGTATTGGACCACTGCCTTGCCCCACATCCATCTGGCCTCCAAGGATGGCGCCACGCTTCATTCTTCCATATAGTGTAGACATCCTGGGAAGCTACTCACTTCAGCCCCTTGATCCTTCGAAGCTGCAGATTGCCTCCTCAGTCCCTGGATGACCATCCAGAGTCAGAGAACAAAGCCCTGGGCAAGTCTCTCTCTTTTTGCTGTTTCCTTGTCTGGAAAGTGAGAGGAATCATACATACACAAAGCTTTGCCCTGTGAGTTGGATGAGAAGACAGACAAATATACCATACAGACAGTGACTGACCCACAGTGGGTACTGAACCAATGTCAGTTCAAGTGCATATTTGCCTGTGAATGTGAGGGGGAAATACATGCTACTTCTCTAGCTCCCTCATCTACTTCAAGACATATTTGCTGTTCAGGGGCAGCAGTAACGTGGGAAGATGGGGACTGAAGGGAGCAGCAGGGAGAAAGGGCCCAGGGGCCTGGGGTGCATGGGTGAGAGGGGACAGAGAGAGAGAGGCCAACATGGTCAAGAGGCAAGACGGGAGAATAGGGCACCTCACGGGGGATCCTTATGCAACTCTCGGGTTCTCTGTCTATCCTACTATCCCCACAACCCCCTTAAGCATAGCCACATCATGCAGTAGCAACTGGGCTTAAATCCTAGCTCAACCTCTCCCAGCTGTGGGACCTCTGGGCTGTACCCGGAGTCTCCGCCCGTAGCCCAGGCCTGTGGGAGAGCAGGTGAGGAGTGGGAAGGCGCCCTATGTCAGTGCTTCCAGGACAGTGGTGATGCTGGGGTGATTCATAGTGCTGCTATGTGGGGTGTTGGTCTGTGGGAGTGCAAGAGACTGGGTCTTCATGGAACTTAGATTCTAGCAGTGATGGAGACAATGAGTCAACAACTATGGCATAATGGAATATCAGATGACAATGAGGAATATGAAAAAAAATTATACCCCAGAAAGGGGCTGAAGAGTAACAGAGGCAGCATGACACCCGAGGTATTGCAGCAGCCTGATTGACCCTGTGAGTCCCCCCCACACACCGAGTTCAGTGTCCCTTAGAGGGGACTGGGGCCAGCTTCATGCCATCTGGAACCTGACCACCTGTTTCCTGCCATATGAGCTCTACTTCTCCATAGCCCTTCTACCATCCCCGTTTCTCTGATGGGGTGCTATCCTATTTCTCCCAGCCTTACAAGTATCTCATTAAGCTATGCCTGTAACACTTGCCAAGGCAAGAAATGGAATGATTCTGAAAGGTCTTAAGCCGGTCCTTGCTCCCAAGCCCTGGTTAGCTCTAGGGTGTAAGTCTCTCTAGCCACTCACTAAAATGCTAGCAGGCATTTTCCAAGGGATGCCTTTGGGGTGGAGGATCCTCCATAGCCTCCCAGGGAGATGTAATGGCTTGCAGTGATATCTTTTTGTTTTGTTTTGTTTTTTCGACATAGGGTCTCACTCTGATCCAGGCTGACCTGGAATTAATTATGTAGTCTCAGGCTGGCCTCAAACTCACAGCAATCCTCCCACCTCTGCCTCCCAAGTGCTGGGATTAAAGGCATGAGCCACCACTCCTGGCTTGCAGTATATCTTTAAGGTTTAAAAACATAGCTTCTAAAGAAGGCACTGGATTCTTTTTTTTCTTTTCTTTTCTTGTTTCTATGAGAGAATACATGACATGAGCCACTTAGAGGAGAAAGTATTTATTTTGGTTTGTGGTTTGAGGGGGTAAGCATCCGGTATGGAGGGGAAGACATGGCAGCTCAGGCTCTGTCCATTGTGGTAGGAATTTGCAGTGCTCTAATATTATTTCAATGAGCTAGGAAGCAGAGAGGCTTCAGAGGGAAGTGGGGGTCAGGCTGTAACCCTCATGCCTATCCCTTGGTGATTGAAGTCCGACAGCAAGGCTCTACCTCCTAAAGGTTCAGCAACCTCCAAAGCAGCATCTGAGAATCAAGTTTTCAAGCACAAGCTTGAGAAGGCCATTTCACATCTATCTATAGCATGTGCCAGCTTATCATGTTTTTTGTATTTTTATGGGAGGGAGGGAAGGAGAGAGAGAGAGAGAGAGAGAGAGAGAGAGAGAGAGAGAGAGAGAGAAAATTGGTGTTCCAAGGCCTTCAGCCACAGCAATTGAACTCCAGATACATGCGTCATCTTTTGTACATGTGCGACCTTGCACGCTTGCATTACCTTGTGCATCTGGCTTACATGGGTTCTGGAGAGTAGAACATGGCTCTCTGGGCTTTGCAGGCAAGTTCCTTAACTGCTAAGTCACTTCTCCAGCCCTCATGTGTCTTTTTACTCATTCTGTGGTATTGGAGGATCTTTGTGATATAGTAAAAAAAATGTCTGGTAACATGGCAAAGAAGAGTGATTTTTTTTTCTTTCTCTTTTTGCACATTCAAGCTGGGGATTGCAGTGTGATTTTCAATATCACATAGTTCCATTGTCTCCTTTCAAATGACTACTACTATGGTAAGGGCCAGTTTCATCCGAATGATAATATGCAAATGTTTAGGCTGTTAGGAGACTAAGCTTCAGTGGTCAGGATGAAAGGGACCAGATGGCTCTGGCTTTCCTGCCCTGTCTTCAGGGCTGGGTGACTGTGACAAATTGTGATTACCCAAACTCAGACCTTGCCCAGGGCTCACCAAAGTACATAAATCACCTCTACTGTGGAGTGACCTCGCTGCCCAGGCCTCCTCCTCTGCAGCTATTTCCTGGACACCTGCTGGTTTGACCTCTGAAATCCTTTCAGAAACCTGCTCTGGCCTCACTTATGCCCATCTCTGCATGCCTGACTCCTCCTCTCCTCACTTACTCCTCGCTTGTCCCCAACACATCCCACCTCCTGCTCAGCATCACCACCTCTACCCAGATCCGGGCTCTTGAACTCTAACCCACTCTACCACTTTTTCCAGCTGTCTGCCCAGAATTGTTTGTAGGCCTCAGCTGGAGACCACAGCAGGAACCTCAGACTTGCCTCAGACAGGACGGAGTGTCCCTGGGCTGCTCCCAGGTGCCTGTGAATCCAGCAATACTTGGTGCTTACCAGTCTGGTTTGGTGAAGCATGAGGAGCTGCCTCCAAAATGGCAGGTGCCTTTTACACCATAGAATTTCTCACAGTTCATGGTGGTCTGCATGACGTTTTATTGGTGAGATGCAAATAAGAAGTGAATTAAAGAGAAAGAATAGCCTCCTCTCTGAGCTTTATCACATTCCAGGGGAATGGAGACAGCCAGAGTTGGAGCATGTTGTGGGAGAAGGATGAGGAGGGCAGGGCAAAGATGACTCAGGCAGGCCCCACGCTTTAGTTCCTGCCCCAGAGGTGGAAGATAAGGCCTGCTGTGACAACTTTAGATTCTGTTGTTCTGTCCAGGATGAAGGAAGTCAATCTCTGTACAAAGTGTCTAAGGCATCCGCAATTAAATTTGGCTGGTGCAGCCCAGAAAGCCAAGCGCCACATATTCTCCCTCATATGTGGATTCTAGCTACAGATGATTGGGCTTCTGCGTGAGAAGGAAAAAACTCAGTAGCAGAGGCCAGTAAGTTAAAAAGGAGATATAAAGGGAAGAGAAAGGAAGGGAGGAGGGTACTTAATAGGTTGGTATTGTATATATATATATAAGTACAATGATTGAGATGGGGAGGGGATATGATGGAGGATGGAACTTCAAAGGGGAAAGTGCAGGGGGGGGGAAGGGAGGGTATTACCATGGGATATTTTTTGTAACCATGGGAAATGTTAATAAAAATTGAGAAAAAAAGAAAAAAATTGGCTGGTGCATGAAGAACCCACAGTGATTGATGTACCTGGTGTGCTAGAGGCTGTAGCCATGGTCAGGCACCCTTGGTTTTTGTGGACACACTGAGGCTTGGCCACTGTGGCAGCCATTTGCTCTTGGCCTGCAGGACGCAGGAGGGATCTGTTCCCTGCACAACCTCACGGGCAGACCTCTGTGAGGATGAGAAAGGAATACACTCTGACCTACCCAGTGTGGGAGGATTTTACTTGACTTTGAATAATGGGGTTTTGAAAGTTTTGAAATAATGCAACATTTTCTCAGCAGAAAAAAATTGCATAATTTCAAAGCTGTGTAAGGGGTGAGGTGGAAGCATGAATCATTTCCCATCTTAGAGAGTGAGCAAGCAGACAGAAATGCCATCGACCTTGTCTGACCTCCATAACCCACACTAGTTCTTTGCTTCCAGTTCTCATGCTTTTGATAATTATGGTGAGGTTATTTTAACTTTTTGAAAACAAATGATATATTCTACAGCAATATCATCCAGCACTAATGTGAAAAGTAAGACTCCATAATGAATCAGTAACTTCGGAATGAAACTTATGTGAGATAAAACGTCATGAAGAAAATGTGAAGACATCAAGATATGCCAGTCAGCTAATTTTAAGACAAATATCCTAAGAAATATTGGCCATGGTGTTGCAAAAGTAAAAGTCTATAAATAGCCCTGGCCCTCCTTACTTTACAGCTTCTGTCAGGTAAAATTGTTCTTGTACAATCTGAGGGCTCCCGGAGCCTGTTTCTCATATAGAATTCTATTCTGCCTTCTTAGAGGAAAAGCTCCCTGAGTGGGTGATTCCTGGTAGGTGAGGCTGGATTAACGGCAGTGTGGGAAGTGGTATTAGAACACAGTATACCTGACCAACTGCCCCAAACAGGGGTGGACAGAACTCCCTGCCTCCGCCCACAGCTGCGTCTGCTGAGTGTGTGCAGAGAATGACCGAGGGGCTGCCCACAGCCCATGAGCTGTCCACACTTCTAGGTCCTGACATTTTTTTTTTTAATTTATTTATTTGAGAGTGACAGAGAGAAAAAGAGGCAGATAGAGAGAGAGAGAGAGAGAGAGAGAGAGAGAGAGAGAAAGAGAGAGAGAGAATGGGCATGCCAGGGCTTCCAGCCACTGCAAACGAACTCCAGATGCGTATGCCCCCTTGTGCATCTGGCTAACGTGGGTCCTGGAGTGTCGAGCCTCGAACCGGGGTCCTTAGGCTTCACAGGCAAGTGCTTAACCGCTAAACCATCTCTCCAGCCCCCTGACATTTTTTTAACCTCGACATCTGTGTAGCTTTTGAATAAGTATAATGCCCTTGAAAAGCAACTTATTAAAAAGGAAGAGGGAAGAATGTTACTGTGGAGACACGACCTGACTTAGAAGGTAGACAGAAGGCCAGCAGGCAGCTCCATCCCAAGCGGGTGAACCTCTCTGTGCATTACCAGTGGCCGGCTTCCCAGTCACAGCTACATGCAGAGGACAGTTCAAGCTTTTCTCTTCCTGCCTCATGCTGGAGCTCATGGCACCCTTCAGAAGCCTGGAACTCACTCTGTGGGTGGCAAAGGCCTCTTAGGGGCCTCTTGTTTGGGGCTGCTCTAACAAAAGGCATAGACACAGGGGCTCAAACCACAGATATTTATTTCCCACCATTCTGGTGGCCAAAAGTCTAAAACTAAAGTGCAGCAGATGTGGATGGGGAGGTCTCCCTCCTTACCCTTTCAGGAGTCCACCACCTCTGTGTGCACATGGTTAGACAGGGAGAGCTCTGGTCTCATCATGTTGCTGTAAGGGCACTAATTCCATCTTGAGAGCCCCATCATCATGACCTCATATAAACCTAATTACCTACCAAAAGTCTTTTGTACATCAGGGGTAGGGCTTCAACATATAAATTTAGGGGAGACACAAACATTCAGTGCATCATAATGAGGAAGGGTGCAGAATCTTTGGATGGCAATCAATCACTGTGCTTTAGGAAGGCCATCACAAGAGGCTGTCCCTGTGTATATCCCAACTTCCTGTACTCTGAAGCAACTTTCTAGTCCTAGAATGGACCTCCGCCTACACAGTTCTTAGCCTGATCACCAGCAACAGTTCATAGGAATGAGGCAGCCATGGAGAACACCATAAAAAATGGAAGGAATAGGGTCCCCTGACTGTTCTGAGAGGCCCTATGAAGAGATTAAGTGACCTTGTGACACTTGAACTGCTCAAGGGTAGTTAGGACCATCTTGGTAGTGGTTCTACTGCCTGACAAATGGCCACCATTTGGGGCTATGGCACCTGCCTGTCCCTGTGCCTGGGAAACCCACGAGAGAGATGCATCAAGGTTATCACTGGGTGGCTGGGCTGGGAGGGTCAGTCTCTCTAGGAAAGGCTGACAGCCAGCACTTGAAGCATAAACCCAGGGAGAAGCCAGTGGAATCCAGACTTTGCCCCATTATACAAGAGACTCAGGGGTACTATCTTTTGGGAAAGGGATCAGGTGGCATGTGTCAAGGCTACCAAATATACAGTGAGCACTCATCCCCAAAAGAATGGAGGAAGGGCGTGAAGTCCTGCCCCTGCCCGACACCCTGTGCGGTCACACGCCAGATCCTCAGTTGCAGCTCTGCTGGAAGCTGCCTTCTAGACACGATGTTGCCTCAGTGGCAGCGACATGATTGAGCACGCCAGCTGAGAACAGGGAGCACACAGGCTCCATGCCTTCGGAGAGCGAACGTGTGTGGGATCAAGCATCTCAGACTGATGCAGAGTGACTGTGCTTCATCCTTGACTAGCCAGCCGCTTGGGCTCTGAGCTGAGCATTTCTGCTACACAGGCATTTCCAGCACAGAACAGGATCCTGGTAAATGGGCAAATGCTTAGGTGGTCTGCAAATTTCCACTTATTGTCCAGCCATCTTTCCTCAGATCTTCAAGATAAAAAAAAGATTATGTATTCATGCTTTTATTTTATTTTTTTCTAGAAGATATTACAAAACAGAGCTCAATTCCAGAAACTAATAAAAAGAGTGATTCTGTGTTACCAGGCTTTGACAAGTTTAGCTCTTGTCTGTGGGTAGCTTATAAGTGTCCCCTCCTCCTCTCCCCATTCATTTAAAGAAACCTCCTACATGGTGCTACTAAAATAAAAACTTACTCATCAGCTTAGTCAAGACTGAGCAGAATTTCTTTCAGAGGTTCCCTATGAATGAGTTCAGAACTAACAGGAATACAAAATGAAACTACTCAAGAGGATTATGAAAATGATTTGAAAAAATGTCAGAAAACACTTTGAGTGTGCATGAGCCCAGGGACAGGAGTGATACCAGCCCACCAGTGTTCCAAGAGCCCTAGCTTATGACAGCAAATGAACAACTTCAAGAACTGATGTGGGGGAGGGCTAGGGAGACGGCTCAACCATTAAAGTACGTGCCGTACAAGGATGAGTAATACCTGAGTTTGGATCCCCAGCTCCCATATCAAGAGCTGGGCATAGGGTGCACGCCTGTAACCCCAGTGCTAGGGAGGTGGAGACAGGGATCCCGATGGCTTGTCAGCTAGTATATGCAGGTCAGTGTGGTCCAGGTTCAGAGAGGCCTTACACATTAAAATAAGGTGGAGAGTAATTGAGAAAGACAACTAACCTTGACTTCTGGTTTACACACACACACACACACACACACACATATACACACGCACATGTACATACACACACATGTGTGTGCTCACACATATATGAGCACCCCTATTTAAGCAAGAAAAGGACTGATGTGGGACCATATGACACAAGTTCAAGATGAAGATGCCTAATGGACATAATGAGATCTTCTTGATCTTCTTGGGTCAGTAATCCACACTAAGCACATGGCTTCATGGAGGCCTGCTGGTCACCTGGCTATAATCGATACCTGTTTTGCTTTTTCCTAGCTCTGCTGTTTCCTAACTATGTGACTTGAGACAAGGTACTTAACCAGGCTGGATCCCAGTGCCCTTCATTACCTTGCAGTTAACGTTCACTCGAGAGGACGTAGGGTTCCCCACCTCACCCCCAATTCCACTAAGCTCACATCTGATTAGTCCCAAGCTTTAGTTGTAACAGTTTCCACCTCTGCTCTATGTGTTGCTTTTAGTCATTTATTTAGTTATGTGATTTATTATTTCTAATAGTGTAATGAGAACCCATCACCCCAAATGAGAGCTATGTCAAGGATGATGGCATCTTTTTTGTTTGTCTAGTCCCCAAGATCTCATTTTCTCTCTACTCGTCTCTCTACCCATGAGCTCACCATGCTCTTGATATCTGTGCTTCCCTTCTTTATATTTTTTAAATAAAAAAATTATTTGTTTATTTGACACATAAAGAGGGAGAGGGGGAGAGAGAGAGAGAGAGAGAGAGAAAATGGGCGCGCCAGGGCCTCCAGCCACTGCAAACAAACTCCAGATGCATGCGCCCCCTTGTGCATCTGGCTAACGTGGGTCCTGGGGAATTGAACCTGGGTCCTTTGGCTTTGCAGGCAAGTGCCTTAACTGCTAAGCCATCCTTCTAACCCTGAGCTTCCCTTTTTATCTGATTTAGCAATTCTATATGTATTCCTAGAAATCATGCATATTTTATCTCAATTATTTTAAGCATTTCACTTTCTTTACTTAAAAACAATATTCCACTCAAGAAAGAAAAAACCCAAAACGCATCCTCTGGCACTGACCAGTCTAAATGAGCACAAGTGCAGTCGATGGTGTGCCCTGCTGGCATGCCGTGAGGTGTGTCAGTAAACAAGCCCTTCCCTGCCTCAGCCCTGATCCCTGAGAAACACCAGTGATGTGTACTGTGTGAGAACTATGGTTCATGCAGTCAGATGTCACAAAGTTTGCCCCAGAATCTGTAGCCCTGACACTTAACACGGTCAGTGGTGGAGGCTCATAGTGTCAGCCATGTTTCCACAGCACTGGGTGAATATGGTGGGCAGGCTCCATGCTGGCAAAAACCAAGCCCATGTCATTGGACCAGCCCAGTCCATACAGCCAGAATGCTTCCCCAGCCAGAACCCTGTAGCCTCTGATTTCCTGTACCCTAACAGAAACCAGGAGCTAAGCAGGCTCTCCTCACAAGTCCATGATGTAGCAGCTGTCAAACAGCAGGGCAGAGACAATGCCAAAGCCAAGCAAGGCCGACTTTGCTCTCTGAGTATCGTAACGACCCTGAGAATAACCATGACCGGCAAGGCCACTGATTGGTAACAAGTGCTGAACTACATACAGTGTATTTGGCTTAGCAATGAAGTCTTGGCTGCAGTCAGATGCTTCTGTCCTCAGCCAATAATGCCTTTAAACACTGGAAGTTTAGTTCATTCCAACTGTCCAAATCTTGATCTTATTGGTCTGCACTTCAGAGGACAGTCTCCAGGACTACGCAAAAGAGACTTTCCCATTCTTTGGTGACCCATTCCTTTGACTAGTGAGTGTGTTCAGGCATGTGTGAGTAGATAAAGCCCATGTTTTCTTTAAAAAAAAAATTTTTTTTTTTTTGTTTTTCAAGGTAGGATCTCACCCTAGCCCAGGCTGATAATTTTTTTCAGTTTTTATTTTTTTATTTATTAGAGGAAGAGAGAGAGAATGGGAGCACCGGGGCCTCTAGCCAATGCAAATACATTCCAGATGCATGCGCCACCTTGTACATCTGGCTTACGTAAGACCTGGAGAATAGAACCGGGGTCCTTGGGCTTTGCAGGCAAGTGCCTTAACCACTAAGCCATTTCACCAGCCCAAAGCCCATGTTTTCACAGTTGTAGTCATTTACTGAGACATCTAGCTCATTGCAGTCCACGCTAAACACTGCCTTGTGTACCCTCAGAAGTGCTGAGTCCTGGCTCAGGAACTCCATTCCCAGTAGGCCACAGTGTTGTCAGTGGAGCCTGTCACAGCTTCTGTCCATCAGTCCTCACTCCCGCCCAGGTGTCCGTCTGGATGTCATAGATGACTACTCTGTGCGTATACCCCACAGCTTTGCAGACAAGTCATTTGACCCCAAATAAAGAAGTCCACCTTTTTATAGTAAAGTGCGTACACTCTGGGACTGTATGAAGTTAATGACGAGGTCTCAAAGTCTTCATGGTTCCCCAGTTGCTTTCCTTCACAAAATAGCTTTTAAATAAGCCTTCCAGAGCAAAACCTCTTTACATGCCATCTACCACACCTCTGTACAGGCATTTCTCACCTTATTCTGCTGCTTAGAGATGAGACAGGATGAAGATCAAACCCTGAACCATTTTAACAACAACAACAAAAAGAGAATTGGCCTCCCAGGGACAGAAGATGGAGACGTCCCACTTGAGGAGAGATGCCTGAGCTAGACTGCCCCAGGCAGTGTGATGAGATGGTCCAGGGTGTCATTGTTTTGCAGGTCTTCTGTCAACCTTCTGCGAATCTGCCAGAGAAGGACACGGAACGGAAATATTAACAAGCTCTGTCTCAGTCTTTTCTCTCATAGGTTATGGAAGCACTTTCCTGGACAGGATCTGGACCTCGTGCCCTGCTCGCCCATTATGCACCCGGAGGCAGCAGAGCCTTGACTATGCGGCCATGGTCCCCAAACCTGTGGCTGCTGCTCAGGCTCCACAGCTGCCTTGGTTGTTCTTAATGTTGTGAAAATGGCAAGCTCTATGTAACCATGGGGACCTACTTTCCTTCACTGAATGCTGTGCTTCTAGACTCATTGAGAGTATTTTATGTCACTGTGGTTCAGTTGTTCTGACTGCTGCATTGTGATAACACTTGATATTGCTGGTTGTTGTATTTTTGGGAGTCAAGGCCTTAGTATCGAGCCTAGGCTGGCCTTCAACTCACTATCCCCTACCCTAGTTTCTGAGTGCTGAGATTACAAAAGTGTACCATCATCTCTGGCTATCTTTTCACTTTAAAAAATATTTTATTTATTTACTTATATGAGAGAAAAGGGGGAAGACAGAGAAGGAGAGGGAGAGAGAGAGAAAATGGGCAAACCAGGGCCTCTAACCACTGCAAACCATCGCCAGATGCACTCCCTACCCTGTGCGTCCAGCTTTATGTGGGTACTGGGGAGTCAAACCTGGGTCCTTAGGCTTTGCCTTAACCACTGAGCAATCTCTTCAGCCCATATTTAATGTCTCTTATAAAGTTTTATGGTATTCCTTTTGGAGGTCTTGCACACCTATTGTTAGATTTATTCTCAGGAAAGTGACATTTGATAGTGCTGCTGTAAATAACATCATCTCTTTAGCTAAACTTCTCAGTGCAGAGCTTTCGAGCACTTCCACGCAGACATTTGTCAAGTCAACAGCATGACTTAACATCCCGCAGTGTCCTAATGGATCCCCATTGCGCACACTTCTACCAGAGAAGCAGTTAACCAGTACATCTCAGAGGCACAGGTAAAGGTAGAACATTTCATTTTTAAATTCTCTGCATGCTTCAGCATATTCCTCATTGCCTTCTGGTGATGGAGAAGGGAGCCAAACCTTTAACTTGCCCACTGAAAGTAACTTGGTCTCTTGGTCAAATTCTCATTCTTTTGAATAAATGCCCAGGAAAATCAAAATCCAGCTGCTCTCACAACTAGTAACTCACAACCCCATGGGGAATACCAGCAACAATGAGGAGGGCCTTCAGTGGAGTGGGGGCAGGGAGGAGGGAGACGAAGGGACCAGCACATGATGTGTCCATAAAAAGTTTCTGCTTAATAAAAAAAACAAAACAGAAATCCAGGTTTTCTACTTGGCCTTGTGCTGTCTCAGGCCAACAGCTTGACAAGGGAGAAGCTTGTGGAGTTTTGTGGCGTGTGGTAGGGCCACTGAACTCAGCCTGACTTGGAGGAAGAGCAAGCAGTGCTGGGGCCACAGCTGTTCGGTTCCTGTTGGCCAACAGAGCTTCTTCCCTAGCTTGGTATTTCCTCTGTCTGACCCTGATTCAGGCTCATAGAAAACTCCTAAGTCAAGTTGGCTAGACCTGACATATTGGCCACTAAGGGAGCTTCTAGAATAAAGCTGGCTTTGAAGACCTGTCTCTGCATGACCTCTACAAATGTCGTCTTTGGCATGCAAGCATTCCTCAAATGCTGTCCTTATTCCCCATGCAGTGGAGTCATGAGGAGCCCTGTGGTGGGATGGGTCATGTTATCCTTCTGCCTTCCAACTTGGCTTAGGGAGGCAGCTGTCCTGTGAGCGGACACACCATCCTGTCTCCTCCCCTGCCGGCCCATCTTGGAGCACATCTGTCAGCTCTCAGCCGCCTTCTTCTGCTCAGTCACCACAAAGGACCCTGCAACTAAACATTCCTCAGAGAAAGGCCTGTGCCTCCTGCCCTGAAGATCCCTACTTGGCCATATACCTGAGAAGTTGTCTCAACCCATTCCCTCGAGTTAAAGGAAGAAATAGAGGCCCAGACCAGCTTCACCATCCACCCGGAGCTCTCAGCCCTGTGAGCTGGGCTGGGCCTAGAGAACTTGGGTTTCTGTGACACATAGACAGGTGTCCTTTCTCTAACTCTCCAGTCTCCGTGTGCTTCCCTCTGGCATGAAGGTAACTGATGAGGTACTCTGTGAGCAGAGCTCCCCCGGCAGCACCAGGACACACTGATGACCTGCAGCATGAATTAAGTCCCATAGTCTGCTCCCAGTTGCAGACTAACGCTGGCCAGACAGAATTTGAAGCTAGCACCATGTCTTCAGGCCCGATTCCTAACCTCGCTGCAGCTATGGAGACTTGTGAGAGAGGGTGGACTGGATGTCCGGTCTTTTGTCATGCCTCTTTCTGTGGCCTTCATGATGATCAGAAAATCTCTGCAATTCTCTGAGTTCTGAAGGGCTGTGTGTTGAATGAGGTAGGTTCCCTCGTGGCTTTAGGGTGGGGCGTGCACCCACTGCTTCCCATCCATACGCCAAGCTGAGTGATGGTAGAGGTTGCTCGGTCACTTGACGTGGGCAGGCCACACATAGGTGAGAGGAGGTGTGACATAAGCTGCAGATGGACACGCATGATGTCTTGCCCCTTTGTGTTCGTGAGGGGCCCTATAACTTCCGGTGCAGAGGAACTGGCAGGGCAAGCCACACGGGCCCCGTCTCTTCCTGATGGGGAAATGCAGTGCGGATAAGGAGAGTCATTGCGAAGGCAGCATGTAACATCTCGGCTTCTCTGCTTAGGCACGCGCTGTGCCAGGCCCCGTCCTGGGAGCGGGGCCTGGGCAGAGGGAGACCCGCAGGGGCTTTACCATAGCGGCTCCGGCTCCACCCACGCTGGGTCGGTGAGGGTGCCCCCTATGCTTGATGTCTTCCCCACCCCCACCCACAAAAACACCCCAAGAGCCCGGTTCACAGAGGCTGCAGGAAAGTAAGCGTGTTAAACTTTGCGGACGGGTGAATGACAGAAGTCCCTTGCTGGGCTGTTCCTTCACAGCAGCAGCAGTTTCTTAGCTCCCTGCTCGCGTCGGGGCCCATCCGCGGCGCCATGAGAGGCGGTAGCTTTGCCAGGCCTCTGCTTTTCTCTGCCTTGTGCCTGAGCCGGTGTGGACCTGCAGCTCCTAGATGCTGGGTGGGTATCTCCTGGGCATGAAGACACCCTGCTGCCCACAAGGCCTGGATCAGTAGGCAGAAAACCCGAGTGGCTACTTTGTAGTTTTCCTGGGAGCACTCCAGAGCTCGGAGGGGCACTCAGCTTCCACAGCCTTCTGGAAACAGACACAGTCCTCCGTGGGAGTTAGCCCTCCACTTCAAATGTCCCGCCAGTGACTTGCAGGGGTGCCCAGGGTGCTGGGTAGTGCGGAGACATGGTAGCTTCACAGTGGGAGAGCTCTCAGCGAGGGGGGAAACAGCTGTGTCCTCCTCGGAGATGCGATTGTCTGTCTGGGGAGCAGACACTGTCTATTTTACCCATGGGGAAACTGAAGCACAGAGGAGTTAGATAAGTGGAAGAGGTCATGCAATTAACCCTGGCAGTCATTGAAGTAACTCATAACTGACTTCCTTGCGATTGTATTCCCTCTGTCATTCAAAATAAGATTCTGTGAGGGCAGTTTCCCAGCCGACCCAGAACTGAGTGGGTGTGCGCATGAGCAGGACCGGGCTTTGGGGCCACCCTAGTGGCCATCTGCTGCGTGAGCGCCAGTGCCCCCACCTCCACGTAAGCCGCTCATAAACCTGCCTCGGGGTTCTGCCCTCGGCCGCCCTCCTCTTCTGTTACACAGGTTTAGCTAGACTCCTGCCCTGATTACCTGTGAGAAAACATCGTGAAGTGACGTCTGTCCTTGTCATGGGTAAAATGGCAAAGGAGCAGGGAGGACAGGGGGAGATAGAGGGAGATTTTAATGTGGTAGTTTTTTTTTTTTTTTTTTTTTTGTAAGACAAATCCCATGTGACTTAGATATATGCAAACAAATCTTAAGTGTTAAATGAAACTGAGTTTCAAATTTGATAATTGTCCCTGAGAAAGACATTTATGTCTAAGTATTTAGACTTTTCTTCAAAGAGCATCTCCCACATACCACACACATACAAGCAGAACTATTTGGCAAGAGTGATGTACTTACAAGCAGCAGCGTCTCATCTGTAACTCTCCCTTGCTGTTCTCTGTGTTTAGAGAAATCCTAAGTATTATATACTTTCATCTATAAATATTTGAGTATGTATATTTAAAATATAATAATTCTTGTTTTTCTTAGTCATCATCACAATGGTCCTTATTCTTTCTCTCTTTTCTCTCCCTCCCTCTCTCTTTCTATGTTTCATCTGGTCATGTAGCTGAGACCTTGATGTTGTGATCCTGTTGTCACTGTTTCCCAAATGTTGGGGATCATGATTTCAAGGAAAACCAAATCCAATCATATAGTCAAAAAAAAAAAAAATCAAATCCAATTCACATAGTCAAAAAAATCCCTACATCCATGCCATTCTTATCTTAGATTTAAAATGACTAAATATTCGAAGGCTGTCTAACTCTGGTCCTTCTGGACATTGCTCCTAAAGAATTTAGGAGTGCTAAGGAATTGAAGAAGCTAGGTGTGGTGGTGCACGCCTGTAATCCCAGCTCTTGATAGGCTTAGGCATGAGGTTGTCAACTTCACTGTCAGCCTGAGCTACACAGTTGCCCTTTCCACAATCATAATAACACATACTATTGGAAAAGGCAGATAGACGTGCCACTGAGGTTGAACCATGTATATATCAAGGGCCTCTAGATTTTGGGTGGAGTTGAGTCTACCCCTGACTGGGAGCATCTGGGTATTGCTTGTGAATGCATCCACCTTTTTTCTAGATTTCTACCCTCCTGACCCTCTTGCGTACAAACCATGTATATTCATGGTTGTAGATAAGCCTCAAGAACAACAAGGCAAGACTGGAAACAGAGCAACTGTCAAAAAGAGCAGCAAGTGGAGGGACAAGTGCCTATTACCAGTCTCTTTGAAAGAGGAAATGAACATCTGTCAAAACATGGGCTGTATCTGACATCCTGATAAGGATTAGCCAGCAGCTTCGCAGACAGGCCCTAGCTGTCTGCACAGGGGCCCTAGGCAGTTAACAGGAATCCCAAATATTTCATGTAAGTCAGAAGCTGGTTCAGTCATTAATGACCATGCTCAAGTTAAGGGCTAGTTTGTTTTTTTCATGGGTCACTGGATGTAAGATAATGGTCCTCCATGCTCTCAGGGCTATGAGAGTTGTGGTGAAAGCTGTCTCCATGCAGGACCTCATGGGAGGGTTTGGATGTGAATGTGACACACTGGGACTAAGCTTTTAGCTTACTGGGTCCCTTGTTTCTGAGAACTTTCTTCCCCGACGTTTGATTCAGAGACAAGGAAACCATTTCAGATCATCAGAAAGCTATCCTCCATCAGTATCCCTCAAGGAACAAACTTCTTGCCTAAAGTTACATTAAGGCTAAATTCTGCCCGGAGTAGGAGCCCTTCCAGTAGCTTCTAACCAATGCATGTTTTGCTCAGGTTCAGATGTCTAACAAGAGTCATTTTCTTTCTGAGGGAGTCTTATCAGTTTCATGAATATATGCTTTGTATTTCATTAGTGTTCTTCTAGCAAAACATGATTCTGAGTCATTTCTGAAATACCTGTTTTTGCCTACTAGTTGTTTCTCAGTTTGTACAAAAATTGCCTTTTCTACTTACTGGCAGAAAAGTTTAATACTACAAAACCTAAAATGGGTATGCTGAGCAAAACCTACAGGTTTGGCCACAGCAGGGCTTCCTCCTCTGCTCTAAAGCTTTGATAAAGGCCAATCTATCTCGACAGGACGACATAAGGGTGAGCGAATTTGAGGACTGAAAAGAGAGTTTCATAATACCGATATTCACCATCCCAGTTGTTCTCAGATTTTGAGCCAAGATGAGGTTTAGAGAGCTTGTCAGGGGGCACAGAATGAACAGGAAAGAGAAATTGGAACCAACAAGTAAAGATCTGCTTTGTTCCAGCCTCACAGCAGTTTAGACACCATTCACTGGTATCCAGCTCAGAGCAGCTCTGGCTCAGCCTGTACCCTGTCCCAGGGGGACACTTTCTCTAGAGTAAATGAGAAAAGATGTTCTCTGTTAGTCATTAATGCATTTCTTTCAGCTAGATGCATATGTGTCTCTCACTCTGTCTAGTTGTTATAAAAATAGACCAGCTTGCCACTTAGAAGCCAACCAAAAGAGAGTCCCATTGGCATTGTCTGCTGTGCCCACAGTGCTGGGGCTTAGTCCAATGCAATCAGTCAGTATGGCTTATTTGAATTGCATTCTTTTCAAGGACACTTGGGGACAGGCTATGTCTTATGCCTCTGCACCATCCCAATTCCTTGGTGATGTAAGTCCTTCATCTCCTGTGAAGCCCAGCTGCTTTGTAAAGTGTGTCTCTCAACAGGGTTTCCTCTACGTTCACAGTGTGCTTTTGACAATTTCAGTATAGTGCATGTCTCTAAAAGGCCTTCAAGAGCTTTCAGACCCTCCTGATTCACGCAGGTCACTAGAATGCTATGAGTAGAGTAGTTTTTAGTGGCCCTGTCCTTGATAGGGCTGTTTGGTCTCCTGAGGCCATGATCTGAGGCAGGACTCTGTGGATCATCTCCAAATCTCTGATCTAAGAGAGTCTTCTTGGACTGCTGTGAGAAACTGTGGCTTCTTGGGAACATCCCAGGGTGGCCCTCTTGACCCTGAATCACCATAGATTCTTACCTTTAGTCTCTGAGCCTGAGGGAACCCAGCACTGAGAATCCTCTTTCTTGTCATCCTGTGGGACCAAGAATGATCTGGAAGACAGATGCTTCCTTAGAAAAGGCACAGGGCCTCCAGAGACAAGCTCATCTTAGGAAATGGAGTGTAGCCCCTTCACCCTCACTGAAGCAACTTACGGCCGTGGAGCCCCTCAGTCATCTCAGCTCCCTGCCACTCACAGACACATCTTCAAGAGAAAGGCCATGGGTTCCCCTGGTTGAGCCTGCTTGGATGCATGAGTCAGCATCAAGGTGAGGCCATGGCCCACACCAAATGGTACAGCAGGGAGGAGCCTGGGTCCGAGAGGGGGAGGGGATCTGGATGGAGGCAGCAGGAGGTCCAAACACATTTGCCTCCAAAAGGTCTCTCAGAGGCACATCCCAGGCCAGTTAGGTGACCCAGGCCCAGGGCCATCACCCACTGCAGCATGGAAGATGTCAGCCTCAGCCCAATATCCAGGGAGTCAGAAACAAATTCCACACTTAATACATTTCAGCCATGTTTGTGTGGTTTTTGGCATTTATTATTACAAATTTGTATGTACTGCTGTCATGATATGAAAATGACATCTTCCTTCCCTCTGTAGGATATGATGGCCCAGCAGCAGAGACAGGCCATTTCCACCAAGGCTCAGTCAAATGCAGAGATGTGTCTGGCTTTTATCTATGCCTTTTAAGAGTACGTATTTTGGAAAATAAATAGTCTTGAGCAGCCTTGATTGTTATGAAGTTGTCATTTAATATGCTTCTACTCAAAACACTGACAAATCTTGCTTTTATGAACTGTGGGTCTGTGATGGCCTATGGTGGAGCACCTACAACAGCCAACTACGTGGAATAGCAGACACCAGACTAGACTGCTCCTGAAAACTGATGGATGAGCTGAGCTTAAGGGTAACTCACAGCCCAGATGGCCAATCTATGATGGTTATAAAGTCAAGGGAATGTATTGAGTAATAAAACTTCTGAGTATGATTTCTCTTTCTTGGCATGTATTGCATCCCCAGGGTCTTGGGTAGTGTTGGGCTCCTAGCTATGTCTCAGTAAGAGTTTGCTGCATGGATGATTAAGAAAGCATGCCAGGGCTGTTACTATGGTTGTCATCAATAGATGTCCTTTGCCATTAGATTAGTGCCTGTCTAGGGCCTGCCATGCCTAATTGTCATGCAGAGTCACCTAGAGATAGGTACTGGAGGGACCCAAGCAGGGGGCAGAGGGATGTAGATAAGCACTTTGTGGATTCAACTGACACCACATTCAGTAAATATGTGTTTCTAAGGCATCTTTTTATGATTGTCCAACCTTGGGTTTCTTGAGTATGCTCAGTACCATGGAGCATCAGTTTCCAAACTCTTCAAGTGCACTGTTCTTATTCATCAGCATTTTTGAGAAAGGACTTGATTTCCCTCGCTGCCCAAAGTGTCCTTGCTTTTAAGCTCACACCATCAAGAAGCAGTGGGATCGTTCTTCAAGTTGATTGGGTGCAGAGTGACGGCAAATACCAGTGCAGGCCAGCTTCTAATTGAAAGTGACTTTCTTCGTTAATGCCTGTCCTTGCCCCCAGCAGCAAACTGACAAGTAGGGCTTGCCTTTGTAAGCTGAAATGATGTAGCTGATAGCCAACAGCTTGTATTAATTTTTTTCTGATAATCTCACTGTACTTTTAATGAGATCGGAGGCAAACATGCCATTTTGGGGGCAAATTAATTTGTCCTTGCAAAGCAGTGTCAGCAATTTTTTATTTCCTTTGTGTCTGGTGTGTAATAGCTTGGGTTTTCAATGGCAATTGATACAACCTAGTATGTTGAGCCACACTATGGAGAAGATGAGTTTTTGCCTATGGCAATAGAATGAACACAGCCACAATCCAAGGAGCGGATGGATATGTGAAAAAATGGTATGTTGATGTTTTACCCTTTGTTTTCCATGTTGACGTGGGTTGCGATTTAACAGACGGTCAAAGAGAAAAATAAGGCATCCAACAGACTGCTTAGCCTCCACCTCCACTGTGGCCTGGCATGGGAAATGAAGTGTGCTCACACACTGTGGTCAGGAAGCAGGTTCTGTGTACCACTGGCTGTGACCTACATGGGTGACCCTGGCACCTCTGGAGCGACAAGGATGAAATGTGGAGTGTTAGTTGATTCAGCTCTTCCTTTCTCTCATTTCTCAATTGCAGTTGCCTCCCCGGCCATTCACAGAAATCAAATTGAATTTTCTCTCATGGTGGGCAGGCCTTTGACCATGATCTGACATTGCAGTGATATCAGTCATTATGGTGATCTTCATTTTCATGGCTATGCATTTTTTTTTTTGCATCACCCCCTTTAATCAAAGGTTAAGGTGATGTTTGAATTGGGCAGGTCATGGAATCACATTGAAATTACTCATCTCTTTCTCAAGCTGGATGAAAAAGAACTTCCATGCAAAATTCACAAATGCAGGTTTTAAAAAGATAAGAAGGGGGCTAGAGAGATGGCCTAGTGATTAAGCACTTGCCTGTGAAGCCTAAGGACCCCAATTCGAGGCTCGATTCCCTAGGACCCATGTAAGCCAGATGCACAAGTGTCGCATGCATCTGCAGTTCATTTGCAGTGGCTGGAGGTCCTGATGCACCCATTCTCACCCTCCCTCTCTCTCTCTGTCTTGCTCTCAAATAAATAAATAAAAATAAACAATTTTTTTTAAGATAACAAGGGGCTGGAGAGATGGCTTAATAGTTAAGGCATTTCCTTGCAAAGCCATGGACTCAGGTTCGATTCCCTAGTACCCACATAAAGCCAGATGCACAGAGTGCCTCATGCATCTGGAGTTCATTTGCAGTGCCTAGAATCCCTGATATACCCATTTTATCTCTCTATTTGCTTTTCTCTATATATCTCTCTCAAATAAATAAACATTAAAAAAGATAACAAACCTAGAATTTTAAATGAGCACCCTTTCTGCTTGAAAGATCTTGTCATGAAGGAGAAAGGAATGCTCACATCTCCCATGAGCAGCAGGGTTCCAGAGGACTTTAGAGACCTGCAGGGTGTAGTGTGGTCTTTCACAATCCACATGCACATGAAGAGCAAGTAAGTTTGACATTCTACTCTGTGTTAGTTACGTGTCATCCGGAAGTCAGTTCAGAGCAAGGGATGTGGTCGGAGAGCTTCTGTCCTGCGCGGGGGGCGAGCGCCACGGGTGTGGCTAGCTGTGGGTGAGACCACACCCCCAACAAATCAGCAAGGGGTGGTGTGGCTGGTAACTGGGAACACCGTGTGGCACCATGTGATGTGCGCATGGGCCAACCTTCCTTTATTTTCAACTTTTATTGGCAACTCAGACAGGCCAGACCAGTAGGTATTCCTCTCTCCAAGTCAAAGTATGATTTTTTTTTTTTTTGTTTTTTTGAGGTAGGGTCTCACTTTGGTCCAGGCTGACCTGGAATTAACTCTGTAGTCTCAGGGTGGCCTTGAACTCACGGCGATCCTCCTACCTCTGTCTCCCGAGTGCTGGGATTAAAGGCGTGCGCCACCACGTCCGGCTAAAGTATGATCTCTTATTTCTAACTTTAGAAAAAGAGGGACCTGAAGAGGTGGCTCAGCACTTAAGGCACTTGCCTGCAAACCCTATGGAACTGGGTTCTGTTCCCAACAGCGCACCACAGTGGCACATGCATCTGGAATTCATTTATAGTGACTGGAGGCCCTGGCACACCCATTCTTTCTCATGCGTTCTGTCTTCTGTCTCTCTCCTTGAAAATAAATAGATGAAATATTTAAACCAGATTTGGCGGCACACACCTTTAATCTCAGCACTTGGGAGGCAGAGGTAGGAGGATCGCTGTGTGTTTGAGGCCACCCTGAGACTGCATAGTAAATTCCAGGTCATTCTGGGCTAGAGTGAGACCCCACCTCTAAAATAAAACAAAAACCAAAAAGAAACAAACCATACAGACAAATCATCATCTGGTGTCGGGGCTTAGAGTCCCTTACATTTAAGTAGAAGGTGCATACTTAATAGATGCTTAGGAAGTATGGATAAATTAGTATCTTGTGGTCCCACACGCCGTGGCATTTTCCTGAGTCGCATGGTCTGTGAGCCCATGCTGACATTCCTTTTCACTTTCTACAACTGGGTAGGAATTTGGCTGTAGAAAAGGTAAGTTTTCTAACTCCAGATCATCCCAACTAGAACAGATGTGTGAGCCAGGCGCAGGGGTGCACGCCTGTAATCTCAGCAGTCAGGAAGCCAAGGAAGAGCATTACCTCAAGGCCAGTCTGGGATACATAGAGAACTCAGGGCTAGCTTGAGCTATGCAGTGAACTCAGGGATAGCTTGGGCTATGTAGTGTACTCAGGGCTAGCTTGAGCTACACAGTAACTCAGGGCTAGCCTGGGCTACATAGTAAGACCCTGTCTCAAAAACAAACATGAGCAAACAAACAAAACCAGTGTGTGGGGTAACATTCTGGGTCATAAGTTTTACCCAGGTGCTTTTGTCAAATTGATTTTGAGGAAAGAATGAGACCTCTTGGATGTCCCACTGGTCCTGTAATATGGAATCAGAATTGCCCGGCAGCAATACCTGTTTCAAGTGCCACAGGCTGGCGTTAAAATGCCAGAATCAGAGCTCAGGCTCCCTTTTGGTCCCATTTTAAAATTAATTAATTTATTTATTGGTTTATTTATCTGATAATGAAAATATGGGCATGCCAGGACCTCCTGCCACCACAAACAAACTCTGGATGCATGTGCCACTTTGTGAATCAGGCTTTATGTGGGTATTGGGGAAAAGAACCCAGGTTGTTAAGCTTTGCAGGCAAGTGCATTAACCATTGAGCCATCTCTCCAGCAGCCCCCCCCCCCATTCTTTATGCTATGGAAACCAGATTCCCTTGACCATAGTCTCCCCTCATGAGGGCAGAGTGTTTTTGCTTGAATCTGAGTATTACAGGATCGCTGTTGATAATAGCATTCACAGCTTCAAATCAATGATTTATTGTGCTATAAATTGACAAAACACAATTCTGCTTGTGCCCTAAGACTCTCAAGTCACTTCACTATGTCATTTATCTTCATAGTCAAAGAAAAAGGATAAATAAATGACTTTGCCTATGCAGTGGCTCAGCTAGCTGAGAAGACAATAGCTGAAGTCAATTCTCAGCAAGAGAAACTATGCTTTGTCACTACAGTATCTCTACGTCAGTCCTTGGTGCTCCCGTCCTGACTCAGGATGTGGTTACGGCCACACTACACACCAGTACGGCACGGAGTCACATTTGTGACCTAAGAGGCCCTGCTTGGAAATAACCACAATGCTCAAGAGGTGAGCATGAAGCTTGATATTGAGCCTGGATGACATGGTCAAATCCATTCTCAAATGTATTCATTCTGGGGCATGCTAAGGGAGTTTTGGAATTTCCTCAGTATCATCCAAGCGACTCAACTTATTTTTACAGCACTTGGTATACTGTACATAATATATATTCATAACTAATTAAACATGCTCAGATAAATGTAAGTAAAGCTAGTAAGAGTGACTTTTTAAAATATTTTCTTTTTATTTATTTATTATACAAGGAGAGAGAGAATGGGCATGCCAAAGCCTCTAGCCACTGCAAACAAACTCCAGATGTATGTGCCACTATGTGCATCTGGCTTATGTGGGCTCTGGGGAATTGAACCTGAGTCTTTAGGCTTCATAGGCAAGTGCCTTAACCACTAAGTCATCTCTCCAGCCCAAGAATGACTTCTATGTAAGTAATTTTTATAGGCATATATTATAATGTTAATATTAGTAAAATGCTCAATGAAATTTTTTTCTTTTATGAGAGGGCTAGCACTAGGGATTGAACTATGCACCAAGTCCTGAGTCCTTTTTTCTTTCTTTTTAAAAAACTTTTTATTGATAGCTTCCTTATAGACAATAAAGCATGATAATTCCCATCTACTACCCTCATTTTCCCTTTCCCAAATCCACCCACCGTTGGCTTTCTTCTTTCCAAGTAGTTTCTCTTCTATTTTGATGCCATCATTTTTCCTCCTATTATGAAGGCCTTGTGAAGGTAGTGTCAGACACTGTGAGGTCATGAATATCAAGGCCTTTTTGGGCCTGGAAGACAGCATTGTAACCAGTCCTACCCCTTCTTTGGCTCTAAGATTTTTCAGCTTCTCTTCCACAATGGACCCTGAGCCTTGAAGGGTATGATGGAGATGTCTCACTGAGTGCCGAACCTGAGTTTTCCTTTAAACCACCAACTTCACTATCTTAAGCACTCATCATGTTTCTCCTCTCAGACATGTATTCTTTCTGTGGTAGAGTGAATACTAGTGGGAAATTGAGTTTTATTCAGCCTTATGAACTGGGAAAATTGCCTACTGGTACTTTGACTATCCTTGTTATAGTAATATAACATCATAACTTCAGAGTATAGCCATTTTCCCAGTCAGAAAATAAGTACTTTCTAAATATTTGGTTTCTTATTATAAACCTCCCCCTACAATTTATGACACATATCACCAAATTAATAACAAAGTACTATATAAAATAATGTTGATGAAATATATTCCAGAGCTGGGAAGATGGTGCAGAGGTTAAAGACACTTGCTTGCAATACCTGTTGGGTCTGATTTCAGTTCCCCCAGTACCCATGTAAAGTGCAATGCACAAAGTGGTACATTCATTTGGAATTCATTTGCAACAGCAAGAGGCCCTGGTGCACCCATACTCACTCTCTCTACCCCTCCCCTCACAAACAAATAAATAAAAATATATTTACAAAGGAGGAACTACATTCAAGATTGATGGGCAACTTATATGGGTAAGGTGAAACACTTCAACTTTTAGGAGAAATCAGGAAAATAACTTCCTAAGTTTGGCACACAGAAAGCATCATAAAAGAAGCTAATGGACAAAAGAAGTCATCGAGGTGATGTTGGGTGACATGAATGGAAGGACAGCCTTTAGCAACCCTTTCCTCACAGCATCACATTCCATCTGGGTAGCAGTCCCAGGAAGTAGATATAAGGAAGCTGGAGAAACTGAGGCCAAGAGAGATCAGGCAACTGACCCCAAACCATAATACTGCTTCCATGGTAACAGGGCAGTGGGAACCCTGTGCTCATTACATAGCCCAAGGTTGTGCATTCTTGGGATATATCCTTGAGACTGCCCGGAGATTCCCAAACTCAGCATGAAGTTTTCTTTGCTACTTCCCTGCATTTTGAGGGTCAGGGCTTCTGCATGGCCACACGTTCTGTTTTGTTTATTTCCTGTGTTTGGACCAATGCTTTGCTAGGAAAATCAGAACAAGGCCTAGGAGGGAGGTGGGTGGACAATATGCTTTCCAAGCAAGCATGAGGAGCTGAGCTCGAATTCCCAGAACCCACGTAAAGCCAGCTGCAGTTGCTCCTGTCTGTACTTCCAGGGCCTCCATGGTGAGATGGGAGGCAGAGACAGAGTTCCCAGAGGCTGTGGGCCAGCTAGCCTGATGCATGCACTGACAGACATGAAGAGACCCTGTCTCAAGCAAGGTGGAAGGCGAAGACAAACACCTGAGGTTTTCCTTTGACTTTACATGCACACTGTGGCACATGTGCGCCTGAACTCTCACACAAATGTGTATGCGCACACACATACACACATGCGCGTGCATGCAACTTTTAAAAATGAATCAAAACCTAATTAAAATTCTAAAGAAGGCAACTGTGTAAAATAAACTGCTCCGCTAACTTTCCTTACTTATAAACCATATGCCCCATGGGAATCTATTCAATTTAGAATAAAGTTCTTCAGGCTGAAGAAATGGTTTAGTGGTTAAGGCATTTGCCCACAAAGCCAAAAGGACCCAGGTTTGATTCCCCAGGGCCCACATAAGCCAGAAGTACAAGGTGGCACGTGCATCTGGAGTTTGTTTGCAGTAGCTAGAGGCCCTGTGTGCCCATTCTCTCTCTCTCTCTCTCTCAAATAAATAAATAAATAAAAATCAAATAAAAACCAGTCCCTCCCTTTAAGTTCATGGTAATTCAAGATGTCAATTAACTGGTCAGTGGTCAGAGAAAGGCATCTTGGGAGCTGGCTCTGACCCGGTATTCCTGAATCTCCTTCCCCTCCAAAATGCCTGTTCTGCTTCATGTTGCTGACAGTCAACAACTGTCAGATGTATTCATTTTGGGGTTCATTGTATGAGTACTTGAGTAAGTTGATGTCAATTAAAAACCTCAAGTCCATCTGCTGCTGGTAGAGGCATTAAAAGAAACCAAGCATAAATGCCTAGATATCAGAATGTATTTTAGACATTTGCTTTGAAAGGTTACCCCTGTGACAGTGAGACTCAAAAAGAAACTTCCAGAATGAATGCTTATACTTCTAGGCTGAATGTATTAGTCATGTGGGGTAGGGTTGGAGAAAAATCTGTAGCATAGTTTTTTAATTAACATCATGATTGTACATATTCATAGAGTAAGCGTGACATTTCAACACATTGTCCCCTCCCATGTATAATGATCAGGTCAGGATAACCGGAACACCCATCACACTTACCATTTGTCATTTCTTTGAGAACTTTTCAAATCCCTTTTCCAGTGATTTTGAAATACACCCTTATAGTTTCCCTAGAGCATGCTGGGAGTTACTCCTGCCTGGCCGCGCCTGCTCTATTAACCACCTTCCCCCACCCCGTCCTCCTCACCCTGTGTCACTACTGTTCTGTTCTCTGCCCTGCAAGGTGCCTTTCATACGTAAGGAAGACCATGTGATGTTGGTCTTTCTGTGTAGCATAAAGGTTTGAACAGATTCCTTCATGTGTGTGATACCATTGGTCTGTGTGACTAAAACTTCACAAGCTCACATGAGCATGGTGTCTTTGATGCCACCATCAGGTCAGAAGCTGTGTCTTTGTAGTGTCCGTAGCTTCTTTAGATCACAAATGCTCTTTACATTTGTGAGGATGGTCCTCGGTCCGGCAGCAACAGCACCTGCAGTAAGCTTGTTGAATGTGCCCAATCCCAGGCCCTGCCCAGGCCTACCAATCAGAATGTGCATTTGGTTGAGGTGCTGGGGGTGGGGGTGCGGGTGGGGATGAGGTGCTTGGGGGATTGGGACACCCATGGGCCCTTGAGAAGCTGAGACTTGCTGCTTTAGACCACCCAAGTGGATGCTCCTCTCTCCCACTCTCTGCCTAGTCACACTCTGCTTTGGTGATTTGGTAATGTAGCATAGTTAGACGCTGAGTATTTAAAACTCATCAGGCCTTCCAACCTCTGTTTGGCATGATGTCTATAGTCTGGAGTTCCTTGGTTAATTGGCTGCTTAATTGCTTTATTTACCAAGATTTTCTCTGGAGATGAAAATTACAAAGTGGATCTCAGTATCTCCAGGAAGAGAGGAGGCTCATGGGATCCAAGCAAGTGAGGTTGAGGCCCCAGACCGCTGGGGGGATTTTCAATGGGGATAAGATGTCCCTGTGCAGTCCGTCTTTAGGCCAAGCAGAGTGTCCTAGTTGACTATTGGGAACTGAGCTACACACCTGCTTTCAACTCTAGTGGTTACCTGCACTTATAACCAGTAAGTTTGGTCAAAGAAAGCAGCAGCCATTCACCCCAAATATGTGCCTAAGAAATCTTTTAAACTTATGTCATGACACTGATTTTTTTCATAGAAGTGGCTAACAGACTTGAAAGCTATGAGAGTCTTAGGATCTGTTTGACTTTTTTGAGTTTATCCCCTATTCTCAGCTTGATCCATGGAGCTTCCTTACACAATTTGCTCTTTGTCAGCTAAGAGTGAGTTCACAACAAACATTTATTTTTAATTTTTGTGTTGACTATGGACACACTTAGTATGGCAACATCACATATTGGTATCATCTTTTCCCTCATCCCTGCCCCCTTTCCGAAAAGGGCCCCCCTCATTTGATCTCCCTTTCCCTTCCTTCTACCTTCCTAGCAGGTGCACCTGCTGATGTCTCTTGCTGGTCTTCATTCCTATTCCTTCTCTCAGCCTTAATTCCCGGCCTCTACCCCTGTTATCAGACTCCAGGCCATGCCCCTGTAGCTGGAAAAACATCCAGTAAATTGTCTCCAATAAATTGAGGATGAGTTATTCTGACCAGAAAAATATGTTTGTTCAGTACAATAGCAAGACAGAGACGATGTGGACCAATATCCTGAGCGGCCGTGGTAGCACAGGTGTACCTGTAGAAGCGACTGCCTGCTGTAACCCGGTGGCTGCTCATCTCCTGCCCTGAATCCGTCGTGAAGGCAAAGGACAGAGATCTGGAAAGTCTGGGGCAAATCACCCTGGTGTTGTTAGTTTAAGTTATTAAGGAGACTGCATGCTCAGGGAGACCCAGGCTTTTTGTAGCACAGGGTAGTCATTAGCATGGCGATACCGCCCTGCAGATAGACAGGTTGTGCCCAAATGCCCTTCAATGGCTCCTCTGGCTCATGTTCTAGAAGGAAACCTGGGGCCCTCAATGCTACTCATCACTAACAAACTCATTCAACGTCAAGAACAAACTCATTCAACTCACACCCATGTTTTGCAGGTTTTATGTCCCGCATATAGGAAGGCCCCATTAGGAAAAGCCTCCAGTGATGCTTTCAGTTAGACGATGGGATAAAAGCATGTTTGTGGAGGAAATAGGCCCTTGGTTGCCTGCTTAAGGGTGGGGACACAGGGAGAGGCCTTCAGGGACACACACACACACACACACACACACGCACGCACCCCAAATTTTCTCTCAGATGTCCAAACTCATGTACAAGTTTGAGTGACTGATGAAATCTGAAGCTGAGAGGATGGATTGAGTCTCTGGGGAAATTCACTCACATTTTGCCTTATGTAGGAAGGAGAAACAAGGATCCCAGGGACTCTCCTGCTGGGCAAAAGGCTGCCTTGAGTATTGCTATAATAGTTTTAAAAATATTTTTATTTATTTATTTTCAAGCAGAGAGTGTCAGACAGTGAGAAAGAAAAGAGAGAATGGGCATGTTAGGGCCTCTAGCCATTGCAAAAGAACTCTAGATGTATGTGCCACTTGGTACATCTAGCTTTATGTGGGTTTTTGGGAGTTGAACCTGGGTTATTTGGCTTTGCAGGCCAGTGCATTAACCATTAAGCCATTTGTCCAGCCCACAATCTTTTGTTTTTTTTAATGTTCTCTCTTTTTTTGTCTTTTTTGCGGCAGGGTCTCACTAGAGTCCAGGATAACTCAGAGGTTTCTATAGCTCTAGACTTGCCTCAAACTTACTGTGATTCTCCTACCTCGGCCTCCTGAGTTCTGGGATTAAAGGCGTGCGCCATGATGTCTGGACCTAATTGCAGTCTTATCACAGCAAGCAAACAGGGGCTGCGGGTGGGTGGAGGACTCATCCAGCATGCACGAAGGCCTGGACTTGCTGCCCAGTGCTGCACGCACCTTATGGCAGTGCTCACCAATAAACCAACCCAAGCACCCGGAGGCAGGAGTTGGCATTAAAGGCCAACATGGATGAGAGGCTGTCCTTAAGAATAGAAAAAGCAAGCAAGACGTTAGCTGCACAGAAGCAGCCTTGTGGCCTGGTGCGCAGAGAGACAGTCCAGACTCACTGGGCCTCTTCTTGTGCTCCCACCGTCTACGTACCTCAGCCCAGCTCTGCTCTCTCTGAGCTCCTGAGCATTGTGACGATTTGAGCTGAGGCTCAAGCTGGTTCTGCACACTTTCATAGTGGCACTGGAGAAACCTTCGCTGAAATCTGAAGATTGTTCCCACTCCAAACAGAAATACCAAGTGCTTAGCAAATCAAAGTAATCCAGTAACCAACACCCATCCAAGCTCATTTGTTCTGCGTGCCTGTGTTGTGCTCAAGGGCAGAGAGGGACTCGGCTTTCTAGCCTGGTGCCCAGGAAGGAACTCTGTTGGACAGCTCCACAGACTCTCCCAGCTTTGCCCCAATAGCTTCTGAGCTTGGGCAAGTGTCAAGGGCTCATCTATAACATGGGGCAGGATTTCCTCCTCTGTAGATTGCAGTGCTGGCTAGAGATGCAGGATTTGGGGGTGCTTCTCGTGGTGAAGCGGTCTGCTCTTCTTCCTGGGTCCTTGTCTATCACCTGAAGAATGAAATGGACAGATGGCCAAGGGCGAATGCACAAAGATGTATTTACAGGAGAGTATAATGACAACTTAAACAAAATTTGGACTTATGGTAGCTGTGGGTTTGCCAACCAGGAAGACAAAGGTAGTTATACCTGATTCTTGGTGCCAGTAGATTTTCCAACTGAGAGGGCACAAGTTGCCAACCAGAGGACCCTAAAGAGTAACCTCTCTGAATCTGTGAAGGCTTCAGGAGCCCTGTCAAGAGGCATGGAGGAAGAACTGGGCTGGCCAGAGCAGCAGCATGTCGCCTGGGATCAGGAGCCAGAGGCCGTGTGAACAGCAGTGGGTCTCCTCTTAGGCAGGAGCCAGGCAGAGGCTTCCAAGGCAGCAGGTCCCAGGAGAGCAGTGTTCGGACAGTGCCTTCACAGGGCCAGCAGGGCCGTGGAGGGGAAGTGTCCCACAGAAGAGAGAACAAGAGAGCCAAGCCGAGGGGGTGAGCTGGAGAAAGAGACCCAAACCCAAGATTTCAACTGTAGCAATTTTTGTTATTGTTGTTGTTGTTTTTCTAGGTAGGGTCTCACTCTAGCCCAGGCTGACCTGGGATTCACTATGGAGTCTTAGGGTGGCCTCGAACTCACGGCAATCCTCCTACCTCTCCCTCCCAAATGCTGGGATTAAAGGCGTGCACCACCACGCCCGGCTTCAACTGTAGCAATTTTTGAAAAGCCATCAAGCTGTGAGGAGGAATCTGGGAAGAGTAGAGGGAAAACCCAAGGAAGACATAGGTTCCTGCTTCTGCCCAGCGTGGGATGTAGTTCCCCTGGGGTCTGTCTCGGAGGCAGAGGCTCGGCATCAGCAGCACAGGTGTGCAGTAGATGCGGGTATAGACCTATTTTAGTGCTGCCCTGGCCGAAGCTGGAACAAGTTCAATGCCTAGATCAGGGATGGCTCTGGAGACTCTTAAGCTCAAGCAACTCTGAGGGCTTTTAGAGGTGGGAGCAGATGTAGGAGCCCAGTGCAAGCATCTTCAGGGGCCTGGGGTCCACCAGCTCAAGCCCAAACATTCCCACAGTCCTCATTTCTGGCGGCTTAGGCACAAGCAGCCCATTGGGGCCAGGAAACTGGCTAGACCTCAGAAGTCTACTCCTCTCTCTTAGGAATCCATTGATGTGCATGCTGAAGAGTTGAGTGTGGAGTTTATATAAACATAAGTGGGTCCTTATTGGTGCAGGCAAATAAGGTGAGATCATGAGGACACATCAAAAGAACCAGTGAACACACCAGCATTCAAAAGTTGCCACCAATAGCTCCATTTTCCTTGGTACAGTGGCAACTGAGAAGTGGCAGAGTTTTCAAGAAGATGGCAGAGCATAGAGTGGCAGCGTGTTCCCAGCTAGCACTCCAACCATTACAGGGGAAGGGCCTTTTGCTCTCTGACTTTTGGGGCAGCCAGTGATCCAGGAACAAGTGGCACTCAGGTGTCAAAATGGGCTTGTGCAGACACACATGCAGCTTGCTGTTCTGTAGTCTGGGTGGGGCAGCCTGGATCCCCTCCTTTCCAGTTGCAGAGGAACTACATTCAATGCTGGGCAGAAGCAGGAACCTATGCCTTCCTTAGTTTTTCCCTCCACTCTTCCCAGATTCCTCCTCACGGCTTGATGACTTTTCAAAAACTGCTACGGTTGAAATCCTGGCTTTGGGTCTCTTACTCCAGCTCACCTCTGCTTGGCTCTCTTGTTCTCTCTTCTGTGGGACACTTTCCCTCCACGGCCCTGCTGGCCCTGTGAATGCATTGTCTGAACACTGGTCTCCTGTTTCCTTGTGGCTTCCTCTTCCTGCCTGCCCCATTTCTGTTTTGTCCATCTTCATTCCTCAGTGTCACGGTGGCAAGCTTTGAGTGAGCATTTGCTCTTCCTTTATGCCTCTGATGATCACCTGTCGTCTCGCATCAGCTCCTGCATCTGGACCAGCCACCTCTATAGCCCCAGGTCACCTCCCACATCCATTCCAGATTCCGTTACTTGCAATGCTTCTTCCCTTCCTGTGGTACGGTACTTACCTTCTCTGTGCTGGGACAAAGCACCAAAACAAAAGCAGATGATGAAGTAATTATTTTGGCTTACAGTCGTGAGGGCAAGCTCCATAATGGCAAGGGACGCATGGCATGAACAGAGGCTAGACAGCATCTCTGCCACAGCGCTGGAACACAGTAGCAAGAGAGTTAGCCAGACTGTGGCCATGGGTGCTGGCTATAACACTCCCTAAGCCTGCCCCCAACACTTCTCCTCCAGTAAGGCTCCACCTCCCAAATTGCTGTCAGCTAGGAGCCAAGCATTCACAACACATGGGCTTCTGAGGGACAGCTAATTCAAACCACTGCCCTTCCCTTTTCACCAGGAGAGCATCTCACCAGGTGTCACCTCTGCTAAGAGCCACCAGTTCTAAATGTTTTGAGTCAAAAATAAATCCAAAAGCCACTGGTCAAGGTCATGCAATCTTATCCCGTCCCCCATTTCTGGGGCTCTTGAACAGGGCAGTGTTGGGTGGCATTTCTAGTTCTCCTCTGCTCCACTCACCTGGGTCTGATGACTCCACAGCTATCCCACCAGACCTTCATGTCCTGGAATAAAATGGTGGAGGAGCCTTTCACCTTTGTAGAGTTTTGGTGGAAGGCATTCTAAGTTCTTTCTGTAATTTTATGAAATAAGCCTCAACCTCTGTAAGATGTTCAAGACATGGTCAAGATTCTGTACTTCTTCTGAGATCTGCCTGTACGTTTGCACATTGGAACCCTTCCAAGGACAAGGATCTTAATAGAAAGAAGTCCCACCTTCTCACTGGGCCTCTTCATGACTTATTATGTGTAGTGTGACCTGGCCTATCACATCTCATGCCTTCAAAATTTGTGTGACTCTGTGATCCTCCCTCTGCCCGTCCCAACATGCAACAGCTCTCAGTTGTCGTTGTGATAGCTACGAGGAGGAGAGACGAACTCTGGACCATGCAGAGTAGTGATGGCAGGACAGGATTTGGTGTCTGCCACTAGTTCGGCTGCTCACATAAAACTAATGGCTTTGCTGTTATCCTCCAATTCTCAAGGTGGCATTTAGCAATAGAGACGCTAATTTATATTCCCCAAGTGAGAGAGACTCTAGATCATAAGATGCCATCACAGCGCTGGGTCCTGGGGTTACTGGTGATCATTCACTGCAGTCACAGTCGAGGGAAACATTTCACTTCTTCCTTCAATGCAGCTCAACAAGGCTGTAAAAATGGCATGGCAGGACTGGCGTGCTGGCTGGTGTAGGCTTCTGGACTCAGGATCAGAGGTTACCTTTGTTAGGCCTTTTTGTGGAAAGAGGAAACTCAAACTTGAGGTTGCAGAAGAGAGGGCGGACTTATGGGAAGACAGAGGAGTCCTTCAGACATTCTATAAGCACCTTGAAGAGTGAATTCTGGGAAAGAGGAAGATCTGGTTAGCTCTCTGCCAGCTCTGGCCCCGGGGGTGCAGGGAGACTGCAGAAGGTTAGCAGTTAGTGGCACAGCCCTAGGGATGGTGATGGTAGTGATCGTTGTAGATTTGTCTTCACTCTCTGTAATGGTTTGGAGCTTTAATGTCCCTCAGAGGCCAAGTGTTGAACTCTTTGGTCACCAACATGTGGCACTTTTGGAAGGTGGGGCCTCCAGAGGATTTGTGGACCCCAGTCCCTTCTTCCTTGCTTGTTTGCTCCCTGGTGACCATGAGGTAAGCAGTTTTGTGCCACTCTGTGCCCCCTGCCATGGTGTTCTGCCTCACCACAGGTCCCTGAACCTGAACAGTGGAGCCAACAGGGAAATCCTGAGTCAAAACAAATATTTCATCATGCCAAGTTGATTTCTCGGGTATTTTATCATAGTGGTAGAAAGCTGCCTAACTTGCCCTCCAAGGTACCCATGTCACAGATGCAGTTGGAGCTGGCCTTAGAAAATGCTGGTAGAATGGAAGTTTAGTTTTCATAAAGTATTTCTGGGCTGGGAGATGGCTTAGTGGTTAAGTGCTTGCCTGTGAAGCCTGAGGACCCCAGTTCGAAGTCCAATTCCCCAGGACCCACATTAGCCAAATGCACAAGGGGCGCACGTGTCTGGAGTTCGTTTGCAGCGGCTGGAGGCCCTGGCGCGCCCATTCTCTCTCTCTGTCTGCCTCTTTCTCTCTCTGTTTGTTGCTCTCAAATAAACAAATAAATAAATAAATAAATAAAATAAACAAAAAATTAAAGCATTTCTGCCTCCAGGGCATATGATGTGAGAGATGGCAGGAGTGTTAGAAGGACGAAATTGGAGGGGCTGATATGTTGAAGAGTGTAAGGAGGTGAGTATGGAAGGCCCCTTGATCCTTTGAGGAAAGAGACCTGTGGTGCAGTTTCTCAGACACCAGTGATGGGCTGGTGCCTCTCCTAGCCACAAAATTGAAGATCTTCTAGTATTTGGACAGGAATGAGATTGGATTATCTAAATTAATGATGAGATTAAAACTTTATCCAAAGTCAGTGGCTGTTACATTTCCAAGTAGCTTTAGGGAAATATACCTTCAAGTTTTTAATCTCTCTGAATTTCAGTATACATGCCTAGAACAGTAACATTTCCAAGCATACATGTTAGAAAGATTAAAAAAACATAATAGAGTGTATGTTACCTGTTAAGTGTGATTATCAAGCTATTTACTAGAAATTTTAAGCTGGCACTTCTGGTCGCAATTTGTGGAATTCCTTTGTGGAATGCATTTGGTCTCAAGTATTTTCAATGTTGGGGAGTTTCTGGATGGATGACATTCAGACACTTAGGAAGAATTTTCTTTTTGAGACAGGGTCCCATGTAGACCAGGCTGTACCTAAACTGGTTATATAGCTCAGGATCCTCATGCCTCTACCTCCTGATGGAGGTACCACCACACTTGGCCTAAGAAGTTCAAACCAATGAAATGAAGTCTGAGCTGAGGCCAGCATGGAACCACTTTGGGGTCTTATTTTCTTTCTTTTTAAATTTTTTTTAATTTTATTTATTTGAGAGTGACAGAGAGAGAGAGAGAGAGAGAGAGAGAGAGAGAGAGAGAATGGGTGTACCAGGGCCTCCAGCCACTGCAACCGAACTCCAGACGCGTGCGCCCCCTTGTGCATCTGGCTAACATGGGTCCTGGGGAATCGAGCCTCGAACTGGGGTCCTTAGGCTTCACAGGCAAGTGCTTAACTGCTAAGCCATCTCTCCAGCCCTCATTTTCTTTTTTGAAGACTCATTGGACATATATTCTTTGCTGGCTGAGTCTCACATGGGCTTTTTCTCTGGCTTGTCTGGGGACTAGCTGCTGTCCTAGGCAGAGCATGCACTTTGGCCTCAGAAGCAGTTAGAGTCAATAAGCACCTTGTAAAGGTGGAATCTGACTTTTACGCTGGAAGGAGTGGTGCATGGGGCCTGTGGAAAGTTTTCCTTTCCTGCTCCGGTAGGTGGACCAATAGACACAAGGAAAAGGAAGGTCCTAGATGTTGGGTCCTCTGTTGGGGAACCTAAAGCAACTAGGATGGAAGTGCACAGCACTGCGTGGATAAAGCAGCCACATGGGGCCATTGAGAGTACGCAGAATTTCTGGAGCTAGCCACGCGAGCAAGCCTGACCTCCTGAAGCCATGCCTTCCGTGGGAGGAAGTTGGAGATTATTTCTCAACATTATTTCCTTGAGTAATTTTGTGTGTCCTGCTTTGAGGCCGGTGGGAGAAGCCAGCTAGGGGTTGTTACTGCTAACAATAAAATTCTAAGAAACAGAGCTGGGGAGATGGCTTAGTGGTTAAGGCCCGAAAAGCCAAAGGATCCTGACTCAACTCTCCAGGATTCATTTAGGCCAGATGCACAAGGGGGCGCATGCATCTGGAGTTTGTTTGCAGTGGCTGGTGGCCCTGGCGCACCCCCTTCTCTACCTTTCTCTCAAATAAATAAGTAAATAAATAAAGTAAATACGTTTTAAAAAATTTAAGAAACAGTGGAGATGTTGCTAGGCAGAGAATCAAGTCCTGTTCTATAGACCTACCAGGATCTGTTCTGGGAGACTTAGAGGGACAAGGCATGTGCTGAGGGGTTGTAGAATCTCACTGCTGCTGAAATAAATACCAGACAATGCTTCCTGGGCTCCCTGGGTAGCATTTCCTCTAAGCTCACAGCAAGACCCTGGTGACAACTATTCATCTACTTAATGCCTTGAAGCAAATCATACAGAAAGCCCAGACCCATTTTTCTCTGAATTTAAAACCCAAGTTAGAGAGATTTAAAAATGTTTTCCCTGTCATGTCAGTGACTTTGGGGGGAATTGTATCCCCAGTATGTGCAAAGGCCGTGGACCCTAGTCATAACCATTTAGTGAGTCCTCACAACCCTCATGGGAGTGGTGACCAGATCTCACTGGGTTCTTCCCACCATCCACCTCTCTCTTTGCATTCCTTTTACCTCCCTGTGACTACCTCCTCCAGTCAAGACACTTTCATTCTCAATTTTGCACAATCCTTTTGCCTTAGAAGCCCTTCAATATGAACCAAAATTAAGCAAACAGTCACCAGTTGGCAAAAAGCTTTTAAACAGATGTGCTTTAGATTTAGGCACAATATGAGCTTTAGAATTTGCCTTGGGCTACCACTTAAATGTATTGGATAGTGAAATGAAAAGTAGATGGATACAATCAGAGTCCCATCTGCATTTCATACTAAAAAACGATCCCTCATTGCCTCTCAAGCAGCTGAAATCATTGTTCCCACAGCCCTTAAAGCTGATACTGAAATCAGATCTGACTTCTGCATAACCCATAAATTATGAAGGAAATGGTGAGTTTTCCCAGTTACTGTCACGCTGTTCATTTGACTTGTAGCTTCTGGACTTCACACATCATATTAATGTGTTATTTGTTGGAGTGCTGTAATAAATAAAGATTTTGTTTACTCTTATACTCAATGAAAAATGTTGAGGACTATGACATTCTCTTATCAGTAAGTTCATGAAAGAGGAATTTGCTTTCGGTGTGTCATAAAACTGGGACCAGAAGTGCCAGCTTAAAATTGCTAGTAAATAGCTTGATAATCACACTTAACAGATAACATACACTCTGGTATGTTTTTTTAAATCTTTCCAACATGTATGCATTATTCAATATTATTGGAGCTATAGATAATATGGAAGAGCTGAGTAAGACACAGACCATGCCATTTCCTCATTTGCTACTCCCTCCCTGCCTGCCTGCCTCCCCTTCTTGTTCCCTCCCATGAGCATCTGCTATGTGCCAGGCTCTGTGCTAAGCATTCTGTTTAGGAGCCATGATTTTGTTTGTTTGTGTGTTTTGCCTTACACTGCATGTATTTTTTAACATTAAAAATATTATTTATTTATTTATTTGTACCCAGAGAGTGATACAGAGAGAGAGGGGGAAGGAGAGAGATAGAGAGAGGGAGGGAGAGAACAGGCACACCAGGGCCTCTTAGCCACTGCAAACAAACTCCAGGTGCATATACAACATTGTGCATCTGGCTTTATGTGTTGCTGGGGAATCAAACCCTGGTCATTAGGCTTAGCAGGCAAGCATCTTAACCACTGAGCAATTTCTCTAGCCCCATTTTTGACCTTTTTAGTGAAAGCTTCCATACATATATAAACCCAACATAACCATGAGCATAATTCCCTCCATCATCTTCCCTTTTCTTCCTCTCCTATATCCCCTGTACTGAATCTCTCCCTTTCAATTAGTTCCTGTTCTATTTTAATGCCATAATTTCCCCTTGTATTATACAGGTCTTTTGTAGATAGTGATAGCCACTGTGAGATCATGACTATCAAGGCCACTTTGTGTCTGGAAGCCAGTAGTACAAAGCACTCCTCCCCTTCCTTTAACTCTCATGTTCTTTCTGCTGCCTCTTCCACAATGGTCCCCGAGCCTTGGAAGGTATAACACAGATGTCTCACTTACTGCTGAACACTCCACCATCATGTCCTCTCAACACTTTGATGATTTTTGAGTCTCCCAGTGGTCACCGCCATCTGAAAAGAGAAGCTTCTCTGACCAAAAGTAATAATAGTATTAATATGTGGGCATAAACATAAGTATTTAGAGGGTACTTTTTTGGGCATAATATATTCATTGAGCTAGACAACAATACTGGATTTATTCCTTGGACTTATGGCCACCCCAGACATAGAATTTTGAGTAGATCCTCAGTACCAATTATGAATTCCCCTCCAATGAAGCATGCCTCAAATACAAATGGAGAGCAGTTAGTTTCTCCTTTAACAGACAGTTCACCATTGCACCAGTTGGTACATTTGTCTTGGCTGGCCAGCTTTAAAGCTTGCAGAATCTACTTCTGGTTACCATCATTGACCCCCCCCCCCCCCCCCCGCGCAGGCTTCCTTCATTGTTCTTTCTAGCATAATGACAGCTAGTCAACAGGGAGGAGGCTTCTAGCTCAGCTCCAGCTTGGTTTCTCCGTGTCCTACAGCCAAAGCATGTGCTGTATTCAGCAATGGGGTCTTAACATCTAGTCCTGGTCGGCAACCAAGAGCCTTGGCAATGGCCTATAATATTTTGGGCGCATCAAGGGCCTCCCTGGCCAACAACCCACTGGAAAGTATTTCACCTCGGCACTGAAATTTTCTTATAACTTTCTAGACTTCTGGGTACAGTATTATCCATCCTCACAGAATACTTCTGTTACTCTCTTATTCATAATTTATATATATATCATATATGTATCATGTTATTTGAATGTATGCATATGTGGCTAGTGAAGAAGTAAGTTTTTATATAGCTCTTTATGACGTCTTTAATTTTGATTAGCCCTCCTCCCACTCCCTCTTCTTCTCCATCAGGAGCCAGGGTTTTAATGAGGATGGAATGAACTAAACATGCAAAGGAAGATATGATTTAGGTAACTCAAACTAACTTGACTATAATGCCCAGTCATTGGGCTTTTATGTAAAGAAGACATCACAGTGGGAGCTGCAGTTGCTGCATTAGGTGACTTAGATGCAATGGGCCTAACTGGATCTCAGAGTAACAAGGGTTAAGAGGCAGTGCTGAATCACCAAAGGCGAGGAGAGCATGTTTACCATAAGGGAAAGGAAGCAAAACAATGCTCGTAATGGTATGACTCGGGTAGACTTTTGGTACTGGCTGATTAATCATGGTGTTCCCCGATGTGAAATAGATAAGAAGCCTACTAGGTTCCTGCTTGATCTGTATTAGCAGAAAGTTCCAGAGCAAAGCAACAAAAGGCCACTTTCAATTATAGTAACAGAATCAAGGCCTCTTAACCAGTTTCCAGACTTGAGCCAGTTTACAGATCCTGAGCCTCTTGATTGAAGGGTGGCCAGGTCCCCTCAAGGAAGGACCCTCCCACAATACCCAAAAGTTTCAATATTAAGCTTACTCCTATCCTTCCTTAGAGGGACCTACGGCCTTTGGCTAGGGTAACTGTACACCGGGGGAAAGGAAATAAACAGTCCTTTTCAGGGCTTACTGGACACTGGCTCTGAATTGACATTGATTCCAGGAGACCCCACTTCTGGCACCACAATCTGTATTATTTAGGGTTCTCTAGAGGAACAGAACTCGGTAGAATGAATTGTATCAAAAGGAATTAGTTTATTAGTTGGATTCGTTATGGCAGTCCAACAATAGCAGGTTCTTGGCCCGAGAGTCAAGGAACCTAGTAGCTGCTCAGTCTACGAGACTGGATGCCTCAACAGTCCCAATCTGGCACTGAAGGCCTGGAGGGCTATTGTTAGGCTGCTGCAAGCCAATCCAACAAATTCCCTTTTAATACAATCCATTCTATCAGTTCTGTTCCTCTAAAGAACCCTGTCTAGTAAAACTATGACACCACACATAGTGGTAGATAAAGGATTATTATTACCTAAATAGGCTGAAAGCAGTAAGCATGTATTATCACAGGTTTTTAAGGCATGGATGGGTGTTTTCGGTTTAAGAACTCTGTTCAAGGTTGTAATAAGCTGTTGTCAGGGCTGTGATTCTCCTGTGGGGTCTCAGTTGGGGTGGTGCTATCTGTTTCAAGCTGGCTCATGTGGTTGTTTCCAACCTCAGCCCCTCATTGCTCTATAGTGGTGTCTCATGATGCCCAATCTCCTTTCTCCAGTGTGAGAAAGAGAATGGGGTGGGGGAGAGAGAGAACAAATTCTAGAGAAGGAAGCTAATCTTCTACCATTTCTGCCACATTCTTTGTTAAAAGCAAGTCAGAAAGTCCAGCTCCGGCTCCAGGGTGGGCATTCCATAAGGGTGAGTCCTAGGAGATGAGGAATCTGAGGCTGTCTCGCACAGAGGGGGGTGTTAGGGATCACAGTTGGCTGTGAGAACAGCCCTGACCTCAGTGATGTAAACACAGAGGTTTATTGTTCTAATGTGATAGACTCTAGAAGCAGACTTGCTGATTGGCTTGGAGGCGGAGGGCATGTGGTGTTTCTAATATCCCAGGTTAGCTCTCAGAACTCCTGCCGTCATGTCTGCCTCCCACACCTGTGCAGATGGGGGGCAGGCGGGATAGGAAGGCGAGTAAATGGGAACTACACTGAATTATTTCCTTCATCCTATCCATCGCTATAAACCTATTCATTGTCCGTGACCATGTCTAGCTGCTACAGATTTTGGGGAATGTAAAACCATAAACACCCTCATCTCAAAAAATCCACTGCCTTCATTGTTCATGGCATCCATAGCTGCTACAGAGACTGGAGGATGCAACCATACTCACCCTCATGTCAAACACCTCTGCCTCCGTCCCTTTACACCTTTCATGGCCACACTTGAATGTCCCTGCTCTACTCCATGGCTGACCCTCGAGCCCTGGCTGTGTTTTGTGAGTCTGGAAGATTGGTTGGGGAGTGTCAACACTCCTATCCTTGCCCCTTTAGGGCATCACACAGACCAACAACAGAGCTTCATAGTTATTGGTGAGAGTGAAACAGTCTAAGTATAGATCAGAAAGCCACTTGAGGAAGTACATGGCTCCTGAGAACGAGGCCATTCCCATTCCATTCAGCAGCTGTCTCCTAAGCGTCTGGGGTGAGCAAACCACTGAGGTCAGTGCACTGAGTAAGACAAGCACTCAGGCAGCTCCAAGACCCCGAGGCCAAGCTTGCTGTGTTTCCAGGGGCATGGGATGAAGTCACTTTCTATGTGTCGCGGAGTCCATCGCTTTGCATTTGTCTTCTCTGTGGTGACAATGGTTAGACGATCTGAGTGTGGCATGTGTCCCTTTGCCTTGTCACAACTTTGTCTCCTTAGGTGAACTGATGAGCACGTGGGCTCACTTCAGAATCCACGTGTAAAGTGCTTGCCTATTGGAGTATGACAGAGGATGTAATCCACCAAGCTAAGCCAGTGCCTGGGACACACTGAGACCCTAATGCATGCTGACCACAGAGAGGCAATGGTGATGGTGACCATGTCAATGATAATGGCGAGTCAGTCCTTGCTGCCCAGGGCATGCTTATCTTTATACCCCACTGCATATACCTACCTTCCCTGTTCTTCCCAGTAAGAACTTTTCACACTGCAGATGGACTTTGAGGCCAGCCTGTCTTCCAGAGTAGGGGAAGGGGTGGTCCAAATAACTCTCCATTGGTCCAGATGTCCATACAATTCCACAGACAAGCAACTTAGGAGGATGCAAGAGACACAGAATATTCTAGTCTATAATGCACCTCCCCAGAAATAGAATAATCCACCCTGTGATGGGACTGCTCTCTGAAGATTGGTGGCTTCTTCACACAGCTGACTTTTAGCACTGACTGTCCTAACTGACTTCTGGGCCCTGGGAACTCGCATGGGTGAGCAGGGGTGGGGGATGGGGGATGGGAATAAAAGAATTCGAAACAAGGAAGGAGAAGAGGTTTAAGGAAGATGGCTATGCTGAAACTGAGTTTTGAAACAGGGAAGTTGACTGGTGTTACTTGAACTTCTGTCCCTTAATACAGTGTCTGTCTCCACATGTTTATTCTGTCCTCTTCTGAAGCCATGTCCACCTTAAGATGGAGATGAGTGGAAGGGAAGTGCCTGAGCAGCAAGCGGAGAAAGCTGGTCTCACCTCAGGAACAGTGGCTGCTGAGAAAGTCTGCACATGGGTCCTGACTTAGGATAATGGGTACAGATGGTCCTGGAGTTGATAGGGCATGAAAGACACACCTGGGTAGAAACCATACTTATGAATTCAAAGTTGATGTTTTCCTGAGACAATGTAGTATATTCTTCTTAATATTTTTTTTTTCAAGGGAGGGTCTCACTCTAGTCCAGGCTGACCTGGAATTCTCTATATAGTCTCAGGATGGCCTTGAACTTACAGCGATCCTCCTACCTCTGCCTCCCAAGTACTGAGATTAAAGGCGTGTGCCACCACGCCCAGCTAACTACAATATTTTCCTTAACCATAGCTCATGAGAGGAAGCTACTGCTCTTCTTCAGTGTCCTATGATGTTGAGCTCAGATATGGGGTGTGGGGGGTGCATGTATTAAACACCCCATGTCTTTAGCTCCATCAGCTGGGAACCATCTGTGTATCCCTGCGGGCATTTTCTGATGGAGTTCTACATGTTAACATTTAGAGAATTTGTTCATGAAGCTACTCTGAATACTACAGTGTGCATTAGGCATGGCCTCGGTGGTGTGAGCGACATAGAAATGGACACGTGCAGGGTCCTAGCCCTCTGTCACTACATCTCTGAAGGAAAGGTGCTGCTTTAGCTTCCATGCTTTTGTGTGTGCTCTATGGCCTTTCTTGCTATTGATTTGTAGTTGATTCCATTGTGGTCAGATAGAATGCAAGGAATTAATTCAATTTTCCTGTGTTTGTTAAGATTGGCTTTGTGTCCTAAGATATGGTCTATTTTAGAGACTGTTCCATGTGCTGCTGAAAAGAACGTATATTCTGTAGCATTTGGAGGAAATGTCCTGTATATATCTGCTAGGTCTATTCCTTCTATGACCTCATTTAGTCCAGATGCCTCTTTATTAATTTTTTCCACGATGACCTGTCAGTTGATGAGAGTGGGGTGTTGAAGTCACCCACTACCAGTGTTTGATGTTATCTGTGACCTTAGTTCTAATAGCGTTTGTTTGATGAATTTGGGAGCCCCCATGTTAGGTGCATATATGTTTAGGATTGTAATGTCCTCCTGTTGGAGTGTGCCCTTAATCAATATAAAGTGACCTTCCTTAAGTTTCTTAACTAATGTTGGACTGAAATCTACCTTGTCAGATATTAGGATAGCAACCCATTGCTCATTTTCTAGGTCCATTTGCTTGAAACACCATTTTCCAAACTTTCACCCTAAGATAGTGTCCATCCTTTGTAGAAAGGTGAGTTTCTTTTTACCCCCTAGGCTGCTTTGGGGGTACCTACACCGCCATCTTAACTGGAAGTCAGCCAAAGGTGCTGTTTCAGAGAAGCCAAATGACACTCTGAGTGCCTGGCTCAGAGTTTATTCTAGAATCCTTGCTTGCTTTTGGCAAAAAAATAATATTAAGAAGAATATACTCACCATAGGTAGCATGCAGCCTCAAGCATCCTTGGGGAGAGCTTTCTGGGCACCCTTGGTCCTGTCTGTGGGTTAGAATGATACTTTTCTGGAATCTAAAATGACAGGTCGTATTGTGCATCATAGTTTTTCTTTTGAGATCTGGATTCTTTTTTGCCCCAATGCTACTGCAGCAGTAAGCCTGCCTCCTTGGGTGAAGGCCAGCATGCTTCTATAGGAAGGAACTTCTAAATTGGTAGGGCTGCTTAGCCAGCCATGGGCTGGTCCATGGAGCTGGCAGGTGGTTGACTGAGTCATTCCCATGACTGGCTTGGTTCTGGCTCCTGCTTAGTGGGCAAGGAGAGGATTGTCCTTTAAGTCCTTCTCATTTGCCTTATGAGATTAAGATTGGGAATGAGACCCATCAAAGGCCATCTGAGCCTCACTGTGCAAACAGGCCTGAGCACTGCATACTGGGTTGGGGTAATTATGCAGGAACATGCTAGCATGCAACATGCTAGGTGTTACCATGTAATACAAAATGAAATAAATAGGGTACACTGTGTGTAGAGAGTAGACACAACAATGTGTAAGGGGGAAGGAGAGAGAAAGAGGAGATAAACATTAACCAGAAACTTCTAGGAGCTATTGTCCATGAGTAGTCAGTGAATAGAGTTGCTTACAAATGAAAACAGAACAAAAAGTATATGAAAAACCAGGAGTTTTACAGGTTTACATTGGAAATAAATTTCTTCTTTTGGACATGCTAAGAAATACCCTACATAACCTTAATGTACTTTGCAATTGTGTTTCAAGCACACATTGCACAAAGGGACCCAGCAATTAGCTGTCTTTCCTAGTGCTTCATAGATCTGTCTAGCAATTAGTGGCCAGGGAGGTGCTGTGTAAGCTCAGAGATGAGTATATGTGCTGGACCTGACAAGTTTCTTGTTATTTTCTGATAAGAGAAAATGGGATCAACCTACTATAAACTGCAAGTGCCTTGGTCAGTTCTGAAAAGTCAAAAAGAATGATGTCCTCCACTTAACCCCAAAATCCTGGTGGGGCTAAGGCTATACCCCAGCTTCTCATAGTGTGGTATTTATAGTTGACTCAGATAGAGTGCACAGAATCAAGTACCTTCAGGGTTTGTTGCCTTTAACAGAAACCTATGATTACAAAGGCTCAAATACAAATACCTTAATCCTCTTATGTGAAAAAAAAAATCTTGAGGTGGGAAGGGGTGGGCTCCCTGGTCAGCTGCCCAGCACTGCAAACCCAGTTCCTCCCAGCTCATCTCACACCCTTCCCAGCCTCGGCTGTGGGAGTTGGGGTCAGGAGAATCCTGAAACTCTTGGGCCAGTTAGTCTGGTGTTCATAGTAACAAAACAAGGGAGCCTATCTCAAAAAAGGCAGAAAGTGAGGCTAACACCTCAAGATTGGCCCCTGACTTCCATATGTATGCTGTATGTATGGGCACACGCACATCCACCATATGCACACATACACACAAACTGAGGTACTATTCTTGTAACATAAAGTTAGCCATGGATACTGCAGTGATGTTTAATGAAACCACAGCACTTTTTAAAATTTTTTGTTTATTTTTTTTCATTTATTTATTTGAGAGCAACAGATAGAGAAAGAGGCAGATAAAGAGAGAGAATGGGCATGCCAGGGCCTCCAGCCACTGCAAACGAACTGCAGACGCGTGCGCCCCCTTGTGCATCTGGCTAACGTGGGTCCTGGGGAATCAAGCTTCGAACCATGATCCTTAGGCTTCATAGGCAAGCGCTTAACCACTAAACCATCTCTCCAGCCCAACCACAGCATTTTATGACATTACATCTGCCTGGTTCCAAAACATTTTCAAAAGGGAACTCCATATCTATTAAGCACCTCTTCCTAGAACAATCACTAAAATACTTAATCTGTGTAGACCACCTGTTTGGGTTATTTCATATGAATGGAATCAAGCAGAATATGTCCTTTTATGTCCAGCTTCTGTCACTTAGCATAAGGTTTTCAAGGTGCATATGGCAGTATGCATTGAACCTTCATTCCTTTGTGTGGCTGGATAAAAGTTTATATTTGAAGGAAGCGTTTTTAGCACATGGTCTCTTTGACAATTCAAGTCCCATGAAACAGAGTCCATTTCTGATCTGTTTGCATCCTGTCAGTTCCACGTGGTCACAGTTAACCCTACAACTTGCTACATAACTCCTAAATCTGCTTTGTTTGCTTTGTCTAGTTTGGGGGTGGGGAGGTGGGTGGGTGCTGGGGATGGAACTAGGGCTTTGTGCATGCCAGGCACATGTCCTGTCACTGAGCTACATCGGCAGCTCTTATTGCCTTCTCATATGTTTTAGTTTGAGACAAGGTCTAAGTTTCTCATGTTGGCCTGGGACTTACTCTGTAGCCCAGAAAGTCCTTAAACTCGTGATCTTCCTGCCTCAGCCTCCCAGCAAGTTGGAAGGGCTGTGCCACCAGGCGGGGCTTCTTTCCCCCTTTCTTAACTTCGTATCTCCCCCACCCCAGCCTTGAATGGTAGCTCCTTGACTCTATAGAACACAATATGGAAAAGCCAGATCTCTCCTTTATTTCTTTCTGAACCACTTTAGGCCTTGGTCACTTTAATGCCAGCCCAGTAATACCTTCTGCTGGTTTGTATTTACACACAGTTAACTTTTGTGACTTTGCAATGGCATGAATTCCAGAACTCTATCCCTTTCCTGCTGTACGTGGGTACTGGGAAATCGAACCTGGGTTGTCAGGCTTTACAGGCAAGTGCCTTAACCATTGGGCCATCTCTCCAGTCCTATTCCTTTCCTTATAGTAACAATTTAATTGACTTCTGAATGATGATGTCTATGAAACCCCATGATTTTTTTGTACCACCCAGAAAACAAACTGCCAACTCAGCCTGACATACCATAACAGTGACAGTGCTATCACTATGTGAGAAAGAAATGCACATCTGAGTCAATGGCACACAGTTAATCATCTTAATGTGCACACCCGGCTCCAACTGTGGTCCTATAATGTATCAGGCCTTGCAAGGTATCCCCAGGGTGTCATCACCCAGACACGGCGGAGGAGCTCTGTGCTTCACACCCAGCAGCCCTGCTCAGAAAAGTCCTATTGGGATTTAGTTTGCAATAAAGTGAACCTCAGTTCCCTGGTGTTCATTCAGTCATCCAGTGACAGATGAAAGGTCGCATGTAGGTGTGTGTGGGATGGGATTTTCCCTCTGCCCCCCTCAGTCGTGTGCGTGTGCGTGTGGGTGTGGTTGTGTGTGTGTTGTGGGGGTGGTGCTGAAGGAGAGCAGTTGTGATCATTAAAACACACGTGGGGCAAATGGCTGCTGGAGGGAAGTTGAGGAACTCTCCAGAGAGGATGTAACTTTGCAATCAGGGTTTAAGACTAATATGAGTTTTCTTGTGGGGAGAGGATAGGTTGGGGAGGGGATCATGCATTCGGTTCAGAGAGAAGACAGGAGCTTTCTGTCTGAGCCCTTGCGAAGGGGTCAACGTGGATAAAGTGGCTTCAGGACCAGGGCGGAGTCCCTGAAGTCACTTGAGCATGATTATTGTTACTGCCTTAGAAAAACCGGTGTGTCACAATAAACACTCGCTACTATGGCCTTGAGGCAAGCATGCTGGGTCGGGGGAGACCGCACACAGATACACCTGGGTCAGGAGGTGACTAGCTTTCCCCTAGCTGGAGCACGAGGCAGCCTTCCTCGAGGGCCTGTTCTTTCCCTCCTTGGACATATCCTCTGTGCAGTCCTCCTAGTGCTTAGCTGAACGCCTGTTACAGTTCCTGTGTCAGTGTCCAGTGAGAAAATGACGTTCTCCAGACTGTCTTGCAGCTTGGCAACAACATGTGACTTGGTTCTATAGACGGTGGAACTATTGTGTAGAAGTATCAGTAAAGCTCATAGTAGGGAGGACAGGAATGGGTGTTATACAATTGTGTTCTCCATCACTTCTTCTTAGTGCCAATATGGAGAATATGGACTTTCTAGCTCCAGTTTCAGCAGCTACTTTGGACTATAAAGTCACTTGAAACATGGAAGCCAGGCTTCAGATGGCAGGTCAAAAGGACAAGAGCCAGGGCCCCAGTGATACCTTGGGGTTGCATCATCAGCCCACACAATGGAGCCTGTAACGAAATGAAGGTCTAACCTAAGTCATTGTTACCTTTGTTCAATAACGTGCAGGCAGACCTAATGATAGGTGGCTGGAGTGGGAGATACAGGAGGATGACAGCAAAGGGAGGCACCAGGAAAGGATGCTATTAGACAGCATGACAGCATATCCAGGACAAAGACCTGCCTCTGTGGAGTGTGGACTAAAGGCTCCCAGCTGTTCACCTCTCCACCCGTGCCGCCTCATTTGACCCCTACCAGATACTGTGTTCAGGGCTGTCTTGGGACCTTGGTGCCTCACAGTGTACAAAATGGAAATGAAGGTTCAGGACAGGCAGTTTCTCAAGGGCACTGAGTTGGGAGTGAAATTCTAACGAGAACGTGCTGGACTTAGGGCAAACCCTAATATCCCACCTGGACCCGAGAAGCTGGGCACATGTGAAAGCTGGAGTGTGATCCAATCAGAGCTGTGGCTTGTGTCACTGCAAAAGTGAAAGAAGCTGTTCAGAGAGGGCGATGGAGCCTGGCGACTGAGAGGCAGGAAGAGAGAGAGGAGCCTATGAATGGCACCATGTCTGAGTGGCAGAGGGAGACCCTTAGGGACCTGAGTGCCCTCCTGGGAACTCCTCCTCGGACCCGAGTCAGGGTGGCCTCTGTTGGATAAGACACTGGATCCACGGGTTTCATTAAGAGCCACTGTCCATGTGAACTTGATCACGTTCATGTCTGATGAAATCTAGAAAACAATCCGTGGCCCTCAGGAAGTATGATTTCATTTTCACCTGTGTAGGTGTGTGCATGTGTGTATATGTGTGGGCACACATATGTGTGTGGGGAGTGTGTGTGTGTGTGGAACCTTGCGGCTGACATTGGGTGTCTTCCTCAATGATTCTCCACCTTATTGTTTTCCAGACAGGGTTTCTTGAGCCTGGAGTTCACCAATTCAGCTAGATTAAGCGAACCAGCAAGTGCCAGGGATCCTCCCATTCCGTGCCCCTGGTGCTAGGCGTCTAGGTGTGTGCCACCGTGCCTGGCTTGTATGTAGGTGCTGAGCATCTGAACTCCGGTTTTTAATGCTTGTGTCAAGAACTTTGTTGACTGAGCCATATGTCAGGTCCCTGACTACTTTTTAATACAGATAAGGTTTTAATTATGAGCTTTTCAGGTTGTAAACTCAAACCTCTTGGGCATGTAGGTCTTTTGAAGGGATCATCAATAGCATTAGGAATAATGAGTGCAAATCAAGATGCTAATACTGCTGCTAAGAAAAGTACTCACTATAAATCAAGATGGTGTATCAGAGAACAGTCTGCATCCAGTCTCCTGATAATCTGCATCTGTGCAAAGTTATTTAGATATTTTAAAGTTGATTTTTCTTTTGCCAGTGATTAGCCTAAGAAACTTCCCAGTTATACCAAATTACGGTAACTGATTATGGCCTTCATCTGACCTTGCTTGTAATACGAAGAAACAATTCACAGGCCTTTCTGTCAGCCCAAAGTGAGAGCTGCAACTGTCTCAGATCTTATTAGCAGTGTTGCTTTATGTTTTTCTTGTGAACATTTCAAAAGTATAGTGTGTCTTTACCAAGCTAGAGACCACAGATACAAACCATGATCTTGGAGTGTTAGTGTGTCTGCAGGATTGAGGGCCAGCATAATGGGTGCTCAATTCTCCCACAATAGGTCCAGAACAAAACCCATAATTGTGATTTCTCTTCAACCAGAACGGCTTCCTCCTGCAGTGCTCCCATTTTAGTACATGGTAAAACTTTGCTCAAACCAAAAATCTAAGGGTCATGCTGGGTTAATCTCTTGCGTCGCTGTCCTGCCCAATCCGTTCACCAGCACCGCCTGCGCACCTTGCTCAGGAAAGGCCTCACCCTGCCGTCCTCCCGCTGAAGTGACACTGACCACACTCGGCTGTGCTTCCCTCGTCCTACACAAGAGCTCCTCCCTTTCAGCAAGAGTTGTCCTTGGAAAATTCCAATGGGACTATGATGCTCTCTTGTTTAAAATCCTCCAGTGCTTCATTACAGCAGGCACAAAAATCCTAGCTTTTTCTTTTCCTCCTTCTCCAACCCTATCACTCACTGCCCTGACAGCCTATTCATCTCAAGATCTTCCCACTTATTCCATACCAAACTTTCACACAGTTCATATCACTAGCTTGAATTTTTCATGTGTGTGCTTAGTTTCTGTTCTGTCCCTTGAGAATATAAGCTTCCTGAGAACAGGGATCTTTTATGTTTTTTTCCTTCTGTGTTCCCAGGACCTGTATCACAGCATTGCATCTAGAGCCCATTTGTTAAATATTTGTAAATGGGGCTGGAGAAATGGCTTAGTGGTTAAAAGCACTTGCTTGCAAGGCCAGATGGCCCGTGTTTGATTCCCCAATACCCATGTAATGCCAGATGCACAAAGTAACTCATGCATTTGTAGTTTGTTTGCAGTGGCTAGAGGACCTGGTGTGCCCATTCTCTCTCTCTCTCTTTCCCCTCTTTCTCTCTCTCAAATAAATAAATAAAATATTTAAAAATATTTGTGAATGGTTGAATTCCAACTTTAGCTCTCTACATTCTGATATCTTTTTTATTATGGTGTCCATTGTTAAGTGATGGTTTATTACTCTGCACTTAATTTGTAGGTACTGAGTTTGAAAATGATGTATATTTATTGTCTGATTCATTTATTTAAATTCTAGACTTTTGACTGTAGCCTGCGAGTCAAATATTGTACCGGTGGGAAAGCTTGCAGACGATAAGCCCTACGTTGCATCAGACACAGCTTGCCTTACCAGCTCAATAGCACATGTGAATAACAGTCATTTTTCACATAATCCTGGGGGGAAGAAACTGTTATTGACCACAATTTGCAAATGGGCTGAGAGTATTAGTCTTCTAACTCTATAATCACTTACCACAAACTGAATGGTTTACATCACCCCCCGCCACCCCACACAGTCATTTAGTAGTTCATGGACTCAACCAGATTGGCTTCTCAAGGGCTTCACAGACAAAACTGAAGTGTCTGAGGTGCTAAGCTACTGGCTGGAGAGTTTGGAGAAAAAAAACCTTGAAAGCTGCCATCAAGGCCAACCGGTCCCCTTAAGTAGTTGGCGTTCATCCTTTGTCTCTAACGCCACTTAGTCCCTCCACTCTTCCCTCCCAAATTATGAGCTTTCCCCTAACCTGAGTGTGGTCAGGTGGACCACCGGCCCACATAGCTACTTTCAAATGGGATTCCCAGGGCTGGAGAGATGGCTTAGCGGTTAAGCGCTTGCCTGTGAAGCCTAAGGACCCCGGTTCGAGGCTCGGTTCCCCAGGTCCCACGTTAGCCAGATGCACAAGGGGGCGCACGCATCTGGAGCTCGTTTGCAGAGGCTGGAAGCCCTGGCGCGCCCATTCTCTCTCTCTTCCCCTCCATCTGTCTTTCTCTCTATGTCTGTCGCTCTCAAATAAATAAATAAATAAATGAACAAAAAATTAAAAAAAAAAAAGGGATTCCCAGTATTTATAAGAATTTTGTAAAAGCCAGGCACGGTGGCACATGCCTTTAATCTCAGCACTTAGGAGGCAGACGTAGGAGGATCATGAGTTCGATGACACCCTGAAACTGCAGAGTGAATTCCAGGTCAGCCTGAGCTAGAGTGAGGACCTCAAAAAAAAAAAAAAAGTGATATTCTAGAATACGCTGTTCAGAAGCAAAACTTGTGTGTGTTTTAATTCAATACAAAGACCTACATTTTCACAAGGCTATTTACTTTGGAAGGAGAGCATGCAGAGCATTATAAACTGTTTTAAAAATGTTCAGTATGCCATCTTTGTATCCTTTTTGGTGGAAGAGGCTTGACTGAGTCACTGTAAAGAGAACTCTTAAAACCTAAAAAAGAGAACCTGCAGAAAATTCCATTCCAGGCTGGAGAGATGGCTTAGCAGTTAAGCGCTTGCCTGTGAAGCCTAAGGACCCTCGTTCCAGGCTCGATTCCCCAGGACCCACGTTAGCCAGATATGCAAGGAGGCACACGCGTCTGGAGTTTGTTTGCAGTGGCTGGAGGCCCTGGTATGGCTATTCTCCATCTATCTATCTATCTATCTATCTATCTATCTATCTATAGATATATCTATCTCTTTCTCTCTGTTGCTCTTAAATAAATAATTAATTAAAATAAACAAAAAAAATTAAAAATGAAAATTTCATCCCAATTCTTCACAGGATGGTGTATGTGCAGGCATAACAGAATGAATGATGTATTTATGAAGATATTGACAATGTTTGCTCCTTCTCACAAGAACACTATCTTCTCCTTTTCCAACCAAATAAATAGAACTGAGAGGTGGAGTTCATTTTGGAACTTAGGTAACATTTGGGGGATTATTTCTGAATGCTACTCTGTACAGAGAGGTCCATGTCCCTTAAAGGTACCAGAGTGTAGCATCAGGTGCTAAGGAAAAAAGAAAATCTTTCAGAGCACCTGTGTTCAGCATAAGTGGGTCAAAAGCAATCACTGTAGCCTTTAGTGGCCTTCCAAGAGGTTGCAAAGCAGCACAGGGACTCTGCTCTCCCCCAGCATTTCTCCCACATTAAAAATGCTCCAAGCTGCAGAAGTCAGCCTACCCTGTGCCTTCTTCAAGAACAAAAAGGGAGCTGAATAGATGGCTCAGCAGTTAAGGTGCTTGTTGGCAATACCTAACAGTCCAGCAACCCAGGTTCGATTCCCCAGGACCCACTTAAAGCCAGAAGCACAAAGTGGCACATGCATTTGGAGTTCATTTACAGTGGCTGGAGTCCTCATCGCTCTCTCTCCTTGTAAATAAATAAATAAAATATTTTTTAAATGGCAGTTTCTCACACACCATCACTGCTGTCTGCTCACTCCCTGAGTTCTAAGTTAGAAAGTAAGTATAACTTTCCCTTCCTTCCTTCTTCAATCATTCCTTCCTTCTTTCCTCCCTTTTCTTTCTTTTCTTTAGATGCAGCTGAAATCCTAAGCATATTTGCTCTGATAGGCCTGGTTTTCTTACTGTTTTTCTGAAGAGCCCTTCCCCATGTACTGCTTGCTGACCTCTGTTGTTGAACCTGCCTGCTTTCTGGACCCTCACTCAAAAGGCATGACTTTCTCCCTTCCTGCTCTCCGTCTCCCCCTCCCAGCAGCTGCTCAGATTTACAGCTTGTCTTCCCTATATTTTTCTCTCAAATACTAATAAAATTATAAAGCCAGACAGAGGTGGCTCGGCATTGTTACATGTAAAATATTCACCAGCAGTTTTCAAAAGTTAGAGTGCATACCTTTCATTTCATTCTTTGAGACTTTATCCTTGCAATGGAACATATTTTTGAAGTCTGAAAGATGGATACAAAAGACAGAAGTCATTTGAGTCTAAACACAGAGCACATGCCCTTCTAGTAACCAGCTCAGACAGATGCAGATTTTAGATAGCATGAATTGTTAGGTCAGGAATATGTCCAAAAGGAAGCAAAGTGAACCCAAACACCTTAATGAATAAGGGAATAACCCATTCTGTTCCTTCTCTTAAATGCCTTAAAAAAATCCTGTCAGTGGTGGCACACAGCCTTGGTGAGTAACCAGTGGCTTTCTGATGGGCTAAGAGAACCCCTGGTTGGAACTGGGAACCAGGTCAGAACCCCATGGAGACCAATATTATGGTCTCCAATGTCAAGCTTTCACTGGTCTTTGGCCAAAACAGGGGCTACATCCATCAAAACCTCTCTAAATTAACAATGCTTATCCCAATTAGCCTATGCTGGCTTCACTCTCCATTGGAGGTTCTGTTCTTCTTTTTCAGGAGGTAATGAAACCCACCTGAGACCCAAGGCAATAAACCACCTCTTGCACTTCGGCCAAGGCCCAGGTGAAACCACAGAGGATTTGCTGAGATGAACAAGAGTCCTGCTTCCATGTGAGCCTGACAGTCTGCACCAGGGTGAAGGAGACAGATGCTGAGGATACCCAACACATATCAAAGCAGAAATCCAGAAGCTCCTAAGAGATTAACACTGAAGTAGACTGCAAACACACCCATCATGGCTCAGGGAATTTTGCAGAAGAGGGACCAGAAAGTCTGTAAGAGCCACAGGTTGGGAGGGCATACCCAGAGGTATTCCACCCTCCCCCCCAAATGAGTGACTTCTGCTCCCACAACCCCATGGGGAATGTCAGCAACTATACTGAGGTGGACCCTCGGCAGATTGGAGGCAGGGAAGAGGGAAATGATGGCTCATGAAGTGTCCATACAAAACATATTCTCTTTTTGTTTTTTCCGAGGTAGTGTCTCACTCTAGCTCAGGCTGACCTGGATGGAATTCACTATGCAGTCTGAGGGTGGCCTCGAACTTGTGGTGCTCCTCCTACCTCTGCCTCCTAAGTGCTGGGATTAAAGGTGTGCCCCACCATGCCCGGCTCAGAACATATTCTCAGTATATATATAAAAAACAGTCAATGGATGTTAATCAGAGAAGGTAGTTGTCACTAAATATAAAATACAATATTAGCAGCAGACATAATTATTATTCTACCAATAAAAATAAAATGTGTCAAAAGTATCAAACAATTGACATAACAAGGAATAGAATTATTTACAAATCATATCACTCAAAAACTACTATGATGATTAAAAATGGTTTCATAAACCAGTGTTGCAGTGTGTTGCACAATTTTTTCAAAAAATATTTTATTTATTTAGGTATGTAAACACATGTGTCACCTTGTTCATCTGACTTTATGTAGGCACTGGGAAATCAAACCCGGGTCCTTAGGCTTTGCAAGCAAGCACCTTAACTGCTGAGCCATCTCTCCAGCCCTGTATTACCCAATTTCACTGTGTGTTGGACAAAGACTCCTGAGGTTCACACATTTTACTTTTCAGTTATTCCCAAAGCACTTCCCCAGTGTGGGTAATCCCTAGGCTCCTCACCCATGGCTCTGTCTGCCAGGGTCAGGAAGGCTGCTCTTTCCGGAAGGGCATTGGAAACCCTGGGAACCAGACCAGCCCAAGTCTCAAGTATGAAGAGAATGTCGGGAGAGGAAGTGGTGGATCTGAGTCAGCATGAGTCATCTTGCTCCAGTGAGAATGAAGGCTGAGGTGTGCGCCTTTTTCTTTCTCTTGTCTTTCTTTTTTTCTTTTTTGGGATGGATCATGTGGACATCACTGGGCATGGAAGAAACCTAGTGAGTGTATGGTGGCTGCTTTGTAAGTCTCAAAGTGCATATCGTGGGATCTTCACAGCACAGTTCCCTGGAAGGTGGAGCCATCAGCTTCTGCCTGGTAAGTGCATTCTTTCATTTTCCCATGACTGCATGTGCCTTATAGCCTGCGATGTGTCAGAACTCCTGCGTCCTGGAGTGGCCACTGCGCTGCTTCCAGACTCTGAGGCTTTCTAATGTCAGCAGAGCGCCTTCTTCGTCTGTACCTATCCTCACAGTCACTGCGGCCCTGCCTGACTCCCGGGGGAGTATCCCAGCCGGTCAATGTGGATGCTCACTGTGAGTTAGGCTGTCGGAGATGGATGAATTTATGCCAGCCCAGAGGTGCTGAGGTTGAGTTCGCTTCCGCTTCTCAGATGTGGAGGAGGGAGTCTCTGAGCAGCTTCTCTAGGTGCCCATCTGGGGCTGGGGTGAGCCACCCGGCTGCGGGGTGAGAAAGAGGACAGCCAGGCAGGGTTTTGTCTTTCTTCTCTGAACATGCATAAGTGGTTCCAGAAGCCTATTTAACGTCCTTGACTTTCACTTAATGTTAAAAGGGACAAGTGGGGTCAAGGCAGAAAGAAAATCAGAATGCTGGGGCGGGGCAGGGGCCAGAGTGGGCAAGGTTGAGGGTGGGGTGCTGGGGCAGTGGGGGAGGCTGACCTTGACCCAGCTGCTTCGGGAGCAGCTGCTATTGTGACAGGGCTTACCTTTAGTGACAAGAAGAATACAGGAAACATCTTAAAATGCTATTCTAGTTACTGTAAGTGAAACGGTTAAAATATCATAAATGTGATCAACATGTTTCAGATTTGCTTAAAAAGTAGCGCTCAGGCTGTCGGCATGACAGAGAAGCGCTTCGGAGCAGTCCTTTGGGTGCGTGGGCTTCCTGGGTTAAGAATGACTCAGCATGTTCCTGAATGAGAGCTCCCCCATCTGCCCCTCAGTGCAGCGTGGGGCTCCCCAGCCTAGCCGGGAGGGGCGGCCTGGCTGGTTTGGGGTTGAAATCAGCTTTTCACATGCCTCCCCATGAGAGTAAACAGTCAGGGACCAGCTCAGCTTCCTGCAGGCTCCTTGGTGCCGTAGCTGGGTGGCCCTTGGCTAAGTGGTCTATAGAAGCACCATGTGTGGCTTTCTCTGTATGTCCTTTGGTTGATGGCGATAACTGTATGTTCTGTCGCTGCGTGGGCACGCAGTTCGTACGGTGAAAACTTAGGTTTCCTGGAAAGGTCAGGGTGGTTCAGGGCTGCAGTCCTGTGATAGTTTCCTGCCTAGAGTCACACATTCAAAGACTGGGTGGGAGAATCAGGGGACGGTGTTAACTTCCACGTTGGCATTGTGCATGTGACATGCTGGGTGGCAAGACAAAGCCCGCCTGAGCTCAGAGAGCGAGGTTCTGAAGAGCTCTCCCTGCGCTTTGCTCTTCTTAGAATGAAGTGGACACATGCTGAGAGCATTTGAGAAACTGAAGACCTGGGCTGCAGCTGCGCCCGCACATGTACCCGCAGCTCTGTCTGAATTTGTTCCCATTTTTCTCTGTGGGTCTGTTTATCTGAGTTTAGATAACTGTGGGTGGCTCCAGACTCTCTGACCACCAGCCCTGCCACACCCTGAGGCCATGAACTTGGATAAGAAGAGAGTGTTAGAGAGGAGACTTGGAAACCCAGCCAGCGGGCCCAAGCCTTGTCGCCTGCCTCTGCAAGCCTTCCACTACCACATCAGCAGTGTGTTTCAGAGGGCAAGGGATGCTGGGAGTCAGCATTTGTTCAGAGCAGGGTCTGGGTGGAGAAGGAGCTCTGTTAATATCGGCTCTACCAGGGCCCCTTATTTTACTGCCCTCGGAAGGCATGTGGCTCGCAAGTATTGAGTTAGCCCATGACCTTATTTTTTGTTTGTTTTGTTTTTTTTTTATATTTTTTGTTCATTTTTTATTTATTTATTTGAGAGTGACAGACACAGAGAGAAAGACAGAGGGAGAGAGAGAGAATGGGCGCGCCAGGGCTTCCAGCCTCTGCAAACGAACTCCAGACGCGTGCGCCCCCTTGTGCATCTGGCTAACGTGGGACCTGGGGAACCGAGCCTCGAACCGGGGTCCTTAGGCTTCACAGGCAAGCGCTTAACCGCTACGCCATCTCTCCAGCCCTGTTTGTTTGTTTTTGAGGCAGGGTCTCACTCTAACCCAGGCTAACCTAGAACTCACCCTGTAGCTCTGGCTCATTTTGAATTTACAGGGATCTTCTTCCTCAACCTCTGGCTTATAGACGTGAGTCCAGCCACACCTCGTTTTATTGAATGCTGGTGATCAAATGCAACACTTCATACATGCTAGGCAAGCATTCTCCTGACTCAGCTGCTTCCCTGTAGCCCAGGACTTTCACAGAAACTTCCTGCCATTCCAAGACAGGGAGCAAGTGGTTGTTGTGAGGCTAAGAACCACGTGCCAGCGCAGGACCCTCAGCAAGACAGATCCCAGACTTTTCTAGAAGGATACTAGTCATTTCATGTCTCCCAGTGCGTAAGTTTCCTAGATCCTCAGAACTCTGGAACAGTGCGTCTGTGGGTCTCACGCACAAGCACTCTTGTTCCCTCTTCAGAATCGTGTGGTCCCAGATGTGCGCCTGTCACTAGGTTCTGTGTCCCCAAACCTCCTGGGAACACTATTGGGAAATGGTTTTGAGGTGGCCATATGTTGTTCTATGCACAGATTTTTTTTTTCTGTTAGATAAATTTCTAACGGTTTTGTGGATTCTGGAAGTCAAATATCCCAGGACGAATGTACTTGGTCACTTTAAGAATTAGGAGGATCATTGAACAAGGCAAGAAATCAGGCCACTGATGAGTGTGAAAACAGGGCATCAAAAAAAGTATGTGGCTACGTCGTGCTTTTCCACTGCCACAGGCAGCCAAGTTGAGTGTGGCTACAGGCAAGGGGTATGGGCTCACTCCACCACAGAAACTGAGAATGTGTTCTGGAAAGACATTTACTTCAAACAGAAAGTGTTCATGGTTTGATGACAGAGGACGTGGCCCAGGGTTCTGCTGTCAGCACCATCAGCCTTGGATGGACCTGTGGCTTATAGCCCTGCTAGCCCTTGTCATATGGGGACCTAGGCCCTGGCGCCATCTGCCCAGAGGGTCTAGTAGCAGCAGCCCCAGGTCCACTGCTGTTGGCCACGTGGTGAGATCACCCTGGGCTAGGTGAGTTCCTTAAGCCCTCAGAACCCCACCATCTGTCTCTGTGAGCCCTGTGAAGACTCTAGGATGAGTATACCATTTGCCAGGAGATGCCATCATGAGGGCGGGCATGGTCACTTGCTCAGAGATATGACCAGGCTCCTACATGTGCCTAGGCTTCTGTGCCCTGTGGGGACCTAGCAAGAACCAATTCTCCCAAGGGCTAGGGTCACAGCTCAGTAGTCCAGTGCTTGTCTAGGATGCAAGACATATTGATTCAATCCCTAGCACTTTAGAAAGAAAGGAAGCAAAAAGGAAATAAAGGAAAGAAGCAAGTAAGAGAGAAAGAAAGAGGGCTGGAAAGATTGCTCAGTGATTAAGGCACTTGCCTGGGGAGCCTAAGGACCCAAGTTTGATTCCCCAGAGCCCACATAAGCCAGATGCACAAGATGGCACACATGTGTCTGGAGTTCATTTGCAGTGGCTAGAGGCCCTGGCACACCCATTCTCTCTCTCTCACAAATAAATATTTTTCTTAAATGTTAAGGGAGGAAGGAAAAGAAAGAAAAAGGAAGGAAGGAAGGAAGGAAGGAAGGAAGGAAGTCAGTTAGTTAGTTTGCCTCTCCACTACTTGGTGCTATGGTGGGCACCGCACTCACCAAGGTTCTGCTCATTAAGCCAATGGGGACTACTTCTTGGTCCTCTCCAGTAAGCCCTAGGCTTCCAGATCTTCATGTTGTTATAGTCATTGTCAACATCATCACAGAACCGACAGCCTGGGGCTGAGAAGATGGCTCAGTGGTTAAAGGGATTTATTTGAAAAGTCTGCTGGCTTGAGTTCAATGCCCAGGACCCATGTGAAGCCAGATGCACAAAATGGTGCCTGTGTCTGGAGTGTGTTTGCAGCGGCGGAGGCCTTGGAGCGCCAGTGTGTGCTCATTCACTCTCTCTCTGTCTCTCAAATCGACAAAATTTGTTGTTGTTGTTTTGAGGTAGGGACTCAAAAATATTTTAAAAAATATTTTTGTTGTTTATTTATTTATTTGAGAGAGACAGACAGAGAGAAAGAGGGGGAGAGAGGGAATGGGTATATCAGGGCCTGCACCCACTGCAAACTAACTGCAGATGCATGTGCCACCTTATGCATCTGGCTTACATGTGTACTGGGGAATTGAGCCTCGAACCGAGGTCCTTAGGCTTCACAAGCAAGGGCTTAATGGCTAAGCCGTCTCTCCAGCCCTCAACAGTATTTTTTAAATAATAGATCTCATTTTATTCAACCCCAACCATATGGTAGTCATTCTGTGTGTTCTATTTAACCGCACACCCCACCTCTATCCATTGTAGGAAACCCATCTCAGGTTTAGCAAGTGGATGTCACACAGCAACTGCTTTGAAGATGCCTGGCTGACAGAGAGCCCCTCATGCCCATTCAGCCCAGAAGAATGGGGACGAGAAGTGACCAGCGGGATTTGCTATGCAATCCTGCCAGCCTTCCACAGGCCAGGAAACCTCTGGATCCACTGGAGGCAACAGTAGCAGGATTCAGGTGCTAGTTCGTATAGATTCTGGTTATTTGAAAATCATCACAGTATGGGAAATGAGTCATATTAAAATAATAAACTACACCTAAAACCAAAACCAGGAGCACAGCATGGCCTTTCCTTGCCTTTGCTGAAGACAGCTCAGGGTTGGGCCACGCCTCAGAAGCCACAGCCTCACATCTAACCACTGGGGGGCCAGAAGTGCCTGGGGTTCACTGCACCTTCATGGTGGTGACCTATGGAAGGGAAGCTGAGTGTTGAGATAGCTTGTATGTGCTGGCAGACAGATGGTGCCACAGGTGTGTGGGAGTGAGGGGACCTGAAATTGCCCTTCTGCCATGATCCAGGGGGCTCCTTTCTGCCCCTGGCACTATGGCTAAGACTGGGTGAAAGGGATGGGGCTCCCTAGAGGGTCTGATTGGATCACAGAGCTCAACTAAGGAAAACCCAGTGCGCTCAAAGAAGTAGGTTCACAGGAAGTCGATGGGCTGGTGTGGGGCTGGTCTCGGAGGATCCCTGCTGATGAGAAGGCAGACACAGATGCACTTGGGATTGCCAGAAGAGCTCAGGATGACAGCAGATCCTACCCCACATGGGCTTCCTGCTTATCTTCTGCTTTTAGGATTGATCACATGTAAGTAAGGACTTCTGCTGCAGGGAGGGTGGACCTTCCTGCCTTCCTGAACTTCCAACACTAGTCATCTTGAACGTGTAGAGATTTTTGAAGGATGGCAGGAAGTTTGGCCCTTCTCCTTACACAAGTAATTTATCCAGAGTGAGAGGGATGCATGGGCTGCTGTCAATTCAGCTAGATCTAAAGAAATACTTATAAAATAACACTGGTTCCAAAAAGAGTCAAACTCATATAGCAAAAGGCTGTGTTCCCCAGGCTGCTCTGTTCTCAGACAGGCAGCTAGTCATCCACGGCTAATCAATACGCAGAAAGCTCATCCACTTCCCTGGGCTGTCACTGTAGCACTGGCTTTCTTTCTCCAACTCGTCTTGTGGTCTCCAGAAGGTTGTCAGAACCCCACCTTCACCTCTGTATTTGGTAGGAGGAAGGAAGTGGGAGAATAAGGTTAATCTTTTCGATGTAGACCTCCTTTCCTTCAAGGAGCTTCCCTAAAATCTCCATTGAACCCGTTCAGTAGGCATCCTTCATTGCTACCCTAGCCGTATAGGAGCTGACACAGGAAGATGAGGATGGGGTGCCTAGAAGGGGAGCTGGGTCCAAATTGGAATAACCAAGCACTCCCACTCACCCGTCACATCTCCTGAGCCCCTTTGGAGTCGACTGTGGAATGGGTAATGGGGAAATATGCCAGTTTCAGCTTCTTTGGCGCTGATCACGCTGCGTTCTGTAAATAGACTCCCTGTGCTTAGAGCTAAACCTCTTTTGACAGTTCTAAGCAAAGAGCCCTTTGTCTATACTGTGTAGTCTCCTGGCCTCTGAAGCCAGTCTGAACAGCTTCCCTGCTGCCTCCTGGGACCAGGGGCCCATCCTGACTCAGGAAGTGCTGGCGGGAGGAAAGGGTGAGTCATGAGCCCAGGCAAGCTGGGATCCCTAGTGCGTCCTTCCTGGGGAAGGATGTTCAGCTTGGAGGAGTCTGCACAGCTTCCTCTCTGGGGATAAGGTAGGGTTACGCAGGTAAGGGTGTCCCTCATCTCCCTGTGCCCAGATCCTGTGGCACCTGTGACCCCAAGCACAGTGAGCTCATATCTGTCTCACCAGCAAGAAGAAAACATCTCCATATGTACATCCCTGGCTCCTCTGCTGACGGACTATGGAGACTGGGCCATCTTCCTGCCTTCCTCTGTGTCCCTCAATCCTCGCCTGCATGATGTGGCTGGCAGGGATAGGGTGCCATACAGCTTTGTGAGGCTGACTGAAGTTGGATTTGCAAAGAACCTAGAGTACAGCCTGGTACCAAGTAAGCCTTCCATGAATAGAAGAGGGGTTAGGGCATTTCTGCAACAGGTCTCACTGCACGGACCAGGCTGACCTTGAATTCATAATCTTCCTGCTCCACTCCAGCTGCTGGGATTACAGTGTGTGCCACCATTCCCTCTGGTGAGCACTTTCTGGATGGGTCCCTGGACCCAGGAGGCAGCACATGCAAAATGATAAGTGTCTGCTAAACGAAGGGATGGAAAGAAATCCCATATGGTTATAAAATCAAATAAAACAAATGATGTCTTCTTCTTTAAATATCCCCGAAGCCCAAACCACTTTGGGTCTTTTCTTGCTATTTTCTGTGACAGCGAAATGTGGGTTCTACTTTCCCAGTCACACAGGAGATGAGTGTCCACTCCCAGGACAGAGAATTTAAAATGTTCATGTATTGAGTTACCCATCTTATATCCGTTCTCTTCTGATTCTCGCGCTGTCCATAACAATTTCTGTGTCATCAGGGATAGCAATATTTCCAAATAAAAAAATTACTGTCTTTTCCAGGCTCCTTTATGGATAGGGTGGTTAAGAAAAGATGAAGACTGAATGAGTTTACTAGTGATGCTGAGAAAACTCCTTAGGGGAACCCAGTATCCTGTACTTTTTCCCCTCACTTCCCTCCTCCTCATGAATCCCAGGGGTTCCAGTATTTGGCTTAACATTTTGTACCTCACTTCCTTCCTTCTTCCTCTCTGGAATGCAGAGGATCTCTAGCAGCCTTCTTTGCCTTAAAAAGCATACTATGGGCCCCTACCTTGGAAACAAGAACATACTATGGGGGTTGGAGAGAAGGCTCAGTGGTTGCTTACAAGCCTGATGACCCAGGTTTGATTCTCCAGTACCCATGTAAACCAGTTGCACAAGGTGGCTCATGTGTCTGGAATACATTTGCAGTAGCTCAGAAGATGGGGTATGTGGGGGCTGCAGGAACCACTCAGGGCCAGTTCCAGCCAGTTGTTCCTGATGTTGGGCTCTGCTGATGAAAATACGTCTGTTCTCAGCTGCAGTGTTTGCACTGTCTCTGCAGCTGCCCCCTGCAGTGTCTGATCAGGACAGCCTGCGCATGCCTTAACCCAAGCATGGTATGCACCCACCTCTACAGCTCTCCCAGACCGTCTGACAGGGGCGGCCTCTCATGGCTTACGTCTGTCATGGTGTGTGTGCCCACCTTGGCAGCTCTCTTCTGTGCTATCCGATAGGGACATTTGTTTGTGTTGCCTGTGTGCTGCTGGCCACTGTTGAAAGTCCTCTACCCTGGGCCCCTTGTAAGCTCCGGGATAGCAGTGACAGCAGGAGATGCAGAGGTAGATCGCTCTCGAGGGCTAGGAGAAGCCACGCAGTGCCTTCTGGTGGCCTTCCAAGCCTGTGAAGCAGGCTGTCCAACAGAACCTTCCACAACAACAAAAATACTGTCTCTACCCTGCCCAATGTGGTGGCCACAAGCCACATGCGGCTATGTGGCCAGTGTGACTAGGAACTGAACTGGAAGCTTAATTTCACTTCGCTTAAATATTCAGTCACATATGGCTGGTAGCTACCAGGTTTGCGTGTGCACTTTCCCAGATGGGGACAATTGTTTCCCCCCACTACACTTTCACTTTCCTTGATTTCAGCTACCTGTGATGGGTGATAGTCCACCAGTAATAAAGAGAAGAAACAACAATCCTTAGGTTTTAAACTGCATATTGATCCAAGTAGCACAATACAGTCTCTCATGGTCTTGTTTCATTCTCCAAGGCCATGCATAAACCCCTTTGTCCAGAGTATCCACACTATGTGTTACCTGCCTACTAGTCAATCAGTAGCTCTCTCTCTCTTTTTTTTTTTAACTTTTATTAACATTTTCCATGATTATAAAATATATCCCATGGTAATTCCCTCCCTCCCCACCCCCACACTTTCCCATTTGAAATTCCATTCTCCATCATATTACCTCCCCATTACAATCATTGTAATTACATATATACAATATCAACCTATTAAGTATCCTCCTCCCTTCCTTTCTCCACCCTTTATGTCTCCTTTTCAACTTACTGGCCTCTGCTACTAAGTATTTTCATTCTCACACAGAAGCCCAATCATCTGTAGCTAGGATCCACATATGAGAGAGAACATGTGGCGCTTGGCTTTCTGGGCCTGGGTTACCTGACTTAGTATAATACTTTCCAGGTCCATCCATTTTTCTGCAAATTTCATAACTTCATTTTTCTTTACCGCTGAGTAGAACTCCATTGTATAAATGTACCACATCTTCATTATCCACTCATCTGTTGAGGGACATCTAGGCTGGTTCCATTTCCCAGCTATTATAAATTGAGCAGCAATAAACATGGTTGAGCATGTGCTTCTAAGGAAATGAGATGAGTCCTTTGGATATATGCCTAGGAGTGCTATAGCTGGGTCATATGGTAGATCAATCTCTAGCTGTTTTAGGAACCTCCACACTATTTTCCACAATGGCTGGAGCAGATTGCATTCCCACCAGCAGTGCAGAAGGGTTCCTTTTTTTCCACATCCCCGCCAACATTTATGATCATTTGTTTTCATGATGGTGGCCAATCTGACAGGAGTGAGATGGAATCTCAATGTAGTTTTAATCTGCATTTCCCTGATGACTAGTGACGTAGAACATTTTTTTAGATGCTTATATGCCATTCGTATTTCTTCCTTTGAGAACTCTCTATTTAGCTCCATAGCCCATTTTTTGATTGGCTTGTTTGATTCCTTATTATTTAACTTTCTGAGTTCTTTGTATATCCTAGATATTAATCCTCTATCAGATATATAACTGGCAAAGATTTTTTCCCATTCTGTAGGTTGCCTCCTTGCTTTTTTCACTGTGTCCTTTGCGGTGCAAAATCTTTGTAATTTCATTAGGTCCCAGTGGTTAATCTGTGGTTTTATTGCCTGAGCAATTGGGGTTGTATTCAGAAAGTCTTTGCCAAGACCAATATGTTGAAGGGTTTCCCCTACTTTTTCCTCTAGCAGTTTCAAAGTTTCCGGTCTGATGTTAAGGTCTTTAATCCATTTGGACTTAATTCTTGTGCATGGCAAGAGAGAAGAATCTATTTTCATCCTTCTGCAGATATTTATCCAGTTTTCAAAACACCATTTGCTGAAGAGGCTGTCTCTTCTCCAATGAGTATTTTTGGCATTTTTATTGAATATCAGGTGGCTATAGCTACTTGGGCTTACATCTGGGTCCTCTATTCTGTTCCACTGATCTACATGTCTGTTTTTGTGCCAGTACCATGCTGTTTTTGTTACTATGGCTCTGTAGTATAGGTTAAAATCAGGTATGGTGATACCACCAGCCTCTTTTTTGTTGCTCAGTATTATTTTAGATATTCGAGGTTTTTTGTGATTCCAAATGAATTTTTGGATTGTTTTTTGTATTTCCATGAAGAAAGCCTTTGGAATTTTGATAGGGATTGCATTAAATGTGTAGATTGCTTTAGGTAAGATTGCCATTTTCACGATATTGATTCTTCCAAGCCAGGAACAAGGGATGTTTCTCCACTTTCTAGTGTCTTCTGCAATTTCTCGCTTGAGTGTTTTAAAGTTCTCATTGTATAGATTCTTTACTTCCTTGGTTAGGTTTATTCCAAGGCATTTTATTTTTTTTGATGCAATTGTGAATGGGAGTGATTCTCTGATTTCATCCTCTGTGTGTTTGTTGTTAGCATATATGAAGGCTACTGATTTCTGTGTATTTATTTTGTATCCTGCTACATTGCTGTAGATTTTGATCAGCTCTAACAGCTTGCTAGTAGAGTCTTTAGGGTCCTTTATGTATAGAATCATGTCATCTGCAAATAATGATAACTTGATCTCTTCCTTTCCAATTTGTATCCCTTTTATGTGTGTCTCTTGCCTTATTGCTATGGCTAAGACTTCCAAAACTATATTAAATAGAAGTGGGGACAGTGGACACCCTTGTCTTGTTCCTGATTTTAGTGGAAAAGCTTCCAGTTTTTCCCCATTTAGTAATATGTTGGCTGTAGGCTTGTCATAAATAGCCTTTATTATATTGAGATATGTTCCTTCTATTCCCAGTCTCTGTAGGACTTTTATCATGAAGGGATGTTGGATTTTGTCAAATGCTTTCTCTGCATCTAATGAGATGATCATGTGATTTTTGTCCTTCAACCCGTTTATGTAATGTATTACATTTATAGATTTGCGTATGTTGAACCATCCCTGCATCTCTGGGATAAAGCCTACTTGGTCAGGGTGAATGATCTTTTTGATATACTCTTGTATTCTGTTTGCCAATATTTTGTTGAGAATTTTTGCATCTATGTTCATGAGGGAGATTGGTCTGTAATTTTCTTTTTTTGTTCTATCTTTGCCTGGTTTTGGTATCAGGGTGATGCTGGCCTCATAGAAGGAGTTTGGTAGAATCCCTTCTTTTTCTATTTCCTGGAAAAGCTTAAGAAGCAATGGTGTTAGCTCTTCCTTAAAAGTCTGGTAAAATTCAGCAGTGAATCCATCCGGGCCTGGGCTTTTTTTAGTTGGGAGATTATTGATAACTGTTCGGATCTCCATGTTTGTTATAGGTCTATTTAAGTGATTAATCTCATTTTGATTTAATTTAGGTAGGTCATATAGATCAAGGAAATCATCCATTTCTTTCAGATTTTCATACTTTGTGGAGTATATGCTTTTATAGTATGTCCCTATGATTTTTGAATTTCTCTGGAATCTGTTGTGATGTTACCTTGTTCATCTCTGATTTTATTAATTTGTGTCTCCTCTCTCTTTCTTTTGGTTAGATTTGCTAAGGGTTTATCAATCTTGTTTATCCTTTCAAAGAACCAACTCTTTGTTTCATTAATTCTTTGGATTGTTCTTTTTGTATCTATTTCATTAATTTCTGCCCTAATCTTTATTATTTCTTCCCGTCTACTGATTTTTGGTTTGCCTTGTTCTTTTTCCAAGGCTTAAGGCGAAGCATTAGGTCGTTTACTTGCGACCTTTCTAATTTCTTAATATAGGCACTTAAGGCTATAAATTTACCTCTTAGAACTGCCTTCATTGTGTCCCAGAGATTTTGGTATGTTGTGTTCTCATTATCATTTGACTCTATAAATTTTTTGATTTCCTTTTTGATTTCTTCATTGACCCACTCATCATTTAGTAGTGTATTGTTTAGTTTCCATGATTTTGTGTATGCTCTATAGCCTTGTAGTTTGTGGTCAGATAGAATGCAAGGAATTATTTCAATTTTCCTGAATTTGTTAAGATTTGCTTTGTGTCCTAATATATGGTCTATTTTAGAGAATGTTCCATGTGCTGCTGAAAAGAATGTATATTCTGCAGCCTTTGGATGAAATGTCCTGTATATATCTGTTAGGTCCATTCCTTCTATGACCTCATTTAGTCCAGATGCCTCTCTGTTTATTCTTTCCCTGGATGACCTGTCAATTGATGAGAGTGGGGTGTTAAAGTCACCCACCACCACTGTGTTTGGTGTTATCTGTGACCTTAGTTCTAATAGTGTTTGTTTGACGAATTTGGGAGCCCCCATGTTAGGTGCATATATGTTTAGGATTGTAATGTCCTCCTGTTGGAGTGTGCCCTTAATCAATATAAAGTGACCTTCCTTATCTTTCTTGACTAACGTCGGACTAAAGTCTACCCTGTCTGATATTAGGATAGCAACCCCTGCTTGTTTTCTAGGCCCATTTGCTTGAAACACCGTCTTCCAACCTTTCACCCTAAGATAATGTCTATCCTTTGTAGAAAGGTGAGTTTCTTGGAGACAACAAATTGTAGGATCCTGCTTTTTAACCCAGTCTGCAAATCTATGTCTTTTCGTTGGGGCATTGAGACCGTTGATATTAAGAGATATTATTGAAAGGTGTGTATTTATGTTTTCCATTTTTGTGTGTGTGTGTGTGTTACTGGTTCTATCTGTGCTCTCTTCTGTTAACTGGTATTTGAGTATAGCTTGTTTTTTCTAGGTTCCTTATATGTGTGCTTTTCCTTTTGTTCAGCATGGAGGATTCTATCAAGTATTTTCTGTAGAGCTGGTTTTGTCTTCAAATACTCCTTTAACCTGCTTTTGTCATGGAATGTCTTTATTTCTCCATCTATTTGAATGGATAACTTTGCAGGATAAAGTAACCTTGGTTGACAGTTGTTATCTTTCAGAACTTGGAATATATCACTCCAAGCCCTTCTGGCTTTAAAAGTTTGTGTTGAATAATCTGCTGTAATCCTGATGGGCTTGCTTTTGTAGGTAACTTGATTTTTCTCTCTAACTGCTTTCAATATTTTTTCTTTGGTGTGTGTGTTTGGAAGTTTGATTATAATATGGCGAGGAGAGTTTCTTTCTGGGTTTTGTCTGGCTGGGGTTCTAAAGGCTTCCTGTATCTGTATTGGCACCTCTTTCCCAATTTGGGGGAAATTTTCCTCTATGATTTTGTTGAAGATGCCTACTATGCCTCTGGAGTGGAGTTCTTCTCCTTCTACTATGCCCTGAATTCTTATATTGGATCTTTTCATAGTGTCCCTAATATCTTGAAATTCCCACTCATACTTTTCTATAAGTTTGTCTTTCTCTTTGTTGGACTGCATTAGGTCTGCCACCTGGTCTTCTAGCTTAGATATTCTGTCCTCTCCCTCATCCATCCTACTGGTGAGATTTTCTACAGAGTTTTTTATTTCATTAACTGTGTTCTTCATTGCTAGTAATTCTGACTGGTTTTTCTTTATTATTTCTATTTCCCTATTTATGTCTTGTATTGCCTTCTTTATTTCATTAAATTGGTGTCCTGCCTCCACTTTGATTCCTTTGATTTCCTCTTTGATTTCCTCTTTGATTGTTTTCATGTGTTCTTTGACCTCTTTGAACATAGTTATAATTATTCTTTTGAACTCTTTCTCAGGCATTTCCTCTAACTCTTTCTCACTGGAGGACATTTCTGATGCATTAATACTTTTAGGTGGATTTATATCGTCTTGCTTTTTAGTGTTTCTTGTGTTATAATGTATATATTTTTGCATCTTGGATTAAGTTAATGCTTGGATTTTCTAGCTAGCTGTGTATTCTTAGCTGTATCAATTGATTTGATTTAATATATTTTCAGGGTAGGACCTTAAGGTATTAGGTGTGGCTCTTAAGACTCTCAGAGTATCTACAAAGATGTTCTTAGGGGTTGAGTTTCCCTGCTATAGGAGTATTCAAGCAGCCTGAGTGGAATAAAATACAGGTAGATTCTAAAATTTAACTAAACACTGTACACATTCAATCAAAAACAGCCCCGAGTATGTATGCAAGAGTAGTTATTATAATGACCAGATCCTCTATCAACAAAGAGGTTTAGATTTCTGGTCTGTTGAGGGATCCAAGTCAGCTTGTGACCAAGTGAGACCCTTCCCTGGTGCAATCCCAGTTACCTTGGGTGATTTTGGTCTCAGTCAAGTTGCTGCCTGGGTCGTCGGGCTGCTGTTCTGATTTCTGGAGCTGGGCACTTGCTTTTCCTACGGTGCAAACTGAGCCACTGCTGCTGCCTCTGCTGCTGCTGTAGCTGCCACTGCTGAAGTCACCACTGCTGCTGAAGCTGCTGCTGCTGTGTCCACTGCCGCTGCTCCCCCTGAAGCTGCTGCTGTGGGATCTGCCGCCGCTGCCGCTCCTGGGTCCGCTGCTGCTGGGGCCGCTGGTACCGGTGCTGGAGCCGCTGATGTTGCTGCCGAACTCTGCTCCTGCTTGGGTCCCGTTGTCAGCCCAAGTTGGCGTGGCCGGGTCCCGGGCCGCTGCTCTGTTCGCTGGAGCTGGGTTCAGCCGGTGGGGGAGGGGAGGGAGCCGCGGCTGCTCTGGCTGTCTTGCTGTTCCATGTGTGCTTCTACCTCGCGGTCTTCTCCTCCGCTGCTCGCTGCCGCTCTCCCCTCACGTTTCCCGAGTTGCGGAGAGCGCGATGTGAGGGGAAAATCCCGCACCTGGCTTTTCCTGCGGCTCGAGCCGAGAGTCTGGCGGCTTTCTGCTGCGCCGCGGCTGTGGCGGTTGGCCGAGCTGCCGGAGCCACTTTTCCCGCCTGTGCGGGCTCTGGATGCTCTATAACTCTTCTACTTCTCCGCTGCCGCTTTAATTTCCTATACACCTCACTTTTTAGTAAAAGTGTGTATTTTGCTGAGTTTTTTTGGTCTTTTTTCCCCCTAGGCTGCTTTGGTGTGGTACCTACGCCGCCATCTTAACCGGAAGTAGTAGCTCTCTCTTTCATCAGATTGTCACAGAATGTCAGTTCTTGTGTTCAAGTAAACTTCATTTACTTACTAGTGGCCCAAAAGCACCGAAGTTGTGACACCAGTAATTTTATGACAGCATGTTATTATAATTGTTCTATTAGTGGTTGTTTATCTTGTACTGCGTCTGATTTATAAGTTCAACTTTATTGTAGGGTATGTAGGTGGGGTAGTAGCTGAGGTTTCAGGCTTCCACTGTGGGCTTGGGGCATCTTCTCCATGTACTGTGTGCCCATGTTCTTGTTTGTGTGGATTCACCACAGACTGGATTGTGAAGTGTCAGGTTCTGTTGCTGACAGTGTCAAGCTTGCCCTTGGAGGGCTTCTTAAGAGCGAATCAAGTTCAGGAACTGGAGCTGGCTGGGTCCTAAAGACGGCTCTAGGACCCAGGTCTGAGACCTCTCCTCTCCCTCCTCAGGGCTGCTCTTCCTGCCTCTCTTCTGCACAGCACGGGCTGTTTTGAGCACAAGGACATCTTTCCATTCGTATAGGACTATAGGCTGAAATTCTAGGTCATCTCAGTTCAGACTATAGGGACCTCACTCCGGTCCCCACATCCCTATTCCAGAAATGCCATCCAGTGCGGCTCTGCATCCACAAGTCCCAAGACGTTGCTTTTGCATGAGCTGTAGAGGTGGGCACCTGGGGAGAGTCTCAGGGGCCCCACAGAGGCTGACCAGGAGGCAGTGTGCCCGTGAGGAGGCAGTGCAGGGATGCAGGCACGCGTGCCCAAGGTCTTTCTATGTGACAAAAGGGCATCTGAGCTGAGATCTGAGAGTGGGCCTGTCGTTGTTTTCCTGGATGGGGTGGCAGCTACTGGGGGCAGGGTGCATGAAGAGGGTCTCCAGGGGGCCTGTCTGCTTCCTCCAGCTGAATTCTGGCTTCCACCAGTGAACCGCCTGGCCATCTTCCATCACCTTAGTAGAACTTTTTATCACCCTTACTTTACTCTAGACTTAAGTGGCTCACATATTCTTCAGAAAACATGAAGTTGGAGAAGCAGTCCCTTGTTCACCAGAAGACCATCTGGGTCAGTGAGGCACCCTTTGAGCCTCCTTCAGGCCCAGCTGATATGAACTGCAGGGTCAGTTACCACCCACCTGTCATTACTAAATCATTCTTTGCACTGAATTGTGGTTCTCTGGGCGGGGGCCATGTCCCACTGCAGACCATCTCCCTAAGCTGATCCAAGCCTACGTGCTTCTCCTGCCTCAATGCATCACTGCCACGTGCTCACTGAGAAGAGGTTCCGTCTGAAGACTGCTCTCTGGCATGTCTGCATTTTGGACCTGCTTCTGCGCTCTAGTGATGCTTGGTCACGACCGCTGTCCTCACCGTGACTGGACAGCTCAGTCAGCAACATTTGCCCTCCTGAGCATTGCTGGGTTACAGCTCCAGTGTGGACTTCTTCCCACCACACCCTTTCCAACTTTGGGGGACCTCACCCTATGCTGGAGATTCTCCCTTCTCTCCTGGTTCCTGGGAAGAGACGAGTCCCCTGGGGCTCCATGCATGGAGTCCCTTATCGTCACCCCAGCTAAGGTTTCTGGCAACAGTCAGTTCATATCCCTGTTGCTTTGTGTGGGAGCATGCTACAAAGTGACACCCCTCTTATTCTGTATTAGAAGTGGTGACTTTTTAAAACTCAAGTAGAACTTTCCACCACCCTTAGCTTAATCTAATCTTGGCTCACATATCCTTCTATAGAAAACATGAAATTGTAGAGATATCCCCTTTTTTCTTTACCAGAAAGCCATTTGGGTCGGTGAAAGCTAAGAGCGGAGACCTTTGGCTCTCCTCTGGAGGTGTCCTCAAGGTTGTCAGTGTCCCCGCATTTTCAGATGCCTCATTGAGTACAGAGAGTCCTCCTCCGTCCGTGTTGCACAGACGTCACTGACTGGAACCAAGGGCACTGTGACACACGGTGTAGGAGAGCGTGTGACAGTGGTGGTCTAGACAACTGGAACAGGGAGGGTGACTTAGAATGAATCTTAGCTGGTCTTCACCCACGGTGTCTATCCTCCTTCTCTGCATCTTTCTCTTCCTCCTCATTCAAACACAGGGGCTTTGTGGCAGGCTGGCCTAGTCTAGGGCAACAGGTAGGCAGAGACTAGCAATGAGGAACACCTCGGGGCATGTAAGCGAAGAAACTTCTACATTAGATTGATTGAAGTGGGAAGATCCACCCTAAATGTGCCGGGGTCCCGGACTGCATAAAAAGATAAAAGCAAGCATTCTCTTCTCTGTTTCCTGACTGTGGCTACAAGGTGATAAGCTGCTCATACTCCTGTCAGCATGCCTTTCCTGCCATGGTGGTGACCACAAATTGTCAGCCAAAGTAAACCCTTCCTCCCGTAAGTTTCCTTTGTCAGGTATTTTGTCACAGCAATGAGAAAAGTAGCTAATATAGTTACTGATAGTTACTCTCACCATACTGGAACATGAATTTGTATCCTTGAGTATATAGACTAGATGTGTTAGATTCCATTCAGAGATGCCTTTCCAGCAGGTGTTATCCACTGAGTCTAGTGAGATATCCGGGGAGTTCATCTTGCCTCTGCACAGGGTCCATTTGAAGTTTCCCAAAGTCACCGCTCACAGTCATGCTGGAGTTGTGGGCGGTTTGAGACCCAGAGTGACTACAGACTGCCACCTAGCAGCATGGGAGGCCAGCGCAGAGCAGGAGTGAGACAGCCACCTGTCTGGTCCTAACCAAGCTTGAAGGCTCACCTGCTGCCTGTTCCCAGAACCTCCAGACTGAAGGGGGCAGTGACTCAGAGACGGGGCACAGCTGCCCTCTCCAGTCCCTGAGCAGCCACTGATGCCAGGCAGCCTCCTCAGCCCAACCTCTCCCTGCACGCCTCAAGCTATTAATGGGACAAGACTCTCTCAAAGGTAACCTTAATCACTCTCCATAAAAATGACTTTGTAAGTCAGTGTCAGAGAGGGTGTCTTATGGAACTAGAAATGGTTCTTCATGTTTCTGAAAATAGTCCTAGAGTTGCCTGTGCCAAATGGATTGTAAGTCACTGTAATCTGTGTGTGTGTGTGTGTGTGTGTGTGTGTGTGCACATGTGTGCGCATGTGCACATGTATGCCATGGCATGTGCATGGAGGTCATAGGATAACTTCTGCCTCGCGTTGCCATAGGCACATTGGGATTACAGAGACATGTGCCAGTGCACACCTGGCTTTATGTGGTTGCTGGTGATCTGAACTTTAATGGACAGCTTGTAGAATAAGTGTCTTTAACTGCTGAGACATCTCCCTGGCCCTACCATCCATTTTCTTGCTGTAAATATAAGCAAAGAGGGTCTTTTTCACATAAACACAGTTACCATAGCATGAATTTGTTTATTTATTTATGGTGTCTTTGCTTGCTTGTTTGCTTTTTTGAGACGAGGCCTCATGTAGCCCAGGCTGGCTGGCCCTAGTTTATTCAGTTCTGGGAACTGGACTCACAGCTGTCGGTGGTGGATGAGCACTCTACCAAGTAAGCGGTGTCCTGGTTCTCATCCTTAGCTTTTCGTTGGTTTGGTTTTGGTGGTTGGTACTGGGGATGTAACCCAGGGTCTCACACATGCTAGGCAGGCACTCTAAATCTGGGCTACAAACAAGTGCCACAATAGCTTTATTTTCTGTTCTTTAAAAAATTTTTATTTTATTTATTTAAGAGAGAGAATGTACACACCAGGGCCTGTAGCCACTGCAAATGAACTCTAGATGCATGTGCCACCTGGTGCATCTGACTTACATAGGTTCTGGGGAATTGAACCTGGGTTCTTTGGCTTTTCAGGCGAGTGCCTAAACTGCTAAGCCATCTCTCCAGCCCCCATAATAGCGTTTAAATGTTAAAGCAATGCTGTGTTCTTAGAACACAAGAATTTGGGGTTGCTGAACACTGAGGCTCCAGCGAGGCTGGCTGAGCTGCTCCCCTGTATGGACCTGGGGTTCTTCCAGGGGAGGCAGAGTGGGCAGATAGGAGATGTTTACACATAAAGGAGGCAGAGTGAATGGTCTTTGGTCTCCAACCAAGTCCCGTGGTCCACAGGGGTGAGTTGTCAGCATTAGTCAGCACCCATGTGCTCCAGGGAGCTGGGGCTCCATTTTCCAGGGTGGCAGTTTGTTACGGGAATAGTGACTGGGCACCATATGCTTCATGAGGGACCCAGACCCTTAGAGCTACCTTGACACCAAGTTTATATTTATAAAACAGATAGATATGAAATGGAGAGATGTGTTCAAAACCGTAATGTCAGAGAAGTCTCTGAGACAGCGCCCCCAGCGGCAGCAAGCACTCCAGGGGGCTGAAGGCACCAGGAGCAGCTGACAGCCCTGGCAGCTTTGCACCCCACCCTTCTTTAGGCCCAAGTGCTGTTCTAAGTACTTCATACACTTTCGCCAGCAACCGTAAGTGATGACTCCCCAGTTCTTAGAGAGAAAGCAGGCCCTGGGTCATGCGGTTAGCAAGCAGGAAGCCAAAGCAGGGCTGCCTTGCCATTCCTGAGGCATCTACGGCACCCCACTGGGATGCAGCCAGGCCCTGTGGAGCTTCCTGGATATTCCCTCAAAGCACCCATGGGAGTCGTGGAGGTCCTGAGCTGTATCCTGGGGCATGTTTGACCAGCTTGATTCCTTTCAGAGGCTTCTCTTAAGGAGCAGGAGCCCTTACTCAGCCGCAGCTGGAATTACTGGAGCCTCCTCGCCTCCCCCCACCCCACCCTGCGACGTTTTGATTTGCTTCCTCCTTAGCATAGGCATTGCCGCCCATGGCAAAGAAAGCAAATGGATGCCTGGGCAGACTGAGGTGTTTTCAGAGGAGTGGGCTGGAGGGAGGGAATAAGAGAGGAGACAACCGAGAAAGGAGTAGGAGTCAGACATTTGTGAGTCACACGTAGGGCTTTTGTGTGTACAGGGGCTGACTTGTGTCTTAATATTCATGTTCCCTGCAGCCCTGCATGTGGCCTTATCTAGCAATAGTGTTACTGCAGATGTAATTGGCTAGGATGAGGTCATACTGGTGTAGGGTGGGCCCCTAGTCCAATGTAACTGGTGGCCTTAAAAGAAGAGGAACTTTATAGGCAGACACATTCGCATGCAGAGAGAAGGCCCTGTGAAGATGGAGTTGCAAAGCCACAACTGGGGGACTATCAGAAGCTGGGAGAAAGACCTGGAAGAGACCCTTCCCTTTGCAGGAGGCACAGCCCTGTTAACTCTTGGATCTCAGACTTCAGAACTTGAACACAGCGTATATATTACAGGTGTGGAAGGAGGCCCTCAAGTCCCAGGTCTGCCTCAGAATGGATCAGCTACCCAAGGGACATCTATGGATAATGGTCGTGCTATCAATCTAGAAGCAGGAAATCATTTTCTTCGTTTATGTGAATCAAATGCTTGTACTTTGTCTTAATTTTTCTTAAAAGTAACAGAAAACCATAGGTTTGAAAATAGAATTTGGAATATGCTAAGAAAAAGAGAAGTTTCATCCTTATACGTGATGTGATCCATTTTCTAAGGTAAGCCACCGAGAATGCCCCTTACAGGGTCCACTGGGGGCTCTGAGCTCCAAGGTCGGCGGCACAGCTCACCTCACCTCACATCGAGAGTCTCGCCTGCGTGACATCGGACGGAACTTTCACCACCATTGTTATTCTCTGGCTCCTTTCCCTTTCTCCGAAGTTCATGAGCATCACTCCACAGGACAATTTACAGAGTGAGGACTGAGGCGACCTGAGAGATGGCAAAGTCACAATGGTGTAGGGACTTTTGGCTTGTGATGGTGAGCCCTCAGAAACATGGATTCCACAACCAGCTCAGAAAAACAGGAACCATCAGTTCATGAGAACTTGAAGAAAAAAAAATAGTTTAAAGAACCGAGAAGGTGCCACATTATAGTGAAAGAATGTTCGGTTTTGGAAATGACAAAAATGAGACAGATCACCTCGAAAACCCCAAGGAGTCAGTTACACGAGACATAACCACACACAAACACGGGCGTTTCTTATAATATCACGGCATTTACAGGCAAGAGGCTTCTTTCAGAGTATTTCATGGAAAGTTATTTTAGTCACAGTGGCCACCTTCAGTAATGAGTGTTTGTCAAGAGAGTGAAACTTTGACTTCAAAGACAGGAGATGGGGAGCAAAGGCTCAGAGCTGGAGGTGACCTGTTGGGTCCCACATGCTGGAACCCTCCGTGGTGCTTGCTGCACAGGAGCTGGGGGGGCTGCGGGTCTGTCTTCCCTTCAGAAGTTGGGGATACTTGTGCTGGCTCTCTCACATCACCAGCATTTCTTACAACATTTCTAATTCTTCAGTTGTCAAGTTGGGGTTAGTATCCAAAGCACAGCTAAAGCAATACCAAAACAAAACACCTCTGTAAGATGGGAATGGCTCGATACTTTAAGTAATTGCTGAAGAAAATATATACAAGCACTAGGTGGAAGATACTCTGGGGCAGGAGCTCCTGAGGACTAGGCAAGGGCTCGGCTGGCAGACCAGAGGGCATGCTGAGACATGGGGCAGGGGTTTTAGCAGAAGAGACAGGAAGAAAATAATGCCCCAGATATGCCTGCCTCTGGAACTGAGTGCCGTCCACCGCCAGGCACTGCCATCCGGCCTCTGCCTCTAGGCGCGTTCTGTTGTCACACCTTGGGCCTCCCGCCTCATCTGCTTGGAAATTCGCAAGAGTACAGCTGATGCCCAGCCCTTGGCCTTTGGTTTCTTATAGCTGACTTTGCAATGAGCATGTGGGTATCTCCTCAGAAGGGCTTTAAGTGCATGGCCGTGTTGAAGATTGCCGTGCCTTGCTGAAGCATGGCATCAGTGCAGTAAACGTGTAGTTATGCATGGGCAAACGGCAAAGGGTGAATCCTAACCTCCAGGAAGAGTGGGTTAAGGGCAAGTGTACTAATTAGCCAATTGTTCTGGGAGTTGGTTTAAAAGACCTATTGCTGTTTTGTAAAGTACCCACTCATATTTTTTGCTCATATGTCTTATCTCTTTCTCATTTTGTTCTTTTTTTACCTCTTTTCCTCCCCTTTGTTGCTGATCTGGCTCCATTAATATTTTATATCACTAATGTATTACATAGCTGCAAATATTTTCTCTCGCTCATCGTTTTTACTTTGTTCAATATGTTTTCTATGTTGTAGAAATGCTTATTTTTTTTTTGTTTGTTTTGTTTTTACTCTGCCTCCCTGCAAAATGCTGGGGATTAAATCCTGGGGCTTGCACACGATGCTAGCAAATGGGTGATCACTCTGAAATATTGAATTTTAAAGTACTTATTGTTTTCCTTCTTAACACCCAAGTTTGTCTTTTTTAGAAAGTCAGCTCCTGCTTTTCACTTACAAAAAGTAGTATTACTAAAAATCTGGTGTTTTCTAATTTTATTTCCGAAGTATAAAATATTGCCCAGGTCAACTTTCTAGGGGCAGCTGGCAGTGGACATGAAGGGGGCTTTGGAGCCAGAGTAGAGGATTGTAAGAGGTGAGCTGAGGAGCGCTGTGGCAGAAACACATCCCATAGGTTGGCAGCTCAGGGATAGATAGACACCCAGTGCTAGAGGCAGGCTTCACTAGACCAAGCCAGGCAAGGTCAGGCAAGGCCCTGGAAGATGGGTGGGCATTGGGAGAAGCAGCTCCAACTATCTATACATTACAAAGTAGGCAAGCAACCTAAGTTAAGAATAGGTCTTTTGTTTCTGAGTTCCTAAATAACTGGATTAATAAAAAAACTGAGAACCTCGAGCACGAATGGGCATACCTGTGGGAAGGAGACCCACCCTGCAGTGGGTGGACGGTGAGTGAGACCAAGTGACTTGAAGGTGTCAAGTGTCCCAGGGGCCCCAAGTGGCTAGAATCTGGGCTGGGCACTGTAAAGCTGACCTGGGAGCCATTATACAAGGAAGTCTTTCTAGAATGTTCCACTTTAGTCTTGCATTCTTGAAGACCTTCAAGACAGACCATTTAGTTCCCAATCTCTGGGTCTGAGGCCATGGCAGATGTGGGCTGTGCTAGCCTCAGGGACACGTGCTCTGTGTAGTATCAGAAGGGATTGCGTTTGGTTCAGTGTTTGGTTCTTCTTTCTTGAAACTCTTACTAAATTTTGAACAAGGAGCTGCATACTTTAATTTTTCAGCAGAACTTGTGCCTATGTAGCCAGGCCCAGACATTGGTCCCAGCCACTTTTTGCATGAGCCCGTGTGATGTTTCCAGTCCTCCAGTGTCTGCTGAGAGAGCTGCTACTGAAGCAGAGCCTGTGCAGATGACATGCAATGGTCTTCACACCTTGGACTTCTTACCAATACAGTTACAGCAGGTCCTGATTTATGAGATGTGGCTTCGAAGCAACTTACAGAAGTGATGAGGCAGAGGGAGAGTTTGTGGTGAAATCCTGCCCCCATCTGAGGCCTCCAGTCCCATGACTTGTGCTCTACAGAAGGATGTGCAGCGAGAGAGGCGGCCAGTAGGCGGCTCAGGTGCACTGTGGGACCAAAGCTGAGCCCTGAATCATGTGGAATCCCGGTGGCTTCCTCAACTAGGACTCCAGAGCCTGGAGGGCTGGCTCTAAGGAACACATGCCATGGAGGGGCTTTGGGCATGAGGAGGCAGGTTTCTGTTCAGAATTATTCCTTTGTTAGGTTCTGCTATTCTGTGGTCATTCTGACAAAGAGCACCAGCCTGGTCTTAGGAGTCAGGGACAGAGAGCAAGCACAGTCAGAGGTCACTTCTGTCACTCTGTGGGCATGAGCTCAGGTCAATGATGAGTGCCACATATGGAGAACATACTTTACAGTTATTAAGAAAAACAACTCCAGGGGTTCCCACCTACACTTTCTCAAACCCACAGCTGTAGGGTGTGGCTCTGGCCACAATGAGCTCCCTGAGGTCAGAATTTGCAGGATCTGGTGGCTCAATCAACATGAAGGTGCGTGAAGTAGAACACTCCACACACCCCACGTGCAGCTGTCCCATAGAAGCAGGGCCTTCCTGCAGCTTCCTGTCGGCTGTGTTTACGTCCAGGCCACCTGTGGGTCAGTTGTTTGCACTGTGGGGAGGCCTGTGAAGATAGAACTGGAGGTCAGGGGGCACTAGTGAGTGGTGTAAACTCTAAGAAATGCTATGCTCTAAAAGGACTACAGGACTGAGCCATGATATATATATATCATAGAAGTCTTATATATATATATAATATATATATATCATAGAAGTCTTATATATATCATAATAGAAGTCTTTATATATATATATATATATATATATGTATATATATATATATATATATATATGTATATATATATGGTGAAAAGTGAAACATGGCTTTGAAAATATCCAAAATGGCACAAAATATGCAGCATGTGGTAGACAGACATGCTATGTGGACCTCATTGGTGTTTATTGGAAAATTTCATGAGACCTGAGTTTCAAAAAATGAAATTTAGACAAAAATGTATTAATGCTAGAGAAGAGTAGAAGCTCTAAATTACTATGATGGTGAAGTGATGTTGGATTGAGGTGTTTAAAATAGGAAAAGAATTCCACATGACAGGAACGGCATGACAGAGGCTGAGTGCAGTCCCCTGTGGCTGGCATCTCTGGGGCCCCAGCTCAGGCAGGCTGGGCCATCTGTGTGGAGCTCTGAGTGACAAATTCACTTCCAGGGCGTATGCTTGGAGATGCTGGGGGCGTTCGTCTGAGGCTGGAATGGTGAATGAACAGCTTTAGAGCGGCGATGCAAAGGGAAGATGCGCTGGAGACTCACAGTCCACTTAGGAGTGACTCCAGATTAGCATGACAAGGAAGGAGTGGGCTTGGGCCATGGGAAGCAGAGAAAAACGGACTTGTGAGAGCCATGGTCCTGACAGAAATGATGCTGGAGAGCCGGCTTAGGTGAGAAACTCCAGGCCACTCCTGTGACACTGAAATTTCAGAAACCCAGAACACGTGGCACCCCTGAGCCTCCACCTGTGCAGCTGGACCAAGAGAAGTGAGTGCATGTGAGGAACAGACAAGAGTGGCACCGTTTCCCTCATCCAAGCGTTAATGAGTCTTTCAGAGTACTGTAGAATTGGTGATTTACCTCTAGGGGGACTGCCCCTCAGACCCCAAGTGTATATTGGCTGAGCAGCCACCAAAAACAATTGGAGACATCTGTGTGCCAGGTGGCACCCCTGCTACCCTTTCAGCAAGACTAGCTCCTTTGCTACTGGAAACAGTAGGTAGGTCAAACATGCCCTGTGGTTTTGAAGTTGCAGTTTTTGCTTCTTCATGTTAATATGTGAAACAATGAACATTCTGCGTACATCATTCCTTAGTCACATACATATTTGGGGCAGATCCATCTCCTCCAGCATCTTCCACAGAAATCCTGTCAATCTATTGCCATCCCATTCTCCTCCCATTGACCCACCCCATACATACAGTCTTCATGCACACTGGCATATGGACATCCTCTGAGATAGGTGCTACCGTGTGCACACCTTTGTATGCATAAAGCTAACCTCTCTTCAACCAAGGTCGACAACCAGGACAGACAGGAGGGCTTAGAAAGGCACACGTGATAGTCAATAGACATTGTAAAGGACACCAATAGCCAGTTGCTTGGAATTTGCTGTTAGAACTATTTCTACATAGTGATTAAGAAGGAATGATAGTCAGACAGTGAACAAATCACATGCGTACAATTCGGTATTCCATACGATGTAGCTAAGTGGTACAACAGTTCAAAGTCCTGGGTTCCATCCTGGCACCACTGTAAAAGATCCAAGCCCGTACCACAAGGTACACTCCCAAAGATGTGTATGTGGGGTGAATCAGAAAAGAATCCCAGCAGAAATGGCCAGTCAGGAAATAGCCTCAGGAAAGTAAGACCAACTCAGCTGGCTTAACGGAGGAGGGCAAACTCTGTGAAGGTTCGAGGTATTGTAATCTGGAGTTCAGGAAGGGATGGTGACTCGTCCGGAGACATTCTGCGCTCCTCAAGGAGCCGGAGTTTAGACCAGCTCCCAGGGAACAGATGGAAAATGTGCAGAAGTGACCGGACACAAAGGCATGGAGCAAAGGCACCAAGTAGGCTGGCAAGGCTGTGTGCCAGGAGGGGGCGCTGTGTACCACTGGACCGGCCAAGGGCTGCACAGAGGTAGGGGAACCTAACAGCCTAGGAGAGTTCTGATGGAGCAGTGGGGTAAATACGCAGATGAGTACAGCATCTCCCTGTGGACAAGATGTTCTGCCAAGGTAGACACTGCTGAAATCATGGCTGAAATGCCTGCTGGTGGAGCCCCAGAGCCCGTTTAGAGGTCTAACTGTTACTTATTGCTATGCCTTTGATCTAGCCAGGCACCCACCTAGAGCCTCTCAACTGGCTCTTTGCTCCAGCAAGCATCCACAAAACATGCAATGCGCCTGACAAGCTAGAAAAAAAATAAAAGAAGCACTGAAAAACCAAGCACGAAGCAACAAACTGTGACTTCCAAACCACAGGGTGTGTTTGAATTATCGAGTTAGTCCTTTATTAATACTTTCAACATGCAAATCCATGAGATTCCAAATGGCAGAGCAGCGAGCAGCGGTTTTACTAGTTCAAGCTAGCGAGAAAAGTCTTGTTTTGAGGAGCCAGTTCCACTTGGAGGACTCTTTCTTCGCCTCCTGTAACAGTGTTCGTGTGGCTGTAAAGCACCCACCACGGGGTCTTTTGAGAGAAGCTCCAGCGACTCACAAGTGGCCCTTCCAGACCTCCTGATTCCACTTTGGGATATGAGGTCCCCTCAGTGACTAGGACCCCAGGCCGTCTCTGATGGTTGGAGAATTCTGGTTTGCATTGAACTCTGTGTACTAGAAATTTGTCAGTCACTGCTCCGCCACAGGAGGCCCGGGGGAGAGCCTCTGCCTTTCACTTCATTGTCCCCATCAGCATGCCTTAGACCTTTTTCTTAGCTGGTGGCCGCTTGACATTTCTGCTTAATTATAGGATTCTGTGTGGTTCCCCCCTTTAATTTCATATTTTAAACTTCTATAATTAGGTATTTTGGCACCCAAATTCGTGAATCTAAGCCTACCTGTACTAAACTTTGCTTTGGAATAGGTCACCCATTACCCCATATCACCAAGTGCTCCTGGTCTCCTGTACGTTAGTGTACGAATTCGTATGTCTCTGGATCAGTAGATCTGGCAGGCACCACTTACCTCAATACCAGATAATTGAACAAGCAGCAGAGGGGACTGAGGGAGGGTGACAGTCCGGAACACGACTAAGCAGAAACGGCCCATCAGTGACATCAGTCAGAATTCCTGTTTCTGAGATGGACCTGGCGGTACAGGCCTGTAATCCAAGCTACTTAGAAGGCTGCGGCAGGAGGATCTTAAGGCCAGCCTGGGCAACTTAGTGAAACTCTATAACAAAACAGAAAACAAAACAAAACAAAAATGGGGGACTAGAGCTGTAGCTCAGGAGTGGCATGCTTTCGTCCCCCTGAGTTCAATCCCCAGTGCTGAAAAAAAGAATTTTGGGGTCAATGAGCTGTGAAGTCACAGCTGTTTCTGGATCTAGCTCTCCCTCTTGGCCTCAGAGCTTCCTAGGGAAGGGGCCTTGCTGAGATCTAATAGGCTACTGGCCAGATTTTCTTCACTTGTTAATCTTGAGATTCTGCAATAAGAAAGTGAGATGGGCTGGTTATGACCTGTCTTGCCAACCCAGCTGGCTCCTGGGACTCACCATCTCCTTTTCTAAGGCTGCTAAGTATGATTTTTGGCAGTTAGTTTCAGCATCTTGTTAAAGGTAAACATAAGATTTAGGAGCAGAGAGTTTCCTCCTTGCCCTTTCTGGTCATCAGAATTTCCTGTGTCTCATGAATACCTGGGGGCTCCCAGTGATGGCACTGAGGGTTCAGTTCCCGGTTGCTGGGATGTAGGTGCTCAGAGCAGGGACAGAAGGGGCTTCTCACCATCCAGTTGCCCTGCCCTGTCGCCACCTCAGCCAGGCTTTAGCCTCATGGTGTCAGTGATCCTAGTACTGATTAATTGCCTGTTACAATTCTTCAGCAGCATGGTTCCTAAACATTTGGTCCAACATTATTTTTTTTGTTTATTTTTATTCATTTATTTGGAGAGTGACAGACAGAGGGAGAAAGAGGCAGAGAGAGAGGGAGGGAATAGGCACACCAGGGCTTCCAGCCACTGCAAACAAACTCCAGACGTATGCACCCCCTTGTGCATCTGGCTAACATGGGTTCTGGGGAATTGAGCTTTGAACCGGGGTCCTTAGGATTCACAGGCAAACGCTTAACAGCTAAGTCATCTCTCCAGCCTACAACATTTTTTTTAATTTAAATTTTATTTTAGAGAGAGACAGAGAGAGGGGAGAGAGAGAATTGGCATGCCAGGGCCTCGGCCAGTACAATTCTACTCCACATGTTTGCATCACCTAGTGGGCATGTGCGACACTGTGCTTGCCTCACCTTTGTGCGTCTGGCTTACATGGGATCTAGAAAGTCAAACATGGGTCCTTAGGCTTCACAGGCCAGCACCTTAACCACTAAGCAATCTCTTCAGCCCCCAGCATTGTTTTTTATATTGCTGTGAAGGTGTTTGCAAGATAAGATTGACAATTAAATTAGTGTATTTTGAGCTAAGCCAATTACCTTCTGCCATGTCAGTGGGGCTCACTCAATCCATTGAAGGCCTTAATAGAAAAAGTCTAACCTCTTAGGAAGAAGAGCAATATCTGCTTTTCCTGGTCTCCTTCTGCTGGCCTGCCCTTACAGCCCCACAATTGTGTGACACAGGTCCTGAAATCAGTCCACCTGCCGTGGTCTGGCTCTCATGACCATCGGCATGCACACATTCTGTTGGTTCTCTTTCTCTCAAGAAACTTGACAATGTGGTCCTTTTCCTGGTATTAATGTCATGTTCTTTTATTTATTTCCAAGCAGAGAAATAGAAAATAAATACAGAGAATGGATGCACCAGGGACTCCAGCCACTGCAAATGAACTCCAGATACATGTGCCACTTTGAGCATTTGGCTTTACATGGGTACTGAGAAATTGAATCTGGATCATTAGGCTTTGCAGGTATGTGCCTTAGCCACAGAGCCATCCATCCAGCCCATTAATGTTATTTTATGTGACAGAAAGGATAGATGAAGCAGGAACAGAGGAGTCCTGTTTTCCTTCACAACCAAGTTCTGTATTGGTCTTTAGCCCATTTAGACATGTGTCTTCCCAAGTAGGGTTTGTTGAGTTCCATTAAAAATGTGCATTAAGCCTCTACTGGGGGCTGGCTCTGGCTCCCAAGGGCAAATGGCACTTTCTCCATTAGGCACCATCATCTCCTATTACACTCATGCCCTTTTCTTCAGAGGACTGCCCTGAACTCCACTGATTTCTTCGAGAACCTCTTAGCCAATCTTGATCTCTAAAATCTAAAACAGCCTCATGAGATTGGTGGTTTACAGAAACAAGTCTAACAAATGAGCCAACAATCATGCTTCTGAACATATAGCAGACAGTGAAGTCAGTGTACTAAAGAGTCATTTGTACAACTGTTTACTGTGACATTCATGATAGCCAAGATGTGGAACCTGCCTGCCTAGGTACCAGTCAGTAAATGAATGGATAAAGAATATGTATATAAACAAAGTGTTCAGCCATTAAGAATTGGATCCTGGAACGGGAGAGATTGCTCAGTGAAGAAGGCACTTGCCTGCAGGGCCTAAGGACCTGGGTTCAATTCCCCAGTAACCACATAAAGCCAGATGCACAAAATGGTGCATGTATCTGGAGTTCAGTTGCAGTGGCTAGAGGCCCTGGCATGCCTTTTCTCTCTCTCTCCTTGCAAATAAATAAATAAAAACATTTCTAAAAATAGGAGTTTGAGGGTCAGAAAATTGGCTCAGCAGTTCAATGCTTGCCTGTGAAGCTGAAGGACCCCGGTTCAAGGCTTGATTCCCCAGGACCCATGTTGGCCAGATGCACTAGGGGGTGCATGTGTCTGGAGTTCATTTGTAGTGGCTGGAGGCCCTGGTGTGTCCATTCTCTATCTGCCTCTTTCTCTCTCTGTCGCTCTCAAATAAATTAATTAATTAAAATAAACAAAAAAATAGGAGTTTGAGCCGGGCGTGGTGGCACACACCTTTAATCCCAGCACTCAGGAGGCAGAGGTAGGAGGATCACCATGAGTTTGAGGCCGCCCAGAGACTCCAGAATGAATTCCAGGTCAGCCTGGGCCAGAGTGAGACTCTACCTCGAAAAGAAAACAACAACAACAAAAAAAGGAATTTGGTCTAATAAAAAAAAGGGGGTGGAGTTTGGAATGGGTCATGAAATTCCCCCTTCTTCATGCTGACTGGAAGAGGAAAGAGGTGCTGAGTCAGAGGAGTTATGAAAACACTCTAAGTACGAACCATGGCTGGATCTAGAGCTGCCCCATGCACTGAGAAGAGAATGCTACTCCAGGACTGGGACATGGGGACAGTGAGGCTCTCCAGCATGGCCCAGTGGAGCCTCTGAGCAACCCGACATGACATCAGTCATTTCTCTGCAGGGCTCCTCACGCCTCAGACAGCCTTTCCCTGGCTATCTCCCCCTAGCCCTTCATTCTACTGTGTCCCTGTGAATCACGCTCTGAAGTCCTTGTCTCTCACCTTGACCCAAGGCTCTGCTGTCCAGACTTCTGTTATTTGTTCTTTCTTGGTTTGCTCCCATTTTTCTCTCTGTTCCTCTTGAAAGCCACACCTTCAAAGCACAGCTTCCTTGAAAGGACTGAGGAGGGAGATTTAATAAAACCCAATATTATTTTTTAACATGTTAAGTGATTCCATTTTTTGTCCTGGAAATAAGTAGTATTAGCTTCTGGGCTATCTTTCCTACCACAAAGAGCAAATGCTTCTATTTGATGGGGCTTTATCTCATTCTATTTGCCAAAAGAATTGATGTTCAAGAGAATCAGAGTAATTTCCTAACTACCTCTGTGCCAGTCTGTGGTGCCTTGATCACCTCATGGATGGATTGGGGTGAGGCCTTGTAAAGGGGTTTCTTGACTAAAGAGCAGGTTACCATCCTGCTCTGGGATAAGCTATGGTTTGGACCCCAGACACTTGCTCACAGGGGGAATATAAACGGGTCTTCCCATAAACTCCTATGGAATGTTGTAAACTGTACTCAAAGTTCCCTTTGCTGCGAGTTTTGTTAGACACAGATGCTCCTTAAGCAGATTTTCAGGGCACACTCAGGGCCTACCCTTCTGTGGAAATAGGGGCCCTTCTCTTTCCCCCATACCAGCCCTCAGCAGTAGAAGGGCAATCTCAAGGAAGTATGGAAGGGAAGGGGAAGCCCAGTGTGGAGTGAGAAAGTGACCCACACTCTGCAGATTTCTACCTAGGGAAGACTGCTGAGGGGTCTCTGCGGGCCACTTCTCCCCTCCTCATCCTCCCATTTTGGTTTGTATTTTTTCCAGATTTCAGCTATATTTACTGTGACAGCTGTTGGAGGACAGGGTTTTGAGATGTAAAATGAGACCCTAACCACATATGCTAGGACTTACCAGTTGTGTCCACACAGGCCAGAGGGGCTGGGCAGCCCTCAGCATGCTGAACACACCAGGTTTCTGAGTCAAGGGGCCTCAGAGTGTGGACAGAACGAGGGCACCTGGTAGCCCTGCTCGCCCATAGTGTACAATGGTCTGAAGCCTGTTACCAAACTTCTCTAAAGCTTGAATTCTGTCATCCATAGCGGAGATGGACCTCTCATGTTGCAGATGCCTTCTCATTACTGGTACAAAGCACCGAACCAAAACCAGCTTATGGGAGGAAAGAATTGATATTGCCTTACAGTTTCGAGGGGAAGCTTCATGATGGCAGGGGAAGGATGGTAGAACAGAGTCTGGACATCACCTCCTTGCCACCATCAGCTGGACAGTAGCAGCAGGAGAGGGAGCTGAACTCTAGCAAGGGGGAGCTGGTGATTACAACCCTATGCCTGCTTCCAACAGCACACCTCCAAATTGCCATCTGCTTGGGGTGGAGCATTCAGAACAGATGAGTTCAGGGGGGATAGCTGAATCAAACCAACACATCTCGTGTAGCCGGTAAAGCAGCTGTGGTCCTCAGCCTGGTGCTGGGAGGTCACTAGTGGAAGTCCAGGTGCCCTTTGGCTGCACAGGGCTCCTCAACTGCCTCAGCCTGTGACCTTTCATGGACATGGAACCGGCCTTCAAGTGTGCTCAGAATCCCACAGGAAGCAGTATCTTCCTGATTTTGCTTAGGTGTGAACTATCTTCATAGTGAAGGCTAGTGGCCACCATGTCCAGTGCGGGCCACGTTTACCTCCTGAGACGTGTCAACAACATGATCACTGGCATCATGTCTCACCACTTAGGGATCTCTGAGGCAGGGCAGGGGCTCTGTGGGCTTTGTCCTCTAACGCTTTCCCACCTGCAGTTTAGCTTGTAGTGATTTTAAGGGCTTTAAATAAATGGAGTAGGTTTTCTTTGCACCCAGGGTGACGCAAAATCCGTCTCTTCATCACAGCTGTGTGCTTTACACAGACCTTGAAAATGAAACCAAGCATTGAGTGGGCACAAGGAAGAATTTTGGTGAGATAAACAAAGCTCATGGTCCCAAAGATGGCTCTCCCACGAAGCTGCCAATGGAAACCTGTGACATCTCTTAGAAAAAAACTGCAAATGATTCAGTAAGCCTTCTGAATTTCATAAAAAGAATGGTAGTGATTACAATCAGATAGAATCATTCTGGTCTAAAACTCATAAAATGGAATCCCTAAACAATATTTAATATGACAGTGCTGGAAGGCATGCTTATGGGCCCCACCCCCCCCAAACTTATAACCACTGTCACCGGATTGGGAAGTTCTTGCTTGAGTTTGTGTCACCTCAAATGCTTGAATAAATTGCAGATGAATCACACATAATACAGATAATAAGGCTGCACACCCCAGTTTCTAGAATGTGCCTGGAATGAAATGTTTCTTAAAACCCATAGGACCCAACATTCGCAGTACAGATCTGAAGGACCTGTGGGGCGTCCTTTCTCATGTTCCCAGCTTCCCTTGGAAGCAACACGTAGGAGTCTGTTGCCCTGGAGAAGGTAGTTCCGTGCAGCCATTCCCAGCATGTGCATTTCAACACTGCACTTGGGCCAGAAGTTCGGTGCTAGCCTGGGGGCTTAGCTCTTGACACTTCTACTAATTTCCCACTTTATATTCGTAATTGCCCTTCTGAAAGGAGAATCTTTTTTCCAAATTGCACCTGTGTGTTTTAAAGTCAATTTGATGCAAATGCCTAGTTTGGCCTCCTGTGCACATTAACTTTGGAGTGCAAAATGAGGGTGGCAGAGGGTGGGGGTTGAGTGGCCAAGAGCATTTGCATAATGATGTTTGCTACTTCCTGAAACTGAAACCCAGCCTGGGTGGGTGGGGCCTTGTTTCCCAATGCCATCCCTGCTGCCCTGAATGTCCCCGCTCATGCCGCCACGCAACCTGCTTCTGGTTGCCCACGGAGCCACAGGATGGTAAGGCCCAGGGCCTGGGGACACTAGTGTGAAATCAGATGAAGACCTAGAATTCAAGCTGGCCTCAGGCTGCCCCCTGCACCTATGCACCTAAGCCCTGGGTCCTTCATTTCTGATGAATATTTGAGTCTGTTGGTGGGGACTCATGTGTGATGTGGCAAGACTCCAGAAATGGGGACAAAGCATTTCTAAAGAACTGCTTCTCTTTGTTCTTCCCAGAGTCCTTTTCTCAATCAGCTGGAGTGTTCCAGAGAGTGAGAGCTGAGGATCCCTGCAGAGCAGGGCCAAGGGCTTACTTCAGAATAAACGCTCACCCTGTGGTATTGTAAGAGGTGGTCCATGGGCTGTTCTACCTGCTTGATCTGTTTCCCTAAGTATAGCAAGTCATTTGGAGTTAGGCCATTGAAAAGTTAAGCCATCTTACAGCCTCTGTCCTATTTGGCTGGATAATGTCCCTAAGTGACAAGGTGACTTTTAAATTTTTATTTGTTTACACATACATGTGTGTGCATGTGCACATGTGTGTACATGCATACAGGTATCAAAGTCTCTTGCTACTGCAAGGGAAGAAATGCCCATCCAACTTTATATGGGCAATCACAACCCTCAGTGGGTTGTGGTGCTGGAGGAAGGGCCCCAAGAAGGTGACAGTATGTGGCCAGCAAAGGGAATTTTTCTCTTAAATTTCAGTCACTGTTCATTGGCCCTGGGACAATTATCATGGTGCTGCTTTTCATTCTCTCAGAATGGGTGCCGTTCGCTGCCATCTACTTGGTATTGAGGTGTTTGTCTATATGGGAACATTGAAACATAAGGCTCCTTGCAGGATGAGTTGTTTGTGTTTGGTTTTTACTGGGGCAGAGGATGGAACCAGAGGCCTTGCTCAAGCGAGTCAGGCCTTCCGTCATTGAATCATGAATCATTGAACCATTTCCACACACATGGGCAACTCTACTAGGCCGCAGTGGAGTGTTGGCCCTGAAAACCTCAGGATGAGACCCGAAGACAGGAACAGAGTTAGCTCAAAACTTCTAACTGGGGTATGTCATTTCTCTCATCATATGTTGGAGTAAGGAGGAAAAAATAAATAGTACTGAAATTAGACTTGAGTTGTTGGCACACTTATTCCCCTCATATGACCCGAGCGGTTCTTTTGTCACAGATACCACATTATCATAAAGAATGGCGAGTGCTCTTGACCACAGTGCGTTCACAGTTTGAAAGATAATGTGGTATCATGGTTCAGGTTTCTTGAGGGTCAAATGTAGCAGGTCTAATGTGTGAGTTATCTCGTCATCACACAACGCATGAAAGAGATGATAAGATGGAAGCCCACGTGAGCATGCAGTTATTAGCTGAGAATCTGTAAGCGAGGGAGAAATCAACCCTGCTGACAGGGTGATCTCTGGATGCATTTCTTTTATGTTGATGAGACAGAAATCCTGACAGAAACAGCATGGCAGAGGAAGGGCTTATTTCACTTATTTCACTGTGTTGGAGAGATTTTAGGCCATTGTGGCGAGGGCAGCAGAATCAATGGCACATGGAAGCCAACTAGGAAACAGAGAGCGTGGTCAGACCAGGAACGGGCATAACCTTCAAAGGCCAAACTCCAGTGACCTGCTTCCGCCAGCCAGTTCCCCTCACGACCTTTGAAGGCTCCACAGCCTGCCAGTGTTCAAAACAAGAGCCTGCGGGAACATTTTAGATTCAAACTGTAACCATCTCAGACTTTAGCTTGCAGACTATGAGAGTAAACATTTTGTCTGTTGCAGCCACCGCGCTATAGGACTTAAATCCTGCATTGGAGGCAATGGGAGCTCTGTACCTATAAGAAGCCTTGGCCAGGGGTTAGAGGAGAAGTGATGGTAAGGTGAGATAGGGTTCTTTCCTTATCTTTATGTTAATATTCCCTCCTGGAGGGGAAGATGAGGACCTGTGATAGTCGAGGAAATTGGAATTATTCCTGGGCGATAGCTCCAGGAGGCTGGGATCTGATTGGACAGGTAGAAGGTCCCCTCACCATGAAATGAGAATGCACAATGCACAAGCTGGTCACCAAGGAATTGAGCATTCACACCTTGGAGTCCCAGGGACAGGTACTGTTTTAGGGAGACCTAGTATGTCCCTAGTGTTAGGGAGAGATTTGTATCAGTAGGCTGTCCCTCCTCTTCATATCTTCCAGGAAAATGAAGAGATAATGAGTTGGACACCCACCCGGAATTCATCACAACAGACCAAGGAGGCCAAGCAGGGGTGGCTCATGGGCAACTGGGGACTTGATGGCCCCCAGTTCTGCCATCACTGCCAAAGGGAAGGTATTTGGCATCCCTTCCCTGGTCCTTAGCTTTAGTGTCTCTTAATTTCACATTAAACTCTTATCTCAATGACATGGCCTGTTTTATTTATATTCATAATGTGTAACGATGAATAAATGAAAGATTGGGGCAGATTAAATGTCAAACCTCAGCAGATGCCTTTGAGTTAGAATTGTTTCTATGAAGCAAATCAAAGCTTATACTTCCAAGAACAGTTTTAAATGCGCACTTTGTTCAAGGGTAGATTCATATTTTTTTATTTTTTTCTAAGTATATCTATGAACACTTTTACAAAGACCCTACTAGCTTAATAATTCTGCACTTCAATGGGAAGCCAAGAATACCAAGAAACTTGCCTGTATTTGTACAACATGAGAATGAAGAGTTTCTACATGCTGAGCTCTTCAAACTTTGTTTTATCTTACTTCATCTGCCCCAAAAGAAATTAAAGTTTCTGGGATGGAGGGAATTGGTGCCTTAAAAGTGACTGGATGAGAAGTAATGTTGAAAACGGAAGAAGGGCTAAAGAGTATGTAATGGAGCCTTCATGGCCTAGTCTTCTGCGCTTTACCCAACTGGTACATTGGGCTGTTTCAGGGTTGCTTTAACCTCCATTGCAATGTTCTTTGTCACTGTCATACAAGTGTGGAAGGGGACCAAGGAGACCCACCATAGCAGCCAGGGCTGACATCACTAGGTGGGATGCACTGTGTTAACCAGCTGAGGCCCCAAGAGAACTGCTTTGTGCTGGGTTTTCCCAAATCCGTCGATGTACACTTCTGCGTCTTTAGTTAAACAGAATGGATTTGAGTAGTACAGGGAACTTTTTGAAGGAAGTGGAATCCTTGTAGCTCCTTTCAATAGGGAAGGATAGTATATAATTCCAGAGACATTTCTAATTCATGTATTTATTTGCTTTTTTATTTTAAGAGAGGCTCTCCTGTATCCTAGGCTGGCTTTGAACCCACATGAAGTTGTGGAAGGCCATGAATTTCTGATTGTCCTGCCTCCACTGCTCAAGTGCACTGGTTACACCTGCATGTGCGCACAGCAGGCGTGTGTGCCGTGGTGCAGACGTGGAGATCAGAGGACCACTCTGGATGTTGGTCCTTGCCTTCCAGCTTGTTTGAAGCAGGGTCTGGCATTTTGTTTACTGCTGCATTCACCAGGCTTCGGCCCGTGAGCTTCTGGGTGATTTGCTCTGTCTCCATTTTCCTTCCCACCACAGGCATGCTGGAATATCAGATACTAGTACCCAAGTTTACGGCTGCATGTGGGTTCTGAGGATCTGAAGGTAGGTACCCATGCTTGCGTGGCAAGCTCTTCATCCACTAAGCCATTTCCCCAACTCCCCAAAACCACTTCTTGGATAGCAAGTAGCCACCTGTTGTTTATGTGCCACACCCACTGTCCCTTCCAGAGGCCGGATGGAAGAGGGTACTTGGTAGCTGAAGGCACTCCCTTAGGAAGTCAGTGCTACCCCCAGTATTCCTCATCCAGTGTGAAATGGTGGCAGGGTAGCTGTGAGTCACAAGTTTGTGGCTTGTTCTTTCCTCTACTCCTGATTCCTAGTGCCTGGCTTTGTCTTTTTTTGTCACAGAACTGTCTGTTGAGTTGGAGAAGGTCTATCTTATTTACATCCATGTTGTCTTTCTATGAAGCAGACATGGGAGCTTCTTGATCTAGGCCGGGCACCACGTAGCTAGTCAGTGAGCTGTTGCAAACACACTTATTCCTTTTGGTGCTGATGAGATGTTGGATCCTCTCTGTTGTCCAAGAAGTCAGTGCTTCCAGGTTCATCTGTGATCACCAATTGAGAATACCTTGGAAACGATCTCCTATAAGTCCCTTTCCCAGATTTGGCTGTTGACAAGGTTAATTCAGACCACAAAGCCAAGCCAATCCGTGTTCTTTGTGGCCCACGTTGAAGGCACCTCTGGGAGTTCCCAGTGATTATGCTCAGCAAGCCAGTGATGGCTGCAGCACTATTTGGTGACCTTTATCGTTTCTGTGATGGTTCTGGTCACTCTGAGTCCCTATAGTGCTCTCGGCCATTCAGAGATATTATTTGCCCTGCTCCAGCATCTGCAGTCTGTTTCTGACCAGCTCACCTGGTCTTGACCAGCACTCAATTCACACTCCAGCTTTGCTTTATGCCGTTCCTATCTGCAGATATGTATCTTGTTATTCCACACAGTGGGACGCCCTTTCTTACTTATTCTTTCTCCTTTTCATGTGAATGAGAATGTTGGCATCAGGAATCATGAAGCAGGGCTTTAAGTGGGGATATCATAAGAGACTAAGAGTGGAGGGAAAATGATAACAAAACTGATGGCTCGTGCATAGAAAAGAATCCTAGACAACTTGTTGAGATGATAAACCCCGATTTATAGGTGTCCTTCTGTAGGGAAAACATTCTAGTAATAAATAAAGGAGGACTGGGTAGATTGTGTACTTGGTAAAGCATGAGGACTGGAATGCAGACGTGACGGGTGTGGTGGCACACACCTATAATCCCAGCACTGGGGAAGCAGAAAGGAGCATCCGGGAGCTTGCCGGCAGCCGGTCTGGGCTCGCTGGTGAGAAATGAGAAACACCGTCTCAGAGCAGATGGATGGATTCCTGAGGCTGTCCTCTGGCCTCCACAACCAAGTGCACTCCATGTACCTGGACACACACACACACACACACACACACACACACACACACACACGAACATGCAGACTCATGTACGCCTAAACCTAAAGATGGGGGCTGGAGAGATGACTCGGCAGTTGAGGTGCTTGCCTTCAAAGTCTAAGGATCCAGGTTTGGCTCCCCAGGACCCACATAAAGCCAGATGCACCAGGTGACACGTGTCTGAAGTTCATTTGCATTGGTTAGACGCCCTGCTGTGCCATTCTCTCACTCTGTGTGTGTGCCTGTCTGTCTGTCTCAATCTCTCAAACAAATAAACAAGCATTTTTTAAAATATAAAGAAAGTGACACTATGGTGTTCAGAACAAGAGATATTAAAGAGAAAGGGTCCCACAGAACTGGGCTAAGGCACACACAAAGACAAATGGCACCCCAGGCTGTTTTAAACAGAAAGCATGGCGTCCTAGGTCACGGTTCATTCCCTCTTGTCGTCCTCAGTCCCAAGCCTTGTACACACAGTAAGCAAGGAAACTTCTCAAAGAACAGCTTGGCAGTTAAGGCGCAAGGCGGCATTCACCTAGCCGAAGGATGGCTCTGCGGGACAGCTGGCAGCGCCCTAGTCAACACTGCTGTTGGCAAGGGAAGACATGCAGGCATCTTCAGCTGGGATCTGAGCACGTGGGTTTGGAAATGGACACCCTTGGCCTTAACCACGTGCCCTCATCCTTCTCCTACAGAACCAAGCTCTGCAGCAAGCACGGGCCGGGGAAAAAGCAACCCAAATATAAATGCTCATGATAAAATGTGTACTTAACAGATATGCAGAAAATAAGCCCACTTAAAAACATTTTTCACCTTAACATCAGAGGCACGTGAAGGCCTGATGTAGAATCAGCTCTCACTCACGCTCGGCCTGAACTTGAGGAGCCGCGCGCGTCTCCTGCGCAGCGCTGCACCCCCCGCCCCAAGCCGACTTTTGTTCTGCTCTTAGATAAAATACTAATAAACAGGAAGCAGAAAAAAATGTGGTGCAATTGTTCTGAGTGTTGTTTTTCTTTCACGGCCTTGCAGGCCTCACCACAGGTCCTATTCACCACAGCCCCTGTAGGTGGTGGTGTTAATACAGAAATGAAGAGCCTGGCCCCCAGCCTTCGCGACTTGCCTCCGGCCCGGGCCTCAGCTTGCAGGGCCAGCGAGCCTGCGCAACATTTCAACGCCTTTCTCTTGATCTGTCCCGAACCAAGTTGTAGGATTTTAAGGAGACACAAGTAAAGCCATTCCTGTGGAAAATATATTTTTCTTCTTGACTCCTCATGCTGCATATGCAAGAATATTTGATTTCCCCTGAGTGTGTGTATGTGTGTGTGTGAAAGAGAGAGAGAGAAAGAACCAGAACAAACAATTTAATAGTGACATGTATTTGTTTATTGGTCAGACACTTAATTAGCCACAATCTGGACTTGTTGCCATTTCAATCAACTTAAAGTCTGAAGTGTTATTTTTCCTTTTTTTGTTTTTTTTTTGAGAGTGACCTTACTAACCATAGTGACCCTTGCTAGGTGTCATGATCTGTTCCAAAAGTATGGGCAAGAGCAGTTACTCCTGAAAGAAACCCTTACCTGCCCAGGGCCCTCCACTCTCCCCAAGTCCTGGCCTTTGAGAACTGGAGGGTGTGGAAGCTCCTGGACGGGAATCCTGATGTGTAAATTGTCCAGTGCCACCATCACTCCAGTCCTCACCATCTGGACTCCTGGAACCCTGCTCCAGTCCAAGTGAACTTATGAATGACACCTGCTCAGTCTCCAGAAGGTTCCCTGGCCTTGGCCTGTCAGGGAACCCAATGTCAAAACAGATAAAGGAAGAACAATGCCATTAAACAGGGCGAGGCTGGGTAGCAAGATGCCAGTGATGGGATCCAGGGAAAAGATTGTTGTTTATGTCAAAAAGTAGGAGATAAACCTGGGGCAGTGTGTCACACCTGTAATCCCAGCGCTCCACAGGATGAGATGGGAGGAGCCTTAGTTTGAGGCCAACCTGGGCTAAGTAGAGTTTCAAACCAAGCTGGAATACTTAATAAGATCTTGAAAACTTTGTCTCCCCCAAAACATAAAATTTAAAAAACAGACTAAGTGTGAGAGAAAAAATAATTTTTATATCAATTGTGCATTCCAGGAAGGCCTTTCTGGATACACTCTCTTGGAGGGAAAATGGGGCTTTGTGTGAGTAAACATTCTCCTAAATTCCAGTGAGGGTTTCAGGGAAAAGCTTTGCATGGAAGCTTCGCATTTAAGGGACTTTTTATGACACAGCTGTAGAGAAACCCCATTTTATCAGCTTCAGCACACTTCTTTAGGGATCTGGCCCAGGCCTCACCGTTCTTGGAGTCCCTGAGTAGTGTTTCATAAACATGCTGCATATGCTAGGGTTGACTACCCAGATATGCAGCGCTCTCATGACTATTTTTAGCATTTTATTTTCTGTTCAGGGTCAAAAACTTCACCCACCTTAAGTCAGGCCCCAGTACATGGAGTGTTCCAGCAATCAAGTTTCTCAGTTATTCCTAGCCCAGATACCTGCCTTCTCTATGAACACACGATATTTGAATTAATTCCAAAGTCAAATAAGTTTTAGATGTTGCGCAACTATCTAATTGGTATGTTGGGGCAGTTTTTATTAGCTTTTATTAGATCCCCATGCTCTGTGGTTGGAGAACAGTATTTTTTTTTACTCTTTAATGCAAACATTTTCACTGATTTCAGTCTTACTCATTAGAAAATACAATGCTCACCCACAGATGCCAGGGCTTGAGATCACATCCAGCCGACCTCCTCCTCTTCTTCCTGCTCCTCGCCTTCCTCTTGCGTACCTTGCAGGCCATCTCTTCTCTGGCTGTGGCTTTTGCAGTCCCACGTAAGTTTGACTCGCCACAATTTGTGAACCAATTGTTTTGGAACAGGCCCAGTCCCGACCCAGCTACGGTATTTGGTAGTCAAGGGAAGTATAAAATAAGACATCCACCCCAGAGACTGTGAAGGTCATTGTCCTCCACCCCGCTCCCCCAGATCTGCCATCTGGACAAATAAATTCAACGCTATTATAAAAGATGCGATATGACTAAACACCAGTTTAGGTATGACCCTTTCTATTCTCTTGTAAAACGATGGCACTTTCCACGACAGACTTTGGTTTAGTCATTTTAAAACTTCTGTGCATTAAGCCTAGTCAGCTAATTTTAATTTTTGACATTTTGCAGTTTAGGAAGGATTGAAAACTAATTTGATCTGTTTGAGATTTCCTCAAGGTCATTTTACCAGCCTTTAGGCCACTGTTATCTTGCTTTCATTTTAAACAGGGCTATTTTCCCTCAGGGAGTGAACACTCCCTGCTTGGTGTGTGGTCTTGTGACTTGTTGATTTCAAAGTCCCATAGTAATGCAAGGGGGCTTTGGACCTGGAGCCTCGCCCCCCCCCCCCCCCACCTCCGCAACTTCCCCCTGCTGCAGATGGTGTCACACGTTATCTAGACACCTGGAACCCAGTGGCAGAGGGTCCAGCTTTGCATTTGTTCAAATGAAGGAGAGAGAAGATTTAGATGATAGAAATATGGTGTTTTGCTGTTTTCAGCTTGATGATCCTTTTTTTTTTCCTGAAAATGTAATTGATAAAAAGGTATACAAAATATAAAACTCCTCCAATATATGCCTCCAGGTAATAATGAGAACCTATGGTTAATTGCCAAATCAAGAATATGCTTTTTGGAGCTGGAATATGGCTCAGTGGTTAAAGATGCTGGCTTACACATCCTGAGGTCCTGGGTTCGATTCCCCACTGCCTACATCAGGCCAGATACACAAAGTTGGAGTTAGTTTGCAGGGTCAAGAGGTTCTCCGTGTGCTCATTCTCTCTCTCTCTGTCCTTGCAAATAAATAAAATATTTTTTTTAAAGAATATGCTTTTATATAGAATGTTTTCATCTTTTTCCCAAAAAGCCTATTAATGAATCATGGCTATTGTCACTTTTCATGTTTTTATTTTTTTTTTAATATTTTATTTATTTACTTGAGAGAGAGAGGAAGAAGCAGATGGAGAGAGAGAATGGGTGCACCAGGGCCTCCAGCCACTGCAAATGAACTCCAGATGCATGTGCCACCTTGATCATTTGGCTTTTGTGAGTCCTGGGGAATCAAATCAGGGTCCTTCCGCTTCACAGGCAAATGCCTTAACTACTAAGCCATTTTCCCAGCCCACTTTTATTTCTATTTTGTATATTTTATATAGTATAGGTGTATATAGATACCAGTCATTGGAGGCTTTTAAAAAAGAATCAGTATTAGTTGATAAACCTCAATTTCTTTTTTTGAAAAAGAATTATTTTATCTATTTATTTGTTAGAGAGTGAGGGGGAGAATGGGCACCCCAGGGCCTCTAACCACTGCAAATAAACTCCAGATCCATGTGCCACCATGTGCATCTGGCTTTTGTGGGACCTAGAGAATTGAACCTGGATCCTTTTGTTTGCAGACAAGCACCTTAACCACTAAGCCATCTCTCCAGGCCTGAATTTCTTTTTGATACCAAATGAGTAATAACTCTAAAAGGAAGGGTTCAAAAATAGAGACAAATCAGTATTTTCTCAGATCTGAATGAAAATATAGCTTTGGCTTTTGTATTATTTCATCTCACATGCTTTGGTTTTTATGCAACATTAGGCTTTTTCAGATCTAAGATAAATATGAATTCCAATTGCCTTGCAAGTCAGAACTGGTCATTTGCACACTTACATGTTCTGCTTTCTTGTGATATAATGGGTAATGCCTTTGATAATTCACATTTTGGCTGGTAATTTTATCCCTATATTTAGACATATTGCTTGACATAAATATACCTTAAATTCATGTTTCATGAAAGCTTAACTATGAAATAGTTCCTATTTGCTTTCTCATGCAATTAATTTTTCTGTGATATCCCAGCATACCTTGTAGAGTAGCATTTCAAAAATTTAGCAAGGACCTTATTGTACAAAACAAATACAACTTTTCTTTATCAATAATTCTGATGCTTCCAAATGGATTTAAAAGATAAGACTTGCTTTTGCCTTTTCAAAAGGACCCTTCCTCCCGTTTTTATTTTTATTTTTATTTATTTAAACATGAAGTAATCGGCTTCTGTTCCTCTGTCTTAGGGGGAATGACTCACTGTATTTTCTGCTTACAGTCACTGGGGCCTGATGTCGGGATCCATGGCAGCTTCCTGTTGTTTGAGTAACTTTTCTCGGTGGTGAGAGATTGAGTACAGAGAGCATGCAGTGGGGGTAGGCAGGGCAGCCTGGGTTATTTGACTTCTGAAATGACTTTTAAAATGCCCAAGTTAGAAGTGGGTCATTTACCAAACCAAAATATTGTGTCCCTGGTGTTTCTTGCTGGATGTTCTCCTTATGCTTTTTGCTTTTTTATGTGAGGGTGTGTGTGTGTGTGTGTGTGTGTGTGTGTGTGTTTATGAGAAAGAGAGAGAGAGAGAGAGAATATTGCTCCAGGGCTTCCAACCACTGCAGTCGAACTCCAGATGCGTGTGTCCCCTTGTGCACACGTGCAACCTTGCACACTTGCACCCCTATGCGTCTGGCTTATGTGGGACCTGGAGAGTCAAACATGGGTCATTAGGCTTTTCAGGCAAGTGCCTTAACTACCAAGCCATCTCTCCAGCTCCTCCCTATGCCTTTGCACATAAGCTTTATGTGCAGTTAGATGTATGAGTTCAGCTTCTGATGTTTAAATTTGTAAAGTTTTGCTCCTGCCAGTGGGCCTGGAGAGGTCGCTGTGTTGAGTATCATTTACCTGTAACAAGACAGAAAAGGAACAGCATAGCCAATAAAATTTAAATACGTATGATGTAGACAATGCTTACGAATGTTAAAACATGGTGCAATCGCACTTATACAAGATGCCTAGAGTTGTCAAATTCGTAGAAGAAGGTAGAGTGTCAGTTTCAGAGGACTCGTGGTGGGGAGATGGGGACTTAGTGTTAATGAGGATAGTTTCAGTTTGGAAAGGTGAAGCAGTTCTGCAGATGAGTAGTTTATCCACCAGACATAGCTAAAATGGTCAAGTGTGTCGTGCTCATTTGGAGCACAGTAACCAAACTATTCATGGAAATTGAGTGTTTGAATCACTGTGTGTAAGAAAGTTAGGAGCTAGATGTGATTTGCACGAAGTTATAGAAATGGTAAAGGAAAAGAAAAGAATCTCAAGGCCATCCTCGAGCCAGGTAGCCAAGTAGCCGCCCAGAGGGACCCTCTGTAGGAGAGCAGGCCAGAACCCTGCGCTGCTCTGGACTGCACCCTCCTGGGAGCAGTCATTTCTTCCTGCTCTGAGTGAACGTGCCACTTATTAGATTAGCCTCATGATAAGGTCCTGCACTAAGGACCGAAGCCCTAATCCTTACATCTAGACAGTTCCACTGTGTGTCTCCAGGGGAGGCTCCCAGGCCAGGGATGTTGCTCAGGCTGGTGACCCCATAGTGCCATTAGGCCAGAGGCCTTTATTTCACTGGGAAATCATGTTTGCAGTAAAGGGACTGTCTCCAGTTTGTAGCCCCAGGGTTCTTTCAAGAAGACATGAAAAACCTTGGAATTTTCATGGCACATAAACTGTGTGGCCTTATGTGAACTTTGAACTTGGTAAGGTGTAACCTATATTTTTACAATATTAAATCCAATTTTGTTCATATCTACTGCTTTTTGACTACTGAGGTTTGAATCCATGTTCACATGCATTCTAGGCAAACACTCTACCACTAAGCTATATTTCTTAGGCCTTTCTTGTTTGTTTGTTTATCAAGTAGAAAGTTGTGTGGATACATCATATGTTCGTACCATTATTTCCCTCCTCCCTGCCCCATTCTGCTGAAGGTCATCCTCAGTGGGATTGCTGGAATTCCCCATGGAGTTGTGGGTTTTGCATTGTGGGAGCAGCTGTCAGTTGTTGGGGGGCAATGCCCCCTAATTTTCTGAGTTATGAGATGTGAGAGCATCAGTCAGTCCTTGTAAAGCAGGGGGCAAGGCCTCTGGACAGTCCCATCCACTCTGTGACTCTTACATTCTTTCTGCCTCCTCTTCTGCAAAATGCCCTGGGCCCTGAGGGGGTGGGGGTGTTTTAAGTCGGCTTTAGTGTTGAGCTCTCAGCAGAGTTTGGGCTTCTGCTTCGGTTCATTTGAATATCCTCAGTGCCTGTCTCCATGAACCTGGCGCTGGTTGACAGGCTTGCTATGGAAGCAGCACTCTTGCTCATCTTGGCAATTCTTCTGTGGTTTCACCTGGGCCCTAGCTGATGTGTGACGAGGGTTCATCTCCTCCTTCTAGCTGTTGGGCCTCTTTAACTTACTCTGAAGCAGGGTCTCAGTTGCCCAGGCTGGACTTGAAATTACTCTATAGCCCAGGCTGGCCTTGAACCTGGAATCTTTGCTTCGGCTTCACAAGTAAGCTTATGTGTACTGTTCTTTTTCTTTTTAAAAATAATTGTATGCATGTGTGTGCTTGTGTGTGTGCGTGTGCATGTACCAGGGTGTCTTGCAGCTGCAAACAAATGCCAGATGCATGCACTACTGTTTCCATCTGTCTTCACATGGGTGCTGAGGAATTGAGCCTGGGTTGGTAGGCTTTGCCAACAAGTACCTTTAACTATTAAGCCATCTCCCCAGTCCCTGGGTCCACTATTCTGAGATGCACCATTTTAATAAGGGAAGTGCATACAAGAGAATTATCAATATTTATTTCCCAGTGCTAGAAGCTTTGCCCCAGGCCTTGTTTTTGGTAGGCAAGGGCTCTACCACTGAATTGAACTCCCAAGGCCTTAATATGGTCTATCTGGCTGGAGAGGTAATATGACAATAAACAAATTTCTATAACCACTATTCTCTGTTTTTTTTTTTCCTAAGGCATAACTTCATTTTTTTAAACCCAACATTTAGGAGCCATATTTGGTGTATTTGGTATTTGTGTAAGGCCCCATCCCCGTGGATCAACAGTAGTTATATATAATTCCACATAGGTGGCGTCCTTGTGGTGGACAACTCGTCTACTTCTTACCAGCAATCACTGTTCAAGTATTTTTTGTTTAAATCACTGTGTTTAAATTAAAATAATTAATTTTTTTAATTTAAATTTTAAATAAATACCTAAAATATTAAATTAAAAACTGTGTTTGGAACATTGTGTTAATTGTTTAAATTGTAACATATTTGTGCCCAACGCCAGTATTCACAATTCTTTGCGGAGACAGTGGTGAGATAAAGACGTTGAGTGGGGGCTGCAGTTGCCTTCCTGTGTGACGCAGACGTCTCAGATAAACAAGACATAGCTGACTTCTCCTCTCTAAGTGACATATCTTCATGACGGAAGAGCCAGTAGACCTTCTGCTTTCGAAATCATACCTTTCTGGAAAAGCCAGAAGCTCAGTTCCATCCACGGCCCATTTAAGTGCCACTTGGGGACATAGGAGACAGTGACGCTGCTCCTGGTGGATCTATGACTAGAGAGTCACACCATCCCAAGGATGCTGCCATCCCGCACTGCTTTCTCAGCTAGTGGTGTGAGTCGCTTGCAGGACATTTTGGTGGAAGTTTATTTCTCCAAGTTGGATGCCTATTTTCTTGATTGTTAAGTTCTTTCAAAAGAGACTACATACATTGCTAGGAAACACAGAACTGGAGGGGAGAACAGAAAACCCAAATGACTGAAAGAAAACTCACAACCTATGAAAACTAAACAGGCCAGGCATGGTGTCATGCACCTTTATCCCAGCACTCAGGAGGCTGAGGATCACTGTGAGTTCAAGGCCAACTTGAGACTGCATAGTGAACTCCAGGTCAGCCTGGGCTCAAGTAGGACCCTACCTCAAAAAAAAAAAAAAAAAAAGAATTAAACAGAGTGACCTTGTAAGACTGGAGCTGCCAGGACAGGAAAACAAGAATGTAACTCAAACATATGTGAAGTTTTGATACCTTCGCATGCTATAAAGGAGGGCAACCAGAGTAATGGGGCGAAACCAATGGAGGGTGTCCTGGAATGTCATATCAGAAATAAACATCCAGACGGCAGTGTCTAGCAGAGTGTGAAATGGGCTTAACAAAAAACAAAAGAAAGAAAACTTGGCATGCCAGTGGGACTGATATTGCAGAGAAGGTTGTAATGAAAAGCTAGGAACAGGAAGGCAAAAGAGGCAAACTGGGTGTGTGGTCAGAGTGATGGAAAATGCGAGGTAGAGCCTTTGGCCAGGCCGGGGCTGCTGGCTCGAGGGACGGTGCTGAGGTTTTAGGGCGCTCTCCAAGCAGTAGAACAGTCAGGGCAGCTAAGCGCAGGAGAGTGGCCAACATGCTCTGGAGCTTGAGCTGCGGGATGCTCAGGAGGCCTTCTGTGTTTTTGTACCTGAGGTTGGGTTTTTGGTCACCTTGGGACCAGAGCTTCCTAAACTTGGCAGTGTGTGTTCCCATCAAGCTCTCTTCATGACTGTGAGGTAATGGCTATGGACTTAACAAGTATAAATTTAAATAGAACATCATTTTTCAAACCATCTTTAACTTTCTAGATAAATTGCAGAATCATCACTAATCTTCAAGCACTTTCCATTAAAACTACACTTATTAAAAAGACTGGAAGAATGCCCCCTACTGCTCCCCTGAGTCCCCCTTTGGATTTGTTCTTCCCCTGCAGGCAAAGAAATTTATTTCATTAGCAGGGGTTCCAATGCCATGTTTAAAGTCTTGGGATAAGCCGCACTGGTTTCCAGGACTGGCCTGCTGTTAAATTTCTCCTCCGTGAGGCTAGGTAGGCAAAACAACTTTTTTATAGGGAGAATGCTCTTCCCTGTGGAAAAGGAAAGGTCTCCATAGAATGGCCAGAGTGTAAACCAAAGAGCCCTTCCCTTTAATTTCTGTAACTGCTTTTTATATACTCAGTTAGTAAATATTTGAGATAAAAAGAAGGCTATGGCTCCTTCCAGGTTCTCTCTGAATGAGGTCAGTATCTGTGTTAATTTCCTTCCTTTTCTCCTCCCCACTTTCCGTTTCTTCCTGACTTTTCATCTTCCCATTACTCTGGATTTCTTTCCCTTCCTACTTGTCTTTCCAATATACATAAATAGCTTAAGGGCTGGAGAGATGGCTTAGTGGTTAAGCACTTGCCTGTGAAGCCTAAGGACCCCAGTTCAAGGCTCGATTCCCCAGGACCCACGTTAGCCAGATGCACAAGGGGGCGCACACATCTGGAGTTCATTTGCAGCGTCTGGAAGCCCTGGCACGCTGATTCTCTCCCTCTCTCTCTCTCTCTCTCTCCCCTGTCTCTCTCTGTGTCTCTGTCACTCTCAAATAAATAAACAAAAAAAAAAAATAAAATAAATAGCTTAAAAAAGAAAGATTTCAGGGATACAGTCCAATGGCATAGCACTTGCCTAGCATGCACGAAGTCCTAGGTTCAAATCCAGTGTTCCAACATATCAAAACAAAAAAATACATGACAAAAAGAATCCCACCTTCTTTTAAATTTCAGGAAGTATTTTTTATTTTTAAAAAATGATGGATTAAACAATGAAACCACATTTAATCGTCTATAGGAAGAAGAGAATTGAAAGTAAGAAGCATTCAATCAAAGCACAACTGAAATTTTTTTTTTTTTTTTGAGATAGGGTCTCACTCTAGCCCAGGCTGACCTGGCACTCACTTTGTAGTCCCATACTGGTTTTGAACTCATGGTGATCCTCCTACCTCTGCCTCCTATGTGCTGGAATCCAAGGTGTAAGCAACCATGCTCAGCTACAATTGGGATTTTTCCATTGTGGAATGAACAACTCAGGGGGTCCTGCTCCCATCTCATTGGTGATAAGAGGCTGGTGATACGCATCCTGTTTGTCTCAGTGGTGAAAGAAAAGCCCTGATGCTCTGGGTTGTCTAAGGAATGGCGTGGAGGACTCACTGGCCTTGCCGGTTGACTGCAGCTACAGCTTTCCCAAAGTGGACCACAGGCCAAGCAGAGACTCTGGGGAGAAAACTTTGAGGCTTTGGAGTGATGAGATAAGCCTGTTTCCAAATGTTACCTCCCCTGGTCCCTCACTCTGGCTTGAAAATGAGGTCTGGGAAGTTCCTCCCTTCTCCTACCTGCCTTCTCCTTCTTTTTGAGATAGAATCTCACTCCATAGATGAGGCTGACTTGCATTCCTTCCTAATACTCCTGCCCCTGATTCCCGAGTGCTGGGCATACAGGCCTGTGCACCCACGCCTGGCTACAAACCTCCTGCATTTAGAGTTTGAGAAAAGGGCACTCCTCTGGAAGATCTGCCCACCACTGGTCTGTGAGGCACTACTGAATGACCCAAGGCCACAAAGTGCCTCTTGGTGAGGCTGGGGGAGAGCTGGAGAATGGGTGAGGTAGCTATAGGAAAGGAGGCTCTTGATGGCTCTAGGAAATAGAACAGGCATGGGGAGGGGTCCCTGGTTCCCTCATGACTACACCATTTTGGAGATAGAGAGAGAAATCTAAAGTGGCCTGGAGTGGCCCTGTTCCTCCTTCCGTTCCTGGTTTTCCTGCTGTACATGCTCTTCTGTGCCCAGCTCCCAGTGCTTGACTGTGGGGTTATGTGTCAGAACCCTGATTATAGGGGCGGGGCATGCTCTTAAATTCGTTTCATTTGTATTCTTGTGCATTACCTGGCAAATAATGTCCATATCTCTATGGTGATTGGTGTTTGTAGTGTGTTTTAAATCCCTCTGGAGATACACAGTCTTGGGCCTCACTTGGTATACAGAACTGGTGAATTCATACCCTACCCATGTACCCACCATGTGCCAGTGCTGGGCTGAAGGTGGGATTTCAACAAGACGAGATAGTCTGTCAGAGTTTAGACAATACCCAATGCTAGAACTCAGTTCCATGGTCTTGAAGCCAGTCTATACCCCCTCCTCCTGCTTCCCCTAAGCCTCTGTGTACTTTACGGGCTAAGACTTTTCTGGAATAATTCATCATACTGTATCACTCAAGACAGCCCAGGACCAGGACCTGGGTATGGAGGTTGGGAGGCTAGGGTCTCGTCTTCCCACTGGATGTGTCCCAAGAACCACTTACTAGTGCCTTTCTGGCTGTACAAACATGATTCTTTCAAATACACATATGAAACAGGTCTGAGCCTATCTGCCCAATATCTTCCAGGGAAGTCATGATGTTTAGATTTGCAAAAGTCCCAGTGAACTGTGAAAGCCATTATAAGCCTAAAGGGGAAATAATAATAGTATTGGAATAGCCAATCTAATAAGCTTTTTATTTCTATGAAAAACACCTTGCATCCTTTCTTGGCAAGAAAGCCCTTCTTTGGCAAGCACATGTAGGCTCTCTCTAGGCCCACAGAGCTCTGAAACTGGATCTAGACCTACATGGAAGAAAGGCATGGCCTTGTCACTCACCTGGTAAACAGTTTTTCTTGGTCTCTGTGTTCTAGAATTTTCTGCAGGACATTGCATTTGGTGTGCCAGACTTGTAAGAGTTGTGACTCTGGAGATGATACACATGCAAACCTCTGAAGACAAATGTTATTTAATTGCATAAACAATCTTCGTGTAGGTTTGCTCTCTGTTTTCTTTCAAGGTACTGCCGACAAGGCTAATGGTGATTTTTGAGGACACTTTATTCGAGTCTGCATTGATGTGAAAGACCCCATCTTGACATGTGGTAGTCACTGAGACAGATCGTGGGATGTCTAAATGAAGGAACAGCTAAGGAACCAATGCAAGTGGCAGTTGTGAGGAGGAGCAGCCTGGGGTCATGAAGGTGACCGAGGAGAATTTGCTAGGTGTGCTGGCTTCTTGCTTCTAGCAAAGAATCAGATACCTTACACTGACGAGCGCTTCCCTTTGCTTCAGAAGGCCTTGTGGACAGCAAGGGACAGATAACTACTTAAAATATCAAGGACCTCTAAACATGCACTGGGAACCCTGACCCTCCAGGTAGTGTGGAGTTCTTGGAGCTGGACAGAAACAGGCAGCTAAGCTGGCTATTGACATCTGTTGTAGAGTCATCACTCAAGAGACACAAGCCACGGTGTACAGGGGAGGGTCTCTGTGGTCTCTAGGGGAGTGGCCACTAACTCAAACGACAGTGAACTCTTCGTGGTTAGACTAGAAGAGAGCTAGACTGACAAGTGTCTGCGGTCCTCTCCCAGGGCTTGACTTACTGTCACCCACAGCCAGCGGGCCACGCTCCTGTTGGCTTTCCTCTCTGTAGCGCTTGCTTCTGGTGGTTATTGATATGGTGTGCCTAGGAGAGCACGTCAGACGTGGTCCCTGTTAGTGTGTTTATCTCACTGCGCCCATCCGTGTCAACTCTGGAATAGCAGCTGAGTGTCAGGCCAGAAACTCAGTTCATACTGTCCGTCCTGTCATTTGTGAGCCAATTCCATGGTTACTCATCCAGTGCCGGCTGTGAGCAGAGCAGGAGCTGTGTGGGGCCCAGTGAGCAGCAATCCTAGACCCACCCATCCCAGAGCCAGTCTTGGCACTAGAAATACACTGTTGAGAGATCTTGAGGGCAAAACCCAAGAGGTACTAGGTCCCCTCTCCTAGCAAGAGGTTTGCGGCACCTCTCCAATCACGAAGTGACATTAGGACTTGTGTTCAATGTGGCATGTCAGGGCCTAAATATAGGAACGACTTGCTCCATCCCTAACAGCTTCCTAGTGTCTGCCCCATCAGTAGCCAAAAGGCACGTAAAGGGTGGGGCTGCCCTAACTCCAGGATCCTGGTAAGTTGAGTTGAGGACATAAGTCACCCCACTCTTAATCACTGTCAAGAAGCAAATATGTCATTGATACTACTAAGATTTTGTGCTTCTAAATGAATACTGATTAGAAACAACAATGGTTTCCAAGTTACTTCTTGGAAATAGATTGTGAGTAAATAACATCTGCTTAAAGCCTAGAAACCCAGTTTCCTTTGGTTTGTTTTTAAATGCTTTGACAATGTAGGTTGCTTTTTTTCTGAGGGGGAAAAAAAAGTAAATAAAGGCTGTGTAAGATTCACAGGCTATTCTGAGTCTACAGTCCCTCAAAACACACAGGTTAGGAACAAGGATAGAAATTCAATGAAGTGATACATTACATAATATATGAAAGTGTCAAAAATGAAAGTGAAAAAAATCGGTGATGAAGATATGAATGAAAGAACACCCAAACTATAATTGCAATTATTTAAAATAAATCATAGAGTAAAACCTTTCTAATATTAAATATATCACACATATTTTATATGTCTGTGGTGAGAAAGGGGCAAAATGTTAAAGGGTTTTTCTTTAATGATAAAAATATAGAAAATGTTAATTTTCTTCTCTATATTTCTATATACTTGAAAAATTTTTTATAAAGAAGTTACGTTATTCTTAAGAACTTTTCTTTAAACAGATACAGAATTCCTAAAATAGAATGGTTTTGATGTTTAAAGCACCAGTCTACCTTCTGTTCACCAAGTCCAAATATTAAAAATGAGCTTGCTTAAAGAAGTTATTCAATATGGGAACCAAGTCTACTCCAAATGCACTTTACTCAACAATTGTGATGAAAATATGCATTTAAGGCACATAGAACTATCCTTCCAAGGAACTGTTGAGATAGGGATATTTTTAAGAAGTGTTTCACTTTGTCACAAAACTGAGCTGTGGTGCATGTTCCTCGTGGACTGAGGAGCTCTGCTGTTGTTGTGGGAGGTGATTAGGGTTCATTCCCTAGCAACAGGCAGCGGCAGAGAGCAAACTCCGCAGGCAGACTCTAATAAACTGGTGCGGACCGTATCAACAGCAAAGGCAGCCGTGGAGGGAGGGCCCGGGGCAGACAGAGCATGTCCCCTCGCTGGCTCAGTGTCGGCCTGTGGCCAGAGACAGGTGGGAAGGAGACCTCCAGTGACTGGGGGAGTCACCTTGACCTGCTGAAACAAGGGATTTTACATTAATTTTGCAGGCAAGCAAAATTAATCCTCCTCTATTATTCCATCTGAAATGCCATATTGTAACTTTATTTCTCCTTCTCAAAATCAGCACGTAGAGCAAAAGTGCTGGGCTCTGTATGCTGACTCAGAACGTCAGTCTGGTGTTCAGGGGACTCTGGGCATGGTGGGTCTAAGAGACTCGTGGGAGCTCAGGGTCCAGTGAAACTTCATTATTTCCCTTGTACACCAGCCTCCCTGGCAGTCAGGCCCTGGTTCTTGTGACTCCTTGAAGGAAGGCCACAGCTCAGGCAAGCTGAAGAAAAGTGAAGTATTTTAAGTTCATGCAATAAATCTGCTAGGAAGACAGGTGCAGAGAAGGTACGAAGTTCTAATCATTATTGTCCCTCTACCCTCCGCCTCCATCCCTCCTTGTCTAGCCTTGGGTAGAGATTTCCTCTGGCTTTGTTTTCTCTGGCCTCAAACAGCAACCCACAATGACAGATTTTTGTACCACAATTTTTATGAAAATTTTATTGAGATAGAATTTAAATGACATATAGTTTATACTTTTGAAAAATATATTTTTAACTGATAAAGTGCTGGTACCATGGGACAATTGATACATGCAGACATTGTGTAATATCTAAATGAAATGCAACATCTCTCTAAAAATGTTTTGTTTTATGGGGAAAACATTCAGAATCTTTTCTTTTTGAAATATGTAGCATATTATCTAATCACTCTGTTGTGAAATAATACCACATTAAAAAAAAACAAAAAACCAAAGTGATTTGCAATGAAAGGAACGGGTTTGATGGGAAGGCTTTCATCAAACTATCTGGGAAAGGATGGGTGAGTAGTGCAGTTTTAAGAAGCAATCTTTTTCCCTCCAATCCTCTCAAAACCGCATTGTTAACTGCATGTAAACAACTGCATTAATGTTCTGGGAATAGTACATGAACGAAGGCCGGAGGTGGATGAGGAGCAGTTTCTATTGGCTTATGCATTTCTGTGCTGTGTCACCATGTCCCACAGCCCTTGCTTGAAATATCTGTGCAGTCCCCAGAACGGGGTTCTGAGACTTAGAGGTGCAATGGGCTACAGAATGAGGATTCTACTTGGGTTTTCTTCAGCTTATCTTATCTTATCCTAGAGCCTAACTTTCAGTCACAACAAATGAGGCAAGATGGGAAGTGACATTTGGAAGTCTGTGAACGAGTGACTAACCCATTTCTCAAACATCCCTGATCTGGCAGTGAATTGGTGATTCACTTCTCCACCACCTGATGACACACGGAGTGTTCATTTTTGGTTGTTAAACACTGACATGGGCGGACCCAAGTTCCCCGTTGAAGAGAACCGAAGGCAGATGTTTATCCAGGGACGTTTATGGCTCCTTCGGTGTGACTTCTATTGAGGCAGCTCTATGTGAGGGTAAATGTTTGGTGTCATTCTGGGTCTTTTTCTGGTCACCGTGGACAATCTTTAAGAGTAGACTGGAGGAAAGCCCGCCGCGTCAAAATGTGCTTTACAAGACAGCTTGAGGGAAGACATGGGCTGTGAGGCGGGGCGCTCCCCTCCTCTGGGAACCACCACGGTTATCCATTACTCTGTCCTCCCAGTGCTGTGCTGTGTGGTTTGATCCTCTGTCACCATCCTGTGATGGCATGGAAGAGCTGGCTTCTCTCTTTCCTTTGTCACTTTCTTTTGACTAGATCTTATAGGTGAGGAGGCAAGAGGATAAGTATGAGAGGACTGGCGTGAAGTAAATACATGTTCAAGCTATTCAGATTTCTCAGCTGGAAATCAGCAAAACAAGACTTGGTGGGAGGGGTGGCGGCATCTCAACTAAGTATAGACTGGAGGTAGCTACATCTGACAGCCCTTGACATCTTTAAATGTCAAACTCACCGCACATCGCAGATGACATCGTACCTACTGATAGAACTCCCTTTAAAATACATTTCATGTAAATACATTTTTTGTGAAACCACAAGCTGTTTCTCTCAGTTTTGTTTTCAGCTGGCTTTGATAAGGAGATTGGTTAGCATCCTACAGCTAATTAAACTTTGCTTTCAAGCCGACATCAATGAAAAGTTTAGGTGACTCTCAGAAATACACTCTACTCCATGGTGACTTTTAATTGTGCTAAGACACCCTTTCAAAGGAGGTTTGCTTAGCTGTACTCTGAGTTTACAACCAGAATCACCCTGTTTTCCATCGTGCATACCTAGGGTCTGATGTGACTGGCCAGCATTGTGGGTTGGAGTCAAGCTGTGAAAGCACACTGTATCTTTCTTTCCTCATAAATTAGTATTAAATGTATTGTAAATGCATATGCTTATTATTTATGTTTATTCCATATTTAACTTCATAACAAAAATCAATTTCATTTCCTTCCTTCTGGAAAATAGAAAATCAAATATGAGAGCTCCTCATATTCAGGACAAGAATTCTGAGCTTTTGGGTTTCTTATATTTTTGTCTATCTGGCTCCTTCTCTCCAATTTGTAGTTATTTATAGATTCTAAAAAAGTATTCCTGGCTTCAGAAAAAAAAGAAAGACCTAAAATTCTAATTCTACAGTTGAGGCAGTCCTGACCTCTAAAGCTATGTTGTTTTTAACAAAATTATCATTTCATACATGATTGATTGTAATAAAGTAAATGTGAGGGCACATTTTACTTGCACTTAAGCATACCGTGAATCAGGACAAAGGCTGTAAAAGTTTTAGTATTAACAAATGCACCTTTGAGAAAAAGAGGAAGTATAAATCAGCGAGGTTGCATGTAAACAATTATAGTCAACCACTGATTTTATGCAGGACAGCTTACATGTTTATGTATATGCTTGTGAGAAAAGGTGGGAATTTTAAAACATGCCTTGGCTATTTACTCAGTGAAAGAGCTGTGCTACCCGCTCTTAAGAAATTCCCCGGATACAAAGACAATTGAGGGTGAACTTGATCGTGTTCGGAGAGCAGGGCCTTTTCTGTTGTGGTAAGACAAAGTTAAAACAACAACGATTCTGAAGAAAAGCACCTAAAGACCACACCATGCTTTGCTTTTTCCAGATGACTAAATCGCCATCATTTCCCAAGTTTTACACTGGGGGACAGGGAATGTGTGGTTTGACCAGAGAGAAGTTATACTAGTCAGCTTCTCCAGGGTGCCTGTCCAGTTCTGCTGAGTGAGGGTAGGGCAGTTATTCCAAAGTAAAACTCTTAACAAATTATATCTGAAAAGGATAAGTAAAGGTGATCCCTCTCATTTTGTTTTTTGTTTTTTTTTTATTCCCTGTCAGTTTTAATCATAGTGTTCTTTCACATTGTTTTGTCTGTCTTTAAATGCATTATCTTCCACAGTCAGGCTATTTGCTTGCAAGTATCAGCATAGTCTCCCAGGATGAGGGAATTGGAGGGTCCAGACACGGTGTGGAAGGTCCGGATCACAGGTGTGCAAGGCAACAGCATGGTGCCTTGAATGGAAGATGTGAGCTCACGGACGTTGTCATCGTTCAAGTTCACCAGAAGCAACACCGACTGACCTTTCACTGAGAATCTTTTAGGCTGACCACAAATAAATGTGTCTCCCGTCGTTAGTGATGTAAAATTCCCCACACTAACTTTCTGACAGCCAGTCTCTAGTTCTCAGTGATCCTTCTGAGTTCTGCCATTTGGTTTTGGTCCTTTTCACTGTTTATTTGCCGGTGGCTGTTTATGAAGAGGTCTGTTTTCAGAAGAAATGATGACTTCTCATGCTCTGTGGGTGTTTCCTCTCTTTACTACTTACAAAATTTTCAAGTATGAACCAACGATGAGAAGACAAATGTACAAAAAATGTGGGGGACAAGAGTTAAGTAATTCTTAAATTGTTTGAACTCAGGGAATTACTGTGCTGACTCTATGGTGTTTTTCAGCATGATCTTCAATTTAATAAGCCAGAGCAATGAGCAGTATTTCTTTCTAAAGTAGATGTGAAAAATGGCTAAGGTTTTCTAAATATAAATAGGAAGAATTAATACTCAAAAGAATTGCCTGAAAAAATTCTAGAATGATCTGCCAGCTGGCTGTGAAAAATTCTGTCTGTGGTGACTTGCTTGGGCTTTTTAGAAATACATTAAATTGATTGCGAGCACCTCGGTGTTATCAGGAAAAGAAGCTGTAGAAAATGGTTTCAGAATGTGTCATTTTCTCCTTGGTTTAATCTGAGACAGTGTGTGGGCATGCTGGTATTTTAAAAGGCTAAAAATGTTACACATATTGCTATGCCTCCAAACATGAGGGGGGGTTACAAATGGAGAAGCGTGTTCTGAATGCAGTCTTGCGCCTGCCGAATGTGTCTGCTTTTCCTCCACACCATTCTTGAATCTTCAGGAGAGAGTCTTACATGGGTTTTCCTTTTTCAGTGTGTTGTTTTCATGAGAAAGCACAGCAGCTTTCCAGCATTTTGATCTCAGTATTTAATGCTTCTTAAAATAAAACCATACGTTTTCATTTTAACCAGTTTCATTATTTTTTTAAGTGAAATGATTTGTGGTGTAAGACTGCTATTTGGTTTCAATATTAATATCTAGCATGAACTACGTGGGTGTCATTTATATTCAGTAGTAAATAACTGCCTAACTGGTTATTTTTACCTTAGCTAAATTCAGTTGCTTCCCAGGGAGTCTTAATCTGCATTTTCCAACAGTATTGACTTCTGTAAGTTTTTTTTTTTTGTATATTAATGAAGACATGGTATGTCATTAAAAGCAAGTTTCATGGTATCATGGTAGTCAGGATCAGGGAATGCCAAGTAGCTGGTTTCAAAATCCAATCAGAAGGTTAATCATTGATTATTATTTTGTTTTCCATAAATGGATGATTAGGCTGTTTCAGAATTTGAATTTTTTAGAATTCTGTTTTCTAATGTATATATTAGATATAAATACACATCTTTGTGCATTTTAACCTTAAAAGGGGTTAATTTGGTAAGAAGAGGCACCTTTTTGTTTGCATTGTGGCTTGTTCATTTTCTCATCAGCTGTAATTGGTAGCTAAAATGTTGAAAGCAGTTTGGGAACAAAATGTCTGCTTACACCATGACAAAATTGGCCACAATTTGCCGATTGGGTTGATAACAAAGCCAGCAACACAAAATAGGTAGAAAAACAATTTGTTCGCTGATGTGAGACCACTGGAGATCTTTTTTTTTTTTTTTCTGCATCTTATTTTTTTCATTCTATGTTTATGTTTTGATGGAAATACATGAAGAGAAGTCTGAGCACACGTAGGCTTCATTAACCATTTCACTGTTGGCTTTCTTTTCAAACTTCAGAGAACAAGCTGCTTGCCTGGCAGCTGAGACACATTCCAGCTCCTCACCTCCACCCCAGGGCTCATCTAGGGCCCACCTGCCCATCGAGGCTTGGACAGGAGGATTCACATTGTAACTCCCCTAAGCCTTCCACATGGAATTCTACAGCGACATTGGCACTTTTGCAAGTGTAGGACAAACACTTCAGGTAATACTTAAAAAAAGCAGCACGGTACCTGGCCATACAGTCGTCAAAAACTTCCACAACTAAAAGTACGTCATGACTGTCACATCTTGACAAGCTGTAAACAAATGTCTGTGTTTTACAAGACACAATACTTTTTTCTTGAGCCAGTAGAGTGCGTTTAGAGCATCCTTCCCCTCCTGTCTGTAGCTCTGACTTCTTGTGCCTACGCGTGAGAGAGCGTGTATGTGACTGCATGCATGTGAAGGGCTTCTTTCTTCCGCCTCAAAAATCAGACACTCCAGGACAAGAATTAGGATGGGGCTTAGACTTCTCCTTATCTAATCTTTGTTTTCACAAATAAATACAAATAACTCAAACTGAAACTCGATGGCTTTGGTGATAATAAATTAGCAGCCACGGGGAAATTTTCTTCATTTTAATGTTCTTTCACAACCCACATTCAGTTTCGGTAGGAAAATTATTAACCTTTTCAACAGCAGGCTAAGACACGGGTGCACAATAGACTCTGGAGTATGATTTACAGGTTTTAGTTCTATTTTGAGATTTTAGTATACAAGGTTTTCCCCTCTCTTTCTTCCTTCATTTCTCTTTTTCTTTTCTTCCTTCCTTCCTTCCTTTCTTTCTTTCTGTTTTCTTATTGCTTTCTTGGACAGTGATGTAATGAGTTCAGTTGGTATCTTTTCAATGTGTATTTTATAGCGTTTCCATTTAATTTTTATTGTTGGGAGGGCGGATTCCTAGTTCCTATTCTCCTACTGTTTGGGGCGACCAAGAGGAAATGCTCTTCTGCCTCCCTGTTAGTCTTTGTTCTAATCCTCCCGTGGAGGTTGTGAGCCCCCTCCCCCATTAAAAAATCCAGTTGGGCCACATTTCACAGAGGGCAGATGGCCCCACCTCTGGCAAAGCCCTATCTCCTGCCCACCTCAATGGCCTCAAGTCAAAGCGAGGGGCTGCCTGGCTTGCTGCTCTGCAGGACTAGCAGCCTCAGGGTTGAGTGGAGCCTCTCTCCAGGGGCCGCAGCTCTGCAGGGCTGTGGGCAGGAGGCGACCATAGTGTAGTAATTCTTGCTTCTTCATCTGAAGTGCAGAACTGGGGGCAGACAGGTAGGGAAGAGAGGGGACTTGCGATGGCCGGTTCTGTTTCCAGAGTCCTCTTCTCCGCGCGTGGCTTGGGTGCCCATCCCTTTAGAGAGAGCTGTGAATAAGGACCTGGTCCTACCAGTGCCTGCCTGCCTGGACCTAGTCCCTGACAGGCACCTTCTTGGTGTTATAAGCCTGCGCTCTCCCCACAGTGCGTAAAGGTGATTGTGGACATGGAGGAATGAACTGCATTTCCAGCTCTGTAGTCCTTTGTGTTTGTTTGTTCCTTCTTTTTCTCATTCTTCTGGAATAAGGTTTGATTTATTTTTTTAATATCTAACAAACTACTTTTCAACCTATTTTTTGGACTGCTCTTCTGTGTACTCTGCTTGTCCCACTGAGAGTGTTTCGCAGATGCCTAGTACCTGGTTCATGCACACAGGCGTGTCAGTGTGACCTGACTAGAAGCTGGGAGGGCTTTGCACCCACCTTTCTCCTGATCCATGTTCCTGTGAGAAAGAACTGGTCATAGACTTCAGGCTGTGGTGTTCTTGGTGGGCACGGGCTGAGGGACAGGGGGAGACAGCAGTAGGGGTGAAGCTCTGCTGAAAAGCAGTTTGATGGAGAAGACATCACGGCACTGGTTTGAGAGCCCACAGTGCCCGGCCACATGCTGTGCACACGAGCAACGTCCCAAAAAGGAGACTGAGGGATAAATCCTGCCAACATTTCCCCCAAGGTCACCCCAAATCCTGGATGGCTTCTGAGATGAATGTCCCCCGCCCCCACTGTGGGGATCTCAGGTGAGAGCCATCCACTGGGAGGCTTGGGCACAGGTGTCTACACACTGAACATGAGCAGGCGGCCGGGCTGGGTCAGGAATGATGGAGCCCGCGACCCAGTGTCTAGGAACAGGTCATCACTCACCACAGGTGGCCTTTGCATGCCTGAATCACCTGGAGGACTGTGAGAATAATCCTCCCCTCCCCTACAGGCCTGAGTTTCAAAAATAGAAGATCCAGGGGGAGGCTGAAAATTTGCATTTCTTTTTTTAAAAAATTATTTATGAGAGAGAAAATGAGCACACCAGGGCTTCTAGCCACTGTAAATGAACTCATGACACATGTACTACCATGTGCATCTGGCTTATCTGGGTTCTGGGGAATCGAACTTGGGTATTTAGGCTTCATAGGCAAGTGCCTTAACTGCTAAGCCATCTCCCCAGTCCAGAATCTGCATTTCTAACACATCCTCAGGTGACTTGCTGCTGGTGGTACAGAGACCCAGACCTACACAGAGAAACTGAGAACTGCTGCCTAGGGCCCTATCTCCTGGAGTCTCTGGATCTTCGTAAGGAATCTTTCACATGCCCCAACACTACCTGACAACAAAATTCAGCCTTTCAAAGGCACTTTGCATTGATCATTGACTGGACAGCCAGGCTCTCAGTAATTTTTGCTTTTTGCAATGTCAGCCAGGTTATAAATCTGCTTAAATGTCCATGAGGTTTCATTGTTTGAAAAGAAATGGCTTTTATCTGACAGATGGAGAAAGTAGTCAAAGTGAAGAGTGTGGACAAACTGGATCAGAAGACAATCGATTGAGGCCAGCCCATCAGCTGTGGACTCTGGCCCATTTCCCCTTGAGTGTGAATTGAGACGACTTCAGAGGTACCTCTTAGTAATCAAAGGTGCTCCAACCTGCAAGATCCCTGAGGCTTTGGTGTTTGAATACCAGGAGGCTGCAGGGACATGCTGGCCAGGAGTCTGGGTTGAAAGCTGGGTGGCACTGTTACCCTTTGTCTGCTAGGTGTTGAGATCCCAGGGCCTTGGGTCCTGCCTGGTGAGAGATGGCTTTGACACACCCACAGGAGACAGAGGGTACTGAGCTTTGGTGAGAGCACACTTTAGGAACACAGGTGGGACTCGCTTTATCAAATGGTGGCTAAGAGGACCTAGGGGTTTGAGCAGCCCTGAGATACTTTTCTGAGTCATGTATGGTCAGTGGTGATGCATGGAGCCCTTTGCAGATGTGGCTTCTCACAGAGGAGGTACCCAGTAGGCTCTAGGTATACTCAGGGTTGCGTGGGAATAGCTGTGGACCCAGGAGGTCAGGTCAGAGACAAAAGCAAAGGGGCTTCAAGGATACGTGTCTCACTACCCTGTCAGACACCTTTAGTATCTCAAATTTGGAGTGTACCTAAAGAGCCCATATCATTATCCTTAAAGTAGCCTCCTGAGAGCTGACACCTTTATTCTATGAACAAGTCTGTCCTCTTTGGAAACTGTCCTCAAATCTCAAATCATTGACTTCATTTGCAGTACAGTGAGAATCCCATGTGAGCCAGCAGAAACAGTGTGTGGAACCCTCATTGGTCATTTTCCTATGTGTTGGTGAAGACCTCAACACTGTCATGGGGAGAACAAGCTCGTGTGTCTTTGGCACACAGGAGTGAGGTAGTGACCATGTTGGATGCTACAGCAAATGGAACTTGTGGTCTTTGCAATCCTCCACCTGGTACTTTCAACCCAGGAAATCGAAACCTGGGTAGATTCACTCCAAGGGCCCACAGCTTTCCTAGGAACTGGACTGGAGGTGTGTAAGGTCTGTGGTGTGTAGGGTACACTTCCTGTCCAGTCATTTTAATTTCTTGACCCAGTGTCCTTTCACTGGTCCTAACTGGAAACAGAAAGCAGGATTTGGGGCTGGCTCCACAACAGCCTAAGCTGCTTGTATTTCCTGGAGTGCGTGACCCCAAGGCTGTCCATCACGCCCTGGGAGTGGCGAAGTTGTGTACCCACAGTGAGGAAGTCCAACAGTGACCCCTGGGATCAAAGCCGAGAGTAGCATGCTCCTCCATGTGACCAAAATCCTTTTAGGCAAGTCCAACACAGGGGAGGCATGAGGGGTCTCTACCTGCTTCCAGTGTACACTGGCATATGGGGCGTTTGAAGCATGAAGAACAAAGTTCTTACATTTCCCAAATGGACCATCCTGGGTGTTTTCAATGGCAACTAGCTAGCCAACCAGCGTGGAATAACCAGGAATCGGGTACCATCCATGTGAGTGCATGGGAACGATGTGAGAAAGGAACACTCACATCCCAGTCCAGCTGCAGGTCTTCCAGTGTGACCTTTGGAAAGGGTGTCCACTTCCTCCTTCTGGGAGCTTGCGCTCCTCATCTGCTCAGCTGGAGCCTTGAGGCCCTGCCGCCTCTCCCTCTGCGCTGCGCTCCATGTTCACCCGGTTGGACATTTCCATGCCTAGGCTAGTACGTGCCCAGATGTGACAGTTTAGAACGTCATCCCATGCAGAGGGGATGGTGAGGACAGGCCAATAATGGCGGGACTATTTCTATGGTGGGACTGAAGAAACCTGGTTTCCCCTTCCACCCATATCAGCCACTGGTGCGTTACTGAGTTCCTGTTTCTCTTTGCCTACCCAGGAAGGCCCTGCATATGAAATCCTGGGTCCAGATGACGGCCTGTGAGCCCTGTTTGAAAATGCTAGCTCACTGGACACGAAACGGGAAGCTGGTTTTCCTGACCGACTCGTGGGCACTGTCCCACCTGGGTGTCACACAACCAGCCTCCTCAGCTTGCAGAAAGCTTGTTTTCCCACCGCCACTGAAAGATGGTACCTTTTAGAGAAAATGAAAGCAATAATAGCTTGTCACAATTATAGCAAGAGCCACGAGCCCAAGAGAAGCTTTGCTCTCAGTGGCCCGGAGCCCTACAGCGAATCCTTCAGAGAATGGCATGCCCTCCCCAACATTCTTCACACCAGCGGCAGAAGCCTGCTGGTGACAGCCAGCCCTCCTTAGAGGTTTTGGCCCCACACTGGTTGGAAACACACGGTAAGCTAATCTGAGCAGCCTTCTTTACTTCCAACTTCACGGTCCTTTGTATATCAATGTCATCCTGAAGGAATCTCTAGGGGAAGAATGGGGATTTTCTAAAGTCATACCACCTTCCATTTTGCAGAAAAGCTATACTATTAACAAAAGGTCCCGGAGAAGGGCAGGGTCCTCTGGAGTTCAGAGTGAACTCAGGGTGGCATTTGGAGCAGGTTGCATGTGGAGGGAGCAGCAGGATGTCCAAGGAAGCTTTGAATCACACATCTAAGCCACCAACAGTACTGTTAGAGATTGTGGCTGGAAAAGGTGGCCAACTTGGATTTGACCGTCCTCCCCCTCTCCTAGAAAAACTGTTCCCAGCCGAGTGTAGCTGAGTAGCAGATTTAAGCATAATGCTGGCTACAGTAGGCCCTGAGGGGAGGTGGTACATTTGTATTTCTGAATCGATTCTGTCCTTGGAAATACCCTTTCACTTGTTTGAGAGGCCTGAAAATGATGTGCAAGCAGAGTGCATCTTGGGAGGCTGACCACATGGGCTTCAGGCAGCAACAGAGTTATTAATAGAACTACAGTCTTTCTGGAACTTTTTTTTTTTTTTTTTGTCAGCCTGTGTTACCCTTACAGTCTTTGCTTGGTTGGGAACCTTGTTTCTCATCTTTCTTTCTCTCCTCATGGAGGCTGCTGGGCACCAGTTCATATGAGTCTGTGGTTATTGGATGATATTCCTGAGAGACAGTTGTCCCAAGGAGGCACTTATCTCTAGAGATTGGGAGAGGAAAGGTAATGAGGGGCTCTTCAAGGGTGACCTCTCATCAGGCCTCTTTAACTCCTTGGGGAAGGGCGCTCTGGGTGACACCTGGGTAAACCTCTGTGTTGTCTTGTAAATTCTGTGTTAATCTCCTGCAAAACTAACAAGAACCCAAAGAGTGGGGGAGTTTTAAGGCTCACCAGGATCAGACCCTGGTGGGAAGTCACTACAGGGTGGCTCCAAACAAACAAAAATAAAAACAAAAGGACTTCCCAAGAATCTCCTCTGAGTATTTTTAAAAACGTTTCATTTTTATTTATTTATTAGAGGGAGAGAGAAATGGGCACACCAGGGCCTCTAGCCACTGCAAACGAACTCCAGATGCTTGTGCTGCCAAGTGTACCTGGCTTATGTGCGTTCTGGGAAATCAGACCTGGGTCCTTAGGCTTCACAGGCAAGTGCCTTAACTGCTAAGCCGTGTCTCCAGCCCTCCCCTGAATATTTTTGGAAGGGAGATGAACCTGACCAGCCTGTCCTGTGCTTTGTTTTCACTATGTGCCTGGATGCTTTGTGGATTTTGGTTCCCGGCTTACAGTAGCCTTTATCTTCCCTTTTTCTGTTTGCATGCACTGGAGTGACTGTCTCAATGCTGTGGGCAGTGACCTACGTTTTTCATGTATGTTTTTGTTTCAGAATAACTGGGAGATGAAACAGGAAGCTCTTTGACACAGTTTTTCGAAAATGACACAGACAGAAAAGTCAGGACTGGCCCCTTCCAGCTCCTCTACCTGCTGCTTGCTGGTTGCAGCCGAAGGCAGGTGAAGGTTTCTCTCTGGGACTGCAATTTAGCTGCCTCCTGTTCCCTGGTGATGGACCTGTTATATATCATCCTGCCCCGGTCCTGCTGGTCTTCCATTGCTATGGCCAGCCTCCTGTGTCTTGATCCTTTCTCCTTCAATAAAAGCAACTACAGAAAACAGAATGGTCCACTTATGAGCTATACATAACTAACTAATCTAAAGGATACCAAACTGTGTTTGAGATGAATGTCTCCCAGGCCACAAGTCAAGCCCATCATAACCACATAGAGCAGCTCATCACATCTTTAGAAGTGTGTTGAACCTGGATCCCTCATGACTCAGCCACGCTTGTCCCACTTCTTACGTCTCTTTAGAAGCTCTCCAGGGTTGTTGGCGGCGGGCTGACACTGGAGAACATTGGGTGGGATTCACCTGGAACTCTCTTGCCATACTCATCTTGATCATAGTGACCCTAAGATCACCCCAATCTTGAGCTTCAACTGGAAACCTCCACCTTCTCTGCTCCCTTCCTCTCTTCACCCCAACACCCACCTGGATTCCCCCCACCAACTTTGCTGGTTTATTCCATAAAGTTTTCTTTGGAACCAATGTGTACCATATCTGGAGATGAGCTGTGGATAGGATGTCCTCTGTCCCCACCTGCCTGGCACCTGGAAGACAGCTATGAGGGGTGTGACTGAAGAAGTACGGGAGAGACTGGACATTTCATTTAGATGCCCTGATTCTTCAAATCTACCCTTCAAATCGGAAACCTTTCAACTGGCACCTGAGCATCCTTTGACATGGTTAGACAGCCAGGCGTTCCTCCTGCAGAGTCCCTCTCTCCTCCCCAGCTGTGACCCTCCTGGTCCACTGTGGTCACTCTTCATCACCTCCTTGACTGTCTGTCAGGCTTTACTTAAACACTTGGCAGACATCCATGAATAATTGCATATTTATTTTATTTTATTTTTAAAAGTCTTGCCATGACTTCAGGCTTTAAAATAATATTTGTATTTATTTATTTAAGAGAGAAAGAGACAGAGAGATGGAGAGAGAGAGAGAGAATGGGCACACCAGGACCTCCTGCCACTGCAAACTAACTCCAGATGCATGTGCTACTTTGTACATCTAGCTTTATGTGGGTACTAGGCAATTGAACCTGAGTTGTTAGGCTTTGCAGGCATGTGCCTTAACTGCTGAGCAACTTTTCCAACTTTCATATTTTTTATTAATTAATATTTTACCATAGGTTGTAGTATGTCCCCTCCTCCACCCCCATTTCCCTGTGGCCCTCCTCAGTAGGGTAGTTGCTGTTCACTGTGGGGTGATGAGAGCCTCTGTCTCTGGGAGGAGCTATGTCATCCATGTGTTCAAGTCCAAGTTTGTTTAAGTTCCTGGGAATTTAAAAGTCACTGGGCTGTGGAGGGATGTTTCCTCAGTGGGGTATCTCCAGCTGCAACTTTCTTCAGCAGAACACTAAAAAGACCCTGCCCTGAGACTCTGCACCCACCCTCGAGCTGGCTTTATCTGTCCAGGCTCTAGCAGAGAAAGGGGGCAGTGTAGAGGAGTGACTTGGGTAGCAAGCACAAAGCCCTAAGGGTATCAGGATTGGGACTGCGCATGTTCACTGCAAATGACTCACAGGGTCCGGAGTGTGCTTCCAGGACATAGCTGTGTCTTGCCCAAGGGGCTCCCATAGGTAGGTGGGTCTCCTCCCAGGTCGTCACCTTGTTCTTGAAGAGAACAGAGCTCAATCTTCTGGCCACAGCCCTGTCTTACCCAACTGGGTTATTTATGAGTTGAAAAACCAAAATGGAAGTCCCAGGCTTAGGGTAAATCAGAAATAACCCACATAACATTCAAAGGATGCCTAGTTCTCAAAGGAGAAAAGGCAAAAGAGAACTGACCTCACACTTAGAGATGGTTCAGACAATAGGCCGCATCTGGAACACAAGGTGGAATTATTCAAGAATTATCTTTAAAAATATAGACTGCCAGGCCCCACCTGGACCAATCACAATAGAATTTGGATGTAGGAAGTAGGAGGAGGCAGACATCGGTATTTTAAAAAACTCCCCAGGCAATTCCAACGCAGAGCCAAACCTGAAAATCACTGGTTTAGGGCCACAGTGCTCAGTACGGTGGCCTCCCCTCACCTGGGCCAGAGAGTTGTATGGCTCATGCAACTGAAGACCTGAACTTTTCATTTCTTTTTCACTTGAATTAATTTTTAAATTTGTATATACATACACACACATGTACATGTGTATTATATATCTATCATGCTAAAGCAGCCTCATAGGCAGTTCCTTGGGATAGCAGGGCCTGGGGGACCAGTGAGCTCTTAACTGCTAAGGGAAGTTCTGTAAAACCTGTAAAGACTTTTGGGTAGCTCTCTCTGCTTCCTAATCTCACAAAGGCCTGTCTGCCTGCCTTGGGCATCTACATTTTGAGCCAGGGCTTAGGCAGCAGCAGCAAAGATATACACGGTAGGATTGAAAGTAGCTCATCAAAGTATCGGCCCAAGTCCAAGGCCCAGTCCCGGTCCTGTGGCGTTCACCCTGGTGACTGCCTGCATTTGCCTTGTGGGGGACACGGCCCTAGAAGGATGCCTTCGGGACGACCATGCAATTACTACAGTCCAAGAACTGGAGGCAGCGCAAACGGAACTTTGGGAAGGAGAGGCCCAGAAGTGCCACCATTGAAAGGAGCTGTGGCTTTTGAAATGGGCTCAGGGAGGTAGCTGAGCCAGCTTGACTAGTTTTGGGGTTAAAGACAAAGAAATAGGAGCAAACCTGAATCCTATTCTGCTCACTCAGAAACTGTCAGAATTTCTTTCTTTCTCTCTTTTTCTGCTGGAGGGAAAGCACCTCACGACAAAGAATAACACTGTTTTGAATTTCAGAGCTTTCCCTTTTAAAGCACTTCATCGTCTTGCACTTATTTTGCTCTCACACCATGGTCCTCAGACCTAGAGCTCAACATTAAGAAAAGGATTAAAAAGTAAGGGTTTGGTTTTCACATCTCTGGCCACACTCAAGTGCTTAATGTCATAACTCAAAGCAAAAATGCATAGGTCTTTTTGTTTCTGTTCCTATCATAAGTTGCATCGTTAATAGGCAACTATCACCTCACCTTGGTTCTGCCCTGTTTCTCCTCTGTTTTCTAACCCTTGAGACTTGAATCTCTGAGGACATTTCTTACTCAGAGCTTTGCATGATCTGCACATTTGGTGAATAAGCCTTAGGGTTTCCTTGCAAGTTATTTATTTATTTATTTTTTTTGGTTTTTCAAGGTAGGGTCTCACTCTAGCCCAGGCTGACCTGGAATTCACAATGGAGTCTCAGGGTGGCTTTGAACTCACGGCGATCCTCCTACCTCTGCCTCCCGAGTGCTGGGATTAAAGGAGTGTGCCACCACACCCGGCCTTGCAAGTTACTTTTAAAATGCAGGTGGGACAGGGCACAGGTGGAGTTATGCACTTCTGCATGAAAATCCCTCCTGCCTCCCTCCCAAAGACGTGTCTGGTGTTCAATCACAGGCTGACACTGTCACTCTGGATCTTCAACTTCCTCACGTGCACAGCTGCACAGTCATTCCGAGCCATACTTGCTAGTGGACAGAAAGCACGACAGAGTCCAAGGTCACGTGGATGCTGATCAGGAGGGCCATCTCCAGTGGCTGAAGTGGAAGCAGAGGTCCACAAGACCAACAAGACACCATACAGTTGGCCTTCTCTAGGGATGTTTTTGTCCTTCCACTTGTGAATGCTGGTCACATTGTCATTGAGCCCATAGTTACATAGGATTAAGATGAAAGGTTTTCAAATGCTTTACTGAAAGCAAGACATACTTTCTGGGGCATTCCCCTAATCGACTGTGCTGGTGAGGCTCGTCAAAACAGGAAATGAGGTTAGCATGGAATGACTTTCTCTCAGAGAACTTAGATTGCCTCTTAGAGACCACCATATTCTTTCCCAAAGTCTTCAGCCCAGTTTCATACCTTCTCTTGGGTTTCTTGTAAATGAGGAGAGAGACTGTTTTTGTGTAGGATTTTTTAGAATTGGTCCCTTAGGAAAATGTTGGTGAGAATCATGAATTCCCAGCCTTCCACACTTCCCTTTCACACCCATGTGTCTGGATGTTTATAAGTTGATGTGAAGTTAGATCTGTACAAGCACCAACCACAGCAAGACTGTGGTCAAGCCAAGGGCTCCATGCATGTCCCAGGCTCAAGGGTCCACATGTGAGCTTCCTGGCATGAATTTTAGGCTGCTCCTTCCAAGGAGGAACGGTTTGATTCCATGTTCCCACTTTGTCAGAGATGCCAGGGAGAGAAAACTAACCTGGTGGAGATAAGATCTTGGTGGGAGCAATTCCTTTTCCTTCCCTTCTTTGAAGGGGGCGTTTGGCTCCAAATGCAGAGGGAAAGAACTGAGTTGGCTCCATTCAAGTGAAGCCCATGGTCTTTGACATAGTTGTCAAAAACAGCGAGAGAGTCTTGGCGGGGTGTGTCATGCTTATCTTTGCTGAGGCTGTCTGGCAAAAGACTGCAGTTGACATTTCTAGAGCCATATATCCTTTTGCTAATATTAAAGTGTTTTTGAGTCCCACTTGCCTTTACGCAGTAGAAGGGGTCTATGAGAGGGAAGTCTGGCTTTAACTCACGAGTGTCTAGGTAGGACCATAGTCTGCAAATATTAGGCTTTGTTTAAATCTTGGAGCTCACCGGCCCAGGCACTGCCTCTCGCTCCGTGCTTCTTCTACGTGATTTAGCAGGCCTGAGTTCATGGTGGGAGTGGATCCCATTGTCATTCCCTCTCCTCCAGGCCAGGCTGACCTATGTTGTCAGTGATGGATGAGTAAGCATGCACTTGTCTAATAATCCCAGTGGCCAGTTGAAGCTCTGGTTTGTTCTGGAAATGGCTTCTGTTCATATGACCTCCACTATCCCTCACAGCCTCCAGATGTGGCGTTATTATCTTTTCATTGTGGTCCAGGAAACAGTTTTAGCCAGGGTCATCCCTCTGTCACCTCATGTCCCAAAGCTGTCGTGGGATGGTATGCTAACTCCAGCAGCTGTGTGCTACACAGTCCTGACCAGAGGCCTGTGCACAGTGACGGCTGGGAAGAGGACTCTAGAGCATAGCTGCTGGTGACTGAGCTGCGGAGTCCTGGGCTCTGCTTCTTGCTGCAGCCCAATGCCTGGGCACTGTGGCAGAGGTGCCAGCTCTGCTCACTGACACCAGCATCAGCTGCGTCAACAGGATCCCCAGCACAGTGAGGCATGCGGTTGCCAGGTCTGTTCCTGAGTGTCCCTAGTAAAGCAGACCTGACCCTTCTTCTGCCCAGGTTCTAGGCTGAGGGATGCAGTGGTCACATGGGTGCTGCTGAGAGCCACAGGCAGGCCTTCGTCTCTCAGACAGGTGGAGGATGACCTGACAAACCATGAGACAGCTCCACCCAGAGAGCACGCAGGTCCCTACTGCCATTTGAGAAAGGAAAGGAAAATAGGTCATCAGAAATATCTACTATGCCAGGCTTGATGGCTCATACCTTTAATCCCAGTACTTGGGAGGTAGAGGAAGGAGGATCACTGTGAGTTCAACACCACCCTGAGAATACAGAATGAATTTCTAGCCTGGGCTAGAGCAAGACCCTACCTCAACACCCCCCAAATAAATACAAAACAAAATAAAAAAAAATGTCTACTGCTCTGCCTCTATGCCTTGGTTCCAACCTACCCTAAACCTTTGGTCTTCTAGGCATTCCTAGACAGCAGAGCTCAACTCTGATGATCGTCCTTGGTCCTCTGTTTGCTTAGACTGTCCTATTTGTGTATTCTAGAAATCAATTTAGCAGGCTGAGGGTGCAGCGCAGTTGGTAGGGTGCTTGCCCCACATGCATGAGCCCTCAGTCAGAGCCTTAGCACCATATAAACTGGGCGTGGTCTCATCTCATGCTGATAATTCTTGGCCATTGGTCAAGTTCATAGCCAGTCTAACTACATGAAAGGAAAGGAAAGGAAAAGAAAGAAAGAGAGAAAGGGAACTGAAAGAAAAGAAAGAGAGCCAGGGGGCATGGATCAGTGAGAGTGCTTGCAAGGTTCCAGCTTCAATTCCTAGCACCACAAAAACAAGCCAAGAAAAAGAAAAAAAAAAAAAAAAGGAAAAAGGGCGGGTGGGGGAAAAAGCTTAGGGAGAGATGGCTCAGTGGATAAAGTTCTTGTCATGCAAACGTAAGTACCTGTTTGAATCCCAGAAGGCACAGAAAATCTGGATGCCATAGCAGGGCATCTGCCTATAAGTTGAATTTTGCCTATAAGGACCTGTAAGTTCTCCTGTGACCTCCACATGTGTATGTGAACACCTGCACTCACACACATGAATACACACATGTTGTCATACATGCCAAAAAAGAAAAGATAAATAACTTCATGTAATACTCCTCAATCACTCGCAGCACTGCCCCGGATGCTCAGGGGGGTCCTGCTGAGACAGTGCTGACTAGGTTTGAAACCCTCTTTTTAGTTTGCCTTAGGCTCCCTCAAATCTGCTCTTTTATTTCATATCAGGTCACTTTTTAAACACTAGCTCCTCAACACTCTTTCATCTCTTCATATTTCTTTTGCTCATTTTTACAGTTTTGTTTTTATTTATTTGTAAGCAGAGAAAGAGAATGAGCTTGCTAGGGCCTCTAGCCACTGCAAAGGAACTGAAGATGTTTGTGCTACTTTGTGCATCTGGCTTTATGTGGGTACTGGGGACTAGAACCTGGATCATTAAGCTTTGCAGGCAAGTGCTGAGCCATCTCTCCAGCCCCCTTCTCCCTCCCTCCCTCCCTCCCTCTCTCTCTCTCACTCACTCATTCGTGTGCTCTTGCTTTTGGGTTTTCAAGGTAGGGTCTCACTCTAGCCCAGGCTGACCTGGAATTCACTATGTAGTCTCAAGATGGCCTCGAACTCACAGAGATTCTCCTACCTCTGCTTCCCAAATGTTAGGATTAAAGGTGTGCACCACCATGCCCAGCTGTGCCCTTTTGTCTCTTTTAAGCAGGAAGGATGCCTGATAGCTCACCTAGAGTCCTGGCAGAAGCAGAGCCAGCACTGGGGTGCGACAGTGAATGTGTCACCTTAGCACATGCGTGTGGTGGGTGATGTGTGTGTGTGTGCACATAAGGACGTAGTCTGTGTGTCTGGTACACAGGTTTCTGTGTGCCTGTGTGTGGAGACTGCATGTCTGTGAGATGCATATATGGCATATGTATGCCAGGATATGTTTCTGTGCCCACATCTGGGTATGTTCTACATGTGGTGTCTGTGGGGGACATGAGTGTGGATATCTTTGTTTAGAGGTGTGTGGCTGGGTGTGTGCTGAGTGCATGATGTGGATGCAGGTAAGATGCAGCCTGTGTGTGGTATATGTGCATGGTGTGTAGATAAGGGAGGACTCTGTGATGTGTGATGTCTGTGGCAGGTGTGTGGGTGTGTGGCGGATGTGTACAGTAGCTCTGTGTGTGTGTGTGTGTGTATGTGTGTGTGTGTGTGTGTGTGTGTGTTTAGTTGCACTGGCTTTGGGTGACACATGACACCACATGTATTTTCCTGTCATTTAAGGTTGGAAGAGGTCTGTGCCTTGCAGGGTTGCTCAGAGCCTCTGCTCAGCAGCCAGTGGGTCAACGTGGTCTCTCTGCTGCCCATTCATGGGCAACCTCTGTGGCAACGTTGTGACATTATTGTGTGTGCAGACCTGAACACCCAACTCCAGAGCCCTAGAGGGCAGGTGATGCTGTATCTCCTCATGCAGATGGCGCCTGCCAGGCAGTTGGGCCTCAGGACAGATGTGCTTGGTGTTGAGGCTCCCTCCTCCTGCCCTGCTCGGTGACATAGGGGCACACATGCGCACTCTCGCTCCAAGTTCACGCCCAGCAGCCACGATGGAGGAGGCATGACTCCTTTTTCCAGCCTCTGGGCTACTGGAGTCCGTGGTGTGTCCTCCTGGGAACCTCGCAGAGGAGGCCAAGCTCAAGCTCATGGACTCCCTGTCTCTCTGTGGGCCAAACCTTCTGTCACAGCCCTGTTTCTGTAGTGAAGTACTTGGCCACAAGGTACTTATAGATGGAAAATTCAAATTGCCTCTAGAGTAGGGCACCTGCCTCCTGTCCCCGCAAATCCTAACCTGGCTAGTTCCCATTAGCCAACGGCCACCCTGTCCTGATCAATCTCTCCCAGAGGCAAGAACGGCCTAGGCCCTTGTTTCTGAAGAAGGGGTCAGTGCTGGGGCCCTCTCTCAGGGTTAAAGAAAAGGAGATTTCACACATAACAGAACTTGGTCAAATGTGCTCAACGCTGGCTTGTATGGCCTCCTGGAAGCTGTGTGATGTCTTGGAGTTTGCTTTCTAAGTTCATCGCCTAGAGATGACACTGCCTTCCACATTGGCACATCTGTGATAATGTTTTCTTTTTTTAATTTTTATTAACATTTTCCAAGATTATAAAAAAAATCCCATGGTAATTCCCTCCCTCCCCCCCCCCCGACACTTTCTCCTTTGAAATTCCATTCTCCATAATATTACCTCCCCATCTCAATCATTGTACTTACATATATACAATATCAACCTATTAAGTACCCTCCTCCCTTCTGTGATAATGTTTTAAGCTCTGCACATAATACCTGGCACAAATAGGCATTCTATGCTGATGATTGTGTGCATTATTTTAACTCACAAAGTTGTGTGCTCTGATAAGGTAAATATACCAGGACGCAATACAAACATACCACCAGTAAAATGCTCCCCTGGAGTCTTTCTGACCTTAGCTATGAAATGAAAGATATCAGAGGCTGGGGAGATGACTCAGCAGTTAAAGGCAATTGCTTGCAAAGACTGCCAGCCTGGGTTCAATCCCCCAGGCCGCACATAAAGCTGGACAGGCATTTGTCTGCAGCAGCAACAGACTCTGGTATGTTCCCCACCCCACCCCCACCCCCGCATAAATAATGATTGCTTTGAAAAAAGAGCTACAAAATGCCAAGAGGAAAGAAGAGGATTTAGAAGGAGGGGATGGCACTAATCTCAGGAAGAGAGGGACGGAGAAGTAGAAGCAGAAAGTGAAAAAACCAGGAGCAAATGTGGGGCCTGCCAGCCAGCCTGCTACGTCCTTTACCTGTGACGGGGGACAAGGACAGCGTTTGATCTGCTGAGCCAGCTGTGGTATAGGAGCAGTCATTTGCTTTAATGTAAATATGTTGATGTCTTTTTCATCCTGAACTTTTAACCTTGCTGGTAAATAAGGCCCATACAGTAAATGAATCATTTTTTTTTCTGAGAAATGTCTTTTGAGAAAATAGGAAGGAAATAAAAAATGGTTTTATTAGCTCGTTGTCAGTCTCCAACATGATTGAAAACCTTATTCTTCCTCTCAATTCTACTTCAGGAGACTACAGGCCACCAAAAACAAATAAACAAACAAAACACTTTTATTTTAAAATATGGAAATAAAGTTCATTAAAATGCATGAATGCACTGATTAAAACATAGCAAAATTTGTAGACAAAAAGGAGAGGATGCTTATTCTTGAGAAAGTTTCTGAGACAAGAAAAATCAAATAAAATTACACACACACACACACACACACACACACACACACACACATATATGAATCCAAACTTTAATTTTGTTGTTTCTAATGAGAATCTCCTTACAGTCTATTTCCCTCGGACTCACTGACCATCTCACTTCATTATCTGTTTCCACTTCTCAGGTATTATGAAAGAATAAAACAGCGAGCCTTGAGGCCCACCTTCACTATCCAAAGACCACCCTTTTCTCTCCAGCGGAGGCTAAGGGGAGCCATCTCTCCTTGTCCATTCTGCTGTGCCAGTTAACTGCATCAGACTGCTTTGTGATAGTGGGACCAGTGACAAGGGAGCGCCCTACCCCAAGATGCTAGTGCTAGCTTTCCCTCTGCAGGGTCTCTTCACCTTGGCACTCTAATTTCACTATTACCTGCACATATGATTTCTTGGCCTCCAAGCCTTAAGACCCTAACACGCTTTGAAGTCACTGGATGACTACCCAAGTGCAGTCGTCTTGCCGATACTATAGCAGAAGATGGAGAGCCCGAGGGGTAACTAAGACCTAACAGCAATCCCTCAGCAGTGACACCACAGCCCACAGCACTTGAATCATGCACTCGTGGCGGACCTGAGGCCATCGTGAATAGTATTTCACATCTTCTAAGTTGTGTGTTGATGATGACAGGACCTCTTACGGAACCCTTTCCCTGCCACGTAAGAAAGAAGAGAAGACGGGAGCACAGGAGATGTAATGGCCTTCCTTACCTTTCTTAAAGATGGATTGGACTCCACCACAAAGTGCGTTAAGGCAGGAAGCTCTCAGGAAGTCCATTCCTGACCCCCTCAGTCTTCCTCCTTGTTCCCTTGTTTTCTTTTCCAAAAGAAGGCTGAGCTCAAGTCCAAGTGTGTGTGGCATTTCTATCTGACTGACGTCCTCCTCCGAATCATATCTTCTCTCCGTGTGTGAATTACTAGCACCCTCTTCCTGCTCTCCGGGCGTGTTACTTCTTTCAGTGTCAGAGCACACATGCGCATGAGTCTGCCCTGCAGCTCTCCATCCTCTGTAGTTTATTTGGAGATTTTTTTCTGTCCGTTGGCTTTGCTCGTAAACTACTCCAACACACTCCAGCAGCCTTGCAAAGAGCTGCTGTCCTCAGGCAAATGAGGTGAGACTTCAGATAAACACTGAAGAATACAGATTGCATTCATTTTCCTACTACCCGCATCCTTTCTAATTAACAGTCTATCCTTCAGTGCAAAATAAATTCTTTTTTTTTTTTTTTTTTGAGGTAGGGTCTCGTTCTAGCTCAGGCTGACCTGGAATTCACTATGTAGTCTCAGGCTGGCCTCGAACTCATGGCGATCCTCCTACCTCTGCCTCCCGAGTGCTGGGATTAAAGGCGTGCGCCACCACTCCTGGCTTCAAAATAAATTCTTGAGACTGATGAGTTGGACACATCATTTGTAAGACCCAGGCCTACAAAATGTAACACACTGAGGGAGGAAGGTTTGTGTAATCAGACTGCTTATAGCTTAGCTTAGCTAGTGAAATGATGTATTATTCTCTCTCTAACATCCCAGGCCCAAGGCAAAGCTTAAGGACTAGAGACCAAAGTGACCAGCATAAGATCTCCACGCGGTCTGACTCTTTGGACACGTGTGCTAGAATGACTGCATGGAGGTTCAGGAGGTGTTTTGGGGCTCCTGTAGGAGCAATTTCAGGGAGACAGGGCTCCTTCCGGGTGAGGCACGGTGGGCTGGAAGTGTTTCCAGGCTCCTGGCCTCGGTTGCGTTCATGCTCGAGTACAGTGGGAAAGCTCCTGTCTCTCCTTCAGAACGGGCTCCCCCTCACTCCCCCATTGCTCCGTGAGACCCGAGGGAAGTGGTTACCTCAACTGACAGAGACAGACAAGCTTCCTCTGAGAAAACATGCTTCCCTGAAGTCACCAGCAATCAGGGCTCAGGACCATAACCACGGAGCACTGGAAAGCAAAACTCTTAAGAGGGGACTTTCGTGAGGAACTCTCTGCGTCCCTTGTGAGAGGGCACAGTGACCGGATGTTCTTGAGTCATCACCATGCACTGGGAAGGTGGTACTTTACAGAACACCTTGGGCCAAGCTTGGCAGTCAGTCACACTGTGCTACAACAGTCAATCATCTCCCAGTCAGGGCTACACATCTTCCTCCTCCAACTCAGTTCGGAATGTGGAGGATCAAATGCAGTGTGCTCTTATCACACTGGAGACATTTTTTAAAAGACTTTGCACCCTTGAAACTGGGAACTTCACTGTGGGCTGAAAATGTGTTTTGGAAAAGGGTCTGGGCAAGTCATTCTTTCCCCAAAAGTTCTCATCCATTGTTGAGTTAACATCAATAAATCTATGACTGTACTCAAGTTACCTTCTGCTACAATTTTAGCTTCAAGTTTTAATGCCCTAAACATGAATAACCTTGTATTCCAACATAGGTCTGATTAATGAGGCAACGTTGCCAACTTAAGGGTCAAAGAGCAATTCCCTACCCCCTGCCTTTTGTTCCCCGGTGGCTTAGTAACCATTTGGGCACATTTACCCCATTAAATATATAAGGCAACTGAGTGTAATAAAAACTATAGGACGAGGCAGATCAGCCCCCGGGTCTCTCGGCAGAGCTTGCAGGATGATAAAGAGCAGGTCTGCTACGGAATACAAGGAATACAAACTGTCCCGTCATTAATGCTAGCAGAAGTCTTGCTCACCTGGCCATTTGCTGGGGGCTCACCCACAGCCTGTGGCATGTACCCACTTGGCCATCTGCTTCCTGGGCCATCCTGCAGTTTACGTGCATGTGTGCCCTACTTGTATGCAAAATGACCAACGCCACTATATTTGAGAATGTGGCAGAAGGTTATACTTAGGAGGTGACCTGAATTATCACATGATATTTAACCAGGCAAGAAGGAGGAGGTGTTGTCTTATTGAAGTATTATTTATCCCCCCCCAAATATGATTGTGGGTGCCTGGGATCATTCCTAGATAGAAGTGAACTGACTGTGCCTGTTTGTGTTGGCACTCCCACCAGGAGCCGCTGCGCCGCTCCCAGGACTGGCGAAGGCTGTTCTGGAATGGCAGAAACGCTCCTTTTACAGGAAGTCATTTGCTGCCCATAGAAGCCTGTGTGGTTAATGACATTATCCCCATGTTCTGCCATGTGACCAAGCTGAAGCATGGGGGACAACATAACTTACTCACTGATCCAGTTGGAACAGAACCCTGCTCTGCCTTCAAGTACATTTCTTCTTTAAAACATTTTTAAGATATTTTATTTATTTATTTGAGAATGAGAGAGAGATGAAGACAGAGAGAATGGGCACACCAGAGCCTCCAGCCACTGCAAATGAACTCCAGAGACATGTGCCACCTTGTGCCTATCGCTGATGTGGATACTGAGGATTGAACCTGGGCCCTTAGGCTTCATAGGCAAGCACCTTAACTGCTAAACCATTTTTCCAGCCCAAGCACAAAATTTCTAAGCAATTTCCTCTCCTTCCTCCTTATCCATTGCCTTCTCCTGATTTGCTCCTCCCCCCACATACTTACATTTGAATCATTGTGTGCACTAGTTTTATGGACATGAAAAGTATCCTCACCTGAACTCTAATGAGTAAAATTGTAGAGATTTAGAATCTAAATTTCTCATGATATTGAGGCTTATAGAAGTGAACTTTCAACTTTCAGGTGAGTTTTGATTTTCTTTGATTCCAAGGTTCAGCCAAGTTTTTTTTTTTTAAATAGCCAGGTAGTAAATATTTTAGGCTTGCAGGCACTTTGTCCTGTGTTACAACTGGTCAACTCTGCCATTATAGTACAAAAAGTATAGGTGATATTTAAAGGTGAGTAGTTGGGTTATAACAAAACTTTATTAAAAAAAAAAAAAACAGGCAACATGAAGATTTGGCCCATACATGGAAATTTGAGACTTCATAGTTTTTAACCCAAACCATCATTGAAAGTGTTACCATTACCCTAGGGCTTTAGACATTAGATCTTTCCAACCTACTAAAAGCAAGTTCGGGGCAGTGGAAGCATGGGGCCAACATTGTCCCTGCCCCCCAGGCAGGCCAGGTCCAGTGGTATCAGTGTGTGTCCTACAGGGAGAGAGTAATAGACATGTTGTAGAAAAGAGTTCTGTGGACTTGAAAGTTTACAAAAAAATCTGGGACTAAAATTGAGCTACCCCACCCATGGCTACAGAACTTCTCAGCCATGCATTTGCTGGAGAACCCAGCGAATCTAGGGACGCTGCTTTCTCCGAGCTTGCTGGTAGAGGAGTCCCTGTTGGGGAGACTGCTGTGGACTCCAGACCCCAACATTTCTCATACTGTCTTCTCCCCATTTTCTTCACCCATCCCCATCAAGGACACCCACCTGGGTTGTTACTAGCCACATAGCATCCCATCTTGCCTGAGAGCCACACAGTGGGCGCGTCAGGACTTTGGTGGTCCTACTGTCCCTTCACCCCATATCTCTGGGCCATATGGGAGGCATGGACACAGGACTGGAGTGGAGGTCATAGTATCTCCTTCCTCCTTTTTACCCCTGCTGTTGACACTGTGAGCAACAGCTGGTCTGCTACTTATGGACTCTTAGGATCTTCCAGAACCCCACCTGTCCTGGGGCATGTGGTTTGAGACACAGGTTGGAAAGAACCCTCCAGAGAGCATGAGCCCAGGCTTTAGGATTCTGAGGGGACTCTACTTGGGGGACACTGATTGAAGTATGGCCATGGGATATTCCTACCTGAAAGGCCAGACCTACCAAGACTTTGCAACCTTGGTGTGATGGCAGGACTTGGTGACCAGGGGTAGAAAAACCAGCCATTGCAGGTCATTTTGTATAAGACTGAACTCTATATAGACTTGGATTCTTTGTCTGCAAGAGGGAAATGCCGATCCCACCTGTACTGGCCTCAGAACCCTGCAAAGAAGGCAAGGCATTGCTCAGAGGAAGACTCAGGAGCACTGAAAAGCTTTCTGGGCCCCTCTACAGCCAGAGGCATGTAGGATGTGCCTCACAGAATGTGCTTCTCTAAGTCGACGCTTTGCTCCCCAGCACTCAGCCGTTCTTCAAACTAAAGTTGGAAATGATGAAAGCCTCAAACATTCTTCCCAGTCTTAAGATCCTGAGCAGGCAGAGGTTTGGTCAGCAGAAGTCGGCCTGGGGACGCTCTCTCAGTCAGGCAGCAATCAAGTGTTCTTAAGTCTTCCTAAATGCTGTAATATTATGAAAGGAGATTGTGTGTTATTTCTCTAACCAAAAGTTGCTTTCTAAAAAGACAAAAAGATTAAGGAAAAATGAGGTGAGTACTTTACATCCCAATCTGTTTCCATGTCAACAAGATGGGCAAGGGTGGTAGAAATGTTAGATTTGCTGAGCCTCAGTTATTACCTATATTGCCATGGTGTGTGTGTGTGTGTGTGTGTGTGTGTGTGTGTGTGTGTGTGTGTGTGTCCTCATAATTGATGTAGGGTTGGAGTCCTGGGAGGGATAAGATGTCCATAAAAATGCAAGAGACCCAGGCCAGTGAATCCTAACTTTGCGTCTTTGTCCCAGTTATCAAAGAATTGAAAATGTGGACTCAAGAGAAGGGTAAATCATGAATGATGAGATTTTAAGGGAAGTTAGCAGCAAAAGCAAAGCAGGAAAGCTCAGGCCAAAAGAATCCCTCTCCTCTTCCAGATGGGGAGAGGGAGGAGAGATGGAGGAAATCTCCCAATATCAGGGCTAACGTAGTACCAGGAGCGTAGTACCAGGAGCGGGTCTAGGCTCACTCTCAAACAGCCATGTAGGATGAGACTCAGGAGTGTAAGGGAGGGACCTGATTGGGTGGTGGCTCAAGAGGCTGACTCAGGAAGGACCAGCCCACAGGTGTACGAAGCCTGGGAAAAGTTGAGGAAGGAGCAGGAAGCTATTGCTAAGGAGTTGTTGCTTGTAGTAATCTTGGGTGAGACTGGCTCAGATGTGAGTTCTAGTCTTGCCAGGACAGGCAAGATGGTATCCATGTTTTTGTGAGCCAGTTCCTAATCTCCTACCTATCAGGAAAAAAGGCTACCTTGCTCCTCATCTGTATCATGATGACTACTGGGAAAACTTCTAAACTGAGTCAAAACAACAGCAGTAGAAATAGAAAAAAGTTAACAAGCCCCCCATCCCCCCTCATTGGGCAGCAGCCCTACTGGTCAGTACCACTGTCAGCGCATCAGGACACCAGCTTCCTTTCTCTGTGTCACCGAGGAGCCCACCTTCTTACCCTGGGACCCAGGAGAAGCTGCTGCAGGAGGACCAGCCCACACCTGGCCCCATACCATAGTCCCTGCCATCAAGGTGAGGGCCTCCTTCCCCAGCTGAGACTTCCTCTCTCTGCAGGCCGGGCACCTGCTCTGAAGCCTGGCTGAAGTAGACCTCTGTGCGGAGTCCTTCATCCAGACAGCATGAGGCCTCTCAGAGACTTGGTATTCAGGGCGGCCTGTTTCCTAGCAGGAATCACTGCACAGAGGACCACACCCTGGTCAGCAGCTCCTTGTATTTTCTGCCTATAGAACCCACTGCTGTTTCCTCCTGAGATGTTAAGAAATTCGTTCTCATGCTCCATCCCCACAGCCTTACTCCCAGGTTCTAAGAGCGCCTCACTAGGCTTCTACTTGGCCCAGGCAGTGCAGGTGCCTGGTCATCTCTCACCACAGTGAGTGGAGCAGGTGGACACAGAGGGAGCCGTGCACAGTGTGGCTCTGACCTTGACTAGCTGAGCCACCCAAGGCATTCACCTAATCTCTCTGAGCCTCACCTTCTCCATTAGCAAAGTAGGGGACAAGACTACTGGTACTTTGCGCACCCAGGAGGAGTTGTAGAAAAGAAGTGAAGCAGGGTCTGCACAGGCTGACTAAAAGAACTTCCCAGCTGGAGGTCCAAGAAAGGCTATAGACAGCTGAAGCCAGATGAAAGGGAAGCTTGGCAAGCCATTTAAAAGAGACCTTGACTCATTTGTGGTAACAGAATGTGCAGTTCAGGAAGTGCTTTGCAAAAATGCTCTGGGCTCCAGCCACCACTGGTCCCCCAGCCATCTGCTATGGCCACACCCCATGGCACACCTTTGCAGCACCACCTGGAGTGCATCAGCAGTGCAGACCAGAGTTCCCGTGCACTCAGCCACGGGAGCTGGTGTGCATTGGCTCTAGGGTAGACTGTCTGGCCTCCTGGTTCAAATGCCACTCCAGGCTAGAGATATGGCTCTCTCCGTCATCCAGGTCCAGCCCTCGACAATCCCGGGTTACTCAACACTTGCAAATAGTTCTAGAGGAGGCACCGAGTTTAAGTGGAGGGCAAGGCCTGGTGCCAGGACCAGAGCCTGGCAAATGAACTGAGCCCTCCCTCCCGGCCACTGCTGTCGAGGGTCTTGTGCGTCCTAGGTCTCGACGGTGCTGCTTTTGGTCAGGGAAGGCAGGTGGTGCGAGTGTGGAGGTCTGGCTCTCCATGGTGTGCATGCCCCTGTGCCTCCTGTACCATCTACCCTAACCGGAGATATACTTAGATCATTGCATACACTTGGACCCTCAGCTCCTCAGAGCCTCTGACAAGGTGCTCAAAGGCCGTCAGTAGCCTGGCAGGGCTCAGTATGTAGAGGCTGGCACAGGAGAAATGCAGTTCCAGTTAGGCACAGAGATGGGGGCGCCAGTGCCATTAGCTTGGGGTCAGCCTCCCCTGCATTGGCCTGTGTCCATTTTTCCTTGAGGGGGACGGGGCTAAGTCGACAGGGTTGGGTGTTCATGGGTGGCTGCTTCCCAGGCCTGGGGTCAGGGGCTCTGTGTTGAGCTGTGCTCCTGCTGGGAAGCAAGGACCTATTTCAGTTCCTCATTTGAGGCACACTCTAATTCCCAAAACTGTTAAAAACGTCAAGCTGCCCAACTGGGTCAGGGGAAGAGGGGCCATCTGGTCCCACACAACCCCTGAACCCATGTGCTTGGGGCCAGAACCTGGCTGGTCTAGCCTCGCAGGCTCAAGAGGGGCTGGGCCACATTCTCTTGTCTAGAGCCCACGTGTGGAAGAGGAAGCTGAAATTCTGATGGCCCAGGAACAGCTGTTCCCTATTTGTCACTGCTGTACTCTGGTGTCTTTTGGCATTAAGTCTGAGGGGCAGGTTTTGTCTGTTGTAACAAATAAAAAGTAAAAGGAAGCAAACAATGACGGCTCCCCCCCCCCCCCCCCCCCCCCCCCCCCCCCGCTGTTTGGGGGACTTTTTTCTTGGTCAGGAGAAAGACATCTCTGTAAATAAGAGCTGTTAGGCAAATGAGCCTCAGGTCCCCACAAGGAATCGCGAAGTGCCTCCCCTCCCCCACCCTGTAGCCCATCTTGGAAACAGTGGCAAACAACTCATGTCCACCTGGGCTTGTCTCCATGTCTTTTGAAGGCCTCCTGCTTGGGACACCTGCAACCCACCGCACACCACCCAGTTCCGTGGCCCCCGTGCTCTGACTTCAATGTCTCAGGGACAGCGTGGCCTTGAGAGCAGCACCCCTAGCTGCTGACCTGCTGAGCTTGTAGCAGCTTCCAGGCTGGCGGACAGCTTCCTGCGCGAGCTTTCTCCCGGGACTCACCCTGGGGGGTGGGGTGGGGGAGGGGGCGGGGGGAGGGGGTGGAGGGGAGGGGGGCTGGCTCTCGCAGCTTTCCGCTTGGCCCTGTTCCCAGCATGCTCCGCAGGTGCCCCGCTGTCCTGGAGGCCAGTAAGCCGCCGATGCCCACCGTGCGCAGAAAGCCCGAAGAGCGAGGCTGAGGGTGGAGCGGCGCAGCACACACACTTGGAGCCATGGGCCCCAGGGGATTTTAGGGAAGTGTTACAGGCTGGGAGATTTGGAGTATTTCTCAGCAGGAGGCAGTTTGAGATGCTGGACCGGGGTTCCCCATTGTTTTAGAGGCTTGTTCCTGCTTTTCTGTTGCGAAGTGCCTTCGCACCACCTTTGAAGCTCAGAGTGGCAGAAGGGTTTCTCTTATATACCTTAAGGGGCTAGGAGGCTAAAAACAGTTTCATGAGCAAAAGTCAGTGTCCCCGGGGCTCCTGGGGATAACTGGTGTCTGCCTATTTTGACTTCTCTAGGCTGTCAACAGACCTGGGCCTGTGGGCTCCTCCACCATGCACAGACTTCTTGCCCTCTCTTATCAGGACTACCGAGATAACAGGATTGAACGAAGAAAGCACCAGAGAACGCTGGGCAAGCTGGCTAGCTCAAAGTCCTTTCTGCCACAGCAGGTAACATCCGTGGGTTCTGGAGCTTCGTGGGTCCCTTTGAGGGTCATTCAAGCTTGTTCAGGGTCACCACGAAGGCTCCAGGAGAAAGGCCCTGAGTGGTACTTATGCCCAGGAATAAACCTCGTCAGAGAGCTGAATATCTTCTGGGGCATCTTGTATTTACCCCATCTCTACAGTGCCCAGTTTCTTCTAGAGACACGTGTTCTGTGGCCCAAACCCAGGGCTGGAAGGCCAGTGCCTCCTTTTGGGTCCTGTCACAGCCAGGGGCTTCCAGGCCACCAAGCTCAGTCTCTGCAACTCAGGAGCTTCTGTTGCTTAGCTCAGCGGTGACCCTTGACCTCACTGCTCAGGTCTCATGCTTATACTCCTGTTCTCTGCAGCCAGGGCTCAGGCTCATGCATCCCCAAAGCCAGCCTCTCCCACAGAATGTACCCTTCTTCCACCACAGGCCTTCAGGCTGGAGCTCAAAGAAGCATCCGCAGCTGCCTGTGCTCAGTGGCGAAGATTTTCATACCCTTGAGTTCTTTGTCTCGCAACCACAAAAAATTAGGCATATGGAAAATGAGGTATGGGTAGGGCAAAGGAGATTTATTGAGAAAAAGATGGAAAAGCCCCAAACTGTCAGGGTAAGCCTGGTTAACATTTTGGCTAGTAGCCAAAGTAGAGGAAGAAAGGAAAAGTTGCAGGTTTTGAGTTAGAACTCAGAGTAGCAGGCAGGCTCTATGAGGTTCATGAGCAACTGCGCTGAGGGAGGTGCTTCTGGAGGCATAGTGCATGATGTTATTCAGGGGATTAATGTCCTTCCCGTGTCCTTAGTACATCTGTGGGTGAGGGGTAGTTTCTAGACCAAGTGAGTGATTGACAGGCACCACCCAAGTCCAGAGGACTTTGTTCCTCTGGTCAGGAGGAAGTGGCTCTTCCTCATGGAGGGGCAATTGAGATGTTTCCCATTTTAATGTTCCCAGGGAGACAGGAGGTAATGTCCCTCCTTCAATGACCTCTAAGCTTAATGTCTGCCTCTCTTCAACACTGAGACCTAAGACAGAAGGATGGTCTCCTCTAGTGGTATTAGTGGAGGACCAGGGGATTCATTTAGTGCCACCTGACAAGTGGATTGGTGTCTTGGTGACTTGGCAAGGGCCTCAAAGCCTTGGCTTCTGTCAGTGACAAGTCAGTAAAGAGGAGGTGGTGATGGAGGATAGAACTGTTTCACTGGTTTTTTGTTTGTTTGCTTTGTTTTTTGCCCACTGTAAAATCAGCAGGCAGCATTATTACAAGAACCCTCGATTTACTCATAGAACGCAGCAGTTTGAGGGGCAGGGATGATATAAAAATGAGCATAAAAGTAAGCAGTAATGACAGACTAGAGCCATGGTGAACATTGGTAGGCTTTTAGATTTTTGTTTTATCTGAGGTACCTAGACAAAGAATGCATATTTGTTGAATAAATGTAAGACTGGCTGACTGAATGACGAACACTGTAGCCCAGAGCATATCCTTCTTGCTGGTGGACTGACTTGGCTGTAGGAAAGTAACTCTCGCTCCTCAGAGATTAGCCTCTGCAGTGCAGCTGAAGGGCAGTGAATGGTACTTGTGGTTTGGGCTGGTGATCTTTTTTCTTTGGTAATTTTTCTCTTGTTATACCCCATTAAGACTTATAGAAACCAGAAATAGCAACAATAAAATCCCTAAATTCTTGTTTCACTGGAGAGGAAGAGAAGCAAAGTGAATGATGGTGCCATATAAGGCACGAATGTTCTGCTCTGCTTCATTTTGTGTGTGTGTTGTGCGGGTTGCATATTGGAAAAGACACCAGGGTCTCCTGCGTGGCAATCACATGCTCTACCACTGAACTACACTTCCAGCCCACGTTCATGCTTTTAGCATTATTTAGTCTAAGCAGACAAAACCAGCAACAAATAAAAGACAATCTTGAAAGCCAGACTGGTAATCTCAGCTCTTGAGAGGCTGAGGCAGGATTCAAGACCAGCCTGGGCTACATATGTAGTGAGTTCCACTCCATGGGCTGAGTGGACTCTGTCTCAACAAAAAATTTCAAAAGAGATGATTTTTATCATCAGAATTTATAGCTTAGTATATTTACACATAAGTCACGTGTTTAAATTTTTTTTTTCATCTGGGCTTGGGAAATGGTTCAGTCAGGAAAGTGCTTGCTGCAGAAGCATGAAGACATGCCTGCCTGTGATTCTGACACTGGGGAAGGGGAGACAGGGGCCCTGGTACTTGGTGAGCTCTGGGTTTAGTGAGAGACCCTGTTTCAAAAGATAAGGAGGAGAGAGATCGAAGAAGATACCTGATGCCAACCTCTGGCCTCCACATGCATGTGCATACGCACCCACACGTGCATGCACCCATATACAAACATGCACCAAACAATACGCATGTAAAAGAAAAGCTTTCTAACACCTGGGCTCTTTGGGGAATTATCCTGGTCACTGTTGAGGTACCAATAAAGACCAGGGCACACAGGGTGTGGTTGAGATTTTTGTGAGTGTGTTTTAAGACAGGGTCTCCTGCATCAGCTGCCTATGTGCTGAGATTAAAGGTATGCACCATTACACAGAGCTAACAATGTGGCTGAAATCTAGTGATACATGGAGTTTAGGCAGCTGGCAGTGGGGCAAGGGTGTTGACATGAAAGATATCAAGGGGTACTGGCTAGAGCAGACAGGGTACTAATCACTGCATCAGTAGTCTTTTAAACAGAGGCAGCTAGGGGACAGGTGACACAGGGTGACTCTTTGATCTAGCATCCAGGTGGGTTTGCATAAAGTAGAGATACACTGGGATGAGTAACTTTGGGGACTAAACAGAAGTGCCCTGGGAAATCTGAGTGATCAGCCACAGTCACTCAAGCCTTTACTCTGGAAGTCTTTGGCTATGTAAGAACTTACCTCCTAGGTGATGGCCATGCCTGTCCTTGAAGAGGGGTGAGGATACCCTAAAATTTCCTCTTGGAACAGAGACAGGATCTTGTCTAGGATTTTGGACTGTGAGGTGGAAAGTGATCACTTAACAACCTTTAGGATTTCATGAGAATCATATGATTTTATTTTAACAGTAAAATTTAATATTTGACAAAATGCACACATGTTGTTTCTCAGCACTGGTACTGAGTCAGTGTGGAAAGTATTCTTTTTCAAGAGGGAAATGGCACTGACTGTTCTGCTGCCACAACTTGAGCAGCTCTAGCCACCATGCCTTCCCTATCATGATGGACTAACCCTCAAAGTGTGAGCCACGAAAACTCTTCCTTCCTTAAGTTGCTTTGGTCAGGTATTTTTGTCATAGCAATGAAAAAGTAACTAATGCACCCTTTCACTGACCGCTTCTCATACACAAGGCAACTTCTCTCATGGCCCATCTTAGAGCCTCTAAAAACTTTAAGACTAGCTTAATAGCATATCAGAAGTCTCTCTCATTCCCTCTGTCTCTCTCTTTCTGTGTGTGTGTATCTGTATTTGTGTGTATGTGTGTACATGCATGCATTATGTTGTATACCTTGGCACATGCTTATTGGCTGTTTGTAAAGTCCCGTGTTAAATATTTTATTGAGGCTGTGAAATCACCAACAAGAAGTAACTTAAGGAGCCTGGTGTGGTGGTGCACACTCATAGGCAGAACTAGGAGGAGCTCTGTGAGTTTGAGGATAGCCTGGGCTAGAGTGAGATTCTACCTTGAAAAACCAGAAAAATAAAATTAAAAAAGAGGCAATTTAAGGGAGGAAGGGTTTATTTTGGCTCACAGTTTGAGGGTACCATTCATCATGGCCGGGAAGGCACAGTGCTGGGCGTGGCTTGCAGCTCTGGTGATGGGAACCTGAGGCTGCTTGCTGACATCTTAGTGATCCAGAAAGCACAGAAGGGGAAATGCTAACACTCAATTGGCTTTATCTTTTTACTGTCTAGGGTCTAGGATTCCCTGGGATGATGTTGCCCACGTCCAAGTCAAGTCTTCCCTCTGTTAATCTTATCTGGAAACTCCCTCACAGACTACCCAAAGCTGTGCCTCACTAATGCTGTAGACATTTCTTAATGAAGTGAAGCTGACAATGAATATTAACCATTACAAGTCATTTGCCTATTTTTTATATTTGGTTGTATGTCTTTTATTAAAGATCCATAGGAACTCATGAAATGTTCTAATTATAAATCCTTTATCAGCTAAATGTATTATTAATATTTTCAACTAGTCTTGGCTTGTCACATTTTCATCTTTATTTTTCTTTCAAAAAGAATATTTTGATATGGTCATCAATTTGTCACGTAACAATTATGATTAGTGTTTTCCATGTTCTTTCTAAGCAACCTTTGCCCAACCCAAGATTACAAAGACCTTCTATGTTTTCTTCCATGAGTTTTATATCTTGTACTTCTAAGTCTATACTAATGAACTTAAGTATGTTACTTCCCTTTTAATTGAAAACTATATATTTTTACTCTCTATTTTATTGTCTTCTCTAGAACTTCCATTTGATTCTTTAGAAAATATGTTGCTTTGGATGTGGGAAGAGGAGAGGATAGGGGAGTGCATGTGATAAGAAAGGAAGGGTAGCTAGCTGGGGAAAGGAAAGGAACAAGCCAGCTACCACAGTGTGTGACAGTGTGAAGTCATGTGTGTTTGTGTGTGTGTGGTTAAGTACATGTGAGATTGTATGGGAGAGCATGTCATGAGTCAGTTCTGTGTCCTCTGCCTCCTCTACACAGCTTCTTTTCTACTTGCTCTCAGATGACTGACTATCTCGTAGGGTCTGGGAGGCCACGTCATCCTGCCAGTGTTTGCAGCTTGTCACCAGGGGTCTGCACCTGCATTTACATTTGCTCAGACTGCCCTCAGAGGCCTGGGGTTTGAATGACCGGATCCTGAGATGCCACACAGGAAGAAGTGTGGGGAACAGAGGCCTCCAACCTCTAGGAGGCTCCTGCTTTGCAGCTCCTTATCCTACGCAGCAAATCTTCCCTGCTTGTTTTCCCCTGAGACTTCAGGCCTGTCCATTCAGATGTGTGGATATGAAGTATATTTTCTCTACTTTCTTTTGAGCTCTTTCAGTGGAAAGATTTGAGAAACCCAAATGCTTTCGGTATGTGCTGTGGGGAGATAGAGAAATATACATGGACTCCGAGGCCGGCCTGCCTGGCCTTCATCTCGGCATCTGTCCTCGTCCACAGGGACTGCTATAGCTTCGTCGCAGACAAGTGAGTCTGCTTGGATCCCAACTCCAGCATATGTGAGCTGGGTGACCTTGAACTTCCTCACCTCTTAAGTAAACGTACCTGTCTCATAGTGCTGTGAGGGTTATATTAGCTATTGCATACAAAATTGTTCAGCCATTCTTGGTATGTAGAAAACACCACTATATTAACTGTATTTGCTTTCAGAGCAATTATTTGTTCATGACGCATTTCATTGTCTAAAGGCAATTCCGACATATTCAAAAATGAGAAGAAGGTCTTGATTTACTTTCATTCAACCAACCCCTGGCCTGCACACACCCTGCGCCCTTGCTTTTCTTACTGGAGTCAGATGTACAATGTTTGACCCTGTGTTTAGGTAGAGGTGTTGAGTTACAGGGAAGAAATATTGACCAGAACGGTTTGGGCCCCTGCATTGCTTTCCAACTTATATGATGTCTATATGTAATTATTTTTCTTTATCACTAATAAAGACTTTTAATTTCTTTGAGACAGGGTTTCACATACATAGTATAGGCTATCCTTGAACCCATGACAATCTGTCTACCTCAGCATCCCCAATGATGGGACTACAGTTGTAATCTACCACACCTGACTCCCATTCTTTTGTTACAAGTTTTTGTTTTTGTTTTTTTTTTTTTTTTTTTGAAAATCGATATGTGAACATTGTAAAGAAGCTCAGGTGAAAACCTGCCCCTTATCTAAAGGTCAGTTTCTTTCCAGGGGTGCCTGCCTTCATCCTCACCAGTCACCAGCTTCATGAAGAAATGTTCAGAATCTGGAAAGTTCCATGAGGGTCAATCAGCTCCATCTCAGAACAGACCTAAGTTTCTTTTCCTCTGTTGAATTTTTTTCCTCCTATGTAAATGCTAGGCTTTCTATGGAGAAATGAAATACCAAGTCCCCTTCATCCTCCACATGCCCTTTTGGTGTAAGCTGTGAGTCTGTGTGAGCTCTAGTTCCCTGTGGCCTCTGCAGATGTTGGCAGTATGGCCATGGGCTTTCCACCTGCTTTGGCCTTGGCTTGCACATTGGGAAAGTGGAAGGAGAGTCTGCCTTGTTCCAAGGGTACTTTCTAATGCCAGTAGTCTGTCTAGGTGAACATGATACAAATGCTATTTGTGAGTGTAAGGAGCCATGTGCGCTCACATTCATGGTAGAAGTGAGGGTTGAGCAAGCCGGAGCCATCCAGCCCAAGGAGTCCCTAGGAGGAGGCACAGCAGTTTCAAGAGCAGTGCCTGGAACCTGTGTCTTCCCTGTGTTCACCCAGAGGTGCTTTCTTGATACCTTGATATGGAACGTGCCCTGTGAGCTCCATGAATGGCTGAGCCCACTGCACAGGCTGAACCTGACTGAACAGGGCCAGAGGCCATCTAAAGCTACATGTCACCCATGGTCCAACAACTGCAATGTAGGTGTGTATTACGTGTGTGTGTGTGTGTGTGTGTGTGTGTGTGCAGGTGCCTGTATATGAACATATACATGGAGGCCAGAGGAAAACCTTGGGTGTTCTGTCTACATCTTTTTGAGACAGATCTCTTATTGGCTTGGAGCTCACTCAGTAGGCTAGACTGGCTGGCCAGCAACCCCTTTCTCCACTTTCCTGGAGATGGGATTATAAACCATGCCACCACACTCGGGCATTGTTTACATGGATTCTTGGAATTGATCTCAAGTCCTATTCTATGTTTGCGAGGTAAGCGCTTTACTAACTGAGCTATCTTCCCAACCCTGACAACTGTATTTTAAAACTTATGCCAGAATCCCTATAGATGTTCCCCCCAACTAGGAACCCCAAGTCCTAAAATGAGTCAAATCCTCCCCTTGAGGAGTCAATATTTTTACTGGGAAAAGAGAGGGAAAATTAGATGTGTCACCTAGTGATTCTAAACCTGGTCAACTTGATAATAGAAATTAAACTTCAAGATGACAATGGTAAGGGTAGGGCAAAAACTAGCAATAACAAGAGTTACCTCCTCAATCGTGTCACACTTTTTATTGTTCTTTAAATGGTCTCCAATGTATAAGGTGTCTGAATCCATATCTAAGACAACACCCCCTTCTTGTTTAGCATCTATAATATGATTGATAATGATTGAATTAGTTACTTTTCTCATTGCTGTAATGAAATACCTGACAGAAAGAAAGTCAAGGGAAGAAGAATGTATTTGAGCATACTGTTTGGGATGGTCCAGTCCCTCTACTGGTTTGTCAGGAATCTCCTCCTGGTGGTGGAGGTTTGGCAGCCAGAGTTGCTCTCTGCTGTGTGGGGAGAAGCATAAGGCTGGTTGGTCACATCTGGGTGGGTCAGGAAGCACAGGCCAATGAATGCTTTTATTCAGCTGGCTTTCTTCCTTGTCCCTTGTTATTTAGTCTGAGCCCCTAGCCCATGGGATGGTGCCACTCAATTCAGGGTGGGTCTTCCCTCCTCAACTAAGCTTCTCTAAAAATAACTTCACAGACATTAGGAGATACGTCTCCTAAGTGATACTAAATCCAGTCAAGTTGACAATGAAAGTTAGCCATCAAGATTGTAATGATGGGACAACGGTAGCAGTAGTAAGAGTTGCCTCAATCAGGAAGTAACATTTGCGTATGTCTGGAGTCTGGAGTTTTAAGAAGTGGTCACTTGGGACCCATTGTACCAAGCTCATAATGCTGCAGGTAAGGCAGTGACAGTTGTCCCCGTGTCCAGAAATGTGGCTATGCACATGCATATTGGCTGTTAGTATCTCTAGAAATGGGGGTTCTGCACCCACAGCCATAGCTTAGATCAGGAACAGAAGGTAACATCAGACCCATAAACCACTGTTAATGATGTTGAACTTGGAAACAAGAATGGAAATGTTCACACATTCATGGGCTTTGTAGGCCATTTCTGCAGGGCCAGGCAATCAAACCTCACTACTTCTGTCTGGTTGTGAAACCCAGAGGGTCACCCCTGATTCTTTCCTCTTCATTTCCAACTATTAAGCCTCGGGTTCTCCTTGAAGCTGCTGAAAATTCTGGTGTCAGGGTTGCTTTCTGTCTGCTCAGTGTGTTCTCAGGCTATGTGGGTGGTGGTTCCCCCCACATCCTGCCCTAATTTCCAATATCCAACCTCAATCTCATTTTCTTCTTTGCAATCTGTATTTTTCCAAAGATTGAGAAGTAAAAATTTCCAAGTGATAGATGAGTATAGCAAGGACGGATGACAATGGTCAATTTTAATATCCCTTCTGCTTGTCTCTATTTCCAAATTTTCTGTAATAAACTTTTATCATGTTTGCTATCAGAAAAAAAAAGTCCAATAAAAAAGCATTTGGGCCCCTGAAGTTGAGTATCTTGGTTGGCTAAGGACCCAGGTTCCCAGAGTTGGTTAAAAGCTTCTGATTGCTAGAGCCTTCCTCGAGCCCATGACACTGCGGAAGAGTGCCGCGGCCCTCCCCAGAGCCGGGCTGCAGGCCTCTGCGGACACAGGGTGGGCAGGACGCTGCCGCTCTGAGGACTGCTTGCTGATTTACCTCTCGAAGCCTGACATCTCTCAGCTGCAGTCGACAGCCACAGCTCCGCCCAGTCCAAGGAAGCAGCTACGCTGCGGAGGCCCCAAGTACCTGTCCCCTCTTCAGGTACCAGCACTTCAGTATTGTCTCAGCCATCTTGGCCAGAACCATCTCCACTGGGCGCATTTTCTGTGTGATATGTTTTGCTTTCTTGGTAGCCCATAAAATTTTCCCATCTGCTCTGGGCCTCTTGGTCTTTAAACTCAACCTCTGCTGAGCTGCCTTATTAAAAAAAAAAAAAAATGCCTCTCTTTTTTTTTTTAAATGGAAGTTTCCTATTGAATTTTTATGACAATATAGAGATGTGGATAGATTCCAACAAAAATGAAATCTTTATGGAATAGCCATTTCTCTCCTGGAGCTCCTGACAACTGCTCCTCTGTGGGTAGACATATATATATATGTTGGAGGGGCCCTCTGGTCTTGGCAGGGGCTCAGCAGGCAGTGGTAGGCCCCTGAGCTGAGGATAATCACAGCAGTGCTGGGGCTACTGGGGGAGGGGCGTGCAGCTCGGCCAGGAGGAGAGAGGGTGACATGTGAACCCGTGGAGAAGCACGTCTTTCCCAGGGACAACCCTTCTACCTCAAAGTCAGCTGAAATAGCACTGCCTCCTGATCCCAACCAACCCAGCGACTTGGTTTCACATGCGTGCTTTAATGCTTATTCAGCCGTGCCTGCCTCAGCCCCTAGCCTGGCATTGAGAAGCCGCTGTCCTGGGCCTAACACCAGCCTAACTTGCCCGAGGTCTCAGCACCCTAGCATGCTCCCTGGTCCCAGATGCATATGGTGTGGGATTTTTTTTTTAATATTTTTTTTGTTCATTTTTTATTTATTTGAGAGCGACAGACACAGGTAGAAAGACAGATAGAGGGAGAGAGAGAGAATGGACGTGCCAGGGCTTCCAGCCTCTGCAAACGAACTCCAGACGCGTGCGCCCCCTTGTGCATCTGGCTAACGTGGGACCTGGGGAACCGAGCCTTGAACCAGGGTCCTTAGGCTTCACAGGCAAGCGCTTAACCGCTAAGCCATCTCTCCAGCCCTGGTGTGGGATATTTATTTTGGTTCATAGTAATGGTCCATGGGGCCCAAGGGGTCTCCAGTCAAGGGGCCATTCATATGCAGTGGTCATCTTCTTGCTGGCTGAGGTGGTGCAGAGCATCGGGTGGTGAGACACGAGAAGCATGTGTGCGTTTGTGTGTGCATGGGTGTGTCTGTGTGCTTGTTCTGGCCCCTCTTCTTATAAAGCCACCAGAATTCAATCATGGGGCCCTGTTCTGAAGGCTGCTTTGTTTTTCTTGTTTATTTGTTTTTCGGTTCTAATTGTCACATAGAAGACTGGGTCCAGAGATAGTCAGAAACTAACCACACATCACACAGCTACTCGCAGTCAGAACTGGGATTTGAACTTGCCTACTCAGTTTCATCAGCTCCCCTGTCACTCCCCTCCATGACAATGGGCAACATACATGTACCGAGGGGTCAGCTGTCCCCTCTAACAAAAGCCATCATGGTTCCTTTGCAGGACCAGTGTCCATGGCTAGATGAGGCTAGGCTTCAGCCTTGTACCGTCTCTTTCTTTGTAGGCCTTTCCGACAGCTAGCTCATGGCACAGACCTGCGGGAGGGCCACGAGACTTCTTAGCTCGTGCTTGACACAAAAAAACACTGGCTCCAAGAGCAAAGAAAAAGCTGCAGAGTCCAATTAGTAAGTTAGATGAACAAAAAACAGGAGAAAGGGATGCTCTCATTCTCCTTTCATCTAGCCTCCTCTGACTCTCATTGTTGCTCGGTGCAGATCCAGGGTGATGGCCGTATCATCTTCCTTCTGCAACAAGCACTGCTTTGAGGACTTTGGCAGGGCAGGTCTATAAGCAGCAAACCCCTTCCGTTTACATTGCGTAAGACAAGTCTTCACATCTCCCTCACTTTTTAAAATTCAACTTTCTTATTTTGTGATTAAAATTTCCTCTGCAGTCAGAAGAAGTAAATCAGAGAAATTCTGTGTCCCTTTGCTTCAAAGGTGACAGACGTGTGGCAGAGCAAGAGCATTACGCAATAGCCGTAACTTAATCAGTGTGTGCGCGCATTTAGCTCGTGCAGCGCCCCGAGTACAGGTTCGTGTGAGGTTCACCAGCCAAGGTGTGCTTTGTGGGTAGGGAGATAGCTCAGTGCGTAGAATGAGCTCGATCCCCAGAACTCACGTAAAATGCTGGGCTCTGTGTCATGTGCTTAGAATGTTGGTGCGAGGGAGGAGGAGACAGGAGGATCCCTGGGGCTCATTGTCTAGCCGGTCTAGCCTACTTAGTGAGCTCCAGACTGAGAGACTGTCTTTTTAAAATTTAAAAAATCTTTTATTTATTGATTATTTGCAACTGCGGGGGTGGCATTCCAGGGCCTGTAGCCACGCAAACAAACTCCAGATGCATGCTTTGGGCATCTGGCTTTAAGTTGGACCTGGGGAATCAAACCTGAGGCACCAGGCTTTGTAAGCAAGCACCTTTAAGTGCTGAACCATTTCTCCAGTCCCAAGAGACCCTGTTATAAAGGAGGTGTTCCTGATGGTGTCTCAAAGGACAGTGTTGCAAAAGGTGATGCCCAAGGCCGTCCTCTGACCACACACATATGGACATGGGCACACCACATGAACATGCATACACACATATAAAAATAAAATAGTAAAAACTTAACAATATGTGTTCTGGGGCTGGAGAGATGGTCAGCAGTTGAGGTGCTTGCCTGCAAAAACTAATGACCTCAGTTCAATTCCCCAGTACCTATGTAAAGCCAGATGCAAAGTGGCGCAAGCATCTGGAGTTCTTTACAGTGGCAAGAGGACCTGGCATGCCCATTCTCTCTCTCTGCACATGAATAAATAAAAATACATTTTAAAATTATGGGCTGGAGGAGTGGCTTTAATGGTTAAGGTGCTTGCCTGCAAAGCCAAAGAACCTGTGTTGATTCCCCAGGATCCACGTAAGCCAGATGCACAAGGGGGCACATGAGTCTGGAGTTTGTTTGCAGTAGCTAGAAGCCCTGGAACACCCATTCTCTCCCTCTCTCTCTTACTCTGCCTCTTTCTCTCTCAAATTTATATATATATATATATATACACATACATATATATATATACACACACATATAAAGATATATGTATGTATGTATGAATGTTCTGTGAGGATGGGAAAATGGATCAGTGGTTAAAGGTACTTGCTTACAAAGCCTTCTGGCCTGGGTTCAATTCCCAACCCAACCACATAAGCTAGATGCAAAAAGTATTTGCTTGCAGTGGCAAGAGACCCTGGCACAATCATTAAGAAGGGATCAGAGCAGACATGTATAGGGGCTCTATGTATGGTTTCTATCTTTGAAGATGGAGGAGCCACAAGCCAAGGAAAACGACAGAGCTCTAGAAGCTGAGAATGACCCCTGACTGACAGCCAGCAAGAAGGCACAAGCCTGTGCATAGATTCTTCCCCAGCCTCCAAATAAGAGCCCAGGACTTCAGCTTTGTGAGATGCTGAGTGAAACGCCCAGATGAGCCCTGGAACGTCTGCCTGATTGAACTGTGAGGTAACACAGGAGTAGGGATTTTAGCTGCTGCGTTTGTGATAAGCTGTCTCAAAGCATTAGGAAACCAATAAGGTAAATCCATGGCATTTCCCATGGTAGTAATCTTTTTGTCCTCTATTTTGATGATAAGTATTCCAGTACAGGGATTTGTGTCTCCTTTAATGATGGGCTATGAGTCGTCTCTGGGTTCAACACCCTTATCCACATTGGGATTCCCAAGTCCTTCTTGGCATAGCCCACTGCCATTCACTGGTGCAAAGTGTTCTGCTTGTGGGCCACAGCCCATTGTTTCTAGTGCATGCGGAGTCTTGCTGCCACCTTAACACACTGCAAACTTCTGCTCTGCATACGTCCTATCCAAATGACCTTAGAAAGACGCACTACTGAAAAGTAAATCTTCAGAATGGGGACACCGTGCTTGCATGAGTCCCTGGGCTTGATTTCCACCATGATTAAAACTTGACATAGAGAAGACCATTTATAAGAACCATGGAAATATGAATACTTAGGAAGAAATCGGGCAAAGGTAATGGAAAACCATGATGTATTTTTGAGAGGAATTAAATAAGCCTAAATAAAAAAGACAATATTGGGGGAGTCAGACTATATTGTTAACATACTGATTCTATATAAATTGACATATAGGTTTGGTACAATCCTCATCAAAAATCACTACAACCTTTTGTTTCTGTGGAAATTGACAAATTGACCCTAAAATTCAAAAGTAAACTCAAATGATCTGGACTAGCTAGAGTTTGAAAAAGAAACACAAAGTTAGAGGATTTACACAAGCTGACGTCAGATTTTATAAAGATACAGGAATGAGCAATGTGGTTTGGTAGATATGGACATTGGATTGGACCTGGACAGACAGATCAGTAGTACAAAATACATTCTACAGAAATAGCCCCACCCACACATGGACAACTAATTTTCAATGACATTGCAAAGATTGGCAGAAAAAAGAATCTTTTTAAACCAGTGGTGCTAGAATAATTGGATGTTTACATGCATGAAAATTGAACTCTTAACTTTTTGTTTATTTATTATTGATAATTTCATATATGTATATAATGCATTTTGATGTTATACCCCTCCAATTACCCTCTCTTATACTCCCCTCCTCCACTAAAATCCTTCTTCTTTCCAATTAACCCCCATCCTACTTTCATGCCTTGTTTCCTAGTTTTAGTCTTTGGCCTGCTGAGTTAGTTACTTGCATGAGCATGGGCAGAGATTATTTACTAGAGTATGGGCAAATTATAAGTGGCCAAGCCACTGAAAAACAATCCTCCCCCCAAAGCAACTTCAGCTTCCTGTGGGCAGTGTGGGGGTTTATGCCCCTTTCCCTCACCCTTGATGACATGTTGACAGGCTCAGTCTTGTGCAGGAAACCACGGCTTTTGTGAGTGCACGCGTGCCATGGCCATGTTCTGTCTAGAAGACAAGTGTTCAACTATCCATCCCTGCATCAACTTGTGATCATCTCAAAAAGAAATTTTGGTGATTCAAGCTGCGAGCAGCACCAATCTACGTGAACAAATATAACTCCTTAAATGGCAACTAGACACCCTGTCCTTTTAGCATAGCAACCTCATAGTAGGTTCTTTGCTAGGGCCTATGTCCCTCGCCACAGCCATAGTACAAGTAGCAGGCATGAATTCCCTCTTGTGAAGCAGGCCTCAAACCTAAAGCAGCTGGCTACTCCCAAAACAGTCATGCCACTGTTGTAACAGTAGGCACATCTCGCCTGGCAGGTAAGCTGTGGAGCACACAGTGTAGCGTCTATAGCTAGGTAGGACTATGGATGATGTGACTCCCTTGGCAGTTTACATAGCACCTTCCAGCTCAAAGAAACCTAGGTAGCAGAGAGGAAGTTTCCAGCTTAGCTCCAGTTTAACTTCTGTATGCCCTGCAACTGAAGCACGTGGTGTCTTCAGCAATAGGGATATGTAATCTAGTTTGGGTGGGCAACCAAGAACAATGGCAATAGCGTTTTAGGTGCCTCTGTAGCCTGTCTGACCAATAACTCACTGAGCAGTGAACGCCTCATATCTTATGCCAAATTAATTCAGAATAGAACATAGGCATAATTTTAGAGTCCATAATATAATAAAACCAATAAGAAAATGTGGTGGTTTGATTCAGGTGTCCCCCATAAACTTAGATGTTCTGAATGCTAGGTTCCCAGCTGATGGAGATTTGGGAATTAACACCTCCTGGAGGGAATGTATTGTTGGGGGCTAGAAGGAATATATTGTTGGGGGCGGGCTTATTGGTGTTATAGCCAGTTTCCCCTTGCCAGTATTTAGCACACCTTCCTATTGCTGTTGTCCATCTAATGTTGGAGAGGGGGTGATGTCCACCCTCTGCTCATGCCATCATTTTCTGCCATCATGGAGCTTCCCCTCAAGTCTGTAAGCACAAATAAACCTCTTTTTCCCACAAGCTGCTCTTGGTTGGGTGATTTCTACCAGTAATGTAAACCTGACTGCAACAGTAATGTTGGTACCGAGGAGTGGTATCATTTGCTGCTAGACACCCTGACTATATGGCTTTGGCCTTTTGGAACTGATTTTCAAGAGGAATGTGAATGAATTTGAAATCTTGGCCTAAGAAACTCTTTGCAGTACTGTAAGTACAGCTTGATGGATTATTCTGGTCAGAGTTGCAAGACCTGAATGCAGTAAGATCTATGGACTGTGAGGCTTAGCTTATGAAAGTGAAAAGAAGCTATGTCTGGACTGGGCTAGAAGCAGTTTGTGTGAGAGGCTTGCTGTTATGCCTGCGTCCTGATAACTTGTGCAGCGTTGCAGTGCACAGAAATGGACTGGTGTGAGCAGAGGGATATGGCACAGAAAGAAATCTTTGGGCCAAAACTGCTGCCCATTCAGCTGCAATTGTATGACAGATTACAACCATTGCTATGGGCCCAGCTGACCTGCACTGGGGCAACAGGAAGAATGTAGACTCTTTTGAAGGGGCCTGAGTACTCAGAGTGTCCTGTTCTTCAAAGTCTGCTTTATTTCCTCTGGATTAACCAATTGGCACCCCACCTGGTATTATATAGAGTATAGAAATGCTAGAAAGAGAGGATCATTGAATTTGCAATGTGGTCTTGTGTTTTGGAAAGGGCCATGGGCAGTGTGAAGCAGGTTTGCTGGATGCTTGCATGGAGACCCCATGGGGCCAGGAGGATGAACCATGGGTTGCAGTAGAGACCCAAGAGAGATGCCAGGACCACAAGGTGGCTGCCAAGGGGAGCTGCTGGCCCTGATGAAGGTTTCCAGGACTGTGAGTAACCAAGCTAAATGGGTAGAATTGAAACTCCAGCGACTTATTGCTGGTTAGAATTATATTGGACTTGGAGATTTGACATTGACTAGAGTTGTTGGACTTGAAGCAACAGAGTTTGATGTTTTCCTTGTTTAAATCTTGTATTGGTTGAATATGTCTTTGCTATGCCTTTTTTTTTGTTTGTTTGTTTGTTTTTTTTGTTTTTCGAGGTAGGGTCTCACTCTGGCTCAGGCTGACCTGGAATTCACTATGTAGTCTCAGGGTGGCCTCGAACTCTCAGCGATCCTCCTACCTCTGCCTCCCGAGTGCTGGGATTTGCTATGCCATTTTTTGCAGTGTGTTTATTCTGTGCCATTAAATGTTTTGGGGGGATTTTTTTTTTTCTTTTTTTGGTATTATGGCTCAGTTAAAAGATCTGACTATGGAAATGTTTGAACATCATTAGGATTGATAAAACTATGGGGACTTTTAAAGTTGGGCTGAATGCATTGCATTTTACATCATGGATGGTTATTAGTTTATGGGGGCCAGGGACGGAATGTGGTGGTGATTCGGGTGTCTCCCAGAAACTTAGCTGTTCTGACTGCTAGGTTCCCTGCTAATGGAGATTTGAGAATTTACTCCTCCTGGAGGCAGTGTATTGTTGGGGGCAGGCTTATGGGTGTTATGGCCAGTGTCCCCTTGTCAGTGTTTAGCACACTCTTCTATTGCTGTTGTCCACCTGATGTTGGTAAGGGGGTGATACCCACCCTCTGCTCATGCCATCGTCTTCCCCTGCCATCATGGAGCTTCCGCCTCAAGCCTGTAAGGCAAAATAAACCTGTTTTATCCTACAAGCTGTTCTTGGTTGGGTGATTTCTACCAGCAATGTGAACTTGACTGCAACAGAAAATGTAAGGGGAAAACTTTTGAAACTGGGTTTAGTATAGACATTTATGTTATATAAATAAAACTTTTCAATAAGTTAAATTTCCTAAACTTTAAGAATGTCTGCTCTATGAAAGACCCCCATCACAAGAATGAAAAAATAAACTGAGAGAACACTTTGAAAATCACATATCCACTAACAGTCCTGAATCTAAAATGTAAAAAAAAGAAGCCCCTCAAAATCAAAAATTAGAAAACAATTCACTATTATACATAAGAAAAATAATCCAATGTGTGTTTAACCAAAGAAGGCATCTGAATGGCAAACAAGGGCATCAGTAATTAGTAAAACATAAATTTAATCAAGAGTGAGATACCATTACACTCTATTAGAACATCTAAAATTAAAAATACTATCCACACCAAATTAGAGAGGACATGAGACATGAAGGAATGGGAACTCTTGTATAAGAATGTAACATAGTACATGCCCTTTGGAAAACAGAAGGGAATTTCTTTAAAAATATACTTACATTTGTTATATCACTCAGCCATCCCATACCTACTTTTTATTTTCCAAAAGAAATTAAACATATATTTTCACAAAGTCTTTTATGTAGGTGCTAATGGTACCTTTGTTTTCAATGGCTCAAAACAGGGAACAAATATCAACATGTTAATGATTGAACAAAATGTGGCATGTCCATATAATGAAAATGTACTAGGCAATAAGAAGCAAAAAGCTACTGATATGTGAAAGGCCATAAACAAATGTTAAAATAAATTGTGCTGAAGGAAGAACCCATAGAAAAGATGGTATAAATAATATGGTTTCATTTGTATATATATTTTGAGAAAGTTTAAGTTAGTCTATAATGGCAAAAAGCAAAATAATGGAAATACTATAATTATTATTAATTGCATACACTTAAAAACAGTGAAACATATAAAACCAGTCATTCAAGTTTTCACAGTAGGAAACTAGAAAAAGAATAGCAATTTAAGCCTAAGGTGATGACAAGAGAAGAAATAATAAAAATTATAACAGAGAACAATGATATTATATATAAGAAAGCAATAGAGGAAATTAAGACAATAAAAGGTGATTCTCTGAAAATAAATAAATAAATAATAAAGCCTCTAGTGATACCAACTAAGAACAACTAAGAGATGACCCAAATTCCCACTATCAGAAATGGCTGAAGGCACATCACTATAGAATCCACAGATAGTAAAGGCATAAGTAATATTATAATCAACCCCATTAACTTAAGTATAACTAAGGTCAAATGAATCAGTTCTTTGAAAGACATGAGCCATTAAAACATACAAGCAAGGTAGTCTTATATTCTACAATAATTAAAAACTTATCAGTATGCTCACATGGTTTTGTGGATAAATTCAACAGAACACTTAAGAAAAGAAATGACAGTTTTTCACAATGTCTTTCAGAAAATAGAAGCAAGACGGGCTGGAGAGATGGCTTAGCAGTTAAGTGCTTGCCTGTGAAGCCTAAGGACCCCGGTTCGAGGCTCGGTTCCCCAGGACCCACGTTAGCCAGATGCACAAGGGGGCACACACGTCTGGAGTTCGTTTGCAGTGGCTGGAAGCCCTGGCGCGCCCATTCTCTCTTTCTCTCCCTCTATTTGTCTTTCTCCCTGTGTCTATTGCTCTCAAATAAAAAATAAATAAAATATTTAAAAGAATATTTAGGGCTGGAGAGATGGCTTAGCGGTTAAGCCCTTGCCTGTGAAGCCTGAGGACCCCGGTTTGAGGCTCGATTCTCCAGGACCCACGTTAGCCGGATGCACAAAGGGGCACACGCATCTGGAGTTCGGTTTGCAGTGGCTGGAGGCTCTGGCGCGCCCTTTCTCTCTCTCTATCTGCCTCTTTCTCTCTCTCACTGTCTCTCTCAAATAAGTAAAAATAAATTTAAAAAATATTTAAAAAAGAAAATAGAAGCAAGAAAGAAGGAAGGAGGGAAAAAGAGAAATGGTGAGGCTGGGAGAAAGGAAGGAGAGAGAAAAAGAAAAAGAGAAATAGAAGAGAAAGAAAGGAAGGAAGGAAGAAAATGGAAGGAAGGAGAAGTAACGTATAATGAGAGGAGTTGAGGAGATGGCGCTACTGGAGTTTGAATCCGCAGGGCCCACCTAAAGCCTGATGCAGATTAGCAGGTATTTCTGTGATCCCAACATGTCTATGGCCGTGGGAAGCAGAGCCAGGAAAATCTGGAAGCTAGGCAGACCTTTCCAGCAGCAAAATAAGAAAGATCCTCTCTGATATCCCAAGGTTGTCCTCTGACCTCTACATGTACTCCATGTCAAGCATGCACCCATGCACGTGTGCACCCACACATGCATGCACATACACACGATTTAAAGAAAGAAAAAAGAAATGCTTCCTCAGTTATCCTACGAGGTGAGCTATGTTATTCCATGTGGGCTGCTGTAACAAAATACCATAAACTTAACCTATAAACAGCAGGTATTTATTTCAAGATCAAGGCATTGGTAGATTTGGTGTCTGGTTCATAGATAACCATCTTTTAGCTTTGACCTCATCTGGTGGAAGGGGCAGAGGCTCTTCCTGAAGCCTCTTTTATAAGGGTGTTAATCCCATACATGCTACATTATCCTTATGACCTAGTCACTACCCAAAGACCCTATTTCCAAATACTATCCCTTTAGGAGGTTAGGATTTCAACATAGGAACTTTGAGGTGACACGGGCGCCCTGGCCATAGTTCTAGCATTACCCTCATTCCCAATCTTGTTAAAGACATTTTAAGGAGGTAAAACTGCCAACCAAAAGCTCTCATGAGCATAGATGCAAAAATTATTGAAAAATATTAGTGAACCATAGTCAACAGTGTATAAAGTAAGTTATATACCACAACCAAATTGGATTTATTTCAAATATCCAAGGCTAATTCACCATTAAAAAATCAATTAATGTAATTTAGCATATCAACAAGCTAAAGAAGACAAATCTTATATGACCACACCAAGTATTGCAAAAAGAAATCCAATAACTTGGAGCCTTTATTGAAATTGGAATTATCAGAACATTTTCTTATCCTTACAAGAACAATTAGAAAACCACAACATTTAACCTTATAGTTCATAGTGGAAAGCTGAACACTTTCCTCCTAAGATCACAAACAATGCAAAAGTGGCTCCCTTCTCTCAGAACTATTCAACACCAAACTGAAAGTCCTAATTACAGGCATAAGCTAGAAATGTATGGAGATTGACAAGAAGAAATAAGAAATGATTTTATTAGTTGACACATGATTACCCATGTGGAAACAATCAAATATTCCATCAAAAACAAACAAAAAATTAAGAAAACAAAGAGATGGATCAGCAGTTAAGGTACTTGCTTACAAAGCCTAATGACCTGGGTTTGATTCCCAATACCCATGTAAACTGAATGTACAAGACACCAATGTGTTTGGAGTTTGTTTCCAGTGGGTAAAGGCCCTGGCATGCCCATTCTCTCTCTCTCAAATAAGTAAAATAAGAGATTTAAAAAAACAACAGGGGCTGCAGAGATGGCTTAGGAGTTAAGGTGCTTTCCTGCAAAGCCTAAGGATCCAGATTTGGTTCCCCAGTATCCATCCATGTAAGTCAGATGCAAAAAGTTGGGTATGCATCTGGAGTTTGTATACGGTGGCTAGAGGTCCTGGTGCACCCATTCTCTCTCTCTCTCTCTCCACATGTGTGTGTGTGCATGTGTGTGTGTGTGCCTCTTTCTCTCTCTCTTAAATAAACAAATAATTTTTTAAAAACAACCAAGATTCATGGAACTAGCAAGTGTGTATAACAAAGACAGTTCCAAAGTTCAAAAAGTTCAAAGTTCAGGCTGGGCATAGTGGCTCACGCCTTTAAGGTAGGAGGATTGCTATGAGTTCAAGGCCATCTTGAGAATACGTAGTGAATTCCAGGTTGGACTGGGCTAGAGTGAAACCCTACCTCAAAAAAAAAAAAAAAAAAAAGTTCAAAGTTCAAAAGATACTAATCTAATGTCAGCTATTTTATTATGTACAATGAGCAACTGAAATCTATTATTTTTGTTAGCAATTGGCATTTAAATTACAAATCACATTATAATTTATAATAGCATATCCAAAATCAGTATTTAGGAATAAACATAATAATGATAATAATAATAATGATAGTAATATATGTGAGATTTGAATGTAGAAAGCTACAAAATCATAGTCCATGTTCATATATTAAGATTTTATACTGCTAAAATGTCAATCTTGAAACCAAATAGCTTAATAAAATTCAAAATTCCAGCAAGGCGGTTTTTAGGCATTGATGAAATGATTTTAAACTTGATACAAAAGAAAGGATCTGGAGAAACCAAGACAACATTGACCATGAAAGTTAGACGACTCAGTGCTATTTCATGAACTACTATAAATCGAGTTAAGACAGTGTGGTATCAGTAAAAGCATAAACATACCAGTCAACAAATTACCTAGAAATGGCCCCATATAAATGTAGTCAATAGATTATGACTAAGGAGCAAGGACAAGTCAGTGGAAAAATGAAGTCTTTCTGACAGGTGGTGCAGCAGCAATTGGTTGTCCATTTGCCCAATCAATGATCTAATTAATCCATCCAGGCACAGAACTTACACCCCACACAAAAGTTCACTCAAAATATACCATAGACCTTCATGGAAAAAAAATCAAATCTATAAACTTGTAGTAGAAAGTATAAGAGACAGAGGCTTGAGAGATGCCTCAGTGGTTAAAGGCACTTGCTGGCAAAGTCTCATGGCCAGGGTTTAATTCCTGCTCTTGTAAAGCCAGATGCACAAAGTGCCACATGTGTCTAAAGGTTGCTTGCAGTGCCAGGAGGCTCTAATGTGCCTATACTCTCTCTCTCTCTCTCTCTCTGACACACACACACACACACATAAATGAATAAATAAAACATTTTTTAAAAAGAAAATATAAAGCCGGGTATGGTGGCGCACACCTTTAATCCCAGCACTTGGGAGACAGAGGGAGGTGGATCACCGTGAGTTCGAGGCCACCCTGAGACTACATAGTGAATTCCGGGTCAACCTGAGCTACAGTGAGACCCTACCTCGAAAAAAAAAAAAAAAAAAAAGAAGAAGAAGAAGAAGAAAATATAAGAGAAACATCTTTGTGACATTGTATTTGTTGATAAATTTTTATAAACACAAAAAGCATGTTAGATTTTATTAAAATTGGCAACATATCTATGAAAGCTGCTCTTCATAGAATGAAAAGGCAAACTATGGGCTGGAAACAAATATTTCTAAAGCTAAATCTGGTATGAGAAGTCAGCGTATATTAAGAAATTTTAAAATTCAAGCATAAGAAAGAAAATAATTGAGTTAGAAATGGATAGAGGGCTGGAGAGATGGGTTAGCAGTTAAGGCACTTGCCTGCAAAGTGCAAGGATCAGGCTCAATTCCCCAGCACCTATGTAAGTCATGTGTCTGAGCTCATTTGCTATGGCTAGAAGCCCTGGCATGCCCATTATCTCCCTCCATATCTGCTTCTCAATCTTTCAAATAAATAAATAAAATAAAATATTCAAAAATATATAGAAAAAAGTAAGAGTTTTTTTTTTAATTAATTAATTTATTTATTTGAGAGCGACAGACACAGAGAGAAAGACAGATAGAGGGGGAGAGAGAGAATGGGCGCGCCAGGGCTTCCAGCCTCTGCAAACGAACTCCAGACACGTGCGCCCCCTTGTGCATCTGGCTAACGTGGGACCTGGGGAACCGAGCCTCGAACCGGGGTCCTTAGGCTTCACAGGCAAGCGCCCAGCCGCTAAGCCATCTCTCCAGCCCAGTAAGAGTTTTTATTTGCTTTTTTATATGTTATTTATCTATTTGACAGAGGAAGAGGGAGGGGGCAGAGAGAGAGAGAAAGAGAGAGTGAGAGAAAGAGGGAGAGAAAATGGGCACACCAGGGCCTCCAGTCAGTGCAAACGAATTCCAGATGCTTGTGCTTCCTTGTGCACCTGGCTAACAAGGGTCCTGGGGAATTGAACCTGGATCCTTCAGCTTTGCAGGCAAACACATTAACTGCTAAGCCATCCCTCCAGCCCTTTATTCACTTTTTTGACACTGAGTTTCACTATGTAACCCAGACTGGTCTAAAACTCAAAATACTTCTGCCTCAGTCTTCTGAATGTAGGCATGTGCTACCATGCTAACCTTAAGATTTTCTATAACTCTTAATTTCTATTTTTATATGGTTATATAATACTCCTATCATTAAAATTTATTCTTTAAAATAGGAAGATCTTAACATATATTGTACCAAAGAAGATACACAAATGGAAAACCTATTAAACTCCATCTGTCGCTAAGGAAATTGAAATCAATACAGGCTATAGACCAAAAAGAATCCTCATGCACTGATGACAGAAATGTAAAATAATAGAACTACTTTAGGATATGTTTGACAGTTTCTAACAAAGTTAAACTAAGTCTTACTAAGTAGTCTATAAATCACACTCCTAGACATTTACCTACCTAACTCATTTTTATTCATAAAAATTTGCATAAAATATTTTTCCAAGTTTATACACAATGCCAAAAACTAGAAGCAACCAGGAAACCATCCCATAGATGAATGGATAAGTAGTCGATAGAACATGCATATAAGAGAATACTACTGAGAGTGGAAGAGAAATGGGATATCAACCCATGTAAAAGCATAGGTCCAACTGGATGTGGTGGTGCACACCTTTAATCCAGCACTCGGGAGGTAGAGGTAGGAGGATGGCCAAGAGTTTGAGGCCACCCTGAGACAACATAGTGAATTCCAGGTCAATCTGAGCTAGACTGAGACCCTACCTTGAAAAACCAAAAATAGCTAACTAAATAAATAAAATAAATAAAAGCATAGGTCCATCTTAAATAAATGCATATTGCTCACTGACAAAAGCCAACCATGTGTGTGACATTCTTGAAAAGGCAAAACTACAGGGATACTAACAGAACAGGGTTTCTAGGGACTCGGGGAAGTGGAAAAGTTGAGTCATAAAGTTACATGAGATTATATTTTAAAGATATTTTATTTATTTATTCATTTTAGTGAGTAAGAGAGAGAGACCTGTGCCACTTTTTACATCCAACTTTATATGGGCACTGGGGAATCAAACTTCAGGCCAGCATGCTTTGCAAGCAAGTGCCTTTATGTACAGGAAATAAATAAGGTGAGCTTGAACCAGGAAGTAAGAAAGTGCTTAGAAAAATAAGCAAACAAACCAATACATGTCAAGGGGGCACAACAATTTGAAACTGTTTTCAGTGGTAAAAACAGAATAAGTTGAGTAATAGAGTGATACTGGATTCTCAACAATCTGGGTATAAAATAAATATGCTTGCCTCTAGAATAGATGAATCTCCAGAGTGCAATAGAATTTCAAATGAGTTATAAACGCTCAACCCCAAAAAGGTGGAGCCAACTCCCCACTCCTTAAGAATGGCTAGGCATAGTTACTTCCTTTGAAAACGTACAGGATGGAAAAGGAGGAAGGAACTTGCAGTGAAAAAGTCCAACAAACACATACTTCAGTCACATAGCCAGGGTCAATATCCAGAGTGAAATCATATGAAAACACACTTTATTATGTAATGTGCTGAAAGGGACATTTTTACCTCTGCAGTCTTCTTCCCAAAACTCAGAACTCTGCCTAACTGTGAGCAAAATGCTAGGGCATTGTGCAAAGCAATGCTGTGGTAGGTTCAGAAGCAGTGGAAGTCTGAGAAGCTGTCCAAGAGGAGCCCATGGAGATGGGACAACTAAGTGCTCCGCAGAGTCCTAAGGCGGGGTGGGGGACATTAGGTAAAAACCATGGAATCGGGATAAATTATAGACCTAGTTAATAAAGCTGTATCAGCAAGAGTGAGTAACGGGGACAAATACACCACACTGAGGCAAGATAGCAACAATGGAGGGACCTGGGGGTAATGTATGTGTAAATTCTCTGGACCATTTTGTCTACTTTTCTGGATGCTTAAACTATAAAAAAGTAAGTCAGTAAGTAATAAGTAAAAGCAACCCCTCTCCATTCTTTTTTCTTGTTTTCCTGTCTTTTATTCTCCTCTTATCTTCCCATTCTCTGCTTCTTTCCCTTAGGAACGTCACACACATACCCAGCACCTTGTCCCTTGCAGCTCTCTTCCTGAGCATTCCTCTGAAGCCATTATGCTATATGCAGTATGTTCCAGTTTACAGACAGGCACAAATCCCATGTACCATGTACATTGTGACATTGGCAGAGGTCCCATGTAGAGGCTGCCCACCCCTGCCAGCATGAGCTCACTTATACCTGTCACCACTGTTTGATGTGGTCTGGCTAATAGCAGGAGCACGTGATCTGCCCACATGAATGTACTTTAGGGAGTTCAACTCCTCATAGAGAAATTACATGTGGTAGGAAAAATAATACCTGTAGTGGGGTGGCTGTCTATGTGTGTTCTCTGCTCTTCTGGCTCATGGCTGAGTCCCACGCATGCACCATGGCACCCAGGAGTGTGGGCAGAGGTGCTTCTCTTCAGTGGGACTACGTTTAGAGAGGCTGAGACCTGGGAGAGTGAGGAAGCTTTGAATCTCCTCAGCTCCTCTGCCCCAACCACAGCCCTTCTCCTGATGCAAAACATATGTTCAGCTTGAAAACAATGAGGCTCACTCCTGTGCCAGCAAGACTGCTTTGCTTTGAGCTTCTTCAGTGGTTGAAAACAGATCTCTCTCCAAGACTTGCACAGCCCTGCACATGGAAGCCGATCTTGCTGGTCATGAGGTGGATTTGTGAGATAGAGCAGGAGAGGTTGCTGCACTCCGAGCCTGTTGGGTTGCAGGTGAGCACGTGTCCGGCTCCCACCTGGAAGACTCGGGAGTAGATACGGAACAGCTGTCTGGACTCATTTGGAACGATGTGAATGTTAAGCTGAAATGTTCAGAGGTTAACAGAGGGACTCTTCTAGAATGGGCGTATGGCTAGCATGTCCCCTCCCCATGCTGCTGGCCACACAAATGATGCCCTCGTCTAAGTCAATGCAAACCAGGACATCTGTGCTCCAGGCTCCCGCTGCCACTGCACCAGCTGCATGACCCCGGCTGGGTCACCTGTCCTCTTATCAGAGAAATGGATGGGATACTTTCAAAAGAATCTTCCAGATCAGGGCTACCCTACTTCAAAAAATTTTGTAAATGATAATAATAATAATACTTTAAATTGTATTTGTAAAATTTGAAGGAGTATCAAAGAATCTAAATGAAACAAAAATCTTTTAAAACATCGGAAAGAGGACTAGAGATATGGCTTAGTGGTTAAGGCATTTGCCTGCAAAGACAAAGGACCCAGGTTCGATTCTCCAGGACCCACATAAGCCAGATGCATGAGGGGGCACATGCATCTGGAGTTTGTTTGCAATGGCTGGAGGCCCTGGTCTCTCCCTCTCCCCCCCAACCTCTTTCACTCTCTTAAAATGAATAAATAAATAAATGTTTTAATAAAAAAAAAAGAATCTTCCAGATTAAAAAGGCTGAGTTCTTTTGCCACTAAATTAATGAAAACTTAGTGCCTTTAGATTGGGCCCAAGTTAGGAGATGTCAGTTATTGATGAGCCAATCAAATGTCTGAAGTAGAAAAGAAGTGAGGATCAAAACAGAAGAGAAGAGTAAATGAGCACAAGAAATTCAGGTCACCTCAACTTTCAGTAACTCTCTCACTAAGTACCTTCTACACACCAGTCACTAAATTCACTGAGGAGGGACAGGGAAGAAGTAAAGTCCTCTCTCTACAAAGAACATTTTCTAATTGATTCACTAGTGGTGGAAGAAAATCACTCAGAGCCAGAAGCCCCGGGGGAAGGGCGAAGTTCAAGGACAGGGGAGCAAGCACAGGCCGACAGTTAAGTTTCGGAGCCGAGCAGCAAAGGGAGAAAGAGTGGCATTCCAGTGTTAGGTATAGTAACATGCCACTGCCCATGATCCAGCTGCGTGTTGTAGGCATGAAGCTGAGGTACCACAAGAAGAGGCCGCCTGCGTCCTGCGGATGATGACTCATGCCGTATTGATCTCCCTAGTGTGAGAGACTGGTGATAGCTCTGGGTGTTGGGGACCCTGGAGGGAGTGAAATGGGGTTACAGGTGGGCTAGGAGGAGTTCCCACCATGTCGGGGATGTTCCACATTCTGATTGTGTATCTGGTCAGAGAACAGCGCAAAGGGGGTCCCTGACCCACACTTGCCTGTTTGTTCATCGCTATCTGTGGCTTTTCCCCGCGAGCTTGTCTACTTCAAGGTCCTGATGGTTGTTCCGAATTTAGATATATGAGTGCATTCTTAGGTTTCTCCTGAAAATTTATTGTGATAATGAGGACGTTAGCAAGAGGCTGGGTTTTAAGTTAAGTTGGTTGTAAAGATATTCGTGCACATAGCTTGTAGGAATGTCCATTTATTTTGAAAAGGGGAAGTGGGCCTTGAATTCAGTTCTGAGATATTTCGGGAGAATTAGGCCAAATATAGTTTCTGTTGAGAACCAGGTAGGGACAAGATGCACAGGAAAAGGAGAAAACTTTCCTTCTCTCCTAAGGGAGCAGAGACTCAGACGGGCCATATTTACAGTGGTGTAGCCTGACTCCTTGTTCAAACACTAGAACAGATGTCTTTAGGGCCTGAGAGAGCCTGGAGGCTGGTTTTTGAGGTACACTGACCGCAGAGTTCAATGTTCCCCCGTTCTCTTCACCTCAGCTTTCTTAGAATCCTAGCTGTCATAAGAAGTGACCCAAACCAGGGGCTCACATGACAGAAATCTATCACTTCACAGCTCTGGACGTTCAAGATCAGTGTGGGCAGGGCTTCTGAGACACGAGGGAACGTGTGCTTGTGCCTCTGCCATAGTTTCTGGTGTTTGCTGGCAACCATTGACTTGCCTTAGCTGGTAGCAGCACCACCCACTCTCTACCTGTGCATATGCCTCTGTGTGTGCGTGCACGCTTGTTGAAGCCAGAGGACAACTGTGGGTGTTATCTTCAGAAATGTCATCCACATCTTTTCACATAGTCTCTCATTGGCCCAGAACTCAACAATTAGGCTAGACTGGCTGGCCATGAGCTCCAGGGATCCTCCCGTCTCTATTTCCCCATGCTGGGGAAACACTGCCACACCAGAATGTTGACATGTGTGCTGGGGATCAAACTCAGGTCCTCATGCTTGCAAAGCAGGCCTTTACTCACTGACCTATCTCTCTAGCTCCTAAATTTCCCCATTGAAGAAAGACTAGTCCTAGGGGCTTACAGCTCACCTTATTGATCTCATCTTAGCTAGTTCTATCTGTGTCATCCCTATTTCCACGTAAGGACACATTCTGAGAGGCTGGGGGTTGAGATTTGAATACATGAATTTGGTAGGGGACCCAATCCAACTCATTACAACATTCCTTCTGCACAGGGAGCCAAGTTTGAGGACCCACTATGTCACTGGCAGGGAAACAGGATGAAATGCATGGGGTCCTTCACAGAGGCAGCCCTGGGCATGCTCCGAGCACTGTCCCCATGTCGCAGATGCAGACTGAGTGCACCTCCAGAGCCCACTGTGGCCTTAGGACACTGGGTGCGCACCTGCTGCTGTGGTCAGGGCAGGACAGGAGTCCTGAGGAGAGTGGGCCACCCAAATTGATGGTGACCCCTGACTGTGATGCACATCCAGGCATGAGGACCCTGTGCCTTCCAGAATGACCCTGAAGGGAGCCTGCCCAGAGGCTGGACAGAGTCGGAGGCAAGAGGAGGCTTTGTTGTGTCTACTCCCACACTGGCGTAGGACATGCTCGCCCTACGCTGTCCACCTAAGGTCAGGCGGAGCTCAATGGAATAACTGATGGAACGGCTTTGAAAAGCCCCTCGCACCATGGAAACAAGAGACATTACCATTAGTTATTATGACCACTGATGCTCTATGCTGTCCTCCCGAGGAAGCGCTGGCTGACTCTCCCATCTCCTTGAAGCATACTGAGTGCCTGCTGGTGGCCAGGGGAGGGGCAGGGGTGGTCTTCTCACAGCTGGCTTTGCATGCAGTTGGTGGGGGGGGGGCTCAGCTGATTTTTCCCTGGCAGGCTGCCCGCTACCAGCCTGCCCAGCTACTCAAAGCAGAAGCCAAAACACACCTGGGTTTCATTCCAGAAGCCCTAACCTGATTGTCCCACTTGGTGAACTTGGAGTGGTGACGCAGCCTTTGGGGCTGGGTTCTGGCCAGGTGAGGCAGCCTGAGGGAGCTGGAGAGGATTCCAGACCTGCACCTGTGACTCAGGTTTCTCCCGCGCAGTGGCTGTCTCCTTACTGACACTTTCCAGGTACCTCCATCCTGCAAGATTGACAGCTCTCTCTTGCTTGGGATCAGAGCGTAGGAAGTGGTCTTTTCAAACTTCCCTTGCAACTTTGTCTGCCAAAAGCCCCGCCGCTGGTTGCCTTATTTACCCTGGCCACCAGGCCTCCTTTCTCTGCACCCTAAGAAAACAGATTACTGTCCAGAGCAAAGTTCTCACATATTTCCTTTCTGGAGGCGAATCAAGCTCTGAAAGAAAGGCTTCCCTGCAGTCCATTACGCCGTTTTTTTGGTTTGTTTTATCTGTCTCCACCTGCAGAGCAGGGAATTAACCTGCAGCCCAGGGCTGGGCCCGAAGATGACTGGAAGGAAAGAGAAGCTCGGGCATGCATTTTCCCCAACACACCACTGCCTTGTTCTCCTCAGCCAGGCATTGTGCACATGAGGCCCAGGCCCAAATCTGAATAGGACTCTGTGTAACTTGATCTGTTTTCTTTCTTTGCTATAGTCCTGTGTGCCAAATTTAACTGCACTCCAATCTGTGGTCTGTATATATAGTGTTCTGCGGGAGGGTGGGGGTGAACGGGGAGGGATGGGGGAGGGAGCGTGTCTGGGTGTGTGTTTTTTTAATCTTTCCCTTTCCCCCTTTTTAATTTTTTATTTTGCTTGCCTGCATTGCTCATGCTTTGCTGTGTATAACTTAACGTGACTGTCTCGTCTTCAGCCATTAACCCTTTCTGAGTTAACCAGCATAAATTTTGTGTCTCCCTCGTGTGACTCACAAAGCTCTCTCCCCTCCCCCAGTGCCCCGTCTGGGAAGCTCTGGCTGTGTCAGAGTTAACAGTTGACCTCTGGAAACATGAACTTCCCCAGAAGTGCTTGTGCAGCAATTAGCTGGGGGCCCCACTCAGATATGTAAAAATATCCCCTCACTTGCAAACAAGCAGCTACAGGGCCTCAGCATGGGGAGTCACCAGACCTGTGGTGAGCACTGTCTTTTCAAAAGGCCTGTGTCCTATGCTTTCCTGAAATATTACAAAAGTAATGTTGAAGGAAGGTTCCAGTTCCCAGGGCAGACAGGAATCCACTGCCCAGTTCAAAGCCCATGAAGACTGGGGCTGGCTCAGCAGATCAATGACCAAAGTGAACCAGCTCTGGGGTCATGGGAAGAGTTTCCTGTGGCTGATCCCCATCAGGGGTGATGGATGGCCCCTTCTAGGTGAACAAGAGGCCTTCTTCCCTTGCCAGAAGGAGGAGGCAGGTTGGCCCAATATCTTGGTGCATACCAAAGGAGGCTGGCAAAGAGAGCTCCCCTTGCCCTCCAGGGCAAGGTCTGCAAGACCCTGAGTCTGGGAACAAGGGGATGGGAGTGGTAAGAAGTGGGTTTTGCTTTAAGAAATCACAAGAAAGCTGAAAAGAAAAATACAGAACCTTAGGTCTCCTCGAGAGAGGAAGAGGTCTTGGGTCCTCTCAGGCTATTTTTAGAGTGGAAAATGTGCTGGCTCAGAGAAAACTGGTCATGTGCTCTTACCCAAGTAGGTTACTGTGAACCCTGCCTATGAGCCTTGCCACTCATTTCTACCCAGCCCTGAAGACCCTTCCCGTTTAAGGAGCCTCCCAAGTCAGTGGGGAGAGTTCACAGGTAAAGCCCAGTTTCCCCTATGAGATGTCCCACGGGGGAAGGAAGCTGTGAGGATGGAGGTGGCGCTACATCTAGAGGCCTGCACTGACTCTGAAGTGCCCACATGGCCTCCACCAGGAACTGTTACGTGCTCTTCAACAGTACACGCGGGGGTGGACACAGGTCCCAGCCTGCAGCCAGGGGTCCTGGGGCAGCTTGCCTGTTATACTCCAGAGGCACAATCATCGCAGACACACTGGAAATCCATGTGGTGGCCCTCCGCCACTTTCATAACCGTCAAAATGTTGTCAAGATCCTCGATGTCCATTGCGTAACTGCTCTGAGGCAGAGCTACACATGGTTTCCCAGAAAGAGCAACCCAAACTCAACCTGCCACCCTTCTTGACCCAATCCCCCTGCCCGCTTTACTGTAGGGCGCAAAGCATCACATCTGGAGCAGAATCTCCTCGTCTGTGCTCCAGAGGACCAAAGGACGTGATGTGGATGGCTTCCTGTGTATCTGTTTTAATTAGGAAGCCAAAAGAGGTCTTGTCCACTGATTTCAGTTACATTGTTTCCAGCTCCTCCCGCCCTTGCTGGGTATACCTGTGGACTATCAGTGATCCATCTCCTTTGTCTTCTGGCCCGTGTCTCTTAGGTGGTCCATTGCTCAGACTCTTGAACAAGTGAGCAGCCAGCCTAGTCATTAGGGGATGCACTGACAGTGCCCTTCTGCTTATTTTGTGTTAGAACAGAACTTGCCTTCTCTTTGCACACAGCAAGGACCTTCCTCAGGCCCCACTGTGGCTCACCCACTCCATACTGGCCCAATTCAGCCTCAGGGCTATGTTCATGCTGTTGCAGATTCTGGTTGGACCTTAGCCTCAGAATGCATCCTGGTCTCTTCCCTGGGGGAAGCTGAGGCGCTGATTTACTTGCTGGCTAACCCTATAGCTTTTCTTCATGCCCCTGTGTGCTAAGGGAGGAAGCAGTTGGTCCAGCTCCCACACTATGGGGTTCATACCATCCCCAACACCCAAATATTCCAGGAAGTGTGGCTAGACTTTACACTCCTTTGTAGTCTCCTCCCTGCCCCAAGTGTGAAGCTCCTGACACCCAGGCAGCTACTCCTTTATTGGACTTGTGTGATGGATGTGAGTCTCCCCCAGGGGGCCATGGCCACCACTCAGGGTTCTGTGGTAGGGACAAAGTTTCTTCTCTTTGATGGAACTTTAGAACATGAACTGACACAGGTGACCCAGTATGGAGAGACGGCATGGGTCACATGAACCTTCTGTAGAAGGCCTTTCTTAAAACCAATACGGTGACATTCTTTGAGCACTTGGACTTTCCTATCACATTATTTCAGAAGAGAACGCTCTTCTGTTTAGTGACGCTGAGGCTGGTTGAGCATCCAGTGTTGCTCAGACACCACTTCCTCTGCTGCTTCCAAAGAGAGTGTGTCCACTCGTCAGGCCAATGGAGATGACCTTCAGAAGTTAAGTTCCTGGAGGTAGCATCAGGTTTCTTGCTCAGGAAAACACTCTTTCAAGGTCCTTCCTAAGGCATCTTGGACAGTAGCCATTTCAAGGGATGGGGGATTTTAAGGCAACCATTGATCCTTTTGCCAGGGTGGGTTCTGAGATTCCCAGAGGGGAAGGGGGCCTCTTCTTGACAGCCAGTTTCAGTCCCCTCATCCTTCCCACTGTGGATGTGTATACCTTAGGTATGATCCTGCTAGTTCAGAACTGAAAGAATCTCAGGCATGGTGATGCATATCTGAGTATGTAATCCCAGCAACTTGGGATACAGAGAAAGGAGGTTTGAGTCCAGCCTGGGCTATATAGTGGGTTCAAGGCCAGTTAGGGCGTCATACTGAGATCACATCTATAAAATAAATAAACATACAACCCCAAAACGAAAAGCTACTGAAGACAAATGTTAAGTTATATTACACACATAATTCAGATAGTCTTTCAGTCATATTTTGTCTTCCAGACTTTTTTTAAAAACCCCGGAGCTGAGGTTGGAGAGATTGTTCACTGGTTAAGGTGCTTTCCTGCAAGGCCTAAGGACCCAAGTTTCATTTCCCAGTACCCACGTGAAGCCACTAAGTGGGTGCATGCACCTGGAGTTTGTTTGCAGTGGCAGGAAGACCTGGCACGTTCATTCTCACTCATCTCTGTGTCTGCTTCTTTCTCTCCATCTCTTTCTCAAATAAAATAAATTAATTAATTAAAAAATCAACTTGGAGATGGGGCTGGAGAGAAGGCTAAGAGGTTAAGTGTGTTTCCTGTGCAAGCCTGAGGGCCTGAGGACAGATGGCCGAGACCACCCGAGTTTGAATCTCGAGAACCCATGTTAAACTGCCAGGTGTGGTCACATGCAAAGACCCTGGAATTGCTGGAGCTTGGAGAAACAACCCCAGCATGCTCCCTGATCAGGTAGAGACTCCCTCCCAAACAAAAACAGGCAAAAGAACGTTCTCTGATGCTTAGCTGAGGCCACTGCAGGTGAGAGCACCCTGCTGCAGACGAGCACATAGGGCACCACAAAGGACATTTGCATGTACATAACACACATATACACGTCAGCTTGTATATAACACATACACACCCTCATACACACACACACACACACACAGGCAAACAAACAAAAAACCTGGGGCTGTATCTTCCTTGTCATCAAGTTAACATGTTAACATTGCAAAATTAAACTCAGTGTCATCTATAGGTCATATAAAGGGTGAGCAATATTTCCTTTGTTCTAAAAACCCAAATGTAATGAAAGTGCCATTCACAATTGTTTCCAGTGGACTGCTTATTAAAGGAAATGATATTTGATGAATAACAAACTAGGTGAATTTTCACAGCATGAGGCCTATCAGGAATGAAGCTCTTACCAGCCTGGCCTCTGGGAAGAAGCAGTGTGTGCAGGCGAAGTATATTGTTAGATGTCAATTTGGGCTCATTGTTTCTGAGGCCATGGAGTGCTATTCCTTAGACCTGTGGTACATTTTATAGACCGATGTCAGATTTTAGACATAAGTTCTTAAATAAATGTTTGAAGATGAGGTAATTCAAGACATCAAGGCAAGTTATTGAGTCTGGTAGCATTCAGAAGGGAGACAGAAGGGTTGGGTGGATGGATCAGTGGTTTAAGGTGCTTGTTTGCAAAGCCTGTGGGCCCTGGGAAAGGCATGTGTTTGCAGCAGCAAGAGACCTGCTTTGCCTGCACACACACACACTCAAAAGAATAAAAATACCCAGGAGTGGTGGTATAGACCTTTAGTTCCAGCACTCAGGAGGCTGAGGTAGGAGAATTGCCATGAGTTCAAGTTCACGGCCAGCCTAGGGCTGAAGAGTGAGTTTTAGGTCAGACTGGGCTAAAGTGACAGCCTGCCTTGAAAAAACAATAAAGGCATGGAGACAGAGGCTGGGCACTGTGGTACCTGCTATCTGGAACAAAGGCCTTGTCCACTGGTGGACAGGAATCCTGGTGGGCAGAGCCCTATGTCCCACCTGGAGTGCAAAACCAATGCAGTCCCTTCCTTCCACCTGTGGGGACACCAAAGGACCCACTTGAGACTTATAAACCACAGCACGTCTGTGGTTTTAATTTGGTTTCAATATCTGAGCCATCATGTAAAAATCCAGTGATTTTTGTCTCTCTGTTAAAAAAAAAAAAGATCTAGGTTACAATGCCTGTATTTCCTCTAAGTTTCAACCTGTTGAAGCCATTGTTAACTGTCCACTGCCCCTGAATTCTTCCACTCTGCATTATATTATATTATATCCACAGAGAGCATAAATCATGGCCTTAACCCAAGAACTACTTAGAACAAAGAATCTTTTTTCCCTTTGGTGTACCAGGGCCTTAAGAAAATTATCCTGGAGCCCAGAGTCTCTGTTTTCTTGGCTCTGCATTGGCGATGACAGTATGGCTTCATAGTGTAGTTTCAAGTTCAAAGTAAGAGCACCCTGAGAGAGAATAATGCCTGTGGGAAGAGGCCCTTGGCACACATCTGCGCATCCTCAGAGGACTCTGGTGACTTTAATGGTTGGGATATGAAGTGTCCCTCGCTAAGTCTGCTGTGTTAAAGATGCAGTCCCCAGCTAGTGGGTCTGACCCTTGAAAAGTTATCAGATCACTGAGGATGCTGACCTAAAATATATATATTAATTTACTGATGGCTGCATAATTTGATGCCATTAGTGGGAGGTGATAAACTTTCAAAGGTAGGACCTCCTGGGAGGAAGTAGGTTGCTGTGGAGGATGGATGTCCTTGAGGAATGCTGTTCACTTGCATCTCTCTCTGCTTCCTGTCTACCATGAGGTGAGCAGCCTCTACCACGAGCTCCCAGCACCTTGATGCTCTGCTTCACCACAGGTCCATAAAAACAAGTCAACCAGGAACTGGAACCTTCGAAACCTGATCAGAAAGAAATCTTTGCTTGTGTAAAGTTGTTTATGTAAGACATTAGGTCACAGTGCCAAGAACACATACAGACAAGTGTGTCCTCTACGTGCAAGCAGCTAGCACGCCTTCTTCCTCCTGGGCAGTCAGCTGCAGAGTGAAGTGAGAATGACTCAAACACGAGTGCCTTCCCAGCTGCGGTATCCTTTCTCATCAGTAAGGACCCCATTCACAGTGGAGAGAAGTCTGGGCGGCATGCAGAAAGGCCGCAGGGACATCTTGAATTTGCAACTAATCTCAAATAATTCAGGCTTTTTAAATGTGCAGCAAATCCAACTCCCTCAACACATTTGTGGTAAAATGTGAGGCGTGTGCACACAGACCAAGAATGGATAGGGTTTTTTTTTTTTTCCACTACTAACTCCATCGTTACTCTCCAAGTTGTAATCTTATCATACTTAGCTGGTTCCACATAAACAGATCGAGGTAGATTTTCAGTGGTTTCAGCTGAAACCTGTTAAGAACAGATGTGCACATGGTTGCCCAGCGCTGATCTGTTTAAATGTATTTTTCCATCAACAGCTTTTGCTTCCTTCCCTTGGAGCAGAGAAAGAACAAGAAAGTGGCACCATCGTTAAAGTGCATGCTACTTGCTTCTGGGTTCTCTGCAGCCCGTGGTTGTCACTGGTTATTAAACAGAAGTCTGGCCCTTGAGGCGATGAATCCAGAGCATGGCAGGAGCTGCAGCCGCCTGCACTTATGCCAGCTTTGCCCTGCTCTCAAGGAGGCACGCATCCCTGTCAAATACTTGAGTGAGGTCTGCACCTCTTTGACCTTCAATCTCTTTAGCTGGAAAAGATGGGGGAGGACGTGAAGAACTCCAACAACCCAACAGCAAGGATGCAAGCCACCCCATTCAAGTGAGCCACAGGCTTGAAGTGCCATTTTGACAAATAGGAAATACAAGTGGCCAGCGAGCAAGTGCTGAGCGGATCACCATCACCGACAGGGGGAATCACACCCAGGAATGCTAGTGAGCTATCGCTTCAGACCCACGAAGCTGGCCAGTCACAGAGACTACAAAACAAGTGTTGGAGGGGATATGGAGAAACTAGAATGCTTGTGTACTTATGGATGGAGATAAATGATTTGGCCAGTGTGGGAAACACTATGGCACTTCCTCAAGAAATGAGAAATAGAATTAGCATGGCATCTGGTAACCCTGCTTCTGAATACACACACAAAAGAATGAAAAGCAGATCTGTCCTATGCTCAGGAGGAAAGAAGTGTTTGTACACCCATGATCCCATGATCCAAGCATTCATCAGTTAGCCAAAGGTGGAATCAGCCCTCATGTCCACCAACAGATGGACAGATACCAGAGCTGTGTTGTACAAATAATGGCATATTCCACGGAGGTCCCTGATGACCCCAAAACATAGGCCATTGCTGAGGCCCTTGGTTTCCCACCAGGAATCGATGGTAAGACCCTATTGCTGAAGACTCCACATACTTGGGCTGCAAGGTCACTGAGAAATCCTGCTGGAACTGAGCTGATAATCTCCCCCATGTAGACCAGCTGAGAGAAAGCTGGAAGAAGCCATTCTACATGTAGTTCAATGGGAGAAAGAGATACCACCAGTGAAGATACTCAACAGTGGACACTACAAGCCTTATAATTGGCCAGCCAGGCCAAATGAGCCAATGGGTGCAATAGTGCCACATCTGTCATGGTGGAAACCAACTGCCCTCCAATTGGACTGGAGGCCCGCTCCATGGGAGGGAACACATCCCTGATACTGAAAACTTAAAACAAGGGTAGTCATGAGCACTAGGGGTGTAACATCTGCTGATGTCTGGATAAATGTATATACTATGCTTATCAAACTTCCCACTAAGCACTTCTCTTAATAGTCATACCCTTATATTAATGCTACTCTCACTTTGGGTAGAGAATCTTCTCTTTTCAGATGGCAGTGACCTTGGGATGACTCAGAAGGTATCATGGTGCTTGAAAGAAGTGTACCGAGTACACTAGAGTACTGAGTAACATCTTTTTTTTTTAAATTTTTTTTCATGTTTATTCATTTGAGAGTGACAGACAGAGAAAGAGGCAGAGAGAGAGAGAGAGAATTGGCACACCAGGGCTTCCAGCCAATGCAAATGAACTCCAGACACGTGTGCCCCTTGTGCATCTGGCTAACGTGGGTCCTGGGGAATCGAGCCTTGAACCAGGGCCCTTAGGCTTCACAGGCAAGCGCTTAACTGCTAAGCCATCCCCTCCAGTCCCTGAGTAACATCTTGATCACACCTTCTAAGGCTCAGGGTCTAATACGGAAGAGGTGGCAGAAAGAATGTAAGAGCCAAAGGAAGGGTAGGACACCTTACAACGTGCTCCCTCCAGACATAAAATGGCCTGGATATCCATGACCTCATAGTGCCTGACACTACCTACACAAGACCATCATAAGAGGAGGAAAAGATCATGACATCAAAATAAAAGAGAGACTGATTGAGATGGGGAGGAGATATGATGGAGAATGGAATTTCAAAGGGGAAAGTGGAGGGGAGAGAGGGTATTACCATGCGATTTTTTAATAATCATGGAAAATGTTTAAAAAATTGAGAAAAATTAAATTAAATTAAATTAATAAAAATAAAAAACAAATAATGGCATATTTTCAACCTTAAAGGGGAGGGAAACTGATCTGAGTAGAACAAGGATGAGCTGGAAGTTCAGTAAACCAGACCCAAGGGATACAGGGATAGTTGGATTCACGTGCGAGGTACTTAGAGCATTGCATTCAGCGACAGCTGCCAGCAGCAGTGCGGAGGGGAACGGACAGTGAGTGCTTAGTGGGTGTAGAGTTTCAGTTTTGCAAGATGAAAAGAGTTCTAGAGATGGGATTGCACAGCAATGCAAATGTACTAACCTTCGTTAAGTTGCGCACTTCAAGTGGTTAATATGGTTAAGGAGAAGAGAAAGGAAAGGAGCGGATCATGGTACCCACATAGCGAGGGATGAAGGGATGTGGTGACAGGCACACTCTTAGTAAGTGGTGGCTGTTTCCCATGGAGATGGTAACTCAGATGGCAGGGTGGACGTAAGGCTGATCATGTCTGCTCAGGTTGGAAGTTTTGGACTTCTCCCACGTCTCAGCTGGCAGGATTCCTCAGCCTCCTCGGCCTTGGGCACACCTGTGAGGCCATCTCTGACATGTCCTCAGGGAGCGTGGTGATAGAAACACAGCTGTGTCCCAGAGACTGCTATTTCCTGTGGCCGGAATCTAATGTGAAAAGCCCTGTCCCACCCTCTGTGATCTCTGGGTAAACCAAAGGTCTGGCAGGCTCCCTACAATCAGTGGGTGTCCATCCCATGGCTCTGCCCTGGCATTGGGAGAAGGAGAAGAGAGGTGTTGATTGAGGAAGGGACAGTATGACCAAAGTAGCTAAGCGAAGTGAGACTTCCAGACTCAAGCTACCACACTGGCTGGGTGGGCTTAGGCTTCACTCTCTATTGCCAAGGTGTTAAGAGAAGGCGAGAGCAAGGTAGGGCTTCACTGTCTCTGCAAACATAGATCACTGAGGGTACTGTCACCCCAGATTCTGTGCAGATTGGTGGCCCCTGCTATCGTGGCAATATAAAGTGTCTGTGTTTCCCAGTGTCAATCAGGACGTCTAGGGTTGAGAATAACCACACCCACCTGGCTGTTTCTGTGTTAGCAGGCCCTGTGGTGATGGTCCTGAGCTCCAAGAGCAATCAGAGGTACTCAGTGGCTCTGAGGCTCAGCAGGTGAAGTGGGCTTAGGCAAAGAGACAGGAGTGGGCCTCTTAAAAGGGTCTGGGCTCGGGCTGGAGAGATGGCTTAGCGGTTAAGCGCTTGCCTGTGAAGCCTAAGAACCCCGGTTCAAGGCTCGGTTCCCCAGGTCCCACGTTAGCCAGATGCACAAGGGGGTGCACGCGTCTGGAGTTCGTTTGCAGAGGCTGGAAGCCCTGGTGCACCCATTCTCTCTCTCTCCCCCTCTATCTGTCTTTCTCTCTGTGTCTGTCGCTCTCAAATAAATAAATAAATAAAAATTTTAAAAAAAAGGGTCTGGGCTCAGCTGAGCAAGAAGGAGAGAGGCTGGTTTAGGAGGTTAGACAGGCTTCCTGGGGCACAGTGGAACCACACATTTGTCTTAATGAGGTGGAAAGCACGAAATCAAAGCATTCATTAACACTTCAAAGAAGATAAAAGAGCACATTTTGGTTCACAGTTGCTGCCCCCATGGCCTGGCAAAAATCTGATGGAGAATTGGATTGTCCTGAGGGGGGAGGGAACTCCAAAGGCTTCCGGCTGGCTGAGGTTGTCTGGAGTTCCTGCTCCTGGAGAACCTGTTAGCCACTTACCCAGCCTCATGTAGGACTGCAATCTGTTTTGCAGCCTGCTCTAATGATTCAGACTTGGTTTGTCAAATCCGTGTGTCCCAGCTTTTTGTATCTATTCTCCATTTCTTTTGCCTAATTATTTTCTTCCTTGAAAATTTGGTTGTTTTTTAAAATAAGTTTTTAGGGGTTGGGAAGATGGTTCAGTGGTTAAAGGCTCTTGCTTGCAAAGCCTGCCCACTCAGGTTCCATTCCCTGTTCACCCATCATAAGCTGGGTGCAAAAAAGTGGTGCAAGCATTGAGTGGGTATTCATTTACAGCCGAAAGAGCCCCTGGTGCATGCACACACACACACAAGCACAGCTATTCCAGGCCTTTATTTTCTATAACCAACTTCTGAGTTTACAGAAGCAAGCACAGCTTATTAGTGAACTTTATTCACTTGGATGAAACTTGTTTGGGGCAACGTTTCTGAGCCCTAGTCAGCAATCGACAAAAAGGGGACTATTGCCTTCAATGTAGGCTCTCACTTGGGGAACCTGAAACTACTCAGTCAGTAAGCAGGCTTCTTTGATTGGTTGGGGGAGATCTGGACCAGCAAACCTCTCTCAAATACAGACACACCAAGATGGGATAGGTGGACGTCTCCCAGTCACTCATCTCCTAACTATTTCCAGGTTCCCCTCATCATTCATGTCACTGCCCCAATTCGCTAGGCTTTTAGAATCTGTTCACATTCATCCACTATGATTTTCAAATATTACCATCATCAACACATAATAGGCACATTATGGGTACTTTCCCCTAATGACCGGCAGCTTTGTGACCTTGCTTTTCAGCCACAACTGAAAGGGGACTTACAGGACGTGTGCATGCCTGACTAATGCACACACTCCTTTCCTCATGAAGACCAGGATAAATTAGAGAATGGCAACGTAATGATTACAGAAAGGTATATGAGGCAGAACCCATTAGTGAGCTACATTTTGTTCAAAACTGAGATATTGGCAGGCAGAATAACACGCCTTTGTGCGGGAATGCACTCAGCTGTGGCGGTGACTAATAATGCAGCCGAGGATCTGTGCACATTTTCCCCCCTTTGTGCCTATTTTCATAAGTTAATAAGTCAAGCATGAAAATTGGTTCAGGCTGAAAACTGGTGGTAAGAGCTGGGTAAGCTATGTGGGAAACGACGTGTTGTTGTTGTTGTTTCTTAATTTAGTTGGGTTGTTTTTAAGAAGCCTGGAAACATCACCCACCATGGGTTTTCTCTAGTAATGCACTTTGGTTCAGTCCAAGAACATTGGGGATTTTATTATACAGAGCCGACTTTTAATGGGAGTAGTTTCTCTTCTTACAGGTGGATGTTTCTGTTGGGTGCAGGTGGGATGGTTGGGAGGGGGGCGACAGATCAAGTCAAGTCTTATAAACTGCATCATCCTGGGCTCCTGTCTTCCTCAGAAAATCTCTCCTACCAGCAAATCAGATAGCTGGGCGGGTAAACAGCTGTCTTAGACAGAGGGGTGAGGATGGGCGTCCACTGTAGGTTTTAATGAATTCCTACAGCAAAAAAAAAAAAAAAAGGAACAGAAATGTGATGAAAAATACCAACACCTCTGACTCCTACAGGAACTGGATTTCCTGTGCAGGAAAGCAAAGAAAGTCCAAGGAGAGGTGGGGTAAGATTTCATATTTTATTGGGGCAGATGATCTTAAAGGTACAGGAAAACACAGGACAGTACAGTAACACCCCACATTCCCACCTTCCATATATTCATCCCACTTATCCACAAGTAACAGATGGTAACCTTTTACAGTGGTTACTCCCACTTTGAAAACAGATAACCGAAACATAGTTGACGCACTTGTACCCTTTCTTTTATTTCACAGCCAGGCAAAGTAAGGAGCAGGAGAAGCAAGAACTCCTGAGGCGGGATGCCTCCAGTACCTTTCACGTCTTCAGTGACCATGATCTTTGTGAGAAGACTCTCAGGCAGGTAAGGTGGGCACCACTGTCCCACTGTACAGATGCATCTCCCGTGTCTTGGGCCCTTTGCAGTTTTCAGGGGTCAGAGGAGAGAGCAAAGCCCAGGGCAGCCCAAATCAAACAGCAACCCAGGTGGGGGGGGGCATGCAGTGAACACCTGCATGTTTGGAGGAGAAAGTTACCCCTCAAGCACGGAAATAAATAGATGCGTCGCATGGGGTGTCTTAATCCATACCTCCATAATGACTCCATATATATATATATATATGTTCTTCCACTAGTTTGCTCCCTGTGAGGATGGTTGGCTCTATTTATGACTCCATGATATACCCGTTCCCAGTGGCACCTGAATCTTTTGAGCATACATGTTTTATGATGAGACATGAGAATGGTTTTCTGTGTCTCTGAGCTTCTCAATCTACAGCTAGATGTCTCGACTGAGTTACATCAGATCCCAGAGCACCAAGTGCAGGCTGAGGCCATCATGAGTCCTCAGGGTCAGCCAGCTAGAGTCTCAGCAAGCTGATGCCAAACATATTCAGGGCTGCAGATGAATCCTGTAACTCAGAGGGCTTCCAGATTGACAGCTCTGTTTATAAACCAACTCTCCATTTAAAAAAATAAAAAGCCCCACCATGTGTCTTCTGCGTTGATGGATTTTGGCTCCAGAGAGATTTCACTGATTATTTCAGAGTGACTGAAATCCCTCTAGTTGCCCTGCAAATTACTTTAGGACCAGTATAAGGCAGGTTTTTTTTGTTTTTTTTTTTTTTTTTTTTTGGTTCTAGTGTAAGGGTAAGCCTCCAGTATGGCTTGGTCAGGGTCTGGGGCTTGCTCATGGCTAAGGTTACTGCTAAATGGGTGCTCCAGCTGGGAGGCAGTATAGGAACACACAGAACACATCTTTGGTCTCAGCCAGGTGGCTCCCTCAGTCCACAGATCCCAGGAGGGTGAGAAACACGGGGTCTGATGGCCTGGGAGTGTGGATTGCTTCTGAACTTGGGCAACAGACAAAGCAGGCTATATGAGGAAAGTACTTTCTAAAAACCTTCTCTCCTTCTTTGCCCCATGAAGAGAGCTTCTAAAGCTAGTATTGTTTCTCCCAGGGTCCCTAGCTCTGGGCTGGGGCTTCAGCCTATCAGTTAAGGCAGCATCCTTCTTTGCCTTGTCCAGGAAGCCTCCAGTGTTGACCTCTGGCCTTCACATGCACACGTATATATATGCACCGGCCTATACATGTGACCATACCACACACAAAAGAGCTATTTTCAATAGTTCATTGTCATTTGTGTGGACTGCTTCCAAGCCTGTGAAGTGGACAAGCCATACTGCCGGGACAAAGTGCTTCCTGCATAACCGAGTCTGTGCCCTGGCCTCGTGAGCTTAATCCTTGTTCAAGTCACCTTTTCCGTTTTGGTGGCTGTCTAGTTCCTCAGGAGTTTTCTATTGAGTACATATTTTATCTTTAGGCTTCTACCTTGTGAGTGGTAGTAGCTTTCATGTGTTTCATATGTTAGCTTATTTATGTATTTGAGAGAGAGAGAGAGAGAGAGAGAGAGAGAGAGAGAGAGAATGAGCACACCAGCGCCTCCAGCCACTACAGATGAACTCCAGACTCATGTGCCACTTTGTGCACCTAGCTTACGTGGGTACTGGGGAAATTAAACCTGGATCCTTATCTCTCCGGCCCTGATGTGTTACTTTTATGTGTGTATGCATGGTGTGTATGTGTTCCCATGTATGAATGTGGAATCGCATGTGCCACGGCATACATAGGGAGTCAGAGGACAGCCTCAAGCGTTGGTCCTTGCCCTCGATCTTGTCTGAGGCAGGGTCTCTCTCTTGTTCACTCCTGCACATACCAGAATAGCTGGCCCATGAGATTCAGAGTTCTTTTGTCTCTGCCTCCCTTTTCAAATGTCGCATGCTGGGATTCTAGAGGCTCACTGTGTTCACTGGACTCTATATGGGTCCTAGGGATCAAAATTCTGGTCCTCAAGCTTGCTAAGCAAGACTTTTGTCCACTAAGTCATCTCCCTAGCCACTTCTTAGTTCTCGTAAATTCCCTTTATAAATTGAGGAAATTCTTATTTATTCTTGGTTTGCTGAGATTTTGTACCAGAGATGTTTGCCGAATTATACCAGATAATGTTTCTATATTGATTAAAATTTCCCACAGTTTCCTGGTACCATTATTTTGCAAGTATGATTGAAGCATGGAAGTATCCTTTATGCATTCCATAATCCTCTGTGCTAATAAGTATCCTATTAATAAATATTTTCTCTGTGTTCTTTTAGGATAGCATTAGACAGCTGTAATTTTTAGCTCAATTATCAACATACTTTGAAACACTCAAGAGGACAACGAATATCTTTTGTATTTATTGAGTTTTTGCTTACTATGTCCTTCCTTACAGATGCTCCACTGTTCCTTTATGTTTAGAAAAATTCTTTTAGTTGTTACTTTAAAGTATGTATGTCTTCTGCTTTTTCTGAGAATGCCTTGAAGTCTGATCAGGTGACAAGGCTTTGCAGATCCACAGTGATTTTTCTCTCAGCTCTTAAGTGTCCTCTGGCCTGTGAGGTTTCTAATGGCATTTTGCTGGGGTTTTGTCCCGCTGACACATTGATAGTTATTTCTGCTTTCAATATTTAGTTTTTATTTAATTTATTTATTTTTGGTTTTCAGTACTTGATGTGAATTTCTTACATTTACTGAGTTTATTATGTTTGGGGCTTGCCCAGATTTGTAAATCTACAGATGAACATCTTTTGTTAAATTTGGAAAAATGTGAACTATTACTTCTTTGTGAATTTTTCATTTTTGTCTTCTTTTCCTCTCTTTCTAAAATCCCGAGGCCATGGAGAAGGTTTGTGGTCATGTCCCTATAGGTAGTGGAGGCTATGTTTATTTTTTTCCTTCTATCTTGATTCTGTTGTTCAGTTCAGGTAGTTTCTATTGCTTGTTCTGTAATCTAATTCATTGAGTCCTCCCTATGTTCATTCCTTTTACCTTTCAGCATCGCCACTAAACATGCTTTTGTGTGCATGGTTTTTATTTTTTTCTTTTTTTTGGTTTTCCAGGTAGGGTCTCACTCTAGTTCAGGCTGACCTGGAATTCACTGTGTAGTCTCAGGGTGGCTTTGAACTCATGGTGATCCTCCTACCTCTGCCTCCCGAGTGCTGGGACTAAAGGCATATGCCACCAAACCCAGCCTGTTTTTTTTTTTTTTTTTTTTTTTTGATTAAGATTTTGTTTACTATATTTTTTTGGTAGTAAGATTTTAATTTTCTCTTTCCTATTTTTTTCCATTTATTTTGAGATTATTGTAATTGTCCTTTAAAACATTCTTATTATGGTTGGTTTAATAAGTCAAAAATTTTTAGCATCTCATCTCAGTATTAGAATTTAGGGTCTTCTTTTTTATTCAATTTACAATCTTCCTTGTTTCATTATGGCAAGTGATTTTTCTATTGAAATTGGGACATTTGTGGCATCTTACTTTTGTTTTCCTTCAATTGACTTCTTGACGGAGCTCCAGCAAGGGAGTCTGGGGAGCAGTGGGGGTGTGAGTCCAGGTTCCCCATGTTGTTTCTACTGACCCCTGAAGAAGGGGCTTCCTTCTTATTGCTGGTGGGGGCTGAAGTCTAGGCTCCCTGTTTTCCACTGATACAACTGGGCTGCACTGCTAGGCAGGAATGACAGCCTCAGCTCCCTTATTCACTCCTCTTCAATATCAACTTGCTGAGGGAGGGGTGGGTAGGCAGAACAGCTGTGTGTCTTATGATACCCTGGTGAGAGTGGAAATCTAAGAAAGCCCTACTTGGCCTCTGCCCATGAGGTAGGCAACAGTATTTTCTGTTTCATGAGGATACATTCTTTGACTAAGAAGGGGAGACTTTACTTGGCATTCTTTTCAAAAGACCTTTTTTTAAAAATTTATTCATTTGCAAGCAGGGGGGGTGAGAGGGAGGGAAAAGAGACAGAGAGAATGGGCACATCAGGACCCGCAGCCTCTGCAACCGAACTCCAGATGCATGCGCCATTTTGTGTATCTGGCTTACGTGGGTCCTGGGGAATCAAACCCGGATACTTAGGCTTTGCAGGCAAGCACATTAACATCTGAGCCATCTCTCCAACCCTTGCATGTAATATTTCGGGTCCCAAGTTTTTTCTGCTCCATGTGTTACATGTATTAGACAAAATAAAATAAAATAAAATAAAATAAAATCATCAAAAAAAAGAGAGAGAGAGAGAGAGAAAGAAAAACCAGGGAACGCATCACCATGCTGTTCCCCTGGTCCCAAAGTCACCAGTCAGCCTGTCTTCTCTACACGAGATTCTTCCAAAATATTCTTTTGTTTATTTTCTATATAATACCCAGACTTGTTAGAAGGAGGAACAGGATAAGACTGTCTATTCTAACTCTCTGAAATTGAAAGTTCTCATTTCACTTTTTGGATAAATTTCAAATAAGTTGTGATTATACCTCTCCCCTTTCATCTCTTAGCAGGCATATCACTAACTACAGCTCAAGTTTGAGAGTTTCCTCTTTGAAGGTAAAAATTGTTTACACAATGGAATGCAGAAATCGCGAGTAGATCTCTTGACAAGGATAACCCACTCCTCCATCAGCACATGGAACTTTCCTGAAGCTTTCCAGAAGCTCTCTCATCGTCCTTCCCACCCAATCCCTATCTCCCACCATGTTTTTGATTTTGTTTTCTGAGATAGGGTCTTGCTCTAGCCAGGGCTGACCTGGAATTGACTCTGTAGTCTCAGGGTGGCCTCAAACTCACGCCAATTCTCCTACCTCTGCCTCCCGAATGCCAGGATTAATGATATGTGCCACCACACCCGGCTTCCCACCACTTCTGAAAGGCAAAGATTGTTTTACCTGTTTTTTTTTTTTTCCCCTTCAAAATATACTAGGTTAATTTTGTCTGCTCCTAAATGCCATAGCAATGGAAATGGACATTGTATGGTTTTTTTGTGTGTGTGCCTGGCCTCCTTCTGTTAGCATAATGTGTTTGTGGTTTATTCCTGTTTTGTAATTCATTTTTTCTACTACTGTTTCTCCACTGTATGAATATACCACAGCTTGTCAGTGCATCCTCCTGTTGATGTACACCAGAACTGACTCTATGTTCTGACTATTAAGAAGACAGCAAAGGAGAGCTATTTTTTGCTTGATTTCTTCACATTCATAGGTCATAGGACATTTTATTTTATAAAATTAATTATTAATTTATTATATGAACAAATAATGTGGCAGTTGGCTATCTTTTCTTGACATATTGATGGAGCTGGGTTCTCTATTGTTTTCATTGTCATCTGGGGGTAAAAGCACACACACAGATTTTCCAACCAAGAGGGAGAGCAGCTTGTATTGAAGAGGATACACATAGTTAATTGAGAGCCTTTTTGATAGGTCTGGCTACTCTTCATAGCCAAACACTAGTGGGAGCTTCTCTTCAGAGTCTATGACTGATGGATATCCCTAGGATTCTGATCTGGTTCTCAGTACCAGGTATGAGTTCAAAGGAGAGCTATTTGAATGAGAAGCATTTTAAAAAGTGATCTTGACATGGCTTCATCTAAACATAAGGTTAAGTAGGGTTTGAAAATGTCACAGTTGACTCTGACATGCTTGGGTTTGAAATATTCTTTTTTTATCCACTCATTTGTTCATTCAACCTCTATTTAGTGAACCTCTTCTCTGAACTAGGATTCATGTGAGGCTAGTTATCATTAGGAAAAGGGACAAAAGGGACCACATCTCTCCCAGGGCAGCTGATGAGTGAGTGAAAGGCAACAAGATGAAAAAGAAATGGATAGATGGCATCAGTTAGCAATACCTGTTACAAATAAAGTTGAACTAACAGGTAGAGTGTTGAAGTTGGCTCAGTGGAGGGCAGGGTATCATTTCCATTCTGGAGGCCAGGAAGCCCATGGGGGAGATAGTTTAGAGGAGGGACCTTTTAGGAGAGGGTCAGGGAGGATTTCATTCGTGGAGCATGTTGGATTTGACAAATACATGGGGACTCTCTTTTCTTAAGTCTGCATCTTTAAAGTTTCATTCCTGGAAATTCAGTGCACTTCATAGGTGACTTACAGGTCATCTCTGGAAGGTAGGGAAGACTGAAGGCCAAGAGAAGTGGTGTCTGACTGAGGGTGCGTGCTGAGTCCTCAGGGGCAAGGCCCACAACCCCCTATGAGAGCACCTTACCCTGCCCTCCCCAGCTCCTTCCTCTTCTTGGGTGGCAGCAGTGAGAAGGCCACCACCATACTGGGGATTTGGGTCTGTGTGCATTTAAGCAGGCCTTCTCCTGATACTTAGGAACTCTCAGAAGTTAGGGAAGGAATGAAATCTTTGTGATGGCATATCTACCTAACCATGTATTCTCTCAGCCTTATCACTTTGTCACTACATGCTTGGATGAGCTCTTGGTCATATGCAAGCCTAGTCTGGTCACTCTTTAGGCTTTATCTCATTTAGTTCTCTCTCTCTCTCTCTCTCTCTCTCTCTCTCTCTCTCTCTCTCTCTGTCTGTCTGTCTGTCTCCCTCTTTCTTTCTTATGTGTGATAATATTGAATGTAGGATGCTGCTTGACAAACATTCAGCCACTGGGCTCCATCCCTATTCCTCTGTTTACTTTTTATCTTGAGACAAGGTCTTACTAAGTTGTCCAGCATGTGTTGGCCTTGAACTTGTTCTATAACCCAGGCAGGCCTTGAACTTACAATCTTTCTGCCTCAGCTTCCTGACTGGCTAGGGTGACCAGCCTGCATTGCCAGGACTAGCTTATCTCATTTAATTCATAAAATGCCCCCATAGGGTAAGTGGCTACTTCAGTGTCCCCTACTTAGATAGGACGCTGCAGGTTTAGAGAGCTTGAGTAGTTTGCCCGAGGGTGGCAAAAGGAGAACCTGAGCTAGAATCCTGGTTCTCTTGCTTTTAGCCTCTGGATTCGTTGTTTGCTCTATTCTGAATAGAGGGTGCTGGAGTCAGTTCCACACTGCTAGGATGACATCTAAAGCAGGCACAGTTTAGGGCAGGAAGATGTTTATTTCAAGCTTGTAGACCCAGAGGGAAAGATCCATCCATGTGTCCACACATCCAAGCAGAGAGACAACCAAACAGCAGCAAACCCCCAAAATAAGCTCAGAACTGGCAGCAAACAGCAGGGACCCACCAGAGCTCAGACTGCTCTACATATCTTTGGGGCTGGAAATCAGATCCATTCCCAAACACATCTTAGGGCTGGACCCTAGGATCCATCCCCAGTGACACCTCCTCCAGCCAGGTGCCTCAGGTCCCAAGTTACAGCTTAGTAAAACCCCTGAGTCTATGGGGGGCCTACATTCAAACTACCGCAGAGGGGAAGAGTGTCCTCGGAGGAGCAGTTTACAGAGGGCATAAATCTACTCTGTGGTTTCTAGGAGAGAAATGGGGGTGAGGATAGCTCTGTGTCATTCTAAGAAGGATAAAGTCTGTGCCCTTCTATGTGGGAGACTGAGAATGTTGGTCACAATAATAATTTGGGTTCTAGAACAACCTGGGCTCAGATCCAGACTCCAGCAAAACCAAGAGTTTGGGCAAGTTGTTAGAGTTCTCTACACTCCCATTTCCACTTCTTTAAAATGGTGAATAACAGTATCTCCCTGGGGTTTGCTGGGTAAATACAATGAGACAATGCTTGTACAGTGCTCACACAGAGAGCAGGCTCAGCAAATGCCCAGTGAGAGCTGCTGTGGTGTTTATTTGCTATTGTTCTGCAGAGTGGGAGGCACTGTCTCACTGAAGCTCAGGCAGGGGAAGGAAAACAATGCCTTCAGGGACAGAGGTGACCGAAGCTGCCAGACTACTGCCTTGCCAAGCTTAGGGATAGCTTTGCACAGCTCAAGACCCGCAGGAAGGTATTTGCAGGGATCTAGCTTCCTGCATTGGTGATACTGGGCCTGAGTGACCTGTGGGGTGTCTCCCAAGCAGCAGAGGTCAATTTGTATCTTTGCTACGGTAGCTGCAGTGGCTCTGGCAAAAGAAGGAGAAGCAGCTATGGTTGGCTGTCTGCCACTCCAGCTGTTGTCTTTGGGAACGTGTTTATCTGTCCCTGAGGGGAGTAGATGACTGGGAAAGGAGGTGAGCAAGAGACCTGAACTCCATAAATAGTGACCTGCTGGCTTGGGTGAGCTTGCTCTGGACAGCAGGCCAGGGTCCCATCACCACAGGCTATGGTGTCCTGTGTTCACACTGCACCAATGAGAGGCAGTTTGCAAACTTATTATAAACAGATTACATTTCATATCATAATGTGGTGGCTGGCCACCTGCCCACGAAGCTTAGCCTCCAGGAAAGAAACAATCGTTTGAGCCCAGTGCTCTGTGTTTTTCCTTTCCATACATTACTTAGGGCTCCTTCCAGTTCTCCTGGGTGCCCCTCTCCCTTTTTTCCTTTCAGAAAGCCCTTTCTCTTTTGGGCTTAGTCAGAAATGTTGGAAGCTGCTGTCTGCCCAGGTGTGAGTCTGGAATCCTTTCCTCCTGAACCAGGAAGAGGGTACAAAACAAATGACCACAGCATCTAGGTGCGGCCACAATGTCTCCATGTCCACGGAGGGATCTGTCGCACACCTCACTGGGTGCCACATCTGCCCCAGGAAGCAGCCCTGTTGGCCAGTCTGAGATTCCAGATCTGTGTTGCTAGATGGAAGACAAATGATTTCTCCTGGGATTTCTTCGTCCGGAAAGTCAGAGGAATGGCTCAGTTCCAGAACAGGATTCGAGGCAAAGCAAGAGTGGATGTGGGCAGCCGCAGGGGGACACGGGCATTGGCTGGATGTTCATGTGTACATGCTACACACATGTACATACACTTGTCTGTGCTCAGCACACTCACACTTGAGTCCTTGCACACCACGCACTCCCCAGCATGCACGATCACGCTGCTAGGCTCGTGGGAGTCAGTTCAGGCCTCTCACCCAGCATCTGCTAGTTACCTCATTGTTGAGCTGTCTGGGTAACTGCTTGGAAGATTCCCATCACTGATGTACTACTGCTCAGGACTCCGCAGAGCAGGGCCGGGCTGCCTGACCACCTGCCTCCTGACAAGGTCCTCAGGGAAGGCCCAAAGGGGAGAAGGGAACAGTGACCTGCAGGCTCTGAGGGATCCCAGCAGCAATTGGGTCCAGAAGCAGGTGAATTCAACAGTGACATCCACAGATAGCTGACCATACCCCTGAGAGCCAAGCTGTCACTTCCTTCACAGAGTGCCAGCTGAGGGCTTATTCAGACATCCGTCCATGAAACCAGAAATGGGTCTCTTCACCACTCTAGACCTCTGTTGGAGGAACCAAACATACTATGCCAAACCCAGCCCACGTGGGGCTTGGCACCAGGCAGTCACTCATAAGTCATCACTGATCCAAAAGGCAGATTGCAAGGCCAGAGTTGAGCGTGTTGACGCTGTGACAAAGCCACAGAACGCTTGCAAAGCTGACAGCCATCAGGGCCCAGCGAGTCCATCCTCTCTTAGGGCCCAGCCTCTTTGAAGGTTGTTTTGAAACAGGGTGGGACAAGAAAGACAAACTATGGGATTTTACACTAAACCTGAACTGAAGAAAAGTAGAATTAGGTGACCCTGAGCTGTGAGAAAGGCCCTGGTCATAAACACATTCATCATCAATTAACACCTCTGAGCCCTGAGGCCAGCCAGCAGCTGTAACATTTTGGTTATTTAAAAGTAAGACGGCATATCCCCAAGAGGATTTGGAGAAGCTGCAAGTTTTATTGTAACGTGCACTTCCTAGATCGGAGCTGCGGCGTGAGACAGTCCTACTGGGAGAGGACCCAGCTTTACATCCCAGGCAACAGAGGCCAAGCGCGACCACCTCCACTGTCGCCACCAGCCAGAAGACAACGCAGATAGGGTCTGTCTGTGTGCTCAGCTACGTGCCTGCTCCTGGGGAGAAAGGGGGTCTCAGGTTTTACATATTGCGTGTATTTTAACAGATACTCCATGCACATAGTACAGGTAAAAGATCCAAACTAGCGTTCAGGGCATGGCTTCCTTCTTGCCTCTGTCTTTCAGAAATAACCACTGTTATCAAATTTTCTCAGGACCCAGTGGGGGCTATTTTTGGCATACACAAGTTAGGACACTAGTTTGCTGCATGAAGGATGGTGCACTGTGCCACTGTTTATTTAACCGGTTGCATAGTGCTAGATATCTGGGCTGTGTTTAGTCTTCAGTGAATAGAAGTGATGCTACCGGAGGACTATGGGTACACACAGCTCACACCTGCAGGAGAACATCTGTAGATGAATCCACAGGCACTGCCTTGCCAGGGGGGTAAGTGCCTTGGTAGTGTTGATGGACACTGCCTAATTGCCCTCTGTCACAATTGAACCATTTTACTAATGGCATGCAGAGAAATGCCTGCTTCCAAACACACTGTGGATATGACAAGTGTGCAAACTTTGACAGTCTGAAAGATAAAAGGTGGTACTTGGTATCTGTGGCAGTCTAATTCAGGTGTCCCCCATAAAGTTAGGTGTTCTGTATGCTAGGTTCCCAGCTGATAGAGATGTGGGAATTAAAGGCTCCTGGAGGGAGCATATTGTTGGGGGTGGGTTTATGGCTGTTATAGCCAGTTTCCCTAGACTATTCTGGTCAGAGTTGCAAGACTTGAAGGCAGTAAGAACTATGGACTGTGAGGTTTGGCTTATGAGGGTGAGAAAGAGCTTTACTTGGATAGGGCTAGCAGTTTGTGTGAAAGACTTATGCCTGTGTCCCGAGAAGTTGTGCAGGGCTGCTTTGCGTAGAAATGAACTGGTGTGAGCAGAGGGATATGGCACAGGAAAAAACAAAATCTTTGGGTGAACTGCTGCTCATTCATCTGCAATTGAGAGATTACAACCTTTGAGATTGGGTCAGCTGATTTGATCTGTGTTGGGGCAACAGGAAGAATGTAGACTTTTTTGAAGGGGTCTGAGTGCTCAAGGAGTGTCCTGTTCTTCAAAGTCTGCTTTATTTCCCCCTGGATTAACAAATTGGCACCCTACCTGGTATTGTGGAGTATAAGAAATGCAGGAAAGAAGGGGTCATTGAGTTTGCAATGCGGTCTTGTGTTTTGGAAATGGCAATGGGCAGTGTGAGGCAGGTTTGCTGGTTGCCTGCATGGAGACCCAATGGAGCCATGAGGATGAATCGTGGGTTGCAGTGGAGACCCAGTGGAGATGCCAGCACCACGAGATGGCTGCTAAAGAGAGCTGCTATAACAGATGAAATTTTCCAGGACTGTGAGTAGCCTAGCTGGAGGGGCAGAATTGGAACTCCAGAGACTTGTTGCTGGTTAGAATGATCAGACTTGGAGATTTGTTACTGAGTATAGTTCTTGGACTTGAAGCTACAAAGTTTGATGTTTGTCTTGATTGTTTTAAATTTTGTTGAATGTTTCTTTGTTATGCCCATTGCCATCTTTTGCAGTGTATTTATTCTGTGTCATTATGGGTTTTGGGGGGATTTTTTTGGTATTGTGGCTCAGTTAAAAGATCTTGGACTGTGAGGGCTAGAGAGATGGCTTAGTGGTTAAGCACTTGCCTGTAAAGCCTAAGGAACCTGGTTCGAGGCTCAATTCCCCAACACCCACTTTAGCCAGATGCACAAGGGGGCACACGCATTTGGAGTTCATTTGCAGTGGCTGGAGGCCCTGGTGTACCCATTCTCTCTCTCTCTATCTCTCACTGTCTCTCTCTGCCTGCCACCCTCAAATAAACAAATAAAAATTTTTAAAAAAAGATCTTGGACTATTGGAATGTTTGAACATCATTAGGATATATAAATACTATGGGGACTTTTTTTTTTTTTTTTGGTTTTGGTTTTGTTTTTTGAGGTAGGGTTTCACTGTAATCTGGGCTTACCTAAATTCACTATATAGTCTCAGGGTGGCCTTGAACTCACAGCAATCCTCCAACCTCTGCCTCCCGAGTACTGGGATTAAAGCTGTGTACCACCACACCTGCCCCTGGGGACTTTTTAAAGTTGGACAATGTACTGCATTTTACATAATGCATAGTTATCAGTTCATGGCTTCATTTTTTAAAAATAATTTTAAAAAATTGTTGTTTATTTTTATTTATTTGAGAGCAACAGAGAAAGAGGCAGAGAGAAAGAGAATGGGTGCTCCAGGGCCTCCAGCCACTGCAAAGGAACTCCAGATGCATGAGCCACCTTGTGAACCTGGCTTACGTGGGTCCTGAAGAATTGAACCTTGAAGTGGGGTCCTTAGGCTTCATAGGCAAGCACTTAACCACTAATCCGTCTCTCCAACTCCTCATGGCTTCATTTTTATAATAAAATTACATCTATATAATTTAAATAATATGTATATGTGTGTGTAGATATACATAACACACATACACACACACACATATGTATGTAATTTGACCATGGAATCAATGTACAGTTCGGATTCCACTCAGTTTTTTAAGTTATTTTTTTGTGTGGTCATGTGTGTATATATGCATGTGTGTGCACTCACCAGCATCTTGCTGCTGGAATGAATGTCAGACCATATCCCACATTTTGCCTCTGGCTTTTATGCAGGTTCTGGGGAACTGAACCTTGGCCAGCAAGCTTTGTAAGCAAGTGCCTTTAACCACTGAGCAGTCTCCCCAGTCCTCAACTCAGTTGTTTTTGCGGTTTTGGATGGCTGTCCCATTACCCCAATATCATTCATCAGTGAGCCATCTGTCCTTGCTGGTTCTCAAATGCCACCTTGCTCTTACAACATTCTTGAATAGAGGGGTGGGGATGCTTTAAATGAAGGACACATGATGGGAAGACTCCACTGCAGACCAGGAAGCATCCCAGATGGCCTTATCTATGGCTTAACATTGGAGAAACATGCTCCCTTTTTAGAAAACCAGCTTTCTCTGGGCTGTTCTGCATTCTATCTGTTCAAACCTTCCTCCACCTCCCTCCCTCAGTCCTTCTCTAGCAGGCAAGTCCCCACTAGCTTGACAGCATGTTCATGCTGCTGGCATTGTACGCAGTGTACGTAGTGTCCCAGCATGTGGGCTGTGAGGGAGTCAACCTCATTCAGAATGAATGAGGAAAAGGAGGCAGGAGAGAACTGAAGTCCCACGCACAGCAGCAGATGTCTCCCAGAAGTGGTGGGTCCTTGTCTGTTGATGCCCACCAAAAGTGGGGTCTCCCTGCAGAGCTGAGGCAGTGGCCCAGTTGGTAAAGCACTCCATGCAAGTGGGAAGGCCTGAGTTTAGAGCTCTAGCACCCACATAAATGCTGGGGGGATCCCAGCACCGTGGGCAAACTGAAGAGGTAGACTAGCCAAATTAGTGAGTTCTAGGTTCAGTGACAGAACTTGCATCACTACATAAAGTGGAGAGCAATTGAGGAAGATACCCAGCTGCTGACGTTGGCCTCTGGTCTCCACGTGCACACACATGCACCCACAAGCATGTGTGCCCACATGCATACAAATATACAGACATAAATAAATAGATATGTATACACACACATAAAACAAGAACAAATGATCCCCTGAAGGGCCCAAGTTCTTATGAACACATTAATTTTCTCCCCTGTGGGCCTTTGCAAAGAGAAATGTTCTTCTGGAGGACCAAGTCAGGATATCATGGATCTGACACCCGTCAAGTATGTGCAGACAGAGGTCACAGCCCCTGGAGGACACATCTCAGCCTGAGCACACATGACCACTGCTTGTGGTGGTCACACGTAGCACAAGATTTCCAGCAGCTTACAAATGCCCTCTGCCATTGTCAGCACGTGTTGGAGGAGTTTTCACTTTGCCTTGGCTTTGTTTGCTATCAACACTATTTTCTACATGCTTTTTTCTTCAAAAACTAAATTCACCTGTAAGGTGATTACCAGAGATGACCAAAAGAATGAAAGAGAAAAGGAAGGAAGGAAAGAAGGAAGGAAGGAAGGAAGGAAGGAAGGGTGGGAGGAAGGGAAGAAAAAGGACCTTTTTGGCATATGAAAAAATATGTGGGGCTGGGGATGTAACCCAGTCGGTAGAGTGTATAGGACAGGCAGGGCGCTGGGTTTGATATTCAGGACCGCATCATCTGGGCATGGTGTCCCACCTATAATCCCAGCTTTTGGGAGATGGAGGCAGGAGGATTAGATATGCAGAAGTTCAACATCATCCTCAGCTACATAGTGAGTTGGAGACAGCCTCAGTAAATGATACCCTCAAAAAAAGTGTATATTTTCCTGGGCTGGGGAGGTGGCTCAGCTGTTAAAGGGCCTTGCTTGCTAAACATGCTGGCCTAGGGTTCAATTTCCTATTACTCACATAAAGCCAGATGCACAAAGTGGTCTATACATCTGGAGTTTGTTTGCAGTGGCAAGAGACCCTGACGTGCCCATTCTCATTCTCTCTCTCTCTCTGCTTAAAAATAAAAGTGTATTTTCTTATTCAATATTGGGGTCATCACATCTATTGTCTTTCATTATATGCATTTAAGAGTATGTTCAATATCTGTATAAAATGTCATCTTATAAATGTATTTTGACTTATGTAGCCATTTCCTATTTGCTTAGAACTGCACAAAGATCCCTTTAAAGTACACCCTGGGTAGGAATCATCTTAGACACCCTCTGGACAGCCCTGGGAGCAGCAATGACGACTGTCTTCAGCTGATGGACAAGAATGCAGATTGAAGCCACAGCTGTCTGAGCAACAGGGAGAGCCAAATCCAGTGTGTGTAATGACTGTTCCCACCTATAATGTTGTCCACAACCCTGGGCCTCTGCATTTAGTATTGTCTTAGCCATAGCTATGCATAGGATGCAGTTTGGCCTGCAAAAGCCCATGTGCTGGGAGTTTAGTCCCTGGTGTAGCTATAGTAAAGTGGTAGAATCTTGAAGGGGTGGCCCAGTGGGATGTAGGGGGGAAGGATGCAAGTGGTCCGCCCTCAATCAGTGAGTTCAAGCTGTCTCACCAGAGTGCATCAGGTCTTACGGGACTGGATGAGGCTGTATAAGAATGAACTGCTGTAAGCAAGCCTGACCGTTCCCTTGAGTCCCTGCGCCCTGGCCACCACTCTGACCATATGGTGCCATTTCTGTTTTTCCACAAGGCACTTGCCAGAACTAGAGCTGATACCATGCTCTTGAACTGCCGGAACTGTGAGCTAAAAAAAAGAAATAAAATCCCTTTTCTCTGGAAAGCACGCAACCTCCAATATTCTATTACAGTCACATAAAAAAGACTTTAACAAATCCTTAAAAATAAGGGCTAACTTGCTGTTTTTATTTGCATTTTGGTTGGATATGAGTTTGAACATTTCTCTGTTTTTTGTAGGCCATTTGCATTTATTGTTCTGCATAATGATTGCTGTATCTTTTCCCATGTTTCTGTGTGTGTGTGTGGGGGGGTGTGCTCACTATCAATCATATGTATTTCCCTACTTTTTCTTGTCTTGTAATTTTGTTATGGTGATCCAGGCCTGAAAAATTTTAGACTTTTTGTGCTTATCCTAATTTTCTTCTGTGACTATACCTATTACCATTTTTTTTTTTTTTGAGACAGATTCTCTGTGTGTAATCCTAGATATCCTGGAGTTCATTATATAGATCAAATCAGCCTTGAACTTGTGAAGATCCTCCTTCTTCTGCCTCCCAAGTGCTGGGATTACAGATGTGTGCCACCATGCCAGGCTTATTCCCATTTTTGTTATGCTTAAGAGGTTGGCATCTCTGATTAAAGATGAACACTCATTCTTATTTTTAAAGTTAAGTAGTGAGTTTTATTTTTGCTTTTGATTCATTAATCTATCTAGATAATGATCCTAATCTCCTCTTCCAAAAGTCGGTTCAGAATCACTTGGTGTGGGCTGGCTATCCCCACTGCCTGCTCCATCACACCTGATGAGCTCCTCTCTTGTTGTTGTTACTGTGTCATGCCTGGCGCCTGGACAGAACACTGAGGAAATCACACCCAGGAGAGACATTATACTTCCACGGATACCAACTAAAGCCACATTAACTTTTGGCATGCACACCCATTATCAAATGACATTAAACCCATGGCAACTAAATCAGAAGATTTTCATTTGTTCTAAGGGCCAGCCAATTGCTCAAAATTTTATTTAACACTTCCATATAACTGTTTAGCAAGTGGATGATCTTCAATGTTTGTCTTTTCATCTTGCAATATGATTGCCTTTTAAATGTTGAGGTGTCAGAAAACTATCTGACCCCCAATTCTCAGCCTTCAGAGCAGCGTTCGTACTCAGGCCTCGCTGGCTTCTTCCCTCCCTCACATGCTGTTGGACGAAACTTTCCGTATAGGCAGCTGCTCAGCTAGCCGTGCCGTGCCTAGCATGTTCTTTTATGATGCCTGGAACCCACTCTGTAGTTTCAGTGGCCTCAACTCATGGTGATCCTCAACAACAGCTTCCTAAGTGCTGTAGTTAAAGGGGTGAGCCACTATGCACAGTTTGTTGCATTTTTAACTCTTTTTTATGAGAGAGAGAGAATTGATGTGCTAGGGCCACCAGACCCTACAATTGAACTCCAGACGTGTGCACCACCTTGTGCACATGTGCAGCCTTGAGCGCCTGCGTCACCTTGTGCATCTGGCTTATGTGGGATCTGGAGAGTTAAACTTGGGTTCAACTAACGGCTAAGCCATCTCTCCAGTCCATTAATTCTTTTTTTTAATATATATTGATTTATTTGCAAGCAGAGAGATAGAACAGAGACACAGAGAATAGGTATGCCAGGGCCTCCAGCCATTGCAAACAACTCCAAATGCATGCACCACTGTGCATCTGGCTTTACGAAGGTTATCGATGATGTTGGTGTGGGCCTTTCACCCCATCCTGTGGAAACAAGTGAGAGTCATTCACAATCTGCAGGTTCATTGGTTGTCCTTCTCAGTGTCTGGTGATCCTCACATTTGAGACCCATGCCTTTCACATCGAGCCTCAAGTCTTTGAAAGCCACCTCCACAAATGAGAATAGTTCTAGCGTGGCTTGACCAAAGTCACAAGACTATAATGTAGAGCTCAGGTGGGAATCAGGGTCTTGTGCCTCCAAAGACATAACACATGGCCAAATTGGGCAACAGTCTACTTATGACCACAGCATATATGTCTGTGGTGGTTTGATTCAGGTGTCCCCCATAAACTTAGGTGTTCTGAATGCTAGGTTCCCAGCTGATGGATATTTGGGAATTAAGGCCTCCTGGAGGGAGTGTATTGTTGGGGGTGGGCTTATGGGCTTTATAGCCAGTTTCCCCATGCCAGTGTTTGGCACACCCTCCTGTTGCTGTGGTCCACCTTCTGTTGGCCAGGGGGTGTTGTCCACCCTCTGCTCATGCCATTGTTTTCCCCTGCCATCGTGGAGCTTCCCCTCGAGCCTGTAAGCCAAAATAAATCTCTTTTTCCCAGAAGCTACTCTTGTTGGGTGATTTCTACCAGCAATGCGAACCGGACTGCAACAATGTCACACCAAGCATGGTGCTGAACTATTCATGCCAGTCACCTCTACTCACATGACCCATTAAGGCTGAGCTGGAGGAGGAGCATGTACGCTGGCACAGATCTGAGATTCCCCCTTGCAAGACTTCAAAGTGTTCCTCATCCCATTTGGGAATCATTTCTCAACTTGCAGGATGTTATAGATATAAGATATGCGTGTAGGAGTGGGTGTGTGTGCCACAGCATGCACATGTGGAGGCTAGAGGACAACCTCAGGGTGTTTGTCCTTTCTTTCCATCTTCTGGAGATGGGGTTGTTCTTGTTTTACCATATCTAGGAGGCCTATGAGCTTCCGGTTTCCCTGGCTCCACCTCTCATTGATGTAAGCACTTTAGGACCACAGATGAGTGTGCTACATTAGTGTCTGGTTTGATGTAGGTGCTGGGGAATTAAACTCGGGCTAGCAGGCTTGCAAGCAAGATGATCCACGTAAATAAATACTATGCAATACTAGGACCTTGACCCTAGTTACCACAAATCCAGTTGAGTTTGACAAAGGATTTCTCTCCTAGACATGGTACGAGCATAGGGTACTTGCACTCAATGGGGGAACATCGATGCCATGATCTATATGTTACTGAAAAGCTCTGTGGTTACACGTGATGAAAAATCTACTCAAACTGGCTTAAACAACCAAAAAGAACATTTTGCTGACAGGACTTCCCCCAGGTTCCCATCAAGCAGAATCCAAAGGTCTGTCTGACTTTAGGCACAGCTGGGTTCATATCTCTGTCACCATCAGGCTTGGGTCTGTCTGTTTGGCTTTGGGACTGCCTCACATGGAAGTAATGAGGTACCTAAGGCGGCAGGGCCATAGTGAGGCGTGACTCTGCGGATCGTGGACATGGCTTCCCCTAGGAAGGGGTGTGATGCAAAACTCTGAATTTAGGAGACTAACTTTCCCAAGCACAAGCACCGGAGCCTTCCTGACTGAGGCAGCCTGTGCTGCCGACACTACGGGGCCCCTCCTGCAGCCAGCCTTTGTATGAATGCTTCTCCACCAAGAAAGACCTGACCAAAGTCAGCGTAGATGAACCTGAGCCTCCCGCCCATGTCCCACTCCCTCCTCCTCACTCACGGTCTGGCCATTCCTGACTCTGGCCATTGTTTCTGACATCCCCTGGGCTCCTTCACGTGTTCCACCCAGCTTGGCTGTAAGAGCTGGTAATTAATCGGCCTTGTCTTTACCCTTTGACCCCATCCTGCCTTCCAGATGCATTGTCCACACCTGGCAACTGACCGTGGAGTCACCCCTCAAGTCCGCCCAGCTGTTCTGCCAGACTGAAGTTTATGCTTGCTTGCTGTTTTTCTGAAGCAGATTCTTGGTCAGCTCTGGCCACTCACTGGAGTTGTGTGTGATCATTCTATGCCACATCAGTGCTGGACACTGCTTTTTCAGCGGTTTGTAATCCATAGCCGTTTCCTCCCCACGTTCACAACTCTTTTCAACACTTCTGCTACCATCAGGCCCAAGAGTGGTAATCCAGGTGCCTTGTTCCCTGCACGGCATGAAAAGGTGCCCCGCAGTCATCCTGAGCCGAGCAGCTTAGGAAGGAGGGATAGAAAGCTGTCGTGCTCCACATCGTTCCTGTCCGTAGATGGTGTCCCCACCTGACCCTGGTTCTCCAGTTACGAGGCCAGATTCCCTCCCCGTTGTGCTGAGGAGGCCTCCACAACTTCTGGTACATTCCCCTTGAGCAACAGTCAGCAAGAACAGTTTCCTTTGCCTCCAAGAACTTGAGCTGATACACTTGCGTGGTGCCTCCTCATTTGGGGATTTCTGGATTCATTTGGGATCTTCGCATTCCTCCCTCTGAAGTTGCCGTTTGAAGGCTCTCTGGTCACCCTGGCTGGGATCCTGCTGCAGGCTCACCTCAGAGGTTGGCCGTACAGCCTGCTTCCTGCCAGGACCCTGCTGTGCTGGGGTGGATCTGGACTGTGATCCAGAAGACAAAATTCCCCACCCTGACACCATCCACATGCCCAGATGTTCCTGCTGTTGACTTCCCTTCTCCTTGGGTTTCCAAAGTCAGGAACTTCGAGGGAGAGAAGGAAGAAAAACACCACCTGTGACACCAGTTCCCTCCATTTCCTCCCCGGAACTTCAAGGCAAATGCAAGGGTTGAGATATGGACGCCTGGGCTAGCTGATGCCCAGGGTGCTCCACAACCCCCTCGCTGGTGGTGTGGCTGTGGCTGACCTGGCTGTCACATGTGGGCCCAGGAACGAAGTGCTGTGAAGTGAGTCCCCATGGCTATGTGGATTCAAGTGGAAAGTGGCCATGTATGATGGTCCCCTTCCCGCAAACCTGCTCTGAATAGTACAGATCAAGCACAGCTATCAAGTTGTGCAAAGCCATCCTCGAACCCAGGGCAGATTGGGGGTTACAATCTGTTTGTCAATTTTCCTGTCATTGAGCCTGATTTGTGTTTGGTGCTGGAATTTTGTCTCTTAGGAGGCCATGCAGATCCACTTGCTGACTGCATGCGATCTGTTAATTCTATATTTGGCTACTTCTGTGCATTACAGCAGGGCCAGGAAAGGTCAGATGGAGTTTTTGTAGGAGAACTGGATGAGAAACGGCAGGCGGAGCAAGCTCCTTGTGAATGAGAGCCTTGTGGAAGCAGGCATCTTCAGGGCTCAGCAAGCCCAAGAACATCAGAGGGGTCTCCCGATAAGAACTACTGCTGGGAGGGGGCAGGGATCCATTCCTAGGATTGCCTTGGTAATGGGACAGCATCCTGTTTTATTAAAAGCCAGTTGCTGGCAGAAAAAGTGGTCTGCCTGCTGAGTGGGCAGGAGCCCAATATCGCTGTGGGCAATTCCAAGCCAGGCTTGGGAGCTGACATCAAATCAAACCAGGAAAAGAATATGACTGGTTTTTAGCTGATGTAGCATTCTCGTTCTCTCTCTCTCTTTCCCCCCCCCCCCTCTCTCTCTCTCTCCCTCCCTCCCTCCCTCCCCCCCCCCTCTCTCTCTCTCTCTCTCTCTCTCTCTCTCTCTCTCTCTGTTCTTTGCTCCATTCTCTGTGTGAATTGTGTGTGTGTCCTTCATATCTCAGTGAAATCGACTAAGGATGAGTCCACCCCAATTCCTCTATTCCAGTCCCCCACCTCCACCCTGCCCCACCTTTGCTACTGGCCTCCCCACTCCCCTCTCCCTAACACACTGGAGCAGGGGAGGTGCAGGCTACAGCCTAGGGTTATTAACTGGGGTGCCTGGGGGAGGGAAGGGAAATTGGCTGCCTTGTTTATCTTCGGAGTTTTGAAACTACCAAATCCATCCCTTTTCAAAGAAGCCTCCATTTGTAGATTAAAAAAAAAAAAAGGAATAGAAATTTCTTTTCAAAAGAAACTAGGAGAAAGCCATTTTCTTTGTCGGTGGCCTTGCCTGTTCTTATAACTTAAGCATTTGTTTAAGGTGGTCATTTTTCCTATTTTATGACAGTTTTGTTTTCTTCCCCCACTGCTTTATCAGTTTAAGAGGGTAAATAATATTTTCAGAAAGCGACAGAATATGTTTCTAGCTCTGCTCATGTCACTTCTTTCTGGGAACTGAGAAATTGAAAAAGGGTTGTATAAACTTTTATAATCACATTTTCTGCTGACGTTTTTAGATGACACAGAGAGCCTTCCATTCGTGTTGTAAATGAAAGTCACCTAAATTGCTTCTACTTTAACCAAAAATAAGATACAATCACAAATTAAATGATCTTTATACAGATTTTTAATAATTAAAAAATAAATAAAAAGTTTTAATATACTGGCTGGTTGCCTACACATGATTATTTGGCTCTTTAATAAGTTTTGAGTAGACAGTTCCCATATCAAATATAGCATGGTAATTTATAAGCTTCTCTCTAACACTGCTTTCAAAAAACATTATATGTAGAGCCAGAAAATGGTATATATTTTTAAACAACAAAAAAAAATTAAACATATAGTTCATAGAAATAAAGGATTGCAGTAAAAGAAAACTATAAACTATAACTTAAAATGTCTTACTTCAGGGCTGGAGTGGTGATTAGCAGGATGCTTGTCTGCAAAATCTAAGGATCCAGGTTCAATTCCCCAGGACCCATGTAAGCCAGATGCATAAGGTGGCACATGCAACTGGAATTCATTTGCAGTGGCTGGATGTCCATTCTGTTTCTCTCTATCTGCCTCTTCCTCTCTATCTCTCTCTCTCTCAAACAAATAAATATATAAAACTGAATAAGTTTTTTTAAAAGTCTTCAGATTTGAACATTCATTTCATCTTAAGGCCATAAATATTCATTTTTAAAAGTTTATATTATTTATAACATTATGCAAGCTTTTATGCTAATATAAGCCTAAAACTAGGTAAAGTCACAGCTTTTTCTGTATATTTTAGTATTTTTTTATACTATCTTATTATGGAAGCTTTTTAAAATCATGGAAATAGGTAACAGAGGACCCACACATCCATATGCACACACATAAAGGTGATGTATCTGTAAGATGAAATGTGTTTAACATGGTGGATTTACTCCCCTTCTCATCACTTAAGAGAAAACTCGAAAATTGTATTTCCTTTTACTGTCTTTTACTTTTTTATTAAGTACATGCTTCTTATGGACACATCATGTGTTGGGACCATCCTTTCCCTCCTCCCTGCCCCCATCCCATTGAGGACCCTCCTCAGTAGGATTGCTGGTATTCCCCATGGGCTGCACTTATGGTGAAGGGAAGGATTTAAAGGCAGTGTTTTTCCCTAAGAGGGGGCAGGGTTGTGTCAGCTGCCTAGTGTGTTCTTAGTATGTCTTTGCTGGCTGATTTAAAACATTAACTCCAAGATTTAACATAGCACTTTCCCATGAGTCACTGGGCTGAGAGCCCCTCCTAAACCAGGCAAGAGTCCAAGACAACAACAAGTAGAATGCAGGTATAAGAAATCTTTAGTATTGCAGCTAAACATTGGCAATTAAGAAAACTCCAGTGCTTCATGGTTGCCTCTCCCTGAAGAAAATAAGGAAAATTTTATGCAGGAACTGGGTGAGGAATGAGAAGAGCTCAGAGAAAACGCAGGCAAGTAATGCCATTGCCAATTAACTTGCCATTCAGGGGAAAACCTGTTTAGTTTTTCAAACAGAATTCAATATCCCATTGACCCACTAGAAAGCAGGCCCACCAAATTGCAACAAGGACCTTGCACTGAATCCCTTCTAAGAAAGCAGAAGATGTAATTTGGATCATGGTTAACACCAGTGACATGTTCTTTCTGCTTTCTGGAAAATCACCCAGGAAAGAAAACAAGTCTGAAACATTAAAACCAGGCTGTGCTGACTTCCGGCTCTGGAACAAGACGATGTTGAAACTTTTCCTCATCCTTCTCTCAATACAGCTAACTGCTCTGAAAATTCTTCAACAGGCAGTGATAAGAGCTCTGTGAGCTGGAAGGAAAAGGTGTGCTGGCAGGAAAACCTCAACACCTGAGAAACGGTGACATGGTGATTAGTTTTCTGTTTCTTTTCCATACAACCTGGGCTGGGCTCAGGAGAGGTTTGTAACTGGAATCGCCAGCAGGCACAGATACAACCATGCTCAGGAATATCCTGTTCTCTCTGACCAAAGTCCATGAGAAGGGAGCCTGGTAGAGGCCAAGTGAGAAGCCCCAGTCCCTCACTCTTGCAAGCCGGGGTCCTTGATGACAAGCTGGTCTGCCAGCACAGCAGCAGCAGCTCTTCTCTCTAGCACACAGTCAGGACACCAGCAGACAGCCTGTCACCGCAGCCACGCTGAAGCCCTGTGTCTTTCTTAGCCTGCTGTAGCATGAGAAGACTCAGGCCCAATAGCTGCTTCTCACCATCACAGTTTTACAGCAACAGAGTTTAATAAAATAATCATCTCTGAAGAAACTCTAGAAAATGTTATACTCAAAGAAATTATAAAGAAATCAAGATAGATCTCTAAAAAAGGTTTTTTTAAGAAACCCACAGGACAGCCAGGGGAAAAAAAGAAAGAAAAAGCAAGGCAGGAAGCAGAAAGAACAAACTCAAACCAAATAACGAAATGGCAGGACTACATATCAGTAATTATTGTAAGTGTTCTAAGATACAGAGACTGACAGCAGATTTAAAAAGATGAGCACACGGTATGCTGTTTCTGAGAAACACACTTCAAATTCAATGGCAAGTGAACTGACAGCAAAAGAAAAGGATATACCATGCAAATATTGATCAAAGCAAGGCATGAGTGGCCGTATTAATATCAATCAAAACAAATTTCAGAGCAAGGAAAGTTACCCTAGACAAAGAGGGAAGTTCTGAAATGACACAGCTCCTCAAGACTACATCACTATCTTTTTTTTTCAAATTTTTATTAACAACTTCCATGATTATAAAAAATACCCTATAGTAATACCCTCCCTACCCCCACTTTCCCCTTTGAAACTCCGTTATCCATCATACCCCCTCCCCCTCTCAATCAGTCTCTCTTTTATTTTGATGTCATGATCTTTTCCTCCTCTTATGATGGGCTTGTGCAGGTAGTGTCAGACACTGTCAGGCCATGGATATCTAGGCCATTTTGTGTCTGGAGGGAGCACGTTGTAAGGTGTCCTACCCTTCATTTGGTCCCTACATGCTTTCTGCCACCTCTTCTGCATTAGACCCTGAGCCTTGAAAGGTGTGATAGAGATATTGCAGTACTGAGCACTGCAGTCATTTCTTTCCATCACCATGATACCTTCTGAGTCATCCCAAGGTCACTGCCATCTGAAAAGAGAAGATTCTCTACCCAAAGTGAGAGTAGCATTAATATAAGGGTGTGAACATTAACAGAAATGCTTACTGGGCAGTTTGATAAGCATAGTATAGACATTTAGCCAGACAACAGCATATGTTATACCCCTAGGGCTCATGACAACCCCTGTTTTAAGTTTTCAGTATTGGGAATGTATTCCCTCCCATGGAGCAGGCCTCCAGTCCAATTGGATGGCAGTTGGTTTCCCCCACAACAGATGTGCCACTATTGTACCCATTGGCTCATTTGGCCTGGCTGGCCAATTATAAGGCTTGCAGGGTCCACTGTTGAGTATCTTCACTGGTGATTTCTCTTTCTACCATTGAACTGCATACAGAATGGCTTCTTCCAGCTTTTGGTCAGCTGGTCTACATGAGAAGGTTATCAGCTCAGTTCCAGCAGGATTTCTCAATGGTCTTGCAGCCCAAGTATATGGAGTCTTCAGCAATAGGGTCTTACCATCGATTCCTGGTGGGAAACTGTATTAGTCAGGGTTCTCTAGAGGAACAGAATTACTAGAATGAATTATTTTATAAAGGGAATTTATTGGATTAGCTTACAGTAGTCCAATAGCAGTTGTAGGCCTGAGAATCACCGAACCTGGTAGCTGCTCAGTCCACGTGGCTGGATGCCTCAGCAGTCCCGACCCGGCCCTGCAGATGGTGCCGGAAAACCTGGAGGCCTCCTGAGGAGCCGGAAAGCCTGGAGGCTTCCTGAGGAGCCGCTGGGTTTCGATCCACGTGGGTCTTCAGTTGATGTTGGTCTTTAGTCAACACTGGTCTTCAATCCACGCTAGAAGGTAGGGAGCAGCTCCGGCAGCCAAGTGGAAGGAAGGAAGGAAAAAAGGGAACTCTTCTACCCAGAGCTTCCTTATATCAAGTCCCCCTCTGAGCGAGGCCTCCCACTCTGGGGGAAGGGCTCACCCTGGGAGAAAGACCTCCTCCTTTAGTTGATCCTTCCTAGAAGCAGCCTGTGGATTACTAAACAGATCAAGTTGACAACACCTTAACTATCACAGAAACCAAGGGCCTCGGCAATGGCCTATAATGTTTTGGGGGTATCAGGGACCTCTCTGGCCAACAACTCACTGGAAGATATCCCATCCCTGCCACTGAAAATTTTCTAGCAACAATCTACAGCTCTTGAGTGTTCCATTGTCCAAAAAAGTAGGATTAGTAGAAGAATAGATTAATGGGGGTGAAAGGGCTCAAAATGAAGTCTGAAGAAGAGATTGAGTAAAGGAAAGGTGGAGGGACAGCTAATCACTATCTTGTCAAACAAACTCTAGAGCTTCATGTGTAGGGACCAACTCTGAGCTGAAGGAAGAAATCCACAATACCCAGTTGTGGTTGGGCCTTGATCTGTTTTGCCCTGTGCTCAGAACTTCTGACTACTAGAAAGTGAGCAAGTACATGGGTCTCAACACCACCCTCACTTCACAGGATCCAGCTGACACTAGGCAATATTCTGTCAGTGGAGGCACGTACATGCTCTTAAAAGACCCATTAAATATTCACCAAAGTGAGATCCATTTTAGGCCATAAAACAACCTAAGTATGGCATCAAACTGAAAATCAAAGTAGAAAGTAGACAGTGAAAACAAAGTAGGAAGAAAAATCTCCATGCCTGGACTGAAAATGATCAAGATGGCCATCTCCAAGAAACAGGCAAGTACAGAATGTATCAGAAGGAAATCACAGCATATCAACATGTGTGAGATGCAGTTCAAATGCTGCCAGGAGGGTAATGTGTGGGAGAAATGATTTCCTTAGTAAAGAGGAAAAAATCCCCAACCATCCTCAAGTTCCTTCTTCTTCTAGGAAGCAGAAATGCCCCAGTGAAATAAACTCACAACAAGCAGAAAAAGAAAGAAATAAAGAGCACAAATCAAGGACTGTGCTCTGGTTCTGCAGAGTAGAGTGGTGATATCTAACAATTATGTAATTGTGCTACAGGCCCATGTGTGAAAGGCCTAGCCCCCAGCTTGGTGCTATGGTGAGGTGGGGGAATCTTTAAGCAGTGAGGGCAAGTGGGAGAAAACTGGATCACTGGGGAGCCATATTCTTGAAAGAGATACTAGGGCCCTGGCTTCTCCTGATCCTTCTTTTTTGTCTCCTGGCCATGAAGTAAAGCATCTTCACCCTACATGCTTCCACCATGATGTTCTAGGGCAGTGGGGTTAAATGACCGTGGACTAGAACCTATGCAGCCATGAGCCAAAATAAACCAGTTTAGTCACCACAGGTATTTGTCATAGTAACACAAAAGTACATACGAGATATATTTCAAGAAGCTAGAAGAAAGGAGTTGCAATTGTTTTTAACTAGAAAAAATGGATGTATAAATATATAAATATGTTTAGCCTGGTTTAAACTTTATACAATGCATACATGTTTTTAAACATTCTCCCACGGATGACTGTATCATACACACACACACACACACACACACACACACGTATATGTATATGAAGGTTATATTTTTTTAATATCAGTTATCTTTTCAATTAAAGAAGAGATCAACCTTGAAAGTTAGAAAAAAATGGAAAAAATTGAGGCATAAAAGTGTTTGCAAAATTTGGTAGAGGCCAGACATGGTGCATACACATTTAATCCCAGCACTAAGGTAGAGGGAGTTCTGTGAGTTCAAGGCCAGCCTGGGACTACAGAATGAGTGCCAGGTCAATCTGGGTTAGAGTGAGGCTCTACCTTGAAAAAATGAGAAAGACAAACAAAATTGGTATAATTAATAACTTTTGTCATAATAGTCAAAATAAAAAGAGAAGGAATGACTCATCAGTATGTGGAACAAAGGAGGGCCTATCAAAACATACCTTGAAGCTATTAAAAACATGAGAAACATAAAATGAAAAGTTACAAACAACATTATGGTCATAAATTCAATTAATTAGGGAAATGGGTCAATTCCTCAAAAATCACAAACTACTGAAACTAGGCCAAAATAATTTGAATAGTTCTGTAACTATTAATGACATTGAATTTGGAATTCAAATGTTCCCTTTGCCCCCCCACAAAAAAGAGATCTTCATGCCCAGATGATTTCACTGAACATTCAAAGAATTAGTGACAATTCTATATATACTCTTCCAGAACACCACCATCCTGTTCTTTTTCTGAGACTATCATTACTAAACCAGCTAAAGATAGTGTGCATAAGCAGAAAAAATCTTATCTTTTATAAACAGATATAAAAATCAGTAGCCAAATTTAATTAACCAAATCCAACAATGTATATTGAATAAGAATAAGTGAGACTTATGCCAGGTTGATTCAATACTTGAACACCAATCAGAATAATCTACCATATTAACAGGCTAAAAAAGAAGTTATATAATCATATTAATTAATTAATGTAGTACAGTCGCCTCTGAAAAGTCAATATCTGATAATAACAAAAGCACCCAATTAATCACTTGGAATAGAGGAGGGCTTCCTCAACCTCATAAAAAATTGAATAACTTATATCAGATATTGTATTTAATAATGAATATACTAAAAGATCTAGAACAAGATCAGTATATCCATTTTCACTATTCTTATTCAGTATAGTACTAGAAGTTCTAGCCAATGCAATAAAGGCAGAAAAAAAGGAAATAAATGTCACACAGATTGGAGAGAGACAGAGCTATCCTTTTTCATAGGCAACATGGTTGTTCGTATAGAAAATCACAAGGGTCTACACAAAATAGGTTATCTTCCACTCAGTGGCTACACTGTGTAGGCACATACTTCCTATTTTTTCTAAAGGTCTTGCTTAGGCGCTGCAGGAGATGGCAGCTCAGAGGCTGAGGCATAGCTTGGGCACAACAGACCAGAGGGAACCTCATGCCACCCCCTAGCTGCATGCCACACAGCACCTTCCTACATCTCAGTCCCATAATTTAAATGGCAGAACCCAAACCATAGCTATATATATTAAATGAACACAAACATACAGAAGACCTGTCAGTGCACATGTGGTTCCTGATGTGATGTGAGGCATTGTGCCATCTGCTAAGCTATCCCCACTACTGTCACAGGAGCCAAGGGGCCGGGATTCCTTCGTCAGTGGTCCTGTGACTTGTCACCACATCATTCTGACCCTGATTTCATTAATAAAAACAAAAGATTATACAATCCTTCATAGGATTGATAAGACCAAATGAAACTATACTTTAATCAGAACAATGCCACCTCTAGCCATGCACAGGCTAGAGTGTGATCTCTCAAACTTGACTCTAAACTGTACTATTACTAATGACTTACATGACCAACTGCTAAATAACATTAAAAAACAGTATTACTTCAGAAAGCAGTAGTAAAAACTAAATAAATTAAAACATGCACAGTCCTTTAAAAAAATCAGATGAAAAAACATATCTAGGGGCTAGGAAGATTGCTCAGTGGCTAAAGGTGCTTATTTGCAAAGCCTGCTGACCTTGGTTTAATTCCCAAATCCCCCACTTATGCTGAACACAAAAAGTGGCATGTGTCTGGCATATATTTGCAGCAGCAGAAGGCCCTGGTGCATCCATACACAAATAAAAACAAATAAAAATTTAAAAATAAAAAAACATATGTAAAAGTGCTTTGAATACCCTGGGAAGAACCAGTAATAGTAATGATAATAATGGATAGATTTATTGAGCATCCTCTACTGCCAAAACCACAAACATCTTACTTTTACTTAATCCACACAAACAAAAGTTAATCTCATTTCTAGTAGTCCCTCCTGATTCCCTTGTCCATGGTTTCAGTTATCCATGGTCCACTATGGCCTGGAAATATTAAATGGAAAAATTGCAGAAACAACCAACTTATGAATTTTAAATTAAGCCCTGCTCTAAGTACTGTTCTGACCTTCTCCACTGACCTTTTCCACCCAGTTGGGATGTGAATCATCTTTTGTTCAGTGTATCCACATTGTATATGCTATGTGCCCATTAGTCATCAGTAGCCATTAGACTGACTGTCACATAATCATAAAACTTCAGTTCAAGTGGCAAAGTCACTGAGAAATCAAGTTGGTGCTGAGCATAAAACCTTCTCCCTGTAGACCAACCAACTGAAAGCTGGAAAAAGCAGCACTGTATGCAGTCTTATGGGAGACAGAAGTCATCAGCAGTGTAAACAGTGGACATTGGAGGCTTCAAGTTTGGCCAGTCAGGCCAAATGACCGAATGAGTGCAATAGTGGCATGTCTGTTCTGGGGGAAACCAACTGCTCTTTAATTATAGTGAAGGCCTGCTCTATGGGAGGGAATACATGCCAGGTACTGAAAGCCTAATCAAAAGCCTATGGCAGGGGAGGTCATGAGTCTTAGAGGTATAAAGCCTGCTCTTGTCTGGATAAATGCATTTATTATTCTCACCAAATTTCCCTGAAAGCGCTACACTTAAAGTCCATATTCATATATTAATGCTACTGTCATTTCTGGCTAGAGAAGCTTCTCTTTTCAGATGGCAGTGACCACTGGGATGACCCAAAAGGCAGCGTAGTGCTGAGAAGAAGGGACGGAAGAGTGTCCAGCACTGAAACATCTCACACCCTCCATGACTTAGTGTCCATTGTGGAAGAGGTGGTGGGAAGAATGTAAGAGCCAAAGGAAGAGTACCACTCCTTACATACAACTGTCCAGTCAGAAATTGGCCTAGATATCCACGACCTCGCAGTGCCTAGCAATACCTACACAAGACCCTCATATTAGGAGAAAAAGATGATGACATCAAATTAAAAGAGAGACTAATGGAGAGAGGGAGGGGATATGATGGAGAGCAGAGTTACGAAGGGGAAAGTGGGGGAGGGGAGGGAAATATCATGGTTTGTTGTCTGTCAAATACATACATATATATATATATATATATATATATATATATATATATATAGTAAATTTTAAAAATACAAGTAAAAAATAAATCCCAGAATACTACATTTTTAAAAAAACTTGGGTTCAAGTAACCTCTTTTATTTAATAATGGTCCCCAAATCCAAGAATAGTGATGATGGCAATTTCATTATTAGGTGTTGTTATAATTATTTTTGTTTTATTATTGGTTGTTGTGTTAAGCTCTTACTGTGCCTAGTTTATAAATTGAACTTTATCATGGTTGTGTGTCTATCTGACAAAACATGGTACACACAGGGTTCAGTACTAGGTGTCCACTGAGGTAGGAGTTTATCCCTTATGGATGAGGGGACTATTATGTGTAGTCTAAGAAATGAAGGCCCAGAAAAGGGATGTACCTAAAGACACAGCAAAAGAACCTAGATCAGGAATTCCATGCATGTGATCTGGCTGTGCCCATGAGCGGGCTTTCCAGAGAAAGTAAGCTACGGGGGTGGAATCCCTTTGGCCTTGGCATCACTTCCACAGATGAGCCCAGTGTGCTGTGAGAGATTCAGGTGCCTCTGTGGCAGGCTGGCAGGAGGAGCCGAGAACCATTCTTGGCCCGTGGTCATTGCCTCCAAACCAGCAGGTCACTGGGGAAATCCAGCTCCCTTTGGTGGGACCCCAGGTGGGATGATCATTGGAACAGCTGTTTCCATAAAGGAGCAAATGATTAATGTGAAGCAAAGAACTCCATGCCCAGGTCTAAAAATACCCCCGTCCCCACTGACAGAGACTCGTCGGAATTGAAGCCATTCTTAGGGTGCAGAAAAGGAAAGCACGGTTGTGCGTCACTGACTTGAACTAGGATGGGGCCAGGGCGACAGCTTGGCAGGTGCCAAGTGGGCAGTGTCTCAGTTGGTATTTCCTACACATCCTGTTTTGGACACAGGTTCCTGCCTTCTTTGCTGTGCTGAAGTGTGTGTGCGTGTGCTTATAAAGTTCACTTGCTTTGTCTTCTCTTGTCCAGCTGTGTTCTCTCTTTGCCCATGGTTCACATTCGTCTTTGTGAAGGGTTCATGCTGTGCCCTTAGGCATAACAACCATAGAAAGTAAAACAGTCGCCTCTCTCTCTCCTTAGCTCTGCTCTATAGATACATAGAGTTTTGGCATCCCTGCCCAGATACAACCAGGGGACAACTAATGGGATAATTCTCATGTTCCCAGTATTGCGGAAGAGATGGACTGTCCATATGTTGGAGGTGTCCATCTTTCTATAGGAAAAGTTCAAAGGTCCTACCAGTTATAAGAATCTGCAATATTATTTCCTTATTACAACCCAATTTTATTTAAGTCAATAAATTGAATGTTATATTTCGCTAAATTCTTTCATTTAAAATCCTGGTTGGAGGACTTCTGATCTAAACAAGGTAGTGTAGGTCTTCTTTCCTCCTGGCTGAGTGCAAGGATAAACTGAAAATTATTCAAGAAACAATCCAAGGTGAACGCTGAAAGTAAAAGAGGGAATCAGGTAGGCATCCTAGTTTAGAGGTACCGCATGGCAGCAGAGTGTCTTCCTGCCCTCAACCCCAGCACAGTGCGACCTAGGTCCAGCATTTCTCAAACACTGACAGCAGAGACTCATTCCTTCCCATCGGATGGGCTTCAGAAACTCCTCCTTCCTTACTGATGGACACATGGGGGGCGGCACATACTAATCAAGGGGATCACACCTTGACAAGCAGCCTTGTGTGGGCGGCACTCTTGGCGTCAGTGGCTGAGACCCCACACCCTTCATCTTCAAGTGTCAGGAGGACCACACAAGGAAAATTCTCAACCCCTCAGGCAGTAGCAAGAGGAACCTGGGGAACTCCAGGAGTCCACAGTTGCATGATGCAGGCTCTAAAGCTAGATAGCCATTGGACCCAGAGCACGGTAGACTAGGCCAAGACCTATATGTTAATGATATACAGTTTCCTCACAACAAATCAACAGGACCGGAGTCTGTTAACACAAACCGAAGATGTGCAAATGCAATGGGGTTTTAGGAGATCAGGAAAAGTCCTTGAACTCCAAACCCTGAGTTCATGTCTGTTTTTAACCAAAGAATTAGATAAACCAGACTGAGAAGTATAATTCATGAAACATTAATTTTTATTCAGGAATATACAAGGGAGAGAGAGGGTCTGTGAACCAAGGAAGGAAAAATGGCCAAGAACCCATGTGGGAAGTGAGCATGGGCCTGAAATATAAAGAAGGATTTCGAGAGGAAAGAGAAGAAAATGCAGAGCTCCTGTCACGTGGAGGCAGGAGGGGTAGAGGGCCCATGTGGGATGGGAGTAAGGACCTCCCGTCGTCTCAGCCTGGCTAGGCTGACATGAGGAGGCTTTGCCAGGACCGGAACTTACAAGTTCAGGAGAGATGAACAGCCAACAAAGAGGTTTGCCCACTTGGTAAGGATCTAGGTGGAATTTGATTGTGGTAGGCTTTACCCTCAGACCCAGGTGAATCTGAGAGAGAGAACTGAGAGGCCAGCCATGATGTCAAGTTTTGGAGCTGAGCTTAACCAACAACAATGCCAAGATCAGAATTAAATTCTAGGAAAGAGGACCTACCTTCCAGGGGAGGCTCAGGTTGTTTATGGAAAAACAGATCTAGGTAAGTCCTTTAGTCAAGAGATAAGGAGAGGAGGGTTGGAGGGATGACGTAGCAGTTAAGGCATTTGTCTGCAAAGCCAAAGGACCCAGGTTTGATTCCCCAGGACTCACGTAAGCCAGATGCACAAGGGGCACACACATTTAGAGTTTGCTTGCAGTGGCTGGAGGCCTGGTGCACCTGGTCTCTCTCTCCCTCTTTCTCTCTGTCAAATAAATAAATAAATAAACATGAAATATGTTTTTAAAAAGAGAGAGATAAGGAGAGAGAGATCCTTCTCTGAGCTCTAGTGAAGTGGAGATTGCAAGGGCAGACTTAAGGACATTTCTGCTTTTTTACTTTCAGGGCCCAGTCACCCTAAACTACCTAACAAAGCTATCTGACTCCCACTCACAAACACAAAGAAAACCACACGTCACACCAAGAACCAGGAGCATAAATGACAGTCACCTGCCAACACCAACCCTGAGGCGAAGCTGGTGATAGAGTTCTCTAAGAACTCTGTTAAAGCAGCCGCCACAAAAATCCACCCGAAAGTCTTGCAACATTAAATAGACAAATATCAGAGAAGAAATAAAAGTTATAAAATGCAGGTTATAGAAACAAAAATATGATTGCAGGAATTAAAATACCGCACTGGACTCTGCTCACTAGGAGAGTGGCTGTGGCAGAGGACAGAATCAGTGAAGTTGAGGCAGGAAAATAGAAATTGCCCAGTTTGAACAATAGAACAAGAAAACGCCTCCACTGGGTGCAGTGACTTTGATTCACAAATTGCTAACATTAACCACTCTGCAGGGGGTTGATAATCAACTTAAGTAGAGAGCAAATAGTTTCAGATGAGTGACAAATAATTGGAAAATTTTAAAAATTAAATATTTTTAATAGCATTAAAGTACAGAGAAACAAATCTAATTTAATTGAAGACGACAGGATTGTTATTAAAAGAAATTAAAATAATCTTAAATATTCATGAGATAAAAGACACATTTATGGTCAATTCTTTCCAAATGACTCTCCAAATAGTCAGCAAATATATATATATGCATGTTTATGTATATATATATGTATATATATATATATATGTATGTATATATGTGTATATGTATATATGCATATATGCAGATATATCTCCACACAATAAACATAGCTGGAATTTTATCTTGTTTGTAGAATAGATTTGGTTCTTTATGTGAAATTATTTATGTGTGTGCATGTGTGTGTGTGGCCACACATGTGCCACCACGTGCATGTGGACAACTTTAGGGGGTCTCTCCTCTACTTCCCCTTCCTTTTGAGTGTCTTGTTTTCCACTGCTGCTTACACGCTTTGGGATTCTCCCATTGGCATTACAAATGGGTGTGCCACGATGCCTCCAGCTTTTCCATGGGCACTGAGGAGGATCAAACTTGGCAGCCTTGCAAGCAAGCACCTTCAACTGCTGAGCCATCTCCCCAGCCCCTTTATTTGAGAATTTAAGAGACTAAAAGGAACAGCAAGGATGACAGTCTTTTCATAAATACCACAGAGTTAACTGGATATTCGTATTTAAAAACAAGACTTATTTTGAGACAAAGAGTCATTCTATCGGCCCAGGCTGGCCTCAAATTTGTGATCCTCCAGCATCAGCTTCCCCAGTGCCAAGATAACCGAAAACTGAGTCTTGACCCCAATTCACACAACCCATGCAAAATCAACCAGCTAGAGTGTAGGTCTCAATAGTAAAGGCAAACAATTAAACTCCTGAAAGATAGCATGAGACAGTCATGCAAAAGGACTCAACAAAAGGACTGGACATGATTAAAACTAAAGACTTCTTCTGGGCGTGGTGGCGCACGCCTTTAATCCTAGCACTTGGGAGGCAGAGGTAGGAGGATCGCTGTGAGTTCAAGGCCACCCTGAGACTACGTAGTGAATTCCAGGTCATCCTGGGCTAGAGTGAGTCCCTACCTCACAAAAAAAAAAAAAAAGAAAGAAAGAAAAGAAAGAAACTCACAAAAATAAAACTAAGGACTTCTGTTTGTCAAAGCATACTACTAAGAGAGTAGAAAGACAAGCTACTGAGAAAAAGATGGTCCCAGATTATAATTCTGATTAAGGATTTATAAACAGAACACATAAAGAATTTCCATGTCATTAAGAGCACATTTTTTAAAAAAGTGGGCAACAGATTTGAATGAGCTCTTCACAAAAGAGCTTTGCAAGTAACAGATAAGCAGCCACAGGAAATGCACACTAATCATAACAAGGGACTACCACTACAGCCATCAGAGTGACAGGGTCACCACCGGAGGGACGTGCCCAGCTGCCGCTGCCTCCTCTGGTGGACGGAGTGAACACGGCGGGAGCTGCTCCACAGTACCCGCTACAGCTCCCCGCGAGAATAGCCTGCGACCCAGAACCCTGCTCCGAGGCATATGCCCAATCAAAACATGCATAGGGGCTGGGAAGATGGCTTAGTAGTTAAGCCGCTTGCCTGCAAAGCCAAAGGACCCAGGTTAGATCCTCCAAGACCCATGTAATCCAGATATACAAGGTGGTACATACGTGTACAATTCATTTGCTGCGGGGCTGGAGGGTCTGGCGTGCTCATTCTCTCTCTCTCATAAATGAGTAAAAATAATGTATTTTAAAAAACATATATGGGCACTAAAAGACATGTGCAGACATATATAACCATTCAGTTATTGTAACCAGAGGCTGGAAACAAGCCAAATTCCATGAATAGTAAAATGGATAAGTATGTCATGGTGTACTCAGCAGTGAAATTAAACAATCAAATGTGACATACAGTATGATGGATGACTTGCATAAGCATTATATTCATGACAACCAAGAAGGCGCCCTAATGGTACTATTTACATGAAGTTCAAGAAGAAAGCTTACCCATGGGAACATAAGTCGAGGCAGTAGCCATGTGGAGGACATGCACATTGGTAGAGGGCACTGGGGGTCTCTTGGACATTGCTCATGTCCTGCTTCTTGACCCACTGATTTCACAGAACATCACCTGGGAGAAAATGCCTCAGGCTACTCTGCCTTTGATTTGTGCACTTTTCTCTGAGTATATTTGATTTCAGTAAAAAGTTTGCTGAAACACACTCAGGTTAGCAAAGTTGAAAAGAGCCACATTGCCTCATAGTCTTTTTCTTTTCTTCTGTCCTTATTATTTGCCTGTGTATGTATGTATGTATGTATGTATGTATGTACGTATGTATGTACGTACGCAGTGAAATTCTGGGACTGGAACTCAGGGCCTCTGAATATGCGAGGCAAGCACTCTACCACTGGCCTTATAAGTGCCAGCCTTTTCTTCCCTTCCACCCTCCCTCCCTCCCTCCCTCCCTCCCTTCCTTCCTCCATCCTTTCCCCTCTCCCTCCCCTCTCTCTCTGTTTTCTTCTTTCTTTCTCTCCCTCTCTTTCTTGCTTGCTTGCTTTCCTTTATGAAGTTTGAGGCAGGGTCTTGCAAAGTTACCCAGGTTGGTCTTAAACTCACTCTGTAGCTGAGGTAGGCCTTGAACATGTGATCCTCTGCCTTAGTCTCCCTCCCAAGTAACTAGGATTACAGATATGTGCCACTTTAAAACCTTTAGAAGCTAATTGTTCCCTTTCTGAGCTGATAAGCAAGCATATTAATAGAAAAATCAGTGTCCACAAAAGACTGTTGACAATCTCTGCCAAGTGCCCTGCTGGATTCCTGCAGAAGACTCACCAGCCTTCTTTCTGGCTGCATCCAGCCAGGCCTCCTTGTGCAGGTCAGGGAGTCTAGTTACCCCTGACTCCAGGCCTCTCAGCCCTTAGACAGGACCTGCCATTTTACATCAAAACCATGGCCAGGACATGGGAAATGGCAGTCAGCCATGGGACGTCATTTAAGAGGAAACTGCTGCTTTCTTAGTAAATCTGATATCAGTACAAGGGTGATGGAGGCAGACACTGAGGGCACTGAACATCTACCAAACCAGAGATCCTGAGGCTCCTAAGAGCCCATCACTGAAGTAGACTTAAAATGCTCCCAGCATGGCCCGGGGAATTTTGTGGACGAGGGGGGCAGAATGATTGGTAGAGCCACAAGCTGGGACATTTTGCACAGAGACATTGCCTCTCCCCCATAACCGACTGCTGCCCCCATAATGCGTGACCCATAGTCCCCATGGGGTTGACCTGTATTCCCAACAAGGAAAGCCTCTTCAGAAAGGGGCAGGGAGGAGAGCAAGGATGGTTCCAACATGTGTTGTTTACATACTAAATATGTCCACATCTAATTAAAAAAATAAAGAAATTTTTAAAAGCAAAAAAAAAGAATTAAACACTATAACCACGTCAAATAAAAAATAATTTACAAGTACCTAACAAAAGATAGAGAGAGAGAAATTGCTAATGCCTTCTGACATACAGAATAGGACAGAACTGGAGCAGGATTGCTTTCTTTCTGAAGACCTGAAATCATGCTGGCGTTTTCTTAATGGGAAAAGGTGTTCTAATTTTCAAGGTGTGTCTGCTGAAGGATAGGGTCCTTATTTCATCATAAGATATTCAGGGCCTTCTAGCCACTTCCTCTTACCATCCAGCAGGGAGAGAGGCATTAGCATAATGAGTTGTACAGTTTTGACAAAGTATCCTTGCGCAGTCCTATCTGGTCCCCTTCCCAGTAGGTTACTGAAGTGATTTTAGAAGCTTCTAGAGAGTGCTAGGATAGCCAACATAATTCCCCGATGTGCTGAGAGTGACACTGAGGCTGGGTCAGGGAGGGGAGTCAATACTAGTCGAGCCTTGTGGCTGTTTGAATTACGTGTCCCTCGTAAACTCATGGGTTCTAAATGCTTGGTTCCCAGCTGATGGCAACTTATGCGGTGCATCCTTGCTGGAGGAGCTGTGTAGTTGGTGGTGAGCTTGGGGGTGTTATAAGTTATAAGTTCCCCTTAGCAAGAATCCTGCTCACTCTCCTGCTACTATTTTCCACTCTCTGTGGCAGCCCTGACACTGCCACATCCAGCCTCTGCTCCTGCTGTACCATACTTACCTGTCATCATGGAGCTTCCCTTCCAGACCACAAGACAAAATAATCCTTTCCTTCCATGAGCTGATCTTTGTCGGGTGGTTTGTATTTTTTTAATTTACTTTTTGTTTATTTTTATTTATTTATTTGAGAGTAACAGACACAGAGAAGGAGGGAGGGAGGGAGGGAGAGAGAGAGAGAGAGAGAGAGAATGGGCGCGCCAGGGCCTCCAGCCACTGAAAACGAACTCCAGACGCATGCGCCCCCTTGTGCATCTGGCTAACGTGGGTCCTGGGGAATCAAGCCTCGAACCAGGGTCCTTAGGCTTCACAGGCAAGCGCTTAACTGCTAAGCCATCTCTCCAGCCCTGTTTTGTATTTTTTAAAACAATATATATATATATATATATATATATACATATATATATATATATATATATATATATATATATATCTTTTTATCCATTTACCCATGCTGCCATTAGCCTGGGAGCCCTCCTCAGTGAGGTTATGGGATTCACTGTGGGGTCATGAAGGCCTCAGTCTGTCCCTATTGGGTGTGGGGTAGGTAACTATGTCTCAGGGTATTCCTGTCCACTCTGTGGCTCTTAGAATCTTTCTGCCCCACAATGTTCCCTGAGCTATGGCAGGCCTTTTGGCAGTATGATTTAGTATTGAGTTCTCTGTAGCCTCTAGATTTCTGCTTTGGTAGGTTTTGATTGATCACAGTGTCTGTCACCATCTCCCTGGAGCTGGTTGTCAGGCTAGCAGTAAGAGCAGTGTTCATTATGTCACTTCCTCTGCAGTTTCTCCTGGGTCCTGGCAGATGTGGTAGAGATGGCAAGTCTCATGGTTGGCAGTTGGCTATCTACCTCTCTTATTACTGGATCTTGGTTCTCCTCTGTTTTCCTTTTTAAATTTTTTTTGTTTATTTTTATTTATTTATTTGAGAGCAATAGACAGAGAGAAAGAAGCGGATATATATATAGAAAGAATAGGCGTGCTACGGCCTGCAGCCACTGCAAACAAATTCCAGATGCGTGCGCCCCCTTGTGCATCTGGCTAACATGGGTCCTAGGGAATGGAGCCTTGAACCAGGGTCCTTAGGCCTCACAGGCAAGCGCTTAACCACTAAGCCATCTCTCCAGCCCTCTCCTCTGTTTTCTCTGCCATCTGTAAAATAGATTCTCCAATGAAGAATGAGAGAAGCTTGGGTTAAAAGGGGCATGCAAAGTTATTTGAGAGATTGTTTGGTGTGCAAGCCCACTCTTCTCCACAGAGCAGTGGACGCTTCTCTAGGAAGTCTGTTTCCTGACCATGGGATTCTGACTTGGTTCCCAGTACCAGGTATGGTTGAGTGTTTTGGGTCAGCAATGAGAAGGTAACTATGACAAGTCCTAAGAGCACAGCACCGCCCCCACCCCCCCCACCAGGACAACTGGCAGTATCCCTACACCAGGGAAAGGCAAATTGAGGACTTCTTGTTTAAAAATTAACCATCACCTACTCCTTTAGGTACCTGTTCTTTACTTCTTTCCATTGAAGGCAGATTCCAGAAGAGTCCCCAGGAGGGCCACAGAGCTCTCTGCTGGTGGGCTCCCGGCTATGCTCATTGGAACCAGCTGAAGGAGAGCACACCCATGTGAAAAATTCAAAACCAGGACAACCCCAGTTGCAAAGTGGAAGGAGTTTGGGTGCTAGGCAGAAGCTCTCCATGGAGAGCTCCTCCCTAGTTTCCCAGAGACACTGCCACTGGCCAGACATGAGGGCAGCTCCCGTGGAGAACCAGAGAGCAACAGGATGGAGGCATTTGGTCCCCTAGGAATCCAGGCTGAAACAGACTCATTGCACCAGTCAGACAGAGCTTGCAGGAGAATGCAAAACAAGACCTGGATTCTGGTCTGTCTGCTGCTGTGTTTTCTCCTAGATAGCCATGGAGACAGCCCTGACTCTGCTGTGGAGGCTGATGAGGGATAGAGCAGCTAACTAGTTCCAACCCAGATGACTGGCTTTATTGTCCTGTCACTGGGGAACAGTTGTCAGGAGACCCGGCTCTCACCTTCATTCTGCTTCTTGCTTGTTATGTGACCTGATGTGGGGCTCAGTTTCCTATCTTACAGGAAAACCTAGGACGGACTCTATTCACAATTGGTGAGGCTCCAAGTGTCCCCTGGCCATCATTGGGGAAGTCTTGGCAGTCAAGCTCCACTCCTGTACATTAGAATCCTGGAGTAGAGGCCAAGGGCTTCTCGGGCACTGGAAGGGTAAAGGTCCCCAGAGTGGATGGCTACTACCTAAAGTCCCAGCATGGACATCAGTAAAAGCCAGAATGTTCTCCCTACCATGACCACCACCTGCCCTTCCCATCACTGTCCTGTTTGCCATTGATTCTATTTCAAGGACAGAGGTGTCTAAGCCCCAATCTCCTAAGAATGAAAGACTATCCAGTTATTTCCTTCTGTTTGCCCTTTCTGCTTGGACACAGGCTCTACTAGGGACAGACCCTGGAGACCCAGAGTGCTGGGGTTACCTCCGTGACTGGGGTCCTGCAGGAGTATAGACAGGACTTGAGGACAGCAGAAGATCTTGCAGGAGTTAGTGACTTCAAAACCCCATCACTACAACTTTCTAAAAACCTCCCTGCCAATTCGTTGTTTTTCTCTGATCCTGATTCTCTTTGCTTTCTGGTTGAAGATAATGATTGGCATACAGAAATGGAGTCCCTGTCTTCTTCTCTGCTGGCTGGGAAGTAGGGCTTCTGCAAGCTCTGGGGTCACCTTGCATCCGTGGGAACAGAAAACAATTTGCTTTTCATTTTCCATCTTTTCTCTTGCCTGGGTGCTTCCTCTATTCTCTCATTTCCAATGTCTCTGGTCCTTTGTCTTTCTGCCCATTCCTCTCTGTTCTTCACACAATAATGTTTATTTAATTTTGAATGTTCTCTTCTGGCCAAGAGTTGGCTTGGTCCAGAGCAAATGAAATAAATGTGATTAAATCTGTTCGAGGCTGAGAGGGACTAAAACAAAGATGGATGCCAGATGTTGTTCTGATGGTGAGCTGTGGGGGCAAAGGGCACTGGGAAGATGCAGACCAGGTTGACTGGGAATGTGCCACTCCTTCATTGCCATGTGGCACAGAATGCGGCAGAGATGAGATGTGCTGCTACAACATCCTCCATCAGTGTTTCCCAGAAGGTGGAACCTGGCCGTGAAACAACAGAATTACCTGATAGCTGGTTAGAAATGTACTTACATTCCCTGGATCCTTCCCAGTTCTGCTGAATCAGACAGTGTGGGGGTGGGACCCAGGGGTCTATTTTCATAAGCTCTGGGTGCTTCTGATGTGTGTGGAAGCCTGCCAGCCCTGGCTTCCCATGCAAATCAGCTACTTTCCTGTTGTTGTTACCAAATTCGTGACAAGAAGCAACTTACAGAAGGGAAGGTTTACTTCAGCTTTCATTTCAAAGGGATATAGTCCGTCCATCATGGTAGGAAAGGCATGGCATCTGAACAGCGAAGCCACGGGTCACACTTAACACACAGTCAGAAAGCAGAGAGCAAGAGGTGTGGCTGTAGTTTTCCGTTTTGTTCAGTCTGGGACCCCAGCCATCCACAGTTTGGCTGCGACTTCCCACCTCAGTGAACCTATTCTAGAACCTGCCTCACAGACATGATCAGTGTTTATCTCCTAAGTGATTCTAGTTCTAATCAAGTTGATAATGGGGATTAACTATAACAGTGCATAGGTATTTGACATACTGGTATTAAATGAGATTGTCTGATGGTGTGAAGATGGGTTCCAGGGCCTCTCGGGATGCCCATGAATAGTGGCGAAGGGTAAATCAATGGGCCAGACACAGTGAGAAGGAATTCAGGCAGGACACCCTTCAGCTTTCCCTTGAGGTCCTGTCTTGGCAAAAGGGTGGCCAGGTGCACAGGATGCAGAATAGAAGAGATTGGAAACAGGGAGAATTCAACTGACAAGGAAACTTCTTACCAAGCACAGCTGTCACACTAGTCAGAAAGCTCTGCTGGTTCATAGGAAACACTACATGAAGGAGCCACTGAGTCCTCTGTGATTTCTGAAAATCCAAGAAAGTAATTTTTCAAAAAATAAATTATGGGGGCTGGAGGGATGGCTTAGTGGTTAAGGTGTTTGCCTGTAAAGCCAAAGGACCCAGGTTTGATTCCCCAGGACCCATGTAAGCCAGAAGCACAAGGTGGCACATGCACTTGGAGTTCATTTGCAGTGACTGGAGGCCCTGGCGCTCCCATTCTCTCTCTCTCCCTCCCTCTTTCTCTCTTGCACTCTCAAATAAATAAATAAAATTAAAAATAAGTAAATAAATAAGTTATGGGGCTGGAGAGATTATTCAGTGGTTAGGGCCCTTGCCTTCAAAGCCTAACGACCCGGTTCCCCAGGACTCACATGAAGCCAGATGCACAAAGTGCTGCATGCATCTGGAGTTCATTTGCAGTGGCTCAAGGCCCTGGAGCACCCATTCTCTCTGCTTAGTTCTGTTCTCTCTACCTCTCTCTGCTTGTAAATAAATAACGAAATATAAAAAATAAATAAATTATGGAACTTTCAAATACACCAGAAACTCAGGGAGTAACAAGTACTCTCAATAGCGACAACTTTTCACGCTCAGTATTTTGCTAGGCTGGCTTCAGCTCTCGAAGATGTGGCTGGATTCCCTCGCTCGCCCTTCCTGGCCCCTCACCCCATGTCCTCAATTCAGTGCTGCCCTGGGTCTGGCATGGGACTTCTTTTAGGCAAGTCAGGGAAGATGACAATGAGTGCCCGCTGAGAAAGAGGCTGCAGCAAGACCGAGCTTGGCCCTCCAAAAGATCGGGAGGAAACATGGGGTGGGACCACAGAAGCAAGAATGAGACAGAGCTGCTCTCTAAGAGGGAGGGCTCTTCCCAAATCCTGCCCTCTGTTTGGGACAGAAATGTCTCTAAAATGGCGCTAAACCAAGGAAGGAGCGTGAGCATCCCCGCGCTGTGAGCCCTGGGGAGCCGCACGATTATGCCGTGAGCAGGACTGGCTGCAGAGCTGGATGGCCTTTCCCGCCGTCCTGACCTCCCCGCCCCCCAGGAGCTGCATCGTGAATGCCCAGGCAGATACAGGCACGCTCAGCAAGTGAACACACAAACCCGGACACTTCTGTTTGTTTATGAGCCTGCACCTCGTGCTGGCCCAGTTGATGACCAGACATTGATCCTGTCGTTTTTGCGCATTGTGCGCAGCTGGCCCAAGGATCAGACATGTTGACAATGGCTGCTTTCATCACACGGACAGGTTTGGTGCCAAGCCTGGAATTAAGGATGAATTTGGGGCTTGAGAGATGGCTCAGCTATTAAGACTCTTGCATGTAAAGCCAAAGGAACCAGGTTTGATTCTTCAGTACCCACTTAAGCCAGAGGCGCAAGGTGGCCCATGAATCTGGAATTTGTTTGCTGTGGCTAGAGGCCTTGGCCCGTTCTTTCTCTAATAAATAAATAAAGAAAGAAATTTTTAAAAATTTAAAAGAGTTTTATTTCACCTGACTCTCATTCTTTCCCAACAAGCCAGTGGTAAGGCGTGCTGACTGGAGGCCCATTCCTGTATTTCATTATGGGAATGGAGTCGCAGGCTCAGATTAAAAACTCGGTAATTTGATCTGATGTACTTTTGGCCTGTGTTTGTACCTCCACCACCATACTTTAACTAACTCTAAAATGACTTTTATATCTCTATATTTCTTGGATTTCACATAGAAGTAAGAAAAGAAGTGATTTGAATGTCCAGACATGTTTCTATTGAAGACAAAGCTTCAGACTCAGAGACCATTGTGGAGGAGCTGGTGGAAAGAATGTCAAAGTCAAAGGAAGGGTAGGACTGCTTTGCAATGCTGTCTTTCAGACACAAAGTGGTCATGACATTCATAACTGCACAATGGCTGACAAAATCTACACAAGACCTCCATAATATGATGGGGAAAATTGATAATATCAAAGTAGAAGAAAGACTAGTTAGAAAGAAGAAGGGGGGCTGGAGAGATGGCTTAGCTGTTAAGGCATATGCCTGCAAAGTCTAAGGACCCCTGGTTCAAATCTCCAGGTCCCATGTAAGCCAGATGCACATGGTGGCACATGCATCTGGAGTTCATTTGCAGTGGCTAGAGGCCCTGGAACACCCATTCTCACTCAGTCTTTCTCTCTCTCCCCTCTCTCTGTCTCTAATAAATAAATAAAAATAAAATCTTTAAAAAAAAAGACAGAAAGAAAAAAGAAGGGATTCCAGAAGAGAAGAGATTTTGGAAGGGGAAAAGGGGAGGCAGTGGGAGGGGGGTCATAGTCATGATATGTTGTCCATTTGTACAGAGGTTATCAGTAAAAAGTTAAAAGAAAAGATGTGGTTTAGACATGACTACATGAAGTCCTGAGCCATAAGCAAGTTTACCAGGAAGCAGTCTTTCTCTCCAAGGCAGAAAAAATCCTTTGGTCTGCAGAGACTGTTCAAAGGACTAAGCTGTCCCTCTCAGCTTGTTCCCTTCTGGCCTCAAGGGTGTCCTAGTTATTGAGGAACTCTGAGGAGCATGGGAAGTAGCGGTGATTGCTCCCTCACTTGGGGCCAGGGCCCGGTGAGGCGCTCTGTCTGCCATTTGTTCCAAACCCCACCTGTGCCGGCCGGGTTGAAGACCATTGCAAGCATGGAGCCAGAGCTGCTTCTAGGCGCTACACTCCCTAAGACTGACCATCTCTGACCTGCCTCATTGCCAAGGTCCCCCTCCTTCATCTGTGAGACCAAAATTCCTCTTTACTTCCCTTCTTGTGCCCCAAGAGATGGGAACTGGAAGAAAAGAACAGAAACTTGATCCGCTGACCAGGAGCTTCTGGAAAGACTGGTCCACCAGACAAGCCGATTCTCTCTTTGGAAAGATCCCATCTCATGGCTGGAAAAGACCACCAATTGCTGTGGATGGTGTGGGAATCCTGAGAGTGGGGGAGAGGGAAGGCAGGCTTCCCAGACCCCTGGTGTGGAGGGCATTCCTCATTAGGTGTTGAGGGAGAAGGGAGTTTGAGGGGGAGGATGAAGGGTGGACTCATGTGGACACATGTCTGAAGATATACTAACAGATGGCAATGGGAAGAGAGCAGAAAAGAAACTGAATGCATCTGCCATAAGCACTGGGGTAGCTTGGAGCTTCCTGATAATAAAAGGAAAATAGAATGGTATGCAGTTCTCATTGTCTAATAAAAGAAAAATACTTTAATTCTTTGGGGAATTCTTTTTCCTGGCAATAAATTCTTGGAAAAAATTCATGTGACAGAACCACCCCCAGAGGAATATCCTTGGGTTGGGAAGCAGGCCACCTAGTCTGGAAGGCTTTGGAAATTCCAGTGGGGCATTGGGAGGAGGCCAGGCAGCTGTGCTAATCCATGGACTCCAGGGAGGAAGGAGCTCGATTGTTGGTCAGAGGATGTTGCTCAGAATGAGGGAGACAGTGGGGGAGGTACTAGTGAAGGCTACAGACTGTGAAAAAGCACTGACAATGTCACCTCACTCTCCTGCAAAACCCAGAGAGAGGGCCTGACCTTGTCTTTAGGGACAACAAAGAAGAGAAGAGCCCAGAAGACTTCAGCTTTTGCTCTGGCCAGGGGGTTGGCTAAAAGAAATTTCAATGGTCAGAGCAAGCGCTGAGTAATTCAGCTAAGATAAGGAAGTAGCCTGGGCCTCAGGGCACAGGAGGCTTGGCGTGGGAGCAGAGCTTTGAGGTCTTCAGGGCCGGGGTCCTCGGGTGGGTCAAGGCTGAACAAGTGTATTTAAAGGGAAGAAAGAAAGAGGGAAGGGCAAGAGGGCAGAAAGAAGGGATGGAGTACAGGGGGAAAGAAGGAGAAAAGCTGAGAGAAGACTGAGGAGAGAGAAAAAAAAGAGAGAGAAGGGCAATTGAGATGGGTAGCAAGCACAAGAGACAAGTAACCAGGCCAAGTTGGGAGTCAAAATTTTGCCCTTTTTCTGTTGTCTGGCGGAAGCCATTGCACAGGCTCTGATAAAATAAAAACCAATCCCCAGGAGGGGGTTGTGACCAGCTGTCCAAGGGGTTGGGGTGCTCTGGAAACTGACTTCCATGGTGTTGATGGTTCAGGATGTTCGAAATTATGATGGTACTGGAAGCTGAGCCTGGTGGCCCAGGCCCATGATCCAAGCTACTTGGGAGGCTGTGGCCGGAGGATCACAAACTTTAATTAAGAATGTGCATCTAAAATAAAAAGGGAAAAGAGAGCTGGGGATCTAGCATGTATGAAGCCCTGGATTCCATCTTTAGTAACACATGTGCGTACACACAACAATGATCAAGTGAAATAAGGCAGGCAAGAGAGCCTGATGCCTTAAAGGGTCTGTACAGGGCTTCCTGGGACCACAGACCTAGGCAGCTGATGGATTCTGATTCACGTATTTCACTCCTCCCTAGAGATAGCACACATGTAATAGTCATAAAAGTCTGTGTGGAGAAGAGAAAAGGAAATATCAACAGATCAAAGGGTTTGACAAGTGGCTGGGAGATGGAGGCGGAGGGTTTTGCTGTCTGATGAGTCAGACAAGGAATCCGGTCTCAGAGCCGTGTGCCTCCAAGGCTGTGTGAGGCTCCCTCCTGGCTCGGAGACCCGTGGCTACTCTGTCCCCCTCAACTTCTCTTGCTGGTGCAGCTCGGCCAGGCTGCTAGGAGACACCCACTCTGAGAGTCTTGGCATCTGAGCGGGACCCACTTTCCTGGGTGGCTGTGGGGGAGGTGGAGGGAGTTGGACGGGTGTGGTGGGAGAAGAGGAAGTTTTGGGGATGGAGGGGCTCAGCTGCTGCACAGCCTTTCCCCTCCGTGCTCCCATCTCCACAGCAGCCATTCGGCCCCCTTGGCTGAGGAAGCACACAGGAGTCAGGCCTGTTGCCCCCAAAACCTTAACCTATCCTGCGACCCTTCATCCCACGGTGACCTACAACCCAGACTCCCAGGACTCAGGAGAACGCCACATGATTGGGGAGCTCTTGGGGGAGTGAAGAGGCCATCCCCAAATATGCAAAGATGCTTCCTAAAAGCGTCTTCAAACCGCCAGCTTTGACTCTTAGAGGTTTGCGGAAGACACTTGCTCTTTCTACAGACCACTGAACAGCACCAGCGATGCTGTGGGCTTTTAAGACAATAGCCACCTTCACTCAGGCTGTGTGACAGGAGCGTCCTCTCCCAAGCCTCCCTGCGCTTCCCCCTTCCATGTGGAACTTACAGCTGATTATGAATTTGACAATCGATTCAGTTTTTTACATACATAAATCACTCTGTTAGGTTAGCATGAAAAAGAAATTCATTTTTAAAATTTCTTTTGTTTATTTTTATTTACTTACTTGAGAGAGACAGAGAGAGAAAGACGCAGAGAGAGAGAATGGGTGTGCCAGGGCCTCCAGCCACTGCAAACGAACTCCAGATGCATGCTTTACATTGTGAACCTGGCTTATGTGGGTCCTAGGGAATCGAGCCTTGAACCGGGTCCTTAGGCTTCACAGGCATGTGCTTAACTGCTAAGCCATCTCTCCAGCCCCAAGAAATTCATTTTTCTGTGTGTGTTTTTTAAAGTTTTTTAAATTTCATCAGAAATAAATGAACAAAAAAGATTGAAGCACTTGGGAGGCTGAGGCAGGAGGATCTCCCCTTGAAGCCAGCTTAGGCTACATAGTAATTTTTCAGTTTCAGGTCAGCCTCAGCTACATGCTAAGTCCTTTCTCAACAACAGCAACATCAAAAGTCTAGTTCTGTCCAAAATAATATTTTGTAGAATTTTCCAAATTTTTCTCCAGATAAAAATGCCCCATGTTTTGGGTTTGCCATTGGCATGCCATTGCTATAGTATGGTATCCATAGCTGACTATGATCTTTGATGTAACCATGACTCAGCTTGTTCAAAATAAACTTCCAAGACTCAAAATGCATCTTCTTGGTACATGCCTTGTGACTTGCATAACCCCCCTCCCCCAGTAACATCTGCTCAAAGTGTTGACCCAATCCTGCTGACTCACTGGGAGCCACGGTCTGCAAACAGCCAGCACATTCCCATATGTGGGCTGGGCGCACGTCACCTGCAGGGTGACTTGGCAGGCTAGCAAATGCCATTGTTCCAGAGTAGAGAGCAACGAAGGGTAGGTTGCTGGTGTTCAACTGTCCACAAGCAAACATGATGACACGCTGTTTTATGGTTTGGTGGATGTGCTGATGGAGTGGGAGCTGTCATTCCTTTGGGGCGAGTGGATCAACTTGGAAGCAGTTGTTTCTTGTGGCAGGCAGAATGTGGACAGGGCAGAGGCAGCTGTGTACTCTTGATCCCCTGGCCAACACCTGTGCCCTCTTGGGGCCACTGATGCCTGTCAGGGACCCTCTGCACACAGGTGCTGAGTGGCATCAGCTTGAGACTGCTACTGCTCACCCCAGTTCCTCTCTGGTCACAACACCACAGTCACTTGCAACCATGCAAAAAGGGGAAGTTTTAGCCAAAAGTCACTGAATGTTTTGTGTCTGTTCTCAAGCCTTCCCAGAAGCCTGCTCTGCTAAGATTCCTCCCCCCATCTGCAGAAACAGCAAGCGGGGTGAGTGAAAAGGGGTCCCCATTACCAGCCCATCACCAGCAGAAGTGGGAGCAGCTGTGAGGGGTGGTGCAGTGGGGAGGGGGTGAGCTGAACTCAGGGAGCTTCCTTGTCTGGATGTCCTCACCACCACACGAAGGGAAGGCCAGTTAGTACAGTGTATCCTTCACATGCACACACCGTCATGGAGGGCATGGTGCCCACGTGGCTGGCATGACAGCACAGATGCTTCCTGCTGAGCATCCTCAGAATGCCACTGTCTGAGAGCAATGGAGTCTTCTGCCACAGGGGAAGGCAAGGGAGCCGGGGTAACCCCTCAAGGTGGCGGTCAGGCATTTTTGGATCTAAATCTTTGTTCTGGGAACATGTCTGGCCAAAGGAAGACATTGAGGGGCCAAGGGGCCTCCCCTCCTCATGTCACCAGGCTGAGCGGGTTGAGTCAGACCCACCAGAAGCAAGGTTTTACACTGAGCTTTGAAAACAGACCTGAACACTCCAGGTTAAAGCCTACTGCTCCTTGATGCCTTTTGCAAATTCTCGATCTCTCAGCCCAGGATCTCTACTGCATACCACACTCCTCCTCACTTGACAGTTTGCAGAGAAAGAGCATCTTCTGTTGGCTTTGACATTCATTTGTGTAATGAGTAAAGGAAACATATGACCCTCATTATACCGAGAAGCTATGTTAGTCAGAAACACAAATAACCACAGAAAGTAGGGTGGGAGGGCTGGAGAGATGGCTTAGTGGTTAAGCACTTGCCTGTGAAGCCTAAGGACTCTGGTTCAAGGCTCGATCCCCAGGACCCACGTTGACCAGATGCCCAAGGGGGCACACACGTCTGGAGTTTATTTGCAGTGGCTGGCCCTGGCACACCCATTCTCTCTCTCTCTCTCTCTGACTCCTTGTCTTTCTGGTGCTCTCAAATAAATAAATAAATAAAAATAAACAAAAAATCATTTAAAAAAATAAAGTTGGGTGGGAAAGGGCAGAGACCTAAATAAATGAGAAGACATCCCTTGTTCATGGATAGGAAGACTACACAGTGTTAAGATGTCACTATGGCCTTAAGTATGCCCAGGAAACTTGTGTACATTGGAGGAGGCAGGTTAAGATGATTTACTGTAGGCCCAATCCACAGGCCCAATGAGGATTTTATCATTTCCAGAGAGAGATTTCAGCTAGGGTCAATGGAAGAACACACGGGAAGGTGATGAAGGTATCGAGGAGTTGGAAGCAGGGAACTCCACTGCTCTATCGAGCTGGCAAGCAGGAGACACACCATGTCTCATGATGAAGGCCATCTGTCCCAGGACCCAGCTGGACCTGCTTTCCTTCTGCTGCTGTACCCGAGTGGTGGCTCCAAGCCAGGGTTAGGCCACATACCTCATTCGGGAGGGACCCAGGGCAAGGAGAGAAGGGATTCCCTTTCTTAGCCTTCCATGACAGAAAGCAGGCACCAAAGCCAGGACAAGGGCCTCCTTGGAAGTCAGGGCGCGTGTGTGCCTCTGGAGGAGACAGCACCGAGGCACTGTGTAGCTGTTTCCTCTGCTTTGAAACATTCCCTCTTGGAGCAGGGAGAAAGCCTTACTGAACTTACAAGATTCATAAGGCCTCACCCCAAGGTTATAGGTGCAGCAAACATTGTGTTTGGAAGAAGAGGCTCTTCAGGCCTGGATCCTCTGCTCCAGAGGGTGTGTGCGCTGGAAGGTAGTGAGACCCAAGGAGATAAACCACCCCTCACATTCGAGCCAAGGCCCAGGTGAAACCACAGAGGAACTGGGGCGATGAGCAAGAGCGCTGCTTCCAAGGTGAGCCTGACAACCAGGCCAGGGTGAAGGAGACAGACACTAAGGATACTCAACACATACCAAAGCAGAAATCCAGAGGCTAAGAGCTCATCACTGAAGTAGACTTAAAACTCACCCATCAAGGCTCAGGGAATTTTGCAGAAGAGGGGGCAGAAAGATTGTTAAGAGTCACAGGTTGGAATGTCATACCCAGAAGCATTGGCTCCCCCCCCCCAATAACTGACTGTTGCTCCCACAACTCATAACCCATGACTCCATGGGGAATACCAGCAACCCCACTGAGGAGGGCCCCTAGCAGGTAGGAGAAAAAGATGGTACCAACCCAGGATGTGTCTGTACAAAGTGTAGTCTGAATAAAAAATAAAAATAAAAAGAAGCAATATTAGTGGGTTAGGGAGATGTCTCAGTGGATAACATACTTGACTTGCAAGTATGAAGACCTGCATTTGCTTCCCATTACCCATGTACAATGCTAGGCATAGCCTGGAGTGGTGGCGCATGCCTTTAATCCCAGTGCTTGGGAGGCAGAGTTAGGAGGATTGCTGTGAGTTTGAGGCCACCCTGAGACTACATAATGAGTTCCAGGTCAGCCGGGGCTAGACTGAGACTCTACCTTGAAGCCCCCCCCCAAAAAAAAGCTAGGCATGATGGCCCAACCCTATAATCCTAGTGTTGGGGTGATGGAGATAAGAGAATCCCTGTAGCTTGCTGGCTAGAGCATCTGGGCTCATTGGTGAGCTCCAGGCCAATGACAGACCCTGTTTCATAAAGAGATGAAAGCCTAAGGACCCAGGTTTGATCCACAGGACCCACATAAGCCAGATAGATGCACAGGGTGGGCTATGTGTCTACAGTTCATTTGCAGTGGCTAGAGACCCTGATGCACCCATTCTCTCTCTCTCTCTGCCTTCTCCCTCCCTCTTAAATAAATAAATACTGAAAAATAAATATTAAAGATTAAAAAGAGACACTTCCGTAGAGCTACCTGTAAGATGAGCGGGGAGCTACCAGCTTGCAGCTTGCGGTCACTCATGTCGGGGAGGGCTTTTCATGATGCAGCTCCCTTGAGTCACCCATGCTCCTGCAAGTAATTCCAGTTAAACCCAATGGTTTGCTAAGCTACACTTGGGTGGAACTGTTGACTTTACCTTCATTAGTGCCCTACCTGGAGTAAACAGATGTTTGTTCATGTCTCCCCAGGAAAAGTGAACCCGGGCTCCCTCTGTCTCCCACAAAGAGACAGGTCTTCTGAGTGACTCCATCAAGCCTGGCAGCTGGGACTGTAGGTCCTCCCACTGAGGCCAAAGGGAAGGAAACCCCCTAGGTAGAGACATTGTGATGTCACCCTTTGACTTCATGAAACCGGTCCCTGGGTCGTATATGGATGGTGTCAGCCATCTGCACACTTGTGTTCGTTCCAGGTCGGAGCAGAAGAGGAGGGGGAGGAGAGCAGAGTGGGGCAGAGGGCAGAAAAGGGCAAGCTGGGCCTGTCGCTAGGCTGAGTGTGCGGTGGGCCTGCAGGAGTCTTCACCCATGGAGATGTTCCAACCTGAGATAGTCCCTGATCAGCCACAAGCCAAAGCACTGGCCTACCCTGAAAGGAAGGGCCACAGGGTACGAGCCCTGAGCAGAATCTCAACTGCAGTTCTGCTTGGTGTGATGGACTACTGGGAAGGATATGATGGGGGTATCTTGGGCTGGAAGGAAGGGTTTGGGACTCGAAGGAGGATGGGATCTGAGGATGTGAGGATGGGGAAGAGACCTACGTAGGAATGAGGAACTGAGGACATGCTGTTACCTCAGGCAAGAATGGAGTAAGCTTCCTGAGTTTTCATTTCTCCCATTCTTATTTCTTCCAGCAGTCACTGACTGACTTTCACATCAAAGGACCTAGACTCTGACCCCAGGATATCAGAGTTGATTGGATCTCAGACAAGTTTACTGCCTGACCTGCATACAGGGAGAGGAAGGGTGGCTTCCAGACAGATGAGCACACAGGAAGAAAGTGTGTGCACTTCAAGAACAGGCTTCCTGCACTGTCAAGATTCCTGGTACTGGATGCTGCTTCTAGTCTGAGTGGGCAGCTATAGGATTGTCTTGCCCCAAACTCTGTCTGTCAGGAGAGGCTGTCTGGACAGGCAGAGCACTGATCCAAGTCAAGTGTTCCTGGCCGGTCCTGCCGTTGTCTGAGCTGGGCTGAGATCACCATGAGGTTGTTCATGAGCAGTGTACTTACTGCCGTATGTGCAGGAATCATTCCCATGGTTTCAGCAGGTCCTGCATCCATGCTTCCTCTCTTGCACTGATGTTTCTGTCTCCCCACCCCCGATAACTGAACTTCATCCAGAGATGGAGCTTCAGTGGTAGAGCACTTGCTTAGCATGCTTGGGACCCTGAGTTCAAACCCTAGCACCACAAAATAAAAGATATTTGAAATCTTGCAGACATGGTTCTGAGTGATGTTAAAGAAGAATCACCATTCCAGAATATTCCAGAATATACCAACATCAGTGAATGCTACCTTCTCATGTCCTCTCCACCCTCACCAACGTGACACCTAATGAAAGACCTGGGTCAGAATAATACACTGATATGTAGCTACTAATAAGAGTTCTGGCCAGGTGTGGTGGCACATGCCTTTAATCCCAGCACTTGGGAGGCAGAGGTAGGAGGATTGCTGTGAGTTTGAGGCCAGCCTGAGACTACACTGTGCATTCCAGGTCAGCCTAGGCTACAGTGAAACCCTACCTTGAAAAACTTAAAAAAAAAAAAAAAAAAAAAGAGTTCTGCGTGTTCTCCTGTGCCTGAGACTCTACTAAACACTTGCCAGGGTTGTCCCATGACCTTATCTGAACCTGACAAAAAAGGTACAGCTACTGGTTCCATGTAATAGATGAAGACTTCAACTGAGGCTCTGAAACAGAGGTGGGGGCCAGGGAGATCGCTAAGTTGGCAAAGTGCTTGCTGTATAAGCATGAGGATCTGAGTTCAGATCCCCAACATAAAAAGTCGAGTACAAGCCAGGTGTGGTGGCACACACTTTTAATCCCAGCACTCAAGAGGCAGAGGTAGGAGGATCTCTGTAAGTTTGAGGCCAGGCTGACAATACATAGTGAATTCTAGGTCAGCCTGGCTACAGCAAGACCCTACCTAAAAAAGTAAATAACTAAAACACAGTTGAGTACAGTGACCTATGCCTTGTAATCCCAGCACTGGGAAGGTAGAGGCAGGAGGAGCCCTGGGGACTTACTGGCTAGCAAGTCTAACTGAATTGGTGGGCTTCAGGTTCAGTGGGAGACCCCATCTTTAGAAACGAGGTAGAGTGATTAAGGAAGGCGCTGACATCAACTGCTCCTCTCCATACACACTCGTACACCATGTCCCTATACCAGCATGCGCACAAACTAAGGGCTGGTGCGCAGACCAGGATTAAAGCGGATGACCCATGGAGAGATGAATCCTACCGAGCCCCACTCTGCAGCCTGTCGATTCACTCCAAGCCTTCCTTCCTCATTCCCCACGCTCACCCCATCCCACTGTCTCTCTAACAAAGATTTTTTTAAAAATAAGAATATTTAATATTGGGCTGGAGAGATGGCTTAGTGGTTAAGCGCTTGCCTGTGAAGCCTAAGGACCCCGGTTCGAGGCTCGGTTCCCCAGGTCCCACGTTAGCCAGATGCACAAGGGGGCGCACGCGTCTGGAGTTCGTTTGCAGAGGCTGGAAGCCCTGGCGCGCCCATTCTCTCTCTCTCCCTCTATCTGTCTTTCTCTCTATGTCTGTCGCTCTCAAATAAATAAATAAATAAATAAATAAATAAATAAATAAAAGAATATTCAATATTACTAGAAGTCTACTGAACCGTCACTCTCCTCCTCATGATGTCTTACTTGCCTCTTACTCCCACAGCTCTGGGCACTGTAACCCGATAGACTGCTGCAGTAGATCAATGCATGGGGTGGGTCAATCCTTGCAAGAGGGTTGCAATTAGTTTATATGGGTCTCAGTTGATTGTTTGGTTAAAACAAATGAACACCAAGTATTTGTTTGCTGTGCTTTTTATCAAGCAGTACTATTTGGGGTGTCGAGGGAGGAAGACCAATACTGAAAGTGAAAGGCAGGCCAGCCCCGCCTGTTCCCACCCAAGCTAAGCCAGCGAAGGAGCAGGGTGTGTGCAAAGGAGCCGGGCCATCTGACCCTGGTGATTGCTCCTGAATGCTACACAGTCTTAGCTTGCCCTGGCCAACAAGAAGAAACTGTGTTGTGGTCCTAGGAGGCTAAGGGTGTTGTCTAAAACCTGCTGCTGCCCCATGGCTTATTTTAGTTTTAGCTACTGATAGAGCTCAGATTGTACCAAAAGGACTGGCTTGCTGCACGCTCCCCATTTCCAGTGAGAAGAGCCTTTCCTGTGTCCTTGGGACCCTCTTCACGTTCACATTTCATATTGACTGGCAATAGTGCACACCTGGGCCGTCCCAACCAGCTCCATCTCACGCCTTACAGAAGCCAGCAGGCCAGACTTAGGAGTTAAATTCCCCAGGTTTGTACACTGCTAGCGTAGCTAAAGAACAGCCCTGGGGGAGGACTACTCCTGGCAGCCAAAAGAAAGACTGTGATGATGTCCCTAAGAGAGGGCATTGTGGAAAAGGCAGTGTACACTAGCTTGCCTAGTTACCACTGTCTCCTCTTGGGGTGCATGTAGCTGAGGGGACTCAGAATCAGAGCACCCAAGTACCTCAGGGATGGTCCCCGAGCTTCCCAGAGAGGGGCTGGGATATCTCAACCCTGTGGCGGGAAGGTCATCCAGATCTTGGCCTTGGCAGGGACTAGTGGCGGCGGGGCATTGCTTGGTAAAGGAAGGAGCGGAGGCTGGCTAGGCCCGAAGGGTCAGGCTCTGACTCCGAAGGAGAATGCAGGGTGCTCATCAGAGGTACCTGATATCATTTCTACTAAAAGCCAAACCTTCGGCCCTGGCTGCTGCAGGCGGGCCATGAAAGCCACGGTCCTCTCCAAGGATGTTGGGAAGAGCTTTGCTTGCTTTCGCTCTGACCCACTGTTTCATTGGCACACTGCTGCCCCTGCGAGACAGTGGGATGGGGTGAGCATGGCAGAAGAGGAAGGAAGGCTTGGAGTGAATACACAGGCTGCACAGTGGGGCGCTGTAGGATCCATCTCCCCATGGGTCATTCGTTTTAATCCTGGCCTGCCCACCCGCCCTTTCTTTGTGTGTGTGCTGGTATACGTCCATGTGTTTCCGTGTGTATTCTTTCGCAGAGATCCTAGGCCCTGGGCCTGCTCCCTAGCCTCTGTCACAGGCTGCCTCAGAAACCTGAAGTGGAAAGCTCACTTTACCCCAGTTTGGGTGCAGTTGGGATCTTTTTAATACATTCCTTTTTGCTCTCCATCAACTTCAAATATCTCAGGATATCCTGAGGGCAAAAGAGCTGATGTAACTCTCTGATTAGAAGAGAGTGGCCTGACACCTTGCTCATTTTGAAATATTGACATTCACGGGGAAAATTACTCAAGCTCTCTTGTTCCTTTCTGAGCCTAATTAAGTGGCTCTGCAGGTGACTCAACTCTTTTATTTTTCAGAATGACATCAGACTTATTTTCCATTTTAATAGCCTGGTTACTTCATTGATTTTTTTTTTTAAATCCAATTTCACTTTCTAGTGCAAATTTTTTTTTGTCTGGTTTTTCCTCCTCCCTAGGAAATACTAACTCTCACAGAGACTGGACTCCAGCCATGATAGAAACCTCTAGATTTCTTCAGTCAGTTCTCCAGATCAGAATCTGGGAAGGGAATTGGTTGTATGATCTTTATTGGCTATAAGGATCTAAATACTTTTGCAGGGTTACAGTTGTCAACATGACAGTCTGGTCCTGTTTGTGCCCGTGTCACGTTGGTCAGCAGAGAACTTTGTCCTGCTGTTAGAAATCTCCTCACCTCTGAGAAGTCTTCACAGTAAGGCTAAGGCTTCCCTCCATCAGTTCAAGGAAGAGGGTTCTAACCCCATTAGCTTGTTTTGAGCTTCTTTACTATTTATTAAGGTCATTTGTTATTGGCCTTTGGTAAATGCTATTGTTTGGAGAGAGAGATGAGAATTACCCAACACAATTTGGACTCAGCCTTGTTGAAAAGTGTATGTGAGTGTTTCATATGACGTCACTTTACTGTGTGTGTGCTAAAGCTTGGGTGAATGTGGCACAATTCATATTCTGCCTTCACTAAGATTTTCTTCCATTCAGTTTTCATGACCTGCTTTAATTTCTCCCCAGAGGAGCCACAGTAGCGAGGCTTGAGTTGAAACTGAAGACATGCAGCTAGGCCCTGCGAGGGGAGCCTGGCCCAGCTGGCTGACATGGCCCACGGAGATTAGGCTTCCTTTGGGAGAGAACAGCCTTGGGAGCTGAAGGTAAAGGGATCTCTTCTTCACCGAGGCTCAGTGGAAACGGGCTCGCTACGCTGTTCACTGCACGATCTCAGAAATATGTCTTTAAGCCCGGGAGAGTCAAAGATAAACTGCATGCAGTAGGTACTTACTAGGTATTCCCTTTCTTCCCTTGCTAGTATGTTTATAAGAACTTGAGAAATTCATGGCTTCGTAGCTGAAGAATCTACACTCTAAGGATTACTTCCCCTCAGTGAGGGTGGCAACCTTCACAATGCCCGCTTTCTCAGCACTGAGAAGATTCAGTCCCAGCCAGTGTTCCGCTTGAAGCAACCAGCATCGTGATGAACTGTGGCTTGGGCTGGCCCTTCAAAAGTTCCCTCTCACTCACACGCAGACGTGCACTTACCCTCTCTCCCTGGTCTTCCCATGCGATGGTCTATATAGTACATGGTAACTATCAGCAGGAAGCTGTGACCAGGTGGTCCCTTGATCTTGGGCTTCCAGAGCAGGTGTGAGAGCCACATTTCTGGGGCTGAGCACAGTTCACCATGTTCTGAACACCCCCACCCTGGACTCAAAACTAGCAACTGACCAGATCCTTCCAGAGCTGCTGCTTCACTTGAGTGTGTTTCTGTCCCTGTGAAGGCCCTGGTAACGGCACCACTGTTAGAGAAGGGACCCAGGCCTTATCCAAAGTGCCCCATCTGCTCCAATTTCCCTCCTCTCCTTCTCCGCCTGGCACCTGGCTCTTCCAACACAATTCTCACCTGCATTCCCTTCCATCTCACTATTACTTCCCCTCCCAAAGACAGGTATTCCATATATGCAAGCATTGAAACGTCACCCTGTACCTCATAAATATGTACAAATATTCCATGCCAAAAATTATTCTGCAAAGTACTTGAGGAGGCAAAAATACTAAGTTCCTTGGTTTTATCATTACACATGATATACCATACATGTATCAAATTATCACACAGTACTTCACTAATATATATGATTAAAGCCATAGAAATAAAATAGAAAGATATTCAAATCCTTAAAAATGGAGTCATTCTTTTTTTATGATTTTATTTATTCTCAAGCAGAGGGGGAAAAAAGAGACAGACAGAATGGGCACACTGGGACCTCTAACACCTGCAAACAAACTCCAGATGCATGTGCTACTTTGTGCATCTGGCTTTACGTGGGTACTGAGGAATTGAACTCATGATGTTAGGTTTTGCAGGTGAAAGTCTTAACCACTGAGCCATCTCTCCACTTCAAGAGCCATTCTTTTTAAACCATTCACTGTGATCAAAAATTGTATTAGCACCTGATGTTGCTGATGGGGACAAAGAAACAAGAGAAGGGTGCCGGCACTGGAGTTGCTTCTGGTCATAAAAGTAACAAACCCAAGAGCTACTCTTGATAAGGACTAATGGACGGTGGATGTCAAGTGATGGAGGAGGAAGAGGGGCCCGGTGCCACTCAGGGGGCTCAGCTGACCGTTAGGCATCCCTGTGAGATCAGCCCATGCTGCTGTGGGGTTCATAGCAGGTTCCATATTGTCCTGTATTGTCTGGGTTCTCTCCTTGGGGTCACTCCAACCTAGACATCGTGTGTGGAGACTTCATTGAATTCTGAGTAAGAAGTGTCCTGCTCACGGATTTTTGAATATTTATGGGATAAGTTCATTGCAAACTTCCCAATTGTATTTTACAGTAAGTCATATTTCTTCTTTGAGGCCTTCAGCCCCACCGCCGAGGGTCTTCTGTGTCTTCCTGCACCAACACCGTGGAGAGACCTGAGTGAACTCAGATCTGACCAGCCCCTCAGCCCAGGGCCTGTCTCTTTTCTGGTCTTGGCGGAGGGACCGTGTCTTTATTTCTCCCATCAATCCACTTCATCCTCCCAGGTTTATGTATGGAATCCCCTCTGTCCCCACATCCCTAGCCTGAGGATGAGGATGGTGTTGTAGTCAGGTTCACACTGCTGGCAGAAATCACCCAACCAAGAGCAGCTTTTGGGATAAAAGGATTTATTTTGGCTTACAAACCTGAGGGGAAGTTCCACAATGCCAGGGGAAGATGATGGCATGAGCAGAAGCTGTATATCACCCACTGGTCAACATAAGGTAGACAACAGGAACAGGAGAGTGCCAAACACTGGCGTGGGGAAACGGGCTGTAACACCCATCAGCCCACCCACAACAATACACTGCCTCCTGGAGGAGTTAATTCCCAAATCTCCTTCAGCTGGGAACCTAGCATTCAGAACACCTCAGTTTATGGGGGACACCTGAAGCAAACCACCACAGATGGATAAATGGCCAGGTTGGGAAAGACGTAGCAGGCTTCTCAGGACACATTTCAACTGACTCTGCCCCTTTGGGCCTCAAGGCCCCGGGCTCTGCAGGAGTCCTTGTTCCAGCAGACTGGGCTGCCTCTTGGCCCAGCTCCCAGATACAGAGTAATGAGGTCATCCGCGGGGAGGCTGAGGCCGGCCTCCAGTGCTCTGAGTCCTCTTCTCTCTCCTGGGGCCCTGGCTGATGTGGGCCATATTGCCCTTTCTTTGCACAGCCAGGCTTGTGCCTGCGGCTCACTCTTTTGAAACAGCACTGTCGTGTGCAGAGATCCCACACGAGTAGCAAACGTGAAGAGAGAAATGAGAGGATGGCAGACAAAAGCGGCAAGACAGTTGCCTCCGGAGAGGGAAGGAGGAAGGCACCATGGGGGGGAACATATGACCCTTTTGTAAGATCCCCCCTTCTTTTCTACGTGTGTGTGTGTGTGCATGCATGTAGGCGTGCATGCACGCGTGTGTACATGTGGAAGCCAGAGACTAACATGGAGTGTCTTCCTTGGTCACTCCACTTTATTTACGGAGTCAGGGCTTCTCAGTTGGGCCCAGAGCTTGCCAACTCGGGCAGTCTAGCTAGCCAGCTTGCCCAGGGGCATCCCCTTTCTCTGCCTCCTAAGCACTGGGATCATGGACAGGCTGCCACACCTGCTCAACGTTGGCATGGGTGCTGGGGATCCAAACCCAGGTCCTCACGCTGGTGCATCAAGTGCCTTCCCCATTGAGAATAGCTCCGTCATTGATTTCTCTCTCTCTCTCCTTTCCCCACTTTGGTTCAACTTTGTGTCTAACTCCCCATGTCATCCTTCCACCACTTCTACCTGCAGCTTCCTCAATATACCCACTCCATGGGTGCCCCTCTTCCTTCTCACCTTAGTCTCACTTTTTCCTACAAGTGGCTTTTCCTTGACAGTCCATGGACTGCTCTTACAAATAGGTTAATGCCTAGGAAAAGCAAGTGTAGGTCTAGCCTGTCACCTCTACCTTGCATAGCTGGCCAGGACAGTGGGCGGTACCCATCTATGGCCCTTGGTAACCTAAAGCTGTTATGAGTCCCACTAAGGAGAAAATGGTTTCCCTTTAGAAGCACCTGTCTACAAGGCAGCTATATTGAAACAACCCATCTTGAAGACCCTTGGGAGAGGGGCACGTGAATAGCTGTTTGTTGCATCTAATGCTTAGTGTCTGAGGACGTTGCTGCTGGGGGAGCTGCCTGTGTGTCTGCAGACTTATAACAACCCCACCTCACACCAGAGAGGACAGAGCTATGGGGTTGAACTTGATTTCCAGGGCTGCCCCTACCCTCCTGTTCCATGGGGGCAACAGCATGGTGTGAATACTTCCCTTAGGCCTGAGTGCAAATCCTACCCCATCACTTTGGCTGTGTGATCTTGAGCAAGTTGATCATCCTGGCTGAGCTTCTGTTTCCTGAAACATTGGGAGATGGCGATCACCTCTGCTCCACAGAGTGACCAGGTGAATGTGAGACTATCATCAAGGTTACCTCACAGCCACTGTCCACACTCATTAAATGATGTTTTTTCCCTTCAGTTTTCTTAGCTTTCCACCTCAGGAAGTAATTGCCTATGCACAATGACTTTAGCTCTCAAAGAAAAGCCCAAATTCTGGATAGATGGCTTAGCGGTTAAGCGCTTGCCTGTAAAGCCTAAGGACCCTGGTTCGAGGCTCGGTTCCCCAGGTCCCACGTTAGCCAGATGCACAAGGGGGCGCACGCGTCTGGAGTTCGTTTGCAGAGGCTGGAAGCCCTGGCGCGCCCATTCTCTCTCTCTCCCTCTATCTGTCTTTCTCTCTGTGTCTGTCGCTCTCAAATAAATAAATTAATTAAAAAAAAAAAAAAAGAAAAGCCCAAATTGTCCAGTGTTCCTCATTCTAGAAAGCGATTCCAGCCCCTTCCAGGGGCCTCACTGGCCTGTCAGGGACCTGGGAAATGCTCAGCCCCGAACCCCAGCTCTGGACAAAGAGCACCAGGCTAACGTGTGAAACTGCCACGGAGCGAGCCAGGCGGCCTCCAAGCTTGGACCCCCCCTTTTGCAGCGGCAGAAGCAAACCAGGGAGAGGCGCAGATGCGCTGGGAGATGTGCAGCGTGAGTGTGGGAGCCGCATGCGCACTCAGCGTGACTCACCTCACCGCCCCGCTCCTGCTTTGCTTGTAGGTACCTGGCAGTCTGGGACATTTCCTCAGTGACATAATTCCCTCTGACTAAACCCCGTCTCTTCTTTCCCACCGCCTCCCAATAGTACCACAGGCTGGGACCATATCTGCAACACACTAGCCTTTGAGCAAACCTGTGACTCACTAAATTCATGGCTCATTGAGACCATTCATATCTACACTATAATAGGAAGAGAAAAGATGGGTTTTCCTTGAATAGTCTTGAAGCAGACAGACAGAAAACATGCAAGAATGACAGGCTTCCTTCCTTATCCATGGTTTTACCTCCATTGCTGTTAGCTTCCTTGGGGACTACTATGGTCTGAAAATATTTGGTGAAAATTTCAAGAAATAATTAGCAACTTTAAAATAACTTATTATAGTGCAGTCCCATAGTTGTAATATCATTTTATTATTAGTCATTGCTGATCTCTTACTATACCTAAATTACTTAGAAATTATACTCTGTCATAGATCCTGTGTATGTATCTATAACTGGGGGATCTTGGAACATGCTCTTAATGGGTACAGAGGCTCGCCTCTACATCCTGAAGTGAGCATACTCAGGGCCAGGTGGGCAAGGCTGAGCTTCTCCCCTCTTCTGTCTGCAGGCCTTGTGCTGCCTTGACCCCCAACTTTGGCACTTCTTTCCCTGAGTCTAGAGAATTCCCAGCTTGAACTTCCAGCCAGCGGGTTCATTATGTTTTGAGGCAGGCCAGCCTTGGGCTAGGTGACTGTAAGTCAATGCTGGAAGGCGTTGTGGCTCAGAACCTGTGAGGCTGAGAGAGCAGCAGATCAGTGTCTGAGGTCACAAAACCCATCCGGGACTGCTGGAAACATGAAAATAGATTTGCCATTCACCCAACATACTCGTATGGAGTGTAGACTGTGTGCCAGGCCCTCAGCTCAGAAAAGAGTATAATCAAAACAAAAATGCTTCCCTTTGCCCCTCAGGATCATTCAGTTTACTCTAGAGAGACACTGAACACACTCATGGATTGAATCATGCTGTGCTGAGAGAGAGGGTGCCAGGTTTGGGTGGGCTTTCAGCTGACGGTCTGTAAGAATGCATATTATTGGCCTTGGGGCCAAGTGAGTAAATGACTTAGGCAAAGAACAGTTTGTGCAAAGGCATTGAGAAGGCCTGTGTGCCTTCAAGGGAAGAAGGAAAGAGGGATAAAAAGTGAGGATGAAAGAGTAGGACCCCAAAGTCCTACCAGCTAGGGGAAAAGTTGGGGTTTCATAGGATGTGCACCAGAGCATTCCAAAGGTTCTGACAGAATAACACCGGCTGACCTGCACTGTTCCAAGCCTCAGTCTCTCTCTTTTCTCTCTTCTCTCTCTCCTTTCCTGGTTGTCACAAGTAGAAAGTCTCTTTCTGTCACAGGCTCCAGTCATGTGATTCCTCCTCACCACAATCCCACAGCAAAGGAGCCAGCTGACCATGAAATGAACCATGAGCCAAAATCAATTCTTCCTCCTTTAAGTTGTTTACCTCAGGTATTTTGTCACAGCAGTGAAGACTGACTAACACAGGCCTGACCACTGGTGATGAATGGGGAAACCCAGTGAGGCTTGTCCTTTAGATTCCTCTTGGCCTTTCTGTGAATCCATCCTTCCTCCTGTCATGGGTCAGGAACCCTTTGGAATGAGGAAGGTCTTATGACCTGCTATTAGACACAGTAGGTCCCAGATTCCTTAGAGTCAGCTACAGGCAGGGGAAGATTTGAAGTTTCTATGGCCCAACTTTCAGAAGAAGTTATTACCCAGGAAATATGGATGAAAAGCAAACTTTAGATCACACTCAGGAAGGTCTTCATCAGGAAGCCATAAACATGCTCTCCTGTGGCTGGAAGGTTTCATTTCCATTCAGGTCTTCTAAGGATATGGAAATGCTGTTGGATCCTGTGCTAAGTCCAGCTCTTCTACTGCTTCGCTTGTGACTTAGAGCAAACCAGGGCCCCGTGGCCCCTGACCAGTGCAAGGCTAGAGTTGGTCACCTCTGCACCATCCTCTCACCTGCAAAGCAAGCATTCAGTCCTCCTGGCTGTGTGCCGTGACCCCGCGATGGCATCAGTGCGTCACGCCCGTAGCCCTTGCAGACACACGGCTGGTGCTGCTGGGATGGGGTATAGACTGTGTGTCTGCTCCTCTGCTCTCTTCCCTTCTAGAAACCCAGCAAAGTGCCTCCAGGCAGATCGCCCGAGGCATGTTTCCTGGTCACAAATGGCTTTAAATCCTTCCTCTTGGACATTCTTATTGTGACACTGCATTGAATGTCTACAAGTCAGTGAACAGAGCTGAAGCCTCAGTAACTACAGCTGTTATTAAGGCCATAGAGTCAATGATACTGCATCTTTGCAAACCCCAATCTGTGGGACATCGCATGCTGTCAATTTTAAGTATTTCACCTGCACCTCTGAGAGGCCTCCTGGATTTGTAAGTTAGTGGCCACGAATATTAAAGAGAAAGATGTGTACAGGTCCAGGATTCAGGGGTGAAGGTGGAGATGGGTGCCTTGGGGTGTTCAGACCCCTGAGAAGGAGACAGGAAAGTCTTTGGCCAGCTGGACCTCAGGTTCTGCCAAAGCAGACACCAGCTAAGCACTATTCCAGAAGAACATTCCTCTGGAGAAGGAATCTGACTGATCTGAGGGCAGTGATGGGTAATTTGTATGTGCCAACTTGACAGGGCCACCGGCTATGTGACAGCTGTTTCTTTCTTTCTCTGTGTATGTTCTGTGTGCATGTGTGTGTTTGTTGTGTGCATCTCTGTACGTATGTTCGTTATGTTTGTATGGGCAGATGTATATATGTAGTAACCAGAGTCAAAGTTGGCTATCTTTCTCAAGCTTGCATGAGCAAGCACCTTCCCCACTGAGCCATGTCTCTAAGAGAGCAGCATTTAAGTGGGTTGGCTGCAGGAAGCAGAACCCTGCTCCCCACACGGGTGGGCAGACTTCCTGCAAAGGGCAGGGTAGGTGAGTAGAACAAAAAGAAGACAGATCTGGATTTGTCCACGTTATGATACAGGTCTTCTCCTGACTTCAGATCTAAACTGAGACTTCAAGGGCTCCTCTTGATTCTTGGCCTGCCTGCTGGTCTATGGGCTAGAACTGCATCATTGGCCCTCTTGAGGTTCCAGAGATTCAATTATGAGAGCCCATTCCTCATCATAAACCTCTCTGTGTTACACACACACACACACACACACACACGTATGATCCTGAGCTTCCAATGGAAGTGCATCCTGATAAACCGATTGCAGGCTGAAAATGCATTTAACCTTTCTAACCTGCCAGCACGCTCGTTAGCAGCACACTCACTGTGGCATGTCGCCTGGTTCCCCCGTGACTGTGACTACATGGCTGACAGAGCGCGCTCGCTGCCCCTGCCCAGCCTCACAAGAGCTGAGGAGACGGTCGAGAGCCCGAGCTCCGATCAAGTACAGTTTCTACAGGAAATCCGCATTGCCTTTGCCCCTCCTGAAGCTGACGAATCGAAGTCACACTACTACAGCTTGGGGTGTCGGTGAGTATATCCTCTACTTCTCTGGAGAACACTGACCAGCACAAGGTCCCACAGCACACATGTGACTCCCAAGCCCACCCCTGTGGGGTGCAGAGGCAGTCTCCTGTGGGGCCTTGGGAGGTGGGCTGACCCCAGAGGGAGAGGAGGAGGACAAAGAAGAGGGGGAGGGGCATGAGGAGGCGCAGCAGCTCACACCACTGGTTTATGGAGGCTTTACTGTGTCATCATTGTTCCCAGTGAGCATCCTGTGTATATGCAATTTACACTTGTATCATTTCATATAGATGTGCATATGCAAATATATAATTGCATAAAATATACAGATACAGTTAATCCTCCATATTCATGTGTCTATATTGAACACATACAGACTTATTCCCTAAATAAGACATTATAACAACTCTTCACATGGATTTCATTGTATTGGGTCTCAGAAGTAGCCTAGAGATGGTTTAAAGAAGGCATGAAGATGTGTGTAGATTGTGTGTAAGTTCTGTGCCATTGATGCAAGGGTCCTGAACATCTAGGGGTTGGGACATATAGGGGGTTCCTGGGACCAATTACCCATGGATATTGAGAGGTAACCCCCCCCCCCCACACACACACTCACTTAATTCTTAGCTCCAATCTATGAGGAGGATTCTGTTTTCAACCACATTTTACTATTTCATAGCTGAGGGGACAGCCCAAAAGGCTCATGCCCTCTAGCTGGGAATTTAGCCCAGGCTTTGTGTTTTAGCCTCAGTCACACCTCCCTCTGTTGTAGGCTGGGGATGGATTGACTAAATCTTGTCCGGATACTCATCCAGGGCTCCTACTTTTGAAGAGAGAGCCGAGGAGGCTGGTCACATAAGGCCTGCCTCACCCCACAAGGAAGCCAGAGGCAAAACCTCCCTTGGCTTGGGCCCGCGCCTCGGTGAAGAGGTACCACACCTTCAGAAGACCCAGGGATGGGAGGTGCATGAGTGTGGCCCTCAGTGGACATGGGAGAGCAGCCAGTGGGCATGAGGCTTGGGGAGAGAATAGGCTGGATAGTCCTGATCCCATGACCCCAATCTGTGGGACATCGCATGCTGTCAATTTTAAGTATTTCACCTGCACCTCTGAGAGGCCTCCTGGATTTGTAAGTTAGTGGCCATGAATATTAAAGGGAAAGATGTGTACAGGTCTAGAATTTAGGGGTGAAGGTGGAGATGGGTGCCTTGGGGTGTTCAGACGCCTAAGAAGGAGAAAAGAATGCCTTTGGCCAGCTGGGCCTCAGGTTCTGCCAAAGCAGACCCCAGCTGAGCACTATTCCAGAAGAACATTCCTCTGGAGAAGGAATCTGACTGATCTGAGGGCAACTCTGGCCTCCTCATCAAGAACCCCACCAGAGACAGGGGCCTTGGAATGAATGTGCATCTTGGAGTATCAGGGTAGGTCAATTGTCCCTGTGCACTTGGAGAGGACCCCCCATCTTCTGTGATAGAGTGCGGGAGGAGGGAGTCCATTCCAGATCTAGACAGGCGGGCGCTCCTCCAGCGCACCAGCCCTGAACCCGCAGCTGCCTCCGCACTGCCTGTGAGTGGGGCGGGGGGGGGGAGCGGTAGATAAGTCCTCTCTTCTTCTAAGGCCCCTGGTGTGCTCGGCTGCCTGAGCCATCCTGTTCCTCTGGTTCCTGGTCCTGGCTCCTGGCCTGCATTTCTGTTCACATGGAGCCACGAGGGAGAGCACAGAGCTTCCAGAGATGTGTGCCTGGCAGTGCTCAGGAGAATAAAATTACAGCCTAGAAGTCAGGCAGTGTGCTTACAGCCTGCTCCAGTAACATGAACAGCTGACAGTAGGGACAGACCCACCACCGTACCTCCACCTGAACTCAGTGATGTCACCATGTAGGGACTTCAGGCTGCTTTCACCAAAACCTTTTATAATCAGTCCTGCTAAGAGTATTGGGCTTAGAAGACATTTCTCCTTGTTCCTTGTAACACAGGATGGGAGATGCTAAAGGATAGGGTTCTGGGGTTCATGCTCATGAGCAGTTGCTTCTAAGGACACCCTGTGATTCCAGTAGAGATGCTGAAGGCTGTGATTTGAGCTTCCTCCTGCTCATGTCTAGCATGGCTTACCATCTTGGGGGTGCTGCTGAATGTCTGGACAAGAAGGAAACAGATGTGAAGGTGGAGTTGGAAGAGATTTCTCTGCCTGCCCACACTACTTCCAGGACTGAGGAAAAGGGCAGAAAATGTTTCTCTCCCTGGCTGTGTTCTGTGGCCTAATGAAACCAGTCTCCAGACATCCCAATTGACAGGACTAGCAACCCCAACTTGGCATCAGGGACCTTTCTTAACCCACTTGACCTGGGTGGGCAGGGAGCCAGGGTAGGCCTTGCAAGCCCCAAGTCTGGCATAGATCCTAGGCAGTCTGCACATGTATGGGGACCTAGCGGATGCCCCTGGGTCCCAGTGCCACACCTATGAAACAGTGCTTAGGCAGAACGGTGGGAGGCGGGAGACAGTGTACCTGTGACAGGCTCATGCTGGCCCAGGAGTTGCTTTCTCGGCACAGGGCATGCTGTGGCTAGCAAGGGGTGCTTCCAAACACATCGCCCACCTGGGATAGACCTGATGGAGTTTGAAACATGGTTCTTATCCTACCAACCCAACAGCTTCCAATAGCTCAGAACTGTCTGGCGTCCTGATTCCAGTGGAGAGCGGCCGGCTAGCCATGCTGAGGTAATCAGGGAGTCACAACACCTGACCACCAACCTAAGGCATCCGACCCGAACCAGAACGGGCCCACTTCACTAACTGCTCGCACCCATTCACACACACACACACACACACACACACACACATACACACACACAGATTTCCCACAAACATGATGTATGCACACTCACATTCGTACACACACGTACTTGTACAATGACATTTGTAAAAGTAGAGGCACAAAGATACCCATACACTTACTCACACATATTCACACACATATACAGCCCCATTCATGTATACACATATGTCTACAAATACAAACATTGATTCTCATGTACACACATGTAAATATGTACAGACATGCTTTCACATGGGCAAATTCTCAGACTGTGGCATACACATAAGTACATGCATACATAAATACGCACACACAGATGATCATACTAATGTATATGTATGTACATATATCTCTAGACATACTCACTGACATACACCCATCACATTAGGGCCTAGCCAATAGCTAGAACTGACCACTCAGTGAGGGAGACCAAGGTGTCCTCTGCCGACACTCCAGGTAGGGTCACAGTAAGATGCGGCTGTCACCTGTGCCTGATAAGCTGAGGCCACTGTTGTACACCCGGCAGTTCGCTGGTGCGCATTTTTGGTTACACCTCCTTCTGCGTGGACACCTTTTGTCTTCTCCCCTAGATCTCTGTAACAGCTCCGCTGGTACCTTTAGTCACAGGGACACCGTTCTTCAGTCTGACACTCCTGCAGCCTCACTCTCCCGGCCACGGGAACTTTCGTGAAGGCGGGAGGAGGTGTTGGGAGCGGGGACCTAGACTAGGGACTCTTGGAGGAGACTGTAGATACAGGAAAGAAAAGATAACATGGATCAAGGACATCTACTAGCCTGGCCCACGTGGAATGAGCTGAGGTGGTCTCCTGAGCCACAGCCTCAGGGTCCCAGCCATGGCTGCCCATCTAGACATCTGTAGCAGTGAGGTGAGCAGCAGCCATTCCTGCCACTTCCCTACTAAGGAAAGGCCCCAAGCCCTTCTGAGTCAGGGCCACCCTGTTCTTTCCCTCACAGCATCATGTGCCAGGCCTTGTAGCCAGAAAGGTGAGTGCGATAATTTGAATTGTTGTCCCCCAATAGCTTGGATTTCCAGCTACCTGGCTGGATCCTAGGATCCAACCCTAAAGTGTGGGAGCTGATCTTGAATTCCAGTCTAAAGATATGCAGAAACTGGGTGTGGTGGCATACACCTTTAGTCTCAGCACTCTGGGAGGCAGAGGTAGGTGGATCCCCACCCTGAGATTACATAGTGAATTCCTGGTCACCCTGGGCTAGAGTGAGACCCTGCCTCTTAAAGACAAAACAAAACAACAACAACAAAAGAAACAAATAGCTATGCAGAGGTGGTAAATAAAAAACCCCATCTTATAGGGGAAAGAGACGGAAGAGACTGGAAGGTCCAGAGCAGAGATGAGGCTGTCTCACCAGTCTCATGTGGGGCCATGAAACTTAATGCAGGGATCACGGGAAATTTGACAACAGTACAAGACTTCTGAATGCTCAGTGACCAAAACTGAATTCAAAATCAAACCTATAATGAATCTGAGGTGGTTCTGACAGCATGCACCCATGTGGCATCCCATGATTTCATTGTAGCCTTGGTCCTGAACACACTTACTGCACATGCCGCGGTGCCACACAACACTAATGAATGCTGCCTAAAACATATCAGCTCAGTCAATGACTATTCATATTGTGAATTACAGTGTTTTAACTACACGCAAAGTGTTCTGATCTTATAGAAATATAATGGTTAATTAAAGGGAAATGGCTTTTAATATTTTCCTATCATAATTCCTCACCATATAAATATTTGATTTTTAAAACTCTGAAGCCAGGCATGGTGATGCACACCTTTTATTCCAGCATGTGGAAGGCAGAGGAGGAGAACTGCTGGGAGTTTGAGGGCAGCCTGAGACCATAGAGTGAATTCCAGGTCAGTCTGAGCTAGAGTGAGACCCCACCTTACAAAACTCAAAATAAATAAATACATTACATAAAATAAAAGCTGAAAATATTGAAGATGTTCTCTATTCTACAGCCTTAACTATTCAGCTAAGCCAGGTGTGGTGGTGCACACCTTTAATCCCAACACTCAGGAGGCAGAGGTAGGAGGATCATCGTGAGTTCAAGGCCACCCTGAGACACTGTAGTGAATTCCAGGTCAGCCTGGGTAGAGTGAAACCCTACCTCGAAAAACCAAAAATTAAAAAAAAAGTTAAAAAACATTCAGCTAAGAATAACCCAACCATTTCATTATTATGTGAAATTGCTTTAGTCTTTAATAAATGGTAAAATAATGTTAAACCAACGAATTATTTTAAAATAAATTTCTTCATGATTTATTATCAATGAATGTTTGATTTATAGATCTATTATATATCTTTATAAGCAGGATTACATAAAAATTTCTTGGACAAAAAGAGGTTGTTGGGCTGGAGAGATGGCTTAGTGGTTAAGGTATTTGCCTGCAAAGCCAAAGGATCCGGGTTAGACTCTTCAGAACCCAGGTAAGCCAGATGCACAAGGCGGTGCATGCATCTGGAGTTCATTTGCATTGGCTGGAGGCCCTGATGTGCCCAATCTCTGTTTCTCTCTCAAATAAATAAATAAATGAAATATTGTTAAAAAGAGGTTGTTAATGGAAAGGTTTTTTTTTTTTTAGAAAATCTTGGTTAGTTTATTAAATTGTAATACTTGGCTTACCTAGTTTTGTATTTGATCTCACACATGAATAGAGGAAAATGAGTGCAATGTTGGAACCTTTTCCATTATGCATGAAAGGGATATCTATTGCCCTGTCACAACAGAGGAGACTGCCAGATACAGACCTCTCCTTCTCTGCCCACACTGAAATTGTCCTCTGATTCCACGTGGTAGTGAGACCCCAGGTCTCACCTTCCCAGTTTATGCCTGGGCTCATATGGGAATTTGGAAAGCTTTTGTGTGTTAGTCAACTTTTTATTACCATGACAAAATATCTGAGATAATCAACTTAAAAATAAGAAAGGTTTGTGTTGGCTCACAGTTTTAGAAGTTTCAGTCATGGTTGGATGTCTCCCATAGCTCTTGTGCTTGTAATGAGGCAGTACATCCTGCTCACTCCTCAGCAGCCAGGAAGCTAAAGAGAAAGAGAGGAAGAAAAGCTAGGTTCCACTATCTCTTTAAGGGCACTTCCTCATGATCTAACATCCTCCCCTACTTTCTAAAGACTACCTCCAAACAGTAGTGTCACAGTCTGGGGCCAAACCTTTAGCACATAGGCCTTTAGGGGCATTATAATTTTAACTTAACTAAATTATTTATTTGAGACAGAGAGTGAGAAAGAGGCAGAGAGAGAAAAAGAGAGGGAGAATGGGTGCTCCCGGACCTCTAGCCACTGCAAATGAATTTTAGATACATGTGCCACCTTGTGCATCTGGCATTAGGTACTGGGGAATCGAACCTGGGTCCTGTGGCTTTGCAGGCAAATGCCTTAACCACCAAGCCATCTCTCCAGCCTGGGAACATAGATTCACTAAATAACAACTGTTTCCAAAAGAAAGAACATCTATCTGGGATGGATGAGCTTTTGATGGTATAGGGCAGATCTAATAGCTATACCTACATACCAAACCATGGCATTCAGACATCCTTCAGATGTCAGGTCAGTTGTCCAAGATGAGAGAGCTGCTAAGGTCACCTGTAACCTTGAGCCCTGGTTAAGACATGAACCAAAAGGGAAACAAGGTGTTTATTGCACGGCACACAGGCCTACGAGAGAGGGGCAGGCGGCACAGAGGGGCTTCGACCCCCCCCTCACATCCAAGCCACACCGATGACCCGAACCAAGTCAGACACCTGCCTGCCCTTCCTCGTGTGCCCATTTCAGCTTCTGCAATAGCTGGCTTGATGGAACCCTTTCTAAAATGGCCTTTTCATTTTCAATGTGATAAACCTAGGCCATGAAAGTCATTACTTGCTGAGGGATAAAGAACAGCAGTACACACACACACACACACACACACACACACACGCACGCACGCACGCACGCACGATCATACGCTGTGTAGGGTGCAGCTATGCCAAAGAAGGAAAGTAAATCCTGATTTTGGAGAGAGAACTCAGTCTCTGGCAGCCTGTCCCATCACAGAAGGAAGAGGAGCCTGTGATGGTGCCCCATTATTAGGTCTGTAGTCAAATCACAGCGCATGTTTGATTTCTCCCTAAATTATTACAGAAGGCCACTGGTGCTACAAGATGTCTTGTAGAGGCCGCAGATCACAGGAGGATAAAGCCACCTCAGGACTATAATGTGGAGAAAGCCGACCCAGCTGAGGAGGGGGAGAAGCATCTATGGGAGCCAAGGGAATCTCTTCCAGGGGGGAAAAAAAAGAACCCTCTTTACTTTTCCCCAAACTGACAAATTTGACTTGTCAGATGCAAGTTCAACTTGTGGACAATCCACTCACGACTGATAGTCGCCATGGTAACTGCTGGGTCACGTGCTACCACAGAAGCCAGCTGAGACAGAGGAGAGCAGATTTTCAGACTTCTTTTCTTCTAGTAAATTCTGCGATGTCAGCCTAATTAACAGGAGCGGAATGGGGACCTTAGTTTAAGTAATTGGCAGGCATTTTTAAAACAGAACAAAGATAGTGTAGCACCTTCTCTTCCTTGTCACTGGGTCTGTGCCAGGACTGGGAGGCTCTGGAGGCGGCTGCCTCACCTTCCCGCCCTGCTTGCCAAGCTCTTAGGAGCGCAGCTAAATGAAGCCCTTTGTAGAGTTGTGTCTGGAGAAAGACCTAAATTCTTCGCTTAGAGCTTTAAAAGGCTCAGAAACTAGCGGGAGAGAGAGCCAGCGTACCTTTTAGAACTATCTTAATTCTTCTTTTTAATTAGTATCATAGATTTCCTAACAGCGTCTCCAGACAAAATAGAGGTATAATGTACTTAACGTTGCCTGTCTGTGACAATTCTATTCCCTTCCAAAGTTAGTTGTTTGAGGCTGATGTGGTGACTAAGGAGGGTGAAGCCTGGATGACAGCCCCTCGCCTCCCCAACCGTGTGACTGTCTCTGGCGAGGACATGACTTGGCAGCTTATGCTCAATGGCTGCTGCCACACACCAATGGCTGCTCACTCTGCCCCCTCCACTGTTGGGCATCAGCCTACTGAGTACTGTGCCCAGGCCACTCAGGTGGCTCAGCTGTGTCTTGTCCAAGTTTCCAACACTTTCCATTGTCTGTCACAGGATAATTGTCCCATTGTCTCCAGGCTAATAAGATTTTTGGTCAAAACATAATGATTTCAGACATGTCTTGGGCCTCTTCACTTCTCACCTGGAATAGAGTGGGGTCCAGTAGTGACTTGGGAATCATCTATATCACCAACTGTGCGGAGAAGAATTTGGACATGTGGAGTGGTTTTTAAAATATTTTATTTATTTATTTATTTAGGAGAGAGAGAGAGAGAGAAAAAAAATGGGCACATCAGGGCCTGTAGCCACTGCAAATGAACTCTGGATGCATGTGCCACCATATGTATCTGGTTTACATAGGTACTGGGGAATTGAACCTGGGTCCTTAGGCTTCTCAGGCAAGTCACTCCTCCCCAAGAGTGAGTGGGCTTTAGTCACCTACACTTGTCATTGCTACCTGCCTTGGACAATCCAGTTATCAACCAAACTGTGCATGACTGTGTGTACACTGGGTGGGGGGGGACCACAAAATGAGAGCAAGCAAAAGGTCTTCACTTGGAGTTGACTGCATAAAGGGAGTTAGTCATGGTCCCTTGAGTTTTCAGGGTTCAAAGGCAGAGCAGGATGCAAGAAAGCTAATGGTGAGAAACGGGGAAGGTTCAGGGTGCCCTGTTTGGAGACTGTTGGCACAAGGAACTGTTGGAAGCTAACGAGAAGGAAGGCATTCTGTGTGATTTATGAAAAGTGCATTTTTGGCCTTTTGATCCCAAGTTGGAAGTGGGGGACAAAAAGTAGAGAAGCTGTCAGTTATCAATCATAGTTTGGGGCAAATTGACACAGGGATTGTTACCAAGCTTCTGGGATGGGGCGGGGGCGCGGGGTGGACAGATATGGTAGGTCAGAGCTCTGTCTTTCCTGACAGTCTCACCATACTCTCTCAGAGAGTATGCTAGGCTGACTTCTCTCAGAACCCCCCTCAAATGAAGAAGAGGTTGAAGGTTGGGTGTTGGAAAGGTACTGTGATTTGAATAAGAAATGCACCCCATAGCCTCATATTCTGTAGGCTTGACTGAGAATTTGGGAACCGATTAGATCCTAAGACTCTTACCTAATCAATGGGTTAATCCACTGGTGGATTCATAAGAGTTAAGAGAATGGCACTCTTGGGAGGTGGTAAAGGTAAGGAAGTGGCGCCATGCTGGAGGAAATAAGTCACTGGTGGGGGCATGTGCAGGGGCGGTGCCTTGCCCGGCCTCTTGCTGTGCGCTGTCTGCCTGCTTCTTACATGCACGAGCAGCCTCTGCTTCACGCTCCCACAGGCATGGTGTGGGCCCAGCGCCAACAGAGCCAGGAGCTATGGACCAAAGCCTGGAGCCAAAGTAATTCCTTCCACCCCAACATGGTGTATGTCAGGGATTTTGACACAGTGATGAAGGGTCGGACTACATCACAGAAAGGGACAGCCTCAAGTATGTTTTTGTTTTTGCATATGCATAGTATGAACAATGCAGTGTGTGATGTATGAACATGCATGTCCTCATGTGGCACCCTGTGGACTGGCCCGTGGTGGCTGGTGGGGAACATCAATGTCCCCCTCCACCACTCACCTGCCTGTCTTCTCCTTGAGACAGAATCTCTTACTGAGCCCAGAGCTTGCTATTTATGAACCCTAGCAAGTCCCCCCACAGGACTGGGTTACAGGTGTGTGTGGCCATGCTCAGCTGTGTATGTGAGTTCTGAAGATTTAAACTTAGCTGCTCTCAGGCCTCTTCAGGCCTTCATGCTTGTAGAAAAAGTACACTTGACCTCCAACCCTCTGCCCAGCCTCCACATGTGTTTTGCGAGTGCTGGATCCCAGGGGTTCTAAACCAACTGCTCCTGTGACCAGCCCAAGTCTCTCCGTCAAGGCTCCATCACCTTTCCCAGGCATTGTCGGCAAGTTTGGAAGCATGCTGGAGATCAGTGCTGAGGCCTGTGAGTGGAAGCCATGCACTGGCGTGAGCCGCCCCCAGCCTCACCCAGCCCCAGCTCCTCCTCTCCCCTCTGTGCAACGCCATCACTGTCCCGCTCGATAGCCTGACGGTGACTCATCTCAAGCTGACTGCTCTTTGCTCAGGGACACGTTACTGGGAAGGCATTTAGGTTCAATGTTCTTAACCAGGACTCAAAATCCAAAGACAAGGGCTGGAGAGATGGCTTAGTGGTTAAGGTGCATGCCTGTAAAACCTGAAGACCCAGGTTTGATTCTCCAGGTCCCATGTAAGCCAGATGCACAAGGTAGTACATGCATCTGGAGTTTATTTTGCGGTGGCCAGGCCGTGGTACACCCATTATCTCTCTCTTTATCTCTCTCTGTCTCTGTCTCTCTCATCTCTCTTTTTTTCTTTCCTCTCTCTCCCTCTATCGCTATCTCAAATTTTAAAAAAAGCAGGCATGATGGCACACACCTTTAATACCAGCACTCAGGAGGCAGAGGTATAAGGATCACCATGAGTTCAAGGCCATCCTGAGACTACATAGTGAATTCCTGGTTAGCCTGGGCAAGATCCTGCCTTGAAAAAAACCAAATATATGTATGTATGTATGTATGTATGTATATATATATATATATATATATATATATATATATATATATATATTTTTTTTTTTTTTAAGTCAAAGACAAGAGCTGAGTCCTTACCATGGAGTGCTGGCTGTCTTGTAGCTGGAGGTGGTTCTGAAATTCTGTGTCCCGTGGCAGCCAGCTCCACCCACAGACCAGAGCTGTTGCCTCCAGTGATATTTCTTCCAGCAGCAAAACAATTCCAGACCTTTCTGGAGGTCCCAGACTACAAATTTAAAGGAACTACATTCAGTCTGGAGAGGTTTTAAGTTTTAAAATTAATCATCAAGAATTTATAAAGTAGGATCTGACCTTTCGCATTAAAATATAATTTCCAATTTGTCTTGGAATATAGGGCACTGCGGCAGCATTGTGCGGTCTTCCCAACTACAGATGCTCAGCACAGACAGCATCAGCTGCCCTGCTGGGAGGACCCCGCGTGCTCTTCATCACCATCCCTGCCTGGTCTGTGGTGTTCTCATCATATCACCGTCATGGGCTGTCTGTGTGCCTCTAAACATTCAGGTGATGGCATAAATAGGTAGACCTTTGGTGGCCTTAGGTCACCAGGGTGGACCTGTCATGGATGGCACAGAGCTCTAATGAAAGATACCATAGACAACTCTCTTGCTATCCTTCTGCCCTGAGAGGAGATAAGACCTAGCGGTCCAGCATCTGGAAGGGGCCTTTGCAGAACAACCATGCCAGTACCATCTTTCTGAATTGTGAGGAAGAGGTCTTGTGTGGTTTGCAAGCCAGTCTGTAGTACTTGGTCACAGCAGCCTGGACAAGACACAACCGTGTGGACTAGAGCACTAAGAGCTGGAAGAGGCTGGAGAGATGCTCAGTGGCTAAAGAATTTGCCTACAAAGCCTACAAGCTGAGTTTGATTCCCCAGTACCCGTGTAAACCCAGATGCACAAAGTGGCAAAGTGGCACATGTCTCTGGAATTCGTTTGCAGTGTCTAGAAGTCCTGACATGCTCATTCTCATTCTCTCGCCCCCTACCCTCACTGGGTGTTGTGGCACACCCCTTTAATTTCAGCATTTGAGAGGCTGAGGAAAGAGGATTGTTGTGAGTTCAAGGCCAGCCTGAGACTACATAGCGAATTCCAAGTCAGCCTGGGCCAGAGTGAGACTCTACCTTGAAAAAATTTCCCAAAAATTCTGTTCCTGATGCTGGAGTTTTCATTTATGGTGACTTCATAGCAGGGGGTGAGGGGAATCTCAGGTGTAGATCAGCCAAATAGTAGGTACAGCATGCCCCCACCTTTCACCTGGCCTCCTATGTATGAAGTAAGGGCTGTGTTTTTCCTGGGACCTCTCCTTCTTCCCTGTACCTCTTCCCATGGGAAATGCTCCTCTTCCTCAGAAACAAAGGGAACTGCTGGGGAAGGAAGGAGTCTGGGTCCACCCATGCTCAAAAAGCCCAGAGTGAATGTCTGGGAAGGTGGGTGAATGTGCCAGAGCTTGCCACATGCCAGCTTCATGAGAGATGGCGGCAGCTAAGGTATCCGTTTCTGAGCTAGTCAAGTGGCTTTATCCCTTGGGGCTCATGTTGCTTCATCTATAAAATAGGATATAATTGTAGCTTTCAAGTTTATAAGGCTCGCCTGGGCCTATGGGAAATAAGCCCATCAGGGATTATGAATGGTGCTTAACTGTGCTCATCAGGATGGGTTGGTAAGGCTGGACTAACAGATATTTCCAGATCTGTGTCTACACCAGCACATGTTATCTCTTTTGCATGCTACAAGCCAGCCCTGAACCTCAAGTCTCTGCTCTCTGTTACCCTCCCTTAAGGATGTCAAGTGATGGGGGCTCCTCCCTCCCCCAACCACAAGTAAGTGCCATTGGTCTCAAATGAGGGAATAGGATATATCAACCTTAGACTTAAGCTCTCTTCTCAGAAAAGAAACCATAACTCTCACACTTCATTGGCCAAAGTAAGTCACAGACAAGTCTCACTTCAAGGAATATGACTCCAAGCCTATGATTCCAAGCCTTAGTTCATTCAGGTTGCTATAATAAAATACCATAGTATAGATAGCTTAAGTACAATGGAAAGGATTTTCTCACAGTTGTGGAGGCTGGGAAGTTCAAGATCAAAGTTTTGCCAGATTTGGCATCTCTCTCTCTCTCTCTCTCTCTTTTTTAATTTGGCAAAAAATTATTGTGTATAATTTTTATTAATTATGAATTTTAATGTATGAATATATCATAAGTAGTCACATGACATGATTTTTTTCTAAATATTAAAAGTACTTTTACTTGTTGCTGAATATTTCAAATTCATTAATGAAATTTCAGAAGCCCATGAAACAAGATATTTGGATTTACCATAGTATAGTATTTCCATGAAATAATTCCCTAGTGGCTAAGATTTTATTCAATGTGAAGCTTTTATATTCAGGAAGTGCTACAAAGAAACAATTTTATTTATTTTTATAATTTCTGTGAGTATATCAGTATGATTTTATTAACAGAATCATCCTTTATCCTTTGATGTCCCTAAATTATTAAGCCTATGTATATATTTGAAACATTCAGCTGATTATAATATTGTTGATATCACATTCACTTCACTTGGTTTCCATAGGTTTTAGGCCAACTCAAGCCTCCATCTTATTTATTTCTTAGAGTTTAGATTTTTTCTTTTATTAGTTAGTTTTGTACTCAGCAAATACAGTCAATTTGGTACCATTATTAGGCTCATCCATTACCTACCCCTTCCCCTTGGCCCTTCCTTGTTGAATTATATGGGTCATGCATTCTGGAGTTAGCCCACAGTTGTGGGTAGAATAAATGTCTGCATATCATGACCCAACATGTGGCTCTGACATTCTTTCCTCCCCTCTTCTGCAAAATTTCCCTGAGCCATGTTGGGTTCATTTTTGGTCTGCTTCAGTGATGAAGTGTTGGGGGCCTCTGGATCTCTAGATCTCTGATTTGGTAGGAGTTGATTTTTCTCTGTGTTGATCTCCTTTCCCCTTGTGCTGGTACCCAGTTCACCAAGAAAACAACACCCTTGCTTGTTTCACCAATTGTTCTTAGTTTCAGCCGGGGCCCTTTTGAGGTATGATGGGGTGGCTCTCTCCTTAGGATCTACATCTATCTGAAAAAGAGAAGCAGATTCTCCATCAGAGAGTAAGTTAGCACCAGACAAATGAGATCACCCTTACTTTTTAATAGAGAATTTAATAGATGTAGGCCCTCTTGTAGCCCACGATTGATGGTTGCTTGATAGTGGAGAGCAGGCTTGTTTGGATATGGTTCTGACTTGTTTCCCAGCTCCAGCTAAGGGTCCTGTACCACTGAGGGGATCAGTTAGCCAAATCAAGAACAGCTGGTTTTCCACCATGGCTGTGCACCACTATTGCACTTGTGTGAGCATCATATCAGGTTATTTGCTGCTAAGTAGATGAGACCATGAGTTGCTTGGACAGATATTGGTCATTTTCCCCCCAGTGGGCCATGTAACACCTTCTGCCACTAGACCTGCTGACTGGGGACTGACTCTCTTCCAGCTTCCAGCCATGCCATTCCATTTTATGTGCCAACCACATAAGGTGTCTTCAGCAGTAGGGTCTTACCACTAACCTTTGGTGGGTCATCAAGTACTTGGACAGAAATTTGTCTTTCTTTTAGGAAAGCTTGTAGGTCTCTCTGATCAAAAGCTCATTGTGGATGCTAGCCACATGCTGGTACTAGGAGTTACAGGTAAGTGCCCACTAAGAAAAGAAAGAAAAAGATAACTAATATAAAAGAAATAGAGAGAAGAGAGAGAGAGAGGCTGTAGAAGATCAAGGTCAGTCATCTCTTGAGTACCTGTTTCCTGGCTCGTGGAGGACCCCTTCTCCTCTGTCCTCACATAGTGGAAGGGCCATGGCAGCTCTCCATGGTTTCCTTTACACACAGTAATCCAGTTCGTGAGGATTCAGGCCTCATGAGCTAAACCCCCTAAGAAGTCGTGCCTCTTGACACAATCACAATTGGGGTTAAGTCTATATGAGGGAGCTCTAGGGGGAGGGGCATAGCATCCAGACCTCAGTACCCTCTCCATTTGCTTGCAACAAACTCTCCACATCACAATAGTGTTCCACTGCTCACTTCCAGCAAGACCTTCCATGAAGATGTCCTGTTCACTGTCCCAAGTCTGCTGACAGCAGTCATAATGACATATTCTCCGTGACAAGAACCCAAGACCAAGTGCCTCCTTGCTTCAAGGTTTGAAATCATCTTCACAGTTGTCCAAGCCTTCTCTTGGGTTTCTGAATCAGATGACCTAGGCATGTTCAGTGTGCTCTCTGGTCTGACTCAGTCACAGCCACCATGGGAGGGGATGAGCATGACTCTACTCAACTCAGGGTCCCAGTGAAGCTAAGAACAGCTCTCATATTGACTTCAGATGAGGGGCACAGAAAATGCTTTGGGTCCTTCTTTCACACGCCCACAGGCACCCACCTTGTTTCACTGCAGAGGGAAGAGCTGTCTGGAGAAGGCGGCCTAGGCTCTTGGGGTGTCTTAGGGAACTGTGGGAGGCATAAGCCACCCCCGCCCCCAACAGCCTTCAGGCTTCTCCATAAAGGTAACAGAAAGTGATCTCTCCACTAACATGAGAACTCAAGTGTCTACTGATAGCCAAAGTGTCTTTGACAGCCAGCCCCTCATACACCAGCGTCCTCCTCATGCCGGTGCATAGGAGCCAGGAAGACCTGCTAAGAAGGTTGGCACCGTTGATATAGGACAAAGATCTTTTACAGATGAAGGTTGTTTTGTTTTGTTTTTATTTTCTTTCTTTCTTGTTTTTTTTTTAAGCTCAGAATAACTCTGACTTTTTTAAACTGAACAGAACTGTGTCAGCTCTGAAATAGACCACCCAGATGATCCCTGATGCATGATGTTTGACATGATGTTTTGAATAATTTCAAAGATTTATTTTTATTTATTTATTTATTAGAGACAGAGAGAGGGGTGGGGGTACAGAGAATGAGAATGGGCTCGTCAGGGCTTCCAGCCACTGCAAACAAACTCCAGATGCATGCGCCCCCATGTACATCTGGCTTATGTGGGACCTGGAGAATCAAACTTGGGTCCTCAGGCTTCAGAGGCATGTGCCTTAACCGCTAAGCCATCTCTCCAGCCCATGTTTTGCATTTTTGATCTTGACTTTTCCTGTCTAATGACGCAGCACACCGTACCCTGGTGTCAAGCTGTGCTCCTGGTCGGCCACAGGTTCAGGAGGGGACACCACCGACACTCTGCCACGTGCTGTAATGCTAAGTGAAGATGGTCCCTACACCAGGAGTACTTCATGACCGTTTTGACTAATAATTTTTGTAATGATAGTAATAACTTTACGATGGCGTTATCCATATCTAATCCCTTAGTAAGCTGAGGATCACCTATTTAGAGAGTGAGACAGACACCAGCCAATCGGGCACCTGTGTCCTCATGGGGCCTCCGCTACTCACCTCACGTCTGTCCAAGAGCAGGGCACATCACCCCTCCAGGAAGAGGAGGAGGAGGTCCTGGCTGTCCCCTCACTGTGCCAGGCTCCGAGATGAGGCTGGACAGGATTCAGCAGAGATGCAGACCTCTGTCCTCCCCATATCTTTGTATACAGCCATTTAAAGAGGACAGAAACCACAGAGCCAGTGATGACAAAACCAGGGTTCAGGTCAAGCAGCCAAGCTTTGCACCGCTAAGCTATGCCACCTCCTATTCTAACACGATTATATGATTATGTCATAGTTTGCATTCGAAGGACCACCCGTGGCTTTCATTATTGGATCCTCCCAATAAAGTGGCGTGCTGGCAGCCCAGCTCCCTAAAGAAGTAGACAGCGACAGCCACTAAGTGGGATGCGCCTTATGCACATGTAACCAGGGCCTGCTGGCCTGGCAGGGGGACCCACAGCCTCAAGCAGTCTGCTCAGGGCGTGGCCAGAGCTCAGCCAGCCAAGGTCTCTATGCTGCACTTATCCCCCCTCCCTCTGAGGGGCCATTCTGACAGCCTCGGTGTGGGTTTTCCTAGTAGAGCTTTTGAAGGCTACAGAGTAGGGTAGAAAGGGCAGGGGCAGGGAAAGAAAGAGAGAAGAAAGAAAGAAAGAAAGAAAGAAAGAAAGAAAGAAAGAAAGAAAGAAAGAGGGAGGGAGGGAGGGAGGGAGGGAGGGAGGGAGGGAGGGAGGAAGGAAGGAAGGAAGGAAGGAAGGAAGGAAGGAAGGAAGGAAGGAAGAGGAAGAGGAAGAGGAAGAGGAAGAGGAAGAGGAAGGGAAGGGAAGGGAAGGGAAGGGAAGGGAAGGGAAGGGAAGGGAAGGGAAGGGAAGGGAAGGGAAGGGAAGGGAAGGGAAGGGAAGGGAAGGGAAGGGAAGGGAAGGGAAGGGAAAAGAAAAAGAGAAAAGGGAGAGAGGAAAGAAAGAAAGAAAGAAAGAAAGAAAGAAAGAAAGAGAGGAAGGAAGGAAAGAAGGAAGGAAGGAAGGGGAAGGGAAGAGAAGGGAAGGGAAAGGAAAGGAATGGAAAAGAAAAACAGAAAAGGGAGAGAGGAAAGAGAGAAAGAAAGAAAGGAAGGAAGGAAGGAAGGAAGGAAGGAAGAAAGAAAGAAAGAAAGAAAGAAAGAAAGAAAGAAAGTAAAACAAGGAAGCAAAGGAACAGAGAATACATAAAATCTGGATTCAAGAAAATTGGCACCACAAGATACCCAGTCTGTGGTCTCTATGAAGAGCTGCAGTGCTGCTGGGCAGGGCTTGGCGTCCATCACCAGGCAAAGGGGCTCATCTGCATAACAATGAACGTCAGGTAGAAGGGTGTTGACTGCCTTGCCTTACAACTGATCCTGGCTCCCAAAGGAGCTACACTTTCGTTCCCTGAGCACCTTACCTAAAATCAAGACTTTGAAGTGTTAGAAATACAATCACATAAGAGGCTATAATCATGCTTTATTAAGAATGTAAAAGTATTCTTTGATGCTTAAGTTACCTGTAAGTTGACCTTTGGGAAACACTATATTGGTTGGCTCTCCTTGATGAATGAACCCAATCTCGAACAGGGAGAGAGAGAAAGAGAGAGAGATTATTTTAACAAGTGGCCATAGGATTTTGGGTTTCTCAGCCTCCAGAACTGTGTGAAATAGTGTTCTTTTCTTTTCTTTGAAGGCCACTGACTTTATTGGTCTAAAAAATTTTACAAGGGCAGTGACTGTTCTGCCAAAAAGAAAGCTGGTAACTGTCACCATGGAACTGTAGAGGAAGGAAAAAGGACAACGCACGCAAGGGTGAGAATTCCAAAAAAGTTGAAATGGTGTGGAGAGAGAACTCCCCCAACCCTGGAGTACATCAGAGGCCAGTGACTAAAGCAATCTTGTTCTTTGTAGAGGAGAGGGAGGAGCCCCACTCATTGTAAACTCTGATGCTGGGGCTAAGGGACTGAGGACTCCCTGGAGAACATCACAAGAAGGCATCACACCATTCTCGAAGACACCCAGAGCAGCATGGGACTGCTTGGCATTGGCGCCACATGTGTCTTTCAGCCATTCTCGGAAGAGGCCTTCATCTTTCTTTAGCACCAGACACTGGCCAAGGACCACATAAGCTTTGTCAAAGCCCCTTTCCTCCAACTTCTTGCCCAGGACTTCGCCAATCCCAGCCAGGCTCCCCACTGGCTTTTCCCCACGGGCTCTGCCACGAAGTCTCAGGGCTTTTGGGATGTTGACATCTTGATCACTCTTAACCAGCAACTCAGCTCCTGCCTTAAGCCGCTAGGACATTCTTCAGCTCGTGTTTTTTTTCTTTATGAATTTCTCAGTTTGTGGTATTCTGTGGTAGCACCAGTATACAGATGGAGACATTATGTGAGCCAACTTTCCATCACTGTGACCAAATTTCTGATGTAAACATTTTATAAGGAAGGAAGTTTTATTCAGGCCTGCATATTATGGCAAAACCATGCAGTAGAGAAAACCCATTTACCTCATATTGGCCAAGGTTCAAGGTTCAAGAGTACACTTTCAGGCTGGAGAGATGGCTTAGCCATTAAGGCACTTACCTACAAAGCCAAAGGAGCCAGGTTTGAGTCCCCAGTGCCCACGTAATGCCAGATGTACAAGGTGGCACATGCGTCTGGAGTTCATTTGCAGTAGCTAGAGGCCCTGGCATGCCCATTCTTTCTTTATCTGCCTCTTTCTTTCTCTCTCTCACATAAATAAATAATTTTTTTAAAAAAGAGTACACTTTCAATGACCCCAGAGTCTAGCCTGTGAAAGGTTCCACCACCTCCTACCTGTGTAAACAGCTGTGTAACCAAGACTTTAATACAATGCTCATTGGGGGACATTCCAGATCAAACTACAGCAGCACTCTCCATTGCATAAACAAGAAAATGGAAACCCAAAGAGGGGCAAGGACTTCCCCAAGGTGCTACAGCAAGTACAACAAGGCTTCATTCTGGTTCATTTTGCCACACATGTGCCTAGGGGACAATTGTCCTCTCCCTGGAATGTTTACCTAAAACAAAACAAAAAAAAGTGCAATGTCATTATAATGCAAGTTTGGAGGAAGCTGGTCTTCTCCAGGGTGAAATGAAAGAACTGCTCTCTCTGCATGAATGCTGAAGGAAGGCTGTCATGTGCTCCCTGGGAGGATGTGTGAAGCATGGCCATTTCCTTTTCTTTTTTTAGTGTGTATATGTGATATGTATTGTGTTGTGTGTGTATATATGTGTGTGTGTGCGCACATGCCACAGTGCACGTGTGGGGGTCAGAGGACAACCTCACATGTTGGAATTTGCCTTGCATTTTGTTTGAGGCAGGGTCTCTTGTTCACTCTGTACACCAGGCTAGCCGGCCCATGAGCTTCCGGGGTTCTCTTGTTTCCGCCTCCCATCTCACCATAGCAGAGCTGAGATCACAGATGTCTGCGCTGTCACAGTAAACTTTCTGTAGTCTCTGGGGATATGCATGCAGAGCCTGACCCTTGCACCCAAGTACTTTATTCTCGGGGCCATCTCTGCAATCCAGCACTTTCATTTCTGCACCACTGTTTTATACTAGAGTGAGCTCTCCATTATCAGTTAGTGGAATTTCCATTTTTCTATATTTTCCTGAAGCAACTGGCCATGTTGTTCTTATGACAAGATTTTTAAATTTATAGGATAGAGAAAGAAGACTGGCCAGAAAAGGCATTGCGGAGTGGGAAAAGGTTACGTGGCTGACCTGTTGAAATGTGGGAGTTTAGTGTGTACCCCTAACCAGGACAATGGAATCTGGGATCCCATGATATCTCAGTGTTCCCATGTACATGAAACTTAAGATAGTTGTAACACATTGTGAACACTATGTAGAATTTGGAACCATAATCCAAGAGTGACCGGGCTGAGGGAAGAACAGTGAACTCTTAAGAAACTAAGAGCCATGTTTTAAGAGTCAGGTTTAGGCCACGTTTGTTTTCTGCAGTGTATTTCCACTACAGAAAAGGGATTTTTTTTTCCCCTCTATTTTCTGCTGGTGGATGTTTCCTATTGGGGAACCCAGCCAACAAAAGGTCACACAGACACCCGTTACTCTCAGAAGTGCCAGAGGAGCCGAGGCGGCTGTGGCCCTGCTTTCCAGTGAGCAGAATCAACAACAGAAGGGCCCTTCTGACATCTGCCTCCAGCCGCCTTCTCACCTAGGTCAGTAAATACGGAGTGGAGATAAAAGTCAGACTTGATCAAAGAACCTCTGGTCTAATCCTGCCCTTCATGCCCCACCTGGCCAGACAGCCAGTAGCAAACAGAGAACTTTTCCAAGAATTGGGGAAGAAGAAGTTCCTGAGAGCTTACAGCAAAACAACCTCAAAATTCCCCTGAAGAGAGACCTAGGAGAGCCAGATTATGTCATGGAGGGGACATTGCGAATGAGCAAGATGGAAGATGGGCCATGAAGGAAAGACCAAATACCGAAGTACGAAATGCAAGGGCATCTGGGGATGGGGCCTGGTTGGCAGAGGGCTTGCCTACTATGCACATAGCCTGGGGCTTGATTTCTAGTACCTCATAAAATAGGGCAATGTAGTGGGCACCTATGAATCCCAAAATTCAGGAGATGGAGGCTCAGAAGTTCAAGATCATTCTCATCTACATAGCCAGTCTAAGACCACCCTTGGCTACATGAAATCCTGTCTCAAATAAATAAATAAATAAACAAACAAACAGCCAGAAGTCTGGGAGAACATGCTTGCAACCTTAAAGTGGAAAAAAAGTAAGGCCTGGAGCAAGACACAAATCACAGGGCTAAGAGGAGAAAGAATATGTCTGCCTTTATCAGAACATGAAACCTCTGGTTCCAAAATCGGAAATAGAAACAAGCTGAGATAACAGCAGGTCACAGAAGACACTTGTGACATACTTGTCTATGCACGTGCATTTATATCTATCTGCATATTATACAAATACACATCACCTATATACATACACAAGTACATACATACATTTTTGCTAGGTACATTTGTAATCTCAGTCCTTGGAAGACTTAGGCAGGAGGATCACAATTTAGAGAGCAGCCTGGACTATCTAGTGAGACCTTGCCTCAAAAAACCACCCAAGTTATGAGTTGTTACCCAGGCTTTTATTAATCAGCAAGAAAAAAAAAAAAGAACGAGCCCAATAACCAAATAGAAAATGAATGAAGGAGGTGACCAGCCATTTCATAGAAAAGGAAACATCACTGGAGAGCACTCTGAATGACCTAAGTCCTATGAATTGATCCCACAGTGCTGTTAACTGTATAATAATAAAAGGTCTGTCTTCAGATTTAACTTAAGTAAGGTGTTAATTTGCCAACACCCAGGCAAGGTGCTCTTAGTCCTCCCTCCCTCCTTCTCTTCTCCTTTATTGGCATATCTATTTTATTCCTTTGCATGCAACTTCTAATCACCAAGCCCAGAACTGGGTTCCTGGGACAAAGGCTACCTAGTCCTGACCCCAAGGTGCAGCTGAGGGGAGGTCCCAGCCAGGTTTGTGAGGGACCCTGGAAGACACCACAGAGTCCCTAGAAAAGGAGTGCTGAGCTCCTACATGGCTCAGGGCTGCTGTTGTGGGGCTACACGCTGCAGTCCTGTGGTTCGGATTTACATGAGGCAAAAGCAGTCTCTCTGGAGGGAGAATTTGGCCAGCAGCTTTAGTTTCTGGTAGCCAATTAGAGAGCCCAAAGAGGGAGCAGCGCCCCGCCTGGTTCCGCAGCCTGGTTCAGCGTCTGACCCAGACTCATCCAGGCAGCTGGTTCTGCCGCTGCTCAGGTGTGCTGACCTCCTCCTGAGCCAGCCCCTGAGACCTGACCAATCAGTCTCTCTCAGGCTCTCCTTAGCCTGAGGATAAGGCCACCAGAATAAGATTATAAATAGATCCTTGGTGGGTGGGTATGGCCTCCTTTTGGCTCTTCACCATTCCCTACTCAGGTAAGCTCTCCTCTAGGCTCAGCCCTACTGGGTTGAGATGGGGGTGGGGAACACCTCCTCCCAGTGGACTCTGCCCACTCCTGCCTTCCACACGACAGGAGCACACTGTACTTCTTTCCTTCTCTTAAGAGTTTCAAATTTTTATTTATTTATTTGAGAAAGATGCAGATTGCATCATATATATATGTGTGTATATATATATGTGTATATATATATATGTGTGTGTATATATATATATATATATATATATATATACACAGAGAGAGAGAGAGAGAGAGAGAGCTTCTAGCCATTGCAAACGAACTAGACACATGCTCCACCTTGTGCGGCTGGCTTACATGGGTACTGGGGAATCGAACCTGGGTCCTTATGTTTTGTAGGCAAATGCCTTAACCACTAAGCCATCTCCTCAGCCCCCTTCTCTTAATCTAACAGTCTAAGTCTTACCCTCTGTTCTATGGATTTCTTACCTTCTGGTCTATGGATTTTAATTTAATTTTAATTCATAAGACAAGAATCCAGGGAAACCGTAAGTTTATTGGTGTGTTAGCATATTGGTTGGCAAGGAACCCCAACACTCATGTTACAATCCTTTCTCACTAAGGTTTCTTTAGAAGTCCAGGGAAACACTAGTCGAGCTCCAGCTAGTTGAGCCCTGGTGCTGAGGCCGCACTGGGAAGTCTCCCAGGTGTTACTGAATTTAGATTGGAAGTGTCTTTTGAAATTCAAAATGGCCTTTGCACGGCTTGATGGCCACACAAGGAGCCCGTCCCTCTGGCTCAGTCACGCTAATGAGATTGGGGGCAGTGGGCTGTATCCAGTAAGGGAACTCCGTTTGTTTCCTTTTTTGAAATGAACACTTAAGAAATTCATTCCACTGCTCAGAAGAGCGTGTGCCTCTATCCCACATGTGTTCCAGGTGCTGGTATTCTTTTGTAAAAATCTGTAGAACATATTCCCCTTTCTCCTTTTATTATGGGTTGGACCCTGTTGACACAGCAGGCTTCTGGTACAAGGAGATCTTCAAGTTGTAAATCCACTCTAGCTACCACCGTCCCCGCGCCCCCTCAAACCTCCCGGAGCTAAACCTCAACCTTCCCAGTAATGTCCTGGAGACGTGTGTCTGTGTTACAATACACCATGCGCTGCTACCCAGAGGGCTTTTATGCAGGATCCCAGGTGAGAGAGAGAAGCCACAGGAAACAGTCCCAGAATCCCCTTAGTGCATGGGGCATGCGAACAAGGTGCAGCGTGTGCTCTTGGGTGACAAGGCTCTTCCAGAAGAGACCCCCCCCCCACCCGCCCTTTGTTATGGGTCACAGCAGTAGGCAGGAGTAAGCACATTCTCTTTCCCTTGGACAGAAATAAAAAGAATTAGCCGGGTGTGGTGGCGCACGCCTTTAATCCCAGCCCTCGGGAGGCAGAGGTAGGAGGATCGCTGTGAGTTCGAGGCCACCCTGAGACTCCATAGTGAATTTCAGGTCAGCCTGGGCTAGAGAGAGACCCTACCTCGAAAAACCAAAAAAAAAAAAAAAAAAAAGAATTGTCATCTTTAGAACTTACCGTGAACCTCCCCAAATCCCTGAAATGTTAGGTAACTGGATGGCAGCATCCCCTGCCTCTTCTCCCACTTAGTGGCAATGAGACTCTTGGGTGCTGTCTTGCCAGTGATGCTCATGACGTGTGTGCAGGGGCCTCACAGTTCCTCAAGAGCACAGGACCCCACGTGAATCAGCTGGGGAGCTGCTATTCTTGGCCTCCTATCCTGAACCTCTGCCCCTCAATGCCCCATGGCAGAGGGTGTTAGCCTTCCTGGCTCTCCTGATTCACGTCTAGGTTCAGATCTCTGCCTTCTCTGAGCTGTCCACACACGCTGGGCTCTCTTTCTCCCTTTTCTCCAGAGCATCTTCCCTCTGATTCTGAGGATCCTGAGCTTTCTGCCTGGTAGCAGCACCACCACCATCAAACCCACCTGCTCTGTGTGGCTCACCTCCACCTCTCAGGCATCTTCAGAGACACTCCATGCCAGCTAGTTATGCCATGTGTACCAAAGCGGGAGGGGATCTCAAAGGCAAGCAAAGTAGATTGGGAGAAGAGGTCCAAGGATAAAAGTCCAAGCATGAGGGAGCATACAGAGGGCCCTGGGAGAAACTGGGACACTTTGACATCTGACCAGAAGAAAAGGCACTTGTGTGCAAATCCTGACAGCCCAGATTCAATTCCCAGTACTCATGTAAAGCTAAATGAACAAGTGGCGCATGCTTCTGGAGTATGGTTACAGTGGCTAGAGGCCCCCGAGTGCCCATGCTCATTCTCTCTCTTTGTCTACCACTTTCTCTGTCTCTATCTGTTTAAATAAATAAATAAATATTAAAGCATATTTTTTAAAGGTTAAAATGAGTGTCTTTCTTCTGAGAGTGGAGAGACAGCCAGCCAGCCCCCTGGTCAATGCAAGATGGTCTTTGGCACAGTTGGCAGGTTCAGGCTATGGGCAGGGTGCTAGTAATAAAAGTGTGGAAAAAAGAGAAGGAAGAACTGCAGGTCACAGTGATACTGAAAGGCTGAACTGGGATTTAGACCTTCCCCAGTGCCCAGTGAGTGTCGCCACCAAAGCAAGAATCTCTTTTTCTTGTAATTTGTGATTGTTTTCTTCCATCTTGGAGGATTTAAAAAGGCACATTGGTCTCTTTATGCCACTCTCCTTCTCCTGACCTTACTCCCCTCTCGCCTTTCTATTACAGCCCAACTTCTCAATATGATAAATATCTTACATGGCTTCTCTTGGCTTCCTGGTCATCCTGTCTTGCTGCAGCCCAAGCTAGGGTGGGGGTGGGACCTGTCACCTGCTTCAAAGTCCTTGCTGGGGTGTTTGCCTAGGTGTGCTCACAGCTTCAGCGAGGGATGGGACCCTCACAGGACAGGCTTGAAGCCTCTGCCAGGGAGCCTCGGGGCTCCAGCGCTGTGCCCCATAACACAGAGAAACAACGTTCTGCCTCCAGCTAGGTTGGTCCCCCAAGTGCCTTTGCCTAACACTTTAGCACCAACCATAAATAAAAACCCGTTTCATTTTTATTTAGGACTCAACTTAGATGTTAACCCATGTTCCTTCAAGGGATAAGTTCTCTAGTGCTAAAACCCGAATGGCCGGAGTTGAGAAATCACCCCACCTCTGAACACAGCACTGGTATTTGGTAACCGCTGTCTGTGCTCCTTGTCTGGCTTTCTGTTTGGGAGTCTCCAGGGTGATGTGCCGCCAGATAAGCCCGGTAATGAGAGAGGGTGGGCAGGCGAGAAGGTCCAGTGAAAAGGCAGCCAGGCAGCTGGGAGAGTAAACAGAGAGCTGCTGCAGCCTGATGTCTAGACACAGGGTGCGCAGTAGGTCTGCAGGGTGACTCAGAGCAGCCTATGAATGCTCCCTATTCATGGGTCCAGGCCTTTGTTTAAGTTCAGGCCTGTGTTTTGGAAAGCAAGAACTGGCTGAACTGGTCTGACCACTACAGAGCCCTGAACACTTCCCCCAGGCGGGTACTCAGGTGAATGAAGTCATCGATATTTTCCTATTTTCCAGGCAGTCCTAATCTGTGATTAACTTTTATCTGTGCTGTGAAACAACAGCCTCCCTGGGGCTGATAACAATAAAGACGCCTGGGGGGGAAGGGGTGCGCATGGAGGGGGAGGGCCTGCGCTGGTCAGGAGGGGGCTTGCAGCCCAGGGCCCCTGTGACTTCAGGCTCTGGGATGTCCAGCATTCAAGCTCAGTGTGCTCAAAATGAATGGCCACTTTCTTCTATACACTCTCCTTGTTTAGGCTTTGACACAGATCAGGAAGTCTTGCTAGAACCATCGAGTCATTTTTGACTCCTGCCCTGTCCAACCTTGTGGGCAGTCCAACTGGTCTCACCGCAGAAGCACTTCCATCCTCCCTCACCTTCACAGCAGCCAGAGTTCTTGGCTAGAGCCTTTGACTTGCTCCCTGAAGAAAGCTGCCTCTGTGGGAGCTCTTGTTCTTTCCCTGGCCGTGTGCAGGAACAACTGGATTCCCGGACCCAGCAAGAAGAATGTAAGAGCTGAATCGTGCAAGGGGTCATGAACGCGTTTGGCCCGCATTGTACTTACTGTCTTTTCATGGACACAAACACACCAGGAAGACTGATTTCTTTACTGCTGCAATGGAGCAGCACAGTGAGCAAGATGTGACCATGGCACAGAGCTTCTCTGCTGGGGAGGTAATAGGGAGTGGGAGGGACCAGGGAACAGAACTACAGAGAGGCCAAGCAGGTATCTAGAGTGCATCGTTTAAAACATATATTTATTTATTAATTTACAGGAGGGGAATGCATGCCAATGTCTCATGCCACTGCATGCGCCACTTTTACAGCTGGATTTACATGGCTGCTATGGAATCAAAAATCAGGTTTTGCAAGTCAGAGCCTTGAACTGCTGAGCCATCTCCCAATCCCCCAAGGTGCATTTTCTTTGTTTTTTTTTTTTTAAGATTTTATTTATTTATTAAAGGGATAGAGAGAGAGAGTGAGAATGGGTGCACTAGGGCCTCAAGCCACCCAGATGAATGCGCCTCCATCTGGCTTACATGGGACCTGGAGAATCAAACGGGTTTCTTAGGCTTTGCAGGCATGTGCCTTAATGGCTAAGCCATCTCTGCAGCCTCCAAAGTTCATCTTTTATTTACAAAAAAATTTTATTTATTTGCAAAGAGAGGAAAAAAGATAGAGAGAATGAGAATGGACACGTCAGGGCCCCCAGCCACTGCAAATAAACTCCAGATGCATGTGCTACCTTGTGCACGTGGCTTTACTGGGAAATCAAACCCGGGTCCTTGGTTCTGCAGGCAAGTGCCTTAACTACTAAGCCAACTCTCCAGCCCAAGGTGCATCTTTTATGGAAGCACTTACTCACAGGCCCTGCAAGTACAGGACTGGCACCTGAAAGTGAGTGTCTTCTTCAACTTTGTTTCTTGGACTTCTATCCTAGTCTGGCCCTGGTGAAGACTATGGTAAAGCACTGCACTGATCCACCCCAGGAAGAGCCACTAGTTGGGGTCCAAAAGGCAATACTGTGCACCCCCCCCTCCCCCATTCCCAGGGCTTTTCAAACATTCCATGGGCACTCCCATCACCCTTCCTGTTACATGACAAGGGTATTATCCCCATGGGTAACCTTCTCTCTACAGCTGGGATATCTTCTTCCAGGGGCCCCAGCTCAGCCCCTGCATGATTCCAAGATCAGGCACTGACCAGGTGCTCAGCCGTGTCACCTGCCAAATGGATTGTGTGTGTTGGAGTTAGCATCTCTCTTCACTCAAGATGTGGCCATTAGATGCCAGTAGTTCAGCCGCTTTTAGCCTTTAGGGCAACAGCCACTTTTGAGACAGTGGCCTCTCTGTGATTATAGAATCCTGCACACCTTCTGCTTTATGTAGCTTCTCCCTGTGGCTCCTTAGGTCACAGTGACAGAAAAGCAGGAATGAAGAACAAAGTTGAAAACAAAGCACCTATTAGCAAAACAGTAACACATGGAAACCTGTTAGCAGTTACAGCAAATTGAGATAGGTATAAACTCATCTATTCTAAGAGACGCAGATACTGCTTACAATAAAGACACCAACTAAGTGACAGAATTGCAGGTAAAAGATTTAACCTTCTAACTTTATCAAAAGTTGATAAACCATTTTCAAGCTATTGAAAAAATACCAGCATATGAAACATTTGGAAAATGAATAAGTATTATCTAATGGGTGTGTATATAAAACTCAACAATCAAAAACAGATATGGTCATCATTTTCTTTGGAAACACACAGATCCCTTAAAATTTCACCATACCTGGGGCACAAGGGATACCACATATATCTAAACTTCATCAAAATTATGCAGATCAGATTCTCTAAGCACAACCCAATTAAAGTAGTTTAAAAAGTATCCACAATCCCTGTTTGACAATTTAAACATTCACTACTAATAACTCATAGCTTTAAGAGGTAATTATGGTTGACATGTATATGGAACAGACACAGTAAAGTATGATGTATGAAAACCATGAACTGCAATTAGACATATGTCCAATGATGAATTTGTGGACTTCAGTGAACTTATTTTAAGAACATGGAAGGTTTAAAGCAAATGAGCTGAGTGTTCAAAATAGGAATTATAGGAAATTTCTTAAATGTGATAAAAGATATTTATCCAAAAATATGTAGTAAACACTGCAACTAACGGTGAAACCTTGGATGCATTCCCATCAATACCAGCAATAGACAAGGATGTCCATTACTAATACTTCTATTCACCAGCTTCCAGGAAGCCATACTGAAAACAAACAAACAAACAAAAGGAGAACAAGAATCCACAAAGAAGCAAAAATGTCTTGCTTTGCAGGAAATATAAGAATCTACTTAGAAAGTTAAGAGAGACTCTTCAAATAATTTATTCAAATAGAATCTAGCAAACATTGGATATAAGATTGGCATACAAAATTTAGTACTGTTTTTATGTATTAATTCAAGCCAATTAGGAAAATTAACATGAATAAATATTTCACTTATATTAGCAAGGAAAGCTGTAAAACATTTCTGTTTCTATTAAAAATTTGTGCATGTTGTTTTGGTTATTATTACTATTTAAGAAAACTCTGAAGTACTTCCAAAGGAGATGAGAAAAACAATAAGTAAACAGGAATGACCTAACCATGGTCTTGAACGGGGAAAACCAGACTTGGTTGAACAAAACGTCACTCATCATCTAATCATTCTGTAAATTCAATACAATCACACTCGGAATCTCAAAGGGTATTTTGTTGTAAAATTGACAAGATGATAACCATCAACACTAATTATAAAACTGTAATTAAGATAGTACAGTATGATACAGAGATAGCAAGCAGGTCAAGAGAGAAGCGAGAACAAAGAAACTGATAGACTAGAGGAGGCAGAGGGCATTACAGGTCAGGGAAAAAAGGTGAGCTCATTCAAGAAATCATTTAGGAAAAGTAAGTTATTCAAATAAGACTAATAAAGTTAGATACTTATGCTACAATATACATAAAAGTAAATCAACTCTAAATTGTTTAAATGCCTAACTGTAAAAGCACCAACTTTAAATAATTTAGAAGAAAGTATAGATGAGGGCTGGAGAGATGGCTTAGCGGTCAAGTACTTGCTGTGAAGCCTAAAGACCCTGGTTCAAAGATCAATTCCCCAGGACCCACGTTAGCCAGATGCACAAGGGGGCACACATGTCTGGAGTTCCTTCCCAGTGGCTGAGGCCCTGGCACATCCATGCTCTCTCTCTCTATCTGCCTATTTCTCTGTCACTCTCAAATAAATAAATAGCTTTAAAAAAAACTTAAAAAAGAATAATTCTTTTAAAAATAGAAAGTATAGATGACTCATAAAATTATTTTTCTTAAATTTGATACAAAAAGAAAAACTTTAATACAAAATTAGTAATCACTTAGTATAATAAACATTATACTATACTCTAATTATACTATATACATTATACTATAATCAAAAGACTAAAGTAGGGCTGGAGAGATGGCTTAGCAGTTAAGCGCTTGCCTGTGAAGCCTAAGGACCCCGGTTCGAGGCTCGGTTCCCCAGGTCCCATGTTAGCCAGATGCACAAGGGGGTGCACGCGTCTGGAGTTCGTTTGCAGAGGCTGGAAGCCCTGGTGCACCCATTCTCTCTCTCCCTCTATCTGTCTTTCTCTCTGTGTCTGACGCTCTCAAATAAATAAATAAATAAATAAATAAATAAAATTTTAAAAAAAGACTAAAGTAAATATTTTAAATTACTTATGCATAAACATGTCGAATGTCAAGCCGTAAGCAAGTATTTACAGTGCATAAGAGCTGACAAAAGGTCAGAGCCCAAAATATAGGTAAACTTGCAAACAATGGAAAAAAACAAAACAAAACAAAAACAAACATCTTAGGACAAAATGGACAGAAGATACCAAGAAGTCACAGAGAAATTATCAAATAGCTAAGAAACATTTGACCCTATGGTCAGCCTTTTAGTAATCAAGAAAATGCATTCTTAAACCAATAAAGAAATAGACACCAGCTCTGCCTTGGTGTAAATGCTTTCCTCGAAGTTCATGTGTTGAAAACTTAAACCTCAAGTTCATGTGTTAGTGGAATTTGGACAAGGGACCTTGGGGAGGTTAGTAGGATTAGATGAAGTCATGACAGCTGGGTCCCCATGATGACATTAATGGCTTTATAAGAAGAGGAAGAAAGACTTAAGCCAGTATGCCTGGCTCTGTCATGTGATGATGCGCCTCCACGGCCCTCACCAGACGCCAGCACCACGCCCCTAGCAGCATAAGCCAATAAACGTCTAGTTTTTATGAATTTACTTTAAGTCATTGATTCATGGTAAGTCAAAGCTCTTCAAGGTAGGTCAGCAAACTGCAGGGATGACACAGGAGTCCAGGGTGGAAGGTGACCAGGATAGAGACCCCAGGAAAAACTGAAATGCTGATGCTGCAAGGAAAGTTCAGAAGTCACATTGCTGGAGAATTTCTTCCTGCCTAGGAAGACTAGCCTTTATTCTATTCAAGCCTTCATTAATGAAATGTGAATCTCATCTAGATACATCCCACTGAACGATCCCAGCCAAATGACTCTTAAAATTAACCAGATAACTTCTAACACTTCAGAATGGCCAAAGCATTTGTCCACCAATACCAAGTGTTGGCAAGAATGCTAAGTACTAGGAACTCATCTCCTGTTGTTGGGAGTGTAGATACAGTCATCTTTTTGGAAACTAGGGTTCTGGGCTAAAGAATACTCACATAGCTGTACATATATTCACTGCAACATTGTCATCAGTAGCAAAAAACCCAAAACCCATCAACTTAAGGATCAATTAATTGTGATAACTAGCAATGGCAGAATATCATACAGAGTTAACATTTGGGAGTTAGAGCATTGTGTATCTGGGCAGATAAATCCAAAAACAATAGTGAGTGGGAAAGAAAAAAACCCACCTAGCTTCAGAAGGATATGTATAACAGAATAAATTTCTGTAAAGCTTTAAAGCTTATAAAACAATACTACAGAGGCAGAGGTAGGAGGATCTGCATGAGTTCGAGGCCACCCTGAGACTACATTCCAGGTCAGCCTGACCTAGGGTGAGACCCTACTTTGAAAAACCAAAAACTAAAAACCACCACCACCAACAACAACAACAACAAAAAACATGTATTGTTTATGGATGAATCTAAGACCAATTTAAAAAATGCATTTAAGATTTATAGACACTAAATTCATGATCATTGCATGTCTGAGAAGCAGAGATAGGGTGAGATCAAGGGGGCCTCTGGCTATGTCTATAATGTTTTATGTATTAGTTTCAAAGCTCTGAGAGAAACATGCCCAAATATTGATTTGATGAGGCCATAGGATATAAGAGATTGCATATTGTTATCTGCACCTGTTTTTGTGTTTAAACATTGCTCCAGAGGGAGGTTACTGAGGATTTGGTATATCTGATAAGACATGCTAGTGTAAGAGAATAAAGTGTGGTTCTCTGGAGAATGTTAGGGCCACGGCCAGGCTTGGCCAAGGAGCGGGGGAAGGATGGGGTGTTTGCTCCTGCACATTGGTGACAATTCTCACTAAATAGCAGCAGCCACTGTAAGGGCCTCTGGATGCAAGGAAGATCCCGTGTGACTCATGCAATGCGCCGCCCCTCCCCCTCACCACCACCATGCACTGGGTTGAGCAGCAGAGGCTGGGTACCAAGTTCTGCCCACATACCAGCAAAAAAGTCCAAGGACGAGCTCTTCTGCTCTGGGTGGCTCTGCGAGGTCAGTGCAGGGGATCATGTAAAGAGGACTTGAGGGCCATGAAGTCAGCACCCATGGTGGTGGTATAGCTGTGAACTGCATAAGGGCATCACCATTAGTGTCTGACCCCATACATGAACATGGTCCTATGATATTGGATCACGTAGTGACTTCACGGCCAGCATGGTTGATGTAAGTACACCTGAAGATGTTTTCATGCAGTTGAAGTCATCTAATGTCACATTTTTCAGAACTTATCCCTGGTGTTCAGCAACTTTTGACTGTGCTTTTTTTCTGGACAGGAGTTGGCCTACATCCACTCAGGTCAACTCTCATGACTCCAACCCAGAAAACACAAAGGGATACCGTGGTGGTTTCTGCCAAGAATTGGTTAGTCTTCACTTTTCCCAGGAACCTTGTCTTTGACCTCACCTGGCATTGTGTGGGGTCCCTGTGAGGTGGCAGTGGCCGCAGAGCAGAGAGGTGGGAAGAGGCTGAGCGGGCAGAGGCAGGAAGAGGAAAGCAGCATTATCGCTGCGAGTTCTGCCATTTCCTGCCCCGACTTCAGCTTTGCTTTGCTTAAAAAAAAGCTTCAAAATAAAAAATAATAATAATTGGGAGCCCTAGGGGTGTAACATCTGCTGGTGTCTGGAAAAATGTATATACTATGCTTATCAAACTGCCCAGTAAGCACTTCTCTCAATATTTATACCCTTATATTAACGCTACTCTCACTCTGGGTAGAGAATCTTCTCTTTTCGGATGGCAGTGACCTTGGGATGACTCAGAAGGTATCATGGTGCTGGAAAGAAGTGACTGGAGTACTGAGTAACATCTCTATCACACCTTCCAAGGCTCAGAGTCTAATGCGGAAGAGGTGGTGGAAAGAATGTAAGAGCCAAAGGAAGGGTAGGACTCTACAACGTGCTTCCTCCAGACATAAAATGGCCTCAATATCCATGACCTCATAGTGCCTGATACTACTTACACAAGACCATCATAAGAGGAGGAAAAGATGATGACATCCAAATAAAAGAGAGACTGATTGAGATGGGGAGGGGATATGATGGAGAATGGAATTTCAAAGGGGAAAGTGCGGGGTGGGGGAGGGTATTACCATGGGATATTTTTTATAATCATGGAAAATGTTAATAAAAATTGAGGAAAAAGAAAGAAAAATCAGTGTGTTTCTTAGCTTAGGTGGGAGAGTGAGAAAGGAGCAGTGGTGGTAGGAGAAAATAGACTGCAATTCCCATGGAGGCTGCACGGCCCTGGGGGATGTCATCAGACCTGAGGGCTCCAGGGTGAGCACTGTAGGGTTCCGGGGCCCCCAGGAGGGACACAGGCCGACATTTCTCCCCAACTTCTGCAGAAGAGCAGTTAAAGTGTTCACGTTTATTCTCGTAAATTGTGTTGGTTTTGCCCCCAGGATGTGAGGCCAGGCCACAGCTCCTCTTTTAGTGCCATGCCCATTGGGCCCTGCAGCTGATGCTTACCCTCTGCTGGGAAGGCCCCCATCTTGGGTAGGGAGATGGATGCCCACCCGAAGTGAGTTCAAAGGGTCCTGGCAACAGCCCGCTAATGGTTTTCACTAGAAAACAAAGAATAGTGATTCTGTCTTGGATGTAAGCAGCAAGTCTGTATACCATGAGCAGCCTGTGGCCCTCAAGAAAATGAGGGAAGGAGGGCATGATGGACAACATGGGAGATGGGTACCTTTTCTCAAGACCAGATGCTCGACCCTAGCCCGGCCTCTGTTGTGGTATGGCATTGTGGATTAAAATGCAGATATCGGAAGAAAGGGAAAGCAGAGTCCAGGAGTGTCCAGGGCATGAGGCCTGCACATTGCCACACTTCTAGGTGTCGGTTTTGGGTAATTTCTCAAACACCATGAATCGAATCATAGGAATAGCCAGAGGACAAAGCAATGACATTGTCATGGCCCACAGGCCTTGTCTGTTTGCCCCATAAGGAAGTCAGTTCTCTGAGAAGCAAGGCTGTGAGAGAGAAAGAACTCCATCACTATGGAAAATGACCAGACTATTATCGTAAGGACCATAGCAGCTAACAGCCCCATACCAAGAGCTTGTATAAGAAATGTAAGCAGTGTTTGTTAACCACAGATGGGCAGACACTAGAGTAAATGCTGGTCTTGCAGCAGCCCATTTCTTTGATGCACATTCTGATGCTATCTGAAGGTCGCCAGGTATTCTGGGTTCTAAAGGAAAAGGACAGGTTAGGAAGTCTCATGAGCAATGCATCATTTGCTTCTTTCTCCTGGAAGAGATGCCTCTAGCAGGTCACATCTTAGTCACTTAGGTGCAGCTTTTCTTTAGACTTCAGAATGGCAAGCAAAGGTGAGGAAAACAAAATGCAAGTTTGCAAAAGAAAATTGAACCACTTATGTGGCTTTAGTAGCAGTGAATTGCTTTGAACCTGGAAACACAGAAGCTGGCCTTTTGTCTATAGGAAGGCCTTCTGTGGGTTCTTTCCAATAAGCAAGGGGAGAAAAAGTGATTGAAAAGTGTTTGAAAGCCAGCTAGTGAGACATTTCTAATGTGTTAAAGAGCCAGAGGGCTATGTGGTTTATACAAGAGTAGTTCAAAGCCCCCAACATACACACCAGAGCTCAGCTCATGTTTGAGGAAGCCACCAGTAGTCTCCCCAAATGCCTGAGACGACACCCTAGTAAGTGAGAATTCCAGAGAACTTCCCTGAATATGGTGTTCTATGGCCTGTGACTGTGGATTCCAAATTTGAGGATTCAGCCAGCCATGGGTCCAAAATCTTTTTTAAAAATACTTGAGACCAGATCTGGGGAGATGGTTCGGTGGTTAAAGGCTCTTGCTTGCAAAGCCTCCTGGCCCAGCCTGGGTTTGATTCCCCAGCATCTGAGTAAAGATAAATGCAAAGTGACACATGTGTCTGGAGTTTGTTGGCAGCAGGAAGAAGCAAGAAGCTCTGGCACATATACATGCACACACACAAAACACACACATGTGAAAAATGAATAAAATTTAAAAAACAAGTCGGAGTCTACTAGGAGATCAGTGGTAAGAGTACTTGCAGGTTAGTCTTGACCTGGAAGGACCTGCAACTGCTCCGGGTTTGATCTCAGAACCTATGTACAAAGGCAGGTGCACTCATGCATGCATGTCTGTCACCCTGTTCTGTGGGAAGTGAACACTGGAGAATCACTACGTGATGGCAGCTCCAGGTTGAAGGAGAGACGTTGTTTTCAGGAAGTGTGGTTTTGCAATAGAGGAGTACCCGAAATTCTCCTCTGGCCTCTGCATGCACATGCGTAGTGTGCACATCTGCACATGCACATGCATACACCACACATACTGAACACACACACACACACACACGCACATCTTTAATTAACAAACAAACAACATTAGAGGAAGGACAGCTTCTTCAACAAATGGTGCTGGGAAGACTGGATATGTATATGTAAAAGGATAAAAATAGATCCCTATCTATCACCATGCACAAGAATTAAGGCCAAGTGGATCAAAGACTTTAATATCAGACCCAAAACTCTGAAACTGCTAGAGGAAAAAGTAGGGGAAACCCTTCAACATATTGGCTTAGGCAATGACTTTCTGAATATAACCCCAGTTACTCAGAAAATAAAACCACTAATCAACCACTGAGACCTCATGAAATTACAAAGCCTTTGTATAGCAAAAGACACTGTGAATAGAGCAAAGAGACAGCCTACAGAATGGGAGAAAATCTACCAGCTATACATCTGACAGAGGGTTAATATCCAGAATATACAAAGAATTCAAAAACCTAAATAATAAATCAAACAAACTGATTAAAATATGGGCTATGGAACTAAATAGAGAGTTCTCAAAAGAAGAAATACAGATGGCATATAAACATCTAAAAAATGTTCTACATCCTTAGCTATCAGGGAAATGCAAATTAAAACTACCTTGAGATTCCATCTCACTTCTCTCAGAATGGATACCATCAAGAAAACAAATGACAATAAATGCTGGCAAGGATATGGAAAAATAGGAACCCTCCTACACTGTTGGTGGGAATGTAATCTGGTACAGCCATGTAGAAATCAGTGTGGAGGTTCCTGAGACAGCTAAAAATAGATTTACTGTATGACCCAGCTACAGCACTGCTAGGCATATATGCTAAGGACTCATCACACCACCTTAGACCTTACACATTCATGTTTATTGACGCCCTATACACAGTAGCTAGGAACTGGAACCAGCCTAAATGTTGTTCAACTGATGAGTAGATAATGAAGACATAGTATATTTATATAATGGAATTCTATTCAGTAGTAAAGAAAAATGAAATTATGAACTTTTTAGGGATGTGGATGGATCTGAAAAGGATTATACTGAGTGAGGTAACCCAGGCCCAGAAAGCCAAGCACCACATATTCTCTCTCATATGCAGATCCTAGCTACAAATGTTTGGACTTGTATGAGTTGGAATGAAACTCAGTAGCAGAGGCTATAAGCTAGAAAAGAAATGTAAAGAGGATAGATAGGGATGGAGGAGAGGGAACTTAAGAGGATGGTACTGTATATATGTAAGTAGAAGAACAGATTACTGGGCATGGAAAGGCCTAAGTGAGGTCAGGGGAAGAGACTGAGTAAAGGAAGGGTGGGTGGAGGGTTAATCAAAATCTAAGAGGGTATGAATAAGTCATATGGAAACCTTTTTTTTTTTTGGACAGTAGCACACTCAGAAGCCATAGGTTATTACTAGAAAGTACCTTCCAGTTAGTTGTTGACCAGGGAGGTCCCTGTTGCCCCTAAAACATTACAGGCCATTGATGATGCTCTTGGTTTCCCACCAGCAATATGAACCTGACTACAACAGTGAAGTGTAACCAAGGAGTGGAGGTGCTGCTAGACACCTGACTCTGTGGCTTTGGCCTTCTGGAGCTGATGTTCAAGAGGAATGTGGAAGGAGTTGAAACCTTGGCCTAAGAGACACCCTGTGCTGCTGTAAGTACAGCTTGATGGACTATTCTGGTTAGCGTTGAAAGGCCTGAAAGCACTAAGAACTATGGGCTCTAAGGTTTGGCTTATGAAGGTGAGAAACAGCTTTGCCTGGACTGGGCTAGCAGTTTGTATGGGAAGCTTGCTGCTATGCTTGTGTCCTGAGAAGTTGTGCAGGGTTGCTTTGTGTAGAAATGAACTGGTGTGAGCAGAGGGATATGGCACAGAAAGAAAAATCTTTGGGTGAACTGCTGCCCATTCAGCTGCAATTGAGAGATTACAACCTTTGAGATTGGGCCAGCTGACCTGCACTGGGGAAACAGGAAGAATGTAAATTCTTTTGAAGGGGCCTGAGTGCTCAAGGAGTGTCCTGTTCTTCAAAGTCTGCCTTATTTCCCCCTGGATTAACACATTGACATCTTACCTGGTATTGTGGAGTATAAGAAATTCAGGAAAGAGAGGGTCATTGAGTTTGCAACACGGTCTTGCATTTTGGAAATGGCCATGAGCAGTGTGAAGCAGGTTTGTTGGATGCTTGCACGGAGACCCCATGGAATCATGAGGATGAACTGTGGGTTACAGTGGAGACCCGTTGGAGATGCCGAGACCACAAGATGGCTGCTAAGGAAAGCTGCCGGCCCCGATGAGGTTTTCCAGAACTGTAAGTAGCCTAGCTGGAGGGGCAGAATTGGAGCTCCAGAGACTTGTTGCTGGTTAGGATTATGGAACTTGGGGACTTGTTACTAACTACAGTTGTTGGACTTGAAGCTACAGTTTGATGCTTGCCCTGGTTGTTTTAAATCTTGTATTGGTTAAATGTTTCTGTGCTATACCCAGTGCCATCTTTTGCAGTGTGAGTGTTTATTCTGTGTCATTATGGATTTTTTGAATTTTTTTTTTTCAGTTCAAAGACCTTGGATTGCAGGGATGTTTAAACATCATTAGGATTGATAAAAACTATGGGGACTCTTAAAATCATACTGAATGCACTGTATTTTATATCATGTATAGATGTCAGTATATTAGGGCCAGGGGTAAAATGTGGTGCTTTGATTCAGGTGTCCCCCATAAACTTGGTTCTCTAAATACTAGGTTCCCAGTTGATGGAGATTTAGGAACTAAGCCTACTAGAGGAGGCAGTGTATTGTTGGGGGCAGGCTGGTGGGTGTTATAGCCAGTTTCCCCATTCTAGTGTTTGGCACACTCTTCTGTTGCTATGGTCCACCTTATGCTGGCCAGGGGGTGATGTTCACCTTCTGCTCATATTGTCATTTTCCCTCCCATCATGGAGCTTCCCCTCGAGCCTATAAGCCAAAATAAACCTCTTTTTGTTCCCACAAGCTGTTTTTGGTTGGGTGATTTCTACAAGCAATGCGAACCTGATTGCAACAGATGGTAAGACCCTATTGCTGAAGACTCCACATGCTTGGGCTACAAGACCACTGAGAAATCTTGCTGGAGCTGAACTGAAAACCTCCTCCCTGTAGACCAGCTGACAGAAAGCTAAAAAAGCTATACTGCATGTAGTTTTATGGGAGAGAGAGAAGTCATCATTGGAGACAAACACTCCAATGGACACTGCAAGCCTTAAATTTGGCCACCCAGGCCAAATGAGCCAACAGGTGTAATAGTGGCATGTCTGTTATGGAGGAAACCAACCACTCTCTAATTGGACTGGAGGCCTGCTCCATGGGAGGGAATACATGCCTGATACTGAAAACTTATGACAAGGGAAGTCATGAGCCCTAGGGGTGTAACACCTGCTGGTGTCTAGCTAAATGCATATACTATGCCCAGCAAACTGCCCGGTAAGCACTTCTCTTAATGATCATTCCCATATATTAATGCTACTCTTACATTTGGTTAGAGAAGCTTTTCTTTTCAGATGGCAGTGACCCCTGAGATGACTCAAAACGTACCACATAATGCTGAGAAGAAGTGACAGAGAAATACTGTGGCGGTTTGATTCAGGTGTCCCCCATAAACTTAGGTGTTCTGAGTAATAGGTTCCCAGCGGAAGGAGATTTTGGAATTAACACCTCCTGCAGGCGGTGTATTGTTGGCAATGGACTTATTGGTGTTATAGCCAGTGTCCCCTTGCCAGTGTTTGACACACTCTCCTGTTGCTATTGTTCACTTTATATTGGCCAGGGAGTGTTGTTCACCCTCTGTTCATGTCATTGTTTTCCCCTGCCATCATGGAGCTTCCCCTTGCGTCTGTAAGCCCAAACACACCTTTTCCCCACAAGTGGCTCTTGGTCAGGTGATTTCTGCCAGCAATGTGAACCTGACTGAAACAAATACTCAGCACTGAGACATCTGTGACACACCTTCCAAGTCGCAGGGTGCACTGCGGAAGAGGTGGCAGAAAGAATGTGAGATCCAAAGGAAGGGTAAGATTCCTTACAATGCACTCTGCCAGAAGCAAAATGGCCTGACTAGTCATGACCTTGCAGTGCCTGGCACTACCTACACAAGACCAGTATAATAGGAGGAAAAGATGATGCCATTAAAATAAAAGAGAGACTGATTGAGAGGGGAGGGGATATGATGGAGAGTAGAGTTGTGAAGGGAAAAACTGGGGACAGGAAATTATGGTTTATTGTCTGTAATTATGGAAGTTGTCAATAAAAAATTAAAAATTTAAATTTTTTATTTAAATTTAAAATTTAAAAATTAAAAAAAAAAAACTTGCATTTGTCCAGATGTGGAAAACCCATCACTCCAGAGGCTGAGATAGGAGGACTGTTGTGATTATGAAGACATCCTGGTCTATAGATTTATTTCCAAGCCTGAGCTGCAATGTGAGATTCTGTCTCAAAATGAAACAAAACACTCCTTAAGCCTATACTTAACTTGTTCAGACTTTTTCCCCTTGTCATTATCCCCCAAACGATACAGCCTGTGATCTAGAGGTCACCTAAAACAGCCTTCTTAAACTTTGACTACTCACAACCTCTTTGTGCCTAAGAAATCTCGATGTGATCCAGGACATATAGATATATAAGTCAGGTATACAAATCAAATATTTGTTGATAATAAACCATAAAAATTATTTAAAAGCAAGCTTGGTATACTTATAATTTTACAACTTATTAAAATTGAAGAAAATCTGCCTACCACTGAGATGATGATGCTTATTTATTTTTGATACAAAATTAAATCTTCTGGCTGAATATTTGACACTGTAGGACATAGAGTATCTTCAACATTAAACAGTGCAGAGCTGATAAATATCTTGTTTTTTTCATGTTCTAATTGTCAATGGGGAGAAGTCCCCTTGTGTAAATTCATAGAACAAAGTGTTTAGGAGTATGTTTAGGACCAGTCCAGAAATTGTTGGAAATTCTGTCCTAATCACAAGCCAAAATTCCTTTAATAATTTTTTTAAAGTAATGTAAGCTATCCATCAAATAGCAGTTTTCAAAATCAAACATTCTAACACAATGCAAGTCAAGGACATACTATTTGATACATGCTGGAAAATGGCAGTATAAAAATAATGAAAGTCTTTATTTCCCTCCTTGCTGTTTTCAGGGTCCTGGAACACATCCCCAGAGATACTGACGGACAACTGTACTTACCTTCTCTGTCACTGGATTGTGGCTGTACTGGGTCAGGAATGTGACTTCTGCCTAGTACTTATCAGGATAATTACAGAAGCTGTGCTGTCTGCTTGCTCCCTGATTTTGGTCACTAGAACCAATACGCTGTGGGCAGGTATTAGAGACAGACACACAGCTAAAACTGTAACACTCAAGAATTCCAAAGTTTTCAAGCCAGAAAGAAGTAGTTTAAATTATAGTGTCCCTGCTTTGGACTTTGAGGCCTTTTCTTAGCCTTTCTGAGCTTTTGTTTTCTCATCTGTAAACTGGAGGATACATTTGCAAAGAAAAAAAGAGAGGGATGGAGAGAGAAGAGGGAGGGAAGAGGAGAAAAGGGAGGGAAGGAGAAAGAGAGGGAGGGAAGAAGGGAGGGAGGAAGGAGGGAAGGAAGGAATTGAAGGCATAAATAAAATAGTGCCTAGGAGACCTATAGTACTAAGTGCTTTCATGAATAAAATAGAAAAATCTTCTCAAGAGCAGGGAAGAATTATATACCATGGCCAGGTGAAGTATATTCAAGAATGCAAAGGTGGCTCAATATTCAAAACCAATCAATATACATCAACCATATTGAAGGGCCTGGGGTGCAGCATAGTGAGAGGGTGTGTGGCCTTGGTGAACACAGTGGCTCAATCCCGAGTGGCTGGTGAAGCCATGTGCCTCCAGGGGTCCTCAGTTTCTCCTGTCTAACCCAGCATTGCAATAGACACATGTCTCTGAATCCTGCTGATGTTAAATGGTCACCCTGGACATTTGCATTTCTTGCTCTTTTCCAGATTCACCCTCTTAATTCCTTACCTTTCTTACCCTTTGCCCAGTAAAGAAGCTAGAGTAGATGTAATACATCACTCTGAAAGTAGAATACCAAGCAACCAGCACCAAGGAGCTCATGCATCCTGCGGTCAGCACCGTGGGTGCAGCTTAGCTGGGTCCCCTGGAGCCTGAAGTCAAGTGGAGGGATGAGACTGCAGTCTCCTCTAAGGTTGAATGGAGGAGGATGTCTGCAAGGCCAGCCACGGGGGAGCTCGGTCCTCAAGAACGTGATCTAAGAGTGTTTGCGACACAGCTTAACACTTTTAGGCACCCCATAGCAGTATTTAGAGTCTTTGGCCAATATGCTGAGAATCAGGTGCAAACATTACACCAGAAGGTGATGTGGATCAACAGGACAGCTCCAGCCCTTCAGTGCCTCATTCCCTCACCCCTCCCCGCCAGCCCCTCCCAGCCCGTGCAGTCCAGCGGAGGACTTCTCAGTTTGCCTGCAGGTCTGGTTCCGGTTTGAGGTCTCCAGAGCCAATGTTACTTGTTTTCTACCAACCATCTCAATGGAGATTCCCATCTCCCGGAGTTCACCAAGGCCACTCCACCCGGGTTTTCCCTTTTGGACATTCCTCCATTGCAGTCCTTCCTGCCTTGGGGCATTACAGTGTACTCAAGGACCCGTCTACCACCTGTGTGGTGTGACGACACTTGAAACGCAGGTGCAGGAGATGAGAGTCCTCGGACGAAGTATGCGTAGCCATAGAGGGTCATTGTGAAATCACATATTACAAAGTATTCTTAATTTATCTCCATGAGTTATATGGAGAGAGAGGGAGAGAGAGAGAGAGATTTTGTTCCAGTTAACAGAACTGGTTCCCACACACTCCGCTTTGAGTTTTCTTTGGGAAGGCGTAGGGTACATGGTCTCCTGCCCGATTCTGTAGTTGCATACTGGAGAGTAAAGACGGAATGCTTATTTACATCTGCGCAGTGCCTGACCACGTGGTAGCTCAATAACAAGTTTTTGAGATCAAACACCTGCCCAGCACCCAGTCTTCTGCCTTCTGCCCTGGTGCCTGCTTCTCAGCTTCCTTTGTAGTAATGAAAACGGAAGCCAACTCCGACCTGTAGAAGGGGACTATTTCCTCAACCCCAAGGCACACAATTGTTCAGTTTTAATGATTCTGAAATCAGGATGTGTTCTACAATTAGTTGTTACACTCCTTGTGGTTTCTTTTTTCTTTCTTTTTGTCACTCCCCCCACCCCACAAGCTGTTCCTGAAACAATGGTGTGTCTTACAATTATGACATCTTAGAATCAAAGAAAATAGTAGTTAAAATCACAGGGTGGCATTTTAAGGTCCACCCATGTCAGACTTCTAGGAGCCATTGTGGAATCATGTTTTGTTCTGCTTTGAACCCAGTGCAACTGGATTCTTCAATCCCCGAGGTCTCCTGGTTATGCCAGGAGCACAGGGCAGACAAAAAGGCACATGTGTGGCCAACGGTGCCCAGCCTTCCCACTTCTCATTCCTGAATTCTCAGAGATGGTTGCCAGTGACAGGAGGTAATCTCAGGACACACAGTCCTCTGCTAGGCCTTAGACTATTTCAGAGGTCAGTGGCCAAAGTTGTACCGAGCCAGACGGGACGCATATGGGAATACAATTACAGAGAAGCCAGCCAGGCTGGAGGGGAAGAGGAAGAAGGCCTGGCCTCAAGAGGAAGCAGGACACCCCAAGCCCAGAATGGGTCCCGCAGAGCTCCTTCTACCAGGGCCAGTCCTCACCAGCTGCTCCCTCAGCTCTCCCCTTCAACAGAGCCACATGCTGTCAGAGGCCGAAACGCGCTGCCTGCCTTAGCCCCATCTCGGAGGGCTGAGAAGTCCTGCGGCCCAATGAACTGTCATCAAAACTAATGGTTTTGTGGGCTGGAGAGATGGCTTAGCAGTTAAGCGCTTGCCTGTGAAGCCTAAGGACCCCGGTTCAAGGCTCGATTCCCCAGGACCCACATTAGCCAGATGCACAAGGGGGCGCACGCGTCTGGAGTTCATTCGCAGGGGCTGGAGGCCCTGGAGCGCCCATTCTCTCCCTCTTTCTCTATCTGCCTTTTTCTCTCTCTCTGACGCTCTGAAATAACTAAATAAAAATAAACAATCTAACAATCTAAAAAAAAAAAAAAAAACTAATGGTTTTGGGAACTTACCGGATCACAGAACTCTTGCTCCCGTAACACCTTCGAAAATCTTAGGGTATGCTTTTCTGCAGGGTAGCAGTAGGTGACAGTCCTGCAGCGCCAATGCCATCACTCTCCCAGGCGGTCACGGGAAGGACAAGACAGAGTGGAGACCTGAGGGGCAAGATCCAAGAACTGGGGTCCCAGAGCATGGCCTTGGTATGGAAGTGCTTGGAGGCCCCACCTGCCTGCTGGACACCTCTAGGAGGTAGACTCTGGCTGCCACTGTCCACCCACTCCCCAACCAGGACAATAGCTACTGGCACTGCCGTGACAGGCGTGCATGAAGTAGAGTGAGGTTTGGGATGTAGGCCAAATTGTTGTTGGAGAGGTCTATGCTGCAGGAACTCCTGTTTTCACAAACAGCGACACGAGGCCACTCTCATCCTGGGAAGGAACCTAGGTTCTTGGGAGAGTCAAACGAAAGATGAAAAGCCCAAGAGTATACTTAAAACTTTGGTGACCATCTGCCATAGGTGGGACAACATGCTACAAAGGTCCATACTGGTAAAAATGTGGCACCTACACCCAAGAACTTCCAGTTAAGAGAAGGATGTGAGAAGATGTGTCCCTGAAGGGGTAACAACTGCCCAGTGCCAGAAGTTCTGGGGTCAAGTCTTCCTCATGAGAGCAAGGGCTCAAGGAGACACCGCCAGGGGCCCCGGGACATTCAAGAGAAGAACGGGGATACCTGGTAAGTACTGTTTTCACAGTGCTGGGGAAGGAACCAGGGCTCCCACCCAGCTCTGGCCCCGGGTTATACACAGCCCGGCGCTCAGTTCTGCAAGGTGGGTTACACGGGGAGGGGGCTCACAGGAGGCAAGCACGCCAAAACGGAAGCACGAATCTGTGCGGGCTGGGAGCTGGTGAACCCCAGTTCCAGGTGGACAGCGGGCTTTAGAGTTTGGGTTTGTTCATGGAGACATATTTTCAACACCACAAGCCAGACCAGGCACAGCCTCTTTCTTCAAGTATTCAGAAAGGAGCCATTCTACCCTGGCTGTGGTCGATGGCATCTGAGTGGTGCCACCCAGTGCTTAGTGAAGTGGCTGGCAGTGTCAGGGGACAGGAGGATGGTGGAAGGGCGCCCAGGAGCAGAGAGCTGAGGCAGGCGGGGAGACTGCATATCTCACACCTGGGGGCTTGGGTAGAAAAGGTCTACATGGAAAATGGAGGCCAGAATGGAGAGAGGAGGGCAGAGAGGCCTCTGGTCCACAGACATGGTTCTATGCGCTGCACGGTGGTTTGCTTAAACAAGGGAAACTTCATCTAGCTCTAGAGATACTAGATAAAGGAGAAGTCTTCAGCCTTCAAAGCCTGCATCTAGCAGTGCTGCCAAGCTGGCCACAGCTGTGACTGAGTTTGGGTAATCCACCAACTGTTGTCCCCACCCTTCCTGCTGTCCCAGGCAACTTGACTCGCCCGCTGATGACTCAGCCCTGTCCAATGCGCATGTGAGTTTGCAACCTGACTGGACCTCCTGTGGCCAGGGCTGCCGTGTGCAGGAGAGGGTGAGGCGGCCTGGAGTCCCCTTCCCACCTCTACTAGTTCCTTTTCTTCTTAAACAAAATGCCCTGCAAAAAAGCAGCACAGGGAGGAAGGGTTCATCTTGGTTCACAGTGTAAGGGCATCGTCTGTCGTGATGGGAAAGGCGTGTCAGTAGAGCGTGAGGTGGTGATCATAACACATCTGCTCTTAGGAAGCAGAGAGAGATAAACAGCCTTTACCCCTTTTATTCATTCTGGAACCCTAGTTCATGGGATCAAGCCACCACCTTGGTGGCAGGTGTTCTCCGAATCCTCTCTGGATACACTCTCATGGACGCAGCTAGAAGTGTCCTCCTAGGTGATTCTCAATCCCATCAAGTTGACAGTCAAGATTAACTTGTGCCCATGCTCCACAAAAGGCTTCCTTCCTCACTTGCAGAATGATACCATGCAGGCTGGAAATGGTGGTGCCTATAATCTATCCCCAGTGCGTTTCTCTGCTTTCTGTACTGGCTACAACAGACCATATAATCTATGAGAAGGAAACCCACTCAGGAGAGCTGGGAGCGAGAAGAGTGCACCCTCGCAGATTGTGATCCAGATATTTCCGTGTGTGTGTGTCTGTGTATACATATATGTGTATGTACGAATGCTGATGCCCAATAATGCTCTGCTTTGAGAAAGAGTACTTGCCTAACAGATCCACTTAAAGCAGGGAGATTGGAATTGGTTGCAACTGCAGATATAATCATTTATAGCTCGCAAGGATTTTCCTCTTGACCCTCCTAGCAATCATGCAGAGAAGCTATTTTTATTTCTCTCTTGTGCAGATGAGGAAGTGGAGGTGTACAGAGGTGAAGGGACTGGCCCAAGGCCACTACAATTAATATTAACAACTGTTGTCCTGTCCTGTCCTGGGCCGGCCTGGCAGTTTCACAAATTGGTCTACTTAATCTCATCCCGTGAGAGGGCTGCTATAACTCTTCCCCTTCTCCAGGAGGATTTTCACATCCCAGAGGGTCTGGTGGACTCTAAAACCCAAGTAACCCTATGAAACACCCCGCTAACAAGGCCAGAGGCCCTCACTAGTATTGGCAAAAGAGCCAGTACTAATGTGGGACTCATCCGGTCTTCAGCTGACACCTGTCCCAAACTGCTCCCCTACCTTCTGCTTTGTTGTCCATATTGGCCTCCTGGAACCTAAAAAGAAACTATCCTGGCAGGAAGCATGGTCAAGTAACTCCAAATCTGAGCATCAGCCAGAAATCAGCTCCACTTCTGAGGACAGACCAGCCCTGAGCTCTGCTGGTGTGCGGAGGGGGCCTCGGGCCCACTGCTTGCCTTTCAGGCTTCCCTTGCTTCTGCTGGAACAATGGCACAGCCATGTCTGCTGTCATGGCCGACACGTGTGCGGGTCTCTGTCTGGCACTTGGCGCTGAGCAGAGGATGAGAGGGTGGCTCTCTTCCCATCTCAGTATCCCATGTAGAGGGCCGGTGCCCAGGAGCAACAGAGGACTGTGTGTCTTGAGCCATTTCAGAGCCAGGGTGGCATAGACATGTGGTCACAGCCAGTTTCCGGGGATAGTCACACACACCAGCAGTGTGAAGGGCTCTTGTCTGATTCCTGCTGGGATTATTCTCTCTAGTGAAGGGCCAGCCTGGTACCACCTGAGAAGGCCGACAGAACCGTGATCCACCCACCCATCCCTCCCATTAACATTCTTTGAATCAGTAGAGTTACCAGTCCTTGTAGTACACGCCCTTGACCCAGCCACCCTACTCCATATCCACCCAGGCCTCCCAAGAGTGGTATGCATCGAGTCACATTTTCTGATCCTCTAGAAGCTTCTGTGTTCCAGGCTAGGTAGGTGGTCAGTCATGTTTGCTCTGGCTCTGGGGTCACCTCTGGCTTACCACAGGATTTAGGGAAATGGGAGGCCTTTGACCCCTTTCCATTTCCATGTAGTACCATCCTCAAGAGGAGATCCACTGGTTCCCCAGTTGTGTGTGTGTGAGAGAGAGGTGGGGGAGATAGAGACTTCATTAGTGCCAAATAGCTCTGACAATCCCAGGTCAGCTGAACTGTAATGGGGCCAAGTGCCAGTGGCTGAGAACTTTGCAGTCCTGAGTGTTGACCCAAGTACATCTTAGAATATGGGGAGTTCTTAGCCCCTGCCAGTGGCTCAGGTCTCATGCCTCATTCCTCAGACAGTAGACAGGTCTGACAGCACTGGGAGCTCTCGGCCTGGACTCTTTCTACTGACCTGGGCAATTTTTGCTAAGCCACACAGCACCAAGGTAAGGGCCTCACAGAGGGGAAAGGAAGAAGATGCTGCTGTGAGGAGTCAGACCAGAGCACCGTTCGTGCAGGTGCTGAGGAGACAGGACTCTGGAGGGCTTGCTGTGGCAGGTAGGGGACACAATAATTTCTTCCCTGGGACTAAGGAAGGAGAGTGGAGGGACAGGACCCTCTCCAGATCTAGATTGCTGGAAGTCACTTGGGAGGAGAAATGGAGGAAGTACAGACGTTGGAATCTACCACGTTGTTGCCAGAACATCAGTTACAGAAGACCTCCCATTAAAAGAGCCAAGGTCACGATCCTGTGGACTGAGAACCAGCACAGGGCTCTGAAGCCTTCAGGGCCTTGAAGGTGGGGGTGACTCTCATAAACAGAAATCTAAGCCAGGAATGTTAAAGTGATGTGTCTAAAATATCCCAACTGAGAAGGGCACTGCCTGGATTCACGCCCTGAATAGGATTCTAGCACCGTGTATAAAGGAAGAGTTCAAAATGATGACGAAGCAGATGGTGGGCTCTGGTTGCTGCCTCCACCACGGGACCATGCCATCTGCCTCTCCTCAGTGCTGAAACCCACAGACAGAGGTGTCTCTTGTCTCTAACCGATACTAGCCTTACAGGCTGGTATGCTTAGGAGAGTAAGAAAGCGGAATTCACACTTCCAAAGAATAACCTCGAGTACCTTGTAAGCTGCACACCTATATTTAGTGATTGCATTCACGTTTGATGATTATTTCCAGAGCAATCCATCCGTCCATCATTCATTCGCTCCCATGTCAGCCAGATGCTGGTAATGGCAATTGAAAATAAACAGGACAGGGCTCCTACGGTGTAATTGCTAGACACAAGGACAGCTGTAACTGAGGTATGAAAAGAGGGTAAGGGGAGCCTGGAAGGGCAGGACAGCCACCCCCTGCTGAGCTGGGCGGACGTGTGTGCACCCTTGGCCACGTGCCGTGACAGCGCAATTCATTCCTGCCTTCTTCTCTCCCAGGGGTCCAGCACCTTGCTCAAGCAAGTGGAGAAGGGCCTGCTCGGTGTCATTTCTCATGTGCAGTCCCTGGAATTCAAGCCGAATCCTCACATTCTATAGTAAGGAAGCAGAGGGCAGAGAGTTCAATGTCAGGGCATAGTCTAGACTTCAGACCAGCTGACAGGGGCCAAGCAGCTGGCCAAGGCCATCCCAGCAACAAGCGGGCCTAAACCGCCATGCCATGCTCCCTGTAACCCTCTCCCTGCCCCACCTTGGACTCACGTGAAAATTACACTCATTAGAGCAGTGCTTGGGTTTAATGTCTTTATGAAACCTTCTACTTCCTTTATTTCTTATTGCATGGTGCATATCTTTTTCAGAAAAAGAAAATAGAGCTAAATAAAGGAGAAAATTTAAAGTCATCTCATATCAAATCATCGTTATGTACAGTTGCATTTGGTTACTACCTTTCCAATATCTCTCTACTTTACTCTGTTTGTGCACCTGAATAGTATATATTTTAAAGCCATCTATCCATCTATATGTGCATATATGTAATATGCATGTATATAGAGAATAATGCGTATGGATGTATACATAGACAGAATCACATGTACACACATGTACATACAGACTCACCCTTGAAATCTGGGGGACTGCTCCTAGGAGCCCCTTACTACCAAAGATGCTCAAGTCCCTTTTATAAAATGATTTCCCATGGCAGTGAACCTGTACACACCCTCCTGATAATGAAAATCACCTCTGCGTTCTTGCACCACTTGATACAATGCATTGTAGAGTATGTGTGGGGAGTAATGGCAAGAAAAAAGTCTGTATATGTTCAAGACAGGTGCCAATTTTTTAAAGTATTTTTCATTTCTGGTTGACTATAAGAATGCAGAACCCATGAACAGAGGGCTGACTGTAGATGGACTCTATATAAGTTGATCATATATGCATAGATGAAATTCTATTTGCCCACTGGTTTATAAACTTCCTGTTCCACTTAGTAATGTACTGTGAATAGTCAAGGTTTCCCTCAGAATGCCGACTGTGTGTTATTACCAATATAGCCTCAACACCTCCTCATGCCCCACACAGAATGTACTATGAGTATTGAACTCCTGTGCTCTGGCAGACTTCCCAGGCCACAAGGGGCTGGGCCTGCAAACACTCAACCCCCACAGAATGGTACAGGGCTGGAGACAGGCTGAGCCAAAGGGTCTGACAGTTCCAGATAACAGAGCATGGAGCAACGCTGTGGCTGGCCTGTGTCCAGTAAGCGGTAGAAACAGAGCTGGCGAGCAGACAGCAGGCCAAGGCCATGTTTGTTAGCAGGGAGCAAGGATGCCCAGGTGACCTGCTGTCTGGCCTCTGTGCTCCATCCTTGCCCAGGACCCAGCCTACTGAGCCAGGCCTGGAAGATTCTCCATGCCTCCATCAGGGTTACCGGCATGAAGAGCACAGGTTTAAGTGAGCCTCTAGCCTCAGAGAAGCCCAGCGTAGAGCCATGTGAACCAGAGAAGAGAATACTCTCATTACATTTTTCATGTTTTCAAACTTAAAAAAATTAAAAGGAAAAAATATAAGAGATCCTGCTATCTATAAAAAATGGGATGGGCAGGTAAGATGGCTCAGCTGTTAAAGGCACTTGCTTATGAAGCCTGCCAACCTCCTTTTGATTCCCTAGAACCCACATAAAGCCAGACACACTGGTGCATGCGTCTGGAATCCATTTACAGTGGCAAGAGACCCTGACACCCATTCTCTCTCTGTCCTTCCCCTCTCTCAGGTAAATAAAAATATTTTTTAAATGGATCCCACACTGCTGGTCACTGTTGTAGGTGTCAAGTGTTTGTGCTTACAAAATAAAAATAAAGAAATAAAGCAAGATAGCTCAGAAAATCACTGAGTTGATGGAGTCATTTGAGTCATTTGGCTTCCTTCAGATCTTACCGCGTGGCTTTATCCCCAATAGGCACTCTGTCTCTCAAGCCCAGCTGGGGCTGTGGTTTAGCCAGGCCTCCTTAGCAGTCTTCCAGTTCCTTCATTTGCCCACCATCCTCCTCCACCTCACTACACATCTAGGAGTCTGGGACGCCTGATGTCTCCTTCCAGTTCCTATACTGAGCACCTGAGGTATGCCAGGCACCCTGCTGGTAGCAGGGCAACTCAGCCATGGCGGGAACAGACAGCAGTGGCCTGCTGGAGTCCAGTTCCTCCAACTCAGATGTCTGGCTGCCCCTGGCTTGTAAAATAACCCGCTACCCGGGCTGTGCCATTGAGAACTCTGTACACGGGGTCACAATGGCAGCTGCGGCAAGGAAGGGCAGCTGCCCCACCCCAAACTCCTCTCTTGTTTTATCCAAACCAAATCCAACTCGCAAGGAGGCAGCTTCAACAAGCCTTGGTTAAGAAGGAACATTCCATCGAAGTTTACTAGGACTTGTGTGGGACAGCAAATCAAAGTTGGGGGCGGGGCTGCAACCCATTGCTAACAATCCCTAGTAGGCATGCTGTAGCTCACTGTCCTTTATCAGCAGCACACGTAGACTTGCAATGTCACTGCTCCTCTGTGGCCTGCCTTGCAGCAGCGTCTTCTGCTCCTCCATCCTCATCCTCACCCTTCCATGCTACCAGCTTCCACACTCCGCCTCTACCATTCAGAGGTCAATTCGGCGCAGCCTCTGTCTCAGAACTTCCAGGCCTAATCGATGGAGCACATGGAGCCTTGGCTGAGCAAACACTCCCTCTCCCCGGTGGAGAAATGGAACACGCACCTGGCCAGAGGCAGGAGCGGGTCAATAGGAAAATCAGGTTCTAGTCACAATGCCAAGCACCAGGAAGATGCTACTGGCCTTGTTCTTAATAGGTACAATGCCCTTTGCTCTCTTTCCTCAGTCATGGTCACATCTGAGTGTCTGTGTCTGCTGTCATGGGAAGAAGAGCCTAAGTATTCATGCATATTATGTACAGGGGCTCTGTTGAGGGACAAGAGCCAGCTAGTCCCTCTTGGTAACAAATGTCTCTGCACATTTAAAGACAATAGTAAGACAAACTTGAATCTTCTCACCCTCCAACCAAACACCTCAGTGCCTGCCATCTGCCCATAAGCAGAGGAAAAGCAAAAATCATAGCATCTCAAGAGGAGGCCTCCTGCCTCTAATTTAGGCAATGTCCATGGTTTAAAATGTGGTCTGCCTCAGGGTCCTTAACAACAGGTATTAATTTAGTAGCTTCAAGCATGAGAGCCAGTGAGAGACTGGGCATTGCTCTCCACCCCTGAGATCTACTCATAAGCCCAGGTTAAGGGACAGCACATGGCAAGGGCTTCCATTTCTTCTCATCAGACTCATTTTGGGGATGAAGAAGGGCCCTATGTGACCCGGAAACTCAATCAGATGAGACGTCCTGCCCTGGTGCCCGCTGGAGGGGGTGGTGCAGGTAGTGTGGAATACACAGAGCCTACAGCCAGATGGGAAGGCTGCCCTCTGACCCAAGGAAAGCCAGAAAGACAGGTTTTCAGGGCACCATGGAAGCTGGTAACCTTACCCTTCAGCCAGCTTCTCCTCAGGGGCAATGTCCTGCCACCCCAGTGTAGCCAGAGACTCCTGTGCTCAGTGCCTGCCCTGCCTGGATTCCTGATGACATAGGAATTCTTTCCAAGTCCCTTCCAGGCCCCCTTTTAGATTGTCAGTGTGTGTCTGGAGAGCCAGTTTCTTGTCCTCTCTGTCCTTCAGGGCTGCCTGTCACCTGCAAGCCTCCCATGGGTGAGTTGTCCTGATTTGCATCTCCAAGGTGTCTTTCTTTTCTGAAAGAAAGAGGCTTGAATTGGGGAGTCTTATTCCAAACTCATAGAAGCACCTAAGCCAATGCAATGGTTTAAAAATCAAGAAAAATTCTTTAGACAACGCCGGTCACTCTGTGTGCCCTGCTGCTTAGGCTCGGAAGTGGATACTGTGGGAACGGGCTGCACGTTTCCCTCCAGCCACGTTTTGTCCCTCCTGCGTGCTGCTTGGGCTGGAGAACCTGCCTTTGCCACAGCAGGACTTGTCTTCAAGGAGCTATGACTTGTGCCAACAGATGTCATCAATGACAGCTCGGAAAAAAAACAAGCTGGAGAAAAAGCAAAGCCAGATCTACTTTCCTGCAGCCAAGGAGAGGAAATCTAAGATGGTGCTTTCCTTGGGGTATTGGGAGTTTGGCCACATGAATAACAATCCTGGGCATCACCTTAGAACTTAGCCACCAGGAAGGTGCCACAGCTATTTGGCACCTGGTCTGGGATCAGCAACGGGGCAGAAGTGTTAGGTTTGGGGATGAAGTGTCTTTCCAAAGGCTCATGTTTAAAGTCTTGATCCAACCACTGAAATGGTGAATGGATCATGAAGGTTCTAACCTAATTTCTGGAACAAACCACTGACAGGGTCATAATCTGATTGTGAGGTGGGGAAAATGTTAGGTAGTGGCATCTACTTTGAGAAAGTCAGTCACCATGGGCATCCTGCAAAGAGATACCTTGTCTCTGGCCCTTTCCTGTCTTTTTTCCCTCCTTCCTTCCTTCCTTCCTTCCTTCCTTCCTTCCTTCCTTCCTTCCTTCTTTCCTTCCTTCCTTCTTTCCTTCTTTCCTTCCTCCATCCCTTCCTCCTTCCTTCCCTCCCTCTCTCTCTGTCTCTTTCTTTATTTCTTTTGTTTTTGCTCTTGTTTTTTGAGGCAAAGTCTCTCTCTCTCTAGTCCAGGCTGATCTGGAATTCCCTCTGTAGCCCCTGGCTGGCCTCTAACACAATTTTCCTACCTTGGCCTCCTAAGTGGTGGGATTAAAGGCACGCAGCACCACGCAGGGTACTTTTCTGTTTTAGGGGAGAAATGTGTTGTGTTTATTTTGGCTTAAAGTTACAAGGAAAAACTCCGTTATGAAGGGGAAAGCAAGCTGGAGCAGGAAATTGGCCCCACACAGTTACAACAGCAGGGAGAAAGTAGAGACAGATTGGACTTGGAAGCCCACTCCTAATGACAGACTTTCTCCAGCAAGGCTCTATCTCCTAAGGTTCCACAATTTTCCAGAACAATGCCACCAACTGGAGATTATGTATTCAAATACCTGAGCCTATGGGAGACATTTTGTATTCAAAATACCACAAGAACTGTTTAGTTTTAAGAAAACTTTCACAATGCAATAGGAAAATGAAAATAAGGTTATGAATATGTGTTCATCATTGTAATTATTTGCTATTTCCCCCCATATCCTCTTATCTCCCTGGCCATCATGAGGTGTGCAGTCTCTTCTATCACATGGCCCCACCCCCATGAAAGTCTACCTGGCCTCAGCTCAGGACTAAAATCATTGATTCAGCCAAGCTTGGAATGAACCTCTGAAACCACAAGCCATGAACCTGTTCTTTCTACATTATTTCCTTTGAGTATTTGTCACAGTGACAAAAAGTCTAACATAGTAAGTTTCCTCATTCTTATTTCCCCAGGACCCAGGATTGCAAGTTTTGTTGTTGTTCATTTGGGGTGTGTGTATGTGTGTGTGTGAGTGTGTGTGTGTGTGTGTGCATGCATGCGCACGTGTGTGTGTGTGTGCTTTACCTTACTAAATCATTGAATTAACTCATTTGAGATACAAAGCCCCACCTGGATATTTGTGGCATATTTCGTGTATGTATCCTATTAATAGCTAGGAACAAGGATCCAAAGAGACTAAAATCACACTTTTCCTCCCCAGACTGTTCATAAATCTACCAAGAAAACAAGATATAGAGCTGTTAGGTCATATATCAACAATACATAACACAGAATACCCAACTGTGGATGGAACTAGGTCACTATGTGGCCTTTTTTATTTGACTTTTTCACCTGATAGGCATTTGGGCTGTTTCTAATTTTTTTATGTTTCTATTTTTTTTATTATGAAGAATATTGTCATACGCATGCATGAACAAGTTTTAGTAACACATATATTTTCAATTCTCTTGGCATATACCTAGGAGTTTCCACTCTGAGAGGTCATCTTCAGCTCTTTGAAGAAGTCTCAAATTATTTTCCAAAGAAACTGCACTATTTTAAATTACAACTGGCATTGTACAAAGGTTAGTTTCTGCTGACTCTTAGTATCTATCTTTTAAAAAGCAAACCCAACCCAATGTATGTGCAGCGGCTTCTCACTGTGCTTTATGTTTGCATCCCCTAGAGACTAATGATGTTGAAAATCTTTTCACGGGCTTTGGAGCCTTTGCTAGGCGATTATGTTTTGAATCTTCAAGAGGAGACATAAAGGGTAGCAGTCTTAAGAACACTGGGCTCTGGAATCATCTGTGCAGAAAGCAGCTCATGGAAAGCAAGCTCATATTCCAAAGCTGAGAAGCACTGGCCAGAAATTGGTCTGGGCCTCTGCTGAGCTTGGCATGACTTCCCTGAGTTGGACTCTTGAGGAGTGCCCCATCCTCTGTCTCTTGGGGTGTTTCTGCTTGACCTATGAGTATATGCTCCTGACATCCCCCTAGGCCTTGCTAAAGCCCACCCTCATGCCTTTAGAGTCACTGCCTCTTTGTATCCCACTGGTTACCAGTCTTGGCTTCTCCATGAGTCCTGGAAGAAGCCTTTTGAGCTTTGTCCTCTTATAAATTGTAATATGTTCCCTTCTTTAATATCCCAAACCATGGTATGGGATCATTGTTTTTCAGTGGATAGTCAAGGATGAAAAGGGAATCATTCAGGTCGATATTCTAAGGCAACAACTTAACTGAGCCTCTAGTGGCTTAGTTTGGGTAAGGTACCATCTGCTGAGCTCTGAGTCTTTGTGTAGAAAGACACATCCTAGGTTCTTCTCCCCTGTCACTCTTTAATACCTCTAAGTACCCTAAAGAATTAGCATAAGTGGCCTTGCTGAATCACCCAGGCCGCCTTTTCTGACTTTTTCCTGAGTCAACCCTGGAATATCTTCTCCCTGTGTCAAGATAGGAGAAGGTTCAAAAGGTGCCACAGCCCATCTCACTGCCTATGTAGGAGCAAGGTCTTTCTGGATATGTGAACAGACATTTTGAGGAAGGCTGGGAACACTTCAAGCCATACATTTCTTATATGAAGCCAGTTTAAAAGATTTATAGTTTATAATTCTAAAGTAATATTGGTGTCCAGATAGTTATACCAATAAATGAAATAACACTGAAAGTTGACAGATAACCCCACACGTATGTGGCCAATTTGTTTTAAACAAAGACCACAAGGAAATTTCATGCAAAAAGTACAGTCTCCAATAAGGGGTGCCAAAAAATCTAGACATCCATAGTCAACAAACAAACAAGCCCCCAATCCTTACTTCATACCATAAAACATGAATTCAAAGTAGAACTGAAAGAGCCAAAATGTTAAAATTCCTAGAAGAAAACACAGGAGAAAAAAACTCAATGACCTTGAATTTGGCACTGATTTATTAAATATATTAGGTAAAGAACAAATCATAAAAGAAATAACCCCTTGGCTGTACCTCATCAAAATTTAAAAAAAAAAAAAAAACACTTTTGCTTTTCAAAAGCTGCTTAGGGGAAAATGAAAAAGAAAGCCATAGACTGAGATAAAATATTTGCAAAACATATTGAAGACAAGGGACTTGTGACCAGAATTTATAAAGGAATCATTTTTAAAAAGCAATATAAACTTTTTAATTGGCAAAAGATCTGAACAGACATTTCATCGGAGCACATGTAAGAACTGGGGAAGAGGCTCATGAAAGGAGGCTCAACTTCTGCGTCTCCAGAGACATGCAAATTACAGCCATGAGGGCTGGAGAGATGGCTTAGCGGTTAAGCGCTTGCCTGTGATGCCTAAGGACCCCGGTTCGCGGCTCGGTTCCCCAGGTCCCACGTTAGCCAGATGCACAAGGGGGCGCACGCGTCTGGAGTTCGTTTGCAGAGGCTGGAAGCCCTGGCGCGCCCATTCTCTCTCTCTCCCTCTATCTGTCTTTCTCTCTGTGTCTGTCGCTCTCAAATAAATACATTAAAAAAAAAAAATTAAAAAAAAAATCACAGCCATGAGCAAATGCCAGAAAATGCCCACCCAAATGAACCCAACTTACAGGCCTTATCACGTATTGGCAAAGATGTGGACCTAACAGGGACTCTTACAGCTGGTGGGAACCAGCAGTGGTAAGCACTTTGAAGAGAATTCTGTCAGTTTGTGTGTGTGTGTGTGTGTGTGTGTGTGTGTGTGTGTGTGTGTGTGTGAGCACATGGGCACACATGTATATTTGTGTGTGCCCGTGTGCATGTGTACACTCGTGTGTGCATGTTCACGGATGTGTGTGAGTGTGCATGCACACTTGCCACGGTGCATGTTGGATGTCAGAGGACAATTTTTGGGTTGGCACTTGTCTTTCTGCTTCATTGGATGCATAATATCTGTGGATTCTCCTTGTGCTGCTGTTCTTTGCTGAGCTATCCAAAAGCCTCCAGGAAATTCTCCTGCCTCTGCCTCTGCCTCTCATCTCACAGCCATCAGTCTGGGATTCCAGAAGCCCACCATGGCTTCTAGCCTGTTATGTGGGATCTGGGGATCAAACTCAGGTACTCCAGCTTGAGGGGCAAGCACTTGATCCACTGAGCCGCCTCCTAGGCCCCCTGTCAGTTTTTAAAACATCGGATCCAGTCATTCCATTCTTGGTTTCTTACCACAAAAAAGGAAAATAAGTCATATATTTACACAAAGACCTATATCCAAATGTTCATAATAGTTTTGTCTGTAGTTGCCCCAAACTAAAAACCACTGAAATGTACCCTAGCAGGTGACTGGATTCATAAATTGTCCCTTAGCCACAAGGGAAATGCTACCCAGCAATCAAACACAAGCAACAATCAAAACACATAACTGCACGACCGAACCTCATCAGTAATTACGTTGAATTTTTAACAGCATATGCTAAGTCTTCCAGTACATAAAACACCTTAAAGAACGTAACTAATCTATACTGACAAGCAGGTCTATAGTCACCTGTGGGAACCAAATGAGGTACCAGGACACTTCTGGGGGTGATGGATATGTTCATTTTCTCTTTCTCTCTCCCTCTCCCTCTCTCTCTCTCTCTCTCTCTCTCTCTCTCTCTCTCTCTCTCTCTCTCATTTGTCTTTTGAGGTAGGGTTTCACTAGCCCAGGCTGACCTGGAATTCACTATGTAGTCTCAGGGTAGCCTTGAACTCACAGTGATTCTCCTACTTCTGCCTCCCAAGTGCTGGGATTAAAGGCGTGCACCACTATGCCCAGCTCCTGTTCATTTTCTTAATTGCAATAATAGTTTTAGAAGTGTATAAATATGCCAAACTTCTCAAAAATATACTTCAATTAGGCACAACTTTTTATGTTGTAGTTATTGTGAATAAAGCTGTCAAAAATAAGGCCTTTACCTTCTGGGTATACTCACAGAATGTTTTACAAATGAAATTATGACTGAAATTAGTTTCAAGATAGTGTGATGGTGGAGTAAGAATTGGTGTGACATGGACACATGGATGAGAAAGGTTGGCCAACAAGTGACACATGTTAAAGTCAGGTTCATTTTTGTGTTTGAAATGCTGTATCAAAAAATACCATTTGGAGCAGGGCATGGTGGCGCACGCCTTTAATCCCAGCACTTGGGAGGCAGAGATAGGAGGATCACTGTGAGTTCGAGGCCACCCTGAGACTCCATAGTGAATTCCAGGTCAGCCTGGGCTAGAGTGAAACCTTACCTCGAAAAACAAAAAACAACAACAACAAAAAATACCATTTGGGGCTGGAGAGATGGCTTAGCAATTAAGGTACTTGCCCAAAATGCCAAAGGACCCAAGTTCAACTCCCCAGGACCCATGTAATGGACAAGAAGGCACATGCATCTGGAGTTCACTTACAATGGCTAGAGGTCCTAGTGAACCCATTCTCTCTCTCTCACTGTCAAATAAACAAATTAACTAATTTAAGAAAAATACCATATGGGCTAGGAAGATGGGCTTGCCACACAAGCATGAGAACCTGAGTTGGGATCCCCAGTAACACACAAAATACTGAACATAGGGCCTATAACCCAAGCACTGGGAAGGAAGTGATGGACAATCCGTGGCTCTCAATGGCCAGCGAGTCTATCTAAATCAGTGAGATCTGGGTTTAGCAAGAGACCCTACCTCAGAAAATAAAGTGAACTATTGAGAAAGACACTTGACGTCAACCTCTGATATCCACACACATCTACACACATGTGCACCGACACATATGAACATTCATACACATATGCATACATGCCACTCACACATACATACGCAAAATGTGCCAGTAGTGGGGTTGGTGGTGCACATCCAGCATCCTAGCACTCAGGAGGCTAAGGCAGGAAGGTGGGGAATGCTATGTTAGCGTGGACTAAATAGCAAGTTCAGGGCTAGATTGAGCTATATGTTCTCAAAAAAACATGCAAAACAAGGCTCACTTCACTCCACTAATAAAGATGACCAATGGAGAGCATGAGTTTGCCTCTAGGAATGTAGCACAGTTTAGTACTGTGTTCCTTTCTTTGGAGCCGAGACGGGCAGCCTGGTTACCTTGATCACCTTACTAAGCACTATGTAGTCCAATACAAGTGTGTATAGGTGATATAGGTCACACAAATTGATTAAAACTCATGTTAAGGGGCTGGAGAGATGGACTCAGCAGTTAAGGCACTTGGCTGCAAAGCCTAAGGACCCAGGCTCAATTCCCCAGTACCCACATAAAGTCAGATGTACTAGGTGGGGCACGCATCTGGAGTTCTTTTGGAGTGGCTAGAGGCCGGGGCATGCCCATTCTTTCTTCCTCTCTCTCTCTCTCTCTCTCTCTCTCTCTATCAAATAAACAAACAAATAAATAAAATATTTTTAAGCCTGTGAAGCGGGAGTAGTTAACAGTTCATCAGCACAGGCCTTCAGGCAGGTTATGGTATCTCAAAGAAGGAGCTTGCGGCAGGGGCTGGGGAGGAGAACCTTAACAGAAGAGCATGGGACGGGCCACAGGGCTGCCTTGGAGTGGTGCTGTGTGTATCAAAGCAGAGAAATAACTGTGAAAGGTGAGTGAGGAGTTAAAGGTCGGCCCTGGAGTCCTCCTCGGCACCCACACCCGCAGGCACGAGCTGCCCTGGCCCCTCATTCCAGCGCCCCGCGGCACCACCACGGTGGACGCTGTAGCCAGTGGATGGAAAATTCCAAGCCTGCGAAGCATGAGGAACTTAGTCCCTCTAATGAACGGGTCTGTCCATAAACTTTTCTTGAATGTCTGGTGAACTCTCCCACATTAAATCTTCAGAGGGTTTTACTACCTGCAGGATTTGATAACTCACAGCTGCAGGGCTTGGCGCCACTTGGGGTGTATCCAGAAGGGGAGCAAGGACGCAGATACACTCCTGCAAGCTCCCTGACGTCCCTGAGGCGGTCAGGAAAGGTAAATGGGTTGCTCCAGTGATTGCTTACATCCACACAACAGTGTTTACACAGACCATCGTGTTAAGAGTGCTTTGATATGTTCCTTTAGAATTTAAAGTTTTAGTTTTACTTAGGCAAGGTTAGAAAAGATGAGGCAATCTGGTGCGATCAGCAAAAATGATAAAGACCTTGAAAATCCTCTCCTCTATGAAAGTAAGGAGAAAACTGACAAAAATCATCAGATTCAACTTTCTCAGAACTCTGGAAATTAACCAAGTGCTTCCGGCCGTCCAGCAATGGTTTCCTTGAGCAATGTGGCAGAAGTTCCCCAGGAGCAGCGAACTCCAGCATGCTTCCCTTGCCCCGTTCCCCTTCTCTTTCCAGATCTATCAGAGCCTTGAAAAGCAACAACCTCCAAGGGAAACCCAGCCTGGTGGTTTTCAGAAAGTCCCATTGCAAGCGTGTCTTCATTTAATTTAACTTGAAATTTCCCCACTTCCTGCAGTGCATTTGTTTAAAATGTATAGATGCAAATGTTGAACTTCACAGCTGGTTGAGGCAGTGGGTAACAGTTGGGGCAGATAAATAAGCTTAAAGTAAAAGTTGGGAGATTGTGCACAGAACCTTTGGAAACTCTGGCATTTTCTAGGGAATCTACAAGTGTGTGAGTGTGAGTAAGAAAAGCTCTGTGCAGGCCCAGAGAAGCATGTGAACTCAGGGAAGACCCAAGACAGCCCTCAGGTCTCACCTCTGGCTCCCTTGAGGTTCTGCACAAGCAATGTATAAGGTTAAGGCAGAGCCATCCACTGCCTAAATGAATGTGGAAAATGTGCCTCAACCTCCACACATTCCAGGAATGTTTTTTATTTCTTTCTTGATTTCTTCAATGACCCTTTCATCATTCCATAGGAGACTTTTAAATTTCCATGAGTTTTTGGATGTTCTATTATTTTTCTTGCTGTTGATTTGCAGTGTTATCCCATTGTTGTCAGATATAAGGAATTACTTCAGTTGTTCCTGTATTTGTCAAGATTTGCTTTGTGTTCTAGCATATGTGTGGTGGTTTGATTCAGGTGTCTCCCATAAACTTAGTTGTTCTGAATGCTAGATCCCCAGCTGATGGAGATTTGGGAATTAACACCTCCTAGAGGGAGTGTATTGTTGGGGGCGGGCTTATGGGTTTTATAGCCAGTTTCCCCTTGCCAGTGTTTAAACACTCTCCTGTTGCTGTTGTCCACCTTATGTTGGCCAGGGGGTGACTACAACTGTAAAGTGGTTCCAGGAGTGGTGTTGCTGCTAGACACCTGACTGTGTGGCTTTGGACTTTTAGAGCTGCTTTTCAAGAGGAATGTGGAAGGAGTTGAAACCTTGGCCTAAGAGATGCCTTGCAGTGCTGTAAGTACAGCTTGATGGACTATTCTGGTCAGAGTTGAAAGGCCTGAATGCAGTAAGGACTATGTACTCTAAGGTTTGGTTTATGAGGGTAAGAAAGAGCTTTGCCTGGACTGGGCTAGCAGTTTGTGTAAAAAGCTTGCTGTTATGCCCATGTCCTGAGAAACTGTGCAAGGCTGCTTTGTATAGAAATGAACTGGTGTGAGTAGAGGGATATGGCATAGAAAAAATGAAATCTTTGGATGAACTGCTGCCTGTTCAGCTGCAATTGAGAGATTCCAACCTTGAGATTGGGCCAGCTGACCTGTACTGGGGCAATAGGAAGAATGTAGACTCTTTTGAAGGGGCCTGAGTGTTCAAGGAGTCCTGTTCTTCAAAGTCTGCTTTATTCCCCCTCGATTAACAAATTATCACCCTACGTGGTATTGTGGAGTATAAGAAATGCTAGAAAGAGGGCCATTGAGTTTACAACACTGTCTTGTGTTTTGGAAATGGTCATAGGCAGTGTGAATCAGGTTTACTGGATGCCTGCATGGAGACCCCATGGGGCCATGAGGATGAACTGTGGATTACAGAGGAGACCCATTGGAGATGTCAGGACCACAAGATGGCTGTTAAGGAAAGCTGCCAGCCCCAATGAAGTTTTCCAGGACTGTGAGTAGCCTAGCTGGAGGGGTAGAATTGGAATACCAGATATTTTTGCTGGTTAGAATTATCAGACTTAGAGATTTGTCACTGGGTAAGTTGCTGGACTTGAAGCTACAGAGTTTGATGTTTTCCCTCGTTGTTTTTAATCTTGTATTGGCTGAATATTTATTTGCTATGCCCAGTGCCATCTTTTGCAGTGTGAATGTTTATTCTGTGCCATTATGGGGTTTGGGGGGATTTTTTGGTGCTATGGCTCAGTTTAAAGATCTTGAACTATTATGAGGATGTATGAACATCATTGTAATTGATAAAAGCTATGGGGACTTTTAAAGGATGAATGCACTGCATTTTACATCATGTATTGTTATCAGTTTATGGGGGCCAGAGGTGGAATGTGGTGGATTGATTCAGGTGTCTCCCATAAACTTAGGTGTTCTGAATGCTAGATCCCCAGCTAATGGAGATTTGGGAATTAAAGCCTCCTAGAGGTAATGTATTGTTGAGGGTGGGTTTATGGGCTTTATAGCCAGTTTCCCCTTGCCAGTGTTTGGCACACTCTCATGTTGCTCTTGTCCACCTTATGTTGGCCAGGGGGTGATGTCCACCCTCTGCTCATGCCATCATTTCCTCCTGCCATCGTGGAGCTTCCCCTGTAGCCTGTAAGCCAAAATAAACCTCTTTTTCCCACAAGCTGCTCTTAGTTGGGTGATTTCTACCAGCAATGTGGATCTGACTTCAACAATATAATACATTTTTGAGAAAGTTCCATGTTCTGCTGAAAAGAACGTGTATTCTGCAGCATTTGAAGGGAGTGTTCTGTAGAAGACTGTTAGGTCCATTTGTTTTATGATGTTATTCAATCCATATGCTTCTGTTTTTTCTGGGATGACTTGTTAATTAGTGAATGGGATATTAATGTCACTCACTACTAGTGAGCTTGGGATTATCTGTGAACTCCCATCTAGTAGTGTTTGTTTAGTGAAATTGGGTATTCCCATATTCAGTGCATATATGTTTATTTTATTTATTTATTTATTTAAGAGAGAGAGAAAAGTAGGCCAAGAGAGATAGAATGGGAGCACCAGGGCCTCCAGCCACAGCAAATGAACTTCAGATGCATGCATCCCCTTGGCTTACATAGGTCCTAGGGAATCAAATCTGGGTCCTTTGATTTTGCAAGCAAGTACCTTAACCACTAAGCCAACTCTCAACCCTGCATATATGTTTAGAATTATAATATCCTCTTGTTGGATTGTTCCCTTAGTCAGTACAAAGTGACCTCCTTTATCTCTTCTAACTAATGGTTTGAAGTCTGTCCTGTCAGATATTAGAACAGCAACACTTGCTTGTTTCCTAGGCCCATTTTCTTAAAATGCCATTTCAGTCCTTTTACCCTAAGGTACTGCCAGTCTTCTATCAAAAGGTGAGATTTTTTAAGGCAACAAAAAGAAGGATCCTGACTTTTAAGTCTGAAAGTGTGTGTATCATTTGGTTGAGATATTGAGACCATGTATATATTTTTTTGTTGTTTTTGTTAATTATGAACCTTACTATATGAGCCCATCACATGTTGGTCATCTTCCCATTGGGTTATACTCTTACATCCTCACTCCTCACCCTCATTCCACTGAGGGCCCTCCTGGATAAATATCTCACTGAAAAATGGGAACAGAAACTACACAAATAGCCAATACTACATTATAAGTCATTAGATAAATGCTAGTCAAAACTACAACAAAATACCACTTTGTACCCACTAGGATGATTAAAAAAAAAAAAACAAACAAACAGACAGACAGACAGACAGACAGACAATAGCAAGTGTTCGTAAGGATGTAAAGAAATTTGATCTCTCAAAGTATTCCTAGCAGGAAAAGTCTTGAATAATTCCTTTGTGTTAAACATAGAACCAGCATATCGCCAAGTGTTACATTCTTATATAGATTCCTAGGAGAAATCAAAACATGCCCACACAAAGACTTGTACACAAATGTTTACGGCACCATTACTTAAGTAGTTAGATAAAGAGATCTACTAATATGTCTTGGTCCATAGTAAAGGAAACCCAAGCTCACATCTCACAAGGATGTTCAGCAACACTGCCCTGGGGCTCAGCAGAGCCTGGGGTGTGGGTTATTCACAGCCCAGCACAGAGTCGCCACAGAAACTCAGATGGCCAATTCAATGGAATCAGACTGCAACGTAGCACTTGCTGACATTGTGCTTGTCACCCTAAGGTCTGATAGAATCCAAGTCTTGGGTTTTGTTTTGTTTGTTTGCATACAGACTAGAAAGGTCTATATTTAGAGGCCAGCAGCAGGGAGCTCCTGTGGGCCCATCCACCCTCCTTACAGTCCTGCTGCTCTTGTCTCCCTGTGTGCTTCTACATGAAGAGTCACCCGGCCTCGATTTCAATTCTAAAGTCACCAAGTCAGGCACTCTGAGTAGTGTCCTCGGTGGAGTTTCTATTCACTTCTCCCACTGACAGTTCATCCAGATAACCCAGCCTCCACGGCTGTCAGTGATATGCAGACATAGGGACTTTCCTTCCAAGGAGAAGACATGTGGGTGCTCCTCCAGACAAGACTTGCGGAAGGGGATGGAATGGACATTGCGGGGGAGTTTTAAGGCTGGCGAGGCAGACTCGAGGTGGGTGGCTCTGGGTACTGCCAGGGCTAACTTCCCTGCTTTGTGGGAAGGATTAAGTGAAATGATGCAGTCACGTACCCAGCATGCTTAGAACAGTTGCTGCTCAAGAAAGACTGGCATTAGTGAGAGGGTGGAGCAGAGCAGCTGTTTGCCACAGAGAAGCCCATCGAGGAAACTATTTTGTAGAGACCTTCGAGGCCATCCGGACTGGGATAGAAGATGTGATGGGGGTCTTGGACAACTTATTGGGAATGTGACAGAGTCCACTTGGCAGAGAACAATAGCTAGGAGACAGGAACCAGGACCCAGTTGAGGCCAGAGAATCACAATGGGGTAAACCCTTTCTATTGACAAGGGATTCTCAGAACTCTGATGTTCCCTCCCATGAACTGGGAATAATTATACTCACATGAACATTATAATTTGTGAGTTATCTTCCTGATATAAGGTGAGCATCTAAGAAATGGTGATGACGATGGTGGCGATGATGGTATGGTTGATAATAATGGTAGTGGAGGTGGTGTGTCAATGCAGATTTTATGAGACTCATGTAGAACAGACCCTGCTTCATTGCAGCAATGTTTTGAGTGAAAACAACTCATTTGGGGTTAGAGTAGGTGCTAGACACCTCAGCTTTAGAGAGATAGAGAAGCTGTTCTTCATAATACAGAACAGGAAGCCAATTTTCCTAGGTAAGTATGGTGACTCCAGAGTCATGTAGGAGAGTCAGGGATAAAGCCTCAAAAGAGAAATAAATTTAGCAAAGGAGAAAATGATTCAATGAGAGCTGCTTTTGGCTTTAGAATATATGAGGTCAACTCCTTCCTTGGTCTCCATGTGTTGTCAATAAACTCTGTGCTTCTCTCTAATGGTTTTAAAGCGGCGGATTCTTCTTGGTTGTCTTGAGTGGAGTCTGTGTGGAGTTGGGCATGTGATTGAAAGCAGACTGATGTGGACTAGAAGACGAAGAGGATGGGGAGACTGCTGGCTTCTGGAATGCGTTGTTATGCTCACGGTGTATCTAGAGGAGGAGTCAGTGACGGAGGGTCGCGCAGGCTGGAGACGTGGACAGTGAGGGAGGCGAGTGAGAGCGCTGAGTAGCTACACAGGCGCCACAGGGACTCGCGGAAAAGGGAAGGAAACCTCAGAGGAAGCAAGAAGCTTATAGGTTCAGGCAAGTTAAGACAGTGTCGAGGATCTCAGCCAAACAGCAGCCTTTTCTCGCCAGGTAGAGGCTGATGGGTCTAACAAGGACCTTAGTCCTGGGTCAGGAGTGGGTGACCATGGATTTGATTGGAAGTAACTTTTCTTGAGGTAGTCCTGGATAGGGGCCAAATTTCTTAAGCTTTAGTGGAATACATATCCTTTGTACTCGGAGGACATGATGATTTCATGTCTGAAGTATCAAATGGAAACTACAAAAGAGCTCAGGGGAGAGAGCGCATGGCTGTGTGCGGGGGAAATCCCTGCACGTTCAGGATTATGGTTTAGAACGCCAGGATTTAGTGAATGCCTACCGTGTGCTTAGCACTGTGGCTTGTCATGACAATGGAAATACAGAAATCTTCTCATCCAACAAAGATGTTATGAGTTCCTTTTGCATGCTCCACACACTGGAAACTGCCTAAGATGTCTGGGGATATTCCTTCTCCTTCCTTTTATGTCTTTGCCACTATACTTGATATTGAAGCCATTTGGCTGGGGGAGCAGGGAGAGGTATGGTGAGGTGTAGATATGATATGAAGTGTGTATATGTATGTGTGTGTGCACGTGAGTGGTGTGTGCATATAGAGAGGCCAGGGGGAAAACATCTTTCCTTATCACCATTTCTGCTTATTTCCTTGAGACAGAATCGTTCACTGAACTGGAGCTATCGTTTTCAGTCAGACTGGCTGACCAGGTCCAGGGATTCTCTGTCTCCACCTCCAGCAGGACTGGGCTTACAGGCATGCATGGCCAGGCCCAGCTTTTTATATAGATGCTGGGGACTGAACTCAGGCCTTCATGCCTGTGCTCTCACTCACTGAATTACTTCTACAGCCCCTTTCAAAGCTCTTCTAAAAGTTCCTTAAGGGCTCGATAGATGGCTCAGTTGGTAAAGGCGCTTGTCTGCAAAGCCTGACAACCTGGGTTCTATTCCCCAGGACCCACGTAAACCAAATGCACAAGGTAGCACATGTGTTTGGAGTTCATTTGCAGTGGCTAGAGGCCCTGGTAAATCTATTTTATCCCTCCCTTTCTCTCTCCCTCTCTCTTCCTCCCTCTTTCACTCTCTCTCTCAAGCAAATAAATATTTCTAAAAATTAAAAAAAAAAAAAAAACAAAGCTTTCTCAACATTAAGTTTCTTTGATAATCACTTGGCTGAGCCAAAACCAGCATCAAACTGCATGCCTTTTTCATTCTGCGAACAGAAAATCAAACTGGCCTTTCTATTATATCTCCTCAGAAAGAAGAGAATCTGGTGGCTATTTTTCCTTGCCAGACCTGACTTCATAATTTGAACTCTGCCCAGTGACATTGACAGGAGAGTTTGAAATTGTAACTGCCTTAGTCTTATCAAGGCATCTACCACATCTATGCTGGACGTGGAGCCTGAGCTCACTGCAGTTGGGTTATCACCAGCCATAGAGGGAACTTTGCCATTTGAACCTTATTTATTTGTTTGTCTATTCATCCATTGCTTATTTTTTTTCCAATGCTGAGGATGGAACATATGCTAAACATGTGCTTTACCACTGAGCTATACCCCCAGGCTTCAAGCTTATTTAAATGTCAGGAGTTTTCCACGTGTTTCTCACCAGACATAGACTCTTCACATTTTTCAAGAGTTTACTCAAGGACTAAAGTTAAGACTGGACATTTGCTCTATGAATAGGGCCTGCTTTAAAGACTAATGTTACATGTATATGCATTTGGGCGTCACTGCCCACTTTTATCTTTTTGTTGTTCTCTGGTTGGTGTTTCCTGCTTCTCCAAGTAGAAAATCGCACCTCTAGGAAAAGGACACCCCCAAACTCAGATTCTTACACCTAATGCCCAGATGCCTGTTTGTCTCTTGCGGAGCTTGAGTATGGGGAGCTGGTCCTCATGAGTCAGCAGGAAAGGTGTCTAATCTGAAAACACATACCTACATGACTGTGTGCTAGGTATCATGTCCAACTCTTGGACTGACTTTTCTAGAACCTGGCAGCAGAAGTGAGCTACCCAATTCCATTCTGATAGGGCCTTTAGACTCCTTTATGTAAGGTGGTCACAGGGTCATGGAATGAATAAGGGACACAGGGTACTGCACACCCTTCTGTACCCTGGCCACTGGGACCAGATGGGCATTTTGTGCTCTGTCCTTCCACACTATGTAACCAGAAGGACAAACTGAGCCTGCCATAGGGGCTGACAAGACCTATAGGTCAGAAACAAGATGGGGTGTATGAGGTTCTCAAGTCTGACTAGAGACACCCCGAGAGGAGACTGAAGTTCAAATCACTATGTTAGCAGTTCAAAGTCAGCCCAAGGCTCGTGATCATATAAGTGAGTAGATGTGGCTGGAGGTACTCCTCCATCATGCTTGGGACAGAGAGGTTTCCTGGAATATTCCTTTGGGTTTTATTGTCAGGAAAGTCATGGGCCAACTGTGTAGAGTTGTTCACTGCCACAGGACCAGAATGTGACAGTTTCAAGCCACATTCTGAATCCTACAATAAGTTCACATCCTCCCTAGGAATACTCCACTGAGTGAGAACCAGGAATGCGTCCATCAGATCACTACTGACCTGTCCCCAGACTGTGGTCCTCAGCCCCAGGTTATTGTTTGTCTATTCCTTCCCCCAGGGGCAGGCAGAAAGGAGACTCAGAACACAGCCTGGAATCTTCTGCTACTATGGTAAGGCCCCAGCCTGGCCTGCACAGCATTTCCAAAGAATTGTCCTGGTAAGCACAAAAAGAAGCCCCATAAATATAGGAGTCCACTGACCCTACAAAAAAATATTTTTTTTCTTCCCAGGAAAGCCTCGAACTCTTGATCTTATTTCCCCCATCTCTTCTTGTACCAACACAACCAGCTCCAAAAAATAAACCTTGGCACTTGAAAAAGTTGCAAACATGAAAGGATTTAAGCTTAGCAAACTGGAGTCAAAATACTGTTATTTTATCCAGATCCAGAAAGCAACACACTTTCTTTTCTTCCATTGTGTTTCGGCGTGAAAGCATCCTGTCTCCTAACGGTATAACAAGTCTGCCGGGGCAGTGCTGAAGCTCGCTCCATCAGTGCCTGCCACATGCTGTGGTTCCAACAAGGTTATAATTATAACAGAAAAATAGCACTAGTGGTCACCAAGCCAATAAAAGTGATGCAAAAGCTAACTTCTTAATTCCATCTCCAATTACACCTGGGCCAAGGAATGAGAAAATCTATGGATCTGAGATGAGAGGCCTTAGTCACCCAGGAACCATATTTCACCCTTGAGGGCTCAGCTTCCTCACGTGTAAAGCAGCATCCCGCCCTCCAGTAGCCAGCTCACCTGCTCAGCCCTGTTGCTATTCCTTCTTTCTGTGAGATGTCATCTTTGATGGCCCCATGTGGCCTATGTGGTTACAAAGGTGGTTTTGTAAATGGTGGTGTCTCTCAAGGGAGATGGAGTCCTGAAAAGGCTGCATCTTCCAGAGCCACACAAGGGACCCTTGGATGAGCTCTCTGAATCCTTGTTTCATGCCCTTTCCAATGCAGCTGGCCATAGCCTCCTTAGCATGTGAACAGATGGTCAGAAAGGAAACAGGAAAGGTCTTAGTTTTGGTCTTTGTGCTTTTGTTGCTTTCATTCCATTCTGTTCTGGATTTTGGGTGGGTGTTCTGCTCAATTTTTGGGTATGTGCATATGTGTTTAATGAAGTTTCCTCCATGCTGGAAAGGGTTTTTTGTTTTTTGTTTTAATTTATAAGAGAGAGATTGAGAATTGGCAAGCCAGGGCCTCCAGGTACTGCAATAAAACACCAGAATCCTGAGACCACAGCTGCCTTGTGTAAGATGGTTGAAATCTTCTTCACCTTGATGTGTAACAGAACATGATTTCTGCTCTATATTAGTTCCTTCCAGTGGGAGCTTAATCTGAGGGTTTCAAACTCATCCCACCTGCCTGATGTTTGTCCAGCTTGATTCAGCCTACATCACAGGAAGAGGTAAGGAATGGGCAAATGACGTGTCAAGAAGAAAACCTGTCAGGATTCCTCATTCCATTACTGCTGACCCCTCTGTACCCTTGCTTTCAGTGTCTTCCCATCTCATCCAAAAACAATGGGAGGAGCCTTCCCCTGCTCCTAGGTCCTCCCCAGCCTTCTGGAAAAGTTTGCTTCCTCCCACCCAGGAGGAGCAAAGGAGTCCAGTGACAAGCAACCTGAGAGGCCAGGTTGCACCCCCTCTGCACCAGGACCCAGGGAGAGAAGACCAATGGTACTCCTTTGAACCCTGCCCCAGAAGAGAACAGTTGTGGGAAAGGCATGTGTACCAGAAACAAAACCATGTCTGCCACACTCCCCACACCAGCTGCCCATAGACCAGGAAGTCTACCATATGGACCTCAGCTCATAATGTGTTCTCAGAGCTGGCCCAGGCCCATCAAACATCCACCAAAATGGCCCACCAGCCACACTCACTGGTGTCTCAAAGAAGGGAGTTGGTGAGGAGAGTTTGGATGATGAGGAGTAGACATGTGTAGAAAGGATGAATGGGGAATGGACATAAGAGGAGAGACTGTCTGGGCTTCTCTAGGCCATTATTTCAAACCCTTGTCTGGTCTCAGCTTCCTGTAGACCATTTTCATTCCCAGTTGAGTTCCTCAAGGGTGGAAAAGGCCATGGAGATCTGCCAGCTTCTCTGTGCCTTTTCCTTCACCAAGTAAATATTTATAAATCAAAGAAGACCAGATACACATGGCTTTGTTACTTCAGAGGGCAATCTGAGCAAAGTACATTATTTTATCTGAACTTTGGAACTATAGAACTTTTCAATTAAATTATTTCTTAGAAACCAGTAAATACCTGCTGAGAAAGAAACCAAGGGAAGAGAAGAGAAAACTAAAGTTCTCCCTGTTGCCTTACAGTCTCCCAGAAGTTACCACTTCAAAACTCAGTTCTTTAATAAAAATATTTTTAGGGGCTGGAGAGTTGGCTTACTGGTTAAGTGCTTGCCTGTGAAGCCTATGAACTCCAGATCAAGGATCAATTCCCTAGGACCCACGTAAGCCAGATGCACAAGGTGGCATATACATCCGGAGTTCGTCTGCAGTGGCTGGAGGCCTTGGTATGCCCATTCTCTGTGTGTGTGTATCTGTCTGTCACTCTCAAATAAACATAAAACAAAAATTTAAAAAAATACATTTTTAATGCACTTAGTGATATCCAAAGCCTTTTGTTCTTGAGGACGTTAATGTCTTCTGTTCTAAATTTCAATCTCTCCCATTTCTATGTTTTTACATAGGTGCCAAGGATTGAACTCGAGGCCTTATGCTTGAACAGCGAGCTCTCTTACCCACTGAGCCATCTCCCCAGGTAGAAGTGCATACTCCTTAAATGTCCCTGAAGTGACTGTTAACAAAATCACATACCTGCCTGCCTATGGAGATATCAAAATAAAGATCTTGGGCTAGAGAGATTGCTCAATGGTTAAGGTACTTGCCTGCAAAGACTAACAACCTGAGTTCATTTCCCCAGTACCCATATAAACCAGACGCACAGAGCAGTGCATGTGTCAGGAGTTTGTTTTCAGTGGCTGGAGGCTTTGGCACTCTTGGCACACATACATACTCTCTCCCTAGCTAGCTAGCTATCTTCTTTGCTTGCAAATAAAATAAAATAAAATAAAATAAAATAAAATAAAATAAAATAAAATAAAATAAAATAAAATAAAATAAAATAAAATAAAACACTAGAATTTGTGCTTAATAAAGATTTTTTTTAAGCCGGGCGTGGTGGCACACGCCTTTAATCCCAGCACTCAGGAGGCAGAGGTGGGAGGATTGCTGTGAGTTCGAGGCCACCCTGAGACTCCATAGTGAATTCCAGGTCAGCCTGGGCTACAGTGAGACCCTACCTCAAAAACCCCAAAAAAAAAAATTTTTTTTTTTTTAAATAAACAAAAGAGGGCTGGGGGAATGGCTTAGCAGTTAAGGCGTTTGCCTGCAAAACCTAAGGACCTAGGTTCTATTCCTCAGGACCCACATAAGCCAGATGCAGAAGGGGGCTCATGTGTCTAAGTTTGTTTGCAGCAGCTGGAGGCCCTGGCATCATCCCCATTCTCTCTCTCTCTCTCTCTCTCTCTCTCTCTCTCTCTCTCTCTCTCTCTCTCAAATAAATAATAAAATATTTTTTTAAAAAGTAAGAGAGGACAAAGAGAGAGTGAGAGAAAGAAAGGAAAGAAGGAAAGGAAAGAAGGAAAGGAAAGAAGGAAAGGAAAGAAGGAAAGGAAAGAAGGAAAGGAAAGAAGGAAAGGAAAGAAGGAAAGGAAAGAAGGAAAGGAAAGAAGGAAAGGAAAGAAGGAAAGGAAAGAAGGAAAGGAAAGAAGGAAAGGAAAGAAGGAAAGGAAAGAAGGAAAGGATCTTGCGATCACCTCTGTCCCTTTCTGGGCAATTATCCTCTCCAGAGAGTAATCACCATTGTCATTTTCTTCTGCTATATATTCCTATTACTGGTCCAGAGCTTCATGTAAAAACATGAAGCAGGTACTTGCCTTGTGTAAGAATTCTTTGGACAGCCATCATAATGCATTTTTTTTTTATATTTCATTTATTTTTAAGGAAGGAGAGAGAAACAGAGAGAGAGAGAGAGAGAGAGAGAGAGAGAGAGAGAGAGGGAGTGCATGGGCACACCAGGGTCTCTAGCTGCTGCAAATGAATTCCAGATGTATGTGCCACTTCATGCATCTGGCTAACATGGGTACTGGGGAATCAAACCTGGGTCCTTAAGTTTCACAGGCAAGTGCCTTAACTGCCATCACTCCAGCCCAGAGCAAACTTACAGAGGAAGGATGTAGTCCTCAGTAGTCTCACATGATCTTGGTCATGTGCTCTCGAAGGGGATAGTAAGACCCTAGCTCATTTCTCTTCCTTCCTTCCTTCCTTCCTTCCTTCCTTCCTTCCTTCCTTCCTTCCTTCCTTCCTTCCTTCCTTCCTTTCTTTCTTCCTTTCTTTTTTCTTTTTTGCTTCTTGACCATAAGATGAAAATTTTTGCTTTGCCACCTCTCCCCTACCATTGCCACTGTTACCCCTAATGGAGGCCTAAAAGCAGCAGAGTTGCCTGATCCTGGTCTGGAGCCTCTGAAACCATGAGTCAAAACAAACCTTCTATCTTTAGAGTGGATTATCCATTCTTTTATCAAGTATGTTTCCATTTATTTCATTCCAGTAAATAAAGCTGTCATTACCCTTCTCGTGTGAGCATTTTGGTAGGCCCATGTTTCCAATTCATGTGAGAAACTCCTGAGGAGTGTAACTGTGGGTTACAGGGTAGTGTTTATGTCGTTTTCTAAGAAGTTGCCATGCCGCATACTTAGTAATATTTGATGATGTCAGTCATTTTAATTTTAGGTAGGGCTATTGTGGTCCTCGTTGTGGTTTTAATTTTCATTTCTCTGGTGAGTAAGGAGTCTTTGCTTGTTCGTAGTGGTCTTTTATACATTCTTTTGTGAAGTGTCCAAAATCCTTTGCTTATTTATTTATTTTTGCATGCTGGGACTAAACCCAGGGAATTACACATGCTAAGCAGGTGCCATAACTACTGTGTTCTTCCTTAGACCTCTGTTTTGGGAGACAGGGTCTTACTAGGTAGCAAAGGCTAACCTTGAACTTGCTATGTCTCCCATGCTGGGGCCTCAAATTCACTGTCTTCCTGCCTCCCATGTCCTGGGCTCCTAAGTGTGTGCCACCATGCTTAGGTCTTTTACTCGCTTTTAATTGAATTGTTTATCTTTCCATTAGTGAGTTGAAAGAGTTCTTTGTACATCCAGAATATCTGTCCATTTTTAGATATTTTGTGGATATTTTCTCTCAGCATGTAGCTTGCTTATTTATTTTCTTAATGATGTCTTTTATTAACAGAAGCTTTTGATTTTGGTAGCACAAATGTGCTGACTTTCTTTGATGTTTACTGCGTTCTGCGACCGATCAAACATTTGCTTGTCCCCAACTTATGAAGATATTCCTAGTTTTTTCTCTAAAAGTTTTATGATTCATTCCAAGTAAATTTTTGCATACAAATTGGAAAAAGAAGCTGAGGTTCTATTTGTTTCCATGTAATTATCCAATTCATACAGCACCATGTGTTGAAAAGAATTTTCTTTCCCTATAAGTTGCTTTGACTTCTTTGTCAAAAACTAAATGATGATGAAAGTGTAGAGTTATTTCTGGCTCTTTATCCAATCTATTAGCTATTTTCAGTCCTTATTTCACTGCCATATTAAACCATACTCCTGTTACTTCTCCTTTTTTAGTCTGTGTAGCCTTGATCGTTTCACAGAACCAACTTTTACCTTGCTGATTTTTCTCTGTTCTCTATTTCTTTTTATGTCACTTATTTCTATTTTTATATCATTTGTTCTCTCCAATTTGCTTTGTGTTTTCCTACTTCCTTCATTCCTTCCCGTTTGCCTGACTTCCTTTCTCCCTTCCTTCTTCTGCTTTGACTCCTCAAGTGGGATGTTGAATAATCATTTTTAGACCTACCTTTCTCCTTTCTAGTTTGAATATGTAAAATTATCCATTTCCCCCAGTTTTTACCATAGCTCATAATGTTATTTTCATTATCTTCCTGTTCGATGGTTTGTCTAACTTTCTTCATGTTTTCTTCTTTAGATCATGAGTTGTTTAAAAGTGTGGTGCTTGAGTCTAAACATCAGGGTCTCCCTTGGCATCTTACTGTCACTGACTTTTTAATTTCAATGTGGCCAAAGAAAATGTCCTGTGGGATTGAAATCCTTTCCAAGTTACTAGGACTTATTTTTATGGACTCACATATAATTTTAAACATGTTTTTATTTGTAATGACTACATAATGGTATGTATTTCTAGGGTACAGAGTGATAGTTCAATCCATGTACACAATATGCAATGGTTGGACCAGAGTAATATGCATATCTGTCATCTCAAATAATTCACTCCTTTCCTTGTGTTAGGAAGTTCAGAATTCTCTCTACTGTTTGAGATATTCGGGCAATCAGTGTCAATCACAGTGAGCTGACTGCTATAGAGCATGAGGAGTCGGTGCCCATGGTCTACTGCAACCCTCCTACTCCCCGACATTCCTCTAGGAGCTGGTAATCACTACTCTATTTCTGCTTCTGTGAGATGCAGTTCTCTAGCCTCTACATGTGAGTACAGACAGTACCTGTCTTTCTGTGCCTGGCTTATTTCACTCAACATATTGTCTTACCAGGACAAAAGCTGCCTTGAGTGTCAGGTTCTCTAAGTGTTAATCACACCAAGATGGTGGTGTCGTAGCGATGTAGGCCCTCCACTGGCTTTACACCTACTTGTTCTCTCAATGATGGGTAGCAAGAGTTAAATTTTCAAATAGGACTGTGGAATCAGCTCTTTCTTTAATTGTGTCACTTTTGCTTCCTGTATTTTGAAGCTTTGTTCTTTGGCCCATACAAATTTATGATTGCCAATTACTTCTTCCTGAAGAATTGATTCTTAGAATTCCAGCACACCCCTCCTTGTGTGCAGGCACTCTTCTGATATTGATATATCTCTGCCAGTATTCTTCTGCTTAATGCTTTCATGTCTCTTAATTCTTTCTTTCTTTGAGAGAGAAAGAGGCAGGTAAAATACACAGAGAGAATGGGTGTACCAGGGCCCCCAGCCACTGCAAACAAACTCCAGACGCATGCACCACCTTGTGCATCTGGCTTATGTGGGTCCCAGGAACTCAAACCTAGGTCCTTAGAGTTTCTCAGGCAAGCACGTTATCCACTAAACCAGCTCTCCAACCTTAATTCTCTTCTTTCTTTCCTTCCCTCCTTCCTTGCCTCCTCCCTCCCTCTTGCCCTCTCTCTTTCATTCTCTATTTCTTTGTTTCCTTTTCTTGATTTTGTTTTTGTGTGGCAGGGTCTCACTGTAGCCCAGGCTGAACTGGAACTCATTCTGTAGTCCAGGCTGGCCTCAAACTCATAGTGATCCTCCTACCTCAGCCTCCTGAGTGCTGGTATTAGAGGAATGAGCCACCACACCTGGCTCATGTTTGTTTTTCCATTCAGGTTTCTCAAGATTTCTGTTTAAAGTATGTGCACTTTACCAACTGAGCCATCTCCCCAGCTCCACAAATATGTCCTATTTTAACTTAAAATTTTTATTTGTTCATATTTATAATACACATGGTATATTCCATAGTGGGATCTATACATTAAATCACAAAGAGTAATTTATAAAGAATAGATACATAGTCCTCCCTCATTATCCATGGAGGATTTGTTTTTGCGTGTGTGTGTGTGTGTGTGTGTGTGTGTGTGTGTGTGTTATATGCATGTGTATAGGTCCTTTCGGGGCCTGTGTGCTTGCCCACTGTGCGGATGCACTCACCCACAGTAGCCAGAGCAGAACGTCAGATGTTAGGCTCCATAGGTTGTCTGTTCATTTGTATTTTGAGCCCATCTCTTACTGATACTGGAGCTGTTTTGTGTGAGTCCAGGTGATTCTGTGGTCTCTGCTCCCCTTTGCAGGACTGGAATTACAAGTGTATGTTACCATACCCAGCTGCAAGGGGGCTTTATTTTTTCTAGGATCCCATCAAGGTTGCCCAGAATCCATAGATCCTCAAGTCCCTTTATAGAAGGGCATAGCATTTAACTGTAACATGCACATCCTCCGTACCTCAGCTCTTGATTACCTGTAATACCCAAGACAATGTAAATACTATGTAAATAGTTAATACTTCTTGTTTAGAGAATCATGCAAGAGGTAAAGGGTTTTTTTACAAATGTTTTCCACCTGTGGTTAACTGAATGCCCTTAAATGCTCTGAGGTGAGGAGTCACATCCCTCCTTGTTGCACTGTCAGCTTGGCTCAGCTGAGCTGGGTGCTTGGGTGGGGGGTGGAAGTCTTAGCTTTGGCCTTCTCAGTAATGAGGGTGGGGGAGCTCTTCCTCTTGCAGCTGCCACTGCTCTGGCCAGTAAGCCTGTGTGTGGCCCTATGAATGTCTTTTTTTTTTTTTTTTTTTTTTTGAGCTAGGCTTTCACTATAGCCCAGGCTGACCTGGAACTCACTATATAGTCTCAGAGTGGCCTCAAACTCATGGCGATCCTCCTACCTCTGCCTCCTGAGTGCTTGGATTAAAAGCGTGCGCCACCACGCCCGGCTATGAATGTTTGTTATAGCATAGGTCTACTGGTAGCCAATCCTCCCGGCAATCTGATAGGCCTTTGCTTATCTTCACTCCTTATTTTCTCTGCCTATGGGGTTTGGGGCTGGTGCAGCACATTAAAGACGTTTGCATCACTATCCCTGGCCTGAGAAGTCAGCCGCTGTTATTCTTCTCTTTAATGTACTATGTCATACTGGGCTGTTTACAGGATTCTTTCCTGATTTCATACTGAACAATGTGACTATGCTGTCTTTAGATATAGCCTTCTTACCTCCTTTCTTTTTGTTTGATTTGCTTTTTTTTAATTTTTATTTTTTAATTTAATTTATTAGTTTTCTTTCTTTCCCCGGTATTTGCAGCGCAGCTAGGCGGTCGCCATCTTGGCCGGAGGTCTCTCTGATTTGCTTTATATAATGGCAGTTTTCTCTTGCATTTACATTTTTATTTTGGCAATTTCATAGATATATACTATAGTTTGATCACACTCACTACTTATTACTCTTTTATTTGTCTCCTACTCTTGCTACACTCCTTCTCAAATAATTCCCTTCCTACTTTCATGTAGTGTGTGTATGCAAGTGTATATGACCCACTAAGTGAAATTAGGACAGCTTCCATGAGCACTGGTGCAAGGTTAGTTACTGGGGTACAGGTAAGTACCTTACCAGTGGCTACTTCACTGACGAACGTCACTCCCTCTCCCCCAGAACCTGTCAACAGCTCCTCTGGGAGAGGCGGGGTCTCAGGAATCTCTCCCCTATCCATGATGGAATGTTGAATGGCTAGCTCTTGTGTAGGAAACCACAGTGCTGTGAGTTCATGAGGGTAACAGCCATGATGAGTCCAGAAGACATGTTCTACAACCCCCCCCCCCTGCCATTCTCTGGCTCTTCTATTCTTTCTGTCCCCTCTCCCACCATGTTCTATGAGCTTTGGAGGTGATAGAGATGTTCTGTTTCATGTTATGCACATAATAGTCACTTGTTCTCTGCAGTTTCACCAGCTACATGTCTCTGCATTCATTCTTGCCCCCCTGCAAAAAGAAATTTCTGTAATCAGGCTCAGAGAAGCACTACTCTGTGGGTTAGAACAAAACTAATTAGAAGATAGTTTGACAGCCTCTCCACTTAGCATAACAACAGTCGTAGGTTCCTCTCTGGCACCTATGACCTTCCAAGCCATGGGCCTTTGACCAAGTTTACAGTTCCAGGCATAACTTCCCTCCTGTGGAACATATCTCAAATCCAATCAGAAAGTGGTTGGCTACCTGCCCCCCACCCCTAAGAAAATCATGCACTGGTGGGCACATCTTTCCTGGCAGATCAGCATAGAACACACTGGGTCTATAGCTGGCTAAGACTACTGATGACCTTTCTCCCCTAGCAGGCAGCTAGGTGTGGTTTTCTGGATGTTATTTCTGCTTGGGGCGTGTTGAGCTACTTGAAAATGAAACGCTAGTGCTTCCATCATATTTAGGAAATGATTCCTGCTCTGCCTTGCCTCTCTTGGAACATTCATTATTCACAGGTTAGACTTTTGATATTTTTGCACCAGTTTTTCAGACAATTAATTTTTTCCTCCATTATTTTTGGCTTCAGGTGGAATCATTTAATTTGATTTATTTCCTAGATGATTCCCTATGTCATCTCAAATGTGTCGTTAAGCTGAGAGAGTAAGTTTTTAAATTCAAGCACTAGTTTTTAGTCTAGAATTTTAATTTGGTTTCTTTATATAGTTTTGCTTACTTGATGAGATTTTGTAAGCTTTTATTCATTGTTAGTATCTGAGTCATCTGCCATTCACTTTCTCCAGGTATTGATTCTTCTCTAGAATCTGCCTAGTGTCTTTACTTTCCACTGGTCTCTAACAGTTGTGTGTGCCTGAGTGTGCATCAGTCCATATGTATACACACACATGGGCATGTGTGTGTGTTTTCCAACTGTAATATGTTGTGATCATAGAGTACGTAATCTGATGGTGACAGCCTTAAGAGATGAGAAAACAGTTATTTCTATCCTGCCTTCTTTAATCTATGGAAGTACAGGAAAGATATATCACTTTCTGCAGGAGGCCTTGGGCACACATATGTGTGCATTCACATGTGGAGAACTACCTACAGCATTTGCTGGCAACAATGCACACTGAATAACTCTCTAGGTAACAGACTTATAGAATCTGAAGAATTGAAAGCTGACATTACTTTGGCCTTTGACGGATTGCAGGAAATTGGTCTTTAGCCCAAGAAGTTATTTTCCAAAGATCTTTAGCACTTCCTGGCAATAGCAGGAATTACAATTTGATGATGGCATTGTCACTGTAGCCAATAGCTTCTTCCGTCCATGGCTGGCATCATGTTGTCTCGATCCGCACGATAATTTACTTAGCAGATGAAAAAAATGGCACTGGGTGAGCAGGTGGTAACTTCTCATAGCCAATGGAGTCAGGGCTCCATCTTGGTAGTCTGACAGACCACTGTCCTAAAATACTATACCTCATACACATGGATGCCCTTTTCTCCCATAGTCCTGGGGAGGATAGGTGGGTGGGTAAATAGATAGTAGATAGATTGATTGATATGATATGAATATATATTATATATATTATTATATATATTCATATCATATCAATCAATTATTATATATATTCATATCGTATCAATCAATATATCAATATAATATATATATATAATATATATATATAATCAATATATATATTAGAACTGGATATATATATTAGAACTGGAGAAGGGACTTGTTTATACTTCCATGTCCTGTCTTCCAGTCTGAGGGAAGGCCTTAAAAAAAACGTGAAGGCTTGAGGGCCTCCCATGGAGAGGGAGTTGATTTACTTCCCTTCTAACTTCCAGACCTCAGTCACCAGGCAGGGACTTCACCCTCAGAGCATAGCTGTGGCACTGAGAGAAAGGGGGTTCATATCAAGGAACAGGCTCCAAGGTTTGGATGTGGGGTTTTGACGGTCAGTCACTCAGTTGGAGGGTTCATCCACAAGACACATTGGCCCAAAAGGATCATGAGAAATGCTTATTATTCTGGAATCTCCAGTCTCTTTCCCTACAGATATAACTGAAACAGTGAACATGGTCCCCAAAGGGCTAGCTCATTTCTGGGAAGAAAGACTTCCTGGAGACTCTTAGGGCATACAAATGGCTGGACCAAGGTAAGCATTCCCAGAATGGAGAAGTGTATTCTCAGCAATGACACCCAAGCCAGGGTTGTGGTTCAGCAAGGGGCTTTTGTGCTGCTTCTGTTGTTTCAGCCCTAGCCTCAGGAAGGAATCCACTGCCCAACTGTGAGCCTGCTGTCAACAGCAGGCAGGCCTGCGCCCCACTGTTGGCACAGGCTCTAGACCCCTGCATGGATGAAAAGATAAGACCCACCCCGGTCAGTCTTGAGATTCCCTCACAGGAACCTTGCTTCAAGAGAGAAGCCTTTCCCTTTAGAAGAAAGCACATGGGAGATAGCTCCAGAAAATGTGTGGCTTTTGATACCATTCTTTCCCATGTTTCTGCAGCTAGAGTTGTCATGAACCTCTGGTGCAGCGAGAATCCAACACTTGGGGTGGACTCTGAGCCCCAGCTTGATGCTCAGTGCTGTGCTGAGGCTGTAGATATCCAAGCCACTACAGGAAGCTATAGGCTGCAGGAGCAACTGGAGGAGAAATGCTCATGCCCTTCCAGGCCATCTCCATTGCCTTCACCATAGACCCCTGGGAGAATTTCTACACCACATTGATGCCCTGCCCCATGACATAAATACCACACAAATGCCCTGCTGACAACCTGCTTACTTCTAGTAATGGCTAAAAGGCCTTGGAATGTGGTACAGTTGGACCTTGCTTGTCCCACAGGCTCTTTTCCAAATGGTCCATCCTTGTCTGTGGGGAACAGAATGTGGGAGAACAGTGAGATCTTGACTTGAGGGGATCCTTGCTGTCTTCCCTATACATAAAATGTGCCTACAGTGATGGCCTCACTTGGGGAAGTCAATTTGGCTAAATTCTTTGTTTTGAAAATAGAGAAGCACTACTCTCTTTACTGTCCTGTGGTCCCTTCCCTCTTCCAACTGAGATGTCAGCCCCTGAGAAGGAAGAGAAAGCCAAATTTCAGGGGGAATATGATGATGATGATGATGATGACAAGGACCCAGAGAGCCATCTCCTGTGCGCTGTGAGCCTCTCAGTCCAGGATGGGGCTTGACTTACCCACGGAGTGCTTCCATTTGGTACCTGCTTGACAGTCAACCTCAAAGACAGGTAGGTAGTCACACACCTGTCACCAAGTCACCATAATATCTTGCGTAGCAACCTGTAAGGCACCTGCCACAGGATCACAAGATATGACTGCAAAACCACTTTGGGCCACTCGACAATAGAGGGAAGTCTATTACACCACCATGTAGGCCAAGGTGAGCTCAGTCTACCTTGTGTGAGATAATCCTTTTCTATGATGACAGAAATTTCAAGAAGGTTCCGGTGAGTCACATAGATTGGGTCTGTTTAGACATCTTGGACCTTGTCTGTTTTTAGAATAGGGGATAAAGTGTGTGCTGAGTTTAAGGTAAGTGTGTATATGACTTTCTTCATGAGAAAATGTCTAAGTGGGATTTTGTTTTCAACTAGTAGGAATATAGGGAGAAGAGTCAAATGTTTATTTAACTTGTGATATAGGTTCACATGCAAACTTGAAATAAGATAAGAGGTTAGAAATCTTGCTTTTCTCCATTGATATCTTTGTCACTACTATATCCCTTTGGATTCTATTACAAAAATTCACAACCACCTCACTCTGGCTTCAGTTGAATCCTCTGAGATGCAGGGTCGTTGTCTGGGCTGTATCTCAGGATGAGCAGGCCACACGCAGCTGAGGTGGAGAATGAGAAACATCAGGTTTCGCCTCATCTCTTTGGTGTGAGTTTGTTATTCTCACTGCAGCATTTCCAGGATCCCCAAGAAGCCAGATTACCACGTTCAACCTTGGAATTGCTAAGGCTGGCTGTTATGTTTGTTTACCTCCTATGGACAACCATGCCATGCATCTAAAACTGGCATTGTTAAAGGGTGCTGGAGCCCATGGTTCTTTCCCAAGATTGGAATTTGTGGCGCAGAATAAATTGTTCAGGAACATTGAGCAAGTAAGTGCCGTGTAATATGAGCAGCTGGGTGAGGGTCTGACTCAAATCCCTGCTCTTTTGCAGCAAGAGTGTAGACACAGAGCCAAGCCTCACCTTGGGGGTGGGGGTGAGATCTCAGAAGCAATGAGGTGGTGGTGGTAACCAGGTATATATGCGCTAACCACCACTCACCGGAGCCTTAGTGTGCCTGGGTCTGACAAGTCAGACTTACCCAGGAGGGCCTGAGCAGCTGGACTGGCCCGGCTGCCACTCATAGGCGGGGACTCTGTAGGCTGAAGGGACAGATGCTTGCCCAAACTGGGAAAGCTGTAGACCACATGGCTGAGTCTCAACCCCAAGCTCCTGACTCAAAAACCTCTCCCTGGTACTTGCTCTTCCCCCTAAGTGTATATGCCCCCAAATCACTGCCAGATCGCAAGCAAGCACCAGCTTTTTCTGGGATAAACACCAACCCCACAGCAAACCCAGTCATTACCAGATCGGCTGATTCTCATCTAGGTCTTGTGGCTTCTTGGGTTTTTCTCTGGTGTTTCTCTCTCAACTCTTTCTCCTCTCCTCTGGTTGTGTGCACTCAGCATGGTGGCCCACACACTCTCAGAATTTGTTTTGCTCTTCGAGTCCACAGTGCAGACACCTGCCAGGCAGCGGCTGGAGGTCCTCCCCAGCTGCTCCAGCTTGCCCTGCCGCTCCCTACTCCTCCGCCTTTCTCCTGCCCCGTCCTTTTTGTAGAAAGATCTCTTGGAGGGTCCTGAGGGAGGAGACCTGACGTTCTTCCCTAGGGCAAACAGGACTGGGTGGATGACATAATCCCCTTTAAGTCTTAGAAAAACAGCCCTGTGGCTCTTGGCTCTCTTGGGCTCTCATTCGGGTTGCCTCACAACACTGGGCAGAAGGCCAAGGAACCCAAGCCCAGCCCAGAGACTTTCAGCCCTCCAGAGCGTTCTGGCCTGGGATGTCAGCTGCTGTCTCCCTCAGCCCATTCCGACCCCAGAGAGGTCTACAGGACCTGACCCTGAGACTGGCCCAAGCCCCTCCCCCGAGCTCGCTAAAGCCTATAATTGTTTGATTTCATACTGCTTCATACTGCATCTACATCTCCTTGTTTGCTTTGACTGGAAGCTTGACTCACTGTCAGAGAGTGGCTCAGTGCTGCTCTGGCCTCAGGAGAAGGCAGGTACAAGGCCAAATGCCTATCACTCTGCATCACGGTAAAGGAAAGTGAGCTACTTTGAAGAAACACGGAAAAGTGTTGAGTTAGCCAAAAGCCCGAGGGAGGAGAAACTCAAACATCCATCAGTGGAGTGAAGGAACAACTTGAGCTGGAGAAGATGGTTCAGCCATTAAGGCACTTGCCTGCAAAGCCAAAGGACCCAGGTTCAATTCCCCAGGACCCATCTAAGCCAGATGCACAAGGTGGTGCATGTGTCCAGAGTTCATTTGCAGTGGCTTAATGCCCTTCCATGCCTATTCTCTCTCTCTCTCTCTCTCTCTCTCTCTCTCTCTCTCTCTCTCTCTGACTCTCTGTCTCCCTCTCTTTTTCTCTAAAATAAATAAAGAAAAAGAAAAAGAAGAAACAACAATGTGGCATTACCCACCAGGAAGCCACTATAGATGCACACAGTACAAAGAGAACCTTCAAGGCAGAATGAGCACTGTGTTAGTAATTTGCATATCACTGGGACCGAAATTCCTGACAAAAACAACTTTTGGAAGGAAAGATTTGCTTTGGTTCATAGTTTCAGCCTATAATGGCAAGAAAGGCACAGTGGGCTAGGTCATATGAAAAGTGTATTCTTAGCCAGGTGTGGTTGCACACACCTTTAATTCCAGTACTTGGGAGGCTGAGGTGGGAGGATCACTGTGAGTTCGAGGCCACCCTGGGACTCCATAGTGAATTCCAGGTCAGCCTGGGCTACAGTGAGACCCTATCTCAAAAAAAAAAAAAGTTAAAATAGCAAAAAATCAAAAAAAGAAAAGTGTACTCTTCTTCATTTGCTCTCCACCTTATTTATTGGGTGGAGGCAGGGTCTCTTATTGAACTCAAGAGTTCACTGATTGAGCTGGATTGGCTAGCCAGCCTGCCCCAGGGTTCTGCCTGTCTCTGCCTCCCAAGCGCTAGGATTACAGGCACAAACCATCATGCCTGCCATGAACTTGGGTGCTGGGGATCTGAACTCAGGCCCTCTTGCTTGCATGCAAGGGCTTTACCATCAGAGCCATTGCCCCGCCCTGCCTTAACTTTTCTTTTGGCTGTTCTTACAGGCACACAATGCTCACTGGGGAAGAGCCGATTTGTGTTTCTGGGAGCGGTGCTGTTAGACATCTTTCCATAGCTCATCTCTTTTCCTGCCTGCTGTACACATATCCTATTGGGAAGATGTCTTTTGTCCAATTTCTAATCAGATTATTTATGTTTTTGATGAGCTTTGATGGTTCTTTATCAATTCTGGATATGTCTTTTGTTGGAAACTTGAAAACAATTTCTCTTAATCTTTTTAATTTTCATCTTTTTAACAGGCTATAGGTTTTTAGTTTTTAAAAAAAATTTTTTAAATATTTTTTTAAATTTTTATTTATTTATTTATTTGAGAGTGACAGGCACAGAGAGAAAGACAGATCGAGGGAGAGAGAATGGGTGCGCCAGGGCTTCCAGCCTCTGCAAACGAACTCCAGATGCGTGCGCCCCCTTGTGCATCTGGCTAACGTGGGACCTGGGGAACCAAGCCTCGAACCGGGGCCCTTAGGTTTCACAGGCAAGCGCTTAACCGCTAAGCCATCTCTCCAGCCCGGTTTTTAGTTTTTATAAAGTCCTATTTTTCAACTTTCGTTTTATGGTCTCAAGTCTAGCCTAGCACTGGGTCCTGAAGATTTTCTTTTGTTACTTTTTTTCTAAGAATATTGTGATGGTGCATTAGATCTGTGATCTATTTGATGCTACTTCAAAGATATGTAACATGTGCTCAGCATGGTGGCGCACACCTTTAACCCCAGTACTCAGGCAGCAGAGGTAGGAGAATCACCATGAGTTCAAGGCCAGCCTGGGGCTACACAGTGAGTTCAGGTCAGCTTGGACAAGAATGAGACCCTACCTCAAAAAAAAAAAAAAAAAGGTAACATGTACATGTGATACAGAAATGACTTAGAGGCACAGGGGTTCCTAATTACTTCAGAAGTATTTGTTGACAAGACAATGGCCTTTTCATTCACTGAGTTACTTCTTCACCTTCAACAAAAATCATCTGGCTGTCCTGGGTGCAGGGGCGTGTGCCTGCACTGTATCTCCACACTTAGAAGGCTGAGGTTAGCTTGAAGCTAACCTGGACCACAGAACGATATCAAAGCCAGCCTGGGCTATGCCTCAAAACAACAATGACAGCAGATTATTCAGCCATGTTTTCCTGTGTAGATTTTGAACCCTGTAGTCTGTTCCATTGCTAGTATGGGCTCACCTGGCCAACGCCACAGTGCTTTCTCACAGTTGCCATACAGGAAGCCTTTGCATCAACCAGGTAGAGCAGTTGTCTACACTTCATGATTCTTTTCCAGACTTGCTGTTCTTAGTTTAGTTCCTTTGACTTTCATGTAAGCCTTAGATTGATCTTATCTATAGAGACAGAAAATGTTGCTGAAATTTCCTTTACTTTACAAAGTAACAGGCTTTCTTATGTCATGTCCATACGTACTTAGTTTGGGGGTGACCACCTGCTCCTCTGCTCTACCTCGCTGCCTCCCTCCTTACGTGAACCCTTCAATCTCTAGCAGTCCCCATGTCTACTTTCATGCCGTATGTGTTCTTACTTCCCCCACCTTCCTTCCTTAAAGCCTCTTTCCCCTGCTCAAGGGTCTCCTTCTACTTTCATGACCCATGCCACGTGCACAGCCACATAAAGACTCACACGTACAGATTAGAAGCCAGGGAGAAGAGTGCAGTATTTGTTTTTCCGAGCATGGGTTGCCTCAATTTATTTTCCAGTTCCATCCATTTTCTTATAAACTTCTCTTTATGGCTCTATAAATTTCCATTTTCATTATCCACTCATCTGTTGATGGACATCTAGGCTGATTAATTTCCTTGTTATTATGAAAAGAGCCGCAATAAACTTAGATGTGCAAGCAAATCTGCAAGATTCAGAGGCCTTTGGGCATATGCCAAGGAGTGGAAGAGCTGGGTTACATGGCAGTTCTAGTTCTTTTTTTTCTGATTTTTATTTATTTATTTGAGACACAGAGAGTGTGGGTGGGTGTGAGAATGGGCTCACCAGGGCCTCTAGCCACTGCAGACGAACTCCAGATGCAAGCGCCACCTGCCACCATGTGCATCTGGTTTAAGTGGGACCTGGAGAATTGAACCTGGGTCCTTAGACTTCGTAGCACCTTAATCACTAAGCTATCTCTCCAGCCCAGTTCTATTTCTTATTAGGAACTTTCTTGAAATGGTGTGAGAATTTAGGGAATACTGATATCATTATTATTTGGACTCTTCTAAGCTATGATCATGATATGTATATATATTAAGGTCCTCTTTGGAGGCTGTGGATATAACTCAGTGATAGAACATGTAGTTAGCATGTGAAAAGCCCTGAGTTCAAACCCCAGCATCTTCCACAAATTAGTTTGATTTCATCAGTATTATATAGTCTGAGCACACGAGTCCTACATGTACCTGCTTTGGTAAATTTATAGGTAGTGTTGGATTTTAATTAAGATAACTGTATGTTTGTTTTAATATATAGAACTCACTTATTCATTCAAGAATATTTTTTGGTAAATTGCTTGGGATTTTTATACACACTTTTACGTAATCTGAAAATAAGGACAGTTGTTCTTTATTTCTGTTCTGCATACCTTTTGTTTCTCTTTCCTTCTTTCTTTCTTTTTGTGTTTTCTTTTGTTTTTCGAGGTAGGGTCTCACTCTAGCCCAGGCTGACCTGGAATTCTCTCTGTAGTCTCAGGTGGCCTCAAATTCACAGTGATCCTCGTACCTCTGCCTCCCGAGTGGTGGGATTAAAGGCGTGCGTGCGCCACCACGCCCGGCTATTTCCCTTTCTTGCCTGATTGCACTATCTGCATATTCAGTATTGTTGAATAACCTTGTCATGTAGATTTTTCACCACTAAGTACGATAATAGCTGTAAGGGTTTTATGCAAGTTTCCAGTCAAATACTTATTTCTATTTCTGAGAGTTTGTACCATGAATGACTACTGAATTTTGTGCTTGTCTTTTCCCTGCTACCAATGAGCCAGCTTCAGATTCCCCTTGTTCCACCTGCCATTGTCATAGATATGCTGGGGTCTCAGACGCAGGAGCCATGTTGTGTCTGGCTTTACTTGGGTGCTGGGGATATCAAACCTGGACCAGCAAGCTTTGTAAGCAAGTGCCATTAACTGCTGAGCCATTTCCCTATCCCCTATAACTCTTTTATATAATGCTGAATTCTGGCTTTTTCTTCATTTTTATGGGAATGCTTATTTAAAATATTGAAAGTTCTATTTTTATATTGTGTGTCTTTAGTATCAGAGTAATACTGGCCTTGTAATATAAATTAGGATTTGCTCTTTCCTTTACCTACTGGATGACACTATAAAAGTAGTGTTCACTCTTTGAGACATTTCGTAGAATTCTCCAGTGACACTCATCCTTTAGCTACAAATTGAATTTGCTTAATAGTTATAGAGCTATCTAAATGACTCATTTCATATTAGGGAGGTTGTGGTAAATAATACTTTTCAAGAAATTGATTCTTGTCATGTCAGTCGGCAGAAGAATGTGTGGAGCATGAGTCATAGTATTTTCTTCTTGACATTTTCAGGGTCTCTGGTAACATTCCTGTCTCTTTCCTCATGTTGGAGATTTGTATATCCGCTCTTATTTTTTCCTCTATTAGTCTTGAAAGTGTTTCATCAGTTGTACTGATATTTTCTATAACCACCTATGCTTCATACATTCTCTAAGTATTTGTATGTGTGTTCATTGTCATTGCTTTGTGTTTACATTTATTTTTTATTTCCTTGTTGCTTACACTGGGTTTATTTGCTTTTCTTTTGCTAGTTTCTTAAGCTGAGAACTGAGAGCTTGACTTATTTACCTTAGCAATGTCCTCTTTACCCTGGTACGAACATCTCCCTCTGTTCTGTGTTAGTACATCCCACACATTTGAGATTTTAATTTCCATTCAGTTCAGTTTTTATTTCCCTTGACACTTCCTCTTTGAAACCTGCATTGCTCAGAGTGTTATTTAGTGTCTAAGTATTTGAGATGTTCCTGCTACATTTCTGTTATTGATTTCTTGTTTGACTCAACTGTGGTCGGAGAACATCCTCTCTATGATGTTAGTGCTTTTACATTTGCTGAGGTTTGTTGTACAACCCAAGATATGATGTCTTGGTATATGGTCCATGGCACATGGGTGTGTCCTCTGCCTGTTTGGAGTCATTATGGACAGCAGTGGGCGAAATTGATGAAAATTATTCAATAAACATCTGGTGGGCTCCTACAGTTATTGGTTGATGGTGTTGCTGAGTTCTCTTGTTAATTTTTTTAAACACAGAATTCTTTTTATATTTATTTTTGGGTGTGTGCATGTGTGTGTGTTGTATGTACTTGTGTTTGCAGATGTGCATGCCCCATGCACATGCATGAGGAACCCAGAAGACATCTGGTTTCTCCACCAGTGTTTTTCCACAAGTTCTCTCTTTAAACCTAGACCTCTGTATTTGTGTTGTTAGACTGCCTGACCAGTAAGCCCCAGTTATTCTCCTGTCTCTGCCCCCTCAGCAATAGGGTTGCCGGCATACACAGCCATGCCCAGCAGTTTACACAGGTGCTGGGGATTGAACTCATGCTTGGGCAGGAAGCATTCCCACCCACTGAGCCATCTCCCCAGTTCTCAACCAATGGTAGAGAAAGATACAGTGAAATGTCCCACTATAGTTATCAATTTGTCCACTTCTCCCTTCACATCTGCTAGCTTTTGCTCCACATCCTTCCTGTCAAGGCTGGAAGTCCAAGCCCCTTGTGTTTCCGCCCTGACAATGCAGGGGAGAAGGGAGCACCTCGCTGTTGCCAGACAAGAGTGAGAGCCACAGTCCTGACTGCACCTGGCCTTCCCTAGCGCCACCCAAGTTAGGTTAGCGGAGTTGCTGGGGTACCAAGAGCTCCAGTCAGTCTTCCTTCTCTCCACTGTCCAGAACCTTTTCTTGTTTGTTTTATAGGATACTCAGGGCTTTTGGGCAAACTTAGACAAGGGAAAGGTCCAGCTGTTCATTGACTTACTTCATATGACATGTGTCCTGATGCACCCATCATAAATGGAAAAATGTCACAAATCAAAACTGCATTTAAGGGGGCTGGAAAGATGGCTTAGTGGTTACAAAGGATCCTGGTTTGACTCTCCAGGCCCCATGTAAGCCAGATGAACAAGGGGGCGCATGCATCTGGAGGTCGTTTGCAGTGGCTGGAGGCCTTGGCACACCAATTTTCTCTCTCTCTCTCTCTCTCACTCTCTCATTAAAAAAAAAAAAAAAAAAAGCCAGTTTGTTGGGCTTGCCTCAAAAAAAGAAAACCCTGTATTTAATATATGTAAGTACTGAGTATTCCAGCTCAGCTTGTCCCAGCTTCATTGTGCTCAGAACATTCACATAGTCTGCAGTTAGGGAAAACCGTCAAAGACAAAGCCTACTTTATAACAAAACATTTAACATTTCTCCATATCGATTGAGTAGTGTACTGAAAATGACAAGCAAAATGGCTGCATTGGGTAGATCTTCATTCACACCATCATAAAGGTGGAAAGTCATTAAGTTGAAGCACAGATTGTCTGTAGATCTTCCCCACCTTTCTAGAAGCACAAGTCTCAAGATACGTTTTTTTTTTTTGTTGTTGTTAAATCATCAGTTCACCTAGTCATATTGTGCTGATGTGGGTGGTGAGCAGGGCTGATGTGGTCCAACGTGTGTGTCAAGTGTCAGACTAAAAAGGAGTAGTCTTACAGACAGCTGCCGCGCGGGGCATGTATGCAGAGAGCAAAGGCACCACGTGGCAGCTGGGCTGGTGGGGATGAGGAGGCTGCCTGCGGTGCATGGGCTTCAGCCTGCAGCAGAGGAACTCCATGTGCAGCACAGCATCAGTTCCCCTGGCTCCTCAGACAGGAGGGAGCTCCAGAACTGAAGTGTGGCTCTTGCTTCATGCCTCACCCTTCCAGATGCTGTATTAGCATTTTAATGGGGGCAGCCGCCAGTCAGTGCACCCCAGACTGCAGCTGAGCAGGTGCTGGCATCCTGAGGCTCCCAGACCGCAGAGTCCCTGCAGAGAGGTCTCCTGCTGCCTCCAGGCAACCGGGAGAGGGAGAGCTGAGGGCAAACTTGACTTCATGGCGTGTGAGGGTGGGAGGGGAGGGGGACTGCCTCCAAGAAACAGGTTAATTTCTTCTCCCTTCATGGATGAATAGCCAGATCTGCCCAGAAACTGCGCCAGTTCTGGAGGAGTGACTGTGTTAATTGCTATCCCTGCAGGGATGACTGTGGAAGGACAGAACTTGGGATGGGGACTAGGACACTGGGGGAGGGGGTGGCGATTTGTAAGCCCCTTTTTCATCTGTGGTAAATGAGTGAGTGGTCGTCATGGTCGCAGAGAGAGCGCGGAGGTGTGTGTGCGCGCGCATCTGTGCTTGGGCCTGAGCACAGCGCTGAAGACTTTTTGGAAGCCATGCCTCACCGCTTGCAACCTCAGGGTGTGATGGTGGAGCCACCCAACACCATACCCCTAGGATCCCCCTCCCCCAACCCCAGGCTCACTGCCCCAGCCTGTGTCAGTGTCCTTAAGGACCCCCATACTGCTGTACCTCATAAGTCCTCACCCCTTTCCAAGTTTCCCTGGCTTTCAGCAGACCTGCTCCTGGTGAATGTGTGGACTCTGCTCTGGCCTCTCTGCATTCCCTGGCACACACTGGGCACCCCTGCATGGTCCTGGATGTCCTGCCTCCCAGGGGTTCCAGGCCAGTGCTTTGTTCTCTCATCCTGAGATTTCTCTCCCTGTCTGCTTGCTTCGCCTGCCCACACGTGCCAACCCCAAGGAGGAGCGCGGTGTTGGAGAAAATCACCCAGCCTGCCCAGTGGCTGAGGAGCCTGGCTTCCTCCTTTTAGCCAGCGAACCCCTGGCAGCCCCAGGACCCTCCCAGGCCGCAATGGCACTTCCTTCTACCTTTTCTTCTGTCCTCAGATAACCTTGCCCCTCTCAGCAAAAGGTCCTCTTCGAGAGAGCCTCTGACACTGTTCAGGACACCTTCCTGCAGCTCGGGCTTACCTGCCCCACCCTGCTTTCCTGAGGAACCGGACCTTGCTTCACACCCGCCTCCCTGTTTCCAGCTTAGCTACTGTCACCACCAGCCCCCTCTCGCCCTTTGCTTCAGAAAAGGAGCAATGGGTTGAAAGAAAATTAGCCAAATGCCACATTTCACAATAACTGATCCCCACTGTTGTTTTTTAAAAACATTATGTTAAAAAATCAATTCACCAAATGCCCAATTTCACAGCCTGCCAAATTACTAATCACTTATTTCTAGTAATTATTTACCAAATGTGTCAATACGTGTTTCATAGGAAGTTTCAAAATCTGTTTATTATTTTTTTTTCACCATTTTTGCCTTCAGATGTATCTTGTCTGAGATGTTTTATTTTGGGTTTTCTCCACCCTGTTTTCTATCGGATTTACAGGCATGTGGTTTCCATTTCTGAAGCTGACTACTTCTCAATAGTTACTTATAAAGGTTTTGGCAATTCATGAGGCTTTTTAAATTTTAACCTTTGCTTTGCAGAAAAGATAGTTTTGCCCTTCGAGGGCAATTTTACACCAATTTGAATTGCCTCTATTTTTTCAAAGTGGTTTGGCAGTCAGCCAACTAAAAGTTTTTTTTGCATGTTAATTTTCACATATCCATGACAACTTCCCCAATGACAAAATCCCAAAGTGGGAACTGCAGTCCAATTTAGACAGAAGTTTTTAAAATTAGAGTTGACAGTAAATGCAGCTGAGGGAAAACCCATCTATTGGCACACACAAAAAAGTACATTCAAGAACTCCTCCATAGGCTGGGGAGATAGCTTAGCAGTTAAAGGCAGTTGCTTGCAAAGGCTTCCGGCCTAGGTTCAATTCCCCAGTACCCATGTAAAGCCAGATGCACAAAGTTGCACATTTGTCTGGAGTTCATTTGAACAGCAAGAGGCCCTGGCACACCCATATTCTCTCTCTCTCTCTCTCTCTCTCTCTCTCTCATTAGTTAATCTAAAAAATTAAATCAGGTTGTTCATTCCATACATATGGAAACCTTCATCAAACTGACATTTCCAAGAGATGGACTGAGAAACTTCTGTGTTTCCTGCTATTGCAGAGTAGCTGGTGAAAATACACTTGGCATGAGTATACCAAACAGAACCAGCGTAAGACAGAAAACAACCCAGGGAAAGATCTTCAGTATTGTAGAAACCAGAGGATGGATATCACTATATCATTATTATTATTTGGTTTTTTGAGGTATGGTCTCACTCTAGCCTAGGAATTCACTATGTAGACTCAGGGTGGCATTGAACTTACCATGATCCTCCTACCTCTGCCTACCAAGTGCTGGGATTAAAGGCGTGTGCCACCACATCTGACTTCACTATAATATTTTTAAAATAATTAATCAAAACAAGTTTTGTGTGAATTTCAAGGATTACTCATCAGGGAAACTGATCCTTTAGCAAATTGTTTTTCTGAAAACTCTTAACTTTTTGCTGATAATTTTCATACATGTATATAGTATATTTTGATCATAATCCCCTCCTGTTACCTTTTCTTGTATTTCATCCTTCATCCCCCCTGCCACTGAACCCCTTCTCTTTTTCCAACTAGTCTTTCTTCTACTTAGATGGTATTTTTCCCATTTCTCTGTCATCCATGATGGGATATTGTTGTGTTTAGGTTTTGTTCTGTGAGGTCATGAATGCACTGACCACTTCATGTCCTAAGGCACTCCTCCCCATCTGCTGGCATCACACTCTCTCCTGTAAGGCTCCCTGAGTAATGTAATATAGATGTCTAATCTAGTACTGAGCACCCAGTGGTCACTTATTCTCAGTACTTTGACAAGTTTTGAGTCTCCATAGTAGTTACCACCCACTGCAAAAAGAAGCTTCTCTGACCAAAGATGAAAGCAGCGTTAATCTATAGTCATAAGCATAACTATTTAGAGGCCAGTTTGATGTACACAACATATCTATTTAGCCAAACAACAGTAGTAGCTTCCTTCCTAGGGCCTATCAAGTTCTTAGCATATTTGAGCAGGTTTTCAATATCAAGCATGAATTTCCTCCCATGGGGCAGGCCTCATATCCAGTCAGAAAGCAGTCAGTTGCCACCATAGCAATCATGCCACTATTGCACCAGCAGGCACATCTCACTTGACTGATGAGCCGTGCAGTTCACAGGGTCCACTGCTGCATAAGAATGTCGTTGACTTCTCCCCTTATAGCCTGCACACTGCTTTACAGCACTATAGCCAGCAGGGAGGAGGCTCAGGACCAGAGGCTCGGGAAATTCTTTCTAAGTAGTTAGCTCTCTTCAACGTTTCCATTTTTCCTGGTCTTTCTCTCTGTTGACCAAACAACAGAACCCCAGAGCACGCAACCCCACTAGCGTCCTTGTAGCGGTCCAACAAGCTGAGCTCTCACCACAGTCAAGTGACAGCGGACACACAGCCGTCCCTGAGCTGACTCGTGCTAATTCATTTTCTAGGGCTATTTTATTCTCTTGCTCCCATGTTGGACCAAGACCCTTGTCCTTAACTAATAAGACCCACCAAACTCGACTCATACAAATGTGATTGGGTGTGGCTGCCCGTCGTGTAACTTTTCCTGGGAAGATGTAAAGAAACATCCATCCACCCTAAAAAAGACGCCAACAGACCAAAGGAATGATTCCATCCAAATCCAGCTTGGTGAACCGGTGAGTTTATTGGAGTTACTTTTAGGAGCTAGGGTGACTCAAGAGCAGCTGCACATTTGCACCATGGAAACGTCCCAGCCCAGCAGAGAAACAGCTCTGGAAAGCTACGCCACTGCAGTCCCACCCTCAGCCGGCCCCCCATGCATGCAGAGGGGGAGCAGGATCACGAGTAACAGCTGGAATCCCACAGGACTATCTGATGCCCCCTCTTCCCTGACTCCTATGAGGAAATGTTAGCCACTCCATCGCCATTACCACAGATCCTGCTGAATTGTATTATTTCACTTATTTTGTTGTCATAACTGCAGGTGTAAGGTCTTCTGTTGGTCACCACAGCCACCGTGCGTCATGTCACACCTGGAGGAAAGAGCACCACCACATTGCTTTTCAGTGCCTTTCATTGAGTCCTGAGGTCACCTAGCCAAGCAGATGATGTCAAGTAGAAGATTGGGCGTCTTTACTCTTCCGGCTCTGGCTCGCTGCCCTGGGCACGTCTTCCCCTCCAGGCAGGCTGCTTGGCTCCTCTATCTTTTCATCCCCTCTTCCTTTCTGCTCATTCTTCCTCCCTCTCTCCGGAGCCCCCTTCAGACCCTCCCACTTCTTTCCCTGGTGGAGAAAGCTCATTCTCTAGAGACACACAGTACTGAACCAAGCCAAAGAAACTGCTCATCTGCTCCATACGAGGGACAGGCTGCCGAGTTCCTGGGGGTTTAACTGAAGGCAACCCCCGTGCTTCTATGTGCACTAAAATCTCTCATCTTCACAGAACCACCTCTTGACCATGTGTTCTCCACGCACTCCAACTTCCTGTCAGCCAAGCTTCCCTGGGTCCCAAACCAGATACTTCCTGATCTTTTTCCTATTAACTTCTCTGCTATAGGAGAAGCTTCCATCCAGAAACCTTTAGTGCCCAACCACTCCGAGAGCTTCCCAGCTTCTCCATCTCCTTCTCATGCTCCTACATGCTGTTCCTTTTCTCCCTCTGCAAGCCACTCAGTCTTCCTGCTCTTAGGTTTGCTGGAACTGAACTTCGTTAGGGTAAGAGCATTGCCCTTGGCCTGCCTGTCTTTAATCTATGTTCAACACAGCTTCACAAATGCAAAGTTATCCATTCCCTCCCTCCTCTTTCACAAGGTAAAGACCTTAAAGAAGATGACATTTCAAATACACAATGCCTTGTGCAGTTTCACATCTCTCTCTAGCTCCCAAATTCAGTTTAGAATGCATCTGGGAAGCTTGTCTGGACCCCACCTTCCCTAGATGTCCAGTGACCGGCTAGCAGAATGCTCAGTCCATGTTCTTGTGATCACAGCTTAGATGTCTGGGACCAAGCTGAACTTGACTTCATTGCTCATGAGTCCGACACATACATCCAGCAAGGCACTGGTAGAGATAGCAGGAAAACTAGGGTATCCTATAGGATGCCTCAAAAGTGTTATGTGAACTTTCCCTAAGAGAAAATCTATTCATTCCAGACAGAGCACCAATAACAGACCAAAGAAACAATTACACCTAAGTCCAGCTTAGTAAACTAATGAGTTTAATTGGGAGCACGGGTGAGGAGTTACCTACAGAAACATGGGCAATTTGCCATTGGCTACACCACTGAAGAAAAAGGTCTTCCCTGTCCCTTTAACTTATAACTGCTTATATATCCTAGCAGAGAGCCAAGGCTTCCTGAGCCCTCCTTCCCCTTCATTACTGAATGTTAATGGACACCATCTTGTTTGAAATCATGAAGGGAATCAAGCTGCTGAGAACTCAATGGCCCTGTGATGCTCAGAGGACAATGTTCCATAACACCAAAGGAGCCAGGGTGGATAGACATCTTTAGAAGGCCGGGGTGACCAACAGTAGGTGCATCTCTTCCTCCTAGCTGAAGGAGAAGTAATTTTTATTATTCTGTCTCCCCAGGACTATGCTAGGAGGCTGCTTCCTGGCCAGGGAAAGAGGTGCTGCTGGAAGGGTGCTTGGAAAGGACAAAGGTGCCCTAAATGTGTTGATGGTGCACATGAAAAATAAATTGGCTCTGTCTCAGGCCAGAGACACATTTTGTGTGCCAAGTCCTCCTCTTCTGCCTATCACGCTTGAATTACAGGCTCTGGTCCTTTCTTGGCTCAGCGCTGAGATGTCAGGCCTATGCTATGATGGCAGTTGGAAGAGTCAGGTGGCTTAGTGTCTTCTTGGGTCAGGTCACCAGCCCTTGAGGGACCTCACTGTGGAACCACTCCTTTCCAGCACTGACCTGTGACCAAAAACACAGCACAGGCAAATCATATTCCTTCTCAGTTCAGTGCCCATTGGGTACTCCAGGTATAGATGATGTCACTGAGAGGGCAGCCAAGCAGGAGGTGACATCTGGTGCCCAAGTCCAGCCCAACAGGCCAATTCCTATTGGCAAGAGAGACAAGTGCCTAATTGACCATAACAGGACAGGGGCTTTGCCAAGTCATCTTTGAGAAAGAAGAGAATCATTTCAAAATAAAAATGAGGCTGCCTGTACAAAACACCACATGCCTGACCTCAATGACTAAAGGACAAGCTTTCAAAGGTTCTATGAAAAACATCTTTCCAAGGTATAGACCTAAAGAAAAGCAACAGAGTGCTTAACTTGTGTAGCACATTAGTGATGTAACTGGTCTGTAGAAAATCATTCAACATAGACCTTAGTCAGCTAATTAAGATATCGATGAAGAACCTTGTTTTGACCCCTCCAAAACAGTTATAATTAATGGTGATTCCCGGTTGACACAACCATATGGTAAAACTGTTATCTTTGCCCATTGTTCCTAGCTGAATTTGTGTGATTTCCAATGCAGTGCAATTTATTATGAGGTGTCAAAAACTGCAAAAGTTTCATGACCCTCTCTACAAAGAAAATAATCCTACATATGGGGGAAGGCATGGGCAGAATGCTGACTGTCATTCTAACAGACATGTGTAGTGCTCAAGGGGTAATTCACTGTAAGTGTTTTAATATTGTGCTATGTGTTGAAATGATGATTATTCTTCATATAGCAATGTGGAGGGATATTTATGACAATAAGGGACAATATTGTGAACATTTAGTGACGGGTGATAAGTGAGTGAAAAACGTTCCTAGGAAAGGGAGCCCAAAGATGACAAATAGGAATCGGGAGGCAGTACTCAGTGTTAGGGCACTTGCCTACCAAGAAGAAAAGAGCCCCAGGATTAGCTGGGGAAACTGTTTTTTCTAATCCAACCAGGACAAATTGGTCATCTCTGAGTAGAGGGGTGAAGAGAGATTAGTTTCACTTTCTCAAATTTAGGACAATATAAATTTATAATTTTTTTCTTTGAGATTTAAGTGGGCGGGTAGAGATTAAAAAGAAAAAGGATAGGTGAGGAGGCCAGGCGTGGTGGTACAGGCCTTTAATCCTAGCACTCGGGAGGCAGAAGTAGGAGGATCACTGAGAGTTCAAGGCTACCCTGAGACTACATAGTGAACTCCAGGTCAGCCTGGACTAATGTGAGACACTACCTCAGAAAACCAAAAGAAATAAAAAAAATAAGGATAGGTGAGAATATTTCCTAGGAAGAAGCTGTTAGGAGACTAGCTTGACTTTTGGTTTGCAGGGGGTTTTGGGAGAGGCTGGGCACAGAAGTACAGAGCCTTGGCTGCTTGGCATTTTCCAGGTGCTAAAGAGTCTGGAAAAAAGCACTTAATCTTAATTGGGGAGAGATGAGAGCCCTCACCTGGGGCTCTTTGGGAAGTTTCTGGGTGCCAAATGAGCTATATGAAGGAGTCTGGCAAGGCGTGGTGAGCACCCCAGTGTGGGACCTGAGGCAGTAATGGTAGCCCTCTGGGAGGCTGCCAGATGCTGGGGAGGAGGAAGCCCCAGAGCCCCCAGCAGGGCAGGGTGGCCGAGACCTTGAGACTCGCGGTCAGAGGCAGTGCAATGCCTGGGCTGGGGGTCTGCAAAAGAAATTCTAAACTTCTAGAGGACGGTTGGTGGAGCATGGCTTTGGGGTCATGTTTGTGATTTTGTTGTTAGATAGCAGGCTGCACTTGAGAGCCCAGAGCTTTAAATCAGAATTGTACTTACGGAGAGTTAGCTGAACAAATAGATGGAAGGATGAATCCATGAGGTTTTAAGCCAAGCATTGGGTGCAGTGATACCACCCTACTGGGTTTGACATTGTCTACTTGTAACTCATTGTTCATCACAAGTCATTGCAGCTAACCAAGAGACATTAACATTAAGAATCACATTTTGAAGCCGGGGTGCTGGGGCACTCGGGAGGCAGAGGTAGGAGGATCACCATGAGTTTGTGGCCACCCTGAGACTACGTAGTGAATTCCAGGTCAGCCTGGGCTAGAGTGAGACCCTACCACAAAAAAAAAAAAAAAGTGTGGTAGCATGTACTTGTATCCCAGTGCTGAGGAGGTAGAGACAGACAGACAGATCCCTGAGGCTCACTGGCCAGACCAGACCAGCCTAATTGACAAGCTCCAGGCCAAAGAGACCCAGTTTATGAAAAGGAAAAGTGGATGGTGCTTTAGAAACCAAACCCAAGGTTGTTCTTTGGCCTCCACACATGTGAGCTATTTGCACCCACACATCCATGTGCACCTCCCCACACACCAAGAAATACATTCTCTTCAATCATCTCTACTAAGAAAATGTGTTAATCTATAAAGCATGTAGGGAAATACAGTGCACCCCTTAGAGAAAACCCTGAAAGAAGGCAGAGCTGATTTGTAAGGGGTGCACCATCTACACCCCACTACCACACACCGGCTCTCCTCCTTGAGTTTTGCCTGGTACTATTAGGGTCAATGATACCAAATCAGGGGTGTCACATTTGAAATGTATAGGATGGATAATTCATGGAAACCAGGGAGAAAGGTTAACCTATGAGGTGAGAAATGAATCTAGATGTAAATCAAGCGAAGGCAAATATCTTTCAGGGTTAAGCACAGAAGAGAAAATATGCAAAATGGAGGGAAACCATTTCATCCCAGCTGTGCACAGGGCCCTTTCATCTGCACCAGGAGGGCTCTAATGCACCAGTGCATTTGCAGATGGACAAAGAGGAACCTGAAACACTTCCATTACCTTAAGAGAGAAATTTGCCAACTACAGAGATTGTTCCTTCTCGCAATTGATGATTCTGTCAGCCTCCCCTCTGCCTGCACCCCTGGGCTTTGCTGAGTCATTCTGCTAAATGACCTCCTCGGGTGGTCTGCTGCCTCCTGCCCACCAGAGGCACCAAGGGCCATCTGGCTGCGACTGCAGCTTCACAATCTAGTAACTACCTGGGTGGTGTTTGCTCCTATAATTTTTGTCCTTGGGTTTAAAATAAGCATAATATTTATGTAAAATTGAGTACTTTGGTAAAATAATCATATTTAACTCAATATCAGATATTAAAAATTATCATGATCTTGGAATACAAATAGAAAAGACATATTTCTCATTTGATTTACCTACTCCTGAACATTTTTTTTGTCTTATAAAGAGTTCTCGGTAGACTGTTTAGCTAAAAAAGGAATTTGAAGAAAAAAAGGTTTACTATAATTCCAATTCTGCTACACACACACGCACAGACACAATCTGAATGGCTATCCAACCATCGAGGGTGGTAATAGGCTATCCACATGAGGAATTTTATTTTGTTTATTGGTTGGGTCTTTTTGTTTGGTTGGGTTTTTGTTGTTGTTGTTATTTGAGGTAGGGTTTCCCTCTAGCTCAGGTTGACCTGGAATTTACTGTATAATCTCAGTGTGGCCTCGAACTCTTGGCAATCCTCCTACCTCTGCCTCCCAAATGCTGGAATTAAAGGCGTGAGCTACCACGCCCAGCTTTTTTTTTTTTTTTTTTTTGAGGCAAGGTCTCGTGTAGTACAAGCCGACCCTAAACTTAAACTTGCTGTGTAGCTGAGAATGACTTGAACTCCTAATCCTCCTGCCTCTAATTGCTGGAATTATAGATATGTACCCCCACACCTAGCCAGGAATCTCACTTTCTGAATATTGCTTTTTATTTTTTTTCTGTGTATGAGTATTTTATGGTGTTTATATTACTTTTGCAATGAAAAGGTCAACATTCAAGGCGACCATTTACTAGAACAGCTTTGGGGATACAGATTAGAAGAGAGAAAGCTTTTTTTGTGGTAGGAGGTAAGCTAGGAATTGGCCCTCAGAAACAGATATGCCACCTTACCTGCTCTGGCAGAGCTAGAACCTGCGTCTTACCCAGGCTCAACCAAGATGGCTGCAAGCATCAACTTCAGAGCCAGCTTCTGGTTTCTTCCCCAGCTTTGCCCCAGGTTTAGCCCAGCTGTGGGCTGGCACCTTCCTGAGTCAGCCTTTTGAGTCCATCAGCCAATCAGGTCCTCCCTTGCACATCTGAGTCCTATGGTGAGGCTCATTCTAATTGGATGTCTGGTTTACATAAATGGGGCCGAAACACGCGTGTCAGCCTCTGGATGGCTTTAAGCTCTTGGATCCTCTGACCCTCTGCCCTCCCCTCACCTGGTACCTAGGTGAGGGGATGTGCTCAGTCTCCCTTCCTTCCCATCTGAGAAAATTCCTTTCTGTGCGCGCACATGCGTGGTTTCCTGGAGAACCGTTTCTCTATGTGAGGGGATCATCTCCATCTACCCTCCACTTTCCAGCCAGGGAAGGGAAGAGGCGAATTTCTTTGCTTTGGACTTTCCTGCTTGCCTTCCTTCTTAATCCGATAAATCCCATAATTTACCCTTCCCTGAAATCCACTTTTTAAATTCTTAGATAACTTAGACAAAGACTTGAGGTTGGGGTTCACGGGTCTGGGGGGGTCTCCTACATCTTTACAGAGACCTAATTCCTCCCAGAACCCCACCCCTGCATCATTTGCATGGGTAAAATTTCCCAGTGATCCAGTATCTCTCTCTAGTTAACTAAGCTGGTTACGCTCTCCCTTATGGCATCTTACTCTCATTTCCTCCATGTTTCTGTTCATTCTGCAGATATGGAGCCTGTTCAGCGTCTCTAGTTCAGAGAGACTTTGCATTTGTTTTCATTTGTCATTGTGGAAATTTCAAATGCGTACCAAGTCAGCAGAAGACCATAATGTGCTTGTCAATGAGTCTCACAATAATCCACTTTCTGCCCAAAGTCCCCGCCCCTGCTCCTGCTCAGTAGACAGCTGCTGGCCACGGCCTGTATGGCAGAAGCAGGAAGTTGTTCAAGTGCAGAGGGAGTGGAGCTTCCTGCCCCAACCTGGCATGAGCAATGGAGATGCGGGGCTAGTTCCATGCTCTACCTTTCCACCCCTGCTGCTGCCAGCAGGGCCCAGGCAGCAGCTGAGCAGCGAGGCTCTTCACTCTCCCTTCTCTTCATGTTGGCAGGGACCCGAAGGGAACTGTCGCTTGATGGCAACAAGGTGCTATGATTGGGCTCAGTTTCCATTAGGAAAGTGTCAGCTGGGCAGAGGGTGGAACTGAAGAGCCATCCCCAGCAGAGCCTGTGCACTGTACCTAACCAGATGATTGTCAGATAAAAGAGGTTAAATAGGATCTAGAGACGCCCAGCACAGAGGCCAGGTTATCTAGCACATAATGAAAATAATTGCCTGTCATACCAAGAACCAGGAAAACAACAATTTGATGAGAAAAAGCAACAAATGTTAATGCAGAGCTGATGCTGCTGATGGAATATTCCTTAATTTTAATTTAATTAATTTATTTGCTAGCAGAGAGGGGATGGGCATGCCAGGGTCTTTGGCCATTGCAAATGAACTCCAGATGCATGATCCACTTTGTGCCCCTGGCTTTACATGGTTACTGGGCAATCGAACCTTATTCAGTAAGTTTTGCAGACAAGCACCTTAACTGCTGAGCCATCTCTCCAGCCCCTGATGGAATATTCTGAATACCAATTAGTCAGCAAGAGCTGGGTAGATGGCTCAGTGGACCTGTGTTTGGTTTCCAGAATCCATGTAAAAAGCTGGATAGTAGTATACAGTTATGTGATTTCAGCACCAGGGCGGCAGAGACAGGAGCATCCCTGGGGCTAGCCGGTCAGCCAGTCTGGCCTAGTTGGTCAGCTCCAAGCCAATGAGAGGCCTCAAAAAGAAGTTGGCAACATATCTGAAAAACACCAGTTGCTCCTTGAGGGATTTTATTTTTCTTGTTTTGTTTTTTTTAGGTAGATTCTTACTCTAGCCCAGGCTGACCTGGAATTTACTATGTAGTCCTAGGCTGGCCTCGAAATCACAGTATTTTTATGATTCAGTTTCACCTCTTTGGTTGTCTTATTACTATAACTTTCTTTCTTTCTTTTTTTTTTTTTCTTTTTTTTGGTTGAGGTAGGGTTTCACTCTACCCCAGGCTGACCTGGAATTCACTATGTAGTCTCAAGGTGGCCTCGAACTCATGGCGATCCTCCTACCTCTGCCTCCCAAGTGCTGGGATTATAGGCATGCGCCACCACGCACAGCTTGCTGTAACTTTTTGTGATTGTGTTATCATTAACATCCTTATGGCTTATAGCATGAATTTTTAGCTTATTATAGTCTAGCTTCAAAAGACTTTTACATATAGTAAAACACACTTGTTCCAGCATATGCCTCCTGTTGGCCTTTATATTCTTGCTGTCACTCATTTATTTAAAGTCACATTAACATAAGTCTCTATCATCACAGTCAAGTATGTTTATGAATTTCTTTCTTCTGGAAGACCTCACCTCTCCCGTTGAAGTTCCCTCTATGTGGAGGATTCCTCTAGTTATTCCATATGGCAGGTCTTCTGGTCACAGTCTTAGTTTCTTTCTCTTCAGCTGACATTCTCTTGGTTTTCTGTATTCCCAAACAACACTTGGATGCCTGGTTTGCTGATCAGTATGTAAGGAGCGTGGAAGTAATCACTCCATAGATCCATCAGAGAAGAGAGGTCACAAGGTAAGCCAGCACCCCTGACAGTGATCGGTACTACAGGCGAATGCAGAGAATGACAACTTGTCAGAGCAGAGACCAGCCCAGGAGTGGAAATCTGTCGGAACCAGACCTGGAGAGAGAAGCTGGACTGTGATGGGCATGATGATGGAGGTTCTGAGCAAACCAGGACTGTCCTCAGGAGAAACTATCTTCCCAGAGCCTAACCAGCCTTGGAGAAGGGGAGTGGACAAGGCTGACTCACTGCGCCGTCCCACTATGGGTGCTGGGATGAGGATCGAGAAGCACGCGCGGACTCCTCGTTGTATAGGTTCCGAGTCACAGAAGACTGAACGCCTCCCCTCCCCCACACCTCCCTCCACATCCCTGTAGACCCTTCAGCCAGAATATCATGTTCCTATCAAGGAATAATTACCAGACATACTAAAAGGCAAAAATCATAACAGCAGAAAGAGACTGATAGAGCAAGAACAGTTTTCTTTTTTCTGTCAGCACTTGTGAACACTGAGCCACTTTGTTCTAGCGCAACTTCTGTAAGTAATGTGTTACCTATCTTTAGTCTTTTTCAGGATTTTCTCTTTAATTTTCAGAAATGTGACTAGGATTTGTCTTGGTGTGAATTACTTTGGGCTTACCTTGCTTGGGATTTCTTCTACTTTTTGTTTTAAAAATGTAGTTTTCCCAGCATGGTGGCACGCAGCGTTAATCCCAGCACTGGGGGAGGGGCAGGAGCAGAGGCAGGAGGATCGCTGTGAGTTTGAGGTGAGCCCGAGACTATGTAGTGACCTCCAGGTCTGCCTGGGCTAGAGTGAGGCCTTACCTCAAAAAACCAAAACAATAAAAACATTTTTTAAACAACTGTAGCTTTATGCCTTTTGCTAATTTGGGGAAATGCATTCTGTGCATCAGCTCCGTTCTTCCTTTCCTCTCATCTGGAACTCTTTATGAATGCCGGGTCTTTCCTCACCCACAGCTCCTTCAGACTCTCAGGCTGGCCTCACACTCACAGCAATTCTTCTACCTCAGCCTCCTGAGTGCTGGGGCTAAAGGTGTGTGCCTCCACTCCTGGCCCTTTACTTAGATTTTTAAGACTGATTTCTACTTTGTGCTTTTCCTTCAAGGAAGTGTAAGACCTGTAGGCTAAAAATGACACACAATTGCTGAGGTGTTAAGGATGACAACAATCACTGGTGAGATATACTTCGTTCACGGGTCAGAAGACTCAGTATTGCTAAGATTCCAACTCTTCCATTGCAATGCAAATCAAACTTCCATCAAGCTTTCTATGGAAATTAAAAAGCAGATTTGTTGCAGTCAGTTTCCCATTGCTAGTAGAAATCACCCAACCAGAGCGGCTTGTGGGAAAAGAGGTTTTGCCTTGCAGGCAAGCACCTTAACTGCTAAGCCATCCTAGCCCATGGACAGCTGGTTTTTAAAAAGGCACAAAAGCAATTCAATTCAACGCAATTCAAAGGAGAACTCTTTCAATGAATGATAGTGGAACAGCCTGAAATAGTTGGATGTCCTTATGCCAAAAAGGAGGAAGAACTTGGGTCTATAATTGCTATCATATTTTAAAAAGAAGTAATTGAAAATGGATTGTAACCATGAATAGGGCCTCAATACTCAGGCAAAAGGAGAAAAGGATGTGGGTCTCAATGTTCTCCATGTAAAATCTGTCACAATAAATTACCTTGAGAGGAAAACACAAGCTAAGGATGTGACTTTGTAATAAGCAAAATGATTTTAGTATGAAACCAAACATACTTCATAAAAATATTAGTAAACTAGATTTTATTAAACTTTACTAAGAGAATGCAAATACAAGTCACAAATTGGGAGAAATTTTTGTGCCACATATGTATCCAGAATATATTTAAAAACTTCAGTTTAATGAGAAGAAAATAGTCCAATCCAAAATTAGGATGGCCATGCAACCCGAGCAGAATTTCCCCAAAGGAGATGTATAGACAGCAGAAGCATTAGTACTTAAGGAAATGAAAATTAAAACCACCATGTAAGACTGAAAAACATTAACTAGCAAACATTGGTAAGGATGTTGAGGATCTGGAATTCTCACACACGGCTGAAGAGAGAGAAAACTACACAAACATTTTAGAAAGCATTTGAAATTTCTTAAAATGTTAAATATGCACCTATCATATATCCTAGACTTTTAATTCCAAGAAGAAAAAGTGGCTAGGTATCAATGCAAAGTCTTGTACTGAAATATTAGAGTAGCTTGATTTGGAATGGCCCAAACAAGGAACCATCTAAATGTCCATCAACAGATGAATGGTATATCCACTCACTTTTATATCCACTTTGGTATATCCATACAATGGACTACACTACTCAGCAAAAGAAACAAAGACAAAGAAAGAAAGATGATTGGATAAACACAACATGGATGAATCTTGAAAGTAAGTAAAGTATGGTTAATAAAAGAAATCAGAAAAAAAGTTATTATACAGCTATAAAAAACAAAAATTTATAGTGACATAAAACACTCTAGCAGACTTAAAAAGAGGTGGGGGCAGGGAGCCCTGGTAGAGAGATGATAATGGCAAATAAGGAAAGTTCTGGAGGGTGAAGTATCATGTTAACAATATTGGTTGCTTTGATGGTTTCACAGATAACTACATATGTGAATGCTTATGTCGTACATTTAATACATATATATGTACACACATATATATATATATACATCATATATATTCATATCTCTTTTTGTATATCAGTGATATTGCAATAAAGTTGCTTTTAAAAAATGTTGGGCAGTAGAGGGTCTAAGTCTCTACCTTCCAGTGATTACTGTCTCCCTGGTCTGCAAGCAAATGTGCACAGAAGCCACCATTTAACCCAAGCCTGATAACACCTCAGCAGCATCATGCAAATCAGTGTGAGGAAGGGACAATGACGATGCTAGAAACCACCAGGACATGTTTGTTTCCACCCGCCACTGGCCGCTCCAATCTCTATTGTCTCTAGCATGCAGCTGTTAGTTAACACAGGGGCTTTTCTCTCTGGTCTGGAGAGTCTGAGCTCTGCCTGAGTGAAGTGAAACACTCATGGGGATTCACGTGTGTGAAAAGCGCCTGGAGCTCTCTAGGATGGCAGCAGTGTCAGAGCTAACTGCTGTCTCCCAGGTTGGTTTACAAAAGTCACATGATTTTCATGTCCAACACTTCTATCATTTGATTTAATTAATTTTTTATTCTGATAAAGGATGTCATATTGTCCAGGCTGGTCTTGAACTCACTATGTAGCCAAGACCAGCTTTGAACTCCTGATCCTCCTGCCTCTGCCTCCCAAGTGCAGAGATTACTGGCATTTGAAAGCCACTAAGCATGGCTTTCAAATACTTACTTTTAAATAATGTATGGGATGCTCATTTTTTCCTCATTCTTGGAAGTGAAGTTTTCTTTTCTCTCCATCGAACTATGATTTCAACACTGTGGTTGCACTGTCCTTCCCTTTTCTGTTTTCCTGAGCAGAATTTTCCCTGCCCCCACTCAGGGCAACAGATTGCTGAGGAGGCACTCTGATGGAAAGGTTGTTCTTGGAACCCCCACAGTGCCAGGTTCAATCACCAAGGTGGCCCCAAGTAAACACAGCTGTCCAAAGCAGCAGTCTACTTCTTGCCAAAAAATAAAAATAAAAAAATAAAAATAATTGTGACTCTGCAAAGCTTTTTCCAGAGTGAACTCCACCACAGCATGGTGGGCACAAAAGGGCAGAGCACCAAGTCAGGCTTTTCCAGAAACCTCATCTGACCCTGTCCCTTGTCCCTGTTTTGTAATGTCCATTGGGGACCACTACAACAGCAGGAGAAGAGCACTCATTGTCCATGGGTCCCTTGCTGCATTCTATCAGAGAAGCTTCTGGCAAATATGAGAGAGCAGTAGTATGGTTACAGCTGAGGCTCAGAGCAAATCTAAAGCTAAACATGATTTCGTGTCTGACACTTCTATCATTTGATTCTTCTGGTGGATTTTGTGCCTTGGAGTTTCTAAGTTATTACTACTTTAGATGTCCATTACAATGTTCCTACTGTTTGCACTGACATCTTTATAAGATACTCACAGACCTCTACTTGTCTGGATGCCTCTAGAACCTTCTGAGATAATACATAAAAGGCTAGTCCCCCAGAATGGCATCACTGCTGTGGTCTTATCCACTATGGTCCTCTATAGATACAGCTGTTTAGAGCTCATTCCCACAAGGTCTTTTAGGCCAGGTAAGGTATTTGGTATTCCTTTTAAGACGCATTTTCCACAGAGGAGTGATATGGTCAGATTCTTCAAAACAGGAAGCTTAAGTGCCCAGCCCAGAGGCCACTGCAGAAGTCCAGGCAAGACATAATGGTGACTTGAGCATCATGGATGCCCCTTAGAATAAAAGAAATGGATACACTCAGAAATGGTTTCAGAGGTAAAACTGGATTTGGCAGAGACCAGAGGTAGGAAGTAGGGACAAAATGGACAATCAAGACTGAGTCACAATTTGCTGTCTTGAGAAACTTGAGGGGAGGTGACATCAGATACCAGAGAGTTGTGCTATGCTTGGGACACATTTGAGTTTGAAATGCTTATAAAATCTAAGCAGAACAGGTGACGGTGTACATGAGCGTGGGCTGTGCATATACACAGACATTCTGCAGCCAATAGCATGTGGTAGTGCTTCAACATGGGAGTGTGGGAAGAGATCACCAAGGGCGTGACATGCATAGGAAGAAGAGAACTAGAAAACAGGAAATGAAACTTGAGGCAGGGCAGCACTTGGAGCTGAGGAAAGGAAGCAGAGAGTGTGGTGTTCCAGGAGCAAGGTGAAAAAGTCCCCAGAAGGAAGAAATCAAATCTGATAAAGAAACTGGACACATACCTTTTAAATCCCAGCCCTGGGGAGGACGAAGTAGGAAGATTGCTGTGAGTTCAAGGCCAGCCTGGGCTACAGAGTGAGTTCAGGTTGACCAACAGTAAGACACATACACACAAACAAAATATGATAAAGGCAGACATGTGGACTGAATTTGGTTCCGTATTCCATTGATACAACCTGTACGCCACGTACTACCATCATAACATTTTACCAATAAGGAAACTGAGGCAGAGAGAGATCATGGGCTTCAGATAGTTAGTTCAAAGCCAGGGCTTAATGGTAACATAATCTTTTAAATGTAACTAGGGAACGGAAATGCTCAGGTATTGTGGGCTGTGGGTGAGAAATGGACCCTTTCTGCTTCTGGTTGGGTTTTTGGTGCCAGCAATAAGAAAATAAGTGGTACCGGTTGAGGGAATCCATTAGTGTATAGACATCTCGTGAGGACTCAGATTCTCCTGGATTTCAAAGTACTCCTTTATATCAGCACAAGAGTCTTGATAGCATGTCCTGAAGTCAATTAGTTCCTGCCCTTTAAAACAAATTTTCAAAAAGGCACAGCATTTGGGAAGCCACACAGATAGAAGCAACAGGATCTGTCTCAGCATTGGACAGGGCCATTCTGCCTTTGTCCTATTTTGAATATGAAATGTTCCCCACAAGCTCATGTGTTGATGGCCTGGTATTCAGCTGATAATGCTGTTTGGGGAAGTGTGGAAACTTTAGAAAGTAGAATTTAGCTGGAAGTATAGGTCACTTGAGACATGCTGTGGAAAGACCTATTGTTTTTTGCTTTTAGGGGGTGGGGTACATATGTGTGTTCATGTGTGTGTGGCGGGGGTGCTATGCATGCCTGTGAATCCCAGGGAAAAGCTCAGGTATTCGTCCTTACCTTCCACCTTGTTTGAGGCAGTGTTTCTCCTTGTTCACTGTCATGCTCACCAGGCTAGCTGGTCTGTGAGATTTTGGGAGTATGTCATGTGTCTGTCTCACTTCTCTTCTCACTGTTAATGCTCTGGTTCACAGACACCCATGCTATAGCCTCATACTGTACAATGGATTTTTGGAATCTAAACTCAGGCACAGAAAGTACTTTATCCACTGAGTCAGTGCCCCAGACAGGATTTACTTTTTTTCTGACCACTTCCTGTCTCAGTCTCTATGTCCTTGCTGCCACGAAGTGAGAAGCCTATACCACACGCTCCCACCGTCATGACGTTGTGGCCTTGGGACCAAAGCAGTGGCAGTGGCGCTGCACCCAGAGATAAGCTGAACCTTCTGAAACTGTGAGCCAAAGCAACTTCTGCCACTCCTACTTATCAGGCATTCTGCTATAGTGATGAAAAGATACATGGCCTGAGAGAATGACCAGTGAAAAGATGTTCCTTGAGCCATGCTGATTCCAAGGATATTTGGAGTTTGGGGTTTTAGAACGCTGAATATGAAAAAATAGCTCATACATTCTTTTTTTTTAATTATTTTATTTTTATTCATGTATTTGAGAGAGGGAAAGGGGGGGGGGAGAGAGAGAATGGGCATGCCAGGGCTTCCAGCCACTGCAAATGAACTCCAGACACATGTGCCACCTTATGCATCTGGCTTATGTAGGTCCTGGGGAATCAAACCGAGGTCCTTTATTGGCTTTGCAGGCAAGAGCCTTAACCGCTAAGCCATCTCTCCAGCTGGATTCATTTTTTGTTTGCACATGCAGCTAGAAGAATAAACACTCTATAATTCCCGACTCTTGTCAGGAGGTCTAGACATTTTTTCCAGTTGTATTAGGTTCTCCAGAGAAACAAAACAATTTATTTTAAAGATCTGGCTCACCTGATCATGAAATCTAACAAATCAAAATCTTCAAGGTGGACTGACCCAGGAAGGGCTCAAGTCTAAAGGCTGGCTGCCAACAGAATTCCTGCTTGCTCTGGACGTACCAGTCTTCGGTTCTATTCAGGTCTTCAACTGGTTGGCATCAGGAAGGGTAACCAACTTCATTCCACGCCCACCAATTTAAATGGAAAAAAAATATTTTCAAAAATTCTCTCAGAGCCAGGCATCGTTGTGTATGGCTAGAAAAGGCAGGATGAACAGGGGTGGTAGAATGACAGACAGCTTGTGCATAAGGAAATCATGGACAGGAATATATTGCATGCTATTCACTCTGAAGTCACTTCCATACTATGGTATTGAAGAACCACATACAATAGCATGGTATGAAATTGAAAATGCCAAGGAAACATAATGATCTGGCTGTCCTATGAGACTGTAAAGGTCCTAGTGGAGTGCCTGAAAGTAAGGTAAGAGAAAAGCAAACTACAGTAAAAGCTCAGGAAGCCACAGCAGGGGATACCACGGGGCCTCCACACCTGGAAATGGCGCACTGGTGATGTTTCTTGTTGACCCTAACAATGTTCCACATACACTGTATGCATGGAATTCATCTTAAAAGTGCTCTTAAGAGTTGCTTGCTCTGCTGGACATGCTGTCATAGCCTATATATAACCCCAGTACTTGGGTAGTGGAAGCAGACAGATCAGGAGTTCAAGTTCAAGATCAGCTACACAGCAAGTGAGAGGTCAGCTTGGATTACATAAGACAAGCAAACACACAAAGAAAAAGAGTTGCTTGCCAATATTTGATGATTTGACATTGTATCAGGATTTCTATTCGTTTTGCTGGAAGCATGACTAATATAATGGATTTTTAATGCAAAAATGGTATTGTCAAGCTGAAAATTATGCAAACTTACATTTGATCTTTTGCTTAGTTAAAAATTTGAAATTTTATGTCAGATATTTAAACCCTATCTTGTTTCTTTTCATCATAACAGAATAAATCAATGTTTATTTTATACCTGCTTAAGGATTTTTTTTATTAACATTTTCCATGATTATAAAATATATCCCATGGTAAATCCCTCCCTCCCCACCCCCAGGCTTAAGGACATTTAAACAGTGAATGTTGTTTCTTTTGTATCTTACTTGCAAATTATATTAATGCAACTTATCTGAAAAGGATAAAAGTATAGCACCTAGTAATCTTCATATTGTTGTCAGTAAAATGTGATAGACATCCCAATTTATTTTGGGTAAAAACCACATTTTAAACTGACAAAAGACTTGACCAGCAGCCATTCCCCCAAAACAATATTTAAATGTCCAAGAAGCATTAAAAATGTTATCAAGCCATGGTTCATTAAGGAAAAGTAAATTAAAACCATGGCGTGACCTATTATATACCTACCCTTATGGGCAGGGTGGGAGGGTATGACGTGTTGAAAAGGATTTGGGAGCAAGTACAGCTCACTACTAGCAGGAGTGTGGATGATACTATGTCACTGGGGAAGGGCTTGGCATTTCTAGTAAATTAAACAGTTGGCTCCCAATCACCCCACAATTCCATACTGAGATTATCATCAAGGGGAAGTGAATGCCAGTATTCACCCAAATGTTTATGAGCTTCATTTGTGATAAGAAAAACAAGGATATAACCAGAGGTCTAGTAAATGCCTGTGAAGGCACAACCCTAGTTGTGGAATGGTCACACAAAGTAAGACTGCTCAGCAGTGAGAAAAGAATGAACTATGGACACATGCAAACTGGGATGAATCTCAAAAACATTATGCTGAAACTGGACACGAGAAGACTGCATGCCATCTGGTTCCATTTTTATAAAATTTAACAGGACAAACTAACCTTTAATAAGACAAGTCAGAATCAGGAGGGAGGGTTGACTGGAAGGGACAATAGAGGCCCTGTCTTCCTTGGAAGTACAGGAAACACTGCATCTTCGTGTGGGCAGGTAGGTGGTGGCAGTCTGTGGAAATATATGATGATGTATGGTATGGATCAGAAGCAAGGTAGCCTTTTTTTGGTAGTTAGCTAGGGACTGGCCCACAGAAACATAGATGCTACCTTGCCTGCCCTCACAGGACTAGAATTCCTCTCTGATCCAGTCTCATCCAAGATGGATGTAAGCAACAGCTCCTCAGGAATAGCTTCCTGCTTCTTCCTCAACCTCCCCACACTTAGCAATGTGGGCTGGCCCTTCCTGAGTCAGCCTCTTGAGTTCATCAACCAATCAGGTCCCTCCTTTACACACCTGAGTTTAATGATGAGGTTCATTCTAATTGGATATGTGGTCATATAAATGGGCCTGATCTTGGCTTCCCACCAGGAATAGATGTTAAGACCTTATTGCTGAAGATGCCACATACTTGGGCTACAAGGTCACTGAGTAATCTTGCTGGAGATGAGCTGAAAACTTCCATTTAGACCAGCTGACAGAAAGCTGGAAAAAGCTACGAGAGGGAGAGAAATCACCAGTGAAGATACTCAACAGTGGACAAGCCAAGCCTTAAATTTGACCAGCCAGGCCAAATGAGCCAATAGGTGCAACAGTGGCATGTCTATTATGGGGGAAACCAACCACTCTCTAATTGGACTGGAGGCCTGCTTGGGAGGGAATACATATATGCCTGGTACTGAAAAACCTATGACAAGGGAAGTCATGAGCCCTAGGGGTGTAATGTCTGCTGATTTGGGGCTAAATGCTTATATTATGCTCACCCAAATGCCCCATGAGCACTTCTCTTAACCTTCATACCCATGTATTAATGCTACTCTCACTTTTGGTTATAGAAGCTTCTCTTTTCAGATGGTGATGACCTTGGGATAACTCAAAAGGCACCACAGTGCTGAGAAGAAGTGACAGAGAAATTCTCAGCACTGTAACATCTCTATCACATCTTCCAAGGCTCAGGGTCCCTTGTGGAAGAGGTAGTGGAAAGAATGTTAGAACCAAGAGAAGGATAGAACTCCTTAATATGTAGTCTTCCAGACACAAAATGGCTTGGATATCCATGTCCTCACAGTGCCTGACACTACCTACATGAGACTACCATAAAAGGAGAAGATAATGACATCAAAATAAAAGAAAGACTGATTGAGAGAGAGGGGATATGATTAAGAGTGGAGTTGTGAAGGGGAAAGTGTGGGGGGGAATTAGCATAACTTATTGTCTATAATTATGGAAGTTGTCAGTAATAATAAAAGATTTTTAAAAATGGGCCTGTACTGTGTGTAAGCCCTTTTGTTGTAAGCCCTCTTGGCTCTCCTGACCTCTCTGGGCCCCTTGGCCCCTCCCCTGCTCTCTTGGCCACTATGTGGAAGGAATCTTCTTAGTCTCCCTCCCCCATCCTAGCCTGGCTGGGATGGAGAATCTCTTTTAGCCTGGGTGCTTTCTGGCTTGCTGCCTACATTTCTTTCCTGGAGAGAGGCCTTCTCCTTATGTGAGGAGATTTTTCTCCATGTCCCCTCTTTCTAGCCAGAATGGGAAGGGGGGTAATTTCTCTTGGCTTAGGCTTTCCTGCTCTGCTTTCCCTCTCAATCCTAACTCTCCCTAAAATAAAATCTCATAACTCATAATTCACCCTTCTCTGAGTCCACATTTTCAATTCTTTAAATAACTGAAGTTGGAGTTCATGGGCCTGGGGATCTCCCGCATCTTTATAGAGATCTAATCCCTTCCAAGGACTCCAATCCTGCATTAATAAGATGAGCATAACTTACTGCATTAAATTATATCTAAGTTAAAAATTACAGAGCAAAGTCAAAGTAGAGGGCCGGGAACTATGCCTTGTCCTCTCTCTGCCCAGACTGGGAGGAGCTTTCCTGGAGAGCCTGAGGCTCCCACAAGGGATTCAGAACTGAACGGAAGCCAGGCTGTTCTTCCCTTACTAGTAGTGATAGGACCTCTTTTCACTCCTGGGCCATCCAGCGCTAGCTTGGATGCCCACAAGTATAGAAGTGCTGGAGGCCACTACCTTCTCAGCACAGCTTGCAAGGTTCTGTCCATGCCGACCCTCACTCCAAGCCCCTGGAGTGGGGTGGGTTTCTGGTGAGACTGAGCATCAACTACTGCCCCTCTGATCATCCAGCAGGACTGAGGTGGGGCAGTGATGGGGGCCGGTCATCCTCTCCTCATTCACCGGCACCTTCAGTCTCCCACATATGTGAGGTGTCTTTGTCCTAGTGGTGATGCCATTCTGCCAGAGGACTATGTGTGGCCTGGGATCATATCTCCCCCTTTTCTCTTGCTCCCCTCTCCCCTTTTGTCTTCTTCCTCTCTACCTCCTCCTTTTCTTTCCCCTCCCCATCTCCTTGCCCTTCTCCCTCTCTCCCTTTCGCCTACTTTACTTTCCTCATATTCTCCATACCAATTTCAGGCCTCACATCCCCGATTTCACAATGAGACCTCCCCACCCATCCAGATTTATTACTCCCAGAGGACATTTGTTGGGCCACCTCGGGACCAATCGCTGTGGCTCAAGGCACAAGATTTTTCTTGGTCTGTTACCTTTTATGGAACTTCCACTTGAAACCAGCTGCCTGTGATGGGTCAGGGCATACAAACCAAATGCTCACTGAAGCCTGTGTGTGACCCACACTCACTGGTGATAGCAACTCCAGGCATTCTCTCTGTGTAAACAATACTAATCCAGGTTCCCTTTAAAGACAAGGGTGGATGGCCGCTTTTGGTGGGGCATACACAGAAAGAATGTCCTTTCTGGGAGGAAAGCACACATGAGGGGAAGGGAGAGAAGCTGGGGGACAGCAGGCATGCCTGTGAAATCTCCCCCTCCCAGTGAGCAGAAGCTGGGAGGTAGGGAGTGAGGGGAAGCCAGAAACCGCTGTCCTTGAGGTTTGGAAAATGGGTTGAAGGGAGCTCAGAAAAGCCTAGAAAGACACTTGGTCTCCTGTCTTTTAGCCTCGCCGTTGGGTATCAGCTTCAGTCACCAGTCTACCATGTGGGCAAGGCCTATGGGTTCTCAGATTGTGCACCCAGGCTTCTGTGGTGTGACTGGCAGGGAGAGGTCAGTTCTGCTATGGTGCATGCAAGGGACAGGGTTTGGAGAAATCCTTGTGAAAGGGTGACTTCTGGGCTGGGTTCTGAAAGATACGTAAGAATTTCTAGTTGGATACTAGGAGGTTTAAGGGGTAGAACATTCTAGGAAAGGGATTGACAACAGCAGCAAGTAAATCCCTTGGAATTATTCACTATGGTATTGTGGAAGATAAAGATGTGATTGCTAGTAGAGAGAAAAATGGGGAGGAGAGCAGAAACCCTGGGCCAGCCACTTCCAGATTCATGCAACTGAGTCCATGTGAGACTATTGCCATGCCCCACCACCAACCTAAAATGTTTCTTCACCTCCACCAGAAGGTAATTTTATTCTACTTCACAAAATGGGGAAACATCTGTCTTGCCCTGTTGCAGTCAGGTTTACATTGCCTGCAGAAAACACCCGACCAAGAGCAGCTTGTGGGACAAAAGGGTTTATTTTGGCTTACAGACTCTAGGTAAGCTCCATGATGGCAGGGGAAATGGAGGCATGAGCACCTCCTGGCCATCATCAGATAGACAACAGCATCAGGAGAGTGCACCAAACACTAGCAAGAGGAAACAGGCTACAATACCCATAAGCCCACCCCCAGTAATACACTGCCTCCAGGAGGCATTAATTCCCAAATCTCCATCAGCTGGGAACTTAGCATTCAGAATGCCTAAGTTTATGGGGGACACCTGGATCAAACTACCACATGCCCTTAATAAAATATAATCATAAAACAAAAAATTATATAACTATTAAAATAAAAGACATTTACCCTTAAGCCACTTAAAACCAACTGGTGTACCACAGCCAAACCTTGGGGAATTACCTAGAGTGACAAGAAGCCAGGAAAGGATTATTAATTCTAATTTAATTTGATTTTGAAACAAGGCCCCACTCTGTATTCCAGGCTAGCCCCAAATTTGTGGGAAATCTTCCTGCCTCAACTTTCTCAAATCACCTCAGATTACAGATATAAGCCATCATTCTGGATAAGAAGGGATTTTTAAACAGGGATATCCTGTGACCAACCTTTTAGATGCTCGGTCTTAAGGAATAGAAACATGGACTAGACGAGGACCAGAAAAGCAACAGTTGTATATAGTGACAAACCGTGCGCGGGTGTGGCTGTGCTGCATCAGGAACGTGGACATCTTTGTGTCTTTCCATAATACCAGAATTTATTTACCGATAATAAACTCATAAGTGACGCTGGGATTATTGGCTGCAGTTTGCAAAGCGATTTTATTCCAATCTCAAGTACTAAGATTAACTCTCAAGTCATACATTACACATCTCACAGTAAACATAGCTGTATCCATCTGTACATGTAGGCTATAGAAGGGCCACAAAGAGTTAAAAATGCCACAATGGGGCTGGAAAACCTAAATACCCTGGTTTGATACCCCAGTACCCATGGAAAACCAGATGCACAAGGTGGCTCATGCGTCTGGAGTTCGTTTGCAGTGGCTAGAGGCCCTGGCACACCCATTCTCTATCTGCCTCTTTCTCTCTCATAAATAAATATAATACGTTTAAAAAAATGCCACAACAGAACTCAAGTAGTTCTAAAGAGGCCTAACTGGAGGCCAGCAGAAAGCTGATAGGGATACAAAGAGGATCTGCAAGAACTAGATAAGGAACCCATAAAGGTCTTCTGGAGGCCCTGCTGCAGACTCGAGCCACAGAGTCAGAGTCGAGCTGCAGAGTGAGGTATGGGGCTGTGGGGGTCACAGGGAGGAAGGCACGGCTGAACTGGGATGGCGGTATGAGTAGCTGCAGTTGGGAATTCTCTGCCTGCCGGTGCCTTGACAAACACTCTGCGTGCTCACCCAGACAGTGGGGGCTGTCACCATTACAGTATTGTGTCCTGTTTATGGGGGTCAGGTGAGGGTGTTGCACCTTTCTCAGACTGAGGTGTTCCATAAGTTCCTGATAGGATTTTAATATATTCATGTGCTCATATGATCTCAATTTTCTTTGATAAATTTACAGGGTGATATCCTTTTTACTTTGTAATGCATCTATGGGTATGTGTTCAAGTGTGTGCAGGGGCATGTGCATGTGTGTGGGTGTATGTGTGGAGGCCAGAGGACAACCCCAATAGCAAGACCCAAGGATCCTGCTGTCTTTGCCTACCCAGCACGGAGATTACATTTTGAATAAGAGAATGCACCACTACACCTGGCATTTTATATGGGGTCTTGGGGATCGAACTCAGGTCCTCATGCTTGTAGACACCCACATTTTACAAACTGAGCTATCTCCCTAGGCTTCCCTTTTCATTTCAAAATGAGCTATGATCAGTTTATGCCTCATGAGTGATATTATACAGATGGTGATTTAAGTGCCAACCAAGGTGCAGAGTCATTCTGTCGTCTATGCTTGCACTCAGAATGGAGTCAAACTGAGTACTTGTAGAATGGAGTCGCCCATGATAAAGCACAGCCTGAAGAAACAGTTTTACACAACGTGGAGTAACTTAGAGCAAAGCACAGTCTGACCTCACAGCAGATATCCTAAAATTAAATAAATGAAAGGCTAAATTGTTACTATTTAACTATCCTTCAAACTCAGTACCACCTAAAACTAAATGGGCATCTCCTTCTAGAAGTATTTCACTACTGCTAACAACCTGGGGATGTGGAAATACCCATTTGGCAAATGGCCAGCTGGTCTCTGTATTCCTGCCTTTGAAGGCTGAGTACAGAATCTGGGCTCCTCTGGGTCTCTGGTGCAGGGAGTCGGCAGAACTTCCTCCCCTCTGCTCACTGGCCTCACCCACAGAGGCAGCTAGAGAGAGTGCTGACCCTGGCTTCTCAGAGCACTGACTAGGAGGAACAGAGTCCTCATCTGAAGAAGGCACCAGGCTCTCCCACAGCTCCTGGCTTATGTTTATGGCTGGCCTGGGCATCCCCCAGTTATTGCTCCCAGGAGTAACAGTGGAGCAACGGCCTTGTGTGAGGGCCTGAATCCATGACATCTCATGGAAGATTCTTGGCTAGGATGTTTCATTGCTTATGCCAAGGTATTCAGTTGTTTGTCAAACACCAGCCCAGATGTTGTTATGGAAGCATTTAAGATGTGATTAGCATTTAAATAGGTAGAGTTCATGTAAACTCCCAATGATATGGGAAGGCCTTATCCAGTCAGTTGAAGGCCATAAGAGAAAAGACAGAAGTTCCCCAAAGACAACAGAATTCTGCCTCTGGATTGCAACATAGGAGTTCTGCTTGAGTTTCTAGACTTTGGACCAAAGATTACAACATTGATTCCCTCCTGAATTTCTGGCCTGCTTAGCTTGCTCTCTCCCTTTCCCTTTCCTTCTCCCTCCCTTCCTTTCTTCATGATGTTGCTTCCTTATCACTGGTGAGTACAACTATACACAGAACTTGAACTGAGCCATAGCACTATTTTTGTCTTTGTTGTTCTTGTTTTGTATCTACTGCTATTACCAAAAAAACTAAAAATAAAAAAAGCAGTGGTTTGAATCAATCATCACTTTATTTTCTTTTCATGAGTCTGTGGGTTGAGCAGATTCATTTAGGCACTTTTTAGTTTAGGGGTCTTTGGTGGACTGGGGTCTTGGGAAGGCTGGCTCCCTCCTTCATGTAACTGGCTATCCACATTGCCTGCTGGCTAGGCCTCCAGTTGATGCTGACACAGAGTACCTGGCTTCTCTTCCATATGCCTCTCCACAGGGCCAGAACTTCTCACAGAAGAAAGGGGGAGCCCAAGAAGAAGGAAGGCGGCAGAAGCCGCCAGCCCACTTATGCCAGCCTGGCCCTAGAAGCCCAGGATATACTCCTCCTGGTCAGGGTAGTTATGGAGTCAGCCAGACTGAGGGGCAAGGGAGGGGCATTCCACACCTCAGTAGGAGGGGCAGTTACCAGGTGTGTGGAGGATAGAATGCATTGATGGAAACTGTCAACCAGACCAAGTCTTGAAAAAATTAACAATGCATAAACTTTTGTTATCTATGTCTACTAAAGAGGTGTTTCTCTGTAATTTTCTCTCTGTCCACTTCCCAAAAGGATATATAGAGGTTTTAGTAAATAATAATACTGCTTCTACCAAAATGTTAAAGATAATAGAAAGTCATGTAGAGGTGGTAGAAAGGCAGAAATATCCCAAAGTCTGAGTAAAGGAGTGTCTGCCATTAGCTGTATTTACTGAGCTCTAGCACCCACTGGAAAGGGGGAGCGGGCCTTCCCTAGAGTACCCCTTCTTGATGAAAGGAGCCAGGGATTGCCAGGTGGAAGCCTCAGTAGTCATAAGCTACTGTTATCAGACTCACCATGATATCTACTGTGGTGGCTGCCGTGTAAAATGTCCATGGAGCCTCAAGTGTTTGTGATGAAGCCTCCTGCTAGACCCCCAGCAGGTGGGCCTTTGGGAGGTAGAGACCTTTAAAAGAGGTGTCTCACTGGGGGTGTGCCTTGGGGTTCTGTAATCCAGCCCATTTGCCAGAGCTAGAGTGCTTACTCTTGCTTCTTCTTCCTGACTGATGTGATAAGAAGTGATGTCCTGGCTATCTGCTCTGCCATTCTTTCCCTGCCATGATGAAACTTCTCCTTCAAGCTGTAAGCCAAAATAAACCCTTTCCTTCCCCAAGCTGCTTCTGTTGGATGTTTTGTCTCAGCAACAAGAAGACCTCCCCATTATCTTTCCACACAGAGAGGCACTTTGTAGTATTGTATTTGAGACCCAGCATATTATGTTTGGGAAGAAAGGGTGGTGAGCAGTCATACAGTATGAGTGAAGAGCATAACAGACGTGCTCCTCAGTGTGGTCAGCCAGAGGTGGGATCTGCAGGAAGTTCTTCTCTGCCCCGAGACTGGGGAAAAGGCCCATGTTCCCAGCCACATCTTTGGGTGTGCACCAGTTTCCATACTTTCTGAACTTTTTCCTGAAGGCTAAAGGAGCATCTAGGCCTAAGAAGCCAGGGCCCAGGGCAACGAGTGCCCCTGTCTACTTAAGAGGGGCTCCACTAGCTTAGGACACTGCCAGAGCCCTGCCAGCCCACCCCTGGATGTTGGTACCTGAGCAGGACAGGCCATGGCTCCAGGCCCCACCAGAACTGCCAGCTGCTAGGTTCCCGGATCACAGGCCCACTTTGCCCAGGTGTGCTGGGGGAAGCACCAAGGTGGAAATATCACTGGGGTGGAATAAGATGCATCACCTAACAGTAAGTCCCAGTGAGGTGGCTGAGAGTGTATTTTACTTTGTGTGATTTTATCAATACTTTTTTTTATGTGTTTTGTTTTGCTTTTTTGAGGTAGGGTCTCACTTTAGCCCAGGCTGACCTGGAATTCACTATGGAGTCTCAGGGTGGCCTTGAACTCATGGCCCTCCTCCTACCTCATCCTCTCAAGTTCTGGTACTAATGGTGTGTGTTACCATGCCCAGTTATTAATACTTTTATTACCCCCAAACTGTTCTTTTTTAAAAGGTACTTTCGGACTGGAAAGACAGCTTAGCAGTTAAGGCGCTTGTCTGCAAAGCCAAAGGACCCAGGTTTGATTCACCAGGACCCACATAAGCCAGATGCACAAGGTGGTGTTCATTTGCAGTAGCTAGAGGACCCGACATGTCCATGCTCTATCTGCTTTTCTCTCTCTCCCTCTCTAAGAAGTAAAATAAAATAAACATAAATTTAAATATATGTATTAAAAGGTATTTTCAAAACAAGTCCAAACTTCACTTCTCATTGTGAATCTTCTGTTAATTCTAGGCTTGCATTTGGAGCATGATGGAAACAGCAGTGGCAGACTGTCCAGTCCTTTAGTAGGGATGGGAAACGGGGGATTTTACTTATTAGGATGCTGTTTCCTCAAGGGCAAATGACATCCACCCAAGGCACTGGGCTACTCAAGAATTAGGATAGAAAGAGTATCTTTGGCCTGATGACAGCATAATCTTCCACCTCTGGCAAACAGTGTTCCAATGGCAGTGTGACAGCTTTTCAAAGCTCCCCACTTCTCCAGACTCAAACCAAGCAGGCTGCATGCACAATTCTGTTTCCATAAGAAATTTGCTGAGTATGAAAATTAGGCCCTTCCAAAGAACATATTTATTAACTAACAATTATCATCATTATTTTTTTTTCTGTGAAAATTGGGAACAAAATCAAATAAAACGGTTCTTGATTTATATCAGACTGTCTTTTTGGAAAAATCACAATACATTTTAATGAGAAAGAAACATGATTAAAGATATTTCAGTTCTCCATTTCATGGAGTTCTATGCCACCATGAACAGATTGTTATAAAAGGATAGTCAAGAACATACAAGTGTTCACAGCAGAATTCTGAATAAAAAGGAGGTTCATTATCAAACATGTGCACTGTGATAAACAAAATGCCTTGATCAGATTATTTAGGAACAATCAAAACTTCTAACCTCGGGGGCCTGGAGCCCAGGAAGTCCAAGATCTGGTCACTGGCATAGTCAGTATCTGGTGAAGGCTTGTTCGCCAATGCTGCCTCCAGCTGTGTCCTCACGTGGTAGACTCAAGACACAAACAACTCCTTCCCATCTCTTTAAGAGGCCTTCATGACATAACTACCTCCCAAAGATCCTGCCTCACCATACTAGTTTCATATGTGAAAAGTTTCAACATATAAATTCGAGCAGGCATATTCAGATCAGATCTGTCTGTCTGTGTCTTTAAGTATATATATGTAACATGCAAAAATGCCTTTAAAGATATATACTAGGGCCTGGGGAGGTGAGTCAGAGGGTAAGAGCATCTGATGCAAGCATGAGGGTCACAGTCCTATCCCCAACACCAGACAGGGTTTACACATTCCTGTTAGCCCATCACTGAGGGGTCAGAGACAGAAGAAGCATCAGGCTCCCCATCGTCCAGTCCAAACAAGAAATGGCGAGCTCTTGGCTCAGAGAAAGATGCTGTGTCAGGAAAAGACAATGGAAGAGTGATAGAGGACACCCCTGTCTTCCTCTGCATGCGTGTGCGTATACCACCCACACATGCTACACATACACATGCCCTCCATAAATGAAAGAGAGAATGAGTAAAACTGAAGATGGATACCAAACTGTTCTTAGCAGCTATCTCTGAAAGTTTGATTTGCTTCTTTTTGTTTATGCTTATTTTCTAACTTTTGCATCAATGTTGTATGAATTCTTAGTTGCAGGAGAAATAAATACCAAGGAGGCCAGAACCTAAGGGCGTGAACCAGCTGCCTGTCTACACCCTGTGATATGAAGCCCCAGCTCCTCAGGAGGGCAGCCCCATAAGGAGGCCACATGCTCCCTCCTGTGCCAAGCACAGATTGAGAGTATTTGGTAAGCCATCCTACTGGCACTAGTGGTGAATCTCAATCATTGAGACTATGTGTGATGTCTTCTCATTCATCTCATTTGCTTTTGGGAGCAGAAAAACAGCTGTAGAACCTGCAGGATAGGAGCCTGAGGTGGCATTCTGACCAAGTCATTAAGGGCCTCCTACCTTGCATCCGGGTAGGACAGACTTGGTCACCCAGGGCAGGCATTTTCTTTTCTTTCTTTCTTTCTTTTCTTTTTTTGTGACCCTGAAGAGACACATCTTTCACTGTTATGCTTCCATCTGGAGGAGAGGTTGTGGCATGCTGATGTTTCTGAGGAGGCAGTGCTGGTGGCCTTCCAAGGATAGGCAGGATTTATACGCTGCCTCATGTCCTGGCACTTTAAGCAGCAGCCTGCCCAGCCTTTCCTTTAGCACTGCCTTCCTTCCATCTACACATGAAAGGTGGCCAGTGCTGGAGTGAGCAAGGGACATAGGGCAAAGGGGTGAGCAGAGACCCTAGGTATTACAAGCCTTCATGTTACCACTTGTGAAGTTACAAGAGAGGCCCCAGCTGAATTAAAGGTGTGCATGGAAATTGCCCAAGTACCCAGCCCATGCTGTTTCTGAGCCATGCAGTTGGAAAATTCTCACTGGACAGCAGAGGGGCATCTGCTTGGTTGCCACTCACAGAGGTCCAGGACCTAACCTTGTTCTACATCGGTGCCTAGTAAATAAGGTCATGCTGCATGAACACATGGACCGGTACAACTAGCTAGCATTCAAAGAAGAGCTTGTCATAGTAGTGCTGTGGCTTTCTTTTGCATATAACCCACCAAAAGTAGCTTACTGGAAAATCCCCAGAATTCTGGTGAAGTTTTGTGAGATCTGATAGGTCCCTACAATTAGTAGCAATAGATATCAATATAACCCTTTTAGAAAACAATTTAGTCAGTCATTTAAGTTTCTGCTTGGTAATTTAAATTCTATAAACTTCTGCTAAGCAAATAGTCTGAGAAAAGGAAAATGTCACGTGCATAAAATGTTAATTGTGTTAGTCAGCTTTCCCTCACTATGACAAAATTCCTGAAGAAATCAACTTCAAGGAGGAAAGCTTTATTCTGGCTCATGTTTTCAGAGGTTTCCAAGGTGGTCTGATTCCATTGTTTTTAGGTCTGGGTGAGGCAAAATATCATGGCTGGGAAGGAATGGTGTAACAAAGCTCTCACTTTATGTTAGCTAGGAAATAAAGAGCAAGAATTCAATTGTATAACTAAGTATGTCCTCCTAAACTAATTGAGCTATGAATCCACCAATGGATTAATTTATTCGCATGTTCAGAACCCTCATGATCCAATTACCTCCACAGGCCCCACCTCAAAACCCCAGTGGATTGGGACCAAGCCTTCACCATGTGAGCTTTAAGAGACTTTTCATATAAAAATCAAATCATTCACTGAAATTTAATTTCTAACAGTGAAGATATGGATGTTGTCTGAATGGTTATCAGTAAGGAAGATTGAGGGCTAGGGATGTAGCTCACTTGGTAGAGTGCTTGCCTTGTGTACACAAAGCATTCCCATTCAGCATAAATTAGACACGGTGCTCATTCTTGTAACCCTAGCACTTGGGAGGTGGAGGGCAGGAGAAGCAGAAGTTCAAGGCCATTCTTAAGTACATAGCAAATTTGAAGCCAGCTTGGGCTATATGAGACCCTGCCTCAAACCAATGGATGATTAATAACTGTAGTTACCAAAGCAATATAGCTCAAAAGTAAAAGTTTAAACAGTAGGATACAAAAGTGCCAGTAATACTAAGTCCAAACATAAGATGTTTTGTGGAAAATCCTGGAATGATGAAGATAAAACTCTCCAGGGCTTGTTTTTCCCCCTCTCGCTTTTGTCTTCAAACGAACATCTCTAAATAAGACTTGCCTACTTTCCACCATGCATACAGTAAGCATGGCTATGCCAGCTGGCTCACATCGCTACCCACTCACCCCATTCCCGGGAGTGGCCTGGCATCATCACCATCGTTGCTGCCCCTGCTTCTCTCTCCAGGTCTCACACCATTGCGCAGAAGAGCCAGGGCAGTGTGCGGGCAGGGTGTGCCACGCTACCTAGCGCCGAGTGTACCAAACAAGCACAGCAATGGGGCAGCCTTCCACCATCTGTGCAGATTGGTGAGCATGTGCCAGAAATAATTTTTGGCATGCTGACAAACCATGTTTGGGGTTTTACTTTCTGATGGTGGTGAAATGAACTTCCTGGCTTCCTTCCACTGGTGAGAGCATACGTGCACTAAGACACACTTCCAACAGCGGAGGGCAGTGTCCGGTTCACCAGGAAAAGATAAGGAGTGATTAAAGTATAAGAAGATTGAGAGCTGGGCATGGTGGTGCATGCCTGTAATCACAGCACTTGGGAGGTAGAGACAGGAACACCAACTTGCTATCTCAAAAATAAATAATAATAACAACAGTAAATAAAACAAACTGTAAGAAACAGCTTAGTCCCTACCCAGAGCCTTGGGCACTTGCAGATTCAGAATGGAGATGGTGATGTTTAATCTTGCTGCAAAGCTGGGAAGATTTAAAATTATCGACTCCTGACTCCCTACCCAGAAATTCTGATTGACTTGGTTTGGTGAACTGGGAAATTTAAAATGCCAGAGAAGAGACCTACCAGCTTATGGCATCAGCGGCTGAGATCTATATTGAACACACTCAGTCTGAGCCCACATACATCCACGGTCGCTATAAAAAAGACCAGTAAGAGCCGGGCGTGGTGGCGCATGCCTTTAATCCCAGAACTCAGGAGGCAGAGGTAGGAGGATAGCCATGAGTTTGAGGCCACCCTGAGACTACATAGTGAATTCCAGGTCAGCCTGGGGTAGAGTGAGACCCTACCTCAAAAAACAAAACAAGCAATCAAAGAAGACCAATAAGAATAGAGCTGGCACCACTCAGGAAGTAGAGCGAGAGGTCAGAGTCCAGGCCACAGGCAGGCCAGCTGCTGGGCCCCCTTGTACCAGTTACTGTAAACTTGACCTAGCGACCCATCCTGTCAGGCTTCATGCCCCCATCTGAAAGCGGAGGAGCCTGGCGGGCTACTGTGAAGTGATGTGATGGCCAAGGGGCGCACACCTCAGGGAATGTGAGTGGAGGGGCCTGCCGCTGGTCGCCTGTGCTGAAAGAGCTCCGCGACCTTGGACAGACGCAGAGCCGTGTCTGGTCTGACTGCTTCCGCGGCACGGACACAAAGCCGCACACCTGTGGCTTATCTCCCAGGTGAGGGGGTACCCAGTGCGCTGAATTGCAGCGGGTCCGCAAGTTCTTGAAAACGGAGGAAAGGGAAACCAGCCATGGGTGTGAAATTCTGACAGGATGGTCAGCTAAGGAGAATGACTCAATCTGTTCAAGAGGGTACCCTAACAAAACTCTCACAGGCTGGCTTAGACATCATTGTTTCTCGGAGCTCCAGAGGCTGGAAAGTCCAAAGACAAGGAGCCATCAGATCCAATGTCTGGTGAGGGCCTATTGCTACTTCATAAACAGCCATCTTCCTGAAAGATCCTCATAGAGCAGGAAGGGTGAGAACTCTCTAGACTTTCTTATATAAAAGTCCTGGTACTCTAACTCCATTTAAGAGGGTTCCAACATTTTTTCCAGTGGTGTAGCCACTGCCAAGTTGCCCATTTCCTTGGCAAATCATCCCATGCTCATGCAAGTGACCCTAACTTCAACTCAGTGAACACACACACACACAACAAAGTAGAAGTGGGATAAGTTGAGAAGAACTATGGATTTGAGGGGGTGGGAAGGGAACAAGAGAATATAATGAGAGTGAATATGATCAAAATACATTATATGCCTGTATAAAATTGTCAATAAAATGAATGAAAAGTCAAAAATATTGAGAATTTTCTTAAATAAAAATAGGGTTATATTCTCATGGCCTAATTATTTCCCCAAAGCCCATCTTCTAATCCATCACCTTAGGGGAGTTAAGATTTCAACATCTGAATTTGAGGTGGATTGAGGAGGGCACTGTTAATTCAAGCATATTTAACGAGAATGGAAGCCCTCCCTCAAAAGAGAGCCTGACTTATTTAGGAACAAACATATCTCTCTCTGAACAGTGCAGATAGGTGGGTGTAGGAGGAGGGTTCTGGGAGCCATTCAAAGACAAGGATCTGGACACAGCGCAGTGAAAAGTGCCATCAGGCCGGCAAGCTTGCCCCAGCCGTCTCTAACTCCACGCACATCGTAGCGCTATCCTTTGTAAACCCTTTTTAGATTCTGAAAAAAATCCATCAAGAGCTGATGCTAAGGCTCACCTAGCCAAACCCTCAGCAACAATCTTCTTCTTGTCCCCAGGGACCCAAAATTTAGCTTTCCACATAAGTGACTGATTCCCTAGGGAAAATGATTCTTCCTTTGGTCACTTAGATTGCAGAGCAAAGAAGCCAACATGCTACATTTTAGGAGATGTGTGATGGTCACTAGGCACACCGATGCTAATTTCTGCCCCTGTCACTATAGCTGGGATGAGGTTTCAGAGCTGACTAAAATTAACCAGAAAATCACATCCCCTCTCTCTGATTTGGCCTGCAAAGGGTTTGGTCCTTGGCACTGTGCATGTGGCCAACCACCCCTGGATGAGGCTTCTCACTTCCAGGTTCAACCTCGGAAGTGGCAGCCGGTCAAGGCCGCACTGAGGGGACTGTGGTGGGCAGCCTGCCTGGTTTCAGCTTTGTTTCCTGCCCTCCCCAAGGCCAGTCTGCCATGAGCATCTCCAGGCTGTATTTAGGTTCTGTTTTGGGTTTTCAAACAAAACAACAACAAGAATTCTTCCATTTTAAGTGTGCCTGGTAACCATAGAAACCCTCGTTTGTATTCACTTGTGCTAGGAAAGATTCCAGTTGTTGCCTGTTGGTTCCACTGAATTGTGGCATCCTGGGGGACGAGATGTATGTCTTGGAGAGCAGGAGGAGAGGGGTGCCTGCCTTTCTTGTTGCTGGGGTACCAGCTTCATCATTTCAGGGAAGGAGAGTTGGGCCCAAACTGACAAGCCTCTTCCTGCTTTGGGGCATGCCTGGTGGTGAGCTGAGGCTCTGGTGAAGCAACTCAAAGCTTGTCCCAGTGCTCTGATGGCAGTCATCATTACTTCACCTAACAGCTGGGTCACTGAGGCATGGAGTAGCTAAGCAGCAGGCTAAGGTGCCACAGTTGCTAAAAATGCAGGACCAGGACCTAGGAAGTAAACTCCAGATGGGGGCACCAACACCCAGAGAGGTGCCCACTCTGCAAGACACTGCTCTGCTGCTTCTATCCAGGGGCCACTTCCGAGATGCCCCAAGTCTGGCTGGCCCAGTGTTCTCTGGGAGATTTGACATATGCATGATCCACACATGGACTTGCTCAGGCTGAATCTTGGGGAGGGAAGTTTGAAGCCTACAGATCTTCATTTTGACTCCCTAGGCAAATCAATGTGACACACACAAAACTGCCCTGCCTAGCCTCACTTCTGGAAACAGACACTCTTCTGAGAGGAAGTGGAGGCCCAGCAACACCCAGCAACTGTGAGCTGTGAAGCAGGGCTCAGAGGTACCAGCCCTGAAAAATGGAACCTGCCACAGCTTCTGGCCGAATCTACTAGTGTCCCTAGTCAGTCGTCTTTCCCTCGAAGCACTTACTTCTCCCACTTGGCATACTTAAATTAAGCCTTTTCCATGGGCCGCATTGACTAAAGTGGTCCTAATGGCCCATGCAAGACACACTGCTCTTTGATTTTGCCCAACACTTTTAACAGGGTGGTGAGGACACCCAGCAGAAGTCAGGAAATCCCACTGTGCCCCGGCTCTCTTGGTACATAAGATACCTGGCCATCTTCACACAGCATCTGAGTCACCAGTTCAGCCATGGCTTGCAGACAGTCTCATATGCACAGTGTTCGGCCAGCATGGGGTGAAGAAGCTGCAGATTCACACCAAAGTCTGGAGACCACAGGGAATTTTCAATGTGCTCCTAAGGGACAACAGGCAGGAGGGCATGGGCCTCTGGACCCTGGATGGAGCACAGAAGGCCTGGACTTCAGAGTGGGCTTGCAGGGTAGAGCTGGCCACAAGGAGCCATGGCCCAGAACATTAGAGCCATGTAGTAAAAATGATGGTAATGTTTCTAGAGAGATTACTGCCTTCATAATTTGTCCTTCTTAACACAGAAAAAAAAATTATTACAGATGATGGCAGCAAGACCTCCCATCCCAGATGCTCCTCTCACTTTCCCAATGAGCGGGGGACCCGTGTTCACCCCTTGAAGTCAGGTGCCCCCACAACTATGGAAGAAGTGACATTCTGTAACACCTGAGGACAGATCATAAAAGCAGAACATCATCCTGGTCCAACCGGGATGCTCACACTTGGCCCCTTCCCCATGCCTTGAGGAAGGTCAGGCCACGTGGACGTGACACACGGGATGTTCCAGCCTCAGCCCAGATCCCACTGACAGCCAGCACTGGCCACAAGCCCTATGAGCAACAAAGCCTTTGGTAGCTAAAGAACAGCTACTTCTTGACACAAGACACAGGGGCCTCACAAGGCTTAACCAAGCCCAGCCAGCCCCAGAACCACAGGAGCTATAGAAACAACAATGGAAAACAAAACAAAACAATCCCAAATCCCCCAGGTGTGGTGGCGCACGCCTGTGATCCCAGCTCTCTGGACACAGAGGTGGAGGATTGTCACGAGTTCGGGTTTGAGGCCACTCTGACTACATAGTGAATTCCAGCTCAGCCCGGCTTAGAGCAAAACCCTGCCTCAAAAAAATGAAACAAACAAAAACAGTGACGAGGCTGTCGGGCTGCAGGCTGGGCACCTTTCTCTCCCTGGCTCTTCCTCCTCCTAGGCTGAGACCTCATGAAGCCAGAGGTGGTGGCACCCCGAAGCCCCTCACCTGTGACTGACGCGGTCGGCACCCCAAGCTCTTCCCGGGTGCATGTGTCAGAGGTCGCAGCTAGGCCTAGTTCGTTACCCTCAACGTCCCTGCGGGAAGTCCTGGGTCTTCCGCAAGGTCCCTGCCTTCCTTGCTGGCAGTCCCTGTCTTGGCTTCCTGTGACTTCCTCCTTTGCCCTTCTCTGTTCTGGAAGCTTATCCTCACACGTCTTGGGCATCTTCCCATGATGATGGCCCAGTGGGGATCTGGGGAGAGCTGTGCTCTCTTTTCCCCACCTATCTTCTCGGCAGGCTCAAGCCTGCTCACTTCTTCCCCCACTATGCGTAGGAGACATCCAGTGAGCCCTGTGTTAGGGGGAACTGCACGGTGGATTGGGGAACCTTCCAGCTGTTGTAGGGCCTCTATGCTAGCCATGCCTTTGGCTGTAAAACTAAAGAGTCATAAAGAGCCCTCCTTGCACGCCCAGACTGGCTGACCTGTGTGCCTTTCTTCAAGCACAGCTGGGGATCTGGGGTGCAGAGCAGTGTCAGAGTGGAGGGACTGGAGGCAGGGGGTTCCTGTTTACATTGAGCCTGTGGTGGGCTGTCAGTTCCCTCAGCCCACACAGTGTTACTAGTGACAACGCACACGGAAGCTCTGAAAGGTGATTGTCCAACCACATAGCCGAGAGGAAGATGGGGCTGAATCCATGACTGTGCCAGCTCAGGCCTGCTCTACACCACACACAGCTGGTACATGGCGCGTGCTTCAGACATGTGGTTGAAAACTATGAGTGGATGAACACATGAAGGGAAGGATGAACCCACCAGCCCCAGGCTGTCCCGCTGGTCCTTGGGATCAGTAGGCATTAGGAAGTGCAGAAAGCCAAGAGCATTCCAAGCGGGGCTGGTGAGATAATGCTCCCAGAACAGTGCTGGGCTAGACAGAAAAGGGCAGACCAGAAAGCTGGGAAGATGCCTGATCCTGATAGGAGCTGTGTCATGCAGAGGTGGCCCCAGTGATCCTGGGTCCTGCGCCTGCAAGCCTGTGTGAGGATGGCCTTCAAGACTAGGGCTCTACAGAGCTCTCTGGAAAGAAGACGGGACTGCTCAGCTGACACCCAAGGAGCAGGGGAAGCCACTTCCCTTATGGCTGGGCAACCAAGGCAAGTTTTAACCTCCAGAAGAGGCTAAGAATGGGCTAACTAGTTAGTAAACCATTTGGGTTGTATCAATTCATTTTCTTTTGTTATGAGAAAATACTGAAAGCTAGATATAAAGAAAAGAAGTTTATTCAATTCACAGTTTGGAGGCTGGAGGTCTAAGATCAAGTGGCTGCATCGATTCAGCCTCCTGTGGCCATATCTATCACAGCACAGCAGATGGTGTCATGGTGAAGTACATGGGTAGGGAGGGATTAAATGGCAAGAAAGGAAGCTAAAGGGAGTCAGGGACCAGGCTTTGCTCTGATCATAGCAACCTGTTCTCATAGGAACAAGCAAGTCTTGATCCCTGTCAAGAACACTATCCTCAATAACCCAACAACTTCACACAAGGCTGTACCTCCTAACATATCCGTCATCTTCAACATTGCCTCCCAACATAACAACCTCTGTGGGCCACGCTCCAACCACAGCAGGGGATCAGTCCTCATCACCCCCCTCACCATCATCAGCACATCTTCTCATAGCATCATCAACCCCCACAATGCCCCGCAGGAAAGCTCAGGAACCATGAAGAAAGGATGTGAGGACTTGTTGAGCTCCTAGTGATGCAGTCAGCTTCACGTTGCTGCCAGAAAACACTTGACCAAAAACAGTTTAAAGGAGGAAAGGGTTTATTTTGGCTCAAGGGGAAGCCCCATAATGACAGAAGAAAACAATGGCATGAGCAAAGGGTGGACATCACCTCCTGGCCAGCATCAGGTGGACAACAGCAGCAGGAGAGTGTTCCAAACACTGGCAAGGGGAAGCTGGCTAGAATCCCTATAAGCCAACCCCCAACAATGCACTGCTTCCAGGAGGATCCAACTCCCAAATTGCCACCAGCTGGGGACCTAACATTCAGAACACATAAGTTTATGAGGAACACCTGAATCAAACCACCACCGGGGCTCAGCAGTTAAGGTGCTTTCCTGCAAAGCCTAAGGACTCATGTTTGACTCTCCAAGTCCAACATAAGCCAAATGCACAGTGACACAAGCGTGCAAGGTCACACATGCACTCAAGGGGACACACACCTGGAGCTCAATGGCAATGGCTGGAGGCCCTGGCAAACCAATTCTCTCTCACACTCTCACACACACACACAAAAAGCAGCCTGTTGGGCTTACTTCCCAAAAGAAAAAAAGAAAGGAAGAAAGAGAGAGAAAGAAAGAAAGAAACCCACCACAGGTGGGGTGTCTTTTTTAATGAGGGTAAGTCTCATATTTATCATACATAAAATGGGATAATCAAACAGATATGGCAGGGTGCATTCAAGGACCTGTTGGTTGAAGGACATAAAAATTTTAGACAAAGGGATAAATTCAACAGATGCTGACTACAGCTGGGAACCCTTTAATCCCAGCACTGGGGAGGCTGGAGGATGGCTGTGAGTTTGAGGCCACCATCACTGAGTGTACATAGTGAATTTCAGGTCAGCCTGAGCTAGAGTGAGACCCTACCTCACAAAAATAAAACAAAAAGAGATGCTGGTCATAATTGATAACAATGTGTCATATATTTTTCATGTTCTCACCACAAAAAGATAATTATGTGAGGTAACATATGCTAATTGGTTTAATTTAGCCATTCCACAATGCATGTTTCAAAACCAATAAATACATACATAAATTATCAATTAAAAACAAGTTAATTTTATTTTTTTAAATTTATTTATTTGAGAACCACAGAGAGAGAGAGAGAAAATGGGTGCACCAGGGCCTCCAGCCACTGCAAATAAACTCCAGATGTGTGCATCCCCTTGTGCATCTGGCTAACGTGGGTCCTAGGGACTCAAGCCTTGAACCAGGGTCCTTAGGCTTCATAGGCAAGCGCTTAACCACTAAGCCATCTCCCCAGCCCATTTAACCTGATTTTAAAATTAATTTGTTTTGGGGCTGCAGAGATGGCTTAGCGGTTAAGCGCTTGCCTATGAAGCCTAAGGACCCCGGTCCGAGGCTCGATTCCCCAGGACCCACGTAAGCCAGGTGCACAAGGGGACACACATGTCTGGAGTTTGTTTGCAGTGGCTGGAGGCCCTGGTGCACCCATTCTCTCTCTCTCCCTCTATCTGTCTTTCTCTCTGTGTCTGTCACTCTCAAATAAATAAATAAATAAATAAATAAATAAATAAATAAATAAATAAATAAAAAAAATCAGGTTAAATATATCTACCTCCTCAATCATCATTCGTTTCTTTATGGTGGAAATATGTACATACATGTCAAAACATCACACCGTATCCCATTGCTATTTATGAATTTTATGTTTTTATATATTAGTTTAAAAGTTAAAAAATAGGGGGGAAGCAATATTTATTATAACTAAGTACAGTAATAATATGGTTTCTACTGTTCTATAGAAACAAAATTTGAGCCTTTCTGCTAGGCCGGCCATTCTCCTACACAGGAGGCAGCCACGACACCCAGCTGGCATAGCATGATGGCATGGCATGATCCTGAATGCCCACTTCCACAGGGACTGCCAGCGACCGGGGAGCACCTGGTTTAACCAGCCCACGCCCACCGTGCGGTGCCCCACAGTGACGATCCACACCGAAGTCTGAGCTTCAGCCTGGAGCAGCTCAGGGTGGCCAGCGCCCACAAAAAAGTGGCCGGGACTGTTGGTGTCTCTGTGGACCCGACGAGGGGGACCACGTCCTGGGGGCCTCTGCAGGCCAACGTGCAGCGCCCGAAGGAACACCTCTCCAGCGCATCCTCTTCCCAGGACGCCCTCCGCCCCGAGAGGGAGCCTGCTCTGCTGAAGAACTCAAAGCGGAACTCAGTTCACTGGACCCGTGGTGCCCATTCGCAACGTCTATAAAAAGGAAAAAGGCAGAGCCATCCCAGAGGAGAACTTCAAGGCTTTCTCAAGTCTTCGCAGGGCCTGTGCCAATGCCCGTCTCCTTGGCATGCGAGCAAAAAGGGCCAAGGAGGGCTGGAGAGACGGCTTAGCGGGTAAGCGCTTGCCTGTGAAGCCTAAGGACCCCGGTTCGAGGCTCGGTTCCCCAGGTCCCACGTTAGCCAGATGCACAAGGGGCGCACGCGTCTGGACTTCGTTTGCAGAGGCTGGAAGCCCTGGCACACCCATTCTCTCTCTCCCTCTATCTGTCTTTCTCTCTGTGTCTGTTGCTCTCAAATAAATAAATAAATAAAAATTTAAAAAATATATATATATTTTTTAAAAAGGGCCAAGAAGGCAGCAGAACAGGATGTTGAAAAGAAAAATTAAAGTTCTTTTGAGGCATAGTAATCAATCAGCTAATCGAAAGAAAAAATTAAAATGTCTCACTATATAGCCCAGTCTAGCCTCAAACTTGTGTTCCTCCTGCCTCAGCTCCCTGTAATTAATTTTTAAAATATGAAAGAATGCGTGCAAAGTGCGCGTTGTAGCGCCTGGCACGTGGTGCTGCTATGGTCACTATGCCTCGAGGCGGCGAGGGAGCCCTGGCAGCGCGGGCGCTGGTGCCCGGGCGCACTCCGGATGCTCACGAGGGATGGCGGGACGCTGCGCAGCCGTCAGCGGGCAGCGAGGAGAGCTTGGGCGGCCAGGCAGGGAGCTCCCCGCCCCCAGGGGCCGGCCCTCTCCCTCTCCCTCTCCCGCTCTCCCGGGCTGGAGCCCCAGCCTCTCCCTCTGGGGCAGGCTTCTGGGATGCTGGCCAGCGGGTGGCCACTTTATGGTTTGTTTGTTTGCTCCTAAAGGCATAAAATCCAAGCTTATCAAACAAAGTCACACTTGGCCCTGCTGTCTTGAGAGGTGAATTCCTCCATTATCTGTGCACTTCAGCCTCCACACAGAACACTCAGTTCCCAGAGGAGCTGGCAACCCGCTCCCGGGCTGACCTTTGGCCGCTCAGCCCTTCAGTCATACACCCAGCCAAGGCAGGTAGCGCAGGGAACCACACGGGCTGGGAAAGGCCCAGAGCGCCTGCGCCGAGCAGCTGGGTGCCGCGTGTGAACGTGAAAACCCCTCTGCACTTCGGCTCACTATAAAAGCCGCTTAAGGATGGGCTCTTCTCACTAGCCGGCTTAGGACAAGCGTTCAGGAGATTGGGGTGACGAAGCAGTTTGCCTGGTTCTGGCCTTTGAGATGCACCCAGCATGGGCACACTGCAGCCCAGAGAATAATTGTTGTGCCACTTCCCCGGAGCAGGCAGAGGACTGCCAACACAGACTTCTGATATGGCCTTAGCTAGGACCAACTCAGGTTCCAGAGACACCTACTTGGAAGGAGGGGTGAAGATGGGGAGAAGGGTGCACACTAACAGGGAAAGAAATGCAGTTTGTGGCAAAAAAAAAAGGGGGTCAAAGAGAAGTCAGCTCCTGGAAACTTTATCCAAAACTTTGCCTACGTCCCTCTTAATAGCTTTAGTCACAATTCCCAAAACGCATCGACCACGGTGTGCATCAGAACCTCTCTCTGTGGAAAGCGAGCATCCTGCCAGCCTTGGAGACTGTATCTTCACCCAAGTTACAGGCTTGGCAAGAAAGGGCTGGAACATGGTGCCTGGCGTTTCTGTAGCTCGCGTCTTAGTTGGGGTGGGGGCCGTGAGCCTCCCCCAGTGTTGCTGCACTGCTTCTGCTCCTGAGCACCAGGCGGAAGTCCGGACACCTATATTCTGATCCCCCCTCAGAGGCTTATGGTGGCACAAAGGCAGGGCACAGGACAAAAGCAAAGCCCTGAAGGCCCAGTGGGAGGAGTGAAGGGCCCTGGGGCCCTCCTACTAGAGCTCAGCAGCAGGCTAGCGCAGTCTGAAGGTGCTAAGAAGACATTGAGGAAAGTGGAAATGAGGGAAGATGTCCTGAATCGTTTGAATGCCCCCAAAGAAGCCGCCTACTGAGCAGAAACTGTCTTAGAAGGGCTGGCATCTAACTTATTTCTTCCCTAGGCCAGATACATGTGGAATCAATGCCAGACCATCATGATCTGGACTGAGTGCCACAAGACCTCCTGTGCTCAGAAGGCGGAGGACAAGGGTCACATGGTCACACAGTTCTCATCTGTCTAGCTCCAACTCTCTTCCTTCAGGAAGCCTCCTCTGGATTCTCCGCCACCCCAGAATAGGCTTTGTCCTAACCTGAGCTCCTCTTGTAGTCCATCTTCTGAAGGAAGCCAAGTGGCTGTGAGCCGACTGCAAGGCTCTGAAATGAGTCAGAGGTAGCTCAGACTGCTTTCTGTCCTTCAGTCACCCAGTCACATGTTTAACACCTACACTGTGCTAGAAACTGTTCTCCAGCTTGAAGGTGTGTCATAAGCAAGATGTCGGCTTTTGTTGTAGATACCTTCTCATTGCTGGAAGAAAGCACCTAGCAAAAAGCAGCTGGTTGGAGGAAAACGTGTATACTGTGAGAAAAGCAGAGCAGAGCAGAGGCTGGGCATTACCTCCGCCATAGCAGGTGGAAAATAGTAGCAGGGGAGGAAGCTGAATTCTGGCAAGGGGGAGCTGGCTATGACACCCCTGAGCTCTCCCCCAACAACACACCTCCTCAGCAAGCCTCCACCTCCCAAAGACCATCAGCTGGGAACCAAGCATTCAGGACACATTAACTTATGAGGGACATCAGATTCAAACCAATACAGTTCTCTTGGATCTTTTATTCAAATGAGAGAGGCAACAACAATAATGAAAACACAAGACACAATAAAAGATCTCAATTCTAAGATGTGATGTTGGTGCCAAGGAAAATAAACAGGGGTTGAGGTAAAGAATATAAAGGGAATTACTGTCGATAAGGTTGGAAAATGGTGATCACTTTGCACAGCATTTGAAGTTGAGATGTATAAAAATAGCTATTAATGGGACAACAGGGGAGGCTATTCCAGGCAAGAGAAATGGCATGCCCAGGACCTTTTAAGTGGGAAGAGTTTGGATAGGAACTGAGAGAAGGGCCAAAGTGTCCTGAGCAGGGAAGAGAGAGTAGAGCTCTGCCTTCTAGGCAACTGCATGAAGTGGATTCAGGATGTACTATGGGGAGCAAACCAACAGACTTCCTGGTGGGATACATGAGAGAAGGAGAGGAAGTGCTGGACAGGAGAGGCTTGAGTGATCTGGGAGGGAGAGCCATGCCAACTTAATGAGGTGGCACTGGCTGCAGGGAAGGTGCTGCTCAGGGAAGGAGAGCCTGCTCTGACTGTGCTAAGTATGGCATGGTTAAGATCTCCTACAGAAGATGATGGAGGGCAGTAGGGCCCATAAATCACAAGGAAGCTCTAAGAAGTTCAGGAGGGGCATTTAGATTTGGGATTATTTGCATTAAAATGGTGTTTAAATCTATGGGGTTGAGTAGAGTCACCTTTGCAGTGAAGAGAAAGGCCCCAAGGGGTCCAAGGAAAAGGAGGAGGACCTACACGGGATTGGGCGGGGAAGGGCAGTGGGAGGGAAGCCAGGAGAGCATTTCATGGCAGACGCTGACAGCGCGTCCAGACAGAGGGCTGGTCAACTCTGGAAAGGGCTATGATAAAGTGCAAGAGCTGGCCAGATGGGTCACTGGTGGCCTTGACCATGCTGTGCACTGGGAATGGTGCCAGGCTCCAGTGGGTCCAAGAGGGCACAGGAGTTAAGAAAATGGACACAATGTAAATAAATCAAATTATTTTGAGAACTCTGACTCTGAATGCAAATAGGGGAACTCGAGGGAGCAGTGTGGGAAGGGGCTGGAGACGGGACAATGAAAGAAGCATGGCTGGATGCTAGCGAGAATTGTCCGGAGACAACCCCGAGAAATTGGAGGCTGGACTCCAGAACCCAGACAGAGCCTCTGGCCATCCATGCAGGAAGAAAGGAGCAAAAGCAAGGTGTAGCCTGAGTGGGTTGGTGTCAGGAAGATGAAAGTTTAGTTAGGTGGTGGAATTGCTTGGCTGTAGGGGGAGAATACAGGGGTGCAGGGAACAGTGTGAGGACAAACATATGAAAGCAAATTAGGGCTGGAGAGATGGCTTAGTGGTTAAGTGCTTGCTTGTGAAGCCTAAGGACCCTGGTTCCAGGCTCGATTCCCCAGGACCCACGTTAGCCAGATGCACATGGGGGCACATGCGTCAGGAGTTCGTTTGCAGTGGCTGGAGGCCCTGGTGCGCCCATTCTCTCTCTTTCTCTCTCTCTCTCTCTCTCTCTCTCTCTCTCACACACACACACAGACACACACACACACACACACACACACACACACACACACACCTTTTTCTCTCTTTGTCACTCTCAAATAAATAAAGAAGAATAAACAAAAAAAAATGTTTTAAAAAGAAAGCAAATTAGTTCCTTGGGCATGGACAATTAAAGAGAACTGTGGACTTCGTGTCTTAGGCTGGCCTGGTGATATTAAGGGCCAAATGTATGGGTTGAGCTGGTGAGCCCAAAACAAAAGCAGCCAGCACTGTCATGCCATTATCTCCCCAACAGCAGCTCTGGTGCAGGGACTGGAGGGTGGGTAGGAGGGCTTCCCACAGTTGGGGTTCTGCCAGGTAGCTGTGACAAAGGCAGACTTGCTGAGAAAGTTCACTCTAGGGCCATTATCAGGAGCAGAAGGTGGACAGACAGGAGGGAAGGCAGTAGGGAGGCCCGGGAAGGAGGCGGGGTGAAGTGGAGGGGCGGGGGCAGCAGAGACCCTGCCTTGCAGAACTCGTGGAAGGGGCGGGGTATTTGTAATTCAGATTTGAGGATGAGATGCCCAGGTATGGCTGCAGGAAGATGGCATTTGAAGGGCTCTGGAGGGAGGGACCTCCACAGGAGGATGAACTATATCATTGCATGGTCCATCTGACTGCATATAATTGTCACCAAGCCTGGTGATGACATGAGGACAAAGTGAGGAGGAATAATGAGTATGAGGGAGGTGCAGCTGACGCTGCCACCAACTGGCTCTGTGAGATACCTCCTTTCCAGGTCTTGCCACTTTCTAGAGGCGTGACCTGAGAGACTTGATTCTATGCACTTCAATATCTTTCTTTGTAAAAGTGGGGACAATGGCTTGTATCTTCTTAAGTCGGTGTATAAACTGAAGGAGATACAATAGGCAAAGCATCTACTATGTAGGGCTAAAAGCAGCCCTTTGAGTGAGTTGTGCTAAGCCAGAAAGTTGAGACAATTTGTTATGGCAACTCTGGGAAATGGATGTCCCTTTATCTTTGAAGAATGACACGGGCACTAAAAAATATACAGTGCAAACAAAGGTGTGACTAGATCTTGTGTGTCTGTGATGGTTAATCTTCATTGTCGATGTTATTAAATTTAGAATCACCTAGGACACTCCCAGAGAGGCTTAACTGAGGGGAGAACCACTATGCTGAATGTGGTAGCAACATCCCATATGCTGAAAGCCAGATTAAAGAAAAAAAGAAAAGAAAGCAAGTGAGCTGCATATCAGCGTTGCCGTCTCTGCTTCCTGGCTGCAGGCGCAATGTGACCAGCTGCCTCTCACTGCTGCTGCCTTCTTCCCTACCACGATCTGCTGTATCCTCAAATCATGAGCCAAAATCAATGCTTTTTTTTTTTTTTTTTTTACTTTAGTTGCTTTTCTTGGGTATTTCATCACAGCAATGAGAAAGTGACTAACACACTGTCCCTTTGACCTCTACCACACTGGTGTCTGTGTGCGCGAACCTTCACATATGCACCTTTGCACTGCTGGAGGATATCCTAGTTGTGTCTCTAGTTCAGCGGAAGGATACTTGGGGCTCCACAAGGTGCACACAGAGGCAGGCAGCTGGCACAGATATGTGTGTGTATACATACACATATACCCATGTATGAGATTCAGCAGACACAAACGATGCCCAATGTGGTCGCCATCATCACACGTGCGGTGGAGCGGGGAGTTCTTTCTCGAATTGCCTGTGGGCTCCTTTGAGGCCCATGTGATGGGAGGGAGGAGGCTCCTTCTTCTAGCTACAGCTCAGCCCAGGACCTACATGGACTGGGAAGACGCTGGGCCCAGCAGTCAGAGGAGAGAGGCTGCCCTCTCCAGAGCTCAGCGTCCTCTGACAGCTAAACTCAGCCAGCAGCGCGGCCTGCCCAAGCACAGCTGTGGTAGGAACAGGTGGGCAGCAGAGCAGAAAAGGTGATTATAGGTTGTTTCATTAACGGGCATTCAACGTGGTCACCTTGTCAGTGTCAGAGGTCAGTCGAGGGCATTCCGTTGTGAATTGCCCTCCTCTAGGCTCGCCCTCTTAAGTTGTGGCACCGTGAATCACACATTCAACACATTTTCCGGGCTAGCCTTGATCCTATTTTGGATACTTTTCCACAGAAAGTCTTGTCAGGTTTCAGGAGAATAACGGTCAATCATAGAAAACATGAAAAAGAAGTTCATGGCATTTAGGAACATTTGTAAAGAATTCTGTCTTTCTAAACCAGGAGTCTACTTGCTGTTTCTTGGAAAGAAACCATCCATACTGTTCTTCAAAGGGTTTAATCAGAGCAAAAATGAAAAAAAAAATGCTCATAAATGATCCCAAACAAGACTGTACTTAATCATATGCATGTTGCTGTTTCCTTCTCCCACCTTTTGTAAGGTCTATTTATGGACATTGAGAAGTCATGTGGGGGAGGGTTCTAACAATGAATGGCTGGTGGATTATTTTATGTCAGCACGTTACTGTTAACATACGTTGACTTACATGACTCAGGAGGCCAAAGTCCTTTAGATTTTATACCTGCCTTCTCAAGTGTTTATGCTTTTAGGAAAGGGATTTTCTGGCCAGGAATATATTCAGTCTATCCATACCAGTTTCTTTTCCATATTTTCAACTCCTGATTTTAAACTTTACCTGAGTTCAACCCTCCCTCTTCCCTTGGCCCATGAGTAATTGGCCACACTGGTGACGTGTGGAATTTTGGTCACAGGGAACAAGTGTTCTCTCTTACACTTCTGTCTGTCTGCCCATGTGTCTGTATAAACTTTTATAGCCTGCCAGGCAGGTCAGTTTCATGTTTTAACTCCAGGTAGAAACAATAAGGCTATGACCTGTGAGGTCACCGAAGCTGAGTCCCTTTGATGCTCTGAAAAACTCTTAGAGGCCTCGTCCGTCCCAGAGCCATCAGATAAGAGAAAGTGCCCCGGGGCTGCCCTGGCCCTCTGGTGTACAAGGGTCTTAAGCCTGATTTCCTGTGGAAGAGAGCTCTAAGAAACTTCTGCCATGGTGCCACCCATGGGTATATTATACAGAGGCAAGTTCCACAAAGGGATTTTATTGGAGGTTTGGAAGGGACTGGGAAGCTGTTCTCATTCCCATGCATCTCAGTTCTCTTTCAACTTGTTCTAGAAGCAGCCATGCTCTTTCCCGGAGGCACAAGCTACATCCTCCTCAGATGTTCCCAAGCACCTACTATGTGTTGGAAAATCAGGGAATGGGGCTCACACAACTCAATTTTCCAGAAGTACCAGACCCCAGAGATGAAAAGCCTGACTCCTTCCCCATTGTCCCTTAACCACTGCATGCACACAGATCTGGGCTCCCAGACTGGGCTCACAGCCTGGTGGCCAAAGAACACAGCTAAAGGTGGCACTGAATGTCAGGGAAGGTGACATGGAGGGGCTTCTGGAGAAGTCAGCCCTAGGGCTACAGGGAAGAGAACTTGGCTTAGTAACAGCAGCCCAAGACTATCAGGTGGGAGTGAGTCGGGGCATTCCGGGAAACCTGTGATGTGTTCCAGGAAAGAACCCAGATTACTGGGATTTATTTTCCCCAAGTGTCATTTTCTGATGACTAATGAAGACTGCTGTCTTACACTGGCCACCAGGTTTAGATAGCAACCTGTCTAAAATGCATTTACCAGAGGTGCCAGGGAGGCCGTGTTCAGCAAGGCATTACCAGTCATGCGCCCTGGGGAGTTTATTCATGAGAATCCTGCCTCTGTGGGCCTCTGGGCAGAGACTTACAGAGAGGAGTTTAGAGGACACAGCTTCAGAAAGAAGTTAGTTGGTCATTTGAATGGGCTGCTGTTCTACTTCTGTTTTGAAAGTAGGGGGAAAGTGGCCTGTTACGAAGGTCAGCCAGCCAAGAGCAGATTGGGTTTTCACAAAAAGGATTTACCACAGTCCTCATCAGGCAAGGGACTGCCACTCACCCACCCAACAACCCCATGCTGATGCCTACAACATGTCAGGCCCCCGCACGTCCTGCTGGGTCAGAGGGACACCCTGGCTGACCCTCATAGCCCAGAGCAGGTTTTTTTTTTTTTTTCTTTTGAGACAAGTTCTCTTTCTGTAGCCCAGTTCGTCCAGAACTCACTGTAGACCAGTCTGGTTTTGAATTCATGGTACTCTAATGCCTCAGCTTCTTGAGTGCTGGGAGTATAGGCATGAGCCACCACATAGAACTTCCACGGGATGGTTTTAAATATAACTAATAAAATCTACCAATAGGGATGAGTATAGTTACCAGTAAGCCAACCAATGGGAGGCTGGCCCCCCAGCTCAGTAACTAGCAGCCTAGGTCAGGCCCAGTGACCCGAGCCCTGCCTGGAAGGAATCGATGGAAGAAAAGCTGGCATGGGGCAGGGAGGTCTTTATGACTCCCTCAAAGGCCATTTTGGGTGGGCTGGCCTACATCTTTGTATTGCCTTGAGAATTGAGAAATCTTTTTTTTTTTTCCTGCAATGAGGGCCAATTTGGGTATGTTGCTCCCCAGTGGGAAGGACTAATTTCCTCTCTAAGTGTGCAAACCTGGACAGGGTCTCTCAAAACTCCTGCCTGTCCTTCTGCCCTTGATCCTTGAGGAGCAGGGGAAGCGGTGATGATACCATTCCTCATAGTGAGTCACTCCTCTTGATCCATGGAAGGCAGGCACCAAACACACCCAGTGATCCCCACCTCCACATCGTCAAGAGCTCCTTGTCCCACACCAGGATTCCATTCCTCTCCTACTTCTCCTAGCCCACCCAGAGGCTCCACTTCCTCTCTGACCTCAACCTAGCCCTTTAGGTTTGTCAACAGCAAGTTGTGACTCACCTGCTGGTGGGGCTCCCCGGGCACATGGCCTTGCACTGCCTCCTCTGCTCCGCCATGGCCTTGGCCCTGGGCTGTCTGGCCCCCTCTGTCCTCCCTCTCACCCTGACTTTGGCAGGAGCCATGGATGCCTGTGCCAGGGCAAATTGGCAGAGGGAAGTAGAGATGAGAATTGAGCATTTTGCAACTACAACACAAGTTTAAACAAACAGAAAGCACCTGTCCTTCAGCACATTCTCACTGTGGAGAAGCTCTTGGCCAAACAACAGTGCTACAGTGCTATGGCTGGCCCCTGGGTTCTGGAGTCCTCCATGGGAGTTAAGAGAAAACTGTGATTCAGAGGCTGCCATGGCGCGGCCCAGCCACACACTGCAGTTCCTTTTACACTGTAGCCTCTGGGAGGCTCTGAGGTGTGTCCGGCCCCTAGATATTTTGTAAAATCTCCCTAGCGAGGGTAATGTGCCCCCGGGTTGAGGATGCCACTTGCAGTGCAGTCTGGCTGGTATGCAAGAGGCCCCATATGGACTTGAAGGCTGACCATTGGTCCATCATCCATCTACCACAGTTTAAGCCCCTGCTTCCTCAGGGTTGTGTTTTATGAGAGCGTTTGCTTACACTGCATACCAAAATACTTCTGCTGCCTTGCTGGGATTTCTGCCTGAAAAGCTCACATTTTCCCTTTAAAGTGAATTGATAGTAGTTTATTTCTTACTTTGAGTGGGTTGAGAGGAGTCACCCTTCATCCTTCCTCCCTAGCTCCTCCTCTTCCCAAACCCATACATCATCCACCCCCTGCTTTTCTTAGGAAATGGCAATCTTCTCATTGGGGCCCAAATACCCCATTATTTTCCTTCTGTCCTCTCACTTTCCTTCCGCATTGACAAGTCTTGTCTCCTCTTCCTCCAAAACATATCTCATGTCAAGCCTCCTGAGGGGACTCTGAATGTCCCTTCTACCTATACTCCCTTCCCTGTTGAAATCCAGGCACTGGCCAGAGGGGGTTCATGTTTTTCCCTTTTATCTTGACATGATTTCAGGCTTAAAAGAAGGTCATAAGAATGTATGCAATTTCCTTATAGCCTTCACCTGCATTCCCCAAGCATTACCAGTTTGTCACATTTCCTTTATTTAGCCTTTCTCTTCCTGTGGTAGTCTGAAAGTAAAATGTACCCCATAGTCATGTGTCTGTGATTAAGTCTCCTACTTGGTCCCCAGCTGGTGGAGCCTTTGGGAGGTGGAGCCTTGCCAGAGATGTGTTGCTGGGGTAAACCTTAGGATTTTATAGTTCGGCCATGCTTCCCAGTGCTAGCCCAGTTCCCTCTGCAAAGATGTGACCCAGGCTGCCTGCTCCACCCTATCATGCTTTCCCTGCCATGATAAAATTTCCCTTGGGATTGTAAGCCAGTAAAAAATCCTTTCCTTCCATCAGCGCTTCTGGTTGGGTGTTTTGTCCCTGCAACAAAAAGTTAATTGCCACATCTCCCTACTACCAACCCATTTTCATCCTTATATATAATAGTCATGTAAGCACCATTTTTTTTTTCTTCTGAATGTTTGAGTGTAACTTACTGACAAGGTATACCTTATCTACAAATGTTCCAGATGCCTAAAGATATCCCCTTACATAACTCAGCCCATTATCTATCGTTATAACAAAATCCCTGAGGCTTAGTAGCTTATAAGAGAATAGTTTATTTGGCTCATGGTTCTAGAGACTGGGAAATCCAAGACAATGGCCCCAGCATCTGCCTAATACCTGATCAGAGCTTTTTTCTGTATCATAACATAGCTGAAGGTACCACATGATGACATACAACAAACAGGCTAGTTCAGGGCTCTTTTTCTCAAAAAGACTCTGCCCACATGACCTTACCCAACCCTAATTATGTCCCCAAAGGCTCTTCATCTGAATACCAGCAACATATGACCTTGGAGATTTAGTTTCAATACATGCATTTTTGTATTGACACATTCACAACACAGCAATAGCCAAGTTCAATGACAAATCAACAAATCTATCCATATATTTTATTTAGATTTTCTACCACTTGTCCCCCAAATGTATTTTATTAACAAAAGGAAACCACAGTTCATGACCTCCCACAGTCTCTTTTAATGTGGGTTTCAGAAGGATCTGTTTTAAAAAAAAATCTATTAGATGGTGTTACTCCTCTGGCAAGATCCCGTCTCTGTCCAGGGCAACTGGAGCCAGCTAGGTCTCTTGTACATGCTCAAAGGCCCTGTAGCTATCCTTCTCCTCACGCCCATCTCCTCACTGTTTCCTTCCTTGTTTGTCTCCACAGAACCAGCCTGCCTGGATGCCCAGTGTGGTGGTTTGAATAGATGGCCCCCAATATATTCAGTTGTTAATTTGTTTTAGATTGCATCTGCAGTCACCTGGCTGAAGGTAATGTCACTGGGTGGCTCGTAGGGTGTGGTGGTGGGTTTTAGATTTCAATCTAAAGATATGCAAAGTGTGCCTAGCTGGAGTCCCTGAAGTGTGTTGTGGCTTTTGACCTTTAGGCTTGTACTTCTTTCTCTATGCTTGGTCCTGTGAAGGTAGGCCAGCTTCTTCTGCCATTATGGAACTTCCCCTGGATCTGTAAGCTTCAATAAATATCCCTTCCTCCATAACTGTGTCTGGTCTGAAAGTTCATCTCAGCGAGCCTGAAGCTGTCTGCCACACCCAGGATTGCCATGTCTCTACTTCCCTGCCTGAACTCTTCCAGCTACTCCTTGCTGGGCTCCACCATATAGTTGATCCACCACTTTGCCTTGTTTTATATGCCTTTTATTGTCTGGGAAAATTATTCACCTATTTGTTATCTTACATCCCACTGATCCCACTGACAACCAGTCTCAAGAATACAGGACCCTTGTTTGTCCTTGGTGATTCCTGAACACTTGTGCCTGATAGATACTCAATGACCATTTGTAAGATGAGGAAATAAATGAATAAGTGAAAGCAAGTCTTTTTAGACCATTGAGTTGAAGACAATAGAATTACTTCAATCACTTCACCTCCACTTAAATGGGATAGACATTTGGTAGGAGTTGATTGACTAAGAAAAGCATTTTTTTCCCCCACCAGGTAGTCTTTCTAAATGGCATCTAGTGGCCAAGGAAGCTTTGATTTGTGTCTCTTTTTGCAAGGCTCTTGATTCAAAGGTAATATAATTGGTTTACTTTTTAAAAAATTATTTATTTATTTATTTATTTGAGAGCGACAGACACAGAGAGAAAGACAGATAGAGGGAGAGAGAAAAATGGGCGTGCCAAGGCTTCCAGCCTCTGCAAACGAACTCCAGACGCGAGCGCCCCCTTGTGCATCTGGCTAACGTGGGACCTGGGGAACCGAGCCTCGAACCGGGGTCCTTAGGCTTCACAGGCAAGCGCTTAACCGCTAAGCCATCTCTCCAGCCACAATTGGTTTACTTTTAAAGAAAATACGCCATATCTTCTACCTCCAAGGCTGTGTCAGATTTCTCAGCAGGGAGATTTGAGGTCAGGGCTGAGTAACACCAGGAAGTAATTTCTTGGGACCTACTCCAGAGATGTGGTTGGCTCCTTCAGGTCTTGAGCAGGAGCAGGCCCAGAGGTCAGGGGTAAGCCAGGGTCTTGGGCAAGCAAGCAAGCCAGGCCTCTCTCACCTACAATGCAAAGGTTCTGTTTTCAGTATAGAAATGAGCCCTTGGCTATTCCCGAGCCCTTCACTGTTTGGATCTGTACCTCAACACATTTTCTACAAAGACAAAAGAAAAGTGGGGTAGACACAGCTCTCCAAAAGAGCAGCAGCAGCTGGCATGGCCTGCCAAGCCCCTGGGAGTGCTGCTATTTTGCTGAGGCTCCACTGCTCACTGGTGAGTGGGGCACCCAGTGATCCAAAAGCCAAGGTCCTGCTCTCCATTGGAACTCCAGGATATGTGAGGCATCATAGGAAGGAACATTTGTGCCCAGATAAGGCTGTGGCCCGCTGAGCATATTTGGTGGGATGTTGAATCCTGGGGAAGCTCTGAGTTCAAAATATTACCCTCTTCCAGTTCTCGAGAGAAAACATTTGAAGGGCCATTGGTGGACAGGGTTGGAGGGTTTGGGTCCTATTGGATACAGATAAATCCCTTTACACCTTACCTGAGTAGACCGTTCCTGTGGCAGCTTTCAGATCTCTTTGCTCCATCACCCTGGAACTCTGGTGCCCCATAACAAGGGAGGAAAGCTGTTCTTCCTTATTGGTGGGATAAGTGTGGGGCAAACACACCCACTTTCCCTCAGAACTATGGGGACAACCTGCATGTCAACAGGTGGAACATACAGTACTGGATAGGAAGTATAGGACTACACCGGAAGCATAGGACCTACAGTACTAAGAAGTGCAGGGTAAAGAGGAAGCGTCTGACTAGACAATAGGTCTAATTCGGCAAGAAGTACAGGATTCAGGTCTCCACTGTGAGGTGAGCCACTGGTACAGTTGAAATCCCCTAGTGGCCGAGTGAGGCTTGAGCCCACAGATGCATTCCCTCAAGGTGGGCTTGAACCAGTACACTGAATCAGGAGCCCCCCGAATGCTTGGAGCTGTTCTGAGCTTCGTGGTCACCCTGACAGAGGCCGACACCCCTGGCTTCACCTTCCTGCCCCAGCTTCGTTGAAGCCTGAAAGAGGACAGAGGAGCGGTCAGACACACACATTCAGGCAGGGACATGATGCCTCAGTTCAAATCTGGACTCAGCCCACCGAGCAGCTGATTGACCTCAGGTTCCCGGCTTGAATGCTGGGGTAATAACAAGTTACTTCAAAGGGCCATCTGAGATGAAACTGAGGTGTGAGATGCTTTGAACCATGTTTTTCATATTATGAAGTGTCCAATGATTAGTGGTGATGATAGGGGTCATTATAGCAGGCCCTGGGGGCCCAGTGGAAAGGGGGGAAAAGCCCCAAAGAACCCTAGACCCATCACTCTCACTTCTCTATGATCTTGCTGAGAATTCCACCACAGAATTTCACTGTGGTCATTACTCATGGAGATAAGGCCTCCAGGAGCAGCTTCCTTGGCGTGCCTAGTTTTAAGCATTTTTTATATTCTCAGCTGTGCCAGGCATATGGCATGTCCCTAGCACTTTTTTTTTTTTTAAAGGAAAATGACCATTTAAATGACTTATAAAAGTTGGGCAGGGGCTGGAGAGATGGCTTAGTGGCTAAGTGCTTGTATGTGAAGCCTAAGGACCCTGGTTCGAGGCTCCATTCCCCAGGACCCACGTTAGCCAGATGCACAAGGGGGAGCATGTATCTGGAGTTCGTTTTCAGTGGCTGGAGGCCCTGGAGTGCCCATTCTCTCTTTTTTCTGTCTCTCTCTCTCTGCCTCTCTCTCTCTCTCTCTCTGTCACTCTCAAATAAATAAATAAAATAAACAAAAAAAATTAAAAAAAAAAGTTGGGCAGGGGTTTCATAATGTCTGTTCTAGGACAGAAAGCTCATGGCAGAACTAGACAGGAAGTATAGGACCAAACAGCAAGGAAGGGCTAGACAAGAAGACTAGGCCTAACTAAACAGGAAGCACAGGACTCTTTTGTGGTGGCCTAATTTTGCTCTTTAGCCATTAGCAAATGGTAACTAAAAGAGCTAATTCTTCCCAAATTTGCTTTAAGGATATGAGGTGAGGCAGTTGTTAAAATCCATCCTTACTGGGTCCCTTTCAGTAATGCAAGTAATAAACTGATAACTTGTGTAAAAACAGTTTAAATATCTTCTCTTCGTTAATAATTACATCTAAAGATTTCAGACTTGCTTCAGAAAAGAGAGTTTCTAGGAAAACAAGACCACATTCTAGAAGGTAACCAGAGCTTGGACACCATGTTTTGCTTTGCTATTTTCCATCCTAACACTAACAACTGCTCTTGACCAGTGGGGGAATTTTAGCAGTCAGCCTGCGGCCCTACGCCTTCTAAATTCATATCCTTTGTAGAGAACTCCTTATAACCCTTTTATTCAGTCCTCTGACAGGTAGGAATGAGTCAGCGTTTCAGCTGCCAGCAACAGAGGCCAAGGTGAGTTAACTCAGTGCAAAGAGAACTCTCTGGAGGGCGGGACCTGCCTCACAGAAGAGGAAGTTGCTGTTGGTGCTAGGCAGCTGAGCGCCACAGCCAAGGAGGGCCCACATACCCTTGGCAGCTTTAAGGATGCAGCCCTCCAGATGGAAAGTGCTGGAAGGAGCTTTGATTTGGCCCTGGGCTGCACCTTGGGCAAGGGAATTTTTCAGGAGCATTGGGAGACAAGCATACAACAGAAACATGAATGGACAAAAGGGCTGATGTCAGAGGCTGCGTATTCCTCTCCCTGGAAGCAAGCTAAGAAACTTGCAGGTCTTAGGGGAAGAGGGCAAGATGGCTAACTAAATTAGCCAAATTGGTGAGTTCTGGGTTTAGTGAGGAGACCCTGTGTCAATAAATAAAAGTAGAGAGTGATTGAGGAAGATGCCTGACGTCAGTCTTTGGCTTGTACACACATGCACACCTGCACAAATAAGTGTGTCCACATTCGAACACTCATTGTACACACAGGCATACCCTACACACATACTCAAAGAGAAAAAGCGTTTGTAGTACAGTCAAAACACAATTTAAGCTGAGGTGTTTTGGCAGTGTTCTGGGCATCATTGCATGGTGTGGTGGTGGGAACAGCGCTAAGCGAGCATGTTGTTTTCAGTAGCAAGGCTGCAGAGAGCTGCAAGACCCAGCCTAGGCGAGCACTGCCAAAAACATCTCAAACTCACCACGTGCTTGATTTTGAATTTTTGGTTGTTGTGCATTCAGAAATCTTGTACTGTTGACAATTTTTTTTTTTTTTTTTTGGTGGCCCTTATATTTGCACTGGTTGAAGTCCCTGGCATGCCCATTCTCTCTATATGTCTGCCTATCTGCCTCTCTCTCTATCTAATAAATAAATAAAAATTAAACAACAACAGCAAAAGAATCTGGGTACTAAGCCAGACCGAATAGGTGGGTAAAAATGCTGCACACCTTGGAAAACACATTGGAGAAATGCCAGTTCTCCTCTAAATTAGTGAATAGTCATAATCCCAAACAAGACCCCCCAAAGAACTTCTGGAGATGCTTAAATGAGTTCTAAATTGCACAAGAAAGAGATAATGTAGAATGGCCATGATAACCTGGACAAACAGGGAAAAGAAAAGTGACAGCGTATTATAAAACTGGTCTTTAATAGGCCTGGGACGGTGGCTGCACGGGCAAGAGCCCTGCTGTGCAAGCGGTGGCATCTGAATCTGTATTCAAATCTCAACACCCCCGGGAACAGCCAGCCAGGGCGGCCAGTAACCCCAGCGCAGAGAAATGAACACAGGACTCAAGCAGAAGAGCTCAGTCTGTCTGAAAACAAACGGAGCAGAGCGTGGCTTTAATCCCAGCACTGGGGTGGGGGGTGGGGGAACAGCGGTAGGAGGATCACCGTGAGTTCGAGGCCACTCTGAGAATACATAGTGAATTCCAGGTCAGCCTGAGCTTGATTGAAACCCTACCTTGAAAAACCAAAACCAAACAAAAAACAAATGGAGAGCTCTGGAATCAATGAGAGACCCCATCTTGGGGAAATAAGGCAGAAGAGCTATCGAGGAGGACACCTAATGTCCTCTTCTGATTTCCACGCGTGTGTGCATGGAGCACGTGCATCTCTATATACACATGCATGCAACACACACACACACACACACACACACACACCCTAGTCATCAATACAAACAAAAAGATCAATGGGAAAGGGAATCAAAGGGAAGAGCTGAGAAACAGAAGTGTCTGTGGCAGGACTTGGTGTCCAAAGGGTCATGACAGGTTAGAAGAAAGTTGACAGTGGTGACCAGAGGGGAGGTAGAAATAGATTCATAATGGGTATCCTCCCGCCCCCCAAAAGTAAACTGTAGTGGGAGAAGGAGGAATAAACTGTCAGACTTTAGGAATAAAATACATTTAAAACTCTGGCATAAAGAGGTTATTTTAACCAGACAAAAAACATAGAAGCCTAAACTGCTGATACATCTAGTTTCTAACTTGATTACTGCATAAATGCCATATTAAGACATACATCAGATTAAAAATACAAAAGAGGCCTCTCTGCTTTATATAAGAACGGTCCCAGTAGTAGCTGTGCTGGTTACCACCTCAAATTGCTAAAGGTTAGGTGTACAATGAGACAACAGGTCAGTAAGAGCTGAGCACTCGAACACAGATCTCACAAACATGCTAAGTCAAAGATACTAGCCCCATGCGTACAGTTCCATTCATGTGAAGTTCATAAACAGGAAAATGTAGTTCATAGCGGGGGACAAAACTCAGAACAGAGGTCATTCCTGGGGGTAGTAGAGGGAGACTGCCGAGGAAAAAGCAGAGAGGAACTTTCTGGAGTGGTGGTAACGTTAGTTTTGATAGGCGCTTGGATAACAGCTGTTTCCTCCACCAAAACTTAGCAAATACATACTTAATGCAGATCGTGTGTTTTATTCTAAGTTTTATGCCAAATGACAATACTATGAAAAATGAGTATGTACGCAGACTATTGAGGAAGGTCACTGATGACTACAGCTTACTTTGAATTGAACCAAAATGGAAGAAGGAAGGATGGAGCTGGAGAGGGGGAGAGGGTGGCAGGGAGGGGAAAGCAGCAGTTAGTGGCTGAATGCATGATAAAGCCAGTGTAATCACATGTTCAAGGTCAAAGCTAAGGGTAGCAAGGGAGTGTTCTCTGTCATATGCTATCAACTTTCCTGTGTGCCTGAAAGCTTGCATCCACAAACTGCTGTGGGAAGAAGCAGCAGACCGAAGGATAAATTGTTCTAGTACATGGTTTTTTTTTCCTCCCTACTGAGCTGACAGCCTGTCAGAAAAAGGCAATGCCTGAAATATCTTCCTATCAGTGAATAAAACAGTCCATATGAAACCAGTAAGACCATTTGCACATCACCCACAGGGTGGATACCAGTGTCTGACAGAGCCACGGGGGTAGAGGAGGTGCATCCTCAGGCTGCTGGCACAGTGGAATGGAGCCATCCCTTGGCACTATTTCCCACAGTCTGTTGGAGATGGCACTCTTATCTCCCAGAGCAACCACAGAGCAAGAGGCTAGCAGCCAACTTACACCTGGGTCCCAGCACCTGATGCAGTAGTTCAGGATGAAGTGAGTTCTAGAGAGATCTATGACCTACTTCTAGGCCATAGATGTAAGAGTGACAGCATTTATAGAAAACACTCTACACTAACACCCAAAATGCAGGTAAAGGGCTCTAGAAAAATGCAGACCCCTACCTTGGTGAGGAGGAAGGTTAGGGTGTCACTCCAACTGTCCTGACTTGAACTATATTGCTAAACTTTCAAGGCCATATTTACATACTGCTCACTTAATCAGAAGTATGAATAGATGCCTAGTTTAAAACAGCTTACTTTCCATGTGTTTATTTGTAAGGACTTGACAACCAGCACTCAGTTTCTCTTGCTCTTCTGAGCTAGTTTATTTGCACTGCACACTCCAAGGCCACAGAGACCATCGGTTCCTCTGCGAGAGAGCCACACTTAGGCCCTAGATACTTGCTTGCGGCCAGCCCAGCACTAAGTAGGAGCAGACAAGCCCTTTCTCAGTGTAGACTTCACCCTTTATTTTCTTCACACTGAGAGGGAGTCACCAGGCAGGACATGGCCATGTTCCCTGATCAATATGGTAGTCAGCTCCCGACCCAGCTCCTCCCTCCACAGCCTTCCACCCAGTACCAGGTCAGACCTGACTCTGTGGCAGGACTTTCTGCCTTCAGCTGCACTAGCCACTTCAAAGCTGGAAAGCATGTGTTGTTTTTAAGTGAACTACTGACTTGCTTTCAAGCCAGAGGCTATATGATCTACCTATGACTACTAAAGATTTTTTAGTGTAGTATATGTATGGTATATGCATGTCATGTGTGCACATGCATGCAGCCCGTGCAGAGGCCACAGGTCAGTGACCTCGTCTCTCTCCCTGAACCTGGGGCTGTTTTTGAGTTAGGCTTTTCAGTGAGCTTCCAAGACCCCTGTGTGCACCCTCTTTCAGTGCTGAGGCTGTAAGAATGTGGGCCAAGCTGTTTCTACTGGGTGCCGGGTCCAGGGGGCGGGGTCCACAGCTCTTGCAGCAAGCTCTTACCCACTGAGCCAGCTCTCCAGCCCTAGCTAAGAAGTTCTGACTCAAGGCAGATGTGTCTGCATGTGTGTATCCATAGATAACTTTAGTTGTTTCTCAGCTATCATGTGACAAATCAAACAGCTCACCCAAGCTAGTTGAAGGTTTTATTTATATAAAATTCATTAAGAACATAAAAGATTGAGTTTCTTAAAAAAAAATCTGCAGTTATTTACAGCAGTATTGCACAAGTAAAGTGGCAATTACCCTGTCAAAATTTGTCAGTGCAAAACACAAGGAAGCCAGGGAAACTGCAATACAAACGCTACATTTGCTGGGTCCTCGGAAACACATTAGTGATGGGTCAGTATACAGGCAGATCAGTGCTATTTATAAATGGGTACCTGATGGGTTTGGATACAGTAACCGGTAGTCACAGAACATGGACATAAAACCTACCCGAGCTCCTAGGTCTGAAGTTCTTAAATAAAAGTAGTCAAGTTACTTATCTGGGAGCTTAAGGATGCTTCCTGCGCACAATGCTGCTCAGGGTGGGACCCCAAATGATTTGTCATCACATGTGGACGTGACCTGTACACACATGTACTGAGTGGACCCACACAGGCACCAGGCTAAGTCAGGGAGGACAGAGCCATCTATGTGGAGTCACTAGAAATCCCTAGAGCTTCCATGAGCCATTGTTACACTCGGCCCAGCACTCCCCCAACCCAACCTCTCAAGGGGAGTGGAGAGCTAGAAAAGCCATGGGCCCGAAGCAGGCTGACCAAATGCAGTGACTAAGGTATACAGTTAGCTCCTTAAAGATGAACAATTGAGTCCACACCTCAAATCACAGGGAGCCAAAGTGGGCAACAGGTGGGGACAGCTCAGTGACCAGTTGCTAACAAGCATTCTGGTGACACAGATGGTCTTTAAAAATACTTTGGAAGCAAGACCCACTTGCCCTGCATCTGCCCTGGACCATCGCACAGCAGTACCTCCAGAGGTGGCACGTTTACTCTTTCAACACTGAGTTGTCAAGATACATTTTTAGTAAAAACAGTCTTTCCCATCTGCTGATAACACTTGTTTATAAAAGACATAGCTGGAGTTAGCATTTTGCTTCTCTGAGACGCTAGCTACTTGGGAAAAAAGGGGAAGGTGGGCATTTTTTTGGAGTCAAACCTAATAGTTATCAGAGTGTTCCATCAATATCTCAACACAACTTCATCAGAAGGGCAGCAAAACCCAAGAACTGAACACCAGGAGCTGAGGCTGGAGGCCGCCCGGGAAGAGCAGGTTGTCTGCAAGAGTGGACTGGTCACTGCCTCCACCTCAGGAGCTGAAGCAATTCATGGGATGGCACGGTTGTGGGGGACAGGGGTGTCAACACTTTCAAGAATTTAAGACATTAAATAAGCAGAAAATAAATATACAATATTTCTACAAGTTACAGCATTATGGAACAGTAGGGCACATTACACAGAAAATGAATCTACAATATTTACAATCAATTCTGAAGTTTAGAAAAACAGTGATTTTTACTCATTTATGCTGTACAAAATTTTACAAGAAAGGTAAAGGAAACACAATTGCACAGACATTTGGCTCAGTTGATAAGTAAAATATGACCTCCTAATCTAATAAATAGTCAAAATATATACAATCTTAAGGGAAAACAGGAGAAAATGTATTTCATTGTATACTTTTTTAATCAAAAGGAATTGTTTCTCCAGCCCCACCCCACCCCCCAAAAAATCTTCATCAACTCGTTTCTGGGAAGGAAATCTGAAGAGTCAGGAAGTCATTTTGTGTGTTTATTGCATTTCGGTGTGAAGTCACAGGATACTATTTACAAACCTCATGTGGGGAGAGGTTGTCAAGGCACAAAACCCGCATTATGTTTTCAAAAAAAAGGGATCTAGTTTTCATTCTACAAAAAAAAAAAAAAAAAAAATTAAAAACAATGAACAAGTACGAGGCATACCCATGTAGGCAGGCACACTTTCCGCAGGGAGGCATTCTGATAAAACAGATACAGTACAGAGACATCCAGTCATGTCTAATTCTGGCGCCAGCACCCCGTTCTTTAATGCTTCTGCAATTCATAGAATCTCTCACTTACCCACCAGTTGCTTCCATGGCCGGCCCAAGGCCTCCAGACTACAGGTAAGCGCGCTTGCAGGGCACACGCCACTGGCACCTGGCTCGGAGAGCCTCCTGCGGTGGCCCAGGCTGCCCTGCAGACCCACAGGGCTGAACAGACAGTAAAGTGCTCGAGTCGGAGAGACTGGCACGCAAGCAGGAGGCTCCTGGGGAGGGGCGGGTGGTGACCCAGAACCAAATACATCTTTGGTGTGTGTGTCTAGCAGGGCCACAGCTGCGATCCTACCACCACCTTACAACTGTGGGCTGCATGGGACCCCACAGGGGGCTCAAGACACAGAAAAAAAACAAAAACAAAAACAAAAACAAAAACAAAAAAACAAGCTGAACTCTAGCACAGCTTTCAAACAACAAAACGTCTCAGCAAAGGTTTGGGGGAAAAGAATGTTTAAAAAGGAAGACTATTTGAAATCTCTACCTAAAGGGAAAGCATATAGGCAATATATATACATATACACATATACATATAAACATACAAATGGATGGATTTTTCCATTTAATAACGTGAAAGCACGGATCTTCCACAGGGCAAAAGCAAATACAATCATGGCTGGCACTGCTGACTTGTTTGAAAGCTGATGACTGAAATTTCCCAAGTTAAAGGTTTCTAACCTGCCCTCCCCCACTGCTCCCTGCTTTCCTACTTTTGTTTCAATGGGTCTTGGGGTGGAACCCAGGGCTTTGCACATGCCAGGACCTTGGTCACCACTGACTTATACCTCCAGTCCTGTCTGCTTTTGAAATGACTGACCAATGTGTGGGGCTTCCTGTGCATGCAGCCATAAGGGGCAGGTACTGAGAAAGACCATCCCCACTCCGGGGACAGGAAGCCTGACAGGATCCAACTGTCTTACAAGAGGGGAAGAGCAGAACAGTCCTCTCCAGAAGACTGAGGACTCTCCTCCACTCAGCTCAGTGGAGACCGCCTGTGATATTGAGGCAGGCAGGGCCAGCCTGTATGCTGAAGCAGGCTGAGAGAAAGGACAGCCAAGTGAAGAATCACAGGCCAGGTGGGCTCAGAGGGACTCAAAGACAGCACGTCTCAAAAATGCCACCTGAAGCCTCCCTGTCCTGACCAGTGGCTGGCCAGTTCCCATGAGTGTGAGAGTTTCGACTCAGCTTCATGGGGCCACAATGACCATCTGGTCCCTGGTGCAGAGCACAGCCTGTGGTTGCAGGAAAGCATGCAACCAGAAGAGCTAACAGAGTAAGGGGCCATGCTTAATCTGCTGTCATTATGTAGAATTCTAAGCAATGGGCCCGTCAAAACAAGTGAAGCTGACCCTAAGCACTTCCTAGTGGGTCAGCTCCTAACAGGCATACTGATTGAGCTGGGAACAATATAGGCAGGCACTAACCCTGGCTCTGATCTAAACACATTACATCATGAAAATACCCTGGACCAAACCTGTGCATCAGCATGAAGATAGATCAGGAAAGACAAGCAAAAAGTCTGAATTTTTGCCACAGATGAAACTGAGTGGAAAGAGGTAAATAAATATTTACAAAATGGGAGTGGCATACCAATACAACAGACCCTCTGCCTCTTTAACCCATTCCATTTCATTAAGAAGTTTTGGTATTAATAATTAAAAAAAAGAGGCCATGGCAGGGGAGGGATGGTAACATCATACTCTCCCTATTTAAAAGTTCTGTACAGTAATCTCTAAAAATAAACCAAGGCAGCTTTATAAATTAGCTGGCTCAGTTTCCACTGCAGGGTTTACATAATCCTCTGAGAGTAGATAATAAGTTCTTAAAATTTTAGTATAAAAATCATTCACAAGTTGGCTAAAAAGTTTTCATTTCCTTTCTGAAAAAGCCTGTTATTAAAGAAGGTGGATTTAAAAAAAACCCAACACACCACATGTAAACACCATTCTTGCATATGATCCTGCTCCAAAGAACCATGATTTGTACATTAAAAAGAGAAGAATCCTCCCTCATTTACATTCACAACAAACATCCACTAGAAATTCTGCCATGTGGTGATGAGCAGAAAGGTCAAGTTCACATCCAGCATGGTGTGGTGGTGTCTTCACAGCACTCTGCACACCTCTCTGGGACAGAACCGCTGGCTGCATAGTAATGGCACCAAGAGATCCCAGCGCTGGGTGTGTGGATCTGAACAAGTGAAACTTGTGCTGGCTGCCCAAAGATCCTGTCAATGTCTTCTCCACACCAGGCGGACGAAGTAACGCAACAGTCTTAAGATAACCATTTGAGGGTGGTCCTCAGCTGCTTGGTAATTATTCAAGAATACCTGCAACAATAAAAACAATGCTTTGTTGTTAACTCCCTAATTATTTGGGGAGGTGCATATTTAAGTAAGCAACCAATCCCATCTTAATTGCCATGGATAACACCCCTTAATCAATGCTCCAAGGGGAATTCATTTCTATCCCTTTGCAAAAGGATGGTGTGACCAAACCAGTGAAAGTATACCAACTGACTTTCCCCCCTCATACAGGAAAAGAGAGCAAGCAGAAGAATGCTCAAGAAACTCAAAGGTTGGAAAGATGGCAGTTAAGGCACTTGCCTGCAAAGCCAAAGGGCCCAGGTTTGATTCCTCAGGTCCTATGTAAGTCAGATGCACAAGGTGTTGCATGCACCTGGAATTTGTTTGCAGCGGCTGAAGACCCTGGCGTGCCTATTCTCTATCTGCTTCCTTCTCTCTCAAATAAATTCATAAATAATAAATAAAAATAAAGAAACTCAACAAGAATCCTTGACATGTAATCTAGATGGCAAGCCTTCCCACAGGTGCTAAATAAAAGCCACCCTAGGTTCAATGGAGTTGGTATCCCACATAGGTGGGGTCAGAGGAAAAGAAATGAACTTGGGGACGTGAAAGAACTGTTTTATCACCATGTTCAGACTCCTTCAAGGGTAAATTTCTGGTAGCTGTAATTTATTTGAGAAACCGGTGATTTGGGATAATTTGCCCTAAGAAGCTAAATGAAGTGGTGCAGCGATGTGCCACTGTGCCTCTGGCTGCTCCCCACATCCATGAATAAATACTATGACCCAGCAGGGTGCCCACGGTCACAGACACAAGGCTGAGTCAACTCCATTCTACACCAGGCCTGGGGAGGTGGAGCAATTACAAACAAGAACAAAACTACGTTGCTGGTGACTACCCTAAGTGTGCTCTAAGCTCAGAACTTATTTCCAAAGGAAATCCTGGGGTTATCTAAAAGTTTCTGAGTCCTTGGGTCTTCCATCCACATCTGGGTCCTAGTTCATTCTGTAGGTAAACACAGGGCATAAATTCAGAGTAGCCAAAGAAGGCTACAAAACACATTTGCCTCAATGCCTTAAGCCAAACCTGGTTTACATTCTAGTCTAGAGTTGGCCCTGGTCACTTCCTTAATGACTAACCCACACATGAGACCTGGCTGGGTGACTGTCTACAGCCCGCCACAAGCCCCCCTTTGCTCTGACGGGAAAGACTTCCAAGGCACGGTCTTGGGAACCACCGGCCATGAATCAGGCTAGGATATCAGTCCCTTCTTAGCCTCCAAAGGTCCCCACAGACACCAGCTGCAAGGGGAGCTCCCTTCTTCCTACTGTTTACACAGCTCTCAAGCTAAGGGGCCAGGGCATTTCCCCTTTTCCTTCCATAACAAGACGGGAGGAAACGGGCTTTATGTCAGCGATTCCTGTAGAGGCACTCCGTAACCACAGGCTGCGATTATTATCGGCTTGACACACAAGATTGCTTTGTTTTGATTTAACTTTCAAAATTACTTTGCCCCTTCTGTGTGAGAATAACTTGGGGGAAGGTTAATTTGGGTGCAGACTAATATTAATAGGTTGAAAGAGGCTTATTCAAAATAAAACCACAGCTTACTAAAACAAAGAAAGTGTGTGCTGTAATGGACTAAGGCCTCAATCCAAGGTGGGGTGCCTCATACCAATCTGGTGTGGTCACTGTTACCATCCTTAGGATAACTAGAGAGTGGAGCTACTGTACAGCCACAGTCAAAATGACACTAAGTCGAGTGGATCATCTGAGAGACAGACCCCAACTGGTGACACATGGCAAGCTGCAAATTCCAGTCCTGTCAGCATATAAAGGAGAGATCTTCCATGCCTACTTTGAGGAGAGCAGGTGCACAATGGTGGCTGTGATCCAGGGCAATGAGAAGGCACAGAGTACTCAAAAAGGTGCTGGGCGTGGTGGCGCACGCCTTTAATCCCTCCCAGCACTCGGGAAGCAGAGGTAGAAGGATCACCATGAGTTTGCGACCACCCTGAGACTACAAAGTGAATTCCAGGTCAGCCCGAGCTAGAGGGCAGCCCTATTTTGAAAAATAAAAACAGAACATGCTGGACAAGGTTGAGGAAATAAAGTCAGAAGTTCTCACTTCACAAGCATGTGGACATGAGTTCAATTCCCAGAACCCACATGAATGCTGGGATCACAAGTGTTGGGCATGGACAAAGGCAGAAGCAGGGGATCCCTGGGACTGGCTGGCCAGCCAGTTTAGCCTAACTGGTGAGCTCTAGGCCAATGAGAGATCTTATTTCAAAAAGGTGGGAGTATTACTCAGGACAGCACCAGCGGGGCACACATGCACATGTGTGCATACCTATGTATTTCAACAAACGTGTTGGACAGCAGGGAATTTTGACAAAGGAAAGGTCAGTTCTCAAGTAATGGGGGATGCCGCAGAACCTCGTTTTACACTTGACAAGGATGCTGCCCCTCCAGCAGTATGTGACAGCATGGCACGAGCCGCTAACAAGTGAGCAATTGCTTTTGGACAACATTCAATGGAGGAAGCCATTAGCACTGATTCAGAGAGCGCGCCGGCCCAGAAGCCCCTTGACAGCTGGCGCCGTGGCTGAGGCTGCTGCTCGCCGGGGCAGGCGGCCCGCCCGGCAGAAGACAGCTGGAGCCCGGTGGCTCTTACTCGTCCTGTAGACTGTGGCCTGCTACCCGCCTGTGGTGTACATCCAGTGCGGCTGCTGTGTGCATGGTCCCAGTCTGCGGGCATTGACATCAGGCAGTTGGCTCTGTTGGTGTGGTCAGGGAAGAAGTCATAACCCACCATGAGTGCTCAATCCAGAGAGCTTACCATGACACCCAGAGAGGCCCTGCGGCTGTGACTGAGCCTGTGGTTACAGGTGGTTTAATGGTTCTGACAATTGCCCCCCCCCCCCCGTAGACATTTATGATGGGACATCCTGATGAGAGTTCGGCCAGCGCAGAGCCTGGGGATTCTGGCCAAGACATAGCTAGAAAAGAATGTGCAAGTCAGGCCTGAAAATACCATCATCTGTGCGGAGTGGGCAGAGGGAGAGACATTAGTTACACTCAAGTATAAAGGCAAGATCCAGGCATTGTTGTCTGCGGTACAAACAGCCCCTGACAACAGATGCAAAACCAGAAAGACAAGAGAAACACACTCAGAGAGAGCCCATGGCACTGGAATCCTTTTCCTGGGCCCGTGGCCTTTGGTACAGCCACCATCCAGCCTGTGTCTAATGGGTCTGCATCCACACCAGTGGCCCACACTTAGGTGTACTCCAAGAGGCTGAGGGCACAGTTCATTCAGTTCCTCTACATGCATACCACACAGCCAAACAGACAGGCAGCCTTCCTTGATCAAAAGCATTTAAAACAGAAACTAAAGTAAAAGCCCATCTCCCTCCTGACAACTATGGTTGTTCCCTCAATATGGGCGGTACTGTGTCCCCTCATTCTGTGGTCACAGTTCTGATCTCCACTACTTTACCATATGGCCATAAGGAGGGTGAACCTAACCAGGGTGTGCTTACACAGATCAGGTTACACATACACGGTTGGGGGGGGGGCAGACAGCTACATGAACACATGGGAGGGACTGCAGAGACCAGAGGAGAGTGGGCGGGGGTTGAAGAGAGCAGCGTTTCAGAGGTGCATCTTGGGAGTTGTGGCCTCCGGAACTAAGAAGATAACCTTTGCTGCTGAGACACCCTGTCTAGGGCACTGTTGCTGCAGCTGGGGCAAACCTTTCATTTGTGTTAATGATCACTCTCAGTCCTTCATCCTTTAAGTAAAAACAACACTTTTTAGATCAGAGTTATGTAACTCTGCTTCGGTCTACGTTATAAAAACACCAAAGACATATACTACAGTGACGCACTTGGGTGAAGGGGGTTATTTAAAAAGCCAACTAGGCTACTAGGTACAATTTAAGGGACGTTTTACTGCAGGTCTGTCTATCCTTCACACACACACACACACACACACACACACACACACACACACACACACACTCTCTCTCTCTCTCTCTCTCTCTGTCTCTCTCTCTCTCTCACCAGCACAACGGGAACAGGGTGTTGCTTGCCTGGCGATTTTGTTTCCATGGTCTGTCATGAGCTCTATGTGGGTTGGGTCCTTTGAGGTAACTGACTTTTATGGCCAGCCTATTCCTTATGACCACAGACCCTTGGCTGTTCATAGCTTTCTGCTTTCCTGATAGCCCACCCTTCCCTGGGCAAGAACACCCCCGCCCCATGTGTGCCTATACCACAGTGGGGACCCCATTTCACAGTACACATCTATGTCCTGTCCTTGTCACAAAAGAGTAAACCAGAAATACAAAGATGTCATGGAGAAGTGTCTGCCAGCAATTGGGGCGTGTCTATGTGTGTGTGTGTGGGGGGGGTGATAGTCAAGGCAGGCAAGTAACCAAACTGGTCCTTGTGCAGAGCCTGAAGAACAAGACAGAAACGCTATCTAAGCAGGGTGGGCAGTGAGCAGAGACAGGATGGCTCAGTGAGGACCACAAATGCAATTTTTCACAAGCTGGAGTATAAAACTAAGGCAAGCTACAATATCAACCACCACACTAGCCCCTAAGAGTGGAAGCTCAGGGCCTCAGTTTCCATGTTTCCCTGAGGGCACACTCAAACACTCCTCTAAAGATGGTAATAATAGTGCTCTTTGTGCCAAGGTGGCATATCCTGGCAAGAACCCAGGCCTTTCTGGGTCCTCGGGAAGGCTTGGGGCTGTGGTGGGCTCACACTGACTTACTAAGAGGAGGATATATATTCCCAACAGTTGCCACGTGGCCCCGAGATATACCACATGGGGCTGAGGCTGAGGGATGACTGGTCACAGCTTTAAGCCACCACTGGAAAGCTGGGCTACCTCAAGTTAAACCTGGTACAACCAAGCAAATATCCAAGGATTTAAAAAATCTCAATGCTCAGATCTCCATAGTCAAATAATGTTCTCTTGTTCACTCAAAGGAGGCAGGAACTCAGGAAATTTGAGGGAACGTGGTCCTGGGATGCCCTCCGGCCTTGGTACAGACGCCTGCACCAAGCAGCTCCAGATGGAGCTTGAGGGCAGAACCATCTACTGCCAAGTGAAATGACTTGTATCACATGCTTCCGAGTCCTCAAAACAACCCCACGAGCCTGCCAAGCACCCGGTGTGACTGGCTGGAAGTAGCAAGGCGTGATGAGAGTGCCAGGCCCGGGACAGGTATGCCGGAGCCTGCGCTCCCTACAACGCACACCGACAGCTCACCACATGCAAAGTGATAACGTGGCATGCCAGAAACGGGGCAGAAGTTCATAGGTAACTCCAGGGCTAACGTGACTCTTCCTCTGTATCATGTTAACAAAAAAAAAAAAGTTCCTCTAGCACGCCAAGCTGATAGTAGCCTTGCTTTCAGCGGACATGAGGTTTCAGACTGTGTCTGTGGAGAATGGAGATCCTCTAAGTGATTCCACCAACTCGACTCAGCAGTCAGTGCAGGATGCCAACTGGTCATCTGTTCTTCAATGGAGGGGCCCAAATCCCATAAACAGCTCTACACATTCAGACTTGTGATGGACTTCAGAGGAAAACATGGATGTATAGAGAACAGTAAAGACAAAGATTAAGAAAGATTGGCAATCACATGAAGAGACACGAAAAGAAGATTTCAGAAATAAGTCCAGTTTCGGTTTGTACTTCCTATGAGAAAAATGGAAATATCCTCATTTTATCAAAGGCCAAGGTATCAAAGCTTTTAACAGATTTGCACTTAGGCAGTGGACAACAAAGACTGAAATTTGGATTGAAAGACCAGGAAGGACTTAGAATGCAATCTCTTCTCTAGGTCCAGGCCCCTAGGAAGGTGATGTCCATCTGGATGCTACTTATAAACCCCACCTAGCCCTCTGCTCAAAATGAACATCTAGGAGACAGAGGGTACCCAAGGGCTATCTGCATGTTCTGCAACAGAGCAGCATCGCCACCCTCTGAGGGTTCCAAACCCAGCTATCCACACGGTACCTTAAATAGCACCATGAGAAACACGTCAGGCCTCCCTCCACCTGCATACCGAGAACCAGTCTGAGCATCTTGGCTCAGCTTTCCGTGCTGGTTCGATGCCCACTGATGCTCTCAGGTCAGACGATCGCTATTGCCCAAAGAGCAGATTCACTTTCCACGTGCCATCACGATAGAGAACAAGGGGATTTACATACTGTGGGGCCAGTAGGTCAGATGTTCCAATAGCTGGGTAACGAGTGGGGGAGTGCCTGGTGCAGTGTGATGCCACTAAACACCAGGTGAGCCAGCGAACAGAGCTGATGTGGACCTGATGCGGGACACTGGTACTTGAAAGTCACACAATGGCTGCATACATTTTTATGAACCCTGTTTTGTTTGTTTTGTTTTTTTGAGGTAGGGTCTCTCTCTAGCCCAGGCTGACCTGGAATTCACTATGAACTCACTATGCCCAGCCATGACCCAAACTTTTTTTTAAATTTTTTATTTATTTATTTGAGAGCGACAGACACAGAAAGACAGATAGAGGGAGAGAGAGAATGGGCGCGCCAGGGCTTCCAGCCTCTGCAAACGAACTCCAGACGCATGCGCCCCTTCGTGCATCTGGCTAACGTGGGACCTGGGGAACCAAGCCTCGAACCAGGGTCCTTAGGCTTCACAGGCAAGCGCCTAACCACTAAGCCATCTCTCCAGCCCCCAAACTTTTATCCTATTTTCAATGCATCATTTCAAAGAAACTGTCACAGGGAATACCTTTTCTAAAATAATCATTTCTCAGGTTCACTCACAGTTGGGGCTGCATGCTTCGCTTTGGAAGTGGGGTCTACACTGCTATTTGGTGGGGCTCCAGCCCTATGGGCAAACAGCTCCCTCAAGTCTTTCCTGCTCTATGGCCAGCCACACAGGGAGTTAAGAAAATACTCTTGCATCTTCTCTGTGAGGCACCACATTTTCAATTCAGAGCAAGAACACACTGTTCCAAATTGCTCCAGCTTCAGAAAACTAAGTGAGATATAACACACCTTAACCACAACGAAAACCTCTGTGTTCTGGTTCAGCTGATAGAAGTCTAGAAGGGATGATGCAAAGGCTTATTGTTTTTGTGTCTGCAGAAGGGCCAAGCCTCCTTTTTGCATCTTCATTTCCTCCTCCAGAGATTAAAAAAAAATCACCCCTCAGACCTCCCTGCAGTTCCCCTCTAGGCACCTGCACCTCCCCTTGGTTATGTGCTAATGGTTCATGGTCCCACAACTGGGCAGCCCTGCAGGTGTGGCACCTGCCAGACTGACAGAGCCCTCGCACGTGGTGTAGATCAACGCCTGGGTGTCTAGCTCGATGCCCAGCCAGCCAGCCATTTGAACATGCCCCAGTGCTTCAGTCTCCTCTTGCATTTGCGTACACCCAGATAGACGCAACCTGGGCAGTAGAGCTTTCAGAGCTTTTAAAGACAGATGAAGAAGTTTCCTAAGAGACAGAAAACGCAGCGACAATGGCAAAGATGACTAAACTTTCTAGCTCTACATGTCCTTCAATTCTCATCGCTAAGGGACAAAGAAGTGTGTGTGGTGGGGGTCCTAAAGGGTAAGGGGCAGTTCCAGAGTTTGAGGTCTGACACCAGAGTCCCTGAGCGTCTTTGTAAGATGCGACTTCTGATAAAGCCGCATTCTAGCCTCGAGAAATTGCAGAAAGGCCTTGTTCAGAAAAGCAGTGAGTCAACACTGGTCAGGGATGGAAGGTGCCTAAATCCTAAATGCCACACTGCTTCCTCCAGTTCCAAGGAAAACATAGACACAACCTGCCAACTGTGTCATCGATAAATGGCAGACGGCAATTATCCAAACTCCTTGTGACTGCTTTTGTTAGAGCTGTTCTTCTATAAATCTGTGAGGAATATGTGGAACGACTCATTTCATGAGTCAGGTCTAGTCTCAACTTATGTTGTTAATGGTGCTTTTCATGGACCGTAAAGGAAATCAGTTTATCTTATTAAGCATCAACATTCGACTACTGAAGGCCTCCAAAGAATGCGGCCTGAGGGTACACATCTCTGGCTGGTCTAGTCACGGGATGACCAAGCAGGCTACAATGTGCCTCTCTAGTACAGGATTCATAGAAGCTTCATTTCTGAAAGCAGGACTTAAGACAGTACAGGGGGCTTTGCTTCTTAGGAAAGCGATGCACCAAAATTTCAAGTTTAGAATGTAGACAAATGCTCAAGAATGTGACCCTCCAGGAGACCTGCCTCAAAACTTGTCTGCAGGCCACTGTTTCCACTGTGCTTTATCTGAGATGCACACACACCTCTACCCATTCATGCCTGCACATGTCCTGCCAGAGGAGGAAGTAGACAGTATGCACAAAGGACGTGCTGTTTCATGACTAGACAATGGACAGGGCTTCATTCACTCATTGCCCCATCTGCAGTCCATCATGCTTTTAGAGTGTCTAGTACAGGCCAGCACCAGGACAGCTCTAAGTTACTATTAACCAACAGCAGGGACCCTGCACACAGTGACTTAGGCTGGACAACCTGACTGAAGCCCTGAAGAAGCCACCGAGGGTCTCCAACGCCAGCTTCAGTGTTGGGGTGGGGCACAGAACAAGACCAGTGACTCTAAGAACAAATGACTCATGTTCAGAAGGGCTGGCACCTCTTCATAGCCTTGGATCACAGCCACAGACCACGGTCAATGTCAACCCAAGTGGTCGATGTACTTCCAGAAGGAGTGCTCATATGTGCCAAGGTTCACAACCTGCACTTTCTTACGTGACCTCCAGATAAGCTGGCCTTAGTACTCAAGCAGCAGCTATGTCACAGAGGAAACTGGGGACAGCTACTAGAGAATAGTGAACAGTGGGTGATTTTTGCACCAAAGCATCCCCTGGGAGGAAAGGAGGGCTTCGAACACAGGCTGCTGAGATACAAACCACCCTGAAAGCAAGCCGCTCACTTTCTCCATCAATTACAAACCCGTTGGCTTCTCTGAACTTCTTTCTCTTGGCCCAGTGGCATTCTTGTATTCCCGCATCCCAGCTTGCCCCACGCTCCCCTGCTGCCCTCATGAGCACACGATGCACGCAGGAGACAAGGAGCTGCAATGGCCAGCATACCACCCTGGCATAATCCACTTAGCAAGAAACACCTGTCCAGAGTTCCGCTGCCTCTCTGATGCCTGAGCTGTCTCCCAGCACGGCGTTACAAGTTCGTCTCCTTTCTACGCTTTTGAGCCCACTGAATGGAAAAGCACCGACTCTGCAGTGGGAGACACACCAGCTGTGCTCCGCCTCATCAGCACCAGAGAGCCAGGCACCGCATCCGCAAAATTCCTGCAAACATGCAAAACCTTACCCTCATCAGGTGGAAACACCTGGCAAATCAAACACAGGTGACTACAAACTTGAACTGTCCTGACCCTCCCCAAGTGTCACTGTGGTAAAGACACTGAGGAACGTTCCAGAGATGTAGTACACTCGAGTTCAATGCATGGTGGGCTGGGGAGATGACTCAGTGGTTAGAGCTGCTTGCTTGAAATTCAATGCATGGCTGGAGACCTTGGATCAGAAGATACTTTATTATCTTTTTCTTGACTAAAAGAGACACTCTGGAGACAAATAAAAAGTTTGAAGTCTGCAGATTCAGTTTGTGATTCCAAGTTACATGTGACCATGGCAGATGATACTGTTATTCTTAGGAAATGTACAGAAGTGTAAGAATGAGTTAAAAGCATCACATGGAAAACAATATACACACAGGTACCAAGACGGAGACCTATGACGCAAACGTACGAAATGTTCACACTGGGGACTCTGGTGACAGATTATCAGGGTTCTTTGTGTCCTTGCAGCCCTGGTGTAAATCTGAAATTACTTCAAAATAAGTAACTCCCCAAAGGTTACACACTGTAGTCTAGTCATAAAGGTAGCTCTTCTACAGTGTCCTAGCGAATCCATTAGTCAGGGAAAAGGGACAGCGGGGGCGGCTGGGTGCTTACCTGTGCCTCTCTCACCTCCGCCTGGACAGGTTCTGCCTCCACAGCTGTCTCCCAGGCTTATGCTTCCCCACTGCCCTTAAGTGGACTGAACACATGACAACTACAGAACAACTTCTCTATTGCTCTAACTGGGAAAATGGGAAAATACCTGGTCAATAAAAAGCCAACACTTGAGAAGGTAATGGCATGGTGTTAAGGTCTTAAGTAAATACAGACTCTCTATGTTTAAGGCAGGAGGGGGAGGCACGAGCTTGGTAGAAGGTCAGAACACAGTAGTAGTGGAGGCAGCAGGTCAGATGAATTCATTCTTCTCACTAGCCTCCCACTTCCTGCCCAGCTTCCTGTCCCCAAAGTTCAACAATGGCCCGTCAGTGTGATGACAGACAATGGGCTGCTCTCAATCTCACAACGAGCAAGGCAGGCGTCTATGGCTTTGCGGGTCACAGTGTCACTGTCCAGTCTGGTGTTTTGAACTGGCTGATAAAGTCTGGAGACTATATTTGCTTTCATTTTAGAAAACTTAGAGAGTCTATCCCTTTACTCAGCTTACTAGGAAAATTAAGCCCTTTGTCAGTGACTGAACTTTAGCCTGAATTATTCATTAAGAGACGCAAAAGAAGGCACACAATGATAAAATCTTGCAAAACAGCATAATGAGGCTTATTGGTGTTTATTTAAATTAGTTGTATTAAAGGCATTTAGGTCACATCTCATCTGCAGAAACAAGGCCATCAGAAAAGATACCCCTAGAGCATCAGAAAGAAGTAACACTGGGAGAAAGGGGCCAGAGTCAAGTCATACACATCAGGTGCCGTGGCCTCAGTTTCAATTGCGGTAAGCACGCTAGTACAAGACAATCTGACCACCTGTATCTCACCTGTGCAGGACTCGAACCATTGCCAGCTGGGCAGCCTTCATAAAAGCCTTCCCAGGCGTCACTGCTCACCACTCATGGTGCCCGCCCTGCTGTAGCAAGCAGGCGCATCTGGGCAGGTCCCCTGGGAAAGCCCTGTAATCATTTGTTCACACTTTTTGGTTGAAAGAAACTGTACAAAATACCAGTAAACATACCTGGTTCTGCAGCTAAAGGCTCGATGTGACCCATGATAGGGGGTGCGGCACGAGCTCATCTCAGTGTACAAGTCCTAGCAGGTGACAAGGACATTCGGCCATAGCGTGTCCCTCCAGCAGAAGCCCCAGCCACCACAACTGTCCCTGAAGGCAACTACAGAGTTCGTTCACGACAGGGAAGGGGACAGGCCCACCAGCATGGCTCAGAGGCACCTCTGCACCCATTACAAATGACCTGTCCTGCTGGACTCCGAACTCTGGACCCAGCCCCAGCCCAGCAATCAATGCAGCCCCTCTCTCCTTTCCCCTTATTTTCTTTCTTTGGTTGGCGTGTGTACAGCATGTGGTGTGTGCACGTGTGTGTGCATATGCCCTACGTACGCACATGCATAAGACGTTGGCTGTCCTCCTCTACTGCCCTTCCACTAATTAGTTCTCCTGATGTAGTCTCTCACTGAACCTGGAGCTCTCTGTTTTGCAGTCAGACCGGATGACCAGAGAGCCTCAGCACTCCTCCTATCTCTGCCCCACTCAGCCCTGGAGTTTCAGGCATGTGCACCAAAGCCTGGCTTTTAATGTGGGTGCAAGAGATTGAACTCAGGACCTTATGCTTGCACATCAAGCACTCTTACTCTCTGAGCCATCTTCCCAACCCCTCTCCACTTTCTCAGAAAGCCTCATTGCCCACCCTGGCCCTTAGCATAAAGATCAACTTCCTGAATATACTGTGGCCCCACTTTGGATGAAAGCCAAGCCCATTGCAACAACAGCACTCTTAGAGAAACCAAGGCAGAGGGAATCAGGGATAAAACTTTAGTGGCAAATTACAAAATCAATCAACTTCTCAAATAAACTGCCATCTCAAATCTAGGCTGAGAAGGAATTTATGTTCTGTGAACTGATCCATGCCAAGGGGAAGAATCAAGTAGTGTGTCATGTAAATACAGCATCATAAGAAATTCCTCAGTCCATTCATCAATGTGACAGTTCCCATTTAATGACAGAAGCGTGACTGTCACACACTTCTCCCCTGCCCCCCACACGCCGTGGAAATGTAGAAAGAGGAAGTGGCACATATTCACAAATGCCAGACTCTGAAACCCTGCTGCGAGGGGTATGTGTCTGTGTGTCAAGGAGGCTTGAGCATGTAGACAGAAAAAGTACTGAGACAGAGCCGAAACAGGGAATACCCCATTCACTATGTAGTCACAAGCTAAATAAGAGATGAACATTTAAAGTGAGGTAGAGGGGCTCGAGCAATGGCTCAGTGGTTAAGGTGCTTGTCTGCAAAGCCAAAGGACCTCGGTTCGATTTTCCAAGATCCACATAAAGCCAGCTGTGCAATGTGGTACATGCGACTGCAGTTCGTTTGCAGTAGCTGGAGGCCCTGCATGGCCATTTTCTATCTGCTCGTTCTCTGTCTAGTAAATAAAATACTTAAAGTGAGATACACATGAGTAGCCTATGCCTAACTACCTTCCAGAAAAGAAAAAAAGATTGAAAACAAATCCACGAGAGGTACTTGTTATGTTCAGAAAGAACTAGAAGTTACTAAATAATAAAAATATTAACAATTATAACATTTTCCACAAAATGAAGCCATGTCTTCCTTTCAGATCAGTCAATCGTAATTTCTTCATAGCAGGTATTTAAAGGATGAGAATAAATCAAAATTACCTTAGATCACACCTGTTAAGAGGAACCCTTAGGCCCTTCAGTACCCTCCTCTCAGGGGCCCTAAGTCCCAGAGTCAAAGCCACCCACATCCAAAACTGGATCTTATGGCAGTGGGGCCCAAGCAGTCACATATATTTCTCCAGGACAAAGACAAACATGTTTCTTAACTACATGCTTCTACAGAAGACATGGAGCTCACCATTTCCTTAAAACAAACAAAACCCAAGAACACACAGCTGAGCATCTAGGGGCAGTCTGCTATTTTTATGTACACATTATCATCACAGCAGAGTTTTGCTCACTCCAAAACTATAGGCTGTTAATTAGTGGTCTCCTAATACATTTCAGTGCACACACGTGAGAGGGTTGAGGGGATAGCAACAGCTGTACGCGTGCATGGGGACAGGGAGGGGCCTTCAGGTTAGTGCTGGCATGGTTGCCCAGGCTGAGTGAGGGTATCAAATTTAGAATTCTTTAACTCTGACCTAAACTGCCCCTCAGTTCAGAAGCACCTTACATAGACTGAAAACAGTGTGCTTAATATTTTGGTGGGAATATTCCAATGCTTATAATTTACACTTTTAGCACTGATATTTTTAAGTTGTTTCTAATGTTTTATTTATTTATTTATGAGAGAAAGGGAGCGGGGAGAGAGAAAGGCAGATAGATAGAGAATTGGCATGCCAGGGCCTCTAGCCACTGCAAACAAACTCCAGACACATGTGCCACCTTGTACATCTGGCTTACATGGGTCCTAGAGAATTGAACCTGGGTCCTGAAGACTTCCCAGGCATGTGTCTTAACTGCGAAGCCATCTCATCACCCAGCACTGATGTTTTACAGCATCTTGCTCATAAAATACCTTTTGCAGCCTCAGCCCATATTTTACTTAAAGGCTAACACTTAAATACAACATAGGCAAATGGAAAACTAGGAGAAACAAAACCATGGACAGTTACCTTCATTTCCAGAACTAGCATGCAGCTCTTAGCATTTTTCCTTTGTGTGGTAAGGAGGGGAGGGGGTGGGATATGGTAAAGGAAACATCCTTACCCTCCTTGGGTAGTAAGCATTGAACTCATCTCCGATGCGCCGCAGCTCCTGTGCAATCCATATTTCTGGACGCATATCTGTAGGTTCCTCCTGAGACTGCCTTATGGAAGCTGTATGAAAACAAGAAAAGAGACATCAGGCTGAGTGGTCCAGGCAGTGCTCAGGACATTCCACAGGTAATTTTCTAGACGCATACTCACACACATACACCCTTGTCCCTCTGGAAGCTCTCTGGCCTCTAGAATTCTTAATCATGGTTTAAGATTGCAATGACATGATTTGCTGTATAATTGTGGCAAAGAATAAGGGATAACAGAACATTTTCCTTCACAGAATTGGAGTCAGAGTTGCAAGAATTAAAAAACAAAACAGCACAGATCATTCACATATAGTCCAATTTCAAAAAGAATCCTCCAAAATGGTACAATGGCGATTACAAAAAACAAACAAACAAAAACAAGCACAAGCGATCAGGTTGCAGCTCAATGGCAGAGCCTTTGTCTGATTTGTCTAGTGTTCACGAGGTCCCAGGATGCATCCCTAGCACCACAAGGAAAAAAGAAAAGAAATATGCAGGAAACATATTAGAACATAAAATTCTAGTTTGTCAGTACCACTTTGATCATATGACAAGGTAAAAATTCCAAAGGAACATTCAAACATCACCTAGGAATACGAGAAGAAATGGCTGTCCCTTCTAGTGTAAAATAAGGAGAAACCTGAGAAACCTGGAAGGTCGGTTTCTATGGAAGCAGTTCAGTGACACAAACAGCTAGTCTTCAAAGTGCTACCCAGGGCCAAATGAAGGCATAATTGCATGTTTTGCCTCAATATTAATGCAGCCAATAGAGATGGGTTCAAGTCTGCAAACACCACGTGGGGGGAGGAACTGTTTTGGATCTAGGAGCAAAAGGTATTTTTGAAAAGAGAGAAAAGAGGGTGGCTGGCCCTTTCATGAAGCTGTCACTAACATGCACGCCCAGTATATTCATCCATTTGCTAATGAAACCATTAAAAGCCATGTGATAGTTAATCATGAAGAACAAAACTGTGAGTTGTCAAAAGATCGGCCCATACATTGGGAACTTAATGTTCTCATGCACGAGAGACAGCGCCTCACTCTGCCAAGGGCTTTGGTCATGTGCACGGGGGGGGGGGGGGGGGGTGGTGGGTGTCATCACATTCTCCTTTGGTGAAAATGAGCCCTGTACTCACACTCACTCATCTGAATGTCACACTCAGCAAAGTAGTAAACATCGAAGACACTTGGGTTTCACAATAATGCTAAATAAATTTTTGTTTTGTATTTTAATTTGTAATATATTTTTAAATATTTTATTTAATTGAGAGAAAGAGGGAGGGATAGATGGTAGATGGGGGGGAGAGAATGGGCGCGCCAGAGCCTCCAGCCACTGTAAACGAACTCCAGATGCATGCGTCCCCTTGTGCATCTGGCTTACTTGGGTCCTGCGGAATCGAACTGAGGTCCCTTGGCTTTTCAGGCAAGTGTCTTAACCACTAAACCATCTCTCCAGCCCTTGTTTTATATTTTTGTAAAAGGTCCACAAAACTGATATTGGTTCATAGCGGTATAAACACTTCAGAGCACTTCAAAGAGCTCTTTTCAATTCTTAAAACTTTTCTCCCATCTTCTCTGGCCAAGGGAACTTAACAGTGATCCTTCAGGACAAGGGTTAAGCCGCTGTGCACACACCTGCACTCCCAGCACGCAGTGGCCGCAGCTGTGACCTCCGAATACCTGTACCCTCTCTCAGTGCTCAGAGGGGAAGCTGTAAGGAAGTGCTGGTGGAGACGGGGAGAAGACTGACGAGGGAAGCCTCCAGGGTAAGTCCGACACCTCTGAACACACATCTACTCATAAAAAATTACTTTGGGGGACTGGGGGGGATGGCTTAGTGGTTACAGCATTGGCCTGCGAAGCCTAAGGATGACGGTTCGATTCCCCAGGACATACGTTAGCCACATGCACAAGTGTCTGGAGTTCATACGTAGTGGCTAGAGGCCCTAATGTACCCATTCTCTCTTTTTCTCTGTCTCTTTTTCTCTCATAAATAAATATTTTAATAAAAATTACTTTGGCCATATCTTAATCACACAAATATTTCTAATATTAATCTAATGTTATTTCTATTAAACTTTAACAAATGGTAGAAAACATTTAGGGCTCAATTTAAACAGTTCTAGGTGGTGATGATGATGTCATAGGCTCCTGTGTCCTCCTAGGTTTCCAGTCCCGTAAGGATTGTACCACAGGTTTAAAATCACTTAAGACAGGTTCCAGCTATCAACCTTTCTTCTGTTTCACCTTCCTGAGTGCAGACATGACAGGCGTGTGCTATCACACCAGGTCATGAGTAGTTATTTCATACTGTGGAAAGTCGAGCTGGCATCTTTGGTGGGTGACTACTATAAGAGGATCACACACAAATCTCCAGGCCCCACAGGAAAGTATGCCCAGCTTCTTGGTGGGTGAGGGGCCAGTGTGACACTATGCTGCCCTGATAGGCCCTGTCACCCACCTCCTTTTTTCCCTCCACAGGACAGGAAGAAAAATCTATCTTCTACCCCGGAGTCAGAAATAAAGAAAATGTGATTAGAAGGGTCAGTAGAACAGTCTGCATGCTTTATCAAGTTGGTGGAGTGACAAAAGTTGCTGGTCAACTTACCCAATATTTAGTAAACTGCAGTATTCACTGGTTTTTACTCAATGACGACGCCACACGGTGTTTTCGGTGTCCTGGGTGTCAGGACAGAGGAGGCCGCAGCGTCACTCCCACAGAGCTGAAGTGCTTGTGAATTACACTCAATGTCTCTTTTATGTTTGGTTTTGAGGCCTCTCCTGGCCTCTTGCTCCATTTCCCCAGGGCTGGGGTGACAGGTGTGTCACTGTGCCTGGCTTAGAACACTGAATTTCAGTTATGTTTCTTCTGGAGATGGATACTTACCACATGGTTCATACCTTTGTATTTGTCTTGGGGCTTGGTTAATATGTTTATTGTCTTTGTTTGGGGAAAAAAACCTTCATGCAAATTTAAACTCTCAGCAGATCTTTCTGAGCTAAGAAAGCATGCCTTCTTTCCTTAATTCTCCAATGTTTCTTCTGGGCAAAGGACATTTTGGGGTGACTCCATCTCTTCTTAATTTCTTTCCATCTTGGGCTTCTTCTCACAGGCTAGATTCTCTCATTGCAGTCTGTGATGCATCTCCTCCATCTGAATGGAGTTGCGTTGTTCTTTACGTAAATACTGAGAGGCCTGTTTCCTGGACGTAGCTTTATCTTCTTCCATGACAACAGAACAGAAATGACTCTTCAAATTAATACTTCCAGCCTGTAGATGAGGCCTTCTCAGTCCTTCCTAACTTCCTCCCTTATGTGTATGGTCTGGCTCGTGTTTGAATAGCATAGCAACCAGACCCCATTAAATGAACTAGTCTAGGTCAGAAGTTGGCTTATCAAAATTAGCATTTAGCGAATGGCCTGACACCACCAGCAGCCAAGAAGGAACTAGGCACTTTCGGTGGCCAACTTGCCCAGCTTAGAGATAAATGCCTGCTACTATGCAGGCAAGGAGATAAGCAGACAGCCCGTTTTTCCATGAAGGAAACTTCAGTGGCTGTTACAGCACAAACAAGTGCAGTGATGTAAACAGATCCCTGTGAACTGGCAGGGAGGCCTGGGTGGGATGAAGAAGGCGGCTGAGGTCCTCTGCAGACCAGACCCTGAGCAACACTGAACAACGGGTCAGAAACAGCGGCCATGCCTGAGGCCCCGGCCTGTGTCTCCTGGAAGCACTTATTCATCAGTAGGGTGTATTAACCCAATGGTTTAGACCATACACTGTAATTTGCTGGCAATAGCTCTGGATTACTAAGCTTGCTACCCACTGTACTTTGTGTAATTGTAAAAAGCTGTTACAAAACAGTAACGTGCAATATAAACAACACTTCCAGGGGAGGCAGAGGTTCCTTAGCTATTCTAACATATTGCTCCCCACACCACTCCTCTTCTCTCTGTGGCACTTGAGATCCCAGGACCTCAGAATGTTGGCTAAGCACTCACAAAGACTGAGCCCCAGCTCCATGAACAGTTTGATTTGAAAAGTAAATGTATAAACCAAAAACTAATGGCTAATATTCATCCTGTGGTATGTACAGAGAAGAACACAGAATTTTTGTTGTTCACTCTTAGTTTATATCTCAAGTGTTTTAAAAGGCATCCGATTCCTCTGCTTTATAAGTTTTTAAAACTCTTTTGTTTATTTTTATTTATTTATTTGAGAGTGACAGAGAGAAAGGGGCAGAAAGAGAGAGAGAGAGAAAATGGGCACACCAGGGCCTCCAGCCACTGCAAACCAACTCCAGACGCGTGTGTCCCCTTGTGCATCTGGCTAACATGGGTCCTGGGAATCGAGCCTCGAACCAGGGTTCTTAGGCTTCACAGGCAAGTGCTAAGCCATCTCTCCAGCTCTTATAACAGTTTTTAATAGATATGGTATGGTGTTCATTTCTTAAGTGACAAAATACTTTCTTTGGGAGGTCCCTTAGCTTTCTGCTACACTCAGCAAACAGTTCAATGTTACTGACTGTCACAGTGGGTCTCATGTCTGACACATCAGAACAGAGCCGAGCACAAAAATGGAGTCCCGCTGACCCACTTCAGCCCATCAGTACCACGGTGGTGCGAGAATCAAGGCTTTTCTTCCCTTTAGCACATGAGTTGCCTTAGTTTTGTTCCACAGGCATCCTGAGCACAGACGACCACCATGGCAAAGAGGTACCTGTGGCTTGTCTTCTGAGGTGTGCCCAGAACTGGAGACAGGATGCTCCAACTGCACTGCTCCATGCCGGGACTCTCGTAACAGCCAAGGCTCACCTGCTTACGCCCACTCTCACAAAGCCAACCCATCAAAAAGGAAGTTACCGTGACACTTCCAAGTCTCTGAGAAGGATAAATATCAGCTATAAAGATTCCATTTTGCTAGCTGTGACGTGCCTAACAATCTTAAGTGTTAATACCTGTTCAATAAAAAAAGCAGTTTGAAACAAAAGCTCTTTTATGACTAAGTAGGAGACTCACACTTTTAGCCTAGCAGTTTTACATGCACATACACAGTTCTGCAAAGGGGAAATTCTGGCAAAGCATATTTTGACACTCCGAAACCATTTTACTCCGTAAACCCAGCACAAAAACAAAAAAACCGACAAAACAGCACAATGCAGCACAAAGTGCTCATGACCTGAAGCTGCTGTGGAGGGATAACTGCACAAGGCTCTACAGACCAGACAGAGCCCTAAGGGACTTCCTAGGCCCAAGTTGCTTCCCCTGTCCTGTGAACAAACATCACTAATCAAAACCTTCGCCTGTGCTCTGTCAGGCACACGCGGCTTTGCCAAGTGTCATGGCTAGTGAGTTTTTATCCAAACTCATAGAAAATGTTTTGAATGAAATCCAGAACAGTAAATATTTCCTATGATAAAATGCCACGAGGTGTAACTAAGCAATCCATTTTTCTGTTTGTGTACACGCACAGGCACGTGCGCGTGGTTGGGGTGCGATTTCTAGTGCCAAAAGGTCTTAGTTAAGAAACTATTTTCCAACTCACAAGGTAACGTTAAATCTTAAAAGCTGAGCAAGTGAGAGAATGAGAATTGTGGTTAAGCGGCTGGTGGTGAAATCAAGCTGGGGCTTCTGGAGGATTTTCTGTAGCACCAGCAGCCAACACAAGAAAATAAACAAAACCAAGACCGTCAATTCACAATGAGTTTAACATCAGTTGAGGTAAATTTCACTGCTCTTGACTGGGAAGGAGCTCCTGCCACACTGTTATTGACCAGTAACAAATTCAAAGAACTTTAAGTCCCACCGTGACATTCACTGCTACTCTGCCCGAACCAGGCCATCCTCACCTGCAACTGTGCTACGAAATGACATCTCATGACCCAGGCCCACATGCTGAGCACGGTGCTGACTATCTCAGCCTGGGCCCACCTAGGGCAGCTCCTCCCTCAGAGCCCCACTGCCACAGAAGGTCCTGTGAAGTGCCGGAAGCCAAATCAAAGCCTCAGGAACACTTCACTCCAATGCCTATAGATGTTCAGCAATTCACCAATACGCAGGAAGAATCACTTTTTAGAGTGATCAGCATGAATTAAACCTTGAATCAATATTCAATTCAGAACAGAGAAGGGATTTGTTGACCCCCGGGAGGCATGGGAAGCATGGGAGGCTGTCTTGAAACACGGGAGAACACATTGAGAGCAGTGAGGCCACTTCTGTCTCACGCAGACTGCGAGGAGAAAGGACGCTTCCAGGCCCCTCCGGGCTGCCCAGCTCTGTTCCCAAGGAGGCTAGTTGAATCACCAGACTTATAGAAGGAGTTAGCAAAGAACCACTTTGTTGTGGACTCAAATCAGTTGTCAATGAACTGCAAAAGAGATACTCAAAGATAGTCAAGAGACGGAACAAAAAATTCTAAGATCTTTATTCAGCTCAATAACCTACTCACTTAAATATCTTTTTGTTTTGGTTTTTTGAGGTAGGGTCTTGTTGTAGCCCAGGTTGACCTGGAATTCACTATGTAGGCTCAGGCTGGCCTTGAACCCACAGCGAACCTCCTACCTCTGCCTCTCGAGTGCTGGGATTAAAGATGTGTCTTAAATATGCTATAGAAAATCCTCCTAAATCCCCAGCCTCAGAAGTATCTTTTTCCATTCAGGAAGAAAGCAACCATCCAGTGGGCTGAGGGTGCCTTCAAAGCCCTCCTGAGGGTCAGGCTGTCCTGCCTCCCCCAGTTAGTTAAAATGTAAACGAGACAGGTGACACCAGGGTAAGTACAACAAATGCCACCAGAAGCTTGATGGAACTCACAAATATGATGAATCACAGACCAGAATCTCTCTCTCTCTCTCTCTCTCTCTCTCTCTCTACATACACACACACACCCCTGTAGATCTCCCTCTTACTTGTATCATTTTATTACTAAAAAATCTTTTACCAATTCCACGGAACCACTAGATGAACATGAAAGGTATTAGAAATAAAAACAAAGCCACAGTACATAGCATTAGAACTCAACATTTCCTCAATCGGTTTTTGCTTGGTGCACATTTGTCAAGCCTGGGTTGTCGCATGAATTCAAGACAGTGCCTTAAAAGCAGCTGCTAGAATAAAACGCCCCATAATGAAGCGCATGGGACGAAGCCAATGCTCTCCGGCTTGCTCTCCAAGGTGTGCGGCTCACGGCCTTTGCATGGCCCTGAGCTAGAAAGTCAAGCAAGCTGCTTTCATCAGTTTCTGGTCTGATGGCTTGGAAAGCGTCAGTTAGCTAAGGCTGTGAAGTTGGACACAAGTGTGGAAACTAGTATTCATGAGGCTTTCCCCCTTTCTCCAGTGTGTTTCCTGCAATAAAGTAAAACGTAGAGGAATTAAGATGAAAGGGCTAAGCCTCTGTATTTGTTTCCAGCGCAACGTCAGAAGACCTAATTGTCCCTTCCATGTGAGCCGTTCCGCCCACCCCGCCCCCATATACATGCTCCATATTTATAGGAAGCGAGAATGTGCCAGGAGTTAGAGGGGCGATGCCTGTGAGAAGGGACAGACGCCTGGTCTTCTGGGCCTTTTGCTCACCTTCACATCTCTTAAGGTACCAAAGTCCTTGGTACACTGAAGGGTACCAAGCACTATGGAGTTCCTCCTCACAGGGAAGTGACATGGTCCCTTCTAAATCCACCCCAATCATACTTCTGCCCCTGGGCTGTAAGACCATCCATCATCCCTCTCAACCATCACCCCTTCCATAAATGACACACCCTAAACCTGGTCCTAAGCCTGGGGTCCCCATTATTTGGCCTCAAACCAATTTTTGGTCCCCATTCCACCCCACGTGCTCCTGAGATCACTCTCAACGGCACTGGTACTAGAGCAGGATCCTCTGAACTGACGGAGTTCTTGGGACAATTCCATCTCTCATCTGTAACTTTTGATTAGGTTTACAGGATTAGGAGAATCTGGCCCTGCATCATGTTTTAGTACACAAAAATAGCCCCCAAACTCAGCACCTGCTTATTTTAGGACAAAGGCATAAATGCAATACCCCTTCTACAATCAACTAAGATGCAACTTCCTACAGAGATCATTTGTTCCACCATTCACTCCATTAAAACAATGCAAAGGATTGTTGAGCGACCCTTTAAAGGTGCTGAGATGGAGCTCAGTGATAAGGCATGTGTCTGGGGAGCACAGGGCACTGGGTCCATCCACAGCATCCTATGGAAACAGAAGCATGACTCAGGCTGCCACTGTAACTCAGTGGTAGGACATTTGTCTAGCATGTGTGAGGCCTTGAGAATGATGTTGAGTGGAGCAACAAAGACTTGTGAAGGCTTGCACCTCTACTCACGCCTACTAAGAAGGCAGGGGTTACAGAGTATGTTTTAAGGCCAGCCTTGGATACTTAGGGGAAGCTTGTCGTAAGAAAACACACATCAGTAATTCACTTAATGCTATTTTTAGAAAGAGTTCAAACTGTAAAATTGCTAACCTAGTAATCATAAATTGTTCTTAGCCAAAAATTGGTTTGAGGCCAAATAAAAATTTAAACTTTAAGTACAAAAACTGGACTCCAGAGTGTGGCTGCCCCTAGGCAATTACTAACTGGTAGCAGGAAACAATAACAAAAATCTCTGAAATTCACATTAAGACTTCAAGCAACCAGTTTTATCTCAGTGGTAGTGAAGATGAAGACATGGGGAAAAAAGAAAAAAAAAAACCTTAAAAGCTATCCCTTAGTTTTTTTGTTTACTTGTTTTAAATAAAGTGTGGACAAAAGCCTCAGTTACTGAGTTAGACTGTATAATGGCTATACACAACGCGAGGCAGTAATTCAGCACAGATGCAGTCATCGGTAACACTTGTAAGGAGAGACATAATGAAAGCTTCCCACTGAAATGAAATCACAAAAAGCAGCTGCCTCTTTTTATCCTTTAAAAAAAAATTTATTCTTTTATCTTCTTATTCTTTTTTGTACAAAAAGAATAACTTTTTACCTCAATTCCAGACAGTATTTTGCATAATCATGAAGATGTAATCATTGTGCTTAGACAGTTAACGGTTTAAATATTTGTTCTTTAAACACATGTCTGCCCTAGTTGGGCCTTGTGACTCCTCCCCAGAAAACCTACAAGGCTTGGGCATCTTGAGCAAGCACATCAGGTGCACTCAGGCTGAAGTTGACATCCTTCTACAAAGGGACATAGGCAAATGCCAGCTCACTGGTAACAAGACATGCTCTAAAACCAAAACATTGTTTTACCAAAGAAAACCCAAAGGTTGGTGAGCAGAGATTGTGCAAAGGAGCAGTCAAAGGAGGAGGTGCGTGCGAAGCTCCTTCCCCACTGACCTCACGCGGCTCTCTGTCCTCCTCCCCACGGACAGGTGACTTCTCTCACGGAAGAAAAGGGCCAAACTCAATAAATGGGTACAGAATTCTGTGCTCAATCAAGGACAGTCTGGTCTGGGGATGAGAAGGTCTTTACTGCTCAGGTTCTCAACGTCCTTTCCCAGCGTGCTCTGTTCTTCGGTGCTCCTACCCCAGGTGAAATAGCTTGGCTCCCATTCTTCAAAATCCACTGCCCTACATAGATGTGGCTGGGATCGCTTTGCATCGTCACCAGAACGCCCTCCCATTTCAGGCTGCAACAAAGGGGAGCCAGGAGAGACTTGCTTGGGGCTGTAACAGTCAGTGGCAGAACTGAGACTCCATGGGGTCACTTGGTGGAACATTCCACAAGACTTCATGCCTCACTATCAGAGGGAGAGTGAACACCAAGCGTACTCAGTTAGCACTTACGCTGCACATACCAGGCTTGCTTTAGAGCTGCGGCACAGTGCTGGCTTCAAATAAGCACGCTAGGAAGTCAAGCACAACCTGATTTCTTTTTCAACCCTTTCTTTTCCCTTGAGTTGCTAAGTTGCTCTGACTGGCTTAGCAAAACTTAGTGCACAAACTGTCATATATATGAACGTAAATATCTTGAATTCATCTCCTAGCTACATGCTATGGGAATTCCCAAAGAACCAAATACCACATGAACAATATACATATATGCGTGCATGTATGCATGCATACATACATACATATTTTTAACTCATTTATTGTCTGCAGTGTTGGAGTTCAAACTCAGTACCTTGTACATGCCAGCAAGTGCAATCCTGTTTGAATGAGCTATATCCCTAGGCCTCAGGAAACTTCCTTGTAGAACTTCTCAATGGAAAAGTAACTCCCTAGGCTCACTCCACACACCTTGACTTGATATTCCTAAGAGAAAAACAGATCCTTTCCTCTTACAAATGGCTTATTAAAAAATGTCTCCAATTACCCATGAAGTCATCTATAAATCGCTTCTATTTAAATGTTTTAGGAACTAGAATGGGGAGCATGCTCTGGTGCCCAAGAATATAAAGTATTTTGGGTGGTGGAGAGGCCCCAAGGCAATTCAGATAGCTGCCAAGTGTAACAGTGGCCTCCTTCAATCTAACACACACATACACACACACACACACACACACACACACGCACGCATGCACGCACAAGCTACACACACCTACTCTGGATTTTATTCTTTTAAAAAATTTCACCTTCAAGCTCGTTTTCATCCTAAGGAAGAAAAGCGAAGCCCAACACCAAGTTTTCCATATTGTGCAGGGGGCAAGGTGGCAGTGCCAATGACCCAAGTGTAAGGCTGGGTTTCAATGTCAAACACAGCCTGGACCGACTCGAGCTTCCACGTTGTTTCTTCACTTGGAAAATGTAGTAAAATCTCCAGTGTTAGGTATGCAGACAAACCTACACCATCCACTGTCAAGCATCAATGGTGAGCCGGGATATGTGAGCCAAAGTGGCCCAGGCTCACTCAGTGGAGGCTGGTCACCAGCACAGCCCTCATCCTTGCCCTGTGGACCAAGGGCCAAGGCAACAACAGAAGGAGAAAACTGGCAGTCAGCCCTTTCTCATGATCACTGTTTAAGCAAACCACAGCTCTCTCCTGAACATGTGACTCTGGTCCAGAGAAGAGAAGCAAAAAGACAAAGTGAGCGTGGCAGGCTTCCCGGGGGACACCAGCACATCAACACTCAGAACCACGGAGGCTTGGCCTCTTTCAAGCTGGGTGCCATCTATATGCTGTACATATTGGGGGTCCTCAGAGCACTGGAAAAATAGTTACCAAGAAGGATTTGTGACTTGCTTACTCACAAGTGCCAACATTTAATCGATACCGTTATATTCTCACGAGTAGAATTTCCTTACCTCCGGAGCCAGAGAGAAAAGCTCTTAAGATTCGTAACTAATGAGACAAGGGGCATTCCCAGGGCTAAATGAATAAGCAACTGATACAGCCTTTATTTTGAGGGGTTATAGAACCTTGAACTACTAGATAATGTCATTTTCTTTGTCATATGTCTTAAGACCTTTCTTTCCCCAAATACAGATTTCTCAACCCCAAGTTTCTGCCAAATGAAATGAACCATCTCCAGCAGATGGTCTAGAACTCTGCCCCAGGCTAGGCAGAGCTGGTGGGGTTTCTACATGTCCCTCCATTGTCTAAACACTTGCTGAAGAAGTCAAGCTCCTCTCAGGGTGATGTTCAGGTTCAACAGCAGGCTCAGGGGTGATTCAGACCTTCTGTTCCTACTCCCACCAAGCCAATTTCTAGAAAAGACTTTCTTCTTCTATGGCCTGGGACCAGAAAAGCTGAATTATGAATGGCAGCATTTCCGCATTCATTTAAGTCCACGAACTTATGGCAACTCTCTCCTTTCTGCAGACAAGAGGGAACCTGGCACAAAGACCACACCTGTGCACAGCTGGCACACTCAAGGAAGAGGAGGAGCAAGAAGTGATGCTTTCTGTTTACCATCCCCTTTCCAAACTCCTGCGGCCCTCAGGGACCAGCGCCCAGATCCTCACTCAGTGGTTGAGGAAAGTGAGCCTCAGAAAACTACAGATCCACTGAGCTCCCTGGGCGGGCAGAGGGAACGGCCAGATCTCACCCAGAACCTGATCAGGGCTGATGAACAAACAGCCTGCAGGAGGAGGTAGCCAGCAAGAGCAGCCTGCTGGGTCCCACCTGACAGACAGGCTCCATTTGCCCCCCAAAGGACTCAACTCAGGAGTCAATGTCTACCTGTAGTAGCTCTGATGACTGGCTAAAATGTCACTTGGGGAAAATCAATGTCACCAGCATAAAGGAGGCAACAACTAGTACTGATCACAAGATCTGCATGACCAGCAACATGTTGCTGGGGTATGACAAAAATCAAGATTAAAAAGCCAAATTTACAGTCTGGAGAGATGGCTTAGCAGTTAAGGCTTGCCTGCTTAGCCTAGGGACTCTTGTCTGACTCCCCAGATCCCACATAAGTCAGACGTACAAGGAGACACAGGCATCTGGAGGCCCTGGCGTGCCAATTCTCTTTGTCTCATAAGAAAGAAAAAAAAAGCCAAACTGACAGTCGGGAAAATTTAGTGCTGACCACTTTGCAGGTGTACAAAAACGCACGTGTGTGCAGCCTGAGTACTACTCAGTTTGATACATTTTTCTCATCATTTTGTTAGGCCTCTGAACTTTAATACCAATCTAACTTAACATGCCCGGGCATTTCCCTTGTGCTTTCACTCTTCTTAACACCATGAGAAGGACAGCTCCAAAGCCTGTCAAAAGATGGACACTCATTTTGAGATTCTCCCTCCACCTCTCAGGACTGTGGGCAGGTTACTGGTTGGTACTGATGCGCTGTGATGACCCTGGTGAAAACATTTCTGTCAGCATTTCGGCGAACAGAATAGGTTGCCAGGCCTTTGGCTCGGTGCCACAGGACGTGAGGATGTGCAGTGACATGGAACTTACAGCCTGGTGCAGCACCCAGTCTCTAGGGGCTGCTGCTGAGTGTGTGTCATCAGAACAATGGAACTTGCAGAAAAAGAAAAAGCAGGCTTGGATTGTAAGCCCCAGCACTGATCCCAGCCACTGACCAAGAAGAAAAGCCAGAGGACAGTGACCAGGGAGAAGAGGCGAGAAACAGGACAGGAGTATGTCTTTAGGGCACAGCTGGCCCAACAAAGAAGGAATGAAGACAACTTTCTTCAGTACAGGAAGCGGCAACAGAGGAGCGTCCGTGCAGAGTCCCGCCCCAGAATGAGCAGATGACCACAGACCTGGGTGAGGGGAGACCTAGGCACTGACATGGGTTCTGATTTAAGAGCTTTGTAGTAGGACAATGAGCAAGGCACACAACGACAGGTACTTCCATTACCGAAAACGGAGCTAGGTAATAGCTATATTTCTAATGTTCAAAGTCTATCATTATTCTGTGAAGAAAGTAAAATCAAAAGGCAAAAGAAGTGATTTCTAAAATTCTGAAGTCTCTGTGAATAAAATATCTAAGCATTTAAGTCCCCATCATCCCTAAGGGGATAGTGCTAAAAGGAGAGGCCTTTACCATGCAATTAGTACCTAACAAGAGATCTCAAATGCCTTCACCCATTCTGCCAAGAGAGGACAGTCTGAGGGTGCTGTTGACAAGCTGTGAAGAGGGTCCCTTTCCAGACACCAAATCAACCTTGAGAGACTTCCAGCCTCCACAGTTAGGAGGAAGAGGTAAGAGCTCTGCTTCTAAGCCCTCAGCCTGGCATTGTGTTATGAAGCCTGAATGAAGACAAGCACCAACTATTAAGACGTAGTTCAAAAAAGATCCGGATTCCTTGTTCTGCACGGAGGCTAAAGCCTCCCTCTTAGGAGAGAGCTTGGGCACTGCATGCCGAGCACAGGAAAACAAAAAGGAGGAAAGTGGTTAGCTGCTGGGGTCCTTAGTATCTGAGAATGATGGCTAAGGAAATTCTCTCGTTTATTTGTTGCCTTCCACGGAGCCCAGGCAGGGTGCTACACAACCCTAACTGGAAATCTCCAGCAGGCAGATTAAGGCTCCAAGGGAAGTCTACTTGTTTTCACCAAGTGGCCCAGAAAAAGGGTGACTGAACATTCCAGAACCCCCTTCTGGCTGGACAGCCAAGGACCTCGTGCCTCAAGACTTCAGAATGACCCACTGGGAAGCGATCTTCCAGCTCAGTGGGAGCAGGGGTGCTCTGGTTCCAGCATGAGAGTGTCTCCAGGCTGAGTGCCCAGTCCTGCGAGACAGAAGCATCCTACTGCCCTGCCAGGGCAGAAGTGCTGGGACATTATGACAAGCTCTCGTCATCTTCTGCCTTGTAGATGGAGTCTGCGGTCAAATTCCCATTCCAGGGTGGCATTAGAGGATTCTAGTAGCAAGGTGGACATAGAAGGTAGGTATCACACTAATACTACACCACATCCACTCAATGAGACAGTACAAAGCAGGGCTTGTGGGCCCAGTTATCCTGTTTCCAGAGGGCACGAGGTAAGCACTAAGTCTCTACTCCAATTTGGCATAAGGAAGAGCTACTAAGCCAGCATTGGTGAGGGAGAACCACAGAGGATTTGGGTTTGGTTGTCATGCTTCCCCTGACCCCCACTGGTATAACAGGGAACACAGAGAAGCCTGAAGAAATATGGAACAAAGCAGACCTCAGCAGTTTGGGAGAGTCTAGCTGACTACCTCAACTGTACACATGTAGCAGTAAGTTAACAGCCCATTTCCCAATTTTATAGGAAACTATCAGCAAGACAGAGAAGGGATGTGAGCTTCCAAAAGGTGGTAGAAGCAGAAAGAAATTTTAGGACTGAAAAATACAGGTCAACATGATTTTTTAAACTCACTGGGAGATGCAGAGATGGATCACTTGTTAAAGGCTCTTTCTTGTGAAGCCTGGTGGCCCAGGTTCAATTCTCCAATGCTCACATGATACCAGACGCAGAGTGGCACATGTGCCTGGAGTTCATTACAGTAGCAGGAGGCACTGGAATATCCATATTATCTCTCCCAAATAAATAAAAATATTAAAAGTAACAACCAGGGACCTGTAGGACTAACAGAAATGTTTATATTCCTTCCTGTCATCAGAATCCCAAAAGAAAAACAGGGAAAAAAGTCAATCAGAGAAAATACTCAAAACCATAAGGGCTGCAACCTTGCAACACTGGCACAGAACAGAAAACTACACACTCAGGCAGCTGAACGAGGGCTACAGCCCATGGATCACTCAGCCAAGCACCTGCCACACAAGCGTGAGGCCCCGAGATCAGTTCCCCAACACCTACATGAGGCCCGCTGTGGTGGGGAGGCCGTCAGTGAACTCTCAGTTCAGTGAGACACTGCTTTAGTAAATAGGTGAAGTGATTGAGGGAAACCACTACTGTCAATCTCTGGCCACTGCACACGCACTCAAACACACACACACACACACACACACACACACACACACACACACACACACGGAGGAGGCTGAACTAAGCCTTCAAATGACAAATCCAAACATACCAATGATATAACGTATCATGATGAGAAGATGCAAAAAGTCAAAAGGCAAACTTTGAAAGCAACCAGACAGCAATGGCACATTCGAGAAGACACCACTCTAAAACAAAGTTTTTCATCTAAAACCATGGAAGAACATATATAGCACAAAAACAAAACAAAACAAACAACAACAAAACCAACAACAACAACAAAAAAAAAAAACAAACAAAAAACACCCTGTGGGCTGCAAATTCTATCTTAAATGGAATGTCTTCAAAATGTCTCCAAGAGGAGCTAAGGCTCTGTAGCGAGAAGCTCCGTCACTGAAGCATGGCCAAGGGAAGAGGCACAAAACTTCCAGAAGGAGGAGCCTGTGACGGGAGGAAATAAATCTAACTGCCTTTCCTTTATCGTGAGTTTCTAAGTAATATGTAGTCATATGTAATCTAACTGTTGAAGCAAAACCCCCAACATCAACTAACAACAGTTTTGGATGTACACAGGGGAAACACTTAAGTCAATTAAAACAGAGAAGAAAGTTGGGTGAAGGGACTTCAAAGGAAGGAAGGTTTCTAAAGTGCAAAGTCATAAAATATGGATGATAATTACATTGGCAGATTTATAATATTTTATGTGTGTACGGTTTTATCTAGAGAAACCACCAAGGAAACTATATATAGCAGGAATTGTAAAAGTACACTATGAACAAATAAAGATGGAATCTAGGAATACATTCAAATAAATTACAGTATCATCCAGAAAAAAAGAAAGAAATAAGAAATAGAGGAAACAGAAAAATAATAAAATGGTACTTACATAATTACCTTAAATAATGATCTACATTCACCATTTAAAAGACAAATTTAACACAGTAAGTAAAAAGATGCAGAATATATAAAACTTATTTCAAGTACAATGTATGTAGGTTGTAAATGAGGGCTGGAAAAGATATATGGTATGTAAATTAATATGCTAATTTTTTTAAAAGCAGAAAATAAACATACTGACATTGGACAAAGCATACTTTATTAATACTGATAAAGGATCAATCCACTAGTAGGAACACACAACAATTTTTTTTCAGCCCTCATGAACTGTTCTTCACAAATCCCAGTAAGTTTAAAAACCTAAAATTATACAGAGTATGTTCTCTAACCATAATGCAATCAAACAAAACAGTAACAGAAAGACAACAGAACAATACCCACATACTTGGAAGAGCAGTGGGGCCGTACCGAAGAGCCCTTACAGGACATGGCGAAGATCAAAAGATGTACACACAGAGCCTCAAGGAAAATGAAAACCCAGCACAGCAAAACGTATGGAAGACAGCTCTAACAGATGTGAGATGGGTACTTCTAGTTCTAAATGTTTACATCAGAATAAAGCTCTCAAACCCTTTTTCTAACTTTTTATCTCAAAAAAAAAAAAATCAATGAAACAAAAAGCTACCTATTTTTTAAAAAGCAAGAAATAAACTTTGAAGAAAGACTGACAGAAATGAAGACGCTAACTACCAATAATAGAAAAGGGGCTAATACAACAGATCCTACATCCATTTCAAAGGCTACGAAAGGATATTATAATTTTCACACACATAATAAACAAGTTAGAAGAAATGAGCCAGTTAGCCAAAGCCCCAAACTACCAAAGGTTAACCAAGATGAAATTGATAACTGAAATAATCCTATAAACAAAGAAAAAGATAAAATTTAATTAAATTTGTGCTGGACAGATGGCTTAGCAGTTAGGGTCATTGCCTGCAAAGCCAAAGGACCTTGATTCAATTCCCCAGGACCCACATAAGCCAGATGTACAAGGTGGCACACGTTATCTGGAGTTTGTTTGCAGTGGTTGGAGGCCCTAGCAGGACCCATTCTTTCTTTCCTCTCCTCTCTCCTCTCTTCTCTCTTCTTTCTCGAATAAATAAATGGTTAAATTTATAATCTTAAAGTAGTCAAAACAAAAGAAGTCTTCAAGGCCAAATAGTTATCACTAGAGAAAACTATAAGACATTTAACAGAGTTAATACTAATGCTATATCTTCTCTGTAGTAAAATAAGGTCCCCATATCTAACCTTGACAGCCTTAAGGGCGGGGGAGAGAAACAGCTGACGCTCAATAACTTAGGTACAAATATTCCCAAGGTATTATTAGCAAATTTGATCTAGCAGTATACAAAAAGAATTACACATCATGGCCACACAGGATGTATGCCATGTATACAAGATAAAATTAACATTATAATTCAAGCAATGTAACGTACCAGGTCCATAAGCTAACAAAATCATATGATCCTATTAAGTGACAGAGAATAAACATTTCATAGAAATCTAACACATTTCATTCAAGACAAAAACGTTCGGTAATCTTGGGGGGGAAGGGTAAAAACGAGCATCTGTAAAATATCTATAGTGAATATATTTAATGATTATAAGACAGAACACCCCCCCCCCCCCCGCTGCTCTCACCACTCTTACCCAACAAAAAATATTAGAAGTTCTAGCCAGCGCAACAGGGCAAGAAAAGTAAAATGCACACAGATAAAAAGGAAAAAAAATAAGGAGTCCACACATGCAGATTACATGACTGTCTACATAGATCTCCTGAATATCTATTATAAAAACCTAGGATTCAGTAATACTGCAGAAGACAGGATCAACACACAGAAATTAATTGCATTTCTTGGATTAAGAACAAACACATGAGCTGAGTATGGTGGATCATAAAATTCTAGCACTGGAGGGGGAGGGAGGGGTTCAAGGTCATCCTGGGCTACCTAAGATCTTGTCTCAAACAAGCAAACAAACAAACAAAAAACCCAGGTGACATATATGAAACTGCCCTTGAAAATATGATCGCATCAATAATTTCTCCCAAGTTAAGTATGGAATATTTAGATATTATTCTATAAAAACATGTATAAACTCTGCTTACTAAAAATTATAAGGTACTACTACAAGAACTCCAAATGTCTAGAAAGGCAAACCCAATTCATGGATTACACAATTCAGTAGAGTAATGATACCAATTCTCCTATTACAGTCATCCAGAAATCATAGTCCTGGGAATATACCTGAAAGAATTCAACGCTGGATATGTCAAAAGAGATTTATTTACACACCCATGTTCCCAGAAGCACTGCTTGAAAGAGACAAAAGGAGAAGTAAACCAACTGTCCAGTAGTGGACTAATAAACAAAATGCTGGATGTATGCAAAGTAGAATACTATGCAGCCTTAGAAAGGAGAGATTCAGCACACAGGAACCTTGAGGACATCATGCTAAGTGAAATAAGCCAGTCACAGAAAGACAAATACTGTCTGACGTGACCTACAGAGAGTACCTGAAGTAGTCAACATTACAAAGCTGGAAAGCAGAAAGGTGTTTGCCAGGGACTAGGAAAAAGAGAAAAATGAAGGTGACTAATGCGTACAGTTTCAACTTTACTGGATGAAAATGCTACAGACACTGGCTGCATAGTATGACTTAACATGATAAACGTTATGCTACATTTTTTTAATGCCATAAACTTTTATTTAACCCACATATTCAAAATACTGTTTTAACACGTAATTCGTATGAAAATAACTGATATTTTACTTTCCTATGCAATAAGCCTTCAAAATGCAGTATGTATTCACACTGAGTACATCGAATCTTGGTCATGAATAAAGTACTTCCCACTGGCCAGATCCTATTATAATCTCCCATATACCTGGATCTTGATCATGTAAAATACATGAAGGTGGCCAGGGCCCAGGCTTTTTCTTAGCATACTTTCTTGAAATACTATTTTCCTGTTTACAAACTCACTGCAAAGAAAGAATCGGGATGTATTTCAGTGGCAGAGGCCCTTCTGGCATGTGCAAGGCCCTGGGTTCTATCCCCAACACGGTAAAAACAAACAAACAAACAAAAACCCTTGGAAAGACTAGCAGGCAAAGCTGCCCAGATTCTCAACATGTGGGCTCCTCCTGTTAGGCCCTCAGGAGCATGTGTAGGAAAAAAGAGGTGAAGGGAAACATGAAGATGTTTCCAGCACAAATATCTAACTGCTGTGCACCCACAGTAAGACTTTTCTTTCCTATTAGAACAAGGATTAAGGGGGCTGGGAGATAGCTCAACAGTACTGCATGTGCTCTATGTGAGGAAGGCTTCAATCCTCAGCACTGGAGAAAAGAGCATAAAATGCTACAAGGAGAAAATTGAAGAGACACTGTTTTCTGAGCACAGACTCCTCACTGCTGAATAGCCCCTGGCTAAGGACTTCTTTGTAACCTTGCACTTGTGTTCCAGTGATTCATGACAATCATAAAAGACTTCCTTGTGAAAAATGTATTTCGCAATGACATGTCAAAAGCATCACTGATGATCTTAATGGAGACGGCTGGGTGAGGAATATAAAAGAAGGCCAAAAAGATGAGACCACATATCAGCTCTGTGTTAAGTGGTTTTGGTTTTTATGCACTGAGCTAAGATGTGAGGTTGGCCAGGAAAAAACATCAGTTACAGACTACAAAAACTACAGATGTAATTCTTTAACTTAATAGTCTCACATTTCCTAAGTCCTCTCTTTCTACCAGTAATTCTTATTTCCCCCATCCCAACTTATCCTTTCTCCAAACACATCTCTCAATAACTTGATGTTTCATAAACTCATTTTAACCCTATATATTAAACCTTAGGCTATCCCACCAATCTATGGGAATAAAACTAATACTGTTAATACCTCAGGATCCAGTACTTTGCTTCATGGGTATAAACATTAACTCTGCTCTGCTCAGTAATTTAGATTGTGATCTTTAAAGCTCTGTATCTGTCATCTCAGGTAGTGGTGATTACATTCTAATTAGTTTGCTAAATAGTGTGACACACACACACACACACACACACACACACACACACACACACAGCCCTTTGTGCCTATCTCCACCTTAGAAAATAGGAGATGTACTTTAGCTGGTCTACTATACCTTAGCTACCAAGGAAGGAGAAACTACTTCTAGGGATTGATCTACCACCTGCCTAGGCCTGCAACATAAAACTGTAATAGCTTCCAGAGGGTCCTTAAAATACACAGGTTTTAAAATGCACAGACTAGAGAGCCCTGTTATTTCCGTAAATGCTGTTGGGTCATACGTACACTGGAATACTCCATGGGTAGAACAGTGGCAAGAGCCAAGAACTTCTAGGCGCAGTGCAGGTAATGGCTAAAGTAATAGTAGCAATAAAACTTGTAGTTCCTTTTGGCTAGGAAGGGCCCAAGACTCTCCTCCAGCATTTTGCAGACGTATTGCCAACACATAGTATCTGTACTGTAGCTCCTAACTGATAATGTAACAGGTCCTAATGTCTTAAGCGGGACAGAATAACTAGACATGTGCTAAACACAAGTTTGAAGGATAGTGATAAAGATAGGTGCCTTTTCTGTCTCTGGAGAGGACACAGATCTATCCCTTTCACCAGGGTTCAAAGACATGTCCATACTCAAGAGTCACATCAAGCCTGCAGACATTTCAATCCGGCTTATATACTGTTTAAAGGATCAAATTAGTTATCAGTGCTTAAATTTAGTCACACTATTTGACTTCAAAATTTAGACTCCTAGGTTATTTTGCAATATGGGAATATTTACCCCTCTGAAGACATATATTATCATGGCTACAATTAGGGTGACCCTGATGTTGACAGGGCAAACACACTCCAAAATGTCACTGTCTCTATCAGGTCTGCTCCCTCACTGATCTTACTGTGTATTGCTCTGGATGTGTATGCCTATCACCCTTAGTTCACTCACACCCCCTTTCAATTCTGAAATATAACCTATAATCTCGTTAAAACCATGTCCAACCCCTTGAAGCAATGAACCCAAAGGACAGTTTGGACACAAACCACTTTCATGGTCCTATGTAGGCTCTGCTTATACAAACTATTTCATTTTTCCAAATGCCATTTTTAAAAATGACTGACTTGTGGGCTGGAGAGATGGCCCAGTGGTTAAGGCATGTGCCTGCAAAGCCAAAGGATCCTAGTTTGACTCTCCAGGATCCCCCCCCCCCCATAAGCCAGATGCACAAGGGGGTGCATGCATCTGGAGTTCATTTGCAGTGGCTGGAGGCCCTGGCACACCCAATCTCTCTCTCTTTCTCTCTCTCAAATAAAGAAATAAAATGTATTTTAAAAAATGACTGACCTGACGCCTATCTTTTGTTCACTCAGTTGTTAATAAATTGTTTGTGTGATTCACCAGGTAGGTCCTCTCAGGCACACCATCATTAATACATATCCTTAGTGGTTAACACATGGTTCTATGCTTTAGCTTGAAGAAGTTTCATAGCCTCTAGGCTAATTGATGTCTGTATCTCAATAAACTGATGTCACAAGTTTGGTTAAGTAAAAAAAAAAATGTCTTGAGATTTTGACACCTCTTCCATTCCCACCAAACAGAATAAATGAGGGACTCAAAAAGAAAGCTTTAAATGCTGCTGGCAGCCCTGCAACGATCAGTCAACCAACGCTCCCCACCCCCAATACCAACTGCCTCTTTCCCAGGTCTGGCTTACCCATTGCACTGAGATAATGGTTGAAGGCCTGGCAGGGAGGACTTGGGGTTTGTGTTGATTTGTCACAACTCATGGGTGCCGGGCTCCTGTCTGTGTCAAAAGAGAAATACCCACTGGAAGATCGAGACAGCAGAGAAGATCTTCTCACAAAGATGAAAAGTGGGGATCTGGTAGCAAAAGGGCCAGGGCTGGCCGGTGGGGCCAGCGGGCCCTGAGGGCTGCCGTGGGGGCAGCGGTCCCCTTCGCCTTCAGGATTACCTTGCGGCACTGTCTGAAGGGAGGTAGGGGCCCCAGGCCTGAGCTGCTGGGGAGGCCTCTCAGCAGGCTGCAATTGTCCACCTTCTCGGTCACACTCAGAACTTACATCTGAAGGTTGCTTTGCCATTTGGTCTTTTTTTCTGCAAGTAAAGAAGAAAACCGGGTATCACCGAAAGCAACATAATAGCCATAGACAAGAAAGTATCTTTCACCTACTCATTTAGAATTCTTATGAGTTATCCCCAAATTCTGTTATGTTGTTTGTTTCTCTGGCCATCTTCCAAGAAAGAATAAAAGTAGACCTAAAATAACAAAGATATATTTATTTTGGTGCATGTTAGAACTAAACTTCAGGCCGCCTAACAAAACACGGTAGTAACGAGGTCAATGACTTGCGGAGCTGGTGCTCTCACGCATAAACACACGCAGAAGTTTGGGAGAAGTAGTAGCTTGTGTGAAGCCTACTCGAATGCGGTGCGATTTGCTCAAGACTGGACTAGAATCGAGTTAAGAAAGTCTCAGCGGGCCCCGAGTTCCCGGGATCAGACGCGGCCCCGGGGCCCGGAGCCCAGGAGCGGGCGCTGCAGCAGCAGCAGCAGCAGCAGCAGCGATTGCAGGCGGCTGGCCGCGTTCCCCGCTCCGGCCCCATTGTTTGCGGAAAGTGCTGAGGGCAGCAAGTCTGGGGAAGGTTTGGCAGCCGCCGTCAGTCGTAGTAAGTGCGTCACAATAGAGTTTGTAACTCCGGGCGCAGCTCCGCCCGGCTGCGGCGCTCTCCGCCCGCGATCCCTCGCGCGCGCCGCACCGAACCAGGCAGAACTTCCCCGAGGTTGCAAGCGCACTGTAAGGTGCACACCTCCAGAAGGGGGAAAGATCACAGCCGTCCCCGGCACCCCAACCAAGTCCTCAACTAGGTCCGCACGCCTGGCGCCACCGGGCACGCGGATCCTTCATCCTGAAGGACAACCCGCCCCCCTTCCATCCTATGGCAATCCCGCCGAGACTCACGTCCGCCCCTTCCCTTCCGAGCGTTGTGTCCCGGTCCGGGCCCCACGACGTCCAACCCGCGCCCAGCGCCGGCCAGGAGATCCTCGACCGTCACCGCCAAAGCAGCACCGCAGACAAAATCCGGCAACGGGGCGGAGAGCCCCGCGGGCAGCGTAGTGCCCAAGCCTTCCCGCCTGCGCGCCGCCACGCTCCGCCCGGTAGCCCAAGGCTTCGCGCGCTGCGCCCGCCAACATCCTCCGCCTCCTGCCGCTCCTCCCCTCGCGCACTGCGCCCGCCGCAGCCGGCACCGCCGGCCTCCCCGCGCCGCTGGCGCCCGGTGCCCGCGCTCCCAATTGGCCCGTGCGCGGTCGCGCCACAGCCAATGGGCAGCGGCGGCGGGGGCGGCGCCTACGGGTCAGGCCGCCAAAGGCCAGGCGATTGTTGACAAACTCCGCGCCCGGCGCTGCTCGGGCTGGGACGGCCGCAGGAACCCTGGAGAAGGCTTTGGGGGCAGGCTGCCCGCCCCGCCCCGCCCCAGTGCACCGTCCGGACGCCGCGAGAGCTACCGGAGTTCCCGCCGCTGGGGCAGCAGGACACATGGACAAAGCGAGACCTGAACTCTCCCGGGACTCGCTGGGCCGCACTCACACTCCTGCCCCGTTTCAGGCCAGTCGGGGCGAGGACCCCAAGGGCTGCTGCAGTCCCCAACCAACTCCAGCAACTTCATCCCTTGTATCCCCAAGGGCCACCAACATGCACCAAGTTTGAGTGACTGTCTCGGGCCACGGGCGCCCACATTTACATCCTTGCCCGCAGCGTCTATCAGGCCCTCCACCAGCAGCTTCAACTCCCGGGAAACAAGCCGGCCAGGGCATGGCGCCTCCAGCCTGCACCAAGACTGTGTCCCGGTGCCATCCATGCTGGAGCCAAAAGGATAGACCCGCTCGAAAACAAGTTCTGCGGGCGAGGGGGTGGGGGAGGGCTTGTAACTCGCACGGCCCCAGTGTCTGGGAGACCCGTCGTCTCTCGCTTCCTGTGTGTCTGCTGGCTGCACAGTCCGCAGGAGCCTCGCAGACGGACCAAGGCTTCCAGGACAGCCAGAACGCGCGAAAGCTGCAGCTGTCCCCCAGCCTTAGGATAAGTACAGGGAACAGCCCGATCTTGTCTGTTAAATCACCACAGCAGTTCCGTAAACCACCCGCGCACCTATGAAGAGCCACCACACCAGGTCCAATACCGCGTGCACCCGGGTCGCTGCGGTCACAGAGACACTTCCCGCAGCTCCCGGGCGGGCACCAAGAACACGCACTTGCCCGGCCCGGCGAGACACTTCGTCGTCCCCGCGCTTCATCCCCGCCCAAGTCGTCTTCCAGCGAGTGTCGCGGCTTCGGAGCCGACGTCCCTTCCCCAGAGCCGACGTGCCCGACCCGCACCGTTAGCCGCCTCCAGTCGCACCATAAGCGGGGCAAACACGCGCGTCTCTGCCCGCACGTGCCACGGAAGCGACCCGGGCCAGGAGCCGCTCGCGCTACGGAGCTTGTCTTCCATCCACCCCGGCCTGCTTCCCGGGAACAATTACCTTGCGTTTCTCAGTCCGGGAGTCAGAGTCAGACATTGGGGGGCCGAGGGCCAGGGGGAAGGACGCCGAAGCGGTGACGGCGGCAGCGAAGTGAACCGAGCAGCCCGAGGCGGAGCTGACCGTGGTTGGGGCAAAGCTCACAGAGTAGCTGCAAGAATCCGATGGCAGCGATCGCGACGCGAAGAACAGCGCTCTAACAGGCTACCGACCCCGTGCCTGCCGCGAGCGAAGTGAAACCTGCGCAGCCCCACCGCCCGCTCGGACAGGCGGCCCCGCTCCCGTGCCCAATCACCGCGGGCTCCGCCCCCGCCAGGTCCCGCCCCGGCGGGCTAGCGGGCAGGCCCCGCCCTCCCCGCGGCGCCCGGGCCGCCGGCGCGTGCAGGCTGGGACAGGTACCGGCGGGGGTGGCCCCGCCAGCTTCCCTGCCGCGCGAGCGCGCCGCCCACCCCGGCGTGTTTACCCGGTGTCTTGGCGTGCGGCGGCTGCGCGCGCCCACCCCCCATCCCGAAGTCTGCTCGCCCCTCGCCTTGGGCCAGACACTGCCGCCAGCGGGGCTCTGGGGGCGCTCGGCGCCCAGCCTGGCCACAGTTGCCAGTGGAAAGACTCGGGAGGCTCCCGCGCGCTCTTGATTTGCCACATTTCTCAGCTCCAAGCCCTGGGGACTAAGTTGGTCCTCAGGAAAAAAACCAAAACAACAACAACAAAAAAACTGGCTCGTGCGAGTTTGGAGCTTTCTTAGCGGAGTCTGGGACATCCGGTGGGAGTCAGATCAGCAAGATGCTCGCCCTCCTCGCCTTGGCCTCAAGTCGACGCTTAGTCCCAGCCTTCCCTCACCCTGCAGGTTCTCCCCGGGCTTTTGTTTGTTTTTTTTCCAGCGTCCAATCCCCATAAGAGAGCAGGTGGTGGGAAGTTAGATTGAGGAAAATGATTCCAGAAGCTGCGGGTGTGCTCCGCAGCTCAGATGGGGGACGAGGTCCGTGTGCGTGCAGAGCAAATCAAATAGGGAAAAGAGAAAGAAAAGGTAATTTTAAGGGGGAAAAGGCACGGAAGAGCCTTGTCCTCCAAGAGGTTGCACGGGGTTAGGAGCTTTGCAATTTATTGGGTTACCAGAGAACTGATAGGAACTCTCCTTAGGCAGGCTGAAGTTGACACAGGTAGAACAGGGTTCAGGCCCAGCTTGGAAAGCTTTAAGGAAGTCGCAGTTTCTCCACCCACCCTCCTACCTTCGCGTCCCAGCCTACTTCTCCATGCTCAGGAAATTAAACTGTATGCACTTGGGGCTGCTCCCCCAACTGATGGCCAGGGTCCACATCCCTGCCCCTTGGGCTAGCTCTCGGTGCGCTTCTGTTCCCTAGCCTGGAGACACGCCCGCGGAGGAGGTTGGTCTAGAAATGAATCTCCCAGGATCCCATTATGTGGGGATTATAGAAACTCAATTTAGGGGCTGCCCTAACCTCGGGCTGGTCCACGGCAGGAAGTAGCCTTGGAGTATAGAACTAGCGATAAGGCTTGTCGTCTGGCAGTCGGGCCATCTTGGCCATATATATTTTTAATGGTATAAGCAGATCTAACGTCAGCATAACAGCACAGACCCAGGTTTAAAGCCTGGGTTCTTGGGTGAATCCTGAGCTCCATGAAGGAGACCATGTTCCCGCCGGGATTTCGCTGCAAGAGAGAAAGGGCTTGGGCGTGGACGCAGGGAAGACTCGGAGTTCCAGCTCTATCCTGACCAAGGCTGGGAGCTCCAGGTCCATCCTGACCGCCTCGGGGCCAGCACTGTGTCCCGTGGCCGTTCGGTGCCCCACCCCAGCAGCCCAGCCTGCTGCAGCCGGAGGGGCCGTCATGGCAGGCCAGGACCGGAAAAGAACCACGCAGAAGAAAGTCACGTTGCTTGTTGGTTCCTTTATAGGAACAGGCCACCCTCGCGTCTCCCGGTTTTGAAACCCAGTGAACAGATTTTTTTTTCAAGCGTAGGTGAAGCCAACGGGCTATGAACTCCTAGCTAGGGTTTGATCAGGAAGCCGGAGGGGAGGCGGCAGCTCCGGCATCTGGGGAGAACCAAGCTGTCTAGGGAGCGTTGACCAATGGCCCCATGGCGGGTAGCCTTGAGCCCTTGCAGCCTACTCCTGCAGTATCAGGTATTATTGATCACTGGGAAGGGTAGTGGGCACTGAGTCACGGGTCTTAAACATCCCTCTCTGTGGCAAGGCAATGTGCCTTCCTGCTGCTGGCACAAGATGACGGAAGAGGGAAGAAGACTTGGACTGAGAAGAATGCAATCGGACAATGTCAAAGTCAGAACTTTGAGAAGTGAGAAATAACAGACTGCAGGCGCCGCCTGCGTGTGGTCTTTCCAAATTCTCAAATATTGTAGCATATTCCCAGGCCCGCCTGCTCTACCTCTTCCGAGCAGCGGGGACGCTCTCCCATCACTTCATTAAGCTTTGCCTGTGCTCTACTACAGGGCAGATTGCACTTCCGCGCGTAGTCTGGCCGCTGGGAATCCGCCTACCTGGTGGGACCAGCTAGTGGTGTTGCTGCGCCGAAAGCCCGACTCCAGGCTCTCACTGTCCCCAGTTCCCTGCGCGTTGCCTAGCAAAGCCTAACCGGGTCTGATTCCCTGGCTGAACTTTTGCCCGCGCTTGGAATGGGTGAAGCTCCTCCCCCCCACCTCACCCTTTTGCCTGAAGGTGTTTGATTTTTATGTTTTCTTCCCCCACCCCATCCCCCACCCAGCACGTTTTTCAAAATCACTGGCAATCTGAGTCACCGCCTACGGCAGGATCTTTTCGGCGGCATCAGGCTGTGGGGCGCACTCTATCCTGACCAAGGCTGGGAGCTCCAGGTCCATCCTGACCGCCTCGGGGCCAGCACTGTGTCCCGTGGCCGTTCGGTGCCCCACCCCAGCAGCCCAGCCTGCTGCAGCCGGAGGGGCCGTCATGGCAGGCCAGGACCGGGGATGGGCGTTAGGGATACCTTCCTTGACTGTTAGATCCCGCTCCAGAGCGGGGAGAGGTCGTGGCCTGGCCAGGCGAAGTCACGGGGACAAGAAAGGTCGCCTCGCCCCCCAGGCACGCGCCTGGGCTCCCTCTCCCGACAGTCTGTCCCTCTCCTTGCCAGCCTCGGTCGCGCCTCCGCTGCGTGACCAAAACCCCAGAGAGCGGAGGTCCCCCACATGCCATCCTGGCCTCTGCCCCAGCTCTAGGTGCCAGTGGAGCAAACTTCGTGGTGGCTGCGGACCGGCCGCTACTTCCCGCCACGCCCCGCTCCAGCTCGGTTCACAGCTTGGGTCTAGGGGAGCGCGCTCCTTCCCCGGTCAGCTGCAGCTGCTCGGGCGCAGCGTAGAAAGCCCAGGGGGGCCGTGGGTTGGGGATTTCTGCAATGGGAGTGTGGATGTTGGTGCTTGGAATGTTGAAAGCGGAGATCACCTTCAGGGCACCATCCTTCACAGACTCGCACAAATCCAACAACTGCGAAAAAAACCCAACACAGAGGGTCAGGTTAGATGTGGGAGCACTCACAGCGGTTCAGAGCCAGGGACTTTCGGCCCATCCGAGGGTGTGCCACTCACGGGCACAAGAAACTTTGGATGCCTGGCAATCTGGGAACTCTCTGACCCCTAGTAGGGCAGAAGTCTAGGGTTTTGGGGTAGGGGGCTGGAGATGGCAGCTCTGCCATTAGAATAGCCAGGGAACTAAAGAGACCAAGATCTGAAAATTACCACCTCCCGCCTTCTCTTCCCCTCCCTAATCTCCTCCCTTCCTTTCCTCTCCACTCTGGAGTGCCTGGAGTGCCACCCTCTGGCGCACAGAGGCAACTGAACAGAAGTGTTTCAGAAGGTGAACTGAAAAGATCTGCTTGCCTGATAGCCCCAGATGGGCGCCATCAGGACCTTCCTGGCAGCAGAGGACGATTCCTGAAATTGGAGTGGAACTATGGATCTAGGCTAGGCATTGGTCCTTTTGCGCTCAGTCCACCTGCTCAAACTCGACGGGGAGTGGACTCCGTTGTGACAGCCGGTGGTAGGCACTGGTAAGAAGCCCCGGGCAGAAGGGAGGGGACGTAGACGGCGAGTACGTTGGAGAAGTTGCACTGGATGTGTTTCATTTTATTTCCATGGTGTAGGAGCCAGCAGTCCCCCTCCCCCCAAAATAAAATGTAACCAAAATAAAGGGCTGTTTTTCTAGAACCAAAGAAGGGCAGAAGGGAATGGTTTACTTTCCTCTAACCAGCTCCATAGTGAACCATTTTTCTAGTTTTAATAAAGTTAAAAATTTTGTTCTCTGACCAAATTACAGTAAACCCTCCAGTTTTCAGTTTATTTTTATGTTTTTTAGAAACTTCACCTCCACTCACCCCACCTTTGTCCTCATATACTGGTCATCTCAGCAGCATGGATGTGAAGACACTTCCTTCTCCGGCAGTCCAAATAGCATTTTCAGGTATTTAGGAACAACTGACTCTCCCCCAAATGGGTGGGGGAATAAGGGTAGGGCATGGAATCTTGGGATACATCTTCACTCCAAATGTGCCCTATTACATCAGTAATTTCTAATGAAAAGCTTCGTTCTTCACACACTGTGGTTAAGCAGCATCAAATCAGTACTGAAAAGACTTTGATCATATTTGCAAAATGCACTAAGATGAACTTTCACTGACCAAGATTTCCAAGTCTGTAATTAATACTCTTGACAAACGCCTGACTAATCTGTCAACTCTCGATGTCTAACCACACAGTGCAAAACCATGAGACTGAGTACATGGCCCCTGAACTTTCCACTTATTGTCATGTAATTATTCAACATAATTTTTTCTTTGGGTTCACATTAAGGCAGTTTAACCAACTGTTTTCATATATTCACAATGGGAGGGAACTCAGGTGTTTTTTTTTAAAAAGATATTTATTTAATTGAGAAGGGGGGAGAGAATTGGTGCACCAGGGCCTCTAGCCACTGCAAACAAACTCCAGACACATGTGCCACCATGTGCATCTGGCTTGTGTGGAACCTGGAGAATCAAACATGGGTCCTTAGGCTTTGTAGGTATGTGCCTTAACTGCTAAGCCATCTCTCCAGCCTGGAACTCAGGTTTTTAAAGACAGTAAGGGTTTGGTTCATCTAGTGTTACAAACAGAATTAACGGGCCAGAGGCAGAAAATACAGGAGGCAAATTTCTATTCACTATAAGGAAGACCTTTAAAAAATAAGTTTTGGGCTGGATCTATGGCTTAGCAGTTAAAGTGCTTGCCTGTGACACACAGGACCTAGGTTCACCTCCTCAGAACCCATGTTTGTCAGGTGCACATGGTGTCTGTCACATGCATCTGGAGTTTATTTGCAGTGGCTGAGGGCCTTGGTGTGCCCATTCTCTCTCTCTCTCAAAATAAATAAAAATAAAAAATAAGTTTTAAAAATATTTATTTGAGAGAAAGAGGCAGATAAAGAGAGATGGGTTGCACCAGGGCCTCTAGCCACTCCTGATGTATTTGCCACCTTTTACATCTGGCTTACGTGGGTACTGGGGAATTGAACCTGGGTCTTCAGGATTCCCAGGCAAGTATCTAAACTGCTAAGCCATCTCTCCAGCCCATAAGTAATTTTTTAACTTATTTATTTATTCATAAATAAAATTTTTAAGGGAACCAAATAGTGTGACACAGACATGTGTTTTTTCACTCACAGTGTTCCAGAAATGATCCCATTCTTAGCTCTTGAGAGAGGAATAATGAACTGGTTAGGAAGGCTAAAAGTTGGCTGCCAAGATCGTTTCTAAATCTAAAGTTCTGGGGTACTATGAAACACTCCCTTCCAGCTTTTTCCAATCTTACTGCAAAAGAAACTTGGAAACATTCATGTGTAGATGGAAGGATGTGGCATAATTCCTGTCACCCACCATCTGTTTCTGGATGTCAGGACAATAATACTAATTACCATCTTTTCACTCACAATCTATGGGCTGGAGCTTTACCCTATGGTGTTGGTATCAGACCTAAGGTTGAAGCCACACTATGGGTACAGTTGTCCTACATCAGGAAGCTACTGCAGAGTTCACATGCTTTTTAGAATGTACTTTGGGGTGAGGGAGGTTGGGGAGATGGCTCAGTGGGCAAAACACTTGCCACACAAGCACAAGGACATGAATTTGAATCTCCAGGACCCACCTAAAATGCTGGGTATGGTGGCACAGGCCTATAATGTTCTGGGAAGGTGAAGAAAGGCAGCTCCCCAGGGCTTGCTGGCCAGCCAGTTTAGCCAAATCAGTGGACTCTAGGTTCAATTAGAGACCCTGTCTCAAAAGATAATTTGGAGAGGCCAGGTGTGGTGGCACATGCCTTCAATCCCAGCACTCAGGAGGCAGAGGTAGGAGGATCACCGTGAGTTCGAGGCCTCCCTGAGACTACATAGTGAATTCCAGGTCAGCCTGAGCTAGAGTGAAGCCCTACCTTGAAAAACAAAAACAAATAATAGTAATTTGGAGAGCAACTAAGGACACCAGATGTTAACATCTGGCCTCCACAAAGATGTAAACACATGCATGAGCACTTGCACACACATATCACACACATGGACATGTAAGCATACATACATATATACCACACACATATACACATGCCAAAAATGATCTCTTTGATACAAAATATACCTGAGTATCTAATGTGGCAATATTTATAGCTACATACGCCATATAGTATATTATTTTGAGTTAAGCAATGTATTATTAAAGTTTTGTTACCACACATATCCTTCTATACAATAAATGTAACCATGGCACATAGTGTAGGGGTCCTCCTGTCCTGCCCTTTTCTGCTAGGCAAATTGCCCCAAGTTTCATAAGTCAATTCACCAGCTGTTGAAAAAATACAAATATGAATGTACTTTTTAGCTGGGTGTGGTGGTGCACACCTTTAATCCCAGCACTCAGGATCTCTGCAAATTCAAGCCAACCTGGTTCTACAGTGAGTTCCAAGACAGCATGGGCTAGAGTGAGACCCTACTTCAAAAAAACAATAATGATGATGATGATGATGATAAATGTACCCTTTAAAAATAAGAGCATGAACAAATTTCTTCCAGATTGTTTTTCCTTTAGAGGTAGGGTCTGACTCTAGCCCAGGCTGGCCTGAGATTCACTATGTAATTCCAGACTGGCCTCGAAGTCACAGCAATCCTCCTACTTCTGTCTCCAGAGTGCTGGGATTAAAGGGGTGTGCCTGGCTCTCTTGTAGAAGATTTTTAAAGGGAAAACCCAAACATGTATAGTATTGTTCCACAAACAATAAGAACATAAGACTGACTGGAAAAAAGAATAGTCATCAAGCATTTGGTTATAAGGAGATAGTGCCCTGTGGAGGGTAGGGGGTTGACAATTTGTTTGCTTTGTACTCCCACCAGGTTCAGTATTTTACTTTCTTTTATTTATTGATTGGTGGGGGGTGGGGGAGGAATGGGCATGCCAGGGCCTCCAGCCACTGCTAACAAAATCCAGACACATGCACCACCTTGTGCATCTGGCTTACATGGGACCTGGAGAACTGAACCTGGGTCCTTTGGCTTTGTAGGCAAGCACCTCAACTGCTAAGCCATCTCTCCAGCCCCCTTTCTTTCTTTTTGACTCTCCCAGCACTGACTTTCTCTGTTTGGGAAAATAAGGTGGCCTAGAATGGGCAATGATTAATCTTTTCAACCTCCTAAGCCCTGTTAGTCCTACTTGGTCTTATCCTAATAATCTACTAATGCTCAGGGTGTTAAGAAGCTTTGTAGTCCTGTTCTTGTCCTGTGATCCTGAGATCACTTGAAGGACAGAAACCCCATCTCACATACTGGGTATGAAAGCCAAGTAAACAAGGAGCTTTGGCCAACAGCCAGTGCCCATTCCTGATACCAGGGAAAGGCCACCTTGAACCTCCCAGTCCTGGAAACTCAGGAGTGATCACAAGTGTGATTGCCTCACAGAACTACTATCAATCACTGTTGCTGATTAATGCACAGAAATGAAAATCTTTTCCCCTTATTAATCAAAAGAATGAATAAACATGCTATATCAATTACAATTCATTTCCAAAAGGGATATCTATGCAATTTACTTGCCATATAAGGTATCTTTACCCACTGGTAGGCTATTTATGTAATTTCGTTTCCATTACTCTTCAGTTAGTTTGTTTTTTTAGAAATATTAGATGTTAGCAAGAAATTTAGAAAAAATCTTCGAATAATCAAGAAAAAATTTTTAAATTTATTTAATTTATTTGAGAGGGAGAGGGAGAGAAAGAGACAGATAAAGAGAATGGGCATTCCAGGGCCTTCAGCCACTATAAACAAACTCCAGACACATGCACAACCATGTGCATCTGGCTTCCATAGGTCCTGGGGAACTGAACCTGGATCCCTTGATTTCACAGGCAAGTGCCTTAACCACTAAGCAATCCCTCCAGCCTAAGAAAAAATTTTAATCTGAACAATGAGATGGGGATAAAATTAAAGCTATCGATAAAATGAGGTTTCTGCATCATTTGTGACTGTCTTTTAATACCTTTTCTCCTGCTGTGACATATAACTACTTTCTTTCAGGCATCTCTGGCCATCTTTGCTCTCCCTTCTCCTTCACCTGGTGATCCCACACTGTGTTGTCCAATCTCAGCCCTCAATCAACATTAGGTTGCCATGGCAGCCCTTGCCAAAAACCCATCTCTGTTGGGCAGTCTGTGCTTTATGCATTCCATCTCAGGTAGCTGGACTGAGGCACAGAAGGGACCCACTCAGGTGCCTTTGCCTACGTCTGCAATATCTTTCTAACAGAGCTCTGGAGCAACGTGTCATGTAGCACGTTCCATGTCTCTGTAAGCGAGGTTTTCTGTGCTGCGTACCACTCAGGCTGGCACTTGCTGTGTGCGTCAGATTACAGAAGAGTTCTTTACATGCAGGGTTCATCAATGCCCATCACAGCTGGACTATGATCATCCATTTTACAGATGGGGAAACCAAATCTTAACCAATTTAGTAACTTTTTCCAACTCACATACCTGCAACTGCACAATTAAGGTTTTAATCCAGGGCTTTCTTCTGTAGTACTGGCTATCCTTTCCACCCTCCTCTTCTCCCAGAGCCTCACTTTTCTAGTCCCTAGAGGATGCAAGATGTTGCACTGAGGAAATGCCTCCACTATCAGTCATCATGTGACCCCTGATGCCCTTCCCTAAGTCAGAATGAACACTCTGAGTCTGTTTAGGTCGGAAAACATAAAGCATCCCAGCCTCACTGGCTCAGATTCCCAATGGTCCAGTACAGGAAGATGCCAAGAATACTGGCTCCAGAGTTAGCTTCCATGAGGCAAAATGTCCAGTATGATATCTGAAAGTGTTTCTTATAGACAGAAAAAACTCCAAGGAAAGTATTTCCACTCTGAGGAGTCCTGGATAAGGGTGCTTAGAACACATGATTCTCTTGCTGTAGAGAGAGAAATACTTCCTCCCTAGATTATCTTTCAGGACATTGGGAGGACTCTTTTGAACTGGTCAACAGGCCCTCTTTGTCCTTCCAGCCCATCATGTAAATCATCAAACACAATTCAAATCTCTTCAAAGCTCAACATGCAGACTGTCAAACCATGACCAGTGAAACTGCCATGATCAAGCAGTTAGCCTGTAGCTACTCTTCTACATCTTGTAATGACATTCAAATTCACTTAACACAGATATCTTGGTCTGATTTATCAACCACCTAGACTCCTTCCCTAGAATACTTATGTGATGGTTAATTTTGGTTGTCAACTTGATTTGATTAAGAAATACTTAGGACATTAATGAGGTACATTTTCAGGTGGGTCTCTGAGAACTTTCCAGAGAGGATTAACTGCGGGGGAGAAGCTCAGCCCTTAATGTAAGCTGCACCATTCCATGGGCTTGGGTCCTCTACTGAATTAAAAGAGAAACAGGAGGAAGTCATTGGAGTGCTAGCATTCCTCTTTCACTGCTTCCTGGTCCACACAGATGTGAGCAAGCTCCCACCACCATACCTCTCCCACAGGATAGATGACAGACTGAACCCTCAAACTGTGCACCAAAAAAAATCCTCCCTTAAGTTTCTTATCTGATATTTGGTCAAGAGATGAGAAAGGTAACTAACGTTAACTGCTTACTCTTATGAAGCCAAAACAACCTGTACAGGGTTAATTAGGGAAGTAGCTCTGAAAGCATTTTCTACTTAGCCACTACTATCTGACTAGTACTTTGCATATAGGGGAATACGCCCGAAACATTCACGTGAAACATAGCCTTATAACAGTTACTGTGATTCTAGCTCTCCAGTTTATTCATCACCTGGAAAAGAGTGGGTATCCTGTTTCACTGGCCAGTTCCTCATGGCAGGGCAGGCCTCAGCCTTTCAGGCTTTCCACCCTTAGAACACATGGTTTTCACAATACCAACAGCTACATTCCATTAGCACAAAACAATATTCTGTTGTTCTAATCAATGATAAGGATTCCAGCTTAGCTTTCTCTTCATCAGTCTAAGTTAAGTTGTATGTTGATTAGATTTCCAACTGATAAAACATTTAGCATAATCTAAAATATCAGATTGAAGAAACTGCCTTCTTAACCCAACAATAGCTACATTACCATCATTGAGGCTAATTTTACCATCAAAATGTTCTTCCTACTGTACTTACTTTCAACTGAAGAGCATACCATTTGCATGTTTGCTATTTACTGAAAATACCCATTTCAGTGAAGGAGATTGATTTTTCGCATTGCCATTCCCAAGCGTGATATACATACCTTTGTTATCTCTAGGATTAGGCCTAAATGACTCTAGCAAGGACTGAGTATACATGGATAGTATTTGCGGTTCACAGGACTGAACTGAGGGCTCACGTGTGCCAGGCAAGGACTCCACCTCATCTCCAGCCTTGGTATTATTACCGTGTATTTTCTGGTTAGCAAGAAGGACAATATCACTTCCTTTACTAAGTCTGCTTAATCATGATGGCCTAAAACAAGAATGCTGACAGAGTCATCAACTTTAACCACTTAGTAAGAACTTCTGACACTTATTTAAACTGCCACTGATTCATAATAGGAGAGTTTCAAAAGAAGACAAGTGCACACAGCTTTCCAGTTAGAATACAGGAAACCATAGAAAAGTATTGACAGTGGAATTAAAGTAACCACAGTGTCGCTCTGGGTAACATTTTCTATAGACAGAAGCTTTTACACAAAATGAAAATGAATGTTCAATTAGGTGGTTATAGTAAGACTGTGATACTGGGTTCATATGTCTTACTAAAAAAAAGGCATTTTAACAATTGATAGTTTATAGTCTGATAAGTACATACTCAAAAAGGAGTGATCTCCAGTCAGAAACTTTCTTTGAGGGGCAGACTTGAAGTCCAACTACAGAACTGAGTACAGGCATCCATCCGGTGTTTGCAGGGAATTAACTCCAAGTCCCTGACATCCCTCTGCAGATCCCAAAATAGGAGATGCTCAAGTCTGTCTACTAGAATGTTGTAGTATCTGCATGTGGTCCAGAAGAGCCTCCCTATTCTAAGTCACAGTATGATGACTCTACTATCTAATACAAAGTAGGCACTATGTAAATAATTGTATTGTTTAGGAAATCATCATGAAAAAAAAAATCTGGACATGTTTAGTATAGACACAACTATTTTTAAAGTACTTTATGGCAACAGAGGAAATAAATGATAGTTCAGTTTGTAAAGTGCTTGCTTTGCAAACGTGATGACCTGAGTTTGATTCCCAGAACCCATGTAACAATAAGCTACGTGTGGTGGCACATGCTTGTAATCTCAGCATGTGGATCCCTGAGGCTCAGTGGCTAGCCAGTCTAGCCTAACTGGTCAGAGAGAGGCCTGTCTCCATAAAGGGAGCTGGCACCTGAGGAATGGCCCCAAGGTTGTCCTTTGGCCCCCACATGCACATGTAACCTACGCACACACCTGCACACCCCCCAAAAAGAAAAAAAGTATTTTTTACCTGGGACTGATTGATTTGGTGGGTACCAAATTCACAGGCATAGAAGTTGACAGCATATAGCAAGAGTCTACCATTATGAAGAAAGTTCAGGATCTGGAAGTTTTACCTTCATTGATACAAATGATTTCAGTAGCAACTTGGAAGGGTTTCTACGTCTAGCTGGGAGGTGGAAGCCATGAGAATGCTGCTCCTATGTTAGCAAGTGGCAGAATCTGGGCAGAGCAGAAGTCATAGACCTTATAGGGCTGATGAACTAATAGAGAACTTATAGAGGTGATGAACTAATTCCAGAGAGAAATGAGGCCTTTGGAGGTAAGCCAAAAGCCATGGGAGCTTCACACATGGGGCAGGTGTCTGTCTGCAGTGCAGGTAGATGGGAATGTGGACCTACCAAAGACGGGAGAGAAGAATGGCTCAGTGGAGTAGGACTGGGAAAATTTGGAGCATGTAAACACACACACACACACACACACACACACACACACACACACCCCTACTTCAACTAACAACTCTTACCCTCTAACCAAGAATTCTGGGGTATGAGCAGCACCTTGTAGCATCTAGACAGTGGAGGAAAGCTGCAGGCAAGCGCTTGCCATGCCTAGACTTTGGGGGCTGGGCTAGAGCTGAACTTGAAGGTGAGTCAGAGGTGCTGAAATAGTGGCCCACTATCCTTCCAGCTCAACTACTGCAGGACCCAAAAGGCAGCATGGGGCTGGGGCTGGCCCACTACAGTGAACTCAATCTAATCAAAACAAACCCTGCTTGACCTTGAGCTAGGAGGAATGTCCATGACCACCCCTCACCTTAACAGCCATACTAAAGAAAGGAAAATAAACACAAGAATTATAATCTCATACACAATGTATAGAGTACAATAAAACATTGCAGGGTGTGTATAGGAGCAGGAAAATTTGATCCCAAATTCAGAGAATCAGTAACAACAGACTTCTACATGATCAGTTCTGAAATTATGAGACAAGGGTGTTCAAACAGCTATGATCAATGTTTAAGAATTTATAAGAAACACACGTTCTAATAAATGAATATGGGATATTTTATGATATAAATGTGACCTTTTCAAAGGAAAATCCTCAAATTGAAACTTGAATATTTCAGATAAAACATTATTAGAAGAATGAACATTGAAGAACAGTGATTAGTAAGAAAACAGGTTTAGTCAGAATTTATTCCAAATGGGGCAATAGGTAAAAAAATAGAATACTGGAACCATGTGAGGTTATACCTACACACACAATGATACATACCAACACATGCCTCTGAACAGCAGAGGAAACCATAATCTTGTGCATTCGGGCCCTGCCTAGACTTGGGGGTGGGGCCTAATACATGCTATTATAATAATGAAGTTAGAAAGAATGAGATATAAAGTACTTAGAAATGTATTGGCTGTAATGTTTCTAAATTTGATACAGTAAAATATCTTCTACATATTTAAGAAGTTTAATGAATATCAAGTAATAAATATCTTTAAGCCCCTCCTAGGCCAACCAACAAATATAATAGTAAATTGCCTAAAATCAAAACTAAAAACGTTGTAATATTAGTCAGAGAAAAGTCAGTCTAATGCAATGGGAAAACTGGTAAGAATGGCAGATGAATTTTCCTCGAACAGAAGGCAAGAAGATGCTAGGCATGGCTGCTGCTGGTCCTGTAATCCCAGCTCTGGCCTGAGCTTCATAGAGTGTGAGGCAAGCCTGGGATACATAGTGAGATCTTGTTCAAAGTTTAAGAAAAGAAAACACAGACACCAGGAAACAGGATAACAAATCTACAACTCTTTATTTGGTAAAACTATATTTTTAAAATATGAAGGTTAAAAGGAACAAAAATTGAGATTATTGCCACAAAATAACACCATTAAAAAAAAAAGGCATGGCGGTGCACATATTTAATCCCAGCACTCAGGAGGCAGAGGTAGGAGGATCACTGTGAGTTTGAGGCCACCCTGAGAATACAGACTGAATTACAGGTCAGCCTGAGCTAGAGTGAGACCCTACCTCAAAAAACAAACAACAACAACAACAAAAGAACGCCAAAAAGTTCTTTACTTTTAGAGGTTACCATAGCACATAAAAACTCTGACCTACAGTTGGGTGTGGTGGTGCATGCCTTTAATTCCAGCACCTAAGAGGCAGAGGTAGGAGGATTGCTATAAATTCAAGGCCACTCTGATAGCATGTAGTGAATTCCAGGTCAGCCTGGACTAGAGCAAGACCTTACCTTGAAAAAACCAAAAACAAACAAACAACAAAAAATCCTCTGACCTACAATGTTATACAAATTCACCTTTAAAAGGGTGAGAGAACACTTTCATTTGCATTATGAAGCAAGCATACCAGATGCCAATCCTAATAAGGTCATATAGTAAGAAAGTAAAATCAAAGACCAAATATTCTCAATGAACATGGAGAAAAACCATCTTAAGAAAAATATTGATAGACTATCAACACATAAGAGGACAAGCATCATGGCCGTGATAGTTTGGATCCTCTAAAGGTCTGTGTATTGAAGGCTTAGTCCCAGGGTGGTACTATTTGGACAGTGATGGAGCCTTGAGAAGGTGGGGCTCTGTGAGAGATTCTTAGGTCACTGTGGGTACCCCAGAGAGGACTGTGGGATCCTGACCCCTTCCTCTTTCTGCTTTGCTTCCCAGCCTTGAGGTGAGCAGTTCATTCCACCATGTCTACCATTGCCATGCAGAATCCCTACCCAAGGTCTAAAAGCAGCAGACCTGTCTGACCATGGACTAGGGCTTCTAAGACTGTGAGTCACAATAACCCTCCTCACTACCCTGAGTATTTTGTTGGAAGGCCGAATAACACGATGAACAAGTAGGCATTGTCTTCAAAATCCAAGATTGGTTTGACATTAACCATTTAATGTAATTCATTATATTAATAGGGCATAGGGGAAGTTGGTCACTCAATGTGCAGGAATAAATAGATTCAGAGAAAGCCTTTGAGCAAAGTTCAAAACATTGAAGAGAAAAACCTCAAACTAAAAATAGAAGGAAATTTCTTCACTCCAATAAAAACCATTTATGAAAAACTAACAGTTAACACCAAATATCAAACATGTTCCCAACATAAGGGTGTTTTATTTTAATGCTTTATGTAAATAATGTACTGCAGATCTTGGCCAATGCAAGAAGCTAAGAAAAATAAATTAAAACATACAAATTTGAATGAAAGAGGTAAATGTTTTTGTTCTCAGGTGGTACAATTGGATATTTAAAAACTCCATAGATAACTTACTTTAAATAATAAATTGACTTAGCAGCTTAGGAATGCAAGCTAAAGCTAAAAAATATCAATTATTATTTACTTCATATATAAAATGTAATTAGGGGGCTGGACAGATGGCTTAGTGGTTAAGGAGGTTGCCTGCTGAGTCTATGGACTAAAGTTCAATTCCTCAGTGCCCATGTAAGCCATATATATGCACGTGGTGGCACATGTGTCTGCAGTTTGTTTGCAGTGGCTAGAGGTCTTGGCATGCCCATTCTCTCTCTTTCTCTCCTTTTCCCTCTCTCTCTTAAGTAAAAAAATATTTAAAAAAAAGAAAACGTAATAGAAAATTTAAAATAAAAACATTCCATCTTCAAAGCTTTAAAAACATAAAAAGGAGAAATCAAATGTAGTATGTTCAAGAACTCTATTACTTAAATTTTCTATTCAGTTTGGAAGAATGGAATAAATAAAATTCCTTATTCATAGATCATAGCAATATCAATTCTTTCCAAACTGATATTAGATTAAATGTAAAGACAATCAAAAACAAAGATGATAGATATCCTCTTTTGATGAAATGTATAAGCTAATTCTAAAATGTATATAGAAATACAAAGATCATAGAATAGCTAAAATAATTTTTAAAATGAATATAATATCTAAAGGCTTATATTATCTGATGTAGGTTTATAACAATCAAGATACTATTAGCATAATAATAGACCAATAGATGAGTGGAATAGAATGAAAATCCCCTAAACAGTCCCAGACGTACATGATCAGTTGATTCTTCATAAAGAAGACAAACATTACAAAAATTTATTTACTTGACAGAGAAAGAGAGAGAGAGAACTCTAGACACTTGCGTTCCCTTGTGCATCTGGCTAATGTGGGTTTTCCAGAATTGAACCTGGGTCTTTTGGCTTTGCAGGCAAACATCTTAACCATTAATCCATCTGTCCAGCCCGCCACTACATTTTAAAAAATATTTTTATTTATTTATTTATTACAGATAGAGGGAGGGAAAGAGAAAGGGGGGGAAGAGGGAGGGAGAGGGAGAGAGAGAATGGGCATGCCAGAGCCTCTAGCCACTGCAAACCTTATGTGGGACCTATAGAACCAAACCTGGGTCCTTAGGCTGTGCAGGTAAGTGCCTTAACCACTAAGCAATCTCTCCAGCCCAGCTAATACATTTTTAAAAATTATTTATTTATTTATTTATTTATTTATTTATTTATTTGAGAGTGACAGACACAGAGAGAAAGACAGATAGAGGGAGAGAGAGAGAATGGGCGCGCCAGGGCTTCCAGCCTCTGCAAACGAACTCCAGACGCGTGCGCCCCCTTGTGCATCTGGCTAACATGGGACCTGGGGAACCGAGCCTCAAACTGGGGTCCTTAGGCTTCACAGGCAAGCACTTAACCGCTAAGCCATCTCTCCAGCCCCAGCTAATACATTTTAATGGAGAAATGAAGGTGCTTTTTTAAAACAAGTGATGGTTAAGTAGTTGGATAATTTTATCAAATGAACCTACTTTTACCTCATTCTATACTCACAAATTAATTTAAGATAGAAGATATAAACATAAACATAAAAATTACATGATTTTAAGAAGAAAGCATAGGAGAATATCTTTAAGTCTTTCAGTCAGGTGAACAAAATTTTTTAGAAAAGACACAAGAACACTAATAAAAAGATTTCAAAATTGACAACTCATTCCATCATATTTACAGACTGATACTTATCCAAAGGTACTGTTGATAAAAAATGAATGGGAAGGCCACAGAGTAGGAAAACTGAATGTTCCTATACTCATAATATCTAGCAAACTCCTATAGCATAACATTAAACACACAGTTTTTAATTGAGCAAGAGACGTAATCAGTTTTCTCATGAAGATATATATCAGTGACCATTAACTGCTTGAAAGGACATCCCATACCATTTGATATCAGAGAAACAAGAGTACCACATACCCATTAGCATAACTAACATTAAGAGGATGGCTACACTATTGGGGCTCTCACTCATTGCTAGTGGAGGCACACATTGGTAAATCACATTTGGATAACTATGGCAATTTCGTAAACAGTTTAAAAAGGTCTACTACATAATCCATTAATCCTACTCCTAAGGATTTACCAAAAGAAATGTAAAAGACCCCCGGGACAGAAATGTTCCTGACATTGTTCATAACACTAATCTACAAACACCCTAAATGCCCATTGGCAGGAAAATAAGCAAAATTTTTCAGCCCAGTCTAACTGTAAATGCCGCGGAAAATGTGATTCTTAAACCCCTCTGCGAGTGAATGTGGATGAGACACTGTATCTTTGTCACTATGGCATGAGGCACCTGAGGTTAGCTGGAGGTGACAAGGACAGTGACTGGAGGCCATGACACAGCACAGTCCTAGCGTGATGAGCCTGTGGGAAGGAGACGGGCAGGGAGAGGTCAGAAAAGTGTAGACGAAGAAATACTATTCAGAAAAAAAAAAGCCAAAGGAATGGACTGTGGAATTTCACAGACAATATGCTAAGCAAAAAGCGCTAGTCTACCCACCTCCATTCCCATGAAGCTCTATAGCAGGGAGTTGAGCTAATGATAAAAACATTGGGGACTGGCAGGGATTGATGGGAAAGTGGCTGAGGGAAATACTTGGCAATGGACACTTCCTCCTATGTGACTGAGGTCTGCATTATACAGTCAGAACTTACCAAACTATAGCAAGATTTGTACACTGCATTGTATATAAAATGGGCCCCAATGTTTAAAGTTAAAAGAAAAAGGTACCAGAGCAATTTGAGTGGAGTCAATATGTGATTGCCATCTTATGTTTTCTTTGGTCAGATAAAGAAAAAAACAGGCTGTTACTATTACATATAAAGAGTAAATATTGGCACCTAAAATGTAAGCAAAATATAATAATAATCTTTATTTTATTTATTTATTTGAGAGAGAGAGAGAGAGACAGAATGGGCACACTAGGGCCTTTAGGCACTGCGAATGAATTCCAGACACATGCACCACCATGTGCATTTGGCTTTATGTAGGTCCTGGGGAATCCAACCTGGGTCCTTTGGCTTTGCAGGCAAGCACCTTAACTGCTGAGCAATCTCTCCAGTCCCAATAATACTTAATGCAAAGGATTTTATATTATTAAAAAATAATGCATTTCATTTTCTTCATTTTGTCATAAAATGACAACCCTTCCCTCTGAAGTCCCTTGCTTGGACTTAGGGGAAGTAGCTGTATATGGTTCTCAGCCTATCCAAGCCCAGGTTGGATGAAGGGAAACAAGGTGGTGAGATGAAAGAGTGTCAGGAAGACTCTGAAGGGCGAGGTCCGAGAGACTGGAAACGGGAACGGGAAGTGGTGAAATGGGGCTCGCAGAGGACCTCGGCACATCTAGAAAGAGTCTCTCTGTGTTCAGGATGCAGCCAGTGCTGGGGCACTTGTGCTTAGAACGTGGGAAGCCGTAGGCTTAATCCCAGCACCGCCCAAAGCATTCTATCCAACATCGTTTTTCTCAAAAATCACCGTCAGAGCTCCTCCTGAGTAGGTGGACCCTGGGCATGCTTTCCTCTGTTTGTCCCGCAAGCACAACCCACACCCTACACAGTATGCACAGAACAAACCTCGCAGTGCTCTGAAAGGCGACGAGGAGGACTGTCCAGGGACTGTGGGACTAATAAGGTGACACAGTGGTCATTTTCTGGGGCTTCTTTCTGTATTACCTGTCTCCTCCTGGAGCTAAAGCAGCAGGAGATACCAGCACATGTAGCTAGGCACCCCAGCAAGAGCCTGCTGTCTCTAGCCAAAGGGACAGGACAGCCTCGCAAGACAGATATTTCAGAGTGGTTTAGTACATCCAAGCCACACAGAGGAGGTTACACCTGTTCTCCCAACCCGTGGCTCAACAGGCTACAGAGTGAGCAGTCTTCCACCCCCAACAGGCTATAGTGAGGGCCTCCCTGGGAGCCAGCCCTTCTACCTCCTGGCAGTGGAGAGGATCCCTTCTCTCACCATCAGAGGAGCCTGGTGGGAGTCAGCCAGCTGTCATATGAGGGTGACAAAGTCACTGCTAATGTCCGCAGAGAAGTAGCAATGATATTCTTTTGCCTCTTCATGGAGGCATCAGTGGAGTCCTGGTTGGTCCCCAAGATTTCCCCGAGCAGTCAGGATGAGTCTCACCTTTTGGGTATCAACAGAGACAGAGGAGAGATGGCAGACTTTCACTGTGTGTGGCAGTGATGGGGTAAGAAGTCCTCCCCCACCCCAGAACAGTGCCAGAGGAAGCCAGCTAAAGCAGAGGCTTGAAGAAGAGCCAGAGGACAGGGACCCAGGACCACAAACATCCAGGCTTAAATCCAACGTCCCTCAGCACACCAATAACCAGGGAGATGTCAAACTAAATGAAAAGAAGACAGCCAGCTGGAGCCAACCCTGACATAGCAGACACATGAGTTAGCTGACGGAGATTTAAAAGCGGCCACCTGAAAAATGCTGCAATAAGCAACTGTGAATAGGCCTGAAACCACAGTGATGTATCACCACATACCTGTCAGAGCAGTGTAATAGAAAGTAATGACAACATCAAATGATGGAGTGGACGCAAGGAGACTGGGTCACTCATACATGACCAGAAGGAGTGTATAAGGCTACTCTGAAAAAGTTTGGCAGGTTCTTAAAAATGCCTACAGGTACCATGACCTAGCAGCAGACCTCCTGAACATTTGCTCAGAAAAATTAAAAATCTATATTCACACAAATTGTGTACATGGATGTTTAAAGTAATTTTATTCTCAACTGTCAAAACCTAAGTGCAAATCCTATATGGTTCAGTGGGTGACTGGTTATTTAAACTGAGGTACATCCAACATGTGGAAACCTATGTAGCAATAAAAAGGCAGATTCCCAAAGAAGCTCCAGAATATTACACTGCGTGAATACAGCCAAGTCCAGTGGTCATATATGTGGTGTCATTTATCCAACATTCTTGAGATGACAAAAATATACAAATGGAGAACAGTTAGTGCACATGGCCTGGGATTAAATAGTGAGGGAAAAGGGAAGCCCCAGGAGGAGGAGGAGCCCCATGGTAAGGAACAACAGGCATTTTCTCTGGCAATTTACTCCTTTCAAGCCCTGACTATGGCATTGTTTAAAAGTCTTCCAAGATGTTACCAAGTAGGGAAACTCACTAAAGTGACATGTGCCCTCTGTGTATTATTTTTGGCTTTACATAAGTTTTTAATTCTCTCAAAATAAAACATTTAATGAAAAGACAAAAATGAAACAATCATAGAATAAATCTCAAGTAGGTTGTCGGGGGAGATGCTAAGTTGGCAAAGTACTCTCCCTGCAAGCATGCACTCCCGAGGTCCATCCCTAGACCCTGTGTAAAAAGAGCTGGGCGTGGTGGCATGTGCTTGCAATCCCACAGCTGGGGAGGTAGAGACAGGCAGATCACTGTAGCCTGATGGTCAGCCAGTTTAGCCTAATCCAGTAACAGATCCTGTCTCAGAAAAAGTAGATAATGTTCCTAAGGGATAACACCTGAGGTCATCCTCTGGCCTCTACACGCATCTGAACACATACGTACAGCATCTGAACACATATGTGTGGCTGCACCCGTGTGAACATGCACAGAATTGTGTACTCACACACACTAAATAAGTTGCAAGTTAGAGTCCAGCAAAATGATATTAATATAAGTAATCCAAGACTTGTCTTTTCTTTTTCCTGCTATTTAGAGGAAGTATAACGTACATGCAGAGATATAAGTACAGTAGCTTGCCAAATCACCACAAAATGAGCAGACCCAGCCATCACGCAGATTAAGAAGCAGAACACTAGCCTCCCAAAAGACTCATAGAAAGTCTCATGTGTGTGTGCTGGACATTTTCACACACATGGACTTAGCAGCAGCCACTTAGCTGAGCAGACTGGATGCTTGGTGGCTGAAGCTGTTTCTGTGACGTAAGACTACAGCTGTCCAAGGAAGGAAGATGCCAGAGCCTCTGTTTCCATAGGTGCAGGATTCTCACAGGACGGTCTTGCCCCTCCTCTGTCCCTTAGCTTGGCTACTAAGCGTCACTTACTATGAGTGTCCCAGGGGAGGGAAGAAGTGCAACAGTGACATGTTTTGTCCTAAAACAAAAGGGCAAAGGTCGCATGCCTTGTGGAACATGAGAGGCAGTTGTAGAACTCATTTTATAAATGTGTTAATTGCTAGCTAGTATATTAAATTGTGTGTGTGTGTGTGTGTGTGTGTGTGTGTGTGTGTGTGTGTGTGGTCATTTCTGTTTCAAGTTAAACAAATTAAAAATTGATTGGGGTCATAATAAAATCCACTTTATCTTTCATTGTGACTGGGGTCTGGATGGATTCTGTTGAATTCCATCTCCTCAAAGGCCCCTTCCGTGTAACACTCTGTCTTCTAGGTACAGATTCCAGCCATTAGAGCTTCCCCATGCGAATCCTGGCTCAAGGGTGTAAACCCTCACAGAGAAGGGCACCATATTGCTTTGCTGCTTCAAGCATCTCCCCAAGGGCCCCAGCTAACAAAGCTGCAAGGACAGAGGCCACAGATCAACAGAACAATCACCCTCTGCTGTGGCTACATATGTCACCCATGAAGGAAACAGAATGATCCCAGTTCACTTCCCAAAGCTCCACCATGGGGCATGAGGATTGGCCAGGTGGCTGCCAGGTGGAAGCCAGGATTGGGAGGTGGGGTGTAACCTCAGGGTCTCTTTTCTGGCCCAGCTGAAGAAAGGGAGCCCGCTTGTTTTTTCTTAACCTCAGTTGAATGGTCTGCATTGATAGGCTCAACCTTGTGCTTCAAGCCAATGAGGAGGAGTGAGCTTGGTCAAGAGGCAAGGGGAGGGGAGGAGAGTGAAGGAAAGGAAGTGGCAGAAGCCATGATCTGTGATGTGATAGAGCTGTCTATGAAGGAAGGGCCAGTGCCTCTGTTTCCACAGGTGTAGGCATTCTCACAGGGGAGGGAAAAGGAGGGGAGGAGAGGAAGGGGAGGAGAGGCAGAACAGGGAAAGGGAGGGGAAGGAAAGAGCAAGAAGGAAAGAGGGGAGAGGAAGGGAAGAAAGGAGAGAGTCCTACCAGCAAGCTACCAGAAAGAGTATTTTGTTCTTTCACCCTGTTTTAAAGTCTTTGGTTTTAGGACTACAAGATAGGCCAGGATATATATTGTAGTTGGTCCCAGTCCCCCTGGCATCTAAAATAAGAGTCAGTTAGAACCAGTTCTGGTGATGCTTTTTGATCTAAGAGGATTTTAAATTTTTACTGGCTACATGCCCAAGATGATCATGCCAACACAGTGTCATTCCAGGAACACCCTGACTCCTTGATCTGGGTTGCCATGCAGGTACTGTGCCACCCCTGCCCCTGAGCAGAGTATGTCCCTGTGCTTACAGTCAACACCAGCTTCCCTACTCAGCCTGGATGTCCCCAACAGGGCTTTTATACCTCATTACTGACCAGTAACCAAGTCAGATGAGCTTTACTCTTGAGGAAACATCTTTTTGTCAGATTCCTTACAAAGAAAATCAAGGGGCTGGAGAGATGGATTAGTGGTTTAAGGCTCTCGCCTGCAAAGCCAAAGAACCCAGGTTTGAAACCCTGGGACCGATGTAAGCCAGAGGCACAAGGTGGCTCCTCACACGTCTAGAGTTCGTTTGTGGTGGCTAGAGGACCTGGTTCATTTTCTCTCTCTCTCTCTCCCTCTCCCTCCCTCTGTCTCTATCCGCCTCTCTCTCAAATAAATAAATTAAAATTAAAATATTTTTAAAAAGTAAAATCAAGAGAGTCCATGGCCAGAGGTAGAGGCTGCTGCACAGGGAAATCCCACATCCCTTTCTCTCTCCCATGACTGTTTTCAAAATGTTCTGCCTAAAACCTCAGTTCAGGTTGCATTGGGTTCTGCCATCTGAGCATTTGCTAAGCTGCCCTGACCCAGTGGTTTGGGAAAAGGAATAGAAGGGTGGGAAATCCAAGAACTCATTAAAAAGAACATTCCATGGACCATGGAAAACAGCCATGGCTGCATCTGTAGGAAACGAAGGCCACGCAAACCCTTTCTAAACCTCATGGGGTTGAATGTGGAATACACATTCTTTTGAAACTAAGATTTGAGGAGAAGGGCTAATATCCCAAAAATATCTTTCTAGCTTAGAACTCTTCCCCTAATGTATTCTGTGCATTGTTTCTTCTACCCTAAACCCTTTAGCCACTAAACATTTATAGTCTATGCTTGATTTAAAAGGGATGCGTAACTGACTATATAATAGGATAATAAAATATAAATAAAAACGATAAATAATGTAAGGAGTCTGGGGAGATGGCTCAGTGATAAAAGTACTTACCTTACCAGCATGAGGATCTGAGTTTAATGACCAGAATCCATGTAAAAATGCCACGTGTATGGGCTGGAAAGGTGGCTTAGCAATTAAGCACTTACCTGTGAAGCCTAAGGACCCCAGTTCAAGGCTTGATTCCTCAGGACCCATGTAAGCCAGATGCACAAGGTGGTGCATGCATCTGGAGTTCATTTGCAGTGTGGCTGGAGGGGCTGGCAAGCCCATTCTCTCTCCCTCTCTCTCGCTGCCTCTTTCTCTCTCTGTCTGTTGCTCTGAAATAAATAAATAAAAATAAAAATAATTTTTAAAAAGGTGTGAGTCACCACACCTGGCTCCTCCCTTAAAAATAAAAAAGCCAGGTGTGGCAATGCACACTTTTAAGGCTAGCAATTAACAGGTCAAGGTAAGAGGATCACTGTGAGGTCAATCAAGGCCATCCTGGGCTACAAAGTGTGTTTCAGGTCCACTTGAGCTAGAGTAAGACTCTGCCTCAAAAGAAAAAAGAAAAACCTACCACAGGTGGTGGCACATATTTATAATTCCAGTGCTGGAGAAGTGGAGACAGGAAGAGTAGATCTCTAACTAACCAGTCTACCTTCACTGATAAGCTCCAAGCCAATGAAAGACCCTGTCTCAAAGGAAGTGGGCTCCTGAGGATTATACCTGCCATTGCACTCTGGCTTATACATGCATGCATGCATGCATGCACACGCACACACACACACACACACACACACACACACACACACACACACACGTGCGCGCATTAAAAATAAAACAAGGGCTGGAGAGATGGTTAAGAGCAGTTAAGGTACTTGCTTGCCAAGCCTAACAACTGGGGTTCAATTCCACAGGACCCATATAAAGCCAGTTGGACGAAGTGGCACATGCATCTGGAGTTTGTTTGCAGGGGCTAGAGGCTCTGGAGTGCCCATTCTCTTTCCCTATCCTCTGTCTGTCTCTCTCCTCTCTTTCTCTCTCTGCTTGCAAATGAATAAATAAAATAAACAATATAAGGTAAGTGCATGCAGTGAGTGAGTATAACCCATCTTATAAACTCAAGTAGGAGCCCCGCGGCATGGTGTCAGCCATACTTCTGTATCTTCTTCCTCCAAGTCACATGTAAGAGCAGTCACTATGCCAGTGCACAAGGAGCTGCTTCAATCAATGTGAATGCTTTTCCTCTTCAACGATTCAGTCAGTTGACTGTGCTGAAACTAAAACTGGAGGCCATTCTAGAACTGAGCAGACACTGCCACATGCCCAGACCATGTGCCGTCAGCAGGCTCCTGCTCAGAGATTCCTTCTCAGTGGGGCTCCTGGCAACTCCCACCCATTCAGGGAGAAAACTGTCCTTTCAGCACAGTGGATTGAGCCTGCTGGGCCTGCACTGCGCCCTTCCGCCAGCTAGGGTGCAGAGAAGACCTGGGCTTTATATCGCTTAGCCATGGACACACCAAAGTGAAGGTGATCCAAGATGAGTGGGAGGAAGACTCAGAAGGCTAAGCTGTGATACAGTCATAGGGTTTTGGAATTTATAGGTCAAAACTCAGAACATGGAGAAGGAAATATGGGTAAGAAAAACAAGAGCTATTTGTTCAATGGGAAAGAACAGAGGGCAGGATGTTAAGATTTCTTGGGCAGAGTCATGACTGGCATTTCTCTCCTTTTTTTCATGAATGACTCATTGGTGTTGAAACATAGCTACTCTCCTAAGTAATTTCCCATGGCCTCCGAGAAGTGGAAGACTGGCTCTCCAACCATCCAGCCAGCCTCGGTTGCCCGGCCCTCCCTCACTTCCCTGGAGCCCCTTATCATCTGCATCTCACATGCTTCCATATTTTGAGTTCAGGGCAGGAAACAGAACCTGATTCAACATTTTGCTAAGTATTATTTTCACCACACTGAATAGTGTCCTTTTTTGATCTGCAACTCACAGCTGGGCTGTGGTTCTCTCAACACACACAGACTGAAAAGCTTCCTCCTGTGTTGATTTCTCAGTGTGAGCTGACCACATGTCTACTTGTACTGGCTTCTTCTCTGTGTGTCACTGACAGCCACTGTTCCGGCTTTGGTGGGCACTGACAGAGCAGAGTGCCTGTGCCCAGCACGTCAGGGAACAAAATGAGAGTATTGTATCCACAGCTCAGGTGGACTTTAAGGAATACTAAAATAAAATAAGATACTCAAAGTCAGATATTCATTTACATTAAAACATACTGACTTAAGAAGCTGAGATTCTTATAAGTAAAATAAAGTTGGTTTTAATGGAGATATATACTTGTTAACTCTTGGGCTTCTTCCTGAAAATGAGATTTGGCGTTACTCACAAAGGCTGATAATTATCTGAAATAAAATAAATGAGAATGTTGGTGTTAGTAAAGGCTGAAACAGGATGATGTCTGGACACTGGATTTTCTAAGCACAAAGAACCTAATTGTTCTCTACATATTCCCATAGAGCTGTGGGATAGTCAAAGCACAGGCCTCCATGTGCATAGGGACCTTGCTGTGGTAGAGCCCCAAGGTATCTTGGAGCCAAGGTCCTAGGATGAGGACAGGAATGGGATCAGCTCCTTCCATTCCTTAGCCTTGGGGACAGAAGAAGAGCAGCTGACAGTGGAGTCTTGCTCCCAGCACAGAAGCCTTATCTGTATTGCTCACTGAGTGGGAGCCAATCTCAGAGCTCTAGTGTCCAAAAGGGAATAATAGCTGTTGTTCATACTGAGTGTGATTTCCAAGATGATGAACTTGGGCCCACCCTGTCCACCTTAAAGAGCTATACCAAAGGCCTTAGTTATTGGACCTGAAGGGCTGGAGTTAGGAATAGATTGAGTTAAAAACAAAATGAAACTTAGTATAGAGTGAGACATCTCTATTTCACCCTTGAAGACTCAGGGACCACTGTGGAAGAGGTGATAAAAGTAATCTAAGAGCCAAAGGAAGGGAGGAGTGTTTTGGAATGCTCTCTTTCAGACACAAAGTGGTCGTGGCATTCATGACCCTACACTGCCTGATACTGCCTATGTAAGATCTACATGACAGGAGGGGTGAAAAGAAGATGTAAAAAATAGAACAGCTGGGCATGGTGCCACACACCTTTAATCCCAGCACTCATGAGGCTGAGGTAGGAGGATTACAAAGAGTTCAAGGCCAGCCTGAGACTGCATAATGAATTCCAGGTCAGCCTGGAGGACTAGAGTGAAACCCTACCTCAAAAAAGCAAAGCAAACCAAACCAAAACAAAACAAAACAAAAAAAAAAAACAAGGAAAAATGAGGGGAAAAGAGCTAGAGAGCTGCTTTCTCAGTGAATCAGATGCCAGCACAAGGGTGAAAGAGACAGACACTGAGGACACTCAATACTCACCAAACCAGAGATCCAGAGGCTCCTGAGTGCCCATCACTGAAGTAGACTTAAACTGCTCCCAGCATGGCTCAGGGAATTTTATGGAAGAGGGGGCAGAAAGACTGTTAGAACCACAAATTGGGACATTTTACACAGAGACATTCCCTCTCCCCTCCATAATGCATGACCCACAATCCCCACTGGGTTAACCTGTATCCACAACGAGGAAGGCCTCTTCAGAAGGGGCAGGGAGGAGGGAAAGGATGGTGCCAACATGTGTTGTTTGCACACAAAATGTGTCCATACCTAATAAAAATGCATAAGAAAAAAATCAGTCTTTGGAAATACTCATAAAGGTCATATCTTTTAAATAGACTATTAAACCACACTCTTAAAATATTAAAAATATTACAATAAACATATCTCCACTTAAACAAAGGACAGGGATGTGTGGAAAGAAAAGGGACTCCGAGGAGGGAGAATCTAGAAGGGGGGACAAAGGAGGATGGTGGGCGTTAAACAAATAAACGGTGTAAACCCAATCCCTTCTGAGAACCTTTCACTCTCTGGATATGTGGTTAGAGTTCTCCTGCTTTGGGACATCCAGGCCTTTGGGGAAGACGTGCGCTCTCCAGGTTGTTTCGACCTCTGTACTATTCCAATGGAACCAAAGGGCCCCACACAGCTGACACTCCAGGTTTAATGTTCTTCACGTGGGCCTCAGAGTACGTGGATCTGTGTTGAGTTCGAGTCTTAGGTGGTCATTTAACTTCTGTTTCTTAATCTTACTCATTTATTAAGTGGGATTAGAATTATATTAGCCTTATTTACCTTGAAGGTTTTTTTTTCAAGGCCTTATGTTGTAAAATTGCATTTATTTATTTTAGCTATTTTTTGAGACAGGTTCTTATGTATCTCAGACTGCCTTGAATTTTGGGTCTTCCTACCTCCAACTCCCAAGTATTGAGATTATAGCCATGTGTTTATCTTAAAGATAAACATTTTAAAACGAATACAGAGAGTTCTCATATGCTCTTTACCCAGTTCTCCTAATATTAACATCTTAAATAATTCTGGCACATTATAAAACTAACAAACCAATATTAGCACATTACTACTAACTAAACTACAGGCTTTATTCAGATTTCACCTGTTTTCCTACTAATGTCTTTTTCTGCTCCAGGACTCAGTTCCAGATTCCACATGGAAGTCAGTCTTCATGTCTGCCTACACCTCTTCTGATCTAGAAGGGCCCCAGTCTTTCTTTCTCTTCTATGTACTGACTGTTTTAAGGAGCACTGGTCATTTACTGTGTCAGCTATCTTTCAAGTTGACTACGCCAAATAGCTTTTTCTTATGACTAGACTAAGGCTGTGGTTTTCTGGGAAGAGGGAAGTGCTTTTCTTATCACCCAGTGGCATGTGCTATGAACATAAACTATTACAGGGGACAATAACCTTACTCCCTTCTTTAAATTTATTTTTGTTTATATATTTGAGAGTGACAGACAAAGAGAAAAAGAGGCAGATAGAGAGAGAATGGGCATGCCAGGGACTCCAGCCACTGCAAATGAACTCCAGATGCATGTGACACCCTGTATATCTGGCATACATGGGTCCTGGGGAATCAAGCCTTGAACCGGGGTCCTTAGGCTTCACAGGCAAGTGCTTAACCACTAAGCTATCTCTCTAGCCTCTTACTCCCTTCTTAAAGAGGGATCTGCCTGGTTTCTCCCCTACAAACTATTTCTTGCTTTGATTAAAAAAGCACATAGAGCCAGGCGTGGTGGCGCACGCCTTTAATCCCAGCACTTGGGAGGCAGAGGTAGGAGGATTGCTGTGAGTTCAAGTCCACCCTGAGACTACATAGTTAATTCCAGGTCAGCCTGGGCTAGAGTGAGACCCTACCTCAAAAACAAACAAACAAACAAAAAAGCACATACACAAAGGGAGAGCAGCTAAGTGTCCTCTCCTGGAGAAAAGTACCTACATATGTTACTGGAAATTCTTTTGTAAGAAGACATGGCTTCACCCTCCTCTTCACTTACCTACATGCTGAATCATTGCTCTGTGTCAGTATGGACTTGAGTTCAATTACTTTCACCATGAGTTATAATAAAATGCTACATTACTTATATATTTGGTTGCTTGAATGGTTCTGGATTTGGCCACCAGGGCCACGTCTAGCCAGCTCCTTTCTGCATCATGTGGGCATACCCCATGTTGCAGGCTTGTTGATTTGTCTGGTACTTTCTTATTTTCTGGCAGTAGAAAATACTGCAGGCTCATGCTGTGTATTAACTGCTCTAGGTCAAGAATTTGCTATTTTCTATGAACTTTTTAAAATTTTTTTTTTTATTTGAGAGTGACAGATACAGAGAAAAAGACAGATAGAGGGAGAGAGAGAGAATGGGCGCGCCAGGGCTTCCAGCCTCTGCAAACAAACTCCAGATGTGTGCACCCCCTTGTGCATCTGGCTAACGTGGGACCTGGGGGACCGAGCCTCGAACCGGGGTCCTTAGGCTTCACAGGCAAGCGCTTAACTGCTAAGCCATCTCTCCAGCCCTCTATGAACTTTTATTGGCAAATGGTATTAGAAAATAATAACTGGTACTGAGGAGATAGCTCAGTCAATAAAGTGCTTTCCTTGCAAGCATGAACACCCGAGTTCAATATCCAGAACCCACATACATGGTTGGTATGTGCTTATAATCCAAGCCCTGGTAACGGAAAGACAGAAGGATCCCTGGGCTCACTGGCCAGCCGGTCTTGCCTAACTGCAAAGTTATAGGCCAGTGAGAGACCTTATCTCAAAAAGACAAGTCAGGGCTGGAGGGATGGCTTAATGGTTAAGTACTTTCCTGCAAAGCCAAAGGACCTCAGTTTGATTCCCCAGAACCCACGTAAGTCAGATACACAAAGTGGCACATGCATCTGGAGTTTGTTTGCAGCAGCTGGAGGCTCTGGTGCACCCATTCTCTCTTTCTCTCTCTATCTGCCTGTCTCTCTCTCGGTCTCAAATAAATAAATAAAAATAAATTTAAAAATTACAAAAACAAAAAAAGTTTTTTAAAGTCAACAGGGCTGGAGAGATGGCTTAGTGGTTAAGGTGCTTGTCTGTAAAACATGAGGACCTAGGTTCAATTCCCCAGTGCTCACATAAGCCAGATGCACATGGTGGTATATGTGTCTGGAGTTTGTTTGCAGTGGCTAGAGGTCCTGGTAAGCCCATTCTCTCTCTCTCTCTCTCTCTCTATCTCTTTCTGTCTCTCTCAAATAAATAAATAAAATACAAATTAAAAAGTGAACAACACATGAGGAATGACACTCAAGGTTGTGTCTACCCTTCATACTTATGCACACACATGTAGCTGCACACACATGAATATGCACACACACTAATATGCACACACATGTAACTGTACACACATGGATACACATGTGCGTATGTGCACACACACACACACAACCAGAACTGGACATGGGGCTGGTTTGTTGTTACTGGTTAGTGTGGATTATTATCAAATAAATTAAATAAAAAGATTTGGAATTAGGAAGGCATGGATTTTTCCTAAGTTTAGGCAAGTTACTTTTTCATTTTGGACCTCAGTTTTCTCATTAATGCACAAGGATAATGAAAGTTGTTCACAGGGTTGTGGGGTCATGTGGAATAATACCAAATAGATTCTATCTTTCTGAAAATACAGATTTTTTAAAAAAAAATCTGTCTTTTTTGGCAAAAATATCAATGATCTGACAAAGCAATAAAGCCAAAAGTTGAGAGAAAATGGAAATCTGGACAAATAAGTAAGTAAATAAGTAAGCATTTCTTCTAAAGGCACGTGCCACTGACAACAGATCTGCCTGATGGTGGGTGTGGAGGGAAAGGAGGTGATAATAGAAAAACATTAAGCAATTTTGCAGGAAATCCTCCCTGGTAGAAGCTGGGATGCTAGAGAAGTGAAGAAATCTTTATTCTTATTTTATATTTATGAGTCTTTGAAGAAACCTGCATTCTGGTTGAGTTGGGTCTCAAACTGAGTGTGCCTTCAGAGGCCTTGAGAAGAAAGTTACTTCAACTTGATCTTCACATAAATCATTTCCAACCACAATGAAGAGCACGCAATAAAAGACAGTGAGATTCATAGCTGGAGCAACACAGAAAAGGAAACAAATCTATAAAGACTTAAAAATTTGTAACTGTTGGGCTGGAGAGATGGTTCAGTGGATAAACACTTGCCACACAATGAGTACCTGAGTTTGGCTCCCCAGGACCCATGTAAAAAGTGGGGCGCTGTGGCAGGTGTCTGTAGTTACAGTGAGATGAGAGGTGGGGGACGGCAGACTCCCCAGAGGCTGTGGGCCAGCTAGTCTGGTAAACACAGGGATGAACACTGAACTTGCCTCAAACATGCACTGTGGATTGTGTGCATGTATGGTCAAAGATTTGCAATTGTTACCTGCAGTTATAAAACAAACCCATTTCAATATATAAAGAGAGGGCTTTAATTACATCTTTGAGGAGTAGAAGCCAAAAGGACCGTATGGGTAGTATGATATGATAAGAAAAAAAGTGAACTAAATAAAAATTGCAACAACTAGAATTGATGGTGTAAGGCATAGATTAACCATCATGCACTTAAAAAAATCAGTGAACGTAAGATGTTGAGGGAAACATCTAGACTGCTCTCAGGAACAGCCATCATCCCGATCTACTCTCTGTTTAGCATCTTTAGTTGACCAAGGGCTCCAGACATGTTAGTGGAGAAAAGCTGCTAATGGTTTGGCAGAAGGCTTGAGATTCTTGCAAAGGGGTGCGGAGAAAGTGGGAAAGAAAGGATTTGTGCCAGCTTCACAACTTTGTCCTTTCTGAGGACACCAGAAAAAGGGCTGAGTGCTCCAAGCTGGAAGTTTAGAAATCTGACAAAGAGGTCTTTAAAATGCCATATCAGCCTGAGCAACTCAGATCTAACCTTAAAGATAAATAGCTAATTACAAAGAGGCTGGCCCCTTCCTGCTTATCTCCTAGGCTACTATGAAAACCTAGTAAGATGATAAGTGTGGAAATTGTGTTGTGCTATAAGAATACAGAAGCTCTTTAACATTTTATATGATGGTTGGTAATTCCTGAACTTTCCTCTGATGGCATGGATTTAAAATATTACCTTCTGTAACATTTTTTTGTTTGTTTTTTGAGGCAACATCTCACTCTCACCCAGGCTTATTGGAACTCCCTCTGTGTCCCAGGTTGGCTTTGAACTCATGGCAGTCCCCCTTCTTCAGTCTCCCGAGTGCTTGGATTAAAGACATGTACCACTATGCCCAGCTCTCTCTCTCTCTCTCTTTTAATTAAAAATTGGTTACCTTCCTTATTCCCAAGGTGTAAATTCACTTTGTAAAATGTATCCTCCAAAGATAGCTGCCTCCTGTTCTTTGTTTCTCAAATGTGTCACAAAATTGATGTGTTAAAAACTTAATCCCAGGCTGGAGAGATGGCTTAGCAGTTAAGCGCTTGCCTGTGAAGCCTAAGGACCCCGGTTCGAGGCTCGGTTCCCCAGGTCCCACGTTAGCCAGATGCACAAGGGGGCGCACGCGTCTGGAGTTCGTTTGCAGAGGCTGGAAGCCCTGGCGCGCCCATTCTCTCTCTCTCCCTCTATCTGTCTTTCTCTCTGTGTCTGTCATTCTCAAATAAATAACTAAATTAAAAAAAAAAGAATAGCTACATTTCACAACTCATCTCTTTAAAGAAACAAAAGAAAATAAAAAAAAAATTAAAAAACAAAAAAACTTAATCCCGGGCTAGAGAGATGGTTTAGTGGTTAAGGCACTCATGTTTTAATCTCCAGGTCTCATATAAGCCAGATGCACAGTGACATAAGCATGCAATATCACACACGTGCACAAGAGGCATATGCATCTGGAGTTCATTTGCAGAGGTGGAAGGCCCTAGTACACACATTCTCTCTTCTCTCTCTCTCTCTCAAAATAAATAATAAAAAAAAACTTGGGCTGGAGGGATGGCTTAGCAGTTGAGGCATTTGTCTGCAAAGCCAAAGGACCCAGGTTCAATTCCCCAGGACCCACGTTAGCCAGATGCACAAGGGGGCACACGCATCGGGAGTTCATTTACAGTGGCTGGAGGTCCTGGCGTGCCCATTCTCTCTCTGTGTGTCTCTCTCTCTTTCTCTGTCAAACAAAATACATAAATAAATAAACAAATAAATAAATAAATTTATAAATCTTAATCCCCAATGCAAAGGTGTTGAAGGTAGGGTTGAATAAGTGATGATTACTATTCATGAGTGGATTAATGTTATCTTGGGAGTGAGTTGTCATTAAAGTGGGCTTTTTAAAAAATATATTTTATTTTTATTTATTTATTTGAGAGTGACAGACAGAGAAATAGGCAGAGAGAGAGAGAGAGAGAGAGAAAACAAGCCAGCGCCAGGGCCTCCAGCCACTGCCAACGAACTCCAGACACGTGTGCCCCCTTGTGCATCTGGCTAACGTGGGTCCTGGGGAGCTGAGCCTCAAAACGGGATCTTTAGGCTTCACAGGCAAGGGCTTAACCACTAAGCCATCTCTCCAGCCCAAAGTGGGCTTGTTTTTAAAAGTGAGTTTCTCTCTCTCTTTTTCCCTACCTCCTTTCCTCTCTGTTTCCCGCTCTCCCTCTTGCCTTTCCACTTTTTGCAATGGGTTGATGCAGCATGAAAGAAACTCATCAGATGCTACTGGATTTTAGACTTTTCAGTCTCCAGAACCATAAGAGATAAATCTCTGTTATATCAAGATCACCCAGTCTGTTGTATTCAGCTTTAGAAACATGAAATGTCCAGGATACTTTCCTTATATGTACATGTCACTTCTCACATTGGCAGGTGAATTTTCCTCTCCAGCACTGACTCTGCACTGCTATTGTGACTTCATCTGACAAATGGAATCTGGCAGAATTAACACTAAGCTAACTTTGGATCTAGTATTTAAAATTGCTTGCATCAGCTTGGTATGTTGGTACACCTGTGATCCCAGCACTCAGGAGGCTGAGTCAGGAGGATTGTTGCAAGTTTGAGATCAGTCTGGGCTACACAGTCAGTGAGTTCAAGGCTAGACTGGGAAGCGTTGGTTTTTTATAAAAACATGCTCACATGAGCGGAGCCTGGGTAGATGTGCCTGAAGTCCCCACTGCTTGCGAGACTGAAGAGAGGATCATCTGAGTTCAGGAATTCAAGACCAGCCTGGGCAACACAGTGAGATCCCATGTCAACAAAGAAAAAGAAACAAAGCTAAAATGCAAAACCTGAAAGCCACACACCTTCCGCTCTCCTTCACGGACTCCAACTATCATGTACAACACACGCCCACCCTAAGGGACTACACTGTGAGGAAGCCCGGGCAAGGCAACACGGACAGAAACAGCTATCTGGCAGTCCCAGCTATTCCTGTCTTTCAGGTGGCACACCAGCTTGAAGTGAAGAACTTTCTCGAATACTTGGCTCCAGCATACAACTAGCAGAATGAACTACCTGAGCCCTGTCCAGATTGAAGAACTGTGAAAAATCATAATTTTAAAATTTTCAACCATAAACTTGAGATCATTGTATGTACTTTTTAAAAAATTTATTTATTTATTTATTTATTTGAGAGCGACAGACACAGAGAGAAAGACAGATAGAGGGAGAGAGAGAGAATGGGCGCGCCAGGGCTTCCAGCCTCTGCAAACGAACTCCAGACGCGTGCGCCCCCTTGTGCATCTGGCTAACGTGGGACCTGGGGAATCGAGCCTCGAACCGGGGTCCTTAGGCTTCACAGGCAAGTGCTTAACCGCTAAGCCATCTCTCCAGCCCAATTGTATGTACTTTTCTCTGTAAGTTCACTCTTCCTGAAAAGGCGAAAGACCTTTTCAGGTTTTTCAGAATCCAGTTCCTATAGACTTCTCCAGATTTTTTTTTTTTTTTAATCACTTAAGACTTTAGCTGAATTAGACTTTTCACTGCTTCTTAACATCTGTGTGCAAAGTGGCCCATTTCCATGGTCTTGCCTTACTTTGTAATCCCTGACTGAAGATTCAGTGCATTTCCCCTGCCTCAATTGCATCTCTACTGTCCCTTTGTGTCTGTGTCATTACTCTTCAAGTTCTGGCTCAAAATAACATTCACTTCAGACATATATTCCCTCTGACTCTGGCCTGATGCTTATGACCAAGTTCATTGGATGTCTCCACTATTCCCCAGGAGGACACCTGGGTTTTAAGTCAGTCTTCTGTCTCCGCAGAGTTGTGGGCTCCTCTGAACGCTGAGGCTTAAGTGTCTACCTGCTTGTGCTGCAGCCGAGGGCAGATGCAATACAACACGTTCGGCCAACTGGTGTTTATGCTCTTTTATATTCTTGCCTTACAGTAACATTTTGGAACTCATTTTCAGGTGCTCAATAGCCAGTGAGTTCTATTGTTACCACTGACAAAAATACCACAGGTCTTGTCTTTCTTTTTAAATTTTTTTTTTGTTCATTTTTATTTATTTACTTGAGAGTGACAGAGAGAGAAAGAGGCAGATAGAGAGAGACAGAGAATGGGCACACCAGGGCTTCCAGCCCCTGCAAACGAACTCCAGACACGTGCGCCCCCTTGTGCATCTGGCTAACGTAGGTCCTGGAGAATCGAGCCTTGAACCGGGGTCCTTAGGCTTCATAGGCAAGTGCTGAACCACTAAGCCATCTCTCCAGCCCTTGTCTTTCTTCTGAATATGAAGAATGAGTCAATATCCTTCAGAAGTAGAAAAATTATTAATGCCCTTTTTTTTGTGCCAAGACAAGGAAAACACATGTTCCCTTCTCTGCTTTTCATGTCAGGAAGTTCATGTACAGTGAGTCATTCCTTGTCCCCGAAAGTCAGGTAATACGATCATGACAGGCAATGAAAACATGTGCGTCAAGTCCCAGAGGCATAAAGTCAAAGGGTGGAAACTGGTAAAAGATTGGCAGGACTGTTTTCTAAGAAAGCAAAGAGCCAAAGACCGATGCGCACAGGGTTTCTTTTGCGCACCAGAGACCCTTCCCTGACTCCTGGTCTCCTTGCTGGCCGCAAGACTCGGGTATTTGTGTTCTAAGTACCAGGCCTGCTCCTGGAACACCAGGCTGGTGCCATACAACAGACAAAACTAAGGGGTGGAGGGAGACAAGGGAAGAGATGGACAAATAGTTAGAAAAGTGCAGAATTTATGGAGGCAAAAAGAAATAACATCACTTTACCTTTCATAATTTTTTAATGTAAACTGCTCATTTTTCAGATTTGCAGGGTGTACTTTATTTTTTAAACCCTTTTGTGAAACATTGAAAGCCAAAAGTAAGTGGAGTAAGTAGGTTCATGAACTTCTCTATGTCAATCTCTCCTTCATTCAAGAAATATTAGCTCATTACTGACCTTATTCCATATGTAGCCTCACCCTATCCACCCCAGCTAGGGCTGCTTAAAAGTCCATACAGAATCTCTCTCTTTCATTCAAGAAATAGTGACTCATTGCCAATCTTATTCCACATGTAGCCTCACCCTATTCACCCTTGCTAGGCTGCTTAAAAGTCCATAGGCAATATAGTTAAAAGTATGTATAGCTCTGTTTGCTTCCTTTCTCTTATTTAAAATATTCTAAATATATATTCTCAATGATGTCATCTTGAGATTTTCCATCAAGCATGCTTTCATAAAAATAGCTTTCCTCATTTACATTTTGCTTCACTGTGTTTTTCCTGTTACATTTCTGAAATCTGCTCCCGTGACATCATGGGTGCATACCAAGCAATAGCAAACAAGTTTTCTATAGGAAGAAGTGACTTTTTATTTAATTACTTACTCATTTAATTTTTCATAGTCTATAATCCCAAACAACACAAAAGCAGGAAACACTGTATGATGACCTTAATGTTGCTAATTCCAAGGTCTATGATCACCTGCCCCTTGCCTTCATGTTTCATTTCCACTCCCACGTCTCCTCCTGTGACACTGTGACATAAATCCTAGCCCTGCCACTTCATCCGCAAACACCCCAGTGCATACCCATAAAAATCTATAGAGAAGATAGTCTCAACTTGATGACATAGCTCAGTGGTAGAGTGCTTCTCTAGCATGTGCAGGGCCCTGGGCTTCATCCCTGGCCCGGAAAAAACATGTAGATATTAGTCTGAAGTTCAAGCCACAATATCAACAACCAAACAAAACTTTCTTCTTCAGAGTCTAATGGAGACAAACTGCCTTCAATGGAGCATCAGACCTAGAAGTCATAGGAGTCAGAGTCATGAAGACAATGCAGTTTCTTATTTCCTTCCTGTAAGTTCTAGGATTTCAAATGTTAAAGATATGTGGAGGTGAGTTAATTTGGGTTAACTAAGGTCACAAGGCTGGGACCCACAAGACAGTATTTGTAAGGAGATGGGGATCAGAGCTGATACACCTGCTGTGCTTGCCATGTGATGTTCTCTGCCATGTTATGATCGAGCAAGAAGTATGCTGAGCAGATACCAATGTCATATGCTTGGACTTTCTGGCCTCTAGAACCACGAAATGTCAAATAAACTATCCAATCTAATGCAATTTTTTTAGAGCAACACAAAATGATCTAAGATAGATTCCATTTACACAAACTATGTATATAGGTAAATATCCCAGATATATCCTGGGAAAGAGAAGAGAACACGAGAGGAGACAGAGGACACCTATCAGAATCCTCATCCTGAACAACCCTGAATATGCTTATTCGGCCTTTTATCCAGTCTTATCCATTCAAACCAAAGCCCTACTGATCCCAGTGTGTGCCTGCCCATGCTGTTCCCAGGCTTGGCTCCCCATTGCAGGTTCTAGCCAGACTCACATCATGCTTCCTGACCATGTCTTTTCTTCACTTTGGACTCTTAAGCTGACTTCCTGTTGATATTTGTGGATCTTTGTAACTGATGGACAGAAACACTTTTCTGCCTTAAAACTTTTGTTTTTATTCATCAGTACAGTGTAGACTCCCCAGAGGTTGGTTTCTTTGTTTGCCATGGCAAAAACATAAGTCCTGGTTCTTGGTGGCTAAAGGAAGACCACATTTAGGTACAGAAACCAAGAGCCCAGCCCCAGTGTTCCAAATAAAACTTTCCTTCTGTGTTTAGCTCTTCACTGGGTTGCACCACTGGAAGAACTATTTGCACTGAACTGCTGCTTTATGCTTTATGTGAAATAGGAGGCTATGAGGGAACTCTGTGAAGTGAGGGATCTTATCCTGCTCAGCTCTGTGTGTGTAGGAGCAAAGGAACCAACACACTACAAGAGACTGGCTGAAATCCTATCTCCTGTAACTCATGGTACTAATAACTTCTGCTGTCGAAGGAAAAAATCATGAGTCTACAAGAGTCCAGATACCAGCCCTTTAAATTTTAGATATTTATGGAGGTAATCAACTGCCCTGTCATTGGATGTGAGGCCTGCTCAATAGGAGGGAATCCATGCCTGATACTGAAAACCTAGTCAAAAGCCTATGGCTGCGGAGGTCCTATGCCCTAGGAGGGAAGCTACTACTCTTGTTCAGCTAAATGGATACAGTATGCCCACCAAACTGCCCTTTAAATATTTATGTTTGGTAGAACACATGGAGCAGCGAGACAACCAGAGCAGCTGCGGCTCCCTCCCCTCCCCCACTGCCTGAGCCCAGCTCCAGCAAACACAGCAGCGGCCCGGGACCCGGCCACGCCAACTTGGGCTGACAGCGGGACCCAAGCAGGAGCAGAGTTCGGCAGCAACTTCAGCGACTCCAGCACCGGTACCAGCGGCCCCAGCAGCAGCAGACCGAGGAGCGGCAGCGGCGGCAGATCCCGCAGCAGCGGCTTCGGGGGGAGCAGCGGCGGTGGTCACGGCAACGGCAGCTTCAGCAGTGGTGGTGGCTCCGGTGGTGGCAGCTATAGGAGCAGCAGAGGCAGCAGCAGTGGCTCGGTTTGCCCCGTAGGAAAAGCAAGTGCCCAGCTCCAGAAATCAGAACAGCAGCCCGACGACCCAGGCAGCAACTTGACTGAGACCAAAATCACCCAAGGTAACTGGGATTGCACCAGGGAAGGGTCTCACTGGTCACAAGCTGACTTGGATCCCTCAACAGACCAGAAATCTAAACCTCTTTGTTGATAGAAGATCTGGTCATTATAATAACTACTCTTGCATACATACTTGGGACTGTTTTTGATTGAATGTGTACAGTGTTTAGTTAAATTTTAGAATCTACCTGTATTTTATTCCACTCAGCCTGCTTAAATACTCCTATAGCAGGGAATCTCAACCCCTAAGAACATCTTTGTAGATACTCTGAGAGTCTTAAGAGCCGCACCTAATACCTTAAGGTCCTACCCTGAAAATATATTACATCAAATCAATTGATACAGCTAAGAATACACAGCTAGCTAGAAAATCCAAGCATAAACTTAATCCAAGATGCAAAAATATATACATTATAACACAAGAAACACTAAAAAGCAAGATGATATAAATCCACCTAAAAGTATTAATGCATCAGAAATGTCCTCCAGAGAGAAAGAGTTAGAGGAAATGCCTGAGAAAGAGTTCAAAAGAATAATTATAAATATGTTCCAAGAGGTCAAAGAACACATGAAAACAATCAAGGAAGAAATCAAAGAGGAAATCAAAGAGGAAATCAAAGGAATCAAAGAAGAGGCAGGACACCAATTTAATGAAATAAAGAAGGCAATACAAGACATAAATAGGGAAATAGAAATAATAAAGAAAAACCAGTCAGAATTACTAGCAATGAAGAACACAGTTAATGAAATAAAAAACTCTGTAGAAAATCTCACCAGTAGGATGGATGAGGGAGAGGACAGAATATCTAAGCTAGAAGATCAGGTGGCAGACCTAATGCAGTCCAACAAAGAGAAAGACAAACTTATAGAAAAGTATGAGTGGGAATTTCAAGATATTAGGGACACTATGAAAAGATCCAATATAAGAATTCAGGGCATAGTAGAAGGAGAAGAACTCCACTCCAGAGGCATAGTAGGCATCTTCAACAAAATCATAGAGGAAAATTTCCCCCAAATTGGGAAAGAGGTGCCAATACAGATACAGGAAGCCTTTAGAACCCCAGCCAGACAAAACCCAGAAAGAACCTCCCCTCGCCATATTATAATCAAACTTCCAAACACACAAACCAAAGAAAAATTATTGAAAGCAGTTAGAGAGAAAAATCAAGTTACCTACAAAAGCAAGCCCATCAGGATTACAGCAGATTATTCAACACAAACTTTTAAAGCCAGAAGGGCTTGGAGTGATATATTCCAAGTTCTGAAAGATAACAACTGTCAACCAAGGTTACTTTATCCTGCAAAGTTATCCATTCAAATAGATGGAGAAATAAAGACATTCCATGACAAAAGCAGGTTAAAGGAGTATCTGAAGACAAAACCAGCTCTACAGAAAATACTTGATAGAATCCTCCATGCTGAACAAAAGGAAAAGCACACATATAAGGAACCTAGAAAAAACAAGCTATACTCAAATACCAGTTAACAGAAGAGAGCACAGGTAGAACCAGTAACACACACACACACACACACACAAATGGCAAACATAAATACACACCTTTCAATAATATCTCTTAATATCAACGGTCTCAATGCCCCAACGAAAAGACATAGATTTGCAGACTGGGTTAAAAAGCAGGATCCTACAATTTGTTGTCTCCAAGAAACTCACCTTTCTACAAAGGATAGACACTATATTAGGGTGAAAGGTTGGAAGACGGTGTTTCAAGCAAATGGGCCTAGAAAACAAGCAGGGGTTGCTATCCTAATATCAGACAGGGTAGACTTTAGTCCGACGTTAGTCAAGAAAGATAAGGAAGGTCACTTTATATTGATTAAGGGCACACTCCAACAGGAGGACAGTACAATCCTAAACATATATGCACCTAACATGGGGGCTCCCAAATTCGTCAAACAAACACTATTAGAACTAAGGTCACAGATAACACCAAACACAGTGGTGGTGGGTGACTTTAACACCCCACTCTCATCAATTGACAGGTCATCCAGGGAAAGAATAAACAGAGAGGCATCTGGACTAAATGAGGTCATAGAAGGAATGGACCTAACAGATATATACAGGACATTTCATCCAAAGGCTGCAGAATATACATTCTTTTCAGCAGCACATGGAACATTCTCTAAAATAGACCATATATTAGGACACAAAGCAAATCTTAACAAATTCAGGAAAATTGAAATAATTCCTTGCATTCTATCTGACCACAATGGAATTAAACTACAAATCAGTAGCAAGAAAGGCTATAGAGCATACACAAAATCATGGAAACTAAACAATACACTACTAAATGATGAGTGGGTCAATGAAGAAATCAAAAAGGAAATCAAAAAATTTATAGAGTCAAATGATAATGAGAACACAACATACCAAAATCTCTGGGACACAATGAAGGCAGTTCTAAGAGGTAAATTTATAGCCTTAAGTGCCTATATTAAGAAATTAGAAAGGTCGCAAGTAAACGACCTACTGCTTTGCCTTAAAGCCTTGGAAAAAGAAGAACAAGGCAAACCAGAAATTAGTAGACGGGAAGAAATAATAAAGATTAGGGCAGAAATTAATGAAATAGAAACAAAAAGAACAATCCAAAGAATTAATGAAACAAAGAGTTGGTTCTTTGAAAGGATAAACAAGATTGATAAACCCTTAGCAAATCTGACCAAAAGAAAGAGAGAAGAGACACAAATTAATAAAATCAGAGATGAACAAGGCAACATCACAACAGATTCCAGAGAAATTCAAAAAATCATAGGGACATACTACAAAAGCATATACTTCACAAAGTATGAAAATCTGAAAGAAATGGATGATTTCCTTGATCTATATGACCTACCTAAATTAAATCAAAATGAGATTAATCACTTAAATAGACCTATAACAAACATGGAGATCCGAACAGTTATCAATATCTCCCAACTAAAAAAAGCCCAGGCCCGGATGGATTCACTGCTGAATTTTACCAGACTTTTAAGGAAGAGCTAACACCATTGCTTCTTAAGCTTTTCCAGGAAATAGAAAAAGAAGGAATTCTACCAAACTCCTTCTATGAGGCCAGCATCACCCTGATACCAAAACCAGGCAAAGATAGAACAAAAAAAGAAAATTACAGACCAATCTCCCTCATGAACATAGATGCAAAAATTCTCAACAAAATATTGGCAAACAGAATACAAGAGTATATCAAAAAGATCATTCACCCTGACCAAGTAGGCTTTATCCCAGAGATGCAGGGATGGTTCAATATACGCAAATCTATAAATGTAATACATTACATAAACAGGTTGAAGGACAAAAATCACATGATCATCTCATTAGATGCAGAGAAAGCATTTGACAAAATCCAACATCCCTTCATGATAAAAGTCCTACAGAGACTGGGAATAGAAGGAACATATCTCAATATAATAAAGGCTATTTATGACAAGCCTACAGCCAACATATTACTAAATGGGGAAAAACTGGAAGCTTTTCCACTAAAATCAGGAACAAGACAAGGGTGTCCACTGTCCCCACTTTTATTTAATATAGTTTTGGAAGTCTTAGCCATAGCAATAAGGCAAGAGACACACATAAAAGGGATACAAATTGGAAAGGAAGAGATCAAGTTATCATTATTTGCAGATGACATGATTCTATACATAAAGGACCCTAGAGACTCTACTAGCAAGCTGTTAGAGCTGATCAAAACCTACAGCAATGTAGCAGGATACAAAATAAATACACAGAAATCAGTAGCCTTCATATATGCTAACAACAAACACACAGAGGATGAAATCAGAGAATCACTCCCATTCACAATTGCATCAAAAAAAATAAAATACCTTGGAATAAACCTAACCAAGGAAGTAAAGAATCTATACAATGAGAACTTTAAAACACTCAAGCGAGAAATTGCAGAAGACACTAGAAAGTGGAGAAACATCCCTTGTTCCTGGATTGGAAGAATCAATATTGTGAAAATGGCAATCTTACCTAAAGCAATCTACACATTTAATGCAATCCCTATCAAAATTACAAAGGCTTTCTTCATGGAAATAGAAAAAACAATCCAAAAATTCATTTGGAATCACAAAAAACCTCGAATATCTAAAATAATACTGAGCAACAAAAAAGAGGCTGGTGGTATCACCATACCTGATTTTAACCTATACTACAGAGCCATAGTAACAAAAACAGCATGGTACTGGCACAAAAACAGACATGTAGATCAGTGGAACAGAATAGAGGACCCAGATGTAAGCCCAAGTAGCTATAGCCACCTGATATTCGATAAAAATGCCAAAAATTCTCATTGGAGAAGAGACAGCCTCTTCAGCAAATGGTGTTTTGAAAACTGGATAAATATCTGCAGAAGGATGAAAATAGATTCTTCTCTCTCGCCATGCACAAGAATTAAGTCCAAATGGATTAAAGACCTTAACATCAGACCGGAAACTTTGAAACTGCTAGAGGAAAAAGTAGGGGAAACCCTTCAACATATTGGTCTTGGCAAAGACTTTCTGAATACAACCCCAATTGCTCAGGCAATAAAACCACAGATTAATTGCTGGGACCTAATGAAATTACAAAGATTTTGCACCGCAAAGGACACATTGAAAAAAGCAAAGAGGCAACCTACAGAATGGGAAAAAATCTTCGCCAGCTATATATCTGATAGAGGATTAATATCTAGGATATACAAAGAACTCAAAAAGTTAAATAATAAGGAATCAAACAAGCCAATCAAAACATGGGCTATGGAGCTAAATAGAGAGTTCTCAAAGGAAGAAATAAGAATGGCATATAAGCATCTAAAAAAATGTTCTACGTCACTAGTCATCAGGGAAATGCAGATTAAAACTACATTGAGATTCCATCTCACTCCTGTCAGATTGGCCACCATCATGAAAACAAATGATCATAAATGTTGGTGGGGATGTGGAAAAAAAGGAACCCTTCTTCACTGCTGGTGGGAATGCAATCTGGTCCAGCCATTGTGGAAAACAGTGTGGAGGTTCCTAAAACAGCTAGAGATTGATTTACCATATGACCCAGCTATAGCGCTCCTAGGCATATATCCAAAGGACTCATCTCATTTCCTTAGAAGTACATGCTCAACCATGTTTATTGCTGCTCAATTTATAATAGCTGGGAAATGGAACCAGCCTAGATGTCCCTCAACAGATGAGTGGATAATGAAGATGTGGTACATTTATACAATGGAGTTCTACTCAGCGGTAAGGAAAAATGAAGTTATGAAATTTGCAGAAAAATGGATGGACCTGGAAAGTATTATACTAAGTCAGGTAACCCAGGCCCAGAAAGCCAAGCGCCACATGTTCTCTCTCATATGTGGATCCTAGCTACAGATGACTGGGCTTCTGAGTGAGAATGAAAATACTTAGTAGCAGAGGCCAGTAAGTTGAAAAGGAGACATAAAGGGTGGAGAAAGGAAGGGAGGAGGATACTCAATAGGTTGATATTGTATATATGTAATTACAATGATTGTAATGGGGAGGTAATATGATGGAGAATGGAATTTCAAACGGGAAAGTGTGGGGGTGGGGAGGGAGGGAATTACCATGGGATATATTTTATAATCATGGAAAATGTTAATAAAAATTAAAAATAAAATAAAAATAAAAAAAAATAAATATTTATGTTTGTGACCATATATTAATCCTGCCCTTATTTTTGGTTAGAAAAGCTTTTCTTTTCAGATGGTGGTGACCACTATGGAGACTGAAACCTCCTCAAAGTACTGAGAAGAAGGGACAGTGGAGTTCAGCACTGGGATCAACTCTATTGTACACTTCAAGGGTTGGGAATCATTGCAGAAGAGGTGGTGGGAGGAATGTAAGAGCCAAATGGTGGGGAACAATATCTTTCAAATACAAAGTGGTGGTTGCATTTATGACCTCATAATGGCTGTCACTACCTGCGCAAGACCTGCATAATAATGAGGGCAGAAAATAATATCAAGGGCTAGAAGATGGCTTAATGATTAAGGTGTTTGCCTGCAAAGCCAAAGGACACCAGTTCAATTCCCCAGGACCCACATAAGCTAGAAGCACAAGGTGGCACATGCGTCTGGAGTTCATTTGCAGTGGCTGGAGTGCCCATTCTCTCTCAGTCTCTCTCTCTCTCTCAAATAAAAAAATAAAATGACATCAAAATAGAAGAGGTAACTAGTTGGAAAGAAGCAAGGTAATGGGAGAGGATTATGATCACTGTATATATGTATGGAGACTGTTAATAAAATGTTTAAACTTTTTTAAGATTAATTTTTATTTATTAGAGACAGAAGGAGAGACAGAGGGAGAGAGAGAGAGAGAGAATGAATGGGCACACCAGGGCCTCTAGCCACAGCAAACAAACTCCAGATACATGCGCCACCATGTGCATCTGGCTTACGTGGGACCTGGAGAACCAAACCTGGGTCCTTAGGCTTTGCAGGCATGTGCCTTAACTGCTAAGCAATTTTTCCAGCCCCAAATGTTTAAACTTAAAAACAAAAAAACGTTTTGACATCTCCACCTATTCTTTATTTAAGATAACCAGCCTTCACATATTGGCACTTTCCTCTTAACACACAAGCTTAGATATTGTGCCCCTTTGAATATGATGGATTCTTCTACATTTGATTCTTTTCCTCAAGGTATCTGAAAGAAATAAATGCAGGGCTGGATAGATGGCTTAGTGGTTAAGACACTGGCCTGTTAAGCCAAAGGATCCAGGTTGAATTCCCCAGGACCTGCATAAGCCAGATGCACAAGGTGGCACTTGCATCTGGAGTTCGTTTGCAGTGGTTGAAGGCCCTGGTGTGTCCAGTCTCTCTCTCTCTCAAATAAATAAAATTAAATTTCAAAAAGAGAAAGAAATGCAGAACTTAATTGCTGGCTTACCTCATGGCCTCTGCAGCGGCACTGCTGTCCCGAGTTGGGATTCTGTGCTTTATATGCAAAGGTTTGCTACTATAGCAGCCACTAAGGTTTCTAAACACATGAGAGCAAAGAAACATCATGCACATTTGCTTTATATCAAACATTTGATACTTTAGCACTCCCAACTAAGCCCTTCCTCTATGAACTGCTTTCAACTAAGACACAAACACACACATATAAGGGGTGATTGTAAATTTTAAAATTTCTCATTGGTATGAACTACTTTGAAGCCTTAAAAATTACAATGAATCTTGATTCAGTATTAATCTACTGACAACAACAACTACCAAACCAGAGTTTTCTACCCAGTAAAAACCCTTCAGTAATAAAGGTGACATAAATTTCCAGAGAAGAAAAAAATAAGAATTTGTTGCTAAAAGATATGCTCTACTACAATTATTTTAAAGGCTGTGGAGATGATAAAGTACTTGCCACAGCATGCATGAGGACCTGAGTGTGTATTCCCAGCAACCATATAAAAGCCAGGTGTGTGCCTACAGTCCCAGTGATGGGGAGCCAAAGGCAAGATTCCTGGGGCTTGGCTGGGTAGCTAGTCTAGCTGAATCAGTGAACTCTAAATTCAGTGGAAGATTCTGTCTCAAAAAATATGATGGGGGCTGGAGAGATGACTTAGCAAAGTGCTTGCCTGTGAAGCCCAAGGACCCCAGTTCAAGACTCGATTCTCCAGGACCTATGTAAGTCAGATGCACAAGGGGGTACATGCTTCTGGAGTTCGTTTATAGTGGCTAGAGGCCCTGGCATGCCCATTCTCTCTTTTCTATTTGCCTCTTTCTCTCTCAAATAAATAAATAAAAATAAACAACAACAACAAAAAAGTAAGATGGAAGCCAGGTGTGGTGGCACATGCCTTTAATCCCAGTACTCAGGAGGCAGAGGTAGGAGGATCACTAAGAGTTTGAGGCCACCCTGAGACTACATAGTAAATTCCAGGTCAGCCTGAGCTAGAGTGAGACCCTACTTCAAAAAACAAAAAACAAAACAAAACAAAAAACAAATAAGATGGAGAGTGATTGAGGATGATACCTGACTTAGACCTCTGGCCTTCACATGCACTCAGACACACCTGGACACAAACACACATATAAACACACATGTGCACACACATACACAACACACACACACACACACACACACACATGGAAAAATATATCTTAAATATTTTATTTATTTATTTGAGACAGAGAGAAGGTGCAGGTGAGGGGAGGGAGGGAGACAGAGAGAGAGAGAGAGAATGGGCATGCCAGGGCCTTCAGCCTGTACAAATGAGCTCCAGATGCATGCATAACCTTATGCATCTGGCTTATATGGGTACTGGGTAATAGAACCTGGATCCTTAGGACTTTGCAGGCAAGCACCTTAACCGCCAAGCTATCTGTCCAGCCAGGAAAAAATATTTTAAAGAAGTTCTTGTATCAGAGAAAAAGAAAGAAACAACAGAAATGACAAATATTTGACTAAAAAGGACAAACTTTTTATTCTGAATTCTTTAAACATATATTTAATGGTTAAAAGCAAAATTTATAATTTCTGATGTGGTTTCTAATATTTGTAGGTGCACTTATAAGATGCCTGTGGTATAAACAGGGAAAAGGAATTCTATAGTGGCAAGGTTTCTACATTCCAATTGAGGAGGCCAAATGTTGATTCTAAGCAGACTGTAAAAGTTAAGTATGTGTATTGTAATCCCTAGAGCAACCATTAAAAAGAAAAAGAAACATACAAAGGGCTATGGAATACATCAAAATCACAACCTAGGGGCTGAGGAGATGGCTCAGGGAATAAAGTGCTTGCCACACAAGTGTGAAGACCTTCAAGTTCAGATCCCTAGAACCCATGTGCAGCCTGCCATTGGAGCCTCAGTCTCTGTAGTCTCAGCATGCATATGGTGAAAAGGGAGTCAGAGACAGGAGAATCTCACAGGCCAGCTAGCCTGCTGAACACAATTATGAATGATATGTTCACCATTCATACAAGACAGGAGGCAAGGGCATATCTGAAGTTGTCTTCTGATCTCCGTATGTGTGCCATGACACACGTGTCCACACTCATACACACCATTATGCATGCACACACAAATGTGACTAAAGTTCTTAAAATAGAGAGATTATTCTGGATTGTTCAAGTGGTTCCTAAATGCAATCATGTATTTTGTAGACAGAAGAAGGGACTAGAGTGGGGTGGCCACAAGTCAGGGGATTCCAGCAGCGACCAGATGCTGGAGGGACTCACAGAAAGCACTCTCCTACAGGAACTTCAAAAACAGTGTAGCCCGCCAACATTTCGATTCTGGCTCAGTGGTACTGATTTCACTCACCTGGGCTCCAAACTTATGACAGAACATTTATATTGTTGTATTACACCAAATTTTTAGAGTAGCCAAAGGAAATTAGTACATTAACGACAGGAGATAAAGGAATACATAATGTAAGAAAGGAAAAAAGTAACAACATGATAGACTCAAATATTAATCTATCAAAAATCATAGTAAATATAAATTGTCTAAGCATACTAATCAAATGACAGAAATTTTTCAAATTAATTTTTAGGACCCAAGCTGTATATAAGAAAATGACTTCAAATTTAATGACAGAGGGAAATTAAAATCAAAAGAATGGAACAAGATAACCTGAATCACAGGGCCCTGGAGAAGGTATAATGAAGACTAACCTTAATCTTCTCCTGTTTCCCCCCTCTCCCCTCTCCCGCTTCCCTCTCTTCTGTTTATCTCTTTTATATTACCTATCTCTTTCTCCCTTCTTTTCCTTGGTGCTGGCCTATAGCTCCCAGTACCAGCATGTGGATAACATCTACAATGAGCTGTTGTTTAGAGAGACCTACAAGGTTTCCAAAAAAAGAAAGGTTTCTTTCAGAGTACTTAATGACTCACCAAAGTTAAGTGGTAAGACCCTACCACTAAAGATACCATATGCTGATATTACAGAACAGGGAGTGACCTGGATGGAATCTGGAAGAGTCTGTCCCCAGACAGCCTATCTAGTGCCAGAGGTGCTACATGAACAACTGGGGAAAAATCTGTCCAAGAAACTCATGGTCTAAGCTACTCAGTAGCAAACAACCTGATGTGATGCTCACACAAGTGCAATAGTGGCACACAGACATGGTGTGTAACCAATTGTTCTTGATTTGGCTAATTGATCCAATCAGTGGAACAGAACCCATAGCTGGAGCTGGGAAACAAGTCAGAACGATATCCAAAAAAATGAGCCTAATCTCCATTATCAAGATCCCACCAAACATGGGCTATAAGAGGGTCTACACCTATTAAGTTCTTTCTAAAATAATAATGGTTATCCCATTTATCTGGTGCCACCTTCTCTCTCTGTTGGAGGATCTGCTTCTCTTTTTCAGATGGACACATATCCTGAGGAGAGAACCAGCCCATGGCACCTCACCAGGGCTCCAGCTGAAACCAAGAGTAATTGGGGAAATGAGAAAGAGCAATGCTTTCTTGAACCTGGTACAAGCACAAGGGTGAAGGAGATAGACACAGAAAACAGAGACACAGAGGTTCCTAAGACTTCATCACTGAAGTATAGCTAAAACGAACCCAACATGGCTCAGGGAAATTTGCAGAAGAGGGTCGGAAAGATTGCTAGAGCCACATGTTGGGATGTTATCCACAGAGACATTGCCTCTTACCCATAACTGATGGCTAACCCCACAGTGCATAACCCACATTCCACAATGAAGAGGGTCCCTGTGGACGGGGAAAAGACAGGGAGGAGGCTAGTGATGGTACCAATATGGTTGTATACACACTGTGTACATAGCTAATAATAAAAGGAAAAACAAAGATACAGCATGTAAAAAATCATCCAAAGAAACCTGAAATAGTTATATTAATATCAGGCAAAGTAGATCAGAGAAAAACAAACAACTAGGAATGAAGAGTGGCAGCTTAATGATACAAAGGGCTAATGAAGCAAGTCAATGTAATGATGCTAAATCTGAATGCACACACAGACACTTGAAACAAATGCAAAACTCAGAGCTAAAGAGATAAATAGACAAATATTGCTCCTTAATAATAGGCATACCTGAGCTGTAGGGATGGCTTAGCGGTTGAGATGTTTGCTTGCAAAACAAAAGGACCCAGGTTCGATTCCCCAGAACCCATGTTAGCCAGATGCACAAGGGGGGCGTATGCATCTGGAGTTTGTCTGCAGTGGCTAGAGGCCCTGGCATGCCCATTCTCTCTCTCTCTCTCTCTCTTTCAAATAAATAAATAAATAATTTTTAAAAATTTTTTATTTTTTTTATTTTTAAATTTTTATTAACATTTTCCATGATTTTAAACAAATATCCCATGGTAATTCCCTCCCTCCGCCCCACACTTTCTCCTTTGAAATTCTATTCTACATCATTTTACTTCCCCATCTCAATCATTGTACTTACACATATACAATATCAACCTATTAAATACCCTCCTCCCTTGCTTTCTTTTCCCTTTACATCTCCTTTTTAACTTACTGGCCTCTGCTACTAAGTATTTTCTGTCTCACACAGAAGCCCAATCTTAGGTAGCTAGGATCCACATATGAGAGAGAACATGTGGCGTTGGCTTTCTGGGCCTGGGTTACCTCACTTAGTATAATCCTTTCCAGGTCCATCCATTTTTCCGCAAATTTCATAACTTCATTTTTCTTTACAGCTGAGTAGAACTCCATTGTATAAATGTGCCACATCTTCATTATCCATTCATCAGTTCAGGGATATCTAGGCTGGTTCCATTTCCCAGCTATTATAAATTGAGCAGCAATAAACATGGTTGAGCATGTACTTCTAAGGAAATGAGATGATTCCTTCGGATATATGCCTAGGAGCGCTATAGCTGGGTCATATGGCATATCAAATCTTTAGCTGTTTTAGGAACCTCCACACTGATTTCAACAATGGCTGGACCAGATTGCATTCCCACCAGCAGTGTAGAAGGGTTCCTCTTTTTCCACATCCCCGCCAACATTTATGATCACTTGTTTTGATGATGGTGGCCAATCTGACAGGAGTGAGATGGAATCTCAATGTAGTTTTAATCTGCATTTCCCTGATGGCTAGTGACATAGAACATTTTTTTAGATGCTTATATGCCATTCTTATTTCTTCCTTTGAGAATGCTCTATTTAGCTCCATAGCCCATTTTTTGATTGGCTTGTTTGATTCCTTATTATTTAACTTTTTGAGTGATTTGTATATCCTAGATATTAATCCTCTATCAGATATATAGCTGGCGAAGATTTTTTCCCATTCTGTAGGTTGCCTTTTTGCTTTTTGCACTGTGTCCTATGCAGAGCAAAATCTTTGTAATTTCATGAGGTCCCAATGATTAATCTGTGCTTTTATTGTCTGAGCAATTGGGGTTGTATTCAGAAAGTCTTTGCCAAGACCAATATGTTGAAGGTTTTCCCCTACTTTTTCCTCTAGCAGTTTCAGAGTTTCAGGTCTGATGTTAAAATCTTTAATCCACTTGGACTTAATTCTTGTGCATGGCAAGAGAGAAAAATCTATTTTCATCCTTCAGCAGATATATGTCCAGTTTTCCCCAACCCATTTGCTGAAGAGGCTGTCTTTTCTCCAATGAGTATTTTTAGCATTTTTATCGAATATCAGGTGGCTATAGCTAACTGGACTTACATCTGGGTCCTCTATTCTGTTCCACTGATCTACATGTCTGTTTTTGTGCCAGTACCATGCTGTTTTTGTTACTATGGCTCTGTAGTATAGGTTAAAATCAGGTATGGTGATACCACCACCCTCTTTTTTGTTGCTCAGTTTTACTTTAGATATTCGAGGTTTTTTATGATTCCAAATGAATTTTTGGATTGTTTTTTCTATTTCCATGAAGAATGCATTTGGAATTTTGATAGGGATTGCATTAAATGTGTAGATTGCTTTAGGTAAGATTGCCATTTTCACAATATTGATTCTTCCAATCCAGGAACAAGGGATGTTTCTCCACTTTCTAGTGTCTTCTGCAATTTCTTGCTTGAGTGTTTTAAAGTTCTCATTGTAGAGATTCTTTACTTCCTTCGTTAGGTTTATTCCAAGGTACTTTATTTATTTATTTATTTTTTGATGCAATTGTTAATGGGAGTGATTCTCTTGATTTCATCTTCTGTATATTTGTTGTTAGCATATATGAAGGCTACTGATTTCTGTGTATTTATTTTGTATCCTGCTACATGGCTGTAGGTTTTGATCAGCTCTAACAGTTTGCTGGTAGAGTCTTTAGGGTCCTTTATGTATAGAATAATGTCATCTGCAAATAATGATAACTTGATCTCTTCCTTTACAATTTGTGTTCCTTTTATGTGTGTCTCTTGCCTTATTGCTATGGCTAAGACTTCCAGCACTATATTAAGTAAAAGTGGGGACAGTGGACACCCTTGTCTTGTTCCTGATTTTAGTGGAAAAGCTTCCAGTTTTTCCCCATTCAGTAATATGTTGGCTGTGGGCTTGTCATAAATAGCTTTTATTATATTGAGATATGTTCCTTCTATTCCCAGTCTCTGTAGGACTTTTACCATGAAGGGATGTTGGATTCTGTCAAATGCTTTCTCTGCATCTAATGAGATAATAATGTGATTTTTGTCCTTCAACCCGTTTATGTAATGTATTACATTTATAGATTTGCGTATATTGAACCATCCCTGCATCTCTGGGATAAAGCCTACTTGGTCAGGGTGAATGACTTTTTGATATACACTTGTATTCTGTTTGCCAATATTTTGTTGAGAATTTTTGCATCTATGTTCATGAGGGAGCTTGGTCTGTAATTTTCCTTTTTTGTTCTATCTTTGCCTGGCTTTGGTATCAGGGTGATGCTTGCCTCATAGAGGGAGTTTGGTAGAATTCCATCTTCTTCTGTTTCCTGGAAGAGCTTAAGAAGCAATGGTTTTAGCTCTTCTTTAAAGGTCTGGTAAAATTCAGCAGTGAATCCATCTGGGCCTTGGCTTTTTTTATTTGGGAGAGTATTGATAACTGCTCAGATCTCCATGTTTGTTATAGGTCTATTTAAGTGATTAATCTCATTTTGATTTAATTTAGGTAGTTCATATAAATCAAGGAAATCATCCCTTTCTTTCAGATTTTCATACTTTGTGGAGTATATGCTGTTATAGCATGTTCCTATGATTTTTTGAATTTCTTTGGAATCTGTTGTGATGTTACCTTTTTCATCTCTGATTTTTTTAATTTGTGTCTCTTCTCTCATTCTTTTGGTCAGATTTGCTAAGGGTTTATCAATCTTGTTTATCCTTTCAAAGAACCAACTCTTTGTTTCATTAATTCTTTGGATTTTTTTTTGTTTCTATTTCATTAATTTCTGCCCTAATCTTTATCATTTCTTCCCATATAGTGATTCTTGGTTTGCCTTGTTCTTCTTTTTCCAAGGCTTTAAGGTGAAGCATTAGGTTGTTAACTTGTGACCTTTCTAATTTCTCAATATAGGCACTTAAGGCTATAAATTTACCTCTTAGAACTGTCTTCATTGTGTTCCAGAGATTTTGATATGTTGTGTTCTGATTATCATTTGACTCTATACATGTTTTGATTTCCTTCTTGATTTCTTCATTGACCCATTCATCATTTAGTAGTGTATTGTTTACTTTCCATGATTTTGTGTAAGCTCTATAGCCTTTCTTGCTACTGATTTGTAGTTTAATTCCATTGTGGTCAGATAGAATGCAAGGAATTATTTCAATTTTCCTGAATTTGTTAAGATTTGCTTTGTGCCCTAATATATGGTCTATTTTAGAGAATGTTCCATGTGCTGCTGAAAAGAATGTATATTCTGCAGTCTTTGGATGAAATGTCCTGTATATATCTGTTAGGTCCATTCCTTCTATGGCCTCATTTAGTCCAGATGCCTCTCTGTTTATTTTTTCCCAGGATGACCTGTCAATTGATGAGAGTGGGGTGTTAAAGTCACCACCACCACTGTGTTTGGTGTTATCTATGACCTTAGTGATAGTGTTTGTTTGATGAATTTGGGAGCCCCCATGTTGGATGCATATATATTTAGGATTGTAATGTCCTCCTGTTGGAGTGTGCCCTTAATTAATATAAAGTGACCTTCCTTATATTTCTTGACTAATGTTGGACTAAAGTCTACCTTGTTAGATATTAGGATAGCAACCCCTGCTTGTTTTCTAGGCCCATTTGCTTGAAACACATTTTCCAACCTTTCACCCTAAGATAATGTCTATCCTTTATAGAAAGGTGAGTTTCTTGGAGACAACATATTGTAGGATCCTGCTTTTTAACCCAGTTTGCAAACCTATGTCTTTTCGTTGGGCATTGAGGCCGTTGATATTAAGAGATATTATTGAAAGGTGTGTATTTATGTTTGCCATTTTTTTTTTGTGTGTGTGGCTTAGCGGTTGAGATGTTTGCTTGCAAAACAAAAGGACCCAGGTTCGATTCCCCAGGACTCATGTTAGTCAGATGCACAAAGGGGCATATGCATCTGGAGTTTGTCTGCCGTGGCTAGAGGCCCTGGCATGCCCATTCTCTCTTTCAAATAAATAAATAAATAAAATTTTTAGAAATATATTTAAAAAATAATAGGCATAGCTAAGAATATCAGTTTCTAGAATGATGCTGGGCAGAATCTCAGCAAGAATACAGAACTGACAATTTTATTAACAATTGGTTATTATTGACATTGTACATTCCACTCAACAACAGCATGAAACACATTTTTTTCAAGGGCACATGTAACATTTACCAAGATAGACCATAACCTGAACCTGAAGAAGAAAATTAACAACTGAAGAATGTAAATATGGGGGCTGGGGAGATGAATGAAATCCAAGTTTAGATTTCGAGCACCAGTTAAAAGTCCGGCATGACGGCGCATTTATCAGCCATCTTAGTGCTGAAGAAGCAGAGACAGCAGGACCCCTGGGGCTGGCTGGTTAGCTGGTCTAGCTGAACTGATGAGCTCCAGGTTCACGAAAGACCCCACCTCAAGTGATATGGTAGAGAATGACTAAGGAAGGTATGAGCAATCACTTCTGGCATCCATATGCACCTCCCCACATGTACACTCACACACATATGCACACCATACACACACACACACACACACATACAAACACTGTACATACTACCTATCCCACTAGCTCTATCTGGGCCTTGCACCATGTATTTCAAATGTCTCTGTGTGTTCAAGTTCATCTTTGTTATATCTACTTGCTTCATTAACCCCTTGCCATATAATTTTTCTTTATTCCTATAAGTTTTCTTTTTTGTGAAGACTATTTTGTCTGGTATTACCACATTTCACATTCTCTATCTATCTTAGGACTAAGCTAATAATCAATGTCAAAATATGACAGTCTTATTAAAAATTAAATTGCTGGGCTGGAGAGATGGCTTAGCGGGTAAGCGCTTGCCTGTGAAGCCTAAGGACCCCGGTTCGAGGCTCGGTTCCCCAGGTCCCACGTTAGCCAGATGCACAAGGGGGCACACGCGTCTGGAGTTCGTTTGCAGAGGCTGGAAGCCCTGGCGCGCCCATTCTCTCTCTCTCTCTCTATCTGTCTTTCTCTCTGTGTCTGTCGCTCTCAAATAAAATAAATAAAAATTAAAAAAAAAATTAAATTGCTTACTTCTAAGTAACTGTTGAATCAGGAGAAAACTTTACAGGTAAGTAGAACTGACCAAATAAAAATTAAATGAAGCACATACATACTTGTGGGATGTAGGCAAAGCAGTGCTCAGAGGCAAATTCATACCAGGGGATCAGTCTCACCTAAGCTCCCACCTCAAGCAACAAGACAAAATAAATATAAAATCTAAAAGCAAAACTTAACAAAAGTAAAAATATAAATTCAATAAAGATAAATAAATTAAAACTGTGAAGCAATAATCACAGTAAATATAAACTGCATAAATGTATTTTCTTATAAGGTCAAAACAATAAACAAAGTTGTAACAAGTGTCCAAAGATGAAAATAGATGCCAAACAGCAGGAAGCCACACACCACCACAGAAACCAAGAGGATAAGTAAGAAAACCCACAAACAACTTTGAACACAGAAATCTCATAATTTAGGAGAAATTAAGCATTTCCTTGAATACTGCCTGTTATCAAGAATCACACAAAGTGAAACACATTACTAATATTATCTCAGGGAGATTTTAAAAATTGGATCACTTAAAATCTTTGTGAAATCACTAGATCTTGGTGGTATTACAGGTGAAACCTACCCAACTTCTAAATAGGGACTAGCATCATCTATATAATCTCTTCCAGAAAATAGAAGTGCAGAGAACTCTCTTGCATTCATTTTATGATACCAGTATTACTATAACACACAACTAGGTAAAGACAGTGCAGAAAGAAAAACTACAGGTGAATATTTCTATTAAACATAGGCCCAAAGCTCCCCTACAAAATATCAACAAATTGAATGCAGCAACATATAAAAAGAATATGAGATAACCAAGTAGACTGCATCCTAAGAATTCAAGGACAGTCGTGCACTAGAAAAATGAATCACTGTCATTCATCATATTGACAGTGTTAGGTAGGCAAGGCACATGCTCTGATCAACTGATGCAGAAAAAGCATTTGGAAAAACTTCAATATCTACCATGATGACAAAACACTTACAAGAAACTGTAAGTACAAGAGGGAGAAACACACACATACACACCTCTGAACCCAATGTTGTGTTTAATGGCAAAAGGCTGAATGTTTTCTTCCAAAGACTGAAAAAGGCAATGACATTAGTTCTTGCAACTCATTCATCATACTAGAAGTCCTAGCCATGCAATAAGGCAAGTAAAGAAGAATAAACACACCACAACAAAAAGGAAAAAAAATTTGAACTGCTCCTACTTGAGTATTCATATATGAAAATCACAATTATTTTGTTTTTAAAAATATTGTATTTATTTTATTTATTAGAGAGAGGGACCAGACAAACACGGAGAGACAGAGAATGGGCACACCAAGGCCTCCAACCACTGCAAATGAACTCCAGACACATGTGCCACCTGATGCATCTGGCTTACCTAGGTCTTAGATAATTGAACCAAGGTCTTTCAGCTTTGCAGGCAAATGCCTTAACCACTGAGAAGTATCTCCAACCCCAAAATTTTAAACATATTTATTTGCAAGCACAGAGAAAAGCCTAATGGTCGGACTTCACTTCCCCAGAACCTATGTAAAGCCAGAGGCACAAGGTGGGGCATGCATCTGGGGTTCCTCAGCAGTGACTGGAGGCCCTGGTGTGCCCATTCTCTCTCTCTTCTGGGCATGGTGGTACACTCCTTTAATCTCAACACTTGGAAGGGAGAGAGAGAAAAGGATTACTGTAAATTCAGGGCCAGCCTGAGACTACATAGTGAATTCCAGGCCAGCCTAGGCTAGAGAGAGATCCTACCTAAAAAAAGAAAAAGAAAAAAAGGAGTTAATCCACTTACGATGGCTAGAGGCAGATGCTTTGGAAAGTTATTAGGATTAGATGAGGTCATTTCGAGGTGGAGACTTCATGATTAAACACTAGTGGCTTTCTAAAAAGTGAGAAAGAGAAAATGACCAAAGCATACACAATCATACCCCACTTCTCACCCCATTATGCCATGCACTGCCTTGAGACTCTGCCAGGCAGTGGCCATCACCAGGTACAGCCCAATGCCTTATACTAGACCCTTGAGCCAAAATAAGCTGTTTATTGTTACAACTTACCCAGTCTGTGTTAGTGTGTTATTACCCATGGAAAATAGACTGGTAAAGGTACTCATATGTAAGAAGGTGTACTTCATGTTATGCTGAAAATTAAACATGTTTAAAAAGTCAAAAGAGAACTAAAGATGGATTGGAAGTGTCTATCTAGCACACTTGTTAATGCTCCCAACATAATTCCAATCATATTCATAGCAAAAATTTCTGTAGCAAGAGACAAGGTGATTCTAAGGAAAAGAAACTATAATAGCTAAGATAATTTGTGAAAGGATAAAGTCAAGTCAAGGTTTAGTATAAACTTGTCTGTATTGGTAAATATTGGCACAGTTAAGGAATAAACACATAGGTTAATTGAATCAAATAAAAATTCATAAAGAAGAGTTGGAAGATGGCTCAGATTCTAAAGACATTTCTTGCTTGGTTGCTAAGCCTGTATGCTGGGGTTTGACTTCCCAGTACCTATGTAAAGACAGATGCACAAAATGTTACATGCATCTGGAGTTTGTTTACAGTGGCAGGAGATCCTGATGTGATTCATTCTCTCTCTCTCTTTCTCTCCTTGCAAATAAATAAGTAAAAATATTCAAAAATGCATAAAGAGTCCCACACATAATTGTAAATTATTTTTTAAATGTATTTTTTGTTTTTAAGGAGAGTGAGATGAGAAAGGGGGAGAGAGCAAGAATGGGCCTGCCAGGGCCTCTTGCCACTGCAAACAAACTCCAGATAACATGCATCACTTTGTACATCTGGCTTTATGTGGATACTGGAGATTTGAACCTCAGTTGGCAGGCTTTTGATAATTATTAAAACAAATATGCAAGAAGAATTCCCTGGAGGAAGGAGTATCTTGTAAAAAGATGATACTGAAACAACTGGGTATCAGTAGTAGAAAGGTAGACAAACCTTGGCTTAACCCTCACATCTTACACACAAATTAGGTCAAAGTGAATTGAAACCCTAAAGAGAAAATTATAAAACTCTAAAGCTTTTAGGAAAAAAAATGGGAGAAAACATTTATGACACGAGGGTAAATGAATTCTTAAATATGACATTAAAAACAAAATTCATAAGAGAAAAATTGGTAACTTGAACTTCACCCAAATCAGACATTTCTACTCTGAAAAGAGCACTGTGAGAATAATAAAAAGGCATGCTGTAGACTAAAAGGTAATATTTACAACCACATATCCAACAAAGATAACAAATAATCACATAGGAAAATTTCAACCTCACCAGCCACTGGGGAAATGAGAGTTAAACCACAAGTAAGTGCCAGCCCATACCTAATACAATGACAACTATAAAAGGTACTGGTGATGCCAAGTGTTGGTGGGAAGGCTGAGAAACTAGGTTTCTCATAGGTTAGGAAGACAAAGTTTCTTTTCAACTCATACATCTGGCATGTAATGCAGCAGGTTCACTCCTGAGCATTTACCTGGGAAGAGCAGTCCTCAACCATGGGTGAACTTTGCATTTGGCAATTTCTAGAGACATTTTAGTTATCAGAACTGGAGGAGTTCTGTTAACATCTAGCAGGCAGCGGGCAGGGATACTGTACCCTGCAACGCACACAGCAATACCCCTCCCAGCGAAAAGAAGTATCTGGCCACAACTGTTCAAGTTGGACATGCCAAGTATGTTGGTCAACCTTCTCTCACTGTGACAAATACTTGAGATAATCAACTTGTAAGGAGATAAGGTTCATTTTGGCTCACAGTTTTGGAGGCTGCTATCTGAGATTGCTTAAAGGCATTGCTCTTAGGGCTCTGATGGGTGTGGGAATTTATAAAGGTAGGAACACATGATATAGTAAAACTGTTTATTTCATGGTTAGACATGAAAGAGAATGCAAGAGACGAGTTCAGGGCATTCCCTCAATGGCCTAAAACCTCTTACCAGGGCCAATCTCTTAATATTTCCAATAGTGGCAATGTTTAGATGAAGCCCATTATTGTTTATGAGTGCATGAGTGTGTGTGTGCGTGCGTGTGTGTTTGGGTAAGATGTAACATGGCTCAGGTGCATGTCAGAGGATAATCATGATGTGTTGGTCCTTGCCTTACCTTGTTTGAGAAAGGGTCTTTCTTGTGATTTGCTGATGGGAAGGCCAGACTAGCTGGATGGTGAACTTTGGAATGTGACTCTGCCTCCCATTTCTACAAGTGCACTGGGATTACAGATGCAGGTGATACTGTGGATTGGCTATTTGTGGATGCTAGGCATCTAAACTCTGGTTGGCAGGCTGGTGGAATAAACATTTTAACCACTGAGCCATCTTTCCAGCCCAGGATTGAGATTTTAAAACATGGATCTGGTGGGAGTGGTATTTAAGATTCAAAAACAGGACTAACACTGAGAAACTGCCTTAAAGAAATTAAACTTATGTTGACATAATAGCTGTGCATGAATATCTACAGATGCCCCACTCACAATAGTGAAAAACTTTATACAGTACAAATGTCTTTCAGTGGGTGAATGGATAAGCAAACTGTGGTAAATTTACACAATGGAATATTACTCAGTTTAAAAAAAGAATTAGCTGTTGATGTACGTGACAGGTTGGCTGAATCTCCAAGGCATCTTGCAGAGAAGGACGTGAATGTGGAAATTTTAGAGACTGAGTAACTCCATTCATATAACATTGTCCCAGAGTGAAAGCCCCAGTGGCAGGGCTAGGTCACGGACCACCAGAGAGAGGAGAACACAGTCCCAAAGCCGCAGCCAGAGGCTGTTGCGAGTGATTAAACTACACTGAATCCTGGTTGTAGGAGATTACATGAATCTATGTGTGTTTCAAACTTCACAGTAGTATATACTCCTAAGTAAAATCATTTTGTTTTATAACTATAAAATATATGTATTTTCCTAACTCTGTGCCATATAAAAACCTAAGGATGTTCTACTCAGCATCAGACTACATATGATCTCATAAGGTTATGATCAAAGTTAGACATGATAATTCACATCTGTAATCCTAACATGTGAGAAGCTGAGGCAGAAGAATTGTCACGAGTTCAAAACCTGCCTGGACTGTTAGTAAGTTCTAAGCTAGCCTAGGCTACATAGTGGTACCTTATTCCAAGCAAATGAAACAAAACAAAGATTATAATGGATCTGAAATCCCTGTCACTTAGGGATGTCCTAGGTGTCCTAGCATCATAGAGCAAGGCATTGCGCACCTGCTGTGGCAATGCTACTGTAAACGAGCACCATGCTGCCAGCCGTCTAAAGGCTAAGCACACCGACATGTGCAGCCCATAATGCCTCATCATAACAAACGTGTGGTCATCCGTCCTGTATTTGCTATGCTATACTTTGTATCCTTATGTTAGATAAAGTATCTTCCTTCTACTCATAAAAGGCAGTTTGTAGAAACACAATTGTCCCAGTAGCAGCCTCATGTCTCTTGGGTTTGCTGCAACACCTGATTGCATCAGGTTTCCCATGGAGTGATGGGCCTCTCTTATTGTGACAGCTACCCCTGACTGTCAACTCGACAGGATTGAGAATCACCATGGAAGCAAAATCAGGGCATGACTGTGAGGGATTTCTAGATTTGGTTAACTGAGATGAGAAGACCCACCATAACTGTGGATGGCATCATTCCATAGGCCAAGGCCCTGGGCTCGAAAAGAAAAAAAAAGAAAGCAAGTTGAGCACCAACATTCATCTCTCTTTCTTTCCTGACCAGCATGTCTTCCCACCACATTGGACTGTACCATGGAACTATGTAAGATGGAAAAAATATGTTCTTTCCTTAAGTTGCTTTGGTCAGAGATTTGCTGCAACAAAGAGATAAATAGCCAATACACCCATCTAGGCTTGTAAAGTACATTCTGATGTTGCATAGCAAACATTTAATGATATGCTTCTTAGACTGTGTCCCTGTTGGTAAGGGCTTAGGTATAAACTGTATAGAGCTTAAACCTCATATTCTGTTGTCCAAGACTCTTTTCCTTTTTATGACAAAACTCTAGCCTGACTCCCATTTTCCCCTCATTGAAAGTTGCTTCTTCCCCTCGTGAGTTCTTACAGCTATATGTTTTTCCCCTCTGTTACACAATCTTCCTGCTGGTGTAATTACTTGGTCATGTGATTTTCTCCTTGACCGCAACATGATCACAAAGGCAGGAACTGTGGCTCATGCATCTTAGAGTGCCCCACTGTGCCCAGCTCAATATCAGGGCTCTGTGTGCATTTGTAAAACTGGAGAGTTCAGAAAGCCTAGCTTCCCAGGAGCCTAAGCCCACTGGGACCCACAACAGAAAGAAGGGAGATTGCCTGCAATTTATGACAAGCAAGCAGCCCACATCCATGGCCTGGGCTGCATAATAAGCCGGAAGATGAAGCAAAAGGCCCGTGCTGGCCGGCGGTGTCAGAGAAGATGAACAAAGCTTATTAATGCACGGGAATAGCAGCATGAGAGCAGAACAGTTTCCCCCAGCAACAGCCCAGTTCTCTCACTGTGATGAAGTGCTCTGCCTTCCACCTTCCACCGTAGCCACTTGGGATCTTCACTGCTGCCTCGTAAAATTGATGGGCAACGGCACTATCTCTTAGTTTAAGGAATTTCTGTCAGCATTAGCAAAAAAGTATTGGTTTTGCAATTTCTAAGGATACCCCTTGCAGGAAGAAAAGGACTCAAAATTGGGCCAGACTGGAACAACGCTGATCTCTGAGTCTGCTCAGTCCCATCCAAGTCCCAGGTGTGAGTGCCAGGAACGCAAAGCCGGGAAAGGGGGTGCCAACTTTAGTGGCATTTTACTTGACCGTCGGAGGATGTTTTTCACGATCAAAATCTCTTCACCTTCCAAACTGCCCGGGGAGGGTTTCCTACTTTTAAAAAACCCAACCTGCTCATGGTCTCTGACGCCTCAAAAGTCTGCCTTCCGTGGAGGCATCCCAGGCTGTGGCAGCTGCCTTATTCTAGTAGATGCGGCTTCTAAGGTGTGAAGAAGGTGTTCCCGGGAGCCTGGCTGGCTCTCCCGAGGACTACGCTCTGCAGCAGAGGTAATTGCTTATTTTCACAATGGGCCTTGCGCTGATGCCACAGTGGAGAAGCACACAGAACCTGGTATAAGGCAGACCCGAGGCTCAGCCTGCTTTGTACTTTATTACAAGACCTAGAAATAGCTGTGTCCTGGCCTCCCCAGACAACAGGAAATGAAAAGCACAGAGCATCTTCTGCAGGAAAAGAAATCCCAAGCCCAAAGGGAGACAGAGGAGAGCACTGGAGAAGGCAGCTGACCTAGGCCTGGGGGCAGGGAGCCCAGACGGAACCCTGCTGCCTCTGAGCATTGAGGCAGGAGGGCAGGGGAGCACTTTTCCCACAACCTGGGGGACTTGTAGCGAGCCTGTGGTCACAATATTTGGGCAAACTCACTCTCTATTTTGTAGAATTGATATCCCCCAGCCTTACCAAACCCAGTGGGAGAAAATTCAGGAAGCAGAGCTATGTAGGTATGGATGAGGTTACTCTCTTGAGGCTCCTGCATGACCCACTGTGTGGCTGAGAAGGTTTAGATCTTAAATGCCACCCCCCCAGTTCTGTATTACAGACATTGTCTTCAGCGTGTCAGGACCTGGGACATCTCTGGTCATTGGAGGCCATCCTTAAAAGCACACTGGGAAACTGGGCCCTTCCTCCCTTACCCCATCATCCTGGCAACGAGGTGAATGAAATTGCTGTGGTGTATGTGTTACATTTGGAAAGGACTCTCACAGGACAGATCACATTAAATGCCAAGTCTAAGATTAATTATGTGAGTAAGATAAACCTATTGTCCAAAGTGAAAGACTTCCCTCCTGTGAGTTCTTTCAAAATTTAATGTACAGATCAAAGGATTATGGGTAGGCTGTTCGAGCTACTCTTTGACAAGGCTAGGGTTTCAGAACACAAGTTATCTGATCCCCCATTTTGTCCTTTTAGAGTCCAGAAGAGATAAACAGAAAGATTTTTTCTCAAAGATGAAAAGATTGTGTCAGGAGACCCTGAGAAGAGGCAGTGATAGGCTGGATAGCGCCTTCTTGCTGACCACTTCCTTGGCATTTAATCCAGAAATAATAGACTCCCTTCCTTTCTCCTTCTACTCCTCACCCACTAGGTGCCAGGGTATTTCCTGGGTTCTAGCCGAGGGAAGGAGCAGACCTACCTACTTGGTCCTGCGTCCTCCCATTTCATAATTGGTACTCATGGTGGGCGTTTAAAAAAATTCAACAGACATTGAACAGTGTAAAATTAATCAAAACAAGAAGCTTCAGTAAGGACCAAGGAGAGTTAGAAGCCACTGGCTCTCAAGCATGCCATGTTTACTCAGGGAGCAGCTGGGGCTGGCTGAGGGCAGGGGCTCCTCTGTGTGAGCTGCCTTCCTCGGCCCGTGCCGCATGACTTTGCACATAGCTGAACCACCAGGCCCCTCCTCACTGTCTGTGGGAAAATGTGCATGCCTCCTCTTGCCTGGCAATTCTGTAACGTCAGAGAACCCTTGATGAAATTTCCTTACCCATACTCTGGATGAGGACAAAAGAGATGAAACTGTGTATTTCAGATGATGATCTCCATGGAATTGGTGAAGGGACACTCAGCCAGGCTCCGTTTTCTAGGTGCACTAACTAACTTTGCTCTCAGCTTCCCATGTCGGATTTCCAACACATTCTTCTAATTGTCTTTTGTCTCATGTGATTGCTTTTCCTGTCCTGTCTTCCTGAAATGAAGCCTTCCTCATTACAGCTGAGCACAGAGGAAATGGGGAGAGTATACACGGAGGCACGCTGCACAAGCCCTGTGCCCTGTGCTCTACACGATGGGTAGAATTCCCACAGGGTTGCCCCTCCATGCTTGGAGGAGGTGCTCACTGCACTTCCAAAGAGTAGGATTTCTACCACCTCACGGGTACTTTGCTTAGCTATTGATTTAGAGGCTTGACAATGAAGTGACAAGGTGCATAATAGGTATAATGTCCTCACACACTGCTGGTGTGTGTGTGTGTGTGTGTGTGTGTGTGCGCGCGCGTGCGCGCACGCTCGTGTGTCCCTAATGGCATTCAGAACAGAACGGCATTGGCCTCTTTCTCCTGAGAAGAGAGCTTTGTGAGGAGTCAGATGGAATATAGACTGTGGTGGTTTGATTCAGGTGTCCCCCATAAACTTAGGTGTTGTGAATGCTAGCTCCCCCGCTGATGGAGATTTGGGAATTAATGCCTCCTGGAGGGAGTGTATTGTTGGGGGCGGGCTTATGGGCTTTATAGCCAGTTTCCCCATGCCAGTGTTTGGCACACCCTCCTGTTGCTGTGGCCCACCTTATGTTGGCCAGGGGGTGATGTCCACCCTCTGCTCATGCCATCATTTTCCCTGCCATCGTGAAGCTTCCCCTCAAGCCTGTAAGCCAAAATAAATCTCTTTTTCCCACAAGCTGCTCTTGGTTGGGTGATTTCTAACAGCAATGCGAACCGGACTGCAACATAGACTCTTCTAGAATAGGCCCTCTTCTAACAAGACTGCCCTTTGCCTTTCTCCTCCCAACCTCCCACATCTCTCCCTCTCCCTCTACCCTGGCCCTTCACTTGGAGAATGAACTCTTAGAATAATTCTTTAGCAACTATTAATTCATGGTGGCCATAGCTGCATTCTCTTCCAGAGACACCACCTTTGATATTCACATGAGAAACCCCGAAGTTTTCCCAGCCAAGGAAGGTGATATATTTTCAAGATATCTCTAGGTCAGTTGAAAACTGGAAGAATCTGGATATCTGTCCTCTGTGGAGGACCTAGGACCCTGTTTGGGCAGTCAGCTTCCAAGGCATCCATCAATGCACTTAAAATGCTACAGATAGAAAGCTCAGAGCACGTCATATCAACACCACTTTTAGATGCCATGGGATACACACAGTTGGCTACACTTAATTTACTGCAGATATATAGAAACAGCTCAAGTGCTACCTCCTCCCTAAATCCATGTTGAGTTGGGGTTTAGCTGAGTGCTCCCCCATTATCAAATTCCCTCCTCAACACTTGGCTCATTTCAGTGTGCTTACATGATGGGGTGCAATGATGTGTCTGTCTCACCTATTCATGGGGAAGCACCCCAAAGTAAGGGTCATGTCTTATTGATATCTGCACCTCGGTGTCAAGCACAGTGCCTGACATATAACAGAGGCAAATGTTTTAAAGGCAGGTTGCAGGAGGTATGTGTCAACTGCCATCCAAATACCTCTTCTGCTCATTCACTGGAGAGCTTACCATTCTACAACCATTCCTTTAGGGCTAAAAATTCAGTCCTGTAAGGTTAAAAAAGTTGCTTCTATGCATTAAAGACCCTTCCAAAAATTAAAGTTTTATTGGAATGAAAAATTGTCATTCAGATTTGAGATGGGGGGGGCGCTGGAGAGATGGCTTCATAGTTAAGGTGCTTGCCTGAGAAGCCTAAGGACCCATGTTAAACTCCCCAGTTCCTATGTAAACCAGACACAGAAGGTGATGCATGTGCAAGGTCACACATACACACAAGGTGGCACATGTGTCTGGTGTTTGATTACAGTGGCTGGAGGCCCTAGCGTGCCAATTCTCTCCCCATTATCTCCCTCCCTCCCTCCCTCCCTCCCTCTCCCTCTCTCTCTCTCTCTCTCTCTCTCTCTCTCACACACACACACACATACACACTGGCCAGTCTGTTGGGCTTGCCTCAGACAAAAAAGACTTGGGGTGGGTTGACCTAAGCTGGTCTCCGAATAACCCTGTCAAGGCACTTACAATGAGACCTCCAAGAATGAGGGGGGTTGTCCCAATGTCACAGGGGTACAGGAATGAATAAGACCCACTTGTTTCTCAAAGTGAAGGTCTGAATTTTGATTTATATGTCATTGAAAGCTGTTTCCCATTTCTAAATAGATAAACATTGAGACTCAATTCAAGTGAGCCAGGTACAAGACTGAACAGCTTCTCTTAGGTCCACTGCCAGCCACAAACCCACTCCTGCCTGTGTGGCCCTTCCCTGCAGGGGGTAGAGCAGGTAGGGGGAGTGGACAGGCCGAGAAGGGCCACTTCACATCGCTGACACTCTGCTCATGGATGTTCACAGAACTCAGAGCATGTACTGGCACTCTTCATTCTGGACTGGATGTGGACAGGGAAATGCAGTCAAGCCCCAAATAAGAACCCCTCTCCTTCCTGTGTGGGAGGCCTAATCCCATGACCAGCCCTGGTGCCTGACTGGTGGCTTTGAGCATGTGCAGGGCACACATCCTGTATGGCAGCTCTTAAAGGGATTTGAGAGGCAGAGGAAAACTTTTGCCAGCCAAAGGCTGAAGCCACTCTCAGAGGCACAGGACCAAGATGGCATATGTGGCTATGAAGAGGCCACTTGCAGAAGTACAGCCTACTTTGCCCCGTGCTTGAGGAAAGGTGGCTGCTAGGTTTGGTGCTTAAACTAGCTACCTCCTACACATGTTGAGAAAAGGAAGAAAGAGCAGTTAGAATGCAGGAAAAGGGGAAAACCCACCTCGCCCACTTGACAGGCACAAATTGCTGCTTGCTAGCAGCCTGTACGGGCGGGACAGTCCCCTGCACACGCTCTGCTTAGAGGTCTGGTTGCCTTGGTGAGCACCCTCTGGGAACCAAAGGTCTCCTCAAAGCACAAAGGCAGACAAAGGCACCTGCATGGATGCTCGGGACCATTCTGCACACTGGATGCTGAATGGCACAATTGCTGTTCCTTGCCTAAGCAACATGCCGGGGCGGGGAGGGTGGGGAGAAGGGAGAACTTTGGGAGAAGTGAAGCAGAAACAATCTTTGTGACAATGACAATTTAAGAAACACTAGACAACCAGCTTGCTTCTGAGCCTTTGGGGGGGGGGGTGGAAAGCAGGGGAGCAGTCATGTGGAAAATTCCCTTCTCTTTGGTATAGTCCCTCACAGGCTTGGAAGGGTCATTGTGTTTGTGGGGAAAGCTCTCATTCCTGACGGGATTCCATCAGTCTGGGGGAAGAAGTTATCTTGGTAAATGTGGAGGAGTGAAGGATCAGGTGGTATTTGTCACTTGGAGGGCTTTGGTTTGAAGAAGGGCTTGAGTATGTCTGATTTCTTAGACCACCCCTAGACAGAAAAACGGTTGCATCTGGCAAGATCATAGTGGCAAGAGGATGTGTAGGAGGGACGTCTGGGGTCCCCCTTCCACAACTGCTCAGATTCCTCTATGCACCTGGGGCAGCATTGCTTGTGGGTGGTTTAATGGGAAGGAAGCTTCTGGCAGCTTTTAGACCTGTGCACACACCATGCTCTTGTGGCTTTGTTCAAACTGGGACGCACACCAACTCTAGGAGGCCTGCATATATTTCCAGGTAGAGGAAACTAGAAAAGAGTTTCTGCAAGTCTCCCCAAGCCAGAGTCTCACCCATCTCATCCCCGGACAAGCACAGTCACCCTCCTGCCCAACCACGCCAGAGAAAAGGCTAGGGCCCTGTGGCTACTGGCATGGCAGCCCTGCTTGCAATTTAGGGGCAGAGATGCAAAGCGGTGTGATAATCCAGCCCAGCTGGGTGTCTGTTTACTTATTTACTTATTTTCATCGCCAGTTTGGTTTCTGTTACTGTTTCCTACAGATCATGTGGTATCATGTCAGGTTCCCGCTACAGAAAAGCCTGCCTTCGCAGGGTGCCTGGGCCAGGGGTTTTAGGCAGGGCAGCCTAGTCAGGCCTGAGTTGGGGAGCTGCAATATGGGGAAACACTCTGAACATTCACTCAGTGTCACTTGCTCTTGATTTCTTTACTGTCTTGCTTTAGGGATGGCATCAGAGTACATACTCTCTTCCTGACCTGGAGGAGGAATATCTCCCAGGAAAGGCCATTATGCCCTGAACACCCTATTTCATCCTTTATCTTAGACAAAGGAAGCCTGGGGCCCTTGAAGGTAATGCCTCAGAAAGTTTCAGTGCCAATGAGGCTCTAAGTGAAGAAGCTGTCTGCCAGCAGATGCCTAAGAAGCCCTGAGATGTACAAGAATAGCATGGAGTATAGTTATTTATGCCCAGATTAGAAAATGATGGTCCAAATCCACACTGGCACCAAAAGATCTAACTTCCAACCAACTGCCATCCTCAAAAGAAGATGTAACTATTATTTTAAATTTTTTTTTCTTATTTGAGGAAGAGAGAGAGGGAATGGGTAAGCCAGAGCCTCCAGCCACCGCAAACAAACTAGATGCATGTGCCACCTTTTGCGTCTGGCTTATGTGGGTCTTTGGGAATCATACCTGGGTCCTTTGGCTTTGCAGGCAAGTGCCTGAACCACTGAACCATATTTCCAGCCCCCAAAAGATGTGACTTTTAAGAACCTGGGAACAATCCTGATGGGGGTGGAGACAAGAGAGTAGAGCAAGTACTGAGAGAGGACTTGGTTAGGCAATGTAGGACCATTTAATTCTGTTACTTCTGCAATGCTGTAACCACAGTACCTGGATAAACAATTTAAAGAGGGAAAATTTTTGAGGGTTTCAGTCCATTGTGGCAGGGGAGACATAGCAGCATTCATGCAGTGGCCACATGTGGTAGATGCTCCTCACACTAGGCTGGACCTGGAAGCAGAGCATGGCCAGAACCAGAAGCCAGGCTATAGCCTTCATGGGCACCGTTAGTTACCTACTTCTGTCAGCTAGGCCGCCACCTGCTAAAAGTTCCATAGCCTCCAAAAGTAGTGTTATTGGCTGGGGACAAGCATTCAAACAATGAGTCTGTAGGTGACATTGTGCATTTGAACCATAACATAAGAGAGTTTGGATTTGACTGAGAAAGAAGAGGATCAAATTCCCTAGTTTTCCTGGAATGGTCATGGCTTATGCTTGCCATCCAACATGAATTTTTAATGGTGGTTCCTTTCCCTTGAACAATAATTCAGGTTGAGATGATAGATTCTGTGATCACCCTTTTCCAGAGGCAGGACAGAGTTAGCTCTGGAAATGAATGTAGAAAGTGAGGAGCAGGCACTGAGTTCACTAAGTAAAACTGGAAGGAAAGAGACAGATGGGGAAGGCCAGGGTGATTCTCTTTGAAGCACAGTTTTAATTATGGGTTATTGATAATGTCCATCCATACATTTGCAAGATGTGGATGGGTTCATCTATTCATCTTCTCTTTTATCACAAGAAGTTATTAGTTAAAAGAGACAAAAGTGACCTGCCTAAGGTCAGAGACTGGTTCCTGGCAGGGTGGAGATAGTAGCTTGTTCCTGAGGAATCAACTCTAAATGCTGTTTCCTGAGACAAAAGAGGAGATGTTTCTCTGAATGATGCCACAAGGATAGACAGACACATGAGATCAGGTGTAGCAGCCCCAAGGCAAGAGAGAGCTATCCACAAAACCTGCCCCCATCCTAAGTTCTGAGGCCACCATCGGTAAGGATGGTAAGGGGAATTCAAAGAAGGTCAAGATAATGAGTATGGACTTGTTTGCATATGAAGCTGAAACCTGGGATAAACCTGGAACCATGGGGAGTGGTAGGTGAAGCCAACTGTGGTGGTTTGATTCAGGTGTCCCCCATAAACTTAGGTGTTTGGAATACTAGGTTCCCAGTTGATAGGGATTTGAGAATTAATGCTTCCGGGAGGTAGTGCATTGTTGGGAGCGGCCTTATGGATATTACAGACAGTTTCCCTTTGCCTTATTCCTGCTTTATTACTTGATGTTGGCTAGGAAGTGATGTCCACCCTCTGGTCATGCCATCACGGAACTTCTCCTTGGGTCTATAAGCCAAAATAAACTTTTTTTTCCCCCACAAGCTGTTCTTGGTCAGGTGATTTCTTCCAGCAATGTGAACCTGACTGCAACAGTAAAGTTGGTACCAGAAGTGGGGTTGTGCTAGACATCTGACTGTGTGGCTTTGGCCTTATGGAGCTTATTTTTAAGAGGAATGTGGGGGGATCTGAAACCTTGGCCTAAGAGACACCTTGCAGTGCTGTAAATACAGCTTGACCCAGCTTGACTGTTCTGGTCAGAGTTGAAAGACCTACATGCAGTAAGAACTACAGAGTGTGAGGTTTGGCTTGTGAGGGTGAGAAAGAGCTTTGCTTGGACTGGGCTAGAATTAGTTTGTGTGAGAGGCTTGCTGTTATGTCCCAAGAATGTGTGCAGGGTTGCATTGCATAGAAATAGACTTTTGTGAGCAGAGAGATATAGCACAGAAAAAAATGAAACATTTGAAACAAAACTTCTGCCCATTCAGCTGCAATTGTATGAGAGATTAGAACCATTGAGATTGGGCCAGCTGACCTGCATTGGGGCAACAGATAGAATGCAATCTTTTGAAGGGGACTGAATGCTCACGGAGTGTCCTATTCTTCAAAGTCTGCTTTATTCCCCCTTGGATTAACAAATTGGCACCCTACCTGGTATTATAGAGTATAAGAAATGCAGGAAAGTGAAGGTCATTGAATTTTCAATACGGTCCTGTGTTTTAGAAATGACCATGGGCAGTATGAAGCAGGTTTTCTGGATGCCTACATGGAGACCCAATGGAGCTGTGAGTATAAACCGTGGGTTGCAGTGGAGATCCAGTAAGATGCCAGGACCACAAGATGGCTGCTAAGAAGAGCTACCAGCCCTGATGAAGTTTTCTGGGACTGTGAGTAGCCTAGCTAGAGGGGTGGAACTGGAATTCCGGAGACTTGTCACTGGCTAGAATTATTGGACTTGGAGATTTGTCACTGGCAAGAGTTATTGGACTTGGAAATTCAGAGTTTGATGCATGCCCTGTTTACATCTTGTATTGGTTGAATATTTCTTTGCTATGCCCAATGCCATCTTTTGCAGTGTGAGTGTTTATTCTGTGCCATTATTTATTTATTTATTTATTTTGTATTATGGCTCAGCTAAAAAATCTCAGACTATGAGAATGTTTAGACATCATTAGGATTGTTAAAATCTAGGAAGGCTTTTAAAGTGGGACTGAATACATTGCATTTACATCATGTATGGTTATCAGGTTATGGGGGGCTGGGGCAGAATATGGTGGTTTGATTCAGGTGGCCCTCATAAACTTAGGTGTTCTGAATGCTAGGTTCCTAGCTGATAAAGAATTGAGAATTAACACCTCCTAGAGACAGTGTATTGTTGGGGGGCAGGCTTATGGGTATTTTAGCCAGTTTCCCTTTGCCAGTATTTGGCACACTCTCCTGTTCCTGCTGTCCACCTGATGTTGGCCAAAAAGTGATGTTCACCCTCTGCTCATGCCATTCTTTTCCCCTGCCATCATGGAGCTTCCCTTTGAGTATATAAGCCAAAATAAATCTTTCTCCCCACAAGCTGCTCTTGGTTGGGTGATTTCTGTCAGCAATGTGAACTTGACTGCAACACCAACTACAGACAGTCTCTCTAGGAAGATAACCATCTGGGACTACAGACAGTAACACAACCAGGATCTCAAGTGAAGAGACAGGTAAATAACAGTAGGTTTTTTTTAATGAATGGGGCCCAGTAAATAATTTATGGAATCTATGCCTTTTCTGTGATTTAGATAGTAGCAGGTGTCACTGATACCCCTCCACCTAAAACAGCTGCCTCACTACTCAGTACTTCCCTCCTAACCTCTTCACAGAGCTGTAATGGTGGGAAAGCCCTAAATAGGTCAGTTCTAATCTTTACTCCTCTTTTGAAGATGAGAATATGAAGCTACAGAGAAGTCACTCTCCTCTATCTCATGGTATCCTCAGCAATGGGGTGTGACTAGCAAGTCAGTGGAAGTGTAGCTCAAGACAGCCACAATAGCATCTGCACCACAGCCTGTCCTCCTACGAGTGCTCTTGTGGTGGGTGGTGGAGGAGTAAAAGGGGATTATATATGGGTTCTTTTATCTGAGTGGCTTACCTAGGGAAAAGCCCAGTCTAAGGTCACAGAGGCCCTGGCTCTCTGGTACCAGTTCTACTAATTAGATATGATGGAGAACAATCTCCCCATCTCCCTCCTGTTCATGGTCATGGATGATGGCTCTGGCCTCTTCCATCTCCACAGTTCCACTGCTTCTGTCTCTACTCTCCAAGGTATCAGCCCAACCATCTATTGATCTGTGTATCCATCTCTTCCATTTTCTTGGCAGTCCATGTATAGAACACCTTCACATATTATAATAAAATACCAGTTGTATAGTCTCAATCATCTTTGACAGTATGGGATTCAATAATATGCATGTAAAGTGTAGTTTTTGAAAACATATTTGGCCTAGATCTTTTTTAAAAAAAAATTGCTACAAAACATTTTCATGAGGTTGAATCAAATTTTTAGATTTTTAACAGATGAAGTACAAACTACACTAGTGCAAACACCCAGTGAACAGCTGGCCGACTATCTTCAAAATGATCTACAGTCCCTCTCAGTTCTCTCATGCACATTCACAAAAATTCTACACATCACTGTCACACTTGCATGGTAGCCTTGCATTGGTGACATTATTACAAATAAAGAAAGAAAAGAAAATCTCAACCCCCTGAAAAAAATCACAATGTAGTTTTGAGATCATATGTGTGTGTGTGTGTGTGTGTGTGTGTGTGTGTGTGTGTGTGTGTGTGTGTGGAGAGAGAGAGAGAGAGGGGAGAGAGAGAGAAAGCGCGCACATGAGTGAACGAGAGATTGCGCAAATGTCTTTGTTCAGTGAACCTCCTTTGATGATGCCTATTTAAATGTCTGAGGCTATTGAAAACACCCACAGATATCATTCTCTGTGACTATCATCACATGGGCTGCAGAAATGATAGATATGGCACCAAATCCCAAGCAGCATGCTCTCTCCATGATATCTCTGACTGGCTTCACCTTTTTTCAAGTCTAAACCAAGAATGCTATAGAAACCAGCTCAGTAAGTGTGAGAGGCAATGGGCCAGACTGCAGAAGGAGGAAGGGCTTCAGGTAGCAGCCATCTCTATCTACTAGCTCTATGCCAGAAAACAGAGGGAATTGGTCTCCCCAGCCACATACTGCAAGGATAACTAGAAGCAGAACTGGCAGTGTGGGCTCCTGAGTTGGGTGTGAACTCTACCAACACCCCACACTGTTTCTGAGATGCCGACATAAGCTCCAGGTAGGCTCATGAGTAGGTGAGGAGACAGGAGTTTCATCTCGTGGAAATGGGCTGGTGAAGAGAGGAGAGGGGCAGGAGGGAAGCAGGTGAGAACAGATGGTAGGAGAATAAAATGCTGCTAAGAAGGAGAAGCGGCAAAGGCCCTGTGTCCTCATCACCTTGAACAGTGAATAAAGGTAAAAGGGTGAGTGTCTAGAGCCTCAAGAGTATCTCAGGGTCACAGAAAGCCAGCCTACACCCAGACAGAAAATCTCTTGGGGAATGCAGCTCAGAGCACGAATGAAGACTGATGTGGGAAACTTCAAATTCATGTGCCCGGCTTTCCAGCATGCCAACTTGGTGCACCACACTGGGATGTGAGGAATCAGGTCTCCCAGATGAACCCAACACTCAGAATCAGCAGCCCTACCTTATTAGAAAATTAATACCACTGAAAGCTTTTTAAAAAAAGGACAGACCAAAAATATCACATTTCAGGCAAATGAGTTGAAAATCCCTCACAGTGACATCCTATTTTTTTCTTCCACATTTCTCAAGTCAAAAGACAGCTGGTAAAGAAACTGTATTTAGGTAGAGAAATTCCTGCTACACAGTTTCTCGATGGTGTAAAATGAAAATGACATCATGGAAACACTAGTTCCCCCAAGGTCAGTCTGCATGGTTTCTAGGTGAAGACAGGAGGCTTAGTCCTCAGTGGAAACGTGTCTATGCATGTACCCCAGTGGTCTGCTGCTATCTGCTACTTTCTACTGTCAAAGACACCATTTTTCATTAAATTCAGGCAGGCTGCTTGCCAGGTCTTCCACCTTTCAGCTCCCCTGAATATGCCACCTGAATGTAGGTTACACAGCATCTCTGCTGGAGTCATTTGTGTGGAAATAAAATAATTGTTACTAAGAGGAAAAGAAGTTTGTCTTTGATTCAAAGACAAGGAACTTATGACATGAGCTGACCATCTCAGCAGTTAATACGAGCAGTCTAATTTGTGTAGCATTCCCTCTGGTGACAAACAGGAGAATGTGGCAGACTGGAGATGCATAGACTCTTTTGTCTTAATTAAAAAGTATAGTGGGAGACATGGAATTTGGCCAAGTCTCATAAATCTGCCATCAGAATCCAGACTGTCAGGTAAGTTTAAATAAAACCAACCGAGTCCTCTGAGGTTTGCAGACTCTCCACTAGTAGTCGACACCTACTTTCCTGTCACTTCTGCTCTCCGCGGACGGTGGTGGTGCTCATTAACTAGCCACCCTCCTGCCCGCCAGTGACAAGTGTCTTCCCCACGGAGCACAAAATTCAGAGATGATAAATTTACTTCCACTTGTAAAAATGCAATCAAAATGCTAGGAGGGCTTTAAGGAAATGAGAACTTTATCTGATAACTTACCTTCATTAACAAAGCCTGGGCCTGTGGGTCAGGGCAGTGCCTCACTGCCAGGGAGAACTGCTCGAACGTGACTGCAAGGGAAGAGACAGAAACCTGAGTGGTCTTCCTGAGGATTCTCAGTACACGGTATGGAGGAGAGCCTTGCGGCCATGGCAAGAATAAAGGGCGTGCTGGCTCATTTCCTGGGTGACAACAGTAGAGCTGCTCACCTGCCCAAGTGGGTCAGGGTCTGAACACAGTAACTCCTCATGGTCAGTTGGGAAGATCATGTCAGAGCACAAGGCCATTACGATCAGCCGAGTGCCATGGGAACTAAGGGAAGTCCTCGATTCAGCTGCAACAAATCACACCCTAACCCCACTCCTGTGACCCCATGGACAGGACCCCAACTGTCTTTGTTAATCTGGCAGTGTTAAACTTCCTACCTCCCTCTTCCATTGTGATTTCCATGGCATTACCTCGTTGCTTGGTGAGAACATGATAGGGTCTCAGATGTGGACTCAAGCTAGTGCTGCTGCCAAATTCCTCAAAATACACCCAGTCATCTTTCCCCAGCCAACCTTCTCCAACAAATGATAAGAGGAAGCCTAAGCAGGTTTACAAAAAACACCCCAACCATCTACTTAACTTGATCAGTAAAACTCTGCAAATGTTAATTTCTAAATCTTAACTTTCCCCCCTGTATTTACAGCCTAACTGCCATCAAACACCTGCTTACATAAGCATTGTTTTTATTTTATTGATTGATTTATTGGTCTAAAGCACAAAACTCAGACTACCTCCCTTCAAGCTGGCCTCACAGTATCATTCAGTCTTGAAGATGCACTTGTGGCTCCCTGACCCTTGTACGTAAATCCTCTTTTCATTTATTTATTTATTTTATTTTTTTGGTTTTTTGAGGTAGGGTCTCACTCTAGCCCAGACTGACCTGAAATTCACTATGGAGTCTCAGGGTGGCCTCGAACTCATGGCAATCCTCCTACCTCTGCCTCCCAAGTGCTGGGATTAAAGGCGTGCACCACCACACCCGGCTATTTTTTATTGTTTTAAAGATTTATTTTATTAATTTATTAGAGACAGAGAGAAGGAGAGAAAGTGAGTGAGAATGGGTGCACCAGGGCCTCTAGCCACTGCAAACGAACTCCAGACTCCAGATGCATGTGCCACCATGTGCATCTGGCTTACATGGGATCTGGAGAATCAAACCTGGGTCCTTAGACTTCACAGGAAGTGTCTTGACCACTGAGTCATCTCTCCAGCCCTTAAATCCACTTCTTTTCACAGGAATTAAGGTTTCTAGTGTGTTGGCCTGTCTAGAGTGCCCTCTTATTGCTAGACTCACAACTGTATTCACTCTTCACCTGCCGGGACCCTCCACTACTACTCCGTTGGCAGCCATCCTCAGCTTTGCCTGCGAGAAGGTGAGTCCTGCACATTAACACCACAGGTGCATTGTCCAGTCATGCAAAGTATACACTAGCCCTGGCCCTGGGTTCACTCCCAACCTGCACAAACCTTGCAAGAATGGGCAGAGCTGTTGTGGTTTGAATCTAAAATGTTTAAATGTTTGTTTCCCAGCTGGTGGTGATATTTTGGAAGGATCTGGGTGGCGAGGCACAGCTGGAGGAAGCAAACCCTTTGGGGCAGGTCTCTCAGGTTATTCCCAGCCTTGATCTCCTGCCCTACTCTCTGCTACCTGGTCCATTACGATGTTAACAGCTCCCACTACACCTGTTTGCTCCCATGGTCTGAGGTGCTCTCCCATGCCTTCCCGACCTTGGCAGACTACACCCCTCTGAAACCATGAACTCAAACCACTTTTCCGTTAAGTTGACTCTGTCAAGCATTTTGTTACAGTAATACAAAAGTAACTCATGTAAGAATAGCTAAGCTTTGTCTCACAATTGAGGAACAATTTTATTCCACTATTTTGATCCTGAGGATATCTGGATGCCATGCAAACAAATACAGTTATGTTAGAGAATTATATAGGCAGTAGTTAGTATCTATTGAGGGCATTGTTTGAGTAATTTTTTGGAAGTTTTCAATGTTAACCTATGAAACAAAATTTTAAACTATTTTCATCATGACAGTTATGTTTCAATTGCATCTTGCATTTATTTCTTCTCCCATGTCTCCATAATTATTCCTTTCTAGGTAAAATGTGCTCAGGACCCACAGAAAGATCAATGCAATAGATTTACCTCTACTTACATAGAGTTTTAGTTTGTGTTACTATTACAGAATACCACAGGCTAGATAATTTATATGGAGGAAAATGTCTTTAAATAAGTTATTAGCTTGAACCAGAGTATTTACTCCTTAGAAAATATAGAAAAATAACAAGTTCTAGATGGCAAGGATGTGGCGTAGCACCAGTTTCACAGGGAGTTTGTGGGATTCAGGGGTCAGCCTTTTGGCTTAGGGCACCCACAATAAGAGCAGTCACTCCCACCTGATTCCCATAGAGGCGGCGAGCCTGGTTCTGACAGCAGCTGAAGTTAGTGGCTATGGATTCCAGACCAGTCTAAAAGCTGTTTTGGTGTAGGGCTTAGGGATCACGGAACCTCGTAAGTTTCCAAGAACAGTGACTGTGATAGTGAGATGAACAAGAGCTGCTGGTCAGGGCACCGTGCCCTAGGAGGTACTGATTCTCACGCTCCATGCAGACCCTTTTCCTCGACTTGCAACCCAATCACACCGTGTCCCAAGCACTTTTCCAAATCATTCTTGAACGCTACACCTCCCTCCTTGATCTTCTTTCTGCTCTGAGCACCCTTCCTGCTTTGTAGTATTGGTCTACCTTGCCTGTCCTTCCAAAGGCGAGGTCTCAGGTTGCCTGCCTTGCCTGGGCTTTGTGGGCAGCCATATGCACCTTTCATTCTGTCTGACTCACGTAACCTGTGTTCTCCTTGAACACTCAATCTAGGGGGCTCCTTGCCCCAGCTCTGACTAACGCCCCGAGGGAGTGGGGGCTGTTCCTACTGGAATTTTTAAAGCACAGACATCACAGTCCTGGGTGCACAGTAGGCCTCCAATAAATGTGTGTTGAATGCAGATGAGTGACGGGAAGTAAAAGGGATACTGCTGAAGGCCATCTGGGGAGATGCTACATTCGGGTGGCATCATAGTTTAATGGCCAGTTCTTCCCACCGCCACTCGAGTGTGAAGATGGAGTGTTGACTTCTCCAGGACCTCTGACTACCTTGATGCCATGGTCTGAGGCAACACTTCAGTTCCACACCTTAGCGTGGTTTATGTGCAAGAAGAGACATGAGGTCAGCTAGTCAGAGCTGCTACTGGTCATGTGAATTGGGGACTTTAACATCTCTGGGGCTTAGGACAGAAGCTGAGTGTCTCCTTAAAGTAGCCTTTTGGGACAATTATCAGAAAAACTTAATTTGTCTTAACCTGTTCATGATTGAATGCAAGAAAATTTGCACAAGGGAAGACACTAGGATGTTCAAGGCATCAATAAAGTGCATTGTGCATGGAGAAGCAGTCAGTGTGAGAGTTCTATAAAGCCACTTTCCTGCCATGTTGTTCTGCTGATGTACTTGCTAATGTAACTCATGCACCTTGATGGCCTGGTTCACAGAAATGCCAAGAAGCCACCCCTATAGGTCTTTTATCTGCACTCCTGCATGCAGAAACATATTTGCACATACCTACACAATTTGTGTGTGGAATTTCTTGATTACCCAGGCTATCAATTAAGAAATATGGAATGACTTTCAGGTGCAAATGCATGTGTGCTTGTTTGCATGTTGACATGCATCTGTGTGAGCATGTGTGAGCTTGTGTGTGTGTGTTGCATGACATCAACAATTTCTGTTTGCAATGATCTTAAAATAATTTCTCCACCAAGTATTCAACATCCACGTTGATCTGCCTACTCAGGGGTATTAAGCATCAGTAAATTAGGTGAAATACTGGTGAAAATCACCCTTTTAGTTATCTTGTAGTCTTTCCAACCAGTTAACTGTCTATGCCTCTTTACACAGATAGCTGAGGATGAATGCTTTTTTCTTTATTCTCACATTTCTGAACAAGAGGCATCATTTTCCACTTAATAGAACATTATGTTTTCTCTGCAAATAAAATCTCATAAGTCATAAGCTAGGAGAGGTAAATTCATGGAGAGAAGACATGGTATTATTTTTCCTCATGGCATGTGGGATCTATGATAAGTTTAAAATGATGTTTTTATCTCTGGTAATTTATCAAGCTCTAGATTTCACAAAAGATAAACAGATGTGTTGAGGAAAGAATACATCATCTTAATGTTTCATTTTGACACTTTTGGTATCTAAAAACCATGTATCTTAGACAGCTCCCCTCTAAAGTTTTAATAGTTTTCATGATTTACACATTTAATTCTTGTTTATAAGACACACTAAAGTGAGACCATGCCAGGAGGCATCATTTAAGAAAATGGTCAGATTCGAAACACACAGATTATTTATAGATGAAAAACTCAAGAGCTGAAAGAAAATCTGGTTGTCAACAGCCAGTTGCTTTTTCTGTGTTATTTTTCTGTAGTTTGAGTTTGGTTTTTGTGTGGGTGGCTCATGTGAACTCAAAGGTTATTTGCTAAATGTTTTTGAGATTAGAACATGCTGTCCTTTAAGACCTAAGTTTAAAGTTATGTTCATTGCAAATATGTTTCACTTTACAATGTGTAGTATGGGATAATAATTTTAAATATAACACCAAATTCAGAGTTGCTATGATAAGACAAGAATTCCTATGCTTTCATTTTTATTGACAGTATAAAATGTTTTATTTTCAAGCCTGATCCTAACTGAAAATTCAGAATATATAGTTATTCAATACTGGTGTTTTATTTATTTATTATTTTACATTTCCCCCATCAAGGTGAGTACTAATCAGTTTTATTTTGAAATGATTCAGATGTCAGAAGATGTAAATTCAGCTCAGAAGGTCTAGATCTTTGCATTTCACCATGCAACGGACAACTTTTAAATCACATGGTGAGAAGCAAAGGAGCAAAAATACATTTAAAAACTAGGGAGGGGTCTAGCGGGGTGTGGTGGTGCATGCTGTTAATCCCAGCACTCAGGAAGTAGAGGTGGGAGGATCACCAAATTTGAGAGTTTGAGGCCACCCTGAAACTATGTAGTGAATTCCAGGTCAGCCTGGGTTAGAGTGAAACCTTACCTAGAAAAATCTTAAAAAAAAAAAAAAAAAGCAAGGAAGGACTATTTTCTTGCCTTGTTAGCAGTGATCAGTGGCATGACTCAGGTTGAGTGCACATTTTGGGACTTGTCCTATACGCACGCAGAGATAACCTGCCTGTTGGGATTTAAATTTCCTTCTGCCCCTTGGGCAACTTACTTCACCACTCAGTGCCTTGGCTTTCTTGGTGGACTTTGTGAGTTGCTGTGGAGCTCTAAATAGATAATAAAAACCAACCACTCAACATGGCTTGGGCACGGAGCAAAAACTCAGTAGATAAGGACTGCTGTGGTCATTACAACTGGCCAAGAGGCTGAGACATAGGAACCAAAGATAAGTGGCATTTATTAGCACTGAGTTCAACACAGCTGCTCGATGCAGACTGTAATGTTTTCCTCAAACAAGAAGTCAGGAGCTAGACTTGGCCTTTTCTTTCTTCCTCCTCTTCCTAGCGCAAGGCCGTCCTCCATCACTTATGATAAGCTGCACCACGAATGGGGTCCTCCTTCCAAGAAGAGTGTGTTAGAGAGTCCCAGGACAGCTATTTTCAGTGACAAACTACCAAGTGCTGAAATAATCAGTGTGACAGCACTTTAGAAAGCAGCACTTGGGAGTCGTGAGGGCCAGGAGACCCAACCCTCAAGTTCATCCCCACAGCCCTGGGAAACAAGGGACTCTTAGAGAAGGAATACTTGGTATAAGACTGGGTGGCCATGTGTCTGGAAGTCTGTGGGGTTTTATTGTTATTGTTCTTTGGTTGGCTGGGCTTTATTTATTACTTATTTGTTAAGACAAGGTCTCACTCTCTAGCAGGAGCTGGCCCTGGAGCTGTGACCCTACTGCTCCTGTGTTCTGAGACTTCCTCTTTTCCTATTGTCTGTTTGCTCTGCTGAAGGACCACACATTAAAGGCAATTTGACACTGTTGCTGGCCTGCAAGTCCATTGCATACTTATACACTTCAGGTTCAGTCGAATGTCTCCTTCATAATTTTGTTGAAGAACACGGCGTACTACATGTTCCTGCTTAAAATGGCTTCATGTCACCCGGTCTCCCATCATCCTCCACTTTCAAGGCTCTCCATGTGGTGCATGTGTAATGAGAAGGTACTTTCTGCTCTTTCCCCACAGTATCACTGCCTTATGGGTTTCCAGATTTCAGGCATCAGAAACCTGTGGGCCTCCTGCAGAGCACCTGGCCATTGTGCACTCTATGAAATGAGAACCTTTACCCCCATAAACACCTTTCATTTACACAATCCATTCAGGGGTCTGCGTTCAACTAAAATGGAGAAGACAAAGCTGGGGCATTCCTTCCCCTCCCCTGGTCCTGGCGCCTCCCATAAATGGGATCTGCAGAGACCACACCCTAGATCCCTGGCCAGCTTCCGCTGTCCAAATGCTAGATGGGGGCTAGACACAGAGAGGTCAGCAGCAGGCACAGGCCCTCCCTTGGTCTGCTTTCAGAAGTTTCACACAGGGCAACACTCTAAAGCTTGCCCCAGCAGTTGATGTGGGCCGGTGGGAAAGGAAAGCTCACACTGTCAAGTCGACACCTCTATTTCCACACCTCACCTGTCCAGCAGGAACAGCACAACATTGTACAACCCTATCACAAAGAATAAGCTCAATTGATTTGCAACTTCTGGCTCTTCCCCAGGTCAGGTTTCTGCTTCAGCTGACAGCACTCAGTGAGTTTGGGTGACCTCAATAGTTGTTTAAGGGGATGACGGCAATTTCCTAGATTTACAAGGGATTTCCAGGTGAAGAGGTGGCATTTAAGTTTCTGAGCTTGTGCTGGAGAGATACTTAGCGGTTAAATCACTTGCCTGCAAAGCTAAAAGTCCCAGATTTGATTTTCTAAGATCCATGTAAACCAGATTCACAAGGTGGAGCATGCATCTGGAGTTCATTTGCAGCAGCTGAAGTCCCTAGTGTGCCCTTTCTCTATCTGCTGTGTGCTCCTGCTCATTCTCTCTCTCTCTCTCTCCCTCCCTCAATCCCTACCTCTCTCTCTCTCTTATAAGTAAAACAAATAAAGTTTCTGAGCTTGCATAATGAAATACATTCAAGGAGGTGGTAAATCTATTTTCATAATTTCATAGGAGATGAATGGAAAGCTTAAACTAAAACAAGGTGAATGCATTTGTTGAAAGAATAACCCCATTAACAACTGGGGATGCTGAGCCCATGAAGAATATTGGAATAAGCACTAATGAGCAAAATACAGAAATAATGCTTTAATAATGCATATGATCATGTTTCTATTAACAAAGAGTCTCATTTCAAAACACATACAGCCTTGAAAGGAGTCTGAAATTAATCCTCAGTAGGCAGCATCCGCAGCATCATATGTTCTAATTATAATTACAACCTGTTCCTTATGTGAACATTCTAAATTATTAGGCACTTTATTAAAAACCAGAAAGAGGACTTCCTGCTGCATTATGCATACTAGCTCTGAGAGAAGAAGAGACTATTACACACAGAGCTGGAAAAGCACGGATGCTATTTCACTAATGAAAGTGCTTGGTTTCATCCTTTTTGCCTAGGACTTGGCATACCCTTAGGAGCCCAATCACCACCAGACTCCAGAGCTGCTATTTCTAGGGCAAGATAAAAAATGCATATCACAGAAAAATATCAATTTATCATTGTAATGGTTACATCCCACCATAGCAACCACTGGAGACTACTTACCATTTCTGTTTCGAACAGTTTTTGCTAGTGTTCAGGTGACAAATGAATACCGATGCCAGAAAGCTTTCCCCCATTTGTTGCTAATAAACCCAGCTCAATTCTGAGTTCATTTCCCACTGAGGTGACTTTAAGGTCTGAGTTTTAAGTCTGATATCTCCTTTCACCCTATGTATCCTTCCTTCAAAATCCTCCACAGTCAACGTTTGAGCCTGGTCACCTAAGACAGATGGACTTTCACTCCTCTTCCCATCCCCTGGAGACCTCTGATGGAGGGCAGCACACGATTTGAGTGTGGTGATGGCATTTTGGCTAGATCTTCCTGGCTGGCACACTCAGTGTTCTCTTGTCCTTAGCCCTGTTGTGAATCTGTGCAGGTCTCCGCACTTTAGGTGGATTTCTCTATTTTAAGTTATTCCTGGGCTTAAATTGGGGTGTGATGGCACACATCTTCAATCCCAGCATTAGGGAGGCTGAGGCAAGAGGATCTCTGTGAGTCCGAGGCCACTCTGAGAATACATACTGAATTCTAGGTCAGCCAGGGCTAGAGCTAGACCCTACCTCAAAAAAACCTATATATACAAATGATGGGCTGAAGAGATGGCTTAGCAGTTAAGATACTTGCCTGTGAAGGCTAAGGACCTAGGTTCAATTCCCTAGACTCCATGTAAGCCAGATGCACATGGTGACGCATGCATCTGAAGTGCATTTACAATGGCTAAAAGCCCTGGCATGCCTCTCTCTCTCTTTCTCTCTAATAGATAAACAAATACAATTAAAAAACAATTGTTCCTGGACTTTGTTAACACCGTCCATGAGCTCATCACTTTTCTTCTTTTTACTTTATGAATACAAATTCCTTTAATCACACCTTTAACTGGAGGCTAATGTCCTAGAAACAGCCACTCTTGTTATTATGTTCATTAGCCAATAAAAGGTTCAAAATGGATTTCAATTTTGTGCCAAAGTGACTTCAAATCTTTGATGCTTCCTGCTGGCATTAAGACCTTGTACATTGAGACTTGTTTACTCTTCCTTCCTCTTAAGGAACAAGGTTTATGTTGGTTATGGAAACTAAGTTTTCAGAAAATACTGATTGGCAGTGTTTGTATTAGACCCTAGGAGACACAAGGAAAGGAGGCCTTCGGAGGACCACCTCAGTCTCTCCACAGCCCTATGCAGTAAGCGCCATCCTGAAAGTGAGGACACAGCTGACGCTCAGAGGGGATGGGTGGCTCACTCACTGGCACAGAGCAGGTAAAGGGGAAGCCAGACATGAGCCCAGGTGAGCAGACTCTAAAACCCATGGCATCAGTTCTTACAGAAGGCTCAATTATGCTTATGACTGACTCACTCCAAGATTTGCTGTTGTCATGTTTCCAAGGTGAAGTTGCAGCAAGCAAGTCTTTGACCCCCACTTTTCCAATGTGATCATGTCTAGGAATATTTGTCCACTTCATCTGAACCCCGTATGGCTCACCCCCATGTTCCAGGACAGGCAGTATCTGTGGTCAGTAAACAGGAGCCTGGGGGGCGGGTCCTAGAAGCTGAGCTCTAAGAATGAGGCCAGTGCACATCATACACAGCAGACAAGGCCTGGAGCATACTTGCCTCCAGTAAGGGTGCTGAGGGTGTGGCTCCATGCCACTAATCCATTTCAGTCTAGTCAATAAATATGAAAAATACCCCTCCAATAACCAACCCTGAAGAAGGGTGGTTTGCATAAATTTCTTAGTAAGTGAGGCTATTCCAAGGGCACCAAAATGATCTAGGTATGAATAGGCTATGGGCTACAGGATCCACAGCAGGTGACAGTGGACCCTCAGATCTCCAGCCAAGCCCAGGAACATGAGCTACCAAGATACTGTGACATGCTACACCCTGCTAATTATAATGCAGTTCCATGTGGCGTGCAGCCATGGCAGGTGCAGGTGATTTGGCAGCTGGATTTTGACTTGATGAATAAACTGACAGTCTGGTTTATGTATCAGTCACTTCCAAGTTCAGCAAAGATGAATCAGCTTTCCTTAGCTGTACATGCTGTGTGTATACAGATTAAAAAAAATTTTTTTTTGACGTAGGGTCTCACTCTAGCCCAGGCTGACCTGGAATTCACTAGGAAGTCTCAGGGTGGCCTCTAACTCACAGCGATCCTTTAACCTCTGCCTCCTGAGTGCTGGGATTAAAGGCATGCTCCACCACACCCAGCCCCAGATAAAATTTCTAAATCTGCACAATCCAGAATCTGGGAATCCAACCCTACATGTTAGTAATTTATAGAGGAGGGCAGGCCCTTCTCCCCTATGCTCTTCATCCCTCATTGTTCGTCCTCTCAGTTCCAGGGAGAAGGTGGCTTCACCAGCACCAGGAGGCTGGTGTGGCTCTGGTTATTCTGAGTGTGGTCACTGTTCACAAGGGCTGGCCCCAGGTGGTGTTCCTGTGGGTTACCTGATCCTGTCCCTATGAAGCACCTATCCTCAGAAGCCCTGAGTTGTGACACTAACCAAAGTATGCCAGGTCCTCAGAGAGGGGAAGAAGCCAGACTCTGCCTGAGCCCCAAACACCCCTGCGGTCCAGCTCTTTCTGGGAGCGCTGGGCATTTCTGCAGTGGTTGTACCACAGCACTGTGTAGCACTTTGTGCTTTTGGAAGTTCCTGGCTGGGAAGAAAAGAGCTGGACAAGCTGGGAAGTTGGATCAGATACAGAGACTCCTGGGTTGCATGAGAAGCACCAGGAGCCAGGCACTACAGCTGTGGTGGTGACCAAACCTGGTTCTGCCCTTCATAGCCAGCAGTAGCCCCCTACAATGGAAAATTCTACACCAAGCAAGCTTAGTGAGGGCCTGGCCTTTTTCTTTTAATACTTTCACCACACATAGTAAAGTCTTGCTATGAATGATTGAAGAGATTAAATAATAATTTCAGTGATACTCTGTCATTGATCTTAGTACCTAATGCATCATTATCCTTTGCTGTTTTTGTCTTTTTTGGTCAAAATTAATATTCAGGTTTTTCAATCTCAGCCTTATTGATATATTGGACTAGACAGTTCTTTGCTGTAGGGGGCTAGCCTATGCCTTATAGGACACATGGCAGCATCCCCCACTGCGGCCCACTGCCTAATGATACTGCTCTTTCAGACAACCTACAACATCGAACATTGCCAGACATTCTTTTGAGGGGCAGTTTGTCCCTGGTCTAAAATCAAGGATTTGAGGTTGACTCTTTTTTTTTTTTTCTAACTTAAGGGCTACTTTTAAGCAGTTAAGTATCTCAGATTTTTCAGACTGTGGCCCTATTCACTCCCTGTGCATTCTCTGTGTATGCACCCCATTTGCTTATTCAGGAATGACAGTCATTATGGTCAGAAAGCCACTTCCAAGGAGTTGGTACTTTGCACACGGGCTCTTGTCTGGTGCCATTAGCCACGGTCAGGCTGGGTCAGGTGAGCAATTGCTGCTCGGCTTTGTGAGTGCTATGTGGTTGATGTTCCTAGTAATCTGAGAGTTGAGTGACAGAAGCTTCAAGCCTCTGAAAGTTATTAGGGGCCTTAAATCCAACAGGGCGACCAGACTGGAGTTAAGACTCTCCTTCTACAGGGCATGTTCCTCCATGTCCAGATGAGCCCTAAATCACCCAAAGTTCAATAACAGCTCACCTCTCTGAATGTGGGCCAGAGACAGCGAGACAATATGGTACAAACAGGAGTTCCAGGCACTTAAGAGTTCTTCCTTCTTGGTCACCACCTGTCAAATTGACAAAAAGAAAATAACCACTGGAGATATTCAGAGAGAATTGAACTTGGTGACAAGATAAACCAGAATACTTAAACTAACATTGTCCCTCCCCACTGCCTCGGGATTAAACATAGGACCTTATGTAATTTATTTTTAATTTTTACTTTCTATTTTGAGACAAAGTCTTACTAGGGTGCCTCAGCTGGCCTTGAACTTAGTCTGTAGCTTTGAACTTGTGATGCCTGCCAAGGATCTGGGGTGAAAAGCCTTCACCACTGTGCCTGGCAAATTTCTAAATTTTCAGTAAAATATTAAGCATGGGCATTGTGAACATCCTTTGCTAGGCTGACTTCAAGACCTGAAAAAGTAACTCACGAGATAAGTACATGTCATGAATAGTGTTCATGTTAATTCTCCAGACATCATACATGGCAGCTAGGCATGTCTGGGTCTTGAGAGATGATCAATGTTCAAGACTTCGTTTGAGTTGTGCCTAGTGGCACAGGTCTATAATCTATGCTTCAGAAGAGGAGGATCATAAGTTCAAAGCCAGCCTGGCTACAGAGTGCATTCAAGACAGGCCAGTGCAACTTAGTGAGACCCTGTGTCAAAAAAAAAAAAAAGTAAAAAGAAGGTGGGTAGTATAGCTCAGTGGTAGAGCACTTGCCTAGCATGCAAGAGGTTCGATCTCCAGTACTGACAAAACAGAAATGATTTGAAGGAGCCAGGCCCATGCGCTGATAGAGCAGGCTTTCTCACTTTCTAAAGGATTCTAAAGACCATAATCAAGAGTTTCCATTTGTTTTCACACTGCTTCCCGAAGGCCTGTTACAGCCCAAGAATTGGCATTCAGTAGTCTCCATATGTGACACATGTGGAGAATTAACAGAAACATGGAGCAGTATTCATAGCATGTCTGTGTATACCATTCCACTGATATTAGGAGGTCACATTATTTAACTAGTGAATTGCCTTGGCAGGTCTTCTCTGTAAAAGATCAACCTGATGCAGTAAGTCATTTTTCCTCTCCTTTTCAGTTGGAGTGAAGGCAGGAACCACAACTAGAATAAAATAAGAACTCAGAAAATAACAGAGAAGAGAAAGATGCCGCATCATGAGGCTGAGAGTCAGTCATTTCAGTGGAGCCAAAGGCAGATCTTATCTGAGCAGAGGAAAGAGTTAAATTTGGCACTTCTGACTTTTCTTTGTTCCTTCTTGACGCTCTTTGTTTTGAAAACCTAAAGGTTTGGTATTTAAACTTTCAGCGGCTTTTCTTGTGCTCAAGGAAATAACACTCAGAGAGTTAGCCTTGCTCTGTCTTTTCCCATTTGCTGCTCACTCCCACGCCGCTGGAGAGCGGCCCGCCCTGGGGCGGCTGTGCTTGGCTTCCGCGGGCTGAGCTCTCCGCACCGCACCGCGCCGCGCCGCGCCGCCTGCAGGGCTTCGCGCTCCAGTGGGACAAGCTGGGCAGAAGCCCTCTGCCCATCTGCAATTCAGTGCGGTGGGCCCGGGGTGGGGAACAGTGTCACCGGAGCCTCTGGTTCCGCTCCTGGCAGGGACTCTTCCGATAGTCGGGGGAGAAGACAATGTCTGCCTCACAGTTCCCAAGTGACTCTCTGAACGCGTGTCACAACCATAACAGAAGGCACAGCAGACAGGGCGTGGCTTGTGGAACCTGCACGGAAGTTCTGGAAGTTCCCAAACGAAGTCCTGAAACACTACTCATCACACTATGGGAAAAAGCCAGGAAACCGGCTGCCGGGCTGCCGTAAACATCACTGATCGCTCCTCCCCCTTGCACGGGAGGCAGACAGGAAGAGCAAACCGCCGTGCAGGTGGTCCAGCCAGAATTAAGGGCTCTTTCGGGGTGGAGAGATGGCTTGGCGCTTAAGGCGCTTGCTTGTGAAGCCAAGGACTCAGGGCCGATTCCCCCGGACCCACGTAAGCCAGATGCACATGGTGGTGCACGTATCTGGAGTTCAATGGCAGTGGCTGGAGGCCCTGGTTTGCCTCTCCCCTGTCCAATGAATAAATAAATAAACTACTTAAAAAGGAGAATAAAAGGCTGGAGAGATGGCTTAGCGGTTAAGCGCTTGCCTGTGAAGCCTAAGGACCCCGGTTCGAGGCTCGGTTCCCCAGGTCCCACGTTAGCCAGATGCACAAGGGGGCGCATGCGTCTGGAGTTCGTTTGCAGTGGCTGGAGGCCCTAGCGCGCCCATTCTCTCTCTCTCCCTCTATCTGTCTTTCTCTCTGTGTCTGTCGCTCTCAAATAAATAAATAAATAATTTAAAAAAAACTAATCAGTGAAGAATCTTTCAAAAAGTCAGTATTGGCTATTCAAGTCTTTGCCACTCTGGTTCTATAAACATAGCTAATGTTCTAGTGCTCACAATTAATATTAGTACCTCTTCAGTGAAGTATTGTCTGGTAAAATTTAATCTAGTGTAATACTTGGCTGTAATATTATGTACTATTAGTACCACTTCATAGAAACTTATATATTGCTATATTTTTACTAAGTCTGCTATCAGTAAAGATTTTATTGTTAAACTAAAGGGAGAAGTGATAACTGAAAGACACACAAAAAAATCTCTGCTCTCTGGAAGGGGCGCAGCCTTGTAATCTCCTGTATGTCTCCGGTTCAAGGCTCGGTTCCCCAGGTCCGACGTTAGCCAGATGCACAAGGGGGTGCACGCGTCTGGAGTTCGTTTGCAGAGGCTGGAAGCCCTGGTGCACCCATTCTCTCTCTCTCCCTCTATCTGTCTTTCTCTCTGTGTCTGTCGCCCTTAAATAAATAAATAAATAAATAAATAAATAAATAAATAAATAAATAAATAAATGGAGAATAAAGGGCACTTTTAGTCTTTTAAAAATAGCTCCCTGTATAGCGTAAGTGTTTTACAGGCCTGACCTACAGAAAAGCAGGACAGAGCGCTGGATCAAAGGCTTCTGAGGGGAAGCCCCACAGAAGACGCTGCAAGGCCTCCGTGGCGGGTCTCCTCACGAAGCACAAGACAGCGGGAAAGGCCAGCGATGAAGAAGGCCTCCCAGCCGCTCTGGAGAGCGTTTCCTTTTTTGCCGGCATGGGTGCCGCTGGAGCAGGCTCAGTGCCACCTCACACCTGCTGGCAAGCAACTCTCAATGCTCCCTCCAAAGCTGCCCCAGGAGGAAGGAACCCAGGTCTTGGAGTATGTTGATAAAAACACAGTTTTACTGGGGCAGGTGTTCAGCAAGGCAACTTGTTGGGAAGCCACCGTCCCCTTGCAGCAAAAGTTATCAGCAGGAAGTAACAGACTGAAGGTAACTGGGTGGTGGTGTACAGTAGCCTACGTACGCGCTGGCTCAGGGCGCTGTGGAGGCCTCTGCTCATCCCACTAGTGAGTGGCTGAAATGAGCAGCTCAACACACAACTAAACACGGAATCCACAAAGAAACACTTTGCTTGTGGTGGATGTTTAAATCCATTTCCCCTCCTTCTGTAGAAAAGCCTCAAACGGATTTGAGCAGCAATATAGCCAAATCCAAACAATCTCCCACCTCAGTTTTTAACATAGTGGCTAACAGTAAAAGTGCTTTTCCTTCTGAGAAGGAAGATGACAATGTTTGCTAGTACCATTTTTCTTGACATTATATTGGCAGATTGGAAATAGGCAATAAAAAGGAAATTAATGGAATAAGTAAAACTATTTTTTGAGGTAGGGGTTCACTCTAGCTCAGGCTCTCCTGGAATTCACTATGGAGTCTCAGGGTGGCCTCGAACTCACTGCGATCCTCCTACCTCTGCCTCCGGAGTGCTGGGATTAAAGGCATGTGCCACCATGCCTTGCTCTGTTTTAATTTAAAAAGACATAATTGACTATGTAAAAACTATTGAGGAATATATAATAAAGTTACTAGACTTAATAAATGAATTAGTTAAAGTCACAAGGTAGAAGATTAGTAGTATAAAAGAAGGTGCATTTCTATATTCCAGCAATGACAACTGGAAACATGAAGTAAAAATGCTATTACAGGGGCCAGAAAGACAGCTCAATCAGCAAAATGCCTTGTAAGCATGAGGACCTGAGTTTGAACCCATGTGGGGGAAAAAAGCCACATGAGGTGGTACACACGTCAAGTCACAGCACCGAGGAGGCACAGACAGAAGGATTCCTGGGCCTTTCTGGCCAGCCAGCCTAGCCTACTTGGCAGGTTCTAGGCTCATAAGAGACCCTGACTTCAAAAAAAAAAAAAAAAAAAAAAAAAAAAAAAGATATCTGAGGAACAACATACAAGGTTTTCCCCTGGCCTACACATGCACATGCACGCGCGCACACACACACACAAGTGCACTCCCGCATACATGAACATATGCACACACAGCACACACACAAAAGAAAAACTGCCATCTAATATCAAAACACTGGAAAATTTAGGAAAACATTTTATAAAATACATGTGAAATCTATACATGAAAACTGAAAATTATTGCAGAGGAAAATTAAAAAAATTTAGACCCTAAATGACAGAAGATATTATATATATCAGAAAACTTGATATTGTTAGTGTCATTGCAGATTCAACACATATGCCAAACAAAACTGCAAGAGATTCTTGGTTTGGGTAGAAATTGATGGTCTGATTGTATAATTGGTATAAAAGTGCAGCATAGTTAAAACAGTTTTTTTTTAAATTTTTTGTTCATTTTTATTTATTTATTTGAGAGTGACAGAGAGAGAGAGGGAGAGAGAGACACAGATAGAGAGAGAATGAGCGTGCCAGGGCTTCCAGCCTCTGCAAACGAACTCCAGATGCGTGCGCCCCCTTGTGCATCTGGCTAACGTGGGACCTGGGGAATCGAGCCTCGAACCGGGGTCCTTAGGCTTCATAGGCAAGCGCTTAACCGCTAAGCCATCTCTCCAGCCCAGTTGAAACAATTTTGAGGGTTGGAGGATTCATATGAGCTGATTAAAGGTGTTGATAATGTTAAATTAAATGTCAGAGTTTAGTCTCCAGATGAGGATAGAAGTACAGGTGAGTGGGACAAGGCAGAGTCTGAACATAGGGCCACACAGAGACACTAGATATTCTTTAAAGGCACCCAAATAATTGAAGAGTGGAAAATAATCTTTCCAACAACTGACACCAGAATAGATGAACATGCACATGCAAATACAAATAGCCCTCAGCCCTACTTCATTTATATGTGAAAGGTAATGAAAAGCGATTTGTAGACCTAAATGTGAGAGCAAATTCATCACACCTGAGAAAGAAACCATAGGAGGAAAATCTTAGTCATATTGAGGTAGACCAAAAAAAAAGTGAGGTATCACATACAAAGTTTTAATTTCATCAAAACTAAAATTCTTCTCTTTAAATATACTATTAAAATAAAAAGGTAACTGATAGGCCAGGGAGAAAATATTCACAAGTGACATATACAACAAAGGGCTTCTATATAAAATTTATGAAAACATGATATTTTAAAAAGCTCACTTAAACAAATGGGCAAAAGGTTTAAGCAAACATTACACCAAAGAAGATAAGTGAAATGGGAAATAAACACCTGAAAAGGATTTGAGAAATGTTAATCAAGACTACAAGGAGATGCCATTTTGCAACCACTGAATAGCTATGAGGAGTAAGAACTGGTGAACCCACGGGGATGTGGGACAGCTAGGAATCATTGCTGGTGGGAATGCAAAAGGTAGTAGCCACTTTGGAAACAGTCTGGAAGTTTCTTGTAAAATTAAACATAAAGCTAGTATAAGAAGCCAGTCATTCCCCTGCTAGATATTTACACAGAGCAGAAAGAACAAATCATTATGGTAATGTATAAAACTGTCACAGAAGCTGTATGCACAATTGCCAAATGGGAATCGGTGGACATATCCAGCAACTGGCTGATGGGTAAATGAGTCGTGTACACCCTTATGAAGCAATGCTCCAGCACAGTGAAAAGGAGCCGGCGCACATGCTTAATGAGTTATATATATAAAATGAAAAGGCCCAGAATGGACTAGCAAGTCTACAGCAAAGTGGGTGTTTTCTCAGGAACTTGGTCCAGGGGAAGAGAATGACTACAAAGCGGCTTGAAAGAAGCTTTTGGGTTGATGGGTATGCTCTATATCTGGATTTGGTAAGGTTACGTGACCATACGGATTTACTCAGTCAATGACTGTATACTTGAAATAGGCAAATTTTAGCATACAATATATAAATGCCACCAGGGTTAGACATACAACCTCCAGGGTCAGCAAGAACAGATAGTTACCTCTTGTATATCACTTCTGTGAAATTTATGGTTTTCCAGAAAGAAAAAAACAGATCACCCAAGCCAGCACATGCCTTTTCCTCCTTGTTCTTTCACTACTACCCAGTTGAATTCAGTCACCTAGTGACTGGGAGAACTTTAGAAAGCTGCACTGTGGAGGCGCAGGCGCACTGGTCTTCTCGGTCTGCTGTGACAGTTTCCAAGGCCTACAGTAACAGAAGTGACTTGTCTGCCAGCTGTGGAGGTCTGGTGTCTGCAATCATGACGCCAACAGGCTCAGCGTCCTCCAAAGGGCCTGTTCTGCCCTGCCCAATACCACGTGGTGTCCGGGCAATCTCAAGCCTTCCTTGGCTTACCACTGCATCCAGTCTCTGCCTCTGTTATCACAATGCTGGCTCTCAATGCCTGTGTGTCTCTCTTCTTAAGAGAACACCGGTATAGTGGAATAGTGCTCATTTGACTCCAGTGGAACCTCATATTAACTTGATTGCATCTACAAAGAGCCTTTTCCAACTAAGCTCACATGCCTAGGTCCTAGGAATTAGGACATATCTTTTTGATGGACACAATTTAACTCACAACATGAGGTGCATAGGGAAAGGCCTTGGTCATGAAGCCACAGGGAGCCCTGGGCTATCCACCTGTCTTCTTGTTATAGAAGAACCAGCCTGTATTTACATAAACCACTGTGGTTCAGCATCTTAGCTGATCCTACCCCTCCTCAAGTGTTCAAAGGCACCATAGTCCCTTTGTGATATGCTTGATGAGGGGGTGGACACTTCAACACTAGCCCGATGCCTGGCTCGAAAGGGCAGTTTCTTGAAGATCTCCTGACCCAGCCATCCTCCTTCCATCAGCTCCATCAGGATTCCCATCACTCTTCTCCAAGTAGTGAGGCACATCTCGCCTCCTCCTCTGCAGCTCATTTTTAGGCTCCTGCAGTGCCCAGTGGGCCAGTGCAATAGTCTTGCCCAAGTCCTCTCCCAGCCTTTGTGTTCTTTGCCCACCACATTTTCCAGCCATGCTAATGGGCCAGAGTTACTCTTGACAAGTGCCCTCCTCCCTGATCCCAGCCAAGTCCACTAGAGGCGCAGCATGCTTCTTGTCATCTCACTGGCCTCTTGTTCTAAAGCTTCCAGCTTTTTACACTGAGAAGCTACTGGTTTCTCAGTTCTCCAGATTACAAAAGACCACGGTGGGGCTATTCAGCCTCAGCATGTGTAAGTCAATGTAAGCAATCATCATTACATGCAATCTTTTGGTTCTATCCTCTGGAGAATCTTGATTAATACAGACTCAAGTACATGTCTTCTAAATGCCCCAGAAAAAGACTGTTCCTGGCTCCAGGGACCCAAAGGGATGAGACAATTATAGGCTCTTGACAAATGTCTGAAGCTCCAGGAGAGGCTGAGCACAGGTCAGAGTTTAAACTCAGAGCACTCTGATCTCCTGTCTTGTTCTTTCTCTTATTCCAACCTTTGCTTGTACCTAGCTCTGCACCAGCTTCTATTGTCCCAGAAATCCCTCTTCCTCAGAAGGTGTTAGCCCTGTCCAACTATCTGAGGAGATGTGCCCCAAAGCACAGAGCTGGAATTCACAACACATGTTCCCAGAAAAATACAGAGCAAAAGTTATGAGTGCCAGGGCAATATGAAGGGTTGTAGCACCTAGGACAGACACACTGAGAACATTCTATGTGCCAAGCATGAACACTGAGATACTGCATGGAAGACATTCTGACTCTACCGAGAGGTCTGAGAAAAGTTAAGCAACTGTCCCTGGGTCACATACTTAGGTAGATCTAGCTGAAAAGAGTATGACCTGTCTGGTGAACTCTGTTAGGGCCTTCGTCCCAAACCCTCCACAGAGCTGTTCAATTCCATATCATCATTCACATGGATCTCCTGTGCTGCCCACAGCAGCAAAGACATCATCTTGCCAACAAGTGCCTGATAGAGGGTAAGGCATGATGGCATGCCTGTACTCCAAGTTGGGGCAGGAGATAGAAGTGCCTAAGTTCAAGTACAGCCTGGACTGTAATAGAGAGCTACAAGCAAGACAGAACTACAGAGTTAAAGCCTGTCTCAAAACAACAGGGCTGGAGAGTTAGCTCAGTTAAGGCATGTTCCTGCAAAACCTAGCAACCCAAGTTTAATTCCCCAGTACCCACATAAAGATGTATGCACAAAGTGGTACATGCATCTGGAGTTCAACTGCAGCAGCCAGAGTCCCTGGCATGCCAGTTCTCTCTGTAGCTGGGCATGGTGATGCACACTTTTAATCCCAGCACTTGGGAGGTAGAGGTAGGAGAATTGTTATGAGTTTGAGGCCACCTTGAGACTACATAGTGAATTCCAGGCCAGCATCCAGATCAACTTGAGTAGATCCTACCTTGGAAAACAACAACAAAACATACACTCAGATATGGATGGAGAGGCACACCCACACCCACTTGTGATTCCTCTCTATTCAGATCTGTGTCTACTTGTCCAGCTCTAGAATACATGCTACCCTCTCTGGCTTCCTATACATATACATAAACTGAGATAGGGTCTCATGTATCCCAGGCAAGCCTCAAACTTGCTCTGCAGCTAAAGTTGATCTTGAATTTTTGATCCTCCTATTGTTGAGATTATAGGTAGGCACCACCATGCCTGGTTAATGTGGTGCTGGGGTCAAACCTAGGGCTTCACACATGCTAGGCAAGCACTCTACCAAATGAGCTACATCCCAGTCCTTGCTTTAGATATTTTTATGTAATTCTCTTCATTAGAATTTCATTATCCTCCAGCCACTTACTTCTTCCTGGCTTCAGTAATTTCACCTCCTCAAAGATGCCTTCTTGTACTCCCCCCACTTCACGTGGTGTTTGGTGCCCTCCTCTGGTACATCCATCCATCAGAGCCCTTGCCATGTAGTGATGTGTTGTGTGAGTGCAGCTCTGCCAGGCGGGGCCCTGGCACCTAGCAGAGAGCCACATGCCTCGTCAAGGCCAGTGCGCCCCCTCTTGCACGAGGGTAGAGAGTAGAGGGGTGCACAGGTGGGAGGCAGACAGACAGGAAGGGTAAATTTTATAGAGAGGGTCAGCCTCCCCAACACAGCGTTCACGGGCCGGCCCAGGAACTCTGTGGCCGCCTCTCTGTTCATAGTGCTAGAAGGACTCACATGATAGGCCCGGAAGATGGAATGCATCCCTCGTGGACATGGAACCATTTTCTTCCACTGGGGTTCCAGCAGTGGGAACCTACATGTGTTGGCTTTGACCGGCTTCTGAAGTGTTTCTCCCCTGAAGCTTAACCAAGGCTGTCAGAACATGAAATCAATACAATCCTGGCAAAGAGCTTCTAAGATTGAATATATTACTTCCTAATTTCCCCTTTCTTCCCTTTCATGTCCAATGAGGAGTCTGCTTTCCATGACCTAGCCTTCAGGAATAGAAAGTGATTGTTGAGGGATACATTTTCTTTGGTCATTTAGCATATGTTTGAACTCCATGCTCCTGAAATCAATCTTGATAATTTCCATCAACATATATGTAAATAAATGTTTAGTACCATCTCTCGTTTCTTAACAGCTTCCTCATCTTAAAAGTTCCCCTTTAGCTGCTTGGCTGGAGGGAAGACTATAAGGAAGGCAATCCAGGAACTGTAAATAGACTTCACAGGCACCAAAGCATGTGTTTGGATTCCGGTCAGCTACGAGATCTTGTTTCAATAATATGGTCTTCACCTCCAGCTGAAGACTATGTTATGGAACCTGACTGCCCTTAGTGGCTGCTTAAAGCTGACATAAGGCAGGAAAACGTACATTTAATATGGGAAAGAAGTTACGCTTGAAGATCTTTGTTTCCTGAGTGTCTGCAGCAGCTCAGCTGGTGTGAAGCCCTGAAGGCAGCTGGAGGAGGCAGAGTGGGGAGGAGAGAGGAGGAAAAGGCGATGGGTACCACATGTAGAAAACCCACCCTGGGGGAGATGGGGAGAATGGAGAGATGAAGCGGCTGGCATGGAAAGCATTAACCTTGCTGCAATTGGGGCTCCTTAGGGCTCTGTGTTCCCTTCTCCACTAATGACCCCTGTGTTCCCAGAGCTCGAGCTAGAGCCCTGGGGCCACCCTGGCTCCTCCTTTGCTTACTCACCATCAAATGACCCCAGTCCCATCAATCAGCTCTCTGCTAACATCTCAGTTCAGGCTGCAGGCTCTGTCCAGGCCATTGGTTATTGTGTCCTTCCAACAAGTCACCCTCTCATCTCTGACCACTGGAAGATCTTCACATGACACCTGCATGATCCAGCCACAGTATACCCGGAGGGAAGGTGGAAGGTCCTCTGTCACTTGCAGGATACATAAGGCAGTGAGTGTACCAGCTGCCAGAGTCACCCTTCCTTCTATCCTGTGACCCAGGAAGCTGACTGATTTGGTGCTCAGCATGAATACAGCAGTTGCTCACTAATGTTCCCAAACCTTGCCTGGACTGACCGGCCTTCTGCAAGCCTCAGCCTGGAGATATAGGAAGCCTGGATCTTCATCATTCAAAACTCAAAACCACTCCCACTGCCTTCCCCTTCCTCTAGAACCCAGAGAACAGAAGCCTCTCCCTTCACTCCTTATTGCTTTTGGTTCAGAATTCAAGCCACCCATTCTCCCAGAGGACAAGGAATATGCCCAAGTCATCCTCACACCCAGAGCTTTCCCAGCACCTAGTACTTATCATGTGAGTCCCTAAGACCAACACTTTTCAAACATGGGGCTAGTCAACCAGAATAAAAATGCTTACAAATTTCTCCTGTCCTATTTCCTTAAATACACACCCTAAGTTTCAACTAAGCATCTAGGGGGACTTACATTTTTCAATGGTTTTTTAAATAACAGGATATAGCCCAGGCTGACTCTGAATTTATTACAGCAAGGATGAATTTGAATTTCTGATCCTCCTAGCTCTCCTTGCCAGGAGCTGAAGTGCTGGGGTTCTGGGTATGTGTCATCATGCTCAGTTTATGTGGTGCTGGGGTAGAACCCAGCGTACATTTCACCTTGGACAAAACTTCCACACAGTCTCCAGAGTGAATGCTCCCATTACAGACTCACGAGCTACCATGACATGGGTTGTTCAGTATCACTGTTGGGACTGAGTGCTGCCAAGCCTCTTAGCTTAACCGCGTCAGTGGGTGGGTCGTGGTATTTCACTGTGGTTTTGATTTCTATTTCCCTATGACTAATATGATTAAGCAGAGTTTCATGTGCTCATTATCTATTCTTTGATCTTCTTTTTATGAGGTGTCTTTTATGTATTTTTTTTTCTTAGATTGTATCACTACATTATTACATTGGAAGAGTTTTTCATATATTCTGGATAAAAGCATTTCATCAGATACATACACTGCAAATAATTTCTACATTGTTCATGTTTGCCTTTGCACATTCTGAGATATCCCAAGGACAAACATTTTCACTTTGGGAAAAAAAAATACAATTTCTCAGTATTTAATGCAGTGATTGGTATCTTCTGTGTCCCTCAAGAAATCACAGTTGACTTCAACTTCCAGTGATATCATACTATGTCTTGTTTGGAAAATTTTATTTTTCCTTTCATATACAAACCACTATTCAATCGTTAATGAAATTTTGCCTATCGTGTGGGAAACAGACACAGTTCATTTTTTCTATTAAAATATCTAGTTGTTTACTACAATTTTGAAAAAATAATCTTCTCATCATTGAATTTCTTTCATATGTTTGTCAGAGTTGAATGAACAAATATGTGTGGCTTAGTTTCTGGACCTGATAGTGTTCTGTGGCTTCGTTGGTATGCATGCTGCCTCCGGACTGTCTGAGTTACCGCAGACTAGGTACAGGCATTGGAGTCAGGCAGTGCTGGCCCTCCACATGGTGTCAACGTTTTCAAAGTTCTGTGGGCTGTGTGTGTGTATGTGTGGGTGCACCTGTATGTGGGGGTACCTCTGCACAGGTAGGCATATATGTATGTGAAGTGGATATTAGGGGTCTTTCTTGGTCACTTTTCACATTATTTATTTAGGCAGGACCTCTCACTCAACCCAGAGCTCAGTGCTTCAGGCATCTGGCTAGCCAACTAATCTCAGGTATTTTTGTCACAGTGACCAAAAACAAACAAACAAGAAAACATTTTACTAATGCAGCAGACATTTTGTCTTTAAATGATTGGTAGGATCCAACAATAAAATGATATAAATTTGGGACATTCTATGTAGGAATGTTTCCTTAAGAATTAAATCCATTTAAATATTGTTAGATTGGATTTTTTTCTTTGAAGCAAGCCCAACAGACTGGCCCTTTTTTAATGAGAGTGAGAGACAGAGATAGAGATAGAGATAGATAGATAGAGAGAGAGAGAGAGAGAGAGAGAGAACTGGTGAACAGGGCCTCCAGCCACTGTAGTCGCACTCCAGATGCATGTGCCACCTTGTGTGCATGTGCGATTTTGTGCGCTTGCATCATGTTACAATGTGATGTACACATATGGCTTATGTAGAACCTGAAGAGTCGAACACGGGTTCTTAGGCTTCACAGACAAGTGCCTTAACTACTAAGCCATCTTTCCAGCCCTAGATCTGATTTTTTAAAATATTTTTATTCACTTGGAAGCTGAGAGAAAAATAGATAGATGATAGATAAATGATAGGTAGATAAATGATAGCTAGATAGATGCGATTAGATAGATAGATAGAGCGATAGATAGATAGAGAGAGAGAGAAAAAGAGAAAATGAGTGTGCCAGAGACTCCTGCCACGGCAAACTCCAGTCACGTGCATCATTCTGCATCGGGCTTTATATGGGTACTGAGGCATCAAATGCCAGCCATCACATTTTGCAAGCAAGTGCCTTTAATTGCTGAGCCATCTTTTCAGTTCCAGATCTTCTGTTTTTGTAAGCTTTTGAGAGTTTTGGTTTTTTTCCAGAATTTTATTTTAAGTTCTAAAGCTCGTTTATGTTAAGTTGGTCATAGTACTCCTTCCTGTGTTGTGTTATAAGTCTGGAGTCCGTGTTAGGATGTCCCCTCTTTCATCGTTGGTGTCATTTGTTTGTACCCTATGTCATTTTTTTTAAACTATGGGGACTTTTTAAAAAAATATTTGTTCATTTTTTATTTATTTATTTGAGAGCAACAGACACAGAGAGAAAGACAGATAGAGGGAGAGAGAGAACGGGTGCGCCAGGGCTTCCAGCCTCTGCCAACGAACTCCAGACGCGTGCGCCCCCTTGTGCATGTGGCTAACGTGGGACCTGGGGAACCAAGCCTCGAACCGGGGTCCTTAGGCTTCACAGGCAAGCGCTTAACCGCTAAGCCATCTCTCCAGCCTCCTTATGTCATTTTTAGTGATCAGTATTGCTAGAGATAAATCAATTTTATTTGTCATTGCAGTGAACAAACATAAGTTTATTGATTTTCTATGTAGGTTGTTTCATATTTCATGGGGTTCTCTCTACTTCTTATTATGAACTTTACATATTTTCTCTTCCATTTCTGACTTCTTAAGGTGCTGTTTATTTCAACCTACTTTCATTTTCTAAGATAAACATTTCAAGCTATACATTTCCCTCTAAGAACTCCCTTCACTGCATCCCACAAAATTTAGTATGCTGTATTTTCATTACCATTCAGATTGAAATATTTTCTGATTCATTTGTAATTCCTTCTTTGGTTATTTTTAAATGTGTAGCTTAGTATTCAAATATTTGGGAGATTTTCCATAGCAAGAGGCTCTGGGTTCAGGACTCAGAACAGAAGAAAAATGGATGGCTACTTGATGTACTACATGGCATGAGCAGACAATTCATGAAAAATGTACTGAAGTGAGCTGCACCCAGATACATGCTGCCCACAGTCCCTCATATAGCAACAAGGGGAACCAACTCTCTCATCAAGCCAACTAAGATCAGAGAGTGAGAGTCCGGATTCTGTTCTGTTGATGAAACAACGAGGAAGTAGATGTTACTGATGTCACTCATTCTCTCTGTGTGGACTTTCAATAATTACAAAATATTGAGGGGGGAATGAAGTGTATAAGAGAGAGGCTGAGTAAGTGAAGGTACATCCACAAGCTGATTATTCTGTAGCTGAAGAAAGTAATGAAGTAGCTCTCCATAAGCTTATAGGCAGCAAGTTTTAGGCTATGCTGCTAAGTGAAAAACAAAGAATGTTTATAGTGGGCCTATCTTGAATAAAAAAAAAGTAAGATGTGCTGGGCTGCAGGCCACTGAGAAATGAAGGTGTTGCTGAGCAGAGCTGGAAGCTTCCTCTCTATCTGTCAGGGTGCTGGACAAAGCATGCAGCCTATTGGGAGAGAGAAGTCATCAACAGCGTCAAAGAGCAGTGGACCCTGCAAGCCATGTGGCTAGCCAGCCAGGCCAAATGTGCCAACGGGTGAAATGGTGGCATATGTGTCATGGGGAAAACCAACTGCTCTCTGATGGGACTAGAGGCCCACTCCACAGAAGGGAATTACCACATGGCACTGAAAACCTAGTCAAAAGCCTACAGCTGGGGAGGTCATAAGCCTTAGAAGAGTAATGACTTCTATCATCTGGCTAAATGCACATATTATGCCCACCAAACTGCCCTCTAAGCACTTATGTTTATGCCCATATATTCTACTCTCACTTTTGGTTAGAGAAGTTTCTCTCTTCAGCTGGTGGTAACCACTGAGGTGCCTCAAAAGTCATCATGGTGTTGAGAAGTGATAGTCCAGTGTTCAGCACTCAGTGAGACATCTGCGTCACACCCTTCAACGCTCAGCAACCATTGCAGACGAGGGGCAGAAAAAATGCAAGAACAATGTGGCCATGGTGGCAGAGATGCAGGCTATGCATGGGCCCAACAACATGGACTTCCACTAACTAAGGCTGACCTGGCTACGGCTACTGCTGAGTGCCAAATTTGCCAACAGCAGAGGCCGACTCTGAGCCCCCGATATGGTAGTATTCCTCGGGGTGACCAGCCAGCAACCTGGTGGCAGGTTGACTACATTGGACCTCTTCCATCATGGAAAGGGCAGCGTTTTGTCCTTACTGGAATAGACACTTATTCTGGGTATGCATTTGCCTTTCCTGCACGTAGCGCTTCTGCCAAAACTACCATCCGTGGGCTTACAGAATGCCTTATCCACCGTCATGGCATTCCACACAGCATTGCTTCTGACCAAGGAACTCACTTCACCGCCAAGGAAGTATGGCAGTGGGCTCATGATCATGGAATTCACTGGTCTTACCATGTGCCCCACCATCCTGAAGCAGCTGGCTTGATAGAACGGTGGAACGGCCTTTTGAAGAAATAGCTACAGCGCCAACTGGGTGGCAACAGCTTGGAGGGCTGGGGGAGTGTCCTCCAGCAGGCTGTATATGCTCTGAATCAGCGTCCTATATATGGTACTGTTTCTCCTATAGCCCGGATTCACGGGTCCAGGAATCAAGGGGTGGAAGTGGGAATGGTCCCACTTGCCATCACCCCAAGTGACCCGTTAGCTAGATTTTTGCTTCCTGTTCCTGCAACCTTACGCTCTGCTGGACTACAAGTCTTGGTCCCAGAGGGGGGAGTGCTTTTGCCAGGAGACACAAAGAACATTCTATTGAACTGGAAGCTAAGACTTCCCCCTGGTCACTTTGGGCTCCTAATGCCCTTGAGTGAACAGGCAGAGAAAGGAGTTACAGTGATTGCAGGGGTGATTGATCCAGATTACCAGGGGGAAATTGGGCTGCTCCTCCACAATGGCGGTAAGGAAGAGTATGCCTGGAGTGCAGGAGATCCTTTAGGGCGTCTGTTAGTGTTACCATGTCCTGTTGTCAAAGTCAATGGACGACTGCAACAACCCAATAGAAGTAGTGTGATAAATGGCCCAGATCCTTCAGGAATGAAGGTATGGGTTACCCCTCCAGGTAAAGAACCAAGACCTGCCGAGGTGCTTGCTGAAGGTGGAGGGAATACAGAATGGGTAGTAGAAGAAGGCAGTTACAAATATCAGCTAAGGCCACGTGATCAGTTACAGAAACGAGGACTGTGATTGCAATGTTTCTGTCCTGCCTTGATAACAGAGTGTTATATCTACACCAATATTAAGATTGTATCATTAGCTAAACTGTTGAATTTATATTAGACCCATTGTATTAGAGACTAAGCTTGTGTTGGGGGGAAGATTTTGCGGTTCCAGTTGTACGTGGGATAGTTATGCGATGTTAGGCGGAATTATGAGCTTGTTACTGTTTTCATTTGGAAATTAAGTATGATGTAAGGAGACATGATTTGATGCCAAGTTGACAAGGGGTGGACTTGTGATAGTTAAGGTGTTGTCAACTTGATCTGTTTAGTAATCCACAGGCTGCTTCTAGGAAGGATCAACTAAAGGAGGAGGTCTTTCTCCCAGGGTGAGCCCTTCCCCCAGAGTGGGCGGCCCCGCTCAGAGAAGAACTTGATATAAGGAAGCTCTGGGTAGAAGAGTTCCCTTTTTCTTTTTTTTTTTTTTTTTTTTTTTTTATAAATATTTTTTTTTTTATTTTTATTTATTTATTTGAGAGTGACAGACACAGAGAGAGAGACAGATAGAGGGAGAGAGAGAGAATGGGCGCGCCAGGGCTTCCAGCCACTGCAAACGAACTCCAGACGCATGCGACCCCTTGTGCATCTGGCTAACGTGGGACCTGGGGAACCGAGCCTCGAACCGGGGTCCTTAGGCTTCACAGGCAAGCGCTTAACCACTAAGCCATCTCTCCAGCCCAAGAGTTCCCTTTTTCCTTCCTTCCTTCCACTTGGCTGCCGGAGCTGCTCCCTACCTTCTAGCGTGGATTGAAGACCAGTGCGGACTAAAGACCAACATCAACCGAAGACCCACGTGGATCGAAACCCAGCGGCTCCTCAGAAAGCCTCCAGGCTTTCCGGCTCCTCAGGAGGCCTCCAGGTTTTCCGGCACCATCTGCAGTGCCGGTCGGGACTGCTGAGGCATCTGGCCACGTGGACTGAGCAGCTACCAGGTTCGGTGATTCTCAGGCCTGCAACTGCTATTGGACTACTGTAAGCTAATCCAATAAATTCCCTTTATAAAATAATTCATTCTAGTAATTCTGTTCCTCTAGAGAACCCTGACTAATACACGAGGGGCAGAAAAAATGCAAGAGCCAAAAGAAGGGGAAGAGTGCTTGCAATGCTGTCATCCAGACACAAAGTGGCCTTGACATTCTTGACCTCACAGTGGCAATGATGACATCCAAATAGAAGAGAGGCTAATTGGAAAGAAGGGATTCAATAAAGGGGAGCTGGGAGGGGGAAGGTGGTGAGAGGGGATTATGATCATGATATATTGTCTATATTTCTGGAAGGTATCCATAAATAACTAATTTTTAAAATCTAATCAATTAAAAAAAGATCCCTGGAAGGATTAAACCTGAACCTTGCATTGTGGTTGGTTAGCTCACCTTCCAAAACTTGGGTATCATGGCTAGATAGCTTAGCCCCCATTCAGATTCTATAAATAGACCCCAATTTGGGTCTCTAGGTGGGCTTTCTCAGAGTCAGGAACTTTCTATACTTTCTCCTCTTTCATTCTTTTAATCTAATGATGTTTCTCTGAACTTAAAAAAAAAGATGAAGAAAGAAGGTACTAGAGAGATGACTCAGCAGTTAAGTGAGCTTCCTGCATAAGCATGAGGGCCTGAGGGGTCCAAATCTACCCTAATTCCCCAAACCCAAGGAAACAGCCGAGTGTGCTCATGCATGTTTGTAATCCCAGTCCTGTGGGGAGCAGAGAGTGGAGAATCACTGGGCTTGTGAAAAATGGCAAGCTCTAGAATCAGTAAAAGACTGTTTCAAAGGAGAACAGGAGAGTGAGTGATGGAGAAGGATGCCTGATATTCTCTTCTGGCCTCAGCAGGTGTGTGCATAGAGTACCACATAAGTACATGCATGTGCATATGCCATAACCCCCCACACACACACACACACAAACACACACAACACAACACGCCACAAAGCAATAAAGTACTCTGAGAATATATACATGCTTGTTCTCATTTGTGGGAGAGAAACATAGATATGGGTGTGAAGGAAAAAAATAAGAGATGGCCAGGTTGGGAAAGGCAGTCTGTTTGTGAGTTTTCCCTCACTGTGACAAAGTACCTGAGGTGAACAACTTAAGGGAAGATTATTGTGGCTTATGGATTCAGAACTCATAGCTGATTAGGTGCATTGTTTCTGAGACACGGCGAAGCGGAACAACAAGGCACAGAGCGTGCTCACCACACGGCAGAGAGAGAGAGAGAGAGAGAGAGAGAGAGAGAGAGAGAGAGAGAGAGAGAGAGAGAGAGGGAGAGGGAGAGAGGGAAAGAAAGAGGCACCCAGTTTCTCCAGCTAAGTTCTGCCTGCAGTTTCTACCACTTACCAATAATGCCATCTAACTGATTCTCAATGGATTACCCCATTGACTAGGACAGAGTCCTTATGAGCCAGCCACGCTTCAAGAGTGCCACCATCTGGGCTTAAGTCTTCAACACAGAAGCCTTGAGGGACACTTCATATTCAAATCGTAAGTGTGAGGCACATGGGGAAAAAAAGAAGAGATAAAAATGGGGTGGTCAGGGCTGGAGAGATGGCTTAGCGGTTAAGCGCTTGCCTGTGAAGCCTAAGGACCCCAGTTCGAGGCTTGGTTCCCCAGGTCCCACGTTAGCCAGATGCACAAGGGGGCGCACGCGTCTGGAGTTCGTTTGCAGAGGCTGGAAGCCCTGGCGCGCCCATTCTCTCTCTCTCCCTCTATCTGTCTCTCTCTCTGTGTCTGTCGCTCTCAAATAAATAAATTAATTAATTAAAAAAAATGGGGTGGTCAGAGAGAAATGAATGATCGTTCCCTCAGTGTAACTACATACCTAGCAATGAGTCTTGGAAGCTTTGTAGTTTTTCATACGTCAAAACCCAACCCAAACCGAACCAGAACCAAAAAAAAGGAATACCAACAAAGATACAGGAGCAGACTGTCAATAAAATATGAGTAGCAATGAGTCTAATATTGTTTTAACTAGAAATTACAGGCTAACGCCACAAAGAACGATGTTGTGTTCTAGTTCTCACACAGGGTGTGCATCAGCAATTCTGTAAATGAATTACTGAATGTGCATAGTGGGAATGAGCAAATGAGTAAACACCAAAGACAATGAAAGTGAGGCTTCTGCATTCTCAGAGAACGAAGTAACAAACAGGAAAAGACGACTAGACTGAACTCCGCTGTTTGTGGTCAGATCTATCAGCATAAACTCATGAGTTTTTGTTTTTCTTTACTTATGTACACAGTGTGTATACAGCCATGGTGGTACCATCATTAGCCTCCTCCCTCCGCAGGGACTCTCCTCATTGGGGGATATGGGTCGTGCATTGTGGGGGCAGCCATTAATTATGGGTAGGAGGCAGTGTCTCTGTGTATAATGTCCCAACATGTGGCTCTAACAATCTTTCTATCCCCTCTTCCACAAACTTCCCTGAGCCATGTTGGGTTCATTTTAGGTCTGCTTCAGTGATAAGGTCTTGGGAGCCTCTGTGTCTCTGCATATCTGGTTTGGGAGGAGTTTCATGTTCTCTGTGTCGATCTCCTTTACCCTTGTGCTGGTACCAGGTTCACCAAGAAAGCAGCACTCTTGCTCATTTTCCTAATTACTCTTGGTTCCAGATGCACTCATGAGTTTTAGTACATGTGAGTCAATATGCATACATACTGATTTCTTAGCTTTGAGTAGGCCTGGAAGCACTGACAACTCTGGGACAAGATATTATATTTTAAGTATCAATCTCCAAAAATAAAAGAACAAGAATTCCCTTAAGAAATTATTGATATAGAGCTCACAATAAAAAATTCAAGACAAGCCAGGTTGTAAGGAGATGCTCAAACAAGAGTGGGGGCATATCAGATGGAAAAAGAGACCAACCTTAAGGAGCTCTCCATGGGCAAAGCCTGCAAGAATTTGAGCAAGGAAGTAAATAATTGAGAGTATTGGATAAAATAAGTATCTATAAATTTATAGAAAACAATTCATTGGATACATAAAGGATTCAGGGGAAAGCTTTTGTTTCCAAGTGATTAACAAGATAGGAATGAGAGAAATAGGAATTCCTCAATAAGCAAAAGCACAGTCTAAATTATTTCCAGGAAGATCAACTGACAGGTAGTAAAACTGTGTGAGGAAAAATAGGCTAGCTGCATATGGAAATCCCAGTCTCATCTTTGTCCTTGGTGACAGATACCATGAAGAAAACATTAACATTCTTGATCCCGAGGCTGACTCAGTACGGGTAGGTATGATGAGCTGATGCAAGGATCACCAGCTCTCATACTCCCATGGAAATGGCCATATCTCCCATGCAGTTATCAGGAGCACAACTTCCTTTTCCTTTTACTTAACTTTACTTCCACTTGTTCCTTTTCTTTTCACTACCTTTTCATAAGTTTCTTCAATAAAAGAATTTAGGGCTCTCTATGTATAGCTATTTTCTTTTAGTTGAAACAGTCCCTCCTGGGAGAAAGAAGACTCCAGAGACATGGGAAATAAAACTACAAGTCCCAAGAAGCTCCTGAAATATACAAGATTCATAAGGCTCTTAGTGGAAGTTAGATAATCAGTAACAATTGCTGGATAGAGGAGCTTCCAGTAGCTTCCATGAGTCCTCAGCTGTGTTAGGGTGAGGTTTCTGGTGATGCACCTGCCCTTGAGTAACACATGCTCCTGTAAATAACCACACATTGTGCTCATGTAAGTAACCACAGTAAACTCATTGGTTCACTAAGGTAGACTTGGGTCAAATCCTTTCTTTGTTCAGTCATCTGGGCCCTATCTGGGTGACTAGACATTGATCCACATTTTCCAGGAAAAGCCACACAACAGAGTTGGAAATCAGGGAATATGAAGATAGGTGGCTCCTAATTTTACCCAGTGCCTGGGCTGCTGTGAACAGAGAAGGGAGAAAGCGAGAATAAAGGAATGCATCACAGGAATACTGTTCATGACCAGCCACAAGAAGGGAAGAGCCAAGTGCAGGCTGGGAGCATTTGGAAACTGGGAGGTGTGCACAGAGTGCCTAGGGATCTTCCTGCCTGTCCGTTCGTAACTCCCAAACTACCACCTGACCTTTCCTGAGCCACCCTTTGTAGCTTACTGTGACATCATCCCTTCTCTATCTCAGGGTTTTGAAGATTTACATCTATTCTCCCAATGAGCAGGGGGAATCTGTCCCACATTCCAGGACTTTTAGGTACTCAGCAGAGAGGAAGCTGTACTTGGCCTCTCATTCCAGTCCCTGTCTCTGAGGCTCTATCTGGAGTAAAGCTCTTAGCATTTCTACACAATGAAAATTACAGGAAAGCACCTGCTCTACTGGAGTTTTATTTTATTTTTTTACTGATTTGCTTGCTCATTTTCATTATTATTATATTTTACTTTTTAGGTTTTAAAAACATTTAATTTTATTTCAGAGAGAAAGATAAATAAGACATCTAGCCACTTCAAAAAAACTCCAGATGCATGTGCCACCTTGTGTATCGAGTCCTGGGGAATCAGACTGAGGTCCTTTGACTTTGCCGCAGGCACCTTAACCACTAAGCCATCTCTCCAGCCCCCCGCTTTTTTTAAATTAATTTCAAGGTGTTTTTTTTTTTTTTCTGGCTTCATACATGTATGTAGCTGAGGCTGGCTTTGAATTCCTGATGTTCCTGTCTTCACTTCCCAAGTAGAGAGATGATGCCACCGTGCTCAGCTTTGTTTCTTTTAAGTCTAACAAATACAGATGGGCCATTATCCCCCATTTTTTCCTCAAACCTTCTGTGGAATATAAGCAGCCAGCACTGGATTTTCTGTCTTGGCTGAATGACAATGACAATTCTCAGCTGCTCTCTCCCATCAGCTACCACCTAGACAGAGCTCTTAACGACCCGGGATTGAAGGTGCTTCTCCCAGGTGGGCCACAGAAATGCTATCGGCAACACAGGTAGTTTGCCTATTGCCCAGAAGAGCACTTCCATGATATTCCCAATCCCAACAGATGAACTGAGCAAGGACACCATCAGGTCTAAACTTGTTCCAGACAGACAAGCTGCTGTTGTCTCTTGTAAAGGTCTCCACTGCAGAAGCACTGTGGTTATTATGCTGAACGGGTCTATACCAGAAGCTTTAAAGTTGCACACATTCAGAATGCTCAGGCTGTACGCTGACCACAACAATACAAACCATAGGTGACAGTGACTTTTCTCAGTAGAAAGTTCTACAAAGCCACCTTTCTAATAATCTTATTTCTAGCCTCCACCAAATCTCCATTCAAATCCCCAACTAAGGAAAAATAGCATAAATAATTATTTTCACATTAGTTTACTGTCCTGGAGTTTGACAATAATTCATGATGTTCAAACTATTTCCCCTTTCCTTCCACCTTGGCCTTTGGGTGTGGCAGAGGGTAACCTGCATTAGGTTTCTTAAGTCTATCTTTCCCGGGGGGGGTTTATTCACCCCAAAGTAGAGGTACAACTGGTGTGGTAAGAGATTGTTATAAGAGGAACTGTGAATTAACTCCAGGTTAATCAGGACTATTTCCAGCCCACTTATGGCCTCATCTCTTTACCTATACAATTTATGTCATGCATGTTTAAAAGTCAAGTCATTTTTCAAACCTATCAATTAATGATTACCTTCTTCTCCACACATTTTCCCCATAGAATGATAGAAATCCATAACAGTTTTCTCAATGTGACAAACCATGATTCACTGGTATTGTTTTCCTCACTCATGGGAAAATGATGCAGCAACTATGATGAGCAGCCAAATCTGGAGGAAATGAGCTCCCTCCTCAGCCACTGGGAAAGCAAAGGGCATTCCCAGGGCTCATCTGGAGTGAAATTCTGGCTGCTCCAAGGAGGGCTTACATTGCCAGATGATTACAAAGGTGTTTCCTGTTGTAGGACTCACTGGTCACTGCAGGGGAGGAGACAGATGAGCTACCCAGTGTAGTGAGATGGTTGACCAAAGTCTCTCAAGTGAGATATGCTTCAAGAGCATTGTCAAAGAGCTAGGAAGACAAGCAGATTTCTGAGGCACACTCATGGCTTTGTTCCTTTTATTTAAAAATTCTGAACCAGGGACTTCTGGTTAAGATGGCGGCGTAGGTACCATGCCAAAGCAGCCTAGGGGGGAGAAAAGACCAAAAAAACTCAGCAGAATACACACTTTTACTAAAAAGTGAAGTGTATAGGAAATTGAAGCAGCAGCAGAGAAGTAGAAGAGATCCAGAGCATCCAGAGCCCACACAGGATTGGCAAAAGCGGCTCCGGCAGCTTGGCCAACCACCGCGGCGGCGGTGCACCAGAAAGCTGCTAGGCTCTGCTCCAGCCGCAGAAAAAGCCAGGTGCGGGAGCTTCCCCTCACACCGCGCTCTCCGCAACTCAGGAAACGTGAAGGGAGAGTGGCAGTGAACGACGGGGGAGCAGACCACGAGGTAGAAGAACACGTGGAGCAGCGAGAGAACCAGAGCAGCTGCGGCTCCCTCCCCTCCCCCACTGCCTGAACCCAGCTCCGGTGAACAGAGCAGTGATCCCGGGACCCGGCCACGCCAACTTGAGCCGACAGCGGGACCCAAGCAGGAGCAGAGTTCAGCAGCAACATCAGTGGCTCCAGCACCGGTAACAGCGGCCCCAGCAGTAGCAGCTCCAGTCACGGCAGCAGCGGCAGACCCAGCAGCAGCAACTTCAGTGGTAGCAGCAGCAATGGACACAGCAGCAGCAGCTTCAGCAGCAGTGGTGGCTCCAGCAGTGGCAGCTACAGCAGCAGCAGAGGCAGCAGCAGCGGCAACGGACACAGCAGCGGCAGCTTGAGCAGCAGCAGTTCCAGCAGCAGAGGTGCTGATCTACAGGGCCACACTTGCCAGGCTCGGTTTGCCCCGCAGGAAAAGCCAGTGCCCAGCTCCAGAAATCAGAACAGCAGCCCGACGACCCAGGCAGCAACTTGACTGAGACCAAAATCATCCAAGGTAACTGGGATTGCACCAGGGAAGGGTCTCACTTGGTCACAAGCTGACTTGGATCCCTCAAGAGACCAGAAATCTTAACCTCTTTGTTGATAGAGGATCTACTCATAATAATAACTACCCTTGCATACATACTTGGGGCTGTTTTTGATTGAATGTGTATGGTATTTAGTTAAATTTTAGAATCTACCTGTATTTTATTCCACTCAGCCTGCTTGAATACTCCCATAGCAGGGAAACTCAACCCATAGGAACACCTTTGTAGATACTATGAGAGTCTTAAGAGCCACACCTAACACCTTAAGCTCCTACCCTGAAAATATATAACATCAAATCAATTGATATAGCTAAGAATACCCAGCTAGCTAGAAAATCCAAGCATTAACTTAATCCAAGATGCAAAAATATATACATTATAACACAAAAAACACTAAAAAGTAAGATGATATAAATCCACCTAAAAGTATTAATGCATCAGAAGTGTCCCCCAGTGAGAACGAGTTGGAGGAAATGCCTGAGAAAGAGTTCAAAAGAATGATTATAAATATGTTCAAAGAGGTCAAAGAACAAATCAAAAGAATCAAAGAAGAAATCAAAGAGGAAATCAAAGGAATCAAAGAAGATGCAGGACACCTAATGAAATAAAGAAGGCAATACAAGACATAAATAAAGAAATAGAAATAATAAAGCAAAACCAGTCAGAATTACTAGCAATGAAGAACACAGTTAATGAAATAAAAAACTCTGTAGAAAATCTTACCAGTAGGATGGATGAGGGAAAGGACAGAATATCTAAGCTAGAAGACGAGGTGGCAGATCTAATACAGTCCAACAAAGAGAAAGACAAACTTATAGAAAAGTATGAATGGGAATTTCAAGATATTCGGGACACTGGGCTGGAGAGATGGCTTAGCGGTTAAGATATTTGGGACACTATGAAAAGATCCAATATAAGAATTCAGGGCATAGTAGAAGGAGAAGAATTCCACTCCAAAGGCATAGTAGGTGTCTTCAACAAAATCATAGAAGAACACTTCCCCCAAATTGGGAAAGAGGTGCCAATGCAGATACAGGAAGCCTTTAGAACCCCAGCCAGACAAAACCCGGAAAGAACCTCTCCTTGCCATATTATAATCAAACTTCCAAACATACACACCAAAGAAAAATATTGAAAGCAGTTAGAGAGAAAAATCAAGTTACCTACAAAAGCAAGCCCACCAGGATTACAGCAGATTATTCAACACAAACTTTTAAAGCCAGAAGGGCTTGGAATGATATATTCCAAGTTCTGAAAGATAACAACTGTCAACCAAGGTTACTTTATCCTGCAAAGTTATCCATTCAAATAGATGGAGAAATAAGGACATTCCATGACAAAAGCAGGTTAAAGGAGTATTTGAAGACAAAACCAGCTCTACAAAAATACTTGATAGAATCCTCCATGCTGAAGAAAAGGAAAAGCACACATATATGGAACCTAGAAAAAACAAGCAATACTCAAATACTAGTTAAAACAAGAGAGCACAGGTAGAACTGGAACCACAAAAAAAAAGGCAAACATAAATATACACCTTTCAATAATATCTCTTAATATCAATGGCCTCAATGCCCAACAAAAAGACATAGGTTTGCAGACTGGGTTAAAAAGCAGGATCCTACAATTTGTTGTCTCCAAGAAACTCACCTTTCTACAAAGGATAGACATTATCTTAGGGTGAAAGGTTGGAAGACAGTGTTTCAAGCAAATGGGCCTAGAAAACAAGCGGGGGTTGCTATCCTAATATCTAACAAGGTAGACTTTAGTCCAACGTTAGTCAAGAAAGATAAGGAAGGTCACTTTATATTGATTAAGGGCACACTCCAACAGGAGGACATTACAATCCTAAACATATATGCACCTAACATGGGGGCTCCCAAATTCATCAAACAAACACTATTAGAACTAAGGTCACAGATAACACCAAACACAGTGGTGGTGGGTGACTTTAACACCATACTCTCATCAATTGACAGGTCATCCAGGGAAAGAATAAACAGAGAGGCATCTGGACTAAATGAGATCATAGAAGGAATGGACCTAACAGATATATACAGGACATTTCATTCAAAGGCTGCAGAATATACATTCTTTTCAGCAGCACATGGAACATTCTCTAAAATAGACCATATATTAGGACACAAAGCAAATCTTAACAAATTCAGAAAAGTTGAAATAATTCCTTGCATTCTATCTGACCAAAATGGAATTAAACTACAAATCAGTAGCAAGAAAGGCTATAGAGCATACACAAAATCATGGAAACTAAACAATACACTACTAAATGATGAATGGGTCAATGAAGAAATCAAGAAGGAAATCAAAAGATTATAGAGTCAAATGATAATGAGAACATAACATACCAAAATCTCTGGGACACAATGTAGGCAGTTCTAAGAGGTAAATTTATAGCCTTAAGTGCCTATATTAAGAAATTAGAAAGGTCACAAGTAAACGACCTAGTGCATCACCTTAATGCCTTGGAAAAAGAAGAAAAAGGCAAACCAAAAATCAGTAGATGGGAAGAAATAATAAAGACTAGGGCAGAAATTAATGAAATAGAAATAAAAAGAACAATCCAAAGAATTAATAAAACAAAGAGTTGGTTCTTTGAAAGGATAAACAAGATTGATAAACCCTTAGCAAATCTGACCAAAAGAAAGAGAGAAGAGACACAAATTAATAAAATCAGAGATGAAAAAGGTAACATCACAACAAATTCCAGAGAAATTAAAAAAATCATAGGGACATACTATAAAAGAATATACTCAACAAAGTATGAAAATCTGAAAGAAATGGATGATTTCCTTGATCTATATGAACTACGTAAATTAAATCAAAATGAGATTAATCACTTAATAGACCTATAACAAACATGGAGATCTGAACAGTTATCAATAATCTCCCAACTAAAAAAAGCCCAGGGCCAGATGGATTCATTGCGGAATTTTACCAGGCCTTTAAGAAAGAGATAACACCATTGCTTCTCAAGCTTTTCCAGGAAATAGAAAAAGAAGGAATTCTACCAATCTCCTTATATGAGGCCAGCATCACCCTGATACCAAAACCAGGCAAAGATAGAACAAAAAAAGAAAATTACAGACCAATCTCCCTCATGAACATAGATGCAAAAATTCTCAACAAAATATTGGCAAGCAGAATACAAGAGTATATCAAAAAGATCATTCACCCTGACCAAGTAGGCTTTATCCCAGAGATGCAGGGATGGTTCAACATACGCAAATCTATAAATGTAATACATTACATAAACGGGTTGAAGGACAAAAATCACATGATCATCTCATTAGATGCAGAGAAAGCATTTGACAAAATCCAACATCCCTTCATGATAAAGGTCCTACAGAGGCTGGGAATAGAAGGAACATATCTCAATATAATAAAGGCTATTTATGACAAGCCTACAGCCAACATATTACTAAATGGGGAAAAACTAGAAGCTTTTCCACTAAAATCAGGAACAAGACAAGGGTGTCCACTGTCCCCACTTTTATTTAATATAGTTTTGGAAGTCTTAGCCATAGCAATAAGGCAAGAGACACACATAAAAGGAATACAAATTGGAAAGGAAGAGATCAAGTTATCATTATTTGCAGATGACATGATTCTATACATAAAGGACCCTATAGACTCTACTAGCAAGCTGTTAGAGCTGATCAAAACCTACAGCAATGTAGCAGGATACAAAATAAATACCCAGAAATCTGTAGCTTTCATATATGCTAACAACAAACACACAGAGGATGAAATCAGAGAATCACTCCCATTCACAATTGCATCAAAAAAAAAATAAAGTACCTTGGAATAAACCTAACCAAGGAAGTAAAGAATCTTTACAATGAGAACTTTAAAACTCTCAAGTGAGAAATTGCAGAAGACACTAGAAAGTGCAGAAACATCCCTTGTTCCTGGCTTGGAAGAATCAATATTGTGAAAATGGCAATCTTACCTAAAGCAATCTACACATTTAATGCAATCCCTATCAAAATTCCCAAGGCTTTCTTCATGGAAATAGAAAAAACAATCCAAAAATTCATTTGGAATCACAAAAACCCTCGAATATCTAAAATAATACTGAGCAACAAAAAAGAGGCTGGTGGTATCACCATACCTGATTTTAACCTATACTATAGAGCCATAGTAACAAAAACAGCATGGTACTGGCACAAAAACAGACATGTAGATCAGTGGAACAGAATAGAGGACCCAGATGTAAGCCCAAGTAGCGATAGCCACCAGATATTCGATAAAAATGCCAAAAATACTCATTGGAGAAGAGACAGCCTCTTCAGCAAATGGTGTTGGGAAAACTGGATATATATCTGCAGAAGGATGAAAATAGATTCTTCTCTCTCGCCATGCACAAGAATTAAGTCCAAATGGATTCGAGACCTTAACATCAGGCCAGACTCTGAAACTGCTAGAGGAAAAAGTAGGGGAAACCCTTCAACATATTGGTCTTGGCAAAGACTTTCTGAATACAACCCCAATTGCTCAGGCAATAAAACCACAGATTAATCACTGGGACCTCATGAAATTACAAAGATTTTACACTGCAAAGGACACTGTGAAAAAAGCAAAGAGTCAACCTACAGAATGGGAAAAAATCTTTGCCAGCTATATATCTGATAGAGGATAAATATCTAGGATATACAAATAACTCAAAAAGTTAAATAATAAGGAATCAAACAAGCCAATCAAAAAATGGGCTATGGAGCTAAATAGAGCATTCTCATAGGAAGAAATAAGAATGGCACATAAGCATCTACAAAAATGTTCTACGTCACTAGTCATCAGGGAAATGCAGATTAAAACTACATTGAGATTCCATCTCACTCCTGTCAGATTGGCCACCATCATGAAAACAAATGATCATAAATGTTGGCGGGGATGTGGAAAAAGAGGAACCCTTCTACACTGCTGGTGGGAATGCAATCTGGTCCAGCCATTGTGCAAAACAGTGTGGAGGTTCATAAAACAGCTAAAGATTGATCTACCATATGAGCCAGCTATAGCACTCCTAGGCATATATCCAAAGGATTCATCTCATTTCCTTGGAAGTACGTGCTCAACCATGTTTATTGCTGCTCAATTTATAATAGCTGGGAAATGGAACCAGCCTAGATGTCCCTCAACTGATGAGTGGATAATGAAGATTAAAAAAAACAAAAAATTCTGAACCAAATAATTGGATTGTTTTAGGAGAAATTTTGGTCTACATAAACTTATCCGCCCTTGGCCACTGACCAAAGACTTCCCAGACTACTCTCGGTCAGTTGTGTAAATTGCTGTGTAAATAGAACTGTTTTATTTCAATGCACACTACATGTATGCAGGTATATACAGTGGTTGGTTTCCCTCATAACAGACATGCCACTACTGTATCCATTGGTGCATTTGTCCTGGCTGGCAAGGACACCTTCAAGTCTATACTTGCTCCAAACAGACAAGCTGCTGTTGTCTGTCTCCATTGCAGAAACATTGTGGTTTTGTTATGTCTATTATACCATAACCAGCCAGGCCAAATGCGCCAATGGATACAATAGTGGCATGTCTGTAAAATGACTCAGATCAACAACTTACACATCTGACTGAGAGCAGTCTGGACAGTCTTTGGTCAGTGGCCAAGGGAGGATATGTTTATCTAGACCCAAAGTTATCCTAAAAAATAAAACCACATTTATTTTATATATATACATATGTATATAATTTTTATATATTATATACATACATATACATATATATATATATACATATATATATATATATGTATATATATAAAATAGTTATTATATAAATAACCAGTATATAGCCATCTGAACAAAGTTTGGGCTAAAATTAGAAACTGAAATACAAGAAATCTACATTTTTCCTCCAACCTTAAGGTTTAGTCTCAATTTAGCACACATTTCACTTTCCCTTGATAACACTAGTTATGGACTATTACAAGGCAAGAGTGAGTGTTGCTTCACAACCTTTGTGGTCTTTCCATGTTTATCCCTAGAAATCTGTCTGTGCTCTGTGACTATTTTATTGCATTTACCATTTATTGCTGCAATGGTAAAAATTAATTATCATGAGTGTAAATTTTATAGTTTTGGACACTTTTAAAATAGATTCTACGTTATTCTATTCATGCAACAAGTTGACATGGTACTCACCCTTAATAGTCCAAATTATAGATGAGGAAGTTCAGAAGTTACGAAACCTGTCTGATTCTAAAACTTCATTTTTTTCTCCCCTGTCACATTTCCAGTGGGTTATTATATGTGTGTGTCGGGGGGGGGGGTTGTATTTGGAAAATACACTTTTGAATAGAAGTTTTCTTCTTTCAAAATCTGAACAAGCATACATGAAAAAATAATTTCTGTAGTAGAGAACAATTATAAGTAGAAATTATTTCTGAATATTTGGTAAATCTCAGAGCACCTAATAATATGCTGGGAACATAATTAAAAGCACTTTTTTAAGCTTATTTAAGTTTTCAGCAGTGAAGGGAGCCAATCAGAAACTCATAATTGGTCAAGGGCTGAAAATAAGTGGCTGATGAGTGATTGGCCTCAAGTGAGACATATTCATCACCACCTCCACAGCTCAAGGAACATAGCAGGAGATGGGGCAGAAAGAAAGTCAGATCTGGAGCATGGGGAGGAGTGCTGTGGAACTCTCTCAATCTGCACATGACAAGGCCATTGCACTCAGAAACTCACAACAGCTATGAGACCTGACCATGTTGGGGCCAGCCAACCTTTTGTTATGGATAGGGGAGGGGCGTGGGAGGCCACTTCCCTCCCTAGTGAGCTAAGAACAATTAAAGGTTGTGGGTGTGTTGTGGGGGGGAGGTAGCCATTCTGTTTTGTGGCATAGCCTCCGGTAAATGATGAGAAAGGAGGAGTACTTTAGGACTGTGGGGGGCTACATGAGGATAATGTGGATTCACATGACCAAAACATAATATAGATGCATGAAAACTTCCAAAATCTTTTTTTTTTTTTTTTTTTTAAAAGAGCAGGGTATTTTAATGGCACACCCAGAAGCCATAGATTGTTACTAGAAAATTTTTCAGCATCAGGGATGGGATATATTCCAGGGAGTTGTTGGCCGGTGTGGGGGCAGGGTGATGTTCCCAAAACAGTACAGGCCATTGCCGAGGCTATTGGTTTCCCACCAGGAACAGATGGTAAGTCTCTATTGCTGAAGACTCCACATACTTGGGCTGCAAGGGCACTGAGAAATCCTGCTGGAGCTGAACTGAAAACCTTTGTGTAGACCAGCTGAAAAGAGCTACAATGCATGCAGCTCTACAGGAGAGAGAAGTCGTCAGTGGAGATAAACAACAGTGGACACTGTACGTTTTAAGTTGGGCCAGCCAGGCCAAATGAGTCAATGGGTGCAAGAGTGACATGACTGTTATGGGGGAAGCCAGCCACTCCCTAGTTGGACTGAAGGCCACTCCACAGGAGGGAATACATGCCTGGTACTGAAAACCTACGATGGGGGAGCCCTAGGAGTGTAACACCTGCTGGTGTCTGGCTAAATGCATACATTATGCTCACCAAACTGACTAGTAAGCACTTTTCTTGATTAATGCTACTCTCACTTTCGTTAGAGAAGCTTCACTGTTTAGATGGTGGTGACCTCTGGGATGACTCAAAAGGCTGAGAAGAAGTGACAGAGGAGTGCTCAGTACTGAAACATTTCTATCACACCTTCAGGGTCCATTGTGGAAGAGGTGGTGGAAAGAATGTAAGAACCAGCAGAAGGGTAGGACTATTTACAATACATTCTTCCAGACACAAAATGGCCTGGATATCCATGACCCTGAAGTGCCTGGTAATATCTACACAAGACCCTCCTAATAGGAGGAAAAGATGATGACATCAAAATAAAAGAGAGACTAATTGAGAAGGGGAGGGGATATGATGGAGAGTGGAGTTACAAAGAGGAAAGTGGTGGGGGGAAAGGAATTATCATGGTTTGTTATCTATAATTATGGAAGTTGTCAATAAAAAGTTTTTTAAATTTATTTATGTTTAGAGACACACAGAGAGTGAGTTTGGGCACACCAGGGTCTCTAGCCACCATGTGCATCTGGCTTACGTGGGACCTGGAGAATTGAAACTGGGTCCTTAGGCTTCGTAGGCATGCGCCTTAACCGCTAAGCCATCTCTCCAGCTCTCAACAAAAAAGTTTCTCAAGCAGGTATTTTATAGTGGGCCAACTTTCCTAAAGATTGAAAAGAAAAAAACAAAGCTGGAGAACTAAATGTTAGTAAAGCATAGACTGATATAAACTGTGATCCAGTATTGGAGAAGTACAATTTGATTGAATATTTGTCGAAAGCACTTTGACACCATACATATACAGTCTAAAAATTGCACAATGTCTAAATATTCATTATGACACTGTTCCCAATAACCAAAAAACTAGAAACATCCAAATCCTGTCAAATAATGTTCATACAGACATCAAAGAATGCACATCAATAATGCAATGTCATTTATATAGATTATAACCAGCTTCCTTCACATTTTGTTTTGGAACAATATATAACAGTGTTAAAACTACTGATCAGTTTTTGTTTGGGACACTGTTGCCATTATGTATGGGTATACAACAAATGACCTCTGAATTTAGCATCTTAAAAGGATTAATCACCTCACACAGCCTCTGAGGGTTAGGAATCACAGCCTGTCTTTTGGGTTCTTCTAGACCCAGCTCTCTGATGACGTCTTGGACTAATTGGCTATTCAGCTCTCACAATCTATTAAGATTTGATGAGGGCTGGAGAAAACACTTCCAAGTTCATTTACATAGCTTCTATAAGAATTTTAGTTCCTTGCCACAGGGGCTGCTTTCCCAAAACTGAATTATTAAAAAGAGAGGGACAAGGACTGGAGAGATAGCTCATTAATTAAAGGTGTTTCCTCGTAAGCCTTCCAACCTGAGTTGATCCTCTTCTACACCCACATAAATCTAGATGCAAAGTGGTACACATGTCTGTGATCCCAATAAATCTGGAAGCTCAGGAGCCAGTTAGACTGGTGCACACAGGGACCTCATGTGTTCTAAATACTTGGTGGCAATTTGGGAAGTGGGACCTTACTGGAGGAGGTGTGTAACTGGGGGCAGAGGTTTATTAGCCCAGTTCCAAGCCCAGTACTGAGACTTACTCCACCCATATACATGACAGCTTCCTGCTTGTGCCACACTTTGCCCCCAGTTGTCCTTCCCCTCAAAACAGAAAGCCAAAATAAGTGCTTTCCTCCCATTAGCTGCTTTTGATAAGGTGTTTTGTCCCAGCAAACAGAAGGTAACCAGAGGATATAGTAACATCCTTTGACCTCAACATACATGCCATGTGCATACATAAATATACACACAAATTTTAAAAAGACAAGGTAGAACAGAAAGAAGGAAGATGGGAGAGGGAGAGAGTAAAAGGGAGAGAGGGAAGGAGAAAGGAAACCCAGCCACAGTATCTTTAGTAGCCCAAAGTGAAGACACCATCGCTTTGGTGTGCTGTAACCTTGGTGTGACTACTACAAGGGCATGACTACCAGGATGAGGGATCACTGAAGGCCATTTGGGATTCTGGCTAACACAGCTCGTCCTCGTGCTTCGCCCACTCTGAAATCAGTAGGGTAACTACTGGTAGTTTCTTAATTAGGACTTGCCCTACTTGAACCTTGAATGTTTACTCTCTGTGGTTCTGGGCCCTTGAGTCTTTCCTCTGAGACAGTCTTCATTTTTCATGAAAAGCAGCACATATCTATGACTGGGTGCTTTTCTCAGTCTGTTTCCTGACTGGGAGTTTGTGGCTCAAAGGTTCTGTTTTGTACTATCTTAATGCCTTGCAATATATGCTAGAGGCAGTTAGACAGAATTCTCTTTAAAACTTTGTGCATCTCCCATGAATCTCTTTGCAACATGAGCCAATTACAGAAGAGCCACATCCACACATCTCTTTGACATTAGGCCCTGGGGTGTTGAGATGGCTTTAGGACAATGCCTTTAATCTTCCTAGAAGCTCTACAGTTGATTAAGACGGTCTGTGAAGAATTACCTTGATCTCGTCAACAAGTCTTTTGTCTTTTGCTTGACTGAAGACTCACCTCTGACCTTTCAATTCTTAAAGGGTTTTAAAGTCATATTTGGGGCTTTACCTTTAGATCAGGTATTCCTGAGAGTGTCCTAGATTATGTATTTGCTAGGAAGCTGTCTATTTTGTGCAGTCCATTGGAGAAGGTCAGTTGTCCTCTTCTGCTCTTCACACTGCTTCCTGGATAGAGTCGCCCTGAATCTGGAGCTGTCATTTTTAATAAGACCTGGCTGACCAGCAAGCCCGGCTGCTTTCTAGTCTCTGCTCCCCACAGGACTGGCATTACAGGTGTGGGTGGCCATACCCAGATATGTGTATGGGTGTGGGGGATAGTGCTCAGATGGTCGCAGGTCCTCCTGCTTCTGTGGAAAGTATTCTTACCCTCTGTGCCACTTGTTTCAAAGCCTTTTACAGAAAAAACTACTGTTTACTGTTATGAGTTAACTTATATCTTCCGCAAAGATACATTGAGGAACTGACCTCCAGTACCTGTGAACATGACCTGCTTTTGAGATAGGGGCTTTGAAGACGTAACCAAGATGTGGTACTTAGGGTGACCATGGCTCCAATATGACTGCTGTCTTCCTAGAAGGAAGAGACACCAGGGACAGCAACAGGGCACCCATCTGCATACTAATAAGAGCCCAATGAGGAGAGCACTTTGACCTTGGAGTTCTATCTTCCCCAAATGTGAGAAAATGAATTCTGAATATGTAAGGCACTCAAGCCTGTGGTATTTTCTTACGGCAGCTTGACCTTATTAATGTATCAACATTCTGAAAGATATCTGAAACTATCTTTGTCCAAGAAGTATTTACTCATCTTCTTTTAAAGAACATCTTTTTTTTTCTTTTTTTTTATGTGAAGAACAAGTCTCAATGCCTCATCTTTGTTTTGAGGCATACAATTATATATCAATGTATAAATAGCACTGGGATCTGTTTATGAGCACTATGTATATAATTAGAGTTGTTACTAATCTAACACAACAGTCTATGCTTTCAGTGGAAGGACTGACACTTCCTGCAAGACCCTGTTCTTTTTTTTAAATTTTATTGACAACTTTCATAACTATAGACAATAAACTTTAGTAATTCCCTTCCCCCACGACTTTCTCCTTTGAAACTCCACTCTCCATCACATCCCCTCCCCCTCTCAATCAGTCTCTCTTTTATTTTGATATCATGACCTTTTCCTCCTATTATGAAGGTCTTGTGTAGGTAGTGTCAGGCACTGTGAGGCCATGGAGATCCAGGCCATTTTGTGTGTGAAAGAGTGCATTGATGGAGTTCTCCCATCCTTTGGCTCTTACATTCTTTCTACCATCTCTTTCACAATGGACCCTGAGCCTTGGAAAGTATAATAGATGTTTCAGTGCTGAGCACTCCTCTGTCACTTCTTCTCAATACTATGGTGCCTTCTGAGTCATCCCAGAGGTTGTTGCCATCTGAAGAGAAGCTTCACTAACCAAAAGTGAGAGTAGCATTAATATATGGGTATGGACATTAAGAGAAGTGCCTACCGGGAAGTTTAGTGAGCATAATATATGCATTTAACCAGACACCAGCAGTCATTACACCCCTAGAGCTCATGACCTCCCCTGTCATAGGTTTTCAGTATCAGGCATGCATTCCCTCCCATAGAGTAGGCCTCCAGCCCAATTAGAGGGCAGTTAATTTCCCCCATAACAGGCATGCCACTATTGCACCCATTGACTCATTTGGCCTGGCTGGCCAAACTCAAAGTTTACAATGTCCACTGTTGTTTATCTCCACGATGGTTTCTCTCTCGTAGAACTGCATGCAATGTAGCTTTTTTCAGCTTTCCATCAGCTTGTCTACATGGAGGAGGTTTTCAGTTCAGCTCCAGCAAGATTTCTCAGTGACCTTGCAGCCCAAGCATGTGGAGTCTTTAGCAATAGGGTCTTACCATCTATTTACAGAAGGAAACCAAAAGCCATGGCCTGTAATGTAATGGGGGCATCAGTGACTTCCCTGGCCAACAACTCACTGGAAAGTATCCCATTCCTAGTACTGAAAGTTTTCTAGTAAAAATCTATGGCTTCTGGGTGTGCCATTGTCCAAAAATGTAGGTTTTCATATGACATATTCATACCCTCTTAGATTTTGGTTGACCCTCTCCCACACTTCTTTTACTCAATTTCTTCCCCTGGCCTCACTTAGGCCTTTCGAATCCCAGTAATCTGTTTATCTACTTACATATTTACAACACCATCCCATTAAGTCCTCCCTCTCTTATGGCCCCTTTCTAGCTTACTGGCCTCTGCTAATGAGTTTTATTCAAACTCACATACAAGTTTAAACATTTGTAGGTAGGATCCACATATGAGGGAGGACATGCAGACCTTGGCTTTCTGGACCTGGGTTACCTCACTAAGTATAATCCTTTCCAGATCCATCCATTTCCTTGAAAATTTCATTTTTCTTAACCACCAAATAGAACTCCATTGTATAAATGTACCATATCTTCATTATTCACTCGTCAGTTGAGGGACAGCTAGGCTGGTTCCACTTCCTAGCTACTGTGAAAAGAGTGGCAATAAACCTGGATGTGAAAATATCTGTAAAGTAGTGAGATGAGTTCTTAGGATATATTAGGCCCTGTTTTTAATCTAATTGTTCATCTTCCCACTTGGGAGCTGGAGAGATTTCAGCCTTTCCAGGAAGTCATGAGAAGCTGCCTTGCTAAATTTATTGTGGATTGAATTAAGGGATCACATTGTGATGGAATGTTGTTTGCAAGGAATTACCAGATCAAGGCAGTTCTAGATCAGAGCATGCACTTTTAGGGCCAAAGAGGAGCACTTGTACTCAAATTAGAGACAAAGGTGATATCACAATTAATGAGAACCAGATTTGGGGAAACAATCCTAGAGAAACTCTCAAACCAAGGAGCAATTGGCAGTGGGAGCCTTTAAAATAGCCATCTCCACCCAAGCACAGAACACACTTGAATGACCATTAAGAACATGCTTTTTGGTTTGTTCTCTGCTCTGCATCCTAGCACATACACTTCTGGCCACTTATCTTCTTTGCTTTGTTTTCTACAGAGTTAGAAAATAAGCCTCTTATGTTCTTCCAGTTTAATGAAATACATATTGAACTTATGTTTCTGTAATTAGTAAAATCAAAACAAAACAAGGTCTTTTGCCTACTTAGAAATTAAAGGAAGAAACTCAGCATGTTCGTACTTTTTTTTGTTAACATTTGCCATGATTATAAAAAGTATCCCATGGTAATACCCCCCCCACCACTTTTCACTTTGAAATTCCATTCTCCATCATACCCCCTCCCCCTCTCAATCAGTCTCTCTTTTATTTTGATGTCATGGTCTTTTCCTCCTCTTATGAGGGTCTTGTGTAGGCAGTGTCAGGCACTATGAGGTCAAGGATATCCAGGCCATTTTATGTCTGGAGGGAGCATGTTGTACGGAGTCCTACCCTTCCTTTGGTTCTTATATTCTTTCTGTAACCTCTTCCACATTAGACCCTGAACCTTGGAAGGTGTGGTTGAGATGTTATTCACTACTCCAGTCACTTCTTTCCAGCACTATACCTTCTGAGTCATCCCAAAGTCACTGCCATTTGAAAACAGAAGATTCTCTACCCAAAGTGAGAGTATCATTAATATAAGGGTATAGTTATTAAGAGAAGAGCTTACTGGGCAGTTTGATAAGCATACTATATACATTTTTCCAGACATCAGCAGATGTTACACCCCTAGGGCTCATGACTACCCCTGTTTTAAGTTTTCAGTATCAGAGATGTGTTCCCCCCATGGAGCAGGCCTCCAGTCCAATTGGAGGGCAGTTGGTTTCCACCATGACAGATGTGCCACTATTGTACCCGTTGGCTCATTTGGCCAATTATAAGGCTTGCAGTGTCCACTGTTGAGTATCTTCATTGGTGGTATCTCTTTCTCCCATTGAACTACATGTAGAATGGCTCCTTCCAGTTTTCTGTCATCTGGTCTACATGGAGGAGGTTATCACCTCAGTTCCAGCAGGATTTCTCAGTGGCCTTTCAGCCCAAGTATGTGAAGTCTTCAGCAATAGGGTCATACCATCTATTCCTGGTGGGAAACCAAGGGCATCGGCAATGGCCAATGTTTTGGGGCATCAGGGACCTCCCTGGCCAACAACTCACTGGAGGTATCCCATCCCTGGCAATGAAAATTTTCTAATAACAATCTATGGCTCCTGAGTGTTCCATTGTCCAAAACTGGAGGATGCCATATGATTTATTTGCATACTCTTAGATTTTGATTAGCCCTCCCTCCACCTTTCCTTTACTCAATCTCTTCCCCTGACTTCACTTTGGGACTTTTCACCCTGTTAATCTATTCTACTTGCATATATACAATACCACCCTATTAAGTACTCTCATCCCTTCCTTTCTTTTCCCTTTACATCTCCTTTTTAACTTACTGACCTCTGCTACTGAGTTTTTTCCTTCTCACACAGAAGCCCAATCATCTGTAGCTAGGATCCACATATGAGGGAGAATATGCGGTGCTTGGCTTTCTGGACCTGGGTTACCTCACTTAGTATAATCCTTTCCAGATCCATCCATTTTCATACAAATTTCATAACTTCATTTTTCTTTGCCACTGAATAGAACTCCATTGTATAAATGTGCCACATCTTTATTATCCACTCATCAGTTGAGGGACATCTAGGCTGGTTCTATTTCCCAGATATTATGAATAGAGCAGCAATAAATATGGTTGAGCACGTACTTCTAAGGAAATGAGATGAGTCCTTAGGATATATGCCTAGGAGTGCTATTCCTGGGTCATATGGTAGATAAATTTTTAGCTGTCTTCTGAACCTCCACACTGATTTCCACAATGGCTAGACCAGATTGCATTCCCACCAGCAGTGTAGAAGATTTCCTCTTTTTCAACATCTCTGCCAGAATTTATGATCATTTGTTTTCATGATGGTAGCCAATCTGACAGGAGATGGAATCTCAATCTAGTTTTAATATGCATTTCCCTGATGACTAGTGACGTAGAACATTTTTTTAAATGCTTATATGCCATTTGTATTTCTTCCTTTGAGAACTCTCTATTTAGCTCCATAGCCCATTTTTTAATTGGCTTGTTTTACTTCTTATTATTTAACTTTTTGAGTTCTTTGTGTATCCTACATATTAATCCTCTATCAGATATATAGCTGGCAAAGATTTTTTCCCATTCTGTAGGTTGCCTCTTTGCTTTATTCACAGTGTCCTTTGCACTACAAAAATCTTTGTAATTTCACAAGGTCCCAGTAATTAATGTGTGGTTTTATGGCCTGAGCAATTGGGGTTATATTCAGAAAGTCTTTGCCAAGACCAATATGTTGAAGGGTTTCCTGTACTTTTTCCTCTAGCAGTTTCAGAGTTTCAGGTCTGATGTTAAGGTCTTTAGTTCATTTGGATTTAATTCTTGTGCATGGAGAGAGAGAAGAATCTATTTTCTTCCTTCTACAGTTACATATCCAGATTTCCCAACACCATTTGCTGAAGAGGATGTCTTTTCTCCAATGAGTGTTTTTGGCATGTTTATCGAATAACAGGTGGCTATAGCTGACTGGACTTATATCTGGGTACTCTATTCTGTTCCATTCATCTACATATCTGCTTTTGTGCCAGTACCATGCTGTTACTATGCATGTTACTATGGCTTTGTAGTATAGGTTAAAATCAGGTATGGTGATACCTCCTGACTTATTTATGTTGCTCAGTATTATTTTAGGTATCTGAGGATTTTTTGTGATTCCAAATGAATTTTTGGATTGTTTTTTCTATTTCCATGAAGAATACCTTTGGAATTTTGGTAGGGATTTCACTAAATGTGTAGATTGCTTTTGGTAAGATTGCCATTTTCACAATATTGATTCTTCCAATCCAGGAACAAGGGATGTTTTTCCATTTCCTAGTGTCTTCTGCAATTTCTCATTTGAGTGTTTTATAGTTTTAATTGTAGAGATCCTTTACTTCCTTGGTTAGGATTATGCCAAGCTACTTTATTTTCTTTGATGCAATTGTGAATGTGAGTGATTCTCTGATTTCATCTTCTGTATGTTTGTGATTAGCATTTAGGAATGCTATTGATTTCTGTGTATTTATTTTGTGTCCTGCTACATGTCTGTAGGTGTTTATCAGCTCTAACACTTTGCTGGTAGAGTCTTTAGGGTCCTTTATATATGGAATCATGTCATTTGCAAATAATAACTTGATTTCTTCCTTTCCAATTTGTATTCCTTTTATGTGTGTCTCTTGCCTTATTGCTATGGCTAAGATTTCCAGTACTATATTAAATAAAAGTGGGGACAGTGGACACCCTTGTCTTGTTCCTGATTTTAGTGGAAAAGCTTCCAGTTTTTCCCCATTTAGTAATATGTTGGCTGTAGGCTTGTCATAAACAGCCTTTATTATTTTGAGAGATGTTCCTTCTATTCCCAGTCTCTGTAGGAAATTTATCATGAATGGATGTTGGATTTTGTCAAACACTTTCTCTGTGTCTAATGAGATGATCATATGATTTTTGTCCTTCAGTGCATTTATATAATGTGTTACATTTATTGATTTGCATATATTGAACCATCCCTGCATCTCTGGGATAAAGCCTACTTGGTCAGGGTGAATGATCTTTCTGATACATTCTTGTATTCTGTTTGCCAATATTTTGTTGAGAATTTTTGCATCTATGTTCATGAGGGAGATTGGCCTGTAATTTTCCTTTTTTTTTTTTTTTTTTTTCTATATTTGCCTGGTTTTGGTATCAGGGTGATGCTGGCCTCATAAAGGGAGTTTGGGAGAATTCTTTTTCTATTTACCGGAAAAGCTTAAGGAGCAATGGTGTTAGCTCTTCCTTAAGGGTCTGGTAAAATTCAGCAGTGAATCCATCTGGGCCTAGGCATTTTTTAGTTGGGAGATTACTGATAACTGTTCAGATCTCCATGTTTGTTATAGGTCTACTTAAGTGATTAATCTCATCTTGATTTAATTTAGGTAGGTCATATAAATCAAGGAAATCATCCATTTCTTTCAGATTTTCATACTTTGTGGGGTATATGCTCTTATAGTATGTCCCTATGATTTTTTGAATTTCTCTGGCATCTGTTGTGACGTTACTTTTTTCATCTCTAATTTTATTAATTTGTGTCTCTTCTCTCTTTCTTTTGGTCAGATTTGCTAAAGGTTTATCAATCTTGTTTATCCTTTCAAAGAACCAACTCTTTGTTTCATTGATTCTTTGGATTTTTTTGTTGTTGTTCTATTTAATTAATTTCTGCCCTAATCTTTATTTTTTCTTCCTGTGTACTGATTTTTGATTTGCCTTGTTCTTCTTTTTCCAAGGCTTTAAGGTGAAGCATCAGGTCTTTTACTTGTGACCTTTCTAATTTCTTAATATAGGCACTTCAGGCTATAAATTTATCTCTTAGGACTGCCTTCATTATGTCCCAGAGATTTTGGTATGTTGTGTTCTCATTATCATTGGACTCTATAAATTTTTTTATTTCCTTCTTGATTTCTTCATTGTCCCATTCATCATTTAGTAGTGTGTTGTTTAATTTCCATGATTTTGTGTATGCTCTACAGCCTTTCTTGCTACTGATTTGTAGTTTCTTTCCATTGTGGTCAGATAGAATGCAGGGAATTATTTCAGTTTTCCTGAAATTTGTTAAGATTTTTTTGTGTCCTAATATATGGCCTATTTTAGAGAATGTTCCATTTGCTACTGAAAAGAATGTATATTCTGCAGCCTTTGGATGAAATGTCCTGTATATATCTGTTAGGTCCATTCCTTCTATGACCTCATTTAGTCCAGATGCCTCTCCATTTATTTTTTCCCAGGATGACCTGTCAATTGATGAGAGTATGGTGTTAAAGTCACCCACCACCACTGTGTTTGGTGTTATCTGTGACCTTAGTTCTAATAGTGTTTGTTTGATGAATTTGGGAGACCCCATGTTAGGGCATATATATTTAGGATTGTAATGTCCTCCTATTGGAGGGTGCCTTTAATCAATTTATAGTGACCTTCCTATGTTTCTTAACTAATGTTGTACTGAAGTCTACCTTGTCAGATATTAGGATAGCAACCCCTGTTTGTTTTCTAGGTCCATTTGCTTGAAACACCATTTTCCAACCTTTCACCCTAAGATAGTGTCCATGCTTTGTAGAAAGGTGCGTTTCTGGGAGGCAACAAATTGAAGGATCCTGCTTTTTAACCCAGTCTGCAAACCTATGCCTTTTGGTTGGGGCACCTAGGCCACTGATATTAAGAGGTAATATTGAAAGTGTGTATTCATTTTTGCCATTTTTGTGGTTCTTCCAGTTTTACCTTTGCTCTCTTGTGTTAACTAGTATTTGAGTATTATTTTTTCCCAGTTCCTTATATGTGTTCTTTTTTCTTCAGCATGGAGGATTCTTTCAAGTATTTTCTATAGAGTTGGTTTTGTCTTCAAATACTCCTTTAGCCTGCTTTTGTCATGGAATGTGCTTATTTCTCTATCTATTTGAATGGATAGTTTTGCAGGATAAAGTAACCTTGGTTGACAGTTGTTATGTTTCAGGACTGTTATATCAGTCCAAGCCCTTCTGGCTTTTAAAGTTTTTGTTGAGTAATCTGCTGTAATCCTGATAGGCTTGCCTTTGTAGGTAACTTGAGTTTTGTCCCACTTTTTTCAATATTTTTTCTTTGGTTTGTGTGTTTGTTAGTTTGATTATAATATGGTGAGGAGAGGTTCTTTCCAGGTTTTGTCTGGCTGGGGTTCTAAAGGCTTCCTGTATCTGCATTGGCACCTCTTTCCCAATTTCGGGGAAGTTTTCTTCTATTATTTTGTTGAAGATGCCTACTATGCCTTTGTAGTGAAATTCTTCTCCTTCTACTATGCCCTGAATTCTTATGTTCGATCTTTACATGGTGTCCCAAATATCTTGAAATTCCCACTCATACTTTTCTATTAGTTTGTCTTTCTCTTTGTTGGCCTGTATTAGATCTGCCACCTGGTCTTCTAGCTTAGATATTCTGTCCCCTCCTTCATCCATACTACTGGTGAGATTTTCTACAGAGTTTCTTATTTCATTAACTGTGTTCGTTATTGCTAGTAATTCTGACTGATTTTTATTTCTTTATTTCTACTTCCTTATTTCTGTCTAGTATTGACCTCTTTATTTCATTAAATTTGTATCCTATGTTTTCTTTGATTCCTTTGATTTCCTCTTTGATTTCTTCTTTGACTTTGTTGAACATATTTATAATCATTCTTTTCAACTCTTTCTCAGGCATTTCCTCTAACTTGTTCTCACTGGAGGTCATTTCTGATGTATTAATACTTCTTGGTGGATTTATATTGTCTTGATTTTTGGTGTTTCTGGTGTTATAATGTGTATATTTTTGCATCCTGGATTATTTAATGATTGGATTTTCTAGTTAGCTGGGTATTATCAGATGTATCAGATAATCTGATGTTACATAACTTCAGCATAGGAGTTTAGGGCATTAGGTGTGACTCTGAAGACTCTCAGAGTATTTGTCCACAAGTAGGAATTATGACAACCAGATCCTCTAACTGTCCCTTAGACTGTGTGGTGCCTCACCCATACCCTTAATCCTGACAATAAGGAGGTTAAGATTTCTGATCTGTTGAGGGTTCCAAGTCAGCTTGTGACCAGGTGAGACCCTTCCCTGCTATAATCCCAGTTACCTCTGCTCCTGCTTGGGTCCTGCTGTGGGCTCAAGTTGCCGTGGCTGGGTCCCGGGACCACTGCTCTGTTCGCTGGAGCTGGGCACAGGCGGTGGGGGAGGGGAGGGAGCCGCAGCTGCTCTGGTTCTCTCGCTGTTCCACGTGTTCTTCTACCTCATGGTCTGCTCCTCCGTTGTTCACTGCCGCTCTCCCTTCACATTTCTTGAGTTTGCAGAGAGCACTGGTGTGAGTGGAAAATCCCTTCACCTGGCTTTTCCTGCTGCTCAAGCCGAGCCTGGCGGCTTTTGCCGATGCTACTGCTGTAATTGCCTGACCTGCCGGAACTGCTTCTGCCAGCCTGTGCGGGCTCTGGATGCTCTGGATCTCTTCTACTTTCCACTGCCATTTCAATTTCCTATACACCTCACTTTTTAGTAAAAGTGTGTATTTTGCTTAGGATTTTTTTTATTTTGGCTTTTTCCTCCCTAAGCTGCTTTGGCTTGGGACCAATGCCACCATCTTAAATGGAAGTCCGGTACTTTACTTTTCATCTTACTTAAAAAGAAAAATAGCATGGGGTGGAAAAATGGCTCCGTGAGTAAAAGCACTTGCTGTGCAAGCCTGACCACCAGAGTTCAGATTCCTCAAGCACATATAAAGCCAGACACAGTGGTGCACACATCTGTGAAGCTATGATGAGGTGGGAGCTAGAGTCAGAAGGGTCCCTAAGATTGTGGCCAGCTAATCTGGCATTTGCAGTGGTGACCTACAAGAGAGACCCTGTCTCAAACAAGGTGAAAGGCAAGGACCACACCCTGCGGTTGTCTTCCGACCTCTGCACATGAGCTGAGGCATGTGAGCACCCCTGCTCCACACACATGTGTCATCCACAACACACACACAACAATAGTATAAAACCAATTCATTATAAAACTAGTCAAGTTCTTTTATTAACATTCACTTATTCACTCTTCAAAAAAAAAAAAACAGTTTGAATTTGTATTAGTAATTCTGTTTCATCATTGTGACTAAATATCTGCCAAGAAACAACTTAGAGGAAGGTTTATTTCAGCTCACAGTTTCTTGCTGGGGCAGGTGTGGCTGAATGGTCTCCTGCTGTGGCCACCAGAGCTTTTGGCTTCCCTTGTTGCTTTTATACTTCCACAGTCAGGAAGCAGAGACAAAGAGCAATTCTAGCATTCACCCAGTTTTGTCCTTTCCCCTTTCATTCATTCTGGGCCTATGGCCCATTGGCCTGTGCCATCCACATTTGGGGGTGTGAGGGGGTCTTCCCTTCTCAGTTAATCCCCTTTGGTTGGAAAGATTCTCAAAGACATCCTCAGAGCAGAAGTGTGTCTCCTAGGTGATTCTCATTACAGTCAAGTTGACAATGCAGATTAATCATCACAGTGTTTTATATCCAATTTTATGATCTTAAAAACACATATGCACATACTTACAGGGACCATCAATATTTTTATAACCTTATTTTCTGACGTTTTTATTTTGTTTTTTGAGGTAGGGTCTTCACTCTAGTCCAGGCTGACCTGGAATTCACTATGGAGTCTCAGGGTGGCCTCAAACTCATGGCGATCCTCCTACCTCTGCTTCCCAAGTGCTGGGATTAAAGGCACGCGCCATCATGCCTGGCTTATTTTCTGATTTTGGACTAATTAATTTTGGTTCTTTTAAATGCTCACCACATAAATTTTTGAATGAAGTTTTCAAGAAAGTCATGAGTGAACTAATTTCTGGTCCTTAGATATCTGTAAATGTTGCCTGTACCAAGTGAATTGCCTAACTAGGATTGTATACATAGATTATGAAGTTGTCACTTCAGAAAAAGGCAAATTAGTCCATTTTGGAGCTAGTAAATGAAGACTAAAGCTAGCTTAAATATGTCCACTTTTGATTAAAATATTTTTCTATCTGGTTATCTACATAATAGTCTCTTTATTCTAGATTTTCAGGATGTGAGGTTTAATACTCATTGTCAACTTGACTGATTTTAGAATCACCATGAAAACACATCACTGGGTATGTCTATGAGAGTGTTTCCAGAAAAGCTGAGGAAGGAAGGCCCACCCTGAATAGAGGTGGCACTATTTCATTGGCTGGGTTCCCAGATTGAATAAAAAGAGGAAGTGAGAGCCGGAGGTGGTGGCGCACGCCTTTAATCCCAGCACTCAGGAGGCAGAGGTATAAGGATCACTGTGAGTTCAAGGCCCCTCTGAGCCTACATAGTGAATTTCAGGTTAGCCTGAGCTAGAGTGAGATCCTATCTCAAAAAAAAAAAAGAGGACTATATAAAACATATAACACAATGTATCTTTCCCTGGCCATCAAATCTGAAGAACCCTTTCACAAAAATGCACTGCTCTCAACTGGAAGGTGAGGTTACTGATCATGTCCATGTTAAATGCTAGGAAACTGAAAGGGAAACACAATACCCTCATTATTATTATTTTGAATTCACCAAAAATTTCATTTATACAAGGAATTTGTTACAACTGTTTTTTTGCCTTTTCCATTGACTATTGCATTTCAACATTTTATACATTTTTTTTAAATTAACAACTACATAAAGTCCACTATGTGAATTTATAACAACATATTCAAGTATTATTGAACGTCTCTTACAATTTAATATTACTAATCACAAATATTTGTCATAAAGTATTTGTCAGTGAGTAGTATTTACTAGATAGATGTTATATCAGAAATTATGTTAAGTAGTTGCTGTGACTTATTTGATATTCTCAATAATTCTAGGATGCCAAAACCATAACTATCCAAGGCACAGTTCAAAGAACTGAAGCTCAGAAGATGAAGTTACCTGCTAAAGGTCACACAGGGACTTTTGGTGGGTTTTATTTTGGGGAACTCTAGGGCTTGGAGGAAGAAGGACCCTAGAGAGTTGTGGGCAAGCTCAGAGAAGGCAGACTGTGCTGTGTTCAGTAGGTACTCATTTCCACCGTCCCCATTTGAAGAATGGGGGAACCAAGGCACAGGACATTGAGAGACATTGACAAATAGCTGTAACCCAATCTCCTGAGCCATACCTTTGTGCTGATTCTGACCTGGCAGATAACTGAGACCCAAGGGCCCGTTCATATTTAGGACTTCCCATGGACTGCTTTCCCCTTGCCCCATATCCTAGGGAAGGAAATAATTACAAGACACAAATAATTTAGATTCTCACTAAACAAACATTAAAAATCCCAAATAGCAAGCTGGGCGTGGTGGTGCATCCCTTTAATCCCGGCACTCGGGAGGCAGAGGTAGGAGGATCACCATGAGTTCGAGGCCACCCTGAGACTACATAGTGAATTCCAGGTCAGCCTGGGCCAGAGTGCGACCCTACCTCAAAAAAAAAAAAAAAAAAAATCCCAAATAGCTGTTGTTCATCCTAGAGAAAAACGAAACTTTTAACAGGCATCGACAGGGCACTTCTGAGCCTGTCAAGTGCTAAATGAGCAGTCCTCCATCACTGGGAACTGAGGGAGGTTATCCGCATGCCAGTTACTAGGAGATGTGAACTATTGTACATTCTGCTCATTCTGAATCTGGGTTTCAGAAGGTGGAGTGCCTGCCTCAGTCGACTTAATAAGAGGTATAAAGAACTTTCCCAGATTATTTTTTAAATATGTTTTAGTCATCCCAGGGGCCATTTCTATGAAACTTGGAGCTGTGAGTGTTTGTGTTGGAAACTATATTTGCATCCTGGAATATTTATCGTAGGACAGTGTCTGGCCCCTTGAGGCTGTGTGCTACACTACAGCAAGCTCTCACCCACCCCCCGAGGCCCCTTCGGGAACATCTTAAAAATTGGAGCATTACTAAAAGGGATCTCCTTATAACTGCTTGTTTTACAAGGAGGTCAGAATGACTCTATATAAGTAAAATTGAGATTAAACACGAATGTATATCATTGGTCATCAGAGAAATGCAAATGCAAACCACAATAAGGCAGCACTCTCTATGTACGACTAAAATTAAATATACTGACATCAAATGTTGCCAAGGACACAGAGAAGGGAGAACTCTGTTTGCTGATGAAAGTGTAAAATGGTAAAACCACGCTGGAGAGCTCTCACGGTTTCTCATAAAACTAAACAAACACATACGTTATGACCTAGCAATTCTATGCCTACTACTTACCCAAGAGAAATAAAAATAAATGCTCATAAAAAAGGCCTATATAGGAAAATTCATAGCTGTCCTACTTACTGGAGTGAAAAACTAGAAATATCCCAAGTGTCTTTTCATCATAAGAGAATGGAAAACAAATCTCAGTATATCCATAAAATAAAATACCAGTCAGTGATAAAAAGGAAAAAACTAATATATATGACACCATGAAAAAAAATGTCAAAAAGCATTTTGTTGAATTACTGGGCCAGCTGCAAAAGAGTACAGACAGTATGTTCCATTTACATAAAATTCTGGAACAGATCTTCGATGGAAAAAAAAAATCAAAATAATATCTTTGTCTTGGGTGGTGGTCACAGAGATTGTCTGACCTGGAACCTGAGAGAACCTCCTGGAGTGATGGTGATGATGTGAATCTTAGTAAGAATTTTGGCTACAGAAGTGTATGAATTTGTCAAAGCTTAATGAGTATGCATTTAAGATTTGTGCAGTGGATCATAAGTAAATTTTGTAAAAGAAGAAAAAGAACTATCACCATATGTTGAACTGGAATAAATGTTAGAAATACACTGTCGTTTACTTCAAAATGTGTCCAGAGGAGCATGAGCTGATGAGTGAGCTGAGGGGCTGATACGGGGTGTGGGAATTTGAACATACATCCCTCCTCTCATAGCCTCGGGTGTTACTGAGTTTGCAGTTTCTGCCCCTAGCAAGCAGACTCCTGCTATAGGGGTGGGGGTGGGTGTCGTGTCACTAGGGGCATATCCAAATTCCAGCCCAAGGTACACACAGAAGTGTGAGCTCAGGGTCAGGTGCAAGCTTTCTTGCTTATGGTGTGCTGGTTTTGTCTCTATGCTGACCATAAAACCTTTTTAACTTTGTTGGATATTTCAAAATTGTCACAATACAAGGATGATGTGGTGGTTTGAATGCAAAATGTCCCCTATGGTCTTATCTGTTTGTGATTAAGTCTCCTACTTAATCCTCAGCTGATAGAGCCTTGGAGAAGTGGCTGGCTTTGGGGTAATACAGCCCAGCACCCAGTCCGGTACTCAGACGACTTCCATCCTGCTGCTGTGGAGGTGTGATGCCCAGCAGGCTGTCTGCTCCTGTCATGCCTTCCCTGCCATGATGGAACTTCCTCTCACAACTGTAAGCCACATACTAATCCCAGCACTCGGGAGGTAGAGGTAGTTAAGATCGCCATGAGTTCAAGGCCACCTTAAGACTACATAGTGAATTCCAGGTCAGCCTGGGCTACAGCAAGACTCTACTACAAAACAAACAAACAAACAAACAAACAAACAAAAAAACCCCTAAAAGCCAAAAATAAAACACTTTCTTTCCACAAGCAGGTCACTTCTTAGTGCGTTAGGAAGCACATCAACCTCACAATCCTTCCAAAAGCTGTGTCTGCTTGGGAGTTTGGTCCCAGCAATATGAAGGTAATTGCTACAAATGATACTCAATGTAAGGCAACATCATGGACTTCTCTAATACGTAGAACTTCTTTCAGATCCCTGGGCAGATAAAAGCAATGAGGGTGACAGTGGCAGGCTTGCATGATGGAGGACAAGAGACATCATTTGCTAAAACAAGCAAGAGCAGAGGGAGGCTACTTGCAGTCAAGTGCAACCCCTTCTCAGAGCCACTTGCAGTGCCTTCTTCTCTGCTCAGCCATACCTGCCTCCAAAGTCCAAGTGGGGGAGAGCTATGGGTGTATCCACAAATGACCGTCCACTTGGAGGGACTTCAAGAGTACAAGGCAGTTCTCAGTTCATCTTTCCTCATGTCCCCATCTGCATCTGAGTGCTTCCCTGGTGTTGGTATTGTAACTGGCTTCCTCCTGTTCTACTGGAGTATAGATCCCATGGGAGCAGAGCCCCCAGTGCTGGGTCACCAATGTGTGGTAAAGACTGCTGTATATGTGGAGTGCTGCAAGTGTGTTGGTGGCAACAACTTTCCTTAACAGAAAGACCAAGGCGGGCCTTTATATTCTACCACAGGTACATCTATATTTATTTCTGCTCTATTCACAAGAGCAAGGAAAGGAATCAGTCTAGATACCCACCAAGTAATGAATGGGTAATAAAAACATGGCACATGTAAACAATGGAACTTTATTCAGCCATAAGGAAAAATAAAATTATGAAATTTGCAGGAAAACAGATGAAACAGGAATTATATTGAGTGAGAAAACCTAGACTCGGAAAAATGAACACTGCCTGTTCTCTCTCATGTGGAGCCTAGAATCTAATTTTTATATATGGGTATTTACGTGAGAGCGGATGTGGAGAGAAGTCAGGAAACTAGAAATGAGCCCATGAAAGTGGAAAAAGAAGCTTTAAGGCAGGCGACTGGGGGGCATAATAGAACTCATGTGTCATGAAAGAGGCAGGGCAAATGCTAAGGGTAGAAGGGGGCAGGTGGGAGGAGGCTCTAGACGTAGGGCTGGAATTAGCAAATCTAAGTATATATGAAAATGTCAGGAGGAAACCTGTTACTTTGCATGGTAATTTAAAATTTAAACTGAAAAAAAAAAAAAAACAAATAAAAGCCAAAGTGAAGTGTGGGGATTTAAGTGGATAAGCACAGACACATTGAATGAGTAAAACCTGGATGTGTGGGAGAAGAGATATATACTGTTTTGGATGCTAATAATCAAGACAAAAATAAATGGGCTAGAACTTTCCAAATATTTACAGTTGGAATACTGCCTTTGGCACATCTCAAACTTATCCTGGAAAACTTGCTGGGAATATAGATTTGCATATGGCTGAGAGCACGTCATGTTGAAGATGATGGAAACAAGCCCCACTCTGCTATCTGGACGAGAAATGGAAGGACAGATGATGGGCAGCTAGCTGGGGAACACGTCTCCTGCAAGGATAGCATGGATGCTGTAGAGATTTGTACTCTTTTTCCAACTCCTTGTGCTGTAGGGAAAATTTTGAAGCAGTAAGTTAGAGGGAAAACTATTGGGACAATGAAATTAGCATTCAGGATTATAAATATTAAAAGGATATACTCATTTTCTACAGTGTGTGAAGAAAAATGGATACAAAAAACTAAGAGACTTTAGAAAACTAGCCCTTGGATATGGGGGTTTATGTCTTCAAGCTATAGGATATAAATTACAGCTACAGTTTGAATAAACAGAAAGTTAAGCGGTAAAAATGAAAAAGAAAAAGAGATATAGATTACAGCTTCTAAATCTCCCTGGTGAGAAGCCCAATACCATGGCTTATCGTAGTTCCCAAGTTTTCTTTTTATTGCGGGGGTGGGGGGGGTGGTGGTTCGAGGTAGGGACCTCACTCTGGTCCAGGTTGACTTGGAATAAACTATGTAGTCTCACAGCAATCCTCCTACCTCTGCCTCCCAAATGCTGGGATTAAAGATGTGCACCACCACGCCTGGCTTAGTTCCCAAGTTGTCAATTGTGATTACATTTCCTTTTTTTTCTTGCATGTGTATATGTGTGTGCAAACATGCAAGCATGTGGTACTCATTTATGTGTGTGTTTCTTCATATGCATGCAGGTATATGTGTGTGCATACATGTGGAGAACAGATATTACCCTCAAGTGTCTTCCTCTATTGCTTCTCCATCTATTTTGATGAGACAGGGACTATTATTACTAAAATGAGAACTTACTGATTTGGCTAAACAAGATGATGGGCCAGTCCCAGGGATCCTCCTGTTTCTGCCTTCCCAGGCTAGGATTACAGGCATGCATCTCCACACCTGGAATTTTATGTGGGTGCTGCTGGGGATCCAAACCAAGTTCTTATGCTTGTATGGCAAGCATTTTACCCACTGAGCCATCTCCTTAGCCCCAAGACTACATTTTCTAATGATTAGTAACTTCAAAAATTAGTTCACACCTGGTTCGATGGTGGATTGCCATGAGTTTGAGGCCAGCCTGAAACTACATGGTAGTGAATTTCAGGTCAGCCTGGGTTACAGCAAGACCCTACCACAAAAATCAAGCAAAGAAATAATAAGTTCACTTCAAAAAGATGGTTATAACACTGAGGAGACTCAAACTTCATCAAAGCAGAAAGTCAGAGGATGCAGAGCTCAATACTAAAGGAGACTTGTAACATGTTCAACAAGGTTCAGGGAACATTGTAGAATAGGGGGCAGAAAGACTGACTCTAAGAACCACAGGGTGGGAAGGCGTATCTTGAGACGTTGTCCCCTCCCTGACTGAAACTGGTACATTTCATGACCCCACTGTGAATACAGTAACCCTCAGAGAAGAGCTCTCAGTAGAATGGGGGCATAGTTCACAGTAAGTTGCTTATGCACTAATAAATGATACGAACCCCTGCTCATACAAGCAAATCAAATTTAATTCAGTAGGTCACAAAAGAGAAGACATGAAAGTAGGAAAGAAACTAGTTGGGCTTTACTGGGAGGCAGATAAGAAAGACTAAGGCAGGTGGGGTTGAATATGGTCAGATGCATTTAATATGAATATACATTTATTTATGAAACTGTCAAAAGTATGAAAATAAAGAAGTCACAAGAGACAATTGTAGAAGGTCAAAGAGGATATAATTACAGATCTACTGAAGGTAAAAATAACTATTAAAAGAATAATGTGAAAAATCTTGTTCCCCAAACCTCAAAATCGAATGGATGAATTCCTAGAAGAATACAATCATGAAGAGTAGCATGAGAGAAGTGCGAGCTGCACTAACACAATGGAGTTAAATCAGCGGGCTACATGTTTTCCCAAGCCCAGAACATATCAGATCATTTACTGAAGGCTTCTACCAAGTGAGAAGCCACTCCCAAAGCAGCCCTGAGATCAGTAAAACCCTGACATCAGTCTAAATCAGGGAAGTGCAAGGATGGAAAACAGTAACCCAGTGAGTATATCACCCTCCCACGCTACCAAGCCAACACCTGGAGCATACAAATGTGGTAGGACAGCAGGACAAATCTGAGTGCTTTCTAAGCATGCCATGGTAGTTCAATGGTAGAAAATTTATAAGGCTATTTATCAAATTAATAAAGTAAAGACACATCAAGCCACTTCAATAGGTATAAAAAAGCTTATCGAAAATTCATCACCTAACAATAATAAATGTGTACTTAAAATAGCAAATAGAGATTCATTAGGAAGTATCTCTCAATAAATGTCATTCTCCTCCTCCTCCCTCAAAGTAGGGTCTCACTCTAGCTCGAGACTCAGGGCAGCCTCAAACTCAAGGCCATCCTCCTATCTCTGCCTCCCCAGTGCTGGGATTAAAGGCATGCACCACCACACCTGGCAGTAAATATTCTTAATATTGAAATGCTAAACTAATTCCCACTAAAGCTTAAAAAAAAAAAAAAAGCCAAAGCTTTCCCATGGCCCCTGGTAACTACTTTTCATTCTGTCTTTGGGAATTCTGATATTCCTAGGTGCTTTATGTAAAGTTAATCCATCAATGTATTTCATTTTGAGTGTGCAGATTTTGTGTTGGAGGAATTTGATTTATCTTTGGATAAGACAGAAGATCATGTTCTATGACTGCTTCTGTCCAAGTGATACTGAAAACAGCAGCCCCCGCAGGAAGACATGAAAAGAAGAAGAAAAAAAAATTGGAAAAGAAAAAGGAGAAAAAGCTTTATTTGCTGATGGTATGATTATCTATGAAAAAATAAAGAATTAATACACATATTTAGAAGCAATGCTTTATAGTCAGATACCTGTATGGCAGCCAACTACATGTACACTGAGCCAGAAATAGCAAGAAACATAATTTAAAAGATATTCCTCTAGTAACAATAACAAACAAAGAAAGCAGGGGACGGGAGGGAATTACCATGGGATATTTTTTTATAATCATGGAAAATGTTAATAAAAATTTAAAAATTAAAAAAATAAAAAATAAAAATAAATAAAAAGCAATTCTCAAAATATGGGCTACACATGGAAAAATAATAAAACTGTAAAAAACAAATAGCAGTCTAAAATGTTTAAGAGATCCATAGAACTGATAAAATTTATTGGAAGTATATAAATTTAATACATTTCTCTCAAATCCCATCCTGTTTTAAAAATTGTTATAAACACACATTTGCCATTTGCACCATTTTAAGTGTAGAGTACAGTGGCCTTTATAACATTCACATTCTTTTGCACCTATTAGAACCTTCTGCCTCCACAATATTTTCATCACCCCAAACTGAACCTTGGGCTCAATGAATAATAACTCCTGTTCTCTTTTTCCTTGAGCCCCTGGTAACTACTTTTCACTCTGTCTTTAGGAATTCTAATATTTGTAGATGCTTTATGTAAAGTTAATCCATCAGTGTATTTCCTTTTGTGTTTTTAGACTTTGTTTTGGAGGAATTTGATTTATCTTTCAATAAGATTCCAAAATTTGTGTTGCACCTATATGAAAGTGAAAGTAGCCAGCTTAATTCTGAATTACATTTCAGATATTATATCATGACAATATCTTAGTATCAAGCCAGGGTAATTATAACAGCATACTGTTGGACCAACGATATATAAAATTGATGATTTACATAAGTTATTATAATTTCAGAATATACTTTCATCAGGACACTATAATAAAGTATTTGATAAGTCACAAACTTGAAAAAGGTAGTTGTAACAATCTATAACAAATAGGATAAGGAATCTCTAAATATCCTTTATAATCAAGATAGAAAAATGGCCACAAAACATAAATAGGGATTTCACTAAAGAAGAAATAGAACAGACAAATAAATAGCTGAAATCATGTTCACCCTGCTTACATCTTAGTAAGAGGTGATTTTTGTTGTTATTGTTTGTGTTGACAAGAATTAAGAAGTCTATGGAGAAAAGACAGCATCTTCAACAAATGGTACTGGACAAACTGGATAATCATATGCAGAAAAAAAAAAATGAAACTAGACCCACATATCTTGCCGTGAGCGAAAAGCAAATCCAAATGGATCAAAGACCTCAGTCTAAGACCTGAAGCTCTTCTACTGCAAGAAAAAAATAGGAGGAATGCCCATGATATAGGAGTAGGGAAAGATTCCCTGAACAAAACCCCAGTAGCTCAGGAACTTAAACAATTATTCAACCAATGGGATCTCATGAAGCTGACAAGTTCTTGTACAGCAAACATACCATAAGCAGAGTCAATAGATTACCCACAGAATTGAAGAAAATTTTTGCCAGCTATACAACTGACAGAGGACTAATTTCTAGAATCTAAATAGAACTCAAAAACCTAAACAATAAAAAAAAAAAAAATCAAAAGCCCACTCACAAAGTGAGGCAGAGAACTGAATAGGGAGTTCTCTAAGGAAGAAATACAAATAGCAAACACACACTTAAAAAATGTTAAGTATCCGTAACCATTACAGAAATGCAAATTAAACAACTATGAGATTCTACCTTACCCAAGTAAGGATAGCAAACATTAAAAAATCAAATGAAAACAAATGTTGGTGAGACTATGAAGAAAAAGGAATTCTCAGTCCCACTATTGCTGGGAATGCAAGCTGGTACAACCAGTATGAAAATCAATAGGGAGATTCCTGAAAAGGTTGAATGTAGAGTTACCAACAGACTCAGTTATGCCCTTACTGGGCATTTACCTGAAAGGTTCCATGCCTCAGCTCAGAGATATTTGCTCAACCATGTTTATAGCTGCCCAATTCATAATAGCTAAGAACTGGAATCAACCCAGGTGCCCATCATTGGACGAATGGTAACCAAGATGTTGTATATCTACATGATAGAAGTATACTCAGCCTAAGAAAAAATTACACATTGAAGTTTGTAGAAAAATGGTCAAACTTGAAACAGATCATTTTAAGTGAACTCACACAATCACAGAAGGACGATCGCGGCATGGTTTCACTCATCTGTGGTTCCTAACCTGGATCAGCCCGAGTTGCTGACATGCCTAATATGTATCTTGAGGCCTGGACAATAGGGATGGCAGGGCTTGGGGGAAGGCAAAGGGTGGTGGTGGGGGACACAAAACTAAACCCAAATACCATAAAAACCTATATTCTGGAAAACAGACTAAAAGGTTGAACCCTCCATAGGACCTTAGGGGTAGCACTTGAATCAAAGTGCTCTGGAGAGGGTAAGATGAAGCCTAACCTTAAATTTCTCCTATTTCTTTTTTAATTTTCTTCTTCTTTTTCCTATTTTTTTTCTTTGCCCTTGGTGCTGGCCTATAACTCGCAGTACCAGGATGTGTTTATTACCTACAATGAGCTGTTGATCAGAGAGACCTACAAGGTTTCCCAAAACAATACAGACTTCTGTCAGAGCACATAATTACCCACCAGAGGTTAATGGTAAGACCCTACTGCTGAAGATACCATATGCTGTCAGTACAAAACATGGAGAAACCTGGCTGGAATCCAGAATAGAGCCAGTCCCCAAACAGCCCATCTAGTGCTAGAAGGTGCTATATGAGCTACCAGGAGAAAGTGGCCAACATCTGCCCAAGCAACTCGAAGTCTAAGCTACGCAGAAGCAAACAATCTGACGTGATGCTCACAGAAGTGCAATAGTGGCACACAGCCATGGTGGATAACCAACTGCTCTTGGATTGGTGAACAGATCCATTCAGTGAAAAGGAAGTTCCATACTGGAACTGGGAAACAAGTCAGAATCATATCCACATAATGATTTTGCCTTCAAATATCAGGCTTCCACTAATCTTGGGCTACAAGAGGGTCTACACCCATTAAATTCTCTCTAAACTAATAATGGTTATCCTGTTTAACCTGTGCTGACTGTTGGAGAATCTGCTTTTCTTTTTCAGATGGGAAAGGACCTAAGGAGAGAAATGATCCACAGTGCTACTTTCACAGTGAACCTGATATCAGCACAAGGGTGAAGGAGATAGACATTGAGGACACAATACCTACCAAACTGAGATCCAGAGACTCCTAAGAGCCCATCATGAAGTAGACTTACAACGAACCCAACATGGCTCAGGGACTTTTGGGGAAGAGGGGATGGAAAGATTGTTAGAGCCACAAGTTGGAACATTATGCACAGAGACATTGTCTCTTCCCCATAACTGATGGCTGCCCCCACAATGTATGACCCACAATCCCCACAGGAATGGCCTAAATCCCCAATGAGGAGTGTCCCTTTGGAAAAGAGGCATGGATGTGGGAAAGGATGATACCAACATGTGTTGTTTACATACTAAGTATGTCCATAACTAAAAAAAAAAAAAAAAAAAAAAAAAGGAAAGGGAGGGTGGTGAGAGAGGATTATGATCATAGTATATTGTTTATATTTATGGAAGTTGTCAATAAAATATATTTTTTAAATTTCTTAAAAAGAATTCAGAAGTCTTGGGCTGGAGAGATGGCTTAGCGGTTAAGCACTTGCCTGTGAAGCGTAAGGACCCAGGTTCGAGGCTTGGTTCCCCAGGTCCCACGTTAGCCAGATGCACAAGAGGGTACATTCATCTGGAGTTCATTTGCAGTGGCTGGAAGCCCTGGCGCACCCATTCTCTCTCTCTCCCTCTATCTGTCTTTATCTCTGTGTCTGTCACTCTCAAATAAATAAATAAATGGACAAAAAATATTAAAAGAATTAAGAAGTCTAATAACACAAGTTGATGAGGACAGGACATGGCTACTGGAAGGGTATAGACTGTGAAACCATTTTGAAAAATACTTGACACTATCTATTAAGGCTGAACATGGCACACTCCACAAGAGAGAAATTCCACTCCTAGGTAGCTTACTTTAAAGAAGAGTGTTTCAAATAATAGATTAGCAGTCACTAATGGGCCATGAAACCAGTTTAAAGGATTGTGGTAATTTGAATGTATGTTCCCCATAGACTCTAGTGTTTTATTATAGCTTGTCTCTTGCTGCCTGGCTTGAGGGAGCAGATTCTGGGGTACAACTCTAAGGTATGTTTGTGGGTGGATCTGAGCAATCTGAGCTGTCTATTTGTGTTTCTTTTGGTGTTTGATGCTGGTGATGGTTTACACTCTGCTTGGATTATGCAAGCAGCTTCTTCTGCCACTGATGGAATTTACCCCTGAATCTGTGAGTGTAAAATAATCCCTTTCTCCTCTAAACTGCCTGGCTTGGATGTTAATCCCAGCAATTTGGCACTAACTATAACAGAAATTAAGTACTGAGAAGTGTGGTGATATTGATGCAATGAATCTGACCATGTGGGTTTTGGTCTTTTGGAACTTGGAACTTGTGTGTTGGAAGAGGAATATATAGACTTGGTACTTTGGACTGCAGAAGCCATAGAGAGCACTAAGGCAAGACTTATGGGCTATTTCGGTGGGAGTTTGAAAAATGCTAAATGAAGAGAGAATTGTATTTGGAGGATTTTCAAATGAACTGTCACAGGGTAAGAAAAGATGACAGAGAACTTTGTTGGAACTGGGCTACTGGCTTCAGGGTTGGCTGCATTCCACTGTTCATGCTCAGAAAGCTTAATCAGGGTTGAATTTGAAAGTAATTGACTAATATTCTTGGCAGAAGATATAGAAATGAGAGATATAATATTTAAAGTTGGAAAATTTTAAGGAAGTTTAAGGTTACTGGCACAGACAGTTGTTGCTAAAGCTGCTATTTTTAAGGATGACCAACAGTTTTACACTGAAAAAGTGAAACAGATGCCCAAGGTTATTTTACCCAGGCAATACTGAATAAAAGAAATGTAAACTTTTTTTGTAAGAAGATGACTTAAAGATAACCTACTCTTCAAGATCAAGATTTATTTTTCTCAAAGTGGCTGTGTTGCTGCACACCTTGTATTGGTTTTGGAAACATGAAATACATGGGATTGGGTCATGAATATAGCACATGGTTCCAGGAGCCACTGCTGAGATGCAGCAAGTGAGGCAGGACATGATGTTCTTGATAGAGGGACCAATGAGGCCTCTGTAGGATGGACTATGGTTTGCATTAAAGACCTGAAGAAGTTTTGGATATACCAGGACTGTGCAGAGGCTAACACAAAGCACTGTTGGCTTGAAATGGAAGTTTTTCCTAGTTTCTCAGCCTAGCTGAAGGGATGAAATTTGGAAAATCTAGAAAATGTCATTACTAGTTATGAATGTCAGACTTGAACTACAGATGTTTGATGTTTACCTGATGTTAATGATTTTGTATTGGTACAATCTCTCCTTATGTTTTATAGCAATGAAAATGTTTATTCTGTGTAATTATATGTTAAAAGCATGGAACTTGTTTTCTTTTATAGGACTCATACTTAAAGATAATCTTGAATCTCACATGAGACTTGGTCCTTTGGAATAAATAAATAAATAAAGTTGACAAAGATTATGGGGACCTTTGAAGCTTTACTGAATACAATTTCCAGTGTGTGATGGTCATGAATCTATTGGAGGTCATAGATAGAATATGGTAGTTTAAATTTATATATATACCTCAAAGACTCAGGTGTTTTTATTAAAGCTTGTCTTTAGCTGCTTATCTGAAGGGGGTGTCACTAGGGGTGGATGCTGGAGTCCAGCCTTAGGTGTGGTTGGAATGGATCTGATCTTCAGCCCAAAGGTATGCAGAGCAATGTGAGCTCTTCCTGGATCCCTGCTGCTTGCTGCTTGTTCATGCTGTTTGCTGTTTTCATGGCTGTTTGGCTCTTTCTCTGCTTGGATGTATGGAAGCAGCTTCTTCCACCACTAATGGAACTTCCCCCTGGATCTGTAAGCTTGAAATAAATCCCTTCCTCCTCTTAATTGTGCTGGTTTGGATGTTAATCACAGCAATGCAGACTGACTACAACAAGGATTGAGATCAGTATTATTTTTTAAAAGTTAAAAACACCAAACAGTGGCTTGAGTAATAAGACAGGTCAGAACTGGTTCATGAAAAATTTGCTTCTGAGTTGCATGTGAGTCTACAGCCATGCCCACACCCCTGACCTGGTCTCTTCTGAGTTTTATCTGAAGTGGGGGGCCAGTTCTATGGATATCTGATAGAAAACGGATGTTCTTACTCTGAGTTATGTCAACTCATATATGTACCTCAGAAATCATACACAAGGTTTCTCTTTCATAACTTTGTACAAAGTACAAAAATACTGATTGCTAGAATATCTGTATCACTGTGGGTCATGCAATGTGGGAGCAGCCATCAGTTATGGGGAAAAGACAATGTCTCTGTGCATAATGTCCCAACTTGTGGCTCTAACAATCTTTCCATTCCCTCTTCCACAAAAGTCCCTGAACCATGTTGGATTCGTTGTAAGTCTATTTCAGTGATGGGCTCTTAGAAGTCTCTGGATCTTGGTTTGGTAGGTATTGAGTGTCCTCAATGTCTATCTCCTTCACCCGTATGCTGATATCAGGCTCACTGAGAAAGCAGCACCCATGCTCATTTCCATAATTCCTCTGTGGTTTCAGCTGGGGCTGTGGTAGAGTGTGATGGGTCATTTCTCTCCTTAGGTCCTCTCCCATCTGAAAAAGAAAGGCAGGTTCTCCAACAGAGAACGAAGATGGGATATTGACTAGATAATCAAAATATGCCTTACACACATGATGAACTGTTATGAGTTGTTGCAATGAAGCTTCTCAAACTTGAATAAGCCTTAAAAACAAAAATTTGAATAAAAAAACTTGCAGAACACATAATATTTTCTATGTAGAAGTTAGAAACAATAAATAAATACCAAGTTATGGATTCCAAAGCCAGACTGTCTGAAGCCAAATGTCATCCCTGCCACTGTGGACCATGCAACCTTGGACAAAATAATTTCTGTACCTCCGTTTTCACCTACCTCATGAGGTTTTAAGAGTTAAAATTCAGAGCATTGAACATGTAACAAAGAACTTAAGAGAAAAAAGATACAAGGCTTAGTTCTTCAGTTGGGTGGTGTGTACACATGGGCATTCATTTTACATATTCATTATTTTTGTATAGAACCAGTAAAAAATTTTCTATCAAGAGCAAGTTGGGCCATATCAAGACTCTGTATCAGATTGAGAACAAACTACGGAAGGCAGGTGGTGATAAGGGGCCATGCATACCTGGTTCTCAGCCTGTCACTTGCAGACGCAGCCCAGTCCTTGAGCAGGCTAAAGGGTGGGTTTTTTTCTAAACTGTTTGTTGTACTGGTTCAGCAATTCCTGGGCCACAACCTGTGCAGAGAGTTTATCATGAATCAGTCCTGTCTCAGAAATTTTTTTTTTAATTTTTTTTTGTTTATTTATTTATTTATTTGAGAGTGACAGACAGAGAGAGAGAGAGAGAAAGTCATATAGATAGATGGAGAATGGGCACATCAGGGCCTCCAGCCACTGCGAACAAACTCCAGACATGTGTGCCCCCTTGTGCATCTGGCTAAACGTGGGTCCTGGGGAGTCGAGCTTCGAACCGGGGTCCTTAGGCTTCACAGGCAAGCGCTTAGCTGCTAAGCCATCTCTCCAGCCCCAGAAATCTTTTTTAAATGCCACTGTCCTTGAATACTGCAGCCAGATAAGGTTTCCTTGTCATTATAAAACTCTTTGGAAGAAATGAAACACAAGACCCCATCCTCCTAGTGACCTCCAAGTCCCATAGCAAATGTATGGCAATTACCCAATTGTTCTGACCCTTCCTGTATCAGACTCCTAACTAGAACACTAGGAACCCTGCCCTTTCCACTTGCCTCTATCAGCCTCTTTTACTGGCCTTGGGACCAACTGTTTGAGTTAACACATCATATGAAATCTGCTTGCCTTCCATGGACCAGATGGCTGTCTGTTCTCTTTTCTGCCTTTGACACTCTCTGGTTGATTAAGCCTTTGGGGAATGCTATTAAAATGTGCAAATAAGGCAATCTATATTAATCTACCCCTCAGCGACTTTAAAGTTATAATTGGGGTCTAAAACACTGCATGTTTTTCCAGGTTTGTTTGAAAATGTCCAAAGCTTACCCACTAAAGAGGCTCAGCTGATAGTATGTAACTAACCCCAGATGTTTGGGAGAAGCCACTTGGCCCAACTCCTTCCCCATCCCTTACTGGCCCGCCCCTGACTCTGCAGCATGAGTGAGCCCGAGAAGGACCAGCAGAAGAGCCATTCTGGGTAAGCCCAGAGTAAGTCACTGAGCGACAGAATCTCACACTAAAACACTTACCTCAAGGCATGAAGATTGGGAGTGACTTGTTATTCATCAGTGGAAAGTTGATTTGTCCTCTTTTCCATCAATTCTAGAGAATTTCTTTCTTTGTTTCATACAACATGCATGAGGGGGTTTTGCTTGGTTTGGTTTATTTGTACTTTTTTTTTTTTATTTTGAGGTGGGATCTTAATAAGTTGATTAGGCTGGCCTCAAACTTACAATCTTCCTGCCTTAGATTTCCAAGTAGATTGCTTAGAGGCCTGTACTACTATGCCCATATTTTTACAGTATACACATTTTTATGTGAATTATGTAAAAGTTTGCATAAGCCTGGACTTCAAAGTGCATTGGAGGCTGTCATGTAGTTCTATGTAAAGACATGGGTGTTGGCATGCCCTTCCTTTTTACATTGGTATGATTTGGACTCTTATATTGCAAATCATTTTCCTTTGGTTTCATTGAAGTACTGTTTTTCATTTTTGAAATTATGTCTTTAAATAGGTTGTATGATCTAAGATTTTATCTCAGGATAGTTAAAGAGAATGAAATAAAACATTATTTTAAAGTGTTAGATCCAGTGGGGTTGAAAATCACTATATTATGTGGTCACAATTACTTATTTGTTTGACAGCGACAGAGAGAGAAAGAGGCAGATAGACAGAGGGAGAGAGAATTGGCGTGCCAGGGTCTCCAGCCACTGAAAATGAACTCCAGATGTATGTGCCCCCTTGTGCATCTGGCTAACGTGGGTCCTGGGGAATCAAGCCTCGAACCAGGGTCCTTTGGCTTCACAGGCAAGTGCTTTACTGCTAAGCCATCTCTCTAGCCCTATGGTCACAAATTTTTATGGCAGCTGCTTGATATATAAGTGTGAAAGTCAAACACTGCCAGCAACAGGGGAAACTAACTTTAACTAGCAGTAAAATTAAAATGACACAGCAGTCAAGTCCAGTTTTACTAATATATCATAAGGATTAACATTTATAATTTTTATTTTTACAAATCTGTAGAATTTATGAGAGTTCTAACTTTATTTCCCTTTAACTCCAAAAGCAGCATCCGTGCACATATTAGGTAATTTCTTCCTTTGATTCCTGCCCTGCACACCTTTTCTTTGCTTTATTTTCCTCCAAATCATTTGCAGCTCCCTGAGCACCCAGAACACTGTGTTGACTGGTGTGTGGTCTCCCTACTGCCTGGAACACGAGTGCCAGCCGAGCAGCTGTGCTCATCTTTAGACCATCAATGAACGACAGATTGGGAAGGTGAAAAACCACTTTTTCTTTATATGTATATGTGATATGCGTAAGTATAAACATGCACGTACCATGGCACATGCCAGAGGACAACCCGGACACCATCCCTTCTTTGAGGCAGGGTCCCTGTTGCTTACTTGTGCAAGTGTCAGGCTGGCTGGCCCTTGAGCTTCTGGACTCTTCTGTCTCATGTCACCTTTTACCATGGGGCACTGGGATTACAGACATGCAGTACCTGCACCGGGCTTTACATGATTTCTAGGATCTGAACTTGGACCACCATGCTTCTGTAGCAAGCACTTTGCCCACTTAACATCTCCTCAGCCTCCAAAATGTCTGTCTTGGATTGATGAATGCATACGTTTTCCCTTATATTTTCAATATCACACTTAGTATAAAGTATCTCCAAATAACATTTGCACTACTTCTACCCTTCTGAGTTAAACAACTTAAATTGGAAAAATTAAATCACTCTAACTAAAATTAGAATGATATAATAAACTTCCTGTGCTAAGTTTAAGAGTAAAGGAGAAATCCTGGCTCCAAGCTAATAGCACAAAAGATTTGGGCACTTTGTTCCTTTTCTAGGTCATGAGACAAGTTGAAATGATTTCTAAATGAGGTTATTTTGTGCTGATGATGTCTCCTTGGTTATGGATTAAATGTGTCACCCAGACTTTATCAATGTGACATAATACTCAGAAAAACAACTCAAGAGAATAAGGATTTATTTTGACTTATGGTTTCAGAGGGCTCAATCTATCATAGGCAGGGAGGGCTTGGAGGAGCAGAGCAGCTCACATCATGGTGTTCAGGAAGCAAACTGAGAGAGAATGCCTGTGCAAGATGGCTTTCTGTCTTCCCCCTCTTATTCCATCTAGGCTCCTGGCCTATGAATGATACCACTCACATGCAGAATATGTCTTCTCCCTTAGCTAATCTTCACAGATACACCAGAGGTGTGTTTTGCTAATCTCCTAGGTGTTTCTCAGTCCAGTTGAACTGAAAGTCAAATTAACCATCAGATTCCTAATTGAAGTTATTAGCTATGAGGAGATTTGGGTGGTACAGTGTCTAAATCCAGTACTTTACCCAACAAAATACCAGAAGAAGCAAAGGTAGATCAGAGTCCATAGAAAGTGAGCATTCTGCAAAGATGGGCTTATTTTCACCTCATAGATGTGTTTATATTGTGATATACTGTTGTATATTTTAGGTATGAACATTTTTTTAAATTTTCTACTTTTACATATTCAGAGACTCACAAGAAGTTGTAAAATTAAAATGATACTGAGATAGTCTCTGGTCATCACCTGAATCTCTCCCAGAGTGACCACATATATAATAACAGCAAGTACAAAACCAGCAAATTCAGTAACATTTTTACTCAAGTTTTTATTGTTAGTAGAGATTTCATTATTTAAAATGAACCTTGCAGGTGGGCATGATGGCTTCAAGCTCTCAGGAAACTGAGGTAGGAAGAGGTTAGCTGTGAGTTCTAGACTAGCCTGGACTAGAGTGAGCCTCTACCTCAACCCCCCCCCAAAAAAAAAGCCTAAAATGGACCCTTGTGATAGACCCTTTAATAAAGTTAAACATTGTTTTTTTTGTGGTGGCATATGCCTTTCTCTCTCTCTTTCTCTTTTTCTTTCTTTTTTTGAGACAGAGAGAGGGAGAAAGAGGCAGAGAAAGAGAATGGGTACACCAGGGCCTTTCAGCCTCTTTGAATAAACTCCAGATGCTTCTGCCCCCTTGTGCACATGTTCAGCATTGCACACTTGCCTCACTTGCACCTGCCTATGAGTGGGACCTGGAGATTCTAACAAGCCTTTTTACACTTTGCAGGTAAGCCCTTAACAGCTAAGCTAAGCCATCCCTCCAGCCCAAACGTTGTTGTTGTTGTTTTTGTAATACAAGTGCTTACATCTTCACCTGAGACAAGTCTTTCTCTTATGCCAGATTTCTCTAACATAACCTGTGACACCATTTCTTTCTGGGCATTGTTTCTGTGATTATTACACAGCTCTCTGGTTCTGAATGGAGTACTCTCTTTTCTCATATGCCTGCTCAAGTCCTTTCTTAGAACTCTAGAGTGACTGAATAGTCAGGACAGCCATGCTCCTTTCCTTTATAGAAGATCCAATTTGCAGGAGGAATCAAGCAAACCTGCAGCCAACTTCCAGGGAGTGTGAATGTGAGCGACTACAGAGTGATGACATCAGAAGCACACATTTAAAATAAACATCAAATGCATCATGTAACACTGATTGTGTAACACCAGTAAAAATATTTTTCAGGTCAAATCACTTTTCAAGGCATCTATATAACAGCATGCCATTTCTCCATACTAAGTATTCTGTTGATCTATGCTATGTACAGTGGAACTTGGATTAAAAGTCTACCAGGGAATGTTGGCTGCCAAGGCTGAAACATTAGAGCCAATCGGAACAGAAAAATACAAGTCCTAAGGGGAAACCGCTAGATAATCACCCTGTAAAAAGGGCAAGCCAGGCAATGAGGCTGTAGTCAGGTGTATACCGTGGAGTAACAGAGTCATCCAAAGCGACTTGTGGCACCGGGGCCCCAAACAGTGCTCCAAGGAGCCCTAGGTGGGGACAACTATATAACTGGGAGTCCAGTGCCAAAGGAAAGCGAAGGGGCCTGTTGTGCATTTAGGATGGTGACGACAGAACAGACAGCTAAGCAGGATCCTTCTGAACGTGGTCCTGAGCTATGGCTTAGTCTCTCCAGAGAGCCTGCCTGGTTCTTGAAGGGATTACCATGAGAATGCAGGATACCTTGTTACTATTTGGAATATGCTAAAAACAAATCTGTTCTTTACTTGAAATACAAAGGTAAGCTATATGTCTGTCTGCTGCAGCAACAACACTAGGTTCTTGAAGGCCACTCAGGGGTATGAAGAACAGAAAAGATCAAGTGGGTATGATTATTGGCTATATATCTTAGCTTCTAAATTCTCTGTATCTGCTGGGTACCCCACTAAGATAAGATTTCTTTCTTTTTATTTCTTTTTTTTTTTTTTTTTGGAGGCAAGATTTATTTAAGGAAAATATATAAAATTCCCTGGGTAGGAGATATAAGAGGAAGATAGAGAAAAAGGAAGGAAGAGGAAAAGTAAATGCATAGAGAGAGTGGGAAGGGTAGGATGCCAAGGAGAAGAGGATTAAAGACTATTTTAAGTTAACATGTAAACTAACAAATATGATGATCTGAGCCATTGTTGGCCCTTAAACATGGATTTGATTTCTGAAAAAGGAAAATGGATGTTTAGGTCCAGCAAAATTTCACGCACATTTCAACAGACCTCAAGTGGTTGGGCTTTTGTTATTTTTAGTAAAGTCTGGACCTAATTTATCTAATATTCCCTATGTTTCTTTCAAATTAGACAACAAAATACATCTTTGGGGGTTGCTGCTGTCGTCCTGCTGTTGCTGGGACAAAACACTTAACTAGAAGCAGCATAGGGGAAGAAGAGGTTTATTTCAGGCTTACAGTTTTGAGGGGAACTTTCCTTATAGTGGAGAAAGCATGGCAACTGCCTCACATTTTCATACTCACATGAGAGAAAGAGAGAGAGAGAAAGAGAGAGAGAGAGAGAGAAAAGAGAAAGAAAAGAGCAATCTTGCTCTGAACACCCAGTTGTTTAGACCAATCAGCCTCAAGATTGCCCCCAGCAACACACCTCCTCTAGTACAGCTCCACCTCCCCCTGGCTAGGGAGTAAGTAGGAAGCTTAATCACAAGCACGTGAGGCTATGGGGGAGATTTTACCACCCTGGTTTTCTTCTTTCATCCTCCCCATTTATGAAGCATCCTATGCACATGGTACCCATGGAGTATACATAGTGAGTATAGCAGGGGCTGTTATCATAGAGCTTTCAGCCCAGCAATTGGTGAGGTTTGGATGCTCACACAGGACTACATCTGGTAACATCAGTAAGGGTACGTCAGGTCCAGAAGCTCAACAAGGTACTGTGAGGACTAAGGAGCACTCCCTGGAGGAAGGGAGCTTTTGATCTGAGCTTTAATAAATAGAAAAACTTCATTTTTTTGAAAATAGATTCATCCATCTACTTATGTCACAACCTTTCTCTTGAGTACCTACTAAGGTTAAGCTCAGTTCTAAACTCTTTAGATAGAAACTCACTTAATGCTAATGACATACTCAAGTAGCAAACAGACTCATCCTATTGTCCAGATAAGATAACGAAGGGCTAGAGAGGTTAAACAGGTGGCCAGGGTCTCACAACCAGAAAGTGGAAGGGCTGGGACTTAAACATAGAGTCCATGATCTTACTAATTCCACACCTAAACTATACCAAATATACACCAGGCTCTATGCCAAGTGCTGGGAGCTAACATGCAGTGACCCACACAGGGCGGGGTCTGAGCAAATGACAGGCACAGGCAGTTCTACGGTGGACACAGGTAGCAAGTAACCTCACAGCATCCTGCAGAAAGGCGTGGCCCACTCACTCTTGACCTCAGATTGAACCTGATTAGGACTGGGAGGGAGTCGCTGCTTTCAGGGTACCAGAAGACCGGTGCGGTGCAGAGGGGCGCACGTGGAGGGCGCGGGGGTGAGCATGCAGCTACCTCCTGTTAGAGCTTCTGACCCGGGTTTCCGGAGTGCGGCACAGCAGTCACGGCTTTATCCTGCATGCCTGCCGGTCTTAGGGTTGGGGCTTGCTGTGCTGCAGTGGAAGACAGGGGCAGAGAGTCCTCCCAGTCCTTGTCCCGCCCCAGAGCCTCTCTTTCCTTCCTTTTTTCTCCCTTTCCTTCTCCATCCACATCCTTGGAACAACATCACAGTCAGTCCTGCCACAGCTCATGGTGCTCACGACCAGCCGCCCTGGCTTGGGCCACCCACAGCCCCCCTGCATGGAACCTGCTCAGGTTGGTTCATGGGCGGAAAAGAGCCTGAGCCCTGTTGTCTTGAAATCACACCAGCACTCTACGGCAGAAACCAGAGCAATATTTGGAATAGGGAAAGGACATGGAACTCGCAACCCAATGGCTACAACATAGCCTTAGTTTGCATTCCCACTGTGTGCCCCAGCACTTCATAGGAGAAACTACAACCCCAAAGGGTCCCTGTGGTTTCTCCTCCATTTTCCAGGCAAAGATTCTAACTCTCAGAGACGCTACGCTGAGACTTTCACAGCCAATGCCTGGCCAAACTAAGCATCATTCCTCCAGCTCCCCTGACCCTCTTGTAGGATTTTCCAACATGGGGACTTCCGGTCACCAGAAACAAATGCCTGGGAATGTACTAGACATAATGACGGGAACTCCGGAGGCTCATTTTTCAGTCCTCACCTCTCCCCAAGAAGACATCAGCCTCTTCTATGAGCATCCAGGCCAGTGTCTAGAGCAGAATCCTTAAGAGAAGTTAGCAGTTCGGGTTCAGGGGCCTATACTTACTGTATATAGCTCTCATTCATCCCAAAAGGTAGGTTTTGTTTGACACTGCCTATCCCCAGTCATTTCACATTAAAAATACTGAGCTCAGGGCTGGAGAGATGGCTTAACATAAGGCTCTTGCCTGCAAAGCCTAAAAATCCAGGTTTGATTCTCCAGTTCCTACATAAGCCAGATGTACAAGGCGGCACATGCATCTGGAGTTCATTCTTAGTGGCCAGAGGCCCTGGCATGCCCATTCTCTTTCTCTCTCTCCCTCTGTCTCTAATAAATAAATAAATAAATACTTTAAAATATTTTTAAAAAAATATTGGGCTCACCTCCTCTCAAAAAACTGAAAATTCTAGAAAATCTGAATGTGTATCTCCCAGGGCAGTTGTTGGTGGGAATTCAACAGCAACTGTTGCCCACCTGGGAAGGGAACAAAGATCATCTGCTTTTCAACGTGCCCACCATGCCTAGCCTCCTGGGTCTGCTGTAGTTATCTATGGACGTGTCTGGCCCTGAAGGTAAATGACTTGTTGATACCATTTGTGGTCATCTTTCAAACATCCCATACAAAGGTACCAGAAGCCTGTAAGCGCTGCCCTGCCCTGCCCTGCCCCTCAACCCTCCATTGCCCACTCTGAAGAGCTGGACTTCTATTGTTGATTAGATCACCCATGCCACAGAGGGCAGCTCCGGAGCACATTTGTCCTGAAGACAGCCACTGCAGTCCACCGTCTGCTGCTGGCAACCCTGCCCCATGTTCTACAGATTCTCCCTTCTGGCCCAAACCATCTCCCACTAAGAGGCAGAGAGTGCTCCTCCTCATCCCCAGAATTCTGCATAGTCAACGCTCAAAGGCAGGGCATGGGGACGGTGGCCTGGCCTGGCCTGACCAGGGGCACCCCAGAAGAAACAGTGAAGGGATTATGGGATCTTCCCTGAGGCTCTATCCTTTCCCTGGACTCAACATGACCATTTTCAGATCCTGAATAGATGACCTAGGAAGTACTAGAGAGTCAGTGCAGTGAAGCTGACCTTTGGGAAGGGATCAGGCCTCACGGGCAGATAGACTGTGGAGTAGTTCCAGGGTCACTATGAGAAGATGGTGTTCTGATAGTACTAGCCATATTACTTGAGAGTTTCATGTTGCCAAGTGTGTCCTGACTATGAGCCCCACTAGCAACTCAGCACAAACTGAGTGTCCAAAGCAAACGAATCCCCTCCCCCATACAATGATTTCCTGGCCCTTGCTTCTCCCGGCTTCCCCACATGCACCTGTCCCTCACTTCATGAAGGTTCTTATGTGGGAGCATGTGTCAAGCTCCTGCTGGCACTGGAGCCCTGATTATAATCCCAACAAGTTCTTCAGGTTACTTGAAATAGGTGTTATATGTGATCTTTTTATTATTGAAGAGAAAAAGCAAATGGAATTTAAATTTTATCTGTGAAGAAATAAATAGATGATGAGAACACCATTAAAAAAAAAAAAAGAAATTCTGTGGAGTTCTCTGCAACTTGAGTAATGTAGAAACCCTTTCTGAAGAAAAAAGGAATCTCACTCAACGTTGACTTAACTTGTTTCAAATTATGTTACTTAAACATGTTCAAATATAAAACTAGATATAAACACCTTAGGTTTATTGCTCTTACTCTACTATAAACTATGAAATTAAATACAAGCCATGCTACAAAACCAATGGGATTCACATCAACAGCTCTAATAGCATACAGCTTTGTGCCAGAAGCACGGCTCTCCCACCAGCGGGGTGCCCTGGGCAGATCTGCCTTTGGTTCTGCTGGCTAAGGAAGAAACACTGCCTCCTGTGTCCCCAGGTAAGATGCGAAGCCCTCCTTACAGCAACCAATCACCCTGACCTTCATCCTTCATCCTTCACTTGATAGAAACACATTTTTTTTCAGTTATAAGGAATTTACATCTTTTCTGTCTCACTGGCTCCTAATGATCAGATGGTGTGACTTAGTACCCAAAGGCTTACATATATGATAGTCTTCCCTTTCCTACATAGAGTGTCACTACCTGAGGTTTCAATTACTCATGGTTTAACTCTGGTTTGAAAATATTAAATGGAGAGTTCCAGAAATAGTTCCTAAGTTTTAAAAGTTTACTACAGTATATTGTTATAAGTGTCCTGATACTCTTTCAGTTATTGTTGCTAATCTCTTACTGTGCCTAAGGTACAGTTTATATTAAATTAAATTCATTTATCTTACACTTGATCATCAGTATGAATGTCTAGGGAAAAAACAAAACAAAACAGTACATCCAGGGTTTGGAACTATATGTACTATCCATGGGTTTAGGTATTCACTGTGGGTCTTGGACCAGGGAGGTGTGGGGGATGACTATAGAAAGATAAAGCCTGGAAATTCACACAAGTCTCTGGTTATGTGGTTGCTATCCAAACAATCTACATATTCCACTAAGACTATTTCTGTTTAGATTATCATCAAAATAAAAATATACAATTAACACACTCTTGTCAAAAACCCAGAGGCATCAATTTGCAAGGCAATGCTAAAATCAATCTCATTGCAAAACTCAGGATGGATATGGAAAATGACGGCATCTCTCCAGGGAGCAGAGAAGCAAAGATAAACAAGTGGCCCAGATTCAGATTTTGGAGGCTTCCTTCCTCCAAAAGCACACACATGGAGTCCTTAAAGGGAGCTTTAAATATTTAGATGCTTTAACATCTGGTTCTGAAAACTTGGTGCCAGCTTTGTGTATGGGTCAATGGATTTAGAAACAGAATGTCTGTTCAAACTACCTTGGTCAGCTTTTATTCTATCGTCCTGTATTTGTGATGCCCCACTGCCCTGGCCAAAGCCACTGCCATGCTCAGTGCCAGTCATACTCTTGGCTGCCTTACTCCACTACACCCTTCACAGCCTCCTTGTGCTAGGCCTCTGCTGCCCCTCCGACCTCGATTAATATACTTCTCATCAGCCCCTAATATTTCTGCTGTCTTTACAGGTAATTTTGGTTTCAGATCTTAGGGAAGTTCCCCTGAACCACTTTCTCCTGGTTCTGCAAGTCAGGCAGGCCCTAGGCCTTCCGCAGGCCCTTGGAAAGGAAGAAGCTGACCTTTCAGGGATGGCAGGGCTAACCTGATCCTGGCCCTTTGGCAGATGATGCTCGTGGTCCTGCATCTGAGTTGACCCGACCTCCATTTTTGGTTTTGGGGATACCTGAACTTTTGTCCTGGCATCTCAACATCACCTGCAGGTATCACTGGGGCCCCATTGAGATTGTCCATTCTGGTTCATTGCATGGTTCCTTCTGGAGAAGAAGTAATCCAAGTTCTTCAGCACAAGGTCCAGTCCTCATTCTAGGCTAGTCTTGGGGTTTCATTCAAACACATGATATTTTAGTTGTTGGGGGAAGAATTAAGAAGTTTTTCATGTATGTGAGGAGAATGCTTGTGCTAAAAATTGTGTGTGTGTGGGTGTGGGTGGTGGCGATGGTGTGTATATGTGGTATGTGGGGTGCTGTATGCATGTTTGTGTATGTGTATGGGGGTGGTGGTGTGTGTTTGTGTGTATGTATGGGTAGCGGTGTGTGAGTGTGCAGTATGTTTGGTGGTGTATGCATGTGTGTGCTTGTGTGTGTTGCATTGGCCTTTGTTCTCTTGGAAGAAACTTCCCACCTCTATTACTCCTTATCCTTCTCTTCACTCTCCTCATTTTCTTTATGTTTATGGGCAGGAATATGCTTTAATTATATTTGATTTTCAAAACTCAAAACCATACAAAGTAAATAAAAAATCGTCCTTAGAAAGTAAATGCTCGGGCTGGAGAGATGGCTTAGCGGTTAAGCGCCTGCCTGTGAAGCCTAAGGACCCCGGTTCGAGGCTCGGTTCCCCAGGTCCCACGTTAGCCAGATGCACAAGGGGGTGCACGCGTCTGGAGTTCGTTTGCAGAGGCTGGAAGCCCTGGCGCGCCCATTCTCTCTCTCTCCTTCTATCTGTCTTTCTCTCTGTGTCTGTCACTCTCAAATAAATAAATAAAAATTTAAAAAAAAAAAAAAAGTAAATGCTCCCAAGCCGCGTATGGTGGCACACGCCTTTAACCCCAGCACTCGGGAGGCAGAGGTAGGAGGATCATCATGAGTTCGAGGCCACTCTGAGACTCCATAGTGAATTCCAGGTCAGTCTGGGCCAGAGTGAGACCCTACCTCGAAAAACAAACATACAAAAAAAAGTAAATGCTCCCTAGCCTATCCTTGCCTCTAATACCTCACTTCAGAAATAACCATTTTGGAGGAGTTTTTGTCATGTTAGCTGGAGAAGCTCCAAGCGTGGAGGCCAAATAGATTCTCATATTGTACCTTAGTTTCTTGCCATTATTAGCACATGCTTGAGTGTCCGCTTGGGTAGTTCTCTTTTTCTTTGTGACTAAATGGCCATTTCTTTCCCTTGTTACGAGAAGAAACATGCTTTCTCCATAGATCACTGAATCTTCCTGCTTCTTGATAATACTATATACTGAACAAAATCTACTTCCTGTCCAATGTCATCCTTTTGATCCCTTGATCTTCCTGTTCTAATGTGGACTAATTTTTTTCCTGGGCTGGGCTTGTCATATCACTACTATCCAGGTGTTTCTTCACATATCCTCCACTTGGGTTCATTCCAGAAATGAATATGTCCTTTACTCTCAATTCCTCCCACATATACCACTTACCAAAGAGCTTCTCATATTTATTTACTTTTTAAAAAATATTGTATTTATTTCTTTGAGGGAGCACAGCAGATAGAGTAGAGAGAGAATGGGTGTACCAGGGCCTTTAGCCACTGCAAATGAACTCCAGATGGGTGTTGGGATGCCTGTACCTCCTTTATGCTTTCTGTTCAAGATTGCTTGCTGTGGTGGTTTGAATGTATGGCCAATAGACTCAGGCTTGCAACTTGAATCTCCAGTAAGTGGAGCTCTTCTGGGAAAGAGGTATGTGACTGGAGACAGATTTGGTAGTCTGACCCTAAGCTGTATAAAAAGCAGTTTGGAGCTCTGGCTGTTGGTCTTTTTGTTTTTTAATTTAAGAGAGAAAGTAAGGGAGAGAGAGAGAGAGAAAATGGGCATACCAGGGCCTTCAGCGGCTGCAAACAAACTCTAGATACATGTGCTACCTTGTGCATCTGGCTTACATGGGTCCTGGGGAAGTGAACCTGGGGGCTTTGGCTTCGCAGGCAAGTGTCATCTCTCCAGCCCTGGCTGTTGGCACTTGCTGCTCACTGCAGGTGTTTATCTGTACTTAGATCTATGGAAATGAGCCAGCTTCTTCTGCCATGATGAAACTTCTCCTGAACTTTGTACACCTGAAATAAACCCTTTCCTTCCACAAGCTGATTCTGGTCAGGTGTTTGTCCAACAACTAGAAGGTACTTACAGATGAATTTTAGAAATAGTTCTGTGAAGTACATTAGTATTTTGGTGAGGAGTGCTCTGAATCTGTAAATTAATGCACAATATGGACATTTAACAATACTAATTCTTCCCAATCCTTGAGCATTGATGCTCTTTCTAGGTTTTAAAAATATCTTCATTTTCTTTCACCAGTGTTTTATAATTTTTATGCTAGAGGCCCTTCCTTTTTTGGTTAACTTCATTTGTATTTATTTTATTTATATATTTTTAATGAAATTGCTTTCATGATTTTCTTCTCAGCAATGTCATTACTAGTGCATAAAATGGTACTGATTTTTCTTGTTGGTTGTGTATCTTTAAGTAAGTACACCGATTTTGGTTCTCAGCTCTAATAATCCTTTGGTGGCACCTTTAGACTTTTCATACAAAGAACAATATCATCTGCAAACAGGGAGAATTTCACTCCATCTCTCACCCAATATAAAATTCAATACAAAATGGATCAAAGATCTACATGTAAATCCTGAAACCATGAAGCTACTAGAAGAAAACAGGTGATACACTCTAAGGTGATAGTTTTTGAGAATATGACTTCAAAAAATCACAGGAAACAAAAGCAAAAAGTATAGAAATGGGATTATATTAAACTAATTAGCTTTGCATAGCAAGGAAAATGATCAACAGAGTAAAAGACAATCTATAGAATAGGGCAAAATATTTTACAATGATTCACTTGACCATGGATTGATATTTAGGATATATAAGGAACTTAAACAACAGCATTGGGGTATGGTGGCACACATGTTTAATCCCAGCACTCAGGAGGCAGAGGTAGGAGAATTGCTATGAGTTCAAGGCCACCATGAGACTACATAATGAATTCAAGGCCAGCCTGAGCTAGAGTAAGACCCTACCTTAAAAAAAGTTTAAGTTAAAAATTCAAACGAATTATGTGACTAGACACATCTCAAAGAAGAAATACCAATTGCCAGAAATACAAGAAAAAAATGCTCACTATCACTGCCATCAGGGAAATGAAAATCAAAACTATTTCATTTTTCCTGGTCAGAATGGCATGTATTTTTTAACTATTTATTTATCTGAGAGAAAGAGAGAGGAGAGAGAAAAAGAGAGATGGAGAATGGGTATGCCAGGGCCTTCTGCCACTGCAAACGAACTTCAGATACATGCCCCACTTTGTGCATCTGGCTTTATGTAAGTACTGAGGAATCAAACCTGGGTTGTCAGGCTTTGCAAGCAAACACCTTCTAACCATTAAGCCATCTCTCCAGTCCACAGAATGCCATCTATAAAAACAAACCAAAAAATTCTAACAAGGATGAGAAGTGAAAACAACCTTCATATGCCATTGGTGGAATATAAATTGGCACAACCTTAATGGAGAGGGATCATTATGGCAAAAACAGAGCTATCATATGACCTAGTTTCCCCACTTCTGGATCTATATCTAATGGAGTCAGCATGCCAAAGAGATGTCTACAGCACTATTCATAATACCTAAGGTATGGAATGATCCCCTTCCCTTCAGTTGAGAAGTAGACAAAGACAATGAGATTCATATGTACACAGGAATATTATTCAGCTATAAAATATGAAACCCTGTTATTTTAGCAACATAGATGGGACTGGGGATACTATATTAAAATGAGATAAGCATTGTTTGTTTTTTCTCATATGTGAAAGCTAAAGAAGTCAACCTAAGTGCAAAACCGTGATTGCTACAGATTGGGGAGATTGCAAAAGGGGAAGCTGGATTTGGTCAGTGTGTGCTACACATGTAGATGTAACTCCAGCAATACATATAATCAATATGTACTCATCAAAACAAAAATATGTAAATAAATACATACATTTTATTTCCTTTCATGCTTTGCATTTACAGGTAACATTTGTTTCAGAAAATGTATGGGCTGATTACATTTTTTAATTTTTTTTTGTTTTACATTTGATTGGTAATTAAGTTAGCTATGAAGTGCTACATTCAAAACATCTTTCACCAGAATTCTAAATCTTACTCTAGATGCAAGGTGTGGTCCACAGACCATAATAATGAGCAGCATTGCCTAGGAGAATTTTTGGAAATGCAGAATCCAAATTTAGTCAGACAAGAGCTCCAGAAATACATGGGTGCACTTGCAAGGTAATCTAATGCATTTTCTGTTTTGCTTTGTTTCAAAGAGTTTTAGAGAACTCTGTTGTCTATATTTAATGTTCTGAAATTCTGTAGGCTGTTTTAAGGCTCTAGCCTTTTTCTGTGGGCCCCAGATCTAGAAGCTTTCTTTTATTATTTCTCTCATTTTGCCTGCCTGTCTACTATCTCTCTCTCTCTCTCTCTCTCTCTCTCTCTCTTAGACTGACTGTTCTATCACAGAAGCCTTTCCCCTATTTCCATTCCCTTTGTCTTGCTGATTTCCATTCTGAGAAGTATCCTCAAGTGGTCTTTGGACCTTTGGATTAGATTGCTTATTTTGCAAGTGTGTGCTTTAATTTGTAAGGTACTTTCTGGTCTCTGAATGCTCATTTTTCATAGCCTGTTATTCTTATTTTCTGGGCACAAGGCTATCACTCATTTCTAGGGCAACTAACTAGTTATTTTGTCTGTTTTGCTTCCTCCAGTGCCAATTATTCTGTTTATTTGTCTTGCTCCTTCTTTTCCATGCTGTTAATTTTTCTTTGGGTGTCTGATTATTCTTATTAGATAATTTTATGGAATTCATATTTTATGAAATTCATATTATAGATGTGATGATAGTATTGATGTTTGCTTTAAAAGGCCTTTACTTTTAGAAAATGAATGCTAAAATTCTTTTGGATGAAGTATTGTGATGTCTACAATGCACTTACCAATTGTTCTATGCATGCACACACGCACATGCATAGATGGTGAGAAAGTGAAAATTTTAATATGGCAAATGCTTACATGATAAAAGTAGGTGTAGGGTATGCCCAGATGTTTACTGTACTAGTCCTCGACTTTTGTGTTGAAATTTTTGTTTGCAAATTTTCACTGTGAAAGTTGAAAATGAAAGCAAGAGAGCCAAAGTATCTGATAAATGCTTGATTATTCATTTTCTGCACATCGTTGGGAAAATACCCTCAGGCAGTCGGAACTCTGTAATGGGAGCTTCCATTTTCATGTAAGAAAACAGATAACTACTTGGTCTTCTTTCCCTACCCCTCGTTAGTTCAGGTTTATAATAGAAACTACAAAGGTTCGGGGCTCAGACCTCACGATTAGTGCTTGACCGGCCTGTCACACAGCACGGCTCAGACCACTGGGCCAGGAAAGAAAGGTTGTCCCTGGCTCCCCAAGGAAAGGCCTACCCACCTACATCTTGACTGAATCGAAGGCCCAGGCCCAATATTTTAAACAATAGTACAAAAGAGGTTTTGTTCATGGCTGCCCACAGTAGCCTGGCAAAACAAAACAAAAAACAGCCCACTTGTCACGTGTTTGGAGAAGCAGTGTTTGCTCGTCTTGGCAGCAGGTCTCACGGTGCCCCTGCCGGGCTCCCGGCCAGTAGCAGACACGCTCCTATGGGCAGCTCCTAGTCAGAGGTCTCTGCTACAGAAGGCACCCCAGCAGGTAGGAAGAGAACGCCCCTGCTTGATTTTTAAGCAAGCTCATTGTGCATCATTTGCATTTTTTGCATATTTGTGCTGCAAGGTAATGAACAATGTATGCAAAACCTCTGAATGGCAAGGAAAGAATCTGCCATGGCATATCTCTAATGAAGCCAAAGAAAGTTATAATGGGATTTCATGGGTGAGGGTAATAATTGGATTTGGTGGAGGGTGTAATTAAATTTCACCAAGGGCTTACAACCTCTGCCCAGGAAATAATGAAAGGGTCAGAACACTTGCCGTGTTGCTGAGAGGAAACACAGAAAGGCTGCAGAGATTCTAAAGTGCACCTCCTCAGTCGTGGAGCCGCAGCCCCAGCATCTTAAGGATCCGGAGTTTCACCTGCAGGTAAGAGGCCTGGAAAGCCCATGGGCAAACTCATTAGCTAATTTCTGTTCCCTCATTGCCTGAAATTTCCCTCTCTACTTCAATTAGGAGAATCAAAGCAGGAGAGCCAGAAAGAATGGTGGTAGCCTTCCCAACATGGGCCAATTCCAACCCCCAGGGGAAGGTCAGGTTAGCCAGTGCAGGCAGCCAGCACCACTCCCGGGTCATTGTGTAGGCGTTGCCTCTGGATATGGTACTGCCGTAAAACGGAGCTCGCTGGAGGCTGTTTCAGGATAAGCCTGCTGTCTGGTGGCTCGCAGGCAGCCTGACCCCTCACGGCTGGGCTCAGCCTTGCACGTCTGGACAATAAGCCCTTCCTGGGTGTTTCTCCAGAGATGTCAGGAGCTGTGGCAAAAGCTATTGCTGCTGTTCTATGGGAAGCTGGCTATGCTGCTTTGGCAAGCTGGCATAGGAATGCTACCTTGTGACCCCAAACCCTCTTCTGTTCTCTCCCTCGGACCTAGCACCTCCCTACTGCTGGTCAAGAGTTGCTGTCTGTTCAGGTTGGACTACTGACTTCATTTCAGTTTCATTCTACGTTTTCTTAGACACCGACCAGAGACAAGTAATAGACAGGGAGAGCATCTGGACACGATACATGTGACAAAAGACTTGTGTCTCATTTATATAAAAAAATTCAGAACTCAGCATTTGGTAAACTTTTCACATGCTCTTTCATAGGACAACAAACAATTTTCAGCTTAGACGAGGTCTACTTCATCAACTTTTGCTTTATGAATTACGTTTTTAGTGCATGTTCATGTTTGTGTGTGGGCACACATGCAGGGTCATTCAAGTTACATTGTATATGTCAATGTCAGGTATCTTCCTGAGTCATTTTCCACTTTAAGTTTGGAGACAGGGGTTTTTTTCTAATTTTTTTTTAAATCTTATTTATTTGTGAAAGAGAGAAAGAGAACAGGTGTGGCAGGGCCTCTAGCCACTGTGAAGGAGCTTCAGATGCATGGGCTACCTTGTGCATCTGGCTTTACATGGGTACTGGAGAATTGAACACGGGTCCTTAGGCTTTCAGCCAAGTGCTTTAACCACTGAGCCATCTCTCCAGTACGAGACAAGGTTTCTGCTGAACCTAGAGCTCAGCAATTTGTTCACCAATTGTTGAACTGACCAGTGGCTCCCAGTCTCAAACTGCTCAATACTGCGACTACAGGCCTGCACTGTCTCTCCTTGAGTGAGCGCTGCGGACTAAACTCGGGTCTTCATGCTTACGTGGCATGCTCGGTGCCCACTGAGCATCTCCTCAGCCCTGTGAGCTATGCTTTTTGACACCAAGTGTAAGAGTTTTTCCTGATGGTAGGCCTCATGAGTTTTCCTATAAATTTTTGTTTGTTTTGATTTGGTTTTGGTTTTGAAATAGTTTCACGCAGCTCAGGTTAGCTTCAAATTTGCTATGCAGCTAAAGGTGACCTTGAATTTCCATCCTCCTGCCTCCACCTCCCTCCAAAGTTCTAGGATTATAGACAAAATGTACCATATTCAGTTTAGGGGTGCTCCAGATGAACTCCAGGGCTCTGCATGCTAAGCAAACACTATCATAGGTTCCCAAGACTGGCCATCTTAAGCCTTCAATTGCTCAGGTTGGGTAAGTTCTATTGGTCTCCTGATGCTCAGTGATTTCATTCTCTGCCTTCTCATTCTATTTTGTGACTCTTTTTTGTAATTCTATTATTTTAGTAATTGTACCTTTTACTTCTATAGTTAGCACTTAATCCTTTTTCATTTCTTTGCTGAGTTTTTTTTTTTTTTTTTTTTTTTTTTTTTTGGTTTTTCGAGGTAGGGTCTCACTCTGATCCAGGCTGACCTGGAATTAACTCTGTAGTCTCAGGGTGGCCTTGAACTCATGGCGATCCTCCTACCTCTGCCTCCCGAGTGCTGGGATTAAAGGCGTGCGCCACGACGCCCGGCGTTTTTCTATTGTTTTTATGTTTCAAGGGCATTTTAAATTATCATTAGAGCATTTCTTATGATAGTTACTTTAAAATCCTTCTATAATTCCAATATCTAATCCTTTTCAATGTTATCATCTGTTGATTTTCTTATTTATGATCTACCTGTTTTTTATATGCTGAATAACTATACCCCAAGTTATTTGGATATTACATTATTTAATTTTGAGGTGTTCAAAGGTTCCTGTTGGGTAAGTATGTTTATCTTTCTGCTGTGTCTCACCAAAGCCACCCTAGCAAAAATGGATCACTGATTTAACCTGCTTTGTGGCAGATAAGGAGCATAAAGATTCAGCTCCCTGTTGGCCCTGCTGATATGAGGTGTGGGAGTGAGGAATCAGAGTACCACTCGCCCCATTTCCCACCACCTCATTATACCTTATTGATGCTGGGGGAGGACAGACACTTGGGTCTCCACTGGCTCCTGCTAAAACCAGGGGAGGGTTGAGCAGAGCACTAACCTCATATTACTTCACTCTCTTGATAACAAGTGATGCCAAGCTTCAGCTTCTTACTGACCCTTTTTGGGGATTCAAAGGGATGAGAATTATACTGCTTGGATCTAATGTGTCCCACCAAAGGCCATGTACTAAAGACTTTGTTGTCAACAGATGGGCTTTTGGGAAGTGTTTGGATCAGGGGGGTTCTGACCTTATCAATAGATTAATCTATTGATAATTTTATAATTTGATAGGCTACTGGAAGGTGAGAAAACCTTAAAGTACTAGAAAGAACCTAGGAGAACCTACTAGAAAAAAATGGATCCTTGAGGGCATGCATGTCATGAAGAGCTATATATCTTGTCCCTGCTCCTTTTCTCCTTCCTTTCTACTTCTCAGCCACCATGAGGTGAGAAACTCTGCTCTGCCTCACTATGGCCCAGGAACAACAGAGCCAGAGGACAGTGGACCAAAGCCTCAGAAACTATGAGCCAAAATAAATCCTGCATTAGATTGTGTTTCTATTTGTCATAGAGGATGGAAGCTGCAAGAAGGAAGCAAAGTGTGCACTAGCCTAGGGCACACTGCCTTGCATCCTTTGCTACAGTCCTGTGGGTATGGGGCTTCTGCTGACTCCAGCTGTGGGGAAAATGTGAAGTGCTGACTAGCCCTGCTCTCATCTCTTAGTTGAATCTACTTCATGTCAGGTAGGGCTTGGGACTCTGTTCCCACCAGGCCCCGACTGACGGATGCCAGGGTGGCAGTTGGAGCACAGTGGTGTTTGGCTCCACCTCATATACCTGACTGGTGGGTGTGGAGGTTTAGTTAACCACAGGCTCTGCTGATACTGCCTGGAGGGCAAGTCTGATCCTCTCCTGCTTTCCCTAGGAGGACTTTGAAAGATTAGCTTCCTACAAAGCCCCACTAACACTACTTGAGTGAGCAGAAGATCGGCTCCCTGCTGTTCCTTGCTGAAATTGTTGGTGGGGCGTTAGGAGAAGGGCTGGGTTTTGTGTCTTGTGCCTGCCTGATGGGAGTGGATATTGCCAAGAAGACTTTCTGCTATTAGGCCTCCATCTGCCTGGTTCTTGCCTGGGGAGCAGGCTTCGTCTTGGAGTATGCTCCTTAGACATTCAGGAGACAAATATTCTTTCTGGAATATATGGGAGGCCATAAGGAAACCAGATAAACTACTGACATTTTATTCCCTAAGTTCCAAGATCCCAAGAAATCACTTCTTCCTTCCCCCTCTCAGGTCCCCTGCTTGTTTGTTGGGTTATGTCCAAGTTGTTTAATGGTTAAAAGGGAGGACCTAAGTGGAAGATGGCTATTCCATCTTGATAAACCACACATCCCCATTATTCCATTATAAAAACACAAAATGGGGTTACATCCTATGTATAACTTTAAATCTTTTTTTTACTTACCATAAGTTTTAAATGTCTATGATAAACAGAACTCTTTGCTTGCAAGTACATTTGTAAAGGCTATATGTAATTCCCCACTGAGAGATCAGTACATGATATACATAATCATTTTGCTATTGTTAAAAATTAAAATTCCATGGGCTGCAAAGATGATTTAGTGGCTAATATGCTTGCCTACAAAGTCAAAGGATCAAAGTTCAATTCTGCAGGACCCATGTAAGCTAAATGCACAAAGGGGAACAAGCATCTGGAGTTTGTTTGTAGCAGCTGCAGGCCCTGGCACACCCATTCTCTCGCTCCCTCCCTCTCTCTCTTTCTCTCCCCCTTATTCTTTCTCTCAAATAAATGAATTATAAAAATAATATTCCAGCATTATTGCTATAATAAATTATGTACTGATAATGTTTGTGCTTCCACATATTTTCTGACTTTGGGATTATTACTTTAGACTGGATCCCCAGTGATCCCCATGTGAGAGGATCCTCTGTCTCCTCCCTGACAGTGGGATGTAAGCATGCTTTCAGACACATGACAGCTTGATAGAGAACATCACAGCATTGTGATATGTCCTTATCTGCATTGCTATGTCACTAGTGAGGTTCATCAGTCACCTTCCTTTTGTACATTACATTGGCTTCTTATGCCTTTTTCATGTCCAACCTCAAGAGCTCACTGTATGCTTTTGGAATAGTCTTCCTAGTCGAAGAGCCTGACTTAATTTGTACATGCATTTTTCTAAAACCACAAAGACAGAGTTCAACATCAAAGATGACCTAACAGACAACTTCAGCTACTGCAAATATCAAGTGTGTAACAGGAAAACACCTGCCAATTAAATAAAGATAACAGGTAAACATACAAACCACTACAGATTTCTGGATAATGCTTGAACTGGAAAATTATGCTGTTTAAAGTAAACAAACACTTCCTGAATCTTACCTGAAGCCTGACAACATTGTCACCTTCAAAAGTTGTAAGCACATCTGTATCACACTTTAGGACTGAGACTTGATTTTCCATCATATATCCCTATTGCAAAAGAAGAAAAAAAAAAAAAACATTTGAAGTTTGAAATCCTGGGCTGGAGAGAATGCTCAGTGGGTAAGGCACTTACCTGCAAAGCCTAATGACCCGAATTCAGTTCCCCAATACTCACATAAAACCAGATGCTCAAAGTGGTGCAGGCATCTGGAGTTTGTTTTCAGCGGGTAGAGGCCCTGGCACACCCATTCTTTCTATCTCTCTACACTTGCAAATAAATAAATAAAAATAAAATTTGCACTAAGCATGGTGGCACACACCTTTAATCCCAGCACTCAGGAAGCAGTGGTAGGAGGATTGCCATGAGTTCAAAGCCACCCTGAGACTACATAGCGAATTTCAGGTCAGCCTTGGCTAGAGTGAGATCCTGCCTCAAAATACAAACAAAAAAATAAATAAAATAGTATTCCTCCTATATAGGATTGAAAATTTTATCTTTGAAAATAAAACAATGTATAAATTTTTTAAATGAAGCAACCATGTATTTCTATCAGAATAATTTTGATGTATCTTAGATTTCAGATCACAAATATATTTTGAGTGCTGCCTCCATTAAGAGTAAAACATTTCAAAATAGTCACGTCACATTTTCCCAAAAGACTTCAAATAATTGTGCCCATATTCTTTGTCTTTTCAACTCTTCTGTATTCTATTGTGATTGCACCCACCATTTGCCTCTCCTCCTTTTTCCTCTTATACACTCCATTGTTCCCTTCTCCTCTCTCCTCATCTTCCCTTCTCTTCCTCCTCCCCTACCTCCTCCGACTTCTTCCTTTCACTTTCTGAAATCCTCTTTCAATGGTAGTGTGGTGGTTTGATTCAGTGTCCCCCATAAACTTAGGTGTTCTGAATGCTAGGTTCCCAGCTGATGGAAATTTGAAAATTAATGCCTCCTGGAGGGAGTGTATTGTTGGGGGCGGGCTTATGGGCTTTATAGCCAGTTTCCCCATGCCAGTGTTTGGCACACCCTCCTGTTGCTGTGTCCCACCTTATGTTGGCCAGGGGGTGATGTCCACCCTCTGCTCATGCCATCGTTTTCCCTGCCATCGTGGAGCTTCCCTCGAGCCTATAAGCCAAAATAAATCTCTTTTTCCCAGAAGCTGCTCTTAGTTGGGCAATTTCTACCAGCAATGTGAACCGGACTGCAACAGTAAAGTGGTACCGAGGAGTGGGATTGCTGCTAGACACCTGACTATGTAGCTTCAGCCTTTGGAGCTGATTTTCAAGAGGAATGTGGGAGGAGTTGCAACCTTGGCCTAAGAGATGCCTTGCAGTGCTGTAAGTACAGCTTGATGGACTATTCTGGTCTGAGCTGCAAGACCTGAATGCAATAAGAACTATGGACTGTGAGGTTTGGTTTATGAGGGTGAGAAAGAGCTTTGCCTGGACTGGGCTAGCAGTCTGTGTGAGAAGCTTGCTCTTGAGCCCATGTCCTGAGAAGTTGTGCAGGGTTGCTTTGCGTAGAAATGAACTGGTGTGAGCAGAGGAATATGGCACAGAAAGAAAAATCTTTGGGTGAACTGTTGCCTGTTCAGCTGCAACTGAGAGATTACAACCTTTGAGACTGGGCTAGCTGACCTGCGCGGGGGCAACAAGAAGAATGTAGACTCTTTTGAAAGGGCCTGAGTGCTCAAGGAGTGTCCTGTTCTTCAAAGTCTGCTTTAATCCCCCCTGGATTAACAAATTGGCACCCTACCTGGTATCGTGGAGTATAAGAAATGCTGGAAAGAGGGTCATTGAGTTTGCAAAACGGTCATGTGTTTTGAAATGGCCATGGGCAGTGTGAAGCGGGTATGCTGGTTGCCTGCATAGAGACCCCATGGGGCCATGAGGATGAACCATGGCTTGCAGTGGAGACCCAGTGGAGATGCCAGGACCATGAGATGGCTGCCAAGGAACTGCTGACCCCGATGAAGTTTCCCAGGACTGTGAGTAGCCTAGCTGGAGGGGGGGGATTGGAATGCCAGAGACTTGTTGCTGGTTAGAATTATCAGACTTGAAGATTTGTCACTGGCTAGAGTTGCTGGACTTGAAGCTACAGAGTTTGATATTTGCCCTGGTTGTTTTAAATCTTGTATTGGTTGAATGTTTCTTTGCTATGCCCAGTGCCATCTTTTGCAGTGTGAATATTTATTCTGTGCCATTATGGGGTTTTTGAGGTTATTTTTTAGTATTATGGCTCAGTTAAAAGATCTTGGACTATGGGGATGTATGAACATCATTGGGATTGATAAAAACTATGGGGACTTTTAAAGTCAGACTGAATGCATTGTATTTTACATCATGTGTGGATATCAGTTTATGGGGGCCAGGGGCAGAATGTGATGGTTTGATTCAGTGTCCCCCATAAATTTAGGTGTTCTGAATGCCAGGTTCCCAGCTGATGGAAATTTGGAAATTAATGCCTGCTGGAGGGAGTGTATTCTTGGGAGCCGGCTTATGGGTATTAAAGCCAGTTTCCCCATGCCAGTGTTTGGCACACCCTCCTGTTGCTGTGTCCCACCTTATGTTGGCCAGGGGGTGATGTTCACCCTTTGCTCATGCCATCGTTTTCCCCTGCCATTGTGGAGCTTCCCCTCGAGCCTGTAAGCCAAAATAAATCTCTTTTTCCCAGAAGCTGCTCTTGGTTGGGTGATTTCTAACAGCAATGAGAACCGGACTGCAACAGGTAGCAAGTCACAATTCATTTTCAAAGTATTGGCTATTCCCTTGCATAAGGAACTTGCTGTGTAAAAGGACATGGGTTCTGACTCCGGCAACTGTGAACGAAACAGAGCTTGTCTCTGGCCTGTGGCCCTTCCACGGCCTCCTGATCTCCAGGTCAGTGTTCGCTCCAAGAAATCTCTAGACTTTGCCCTATGTCCAGGTGTGCTTTCACAGATTATTCTAACCCATCAGTCACATCAGAAGCATGCCAAGACTTCTCTATTAAAAAATTTAAGCCATGTGGATATGGAAGTTCACAAGAGGGTGGTCACAGGACAGTCATGCACCTGAGTCCTCAAGGACCCTAAGGGGACCAGCTTCATTCCACAAAAATAGAATAGTCAGGACTACCTAGGATCCTGCTGCCCACAGAGCCCAGTGACCTATGAACACCATCCTCCTCCCTGCATTCATCCTCCTGAATGCTGGGATCACAGGTGTGAACCACACATCCAGCATGAATTTAGGAAGCCAGTGCTGCCCTTGTACATGGCGGGCCTTGGTTTGCTCTTCACTGCTTTGTCTTCAGTTTCTGCAAGCCACTGGGGCCTGTTGGCCCTGTTACCTCAGCTCTCAAGGAGTCTGGAATCATCACACAGGTTTAGTTACATTTTGAGCCATATGAGATCTCCAAGGGGATCCCTGTCTTTCTTCATTCCAGTCTGGGGTCAGAAGGTCCCCGTAGGGTCTAAAGCAGCAGCCCATGCCCATCACCTTCCCCTGGCCCTTCCCCTCAGGAGACTCAGCTTCACCTGCCTCCCAGAGTTCTGACTTTTTGTTCCCACCTTGTCTGCACACTCTTCCCGTGTCATGCTAGATTCCTGTGACACCCAGCCCTCACTCTGCGATCCAGCTTACCTATCAATACCCCCGGGCTCCTTGTAGCCTGTGGGCCTTGCATGGGGACTTTGTGTTTCTGTGGGAGGGCCACCGGCCTCACTGCTCTGTCCTCACAGGATCCTGTCCTGTGCAACTCCACCTAGGATGTCAGCCATGCTGGAGTCCACATGGCAGGCAGGCAGTGCTTGTCTGCTCACCTTTCACCGACCTGCATGTCCCACTGAGTGTCCAGCCACTGGTCCTCCCTGCAGAGGCGGGCACAGGAGGGCTTGAAGTGCAGCTGAGCACCGGCCTGCAGGTCTGTCCCTTGTGCTTTCCTGTGCGCTCTCCTCCAGTCTCACGTCCCTTCCCTTGCCTCCCCTTCTCAGTTGCCATGCTGCTCCCTTCGCCCTTCTCACTAGCTTTTCCCCAGTTCCCACATGCGCTTCCCTTGTCTTAGGCCCCCTTTCTCCCTTTGCATTGCCCGTTTCTCACTTCTCTTATCTTACCACCTTGCTTCCCTCCTCCTCAGGGCACATTGCTCTCGCCCTTTCTCACTCGCTTTTTCTTGCTTTCCACTCCTCATTTCACAGGCTCCCTTTTTTTCATTTGTTTTGCATTTCTCACTTCCCTTTTTCATTTCCTTTATCTGGTTTCCCCTCCCTTTTAAAAACTTCACTTCCCATTTCTTACTCCTCACTTCTCACTCCTTTCTCACTTCTCTTATCTGGTTCCTTTTTCATTTCTCATTTCTGTTATTCCTCTTTTCTTGTTTCTCATTTCTTCCATTTAAAAATTAACAGATGGCTTATGATTTTTTAATCACGTATAACATGTTTTTAAGTACATACACATAGTGAAATGGTAATTTTAGATAATTAACAAGTACATTTCTCATATAGTTATTTTAAGGGTGAAAATATTTAGGGTGAAATTCCTCCTTGTAGCAATTACCTTCTTGTTGCTGGGTACAAAATGCCTGATCAGAAGTAGTTTATAGGAGGAAGGGATTTGTTTGGGCTTACAGTTTCAAGGGGAAGTTTCATTATCACAAAGAAAGACATGGGCATCACATCCTGTCATATCACTTGGAAGGAAGCAGCAAGAGTGACTAGCTAGTGCTGACAAGGGGGCTGAACTATAAAGTTCAAAGTCTACCCCCTCCCTGTGATTGTACTCCCTACAGTAAGGATCCACCTTCCAGAGGTCCCACAACTTTCCAAAACTGCTACCAGCTTGGGTCTAAATTCAAAACACAGGAGCCTATGGGGAATATTTCATTCAAACCACCACATTCGGCATTTAACACCCCCCCCCCCCCGCCACCATCAACTCAGGACCATTTCATGATGCAAAATGCATTCAGTCCAACTTAAAAATTTCCCATAGAATTTATCAGTCCCAATAGTTCTCAAAAGTCCAAGGTCTTATCTGACACTCAAGACAGTCTCTTAATTGTGAGCCCTGTAAAATCAAAACACAATGTCACATAAACATTCCTACAACAAAAGAAGCAATGGGGTCATAGCAAGAAAAGAGTGGACCAATACAAGATAGTGAGATAGGAGGCAGAAGTAAAATCCTGTATCTCCATGCCCAGCAACTAGTCCTCCTTAGAGTCTAGCAGCTTTCCATGGCAGTTCTGATAGTCCTCGCCTCTCTAAAATCCGAGGGTCTCTACTGAAGTCCAGGGGCCATCTTCACAGCTTCATGCCACAGCCCCATAGCCTCTGTGCAGGGATACAACACTCCTACAAGGACTTCACATCACTGAATCTCAGCAGCCATCTTCAGAAAACCACGTTTTAACCCTATGACTCCCCCTCTATTCCCTGAACTTTTCATACTTCCAAAACCAGTGTCAGGTGGGCTTGTAGTATTGTTAATCTAGGAGACGAGAGTGGACAATTCCTGAGGAGCAAGAACTCCTCCAGCATTCTTCCTTCAGGCCTCCTATTTAAAAAGAAGAAGTACTGCTTCTTTTTTCCATGTGCAGAGCAGCTGAACCATCCTCAATCTCTTCATCTCTTAAACAACCGCAGCTGAACTGGCTGCAATCTCCAGCCTGAGACTTTCACTTCTTATCTTTCATTTCTGTACTTTCCTTTGCCAAACATACCAGTCCATTTCTTTTTTTTTTTTTTTTTTTTGGTTTTTCAAGGTAGGGTCTCACTCTGGCCCAGACTGACCTGGAATTCACTATGGAGTCTCAGGGTGGCCTTGAACTCACAGAGATCCTCCTACCTCTGCCTCCCGAGTGCTGGGATTAAAGGTGTGCGCCATCAGGCCCGGCTTCAGTCCATTTCTTAAATTCAACTTTTCTCAAGGTCACAGACAGAACACAGCCAGAGTATCCCATGAACTGCCTCAAACCCAATTCCTGATAAAGTCCTTTCTCCTTTGAAACCTCATAAACTGAGCCTCCACAATCAACACTTCTTCCTGTTTTTTGGTCTTTCAAACTCTGACCATAATGGTCTATCAAGTCCTCTTTCTCTAGTCCAGAGTTCCAAATTCTTCCAAATTCCTTCACAATTCAATTCCAAAAAGACTAAAAATACACATATTTGTGTTCATGAATGGCAATGACCTCACTCCAGGTACCAATTTTCTGTACCAGTTACCTTTTCATTTCTTGGACAAAACAACTAAACAGAAGCGGTTTGTGGGAGGAAACAGTCTATTTCAACTTATAGTTTAAATGAGAAGTTTTATCATGGCAGGGAAAGCAGAGAACAGAAGACAGGGCATCACTTTTTGTCACATAAGCTGGGAGGAAGCAGCATGAGTGAGCTAATTACCACTGATAAGGGGCTAAAGTTCAAGCCCCACCCCAGTGACACACCTCTTCCAGCAAGTCTCTACCTCCCAAAGGACCCACAACTTTCCAAAATTGCCACCAGCTGAGTACTAAGTATTCAAAACACACAAGCCTATGGAAGACAACCCATTAAAACCACTACACTCTCACTTTATTTTATTTATTTATTTTTAAAATTCTTTTTTTTTTTTTTTTTGTTTTTTGAGGTATGGTTTCACTCTAGTCCAGGCTGACCTGGAATTCACTAGGTAGTCTCAGGGTGACCTCGAATTTACGGTGATCCTCCTACCTCTGCCTTAAGTGTTGGGATTCAGGCATGCACCACCATGCCCAGCTTTAAATATTTAAACCTTTTTAAATGGGTGCACCAGGGCCCCCAGTGGTGCTGCTGACGAGCTCCAGATGAATGACACCTCATAATCCAGCTTTACATAGGTACTAGGGAGTTGGACCTGGGCCCTTTGGCTTTGCCGGCAAGCACCTTAACCTGTAAGCCATCTCTCCAGCCCTGTTACTTTTTAAGTACTTTTATTTATTTTTCTTTGAGAGAGATAGAATGAGCATGTGCAAGCGAAGGACAGAATGGGCACAACAGGGCATCCAGCTACTGCAAATGAATTCCAGACCCATGTGTCACCTTGTGCTTCTGGCTTCATGGGTCCTGGGTCCTTTGGTTTTGCAGGCAAGTGCCTTAACTGCTAAGCTATCACTCCAGCCCTCAAAACTGTTGTTCCCTAAGCTGGGTATGGTAGTGCATACCTTTACTTTTATAAACTTTGAAAATTTTTTTTATTTATTTGTTTGTTTGTTTTTGGCTTTTCGAGGTAGGGTCTCACTCTAGCCTAGGTGCACGCACACACACACACACACACACACACACACACACACACACACATTCATCCACTGATGGACACATAGATCATGCAGACCCAACTTCAATAGGCTCATTTTATTTCTTTTATGATTGCTGGATCATATTATAGTACTATTTTAAATTTTGGGGGGGATTTTCTTACTGTTTTGCCTAATCACTATACTAACTTACCTTCCTGTCAATAATCAACAAGGATTCCCTCTTCCCCACATCCTTACCAATACTTGTCTTCTGCTCTTCATTACTCTTTTATAATGGCCAAACTTATTTCTATATGTTTTTGTAGCTATATAAATGAGATTAATTTGATTTTCTTGTCAAATAGCTTCATATGTAGAAATGCTACTAATATTTATATGTTGATGCATACCCTGCAACTCCACTACATACTTATTAAATATTTTAATGGAGTCCTAAGGTTAGGTTTTCTTTATATAATACATCTGTCAACAGGAACAGTTTAAATTCCTCTTACTTATGGAGGGCAATTTACTACTGATCTGGTCACCTTATTCATTCCTGATCTGCTCAGATTTTCTATTTCTTTAATTTCAAACTTGATCATTTGTGTATAACCAGAAGTCTATTTTATTTTTAGATTTTCTAATTTGCTGTCATATAACTGTTCATAGTAGTCTTGTGACACTTTATATCGCTGCATTGTCAGTTACCATGTCTCATTTTTCACCCTTGATTTTATTTATCTAGGTCTTCTGTCTTTTTTTCCTAGCTAGTCTAGCTAAAGATTTGTCAATTTTGTTAATCTTTTTGAAAAATTGTCTTCTTCATTGAACTTTTGTATTTTTTTTAGCCTTTGTTGTACCTCTACTTTGTAATTTGTTATTTCTTCCTTCCTTTCTTTCTGAAAATTTTATTTTTAAAATGTTTATTTATGAGACATGAAGTAATATAGGGCACTAGGGCCTCCTGCTGCTGTAAGTAAACTCCAGATCCATGTACCACTTTGTGCATCTGGCTTTATGTGAGAACTGAGGCATCAAACCTGGGCAGTCATGCTTTGCAAGCAAGCATCTTTAATCACTGAGCCACCTTACCAGTCTCCTCCTTATACAAATTTTAGTTTTACATTTTTTGTTGTTGTTGTTGTTGTTTTTATAGTTTCTTGAAGTACAATGTTATGCTGCTTACTTAAGATTTTTCCTTTCCTTTTTTTTTTTTTTTTTTTTTTTTTTTTGGTTTTTCGAGGTGGGGTTTCATTCTTGGGGATTCACTATGTAGTCTCAGGGTGGTCTTGAACTCACCATGATCCTCTTACCTCTGCCTCCCGAGTGCTGAGATTAAAGGCATACGCTACCACACCTGGCTTTTCTTTATTTTTGATGCACTTATTTGTCCTCTCTTACAACTGTTTTTGCTGCAACCCACAGTTCTTTTGTTTTCCCACTTTCATTTCTCTCCAAAGTTTTAAATTTTCCATTTAGCTTCCTTATTGACCTAATGGTTATTCAGGAGCATGTTGCTTAATTTCCATGCATTTGTACAGTTTCCAAGGTTTCCCTTGTTATTGATTTCTAGTTTTATACTACTGTGGTTAGAAAAGGTGCTTGATAAGACTTTTGAGCTTCTTAAATTTGTTATGACTTGTTTTGTGGTTTAACATAATTATCTGTCATAGAGCATGCCCCATGCATTGAGAAAAATGTATATCCTTAGTTAATGAATACACTATGTAGTGTTCTGTAAATGCTTGTTAAGCCCATCTGGCTTAAAGTTCAGTTTAAATCCTATGGATTTTTTTATTTTCATTATTACTATGGTTTGGAAGATCTACTACTCAAAGTGAAAGTGGGGTGTTGCAGTGCCCTACTGTTACTATAGTATAGTCTAATGTATATGTGTGTGTGTGTGTGTGTGTGTGTGTGTGTGTGTGTGTGTGTGTGCATGTGTGTGTATACACACACACACACACACACATATATATGTAATCCTATGTTTACATATATCACAATAGTTAAATCTTCTGTATTAACCCATTTAGTATATCATGACCTTCATTGTTTTTCCTCATAGATTTTTGTTTTGCTTTATTTATTTATTTTTGATGTAGGGTCTCATTCTAGCCCAGGCTGACCTGAAATTCACTATGTAGTCTCAGGGTGGCCTCAAACTCATGGCAATCCTACCTGTGCCTCCTGAGTGATGGGATTAAAGGCATGTGCCACCACACCCAGCTTTGTTTTTGTTTTTTTAAATTAAATGTCTGTACTTTTGATACAGAGTCTCATGTCATGCAGGCTGGCCTTGAACTCATTATATAACAGAATAACCCTGAGCTCCTGAATTTTCTGCCTCTACCTCCAAGTGCTAGGCTACCATGCCCAGCTTTCTGCCTAATTTTTTTTTTAAGTTTTTTTTTTTCATTTATTTATTTGAGAGCGACAGACACAGAGAGAAAGACAGATAGAGGGAGAGAGAGAGAATGGGCGCGCCAGGGCTTCCAGCCTCTGCAAACAAACTCCAGACGCATGCGCCCCCTTGTGCATCTGGCTAACGTGGGACCTGGGGAACCGAGCCTCGAACCGGGGTCCTTAGGCTTCACAGGCAAGCGCTTAACCACTAAGCCATCTCTCCAGCCCTCTGCCTAATTTTTGACTCAAAGTTAATTTTATTTATTTATTCTTAATATACATTTAATTAGCTAACTGTAAAGTAGGTTTTCATATAGCTTGTTCATAAAATCTTTAGTTTTGATTAACCCTCTTCCTACCCCTTTCTCTTCTCCATCCCTCTTCTGGCCCCATTTAGACCATTCCATCTCTAGTATTCTTCCCTCTACTTACATATGCACCAAGTCCCTCCCCTTCAGCTCCTCTCTCCAGCACCCCCCCCCCCATCATGGTCGCTTCCTCAAAGTCAATTTTATGTGATATAACTACGCCTGTTCTCTTTTGGGTTCCATATGCATGGAATAACTTTTTTTTTTCTTTTTCGAGGTAGGGTCTCACCCTAGCCCAGGCTGACCTGGAATTCACTATGTAGTCTCAGGCTGGCCTCAAACTCACAGTGATCCTCCTACCTCTGCCTCCCAAGTGCTGGGATTAAAGGCATGAGCCACCACACCCGGCTGGAATAACTTTTTAATGCTAGTGTATGTGACAGTTAAATTTCATTGTCAATTTGAACAGATTAGGAATTAAGCAAAAGTCAAACCTCTTGGGCAGGTCTGTGAGGGCATTTCCATGAAAAACTGGTGGAGGGAAGAAGATCTGCACCCAGAGTGGACTGGAAGATACATAAAAAGGCTACAAGAGAGAGCCGGGCCGTTTGCCTGGCTGCCTGTGCTACTTGCTGATATATGCCTCTTTCCTTTGGCTGTCATCCTTCATGGACATAGGAGCCCAGCTTCATCAACTTTCCAATGTGGACTGAGGGCCAGTGAATCTCCAAAACCCTCCAGTCCTTCAGTGCCAGATTGGGACTGCTGAGGCATCCAGCCTCATGGACTGAGCAGCTACCAGGTTCTCTGACTGACTATCCAGTCTAAGACAGTCACTGTTGGACTGCCAGCCCATGTTCTGTAAGCTAATCTAATAAATCTCTTTTGTAAGACATATTTATTCTATAGGTTCTTTTCTTCTGGAGAATCCTAATACATTGTGTATACTTGAATTTCTTGGATACGTTTCCAAGTACTTTTTCTGCTAGTATTTTGTGAAGTTTTCTGAAATTCTGTTCAAAGCCATCTTGAATTCCTTGCCAGGTAGTTCTTCCATTTCCATCTCTTTGATCATTCACAGGTACCTTATTTGTCTAATTGGTGACATAATATTTCCAGGATTAACCTTGATTTTTCTGGTCAAGTGTTAATGTTTGCCTGGTGCATAGGACCTGATCCAGCCTTGTAGTCTGGCTTTGACAAGAAGGACCTTTTGGGTTTCTTTCTGCATTGGGCAAAGTCAGCACAGAGATGCATAGCTGTCAAAGGTGCTAAGAACAAGTGATTACTATGTGCTCATCTCTAAATATAATATTTATATCACCTCCCAAGGCTCAGAGAACATTGCAAAAGAGGGGGTAGAAAGAATGTCAGAGGAGACTGGAGAGATGGCTTAGTGATTAAGGTGTTTGCCTGCAAAGCCAGAGGACCTCAGTTGGATTTCCCAGAAGCCACATTAGCTAGATGCACAAGGTGGCGCATACATCTGGAGTTCATTTGCTGAGGTTGGGGCCCTGGCACACCTATATATTCTCTCTCTCCCCCCCACTTCTTTCTCTCCCACTCTCACAAATAAGTAAGTCAATAAAATTAAAAAAATAAGAAAGAATGTCAGAGCCAGAGGATGGGGAGGAATGCTGTGGAATGCTGACGTCTGGAACTAACAAGACTGTTACACCCATGAATGCATAGCAGCCGTGGTTTCCTGCACAAGATTAAGCCTGTCAAAATTCCATTATGGATGGAGGAGGGGCTCATGAAACCCCACTCCTCCAGGCATAGCTACTGGTAGTCAATGGTTGCTGAGGAAAGGGGAGTCATGTTCTTTAGTGTTGTCAGCTATACTTCAGTAAATACCCCCCAACACATACTCATTCAAGCAACTCTATAAACTCAGGAAGTCAACACAAAAAGACATGAAAGTTCAAAAGGGATTCATGGAAAGAAGGGCTTTAGTGTGGGTAGGAGAGGGATAAGAAAGGATGATGCAGGCATAAATATGATCAAAACATATTATATTCATGTATGAAATTTAAAAAAAAATATGGGCTGGAGAGATGGATTAGTGGTTGAGGCACTTGCCTGTGAAGCCTAAGGACCCAGGTTTGATTCCCCAGTACCCATATAAGCCAGATGCACATGATTGCACATGTGTCTAGAGTTCACTTTCAGTGGCTAGAGGCACTGGCATGCCTAAGCTCTCTCTCTTCCTTAACTGCTAAAGCATCTCTCCAGCCCCACTGTTTTTAAAAGGTTTCCTTCACTAACAAAGTGCATCCAGAAATTAGGACGGGTCAACTGATGGTGTCCCTAAGCCTGTGACCATTTCCTCCATTGTAGCACTAGAGGGTGCTCTAGACTGAAGACCACTGCAGGGAGAAGCATGACCAACAATGTTGTCGTAGCACTATTTCCCTTCCATAGTCCACAGCCACTGAGACCAGAAAGACACTGGACACTGTCTCCCTACTGAGGAGGCCAGCAGTGATGTGGGCTAGAATTCAAGTCCATCTCACTGGGACTATGGATTCCTCCATATCACTAAAGTGGGTCTGGAGGGTCCATTTGCAGGCTAGGCCTGGGGCCCAGGGCTCTGGAGTTCTGCTCAGTTCTGAGTATTACCCTGAAGGTATGATGATGATTCTAAAGCAGAGTCCTATGCTAGAGCCTTAGCCCAAATATACAGTGACTCTTCCATGCTGTGCTTCCTAAGGGTGAATAAGAATGACTTGAGCAATGCAAAACTGTTCTACTAATCTCCACATTTTGCCTTTCATCATTATTATGCTCAAGCCAAATGCTGAGATCTTGCACTTGGTGACTAAGGATGGCATTTTCTTTTGCTGAAGATAGCTGGCAGGCTAATGTTACTGTGGGGAGATAATTTCTAACAATTCTCTTCTGTCTTACCTGGATTCACTTCCCACTTAAGGCAGCCATCAAATGCTGCACTGTGTTCCTACAGTGTGCTAGGCTCTGTTGTAAGGCTGGGGATGCAATAGGAAATAACATAAACTTCATGGAGCTATAGTCTGGAAGAGGCAGATATCCAGGAAATAAAAATTTAATAGCAGATTTTAGCACTGATTTTAAAAAGTTATAGAAATGATATATTAGGAAAAATGATAAAAGTAAGGAGATTATTAGGGTTTGGATGTTAAATGTCCCTAGCAGACTCATGTACTTTAACCCTTGGTCTCCAAAAGAGTGCTATTTGGGGAGGCTGTGGAACCCTTAAGATGCGGGGCCTAACTGGTAGAACCATGCGGAGTGGGCCTTGTCTTTTGCAGACTGCCCCTGCTTTCCATCCCACTTCTGCTTCCAAAGCTGTCCATATGTGAGGGAGAAGCCTTGTTCAACTGCTGCCACAGCCAAGAACCATCCTCGCCAAGGCATCCCTGCCATGATGGACTGCACTGTCAATCCATGAGATAAAGAAAACTGTCTCCCTTCAGTTGCTTCTTTTTACAGCAACAAGAAAGTGACTCACGGGAAAAGAGTGTAAAGGTGGTAGATTTAGCAACTGTTCCAGACAGAAAGGTGGGAGACAGTCTTCCTATGATGGGAAGTTCTGACCAGGGATGGAGATTCAATACAGAGATCTTGAAGACAAGGCATATATGTCCATTTGTGATCTTCACTTACTCATGCTACTTCTGATAATTTACTGAACATAGCTCATGAAATGTTGTATAGCTGCAAGAAGAATGGTCATAAGATGGTTAACACAAAACCCATCTCTGCAGCCTGGGAGGCCAATGGTGTTGCCTGGCAAGATCCTAGCATCCTTTGGTCTTCAAAAGGGGATGAGAGATCAAAAGTAGAGATTCTCAGGCTCTCCCAAAGAACATAAAGTAAAGGTCTAATCAGCCTAGTATTGAAAGGGCTATCACTCACAAGGACAAAGAGCTGAGGTCAAGAAGAAAGGAGTCTTTCCTGGGTCCAGCCACAATCAGCTCTTTGTAATGAGAAAAGTGGGAGAGTTGAGGGAGACATGAGTGCACTGCAGGATTGTGGCTTGAAGCTTAGAAAAAAAAGGACTAGAGCCATGTCCATGGCAAAACCCTCTCCTTCTTCAACTCACTGCCATACTTCCAAGCCCCAGGACAGACTTACATGCTATCCTCACTCCTTCAAATGAATAGTTTTGAAGGTTGAGAAGTTCCAGGACTAGGTAGTCACAGTGGTAAGATCATTCTTAGTGGAAGAGATTCTCAAGTCCAAAGTGGTTCACATCATTAAATGGTGAGACAGAGTAAGCTTTATCAGGCCTCTCATTCTCTTCTTATAACATCCCATTTGTCACCCTAACATGGTATGGTGGTTTAATTCAGGTGTCCCCCATAAATAGGTGTTCTGAAGGCTATGTTCCCAGCTGATGGAGATTTAGAAATTAATGCATCCTGGAGGCAGTGTATTGTTGGAGGTGGGCTTATGGATGTTATAGCCAGTTTTCCCATGCCAGTGTTTGGCACACTCTCCTGTTGCTATTGTGTACCTTATGTTGGCCGGAGGTAATGTCCACCCTCTGCTCATGCCATCATTTTCCTCTGCCATCATGGAGCTTCCCTTTGAGTCTGTAAGCTAAAATAAGCCTGCCACCATTGTGAATCTGACTGCAAGTGTAAAGTTGGTACCACAAGTGGGGTTACTGCTAGACACCTAATTGTGTGGTTTCGGTCTTTTAGAGCTGATTTTCAAGAGGAATGTGGGAGGATTTGAAAGGTTGCCCTAAGAGATGACTTGCAGTGCTCTAAGTACAGATTGATAGACTATTCTGGCTAGAGTTGAAAGATCTGAATGCAGTAAGAACTATGGACTGTGAGGTCTGGCTTGAGCTGGTGAGAAAGAGCTATGCCTGGACTGGGATAGAAGCAGTTTGTATGAGAGGCTTGCTGTTATGCCTGCCTCCTGAGAATTTGTGCAGGGTTTCATTGCATAGGAATGGACTAGTGTGATTTACGTTTAAGATGGCAGTGTAGGGCTGGAGAGATGGCTTAGTGGTTAAGCGCCTGCCTGTGAAGCCTAAGGACCCCGGTTCGACACTCGGTTCCCCAGGTCCCACGTTAGCCAGATGCACAAGGGGGCGCATGTGTCTGGAGTTTGTTTGTAGAGGCTGGAAGCCCTGGCATGCCCATTCTCTTTCTCTCCCTCTATCTGTCTTTCTCTCTGTGTCTGTCGCTCTTAAATAAATAAATAAATAATTAAAAAAAAATGGCAGTGTAGGTAACACGCCAAACCAGCCTGGGTGGGAGGGGTGAAGACCAAAAAAACTCAGCAAAATACACACTTTTACTAAAAAGCGAGGTGTACAGGAAATTGAAAAGGCAGCGGAGAAGTAGAGATCCTGAGCATCCAGAGCCTGCACAGGCTGGCAAAAGTGGCCCCGGCAGCTCTGTTGACTAAGGCTGCGGCAGCGCACCAGAAACCCACCAGGCTTGGCTTCAGCCACAGGAAAAGCCAGGTGAGGGGAGCTTCCACTCACACCGGAGCTCTCCACTAACTCTAGAAATGTGAAGGAAGAGCAGCAGTGAACAACGGAGGAGCAGATCACAAGGTAGAAGAACACGTGGAACAGTAAGAGAACTAGAGAAACATTGGCTCCCTAGCCCCGCACCGCCTATGCCCAGCTCCAGCGAACAGAGCAGCAGTCTTGGGACCCGACCACGCCAACTTGAGCTGACAGCAGGACCCAAGCAGGAGCAGAGTTCTTCAGCAACATCAGTGGCTCCAGCACTGATAACAGCAGCCCAAGCGATGGCAGATCCGGCAGTGGCAGCTTCAGTGGCAGCAGTGGCAGATCCGGCAGTGGCAGCTTCAGTGGCAGCAGTGGCAGATCCAGCAGTGGCAGATCCAGCAGCAGCAGCGGTTCTAGCAGAGGCAGCTTCAGGGGCAGCAGTGGCAGATCCAGCAGTGGCAGCTTCAGCAGCAGCAGTAGCAGTTCCAGAAGTGGGGGTGCCGATCTGCAGGGCCACAGTTGCCCCACAGGAAAAGCCAGTGCCCAGCTCCAGAAATCAGAACAGCGGCCCAATGACCCAGCCAGCAACTTGACTGAGACCAAAATTATCCAACAAGGTAATTGGGATTGCACCAGGAAAGGGTCTCACTTGGTCACAAGCTGACTTGGATCCCTCAACAGACCAGAAATCTTAACCTCTTTGTGGATGGAGGATCTGGTTGTTATAATACTTCCTCCTACATAAATACTCGGTGCTGTTTTGGATTGAATGTGTACAGTGTTCAGTTAAATTTTAGTCTACCTGTATTTTGTTCCACTCAGCCTACTTGAATGCTCCATAGCAGGCAAATTCAATCCCTAGGAACACCTTTGTAGATACTCTAAGAGTCTTAAGAGCCACACCTAACACCTTAAGCTCCTATCCAAAAGATATTTAACATCAGATCAATTTATACAGCTAAGAATACCCAGCTAGCTAGAAAATCCAAGCATTAACTTAATCCAAGATGCAAAAATATATACATTATAACACAAGAAACACTAAAAAGCAAGACGATATAAATCCACCTAAAAGTATTAATGCATCGGAAATGACCTCCAATGAGAACGAGATAGAGGAAATGCCTGAGAAAGATTTCAAAAGCATGATTGTAAACATGTTCAAAGAAGTCAAAGACCAAATCAAAGGAGTCAAAGAAGAAATCCAAGGAATCAAAGATGACACAGGACAACAATTTAATGAAAAAGAAGTCAATACAAGACATAAATAAGAAAGTAGAAATAATAAAGGAAAACCAGTCAGAATTATTAGCAATGAAGAACATAGTTAATGAAATAAAAAACTCTGTAGAAAACCTCACCAGTAGGATGGATGAGGGAGAGGACAGAACATCTAAGCTAGAAGACCAGGTGGCAGATCTAATACAGTCCAACAAAGAGAAAGACAAACTAATAGAAAAGTATGAGTGGGAATTTCAAGATTTTCAGGACACTATGAAAAGATCAAACATAAGAATTCAGGGCATAGTAGAAGGAGAAGAATTTCACTCCAAAGGCATAGTAGGTGTCTTCAACAAAATCATAGAAGAAAACTTCCCCCAAATTGGGAAGGAGGTGCCAATGCAGATACAGGAAGCCTTTAGAACCCCAGCCAGACAAAACCCTGGAAAGAACCTCTCCTTGCCATATTATAATTAAACTATCAAACACACAACCCAAAGAAAAAAATATTGAAAGCAGTTAGAGAGAAAAATCAAGTTACTGGGCACACCATCCTGTTGCTGTGTTCCACCTTATGTTGGCCAGGGGGTGATGTCCACCCTCTGCTCATGCCATCGTTTTCCCCTGCTATCATGGAACTTCCCCTCGAGTCTATAAGCCAAAATAAAACTCTTTTTCCCAGAAGCTGCTCTTGGTTGGGTGATTTCTACCAGCAATACGAACCGGACTGCAACAGTAAAGTGGTACCAAGGAGTGGGATTGCTGCTAGACACCTGACTATGTAGCTTCAGCCTTTGGAGCTGATTTTCAAGAGGAATGTGGGAGGAGTTGCAACCTTGGCCTAAGAGATGCCTTGCAGTGCTGTAAGTACAGCTTGATGGACTGTTCTGGTCTGAGCTGCAAGACCTGAATGCAATAAGAACTATGGACTGTGAGGTTTGGTTTATGAGGGTGAGAAAGAGCTTTGCCTGGACTGAGCTAGCAGTCTGTGTGAGAAGCTTGCTCTTGTGCCCATGTCCTGAGAAAATGTGCAGGGTTGCTTTGTGTAGAAATGAACTAGTGTGTGCAGAGGGATATGGCTAGAAGGAAAAATCTTTGGGTGAACTGTTGTCCATTCAGCTGCAACTGAGAGATTACAACTTTGAGACTGGGATAACTGACCTGCACGGGGGCAACAAGAAGAATGTAGACTTTTGAAGGGGCCTGAGTGCTCAAGGAGTGTCCTGTTCTTCAAAGTCTGCTTTAATCCCCCCTGGATTAACAAATTGGCACCCTACCTGGTATCGTGGAGTATAAGAAATGCTGGAAACAGGGTCACTGAGTTTGCAACACGGTCATGTGTTTTGGAAATGGCCATGGGCAGTTTGAAGCAGGTTTGCTGGTTGCCTGCATAGAGACCCCATGGGGCCAGGAGGATGAACTATGGCTTGCAGTGGAGACCCAGTGGAGATGCCGGGACCATGAGATAGCTGCCAAGGAGCTGCTGACCCCGATGAAGTTCCCAGGACTGTGAGTAGCCTAGCTGGAGGGGCGGAACTGGAATGCCAGAGACTTGTTGCTGGTTAGAATTATCGGACTTGGAGATTTGTCACTGGCTAGAGTTGTTGGACTTGAAGCTACAGATGTTTGCCCTGGTTGTTTTAAATCTTGTATTGGTTGAATGTTCCTTTGCTATGCCCAATGCCACCTTTTGTAGTGTGAGTATTTATTCTGTGCCAAAAAAAAAAGAAAAAAAAGAAAAATCAAGTTACCTACAAAGACAAGCCCAACAGGATTATAGCAGATTATTCAACACAAACTTTAAAAGCCAGAAGGGCTTGGAGTGATATATTCCAAGTTCTGAAAGATAACAACTGTCAACCAAGGTTAATTTATCCTACAAAGCTATCCATTCAAATAGATGGAGAAATAAGGACATTCCATGGCAAAAGCAAGTTAAAGGAGTATTTGAAGACAAAACTAGCTCTACAGAAAGTACTTGAAAGGATCCTCCATGCTGAAGAAAAGGAAAAGCACACATATAAGGAACCAGGAAAAAACAAGCAATACTCAAATACTAGTTAACACAAGAGAGCAAAGGTAGAACTGCAACCACAAACACACACAAAATGGCAAACATAAATACACACCTTTCAATAATATCTCCTAATATCAATGGCATCAACCAAAAGACATAAGTTTGCAGACTGGGTTAGAAAGCAGGATCCTACAATTTGTTATCTCCAAGAAACTTACCTTTCTACAAAGGATAGACATTACCTTAGGGTGAAAGGTTGGAAGACAGTGTTTCAAGCAAATGGGCCTAGAAAACAAGCAGGAGTTGCAATCCTAATGTCTGACAAGGTAGACTTCAGTCCAATGTTAGTCAAGAAAGATAAGGAAGGTCACTTTATATTGATTAAGGGCACACTCCAACAGGAGGACATTACAATCCTAAACATATATGCACCTAACATGGGGGCTCCCAAATTTGTCAAACAAACACTATTAGAACTAAGGTCACAGATAACACCAAACACAGTGGTGGTGGCTGACTTTAACCCACCACTCTCATCAATTGATAGGTCATCCTGGGAAAAAATAAACAGAGAGGCATCTGGACTAAATGAGGTCAAAGAAAGAATGGACCTAACAGATATATACAGGACATCTCATCCAAAGGTTGCAGAATATACATTTTTTTCAGCAGCACATGTAACATTCTCTAAAATAGACCATATATTAGGACACAAAGGAAATCTTAACAAATTCAGGAAAATTGGAAAAATTCCTTGCATTATATCTGACCACAATGGAATTAAACTATAAATCAATAGCAAGAAAGGCTATAGAGCATACACAAAGTCATGGAAACCAAACAATACACTACTAAATGATGAACAGGTCGATGAAGAAATCAAGAAGGAAATCAAAAAATTTATAGAGTCAAACGATAATGACAACACAACATATCAAAATCTCTGGGACACAATGAAGGCAGTTCTAAGAGGTAAATTTATAGCTTGAAGTGCCGATATTAAGAAATTAGAAAGGTCACAAGTAAAAGACCTAATTCTTTACCCTAAAGTCTTGGAAAAAGAAGAACAAGGCAAAGCAAAAATCAGTAGATGGGAAGAAATAATAAAGATAAAGGGAGAAATTAATGAAATAGAAACAAAAAAACCAATCCAAATAATTAATAAAACAAAGAGTTGGTTCTTTGAAAGGATAAACAAGATTGATAAACCCTTAGCAGAGCTGGGTGTGGTGGCGCACGCCTTTAATCCCAGCACTTGGGAGGCAGAGGTAGGAGGATCTCCGAGAGTTTGAGGCCACCCTGAAACTACACAGTGAATTCCAGGTCAGCCTGAGCCAGAGTAAGACCCTACCTCAAAAAACCAAAAAAAAAAAAAAAAAAAAAAAAAGATAAACCCTTAGCAAATATGACCAAAAGAAAGGGAGAAGAGACACAAATTAATAAAATTAGAGATGAAAAAGGTAACATCACAACAGATACCAGAGAAACTCAAAACATCATAGGGACATAATATAAAAGCATATACTCCACAAAGTATGAAAATCTGAAAGAAATGGATGATGTATTTGATTTATATGACATATCTAAATTAAATCAAGATGAGATTAATCATTTAAGTAGACCTATAACAAGAATGGAGATCCGAACAGTTATCAAAAATCTCCCAGCTAAAAAAAGCCCAGGCCCAGATGGATTCACTGCTGAATTTTACCATACCTTTAAGGAAGAGCTAATACCATTGCTTTTTAAGCTTTTCCATAAAATAGAAAAAGAAGGAATTCTACCAAATTCATTCTATGAAGCCAGCATCACCTTGATACCAAAACCAAGCAAAGATAGAAAATTAAAAAAAAAGAAAAGAAAGAAAATCACAGACCAATCTCCCTCATGAACATAGATGCAAAAATTCTCAGCAAAATATTGGCAAACAGAATACAAGAATATATCAGAAAGATCATTCACCCTGACCAAGTAGGCTTTATCCCAAAGATGCAGGGATGGTTCAATATATGCAAATCTATAAATGTAATACATTATATAAATGGGTTGAAGAACAAAAATCACAGGATCATCTTACTAGATGCCGAGAAAACATTTGACAAAATCCAACATCCCTTCATGATAAAAGTCCTACAGAGACTGGGAATTGAAGGAACATACCTCAATATAATAAAAGCTATTTATGACAAGCCTACAGCCAACATATTACTAAATGGGGAAAAACTGGAAGCTTTTCCACTAAAATCAGGAACATGACAAGGGTGTCCATTGTCCCCACTTTTATTTAATATAGTTCTGGAAGTCTTAGCCATAGCATTAAGGCAAGAGACACACATAAAAGGGATATAAATTGGAAAGGAAGAGATCAAGTTATTATTTGCAGATGACATGATTCTATACATAAAGGACCCTAAAGACTCTACTAGGAAACTGTTAGAGCTGATAAACACCTATAGCCATGTAGCAGGATACAAAATAAATACACAGAAATCAGTAGCCTTCATATACGCTAATAATATACACACAGAGGATGAAATCAGAGAATAACTCCCATTCACAATTGCATCAAAAAAAAAAAAAATAGAGTACCTTGGAATAAACCTAACCAAGGAAGTAAAGAATCTCTACAATGAGAACTTTAAAACACTCATGCGAGAAATTGCAGAAGACACTAGAAAGTGGAGAAACATCCCTTGTTCCTGGATCAGAAGAATCAATATTGTGAAAATGGCAATCTTACCTAAAGCAATCTACACATTTAATGCAATCCCTATCAAAATTCCAAAGGCATTCTTCATGGAAATAGAAAAAACAATCCAAAAATTCATTTGGAATCACAAAAAACCTCAAATATCTAAAATAATACTGAGCACCAAAATAAGGCTGGTGGTATCACCATGCCTGATTTTAACCTATACTACAGAGCCATAGTAACGAAAACAGCATGGTACTGGCACAAAAGCAGACATGTAGATCAATGGAACAGAATAGAGGACCCAGAAGTAAGCCCAAGTAGCTATAGCCACCTAATATTCAATAAAAATGCCAAAAATACTCATTGGAAAAGAGACAGCCTCTTTAGCAAATGGTGTTGGGAAAACTGGATATATATCTGCAGAAGGATGAAAATAGATTCTTCTCTCTTGCCATGCACAAGAATTAAGTCCAAATGGATTAAAGACCTTAACATCAGGCCTGAAACTCTGAAACTGCTGGAGGAAAAAGTAGGGGAAACCCTTCAACATATTGGTCTTGGCAAAGACTTTCTGAATACAACCCCAATTGCCCAGGCAATAAAACCACAGATTAATCACTGGGACCTCATGAAATTACAAAGATTTTGCACTGCAAAGGACACTGTGAAAAAAGCAAAGAGGCAACCTACAGAATGGGAAAAAAATCTTAGCCAGCTATATATCTGATAGAGGATTAATATTTAGGATATACAAAGAACTCAAAAAGTTAAATAGTAAGGAATCAAACAAGCCAAACAAAAAATGGGCTATGGAGCTAAATAGAGCATTCTCAAAGGAAGAAATACAAATGGCATATAAGCATCTACAAAAATGTTCTACGTCACTAGTCATCAGGGAAATGCAGATTAAAACTACATTGAGATTCCATCTCACTCCTGTCAGATTGGCTACCATCATGAAAACAAATGATCATAAATGAGGGCAGGGATGTGGAAAAAGAGGAACACTTCAATATTGCTGGTGGGAATGCAATTTGGTCCAGACATTGTGGAAATCAGTGTGGAGGTTCCTAAAACTGCTAAAGATTGATCTGCCATATGACCCAGCTATAGCACTCCTAGGCATATATCCTAAGGACTCATCTCATTTCCTTAGAAATATGTGCTCAACAATGTTTATTGCTGCTCAATTTATAATAGCTGGGAATGGAACCAGCCTAGATGTCCCTCAACTGATGAGTGGATAATGAAGATATGGCATATTTATTCAATGGAGTTCTACACAGCTGTAAAGAAAATGAAGTTATGAAATTTGCAGAAAAATGGATGGATCTAGAAAGGGTTATACTAAGTGAGGTAACCCAGGCCCAGAAATCCAAGCGCCACATGTTCTCCTTCTATGTGGGTCCTAGCTACAGATGATTGGGCTTCTGCGTGAGAAGGAAAATACTTAGTAACAGAGGCCAGTAAGTTAAAAAGGAGATATAAAGGGAAGATAAAGGAAGGAAGGAGGGTACTTAATAAGTTGGTATTGTATATATGTAAGTAGAATGATTGATATGGGGAGGGGAATATGATGGAGAATGGAATTTCAAAGGGGAAAGTGCGGGGGGAGGTTATTACCATGGGATGTTTTTTATAATCATGGAAAATGTTAATAAAAATTGTGAAAAGATTAAAAAATAAAATCATATGTATATAAATATTATATATATATTATATATAAAATTATACATATTATATATATATTATGTGTAAAATTATATATATATTATTTTATATATATGTATATATATATATATATATATAAAAGAAATGAACTAGTGTGAGCAGAGGGATATGGCACAGGATAAATGGAATCTTTGGGCTGAAACTGCTGCCCATTCACCTGCAATTATATGAGAGATTATAAGCACTGTGATTGGGTCAACAGGAAGAATGCAGACTCTTTTGAAGGGACCTGAATGCTCAAAGAGTATCTTGTTCTTCAAAGTCTGCTTTATTCCACTTTGGATTAACAAATTGGCAACCTACCTGGCATTATATAGTATAAGAAATGCAGAAAAGGGCTGGAGAGATGGCTTAGCAGTTAAGCGCTTGCCTATGAAGCCTAAGGACCCCAGTTCGAGGCTCGATTCCCCAGGATCCACATTAGCCAGATGCACAAGGGAGTACATGTGTCTGGAGTTCCTTTGCAGTGGCTGGAAGCCCTGGCACGCCCATTCTCTCTCTATCTGCCTCTCTCTCTCTCTTCCTTTCTCTGTCACTCTTAAATAAATAAAAATGAACAAAAAAATTAATAAATAAAAAGAAATGCAGGAAAGAGAGGATCATTGAATTTGCAACATGGTCTTGTGTTTTGGAAATGGCCATGAGCAGTGTGAAGCAGGTTTGCTGGATGACTGCATGGAAACCCAATGGAGCCCTTAGGATGAACTGTGGGTTGCAGTGGAGACCATGAGATGGCTGCTAAGGAGAGCTGATGGCCCTGATGAAGTTTTCCAGGACTGAGCCTAGCTGGAGGGGCGGAATTGGAACTCTACAGACTTGTCAGTGGTTAGAATTGTCAGACTTGGAGACTTGTCATTGACTAGAGTTCTTGGACTTGAAGCTACAGAGTTTGTTATTTGCCCTGTTTAAATCTTGTTGAATATTTCTTTACTACATCCAATACCATTGAATGTTTATTTTGTGCCATTATAGGGTTTTAAAGACCTTGGACTATGGGGATGTTTGAACATCATTAGGACTGAATGCATTGCATTTTACATCATGTATGGGTTATCAGTTTATGGGGGTCAGGGATGGAATGTGGTGGTTTGATTCAGATGTCCTCCATAAACCTAGGCGTTCTGAATGCTAGGTTCCCAGCTGATGGAGATTTGAGAATTAACACCTCCTGGAGGCAGTGTGTTGTTGGGGGCAGGCTTATGGGTATTATAGCCAGTGTTTGGCCCATTCTCCTTGCTGTTGTCCACCTTAGGGGATGATGTCCACCCTCTGCTCATGCCATAATTTTCCCCTGCCATTATGGAGCTTCCTCTTGAGTCTGTAACCCAAAAATAAACCATTTCTTCATTTTTTTCCCCAAAACTACTTTTGGTTGGGTGATTTCTGCCAGTAATGCGAACCTGACTGCAACCCATGGCCTCACTTGACCATAATTAACTTGCAAAGGTCCCTCCTATAAACACTGTAGCTTACGTTTCCCCCTTTTGTTGTTGTTTTGAGGTGGGGTCTTGCTCTAGGCCAAGCTGACCTGGGATTCAGTATGTAGTCTCAGGCTGGCCTCGAATTCAAGGCAATCCTCCCACCTCTGCCTCCTGAGGGCTAAGATTAAAAGCATACATGTACCACCACAGCCAGCTTCTGCCTTCTTTAATACCTCTTGATGAAGATTAAATCTGTACATGAGGGTTGGAGACAGTATTCAAACCATATCAAGGATTCTTACCTGCATAGAGAAGGCCACAAAGGACAGGGCAGGGCAATCTGGGGATGAAGTTTCTGGACCATGCTCACTTTGTCTCTGGGTAAAAAGATCCATCAGCTCCCAAGACAGCTCTGAAGGGAAGTCATGGTGATAACATATGCCATATTTTCTTCTCTCAAGTACATCCTTCAAGGGCCAGTTGTCCTTGGTAAGAAGGCCTCTGCCCAGAAGGAAGAGGATGCCTCCAGAGTGTCCCCAGAGGCCGAAGGATTTTCCAGGAGAGCCTGACATGTTCTAGATAAATAGCTGACACTGTATTTCATGGTGTCTCCTTCTACTCCTTTCATAGGCATCTTCCTTCTATGTGTGAGCTTCAGGGATCCCTCACTCCCACAAGGGATTCTGTTTAATTTTTCTAAACCTCACATTTATCTCAGGTTTAACTGAAATGCTCACTCAGCAGAGAAGCTGCCACATCACCCTTGATTCTTGGCTTCTGCATTTTCTTGTAGCTGCTAACGCAGTGAAAGAGACAGTTCAGTCTTGAGAGTGTGGCTGTCTTCAGCTGATCTGGTGCTGATCACAGCAGGAAAGCCTCCAAATGCATCATGGCTATTGTGACTGTGAAGGACCAGTCTTCCCACTGGTGGGTTCAAATGCCAGGTCAGCCCCAGAATCAACTCCCATGTCACTGAAGTCTTGCTGGGCATGAGCTAGATCTTCATCCACCATATCTCTATTGGGAATTGCTCTGAAAATTTGCTCCTTAATATACCTCAAGGTAAAACCAGAACCCAAAATATGGTTTGAATATAAAATGTCCCCCATGGGTTTGAAGTAGGATAGAAGAAAGCTAGCTTTTTGTGAAGCAGTTTTAGTTACAGATTGAGGCCCAGAGAGAACCAGAAGATGCTCTTGGCAGAAATGGATTGCATGTCTGATTGAGACTGATCTACAGCGCCCCCTGCTGCCCACAGTCTAGCATGCTACCTAGACAGATGGCCCAGGTGGGCTGGCTCTGGGATCTGCCCTCCAAACCTACCAACCAATGGGTCTTCCCCTTGCATATAAAGGCTGCTGTGTTTTCCCTCTTGCTAACTCCACCTGGCTCAGCCCCACTCTGCCCCAGTCCAATCAGCTCCCCTGTTTTTCTGGCTCTGCTAGATGCTCCCTCTTCACCTGGCCATAGTGACACACAAGAGTTTGGCTGAGGTGAGGGGAGAGGTAAAACTGTTTCTGGTTGGGGTAACTTTTCTGTTTATCTCTGCTTTATAGGTTGGGGTAACTTCCCGCTTTGATTACATGCATGATTTTCCTCTGGTCTCTGAATCTACCACCTGCCCATTTCCTCCCTTAGCACCAGATCTACCAGGTGGGTGCTTTCATTAACTTTAAGCCTGCTACCTATATAATTTCTTGAAACTTGGGGTAACTTCATTACTCATTTCTCCCCTGGATTTCTTGGTCTCTCATTTGATATTTTTCTCTTATTTTTAATTCAACCTAATCATTTGCCTTCTTAACTTCCCTCCATAGGAAAGCATATGGCAAATGCCATGTGTGTTCCTTTTAAGTCTCCCTACACATACATGTAAGTTCTATTTTCCACATGCTTATGGCTCTACTCATTTTCTCCCCCAAATCTCAATTTCTCTTAAATGAACCTTATAAGTTATGCAGTGATTCCACATGAGAGCCTGTTTCCTACTTCTCACATGTTTATGACTCCTCTAGCTTCCAATATCCCTTTAAAAAAAACCCACAATTTGTGATTTCTTCCTAAATAAACTTAATAATTCACAAATTATCCTTTTTGAGTCTGTCTTTATTCTTTATTTAAAGTAGAGCATAACCCAAACTTGGGATTCATAGATCCTGAGGGACCCCTCTTGAGCACCTAAATCTTGCATGATATTCATGTTCTAAATGCTTGGTGCTCAACTAGCAGCACTATTTTGTAAGGCTCTGGAGACTTTAGAGATGCACATAGGTGGAGGAATTTGGCAGTAGGGGTGGGCCTCTGAAGGTTCCACCTGGAGCCTAGTCACTTTCATGCTGTGTTTCCTGTCTGCCAGGAGGTGCATGGCTCTCCCTCCATGTGTTCCCGCTGCTGTCAAATTCTACCTCTCAATGGGCCCAGGCGCAAAGAAGCCAATGATTCTGGACTGAAAGCTCTGAAACCATAAGCTAAAATAAATCTCCCTCCCCTTAGGCTGGTCATGTGAGGTATTTTGTGACAGCTCTACAAAAGCAGCTAGCACAGAGGTCTACGAAACACTAAAGAAAGTGTGTACATGACTCTGCACACATGAGTTATTCACTGAGTTGTGTCTGACCCGGTTTATATGTGGAAGTCCTAACCCTCGTACCTCAGAAAGTGACTGATTTTGGAGACAAGGTCTTTAATTAAAGAGGTAAGTTAAAGTGAAGTCATTAGTATACACCTAAGAAAATATAATTAGTAGCCTTATAAGACGAGGAAATTTGGACACAAGCACACACACACACACACACACACACAGCCATATATAGACATCAGGAGAAAGTGATCTTCTGCAAGCCACAGAAAGACTTCAAGAGAAAGCAACTCTAATATCTTATTCTCAGATTTCTCCAGGGTTGTGTGAAAATTTCTTTTCTTTAAACTATACAGTATATGGACTTTCATTTGGCAGCCTTAGCAGAATGATTAACACAGTGTGATAGTGAAGTGTTATTTCAAATCTTGTTGGTTGGTTTGTTTTTTGAGGCACAGGACTCAGCAATGTGCACTCTTCCCCAATATGAATATGTCTTTTGGAGTGTGAGGGAACCTTTTTCTAAGCAATCATCTAAGGCACTCAATAGCACCTTATACAGATTGAAAGTATTTCTTTGTACTACATGAGACTCCTTGGTAGAGCAATTGCTAATATATTTTTGGTAGGATTGGTGGTAGAATGGAAAAGAAGAATGGAAAATGACCCCCAAGTGAATAATATTTTCCATTAGCTTACTTCACTTAATCAAACTAAGAAAGAAAGAGAGAGAGAGGTGAAATAGAACTCTAAACCCATGCACCAAAGGCCAACAGAATCCTCAGGGGCGATGAAGCCCAGAATCTCATCACTAAGAAGAAAGAATACACTGCGTAGGTGATCTGCCCACTCTCAGCATTCTGGGTTGAATCTGGCTGCTTGAGGACTAACTGTGAATGTCACAGAGGTCATGTCCTATTTCAGGGAGAGCCCCATGAAACATGTTTTATGATTCAAACTTTGGATCCTGAAAGTTTAATATTTTCCTGCTGTTTTCATCATCTGATTTTTTTTTTTTTTACTGGATGATTACATTTAATAAATGTATCAGAACAAATTAGAAGCAGGTTTTCTTTCCTCTTTTAAAACAAATTGGGAGTCTTTTTTGTTTTAATTTAAAGATGAAGAAACAGATGCAATCAATCATTTCTTAGGGGAAGACCAATCAAAAATATACAGGAACTGACCCTCCCGGCCAGAGGAACTGTCTTAGGGCTGTTTAATGTTATGCCTGGTAGTAAAGAACTTCTATGTGAGAGGAAAGAGGTGTGGAGATGTTGCTGGCAACCTTTTCTGGAAATAGTCCAAACTTGGGCAGAATCTTCTGAAGTTGGAGCCTAGGACTAGCTGAGCTGATGATAAGCCTCTCCACCCCCCTCCATGCTTCCAGGTGCCTCTTGTGCTGCTATCCTGAGCCCTCAGGATTGGGGAACTGGGGAGAGTGGGTGGGAGGGTATTCCATCATGGACCCTGGCACCAAGTGCATATCCTGACTCCCTGCGTTGAAGGCACAATGGGTTGTCCATGGTGAATCAGATTTGGTCCTGCCCTCAAGAGAGACAGACATTAATCAGATAGACCAATATAAAATAGGCAGTTAAAACTCTGTGGCAAGCTCCAGTAAGGAGAAATGAAAATCCTACGAGGGTGAAAAAGAGAATATGGTGGCATATGGAAGGTTGAAACAGAAAGATCGCTTGAGCCCAGGAGTTCAAGACCAACCTGGGAAACATACAATAAAGTTGCAAAAATAATTTCTCTAGTTCAGATTTGGGTGCTAAAGAGAGCTTTCAGGGAGCTAGAGAGATGGCTTCGTGGTTAAGAAGGCTTTCAGAGGAGTGCTTACATAACTTTCGGCCTTACAGGAGAGAAGTTAACCAAACTAGGAATGGTAGACACGTGCAGAGGGTGTGGGGGCAGAATGTTTACACAGTCCAAGGTCACAAAGAAACCCAGAGCAGATAGGGACGAGAGAGTCAGCTGAGCTGGATAGTGGCTTACTGGTGTGACTGGGGAGACAGATCAGGGTCAGGCTATTCCAGGTCTTGGGCAACACACTGGGGATTTCTTTTCTGTTAGCATAGATACAATGCAATGTTAAAAATAAGTTCTAAGCATTGGAGCAAGATCACTTGGGATTTTAGAGGACAATTCTAAAAGATGGAGCATGGACCCCAGGAAGCAAGAATGAGATAGTCATACCACTTGGTAGCATGGATGTGGGCAGCAGAGATGGGTGGTAAAGGGCATGGGGAAAGCTGGTCGTGCACATGACAAGGAAGTAGGGTGCTTAACAAACAAACAAGTGGAAAGGGTGCTGTCCTGGAGGGAGAGGCTGGTGAAAGATTGAAAATGATTACCTAGGTGAAATGTGAAAAGAAGCGAGACAACACAGTGGAACAGTTGCAGTGACCTCTAGACACAATACTCTAGACCAGTAATAAGTCTGGGATAGAAAGAGTTCTCACTATTAAGGTTGCATTTAGTCCCCCAGAAAAGGGACTGAATCATCAAAAGAGTGACCACACTGGGGAGGAAAACAGCAACTTCAGGAGGTTTGGTAGAAGGAAAGTGGCAGAGGAGAAAAGAAGATGAGCAGAAGGATGAAGCAACCTACATGCTGAAAGAGGAAACCCAGGAAGGAAATATGTTATCATGAATGCTATTCAGAGACTCAAGCAGGTAGTGAAATGAATCACTGAGAATCCCTGGTGACCTGACAGAAATAGTTTAGGTAACAGGAGGAGAGGAAGCCAGGTTTCCTTGGGATCTCCATCTTAGCAATGTGTACTCTGGAGAGTGCTTTCAAAAACTCCAGCAGAGATCAAAAACATGCCTAATGAACGCTATCTTCAAAAAGGAAGAGGGGATGGAGAGATGGTTCAGTGGTTAAGGCACTTGCCTGCAAAGTCTAAGGATCTGGCTTCTCTTCCCCAGTATCCATGTAAAGCCAGATACACAAGGTGGTACATGCATCTGGAATTCATTTGCAGTGGCTAGAGGACCTGAGTGCCCATTTTCTGTCTATTTGCATCTCTTTCTCTCAAATGAATAAATATATAAAATTCTACTTTAAAAAGGAAGAGTTGAGCTGGGAGATGACTTAGAGGTGAAGGCATTTGCCTGTGAAGCCTAAGGACCCAGATTCCATTCCCCAGTACTCACGTAAGCCAGATGCACAGGGTGGAGCATGCATCTGGAGTTTGTTTGCTAGAGGCCCTGGTGTGCCCATTTTCTTTCTCTCTACCCTTTTTTTGTTCTCTCTCTCTAATAAATAAATATGTAAAATATAATAGTTTAAAAAGGAAGAGTTAAGCTGGTAGAAATACTAACTATTCACAATGACAGACATATATTCAAAAAAGGTACCAAGTATTGAGGCAAGATACATACTCTATAGGGACACAAACATAAAGCTAATCATTTAGAAAATGAACATCTACCATGGATGAAATAAGAAACTGCCACTGTCTACTCAAGAAGACAAGGGAAACGGTTACTGGTTTCAATTCTAGCAGTGGGCGGAAGGGAAACGATTAACTACAGCTTGCAATCATGCAGCTCCTGGGCCTTAGTCCACCCTTGCCATGAGGCATCAGAAACCCCAACCAGAGGAAACAGTTGAAAGTGGTCCTGGACTGCAGTGTCTAGATACCTGGCAAAGGCCAGTCTGGCATAGTCAGTGAGCTCCAGGCCAATGACAGACCCTAACTCAAAAAGAGGTGGGTGGTATAGCTGAGGAAAACCCCAACGTTGTCCTGTGACCTCCACATGCATGAACACACACATACTCCCAAACATATGAACATGCACACATACCACACATATATACCCGAAATAAATTAATACAAGTAATTATTATAGCAACAGAAACAAGATCAGTAACAGAAGAGAGTTTGGCTTGGCAGTAGTTATACTCTAGAGCCAAATGGCTTATGTTTGAACTTGAGATCTACCTGTCCAACTGCTGTGAGGTCTTGGAAAATTGCTTAGATACGCAGTGTCTCTGTTTCACAGGATGATAGTGCTTCCCTTTTGTATGGTGATTGTGAGAATTCATGTTCAATAAGGACAAGTATCAAGAACAACTCCTGACGCAACACAACTGCTGACAAAACTAAGAATTTAGCAATGGTTGGCTGTACTTAATAAGTCTAAGTATCAGACATCAGAAGGCTGGAAAGTGCTCTGTATGAGTGAATGAGTCAAATCTGTTATGATATAAATTAAAATATACTTAGAATTGGACTGGAGAGATGGCTTAGTGGTCAAGGTGCTTGCCTACAAAGCTAAGGACCCATGTCTGACTCTCCAAATCCCACATAAGCAAGATGCACAAGGTCACACATGTGCACTAGGTAGTGCATGCATTTGGAGTTTGATTACAGTGGCTGGAGGCTCTGGCACACCAATTCTCTCTCTCCCACTTTTTGTGTGTGTATGTGTGTGTATTTAGAATTGATAAACAAAATTACAGTTGATATAGTCAAAGCAGTATTTAAAAAGAGAAGTTGTACTGTTAACTGCTTATAAAACAAGGAGAGAAATGGATAAAATAAATAACACCTAAATTAAAATACTAGAAGATAAACAAAACAAACTCATTAGAATGCAATAAATAACAAAGACAAATTTCTATAGACTAGAAAACTCAGGTGTAATAAAGAAAATAGACTCAACACTTATTATTTAAATAAACACAAATAATTTCAATAAATGCAAACATACAATGAATGAGGAAAAGAAACAATAAACTTAAAAAGTGGCAAAGTATGTTATGAACTTCCTGCCAGTAAAATTTAAAGCAAAGAAGAAATGGACAAGTTACTAGAAAAATAGGAAAAAGAAAACCAGACTCAAGAAGAAAGAAGAAATCTGAATGGCCTCTAACCACTAAAGCAGCAAAATGAATCATTCAAATGTTCTCAGCAAGAAACCACAAGGCCTATCTGAACCTAGAGTCATCTGTCTCAAATATTCGAAGGACAAATCATTGAATTTCATATGAGCTTTTCCAGATAGCATAAAAAAGGATAAAAAAGCATAACGAACTGCTTTGAAGTAATTTTGCGAGGCTGGCATAATTATATCCAATCTTACTTAGTCACAGGTAGAAAAATCCTAAACAAACAATAGCAAACAAACCAGTGATGTATTAAATGTACATGACAATTAAGCTGTTGTTTAACAAACTTAAAATTTGTTCATGTTAGAAAAAAATTCTGTTAATATAAATTCACCATGTTAATAGATGAAAGGAAGTAAAAATGTATGATTATCTCAATAAAACAAATGCATATGAATGATTCTATATGTTCAGATTCTAAAACAAACCAAAATCTAAACATGCATAAGGGTAAACTGGACTGTTCTCAACATGACAAATAATACCTGTAAAATCCCACACCAAAGTCAAGAATAAAATACAGGTGCTTTTATCTGTCATTGTCATTTCTTTTAACCCTTGCACAAGAGATCTTTACCATTGAAATAATGTGAGACAAAGAAATAAGTGCAGAGACTTCTGGTCAAGATGGCGACCACCTAGCTGCACTACTGACAACAAGGGAAAAAAAAGATAGATGCAGATCCTAAGAAGAGAGCTGCCCCAACATACCTCAAAAGGGGCCCAACTGAAACTAAGGACAACTGGCGAAATAAGCAAGGGTGATGTTTTCCTGTGAACCGGATACCAGCACAAAGGGGAAGGAGACCAACGCAGAGAAAAATCAACTCCTACCAAATCAGAGAGCCAGCGCCTCAGAGGCCCCCAACACCTCAGCACTGAAGCAGACCAAAAATGAGCCCAACATGGCTCAGGGAAATTTTGTGGAAGAGGGGGCGGAAAGAATGTCAGAGACACATGTTGGGTCATGATTTGCAGAGACATTTTTCATACCAATAACTGGGGGCTAACTCCACAATGCACGACCCATTTTCATCAACAAGGAGGGTCTAATGGGAGGGGGTAGATCACAAATGAGCCTAAATAATGGTACCAAACTGCCTGTATTTACTGAAAAGAAAACTAATAAATTAAATTAAAAAAAAAAAAGAAATAAGTGCAAATAACTGTAAAGGGAAAAACAAAGCCATCATGAATGATACAACTATCATCATAGAAAACTATAAACCAATAATTAAAATTATTATGACAATGCAAACATGGTTTCTCAATAAGGCTCAACATGCAAAATCCAACTATGTTTCTATACACTGGAGCCAAAGGGTTAGTTAGAACATGTTTTAAAAGCAATCACACACATTGCAGTGGTTACCTGCTCACCTGTACTCTATAAGCACTAGCTCTGTACCCATGAGGGGCGGGGGGTATGAAGCCTAACAAAACAATGGGGCCTGGAAGGACGCCACACAAATATAGGGATTCAGCATGGGATTCACAAGACACCATCTCAGAGTGTGGACATGGTACACAGGCCAAACCTCCCTTATCCAAACTGATTGAGACTAGATGGTTTTCAGATTTTGGATTGGGGGTGTGTGTGAAGCATTCTTCAGGATGAAATCTAAGTATGAATACAAAATTTATATGTTTTATTTGATAATTTTGCAGACAGAGAGAGAAAGAGAAAAGGGGAGGAAAAATGGGTAGGCTAGGGCCTCTAGCCACTGCAAATAAACTCCAGATACATGTACCACTTTGTGCATCTGGCTTTACATGGGTACTAGAGAATCAAATCCAGGTCATTACATATTGCAGACAAGTACCTTAACCATGAAGCCATCCTTTCAGCCCCAAATTTATATTTCATATAGACCTAAAAGTAATTTTATACAGTATGCTTAGTGTGCCTGTGTTCTGACACTCAAGAAAATTTGTATTTTATAGCATTTAGATGTAAGTAGTTGTTCAGCCTGTTCACTCCACGGCCAGCCAGTCACAATTACAGAGAAGAGAATGGAAGTCACCAAGGGATGCAAAGTCTGAGCCTGTGAGTCTGGAGAGTGGAGAGACCTGGAATGGGTTTGTGAGACTGCTTCCTGGCTTCTGATTCTTATGAGACCTAAACCTAGCCCTCCTTCCGTTCCTGTTCCTTCCCCTATTCCTGCCCTTCCTCCCCCTCTTGTTCCCTCCTCTGAGATACAATCTCCTTTCTGACTAAATTAAGTTAGCAATGATTTCTTTCTTGCATGCAAAAGAATCTTAACTAAGATGGTCCTGGGCTGGAGAGATTGCTTAGTGGTTAAAGTGCTGGCCAGCAAAGCTAAAGGACTCAGGTTTGATTCCCCAGCACCCAGCATCCATGTAAAGGCAGATGCACAAGTGTCTGTAGTTCATTTGCAGTGGCTAGAGGCCTTGGGACACTTATATTCTCCCTCCCACCTCCCTCTCTAGTAAATAAATATTTAAAAAATACATATGGCCCTCAGTTCAGAAGACGACTTGTGACATGTCACTGGCCTCACCCCATCAAATCCTCTTAGGGTTATGAGCCTCACAGGAGAGCCAGAGCAAATGAGACAGAACTATAAAACAGATTCCAACTTTGGCAAGGTGGCTCAGGAACAATGCCATACTCATTCATATACTGGATGTTACCCATGCTATATCAACTTTACAATTACCTTACTTCTGCCCTTCGAAGTTTGAGCTGAAACTTTCCAAGGAATCCTGCCAATGAAATGAATTATCCTTGGGTCATTTTAGAAATCTTTTTGTCAGTGAAGAGGACCATTTTTACTGCCTACTACTCACGCACGCTAACTCACCTGACAAGGCGGGACACTGACTAACATAAGACTTTCACAGAGGTGACATACAGATTTTCATTTCCATGATTGATTATTTTTCCTCTTACTCACTGCAGAATAATAGTAAAGACAGAGACACTTTCTTAAAAAATCATGGATTATATTAAATGAATATAAATCTAAAACACTGATTAACATAGAGCCAGAAGGCTAGGGAGCAAAGGTGTCCCTCTAATGTCACCCAACCAGAGGACACAGTCCTGGGTTAGGGACAAGTACCTTAAAATTGGAAGGGCTTATTTATTTTTAATATTTAAAGTCTATGAATATAGGTATTTCTTTGGGCTTTTTGAAACTCTGTGTGGCCCAAGCTGGCCTGGAACTCCCAGATTCTCCTGTCTCCTGTTCCCAAGCACTGGGATCCCACCACGTGCATTGAAGACCTAATGCAGAGCCTCAGGCTCTGTGGTGGTTTGATTCAGATGTCCCCCATAAACTTAGATGTTCTTGAATGCTAGGTTCCCAGCTAATGGAGATTTGGGAATTGGCACCTCCTAGAGGCAGTGTATTGTTGGGGGTGGGCTTATGGGTGTTATCACTGGCTTCCTTTTCCAGTGGTACTTGGAACACTCTCCTATTGCTATTGTCCACCTGATGTCGATGAGGGGGTGATGTCCACCCTCTGCTCATGGTGTCATTTCCCCTGCCATCATGGAGCTTCCCCTCGAGTCTATAAGCCAAAATAAACCTTTTTTCCCCACAAGCTGCTCTTGGTCATGTAGCTTTTGCCAGCAACGCAAACACAATCACACAGACTCCTTTTGCTAGAGAGCTGGAGTCTTACTATTCCTTGTTCTTCCATCTGTGGGAAAGCTGCTCCTGGGACTTAGAAACAGACAACATCTATATGGACTCTGACCTATACTTTTGAACTCTCAGAGACTGAAAATGTAAGAGGTCCAAACTGAAAACTTAAAAAATTGAGTTGATTCTTTTAATCTTGGAGCAAGATTCTTTGCATACTAAGAAATCACTTGTAATCAAAAGGTGATTTTTTTAATTGTGCTGTCTGTATAAATCCCTATCGGCAAACAAGTAATTATCTGTCTAATGTCCGGAAAATGATAGCAGAGGGTAAAGAGAAGAGCCCTAGATTTCAGCCCAGAGCCCTGAAACAGGACTCTTTAGGAAGGCTTTCAGTGATTCCAGAGAAGGGGTTTCTGGCCAATGAACTAGAAAAGGGAGTTGGTTAGGAACTACTATGTGCCTGAAAAAGATGAAGATGATGCCAAGCAGAGTGTGGCTGACAACATTGGCATGGCAACCAGAACCACCACATGGCCTCTTTTAGGAGAAGGGACTTCCACTGGGAACCATGTCAGCGCTTGTCCCCAGGCAGAGCCTTTCTCAGAAGGTTTGCCATTTCCAACCTTGAGCCCTCTCTGCGTGTTAGCTGGGTCTCATCTCCTCCCAGCTGCCTGCCAGTTCTCTGATGTTGTGGTGATCTGCAGACCCTTACCCTGCACACGCAGCCACAGCCAGCTGGACTCGTGATTTCCAGAGTCAGAATCCCTTACCAGCACCACGAGCAACATGACCCAGGCACCAGCCAGGACTTTTCTTGGCTCTGCTTCCACCCCACAAGCTGAATGGGGGCCAAACAGTCTCTGTCATAGTAGATCTGAGTCAGGCTGACCTACTTGTCTGTTTTGAAAGGTACATCTCCTTATTGCTGTGAAAAGCTAAAGATTTAATTTTTTGTTTATTTTATTTATTTGAGAGTGACAGAGAGAGAAAGAGGGAGGGAGGGAGGGAGAGAGGGAGGGGGGGGGGGGGAGAGAGAGAGAGAGAGAGAGAGAGAGAGAGAGAGAGAGAGAGAGAGAGAGGGAGAGAGAATGGGCCCGCTAGGGCCTCCAACCACTGCAAACGAACTCCAGATGCATGCACCACCTTGTGCATCTGGCTTATGTGGGTTCTGGGTAATCAAGCCTCAAACTGGGGTCCTTAGGCTTCACAGGCAAGCGCTTAATGGTTAAGCCATCTTTCCAGCCCCAAGCTAAGGATTTAAACACATGTCATCTAACTTATTTCAGGAAATAGTGCATCTGTAGCATCTGGGAAGGATGAGTGACCAACACCCAGTTGTCCACATGGCACTGGCCTGCATGTCTGCACAGAACCCGCACTGCCTGGGGGCTGGAGGGGCTTCTGTATTCCTGATGCGCTCCCCTAGGGGTTGGGCAGGGCAACACTGGGCTCTTGGATTTTTAGGCCTGATTTTTTTTATTATTATTAGTTCTTTGGGACCTTCTAAGGCCACTAGCAGGTACTCTTGAGTCCTCCGTTTGAAGCACACCGAGAAACCTGGGGCCATGTGAGTGTCAGCATGTGTGAGCAGTTCCCAGCAGAGGCTGGCCAGCTCCTTCAGGAGTAGAGTAAGGGCTTGTGCTCAATGTACAGGCGTCATGACATCTCTGGGATTCCCAGAGATCTGTTTTGTTTATATCAGGCCTTGGTTCTCATCCAAGGGCTGGTTGATGCCAGATAAATGAGGTGGTGTTGAATCTCCCTGAGGAATTAATCTTAGGGAGTAAGCAGGGGGCCATGTATCACACTCCTTTCTTTTCTTAATTTACAAGCATTTGCGATTGTCTCAGTGTTTTCTTATGCAATCATTGAATGTAATCACTCAGGCTTCCTCCAGCTGCACTTTATCTCCAAACAGCAAACAGCAGCTCTGTGTCTAACATGAAAGTCAGGGTCAAGGCATATTTGCTGATAACCTTATCATCATGCTGGATCGAGGATCTCCTCAGAGACTGCATCTTGCTCCGTGTTTTGTGCAGCTGTTTCTTTACTCTGCTTTGGCCAGGGCTGCTCTTCTGTGTGGGATTCTGGAACACGCGGAGGAGACATGGAGCAGCAAGGGGTAGAGATGAGAAGGCCCTCCGTGGACAGGGGTGGATATCAGATCCTGCTGGGGATGCTGGATAACAGCAAGACACTCTGCCGCCACACACAGGATGTGGCTATGAGCACCCAGGTATAGCTTTCACCAAGGAAGGGGGTGTGCAGTTACACCCATAAGCCATGTCTAGGCCCCAAGCCTATGTCTACAGACATTGAGGATTTGGACTTGGCATTTTCTGCCAGTGTGACTTGCCTCCATAGCCTAAAGTGTACTCCGAAAAGCTTCAAGCAAGTAGCTTCCACCACTGTCCAATCCATTGTGGTGGGAATGAGAGAGGGAGGAGGTTGGGATCCTTCAACATAACCTATGGTGACAGCCCACACAGTGTCCTTCACAGTGTGGGGATCAGTTCCAGGACTCAGACAGATACCAAAATCCTGAATGGCCAGGTCCTTGATATAAACTGACATAGAATTTGCATATAACCCATGCATATCCTCCCCTATGCTTTAAAATGATCTCCATATTACTTACCCTACCTACTGCAATGTAAATGCTATGTAAATAGTTGTTATACTATACTGTTTAGGGAATCATAATCAGAAAAAAAAGAAATCTGTATATGTTCAAGAAAGCACTTTATATTCTGAATATTTTCAGTTTATAGTTGATTAAACCCAGGGATGGATTCCATGGGTACAGAGGACTGACTATATTTACTGAGTGTCCATCCAGGCACTAGGCTTTCAGATATATAAAACTGGAGCTCTCTGTGGTAAGATCCAAGGACAGAACTCTGACCATGAGGTCTTACACTCATCAAACTACTGGCACTCCTGCCATGACAAGACACTTTTCCCAGCTCTCCACAAAGGCAGAAATGCAAGACCAAGGAAGGCTGTTTCTACTCCTCTCTCAGATAATTTTAGGAAATTCAATCCAGGTTTGCTTAAATATGGGAAAAGAGTCAGTGTAAATAAGGTTAAGTATCATTAGTTTCCAGCATTTCATTGACCCCATCAATCCTTAATGAAGGAATGAGGGAAACAAAGAGAAGTAGCCCTGTGCTGGGTCATGTGACCAGTAAGAGTGGAGTTGGGCTTTCAGTGGCCAACTGAGAGTTGTGAAGTCAGCATTCCCACGTGGGCAGGTGAAGGGTTTTCATCACATCCGAGTGCGTCCACGTGCATAGCGAGAGAGGCTGAAATGCAGAACATGTGTAATCACGACATGCTGGCCACTGGGAATCACACAGGACTACATGCCAAGAGCAAGCTCAGCTTTGCCAACCCCTGTTCCAGCCCCTCCCTGACCATCAAAGAGGTTTGGAATGAGTCATTCAACTTAGTTCCCCTTCCTTCCCTCTGCTGTACAGTGAGGGACACTACAGGGATTCTTCTCAGAGGGTCTGTTTGAAAAGAAGGATGTGGCCCACTTGGTGGACCACCACTACTATGACCACGGAGATAACACTTACCACTGTACAAGTGGCAACGCCCACCTGACTCCTGGAAACAGGCCCTGGCAGGTCAGGGGCCTCCCACTGCACAAAGATGCAAGTCACAGGTCAGAGTCAACTTGCGCATCACGTTGGGGAGGACTCCGCTGTTTTCTGGAGTTGAGCATGCAGTCGGCACAGCTGAGCTCGCATTTGACACAGGGGCTTGAAGCACTGGCTGTGGTGACTGTTGGGGTTCCGAGCCTGACTCCGCCAACTTTCAGTGTTAAAGCTTAGGCAAGCTATTTCATACCTCTGGCCTCAATTTCCTTACTGCTTCCCTGTTTTCTTTTGTCTTAATTTTGTATTGTTATAATTTCATTTTAAGCACTCACTGGCAATAAATCTTTGTTGGTGTTATTTTGGTGGTAGTCTTAGTGCTTATAGGACAATGACTGGACATCTAACTGTTTCAAAGTCTGAAAATGTTGCTGATTTCAAAGAACCTCAGCATTTCAGCCCAGTAAAGTCTGTGTAAATATTTCAAACTCCAAAAAGCTCCAAAATCTGAAACATTTCTGGTCCTAAATTTTCAGATAAAGGAAAGTCAACCTATATAAATCTTTAGCTTATCCTAGCTACTTTCAAACACTACTATATGATTTTACATATGTGAGAATCTTACAATAGTATATTTTCTTTTCTTCACATCTGGTCTTTGTGCTATTGTCATAATTTACTTTTATATATGTTGCTAATTTCACACCATGTGGTTATTTTTGTTTAAGCAATTGGTTGAAGATCACTGGGCATGGTAGCTACACACTTGTATAATCCCAGCACTCGAGAAGCAGAAGCAGGAGAATTGGAAGGCCGGCTCTGTCTCGAAAAATAAAGAAGAGAGAGGGAGAGGGAAGACCACCAAAAATCACCTCATGTATTTATCCACACAGTTACTAATTTTGTATAATTTTATGCTGCTATATCAATTGCTTCAGTCTAATGAATTTCTTTTAATACTTTCTATAGTAAAAGTGTATTGGCAATGAATCCTTTCAAGTTTTGCAATTCTGTGTCTTTATTATACCTTTGCATTCAAAATATAATTTTAATATTATTTATTTGCATTCCAAGAGTGAGAGATAGATAGATATATAGATGAGAAAGAGAGAGACAGAGAGAAAGAGAAAGAGAGAGAGAGAGAGGGAGAGACAGGGAGAGAGAGGGAGAGAGAGGGAGGGAGAGGGAGGGAGAGAGAGGGAGAGAGAGGGAGAGAGAGAGAATGAGCACACCAGGGCCTTTAGCTGCTGCAAACGAGCTCCAGATGTTTGTGACACTGTGCATCTGGATTTACATGGGTACTGGGGAACCAAACCCAGGTCATTCGGCTTTGCAGTCAAGGGTCTTATCCCCAGCCCCAAACATAGTTTTGGTAGCTATAGAATTGTCTTCCTTATTGCCATTTAAAAAAAAATTACTTTAAATATGCTCTTCCATTGTCTTCTAACTTGCCTTGTTGCCAGTGAGAAATCTGCTGTTGACTTTATTTGTATTCTTTTATGTGGAACATTTCTTTTCATTTAAAAAAACACTATTTTATTTTATTTGTTTGAGAGAGAGAGAATGAGAATAGGGGTGCCAGGGCCTTCAGATGCTGCAAAGGAACTCCAGATGTATGTGCTATCTTGTACATCTGGCTTACATGGGTCTTGGGGAGTCAAACCTAAGTCCTTTGGCTTCACAGGCAAGTGTCCTAAAAACTTTTCTTTTAAAAGGTGAGAAAAGGCACCACTCCTAGTTCAGTATGAGCCCTGGAAATTTTTCTGATACTTTGAGGAAATATTTTTTGTGTTTAAATTTTTTTTACTTATTTTATTTTATATATGTTATGACAGCTTATATTCTTTTATTTCCTCGCTCCTGTTCTTATTACCCTGGGAGCCTTCCTCAGTGGAGTTAATGGTATTCACTATGGGGTCATGAAGATCTCAGGCCATCCCTGTGGGGTAGCAAGGGGGAGAGAGGTCCCATGCCTTAGGACTTTCCTATCCCTTCTGTGACTCTTTTTTTTTTTTTTAATTTTTATTTATTTATTTGAGAGCGACAGACACAGAGAGAAAGGCAGATAGAGGGAGAGAGAGCGAATGGGCGTGCCAGGGCTTCCAGCCTCTGCAAACGAACTCCAGACGCGTGCGCCCCCTTGTGCATCTGGCTAACGTGGGACCTGGGGAACCGAGCCTCGAACCGGGGTCCTTAGGCTTCACAGGCAAGCGCTTAACCACTACGCCATCTCTCCAGCCCCCTTCTGTGACTCTTACACACTATTTTTGCCCCTCTTCTGCAGTGTTGTCTGAGCCATGGCAGGCCTGTTGATAGTCTAATTTAGTGTCGAGTTCTCTAGCCTTTGGATTTCTGCTTTGATACTTCTAGGAAATTTTTTCCTTAGCCTTGTGATATTTACACACACACACACACACACACACACACACACACTCACACTCTAGTTAATAATGTGATCATCAAAGGGTCCTGTTGCAGACCTTAGCTCTCATTCCATCCCATGCTGTCCTGTGCACTCACATGCTTTGGGTTCCTTGGACTGTCAATTCCATGTGTCCAACTCAGGAAGTTCGCTGGGCTCTGCCTTAGCTTTTCCTCCTCAAGCATATCCTTGAAAACACTCTCAAAGCAGTAAAGTGGGACAGATGTAGGGCTTGTATGGTTTATTTCTTGTCTCTCATAACGACTGCAAAGATCAAAGCACTGTCTGATGTCCAGTGTCTGCAAACTGTTGAATATTGTGTATATACAGACACACATACATTTTTGCTGTTGTTTTGGTCAGGAATGTATATCTACTGTCTGTTATTGAAACTTACTTCACGTGACTGATATCCCATGGCTTCCCAATTCCACACCCAGTGTACAGTACCCATGTCACACCACCTGGCTTTCAGGACAGAGATATATGTCTAGTGTACTGTTCTACATGCAGAGAAAGACCATACCAATGCTTCATAATCATACTTAGCCAACAGCATCAGGGCTGTGATGTGCTTGCATGAACTTGAATTGTGAATGTTTAAGACAATTAATGATCAGATTTTAGGAACAGTTTCAGATTGCATGGAATCATGTGCACCATGGGCTTTGCACACACCAAGTCACCATGTATTCTGCAAAGGTAGAGATCCTAGAAAAATGGGAGACAGAAGCAAAGGAGCAAAGAGATGAAAATATGATTCAGTTCCAAAATTCCACTTCTACTCTGCATTTATCAACGTCACTGAGAAGGTCCTTTAAGCAGCAAAATATTATTCTCGCAACATTTAGCCTATTGCCCAAAGAAAGCAACAACTGCCAAGACTCCTGTAAAAACAGCCAACCTAAGACTCTCATTATTTCTCACACAGAGTGATTATGTTATTAAAACCAGCCATTGAGTGTTATGGAAACATCAATTTGTAGAAACAATATGAGTCCAAAAGTTTCCACAGAGACATTCAAAAGCAATAATACTGTGATCATGAACTCTCACCTAAATCCCAGTGGGAAGACTCCTGTGCACGGTCACGCCTCAGGGCCAAGGCCAGCCAGGTATGGAGGAAGAAATGGTCACCATGTTGTGTCAGCTCTGAGGAGGTAATTAAAGATCTCTGTTCTCTCTCATCTCCAAATACAAAATTATAAGTACCAAAGGGCCAAATTAGTAATATTCCAGTGAAAACTAAATTATCTTAGATCTTTTTTTTTGTTCTAGTGAAAAGCACCCCACAGCCTGGGCTAGAAAACATTCCCCAAACCTTGCAGTTTTTTTGTCCCCACAGACATACTCTACTGACCTGCAGCTCCCAGCTACACAGAGCAAAATATTTTCAGTTTGATCAGTGAATCTGAGTGGTGTTTTGCAAACAGTGGCTGTGACACACTAGCAAGTAATGAAATCAATTTAATGCATGATGACTTGTTTTTCTTAAACTAACAAAATTCAAAAGAAAATACTAGAACACATCATGATAGTGAGGCTAATACTATTTAATGAATTTCTTCTTTTCAATTTCACGTACGTGTATTTCTAAATAATAAGTTGTAATGAAAAGTGTCCTTTTAAATTTGGGTCATGATCAAAAGAACATGAGAGCTAGTCTGGAAAATATTCAGCATTCTGCGTTTGACTGCAGGTGGGAGTGGAAATTGGTATAACCTTTGTTTACAATGTCAATGTTACTTAAGAACTTGATCCCAAGAAAACTACCAGAGTTTGAAAAACAACCCATCAAACTTAGGTACTAGAATAGTTTCTGTAATGTCATTTACAATAACGAATACTGACATGACTGGAGGTTAGTGAATGAATTATGGAACCTACATCATAAATGGTACAAGTCATTAAACCTTTACTGGATCTGAAGGGCTTTCCCTACCAATCCTAGAGTTAAAAGGGGAAGTTACAAAATGTTAATGCACAATGCATTAAAAGAATAACCACATAGAAATGTAACTATGGGTTTTGTTCCTTTATGATTTTCTGCATTTTCAAAAAAATTCTACATTAGATACATATTGCTTTTGTAATTAGAAGGGTAAAATAGAAATGTAACCCAAAATATGCTTTCCTGAGGAAAGAAGCTGCCCTCTCCAGGTAACATTTACACTAGGTAACAGCAACAAGCATTAAAGTTAGCAATTAAGGGAACAAGGACCTCATAGGGCCTGATGGTTACATAAGGGACAAACATTAAGTCCAGGATATGTTCAGATGACTGTAAATTGTGATTTCCCATCCTTTTCAGTTCTCAAGTTTCAATTTCTAATCTAGGCACATGACATTAAAATTTAACCTCGATAAATGTGCTGCTAAAACCAATGTTGCTGGTTTTTTTCCAAACAGTATCGAGTCATATTTAAAATCAAGAGTTTGGGGCTACAGAGATGGCTTAGTGGTTAAGATGCTTGCCTACAAAACCTAAGGACCCAAGTTCAGTTCTGCAGTGCCCACATAAACTAGATGCACATGGTGATGCATGTGTCTGGAGTTCATTTGCATTACTGGAGGCCCTGTCATGCCCACATTCTTTCTTTCTCTCTCTCAAATAAATAAGTAAAACTGTTTTTTTTAAAACTCTTTAAAATCGACAGTTTAGGGGATAATGGTCATTCACAAAAGACCAAAGGGGACCAGTCTTGTGGGTTAATCTCAGTTTTGAAGAAGAAAAATGTACATGCAGGGCACTCCTTCCATCATTCACTTCCTCTGTCCATCAGTCTGTCTCCTTATTGGTCAGCTGCTTACTGAATACTTCATACCGGGTCAGCCTTAAGCTAGAGTGATCAAGAAGCTGCCCCTGTGCTCACTGTGCTCATCATCTCTCCTCAGTGTTCCCTTAGAAAACAATCAACACAAAGAGCTGACATTGTTGAGTGCCTCCAGCATCCCAGGCCCTGTGCTGAGGCTCTGCCTCTGTGAACATGTCCCGCTGCCCCTGAGAGCCTGCCACGGGCAGCCACGTGCTCAGGGTCCATCCCTCTCCCCTGTCCAATTTCAGCTTTCTTTCACCAATCCTTTCTTCCCCTGCACTCTCACTTGGACCCCACACATGCTTATCCTAGTGTTCCTCAATGAGCCCCATCCTCATTTTTTCCCATGTGCAAGTGGCCCCTGCATGGGATACAGTATGTGAAACAATAAGAAATACACATTGGGGACCTGGGAGATGGCTCAGAGGTTAGAAGTGCTTTCTATGCAAGCCTGACAACCAGAGTTCAACTCCTCGGGATTGACAGAAATCCAAACACAAATTGTAAACTCCAAGTGCCTACAGCAATGGAAGGCAGTCAGCAGAGTCCCAAAGCTCAGGCATCACTACTCTGATGTTTGCAGTGGCAAAAAACAAGAGTGATCTTGTCTTAAAAGAAGGTGGAAGGCGAGGACCACTACCCAGAGGTTATCCTCTGACCTCCATACACATTCCATGTCACATATGTGTTATACACACACACACACACACACAAGAAATATACATTTGCTCTTCATCCCTGTTCCTAGCACAGAGCATCTAATGTAATAAAAACAGGTGCATATTTGTTCTTTGCTTCCAGCCCCTAGTTCTTAGCACACATTTGCTAAAAATCCTTGTAATTTTCTGATAGTATATTAGGAGAATTCTTTGTTCTAATAGTTGGTCTTTGACCCTGGTTCCTGATACAGAGATCTTAAATCCTTGGGATTTTCTGGATGTTAGGAGCGTCTTTTGCCCAAATGAGGCAATTCCAGGATAGGGATTGGTCATCAGAAAGATCAAACAATGACTGAAGCTTGGAACTCTCATCCTTACCCCTCATCCTCCAGCAAGCAGAGGGAGGGAGAGATTGAGTTAATAATCGTTCATACTATATGAGAAATAGCTCATACTTACCACTAAAAGAAGTGGTTCAGAGACTTTCCAGGTTGATAAGCATATCCACATGTAAGGAAGGTAGATACCCCAACTCTACAGGGATAGAAACTCCTGTACCTGGGACCCTTGCAGACCTCAACCTATGTGTCCCTTCATCTGCTTCTCAGCTGGATTCTTTATCTCACCCTGTATTGCAAACAAATACATATATTTTTTGGGTGCTTGAGCTGATAAAGCAAATTTCTGAGCCATTTTTTAATTGCTATCCCAAAATACGCAAGGCTGGGTATTTGAAAAGAAAAAGAAATTTATATTTAGATCACAGTTTTGGAGTTGAAAGTACAAAATCAGAGGGTCATCTGTTTGGCTTACAGTGAAGGACTTCTGGTATGCCACAGCATGGCAGGTGACATCACATAGCAGGAATGTGACACCAGAAAGCTATACGCATGTGAAAACTGGACCCCATGGCAAGAGAAGAATCAGGAGAGTGAACCCTGGAAACCAAACAGTCTCCTCTCCCAGTAACTAGTCCAGACCTGCAAGACCTAATCTAGACTCTGGAGAAAAATATTAACTTGCACATGAGGATGGATCCTTCAGGATTCCAAATGCCCCTTAAAGACCCCATCATGTTTTCACCATTGCATCAGGTCACTGTGCTCAACATGCACTTGGGTGGAGAAATAGCCGAGAAGATGAGCAGAAGAGGAGGAAGAACAGACAACTATGGGATCGCAGGTGACTGGGCAGACCCTGGGGCAGAGTCAGAGTGACACTAGGAGCCAGCTCAGAACTCCAGCTTGTGTCCTGACTGCCCCCTGAGCTAGACTGGGTGTGCACGGGGGTGAGCATTGTCACTCAGGTCTCGCCTCCCACCTGCTCTCTTATCCTTGCTTTCCTCCAGAGGTCATGGCTTCTGTTCCCAGATGTTGTTATCCTCCTGTTTGAAGAGACAGCCAGCTCCAGAGCTGCAGGTAGACACCAGCCACCTGTCTCATCAGGTCACAAGGAGTCATTGCCTTAGCTGATTTAGAGGACATGGGTTCTTGGCCTACCTGTACTCCAGTGTCAGTGCCCTCATTCTCCATTCCTGTTTTGTGCAGTGCCCACACAGCATCCCACAGGAACAACGCAAACACGTCTACCAGCACCACACTCACGGATGCAGCTCTACCGCCACGCCAGCTTTCAGATGAGCCCCAACATGACTCACCTGGGAGAAGCCACAATGCTCTCAGAGCAGCTCTGCCTCCTCTGCTCCGGGTCCTCAACTATGACGAAGAGCTTTCCAAAACTTCATCCTTCTCCTTTTTTTTTTTAAGTATTTTATTTTTATTATTTATTTGAGGGGGGATGGTTAAGCCAGGGCCTTCAGCTGTTCCAAACAAATACCAGACACATGCACCATCTTGCACATCTGGCTTATGTGGGTCCTGGGGAATTGAACCCGTGTCCTTTGGCTTTGCAGACAAGCACCTTAACCGCTAAGCCAATTCCCCAGCCCATCCTTCTCCTTTTATTTTCTACAACTTCCCTTCTCCACAAAAGCTAAAATCTGTTCCTTCCATTTTGGATGGGAACAGTTATTTTAGACAATATTCACCCAAGTTCAGCATCAAATTCAGACCAAAGGTCCAACAGGGGTGCCCTCCTTCCATCCTCCCTGGCAGGTGCTATCTGGGAACTTTAGGGGCTCCTAAATCCAGCCCACACTGGATGAAGTAGCACCTTTCTGGGAGTTGCCAATACGAGGTTTCCGTCTGCACTGATCCCCACATGCTGCCAAAGCCAATGCCTGGCCACCAAGTTACAAGTCCACAACTCCCACCCACAGAGACCCCCCCTTTGGGTTCACTTTCTCACGAATCCTACCACATACAGGGTGGAAAGGCACTTTGGATGCCTCTGCTCAGAGCTATGCAAGAATCAAGCTCAGATCCCAGCTGTTCTCAGAACCACCTTCACTCCCCAAAGATGTGCAGGGCCTCCTTGCATCTTGTAACCCTCACTGCACAAGCCAGCCTGAGGCCTGCAGTTGCTCTTCCTTCTGCCTCCTTCCTAGGTGGGAAACCCTTGGAGTCATTTTCTGTGTTCTTCCTAAGAGATTACAACATTAGAGCCGAGCTTCAGTCACCTGAGCCCCCAGGAGCCTTTCCAACTACTGCTTCCAAGTGTGATGACTACTACTGGAGATCTCCATGTCCGAGCACTGCGGGCCAAGCATTTTATAAGCATGATCTATGTCAGCCCCTGTAGTATCATATGAGAGGAAGAGCACAGACAGTGGGCTAATATAAGTAAGTTCCCCAAGTCAGGGGCTGTAACAATTTCCTTCAGATTACATACTTGCTTTGCCCACCACGCATCACTCCCAATGCACGCTGTACCATGGGCAGCCTCGAATGCAGCATACCCGTGGAGTCCCACAGGGCCTGCTCACTAGGGGTTCACCATGCCTCCGGTGCGCTCACGGCAGTCTTGCAGGCAGCTAGTATTCTCCCAGGTACTGTAGGCCTTCAGCCCTGCAACCAGAGCCTTCAGAGAGTGAATGTTCACAAGGTCCTCCCCATGGAAGACATCCAGAAGGGACCCAGCATATCTGTGAAACAAAGCAGAGATATGATGGGTACAGTTGCCTCCAGCCCATGTGGAAGAAGTGTACCTGTGTTTGAGAAATCCTAAGTGATCATCAAAGTTACCCTACAAAGCTGTTGAGGGAACATCAACAATTCCACAACCACAAGTCTCCATCATACCATTCTCCCCTAGGAAAATCTCTCCGTCAGGTTGTGCCCACGCTGACTTTCCTGCTGGTCTATTTAGAAGCTTCATTGCTTACATTGGCCTGTCCTGACACCATCTTATCATTCTTCCTCTTGCAGTCTACAGGCACAGGATCATATTCCAGATTATTTTCTTCTGCCCGTTATAGAAAATGGTTTACACATCTTGGGAAGGTGATAAGTTTTTATCCCACTGAAAAGTCTTAAGTGGATTGAGAGCTAAGCAGAATAACAGCCCCCAACGAAGTCTCTATCCTTACCCCTGGAGCCTGTGAGTATGCTGCCTCTTGTGGCAAAGGGGACATGGAAGATGGGGGTAAAATAGGGAACCCAAGTTGGGGCATGATCTTGAGTAACAGAACTAAGCCCAGTGTGATCAAACATCTGTGTAAATAAGGAGGAAGCAGACGAAGAAGAGGGGCAAGGAAAGCATCGAGGCGATGCAGCACGAGAAAGCCAATGGACATTGCTGGCTTTTAAGATAGGAGGAGGAGGCAAGACAAGCAGCGAGGCAGCCTCCCGAAGCCAGAAAAGCCAAGGAAATGAACATTCCCAGAGCTTTCAAAGGGAGGCTGCCTTGATGATCCCCTGATTTTAGAGCCATGGAGACTCATTTTGGACTCCAAACTTCCAGAATTTTAGAACAACAAATTTATATTTTAAGCCACTAAGTTTATGACAGTTGCAGTATTCTCCCTTCCATAGTTTCATTTAACTGTGGTCAGCTGTGTCTGATAGGAATTTGTTTCTAGAATTTATTTCTAGAAATTTCCATTGAGCACTAAGTGTTACATTGTACACCATTGTGAGTGGCATGCTGAAATCTCACACCACCCATTCCCACCCCATCTGGAACAAAAGTCATCTCTTAGTCTCATGTATTCATACTAGCCACTCCTTTGACAGTTGGTAGCAGTTCAAGTAACCTTTGCATGGAAGCCTAATGCTTCATCACAATGCCTATTGCAATCACCTTCACATTGCTAGAACAAATCATCACACTGAAGAAAGAATTTATTTTGTCTTGCAGTCTCAAGGGGAAGCTTCATGATGGCAGGAGAAAGCATGAGTGTCACTGCTGTCACCATAGGTGGAGAATAGCAGCAAAAGAGTGAGCCCAGCTCTGGCAAGGGGGAGCAGCTATAACACTCCAAGTCCTCCTCCAACAACACACCTCCTCCAGCAAGGCTCTGCTTCCCAAGTTGCCATCAGCTGGGGACCAAGCATTCAAAACACATGAGTTGGGCTTAGAGGTTAAGGCACTTGCCTGTAAAGCCTAAGGACCAGGCTTGATTTTCCAGAACCTATATAAACCAGATGCACATGATGGCACATGCATCTGGAGTTTGTTTGCAGCAGCTAGACACCCTGACATGCCCAATCTGTCTTTCTACTCTGTTTTTCTGCTTGCAAACAAATATATATTAAAAAAAAAAACACACATGAGTGTAAGGGGGAAATCTGATCCAAATAACCACAATGCCTATATTCTTTTCATCTCATCTCACAGGAATTGTATCATTTCACATCACAGTAAGGACAAGGACCATATAACAAATTATCCTGAAAAAGAGACTGATCACATCCACATGATTTTAGTACAGTATACAGTTATAATTGTTCTAATTTGTTATTGTTGTGGTTATTCTCCTGTTGTACCTAATTTTATAAATTACCTTTATGCTAGGAATGTGCATACAGGAAAAAGTAGTACACATAGTGTTTGACATTATCTACTGGGTGTCTTGGAATGGGTCTCCATAGATAGGAACTACTGTAGTTTTAGCAGTAACAATACAGATTGTCACCAATTTCTTCCTTCAAAATGCTGTCATCAATTTCTGGTTATTTTTTAGCTACTCGTTGTACAACTGCTGTGGTGGTTTGATTCAGGTGTCCCCCATAAACCCAGGTGTTCTGAATGCTAGGTTCCCAGCTGATGGATATTTGGGAATTAATGCCTCCTGGAGGGAGTGTATTGTTGGGGGTGGGCTTATGGGCTTTATAGCCAGTTTCCCCATCCCAGTGTTTGGCACACCCTCCTGTTGCTGTGGTCCACCTTATATTGGCCAGAGGGTGATGTCCACCCTCTGCTCATGCCACCGTTTTCCCCTGCCATCATGGAGTTTCCCCTCGAGCCTATAAGCCAAAATAAATCTCTTTTTCCCAGAAGCTGCTCTTGGTTGGGTGATTTCTAACAGCAATGCGAACCGGACTGCAACAGTAAAGTGGTACCGAGGAGTGGGATTGCTGCTAGACCCTGACTATGTAGCTTTGGCCTTTTGGAGCTGATTTTCAAGAGGACTGTGGGAGGATTTGAAACCTTGGCCTAAGAGATGCCTTGCAGTGCTGTAAGTACAGCTTGATGGACTATTCTGGTCTGAGCTCTAAGACCTGAATGCAGTAAGAACTATGGACTGTGAGGTTTGGCTTATGAGGATGAGAAAGAGCTGTGCTTGGACTGGGCTAGCAGTTTGTGTGAGAAGCTTGCTCTTATGCCCATGTCCTGAGAAGTTGTGCAGGGTTGCTTTGCGTAGAAATGAACTGGTGTGAGCAGAGGAATATGGCACAGAAAGAAAAATCTTTGGGCGAACTGTTGCCCGTTCAGCTGCAACTGAGAGATTACAACCTTTGAGACTGAGCTAGCTGACCTGCGCTGGGGCAACAAGAAGAATGTTGACTCTTTTGAAGGGGCCTGAGTTCTCAAGGAGTGTCCTGTTTTTCAAAGTCTGCTTTATTTCCCCCGGATTAACAAATTGGCACCCTACCTGGTATCGTGGAGTATAAGAAAAGAAAGAGGGTCATTGAGTTTGCAACATGGTCTTGTGTTTTGGAAATGGCCATGAAGTGGGTTTGCTGGTTGCCTGCATAGAGACCCCATGGGGCCATAAGGACGAACCGTGGCTTGCAGTGGAGACCCAGTGGAGATGCCGGGACCATGAGATGGCTGCCGAGGAGCTGCCGGCCCCAGTGAAGTTTCCCAGGACTGTGAGTAGCCTAGCTGGAGGGGTGGAATTGGAATGCCAGAGCCTTGTTGCTGGTTAGAATTATCAGACTTGAAGATTTGTCACTGGCTAAAGTTGTTGGACTTAAAGCTACAGAGTTGGATATTTGCCCTGGTTGTTTTAAATCTTGTATTGGTTGAATGTTTCTTTGCTATGCCCAATATCATCTTTTGCAGTGTGAATATTTATTCTGTGCCATTATGGGTTTTTTGAGGTTATATTTTGGTATTATGGCTCAGTTAAAAGATCTTAAACTATGGGGATGTATGAACATCATTGAGATTGATAAAAACTATGGGGACTTTTAAAGTCAGACTGAATGCATTGTATTTTACATCATGTATGGATATCAGTTTATGGGGGCCAGGGGCGGAATGTGGTGGTTTGATTCAGGTGTCCCCCATAAACCTAGGTGTTCTGAATGCTAGGTTCCCAGCTGATGGATATTTGGGAATTAATGCCTCCTGGAGGGAGTGTATTGTTGGGGGTGGGCTTATGGGCTTTATAGCCAGTTTCCCCATCCCAGTGTTTGGCACACCCTCCTGTTGCTGTGGTCCACCTTATATTGGCCAGAGGGTGATGTCCACCCTCTGCTCATGCCACCATTTTCCCCTGCCATCGTGGAGTTTCCCCTCGAGCCTATAAGCCAAAATAAATCTCTTTTTCCCAGAAGCTGCTCTTGGTTGGGTGATTTCTACCAGCAATGCGAACCGGACTGCAACAACTGCTATGCAGTGTGCTGTGATGTTTGCTAGTCTGTCTATATATACTTAAGCCAGGGTCCCACAAGTGTCAGGGAAGAACTAGAATTCAAACCCAGGACCTAGTCCTAAGTAATATGCTCTTTTCATTATAAATAATGTGCCAATAAGAGCCCCATGAAAGTTTGTGTGTTTTAATCTGTTATTACCTATGTTCTGGGCTATTACTATAATGACTCCCAGAAAAACCCAGAACCTGTCATTTTAGAAAATTTGAGTGGGGGCTGGAGGGAGGGCTTAGTGGTTAAGGTGCTTGCCTGCAAAGCCAAAGGACACAGGATCGATTCCCCAGGACCCACATTAGCCAGATGCACAAAGGGGTGCATGCATCTGGAGTTCAGTTGCAGTGGCTGGTGGCCCTGACACGTGCCCATTTTCTCTCTCTCTTTCTCTCTCTCTCTTTCTCTCTCTCTCTCTCTCTCTCTCTCTCTCTCTCTCTCTCTCTCCCTCTTTCTCTGTCAAATAAATAAATAAAAATAAAATATTTAAGAAAATTTGAGTGTGAGTTCTCAATGACCTTCTCAAACACATACACACACTCCCTACCCATTCTTCAGAAGTAGAAGAAAGTAAGTAACAAGAAACAAATTCCTTAACACAAGAATCATTAGCCTTTCCTTGCAGAGATCTGAAGAGAAACCTGTAATTTTACATAACCTGCCAGGGACAGCAACCTGCTATGGGAGAGTCCTCATCTGCTGGATGGAGAGGCCCATCTGGGGGCTCACACTCTTTATTGTATCCTTACATCTACTTGGAAAGGGAGCCAAACAAGCCTGAGAAATTCAGGAGTGTGCCTTTGGAAAACTCTAGTAAAAGAATCTTATTGTCCCAGATACAGTAGATATCCTTGTGGCAACATCATTCCTTGCTTCTAAACAGACTTTATTTACTAGATGATGCTTCCACATTTGTAAGATACATATTGGTGAGTTATAGCCAAAGATCAAAAAAAGAAAAATAAGTGCCAGAACCCACCATCATGGTGAGATTCATGACCCGTGCATACAGAATATCTCTCAAACCAAAGTTAAAGAGAAGTTTCCAGATTTAGCTTATAATTACTTCCAGATTCAGCTTATAAACAATGATTTTACCTACAAAGAATAAGCAAGGCCTTTTGGCAGTAACACATTAGAATCATACTTAAAACAGCACAGTACACATGTAGTGTTCACTGGACGAGGAAAGACTTTCCTACCCTGTACTCCACTTATTAACAAGGACAGTCCCTTAGTGAATATGTGCAGACTGTGAAATGCTGTTTTTTACCATTCATTTCCTCAACAGATATTAATGCTTTCTCACTGTATGTAAGATCTAGGTGTTGTAGAAACATTAACTAACAAACAAGCTGTGAAAGTCTCTGCCATGTTAGGTTGTAGTAAGAAAGTGGATCTATAAACTCTTAGGGCAGAGTTCAGTACACCATAAACACTTGAACATGTGTTAGCCATTGCCCAAAGTTTATCCTCATGTGTGCTAGTGGAAAGATTGTTCTAGATAATGACTAAATCCCACTAAAAGACAGTGACACTGACGGATTAATGGCCTGACCTGGAACCCAACCTGGGCTGCTTGAGCTGCTTGCTTGGCTAGGAGTAAATAAGACAGAATAATCATTTGGTTGGTGCACTGCAAGTATTAGCTTGTGAAAGGTTGTGAGTTACTTTATAAGCTAAGAAATTTATTTTTGTAGCAGATTCCACTAGAATCTTCCAAAGGGAGCTCTGCTACTTCTGAACTCTTTGACAAGAGGAACTTACTGCTTCTGGACTTATCAGAACCTATACCTTGGCCTGGTGTGATGTCATTACACAAGGTAATTTCATTCCACTAGTTGAACCAACCTATGCAGAGGGTCATACACTGCTAATGTGAAGAAACCAAACCAAGGGCCCACACTTTCTGTGTGCACAGAAGTCAGAATCTCAAGTTAAGAATAATGTTGCAATGACCAGTTGTCCCGGGCTGCTTTTTCAAGGAACTTACAAGGGACTCCTTATTCCAGAAGGGGCTCTGGAAAAGTATCTTGGAAGAAATGACTATTTGAGCTGTCTCAGAAGATGACTAAGTTTCTAAGTGAAAGCAGGCAAGAGTGTAAGGGGTGAATGCCGATGGTGGATAGGGCACGCCTATAGAGAGGCCTAGCAGAGAAGCAGGAGCTCAGGGACTTAGCATGAGGCCCAGCAGACGAGAGACATGAGGAGGTGGGCTGGGGCCATGCAGGCAGAAGGTGCTCCAAGTCCACAGGAAGGAGCTTGTGTTTATAGGATGTTTTGGCCCCAGGGAGTCCTAGAGAGAACTCATTTTATTTCAGGTAGGAAGCTGGTAGTAATGGATTTGACAACATCCAGATTGGATGAGGCTGGGGTTGAAAGAGTGTGGCTAGTAAGAAAGACCAAACAATCAGGATGTGGAAATTGGTTGGATGGGAAGCAAAAAGTTTGAGAATCTTGGAAGTAATTGCTATAAAAACAATGAACATTTATTGAATATTTGATACACTATTGGAAACGTATCCAAATTTTTACTCATTTAATTCTTCTGAAAATCCTCTAAGTCAGGTTTTGTTATTCTATTATAGAAGGGGAAACCGAGGCACAGAATGTCAGCAGCTTTCCTGAAGTCACACACTAACTGTGGGGTCAAGATTAAGAACCCCAAAGGTGTCCCGGAGGGCCTGCTTGTGTCACCTGAAGCACTTAGGCTACACCAGGCCCTGCCCTAAGTACATGCCGTGTGTTAACTCATCCAATCGCCTAGTCATGCTCTAAAGTAGCTACCATTCCCATTCTTTCTAATGAGGGAATTCATACCAGATCCTGAAAATTTAAGTAATTGTCCACATGGCTAAGAAATAGAAGATGGATATTTTAGGCATCCTGGGACCTGTTCACCCCTCAGTGACTTCACTCCTGTCTCTCATGTAAGGCTCACAGGATTGACTCCTAGGTGAAATCAGAGGACAGAGATGAACAGGCTCAAGGGGACCTGGAAGGGATGTGTTTGATTAAGTTGCTGAGTTAGCTCACGGGTTGCTTGCATGGAGATGTGAATCCATCAGGGTTTTCATGAGATGTGGAATCATCAGGGCCCAGAGACTAAGAAGACCAGTGGCAGGAACTAGTGGACACCCTTCAGAAAAACAAGCCAGTCACAGGGCCACACAAGGTGGAACTCTGTCGTCACAGTCAGCAGGTAAAAACAAAAGTAGGTGTAGCATGTCCAGTGATGCCCAGATGTCAGTATCCATTAGTGAGATCCTGAGTCAAAGCACTCAGAGCACAACCAGCAGCCCACAGGGAGAAGCTGTCTTTAGGCAGTGCAGGTCCCACGAGACAAGATTAAGAAGCTACCCCAGGCAGAGAAACCCACAGCCAAAAGCAGAACATAGGGATTCTACCTGGGCATACCTGTCACCCAGGAGGGGTATAATGGTTGCATCAGCTGCTGGATCTTCCGGGACTGGAGAGGAACCCATGCCAGTTTGGGAGAGGGTAAGAAGGGGAAAACCTGGCTGCTTCTCAGGAAGCCACCCTCTGCAGTGTTGCTGGGCTCCTTTCCCATGGAGCTGGCCCTCTCCTCCTCAAGCAGGAACCATTCAGTGCTGAGCAGCCAGAGGGACCATCTCTTCCTATTCCAGATAGGCCCCAAAAGGCAGACTGTGCTATGGCTTTCCCACCTATACCTGAATCATTTCTCTATTTATTCTTATGTTAATCTTATTAATAGGGTGGTAACCTAATCTGACTATGGTGTTTAGAGGTGGGGCCTTTGGGATGTGATTGGATTAGATTACATCATTAGGATAGGTCCCCCCAGGATTGAATCTTGGTGGCATTATAAAGAAAGGAGACAGGGCTAGAAAGATGACTTAGTGGTTAAGACACTTCCCTGCTATGGTAGTTTAAATAGATGACCCCCGATATATTCAGTGTTTTGTTGGTTTGTAGGTTATTTTTTGTTGTTGGTTGTTTGTTTCTTTTTCAAGGTAGGGTCTTGCTCTAGCCCAGGCTGACCTAGAATTCACTGCGAAGTCTCAGGATGACCTCAAACTCATGGTGATCTTCCTACCTCTGTCTCTCAAGTGCTGGGATTAAAGGTGAGCACCACCATGCCCAGCTTGTAGTTTACATCTATAGCCACCTGGCTAGAGGCAGTGTCATTGGGTAGATCTTAGGGTCTAGCCCTAAGGTGTGATGGCAGGCTTGACATTCCAACCTAAAGATATACAAAGTGCCTAGTTCTGCCTGGAGTACCTGGCAAGTGTTCTGAGTAGCTTTTGTCTTGTGGCTTCTTTCTCTCTGTTGGACCTGTAAAAACAGGGCCAACTTCTACAATTACAAAACTTTCCCTAGATCTATAAGCTTCAATAAATATCCCTTACTTCATAACTGTACCTGATCTAAAAGTTCATCTCAGTAAACTTAAAGCTGTCTACTACACCTGCAAAGCCAGAGGACCCCAGTTTGATTCACCAGGACCCATGTAAGCCAGATGCACAAGGTGGCACATGCATCTGGAATTTGTTTGCAGCTGGAGGCCCTGATATGCCCATTGTCTTTCTCTCTGTCTGTCTTCTTCTCCCACAGTCTCATAAATGCATGCGTACATACATACATACTTACATACAATGTTGGAAAAGAAGAGAAGCCATGAACAGACACAGATGCATACCTGCTCTCGCCATGGTGTGATACAGTGAAAAGGAGCCCTGACAAGAGTCTTTGATATGCTATTTTGAGTTCCAGCCTCCAAAACAGTAAGCTAAATAAACCTCCCTTTTTTATAAAGTTGCTTTACTTGGGTATGCCATTATAACAAGAGGGACAAGTTCTATCCTCTTCTCGGCTGAAGTCAGGAAAATATGCATAGTGTGGTGGGTAAAAAGGGCCAGCAGTGGGATCAGATGTGGAAGTAGATAGAAAACTTCTTTGAGCCACATTAACTGGCCAACCTACTACTGTAAAAGCCAATCCAGGGGCTGTGTAAATAGTTCAGTGGATAAAACACCATCATTCAAGCTTGAATACCTGAGGTCCATCCCCAAAACCCCCACAAAAAGCAGGAAAGCTGTGGCAGGTTTCTGTAACCCCAGCACACCGATGGTGAGATGAGAGGCAGAGACAAGGGATTTCCTGGAAGCTTGTGGCAAGTGAAGCAAAAAGCAACACCAGCACAGAAAGAATCCACAGAGAGGCCTAGAGAGATGCCTTGGCAGTTAAAGTGCTTCCTGGCAAAGCCCAAGGGCTAAAGTTCAAGCTCCAAGTACCCACGTAAAACTGGATGAACAAGGTGACGCCTGTATCTAGAATTCATTTGCAGTGGCTAGAGACCCTGGCACGCCTATTCTCTATCTGCCTCTCTCTCTCAAATAAATAAATAAAATAAAATAAATAAAACAAAAAGAATCCAAAGAGAGAAAGAAACTCTGCCTTAAATGAGGTAGAAAGGTGAAGACTCACCCAAGAGTTGTCCTCTGACCACCATACATGTGCTGTGGCAATTGTGTTCTTGCGTGTGCACACACACACGAATGGAAGGAAGGAAGACAAGAATGGAGGAAAAGAGGGAGGGGGAGGAAAAAGAACCCAGCCAGACCTTATAAGCTCCTTGAGGTGGGGACCACATGTGACTCCACCACCAGCAAATAAAGCTGCTAGATCTGGAACATAGAAATAGAGGGTGCCCAGGGAAATTTGAATTGCAAGTAAACATTGCATAATTTTGAAATACACTGTACTTAGACTAAAACATGATTTATTGATTTTATACAGTTCAGATTATACTAGTGTCTGTCTTTCACCTGACAAACCAGCCAGTAAGTCACTGCGCAGCTGCTGGGTATATAAACACTGCTCTGACAGAAAGCATTCCACCTCCCTTCCACCACCCGCCTTTCCATCGTGGAGTCTGACTATACACATTTTTGTTATAGGAGATGGGAGGAGAGGCAGCGCTGACCATCCTGGCTGGAGGTCAGTTTTTCCTGCTAACTCCAGGCTTGTATAGAGATATGGAGCACCCTCCTGTTTGCATAGGACCAAAAGCACTGCATGGCCATTTCACCATCAAGTATTAAGTTACCCAGACCCTGAAACCTAAACCAGCTGACTGACCAGTGTCATGCATCCATGGGAATAACAAAACCTATGACCAGGTTTTTAACACTTACAGAGAAAGAAAAAGCAAAGCAGAAGAAGGGGAAGTTAACATGAATTTCAGTCATTCTGTGATCGGCTTGAGCTGTTTCCTCAAAAGTGGAAGGAGGGAAGCAAGCATATAAACTAGAAAGAGAAGGAAATCAGGATACACAATGGCAAACACAAACCTCTCCATAGGGGGATTGTTGTTGCTGTTGTTTTTAGGACTGACATGTAATGTTTGTGCATGCTTACTCAGAACAATATGATGTGACTTGTATGCCATTGAAAAGTGTTCAATTCATAGTCGTTAGCATAAACATCAATTTGTTTTAAGATGTAGACATCCAGACAGATTTGCTGCTGAATTTACCAGATTTTTAAAGAACTACTAACACAACTGATCCTCAAACTATTGTCTATAACAGGAAGTTAAGGAAGCATTCCAAACTCATTTTATAAAGCCAGTATTATTCTGATACCAAAGCCTGAGAACACAACCAAAAAAAAAAAAAAATTGGATCATTATTTGATGAAACGTAGACGCAAAAATTCTCAATAAAATGCTTATAAAAACCCAGCGTAGGGATTCTGGAGCTGATTGTACTCTGAAGCCCTGGGTGCCTGGTGGTGTAGGGCAAACAGGGCCCAAGTGAGAGCCACTCCCACCTGCGAATAAACCTCTACCCACTTGCTGTGACTGGAGATCAGCTCTACTTGGCTGTGGCCTCCTGTCTGGGCCTGGCTCTCCTCACAGTCACCACCAGGGTGGAAACTCTGGAGCAGATTGCACTCCAAAGTCCTACTACTGTAAGGTAGGGTGGCCAGGGACCAGGCAAGCTCTACCTCTACTTGGGTATGAACCTGGACCCCACTTGCTGGAATTGGAGTGCAGCCCTATTTTGCACTGAACTCACTCCGCAGCCCGCCAGCCTGCCTGTGCTTCCCAGAGCAGGGACTACCTCTGTCACACTCCACAGCCTGGACACTAAGTAGGCCAGGCCCCCCAGGGTCAAGCCCAGACCCGCCTGGAAGCTGCACACGCGAGGAGGTACCAAGGAGTGGGACAGACTGCCAAGATGAATCTGACCATGTGGGGTTTAGTCTTTGGGGACTTGTGTGCTAGAGGAATGAATAACTTGGTGCTTGCAACTGAAGATGCCTTCTGGAGCAGGAAGCCAAGTTTTGTGAACTATTCCTATGAGAGTTTGAAAATGTTAAGCTCAGAGAGAATTGTATTTGGAGGCTTGGCTTGTGAACTTTCTAAGGGAAAGGAAAAACTGCAGAGAACATTGTAGAACTGGGCCACTGGCATAAGGGCTGGCTTTATGTTGCAATCAGATTTGCATTGCTGGCAGAAATCACCCAACCAAGAGCAGCTTTTGGGGGAAAAAAGGGTTTATTTTAGCTTATAGACTCAAGGAGAAGCTCTATGATGGCAGGGAAAAACAATGACAAGAACAGAGGGTGGACATCACCTAACGGCCAACATAAGATAGACAATAGCAACAGAAGAGTGTGCCAAATACTGGCATGGGGAAACTGGCTATAATACCCATAATCCTGCCCACAACAATACACTGCCTCCTGGAGGTGTTAATTCCCATCAAATTTCCACCAACTGGGAACCTAGTATTCAGAACACTGAAGTTTATGGGGCACCTGAATCAAACCACCACACTGCATTCTACTGCCAATACCCAGAGAGTTTGATCAAGGTCAAATTTGTAATGAACTAATGTACGTGCTAAGATACAGGACTGAGAGTTACAAGATTTTTAAATTGGAGAAATTAAAACAAGTTTAAAATTTACTGGCACAGAGACTGGTTTTATATTACTGAAGTTGCTACTATCAAACACATTAGCAATTTTAAGGAAGATGGATTAATTGCTTTACATTAACCTTTTTTTAAAATTTTCTGATTTATTTTTATTTATTTGAGAGAAAGAGAGAGGCAGAAAATGGGCACACCAGGATGTACAGCCACTGCAAATGAACTCTGTGATGCATGTGCCACCTTGTGTGTCTGGCTTATGTGGGTCCTAGGTAATCAGACCTGGGTCCTTTGGCTTTGCAGGCAAGTGCCTTAACTGCTAAGCCATCCCTCCAGCCCTTCTTGACATTAAAACAATGGAGATAATACCTGAGTTGATCCCACCCCAGAAAGATTGAATGGTAGGAATGTATTTTTTTTGAAAAGAGATCTGAAAAGCAGCAGCCTGCTGTTGAAGTTTGTGATTTATTTCATCTCTGAATTAAGAATATGGCTATGTCAGGCTGGGAATGGTGGCACAGGCCTTTAATCCCAGCACTTGGGAGGCACAGGTAGGAGGATTGCTGTGAGTTTGAGGCCACCCTAAGGCTACATAGTGAATTCCAGGTCAGCCTGAGCTAGAGTGAGAACCTACCTTGAAATCCCCCCCCCCAAAAAAAGAAACAAGAATATGGCTGTGTCTTGCACACCTGGTACTGGTTTTTGGAAGCATGAAGAATGTGTGGAGTTCATCATGAAGTGCACATAGTTCCGGGAGCCACTGCTGAGACACAGCGTGCAAGCAGGGTGTGATGATCCTCGTAGGCCAATGGAGCCACTGGAAGATGGACTATGGTTTACATGGAGATAAGAAACTATTTTGGATATACCAAGATTGAATAATGGCTACCATATAATATTGTTGGCTCAGGATGGAAGTTTTCCCTGGCAATCCAGCCCTGCTGGAGGGGTGGAATTAGAAAATCTGGAGACTGTCAGTCTCTGGTTATGATATCGGACTTGAACTGCAGAAGTTTGATGTTTGCTTGATGGTTATTGAGTTTGCATTGCTCCAGTTTCTCCTTACTATGCCTTATAACAGTTGAAAATATTTACTCTGTGCCTTTATATGTTGAAAGTATATAAACTTGTTTTCAGGACTCATGGCTAAGAGACTATCTTAAATATTGGATGAGACTTGGAACTTTGGAACTATCTTAGGTTGGTTAAGACTGTGGGGACCTTTCAACTTAGACTGAACACAACAAACAATGTGAGATGGTCATGAATGTGTGTGGGCCTGCAGTGGACTGTGGCGGTTAGAATTAATGCCCCCTAATTGATTCAGGAGTTCATTAAAGTTTTTAAATTAGATCTCTAGCTGCCTAGCTAGAAGAGTTGTCATTATGGGTGGATCCTAGGATCCACCCCTAAGGTGTGTTTGGGAGTGGATTTGGAATTTCAATCTAAAGATATACAAAGTGCTTGAACTTTACCTGGTATTCCTGGAGTGTGCTTGTTTGTGGTGTTGGTGGTGGCTTTTCTCTCTGCCTGAACCTGTGAAGTGGGGGCAGTTTCTTCTGCCATTATAGAACTTCCCCTAAATCTGTAAGCTTCAATAAATCCTTCCTTCATGACTATGCCTGGTTTGGAAGTTCATCTCAGCAGCATGAGGCTGTCTGCTACATGTGGGATACCTAAAAATACCAAACATTAAGTCATGAGCATACAAGAAGGGAAAGAACTTTAGGTCAAAGGCATAACAAATGTCTTAATAAAATATAAATAACAATTTCCCAAAGCTTACAAAAGAGAGGACCATCCAGCTACAGGAAACAAGCAATACCAAATAGATAAGACTAGAGAAGAAATTCCCCATGTCACATTATAGTTAAAACAATTAAGGCTGCTATGGAGACAAAAATTATGTTCTCCAATGTCAAGCTGTCACTAGTCTTTGGCCAAAAGAGGTGCCACATACAGCAAATTCTCCCTAAAATACTAATGCTTATCTCATTTATTTATTTTTAAAATGAAATATTTTAACATATTTTATTTATTTATTTGAGGGAGAGAAAGATGGAGAGAGAGAGAGACACAGAGAGAGAAAATGAATTGACATACCAGGGCCTCCAGCCACTGCAAATGAACTCCAGAAGCATGTGTCCCTTGTGTATCTGGCTTACATAGGTCCTGGAAAGTCAAACCAGGATCCTTTGGCTTTGCCCGCAAATGTCTTAACTGCTAAGCCATCTCTCCAGCCTGCTTATCCCATTTAAACTATGCTGACTTCACTCTCCATTGGCGAATCTGTTCTTTTTCAAAAGGTAGTAAGACCCAAGGAGGTAAACCACCCCTCATACTTTAGCTAACTCACAGCTAAAACCAAGAGGAATTGGGGAGATGAGCAAGAGTATTGCTTCCATGGGGAACCTGATAATCAGTACCAGGGTGAAATAGATAGACCCTAAGGATACTCACCAAAGCAGGGATCCAGAGCCTCCTAAGAGCACATCACTAAAGTAGAATTAAAACACATCCACCACAGCTCAGAGAATTTTGTGGAAAAGGGGGTTGAAAACTGTAAGAGCCACAGGATAAGACATCATGCCTAGAGGCATTGCCTCCCCCACAAAAAACTGACTGCTGCTCCCACAACACATAACCCACAACCCCATGGGGAATACATGCAACCCCACTGAGGGCCAAGCATGTGTGATTGCCAAGTGATTCAAGCCGAGTTCTCAAGAGAAAAGTATATATGTAATTTCAAATGATAGGAAAGATGTGGAGAGAAAAGGACTCTTACTATTAGTGGGAATGTAAATTAGCACAGTCATTATGAAAAAGTAGTTTGGAGGTTTCTCAAAAAACTAAAGCTATATCTATACATTTGTGTCTCACTTCTGGGCATATAGCAAAGGAAAAGATATCAGCATACTACAGAGATACCTGCAAACCCGTTTTCACTGTGCCACTATTCACAAAAGCTAAGCTATAAAATTAGCCTAAGTGCCCACCATTGGACGAATGGATCAAGTGTGCTATGTATACAATATGGAGTGTTTATCCACCTATAAAGAAGAATGAAATCATGCCATTTGCAAGAAAATGAACTAATTTCATAGTAAGCATAATAACTGAAACACAGAAAGACAAGTATCACATGTTTCCTGTCATATGCAAAATCTACAAAAAGATAGTCGAAAAGTAGGACAGGGAAGAGAGAGAACTAGGTTGGGGAAGAGAGAAGTAGGTGCTTGAGAGGACGGATTTGAATAAGGTACTATTTATAAGTGTATTGAAATGCCACAGAAAAAGCCATTGATTTGTATAATTAGTATAAGTGACTTCTCAAAGAAATGCATAAGGACCTAAGGGAGTATATACAAAGATATTACCTGCTAAAGACACTATAAAGCTGGCCTCAGTAAAATGGGTGAGAAAAATCAGCAATGAGGGTGAAAAAGTCAGCAATGTGGAAGAAAATTTCAGTAAGAAAATTGAGATTTTGAGGGAGAGAACAAAAATAACAAAGAGAAATGCTGGAAATGAACTCAATGAATCAAGTAGAAAAATACTATAGAAAGTATCAACAGTTGAGTGGGCTAAACAAGAGAAATAATATCAGAAAGAGAGGACAAAGTTGATGACATACTGCATTCAAATATAATAAGGAAAAAATTAGCATGACCACATTGAAGAACTCTAGGATATGGTCAAGAGACCAAACCTAGAACCCTTAAGCCAGAAGAAAGGGCAAAGAGAAACTTATCATATCATAGTGCAAGAAAGCTAGAAAGCAATAGCAAGGCCAGGCTATAAAATCTCAAGACCCTCTCCCTGTGCCTCATTCCTCCAGCAAGGATCCACCTTTTAGAGGTTCCATAAATTTCCCTATTAGTGCCACCATCTGTGGACCAAGTGTTCAAGCACATAAGCCTATGAGGGACATTTTACATTCAAAGCACAACAAAGACTACAAGCCAACCTAACCAAAAGAGAGAGGGAGAGAGAATACCCAATTTAATAAAATGGGAAATGAAAACGGGTAGAGTACAGAAATTTTCAGAGAATAATTGGAAACATTATTAAAAAAAAACTAGAAAATCTAGAGAAAAATGAATAAATTCCTAGACACCTATGACCTACCAAAATTAAATCAACAAGCTAGAGACAACTTAAACAAATCCATGACAAACAACAAGGTTGAACCAGTGATTAAAATGTCTCCCCACAAAAAAAGCCCAGTACTAGGCATATTCACTGGTGAAGTCTACTAAGGGAAGAAACACTACCAAACTAATTATACAAAGTCAGTCCAATATTACCATGATAACAAAACTAGATAATGATAAAACAATAATTTAAACTATAGACAATTTCCTGATGAATACAGATGTAAAAATTCTCAACAAAAATTTTTTCAAATTAAATTCAGAAATACACTAAGAAGATCATACATCAAGGTGTTTTCTTCCCAGAGATGCATGGTTGGTTCAATATCTATTATCAATAATTTTTTAAATACCAATAGTAAATTCATTGAGAAAGAAGTCAGAAAAAATGATCCATCCACAATAATTTCAAAATATAACCATAGGAATCAATCTAGGAGGTATAAGACCTTACAATGAGAATAAGACACTGAGGAAGAAATTGATTGAGAGACTAAAAGATGTAAAGACTACCTATGATCATGGGTTGGCAGAATTAATATTGTAAAAATAGCCATATTACCAAAAGCAAGCTATAGATCTAAGGTAATCCCCATCAAAGTTCTAATAACCCTATCGCAGAACCAGAAAAATATCCTAGATTTCATATGGAAACAGAAAATGCTTCAAATAGCCAAAACACTCCTTGGCAGAAAGTATAGGTCTAGGAGTATCACAATTCCAATCTCAAATTATACTATAAAGCCATAGTCACAAAATGGCATGGCACCAGAACAGAAATCTAGGCCTATAAGATAGACAGAACCCAGGAATAAACCCACACAATTGGAAACACCTTATTTTTTTAAAGTTCTCAAAAATGTATTTTGACACTCGGAGGCAGAGGTAGGAGGATGGCTGTGAGTTCAAGGCCTCCCTGAGACTACATAGTGAACTCTAGGTCCACCTGGGCTAGAGCGAAACCCTACATCGAAAAACTAAAAAAAAAAAAAACAAAAAAAAAAAAACATTTTTTTATGATGGGAAAACTAGATTTCCTCATGTAAAAGAATAAAACTAGGGCTGCAGAGATGGTTTAGTGGTTAAGGCAGTTGCCTGCAGAGCTTAAGGACCCAGGTTTAATTCTGCACATGGTGGTGCATGCATCTGGAAGTTTGTTTGCAGTGGCTAGAGGCCCTGGTGTGCCCATTCTTGCCTTTCTCTCTCTCTCTCTCTCTTTCTCCTTCTCTCTGCTTCTCATAAATAAATAAATAAATCTTTAAAAATGAATAAATCTAGACCCATGTCTCCCTGCACAAAAATCATTTCAAAATGTAAGACCTGCCATTTTGAAAGTGACAGAGTAAAACCTAGGCAAAGCACTTTAAGATATAGGCACAAAGGCCTTCTGAGCATGACTCCAGTGGTATAGGAAATAATCCCAAGAACTGACAAATGGGATTACAAGCACAGGAAAGGACACAATCACCAAAGTGAAGGGACAGCCTATAGAATGGGAAAAAAGTGGGGGGGGGTGCTGGAGAGATGGCTAAGTGGTTAAGGCGCTTGCCTGCAAAGCCAAAGGATCCAGGTTTGACTCCCCAGGACCTACATAAGCCAGATGCACAAGGGGGCGCACATGTCTGGAGTTCATTTGCAGTGGCTAGAGGCCCTGGTGTGCCCATTCTCTCTCTCTGTCTCTTTCTATCTGCCTATTTCTATATATCTCTCTCTGTATCTCAAATAAATAAATAAAATGGCTTTTAAAACAAAACATTTTTGTTAACTACATACCAGGAGGGTTAATACCAAAGTTATAAAGAACTGAAAAAGCTAAAGACCAGACCTCTGGTCAGGATAGTGGACTTGCAACCATGTTGGAACTTCATGGGAGAAAGGAGGAAAAATGTAGAACTATAGAAGTCCTCTCATATCTAATGTTATCTTCAGCAAAAGAAACACCTCTGAAGGTACTACCATATCTGATTTCAAGTTATACTACAAAGCCATAATAGTAAGACCAGCATAGTACTGGCATTTAAACAGACAGATAGAACAATGTAACAAAATAGAAGATCCAGGCCTTAGTTCAAGCAGCTTCTGTGACCAGATCTTTGGCAAAGGAGTCAACAACACACACTGGAGAAAAGACAGCTGGAAAAATGAATCCAAATTCACTTCTTTAACCCTGCACAAAAATCAACTCCAAATAGATTAAGGACATCAATATAAAACCTGAAACTCTAAAATGACTGAAAAATAAATAGGGAGAATACTTCAAGATATAGGAGTGGGGAAAGACACTCTGAATAAACCTAAGTAGCCCAGGAAATTAAACAAACACTCAACCAGTGGTATCTCATGAAACTCAAAAAGCTATTGGATGCACAGGCATACCATCAACAGAGCCAACAGACAACACATAGAACAGGGGAAAATGTTTGCCAGCTATACCTCGGCCAGAGGCTTCATATTTAGAATCTACAAAGAACTAAAACAACTAAGTAATAAAAATTGAACAATCCACACAAGAGATGGGACAGAGAACTGAACAGTGAATGCTCAAAGGAAGAAATACAAATTTACATCACTCAAGTGAATGTTCAATATCCTTAGTCATCAAGGAAATGAAAATCAAAATAACTTTGATATTCCACCTTACTACGGTCAGGATGGCAATCATCAAAAAATCAAATGACAACAAATGTTGGTGAGAATGTATGGAAAGAGGAACCCTCATTCACTGTTGGTAAGAGTGCAAACTTGTACAAGCATTATGGAAATCAGTCTGGAGACTCATGAAATATATGAAAATAGATCTAATCCAGCTATTCCACTCCACCCTTTACTTCAGAGATAAATGCTAAACTATGTTTATCACTTCTCTATTCACAATAGCTAGGAAATTGGAATTAACCCAAATGCCCACTGACTAATGAATAAATAAAGAAGATGTCATATATATGCATATATATATGTCTATATATCTACACACACATACATACACAGACTGGAATTCTACTCAGCAGTAAGGAAGAATAATAAAATCATGAAATTTATAGGAAAATAAATGGACGGGAAAATATCATCCTGAATGAAGTCATGCAGTTTAAGAAAGTCAAGTGCTGTGTTTTTTTCTCTCACATGTGGGTCCTAAACTGGACCAGCTGAAGTTGAATGAACAAGGGAATACGCATTAGGACTATGGGCGCACAACTGGAGGGAGACCAGGCAAAAGTGAAAATAGGAAGGAGAGAAGATGATACTATAGAGGGCAATAATTTGGGGGTTGGGAGGATGGGGGAATCAAGGAAACAGATGGTAGGGAGGTGAACTACACAAATCTATAAGACTAAAGTATTTAGTATATTAGAAACCTTCCTTTGGCATACCAGTATACAAAATACTATCTCAAGTTAAGGGAGGTTGACAGACCAGTTTAATATGCCAAGTAGAAGGTGGAGAAATCTTAATTCTAAAACCATAGGCCCTACATTATGAATCCCAGGACCAGCACTGGGTCACTCACCACAGTGAGCAGTTGCCAGGGAGATCTGTGAGGTCCCAGAACAGTGTAGGTACTTGCAAACCCAATTATTTCTGAAGACACCACAGGCTGCCATCTCATGACACCAAGAGAACACAGGAACTGAGAAGAAAGCCAGTCCTCTTCTGGAAAACCGTCATGGTGCTAGAAAGTGCTGCGGGAGCTACTGTGTAATAATGCTCACCAACAGCAAGCATAGCACAAATAAGCAGGAGTTGCTGCAAGCCACACAATCTATCAGTCAGAAAAGAAGCACACACTCCATGTGGGTAACCAGCTGCCCTCTGATTGGATATGAGGCCCACTCAGTGGGCAAGAGCTCATAATTGGTGCTGGCAACCAAGTTAGTGCCCCACAGGCAGGACGCTCACAACCCTCAGAGAGAATCCCCCTTTATGCTCTGGGCAAGTTGAGTGAGTATCTTCATCAAAATATCTCTCAAAATTATATTCATATCCCTCTTCATCAAAGCGGCTCTCACTCTTGGTTAGAGTCTGTTTTATTTAACAGACAGCAGAGAATATTGGGGAGATCCAACATCCATAAATTCAGTAAGAAAATATAATCTACTGCTCACCACAGGATGTGCCTCTCCTATTTCATTTACCAGTGTCCAGAAGAAACTGCAGAGGAAGCAGTGACATGAGTGTTGCCCCCAATACACTGCCTCCAGAGAATTAGAAACAAGCATGTTAGTGAACTGAAACACATTATCACAGAAATACAAAGAACTCAATATTAAAAACATTCTGTTAACACACCCACCAATGCTCAGGGGCTGTTGTAGGTGAGGAGGGAGGGATATTGGAAGAGTCACAGGGTGTGTAGAAATATCCTGAGGCACAGCTCCCCCTTCCAGACTGACAGAGGTCCTAATTACCCCACCATGAATACCAAGCACCCTACGGAGGGCCCTTAGGGAAATGGGGACTAGGGGTGAGGGCATACAAGACTATAATGTATGTAATTAAAAAAAAAAAAAATATATATATATATATATATATATATATATATATATATAAAATTTTTTGTTTGTTTTTCAAGGTAGGGTCTCACTCTATCCCAGGCTGACCTGGAATTCACTATGGAGTTTCAGGGTGGCCTGAAACTCATGACGATCCTCCTACTTCTGCCTCCCGAGTGCTGGGGATTAAAGGCATGCACCACCACACCTGGATATATATAAATTTTTAAAAGCTAAGCATCAAGAAAATAAACCAAATCATCCTACCAATAAGTGGTCTAATTCATTGACTAGACAGTTCTCAAAAGAAATACATGCAACAACTTTAGCAATCTGTAAAATGCAAACTGAAACTGCTTTAAGAGTACATCTCACCCTAGTCAGAACAGCAAACAAATGGCAGCCAGTGCAAATGGTTGGGAATGTTAAACATGTGCAACTACTATGGAAGTCAAAACAACAAAACCTAAAAACAGAACTACCATGAGACATACCTATACCTGGAGTAGCAATACAAAGACACAAACAACTTCAAAATGAGGAATATTTTCAGGGTGAAGAAAAAAATGCCAAAGTCAATACTCCAAAAAGAAATAAGAATCTTCTGTGTATTTGCATCTTAAAAATACTTTTAAAAAACATAACTTTTAGGTCAGGGGAGGGGATGAGGAGAGGAGGGCGTGGGATGAGAGGTAATAAAAATTAAACATGTTGGGGCTGGAGGGATGGCTTAGTGGTTAAGGTGTTTGCCTGCAAAGCCAAAGGACCCAGGTTTGATTCCCCAGGACCAACATTAACCAGATGCACAAGGGGGCACATGCTTCTGGAGTTCATTTGCAGTGGTTAGAGGCCCTGGTGTACCCATTCTCTCTCTTGGTTGAATGTTTCTTTGCTATGCCCAATGCCATCTTTTGCAGTGTGAATATTTGTTCTGTGCCATTATGGGTTTTTTGAGGTTATTTTTTGGTATTACGGCTCAGTTAAAAGATCTTGAACTATGGGGATATATGAACATCATTGGAATTGATAAAAAAAACTATGGGGACTTTTAAAGTCAGACTGAATGCATTGTATTTTACATCATGCATGGATATCAGTTTATGGGGGCCAGGGGCGGAATGTGGTGGTTTGATTCAGGTGTCCCCCATAAACTTAGGTGTTCTGAATGCTAGGTTCCCAGCTGATGGAAATTTGGGAATTAATGCCTACTGGAGGGAGTGTATTGTTGGGGGCGGGCTTATGGGCTTTATAGCCAGTTTCCCCATGCCAGTGTTTGGCACACCCTTCTGTTGCTATGGTCCACCTTATGTTGGCCAGGGGGTGATGTCCACCCTCTGCTCATGCCATCGTTTTCCCCTGCCATCATGGAGCTTCCCCTTGAGCCTGTAAGCCAAAATAAATCTCTTTTTCCCAGAAGCTACTCTCTCTTGGTTGGGTGATTTCTACCAGCAATGCAAACCAGACTGCAACAAGGTGCTTGCCTGCAAAGCCAAAGTACCCAGGTTTGATTCCCCAGGACCAACATTAACCAGATGCACAAGGGGGCACATGCATCTGGAGTTCATTTTCAGTGGTTAGAGGCCCTGGTGTACCCATTATCTCTCTCTCTCCCCCTCTCCCTCCCTCCTTCCCTCCCTCTTTCTCTGTCAACTAAATAAATAAAAATAAAATATTTTTTAAAAATTAAACATGTTATAAATAAGCTATATGAAAACCTGCTCCTTCACTACCTAAATAATACACATGTTAAAAGAGAGAGAGAGTTTGGGCAGAAATACCTTGTGGATGCTCCCAAAACATTACAGGATATTGCCAAGAATCTTGATTGCCCACCAAAACTAGATGATAAGGCCCCATTGCTGAAGACTCCACATGCCTGTGCTTTGGGTCACTGACAAATCAAGGTAGATCTTAGCTGGAGGCCTCTTCCCTGTTGACTAGCTGTCAGGATTCTGGAAAGAGCTATGTAGCCTGTTGGGGAAGAAAAGACATCAAGGATCTTAACAAGCAGTAGGCCCTGCAAGCTTTGTAGCTGGCTAGCCAGGTCAAATGTGCCAACTGGTACAATGATGACATGCCTTTTTTTTTTTCGAGGTAGGATCTCACTCTGGCCCAGGCTGACCTGGAATTCACTATGTAGTCTCAGGATGGCCTCAAACTCATGGCAATCCTCCTACCTCTGCCTCCCAGTGCTGGGATTAAAGGCGTGCACCACCAGGCCAGGCTGACATGCCTATTTTGTCAGGGAAACCAACTGCTCTCTGATTGGATCTGAGGCCCCATTCTGGGGGTGGGGTGGGAAGTTCCTGTCTGGTACTTAAAGCCTATGGCTGAGGAGGTCATCAGCTCTAAAAGGGAATGTGCTACTGCTGTCTGGCTAAACGAATGTCTTATACCCACCAAACTGCCCTCCAAATACTTGTGTTTATGCCAAATATTAATGTTATGTTCACTTTTGGCTAAAGATTCTTCTTTTAGCAGATGGCAGTGACCACAGGAATGACTGGAAACCCACCAAAGTGCTGAGAAGTTACAGTGAGTATTTAACACTGAGACATCTCTGTCACACCCTCCAAGGCTCAGGGACCATTGCAGAAGAGGTGGTAGGAAGAAGGTACAAGCAAAAGGCAGGAGTGCTTACCACACTGTCTTCCAGACACAAAGTGACCTTGATATTCATGGTATCACAGTCAGTATCTATACAAGACATGCATAAAAGGAGGAAAAATACTGATAACATCAAAAAGTCAAAGATACTAGTTGGAAAGAAGGGATTCAGGAGGAGAGTTTAGGAGGGGTTAAAGAAAGAATGGTGGGAGGAGATTATGATCATGTTATAGTGTCTGTATGTATGGAGGTTTCAATAAAAAGTAAAGAAAAAACAACTTTCAAAGTACTTGAAGCAAAAACTGAAAGGAGAACTTACAGATTCATAATCGGAAAAGCCAGTGTTCTCCCAATCACTAATAAAACAAGTAGGCAGAAAGACATTAAGGATATATATTATCTTCAGAGCACAATTAGCCAACTTGACCCAACTGACATATTTCTCCTCTCAGATACATCCTCAGAGCTACGAGGAACATTATACCCAAGTCAGAATACATGTATATGAAGGACGCAGGAACCAGATGGACGCCATGACAGGCTTCAGAGTCCTCAGTAGGCCTGTTTCTGTTTCTCGGCAAAGTCTCAGTTTTTATTTTCTGGTAAGGGTGGGTTTAATGGTTACTGGAAACTGATTACACCATACTTTCCTATAGTCATAGACAAGTTCAATTCCCCTAGCCCCAGCCCGCCAATTTTGCCCACCAAAATCCTAAGCCAATCAGAAGAGTACACTGTTTAAATCAGCCAATCATGTACCCATCCCCTTCTTCTATGTTCAAATCCCTATAAAAACCCTACCCCCCCCCACTACTCAGGGCTCTTGTAAGGATCCACTGTGTTGGTGAAGTCAAGAGACCAAACTTAAGCCTGAAATAAAGCTTCTTGACCTTGCATACGTGTATGGTTCTCCTTGGTGGTCACTGGGGTTGCGGAGAACTGGACATAACAGTATACACACAAATTCATAAAGTTCAAATAGAGAATTCATAGAAAGAATATTCTTAGAGCCGGGCGTAGTGGCGCACGCCTTTAATCCCAGCACTCAGGAGGCAGAGGTAGGAGGATCGCCATGAGTTCGAGGCCACCCTGAGACTACGTAGTTAATTCCAGGTCACCCTGAGCCAGGGTGAGACCCTACCTCAAAAAACAGAAGCAAGCAAACAAACAAACAAAAAAAAGAATATTCTTAGAACCATGGCAGCACTTCCAAATAATACATGGTCAAAGGAGATAGCACAAGGAAAATTTCAAACTATTTTTAGCTATATAAAAATATATCAAAGTTAGAGCAATGCAGCTGGTGAGCTTGAAGAAAAATTTTAGAGTTATATGATTATTTTAGATAAAAAGGGAGGGGGCAGTACAATAATTTCACCCTTCATATTAAGAGAGAAGGAGAGAACACAGAAATCAAACCAAAACAAGCACAAGGAACTTAAAAGATTACAGTATATTCTGTTGTAGTCAGCTTCAGGTTGCTGGGAAGAACTCCCATGCAGATACAGTTTAGGGGAGGACTGAGTTTATTTCAGGCTTACAAATCCAGGGAAAGTTCCATCAATGGTCAAACAAGCTGCTTACTTCCACACATACAAACAGAGAGAAGAAAAAAAAACTGCAGCCAGTAAACACCAACAGGCAGCAAGCAGGGGCCCCGAGCTCAAACTCCTCTCTCTATACCTTTGGGCTGGAATTCAGATCTAACCCAGTGACACACCCCCTCCAGCAGGCTTCTGGAGACTTCAGCTTAGAAGTATTTGAGGATATGAGGGACATACATTTACATGCAAACCACAGATACCAAATGAATTTAAAACAGAAACATAATAAATTTCATCAAAACTTGAAAAGACAACATAAACCTCTGTTGTGGCTTAAATATGAAATATCCTTCATGGGCTCATGTGTTTGAACAGTGGTCCCTAGCTGGAGACAGTCTGGGAAAGCTGTGGAACCTTTAGGAGGTGAAGCCCTCCTAGAGGACGTGGGTTACTGAGTGGACAGAGGGCAGGGCGGGCCTGTGGTTTTCTAGCCTGGCCCCACTTCCTGTTCTTCTCCGTTTCTTCCTTTTGGCTACAGTGAGACGAGCCAGCCTCTCACTCCTGCTGCCGTGCCTTCCCTGCCGTGAGGAACTGTATGCCCTGGAAACTGCAAGCCAGAATCAATCCTTCTCTTCCTCAAGCTGCTTCTTGTCAAGTATTTTATTACAGCAATGAGCAAAGTGACTAATGCAACCTCCATACGAACTGGAGAGAGGGAAGAGAGTTGAAGGGAAGAGAAGAGAAGGAGAAGAGAAGGAGAAGGAGAAGGAGAAGGAGAAGGAGAAGGAGAAGGAGAAGGTAGGAGAAGGAGAAGGAGAAGGAGAAGGTAGGAGAAGGAGAAGGAGAAGGAGAAGGTAGGAGAAGGAGAAGGTAGGAGAAGGAGAAGGAGAAGGAGAAGGAGAAGGAGAAGGAGAAGGAGAAGGAGAAGAAGGAGAAAGAGAAGAGAGGAGGAGAGGAGAGAGAATACAAAATGTAAGAAATGAAGAAGTCATAATCACTATTGATCTCACATATAACAAAAAGATTAATATGCATGGTGATGTACTCCTTTAATCCCAGAACTTGGGAGGCCAAGGTAGGAGTATCACCTTGAGTTCAAGGTCACCCTGAGACTTCAGAGTGAATTCCAATTCAGCCTGGGGTAGAGCAAGATCCTACCTCAAAAAAAGAAAAAGAAAGAAACAGATGTAAGGTATGCAATAACTAATACTATGTGCATAACCAATACTATGGTCATCATAAATTAGATAATTAAGTGAAATGAATTTAAAAATCATGCAAGAGAGCAAACACAAAAAGACATGATACCAGACAAAATAGTTCTGAAAAGAACAAAGTTGGACAACTCACACTGCTTAATTTGACAAATCAATTTTCTGGCATATTCTGTCAAAATTCAACATTATGACAAAAATGTCAGCCAGCTGGAAATAGAACTGTGATTCTTCAAGCTACTGCAGATCATTTTTTAAAATCTTACAATACACATTAAATATTTAATGCTAGACTACTGAATGCCTTTCCCACAATATCAAGAACAAGATGGGCATAGCTACTCTCTCCACAGTTTATTCAATATTAAAGTGGAGGCTTTAATTTAGTCCAATAAGGTAAAAGAAAACATTAGATAAAGTCATTTATTCATTTATAATATACTGTGTATATAGTAAATCCTGGAATTTACAAAGAAACTACTAAATCTTGTGACATTAGTGAGACCATATATAAGAATACAAGATCAAAACTGCTCATAATTCTATATTCAATATTTGGAAATTATGTTTAGAAAGCAATTCCAGCTAAATATATTTAGTAGGATTTGTGTAAGATCCCTACATTGCAAATTATATATGGAATCTATGGAGAACTCCCACATTCATCAGTAAGAAAACAAACAACCCACACTGGAAAGATGGCTCAGTCAGTAAAGAGCGGGCCTTGCAAACATGAGGCTTTTGAGTTTGATCCCCAGGACAACACAAAAACAAGGTCAGGTGTGGCGGCACGCGCTTGTAACCCAGCCCTAGAGAGGCTCCCTGGCCAGCCAGTCCAGCCTCACTAGGCAACTTCAGGCCAGTAAGAGATCCTTTTCCAGAAAAGATGGACAACACCTAAGGAACAACCCCCAAAGTCATCCTCTGGCCTCCACACACATAAACATGTATATGTACCCACGTGTACACATGTACCCTCTCCCACATATACCAGCACACACATGAACACATGCATATGACACTCAAGCAAAAAAAAAGCCCAATTTAAAAAATTTCTAGTTTATGTATTCCCACTCAAAACCTGGTAATTTCTTATAATGATACACATACACTTAGCCAGTCTCCCACTAAAAACTTGCACAAGACACACTGTGGCTATTGGTTGTAGCTAAAAGCTGGGGAACAATTCAAATGTCTACCAGTGGGAGACTTGATGAGCAAATTGGTATTTACTCATTTAATGTTCTTTCTCAGTAATAAAAAATCAACAAACTGTCAATAAGTTGAGGAATATCTTGAGTATGTTGAAGGAAATTAAGTGAACATGAAACATGCACTGTATGACTTTATTTACATGAAATTCAGGAGCAGCTCAACCCAAGCTATGGAAACATAAATCAGAAACCTGGCTGACTTGGCTATGATGGCACAGTGACAGTCTGGCTGCAAAGGGGCCAAGGAACTTCCCAGGAAGATGGAGATGGTTTATGTTGGTTGAAGTGACTGCCACACAACTGCTTTATGCCTGCCAAACCTCACTAACTATACACTACAAGCTGTGCAATTTACTGTCTACAAACTAAACCTCAGAAATATTCAGAAATAGAATCAGATTTGCTTAATGGTAGAGCACTTGTCTAGCATGCGTGGAGACTCTATGTTTAATCCCCAGTATTTGGAAAATAAAATAACTATTTAGAAATAGTTAGGATATGGCTGTTGGGTGTGATTGATTTATACTTTTTCAGGTAGCTTAGACCCATCTTAGTGTTTTGTTTTGTTTATTGTTTCCTGCAGCTTAGTTTGCAGAATTCACTCTTTGTACGACCCAGAATCTTGGCCTGCTTACCTGCCTCATGGTTCTTATCATTTCCCAGCCAGGCCCCAAAAGATTGGCAACAGCATGCTAGATATGTCAAGGCCTGATGACCTTCTTATAAACCCCAGTACCAGTTCACTCATCAGTGTGGAAAATGTCAAACACATGCCAACTCTAAGTCAGAAATTGATTATACATGCTAGAGAAGAAAAAAAGAACACAGGAGAAAGTTTGTAGTTCTGGTTTCATTCCACATTCTCCAGGACCCTAGGATCTTAGGCAAACCCCTGAGTTTCTTATCTCTAGAATGAAGAGGCAATAATGACATGAACTGCCCTCCTACAACTGTCCTCGGAAGAATGACTGAGAGCGCATAGATGGAGACCTAGAGTGAAGTGTCAGCTTCCAACTGTATTTATGGTTCTAGCACCACTATCTTATTTAGCACCATATATATGTGTGTGTATATATGTATATATACATGTGTATGTATATGTATGTATGTATATATATATATATATATATATATATATATATATATATATATATATATACACACACATACATATATATACACGCACCTTGGCTGATTTTTTTCAATTTTAAAATTTTTATTTGAGAGTGAAAGACAGAGAGAGAAAGAGGCACATAGATAGAGAATGGGCACATCAGGGCCTCCAGCCACTGCAAACAAACTCCAGATGCATGTGCCACTTTGTGCATCTGGCTTATGTGGGTCCCGGAGAATTGAGCCTCCAACCGGGGTTCTTAGGCTTCACAGGCAAGCGCTTAACCACTAAGATATCTCTCCAGCCCCACCTTAACTTATTTTTGAAAGTTGTATTGTCCATTTGGAAAACTTACTAGAAGTTTGAGATATTTTAGCGGTTCAGATCTATTTGTTTTAGAACCTGTAGCTGAACATTGGTTCAAGGTTCCTGAATTCTCTGTGTATTCCATTCTTCTAAACATTCAGTTAAGATTTGGGCCTTCCTTTGAACCCGGTATCAGATTTTCACCATAGGCCCTTTCCTCCTCAGAGGTAGAAAGGAGCCTTGTGTCTACACCCTTAAGTGCTTCTTAATGTCAAGACTTCCCACTTACCTGGAAAGAACCATCCCCAGAGCCATCTCACCTGTTGGTGAAGGTCAGGGCCAGCACGGTGGCCAGGTGCGGCATTAGCCGGAATGTGTGCATTTGGTAGTCAATGATCTTCACTTCTTCCTTCCCCTTGGGTCCAAACTGCCTCTGGCTAGAGAGAACGAACAGAGGCAGTGTTCACCAAAATGCAGGTGACCTCATTTTCAGAGCTCCAAGCAGTAACCAGCCATTAGCCTTTCAAATACTGCAGAACACTGAAACTCAAGTCTCTTCAAAAGTCAAGACAGAGAGAATTAGCAGGGACTGGGGAGGCGCAGCGGTGGGGAAAGCGCTTCCTGCCCAAGCATGAGGAGCTGAGTTCACACCTCGGAGCCAACATAAGCAGCTGGGTGCCAGGGGTCTGACCCAGCCCTGGGAAGGTGGGGATGGGAGAGGCCTTGGAGTTAGCTCATCTAGCCAAATAGGTAAAAACTCTGGGCGCCGTGCAAAACCCTATCTCGGGAAAATAATAATAAGTGGTAAAGGAATACTCTAGGCACCAACTTCTGGTGTCTACATGGACGTGCACACATGCATGCATACCTACACGCACCTATACACATAGGCTCACACACGTATGCACAACATACACATAAAAAACAGAAAATAATTACAATATTTTTAAAAGACTGTAAGATAGTCCAACATTCTGAGTAAAATCCAACAGAAATATTTTTGGCTCTTCTAGAAATTAAGCTTCCCACCATGGAATATTTTAAGGCAACGTATCTATCTAACACATCGAGTAATTTGTCCTCCTTAACATTTACATGACATTTTATAGTTCCAAGTGCCCCATGATCATTAATTATTCAGCTTTACTGGATTTGCCACATAATTAATAGAACAGGAGCCATAGCCTAAAACATATTTCAAAAGGACATCTCAACAAGGTGGGTGATGGTAGCTCCCATCTCCTGCCAGACTCACAGGTGGGTCATTACTCTCAGCCTGCCCAAGCCTCCTGCAGCTCAGCATGGAAAGGCATTCTCCACATCGGCTTAAATCCCGAGTCTTATAACAGCTACTGCAGGGCACTTGTACCCAGATAGGCCAGCATTCTATCTTTAACCAGCTTTGAGCTTAATTTTGTCATTGTTTGGCACATGTGTGGTATACATGTATATGCATGTTGTGTGTACTGTGTCAACAGAGGTTGATGGTGGCTTTCTGTGGTGCTTTGATTCAGGTGTCCCCCATAAACCTAGGTGTTCTGAATGCTAGTCTCCCCAGCTGATGATGTTTGGAAATTAAAGCCTCCTGGAGGTGGTGTATAGTTGGGGGCGGGCTTATGGGTGTGATAGCCAGTTTCCCCATGCCAGTGTTTGGCACACCCTCCTGTTGTGATTATCCCCCTTATGTTGGATAGGGGGTCATGTCCACCCTCTGCTTCTGTCATTGTTTGCCCCTGCCATCATGGAGCTTCCCCTCGATTGTATATGCCATAATAAACCTTTTTTTCCCCCCAAAAGCTGCTCTTGATTGGGTGATTTCTGCCAGCAATGCAAACCTGATTGCAACACTTTCTAGATGGCTCCTCACCTTATTATTTGGTTGTTTGTTTATTATTTTGTTTTTCACTGTAGCCCAGGCTGACCTGGAATTCACTATGTAGTCTCAGGGTGGCCTCAAACACACATTGACCCTCCTACCTCTGCCTCTTGAGTACTGGGATTATAGGAATTCACCACCATACCTGGCTGCCACCTTATTTTATGATATTGGGCCTCTCATTGAAACTGGAGGTCACCAATTCAGGTAGCCTCACTAGCCAGTGAGCCTGACATCTGTCTGGGCACATGGCCCCACCCCCAGCATTTTTATGTAGATGCTGAGGATCTGAACTTAGGTCCTCATGATTACACAGCAATTACCAACTGAGCCATCTCCCCAGACCTTAATTTTAATTTGTTTCAAAGAATAACATTTATGCAGAATACATTCATGTGCACACATGCACACATGGTGCACACTATCAAACATGGGGGACAAACCTGTCACAGACACTAACGAGCTGTCTATCAATCATTCAAAAAAAGAGGGCGAAGAGCAATTCTTTCAAAAAGTCTGTATTTGGTAGACTTTCTCAAGCATCATTTTATATGTCAATATGCCTTTATTTGTAATCCAAAGAAATGCACCCTGATCTTTTTGGTGCATAAGGCATCGAGAAGTCACAACCTGTCCCTGTCACATGGGTGGGAGGTGGTAAGGGCACACAGAAGCAAGCACACACGGGCAGCTTGTGCAAGCACTGTGAACACAGGCTTGTTTTCCAAGAGCGCAGACTTCCCCATGTAGAGTGCAACCACTCACAGATGGTTGCTCCAGAAACATCCCTCCCTGTGCTGGGCCCATGCCCTTCGCTCCATTCCTGCTTACACCCAGCCACATCAGGGTGTGGCTCCAAATGAGAGGCTGGGCAGTCTGTAGGAAACCTCTCAACTTTTGCTGGATTATAATGAGACCAGGAAAAAAAAAAATCACATTTCCAATAATGGTGTTATCATAATGCTAGGTTATTGCCATGGATAGAACTGTTTCCCCACAAAATTCATATGTTGAAGTTCTAACTCCCAAGTGACTATTTGGAGATAGGATTTGTAGAAGGTAATTACTGTGAAATGTAGCCATAAGGGTGTGGTGCCACTTTGTCCAGCAGCCCTCCACCAGCCCTATGCATTCAAGAAAGGTCATGTGAGGACACAGAAGAAGGCAAGTCAAGAAGACAGACCACACAGACACAAGATCTTCCAGTGCCGTTGGTTGTTATCTTGGACTTTTCAGCCTCCAGAACTGCAGGAAATAAACATCTATTGTTTAAATTACCCAGTGTGTCATGTATTTTGTTATCATACAGTCATCTTATAAATTCCATTTGTCCCCACTCTTTTGACTTTTCTTTTTAAATATCATAATTACACTGTAGCTTTATCTATAATCATTGCAGCTAAATTTTTATCAAAATTAGACATGGATAAATACAACTCACTCCTTTGGAAACATGGGTGTGTCTCCTCTGTACCAGCAACATGCTAGGTGCTGGACATCCGTTAGTGTCAAGGTCAAGTCCCAGCCATTGAGCTCACAACCCAAAATACAGAGAAGACCCAGACAGTGTGATATATGGTTCAAGAGTCATAAAGAGGGCTGGGAAGGAAATTTAGCCAGTAAAGTGCCTTCCTTGTGAGCATGAGGATAGAAGTTCAAAACACTGTATAAAATGCCAGTCATGACAGCATGTACTTTCAATCACAGCCCTGATGAGGTAGAGACGTGTGGATTCTTGGGCTTACTGACTGGTTAACTCCAAATCAATGAGAGACTGTCTCAAAGAGGTGGGCAGCCTTCCTAAGGATAATACCTGAGGTTGCCCTCTGGCCTCTACATGTACATGTACACACACACACACACACACACACACACACACACACACACACACGCATATGCTAGCATACACATATTTTTAGAAGCCTCAAAAAGGGCCCACTGTCTGTCAAGCACCAGTATTTCATTATGAGCTTCCAGAATATCATTTTCAGGAAACTTTACTCATACAGAGACTGCAAAAAAGTAATCACAACTCCTTTTAGTTTTTAATTTTCTGAAAACAAAAAAATTACAACCCTACAATCTTACCTAATAACATCCTATTGAGCTTTCTGTTTTTTTGCACATGAAGTCTTCATAGCAAGTGGAAGAAACTCCATGTTGAATAAATATAATTTTTTAAGTATTTTTATTTTATTTATTTGAGAGGGGGGGGAGGGAGAATGAAAACATGAGGGTTTCTTGCCACTGTAAATGAACTCTAGATGCATCCACCACTTTGTAATCTGGTTTTACGTGGATACTAGAGAATCAAACCCAAGCTGGCAGGTTTTACAAGCAAGTGCCTTTAAGCACTGAGCATTCTCCCTAGCCCATGAATAGAATTTTGAAAATAAGAAATGAACACATGCCAGTGACCTACTCAAGGACCCATTCAAAGAAGATCTTTGGCTACTAGATTGCTTTCTCAATGTAGATATACTTTGTCACAGTCTAATTTCCTTTATGATTCTCATAGTTCAATCAAGGTGACATGTGCAGAGCAGAAAAGGGCCATCAGGGCCCATGCAGGGGCCTCAGAGTGTCAATCATTAGCTTATAGGGACCCACTGCAGGATTACCAGGTGATTTCACAAAACTTGGGAGATTTCTTAGGAGTTGCACTTTCACCCTTTCTTATTGAACAGTAAGGTCTGGCAACCTTGGAGCCTACCCTCATGATGTGACCTGCTGAGGTTCAGAGCCTCTGCCATGTTTGGCTAAGGTGTAGTTGCTCTTGCCACCAAGACCCCAGAACCCTGTGCACTCACTGAACTGGCCTTCCTGCCCAGGAGGCACTGTGTTTCCAACTCCCATCACTGTGGGATTCTTTGCTTCAGCCAGAACAATTTGCCTCCACATCCCAGCCTGCTTACTAGCTCTGTGACTGTGACAGAAAGCCATGCACAGGCACTCCACATGGATCTACAAATGTACAGGGCAGCTCACCTAGAATGCAATCCAAGTGTCTGCTTGGTGGTCAGGCATCCTCTAGAGCCTTACATGAACACCTTCTTTCCCTCCAAGCTGTTGCCCACCCTCCTCCCGTCAGGAACCTCTATCCACCCAGGGCTTACTGCCTCCACCCCTCATCCCTAACTGTCACATACCTAACTGGGCTCACTGTTGGCTACTAAGCCAAACATTCTCCCCACATTGAGACTTTCCTTATTCTCCTCCCCTCTTTGATATGCCTCTTCAAAAACCAATGGAAGCTGAGAGCTGCTTCCCCTCAGAACGTCCTGAGCATCCCCCTGTGCTCTCCCCAGGTCCAGCCTCTCGCCTTTCAGGCTGGTACAGCATGTGCCCATGCTACTGTCTGCTGTGATGCCCACCTAGGGCCCTACGGACCCGGAGAGCAGGCCCCTCCCAAAGTGAGCTCACTCCTAAAGATAGCAAATGACGCCATAGGAGTGCATCTTGGAAATGACAGTTAACCAATCCAGAGCCCCAACCACCTACAAGGCTGTCACAACACATGCCATGATTACTCTCTCCTAGTTACGCCAGGGCCAGGGGCTAGACAACCGAGAGAGCCCCTAGGTCCTAGAGCCCACCATAACCATAATGATCCAACTGCTCAATCCTACTCTGCTTAGTCTGTCTAATCCATTCCTTCCTTTGGAAACCACCACACAGACTCTTGCTCACAATTTCCAATTTTTTTTTTATTCCCCCTGCCTCTCAACTGACTCTAGTGCTTCCCTGTATGGCTACAGTGGCATGGTACACCCTATTCTCTTGGGAACTGTGAGTGATGATCCACCTTTTCTATGACTAACATATTGATCTGTTGGCCTTCTCATTCCGAAGTACTAATAGAATCTATAATTTTTTTTTTAAAGAAAAGCCCAACAGACTGGCCTTTTTTTTATGCTACAGATCGAGAGAGAAAGAGAGAGAGAGAGAGAGAGAGAGAGAGAGAGAGAGAGAGAGAGAGAGAGGAGAGAATGAGAATGAACGAGAGCACGAACTGGCGTGCCAGGGCCTCCAGCCACTGTAATTGAACTCCAGATGCGTGCGCCCCCTTGTGTGCACACGGTACCTTGCACACTTGTGTCACCTTGTGCATCTGGCTCACATGGGATCTGACGAGTGGAACATGAGTCCTTAGGTTTACAGGCAAGCCCTTTAACTGCTAAGCCATCTCTCCAGCCCCTATCTATATTTTAAAAGCACCTCCCATTGGGTTTACACTCATGGATAGTACAGCTGGTCATTTTCATGCTGCAGCCTGACCTGGGGGAAGGACAGAAGGCAGGAAGGAAGACTAGTTGTACAGCAATAGCTGTACCTCTGACCTTGCCTCACCATCCCTATTTGTCCTAGGAATATTTACTTGCTAGTCATTGTTATAAGCAAACAGCAGTTGGCCAGTTAGGATGAGGTAGGTGAAGAAAATGAGAGGGGAGACAAGAAGAAGAAACCAACTTACCATGATGCCAACAGCCCACCCTGTCCTAACTTTCTTACCAGGGACCAGGGAAAAACCAGTGCCTGAGCAGAAAGCAGGTGGCACCCAAGCCCTTCCCTACCTTTGGCTTCAGATGTGTATAGTCCCCAAAGCATTGAGCAGGAGCTTTCACTGGCTTCTCACTCATCTGATGTGCTCTCTGGCTGCGGCAGGGCAGAGTGAGACACTAAGGGCTACTGACCCTTCTTTTGCCTGGAGATGCATAGTTCTGCCCTGGGTCTGCTAGGACATCCCCAAGCTGCTGCCTGGCAGTAGAGAGAGGGGATATCAAGACTCGGAGCCTCAGCGAGTGTGGCCCATGTGGCCACCTTGCCCTGCCACTCCACAGTCACTCTCTTGTTTATGCTCTCAGGGCCTTATTGGACACACTGAGAGTCCATTCTCTGGTTGCCAGCATCCTGGCATGCTGCCCTGGACACAGCTCACAGGGCTGTAATCCCTGCAGCTGGCCAGCAATCACTGCCTGCCAGATGCTTTTATTGTTCCAGAATAGGATCTATATGAATAAGATACACTTCCTGTCCTTCCCTCCACTGCGTTACTATTTCTTTTGTTAAAGAACACATGTAAAGGGTATATTTTTCTCTGTAAATACAACCTTTTATTTCAGAACTCCCCCCCCCACACACAAAGAGTCTGAAATTACTTAGCTTTTTTGTGATCTTTAAAAACAAAATCAGTGTATGTATGCACAATGATATCCATGTGAAAAGAAATCCTGGGCTTAGAGAATGATGCCATTTAAAATTATAGATCTGAAAACCTATTTCTGGATTCCAGCAACTCCTAAGGAATAGAGGAAACGTTTATTTTGGGCTGTTTTATTTCATTTCCACTCAATTTTGAACATGGCTGCTTAAAGCAACACTCGTGGAAAGTGACAAGGCTATTAATCACCAAGGCAGCTACTGCGCGCGCGGCCTCTGGGGGCCCGTGCTGCCCGCCTTCCCTGCTCTCCCTCTGCTCTCTTCTCCCAAAGGAGGCCAGTGACCTACTAAAACGATAATTGCTTCCCGTGTTTCCTGCACCGCAGCATCCGTGCGGCAGCCTGCCGTGAATGACATCCAGTCACATTGAGGGAGAAGAGCCTCCGCCCTTGACCCTGAGATGTCTTGAGGTGCAAGCTAGTTTACAGTCATTCCTGTAGCCGGAGAGAAGCAAAAGTCTCTTCCTTCACCATCAAGGTGCTGAGTTCCGTAGACAACATGCTGGCCTTGGGCCCTATGGGCATATGCACATATTGATGATGACCTAACCTCAGACTGGATTGAAGGGAACCAGTGGGTACCCCCAGTAGGACACCTGGACCCCATTCCAAGTCACCCCATAGAGACTCTCCAACTCTCAGAGTTTGTAGCCCATGTGTACGCACACATACAAATACATGTGAACACAGCACACACATACACAAACAAATAGCTAATACAACCACCAATTAGACCCAGCCATCTGAGTCTAGTAAGCTAGCCAGAATATAAAAACCCTGGCTTCTTATTATTAAGCAACGTGTTGGGAGTTAGGCACTCCAGCTCCTGGCTCTAAGCCTCACTACCTTCAACACTAGTTGACCAAACCCTAGGGGTCAGCTGGCATCACAGAAGGAGCCAGATTGCATAGCTCAAAGCTCAGTGGTTTTCTCGTTAGGCTCTGAGCCACCCTCTATTAAGCAGAAGAATTAACATGGTATATACACCATGTCTCACTCATCATTCTTCAGGTGGGCAATTTTCAATATAAAAGAGGTGGAAGGGGTATGTGTCTGTGAGAACTTATATGGCATATTGATGTAGCTTTGATGGTGATTAAGTATGGGGTGTGCCCCCAAGAAATAGTTTTGAAAAAGCACTGATGAGCCTGCATGCATCCCAATACATTACATTTGTGCCTTTCAAGCACCTTTGTCCCCAAACCTAAAGTCTATCAACCTAGCCAACCACCAAAGCATAGAGCAGAGGATTCTCAGTAACTATCAGATCAACAGCAATGGCAATTTGTAAACCTGAGAATGTTTCCTGTACAGCAATAAATGCTGGTTCATTACTTTGATGTCAGCATCAAAAAGTCTACATGGCAGGCAGGAACAGCATCCCAAGCCTACAAACTCAGAGCTGTGGCTCACACTGGATTGACCACAGTGCAGCTATTTGGAGACGAGCCCTTACTACCATTTACTCTGCCACTGCCTCTCAAAGATCCTGCCACACCAAAGCCCAGACTCTCCCCAACAGGCAACCCATTGGTCTGAAATGGGGCACAGTGCCTGACAGGGACTGACACTTTATTCACCAAGCCTGCAAAGAGCATCTCCTGGCCACATTAGCACCATAAGCGTAGCACTGAGTGGAGCTAGCTGCGGTGTCTGGAGTGATTAGAAGCAGGCCTCTTCTTGCCACCAGTGGATAAAGACCAGTAGAGACCCCAAAAGCCATCCAGACAGGAGACAGGCATGGTAAAGTAAACCTCCACTGTTTCCCTAAGTGGGCTGTTTCTGACCAACATTATAATCCCAACGGCTAGGTCTGGTAGACTCACCCTACATAAGAGATTAGCTAAATCCAGATTCTGTCAGAGGGTTCAATTATACAAGCAAGAGTGGGTCTGACCTATCACACTGTGGGTCAGACAAAGCTCTTTACAATAAACACCTGGCTGCCTCCCTGCTGATTTTGTTCCTGTTCTGTGCTGGTACCTCATGCTGCCCATGGGAGGCCAAGCCAACACTTGGGACTAGGCCAACATCTCATCCCACTTACACCACCGCCAGCAAGGCAGAAGTGAAGGCTTTGGATCAGACGCAGTTGATTTACTTACAGATTCTGGCTCCTTCCTTGGGTTGTCTTTTGTAAGCTTCACAAAGTCTTTGAGCCTCTAGTTCCTTGACTCTAAACAGGCTGATGGAGACAGATTTCTGAGATGTGGCGAAGGCCTGACCCATGGTATGTATTCAAGGAACAGCAAGGGTCATCCTCACAGTCATTACCACCCAGGCCAGAATCTCTAAGATAGTCTGTAATTGTGTTCGCCCTGGATTAAGAAAGTCACTGTAGATTTTTTTTCCAAAAATATTTTTTATTTTTTAAGTGATACAAAACAATAGCTGATTCTGTCTGTCTCACTAAAACTGCTGTGAAGAGACCTTCACTGTGAAGAAGAAACTCTGATCCCCCCATCTCAAAGACAATGAAAATGCTGAGAGAAAAAAGCAAGCTAAGTCTACTGAAGTTTTAGAAGGTGTGTGTGTGTGTGAACGTACACCTGTGCATGTGCTCACTCATGTTGGAGAACTAACAGCACTTGCCACTTTTACATACCCAAGAATGTCAGCCAGTTCTCTCTCCCCTAAACTCCAGGTGAGATGATGTAAACAGACACAGCCTGAGAAGGTGGTGTGGACAAGGCCTCCAGGTGCATTGCCATCATAGAAGCCATAGTTCTTTCCAGAGCCAGTCAGCTGACCTCACGGAGGAGGCTGACTGTTGGCTAGTTGATTCTCACCCAAGGGAAATTAATATACTTTCCAGAATTGTAGCCTTAGCAATACCTATGAGTGGTGATGGTTAATGGGAGTCATCAGGACCATACTTCCTTGAGATTTTTCTTGGGGAAAAAATATATCTAAATGAATGCAAAATAAAACTACAATGGTGGGAGATACAGAGCCATAAAGTATGGCCAAGACTGCCTGGGGTGGACTAATGATTTCAGCGTTGAATGATTTTCACATCTTAAAACCATGTCTGTTGGGAAAGACAGCTTCCATCATCACACCGTCACAGATATCATCAAGAAGCCCCTGCCCACAGCCCCTAGGGTGAAGAAGCAAGAGAGCAAACCCCTTGGCGGGGGGAGAGGGATTCAGGCCATCTCTCCTCTTTCTTCTCCATTCTGGACAACCCCAACAACTTCAATAGCCAGCCAGAGCCTGCTGCCCACACAGAGACAACAAAACACTAGCTCACAAGCCTGAAAGACCAGCCTATAAGCAGTGACAGAAAGGAGACAGGCACTGAGCTCCACTCTCCCCAGCTTCCTATTCACTGAGGTTGAGCATCAGGTGTCACACAGCTAGTAAGTCACTCTTCACAGGCTGTTTGCATTTCTTAACACTTCAAGCTGGCTACAGGCTACTCTTGACAATGAAAATTTCCTGAGATAATTAAGAGATACCTGGTGTCTCCAACTCTCACTCTCAAGCCATAGCCTTAAAAGTAAAAGTTGCTTGGAAGTTCTGGAAATAATACTTCAGCTTTTCCATCTGCCAACATGAGATAGCTCTCCATTTATTTGTCAGTTTCTTTTATCAGTGTCTTGTAGTTTTCATAATGTAAGTCTTACCCATGTTAAGTTTGCTGGCTGTTTGCCAGTGTTCTCTGCTTTGATCTACGGAAGGGGCCAGCTTCTTCTACCACTGATGGTGTTCCCATGGAGTCTATAAGCCTGAAATGAATCCTTTCCTCCCATAAGCTGCTTCTGGTTACATGCTGGTCCCAGCAACAAGGAGCTGACCACAGCCAACACGCTAGGGCCTTTGGTCACCGCAAAGGAATGCCAGTCACTTACACCACTTTTTTTTATCTGGATTATGTGGGGGAGTTGGGGATTGAATTTGGGCCAGCAGGCTTTACAAGTAAGTGCCTTTAACCACTGAGCCATCTTCCTAGACTTAAAATGCATAATTTTTATGCTGCTAAATTTTAGCTCCTAATATTTATCAGATCTATGGGTTCATGGCTGTCCCAAATATTGTCTTGCTGTCCTTCTAATGTTCCCAGGGTCAATAATGAAGTACCCTGCATCATTCCTGATAGGAGTAATTTGTGTTTCTCTCTTTGTCAGTTTGCTGGAAAGTTGTCAATTTCATTACTTCAAAGCCGGCTTTTTCCATTTTGTTTGTCAGGTCTTGACAGGGGAGCTTGGGCACTGATTTGAGCTGTCCCTCTTTTCTAATGCGACACACTGACCATTATCAATTTCCCGCAGCAGGCTGTAGTATATTGCACAAACTTTGATATGTACTGTTTTTATTGCTTCCTAGCTCAATGTAGCTTTTATTTTTACTTGTATGTGGGTTATATAGAAGTGTGTTGCTTAGTTTAAAAGTGTTTGGGAATTTTTCTGTTATCATTTACTAGTTTGAATCCATGTGGTCAGCCTCCTGAGTGCTGCTGGGAGAGCAGGTATGAGCCACCGTGCCTGCCGTGGCTTCAATTTTTAAAAAGTTTCAGTTTCTTTCTTTTTCTAAATTTTATTTATTTATTTGAGAGAGCAAGAAAGGGAAACAGAGAGAGAGAGAGAATGGGTGTGGCAGGGCCTCCAGCAACTGCAAACGAACTCCATATGCATGTGCCATTTTGTGCAACTGGCTTATATGGGTTCTGAGGAATCAAACCGAGGTCCTTTGTCTTTGCAGGCAAATACCTTAACCACTCAGCCATCTCTGCAGCCCCAAAAGTTGCAGTTTCTTCTATAGCATGGGACATGGTATATTTTGATAAGGCCAAGTGGGAGGATTGTGCCCTCTGCTTTGTGCAGAGGAGTGCTCTATAGATATTGATTAGATCTTGCTGGTGGATAAAGTTGCTGAATTTTCCTACATCTTTGCTGACATTCTATCTAACTGGTCTATTGAATATTGAAATTGGAAAATTTATGCCTTTTAAGTAGTGGGTTGGTCTAATTTTCCTTTATATATAATGCATATTACAGTATATATATTATATATGATATATATTTAATATATATAATAACATATATAATATATAATAGTATAAATAATATATATATCTTATATATTATAGTTATATAATATAAACAACTAGTTGTTGCTTGTATTACAAGCCTATTGTAGTTCACAAAAACATATATTTCCTTAATCGACTGACACTTTTAGTACTGAATATCTCTTTCTATGGTAATTTTATTTACTTTATATGAAATTAATATAGCCATTTCTGCTTTTCTTTGGTTAATTGTTTTATAAAATACAAATGGCCTATATTGTGATTTTTTTCTATTTTTATTATTTACTTGTATGTATTATGTGTGTGTTTATGGGCACACATGTGCCTGGGCATGCATATGGAGATCAGAGGACAGGCAAACTTGAAGTCTTTCTCCTGTCCTTCCACCTCCCTTTGGAACAAGTTCCTTCTTGCTGCTACAGTTGATGAGCTTCCAGATTCTCCTGGCTCCACGTCCCATTGCTATAGGCAGGTTGGGATTATAGACCCATGTGCCACTGGGCATGGAGCTCGACTTGTGCACTGAAAAGGGTGGAACTCAAGTGAACAGGCTTGCAACAAGCACCTTTAACTGCTAAACCCTTTGAATTGTTATATTTGAGGTGAATTTCTTACAGACAGCATAGTTTGAATATATATACTTATATGTATATATATACATATATATATGCACATATATATATTTAATACGCCTTGCCAAGCTTCATTTTTAACTGAATTAGATTATTTACACACTCAATATAATAATTAATTTCATGGTTAAATCCTGTCTTTAAAAACTGAATTTTCTGGCTTTCATTTCTCTGTTCTATTTTCATTGTCTTCCTTTAACATTTTTTTAAAATCTCATTTCAGTGCATTACTGTGTTCATGAATGTATCCTTGTCCTTTTTTCAGTGGTTGCTTGGGGCTTTGCATGTGCCTACCTTATCTCAGCCAATTTGTCATCATCTTACAAGTTCAAGTGAATTTCAAAGCATCTGCGCCTCTTACACCCCACGGTCCTCTACTATGCCTAATAGACTCAAGCACTTCCTGTACTTTCTCTTTTGCCACATCAGGCAGTATCATACCTTTTGCTCCACTGTCAAAAATAATTTAGAGAACTCAAGAGGAGATTTTGGTATGCTTAGCTATGATTTTGCTTACTTTGTTGTTTCTTGCTGATACCAGGGAGTCCTTTTTTTAAAAAATTTTTTTTTTGTTTTATTTCTTTATTTGAGAGCAACAGACAAAGAGAAAGGAGAGAGAGAGAGAGAATGGGCAACCAGGGCCTCCAGCCACTGCAAATGGACTCCAGATGCATGCGCCCCCTTGTGCATCTGGCTAACATGGGTCCTGGGGAATGGAGCCTCGAACTGGGGTCCTTAGGCTTCACAGGCAAGTGCTAAACCACTAAGCCATCTCTCCAGCCCTTTTTTTCTTTTTATTTAAGGAAATTTCTTTTTCTTTTTTCTCCCCCCTTCCTTTCTTAATTCTTCTTGTAGGTGGTGGTTTTGAAACAAGGTCTTGCTATGTTACCAGGCTAGCCTTAAATCTGTGTGGTGAAGCCCCCTGCTTCAGCCTCCCAAGTGCCAGCTATTGAAGTGCGCAGACAGGCTCAGTGGGAAATTTCCTTGGCTGCTATACTGGAGGAAGCCTGCTACTGACAGACTCTTTCAGTTTTACTTCATCTGAAAGTGTCTTGATTTCCTTTGCATTCCTAAATGTCATCTTGCTGAATATAGAATTCTGGCTTAATGGTTGAAAATGTCAAGCCACTTCCTGTGGTCTCCGCAGCTTTCTGATGAGAAATCAGCTGTGATTTAAATGGCTTTGTACTGCTTTCAAGATTTTTCCCGTTGTTTCCAGGTTTTGCTGTTGATGTGTGTTCACGTGAATTTTGCATGTATATAGTATGTGTGGGGTGGTGTGTGTATGCTATGTGTATGTGAATAAACAGATTCATACAGAACCAGAAGAGAATGTCAGGTCTTTTTCCTCTAAAACTCACTGGCATATTTCCTTGAGATAGTCTCTCTCTCTGTAGATGGAGCTGTGGTTTTTGTGAGCCCAGTGATCATCCAGTCTCTGCTCCCCAAAGGACTGGGTTACAGACGTGCATTGCCACACTCAGGTGTTGAGGTGTGTCCTGGGGACTGAGACTCAGGCCTCTCAGATGTTCATGGCTGTGACAAGCGCTCTTCTCTGCTGAGCCATCTCCCCAGTTGGAGCTCGCCCCTTGTGGGATTTGCTTAGTGTTTTGAATCTATTAGTTATGTCTCATGAAATTTGGGAGTTTAGGCCTTTGTCTTTTCATTCTGTTCTTTCTCACTTCCTTCTGGGACTTTCAGACACAAGTACTAGGTCTTTTGTTATAATTCTGTAAATTGCTGATGCTCTGCTCTTTCTTCTAGTTTTTTTTTTTTTGCGTGCTTTTCCGACTTGGGAATTCCCTTGCTGTCTTCTGGTTCATCGATGCTTTCCTTCATTCTGCCCACTGTGCTGTTGAGAACCCCCATTGACACTTAGGATTTGCTACCAAACTTTGCCCATTTAAAAATTCTGCTGGGTGTGGAGCCTATTGCCTCCCAGCAGGGACGAATGTCTATGCTCCCTGCCTAGTCTTCTGTCATTGCTCTGTTAACAGACCTAGGAAAACTTGCAGCTCATGGAGGTGGAAGTCTGGCCTTTTGCTGGCATTTATGTGATTAGGACTGTAGTGTGGTGTTTCTTCCCCCTGTGGTGGTGAACTAAGCTAAAGCAGCAGGATTTGAAACTCTTTTGTCTTGGCAGCATCTTTCTCCTGGTCCTTTGGCTAAAGAAAGCAGTATTTGATGTGGAGGTTGTGTACGTACACACACACACACACACACACGAGTGCTTCTATTAGTGTTCCCGAGTCTTGACTCTACCAGAACCTGGTCTGGGAAATGGGAGAAAGACAGAGAACCAGGACTTTGCATCGAGTCATTCCTACGGTCTCTTTTGTCTGCCTTCCTGTCTCTGCCTTTCAGTGTCTTCTTAAATTTCATATGGAATGTCCAGGCTTCACTGGAGTCCTTAGTAGAAAGAGTGGAGAAACACAGCTACTCAATCTTCCTGAAAAGGAAAATCCTGTTTCACACTTCTAAACATGACATGTAGAGATAGGAATTTTAGAAGGCTCACCTTTCTTCACTGGGTAGAAACATGGACATTGACTAATAGCATTAGTTTTATTTGGCTTTCACATGAATAGACAGGCAGAAAGAAAAGATCATGCATAAATATCAATATAAAATGTCATATATTTTCCTTTAAAAAAGACATACCACATCATAATGATGTGCCACTGATTTAATAATAGCATATCAGGAATAACACAAAATTACTTGATGAATGTGTGCAAATTTTATAGACATCCCAATGTTACAAAAAACAAAGAAGATGGATATGTGTGTTATAATCAAAAGGTAGTGGACATCTCCAATGCACACTAACATACCAATTATGAATATATCATGAGAGTTCTATATCCTGTTCTTTTTATTTCAGATTTTATTGTATGACATCTCCTGTGTCATTAAATATGCTTGAGGTTACAATTTCAGTAATTACTTTCTTAAGGTAAATCTCCATAAAATACTACCTGATTAACAACAGTTTCAAGCACTCTTGACAAATATCACCAATGTGCTTTCTATAAAGACTATCAATTTTAATTCTTTCTCCCAATTTTAATTCTTTCTCCTTTTAATAAATTCCTGCCAGAACTGAGTATTACCTTTGCTAAGTCATCAAAGAAAGATGTTACCCCACAAATTTGCCTTTCTTTAATTATTAATCTTAAAACTGTTTATATATATACATATATATATATATATGTATATATAAAACTATGCATGTATAGTTAAATAAATTTAAATGTAACTATTTTCCCATTTATATATTATGGAATTAGTAATTCTTTATTGATATTCCTTATATATATTATGTATTAGCTTTGCTTTTAGTATCTGGATGTTTTTATTTTTATGCAATTAATTTAATCTAACATTTTTTGTTTGGGGACTTTTTTTTTCCAATAAGGAATTTTTTTTTTCTAACTCTGTGAAAGGGTGAGTCACAATTTGGCCTTGATCTGTGTTATTTTGTGGTTTGCTTTAACTTTTGGAAAAGATGAACAGAGGTGAGAGATATAGGTTTGCCCCAGTGGGATATAGGAATAAATCCACCAACCCAGTTACCTGTAGCAAGTGTCACGAGGTCAACCCAAGAAGGATCTATGAAGGTGACAGGTTCTTGTTTCTATCTGCTCAAAATAGCCATTCCCTAGTCCTAACAATTCCCCTGATCTTCTTCCTTCTAACCGACTTGGCAGACAAGTCCTTGCATTAACCTTTCTCTTACTTTGCTCTCTAATCTACCAGGAAATTAACACAAGTCCCAGGCCTCTATAAACATAGCTTTTGCCAGGCATCCATTTTTATCTTTGATTTTACAATTGAAATAACACATAAAAGCAAACTTTGTTGTTCTGTTGGCAATGGGATATGACTTTAGGGAATACTTTGTGAGAAATTCTTTTACTGGATCTCTGTTGTAATAACAATACTTCTCAGCAAAAACTCCAACACTTCAAACTTCATTTAAAAGTTGCTTGCTACCCAGTCATTGGCCTATTTGTTTCCAGCATCTCTATGCCAGGTAATAGCTGACTATATCTGTTGTCAAGGTCTAGCACACAGCAATGAAAAGTATCCTAGCTGGACCTAGCCAAAGTACTGGTGGTTTTCTGCCCTGAGACACAGGGGGACTTGCCTCTTTCTCAATGCTTCTGCACTTTTCAGAGTGTCCCTTCCAGACATTCTTCCCTACCTTCTGATCTCTCACTGCCAACCTCTACCTGCTTAATGTTTCTGCTGTGATACTCTTCTGGACTATCCCAAAGAGCTCATCAGCATCTGTGTCATGATCAGTCATTTCATTCTAGTGATATATCCTTGGACATAATTGAAAATTAAAAGAAAATAGCTTTACTGTTGCTTTCTTTACAAAAAAGCATTTCCCAAATTGGCAACATATTGTGCCTGTGACAAAAATAATCCATATGCTTCACAAGGTTACAGCCTGGAAATAAACTAGCACAAGATCATTTAAGCTATTTAAAAAATATATATATATATGTATGTATGTATGTATTCCTTTTTTGGGATGGAGAGGTGGCTTAGTGGTTAAGCATTTGCCTGAGAAGTCTAAGGACCCTGGTTCAAGGCTTGATTCCCCAGGACCCACGTAAGCCAGATACACAAGGTGGTGCACGAATCTGGAGTTTGTTTGCATTGGCTGGAAGCCCTGGCGCGCCCATTCTCTCTCTACCTATCTGCCTCTTTCTCTCTCTATCACTCTCAAATAAATAAACAAAAAATATTTTTAAAATATATATTACATTTATTTATTTCTTTGAAAGAGAGAAGGAGAGAATGGACATGCCAGGGCCTCTAGCCATTGCAAATAAATTCCAGATGCATGTGCCCCCTTGTGTATCTGGCTTATGTGGGTCCTAGAGAACTGAACTGGGATCCTTTGGCTTTGCAGGCAAATGCCTTAACTGCTAAGCCATCTCTCCAGCCCCTATTTAAACTTTTGCATAGGATTTTAGGATACCGGAAATCATCCAAGTCATGAGATGCCCAAGAACGCAACTCAATATGACACCGGGATGGATGAGTTTCAAAAAAGGCTCTGGAAGGGTAATGGAAGCTGGACTGAGATCCTGCCAGCAGTCAGGAGGCCAGGGTCCTTGTTCACTGAAGTCACATACTGGACCTGAGATAGCAGCATGCTTCTGGGCTTTGCTTAAAAGGAAAATCTGACTTTCATCCCTGGCTGGGCTCTAGTCTTTTGCTGGTTGACATGCAATGGTACAAATAACAAAGCACTTTTCCTTTAATTGATGAAAATGATTTCTAAAACAATACTTAAGATCTCTGGATAGTCTTAGGACATGCACAGAAAATTATCTATTAAATAATATCTAAACTTCAGCAAAAATAATGAGAGTCTGGTATTTAAAACATGACATATTCAGCCTGCTCTCACCAATAGCTCAGTGTGGTGGAAGATCTACTCTGCTCTAGGCAGATATGGCCAACGGGGACTCCTTCTCCCACTAGCTTCCAGGCAAGGGCTATGACTTTAATGCAGTAGCAACATCCATCTCCTCACTCCCAACTCCGTATTACAGAAGCTTCATTTCAGGCATTCACAACCAAGAGGACTGAGGCTCCCCTCCCCTTCTCAGCTCCTATTCACAGGGCAGAAGCTCCACTTCAGACACAGCAGGTCAGGAACATCAGGTCCTTGAGCATCCTGCCCCACGCTGCTTCTAGAGTGGAGGTCTCACACTAGGAGAGAAGCTGAGAAGACCAGGAGCTACCCCTCCTTGTCCAGAGGCTTGCTTGCAAAGCAGAGGCATCACTTCCAGAGAAGAAAGCCACTGTTCTACCTCAGCTTCAATGCAGTGGTACCAAGGTAGAACCAGGAAGACAGGGAACCATAAGAAAGAGGGAGCTTTGTAATTTGCCTTAGGAGACTAACTTTATTTGAAACAAGACATGTAAAAGAGCATACCTATGAATAACTAATATTACATACTGAAGATTTTGGCAGGAAGCAACCCAGAAGCCATAAGTTAGAAATCATAAATTCCAGTGCCAAGAATGAGATGCATCTAATGAGTTGTTGGTCAGGAAGGCTACAGAGGCCCCTAAAACTGTGAAGGCTATTGACACTGCTCTTGGTTGCCCAAGAAAACGAAATGGTAAGTCCTTGCTACTGAAGATACCACATGCTTTGGTTGTAGAACCAAAATGAAATTTAAAAAAAAATTTCATTAGTAATGTCACTGTGGTGGTTTGATTCAGGTGTCCCCCATAAACTTAGGTGTTCTGAATGCTAGGTTCCCAGCTGATGGAGATTTGGGAATTAACACCTCCTAGAGGGAGTGTATTGTTGGGGGCAGACTTATGGGTGTTATAGCCAGTGTTTGGCACACTCTCCTGTTGATGTTGTCCACCTTATGTTGGCCAGGGGGTAATGTCCACCTGTTGCTCATGCCATCGTTTTCCTCTGCCATTGTGGCACTTCCTCTTGAGCCTATAAGCCAAAATGAACATCTTTTTCCCACAAGCTGCTCTTGGTTGGGTGATTTCTACCAGCAATGCAAACCTGACTACAAAAGAAAATAAAATGTTGAGGAATAAATTTAGAGGAATGGGAGATAGGAGACTCTCCAGTACAGAGGGAGAGATGGAGGTAAGCAGCATGTGCTTGTGGGGACTGGAATGGAGTGCAAGTCCAAATGACAGAAACAAATCATATAATTCAAAAAGCACACTTAGAGGACTTCCGGTTAAGATGGCGGCGTAGGTACCACGCCAAAGCAGCCTAGGGAGGAAAAAGACCAAAACAACTCAGCAAAATACACACTTTTACTAAAAAGTGAGGTGTATAGGAAATTGAAGCGGCAGCGGAGAAGTAGAAGAGCTATAGAGCATCCAGAGCCTGCACAGGTGGGAAAAGTGGCTCCGGCAGCTCGGCCAACCGCCGCGGACGTGGCGCACCAGAAAACCGCCAGACTCGGCTCCAGCCGCAGGAAAAGCCAGGTGCGGGATTTTCCCCTCACACCGCACTCTCCGCAACTCGGGAAATGTGAGGGGAGAGCAGCAGCGAGCAACGGAGGAGCAGACCGCAAGGTAGAAGAACACGTGGAACAGCGAGAGAACCAGAGCAGCTGTGGCTCCCTCCCATCCCCAACCGCCTGAGCCCAGCTCCAGCGAACAGAGCAGCGGCCCAGGACCCGGCCACGCCAACTTGGGCTGACAACGGGACCCAAGCAGGAGCAGAGTTCGGGAGCAACATCAGCGGCTCCAGCACTGGTACCAGCGGCCCCAGCAGCAGTAGACCCAGGAGTGGCAGCAGCGGCAGACTCGGCAGCGGCAGCTTCAGGGGGAGCAGTGGCAGTGGACACAGCAGCAGCAGCTTCAGCAGCAGTGGTGGCTCCAGCAGTGGCAGCTACAGCAGCAGCAGAGGCAGCAGCAGCGGCTCAGTTTGCCCCATAGGAAAAGCACGTGCCCAGCTCCAGAAATCAGAACAGCAGCCCGACGACCCAGGCACCAACTTGATTGAGACCAAAATCACCCAAGGTAACTGGGATTGCACCAGGGAAGGGTCTCACTTGGTCTCAAGCTGACTTGGATCCCTCAACAGACCAGAAATCTAAACCTCTTTGTTAATAGAGGATCTGGTCATTATAATAACTACTCTTGCATACATACTCGGGGATGTTTTTGATTGAATGTGTACAGTGTTTAGTTAAATTTTAGAATCTACCTGTATTTTATTCCACTCAGCTGCTTGAATACTCCTATAGCAGGAAAAAGCACACTTGGAGAGAACACATAACTAGTATTGAGAACCAACTTAGCACCCCATGGTCAGGAAAATCACATTACCCAGAAAGAAGTCTCAGTGTTCCCTGTACAAGTCAAGTGGGAAGCCACATCAAAATGTCTCTTGAGGGCTGAAGAGATGGCTTAGCAATTAAGGTGCTTGCCTGTGATGCCTAAGGACACATGTTCTAGTCTCCAGACCCCATGTTAGCCAGATGCACAAAGGTGAGGCAAGTGCAAGGTTGCACATTCCCACTAGGTGGAGCAAGTGTCTGGAGTTCGATTGTTGTAGCTGAGGCCCTGGTGCACCAATTCTCTCTCTCAAAAATTAAAATTAAAATTAAAAGTCTCTCAAGAGGCTTCTAGTTAAGATGGTGGTGTAGGAACCACGCAAAGCAGCCTAGGGGAAAAAAAACCTCCCCCCACCAAAAAAAAAAACCAGCAAAATATACTCTTCTACTAAAAAGTGAGGTGTATAATAAATTACCAACAGCAGCATAAAATAGGAGAGATCCGGAGCATCTAGAGCCCACATAGGCAGGCAGAAGTGGCTCCAGCAGCAGCGGTACCAGATCTGCAGGGCCATAGCTGCAAGGCTCCACTAGAGCCACAGGAAATAGAAATAATAAAGAAAAAGCAGTCAGAATTACTAGCAATGAAGAACACAGTCAATGAAATAAAAAGTTCTGTAGAAAATCTCACCAGTAGAATGGGTGAAGGAGAGGACAGAATATCTAAGCTAGAAGACCAGGTGGCAGATCTAATACAGTCCAACAAAGAGAAAGACAAACTAATAGGAAAGTATGAATTGGAATTTCAAGGTATTCTTGAAACTATGAAAAGATCAAATATAAGAATTCAGGGTATAGTATAAGGAGAAGAATTTCACTCCAAAGGCATAGTAGGTGTTTTCAACAAAATCCCCCAAGTTGGGAAAGAGGTGTCAATACAGGAATCCTTTAGAACACCAACCAGACAAACCCTGGAAAGATTTCTTCTCACCATATTATAATTAAGCTACCAACATACAAACCAAAGAAAATATATTGAAAGCAGTTAGAGAGAAAAATCAAGTTATATACAAAGGTAAGCCCATTAGGGTCACAGCAGATTACTCAACACAAACTTTAAAAGCCAGAAGGGCTTGGAATGATGTATTCCAAGTTCTGAAAGATAATGACTGTCAACCAAGGTTACTTTATCCTGCAAAGCTATCCATACAAATAGATGGAGAAATAAGGACGTTCCACGACAAAGGCAGGCTAAAGAAGTATTTGAAGACAAAACCAACTCTACAGAAAATACTTGATAGAATCCTCCATGCTGAAGAAAAAGAAAAGCACATATATAAGGTACCTGGAAAAAACAAACCATATTCAAATACTAGTTAATACAAATGAGCAAAGGTAAAACAGGAAGAACTACAAAAAAATGGCAAAAGTAAATACACAACCTTCAATAATATCTCTTAATATCAATGGCCACAATGCCCCAACCAAAAGACATGGGTTTGCATACTGGGTTAAAAAGCAGGATCCTTAGCCGGGCATGGTGGCGCATGCCTTTAATCCCAGCACTCGGGAGGCAGAGGTAGGAGGATCGCCATGAGTTTGAGGTCACTCTGAGACTACATAGTGAATTCTAGGACAGCCTAGAGTGAAACTCTACCTCAAACAAACAAACAAACAAACAAACAAACAAAACAGGCAGGATCCTTCAATTTGTTGCCTTCAAGAAACTCACCTTTCTACAAAGGATGGACACTATCTTAGGCAGAAAGGCTGGAAAACAGTGTTTTAAGCAAATGGGCCTAGAAAACAAGCAGGGCTTTCTATCCTAATATCTGACAAGGTAGACTTCAGTCCAACATTAGTTAGGAAAGTTAAAGAAGGTCACTGCAACAGGAAGACATTACAATCCCAAACATATGTGCACCTAACATGGGGGCTCCCAGCTTCATCAAACAAATGCTATTAGAATTAAGGCTACAGATAACACCGAACATAGTTGTAGTGGGGGACCTCAACACCCCACTCTCATCAATTGACAGGTCATTCCAGCGTCATTTCTGGCATGCAGATTACGTCTGCCTATAGAGGAAAAACTCTTGAGTCAAAACCATGCAGTGCTCCACACAGTGGAAATATGGTCTAAGCCATAAACTGGAGTGAGGCTGACTCTCTACCTAACCAGGAGGGGGACACACAGTAGCAAGATCTAGGCGGTAGGTACTAAGAAGCACACCACTGGAGAGCTCTCCCTTGCAGGACCTGGAAACAGACGTCTAAGGTTGTGATACGCACTGCCACACCACAACCCACCTTTTCTGGTTGGGGGCAAACAACACAAGCATCAGTACAGGAAGCCTAGCATCAGAAAGGTTCCGCTCTCAGAAGAGGACGCCAATTTAAATAGTCAGAGAAGGCAAAGCAGTATGACACAGTATCTGCACTCAAGCAAGTGCTAAGTAGGGACTCTTCACCTGCAACTGGGTGTGTGACCTCATGGAGACGACCTACCTGCACACATGTAAGGATGCCAGTGTCTGCATCTGTGCACATGGGAGTAACCACATACAGGCCATACCTGCATGCACATGGGACCACATATATTCTGTGTCTACAAACACGCAGGTGACCGCAAAGAAACCATCTACACCTACACACATGCAAGCATCTACATAGTCTGCACTGGCATGCAGGCACACAGAGGCCGTCTGGTTCTGTACTGCACACGCGAGTGGCCACAGAGAGACCATCTGTGCCTGCATGCACAAGCAAGGTAGCGAAGAGTGCCTGCACCTGAACCCACACAAATGACCCCAGACAGTCTGCACTTGTGTCCCAGTGGCTGACTGCATAAACAGTCTGCACGTTTGCTCGAGTGAGTGACCACATAGATGCAGACATGAATACCTAATTTTAACTTCACAAATCACTGTGGCCCACACTGTTTTATATATATATATATATATATATATATATATATATATATATATGATATATATACATACATACACACATACATACATACATACATACATATATTTTTTGATAGGCTGTCCCAGATGACATAGGTCAGCCTGGGGCTAGGGATTGCCCTGTCTCAGCCTCCCAGGTGCTAGGATTGTTTCACAAAGATTGTGACTACATTTCATTCCACCTTTCTATATTCATTCTACCTTCAACAGCAACTGCCTTATTGCCTCCTATTGCAGTCAGGTTTCCATTGTTGGAAGAAATCACCGGACCAAGAGCAGCTTGTGGAAAAAAAGATCTTGGCTTATAGACTCGAACAAAAGCTCCATGATGGCAGGGAAAATGATGACATGAGCAGAGGGTGAACAGCACCCTCTGACCAACATAAGGCGGACAATAACAACAGGGGAGTGTACCCAACACTGGCAAGGGGAAACTGGCTATAACACCCATAAGCCTGCCCCCAACAATTTACTGCCTTCAGGAGGTGTTAATTCCCAAATCTCTATCAGCTGGGAACCTAGCATTCAGAACACATGTTTATGAGGGACACCTGACTCAAACCACCACCGTTCCCTTTTGACTTTACCTTTTTCTACTTTTGTTGTTCTAATACTGATGGTTTTACTCAGCTTCTTTTCATTTCCATTCATACTCCTAATGACTAATAACATAGAACATACTTTATTCCACTAGAGTCAATGGGGTTGAAGGAATCAATAAAGGTTTTTGTTTTTTTTTTGGGGGGGGTAGGGTTTCACTCCAGCCCAGGCTGAGCTGGAATTCACTATGGAGTCTCAGGGTGGCCTTGAACTCACAGCAATCCTCGTATTTCTGCCTCCAAAGTGCTGGGATTAAAGGCGTGCACCACCACGCCCAGCCGAAACTAATATCTAGCAAAATAAAATTCAAGCCAAATTGCTCAGAAGAGATAAAGAAGGTTATTTTAATAGTGATTAAGGGACCAACCCATCAAACAAATATTACAATTCTAAACATACATGCTGTGAACATTGGCAAACACTATTTCTTAAAACAACCAATACTAGATATAAAGACATAGATTGACCTAAACACAAATATAGTGGGGTTTACATCTGGACAGATATACAGTTGTAAAAAATCAATAAAGAACCGGGTATGGTGACACACACCTTTTAGTCTTTGCACTGGGGAGGTTGAGGTAGGAGTTTGAGGCCAGCTTGGACTATACAGTGAGTTCTAGTTCAGCCTGGTCTAGAGTGAGATCCTGCCTCAGGGGGAAAAAAAAAAAAAAAAATCAACAAAGAAACATCAGAGTTAAATATTAAAAATCAAATGGACTTAACAAACATCCATAGAATATTCTACCCAAACACTGAAGAATATTCACCCTTGTTTTTTCGAGGTAGGGTTTCACTTTAGCTCAGGCTGACCTGGAATTCACTATATAGTCTCAGGGTGGGCTCAAACTCATGGCAATCCTCCTACCTCTTCCTCCTGAGTACTGGGATTAAAGGCATGCACCACCATGCCTGGCATAAGAAAATATTCTTTTAAAAAGGCTGGAGGGATGGCTTAGTGATTAAGACATTTGCCTGTACAGCCAAAGGACCAAGGTTCTATTCCCCAGGACCCACGTTAGCCAGATGCATAAAGTGGTGCATGCGTCTGGAGTTCATTTGTAGTGGCTGGATGCCCTGGTGCATCCATTCTCATTCTCTCCCTCTCTCTCTCTCTCCCCCTCTTTCTCTCTGTCAAATAAATAAAAATAATTAACAAAATTTAAGAACAACAAAATTGAAATAATTTATTTTTTCTGCATACATAATATGCATGGTGTATGTATATGGTCTGTGTGCTGTATGTGTATGCTTGTGTATGTGTACCTGTGTAATATAATGAAAGTGGTTCTAACAGGGAAGTTTATAGCAATTAATGCCTACATTAAAAAAATTGGAGAAATATCAAATAAAGAGTAATGTATCCCACGATTTTAAAAAATAAGAATAAGTCAATTGTAAATATCAGTGCAGAAATTATTAAAGTAGAAAGAAAAGGACAATATAATCAGTCATTCAAATGCTTTGTTGTTTGATAAAGATTGATGAACCCTCAGCCAAAAAAAAGTGGGATAAGCCAAATTAATAAAATTAACAGAAAAAGGATTTTTTTTCCAGAAGATTACAATGGGATAAAGATCATTAGAGAGTATTTTTGAAAACCTGTGTCCCAAGAAATGGGAAAATTGAGAAGAAACAGATACATTTCTAGACACATATGACCTACTAAAATTAAACCAAAAGGATATAAACATGAACATCTAGAGCAAGAATGACATTGAAGGAGTAATATAAAATGCCTTCCAATTGAACAACATCTGGACCCAGAGAATTTACTGCTGAATTATATGTGAATCTTTAAAAAACTATTAATACTGGCTAGAGGTCCTGGTGTGTCAAATTCTCTCTCTTTTTCTCTACTTGTCCCCCTCTCTTCCCCCATTCTCAAATAAATAAATGAAATAAAAATATTCCATAAAATAGAAGGGGATAAATGTTACTAAACTTATGTTTGGGAAAAAAGTATTACTCTGATACCAACCACATAATAAAAAAGGAATATTAAGGGCTGGTCCATGATGAACATGGATTAAAAAAATTCTCCATAAAATACTTAGAAATCAGATTCACCTACATATAAAGACCATTTGCCATGACCAAGTTGGCTTCATTCTAAAGGTTCAAGAATGATTTAACACATACAAATCAACAATAATGAGTCATATTAACATACTCAAGAACAGAAATGGCATGTTTACTTCCATAGATACAGAAAAGGCATTTGACAAAGTCCAATATCATTTCACAATCAAAATGTTGAAGAAACTAGGAGTAGAAGAAACATACATCAAAAAAGGAAAGGCGATATATGACAAACCGACAGCCAACATTACACTCAATGATAAAAGTCTGAAAGCATTTTCTTTAAATGCAAGAATGGGGTAAGTATGTTCACTTCTTTTACTTTTATTCAATATGTTGTCCAAAACTTTTGCAGATGAAATGAACCTGTATATATAGGAAACCCTAAAAACTGTACCATAAAACTCTTAGGATAGTAAACAATTTCAGAAAAACAACAAGATAAAAAAAAAAAAAAATCAACCAACAAAAGTCAGTAGCTTTCCTTTACACCAGTAATGAACACACTGAAAATAAAAAATCAAGAAAACAGCTGTTTTCCTGATGAACCCAGATACCAGCACAAGGGGGAAGGAGACCAACACAGAGAAAAACCAACTCCTACCAAATCAGAGAGCCAGAGCCTCAGAGGCCCCCAACACCTCATCACTGAAGCAGACCAAAAATGAACCCAACACAGCTCAGGGAAATTTTGCGGAAGAGGGGGCAGAAAGAATGTCAGAGCCACATGTTGGGTCATGATATGCAGAGACATTTATCATACCAATAACTGTGGGCTAACTCCACAATACATGACCAATATACATCAACAAGGAGGGGCCATTGGGGAGGGGGTAGGTCACGGATGAGCCTAATAATGGTACCAAACTGCCTGTATTTGCCGAATAGAAAACTAATAAAAAAATTAAAATTAAAAAATAAAAATTAAAAAATTAGATAAAACAAAAAAAACAAATAATTGAATGTTAAAAAAGAAAACAAATGGTTCACAATAATATCAATAATAAAATAAAACACCTATAATTAACTTATCCAAAAAAGTGAAAAACTTCTAAAATGACAAATTTTAAAACAATGAAGAAATTAAAGAAGATAACAGAAGATATAAAGACCTTCCATGCTCATGGATTCACAAAATTAATATACTGAAAATAGATTATTAAAAGTGATCTGCAGATTTGATGCAATCTTCCATCAAACCCTCAGTGACAGTCTTCAAGAAAGAGAAAAAAGCTAAAATTAATTAGGAAGCACAAAAGACCAACATAACAAAAGTAATCCTGAGTAAAGAACAATGCTATATTAAATCTATGGAACAGGGCCAAAGTTTAAATTAAAAATCAGGGTTTGGCTAGATGGCTTAGCAGTTAAGGCTTTTACCTAAGAAGACTAAGGATCCATGTTCAACTCTTCAGACCTCATGTAGGCCAGACACACAAAGTGACACAACTGTGCAAGTTTGCACATGCACACAAAGTAGCACACACGTCTGGAGTTTGAGTACACTGGCTGGAGGCCCTGGCACATCAATTCTCTCTCTCACTCTCATATGTGTGTGTGTGTATGTGTGTGTGTGTATATATGTATATGTATATATATATATATATATATATATATATATATATATATATATATATATATATATGCAGTCTGTTGGGCTTGCCTCAAAAAAAATAATAATAATCAATATAGGGCCAGGGGTATAGCTGAGCAGATAAACATGCTTGCCTGAAAAACCTGTTGCCCAGGTTCAATTTCCTAGCACCAATGTAAAGCCAGATGCACAAAGTGACACATGCATCTGGAGTTCATTCACAGTGGCAAGAGGCACTAACATGCCTAATCTCTCCCTGCCCCCCCAAATAATAAAACATTTTAAAATCCAAATAAATAAAATAGAAAATTCAAAATTAAAGCCAAATAAATATAGCCATGTGATATTTGACAATGATGCCAAAAACATATTGGAGAAAAGACAGCTTATTCAACAAATGGTGCTGGGAAAACTAGATATCCACATGTAGAAGAATGAAACTAGATCCCTATGTCTCACCTTGTACAAAAAGAAAACAATTCAAAATAGATTAAGGGTTAAATGTAAAGCCTGAAACTCTGAAGCTACTAGAGGAAGACATATAGCATGGTAGACAAGAACTCTATTACAAGGGCTCCTATAGCTCAATACTACCAAGGCCACCCTAAGACTACATCGTGAGTTACATGTCAGCCTGGGCTAGGAGTGAGACCCTACCTCAAAAACACAGAAACAAACACCAAAAGAATAGCAGCCAAGGAACTAAAAAGATTGCTCAGTGGTTAAAGGTACTTGCTTACAAAACCTGCCCTGGGTTCAATTCCCCAGTAGCCATGTAAAGTGAGATGCACAAAGTGGTACATGCACCTGGAGTTCATGTGCAGGGCCCTGGGGTGCCCTTTCATATTTCCCTCATCTTTCAAAGAAGTAAATAAAAAGCAGGCAACAACTGCAAAACCAAACAATAACAAAAAACAAACAAACAACAACAACAAAAAAAAAAAAACACTTGCCAGATATGATGGCACACACCTTTAATCCCAAGCACTTGGGAGACAGAGGTTAGGAGGATTACCATGAGTTTGTGGCCACCCTGAGACTACACAATGAATTCCAGGTCAACTTGAGCGAGAGTGAGACCCTGCCTTAGGGTGTGAGTGGGGGAACTCACTTGAGATCTGTTCCTATCTCTGGTCACACCTTACATATGCATAGCATTCATGGTTGTCAAGCCTGGTCACGCATCTTGTCACTTCACTCTTACAATCCTCTCTCTGTGTGACTGTTGGTAAGTTAGACATCACAGCCTTGCCTCATATTTAGTTGACTATATTTAACAGGTACCTTCTAGTGAATCTGTAAAAATGCTTCAAAATTAATAATACTTCAAATACAAATACAATGTGATTATATGATATTTAAAAGCTACTATACAACAAAGGAAACAATCACCAAAATGAAGAGACAGCCTACAGAATGGGGAGCAACCTTTGCTAGCTATGCATCTGACAGAGGATAAATATCTAGACTATATAAAGGACTCAAAAACCTGAATCCCCCCCCAAAAAAAACCACCCAATAAATACATTGGCTACTAAAATGAAAAGCCAGTTGTCAAATATAAGGTTAAAATTATCCTATAAATACTTAAATTTTCAAATCCTTAGACTTACAAAAGTTAAAGTAAATTGAGATTTTTATCTCAACCATGTCAGAATGGACATAATTAAGAAAAACAAGCAATAAATGTTGGTCAAGATGCATGGAAAGAACATTTATACACTACCAGTGGAAATGTTAGCTGGTACAGCCACTGTGGAAATTTGTATAAAGTTTCTCACAAAGTAGGACTATTATATGACACAGCTACACAATAGCTGATCTCTATACTGAAAGAACTCTAAGTCAACACACCACAGATAACTGCACATCTGCATCCATATTTATTGCAGCACTATTCACAATAACCAAGTTATGGAATCAGCCTAGGTGTCCACTGACTAATGAATAGATAAAGAGAATGTTCTGTACATACATACATATATCTATGTGTGTGTGCGTGTGCTTGATATACACATATATGTATATATGTATCAAAGTAAAACCATTATATTAACCAAAATAAGCCATATTGGATAAGAGGAAGGAAACAACAAAAACAAATTTTGTTTGAAAAATGCCAGAATGAAATATAATTTTTTACATGCTAATAAGAAATAAAGGCAAATGTCACATCTTTTCTCTTATTTGTAGATTCTAGGTTGTATAGGTATAGGATGAAAGGAATGGGAAGGTATAGGGAGAAAACATGATCCATATACGTGGTGTACTTAGGAGAAATTGTCTTTATGAAACCTGTCACTACACACAATGACTATGTCAATAAAAACACATTTTGATAACTAGTTTACTATTAAATATTCAGTGTAATTTTCAGTCTTTAGAAAATCATGAATTTAATTCTAAACTTTACAAATGTGTTAATTGTCCATTTAAAATTCATTAAGAGCAAAAATATTTCAAGAAAAAGATTCCAAATTAAAATCTGTATGAAATAGTCATCACCAAATTTTTCTATTACTGTTTTTTTTTTTTATGTGAGAGTGATACTGGAGATGTGGTTTGTAAATTTTAAATGACATTAAAAAAAAAACCAAAAAACAAGTTTAGGTTTGTCTGTTGGTGTTGGCACAAACTTGAGCATGGTGGCTGAGGCTCTGTTGCCCGGCTCAGGAATAACGGTGGGCATGGCTAAAGGGAGGGCACCGACCAGGGTTGCCACCACAGCATCTTTCCTGTCACTGTAGTCAGCTTTCCTCCAAAACAACAGCAGGTAGTATGACTGAAGCAAAACGCACTAGAAAGACGTGCATAAAATACAACAAAACAAATAAGGTAAAAGGAAAAACACAACTTGGAGAATATATTCCTTGCAACAAATATAAACATATATGTACATATACATATATATGTATGTATGTACATATGTCTATGTAAACACAAAGCACTATAGAAGCTACACAATGTCACAATTCCTCTGTACTTGAACCTAAAGATAATGAGATAGCTAAAATGCCAGCAAAAATATTTTAGGGCCCCATTCTCAAAAGAATCAGTGACTCAAATTAGTAGAGCAAGGATATAAGAAAACAAATCCAAATCCTAGATAAAAAGTTATGAAAGCAAATGGAAGGGTCAGCAATATGAAGAAAAGCCCCCAAATATGAAAAAGACCAGTAAGGAAATTAAGATTGTGGAAAGAAACTGAACAGAAATGCTAAAAATGATAGTCAATTAAGGAAATTAAAAAAAAACAAACAAACAGTTGAAAGCAGTATCAACAACAAAAAGATGAATGTCAACCTACCAAGACAATGGAAGCAAAAAAGTAAGTTGATCTCTCTCTCTCTCTCTCCCTTCCTTTTTCTTTCTCTCTCTTTCTCAAATAAATAAAATATTTTTAAATATAAGCTGATGTAGCATTTCTCATATCTGAAAAAGTATACTTCAAGCCAAATGCAGAAGAGATTAAAAAAAAAAAAAAAGGACACACCAGGGGCTACAGAGATGGATTAGCAGTTAAGGCTCTTGGTTAGAAGCCGAAGGACCCAGGTTTGATTCTCCAGTACCCACATAAAGCCATATGCAGAAAGTGGCACATACATCTGGACTTCATTTGCAGTGGCTAAGGTCATGGCATGCCCATTCTTTACTCCTCCCTCTCAAATAAATAAAATTTAAAGAAATAAAAAGGACACACCATACTACTTAAAAAGAATAAATCATTACACAGATATAGCCATTGTAAAAACCTGCACTACAGATTAAGACCCCTAATTTCATAAAACACTAAGTACATGAAAAGTCAGATAGGTCTTGATAAAATAGCAGTAAGTGACTTTATTACCCTAGTCTTATATTTAGATAGGTTATCAACACTAAAAATCAGAAAAGAAACTTTCCAATTAAATTATATCATAGATCTATTGGACTTAATAGACATCTACAAAATAGTTCATATAGCACATTTGGAACACAGTTCTCTCCAGAATGGTCTCAGAAATAGGGCATATTATAGGCCAAAAAGCAAGCCTTAGCAAATACAAAAAAAATCAACATAATCCCTGTACCTCATCTGATCATAGCAGAATAAACTAAATCAACAGCAAATGAAAGCATACAATGTACACAAATGCTTGGGTCTGAACAATATACTTCTGAATAAACAGTGGGTCATTAAAGAAAACAGGAAAGAAATTTAAAAGTTTCTCAAATCAAATAGAAATTATAGCAAAGTTATTAGAACCTCTGGGATACAAACAAGGTAGGTCTAAGAGGAAATTTTATAGTTACAAGTGCTTACATTAAGAAAACAAAGCAATCTTAAATAACATGATGCACCTCAGGGCCTTGGGAAATCAAGAATAAATTAAAACAAAAAGTAGTAGGCAATAAAAAAATAATAAAGATCACAGAAATGGAAACTAAAGCAATCAAAGAAAAAGTTGATTCTTTGAAAATATAAAAATAACTGACAAGCTCTTAAACTAGCCAAAAGAAAGAGAAAAAGACCAAAATTAAAAATATTAGACTTCCAGGTAAGTTGGCTGCATAGGAGTCATGCCAAAGAGCCTAAGGAGGGATTTAAGCCAAACCACAGCAAAACACACTTTTCTTCCAAAAAAATGAAGATTTTTTTAGGTTTTTATTGGCCACGGCGGAGAAGCAGAAGAGACCAAGATCTACCGGATAGGAGGAAACCAGCCAGAATCCCACTGAGGCACTTGTGGCCCTGATCCGCATGGATCGGCTCACCTACCTGGCCCCACGCTGCTAAACTGCACGAGCAGAGACCAAACAAAAGGAGTTTCCAACCTCATCAGCCTCCTTGCAAAGTCAAGAAACTTGAAGGGGAGACAGCAGAGACCAGCTGAGCAGTTCCAGTACAACTCCAGGCTTCCTGCACTCTTCCATCCCCCAACTATCAAAACCTCAAACCTCTAGAGAATATGTTCACCTCCCAGCAAGAGGGTGTCCAGCAGAGCTAATCAGAACACCAGATCCACAGCACAACATGAAGGGATTCAGGTGGGCACTCAGCATTGGCAAGATTGGAAGCCACCCCAAAAGGTAACAAGGCCAGGTGAAAAAAGCAGGTACATAGGCCTGCCCTGGAAGTGCTAATCTCTCTTTCCATGTCAGCGCAGGTTATGGGTTACATATTTGTGGTTGGCTTTACCATTGTCAATTAAGCTGCATTTGGGGGTTGACTACTGTTGCCTTTGATGCTTTCAGACTCTTAGGACCTGTCTTTTCCTTCTGTCATTGAGGGCAGGGTCTGATTCAGACTCAGGCTGACCTGGAACCCATTTCAGAACAGAAATCTCAACCTCCCAGCTGACAGGTTGAGGGAGTAGAGCAACACACATCCTTAGGGATTTTGGCTTTATAAGGTTATCTGTTTGTTTCATTCTACATGCTTGCATACTCTGTGCTGGTTTTATTCAATATATATATTGCTCAGTTGAATTTTAGAATCTTGCCAATAAATTGCTCAACCCAGCTCACTATAATACTTCAATAGAAGGCCAACTCAACACCTAGGATTACTTCTGCAGTTGGATTGGAATATAAGAGCTACACTTGGCACCTTAATCTCCTGCTCTGAAGATACATAAAGTTGGATTTCCAAGTCTAAGAGCACTGTAAATAACTAGAAAACCCAAGCATCAAATCAACTCAAGGTGCAAAAAGAAATCAAAGGAATCAAAGAAGAAAACAAATGAATTAAAGAAGGAAATAAACTCCTAAAGGAATTTCAAGAGAACACAGGAAATCAGATTTATGAAATAAGGAGGTCATTACAAGACATGAGTAAGGAAATAGAAATACTGAAGGAAAAAAAAAAAAAACAGGCAGAAATTCTAGCACCAAAAAATACAGTCAGTCAAATAAAAACCTCTCTGAACAGTCTCACCAGTAGAATGGATGAAGGAGAGAAAATAATATCTTAACTAGCAGACCAGGTGGTAGATCTAATACAATCCAACAAAGATAAGTCAAGCTAATAGGAAGGTATGAATGGGAATTTCAAGATATTTGAGACACTATGAAAAAAAAAACAACAAAGATAAGAATTCAGGGTACATCTGGGTTGATTCTAGCTCTCAGCTATTATGAACTGAGCAGCTATAAACATGGTTGAACAAATCTCTCTGAACTGAGGCATGGAACTTTAAGGGTACATGCCCAGTAAGGGAATAACTGGGTCTGTTAGTGACTCTATAGTCAGCTTCAACCCAGATGTCCATCATTAGTGCTATAAATATGGTTGAGAAAATCTCTATGGACTGAGGTTTAAAGGTTTTATGGTACATGCCCAGTAAGGGAATAACTGGGTCTTTTGGTATCTCTATAGTAAGCTTTTTTAGGCGTCTCCATATTGCTTTCCAAAATGGTTGTACCATCTTACATTCCCACCAATAGTGGATGAGTGTTCCTACTTCTCCACATCCTTGCCAGCATTTATTTTCATTTGATTTTTTGATGTTTGCTATCCTTCTGGGGTAAGGTGGAACCTCATAGTTTTAAATTGCATTTCCCTGATTATTAGGGATGATGGACATTTTCTTAAGTGTGTGTTTGCCATTGGTATTTCTTCCTCTGTGAACTGCCTGTCCAGCTTTTTGCCCCATTTTGTGAGTGGGTTGTTTGACTTTTTATTGTTTAGGTTTTTGAGTTCTTTGTAGATTAGGCCTCTGTCAGTTGGATATTCAGCAAACATTTTCTCCCATTCTGTGGGTAATCTATTATTGGCTTTGCTTATTGTAAGCTTGTCTGTGACAAAACTATTAAGCTTCATGTGATCCCATTGGTTGAGTGACTGTTTAAGATCCTGTGCTACTGGGGTTTTGTTCAGGAAGTCTTTTTCCATTGCTATATCATGGAAAGTTCCTCATGTATTTTCTTCCAGTAGTAGCTGAGTTTCTGGCCTTAAATTGAGGTCTTTGATCCATTTGAACTTGAGTGTCGTGCATGGCAAGATGTGTGGATCAAGTTTTAATTTCCTGCATATGGTTATCCAGTTTGTCCAGCACCAGCCTATATTGTTAGGGACTTTGTAAAATATCAAGTAGCTGTAGTTGCTTGACCCCAAAGTCCGGGTTCTCAATTCTATTCAATTGGTCTATATACTCCTATTTTTATGCCAGTACCATGCTGTATTTATTACTATGGCTTTGTAATATCGCTTTAGATCAGCATTCTCAGTGAACTTACCTAATTACAGAAAGATAATTGCCACATAGTCTCACTCATCTATAGCACCTAACCTAAATCTACCCAAGATGCCAACATACTGAGCCAACATCTTGAGGACTAGACAATAGGGTGGGTGAGGAGAGGGGAGGGCAAGAGAGGGGGTGAGGGACACAAATCTAGACCCAAACAGCAATGGTACCATAAAATTCTACATCCTAAAAGGCAGACCAAATGGTTGAACCTTCACCAGGCCCTTTGAGTGAACACCTGAGCCACAAGGCACTGGAGAGGGTATGATGAAGACTGACTTTAATCTTCTACAGCTTCTCTCTCTCACTTTCTTTTCCCTCTCTCTCTCTCTCTCCACTCTCTCTTCTATCTCTATCTCTTTTATATTAGTTATCTTTTTCTCGCTTCCCTTAGTGGGCACTGACCTGTAACTTCCAGTACCAGCAGGTGGCTATCATCCACAATGAACTTTTGATCACAGAGACCTACAAGGTTTCCTAAAAGAATGACAGATTTCTGTCAGAGTACTTGATGACCCACCAAAGGTTAGTGGTAAGACCCTACTGCTGAAGACAACCATATGGTTGACATGTAAAATGAAATGACATGGCTGGAAGCTGGAAGAGAATCAATCCCCAGACAGTCAGCTAGTTGGGCGACTGGGGGAAAATGACCAATATCTGTCCAAGCATCTCATGGTCTAACCTACTTAGCAGCAAATAACCTGTCATGATGCTCACACAAGTGCAATAGTGGCACACAGCCATGGTGGGAAACCAACTGTTCTCAATTCAGCTAACTGATCCCCTCAGTGAAATGTGACCCATAGCTGGTGCTAGGAAACAAGTAAGAACCATATCCAAACATGAGCCCACTCTCCATTACCACGCTACCAACAATTGTGGGCTACAAGAGGGCCTACACCTATTAAATTCTCTGTAAAAAATAAGGGTTATCCCATTTGTCTGGTGCTAACTTTACTCTCCATTGGAGAATCTGCTTCTCTTTTTCAGATAGATGCATATCCTAAAGAGAGAACCACCCCATCATACCTCAAAAGGGCATCAGCTGAAACTAAGAATAATGGGAAAAACAAGCAAGGGTGCTGTTTTCATGGTGAACCGGGTACCAGAACTGGGGTGAAGGAGATTGACACAGAAAATAATCAACTCCTAGAAAATCAGATATCCAGAGACACAGAGGCTCCCAACACCTCATCACTGAAGCAGACCCAAAATGAACCTAACATGGCTCAGGGAAATTTTGTGGAAGAGGGTGTGGAAAGAATGTCAGAGCCACATGTTGGGTCATGATATGCAAAGACATTTCTCCTACCCTTAACTGTGAGCTAACTCTGCAATGCATGACCCATTTACATCAACAAGGAGGGGCCGGGGGAGGGGGTAGGATATGGATGAGCCTAACAGTGGTACCAACTTGACTGTATTCACTGAGTATAAAACTATTTAATAACAATAAAAAAAATTTAAATATGAAAATAAAAAATAAACTAATGAGCTGAAAAAAGAAATCAATCAACCCAGTAACTAAATAGACAGTTCTTTAAAGAAGAAATACAGATGGCATATAAACATTTAAAAAAGTGTTCTGCATCCTTAGCCATCAGGGAAATGCAAATTAAAACTACTTTGAGATTCTGTCTCACTACCATCAGAATGGCTACCATTAAGAAAACAAATGACAATGAATGTTGGCAAGGATGTGGACAAATGGGAACCCTCTACATTATTGGTGGGAATGTAATCTGGTACAGCCATTGTGGAAATCAGTATATATGTTCCTGAGACAGCTAAAACAGATTTACCATATGATACAGCTATAGCACTCCTAGGCATATATCCTAATGACTCTTCTCACTACCTTAGAGATACTTGCACAACCATGTTTATTGCTGCTCTATTCACAATAGCTAGAAAATGGAACCTGCCTAGATGTCCCTCCACAGATGAATGGATAATAAAGATGTGGTATGTTTACACATGGAGTTCTACCAGCAGTAAAGAAAAAATGAAATTTGCAGGAAAATGGATGAATATGGAAAGGATTATACCAAATGAGATATTCCAGGCCCAGAAACCCAAACATCACATGTTCTCTCTCATACGTGGATCCTACCTACAAATGTTTAGACTTGGTTGTGAGCTGGAACCAAAAAAATTGGTAGCAGAGGCCTGTAATCTGGGAAAAGGCTATAAGGGAGGGAGGAGAAGGAAAGAGTTTAGGAGATGGTATTGTATATATGTAAATAGAATAATAGATTACAGGGAGTAGAATGGCCTAAGTGAGGCCAGGGGAAGAAATTGAGTAAGAAAGGGTGGGGGGAAGGGCCAATCAAAATTCAAGATATTCTGAATAAGACATATGAAAACCTACTCTTTTGGATAATGGCACATCCAGAAGCCATAGATTGTTCCTAGAAAATTTTCAGTGCCAGGGATGGGATACCTTCCAGTGAGTTTTAGCCAGGGAGTTCCCTATTGCCTCCAAACATTACAGGTTATTGCCAAGGCCCTTGGTTTCTCATGAGTACCAGATGGTAAGACCCTATTGCTAAACACTTCACATATGTGGGCAGCAAGTTCACTGAAAAAAAAAAAAAAATCAAGCTGGTTCTGAGTTGAAAACCTTCTCCCTGTAGACCAGCCAACTGGAAGCTGGAAAACGCTGCACTGTATGCAGTCCTATGGGAGACAGAAGTCATCAGTGGTGAAAACAGCGGACACTGGAAGCTTCAAGTTTGGCCAGATAGGCCAAATGACCAAACAGTTTCAATAGTGGCATGTCTGCTCGGGGGGAAACTAATTGCTCTCTAATCAGACTGGCGGTCCACTTTACAGGAAGGAATACATGCCTGGTACTAAAAACCTAATCAAAAGCCTATGGCAGGGGAGGTCATGTGCCTTAGGGGTATGAAACCTGTTCTTATCTGGCTAAATCATACATTCTACTCACTAACCTGCCCTGAGAGCACTACACTTAATGTTTAAAGTCATATGCTAATGATCCTTGTACTTCTGGTGTTAGAGAAACTTCTCTTTTCAGATGGTGGTGTCCACAGGGATAACCCAAAGGCGACATAGTGCCAAGAAGAAGTGCTGGGCACTGAACATCTCGATCACACCCTCCAAGGCTCGGGGTCCATTGCAGAAGAGGTGGCAGAAAGAATGTAAGCACCAAAGGAAGGTTACCACTCCTTACAATTTAACTGTCCAGACAGAAATTGGCCTTGATATCCACGACCTTGCAGTACCTAGCAATACCTTCACCAGACCCTCATTATAGGAAAAAAAGATGACATCAAAATAAAAGATGGACTAATGGAGAGAGGGAGGGGTATGATAGAGAGTGGAGTTGTGAAGGGGAAAGTGGATGAGGGAAGGAAATAACAAGGTTTATAGAATATAAGTATAGAAGTTGTCAATGGAAATTTGTTGATATATTTTATTTAGTAAGAGAGAGAAAGAAAGAAGCAGAGAGAGAGAGAGAAAGAGGGAGAGAATGGGCGCACCAGAGTCTCCAGCCACTACAAATGAACTCCAGATGCGTGTACTCCTTGTGCATCTGGCTTACATGGGTCCTAGAGACTCAAACTGGGACCCTTTAGCTTTGCAGGCAGATGCCTTAACTACTAGCCATCTCTCCAGCCCAATAAAAAATTTTTTAAAATATATTAGGCTGCTGGACTTGGTGATGCATGCCTTTAATCCCAGTGCTTGGGAGACTGAGGTAGGAAGATTGCCATGAGTTCAAGATCACCCTGAGACTTTATAGTGAATTCCAAGTCAGCTTGGGCTACAGTAAGACCCTACCTCGAAAAAATTAAAATAATAATAATATTAGAGAAGAAAGGGGGATGTTATAATATATTTCAATAAAATCCAGATTACTAGGGAATACTTTTATCCATTTCTTTTAGAATTCTCCAGATCTTTAGAATGTAAGAATCAATTCATAAACACTTGTGACTTACTAAAATTAAATCAAGATGATAGTAACAATTTAAGCACATTGATAACAAGCAAGTAGACTGAAGTAGCAACCAAGTCTCCAGACAATGAAAAACCCTGGACCAGAAAGATTCCCTGCCTAATTCCACCAAATCCTTAAGGAAGAGAGGACACTAGTACTTCTCAATGTGGTCCACAAACTAGAAAAGGAAAGAACATTATCAAACTCATTTTACAAAGCCAGTATTATTCTGATTCCAAATGTGGGTAAGGAGACTACACAAGAAAAAACAAAACTGTGGACCAATTTCCCCAATAAACATAAGTGCAAACATTCCCATAAAAATACTTGCACATTAAATTAAAAGTGCATTAGATCATGCACCAACATTTGGCTCTGGCTTGTAAGTCCCAGTACCAGAAATTGGTTACAACTCCCATCAAGCCATTGATTAGAGAGACTTATGAGGTCCCCAAAACAAGACAGCCTGTCAAAGCACTTGACTGCCCACCTGAGGTAAAAGGTAAGACCCTACTGCTGAAGACACCACATGCTGCCAACACAGAACATTGAGAAATCTGGCTGGAATCTGGAAGGAAGCCCACGTCGTGCCAGAAAGTGCTTCATGAGCTGCTGGGGAAAATGGCCAACAAGCTTGTGAGCAAGCAAGGGACACTGCTGCACCAAAGCAACCAGCCTGACAAGACGCGCACACCGTGCAGTACTGACACCCAGCCTTGCTGAGTAACCAACAGCTTTCTGCTTAGAGAAGAGATCTGCTCAGTGAAAAGGAACCCATAACTGGAACTGGGAACTAAGTCGGAATCCTATGGGGTCTAAAATTATGGTCACCAATGAGAAGCTCCCAGTAGCTTTTGGCCAAAAGAGAGGCTACACCCATCAAAATCTCTCGAAATGAACTATGCTTTCCCCCTTTAACCTATGCTTATCTCATTATCCATTGGAGAGTCTGTTTGGCTTTTTAAGAAGGAAGTGAGAACTGAGGACAACCAAAATCTACCAACAAGACAAGAAAAGATAGCTAACTTCCTGGCAGGAGATACACCATCCCTCACACATCTGTTAGGGCCCAGGTGAAACCACAGAGGAACTGGTCAAATGAACAATGGTGCTGCTTTCATGGCAAGCCTGACAACTTGTACCAGGGTGGTGGAGACAGACACCAGGGATACTAAGGTATATCAGCACAGAAATCCAGAAGCCACTGACAGCTCAATGCTCAAGTAGACTTAAAACACAACCACCATGGCTTAGGGAATTTTGAAGAAGAGGGGGCAGAAAGATGGTAAGAGCACCAGGATGGGAGGGAATAGCCAAAGGCGTTGCCCCCTCACAATGGCCGACTTCTGCTCTCACAGCTCACCACCCACAACTCCATGGTGAATCCCAGCAATCCCACTGAGGAGGACCCTCAGTGGAAAGGGGGCAGGAAGGAAAGAAATGATGGCGCCAACACATGATATGTCCATACAAAGATTCTACTTAATATAAAAGAAAAGAAAAATAAAGAATAAACTGATGTGAGTTGATTAGAAAAAATAAAAAAGAAATAAATAAAATAAATCATACAGAATGACTAAGTTGGTTCAATCTTACACGAGTAGTTCAATGTATGTGCAATGGTTAAGTTCTATTGCCAACTTGCTCTAATTAGGAATCCATAAGCATTCTTCTTGGGTGGGTCTCTGAGGTTGTTTCCAGGAGGGATTGACTAAAGGAGGATCCTTCTTTCACAGTGAGCTTTTCTGCTAGAGTGAGTGGTCTTCCTGGCGGTGGGCTTTATGTAAAGAAGCTCTGAGAGGAAAGAGCCCCCGTTCCTTTCACCTGGCTGCCAGTGCTATTATTGATTAATGCCTTTACTTGTGCATGCATCTATCCTGATTGGCTATCCTTGCTCAGCATTGAAACCAAGTTTCCTGAGCTTTCCAGTGTGGACAGAAGACCAGTGGCTCTAGAGGAAGCCTTCAGCCCTGCAGTGCTGGATGGGACTGCTGAGGCATCCAGCCATGTGGACAGAGCAGCTACCTGGCTCCTTGACTCTCAAGCCCCCCCCCCCACCTCGCCCTCTCCCTCGCCCTCTCTCTCCTTTGAGGTAAGACCAACAGACTGGCCTTTTATGATGAGAGAGAGAGAAAAAAAAAAATTGGCACACCAGGGTCTCTAGCCACTGTAACTGAACTCCTGATATGTGTGCTGCCTTGTGCACACATGCGACCTTGCACACACATCACCTTGTGCATCTGGCTTATGTGGGATCTGGAGAGTTGAATATGGGTCCTTAGGCTTGGCAGGCAAGTGTCTTAACTACTAAGCCATCTCTCTAGCCCAATTTTTTCTTTCTTTCTTTCTTTTTTTTTTTTTTTGAGGTAGGGTCTCACTCTAGCCCTGGCTGACCTGGAATTCACTATGTAGTTCTCAGGGCAGCCTTGAACTCATGGAGATCTGCCTACTCTGCCTTCCAAGTGCTAGGATTAAAGGCATGAGCCATCATGTCTGGCCAAATCTCCTTTTTAATACAATTCATCTTATCAGTTCTATTCCTCTATAGAACCCTAACTAATATAATACAGTATGAGAATCAATAAGTGTAACTCAGTGCATAAATAGCCAGAAATCACATCATCAATATTTGTTGAAAAGGTCTTCGAGAAGTTTTCAATAAAAAAAAAAAAATCCCTGAAGAAACTATTAACAGAGGACTAGCTCAGCATAATAAAGGTTATATGTGACAAATCAATAGCAAACATTCTACTACATGGTAAAAGAAATCTGAAAACATTTCCTCCAAAACCAGAACAGAGACAAGAATGCCTACTCTCACCACTCTTATTTAATATAGCACTTGCAGTATTAGCTAGAGCAGTCAGACAAGAAAGAATTAGAAGGGATACAAGTAGGAAAGGAAGAACCAACACATCCTTATTTGTAGTTGACAATAACTTACACTTTAGAGATTCCACAAGATAGCTCCGAGAACTGATACATGCTTTGAGCAAAATAAAGGGATAAAAAATTAACATGCAAACATCAGTAGCTTTTCTATACTCCAATAATGAACTTTTCAAAAAATCCTATTCACTAATAACTTTGAAATTAAAATACATAGGGATAAACCTAACCAAGCAGGTGAAAGCCCTCACAATAAAGCTTTAAGATATTGAAAAAAAGTAATTTAAGTCATTAGTAAATGTAAAGCCAGGTGTGTAAAGACATCCCAGCATCACGGATTGGGAGAATTGCTGTTGTAAAAATGACAATATTACTAAAATCAATCCACAAATTTAACACAAACCTCATCAAAATTACAATGAATTTCCTCACAGAATTAGAGAATACAATCCTAAACTTTGTATAGAAGTATAATAAATGATCCTGAATAGCCAAAGCAATCATAATAGGAAAAGCAGGAGATTTCACAATACCCGATTTCAAATTACACTTCAGAGACAGAGTAATAAAAGCTGTATTTCATGGCATAATAACAGAAATGTATACCAATGGATAGAATAAAGGACACACAAGTAAACCCACATAGCATCTCATATTTGCCCAAAATACCAAAAATATACAGTGGGGAAAAGATGGCCTCTTCACCAAATGGTGCTGAGGAAAACTAGATAACCACATGTGGGAGAATGAAACTAGATACATATCCCTCACCCTGAGCAAAAGTCATTTTAAAGTTGATCAAGTACTTTAATGTGAGATCTGAAATTTTTAATTGAGGAAAACAAAGTTAAAACTCTTTAAAGACATAGGCAGGGGAAAAGGCTTTCTGTAAAAGATTCTAACAATAATGGAAAATATCCCCAAATCATTGACAAATAAGACTGTACAAATTAAAAGGCTTCTACACAGCAAAAATGCTCACTAGGGCAAAAGACAGTCTAAACAGTTGGGTAAATTTTTGCCAGATAATGGAGAATTAATACCTAGAATATATAAAAATGTGTAAAGAACCATAAAATTAAGCACCAGAAAAAAAAATCTTCCCATTAATAAATAAGCTTAAAAACTGAATTGGCAGTTCTCCATAGAAGAATCACAAGTGGCCAATGATTTTTTTTTTTTTTTTTGTGAACCAATGAGTTTACTCACATTAGTTGCTGGGCAGGGTGAGGGGTTGCTTAGAGGAGCAATATATGACTCAAACACAGCTACACTACAAGAAGTCTCACCCATCCTGGATGACGACCTCCCCATAAGGTAGCTGCCCACCTCAGCATAGGTGACAGCTAGTGACAGAGGTGACTGCACCACTTGCAGGTAGCTCCACCTGAGAATCTCCAATATTTTTTAAAGTGTTAGACATCTTTAGCCATCACAGAAATGTAAATTAAAACTTCCTAGAGACTCCATCTTATCCCATGCAGAATGGCTATCACCAGGAAAACAGGCAACAACAAATGCTGGCAAAGATGAAGGAGAAAAGGAACCCACTCATTCTGGGTGGGAATGTAAACTGTATGGAATTCAGCATGGAAGTTTCTCAAAACAAAACTAAAAGAGAACTGTCATATGTCCTAGATGTAACAATGCTGGGTAGATACTCAAAGAACTCTAAGTCTACACAGCACAAAAACATACCATGTTTATTTCTGCTCCATTCCCAATAGACAGGAAATGGAACAGTATAGATGCCCTTCAAAAAAAATGAATGGATTAAAAGTGGCATATGCACTTAATGGAATTTTATTCTGCTGCAGAGAAAACTAAATTATGGTATCTTCAGAAGTGTGAGTAGAATTGGAAAACAGTATGTTAACTGAAAGATACCAGTCACAAAAAACCTTATATGATTTTATTCCTATGAAATAGCCAGAATAGGAAAATCTCTAAAGACAATAAGATTAGCCCTTGCCTAGGTTGAGGAGGGAGTAACTAGAAGCAACTATTTACGGGTATGGGGAATTGATAGAAATGTAAAATTAGATTGCAGTGATGCTTGTGTAATGTGGTGAATATACCCAAATCCACTGTACTCATAAAATAGGTGTATTCCATTATGAAGCAAAATAAACCAAACTCAGGGAGACAAATACCATATGTATAATTTATGTTTAAATCTGTGTGTGTGCAGGTGCACAGATGTGTGATGAAACTAGAATAGAAACTGAAACATTAGAGGGGGTAAGAGATCTTAAATGAGGAAGAAGGGGGAGGAAATAGAGGATATTGAAGTAGATGTGATATGAAAGCAAAGTGAGGACTGGAAGACCAGCAAGGCAGGGTCAGGGTGACAAAGAAGGGCAGTGGGGCAGGTGTGGCCAATTAAGAACAAAGTATGGATAAAATCTAGTACTTTGTATACTAACTTAAAATAATTAAAATTTGTAAGATACAGATATATCTCTAATAGAAAATATTAACAAATGAAATTACATTATAAAAGAGCAAAGTTTAAAAAAATGAAAAAAATTGTTCACTGAAAACTATAAAGTATCATTGCAGTAGGTTAAAGATCATTTGAATAAAGAGAAAAATATGTCATTTCCATGGATTGAAAGACAACACTACTTAAGACAGTCATGTGGCCAAGCCGATCTGCAGTTCAATGTAATCACTGTCAGAATCCAAGCTGCCATATTTTTCAGAAGTTAATAATTTGCTCTTAAAGTTCACATGGAACAGAAAAGCAGCAGAATAGCCAAAACAATCTTGAAACAAAAGAATACTTTTGGAAGAGTCACACTTCCCAACCCAATAACCGACGATCTAGTTATAGTACTCATGCTGGCACAGAATAGACACGTAGATCTGTGGAATAGAATTGAGAGTTCAGAAGTCCATTTTTACATTAATGATCTATTGATTGTTTTCAAAATTTGTACCAAGACAAACCAATAGAAGAATGATGTTTTGACAAATAGTACAAATAGTAACCCAGGTTTGATTCTCCAGGTTCCACATTAGCCAGATATATATCATGGCACATGCCGGGCGTGGTGGCGCATGCCTTTAATCCCAGCACTCGGGAGGCAAAGGTAGGAGGATCACCGAGAGTTCGAGGCCACCCTGAGACTACAGAGTTAATTCCAGGTCAGCCTGGACCAGAGTGAGACCCTACCTCAAAAAATCAAAAATAAATAAATAAATAAAAATATATCATGGCACATGCATCTGGAGTACTTTTTTGCAGTGACTCGAGGCCCTGGGGTGCCCATTCTGTCTCCCTCTCTATCTGCCTCTTTCTCGCTTGCTCTCTCTCTTCCTCTCTCAAATGAATAAATAAAAATAATATGTTAAAAATTTGTATTTCAAAGGACATTATGAAATATCAAAAGATAATTCAACCTAATGGGAGCAGATGATTGTAAATCATATCTCTGATAAGGGAATGGAACCAAAACACAAAGAATTTATGTAACTTATTCATTAATAAAAAGATGATTAGTCCAATTTCTTAAGATGGGCAAACAATTTTAGCAGATATACACTCCCCCAAATGACATACAATTGGTCGGTAAGCATGTGAACAATGTTCAAGAACATTATCCAGTAGAAAAATGCACACCCAAACTCACTAAGCCCTACTTCATACCTGATAGGTATGATAGTGTAGCCATACCAAAAACAATTGGGTAGTAACTCAAAAGATAAGCGTACAGTTATTATATAGCCCAGAAATTTCACTACAGCTAGAATAAAAACACACATCCACACAACAAAGTCATGAATGATTATTTTTAGGAATATGACTCACAATATCCCCAAATTTTCATCATTTGATAAATAGGTCAATAAAATGTGATACAAAATGAATAGTTTTTAGAACATAAAAAGAATATATACTATCTTAAACAACTCAGTGAACACCATATATATATATAAGAAATCAGTACATCACTATATATGAAACATGTATGTGTGTATATTAAATTGGCACATTTCATGTACATGAATTGTATCCCAACAAAGCTATTTTTGAACAGTTGAGGAACTTTATTTTACTTCACCATGGCCTCTTGAATTTTAAGTTCCTCACAGATACATGCTGCTGTTGATCACTCCCTGTATCCCATCCCAGATGTTTGGACATCCATAAGGCGGTTTACACAGCTGGCTGGTAAATGTCAAGTGCTGAAAGATTCTATAGAGTGCAATGCAAAACAGCAATTAAAATGTCCCCAGATGTTCATTTTGATGACAAAATAGAAGACTTCTGAAATCTAAGGCCAAACCCACTTCAGGAGCACTCCATGCAGAAGGTATTCTAAATTTAGCCACAGTATTAATTTGTTGAAGGAAAGCTACTGGGCTGGTATCTTCCGTTTTCATTGCAATTCTCACCAGATAGACAGGTTTGTTCTTGTAACTATGAGTTTTCTTTTGCTTTTACATTATTCATAAGTTTTAAATGGCACCTTCTGTCACAGTTTTTCCCCAGATACTAAAACTTCCTTCCAGTTCCATTATAATGTGAATCCATAATTTCCCCCTCATAAGCAAACCACAAAAGTAACTTAAGTTCAAATGAGATCATTGCTCCTCTGCCCTGCAAGTCTAGTCATGACTTTAATCATCAACCCAGATAGTGGGGAAATAGAAGAGTCTAAGGTGGATATCAACTAGAGTTCATGTGAACACTTTAAGACAAATATGCTGAGGAAAATCACACGGGGTTCTGTGAGGATCTTGGCTCTCTTTACCTACAGTCCACTGGCTTTTTCTTTGGGTCTATGAAGGAAAATGGTAGACAAGATTCTTGTTACTATTGAGCTATTATATGTAAACGTATTAGAGGGCAGAAGTGAGAATTTATGGAGCAGTTACCCAGCTGCTCAGGTGAACATTCTTCCAAGTGCATTCACACAGGTTACTGTAATTAAGTTGTAAAATTATCCTTCAAGGGAAGTATTAGTAAACTCAAATTTCTAGAAGGAATCAAGTTCCAGCAAATATAAATCATTTGCTTGATTTATAATCTCAGTACTTGGTAGGCTGAGGCAAGAGGATAGCCTCAAATTAAAGATTAGCCTAGCCTACATAGTGAGTTCCAAGTCAGCTTTGGCTACAGAGTATGAGCCTGTCTCAAAAAAAGGCAGAAACAGCAACATTATATATAGATGGATGGATGGATGGATGGATGGATGGATGGTTTTTTCCTCCATCTGTTTGAGGTTCCAGAACAAGCCAAGGTCATGCTAGAATCTGACCTTCAAAAAAAAAAAAAAAACCACATTTTATCCCCTGTACCCCTACGCTAGAGTGGTATAGATGGTGGTGACACAGGACCCCCTGACTCATGGCTAATGATGGAAATTGGGGATAGGCCAGCCATGAGATTTTTCTGTCTCAAAGAAATCCAATGCTATGACTTTGCTGACCACAGAAGCCCAGGCAATAAAGAAGAGAGAAGAGATACAACCTAATCATTGAAATTATGGTAAATGGTTTATAACCAAGTCTTGTGGGAATCATTTAAGATATTTATTTATTCAAATTATTCTAATTCCAAAACTTATCTCATTAAATGAATGTTGGGAATTCGGTGTACCCTAAGGAGAAGTAAATAAATGTGTCTACTGTTAGCAATCTTTGCATTATGAAAAAGAAAAAGCAAAACTTGGGTATTACCTTGATTAGTTAATTTCTCTCTGCTAAGGTCAAGAAGCAATTTAAGGAAGAGAGGTTTTGTTTCAGATTATGGTTCAAGTTTCCAGCCCATCATGGTGGAGAAGGTATGGCTGCAGAATCAGAGGCGGCAGCTCCCAGTCAGGCCACAGTGAGGAAGCAGAGAGAAGTGCATGCAGGTGCTCAGCCAGCTCTCTCCTCACATACAATCAGAACTCCAAACCTATGGAACAGCACTGCCCACAGTTAGGAGGGGCCCGTCCTCCTCTACTAGCTTAATCTAGAAAATCCCTAACAGTCGTGCCAAGAGACTTGTTTCCATGGTGATTCTAAATACTGACAAACTGACAACCAGAGATTAAAAATCACACTATCTAAAAGGAGAATGCTGGGCTGGAGAGATGGCTTAGTGGTTAAGTGCTTGCCTGTGAAGCCTAAGGACCTCAGTTCGAGGCTCGATTCCCCAGGACCCACATTAGCCAGATGCAGAAGAGGGCGCATGCATCTGGAGTTCGTTTGCAGTGGCTGGAAGCCCTGGCGCGCCCATTCTCTCTCTCTCTCCCTCTTTCTCCCTCTGTCTGTTGCTCTCAAATAAATAAATAAAATTTTTAAAAAATTAAGAAAATAAATAAAAGGAGAATTCTGAACTCTACCAAACCAGAGCAGCAACTAATACTTAACACACACACACACCAATTAATTAATTCCATGAGTTAGGACAGGAGAAAACAGTCTACAATGACTGGACAACATTGAGTGGCCAAGTGTCCTAGTGTCTGCTCCTGGGAGGTGAGCAACAGAGCCAGGGCCCAGAGCTGGATTTTATGGAAACATGAGAACATGATCAAATAATATAAATGATGGAAGGTCAGTGACCTGCCACACATGGTGTGGGTTGGTCCTGCTCAAAAATATTTTGGTTTTTGTTGTTGTTTGGTTGTTTTTTTTTTTAAGTTAATTTCTACCATTACAACAACAAAAAGACTTGAAAATTGAGAACACACTAACAAATCCAACAGCTTCAATGTTGGATCAAAGTTCAACAACCCAGGATTATTTTTAATTCGTGGAAATAGGCCATCTTCCCAGAGAGACATACAGTGGCCCAGGGAACACCTGGCCAGCATATAAAAGCCATATTCTGAAGGCACTCAGAATGCTTTGGGGCAATGCATGGACCAGCCGATATGGATATGCCAGAGAGAAAGATGGCAATAATAACTGGTGGATTTCAGGACCAACCTTTAGAAAAACTGCCTTTGCTTATAGTAACAACTCAACACAGACCAGGAAATCTGAAAAGGAAACAATGCTGGGAGGCGATCGTGAGCCCAGAAAGGACGGATATCTGAGGTTGCAACAAATTCACTTCTTCCAGGTGACTGAGTTAGTCACCTTTTTCCTTGCTTTGACAAGAAGCTTAGAACAGCAAGTTGAGGCAGAAACAATAGGTTTATTTTGGTTTATAGTTCAGAGGATATTGCCTGTCGTGGTGGGGAAGGCAACAATGGGTATGAGGAGGCTGTCACAATGCATCCAGCCAGGAAGCAGACAGTTGAACACTGGTACCCAGCTTGATTTATCTGTTTGTCTCTTTTTCTATTTTTTTTTTAAATTTTTAAAAATTTTATTTATTTTATGAGACAGAATGAGAGAGAAAATTGGCACACCAGGGCTTCTAGCCACTGCACGTGACCTCCAGAGGTGTGCACCACCTATGCACATGTGTTACCTTGTGCACCTGGCTTACATGGTTTTGGAGAGGTGAGCCTAGGTCCTTAGGCTTCACAAGGCAAGTGCCTTAGCAGGTAAGCCCTGTTTTTCTTTTTTTATTTAATATGTCTGGGATGCTAGCCCATGGGATGAGTGAGTCTTTGCTCCTCAGTTGAACCACTCTGAAAATATTCTTGTATGCACACACACGGTGTATCTCCTGAGTCATTCTAAAATATGTTCAGCCGTCAATCAAGATTAACTATCCCAGTTCAGCTGACAGTCAAGATTAACTATCCCAGTTATCTCTAGTCAAATGCTAAAACATGGACTTCAGAAGGTTCTGAGGGGAAAGACCAGGCCAGTGGGGAAGAATGCTATGAATGACTCATAAGAGCCATCAAAGAGAGTATCTGCCCAATCAACCATTAAAAATATAAAACCAGATTCTAATATTAAAGCACCATATGAATATGCTTTTCTTAAAACCCCATCCACATGAAAAATATCTCCTGTACCAAAAGGAAGGAAACATTCTCCAGGAAGAACCTAGCTAAGAGACTTCTTCACACATAGATCTTGTTTAAATAATTACTATCATCTTTAGTCTTTTCACATAGTTTGGTAATTTTCCACAATATCTTTGTTCAACTTAGTAATAAAAGCATTTGGGTTTTTCCATTTCTTTGGGTCTTCATTTCCTCATAAGGGCACCCATGTCAAAAAAAAAAATCTTCTATAAATTTGTATGTTTTCTGCTTTATACCAACTTAATTCTCAGATTAAGCCAACAATTCTTAGAAAGGTAGAGGTTAAGCTCTGTCTCCCCTCCAGTGGCATTACTATCCTACCCCACTCCTTGTAAGTGTATTGTATTCCCATACATAGATCGACTAGTCTTTATGCCATCTGCTTCCCCTGACAGAAACATACGTATTTATAATATGTTCTGGTAACATAGAATGTCATTCATTTGTTTGATTATTTGTTTTGAGGCAGGATCTTGCTGTGTAACCCCGGCTTGCCTTGAACTCAAAATCCTCCTCCCTCGGCCACCCAAATTCTGAAATTACAAACTTGTGCCATCATGCTAGGCTATAATGCTATTCTTTAGTGCACAGTTTTTCCTTTTGTTCAAAAGATACACTACATCGTTAGATACACTTCTAGATTAGTTTCCATCACAAATGGAGAATGCATTAACAGTTTGGATTATTAAAATTCATCCAGAAGTATTATACCAGAACATGAACTAGAACTTAGGAAGACTATGGGAAGCAGGAAAACATGCATTTCACTGCCTGTGTCCAGGACAATTGGTTGTCCCTCCCTCAGGAATGGGTTAGTTCATACAGCCCGTTGGCATCATTCACCAGCTAATGAAAGAGACTTGGCTGCTCCAGGTACCCCTGTGGTCTCTTCTGGAGCAAGTGCTGCATGCTCATGAGCTTTGGAGTGCAGCAGCCAATTTGGAGTTTCATTTCAGTTCTACCTCTCATGGTTACATTAAGGTTTGACACACTTTTTTTTTTTTTTTTTTGTAAATAACAAGTTAGTAAGTATTTTGGGTTTGGCAGGTCACATGAGTGCTGTGGCAACTACTCAGTGCCACCATGGTATGAAAGCAGAACAAATGGGTACTGCTGTCACCCAGCACATCTTTATTTATAACATGTGGCAGTGGACCCTCATCTAGAGAGGTTAATAGTGAATAGCTGTTCCATGCTGATGAGATGGTTTTATAAAACATGGCACGATCAGAAACAATTGGTTTCACACAGTCTAATTCTATACTAAACCACTTTACTGTTGCAGTCTGGTTCACATTGCTGGTAGAGATCACCAACCAAGAGCAGCTTCTGGGAAAAAGATTATTTTTGGCTTACAGGCTTGAGGGGAAGCTCCACGATGGCAGGGGAAAATGATGGCATGAGCAAAGGGTGGACATCACTCCTGGCCAACATAAGGTGGACAATAGCAACAGGAGAGTGTACTAAACACTGGCAAGGGGAAACTGGCTATATCACCCATAAGCCCGCCTCCAACAATACACTCCCTTCAGGAAGCATTAATTCCCAAATCTCCATCAGCTAGAAACCTAGCATTCAGAACACCTAACTATATGGGGGATACCTGAATCAAAACACCACAATGACAAAGGTCACTTTTACCTCAATCTTACATGTTCAGTCAGAGGGACTCCAGCAGGCTGCCTTGACTGTGACCTTGAGTTTGTGGCAGGCACAGGCAGAGATTTTTAAGCTCCCTAAAAAATAGTTAAAGATTATAAATGATCTATACCATTTCCTTAGAGGAACCAGCATTGGACAGTTCCTTTCCCTTCTCATAACTAGGGAAGGACACTGAATGAGAAGTCTTCCGTGAGCTGGGGTGGGATATAAGAGAAGCATAGGACCAGATGGACATTAAATAAATATGATTGAAGTTAAAAATTTCATTGGTGAGAGGTTCACAGGACTCTTGATCTGCCCAAAGCCACACTAGGATGCTGCTAAAGCAGCCTGAATGGGAAGACTTCACTCCTCTATTTGACTGGGACAGTACTAAGCTCTAGCTGAAGAAAGTAATGACAGGGCGGTCTTACAGAGATGTGAAGTGTCTTCAAAGGTAAAAGATGCAGAAGCCAAGTAACAAAGAAACTTTTTGTGCCAGGCATGGTGACACACACCTCTAATCCCAGCACTCAGGAGGCAGAGGTAGGAGGATCACTGTGAGTTCGAGGCCACCCTGAGACTACATAGTGAATTCCAGGTCAGCCTTGGCTAGGATGAGACTCTACCTCAAAAAAAAAAAAAAATAAAATAAATAAATAAATAAAAATAAAAAAACTTTTTGATATTGGCTAGAATTGAGCCCTGAATACTTTTCTGTCTTTCTACCTCTTGTGTCAGAGAAAGAGATCCATTCACCACTCAGTCATTTAGTCCACCAGCAGTGTTTGCTGAGGACCTGCTGCTATGAGCCATGTCCTTCCTATGGGTTAAGGAGGAGCAGTGAACAATCGGTAATTCCTGAGAAGGACAGCATATGCATGACTCCCTTATACAAAACTCGAAAATTCAGACTCCACAATAAAAGAAAGCAAAGTAATGGTCTCCTGGGGACAGAAGAGGAACTGTAGAGGATGGAGAAAGGGATTATAGTAGGACATAAGGAAGTTTGGGGGGCTATGGATGTGTTTATTGTTTTCGTTGTGTTGACAGTTGCATGTATATATAGATGTTAAAATTTATCAGTTGGAACACTTTAAACATTGGACAGTATGTCTAGTATGCCTCCATAAAGCTGATCCTTAAACACAAATCTCACTCCCACTTGTTCTCAGAACGTCTGAATTCTATGCTCCCACAAATCATCCAATATTGTGACAGTTTCCAACACTTGATGGAGGATAATTTTGCTCATACATTAACCAATTTCTTGTTCATTTCTTCTAGCAAATCATCTGCTTCTGAAATTATTTTCCTTAGACATACAGAATATACTTCAGATCTTGGGGGAGGGGTTGCTGGTGATAAATGTTCTTAGTTTTTACCTAAATGTCTTCATCTTTATTCTTCAAAAGCAGGCTTCTCATTTTGCCTTGTCATTGCTTATTCTTTATTATATTTTTTCCTGGTTCTGCTTTTCATTAACAATGTCACCTGGCCAGGTTTCACCTTTATACAAATCCCTACCTGTATCCATCCTGAAAGTACGCAGCCTGGTAAAGCTGGAAGCACGGGGAGCCCTGGGAGGAGCAGGTAGCCCCATCCTCAGCTGGAGCTCAGTCTGCGTCTCAGGAGCTCTGCTTTCTGACCATTTCACCTTACTTCATGTCAGCTTAGGATAGCAGTTTTTAAAGGTGCTTTTTAGATCTTTTATCCAGCCTTCTGAGACATTCTGTGTTTCCTAGAAGGGTTATAGTTTCTTGTCTGCTATTTCCTCAAATGAAAGTTATTTTGAAAGTAGGAAAAATAACCTATAAAGTTACCAGGTAAGTCTGGATTCTCAGAAGATCTGGGAATTAGTTCTCATTTAGCCATCGACTATGGCAGAGCCTCTCAGCTGCTTTCCTGTTTATGTACATAGTGTTATGCTGAAGCCAGGCATGCCATTTGTTAGCAGATTGTCTGTGGCTTCTGAGTGACAACAGCAGAGTTGAGTAGCTGTGTCACAAAGCCTTTAAAGACTAAAATATTTACCATCTGGTCCTTTGCAGGAAAAGTTTCCCAACCTTGAACTAGGAAATGCCTGAGGAAAAGGCACTTCCTATATTGTATATTTGTTTTCACAGTGTGTGAAATGGGCATCTCTATCCTCACTGCTGCCTTTTCCTTCTTCACCATGAAGGATAATCGTGAAGGTACTGGCATATTTGTTATTGAAAGTGAAGCTAAAACTACTTGTAAAATCTACATCTTTTATTGTTTATTTAAAGAAGAAACTCAGAAAAGGCTCAGGCTTGTCAGAAAATACAGTGTGTTTCATTTTGACATGTTGATGACATGCTCAGAATGAGCTTTGTTAGAAACTTTGAGAAATCTATCAAAAGAGTGTACCTACCCAGCTAGCCACTTCTTAACTTTCCCATATCCAACCTTCCAGTGCCCGGGGAAGTGCTTGGAACAAGAACTGCTGAAGATAGGGGACAATAAACATGTCCAAGAAGGACAGGTGCATAGCTGAGGGACATGGTGCTGCCCCCAGAGGGAGGGTCTCAGCATTTCAGGTACAAAGTCATGGCCACTCATGGGTGAGAGCCCAGCAGAAAGGAACGCTACTGCAGTGCCCTCCCTTTCTCTGTGGCCCATTGTATAGTACTAGGCCTTTCTGGCCTCCAGTGCATTATCAGAGGACACACAGCATCACTGCAGTAGAGTCTGACCTTCATAAAGACAAGATAACATGGCTACATCCGTTCTTCATGGTGACCCTCGCTATGTGTGAGTATGTAGGAAAAGGAAATCCTGTGTTTCTGAGCTATGTCAACCTTGTGGTTACCTTCAAAGAGTTAACTTCTGCTCATTTCAAGTAGCTCAGTAGTGTTTGAAAAACAACCCAACAAAATCCCAATTGTGCAGCTCCTATGGAAGATCCTGTTTCTTATTAAACCAACACAAATGAGAAGAGAACTTTTAGACCTTTCTAGAAGCATCTAGAAAATGTGCACATGGACACCAACAGAAGTTCCGCCTACCACTAGAGTAAAGGGCACATTATGTAAGATGAATAGACGCCCAGCTCCTGCAGGAGCCTGAGCTCTGACTCTGAGGCAGAGGCTGGGGAAAGCTTCTACACAGCCAGTTTGACCCACAGTGTGCTTATCCCACCTGAGACTTTGGAGAGGGCAGGAGAAGGGAGACAATCATGCCCAGTACTGCTGGTCTTGCCAACGCAGGAAGGTCCCTTGGCAACAAACGACCAGACTCACCTGATCTTTCTTTGCCTCATTCCCCCACCTTTACATACTGAGTGCACCTGAAATCTGTGGTTAGGAGGTGTATACATGACAGTCACTGCTGTGAATTGGAGGGCAAAAGGGCTACCAGAGTATGCAGGGGAGCAGTGGGCAAAATGAAACTGGAGCCTATCTCAGTCCAAACATCACTGACTGGCAATTACTTATCTTTTTAAATTTTATTTATTTATTTGAAAGAGAAAGAAGGGACACCCCAGGACTTTCAGCCACTGCAAATGAACTCCAGATGCATGTGACACCTAGTGCATATGGCTTACATGGGTCCTGGGAATCAAACCAAGGTCCTTTGGCTTTGCAGGCAAGTGCCTTAATTATTAAGCCATCTCTCCAGCCCCTAGTTATGTCCTTTTCTATCTCCTCTACTAAAATATAGCCCCACCTGGGTATATGTTTATCAGTTTCCTTATTGCTGTGCCCCAGTGTCTACAACATGCCTCAGCAATAGCTGCTGAAGGCATGAGCAGAGTCCAGGCAACAGTCTGAGCATGGATTCATTGATTGGCTTGTTTGTGCTCGGGTATTAGCCCACTGAGCCATCACACAGGGACACCGGGCATCGAATCACTGTGTCTCTCCTCCAGAACATGTGGCTACAGAGCGCCCACCCCCACCCACCACCCATGTGGTGCCCACTGAAGAGCGCCAACTGTCACAGAGGTTATGCACAACACTTAGCACCCTGTGTCCTTTACAGTACTCTGAAGTCAGCAGACAGGGGTGGATACAGTGACAAGTCTAGTGTCTCTGGAAGTAGGGGTGCATCTGCCTTCCGGCTTTTCCTGGGGATCCAAGATGGTACTTTACAAGACCAGCAAAACAAGTTTATGCCAAGTTTTCTCAGAACCTGTTCTGCCTTCTCTTCCCCACTTGTCCTCACTGCAGGCGCTCACTGACTGCTCTAAACATCTCCATTTCCACAGGGGATAAGAATGTCCTTAAAGGATCTGATTTAGGTACCTACAGGTACAATTTATTATCCACATTTTACAAACAAAAACCTAGAGGCACAGACAGGCCAGGTGACCTTCCTTAAATCACACTGCACCACAATCAGGTGGAACCCTGCCTGGCCTCAAGCCCAGGGGCTGTAACGATAAGCTTTGGCCAGCCTCAGAATGCAATTCTGTCTGGGTTGCTGGGAAAAGCAAGTTTCTTCTGAGAAGAATATGAATGGAGACAGGAGGGGAAAGGGCAGAGAACGTGAGTTACACATGAGATCACACATACCCATAGCAAGTCCACACCCACATGCATGAACCTGACCTTCCGGCTCCATACTTGGGGATTCCTACTCTCCCCCTCCTGCCTCTATAGGTGTCTTGCAAGAAAAAAAAAAGATTTTTTATGTTTGGGTGGCTATCTTAGTCAAAACTATATTCTGTTCTCAAAAATATACTTAGTAAAGAAATTAGAATGATATCATGACTCACAGAACCCTGAAATAATGCCATCTATGGGCCTGCCAGTCAGAAGTCAAGAAAATGCTTCTCAAGGGTGGCAATTTCAGTTCGTTGTGTGTGCGCATTTATGGTGGATTTATATCCTCGTGGTAGGACTGGGTGGGAATAGATCTTGTGCTCTCATTCTTGTCCCTGTAGATATCAGTTCATGGTCTCTGCTGGGCTTTGAGTCCCACTTGGCAGTAGCTGAGCTCACAGCCATGTCTGCCTACAAGTTCTAACCCTGCGATGGCAGGACAACGAGACAAAGATGGTGAGAACCCTGCTCCTTGAGAACTCTGGAGGGACCCCAACAATCCACACTTCATGGCTCCGAGGCCTGAAGCACTTGTTTCATAACAGGCAGACTCTTGGCTCCCCTCTGCAGGGACGCTAGCTCAGGGAGGGCAGGGAGGGGCTCAAGAATCCACCTGCAAATCAGAGAGCGATGCAAATAATAAAACCAGCAACCCAAGTCACCAGTAGCACAGTTGGTGGGGCTCCTCATGAGCTCAGCCCTGCTCTATCTTGTGCAGCCTCGCAATGCCCACGTGAAGTGTGGAACATTACAATGATGGTGACAACTCCTGCCCCATGCTGGGCACATTTAGAAATGGAAGCCCGCCCTTCTCCCTGACATTCTAATATGACACTAAGGCTTTGCTCAAGGTTGGTCTAAGCAGTGAAGAAAGGGCTCGAGGCCTCTCTGCTCTAACTTCCTGCTCACTCTTCTTTGCAGGCATGTCTCCTCTCCCTTGCTCAGTGGGGCTTGCCATTGGTTCTGCCTAGCCCTGCCTGACCGAGGAATATAGATGTTGTTGAGACTAGAGACCAGGGGCCAGGGCTAAGAGTAAGGAAGGGCATTTTGTAGCAAGCCTGAGGCCACTGAGCAGAGATCTCCTGACTTTTTGATGTTTGCTACTGGGAGGAATGTGAACATCATCCTGCCTGCCCTGCTAAGGAGTGTCTCCCTTAACCCCTCAAAGCTCTGGTTCCAATGCTTCTTAGTGCCCTGAATCACCCCATCGGTGGCTGGGGGCATCTCGTAAGCTGTCCCCCTGCTCATGTGAACATCCTTCACCCTGTGCTCCAGCATGGAGTAATTTTTTCCCCAATGCCAGAGCCTCTCCTATGAGTAACTCTGCTGTCAGATGGTCAGGAGGCATAAGTAAGATGATACTCACAGAATTTTCTGAGGACAGTCTTAGTACCTGCCCTGCCATCGTCACCTGAGGCTTACTGCAGCCTCTACAGCCACCCAGCACCCTGTTTCCCCAGAGCCGAGCTGGGATTCTATGCCTCAGCCGCCAGCTATGGTCATGCATTTTGGTTCTACATCCACTGATTCCTGGCTACACTGGACAAACTGGGGACCCAACCCTGGTCCGCCTGGGCACTCACAACCCCTCATCACCCAGTGTTCCCTAGACTCCATCCTCAGCACAAGAGCTGGATTCACTCCATACATGGCCTCTGAAGAGTTATCATGTTGTGGACATTCCCAAATAATCCAGAGCACAAGGCCATCCCAGCTACCAGAAGGGTGGACCGAGTACCCCTAACTCTTTGGGTTCATCATAAACTCTTTTTTTTTTAAATTTTTTTGTTCATTTTTTATTTATTTATTTGAGAGTGACAGACAGAGAGAAAGACAGATAGAGGGAGAGAGAGAATGGGCGAGCCAGGGCTTCCAGCCACTGCAAACGAACTCCAGACGCGCGTGCCCCCTTGTGCATCTGGCTAACGTGGGACCTGGGGAACCGAGCCTCGAACCGGGGTCCTTAGGCTTCACAGGCAAGCGCTTAACCGCTAAGCCATCTCTCCAGCCCCATCATAAACTCTTATATTTAAAGTCAGGACATTTTATAAGGCCCTCCAAACTAATTAAAACACATATTACCATGAGATTTGATAATAAGTCAAAGTGTGCTCAACAACACCATTTGATTATTTAGGAAGTCATTTCAGTTCATTGTGATGAAGGGCTTCCAACCCAACAGTAGGTTTCCAGTGAAAAGGGGATCCCTGCTCCCTACTCCTAGCATGGAACCTCGCTCCATGTGAGCCCCTGTGCAACAGAAATACCAGACCCATCATGGCCCAGGCCAGCTTGAGCCACCAGCCCATGTGAGTGTTCTCACATGTCCTGGAGATAGTGGCCCCTCAAGAAGGGGGAGTGGGCCTAAATGCATTCAAGCCGCCAAGCTGATCCATTACACATTAAACTATCATGGGGAGTTGAAAAGCCATGGCCTGCTCCAGTAACCTCCAGAAAAGAAAGCTGAACAAAAAAGAAAGGCATCGACTCAGCAAGAATTAGGAAGAAGGGCTGGAAAACAGCAAGGCCTCTCTTTGCGACTTTTATCACAGAATCTGGATGTCAGTGGCGCAGCTCATTCCTTGAACAGTACCAGCAGCTGTGGCCCTCTACAGAGCTCACCATGAACACAGCCAACCCCTGAGATGAAGCATGAGATGGGGAGCACTCAATGGCGGTGAGCTCCAAAATCAGGGAAGAATGTGGCAATGGGGATGAAGCTCAGTCTGCTGGCCATGTGACCTCAGCCAAGTGGCCCACGCTCTCTGCAACAGAGTGATATGCAATGATAAAAGCCAGTCACATAGGCAAAGTACTCTGTGCAGCACCTAGTCCATGTTGAGTACTCAGCAAATATTAGCCACCAAGGTCACAGTGTCAACTTCACAGCCACTTTGCAAAACATATCAGCCCTACCTAGATATGGTAGTGGTCAGATAAGAAAGTCTAGCACTTCTTTTCTTCTGGGGCTGGAGAAATGACTCAGATGTTAAGGTGCTTGCCTGCATAGCCTAAGGATCTGGGTTCAATCCCCAGTACCCATGTAAGGCCAGGCGCACAGTGCCACATGCACCTGTCACACTCATTCTCTGTTTCTCTTCTTGCAAATAAATAACAATTTAAAAAGAGAGAGAGAAGAAAGTTCAGCAAAGCAAATGAATAAAAGATGTATTGAGGAAGAGCACAGACACAAAGACCAGCATAGCAGGCTGGAATCTGAAAACTGTGTGGGCAAGGTTACTTCAAGGACTCACATGGGTGTCTCTAGAAGACTGTTCAGGCCATGTCGGGGAAACTGGTACCTTATCTTACTGTCAATGATCAGCTTCTTTCCCAGGAGTGAGAGGCTGCATCAGCCTGTCTTGCATGGATGCAGCAGCTCCCAGATGGTCTGCAGTGCCACAAATAGGGACCAGAGAAAGCGACATCACCAGGCAGAGCAGCCACATGGATTCAGGTTTCTGAAGCGAGTTTTATTTGGATACTGTATAAGTAAACTGCCACTGTATCCACCAATAACTCAGAAGCTCAGCTCCCTTTTCTCCACTATCTGTTGCAGTCCGGTTCTCATTGCTGGTAGAAATCCCTGAACCAAGAGAAGCTTGTGGCGGTGGGGAAGGTTTATTTTGGCTTATGGGCTCAAGGGGGAAGTTCCACAATGGCAGGGAAAATAATGTCATGAGCCAAGAGTGGACATCACCACCTGGCCAACTATAGCAACAGGAGAGTGTATCAAACATTGGCATGGGGAAACTGACTATAACACCCATAAGCCTGCTGTCAACAACATACTGCCTCCAGGAGGCATTAATTCCCAAATCTCCATCATCTGGGAACCTAGTATTCAGAACATCTAGGTTTATGGGGGACACCTGAATCAAACCAGCACATTCCGTCCCCAGCCCCCATAAACTGTTAACCATCCATGATGTAAAATGCAATACATTCATCCAACTTTAAAAGTCCCCGTAATTTTTATCAATTCCAATGATGTTCAAGCATCCCCATAATCCAAGATCTTTTAACTGAGCCATAATACCAAAAAATCTCCAAAAAAACCATAATGGCACAGAACATTCACACTTTAAAAGATGGCATTGGCCATAGCAAAGAAATATTCAACCAATACAAGATTTGAAACAACCAGGGCAAACATCAAACTCTTTAACTCCAAGTCTAACAACTCTAGTTAGTGACAAATCTCCAAGTCTGATAATTCTAACCAGCAACAAGTCTCTGGCATTCTAATTCCGCCCCTCCAGCTAGGCTACTCACAATCCCAGAAAACTTCATCGGGGCTGGTAGCTTTCCTTAGCAGCCATCTTGTGATCCCAGCATCTCCACTGAGTCTCCACTGCAATCCATGGTTCATCCTCACAGCTCCATTGGGCCTCCATGCAGGTATCCAGCAAACCTGCTTCACACTGCCCAAGGCCATTTCCAAAACACAAGGCCGTGTTGTAAACTCAATGACCCTCTCTTTCCTGCATTTCTTATAGTGCAAAATATCAGGTAGGGTGTCAATTTGTCAATCCATGCAGGAATAAAGCAGACTTTGAAGAACAGGACAATCCTTGAGCACTCAGGCCCCTTCAAAAGATTCTACATTCTTCCTGTTGCCCCAGTGCAGGTCAGCTGGCCCAATCTCAATGGTTGCAATTTCTCAAACAATTTGCAGATGAATTGGCAGCAGTTTAGGCCCAAAAATTTCATTTTTTCTGTGCCATAGCCCTCTGCTGACACCAGTTCATTGCTACGCAAAGCAACCCTGCACAACTTCTCAGGACACGGGCATAACAGCAAGGTTCTCACCAAACTGCTAGCCCAGTCCAAGCAAAGTTCTTTCTCACACTCATAAACCAAACCTCACAGCCCACAGTTCTTACTGCATTCAGGTCTTTCAACTCTGACCAGAATAGTCCATCAAACTGTACTTACAGCACTGCAAGGCATCTCTTAGGCCAAGGTTTCAACTCCTCCTACATTCCTCTTGAAAATCAGCTCCAAAAGGCCGAAGCCACATAGTCAGATGTCTAGCAGCAATCCCACTCCTCGGGACCACTTTACTGTTGCAGTCAAGTGGACAACAGGGACAAGAGAGTGTGCCAAACACTGTCATGGGGAAACTGGCTATAACACCCATAAGCCCGCCTCCAACAATACACGCCCTCCAGGAGGCGTTAATTCCCAAATCTCCATCAGCTGGAAACCTACCATTCAGAACACCTAAGTTTATAGGTGACACCTGAATCAAACCACCACACTACCCAAAGTTCTTGACACACAGATGTAGCCATCAAAAAACACATACAAGTATAAATAAATTAGTCATTTTTATAAAGATTATAAATTTTTCAGTTACTTTTTGATATTCACTTATTTAATATTTTCTCTCTAATTTGTAGAACACAAAGACATTTGCCATTCTGAAACTCAAAAGAAATCCTTATCTGTCCCCTGACTCCCCCATAGACACCTTATCTTCTTGGCATGTCACTGTGCTTTCCTTAAGAGCATCCTCAACCCCCTCCCTGTCACCAGCTGCCAAATGCTACCAATCCCTTCGCTGCGGCACTGCCCTGCATCTGGCCCCATCTCACTTCTGACCACCAGATCCGGGACTTTGCTTCCTGTTGGCATGAATGGACAGCTCCCCCAAACAAATGGGCATCTGCTTTGGCAAAGGCATCAATGCCTAGTCACTGGCTTGCATATCTTGGATAGAACAAGTGCTCTTGAAATGCCAGCCACCCTGTCAGGGTGATACAAAGAAGCCATTCCCAAACAGCACCCTGCCTGCTCCAGAAACAAACCAGCTCCACGCTCCCAAGGTTCTCCCTGAATGAATGGCTTCCCTCTTCCCTGGCCTCCCTCCTCGCTGTTCTGTGGCCTTATTTTAAGCACACCTAACTCCCCACCATCCCAGGAAACTCCTGACATGTCACCTCTGTGCCAAGATCTGCTGTACCCTTGGTCCAAGAGTGCCTGTCCCCTTCCCTTTCCTCATGGAAAAGTTCCATTCATCCTTCAAGGCAGAAAAATGCCCACCGGAGAAATGCAGTCATTTTTTTCTCTACCCAGAAGGGACAAGTTATACACACTTGCTATGGAAGACACATCAGCAGCTCAAGCATATTTTTAATGATACAGAATGGTCCCCAAGATATAGTGTTACATTAAAAAAACAAATTGTAGGACAATAGGCTATGTTTTCACTTATATGCAAAAATACATATGCACACACAAAAAAAACTACACACTTCACCCTGTACACGCATGTGTATTCCTGCATGCACACATGCACACACATGAAAACACACACACAATACATACAAAATATCTGGAAAGATGTATGTCATATTTGCTGATCACTAAAAGAGGCAGGTGAGGTACAAGAAAGAGTTCAGAGTTTATAAAAAGAACATGCTCCATGTATCACTCATGCATTTGAAAATAAAATTTTAGGGGGCTGAAAATATGGCTCAGCAGTTAAGGCGCTTGTCTTGCAAAGCCTAATGACCCAGGTTCGATTCCCCAGTACCCACATAATGTCAGATGCTCAAAGTGGCACATGTGTCTGGCGTTCATTTACAGTAGCAGGAGAGCCTGGCACACCCACGTTCCCTCTCTCTCTCTCTCTCTCTCTCTCTTTCTCCCATCTCCACAAATGAACTAATAAAAATATTTTAAAATAAAAATTGAAATCTCATAAATGAGATGGCCCAGTGGTTAACAGTTCTTGCCACGCTAGCATGAGGGCATGGGAGGGCCTGAGACTCTCAGGTGACTTCTCCAGCACCAACACAGACAGCTGGTCGTGGCCACACATGCCTCCGACACTAGTACTCCAGAGGGCAGGGACTGGAGAACTGCTGCCGAACTCGAAAACTGCAGCTCCAGGGTCAGCGAGGCTCTATCCACCTCAAAAAAGCATTCAGCGGTAGGAGGGGACACCCAATGTCCTCCTTGGAGAACAATAGAGAAGGACATCAGACATACTCTTCTGACCCCCACATGTGTGCACGAGGCATGTGCATCTGCTCACACACATGAGCACACACCACACACACACATACACACCATACATATTATAAGTGCACATGCAAAAACATCCCCATAAATGCTCACTTTTTGTTCAATGCTGTCTCTCACTGGACTCAAAATGAAACGCGAGAGAGAAATGTTCTCTTCTCAGAACAGACACACATTTCACTTAGAACGTGAATTCGGGCCATAGTTCAATGATAGAGCAATGCAAAGCTAAGGAGAAGTAAAATTAAGTGTCTGGAAGGTGGCTATGAGATGGCGCCTCTCAGAGATGGATCCGCCTCGGTGACCCCCACACTGCACATGGACGTGACCTGTTCCACTCCAGCCAGGGGACATCACCTGTCCTCTCCTTCAGTACTCACAACTGCAAACATGCACTTTCATGTTTCTCACAGGCAGTTTAAGTAAGGAGATACTAAGTTCTGTGTTTTTAGTTTGTGTTTGTTTGCACAACAACCAGAAATTCCCGGATCTTATAAGTCCTTTCAAAAGCATGAAGATATAAAAAAAATGTGTACCTGTTGAAATCAGGTTCACATTGCTGGAAAAAAAAAACATCCAAGAGCAGTTTGTGGGGAGAAAAAGCCTTATTTTGACTGGCATACTGGAGGGGAAGCTCCATGATGGCAGAGGAGAACTATGGTATGAACAGAGAGTGGGCATCACGCCTGGCCAACATCAGATGGACAACAGCAACAGGAGAATGTGCCAAGCACTGGCAAGATGAAAGTGGCTACAGCACCCATAAGCCTGTTTCCAATAATATATCACCTCCAGAAGGCTTTAATTCCCAAATCGCCATCAGCTGGGAACCTAGCATTCAGAACACCTAAGTTTACGGGGCTCACCTGAATCAACCCACCACAGTGCCATATAGAAATATGCAAGGAATAAAGGCATCAGTCAGAAGAGCAAAGAGGCTGCCTGCTAAGCCTCCTACCATGCCCTGTACAGCCACATTTCAACCAGCATATCCACCCACTTACTTGCTAGAAACCCCGGGCCAAAGGGTGCTGGGTCAGAGCAAGCCGTGTTGACTGCACAGTTCCTCTGAGACGCTAGCCTGACCTCAAGGCTGCTCACCATGAAACTGATAGCGCACCAGAGCCTGCAGCATGAGCTAGTTTGCGCTGAAGGCAAAGGGTCAAGAACTGGACTGTACTAAAGTGTGAGGAAGCCTGTTAACTCCAGAGGCATGAAAACAGAGGTGAGGCTGAGGTCAAATGCTGGTATCACTCTGGCTTTGGGAGAGGCAGTCTTGGTTAAAGTGAGCCAGTGTTTGGGCTCCTTGGAAAGACAGTTGGGATCTCATGTGAGTAACAGCAAAGGCTTCTAGTCCCTTAGCTACAAGGCACATCTGAAGATCCTGAACCCTGAGCCCAGAAGAAAATTTGACCACCTAAACACATGTCTACCGGGATGGAACGTCCCAGTGAGTATGCCCCTAACCCACTAGATCGCTGGATAGTCGAATTTCTTCACAAGGAATGGACGGTTTGGGGTCCTGTGAGCTTGATTAAACCTGGGTCTGCCCCTGAGAGGTGGAGGTGCTCTGCTGTGTGGCTCCTCAAGAACCATGGAAAGCTTCACTGGGGTCTCCCACCACTCAACAGAAAATGCTCTTTTGCCCATTTGACACTGTGGGAGATGCTCTAATTCAATGCAGACCTGGCTAAGGTCACCCGAGCAGTTGGCGGCAAGGGGCACAGGTGTTTGGATCTCAAGATACTTGTGGAGGCATCCACCATTTGGGGTACAAAGTCCATGGGAACATTTGGGCTCATGGAAGTACAGCATCCCTGCTCAGGCTCACAGAGGGAACTTAAAGCTTTGGCTTGTCCTCCCTAATGGGAAAACAAGTAGAAGCCAGGCGTGGTGGCTCACGCCTTTAATCCCAGCACTTGGGAGGCGAAGGTAGGAGGATCAGCCGAGAGTTCGAGGCCATCCTGAGACTACATAGTGAATTCCAGGTCAGCCTGGGTAGAGCAAGACCCTACCTCGAAAAACAAAAGCAAAAAAAAAAAAAAAAAAAAAGGAGAAACTGCAAAAATTATAGACAATCTAGCCTAGACATAACCCAAGAAAGTGTACCCATAAGTCACACAAATCCTGAAACTAGTACCACACAGAATAATGTCTGAATTAACTGTGATATCTCCTCAAGAGCCATAACTGCTTGGTTCTTAAATATCACCCAATGGCACTGACATTGAAAGAAGCCCATAGAGACAAACACCACATAAAACACATGGTTTCTGAGTGAGAGTTTTTCAGCCGCAGAGCCCAGAGGCACAGGTGTGGGTAGCCTGACCCTAAGCAAAAGAATGAGGCCATCCATCTCAAAACCAGGGAATGTGGGATTGGTACATGCGCTGTCACCAACTGTCTGGGAGACGCAGAGCAGGTATGCTATCTTCAAGGCTTCGATTGTTCTTCTTTGTTTTTCATTTCTTGTTTGTTTGTTTGTGGTGCTAGGAAACAAACCTTGCAAGCTAGGCAATGTTTGTTTTTTTAAAGGAAGAAGAATTTATTTTGGTTCAAGGAGATGCAGTCCATTGTGTTGGGGAGACAAGGCAGCAGGCGCAGGAAACAGCTGGTCACATTCAAACCATGGTTAGGAAACCAAAAGCAATGAATGCTGCTGCTCAGCTAGCTTTCTCTATGTCATGAAGTCAGGGACCCAAGTCCGTGGAATAGCATCACCCACATTTAGAGTGGATCTTCCCACCCCAATTAATTTAATCCAGAAAACCCATCACATGCCAGAGGTTTGTTTCCTTCATGATTCTGAATGCTATCAGATTAACAACTAAGATTAATCATCATAATAGGCTTTTATACTAAAAAGTACAACAGGGGCTGGAGAGATGGCTTAGCAGTTAAGGCGTTTGTCTGCAAAGCCAAAGGACTTTGGTTCGATTCCCCAGGACCCACGTAAGCCAGATACACAAGGTGGTACATGCGTCTGGAGTTCGTTTGCAGTGGCTGAAGGCCCTGGTTCACTCATTCTCTCTCTCTCTCTCTCTCTCTCTCTCTCTCTCTCTCTCATTCTCTTCCTTTCTCCCTTTCTCTCTCTCCCTCTCTCCCCATGTCTTTCTCTCTCTCAAATAAATAAATAATAAAATATTTTTTAAAAGTACAACAAAAAAGTCTTTGTGATTTGTATAAAAGATTGTTGCGCCCCTCCCGCCAGCAGGAAGAACGACAACAACAGGATTCTTCTCAAGCACACTTTATTGGGAGCTCCAAGCTGAAAGAGAGAAGGACCCCGACCCTACGGAGCGCCAAGCTTATATACTTGTGGTCATGTAGATGTGAAACGTCGTCTGATTGGCTTAAGTCTCATCAGATGACTTTGCATCACCCAATCGGGATAGGTGAGCAGCCATGTTAGGATAACGTCATATGCTCATGTGCAAACGATTAGGATACAAAAGCAGTAAACAAGCTGACGCAGCAAAGCCTGATGAAGCCAGCGTGGCTCCCCACAAAAGATTGTTTTTAAAAATTGTGTGCAATTGTTTTTAAAGATTTTTTTCTTTCTTGGTAATGCACTCCTTTAACCCCAGCACTCAGGATTCACAGGTAGGAGGAAAAATTGCCATGAGTTGAAGGCCACCCCAGGTTACAGAGTGAGTTCCAGGTTATCCTAGACTAGAGTGAGATCCTACCTCAAAAATAATAGTAATAATTTCTTTCTTTCTTTCTTTTTCTTTTTTTTTTTACTGCTCAGCTCTATGTTTTTTCATTACACAATCTACTGGGTTACATAGGACATTTTCATACAAGTATATGAAGTCATTTGAGCATATGTTTCCTATGCCTTACTACTCTCCCCTTTTCTACCCCTTTCCTCTCTTGTTCCCTTCATTCCCTATACAGTTTCAATTCATTTTAATGTCATATGTATATAATGTACATGTATGTATGTAATATATATAACTTTCATGTCATAATGTACATGTATGATTTTATGAATCTATATAAAATCTAGGAGCCAAAAATGAGAGAAAACAAGTGATATTTGTCTGAGGCTACCTTAATTTGCTTAATATGAGTATCTTCAGTTATATCTGTTTTCCTACAAATGACATTATGCCATTGATTATGGCTATAAAATGTCATTGTCTTTATACCACATTTTTTTTATCCATCTTTGGTTAATGGACATCTGAGTTGGTCCCATAACTTGACTATTGTGAGAAATGCTGCAAAAGTATTGATGTACAAGTATCCCTGTAATATGTTGACATGAGGTCTTCTAGGTAAATACACAGGAGCACATAGCTAGGTCAGAAAGGCTAGTTTTTATTTTTACATGTTCCATGTGTGTATGACATGATGTGTGTGGTATACACATGTGTGGGTGCAGATGTGTGCACCCCATGTACATGTGTGCAGAGGCCAGAGGAGAATGTCAGGTGACCTCCTCTATCATTCATCCATGTGTTTCCTTGAGATGGAGTCTCTCATTAAACTTGGAATAGTGATTTTCTGTCATAATGGCTGATCAGGGAGCCCCAACAATTTTCTGGTCTCCACTCCCTCCAGGACTGGGTTTACAGATGTGTGTGGCCAAGCCCAGCTGTTTACATGGGTCAAACTCAAAGCAAAACAGGCCCTCATGCTCACATTGCAAGAGCTCTTCTTACCTGCTGAATTATTTTCCCATCTCTATTTTAAGTTTTCTGAGGAACTTGCCAGTATGAAAGTCCCATTGTAAATTGTACTTAGGAGTCTCTTTTTCCTGAATATAAAAGCTATGCATAGTCTTTGTAGAAAATGAGGAAATTACAGAAGAATCTTGGATAATCTCATTACAACAAAGCAAGTACTGTTGATATTGTGACAAATTTCCTTCCAGACTTATTCTAAATAAATTGCTTCTACATTTTGGTACCTAGTTGGATTGTGTTGCCACTACAACTTAGTGTCAAGCATTTTTCTCACCCAACATGATATAACGTCCATCATTCCATGGTATTAAGAACTCTGTGTGAACAATACTTGGCCACATCATCATTCAGTCTCTCTCCCAGAGTGATAGTATTTCCAATGTTGCACATTATAGACAATGGAGAGAAATATCTTCATGGTATCTTAAATTATTCTATTAAAATTCTTTATTGGGAAAGAGTCTAATAGTCTCATATGTTTACATTTCAGTTTCTTTGAGGGAATTAGAATAAATCAGATATTCAAACTAAAATGACTCCTGGGATTAAGCAGGAAATGCATTCAGTAGGCCAGGTAAAAGAAGAATTTAAAATTTTTTAATCCAGAGCCTGGGAGAAAGCTCAGTAGGTCAAGGGCTTGCCTGAAAAAATGAGGACCCAACTTTGTCCTTCAGAACCCAAGTAAAAGAGCAGGCATGGCGGACTGCAACAGTAATTCCAGCACTGGGCAGTGGAAACAAGGATCGTGTGAGCTTGTTGGCCAGCCAGTCTAGCCCAGCTGGTGAGCCCCAGGCCCGCAAAAGACCCTGTCTCAAAAATGGTGGACAGGCCGGTGTGATGGCACACGCCTTTAGCCCTAGCGCTTGGGAGGCAAAGGGAGAATCGCCAAGAGTTCAAGGCTATTCTGAGACTACACAGTGAATTCCAGGCCAGCCTGAGCTAGCGTGAGACCCTACCTCAGAAAACCAAAAAAAGAGGGGGGCCAGTGTAGTGGCACATGTGTTTAATACCAGCCCTTGGGAGGTAGAAGTAGGAGGATTGCTGTGAGTACGAGGCCAGTCTAGAACTACAGGGTGAATTCCAGGTCAGTCTGGGCTAGAGTAAGACCCTACCAAGACCCCCACCCCCAAAAAGGTGGACAAAATTCCTGAGGAATGACACTACAGTTGTCCTCTGGTCTGCACACGTACACACGGATATGCACCTGCACACAAACGAGCGTACACACGTACACACACACACACACACACATGCACAATTTAAACCTGGGCTCAAGGGGACAGTTTCTGCTGGCTCTGGCTGGTGGCTTCCCAGTTATCTAAAGAAACTGAAGATCTAAGATGTCTCCTCACATGGAAATGGTGACAGCAGAGGTGGCCTTGCCCTTTTGGGTTGACCACGCCCCTTCCTAGAGGGCAGCTCTTTCCTGGGAGGCTTTGGGATTACACTTAGCCACTGGGAGAGTCTCCAGCAGAGTAAGGTGAGTCATAATGAGCATCCACAGGGTGACTCAAGGGGCACAGAGAGGATTTCATCTTCTATTTCAAAATGCTGCTGTTCCATTTTGCTTCCCTCTGGGCTATTGCTCAACTTAGGCAAACTATCTTTTGAACAAATGCCAGGTCCCAGCCAATGCCCAGAAGACAGTTTTTGCATATGCCCATTTTATGAGCAGGACCAAAAAGAATTGCTTTTTGCTCCCTTCTTGGTATCTCTGCAATGCTGATCTTCAGAAACCAGGTGCCATTCTTACCACCTTAACCCTCAAGGCTCCACGCAACCAACTTGCAGTTTCTGCAGCAACGAATGTGGCCGAGACCTCCGAGTTATCTGAAGCTTGGCTGTGGAAGCCAGGGAGGACAGTGTGTGGCAGAGATGGATGCTAGCTAATGACAGTGCATGGTCTTAGAGGCTTCCTGTGCGGAATGGAAACTCTCACAGATCTGACAGCAATCACACAAGTGAGAGGGAGAAAGAGGTTCTGGGCGTGCAAATCCCCCTTCACAAAGCCCATGGAGGTGCCTTTTATGCTTCTGCCATCTGTCATTACAAAATTCACAACAGCTACCGCCCCCCCCTCGTCTCAGGACATGGACATTTCTGTGGGAATCTCCCTGAGTGGCTCAGACATCCTGACAGCTGAACAATGCTGGGCAAGGTGAAGACCGGTGAGAAAATCCTGCTAAACAAACACGAGAGGTCAACAGCTCAGAGAGCAAGATCCACCGAAACCCACTAATTGGAAATAATTCCAAGGTTTTCAGACATTACAGGGTGACAATAAGGTGCAAACACTGGATTAGTGACCTCCAAAAGACAGTGAGCTTTTGTTCGGTCTTAGTAAGAACAAAATTTAACTGTGTTTTGAGATTCCCACCAGCTACTCACAGTGAATTTTAAAGTTTACCATTTGATAACATAAACTGGATTAGATTTTGAGTTGCCCCATATTCCAAGTCAAGAAGCAGAACATATGTGAGGCAGAAGTGGGGAATGCCAAACCAATACAGCTCTGAAAATCATCAGAGAGTGACTTTTTGACCTTTTCGAAGCTTAGCTAACTAACTGGGCACCTTAAACTTCTGCCTCAGTGGGAAAAACTACACATCTTTCCATTGGTCTAGGGTTTTTTCAGGATGGTTCTTTTTTTTATTTTAAAGTCATGCTAGCCAAGCCATATTGATCAAGGTGTTATTGTTTAGTTAACAGGTCACAGAACTTCCAGTGAATTCTATAAGCAACCAAAAAGAAAGTAAACATTTTCTGATGGGTCTAGTGCCTGGTTCGGTTTGGGAGGCATTGAGCTTTTTGCAAAGATCAACACCAAAATAAAACTCTTTTTTTTTTTTAATTTTTTATTTATTTATTTGAGAGTGACAGATACAGATAGAAAGACAGAGGGAGAGAGAGAGAATGGCCGCGCCAGGGCTTCCAGCCTCTGCAAATGAACTCCAGATGCATGTGCCCCCTTGTGCATCTGGCTAACATGGGACCTGGGGAACCAAGCCTCGAACCGGGGTCCTTAGGCTTCACAGGCAAGCGCTTAACCGCTAAGCCATCTCTCCAGCCCCAAAATAAAACTCTTAATGTGTATATATGAATGTGTCCAATGTGTATGTGCAGGTGCATACAAGTGGTACACGTGCATATGTGTACACGTGAATGCAGATGGAGGCCAGGGACAACCTCAGGTGCCATCTTCAGAAATGCCAGCCAGCCTTTTTTTTTTTCTTTTTTTTTTTTTTTTTTTTAGGTAGGCATTCACTGTAGCCCAAGCTGAGCTGGAACTCAATCTGTAGTCCCAAGATGGCCTTGAGCTCATAGCAATCCTCCTATCTCTGCCTCCCAAAGTACCGGGATTATAAGGCCACACGACCAACTCAATGTCTGTTCCTCAAGATATAGTTAAGCCAGCTTCCACCTTCTGGGTGCTCTAGACCAGAAGATCTATAATATGCTTGACAAGTACAGACTCACCTAGAAGTGACCCAGGACTGTGTCTGAGCTCTGACCTCTGTACTACAGTCTTGGATAGAGCTCTGGACAGAAAAGCAGGTTCTTGGATACCACTTTGATTTATCTTCTCCTTAAGATCCATTATGGGGCATTAGCTGCACATGGCCAGTGAGCCATATCTGAGCCCAGGCAAAACTCAGAGGGACACTCTGACAAGGTCCAGTGACAAAGGCAGTGTGCACAGATGCCTCCACTGTAGCCAGAGACCTTTCCCAAGTTCTGTACACAGGACTACAGGCAGCAGTTTAGGTGCAGACACACACACACACACACACACACACACACACACACACACACGTGGGTCAGAGAACACAGTGTGAAAGCAGTGCTGCAAGATCACAAATAGGCAACAGGAAGAGGAAGACAGGGTGGGGAAGGCAGGTTGTGGGAGCTGGAGCTGGGTTCACTGTAGCATCCTTGTGCCTAAGGAAGAGCAAGGGAATGGCTTCCCTAGGATTCACTGGTGCCTCCTCTCCTGCTTCTGGATGCGGCTGAGGCACATCTGAGAGACATAGCTAGACCTTAGAGAGCAGAAACCTTAGGACTCGCTCCCAGATGTCACGTGAGCCTCACACCCTTTAGCCTGGATGGTCCTGGGATGTCAAGTGCAAGTAAAAAGTCCCATCAGCAAAGTCACCCTCCTGGTTACAGAATGCCTGAAAATAAGATTCCACAAGTTGGACAGGGAAGCAGCTTCCACCCTTGGGAAAGCTCCTTGCTGCACAGCACCTAACAGCTGTGCTTCCCCACCCTTCTCCCCGCATGCCCAGTTGGGTTTCCTCTTCTCTCTCCTCCTGGTGTGCTCAGGAGCCCCGCAAGCCTCCTTTTCATAATGTCCTGACAAATAGATGGTCGGTGTTTTCTTTTGCATTCTTTTTAATGGCCTGGACTATCTTCCAGCAACCCAGCTGCGCATGTCAAATAAAATGTATTGGGGTCAGATGGATTCTCACATCACACTGAACACACAGTGCGCAAAACAAAGGACACCTAACCACAACACACACCTTCCTGAAAGCTGCGCGAAGAACCTGTGTAACTGCGATGCAAGCCATCAGGGCCACACGAGCTCAGGGTCACATGACATCAGCATATATCACAAGTCCATTCTCTTTCTCTTTTCTTCTTTCAGGTTTTCTTCACATACATAAAATACTTCTATGCTTAAATGTCCTGTGCAAATACAAATATTTCATGAAGCCCAGGCAGATAAAATCAGCTCAGGTTGGATATATCTTGAGCAGAGAGTCCTGCATTTTGACCTGTAATCTTCATATAAAACTGGAGAAATGCATTTAGAGAAATGACAATTTTTTATGTTGTAAACAAAAGTGCCATCCCACCCAAAGCATGTGAGCTCTCTTCAAAGAAGTACATGTTTAAAACCTGAAGGAAAATAAGAAAACAAGAGGAGGCTCTCAAATGTATGGCAACTCAAAGCATGCATGGAAATATGCACTGCCACAGTGCTTTCTTTTAATAGCATTTGTATTTTGTTCCACGGTGAAATGAAAAATCAGTCAAAACTACAGGGAAAGCGCATGTGTTCATAATGCAGTCCGTTTGTTGCCTCTAACTTTCTGCCCTGGTTGAAAACATCTCTTTTTGCAGCCAGCTGGAGCAGAGACCCTCACAGCTGAGGTCAGATGCGGCTACACCACCTTGTAAAACAAATGGCAAGCTGCAGACCGCCACCACAGGCATGCACACACCTGCAGGTGACATCACCCCGGCTTTATCTTACCCTAGAAATCTATTAACACAGAGAAGCAGGTGTCACCCAACCAGAAATCACTCTTAGAAAGCATTCTCCTCACCAGCCTGGGAGTGGAAATGGCAGATGCCAGGCTGAACTTCCACCCACCTTCCAAACACAGGAGGCAGCCAGAACCCCTCAGCCCTCACTCCATCTTCCCAAGACACCTGTTCCCCTCGTGCCAAAGACTCCACATGCAAGCAGAGCAAAAACACTGGAGAACACCTACTTCCCTAGATATTGCTTGGTCTTCGTTTCAGGGAATCCTCTTTGGTTCTTGTTTGGGTTTGGGTTTTGGCTGTTTGAAACAGGGTCTTACTACATAGCCTAAGATGGCCTCAAACTCAAGATCCTCCTACCTCAGCCTCCAGAGTGCTGGGATTACGGGAATGTGCCACCACACCTGACTGGAATTTTGTCTTTCTCTGGCAAAATAGTGAATTCCAGGTGAGGAGTCTTTCCTAATCTCTTGCCCTGAGACAGCTCTCTTTTTTGGAATATGTAGCCAGGTGTTTATGCAAAGGGAAATAGACCAAAAAAAAAAAAAAACACTAAATGATGTTTCAAAATATTCTAGCAAGAGTCGAAGGGGAGGATAGATATAGAGAGTAATTGTGACCTGTAGAAATGGAGAGAATTGGGAATCTACATTATTTTCTGTTGTGTTTGGGACTTGCAATAATAAAAATATTTTTAAAATCTGTAGCAGCATTTTCAGTTGCTGGTCCGACCCTGCTTCCCTTCCTTTGTAGCACAAGCCCAGTTTCACTCATGAAGTCTGTGCTTCTCTTAGGATCCATTGTGCTTCACAAATCCAGTCATGGCCAGCCCGATTCCCCTTGCCAGTGACGGTCTTAAAACTGGAGAGATGGGTTTATCTTGCCAATGAAAAATGGAAGGGGAGTATCTTAAAGGGTTCCTGGAAGAAGTTTTCATGATGATCAAAGAAAACATAGAGGGCTGGAGAGATGGCTTAGTGGTTAAGGTGCTTGCCTGCAAAGCCAAAGGACCCAGGTTCAAGTTCCCAGGACCCACATAAGCCAGGTGCACAAGGCAGTGCATGTGCCTGTGTCTGGAGTTCATTTGTACCAGCTAGAGGCTCCAGCATGTGCTAGCTCTCTCTCTCTCTCTTTTTCCCTGCCTCTGTCTCTGTCTCTCAAATAAATAAACAAAAATAAAAATATTTTTTAAAAACAGAAAACATAGAGGAAGACATGGGTGTTCTGCTGCTAACTCAAATTGCATCTCTGCATGTGAAAGCAAGAACCCCAACAGCCATTTTGTGACCACAAGGGAGTCAAAGACATTACTGACTAGCTGAGGGCTGCAGAGAAGAAAGATCAAAGCAGCCCTGGCCACAAAATAACCACCATAAGACTGCCTCACTTCAGGAATTATTAAGTCAGAAAACATTCCAGTTACTGTTTATAGCAGTGGATCTGGGGCTTCCTGTGATAGCTAACTGCATACTAGCTGATAGAGAATAACTGCTCAACAAATGACGAGGAAGGAAGATGCCAAGGCGAGCAGAAACAATGAGGCGGCCATCGCGGCATCATATGGGTGGTAATAAAATCAAAGCCACTGTCACCCTGGGCAGGAGTTGAGATTTACATTCGATAGCCCCTAAGAACACAGGGCCTTACGTCGTTTATTTTACAACATAAATTTTCTGTTTCAAGCAATCAGAAGCACTTTCGTTTTTCTTCTTGTAAGGTATCTCTTTGATTTGGGGCAGAGTTTTCTCAAGCGACATCTCACAGTCACAGGATTCCCAGGTTAGTGGAGATTCCTAGTGCTATGGGAAAGTGGAATGTTACTGTTTGAGTTACTGATTGAATTTTCATTTTAAAAAATCATAAAATGAATTTTCACTTGGAACTGGGATAGAATTTCCAACAATTTCTAAAACATACTTCAACCATTTCAAAATCAAAGTATCAGCCAACCCTGAAAAATGTTTAGGAGGCTCTGCGCCCTACAGTGTCAAACACCCAGTTGTGATTTCATTCTTTATACAAAAACAGATAGGCAATCCATCTCATGAGTAGGAAAATTTGTCTTTAATAAATAATAAATTCATATATATATATACATATATATATATATATGAATTATTCTAAAATAAATCTGTATGCTTCATTATTGGTAAATGTGTGGTGTATATGCCCATTTTATATGCCACCATACCTAGGGTTGCATAAAAACTTCTCAGCAGAAAAGAGATTGCTCTCTTTCACATCCAGCCTGGCTCTAAAATAAGGGTATCTATTAGTAACTAGGAGAATCATTGTTTTTGTTTCTACCATGGCTTCCAGGTTAAAAAGAAAAATAAAAAGAGGAGGGTATGGGGAAGACAAGAAGGAAGAAAAGGGGAAAATAGAAAGAGACAAACAGCAGAAGTTCCCTCTTTGTGAGGTTTTGTCCCAAAGCCTCATGTTTCCTTTTCTCACCTCATATAATTAGACATGTAATTAGAAAGAAGATTTTGGAAGGTTACCTTTCAAGCGCAGCAACCCAATGGAGTCAGTTAGCTTCACTGGGAAAGTTTCTTGGAGCACAGGTATGTAGCTTTCTCACCAGGCTCCACTCCTCCTGGTTGGCATGCCAGGTCCCAGCAGGAGGACAGACTAAGCAGACCAGTGACCACTGAATCCCTGACCTAATTCCAGAAGGACCGGAGCCAAGAGGAGGGAACAGACCTGCAGTGAGCTCTGGTCCCTCTGGTATCACCCAGTGGCTAAGCAAGCCTTTCTTAGACCTCTGCCAAGTGGGCTCCTCCATGATTCTGCCACACCTCCTACCACTCTTGCTCATCCATTAGTCTACTCAGTTAAAGAAACTTACTTTAGAGGAAAGTCCCCATCAGCACTGCCTGCACTTCCAGTGTAGTACTCTAAGGCCCTTTTGATGGCCAGCAGCCAGGACCCTCCCTGGGGGGGGGGGGGCTTAATCATAGGTCTTGGCCACCAGAAATCAGCCAGCCATCAGGCAGGTGCTGGTGACCTACTTCAGAAAGGCATGGTCACGTAGGAGTCAACGGCCTGAGTGTAACTCCTCTACCACCTTCATGGAATTGCAGTGAGGCTCTGCGTACACCATTACAAAGAGCTAAAGGCAAGGCAAGTCTGGAAGTTGTACTGTCAAAAGGGAAACTTTAGAAGAGCTTATGTGAGCAAAGACATGACTCATGAAGTAGGCACTAATCTAACCCCACCACCAGCAAAATAAAGAGCTCAAAGCACACCACTTGCCCATACCATCAGGCTGCATTTATAGCGAGAAAAAAAGAAGTAACCTACAGAAACAATCTGCTTTTTTCCATGAGCATGTGCTTTATATAGTCAGGCTGGAGCAGATTTCATCCTCTGGTTGGCTGAAACCCAGCTACTTATCGAAAGTCTATTTCCAGCTAGATTACAGTTAGTAAGTCATTTTAGTCTCAATATATTCAATTTAACAGTATCAATAATATTAGTCATATCCCTCACCTACCATCTGTATAAAAATCTTCTTTTTGGTGGGCTGGACTCAGCAGTTAAAATACTTGCCCACAAAACCTAACAGCCGGGGTTTGGCTCTCTAGTACCCACGTAAAGCCAGATGCACAAAGTGACACATGCATCTGGCATTTGTTTGCAGTAGCTAGAGGCCATGGTGTGCCCAGTGTCTGTCTTTCTCCCTCTCTCTCTGCTTGCACATAATTTTTTTTTTTAAATCTTCTCTTTCTCCTCCAGAAATTGCCTTTGGCCCAGGATATGATGCCAAACATAGCTAACTACACTCTCCCCACATAAGTGTGCCTGCAATACATATACAACACACGCCTTAGTACCTCAAGGGCTTCCCTCACCACCTTTATGATGTGTTTTACCTTCATCTAGCATTGGTCCATAGTCCATAACTACTGGCTGAATAAGTCAACTACTCTCTATTCAACTAGATTTCTGGTTTTGTTTTGTTTTTCAAGATAGGGTCTCACTCTAGCCCAGGCTGACCTGGAATTCACTATGTAGTCTCAGGGTGGCCTTGAACTCATATCAATTCTCCTACCTCTACCTCCCAAGTGCTAAGATTAAAGGTGTGTGCCACCATGCCTGGCAACTAGATTGTTTTAAAGAGCAAACAGGTCTATGATTTCATTTCCTTCTCCATTTAAGATTACAAAGGGGGGAGAAAGGATAGCAATAGTAGACTTGAGACAAAGTAATTCACTACCTTCCAATTCCTGTTGCAGCTTGTGGATTATCAACTGGGAAGGTGTTATAGTTTGATATGAAGTAACCCCCACCCAAAGGCTCATGTGTTGACAGCTTAATTCCCAGTTGGTGGCACCATTTGGGGAGATGCTAGAAACTTTCAGAAGTGAAGCCTGACTGGAGGAATTACTCCTTCTTCTCTTCCTTCTTCTAGCCCTCCTTCCCTCACTCTCCTTCTTGTCTGCCATAAAGAAACTTCTCCCCCACATGCTCCCATGGTGTCCTGTCCAAATACATGAGTGCACACAACCACAGAGTGAGGCCTCTGAAAGCATGAGCAAAATAAGTCATTCTTCCTTCTAAGAAGTGGATGTCAGGCATTCTGCTACAAGGACAACAAAGCTATCTGTCCCAGGAGGGCCTTCCCATGAACCTCCATGTGAAAGCCAAACCAATGAGGAGGAGAGCTGCTGATTGATATAACTGGGTTGTACAGGCAACCCCAGTTAGATCCAGCATGATCTACCATTGTGGAGAGACTGCCATTCTTTCCCACCCACTGGTACAAGTGAGGGAAAGCTGATTTAAAGCTTATGTTAAAAATATTCAACAAATGAAACAAAAAAAAAAAACATTTCCATGGAATATTAGATAAACGTTCTAGTAACATAAAAGCCAAATAGCACACGAGTCTTTCAATGACAGACTTGGCTCCAACGGTGCTGCCTGCGCATGGGACACCTGGCCCGGCCTGCAGATGGAAAGAGGGATAAGCACCGTGCTGACCTTCACGCTTCTCAGCCTTAAGCAGGGGTTCTACCTGGGCTCGCCAGATGGTTCTTCATTGTAAATGGTTGCCCCATGATTGTAGAATGCTAAGTGTAGTCCTGGCCTCTACCCTTGAGATGCCAGGAGTAACCTCCCCCAAGCTGAGGCACAAAAAATATCTCGAAACATCCCTTAAGGACAAAATGATTTAGAACCACTAGGGTACTAGGAGCATCAACCACATGATGTTGTGTAAGGAGCCCTGCACACTGAACAGAGCAATGGGAATGGCGAGGAAGGAGCACTGTTCATTACCTGGAAACCTGTGGATGCCAACATGAGGGACATATACAGGCCCCCGTCCAGCCCCCCGGCACACACTCGCATCATGGACTTTAAGGAGGGTAAAGATGGTTTCGTATAGGCAGACGCAGGCCCTGGCAGAAGCAGGCGTGTCATCTCAGGAAAGAACAGGAGTGTGAATTTATATATGAGCTTCTCTGTTGGCATTTGAGGCTGCCAACCTCAACAGGAAGCAAAGTCTAAGTGCTAAGATGCCTCAGGAACAATGAAAGAGTGCTGTCTTAGAACCACTCCTCATACCGGGCCTGCAGCCCATGGTGAGGGGACCACGGCCTCCCCGAGGTGCCCCTGCACCCCTGCCAGTCAGGTCTCCGTGTGATTTAAAGACTGCAGAACCTTCTTGACCTGTAAGACTGAGGCACATGAGAGGCTAGAGTAGACTCAGAGCAAAAAATACCTGTCAGTCAGTCATCCTGGTAGCTGAAAGGAAGGAAATCTAGAACTTTCTATGGCCACTTCACAGAGCCTTTAGATTGCCACTTACCAACTTAATTGTTCATGCAACTTGACAAAGGCTCTTCAAGAGGGAGTCTAGTGGGCTGAGACGATAGCTCAGTGGTTAAAGCATGAGGATCTGAGTTTGACTTTGCACCTGCATACACATGCGTGCACGCATGTGCATGCACACACACACACACACACACACACACACACGTGCACATGCACGCACATACCCCCAAAGGGGTGGGGAGTCTAGAACCAGACACAGATGTTTGCAGATAAGGCCATGAAATACCAGTCCATGTGCCAGGTCCCTGAGCCCCATCAGCCTGACCCCCACTGGACCCCAGAACTTGTTCTTTTCCACAGAAGGACAAACAGGGCCTCACTAAGCTGTGCCCCGCTCCGCCATAACCTCAGGCCCTGTGGTGCCATGCGGGGCCAGGGCGATGGCACACCCGCCGCAGGAATAAAGAGAAGGCAGCGGCACGTTCCAGCCTTGGTGTGCCCTAGCCCCACGAGTCCCTTCCCAGCCAGCCTGCCATAAGCACGCGCCTGGACAGAGCTGCCTCTCACAGCCCGCCCTGGCCCTGGCCCTGGCTGTGGCAAAACAGCAACACGATACTGGGTGTTCTACCTGTCCTCGTCTAGGATCGTTTCTCTCTGTGTTCTCAGCCAGGTGCCCCACTGCCCTGCCCTCTGCCCAGCACTGAGTGGCAGTCAGCCAAGAGCAAGCTGGGGCAACATCTGCCATTTTCACAGGACCAAAACACTGAGCTTACTTTCTCACTGGTGAGAGCTGTGAACAGCTGCACCCCCTTCCCCAGTCTCCAGGGAGAGGTCAGCCCTGGGTGAGCTGTTCAGATGGATGAGATGAGCCTCGCCTCCTGGAATGTGACCTCAGGCACCTGCACCCGCGCTTCATGGGGAGGAGGAAGACCAGCCCAGCATGTTGGGCCAGTGGCCCTGAGGGCACAGGGGACCCCAGACTCTTGCCTGGCAGCAGCCTTGTGGGTGAAGGACAAGGTCAAATCCAATCGCTCCAGGCTGATCCGCTTGGTAAGAGGGCCTCACTGGAGCTTCATTCCATCTGGAATGTCCGCAGCTGACAAAAGACCCGACTGCACCTGTGTTTACGTGGAATGTCTTAGAAAGACAGGGGAGCAGGGCTAAGTGTAGTTACACACCAAGCAGCTTGCCTTCACTGAAAGTGATAAAGTGAGCAAAAACATGAACTCTAGGCCTCCCGGGGCATGTAAAATACAGCATCATTCCAGATGAAGGGCCCCCTTGACTGTGTGCAGGAGCCCCTGGAAGACAGAACAGGAGTCATTGCCTCATTAAAATGGATTGCACTACAAAAAGCAGTATAGAGGGGGCTGGAGAGATGGCTTAGCAGTTTAAGGTATTTGCCTGCAAAGCCAAAGGATCCCAGGTTGATTCTCCAGGACCCACATAAGCCAGATGCACAAGGGGGCGCATGCATCTGGAGTTTGTTTGCAGTGGCTGGAGGCCCTGGTATGCCCATTCTCCCTCCACCCCCCTCTGCCTCTTTCTCTCTCTCAAATAAATAAATAAAATATATTTTTTTTAAAAAAGCAGTATAGAGACTCCGTATCTTAGATCTTTTAAGTTCAGGTTGACTAATGTGAAGGTTTCATTATAGTAAAACTCACTTTTATATTGAGGTGTCATAGTTGCAAGAATTTCGGAATGTCTATCACTCAAATTCCTCAGGCCGATTTCAAATGAGTCCCTCCAACCTCCCCAGGATACCACGCGTGTGTTTTCTTCTGTGTGGTTGTCCATGTTCAGAATGTCATGCCAACAGAATCACAATGCATACACTCTTGAGTCTGGATTCTTTCATTCAGTATGGTGCCTTTATTTTTGAAGATGTCAATTTGTCTTCTTCCCATCTGAAAGTTGTTCAGGATTGTTTTCAGCTTGAGGCAGTTATCAATACAAGCGCCATGAACATTTGCACTCAGATCGCCACGTGAGCAATGTTTTCATTTCTCTTGTGTAAACACCTGGAAGTGGACTCACTGAGCCCTGAAGTATTGTTGGCAGCTACAGTGCCCTGCCCACCGTGGCCTTCGGGCTCTGCCCTCCCACCCCGTGTTTCCTCCACGCCCTACCAGCCTGCGTTTTGTCAGGATTGGTTGGCTCTGTTTTGGGGGTAGGGATATTGGGGTTTTCTATAAGATGTTCTCACATCCAGTGTGGGAAAGGGTCTGAATGTGGACTTCCTTAAACTAATGACATTGAGCACCTCTCTGTGGCTCTGTCATCTGCATATCTTACTTGATGAAGTGTGAGGCGAGGGATTTTTGTGTATGTACTAAGTTTGGCTCTTTTGTTTTCTTATTATGGGGCTGTTAGAGTTCTATATATATTCTGGATGCAACTCTTTTTACAGATAGGTGTTGTGCAGATATTTTCTCTAAGTTTATAGCTTCTCTCATCTTTTAGCAATGATTTTCAAAGAGCAAATCTATTGAATTCCATTGAAAGCCAATTTTACCAACTTTTTCCTTTACAGTTCATGCTCTGCCTTATACAAAGTTATAAATACTTCTTACTTTTTTCCTAGAAGGTAGATAGTTTTAGATTTTACATTTAGTTATGATCTGTATTTTATGAGATGTGTGTTATACACACACACACACACACACATATATGTATGTATATAAAATACATGTACTATACCTATATGTGTGTGTGTATATATACATATATATATATCTTTGTTATATATATATCTTTTATATATATATGTCATATATATATATATATATATATATATATACACACACACACATATCTTTGTTAAATTTACCTTTATGTCTGTCTTTTCACCAATATATATGGGATGTATCACTGTAGCCTTAAAATAAGTCTTGGAATGAGGTCTGATACATCTTCTAACTTTGTTCTTTTTCAAAGTTGTGTTGGCTGGTGTATGGTTAATTTTGATTGTCAGCTTAATTGGATTGAAAATTGCCTAGGAGATTAGTAAAACACACTTCTGGAAGAGTCTGTGGTCACTGTTTCCAGGGGGAATTAACTAAACCCTGAGTAAGGTACCATCACATAGGCCTCATACCTAGATAAAGAGAAAAAGGGTAAAGAAGAAAGCCTGCTAGTGAAGGGCTCTCTCTCTCTCTCCCTCCCTCCCTCCCTCCCTCTCTCTCTCTCTCTCTCTCTCTCTATCTCTCTCTCTCTCTCTCTCTCTCTGCTTCCTGGCTGCCCTGAGCTATGGAACTTTGCTTCACTCTGCCCTTCTGCCAAAAATTAGCTGAAACTTCTGAAACCATGAGACAAAATAAATCTTTCCTCCACTTAAATTGTTTCTGTAAGGTATCAAACCACGCTGACCAAAGTCTGACTGATACAGTTGGTCTAGGACTTTTGCCTTTACAGATGAGGTTTTTTTATTTAATTATTTATTTGAGGAGAGAGGGAGAGTAATAGAGTATGGGCATGCCAGGGCCTTCTTGTTGCTGTAAAAGAACTCCAGACACATGAGCCCCTTTGTGTATCTGGCTGTGCATGGGCACTGTGGATTCAAACTCAGGCTGACGGGTTTTGTAAGCAAGCACCTTGAACTGCTGAGCCATCTCTCCAGCCCACAAATGAGTTTTTTAAATAAGCTTGTCAATGTCCACATGGCATTTAATTTGAGCTGTGCTTAATCTGTAGATCGACTTGATTTCAATACTGTCAACTTCACTGGATTTAAAACCATCTAGGAATCACATCACTGGGCATGTGGGCATCTTCAGAAAGCCTTATTGAGGAAGGAAGACCTGCCTTCAATGTGGGCCATACATTCCAATGTAGGCACCCAGGTACAAGGAGGTCCAAGGAGAAAGTATTTCGTGTGTGCCTGCCTTCTCTTCTTTCTAAATGAGAACCAGCATGCTAGTCTATCTCTCCTGCTGTGACCCTCCACTGACATCAGAGCCCGGCTTCTTCAGTCCTTCAACATGGATTCAGCCAGCAGCTTTCCAGGGAATGCCTAGGCTTTCAGCACTGCCGAGGCAGCTAGCTTCTTGAACTGAACAGTGAAGAGGTTCCCCACCTTTCCAATGTACAGTGGTCACTGTTGAAGTACCCAGCCCCTATCATGCAAGCTAATCTAATAAATCTCTCACACACATGTGTCTGTGTGTGTATTCTCCTCTAAAGAACCCTGCCTAATATAGAATTCAGTGTCAAGAAATAGAGCTACTGTCATTGCTATGATAAACCCATATGGTTATAGATTTCTGGAACTGGTTTGTGGGAAAAATGTGGAAGAGTTTGGAGCTGCATGCTAGAGAAGTTCTACAATGATGTAAGTGCAGATTAGTGGGCCATTCTGGTTTACATGGACAGTAAAAACTATGCCTATAAGGTTTCAAAGGAAAAAACAGTCTGTATGGGGACTAGAATAGAGGCCCATCATGTTATGTTCTGGTGAGGAATCTGACTATATCTACCTGTGTCCTAAAAATTTGAGAGAGATTGAACTCAAAAGTAAAGGAGTAATTTGTTTGGCAGAGGATATTTCAAAACAGCCCAGCACCAAGGCTATGCATGGCTACTGTCCACTGTTCTTCATCATATCAGCAAGGAGACAGAACAGAAAAATGTGGAAAATATGTAGTTAAGTAAAAACAGTGTAAGTTTAAACTTGTAGCCAAGGTGGGTGCAGAGAAGGCAGCTGCAATTGTCAGAGGGATGGTTGGCCACCATAAGGAGAACTTCCTGCTGTGCACTGGAAAGGCATCCTGAGGGTAAGGCCTCACCTATGCGTGCCTCCAGCTTGTGTCAATGTAAATCCACTCGAAAGAAGAGAGCCTGAACTGAGAATGAAATAATGGGGGTTCCTTTCTCAAAAACAATAGCACATACGAGTATTTTCTCAAGCTTATCCACCAAGGTGCACAGAGGTCACTACAGCTGTAGAAGAAGGAGGCCAGATGACATCTCAAGCTGACAGCAGAACTTGGAGGAAGCACACAAATCGTGCTGGCTTTGCAGGCATGTCAGATGCAAAGCAGGGGATGTCATGGGAACTTGTAAGTGAGGCAACGTGTGGCAGGGCCAGATGTCGTGTGTGGAGCTCCTAAGAAGGCCGTGAGTAAAGATGTGAGGGTAAGGCTTCAGCCACAGTGCAGACTTGGGTATATTTGAGATGCCAGAAACATGAGACGTTTGCTGAGCGAAGCCGCAGGTACTGAGCGAAATCAGCCAAAGGTTCAGACCAACTAACATAGGCAACAGAGCTGGAGGGTGGGGCTACCAAAGCCCTTTGGAGCCCAGATGATGCCATCTCACAAGCCCAGATGTTGGGCACAGAGAAGCAGGGTTTCCTGTTTGCACTGTTAGGGTTGGCTCTAACTTTGGTCTGATCTTTCCTTTCTACATCCCTGGCCTTCCCTTTTAGAATGAGACTACTTTCTCTCTGCCACTGCAGATTGGAAGTGTATAATTTGCATTTTGATATCTTTACATGGACTCACCGGTAAAAGATTAACTTGAGTCTCCAACTTGGAACCTTGTCTTTGTCTTTGGAACACTGTTAGAACTGTTAAGACTTCAGGGGCCTTGAGAAATGAACTAAATACATTTTTTGTTATGAGATGAACACAGACTTTAGGGGTTAGGGATATAATGTTATGATTTAAAGTGATATATTTTGGTCTCAAGTTGGCAGAGGTGGGCTTGTGATGGTTCATTTTGATGGTCAACTTGGTTACAATTAAGAAATACATAGAGGGCTGGAAGCATGGCTTAGTAATTACGGCATTTGCCTGCAAGGCCAAAGGACCAGGTTTGATTCCCCAGGACCCACATTAGCCAGATGCACAAGGGGGAGCACACATCTGGAATTCATTTGCCGTGGCTGGAGGCCCTGGTGTGCCCATTCTCTCACCCTCTCTCTCTGTCAAATAAACAAATAAATAAATATTAAAATTTTAAAAATGCATAAAGAATCAGGTGCAACTTTCAGTGGGCCCACATGGGATTTCCAGACAGGCTTAATTGACTGAGGGAGTAAAGCCCTTCCTGAATATAGATGGCACCATCCCATGGGCTGGGGCTCTAGACTGAATAAAAAGGAGGAAAAGAAAAAGCCATCCGGGTACCAGCACTCCTCTTTCTCTGCTCCCTAGTCCACCAAGATAGGAGTGAGCAGCTTTCTGCTCCTGCCACCATGACTTCCTTTGCCATCATGCCACTTTGTCATGCAGTATTGACTATATTCTCAGATTATAAGCCAAAATAAAACCTTCAGTTGTTTTATCACAGTAGTGAGGAAAGTAACACAAGGCACAGAAGGGTCAAGGATCCCCTTGTTGGCAGGTAGAAGATTCCAGGAGACTACCTTGTGAGTGTGGTAAATGGGTTTGAAGTCAGATGAGAATAAGGATAAGACCTGATAGAGACAAGGGATTGCAAGGGGCTAGGAGAGGTAAAGGAAGATGCACCCATCTTCCTCCTCCCCTGGGCCATGAGGAGCGTCTATCATTCCAGTTCACAAGCACATCCCCAGCCCCATGCTGAGCTCCTCCAAAAGGTTCTAACCTCCTGATGCTCAGCCCTCTAAACAGTAAGAAATAGCATATGACTTGGACATTCCAGAAATATCTACAGGCTGCCCTTGGGGATTAATATTTTGTGTAAAAGTTATCTTTAAAAAAGATTATTTGGCTATTAATATTGTACCATCAGAGTTGAATAATTCTTGGCAATATCGTAGGAATCTGGTCAGAGTTTAATGCAGAGTGAGATACATCAGTTGGCCAGAGTCCTAATGACAGAATCAACTACTGCCTGGAAAAGGAAAAAGGGTACAAAGGCTTTTTTTAAATTTTACAAAATTTGGAAAACAACACTCTCTCATAGATGATTCCACAAGATCAAACTTGCTCCAAAATGGGAGTCATAGGTAGTTGCCAATGCTTGAGATCAAAGTCCAGTGGCCCTGGTCCCCCATTTCTTATCTTGTTGTATTTCAAGATGACAATTTCCTTAGTTCCTTGGTGCCTCCTGTCTGTTCAATAAGCTTTCTGGTTCATCTCAAAACTTAAAACTCAGCCTTTAATCTAAATCAGAGCAAAAATGTGAATGATTCCTTTACTCTTTCAAAACAAAAACTATGGACACTGTCTTGGGATGACTGTTTAACCACAGGTCCGCATGCTCATGGTGAGGGTAGCCACACTACACACAGATACTCCCTCTCTTCTCCATGACTGATTACATGCAGGCCCCTCAGTTCCTCCCTCTCCCAACACCTGCTGCCCGTCTGGAGGTTTGTTATCTGTAATCCCATATTGGTTTGGTGCACAGACCTCGTTGGATATCAAAGTTGGCCTTTCTAAGGATTTTTTCCTAAGGATTTTATTTCTGAGGAAAGAAATCAGTTATGGTAAAAATTATTTTTAGGTTTTGCCTAAAAGTCACACTCCTGTAGACAACCATGCAACTACATATATATGATGGAAATTTTGCTTCTTAACTATTAAAGGAAGAAAATCAGTTAAAACAAACAAACAAAATCATTCTATTATAGACTAGTTTGTTGTTCTCTTGCCCTGCTTTTATGAGCTTTTCTCAGAAATTTGCATGCAAGGGCTGAAGACATGGCTTTGCAGTTAAGGCACTTGCCTGCTAAGCCAAAGGACCCATGTTCAACTCTCTAGATCCCACATTAGCCAGATGCACAAAGGTGAGGCAAGTGCAAAGTTGTACATGCCCCTCAGGTGGCTCAAGTGTCTAGAGTTTGATTGCAGTGGCTTGGGCTCTCTCTCTCACTCTCTCTAAAAAGAAATACAGAAAGAAAGAAGCATACATATAAGAGGCACATGCGAGAACTCTACACTGTGGGGTCAGTGGGTGCCTCAGTGGTGGAGAAGGGAGAGCGGAAGGCGAGATGCCCACCTTTGACCTTCTTTCCTCTGTCACCATTGCCCCCAGCTGTCTTTGGGCTGCTGTACTGGCGTGGACAAGAAGAACAGCACAGCTCCTTCACTCTTACAAAGTAGAAAACCAAACACCCACACACTGAGGAAATTGTTCCCTATTGCGTGGGTGGTGGGGCCCCCGAGAACTGTTATCTGCAAAGGGCACTTCTGGGGGTTACCCAGCTGTCACACAGTGTGGATTCCACCCCAAAACCTCAAGCCAAACAATGGGGAATGAAGATCAAAGAGACAATCTTCCACTCTGCAAAAAATGACTTGACTTTATAAAAACAAATTAACACACCATGACAATAGATGGAATTTGGGCAAGGCCTATTGTTAAATTCACCATCAGTCACAGTAGTTGCTGTCCAGGCTTGGAACACTTATACTGTAGGAATGTGACTGTGTCATCCGCCACATCTACACCTCTCACACCCACCACCCACGATGTCTCACACTCATGCATGCACTCTTGTGCCACACAAACAGCTCTGGAATGACTGATCTAACAGGAGTAAGAAGTATCTGGGCACAGAGTGGAAGTGGATGGAGTGTCTATATGTGTGAGTGTGTGTGTGTGTGTGTATACACACACACATGTTCTTAACTCTCAACACTATCCATTTTAACAAGGGAGACATGATAGTTGAAGTGTACTGAATATACACCAAACCAATGCCATCAGGCAATGGGACTCTTCAGTTGTCACACAAGGGCTCCCTGTTTACCTGGAGCCACTCTGGCTTTCTTCTCTGTCCCAATGTCCACAGAGCCTGAGGGGTACTGCCTGCTCAACTAGGTCACAGGATTTCAGGGACTTCCTCTCTCCTTCTCATGTTCATCTCCTTTAACACCCCCAAGTCCAATCCTCTACAGTCCAAATCCATTTTTGCAATCCTGTCATCCTGGAACCACATCTGCCTCATCCTTCTTTCTCATGCCCTCTTATCTATTTTAGAGGCCTGTTGGTGTTTTCTTTATTGTTGCTCTTGGTCTTAGCCCTTCATTTAGAATGCTGGAAACAGATCTGGTGATTAGGATCTAAATCCTAAAACTTTGCTTCTAAAACTATCCCCACCAACACAAGGAAAACGCAGGAAGTTCTTACTCAGCTCCTGTGTTGGATAAACATGACAACAAAATGGAAACCATTTATCAATAGCAACTGTGATCCTATGGGGAAGTGACCAAAACTTGAAGTACTGAACCAAAAGAAACAGAACAGAATCTCCCCCTGCCCCACCCAAAAATTTAAATTGTATAATCTAGATATTCTATTGATGGGTTTATGCTCAAAAGAAATGACCGCATTCTTCAGACACTTGTCAGCCCATGTTCACAACAACATTATTCACAGTAGCTAAAAGGCAGACTCAAACCAAATGTCCACTGTTGGAAGAATGGATAAGAGACACACACAGTGGAACATCAGCCTTAACAAAGAAGTAAATCCTGGCCCATGCTACCTCAGGGGTGCATCTTGAACACGTTATGCTCAGCAAAGTAAGGTAGCCACAAAAGAAAAAATACTATCTGACTCTATTAATGTGTCACCAGCTATTTCTTGACAAAGCACTGTTAAAGAAAAGCCTTAGAGCCAGGCGTGGTGGTGCACGCCTTTAATCTAAGCACTCGGGAGGCAGAGGTAGGAGGATCGCCGTGAGTTCAAGGCCAGCCTGAGACCACATAGTGAATTCCAGGTCAGCCTGGGCTAGAGTGAGACCCTACCTTGAAAAAACAAAACAAAAACAGAAAGAAATGCCTTGGACGAAGGCAACTAAGGCCAGGGTCAGTCTGGAGACTCACGAGTGAAGTTGATCTCCATGTTCTCAAATCATAAGTAGGGCCTCCAGCAGACCACTGTGACCCACAGGACTATGCCTGCAGAGCCGACATGTGCTCTCTGTCATTGCAGTCTCACAACACGGCTATCTCTTAGCTCCATGGCTCAGGTGTCCATCTTTCCACTCAGCCTTGTGCCCACTGTCTCCCCACATCTACTCCTCTACTAGCTTCCAGGGCTCCCCACGTCCACTCCTCTACTATCTTCCAGGGCTCCCCACGTCCACTCCTCTACTAGCTTCCAGGGCTCCCCACGTCCACTCCTCTACTAGCTTCCAGGGCTCCCCATATCTACTCATCTATCTTCTGGGACCTCTCCACATCCACTCCACCACTAACTTCCAGGTACTGGCCACATCTACTCTTCTACTACCTCCCTGGCTTTGAAAAGTTTGATGTTTGGGCTAAAGACTTTTAGCCTAAGAACATATAAAAAGAATGTTTTATGTCCAACCCATGCACAGATTCTGAGTTTCTAAAAGAGCTGCCACAGGAAGATACCCCGGCAATCATGGGAGAGAGCTGACATGTGGCCTTTGAACTGGCGTGAGAGAGACTAGCTTTGTTAGTGGCCTTTGTTTCTGGTGCACCAATAGGCTGATGGCTCCCTTGATAACAAGGATTCATGTATGACCGAGGGAAAATTCAAGCAAAGAAAAGAAAATGTTAAAATCTCTTCTCATCTCTTTCTCTTTCTTTACCTCCTCCTCTATTTCTCTCTCTCCTCATTCTAGAGCAGTCCACATTTAGAACATTCTAGAATAAGTAGTTCTTGAAAGCTGTTGAGATAACATTTCCAGCTTTTCACCCAGATACAACCGACCTAGCATCCTGCTCTAGAGCTCAGAACATATCATGAACCTTGAGAGCACAGAGGGTGTGTGCCCCATCAGTGACATGGGCCTGGCTGGTGCTGATGAAGGGACAAAATGCTCTCTCAGGACACTGCTTCTGCATGTGCATTTGCCATGCACACGCAGGACTCAGAAACATCCAGGCAATGGATGGGGATTGGGACATGCTACCTTAAAACACGGCATCTTAGCATTTGAGAAAATAACAGAAAAAAAAAATCATCAAAAACGGGTCCTAAAATTCTCTTTAGAGAACGGCCCTTCTAGTTCCTGAAGGAACCTTAAGACACAGGAGCCCAGAGAAAACTTTTTGCAGAAAAAGAAAAAAAAAATGAGATTCATTATCTACCAGTTGATTACCATTATTAACTTATAGCCCTCTGTCTAATCATCTCCACATTAGGTTTTCATTTCCTATGAAGGTTTCTGGGTCATATAAACATACTAAGGAAACATGCACATTTTCCTCCTGTTATCTGCCTTCTGTAACAGGGTCTTAGCCATGAACATAAGTGATAAGATAAGGAAAGGATATTTCTTTACCCCTGTACAACCGTGAACCTGTCTTGAGCAGTCTTCTTCCACACATCCCAGAAATGTTTCATATGGACATTTTTCTTCCCCTACGTTCATTCCAAGAAGGTAAAGTCCACTCCTAATCTTTTCTTCTCATACCTGCTCTGCTTCTCAGCAGCTGTGCAGTGCTCAGCAATCATCTACGATTGCATAATTCACACTGAAGTTGGAACCATGCATACAACTTATCACAAGTATTTAAGCAGAAAAACTTGCTTTGACACCAGGTCATACTTTTTGTGAAATGCTAACCAGATAAGCCTACATCCCAATTTTTTTTATCCAAGGATGACACTTTGGGGAGCCATGAGCACAGTTTGTGTAAGGATAGTGTAAGTGCCTTGCTCATCACCCCTCACTGGGGCTGGGTCATATTTTAATTAACTCGACATCATAATACATTTGAGGAAAGTCTAGAAACAAGCATTCAGAATACAAGATTGCATTGATAGGTAAGAAAAAGCATTGCTCTAAAATGTGACTCAATCAAGACCAAGGTAGAAATCCTGAAGTAAGGCAAAAATGGAAACTTTTGCCACTATCAACCATAGTAAGACAAGAAAACAATGTGGACTAAACAAGGGCTTCACAGAGCTGGCCTGCATTTTCATTCCTTAGTTTGGTTCTTACTCTTAGGCATAATATGTTAGCCAGAAATCTGTGATCCTGCTATAGGGCTTCCCATTTTTTTGTGTTTTAGCAGATATGTGGCTAGTCATGGTGGTGCATGCCTATCAGCAGTAGTGAAGCTGAGACAAGAGGATCAAAGTGTGAAGCTAGATAAGGTACAAGTGAGAATTGTCTCAATATAAAAATGACATAAAAACAGAGCTGGGTGTGGTAGAGTACCCCTATAATTCTAGCACTTGGGAAGCTGAGACAAGGGGATTGCCAGTTCAAAGCCATCCTGGACAAAACAGTGAGATCCTGTCTCAACACAAATCCAACAGAAATGTTCCATGTACCACCACACATGCCCCAAACAGCAACTGGTTCTTACTAAGCAACTTGAACAATTTCATCTGTGCTATCAAAATCATGGAAAAACAGCCACCAAAAGAAACTCAAAAACTTTAAGATGTGAGAAAATCAAAAATTCTAAACCTGTAAGCACATTTCTTTAAAAAAACAAATTAAGGCTTTACCTGTAGCTATAGCAAATGGCAATTGTCAACCCAAGCTAAAATTAAGAAGAGAGAGAAACAAATTGGATATCAAAATATGCTGAGTTGACAAGAAAATTCATTCAATCTGGCCAATTATTTTTAAACATTTCCTACAGTACCCTCATAAGTAACACCTTTAATGATAGAGCTTTGATTTTAACTTTGCTTTTGTAGGATCATCTTATTTTGAAAGGTTCTGTAATAGGCTTTATGGACCAGAGGCATCCTAGGTAAAGAGCAGCTTGCAGAACATGGCTTGGTTAGTTCTGGGACACAGTGGAAGGGCGGATGGAAGCACACAGCTGATAACAGATGCGCATTAGGGCAGCAACATCATGTGTGGTTTCCCTCACCACCCACTGCTCCCGGAGCATCGGGTAGAGCTGGGACCCACAAGAGGCTAAAACTCAGACGCCATGCAGATCCCATGAACTCAAAGTCAGAAAAGCCTCACTCTGAGGGCAGTAAAGAAATTAAGCCCCAAATACAAATGAGACTTCAAAAGATAGTACACAGAGCTGCCGGGCACAGCAGTGCTGGTGGGCTGAGGTGAAATGGCCGATCTCCTCTCTGTTCTGCAGGCGCATTGTGGGAACCTCTCAAGTGTGTGTGGAGCTGAAATCCTCAGGCCTGATCCTTGCCAGGGCATGCAAGGTGGACGGTGGTCGGCAGAAGAGCAGGCCAGCTGAGCTCAGCTGCAGCAGACTCGCGGAGCTGTGGGGTCCCCAACCGAAAAAAAAATGAACAAAATAATTTGTTTCCTCACAGGAATGATGTAAACACGAAGTAATTTCCCTATATTTGTGCACAAAGGTATTAAAATGTGTGTGTCTGCTTCCTGAGAGAGGTAAAGCTCTGTAAGTATTAGTGACCAGTGCTAGCACTCTGTAGACGTAGCACCCATTCATAAAAAGTTAGTGCGTTTCAAAATAATTTTTCAATTTCTTTTTAGAACTTTGCAAGTATTTCATCAGCTAAGAGGCAATAATCATCATTCGGTGAGCCTGTGCAAGTCCCATGCGTCCACTTAGTCTTCAGCTATGGCATTAAAGAACCTCGTAGCAATCAAGAACTAAGGTACCACCTCTAAGATCATTTCCATATGAAAGGTCCAAGTTGCATCTTGAGATCCCCAAGCATCATCTGTGATTTCTTTGCCATCTCCCTGAAGGACTGGAGTAGAGGGTCGAGCGATGTACATGACAGTGTCCTGTGTGGTACATGACGGGAAGGACCTCGGGCAGCAAGAGTGTGGAAAAGCAGGAGACCAGACAGAGGAGGGAGAACTCTAAAACTTGAAGTAGGTGAAACAAAAAAGCCCAGTGCTGCTGTTCAGAGGCCGTACTGCAGGATCTCCTGAATATTGTAAGAATAGCTCAGCTCCAGACTAAGTCAGCCCCATTTATCACGGCAGACATCTAAAACGCAGAACCAATGATGGCAAGCTCAGGAATCAGGTGCAAGTAGTTTACAATACCGACATGCAAACACGTGGAGGTGAAATAGCAAGTTCCAGTTGATTTCATGCCACACTCACCTGAACTTATTCAGTTAACTATCTCAACTAAACTGGGAGTATATTTTCTTTGCAGCTTAAGTAAACAGAAGGTAAAGATGCCCGAGGAACCATTAAGAATGTAAAGAACAAGGAGAAAGTGCCTCTGGGAATGAAATAATAGCAGAAACTCTAGCCAAGAAGGTCAGGATGAGCAATTTACAAATTTCATATGCTGGGTCACTTTACATTTCCTGGGGTTGAAAAGTTCTGGTTTACAGTTCAGCTAATTATGAGATAACTTTACCAACCGAATATTTTGATAAGCTGTGGAGTAAAGTATAATTGGTGGCTTTTCCACAGTTGAAAGATAAGCCCTTGCTGGGGTGTGGAGAGGAAACGGGTGGGAGGGACAAGAAGTAGAAGAAAGCGGAAAAAGTTATACAGAGGCAGCTGTGCTGGCTGAAGGGGGCTGGGAGATTATTCTCTTGCAAAGGTGAATCTTAATGAAACATTTTTGTCTTTTCCCAGCTTCTGAGTCAAACATCTTTTACCATCACTTATTTAAAGTGACCACTTAATCAAAGGCGATGTGACCCATGGAGACTCCAGTGAGCAGAGCATTATGTTCTGGCAAAACACCAACAGCCAGGCCAGCCATTGCTCCCTGCAGACCTCTCTGTGTGAACAGGCCACACTAGGGATGAAAATGATGAGAGATAAAGGCCCTGTGGCTAAGTGAAAAGTAACTTGTGGTGTGGATAAGAACAGGGTATCTCACAGTTATCCTAGAAGTGTGGCTAGATCTCCAAAGTGCACCAGATCCAATGAAGCAGCCTTGAAAAGGGCAAGAACAGGGTATAAAAGTGACAGTGGGTCTCACTTTGAAAGCCCAAGCTGGAACAGGCCTATGAGGCAAAGCTGACTAACGTATTGTGTGAGGAGACTCCTGCCATGGAGAATACCAGATAAAACAACTGTATAACCTGCTGGGATATGAACCAAATACTTTTCTCCCTTGGTCTCAGAAGCCATCATTGGCCAGTCCAACTTCCTGAGGCCCCTCACTCTGCCAAGATACACCAGGAATCAGAAACACTTTAGGCAAGCTTCATACACACACACCACATACACATACACATGTGCACACACCCACACTTATGCACATGGGCATGCCGATATGCACATATGTGCAAACACACGCTGATATATATATACACATTCATACTAAAACATGTGACTACTCATGTGCACAAATACTACATACAAACATGGACATATGCCATCACATGTGCATGTATATACATATATGTACATTCATAAATATATGTGTATACATACCCATGTGCAGAGCTACATGTTGCCAGCCAGAGAGGCTCATGGGGCCCCTCAGACAAGGAAAGGTCTCAAACAACTGACCCTTTTGTTGCTGGTCTCAGCAGGGACCCAGAAGAGAGAAGGGAGGGAGCCTGTGGGTTGGCCTTCTGACCCCAGCCCAGCCGGGCTGAGGCCCAAGGACATGGAGGTCAGTTGGAGTTTTGTGCTGGCCTCCCTGGGGGACACGCCCTCAGGACATACTGTAAGTATTGCCAGAACACAGCACACTTAACAAACTCCCCTTCCGAGTACTGCCTTCTTAGAGTTACACAACTTGTTAATAACAAAATTAAATCACGTTTTAATGGCAAGGAAAGAGTAATTTAACATTTTTCAAAATCCCCAGCAGCTACAGAAACCTTTCCCTGAAATGCTCCTTTTTTGGAGCAGCTGACTGAAGCAGCTGTTTTGTATCAAGGCTGAGGGTTTCTGTGTGACCCAGGGAGCTCAGACAACAGGCAGCCCTGCCTGCATTAGAGGGTAATCTGAGAATAATTTGCCATAAAACACCCAGAAGTGCTCCAGCTGTAGCCAGAGACATCCTATAAAGCCCCATGCAGACAGCACGGACCTTGTAAAATAATAATAATAATTTCTAAAAGCATATTTCTAAAACACATTTTAAAAAAAGGAATGGTTTAGAAATGATCATAGAAGACAGCAGGGAAATTCACTTCCAGGGTCCATGAATTGCCAGGAAGTGCCTGTTCTTGAAAGCCCACTCCACACATGCACATATGCCACAGGTCCCTGTGTAGTTGGAAACAGGTCTTTTCACACAGGACTGTGCTTTAAGATATTTTCACCGAGTGTAGTGGTGCATGCCTTTAATCTCAGCACTCAGGAGGCAGAGGTAGGAGGATCGTTGTGAGTTCAGGACCACTCTGAGACTATACAGTGAATGCCAGGTCAGCCTGGACTAGAGTGAGAGTCTACCTCAAAAGAAAAAAAAAAGATATTTTCATCCCCTTCTTTCTTTCTCCCTCTCTCTTTCTCTCTCCCTAACTTCTTCTCTCTCTGTCTCTCCTTTCCTCTCTCTGCTCCTCCTTCATGGAACAGGTAAGAAGAAAAACTCAAATGAGTCCCAAATTCACCCAAGTGATACCTGGAACTCCAAGTCCAAAACTTATTACTCGGAGCAGCATATTGCAGGGACCAAGGACGGGTGCTGGAGGAGCCATGACCAAAAGCCTGACCATTTCTCAGGGGCAGCCATAGACCGGCCACAGCTTCAACATGAGCATCACAATTTTTCAAAAAATGCTGGACACTAGAGAATTTATCATGAAAATTCCTGCTTTAATATTTTTCATGACCAAAAAAAAAAATATCAATGGGATTTGCCCAAAAGGGACTACCTACCTACAACATATCTTGACATTTTCCACATTAGCAATCACATAGCAAAAAAGTGTGGACAGAGTACCACTCACAAAGAGTCAAAGTGTAGACACAGAACCACTCACACAGAGTCACAGTGTAAAATGATACAAATTACACGGAGTCCCAGGGTGGACAGGGTAACACGCACAGAAAATCACAGTGAGGACACGGTACCACTCACAGGGAATCACAGGGAGGAAAGGGCACCACTCACAGGGAGTCACAGTGAGGACAGGGCACCACTCACAGGGAGTCACAGTGAAGACAGGGCACCAATTACAGGGAATCACAGTGGGGACAGTGTACCACTCATAGGGAGTCACAGTGAGTACAGGGTACCACACACAGCAAGTCACAATGTGGACAGGGCACCATTTACCCGGAGTCACAGTGAAGACAGGGCACCACTCACAGGGAAACACAGTGGGGACAGGGCACAACACACAAGGAGTCACAGTGAGGACAGGGCACCACTCACAGGGACTCACAGTGAGGACAGGGCACCACTCACAGGGAGTCACAGTGAGGACAGGGCACCACTCACAGGGAGTCACAGTGAGGACAGGGCACCACTCACAGGTAGTCATAGTGAAGACAGGGCACCACTCACAGGGAGTCACAGTGAGGACAGGGCACCACTCACGGGGAATCACACTGAGGACAGGGCACCACTCACGGGGAGTCACTGTGTGGACAGGGCATCACACATGTCATATGTTCCTAAAACCTAGAACTCTTTCATGACGCATGTTGTATGCTCCTAACATCAATGTGGTCACTGTATTGCTACACCTCAGCATCCACCCACGTCAGAGCTGCCAAAGCTACCGTGTCTCTGGTGTGGAAACTGACCATTTAACGTACCTGAAATACTGGACTTAGGATAGCATCTGAGTCAGGCAGGGGTTTGTGGAGATAAGACACCTAAGAGGGAACTGGTGACAGTGGACTGCTAGGGACCATTACAAATACTGAGGAGATTGCCTATATAGTAATTTGGTAATACATCCAAAACTAATATTTGGTGAAAACAGCAGGTGGCAGTACCATTCTGATATGGCAATATAAGTTCCCTCCAAGTTGACTCTCAAAAATGGAGTGATAGGCCAGGCATGGTGGTACACACCTTTAATCCCAGCACTCAGGAGGCAGAGGTAGGAGGATTGCCATAAGTTCGAGGCCACCCTGAGACTCCATAGTGAATTCCAGGTCAGCCTGGGCTAGAGTGAGACCCTACCTCTAAAAACCAAAACAAACAAACAAAAAAAATTAGAATGATAGGGCTGGAGAGATGGCTCAGCAGTTAAGGTACTTGCCTACAAAGCCTAATGCCCTGGGTTCAATTCCCCAGTATCCAGGTAAAGCAAGATGCACAAAGTGGTACATGTATCTGAAGTTTGTTTTCAGTAGCTGAAGGCCTTAGTGCACCCATTCTCATTCTCTCTCTCTGTCTCTCTCTCAAATACATAAATAAGTATTTTTAAAAAACTACAAGGAACTCTACATAACCTCAGGCTGGCAATGAATTTTTAGATACTCTACCAAATACATTCCAGTAAAGAAAAAGTGAATTAAATTTCACTAAAATAAAAATTTTATGCCCTAAGAAAGACACTAAAAAGAATGACAGACTACAGATTTGGGAAAAAGTCTTTGCAAGATGCATATCTCACGAGACTTAATATCCTTCAAAATAGCTAGGAAATGGAACCAGCCTAGATGTCCCTCAACTGATGAGTGAATAATGAAGATGTGGTACATTTATACTGTGGAGTTCTATTCAGTAGTAAAGAAAAATAAAATTATGAAATTTTCAGGGAAATGGGTGGATCTGGAAAGGATTATAGTTAGTGAGGTAACCCACGTCCAGAAAGCCAAATATCACATGTTGTCTCTCATATGTGGATCCTAGCTACAGATGTTTCTATGTGAGTAGGAATAAAACTCAGTAGTGAAGGCCAGTAAGCTAGAAAGCTGATATAATGGGAATAGAAAGGGAGGGAGGGGGACTTGAGAGGATGGTATTGTATATATGTAAGTGGTGGTGGAAAGGCCTAAGTGAGGTCAGGGGAAGAGACTGAGTAAAGGAAAGGTGGGGGAGGGCTAATCAAAATCCAAGAGGGTATGAATAAGTCATATGGAAGCCTACATTTTTGGACAATGGCACCCCAACAAGCCATAGATTGTTACTAGAAATTTTCAGTGCCAGGGATGTGATGCCTTCTAGTGAGTTGTTGGCCAGGGATGTCCCTGATGCCCCCAAAACATTACAAGACATTGCTGAGGCTCTTGGTTTCCCACCAGCAATAGATGGTGTTGCGGTCCGGTCCGCATTGCTGGTAGAAATCACCCAACCAAGAGCAGCTTCTGGGAAAAAGAGATTTATTTTGGTTTACAGGCTTGAGGGGAAGCTCCACGATGGCAGGGGAAAAGGATGGCATGAGCAGAGGGTGGACATCACCCCCTGGCCAACTTAAGGTGGAACACAGCAACAGGAGGGTGTGCCAAACACTGGCATGGGGAAACTGGCTATAAAGCCCATAAGCCCACTCCCAACAATACACTCCCTCCAGGAGGCAGTAATTCCCAAATATCCATCAGCTGGGAACCTAGCATTCAGAACACCTAAGTTTATGGGGGACACCTGAATCAAACCACCACAGATGGTAAGACCCTATTACTGAAGACTCCACATACTTGGGCTGCAAGGTCACTGAGAAATCCTGCTGGAGCTTAATTGAAAACCAACTCCCTGTAGACCAGCTGACAGAAAGCTGGAAAAAGCTATGCTGCATGCAGTTCCATGGGAGAGAGAAAAATCACCAGTGGAGATACTCAACAGTGGACACTGCAAGCCTTAAATTTGGACAGCCAGGCCAAATGAGCCAACTGGTGCAATAGTGGCATGTCTCTTATGGGGGAAACCAACCACTCCCTAAGTGGATTGGTGGCCCACTCCACAGGAGGAAATACATGCCTGATACAGAAAACCTATGACAAGAGAAGTCATGAGCCCTAGGGGTATAACATCTGCTGGCATCTGTCTAAATGATTGAGAGGGGGTTAGGGTATGATGAAGAGTGGAGTTGCAAAGGGGAACGTGGGCTGAGGGAATTACCATAGTTTATTGTCTGTAACAATGGAAGTTGTCAATAGCAAAATAAAAAATTTAAAAGACTAATATCGAAAATATACAAAGAATTCTTAGAACTCAAAAGCAAGAACACAACACAAGTGAATAAAAAGATCTGATCAGAAAATGTACAGGACTAAGTACAGGAAAACACACTCTGCATTGTGTATTATGTGAGAAATGTAAATTAAAATAATGGTAATAGCAAGATAATGTTACTGCATATGGCTAAACCCAGGACACGCAGGACATGAACACTCATTAGTTGCTGATGAAGTTACAAAATAATAGAGTCACTGTGGAAAACAGCTTGGCCATTTCTCACAAAGCCACACATAGTTTTACTATATCACCTGTCAATAGAATTCCTAGGTATTTACCCAAATGACTTTAAAACATGCCCACCACAAAAATTTGCACACAGTGCTCACAGTAGTTTCACTGATAATCAAAGAAAATTGGAAACAACCAAAACATCCCTCAGCGGGTGGGTGAATAAACTAAAGCACACACACACACACAGTAGAATATCACTTAGTAATAAAAACAAAGCTATCAAGCCATGCAACCACATGGGTGAATCTTAGATGCACGCTTAATGCTCATTGGAAGAAGCCAATCTGGAAAGGCTACTTGCTGCAGGATTCCACTTATAGGCCATTCTAGAAAAGTCAAAGCTATAGAGATGGTAAACAAAGACTCAAAAGGGTTTGGGGAAAAAGCAGTACTTATTTGGTAGTGAAACTACTCTGCCTAGTATTGCAACAGAAGATATATGAAAGTATCCATGCATCTAAACTTTACAGCAAAAAGAGTAAAGCTAAGTGTATGCAATTAAAAAATAAAATGCTACAAGCAGAGGAGATCCCAAAAGGGAATGCAGACCATGATGAAAGGACCTAACTGCATTGCAAGTATATTAAACAACCTTATTAAAACAGGAAGCGCTCAAGGAAAACTGAGTTCAGACAAAAAACAAAATGAATGACCTGTAGGTAAGCACTGTACTTGAGATTGTTCAATTGTTCCCCACGGGGTCTGAGTTCAGGTTCCAAAGCCAGCATGCTATGTCCTACTGCAGTGGGACAAGTAAGTTGATGGTGGAAGGCTGGAGCCAGGGTCCTCACTGTTAGAGCAGGTTACTTAAACACAACGAGAGGAATTTTGATGATCTATGTGATAATGGAACAGAGTGTAGTCATTTTATGAATTCATACAGCTTGATGTAGATATAAATGTATACAAATTTATTCATAGATTTGCATACATAGATTAGTACAGACATGTGTTTCCTTTGTAGCACCAAAAACACATGGCACCCAAATCTTGTGTGTGTGTGTTTTCCTGAGATAGGGTTTCACTCTAGCTGAGACTGACCTGGAATTAATCTCAGGGTGGCCTCAAACTCACGGTGATCCTCCTACCTCTGCCTCCCAAGTTCTGAGATCAAAGGCATGCGCCACCATGCCCGACTCCAAATCTTGGTTTCCTAAAACATTCTTCAATAAAAGAAATAAGGGTACTTTGGAAAAATGATTGAACTTGGTGCTGGGACAAGGGTAGGGAAAATACAAGATAAGAATGGAGTACCTTGTATCAAAAAAATGCAAGAAAAATCTATACACACACACACTCACACACAAATATCAAATGTAAATAAGCCAATTGAAAGAGATCCCATGGCAAACTAAACCAATTTAAGCAGTGTAATAAAATGATATAGTATTAGGTCATAACCCAAAGTGTAAACAAAATGTTCACAATATATAATGATATAAAGAAGTAACCATATTAAATAAATGAAGGTGAAAAGACAAATCTCTCATGCAGACAAATTTCAGATAATTTCTGTAGGTATTCCACCCTCAAGAGATAGGATAAGCTGCCCATATGAAGAGTGGGGAAGTGACTTCAGTCTGGAGAAGCCTGGCAAACACTCCCTCAGCCATGCTAAGTCAGTGACTTCCCAACCTGAACAAGAGAGAAATGGACATTGTACCTGCTCACCAGAGAGCTAAGCAGAAATCCTATCTAGCTTCAAAGGAACAGGGTCTGAGCCACGCCCCAAGAGGGGTCCCTCTCCACGCACATGGGGGCCATATCTCCACTGTGCTGTAAGTTGTTGACCAGCCCCAGCATGGAGCCCAGACAAGCCTATTCAAAGTTTCCATCCCCAAACCAGAAAGACCTTCTGATCTCCTGGCACTTTCCTTAGTAAATAAAAACCAACACAAACGGGCAAGGAAGGGGAGAGAAATACCTTGAATGACTCTTCCAAAGATGACACCCTATAATATTTCACTTATATTCCCCCCACACACACACCGTAGCAGTCACCTGATCACTGCTGGGACAAAACACCAGGTCAGAACTGCTTACAGAAGGAAAGGGTTTATTTCCAGCTTATGTCTTGTTTTTATTTTATTTTATTTATTTGAGAGAGAGAGAGAAAAAATGGGCATGCCAGGACCTCTAGCCCCTGCATATTTGAACTCCAGGTACCTGCGCCACCATGTGCATCTGGCTTGTATGGATACTGGGGAATTGAATCTGGGTCCTTAGGCTTTGTAGGCAAGCACCTTAACCACTAAGCCATCTGTCCAGCCCAAGCGTACAGTCTTAAGGGGAAGCTTCACTATAGTGGGGAAAGCATGACCTGAACAGAAGCTGGACATCACATCTCTGTGGCAGCAGGGGAGGAGAGAGTAAGCTAGGTGAGTGAATTCATACAGCTTGATGTAGATATAAATGTATACAAATTTATACATAGATTTGCATACATAGATTAGTGCAGACATGTGTTTCCTTTGTAGCACCAAAAAACACATGGCACCCAAATCTTGTATATGTGTGTTTTCCCAAGATAGGGTTTGGCTCTAGCTGAGGCTGACCTGGAATTAATCTCAGGGTGGCCTCAAACTCACAGTGATCCTCCTACCTCTGCCTCCCAAGTTCTGGGATCAAAGGCATGCGCCACCATGCCCGACTCCAAATCAAGCAGACAGGGCTGGGCTATAACACAAGGCCCACTCCCAGCAACACACCCCTCCAGCAATATTCTACTGGCAAAGGCTCCACCAGCTGGTGATTCAATATGAGACTTAACCACAAACACATGAGGCTGTGAGGACGTTTTACAGTCAGACCACCACACCCTGATTCAATACAGGACAGAATGGCAGAGGACTGAGGAAAGGAAGGACCTCTTGTTATAAGTTGAATAGGAAATTTTCCCCATAGATTTATGCATTTGAACACTTGGTCCCAGCTAGCGGTGCTGCTTTGGGAGGTTCTGTAAGCTTTTGGATGGGAGGAATGGCTGGCAGAGGTGGTCACTGGGCACCAGTCCTTAAGGGTCATAGCTCAGTCTCACTTCTTGCCAAGCTTTTGGATTCTGGGTTGACTCTATGGTGAGACCCTGTTACCATTGACTGAGCCTTCTCCCATGTCCTTCCCACTGTGATGAACTGTATCTGTTATACTGTGAGCCAAAACAAACCTCTCCTTCCTTAAGTTGCTTCTGTCAGATATTTTGTCACATGACCAAAACATAACAACATACCTCCATTAGTACCTGACTTGAAGGGGGAGGTGTTGATAATATAGCTTTAAGGAACTAAACTTGAAGTCCCAGTTTGGATAAAATCCAGACATATTTGCTACAACATTTTCCCTACGGATATCTCAGGTTTGCTGATCAGTGAGATCCAAAGGTGGATCATCAATGGCCTTAGAAGTTTCTAGTCATACTCCCTGCATCCAACACCAAAGAGAGGTAGAAATTTTCTCTCAGACCACAGTCTCTCTTCCTTTCCTCCCCTCCCACATCCATTTCTGAACTTAACTAACTTAAACCTTCCCAGCTGCTGTCACTTCCACGGCCACAGCCTGTCCCCCTGCAATGCAATGGGTGAATTTCTAAATCTGAGCCAGCCCCATGTCCCATTTCCTATCTTTTGTCCCCAGGAATAAATCCCACCATCATATTGTGGGGACCATGTGTGCCATGAATGCGTTAGACCAAGCACGCCCCTCATAATCCCATGTGCAGTGCTCTTCCCAAGCCCTTTACTTCTCTCCTCTGTGCTCTAGCTCCTTAAGCCCCTGTGGCCACTGAGCCTTGATATGCTTTGGATCTGGAATATCCCCAAGGGCGATGTGAATATGTGGGTTAAGGAATAGTTTCTCTCAATAAATAAAAATTACTATGGAGTTGATAGTCACCAACCTGTGGTGCTGCTGGGAGACCTTTGGGGGGGTGGAACCTAATGGAAAGAGCTAGATCACCAGGTGTGTACCCTTGAAGGGGATATGGGAAACAAAACACTTTCCTGTCTTTTTTTAAGTTTACATATTTTTATTTTTTTATCCATAGTAATTTTTTTTATTTTTAAATTTTTTTATTAATTAGTTTTGTACTCAGTGAATACAGTCAGTTTGGTGCCCTTATTAGGCTCATCTGTGACCTACCCTCTCCCCTTGGTCCCTCCTTGTTGAGGTATATGGGTCATGCATTCTGGAGTTAGCCCACAGTTATGGGTAGGATAAATGTTTCTGCATATCATGACCCAACATGTGGCTCTGACATTCTTTCCACCCCTCTTCCACAAAATTTCCCTGAGCCATGGTGGGAAACCAACTGCTCTTGATTCAGCTTACTGATCCCCTCAGTGGTAAGGGTCCCATAGCTGGACCTGGGAAACAAGTCAGAACCATATCCAAACAAAAGCCCACTCTGCATTATCAAGCTACCATCAATCGTGGGCTACAAGAGGACCTACACCTATTAAACTCTCTATAAAAAAAAAAAGTGAGGGTTATCTCATTTGTCGGGTGCTAACTTACTCTCCGTTGGAGAATGTGCTTCTCTTTTTCAGATAGATGTAGATCCTAAGGAGAGCACCACCCCATCATACCTCAAAAGGGCCCTGACTGAAACTAAGAACAGTTGGTGAAACAAGCAAGTGTGCTGTTTTCTTGGTGAACCAGGTACCAGCACAAGAGTGAAGGAGATCAACACAGAGAAAAATCAACTCCATAGTAATTTTTATTTATTGAGAGAAACTATTCCTTAACCCACATATTCACAGTACAGGAACACAGATCAATGAGGAAACTTCTATGGAATTCAATGCAAAGAAACTCTTTATATTCCAAAATCATTTTGCACTCTGGAAGATACCAGCTCTCTTCATCTCCTCAAAATCTTTCGTGGAATCATAATTTCTGTAGAAATTGGTATATGCCTTCTTTCTTTGTTCAGCCACACCAAACTTATAGGAACATGCAACTCCCACAGTGACAATGCATGCTCCAGTGATATGAAACCGCAGACAAGGTGGTAAATGTCAACACCAATGTCCTTCCCGGAGGACAGAGAAATGGATCTTGAGTTTATTTTTGTTGTTATTTATTTATTTGAGAGAGAGAAAGAGGCAAAGAGAGAGACCGCGCACGAGTGTAAAGTGTCCCCACAGACTCGTGTCTGAAGACCTGGTTCATAGCTAGGGGCACTATTTGGGAAGTTTGCGGAGCCTGCGGAGGGCAGAGCGTTATTGAGGGAGGTAGATTACTGAGGGTGGGCTGTGAGGTCTTATAGCCCAGCCCCACTGCCTATTCACTCGCATGCTTCCTGACTGTAGAGATCATGTGGCCAGCCGGGCTCCCGCTCCTGCTGCCTGGCCTGCCTTAGCACTTTGGACTACATCCCTGGAGCTGAAATCGACCCTTCCTTCCACAAACTGTTTCTTGTCAAGGACTGGGTCATGGCAATGAACAAGGGAACTAATACACTCACCATAGATCCAAAAGTAACAGTCAACCAACCATGAGCTGGAGCCTCCAAAACTGTAAGCCAAAATAAACCTTTCTTTTCTCAACTTGACTTTCTCAGATGTTTTCTTATACCACCAGAAAGCTGACTAATACAAGTTCTCCTTCCTGAGTTTCACATCTCCTCACGTCCCCTCCTTAGGCCTTGACCCTACTTCTGCACTCCTATGTGGACAGAAGTCATCTCCTGACATGCTCTCAACTTTCTTGCCCCTTCTTTTAAAAAAAAATGCTTGTTCTCTTTCTGGACTTCCTATCTCTCAGCGCTCAGAGATAGCTGCTTTGGTGTCAAGGTCAACCTTCCATCCACCCACGTTTGCTGCTGTGCCCTGTGCCCCGTGACCATCCTTCAGTCAACCTCCCTGACAGCACTGACCTCTTCCTTTATTTCCTCTTTCCCTCCATTCGTGGACATATTCATGACACCCCCTCTCTAAAACTGTCTTCCTAAATAAGCATTCAAATTCCCATTTCAGTAATTTCTCTTTGTTAGGGTCACAGGTATAGCACAGCCCTGAGGTCATATCTCAAGCCTACCCCTGTGGTGGTTTGAGTGTAAACACAACCTCAAGTGTTTGTGATCCAGCTTTGTATTTGATCCCCAGCAGGTACAGCCTTGACAGAGGAGCCATGTCACTAAGTATAGGCCTTGGGGTTTTTGTAGTCCAACCCCTTCAGTGCTAGCTAGCTCACCAGACTAGTTCCTTACTGCTGTGTGATAATGCTGTTTGCTCTGCCAACCTTCCCCTAACATGATGAGACTTCCCTCAAACCCGTAAGCCAAAATAAACTCTTTCCATCCACAAACTGCTTCTGTTCAGGTGTTTTGTCCCAGCAACAAGAACGTAACTGCTATAACCCCTTACCAGCTAGATGACATTAAAAAGTAAATATAGGGGCTGGAGAGAGGGCTTACTGGTTAGTGTTTGCCTGCAAAGCCAAAGGACCCAGGTTCAATTTCCCAGGACCCATGTAAGCCAGATGCACAAGGTAGTACATGCAACTAGATTTTGTTTACAGTGGCTACCTGGCATGCCCATCTTCTCTCTCTTTCTCTCTCTCCGTCCCTCCCTGTCTCTCTAAGATAAATTAACAAAACATAAAAATAAATTTAAAAAGAAGTAAATAAGGTCATGCTGAAGCCCATAGAGGGACTCTTGTGTTTTAGACACAGGGCTTTAACTACCACAATTGGCTCACCAAACTCCATCAACTCCTTCAAGAAATAGGGACATTGCCTTTACCTTTGAAGAGGCACCTGAGCTCTTACAGTACAGTGATGCCTTTAGTCTAGCTGAGGGTTGGAAAGGTCTTAAGTGAGGAAGAGGAACATGTCAGAGGAAAAGTCATGCTCACCCAAGTCCTTTCCCTCCTTTTGCAAAACTCTGCTTACTTCAGAAATGGAGCGCAGGCCCAGAAGGAACCTTTATACTGAGTAGCTCTAGTGGTGTGAAGCTTAGCTTGGAGCCATGCTGCAGCTCTGATCGAGGCTATTTAAATTGAGAATGCATGTCATGCACTTGAAGCTGTCAGTTCACTGACAAGATCAGTTCTTTTTAAGGAGAAGGCAAGAACATGGATTTCTGCAAAGCTAGGATGAGACGGAAAACATAATCAAGGGAGAACACTGCAGTGAGCCAGCCCCTGAGCGCCTTCCACCATGACAGCTGTTTATTCAAGCATGAAAACTGGGACATTGCTCTCACAACACTAATTAGACAAAGAAATGAGATATGCAAATAGTTTTTAAAGTCTACTCACTCTAATAGTATTGCCAGATAAAAGTTCATAAGAAAAACATTACCCAGGAGGGTCACCCTGGAGCCAATGTCCTTCACTCTGACTATCTGACCTAGCATATCCCTAGAAACAAAACTCAAATTCAAGAGTCAGGCCACTCCACAACCTTGGAGACAGATAGGATCAATTTATCAGGAATATCATATGGGTCAAAGTCAAAGGAAGTTATTACCCAAGAAAAAAGCATGTTAGTTTCCAGAATCCCAAAATGTACAGCTTCAGACCCAATATGGTCATTATTCCTCCTGCAGTGCAGCCTCGGAACAAGGACCACCAGAGGGAGAGTCTCAAATCACCCAAGGACAGTGCTGAACACAGAACTGCACTGGCCTGAAAGGTATTTGGTCCTGCCAAGCTGCCTCACCACACAGAGCTCCTGACTTCTATCTGTAAAGCAGGTGGAGCTGCAATGGACATTGAGAACATAAACCAAGGTCAAGAGTCTGGTCCACTGTAGATGGATCATGATTGCAGATCCCTCTCCTCCTTATTAACCCAGAGATGCTTGGGATGGCTGGACATGGAGCTGAATCCATTCACAGACATCTATCCGAGCCCTTCTATGTGTCTAGCACTTTGTGAAGTCCCTACCTTCTGGTAGCCAGTGGAGAAACACACCTAAGGTAACAACACGTGTTGAGAGTTCTGTGCAGGAAAAGCAGCCACAAGAATGGAGAGGGTTCCTGGGGATACAATATCTGCTCACTCAAAACCAGTATTATGGTTTGATCAGGTGTCCCCCATAAACTTATGTGTTCTGAATGCTAGGTCCCCAGATGATGGCAAGGGAATTAACACCTCCTGGGGGTGGGGTATTGTTAGGGGAGGACTTATGGGGGTTACAGCCAGCTTCTTGTGTTTATCACACTCTTCTATTACTGTTCTCCATCTGATGTTGGCCAGTAAGTGGTATCTATCCTCTGCTCATGCCATCATTTTCCCCCACCATAATGGAGTTTCCCCTCAAGTCTATAAGCCAAAATAAACCCCTTTTTCCCACAAGCTGCTCTTGGTCAAATGTTTTCTGCCAGAAATGCAAACCTGAATGCAAAAGCCAGTGAATAGAAAAGGAAGAGCTAGACTCCCAGGCAAAGGAGACAGCCTATTCGGAGCCTGAGGTGACAAGGTAGAGCCTGTTTGAGGAACTGTAACAGGGTCTGCACTGCCAAAGTTTGGGACCAATTTTTCTCATTCAGATATAGCTTCCCTTAGCCCAGCTCCTTCAAAGTTTGGGGCCTGAACTGCTTTTGGAAGCTGGAATCCTATTGCACGGCTGTCTAGAGAACAAAGGAGCATCCCTGGACTGTGTGTCATCTGCCCAGAATAGCATTCTAGTCACACTGACAATGTCGTCATGCCCAGGAGGCTCACTGGAGAGCAGTCTGCAAAGGTGGCCAAAGCAAAGCTGCTCAGCAGGAAGTCAACAGTCAAAGCAAACTGCTCTCCTGTGCGCATGCCTGCCCCACTGAAAATGCCCCGGGGTGACAAGTTCTAAAGTTAGATCACCACGGCCTGGACCTATGTTCTCACACACGAACATGGAAGATGTTTGCTCACATTCTTCTAAAATACTGGTTTGTGGTTCCAGGGCTCCAAATAGATTTAAAATGCTACCAAATAAGAGCTGGGGATCTAGCTCAGTGAAAGCGCTGGCCTGATATACCATGGGGCCCTGAGTTCCACCCCCAGCACCATTAGATAAATAAATAGCCCACAAATAACTGCCCAATCCCCCACAGCACTATGACCTGAACTGATTTATTCTCTACCAAAGCAACCTTCCCTTCATTACTACAGTCACTCATCCATCTGTTTGTTCACCATGTGTTTACTGAGCACCAAGGAAAGTTCTAAGTCTTGTTTGAAGTCCAGAAGGTAACCAAGGAGACACAGGTCTTGTCCTCTTGAAGGTGACACTCCCGCTGACTGGCGTTGAAGGCTGGGCACTAGAAAGACCTCCTTAGCCCTAAGTCTGTGGAGCAGCAAATTGATGATCTCCCACACAACCCCTCTGAACCCCCACTCAGGGCCAGCATTTCAGGCAGGGCGTCCCTGCTCCTCAGTTTACCTCCTTCTTCTCCAGGCACAGCCTCTCCAAACTCAAGTCAAGCCTGGTCTAGAGTGAATCCTCCTAGAATACACACTGGATTTCCTAGATTCAAACCATACTGTGATCTTCATGAAGTCACACATCCTCACAGAAGCACAAAAGAGGTACTTTGCAGCAGGATCAGGACATGGCAACATTCCCTCCATCTGTGCCCCCCACATTGAGATTTCCTTTTTAAATTTTTATTTATTTATTTATTTATTTATTTATTTATTTATTTATTTATTTGACAGAGAGAGCACACAGGCACATCAGGGTCTCCTGCCGCTGTACACGAGCTCCAGATGCATGCACCACTTTGTGCATCTGGCTTTACATGGGTACTGGGGAATCAAATCCAAACTGGCAGGCTTTCCAAGGAAGTATCTTTAAGTGCTGATCCATCTCTCCAGCCCTGCACTGAGGTTTCTGAGACATCTCCACGTGACTTTTTACAAATTGAGAAATACACAACAGAGTGTCAGACAGAGGCCAAAATATCCCCTTTTTTAATTGCTGCAAGCCAGGCAGGAAGAGGTAGTACCCTTGATGACGCACTGAGTGGCGTCCTCACAGAAGGAGCTGTCCCTCTCTCCCTGGCGCCAGCCCCTAACACCTGTTCTCTGAAGAAGGTGGGGGTAGGGAGATGAAAGACAGGACAGGTGTGCAAAAAGCCCAATTTCTGCTCTCAAACTCCTTGACAAGGTAAGTCACACTATGGTGGCTATGTGGTAAAGAGATGAGGAAGGACCTACTGACATTTAAGAAAAATTATCAAAGCACAGAAGGTACCCTCCTTTTTACCTCCCAAGACAAATTAAAGCCACACAGCTATCAAGCCCAGGCATCCTTGATCCCTCAGTCCAAAAGACCCCAGATCGCTACATTTTCATCATCTTCTTTTCCCTAACCCTTCCACACCAGCTGTGCACCATGACTTATTTAGATCCTGTGATAGCCAGAACTACCAACCCTTTGTTTCCTTCATACTTCAGACTATCAGGAGAGTGGGTCTGAAATGTAAGCCTCATCATGGCTTTCCTCTGCACGTCAGCCTCCTGTCCAGGCTCTCCACAGCTCAGAAAGCAGGTGTTGGAAACAGGATGCAGGGGAACAAAACATGAAATGTTTCAGTCTTGACAACATAAAAATGAGCAGTTCAATAGACTAGAGTGGGCATGTAAAGGAACCAAGAAAGGGTTGTTAGGATAACAACTCAGGAGTTCCAAGATGTTTATAGGCTGGAGAGATGGCTTAGTGGTTAAGCGCTTGCCTGTGAAGCCTAAGGACCCCGGTTCGAGGCTCGGTTCCCCAGGTCCCACGTTAGCCAGATGCACAAGGGGGCGCACGCGTCTGGAGTTCGTTTGCAGAGGCTGGAAGCCCTGGCGCGCCCATTCTCTCTCTCTCCCTCTATCTGTCTTTCTCTCTGTGTCTGTCGCTCTCAAATAAATAAATAAATAAATAATTTTAATTAAAAAAAAATCAAAAATTGTGAAGGGAGGGGGCTGGAGATATGGCTTACTGGTTAAGCACTTGCCTGTGAAGCTGAAGGACCCTGGTTCAAGGCTCGATTTCCCAGGACCCAAGTAAGCCAAATGTACAAGGTGGCATGTGCGTCTGGAGTTCATTGGCAGTGTCTGGAAGCCCTGATCCACTCATTCTCTCTCCATTTATCTGCCTCTTTCTCTGTCTGCTTGTCACTCTAAAATGAACAAATAAATAATTTGTTTTAATTGTGAAAGGCAAAAAGTGAGATGGGAAATAATGATGGGGCATTGGCTATAGAAGTGAACTAAACTCTCATCTCTTATCGCAGACAAAAAGAAATATTAAAGTTAACAATTCAAGAAAATTAAAACACAAATTATCATTTTGCTTCTCTTCTAAGAGTCTGTAAGGACTCTGTGATGACTAATTTAAAAGACAAGTACACTTTTTTAAATTATGCAACAAAATGTGGACTTCTTAATTTATTAAATTTTATTATAGTAGGCAGAGATATTCAAGTTTTCATTCCATTGGATTGAGGGTAAGATTCCTCTGGACATACTCCATAAATATCCATCAAAAATGACTCCTTTCCCCATGAAAGGACGTCTGTATAAAGGCTACACCTGAGACAAGTATAGGAAAAGAGTTTAGCTACCCCAACATTGCTCAGCTCGGGCATTAAGCCCACTGTTTTCCTCACAATTCATTTTAACAACCTGCTGGCAGCCTAGGACACTCCCTCTGAGCTGAGTTTCATGTACGCCCACTCCTAGCAATGAACAGGCTTTATCCCCTCAGCTACCATGATTGGTGATCAGTTCCTATACATATATGTTCTGAGACCCAGGATCAAAACACCTGGGGGCCATCCAGTCTGGACTGGTTTGGGGTATATTCCACAGCAAGACAACCCTCTAAGTGAACTTCTAGAGAGAAGCCTCTATTTATCATCTTAGGCTTGTGTACAACTGGGTATACATCATGGGAAAGAACATGCCTAGCTGAGGCTGTCGTACGACCGAAGCCTGTCAATCAAGCCAGAGGACCACTCAGACTACATCCCTCACAACCAGTCTATCCTGCCCTTAAAACCCCACAAAGAGTAGAGCCAAACATGACTGGGGCCCTCATGTACCCTCCACTCGAGTGGCCTGCTGCCTCTCTTGGCAGCGTATTCAAATCGTTATTATCTCCTTGCTTTTCTCTTCTTCTTTTTTTCTTGTTATTTTATTTATTTATTAGAGAGAGAGAACACCAGGACCTCCAACCACTGCTAACAAACTCCAGATGCAAGTGCCCACTTGTGCAGCTGGCTTACATGGGTCCTGGAGAATCAAACCGGGATCCTTTGGCTTTGCAGGCAAACACCTTAACCACTAAGCCATCTCTCCAGCACATCTCTGTGCTTTTAATAAAGTTTCTTGCTGCTTCACTTGTGTACACCTTTCTCCAGTTCTTTGAGTAAGATGTCAAAAACCCTGAAAACACCAAGACAGAGCCCACTGGTGACAGAACAGCCTGCCTCCTCTACCAACCCAGCTGCCGGCACAGAGATGATCAGGACCAGAGTGACCCAGAGTTACCAGCAAAAGTCAGCAGTGCCACTCAAAACAAATCATGTGAGGAACAAGACCTGGAAATTGCCTCTATTACTAACCATTTGACTTTTGGGAAATTCCAGTTTGAGTAGAATCTCCATTTACACGTACAATTTCATTAAATCTTTAGTTTGACTCAATTAACCAAGCAAATAAAATTGCACCAAAGTGGTCCAAAAGCAGCAGTGCCCAGGGCTGACATGAGACATCCTCACTTGAAAATGCACCTGCTGTGGCGTGAGAACCGGACCCCACCCTGTGCACTAGGAGCCTGACGAACTCTAGCGAGCTGTTATTTGTTCTAAATGCATTGTGTCTCCTCTAAATAGGAAAATCATGAGTCTCCCCATCTCTCACGTCTGCTGAGACAATTAAAGGTGTGATTACGTATGAAATGCTCAATGCAGGGCTAGAGAGATGTCTTAGTGGTTAAGACAAGCTAAGGCACTTGTCTATGAATCCTAAAGATCTAGGTTTGATTCCCCTGAACCTACATAAAGCAGGTACGGACGGTGGCACATGCTTCTGAAGATTGTTTGCAGTGGCTAGAGGCCCTGGCACACCCACTTCTCTCTCTCTCTTTCTCTCTTGTCTTTTATAAGTAAATAAATACATAACTAATTTTTAAATATTAAATGCTGAATGTGGTTTATCTCCTGGGATCCCCTTCTCTACAGAACCTACTAAAGCCGGGGCCCAGGCTGTAGAGCGATGAGCTTAGAGAAAGAGGACAGTGGTCTGCACAGGAGCTCCTCTCATCTTACATGGAATAGCAGTTCAGCTGAAGAACTCCTAAGAATGACTTACCAACCATCAATGGTCTGTGTGACTTTGCAGGCAGCTCAATGACCCCCAGAGGTAGGTGACAGGGCTTCCATAGAGCAACGAAGCACCTCACAGCTTCAGCCAGCCGGGGCGCATTTCTACCTGTCCCAGGTGAGTGGCTGCTACAACCCGGGAAGGACGGCTCCCTCACAGGCAGGGTCATGGAGTGGCTGGAAACAGTCTCCACTCACGGCTGGGTTGCGGCCTCACTCAAAGCTACACCCTGGCCTCTGGCAGCTTGGTTCTCATAGGCCTGCTCTACCTCTGATGATCCCATGAAAGCCCTGCTCCTCGAACTGTTGACACCCTCACAACATCTACTTATCCCGAGCCACATCAAACAGGGAGGAATGCCCAAGGACTTTTCTCTCCTCTAACACAGAAAAACTCTTACCCTCCAAGTGCCCCCAGGCTGTCCTTCTGTGAATATGACCTGGATATGTGGCTTATTAAGGATGGGCTGGATTCCAACTCTAGGTCACTCTGTCAGACACCAAAAGGCCTCACTTAGAAATGTTTATATGAAAGACATGTAATGGCATTGGAGGTAAAATTCATTGGCAAAGTATGTACTCTGCACAAGTGAGGCCCTGGGTTCAATTTCCAACATGGGGCAGTGGGGGGGGGGGAGACATACTTCGACAACTGACATGTTATCCTCAACACCTCACAACTACCTCCCCCCCCCCCGCCTGCCGGTGTAGGAGCACCGTATTTTACACTTTTCTGAACACCCCATGAGTCTCAGAGGGCACGCACCTGTGCGGGTCATCTCTGTCAACTTTCAGCACTACCTACAGTGCCAAAGGAGGAAGGCGCTAAACACAAGCTCATAGAGCTGAAGTAAATTCCAGATGAAAATTCTTACAGCTACCCATTTCAAACACACATGTCACATGCTACATATCTTCATTTGAACTTACCTCCAGCTCCTTAGACTTTGGGCAAAGGGCAGTAAGTATATCCTTCTAAAGAAATGTTTAAGCTTATGTTGGGAAAAATATAAACAGCTGCCATAGAAACGGCACAATATTTAACCACTTTCATATCCACCCAAAGTGCTACAAACTGGATGTTTTTTAGACACTTATGAGACAAATTATGCCCTGAAAAGTCATCAGAATTAGCCTACATTTCATTTCCTGTCTTGGTCTTGATACACAGCAACCCCACTGCTGATGCACTCCCATTCTTATAGTGACGCCTGCAAAAATTAAACTCAGAGTACACTATCCTGTTGCTGTTGTCCACCTGACAGGAAAAAAAAAAAAAATCAGCACTGTCAACTGATAAGAAACTAAATAGAGCTGGAGAGATGGCTTACAGGTTAATGTGCTTGCTTACAAAGCCAAAGGACCTATGTTTGATTCCCCATGACCCACAGGAGCCAGATGCACAAGGAGACATATGCATCTGGAGTTCATTTGCAGTGGCTAGAGGCCCTGGCACACCCATTCTCTCTCTCTCTCTCTCTCTCTCTCTCTCTCTCTCTCTCCTTCTTATCTCAAGTAAATAAATAAAAATAAAAAAAATTAAAAATTAAAATTAAAAAAGAAACTAAATAACCTCAAGGCAGCAGCAAAATCGGGTCCAGTCCGACACCCACAGAGCAGTAAATACATGGCAAGGAAATAATCTGCAAAATTGGTATTTGCCGCCCTCTGGTGGTCATCCCAGGAAGTCTCCACACTAGGAAATCAGTGCTGCCCCCTGCCTCCCTTCCCAGGAGCATCCAGGCTAAAGCCATCATCCATCATCCTACCAGATTTCCTTCCCCAGCACCTGAACAAGTCCTGATCCTCTGCCCCGCGCGCGAGTGTGTGTGTGTGTGTGTGTGTGTGTGTGTGTGTGTGTGTGTGTGTGTGTGTGTGTGTGTACACGCGCCCGCGCGCACACACTGGCCTCCTCTCGCAAACACAGGACACTGAACAGACAACTAATGAGGGAAGAATGACCAGCTTCAACTTCAGCTCTCCAACACTGCTTTTCATGAAAACATGACTGAGGGCTGACAGGTCAAACTGCATGAATGACAAATGAGCATCCGTCAACTTCGCCTTGCCGATTTCAATGAAACGCACATGGGGCACCCATCACTTCCCCTTGCTCCACCCTGTATGTCACCACATTATGTGCTCTTTGGCAGAGGGCTTCAACCCCTACCAACACCATTCAGCGCCGTCCCCACCACGAGCCTGCATGATCCTGCAGACGGGCTTGTTTGTTCCTTTCCTGCTGGAAGAGACCAGGTTCTGCAGGCTGGGCTACACCTTTGGCCTCTCCTTCAATGCTCCTACCTGGCCCCTAAAACGTCGATGACTACTTTTCTCTACAACACTAACTACTAGACCATGCAGGAATTGTTCACACTTTGTGGTTGGATGGCTGTATGAGTGGAAGGATGTTTGGGTGGGCTGATAGGTGTGTAGAGAGAATGGAAAGGAAATAGGACAGATGGTGTGGGGGGGGTGACATTGATCTTATGCATATCGACATTGACAGACATTCAGTGGAGCAGAGGCTGAGTGGGTTTGGTCATCCCAATGACAAGAAGAGATGAGTGTAGTGATTACAGACAAAAAGAAAAAGTAGACTACCTTCTAGCAGTGGGAAAATAACCTAATAGTTTTGTAACAGTGATCACAAAAATGTGATTATTAATTTGAGTCTATATTCTTCAACTCAAAGCAAAGTGTCATAGCATCTGGGTCACAGCCTCAAGGCAGACAGAATGTCAGAATCTGGTGCCAGCTAACCAACCCCAACTCCAAGGCGCACACACAGCCAGATGGACAGGAGCCAGGCAGCAGGGAGAGTATCTACACCAGAGGCACCCCCGGGACACCCCAGGCCCTACTGGACGGCAGCACGAACCTGCAGCCTGTTCCACTGCGTTCACCAATGCCAGCGCTCCACCACCTCCCTTGGGAGTTGAAAGGCCTGCAGTGGCCTCGGACCAGCCAGACTCAGGAAATTCCATGATCCCCGATCTCTTCTTCACTGTGCTCATGAATTGACTCGTAGCAGCCAGAGATCCTAGCAACGTCGTTCAAAGCACAATGTCCCTTTTCCATCCCCATCAAGAGTGGCAGGAGACTGTCTGGATGAAGTGGAGTCAGGTCCTGCCTCAGACCCTTCACCTGTCAACCAGTGCTCAGTGCAGTGGCTGAGAATGTGTGATAAGCTAAGAGGCCTGCCTGGATGCAGATTCTCCGTAGCCGTCTTTCATACTGCTCGCTCTTATGACGAAGGTGGTCATTTAGTCTCGTCTCTCCTCTCAGTCATGTGCTTGAGCGACCCTAATGTGGCCAGACAGCTCAGCCCCTGCAGTCCCCACACCACAGCGCACGGCCGGCACGACTCATCCAAACCAGTTTCCTAGCATGGATTCGGGGCATGTGCCGCTCACCTGAGCTCTGAGCAGCCACTGCCAAGGGTGAGCATGGGCTGCAAATCCTGCTTACCATCCTCAAGCATAATCGTAATCATCAGTGTATTTGAACGTGGCTCGGCCAGCTTTCCTATCCCCTGCCAGGCGAACAGGACATGTGTGGATGCTTTGGGATGAGTAGGCACTTGCGTAAGTCCTTACGTGTACTGACGCCTTCCATCCCTACAGCAGCTCTAGTTTTAAGGAAAGGAGAAGGCGTGTGACTTCTGAAGGCATGCAGAAGCAGAGCGCAAACACAGAAAGGCAGGTTCCAAGCCTCGCCCCCCTGACGGCCTCAAAACTGTATTTGGCACAAACATAACATTCCAGCTGTTTCCACGCACATCAACTCCACTCACTCACCTCCCCTACTACCTTCCACAGGGCACCTCTCTTCCCGAGTCAGGGCTGAGCCCTGGGGTGAGGTGAGGCAAAGGAGGTGGCTCCCATCAGCTGCAGGCTTGACCCGTGATGGCCTCTGAGAGATTCTGTCTAACCAAGCTCTCATTGACCTCTTTGAGACCTTTTGTGGTATCAGCCTGTTCCTGAAGTGAGTTGGACCAAATGATTTAAACAACACATATTTGTTTTCTCATGGCTCTGGAATCTAGAAGTCCGGGACCAAGGAGCCAGCAGGTTCATTCCTGGCGAGGCCTTTGCTCCTGGCTTACAGACAGACATGGTCTCACTTTGTCCTCACATGGCCTTGTCTCCACATGCAGATATGGAGATCTCTGGAGCCTCCTGGTCTTCTTAGACCCCATCACAATGACCCTATTTCCTCTAACTACCTCTTCATACACACACACGTACACACACACACACACACACACACATACACACACACACGCTTTGAGGATGGCCACATATTCTGGGCTGGATTAAGACTCACTCCCCAAAATTCACATTAAAGCCCTAGCATAATTCTCAGTGTTGCTGTTATAATAGTTATAACCGAAGAAATGCCGCAAAGTGTTTGCCTTACCTTCAGATCAGGCAGCAGAGAAACCACATGCAGGCCATGGCCTTTGTGAAGAAGGCACAGTTGCAAGAGCTCTGAAACATACATGAAAACTACCCTTGCACAAAAACAGCATGGCAGCATGTGTGACCCCCCCCCACCCCTGACAGTGGGGGAACCAGGCCAATAAGGCCAGCAGGAGAGAGGATCAATGGGAAGAATGAACGAGGTCAGGAGGGGATTCACACCCAGATCCTGGAGATGGGACAAAAACTTGGCCCTTGATTCCAGGGACACTAAAATGACACAGAGGGTGACAAGGTGGCTGAGAGGGCTCCAGAAACTTACAGCTGTACCCACCTGTTAAACACGGCAGTTCTCAAAGTACAGGTACCCTACTATAACCAACACCTGGGAACTGATTAGAAATGCAGATGCTTAAACCCCAACCCAGATCAGACATGATGGGAATGGGACACAGCTCCTAGGAGGCTGTCTTGAGGAGATGCCCTTATAGGTGGAGACCGGATAGCCTTGTGCTAAAACATTTGCCACCGTGCAGAATCAACTTACATTCTCACTCCCTCTGTTCCCACCTTCCACATTCATAGTGGTGTCCCCAACTTCCTTCCTCCCTGGGCTTCCACAAACAGGCCACCTTAAGCCTCTAGCCTCCCCCACACTCCCTCACCCACAAAACATCTTGGTTTCCTTTACCTTCTGTTCTTTCTAATCATCTAATTCAGCATGGCATTTTATACACAAAGGAGAGGGTGGCGAGAGCAGCAAATGGTTGAGAGAAAGCTGAAAGCTCTGTAGAATGGCAAGGGAATGAGAGAGAATCATGAACAGTAAGACATCTGGGCAAAGTTTGAAAGGACCTAGCATGCCTGGCCTTGAGTGAATGTCACGGTGGGGAACCACAGTCACAGTTTTCTAATACGTCAGGAATGCACGCAGAAGAGAAAGATCCATTTTTCCACTCACCAGCGAGAGCAGAAGGAACAGAACCTTCTTGGGTCTCAGCCGAGGAAACATACATCATATGCCTGAGCTGTAGGAGAAGAGGAGCTGCCAGGAGGGCCACTGAGCTCATCCTCACCAGGGACACTGATGGTGAGGCCACAGACACTGGGGAAGCTTCCAGCAGGGTGGCATGGCAGTACATGCAGGCTCTGGGCAGCATGATCCCCACATGGCCTGGACACTGCAGTTCAGATCTTGAATGCCTTCCAAAGACCCACATATTGACAGCTTGGTCCCCAACCCGTGGTACCATTGGGGAGGTGGTGGTGACGTCTGATAGAAGGAAGTTGGGTCATTGGAAGAATGCCTCTGAAGGAGATGACTCAGCTCCTGCCTGTCTCTCTTTGCTTCCCCATTGCCATGAGGTGAGGGGATTCCACAGACACTTGACACAGGTACAAAACCAATGTGATGACTGAGCATGGACTGAAACACAAATCTATGAGTAACATAAACCTTTTCTCTTCTTAAGTCATTTATCTTCCATATTTTGTTATAGTAACGGAAAGCTAATTAGCACAGTGGATTATTCCATTGGCCAGCAAGGTCTACATAGGCAGAGAAGGTAATGATTTGGAGTTTTGTGGTTTGTTTTAGATACCCAAGAATACAAGAAATTACATACATCTCTGCAAGGCACTGTAGATTGTCCTGTCTGGTGGCCTGGGTTCTAGGCATGCATTGCATAGAAAAGTCCATTTACTTCTCTGCCACAGCCAACTCCTGCCTTCCCTGTAACAACAGCAGTGACAATCACAACCACCACGGTACTGACAGCTGAGCTATAGGGCTACGCTCTGTGTCATGAGTACTCATGCCTTTGCCCATACCTCACCATCGTCATGAATCCCACTTTGCACATGAAGACTGGTGCTTAGCAAGGACTCTTATCTTGCCCACAGCCCCACTACTGGTCACTATGAGAGCAGAGGTTCTCTGATTTTCATCATGCATCATCATCATGCATCTATGCTTCCAGGAACAAAGCATGTTTGTCCCATGAGGAACTGAATCAAACATGGCCCCCAAGACCCTTGGTATCATCAGGTAATGGGAACTTCTGAAAAATCACCCATCCATTCCCTCTCCTGGATCCATCACCCCCACACTGCACCAAATCTGGTAATATTTTATGTTTCCTAGGTAGGGTCTCACTCTAGCTCAGGCTGACCTGGAACTCACTCTGTAGTCACAGGGTGGCCTCGAACTCACAGCAATCCTTCTACCTCTGCCTCCTGGGTGCTGGGATTAAAGGCATATGCCACCACGCCTGGCTATATCCAGTAATATTTTTTCAACATTTTTGGTTTGTTTTTGTGAGGTAGGGTCTCACTCCAGCCTAAGCTAACCTGGAACTCATTTTATAGTCCCAAGCTGGTCTCAAACTCACAATGATCCTCCTACTTCTGCCTCCTGGGGTTAAAGGAATGGGCCACCACCTCTGGCTTTTTTCTGCTTTTTTTGGAGGGGGATATCTAGTGATATTTAAAACCAACTCTTTTCTGGTAGGCCTCCCATTCTAAGCTACCCATACTAGCCCCAGTATGTACTCCCTCAGTTTCACATGAGCTGCAGTGAGTTATCATGATTACTGGCAGTATAGATGTCCTCACCTACACCACACCTGTCTGGGGCACAGGGTTTCCCAGAGGCCTATGCTTCCAGCATATGTTTGTTAAGCACCAGAGTTCCTGCCGAAGGGCACTGGGTGAGGGCGGTTGGAAGACAGCCACGGTGTGGGGAGACATTGAGCAGATAACCCTGTGTCAGCTTTTCATCGCTGCTCTCCATCCTCCTCACCACTGGCACGCCGTCTGGCTGGCCTTCACGACAAAGGCTCACTAGGGCCTCCCTCATTCGATGGTGCTGCTATTGGACCAACCAAGCCACTTGTGACAGGGACTTCAGAACTTGACACCATCTAGCCCCATGCAAAGGCCACCACAGGACAAGCACAGGGGCAGAGCCACAGAAGAGTGTAAGGTCACGGGCTCAGTCCTGAGCTACACACTTACAGTGTCACAGCTGTGCCCACTCAGAAATGCTGGGGTCAGGGCAGGCCTCCTGGGAAGCTTACTGGAAAGACCAGAGAAGGATTTTCATGCTCTTCAGATTCCCACAGGCTGAAGCCAGAACTGGAGTCAGGTGAATGAAATTTACTCTCTGTCTGATGGAAAAGCTGGATTCAAGCCACAAATGTATATTCCTGGAGAGTATACATTTTCTTTCCAGCTTGATCATGCTCAGTGAAGCTTAAGGCAGGCTTTTCTCTCATGTAGAAGAGACTAAAGGACCCAGAAAGCAAAATACTGTAGAGCCATGGGGAGAAGAAAAAGAGCTTTCCAGAGCTTTTCTCTCCATGCTCCAAAATAGATGAAGGGGAGGCAGAGAGGGCTTCTAGAGGTCTGGCCTAATACGCTCCAACCTGTGATGGTGAATGTCACGTCCCACCTAAACAACATGTGTGGATCAACAGACACCAACATACTAAGCCAAGACCTGCTGACCTTCTCCCACGCAAGCAAACTTTTAACTGCTTTCCAGCAGATGTGCTCATCTGAAACAAGGCAGTCTCCTTGGTTCATCTTTTGTGACTCTTGTTGCCACAATGCTCATGCTCTTCTAACCACACTTAGAAGCATGCATCTTTTGTTCAGCTAGATGGAGCAATCTAATGAAAGGGTCTGTACATGGTAAACTGGGCTTCCCTGGCATGTAAGAAGTACCCCTGGCCACCATATACCAACAGTGACTCAGAAATTTTGGCTTGTAAAACTGGTACGCATTCTGGAAACACTCAGAGGATAAATAGTAAAGTCAATTAAAATCAAAGTCCACTACCTTCATGGTGCCCACAGCTTGGGAAACTAACGCTAATCTTGAAGGGGTCAACAACTCCAGCATCACATTGAACCTTGCATTCTTGTTCTTGATAGGTGAATGGTGCTATCCGTCTGGAGCCACTGATCCAAGCCTGTGCAGACGTGGGGAGATAGAATGGAAAAGAAATGGGCTTCAACAAAAAAGAAGAGACGGCACTACTGGAATGGCATCAGGTGGTTCCTGTGTAAACACAGAGAGACACACACAGCTGCTGTGTTCTGGAGATGCTGTTCTCAGGCTTGACTTATGGGAGGTAAGAGCAGGTTTTCCCACTGCTTCCGACCCCCAGCTCAGTAGTAGCCTTCAAGAAAGCAAGGCCTCATCAACCCAAAACCAGAGTATGTCGAAAACCACACATTGCCCTGTTTGTCTTTTAAATGAGATAAATTTACATCCTGTAAAATTCACCTCTTTAAGGTGTTTGAATTAGTGGATTTTAGTATATTCACAAAGTTGTACAAATATTTTTTTTCCAAAGTACTTCACCATCCTCAAGAAATCCCATATCTTAAGCTAGGCTTGGTAGTGCACGCCTTTAATCCCAGCACTCAGGAGGCAGCGGTAGGAGGATCACCATGCATTTGAGGCCACCCTGAGACTACATAGTGAAATCCAGGTCAGCCTGGGCTAGAGTGAGAACCTAGCTCCCCTACCTCAAAAAGCCCCCCCCCAAAAAAAGTCCCGTATCTTTAGCAGTCAGTCTCCATGTGCTTCACCCTCCAATTGAGTTTAAATCTTTACTGATCAGCCTATTCTTAACATTTCTCCTGTGTGGGATCAATTATGACCTGTGTCTTGAGTCTGGTTTTTTTCTCTTAGCCTCACTGACTTCGTCACGTGATGTTTCTAAGGCTCGTCTGTGCTGTGTCAGCACTTCTCTCCTCTGTAAGGATGGATGACACTCACTGAATAGACATGCCCGATTTTTAAGCACTGCAACAGATGAACATTAGAGGGGTTTCCATTTCTTGCAGGACATGAATAATTAATTATGTTATGAAAATTTGTATTCAAGTTTCTTTCGTTTAGGTGTACATTTTCAATTATCTTGTGGACAATGTTTGTATCCACACACATACGTATATTCGTGTGTGTATGTGTGTGTTGGATTGTCTGATAACTTTAAACTCTTGAGGAACTGTCAGATGGCTTTCCAAATATGCGACATCTTATTTTCACTGCTTCTAATGTATGATGGTTCTAATTTCTTCATACCCTCACTAATGCTTGGTGTTGCCTGTTTTCATATAGGCATCTGACATTCTAATCTCTACTGCACTGATGGACAGTCAGCATTATGAGTGGCCTAGAAGAGGACTGGACCAGGCACTAAGATGTGATTAGGATGATATGATACGGGAACTGCCTATCTGTGACTTCCTGGCCTTCTTCCCATTCTCACTATTGGGCTTACTCATCTTGAGGTGCTGAGAAATAATTCCAGGCACTTTGAAACTATGCCTTCAGGTAGTAGTGGTACTAAGAACTTCCTGCTGGGCGTGGTGGCACACACCTTTAATCCCAACACTCGGGAGGCAGAGGTAAGAGTATTGCCATGAGTTCAAGGCCACCCTGAGACTCCATGGTGAATTTCAGGTCAGCCTGGCCCTAAATCAAAAAAAAAAAAAAAAAAAAACAAGAAAACAAAAAAAAGAACTTCCTGGAAGCTGGGAAGATGACTCAGAAGTTAAAGGAGGTACTTGCTTACTAAGCCTGTGGGCCCTGAGTTCAGTTTTTCAGCATCCACATAGAGCCAAACAAAAAAGCGACACATGCATCTGGCATTCGTTTGCAACAGCGAGATCCTGACATGTGTATGTGCACACACAAACACACAAATAAATAAGTAAATAAGCAAAAACTTCCTGGGCTGAAAAGTAATATTTTAACTTTTTTCACCACAAAGGAGGCAACAGCACTTGTCAATTTATAATAGAACAAAAAAGCCAAATGCCCAGCAATAAGGGATGGGTTTTGTAACTCATAGGCCATTTATTTAACAGACCACTATGATAATGCCTGGATGTGCTTGTTGCTGCACAAAAACATTTGTTATGTGCTGTTAAATGGAAATTTAATCTCTGAACATATAGCATTTATAAGTGCACATCGTTTGGTAAAATTTCAACACGTCTCTCTTCTTAGATATATTGGCATGGATAAATCTAGAGAGACACACACTGAAGCGTAACAATCATTACATCTGGGTAAACAGTGAGCTGGATCAGTTTAGTTTGACTTTCTATTTTCTTTTGTGTGACTGTGTATGTGTGCATGTGTGTATGCATGTTCCTTCGTGTGTAAGAATACATGTGTGCATGTGAGGCCAGAGAGCAACGCCAGGTGACTTCCTCAACTCTGCCAGTGGTGGTTTGGATGTAAATGTCCCCCGTGGGCTTGGGTATTTCTAAGCTACCTTTCCCAAGCAGTTATCAATAAACTTGTGGGAATAGCTGGGAAAAGACCACCTGGACCTGTAGTGAGACATAAACTCGAGGAGGCTGGCTTGGGAGAACAAGCAGATTCTCTGCACAGTGGTTAATGGGAAAACTACTCACTTGTCCAGCAGGTTCTCTCTTAGAATCCGAGCCTTATTAAATATCAGAATGCCATTATCCACACCATTCAGACCTAGAGAGAACAGCATTGAAATCTACGCAGCATCTGAATATTGTCCCTGCTGCGCTCAGGCCTATCTCTGTATAGCACAAACCTCTTTATTTTACTTCCAGAATTATTGGTGGTCTGTTGTTTAGGATCAGGGTGAGGATGTTTTTTGTTTCCTAGGTCCTATTTCTTGGGTCCACTCCCAGACAATACTCTTCCTTTGTAAGGAGAATGGAAGACAGACAATGGGCTTTTCCTTCTGTGCAGATTGCAATGTGCCCCAGATTTGGGGATGCGTTGAGGCATATATCTCCCTTCGTAGCAGTGGGGCCATAATTTAAAAAGGGGAAATATCAGGCACAGGATGAACTAGTGAAAAAAAAAAAGGGCACAAAACAAGGGGAAATGGCCACATGATATGGGACAGGCTGTTGTCCTATAAGCTGCCTGGGCCTCTTTCCTAAAGACACCTGTTGCCAAGAATCTGAAGTCTACTTATTATTCATAAAAACTTGGGGAGACTTAGTGTGGGAAGAAAACATTTCTTTCATGAAGTCTTTATTTAGCACATCGCCCCTTGACAAGGACATGATTGTGTGTCGGAGCTGACAAGGAAACCAAAGACTTTCTGCAGTTGCCAGTGTTTTCAACATCTGGCATGACTTCATAAGAGCTGGCCTGTCCCTCTGCTCTCAGCAACACTTGACATGTGAGGCACTTTCAGGGGCCTAGGCTAACCAGGACCTCAGTCACCTCCCAGACGATGCATTTAAAAATCTTGCAAACTCACCTATAGCCCAGCCTGGGACTGTGGCAATGGTTGGTTATCCCAAATGGAGGGGGAGTCTATCTTCTTCACCATGCATGGGATCCTATGTTTCCCTCACATCCTTCCCTCTCTCTCTCTTCTGTCTTTTCCCTTCTTTTCTTTGGCTTAGGTTGACTGTGGCTAAGCTGAATGCTGCTGGTGAGTTGTGACCCTTCCACTTATGTTGCAGTCGTAACCCCCATATCTGTAAGTGGACCTTATCTGGAGATAGTCTTTAAAGAAGCATCAAGTTAAAATGAGCATTAAGATGGCCCTCATGTAAGTGACCGGAGTCATTCATAAGAAGAGGAAGTTTGGAGACCACGCTTGCATGAAGACAGCATTTACAAGCTATGGCAAGAGTCCTGGACCAGAAACTGCCCTCACTGCCTTTAAAAGCAGCCAGCTCTGCTGAGACCTTTAGCTCCAGTCTCTATTCTCCATGACTGTCCCATGACATGCGGGAGCAAATGAGATCAACGTCTATTCCTAACCGGCATTTGGTCTACCTTCTCGGGTTCTCCTTGGCTGTAGCCGGCTTAGGGAGCAGGCAGGAGGTGCAAATGAACACATGAAGCGGCCATCTGGGGACTCACCTTGTTTGTGCATCATGTCAATAGCTGTCACTCCTGGGCACAAGTCTCCGTTTTCATCCCGGATAGGAACAATGAGACAGTGGGGTCCTAAGGAAGGCATAGGGCAGAGAGACACTTACTAAATTCTCTTTTTCTTTGTCTTTTTATTGTTGTTTTTGTTTTTGGCTGACTATTGTAGCCCTGGCTTCTAGGAACTCACTACGTAGGCCAAATTGGCCTGGAACTATGAGCAATCCTGCCTTCCAAGTGTTGGGATTACAGGTGTGAACCACCACATCCAATCCTAAATGCTCCCTTCCAAAGTTAAGAACAAGCCATTATTCATTTCTTGGAGCACTATATGATTATTTTGTCCCCCATATGCTTTCATTTTTGTTACTGTGCACTGCACAAAATGGTGAGTAATGTCAATATAATGACAAATTTTACCAACATTTCTCCGTAGAAGAGAAAGTGAATAACTACATGTTTCTACAATATGAAAACAGCACTATGAAGCTTATCTTCAGTGGTAAGGACTCAATATAAAACAGTAATAATATAATTCTAGTTTTCTACATTGGTCACAAACCTTGAGAACTTCCATTTATGATGAGCTGGGCAAAGACGGCTGATAATTCCCATACAGAGCATTTCCAATGTACATCTTCTGGGCATCCTCACACGGTGTGTCAATTATAAACTCCTGTAGCAAGAGAGCAAAGCCACAGTGTTTCCCTCCACATGGCTGTGTCAACCACTCGGCTCACCGCAGAGAATACCCTAGAAGGCAACGTGCATCGTGCAGATTTCAGAGACAGCTGGGAAGTGGCTGGCTCAACCTTGCACTATTCTATCATCCAACACACAGATTTCCCTTCCACCTTCACTTTGAAAATGACTGGAAATTAAAGTTATTTTTGTTTAATCCAATCAGGAAGAGAACTGGCCAATTTTCACTCATTCACTCCTCAGTCTCTCTTTTCAATCATGGAGGGCTGATATATGCTGTTTGGTTAAGCCTGCCAGGTTTTAATACATAAAGTCTTTTCTTTTTTCAATTAATGGCCTCTCTCTCCCCTCCCTTCTCTCTCCCCGCTTCTCTCTCTCTCTCTCTCCTTCATACTGAAGTTTTTACCTTTAAAGAATCTAACACCAAAACTCCTACAATGACCTTAAATAATAACATAGGCCCAAATCCCAGCTGTTCAGAAGGCTGAGGCAGTTCAAGGCCTCAGTTCAAGGCCAGCCTAAGCTACATAGTGAGCTCAAGCATGTCTGGGAAACTTAGCAAAGCTCTCAAAATAAAGAGATAGGGATATATCTCCATGGTAAAACATTTGTTTGGCACAAGAATACAGGTTCAATCCCTAGTCTGTCTGTCTGTCTCTCTCTCTCTCTCTCTCTCTCTCTTTCTCTTTCTCTCTCTCTCGCTTGCTCTCACTCTTGCTTTCTGTCTCACACAAATAAATAAGAAATAAAAATTTTAATAAACTTTACAAGCCCAGGTATATTCTATTTGGCTTTCTATACAACTCTTACCCCAAAACACCTCACTCCTGAGGCTCCACTTAAAGGAGGGAACAACCAATTACTGGTGGCCCTGATTGGATTTTTCCAGAGTACACATCTGTGTGATTCATCTTGTCTTATCGCCTCTGAGAAAACTTGTTACTTCTCAATCACTGCACCATTACGTGAGCCCTGGATGACGTTACACCCATGATGAGAACTTTGTTTAAACAGCAACAAACCAACAGATTCATAAACTATTTAGAGACCAAAACCATTCTTTGGTGCAAACAAGACAAATAGGCAACTGTGACGTATTCTCACCACAGCTTAGACTATCAGCCCAAATAATTTGGATTTTTAAAAACCACCCATTAAAGCCTTTCAATGGTTGTTTCAGAACCTGCTGTTGCACTTTGCCAGCCTATAAACATAATGAATAAAGCACCCCCTCGCCCCATTCAAAAAGTGTCGTGTACTGAAGCCCTGACAGAAGCCCTTGTAAATGAGAATCCTCTGCAGAGAGAATCTTAGAATGGGCCATGCAGTTGGTCTCTAACATGGCAAAGATTCTGCTCCGAACATTCTGACACTAACACTCGTTGCAGAGAAGCATGGAATCTTCAGTCTCTCCAAAACCCAGTCTTCTTTTCTCTATTTCCTGGGAGCCACTGCAAGAGTGCCTATGGAAATGCTACCTTTTACATCTTGGATCTCCCCAATCTTGCTCATGACAAGGCCTTCCCTTAAACCTCTTGCCAAGGAGGGACAAACCCCACTGCCAACTCTAAGAGCAGATACTTGCGATGGGTCAGGAGCCTAGAGAAAATGGCAGAAAGCGGAGCTGGCTGTTTAAGTGGAGTTGACAATATGGAAGATGTGGCTAAACTAAACCAACATGCTATTGATCACACAAAGGTTATCTCAGATTTCAGATTATGAAGCATATAGACTATGCTTCCCCCCAGCCAAGAACCACAGCCTTGAGGCCTAAGAAAACATTCCCTGACATGTGTTTGTACAAGGAAAGTTTTAACATATGTAGGGGCTTTTCAGAAAGTACATGGACGAGCTGAGTCTGTTTAAGCGAGGTCTCTGGAGACTGCCTTGTCTTATCAGGCCAGCCAGGACTTCTCAAGGAGAAAGGGCACTCCAATCTGCACGCAAGGGGAAACAATAACAATAAGACACTCTGTCTGTGTGGGCGAGGGGTGCTACCTCCAGGGACGTCTAGAGAGCACTGGCCGGGCAGAGAAAGTCTCTGAGATGGAGGAGAGGGCAAGAGGCCGCACGTCCTGACTCTGGACGCATCCGATACACTCTGGGAAGGAGATTTGTCACTTCGGGCCAAGATACTTGATGTGGAAAGTTTGCATCAGCCAAGATACTGGAGTTAAAACGGTACCTAAATAATGTGCAGCATGTGTGCTGGTTACTATTATAGTTATCTGTTGAAAAGCAGCAAAATGGTCAGAGTTTCAAGCACCACAAAAGGGTGAAAAAATAAAAATAAGAAAGGGTTTGGCCAGAGAGCTCATAACCTCATTTAATTTTGCTAACTAACATAGAGTACAAAAATAAAACTCCCGGGCTGAAGAGAAGGCTTAGTGGTTAAGGTGTTTGCCTGCAAAGACAAAGGATCCCAGTTCGACTCTTCAGGACCCAAGTTAGCCAGATGCAGAAGGGGCACATGGGTCTGGAGTTCATTTGCAGTGGCTGCAGGCCCTGGCATGTCCATTCTCTCTCTCTCTCTCTCTCTCTCTCTCTCTCTCTCTCTGTGTGTGTGTGTGTGTGTGTCCCTCTTTCTCTCAAATCAATATGTAAAATATATTTTATAAATAAATAAATAAAACTCCCCTACATCTCAGCTGTTCATACCACTGAATAATCCAGCCCCTGCAAATAAAAACAAAAGAACTAACCCACAGCAACGAATAACCAAAAACTATAGGAGATTTTACAGACTTTCAGGGAGGGCAGATCCATTTGATATGCTCAAACATTATCAAAGAGGAACAAAGAGGGAACCAGAATTCAGCAAAGGAAGAAGTCCAGACCTCGCCCTGCCAGGACCCAGGGGAGTGTGTTTACGGTGGGCTGGTTTTCTCTCCCACACCCACGGGAGACAGCATGCTCACCCGAGCCCCTCGTCATTACGAATGCAGCTCTGCAACTCCCCTGTCAGAACACGGCAGCTGCCAAGGCACATCAGGTAGCTAAATCACTTCTGCTGCGTGGGGAGATGGGACCAACATAGGAAATCATCTTGTGAAAACAAAAGCATTATAAGAAGAAACAAACAAATAAAAACTATGGATGGTTCCTCTCCCATTAATAATAGCAAGGTGGCCTCAGCAGCACAGCTTGGAGAAATTAAAACTTGGCAAAATTCAAAAGATGCCAGGTCAACAGACCATTGCCTGTAGGAGAGCCACACAAAAACAGTTCCACTTGAAGCTAGGACTTGCTCATTCATCACACTACCATAGTCAGCTTCTTAGCTTCTGTGAGCCTCAGTTTCCCCATCTACAAAACAGGGACAACAACATTTGCTAAATGTTACTTATAGAGTGTTTCACGTAGTGCCCGGCACCTATGCCCTCGAGTATCAGGAGCCGCTCAGTGCTGTGTGCAAGGAGCCGTGCTGGGGAGGAATGCACACTCACTCCCAGGGACGCAGGTGACTCAGCACACAGCGAGTGCTTGTTCTTACTGTGCCCTTGGATATCATTGGCTAGTGTGGAGAATTAACTTTGGGACAGAGGTAAACCATTCTCAGGTACAATTGTCACCTGAATGACATTCTAAACATTGGCCATCTCCAATTAGCACTCATCAGTCAAAAAAATCTGCTAAAAAATATCCAGTTCTAAGCTAGGCATAGTGGCTCATGCCTTTAATCCCAGCACTCAGGAGGTAGAGGTAGGTAGACCACTGTGAGTTCGAGGCCACCCATACTCACATATATGACCACACACACACACACACACACACACACACACACACAAATTTGCAGACTTATTTGTAGAAAGAACATCAAATTTTACTTAACTCTTTGCAGTCCTTAGAAATACTCAGTATCAAATGAGAAACTATAAAGATGGTGAGCTAAATATATTTTGCTTGCTTTATTGATTCAGGGGCAAGTCACTGCTAGAGGCTCAGGTAGGACGCTACAAAGTAGGGTTTCCACATTGCCTTGTTTATGACCCATTGTGGTTCACATCTCCTTACAAAATCTTGGCCAAAATGTATTTAATTAATGAGAAGGAAAAGAAAGAAAGAATAACCAGGAGAAGAAAAAGAAAGGAAAGAAATAGAAGGGAAAAAATACTGAATTTCGTCACTTGTAGTAAAAGTACATCTTGGCTTACGTGGGTCCTAGGGACTTAAACCCGAGTCCTTTGGCTTTGCAAGCAAGCGCCTTAACCACTAGGTCATCTCTCCAGTCCAAAACATAGCTCTTTTAAGGCACAGACAGTAAATGAGACTCAGAATGAAACAACTCAACAAGCCACGCAAAGCTCCTGAAATGCACAAGATTCACAAGGCCCTTCCCGGGGGCTATATAAGAATTAAGAGGGCTGGAGAGATGGCTTAGTGGTTAAGGTGTTTGCCTGCAAAGCCAAAGGACCTCCATTTGATTCCCCAGGATCTACGAAAGACAGATGCTCAAGGAGGTGCATGTATCTGGAGTTCATTTGCAGTGGCTGGAGGCCCTGGTGCATCTATCTCTCTCTCTCTCTCTCTCTCTCTCTCTCTCTCTCTCTCTCTCTCTCTCTCTCTCTCTCATAAATAAGAAATAAGAACTGCTTGGGAAGAGAAACTCTCCTATAAGCAGTGATGTCTGCAGTTCATTCCCTGACCTCCAGCCTTGATTCATCCATGCTTTTCTGTAAGAAACCTTTCAGCAATACTGCTTTCCATAGTAACCCAATTAAATTCATTGGTTCAAAAGTATATCCCATTACATGAGTAACTCAAATGACTTACTGGCTTATTAAGCTAGATTTGGTAGAATTCTTTCTTTGGTCTATTGTCAGTGCCTTATCTGGGATGAATACATATTGGTTCACATTTTCCTAGGAAGAGTTAACACAACACAGCTAGTCATGGTTAAAATATATAATATAGCCTATGGGTTATATATCTTTGGATTCAATCAACTGTAGATTGAGAAGTTTTTTAATTGTGACTATACTGATGACCTACAAACATTCTTTCTTGTCATCATTCCCTAAATGATACAGTTTTGTATTTTTAATTTTTTTTCTTTGTATATATCTGTGTACATATATATTCATTTGTGGGCATCTGCCCATGTAAGTGTGGATGCACATGTGCCATGACACAAATATAGAGGTCAGAGAGCAACTTTTAGGTCTGTCATTGTCTTTCCACCATGTTAGAGGCAGGGTTTCTCTGAGTCTCACGCTGCTGCTGTTCTTTGCAATGCTTTCAGCAAGCATCCAGGAAGTCTTCTGTCTCTGCCTTCCACCTCATCATCAGCATGCTGGGATTGAGAAGCCCTCCTTGGCTTCTGGATTTTTCTGTGGGGTCTAGAGTCTAACTGAGGTACTGAAGCTTAAGTGGCAAGCACTTCATACACTGAGCCACCTCCCCAGCCTCGTGATAAAGTTTAACAACTATTTGTATAACATTTACATTGTATTAGATATGATAAGTCATCTAGAGATTTAACGTATATAGGAAGATCAATGGAAGTTACATGCAAATGTAAGGGACTTGAGCATCTGTGGAGTTTGGTATCCATGCTGGTTCCTGGAAGCAGTCCCCATAGATACTGTGGGACAAATGTGTCAGCATGGAACACTTGGCTCCTGATAAGGAAGTTCCAGCTGTAGGCATGCTGACCTGTGCAGCGGAGAATGCCAGCAAGTCCATCTCCTCACCTCCTCTACCTGCTACTGTTGGAAAGGACAACATGGTGTATGTGGTGCTGCTCATATGGGATTATTACAAGGATTAACTCAGGAGTGAATATGTACAGAGCTTGGAGTGGTGTTCAGTGGGTGGCAGGTACTATGTCAGTGTTAGCTGCTGTTACTCCGGAAGGCTGAGCTCATGTCCACCTCCTCTAAACACTTAGACATTGTTCTGAACCTGAGCTTCTCAGCCAGAGCACATGCACAGGGTATAAAACTGGGCTCGGGAGGAAAGATATATGTTCTGTACAGGTGACTCCTCACCTGAGCAGCGAGGTCAAAGGTAGCTTAGTCAGGATCCCTTTCACGTTGCTCCCGTGCCCCTCTCTGTCATTGCAAACATCCCGGTGTGCTTCAGCTCCTGGAGTTCAGCAGATGTAGAAGAGAATTAGTCAGATGGTCTCCAACTGCAGACCTTTCAGACCACTAACTACATTAGTGAGAAAGAGGAGGATGGTTGAAGACAATTATAAAATTTAGCCTGATGACACCTAACATGAATATGTATGACAGACACAACACAATATTTTAAAAGATGGTCATAAAATTCTGTGTGACAAGGTTTTTGCAAACCTCAACTCTGTTTTATATTCTTTTTATTCAAAAATACACACAACTGCTGTGTAGTTTTAAAACTTTTCATCAAAAAAATTGTCTATTAAGGTATTCACCATGGCTGGAATGGATGCAACCATTTGGCAATATGTCCAGGGCTCCCAAGACTACTGAGTATGCCACCAAATACAAAAATAACTGACTCCACACTAGAAACAAGGACAAGACCAACCATTATCAGCAGTAGTCAGCAGCTTAACCACAACTAAACCCAGTGGTCAAACTCCATGTTCCTTGTGCTTCACCTAGGGCCCACAGGGAGCAAGTTACCACACCCTCCTCTTCCACTACATGACCAGCTCCAGTCGCTTTCTACACACATAGTGCAAGGATTCCTCTTAGAGCTGCCACCCCCACCTTGACAGAGAACCAGTCCCCCGTCCTCAAGGATGCCCAGTTCATCAAGCGACTGTTCTAAACTTGTCTTCTCAGGACCTAGCTTAGTGCCTTGAATGTGGAAGACATGTAACGTAGTGTGAGTACAACGATATGAGACTCTGAGCACAGTGTGCAAAGGAGAACCCTGCCATGAGGAACAGCCAGAGCACAGGAAGGCAGATGGTAGAGATGAGACGACAAGTGTGTAAAGTAAGAAACCATGTGAGATGAGACAGCCTCGACTCCAGTCCCTGTTCAGCTGCTACTGGGTGTGAGATCTTGGACTAATGACATAGAGCCTCTCTTTCCTTATCTGACAAACGGAGTGACTGCTGAGCATGCCTGTTTGATGAGTTCCACAACAATATTTTGAGAAAAACATCATCATGCCTATTTGACAGTAGAAGCTGGGGCTTAGAGAAGAAATCAACTTGTCCAAGGCCACACACTGAGAAAGAAGGAAGGGCAGAGGATCATCTCCAAGCTGGTCTACACACTTCATAACACTACCACAGAGATTGAATGAGAATTTACTGCCAAGCACTTTGCCTGACAGTTTGTGATCTCTGGTAAAGTGTTGCTGACATGGACGAAGAGGAAGGGGACAGAGGAAAGGGAGACCGAGAGGAAGAGGAGGGGAGAAAAAGTGGAAGGAGAGGGAAGAGCAGGCAGTATGCAAAACAGTGCCATGTGCAAGGAGCAGGACGACTGAACACCGGGACAGGAGAACAGAAGTATGTGGATGTGCTCCCGTCTCAGATCAGCATTCCTTCCTTCTCTTAACCACGGTCCCATTTTCCTCTGGAAGCCTTCCCTGGAATAGGCCAGGTGATTGGTGGGTAGGATGGTGGGTCTGTGACCCATACCCTTTGCCACACGGATGGCTCCAGGGATGAAGCCCAGATCTGTATGAGTCCATTTCAAGTGGCCGTCAGGAGACCCAGGTGAGCCACTAGGGATGGGAAGCTTTAGAACCTGGAAGGATAGACGTGGAGCACATGGTGGCCATGCCACCATGAGCTGTTGGATGAAACCAACATACAGGTGATAAGACTTTTTTTCTAATAGGTAGTTAGCTAGGTATTGGCCCATGGAAGCATGGGTGACACCTTGTCTGCCCTATCAGGACTAGAATCCATGTGTGCTCCAATCTCATCCAAGATGGCTACAAGCATCAACTCTAGCAACTACTTCCTGCTTCTTTCCTTCTTTCTTAACCTTTCCTGGGCTTAGCACACCTAGGGGCTGGCCCTTCCTGAGTCAGCCTCTTGAGCCCACCATCCAATCAGGTTCCTCCTTTACACACCTCACTTTGATGACGAGGCTCAACCTAACTGGATATTTGATCCATGTAAGTGACCTGAGCCATGTATGTGCTCTCTTGGCCCCTTACCACTCTCTTAGCTCGCTCCTTCTTTTCTTTTTTCTTTTCTTTTCTTTTCTTTTCTTCCCTTCTCTTCTCTTCTCTTCTCAGTCTCCCCTCCCTCTTCTCAGCTGGGCACTTTCTGCCTGGGCACTTTCCTGCTGCTGCTTGGGCACTTTCTGGCTTTGCTTCCCCACAGAATTCTTCCCAGAGATGTAAGGGATATTTTCTCCCATCTCCCCTCCTCCTTCCTGCTTGGGCTTTCTTGCTTTGCTTTTCCTCCTAACTCTCCCTAAAATAAATCTTATAATTCATAGTTTATCCTTCTCTGAATCCACATTTTCAATCTTTGATAACTTGGACAAGGACCTGAAGTTGGAGTTCACTGGCCTAAGATGTTCTGCATCTTTATGGGTCCTTAGACTTTGCAGGCAAGAGCCTTAACCACTAAGCAATCTCTACAGCTCTGGTTTTTAACCTTATTAACAATTTTCATATATGTACATAATGTATTTTGATCATAATCCCCTCCCATTATATTCTTTTGTCTCCCATCCTCCATCACCTTCCAACTTCTTCTTTCCAACTATTCTCTCTTCTAAAGTATTTTCTTTTTGTTGTTGTTATTTTCTGAGGTAGGGTCTCACTATCTCAGGCTCATCTGGAACTCACTATGTAGTCTCAGGGTGGCCACAATCCTCCTACCTCTGCCTCCCTAGTGCTGGAATTAAAGGCGTGGAGCAAATATTGTCTTTGTTTTTGTTTTTAAACTAGACTTAGAAGGGAAGGACATGCACCATTTGAATTGATTCCGCTTTCCCATACTGCAACTGGTAATGTGATTTGGAGAACCTCAATGGTTCTACAGAAAAGGGCTGAGTAATCAAGATACTTTAGGATCTTCTTAATTTAAAGCACTTCCTGGGTCAGCATTGACTGGTGAAATTTGCCTGTCTGATGTCAGAGCAGTTTAGGTGTTTAAAGGTGTTGACGAGGTGGCATTCCAGGAACTTAATTCCAGGTTGATTATACATGTAAGGTGAGGGGCTCATCCACTCACCAGTGCACACACAGAAAAAGGACAATCTAAATGTGCTCCGTGTGGACACTGGGGAATCAAAGCCTGACTCCAAAAAGTAGTTTGAAAAACAATATTTTACTCAAACTAATTTTCCACCCACAAATCTCTTTGGCTCGTGGCTAATTTATTCTTTACAATATATTTCTTTTCTAGATTTTAAATCATTAAATCATTTATACCTCCTTAGAAAGGAAGTAAAAACGCTGGTGGTGTTTTCATCCATATTTTGAGAACTTCCATTTTCCAGATACATTAGCAAGAGTCTGGGGGGAGGTGAGTGTGTCTGTATATTTACAGCAAGCTGCACCAATTTACAGATGGCTGCAGTGTGACCCCAACCCACACAATCAGGTAAAATATGGGGATTTTCCCCTCGCAAAAGCCAGTCTCAGGTAATACAGCAAGGCCAGACAGGATGAGCACATGGGATCCTAAGCAACTCTCCTCTGGCCTGACGCACCTCCAGCTGGTGTCTCCCATGAGGGCACAGCCCTGCCCAGACAGAGAAAAGGAGCCAAGCAGCTCAGAATACAGTGTCAACCCGGAGGAACTTAGAGGAACTCAGCACAGACTCTGGAGATAGATGAGATGGGATGGACTTGAGAGAAGAAGCAGTGCTCCAAGACATTTGGTGTGCGGCCTGAGTCACTGTGTAGAGGGAAGCGCATTCATTTTGGTGCAGGAGCTTGCAAGAGGAAGTGGGAGGAACCAGGGAGGAGAAGATGCTGAGATGAAGATGATGAACTTGACAGAAGATTCATTCACAGTGTCCTGGCAAAAGGACACTGGCCCACCGCTGTCATCACTGCCCATTGTCCAGCTTGCAGCACTTCTCAGGGAACAGAACACTGAGACATCCATTGGCTCTAAGCCAGACTGGGAAAATCGGTGATAAGGAGTTTAAAAGTGAGGAACCTCATGGAAATTAACGTGAAACACGCACCCAGTTTGGATTCATCTCCTTTCTCACCAGTCCAGAAAAGGCTGCTCTGCAACTCCAGCCATATGAGGAAATAACCCCAGCCCGCCCCACCCACAGGGCAGGCAGCAACCTCTAGAGGCCATCCCTGGAGAGACCTAAGGGTTTGGTCTGCAGTCAAGACAGCCAAAGCGGGCAAATGATGAGCCTTGGCACAGTGGCCACTTCCAAATGGTGATGAGAAGACAATTCTGGTCAACTAGAGCAGGAATGCAAGTTGATTTCACCTCAACCCACCAATGCAGCTGCTACCTAGAAAACTAATAAGCAAGGCTCCTGGCCACAGGGCAGAAGGTTACAGTAGTACTAAGTAGCGCCAAGTTCCTGCTACATACCAGGAGGGGCAGGAGCTCCTCTTGGGCACCACTCACCTGTATCTGTACACAGCCTATGAATGAGCATCAGCAGAATCAACAGCACCATGACAAAATAGGAAACCAAAGCTACAGGCAGGTACAGGCCAGGACCATGACTTGGAAATCCTACTAATGGTACTTGGAAATGATCCCACTGGAGGGCTTAGATGCCTCTTATGTTCTGCGTCAGAAATGTTCCTCCGCTGGCTTCTGTAGTGAATACTTGGTCTCCAGCTAGTGGCAACATTTGGAAAAGTTCTGGAAACCTTGGGGGGTGGCACTTAACTGGAAGAAGTAGGTCACTGAGGATTGAACCTTGGGAGTATGTTTACCCTGCCCACTTCCTGTTCTTGCTCTCTATTTCCTGCTCTGCTGTGACGTATGAACTGAGCTGCTCTACCACGCCTTCCTTGCCGTGACAAACTGAAACGACGAACCAAAATGAATCTTTCCTTCCTTTCCTGCCAGGTGTGTGGGTCACAGCAATACAAAAGGAACTAATGCAAAGTCTAACCCTTATAAGAAGGCTGGGGAGATGGCTCAGCACTTGCCAGCACAACCTAACCACCCAGGTTCGACTGATTCCCCAGTAACCACACAAAGCCAGATGCACAAAGTGGCACATGCATCTGCAGTTTGTTTGCAATGGCTGCAGGTCCTGGTGCACCCATTATCTGTCTCTCTTCTCTGTATTTCTTTCTGCTTGCAAATAATAAATACATAAATAAGAAACAAGAAGAGGATGAGAAAGCAGTTCAATAGCACTAAGTACCAATAAGATCCTATCAACAAGAAAGGGAAGGAAGGAAAGAAGGAAGGAGGGAGGGAGGGAGGGAAAGGAGGAGAGGAAGGAAGGGAGTTGCATTTCTTTTAGACTCAGCATCTTCCCAGATTGGAGCCATATTCTTGGCAGAAGACCTTGGACTGGCTCTTAACACTGGAATGGGAGGAAATTCAAGGCCTCCAGGGACGAAAGTCCCTTTTTTTTTTTTTTTTTTTTTTTTGGTTTTTCAAGGTAGGGTTTCATTCTAACCCAGGCTGACCTGTAATTCACTATGTAGTCTCAGGGTGGCCTTGAACTCACCATGATCCTCTTACCTCTGCTTCCCGAGTGCTGGGATTAAAGGCGCCTTTCTAAAACACCTCACTATTGTTGTTCTCACCCAAGGATGTGAATCTCCCTCAGCCAGCCCAGCCCTGCCAAAACGTGGCTGCACGTAGTAAGACAGTGTTTGTCCACTGAATGCACCCGGAGAAATTCAGAGCCGCTGAATAAATATAAAGCTGTGGGAAGAGAGAAAAGAGGCTTAGGCACACAAAGTAGAGATGACTCACTAGATGAAGATGATGGCCCTCTCTGGCCAGCTTAGGATAAAAGCAGGGCTACCAGCTGTTCTTGGGTCAGTGGGGGATCTAAAGATCCTGTCGCACCAGCGCTTGCAGGAGTTGACTTCAGCACACCATGTGCGCTCCCCATGGGCACAGATCTGCAACACCAACAGAAAAGACAGCCACGCCGCTAGCTCAGACTCAAGAGCACAGGGCATAGAAAACATCTCCAAGATGACTGACGTTAGGGAAGCAAACAATTTCTAATTCAGTTTTTATACTGTGGTATAATAAAGTTTGTCATCTTATTCATTTTAAGTGCATAGTTCAGTGGCACTGGGTACATTCGCAAGGCTGTGCAGCCACCACTACTGTCTAGCTCCATAGTTTTCTCATTATTCCACACAGAACCTCTGCCCTGTGCCACAGTAACTCCCCGTCCTTCCTGCCCCAGGTCTCTCTCACAACAACTAGTCTACCTTCTTTCTCAGAATTGTCTAATTTGTAGGTTTCATGTGAATGTACTCAATATTTTTTCCTTAATTATGGCTTTTTAATTTTTATTTCATTTTTATTTGCAAGAGAAAGAAGCAGAGAGAGAGAGAGAGAGAGAACAGTGGTCACTCCAACAATTCCAGCCACTGCAAACAAACTACAAACACATGCATTACCTTTTGCAACTAGCTTATGTGGGTCCTAAGGAATCGAACCTGGGTCCTTTGGTTTTGCAGGCAAGTGCCTTAACCAGTATGCAGTCTTTCCAGCCCCTATTGTGGCTTCTTTCACTTACCCATAATGTCCTCAAGGTTCTTCTATATTGTAGCTTGTATTAGAACTTCATTCTTCCTTATGGCTAATGCACTATAATAATTAATCTTGACTGTCAATTTAATAGGAGGTAGAATCACTATAGAAACAAACCTCTGGACATTAATTCTAAGGAGTTTCTATACTGGGTTAATTGGGGTGGAAATGTGGGCAGCATCATTCCATGGGCTGGGGTTCCAGATTGAATAAAAAAACAGACTCCTCTCTCACACTCTCGCTCTTTCTCTTTTCCTCTCTCTCTCTCCCTCCATCCCTCCTTCTCCCCTTGCAAATAAATAAATAAAATAGAAGAAGAAATAGTTGTAAAAAAGATGAGGTTCAGTGGAAAGGTGATTGGAGAGGGGGGATAAAAGAAAGTAACGGGAAGGGCTTATGATCAAAATATGTTATGTATACATGTAAGAATTGTCCATAAAAAGATATTTATATATAGAATAAGGTAACAATGGAGAGTGAAATTATAGCCTTGCAGTGGGCTAACCTGAAAAAAGGACACTTCCATTGGAACCTGAAAATGAGTAGGTGTCAACCAGATGAAGGAAGGGAAAGTTCAGACTACAGTGGTGGTGAGAGTAGGCTCAGCAGTTAAAGGCACTTGCTTGCAAAGCTTTCCAGCCTGGGTTCAATTCCACAGTATCCAAGTAAAGCCAGATGCACAAAGTGGTACATGTGTATGAAGTTTGTTTGTAAAATGCCCTGACTCACCCATCCTCTCTCCTTCCTTCCTTCCTTCCTACCTACCTTCCTTCCTTCCTTCCTTCCTTCCTTCCTTCCTTCCTTCCTTTCTTTCTTCCTTCCTTCCTTTCTCTCTCTCTCTTTCCTCTCTCTCTCTCTCTCTTTCTCTCTCTCTCTCTTTCTCCCCTTGTAAATAAATAAATTAAATAAGAAAGAAGACTAGCTGCTTGTGAGCTTTGAATTCTCCTGGCTTCACCTTCCAGTTGTTTCTTCCATGTGTTTCTTTTCCTACATACACATTTTCCTGAATTTTTTCCCAATAACATACTGTTTCACCATCATACATTTCCTATACATCCATACAAGACTTATTAAGAAGTTTAACTCAAAAACCATCACCTCATCCCAAAATATAATATGAATTTTCTGGTGTCCCCAAACATCCAGTGTTAAAATATTCCCAGGTGATACATGACTTTTTCTGTATGGTTTGCTGTTTGATCTGGGGTCTAAGAAGAGCCACACATTGGCATGCTCTTTATATCCACTTAAGCCACAGGCTACATCACCCATTGAAACATTCCTAATCAAGTGTGTAAGACCATGGAGACCCAAGAAGTGGGCTCCCCACCCAAAGAGCTACCATATCCGGTGGAGAGGTCACCATGTTTCAAACCCACTAGAGGCTAGTCAAAGACAAGGCAGGTGGGCCACACAGTAATAGTACAAACTGGGGATCCTGGGTCTGGAAGGAGTCTCAAATATTCCTGAGGAAGGGTTCTGATGGCTACATGGCAGTTGACCGACCTTCTCTCTCTGAAAGATATAGCTGACCTATCCAAATGGGAGGAGACTCTGCCTGGCTGAGGTAACAAAGGGGCACGCCCTCCCTTCCCCACAGAATGGCACTCACGGCTGTCTGCTTCTAATTGTTATTCATAGAAAACATCTGCATGGAACAGGATACCTACAGTCACAGACTCACCTCCAAGTCCCCGTACCCCATTATTGTGTCCTCATATTCTATCTGTAATCTCTCCCCTTCGGGGACATCAGTACCAGGTATGTAAAGATGGGGCTTGTTTTCAGACACAGTGGGGCAGGGAAGAAAAACAGGGCATATTGGGCTGGAGAGATGGCTTTGTGGTCAAGGTGCTGACCTGTGCAGCCTAAGGACCCCGGTTTGACTATCTAGACGCGCGAGGTGACACAAGCACACAAGGTCGCACATGCGCACATGGGGGCACACGGGCCTGGAGTTCGTTTGCAGTGGCTGGAGGCCCTGGCGTGCCCATTCTCTCTCTCCCTCTCTCTCTTGATCTTGTTCTTGCTCCCTCGCATAAAAAAGGGCCAGTCTATTGGGTTTATCCCTATCCCCCAAAAAAGAAAATAGAAAATAGGGCATATTCAGGGCCACACAAATAACCCTCCGCTGAGCCATGGCTGTCATGCCTACCTGGAATACTATTGGAATAACTCAACCATCCTTGGTGTGCTGCTGGGACACACAAAACAAGACAACACTGAGATGCCATTTTATACACTCTTCATTTGAAGAAAGAAAAAAAGGATAAGTCTAAGAATTCCAAGGATGGAAGACAATACAGATCCATGAGACCTCATTACACACTTATTGATGAGAACATGAATTGACATATCACAATGCAGAACAGACTAACGTTACACTCAACATTAAGCACCCACATATCCTATAATTAGCAATCCTATTCCTAGTTAAATACCTAAGGGAATCTTTTGACCCTTGCTCAATACCAGACATGGACAAGAGTATTCACAGCAGGGTTTTCCACATTAGCAAAATCCTGGAGACATAAGAAACTGAATGAATAAATGATTTTTTATATTCACACAATAGGATATTATACAGAAGTAAAAAAAGGAATGGATTTCCAGTTCTCTACTATTCTCAAAATGATCAAGCCATGACAATAAAGGTCAGATTACCAGTTGCCAAAAGACATAGGGGAAGCAAAGGGTGGATGCAGCCTCAGGAGCAGTCTAGGAGGATTCTTTACAATGAAGGAATCCTTCCAGAGGTTGGTCATAGGTGATGACTGAATCTATATATGGAGCTGCATACACACCTGAGTGCATATGAAAACAAGTGGACTCTGAATAAGGCCTTATCTTCCTTTAACAGTACCAGTGTCAGTTCCCCAATTTTATATTGCATTATAGCTGTCCAAGATGTCCCCACTGGGGGACATGATGAAGTGTTTATATGTACTATCTTGACAACTTTCTGTGAGCATATTACTGCAAAATCAAAGCTTAAAAATGTTTTAATTAATGAAGACAATGGTGCAACAATACAGATGAATCATGGCAATATCTAACTGTAGAAAGGCAATCACAAACAATAAGAACACTTTTGGGGGGTCAGGGGCTTTCAAGGTAGGATTTCACTCTAGCCCAGACTGACCTGGAATTCACTGTGTAGTCTCAGGCTGGCCTCGAACTCATAGTTATCCTCCTACCTCTTCCTCCCTTCCTCCCGAATGCTGGGATTAAAGGCATGTGCCACCATACCCAGCGATTATACACTTCTTTAAAAAAAATTTTTTTGTTCACTTGTATTTATTTATTTGAGAGGGATAGAGAGCAAGAGAAAGAGGCAGATAGAGAGGGAATGGGCGCGTCAGGGCTTCCAGCCACTGCAAAGGAACTCCAGACTTGTGCGCCCCCTTGTGCATCTAGCTAACATAGGTCCTTGGGAATCCAGCCTGGAACCGGGATCCTTAGGCTTCACAGGTGAGGTCTTAACCGCTAAGCCATCTCTCCAGCCCTGATTATACACTTTAAAAAAAATTTTTTTTAGTTTATTTTTATTTATTTATCTGAGAGCAACATACAGAGGGAAAGAGGCAGAGAAAGAGAGGATGGGCGCGCCAGGGCCTCCAGCCACTACAAATGAACTCCAGACGCATGTGCCACCTTGTGCATCTGGCTTACATGGATCCTGGGGAATTGAGCCTCAAACTGGGGTCCTTAGGATTCACAGGCAAGTGCAGCCCCGATTATACACTTTTGAATATAATTAAAATAAATTAAAATATTCAATAGATTTAAGTGCAATAAAAGCTGTATAAAAGCAAAGCAAATGATGTCAGACATGATACAAAGCTGTAATCCCAGCACTTTGGAGATGGAGACAGGAGTTTAAACAAGCCTGGGTTATAGGGGGTGCTGTCTCAAAAAGAAAAAAAAAAGTATCAACAGAATTTAAAAAGTAAAGTTGAAGCTGGGCATGGTGGGGCATGCCTTTAATCCCAGCACTTGAAAGGCAGAGGCAGGAGGATATCCATGAGGTTGAGGCTTCCCTGAGAAGACATAGTGAATCGCAGGTCAGTCTGGGCTAGAGTGAAACCCTACCTCAAAAAAAAATAAAAATTTAAAAAAAGTAAAGTTGAGTGAAAACAGGATGCAGATGATAATGGTACAAAAGGAAGGCAGGGAGTCAGGAGGAATACCATTTTATAGTCCCCAGAACAGCCCGAGAGCTCACAGTCACTGTCACTCCTCACCGTGCAAAGCAGGCATTTCTGAAGGTCAGTGCTTCTTACCTTCACACTTGTGGCCAAGTCCACCATAGCGAGGAATTCTGAGATGACGAGGAGTCTGCTGATAAAATTATTTCTTTTCTCTTCCTGAAAACATAGCAGACCCAACATCAAGGCTTTCTCATGGTCTTGTGAACTTTGAAATCCACATTTTAAAATAACACATGCATTTTAACTTAAAACAAAACATAATTAAACCAATTTTTAAGTTAGGATATAACACTTTTGAAATAATTATTTTCATCTTCTTTCAATATGGCCTCTGGTCTCTGACCACTCACATGTAGCATTCACGGTTTTTTCCTTATACAAGAGAAAATCAGCTTTCTTCAGCATGGTGGCAGACACCCTGTCCTCTCAGATTTTGCTTGGCCTTAACCATTTGAACACAGGATATGTCCCTTGTCTCCAAGCATGTTCCTTCTGCAGTATGGACGGCCCAGAGGGTCTGCCTAGCTTTTATGACAAGCATTCATGCAATAATAATGATGATATGAGTGTAAAGGACTGGAAAGATCCAGGACCCTTTTAGACATGGGAAAGGCGGTAGTTTTCACTTTCCTTTCTAACTCCAGGCCTCTCTGGAACTGGTTTGTGATTTTAAAGCCATGAGGTCCTGGTCACCCCTTCTGGCTGTTTTCTCTCCCTGTACACAACAAGTCCCAAAGCAAGATGAGCACAGTCCTCTCCACCAGAGAAAGGGAGACAAGACCAGGAGACTGGCTGTTTCATTGTAAAAAGCCTGAGGCAGTCAGCATTTCCTAAAAAGGTGCTGGCCTCTTCAGTAGAAAAATGGTGATTATTCATGATGAGAATTCCTGTTGTTTGTTCTCATTGATCAGTCACTTCTGAGACTCAGTCAACAAAGCCAGTGCATCGAGCTGGAGAGATGGCTTAGCATTTAAAGGCACTTGCTTGCAAAGCCTGATGGCCCAGGTCAATTCCCCAGTACCCATGTAAAGCGAGACACACAAAGTGGTACATGCATGTGCATGCATCTGTAGTTTATTTGCAGAGACAGTAAGCCCTAGCACACTCGTTCGTTCTCTCTCTCTCTTTCCCTCTCTCTCTCTCTCTCTCTCTCTGTCTCTCTCATTTTCTGTCTGTCAAATAAATAATTTTTTTTAAGTACAAACTGGGCACGGAGGCACACGCCTTTAGTCCCAGCACTTGGGAGGCAGAGGTAGGAGAATCACTGTGAGTTCAAGGCCACCCTGAGACTACATAGTGAATTCCAGGTCAGCCTGGGCTAGAGTGAGACCCTACCTCAAAAAAAGTGAAGATTGCTCATGTGTTTGTGTGTGTGTGTGCATGTGTCCGTGTTTGTGTATTCACGTTTGTATGTTTGGAAACATATCTGTGTATATATTAGGCACATGGACTATTGTGTCTATATTGCATGCATGTGCATAATGCACAAGTCTATGCATACTTATATGTGTATGCATGTGTGTCATGTGTGTATTTCCATAATACAAGCATAAAAGAGAGAGAGGGAGAGAGTGTGTGTGCGTGTGTGTGCGTGTGTACTGCCCCATCAGCAGCAACTCTCCTTGGATAACTCCCACTTCCCACACTAGCTCCAACTCTCCCACTAGGCACATTCCATATTTTCCCTCACATAGTTTTTACAATTTTTCTCTTAGCATTATTAATTTTATCAAACAGCAAACTGTCAAGCTTCATGCTTCGCATCAGGGCTCCAACTCAATGCATATTGTATTGATTATTTCCTCAAATATCTCCAGGCTCACGCAGAAACCATTTTGTTCCAGCCTGGCTTACACCAGACAGCGGGTTACCAAGAGATAATGAAAAACAACTGTCATAGATGTCTGCAGACTTGTTCAGAGCACCCAGGGTCCTCTGTTGCACCAGTGATTAGAACAACCCCAATCCCACATAAGAGATGGAAAAGCCCTAAATCACCTGGTGCTTTTTATAAACTCAAACCATCAAGCGTACTTCAGTCCCTAGCCATGGGGGCACATGCCTCTAATTCCAGTACTAAGGAGGCAGTTCTAGGTCAGTCAGAACAACATAGTCAAACTTTGTCTCTAAATAAATAAATAAATCCATTTTTCACTTTTTCATGATTTCTTCATATTTTGTTCTCTTTCCTTTTTTTGCATGTGTGTCAGTGTAATGGTGTAATGTGGTGTGTCTTTGTGCAGTGTGTGCACATGTGCAGATATCATGCCACAAGAGTGTGGAGGCCAGAGGAGAAGTCAGGAGTTTCCTTCCACTGCTCACTCATTTGTTTTCTTGAGACGGGGTTTCAACATTGACTCTAGAGCTTGCCATTTTCATGCGTCCCAGCAATTCTGTGGTCTCTGCTCCCCACAAGACTGGGGTTACAGACCTCTGTGGCCATGCCCATTTATTTATATGGGTTCTGGGGAATCAAACTCAGGTGTCTCAGGCCCATTGAGGCCCTATATTTGCACAGAAAGTGTACTTAACCACCAAGCCCTCTCTTTAGCCCTTCATATCACATTCTTATATTGTATACTGTTGATGCAGAAATATAATTCTGTCATGAACATCCAACTGTGGTCATTTTTACTCACAGGTTTGAAATAAACTGCAAACATGTGCTTTAAATTTATCCATCTTGGAACATTATAATAACTTCCCTTTCCCAGCCTCCACATGAGACAGCAATGTTTGCTATTAGACTTGGTGGGAAGTATCAATAGGAGTTTGCCATTCCTTAAGCATGCATCTGGACTGCTCCATTTTCAAGACATGAAACCAATGTTCCAAAACCAAGGCTAGGCTCAATTTGATTGACTGTACAACTGACATATATATTTAACATCTCTCCACACATAAATTCTCTATTTTCTTCTTTAATTTTTTTAAAATTTTTTATTTATTTATTTGAGAGTGACAGACACAGAAAGACAGGTAGAGGGAGAGAGAATGGGTGTGCCAGGGCTTCCAGCCTCTGCAAACGAACTCCAGACACGTGTGCCCCCTTGTGCATCTGGCTAACGTGGGACCTGGGGAACCAATCCTTGAACCAGGGTCCTTAGGCTTCACAGGCAAGCGCTTAACCGCTAAGCCATCTCTCCAGCTCTCTTCTTTAATTTCTGATTAATTGTTTTTAATTAATGTTCATTATTGACAAGTTTCTCCTCAATGAATTGGCAGCACTAGCTGTATTATCTATACTGATCATGATCAGTCAATGTGTTTTTCTGCATGTTTTACAATATCTCTATGATATTATAGCCATGTTCATATACATTTGATATATTCAAACCAAGCTTAATCGTTATATTCTCATGTAACTTTATATGCATTATAAATGATAATTCCATTTGTATGAATAATATCTTTGGGCTTTTATTATATACTAACTTGCAGCCCATGCCATGCAAGTCTGTATAAGTTTAGTCTCAAAGAAAAGGAACATATTTTTTCCTGAAATAATCTCTGTGATGTAATATTCTATTACCAATTCTGCAAAAAAAAAAAAAAAAAAAAAAAAAAAAGTCTTATAAGCACAAGCCTTCTAACAGACTCCCTGAAAATCCACATGGCTTAGGCCTTGTCTGAGGGCAAGTACAAGTTACCTTTCCTCAGATGTTAACAGACCCACAGGAACCTCTCTGTAATTACAGGTACCCTGTAGCAAATGCTCAACAAAGGGTCCTGAGCAGAGATGCCTTGTCTTCTGGCTTTTAATCTGAGTCCCAAAATGGCATATTTGCTTCTTCTATATTCTGGTTCCAACTTTGAGTATGCCTTCTCAGATCTACTGAATATATGCCCTTTGTTATCATGAGCCTCAGTGTATTTTAGAAATGGGTCAGAATGAAATGGGCTTCAAAGATCTGGACAAGGAAAGCCTGACTCCTCTACGTCTTCCAAGCCTAATCTCAATCTCTCATTCTTCTCTCTCTCCTGTCTCTTCTCAACTCTTGCCTCTTTCCTCTCCCCCCTTACCCTCTCATCTTGCTGTATATAGTCCTGGGATACTCGGCGGCACTATCACACCTACATCTCCTCAGCATCACCTCGCCACCTTGTACTCAAAGTATTCTAACAGCCTCCCGACCTGCCCTCCTGCTTCCACTCTGTCTCAAATAACAGGCACTATGATTCTTATATTATCATTAAAGTAAGATTTTCATGTGGGATGCAAGTGTATGAATTTTGATTATCTACTGTGATAGATCCATGTCACACCAATCAAGATAACAGAACCTTCCCTGCTTCCCAACAAGCACTCTCGCACCCCTTTGTAGTGAATCCCCCCAACAATCACTGTTCTCTTTCATCACCATTTCCTCTGCTTGCTCCTGTCTCAGAGTCCTACAGTAGACACTTGTGATGTGTGAGCCTCATTGTCAGTTTGACTAGATTTAGAACCACCATGGAAATGTGTAGCTGTTGAGCTATTTCCAGAAAGAATTAACTGAAGAGTGCCACACACCCTAAATATTGGTGGCACCATTGATGGGCTAGGGGCCCAGACTGAAAAAAAAGGAGAAAGGAACCAAACATTCCTCTCCGTCTGCTCCTGACCATGAATGGAATATGACCACCCACCTCACACTCCCGCCACCATGCCTTCCCCATTATATTGGACTGCATCCCCTCAAACTAGGAGCCAAAATAAACTCGCTCATCCTTCAGTTGCTTTTGTCAGGCATATTGTCACAGCAATGAGAAAAGTAGCTATATATTTGCCTTCACTCATGCAAATAAGGTGTTGTGTGTATCAGTAATTCATTATTTCTCATAAGTGGTTTTTGTCTCTCTCTAGTCCATAATTTGTTTAGTTTCTTATTGATGACCTCGGGGATGTTTCCATTATTAAAAACAAAGTTAGTATCAACCTTGGAGCATACATTTTTGAGGACATTTGGGTCCATTTCTCTTTTATAAATCCTTAGGAATGAAATCAACATAAGTTAAAGCTACATTTGCATTTACTTTGTAAAACCAGACAAATGGCCTTTGAAAATAGCCATTGTCTCACTGTAAACTCCTACCAACAATGTAAGAGAGCTCTAGTGTCTCCATTTCCTCAGCGGCGTCCTCCATCTTTTCCCTTCTTACCAATGAGTAGGACGGTGTCACATTATAGTTTAAAGCGTACTTCTCAGATAATTAAATACCTTAAGTATATTTTCATATGCTTACCGGTCATTTGTGGATTTCCAAGTTTTTTGACACTTTTTAAATAAATGTCATTTTATCACTAAGCTTTTATAACTTATATTTCTTGGATACAAAGCATTTGTATCTAGACACAAATTTTAAAAAGTATTTTTATTTTTTATGCATTTATTTACTTATTTATTTGTTTGTTTGTTTATGAAAAAGACATAGGGAAAGAGAGAGAAAGTCTAGGCATGTCCAGGCCTCCTGCCATTGCAAATACCACATGTACTACTTTGTACATTTGGCTTTACATGGGTACTGGAGAATTGAACCTAGGCTGTCAAGTTTTATAAGCAATCGCCTTTAGCCACTGAGCAAACTCTCCAGTTTCTAGACACAAATTTTGTCAAATAAATGCACTGATATTTTTCTGATTTTATAATAGTTTTTTTGCTTATCTTAATTGGTTTCTTTTTTGATCCATAGCAGTTTTAATTTTTATGAAAACTAATTTATCAATTTCTACTTATACATATTTAATGGGGTTGGGAAGATCTTCTCTAAGGAATCCTATCTTATCTATAAATGTTAATGTGCTCTAAACAATTGTATAATACATCTCAAATTATTTTGTGTGTAGTATGAGGTAGGGATTTAGGCTTAGTTTTTTTATATTTGTTCCAGAATCATTTATTATAAAGATATTTCTTTTCCCAATGATTTGCCTTAAAAACATTATCAAAAAAACTCATGGTCTGGAGAGAGATGGCTTAACAGTTAAGGCATTCACCAACAAAGCCAAAGGACCCATATTCAATTCTCCAGTACCCACATAAAGCCAGATGCACAAGGTGGCAAGTATGTTTGCAGTGGCTAGAGGCCTTGTTACACCCCCATTCTCCCCCCCCCTCTCTCCCTTTTTCTCTCTCTGTTTCTCTCAAATAAATAATTTTTTAATTCAACTTCTCAGATTTCTTTCAGGACTCTATATTCTGTTTTCTTGACATGTGTGTCTTCCTTATATCAAAAGTCATATGACCATGAATAGCTTTATACTAAACCTTGAAATCCTGTAAGATCCTTTGTACTTTTGGAATCATCCTGCACTATGTGATGAAGATGCTATAACCATTTCAACATATGCATAATACTGTGTGGAACCTTACCCCCACCACCATAACTGAAGTCTTCAGTGAGTCCAGCTATCATTACAAGAAAATCTAATCCTCCCCCTGTAGCCTCTGTGTCTGGCTGCCTTGTCCCTTCAAGGTTACTGAGGCCACAAAGTAGAGTATCTACGCAGAGTGCTGGAAACATTTGCTAACAAAGACTGTAGCCAGGTACTTCTGTCTTCCAGAGGCCTTTGACTGCTCTGGGAAAGCTCAGCACACGACTGATAAAAGGCGACATTCCCATGGCTCTACTGATGGGTATTTTTCATTTCATGAAGACATTATTGCTGCACTATGAAAAAGTAGGGTTTTTCCAAATTCTTGTTTCAAAGTTAATATCTTTTCTCTTGGCTTCCTACTAAATACCTGTGTGCTTTGGAAAGTTTTCTAGTTATCGGTGTAAATACAGAATTGACCAGCGCTAACACAACACAATAATGAATGTATCTTTCTGACATTACTAGCTAGATGCACAAGCTTACTTTCTGCTAGTGGAAAGTACAGCATTTTACATTAATTTTAATGGAAATTTATGGTTACTTGTAATTTTTTCCCTTGAATAAATATTGCACTAATTATCTCAAATTTTAAAAAAAAATTTGTTTGTTTTATTTTTATTTATTTGAGAGCGACAGAGAGAGAGAGAGAGAGAAAGAGGCAGAGAGCAAGAGAGAGAATGGGCATGCCAGGGCTTCCAGCCAATGCAAACAAACTCCAGATGCGTGCACCCCTTTGTGCATCTGGCTAACGTGGGTCCTGGGGAATCAAGCCTCAAACTGGGGTCCTTAGGCTTCACAGGCAAGCCCTTAACCATTAAGCCATTTCTCCAGCCCTCAAATTTTTGAAGATTAATATATTACCATTTAAAAACTGGATAGAAGCTGGACATGATGGCACATGTCCTTAATCCAGCACTCAGGAAGCAGAGACAGAAGGATCACTATGAGTTCGAGGCCACCTTGAGACTACCTACTGAGTTCCAGGTCAGCCTGGGCTACAGTGAGACCCTACCTTGAACAAACCAAAAATAAATAAATAAATAAAAAGTTTTTCTTTAAAAAAAACTGGATAAGTGGCCATGAAATCACTGAGCATTTCTTCAGCACTTTATGGGTGCCCAAGTGCTATCTGAACAACCTAACATGCAAGGTATCATTTGCTTTTCACATGACCTAGAGGTAAGCACTATTGCCAGCCACTCACAACAAATGAGGAAGGAAAGTGGGACTCAGAGAAGCAAGAAACCTGACCAAGAGCACAGGCTCATCAGCAAAGGAGACAATATGAACTCTTGTCCATCTGACTCCAGAATTGTACTTTGATCTCCTTAGCTTGGCTTTTCAAAACAATATATAGCTTTCCAATTTGGGCCCCGGCAGTATGGTTCCCACAAAGAAAGGTAGTGAGAGGGCAAAATGTGACAGCTTTGCCATGTGGCAGGAAGGGAATCACTGAGAGTCACCAATGCACTCCACTTCCATATTTGGATGGCCAAAAGTGACAAAAGCTTGCCCTTGCATCTTGAGGTTAGGATGGTCTCTCCCCAGGGTCCCTATGAAGTCATCACTGAGCTTTTTGTTGCCTCTCACACTTTGGCTTGTCTAGGTGTACTGGCTTTGCCAACAGCCTTAGCTATTAACACAGTAGCCCTGACCCAGCAGATCAGACACCAGGAAGATAGGGACTTCTTTCTGCTTATCTCGAGTTATAAGGTTCAGTTTCCCAGCCTTTGTTTCTTCCCCACCATAGCAGAAAAGCTATGTAGAGTACAGTTCACAAAGCCCAGGCTATGGAGTCAAGCAGCCATCTATGGATTAAATCCTGTGTCTGCTCCTTTTAGCATTTAACTTCAGATCAATTGCCCCCTCCATTATCCCTATGGCCTGTAAAATGGGGGATCATATTTACTTCCAATTTTCCTGGGAAGATTCCTGTTGTGGTGATGGTTTTGAAACAGGGTCTCACTATATAGCCCAAACTAGCCTTGAATTCTTGATCCTTTTGCTTCATCCCTTTGAAAACTGTGATTACTGGGTCACTGGTGTTCACCACCATGCCCATATTGCTAGGATTTAGACTAATGTATGAAAAATAGTCATGTTTCTGCTGCTGGTGACCTACCTTTCTAGTGACTGCTCCTAGTCTCCTCTCTGGTCCTTTAATAATTAACCTCCCAAGTGCTAATTATTATTATTAAAGGCATGTACCAACCATGCCCACTATAAAACTGAGTAATTTATTAATCACAGAGGTTTTGTTTTGTTTTTTTTACAGTACTAGGGGCTAGAAAGTTCAAGGCTGAACTGACAAGCATTGTCTTGCTACATCATCCCATGGTGGAAAGCAGAAGGCTAAAGAACAAAAAAGCATCCTTTTAGAAACAACTAATTCCCATAACCAACTCACCCCTCAGTAATGGCATTAACCCATTCACGAGGTATGTCTTCACAGTGAAAACCCCCTTAAAAGTACACCTCCCAACACTGTTGCAGTGAGGTTTAAGTCTTTAACATGGGAATTTTGAGGGATAAAGCAAATCATAGAGTATCTTTGATGCACACTGTTTCATAATGTTGACATGGTTCAATTCATTTTATATAAATTTTAACAAAAAGGTATTTTTTTAAGGGCTGGAGGATGGCTTAGTGATTAAGGCATTTGTCTGCAAAGCCAAAGGACCCAGGTTCAATTCCCCAGGACCCACATTAGTCAGATGCACAAGGGGGCACACGCATCTGGAGTTCATTTGCAATAGCTGGAAGCCCCAGCATGTGCCCATTCTCTCTCTCTCTCTCACTCTCTCTCTCTCTCTCTCTTTTTCCCTCTTTCTCTGTCAAATAAAGAAAGAAAAAGTTTTTTAACTTTTAATTTTTTAACTTTACCTATGTTTTTGTCAAAAAGCTGTTATTATGTGAAGCCTTTCCCTGAATAATAATCTTCTAATATTTATTAGTTTGGCTCTTATATTTGCATAATTAATACATAATGGGTAAATTTTGTATGTATTCTATAAGATTTTGTTTTGGTTTTTTTTGTTTGTTTGTTTGTTTTCAGAGGTAGGGTCTCACTCTAGCTCAGGCTGACCTGGAATTCACTATGTAGTCTCAGGGTGTCCTTGAACTCACAGCAATCCTCCTACCTCTGCATCCCAAGTGCTGGGATTAAAGACGTGCACCACCATGCCCAACTTTGTAGCCTATAAGATTTGAGCCCATTCTTTTTGCAGCTGGTTGTCCCAACACTATTTGTTGATAATATTGCCCTTTCCTCATTGAACAGTCTAGTCTAATCATGCTTGTTGAAAATCATTGATAAAGCATAGAAGTCCTTTCTAGGGGCTCTCTATTCTCTTTCAGTGGTCTGCATGTGTATCTTCATGCCAGTAAAACATTGCTTTCATCTCAATAGCTTTATAGTAAGTTTTGAAATCAGGGAGTGTGGAACATTGTTCATTATTTTCAAGGTTGTGTTGATTATTCACAGTCCCTTGAAATGCCAGATACATTTCAGTTTAGGTTTTTCTATTTTTGCAAAAGAAAATCTCATTACATTGAATCTAGTGTTTGATTTGGGTAAAACTGACATTTTAACCATATTAAACCTTCTAATCCATGAACATAGGATGCCTTTTCATTTATTTATGTTTCTTTTAGTTCTTGCAGTGATATTTTATAGTTCTCAATACATAAGTCTTTCACCTTCTTGGTTAATTCTACTCTTTGATATTTTATTGCTTTTGATACTATTATAAATAAAATTGTATTCTCAGTTTCCCTCTGGTTGTCATTATTGGCACATAGAAATAAAAATAATTTCTTCATGTTGATTTTTTATCCTATAACTTTACTGAATTTATTTATTGGTTTTATCTAGAATATTTTATGTGGTCATTACAGTTTTCTACGTATAAAATCATGTCATCTGCCAACAGAGACAAGTTCACTCTTTTCCTTTCTAATTTACCATGTCTAATTTTTTATCCATAATGTCTGTTACTATCTGATATACCATAAGTATATTTGTTTATCAGTTTATAGTGGATCTCCTCCTAGAATAAAATGTATGCTCCATAAAGACAGGTGTTTTGTTGTTGTTTATTTGTTTGTTTGTTTTTGTTTTTCAAAGTAGGGTCTCACTCTAGTCCAGTCTGACCTGGAATTCACTTGTGTAGTCTCAGGCTGGCCTCGAACTCACAGCAATCCTCCTACTAAGCCTCTCAAATACTGGAATTGGAGGAATGTGCCACTATGCAGAGCAAGACATGTTTTATCTGCTTTGTTCCCTGGCTATTGATGTCTGGCTTATAGTAGAAACTCATTAAATGAATAAATCATCTCACCTAACATATAGAAAGGACTTAGAAAAGAAAATGATAGCAAGCAATAATTACTGCTCATTTTACATAAGATTTTTTTACATAAGATTTGATTGCATAAGTAATAATTAAATCTTAAAAATGAAAAGATTTATTTATGAAGAATGGTTGCAGTGCCAGGAAATAAACAGCACCATGATTCCAGCTGCACTGAAGTCTCTTGGCAGACAACTCACTCCCTGGCATGCCCTGTTAAGAAATCCCTACTGTCATCACAGATGACAGCACAGTGTGAGCGCCAATCTATACAGAGGGACTTCGATAAACAGGCCACTTAATCCTGTCATCTCTGTTCAACTCCTGCACAGTATCTGGCCTGGTCAGAATTCTGGCCAAGTGGCCAACATCCAAGTCTGTGGAGCTGGAGCTCAGACAAAGATTCCTGCCAAAAACAGCACAAAGGACCAAGATCCATGGCAGGCTGTCACAACCCACTAGGAAAGAACTGGGTTCCAGGACAAACAGAAGCCAGAGAGCCAAAGAAGGATCCAAGGCCAATGCAGCAGAGTCAAGAGTTCAAAGTAGGCAGGTCAAGAGCCAGTCCTGAGATGGGATGGGAGATGTATGCTCTGTCCTGGTCTATAAGACCATTGCTAGTATTTGGTGGCAACTGGGTGGAGCCTGAGCAGAATGAGATGCCATAAAGGACCAAAGGCAGGTTGACATCCTTGGCTTCTAGACTTGTTTACTGCTCAAATAATTTTTTTCAACCTTCTTATCACTTCCTGGGATAAAATAATTTGATATCTCAAGAGTTAATCATAAAAGCAACCATTTTCCTCATTCTTTCTAAGACAACCTGACCTTAAAATGTTATTCTACTTCAGAAATCACCCACATGGATCTCTCTAAACACAAATGCTCCAAAATGAAACTATCTACATGACTATCTAAAATTCCAATCAAATCATAGTTGAAATACATTTAAGCATAAGACCATCACTCTACAAATTCCCCCTCCAATCTACTGAGTCTAGGCTGCTGGAAAACTATAGATGTTTTAGGTCAGCAGTTCTCAAACTTTATGGTCCCCATACCTCTTTATACAACTACTAAGGGTTCCAAAGGGTCTCTCTATATAGATTATACCTTGTTTCCGTATTACTAATTCAAATTGAAAGCCTGATATGGTACATGCAGGTAGGCAACTGCTGAAGAAGCAGAGGAAGGAGTTCAGAAGTTTGAAGCTAGCCTGGGCCACGTCTTACCTGGGCATGGTGGCTCATACCTATAATCCCAGCACTCTGGAGGCTGAGGTAAGAGGATCATAGTGAGTTCAAGGCCACCTTGAGCTAGAGGGAAAACCTTTTTCAAAAAGTAAGTTTTTTATTCATTTTAGTCACAATAGCACATTCATTATATGTTAACATAAATGGCACAATTTTATGATTCCACAATATACAAAATATCTCAAAAAGAATTCAGTGCAAAGAATGGCATTCATTTTACATTTTTCAAATAGTTTTAGTAGTTGTCATAACTAAAGATGGTTAGACTTCCATATCTGCTTTTGTTGTGATTCATTGTTCTGGTTGAAGTTTATGATGATAATCTGATACCAGACACATTTGGTTGGGTATCTACTTTTTCATTTATTTGAGAGAGGGAGAGGTAGAGAGAGAGAGGAGGAGAGAGAGAGAGAGAATAGCATGCCAGGGCCTTCAGCCACTGCAAATGAACTCCAGATGCATGCACTTCCTTGTGCATCTGGCTTACATGGATACTGGGGAATTGAACCTGGGTCCTTAGGCTTCACAGATAAGTGGGTACTAGGCCATTCCTCCAGCTTGGGTATTTACTTTTCATGTTGCACCTGAGTCTTAGACCACACTTTAAGAACTTTAAGAACTGGTTCTCACCAGGCTCTGCTTGAACCAGCAAGAGCAAAACTACAGGGCAGAAATTCTCTCACTCACACCAGCCCTATAACATCAGAAAACCTGAAAGAGGAGACAACAGGGAGTAGCTCCAGAACAACTTCAGACACTCTCCACATCCTCCTCTTCCCCATGTACCAGATCCAGGAACCAATGGAGATCTCAGGCTAACCAAGGGATTGGAGTCACCCCTGCCCCACACAGCATGTAGCACAGCTGACCTAAACAGCAGACCCACCTAACCAATTGAACAGAGTTTACAGTACACCAAAGAAGGAACAAACTTCACACTCAATGTTGGTGAGACAGAAGGTCACCTCAGAAGGTAACTGGGCTATGTTATACCATGGCAACAATACTCCAAGGCTATAAATACAGGCTTATGCTGGAAATGCCAATTATACCTTCTCTATCAGTACAGGTTATGAAAGAGAAGAAAGAGAAAGAAAGATTTCACAACCTAGCCCACTAAGAAAAAAATTACTGACATGTTAGATCTGATGTACATTTAGAGTTTGCCCCTCTATTTTGTTTAATTTTTTAAAATATTTTATTTATTTGTTTACATAGAGAGAAAGAGAATGAGCACGTCAGGAACTCCAGACACTGCAAACAAACTCCAGATGAGGGTGCGACTTTGTGCATCTGGCTTCACTTGGGTACTGAGGAAGGGAAACTGGGTCATTACACTTTGCAGGCAAGTGCCTTAGCCACTGAGCAATCTCTCCAACCCTGCTTTGCCATTCTTAAATAAGATTATTTTAGGGTTAATTTGTGTCACTTTTGATATTTCTTAGCTTGTAGTACCTTTTCTTTCTTCTTTCTCGGGGGTAGGATCTCACTCTGAACGACACGGACCCGGAACCCGCTACAGCCCGGGAACTTCTGCCTCCCGTGTGACAGGATGAAAGGCATGAGCCACCACAACTGGACAGTTTAGGGCTTCAGTTTTGTTAATTTGCCTGATAGTTTTAATCTCCACTCATGCATAAATATTCCATGCTAATTTTGTTTGTGTTTATATATTGGTCAGTTGGTTTTTAGGATTGTTCTGTATTTTTCTTTACGTAATCTACCATTGGAATCTTTCTACTGCTCTTTTGATCCACAACTGGTTTTCATTCCTCTCTTTCTAACCTTTTATCCAGATTCTCTCATCCTTACCCCTCATCCTTATTGTCCAAAACTATATCCTTCCATAAACCCAACAACCTCTAAAATCTGAAAATTAATAGCACCCCAATTTCCCTCTCCCAGATACTTGTGTCACATCCATTCTGTGCCCTCACATTAGTTCACCCTACACTGACCCAACTTCCCCTACTTCTAAGTAACCAAAACCTTAGCATATTTCTACAACTGATATAAAGGAACATTGTTGTTAATTTGATACTAGGACATTTATATAGCAGGCATATCCAACAGCTTGGGTCATACCTACTGTTAATCTAGATGTAATATAGAAGCCACATCTAGCATGTTCAGCTCCTAACCTGAAGCTATGACTACTGATTTACACATCTAAAATTACAGAAGATAAAGAGAAAATCAAACCATTGAAATAACTCAAGATACAAATATATCTATGCAATAAAACAAGACAAACAAAAAAATCAAGGCAACATAATGCCTCCCCAAATTATAAATCCAAAGAAATAACCTCTAGTGAGACTGAATTATATAAAATGCCAAAGAATTCAAAAGAATGATTATAAGTATATTCAAAGAAATAAAAGGAATCAAGGAAGACAACAAACTCCTGAAGGCAAACATAGGATATCAACTTAACAACATAAGGAGGTCAATACAAGATATGAGTAAGGAAATAGAAATACTAAAGAAATATCAATCAGAAATACTAGAAATGAGCTGGGCATAGTGGTACATACCTTTAATCCCAGAACTTGGGAGGTAGAAGTAAGAAGATCACCATGAATTTAAGGCCATTCTGAAACTATATAGTGAATTCCAGATAAGCCTGAGCTAGAGTGAAACCCTACCTAAAAAAAAAAAAAAAAAGATGGATAGATAAATACTAGAAATGAAAAGCACAGTAAATCAAATTAAAAAATATTCTCTATAAAGTCTCAACAATAGAAGGGATCAAGGAAAGGATAGAATAGCTGATCTTAAAGACAAAGTGGAAGATCTAGAATATTTCAACAAAGTGAAAGACAAACTTATAGGAAGGTATGGGTGGGAATTTCAAGACATTCAGAACACTATGGAGAGATCACACTTAAGAATTCAGGCATAAGGCTGGAGAGATGGCTTAACAGTTGTGGCACTTGCCTCAGAAGCCTAAAGACCCAGGATGGATTCCCCAGTACCCACATAAGTCAAATGCACAAGGTGACGCATACACCTGCAGTGGCTAGAGGCCCTGATACTCACTCTCTCTTTCAAATAAATAAATAAACAAGAATTCAAGTATAGATGAAGGAGAAGAATTTCAATCTAAAGACACACTAAGTATTTTCAATAAAATCATAGAATAAAATTTACCCAAAATAGCTGGGCATGGTGGCACATGCCTTTAATCCCAGCACTCGGGAGACAGAGGTAGAAGGAACACCATGAGTTTGAGGCCAGCCTGAGACTATGCAGAGAATTCCAGGTCAGCCTGAGCTAAAGTGAGACCATAAATTTACCCAAAATAGGGAGATGCCAATAAAAATAAGGAGGTATTTAGGTCCCTAAATAGACAAGACTAGAAAAGAACTTCTCAGCACCATGTCATAATTAAACTACTAAACATGCAGACCAAAGAAAATATATTAAAAGCAGTAAGAAAGAAGCACCAAGTCACCTACATAGGCAAGCCCATCAAGATGACAGCAGATCACTCAACGCAAACTTTAAAAGCCAGGAAAGCTTAGAAGGATGTATTCTAAGTGCTGAGAGACAAGTGCCAACCCACACGACTATCTCCAGCACAGCTATGTCATGCTTGAAGGAGGATCAAGAACTTTCCATGAGAAAAATAAGCTAAAGGAATGCATGACTAATAAACCAGATCTACAGAAAATACTTGGAGGGGGCTGGGGAGATGGCTTAGAGGTGAGGGCACTTGCCTGTGAAGCCTGTGGACCCACACACAGGCCGCACTTGCACACAAGGTGGCACGTGCGTCTGAGTTGTCTTGTAATGGCTAAAGCCCTGTCATGCCGATTACCAAGCTCTCCTCACTCTCATAAGTGAAAGACAGAAAAAGGAAACTGCTTGAAGGGATCTTTTGGACTGAAGGGAAGGAAAAGCACACAAGTGAGAGCACAGGATAACTCAAAGCACAGTTATAGTGGATGACTTCAATACCCTCTTCTCACCAGTTGAAGGGCATCCTGGAGATAAATAAATAAAACAAATAAATAAACAAATAGAAAAGCATCTGGATTAAATGACACCATAGAACAAATGGAACTAACAAATATCTACAGAAAAATGCGGCAGAACACACATTCTTTTCAGTAGCACATGGAACGTTCTCTAAAGTAGACCATGTATTAGGACACAAAGCAAATCTTAATGAATATAAGAAAACTGAAATAATTCCTTATACTCTATTCCATAATAACAGGATTAAACACAAATCAACAGCAAGAAAGACTATAGAATATACACAAACCCATGTAAACTAAACAATGAGCAACCAAGTGATAAACCAGTCATTGAAGAAATCAAGAAGAAAATTTAAAAAAATTCCAGGCTGAAAATATGACTCAGCAGGTAAGGCACTAGCCTGCAAAGCCTAACAACCTGAGTTTGATTCCCCAGTACCCATATACAGTCATATGTACAAGGTGTGCACACATCTGGAGTTCATCTGCAGTGGCTAGAGGCCCTGGCACTCGCTCTCTCTCTCTCTCTCTCTCTCTCTCTCTCTCTCTCTCTCCTCTTTTCCTCTCCTCTCTCTCCCCCCACCCTGGAGTACTTGCGTTAAGTGCTTATAATAATGGATTAGAGAGGTCACAAATAAATAACTTAACACTACTCCTTAAGACCTTAGAAAAAGAACAAAGAATGTAAGAGCCAAAGAAGGGAAGGACTGCTTTCAATGTTGCCTTCCAGACACAAAATGGCCTTGATATTCATAACCTCACAGGGCCTGACACTACCTACATAAGACCTTCATAATAGGAGGAAAAATTGATGACATCAAAATAGAAGAGAGACTTATTGGAAAAAATATGGGATTCAATGGAGGGTGAACTTTGAGAGATGGAAATAGGAACATTAGTGTGAATTATCATGGTTAAAAAAAATTCTACATTTATGGAAACTATCAATAAAAAGTTTAAAAATAACAAGAACAAAACAAACCAAAATTAGTAGACAGAAAATGGAACACAGACCTTAATATCAGACCTAAAAGTCTGAAACTGCTAGCTAATAAAGTAGTGGAAACACCTCAACATATAGGCAGAGGCAAGGACTTTGTGAACAGAACCCCAGTTGTTCAGCAAGCAACACAACTAGTCAATCACTGAGACCTCAGGAAAGCACAAAGCTTTTGTACAGCAAAGGACACTGTGACTAGACTCATGCGGCAGTCTACAGAATGGAAAATCTTTGCCAACTAGATACATCTGACAGAGGATTTACAAAGAACTCAAAAACTAAATAATAAGAGCTGGAGGGATTGCTTAGTGGTTAAGGCATTTGTCTGCAAAGCCAAAGCACCCAGGTTTGATTCCCCAGGACCCATGTTAGCCAGATGCACAAGGGGCACACGCATCTGGAGTTCATTTGCAGTGACTGGAGGCCCTGGCACACCCATTCTCTCTCTCCTTCTTTGTCAAATAAATAAAATAAAATATTTAAAAAAAAAACTAAATAATAAGAAAATCAAACAACCCAGCCAAAACCTGGACTATAGAACTGAATAGAGAGTTCTCAAAAGAAGAAATGCAAATGGCCAATAAACACCTAACAATAAATTATACATCCTTAGCCATGAAGGAAATAACCCTAACACCTGAAACACAAGACACTGGAGAGGGTAGGATCAAATCTGACCTAAATCTTCTACATCTTCCTTTCCCCCCTCCCTCTCCCTCTCTCTCTCTCATCTCTCCAACTCTTGTATATTAGTTATCTTTTTCCTCATTTTCTTAATGGGCACTGACCTGTAACTCCCAGTACCAGCATTGGGCTACCATCCACAATGAGCTTTTGATCAGAGAGACATACAAGGTTTCCTAAAAGAATGACAGATTTCTGTCAGAGTACTTGATGACCCACCTAAGGCTAGTGGTAAGACCCTATTGCTGAAGACACCATATGCAGCTGACACGTAAAATGGAACAGCATGGCTGGAAGCCAGGAGAGAGTCAGTCCCCAGACAGTCAGCACATCTAGTGCCAGAAGGTGCTACATGGGCGACTGGGGAAAATGACCAATATCTGTCCAAGCAACTCATGATCTAACCTACTTGGCAGCAAAAATCCTGTTGTGATGCCCACACAGTGCGATAGTGGCACACAGCCATGGTGGGGAACCAGCTGCTCTTGATTTGGCTAACTGATCCCCTCAGTGGTACAAGACCCATAGCTGGAGCTGGGAAACAATTCAGAACCATATCCAAATATAAGCCCACTCTCCAATATCAAGCTACCTTCAATCATGGGCTATAAGAGGGCCTACACCTATTAAACTCTCTATAAAAAAAAGTAAGGGTTATCTCATTTGTCCTGGTGCTAACTTACTCTCCGTTGGAGAATCTGCTTCTCTTTTTCAGATAGATGCAGATCCTAAGGAGAGAGCCACCCCATCATACCTCAAAAAGGCCCCAGCTGAAACTAAGAATAATGGGCAAAACAAGCAAGGGTGCTGTTTTCGTGGTGAACCAGGGATCAGCACAAGGGTGAAGGGAATCGACACAGAGAACAATCAACTCCTACTAAATCAGATATCCAGAGACAGAGAGGCCCCCAACACCTCATCACTGAAGCAGACCAAAAATGAACCCAATATGGCTCAGGGAAATTTTGCAGAAGAGGGGTGGAAAGAATGTCAGAGCCACATGTTGGGTCATGATATGCAGAGACATTTATCATACCCATAACTGTGGGCTATCTCCACAATGCATGACCCATATACCTCAACAAGGAGGGGCCTTATATATTGAATAAGGGGAGGGTGTAGGACATGGATGAGCCTAATAATGGTACCAAACTGCCTGTATTAGCTGAATACAAAACTAATTTAAAAAACTAAATAATGGGCTGGAGAGATGGCTTAGCGGTTAAGCGCTTGCCTGTGAAGCCTAAGGACTCCGGTTCGAGGCTCGGTTCCCCAGGTCCCACGTTAGCCAGATGCACAAGGGGGCGCACGCGTCTGGAGTTCGTTTGCAGAGGCTGGAAGCCCTGGTGCGCCCATTCTCTCTCTCTCCCTCTATCTGTCTTTCGCTCTATGTCTGTCGCTCTCAAATAAATAAATAAAAAATGAACAAAAAAATTTAAAAAAAAAAACCTAAATAATAAGAAAATCAAACAACCCAGTCAAAAACTGGACTATAGAACTGAATAGATAGTTCTCAAAAGAGGAAATGCAAATGGCCAATAGACACCTAAAAATAAGTTATACATCCTTCGCCATGAAGGAAATTAAAATTAAAACTATTTGAGATTCCATCTCACTCCTGTCAGAAAGGCTATCATCAAGAAATCAAATGACAATAAATGCTGGGGAGGTTGTAGGGAAAGAAGAACCCTTCTCTATAGTTGGTAAGCATATAGACTGATATAGCCATTGCGAAAATCAGTGCGGAAGTTCCTGAGACTGCTAAAAATATATATTTACCAAATGACTCAGCTATACCACTCTTTGGCATATATTCTAAGGTGTCTACTCATTACTATAGAGATATTTGCTCAAGGATGTTTATTGCAGTTCTATTTATGATAGCCAGGAAATGGACTTGTAAAGTCATCAATTGATGACTGGATAATGAATATGTGTTATATTTACACAGTGGAGTTTTATTCAGCCATAACAAAAAAAAGTTATAAAATTTTCTGGGAAATAAATACATCTAGAAAAGATTATACAAAGTTAGGTAACCTGAAAGTCAAACACCACATGTTCTTTTTCATATGTGGATCCTAGCTTCAAATGTTTAGATTTTTTTAAAAATATATTTATCTTCTTGAGAAAGATGAGAGACAGAAAGAAGGGTGTGCCATGGCCTCTAGCCACTGCAAATGAACTCCAGATGCATGCACCACCTTGTGCATCTGGCTTATGTGAGTCTTGGGCACTCAAACCTGGACCCTTTAGCTTTGCAGGCAGGCATCTTAACCACTAAGCCATCCATCCAGCCTGAATTTTTTGATTTGTACGTGAGTTGCAATAAAATTCAGTAGTAGAGGGCTGGAGAGGTGGCTTAGTGGTTAAGCACTTGCCTGTGAAGCCTAAGGACCCTGGTTCAAGGCTCAATTCCCCAGGACTCACTTAGCCAGATACACAAGGGGGTACACACATCTGGAGTTCATTTGCAGTGGCTGGAGAACCTGGCATGCCCATTGTCTCTCTATATATATCTGCCTCTTTCTCTCTTTCTCTCTGTCTATTGCTCTGAAATAATTTTTTTTTTAAATTCAGTACTAGAGGAACTGGAAAGATGACTTAGCAGTTAAGGCACTTGGTCTGCAAAGCCAAAGGACCCAGGTTCTATTCCCCAGGACCCATGTAACCAGATACACAAAATGATGCATGGGTCTGGAGTTCGTTTACAGCAGCTAGAGGCCCTGGCACACCCATATTCTTTCTCTCTCTCTCTCTAAGTAAATAAAAATAAAAATTTTTTAAAGTCAGTAGTAGAGACCAGGAAGTCTGAAAGGGACTATACAGGAGGAAAGAGAAGAGAGGGCTTACTGGGAGGGAAAGCAGGTGCACATCTATTAAGAGTGAGAATACTAGGGGGAGAATAGTCTAGGGGAAGGGAATGAAGAAGAGGAAGGTTAATCAAAATTTAAGGTTTATAAATAAGCCATATGGAAACCTATTTCTTCACTAGCTAAAAATATGTATGCTAAAAAAGACAGGGCTGGAGAAATGGCTTAGCTGGTAAGGCACTTGCCTGAAAAGCCTAAGGACCCAGGTTTGATTCCCTAGTACTCATGTAAGGCAGATGCATAAGGTAGCACATGCATCTGGAATTTGTTTGCAGTGGCTGGAAGCCCTGATGCACCCATTATCTTGTATTGTATCTGCCTCTCTTGCTAAAAAAAATAAATAAAAATAAAACTATTTTTAAAAGAGAGAAAGTTTGAGCAAAAATATCTTGTGAAGATACTGTGCCCAGAAGCTATGCATTGTTAACAGAGTAATTTCAGCACCAGGGATGGGATACAGTCAAATGAGTTGTTCAGGGAGGCCCCTTATAACTCCACCCCAAATATTGCACAATATTGCCAAGGCTCTTGGTTGCCTACCAGAACCAGATGGTAAAACCCTATTGCTGAAGACTCCACTGAAGAAAGCAAGCCTGAGCTAAGTGGGAAAATTTCTCTGTATTGATCAGCTGCCAGGATGCTGGAAAGATCTATGCAGCCTATTGGAGCAGTGTGGTGGTTTGATTTAGGTGTCCCTCATAACTTAGGTGTTCTGAATGCTAGGTTCCCAGCTGATGGAGATTTGGGAAAGAATGCCTCCTGCAGGCAGTGTATTTTTGGGGGTGGGCTTGTGGGTATTATAACGAGTTTACCCTTGCCAGTGTTTGGCATACTTTCCTTGTCCTGATGTTGGCCAGGAGGTGATGTCCACCCTCTGCTCATGCCATCATTTTCCCCTGCCATTATGGAACTTTCCCTTGATTCTGTAAGCCAAAGTAAACCACTTTTTCCCCATAATCTGCTCTTGGTTGGGTGAGTTCTTCCAGTGATGCGAACTTGACTGTAACAGAAAAGTTGGTGCCAGGAGTGGGGTTGCTGCTAGACACCTGACATGAGGCTTTGGCCTTTTGGAGCTTATTTTCAAGAGGAATGTGGAAGGACTTGAAACCTGGGCCTAAGAGATGCCTTGCAGTGCTGCAAGTAAAGTTTGATGGACTATTCTGGTCAAAGATGAAAGACCTGAATGCAGTAAGACCTATGAACTTTGATGTTTGGCTTGTGAGGGTGAGAAAAAGCTTTGTCTGGACTGGGCTAGAGGCAGTTTGTGTGAGAAGCTTGCTGTTATGCCTGTGTCCTGAGAAATTGTGCAGGGTTGTTTTGTACAGAAATGGACTGGTATGAGCAGAGGGATCTGGCATAGAAATGAAACCTTTGGGGTTAAACTTGTGCCTGTTCAGCTGTAATTGTATAAAAGATTACAACCATTGAGATTTGGCTAGCTGACCTACACTGGGACAACAGAAAGAATACAAAGTCTTTTGAAGGAGGCTGAATGCTGAAGGAGTGTCCTGTTCTTGAAAGTCTGCTTTATTCCCCCCATATTAACAAATTGGCACTCCACCTTGTATTACGGAGTATAAGAAATGCAGGAAAGAGTTCATTGAATTTGTAACAAGGTCTTGTGTTTTGGAAATGGCCATGGGAAGTGTGAAGCAGGTTTGCTGGTTTGCCTGCATGGAGACCCTATAGAGTCATAAGGATGGACCATGGGTTGCAATGGAGACCCAGTGGAGATTCTGTTAAGAAGAGCTCCTGGCTCAGATGAAGTTTTCCAGGACTGTGAGTATTCCAGCTGGAGGGGCAGAATTGGAACTCCAGAGATTTGTTGATGGTTAGAATTATCGGACTTGGAGATTTGTCACTGACTAGAGTTGTTGGATTTGGAATTACAGAGTTTTACGTTTGCCTTGGTTGTTTTAAATATTACATTGGTTGAATTTTTTATTTATTTGTTATTATTTTTTGCTATGCCCAATGCCATCATTTGCAGTGTGAATGTGTATTCTGTGCCATTATGGGTGTGGGGGGAGATTTTTTATATTATGGCTCAATTAAAAGACCTTATATTATGGGGATGTTTGAACATTATTAGGATTGATAAAAACTATGGGGACTTTTCAGATTGGACTGAACACATTGCATTTTACATCATGGATGTTTATCAATTTATTGGAAGCCAGGAGCAGAATGTGGTATGATTCAGGTGTCCCCCATAAAGTTATGTGTTCTGAATGCTAGGTTCCCAGCTGATGGAGATTTGGGAATCAATGCCTCCTAGAGGCAGTGTATCGTTGGGGGCAGGCTTATGGGTATTATAGCCAGCTTCCTTTTGCCAGTATTTGGCACACTCTCCTGTTCTTGTTGTCCACCTTATGTTGACTAAGGGTGACGTCCATCCTGTGCTCATTCCATCATTTGCCCCTGCCATTATGGAGCTTCCCCTTAAGTCTATAGTCCAAAATAAATCTTTTTTTTCCCCCAAAGCTGCTCTTGGTTGGGTGATTTCTGCCAGCAATGCGAACCTGACTGTAACACTATGTTACCTTTAAATTTTTTCTACCAGACTAACTAACCCATTACTTTTGAATCCAACCTCACTCAAACTTTCAGGCATTAAGGCTCAACAGTCTACTTCCCACAGGGTCCTGTTCTTTTCTGAAATCCCATGAGCAGACTTTGCTGTCTGCAGTCCTGTTATCATTTTGGTATTTAACATTCCCACCCTGAGTTTCCCCTTAAGCTCTGCTGACACTGATCTAATGCTTCTTTAGCACACAACTTCAAATTCTTCCATATTTCTCTACAAACCAGATCCAAATGCTTGCTAACCACATGGTCAGAACTATCACAATAACAACCCCACTTTTGATACCAATTTTCTACATTATTTATTTTTCTTTTTTAAAATACTTTATTTATCAGAGAAAGAGAGAGAATGGGTGTGCCAAGGCCTCTAGCCACTTCTAATGAAATCCAGACACATGTGCCACCTTGTGCATCTGCTTTACATGAATACTGGGGAATCAAGTCTGGGTCCTTAGGCTTTGCAGGAAAGCACTTTAACCACTAAGCCATCTCTCCAGCCCCCTTATTTACTTTTCTTATCACCATAACAAAATAACAAAAATAACTTGAGGCTCACAGTTTCCAGGCAAATCATGGTGGAATTCACAGTGACAAAACCTGTGGTAGGGTCTCCTCATATCAGTGAATCAGGAAGTAGGGAGAACAGGACTGGAAGCATGTCCAGTGAATAACCCCCAAGGACTGCTCCTAGGTCCTGTATCCCAAAAGTCTCATAACTTCTCAAAATAACATCACCAAGTGTTCAAAAATACAAGCCTGCAGGGACATTTCACATTGAAGACATCTAAGCACCCAAGGTAGGAGTCAGAGCTAGTGCTTCCAGAATACAAACAACCATCCTGAGTTTTTTGTCTCCTCATATGGACACAGTCAGTGATTCCCTCACCCAGGACCAAATCCTGAAATTAGAGGGAGAACAAGAGAGTCCTGGGCTGAGGAGCTCATAGGTGATGTCACTAGAAACAGATATAGGAGGTGTCATTAGTGCCAGGCCCCCTTTAACAGATCCACACAGAAAGAAAAAGCAACTGCCATCAAAAACGAGTACTCTGGGAACCCCAGGCAGAACTGAAGCATTCTGCATATCTTAGGCTGGAATTCTATATCTGCTCCCACTGTAGTGCTGGGCCCTAGGATCCACCCACAGTGACACCAAGTTATTAGCTTGAATAAAACTCCTGAATCTCTTGGGAAAACCTCCAGTTAAACTACCTCAGGAGGTATCGCAGCATGTAATTATGGTGTTCATACTGTGTGTAGAATTAATATATTTCTGAATATGCACACACACTGCAGTTAAGGTGTCAGCTATTGTTTTTTTTTTTTTTCACTTTAAGATTATTAGAACATATCATCTTGGCCTCACGAGATTGCTCAGTGGTTAAAGGCATTTTCTTGCAAAGGCTGACAGGCTAGGTTTAATTCCTAAGAACTCATGTAAAGCCATATGTATAAAGTAATGCATGTGTCTAGAGTGTGTTTGCAGAGGCAGCCCTGGTGTGCCAATACTCATTTTCTCTTTCTCTTTTTCTCTCTCAGTCTCTCTCTCAAATAACTTTATTTTTCCTTAAGGTAGGGTCTTACTCTAGCCCAGGATAACCAGGAACTCACTCTATTGTGCCAAGCTAACTTTGAATTCACAGCAATCCTCCTACCTTTGCCTCCCAAGTTCTGGGATTAAAGGAATAGGCCACCACACTCAGCTAAATGAAAATATTTTTAAAAGAACAGCTCATCTTACAGAGGGGAAAATATAGGATGCGAATATTTTAATGGTTTGCTCTTGGCCTGTATTCCATGTATGTATACCAGAAATAAATGTTCTTGAAAACATCATCACGACAGAAAACACTTTGCTTCTGAGCTATTGGCTTACCCATGAAATTAACAGAAAAAAATATATGTTTTTAAATCAACAGAGAAATGTGAAAGGGCTTGACATGCTTTCTGAATGAGTAAGTCAGCCACGACTCAATATTTTTATTGAGAAGTAGAATGCATCATGTAACACTTCTAGGATTCCTGGATGTGGACAGCTTGTCCAGTTGTCTAAGGGTGGAAGCTGGGAGCCTTCAAACACAGATGTGTTGCCAAGACTCATGTCATCTGCCCAATGAGATGAGCCTGCTGCACTGGTAACTACTTTGATTTCCTTGGGGTCTATTGGCTTTTGTAAATTTGCACAGTAAGAAGTCCTAAACAGATCAAAATAACTAATAGAAATTAATGGAGTAGGACCAATCCTGAGCTCATGGAATTACAGCTAAGCATCCAGGAAAGAGAGCTGTCTGGGCTCCCAAAAACCACAATTCAGGAAGCTAATTGGATCCAGGGCTCAACATGCTTCATTAGGAATGGGATTACGTGGGTTAATCCTCTAGATCCAGCAGGTCAGGCCTAAAGTAGCAAACCTCATTAAAAGATCAGCTCTCGCACAAGGATCTTGAGTACTGACACTAGCTTAAGCCTTAGACATGTTGAGCTGATTAAGGTAACAGAAGACTGGCCTCGTGCCAAGGGCCCACCTTCCCCTCAGCCCCAGGAATATAGAGGTGAGTCTCTGATGAAGTGGTAGGAAACACAGGGTATTGGATTTTTGAGGGGTTTGTTGTTTTGTTTTGTATCTGGTTGTATTCTCAGCTCTCAGTGTATGTCCCCCATTCATTGCAATTTACTTGCTTGAAAATGATGAGCCAATGAATATCGTGGGATTTTTTTTTTTTTTTTTTTGTAAGCACATCTCACTCTACTACATGGGAGTTTTCTTCTGCCAAGTGGACATCTTTCAATTTGCACTCTACTGAAGGGTGATGCTGTGATGCCCTCACCAGCCGTGATATTGCTGCAGCACTTTAAGGGGAGGTAGTGCTCTCTGGCTTTGTCCAGAAATCCCTTTTGAGATGTTGGCTTCAGCCCTTTCCTCCTTAGGACAATCAACTCAAGGTGGGGTCTATCTTCAGGTGGACCCCAGCCTCCTCCCAGCTCTGATCTATATGACATGGAAAAAGACATACCCAATGGCTACTGATGGGAGGACCCCACCTCTAGATTCTCAGAATCGCCCTCTGAAGACTCCACTGGGCAGGAAGAAGTTGGGCTTCTTGCAGGACAAGATCAGCTCTCAGCCACCACCCAAGCTGCAGTCTGACCTAGTTCAGGCCCCTCCCCTAGGATGCTCCCTGGGAGACACTCCTATGCAAAGTACTAAGTTTAAGGAAGCCATAGAGCTAAATGAAATGGAAATGGATTTAAGCCTGGATAAAATATGTACTTTAATGCTTGCACCACAAAGAAAATCTTCAAATCACATAGTCTTTCTTTTTCCTTCTTCTTTATTATAAGGTTAAATTTAGAATGGAAATTTTTAGATGACCAAGACGCGTATACTTAGGACAGGTCTAAAAGGCTCCAAATGCCTTTAAAATGAGTTATTTTATTTCTCAGTGATTCAGATATTATGATCAAAATTATGTTGGTTCTGAGAATAGATATTTTATTAGTTCTGCAATTCTATTCTCCAGCATGTGATCTTGCAAGAGTGAATAAGCAGGTCAAGGGAGGAGGGTCAACCTGGGGACTGAAGCGAAAAGGGCTGCTGAAGACACTCTCTGTATGATGACTTCATGTGTCAGAAGCTTGCACAAGTAACAAAAGCAAACAGAACAAAACATCTCTTACTTTCTCACATACACACTCATCCCCAACCCCTACCCAACCATACAAAAATAATAACACTTAGCAGATCTAGAAAGGCACGCTTCATCAGAGGGGTACCCAGGAAACACTTCATTCTCTCAGTCGTCAAAGCTCTTATTTCATCCAAACTCAAATCATACCTGTACAGAACAGATACCACATGGGCATTAAGGTACTGAGTTGGTGATCTAGGATGCAGGGAGCAGACCCAGGTCTCTGAGAGAACAGGCGTCCTTGCTGTGTATATAGGTAAGCCTGAAGTAGGAAAGGATTTCCTGATAAGAACTTATAGCCAGAGTAGTTTTTCCATCTGCAGAGATTTGAAGATTACAGACATTGTCATTGTTTGAACTGGCCCAATGGAAGAATTTGAGAAGATGGTGGGAGAAAAGCATATGTACTACAAACAATAATACTATGGTGACCATGAGAAACATGGCTCAGAGTTGCTTTGGTGAGGCGCTGCTCCACATGTTTGAATTAATTACAGAGCTCACTGGAAAGCTCCTCTTCCCTTGGGTTTTGTAATAGGTGATTGAGCCTGTCAAGGTTCTAGAGTCAGACCAACCCTGCCCAACAAGTAACCTCTGCCTGCCCAGATGTTTTAAAATAATTGACAACAACTTAGTGTGTGCTATGTCTGAGGCTGTACCAGCTCCACTCTTTCCTCCCTGTCCTGTCTCTCATCATGGAACCTGCCCTGCATGCCAGCATTTTGGAGCAATCTCTCACCAATTCACCAATCCCTTTACCCCTCACAGAGCCCCTCTGCCAGTCTTGGACATGTATAACTTCAATGTGGTGTCCCCTTCTCAACAAGCCTAAATTATGAAGGAGAAGCTATTCCTCTGTAATTTAAAGTATTTCCACACAGTCCACAGCCTAAACCTGAAAGAACCTTATCCAGGTTTGATACCCAGCTCTGTCACTAACCATATGATGCCGATACCAAGATGAAACAGACATTGAATACTCTGACCGCAATATCAAAAAAAAATGACTTTAAGAAGCTAGAAAGATTGCTCAGTGGTTAAAAGTGCTTTCTTGCAAGGCCTGATGGCCTGGGTTCAATCCCAAAGGTGCCCACATAAGCCAGATGCAAAAAGAGGCACAAGTGTCTGGCTCTGTTTGCAGCAACATTGGCCCTGGTGTCCATTCACACACACACACAGACACACATACATACATATATACATACACACTTTAACAGTTATTAATACGCATGTAAACTCAGGCATGCGTGTGTTTATATGTAGATGGGTGTGCCAGGGTATCTTGCCACTGTAAACAAATGCCTATCTGGATTTACATAGATGGCTGGGGAATTGAACCAGGGCTGGCAGGCTTTATAAGCAAGGACCTTTAACTGCTGAGCCACCTCCCTAGCCCCTGATCACAATCTTAAAAGCAAGCATCATAATAGTATTTCAGTAAGCAATTAAAAATTCTTTTGAAACAAATAGGAAAAGCCTCTTACCAAAGTTGCACAAAAGCATAAAATTATGTGAAAAACATGATAGTCAAAAATTAAATAACCTCACTGATGAATATAAACATGTAGGCAACAGAAAATAAGTCAATGAACTTGATAAGAGATTGCTAGGCTGTGAGTATTTGTGTCCCAGCACTCAGAAGGCTGAGGTAGGAGGATTGCTGTGAGTTAGAGGCCAGCCTGAAACTTCAGAGTCAGCCTGGGCTAAAGCAAGACCCTAACTCAAAAAAAAAAAAAAAAAAGTATACTAGGCTACTTTTTATGAAGTTGGCTTTTCTTTAGAAACATGGACCTTTGTTAAGGCAATTTAGGTTCACTGCAAAATAAGCAGGACAGAGATTTCCCATATATTCTCTGTCTCCACATGTGTATAGCCTCCCCCACTCTCACTACGCCCCACCAGAGTGGTACATTTGCTACAGTTGATTAACTGAACATTGACACCGCATTATCACACAAGTCCATATTTTATATAGGGTTCACTTTTTCTTTTCTTGATTTGGTTGCATTGTGTCAGGGTGTCACTTTGTACCCAGGCCGGTCTGGGATTCACTGTGTAATCTAGGCACTCCTTCTGCCTTAGCCTTCCAAGTGCTGGAATTCCAGGATAAGCCACCATCATAGACTCAGCGTTCATTCTTTTTTTATTTCTATTTGTATGTGTCACCACATGTGTGTGGAGGTTAAAGGATAACTTTAAGCTGTCTGTGCTCCTTCTTTGAGACAGGGACTTAGGCCACAAATGAACTGTCAGATTACAAATGAACATCAGACTATCTGGCTTGTGAGCTTTAGATTCTGCGGACTGTGCCTCCCGTTGTCATAGGTGAGTTGTGATCACAACTGCACGTTGCCACTTTGCATCTGGCTTTATGTGAGTGCTGGGTGGTCAACTCCCAGCTGGCAGGCCTCAGAAGCAAGCACCTTTGACTACTGAGCCATTTCTACAGACCGTCAGCGTTCCTTGTTACAGGTTATAAACCTTGTTACAGGTTTGGGCATATTTAGAGTCTCATACATCTACCATTATAATATCATGTAGAGTCCTTCATGCCCTAAAAGTCTCCTGTGCTCCACCTATTCAAGCTTCTCTTAAGTGGTGTTTTTCTGGTCTACTTTATTACAAAGGCAAAGCCTCATTGTCTGTACTGATCTGAAACTTGCTTTGCAGTTCAGGCTGGTCTTGAACTTGTGATTCTCCTTGCTTAGCCTCTCAAATATTGTGATGACTGGTATGTAGCACCATACCTGGTCCTTGCTATTATTTTGAGATAGGGTCTCTCTATGTATCCAAGGATGGCCTCTATTTGTAGACAATTGTACCTGTAGAATACTGGAATTATAGGGATCTGCTCCCATGCCCAGCTTCAAATTAAATTTGTTAACTTAGCTATGAACAGTTAAAGTTGTTTCATGTCTTCTTATGGCTTGACAACTCATTTTTTTTAATCACTGAATAATATTCAATTAAATGAGTACATTGTAGTTTGCTTACACATTTGCCTTTTAAAAGACATCTTGGTTGATTTTAGTTTTCATCTTTTATTTTCCTAAGAGATACGTTCTCACTATGAAGCCTTTGCTGACCTCCGACTTGCTAGATGTCCAAAAATTTGAACTTCTGATCCTCCTGCTTCTAACTCCTTACTGCTAGGATTACAAGTGTGTGCCTGAAGACCCAGGTTTGTTTGTTTGTTTGTTTGTTTTGCATTATATGTGTTTGTAGTATGCATGCATGTGTATGGGCACACATGTGCACAGGTACACGTGCATGTGTGTGTATGTTTAGGCTAGAGGTCAAGGGTAAGTACCTTCCTCAGCTTCTCTCTACCTTCTTTATTGAGACAGAGACTCACTAAACTGGGATCTAACCACATTGATTTGGCTAGAGTAGATAGCGAGAAAGCTCTAGGGATCCTCCTTTCTTTGCTTCTCCAACACTGGGACTATATGGGAAGGTGTCATGCCTGCTCAAGAGCTATAACACTAGCAGGCATTACCCACTGCTGCTTACTGAAGCTAGCCACAAGCTGCTATCTGCAAAATAAATAAATAAATAAATAGGTATACATTGTCTTTAATATTTTATTTAGTTATTTATTTATTTACTTATTTATTTATTTGACAGAGAGAAAGAGGCATATAGAAGGACAGGGAATGATGGGCTAGAGAGATAGTTAGTGGTTAAGGCACTTGTCTGCAAAGCCAAAGGACCAAGGTTCAATTCCCAGGGACCTACGTAAGTCAGATGCACAAGGCGGTACATATAGCTAAAGGCTTTGGCATACCCATTCTCTCTCTCTCTTCCACTTTCTCTCTCTCTCTCTCAAATAAGTAAATAGGGCTGAAGGGATGGCTTAGCACTTAAGGCACTTGCCTGCAAAACCAAAGCACCCAGGTTCGATTCCCCTGGACCCATGTAAGCCAGATGCACAAGGTGGTACATGCGTCTCAAGTTTGCAGTGGCTAAAGGCCCTGACACACCCATTCTCTCTCTCTCTCTCTCTCTCTCTCTCTCTCTCTCTCTCTCTTCTATCTGCCTCCTTCTCTGTCTCAAATAAAATAAATTTTAAAAAGAAAAATAAATAAATAAAAACAAAATATTTTAAAAATAGAGACAGGGAACAAACATGCCAGGGCCTCATGACACTGCAGATAAACTCCAGACACATGTGTCACTTACTTTGTGCATCTGGATTTATGTGGGTACTGGGAAATCAAGCCCAGCTCATCAGGCTTTACAAGCAAGTGCCTTTAAACACTGAGCCATACCTCTAGCCCCATATGTACCAATTTTAAGATGGAAAAAAATTGTAGAGAAATCAATACTTCTTAAGTTACTTTATACATATAATAATTCCCAATATAGATGTGAAAAATAAATTTGTAATTCACATATGAAAACAATATTATGGGGCTAGAATAATTAGCTGCTGTCTGGCTAGATGTATATACTATGCTTATCAAACTGCCCAGTAAGCACTTCACTTAATGTTCATACCATTATATTAATGCTACTCTCACTTTTGGCAGAGAATCTTCTCTTTTCAGATGGCACTGACTTTGGAATGACTCAACGGCATCATGGTGCTGGAAAGAAGCGACCAGAGTGCTCAATGCTGTAACATCTCTATCACACCTTCCAAGGCTCAGGGTCTAATGCAAAAGAGGTGGCAGAAAGAATGTAAGAGCCAAAGGAAGGGTAGGACTCCTTACAATGTGCTCCCCCCCAGACACAAAATGGCCTGGATATCCATGACCTCACAGTGCCTGACACTACCTACACAAGACCATCATAAGAGGAGGAAAAGATGATGACATCAAAATAAAAGAGAGACTGATTGAAAGAGGGAGGGGATATGATGAAGAATGGAGTTTCAAAGGGGAAAGTGGGGGGAGAGAGGATATTACCATGGGATATTTTTTATAATCATGCAAGTTGTTAATAAAAATTTGAAATTTAAAAAATGGCTTAGTAGTTAAGCACTTCCCTATGAAGCCTAAGAACCCCGGATCAAGGCTTGATTTGCCAGGACCCATGTAAGCCAGATGCACAAGGAGGTACATGTGTCTAGAGTTCATTTACAGTGGCTGGAGGCCCTGGCACACTGATTCTCTATCTATTTATCTGCCTCTTTCTCTCTCAGTCTTTCTGTCACTCTCAAACAAATAAAAATAAATGAAAACATATTTTTTAATTTAATTTACTTATTTGCAAGCAAAGAGAGAGAGAGAAAGGAGAGAGACCGAGAGAGAATGGGCATGCCAGGGTCTGTAACCATGCAAATAAACTGCAGACGCATGTCCTTCTTGTGCATCTGGCTTACAAGGGTCCTGGGGAATCACACTTAGGTCCTTTGGCTTCACAGGCAAATGCCTTAACCGCTAAGCCATCATCCCAGCCCCATAAATGACAATATATTAAAAAAAATATGATAGAGAGTGGAGTTTCAAAGGGCAAAGTGGGGGAGGCAAGTGCCTTAAGTGCTAAGCCATCCCTTCAGCCCTATTTACTTATTTGAGAGAGAGAGAGAGAAAGTGGAAGAGAGAGAGAGAATGGGTATGCCAAAGCCTTTAGCTATATGTACCGCCTTGTGCATCTGACTTACGTAGGTCCCTGGGAATTGAACCTTGGTCCTTTGGCTTTGCAGGCAAGTGCCTTAACCACTAACTATCTCTCTAGTCCATCATTCCCTGTCCTTCTGGGTTACTATCTATAATTATGGAAGTTGTCAATAAAAAAGAAATTAAAAATAAATAAATAGAAATTTTAAAAAATCAAGAAACTCTAAAACTGGGGAGCCATGATCTCTATCAGACAATAGGGTCCCAGTAATTCAAGTGGTTCAAAGAAAGGCAGATAGTCCAATGAGATAAAGTAGAACGTTGAGAAACAAACAAAAAATGCATATAGAAATTTAATATATGTAAGACAAAAGTGGTAAGTCAAGCCATGGGGAGCTAGCTCCCTCCCAGCGAGCCCTCACGGTGCTGGAGAACCTACCGGAGCTGCCCGAGGCTGAGTGACCAGCAGCATGGATAAGCAGGCCCAGATTGTGAAGTCAGCCAGGCAGACAAGCAGCACACACTTGCCCCTGGTGTCGTTCAGCCTCTACAGGCAACCAGCCTTTCTCTCATTAGACACAAGGCCCACTCGGAGGGAGACAACTCAACCCTGTGCTGGAAACCAAGTGAGAATCCCATGGTCAGGAAAGAGTATGCTGGCACACCAAAAATAGCCCGTTTAACCCAAATTGCTCTGTGGGTCTGTGGCCGATGGCTGTATCTAGGCCTTGATTCCCTCCTAAGACTTCTCTGCCAATGGGGTGGTTGAGTCTCCCTGCTGTGGAGTAGCTGGTTCCCAGGATAAATGTGACATAGTTATGTCACTCAGAGAATATTTGGGGTAGAACATTCAACAAGTTCTACATAGGTTCAAAGTGAAATTTTCTTGCTATGGTTTTTACCCCACAGTTCATGTGATAGTTTAAGGCTTAATCCCAAAGTCATTTATTAATCATATTTGGAGATGGGGACTTTGGGGAATAATTAAGATCAGGGTAGGTTCCCCATGATGGTATTAGTGACTTTTTAAGAAAAGAAAGTGAATTCTGAGATGGTAAACTCACTCTGTTTCATCATGTAACAACACAGTCCAACATGTGATAGTGCCACAACAAAGGCCCTCACCAGAGGCTGGTGGCATGCTCACGAAATTTCCAGACTCCAGAAGCGGGAGCCCAGTGCATTTCCATGCTTGTGAATTACCTCATCTCATATATGCCATTATGGCAACAGAAGATACACTCGCATTTTGAACAAGCCCATCAATAGCTTTGTAGAGGAAGCCCCTCAGTAAGTCAGGCAACAGACTCCGCATCCGGGGTCCCCTGCTGGTCCTGGGGAGCCACTTGTCTTTTCCCTCTTTTATTTACTATTACATGGGAAGTGGAAAGATGAGCTTAGCACTTCCATGCAGAGCCAGTTACAGACTAGACCCAAAGCAGGAAATCCCTGCAGGGCCATAAGAAGCTGAGCCAAGCATTCCCTCATTGTTGTCAGGAGCACTAGGGAGAGCTTGGGGTTCCCCACTTCTCTCTAGCACCCACAGTAAGTCCAGAGAAACAGATCTATACCTGTTGCATAAAGGAATTGTTATGAAAAGAAGTATTATAATCTGTGTCCAGTACTTGACAATGTAGTTGACTTTTCTCTAGCCATAATCTTGTTATAAGTCACTCTTCACTCCTGAAATCAGTCCTCCTGCAGTCTTTGTTTAGAGAATGAGCAGAGTATAAAAATCTTTCAACCAAGATGCTGTAAAATAAAGAATGTAAAAAAATTGAACCAAAGAGAAAAGATCCTATCAAAACTCTATACAACAAACTAAATAAACATTATTCATGAACAAACACTAGTAGAAGACAGCAAGAAAATTTCAATCCCTTGCAAAGACCCAAGAGCTCAGAGTTTTATGATCTTGATCCAGTGAAACTAGCTTTAGCTAGAAATGGGCCAAAATTCCTCAGAATTGTAGCCACCTGCAGAAATACAAATAAATAGTCACTAATGGCTCCTAACCTCTTTACCTGGAAACTGGTAGCTTGCACAGAAACATTTTCTTTTGGAATCAGTCAGAAAGAATCCACTGAGAAAAGCAAATACATGTTATTACTAGCTCAAATAACAGAAAGAAGATTTTTCTGAAGTACCAAAGATTAATAACTCAGAATATTCATGTTACAAGGACCACACAGTCATATCCAAGGAAGTAGAAGAGAGCAGTGTCTATAATTCATGTAGAAATGAAAAGAACATCAGGGCTTATCATAAGAGCTGACATCAGTTTATCAATGGAAACAATATGTCGTATAAGTATTTGGGCATTTTGCTTATTTTTGTTTTTAAGATAGGGTATCATGTATTACAGGCTGGTCTAGAACTCAACTATGTTGTTAAACATGACCCTGAACTTCTGATCCTCCTGCCTCTACCTCCCCAGTACTGGGATTACAAGCATGAGTCACAGGGCATAATTTATGTTGAGGATAAACCCAGAATTTCATGTATGCTAGGCAGGCTCCACCGAGTGAGCCACCTCCCCAGCCCCAGACAAGTGTTCCTATCCATCAGGCAGCTGTTCAACTAGCTACTGTTACAACCTGAATGCAAGCTGTACTTAGGGAAACCCTGAGCAAAAGTCTTGCTATAGGCATTGGTGCACACAAGCCACAAGTCCAGAAGTTACTGTAAAAGACAGATGTGCATGAGGGTCCTCCCTTCTCAGTCACCCAGCCTTAATCTATTTATCCTTTTGTTCCCCTTTGGTTAGTTTGACTCAAGTGGCTTCATTTTGATTCTAATAACTTTCACACTAATTTCCAATAAAAATCACAGCCAAGAAAAGTTGTAATTTGCCCAACTCCTCACCTAAGGTAGAAATGCAGATCTGTATCTTCCCAAAATGTGTGTGGGGGTGGGGGGGTGTGTGAGTGCCAGCACACATGTGCCATGGCACATGTAGAAGCCAGTTGACAGCCTCGGATGTTGGTCTTCACCTTCCACCTTGTTTGTGAAACAGTCTCTCATTTTTCACCACTGTGTGTGCCAGGCTATCTGGACCACGAGCTTCTGAGGGATTCTCCTGTCTCTGTCTCCCATCTCACCACAGACATCCTGGGGTTACAGATGCCCACAAGAGCATCCAGCTTTATGTGGGTTCTGGGGATACCAAGTCAGGTACTCTTGCTCGAACAGCAAGCACTTCACCCACTGACACATTGCTTCATCCCAGATTCTCTTCTATGACACTCTTCGGTGTCTATAGCGATGTGGAGCCCAAGGTGAGGGCTTTTGTCTGTTCAGTATATGCTGTCCCATCTCCAAGTTACCTTACCTTAAGTTTTCTTTAGCAGATACCCATTCCCTCCTCCCAACCCACACGGTTCTGTTTGGTGAACCTTGCTTCTGCTTAGGTGGACAGAGGCTGATTAGCCTGGGCCAGTTCTTGCTTTTGGTTCCAGTGACCATTTCAAGAAAGACAATAGCCAAATACAGCAACGAAGGTGACCTGGATCAAGCTAGAAGTCAGATAAACATTGTTCCTACTTAGCTGCTGGATATTAGGCATGTAACATAGTGCCAAAGGTAAGATGGGGAGCAACCAGGGGGTTCCTGACAGTGTCATACATGTGTTCAACTCCAGTTTCCAGACCTGAAGCCACTGTGAGCTGAGCTTCTGACTCTATATCAAAAATGAGAACCTTGCCGGGCCTGGTGGCAAACGCCTTTAATCCCAGCACTCGGGAGGCAGAGGTAGGAGGATTGATGTGAGTTTGAGACCACCCTGAAACCACACAGTGAATTCCAGGTCAGCCAGGACTAGAGTGAGACCCTACCTTAAAAAACCAAAAAAGAGAGAGAGAGAGAGAGAGAGAGAGAGAGAGAGAGAGAGAGAGAGAGAGAACCACTACTTATGCTAACTTGAATGCTTTTTTTTTTTTTTTTTTTTTTTTTTTTTTGGTTTTTCGTGGTAGGGTCTCACTCTGGCTCAGGCTGACCTGGAATTCACTATGTAGTCTCAGGGTGGCCTCGAACTCTCAGCGATCCTCCTACCTCTGTCTCCCGAGTGCTGGGATTAAAGGCGTGTGCCACCACACCCGACAATGAATGCTTTTGGTTTCAACCAATGGATAGCTAATTCATATTCACCTGGGCAGTAAAAAGAACTTACTTTTTTATAGAGCTGGGGAGGCCTGACTTGGGAAAGATTTTGGGACAGCTGGTTTCCATAGATCAAAGATGTGCTTAAACCCAGTGTGTTTGTACTCTCTGCTATAGGTCACTTCATCGCCAAGCTAGCTGTACATTCAAACTTTACCTTGTCCAAAACGAGAAGGCGTGTACTTCTCATAAAACTTTGGAATGACCAAAGAAGCATCTTTCCCAAGAGCAGTCTGAAATCTACCCTCATACTTTATTGTCCAAAACAAGGTCACATGACAATTTCTGAATCAACTTCTATGGCCATTCCTGGAGAACACTCCTAAGTGAGGAGCAAGGAGATAAGGTTACAAAGGCACTCTGTGGCAGTGAGGCATGAGGTGACAGTTACCTTTCACCAAATCACACAACCTTCAAAGGAGCACGTGCCCAAATGAAAGCCTGAGTAACACTGGGAAGGTGGGATGGAAGGCAAACATTTAGGTTACTAAGATTGTGCCTCACTGGGAAGCACAAAAAGTTATTACTGCTTCTCTAGCTTCTTTAAGGTATACCTCCAATTAAATATGTAAGCATAATTAATAATACACAAATGCTATAGATCTTACCTCCCAGTTATCCACCCTCTCTCTGTTTTTTGCAGATTTCTCCATATTACAATCTTTTTTTCTTTCTTCCTTTCTTTTTTCTTGAGGTAGGGTCTCACTCTCACCCAGGCTGACCTAGAATGTAGTCTCAGGGTGGCCTTGAACTCATGGCAACCCTCCTACCTCTGCTTTCTGAGTGCTGAGATTAAATGTGTGTGCCACCATGTCTGGCTCATAATGTAATCTTTAATAGTCAAATAAATAATACCATATAAAATTCATGCCAGAGCTGGAGAGATGGCTTAGCAGTTAAGGCATTTGCCTGCAAAGCCAAAAGACTCAGGTTCAATTCCCTAGGACCCACATAAGCCAGATGCACAAGAGGCACATGCGTGTGGAATTAGTTTGCAGTGGCTACAGGCCCTGGTGTGCCCATTCTCTCTTTGTCTGTCTCTCTTGTCTCTATGTCTCTCACTCTCTTCTTGCAAATAAATTTTTTTAAAAAAATTTAAGGTAATCCCAGTACATACATGTGTGCATGCTTTATAGGCACAAAGTGAAGTGTCTGATAGGCAAGGGACAGTTTATTTCACTTACTAGCTCCTCCTCCTAGGTCCCTCCTTGTCTCCTGCCTCTTCTTTCTTTTCCTCTCTACCTCTCCCTCCCTCCCCCTACCTCCTCTCCTTACCTCACTCTCCCCTCCACCACATCAGAATTCCCTGAACATGGAACATTCTCTGCTGCAGGGTCAGCACCTGAGGAGTTCAAAGGCATTGCTCCAGCCTGCAGCCTGAACTCCTGTCCTATGAGCCACACCCAGGGATAGGAGAAGATCAAGTGTTATTACCTCCCAAAAGGTACCTTGGGACAGACCAAGAAGTGTTCATCTGCTGTACAGTCAGTGGATGGGATGGATTGCACTGATAGGAGCAGAGGAGGAGGAGTAGGTGAGAGAGAACAAGGGGACTTCCACAAAGCATTAATATAGGATGGCCTCACTTATATATGTTCAGTGATGTAAAAGGGGGGAAATACAAAGCCTACATATAGACTCTTGGAAGCAATAAAAGTCCTAGGGCACACCACAGGCTCTTTCTACAGGTCCCTGGGCACAAGTAAAAAAAAATGTAATTAGAGGACATGAATCATCCTCTCAGTGACATAGATGCTGTGGAAACCACCGCCAGGACAAGCAGGTGAGTGGACCTCAAAGGTCTGCATCTGGGAACTGAAAACTCAGAAAGAGTCCTTACAGCCAAGGCAGAGACACAGACTGTAGGCAACCTAAAAGGAAGGTTAAAAGTGCTTTGAGTGGTACACCTGACCTTCAGCCCCTCCTGTGTCCTGGCTAGCAAGGATTCTGGTGGCCTACAAATGGCCTGGAAGCATCATGGTGGTTTCCATCATTGAGATGCTGACCTTTTTTCAAAATCCTTATCCTTCTCTTATGTTTACTATGTTAGTGAAAAATTAGTAAATTTTTGGAAAATAAATCAGAGCAGTCATTGTAACTGACTGTTGAAGGAAAATAAACATTGTAGTAGAAACAGGCCCAACCTAACTGTCCCTTCCCCAGTGGCCTGTGACAATACTGGGCAGCAGGTAGACAACACCTGAACCTTTAAAATAGAAAATTACCTGCCTGGCACCGGCATAGAACACAAAAAGAAATAGCTGATCAGTTGGAACGTATAGAACTGCTTCAACTTGAATAGACCTCAAAATCATTAGGCTAAGTGAAAGAAGCCTGATGCGGAAGGTCATTTTTTATGTTTTATTTGATGGGGCCAGAATAGACAAATCCATAGACAAGAAGTAAATTAGTGGTTGTTGTAAAGTGAACAAAATGTTTTATTTCTCCACATTTCTTTATGCCTAGCTTAGAGAAAAATAGAAGTCACTTCCTTGTAAGAGTTCATAAAAGAATGGAATGAATGTTTAAGCAGATGGGGATAATAGATAAACAGGAGATCCTGGGATGAACAGCACTTCCTGGGGCCTGTATTGCTGAGCAAACTCCTTAAGATAAGTGGGACTCCTGGTCAGGGCCTACCTCACACCCCCAGGTGGCACTTCCTGTAACTGACCAACAGATCTGTTTACAAGTTCCTTTTTTTTTTTTAATTTTATGGCTGTAACTGTCACATGCAAATTGTGATATATGGCTTAACTCCCATCCTTGTTTTTTTCTAACATCATGTGGTTATTTCCAATAAAAGCTGACCTTCCAAACAGTTCAGGGCTGCTTCCCTGAGGTTACCTCTAGGGTGCAGACCTGATATACCAGACTTTCTTCTTTTTCTTTTCTTTCTTTTTATTACCCAGTAAAACTTTGCCTCACAATGGTCTTACTTGTACAACAACAGACCCCATAACAGTTGTCATGGAGGAAATACAGTGAATGGGGAAATAGGAGTGGTTCTCTAACGGGTACTGACTGTTTTTTAGAAATAATGAATGAGTTTTGAAATGAGAAATGTCTGTTGCACAACACTATGAGTATACTTAATGCTACTGAATTATACATTTTGACGTTAGTTGTACATTTTGTGAATTTTACTTCTTTTCTAAAAGAGAGAATAAAAGAAGGAAGAGAATCAGGGCTGGAGAGATGGCTTAGTGGTTAATCACTTGCCTGTGAAGCCTAAGGAACCCAGTTTGAGGCTCACTTCCCCAGGTCCCACATAAGCATGATGCACAAGGGGGCGCATGCATCTGAAGTTAGTTTGCAGTGGCTGGAGGCCCTGGCACACCAATTTTCTATCTGCCTCTTTCTCTCTCTGTCTGTCACTCTCAAATAAACAAATAAATAAAAATAAACAAAATAATTTTTAACAAAGAAGAAGAGAAGCTGGGTGTGGTGGTGCATGCCTTTAATCCCAGCACTCGGAAGGCAGAGGTAGGAGGATTGCCGTGAATTCGAGGCCACCCTGAGACTCCATAGTGAATTCCAGGTCAGCCTGGGCTAGAGTAAGACCCTACCTCGAAAAAAATAAAAGAAGAAGGAAGAAAGCAGAGGGAAAGGTATGAGAAAAGGAGGAAAGAAGCTATCCACTTGAAGATTCATTGTCATGTATTATTGAGTTTCCCCTTTGATCCACAGGCCATCTGAAACAGGCTAAGGCACAGCCAGTGTTTCCCAGTGGGCCCACATTTGGGCCAGGCAATCTTTGCTGAATGACCACTTCATAGACAAAAGATGCAGTAGCTAACAGCAGCATCCACATTCTCAGTGAAAATACATGCATATTTTCCCTACTGCCATAATGACCTCAGATTTATCCATATTGTCACAATATAATTTCCTTCTCTCTTTCAGGTATGAACACAGACATTTTGTCAATCAGGGAGAAAATAAATATTGACCTTGACTCATTAGAAATTTTTCCTGTAGTCATCTCCTTTGAAGAGTTTGTATTTTTACCATTTAGCATTTCCTGAGTGGGCATAACTCTCAGGCATCTTTTTCACTATTTTAATGTAAAGCAGTTGGCCCACCCTTAGTTGTGGTAATCTGTTTAACAATAGTAGTTTTAGCAGCCTAAAACAAGTCTCTGTGTCTGTGTCTGTAAGATTAGATTTGCTTGGACTTTTTAAATTTTAAATCATACATCTTTTAGTTGTATACCTTTTGCCAAGTACACCAGTGTATTACTTTGAAATTAACCTTGGTCAGACTTTGTGGGCATAAGCAGAAGAATTCAGCTAGCCTTTATGTCAGTAGCCTAGTTCCAACATAGTTATCTACTATGTTTCCTTCCCCTTTGAATGTTCATAAGCCAACACAATTTTCTCTAAATTTAGCATTTTCAAACTCCCACCAGAATCTCCATCAAATTTGGCTCTCCACTCTTAAAGGCCTCTGTAGTCCCACTAATAATAAGTTCAGTCATATTCCTCTAGCATACAAGTTCTAAAAGACCAAAATCCATATTTATCATGTAGCAACACCCCACTTATGATACCAATTGCTGTTGTAATCAGCTCCATATTGCTGGGATGCAGATCCAACCAGACAGTTTATTGGATGAAAGGGGTTTATTTCAACTTATAAATCCAGGGAAAACTCCATCAATGGTAGAAGGAGCTGCTTACTTCTATAGATCCAAACAGAAACAACTGAAGTGAGCAAGCACCAACAAGCAAACAGGAACCCCAGGGCTCAAACTTCTCTCTCCACACACCTCTGGGTTAGAATCAGATCTGCTCAGGGTGACATGTCCTCCAGAATGCTGCTGGAGACTTAAGCAGGAAGTTAAACCTTAATAGAATACCTGAGTGTATAGGGCCTTAGATTTACACTATCATATTCAAACTACCATACCCACTAATCTGTCAATGAACTCTTAGCCTACTTCTACATCTTGGCTGTTGTGAATGACACTGCAATTAACATGACAGTAAAGGCATCTCACCAGCATATTGATTGATTTCTTTATATATACATGCTCATATGGGAAACTTCTAAATCATAGGAATGCTCCTGTGGTGATTTGAATGTAAAATGTCCCCTATAGTCCCATGTGTTAGTGATTAAGTCTCATACTTAATCCTCAGCTGGTGGTGCTATTTGGGAAGTTTGTGGAGCCTTTGGGAGGTGGAGCCTACTGGAAGACAAATGTTATTGGGGGTGGGTCTTAGGGTGTTAGAGCACAACCCTATTGGCCACACTTAGGTTGCTCTCCACTTCTTCCCTGCTGATGTGAAGATGTGATGCCCAGCTATCTGCTCCAACCATGCTTTCCCAGCCATGATGAAACTTCTCCTCAATACTGTAAGCCAAAATAAACCTTTTCATTCCATAAGTGCTTCTAGTCAGGTATTTTGTCCCAACAACAAAAAGGCAACTATTACCTTTTTTAATTTTTTGAGAAAAACATCCATACTGTTTGCCGTAATGATTGAACTAATTGCAGTCCAACCAACAGTGCAAGAGTACCCTTTTTCCCATCATCATCAGCACATTTTATCTATTGTTATTTTAAAAATATATTTTTATTAATTTTTTTGCAAGGAGAGAGAGAGATAAAAAAGACACAGAGAGAATGGGCATGACAGGGTCCCTAGCAGCTGCAAATGAACTCCAGGTGCATGTGCCACTTTGTGTATCTGGCTTTACCTGGGTACTGGGGAAGTGAACTTGGGATGTTGGGCTTTGTAGGCAAGCACCTTAACCACTGAGCCAGCTCTCCAGCCCATCGTATCATATTTACAAGTATCCATTCTAACAGGCATGAGGTTTCATGGTTTCAATTTGTATTTCTCTGAACATTCTTTTCATGTTCCTACTGTCTTCTTTTGAGAAATGTATGTTTGGTTCATGCTGCATTTTGAATTGGATTTTTATTTTCTTATTATTGAGCTGGTTGAGTTCATCTTATATGGTTGGACATTGGCTTTTCTTTTTCTTTTTTTTTAAATTAGTTTTGTGTTCAGCAAATACAGGCAGTTTGGTACCATTATTAGGCTCATCCGTGACCTACCCTCTCCCCATTGGCCCCTCCTTGTTGAGGTATATGGGTCGTGCATTGTGGAGTTAGCCCACAGTTATTGGTACGATAAATGTCTCTGCATATCATGACCCAACATGTGGCTCTGACATTCTTTCCACCCCCTCTTATGCAAAATTTCCCTGAGCCATGTGGATTCATTTTTGGTCTGCTTCAGTGATGAGGTGTTCGGGGCCTCTGAGGCTCTGGCTCTCTGATTTGGTAGGAGTTGATTTTTCTCTGTTTTGGTCTCCTTCCCCCTTGGGCTGGTGTCAAGTTCATCAGGAAAACAGCACCCTTGCTTGTTTTGCCAATTTTCCTTAGTTTCAGCCGAGGCCCTTTTGAGGTATGATGGGGTGGCTCTCTCCTTAGGATATGCATCTATCTGAAAAAGAGAAGCAGATTCTCCAATGGAGGGTAAGTTAGCACCAGGACAAATGAGATAACCCTTACTTTTTTTATAGAGAGATTAATAGGTATAGGCCCTCTTGTAGCCCATGATTGAAGGTAGCTTGATATTGGAGAGTGGGCTTATGTTTGGATATGGTTCTGACTTGTTTCCCAGCTCCAGCTATGGGTCTTGTACCACTGAGGGGATCAGTTAGTCAAATCAAGAGCAGTTGGTTCCCCACCATGGCTGTGTGCCACTATTGCACTTGTGTGGGCATCACAACAGGTTATTTGTTGCTAAGTAGGTTAGACCATGAGTTGCTTGGACAGATATTGGTCATTTCCCCCAGTCGCCCATGTAGCACCTTCTGGCACTAGACATGCTGACTGTCTGGGGACTGACTCTCTCCTGGCTTCCAGCCATGCTGTTCCATTTTACATGTCAGCTGCATATGGTGTCTTCAGCAATAGGGTCTTACCACTAACTTTTGGTGGGTCATCAAGTACTCTGACAGAAATCTGTCATTCTTTTAGGAAACTTTGTAGTTTTCTTTGATCAAAAGCTCATTGTGGATGGTAGCCCCATGCTGGTAGTGGGGGTTACAGGTCAGTGCCCACTAAGAAAATGAGGAAAAAGATAACTAATATACAAGAGTTAAAGAGGAGGGAGAGAGGGAAGATGTAGAAGATTTAGGTTATACTTGATCCTACCCTCTCCAGTGTCTTGTGGTTCAGGTGTTTCCTGTAAGGGCCTGGTGAAGGTTCAGCCATTTGGTCTGCCTTTTAGGAAGTAGAATTTTATGGTACCATTGCGGTTTGGCTCTAGATTAGTGTTTCCCACCCCTTAAATGCCTTCCCCTCCCTCCCCATCCATCCTAGTGTCTAGTCCATGAGATGCTTGCTGGGTATGTAAGGTATCTTGGGTAGATTCAGGTTAGGTGCTATAGATGAGTGAAACTATGTGGCAATTTTTTTTCTGTGATTGGCTAAGTTCACTGAGAATGATTTGTTCCAGGTTCAACCATTTTTTCTCAAATTTCTTTGTGTCATTTTTTCTTACTGATGTATAGAATTCCATTGTGTAGATATACCACATCTTAGTTATCCATTCTTCTAGTGATGGACATCTGGATTGATTCCAATTCTTAGCTATTACAAATTGAGCCGCTACAAACATGGTTGAGCAAATATCTCTGGCCTGTGGTTTGAAGGTTTTAGGGTAGATGCCCAGTAAGGGAATAACTGGGTCTGTTTGTATCTCTATAAAGTCAGCTTTTTCAGCAGTCTCCATATTGCTTTCCAAAGTGGTTGTACCATCCTACATTCCCACCAGCAGTGGATGAGTGTTCCTACTTCTCCACATCCTCGTCAGCATTTATTTTCATTTGATTTTTTGATGTTTGTATCCTTACTGGGGTAGGGTAGAACCTCATAGTTGTTTTAATTTGCATTTCTCTGATGATTGGGGATGATGAACATTTTCTTAAGTGTGTGTTTGCCATTTGTGTTTCTTCCTCTGTGAACTGCCCATTCAGCTCTTTGCCCCATTTTGTGAGTGAGGTGTTTGACTTCTTACTGTTCAGATTTTTTTTTAAATTTTTTTGTTCATTTTTTATTTATTTATTTGAGAGTGATATAGAGAGAAAGAGGCAGATAGAGATAGAGAGAGAGAATGGGCACACCAGGGCCTCCAGCCACTGCAAACGAAATCCAGACGCATGCGCCCCTTGTGGATCTGGTTAACGTGGACCTGGAGAATCAAGCCTCGAACCAGGGTCCTTAGGCTTCACAGGCAAGCGCTTAACCGCTAAGCCATCTCTCCAGCCCACTGTTCAGATTTTTGAGTTCTTTGTAGATTCTAGAGATTAGGCCTCTATCAGTTGGGTAACCCGCAAATATTTTCTCCCATTCTGTGGGTAATCTATTGGCTTTGCTTATTGTATGCTTGTCTGTAAAGAAACTCTTCAGCTTCATGTGATCCCATTGGTTGAGTGACTGTTGTTGATTTAGGATCTTTCTGTCATTTTTATGAAGACATTGAGTGCTATGAATTCTCCCCTGAGGACTGCCTTCATTGTGTCCCATAAATTTTGGTATGATGTGTTCTCATTGTCATTCAATTCCAGGAATTTTGCAATTTCATTTTTTATTTCATCCAGTATCCATTTATTGTTTAAAAGTGTGCTCTTCAGTTTCCAGGTGCCGTTGGGTTTCTTGGTGGGTATTTTGTTGTTGATTTCTAGTAACATAGCATCGTGATCTGATATCATGCAGTGAATTATGTCAATTTTCCTAAATATGTGGAGGCAGTCTTTGTGACCCAGTATATGGTCTATTTTAGAGAATGTTCCATGGGCTGCTGAGAAGAATGTGTAGTCTGTGGATTTGGGATAGAAAGTTCTGTAGATGTCCGTTAGGTCTAAGTGATCTATGGTTTTGTTGAGCTCTCTTACTTCCCTGTTAAGTTTCTCTTTGGATGATCTATTACTGATAATGGTGTATTGAAGTCCCCAGCTATGATGGTGTTGGTGGTTATTTCTGTTTTATTGTCAAGCAGGTTTTGTTTTAGGAACTGTGGTTCCCCCTGTGTTTGGTGCATACAGATTTATGATTGCAATATCCTCTTGATGGATCGTTCCCTTAATAAGTAGGAAGTAGCCTTCTTTGTCTTTTTTGATTATTTTTTGGTTTGAAGTCTATTTTATCTGATATTAATATAGCTACACCTGCTTGTTTCTTATTCCCATTTGTTTTCCACTCTTTCATCCTGAGGAGGTGTCTGTCTTTAGTGGTGAGGTGGGTTTCTTGAAGGCAACAGATTGAGGGGTCTAATTTTTTTATCCATCCTGTTATCTTGTGTCTCTTGATGGGTGAATTAAGGCCGTTAATATTTAGGGTAATGACTGTGAGATTTGATTTGATCCCTGCCATATTGTGATGGTAGATGTGTGTTGGTGTTTTCATGGGCTTTGACGTTTTTTTTGCCTACTCTGAGTTTGGTTATTGTGATCTTCTTCTTGTAGGCATTTGAGTTTGATTACTTGTTTCTTCTCTGTGGAGAATTTCCTGAAATACTCTCTGTAGGTTGGGTTTTGTGTTCATATAATTGTAAAGCTGAGTTTTGTCACGTAAAGTTTTTCTTTCACCATCTATTATGAGGGATACTTTTGTCCGGTAGAGTAGTTTGGGTTGGAAGCCATAGGTTTTTAGACTTTGGAGAGTTTCATTTCAGGCCCTTCTAGCTTTCAGGGTTTCCATTGTGAAGTCTGAGGTAATTCTGATGGGGTTACCTTTGAAAGTGTTGTGCTGTTTTTCCCTAACTGCTTTTAGGATTTTCTTTTTTTGTGTCAGTGGTAAGAGTCTTAATGATAATATGTCTTGGGGAGTTTCTCCTTTGGTCCTGTCTATTTGAAGTTCTGTTGGCTTCTTGTATCTTGATTGGGCTTTCTTTTAAGAGCCTGGGGAAGTTTTCTTCAATTATTTTGTTAAATAAGTTCTCCATGCATTTGGTCTGAAATTCTTCTCCTTCTGGTATTCCAATGATTCTGATATTAGGACGTTTAAGTATATCCCAAAATTCCCTCATGTTCTGTTCACAGGAACTTTTGAACTTACTGAAATTTTTGAACTCTTGAACTGTTTCTTCCATCTTGTCTTCCAGATCAGAGTTTCTATCCCCCACTTTGCTGACTCTATTCTTGAGAGCCTCTAGAGAGTTTTGGACTTGTTCAATTAAGTTTGCATTTTCTACTACTTTTCTATGTATCATTTCCATTGCTCTGTCAAGCTCCCTTTTCACATCATTTTCTGATTTTCTTGATGATTCTTTGAATTTATCCTTGCATTTCTTTATGTCTTTATTTAGTAAAGCCAGCTGATATTTAAGGTCCTCTTTTTTTGTCACTCTCCGTCAAATCCCTTAACTCTCTTTTAACTCCTTCCAGTCTTTTACCAATTTATTCTAGCTTAGTGATGGTAGCATCCACATGATTATCGGTCCTTTGTTGCTGGGCTTTGGCTCCCACTTGCCAAAGCCACCTATCTACTGCCTGAGAGGGGCGCCAAGTTGCCTGAATTCTCAAGCGGTAATGCGCCAAAGCTGCCTGCATTTTGAGCTTGGAGGGGGACTGAGGTACCAAGCCCTGAAGCAGCCCAAACTCTGGCTGGGAACACTGGGACTCGGAAACAGTCTGCACTCCCCCACCACAAGACAATGGTGGACAGCCACCACGCAGACAGGGGATGGCACCTGAGCTGGCACAAGCGAGAGACACAGTCTGAGCTTGTGTGGCAGTTGCTGTGGGACTGGGCTCACTGAATGTGCAGCAGCAGGAGCAGTAATGTGGGCAAGTGTGCACAGCAGTTTAAGCTTCCGCACACAGGGATCGATTGGCATGCAATCGTTGCACAATTGGCATGTAATCGGAGGGCGGCGGCGGGGCGCTGCAGCTATTTGGTGGGAGGGAAATCTGCTCCCATGTCTTTTCTGGATTTTCAGGACTGCTTACATTCTTGGCTTTTGACCCACTTTCTCTATCTTCAAAGTACATCACTTCCACCTCTATTTCCAGCATTACCTCTTCTTTTGGCCCCATAGGAGTAATTCAGGATGATCTTATTTCAGCATCATTAATGCAGTCACATCAGCAAAGGAACTTTTGCCCTATAGTTCTTTGCTACATAGTCTCAGATCCTAAAGATTAGGACACGAACATCTTTGGTGAACCGTTACTTTATCTACAATATAGTAGTGTGACTACAAGTTCAATACCAACCAAAGATAAAGAAAACAACTTTGTTTTCTCACATAACAGGAAGCATGGGGGTAGTCAAAGAATGAGAGGATAGCCCAGGTTTTTCTTGTCTTTCTGCTTTCTCATGCTTTCTCATGCACCATTCTTTCTCTGCATGCTCTATTAATCTCTTTATTTCCACCTAACTCTCCTTACCACATGTGCCAAGCAGTAAGAAACATTTCCTCAAGTATCAGCCAGGATAGGTCAGTTGTGACAAACAGCCCCCATTTAGTTCCACATGTTCTATGGTCACCACCAGCCTCCAAATCTTAAGGTTATGAAAGACAGGAGTTGGGGATTCTCATACCCTCTCACTCTGGGTGCTAGCTGACAGAGCTGCCAACACTGAATGGTCACAGGGCTTTTATAACTCCCAGCTTGCAAGGAAACTTCCAGAGACAATACATCAGGCAAAGTTCACTCTTGACTTCAGCAGAGATTAATCCTGGGCATGCCCAGAGGCCACCACACAAAACAAGCTGTGAATAGCACCAGTGACTGCTGAATTTGTGCCTCTGGTCACTGCCCCTATTTCCCATTCTCCTCTCCACAAGGGAAGCAGTCAAATTCAAGGTCCCTGCCAAGAGGCACCATGGCCACTGCATCATCAGGTCAGGATATGGCTCCTCCTGTAAACCAGAAAGACAAGTGACTGAGTGGCTTTCCTGTGCATGCAGATCTAGTGAGAGGGAAAAGAAAAAAGAAAAACATTCTGTTGCTTCAAGACTCTCAGAGCTTTTTTTTTTTTTAGGATCATGCATTTCTAACCTATATTGGAAGATACTGGAAGAATGTTGCTGATAAATCTTTAAAAGAAAATGTGCCCTGACTGAGGAGTTAGAAGGGCAGAAAACGTATATTGACAAAGAAAGTCCATGTTAAAAAGTACTAGGCACAGGCTGAAGGGATGGCTTAGTGATTAAGGCATTTGCCTGCAAAGCCAAAGGATCCCAGTTTGACTCTATAGGGCCCACATAAGCCAGATGCACAAGGGGGCGCATGCATCTGGAGTTCATTTGCAGTGGCTGGAGACCCTGGCATGCTCATTCTCTCACTCTCTCCCTCCCTCTCTCTTTCCTTCTTTCTCTCAAATAAACAAATAAATAATATATTTTAAAAAACTTCAGGGCTGGAGAGATGGCTTAGCGGTTAAGCGCTCGCCTGTGAAGCCTAAGGACCCCGGTTTGAGGCTCGGTTCCCCAGGTCCCAGATGCACAAGGGGGCGCACGCATCTGGAGTTCGTTTGCAGAGGCTGGAAGCCCTGGCGCGCCCATTCTCTCTTTCCCTCTATCTGTCTTTCTCTCTGTCTCTGTCGCTCTCAAATAAATAAATAAAATATTAAAAAAAAAAAAAACTTCAGGGGCATTAAAAAAAATGTACTAGGCAGTAGACAAAACTATCACTGGCCTAATGAGGTCACAGCTCCAGAAAGATACCAAAAATACAAAGTGAACATTGTGTATTGACTGCAGTAGCTGTAATTGACAAGTACTTACAAGCAAGAGATTGGCTTAGAAAAGACACAGTGGTCAGGCATGGTACGGCATGCCTATTATCCCGAAATTCAGGAGGTGAAAGCAAGGGAGTTCAAGGCCAGCCTTGGCTACACTGTAAGTCTGAGACCAACCTGAGCTCAACACCAATCCCCAAAAGACAGACATGATCAATTTTCAAGTAGGGATAGAAAGGAATAGAGAGTTCTAGAACTTTAGGGTTAAAGGTAATTGTTGAGGCGGGGGAGGGGGTTAGACTGTAAAGTGTTTGTCGCACACCTGAGATCCCAGCACCCACATAAAATGCCGGGTGTGGCGCTGCACGCTTGTAATCCCAGTCCTGGATAATAGGAGGCAGAAGGGTCCCTAGGCTTACTGACTAGTCTAGCTCAGTCAGTGAGCTCCAAGTTCAGGAAGAGACTCTGTCTCTGAATTAAGGTGGGGAGTGACAGAGGAAGACAACTCACATTGACCTCTGCCCCCTTAAATGCACACACGTGCACATGTACCCCCCCACACACAGTGCACCCACATGCATAAACACAGAGAGGGAGAGAGAGAGAAAGAAAGAGAGGGGGAGAGAAGAGATAACTTTCTAACTTTTTTAAATATATATATTTTTTATTGACAACTTCTATACTTACAGACAACAAACCATGGTATTTCCCTCCCCTCCCTCCCTCTCTCCATTAGTCTCTCTTTTAATTTGAAGTCATCATCGTTTTCTCCTATTATGAGGGTCTTGTATTGCTAGGCACTGCGAGGTCATGGATATCGAAGCCAATTTCTGTCCAGACAGTTGTATGAAGGGAGTGGTACCCTTCCTTTGGCTCTTACGTTCTTTCCACCACCTCTTCCGCAATGAACCCTGAACCTTGGAGGGTGTAAAATGTTTCAGTGCTGGACGCTTCTGCGTCCCTTCTTCTCAGCACTATGTTGCCTTTTGGGCCATTCCAGTGGTCATCACCATCTGAAGAGAAGGTTCTCTAACCAGAGGTGACAGTAGCATTAATATATGAGTATGAACATTAAGTATAGTGTTTTCAGGACAATTTGGTGAGAGTAATATATGTATTTATCCAGACAAGAGCAGGCTTTATACCCTTAAGGCTCATGACCTCCCCTGCCATAGGCTTTTGATTGGGTATTTGGTAGCAGGCATGTATTCCTCCCATAGAGTGGGCCTTCAGTCCAATTAGAGAACAGTTGGTTCCCCCAGAGCAAACATGCCACTATTGTACTCATTCAGTCATTTGGCCTGTCTGGCCAAACTTGAGGCTTCCAGTGTCCACTGTTTTCACTGCTGATGACTTCTGTCTCCCATAAAACTGTATACAGTGCAGCTTTTTCCAGCTTTCAGTTGGCTGGTCTACAGGGAGGTTTTCTGCTCAGCACCAGCTTGATTTCTGAGTGACTTTGCCACTCAGGCATGTGAAGTCTTCAGCAATAGGTTCTTACCATCTCTTTCTCACTGGAAACCAAGGGCCTTGGCAATAACCTATAATGTTTTGGAGGGACCTCCAAAGGGACCTCCCTGGCCAACAATTCACCCTGGCACTGAAAATTTTCTAATAACAATCTATGGCTTTTGGATGTGTCATTATTCAAGAAAGTAGATTTTCATATGTCTTATTCAGAATATCTTGAACTTTTAATTTTTAAAAGATAAGTTAGAAGTAGGGCTGCTTGAGCTGGGCATGGTGGCTCATGCCTTTAATCCCAGACTCGGGAGGCAGAGGTAGGAGGATCTCTGTGAGTTCAAGACCACCCTGAGACTATGTAGTGAATTCCAGGTCAGCCTGAGCTAAAGTGAAACCCTACCTCGAAAAACCAAAAAGAGAGAGAGAAAGAAAGAGAAGTAGGGCTGCTTGGGGGAGTGATTTTTCCATAACAAAAGTCAATTAATACCCAAGACCTTCAAATTCTACGCTATAACAAAGATAAAATCAAAAGTCTGACATAATCCTTGTGACAAATGCACTTTAGTCATTTCCTCACTCCTAGGCAAATCCAAGCAGCTCCTATCTGAAGCATCATTAGTTGCTGCATAGGAGCAAAAAGAGTGGGCTGAACAAATCCCTTACTGGTGGGTAAAGGACATTCAATAATAAAAGAGAGACTTATTGAGAAGGGGAAGGGATATGATGGAGAATGGAGTTTCAAAGGGGAAAGTAGGGAGAGGGAGGGTATTACCATAGGATTTTTTTATAATGGAAGTTGTTAGTAAAAATTTGAAAAAAAAGTAATGACAAACACAAGCTAGTCTATCCTGGAAAATACTAGAACAAGCTGTTACCCAGATCACAGGGATAGGAAAGGCCTAAGTGAGGCCAGGGGAAGAGATTGAGTAAGAGAAGGGTCGGGGGAGGGTCAATCAAAATTCAAGATATTCTGAATAAGACACGTGAAAGCCTACTTCTTTGGATAATGGCACATCCAGAAGCCATAGATGGCTACTAGAAAATTTTCAGTGCCAGGGATGGAATGCCTTCCAGTGAGTTGTTGGCCAGGGAGGTCTCTGTTGCCTCCAAAATGTTACAGGCTATTGCCAAGGCCCTGGGTTTCCGACAAGTAACAGATGGTAAGACTCTATTAATGAAAACTTCACATGCATGGGCAGCAAGGTCACAAAAAACTCAAACTTGCTGAGCTGAAAATCTTACCCCTGAAGAGCAGCTAACTGAAAGCTGGAAAAGATGCACTATATGCAGCCTTATGGGAGACAGAAGTCATCAGTGCTGAAAACAGTGGACTCTGGAAGCCTTGGGTTTGGCCAGATAGGCCAAATGACTGAACAAGTGCAATAGTGGCATGTCTGCTCTGGGGAGAACCAACTGCTTTCTAATTGGACTGGAGGCCCACTCTATGGGAGGGAATATGTGCCAGGTACTGAAAACCTAATCAAAAGCCTATGGCAGGGGAGGTTATGAGCCTTTAGGAGTATAAAGCCTGCTCTTGTCTGGCTAAATGCATACATTACTCTCACCAAACTGCCCTGAAGGCACTACACTTAATGTTTGTATTCATATATTAATGCTACTCTCACTTTTTGTTAGAGAAGCTTCTCTTTTCAGATAGTAGTGTCCACTGAGATGACTCAAAAGGCAACATAGTGCTGAGAAGAAGTGACAAAGGAGTGCTCAGCACTGAAACATTTCTATCACAACCTCCAAGGCTCAGGGTCCATTATGGAAGAGGTGGCAGAAAGAATGTAAGAGCCAAAGGAAGGGACCACTCCTTACAATGCAGCTTATCCAGACAGAAATTGGTCCCGATATCCATGACCTCAAAGTGCCTAGCAATACCTTCATAAGACCCTCATAACAGGAGAAAAAGATGATGACATCAAAATAAAAGAGAGATTAACAGAGAGAGGGAGGGGATATGATGGACAGAGGAGTTGTGAAGGGGAAAATGGGGGAGGGGAGGGAAATATTATGGCTCATTATCTGTAAGTATAGAAGTTGTCAATAAAAAAATTAAATCAAAAAAAAGAAAGCAAATGAAAAAAGAATCTGTTCCCATGTCACACCTACTTCCAAGGGCCAGTGAATCATAATCTTCCCAGGTATACAGCATGAAAGTCTCACCCAGCTCCAAGGTGTCTCATTTCCTGTGGATCTTTTTTAAAAAATAATATTTCTAAGCTGGGCGTGGTGGCGCACGCCTTTTAATCCCAGCACTCGGGAGGCAGAGGTAGGAGGATCACCGTGAGTTCGAGGCCACCCTGAGACTACATAGTGAATTCCAGGTCAGCCTGGGCTAGAGTGAGACCCTACCTCAAAAAACAAACAAACAAAAATAATAATAATAATAATATTTCATGTATGTATGTATTTTCCAGGAGAGAGAAAGAGTGGGGGGGCACACATGCCAAGGCCTCTAGCCCCTGCAAACAAATTCCAGATACATGCACCACTTTGTGCATCAGGTTTTACATGGGTACTGAGGAATCAAATTCAGGTCATTAGGCTTTGTAGGCAAACACTTTAACCACAAAGCCACCTTTCTAGCCCTCTCCTTTTAATAATAGCAAGGAAAAGTCATGAAATAAATGCTCTACAAAAATTGCCCTTGGGTCACTTTGGATTAATTAAGCAGGTCCCATAGCCACTGTTTTAGTTTCCTGGAGTTGCCACAGAAGTACCACAAACTGGATGTGGCAAACACCAAACAGGTCTTCTCACAGATCTGGAGGCTCCGTGTCTGAAGTCAAGGTGTCAGCAGCCCCTTGCTCGGTCGGCTCTAAAGAAGACTCCATCCTAGCCTCTCCCTGAACTCTGCTGGCTGCCGCGCCCCTCTGCAATTCTTTGGCTTGTAGCGGCATCATTTCAGTTTCGGCCTCCATCACCACATGATCTTCTCTCCTGGATGTCTGTCTTCAAACTTCCCGCTTCTCAGAAGGATACCAGTGGCTGGATTAAGCACTCAGCCTAACCCAGTAGGGCCTCTTCCCAGGGGCATCACATCAGGGGGGAAAAAAAAAAGCTTTTTCCCAATCATCACATCAGGGAGGGGGAAAAAAAGCTTTTTCCCAATTAAAGTGGAATTTTGAGACTTCAGACAGATATTAACTTTTGGAGTGGGAATACTACTCAACCTAGTGCACCCGTCAAAACTAATCATTGGTTACTAAGAAACACATGGATGTGACCATTATTGGCTTAGATAAGTGGTTTCTGCAATGACTGTGTATCCAAGTAACACAGGATGTTTATTCAATGCACCAATGTGCACTCTTCAACCAACAGATCGCTTTCTAAAGATGAGGCCTAGACGGTTTTATTTTCAAAAGGCCCATCTTCATTGCAGGTGATTCTGTTGCACTGCAGGGCTCAGGCTCTGGCCTGGACTCAGTGGCTCTTAGCCTCGCTGCCCAGTGGATCACTACATTACTGAGAGAATTAGTGAGCGTTAAAGAAGATAGGTTATACGATACCATCGTATCTATGCTAGTTTCTGACTTTAATCATGGAACTCTGGCTATCTAAATGATTGTTGCTCTTTTCTTTGTGGGGGGCTCTTAAAAATATTTGCAAGTAGAGAGAATGAGAGAGGGGGGATGGATGTGTCAAGGCCTCTTGCCACTGCAAACAAACTCCCGATGCATGCATCTGGCTTCACGTGGTTATTGGGGAATTGAACCAAGCTGTCAGGCTTCCTAACCAAGTACCTTGAACCATGGAGTCATCTCTTCAGCACTTTTATTTGTTTATTTTTATTTATTTATTTGAGAGCATCAGAGAGAGAAAGAGGCAGAGAGAGGGAGGGAGAGAGGATGGGCGTGCCAGGGCCTCCAGCCACTGCAAACAAACTCTAGAAGCATGCGCCCCCTTGTACATCTGGCTAATATGGATCCTGGGGAATTGAGCTTCGAACTGGGGTCCGTAGACTTCACAGGCAAGTGCTTAACCACTAAGCCATCTCTCCAGCCCCACTTTTTTTTTTTTTTTCAAGGTAAGATCACTGTAGCTCTATCTGACCAGAAGCTTACTCTGAAGCCTCAGGCTGACCTGCAACTCACAGAGATCCTCCTACCGCAGCCTCCTGAGTGCTATGATTAAAGGTGTGCATCACTGTGACATTCTATTTATTGGCAATTTCATGCATGTAAATAATGTATTTTGATCTCATCTATCCCCATTGCCCTATTGTCTCTCCATCCCACTTTTGCTGAACCTCTTCTTCCACCCAGCTAGTCTGCCTCCTGTCTTTCTTTTTTTGTAACCCACTGAATTTCTCTAGGGTTGTGTGCATTAGTATGTGGGGGTCGGGGAGGAAGGGATTAAGAGTAAATAACCTCCAATTGAATCAGCACAAAAGCTGTAAGTGTAGTTCCCTCACAAGCTGGGCTCCCACAAACGTGTTTGCTGGAGAGAAAGAAGGAGAAAAGGAGAAAGAAAGGAAAGAAGGGAGAAAAAGAAGATAAAAATGTGGCTGCTTTCAGCCATCATGTTAACCAGGACACTGTTATAAAGTAATAAAAACGTTAAGAAATAACAAGTTTGACTTCTCTTCAACAAAAAAGAAATGTTTTTGTTCACAAAATTCAAGGAAGACTTGGGCCTCATAACTGGAAAAGGGCGTGGGTTGGTTAATATCCAAAGCCACTGGGATCAGGTCTCAACTCAAGTTCTCACTTTCCTCTCCTTCCCTTCCTCTCTCTCCCCTCTCTTCTTCTCCTCTCCTCTCCTCTCCTGTCCTCTTTTCTCTCTTTCTCCCCTCTCTCTCTTGACACCTCCTTTTCCCTGTCCATAGCAGTCCTGTTCTTAGGGCAGGCCAAAGTCCACAATCAGACATGAACCAAAGGCCAAAAGCTCCCCAGCCTAACATTCCTCAGTTTCAGCCAAAACAAAGAGACTGACTTAGGAGGACCACTGTAAGTTCAAGGCTACCCTAAGACTTCAGAGTTAGTTCTAGTTCTGCCTGGGAATAGAGTGAGACCCTGCCTCAATCAAATAACAATAAAAAATTTGGGGACTGAGGAGATGGTGCTTTTTGCAAAACCTGCTGGCCTGGGTTTGATTCTACCCACAGAAAGCCTGACGTGTAAAATGGTGGGTCCATGTGCCTAGAGTTTGTTTGCAGTGGTAACAGGCCCTGGCATACCCATATTCACTCTCATTCTGTTTGCCTCTTTTTCTGTCTGTCTGTCTCTCAAATAAATAAAAATATTTAAAGAAAAGAAAAGGCTGGATGTGGTGGCACTTGCCTTAAATACCAACACTAAGGAGGCAGAGGTAAGAGGATCACTGTGAATTCAAGGCCACCTGGGACAACAGAGTGAGTTCCAAGTCAGCCAGGGCTAAAGTGAGTCCCCACATCACAATAATTCTAGGAAAGGCTTTGACTGGCTCAGTGTGGGTCAGGTAACCCTATCTGACCAGCCAACTGCAGGTGGAATAGGGTGTCAAAGGAAATGATGTGAAGACACATATTGCTGCCATGGTGATATGAATCTGGTAGAGAGATGGCACCCACTCTTCCACCACATCCAGCTTCCTCTTGAAGGGTGGTTTTGACAGACATCTTTCCTGCCTCCAAAGAACCTCCTCCAATTCTTCCCCCAGTGCCTTCTACCTCACAGGCAGCACAGCAAGACCAGACATCACCTTCTCTAAAACCCAAGGGGCCTCTAGGCAGCTCTACACAGCAGTACCCCAAAAAGCACTTTGTTGGGCATTTGCCTTCAAGACCATCAGTTTGACAGAAGTCAAAGGACTCAGGGTAGGTGTGCCAACTTCTCCTAGACCAGGCTCGGAAATCTCTCCCTAGAGAGAGAAGTCATCAGTGGAGAAAAACAACAGTGGACACTGAAAGCCTTAAGTTGGGCCAGCCAGGCCAAATGAGCCAGTGGATACAATAGTGGCTTGTCTGTTAAGGGGCAAAACAACTGCTCTCTAATTGGACTGGAGGCCCACTCCATGGGAGGGAACACATACCTGATACTGAAAACCTATGACCGGAAATTATGAGCCCTAGGAGTGTAAGTGTCTGGCTAAATGCATATATTATGTTCTCCAAACCACCTGGTAAGCATTTTTCTTAAAGTTAATACCCACATATTAATGCTACTCTCACTTCTGGTTAGAGAAGCTTCTTTTTTCCAATGGCAGTAACCCCTAGGATGACTTTACTTTAAGCTGTTTTTATAGATGAATAACCAGTGATTCTAACTGACTTACCCAAGGGTACATTGCTCTTGGTGACCTCCCACACCTCTGGTTCAGGGATCACATAATTGAGTCCACTCTAAATCACACTACCCAGACAGGACTGACTTGCAGACCTCGTTCATGAATTCTGCTGTTATGGAGGCTGGGACACAAAGAGTATGATCCAAGGCTTGTGGTTCTGTGACAAAATACAGGAGAATTTCAGCAGAAATTATAAAACCATAAATTCTTTGAGTTGAAGTCACCCTGGGGCTTGTCCAGTAAGATCCTCTTACACGAAACTGAGCAAACATCACACACTATTTTTTTTTTTGTTTTCGTTTTTGTTTTTCGAGGTAGAGTCTCACTCTAGCCCAGGCTGACCTGGAATTCACTATGGCGTCTCAGGGTGGCCTCGAACTCATGGCAATCCTCCTACCCCTGCCTCCCGAGGGCTGGGATTAAAGGCATGCACCACCATGCCCGGCTCACACTATTCTTTATTTGCATTAAAGACCAGTACATTTGGGAGATCTTTGCACAGTAGTATCCAGAGATAATTCTCAGCAGGACACAATTTGGACCATGGACATCACATTGAGAAGCTTTGCTCTGGACCAGGGATCCTCTTGGAGAAAGAAGATGGGAGATTGAGCTAGCCTCAAAATTGGCTAGTCTCTCTGGGAGGTGTGTCACTGGGGTGGATCTGAATTCCAGCCCAAAGGTATGGAGAGCAGTTTGAGCATGCTTCCTTGCTTGCTTGTTTTTGGAGTTTTTCTGGCTGGGTTTTGTTTTTTTGCTGTTCTTTCTGCTTGGATTTATGAAAGGGAGGCAGCTTCTTTTACCATTGATAGAACTTCTAAGATCTGTAAGCTGAAATAAACCCCTTCCTCCCCCAAGCTGTGTATGGTTGGATGTGCGTCTCTGCGCCTTGGAGCTAACTAAAAACTAAATGAAGTAGATCATGACCAGAAGACATGGCAGCAGGAGCAGGCGGAAGCTGCACATCCAGACACAGGGAGCGAGCATCGACAGCCCAGAGAGCCCTGTCCTCCAGCAAGCCTCCACCCCCAGTGTGTGCAGTTGGCTAAGCTTAGTACATGAAAGAGGCAGAATGTGTGTATGTGCAGCACATGCATTTCCTTATATCCTCAAAAACAAAAACAGACAAATCAAAAGCTAATTATACTACTTACCGACAAGAGGAGGGAAGGTTAACAACAGTAGAAAACCTCTCTCAAAAGACCTCAGTTTACAGTTTTGACTTTGAATATTTTAAATAACTTTTTTAAAAAATCTAACGTAAAAAAGCAATTCCTGGGCTGGAGAGATTGCTCTGTGGTTAAGGTACTTGCCTATAAAGCCTAATGACCTGGGTTCAATTCCGCAGTCCTCATATAAACCAGAAGAACAAAGTGGCACATGCATCTGGAGTTCATGTGCACTGGGTAGAGGTGCAGGTGCACCCGTTCTTTCTCTTCTCTCTCTTCCATTGAAAATAAATAAAATAAAATAAAATAAAATAAAATAAAATAAAATAAAATAAAATAAAATAAAATGTTAAAGCAACTCCTAAAAATCAAAGACAAATGTACTCAAACACACCTGCTCCCACATGTGTGTGCATGTGTACACACACACACACACACACACACACACGGATAGTATAGCTGGATATATGGGAGTTCTAGTTTTAGTTGTTTTGAGGAATCTCCATAATGATTTCTATAATGGCTAGCCTGGTTTAATTCCTACCAAGAGTCTATAAGAGTTTCTTTTCCCCCACATCCTTGCCAGCATTTGTTGTCATTTATGTGTTTTTTAATTTTTTTTCCATATTTTTATTTATTTGGAAGAGAGACAAAGTATGAGCATGCCAGGGGCTCCTGCCTCTGCAAACAAACTCCAGATTCATGTGTCACTTTGTGCATCTGGCTTTACCTGGGTACTGGGGAATCAAGCCAAGGCTATAAGACTTTACAAGCGACTGCCTTAACTGCTGAAGCCATCTCCTCAGCCCCATCACTCATTTTCTTGATGTTAGCCATCCTGACTGGGGTGAAATGGAATCTCAAAGCAGTTTTAATTCACATTTTCCTGATGGCTAAGAATGCTAATCATTTTTCACATATGTTTGTCCATGAATTGACTGGATGATTTGGTTTTATTTTGCTTATCTTGGTTTGGTGTTTTAATTTTTGGACATCCTTATAGATTCTAGATATTAATCCCCCATTTACACCATCTAGCAGTGTTTGGATAAATGCAAAATGGATACACAACACATAAAATATGATTTAAAGGAGGGTCAGGGGTTCACTGGAGAGAAAGCCCCATATTGATTGTACTCACAGCTTTTATTTAAGATTCATCAATAGAAAACTCTGAGGAACTACAACCAAATGAAAAAAATGGTTTTAGGGCTGGAAGGATGGCTTAGCAGTTAAGGTGTTTGCCTGCAAAGCCAAAGGACACAGGTTTGATTCCCCAGGACCCATGTTAGCCAGATGCACAAGGGGGTGCACACATCTGAAGTTCATTTGCAGTGGCTGGAGGCCCTGGCACGCCCATTCTCTCTCTCTCTCTCCCTCCCTCTTTCTTCCTCTGTCAAGTAAATAAATACTATTTTTTTTAAAAAAATGTTTTTAATTACTGATAAATAACAAATCTTGAGCTGATTGACTCATGTACATCCACATAGACCACAAATTGCTTGACTCATGCTTATCAGTTCAGGTCACATTTAAGAGTTGCTTAGTTCATGATCATTTTACCAGGAAATCTATGGACAAGCTGTGAGCTCCTTCCTTCAAGATTTTCCATCCAAGGTACACAGCCTTCCATGTCCTCAGGCTTAGCTTGTGCAAAGATTACCTGTTGTGAATTATCTCGATGTCACATCTCCCTTACTTAGCTTGATATCCACATCTCCTGTCTTCTTTTTCTTTCAAGTCATCTGACAAACCATGTTGGCATGTCAGACATAACTATTGCAATGACCACCAGAGTGGGAAGCCAAGTATTTGAAAGCTAGAAGGATGAATTAAGTCAAAACAAATTGTTGGCAAAAACCTTGTGTCATTATCTTTTCAATATTGTCTTATAAAACAAGCATTGTTTGACTAATTTGGTCATGTAATCAATTAATATTTATAGTAATAAAATTAAGAAGAGACTCTGGAAGTCTTTTTTCAATTTTGTCTCATGTAAAGTTAGACTTAGGTTAAAGATATAGCATCATCAGGGTTCAATTCCCCAGTATCCATGTAAAGCCAGATGCACAAAGTAGCACATGCATCTAGAGTCAGTTTGCAGTGGCTAGAGGCCCTGGCACACCCATATTCATTCATATTCTCTTTCTCTTTCCTTTCCCCCACCCTCCCAGCAAATAAGTAAATAAAATTAAACATAAGCTCAAAGGACATTCAAAAAAATCAAATTAATTAGATCACTTCCTTCAAATTAGATAATATACTTAAACAAATGCATTTCTTTGGTTCCTTTCTAACTCTATATAGAGAGCCATAAAATTTACTAAAAAACATAAATTGTTCTTTTTAAAAATATTTTATTCTTATTTATTTATGAGAGAAAGAGACGGAAAAAATAGGTGCACCAGGGCCTCTAGACACTGCAAACGATCTCCAGATGCATGTGCTCCCATATGCATCTGGCTTATGTAGGTTCTAGGGACTCGAACCTGGCTCCTTATGCTTCGCAGTCAAGTACCTTAACCACTAAAGCATCTCTCCAGCCCCACAAATTGTTCTTAATAACATGTCACAATCATTTATTGAAAAGAAAAGCTGAACACATGAATGCTCAGAATAAAGGATTTTTTTTTTCTTTAAAAAAAAAAGATATAGGGCATACATGTGGATTTATGTCTCCAATTACAACTTAAAGAGGTCTGGAGCTGAGTGACTTGAATTTGGTACCCAACATACATTAGGGCTGATCCCGTTAATTGTACTCGGATTACCAATCTTTTTGAATCTCATGTTGTATAGTAAGGGCACTAGTTACATTCCATACACTTTGATCTACACATTAGCCATCTGAGTAGATTGGGTGATTGCCACTACTGCCTTGGCCAGGATGAAAATGGCAGCAACTACAGCAGCTCTAAGCATGCCAACAAACCACTTAGGTCAGTTGAAGGGCTGTACTACTTTGTTAACGATGGTAAGAGCCCTGGATTTTCCCGAGGCTCAGTGAGATTGACTGGTACTTCCACATGGGCCTTCGGCTGCAGTATGACGACAGTCTGACCAAGATGCACGTGGTGCCTGCATGTAGTATACCAGCACCTGGAAGGACATAAAATAGGACAGATCTGCTTTTTGTATAATATGAAAAGGACCGAGAAGAAAAACATATTGATGAGGGGTACAAAGGTGAATAGATCCAGTATGGTGGCAATAGAAAGTAAATACATAAATACAAATATTTTATTTTATCTTTATTTTGTTTTTTTAAAGATAGGGTGTCACTCTCAGGCTGACCTGGAATTCACTATGTAGTCTCTGGGTGCCCTCCAGCTCATGGCGATCTTCCTACCTCTCCCTCCTGAATGCTGGAATTAAGGTGTGTGCCACCATGCCTGGTGGGACATTTTTTACTTTTGGGTATTTATGTTCTGTGGTGGTTTGACTCAGGTGTCCCCCATAAACTTAGGTGTTCTGAATGCTGGGTTCCAAGCTGATGGAGATTTGGAAATTAACATCTCCTGGAGGGAGTGTATTGTTGGGGGTGGGCTTATGGGTGTTATATCCAGTTTCCCCATGCCAGTGTTTGGCACACTCTCCTGTTGCTATGGTCCACCTGATGTTGGCTAGGGGGTGATGTCCACCCTCTGCTCATGCCATCATTTCCCCCTGTCATCATGGAGCTTCCCCTCGAGCCTGTAAGCCAAAATAAACCTCTTTTCCCCAGAAGCTGCTCTTGGTTGGGTGATTTCTACCAGCAATGCCAACCTGACTGCAACACTTTCCCACACTGAATAATTTTTTTAAAGGTGGAGCCAAGTCACCAAATATAGGTTTGTGGTGGTCCTTTTTCTAAGTAGGGTTGGGGGCTATGTAGGAAAAAACCCCCACAGGGGGTCCCCACGCTCTGCCCGGATAAGGCGACACCCCAAATCACTCACTCACGAGAAGCGGTCTTGATGCAAACTGCAAGAGGATTTTATTCCAAGCGCGCTGGGGCCCACAGTCGTACACCGCACAGGGGTAGAGGACTGCAGAGCCCCGAATGCAGGAATGGGGTAGTTTTTATAGGGTTTCTAACAAAGCCTGTGCCTTAGACCAATCATTTTTTAATATTAGGAGCCCCGCAGGGTGTTAGCCAGTCAGTTGGTGCCACCCCATAGTTTCTAAGCCAATTAGTTTATGACCTTGGTGGTCAGCGTTTGCGCAGGTCCTTGGGTGGGAGTAGCAGAGTGTGGTATCAGTCTCCTGTGACCTTGGTGGTCTGAGGCAGGCTGCTACAGCCTATGGTGTGAGTTACTAAGGCTTACAGTGTAGGCTACTAAGGCTTACAGTGTGGGCTATTAAGGCTTATGGTGCAGGCTATTTACAGAAACCAAATAAGTGGTTCACTTCATTACTCATTTCCCATCCTTGAGGGCTATCTCATGCCCTTTTTACCTAGTTTTATATTAGGAGTGGGCTCTGATACAATGAGAAGAGGGATTCTTTACTTGCTTCTGACAGAGAGTAAAACCTGGAGTTTGAGGTATGCAGGTGGCCCGCTTAAGCTCCCTTTGGAGCGTGATAGTATTTCTGAGCTTCTGAATTCTTGGGCCTTTCATTTCCCACTTTTTCTCTTGTCAATAGTTCTAATCCTAGAACTTAGAAAGACTAGATATAATCTTCCTCTCTGTTGCCTTGAAGGCCCTTATATTGTTGTCTAAGTACCATGATCTGGACCACACTCACTCGTTCTCTAACAAAAGTAAAAATCTTATTAGGTATGTAAGGCCCAACTGAAAGCATCAGGAGTAAAACCATTAGGGGTCCCATCAGGGTGGAAAGCAGAGTAGTTATCCAGGAGGACTTGTTAACCCATCCCTCAAACCATCCTTGGTTAGTTTCCCTCTCCCTTTGACGTTTTTTTAGTCTTTCCCTGAGCTTGCTCATGGAGTCTCTGATAGCTCCTGAGTGATCTACATAAAAGTAATATTTTTTTTTTTAAGGCTGCACATAATCCGCCTTCTTTTAGGAACAGTAAGTCTAATCCCCTCCAGTTTTGTAAGACCACTTCAGATAAGGAGGTCAGGGACTCCTCTAGATTACTAACAGATTTCTCTAAAGCTTGGAGATCCTCATTTATGACAGCATGTAGTTCATCAAGCCCTCTTTCTAATTGTTGTGGTCCCGTGACCAGGGCTGTGGTCCCCGTCCCCACACCGGCAGCTATCCCTAAGCCAAGTATGACTGCTAGGGTAAGGGTTACAGGCTCCCTTTTGGATCGGGTGGGATGGTAGTCATATTCATCGATGACTACTTCCTCAGGATGGTAGTAAACCCGGGGGACAAGCTGGACCATAATACAGAAATTTTTGGATGGGTTAAAAACTGAAGTAGAAACACAGGGAGTCAGCCCAGTATCATATGCCCACCACCTGTTATACCCTGGCACTAAATATTGGTTGTCTGAAGTCTGTCTATAGGTCAGAGTAACATTACAAAGGTGTTGGTGTGATGGGGGGGCCTTTTTTTTATATATGTCCCCCTTCCTGAGACCTCAGGGATAGTCAACTTGTTTTTGGTCCCCCATGAACACCGGCTATCATGTTCTTTAGTTATATTAAACTCTCCCATAGTCGCCATCCCCTCATAGTAGGGTGGTCCTGAGGATAAACAAAGCCAGCAAGTAGAGGTAATGTTGGGGTTGGTGGCGTTTATGGCGAGGAAGGCCCCTTGGATTAGGCTAAAGAGCCTCTGTCCTGTCCCATGTGGGGCTTCCGAGAGTGGGCTAGTCAAAGGGGTTCTAGCAGTTATTATGTGATGGGTCTTAGTTGCCACTGTGGGTGGGAGCTTGGGTAATGTCATTTTAGGGGGTCCCTGTTTTGCCAAAACTTTATTAGGTCCTACTGGTCTTGGGGTGGGAGGCTCTATCTTAAGTTGCATAGTAAAGGTTAGGCCCGTATCCCATCCTGTCATATAAAACCTGAGTCCCCAAGTTTTTCCTTTTATCCAATCTCGGGACGCTCGACCTTGGGGGGTGAAAGAGATGCTGAGAGGAACTGCTTGTTTCCCATCTAATCCTTCCTGCACAGTAATCAGGTCCCAGGAGGAAGCTGGGTGCCAGTAGGTATTGCCTGTAGTTTCATAACCCCAGTGTTTACAGTAGAACTCTTTTGTCCCTCCATAACTTCGTTTAGAAGTTCGGGGGCAGACATAAAATGGGGTATGCTGCATCTTACGTTGGGTTGGCCCAGAGCTGCACCCCGGGTTGTCTGCCATATATTGACCTTGGGAGATGACCCCTTGTGTGAGTGCCTGCTTTGCCACATGAGAGTGGACTTCTCTAGAGACCTTCTCTGGGGTGAGCTCTGGGATATCCCAAAATTTTATCCCGGCTACCAGGGCACAGATGTCTGGGGTCAGGACAGGCCATCAAGTCCAGGGGGGGGCTTCCCTAGTTGTAGTCTATATTATATCCCCCATTTGAGAAAGCACTTGTTAAGTCAACTTTTGGGGGGCATGGGGATTGGAGGCATCACCTAGCTGGAGAAGGAGAAGCCACACGGCGAAGCCTGAGTTTAAGGGGATTGTCTGTCCTCTCGGCTTGCCATTCGGGGCCCGGTGGCGGAGCAGGCTTGACATGAGATGCATGGATCCAGGCGGGTATTCCTTTAACTTTTACGGCCGTTGGAGTAGTCAGTAGGACGAGGTAGGGGCCCTTCCACCGAGTCTCAAGGTTTCCTGCGCGGTGACGTCTGACAAAGACCGAATCTCCCACCTGGAAGCGATGTGGGACCTGTAAGTCTCCTTCTCCTGAGTAAGCCTCCCGGAGTCGCTTCCACGCTCGTTGTCTCACCCACTCGAGCGCCTTGAGCCTAGAGAACAGAGGCTGGGAAAGTGGCACATCAATACTATGTATAGAGGTTATTTCTACCAGTGGAGGAGGCCCCCCATATAGCAATTCATAGGGGGTCAGTCCAAATTGTCCAGGTGTGTTTCTAACCCTAAAGAGCACAAAGGGTAGGAGAGCTATCCAATCATTAGCACCAGTCTCTGCGGTCAATTTGGTGAGGGTCTCTTTAATGGTTCTATTCATCCTTTCTACCTGTCCTGAGCTTTGGGGTCTGTATGCACAATGTAATTTCCAATCAATCCCCAATACTTTGGCCAGTCCCTGACTTACCTGGGCAACAAAGGCTGGACCGTTGTCTGATCCTATTACCTTGGGTATCCCAAATCTTGGGAAAATTTCTTCCAGTATTTTCTTAGCCATCACGGTTGAGGTTTTTTTTCTTGGTAGGATAAGCCTCTACCCATCCTGAAAAAGTGTCTACAAAAACTAGTAAATACTTATTACCATACTTAGCCGGTTTTACCTCGGTTAAGTCCACTTCCCAGTGAGCACCTGGGCTGTCTCCCCTTAGCCTCTTCCCAGGAGGCATTCTTGAGGGATTAGCATTGACCATCTGGCAAGGTACACAATGTTTGACTACTAAGCCAGCTATCTCTGGCAACCTCAGAATATGGTAAGGAGACGTCTGCAGCAGTCTTTGTAGATGTTTGGCTCCCAGATGGGTCAGGCGGTGTATTTGTTGAACGTACTCTAGTCCCTTTGCTTGAGGTAGAATCTCTTTTCCCTCTGGGGTAAAACAGGCCCCCTCTGGAGTTTCAGAGAACTGGCCCAACTTTCTGACTTCTTGCCAGTCACTTGGGGTATATCGTTGCTTACTTTTTTGGTTCTTTGGTTTCTCAATTATGGGCAGAAGGTTGACCCCCTGGGCAGCCTGCTTGGCCACTTGGTCAGCCATCTGGTTTCCTTTTGAGATAAAATCTTTGGCTTTTTGGTGGCCAGGGCAATGCATAATGGCCAGTCTTTTGGGTAGATGTAGAGCTTCTAGCAAACTTCGAATTTCTTCTTTGTTTTTAATTTCTTTCCCTGCTGAGGTAAGTAGCCCTCTCTGTTTGTAGATGGCCCCGTGTATGTGTGCAGTAGCAAAAGCATACCTGCTGTCCGTGTAGATGTTTATAGACTTTCCTTCAGCTAGTCGTAAGGCCTGTGTGAGGGCCATGAGCTCAGCTTTTTGTGCTGAAGTTCCTTCTGGCAGACTGCTGGCCCAGACTGTTTGTGTTCCGTCTACTATCGCCGCCCCAGCCATCCTCTTACCTTCTACAATGTAATTGTTTCCATCTGTGAACCAGGTTAATGTTCCTCTGGTCAGTGGGACATCTGTAAGATTCTTTCGGATCCCAGTTTCCTCAATCAGCAGTTGATGACAGTCATGAGTCACTGTCTCATCAGTTTCTTCAGGCAGAAGGGTAGCGGGGTTGAGGATGGCAGGAGAGGCAAACGTTATCCTGTCGGTGAGGAGCAGGCTCTACCGGGGATGAGTATAATCGATACTCATCATCTAGCTGGAGGGTCAACACGGTGATGGGTCGACCTCCAGCAGACACTTCTGGTTTTTCTGATTTGAAAGAAATTTGAACACCCATCTTGGTTAATAAGTCCCTTCCAAGGAGGGGCGCTGGACATTCAGGAATGACTAAGAATGAGTGGGTTACCCGTCCCACTCCCAGGTCAACGATTCTTCGGGTAGTCCATGAATATTGCCGTTGTCCAGTAGCACCCAGAACCCAGGATTTTTTATCTTTTAGCCCTCCCATTGGTTCCAAAAGCACTGAATGTTCAGCGCCAGTGTCCACGAGAAATCTGACTGGCTTCCCCTCCACCTTCAGAGTTACCCTGGGCTCGGGGAGGGGCTCCGAGCCCCGTCCTCCCTAGATTTCATCTTCTCCAAGGGTTAGGACCCTAGGTCTTTTGCTGTTCTTCTTAGGGTAGTCTCTTGCCCAGTGTCCTTTCTCCTTGCAATAGGCACATTGATCTCTATCAAGTTGGGTCCTGTTGCCCAGGTTTCCCTATCTGCCTAGGGCCTGTTCTAAACTTGTGAAAATTTCTCTTCCTTTTTTCTTTTTTTCTACCACTGTGGCCAGGATCCTGGTCAGATTTTTTTTCTTGTCGTCTATTGCGCCTATCCTCCCTTTCTTTTTTTTCTTTCTCATGTCTCTCTTTACGTTCTTCTCTCTCTCTTTCTCTCCTTTGCTCCTTTTTCTCTTCTGTCTCCCTTTTGTAATATACCTTTTCTGCCTCTTTTACTAAATCACGTAGCTCAACTTCCTGTAATCCCTCCAATCTCTGAAGTTTCCTTCTGATATCAGGAGCTGACTGTCCTATGAAAGCTAATGTTACTGAGCCTTTTTGAATCTCAGAGGTGGGGTCAAAGGGTGTGAACCTCCTAAATGCTTCCATGAGCCTCTCAAGAAACATTGAGGGAGACTCTGTTGGCCCCTGCATCATCTCTCTTACCTTGGCCAAATTGGTGGGCCTTCTGGAGGCACCTTGGAGACCCACCACCAGAGCCTGGCGATAGATTTTTAAGCTCTCCCTACCTTCAGCTGTATTGTGGTCCCAAACAGGGCGAGTCAGAGGGAACCCCATGTCTATCTCATGTTGTAGCTGCGTGGGTCGCCCATCGGCCCCAGGGACATTTTTTTTCTGGCCTCTATTAAAATTCTCTCTCGTTCCTCGGTTGTGAAGAGAGTCTGCAACAGCTGTTGGCAATCATCCCAGGTGGGCTGATGAGAAAACATAAGAGATTCCATCAGCCTCGTGAGGCGTTGGGGTTCCTCTGAAAAAAAGGGGGATGGTTAGCTTTCCAGTTATAAAGATCTGCAGAGGAAAAAGGCCAATATTGGAGGGGTTGTAGTTGGCCCCCCAGCATGGGAGGATCTGCCTCGTATAGAGGCAGTGTTACAATTCCATTTGCTCCCTCCGGGGTAGCATCTCTCCGGCTCTGCGTCCTTGCAGTTGGCCCTCCCATTTCTAGGAGCTCGGGAGGGGCAGGCTGAGTCTCCGGCTAAGCCCGGACAAGCTTGGGGGTGGAGGCTCTGGGAGGAAGGGGGGCGGAGCAGTCACGCCAGAGCGTGGAACTTCGGGAGGGGCGAGAGGCGGAGGCATGGGAGGGGCAAGAGGTGGAGGTGTGGGAAGGGTGGAGGGCGGAACTTCGGGAGGGGCGAGGGGCGGAGCAGTCACGCCAGAGCGTGGAGCTTCGGGAGGGGTGAGAAGCCCTCTCTCAGCTCCCGGGACTAGATAAGGGGGGGGGGGGGCAGGCTGAGTCTCCGGGTAAGCCGGAGGAGGTTCCTCGATCTCAGGGTAGATGCGAGGGGGAGGAGAGGGTTTTTTTTTTTTTCATTTTGCATTCTCAAGACTCAGGACTCTGGAGCTTGAGTTCCTGGGTTTATTCAGCCACGGCCTGACCCACGGCGGGGGGTTGTCCATCAAATCCTTCCAGGTGAGGATATAAGCCTCTTGGTTGGGACGGGAGCCTGGTCCACTCTGAAAAATAATATCTTTAACGGCCAGAATAGTCTCAGAATTAAAGGTTCCTTCTGGTGACCATCCGACCTCATAAGTTGGCCACTCAGAGGCACAAAACGTTTGCCAGCGTCTCCTTCTAATCTCAACTGACAAATTATGGGCCCTAGTTTTAACTTCAGTCCAGTGGTCAAGAGTCAAGCTAAGGGGCGTCGTCACCGTCTGTCCCATCTTAGAACTATAGACAAAGACACAAAGAACAACAACAACAACACACACAACTGAAACCAACAAATCCAGATACCAGCGACCCGTCCGCGTCTTCCACAAGCAGGCAAAAGAATCGGACGGCCGCAGAGGAGGAAGCCTCCGCTCTAATAACAGCACCCAGTCTTCTGACTGGGTATAAGAGACTGCCAGGCGTCCCTGGGTCTCCTCACCTCCCAGGGCGTCCCCCAGGGTGGCAGCCTGTGATCCTCCTAGCACGTCTGCTGATCACGGTCCTCTGGTCCTTTATGGCCCTAGAGGACGGCTGCAAATCAGACTGAGCCAAAAGCGCGCGTCCCAGAAACCAGATGCTCAGAACACAAACACCGGCCGGCACAAAGCATGCGTCCCAGAAATCAGATACTCAGAACATAAACACCGGCCGGCACACACTCACTCCAGAAGGGGCCCCCTTACCTCCAAGTCGGTTCTCGGGTGTGTGTGGGGGCCTTCACATCCCGGACGAGCCCCCAATGTAGGAAAAAACCCCCACAGGGGGTCCCCATGCTCTGCCCGGATAAGGCGACACCCCAAATCACTCACTCATGAGAAGCGGTCTTGATGCAAACTGCAAGAGGATTTTATTCCAAGCGCGCTGGGGCCCACAGTCGTACACCGCACAGGGGTAGAGGACTGCAGAGCCCCGAATGCAGGAATGGGGTAGTTTTTATAGGGTTTCTAACAAAGCCTGTGCCTTAGACCAATCATTTTTTAATATTAGGAGCCCCGCAGGGTGTTAGCCAGTCAGTTGGTGCCACCCCATAGTTTCTAAGCCAATTAGTTTATGACCTTGGTGGTCAGCGTTTGCGCAGGTCCTTGGGTGGGAGTAGCAGAGTGTGGTATCAGTCTCCTGTGACCTTGGTGGTCTGAGGCAGGCTGCTACAGCCTATGGTGTGAGTTACTAAGGCTTACAGTGTAGGCTACTAAGGCTTACAGTGTGGGCTATTAAGGCTTATGGTGCAGGCTATTTACAGAAACCAAATAAGTGGTTCACTTCATTACTCATTTCCCATCCTTGAGGGCTATCTCATGCCCTTTTTACCTAGTTTTATATTAGGAGTGGGCTCTGATACAATGAGAAGAGGGATTCTTTACTTGCTTCTGACAGAGAGTAAAACCTGGAGTTTGAGGTATGCAGGTGGCCCGCTTAAGCTCCCTTTGGAGCGTGATAGTATTTCTGAGCTTCTGAATTCTTGGGCCTTTCAGCTACATAACCCTCTTTCTCCCCATATAATAGAATCATCACTTTATACTACTGAGCCATTGATAGAAGTGTAGACAGACAAGGAATGGTTATGTTTATCATAAATCCAACCCTTAGGGCCCCAATCTATAATAGATAATTTCCCAATCTGCTAACATGTCCTATAGGGCCCCAATGTGCTTCCAATGAGATTTTTTTGGTACTTAGAATGAGGGTCTGTATGAACAGAGCAACAGGGTATAAGAGGCTGAAACAAATTTGTTGCTCCTTTGCCATGTGAATATCTGCCTGCAACCAAAATTTCAGTTTGGCCAGTTTTTAAGTAGAGCCAAGCCTGTAGCTTGGGTGTCAGGCATAAATCATTAGAATCCATGCATATAGGCAAATGAGTGGACCAATAATTGATCTCTGAGAGTGGAATGTGGATAAGATTATATTGGCTGTATGCCACCTAGCCAAGAAGTGGTATTACTGGAAATAGGAAAAGGTGGATCTACCCATGTAATGGGTTCCCACAAAGGGAGGTCAGCAATGAAAGCCCAGTGTGCATTCGCTTCCCCCTCCCACCAGGTAAATACATTACACATTGGAGATGACTGCCATTATGTCCACATGTAGAGCAGGAGGACTTTAGGTTGACTTGACATAGTCAGAACCATCTCAGTCTTATGGGGAAGTTTCTTCAGGATCCATCAGGTGATAATAGGGCCTTCCTGGTCTGCAGCATGGCAGAGGGATAGGCAGAATAGATTTGGGTTGCACCAAGTTTGAGCAGCCATGAGAACATCTTTGAACATTAAAAAAAAATTAAGCTAATGATAGCGGCATGTAGTTTAGTCATGGGTAACTTTGGCCTTATTCTTTACTCACCTTTCTTTTTGTCTAAATAACATGTTTTTTTGTTTGTTTGTTTGTTTTGAGGTAAAGATGGAAGCTTTTATTTGGAAAAAAAACATGAGCTTCCAGGACTGACTCTCAAGAGTGGAGCACAGGGCTGGAGAGATGGCTTAGCGGTTAAGCACTTGCCTGTGAAGCCTAAGGATCCGGGTTCGAGGCTCCATTCCCCAGGTCCCACGTTAGCCAGATGCACAAGAGGGCGCACGCGTCTGGAGTTCGTTTGCAGTGGCTGGAGGCCCTGGCGCGCCCATCCTCTCTGTTTCTCTGCCTCTTCCTCTCTCTGTCTGTCACTCTCAAATAAATAAATTAATTAATTAAAATTTAAAAAATATATTAAAAAAAAAAGAGTGGAGCACAGCCAACCTGAGATTCCAGATAGTGGACATATAAAGGGCTCTTCAGTTGGGGGAAGGTGAGGAAGGGAAAAGTTTTTAAAAGGGGGGGGTAGGGTAGATCTAAGATAGGCAGGGTGCAACACTAGTACATTAACCAGGTGACTTACATGAAATCATGACCTGTGGGGCAGGGGGGCATTGTTATCCAAGGAAGGAATAATGGCTGGGCAGTTCCTTGAGAAATGTGGATAACCGACTTCCTTATGTCTCTGTCACCACATGGTGACTCCATTTTGAGAGCCCATCCCAACCTAACATTCCAGCCTTTTGTTAATGATAAGAAACAAAGGTTAATTTCTTCATGCTGACCATAAGGGCAATGAGTTCTTATGGGAGAGGCTGGATAATGCAGTTGATGGATCTCCCTTCAGGGCAGGTGATAAGGAGGCAGTTTCATGATGGCTAGAGGCGGCAGAGTGGTAAGATCAATAGCGCCAGTGTAGCATGTTGTTATGACTTGATCCTGAGCAAAGCAGAGACTTCTCTCAGACCATCCCTGTATTGAGCTGGCTTCAGGGCAGTCACTGGCTGACACCTGTTATAGAGAAGGTGAGGGAGATGGGCTCTGTGCACCCCCTGAGAAGACAGAGGGGAGAATAAAGGAGCTTGTTACTCTTGTCAGCAGCGATGACATCAAAACGCCAGGTGTAAAGGGAGGATGAGCATTCAGAGATGAGGGATAGAGGGCTTGGGGCAAGAGAGGAGGCAGAGGGGAATTTTGGGATCAGGGAAGAGTAAGAACACAAGAGAGTTTAAGTTTGAGAGTGTCCATTGGGGTGGCAGTGTACTTATCCCTGGATGAGATAAGGTAAGGGCTAAAGAAGGAGGGGGCCCGAGGAATAGCTCTGATTCTGGCTAAAGCAAATGGGAGAAGCTGGAGTCAGGGTAGGTGAAGTTAATCAGGGACAAGCAGAGGCCGAAGACTTGAGTTAATGTTAGAGTTTAGTATTGTAAGTCAGCATCAGATAGAGGAGCATATTAGTCTACTCATTGTTTATATTGTAGTTAAATTTTGTACTTACATTTTTCTCATTTGGTGATTAAGACCATGTAGGCTGCCAAAATTAACTGTATATTTTGGAGGTGAATAATGGTGCTGTAGGAGAGACTTTGAGGGACCTGTGAGCAGTATGACTCTCAGCATTGTCATCTGCTAGGATAAGTCATGGCTGTGCTGACCATGTGGCCCTCCCTCTTTTGGGAAGCCTGGAGGACTGATTTTTCTTTGCTGTGACTCTTCTGTTAGAGATACACTGACTTGGAAGTCATCTATGGGTCTCCATGTCCTCTGATCAAGAAGACAGGTAAGTCACCAGAAGCTAGAAGTTAGTACTGTCCCATCATCTCCTATGGCCTTCTGACCTGGGAGAAGGAACCAAAATATTGGTTATCCTTTTAACTCCAGTGTTTCCAATTGATTTTGGCTTCTACATATGGTCATTAATCACTCAGAGAGACTGTACTTATATGATCAGCAAAACAGATTACTTAAAAGGGGTGTAGAACATAATAGCTGGTTAGCAAAGCAGATTAGTTAGAGAATGACACAATACTTTAAAATCATGTTGATTAATATTTACATTTAGTTGTCAGGTAACAGTGTAAGCTATATTTGGAACATAGAAAGCATACACATTCTATCTTTTAAGTATCTGTGAGTTATAAGTATAGGCAGAACATTTTAGTAGCCCTACAAACAATATTTTATCAATAACTTTAAGGCAATTGATTTAATCTAGAAATTGTAGGCCAGGAAAAGACAGAACAGTGTAAAAACTTAGCATCTGTGCTTGAAAACAACTAAGGCTAGTCTCTATACCAATGCAAGTACCAATTACCCCCAAACTGGAAGTAGAACAGCAATTTAAGATTATTTTTCTAGGGCAGAAAACATGTCTTAAATATGAATATCTCTATAAGCAATGAACTTAAGATATCAGAAATGAGCCAATGAATTAAGTGAAACATTGACTGAGACTGATTATACATAGCTCAAGAATAAAATAAAACAGTCATTGTTGCGTTACATTAGAGACAATATGGCAGACACAAAATAACTAATCTTAAATAAGTATCTTTTACCATTGAACAATTTTTTTTTATTTTTTTTTAAATATTTTATTTTTTTGAGAGATAGAAAGAGGCAGACAAAGTGAGAGAGAGAGAAGGATAGAATGGGTGCACCAGGGCCTCTAGCCATTGCAAATGAACTCCACATGCATGCGTCCCCTGGGGCATCTGGCTTACATGGGTCCTGGAGAATCAAGCTGGGATCCTTTGGCTTTGCAGGCAAACGCCTTAACCACTAAGCCAGCTCTCCAGCCCACCATTGAACAATTTTAAGGCTTAACTGAAGAAATATTTATAACTATTACATGAAGCTTAGGCAAACTATACTAACATTGTTTTTGTACAGTGGATTTTCCTAAGACATGGCAAAATTTCTCAGTTTTTCCAAGAACAAAATTATAAGTCACTTTTTATAAGACTGAGATTATAACTTCAGTGATAAGCACCCAGCAAAACCAGCATGAACAAGCCAGGCACAGTGATGCACACTTATTGATAGCCAAACATCATGGACTTTGTATAAACCAAGTAACAATATTCTAATATCTGGAAAAGTCTGATATTAACAAAAAGTAGAGTTTACATATTTAAGGAACATGAGGCTACAGAGAGTAAACTATGAATAAAAGATCTGCCGGCAGAATTTAAAATAAACAAGAAATCTATATTATATAGTAACATTTTTGGCTTAAATATGAGGACATGAAAATTTTTATTTTTAAAGTTCATCAGAAATGAATATATATATATATTCATTATATTATATTATATATTATATTATATTATATAATTGTATATATAATTTTTTAAATGAGGATACTTAGCACTTTTAAAAGTTAAATAAGATGCCCATCCAATCTATAAGTCAGTTTCTGAAATCAATTTATCTATATTTAACATACCCAAAGAATAGAGGAACTGGAATAAATGGCCATGATCTAATGAAAAAAAGAGACAAGTCTCATGGACAAGAGAAGGCATGGGCATGCCAGGGCCACTTGCCACTGCAAACCATTGCCAAATGTATGCCCCACTATGTGCATCCTGCTTTGTAAATAAGCACCTTTTGCTGCTGAGCCAAAAAGAAATATTTTTAATCTCTTCCAAATCAATTTTATAGAACTATATTAAATTCCATACATACACAAAATTTTATGACACAATCTATAACTATTCGAACCTTAACCAACTCTATAATTCCACCTGTGATGTTTTGGTAAACTTGTTCAGTAATGGCATTAGTTAAAACTAAAGTATTAAGGCTGATTGTTGGAGGAATTAAGGAATTACATCTCAAATCACAACATACCTTTATTTAGAATTTCCTTTTACAGTTCAACATGAAGTAAATAGTTTTCAAGTATGTGACAGATAAATATTTTTTAATGTTTCAAATGTGGTCTATTTACCTTATAAAATGGGGGGGGTGGGGTAAATGGTTCCTCTGTAATTTTTTTTTTTTTTTTGAGGCAGGATTTTAGATACAATAACCTTACCTACCTCAAAACACCAAAAAAAAAAAAAAAAAGGACCATTCTCAGGCCATTTGGACCCATTGTCCAGCTTATATTGTGGCCAGGCAGAGTTGCAGAGAAAGATAATATCCAAGAGCCGTAGAGGACTTAGGTTCTTAAGGAGACAGGGAAAGAGCAAAACAAGGGTGAGAGAAAAGGAACTAGGGCTTAAGCTGGGTTTACACAGTACACCAATGTGACCCCCTGGCCCATTAGGGTGAATGGGGCCTGCTCCTCCCACGTGGGCAGAGACCGTCCAGGTCGCAACTGTCAGCTTTCTAGCCTGTTAATGGGCAAGGCAGGTGACTGTGCTCCCAGTGGTGAAAGTAGCTGGCAATGGAAGATGAGACCTCAGGAAGGAGAGGGAGAGGGAGTGGCCCGAGAGGGTTTAACCAAACCAAAAGGCGCCCCTTAGGGTACAGTAGACCAGAAAGCAAGAGAGCTGAGGTGTCCAGAGTGTGTCTTTCGAGAGACCTGGGGTTGGGGACTAAAAGTGGCGAAGGGGTGCAGCCTGGCATGCCGGCATGGCCAACCCAAGAGGGGCACTTACCAAGAAGAAGGGAGGAGATGAGGAAGGAAAAAGAGTGAGGCCGAATTGTGGTGGATGTAAAAGCCGGAACCAGGCAGAGATGGTCCAAAGCCTTCAGAGGGCCAAATGGCATCTTGGTGGTCTGGTCAGAGGAAAGGAGGTCTGGCCACCTAAGAGGGCAACTGGAAGCCTCCTCTGAGTCATGAGCAGCAGATGTAAGGTTTGGGAGTGACCAACACTACAGAAACTATTCTGAGGCAAAGATGGAAGCTTTTATTCAGGAAAAACATGAGCTGTCATGACTGACTCTCAAGGGCAGAGCACAGCCCTTGTTTTTGTTTTACAAAGTAAGGTCTTGCTCTAGCCCAGGCTGACCTGGAATTCATTTTGGCCTGCTTCCAATTCATAGAAATCTTTTTACTTTTGTCTTTCAAATGTAGGGATTAGAACCTTGCAAGTCTGGCTATGTTTTGACCTTTATTCTTAAATCGATACCTTAAAAAGATATAACTTAATAGAAATAGAAATAAAACAGAAAATTTAGGCCTTAAAACTGTTTTGAAAGAGGAGGGCATGAAAAAATAGGCAGCAATTTATATCTTAATGCTATACTGTAAGTTAAAATTGAGGTAAAAAATGTAAGACTTAACAATAAAGCCATCCTTTTAACATACCAATAAGTCCACCAAGTTTCTTGAATGTGAATGTTTTCTGGAATTTTATCTTCTGTAATCTTTACTGAGAAAAGCAATAACAAAAAAAATATATCCCCAACAAGGACATTCAATAATATTTTACATTTGGTATTTGTACCTAATTCAAAAACAGAAATCCATTTTGATGGATCTAATTAAAGGACCTCAATATATATTTAGAGGTATTTTGATATTTTATTTTTGTTATCTATGATCATTGAAAAATGGGAAAAAATTGTTGTAAGACCTGTTTTTAAAAAGAAAAAATGGGGGGCTGGAGAGATGGCTTAGCGGTTAAGCGCTTGCCTGTGAAGCCTAAGGACCCCGGTTCAAGGCTTGGTTCCCCAGGTCCCACGTTAGCCAGATGCACAAGGGGGCGCACGCGTCTGGAGTTCGTTTGCAGAGGCTGGAAGCCCTGGCGCGCCCATTCTCTCTCTCTCCCTCTATCTGTCTTTCTCTCTGTGTCTGTCGCTCTCAAATAAATAAATAAAATTTAAAAAGAAAAAAAAGAAAAAATGGGGGCTGGAGAGATAGCTTATCAGTTAAGGCATTTGCCTGCAAAGCCAAAGGACCTTGGTTCGATTCCACAGGACCCCCCACACAAGCTTTATGCACAAGGTGGCACATGCGTCTGGAATTTGTTTTCAGTGTCTGCAGGCCCTGACAGCCTCATTCTCTCTCTCTCTCTCTTTCTCTCTCACTCTTTCAAATAAGTAATATAAATAGAATTTTTTTAATGGGCTGGAGAGATGGCTTACAGGTTAAGGCACTTGCTTGTGAAGCCTAATGACCCAGGTTCAATTACCCAGTACCCACGTGAGCCAGATGCACAGGTGGTGCATGCATCTGGAGTTCATTTGCAGTGGTTTTAAGAAGTTAAAATTATGAATATGTACTTATAAGGCTTTTTACTATATCAGCAAAACATTCACCCTCATACACATTCACACTCTAAGTTAGCATAGTAAAATTATATGAAAAGTAAAATTAAGAACAAAAAATTGAAGTGCACAGAAGTTTTATATAATTTGAATTTTATGTTGTTATTCTTTTGTTTTTAACAAGACAACATACAAAACAAACATGAAACATCATGGACACACATGGACAATACATAAATCCTAGGTATACCTTAAGAAAATAAAGTTGCAGGCTGGAGAGATGGCAAAGCCAAAGAACCCAGGTTTGATTCCCCAGGACCCACATAAGCCAGATGCACAAGGTGGCACATGCATCTGGAGTTCATTTGCAGCAGCTAAAGGCTGGCGGGCCCCTTCTGTTTCTCACTCTCCCTCTCTCCAAATAAAATAAAAGTTTTTAAAAGAAAAATAAGGGCTGGAGAGATGGCTTAGCGGTTAAAATGCTTGCTTGTGAAGCCTGAGGACCCGGGTCCGAGGCTTGATTCCCCAGGACCCACATTAGCCAGATGCACAAGGGGGCGCACGCATCTGGAGTTCGTTTGCAGTGGCTGGAGGCCCTGGCATGCCAATTCTCTCTCTCTATTTGCCTCTTTCTCTCTCTCTGTAGCTTTCAAATAAATGAAATAAACACACAAAAAAAGAACTGTGTGTTTCAGACAAAGCTGTCACTTGGGTAGAATAGTGGAGATTTAAAGAAAAAGAAAAGAAAAGAAGAATAAGCTGGGTGTGAGGCAGAGGTAGTGGGACCACCATGAGTTCAAGGCCACCCTAAGACTACACAGTGAATTTCAGGCCAGTGTGGGCTAGAGTGAGACCCTACCTTGAAAAATAAAAGTTCCAATTATATATCTCTTGAAATATAAAACTCTAACAGAAAAGGTCACCAGTGTAGTTACTTACATAGATCTATAACAGGTAACTTCCCATTTGGTTTTTTAGAGCTAAAAAGTAGAGGGGGAGAATTTTTACAGATGAAAATGTCTTATTCTTGTACTTAAATTATCTATTTTTGTCTTGAAAGCTAGGGAAAATACGATCTAGCAAGGATGTATATTTAATGACAGGTCAGGCTCAGGCTCATAAGGAGAAAAGCTAGCTGTGAGTTCCGTAAGTGAAGCACTGTGGAACAGCATGCAGGCAGCCTCTTCCTAAGGTGGTTCAGCGTCACAGAGCAGATAAGATAGGAGCAATGAGACAGGCAGGGAAAGGTTAGAGGAGAAGTGGCCAATTTTTGTTTAGGATCCAGAATGTGCTGCATTTGGGAATAGTTTTCTCACTGTGTCTCAGGTTGTTCTCCTGAGGGTAGGAGAGTGATTACATCTGGGGGATCAGCCTGTATGTGATATCCCACCAAAAAAGCCACGTACTATAGAAAGAGGTAAGAAAAATTATCTAACACATATTTGAAAGGAAAAGAACGAGATTGCTACTTCCTAGGGCACAGTGACAGAGGGCAAGGTGGCCTCTTTGAGCCCAGGCAAGGTAGGTGGTCCTGGCTAATAGTCGGTATTTAATGGGAAGAAGAGAAGAAAGCATCTTAATATAACCTTTCTGAACTGTGAATAACGACTGCTCCATGTTACCCTGACTGACCCATACTTTGCAGAGATGGGTGGAATACCCCCTTACTTATGGTTCCACTGCAGAGCTCCCCTTTGCTTTATTCCATTTTCTTCCTTCTCGTTTCCTTGTTTATTTGTACCTCCTGAGTATAATATGCTTGTTCCTGATGTCACTTTGTTTATACCATCCAATGGTGTTTTGAACACACAACACAAAAAATATGCTTTAAAGGAGAGTTGGGAGCTCCCTGGAGAGAGACCCCCATATTAGCTTTGCTTGCAGCTTTTACTTAGGATTCATCAATAAAAAAACTATGGGGGGGGGCTGTAGCTGAATTAAAAGAATGTTTTTAATTACTGACATATGACAAATCATGAACTGATTGCCTCATGATGTCCTCATACACCACGAGTTGTTTGCCTCATGCTTATCACTTCAGGGCACATTTAAGAGTTGTTTAGGGCTGGAGAGATGGCTTGGCGGTTAGGCGCTTGCCTGTGAAGCCTAAGGACCCCGGTTTGAGGCTCAGTTCCCCAGGTCCCACGTTAGCCAGATGCACAAGGGGGCGCACGCGTCTGGAGTTCGTTTGCAGAGGCTGGAAGCCCTGGCACGCCCATTCTCTCTCTCTCCCTCTATCTGTCTTTCTCTCTGTGTCTGTTACTCTCAAATAAATAAATAAATAAAATTTTTAAAAAAAAGAGTTGTTTAGTTCATGATCATTTCATCAGGAAATCTTTGGAGAAGCCATGAGCTCCTGCCTTAAAGATACTCCACTCAAGGTACACAGCCTTCTCTGTCCTCAGGCTTAGCTTGTGCAAAGATTACCCTGTTATGAATTAGCTTGCTCTCCACACCCTGCCTCTCCTACATAAACCCAACCATCAAGCACGGCAGCACACACCGGGACAATGGCACACGTGCTCAGTGCGCACCCAGCTGCATCCTGTCCTGACAAGGCTAGGTTACTTTTCCCCTCACTCTTACAGACCAGTTTTTCCCTCTGTTAGACTCCACACTGCTTTTTTTTTAAGTATTTTATTTGTTTATTTATTTATGAGAGAGAGAGAATGGGTGCACTGGGACCTCTAGGTGCTGCAAACGAACTCCAGATGCATGTGTCACCATGTTCGTCTAGCTTACATGGGTTCTGGGGAATCAAGCCTGGGTTCCTAGACTTTGCAGCCATCTCTCCAGCCCCAATTCCACACTTCTTGACAATCACCACCCATAAGAGTGAATTTGGCAGGCAGAGTAACAGACACAGAATGTTTCTCTCTTTCTCTCTCTCTCTCTGTCTCTCTCCCCATGCGTGTGTGTGTGTGTGTGTGTGTGTGTACCAAAGAATGGAGAGGAATGGCTCTACAAGGGGACTTGAAAACAAGAGATGCAAAGACCTGCATCAACTATGTCACATAAAGGATTTGGCACCCACCAAGGGCTGGGCACACATCCATTCACCTAGGTGGCCCACTGGCACAATGCTGGAAGTACTTTCCCCCAGGCCAAGGGCCATATCCCTCTTTAGGGATGGAGTCCCAGCCCCAGTATCTCTTTTGCCTTGATGCACCTTGTGGGACTTCCCTTCCCCCTTCAACCTGGGATCTTCCATGCATGACCAGTCAGCTTGCTTTCAGTAGTGATTCATTCCCAGAAAATGCTTCAGTCTTGGGTAAACCAGGATAAAGTCCCTTCATCATTTTCCTTGTATCTGGAGGATGTCCTTTCTCTATTCTTCTCCACAGTGGTAAAGAAGAAAAAAAGTAGGGTCGGGATGAGGAAGGAAGGAAAGGGGAGGGGAGAGGAGGGGAAGAAAGGGAAAGGGCTTCAAAAAGTCACATAAATAAAAAAAATATACTCACTATCCAAAGTTAGGTCCCTTTGACTCCACAGCATGTATATTTCCAGGAGACCACCAGGCTTGGAATGCAGTGTGAGTGCCTCTCAGTCAGGAAATGAATGGGCTCCACAGTCTTAACTGCTCCTTGCCCACTCTCTACCCCACAGAAACCCAAAAGAATAGGAAGTTTCCTCCCCACCATTTTTATAGGATATTAATGTGCCAAACTAGGTCTACAGTTGTAGATCTCAATAGAGCATATTCACAAATATGAAGGTGTCTAGAAAGAAAAAGTTTTGGGAGCCAGGTGTGGTGGTGCACGCCTTTAATCCCAGCACTCAGGAGGCAAAGGTAGGGGGATCACTGTGGGTTCGAGGCCACCCTAGGACTACATAGTGAATTTCAGGTCAGCCTGGACTAGGGTGAGACCATACCTAAAAAAAAAAAAAAAAAGAAGAAGAAGAAGAAGAAGGAGGAGGAGGAGGAGGAGGAGGAGGAGGAGGAGGAGGAGGAGGAGGAGGAGGAGGAAAGAAAGAAAGAAAGAAAGAAAGAAAGAAAGAAAGAAAGAAAGAAAGAAAGAAAGAAAGAAAAAAAGACAGAAAGAAAAGAGAAAGAAAGAAGAAAAAGATTTGGGAGGCCACTTGTGGTTCCATCAAGTCATTGAAAAGATTTAAATATCAGGACAGAGATTAAGTCCTTTAGATAATGCTGAATATTCCAGCAAAACCAATTCAGATCTGAATAACTTACCAGCTACCTAAAGACCGGCGTCAGCTGAGTTTACAGGAGGGTCTTCTTTGGAAAGGATGCTGCATAGCCGTCTTATAGCAGAGAGAAACAAAATAGAAAAAGTCAAAATAGACCAAGATTTTAAAAACATTTAAACAAAAAAATATAATTGTTGGGTTCACTGCAGATCTTCTTAGCTTCATCTTGGCCAATGATGGGATAGGAGTAACCCAAATTAAAACTACAAATTTGGGACTGGGGAGATGACTCAGTGGATAAAGTGCATCCCATTCAAACCCGAAGTCTGGAGATTGAACTGACCTCCAGCATCCACATAAATGGGCCATGGTAACCCACTATAATCCCAGTGCCTGAGAGACAGAGATGGGAGATGCCCTTGGCAAGTTGGACAGCTAGAATACGGAATCAGTGAGCTCTGAGTTCAACTGAGACACCCAGCCTCAGCAAATGAACAGTAATCAAGGACCACACCTGATGTCCACCTCTGCCCTCCACATACATGCACACACATGTGTACATGCACCCATACACCCACATGCATACACACAAACAGACAAAAAAGCTTATATTATTTTTAAAGCTTATGAAACCTCAGCGTATCTCTACATTGCAACTGATTTCCTACTTTGGCATCTGTATCAGTTACTTTTGCCTGCATGTCAAAAAATACCTGTCATCCAATTTAAAGGAAGGAGTTTTAATTTTATTTTATTTTTATATTTTATTTATATATTTATTTTATTTTAGCTTACAAGTCCAGAAGGGTCAGTGCATCATGGTGGGCAAGGAGAGACAAGACAAAACCCTTCATGTCCTGGAGAGCCAGTAAGCAGAGAAATCAGGAAAGCTATGGCTAGCCTGACTTTCCCTCTCTTTCCCTTTATTCCTTCTGGAGCCCCAGCCTATGAGATGGCTTGCCATATTTATTAAGGGGTGGTCTTCCCCCTCAGATAATCCTCTCTAGAAACATACTTACAGAAATACATCTGAGGGCTGGAGAGATGGCTTAGTGGTTAAGCACTTGCCTGTGAAGCTTAAGGACCCCAGTTCAAGGCTCGATTTCCCAGGACCCACGTTAGCCAGATACACAAGGGGGCGCACGCGTCTGGAGTTCAGTGGTTGGAGGCCCTGGCATGCCCATTCTCTCTCTCTATCTGTCTCTTTCTCTCTCTGTGTCTGTCACTCTCAAATAAATAAACAAAAAAAAAATTTTTTAAAAAATACATTTGAAATGCTCAAAAATGCATCTTGCCAATATCCTAGGTAATTCTCAGTCCAGTCAAGTTGACAAATGATGATTGATCTTAACATGAGCAATAAAGGAAACAAAAGCTTCCATCAACACCTGGAAATAAGTGAAATCAGAAATAAGTGCATGCCATATCACAAAAGGATGTTGAAAAAGAGAATCCAGGACATAATTTAGGCTACAGAGATCCTAATAAAAGATATAACAGTGCATTAAAAAGACAATCCTAGGACTGACACAGGGAAAAATATTCACTGACCAAGGTAGGTCTCTGTATTTGGTCAACTTCTTACTAGTGAAACAAAATATTTGACAAAAATAAATTTAAGGGAGGAAGGGTTTATTTAAGCTTAAAATTCCATGTTGTAGTCTTCATTGGTGGGGATGGCACAGTAGAAGCAGGAGCTGAATTCTCACTGTCACATATGTAGGAAGGAAGAAGAAAAAGCAATGAATTCTGAATGCTTAGCTAGTCTTCTTTTTATGTAGTCCAGGAGCCTAGCTCATGGGATGGTGCTGCCCACTGTAAAAGTGAGTCCTCCCACCTCAATATAATCTGGAAAAATCTCTCACAGACATGATCAGAGATTTGTTTCCATGGAGATTTTAAATCCTACAAAGTTGACAGCTGGAGTTTGACCATCACAAGTACAACACTGGCCAACTTGACAGCCAAATATATCATATTTAAATCTTACTGGTCCACTTCTGGTGCTCATAGGTTCATGACCATCTCCTAATACAAAACACATTCACTTGGATTGGAGAGATTTCTCAGTGGTTAAGGCACTTGTCTGTAAAGCCTAACAACCTCAGTTCATTTTCCCAGTGCCCACATAAAGCCAGATGTACACCCAAATCTGGAGTTCATTTACAGTGGCTAGAGGACCTGGTACACCCATTATTTCTTCTCTCTATCTTTCTCTGCTTGCAAATAAATTAAATATTTTTAAAAACACATTCAGTCTAACTTCAAAAGTCCTCAAAGTCTTTAATAGTATTAAAATCTGAAATCTTTAGCTGGAGAGGTGACTTAGTGGCTAAGGTGTTTGCCTGCAAAGCCAAAGTACACACGTTCAAATCCCCAGGACCCACATAAACTAGAAGCACAAGATGGCACATGTGTCTAGAGTTCATTTTCAGTGGCTAGAGACCCTGGTGTGCCCATTCTTTCTCTCTCTCTTCCTTTTTCTCTCTCTCTCAAGTAAATAAGTAAAGTTTAAATTTTTTAAAAAAATTTTAAAATCTGGACTGGAGACATGACTTAGCAGTCAAGCAATTGCCTGTGAAGCCTAAGGACCCCGGTTCGAGGCTCAATTCCCCAGGACCCACATTAGCCAGATGCACAAGGGGACGCACACATCTTGAGTTCGTTTGCAGTGGCTGGAGGCCCTGGCGCGCCCATTCTCTCTCTCTATCTCTGCCTCTTTCTCTCTCTGTCTATCTCTCTCAAATAAATAAATAAATATTATAAACAAAAAAAATTAAATCTAACTCTCACCTGAGATTCAAAGTAATCTGTGAGTCTATAAAATAAAAAATACAGTTACATAATTTTAACATATAATAGCATAGAGTAAGCATTCCCATTCCAAAAAAAAAAGAAAGAAAGAAAGAAAGAAAGAAAGAAAGAAAGAAAGAAAGAAAGAAAGAAAGAAGTGGGGCATAGCAAGAAAGCCAAAGCAAGACTGAAACCCAGCAGAGAAGACATCAAATCTTGCAACTCCATGTCCAGTATCTGGGACTTGTGATGTAATCATCTGGGTTACCAAAAGGCTAAGGTAACTAGTTGAGCTAACTGTAGCCTCTCTCATGGGCCCACAGCTATTCTTGGCAGATGTCCATAGTGCTGGCATCTCTAACATCCTAAGTTCTCCAATACAACTCCTGGTTCATCTTCACAGTTGTTACATGGTGACCACTCATGGCACCTAAGCAGGTACTCTGATCCTGCCTCATATTGCTTAGCCTCATTGGATCCTTGGAAATGTGCTGAACATTCCATGCTCCCTACATCTTGCACCTTTCATTTTTCTAAAACCAGCACCATGTGGTCAATGCTGCCAAGTTCTGTGGTCATATTGGGATGAAGCTTCACCCTGGACCAAAGTTGTACCAACCTCTGGAGGCTGGCCTTGGGGAGCCAAGGAACCAAGACTTCCTTCACCATTCTTCATTTTCATGCCTTTTCCTTTCAAAAAAAAAAAAAAATCACAGTCTTCCTATCTTGAGCCTTCATGGCATAGTCTTACCCTCAGAGCTTATTTCTTTTTGTCCCAGTGAAGAACAGTATATATCCCTTTAATGCTGATAATCTCTTTAACAATTACAACTGAAGTAGCTGCAGTCTCTGGGCCTGAGACTGTATATTTGTTTATATTTCTTTATGTTTCAAGTTGTTATATTTTTCTGCTCTGAATTTTCCTCTTTTATCACAGATGTAAATCAAGGCAGCAAACAGAAATGGTGTGTGGTGGTTTGAATAGATGGCCGCCAATATATTCAGTGTTTTATTACTTTGTAGTTTGTATCTGCAACCACCTGGCTGGAGGCAGTGTCACTGGGCGGGTCTTAAGGTGTGTTGGTGGGTTTCAGCTTTCAGTCTAAAGATATGCAAAGTGTGCCTAGCTGGAGTTCCTGAAGTGTGCTGTGCTTGTGGCTTTTGGCTTGTGCTTCTCTCTCTGCTTGGACCTGTGAAGGCAGGCCAGCTTCTTCTGCCATTTATGGAACTTCCCCTGGATCTGTAAGCTTCAATAAATATCCCTTCCTCCATAACCATCCCTGGTCTGGAAGTTCATCTCAGCAAGCCTGAAGCTGTCTGCTACAGAAGTTGGTACCAAGAGTGGGGTGAGATGAACCTGATCATGTGGATGTTGATCTTTTGGAACCTTTGTTTTGGAGGAATAGACATAGACTTGGTGCTTGTAACTGAAGATGCCTTCTGGAGTGGTAAGCCAAGTTTTATGGACTATTCTGATGAGAGTTTGAGAATGCTAAGCGCAGACAGTATTGAAAATCAAGGCTTGGCTTATGAGCTTTCTAAGAGGAAGAAAAGGCTACAGAGGACTTTGTTGAAACTGTGCTACTGGCATAAGGGCTGGCTATGTCCTGCTGCTGAGGCTCAGAAAGTTTGATCAAGGTTAAATTTGTTATGGACTGATGAGCTTGGCTAAAGATATTGGACTGAGAGATTAAGATTTTTAAGCTGGAAATCTTAAAGCAAGTTAAATTTACTGGCACAGAAACTGGTTTTAAGTTTCTAAAGCTGCTATTGGCAACACATTAGCAATCTTAAGGAAGATGGTCCAATTTCTTTACATTAAAACAATGGGAAGGATGCCTGAGGAAAGACTAACATAAAAAAAGAAAGAAAGAGTTGACTGGAGAAGGAACCTGATTTTCAAGGCTGTGATTTATTTCATCTCTGAATTAAGAATATGGCTGTGTCCTGACAGCTAGCATTGGTTTCAGAAGCATGAAAGATGTGAGGAGTGGTCATGAATTGCACATGGTTCCAGGAGCCACTGCTGAGATGCGGCATGAGGCAGGGCCTGATGCCCTGATAGGCTGAAAGAGCCTTTGGAAGATGGACCATGGTCTGCATGAAGACCTGAAGGCATTTTGGATATATCAGGACTGTGCAAGGGCTACCATGGAGCACACTGTTGGCCTAGGATGTAAGTGTTCCCTGGCTACTCTGCCCAGCTAGAGGGGCAAATTGGAAAATCTTGAGACTGGCAGTGTCTGGTTGTATTGAACATGAACTGTAGAAGTTTGATGTTTGCTTGATGGTGGTTGAGTTTACATTGTTTTAGTCTCTCCTTGCTATGTTATACCAGTTGAAAATGTACTCTGTGCCTTTATATATTGAAAGCATTTAATTTGTTTGAAGACTTACTATCTTAAATTGGTCAAGACTGTGGGGACCTTTGAAATTGGACTGAGTACTATTTACAATGTATGATGGTTATAAATCTATTGGGGGCCAGGGGCAGAATGTGGTGGTTTGAATAAATGGCCACCAATATATTCAGGGTTGTTTTTTTTTTTCTTTTTTAGTTTGTAGTTTGCATCTGCAGCCACCTGGCTGGAGGCAGTGTCACTGGGAAGATCTTAAAGTGTGGTGGTGGGTTTCAGATTACAATCTAAAGACATGCAAAGTGTGCCTAGCTGGAGTTCCTGAAGTGTGCTGTGCTTGTGGCTTTTGGCTTTTGGCTTGTGCTTCTCTCTCTGCTTGGACCTGTGAAGGCAGGCCAGCTTCTTCTGCCTTTTATGGAACTTCCCCTGGACCTGTAAGCTTCAATAATTCCCTTCCTCCATAACCGTGCTTGGTCTGGAAGTTCATCTCAGCGAACCTGAAACTGTCTGCTACATAATGCCACAGACTCAGTGCTTTTCATTCTTGCAATTTTCTCTACAAACACATTAGTTTATTACTTTTAAATTCAACTTTGTTCAATTTCTCAAGACATAAGCAGACTAGTTTTGTTGCCAGAATATCACATGAACCTTCTATAGTCCACTTCCCAATAAAATCCTTTTTTCCCTTCTGGAACCTCACAAATCAAGCCTCCAGAGTCCTTATTTCTCTCAGCCTTCTGGTCTTCCAAATTTCCACCACAGTGACCCATTAAACTCAGCTTATAGTACTATAAGGTGTTTCTAGTCCAAAGTTATAAATCCTTCTACATTCCTCCTGCAAATAAGTCCAAAAAGATGAGCAACATGGTCAGGTTTATCACAGCAACAGCTATACTTATAGGTACCAAGTTTCTTGTAGAAGGGACAAAATACCTGATAAAAATCAGCTTAAAGGTATGTTGCAGTCAGGTTCACATTGCTGGTAGAAATCACCCTACCAAGAGCAATTTGTGGGGGGAAAAAGGGTTATTTTGGCTTACACACTCAAGGGAAAGCTCCACGATGGCAGGGAAAATGATGGCATGAGCAGAGGGTGGACATCACCCCCTGGCCAACATTAGGTGGATCATAGCAACAGAAGAGTGTGCCAAACACTGACATGGGGAAACTAGCTGTAATACCCATAATCCCATCCCCAACAATACACTGGCCTTCAGGAAGTGTTAATTCCCAAATTTCCATCAGCTGGGAACCTAACATTCAGAACACCTAAGTTTATGGGGGACATCTGAATCAAACCACCACAGGGTGGAAGATTTTATTTTAGCTTACAGTTCTAGATTATAGTCTATCTGTCAGAGAAGGCATGGTAGGAGCAGGAAACTGGAGTTACATTGGCACATCAACAGGGAGGAAGCAAAGCAGAGTAACAAATGGTAAATGTTCTGCTAAATTTTTTTCTTTGAATACAGTCCAAAAGTGTGATAAATGATGCTACCCACAGTTAGGGTTAGTCTTCCCTCCTCAATTATAATCTATAAAATTCCTCACAGACATAACCAGAGATTTGTTTTCATGGTGTTTCTAAATCTGGTCAAGTTGACAACCAAAGATTAATCACCACAGCATCCTACAAAACTGATATACACCATATATATATATATATGGCATCTACCAATCAAAGTTGGTTTATTGGTTTCTTTCCATGAACATGAAGCATACCCTGGGCAACAAATCTGCTCTGCAATGTATGACTTAAGAGATTTGGGCTATGTTACATGATTGAGGGCAGCTGGGGGTTCAAGGAAGCAGGCCTTGCTGTTGAGAGCTGCTTATCTCTTTCTTCCATAAAAGAAACTGGGTTCATAGAAAACAGGTGCTTTGACCATGAGGCCCATGGTTTCATTCAGTATCCAGGTCGCTTTCAGCAGTTGTCCTGACCTAACATATCTTCACCCACCTACCTTCACCAGATGTCAGGGAAACAACTGTCCTTTAGAAGTAAGTCCCCAGAGGAAAAGGAAATATGGCCAAACTAGGCAATTATTTGAGATTTGTATTACTTTGTCCATAGCAAAATATACCACTTTATATGGCTTAAACAACCTAAATTAACTTTCTTATAGCTCTGAAGTTAAAAGTCCAAGATCAAGGAACCAACAGAGTTGGCTCCATTTGAGGACTACAAATAATTTGATCTATTCCTTTGGCTGGAAGATGACCTTTTTACTACCACCACAGTGTAGTCCCTCTTAAGTGCCTACCAAATTTCCTCTTTTTTGTGCATATACATGTTGGTGAGGGACAGGGGCTCATGTGGGTGTGCAGCATGCACATGTGTATGCATGCATGAGGAGGCCAAAGGACAACCTCAGTTGCTATCTTGGTTTTTTTTTTTTTTTTTTTTTTTGAGCCTCATCATGGCAGGGAAAGCTTAGCAAACCAGGAAGCCTGGATCACATCATCACATATCAACAGGGAAGTAGCAGAGAGTGTGAGTAAGCTAGTAAACACCCAGTAGGGCTATGTTAATAAACTTAAAAGACCCACTCCCAGCATCACACCTCCTCCAGCAAGGCTCTATCTCCCAAAGACTCCACCAGCTGGGAACTGAGTATGAGGCTTAATCACAAACACATGAGGTCCTGAAGACATTTGACATTCAAACCACCACACTCTGCCCCTGCCCCCACCATAGGGTCAGAGCCATCTCATGATGCAAAATGCATTCAGTACAACTTTAAAAGTTCCCAAAATCTTTAACAGTCCTAACCCTATTTATTCAGGAGTCCCAAGTCAAAAGCTCCTTATGAGTCTCAAGACGATCTCTTAAAAGTGAGCTCTTAACACTACTAAAGAGGCTGAATGGGCACATAGCAAGGAAAGATTAGATCAAAATAAGACCAAAATTCAAAACCTATAATTGCATATCCAGTACTAGAGCTCATGATGGAATAATTTGGGCTCCAAAGAGCTTGGGTAGCACTGCTCTTCCAACTCTGTTGTCCTCCAACTCTCTTGGGCCAGCTTTGCTCTGTTCTGGTTTCCTCAGCAGATATCCTATCATTCTGACATCCCCAACATCCAGAGCTCTCCATTTCATCTTGGGGTTTACCTTCACAGATCCATGCAGTAGCACCTCAGAGCCTCCTTGTAGGGACTCTGACTCTGCCACACCTTGCCTAGTCTCAGTGGCTCTCTGGTACCATGCTGCACAATTCAGCAAACCCTTTAATCTTGCTATTTTCATATCTGCAAAAACAGAACCACACTGACAATGATGCCAAGTTCTGCTGTAAACTTGAGGTGGATCCCTGTCTCTATGAACCACAGTTTCATTGGCCTCTGTGTTGCTTCCAGGCTAACCCTGGGAAAATACTTCCCTAAGTGGTTCCTATCAAGGAGGGAATTCCTTCATTGGCATTCTCACTTTAAATTCTCTCCATCTAAGTCAATTTAGATCTTCACAAGATAGAACTTTTGATGGGTGTGGTATTGCCTCAAAAAACCTTTCCCAGGGCTGGAGATATAGCTTAGTGGTTAAGGCACTTGCCAGCAAAGCCAAAGGACCCAGTATGGATTCCTCAGTACTCACATAAAGCCAAATGTACAAGGTAGCATGAATAAATAAAATATTTAAGTAAAACCAGTGTTTTCCTGTTGTCCCCCAGCTTTCTTAACTCCAGACGCGTGCACCCCCTTGTGCATCTGGCTAACGTGGGTCCTGGAGAAATAAAGCCTCAAACTGTGGTTGTTAGGCTTCACAGGCAAGCGCTTAACCACTAAGCAATCTCTCCAGCCCTAGCTTTCTTATCAGTAGTACTAATCCACTTAAAAATTAGAGCTGCTTTTTAAGCTGACTCGTCTGTATTTTAAATTTGTTCATATCACTTTCTTCACCAAACTGTATACTTTTCATATCGTTTTGTTCTCTCCCTGTGTGTAGATATAGTAAGAGTGGTGAGCAATAAGCATGCCATGCCTGAATGCTATGCTCTCTCGGAATTTTCTCCACCAAAAAAATTAATTCATTGCTCCTAAATTCAACATCATTCAGATTCCCAGAACATAGGCAGAATGCATCCAGATTCCTTGTCAGAAAATCACATGAATGGCTTCTGGCCCAATTCCCAATAAAGCCCTTGTTCTCTGAAAGCTCATAAACCATGCCTCCACCATTCATGTTTATCTTGGCATTCTGGCAAGACTCTTGGCATATTAGTTTAGAAGTAAACTAATACTAGAAAGTCAATTAAAAGCTGATCATGGCATTTTAGGGCTTTTCTGGCTCCAAATTATGAGCACATCCACATTCCTCTAGCCAACTAGCTCCAAAAACCCAAGAACCACATGATAAGATTTATCACATGAATGGTCCCACTCTTGGGCACCAATTTTTTGTTTTAGTTAGTTTTTGCACTGAGCTGGAAAAATACACTGACAAAAGCAATGTAAGGAATTAAAGGCTTATTTTGGCTCATAGTTTGAGGGTACAGTCCATCATCGTGGGGAAAACATGGTGGCAGAAGCATGAACCAGCTGTACCCATTGTGCCCACAGTCAGGAAACGGAGAGATGAATGCTGGTGCTCAGCTTTCTTTCTACATTTTATTCAGTCCAAGGCCCTGGTTCACGGAATTGTGCTACCTACACATCCCCAATAACTACAACCAGGGTGAATCTTGCTACCTCAGTTAACCCAATCTAGAAACTTCCTCTAGACATGCCGAGAGATTTGTCTACTAAGTGGTTCTAGATCATGTCAAGCTGACAATATAAACAATTCCTACTGTGATCCTTCTGCCTTAGCCTCCTAAGTAGATGGGATTAACAGGCCTGTGCCATAAGGCCTTGTTTGAATAAAGCTCTGTTGGTCTGGGTTTGTGTGGTTGGTTGGTTTTGCTCATTGTAATTCAAAATATACCTGGAGATTTATGTGCCTTTCTCAAATGTTATTTGTGTTCTTCCAAGTGAGCCTCAATGACTATACCATGACATGTTAATTAATGTCTAAGCTCAAGGATACTGATAAACATGTCCCAAAGTTTGTATAAAGTGAAAAAGGATAACAAGTAGGAATAAGTGAAGAAAAACAGATTTCTGGATTCAGATTTTCAATGTCACAAAACCCTAGGCAAGCTAGCTGTATATAAAGAGAACAGTGGCATATATGTATTTAAAGAATGAGAAAATGTTAACAATACCAGAAAGAGTTAGGATGCACATAAGAAGTGCATTTTTCAAGTGGATATAAACACATTTAATGTGAGCATAGGAAATGATCATAAAGTGATGCATGGTTTCTTGAAAAACTGATATTTCTACCTCTTATTTCTTTTGGCCCTATTTGTTGGCTTTCTATCACTATAACGAAATACTTGAGACAATAATTTGTAAAGAAAAAATATTTTGTCCCACAGTTTGCAGGGTTTTGGTCCATGATTGATTAGCCCATCATTTTGGACCTGAGGCAAAGCAGCACATTCTAGTGACAACATGCAGTAGAGCAAAAGCTGCTTATCACCTGGTCAGGGAGCAAGAGAGAAGAAGATTAAGCCTCACAAACCCCTATGAGAACACATCCCCAGTAACTACAGGACCTCTCTGCTATACACCATCTCTTAAGGCTCCACAATCTTTCCCTGGTCCCACCTGGGGACCAAGTTTTTAACAGATGGATCTTTAGAACACATTTATCCAAAACACAAGATGCCCACAAGGATTAAAATCAAACAAAATTCCCTCCTAGAATGCTGGATGCAGAGCTCAGGTAGACACCGCTACAGAGATTGGAGATGATAAGATGGACTGGACAAGAGAAATTAGTGATTAAAGTTTATTTCCTTTAAGAACTCAAAATGAACACTAGGTTCAAAAAATAGTAGGGGCTTGAGAGATTTCTTAGCTGTTAAGATGCTTGCCTGTGAAGGCTAAGAATTCCTGTTTGAATCTCCAGGTCTCATGTAAGCCAGAGGCAGTGACTCAAGCGGGCAATGTCACACATGTGCACAAGGGGGCGCACTATCTGGAGTTTGTTTGTAATGGCTGAAGGCCCGGTGTGCCCATTCTCCCTCCCTCCCTCCCTCCCTCCCTCCCTCCCTCCCTCCCTCTCTCTCTCTCTCTCTCTCTCTCTCTCTCTCTCTCTCTCTCTCGCACACACACACACACACACACACACAATAAATTTTAAAAATATATTAGGGTCATAATTTAGCAATCTACTTATAAAATCAGAACTCTGGCTAGAAAGATGGCTCAGCACTTAAGGCACTTGACTGCAAAATCTAACCACCCGAGTTCCATTCCCTGGTACCCACATAAAGCCAGATACACAAAGACACAAGTGGCACATGCCTCTGGAGTTCATTTGCAATAGCTAGAGACCTTGACACACCCATATTCATTCTCCCTAGCTATCTATCTCTATCTCTATCTCTTTGCAAATAAATGAAAGTATTTTTAGAAAGAAAGAAAACCAGGACTGTAATACTTATTCAGAAGAGAAACAAAAGCAGGAAGCAGCTCCACATGAACCAGTGCAGAAAATGGTTTACAAAGTACAACAAATGCAATGAAGTGAAAGGAAACATTTCCTATTCAAAAATAATGTCATGAATGAGTAGGCAACAGCAGCCTAAAGGATACATGGTCCAAATATAGGAGTGACTGCCCCAGCACACAAGGCAAGAGCCCTTATGAAAGAGAAACAGGGGGCAACTGCTGATGGAAGATGAGTAACTGCATCACTGTTCCCAGATTGTGGTGGGGCAATGTCATGGGCTCCCATAAATAAGTTTATTAAACATACTGCAAGGGAGCAGCAGACATGGCAGCAAGATGGTGGAGCTGCCCTCTTTGTGGTTTGTTTCCCACTATGTAAATGAAGACAGTTCAGGTTAGTTGATGTTTGACTCTGGATAGTGACTGGGTTTACAAAGCAACAACTCGCTGGTGCTTGGTTTGGCTAATTTTGACTGACCACTCTCAATCACACCATTCTTGTTTGTGCCCCTCAAACTTGTTTGTTCCCTCACACATATAAGGCAACTTTCTGGTCAGGAAAACACAAATTACTAAAACCAAGATACACCAAGACCATGACAATTTTGCCTCCAGTTACCCTTAGCAGTTAACATGAAGCACACTTGTGTAATGCATGGGTTGATAAACCTATTCATTAAACATCTGGTAAACTGGATTATAGGTGTCAGGTTAACTTCGGCTTTCCTGCAGTCATTCTGTTGCTTCCACACTAAAGAATCTTTGTTGTTGTTGTTTTGGGGTTTTTTTAATTTTTTTTTTAAGAATCTTAATTCAGATTATGATCAGAGACAAGAAATATATTATAGCCTGCTACAAAAAAAAAAAAAAATCTGGAGGAATGGCTTAGTGGTTAAGGCATTTGCCTGCAAGGCCAAAGGACCCAGGTTTAATTCCCTAGGACCCATGTTAGCCAGATGCACAAGGGGGCGCACACATCTGAAGTTCATTTGCAGTGGCTGGAGGCCCTGGAGCACCCATTCTCCCCCTGCCCTTTCTCTGTCAAATAAATAAATAAATAAAAATAAAATATTTTTTTTAAAAAATATGCCATGGCTATCCCTCCAAGTGGATGATTTTTTTTCTCCTTATGCATGTGTGTACGTAGGGGTGTGTGTTCATGTTTGCATGTGTGCATGTTTTCATGTGTGAGGCCAGACATGTGCACATGAATGTGACAGTCGAAGGGAAATATTAGGTGTCGTTGCTCATAAATGCCATATTTTTCTTTCTTTTCTTTTTTCTTGCTTTTTAAATTTTTAAATTTTATTTTTTCTTATTTTAGAGAGAGAGCGAGAATTGGTGCACTAGAGCCTCAGCCACTGAAATCGAACTCCAGATGCTTGTACCATCATATGGGCATATGTGGCCTTGTGCTTGCTGTACCTTTTGTGTTTCTGGCTTACCCGGAATCTGGAGAGTTGAACATGGGTCCTTAGGCTTCACAGGAAAGTGCTAAGCCATCTCTCCAGATCCTTTCTTTCTTTTTGAGATTGGCCAGGAGCTTGCTACTTAAGCTAGACTGCTTGGCTGGTGAGCCCCGGGATCCTCCTGCCTCCACCTGCCCAGCACTGGGATTACAAACACTCATCAGCCATGATACTCATATGGATATTTTTACGAAGCCAAATTGAAATTCATCCTTAACTCTTCTCTCTAGTTTAGGAAATATCTAGCTGTAAAAGGCAAGGAATAAACCCAACTTGAGCAACAATACTGAGGACTTACCAACTTGGGAAGATGACTGGATTGGTGTCTTTACATTACAGAGAATTTTGTAAAGCGGCTGTTAATGATAATCAAATTTGGACTTGATGCTGATAACTTACTTCCAAGGGACCCTGTAGCAATGGCATAGCTGAATGTGGTCAGTCAAAATTAGCTACAACCTGGCACCACAGAGCTATTGCTCTGTAAACCCAGCTTCCATCCAGAGTCAAATAAAGTACTTTCACACTCTCCCTGCTTGCTTACTGTAGGCAGTACTCCTCTGAGAAATGGATTTAATTCCCCAGGTAACAATCCATGCCTCTGAGTGTGAGATCCAAGGGGGTGGAGGGGAACTCATTTGTTTGCCCTTTTAACTTGAATGGTGATTTAAAACAAAAACCCAGAGCCATTCATATGAACAATCTCTTCTCTGAAGCCAGTAGCCTAATAGCGCAGAGCTTTTTCCTTATAGAGAATGTCTTAGAAGAAAGACCTTATTGCACACTGAAGTTTAAAACAAAATGACCTCAAAAACTCGCATGTGGGGTTGGAGAGATGGCTTAATGGTTAAGGCACTTGCCTATGAAGCCTAAAGACCCAGGTTAGATTCCCCAGCACTCACGTAAAGCCAGATGCACAAGGTGGCAAGTGTCTGGGATTCATTTGTATTGGCTGGAGCCCCTGGTACAACCATTCTCTCTCTGTCTGCCTCTTTCTCTTTCTCTTTCTCTCTCACATAAATAAATAATTTTTTAACTCACATGTGGACTTCTTCTAAAGATGGTGAAATATTGGCTGGGGAGTTAGAGACATTTATTTGTAAAGCCTGACAGTCAGGTTTTGATTCCCCAGTGCCCATGTAAAGCCAGATGCACAAAGTGGCAGATGCATCTGAAGTTCATTTGAAGTGGCAGGAAGCCCTGACATGCCCATTCTCTCTCTGTCTCTATCACTCTCTAATCACAAATGGGCTGGAGAGATGGCTTAGCGGTTAGGCGCTTGCCTGTGAAGCCTAAGGACCCCGGTTCGAGGCTCGGTTCCCCAGGTCCCACGTTAGCCAGATGCACAAGGGGACGCACGCATCTGGAGTTCATTTGCAGAGGGTAGAAGCCCTGGCGTGCCCATTCTCTCTCTCTCTCTCCCTCTATCTGTCTTTCTCTGTATCTGTTGCTCTCAAATAAATAAATAAATAAAAATGAACAAACAAATAAATTAGATACAGATATTTTGTTTGATTTTTCTTTTGTTTGGAGGCAGGATTTCAGAGTCTTACTGTAGCCCAGGTTGACCTGGAACTCACTCTGTAATCTCAGGCTGGCCTCAAACTCATAGCAATCCTCCTCCTCTGCCTCCCAAGTGCTGAGACTAAAGGCGTGAGCCACCACACCCAGTACTAAATTACAAAACAATTTAAAGATGGGGTTGAAGAAATGGCTCAGTAGTTAAAGCACTTCCCTGTATAGCCTAATGACCTGGTTTCAATTCCCAGGAACTATATAAATGAACAAAGTAGCACATGCATCTGGAGTGTTTGCAGTGGCTAGAGGCCCTGTGTACCCATTGTCCTTCTCCTTCTCCTTCTCCCTCTCTCTCTCTCTCTCTCTCTCTCTCTCTCTCTCCCTCTCTGTCTGTCTGTCTCTTTCCTGTTTCTGAGTCTCTCTGCTTGCAAATAAATAATTAAATATTTCTTTTAATTAAGATAGTAGAATATAAGCCCCACCAAAGAGGGAGGAATAAAAGAAGCAAGATAACATAGAATATGCTCTTTTGTGGCAAGTCAAGATCTGTAAAGAACTTATTAAGACAAGTGAGACCTTCCCCTATCCCCGCCCTCTATGGCATGGCCATCCCTCACCACCCTCAATGAAGAAGCCAGAGGGAGAAGCTGCTAAGCAGCTTGGATCCAAACTGCCTTCCAGGAAATGTTGACCTAATTCACAATTGCCACGCCCTGCCAGCAGTCTGAATAAGACCCTTGGAATACTGAGCAGGGCTTGTCTCCAGTCACACCAGCCCTGCAGAAGGATCTGAGGAAGAAGGTGATGGGGAGAAGGTGGGAAGATCAAGAACACCTCCATACAGCATCCTACAACCTCTCCTTCCAATTCGCCAGCACTGAAAACACTAGAAACTGTGGGAAGCCAAGAGTTGCCATTGCCCACTCTACATACCATGCCGACCAGCTCATCACCTAGCCAGCTGAAACAAGCCCACAGTGCACCAACAAGGGACCTGTCTTCCCAACTCACTCACTCCAAAAGATAACTGGGCTGGTTTACACTGGAACCAAACATAACCCAAATCTAGGCATATAAGTTTTGAACTAGAAGTACTAATTTCACCTTTCATTACACAACAGATTGCTAAAGAGCCATCACAGGGAAGGAAAGACTTCAAAAACCATCCCACCAAAGCAGAAATACTGACTTAATACTTATGATGTACATTTAGTAAACTTTACCTTCTAAAATTTATTTATATATATTAGAGTTGACTTTTGTCATTGTTGATTCTTTTTTGTTTTTTAATATTTTTATTGACAACTTCCATCATTACAGGCAATAAACCATAGCAATTCCCTCCCTCTCCCCCACTTTCCCCTTTGTAATTCTACTCCCCATCATATCCCCTCCCCATCTCAATCAGTCTCTCTTTTATTTTGATGTCATCATGTTTTCCTCCTATTATGAGGGTCTTGTGTAGGTAGTGTCAGGCACTGTGAGGTCATGGATATCCAGGCCATTTTGTGTCGGGAGGAGTGCGTTGTGAGGAGTCCTATCCTTCCTTTGGCTCTTACGTCCTTTCTGCTGCCTCTTCTGCAATGGACCCTGAGCCTTGGAAGGTGTGATAGACATGTTTCAGTGCTGAGCACTCCTCTGTCACTTCTCAGCACTATGGTGCCTTCTGAGTCATCCCAAGGTCACCACCATCTGTAAAGATAAGCTTCTCTAGCCAAAAGTGAATGTAGCATTAATATATTAATACTAAGTAAAAATGGGCTCCTACAATGAAGCAGCATTCATAAGCAGACAGAAATGAAAAGGCAAAGAATTATAAAAACATGAAAAGTAAAGATACATAATGAATATCTCTTGAACATTACAAAATTTTTTTGAGGGGAGGGACTTTTTCAAGGTAGGATCTCACTCTAACCCAGGATGACCTGGAACTCTCTCTGTGGTCCCAGTCTGTCCTCAAACTGACAGAATATTTTATTTTTTTTACTTGTTTGTTTGTTCGAGAAAGAGAGAGGCAGATAGAGAGAGAAAGAATGGGCATACCAGGGCCTCCAGCCACACTGTAATCAAACTCCAAATGCATATACCACCTTAGGCTTCTGGCTTACCTGGGTACAGGAGAATCAAATCTGGGTTCTTAGGCTTCACAAGTAAGTGCCTTAACTGCTAAGCCATCTCTCCAGCCCTTACCAAACATCTTTAATTTGGGTTTGGTGGCTCATACCACCCACTAAAAAGGCAGAGATAGGAAGATTACCAGTCATATCCAAGATGGGGCAGAGAAAGGTTTGAGCCCAGCTACTACTCCTTGCAATTGATCACAGAAGTCTATTTCCTTTGTTGTAACAAAATACTTGAGGAAATCAATTTATAAAAAGAAGAGGTTTGCACTTGGAGTTTTGGTGGTTTCAATCTATGACTAATTTCCCTCATGACTTTGAGAAGATCATAGTGGACCACAGAGAGAGCATATGTTGAATGAAAGCTATTGGTCAGAAATAAAAGTGAGGGCTGGAGAGATGGTTTAGTGGTTAAGCGCTTGCCTGTGAAGCCTAAGGACCCCAGTTCAAGGCTCGATTCCCCAGGACCCAGGTTGCCAGATGCACACGTCTGGAGTTCATTTGCAGCGGCTGGAGGCCCTGGTGCGCCCATTCTCTCTCTGTCTCTATCTGCCCCTTTATCTTTCTGTCACTTTCAAATAAATAAATAATCTTTTTTAAAAAAGAAAAGAAAAAAAAGTAAAGGGGGAAGAGGAAGGATTGGGTACCATTATTCCCTTTTTAAGGACATGTCTCCTTCACCATGACCAGAAGACTCCTCACTAGGTCCCACCCTTTCATCACCTTCCAATAACACCAAGCTGGGATCTAAGCCTTTAACACACATGCCTTATGGGGACATTTTAGATCCAAACCATAGTTACTAGGATTGAAGCAGTGTACCTAGAAGATTCTCAGTCCTACAAACTTGTGACACTGTCTTTAACAAAGGGAAGTAATGTATTCCATGCATCTTTCTGTTGCAAGACTAAAGTTTATTGCATCTGATTTCTTAAGTAAGGGAGAGGAGTGTTTGCCACAGAATCCAAGTCAGTGCAAGCATACACAGCAATGAGAAATATGACCAGTGGCCAAGAAAGAAGCCGTAGGAGCTGAGGGGAAGGTTCTGTGGATAAAGCATCTGCTGTGTAAGCAAGAGGACTGGCATTCAGATCCCCATACCCACGTGAATGCCAGGTAGGCTTAGCAGCTCACCTGTGACTTCAGCACTTGGCAGCTGGAGACCAGGGATCCTGAGAGCAACCTGGCTAGCTAGCCTCACTGAATCAGCAAGCTCTGGTTTTGAGTGAGAGACTGCCTCAGGAAATAAAGTGGAGGGTAGTTAAGGAAGACACCTGATGTCAGTCTCTGGCCTCCACACACATGTGCATCCACATGCATACAAACACATAGATATCAAGCATATACACAAAGAAAAAAGAAGCCCCTGAACTTTGTTGCAGACAAAAGAGTGTACTGAAGTCCTTCAACAGTGACAATATGTCTGAGAGAAATAATTCAAAGGAGGAAAGAGGTCTTTTTTGGTGGGGGGCTCAGAGTTTTAGAAGATTCAGCCAATTGTCAGCTGTCTCCATTGTTCCTGAGCCTATAGGACAGAATATCATGGCAGAACCATGTAGAACAAAGCTACTTACCTCACAGCATCAAGGAAACAAAAAGCCAGCAAAGAAAGGGAAAGCCCCAAGTGACTTTCTCCAACTAGACCCCACCTGCTGAGTTTCCACCCCGCCCCCAATAATGCCGGTAAGATTTGAATCCATCATACAGTGATTAATCCACTGATGAAATCATGGGTATCCCTGATCCAATCACATCCTCAGAATCCCCAAATACTACAGTAGGGACTAAGCCTATAACCCATGAAACTTTTTCACCACCAAACCATACCAGGGAGGAAAGGCTGAAGACGTACACAGAGTGAAGTTAGGCCAGGTTTGATTATTGAGATACTGCAAATGGATCATATTCCCTTCAGCTACACTTTTATGTCCACTCCTCCCTGCCTCCACTCTACTGAGGTCCTTCCTTATAGTGTTATCAATAATCACTGTGAAGTCCTGAATGCACTCCTTACTCTTGGGGACAGGGGAGACAATACCTCACTAAACACCATATAGCTCTTACACTCTTTCCACCCCCTCTCCTACAATGTTCCCCAACCTTGGAGTGCATGTTATAAATCTCCTTTAGTTTTGAACTCTCAGCAGGCTCTACTTATGTGGTTTAATGAATTTTGAGTCTTCATAGTGTCTGCTGGCAAGGCCAGTTTTGAGAGAATACAAAGCAGCCACACTATTTGTGTTCAGAATGTAACACTAAGATAATCAAGAATCAAGTTGCCTCCAATAGGAAAAGATAGAGAAATGAGTAGAGGCTTTGGTCTCTATTACCACGTGCCAAATGAAAATAACATGTATCATTTTGGTCCTTGATATAAACACTAGAATGTATGCTGGATAGTATTGGGGGCAGTGAGCTAGGATTCAACCTCCAAACACACACACCTCTATCCTTCCTCCCAGGCCACGGTGATACATGGTACACCCTTGGTTTTGATCTTATAGGCAGCTTCCAAACTCATAACTCACTCTAATAAAAAATATTCTAAGTTGGAGCTAAGTAACTTTTCTATACACCAATGTTTTAAAAAAATTGCAAATCAAGAAAACTGACAAAGTTTAGGTCACTTACTCGTTTTCTTTTTTGGTGGGGGAAGAAAGGGTTTATTTCAGGCTTAAAATTTTTCAAGGGGAAGGTTCATTATGTTGGAGAAAACTTGGTAATCAGCCAACATCTTTGTGTGTGTGTGTGTGTGTGTGACAAGAAAAACAGAGACAGAGATAAAGAGGGAGATTAGCAACAGCTAGCTATCTCTGAACCTCCAGTGGGCTGGACTGTTCAACACTAGGATTCACCCCCACTTACTCATTTTCTACTTCTTGTTTAAGTTGGGACTGATTATCCTAGTGGGTTTTTTTCCCCCTATAAGTTTAGAACTTATGATATTGAAATGACAAGTCACAGAAAGCTCATATACAAATGTATTATTTTACCTATTGGCCTTCATAATAATCTAAGAGAAATTCATTATTGTCTATTATAGATACATGGAAATGTAATACTGAAATTCACCTATAAGATGACCTATTGCTCTCATGTAAGTCAATTCTCACCCTACAGGGAAACTTCAGAGGATAAGGCAACAACATAGCAAGAAATAAAAGAGAGGGCTGAGTTATTGAAGTAAGAATCATTTCTTATGACTCAGAGATTTATGACGATTGCTACAGTATTGCTCCAGGCCTGAGGGAAAAGAGCAGAAGACAAAACGACAATGGTGGAGTTCTGTTAATGACACTACTCCCAACCAGTGCTTTTTAAAAAGTAAGCAACAGAGCCAGGTATGATGGTGCACACCTTTAATCCCAGCACTTGGGAGGCAGAAATAGGAAGATCATCATGAATTCAAGGACACCCCTAGATTATTAGTGAATTCCAGGTCAGCCTGGGCAGGAGTGAGACCTTACCTCAAAAAAAAAAAAAAAAAGGTAAGCAGCATATATTTTAGCCTTTGGCATCTTTTTCTTACATTGAGTTCTGAAAATTCTAAGTGTTTCATAGCTTACGGATTTTCTACATCAAAGGGTCAAGTTATTTAGAGAAAATATAAAGCTCTTAGGTAGGGCTAGAGAGATTGCTTAGTGGTTAAGGTGCTTGCCTGCAATGCCAAAGGGCCCAGGTTTGATTCCCTAGGACCCACATAAGACAGATGCACAAGGGGGTGTATGTATCTGGAGTTTATTTGCAGAAGCTGGGGGCCCTGGTGCTCCCATATTCATTCTCTCTCTGTCAAATAAATAAATAAAAGTAAAATATTTTTAAAAGCTCCTAGGTCAAAAAAATCATCCTAGCATTAGGAAATATCACATGAAACTTCTTTCAATAACTTCCTGAAACAGTTAACTATGTCTATCATTGTTTTCCTTCTATTTTGTATAGACTTGTGTAGAAGAACAAATGCCTAGTAACCCTTTGTATTAGTCAGGGTCCTCCAGAGGAACAGAGCCAATGAATGATGTGTGGAAATTGCAAGAAATTCATGAAATTGGGTTACATGATCTGTGAAAATGAACTATAAGAACAAACAATGGGAATAAACTATAAGAAAGAAATGTGAGAATCGTGGGAATATTTCTCATGGACCTTACAAGTAACTTTTCTGAGAATATTGCTGTGAGATACTTTTCTAGTAAATCCCTTACTTGTAACTTGCCCAGAAGTTAATTTTACAACCATGTAATCTACCTGCTTAAAGAAATGTAACTAGGCTCCCTCTGCCTTGGTGTACCTTCGGCCTGAACTGCACAGATGACCAGTATTGACAAGGAATGTTTGGAGACACTCACTGATCTTAAGGTATGCTCTTTACCCAGTTTCCTCAGTGGCCTGGTTGCACTCTTGACCAGAACAAACGGACACATGTGAGAAGTTCTGACCATGGCATTAAGACAATGCAATCAGTTACCAATTGCCCACAAACTATGAAGACAACAGGGGGGCTTAGTATGATTGCATTGATGAATGGAGTATGTGTGTTCTGGATTGGCAGAGTCCAACAGGTCATACCCCTAAGTCCCTTCCTTTAATAAATATTTAAGGATCATCCAAAGTCAAAAGTTTCTTGCAAACTGGGCGTGGTGGCATACGCCTTTAATCCCAGCACTCGGAAGGTAGAGGTAGAAGACTCGCTGTGAGTTCAAGGCCACCCTGAGACTACATAGTAAATTCCAGACTCCAGGTCAGCCTGGGCTAAAGTGAGACCCTACCTCGAAAAACTAAAAGAAAAAAAAGTTTCTTGCCCTTTGTCCATGAAATGTTCAACGTGTTCACATATTATTGTTTTTTGGCTGTTCAATAAAAGCCCCAATGAGAACCTCTGTGCAAAAAGCGACAGGTGCAAAAACATCACAGCAGTGGTGACAGCAGAAGCAGTAGGCTCGCCTTGGTTTAAATGATTCCCAGGGCCCATTTTATTTCCTTCTGACTTTGTTTCTAGAAGCAAGTAGCTTACCCTTGGGTAAATGACTCCAAGAGTTCATTATGCTTCTTTCTGGCTCTTTCTCTATAAAGCAGTTAGCCCACTCTTGGAAAAACAAATCCAAGAGTCACTTTCTATAATTCCAGGGCTGTTCCCCTAACTGGGCAGTGATCAATGGTTAGATAGTCAAAGAAAGACTGTGTGTAAGCCAGAGATCTGGGAAAACCAGGAACTGCTCAAACCAATAAGCTGAAGCCTCAGAACAAAAGAGAACAATGATGCAGCCTCAGTCCAAGGCTGAAGGTCTGGATGGTTGCTGGAGTTGGCTGGTGCAAGTAGGAGTTCAGAGAGAGAGAAAGGAGACTGATGTCAGCAGCAGTGGCAGCAGCAAAATAACCATTCTCTCAAGAGAAGTGGAGCAGGCTTATATAAGTGTGAAAACTCTCACCTCTCTTTGTGTTCTATTGATACCCCCGGCCTTACAGATAAGAAGGAGGGTAGCCTTTTGAACAGAGCCACATACATTCAGGGTGATTCTTCCTTGATAAGTTCACCAACCTACATACCCATTGTCTCTTCAAGCACCCTCACAGTCCTCTTTCAAGCTAGCCAAGTTGTCAATCAAGATTAACCATTGTAAGACTTCTGGGTAGGATGGCAGCTACTATAGTAGACATGACAAAGCAGCCTATAAAGGAAATAAACAGAAAAACAGCAAAATACACTCTTCTACTGAAAAGTGAAGAGGTATAAGAAATTAACAACCTCAGCAGAAAAGCAGAAGAGATCCAGGGCTTCTAGGGACACAGAACCAGGCAGAAGCTGCTCCAGGGGTGTGTTGGTGCAGCAGCCACCAGGCTCTACCTGAGCCACAGGAGAAGCCAGACGAAGGGATTTCCCACTCACACTAGCCTCCCCATAAAGTCAAGAAACCTGAGGAAGAAAACAGCAGGGACTAGCTGAGCAGCTCTTGAAGAAGAAGATCACTGGGACTAGCCACACAGCTCCAGTACAACTTCAGGCAGCCCCCACAGCCTCCCTTCCCCCAAGTGCCAGAACAGCCAAAGACTAGAGATATGGAGAAGAGAGATCAGCTACACAGCATCCAACACAGGTGATCAGAGCAGTTGACCCCCAACCTAGCCAGTCTGGCTGAGCACACAGTGCAGTACAGAGGGACCCAAGTGGACATGCAGAGTAGCTGAGACCAAAGCCATCCTAAAAGGTAACATGGCCTACGTACAGTAAGTCAATATCTAAAAAAAAAAAAAACAGTCTGGTATATATGCATTGGCAGTGCTAATTGCACCATTGCACCCTCCATGTTAGGGAAGGTTATGTCTTAGATCTGATTGATGGTTGGCTTTGCCATTCTTTTTTTTTGGGGGGGGGGTTCAAGGTAGGGTCTCACTCTAGCTTGAGCTGTCCTGGAATTTACTATGTAGTCTCAGGGTGGCCTGAAACTCATAGTGATCCTCCTACTTCTGTCTCCCGAATGCTGGGATTAAAGGTGTGCGCCACCACGCCCAGCTTGGCTTTGCCATTCTTAAATAAGCTGTATTTTGGGTTGTCCTTTGTTGCTTCCTGATTTATGTTGCCTTTGACTTCTTCTGTCATTCTTAGGGGCAGGGTCTCACTCAGCCCCAGCCTGACCTGGAACCCTTTAAAGACCAGAAATCTCAGCCTTCCAGTCAACAGGTTTAAGGGTGTGGGGAAGGAAACACCCCTAGAGACTTTGGCTTTGTTAGATTATCTGTTTGTTTTGGCACCCACAGTTACATAAATATTCTGTGCTGGTTTTGATTGAATGTGTATATTGTTCAGTTAAATTTCAGAATTTGCCTGTATTTTGCTCCACCTAGCCTACTAGAACACTTGCATAGCAGGCAAACCCAATGCCTAGGGTCACTTCTGCTGTTACTCATTTAAGAGCCACACCTGGCACATTAAGCTCCTGCTCCTAAGATATATTACATCAGATTTATAAATCTAAGAATACTACAGATAATCACAAAACCCAAGCATCAAATTAACCCAAGATGCAAACATCTCTACGTTATAATACAAGAAACACAAAAAATCAAGACAATACAATTCCACCAAAAATGATAAATCCATCAAAAAGGACCTCCAATGAGAATGATTTAGATGAAATGCCTGAGAAAGATTTCAAAGACTGATTATAACAATGTTCAAAGGAATCAAAGAAATGAAACTCCTAAAAGAGAACACGGGAAACCAATTTAATGTAATAAAGAGGTCAGTACAAGAAATGAGTAAGGAAATAGAAATACTGAATAAAAAGAATCAGAACTGCTATGAAGAGGACTTCCACGTAAGATGGCAGCATAGAGGCCACGCCAAACCAGCTTAGGGAGGGATTTAAGCAAATCCACAGCAAAATACACTCTTCTTCTAAAAAGTGAAGGCGTATAGGTTATTCTTAGACACATGGAGAAGCAGGAGAAACCAAGATCTACTAGAAAGGAGGAAAGCCACCAGAATCCCACTGGGGCACTCCTGCCAATCCATGCACCTGCCCAACCATGCCCAGCAGGCACATCAAGCAGTGGCAGTAGCAGAAACCAAACAAGGAGATTTTCCAACCTCATCAGCCTCCTTGCAAAGTCAAGAAATATGAAGGAGGGCTGGGGGAATAGCTTACTGGTTAAGACATTTGCCTTCAAGGCCAAAGGACTCAGGTTCGATTCCCCAGTACCCACATTAGCCAGATGCACAAGGGGCATGCACATCTGGAGTTCATTTTCAGGGGCTGTAGGCCTTGGTGCACCCATTCTCTCATGCTCTCTCTCTCTCTTTCTCTGTCAGATAAATAAATAAGTAAAAATATTTAGGGCTGGAGGGATGGCTTAGTAGTTAAGGTATTTGCCTGCAAAGCCAAAAGACCCAGGTTCGATTCCCCAGGACCCATGTTAGCCAGATGCACAATGGGATGCATGTGTCTGGAGTTCATCTCCAGTGGCCGGAGGCCCTGGCATGCGCTCTCTCTCTCTCTTTCTCTCTCTCTCTCTCTCTAAAAAATAAATAAATAAATAAATAAATAAATAAAATATTTGTTTAAAAAAAGAAATCTGAAGGAAAGACAGCTGAGATAAACTAAGGAGCTACTGAAAGGGATACAGGCAGGACTGCATGAGCAACTCCAGGCTTTCTGCACTCTCCCACCCCCCAACCATCAGAACCGTGAATCCCCAGCATTCAGCCCCTGGTGGCAGTGCATCCAGCACAGCTGATCAGAAGTCCAGCTCCACAGCACAACACAGAGGGATCAAGGTGGGCACTCAGCATTGGTGAGATTGGAAGCCACCTGTTGCAGTCAGGTTTGCATTGCTGGTAGAAATAACCCAACCAAGAGCAGCTTGTGAGAAAAAGAGGTTTATTTTGGCTATAGGCTCGAAGGGAAGCTCCATCGTGGCAGGGGAAAACAATGGCATGAGCACAGGGTGGACATCACCCCGAGGCCCTCATAAGGTGGACAAGAGAAACAGGAGAGTGTACCACACACTGGCAAGGGGAAACTGGCTATAATACCCATAAGCCCATCCCCAACAATACATTCCTCCAGGAGGCTTTAATTGCCAATTGCCATCAACTGGAGAACCTAACCTCCAGAACACCTAAGTTTATGGAGGACACCTGAATCAAACCGCCACATTCAGCCCCTGGCCCCCATACTGACAGCCATACATGATGTAAAATGCAAAGCATTCATCTAACTTTAAAAGTCCCCATAGTTTTTATCATTTCCAATGATGTTCATACATCCCCATAGTCTAAGATCTTTTAACTGAGTCATAATACCAAAAAAAAAAAAAAAAAAACCCTCAAAAACCCATAATGGCACAGAATAAATATTCACACTACAAAAGATGGCATTGGGCATAGCAAAGAAACATTCAGCCAATACAAGATTTAAAACAACCAAGGAAAACATCAAACTCTGTAGCTTCAACTCCAACAACTCTAGCCAGTGACAAATCTCCAAGTCTGATAATTCTAACCAGCAACAAGTTCTGGTATTCAAATTCCTCCCCTCTGGCTAGGTGGCTCACAGTCCTGGAAAACTTCATCAGGGCTGGCAGCTTTGCTTAGCAGCCATCTTGTGGTCCTGGCTTCTCCACTGGGTCTCCACTGCAACCCACAGTTCATCCTCATGGCCCCATGGGGTCTGCAAGCAGGCATCCAGCAAACCTGCTTCACACTGTCCATGGCCATTTCCAAAACACAAGACCATGTTGCAAACTCAATGACCCTCCTTCCAGCATTTCTTCTACTCATTTCTTATACAATACCAGGTACTATGCCAATTTATTAATCCAGGGGGAAATAAAGCAGACTTTGAAGAACAGGACACTTCTTAAGCACTCAGACCCCTCCAAAAGAGTCTACATTCTTCCTGTTGCCCCACTGCAGGTCAGCTAGCCCAGTCTCAAAGGTTGTAATCCCTCAATTGTAGCTGAAAGGGCAACAGTTCACTCAAAGATTTTTCTTTCTGTGCCATATCCCTCTGCTCACACCAGTTCATTTCTATGCAAAGCAACCCTGTATGACTTCTCAGGGCACAGGTGTAACAGCAAGCTTCTCACAAACTGCTAGCCCAGTGCAAGCAAAGCTCTTTCTCACCATCATCAGCCAAACCTCACAGTCCATAGTTCTTACTGCATTCAGGTCTTTCAACTCTGACCAGAATAATCCATTAATCTGTACTTACAGCACTGCAAGGCTAGGCAAAGGTTTCAAATCCTTCCACATTCCTATTGAAAATCAGCTTCAAAAGGCAAAAGCCACACAGTCAGATGTCTAGCAGCAACCCCACTCCTGGTACCATTTTACTGTTGCAGTCAGGTTCATATTGCTGGTAGAAATCACCCAAACAAGAGCAGCTTGTGGGAAAAAAAGAGATTTATTTTGGCTTATAGGCTGAAGGGGAAGCTCCATGGTGGCACGGGAAAACAATGGCATGAGTAGAGGTTGGACATCACCCCCTGGCCCACATAAGGTGGACAAGAGGAACAGGAGAGTGTGACACACATTGGCAAGTGGAAACTGGCTATAACACCCATAAGCCCATCCCCAACGATACATTCCTCCAGGAGGCTTTAATTTCCAATTGCCATCAGCTGGGAAAGCTAACCTCCAGAACACCTAAGTTTATGGGGGACACCTGAATCAAACCACAGCACCACCTCAGAAGGTAACAAGGCTGACTGAAAAGAAAAGGTACATATGCCTGTATTGGAAGAGCTAATCTCTCTTTCCATGTCAGGGCAGTTTATAGGTAATGTATTCTTGGTTGGCTTTATCATTTTCCAATAATCTGTATTTGGAGGTTGACTAGTGTTGCCTTTGATGCTTTCAGATTTATTTGGCCTTTGTCTTTGGCTTCTGTCATTAATGGGGGCAGGGTCTAATTCAGATCTAGGCTGACCTGGAACCCAATTCAGAACAGAATGCCTCCAAGATGACAGGATTAAGGATGTAGAGCAACACATACTCTTAGGGATTTTGGCTTTTTAAGACTATTTTAATCCCCACAATTGAATACTCTGTGCTGGTTTTTATTGAATGTGTACATTTCTCAGCTGAAGTTTAGAATTGGCCAGTAAATATTCCACCCAGTCCACTAGAATACTTCTTTAGCAAGCAAACTCAACACCTAGGATTACTTCTGTGGTCCGATTGGGGTACAAGAGCTACACTTGGCACCTTTAATTCATATCCTAAAAGTATATAAAGGTGGAGCACCACATCTAAGAACATGGAAGATAAGTAGAAAACCCAAGCATCAAATCAATTTGGGATGCAAAACTTACTACATTACAATACAAGAAACACAAAAAGCTAAGACAATACAATCCCACCAAAAGTTATAAATCCATCACAAATGATCACAATTGAGACTGTTTTAAATGAAATACCTGACAAAGACTTCAAAAAAAAAAACAACTATATCTATACTTAGAGAAGAAATGAAAGGAATCAAAGAAGTAGACAAAGGAATTAAAGAGGAAACAAACTCCTGAAAGAGAACACAGGAAAGTAGCTTAATGAAATAAGGAGATCATTATAAGACATGAGTAATGAAACAGAAATACTGAAGAAAATCAAGGCTGAAATTCTAGCTCTGAAAAACACAGCCAGTCAAATAAAAAACTCTGTGGAAAATCTCACCAGTAGAATGGATGAAGGAAAGAACAAAATATCCAACCTAGAATGCCAGGTGGCAGACCTAACACAGTCCAACAAAGAAAAGACAAGACAATAGGAAAGTATCATTGGAAATTTCAAGATATCTGGAATACTATGAAAAGATCAAACATAAGAATTCAGGGTATAAGGTTCAATTCCCCAGGATCCACGTTAGCCATATGCATAAGGGGACGCATGTGTCTGGAGTTCATTTGCAGTGGCTGGAGGCTTTGGTGCACCTATTCTCTCTCTCTCTCCCCCTCCCTCCTTCTTTGTCTGTCAAATAAATAAAAATAAGAAAATAAAAGAATTACAGGTATAGTACAAGGAAAATTTCAATCCAGAGGCTTAGTAGGCATTTTCAACAAAATAATAGAAGAAAAATTTCCCCAAATTTGGAAATGCCAATGCAGATACAACAAGCTTTCAGAACACCAAATAGACAAAACCAGGAAAGAACCTCTCTTCGCCATGTTATAAATAAACTACTAAACATACAAACGAAAGAAAATATATTGAAAGCAGTAAGAGAGAAAAAGCAAGTCATCTACAAAGGCAAGCCCATCAGAATAACTGCACATTACTCAACATAAACTTTAAAAGACCGAAGGGCTTGGAATGATGTATTCCAAATTCTGAAAGATAACAACTGTCAACCAAGATTACTTTATCCTGCAAAGTTATCTATCCAAATTGATGGAGAAATAAGGATATTAAAAACAAAAACAGGCTAAGGGAATTTATTACAACTAAAGCAGCTCTACATAAAATACTTGAAGAAATCCTTCACACTGGCAAGAAAGCAAAATACACACAACAGGAAATAGGAAAAAATAAACCATACTCAAATAACAATTAAAACAAATGAGTAAAAGGAAAATAGAAAGCATTACAAAATAAGAAGAAAGGTAAGAATAAATGCATACCTTTCAATAATAACTCTTAATATCAATGGCCTCAATGCCCCCAACCAAAAGACACAGGCTTGCAGACAGGATACAAAGGCAGAATCCTCCCATTTGTTGCCTCCAGGAAACTCATCTCTCAATAAAAGATAGATACTGTCTTATGGTAAAAGGATGGAAAATGGTATTTCAAGCAAATGGGCCTAGGAAATAAGCATGGATTGCTATCCTAATATCTGACAGGATAGACTTCAAACCAACATTAGTGGAAAGATAAAGAAGGTCATTTTATACTGATTAAAGGAATATTCCAACAGGAGGACATTACAATCCTAAATATATATGCACCTAAGAAGGGGGCTCCCAATTTCATAAAACAAATACTATTAGACTTAAGATCACAGAAAACAACAAACACAAGTGTAGTGGGTGATTTCAGCACCCCATGCTCATCAATTGAAGGTGATCCCAGCAAAAAATAAACAGAAGCCGGGAGTGGTGGCACATGCCTTTAATCCCAGTAGCAGAGGCAGAGGTAGGAGGCTCACCATAAGGCCACCCTGAGACTACATAGTGAATTTTGGGTCAGAGTGAGACCCTACCTCGAAAAACACAAACAAACAAAAAAATAAATAAATAGAGAGACATCTGAATTAAATGATATCATCAAAGAAATGGATCTAACAGATATCTACAGAACATTCCATCCAAATGCTGCAGAATATACATTTTTTCTCAGCAGCACATGGAACATTCTCCAAAACAGACCATATATTAGGACACAAAGCAAATCTCAACAAGTACAGGATAATTAAAATAATCCTTTGTACTCTCTCTGACAACAATGGGATTAAACTGCAAATCACCAACAAGAAAAACTAGAGAGCATACAGAAATTAATGGAGACTAAAGAGTACACTATTGAATGATGAATGAGTCATTGAAGAAATCAAAAGGGAAATCAATAAATTCATAGAATCAAATGATAATGATAATACAATATACCAAAACCTTTGGGACACAATGAAGGCAGGCATAAGAGGAAAATTTATAGCTCTATGTAGTTCAAAAGTAAACAATTTAATGCTTCACCTTAAGGCTGTAGAAAAAGAAGAACAAGGCAAACCAAAAATCAGTACAAAGGAAGAAATAATAAAGATTAGGGCAGAAACTAATGAGATAGAAACCAAAACAAAACAACCTGAAGAATCAATGAAACAAAGAGTTGGTTCTTTGAAAAGATAAACAAGATTGACAAACTCTTAGCAAATCTGACCAGAAGAAAGAGAGAAAAGACAAAAATTAATAAAATTAGAGATGAAAAAGACACCATTACAACAGATACCAAAGAAATTCAGAAAATAATGACATACTTTAAGAATGTATATGCCTGAGTTTGAAAATCTGAAAGAAATGGATGACTTCCTTGATTCATATGACCTACCAAAATTAAATCAAGATGAGATAAACCATTGAAATAGACCTATTACAAGTACAGAGATCTAAGCAGTTATAAAAACTGTCCCAACAATTGGCTAGAGAGATGGCTTAGCAGTTAAGCACTTGCCTATGAAGCCTAAGGATCCTGGTTTGAGGCTCGAATCCCCAGGACCCACATTACCCAGATGTACAAAGGGGCGCACGCATCTGGAGTTCGTTTGCAGTGGCTGGAGCCCTGGCATGCCCATTCTCTCTTTCTCTCTCTCCCTCTGCCTCTTTCTCTCTCTGTCACTCTCAAATAAATGAATAAAAATAAACAAAAATTTTAAAAAAAAACCTCTCCCAACAAAAAAAGCCTAGGCCCAAATGGATTCACTGGTGAATCTTACCAGAGCTTCATGGAAGAACCAACCCCACTGCTTCTCAATTTTTCCATAAGATAGAAAAGAAGGAACTCCATCAAACTCCTATGAAGCCAGCATAACCATGATACCAAAACCAGACAAAAACAGAACAAAAAAAAAAAAAGTTACAGACCAATCTCCCTCATGAACATAGAGGCAAAAATTCTCAACAAAATATTGGAAAACAGAACTACATCAGAAAGATTATTCACTCTAACCAAGCTGGCCTTATCCCAGGGATTCAGAGATAATTCAACATATGCAAAAAGATAAATGTAATACATCATATAAATGGTCTGAAGGACAAAAAAAAATCACATGATCATCTCAATAGATGCAGAAAAGGCATTCAATAAAACCCAACATCCCTTCATGGTAAAAGCATTACAGAAACTGGGAATAGAAGTAACATATCTTAACATAATAAAAGCTATTTATGACAAACCTATAGCCAACATATTACTAAATGGGGAAAAACTTGAAGCTTTTCCACTAAATTCAGGAACAAGACAGGGTGTATACTGTTCCCACCTTTATTTAATATATTACTGGAAGTCTTAGGTATAGCAATAAGGCAAAAGACACTCTTAAAAGGGATACATATTGAAAAGGAAGAGACCAAATTATCATTATTTGTAGATGATATGATTCTATACATAAAGGATCCTAAAGACTCTATCAGTAAACTGTTAACACTGATAAGCAATTTTAGCAATATAGTAGACTAGAAAATAAACACACAGAAATCAGTAGCTTTCCTATACACTAACAACAAACATGCAGAGGATGAAATCAAGGAATCTCTCCCATTCACAATTGCCTCAAAAAAATAAATAAATAAAGTACCTTGGAATAAACTTAACAAAGGAAGTGAAGGATATCTAGAATGAGAACTTTAAAACACTCAAGCAAGAAATTGCAGAAGACACAAGGAAATGGAAAGACATCTCATGTTCTTGGATTGGAAGAATTGATATTGTGAAAATGTTAATCTTACCAAAAGCAATCTACACATTTAATGAAAACCCCATTAAAATTCCAATGCATTCTTCACAAAACTCGAAAAAGCAAACCTAAAATTCATTTGGAAGCACACAAAAACCTTGAATAGCCAAAACAATTGTGAGCAACAAAAATAAGACTGGTGTTATCACCATACCCAATTTTAAGCTATATTACAAAGCCATAGTAACAAAAACAGCATGGTATTGGCACAAAGACAGACATATAGATCAGTGGAACAGAGTAGAGGACCCAGATGTTAATCCAGGCAGCTATAGCCATCTGATTCTTAACAAATATGTAAAAAGTATTCATTGGAGAAAAGATAGCCCCTTTAACAAGTGGTGCTGGGAAAACTGAATATCTATATGTAGAAGAATGAAAATAGATCTTTGTCTTTCTCTGTGCACAAGAATCAAATCCAAGTGGATCAGGGACCTTAATATGAGATCTGAAACTCTGAAATTGCTGAGGAAAAGTTATGGAAAACCCTTCAACATAGTGGCATAGGCAATGTCTTTCTGAATATAATCCCAATTGCTCAGGAAATAAAACCACTACTCAACCACTGGGATCTCACAAAATTACAAAGCTTTTGTACAGCAAAGGACACTGTGAATAGAACAAAGAAACAACCTACAGAATGGAAGAAAATCTTTGCCAGCTACACAGCTGACAGAGGATTAATATCCAGAATATACAAAGAACTCAAAAACAGAACAATAAGAAAACAAACAACTCAATTAAAAATGGGCTATGGAACTAAATAGAGAATTCACAGCAGAAGAAATATATATGGTATATAAACATCTAAAAAGTGTTCTACATCCCTAGTCAGCAGGGAAATGCAAATTAAAGCTACTTTTGAGATTCCATCTCACTCCTGTCAGAATGGCTGCCATCAAGAAAAAAGTGACAATAAATGTCAGCAAAGATATGGAAAAAGGGGAACCCTTCTACACTGTTGGTGGGAATGTAATCTGGTACAGCCAGTGTGGAAATCAGTGTGGAGGTTCTTGAGACAGCTAAAAATAGATCTACCTTAGCCGGGCGTGGTGGCGCACGCCTTTAATCCCAGCACTCGGGAGGCAGAGGTAGGAGGATCGCCATGAATTCGAGGCCACCCTGAGACTCCATAGTGAATTCCAGGTCAGCCTGGGCTACAGTGAGACCCTACCTCGAAAAATCAAAAAAAAAAAAAAATAGATCTACCATATGACCTGCTATAGCACTCCTAGGCATATATCCTAAGGACTCTTCCACTACTTTAGAGATACTTGCATAACCATGTTTATTGCTGCTCTATTCATAATAGCTAGGAAATGGAACCAGCCTAGATGTCTCTCCACAGATGAGTGGATAATAAAGATGTGGTATGTTTATATAATAGAGTTCTATTCAGCAGCAAAGAAAAATGAAATTTGGAGGGAAATGGATGGATCTGGAAAGGATTATACTAAGTGAGGTAACCCCGGCCCAGAAATCCATGCATCACATGTTCTCTCTCATATGTGGATCCTAGACACAAATGTACAGAATTGTGTGTGAGCTGGAACCAAAGTTGATAACACAGGCCAGTAAGCAGGAAAAGGGGCTATAAGGGAGGAGAGGTAAGGACTTAAGGGTATGGTATTGTATATATGTAATTAGAAGAACAGATTACAGGGAGGGGAAAGGCCTAAGTGAGGCCAGGGGAAGAGATTGTGTAAAAGAAGGAGGGGAAAGGGTCAATCAAACCTCAATATATTCTGAATAAGACATACAAAGACCTACTTTTTTGAATAATGGCACATCCAGAAGCCATAGGTTGTTACCAGAAAATTTTCAGGACTTCCCATTAAGATGGTGGTGTAGGTACTACACCAAAGCTACCTAGGGGGGAAAAAGCCAAAAACAAAAAGGAAAAACCAGCAAAATACACACTTTTACTAAAAAGTGAAGTGTATAGGAAATTGAAACTGCAGCGGAGAAGTAGGAGAGATCCAGGGCATCCAGAGCCCACACAGGCTGGCAGAAGCAGCCCCAGCAGGTCTGCAGTGGTAGAAATGGCAGACTCTGCTTGAGCCGCAGGAAAAGCCAGGTGAGGAGATTTTCCACTCACACTGGAGCTCTCTGAAAACTCAAGAAACGTGAAGGGAGAATGGCAGTGAACAACAGAGGAGCAGATCACAAGGTAGAAGAACATGTGGACCAGCAAGAGAACTAGAGCAGCATCCGCAGCCTCCCCTCCTGCACCACCACCAGTGCCCAGCTCCAGTGAACAGAGCAGTGGGCCTGGGACCCAGCCATGCCTACTTGAACTATCAGCGGGTACCAAGCACAAGCAGAGACCAAAATCATCCCAAAAGGTAATTGGGATTACACCAGGTCAGTTCCTGCCTAATAAACCTGGGATATTGACCTGAACCAGAAGTGCTAAGTGCACCTTCCATATCAGGATAAATTATATGTTAAATCGGATGGATGGCCCAATTTGCCATTCTTAAATAAGCTATATTTTGGGCTTGTTATTTGTTGCTTCTTGAATTATAGTGGCTTTGTTTCCTTTTTTTTAATACATTAGGGAAGGGTCCCACCTGGTCACAAGCTGACTTGGAACCCTCAACAGACCAGAAATCTTAACCTCCTTGTTGTCAGGATTAAGGTAGAGGGTGAGGCACCACACAGCCTAAGGGACAGACAGAGGATCTGGTTGTCATAATACCTACTCTTGGATAAATACTCTGTGCTGTTTTTCATTGAAAGTGTACATTGTTTAGTTAAATTTTAGAAACCATCTGTATTTGGTTCCACTCAGCCTACTTGAATACTCTCATAGCAGGCAAACCCAACACCTAGGGTCACTTTTGTAGCTACTCTGAGAGTCTTGAGAGCCACACTAGTGCCTTAAGCTCCTACCCTGAAGATATATAACATCAGATTGATTGATACATCTCATAATACCCAGCTAACTACCAAATCCAATCATTAAATAATCCAGGATGCAAAAATATATACATTATAACACATGAAACACCAAAAATCAAGACAATATAAATCCACCAAAAAGGGCTGGAGAGATGGCTTAGTGATTAAGTGCTTGTCTGTGAAGTCTAAGGACCCTGGTTCGAGGTTCAACTCCCCAGGACCCACATTAGCCAGATGCACAAGGGGGCGCCTGCGTCTAGAGTTCATTTGCAGTGGCTGGAGGCCCTGGTGCGCCCATTCTCTTTCTCTCTGTCTGTCTGCCTCTTTCTCTCTCTGTCTGTTACTCTCAAATAAATAAATAAACAACAACAAAAAATTTTTTTGAAATAAAAAAAAATCCACCAAAAGTATTAATGCATCAGAAATGACCTCCAGTGAGAATGAGTTAGAGGAAATGCCTGAGAAAGATTTCAAAAGAATGATTATAAATATGTTCAAAGAAGTCAAAGAAGAAATCAAAGGAATGAAAGAGGAAATCAAAGGAATCAAAGAAAACACAGGACACCAATTTAATGAAATAAAGAGGTAAATATTAGACATAAATAAGGAATTAGAAATAATGAAGAAAAGCCAGTCAGAATTACTAGCAATGAAGAACACAGTTAATGAAAATTTTCAATGTCAAGGATGGGATACCTTGCAGTGTTCTGTTGGCCAGGTTTGTCCCTGTTGCCTCCAAAACATTATAGGCTTTTGCCAAGGCACTTGGTTTCCCTTGTGAAATAGTAAGACCCTATTGCTGAAGACCTCACATGCCTGAGGGGCAAAATCACTGAGAAATCAAGCTGGTGCTGAGCTGAAAACCTTCTTCCTGTACACCAGCCAACTGAAAGCTGGCAAAAGCTGCACTTTATGCAACCCTTTGAGAGGCAGAAGTCATTAGCAGTGAAAACAGTGGACACTGGAGGCATCAAGTTTGGCCAGACAGGCCAAATGACCAAACGAGTGCAATAGTGGCATGTCTGTTCTGGGGGGAAACCAATTGCTCTCTAATTGGACTAAAGGCTGACTCTATGGGAGTGAATACATGCCTGGGACTGAAAACCTAATCAAAAGTCTATGGCAAGGAGGTCATGAGCTTTAGGGGTATAAAGCCTGCTCTTGTCTGAAAAAATGCATATATTATTCTCACCAAACTGCCCTGAAAGCACTACACTTAATGCTCATATTCATATATTAATGTTACTCTCACTTCTAGTTAGAGATGCTTCTCTTTTCAGATGGTGATGACCATTGGGATGACCCAAAAGGCAACATAGTTCTGAGAAGAAGGAATGGAGGAGTGTCCAGCACTGAAACATTTCTATCACAACCTCCGAGGTTCAGGGTCCATTGTGGAAAAGGTGGTGGAAAGAATATAAAAGCCAAAGGAAAGGTACCACTCCTTACAATGCAACTGTCCAGACAGAAATTGGCCTCCATACCCATGACCTCACAGTGCCTAGCAATAGCTACACAAGACCCTCATAATAGGAGAAAAAGATGATGACATCAAATTAAAAGAAAGGGAGGAGATATGATGGAGAGCAGAGTTGTGATTGGGAAAGTGGGGGAGGGGAGGGAAATATCATGGTTTATTGTTTGTAAGTATAAAAGTTGTCAATAAATTTAAAATGATAAAAAATGCTAGAAATGAAAAACAAAGTAAGTCAAATAAGAAATTCTCATCAATAGAATAGATGAAGGAGAGAACAGAATATTCAAACTAGAAGACTGGTGGCAGATCAAATATAGTCCAACAAAGAGAAAAACAAGATAATAGGAAGACATGAGTGGGAATTTCAAGATATTCAGGATACCATGAAAAGATCAAACATAAGAATTCAGAGTGAAAGAGAGGAATTTCAGTCCAAAGGCATAGTAGATGATTTTAACAAAATTGTAGAAGAAAATTTTCCCCAAATTGGGAAAGATATGTCAATGCAGATACAGAAAGCCTTTAGAACACCAAACAGACAAAACTTGGAAAGAACCTCTCTTCACCATATTATAATTAACTAGTAAACACACAAACCAAAGAAAATATCTTGAAAGCAGCTAGAGAGAAAAATAAAATCACATACAAAGGAAGCCCATCAGGATCACAGCAGATTACTCAACACAAGCTTCAAAAGCCAGAAGGGCTTGGAATGATGGATTCCAATTTCTGAAAGATAACAACCGTCAACCAAGAATATTTTATCCACCCTCAACTGATGAATGGATAATGAAGATGTGGCAAATTTACACAATGGTGTTTTATTCAGCAGTAAAGAAAAATGAAATTATGAAATATTCAGGAAAATGGATGAGTCTGGAAAGGATTATACTAAGTGAGCTAACCCACACCGAGAAAGCCAAATGTCACATGTTCTCATATGTAGATTCTAGCTACCAATGTTTAGGCTTGTGTGTGAGTTGTAATAAAAAAATTGGTAGAGGCCAGTAAGCTAGAAAGGGGCTTTAAGGGAGAAAGAAGAGGGGAGAACTTATGGGGATGGTATCGTACATATGTAAGGAGAAGATCAGAGTACAGGGGGTGGAACAGTCTAAGCAAGGTCAGGGGAGGAGATTGAGTAAAAGAAGGGTGAGAAGAGGGTTAGTCAAAATTCAAGATATCATGAATAAGCCCTATAAAACATACTTTTTTTTGGATAATGGCACACCCAGAAACCATGGACTGTTACTAGAAAAATGTTCAGTACCAAAGATGGAATATCTTCCAGTGAGTTGTTGGCCAAGGAGGTCCCTGTTTCCTCCAAAACATTACAGGCCATTACCAGGGTTCTTGATTTTCTCATCAGAAATTTATGGTAAGATCCTATTGCTGAAGGGTCTACATGCCTGGGCTATGAGGGCACTGAGAAATCAAGCTGGAGCTGAGCTGAAAACCTCCTCCCTGTAGACCGGCTGATGGAAAACTAGAAAATGCTATACTGTGTGCAGCCCTATGGGAGACAGAAGCCATCAGAGGGGAAAACAGTGGACACTGCTAACCTTAACTTTGGCCAGCAGGCCAAATGAACAAATGGGTGCAATAGTGGCATGTCTGCCATGGGGGAAACCAACTGCTCTCTAATTGGCCTGGAGGCCAGCTCCATGGGAGGAGATATATGCCTGATACTGAAAACCTAATCAAAGCTTATGGCAGGGGAGGTCATGAACCCTAGTAGTTTAACACCTGCTCTTGTCTGGCTAAATGCATATATAATGCTCACCAAACTGTCTTGTAAGTACTTTAATGTCCATACCCATATATTAATGGTACTCTTACTTTTCATTAGAAAAGCTTCTCTTTTCAGCTGGTAGTGACCACTGGAATGACCCCAAAGGCACCATAATGCTGAGAAGAAGTGACAGAGGAGTATACTGTACCGAAATATCTCTATCATATCTTCCAAGCCTCAGGGTCCATTGAAGAAGAGGTGGCAAAAAGAATGTAAAAGCCAAAGAAAGGGTAGGAGTGCTTACAATGCAATCATTCAGACAGAAATTGGCTTCAATATCCATGACCTCTCAGTGTCTAGCATTATCTTCACAAGACCCTCATAATAGGAGGAAAAAATGATGACATCTAAATAGAAGAGAGACTAATGGAGAGAGACAGGGAATATGATGGAGAGTGGAATTGCGAGGGAAAAGTGGAGGATGGGAGGGAATTATCATGGTTTATTGTCTATAATTATGGAAATTATCAATAAAATTAGAAAGATTAACCATTGCACTTCTTCAACTCAACACATTTAAAATCAAAGGGATTGCCTCCTTCCTAAGCCCTAAAGGACTATTTCTCTCAATTTTCCTACTCCCCAAAATGATCTCTGATTTTTTTTTTCCTTTTTAAAAACACTGAATCCATCATTGTGTTCTGAGTACGTTTTCTTTTTTTTTTTTTTTTTTTTGGTTTGGTTTGGTTTGTTTTTTCAAGATAGGGTCTCACTCTAGCCCAGGCTGACTTGGAATTCAGTATGTAATTTCAGGGTGTCCTCAAACTCACCACAATCCTCCCACTTTTGCTTCCTGAGCTCTCAGACTAAAAGCATGTGCCAACAAACCAGGTTTCTTGTATGGGACCTGATTGCTTTCCCTTCCATTCCTTGTACACTAGTTTATTTTTCAAATTACTATCTTCTACCTGTACTTATCTTAATTACTTATCTATTACCTGTGCTGCTTAGTCTTTACCTTGTCCCAATAAATGACACTAGCAGGCTAATTAGCATATAATAATATTAAGATGAACATATTGTGGGGAGGATCATTTCAATTCCTCCTCAGAATAATGATGGCAGAGGGCAAGCTCCCTAGATAAGGACAGAGAAGTTACTGAGTAAACAAGGAGGATCCCTGGGATTTTTTTTTTTTTTTTTTTTTTTGAGGTAGGGTCTCACTGTAGCCCATGCTGGCCTCATACTCTCTCACCTCTGCCACCTAAATGCTGACTTTAAAGTCATATGCTACCATGCCTTACTAACACCTAGGATTTTTAATCTCTTCTATATATATAGTCTTGGCAATTGGCATTGAGATTTTAATAGGGGTTGTATCAGTGTGTGCTTTTTTAAATGGGCAGTAAAGGAGAGTCTAGAATACTTTATCCATAAACAAGACAATGGGAGAGGAATTGCCAGAGAAAAAGTGAAAGAAACTAGACAATTTCTGTAGCTTTTAGAAAACAGAGTAGAACTATCATGAGGTCCTTACAACCACAATGTCTGTTTGCTCTAAAACCCTATTTCCCCATGATTTAATTTATTTATTTATTATAACAATGGGATAATTCCCATTCTCTCCTTTGAGTCATCTAGCAGATATAGTTTGAAGTCTCACTGGCTCTTTATACATATGTGTGTGTTTGTGTGTGTGTGTATGTGTGTGTGTATACAAGCATATGTATACACACTATTTATTTTGCTTATGTGCATGTGTGTAGTGTGTATGTGGTATGTGTTGGGGGAGGCATGTGTAGTGTATGCACATGTATGTGCCCTTGCAACATCCCATGTGCTCTCCATCAGTGAAGAGGGGACGCTTACCTGTGAAGTCTGGAGCAGACTGCCGGAGTATGTCCCACTCCATTGCTCTTCTGCCTACTTTCATTGGGAATTTCTTATTGTAAGTAGCTTGCTGTTTTGGGGGAGCCCAGGGACTTCCCTGGTCTTTGCTCCCCTTTGCCAGACTGGGGTTGCTGGAATGTATGGTCAGCTGTTTATGTAGGATCTAGAGATTCAAACTCGGGCAATTTCAGCCTCCCTTAAGCCCTCATATTGCACAGGAAGCACACTTAACTGCTGTGCTATCTCTCTGGCCCTACATACCACTTTTAAAGAATTGTCTATGTCTATATATTCATATCCCAGATAAAACCTTTTGTTTAAGGGCAAGTTCTGTTTGAATGATGCAATAAGACACAACTTTTACAGCATCTACCTCTCTGACATAATTGAAATCTTGACTGTCAAAGTTCTTAGTTAAATCCTAACTCTTATCTAAACACCCCAAAATGAGCACTAACTGATAAACCTCATAAATCAGACATGTAGGAAGGTCCAAAATGATCAACATTCTGGAGAAATTTTGGACTCAGTGTCTCAGGATCTCCAGAAACTCATACATACATACATATGTATATATGTGTGTGTGTGTGTCATCTTGTTCATGGAACAAAGAAAAAATAATCCTTAGGAAGTACCTTCCATGATATAGGAATGGGAAAAGACTTCCTGAATAAAACCCCAGTGGCTCAAGTTCTTATACAGTCACTCAACCATTGGGATCATATGAAGCTGAAGAGTTTCTTTACAGATAAGCATATAATAAACAAAGCCAATAGAATACCCACAGAGTGGGAGAAAATATTTGCAGGTTATCCAACTGATAGAGGCCTTATCTCTAGAATTTACAAAGAACTCAAAAGTCTAAACAATAAGAAGACAAATACCCCACTCACAAAATGGGGCACAGAGTTAAACAGGCAATTCACAGAGGAAGAGATACAAATGGCAAACACACACCTAAGAAAATGTTCATCATCCCTAATCATCAGAGAAATGCAAATTAAAACAACTATGAGATTCCACCTTACCCCAATAAGGATAGCCAACATCAAAAGGTCAAATGAAAATAAATGCTGGCGAGGATGTGGAGAAGCAGGGACACTCATTCACTGTTGGTGGGAATGCAGGATGGTACAACCACTTTGGAAAGCAATATGGAGACTCCTGAAAAAGCTGACTATAGAAATACCAACAGACCCAGTTATACCATTACTGGGCATGTACCCTAAAACCTTCAAACCAAAAGCCAGAGAGATTTGCTCAACCATGTTTGTAGCAGCTCAATTCGTAATAGCTAAAAGCTGGAATCAACCCAGATGTCCATCATTAGAAGAATGGATAACAAAGATGTGGTATATCTACACAATGGAATTCTATACAGCGGTAAGAAAAAACGACATAAAGAAATTTGAGGAAAAATGGTTGAACCTGGAACAGATCATTCTCAGCGAACTTACCCAATCACAGAAAAAAAATCGACACATAGTCTCACTCATCTGCAACACCTAACCTGAATTTACCCAAGATGCCTTACATACCCAGCAAGTACCTCATGGACTAGACAATAAGATGGATGGGAGGGCGGGGAGGGAATCAAAGGGTGGAAAACAGTAATCCGGACCCAAACGGCAATGGTACCATAAAATTCTACTTCCTAAAAGACAGACCAAATGACTGAACCTTCACTAGTCCCTTACAGGAAACACCTGAACCACAAGACACTGGAGAGGGTAGGATCAAGACTGACCTAAATCTCCTACATCTTCCCTCCCTCCCTCTCCCCCTCTCCCCTCTATCTCTCTTCTCTCTAACTCTTGTATATTAGTTATCTTTTTCCTCAATTTCTTAGTGGACACTGACCTGTAACCCCCACTTCCAGCTTGGGCCTACAATCCACAATGAGCTTTTGATCAAAGAAACCTACAAGGTTTCCCAAAACAATGACAGACTTCTGTCAGAGTAATTGATGACCCACCAAAGGCCAGTGGTAAGACCCTATTGCTGAAGACTCCATACGCAGCTGACGCGTAAAATGGAATGACATGGCTGGAAGCCAGGAGAGAGTCAGTCCCCAGACAGTCAGCGTGTCTAGTGCCAGAAGGCGCTACATAGGCGACTGGGGGAAGTGACCAAGATCTGTCCAAGCAACACATTGTTTAACCTAAGTAGCAGCAATTAACCGGATGTGATACCCATACAAGTGCAATAGTGGTACACAGCCATGGTGAGGAATCAATTGCTCTTGATTTGGCTAACTGATCCACTCAGTGGTACTAGACCCTTAGCTGGAGCTGGGAAACAAGTCAGAACCATACCCAAACACAAGCCCACTCTACAATATCAAGCTACCATCAATCACGGGGTATAAGAGGGCCTACACCTATCAAACTGTCTATCAAAAAAGTAAGTGTTATCTCAATTTTCTGGGTGCTAACTCACTCTCCGTTGGAGAATCTGCTTCTCTTTTCCAGATAGATGCAGATCCTAAGAAGAGAGCTGCCCCAACATACCTCAGAAGGGGCCCAACTGAAACTAAGGACAACTGGCGAAATAAGCAAGGGTGATGTTTTCCTGTGAACTGGATACCAGCACAAAGGGGAAGGAGATCAATTCAGAGAAAAATCAACTCCTACCAAATCAGAGAGCCAGAGCCTCAGAGGCCCCCAACACCTCAGCACTGAAGCAGACCAAAAATGAACCCAACATGGCTCAGGGAAATCTTGCGGAAGAGGGGGCGGAAAGAATGTCAGAGTTACATGTTGGGTCATGATTTTCAGAGACATTTATCATACTAATAACTGGGGGCTAACTCCACAATGCACGACCCATTTTCAATAATAAGGAGGGTCTAATGGGAGGGGGTAGATCACAGATGAGCCTAAATAATGGTACCAAACTGCCTGTATTTACTGAAAAGAAAACTAATAAATTAAATTAAATTAAAAAAAAATAATAATCCTGTTTGTCTATAGGGCCAAGGCTAGCATGCAGGGGGAATGTAGCCTGTAACTTAGGAGACAGGCAAATATACATGCATATATATGTTGAGGAATATATAGATTAGGAATTTAAGGGAGCCAAAACATCTGCAGGATCTCTTCCTAAAAGGAAGCCAAGCAAATGAATAAAATTTTACTTTCTACTTCCATCAAGGGGCTCTTGAAACAATCTTGTCACCTAAGGCAGGAAGTTATTAAAGATCAAGAGGCAAACAAAGCTATATTATTTCTCAACTGTTAAGGTATATAAATATATTACATATTTCTTCTTTAGACGTCTGGACTCCTAGTTATTGGATTTTATTATTCCTAAGAACTTGGTCTTAGTCTCACAAAGAGTGAAATATTTCTCTCACATTCTGTGATCTGTTCAAACTCTTCTGTTCTGCAGGTTTCAGATCAGTTAGGTAAAGTACAGAACTCTGGAAGGGTCCCATTACCACTTAAATTACCGTAATCAACCAAGGATCCTCACTTTGTAGTTACTAAGTCAAAAAAATCACCTTTCTTTTCTTGGTTTTTCTGAGCTAGGGTCTCTCTCTGTAGCCTAGGCTGACCTGGAATGCACTAGGTAAGTCTCAGGCTGGCCTGGAACTCACAGCGATCCTCCTACCTCTGCCTCCCTAGCGCTGGGATCAAAGGCGTGCGCCACCACGCCCAGCTCAAAAATCACTTCGTTGTCCAAAATCCGTTTCAACGTGGATTTCATCAACCCCTTCTTTGCCGCAGCATTTTAGGGACTGAGACTAAGCCTTCACTAGATTTAGCAACGAGGTTTTCTTAAAGTCCGGCGCATGGAGCAGAGAACTGCCAGAAATAGGGAGGTGGCTCCTTCGAAAGGCTGAGTTCCTCCCACTGCCAGTCTCCTGCGCCAAAGGCTACCTTGGCCCCAAAAACTGGATGGCTTGTCTCGGTTCCAAGAACAAGCCACCAGGACTGCGTTCTGTGTGTTTAAAGCAAAGGGACCGAGATTCGCGTCGCTCGTGACCCAGGGCCAAAGCATAGCTATTTTCAGGGACGCCTAGTCCAGCCTCCCTAGGCTGGGCTGTAAGTGTCATCATGCAAACCAGTTATAATTTGCATCGCTAAAAAAAAGAAAAAGAAAAAGAAAAGAAAACTGCCACTCTGAAGCAAGTTGGCGCCCTTCCAGCTCAGCCGCAGAGGCCCCGCAGCTCGCCTCGGTCGCCGCGGGTGCTCACGCTACGTGCGCGCGCCTAAGGAAAGTGGGAGGAGCATGGGAGGCAGGCGGGACTTGGTCTCCCGGCAACGTCCCAGCGATTGGCCAGCCTGTCCGCAGCCGAGGCCAATGGCCAGGCGTCGAGCCAACGCTCGGCGCAGCGACTGCGGCTGCGCGGGACATTCGAATCCGCGGCGCTCCTTGCAGTCTGTGGCCTGGGAGGGCCACCTTCCGCCCCGTTCTTCGTCATGGACAACCCACAAAATGTCTTTCAGTAAGTGTCCCTCAGGTGCTCTGGGGCGGGGACGAGCCCAGAGGTCCCCAGGGGGCTGGGACCCCGACTTCCGACGCTTCGCTCCTCCGCCGGGGCCCCCCGGGCCGGCTCCCGCGGTCTCTGAGCCCTGCGGGGCTTAGTGCTTGCTCGCCGGCCCTCCGCCTGGGCCGCCCGCGGCTCAGAGGACCGTTTGCGGGCACTTGGGGGTCTGGACACGTCGCGGCTGTGCGAGACGGCCCGCCGGGACCCGCGGCCCACGAGTGAGTTCGCTTTCCGGGAAACCTCGCCACCCCCGGTGCCGGTACCGCGGTGGCTCCCGACTCCGAGTCTCGGAAGCCGCTGCCCTGCCCGGGGAAATTGCCGATTGTTGCGTGGCGTACGTCAACTTGCTAACAATGGTCAAAGTTCCTTATAGTTGATTTACCCAGCCTGTGATGGAAACGCATTTAAGACGGTTAAATTATATGTGATGGGAAGTAAAACTGGCTAGTTTTATCAGTTCTTTGGGGGTTAGAAGGCAAAAATTTTCTGTGTGCTTTAAGACCCTTTGTCTAGCCTTCTTCAGATCAACTTAATATTGTCTTTTGGAAGCCCCTCCCCATTTCAGAAGGGAATAAATATTTTTTGACTTTGGTCTTTTTCTAAAGGCTAACGCGTAATAAACTAACTGGGTGTTTAAATATTAAGTTAAAGTGCACTTATGTCATTTTTCTAAGGAGTGTGGTCGATGTGAAATGTTTACCCTGAGCAAACATTGTTTGTATATTACACGCATTTTGTGAATGGTTTGGGCACAGGATTTATCCTGCCGCTAGGAGGAAAGAGAGACTCGGAATTCGAAGTAATCGCTGTTACAGTTTTTTAAGTTACTCATATATTTGGTCCAAAGAAAAGATTTAGTTCTCTTATGAACGCCTATATCTGCTTACTCTCACCCCATCATATGTAACTTTTCCTAATTTGCTTTTCAAGTGTTTCTATTTGGAAATAACATACCTACATTCTTATGTCTATGTGTTTGTGTACATGTCTGTCAGTGTTTTTTGTCTGATAATATTCTTGGAGATTTCTATCAATAGGAAGAACCCTCCCCCTTTTTTTTACAACTTCATAATAATCATCTGCCACAATTGATCTAGAAAGTCCTATATTGATTCTTGGATTGTTGACAGTATTTTTTGACACTATTAAATAGTGAAAATATTACACACATAGCATTTTGCAATTAGATAGATGTTTTCTCAATTCTGTTCAGTGAGTTTGCTAAATCAAGAGCAAATCCACTTGTGAATTTTGGTAAATACAGTAGGTACCTCTTGCCTGCTGTTTAAATTCTGTGCCATTCTGAGTACTGTTGGATCTTTCTGCTTCATCCACTTTGAAAGGTAAATCTTAACTTTCCCATCATATTCAGTCTGGATAACTACTCACCTCCTTACTAGTCATTTAGTAGCCTAGGTCATCAGCTCTTATGTTTCTTGAGGTGTCCTGTAGTACTTAACGTTCAAGTCAAACTTATTTTACTAAATAATAGTCCCAACACACAAATATAGTACTGCTGGGTACTTGGATATTGCAAAGACAATTTAAAATGTGGTGTTTCCTTTAAGTATAAAGGTGGAATTCCTTGACTGAATAAAGTAAAAGTATCATCTATTGAGATTGCTAAGATCTGTGCAACTTTATCCATGAAATTATAAATGTTGCTGTCTGCAGTTTCTTCCAGTAACCAATATGCCAGAGAAGTGTGTTTTAAGGTGGATATTCTGGTCTTCTACAAAAATAATGCTTTTAAATCTTTCTTTAAAAAAAAAAAAAAAACTATTTTACAGTTTTTCAACTTACTGTTTCTCAACTTGACTGCATGAAGTCTCCCCAGAAAGCTCCAGCTTCTCTTTGAGACTGCACTATTTCACCCTGTTCTAAGTCAGTGCTACTAGGACTCAGCCATAATTTTCCTTACTGGTTCCCCACTTCTAGTCCCATTCCCACTCCTTCACATTCACATGGGAGAACAAAGTTGACATTTTAAATGCATATGGAACCAGCCATCTGTCTGCCCTTCCCCTGTTCATCACACTTAGCCACACTGGCTTTCTTTCTGCTCCTGCAAGAGGCCAGTTCCTAAAGTTATCTTGTTCTTGATGATAACTTGGTCATAGGTGTCTAGCATTAATGTCTGCCTCAGTGGCAACCACACTCTTACCTTTCACCCCTTCATTTTTATTTTATTTTTTTTTGTACTTAACCTGACCCTATTTTACGTTTTTTTTGTTTGTTTGTTTGTTTTTTGTTTTTTGTTGTTGTTTTTTTTTTTTTTTTTGCTTACCCTACTAGCACCTGAGCTCTTGCGAATGTTTTGCTTTGCTTGATTGGCCTTTAAAGCTGTGCTTGGACGTGTGGAGTTAAGGAAAACAGTCCTCTGGTGCCTCTGTGGCTAACTTATGGCATTGCCATCATGTGTTTGATATCAGGGACAATGTAACATTTGAGTTGGAGAAGCAAACTATCTCTGGAAACTCCAAGTTGTAGTACTGGAGCTGGCATGCTAAGTTACAAGCCCTCCGAATCGTACTGGAAGTTCTGTCTCAGCTATGCTCCTGAGAAGCAGGGGAAGGGTCTGAACAAGGCTATGCCTCAGTCCTACGGTTTGAAAAAATGTTCTCACAAGTTTCTGTACATTGTTCCTCAAAGTGACAGTGACATTGGGGACCAGAGATAATGGAAACTGGGATATAGGGAAGGGGGTGTGTGAGGGAGGAGGGGAGTGCAGTGGCAGACTTTCTTCTGGAAAAACCTTGCTTCTAATATTTTAGACTGCTTCTGAATGAATATTCTTTTATATTTTATAGAACATTTGGATTGGTAGTTAAGATTTCCATTTTAAGGTGCATAGATGAAATATATGTAAAATTAGACCAGTCTTTTGCTTTAAGTAGTTATCCCTAATATCTATATGTGAACTTTTCTGTTCTAGAGTGTTTGAAGCCCATATGCAAAGTTATAAGGGTGATGATCCTCTTGGAGAATGGGAAAGGTTAGTGTTTAGTTCATTTTTTCCTTTAAACCAAAAAAAAAGTATATGTTCCCCTATAAAAAAAAACAAAACAAAACTAACACTATCTGTACTTTTATAGCTACATGCAGTGGGTAGAAGAGAATTTTCCTGACAATAAAGAATATTTGTTGGCACTACTAGAACATTTAATGAAAGAATTTTTAAATAAGAAGAAATACCACAATGACCCAAGATTCATCAATTATTGTTTAAAATTTGTGAGTATCATTTCAGATGGATAATCAAATTTATAGTCATGTTGTAGTTTTGCTTCCCCCGCCATGGTTTTAAAGATCATTTTAGACTGCTTTTTAATTCCGGTTTCCAATCATAAAGTTTTACATGTTTTATGTATGGATGTGTGTATGTTGGGGCCTTAACTTTTGAAGTATTGTGGAGTCATTAATTTAATTTTGACGTCCTTATCTTTATTTTGACTTTGTTAATGTTGCAACATGAGCTGGAAGGCAATAGTTAAAGGTTGTGATGAATAAAATGTTTAGAGGAGAAAATATGAGCAGGAGCTTCCAGGTGCTAAGAGGGCTTCACGAAGAAAATTGAATTCATTGTGGGTACAGTAATGAAAATTTTAACTTTCAGAAACTAAAGTTAATGCTAAAAGAAGACTGTCTGAGGCTTTAAGAGAGTGATACTCTTCAATCTGAAATGAAAGCTTGGGTCTATAAACTGGTAATAAAATTACATGTGGAATAGATAGGGTGAACATGAACTTTTTCACTAAGTTATATAGTACTACAATTAAAGACACCCTGTGGAACTTGAGCAAGCTAAAATTAAAACAAAAGAAATACTTTATGTAATGGATTATTTACTGTCTTGGGAAATGGTGTCCGTAATCTTGGGGACATTGCATGTCAAGGAAAAGAATGAAATTTTAGGTTTCCTATCAAAGAACCACATTTACCTTTGCCTATATAATACATTTTCAAACTTCCAAAAAGTCTGAATAATAGAGAGTTAGCTAGTAGACTTGCAGCTCCACTGTCCTTGTGCCTTTTGTTTATTGATTTATTTTTCTTAGTATCTTTATTTTTTTTGTTTGTTTCTTGAGGTAGGGTCTTGCTGTAGCCCAGGGTGACCTGGAATTCACTATGTAGTTTCAGGGTGGCCTTAAACTCATGTTGATCTCCTACCTCTGCCTCCCAAGTGCTGGGGTTAAAGGTGTGTGCCCACCACACCTGACTAGTATCTTCATTTTTAATCAACACATAATAATTTTACACAGTTGTAAAATACAGTGATATTGCAATACATGTAAATAATGTATGCTGATCAGAGTAGATAGAGTAAGTAGTTATGAATATCATCTCTGACATTTATCATTTCTTTGTGTTAGGAAAACCCTCTTTATAGCCATTTTCAAATGTAAAATTGTCAACCACTTACCCTACCATACTAGAGAACATTAGAAATGATTCCTCCTATCCAGCTGCCCCCTGTACCCATTACCATCCTTTCGCTACCCCACCTCATTGCTCTTGTGTGTTTTTGTTTTGGGTTCCTATAGGCTGAACACAACAATGACCTTCATCAGTTTTTTGAGTTTCTGTACAACCAGGGAATTGGAACCCAGTCATCTCCTCTGTACATATCCTGGGCAGGATATCTGGAAGCCCAGGGAGAGCTGCAACATGCCAGTGCTGTTTTTCGGAGAGGAATTCAAAACCAGGCTGAACCTAGAGAACTTCTAAAACAACAATATAGGTAGTTTCAAAATACAGCTCATCTTTTCCTTTCCTTATATGTATCTACATATGCATTTAATCTATAAATCACACTATATGTCTACTGCATGTATCTATGGGGATTTTAAACTGGTTCTAAATTATTAATAAAATCTGTCACAGTATTATCCAATTGGACATCGTTCTTTAATTGAACATTTTAAGTTCTTTTAGCATTTTGGTTTTTATAAAGCCCAGGGTTGTCTGAAAGTCCCAAGTCAAGGGCTCACATGTTGTAGGAAGACATACTGGTGGAAACTGCAGGGTTGTTAGGTAATGCATGGCAAGAAAGGTATTACAAAAAATAGAACCAAAAGCCAGGTGTGGTGTTACATGCCTTTGATCCCAGCAATTGGGAGACAGAGATAGGAGGATTGTAGTGAGTTTGAGACCACCCTGAAACTACATAGTGAATTCCAGGTCAGCCTGGACTAGAATGAGTTCCTACCTCGAAATTTTCTTTCAAGAGAACCAAATTGACTTTCATAATAAATGGCCCTTTGAAATAATCCATGAATTAGATGTGAAGACCAGGCCTTCATAACCTTATCACCTCTTAGAGGTCCCCCTTCACTTTTTTTCATTTGTATGTGGTGTGTGTGCGTGCACATGCACACGCATGCAAATGCAAATGTGGAGGCCAAAGATGAACTCTGAGTGCTCCCCTCTATCACAGGGTAACCCACTTAATGTCGTACACTAGTTTTGGTAGACATTGAAACCATACTAAGTGGTGAATGTCATAGTGAATACTTTGTTCTTGTGACATACATAGTTCTCACTTTTGGGGTAGTTTAAATAATCTGTATTTTTTAAATTTTGAAAATAGAGAAAACTGGGTCTTTTTGCCTATATATTTTATAAGATCACAGGAGTGCTTTCTGTCAAGATTGTGATACTGATTCTGTCAGGGCCTTATTTCCCCTTTTCAGTAATACATTTTCTGTTTGGTAAATAATAGATAATAGTTCCTTTTGATAGAGTCTAAAATTGAAATATTTGAGCCAGTGTATTTAAAGAGTTTTAAGGCTTGTGGGACATACAACCAAACCATATATTCAAAGTTTCTGTGCTGTATTCTCACTAGAGAAACTGGAGACCCACTACTCACTGTACCCCTTGCCAACTTTTAATATGTTCACTTTTTCCCAACTGTGCTGCATGCAGTGAATGTGTTCTATTAAAACTTTCATTATGAGAATTTCTATACATGCATTTTAAGAGTACAATAAACACCTATTTGTGTGTGGACTACTTGTAATAATTAATATTTGGTCGTGGATTTATTTTATTTTATGTATTTGAGAGAGAGAGGCAGATAGAGAGCATGGGCATGCCAGGAAATTCAGCTGCTGCAAATGAAGCATGCACCACCTTGTGCATCTGGCTTATGTGGGTCCTGGGAAATTGAACCTGCGTCCTTTGGCTTTGCAGGCTAGTGCCTTATCTACTAAGCCATCCCTTCAGCCCGGTCATGGATATTTTTGTGTGTGTGCTAATGAAATTCAAAGCAAACCCAAGACAACAAAGTATTTTATTTTAAACATTTGTGGATAATATATGAAGAAAGAAGGCATATTTTTATGTAAATGTAACAAATACTGACATAAACTGGGCAAAAGAGGACTTTTTCTAATATGTTAGACATTAAATTAGTACCAGAAGGTAAATTAAGTTTGAAGCAACTTTGAAATTGTATTTGTTATTTTTTTCAAGCTTACCTTTATTGGTTTTTTAAGCTGTTTGTTGTATTTACCTTCCAGTTTAATACAGTTATGTATTAAAGTATATGTTTATAATCTATATTGATGCCTTTTCTACTATCCTTCAGTTTATTTCAGACACGCCTCACTGAAACCCATTTTCCAGCTCAAGGTAAAATGATGCTTTCTAAAATGTCTAGATAATTGACAGTTTAGTCTCTAATTTTTACTCACATAATTTTCAGGTAGTAGTAAATGAAAACCAATTTTATACTGTCATGATTGGAAAAAGCACTCTGATAATAATAATGCCTACACAACAGCTCTAAAGAACAGGGTCTAAGCCCTTGTACTTTTTTTTAAAAGCAAATCTATTAACAAAGCTTGATGATTTTACTTTGTTTGGGGAATTAAAAACAAACCAAAAAAAGCCCAGAAATGTCTCTGGATATGGTATCAAATGCCTGTAACCCTAGTACTCAAAAGAAAGGCTAAGGCAGAGGGATTGCAAGCTTCTGACCAGCCTGAGTTATATAGCAATAATGTATCTCAGAAAAGGAAGGGAGGAAGGGAAGGAAGAAAAAAATATTAAGATTACCCTGAAGAGGAAATGCTCTAGTCTATTTTGTTAAATTGAATCGAATATATTTAATCTGATGTTTAGAAAATTAGCCTTTCTTTTCCTATGGAAGTCAAGATCCCATTTTAGCAATAAAAATTGTCTGTCCTTTCTTGTTTCTAGGCTGCATAATTCATTTGGGTACTTCCTTAGAAATTGTGAGTTCATCAGAAAATGGTTTCCATTATACTTCTCTCACCTAAAAAGTGTTCCATTTACTGAGATAATTTAAATGAATTGATTGAGGTTTTTTTTTTAATTCAGTTTACTAAAAGAGCAGATAAATATGTTATGTGCTAATTTTATTTAATATTTCCCCTTATTTCTCATTTTATCCTCTTTTCCCTCATAGCTAGAACCTCAGAACCTCTGCATAATGCTCATATTTTAAACCAAGTTACAACAGCAAAATCAAGTCCAGGAAAAAGCTCAGCCTGTGTTTCTAAGAATCAGGTAACAATAACAGTTGTATGTTATATAGAGAAAGTAGGAATGGTATTGAATAGTCATCCTGGCTGCCTTCTGTATCCTCCTTAACATCCTATTTCTTTTTTCTTTATTTCTTTATTTATTTTGAGGTAGGGTCTCACTCTAGCCCAGGCTGACCTGGAATTCACTGTGTAACCTCAGGGTAGCCTCGAACTCATGGCAGTCCTACCTCTGCCTCCTGAGAGGTAGGATTAAAGACATGTGTCACCACACCCGGCATTCTTTTTGTTTTTTAATTTAACTTTTGTCATCACATTTTTTTGACCATGACTTTTTCTTTAAAATAATTTATTTATTAGAGAGAAAGAGAGAGAATGGTAGGGCCAGGGTGTCCAACCACTGCAAACGAACTCCAGATGCACGTGCCACCTTGTGTATCTGGCTTATATGGGTAGGGGGTAATTGAACCTGGATCCTTTGGCTTTGCCGGCAAGTTCCTTAACCATTAAGCCATCTCCCCATGTCTTCTGTGATTATCTTCAATTTTAGCCACCTGCCACCATGGCAACTTTCTAAATCTGTCAACTACTGTCAACCACTCTTGCTCAACTCAAATATCAGACCTAAGGACACATACTCTGTTTTCACTTCCTCTCTAATAGCTTGTTTTCTTCCAGTATCTTCTTTCATGGGCCTAAGAAGTACTTATTTTGAAGTACACCTGGAAGCTTGTGAGCCCTGCTTTTTAAAAGTAAATAAATACATACATACATAAATAAAGCAGAAACCCTAAGGATGGCTCAGTTGTCAAGAATGCTTACCACTTAAGCTTGAAAACCTCAGAGGACCTGATACCATCCAAGTTGATTCCCCAGAACCCATTTTAAAAGCTAGGTATTGCCAGATACATCTGTGACCCCAGGGGTATGGAACAGGCAGATACTGGGGACTGGAGAATTGCTGGGGCTAGCTGACCAAAATCAGCAGTTCCTACTTCAGAGACCCATCTCAAGGAAGTATGTAGGTGAGCAGTAGAGAAGAACTACCAAAGTTCTCTGGCCTCCACATACACATCTGCACACACAAATGCACACAACAAGCATAATATACTATGCCACACTCTGTAAACACACACTCATGCATGCACACGCAATGAAAGCTAGATCTTTAAATAGGCTCTATTCTTAACTAGGGCTCCCTATGTCCCAACCCACTCTTCATGTTTTGTATGTATGTCTCTTTATGTTCCCCACCTCATTCTAAAGAATTAAAATGCCAAATTATAGTGGCTTTAAACTTCTCACTTTCCTCAAATTTGGGACATGTTTACCTCTAACCTTACTCTTGTAAGCTGGAAAAAATACTATTTCTACAACATAGCAGAAGATATCTTTTAATTTCTCTAATTTTCTGCTACCAACCAACAAATGTTTCTGTGGTTTTAAAAAAATTTACTGCTGTATATATATGTGCATGCATGTGCTAAAATACACAGTGCAGGATAGGGTAAACTCAAGCTGTTGTTCCTCCCCTGCTTTGTTTGAGACAGGGTCTCTCATTTTGCCAGCCTAGCCGGCTCTGTGAGCTTCAGGGTCCTCCTGACTATCTCCCACTACCATAAGCACATTAGGATTGCAGACCAGTGTGCCACTTTTGTCTTCTGGCTTTTTGTGGTGCTGGGGATCTGAAATCAGGTCAGCAGGCTTGTGGTGCCACCCTATCGTCAGCCGTCTCGTGGGAAAAGGTGTCCTCTTACTTGCCACCCATCATCCCCAGAGATATTTTTGCTCTGTCAGTAGTATCTCTGCTGTCCTAATATAAAAAGGTTCAAGTCTCTCCCCTCAGCTTCATGTTTTGAGCATGGAGAGACTTAGTTTTATTAAACAGTGAATTTCTAGAATTTCTGATATATAATGCAAAATGTCCCAATTTCCATCATACATGTTTTTTGCAGCCTCATTCATTTTTTTCTTTACTTTATTTTTGTTGTTGTTATTTGAGAGTGTCAGAGAGAGAAAGAGAATGGGTGTACCAGAGTCTCCAGCCACTGCAAATAAACTCCAGATGCATGTGTCATTTTATGCATCTGGCTTACGTGGGTACTGGGGAATCAAGCCTCGAATCGGGGTCCTAAATCTTCACAGGCAAGCACTTAACTGCTGAACCATCTCTCTAGCCCCCTTTAGGTTTTAGACAAAAGAAATGAACATTACTATTAATCATAGTCCCCAAATCTAGCTCATTGTATGAAATGTTTAATAAATGTTGCTTTAATGATTGAATGTTAGCATTGAGAACTCCTGAGGATAAAACAATACCAGAAGGAAATTTCAACTTTTTTAAATCACTCTTACTGGGCTCTTCAGTTTGGAACATTATAGTAACAATAATGCAATTTAAAGCTTTAGCTTTGAAGCATAATTTATAAGAACATATGTAAATCTACTGGAAATTGAGGCCCTTTCTCCTAGGGCATTTTTATATTGATTTGTGAAATAATTTTGTGTGAAAGTTTCCTTTTTGGCAAGTGAATGCTTTTGTTTGTTTTCTGTCTTTTAGGGCTTAGAATGTTCTGGTGTGATACCTGCAGCTTGTGATAAAGAGTCAAATATGTAAGAAAAATTAGTGCATTGATCTCTTACTTAATTTCATTCAAGTTACTTCCGTCCACTATTGTGAATAATGTCTTTTTCCCATGTAGGGGACAAAGGGTGATCATGATTTCTAAATCAGAATGCTCTGCACGCTCATCTGTGGCCCCCAAGGCTGACACTCAGCAGGTTGTGATGTACTGCAAGGAGAAGCTTATTCGTGGAGAATCAGAATTTTCCTTTGAAGAACTGAGAGCCCAGAAATACAATCAACGGAGAAAGCATGAACAGTGGGGTACTTATATTACAGTCTTTTATTTTGAGTTATTTTTATCCTACTGGAAATAATGAGCAATCAAAATAATTGACTGAAAGACCAGATTATCCTATCAAAAGCCTGGAAATCTGCCTGTCTTAATGCAGCTCATAGTTGAATAGCACTACAGTGAATATCCATGTCATTGTTGCCTTCACTTTAGTGAAATGGATACTTGAAAATTTTTTTTTCAGTATTATTTATGGATTTGAAACTTGTTATACAGTACTTCCAAATGTGTGGGACATTTATTTGTACTGTGAAAGAATTCCATTGGAAGCTGAGGTTTTCAAAAGAGATTGTTCTAAGTTCTGTACTTACTTTAAACAAAATATGCAGAAGAAGTCTTACCAAGTTGCAGTGTTATTTATAGTTGTAGAGTGGACTGCTTTTTGTTCCTCATTGGGAAAAATGTGTGCCTTAACAAACCAGCATTTTCACTTGGCTTTTATGTACAGTATAGGCCTTAGAGGAAAAAGAAAGAATCTTTGTTCTACTCAGGACTTTTTTATTGTTTTTAAATTTATGTGTGCGTACGTGTGTATGCATGGATTTATACTGGAAGTGAGAGGACAACCTCAGGATGTTGGTCATCTCCTCCTGCCTTGTTTGAAAGAGTCTCTACTGTTGGTTTTGCCACTGGTAACGCCAGACTAGCTGGTCTAAGAGCTTCAGGATCCTCCTAGTCATTACTATAGACACATTGGAATTACTTACAGATGGCCCACCATACAGACATCCAGCGTTATGTGGGTGTTGAGGATCCTAACTCAGGTTGGCAGACTTAAGGAGCAAACACCTTTAACCATAGTCATCTCCTTACCTCCCACTCAGGGCTTTTATACCATTTAAGTTGTTTGGACTACTCTCCATGAGTCTTTTGTTGTTTACTTTTTAGTCTTGATCAGCCACAGAGAAAATAATCACTTAACATGAATGGAGGACCCACTTTGACTTGTGTGTGAATAGACTTTTCTTTCACATCCAGTCAGACTGTTGTCTGAGATGTGGCCATTTATTGGAAGTAGAACTCACCAGAAGTATTTGGTATTATACTCTTCTATTACCAAATATTGTTGATCATCATATAAATTTTTTATAATTTTTAATTTAAAATGACCTGAATTTAATAATAAATGATACGGACAAGTAAAGATTATAATTAAAAGATAATATATAAATATCGGTTCTAAAATTATTGTTTTCATTTTTTTTTTTCCAGTTTTTTGAGGTAGGCTCTTGCTCTAGCCCAGGCTGACTTGAAATTAGTGTCTCAGCCTCTCAAGCACTGGGATTAAAGGCATGTATCACTATGCTTATTTTAAAATTTAATAAATTCAGAAAAATTGCCAGGCATGGTGGTGCATACCTTTTAATCCCAGCACTTGGAGGCACAGGTAGGAGGATCAAAGTGAGTTCCAGGCTAGCCTGAGACTACATAGTGAATTCCAGGTCAGCCTGTGCTGGAGTGAGACCCTACCTCAAAAAAAAAAAAAAAAAAAAATTAAGACCTTTTCCTTATTTTGTATGTAATATTCTGATGACCTGAATTTAAGCTTTGTAAGAAAACCTTTTTATATATATTATTTTTTTCCTAAAGTAAATGAGGACAGACATTATATGAAAAGAAAAGAAGCAAATGCTTTTGAAGAACAACTGTTAAAACAGAAAATGGATGAACTTCACAAGAAATTGCATCAAGTAGTAGAGTTGTCCAGTGAAGACCTGCCCACTTTGCAGACGATATCTCAGGTAGGTCCATGTTCTTCACTGGTGCAGCCTAGTCCCAACAGTAGTAGCTCTTCTCGGTACCCTGTTTATAAAGTTCACTCAAAATTAGCTAGCAATTTTTCCAATTGTTTAAAATAGTTTGATACCAAAAAATGTACAGAATTCAAAGAATAAAATTAGTATGCATCATATATGTGGCATAGCTGTTTCTATATTTACATAGCAATAATATATATAGCTATATATAGTCTTTTTCTAGCTACTGTGCAGTAGCTACATGTGTTATATAATATATTGATCATAGATAGCTATTTTAGAATTTGTCATTTAGATATATTTTATTTGCCACTTTCATTTTGTAAGAGAAGAAATATCAGCCATATGCATTTTCTTAAAATTATTTATAAGCAATATTGGAGACAGGTTAAGCTGTGTATTTTCTTAACCTTATACATATGTCTGTGATGTAGAATTTGTTCTCACCTTTACTGTATGTAAACATACATAAATAGTAAATGGTTAACATTTATGCATAAATATGACTTAATTTCTGCTCCTTCTATCTAACACATCTTGTAGCTCTTTCACTTTTACTGCCTAGTAGCACAACTTAATCTACGGTAGCACAGTCTTCTGTCATGCCTTACAGAAGGACATCATTGTGTAGAAGCCGTTGCAAAGCATAAGCCATGAGCATTCTTGTACATATGAGATTCTCTAGCAGTAGAATTGCTTCCCCTGAAATTTATGCACCTAAACTGCTGTCAGTCTGTCATAGAAAAATTTACTATTCTCAAATCTGTAGAGTGTAAATAAAAATACCTGTTTCTTTCAAATACTCCCAGCAGCTATCCTAAATATTTTCAACCTTTGGATCCATTTACTTAATAGGCAGACTTATTTCTTTAAAAGCACACTCACACACACTTTATTTTATTTCTTGTATATGTATGCTGGGTTGAATTCTATACTTTATACATGCTAAGTATATACTGTACCACTGAGTTATACCCTCAGGTATAGGTATTTCTTAACATTGTTTTTATAATCACACATTGAAACACATGAATGAAAATAAAAGACAGCTATCTACAACAAAATATATGAATTTTAGAAATATGTTGAATGCACAAAAATTCCAATCTATAGATTACCTGTAGTAAGATGCCATTTCTTTTTTTTAATATATTTTATTTATTTATTTGAAAGAGAAAAAGACATAGAGAATGGGTGAGCCAGGGCCTCCAGCCACTGCAAATGAACTCCAGATGCATGCGTCCCCTTGTGCATCTGGGTCCTGGAGAATTGAACCGGGATCCCTTGGCTTTGCAGGCAAACGTCTTAACAACTAAGCTATCTCTGCAGTCCTAAGATGCCATTTCTATAAAGTTTACAAAGCTAAAAAAAGGTCACTTTAATTTTCTTGGGAGTATGTGTAGTAATAGACCAGTTTTTCTTCCTTTATTTTATTTTTGGTTTTTCGAGGTAGGGTCTCACTGTAGCCCAGGCTGCTCTGGAATTCACGGCATAGTCTCAGGCTGGACTTGAACTCACCATGACCCACCTACCTCTGCCTCCTGAGTGCTGGGATTAAAGGAGTGCACCACCACTCCCGGTTTAGGTTTTCTTTCACAAGCCATGTGAGTTCTCCCTAGGCATAATGGGACTCTGGATTCCAAGGCCTGACCTGAGGCAGCCAGAAAGAAAAGGCCTAGAGTCTCTGCGAAGGGCTTATCTCCTGTCCAGTAGTCTTCCCGTTCTTGGCCTGGATGCCAGGCCTTCCATGATTTAGCACCAGTTACCTTGACAACCATCTCTGGCTCGCTGTTTCTCCACCATCACTGCAAAGCTGAAGATGGTTTGCCAACTGCAGTACATTTGCCCAGACTGAGCACCCCTCTTGCTTCTATTGGCCTGCCCTGCAAAACCTCCCAGCTCAGTTCATGTTCCAGCCAACTCAGCCTTTCCTCGGCCCTTGGCTGTGATCTCTACCATTGATTGCTCTCACCTCCTGAACTCTCAAATTACTGCTTCCAGACTAAGCTTCCTACAGGTAGCAGGAACACGATTGCCTCTCAATAAACATTCTGCAAAAAAAAAAAAAAAAACAGGTCACTTTAGGGATACACACATACTTTAGGTCTTTTCAACTGTACAGCTTTTAAAAAGATGAAGCAGGGAAGCGATAAGAAATAAGAACTCAGGCTGGAAAGATGGCTTAGTGGTTAAGGTGCTTGCCTACAAAGCCTAAGGATCTATGTTCTACTCTCCAGATCCTACATAAGCCAGACACAGAAAGGTGAGGCAAATGCAGGGTCACACATGCCCACTAGGTGGCACAGTTGTCTGGAGTTCAATTTCAGTGGCTGAGGCCCTGGCCAATTCTCTGTCTCTCTCCCTCTAAAATAAAAAAAAAATTAAAAAAAAGAAAAGAAATAACTCAACTGGGCCCCCTAGCCCTTAACTCTCCACATGGGTTTTTTGTCCCCTCCAGCTCCCCACATGGCAGGAGCTCCTTGAATTTCTTTCTGCAAGTTTTTCCAGGCCCTCCACGTGTGATCTCTAGCTATGTGGGTGCCTTTCCTTGGCTCTGTACTCCCCTTAATAAATATATTGATTTTTAATAATTTTTTTTAAAAGAAAGAATTCAAAAGAAATAAATGCAAGGCACTGGTAAGATTTTGTTGTCATTGTTGTTTTGTTTTGTGGTGCCAGCAATTAAACTGTGGCCTTGGACATGCTAGGTAAACACTCTACCAGGGAGCTACACCCACACCCAGCACAGATTTGTGTGTGTGTGTGTGTGTGTGTGTGTGTGTGTGTGTGTGTGTGTGTTTTGTTTTTTCCTTGTAATTGACTTTGACTGATTTGCCTATTTTTCTGTTGGGTTATTTAATCTTTTTTCTTACTTGCTTGGATTTCTATTCTTGTAAAATTCTCCTGAATAGATGCAAGAAATTGTTAAAACAATTTGTCTGGTTTTTTTGGTGCTTATTAGTCATTTATCTCCATTTCTGAATCATGTGGAATTACTAATTTATTATATTCAAACAGATCATCTAAACTGTTAGTTGCACTTTTCATGGCCACATGACTTTTAAACCTTTCTGTCTCCCTCCTCATGGCCAACCTCTGATCAGGCACCTCAATACTATACTCTTCTTTTGTATATTTCTGTTTTTCATACCTATTCTTTTCTCATTAAAGTTCCCAATTTGAAGGCACATGATTTTCAGTAGTTTATTGTTTTGTAATGTAGCCAAGGCTGCTTTCGAACTCACTATGTGACAGAAAATGACCTTGAATTTCTTCTGATCCTCCTACCTCCCTTTCCTAAGTGCTAGGCTAACGGGCATGTACCACCACATCCAGCTTGCTTTAAAAGGGGTATTTTTAGGGTTGGGAAGATGGTTCAGTGGTTAAAGGTGTTTGCTTGTAAAACCTACCCACCAGGGTTCAATCCCCAGTGCAGACACATAAAGTGGTACATGCATCTGTAGTTTGTTAGCAGAGACAAGAGGCCCTGGCATTCCCATTCTCATAATACATCCCCACCCCCTAAGAAATAAATAAATAGGAATATCTTTCTTGAGCTGAGCATGGTGGCACATGCCTATAATCCCAGCACTTGGGAGGCAAAGGTAGGAGAATTGCCATGAGTTCAAGGCCACTTTGAAACTACATAGTGAATTTCAGGTCAGCCTGGGCTACAGTGAAACTCTACCTCCAAAAAAAAAAAAATGGGGCTAGAAAGTTGGCTTAATGGTTAAGGTGCTTGCTGGCAAAGGCAAAGAACCCATGTAAGCCAGATGCACATAGTGGCACATGCATCTGGAGTTTGTGCACCTATTCTCTCTCTCTCTCTCTTTCAAGTAAATAAATAAATAAAAATAAAAATAATTGATTCTAAACAGTATCATAGAAATTTGTATGACCTGTTTAATTTATGTATAACCTCCATTATTATAAATTATAAGGAACTGTATTCTAGGAAGAGAATAAACTTGTTTTTAGACTTTTTAAAGTACGCCTCCATTGTGTTTTGGTTTCCATCACTGGTGTTGACAAGTCCAGACTCATTTTGATTCTTAATTTATTTTTAATGTGACCTCTGTTCTTTCTTCAGAGCTGTGTAGGATCATGTTTTCCCCTACATTGTGATATATTGTTAGAGTTCATCTTTCCTGTATAATAACCAGTATGTGAATGTTCTGATTCTATAATTCTTGAAAATTTTCTTGGGAGTTTTATTTTTGTTTTTCTTGTTTGCTTAAAAAAAATTATTTGCATGCAGAGAGAGACAGATACACACACAGAGAAAGGGAGAAAATTGGTGCACCAGGGCCTCTAGCCACTGCAAGTGAACTACAGATGCATGTGCCACTTTGTGCATCAGGCTTTATGTGGGTACTGGGGAATCATACCCAGGCCAGCATCCTTTGCAAGCAAATACCTTAGTGCTGAGTCATCTCACTAGCCTGTTTAATTTTTTATATCATCTTTGTATCAAATTGCTGTTTGTATTATATTATGAGTGCTCACTTTCATAGCTGCTTATTTTTTTGTTTTGTTGATGTCTATCCTGTCTCTTAGTCTGGGGATATTAATGATTTTGCCCCATGTCTCATGCATATGTGTTTGTTTGGGTTGTTGTCCTTGAAAGCATGTTGTGTGATATCTGATGATTTTTACTGTATACTCATGGAGCTATAGGTGTGTGGCTGGGCATGTTGGCTGGACAACTTCATCCTGGGAAGTGTTTGGGGAAGAAAGATGCCTGACAATAGAATCTTCTACGTTGAGAGTATAACCTGGACTTCCAGCATTTGGGAAGCCAAGAAAAGAAACTAGAGGTTTTGTTTAATAAGCAGATTGACTCATTGTGAAATCTGTTCCCACCACCCTCAGCCTGAGTACAATGACCATCATTCTCCTGCTAGGTTAGTCATAGGAATCACTCTCTGCACATACCTTCAGTGTCAGGATCTATTTTTCAGCAGACTGAATTTTACCATGTACTGCAGATTTCTAATTTTGCTAGAAACCAGGGGCACAAAACTCCTAGACCTTTCCAGCAGCTGTCTGGGGGTACATTTTCTGTACTGCTATTTTTGTGAGAGTTATAGAGGGAGAAGATCATAAAGCCCTTGTTTACTTCACTGTCTGTAAGCTTCCCTTTATGGACCTTATTTCTGCGTATGGGTGGCATAGGGATGTATTTTCCAGTGGGGTTACCAGTTGTCCCTAAGTCAATTATTGACCCACTCAGATTTGCCTTACTGATTCAAAATACCTTAATCGCATATTAAATTTTTATATATACAGAATGCATTTCTAAGCTATCTGTGTCTTTGTTTTGGTCAGTAAATCTCTTAATTATTTCATATTGTATGTTTATTGAGCTTTATTTTTCTATCTGCAATGAAAGTTACTAGTTGCTCTTCATAATTGTTGGTGTGTGATGTATGCTATAGGCACATGTGTGTGTAGATGTGTAGACCCCATGTATATGTATGTGAAAGCCAAAGGAGGACACTGGGTATCTTTTACCATTGCTTTTCTCTTTATTTGCCTGAGAGAGAGAGAATCTCAACAAACCTGGAGATCCTCTGTTTGGTTAGAGCGGTTGACCAGTGAGCCCTAGCTATCCTGTTTCTACCCCCTCTCAGCTTTTTATGAAGGTGCTAGGGATCCAATTCACATCCTCATGTTCACATATCAAGTACACTTACTAGTGAGCCATCTTCCCAACCCCTCTAGTTATTCTTTCTAAAATTTCAATTTAATACTGGTAGAGCATCTTTAATCCAAGTCTCAAAATCTAATACTTATTTACATACCATTATGGCAGGCTTTCAATAACTTTTGAATTTTAGAACATATCAGTATACTTTTGAGTTAGGGATGTTCAGCTCAAGCAAATAAGTCTATACAAGTAGTCCATAATCCAAACATTTATGAAATCTGAAATGTTTCTGGTCCCAAGCATTTTAGATAGGGGATAGGATAGTCAGCCTGTATTGTAATTGTTTTTAATCTTTATGAATTTGCTAAATGAGAAAATGATATTGGTCATTTCAAGTTATATTTTTTTATGACTATTGAGGATAAATAATTTATATCTTGCCTATTTTTTTATAAATTAACACTTCATAGATCCTTGGAATTTTTCTTGTCAGTTTGTAAGATTACTTTTATAGCATAACGAATTAACCGTTCTGTCTTTCAACTTTATAACATTTCTGTCTATGAGTTAAAAAGCATATTTTAAATTAAGAATTTGCGGGGCTGGAGAGATGGCTTAGCAGTTAAGCACTTGCCTGTGAAGCCTAAGGACCCCGGTTCGAGGCTCGGTTCCCCAGGTCCCACGTTAGCCAGATGCACAAGGGGGCGCACGCGTCTGGAGTTCGTTTGCAGAGGCTGGAAGCCCTGGCGCGCCCATTCTCTCTCTCTCCCTCTATCTGTCTTTCTCTCTGTGTCTGTCTCTCTCAAATAAATAAATAAATAATTTAAAAAAAAAAAGAATTTGCTATTCTTCCCATTGTGACATGCTTTATGGCATTTAATATACATGTATCTTATTCATTAAAGAGAAAATGACTATTAGGGAAAATTTAATAGAAAGCCATTATAAGTCTTTGATAACATTAATTTTACCTTTTTCCCAAATAAAGGGAAATTAGATACTGGTTTTTGTTTTGTGGTGACTTTTTAAATGTTTTATAATTAGCATCAAAGTAATAGGTTTCATTATGGCATTTTTGTTCCATGCTTTCTTCTTGTTGATCCTTTCTTTCCTATTCCCATACACATGTCACTTGTACTCTTTTTTTTTTTCCTATTTTTTGAGGTATGGTCTCACTCTGGGCCAGGCTGACCTGGAATTCACTATGTAATCTCAGGGTGGCCTCGAACTCATGGTAATCCTCCTACCTCTGCCTCCCAAGTGCTCAGTGTGTGCCACCACGCCCGGCACTTGTACTCATTTTATAAACATTTTATTTACATCCTCAATACATATAGACAATATGCCATGATTATAATATCCTTCCACCACCCTCTCTTTTTTTTCCCCCTCTCAAATCCCACTTCTACTGAATCCCTTCCTTTTTCCAACTAGCCTCTGTTCTGTTTTTATGTCATCATTTCTTTTCCTCCCTATTCTGTAGGTCTTGAGCAGGTAGCATCAGCCACTGTGAGGTCATGAATATCCAGACCTCTTTGTGTGTGGAAGACAGTATTGCAAAGCACTCCTACCCTTCATTTGACTCCTACATTCTTTCCACCACCTCTCCCATACTGGTCCCTGAGCCTTGGAAGGTGTGATAGAGATGTACTAAACACTTCACTATCACTTCTCAGCACTTTGGTGGCTTTTGAGTCACCCAAGTGGTCACTGCCATCTGAAAAGAGAAGCTTCTCTAATCATAAGTGAGAATAACCTTAACATATGGGCATAAATACTTACAGGGCAGTTTTGGTGGATATAATATATCCATTTATCCAGACAATGATAGTAGTTCCCTCCCACCCCAGGGCTTATGACCTCCCCAGCTAAAGGCCTTTGGTTAGGTTTCCCATTACCAGGCATGAATTCCCTTCCATGGAGTAGGTCTCAAATCCAACCCCAGCCTCCTGAATGCTAAGATTGCAGGCATGAACCACTATGCCCAGTTAAGGTACTTCTTTGCATGTGTTCATGTGTCTGAGTGCAGGTACTTGTGTGGGGGTCAGAGGACAACCTTGGATGCTGGTCCTTGCCTTCTACCTTTCTTGAGTCTCTCATTTACCACTTTGTTTTCTGGGCCAGCTGGTTCATATTGTTTTGGGAGATTTTGTGTCTCTGCCTCCATTTTGCTGTGGACACATGTTGAAAGAACAGACATGCTTGTGTGACTTGACTACCTAGGTTTTGAAGATCTGCACTCAGGTACTCATGCTTGCACTGCAAACACTGAGCCTTTCTCCAACTCCCTAAGATACTTCTTCAATACTTAAATGACTAGAGAGGCTAATTATTTTTTTGGTGGATAAAAATATGAGCTGCCAGCTGTGTCCATGGTTAAGAAGTACAAACAATCCATCATACAGACATCAGACACACTTTTGTGATTTTTTTGTTTGTTTGTTTGTTTTCTGAGGTAGAATCTCACTCTAGCCCAGGCTGACCTGGAGTCTCAGGGTGGCCTCGAACTCATGGCGATCCTCCCACCTCTGCCTCCCAAGTGCTGGGATTAAAGGCATGTGCCTGGCTGTTTTTTTTTAATGTATGTATACTTATTTCTATGCGAGTTGGAGCATGTGTATTCTTGCTTTGCTTGTCTACTTTATTATTTACACAGGATTTCTCACTAAATCCAGAGCTCACTGACTGGGTTATCCAGCAAGTCCTAGGGCTCCTCTTGTCTCTGCATCCCCAGCACTGAAGTTACAGGAACATGTCACCATGCCTAGCATTTTACATGGATATTAGGGATCCAGACTCAGGATCTGATGCTTGCATAGCAAGCACTTTACCAACAGAGCATCTCCCCAATTCCTAGGCTTGTATTTTTTTGTTACAGCTATATACTCTATAAAAAGCAGAAGGGAGCTGGGCATGGTGGTGCACACCTTTAATCCCAGCACGTGGGAGGCAGAGGTAGCAAAATCACTGTGAGTTTGAGGACAGCCTGGGCTATATGAAACCCTACCTTGAAAAACAAACAAACAAAGCTGAAGGGGTAAGAGACTTCATGCTTTGAAAAGCTTTAATTATTAATTAGTAATTTTAAATTTCCTTTTTTTTTTTTTTTTTTTTTTGTTTGACGTGGAAGGTTAATCCAGAATGTATGGGACCAAATATAGACCCCCAGCAGAAAACGAGAGCTGTGGTACTTCCAGCTACCAATCAACAGACCCCAAAGAACGGAGGAGAGAAATCCAGGGACGCACCTGTTTCTCTTTTGGCAAATGCTTTGGTGAACCCATCCGTCGGTCAGCCAACTCCTCTTGATCCAGCTACCCAGCCGGTGACAGACTCCAGGTAAGCCAAGTGTTGTCCTAGAAGAAATAGTGATAAAAATGACATTTGTAGCTTTTCATGATCTATAATCAAGGATAGTATGTAAAAGATAAATGATTCCAGTCTTTTAAAGTATGTTGAAAATACATTCTCAAAATGTTAACACCAAATCTTTTATACTTCATGCTTATTTTATAATTGTTTTACTTTACACTTTTGAATCATAAACTTTCAACAGTCTCTTTATACCTTAAGCATATATAGCTGTAAATTGAAATTGCCTTTGCTAACTACTTGAGTACCTACAGCCAGTATTACTATCCAAACAGTTTCTTGACATTATTCTCAGGTTCCCTCTGTACTTCCACAAGAGCAGTTTGGGATCAAGATCCATGATTCTGTGTCCCAAGATCTGTTTCTACAGTACTCCCCAATTTTGAAGGACATTGCTAGATTTCAAAAATAGTGTCACATTTTTGCTTGGTTTACATTTTTATCTTCATTTAGCTCACTTTTAACCTTTGGTAGGAATTTGTAAAACTATACGTACTTTTTACTTTTTACTTAGCATCTTAACAGGGCTCTTGAAGAGAATTCTAGTACTAGTAGGCAGATGATGTCTGCTGCCCCAGCATATTTAAACACAAGCTGTAAGTGACTTCTCACATGCACACACAACTTTAATTAGCTAGTGGTTGTAGACTCATCACTGGGGAAGGTTCCTCTTAAACACCAATTTCTCTATTAGGTCTACTGCCAAGAACTGTGTTTTAAGCAAGTACATTTGAATTAGAGAAATCATTGTCCAGCCTTGCCACATAGAGGAAAAAAAAAAAAATATATATATATATATATATATATGTTTAACAAACAGGCTTATAATTGTTGATTAATTTATTGTTATTTCTTGAGAGTTAGTTTGAAATTCCAATATCTAAAGCACTTTTACTATATAGTATGTCTCAAGAGTTTCTTTTCTAGGTGTATGAGCCAAAACATTCGTGAATTCAAGCTACAGAGTAGAGCAGGAACAAAAGAAGGTAAGATTTCATTGTAACAACTACTTCAGTTTGTTTGGGTTAACTCAGTCTATATTGAGACTGTGGTATAGGAAGGCTTCAGACCTAACTAAACATGTTAGCTTTCTTCCTCAGAAGATGAGTAATTTCACCCCAGGCCATTTTATATAAAAAGTAGTCCCATCCTACTAGTTCAGAATCTTTTGAAAACTTAAGTTGTGGGCATTTTTCTATTAATTTTTTGGCATATTAATCTGAATTGAGTCATCTTTAGTGTGTTAGATGGAAAAGCTGATTTCATAGTTTAATTGAGATTGCTGTATTTCTGTTTGTACTGTAGTGTGGATATTTTCATAGGAGATAATTTTATACATTAAATAAGATACTGCTTGGGTATTTACTTCCTCTCCCTATGTGACTATGACATCTTTCCTACTGACTGTTCAGTGGATATAGAAATTCATTCATTCAATTAAGACTTAGTTTATGCTCAGTAGGTGTAAGGCTTACTTCTAAGTAGTTATAGATGTAGTTAGGAGCAACAATACGAACATCCCCACAGGAAAGGAAATGTTAATATTAGGGTTAGATGGTTGGATTTCAAAGAAGGTGCCTGGAAGAGACTAATGGAAGTGATAGGTAAAGGACTGGAGAACAGAACCTATGCAGCTAAGTTAGAAAACCTGTTTCTAGTAGAAGGAACTGCAAGTGCAGAGCCCTCAGGCAGGAATTTCTGTATGTTCTAAGAACCAAAGATAAGCAACAAGGTAAACAGGGGGAGGAGGAAGATATTAAGGCCTAAAAACAGGGACTAGGCTGTGATGGGCCTTATATATTAGCTAATGAAATGGAAAAAGGATTTACAATGTGACCATGAGCACATAGTACTTGGGATTTTGAGCAAAGGCTACTATTTATGACAAACCTCCTTTGGTATGAAGTTGGGTTTTGTTTTGTTTTTCTTTTCTGCCTTACCTACTTCATGGTACTGTTACAAAACTAAATTTGAACTATATGAAGGCACTATGATAATGGAAATCCTTAGTGATATTTATTGACAGCAGTAGACTGGTTTAACTAGTACGTTGTTACCTTTGTGCTTTCTGGTATGTTCTGCTTGGCATGCTAGTAATACATTTTTGTCCTCCTCCCTTGTCAGCAGGTGAAACACATAAGGTTGCAAACGTTAGTTCTTTTCACACAACTCCAAATACATCACTGGGAATGGTTCAAGCAACGCCGTCCAAAATACAGCCATCACCAACCGTGCACACCAAGGAAGCATTAGGTACAGCATTTTATTTGCGTGTGGCTACCAACAGCAAATTACTGAAGATTTCTTTTGCAACTTATTGACAGATATTCTTTCTTTTCCTTTAAGGTTTCATCATGAATATGTTTCAGGCTCCTACACTTCCTGACATTTCTGATGACAAAGATGAATGGCCATGCCTAGATCAAAATGAAAATGCATTTGAAGCCCAGTTCCAAAGTAATAATTTATTTAAAAGCCATTGAGTACACAGTATCTCAGGAGGTTGCCATAGGCATTATCAAGAATTATATAAGACATGACTTTGCCCTTGATAATTGTGTCACATAGGAGCACAGGCTGTATAAAATAAAAATGGTTGCAATGTGTGATAATATTTTTCTTATAGTAGTAAGTGCTAGAGAAAGATAAATTCTCCATAGGAAGGAATGGTCTGGAAAGGCTAAGTTCCCTAGGTGAGACTTTAGCCCCTCATAGTATAAAAATGGCTGGGGGGAGCCTAGTGTTACCCACTTGTCTAGACTCAGGATTCATACCGGGAGTTGGAGGTCATAATAAACATAAGTCAGATCTCGTTAGAATTGAAAAGGCTGGAAATATGAAGCTAAAAGGTTAAATTTTTTTTCTCCTTAAAACAAGTTGGATATCTGTAGTACTATTGCAGGAGAACAATGAGTGCTACTGTTTATATCTGACAAGATCTCGGGATGACAGCCTGAGTGCTTGACTCAGTGCGCATGGTTATATCACTTCATCTCACTATAAAGTGTTTGTCTTGCTGCCTAGTACCTACTGTTTTTAAACTGTTATCTTGCTTCTTTTTCTGAATAAGAAATAAACTGTTAAACTTTAACGTGAACTTTGGTCTAAAGGATAATTTTATTTTTCTGAACAATAATGAAATGTTATTTCTTTTATTTTGCAGAAAATGCAGAATCTTCTGCTGCTTGGGGAGTTGATAAAATCATGTCTTTATCATCTGCTTTTCCCATTTTTGAAGATGGGAACAAAGAAAATTATGGGTAAAGAAACTCCTAGTTAAAGTAATGTTGAGGTTTACATATTGTCAAAGGGTCATAGGATGCTGCAGAGGCAACTAGAGAAGAAGCATAATAGAGAGAATATGGAGGACTCATGAGCCAGTCTGAGTTGCAGTCCCAGTTCTGCCACTTACGAGCCTTTTGACCATATGACCAGGAGTCTTGTAAGCAAGCTTCTTTTCTGTACTGCTATACAGGACTTCCAGTGTAGAGGACCTCTCATAGCAAAAGCATAATTGAAAAAGGAACACAGTCTGATTACAAATTATCAGAGAACTGATGGAGTCTCTGGATTTGAAATTGTATTTGATGTTGCCTGGCATATTGGTGCATGCCTTTAATCTCAGATCTCAGGAGGCTTAGTTAGAGGGATTGTCATGAGTTTGAGGCCATCCTGGGACTATAGAGTGAGATCCTGTTTCAAAAGCAAGTGTAAAGTTATATTACATAAGAATGAATCTACTAATACAGCTATTCATAAAGTATAGAACCAATAACATAGAAAAGGAAGTGGCCTATGTTGAGAACTGCTGCAGAATGTTTTAAGACAGAGGGACAGAGAAAATAGACATATCAGTGTTTAGTAAGCATGTCTTCAGAAATCTTCATTATTAATAGTTTAAAAGCCATGGGCTGAGGAGCAGGAGAGATGGCTTGGCAGTTAAGGCACTTGCCTGAAAAGCCAAAGGACCAAGGTTCAATTCCTCAGTACCCAAGTAAAGCCAGCTACACAGGTGGTGCCTGTGTATGAAGTTCATTTGTAGTGACTAGAGGACATGGCGCACCCATTCTTCATCTGCCTCTTTTCCTCTCTCAAATAAAATAAAATTTTAAAAAATCCATGAGAAGAAAGATGTCAGTGTGAATTTTAGGTATCATAGTATGGAAGACGTTCATACTGTGGTAGAAAGGAGAGAAGGCATGGTCAGCTTTCAGACAAGTTTCCATAGCTAGAGCAGATACTAGGGAAAAAAACAGAAAGTGATATGTGGTATCTATGACATTTTACTGGCCAATATCCTAGTTTTTCTTTTGCTCCTAGAAGTTGTAACTCAGTGTAACACACATAATTTTACATTTACATTTAATTCAATTTACATTCATTTTTTCGTATGAGTTAGGAATCTATGAAACCATTAATTAAATTGATTGATAAGTGGAGAATTTTTCCAGCACTTTTGAGTTTGCTGCATCCATATGTTTTATGATTTACAATTTTATATCTTACCTAGCTTACCACAGCCCAAAAATAAGACCACAGGAGCCAGGACCTTTGGAGAACGCTCAGTCAGCAGATTTCCTTCACAGCCAAATGTAAGAAAATTCTTGCTTCATCTGTGAAATGGGTTTTACAATCCTTTCCTCTTTATTTTACCAAATTATGCTCATAAAATGATATCGTGCCTATAAAACTTCTAGAAAATACAGTATTATGTGGTGGATATGTTTCTTAGAATGTTGTACAGTTACTTGTCAGATACTATAATAGGTCTAGGAAATAAAAACAGATTTGACATGATCTTTACCTCCCAAAAGCTTTTCCTTTAACTAGAACTAGCCATCTCAGGATAAATATTTTCTTAGACCTAGGAGTTGAGGCATACAGTGGAATGTGACTGAGAGCACAGGAAATAGCTCAGCAGACAAGCATCACCTTTGTGTTGGCTCAGGTGTTCTTTTGCTTCAGAAGCCATTTTATCCAGGCTTTCACCCTGGTCCTATTTTCCCTGGTGTGCTTTCTTTTCACACTCTGACCCTATGCATATGACACAGCAGTGAGAGGTGCTTTCATTCGCTATTCTCTAACAAGTTCTGCTGAACTCTAGCTCCTGTTTTTGAGCTCATAGTAGATTCTTTTGAATGAACTATTGTTTGGCTCTCTAATCTTTTTGATGCACTGCTTGGCCTTAACTTCTCCCCCCCCACCCAAAAAAAAGGATTGGGTTTCAGATAGTACCACCATTTCATAATTCCTTGACCAAGAAAACAATACCTTTTCTGTATATCCTGGTGCTAAGCATAAGCTGGTGCCTTTAAAAATAACCTGCCAGGTGCCTGCCTTTAATCCCACTCAGGAGTCAGAGGTAGGAAGATCACCATGAGTTCAAGAGCTCAAGGCCACCCTGAGACTACATAATGAATTCCAGGTCAGCCTGGGCTAGAGCAAGACCCTACCTTGAAACTCCCCCCAACTCAAAAAAAAAAAAAAAAAAAAAAAACTTTCCAGTTTTTCCTTTGAAAAATTGTATTTGGCATTGTAAGAAAAACTGAGGGGATATATCAAGTACAGTTCTGATTCATTGATTTCTGTCTTTTCTGACAGACTCTGAAACTTGTCCTATAATTATAATTTTGAAGACATCTAATTGTAGGAACTGGGCTAGGAAAAGATAAGATGAGACTAAGGCATCCTAAACCAGGAAGGATTTTTTTTTTTTCTGAAAGTGAAAAAATAAGTGACGGGGTATATCAAAAGAACACAGGAACCAGCTGGGCATGGTGTTGCATGTCTTTAATCCAAGCACTCGGGAGACAGAGATAAAAGGATTGTCATGAGTTCAAGGCCTCCGTGAGACTACATAGTAAATTCCAGGTCCACCTGGGCCAGAGCAAGACCTTATCTTGAAAAACAAAAACCAAAAAAAGAAAAAGAACACAGGAATCAACTTGAATCCAAGTTAATGACTAGATTTGAAAGAGAAAATAAGTAAAATAAAATTTTTTCAAGTATGACCCAAGAAAACAAAAATCTCTATGTTGAAAAGAATTAAATGGGTGGAAATGAGAAAGGACAAATCTTCCTTACAGAAGTATTCTGAGGGATGTAAAGTGATGAGTGGCTGTAGGAAGTCACCATTAGAACCCAAGACAGTAACGAAACAGGCAAGGCCCATGGGTAAATAGTAACATCAGCAAGTAAAGCTTTAAAAAGAAATGGTATCTGCTTAGCTTCTAAGTAACCAAATTATCAATTACCGTAGCAGTTTAATCTATACATTCTTTGATTCCCTTCTAGGAGGTAAGGTTTAACTCACCACTCTTCCACTATGAACAAGACTTGATGATGTGCTTCTAACAAGTAGAATAGGGAAAGGAAAAATAATTTGCAATAAGAAACCTCATAGATCCCTTACCAAGCAATATGAATGAAAAGACTCTTTGCCCCTGAAAGTCTTCTCCAAAATTTATATTCTTAATGTAATCATGAAAACATAAACCTAAATTAGAGGGGCATTCTATACAACTCCTAACCTGTATCCACAATGTCAATGGAAGAAAGGGGGGAAGAACCAATAGATGAGGTCAGTGGAGAATAAGACACGACAGCAATGCTATCTTGTATTGTAGAGTGGGACTGAAAAGGACATTAGAGGGAAATAAGTAAAATTCAAATGGGGCCTCTTGTTTTTATAAATGTACCAGGTTTTGGAAGAAGTTGATGTTACAGGAAGCTTAGTGAAGGGACCAACTCTACTATCTTTGTAACTCTCTTTTCAAATTTAATGGAAAATGTAGATGCTAAAAACAAATGTGAATTGCTAAAAATGAGAGGTTGACGTCTATGTTTCTTTAGTTCCTTGTCCTTTATATTTTTTTATTTTTAGTTTTTGGTTTTTTGAGGTAGGGTCTCACTAGCCCAGGATGAACTGGAATTCACTTGGTAGTCACAGGGTAGCCTCGAACTCATGGCCATCCTCCTGCCTTTGCCTCTGTATCCCGAGTGCTGGGTTTAAAAGCGTGTGCCACAATGCTCAGCTCCATTATTTTTCAATCTTAGTGGGTTGTTTGTTTGTTTGTTTGTTTGTTTGTTTGTTTTCTTTTTGAGGCAGAATCTTGCTGTGTTTTTGTTGTTCAGGTTGACCTTAAACTCTTGGGCTCAAAAGGTCCTCCTGCTTTAGCTCCCTAAGTACTTAAGACTGCCGTTATATATCAGCTGGTCCTAGCTTATCTTAAAGTATTAATGTGTTAATTTTCTCTTTTAAAAAATATTTACTGGAACCACTAGACGTGGTGGCACACGCCTTTAATCCCAGCACTCGGGAGGCAGAGGTAGGAGGATTGCCGTGAGTTCGAGGCCACCCTGAGACTCCATAGTGAATTCCAGGTCAGCCTGGGCTAGAGCGAGACCCTACCTCAGAAAACCTATCTATCTATTGATCGATCGATATATATGTATATATATATATATATATACACACACACATATACATACACACACATATACATATACATATACATATACATATATATATATATATATATTTATTTATTTATTTACACTGGGATGGAGAGGTGACTTAGCAGTTAAGATGTTTGCCTGCAAAGCCAAAGGACCCAGGTTTGATTCCCCAAGACCCATATAAGTCACATGCACAAGGCGGCACGTGTGTCCGAAGTTGATTTGCAGCGGCTGAAGGCCAATGCACACCCATTCTCTTCGTTTCAACCTCTCTCTCTCTCTGCCTCTTTCTCAAATAAATTTTTTAAATTACTTGTTTATTTGGGAGAGAGACAGACAGGAGCAGAGAGTGGGTATGGGCATACCAGGACCTCTTGTCCCGCCAAATGAATTCCAGACACATTGCCACTCTGTGCATCTGGCTATGTGGATACTGGGAAATTGAACTCAGGCTATCAGACTTTATAAGCAAGCACCTTTACTGAGGCATCTCTCTAGCCCCTAATTGTTAAATTTCATGGAGGTGGGGAAAATTGCTACTTGTTTTTAAAGTTCATCTTTATTACAGGAAGTGCCTCACACTGAAAAGTATTTGGATGATTCAACAATCTGGGGTATTCGCTGCAACAAAACCCTTGCACCCAGTCCTAAGAGTATAGGAGACTTCACATCGGCTGCCCAGCTTGCATCTACACCATTCCACAAACTTCCAGCAGATTCAGTGCACATTTTTGAAGATAAAGGTGTGTGTTACACCCCTTGAATGTCTGTCTTCTGCAAAATTCAGTGTGTTTAGTTGTTGTTTGGTTTGGGGGAGTTGGTTAGTATGTGTGATTTTATGGGTTTGGATACCTATACACATGTATGGGAGGTCAGAGGCTGATGTTGAGGGTCTTCCTCAGCAGCTCTCCACCTTATATTATGGGATGAGATCTCTCACTGAACCAAGAGTTACACTCGAAAGCTCTAGGCAACCTCTTACTCCCCAGCACTGTTGTTATAGGTGCACACTGTCATGCTTGCCTTGTTGGGTACTGGGCATCAGAACTCAGGTCCTCATACTTATATGGCAATTACTTTACCTGCTGAGCCATTTCCATAGCCCTTGTTGTAGTTACTGTTTTTCTTTTGATAGTCTCTTCATAGTTTGTATTTATAAAACTTAATAAATATGTAAAAAGTAGAAAAACCTATAGAATTATTTAAAGGCATGTGCCAACCACATTGCATAGCAGAAAAAAAAGGCTTCTAAGATTAAATTATTTAAATACTAAAAATAACTTTCTACGTTAATTAACAACAAATACCCAGTTTTTGTCCCTTATGGATGTGTCAACAAATTTTATTATTTTTGATGTGTGGCTAAGTGTCCTACACAGAGAAAATCTTATTTTCTTCTTATATTTTTTAGTGATTTGACTTTGAGAGTAATAATAAAACTCATTTATAGTCCTTATTTCTCGCCCATCCCTAATGAAACACCTCTACTTAAAGATCTTTATGTATACCATGAGATCTAGGACCACTATATCATTTTAACAACTGTTAACATACTAGCCAAATTATATGATTGCTGGTGCCTTAAAAAAAAAAAATATTGCTGGATAGATGGCTTAGCGGTTAAGGTGCTTGCCTGTGAAGCCTTAGGACCCAGGTTTGATTCAGTACCCACTTAAGCCAGATGCACAAGGTGGTACATGCATCTGGAGTTCATTTGTAGTGGCTAGAGGCCTTGGCATGCTCATTCTCTATCTGCCTCTCTCTCTCAAATAAATAAATAAAATATATATTTTTTTAAAATGCCAGGTGTGGTGGGGCACACCTTTAATCCCAGCACTCAGGAAGCAGAGGTAGGAGGATTGCCAAGAGATTGAGGTCACCCTGAAGCAACATAGGGAATTCCAGGTCAACCTGAGCTAGAGTGAGACCCTACTTCGAAAAACCAAAAAATAAAAAACAATTGCTTACCAAAATAATAATTTTACCTCATTAGATGGAAGCATATTCTAATGGAATTATGAGTCTAAAGACCTAGAAATTACTAAGGAGTAAGGATATTTTCTTAAAGCACCACCCTAAAGTATTTCTGTTTAAATCTTAGAAGAGGATTTAGTTTTAACTTGGACTATTGCTAAATCCTATCATAGGCTTGCCAATTGAATAGAAAAAAAAAAAATTGTAGCATTTTCACTTAAAAAACTAATCAGTGGTCTGGAGAGATGGCTTAGCAGTTAAGCACTTGCCTGTGAAGCCTAAGGACCCCGGTTCGAGGCTCGGTTCCCCAGGTCCCACATTAGCCAGATGCACAAGGGGGCGCACGCATCTGGAGTTCATTTGCAGAGGCTGGAAGCCCTGGCGCGCCCATTCTCTCTCTCTCCCTCTATCTGTCTTTCTCTCTGTGTCTGTCGCTCTCAAATAAATAAATAAATAATTTAAAAAAAAAACTAATCAGTGAAGAATCTTTCAAAAAGTCAGTATTGGCTATTCAAGTCTTTGCCACTCTGGTTCTATAAACATAGCTAATGTTCTAGTGCTCACAATTAATATTAGTACCTCTTCAGTGAAGTATTGTCTGGTAAAATTTAATCTAGTGTAATACTTGGCTGTAATATTATGTACTATTAGTACCACTTCATAGAAACTTATATATTGCTATATTTTTACTAAGTCTGCTATCAGTAAAGATTTTATTGTTAAACTAAAGGGAGAAGTGATAACTGAAAGACACACAAAAAAATCTCTGCTCTCTGGAAGGGGCGCAGCCTTGTAATCTCCTGTATGTCTCCAGGATCAAATTGCTTAAAATCTATGTGCCCTAAGACTGATGCCATTGACCTCCCATGGTCCACACCTGCCACTCTCTAGCCCTTTTTTTCTTGAAAGATCATGTAGACTAGAGAACTAAACTGCTTACATGGACTAATAAGAGATATTTTAAAGGTTTCCCCTATTTTTCTTTCCTATATGGTAGCACTTCTTACTATGGAACACTATTTTCAAATTATAGTGAGAGGCAATATAATAAAGAATCCTGGGGTTGGAGAGATGGCTTAGTGGTTAAAGACACTTGTTTACAAAGCCTGACGGCCCAGATTTGATTCCTCAGTACCCATATAAAGCCAGAAGCACAAAGTGGCACATGTGTCTGGAGTTTGCAGTTGCAAGAGGCCATTGCATGCACACACTTTCTTTCCCACTCCTCTACCCCATCTCTCTCAAATAAAGATACTTAAAAAAATAAGAATCAGCTGGGCGTGGTGGCGCACGCCTTTAATCCCAGCACCCGGGAAGCAGAGGTAGAGGATTGCTGTGAGTTCGAGGCCACCCTGAGACTCCATAGTGAATTCCAGGTCAGCCTGGGCTAGAGTGAGACTGTACCTCAAAAAACCAAAATAAATAAATAAAGAAGAATCAAATTTTGTAGGTGCACAAATGTATGTAACGTGTATATCTCCTAATTTTTGTATATTTCAGAAAATGTGATAGCGACGCAGTATACCCATGTGACTTTTGATTCTTGTGAAGAAAATATGGTGGAGCCCTCAAAGGATAGAAAATTTGGGTATTGGTTCTGTTATTATCCATTTCTGTTGTAGCTTTACTTTCAAAGTTGTAAATGGAATACCTTTTTCCAACCCTCCAAGGTTAATAAGGTTTGTACTCATTGGTAGCTTTAAGTCAGAAGGTACTATCTATAATACAGACAGCCATCAGCCTGAGCAGTGCAAGAAGCAGCTTGAGTAACAGAATCCCAGTGGGGAACATACTGTGAAATTCATTTCAGGGTTAAAATGCAAATCCTCTTAGAAGACAAAGACCTCGACATGTAGAATATTGCAAAACTGGGCAAACACCTAATTTCTGCTTTACATTCTTGTAATTGTCAAAATCAGTAACATTTAAGAGAAGATAGAAATTTCAGCCTCTTTATGGTACAAAATACAGATTTATCATACAGTATACTTTGTAGAAGTAAAATTCTACTGTATTTGAATAGGTTCTTCATACAACAGGAAATAAAAATAGCCACCATCCTTATAGTGTTTATCATTCCAGGATTTATGCTTTTCATGTATTATATCCTTTAGTTACTTCTTGCAATAACTTGACTTACAGTGTTGGGGAGATGACTTGGTGGTTAAAGTGCTTGATAGGTAAGCGTGAAGACTGGAATTTGGATCCTCAGCACCCACATAAAGCTGAACTCAAGTAGTACATGCCAACAGCAAAGGAAGGCAGCCCTTGGGAGAGTCCTAAAGCTCACTGGCATTCATAGCAGCAAACAAAAGAAACCCTGTGAAACAAGCTGAAAGGCAAGAAACAGTATTTGTCCTCTGACCTCCACATACAGAACATGGCACACATGCACCCATACACATACAACATGAGTCAAAACAGCTTTCTTTTTCCCTATATTATATGAGGAAATTAGATCCTCATATAGGGATAAATTACTGATCTGTAGTCATAGAGCTCCTAGTTTATGGAACTGGAATTTGAAACCCTTCTCACCACTATGCTATTATAACCTTTTGTTATCAAAAATCTTTTAAATACAATTTTCAAGTATAAGACAAAATCTGATCAACTTGCATTATTATTTTTCCTATTTGGAATTTCTTTTCTTTAATATATATATATAATTTTTTTCTTTTTAATTTTTTTTAATTTATTTTTTATTTATTTGAGAGCGACAGGCACAGAGGGAAAGACAGATAGAGGGAGAGAGAGAGAGAATGGGCGCGCCAGGGCTTCTAGCCTCTGCAAACGAACTCCAGACGCGTGCGCCCCCTTGTGCATCTGGCTAACGTGGGACCTGGGGAACCGAGCCTTGAACCGTGGTCCTTAGGCTTCACAGGCAAGCGCTTAACCGCTAAGCCATCTCTCCAGCCCATTTTAATATATTTTTTTGATTGGCAACTTCTATACTTACAGACAACAAACCATGATATTTCCCTCCCCTCCCCCACTTTCCCCTTCATAACTCTGCTCTCCATCATATCCCCTCCCTCTCTCCATTAGTCTCCCCCCCTTTTTTTTTTTTGGTTTTTCGAGGTAGGGTCTCACTCTAGCCCCGCTGACCTGGAATTCACTATGGAGTCTCAGGGTGTCCTTGAACTCACAGTGATCCTCCTACCTCTGCCTCCCGAGTGCTGGGATTAAAGGCGTGCGCCACCACACCCAGCGTCCCATTAGTCTCCCTTTAATTTGATGTCATTATCTTTCCTCCTATTATGAGAGTCTTGTGAAGGTATTTCTAGGCACTGTGAGGCCATGGCTAACCAGGCCATTTTGTGTCTGGAGGGAGCATGTTGTATGGAGTCCTGCCCTTCCTTTGGCTCTTACATTCTTTCCGCCACCTCTTCCACATTAGACCCTGAGCCTTGGAAGGTGTGATATAGATATTGCATTACTGAGCACTGCAGTCATTTCTTTCCATCATCATGATACCTTCTGAGTCGTCCCAAGGTCACTGCCATCTGAAAAGAGAAGATTCTCAACCAAAAGTGAGAGTAGCATTAATATAAGGGTGTGAACATTAACAGAAGTGCTTACTGGGCAGTTTGATAAGCATAGTATATACATTTGGCCAGACAACAGCAGACATTATACCCCTAGGGCTCCTGACTACCCCTGTTTTAAGTTTTCAGTATCAGGGATGTATTCACTTCCCATGGTGCGTCCAATTAGAGGGCAGTTGGTTTCCCCCATAACAGTCGTGCCACTGTTGAACCCGTTGGCTCATTTGGCCTGGCTGGCCAATTATAAGGCTTGCAGTGTCCACTGATGAGTATCTTCACTGGTAATTTCTCTGTCTGCCATTGGACTGCATGCAGAGTGGCTTTTTCTAGCTTTCTGTCAGCTGGTCTACATGGAGGAGGTTATCAGCTCAGTTCCAGCAAGATTTCTCAGTGGCCTTGCAGCCCAAGTATATGGAGTCTTCAGCAGTAGGGTCTTACCATTTATTCCTGGTGAGAAACCAAGGCCAGCCCTTCTTTTACACAGTTTCTTCCCTTGGCTTCACTTAGGCCTTTCTCCTCCCTGTCATCTGTTCTTCTACTAGCATATATACAATACCATCCCATATAGTCCTTCCCTCTCCCTCCCTTATAGCTTTTGTCTAGCTTACTGGCCTCTGCTACTGATTCTTTGGTTCCAGCTCACACACAAGTCTATACATTTGTAGCTAGGATCTACATATGAGAGAGAACATAAGACGTTTGGCTTTCTGGGCCTGTGTTACCTCACTTAGTATAATCCTTTCCAGATGCATCCATTTCCTTGCAAATTTCATAATTTCATTTTTCTTTAGCGCTGCATAGAACTCCATTGTGTAAATGTACCTCATTTTTATTATCCGTTCATCTGTGGAGGGACATCTAGGCTGGTTCCATTTCCTAGCTATTGTAAATAGAGCAGCAATAAACATGTTTGTGCAAGTGTCCCTAAGGTAGTGAGAAGAGTCATTAGGATATATGCCTAGGAGTACTATAGCTGTGTCATGTGGTAAATCTATTTTTAGCTGTCTAAAGAACCTCCATATTGATTTCTACAATGGCTATACCAGATTATATTCCCACCAACGGTGTAGAAGGGTTCCCCTTTTTCTGCATCCTCGCCAACATTTATTGTCATTTGTTTTCTTGATGGTAGCCATTCTGATGGGAGAGAGTTAGAATTGAAAAGTACTTTTATTTTGTATTTTCCTGATAACTAAGGACATAAAACACTTTTTAAAGTGTTTATATGCCATCTGTATTTCTTCTGGTGTACTCTCTAGTTCCATAGCCCATTTTTTAATTGGGTTTGATTTCTTATTGTTCTGTTTTTTGAGTTCTTTGTATATTCTGGATATTAACCCTCTGTCAGATGTGGAGCTGGCAAAGATTTTCTCCCATTCTGTAGGCTGTCTTTTTGCTCTATTCACAGTGTCCTTTGCTGTAATAAAAGCTTCATAATTTCATGAGATCCCAATGGTTGAATAGTGGTTTGATTTCCTGAGCAATTGGGGTTATATTAAAAAAGTTATTACCTATACCAATATGTTGAAGGGTTTCCCCTACCTCTTTCTCTAGCAATTTCAGAGTTTCCAGTCTGATATTAAGGTCCCTGATCTAGTTGGATTTGAATCTTGTTCATGGAGAAAGACAAGGATCTATTTCCATCCTTCTGCATATAGATATCCAGTTTTCCCAGCACCACTTGTTGAAGAGGCTATCTTGTTTTGTTCTGTTCTGTTTTGTTTTGTTTTGTTTTGAGGTAGGGTCTCGCTCTAGCTCAGGCTGACCTGGAATTCACTATATAGTCTTTCAGGGTGGCCTCAAACTCAGAGTAATCCTCCTACCTCTGCCTCCCGAGTGCTGGGATTAAAGGCATGTGCCACCACGCCTGGCTAGAGGCTATCTTTTCTCCAACGAACATTTTTGGCATTTTTGTTAAAAATCAGATGGTCTATAGCTGCCTGGATTAACATCTGGGACTGCTACTCTGATCCAGTGATCTACATGTCTGTCTTCATGACAATACCATGCTGCTTTTGTTACTAGGACTTTGTAATATAGCTTGAAATTGGGTATGGTGATACCACCAGCCTTATTTTTGTTGCTCAGTATTATTTTAGATATTTGAGGGTTTTTGTGCTTCCTAATGAGTTTTAGGATTGTTTTTTCTATTACTCTGAAAAATGCCATTGGAAATTAAAGGGGATTGCATTAAATGTGTAGATTGCATTTGATAAGATTGACATTTTCACAATATTGATTCTTCCAATCATTTCCTTGTGTCTTCTGCAATTTCTTGCGTGAGTGTTTTAAGGTTCTCATTGTAGAGATTCTTCATTTCCTTGGTTAAGTTTATTCCAAGGTACTTTTTTTTTTTTTTTTTTTTTGAGGTAATTGTGAATGGGAGAGATTCCCTGATTTCATCTTCCACATGTTTGTTGTTAGTATATAGGAAAGCTACTGATTTGTGTTTATTTTGTATCCTTCTACATTGCTAAAGGTGTTTATCAGTGCTAACAGTTTAATGGTAGAGCCTTTAAGGTCCTTTTTGTATATAATCATACCATCTGCAAATAATGATAATTTGATCTCTTTGCAATTTGTATCCCTTTTGGGTGTGTCTCTACCTTATTGCTATAGCTAAGACTTCCAGTACTATATTAAATATAAGTGGGGACAGTGGACACCCTTGTCTTGTTACTGAATTTAGTGGAAAAGTTTCAAGTTTTTCACCACTTAGTAATATGTTGGCTGTAGGTTTGTCATGAATAGCTTTTATTATATTGATATGTGTTCATTCTAGTTCCACTTTCTGTAATGCTTTTACCATGAAGGATGTTGGATTTTGTTGAAGGCCTTTTCTGCATCTGTTGAGATGATCATTTGATTTTTGTCCTTCAGACCATTTGTGGGATGTGTTATATTTAACAATTTGCATATGTTGAATCATCCCTACATCCCTGAGACAAAGCTAACTTGGTCAGGATGAATAATCTTTCTGATATAGTCTTGTATTCTGTTTGCCAATATTTTGTTGATAATTTTTACCTCTATGTTCATGAGGGAGATTGCTCTGTAATTTTCATTTTTGTTCTGTCTTTGTCTGGTTTTGGTATCATGGTGATACTGGCTTTGTAGAAGGAGTTTGGTAGGATTCCTTCCTTTTCTATTTTATGAAAAAGTTTGAGAAGCAGTGGTGTTGGTTCTTCCCTGAAGATCTGGTAAAATTCACCAGTGAATCCATCTGTGCCTAGACTTTTTTAGTTGGGAAACTTTTTATAACTGCTGTATCTCTGTGCTTGTTATAGGTCTATTTAACTGGTTTATCTCATCTTTATTTAATTTTGGTAGGTCATATAAATCAAGAAAACTATCTACTTCTTTCAGATTTTCAAACATAGAGTCATTCATATTCTTTTTTAATTTTTTTTTTATTTATTTATTTGAGAGCGACGACACAGAGAGAAAGACAGATAGAGGGAGAGAGAGAGAGAATGGGTGCTCCAGGGCTTCCAGCCTCTGCAAACGAACTCCAGACGCATGTGCCCCCTTGTGCATCTGGCTAACCTGGGACCTGCGGAACCGAGCCTTGAACTGGGGTCCTTAGGCTTCACAGGCAAGCGCTTAACCGCTAAGCATCTCTCCAGCCCTCATTCATATTCTTAAATTATGTCCTTATGATTTTCTGAATTTCTTTGTTATCTGTTGCAATGGTACCTTTTTCATCTCTAATTTTATTAATTTTTGTCTCTTCTCTCTTCTGGTCAGATTTGCTAAGAGTTTGTCAATCTTGTTTATCCTTTCGAAGAACCAATTCTTTGTTTCCTTGATTCTTCGGATTGTGTTTTGGGTTTCCATTTCATTAGTTTCTGCCCTAATCTTTATTTTCTTCACATGTACTGATTTTTGTGAACTCTCTAATTTCTGAATATTAGCACTTAGAGCTATAAATTTACCTCTTAGGACTGCCTTCATTGTGTCCCAAAGGTTTGGTATGTTGTATTCTCATCATCATTTGCTTCTGTGAATTTATTGATTTCCTTATTTCTTCAATGACCCATTCATCATTCAGTAGTGTACTCTTTAGTCTCCATGAATTTCTATATGCTCTGTAGTTTTTCTTATTCCTGATTTGCAGTTTAATCCCATCATGGTCAGATAGAGTACAAGGGATTGTTTCCGTTTTCTTATATTTGTTGAGATTTGCTTTGTGTCCTAATATATGGTCTGTTTTAGAGAGTGTTCCATGTACTGCTGAGAAAAATGTATATTCTGTAGCATTTGGATGGAATGTCCTGTAGGTCTGTAGGCCTCAAGTTATATTTTAGGTTTTTATTCTAGTTTGGTTGGTTTAGGTTTTTTGAAAGTGTCTCTTATAGTGCAGGCTGGTCTCAAACTTGATGTATAGCTGAGGATGACCTTAAGCTACTTATCCTCCTGCCTGCGTCTTGAGTGCTGAGAGTGCCAGTGTTTGCCACATTGCCCCACAACATTTTTAAAGACATTCTGTTTAGTTGATATGATGATTCATGGTCATGAAACTCGGTCAGCAGCATTATAATTTTTGCCTGATAGATTTTTACCATATATATTTTTTTCTCCGTTATATCACAGCTTTCTTATACTTGTGAGCATAAGTCAGTACTTTAGCACTATATTTGGGGACAGCTTAACAGTGACATCGCCTAAAGAAAGCACAAGAAGGCTGGAGAGATGGCATAGCAGTTAAGCACTTGCCCGTGAAGCCTAAGGACCCCGGTTGGAGGCTTGATTCCCCAGGACCCACGTTAGCCAGATGCACAAGGGAGCGCACACATCTGGAGTTCGTTTGCAGTGGCCGGCAGCCCTGGCGCGCCCATTCTCTCTCTCGCTGTCTATCTGCCTTTTTCTCTCTCTGTCACTCTCAAATAAATAAATAAAAAATAAGTTAAAAAAAAAGAAAGCACAAGAATTCAGAAAACATAATACTTTATCAAAAGAAGAGTGAGAGAAGACAATGTTAGAGCGAAAGCAATAATGTACTATAACACTGACCTGAACTAAAAGTATGTATGTTGGCTGAATCAAAATTTTCATTACTTTGCAAGCCTGAAAATGACTGCAAAATCATATACATATTGATCTGGAATTTACAGATTTATCATGGAAGTATATTCACAAATATAAAACCCATGAATGAAGATCAACTATCTATGTATGCATATATGTATAAATGTATCAGCATATTAAGTTGTGGATTATGGTTGACATTTTCTGTTTGTCTCAATATTTATTAATGGAGGTTATTTTTAGAAGGAAATTTTGGTTTTAGTAGTGATATTTAAATGCAGCTTGTAGACAATAAACTTATTCCTCCCACATTTCCTAGTACATTCTTAATGTTTTTACACCTCACCTGTTTATCCTAAAACATTAATGTCTTTCATTTCTATTTATATTTTACTAGCTGTTTGTCTGCATATATTTGTCTCAAAATTTTTTAATTAAATCCATGTGTAAGGCAATTTAGAAATATTTCTAGAATGAAGCAAACTGTTCTGTGAGATTTTATCATGAAGTTTCTAATCACATGAAGTTTTTGTTTTCTCTACCCTTTTCACGCATCTAGCCTTATTCAAGAGAAAATTCCAGAACAAGCATTCCCCACTGGTGAATCTTCTGTGTCTTTACAACATACTCCCCAGCCTTCCACAGATGGTATACTCATCCAGGAAGCAGTGTGTGGCCTTGAGGCTTACAAACATACAGATACTGACCTTGACATCGTGACAAACCCACCAGATGCCAGCACTGGACTCCAGTCTAAATGGATGCAGACTAGTTCATTTGGGACTGTCAGTGCTCCAAGTATGCACAAATGTTCAATCCTAGTTATACTGTAATCATAATAGCACATGGAAAAGGTGTTCTCTGAAATAACTCAAAATGGGGGTTTGAGCATCATTGAGTATAGCATAAGCCCAGACAAAAACCTTAAACTGCATCATAATACAATTCAGTAGGAACAGACTTGAAAGGCCAGTCAATTCTTTTTCATTCTGAAAGACAGTAAGATACCAACTGTTGGAAGAGGGAATTAACATTTGAGAGTCTGCCATGTGTTAGATGTTTACTCTAATACTATCCCTCCACTCCTGCATTTTGTAGAGGAGTCAGTCCAGGCTCAGGAGTAAAGAGGCATCTCCCTTAGCTTCTTTTAATACAGAAACAGTCTTTCTTGGTGGTTGAGAGCACATAGACTAGGTTGTAATCCTAGATCCCTCACCATGATTATTACAGTTCTCTGCACTTCTTTCCTTTCCTGTAAACTGCAGGTGATATTAGTACCTACCCCAGAGACTTATTGTAAGAATCAGGATACTTAGTAAATGTAAAATACTCAGTACAATTGCTTTGTGTGTGCTTATCACTAAGTAATAACCATATAGCATTAGCCTTTCAAAACTACCACCACTAATACAAGTTTATATTTCACCAAGTATAGAGAAGGCTTTATTTTCCCTTTTGTGGGCCCAAAGAACTTCTCATATATGCAATATGCAGGCAAGTAGAGTAAGTATTTTATGATATAAGTGGAAAAGCAATGAAAGAAAGTGTGTCTGAGTACATTAGAAGTAACTACTAGAGCCCAAATGTACCTTCAAGACATTCAGCCATAATTTTTAAAGATGTGACACAGCAACTCCCAACTGACAATAACTGCCAAGCTACTAATTTTGTTTTTTGGAAATATTTATTTATAATTGCTCAGTGTTCTATGAAAGATGAGGCTGTTAAAAGATTATTTGATGAAAAGAAGTTCTCTACTTGTTTATGTAAAATTTCTCTGACAAAATTCATTGAATGCCAAATTCGTGACTTTTGTTGTTATTGTGTCTGTTTCTCTTAAGACTTCACTGTTGAGAACCCATGGGATGATGAATTGATTCTCAAACTTTTGTCTGGACTTTCTAAACCAGTGAGTTCCTATCCAAATACTTTTGAATGGCAGTGTAAACTTCCAGCCATCAAGGCGAAGACTGAATTCCAACTAGGTGAGAATTATATGGGTAATATGTTTGAATTCTTGTTAGTCTGTGACAAGTTGATAGTTCTCCTAACCACCCCACCTCCAAGAAAGAGTTAATACCTGTAGTAAAAGCCACTGTAGTAGAATTATTACTGCTTTTGGAACTAATAATACATTGAACCTGTAGAAAGCAATTTGGCAATATTAAAATTAAAATTCACATACTTTTAAACTCAGCCACCTACTTTATTAATTCCCGTAGACTTTATAACAAAACACAAGAAGGGTCTCTAAAACATGTTGTTAAATGAAAAGGGTAGAAGGGTAGGTATGCTCATTGTTTGTTGCTGCAATTCCCTGATAACATGATGTGAAACTTTTTCATGTCTGGTTTAGATCTTGTGCTTGTTTTTTAACTGGGCTATTTGTTTTCTTGTTGTTTAACTTTACACAGATATTTTGTATTATACTCTTGTCAATGTGGGTTTTGCAAAGATTTTTCTCCTTGTGTCTATCCTATTTTTTGATGTATCTTTACTGAAAGCTAATTCACTTTTAATGAAATCTGATATTTCATTTTTCCCTTTATGGATTGTGTTTTTTATTTATTTATTGTTTATTTAATTTTTATTAACATTTTCCATGATTATAAAAAAAAATCCCATGGTAATACCCTCCCCCCCCCCACACTTTCCCCTTTGACATTCCATTCTCCATCATATTACCTCCCCATCTCAATCATTGTTGGATTGATTGTGTTTTTGATAGTGAATCTAAACTGTCATTGCCCATTGTCACCTAGATGTTTTCCAGTTTTATCATCTATCAGTTTTATAGTCTTGTATTTTATTTAGTTGTATGATATATTTTGTGTTAATTGTTGTGAAAGATGCAAGATTTGTGTCTAGATTCCCTTCTGTTTCTGTTAAGATAGTGTCTTACTATATAACCTAGTCTCTCTTTGAACTGTGGTAGGACAGGCTGGCCTTAAGCTCATAGTCCTCTTGCCTCAGCTCCTGAGGGTGGGATTGTAGGCATACACGACCCCCCACCTCTGGCTCGGACTTACTTGTTTGCATGTAAAGGTCTAATTGTTGCAGCACCATATGTTAAGAAGACTGTTCTTTCTCCATTGAATTACGACCGCTTATTTGTCAAAGAACAGTTGGATGTACTTGTATTCGTCCATTTCTGTACTCCACTCTGTTGCGATGGTTCATTTGTCTCGTGCTGATATCACACTGCCCTGGCATCACAACTTTGTAGGTCTTGAAGTTGGGTAGGGTAAGGGTTCTTACTTTGTCCTGGATCTTTTGGTTTTCCATATAAGCATTAGTTTTTTGATATCCATAAAATGCTTGCTAGAATTTTGATTGAGATTGTTTTTCATCTTTAGGTCATGTTGGAAAGAACTGAGAACTTGATAGTATTGAATCTATTTCCTGTATAAGGAGTCTCTCTAGTTATTTAATTTTCTTTGTTTTTTTTTTTCCATAGAGTTGACTTTTTCTCACAAAGATCTTGTACATATTGTTACATTTGTACCTAAGTATTTTTTTTTTTACTTAGATAAATGTGTTTGTGGTTTCACATTCCAGTTCATTTCATGTACATAGAACAATTGACCTCGGTGCCTCTGTATAGTCACCTTATATATTCTAGCCTGACTATATAATCATGAATAGTCACAGGAAGTTTTGGTGTTTTTTTTTTTTTAGGTAATCCCGTCATTCAGAAAAGATCATTTTAGTTCTTTCCAACTCTATACTTATTCCTTTATCTTATCCTGTTGCATTAGTTGGGAATTCTACAGTACACCTTTGGTGGTGGTCCCACAGTCCTTGAGTATTGTTTTATCTTTTGTATGTTTCTTTTTCTTTATGTATTTCAATTTTGAAAATTTCTTTTTTTGTACATTTTCAAGCTCACAGCCATGTATAGTGATACAGTGATGAATCCGTCAAAAGGCATTCTTCATTTCTTTTAGTGAGGGTTTTTATTCCCAGTATTATTTGTTCTTATGCATTTTTCACTTTTTCAATTAGAACCTGTAACATATTAATTTTTTTAAACCCTCATCTCATGGTGGCTTAGACCTATAATCCTAGCCCTGAGGATACAGAGGCAGAAGGATTTTGGGGCTCACTAACCAGCTAGTCTAGCCAAATTGGTGAGTTCCAGTGAGAGACACTGGCTGAAAAAAATAAGGTTTTGAGTCTTTTTTTACAGTGCCGAGAATTGAACCCAAGGAGCTCACACATGTGAGACAAGCGCTCTCTCACTAAGCTACACTCCCAGCTCTCAAGCTACCCTTATCTTTGAATATGCCTTGAAATTTATTATTGCTTGATAAAAAAGGAACTGAGACGAGCTTTAAGTGTGAGGTTTGAGGGATATTTATTTGTTTTGGTGACGAGGAGGACTCTATCTGTCCTGGAACACAGGATGAACATAAATTAGAATTCATAGTACTTTTCCTACCTTGGCTTGCTGGGTGTTGGGATTACAGGTGTAATCCTCCATACTTGAGTGATCAGTCTTCCCTGTTTTTTGGATTTTTGTAGAGTTGACTTTGTTTTTTTCTCTCCTTACTATCTCCAGCAATGTTTCTTCACCTAGACTTCTGCTCTGCAAGCTTTGATTCTTTGTATCCTCTTGTCTATCTCCCTGATTTTTTTTTTTTTTTTTTGGAAGGGGGGTTCACTGTAGTCCAGGCTGACATGGAATTCACTTTGTAGTCTCAGGGTGGCCTCGAACTCTTACCTCTGCTTCCTGAATGCTGGGATTAAAGGCGTGTGACACCATACCTGGCTTTATCTCCCTTGACTTTGAGATAGCATCTTGGCAGCTTGCCCTTTGACCTTAGTTCTCTAGTAGATCAAAGAATTGGGGATTTTCAGTTGTTCTTTTTTTGTATTGGTAACCTGGAGTGACATAACTGCATTTATAGCAGACTCAAATATGTGAATTATTTTTCAGAATTTTAATATGAGTCTACTAAACTTAACTTCTTAGTCTTTTTTTCCCAAAAGCAATAACCTCAATGTAACCACAAGAAAAATATAAAATGAACCAAATTTGAAGACTACCCTATAGCATACTTGAATAGTAGTGGTCTTTAAAACTGCCAAGATTATGAAACACAAGAAAGGTCTAAGAAACTGTCACAGTCCAAAGCATCTAAGGAGACATGATGCCAAAATATACTGTATCTTGGAGTGTGGGAAAACTAATATAATCTAAAGTAGATGCTTGGTAACAATAATGTAATATGGATGGTTTTCACTTGTCAGAAATACCATGCTTATATTAGAGCGAACGGTAGAGGGTGCAGGATATACAGAACCTCTACTTTCCTTAATCGCTGACCATTCTGAAATACAAAATTGACTTTGTATTTTAAACTATTACCAGTATTGATACAGTTGTGCTTTGCTCTTTTTATTCTGTGTAAAATAGGTACATATTTGAAAAAATTTTTCAGAAGATTTTGACATGTTCTTCCCATTGTACAAAGCAAGGAGTACATGTATTACCTTTTCAAAATAAGACAACCTTGATGAGGAGGAACAGGAGCCCAAGGCCACATGTCTAAGTGTCCTGGCCCATCAGAGCTGCTCTTGCCCCTCCATTACAGAGAATTTGTTAAGGTCTCTTTTATGGTGTTTGTTTCATTTTTACTGAAGTCTGGAAAACCATTTCCCAAGGATTATATCCACTTTAGCTTATTAAAATAGTTCAAGTACCAAGAAAATTTTACCAAATCTTCGTGCTAATCAAAATTCTATGCTTTTTGGTCATTTTGATACATCTTATCTTCTAAGGCTCTTTGCTGGTCTATATCCATCATCTTCTTGGAGAAGGGGCCTTTGCTCAAGTTTATGAAGCTACCAATGGAGAAATGGATGATACCAAAAATAAGCAGAAATGTGTTTTAAAGGTAAAAGATCTAAATAGCTTTTTCTATAGTATAAATTTTAGATCTTGAGTTCACTTTCCCCTCTACTGTTAAAACAGTCATATTTTGGGGCTAGAGAAATGGCTTAATGGTTAAGCGCTTGCCTGTGAAGCCTAAGTACCCTGGTTCAAGGCTGGATTCCCCAGGACCCACGTTAGCCAGATGCACAAGGGGCATATGCATCTGGAGTTCATTTGCAGTGGCTGGAGGCCCGGGCATGCCCATTCTCTCCCTCTCTCCCTCCCTCCCCTCCCCCCTTTCTCTCTCTGTGGCTCTCAAATAAATAAACAAAAAAAAAAAAACAGTGATATTTTCAATATTTTATTTATTAATTTATTTTGGAGTTAGAGAGAAAGGGAATGGGCATGCCAGGGCCTCCAGACACATGGGTACTGGGGAACCAAACTCAGATTCTTCAGCTCTACAGGCAAATGCCTTAACCACTGAGCCATATCTCCAGACACAAAACATTTAAGATTTTCATTGAGGCTATAGTTAGCAAACTATTTTATGTGGATTCAGAATTGCCTTTTCTCTAAAACCATCGTACAAGCCTCATACTGCTGATCAGTTTCATAGTTTGACATCTCTTTCTTCCCCACATCTTTTATAGGCAAAGGTTGCTTTCTTGGTATCTTTTTGCAGAATGTGAGGCTGGATATGATTATGTGCCTAATTTGATGTACAGGTCCAGAAGCCTGCCAGACCGTGGGAATTCTACATTGGGACCCAGCTGATGGAAAGACTAAAGCCAAAAATGCGACACATGTTTATCAAATTTTACTCTGCTCACTTATTCCAGAATGGCAGCATATTGGTAGGAGAGCTCTACAGCTATGGAACATTATTAGTAAGTATTTTGTTTTTATACTGTAAACATGAGATTTAAGTGCATTTTTGGTTAGTGCCTTGCAAATATCTTTATTGTTTGGATTCTTTGTTGGCAAACAGAAATAAAACCTTGGCTTGGGATTTCATTAATTCTCCACAACCAACTTAGAATACCATTTGCATTATTTCTAGAATGCCATTAACCTCTATAAAAATACCCCTGAAAAAGTGATGCCCCAGGCTCTGGTCATCTCTTTTGCTATGAGAATGCTCTATATGGTTGAACAAGTCCACAACTGTGAAATCATTCATGGTGACATTAAGCCAGACAACTTCATACTGGGAAATAGGCAAGTATAGCACTTCTAATGGAATTCTTTCCTAACATTTCCCTGGCATTTCTTTGTTATTTGTGCTCATGCATCATGGTAATTGTTTGTATTTAATCTAGATTTTTGGAACAGAATGATGAAGATGAGGATTTAGTTGATGGCTTGGCACTGATTGACCTGGGTCAGAGTATTGATATGAAACTTTTCCCCAAAGGAACTACATTTACAGCAAAGTGTGAAACGTCTGGTTTTCAGTGTACTGAGATGCTCAGTAACAAGCCATGGAGCTACCAGGTATGAAAGGAAAGCAAGAGGTGTGAAAGCATTTTCTTCATTTTGATTTTCAAAATAAATTTTGGGGTCTATTTAATACTGTAAGCTGGTCACTGTAAGCAATTGAAGAAGAGGTAGAATTTAAGGTTAAGGGAGAAGTTCTACTTCTGAAGAGTATTCCGTTCTTATTTGTACTACTCTGTTACCAGAGAAGGAAAGCAAATATTTTCTGTGAATTTGGCCTAGGAAAAAGTATTTAATGATCTGTAAACTCTTTTGAAAGGAATTTGTGCTACTGAGAGCCAGCTTGATTTATTGTGATCAGAGCAAACCAGTTTGGCTCCCCGTATGGCCAGGATTAACAGGGAAACTCAGCCCACCAACTCCGGAGAGAACTGAGCCAGCGCTATTCATGCCTCGGTATTCTTCTAGGCAAGAAGTAGGAATTGACTATTACAGGGGGCACAATCAAATTTCTACCCTGATACAGTGCCTGATCCAAAAGATGTTGTAATGGATCATTATTATCCTAAGGTTAGATTCAGAATCCTCAACAAATTAGGATAGTAGCTGAAAAATAAAGGGGATACTATGAATTAGGGTAAAGGTAAAGTTTTGAGTCTGGGTTAACAAAACCAGCTGCCAGATGAGATCTGTGACTTTCCATAAGCCCATAATAAAGGGGCAAAACTGAAGGTCTTATTTCTAGTCTGTTAGAATGCTGGCCTAGCATCACCTGGGTGTTATACCAGATGGCCTGCTCTTCTACAGATTTGGACCATGTTAAATATCCTTTTCCTTTATGAACACAACATACTGAGATCTTAGAGTACAGGCATAAAGTAACCACCATGATCCCAAGGAAGAGAGTTGAAAGGACTTCAAAGTGAGGGATTCAGGTGTTATATTGGTCCTAAATAACATAACAAAAGACTTGAGAAGTACATTAGCTCAAGGAAGATAGTGCTTTCCAATGGGTGTTGCAGAGGTAACAGTAGTCTGTTGTCCATAGACATTTCAGACAGAAGGTAGATACTCAGTAGGGCAAGTCATTGACTTCCAAAGTATGTGTGTGTTATGTACATGCAGAAAAGGTGTGCACATAAATATGTATTAAAGTGCATGTGTTGGTCAGAGGGCAACATTGGTATCATCAAGTGTTTTCCACCTGTTTTGTGACAAGGTCTCACTGGCCTAGAGCTTGTCAGGTAGGCTAGACTGGCTAAACAGTGAAACCCAGGAATCCATCTGTCGGCTGTGCTGGGATTCCCAGCATGTACCACCATGCCTGGCTTTTTCACGTGGATTCTGGGGATCAACCTCAGGTGCTTACAAGGCAAGCACCTACTAACTGTACCATCTCCCCAAAGTTCTTTAAAAGTAAAATCCTGTGGTTATTTAGCTTGATTCCTAAATCAGATAGATCCCTTCTTACACTCAGAGGGCTAGTATTAAGTCACATATTCCTGTTTTCTTCATAGGTTGATTACTTTGGAGTTGCTGCAACAGTATACTGCATGCTCTTTGGTACCTACATGAAAGTAAAAAATGAAGGAGGAGTCTGGAAGCCTGAAGGTCTATATAAAAGGTGGGTTATTGGCATTGGTTCTATAGTGGAAAGCCAATAAATACAGCAAAATGGTGGGTTTCATCTGGCCCAACAAAAGAGCTCTATTACCACATGAAAAACTCATTCCTTGGGCAGTGTGGTGACAACACAATCCTGGCATTAGGCAGTGTGCAAGTCACATGGTGTCACCACTTCTATTTTCTCATTTGTAAAAAGCAGCAACCAGCTCGCTTCGGCAGCACATATACTAAAATTGGAACGATACAGAGAAGATTAGCATGGCCCCTGCTCAAGGATGACACGCAAATTCGTGAAGCGTTCCATATTTTTACACCACAATGCATGACCCATTTTCATTAACAAGGAGGGTCTAATGGGAAGGGGTAGATCACAGATGAGCCTAAATAATGGTACCAAACTGCCTGTATTTACTGAAAAGAAAACTAATAAATTAAATTAAAAAAAAAAAAAAAAGCAACCAAAGGCTAGTAGTTTAGCTCAGTGGTAGAGCACTTGCCTCTTATGCCCAACGGTCCAGGATTCAATCCCCAGCACTATAAAATATAGGGAGAGTCGGTAGTCATTGTCTCATGGAACCACTGAAAGCACCAGCCATGTTGGCATCCTGTACGCTTGAGTGTTGGATGTTTTTTTTGTTTTTGTTTACGAGGCAGGGTCTCACTCTAGCTCAGGCTGACCTGGAATTCACTATGTAGTCTCAGGGTGGCCTCAAACTCTCTACAATCCTTCTACCTCTGCCTCCCAAGTGCTGGGATTAAAGACATGCGCCACCATACCCAGCTTGTTTTGGTTTTTTGAGGTAGGGTCTCTAGCTCAAGCTGTCCTGGAATTTACTTACATAGTCTCAGAGTGAGTTCTAACTGATGTGATTCTCCAACCTCTACCATAATATTAGTGAGCCTCAGAAATTCCTTTAATTCCAACCCTGTGCACCTCTTTTTTCCTCTGAAATTGTATTATTTTAAAATTTTTATTTAATTTGTTTGAGAGAGACAAACAGAGAAAGGCAGACAGAGAGTATGGGAATACCAGGACCTCCTGCCACTGGGAACAAACTCCAGACACATGTACCATTATGTGCATCTGGCTTTATGTGAGAATTGAGCCCAGGCCATCAGGCATTGCAAACGAGTGCCTTTAACCAATAAGCCTTCTCTCCAGGATGTGATTAGATTGTCATCTATAAAAGGCAAGGAAATGCTTGACCTAGAGCTCATCATGTCAGCTTGTATGGTTCTCCCAGCATAACACAGTGAACACACTACTGGTAGTGTTACATTCAGGCTGAGTATTGATACATGCATGTACTTTATATCACTTATGCTTTCTTGTCTTAAATTTTTTAAAATATTTTTTTGTTCATTTTTTTTTTTATTTATTTGGGAGCGACAGACACAGAGAGAAAGACAGATAGAGGGGGAGAGAGAGAATGGGCGCTCCAGGGCTTCCAGCCTCTGCAAACGAACTCCAGACACATGCACCCCCCTTGTGCATGTGGCTAACGTGGGACCTGGGGAACCGAGCCTCGAACCAGGGTCCTTAGGCTTCACAGGCAAGCGCTTAACCGCTAAGCCATCTCTCCAGCCCTTGTCTTAAGTTTTTTGAGGTATAAAAGCAGAAAAGTACACTCAATGTATGTGTACAGCCTAATGGAGTTTTATTAATGTGTATTCTTTCTTCGGAAAAATCAAAGTTACCTTGAACTTCCTACCCTTCCAAAACAAAACAAGGAAAGTCATTGGTAGTAATTTTATAAATGTGTTCAATACATAGTTAGTCCTCAAGTCCTAAAGGAAAACTTATGGCTACTGTGTTATGTATAGAGTCATTACATTCACCAGATACTGCATTCTTTCTGTTTGTTGTTTTTTTGCTAATAATTGGAGGGCTAGATGGTTGTTTAGAAGGATTTCATTACTAGCCACTAGTGAGGAAAAACCCAAAGCGGCTGCAGGCCTGACAGTAAGAGCTCCATTTCCATTTGCAGCACCATTCACTGTGCTCTGCTTTCTCAGGGCCACTTCTTCATGCTGTAAGCATTGCAGCCTTCCTATCCAGTGTTGGCACATATGCTGTTAGATGCCTAAGAACTATGTAGCTAAAGTATCAGACTCTGGCAGTGTGGTATACAGAAAACCAAAAAGATATTTTTCCCACTGAAAAGCTTAAAAGGGCATTTATGTGAGATCATTATTGAAAGAAAGTGTGTTTAGACATTTTACTTAATTATTAACTTATTAGTAATAGATTCAATATTTCTATTACTGGTTTACTAAATTGCATTTAAGTAAGCGTTGTCCTGTTGTCACACCTGTGGGAAGTAAATACATGGATAGGTATGTTGAAGCATTTTACCCATTTTTGATGCTTTGCCTCTTCAGGCTTCCTCATTTGGATATGTGGGAGGAATTTTTTCATATCATGTTGAATATACCAGATTGTCATCATCTTCCATCTTTGGATTTGTTAAGGCAAAAGCTGAAGAAACTATTTGAACAACATTATTCCAACAAGATTAGGACCCTGCGTAATAGGCTAATTGTACTGCTCTTAGAATATAAGCGTTTGAGAAAATAAAATGTGGATATGGACACTAAATCACTTTGTAAATACAGTATCTCACTTTGAACCCTGATGTTTTCTCCACATGTATTATTTATTTGTTTGTTAAAAATAAAGTTCAAATGATAAATCCATATGACCTGCCTGATATAATTATTGCAGCCAAATAGACAAAATGAGAAGAGCCCTGTTTATGCACACTGATCAGTTAGGCTACATTTGGTGTATAAAGATCGGTGAGAATGATCCAGATGTGTTTTCTAGAAATCATTTTTTGTGTTTTGGGGGGGTTAGGGTTATTGAGATAGGATTTTGCTCTAGCCCAGGCTTACCTGGAATTCACTGTATAGTCTCAAACTGGCCTCAAACATAAGGCAATCTTGCTACCTCTGGCTCCTGAGTGCTGGGAATAAAGGTAGGTGCCACCACACCCACCTTAGAAATCACTGTTTAAAACATTGACCTGTTTAAGCTAAAAATAAACCAAAGGACTTTTTAATACAAATCTTGTTTTGTGTTTGTGTGAAAACAATAAATTCACAGACATATCCAAGGATTTTAACTTTAACAAAAGTTGCCTATCCTTTACTATACCTGTTCTTCATCACTGTCTATGAAATACAATTCCTAAGCCTGTTTCTTCAAAGTATCAGTCAATAGGAAATCTCAGATCCTGAAATGATTTATTTTGCATATGTGTATCGTGTGTGTGTGTGTGTGTGTGTGTGTTTGTGGTGTTTGCATATCTGACAGTGTGATATATGCAGGTGTGCATGTCTCATGGGTGTGCATGCAGAGTCCAGAAGAGAATGTCAGGAATCCTGTAGCACTTATCTGTATTTCCTTGAGAAAGAGCCTCTCATTAAATCTGTAACTGCCAACTTCAGTCAGACTGGCAAGCCCCAGCAATTCTCCAGTTTCTGTTCCCCACAGTACTGGAGTTACAATATTCATGGCCACACTCAGATGTGTGCCTGGGTGCTGAGGAATCAGATCAGGGTGAATTAGTCCCTCATGCATGCCTACACTACAAGCCCTATTACCTGCTAAACCGTCTTCCCAGCCTGAAGACGGTCTTTTTTTTCTAGCTGTACAGATTACTAATCAGCTCTATTTTAATCACATCCAATCTAGCTTCTGTCTTTTAGAGCCAGAGGAGCCCTAATTGGGAATAGACTTCCTCCTTCTTTCCTCAACATTGTGATGTAAACCAATCCTAGATGACACACAGTCGAATATAGGACGAGTTGCTTCCTTCTGTCCTCATCCTCAGATACCTTGTTCTCCATTCTGGAGGCGCCATGACCCTTTGGCTTGTGAATCTAAGATCATTCTTCATTGTATTTTACATGCTGTATTTTTCACAGAACCATAATACTGCTTTCATTTAATATGTGATGGAAAATGTGATGATAGAATATCCACAGTGTTTTAATAGCCATATATTTGATTGTGGTATAGCTGTAGTTATAAATTCCTAGAAGAGAAATTGCTGGGTCACAGGTGAGTACATTTAAAATTGAGAATCAGTGTCTGCAGCTAGCCCTCCCCCCATGGGTTCATGTCAGGATTCATAAAGTCCTTGCTTTCACCTTCACTGATAGCACAGGCCGACTGACCTGTGCCAATTTGACAGATAGTGTCTCCTTATAGCCTTGATTTGCATTTCTCTTGTGCATTAGGCCAAATATATCCATGTAGTTCCATAGGTAAGTATGAAACTATTACCTGTCCATTTTCTACAGTCTTAAGTGAGCTTTTTTATATCTTAAAATAGCACCCCCAATTGAAAATAACAAAAGGTCCTTTGTTGTTTAAAACTAGTACCAATTTAAGTATTTAGAACAAAACTTTTTGGTTGCTATTTTTTAAATTTTCATTTATTGATTTGCATGTAGTAGAGTGGGCAAGGGCCTCTTACTCCTGCAAGCGTACATCAGAGACTTGTACCACTTTTTACGTCCAGCTTGTATGGGTGGCTTGGGAATTGACCCTGAGCCACAGGCTTTGCAGGCAAGCTCTTTCAGCCACTGAGCCGTCCCCCCATACTATTTCTAGCTGATAGTTAGAATATACAAAAACTATTGACTTCTGTAAAAAATGTTTCCAAGTGATTCTTTAGAATTTTCCAAGTATCCATCTGTGGTAGTTTGAATATGTGTCCCCCACAGACATGGGTGTTTTATTAAAATTGAGTTGGCATCTTTAGCCCTTAGGCAGACTCCTGCCACTGGGGGCATATCACTAAGGGAAGATCTGAATTCCAGCCTAAAGGTATACAGAGAGGTTTGAGTTCTGGTGGGGTCCTGTTTATTGCCAGTTTGTGCTTGCAGCACTCAATTTTTATTTGGATAAAAGACCACCCTTTCACCTTTTGCTGTTGCAGTATCTTTCTTCTGTTTATATCACATTCAAAAACATCTTCCGAGCCAGACATGGTTGCACACCTTTAATCCCAGCACTTGTGAGGCAGAGGTGGGTCGCTGTGAGTTTAAGGCTAACCTGAGAAACATCTTCCATGTGATTCACAACAGCAATTTGACCAGTGTCCTCAGTACTCTTACCCATCTGGTCCATGGCCTGTGTCAGTATCCACATGAACTTTAGTCTGATTTCTAGCAACCACTTGTCCCCAGAGTAAGAGACTTGGTCTAGACAAAGTAAGTTGCTTTAATCATGTTATCCAAGTAGTTTTGGTTTTGCTCATATTCCTGGTACAGACAAGTCTGGATTACATACACACTTGGTTTATCTGCATGTGGAGAAAGCTTTGCAGTGGGCACCTGAAGTGAGTGCAGTATGAGTCCTTATTGGGAGGCCAACGGAACATACACCTCACTCCACTAGTGAGACTCGGGGAGAGCTGGGCCTCCTCATCTTCACAACTTCAGTGGTCCAGCTCATCCCAATGCTCAGACCTTGCCTGGCCTAGGTTCAGGTGGCATTTCTCATTCCTCCTTGACCAGCACTTCCACATTCAAGATCTAGCTAAGAGAGAAGCTTCTTGCTTCAGAGGCTCCTCCAGTGCCTTTCCCCCTGGATTCTATCGGGTCTAAGAGGAGATGCCAATGTGGATGTGACTAGTATATTCCTGAATGAAAAGTGAAGAATGTGGTCAAAGACTCAGGAATGAGAGCTCCTGGGCTGGCAGGTGCTTTCTAGCTCCCGCCCCACACTAAATTTCTCTGCACACGTCCTGTGAGCAGCATGGTTCTTTGCCCTCATCTCAAGTTCACTGCAACTTTCTCATTGATCCCATTCTGGAATATTTCTGGATTGGTTCGACTATAGCAGGCTAAACCGTTGAAGAAGGCAAGAGTCATTTCTTCCAGAATAATCTGGGAGTGAGCATTCCTGTGCTGGAACTGATCTGCCTAGCGCTGGAGATTTCCACAATGTTCTTGTTGCCAGTTTCCAGCTGGAGAAAGGGGGAAGCTGCTCCTATGGACAAGACCCCAGCCAGGCTTGCGGCCCAAAGGCACATAACCATGACGCTGCTTAGCCAAGGAGTCTGAGGAATGAAGGGCCCAGCTGGACTGATGTAAAGAGACTGAAAACCAGTGAAAGCTGTATTAAAGGGTGGATCCTTTCCACAGCTCTTCTGACAGTGGTTAGGGCAGTGTGCCCCCTAGTGGGGCCAACCCAGGAACTACTATTTCAAGAGTCACAATGAGCTCAGAGTTCAGAGTTCCTGCTGAAGTCTCACACGTGGAAAAAAAAAAAAAATGATGAAACGTGGCTTGGAATGAATGTATGGAGCATGTGGGTGTGTATGTGTGTGTGTTACCACATGAAAAAAAAAATGACTGGTAAATGAAAAGGCAGGTTAAACAATATATGGAAATGAGAGGGAGTCAGTCAGGTAGCTTTGTTAGGCAGTTTTAGGGTGACTGGGCTCCTGAAAAGGCAGGAAAGTCTACACTTAGGAAAGATCAAAGGATGACCTGATCCATCTCTTGCCTAGTTCCCTAGACCTGTTTTTCCAGACCTGAGTCCCTCAGTGGTCTTTTTCTAGAATCCTGACATTGTAGTTGGTCAAGCTGAGATCCCAGAACCTGGCATCATGGCTGACCTCTTCCTGAGCCAGCCTTTAGCCCAGACCAATCAGCTGGCTCACTTGAGCCAGAAGGTGAAACCTACCACCATAAGTTTATAAATGTTTTACCAGGAGAGGGCTATCTGCACCCCCCCCCCCCGGCACCCTCCCCTGTTGCCTGACCACGGGTGTTCAGCTTCTGGTGAGTTTTTTCTCATCTTAGCCCAGCTGAGCCAAGGTGAGGGGAGAACCCCCCAAGACCCTACTTCCCACATGGCTCTTTACGTCTCCTGTCATCCACGTGGCAGGAGCTCTTTGTATTTTTATTTTCTGTCCTCTCTATGGTTTTTCCAGGCCCAACACATGGGCTCCCTGGCCATGTGCATGGATTCATTTTCTTTCCCTTGTTCTGTATTTCCCTAAATAAATAAAATAATTTAATAATTATCCTTCTCGGTCTTATTCAATTCTTTGATTAAAAAGTAGACATGCCATGCACAAGAATTAAGTCCAAATGGATTAAAGACCTTAACATCAGACCGGAAACTTTGAAACTGCTAGAGGAAAAAGTAGGGGAAACCCTTCAACATATTGGTCTTGGCAAAGACTTTCTGAATACAACCCCAATTGCTCAGGCAATAAAACCACAGATTAACCACTGGGACCTAATGAAATTACAAAGATTTTGCACCGCAAAGGACACAGTGAAAAAAGCAAAGAGGCAACCTACAGAATGGGAAAAAAATCTTCGCCAGCTATATATCTGATAGAGGATTAATATCTAGGATATACAAAGAACTCAAAAAGTTAAATAATAAGGAATCAAACAAGCTAATCAAAAAATGGGCTATGGAGCTAAATAGAGAGTTCTCAAAGGAAGAAATACGAATGGCATATAAGCATCTAAAAAAATGTTCTCCGTCACTAGTCATCAGGGAAATGCAGATTAAAACTACATTGAGATCCATCTCACTCCTGTCAGATTGGCCACCATCATGAAAACAAATGATCATAAATGTTGGCGGGGATGTGGAAAAAAAGGAACCCTTCTTCACTGCTGGTGGGAATGCAATCTGGTCCAGCCATTGTGGAAAACAGTGTGGAGGTTCCTAAAGCAGCTAGAGATTGATCTACCATATGACCCAGCTATAGCACTCCTAGGCATATATCCAAAGGACTCATCTCATTTCCTTAGAAGTACATGCTCAACCATGTTTATTGCTGCTCAATTTATAATACCTGGGAAATGGAACCAGCCTAGATGTCCCTCAACAGATGAGTGGATAATGAAGATGTGGTACATTTATACAATGGAGTTCTACTCAGCGGTAAAGAAAAATGAAGTTATGAAATTTGCAGAAAAATGGATGGACCTGGAAAGTATTATACTAAGTCAGGTAACCCAGGCCCAGAAAGCCAAGCGCCACATGTTCTCTCTCATATGTGGATCCTAGCTACAGATGACTGGGCTTCTGCGTGAGAATGAAAATACTTAGTAGCAGAGGCCAGTAAGTTGAAAAGGAGACATAAAGGGTGGAGAAAGGAAGGGAGGAGGATACTTAATAGGTTGATATTGTATATATGTAATTACAATGATTGTAATGGGGAGGTAATATGATGGAGAATGGAATTTCAAACGGGAAAGTGTGGGGGTGGGGAGGGAGGGAATTACCATGGGATATATTTTATAATCATGGAAAATGTTAATAAAAATTAAAAAAAAAAAAAGTAGACATGAACCTAGGGCTTGGGTTCAAGGACTTTCCTGACCCCTAGCACCCATTTCAGAAGCACATGAAATAGAATACCCACTTGGGGTTACATGACTATAAATGGTTCTGTTTAGTTTTAGAAAAAAATTTCAGCAGAAACCACTGGCAAGAAGTTCTCTGAATGGGAGAATGAAAGGAAAGAGAAGAAAAAGGAACAATACACATATTTAACTTATGACTATATCACTGAATTGAATTATTTAAACTGACAATAAGCTATTTACTAGCTAAAACAGAAATGCGAACATGCCAAATTTTAAAAATTGAGATGTCTGGGCTACAGCAAGGCCCTACTTCAAACCCCTCCCAAAACAAAACCTGAGCTACCATTCCATGAACGTAGTATATTTTATACAATAGTTATCCACTGGATATGGTGGTTCATATCTGTAATCCCAGAATTTGGGAAGTGAGGTAGAAAGACTGCTGTGAGTTCAAGGCTGATCTGAGCTGCAGAGTGAGACTATGTTTCAAAACGATCAAAAATAGGTATTAGAAAGCCAGGCATAGTGGCACGGAGGAAGAGGTAGAGGAAAGTCACTGCGTTTGGGGTCAGCCTGAGACTACATAGTAAATTCCAGATGAGCCTGGGCTAGAGCGAGACCCTACCTCAAAATAAAAAAAAAAAAAAGTAAAAAAAGATATTAGAAACAAAGAATTAAGAGAGCTCTAGAAGGGTGGCAAGGCTACAATGGCATCAGGGGATTGGCCAGGCACTTGTTCCTTGTGGCAGTAAGATTCTGTTGCTATAGAGCCAAATACCAGGTTTGGTGACCTGAGTAGGGACAGACACTGCTCTAACATTGGCCCTGAATGGGAGTCAGCACTGCCCTGTCCCTACAGTCTTGAAAGGAACGCGCTGTTGTTCCATGTTTGCAGATGAAGGATCCAAGGGACATTCACTGATAAATAGTGAACAACCCAATGTGACACCAGACAGTCTGCTCCCAGAGTCTGTGACTGGAATTGCTTGGCTTTTGTTCCTTCACCAGGAGGTCCAGAAAGCCCTTCAGAAGTCACCCAAGCTCCCTCCAGTGGCATGGCACCTGGCTCTTTGTCACTATACCAAGATGGGGGGAGCGGGCTCCCAGTGATTCCCCTGCCTCCAGGTGGGGCCTGTGACAAGGCAAGAAGCAGCAGACGATCAGAAAAGGCAGACATGACTACCCTTGCTCAAGATGTAACTGTGATCCAAAAGTGTCAGATCCATAGACAGAAAGTTGCTTGGTGGTGGCCAGGAGCTGGAGCAAAGGAGCTGTTTATTGGATGCAGAGTTTGCTTTGTGGGACAGAAATATTCTGGTGCTGATGGCTGCATAGCTGAGTGTACAGGAGGCAGTAAAGGCAGCTGGTTGCCAGCAGCCATGAGCATATGGATCAGATGAGTGTTCCATGGGCTCACACCACAAGCTGTGGTGCCATCAGGAGGTGACACACCTTTAGAAAGTAGAGCCTAGTGGAAGGAGGTAAGGTCAGTAGGAGCATGCCTGTAAAGGGAGTAGTGGAACCTCCCAACTGCCATGAGGTGAACAGTTTGTTCAGTCATGGACTCTCACCATGATGACTGCTTCATCACAGACCATGACTATGGACTGAGCTTCTGAAAACCATGAGTCTAGATAAACCTGTCCTCCTTATAAACTTATCTCGGGCACTTTAACACTGATGGACAGCTAGCAAAATATCACGTTGACAACCCAATTTAGAAATGGTTAAGATGGTTGAAAAAAAAAAAAAGAAAAAGAAAAGGTCATTTTGAGGATTTGCTCAGGCTGGGGTCTCAAATTTGCTATGTAGCTGAGAATGTCCTTTAACTTCTGATTTCTCCTATATCTACTCCTCAAATGCTGGGATTGTTCACTGCTGCATCAGCTTAAAGATGATAAATTTTGTGTTGTATTTTAACACAATTTAAATTTTCATCAAGAATTTTCATCCATGAACATACTGTAATGTAAATGCTCACAACCCCTTCCATTCCTTTCTTTTGTCCCACCCCATCCCACAGAACCCCCTCCTGGTCCTTCCTTTCTAACCAGTCCTTCTATTTTGATGTCCCTTTCTTTCTTCTTCCTCTAGCATCCACATCAAATGTTGATGGACTCAATGTTGTGACAGCTGACATCCAAATATGAGGTCATGAAGGCACCAGTCATTTCCTGTCCACAGGACACTGTCCCTAAGTCTGCTTTCCTTGCCACCCTCTAGCTCTTACCTTCTTTCTGCCCCACAATTAAATTTTTAACAATATTTTATTTTCAAGTAGAGATAGAAAATCAAGAGAGAGCGTGTTGAGAGAGGACCTCCAGTAGCTGTAAACAAATTCCACAATGGCACTTCCCTTACAAAACCATGGGGTCAGGGAGGATGAAGACAGAGCAATGCTGACTCCTCCTCATGGTCAGTGTTAGAGCAGCATCTGTCCCAACTCAGGCTTTACGTGAGTTCTGGGGAGTTGAACATCCTTAACTGCTGGGCCATCTCTCCAGACCCAATTTAGAAAAAAAATATTTTTTTTTTTTTTGTTTTTTTGAGGTAGGGTCTTGCTCTAGCTCAGGCTGACCTGGAACTCACTATGTAATCTCAGGCTGGCCTCAAACTCAGTGATCCTCCTACCCCAGCCTCCTGGGATTAAAGGCATGTGCCATTGCACCCAATTTAAATTTTTAATGAAATTAATCCCTTTAAAGTTCCCAGAAGAGGCATGTCATTGTTTTAGGAGATTTTTCAGCCAGGGAAAGTATCCTCAAAGTGTGAACTTACTTGAAATCTTATTATGATTGTAATTCAATTAAAGAAGCTTTCAGACCACATTATTTCCCACTAAGAAGCAATTGTGACAATTACAGTTTCATAGTTTTTCTTAATTTTGAAGAAACACTGCCTTTAAAAGCTACACTTACCACATTTGAACTTCATAATTCATTCATGTAACACTATAGCACAGTGTTTTGACAGGGTAACAAGATATATAAAAATAAATGAGACACTTTTATATACACTTGGTTTGTGTGCAGATGTGTAGGACAGCACTCCACAGAATCTCCTCATCAGCTTTCTTTCTTTTTTTTATGGAGGAAGGGATATTTATTGAAGCTTACAGATCCAGGGGAAGTTCCATAAATGGTAGAAGAAGCTGGCCTGCCTTCACAGGTCCAAGCAGAGAGAGAGAAGCACAGACCAAAAGTGACACAGCACAGCACGCTTCAGGAACTCCAGCTAGGCACACTTTGCATATCTTTAGACTGAAATCCCAAACCCACCACCACACCTTAAGATCTGCCCAGTGACATCTCCTCCAGCCAGGTGGCTGCAGCTCATCAGCTTTCTTGCCTTTGCTTTCATGATCATATCTAAGAACATATCTGTAGGGTGAATGAAGCTTATTCACAAGCTCATTTAAATACAAAAGGCAGCCTGGGCTGAAGGAATCATCACCTAGCATGTGGAAATAAAGATGGCTTCATCTTTTTTTTTTTTAATTGGGGCTGAGAAGTGGGTGTCCAGCTGTGGATCCTTGCAAGCCCAGGATCATGCACTGTTCTCAAAATTGGGGCTCTTGGGATATATGTCACTAGGTGACAGGTTTAGAATCTCATCCAAGGAAGGGCCTTCATCTTCAGGAGCAATTTCAGACTCAAACATCCGCTGCAGCAAGGCATCCACGGTCCTGTACTCTAGGAGGAAGGTGAAAGAAACATGTGAAATCGTTGCAGCTCCAGGGAGCACTCAGCCTGGTAGGTTGCTCCAGGGTCTTAGACAAGGCTCTCAGCCCTGTCACCAAACACTGGGAGGAAGAATACACACATCAAGGGAGAATCACCTGTCCATCCCAAGTCCTCCAGCTTGATAGACAGCCCTGAAGACCAAGAAGGTCTTCACAGGACGAGGGAGGGAGGAAGGCCATGGCTTACTGGTGTGTGCTCACACCACTTCTGAAAACTGTGCTATGTCCCTCAGACTGCCCTTTTTGCAGGGCACCTTGGCCAGAGCCCAAAGTGAAAGAAGTGGGTTTGGTAAACAATCATTAGTCTAATGAGAATCAATGAAGGAATTAAACAAAGGCTGTTGAGCCCTTCGGATAGCTTAGACAGCAGTAAAGCCATGCCTTGTACATGTGGGGCTTTGGGTCTGAAAGAAGGACAGATTAGGACCACGTCACTGAAGGACACAGGTGCCCTACCATGCGCAGAGAGCAAAGAAAGCAGAATGAAGGGGCTTTTAGAGCGACTAGCCTTTGTGGGTAAGTGGGGGCTCTCTTATAAAGGGCTGCTCCAGCAGGCTTCTGGGGGGATATGCAGGGTCTACAAAGGCCCTGTGGCAGGAGCTGAAAGGCCAGCAGAGCTGAGGAGTGGTGGATGTGGTTGCTGAGTGGAAGAGAGGAGAGGCTGAGACACACCACACAAGCAGAGGTGAGGGGACTAGTGCTGATTCTAGGACAGCTCAAGGTTGGATCTGCATGCTGGCAATATCTTACTAGCCACCAGGAGGAGGTGATTTAGAGAAACACCAGTTCTAGTTATGCCTTGAACACTTTTTTTTTTTTGTCTATTTGTTGTTTTTTTCCCATGTTTGTGTTGTCATCATATGTGATGCCGGTTTGTGTGTGGGCACACATATGTGTGCATGTGGAGACTAAGGTTAGGTGTCAGGTGACTTACTCAATTGCTCTCCACTTTATTCTTTACAAAAAATATTTTGGGGGCTTGGCAGTTAAGGCTGTTGCCTGCAATGCCTAAGAACCCATGGTCGATTCCCTAGTACCCACATCAGTCAGATGCACAGCGTTGCATGCATGCATCTGGAGTTCATTTGCAGCAGGTGGAGGCCCTAGTGTACCCAGACACTCACACGCTCACTCTCTCTTTCGCTTCCTCCCTCCCCCACCAAAAATGTTTTCCAAAAACATTTTATTTATTTACTTAAATAAGAGAGAATATGGGGATCCCAGGGACTCCTGCAACTACAAACTCCAGACACATGCACCACATAGAGTATCTGGCTGTATGTGGGTTTTGGGGAATCAAACTCAGGCCAGCAGACCTTGCAAGCAAGCATCTTTAACTGCTCAGTCACCTCCCTAACTACTTTATTCTTTGAGAGAGAGTTTCTCATTGATCCTACTGGTCCAGAGAGACTAGCTAACCAGTAAGCCCCAGGAATTCCTATCTCTACCTCCCTAGGGCTGGGATTATAGCTATACCACAAATAGCATTTTTCATTGGTTTGGGGGATCTGAACTCAGATCACACTTTACCTACTGAGCCATTGTGTAGGACCCCATAGACTTGGGTGTTTTATTAAAGCTGATAACTTGGGTCTCCAGCCACCTGGCTGGAGGAGGTGTCACAGGGAACAGATCCTGGAATCCAGAAGCTGTAATGGGGGTGGGAGGGGCCAGTCAGATCTGAAGTCAAAGGTATGCAGAGAGGTCTGAGCTCTGGTGAGGTCCTGCTTGCTGCTGTGTGTGTGTGTGTGTGTGTGTGTGTTTTCTGACTGGTGGTGGTTTCTCTCTCTGCGTGGATTTATAAAAGGGAGCTAGCTTTTCCCACCGTACAAGGAACTTCCTGGATCTTTGAGCTTGAAATAAGCCCCTTCTTCCCACAAACTGTGTCTGGTTTAAATGTTCATCCCAGCAACATGGAACTGAATACAACAGCCATCTTCCTAGACCACAATTAACTCTTCTTTTGCATGTGTGTGTGATATATATAGCGTGGTGTGGTGTATTAGGTGGGCTGTGTATGCACCCCGTGTGCATGGAGACCAGAGGAGGATGGTGGGCATCTCCCTCCATCACCCATCCTTGTGCTTACTTAAGACAGCCTCTTACGGATGCCAAGGTTGGATCTTGTCATTTTTCCTAGCCCCAGCAATCCTCTGGCCTCTGCTCATCATAAGTCTGGGTTTACAGATGCACATGCCCCCACCCACCTATTTGCATGGACCCTGGAAAATAGAACTCAGGGTGCTATCAGGCCCCTGAAGTCCTTGTGCTTACACAGGAAGTACACTTACCCACTGATCATCTCTCCAGCCCCTGCAACTTACTTTTGGATGCAATTCTGCAGTACAGTCCTTTCAAGGCCGTCCTCCTCCTGTCTCCATCCTCCCTGCTGAAGCTGCCATCCTTGGTATCCATGTTCTCGGTGAGCTTCCTGTCCTTCACGTCTTCCCTTCAAGGAGAAAACAGGAGCAGGAGCGGGTCATGCCGTGCAGGGGCCCTCCCACGACACCCAGCCTTGGTCTCACAGTCACTGTGTGGCCACATCCAGGGCACACGTCCCAAGAAGCCCCTGAGAGCAGAGACAGAGGACCAGACTGGGCTCCAGGGCACTGACAGGCTCTACTCAAAGTACCTCCCACCCATCCCATTTCAAAATCGGAACGTTGTCAAAGTAAACAGGCTACTCACTCTTGGACCCCCACTCCCAGCTCTTGAATCTTCTTCTCAATTGCAGTTTCAATGTCACTTTTTTCTAGTGAATATGCCACAAAGAAGGCCTCCAAGATGAATGCTATGAAAATACTAAGAATAGGAAATGAGAGTTCGAGGTGGCCCAGTACTGCCCAGGAAATACCAGGCAGCAAACAGAAATAAACCCCTTCTCAGCTTTCACACACTTGGGAAGCCATTCCCCTTCAGCATGCTGGTTAGACGGTGAGTGGTGAGAAAATGCACTTTATGTTCTGAGAAGCAGCTGAAGCCCACTGCTGGGCGATACAGCCAGGCTTCTGGACAACGGCAAGTGGGGTCACTTGAGAATTGTTATTTCCAAGGGATTCCAGGAAAGAGATGCTGTTCCCTCTCCAGGATGGTACTGTCTTACTAGCCACCAGGTGAACATGGGTTGGAGAAAGATCAGTTCTGGCTTCGCATTGAGCACCACTTACTTTTTCTCTTTTCTTTCTTTTTTATTTCCTATTTGTTGCTTTTTTCTGTGTGTGTGATCATGCATGTGTATATGCCTGTTTATATGTGTGTAGGCGCACACATGTGTGCATGTGGTGGCTAAGGATAGATGTCAGGCAGTTTACTCAATTGCTCTGTGTTCTTTTTTTAAAAAAAGACATTTTTATGGGCTGGAGAGATGGCTTAGTGGTTAAGGCGCTTCCCTGAGAAGCCATAGGATCTAGGTTTGATTCCCAGGACCCACTTAAAGCCAGACGCACGAGGTGACGCATGCATCTGGGTTCCTTTGCAGTGGCTGGAGGTCTTGGGGCTCCCATTCTGTCTATCTACCTGTCTGTCTTTCGTACTCTCAAATAAATAAATACAAAGATTTTTTAAAAATTTTACTTATTTACTTGAGTAAGAGAAAATATGGGCATGCCAGGCATGTATTCTAGGGTGGCAAAGGAAAAACCCTTGCCCTTTCCCCCAGGAAGGGCAGCGCTGCTGCGCTCGAGCCAACACGATGGCTGTAGGAGGGCCGCAGCTCCGCGGCGGAACAGCTCCCGAGCAGGCGCAAGGCCCTGGCTTTGATTCCTAAAGTTGGAAATAAGAATAAAAATGAAGCCTCCCACCCTGCTGCTGAGAAAAAGCAAGTCACCAGTAGCTCTGTCATCTGTGCCCCAACCACAAGGGATGGTCTTTGTCTCTGACCCAAGGTCTCGCTCGGGTTTTCTGTCAGTGTGTGCGCAGCAGCAGCCCAGCCTAGCCCAGCCTGTTAGATTACAGTAGGCTCAACTCTGTGCCCCTCACCCTTTCTGACTTGCCCAGGGCCAGTCCAGGACTGTCGGCATGCACAGGCTCCTGGGGGAGGGCAGAAGCCCCCCCCTTTCCACTCTTCTTCCTTGGCCTGGGCTGGTGGTCCTGTATTCTCTATGTGAGCTCTCAGAGAGCAGCCTACCCTTTCTCCCCACCACCCTGTCCCACTTAGACTGTGGTGCACACAGGCCTGGCCAAGCTCCCACAGAGCTCTTCTCACCCCACTCTCAGTCAGAACATTCCTTGGGGCATTCCTGGAACTGCCGGCAGTTGTGGGAGGCCAGGCAGAGTGCTGATGCTGGGTGGTCAACCCAGCATCCCAGTCCCTGGGCTTTGAGATGGGACAGGCAGTGGTAACAGGGGACTCAAATACAGGCCCCATAAGCAACCAGCTGAGGAGCAAGAGCCTAAGAGTCCAGCTGGAAGGAGAGCCCTTATGAGGGGTGCGGTGTCACTGCAGCCTTCAAGTATTTATTGAGCTCTCCCATGGGAAAGAGGCAGAATATACTTGGAACCAATGATAAGAATCCACCAGGTGCCACATTCCATCCCATTAAGATCCACCTGGGCCACATGCCCCTCCAACTAGAGTCCAGCAGGCCCACATTCCTATCTTACCAGGATCACCAGGACCATGGACCCATTCCAATAAAATATCCAGAGCCATATTTCCATTCAGTTGGGGTCCTCAGGGTTACATGCCCATGCATCTAGAACCAACCAGGGCCACATTCCCATCCAACTGGGATTGCCAGGGCCTTGTGCCCATCTCACCAAGAACCCAGGGCCATATGCCTATAGAAATGGGATCTCCAGGACCACATTTCCATCCCACTGGAATCTACTAGGAACATGTTCCAATTCCACTGGAATATCCTGGGCAACATTATCATTCTACCCATAGAAGCGTTAAGGACTAGAACAAGAAAATAAGAGAACTAACTCTCGGCTCCAGTAAATCCCAACAGTTGGATGAATTTATGTAGAAGCTGATAGCAGTTCAGAGGGATGTGTTCAAGTTGATTCCATCCCAGTAGGCAAGAGTAGCGAGACAGACCAGAACCTTGTGACTCAAACAACTTGGGAGCTCTGAGGTGTGCATGATATACCCACATGCAAGCCATGTGTAGGCACTTTGAAGACCACAGGTGTGAACGGAAGTGAGGCTGCTTCCTTTACTGGAGAATGAGAGCTTCCCGCCCCCTACCTACACTACAGAGGAAGAAGGGGGAGCAGAAGGGCCAGCCTTCAGCCACTCTGAAAACGAGAAAGCTCAGATTTACAAGGCGTCCGCAGGAAACTCACTTAACGACGAGGATGACGACCACAGCATGGAACAGGATAAAGTACAGCTTTGCAGCCTGGTGGGTCACCAGGGCGAAGCCACCTGCCAGGAGTGGGAAGTTAAGGAACTAGACAGTTCAGTCATTTTAGCAAGCCCTCTAAATGATGCCAATGTATATTCCTCCTCCTAGAAGTTGCTTTTGGCATGCCCCACCCCACCCCAGGGAGCAGACACCCCAACAGATCACACCACCTCCCCAGAAAGGATATCATGCCACTGGTTTACCACCGTGAGCTCTGTCAGCACAATGAAGGACGAAGCAAGGTCATTGAAGTTGTTCTTACAGTACCTATCTCGGGCAAAAGCTGACCCCTTTAAGGCTGGATTCCCACACACCAGAGCATCAGGAGTGGTGAAATTTGGGTCAAAAAAATGGACTTTGCTATGGAACATTTCCATCCCAATGACAGCAAACGCATAGTAGACCACCTAGGGTAAAAGGTATCTGATCACCAGACGGGGCCCAAAGCTGCAGAAGGAGCAGGCAGGAGACCCAGGAAGAGCTGCAGGCGTTAGCCATGTTCCAGGATCCAGTACAACAGGCCACTGGCCTATGCTCAGGAATAGCCACCCTCCTCAGACAAGTCACAAGCAGCATCAAGAGAGTCACCACTTGGCAAGTCTGCCAGAGACATCTGGGCAATCAGTGGAGGGGCAGAAGGCATGGCCAACTGGACCATACTTGGCTTTGCCCTGAGCCTCACAAAGTCAAACAGGAGCACTTAAGTTGTAGCTCAGGCATAGAGCACTTGCCTAGCTTGTGCAAGACCTTAGCATGGAAGAGAATTTGGAGAGTGGCAACTGGTGACTAAGTCAACCTTCCGTTTTTCTATATTAGCGGATTTTTACAAAACCATTATTAATGAAAATAAAAATAACTCTTATTGTAGGGCTCACCAATAGTCAAACTACAGCATGGATTCACCCCTGCATAGGCAACCCCCAAACAACCTGGTCTGACCTTGTTTTCACCCCTGGAGGTCTAAAGGGTCAGCAAGGTCCTTCCTGCCACACAACAAAGGACCTGAGGCCTGGGGGGCAGAGGCACTAACACAGGGTCCCCACATCACTGACAGCCATCTACTAGCTGGGAATACCCACCTGGACCATGGACAAGGAAGGAGCTGTGCTTGGCTTGCCCACTGGACCAGTGGCATGGTGGTACATGCTTTTTTTTTAGTCCCAGCTCTTGGGAGGCAGAGGTAGGAGGATCGCTGTGAGTTCGAGGCCAGCCCAAGAATACATAGTGAGTTCCAGATACACCTGAGCTAGAGCAAAACCCTACCTCAAAAAAAATTTTTAATAAAGTAAGGTGTACAGAGAGTTGCTACAAATGATGATCTTAACACTTCCTTCACATCAAGTAGCACATACTCACAAAGACAAGTCCTCCAAACGTGAGCATGGTGGGGCCAATGTTCATTAAAGTGGTCACTATCACTCGAAATCTAGGAGAAAACAAAGCTGGTAACGCAGGCAGAGGGGAGAGATAGCAAGCAAAACTGACCCCATGCCAGCATTTTCCACTTACTGTTCTCTTCCCTGTATCTGCTGTTGATTTAATGATGCTGGGGCCTTAGCCTATGCTAGGCAAGCACTCTGCCTACCACCAAGCTACATCCTTGGCTATACCTGCTCCATAAATGCTGCTAGGAGTCTGACCTTCCTGGTTTGGTTAGCGGTCCAGGCACCAGGTGAAAGCAGTTAACTTAGCTGTTTTCCCTGAAGCCACGCGTGGCTAGCTCGATGAGCACCGGAAAGAGCAAGAGTGACTTTTCACAAATGCATGGCAAAGCCTGACTTCCCCCACCCCACCTTCTCCTCCATGGAAATCAGAACTGATTAAAGTTGTTCTGGGGATGGAGAGATGGCTCAGCAGTTAAGAAACTTTCCTGCAAAGCCCAAGGACCTGGGTTTGGTTCCCCAGGACACACATAAACCAGATGCACAAGGTGGCCAATGTATCTGGAATTTGTTTGCAGTGGCTAAAGGGCCTGAGGCACCCATTCTTTCTCTACCTGCCTCTCTCATAAATAAACAAACAAATCAGTTATTTTGACACTGCTTTCTGGAAGTTAGTCCCTAATAGATGTGGCTTCCTTGCAACCTTTAGAACGAAGTTACTCTATCAAAAACCAAGGTTTGTGGCCTGAGCAATGGATCAGTTAGTAAAGTATTTTCCAAACAAGCATGAGGACCCAAGTTCAAATCACCAGCACCCACATAAATGCTGGGCATGGCAGCACACACCTGTAATCCCAGTGCTCAAGTGGCAGAGACAGGTGGATCCCCAGGATTGACTGGAAAACTAAGCTAGCTGAATCACTGAGCTCTGGACTCAGCGAGAGACCTGTCTCAGTAAGGTGGACAGAGATTCAGGAAGATGCCTGATGTTGACATCTGGCCTCTACACACATGTGCCCATGCACACCACACACTCAAACATGTAAAAATAACAATCAAAAACTTAATTAACCTGGGCTAGAGTGAGACCATACCTCGGGGGGGGGGGGGGAGCTGACATGGTGGTGCACATCTTTAGTCCCAGCACTTGGGAGGCAGAGGTAAGAGGAACGTTGTGAGTTCAAGGCCTAAGACTACATAGCCTGGACTAGAGGGAGAGTGAGACCATACCTTGAAAAAACAAATGAATGAAAAACTTAATTTAAAAAGAAAAGCAAAGCAAGGCTAGCTGAGGAGCAGGGCGTCGCTGTTACAGCCTGCACCTAGGGAGCCGGTTAGCTGTCTGGGGAGATGGGAGGAAGCAGCAGCAGGTCTGGGGCGGGGGCTGGTGTACTGCCCGCAGGCAGCAGCTGGGGGTGCTAGGCAGCTGTGTCACCCCAACAAAGTCAGCTTTGATGAGGGAAAGAAAAAGACTAGGGAAGGTTCACTGTCCAGTCTTTGGGATGAGACTTTTGGGTTTGTACCCTTGTTCTGCCTCTTGTGAGCCATCACCCCTGGGGAGTGACAAGCTTGCTTGGTTGGATTCAGTGTCATCACCTGCAAACAGTAAAAGTACTTTTGCCAAGTGTTATTGTTAAAGGGATAGTTGGTACAGAGGATGTAACAGTAGGCCTTAGTTAGGTCAGAGTGACCACTCTGAGGAGGTCACCCTTCAAGCAGGCACACTGCAGGGCCATCGGGACATGGACGTGACCAGCACAGTCCGCGCTATAGGGAGAAGACAGCACTGCGCCTTCACCATCTTCACTGGCTTCTGTTGTCTCCCTGCTCCCCCAGAAAACCACTGGCCCTCTCCACAAACTGTGTGCTGGGGGAGTGGGGAAGGGGCAGGACTTCTTCCCACCAGGCCTCCGCGTGACGAGCCACCCAGATGCCATCCCTTCACACTAGACTAGACACTCCTCCACACCTCTGAACGCTCACAATGACCCTTAGGAGTCGCAGAATTCTCAGTATCAGAACAATGTCCAGTATCTGCTGGCTGTTGTATTTTTTTGCTGAAAAAGAAGCACAAACAATCTTTTAGTACTACAGTTTCTCAGCGCCTCTAGCTTGCCCCTTAAAAAAAAAACAAAACTTTATTTATTTGCAAGGAGAGAGAGAGAGAGAGAGAGAGAGGGGGGGGGGGGGGAATGAGGATGGGCACACCAGGGCCTCCAGCCACTGCAAATGTCCTCTAGATGAATGCACCACTCTGTGTATCTGGCTTTATGTGGGCACGGACATCAAACCTGGGTCATTAGGCTTTGCAGGCAAGTGCTTTAACAGCTGAGCCATCTCTCCAGCCCCAAGCTTGCCCCTGTTACTCAGTGAGGCTTGGGACTCTGAGGCTTGGGGAGTGAGTGACACAGCTTCACATCAAGCGAAGGACAATGGGGCTGGGGTGTAGCTCAGATGCATACATAGCCTGTGCAAAGTTCTGGGCCCATCCCAGAACAAGAGAAAGAAGGGAAGAAAGAGGAAGGAGAATGGAGAGAGAAAGGGATGGAAGAAGAGAAAAGGAGGAAGGGAGAAGGGAAATGCAAAGGGAAGGGGAAGGAAGGAGAAAGAGGGGGGAAAGGGAAGAGAAGGGGAAAAGAAGGGAAAGAGGAAAAGGAAGTGGGGGAAGAGAAGAAGCAAAGGAAGAGAGGTAGAAGAAAGGGGGAAGAGGAGAGAGAAGTGGACAATGGCTTTGAGCTCCTGGGAAGTGGGTGCTATCGTGACTCCTCCCACCATCTCGGCCACCAAAGCCAGGCCTGGAGGAAGAGCAGGGAGCCTTCCCTCCGCCCAGCCCCCAAGCTCAGGATCCCGTGGGCGGCTGTAAACTTCACACTCAAGAAGCAAACATGGTTCTGCAGATGCAGAGCACGGCAACAAGCCTTTCCTTCCTCAGAAGGAGAGAAGCTGCATTACCTGAAATAGTCCCAGCTGCTGAGGGCAGGAAGGAGAGAGTGTGCATGAGCTGCGTTAGGTGTGAGCAGAAACAGAGTGACAAGAGGAAGAGGGTGGTAGACAGGGAGGAGGCATGCTTCCTGTCATGGCCAGCATCTAGGTGGGGAGAAAAGGCAGGCAGATGAAAAGGAGAGGCCAGCCCCAAGGCCAAGGCTCAGTTCTGGAGGATAACTAATGAGTCATGATAGAATCCTGCTCATGAAATCTCTAAAATACTACACAGCTAAACATAAAGCTGCTGTCCCTCTCAAGACCTTGAGACTCTCAGAAAAATGAGGAGAGCCGGGTGTGGTGGTGCACGCCTTTAATCCCAGCACTTGGGAGGCAGAGGTAGGAGGATCACCATGAGTTCAAGGCCACCCTGAGACTCCTAGTGAATTCCAGGTGAGCCTGGGCTAGTGAGACCCTACCTCGAAAAGCAAAAAAAAGAAAGAAAGAAAGAAAGAAAGAAAAATCAGGAGAGGGCTGGAGAGATGGTTTAGCCCTTAAGGCACTTGCCTGTGAAGCCTAAGGACCCAGGTTCAATTCCTCAGCACCCAAATAAGCCAGATGCACAAGGTGGTGCATGTGAGTTCATTTGCAGTAGCTAGAGGCCCTGGTGTGCCCATTCTCTCTCTCCCTCTCTGAGTCAAATAAAAAATAATAATTTTTGTTTTTGTTTTTGTTTTGCAAGTAGGGTCTTGCTCTAGCCTAGGCTGACCTGGAATTCACTATGTAGTCTCAGGCTGGCCTTGAAATCACAGCTATCCTCCTGCCTCTGCTCCCAAGTGCTGGGATTAAAGGCATGTGCCACCACACCCAGCTAAAATAAAATATTTTTTTAAAAAAAAGAGATGAGGGGGCTGGAGAGATGGCTTAGCAGTTAAGCGCTTGCCTGTGAAGCCTAAGGACAGTGGTTCAAGGCTCCATTCCCCAGGACCCATGTAAGCCAGAGGTACATGGTGGCACATGTACATGCATCTCTCTCTGTTGCTCTCAAATAAATAAGAAAAATAAACAAAAAGTTTTAACAAAAAAGAGAGAGATGAAGATCAAATCCAGAGTCTCATGCAAGCTAGGTAGGTGCTCTATCCCCAGCCTCTCAGAATATTTTTAATAGTTCTTTTAGGTCTCCTTTCCCTGGCCCAAGAATATTAACAAGACAATGGTTGGCGTTCAAGAAAGACTACTGATTGAGGCCTGGAAAGATGGCTTAGCAGTTAAGGCATTTGCCTGAGAAGCCAAAGGACCCAGGTTCAATCCCCCAGGACCCAAGTAAGCCAGATGCACAAGGAAGTGCATGTATCTGGAGTTCCTTTATAGCAGCTGAAGGCCCTGGCAGGCCTATTCTCCCTCTCTCTCTCTCTAATAAACAAAAATTAAAAAGAAAAGAAAGACTACTGGTTGAATTTCAGATCTCATCAGAGAGCTAGTGGTACTGACCTGATTGAATGCTGGTATTGGTCACAGTGGCCACCAGGGCTGCAATGATGATCAATGTGTCAAACCTAATAGTGCAAAAGCAAAGTTGGTTACAAACAAGGAAAGACCAGTTAAGGTCAGGTCACAATTCTAGGAAAACTTTGACCTAATTTGTCTAATGCAAAGCAACAATGTAGTCATAAAACTCTTAGAAAAATTTTGGGACAATGGATATGAAGCAAGAAACCTTGTGTTTGAACAATCCAAGGGTCATGCATAAGCCACACTGAAGACCCATGCTTGGGAATCTGTAGGAATCAGCTAATTCACGTCCCTTTGTCTTCCACAATAAGGCTGTCTTTTGAAGAATGCTTTTGATTTATTTTCAGAATTGGTGATATTTAACTCTGGTTATCAACTTGACATGATTTAGAGTCACCGTAGAAACAATATCTGGGAAGATTTTCTATATTAGATTAGTTGAAGTGACACCATTACATGGGCTAGGTTCCTAGATTATATGAACAGGAGAAAGCTAGATGAGCACGCAGCATCCATTGCTCTGCTCTTCCTCCTCCTGCTGATGTGATGATGTGAGCTGGCCTCCTGCTCCAGCCATGCTTTCCCCTTCATGAAGGACTCTAGCATCTAGAGATGCATGCTGAAATAAACACTTTTCCTTCCATAAATTGTTCCTGATCAATTGTTTTGTCTCAGCCATGAGAAAGTAATAGATATAAAATGCAAAGTACAATCTTTCTTGGTATTAATTTTATTAAATGCACTATAACTTTTTTTTGTTGTTGTTGTTGTTTTGTTTTTCCAAGGTAGGGTCTTACTCTGCTCAGGCTGACTGGAATTCACTATGTAGTCTCAGGGTGGCCTCAAACTCATGGTAATCCTCCTACCTCTGCCTCCCGAGTGCTGGGATTAAAGGCATGTGCCACCACGCCCGGCTCACTATAACTTTTTTTTTTTTTTTTTTTTTAAATTTTTATTAACATTTTCCATGATTATAAAATATATCCCATGGTAATTCCCTCCCTCCCCACCCCCACACTTTCCCGTTTGAAATTCCATTCTCAATCATATTACCTCCCCATTACAATCATTGTAATTACATATATACAATATCAACCTATTAAGTATCCTCCTCCCTTCCTTTCTCCACCCTTTATGTCTCCTTTTCAACTTACTGGCCTCTGCTACTAAGTATTTTCATTCTCACACAGAAGCCCAGTCATCTGTAGCTAGGATCCCCATATGAGGGAGAACATGTGGCGCTTGGCTTTCTGGGCCTGGGTTACCTGACTTAGTATAATATTTTCCAGGTCCATCCATTTTTCTGCAAATTTCATAACTTCATTTTTCTTTACCGCTGAGTAGAACTCCATTGTATAAATGTACCACATCTTCATTATCCACTCATCTGTTGAGGGACATCTAGGCTGGTTCCATTTCCCAGGTATTATAAATTGAGCAGCAATAAACATGGTTGAGCATGTACTTCTAAGGAAATGAGATGAATCCTTTGGATATATGCCTAGGAGTGCTATAGCTGGGTCATATGGTAGATCAATCTCTAGCTGCTTTAGGAACCTCCACACTGTTTTCCACAATGGCTGGACCAGATTGCATTCCCACCAGCAGTGCAGAAGGGTTCCTTTTTTTCCACATCCCCGCCAACATTTATGATCATTTGTTTTCATGATGGTGGCCAATCTGACAGGAGTGAGATGGAATCTCAATGTAGTTTTAATCTGCATTTCCCTGATGACTAGTGACGTAGAACATTTTTTTAGATGCTTATATGCCATTCGTATTTCTTCCTTTGAGAACTCTCTATTTAGCTCCTTAGCCCATTTTTTGATTGGCCTGTTTGATTCCTTATTAGTTAACTTTTTGAGTTCTTTGTATATCCTAGATATTAATCCTTTATCAGATATATAGCTGGCGAAGATTTTTTCCCATTCTGTAGGTTGCCTTTTTTCTTTTTTCACTGTGTCCTTTGCGGTGCAAAATCTTTGTAATTTCATTAGGTCCCAGTGGTTAATCTGTGGTTTTATTACCTGGGCAATTGGGGTTGTATTTAGAAAGTCTTTGCCAAGACCAATATGTTGGAGGGTTTCCCCTACTTTTTCCTCTAGCAGTTTCAAAGTTTCCGGTCTGATGTTAAGGTCTTTAATCCATTTGGACTTAATTCTTGTGCATGGCGAGAGAGAAGAATCTATTTTCATCCTTCTGCAGATATTTATCCAGTTTTCAAAACACCATTTGCTGAAGAGGCTGTCTCTTCTCCAATGAGTATTTTTGGCATTTTTATCGAATATCAGGTGGCTATAGCTACTTGGGCTTACATCTGGGTCCTCTATTCTGTTCCACTGATCTACATGTCTGTTTTTGTGCCAGTACCATGCTGTTTTTGTTACTATGGCTCTGTAGTATAGGTTAAAATCAGGTATGGTGATACCACCAGCCTCTTTTTTGTTGCTCAGTATTATTTTAGATATTCGAGGTTTTTTATGATTCCAAATGAATTTTTGGATTGTTTTTTCTTTTTTTGTTTTTTTAATTTTTTTTTAAATTTATTTATTTGAGAGCGACAGACACAGAGAGAAAGACAGATAGAGGGAGAGAGAGAGAATGGGCGCGCCAGGGCTTCCAGCCTCTGCAAACGAACTCCAGACGCGTGCGCCCCCTTGTGCATCTGGCTAACGTGGGACCTGGGGAACCGAGCCTCGAACCAGGGTCCGTAGGCTTCACAGGCAAGCGCTTAACCGCTAAGCCATCTCTCCAGCCCTGGATTGTTTTTTCTATTTCCATGAAGAAAGCCTTTGGAATTTTGATAGGGATTGCATTAAATGTGTAGATTGCTTTAGGTAAGATTGCCATTTTCACGATATTGATTCTTCCAAGCCAGGAACAAGGGATGTTTCTCCACTTTCTAGTGTCTTCTGCAATTTCTCGCTTGAGTGTCTTAAAGTTCTCATTGTATAGATTCTTTACTTCCTTAGTTAGGTTTATTCCAAGGTATTTTATTTTTTTTGATGCAATTGTGAATGGGAGTGATTCTCTGATTTCATCCTCTGTGTGTTTGTTGTTAGCATATATGAAGGCTACTGATTTCTGTGTATTTATTTTGTATCCTGCTACATTGCTGTAGGTTTTGATTAGCTCTAACAGCTTGCTAGTAGAGTCTTTAGGGTCCTTTATGTATAGAATCATGTCATCTGCAAATAATGATAGCTTGATTTCTTCCTTTCCAATTTGTATCCCTTTTATGTGTGTCTCTTGCCTTATTGCTATGGCTAAGACTTCCAAAACTATATTAAATAGAAGTGGAGACAGTGGACACCCTTGTCTTGTTCCTGATTTTAGTGGAAAAGCTTCCAGTTTTTCCCCATTTAGTAATATGTTGGCTGTAGGCTTGTCATAAATAGCCTTTATTATATTGAGATATGTTCCTTCTATTCCCAGTCTCTGTAGGACTTTTATCATGAAGGGATGTTGGATTTTGTCAAATGCTTTCTCTGCATCTAATGAGATGATCATGTGATTTTTGTCCTTCAACCCATTTATGTAATGTATTACATTTATAGATTTGCGTATGTTGAACCATCCCTGCATCTCTGGGATAAAGCCTACTTGGTCAGGGTGAATGATCTTTTTGATATACTCTTGTATTCTGTTTGCCAATATTTTGTTGAGAATTTTTGCATCTATGTTCATGAGGGAGATTGGTCTGTAATTTTCTTTTTTTGTTCTATCTTTGCCTGGTTTTGGTATCAGGGTGATGCTGGCCTCATAGAAGGAGTTTGGTAGGATTCCTTCTTTTTCTATTTCCTGGAAAAGCTTAAGAAGCAATGGTGTTAGCTCTTCCTTAAAAGTCTGGTAAAATTCAGCAGTGAATCCATCCGGGCCTGGGCTTTTTTTAGTTGGGAGATTATTGATAACTGCTCGGATCTCCATGTTTGTTATAGGTCTATTTAAGTGATTAATCTCATTTTGATTTAATTTAGGTAGGTCATATAGATCAAGGAAATCATCCATTTCTTTCAGATTTTCATACTTTGTGGAGTATATGCTTTTATAGTATGTCCCTATAATTTTTTGAATTTCTCTGGAATCTGTTGTGATGTTACCTTGTTCATCTCTGATTTTATTAATTTGTGTCTCTTCTCTCTTTCTTTTGGTCAGATTTGCTAAGGGTTTATCAATCTTGTTTATCCTTTCAAAGAACCAACTCTTTGTTTCATTAATTCTTTGGATTGTTCTTTTTGTTTCTATTTCATTAATTTCTGCCCTAATCTTTATTATTTCTTCCCGTCTACTACTTTTTGGTTTGCCTTGTTCTTCTTTTTCCAAGGCTTTAAGGCGAAGCATTAGGTCGTTTACTTGCGACCTTTCTAATTTCTTAATATAGGCACTTAAGGCTATAAATTTACCTCTTAGAACTGCCTTCATTGTGTCCCAGAGATTTTGGTATGTTGTGTTCTCATTATCATTTGACTCTATAAATTTTTTGATTTCCTTTTTGATTTCTTCATTGACCCACTCATCATTTAGTAGTGTATTGTTTAGCTTCCATGATTTTGTGTATGCTCTATAGCCTTTCTTGCTACTGATTTGTAGTTTAATTCCATTGTGGTCAGATAGAATGCAAGGAATTATTTCAATTTTCCTGAATTTGTTAAGATTTGCTTTGTCCTAATATATGGTCTATTTTAGAGAATGTTCCATGTGCTGCTGAAAAGAATGTATATTCTGCAGCCTTTGGATGAAATGTCCTGTATATATCTGTTAGGTCCATATCTTCTATGACCTCATTTAGTCCAGATGCCTCTCTGTTTATTCTTTCCCTGGATGACCTGTCAATTGATGAGAGTGGGGTGTTAAAGTCACCCACCACCACCGTGTTTGGTGTTATCTGTGACCTTAGTTCTAATAGTGTTTGTTTGACGAATTTGGGAGCCCCCATGTTAGGTGCATATATGTTTAGGATTGTAATGTCCTCCTGTTGGAGTGTGCCCTTAATCAATATAAAGTGACCTTCCTTATCTTTTTTGACTAACTTCGGACTAAAGTCCACCCTGTCTGATATTAGGATAGCAACCCCTGCTTGTTTTCTAGGCCCATTTGCTTGAAACACCGTCTTCCAACCTTTCACCCTAAGATAATGTCTATCCTTTGTAGAAAGGTGAGTTTCTTGAAGACAACAAATTGTAGGATCCTGCTTTTTAACCCAGTCTGCAAATCTATGTCTTTTCGTTGGGGCATTGAGACCGTTGATATTAAGAGATATTATTGAAAGGTGTGTATTTATGTTTGCCATTTTTGTGTGTGTGTGTGTGTGTGTTACTGGTTCTACCTGTGCTCTCTTCTGTTAACTGGTATTTGAGTATGGCTGGTTTTTTCTAGGTTCCTTATATGTGTGCTTTTCCTTTTGTTCAGCATGGAGGATTCTATCAAGTATTTTCTGTAGAGCTGGTTTTGTCTTCAGATATTCCTTTAACCTGCTTTTGTCATGGAATGTCTTTATTTCTCCATCTATTTGGATGGATAACTTTGCAGGATAAAGTAACCTTGGTTGACAGTTGTTATCTTTCAGAACTTGGAATATATCACTCCAGGCCCTTCTGGCTTTAAAAGTTTGTGTTGAATAATCTGCTGTAATCCTGATGGGCTTGCTTTTGTAGGTAACTTGATTTTTCTCTCTAACTGCTTTCAATATTTTTTCTTTGGTTTGTGTGTTTGGAAGTTTGAGTATAATGTGGCGAGGAGAGTTTCTTTCTGGGTTTTGTCTGGCTGGGGTTCTAAAGGCTTCCTGTATCTGTATTGGCACCTCTTTCCCAATTTGGGGAAAATTTTCCTCTATGATTTTGTTGAAGATGCCTACTATGCCTCTGGAGTGGAATTCTTCTCCTTCTACTATGCCCTGAATTCTTATATTGGATCTTTTCATAGTGTCCCGAATATCTTGAAATTCCCACTCATACTTTTCTATAAGTTTGTCTTTCTCTTTGTTGGACTGCATTAGGTCTGCCACCTGATCTTCTAGCTTAGATATTCTGTCCTCTCCCTCATCCATCCTACTGGTGAGATTTTCTACAGAGTTTTTTATTTCATTAACTGTGTTCTTCATTGCTAGTAATTCTGACTGGTTTTTCTTTATTATTTCTATTTCTCTATTTATGTCTTGTATTGCCTTCTTTATTTCATTAAATTGGTGTCCTGCCTCTTCTTTGATTCCTTTGATTTCCTCTTTGATTTCCTCTTTGATTTCTTCTTTGATTGTTTTCATGTGTTCTTTGACCTCTTTGAGCATATTTATAATTATTCTTTTGAACTCTTTCTCAGGCATTTCCTCTAACTCTTTCTCAGTGGAGGACATTTCTGATGCATTAATACTTTTAGGTGGATTTATATCGTCTTGCTTTTTAGTGTTTCTTGTGTTATAATGTATATATTTTTGCATCTTGGATTAAGTTAATGCTTGGATTTTCTAGCTAGCTGTGTATTCTTAGCTGTATCAATTGATTTGGTGTAAAATATTTTCAGGGTAGGACCTTAAGGTATTAGGTGTGGCTCTTAAGACTCTCAGAGTATCTACAAAGATGTTCTTAGGGGTTGAGTTTCCCTGCTATAGGAGTATTCAAGCAGGCTGAGTGGAATAATATACTGGTAGATTCTACAATTTAGCTAAACACTGTACCCATTCCATCAAAAACAGCCCCGAGTATGTATGCAAGAGTAGTTATTATAATGACCAGATCCTCTATCAACAAAGAGGTTTAGATTTCTGGTCTGTTGAGGTATCCAAGTCAGCTTGTGACCAGGTGAGACCCTTCCCTGGTGCAATCCCAGTTACCTTGGGTGATTGTGGTCTCAGTCAAGTTGCTGCCTGGGTCGTCGGGCTGCTGTTCTGATTTCTGGAGCTGGGCACTTGCTTTTCCTACGGGGCAAACTGAGCTGCTGCCGCCGCCTCTGCAGCTGTTGTAGGTGCCACCGCCGGAGCCCCCACCACTGCTGAAGCTGCCGTTGCCGTGTCCACCGCTGCTGCTCACCCCGAAGCCGCTGCTCTCCTGGGTCCGCTGCTGCTGGGGCCACTGGTACCGGTGCTGGAGCCGTTGAAGTTGCTGCCAAATTCTGCTCCTGCTTGGGTCCCGCCGTCAGCCCAAGTTGGCGTGGCCGGGTCCCGGGCTGCTGCTGTGTTCGCTGGAGCTGGGTTCAGGCGGCAGGGGAGGGGAGGGAGCCGCGGCTGTTCTGGTTGTATCGTGAGCTTTTACCTCGCGGTCTGCTCCTCCCTCCGTTGCTCGCTGCCACTCTCCCCTCACGTTTCCCGAGTTGCGGAGAGCGCGGTGTGAGGGGAAAATCCCGCACCTGGCTTGTCCTGCGGCTCGAGCCGAGAGTCCGGCGGTTTTCTGCCACTCCGCGGTTGCGGCGGGTAGCTGAGCCGCCCCGGAGCCGCTGTTCCCAGCTGTGCAGGCTCTGGATGCTCTATAACTCTTCCACTTCTCCGCTGCCGCCTCAACTTCCTATACACCTCACTTTTTAGTAAAAGTGTTATTTTGCTGAGTTTTTTTTGGTCTTCCCCCCCCAGGCTGTTTTGGCGTGGTACCTACGCCGCCATCTTAACCGGAAGTCCTCACTATAACTTTTTAACTGAAGAAGAAATTCATTATGCCATGTTTGCTGATAATGATACCAAAGAAGAAGAAAACACTGGACAATACTGACCAGCTCCCCTTTGGCCACATGCACTTTGTGACAAGTTTCCTGGCTTATAGAGTGGTGATCACAGAGATCCAACTCTGACCAGCTGTGTATTAATTGAATCTGGTGGCTTTGTGTCCTGCAGGTCTGGGTACACAGAGTGACACACAAGGCACACCAGTCACTGTGCCACAAAAAGACTACAGCATGGAGAAGAAGGGGCTATCAAGTAGACACAGGCCCTCCAGCGAAGAGCTCGCTACAGTCCCCACTGTCTAGCCTCAATGGGTGAATTTCCTCATGAGACTAGAGTGGGCTGAGGAAGCTGTAGAAGGAATTGTTTCCCTGAATATGATGTTCTAGACTATTAACAAGAAATACACATCTGTTCCCAATTCCTGGCCAGAGCTCCTTAAATCCTTGTGAGTTGACACCGGCTCTTGTTAGAACACAGGTGTAGTCTCTTTAGGAGGGCAGATGCTGCCTGGGGTTCATAAGTGGGTGGGAAGACAAGACCACTCCTTTGCTGCCACAGACCCCAAGGCCACTTTGGATCCTGCCTAGTGTCTTCTTGACTCCCTCCACCCCTACCCAGCACCTCTGTGGCATGTAGTACCAGGCTAGATGTACACTGAATCACGTGGTAGAAACCTATAAGAGACATCTATCTCACTTTTTTCTTCAGAACAGAAGCACCCCGCCATCTTGTGGTATAACAACCTCCTCTACTAAACCTCACCCATAAATATCTCTACCAAACCTGTCTGAACATTTCTGGTTCCTCTTCTGTGATAATAATAGCACAACTCTATAGACAGACCATGTCAGAATCAAATCAAAATTGTGGGACACTCCTCTGATGTTCAGTTGGTTGATATGAATAAAACTCCTAAACATCTGATGTCAGAACTATTGTCAGAGACCACAGAAAAATTTTATCTTCCTCTTTTTTAAATTTTTATTTATTTATTTGAGAGCAACAGACAGAGAGGAAAGAGGGAGAGGGAGAGAGAGAGAATGGATGCACCAGGGCCTCCAGCCACTGCAAATGAACTCCAGATATATGCGCCCTCTTGTGCATCTGGCTTACATGGGTCCTGGAGAATCGAGCCTCAAACCAGGGTCATTAGGCTTCATAAGAAAGTGCTTAACCACTAAGCCATCTCTCCAGTCCTATCTCCCTCTTTTTAAAGATGATTTGCAACTCCAAGATGCCATGTCTGTGAGTCTAATTTTAGCTATAGTCAGTTCAAAGCTTTCATTGAACCAGATGTTCCCAAGATCTCATTACACAACACCTCAAAATTCAGCAGATAGAGCTTTGAGACCTGCAGCCATGGGTCCCAAATTATAATAGGAAGTCTGCTTTCAAGCTTACAGTCACCTCTCCCCTCCAATGACACATACACTCACCAGTTCCAAAACTGCCTCCTTCCAAAGTAGGCTGTGGGCTCATATGTGTACAGCTTCAGGAGAATCTCCATGACATAGAGAGAAAGGAAAAGCCATTCTGCGCAGGAAATAAAGGGATTTTTCTCATCCAGAGCAATGAATATGGCGTTGATTAGAATGATGATATCATAAATCCAGACAAAAATTCTGTCATGAAGGGGGAAAAAGAAAGAAAGTGTGATCCTATTACCAGCATCTGAATAAAAGGACCAAAACCCTGTTTGAGGTCCTACAGGGCTACTTTATTTCCTGGCAACATGATTAATATGAGATCTCCTCAGCACATCCACTCCTTTTCTATGCATAAGTGCAGCCTGGCCCTGCAGCTGACCAGGGACAGCCTGCTCTCCAAGAGGAAATGGAGGGGAGTGGGGAACAGAGGGGTTTCCCTTGAGGGGAAGCAGCTGGGCCAGGTGAAGCTTCAGGTAGAATGGGGCAGGAAGAAGGTTTATGGTTCATCATGAGAAGGACCCTAGAAGTTCACATCCTTAGCTAAGAAAACTTATACAAACCACTTCTAAGCACACCAGCTTTCCAGAGGACTAGTCTGCCCATCTCTCCTCACTGGGTATGAGAGAAAGCCGAGAAACAAGCTGGACATGCACATACCTATAATCCCAGCATTCTAAGACTGAGGAAGGAGGACTGCCATGAGTTTGAGGTCAGCCTGAGCTACATAGTTCCAGGCTAGCCTGGGTTACAGGGTGAGACATTGCCTTAAAAAATACTTTAAAAAACAGGCTAGAAGTGATGGGATCCCTTCCAGTGAGTTGTTTGGCCAGGGAGGTCCCTGATGCCCCCAAAACATTATAGGCCATTGCCGAGGCCCTTGGTTTCCCACCAGGAATAGATGGTAAGACCAATTGCTGAAGACTCCAAATACTTGGGCTGCAAGGCCACTGAGAAATCCTGCTGGAACTGAGATGATAACCTCCTCCATGTAGACCAGATGACAGAAAACTGGAAGAAGCTATTCTGCATGCAGTTCAATGGGAGAAAGAGATACCACCAATGAAGATGCTCAACAGTGGGCACTGCAAGCCTTATAGGCCAAATGAGCCAACCAGTGCAATACTGGCAGGTCTGTCATGGTGGAAACCAAATGCCCTCTAATTGGACTAGAGGTCTGCTCCATGGGAGGGAATACATCCCTAATACTGAAAACTTAAAACAGGGGTAGTCATGAGCCCTAGGGGTATAACGTCTGCTGCTGTCTGGCTAAACATATATAATATGCATATCAAACTGCCCAGTAAGCACTTCTCTTAATGTTCATACACTTATATTAATGCTATTCTCGCTTTTGGTAGAGAATTTTCTCTTTTCAGATGGCAGTGACCTTGGGATGACTCAGGAGGCATCATTGTACTAGAAAGAAGTGACTGGAGTGCTCAGTACTGCAATATCTCTATCACACCTTCCAAGGCTCAGGGTCTCTTGTGGAAGAGGTGGCAGAAAGAATGTAAGTGCCAAAGGAAGGGTAGGACTCCTTACAACGTGCTCCACCCCCCACACAAAATGGCCTGTATATCCATGACCTCACAGTGCCTGATACTACCTACACAAGACCATCATAATAGGAGGAAAAGATGATGACATTAAAATAAAAGAGAGACTGATTGAGATGGGGAGAATGGAGTTTTAAAGGGGAAAGTGGGGGAAGGGAGGGTATTACCACGGGATAGTTTTTATAATCATGGAAGTTGTTAATGAAAAAAAAATTAAAAAAAAAAAAAAAACAGGGCTGGAGGGATGGCTTAGCAGTTAACACGTTTGCTTTCAAGACCAAAGGACCCAGGTTTGATTCCTCAGGACCCACATGAGCCAGATGCACAAGGGGACACTTGCATCTGGAGTTCATTTGCAGTGGCTGGAGGACCTGGTATGCTCATTATCCCTCCCTCTCTGTCCCTCTCCCTCTCCCCCCATCTCTCTTAAATAAATAAATAAAAACTTAAAAAATAAAAAACTGGAAAGCAGAATATGATAACCAGGATGCAAATCAACTTTTGGGTTCTAGAATAGGCTGCACCAGAAGGCTCCAGTGCCAGCCTTTGCCTCAAAGAGTCCTCCCACGAACACAGCTACGGAAGGATGCCCCATCCCAGGGCTCCAACAAAACAAGTTCATGAATTCTGACCACATAGTTCTCAGAATCAAAGTGCCATGTTTCCTATCAACTTCATGGGGCTGACGTGTCTTGCATTCAGAGACATGTCAACTTCCCTGGCTCAGAAAGCATGGCCGCTCTGTGACCCCTGACCATGTTGGGAGGCATCACAGACAGCAGCATAATCCAGAAGGCTAGTCTTTCAGCTAAGGTCAAGCACAGTTGTTCCAAATGCCTTCCACACCCCTCTGAGAATACAGCAGCTCTGATGATGAAACACGTTCAGCCCAGTCGGTATTAACAGTCTTCATTTTATAAAGAGAACTGAAAGAAAACTGCCCCCGCCTCACTTGCCTGTGCCTAACCATCCTCTGGACCAGAAGACTTGCAGAAGATTGGTAGATCCATGGTACCCAGGATTCCAGTGGATGTCTCTTGATGTTGACAGTGACCACTTGGATGTTGAGGAGGTCAGCCAAACGGAGAAAATTCATTTTATCTGTAATGAGAGAAAACATGACCCACAATTTATGCCTATTATGAAACTAAGGTCCAAAAACTGGAGCCTTCTGGGGCAGCCTTTCTAGAACCCAAAAGTTGATTTGGATCCTGGTTATCATATTTTGCTTTCCAATTTTCTGTTTTTTTAACTTTTTTTAATTATTTATTTATTTGGGAGAAAGAGAGAGAGAGAATGGGTGTGTCAGGGCCTCCAGCCACTGAAAACAAACTCCAGATGCGTGTGCCCCCTTGTGCATCTGGCTAACGTGGGTCAAAATGTGCAGTGTCGCTACTTCTTTGAAAACCAAATGGATGCTCTAGAAACTGGAAGTAAAGTCGTTGATACAAGTTGCAGTTGCAGCTCAGATTTAGCTGAGACAAAGGACTGGTGCTGGAGTTTTCTTTTCTTTTTTTTTTTTTTTAAATTTTTATTAACATTTTCCATGATTATAAAATATATCCCATGGTAATTCCCTCCCTCCCCACCCCCACACTTTCCCGTTTGAAATTCCATTCTCCATCATATTACCTCCCCATTACAATCATTGTAATTACATATATACAATATCAACCTATTAAGTATCCTCCTCCCTTCCTTTCTCCACCCTTTATGTCTCCTTTTCAACTTACTGGCCTCTGCTACTAAGTATTTTCATTCTCACACAGAAGCCCAGTCATCTGTAGCTAGGATCCCCATATGAGGGAGAACATGTGGCACTTGGCTTTCTGGTTTTCTTTTATTTGGTAGTGTTAGGGACTGAACCTCGGGCCTTATATGTGCTAGGGAAGCACTACCCCACTGAGGTGCAATCTCAGTTTCTCATCTAGAATGTCTGGAAGAGTCCCAGGTCTCTGCTTCAGTTTTCAGAAATAAGCAGAGAATGGGGGTGTGTGGGTGGCACCACAGTGTGGTTTACGAATGAAAGATGTGGCAGAACCACCACCAACACACACCTGGCAAAGCAAAGGCCTTGCTGCGTCAGAAGTACGGCCTCAAGAGAGGGCGTGGCCCAATTACATGAGTCCTACAGTAATACTATTGAAGGAATACCATATACTAATGTTTCTAGCTTATACTAGCTTAGATGGAATATCGTCTATATATGTATAAGAAATGTAAATGCTCCTAGGACTTCCAGTGAAGCAACAGATGTTGCATTTCCCTCCTCTGAAACTGCAGCAGGGGAGATTCCTCTGAAGGTGCTGACAAGAATTCCATGACTCCGAGCCTGACCCCTTTGGACAATATGAGACGGCTGCCTATACTTAATCCTATTTGACAGAACCCTGCACTTGTGATGTAAATCTCTCCCCTCTCTAAGCACAGGAGAATTCAGATAAAGGATTGTAAAAGGAATATAAATCTAGCACAACCTGAGTTCAGGGCCTCTGTCAGGTTTCTGGCATTAGCCAGCAGAAGTCCACGCATGAATACAGGCTCTCTCCCTTTCTCTGAAGTGGATTTTGCCTGACTATTCTCATCGACTCATTAACTCCTATAATAATATCAAACATCTTTAATACTGTATGGTCCTCAGAACCTGAAAGAACATGAGTCCATCAAGTTGGGTGAAAAGTACACTTTGCACACACTAAGATCTGCCCAGCTCTCAAGCCTGTGGAGCAAGGAGGAGAGCACACCTGCACACCTTAATAACCAAAGACGCACAAGACCCACCCAGGCAGAAGGAGAGCCTTGCAGACGTAATTGCACCTGTAACTCGAATCCAGGGACTTTGGCTATATGACCACCACCACCAGGTTACGGAGACACTAAGATCACAACATTACTAGGGCTTGGGGTGACATATCTGGGACACTGACCAACCGAGGGCTACTAAACAGCTTCAATCAACAAGGATATAAGTCATCAATTCCACTAGAACCACATCTTCTCTCTCCCCAGCTCTCTCCCTCCCTCTCTCGTGTGTATGTTTTTTGAGGCAAGTTCTTACTCTAGCCCAGGCTACCTGGAACTCACAGTGATTCTCCTACGTCTGCTTCCCAAGTGCTGGCATTAAAGGTGTGCATCACCACACCCAGCCTAGATCCATATCTTTTACAGGAAAGACTGTAACAATTTCATGCTCAAGTTATTTGTATGTGATTTAAATATTATAGCAGGGCTGGAGAGATGGCTTAGCGGTTAAGCGCTTGCCTGTGAAGCCTAAGGACCCCGGTTCGAGGCTCGGTTCCCCAGGTCCCACGTTAGTTGATGCACAAGGGGGCGCACGCGTCTGGAGTTCATTTGCAGAGGCTGGAAGCTCTGGCACGCCCATTCTCTCTCTCTCCCTCTATCTGTCTTTCTCTCTGTGTCTGTCGCTCTCAAATAAATAAAAAAATTTTTTTTAATTATTAAAATTATTAATTATTAAATGTTATAGCACAGACAGCAACAAGCCCATTTTGATAAAGGCATGTCAGCAAATACATCAGGCACATCAGGCTTTGTAGGCCAGATCATTTCTGTCTTGACTGTTTTTGTTTTTGTTTTTTTTTTTTTCAGTAAAGCACAAAAGTAGATTTTAGATAGCACAGAAGTGAATGAGTGTGGCTATGCTCCCAATAAAACTTGGTTCATAAAAACACAGTGAGCCATGGGTAGCCAGTGGGCTGCAGCCAGCCAATCCTGTTGCAGATAGATTATCTGTCTCATATTTTCTTTGTTAACAATGATGAAGTACTGTGAAATGTTTATATGTATCAAAACATCACATGGGGGACTGGGAAGATGATTTAACAGTTAAACATACTTGGGTGCAAAGCCTGACTGCCTGGTTTCAATACCCCAGCACCCACATACAGTCAGATGCACAAAGTGGCACATGCATCTGGGATTCATCTGCAGCAGCAACAGACCCTGGCATGGCCATTCTTTCACTCTCCTTTTCTCTCTCTCTATCTCTTCCTCTCTCTCTCCCTCCCTCCTAAGTAAAAATATTTTTTAAATAGCACATGGTATCCCAAAACATGAATAATATTTATCCTTGTATCTGTTAAAATACTTAAAAATACTTAAAATACTTAAAACATCTTTTGAAAAGATTGAAAACTTAAAAAATCACTAGGGAGAGCTGGAGAGATTGTCTAATGGTTAAGGTACTTACCTGCAAAGCCAAAGGACCCAGGTTTGATTCTCCAGGACCTATGTAAGCAAGATGTACAAGGTGGCACATACATCTGGAGTTCATTTGCAGTGGCTGAAGGCCCTGGTATGCCCAACCTGCCCCCACCTTTTTCTCTCTCTCAAATAAACAAAAAATAAAATAAAACAAAAAATCTTTTCAAAAAATCATTAGGGAAAAATAATCATATCCAGCCCTTTCTTTTTATAAATTCTATATCTCAATTCATCATAAAAAACTTTCAGTACTAACAGAATCCCAGTGTTGAGCCTTGCAATCCATGAGGCCTCGCAAGGCTGATCAAGGGAAGAGAGAGAGAAGGCTCTCTCATAGATTTACCATATGATCCAGTTATAGCACTCCTAGACATATATCCTAATGACTCTTCTCACTACCTTAGAGGTACTTGTACAACCATGTTTACTGCTGCTCTAAAAATAGATTTACCATATGATCCAGTTATAGCACTCCTAGACATATATCCTAATGACTCTTCTCACTACCTTAGAGGTACTTGTACAACCATGTTTACTGCTGCTCTAGTCACAATAGCTAGGAAATGGAACCAGCCTAGATGTCCATCCACAGATGAGTGGATAATAAAGATGTGGTACATCTACACAATGGAGTTCTATTCAGCAGTAAAGAAAAGTGAAATTATAAAATTTGCAGGGAAATAAATGGATCTGAAAAGGGATTATATTAAGTGAGGTAACCCAGGCCCAGGAAGCCAAATGTCACATGTTCTCACTCATATGTGAACCTTAGCTACAAATGTTTAGACTTGTGTATGAGCTGGAACCAAAAAATCAATAGCAGAGGCCAGGAAGCTAGAAAAAGGCTATAAGGGAGAGAGGAGAAGAACTTTAGGGGATGGCATTGCATATATGTAAGTAGAAGAACAGATCACAGGGAGGGAAAAGGCCTAAGTGAGGCCAGGGGAAGAGACTGAGTAAGAGAAGGGTGGGGGAGGGTCAATCAAAATTCAAGATATTCTGAATAAGACATATGAAAGCCTACTTCTTTGGATAATGGCACATCCAGAAGCCATAGACTGCTACTAGAAAATTTTCAGTGCCAGGGACAGAATGCCTTCCAGTGAGTTCTTGGCCAGGGAGATCTCTATTGCCTCCAAAACGTTACAGGCTATTGCCAAGGCTCTTGGTTTTCCACAAGTAACAGATGGTAAGGCCCTATTGCTAAAGACTTCACGTGCATGGGCAGCAAGGTCACTGAAAATTCAAGCTGGTGCTGAGCTGAAAACCTTCTCCCTATAGAGCACCCAACTGAAAGCTGGGAAAAGCTGTACTGTATGCAGTCCTATGGGAGACAGAAGTCATCAGTGGTGAAAACAGTGGACACTGGAAGTCTCAAGTTTGGCCAGACAGGCCAAATGACCAAACAGGTACAGTAGTAGCATGTCTGCTCTTGGGGAAACCAATTGCTCTCTAATTCGACTAGAGGCCAGCTCTATGGGAGGGAATACATGCCTGGTACTGAAAACCTAATAAAAAGCCTATGGCAGCCGAGTGATGGTATACGCCTTTAATCCTAGCATTTGGGAGGCAGAGGTAGGAGGATCACCATGAGTTTTAGGCCACCCAGGTCAGCCTAAGAGCTAGAGTGAGCCCCTATCTCAGGAAAAAAAAAAAAAAAAAAAAAAACCTATGGCAGGGGAGGTCATGAGCCTTATGGGTATAAAGCCTGCTCTTGTCTGGCTAAATGCATATATTATGCTTACTAAACTGCCCTGAAAGCACTACACTTAATGTTCACACTCATATATTAATACTACTCTCACCTTTGGTTAGAGAAGCTTCTCTTTTCAGATGGTGGTGTCCTCTGGGATGACCCAAAAGGCACCATAGAACTGAGAAGAAGGGACAGAGGAGTGCTCAGCACTGAAACATCTCTAGCACATCCTCCAAGGCTCAGTGTCCATTGTGGAAGAGATGGCAAAAAGAATGTAAGAGCCAAAGGAAGGGTACCATTCCTTACATACAACTGTCCAGACTGAAATTGGCCTCAATATCCATGATCTTACAGTGCCTGGCAATACTTTTACAAGACCCTCATTATAGAAGAAAAAGATTATGATGTCAAAATAAAAGAGAGACTAATGGAAAGAGGGAGGGGATATGATAGACACCGGAGTTGTGAAGGGGAAATGGGGAAGGGGAGGAAAATATCATGGTTATTGTCTGTAAGTATAAACGTTGTCAATAAAATTTTTTTAAATATTCAGGAAAAATGCATTGCACTAAACAGACTTTTGTTGTTGTTGTTTGTGGTTTGGTTTTGTTTTTTGAGGTAAGGTCTCACTCTAGCTCAGGCTGACCTGGAATTCATTTGGCAGTATCAGGGTGGCCTCGAACTCACAGCAATCCTCCTACCTCTGCCTCCTAAGTGCTGGGATTAAAGGCATGCGCCACCACGCCTGGCTTAAGCAGACATTTTTTATTATCATTAACCCCACAACAAGTCAGTATGGCAGCTATTTATAAGGTACTTCCATTAATTAGAGATCATAAATAATCTAGAGATGGTTTAAAAATATACAGGAGTACAGGGCTGGAGACATGGCTCAGTGGTTAAGGCACTGGCCTGCAAAGCCTAAGGACCTGGGTTTGATTCCTCAGTACCCATGTAAAGCCAGATGTACAAGGTGGCTCATGCATCTGGAGTTTGTTTGCAGTGGCTAGAGGCCTTGGCACACCCATTCTCTCACCCTCCATCTGCCTCTTTCGCAAATAAGTAAAATATTTTTAATTGTTTAAAAATGCACAGAAGGAAACACATAGGCTACAGGCAAATACAATAACATTTTCTGTAAGGGGCTTGAGCATCCTTGGAGTTTGGTGTCTGAAGGGTTCCTGGAACCAGCTCCCCACAGAAGCCAGAAGATATATATGCTCTTGTTTTTCCCTTGCTTTTGGAAGCAAAGGGAACTGGCCCTCCCTCAGAAACAGAAAACTTACCCACATGTCCCTTCTGTCCCTCATCAGAGATCCTCAAAAGGAGCTCCAGGTGGGAGCTACTGATGTCTGGAGCCACCACCTTTGCCAGCTGCCTCCATGTGGCCTCCTTCACCACAAACTCTGTGCCCACCTGGACTTTTAGAAGGTTGAACGCCTCTATCATTTTGTGACGTTTCAGGTATGCCAATTTGCGGATCTCATTCTAAAACATCAACAAAACCAACCAGAGAGGGGCATTTTAACTCAAAGATTTAAGAAAACAACACTTCTTCACCTACACATCTCTCAAAGTCATGGAGGAACCCAAGAGAAGGGAATGGTGGTCTACTCACAAGCAAGGTATATAATCCCTCCCACACTGCATCTACTTGCTAGCCCTTGTCTGCATCCACACAACTTATCTTACCAAGTTTCAGTGGGGAAGCCCATGAGGGACAATCTGTACTGGTGAGACACAGAGCAACAGCAGGCAGCCAGCTCATGCTCCACTCTGCTCAGGAGGGGAGACAGCCCAGAAAGGAGGGAAACTCCTGTGCTGATGAGAGAGTGAGGAGCCGAGAGAAAGGGGAGTAACAGCGAAGCCAGGGTGGCTACCCTCACTCAGTCTTGTGCCTATGGGTCTCTTCAGACATACTGCTGGACCCGTTGCAACACAGTATCTTGTGACCAGTCTAAACCTGCCTCAAATGGCAGAGGGAGGAAGAAAGGACAGTAAGTAACAGAGCACACCTGCGCACGGTGAGTGACTGTAATTTCTGCCCTCCCTCCCCATGCCCAGCCCACAGTTCCCCCTCCCTGAACCCAGCCCCCGGCTTGTCCGTGTTACCTTTAAATGCTTCCTGTAATTGTTGTAGACTACAGCCAGGAAGACGGACATGAAGATGTAGGTATTGATGATGATGTAGGTTATGAAATACAAAGAATACCACCAATTGACGTTATAGGCAGGCATCCTAGAAAGAGATGCTTATGTCTCACGGCTTACCATGTCCTAGTTCCCCAGTGTATGTAAGGCTGAGCATTGGCCACATCCCATATGCATCGCCCGTGTGCACAAGGTGCTGTCAAGCTCCGCCCACTCTGTTCCTCTGTGTGGTGTGGTGGAATCATAAAGCTATCACCAGCCCTAAGAATAACCCAATGCTCGTTCCGACCTTCCCTTCCATACCTTACTGAGCTCCCAGTCCAAGTCTCCTCCTTCACAATAAGAAAATGCAGACTGAGGAAAGAAAGCAGCCTGTAACCTGCCAGACTCACAGGGAATCAGCACTGTGGCCTGGATGTGCACTCAGGCAGGGGGATACATTTCTATCCATCTTGCAACGCTGAGTGTCAGAGGGACCCCGTAATGAACTGTAGCAGGACAAGAGGCCTAAGTCAGCACCACCTATACAGGAAAGTGGATTTTCTACAGGTGGAGCCTCTAGGGGGTGCTGGCAATGCTAGCATGTGCGGTCTTTGGGGAAATCATCAAGAGGACACAGCTTTAGGGAGTTCACCTTGCTTGTGTTTTCATGAAGTTCCAGTGTACAAAAACCAAGAGCAAGTCAATGGGATGATCCTACACATCTCCAGAGGCCAGGCACCTGCCTCAGCCCTGAAAGACCAGCACTGTGGGACTGGAGATGTCTGTCACTGTAGCACGGCTTAATATTCCCTCGCTCACAACAAACTAAACCCACGCTATACAGGACACTAGAAGAAAGCTCAAGTCCTTGCCCCTGTGCAATCCACATGTGTGGACAGTGGACATTTGGGAGTTGGTGGCACTAGTGATGTTTACAGTTCTGTTTCTGTAACCATATTCCAGCACCAGCGCTTAGGAGAACCCACCTTGGGTCTTCAGGTGTTTAGAGGTTCAAGACCCCAAGGTCCCAGGAGAGAAAGTGCACTCCATTATTTACTGCTGCCTTCAATGTTAGAAGCCATCTAGCTAGCGAGAGGGTGAGCTCTTGTTAGTGCAAAGCATTATGTCCTTCAATATTTTTACAATGAGTATAACTCAGCCCCACTAGTACTAAGAGATGGCTGCTTTTGAGCTCGAGTGTTATAGTGCTGGGGACTGAGTCACACAGTAGGCAATCACACTGCCAGTGAGTGACACTCTCAGCCCAACAGCTGCTCTTCATAACAGTGGATCACACCTTTAATCCCAGCACTCAGGAGGTGGAGGTAGAAAGACCAAGCATTCAAAGCCAGCCTGGGCTACAGAGTAACTTCCACATTAGCCTGGGCTTGAATGACACCCTTCCTTAAAAAAAATAAATTATGAGTATGTTGTGGTTATATGTCCAGAAAATAGATCAGGGATGTGCATACATGACATCAGGGCTGTTTGCTGTAGTGACCAGCACATAGAGCTCAAATGCTATCTCCAGAATGTTCGTGAAGTAGGGAGCACCTTCTGCAGTTCTCAGACCCCTAAAGAGGAACCAAAAACACAAAGTCAAGTAAATAGACGCATAGCCTAAGTTATGGGGTCTTCTATCCCACCCCCACCTCCTCCCCAAAGAGCCATCTTGGAGTGTGGGATCAAGGAAGCATCTGGGGACAGCAGTCTTGACCCAGATATGTGATAATTCTCAGGCAACTTCCAGGAGTATGTACTCACCTGTCCCCAAAAAGCTTCAAGGCCATGAGGGAGAACACAAGCACACTGAACAGAAACAGGAGGAAGACATAGAGGATGTCCGGCAGAGTGTTCCGGATGCTTCGGAAAGCCCTCCGGATCTAGAGAGCAAAGGTTCCTTTCATTTATGAGAAATCCAATAAAAATACTATGAAAACATTGTGTATCCTAAATCATATCTTTACCTGACGACTTTCAGGGCAGCTAATCAGGAAGACTGGCCTCAAGGCCCTTGACCACCGAACACCATGGATGTGAACAGCTTCCAGGGACCCATAGATAATCAGATCGATCAAGGTCAGCTGTGCGAGACACATGTGAGACAAGAGATGCCAGAGCCACGCTGTCCAAGGGCAGAGGACAGAGGGCATGGCAATAGGGATGCAAGGGAGGGAGTGACCTGAAGCATGCCTCAGAGAATTAATATGTACAGGATCCAAAATGTCTACCTTAGGAGTCGAAGGTTGAGGTCACTGGGGAAGATGACAGTGACAGGGCCTGGGCCATGTTGTGCAGCTGAGAGACGACAAGAATCTGGACCCGAGATCAAAGTGAACAGGAGAAACAGAAGGGGGATGAGGAAAGAATGCTGGAGGCACCCCGAACCAGGCTCGGGGAGGGAGGTGTGCAAGAGAAGAGAGGTACTGACTCCAGCAGTCCCCTGGAATAGGAGATGGCAGACGAAGCTCAGTGAACAGAGGAAAAAGCAGAGGGAGATTATTCCAGAAAAAGGTAGGTTGTTCCCACTGTGTCTGAGCTGAAACAATAATGTTGACTGAAGCCAGCAAGCCACAGAGTAAAAACATAGAGACAAAATAATACTGCACACAGATTGGGATGTCTAACCCCAGCAGAATTCAGGGAAGCTCTGAGAATGGATGGCCCTCCAGAAAAAGAATATCACGGAAATACTGTGAGTGTGTGAGAAACTATGGTCCAGACATGCGGGTGTGCTAACAAAACAGGCTCTCATCTCATCGCTAAAGGGTCTCTCTGCTCATTATAGGAGCGTTTCAGGATGCATCACCCTGTGAGGCATATATTCTTTCTGGTTGATCTAAAATATACAGTTTTTTACTTTGATTCCTTTTAACTAAGGTGTAATCCAGTTGATTTGTACACTACTCTATTTTTGCATATAATGGTAGTTTGAACGTATGCCTCCCCCACCCCTCACCATAGACTCAGATGTTTCATTGAAACTTGTAACTTGGGTCTCCAGTTGTCTGGCTGGAGATGTCACTGGGGCCCAGCCCTAAGGTATCTGGGGATGGACTGATTTCCAGCCTTTAGGTATGCAGAGAGGTCTGAGCTCTGTCTGGGACCCTGCTGCTGGCTGCTGATTGCTGCAATTTTGCCGCAGGTTTGTGCTTGCTTGTGGTGCTGGGTGGCCAACAAGCCCCAGGGACCCTCCTGTCTCCACCTTTCCAGTGTTAGGATTAAAGGCAAGCCACCACTCCCAGTATTTGTACTGGGAATATAAATCAGCTCCTCGTGCTTGTGATGTAAATTCCTTACCGACTGAGCTATCTCCTCAGAGTTGTTCATTTGGTTTAATCCCTGGTATGCTTTGATAAGAGATTTATGCATGCCTTTAACAAACACCATGTGTAAAATCTACATGGAAAGCAGGAGTGGTAGTGCATGCCTGTAATCCCAGCACGTGGGAGGTGAAGGTTCAAGATTATCCTCAGCTCCATACTGAGTTTGAAGTCAGCACAGGCTACATGAAACCTTGTCTCAAAAAAAGAAAGAAAAAAAGAAAAGAAAACAAAGGAAGGGAGGGAGGGAGGAAAGAGTACTACATGAGAATGTCACATATCCTATCAAGAAATTGATTTTTCCAGGTATTCAATATTATGAACTGTTCAGTCACCACGGACAGAGTTTGTGGCTAAGTCTTCACATGGGCCCTTCTTCCTCCACTTGCAGGAATAAAAGTACAGTATGTGAGCATTCACATATCAACAACTCTGAAGGAACTGCAAAAAGACTTCCAGAAAGATCCCTCATTGCTCCCTCCAAGAAGATGCAGGAAGGTTTGCTTTCTCTCAAGTTCGCTAGCATTGCTTTATAGGCAAATACATAGTATTACATTATTGTGTTGATTTAACTTTTAACTAAACACTTTTCATTTTCTGAATGCTTTCTTTTATGAGTTTTTGTCAACTCTTTTCAATTTATTTTTTCCACTCACGTATGTGTTGCTTGTTGGTTTGCTTGCTGGTTAAGATAGCATGTTATGTAGCCCAAGCTGGCCTCCGGGGTTCACTATGTAGCTGAGGAGGCTGAACTTGAATTCCTGATTCTCCAGCTTCCCTCTCCCAGGTGTTGGGACTGCAGGCATGCGCCACCATGCCCAGCCTTCTCTGTATTTGCTTAAATACGCTCACTGTCCTATTTGCCACCTTTGTTCTTCAGTTTGCTATGCTGATGTGCTAATGTCACTTTAACAAATACAAACCTGCGCGGTGTTTTTCTTCATGGCCTGTGAACACACACACAGCCACACACACACACACACACACACACACACACACACAGCCACACGTACTACTCACCACAATGGTGACCATAATGCAGATGTTTTTCGTATCCTTCCAGAAAACCACTCGAGAAGTGATACTCGCAAAATGCACCAGCCTTCCACAGAATGCAGTCAGGCAGATCACTTCTGCTACGGAGGTGGCCTGCAAGGAGAACACTCCATGGCGCAGGGTCAGGAGTCTCCACCGCAGCCCCCCTCGCCACACTATTTTTCTTCCAGGCCTCCTCTCGGAAGAAGACAAGTCCCTTGATTTCACTGAAAGGTGCAGCAGATTCTTTGTTGCGTGATGGCTCCTCCTCTTCCTCTTCCTCCTCCTTCTCATTCTCTGAAGGAACCCTGCCCAAGTCATATATCCCGTGGCCCAGGCTGACAGGACTTTTAGGAAGGCCATGGAAGCAGGCTGAAGACCCAGACCCATCTCCCCAGAAAAGGGAGGTCAAGAGGGGCGGAGGTGGGCATCCTCTATGCTCTCTCATTCTCATTCATCTGTTCATAGCCAGCATAAAATTCTAGAACTTTCATTTCTCAAATAGTAAGGTAACTCTCCTTAACTATGTTTTCGAATGTCCCCCAGAATTCATGTGTTAAAAACTTAATCCCCAAAATCACATGTTGATGGTATTTGGAGGTGGGGGGGGTCTTTGGGAAGGAATTAGGATCAAAAGAGGCTACGAGGGTGACCATAAAAAGAGGAAGAGAGCCCTGAGCTACCACGCTTGTCCTGTGTCCCCACGGGCTGCTCCTACCATATTCCCATGCAAGGCAAAGGCTTCCAGCAGAGGCTGGCACCATAATCATGCCCTTGGACTTCACATACAAACTAAACAAACCGCATCTCTACAAATTTTCCAGTCCCAGGTATTTTGGGATAACAACAGAAAATGGACTAAGGCATTCCCCAATCCCGTAGGCATCAGAGACATGCAGACCTGCTGCCTATATCTAATGGATTAGAAGAGAGGGTGAAGGCCACCGAGACCCGGCATGAAGTCCTGACAGGCCTCCCTTCATGACTTACTGGGCCCCATCTCCAAACCCTAGCCTGTAGCCCAGGACTGTGGCCTGTGATGGTCTGAGATTCCCATGAGCCAAGCAGACCTACCAAGGGGGATGCTTCCCTCCATTAACAGAAGAAGAAAGCAGCAACTACAATGGACACAGCCAGAGGCATCTTGGCTTGGGCCACAAAGATGGGGTCTGTTCTGAAGGACAGATGGAAGGGGAGGAAGAAAAGAACTGACTCTGGGCCTGAACACAGTAGGTGACACAATTCTCTCCTTTCCCACACTCAGCCCCATGGGTCCTCAACAGAGACAGCAACCCTTCATGCCTTCTAGCTACCCACCTTCAAAGGGCTTGAGGGCCTGGGACAATTCTAGGACACCCTTCCTTAAGTCGAGGCCTACATGGTAATGCTGGGGGTCCAGAGGCCCTACACGTTCGATTCTCAAGACTTACAGCACAAATGAACACTGTACCCCGGTGACCAAGAACACACAGAGCGTGAGGACCTAAGAGAAAAACTAGCCACGATGATGACTCTGTGGGACTGCAACCTTGCTAGGTCGGGCCAAGGCAGACAATACTCTTTCCAGGTCTGTGGGTGCACAGCTCGGCTTCTGCACACCTTGTTTTTGTGTGCACAGCCACGGGGCTGAAAGTCTCTATCCAGAAAACACCTTAACTGCAGAACCTTTGTCACATGAAGTGTGGTAATTGCTGCTTTGATGGCCACAATACTAGTCTTTACCTTTTTGTGCCGCAAAAATATTAATCTTCTAACACCATAGATGACAAGTCTATGAACAAGGGATATATATTTCTTACAGTTGTGGAGGCTGCAAGTCTAAGATCAATGTGTTAGCAGATTTGGTGAGCGCCCACCTCCTGGTTCTTGTTTGGCTATGCCCTCTCATAGCAGAAAGGGCAAAGGAGTTCCTGGGTCTGTTTTCTATCAGGACATATTCCCATTCAAAAAGACTTCATCTATTCTTGTGTCATAATCTTCTCCGAAAAGGCCCCACCTTCAAATACCATCACCTTGGGGGTTAGATTTCAGCATAGGAATTTGGTTGGAGAGAAGACAAACATTTTGTTTATAGCACTATTCTTAGCTTTCAGACCGTACAAAAAATAGGCACCAAGGGAATTTGACCTATGTCCCAAGGTTCCTGACTGCTGTTTTAAACATTTGAGTTTGGGGGTATCTTATTACAAAGCAACAGATAGCTGAATAAGAAAGGGTGAGAGTGTACCCTGGGCTGGAGAGATGGCTTAGCCATTAAGGTGCTTGCCTGTGAAGCTTAAGGATCCATGCTCTACTCTCAAGATCCCATGTAAGCTAGTTGCACAAAGGTGAGGCAAGTACAAGGTTGCACATGCCCACTAAGGTGGTGCAAGCACCTGGAGTTTGATTTCAGTGATTAAAGCCCTGGAGCCAATTCTCTCTCCTCTAAAAAAAAAATAATTATAATTTTAAAAAATAGTGTACCCTGTTGTTAAGAAGCAATAGTTTTGAGGGCTGGAGAGATGCTTTAGTGGTTAAGGCACTTGCCTGCAAAGCCTAAGGACCCATGTTCGACTCTCCGGGTCCCACATAAGCCAGATGCACAGGGTGACACAAGCAGACAAAGTTGCACATGAACACGGGTGGCCACATGTGTCTGGAGTTCTATTACAGTGGCTACAGGCCCTGGCATGCCAATTCTCTCTCTCTCTCTCTCTCTCTCTCTCTCATAAAATAAATATAAAAAATAAAAAGAAGCAATAGTTTTGAAATTAGACAAAGTTGACTAGAGGCTCAGTTCTGACTTTGTGGCCAAGTGACCTTGGAAACATTAGACAACCTTTCTATGGCTCAGCTTCCTGATCTGTCAAAAAGGAGGGTGATAGGCTGGAGGGATGGCTTAGTAGGTAAGGTGTTTGCCTGCAAAGCCAACAGACCCAGGTTCAACTCCCTAGGACACACATTAGCCAGATGCACAGGGGGGCGCATGAGTCCAGAGTTTGTTTGCAGTGGCTGAAGGCCCTGGAGTACCCATTCTCTCCCTCTCTCTCTTTCTCTCTCTCTCTCCCTCTTTCTCTGTCAAATAAATAAAATAAAAAATAAGGGGAGTGGTAAGAGCAGTGTCTACCTCACGGGTACAGTGTGGCCTGAGAACACAGAGAATGCACACATAGCGGCCGGCAGGCAGAGGCACTGAGGAGGAGTCGGCCATCAGCACAGGTGTGAGCTGCGATACAGCAGCATCCCCTTGGGCAAGCAACTTGTTTGCAATTTAGATTCTCCTGGACCAGCTGATCACGCTGACACATTACCCAGGTCAACTACAGAGCACCAATGAAAACACTAATAATGTATGACTATGAAGAAAGCTGACGATGTAGTAGGCACATGTTACAAGTAACTTAATGATGACATCATCTACTTCGTATCAAATAAATACCCTTTGTGCCAATCTATGCCTGAGTTTTCCTTAGCTGAACAGAACACCAAAAACTCCACTGCCCTGAAAATGCCTATGACTAAAGTATTGACCAACAAGTGGACAGAATCCTTTGAACTCCCAGCAATAAAAATGAAGTCAAATTAAGAAAGAGGGAAAAGGTTTGAGTCTGCTACGACAAAATTGGGTTAACCATCTCATTTTTTTTAATGCTTACCAAGAAAGGCAGTGGAAACAATGCAGGTTCTTCAAACAGGGCAAGAGAAAGGTCTACACAGATAAAGAAGTATATGGCTACTCGCATTGTCCAGTTGTTATAAAAGTAGTAACGTCTGGAGAGGAGAGAAAGAGAAGTGGTTATAACCATGGAACAAGAGTTAAACAGCATTCAAACTTCTCTTTAAAACAGCAATGAAGCTGGACATAGTGGTGTACGTCTTTAATCCCAGCACTTGGGAGGCAGAGACAGGAAAATCACTGTGAGTTCAAGGCCAGCCTGAGACAACATAGTGAATTCCAGGTCAGCGTGGACTAGAGCAAGACCCTATCTAAATAAATAAATAAATAAATAAAAGATAGTCTGGAGAGATGGCTTAGTGGTTAAGGCTCTGGCCTGCAGAGCCTAAGGACCCAGGTTCAACTCCCCATTACCTACGTAAGCCAGGTGCACAAGGTAGCACATGCATCTGGAATTCGTTTGCAGTGGCTAGAGGCCCTGGCATGCCCGTTCCCTCTCTATCTTCCCCCTCTCTGTGTCTCTCATAAATAAACAAATAAGTCAAATCAATGGAGGCCAGGGGCATTGTCCAGCTGGCAGAGTGCTTGCCTAACATGCACAAAGCCCTGAGTTCCATCCCCAGCACTACATCAAGAGCATGTGGGGGCCTTTGCCTGTAATCCTAGCACTGGGGAAATGGAAGCAGGACAATCAAGAGTTCAAGATCATCCCCAGTTATATATTCAGTTTGAGACTAGTCTACACTACATGAAATCCTATCTCAACAAAAAAAAAGAACATCTCGAGAGATAGCTCCACAGTTAAAAGACACTTGCTTATAAGTCTGCCAGCCTGAGTTTTATTGCCCAGAACCCATGTACAGTCATACACAATGTGGCATGTGCACCTGTGATCCCAAGGTACCTACTGCAATGGGAGGCACAGCCAAGAGAATCTGGAAACTACTGGGCCAACTAGATAGGTGCCTGCAGCAGTGAAACAAACAGCATGAGACCCTGTCCCAAGGAAGAAAGGAGCATTCAGACACTGTGGATTTTCACATGCATGCTATGGCATGCCTGCTCACCCATACACATGCCCACACTCCACCCCCCACCCCACCCCCACATAAATACAAATAATTCTTAAAACACAACTCTCCCTTGAGAAGCCATATCTTCCTCATTTGGGTATGTCTTTCTTTCTTTCTTTTTTTTTTTTTTTGTTTATTTTTATTTATTTATTTGAGAGTGACAGGCATAGAGAGAAAGAGGCAGATAAAGAGAAAGAGAGAGAATGGGCGCACCAGGGCCTCCAGCCACTGCAAACGAACTCCAGACGCGTGCGCCCCCTTGTGCATCTGGCTAACGTGGGTCCTGGGGAATCGAGCATTGAGCCTGGGTCCTTAGGCTTCACAGGCAAGCACTTAACCACTAAGCCATCTCTCCAGCCCGAGTATGTCTTACTTTCTGCAACTCTTCTTTGAAAAATCCACATGCAAGCTCTGGGCTGTGCCTTCTGCCTTGCCTTGCCTTTTACCTCCCCTCCCCTCCTCTCTCCTCTCCTCCATAGCCTTGCCTTGCCTTTTTCCTTTCCTTCCCTTTCCTGTGTGGAGGCATGTGTGGAGGTCGGAGAGCAATGTCACACACCAATCTTTGCCTTCTACCTCATTTGAGGCAGGGTCTCTTTTCGTGTTCACTGTTGCACATGCCAGGCGAGCTGGCCCATAAGCTTCCAATTCTCCTGTGTCTTCCCCCATCTTGCCAGCAGAGTGCTTGCATTACATACTTTCTGCCATGTCCAACTTTTACGAGGATTCTGGGGATCTGAACTCTGGTTGTTACACTTGAAAGCCTATCTTTCTTAACACCGTGTGCGTAAAGTCTATATTAAAATAGCTTTAATAAAATCCCAAGTCTGCTTCATTAACAAAAATAACAAAAACAGAGAATCATGAGGGCAGGAAATAGCTCAGTGGCAGAGCTCTTGCCTGCAATGAGGAATAGGGCCCTGGATTCCATCCCTAGCACTGTACAGGAAAAAATAATAATAATAAGTAAACAAAAATAAATGGTGCATCTAATAAAGAAGGTATGGCTTACTTGGCTCTCCTTTAAATTTTGGTGAACAGGGGCAATATTCAAGTGAATCTGAAAAAGTACTACCACAGCCAGGCATGGTGGCTCAGGAGGCAGAGGCAGGAAGACCATGAGTTCTAGGCCAGCTAATGATTATACAGCAAGACCCTGTGTCTCAATAAAAATAAATAAAATGTAATAAAAACACTAAGAAAAAAATCAAGAATATGATTGTGTATCACAGTACATTTTCTGGTCTCAGGCCAGGATTGGTACCTTCTTCACAGGGTGTTGTAAAAGTAACATGAGACTCTTCCTCCAACTCTAACCAACAACCGATGCAGAGTCAACCCTCAGGCAGCCAGTGAACCACCATTATGTGGCACTGGTAGTCCAGCCTAACTTAAAAATGTAAGCATTTTATCTTCTCATGGTCATATACTTCTCTTCTTGAGATGGAGACAGTCTCCCACACCTGCTCAGCAGCACCCAGGGGTAAGACATTTACTGCCTTTGAGGACACTGACCCTGAGTCCTGTTGATACGAAATGTTTTTTCTTCATTCTAGACAATAGCTGATCTTAGTTCAACCCTTAGAGGTAAGAGAGAGAAAGCTGAGCTCCTGTGAAATTAACAAATATATGGATTAAGTCAAAAGACAACAGAAGATAAAAGAGACGGTCACCCTTTCACTTTTAAGAGACAACTCTCTCCAGAAAGAAAGACTGGCTGGAGAGATGGCTTAGCTGTTAAGGCACTTGCCTGCGAAGCCTAAGGACACATTTGACTCTCCAGAACCCACTTAGGCCAGATGCGCAAAGTGAGGCAAGCATGCAAGGTCACATATGCGCATGCTTCTAGAGTTCAAATGCAGTGGTTGGAGGTCCTGATGTGCCAATTCTCTCTTCCTCATTCTTCCTCAGTCTCTCTCTCTCTCTTTCCCATTTGCTCTCTTACATAAAAAAGACCAGTCTGCCTCAAAAAAAAGAAAGAAAGATAGAAAGACAGACAGACAGACACACACAGACAGAAAGAAAGAAAGAAAGAAAGAAAGAAAAAAAAAAAAAAAAAGACAATGACATGTTTTTAGCTTGACAACCCTAGCTTTTGTCCCAGATGCTTCACTGATCATGTCTGTCCTTAATCAGGTGAATGCTCCCTCCATGTCTCCATGTGAGGCACCATGTTCTTATAACCAAAACTACACATGGGGTTTGGGGATGGAGGTGTGGCTCCATGGGGCCTCCCTTACCCAGCCTACTGGTGGCCCTGAGCTTCTTAGCAATACAAGAGAAAAAAATTTGGATTTTACCCAAATCTCTTTGTTATACCCTAGGTCCTTCTCCAAAATATCTGGAAATGCAGTCTCCATTTCAATTCAACCTCAAGGAGAGAAGGTACTGGTAGACAGGTATTCTGTGTGACAATGTAATGGTTTCTTTACCTGATAGCCCGAGGGGATGTTTCAAAGGGAACGTTCCTGTTGTACTGGGCATCAGAAACATAGGCAGCTGCGAGAAGAAGGACCTGTTCCCCATGGGGAGGAAGAAAGGAGAGAGGAGTCAGAATAGGGCAGCGGGCTTTTCCTTCTTTTCTGGAGGCATGAAGTATAAAAGAGGAACCTCTCTGCCCCCTCCCTCTTCTCTGTTCTCCCCAGAAATGACCAACATTAACAGTGGGGATGTTCTGTCCCAGGTGTACACCTAGGAACCTGTAGCAAGGGCTGGGCCACAGAGCCCTGACCTGTCTCAGATTCTATCACAGGCTCTCAGAAGAGGAAAAGGACATGAGAACATTCTCGACAGAATGTACATGGACATGCAGGCTATAATTTATTTATGCAGACAGGATTGTGGTTACACACAGGTGTATAAGTACAAAATTTTGTCTAAGATGCGGCATAGAAAAGATTTTAAGGGTAATTTTGACAAGTGAATTACTGCTTTGATGACTCTTTAAAAAATATTTTAGGGCTGGAGTGATGGCTCAGCAGTTAAGGCACTTGCCTGCAGAGCCTAATGGACCCAGGCTCAATTCCCTAGTATCCACATAAAGCCAGATGCATGAAGTGGCACATGCACCTGGAGTCCATTTACAATGGCTGGAAGTCCTGGCATACCCATTCTCCCTATCTGTTTCTCTCATATCTCTCTCTTCTTGCAAATAAATAAATAAAATTGATTTTATATAATTCAGAACTTAATTTTTTAAATATTTTATTTATTTATTTATTTATTTACTTATTTATTTAAGAGAGAGAGAGAGAGTTGGAGGCAGAGAGAGAATGGGCATACTAGGGCCTCCAGCCTCTGCAAATGAACTCCAAACGCATGTGTCACCTTGTACATCTGGGTCGTGTGGAATTGAAGCTGGGTCTTTTGGCTTTGCAGACAAGCGCCTTATGTGCTAAGCCATCTCTCCAGCCCATGAGCTTAAACTTTTCATTCAACATGTTCTGGATCTTTTTCATTTGTTTGCACGTTTATTTGTTTGTGTTTGTTTGTTTGTGGTAGGGTCTCACTCTCCAGCCCAGGCTGACCTGGAATTCATTATGTAGTCTCAGGCTGGCCTCAAACAGCGATCCTCCTACCTCTGCCTCCGGAGTGCTGAGATTAAAGGCAATTGCTACCATTCCCAGTAAAAAGTAATTTTTAAGAAAGAATCAAGTCAGGTGTGGTGGTACACACCTTAGATTAAAGGCAATTGCTACCATTCCCAGTACAAAGTAATTTTTTTTTAATTTTTATTAACATTTTCCATGATTATAAAATATATCCCATGGTAATTCCCTCCCTCTCCACCCCCACACTTTCCCATTTGAAATTCCATTCTCAATCATATTACCTCCCCATTACAATCATTGTAATTACATATATACAATATCAACCTATTAAGTATCCTCCTCCCTTCCTTTCTCCACCCTTTATGTCTCCTTTTCAACTTACTGGCCTCTGCTACTAAGTATTTTCATTCTCACACAGAAGCCCAGTCATCTGTAGCTAGGATCCCCATATGAGAGAGAACATGTGGCGCTTGGCTTTCTGGGCCTGGGTTACCTGACTTAGTATAATACTTTCCAAGTCCATCCATTTTTCTGCAAATTTCATAACTTCATTTTTCTTTACCGCTGAGTAGAACTCCATTGTATAAATGTACCACATCTTCATTATCCACTCATCTGTTGAGGGACATCTAGGCTGGTTCCATTTCCCAGCTATTATAAATTGAGCAGCAATAAACATGGTTGAGCATGTACTTCTAAGGAAATGAGATGAGTCCTTTGGATATATGCCTAGGAGTGCTATAGCTGGGTCATATGGTAGATCAATCTCTAGCTGCTTTAGGAACCTCCACACTGTTTTCCACAATGGCTGGACCAGATTGCATTCCCACCAGCAGTGCAGAAGGGTTCCTTTTTTTCCACATCCCCGCCAACATTTATGATCATTTGTTTTCATGATGGTGGCCAATCTGACAGGAGTGAGATGGAATCGCAATGTAGTTTTAATCTGCATTTCCCTGATGACTAGTGACGTAGAACATTTTTTTAGGTGCTTATATGCCATTCGTATTTCTTCCTTTGAGAACTCTCTATTTAGCTCCTTAGCCCATTTTTTGATTGGCTTGTTTGATTCCTTATTGGTTAACTTTTTGAGTTCTTTGTATATCCTAGATATTAATCCTCTATCAGATATATAGCTGGCGAAGATTTTTTCCCATTCTGTAGGTTGCCTCTTTGCTTTTTTCACTGTGTCCTTTGCGGTGCAAAATCTTTGTAATTTCATTAGGTCCCAGTGGTTAATCTGTGGTTTTATTGCCTGAGCAATTGGGGTTGTATTCAGAAAGTCTTTGCCAAGACCAATATGTTGAAGGGTTTCCCCTACTTTTTCCTCTAGCAGTTTCAAAGTTTCTGGTCTGATGTTAAGGTCTTTAATCCATTTGGACTTAATTCTTGTGCATGGCGAGAGAGAAGAGTACAAAGTAATTTTTAAGAAAGAATCAAGTCAGGTGTGGTGGTGCACACCTTTAATCCTAGCACTCGGGAGGCAGAGGTAGGAGGATCGCTGTTTGAGGCCTGCCTGAGACTACATAATGAATTCCTGGTCAGCCTGGGCTGGAGAGTGAGACCCTACCTTGAAAAAAAAATTCACTTATTTCCATTTCAACCATAATTACAATAAATATTTACATAATATACACACACACCCCCTCATGTCCTGTGAGTGTTTTGTAGGCTAATGCATAGCTTATGGATGAAAAGCATATATGCATTTTCTATTTTGTCAACTGTACCAAACTGCCTTCCCCCAAAGTTGCACATTTTGTAGACTCCAAAAGAGTACATGAGCATTCCTGCTCCCCCACTTCCCCCAAACAGCAACATAACCTTAATTGGCTGCTAATCTCCCAGGAGCCACAGGGCTTCTTGAGATTACAGGGGCCAGTGAGTGCCTCTCTGAGGCTCACATTCCTTATTCAGTGGAAAGGAGAAAACAAGCACGCACAACCAGGCTAGCACTCAGCATTCCCAGCATTCCTGGCAGAGAGAGAGCAGCCTAATAGTCCAGTGGGACTCTGGTTTCTCCTCACATCCTTTCAATTTTTCTCCTTCTACCAGTAATCCAGTCAGTTACCAAAACCGCCCGCTCTAAACAGCAGACACCCTCCTGCCTACTTTAGATAAGGCTTGGGCAAGACAACCTTAAAAACTATAGAAGGCTTTTAATCCCAGAATTTGAGAAGCAGAGATAGGAGGATTGCCCTGAATTCAAGGCCACCCTGAGACTACAGAGTGAATTCCAGGTCAGCCTGGGGTGAAATGAGACTTTACCTCAAAAAACAAAACAAAGTAAAAAAAAAAAAAACTGCAGAAGGGCTGGGGAGATGGTTCAGTAAATTCAGTACTTACTGAGCAAGCCTGACAACCTTGGTTTGGATCCCCAGAATCCACGTAAAACCAGGCATGGTAACATGCATGTCTGTAATCCCAAGGCTTCTGTAGCTATATGGGCGGTGGAGACAAAAGAATCCTCCAGAAGCACTGGGCCCAGTCAGCTTGGCATATAGAGTGGTGAACAGCAAAGCATGAAGTGAGGAACAACTCCCAAAGTTGTCCTCTGACCTCTACACCTGTGCTGTGATACACACACACACACACACACACACACACACACACACACACACACACCAAAAACTGTATGAAACACTCAGAAGACTGAAGTTTCTAAACTTAATACAAATAATCCCCAACTTACAGTAGTTAAACTCACTTTTCTTTTCCATTTGTGATGGTGCAAAAGCACTACACATTAAGTAAGTTTTGAATTTTGGTCTTTTTCTGGATTAGTGAGCCACAAAATGTTCAATACTTTATCATGAAACAGTCTTTGTGTTAAATGATTTTGCCCAACTGTAGGCTGATGCATGTGTTCTGGACACATTTAAGGGAGGCTAAGGCTCAGACATGGTATTCAATATGCAAGGTATATTAAGTGCATGTTTTTGCATGTCCATGTGTGGTGTGCATGCATGTGGGCACACACATGTGTGTGTAAGTGTGCATTCTTTTGTGAGTATATGCATGTGGAAGCCAGTGGTAAACATTGAGACAGAGTCACTTGCAGAACCTGGGGCTTGTGATCTGACTAGACCAGCCAGCCAGCAATCTCCTGCATCTCTCCTGCACCGTGACTCAGTGTGTACCACCATACCTACTTTCTGCAGGATACTGGGGATCCAAACTCAGGTCTTCATGTCGACATGCTAAGCACTTTTCCAACTGAGACATCTCCCCTGTCCCTGGTAAATGCATTAGTATTGAATATTACCAACCTAGGATGTACTTATTGGTATATAATCTCATCATAAGAGAAGGAAAAAGAATGAACATCTGCATTTAGTTTTCATTTTTTTCACTTTAGAGAGAGAATTTAGAGAGAGAACTGGTGCACCAGGGCCCCAGCCACTGAAATAGAATTTCAGATGACTGTACCACCTAGTGGGCATGTGCAACCCTGCACTTGCCTCATTCTTGTGTGCCTGGCTAACATGGGATCATGAGTCCTTAGGCTTCTCAGGTAACTTCCTAAGCCATCTCCACAGTCCTGTATTTAGTTTACACAGCAAACATCTGGAGTAGCTCTTTAAAGACATAGTAGAACTATTTCCTACACTTAATTCATATTGAAACACTTAAAAATGAGTTATACTGCATTAAAAACACAATTATTAGGACTTATAACTTATAGGTTGTGTGGGGATAGAAGGAGAGGGCATGGAGAAAGTGATGGGGTACACAAAGACACAGGAAACTTCTAGGGCTTCCAATTATGATGGTGGCGTAGGTACCATGCCAAAGCAGCCGGTGGGGGAGGAGCCAAAAAAAAAACAAGCAAAATACACACTTTTACTAAAAAGTGAGCTGTATGGGAAATTGAAACAGCAACAGAGAAGTAGGAGAGATCCAGAGCATCCAGAGCCCACACAGGCTGGCAGAAGCAGCTCTGGCAGGTCCGCGTGTGGGACCACGGGTGGAAGTGCACCAGCCAGCCGCCAGGCTTGGCTTGAGCTGCAGGAAAAGCCAGGTGAGAGGATTTTCCACTCACACCGGAGCTCTCCCCAAACTCAAGAAACGTGAAGGGAGAATAGCAGTGAACAATGGAGGAGCAGATCACAAGGTAGAAGAACACATGGACCAGCAAGAGAACTAGAGCAGCATCGGAAGCCTCCCCTCCCCCACAGCCAGTGCCCAGCTCCAGCGAACACAGCAGTGGTCCAAGGACCCGGCCACGGGACCTGGCCAAGCCAACTTGAACCGACAGCACACCAAAGAGGGACCCAAGGAGGAGCGCTGCTAACTAGGACCAAAATCATCTCAAAAGGTAACTGGGATTACACCAGGTCAGTACCCGCCTAATAAACCTGGTATATAGGTCTGAACCAGAAGTGCTAATTGCACCTTCCATATCAGGATAAATTATATGTTAAATCGGATGGATGGCCAAAGTTGCCATTCTTAAATAAGCTGAATTTTGGGCTTATTATTTGTTGCTTCTTGATTTATAGTGGCTTTGTTTCCTCTTCTGTTATACATTAGGGAAGGGTCTCAACTGGTCACAAGCTGACTTGGAACCCTCTACAGACCAGAAATTTAACCTCCTTGTTGTCAGGATTAAGGGAGTGGGTGAGGCAATACACAGCCTAAGGGACAACAGACAGAGGATCTGGTTGTCATAATACCTACTCTTGGATAAATACTCTGTGCTGCTTTTCATTAAAAGTGTACATTGTTTAGTTAAACTTTAGAAACTATCTGTATTTGGTTCCACTCAGCCTACCTGAATCCTCTCATAGCAGGCAAACCCAACACCTAGGGTCACTTTTGTAGATACTCTGAGAGTCTTGAGAGCCACAACTAGTGCCTTAAGCTCCTACCCTGAAGATATATAACATTACATTGATTTATACATCACATAATACCCAGCTAGAAAGTAGAAAATCCATCATTAAATAATTCAGGATACAAAAATATATACATTATAACACAAGAAACACCAAAAATCAAGACAATATAACCACCAAAAAATATTAATTCATGAGAAATGACCTCCAGTGAGAACGAGTTAGAGGAAATGCCTGAGAAAGACTTCAAAAGAATGATTATAAATATGTTGAAAGAACTCAAAGAAGAAATCAAAGAAAGCAAAGAAGACACAGGAAGCCAATTTAATGAAACAAAGAGGTCAATACTAGACATAAATAAAGAAATAGAAATAACAAAGAAAAACCAGTTAGAATTATTAGCAATAAAGAACACAGTTAATGAAATAAAAAACTCTGTAGAAAATCTCACCAGTAGAATGGATGAAGGAGAGGACAGAATATCTAAACTAGAAGTCCAGTTGGCAGATCTAATACATTTTAACAAAGAGAAAAACAAACTAATAGAAAAATATGAGTGGGAATTTCAAGATATTCAGGACACAATGAAAAGATCAAACATAAGAATTCAGGGGATAGTAGAAGGAGAAGAATTTCACTCCAAAGGCATAGTAGGTGTCAACAAAATCATAGAAGAAAATTTCCCCCAAATTGGGAAAGAGGTGCTAATGCAGATACAGGAAGCCTTTAGAACCCTAGCCAGACAAAACCTGGAAAGAACCTCTCCTCACCATAGTATAATCAAACTACCAAACACACAAACCAAAGAAAAAATATTGAAAGCAGTCAGAGAGAAAAATAAAGTTACCTACAAAGGCAAGCCCATCAGGATTACAACAGATTACTCAATACAAACTTTAAAAGCCAGAAAGGCTTGGACTGATATATTCCAAGTTCTGAAAGATAACAACTGTCAACCAAGGTTACCTTATCCTGCAAAGTTATCCATTCAAATAGACAGAGAAATAAGGATATTCCATGACAAAAGCAGACTAAAGGAGTACTTGAAGACAAAACCAGCTCTACAGAAAATACTTGAAAGAATCCTCCATGCTGAAGAAAAAGAAAAGCACACATATAAGGAACCGGGAAAAAAAAGCAAACAATACTCAAACACTAGTTAGTTAATACAAGAGAGCAAAGGTAAAAAGAGAGAAAGGTAAAAGGAAGAACTACAAAAAAAAATGGCAAAAATGAATACACACCTTTCGATAATATCTCTTAATATCAACGGCCTCAATGCCCCAACCAAAAGACATAGGTTTGCAGACTGGGTTAAAAAGCAGGATCCTTCAATTTGTTGCCTCCAAGAAACCTACCTTTCTACAAAGGATGGACACTATCTTAGGGTGAAAGGTTGGAAAATGGTGTTTCAAGCAAATGGATCTAGAAAAACAGCAGGGGTTACTATCCTAACATCTGACAAGGTAGACTTCAATCCAACAGTAATTAAGAAAGATAAGAAAGGCCACTTTATATTGATTAAAGGCACCCTCCAACAGGAGGACATTACAATCCTAAACATATATGCACCTAACATGGGGGTCCCCAAATTCATCAAACAAACGCTATTAGAACTAAGGTCACAGTGGTAGTGGGTGACTTCAACACCCCTCTCTCATCAATTGACAGGTCATCCTGGGAAAAAATAAACAGAGAGGCATCTGGACTAAATGAGGTCATAGAAGGAATGGACCTAAAAGATATATACAGGACACTTCATCCAAATGCTGCAGAATATACATTCTTTTCAGCAACACATGGAACATTCTCTAAAATAGACCATCTATTAGGGCACAAAGCAATTCTTAATAAATACAGGAAAATTGAAATAATTCCTTGCATTTATCTGACCACAATGGAATCAAACTACAAATCAGTAGCAAGAAAGGCTATAGAGCATACACAAAATCATGGAAACTAAACAATACACTACTAAATGATGAATGGGTCAATGAAGAAATCAAGAAGGAAATCAAAAAATTTGTAGAGTCAAGCGATAATGAAACAAAACATGCCAAAATCTCTGGGACACAATGAAGGCAGTTCTAAGAGGTAAATTTATAGCTTTAAGTGCCTATATTAAGAAATTAGAAAGGTCACAAGTAAACGACCTAATGCTTACCTTAAAGTCTTAGAAAAAGACGAACAAGGCAAACCAAAAATCAGTAGATGGGAAGAAATAATAAAGATTAGCGCAGAAATTAATGAAAAAGGAAAGTTCTAGGTGTGACAAATATCCTCATTATCCACACTGTGCTCTTAATCTGATATTTGTAATGCAAGTGTCTTCTGCAGCAAACTCATCAAAGGGCTGGGTGTAGTGGTGCACACCTTTAATCCTAGCACTAGGGAGGCTGAGGTAGAGGGATTTCTGTGAGTTTGAGGCCAACTACATAGTGAATTCCAGGTCAGCCTGGGCTACAAAGAGACCCTATCTTGAAGAAGAAAAGAACTCATAAAAGGGCTGGGGGAGAAGGCTCAGCTGGCAAAGTGCTTGCCTCCCAAGCACAAGGACCCATTTTTGATGAGGCTGGGTGTGGTGGCGCATGCCTGTAAGCCCAGCACTCGGGACGCAGGGGCAGGAGATTGCCTTGGGTTAAAGGCCACCCTGAGACTACATAGTTAACTCCTGCCTGAGCTAGAGTGAAACCCTACCTCAAAAAGCCAGGAAAAAAAGAAGCGAGAGCTGGGGAGAAGGCTCAGTGATTAAAGAACTTGTTGTGCACGCCTGAGGACCTGAGGATTTTCAGAGTCCACATAAAGCTGAGTTCAGTAGTGCACAGCTGTAATTCTCACAGGCCAGCCAGCCTGATGTAAGCAGCTGTGAATAACAAGAGACCCACTGATGACACCCAAGCTTGCCTTCTGACCCCCATGAGTGCTGTGGCATACACATGCACACACTCACACTTATATGTGCATGCACACACATGTGTGCATAGTGTCTGAGGAATGACATTTAAGATTGTCCTCTGGTCTCCACGTGCATATACATGTGTCCCCATACATACACAAACATACATAACATGCATGCATACCACACATAGATGCAAAAAATTCCAACACCATACCATATACTTTAAACACTCATACTTTAATGTATTTCAATTATATATTGATAAAGTTGTTTTAAAAATATCCAAACAAAGCTGGGCATGGTGGCGCACGCCTTTAATCCCAGCACTCAGGAGGCAGGGGTAGGAGGATAATGGTATTTCGAGACCACCCTTAGACTACAGAGTGAATTCCAAGCTAGAGAGAGACCCTACCTTGAAACCCCCCCACAAAAATATATATATGTATATATGTGTATATATATATATATATATGTATATATATATATATATATATATATATATATATATATACATACATACATACATACACACACACACACACACACATACAGCGAAAAGAAACACAAATGCTTGGATTAAAAACTGATGGCAGGGATGGGATACTTTCCAGTGAGTTTTGACCACAGAGGTCCCTGATGCCCCCAAAACATTACAGGCCATTGCTGAGGCCCTTGGTTTCCCACCAGGAATACATGGTAAGACACTATTGCTGAAGACTCCACATACTTGGGCTGCAAGGCCACTGAGAAATCCTGCTGGAACTGAGCTGATAACCTCTTCCATGTAGACCAGCTGACAGAAAGCTGGAAGAAGCTATGCTGCATGCAGTTCAATGGGAGAGAGAAAAATCACCAATGAAGATACCCATCAGTGGACACTGCAAGCCTTATATTTGGCCAGCCAGGCCAAATGAGCCAACGGGTGCAGTAGTGGCACATCTGTCGTGGTGGAAACCAACTGCCCTCTAATTGGACTGGAGGCCTACTCCATGGGAGGCAATACATCCCTGATACTGAAAACGTAAAACAGGGGTAGTCATGAGTGCTCAGGGTGTAATGTCTGTTGCTGTCTGGCTAAATGTGTATAATATACTCATCAAACTGCCCAGTAAGCACTTCTCTTAATGTTCATACTTAATATATTAATGCTACTCTCACTTTTGGTTGAGAACCTTCTCTTTTCAGATAATAGTGACCTTGATATGACTCCAAAGGCATCATGGTGCTGGGAAGAAGTGACAGGAGTGCTCAGCACTGCAATATCTCTATCACACCTTCCAAGGCTCAGGGTCTATTGCTGAAGAAGTAGTGGAAAGACTGTAAGAGCCACAGGTAGAGTAGGACGCCTTACAACATGCTCCCTCCAGACACAAAATGGCCTGGATAGTCATGACCTCACAGTGCCTGACACTTCCTGCACAAGACCATCATAATAGGAGGAAAAGATGATGACATCAAAATAAGAGAGACTGATTGAGAGGGGGAGAGGATATGATGGAGAATGGAGTTTCAAAGGGGAAAGTAGGGGGAGAGAAGGCATTACCATGGGATATTGTTTATAATCATGGAAGTTGTTAATGAAAAATAAATAAATAAAATATGTTTTAAAGTTGATGGCAGTCCCCAGCACCCTCCAAGAACCACAGCATCAATGAAGGACAATAGTCTCAGAAATAGGTGATGACTGCTATGAAAATGGGTAGTTTTTAGGTAACTGCTGTGAAAATGGGTGAATTTTGTGCCTTCTTAGGGCAAGTACAAGCATTAATTGGTTGTTATGGCTTGGTTTTGGTGAGCTAAACCCCCAGCCAATGATATGACTTTTAGAAAGCAGCTTATGAAAGCCTAAGGAACATTGTATAAGTGCTTTCCTGTACACCCTTTCTTTCACAGACTTAAGAAACATTTTAATAGAAAATCTTGGACTTCCGGTTTAGATGGCGGCATAGGTACCACGCCAAAGCAGCCTGGGGGAAAAAAAAGGCCAAAAAAACTCAGCAAAATACACACTTTTACTAAAAAGTGAGGTGTATAGGAAATTGAAGCGGCAGCAGAGAAGTAGAAGAGATCCAGAGCATCCAGAGCCCACACAGACCGGCAAAAGCGGCTCTGACAGCTCCACCAACCACAGCGGCAGCAGCGGCACACCAGAAAGCTGCCAGACTCGGCTCCAGCCGCAGGAAAAGCCAGGTGTGGGAGCTTCCCCTCACACTGCGCTCTCAGCCACCCAGGAAACGTGAAGGGAGAGCGGCAGTGAGCAATGGAGTAGCAGACCAGAGGTAGAAGAACACGTGGAGCAGTGAGAGAACCAGAGCAGCTGCTGACAGACCCAGCAGAGGCAGCTTTAGCAGCAGCAGTTCCAGCAGCAGGGGTCTGATCTGCAGGGCCACAGTTGCCAGGCTCGGTTTGCTCCACAGGAAAAGCCAGTGCCCAGCTCCAGAAATCAGAACAGCAGCCTGATGACCCAGGCAGCAACGTGACTGAGACCAAAATCATCTAAGGTAACTGGGATTGCACCAGAGAAGGGTCTCACTTGGTCACAAGCTGACTTGCATCCCTCAACAGACCAGAAATCTTAACCTCTATGTTGACAGAGAATCTGGTTGTTATAATAACTACTCTGGTATACATACTTGGGGCTGTTTTTGATTGAATGGGCACAGTGTTTAGTTCAATTTTAGAATCTACCTGTATTTTATTCCACTCAGCCTATCTGAATACTCCCATAGCAGGGAAACTCAACCCCTAGAAACACCTTTGTAGATACTCTGAGAGTCTTAAGGGCCACACCAAACACTTAAGCTCCTACACAGAAAATATATAACATCAAATCAAATGATACAGCTAAGAATACCCAACTAGCTAGAAAATCCAAGCTTTAACTTAATCCAAGATGTAAAATATATACATTATAACACAAGAAACACTAAAAAGCAAGACGATATAAATCCACCTAAAAGTATTAATGCATCAGAAATGACCTCCAGTGAGAACGAGTTAGAGGAAATGCCTGAGAAAGATTTCAAAAGAATTATTGTAAATATGTTCAAAGAAGTCAGAGAACAAATCAAAGGAGTCAAAGAGGAACTTAAAGAGGAAATCAAAGGAATCAAAGAAGATGCAGGACACCAATTTCATGAAATAAAGAAGGCAATACAAGACATAAATAAGGAAATAGAAATAATAAAGAAAAACCAGTCAGAATTACTAGCAATGAAGAACACAGTTAATGAAATAAAAAAATCTGTAGAAAATCTCACCAGTAGAATGGATGAAGAAGAGGACAGAATATCTAAGCTAGAAGACCAGGTGGCAGATCTAATACAGTCCAACAAAGAGAAAGACAAATTTATAGAAAAGTATGAGTGGGAATTTCAAGATATTTGGGACACTATGAAAAAATCAAATATAAGAATTCAGGGCATAGTAGAAGGAGAAGAATTCCACTCCAAAGGCATAGTAGGCATCTTCAACAAAATCATAGAAGAAAATTTCCCCCAAATTGGGAAAGAGGCGCCAATGCAGATACAGGAAGCCTTTGAACCCCAGCCAGACAAAACCTGGAAAGAACTTCTCCTTGCCATATTATAATCAAACTTCCAAACACATACACCAAAGAAAAAATATTGAAAGCAGATAGAGAGAAAAATCAAGGTACCTACAAAAGCAAGCCCATCAGGATTACAGCAGATTACTCAAGACAAACTTTAAAAGCCAGAAGGGCTTGGACTGATATATTCCAAGTTCTGAAAGATAACAACTGTCAACCAAGGTTACTTTATCCTGCAAAGTTGTCCATTGAAATAGGTGGAGAAATAAGGACATTCCATGACAAAAGCAAGTTAAAAAAGTATTTGAAGACAAAACCAGCTCTACAGAAAATACTTGATAGAATCCTCCATGCTGAAGAAAAGGAAAAGCACACATATAAGGAACCTAGAAAAAACAAGCAATACTCAAATACTAGTTAACACAAGAGAGCACAGGTAGAACCGGAACCACAAAAAAAAAAAAAAAATGGCAAACATAAATATACACCTTTTGATAATATCTCTTAATATCAACAACCTCAATTCCCCAACTAAAAGACATAGGTTTGCAGACTGGGTTAAAAAGCAGGATCCTACAAATTGTTGTCTCCAAGAAACTCACCTTTCTACAAAGGATAGACATTATCTTAGGGTGAAAGGTTGGAAGATGGTGTTTCAAGCAAATGGGCCTAGAAAACAAGCAGGGGTTGCTAGCCTAATATCTGACAAGGTAGACTTTAGTCCAACGTTAGTCAAGAAAGATAAGGAAGATCACTTTATATTGATTAAGGGCACACTCCAACAGGAGGACATTACAATCCTAAACATATGTGCACCTAACACGGGGGCTCCCAAATTCATCAAACAAACACTATTAGAACTAAGGTCACAGATGACACCAAACACAGTGGTGGTGGGTGACTTTAACACCTCACTCTCGTCAATTGACAGGTCATCCCGGGAAAAAATGAACAAAGAGGCATCTGGACTAAATGAGGTCATAGAAGGAATGGACCTAACAGATATATACAGGACATTTCTTCCAAAGGCTGCAGAATGTACATTCTTTTCAGCAGCACATGGAACATTCTCTAAAATAGACCATATATTAGGACACAAAGAAAATCTTAACAAATTCAGGAAAATTGAAATATTTCCTTGCATTCTATCTGACCACAATGGACTTAAACTACGAATCAGTAGCAAGAAAGGCTATAGAGCATACACAAAATCATGGAAACTAAACAATACACTACTAAATGATGAATGGGTCAATGAAGAAATCAAGAAGGAAATCAAAAAATTTATAGAGTCAAATGATAATGAGAATACAACATATCAAAATCTCTGGGACACAATGAAGGCAGTTCTAAGAGGTAAATTTATAGCTTTAAGTGCCTATATTAAGAAATTAGAAAGGTCGCAAGTAAGCAACCTAGTGCTTCACCTTAAAGCCTTGGAAAAAGAAGAACAAGGAAAACCAAAAATCAGTAGGTGGGAAGAAATAATAAAGATTAGGATAGAAATTAATGAAATAGAAACAAACAAAAAAAATCCAAAGAATTAATGAAACAAAGAGTTGGTTCTTTAAAAGGATAAACAAGATTGATAAACCCTTAGCAAATCTGACCAAAAGAAAGAGAGAAGAGACACAAATTAATAAAATCAGAGATGAAAAAGGTAACATCATAACAGATTCCAGAGAAATTCAAAAAATAATAGGGACATACTATAAAAGCATATAGTCCACAAAGTATGAAAATCTGAAAGAAATGGATGCTTTCCTTGATTTATATGACCTACCTAAATTAAATCAAAATGAGATTAATCACTTAAATAGACCTATAACAAACATGGAGATCTGAACAGTTATCAATAATCTCCCAACTAAAAAAAGCCCAGGCCCAGATGGATTCACTGCTGAATTTTACCAGACCTTTAAGGAAGAGCTAACACCATTGCTTCTTAAGCTTTTCCAGGAAATAGAAAAAGAAGGAATTCTACCAAACTCCTTCTATGAGGCCAGCATCACCCTGATGCCAAAACCAGGCAAAGATAGAACAAAAAAAGAAAATTACAGACCAATCTCCCTCATGAACATAGATGCAAAAATTCTCAACAAAATATTGGCAAACAGAATACAAGAGTATATCAAAAAGATCATTCACCCTGACCAAGTAGGCTTTATCCCAGAGATGCAGGGATGGTTCAATATACCTAAATCTATAAATGTAATACATTATATAAATGGGGTGAAGGACAAAAATCACATGATCATCTCATTGGATGCAGAGAAAGCATTTGACAACATCCAACATCCCTTCATGATAAAAGTCCTACAGAGACTGGGAATAGAAAGAACATATATCAATATAATAAAGGCTACTTATGACAAGCCTACAGCCAACATATTACTAAATGGGGAAAAAATGGAAGCTTTTCCACTAAAATCAGGAACAAGACAAGGGTGTCCACTGTCCCCACTTTTATTTAATATAGTTTTGGAAATCTTAGCCATAGCAATAAGGCAAGAGACACACATAAAAGGGATACAAATTGGAAAGGAAGAGATCAAGTCATCATTATTTGCAGATCACATGATTCTATACATAAAGGACCCTAAAAACTCTACTAGCAAACTGTTAGATCTGATCAAAACCTACAGCCATGTAGCAGGATGCAAAATAAATACACAGAAATCTGTAGCCTTCATATATGTAACAACAAACACTCAGAGGATGAAATCAGATAATCACTCCCATTCACAATTGCATCAAAAAAAATAAATAAAGTACCTTGGAATAAACCTAACGAAGGAAGTAAAGAATCTCTACAATGAGAACTTTAAAACACTCATGTGAGAAATTGCAGAAGACACTAGAAAGTGGAGAAACATCCCTTGTTCCTGGATTGGAAGAATCAATATTGTGAAAATGGCAAGCTTACCAACAGCAATCTACACACTTAATGCAATCCCCATCAAAATTCCAAAAGCATTCTTCATGGAAATAGAAAAAACAATCCAAAAATTCATTTGGAATCACAAAAAAACCTCAAATATCAAAAATAATACTGAGCAACAAAAATAAAGCTGGTGGTATCACCATACCTGATTTTAACCTATACTACAGAGCCATAGTAACAAAAACAGTGTGGTACTGGCACAAAACAGACATGTAGATCAGTGGAACAGAATAGAGGACCCAGATGTAAGCCCAAGTAGCTATAGCCACCTGATATTCAATAAAAATGCCAAAAATACTCATTGGAGAAAAGTCAGCCTCTTCAGCAAATGGTGTTGGGAAAACTGGATAAATATCTGCAGAAGGATGAAAATAGATTCTTCTCTCTCACCATGCACAAGAATTAAGTCCAAATGGGTTAAAAACCTTAACATCAGACCTGAAACTCTGAAACTGCCAGAGGAAAAATAGGGGAAACCCTCCAACATATTGGTCTTGGCAAAGACTTTCTGAATACAACCCCAATTGCTCAGGCAATAAAACCACAGATTAATCACTGAGACCTCATGAAATTACAAAGATTTTGCTCTGCAAAGGACACAGTGAAAAAAGCAAAGAGGCAACCTACAGAATGGGAAAAAATCTTCGCCAGCTAAATATCTGATAGAGGATTAATATCTAGGATATACAAAGAACTCAAAAGTTAAATGATAAGGAATCAAACAAGCCAATCAAAAAATGGGCTATGGAGCTAAATAGAGCATTCTCAAAGGAAGAAATACGAATGGTATATAAGCATCTAAAAAAAATGTTCTACGTCACTAGTCATCAGGGAAATGCAGATTAAAACTACATTGAGATTCCATCTCACTCCTGTCAGATTGGCCACCATCATGAAAACAAATTATCATAAATGTTGGCGTGGATGTGGAAAAAGAGGAACCCTTCTACACTGCTGGTGAGAATGCAATCTGGTCCAGCCATTGTGGAAATCAGTGTGGAGGTTCCTAAAACAGCTAAAGATTGATCTGAAGATGTGGCACACTTATACAATGGAGTTCTACTCAGTGGTAAAGAAAAATGAAGTTATGAAATTTGCAGAAAAATGGATGGACCTGGAAAGGATGATACTAAGTGAGGTAACCCAGGCCCAGAAAGCCAAGCGTCACATGTTCTCTCTCATATGTGGATCCTAGCTACTGATGATTGGGCTTCTGCATGAGAATGAAAATACTTAGTAGCAGAGGCCAGTAAGTTAAAAAGGAGACATAAAGGGAAGAGAAAATAAGGGAGGAGGGTACTTAATAGGTTGATATTGTATATATATAAGTACAATGATTGTGATGGGGAGGTAATATGATGGAGAATGGAATTTCAAAGGAGAAGGTGGGGGGAGGGAGGGAATTAACATGGGATTTTTTAAAATTTTTTTGGTTTATTTTTATTTATTTGAGAGCGACAGACAGAGAACGAGGCAGAGAGAGAGACAGAATGGGCAAGCCGGGGCTTCCAGTCACTGCAGATGATTTCCAGACGCGTGCGCCCCCTTGTGCATCTGGCTAACGTGGGTCCTAGGGAATCGAGCCTTGAACCGGGGGCCTTAGGCTTCACAGGCAAGTGCTTAACCACTAAGCCATCTCTCCAGCCCTGGGATATTTTTTTATAATCATAGAAAATGCTAATAAAAATTTTTTAAAAAAAGAAAATCTTTACATCAATTACTCCTGAACACCTTTAACTCTGAGCAGCAGCAAAATCCCCACAATTTACTCAGAATCTATTTTAGGAAGAAAATGCATAGCTTTCTTTTTTCTTCAGAGGATACATCAACTTTAATTCCTGTAAACATCTCATAAAAGATCATACTGGATCCTGGAGACATGGCTCAGCAGTTAAGGCACTTGCCAGCAAAGCCTAATGACCTGGGTTTCATTCCCCAGAACCCATATAAAATTGGATGCACAATTTGACATATGCATCTGGAATTTGTTTGCAGTAGCTGGAGGCCCCGGCATGCCCATTCTCTCTGTCATGCCCTTTCCTCTTTTCATCTTTTCTCTCTCTCTCTCTCTCTCTCTCTCTCTCTCTCTCTCTCTCTCTCTCTCTGCTTGAAAATAAATAAATAGAAATATTTTTTAAAAAGATCATACCATGAAAAATAAAATAAAACAAAAGTAATAAAAAAAGATCATACCAGGACAGCAAAGATTCTGTTAATAAGTTTTGTTGTTGCTGTTGTTTTCACACATTGATAGCAAAGTCTTTTCATTTTTATTTTTTGCCATACCCAGGGCCCTGTGCATGCTAGACAAGTGTTCTACTACTGAGATACAAATCCAGCCCTACAAAATCTCTAAGGTCACTGCTGTCCTTGATTTAAAAAGTTGATGCAAAAATAAATTTAGAAACAATAAATAAAAATAAAAAGTTGATGCAGGGGTTGGACAGATGGCTTTGGCAGTTAAGACACTTGCCTGTGAAGCCTAAGGACCTAGGTTTGATTCCCTGGTACCCAGGTAAGCCAGATGAACATGGTGGTGCATGTATCTGAAGTTCATTTGCAGTGGCTAGGGGCCCTGGCTTGCCCATTCATATTCTCAATCTCTCTCTCTCTGTGTGTTATAAATTTTAAAAATTCATTTTAAAAAAGTTGATGCAGGTCTGGTGGTGTAGGTCAGTGGTAGAGACATACTTAGCATGAGCAAAGCCCTGGGTTCAATTCCTAGCTCCCATAAATAAAAACACCCCAAAGCTATTAACATCTTTTCAGTGTGACCACAAACATAGCAGATTAATGTGCGTGGATCTGATGTATATCATTTCATTCATGCATCTACTAGATGAAAACTGGAAAAACAGTACAGCAACTCCTAGCCAGCCATGAGACATGAGATGCCCATAAGATTTCACCTGGACTATGGCCTTGAGTGAGAGAAGTTCCCTATCTCCCCTTCTGAGAACCTTCACCCTTGAGTCCATCCCTGATATGGCAAAATCTGCTCATACTCTCATACTAGCTAGTTGACCGTTATACTAACATCAAAACCTTCCTCACACTGTTTGAAAGGACCTGCTTGTTTATTTGCAATTCAGACCCATTCTCTCCCCTAAGCCCTCTTTCCTCAGCAGTGTTTTCTTGAAGGCCACCCATCACAATGAAGACTCCAGCCCTGAATGAATGTTCTTCCTTCTTCACGGTCTGCCTTCTAGGTGAGGTGGGTGCCAGTGTTTTGAGCACTGCTGGGCTTTCAATACGGGTCCCACTTCAAAGCTGATGCCTTATCCATTAGTTGGAAGCTCCTTGTTCCTTCCTCACAGCCTCGCTTCTGCCACATGGTGTCAGGACCAACCCACAGGACTGGAAGAGCTTTCCCATGCTCAGCAAGGATGCGTATCTGACACCTGCTTCCTGCTAAAGTCTGGTCTGCCCTGTGCTCCAGTACTCGTCATCCCTCCCATCCTGCCTCTCACCCCAGGAAGCAGTGTTCTTAGCGGACACATCGTAATGAACGCGCTTACTTGTACTAAAGTCGTTTTCTTGTTGTTTTTTCAACGTAGGGGCTCACTCTAGCCCAGGCTGGCCTGGAACTCACTCTGTAGCCCAGGATGGTCTTGAACTCACAGTGATACTCCTACCTCTGCCTCCCAAGTGCTAAGACAAGAGGCATGCACTGCCATATCCACCTTAAAGTTATTTTTATCTTTCAGAAAACAAATACTTTTCACCAACAAGTGTGTCTTATGTTAGGCATGCCCTTTTAATACTATGAATGCTTCTCAAGCTTACATGGTATGTTACTCAACTTTCCATTACTATAACAAAATACCTACATAAAGCCAGATGCACAAAGTGGCAAATGTGCCTGGAGTTCACTGGCAATGGCAACATGACCCAGTGTGCCCATTCCCTCTTTCTCTCATTCTCATTCTCTTACTCTCTCTCTTCACACCTCTCTGCTTACAAATAAATATATTTTAAATTTGAATTGAAGGCTGGAGAGATGGCTTAGTGGTTAAGGCACTTTCCTATGAAACCTTAGGACCCATGTTCAACATAAGCCAGATGTACAAAATGATGCAAACGTGCAAGGTCACACATGTGCACAAGATGATGCATGTGTCTGAAGTTCAATTGCACTGGCTGGAAGCCCTGGTGTGCAAATTCTCTCCCTCTCTCTCTCTCTCTCTCCCTCTCTCTCTCTCTCTCTTTCATATGAAAAATGAATAAATATTTAAAAATTGAAACTTGGTATGTTTTCTCTCCTTTGTCCCTACCTGTGTAAGTCTTTATTATGAGGAAGGTAAATTCTCAAGATCCTCTTAGAAGAGGGAAAGAACACAGAGGGGAGGGAAAGATTTGTCTCAGAAGCTCTCAGCACAGGACAAGGAAGTTACCTCTGTGAGTGGCCAACAAATACCTTCTTTAGTCTCACCTGTCACAGGAGTAAACCATTATAAAACCCAGATATCTCAAAGTGAGCCAACAAGAGCCAAGGTAAATAGGAAGGTATTGATAAAAAGTGCTTTGAACACACAACTAATGTGTTTTATTTATGTAAAGAAGAAAACTATCATAATCAACTATAAAGTATGATTTACAGAAGTTCATATAAACCTTAAATTGAATTCTGCCTAACCCAGTTTTTCTTTCCAATCCTGATACTCTCTTTCCCTCTACAAACATCACAAGGTGTCCATCTTGCTCTGCTCGTGCACCCTTGTCCTCCATCCATTCAGTCTGTATACTGATTAAAAAAGAGAGAGAAGCCAGGTGTGGCGACGCATGCTTTTAATTCCAGTACTAGGGAGGCAGAGGTAGGAGGATTGCTGTGAGTTTGAGGCCAGCCTGAGACTACATAGTGAATTCCAGGTCAGCCTGGGCTACAGCAAAAAACCAGAGAGAGGGGGGGGGGGGAGAGAGGGAGGGAGAGAGCACGAGCACGCATGCATAAATCCTTGTTTTCTGGTATGGTCTCCATTCAAAAGCTTCAAATGACTTCTCTTTGCTTACAGTGATTCTCTTTTGTCCAAGAGGTCAAGATCAAAACCTCTACCTTAGCCTTTAGGGCTCCACTGTCTCCTCCACTGCTTCCTCTTCAACTTACTTTCTCTCCAGGGACACACTTTTCTAGCCAAAACAGGTAGATTCCTTGTTTGATGTCTACCATGAGCCCCACCTCCATTCCTAATCTCATGCTCACTGGAATCAGAAGTTGGCTTCCCTCCTTCCTTCACTGAAAGCCAATCTCAAACTTCCGTTTTACAAACTAATCGGCAATCCCAGAAGCCTGCACCACTGTATCAGAACTCTGCCCAGGGAAGCTGGACAAAGGGATGTATGTTCAGGGGTGGGGAGATTTGGAGTCTATGCTTGCAATGTGTGATATCCCATATGGTAGGTACCCAGTGCATTGGAGGCAACTATAAAATAAATACAAAATAAAATAAAATATTTTTAAAAATATTTTTTCAGGGGCTGGAGAGGTGGCTTAGCAGTTAAGGTGCTTGCCTTAAAAGCCTAAGGACCCATGTTTGACTCCCTGGGTCCCACATAAGCCAGACACACACGGTGATGCAAGCCCACAAGGTTACACAAGCGCACAAGGTGGTACATGTGTCTGGAGTTTGACTACAGTAGCTGGAGACCCTGGCATGCCAATTCTCTCTCTCTCTTGCTCTCACTCTTGCTCTCTCACATAAAGAAAAAAGGCCAGTCTGTTGGGCTTGCCTCAAAAAAAAAATATTTTTTTTTTTCAAGTAATCGCATGAAACTATGGGAAGCAGCAGCACAGGACACATGCTGTCAGCCCTGGCTGCCCTCTTCAATCTCTTAGTAACCCTAAATTTGCTCAGATCCACACCACACCCAGACCAACATTAAAGGCTGGGCACCTAAGGCTTCCTCAACTTAACCAATAGCAAGGCTGAGGATCATTAGCATTGGGTTACTTATATTTCAAAGCTGAAGTTGTCGGTAAATTCACTGAAGGAGCAGATTGCATACAGCTGCCAAAAGAAACTTCCTGTAGGAAAGAATTCTAAACAATATACACCCCTGGAAGGGGTCTGAGGGGATGGCTCAGTGGGTCAAGTGCTTGCCTTGCCAGTGTGCGGACCTGAGTTGGATCCCAGCACTGGGGAAGTCGCCACAGGTGTATCCCTGGAGCTCACTGGCCAGCTATTTCAGGCTGGTGGTGAGCTCTTGGTCAATGAAAACCCTAGTGTCAACAAAAGGTGGACAGCGACTGAGGAACCGCACCCAAGGTTGTCTTCTGGCCTATACATACATGTGCAATGCACCTCCACACACACACATCAAAAGTGCTTGAAAGGACAAAGTATTAGTGAATTTCAGGTGGCTAGATGGTTTCCTGTTCTGTGACCAAAGTGAACTTTTAAATAAGGGTAATCCTGTTAACTGGCCCCTGACCTAGACAGTGTCTCTATTTTGATAACTCAACCACTGCTGTTATCTCAGAAAACAAGGAGCTGTTGGTTGAAGATTATCTGCAGGCACCAGGCTCCTTCCTCATCTTTATACCTGCAGTCCTGTGAGAGAGGTCTTTCAATGATTCTGAAGCCACAGAAGACCTGACTCCAGGACAGGAGTCGCTTTAAAGAAAACCACCACAGAGATCTGCCAGCACTGAGAACTATTGCCAATACCTGCAGGTCTAAGATTAGGGTCCTCCTGCCCCCTTCCCTCTTCTCTCTCTCTCTCTCTCTCTCTCTCTTTCACACACACACACACACACACACACACACACACTTTTCCCTTAGACAAAAATATGAGGTACACACAGGGAGGACATCAGTATCAGGTTAATATGATTTTTCTTTCCACAGATGTTGAGACATAAAGGCTGGTTTGAATGGAGACCCCCTTCAACAACCTACAGGAACCCACCTAGAAACAGAGCAGTGGGGTGACGCTGTAAAGGCCAGCACTGCAGAGGCCAACTCAAAGAATGCCAGGAAGAAGGTCTAAAAGGCTTTTCACCTCCCACACACTGCTCATCCCACAGCAAATGCACATCACACACGTGGACGTAATTGTGCCAGGCAATGTGCTGGTCCTGATTGCTGCCCATGGTCTTCATGAGGGCACTGATTTACCATCCCCTACCCTACAGAGGGAGAGCCAGAGACTCGAGGAGATGGCCAAACAACAGGACTCCCGCCTTTCTCCACCGTCTCCAGTTCTTGACCAGCAAACAGAAATGCACCCCAGTACAGCTGCTGAAAGCTCTAAGTTTTCCAAAGATATTTTGGATGTCTGAGGGACAGGGACCAGAGCTACCACTGCGCCCACCTCGGAAGGACCAGGGCTGCGCCTGCCCTCTCTGCTCCACATCTTCGGGGATGTTTCCTGCCCTGGGACCCTCGGGTGTTGTCCTACTCTCGGGGAACACGGTCGGGGCGCAAAGCCAGCGGGAATGAAGGTTGAGCCCCGCCGAGAGGATGGGCCCTCAATACTGAGCCCCGGGCGGCTCTGAGCTTCCCGATGGAGCAGCCCCCCAGGGTCCAGAGTCAGCCCGGGTGCACAGGACGGCGGGGGACGCAGAGCAGGGGGGCGCCTCGCCCCGTCCCGCCCCGGGGAGCGCACGCGGCGTCGGGCGCCCCCTTACCTCCTGCGCGGGCGGCTCCTCGGGGGACTCGGGGCGCGGGCCGACCCCGGGCATCTCGGCAGCCGGGGCGAGGCGGGGGCGCGCGGGCGTCGGGGCGCCGGGCGGACTGTGACCCCGGAGGCCCGCGGAGGGCCCGGGCGCTCGGACCTGCACGTGACCCCGGCGGGGCTGGTCCAGCTCCCCAGCTGCGGCCCCTTCCCGGGGCCTGGGGCGGGGCCGGGGAAGCCGATCCCGCCGAGGAGCTGGGGCTGGGCCGGCGCGGGCGCGCGCGAGCGCAGGGCTGCCTCTCGGGCACGCGTGAAGTGCGCTGGGGTGGGAGTTGGACCCCCTCCTTTTCCCTCGGACACCCCCATTTACTGTATAACCTAAAACTCAAGGTTGCCAGAGTTGGTAAATTTTCAAGAGAAAGCATATTTCCGTACGTGTTTTGTTGACAATGGTGGTTATGAATTTTAAATGCTGACAGTAAGTACTTGCAGGTGAGCTGTGAGGTGACCCTGGGGTCCCGGGCTCCTGCTGCAGCCAGACTCGCGGACACTCCCGCCGGAGGAGGAGGCCTGGTGGGGCAGGGGCCGGCCCTCGCCCGCGGTCCTGCGCAGTTCACCTGAGCCCTGTGCCAGGTACAGGCAGGACGCTGGCAACGCACTCACAGGACGGTTCCATACCTATCCCGAAACTGTACGTGCAGATGCGGCTGGGCAGCGATATAATTGAGGTCACTTCAAGTGTCCTTAAAACAGGCTGGAGAGATGGTTTAGCAGTTAAGCGCTTGCCTGTGAAGCCTAAGGACCCCAGTTCGAGGCTCGATTCTTCAGGACCAGATGCACCAGGCGTCTGGAGTTTGTTTGCAGTGGCTGGAAGCCCTGGCGCGCCCATTTCTCTCTCTCTCTCTCTCTCTCTCTCTCTATCTCTATCTCTATCTCTATCTCTATCTCTATCTCTATCTTCCTCTTTCTCTATCACTCTCAAATAAATAAATAAAAATGAACAAAAAATTTTAAAAAACAGGAACGTGCTGGGGGGTATTGCCCAAAGATAGCTCTTGTCTAGCACGTGCAAGGCCTGAATTGGATTCCTAGACCACACAGAGGGGAGGGGAGCGAAGGGAAGGAGGAAGCCTACATTTACTGCCCATAGTGCCAGCATGAAGGAGGCGCCTGAGTTTAAGACCTCTCTCAAAAACAAAAATCAAAACAAAAATCAAAGCAGATCATTCCGGGTTATCTAGAGTAGCCCGGTGTTGTCACCTCGTTGCTGCAACAGGCAGCAGACCAGAAGCAGCCCGTAGGAGGAGAGGGTTAGCTCAGGCTTACAGGTTCCAGAGGAAGTCTCGCCAAGGCGGAAGAAGCTGGCTCACTCCGTGCACTCACAGCGGAGAGCTCAGAGAGCTTGGCAGCACCCTCAGCCAGACCTCAGAACACACCTCTTAGGGATGCGCGCGAGCTCCACCCCCATGACACGCCTCCTCCTCAGGGGCTGCTAGAAACTTAAGTAGGAAGCTTACTTTTTAAATATTTTATTTTTATTTATTTACTTATTTGACAGAGAAAGCGGGAGAGAGAGGGAGAGAATGGGCGCAACAGGGCTTCCAACCACTGCAAACGAATTCCAGACGTTTGCGCCCCCTTGTGCATCAGGCTAACGTGGGTCCTGGGGAATGGAAACTGGGTCCTTTGGCTTTGCAGGCAAATGCCTTAATGGTTAAGCCATCCCTTCAGCCCAGGAAGCTTAATCTTAATCAAAATACTTCAGGCTATGGGAGGACCTACATTTACATTCAAACCACCACACCCAATGAATTTACAAGAATAGGACTGGAGAGATGGGTCAGTGGTACAGTGCTTGCTACTCAATCACAAAGCCCTGGGTTCAGTTCCCCAGAACCCATGTAAAATGTCCGGGTCAGGTGTTGCCTGTAGTCCGAGCCCTGAGGATGAGAGACAAGGAATCCATGGAACTCCTTGGCTAGCTAGTCTAACCAAATCAATGAGCACTAGGTCCAGCCAGAGACTTTCGTGGAGAAGAAAATACGCATACACAAGCTGCCGAGGAGGTGAGGGACTGGAAGTCCCTGAAGGACTGTATTCCAGGCTGCTGCTGCCTCGGACATAGAAGTGGAGATGGCAAGGAACTAAATTCTGCAACAACCCGAACTAGCTTGAAAGCAAATTCTAGTACAGTTTCCAGGAAGGAGCATGGCCCTGCTGACAACTTCATAGCAGCCTGCTGTTTTAACCTCTTAAATGCATTATGCAGGAAGAGAAAGAGAATGGTCCCACCAGGGCCTCTAGACACTGTAAATGAACTCCAGATGCATGTGACACTTCGTGCATCTGGTTTTACATGAGTACTGAGGGATTGAACCCTGGGTTGTTAGGTTTTGCAGGCAAGTGCCTTAACCTCTGAGCCATCTCTCCAGCCCTGGCCTGCATCTCAATGCCAGAATTATGCTCTAGTGGTGAGGCTAGCCTGCGGTGAGAACTACTCATAGCCTCGGCTCAGTGGGCAACCAGGCACTGCATTCCCATTCCATCTCTGATAGTTTCCATCTGTCCTAGCACCAATGTCTTGCAAGCCTTTCTTCACCTTCTCCAAGTCTTCTCGAGGTCCCCACACTCACTTCATAACAACAGCCACACCCTGCTTCAGTTCATGTGTTTGTGGATGTTGTCCATCTCACAGGTCATAAGCACCTCTTGGAAAGAGAAGACAGAAAACAGTAATATTTTGCAGCCCAGACTCCTAGCGCAAAGCAAGCATACAGTGCTAAAACAGTGAAGCAAAACACCAGCATGTGTAGTCAGCCTGAAGTCTACAAAGTACCCCAACTTGTGACAGCTTCTTTCTTGAAGTACTGTGGATTGAACCCAAGGCCTTGTGCATATGGAGTAAGCACTCTACCAACAACTTGACTTGCAGTTTTGTAGTATATGGTCATATATATGCTCATATGCTTATAGCAATGGATAAAAAGTTGTTTTGGCAAGGGCTTTTAAATAACCGTTGGTGTGGGGAAAGTAAATATAAATTCATTCATTGTAAAAAGTTAGAGGCTGGAGAGGTGACTAGCTCCACCCTTTCACCTCACACACACCACTCCCCTTCAGCCCCCCACTCCAGATCTACTACATGGGTGCTGTCACCAACGCCAGGTTTGCTATCTGTGTAATTTCTTTAAGTTTGGGGTAACCTTGAGTATAACTCTCTTCATTACTCATTTCTCCTCTGAGTCTCTTAGACTCTGATTTGATATCTGCCCTCTCTTTTTTTTTTTTTTTTTTCCTTGAGCCTCACTGCTTGTCCTCTTAATTTCTCTGAAAGCACATGGCAAGGACTTCTGGGTAAGACGGCAGCATACTAGCTACACCAAAGGAGCCTAGGGAGGAATATAAGCAGAAACACAGCAAAACACACTCTTCTACTGAGAAGTGAAGGTGTATAAGTTATTATTAACTACTGCAGAGAAGCAGGAGAGACCAAGATCTTCCAGAATGGAGGAACCCAGCCAGAATCCTGCCAAGGCACCCGGGCCCTGATCCACACAACTGGCTGCCTGTGCAGATCTGCAGGAGCAGAAACAAGGTGAGGGGATTTTCCACTCACATCAGCCTCCTCACAAAGTCAAGAACCCTGAGGGGAAGATAGAAGAGACTAGTTGAGCAGCTGCTGAAGGAGAATACAGATGGGACCAACTGAGAAGCTCTAGTAGGTCTCCGTCTCCAGGCACCCTGCATAGCCTCCCATTCCCCAACCATCAGGACCATAAACTTCCAGAGAACTCATTCAACCCTGGCCACCCAGCACCAACAGAGATCAAGGTGGGCACTCAGCACTGGTGAGACTGGAAGCTACCCCAAAAGGTAACAGGGCCTACTTATACAAAGCCAGATATGCAGGCCTGTATAGGAAGTGCTAATCTCCCTTTCCATATCAGGAGAGGTTGTGTATTACATTTGAATGATATGCACATGGTTGGCTTTACCTTTCTCAAGTAAGCTGTATTTTGGTGTTGACTATTGTTACTTTAATGTTTTCTGGTTTTTAGGGCCTTTGTCTTTTTCTTTTGTCACTTTTGGGGGCAGGATCTGACTGCCCCAGGCTGAACTGGACCCATTTCAGACTAGAAATCTCAACCTCCTAGTTGGCAGGATTAAGGGTGTGGGGCAACACACACCCTTAGGGACTTTGGCTTTATAACATTATCTGTTTATTTTAATCTCCACACTTGTATAAATACTCTGTACTGGTTTTGGTTGTGTGTATTGCTCAGTTGAATTTGAGAATTTGCCAGAAATTTGCTCTACTAAGTCTACTACAATACTTGAATAGTAGGCAAACTCAACACCTAGGGTCACTTCTGCTGTTTCTCTTGGAGTAAGAGCTACAAAAGTCTCCCTAAACTCCTACACTGAAGATAAATGAAGTCAGATTTACACAGCCAAGAACACTGCAGATAATTAGAAAACCCAAGCAGCAAATTAACTCAAGATGCAAAAATTTCTACATTACAATACAAGAAACACAAAAAATCAAGACAATACAATCCAACCAAAAATTATAAATCCATCAGAAATGACCTCTAGTGAGACTGCTTTAGATGATATGCCTGACAAAGATTTTTTTTAAAAGATATCTATGTTCAAAGAAATCAAAGAACATAAACTCCTGAAGGAATCCCAAGAAAACACAGGCACCCAACTTAATGGGATAAGACATGAGTAAGGAAATACAAGTAATACAAAAATACTAATCAGAAATACTACATATGAAAAACAGAGTTAGTCAAATAGAAAACCAGGAGAATGGATCAAGGATAGGACAGACTATCTAAACTAGAAGACCAGGTAGCAGATCTAATACCATCCAACAAAGAGAAAGACAAACTAATAGGAAGGCATGAATGGGAATTTCAAAACAATTGGGACTCTGTGAAGAGATCAAACATAAGAATTCATGGTATAGTAGAAGGAGAAGAATTTCACTCCAAAAGCATAACAGGTATTTTCAACAAAATCATAGAAGAAAACTTCCCCCAAGTACAGAAAGTGATGCCAATACAGATACAGGAAGTCTATAGAACACCAAACAGACAAAACCAGGAAAGAACCTCTCACCATCATATTATAATTAAACTACAAAACACACAAACCAAAGAAAATATATTGAAAGCAGTTAGAAAAATAAGGTCACATACAAAGGCAAGCCCATCAGGATAACAGCAGATTACTCAACCCAAACTTTAAAAGCCAGAAGGGCTTGGACTGATATATTCCAGATTCTGAAAGATAACAACTGTCAACCAAGATTACTTTATCCTGAAAAGCTGTCCATTCAAATAGACAGGGAAATAAGGACATTCCACAACAAAAGCAGACTAAAGGAATATATGAAGACTAAACCAGCTCTACAGAAAATACTTGAAAGGATCCTCCATACTGAAGAGAAAGAAAAGCACACACATAAGGAACCAGGAAAAAATAAACCAGACTCAAATACTAGTTAATACAAGAGGGCAAAGGTAAAACCAGAACTACAAAACAAGAAAAATGGTAAGAATACACACCATTCAATAATAACTCTTAATATCAATGGCCTCAAAACCCCAACCAAAAGACACAGGTTTTCAGACTGGGTTAAAAAGCAGGATCCTTCAATTAGTTGCTTCCAAGAAACTCACCTTTCCACAAAAGATGGGCATTATCTTAGGGTGAAAGGTTGGAAAATGGTGTTTTAAGGAAATGGGCATAGAAAACAAGCAGGTGTTGCTATCCCAATATCTGACAGGGAGGGTTTAGACCAACATTAGTTATGAAAGATAAGGAAGGTCACTTTGTATTAATTAAAGGAACACTCCAACAGGAAGACATTACAATCCTAAACATATATGCACCTACCATGGGGGTCCCCAGTTTCATCAAACAAACATTATTATAATTGAGGTCACAGATAACACCAAACAAAGTTGTAGTGGGTGAATTCAACACTCTACTCTCATCAATTAACAGGTCATCCTGGCAAAAAAATAAACAGAAGCATCTGGATTAAATGAAGTCACAGAATGAATGGACCTAACAGATATCTACAAAACATTTCACCCACATGCTGCAGAATACACATTCTTCTCAGAACACATGGAACATTCTCTAAAATAGACCATATATTAGGACACAAAGCAAACCTTCACAAATACAGGAAAATTGAAATTATTCCTTGCATTCTATCTGATCACCATGAGATCAAACTACAAATCAATAGTAAGAAAAGCTATAGGGCAGAGACTTCTGGCCAAGATGGCGACTGCCTCACTGTGCCGCACATCCCTGGGAAAGAAAGGCAAGGTATTTTGTAATAAATGTATTTCTGTTCACATAAAAAAAAAGAAAGGCAAGGCAATAAGGGTTCATTGGGTCTTTTAGGGGAGACCAATCTCTAATAGACTGCCAGTAGGAGAGCACAGAGGTGAAAAAAAGTGGATCGCTGATTCCCTCACTCATGGATAGCCCACCAGTTCCCCAATCACCCCAAGCAGCTGCCATACCCATAGTCCCAGCTTCAGGACACCTGTGCACTTACAGTAGGAAAGGGGACCCAGGCCAACATAGTTTCACTTGCCTCACTGCACAGGAACAATCATCCTGCTACCCCCATGCACGCATGACCTTGGGCAGGCTCCACCCACTGGCCTACTGGAGCTCAGACTCCTTTGGTCCATTTGCCCACCACACACACACACACACACACACGCCACTGATCCCCGCTTGTGAAAGTTTAGCCTGATTTGTACATTTGCCACTTTACTGCTCCAGCTGCTGCCCATTCACGCTTGAGCCCAGGCCTGTTCCACCTGCCCACATGAGCTCAGGCTCACCTTGCCTATGTGCATGCGCCAGCTTAGGTGCAAACCCCTCCCTGTATGCTGCACAGCAGCTGACTGCCAGTGTCCTGTTGTGGGTGAGCTCAGACTGCTTCTGGGTCCCAGTGTTCTGCCACATACGAGTTTAGGCTGCTTTGGTGCTTGGTGCTTCAATGTTCCTCCAAGCATGAGTGCAGGCAGCTTTGGTGCATCACCATATGAGAGCTTAGGTAACTTTGGCACCTCTGCCATGCAGCAGCTCAGAATGCTTGGCATCTGCCTCAGGCTGCTTCAGCTTCCCCGTGCTTGACCTCAGGCTGATCAACCCACCCACGTGTTAGCTCAAGATCACTCAACCAACCTGCTTGCCTGTGGGCTAGCCCAGGCCATCTCCCCCAAGAAGCACCACTTCCCCCACCCATCGAGACCACAGTTCTACCCTCTCTGCCCACTGTGATAGGAAAACCACAGCACAAAAGAAATAACATGAAAAACCAAATGCAAGAAAATCTAGTTAGATCACCCAGTCCTACAATTAACATCTCTAATCAAAACATAGAAGAAACATTAGGATCAGAAGACCAAAATGAAGCTATGAGCAATGCAACCCTGACCAAGCTACTGGTGGAACTTGCAGAAAAGCAACGAAGGACCAATAATCATGTGGATGCTGCCATCACTAGATTAGACCTAATAGATAAGAAAATGGAAGGAATTCAAAGGCAGTTAAGAGATATGAAGGAGAGTGAAAAAAAAAAAAAAAGAGGACCTCAAAAATCAGCTGGCAATGCTAAATGAAGACATACAGAAATGCAAGGATGAATTCCAAGAAGCATCAAGAAAGCCAGAAAATGATGTGAAAAAGAAGCTCCATAGAGGGATGGAAACTAGACATAGAAAAGAATAGAAAATGCAAACCTAATTGAACAAGTCCAAAACTCTCTAGAAGCTCTTAAGAATCGAGTCAGCCATGTGGAGGAAAGAAACTCCAATATGGATGACAAAATGGAAAAAACAGTTCAAGAGTTCAAAAGTTTCAATAAGTTCAAAAATTTCTGTGAACAGAACATGAGGGAATTGTGGGAGACCCTTAAATGTCCTAATATCCAGATCATTGGAATACCAGAAGGAGAAGAAATTCAGACCAAAGGCATGGAGAACTTATTTAACAAAATAATTGAAGAAAACTTTCCCACTTTCTCAAAAGAAAGGCTCATCAAGATACAAGAAACTAACAGAACTCCAAACAGACTGGACCAAAAGAGAAACTCTCCCAGACACATTATCATTAAGACTCTAAAGAGTGACACCAAAGAGAAAATCCTAAAAGCAGCTAGGGAAAAACAGCACATCACTTTTAAAGGAAACCCCATCAGAATTACCTCAGACTTCTCAATGGAAACCCTGAAAGCCAGAAGGGCCTGAAATGAAACACTGCAAAGTCTAAGAACCTATGGCTTTTAGCCCAAATTACCCTACCCAGCAAAAGTATCCCTCATAATACATGGTGAAAGAAAAGTTTTCCATGACAAAACTCAGCTTTACAATTATATGAACATAAAACCAAACCTACAGAGAATATTTCAGTAAATTATCCACACAGAAGAATCAAATAATCAAACTCAAATGCCTACAAGAAGCAGATCACAATAACCAAACTCAGAGGAGGCACAAAAAACTTCAAAGTCCATAAAAACACCAAACCACATATACCAACACAATATGGCAGGGATCAAATCAAACCTCACAGTCATTACCCTAAATATTAATGGCTTTAATTCACCCATCAGGAGACACAAGCTAACAGGATGGATCAGAAAACTAGAACCCTCAATCTGTTGTCTTCAAGAAACCCACCTCACCACTAAACACAGACATCTCCTCAGGGTGAAAGGATGGAAAACAATATTCCAAGCAAATGGGAATAAGAAACAAGCAGGTGTAGCTATATTAATATTGGATAAAATAGACTTCAAACCAAAAATAATCAAAAAAGACAATGAAGGCCACTTCATATTTGTCAAGGGAATGATTCATCAAGAGAATATTACAATCATAAATTTGTATGCACCAAACACAGGGGAACCACAGTTCATAAAGCAAAACCTACTTGACAATAAAGCAGAAATAACCACCACTACCATCATATTTGGGGACTTCAATACACCATTATCAGTAATAGACACATCATCCAAACAGAAGCTCAACAGGGAAGTAAGAGAGCTCAACAAAACCATACATCACTTAGACCTAACGGACATCTAGAGAACTTTCCAGCCCAAATCCACAGACTACACATTCTTCCCAGCAGCCCATGGAACATTCTCTAAAATAGACCATATACTGGGTCACAAAGACTGCCTCCACATATTTAGGAAGATTAACATAATTCCCTGCATGATATCAGACCACAATGCTATATTGCTAGAAATCAACAACAAAAGACCCACCAAGAATCCCAATGGCACCTGGAAACTAAGTAGCACATTTTTAAACAATAAATGGATAGTGGATGAAATAAAAAATGAAATTGCAAAATTCCTGGAATTTAATGACAACGAGAACACATCATACCAAAACTTATGGGACACAATGGAGGCGGTCCTCAGGGTAAAATTCATAGCACTCAATGCCTTCATCAAAAAGACAGAAAGATCCCAAATCAATAACCTAACCATCCACTTAAAGGCACTGGAGAAGCAAGAAAAATCCAACCCAAAGAGCTCCAGAAGGAAAGAAGTAATTAAAATCAGAGCAGAAATTAATGAATTGGAAACCAAGGAAACAATTAAGACAATTGACAAAACAAAGAGCTGGTTCTTTGAAAAAATAAACAAGATTGACAAACCCCTGGCCAATTTGATCAAGCAAAAAAAAGGAGAGGCTTCAAATTAACAAAATTCAAAATGAAAAAGGAGAGATCACAACAAACATAAGTGAAATTGGGGGAATCATCAGGACTTATTTCAGAAACCTCTACTCCACAAAACAGGATAATGTGGAGGAGATGGATAAATTCCTGGATGCATACCATCTATCAAAGCTAAACTCAGAGCAGATTAATCACCTCAATGAACCCATCACACTCATGGAGATTGAAAAAGTAATAAAATCCTCCCCAAAAAGAAGAGTCCAGGGCTGGAGAGATGGCTTAGCAGTTAAGCGCTTGCCTGTGAAGTCTAAGGACCCCGGTTCGAGGTTCGGTTCCCCAGGTCCCACGTTAGCCAGATGCACAAGGTGGCGCACACATCTGGAGTTCGTTTACAGAGGCTGGAAGCCCTGGCGCGCCCATTCTCTCTCTCTCCCTCTATCTGTCTTTCTCTCTGTGTCTGTTGCTCTCAAATAAATAAATAAAAAAAATATTAAAAAAAAAAAAAAAGAAGAGTCCAGGACCAGATGGCTTCTCAGCTGAATTCTATCAAACCTTCATGGATGAACTCAAACCAATCTTCCTCAAACTGTGCTACACAATTGGAGAACATGGAAAGCTACCCAACTCCTATGAAGCTAGTATCACCCTAATTCCAGAACTAGGCAGAGATGCCACATAAAAAGAAAACTACCAGCCTATTTCCCTGATGAAGTTAGATGCAAAGACCCTGAACAAAATCCTTGCAAACCAAATCCAACAATATATCAAAAGCATTATTCACCTTGATTAAGTTGGATTCATCCCAGGAACACAGGGGTGGTTCAACATACAGAAATCTGTCAGTGTAATGCACCACATAAACCAGGTTAAACACAAAAATCACATGATCATGTCAATAGATGCAGAAAAGGCCTTTGACAAAATACAACATCACTTCATGATCTCAAAACATTGGAGAGAATTGGCATGATTGGTTCATATCTTAACAGAATAAAGGCAATATACAAAGTGCCTAAGGCCCAAATAATACTTAATGGAGAGAGACTGGAGGAATTCCCATTGAGATCAGGAACAAAACAGGGCTGTCCACTCTCACCTCTGCTCTTTAATATAGTACTGGAAGTCCTAGCTCAAGCAATAAGACAGGAGAAAGAAACAGAGGGATACAATTTGGAAAGGAAGAAGTTAAGCTAGCCGGGCGTGGTGGTGCACACCTTTAATCCCAGCACTTGGGAGGCAGAAGTAGGAGGATCGCCATGAGTTCGAGGCCACCCTGAGACTACATAGTGAATTCCAGGTCAGCCTGAGCCAGAGTGAGACCCTACCTTGAAAAACCAAAAAAAAAAAAAAAAAAAAAAAAAAGGAGACCCAGCATCCTGCTGGTGTTGGTGGAGCTCCTCAAAAAAAAAAAAAAAAAAAGAAAGAAAGAAGTTAAGCTAGCTCTGTTCACTGATGACATGACTGTATACCTAAGAGACCTGAGAGACAGCATCCCAAAACTCCTGAAGGTGATTAAGTCCTCTAGCAAAGTAGCAGGATACAAAATCAATGCCCCCAAATCAGTAGCATTTCTATATGAAAATGACCAAGATACAGAGAAAGAAATAGGGGACATGGTCCCATTTTCAATAGCAACAACAACAACAACTAAATACCTTGGAATAACATTAACCAAGAAAGTGAAAGATCTATACAACAAAAACATAAAAACACTTAAAAAAGAAAAGGAAGGGAGGAGGGTACTTAATAGGTTGGTACTGTATATATGCAAGTAGAATGATTAAGATGGGGAGGTAATTTGATGGAGAATGGAATTTCAAAGGGGAAAGTGCAGGGTGAGGGAGGGAGGGTATTAACATAGGATATTTTTTATAATCATGGAAAATGTTAATAAAAATTGTTAAAAGATAAAAATAAATTAATTACTTAATTTAAAAAAAAAGAAATTGAGGAGGACTTGAGAAAGTGGAAAGACCTCCCATGCTCCCGTATAGGCAGAATTAACATTGCGAAGATGGCAATCCTACCAAAGGCAATATACAGATTTAATGCAATTTCGATTAAAATCCCAACATTGTTCTTCACAGAGATAGAACAAATGATCTCAAATTTCATATGGAATGACAGAAGGCCTCAGATATCCAAGCATATCCTCAGCAAAATAAATACCTTTAGAGGTATCACCATACCTGATCTAAAACTATATTACAAAGCCATAGTAATAAAAACAGCATGGTACTGGCATAAAAACAGGAGTATAGACCAATGGAATAGAATTGAGGACCTGGACTTTGGGGCAAGCAACTACAACTACTTGACATTTGACAAAGGCCCTATCAATATAGGCTAGAAAAAAGACAGCATCTTCAACAAATAGTGCTAGATAAACTGGATAACCACATGCAAGAAATTGAAACTTTATCCACACATCTTGCCATGCACTACACTTAAGTCCAAATGGATCAAAGACTTCAATATGAGACCAGAAACTAGGATACTACTGGAAGAAAATATAGGAAGAACTTTCCATGATATAGGGTTGAAAAAAGACTTACTGAACAAAACCCCAGTATCTCATGATCTTAAACAGTCACTCAACCAATGGGATCACATGAAGCTGAAGAGTTTCTTTACAGACAAACATACAATAAGCAAAGCCAATAGATTACCCACAGAATGGGAAAAATATTTGCTGACTATCCAACTGACAGAGACCTAATCTGTAGACTCTACAAAGAACACAAAAACCTGAACAAACAACCCACTCACAAAATGGAGCAAAGAGCTGGATAGGCAGTTCACAGAGGAAGAAATACAAGTGGCAAATGTTGGACCTTGAGAGACCTGGATGCAAGGCTTGTGGAACTTCCTGAGCCTAGCTAAAGTTTGGTGACTTGTCTCTAGCCAGCTATGACTCAGCAGGGCACCCAATTGCCTCTGGCCTGCTACTTCTACAAAAAAAAAAAAAAGTTAGAGTTCCTGGGGCGCTTAGAACCAATCATTTCAAAAGTCACGATATGCTATTGGCCCTCACACCTCATCCTTTCCTGAGATCCTCGCCTTTGGGAAACAATTCAGAACCATATCCAAACATAAGCCCACTCTCCAATATCAAGCTACCATCAATCATGGGCTACAAGAGGGCCTACACCTATTAAATTCTCTATAAAATAAGTAAGGGTTATCCCATTTGTCTGGGTGCTAACTTACTCTCTGTTGGAGAATCTGCTTCTCTTTTTCAGATAGATGAAGATCCTAAAGAGAGGGCCACCCCATCATACCTCAAAAGGACCGCGGCTGAAACTAAGAAAACTTGGAGAAACAAGCAATGGTGCTGTTTTCCTGGTGAACCGGATACCAGCATAAGAGGGAAGGAGACCAACACAGAGAAAAATCAACTCCTACCAATTCAGAGAGCCAGAGCCCCAGAGGCCCCCAACACCTCATCACTGAAGCTGACCAAAAATGAACCCAACATGGCTCAGGGAAATTTTGAGGAAGAGGGGACAGAAAGAATGTCAGAGCCACATGTTGGGTCATGATATGCAGAGACATTTATCCTATCCATAACTGACGGCTAACTCGACAATGCATGGCTCAACAAGGAGGGGCCAAGGGGAGAGGATAAGTCACGGATGAGCCTAATAATGGTACCAAACTGACTGTATTTGCTGAATACAAGACTAATTAATAAAAAAAGGGGGGGAGTGCCCCAATCATGCAAAAAATGCCCCAATAGTCCCTGTGGCCCCTAATGTGCCTCATATCCCTGGCTCCAGGTGCAAGAAGGGGTTCCACTGGGCCAAGGATTGCAAATACAAGTTCAGCCTTCAGGGTGAGCCTTTAAACTCCCCCAGGGGCTATCTCCAGCCCTGTTAAATAAGGGGAAGAAGGTGGTTAGGACACACTGGACCATACACCTGATTCCGGGACTAAGGTCAACAATGACCCTGATGGTTGGTGAAAAAACTTTCAAGTTCCTCATTGACAGTGGGCCCAACCACACTGTACTTAGGAGGAAGTCCCTCCTTCATGGCAGTTAGTCACTGGTCCTCCTTTACTTGGTGTGGGAGGACAGTCAACATCCTGGGAAATGGCCAACTGGCAGCCCTGGACTGATCCTCATGGTAACCATGGGGAGGTGCGCCCTCTGGTGGTGTCTAGCCTAACAACCAACCTCCTAGGTCAGGATATATTTGGAGAAGCTGAGGCTTATATCACCACTGATCACAAGGGCTTCTATGAAGGGATACTAGACCATGAAGAATATGAACAACAGTTTGAACAAGGACAGGTCAGCTTCCCTAATCACAGAAATGACCCTCATTTGAAAAGATTAGACAAAAACACTCTCGGGTCCACCCCCAATTCTAAGGGCCACTGCTCACCCCCCACTGCCAAAAATTCGATGGGTACCTAGGGACCCCATGTAGGTTGAGCAGTGGCTTATATCTATCCCTAAACTCCAACATCTTCATATGTTAGTTAAACAAAGCTAGCTTTGGGACATATACGGCCTTCAATAAGTCCTTGGAATTCCCCTTTTTTTGTTATAAAAAAGCCTAATGGCTCTTGGAGACTTTTACATGATTTAAGGAAAATAAACGAGAGGATGACACCTTTTGGGACCCCCCAGAGAGGACTCCCTTGGATTCTGGCCATCCCCAACACTTATTGTCTATTATTTATATTAAATATTATTTCTTTTCTATCCCATTACATCCAGATGATGTTGAAAAATTTGCATTTTCCATACCCTCAACTAATTTTTGTGGGCCAGACTTGAGGTTTGAAGGGATGGTCCTGCCCCAAGGCATGGCCAATATCCCCCCCTATCTGTCAGTACTATATGTTATATATCTTTTCTTCTTTGGTTGGCCATTCTGATATTCTATTCTATATTTATATGGATGATATAACCTTAGGTTGTTCCAACCCGTCTGATCCCCAAGACCTTACTGCCAAATGTCTTGCCATTTTACAGGCCAATGACTTTAAGGTAGCTCCTGAAAAGATTCAGATTATCCCTCCCCTTAATATTTTGGGCTCTGTACTATCCCTTGATACTGTTTCTCCTGTCAAACCCCAACTTCATATTCAGGATTCTTATACTCTGCCCCAGCTCCAAAGGTAGTGGGAGAAATTAATTGGATGAGGCCTTGGATATCCATAACTACTGAAGAGCTGTCCTCTTTGTTTGACCTCCTAAAGGATCTTAACTTCTCCTCTCAGGTAATTTTGTCCTCTTGTCATCAACAAATTTTTCATAAGGTCCAACAGGCTAGGTTCAATCCTGATTTACCCATTTACCTCTACAATTTCTCTGGGGAAACATTGTGCACCATACTGTTGGCCCAGGAAGGTGAGCCCATCCAATGGGTTCACCTCTCAATCGGTGGAATCCCCAGAGTTTATTCTATAACCAACCAGGTTGCTGATTGAATTATCAAGGGCAGAGACACCTCTGTCCAGTTGTTTGGCACAGAACCTCATCTGATTGTCACTCCTTTTAAGGTAACAGACTTCACTTGGCTTCAAAGAAATAATAACAGGGTTGCTATGGCCCTTGAGGGGTTTCTGGGTACAATTGACTGCCAACTATGGTCCTCATAAGTGGATGAGCTCCTTCTCTAAGTTGGAATGGAGACCCCCCACCCCAGGCTTTTTTTTTTTTTTTTTAATCTCAACCCAACTCTGACTTTCTTACTGTGTTCACTGATAGAGGGCACCTGGGAGCTTCCCTAGTTGTTTACCCTCCCTTAAAACAGGAAAAAGAGCTTATGCTCTTTTTCCTAAAATATTTGTCCCAACAAGGGGACACTGACAATCACTTCTTCAAGGAGTGTCCCACCCCTGAGGACCGTTCCTAAAATGGTCTTCACCCTGCTAAACCAAACAATTCCCTCCCTTGTGGAGGAATGCTGGCTTTGCCTCCGATCTGGACCTCCCCAGCTGCTTGCAGTAACCACCAATGATACAACTACAGTTGCCCATATGACCCTAAAAAATTGCTCAGCCACTTTCCCTATCCCCATCCAGCTTTTCCCAATGTTTCCTTCCAGAACTTGCATTTGGGCCCCGCCTTCCCCTAATAACTCCAATACAGATGTGGGATACATTCATCCTTCCTTCTGTACTTTCAACACAACTGAGCCCAGTGCTCAACACTGCCTACTTCTGGAATGGTTTGTTTTTGAATGCAGGATGGCCTATGACTTTTTGCCCACCAATTGGATGGACCTTTGTGCCCCAGCCACCTTGATTCCAGATGTGGATATCATTCTTGGAGATGAAGCCCACCCTATACTCTCTTTTGATTATACTGGAGGGAGACCTAAGAGAGTTATACAAATGATACCTTTACTCGTTGGGTTGGAAATAACTGCAGGCATGGCCACTGGGACAGCCGGGGTGGGTATGGCAGTCCATCTTCATAGAAAGCTCTCTCTCCAGTTGATAAGGGACATAAAAGCCATGTCCAACACTATCCTTGATCTCCAACCACAGCTAGATTCGCTGGCTGAGGTAGTCCTACAAAACAGGAGGGGACTAGACCTACTAATGGCCAAAAAGGGAGGCATATGCTTATTTTTACAGGAAAAATGCTGCTTTTGCACCAGTAAATCAAGAATCATCCAGGACAAGATTAAGAGGCTCCAGGAAGACTTGGAGAGGAGGCAGCGGGATCTCCAGGACAACCCGCTGTGGACGGGCTTACTTCTTACCCTACCTTCTCCCTCTACTTGGGCCCCTCCTTCTCCTTCTCCTTATCCTCACTGTTGGGCCTTGTGTAATTGATGAGATTACAAAATTTATTCACCAACAGCTAGAGGCAATAAAATTCCATCAGGACAAAATACATTATTATTGGCTCACTACTCAGGAGTCAAGCTCCTCATATGACTGGCTGTCCTCATATTAGCATCCCTACTCTGTCCTCCATTGAACAAATGGTGGGTAAGATCTCAGACAGGCTGGGACAACCTAAGACAGGTCATGGAGTGGATTCTCAACAAGCTGGATACATGGTACCCAGTGACTGGTAAGATCCCTAGAGGGGGACAACCTAAGACAGGGGCCATGCTTTCCACTGTGCTTACAAAAACAAAAGGGGGAGATGTGGGCTTTGAGAGGCCCAGATGCGAGGCCTAGTGGAACTTCCTGAGCCTAGCTAAGGTTTGACGACCTGTCTCTGGCCAGCTATGACTCAGCAGGGGGCCAAATTGCCTCTGGCCTGCTACTTCTGCAAAAAAAGTTAAGAGTTCCCATGCATGCTTAGAACCAATCATTTCAAAAGTTGCAATATGCTATTGGCCCTTACACCTCATATTTCCTGAGGTTCCCGCTTTCATTCTCAATGCTATATAAGCACCATCAAAATCCCAATAGCATTCTTCATGGAAATAGAAAAAACAATCCTAAAATTCATTTGGAAGTCCAAAAAAAACCTTGAATATCTGAAAAAATTTTGAGCAACAAAAATAAGGCAGGCGGTATCACCATACATGATTTTAACATGTATTATAGAGCCATAGTAAAAACAAACAAACAAAAAACAACAACATAGCACTGGCACAAAAACAGACACATAGATCAATGGAACAGGATAGAGGACCCTGATGTAACTCTGGGCAGCTACAGCCACCTGATTGACAACAATGCCAAAAATACTCGTTGGAGAAAAGACAGCCTTTTCAATAAATGGTGCTGAGAAAACTGGACATCTATATGTAGAAGGATGAAAATAAATCCTTATCTCTCTTCATGCACAAGAATTAAGTCCAAATGGATCAAAGACCTTAATATCAGACCTGAAACTGCTAAGGGAAAAAGTAGGGGAAACCCTTCAACACGTTGGCATAGGCAACAACTTTATGAATATAACCCCAGTTGCTCAGGAAACAAAATCACTAATCAACAGCTGGAACGTCATGAAATTACAAAACTTTTGTACAGCAAAGGAAACTGTGAGTAGAGCAGAGAGGCAGCTTACAGAATGGGAGAAAATCTTTGCCAGCTATATATCTGACAAAGGATTAATATCCAGGATATACAAAGAACTCAAAAACCTAAATAATAAGAAATCAAACAACCTAATTAAAAAATGGGCTATAAGCTGGGTGTGATGGCACACGCCTTTAATCCCAGCACTTGGGAGGCAGAGGTAGGAGGATCACCATGAGTTTGAGGCCACCCTGAGACTACAGAGTGATTTCCAGGTCAGCCTGAGCTAGAGTGAAACCTTACCTTGAAAAAGCAAAATAAATAAATAAAAATGGGCTATAAAACTAAATAGAGAGTTCTCAAAAGAGGAAATATAGATGGCATATAAACATCTAAGAAAATGTTGTACATCCTTATCCATCAGGGAGATGCAAAGTAAAACTACTTTGAGAGCCTATCTCACTCCTGTCAGAATGGCTATCATCAAGAAAACAAATGACAATAAATACTGGTGAGGATGTTGGAAAAAAGGAACCCTCCTACAATGTTGGTGGGAATGCAATCTGATCAGCCATTGTGGAAATCAGTGTGGAGATTCCTGAGGCAGCTAAAAATAGATTTACCATATGACCCAGCTATAGCACTCCTAGGCATATATCCTAAGGACTCATCTCACTACCTTAGAGATACTTGCTCAGCCATGTTTATTGCTGTTCTATTCACAATAGCTGGGAAGTGGAACCAGCCTAGATGTCCCTCAACTGATGAGTGGACGATGAAGATGTGGCACATTTACACAATGGAGTTCTACTCAGTGGTAAAGAAAAATGAAGTTAAAGAGATTGAGTAAAAAGAGTGTGTGTGAAGGGTAATCAAAATTCAGGGTATTGTGAATAAACCACATGATAACCTACTTTTTTGGATAATGGTACACCCAGAAGCCGTAGACTATTACTAAAAAAAATTCAGTGCCAGAGATAGGATACCTTCCAGAGAGTTGTTGGCCAGGAGGCTCCTGATGCCCTGGAAACATTACAAGCCATTGCCAAGGCTCTTGGTTTCCCACCAGGATAGATAATAAGACCCTATTGCTGAAGACTACAAATGCTTGTGCTACAAGGTCACCAAGAACTCAAACTGAGGCTGAGCTGAAAACCATCTCCTGGTAGACCAGTTGACAGAAAGCTGGCAAAACCTTCACTGCGTTCAGCCTTATGGAAGACAGAAGCCACCAATGGTGAAAACAGTGGACACTGCAAGCCTCAAGTTTGGCCATCAAGGCCAAATAAGCCAAAGGGTGTAATAGTGGCATGCCTGTTATGGGGGACATCAACTGCTCTCTAATTGGAGTGGAAACCCACTCTGGGAGGTAATACATACATGGTACTGAAAACCTAACGAAAAGCCTATGGCGGGGGAGATCATGAGCATTAGGAATGTAATTCCTGCTCTTGTCTGGCTAAATACATACATTATGCTCACCAAACTGCCCTGTAAGCATTTTACTTCATGTCCATGCCTATATATTAATGCTACTCTCAATTTTGTTTAGAGAAGCTTCTCTTTTCAGATGGTAGTGACCACCGGGATGACCCAAAAGGCACCATAGTGCTGAGAAGTTGTGACAGATGAATGTTCAGCACTGAAATATCCCTATCACACCTTCCAAGGCTCAATGCCCATTGCAAAAGAGGTGGCGGAAAGAAATGTAAGAGCCAAAGGAAGGGTAGAACTGCTTACAATGCAATCAGACAGAATTGGCCTTGATATCCATGACCTCGCAGTGCCTAGAACTCTCTTTACAAGGCCCTCATAACAGGAGGAAAAGATGATGACATCAAAATAAAAAGAGAGACTAATCAAGAAAGGGAGGGGATATGATGGAGTGTAAATTTGTGAAGGGGAAAGTGGGGGGAGTGGAATTATGATGGTTTATTGTCTGTAAGTATGGAAGCTTTCAATAAAAAGGAAAAAAAAAAGACATTTGTAGGAAAATGGATGGATCTGGAAAGGATTGTACTTCATGAGGTAACCCAAGCCCAGAAAGCCAAACATCACATGTTCTCTCTCATATGTGTATCCTAGCTACAAATGATTGGACTTCTATGTGGTTTGGAATAAAACTCAGTATCAGAAGCCAGTAAGCTACAAAAGGGATATAAAAGCAATAGAAAGGGAGGGAGGGGGAACTTAGGATGGTATTGTATATATGTAGGTAGAATAACATATTAATGGGGGTGGAAAAGCCTAAATGAGGTCAGGGGAAGAGACTGAGTTAAGGAAATGTGGGGAAAGGACTAATCAAAATCTAAAAGGGGGGATGGAGAGATGAGGAGAGATGACTTAGTGGTTAAGGCACTTGCCTGCAAAGCCAAAGGACCTCAGTTCGATACCACAGGACCCACATAAGCCACATGCACATGGTGGCACATGTGTCTGGAGTTAGCTTGCAATGGCTAGAGGCCCTGGTGCTCCCATTCTCTCTCTCCATATCTATCTCTCTCTCTCTCTCTCTCTCTCTCTTTGCTTCCCTCTCTCTCAAATATGAAATGTTTTTAAAAATCTAAGCGGTTATGAATAAGTGATATAGAAACATGTTCTTTTGGACCATGGAACACCCAGAAGCCATAGATTGTTAATAGAAAATTTTCAGTGATAGAGATGGCATACCTTCCAGTGAGTTGTTTGCCAGGAAGGTCCCTGATGGCCCCCAACCATTATAGGCCATTGCTGAGGGTCTTGGTTTCCCACAAGAAATAGATCGTAAAACCCTATTGCTGAAGACTCCCCATATTTGGGTTGCAAGATTACTTAGAAATCCTGCTAGAGCTGAGCTTAAAACTTCCTTCCTGTAGCTCAGCTGACAGAAAGTTGAAAAAAGCTATGCTACATGCAGTCCCATAGGAGAGAGAGAAATCACCAGTGGAGATAAACAACAGTGGACACTACAAGCTTTAAATTTGGCTAGCCAGGTCATATAAGCCAACAGGTGCAATAGTGACATGTCTGTTATGGGGGAAATCAACTGCTCTCTAATTTGACTGTAGGCCTGCTCCACAGGAGGGAATACATGCCTGATACTGAAAACCTATGACAGGGGAAGTCATGAGTCCTAGGGGTGTAACTTCTGCTGGTATCTGGCTAAATGTATACACTATGCTCACCAAACTGCCTGGTAAGTACTTCTTTCAATATTCATACCCATATATTAATGCTACTCTCACTTTTGGTTAGAAAAGCTTCTCTTTTCAGAGGGCGTGACCTTGGGATTACTTAGAAGGCATCATGGTGCTGGGAAGAAGTGACAGAGGAGTGCTCAGCACTGAAACATCTCTATCACACCTCCCAAGACTCAGGGTCCATTGCAGAAGAGGTGGCAGAAGAATGTAAGAGTCAAAGGAAGGGTAGGACACCTTACAACATGCTCCTCCAGATACGAAATGCCCTGGATATGCGTAACCTTGTAGTGCTTGACACTACCTACATAAGACCATTATAATAGGAGGAAAAGATGATGATATCAAGATAAAAGAGAGACTGATTGAGAGGAGGAAAAGGTGTGTTGGAGAGTGGAGTTGCAAAGGGGAAAGTGGGGTGGGGAGAGAATTACCATGGTTTGTTTTATGTAATTATGGAAATTGTCAATAAAAAACACATCTTCAAATAAAAGAAAATAGCCCTTCCCTTTCCTTCCACTTGGTTGCCAGAGCTGCTTATATGCCTTCCAGCATGGACTGAGGACCAACATGGACTGAAGACCAGCGTGGACTGAGGACTAATGTGGACAGAAGACCAGCTGCTCTCTAGGAAGCCTCCAGGCCTTCAGTGCCAGATTGGGACTGTTGAAGCATCTGGCCACAGGGACTGAGCAGCTACCAGGTTCCTTGACTTTTGGGCCTGCAAACTACTGTCTTTGGGCTGCCATAAATTAATCCAATAAATTCCCTTTTAATAATAATAAAAAAAATCACATGGCAGATCCATGCTGGTTCTTCCCAAGCCTCTCTACACAAACTCCTAGATTCTGCTTTCCACATGCCTGAAGCTTTACTGCAATTTCTCTTTTAAAGCCTTAGTTTCTCTCAAGTCCACATGCTTGTGGCTGTAACCCAGTTTTTCCCCAAAACCTCAATTTCTTTTAAATAAACCCAACAATTTGTTATCTTGCCCTTAAATAACCCCACAATTTGTGATTTCCCCTTAATAAACTTAATAACTAATAATTTATCCTTCTCGAGTTGCCTTTATTAATTTTTCTTTTTTTTTTTTGAGGTAGAGGTTCACTCTAGCTCAAGCTTTTACTATGTAATCTCAGGGTGGCCTCGAACTCACAGTGATACTCCTAATTCTGCCTCCTAAGTGCTGGGATTAAAGGTGTGTGCCACCACACGCAGCTTAATTCTTCTTTTTATTTATTTATTTGACAGAGAGCAAGCGCAAGAATGGGTGCCCCGGCGCCTCCAGCGCGGCAAACAAACTCCAGACGCAAGCACCCCCTTGTGCATCTGGCTAACGCGGGTCCTGAGGAATTGAGCCTGGGTCCTTTATCTTTTCAGGCAAACATCTTAACCACTAAGCCATCCCTCCAGCCCTATTAATTCTTTATTAAAGGTAGGACAGAACCGAAACCTGGGTTTCATAAATTCTGGGACACCCCTTCTGAACCCCCAAATCCTGTATCATTAGCAAGCCAGAAAACCTTAGGAACTTCTTAGTTCTGTCTCATCAGCTATGGGTTGACATGCATGCAGTATTGTGCCTGGATTTTAAGTGGATTCTGGGGATCTGAACCAACTCTCCAGCACCCATTGTGGCTTTAAAAAAATTATTATTATTATTTTGCTTAACAACCTGTTTCAGTTTCACTTCATCTGAGTGATTTTTTTGCTTAAAGTCACCGCTTTTGAAAACCAAATCCTCCCGGAATATTTTTGTTCCTTGTTAAGAGAAGCAAACTATGAAGTCAGTGGGAACAATCTTCCTAAGACTGTGCTTGATTCTGGCACCAGATACACAGGTACAAATTTAAGGGCTCCTATTCCACCTTTAGGCTCATGAACTTTCCCAGAGGCTCAAGGAAAGCTGCTGAGCTCACTGTTAGGGTTTATCGCAGAAAAAGAATGCAAGTTTCAATCAGCCAAGAGAGGAAGTACTCTGGTGAGAGTCCAGGGGTCCCACTGTGCAGCTTCAGGTCATCTGACCCTGAGGAGTATGGGGCAGAGCACTTCCTTCTCACCAGGTTGTATGACAATGAGCACATTGGACCACCAGCCAAGGAAGTCAATCCCAGGCTTCAGGTCCCAGGGTTTTCCCTAGGACTTGGGTCATTTCTATCCACGTGGTTGACCTTTAATCCCCAGCCCCTCCCTAAGGTTGTGCTAACACCTTTAGAATCTGTTCCTCTGGAAATTGGAGCTTGTACCTCTTAACAAAGCCCCTAGGTAAATGCAAGCTCTTTTGTCCAGAAGGGTATTCCCCGGGTCTAGAAATCTTGTCCCAGGAGCTGACAGTACATCATTGGGAAATGTTGCTTCTTAGTAAATACATTTATGTACAGCTCTTTTCTACATGCAAATTCACCATACTTTTTTTGTTTGTTTGTTTTGGTTTTGGTTTTTCGAGATAAGGTCTCACTCTAGCCCAGGCTGACATGGAATTCACAATGTAGTCTCAGGGTGGCCTTGAACTCATGGCAATGCTCCTAACTCTGCCTCCTGAGTGCTGGGATTAAAGGCGTGTGCCAACCCCCCTCCCCCTCCCCCTCCCCCGCTGCAAATTCGCTGTTCTTGCTATTTGTACAGAAAAGAATGGGAACAACCTAAATATCCATTCCAAGGGGACCATTACATTTTAAATCATATATTTACTACCAAGTTGTATTATACCTCCCCCAAAGAGGGGGCTGATTAAATAAACTAGGGTACCATCACATGGTAAAGTATTGCTTAGCTATGAGGACACCTCAACATACTCTGAGGTGTTGGCCAAGCTATGTTAAGTAAAAAATAAATAAATAAATAAAACCTCAATGGGGATAAAAAATATGTACAGCACGCTGCAATTTATGGGAGAGGAAGCATGACTACATGTATATGTTCACATTAAAAACCAAAGGTAGGCTGATGTGGTAGTCCATGTCTTTACTCCCAGTTCTCAGGGGGTAAAGGCAGGAGGATCGAAAGAGCCATACCAGTGAGATCCTATCTAAAAGAAATGTGGAATATGCAAAAAAAAAAAAAATGTTTTTGAAGGTCATCCTTAACTGAATGAGGTAATAGGGTCCCTTATATACTAAGACTATAGTCTTTAAGTAACTTATATATTTTTCTTTTTTTAAAAATTATTTTACTTATTTATTAATTTATTTATTTGAGAGAGAGAGAGGGAGGGAGGATGGGCATGTCAGGGCCTCCAGCCACTGCAAATGAATTCCAGACACATGCACTACCTTGTGCATCTGGCTTTAGATGGGTACTGGGGAATCGGACATGGGTCCTTTGGCTTTGCCAGCAAGTGCCTTAACTGCTAAGCCATCTCTCCAGCCCTAAGTAACTTACTTTACTTAGAGAAATCAGAGCTTCTAGGAGACATGGCTAGTTCCAGGTCTGGTAGGAAATATACAACTGAAGCTAAACCATCTTCTCATACTGGAAAGCAAGGTGGTGGACAGAAACCACCAGGGTCATGTCAGAAGGATCCAGGAGCCATTTTGAAGAAAGAGCAGACAGGTATGTCCACTTCAGTGCCGGTAAGTATAATCCCGACAACAGATCAAAGCACAGAGATAGAAGAGACTTTCACAGAAGACAGCCAAAGCCAATTTAGTGCTACTACTGCAAATTTACATAAGACTTGTAAGCCATGTGAATTGGGCCAAGGGATCAGATTGTAATGTAAATATTTCAAAGTAGGCTGAATTATAAGAAAAGCAGGATAAAGCAATGGTTTCATAATGTCAGAGAAAAAAAAAATCCTCATGATGTCAGACAAGCACCTTAACCACTAAGCAATCTCTCCAGCCAAAAATTGACTTTTTATTTTAAAATGTTTACCCCGAGCTGGGCGGGGTGGTGCGTGCCTTCAATCCTAGCACTTGGGAGGCAGTGGTAGAAGGATCACTGTAAGACCAACCTGGATCTACAGAGTGAATTCCAGGTCAGCCTGGGCTAGAGTGAGACCCTGCCTCAAAAATGCAAAATAAATAAATAAATAAAAAGTTATCTCTACAACTAATATAAAAATGAAAACAAGATATCTTGGGCTGGAGGGATGGCTCAGCGGTTAAAGGGCTTGCCTGCAAAGCCTAAAGACCAAGGTTCAATTCGCCAGGACCCAAATAAAGCCAGATGCAAAATTGGTGCATGCATCTGTAGTTTGTAGCAGCAGGAGGTCTTGGTACACCCATTCTCTCCGTCTTTCTGTCTTGTCTGCCTCTTTCTGTCATGTGCAAATGGATACATTTTAAAAAGATATCTTACATGGCAATACTTGGTCAGCATTTTTTTTAAAGAGTTAACCATTTTTTTAAAATATTTATTTATTTATTTATTTATTTGAGAGCGACAGACACAGAGAGAAAGACAGAGGGAGAGAGAGAGAATGGGCGCGCCAGGGCTTCCAGCCTCTGCAAATGAACTCCAGACGTGTGCGCCCCCTTGTGCATCTGGCTAACGTGGGACCTGGGGAACCGAGCCTCAAACCGGGGTCCTTAGGCTTCACAGGCAAGTGCTTAAGCGCTAAGCCATCTCTCCAGCCAGGTCAGCATTTTTTTTTACAAGTCTTCTTATGCTTTTTTTGTCTTGAATTTTCTCCCTATATTCTCTGTTGATTGCACAAAATCTTTTGCTTTCTTGTAAGCATGCCTCACATTCTCTTTGTCAATTTTTGTCTATTTGTGTGGAGGGAGGGTGTGTGTGCCACAGTGTGCATCTGGCTTTATGTGGATGCTGTAGGATTGCTCCTGGGCCAGCAGGCTTTGCAAACAAGCACCATTAACCACTGAGCCATCTCCTCAGACCCCATGCCCATGCTTTTTGAAAGTCCACTTTCTGAGTTGCCCAGATAATCTTCTAGAGTTTACATGATAGTATTAGTTTGTTCTCATGCTTCCTGTGTTTAAACTTTAGCTATACTAAGCAAATGCAAGGTCATAAATTTTACCAATAGAAGTTCATAGACAATTCAAATGGCTATTATCTCATTTGGTTTAACTGGGCTTTAAGGCAATGATTCCATAGAGGAATGTAAATAAAGCCTGGGAGTTTGGGGTGAAGATATGGCTCAGTGGTTAAAAATGTTTGCTTGCAAAGCCTGCTTGCCTGGATTTAATTCCAAGTACCTACATAAAGCCAAAAATCAAAAAATCCTAACAGGGTTGTGTGTGTGTGTGTGTGTGTGTGTGTGCATTTGTGTGTTTTAAAATAATTGTGAGCCAAGCAAAATCAGGAAGAGGAGGAATTATCTTATATCACTTGGGAATCTGAGGCAGGGGGATTTTGAGTTCAACATCATCACCCTGTCTCAAACAAACAAACAAAAACAAATGAAAACACATGAACACACACACACACACACGCATGCATGCATGCATGAACATACATGCAGTCTCTGGCTTTCACCATGCTGACCTACACACCTTAGAATTCTGCCAGCAAGCACTGCCATCACCAGGGCAATGTCTTACCCTCAGAGCAGAAATGTGAGACAAAATAGACTTCTTCATAATTACCCACTTTGTGGTATCATGTTATTAGAACAGAAAATGGACTAACCCAAGGCAAACATTTCATTTAATCATAGCAAAACTTCATCTTTTAAGGAAGCATGAGAGTTTAAAGTGATTACAGTGTTGTTTATGGCCTGGGAGTTATAAGGAAACAAGTTCCAACTATGTCTTTAAAACCTTTATTTTACTTTGTCAGAAAGAGAGAGAGAGGAAGAGAGAGAGAGAATGGGCACACCAGGGACTCCAGCCACTGTGAATGAATTCCAGATGTGTGTGTCACCTTGTGCATCTGGCTTATGTGGGTGCTAGGGAATTAAACCACTGTTTTCAGACTCCTCAGACAAATGCCTTAATCACTAAGCCATCTCTCCAGCCCCCAAGTGTGTACTTTAAATACATTTACTTGCAACCAGTAAAGGTATGATGCTATAAATAATAATGTCTTTTCCTTTGCCAACCATTCCAAACAGAGAAATCAACAGCAACAATTAATTCAGAGACACTGTAATCAATTGATTCATGACTCAGCTGTTCAGCCTATTATTGCAAATTTTGTCTTCACCTCAAAGCTGATTTGCTATGATCAAATCCACCGAACTATCCTTTGAAATTATTCTCTGAGGGCAAAACATACAGTTTCAAGCTGGGGACACGCTGTATCTTTAAAACCTTAAGCCCCTGCTTCTTCCCAAGCAGTTCTAATCTTCCCACTGACCAGGTTCCTCCTGCTAAAATATAAAATCTATGAGGTCAGCCAGCTCCACGTGTCTGTGGAGTTTCCCTATTCAAGGATCTGGTGTACATGATTTGGTTTATTTTTAGCCCACAGACATCTTAGGGACGAGGCCACAGTTCCAAGTGAGGTTCATATTTGCAACAGCAGTGACCCAAGTATGCAAGTTCAGGCTGCCAAGAAAAAGGATCTTTGAAATGTCTTAGAGCAGACAGGATGGAATGACGCTGGTTCTCAGCTGCTGCAAGGCTGAAGCTGGAATGGACAGGTCTCCTGGAGCCACTGTTTCCTCAACTCCTAATAGGATCAGAGCACCAAGGCTCAGCTGCACCATTTGAGAAGGATGGAAGGTGATGTGGCTACCAATGTGTTTTCACATGTCCTGGAGGACAGTGGCTTCAGACTGCTAAACTAGTGGGAGATCATTTGGATTCAGAAATTCAGAAACTGGGTCAAATGGACATAGATGAGTTGGAATGTCTCAAAGAAAAGAGACATTAGATAGCAAAGAAAGTGCAATAGCAGAAACAAGAATGGCTGGAGAGATGGCTTAGCAGTAGAGGTCCTGCCAGGAAAGCCAAAGGACCCAGGTTCAATTCCTCAGTAGATACATAAACCAAATGCACAAGGTAGCACATGTGTCTGGAGTTCATTTGCAGTGGCTAGAGACCCTGGCACACCCATTCTCTCCATCTGCCTCTGCCTCTCTCTCTCTCTTTCTTAATCTCTCTCTCAAATAAATAAAATATTCCTTTAAACAAAGAATGGCTTAGCCAGGCCAAATGAGCCAACAGGTGCATTAGTGGCACATCCGTCATGGTGGAAACCAACTGCCCTCTGATTGGACTAGAGGCCCGCTCCATGGGAGGGAATACATCCTTGATACTGAAAACTTAAAACAGGGGTAGTCATGAGCCCTAGGAGTGTAATGTCTGCTGCTGTCTAGCTAACTGTATATACTATGCTTATCAAACTGCCCAGTAAGCACTTCTCTTAATGTTCATAACCATATATTCATGCTACTCTCACTTTTGGTAGAGAACCTTCTCTTTTCAGATGGTAGTGACCTTGGGATGACTCAGAAGGCATCATGGTCCTGGGAAGAAGTGACAGGAGTGCTCAACACTGCAATATCTCTATCACACCTTCCAAGGCTCATGGTCCATTGTGGAAGAGGTGGTGGAAAGAATGTAAGAGCCTAAGGAAGGCTAGGACTCCTTACAACATGCTCCCCCAAGACACAAAATGGCCTGGATATCCATGACCTCACAGTGCCTGACACTACCTACACAAGACCATCATAAGAGGAGGAAAAGACCATGTCATCAAAATAAAAAAGACTGATCAGAAGGGGGAGGGGATATGATGGAGAGCGGAGTTTCAAAGGGGAAAGTGGAGTGAGGGAGGGCATTACCATGAGATATTATCTACAAACATGGAAGTTGGTAACAAAAAATTAGATTAAAAAATACCTTGATCAAAGAAATGGCTTTTGGAAGGAAATGGGGAGCACAGAGGAATCCTCTGTGAAGAGCCACTTCTCCCAATATATTAAGTAGAAGAAAAATGTTGCTTGCCACTTCTAGAGAGATTCCACATTCCATGGAAACTTAATAGATCTGCAATTTCAAAGCCAAAAGAAATTTGGGACAAACTGCACAATATTAAAAAGAAAAAACTAACAAAAGAAAAGAAATATCCTAATTCATTTTATTTCAGATTGAAGGTTTTTTTTTGTTTGTTTGTTTTTTTCTGCCCAGGCTGACCTGGAATTCACTATGGCCTCAAACTCACAGCAATACTCTGACCTCTGCTTCTGCTTCCTGAGTGCTGGGATTGAAAGGCATGCAACACCATGCCCAGCTTCTAAATTCTGTTGATGTCAATATGTTGCTCCATCTATGGTTCATATTCTGGCATTTCACACAGTTCATCATGTGGAAAAGCATCTTGGCAGCTTTTTGTGTGGGCATCATGTGTAAGTTGAGAGGAACCTTGGAGTTCTTAATGACTGGAAAGGGTCTGAGGTCACTATTTTTGAGTTTGTATCATAATGTGATTCTTTGTGTATGTGTGGTGCATGTTTTGTGTATATTTGCATGTGTATATGCAGATGTGGGCACGTTTGCACCCCTATAGAGGCCAGAGAACTCTGGGTGCCCTCCTCTATAGCATATCTGCTTATTTCCTTGAGACAATGTTTTTGTCAGAATGTGAGGCTGTAGTTTTCTTGAGCCCCAGCAACAGTCCAGTCTCTGCTCTCCACAGGACTGGGGTTACAGATGTGCATAGCCATGCCCAGCTGTTTAGGTGGGTCTGGGAGAATGGAACTCAGGTGGTATCAGGCCCTTTCAGGCCCTCATGCTTAAGCAACAAGAGCTCTTACCCACTAAAATCTTCCCAGCCCATAATATGATTCTAATATCTTTATACAACTCACAAGTGTGTATCTATTCTAGAGTTTGAAACAAATTTAGCAAACTATGGGCTCAAGAGATGGCTTAGCAGTTTAGGTGCATACCTACAAAGCCAATGGACTCAGGTTTGATTCTCCAGCTCCCATGTAAGCCAGATACACATGGTGGCACATGCATCTAGAGTTCATTTGCAGTGGCTGGAGGACCTGGCATGATCATTCTCTCTCTCTCTCTCTCTCCCTCTCTCTCTCTTTCTCTGTCATAAATAAATAACTAAATAAAACCTTAAAAAAATTTAGCTAACTATTCCAAGACCAATTCTTTTGTTGTTGTTTTTCAAGACAGGTTCTCATTCTAGCCAAGGCTGACCTGGAACTCACTCTGTAGCACCAGACTTGTATTGAACTCACAGTAATTCTCCTACCTCAGCCTCCTGAGTGTTGGGACTAAATGCATGCACCATCATTCCCATATCCAATTCTTTTTAAGTATATTTTTGACACTTCATACATTATTTATGCATTTTTATCATATTCAGCCCCTATTACCCTTTAACCTCTCCAATTTCCATGGAACCCCTTCTTCTCCTAAAGTTCCCTTCCTATTTTTTTTTTTTATTTTTTATTTTGAGAGAGAGACACACAGAGAGAATTGGCATGCCAGAGCCTCAGCCACTGCAATTGAATTCAAATGTTTGTACCACCTAGTATACATGTGCAACCTTGTGCTTGCCTCACCTTTGTGTGTCTGGCTTATGTGGGATCTGGAGAGCCCAGAACAGATCTTTAGGCTTTCCAGGCAAATACCTTTTTTTTTTTTTTAACAACTTTCATGATTGCAAGCAATATCTTGTGGTAATGCCTCCCTCCCCCTACTTTCCCCTTTGAAATTGCATTCTCCATCATATCCCCTGCCCCTCTCAATCAGTAGCTCTTTTATTTTGATGTCATCATCTTTTCCTCCTATTATGATGGTCTTGTGTAGGTAGTGTCAGGCACTGTGAGGTCATGGATATCCAGGCCATTTTATATCTGGGAGGAGCACATTGTAAGGAGTCCTACCCTTCCTTTGGCTCTTACATCCTTTCCGCCACCTCTTCTGCAATGCACCCTGAGCCTTGGAAGGTGTGATAGAGACATTGCAGTGTTGAGCACTCCTGTCACTTCTTCCCAGGACCATGATGCCTTCTGAGTCATCCAAAGGTCACTTCCATCGAAAAAAAGAAAGTTCTCTACAAAAAGTGAGAGTAGCATTAATATATGGGTATGAACATTAAGAGAAGTGCTTACTGGGCAGATTGATGAGCATATTATATACATTTAGCCAGAGAGCAGCAGACGTTATACCCTTAGGTCTCATGACTACCCTATTTTAAATTTTCAGTATCAGGGATGTATTCCCTCCCATGGAGTAGGCCTCCAGTCCAATCAGAGGGCAGCTGGTTTCCACCATGTGCCACTATTGCACCCGTTGGCTCATTTGGACTGGCTGGCAAAATATAAGACTTGCAGGTCTACTGTTGAGTATCTTCGCTGGTGATTTTTCTTTCTCCCATTGAACTGCATGCGGAATGGCTTCTTCCAGCTTTCTGTCAGCTGGTCTACATGGAGGAGGTTATCAGCTCATTTCCAACAGAATTTTTCAGTAGCTTTGCAGCCCACATATGTGGAGTCTTCAGCAACAGGGTCTTACCATCTATTCCTGGTGGGAAACAAAGGGCCTTGGCAATGGCCTATAATGTTTTGGGTGCATCAGGGACCTCCGTGGCCAACAACTCACTGGAAGGTATCCCATCCCTGGCACTGAAAATTTTCTAGCAACAATCTATGGCTCCTGAGTGTTCCATTGTCCAAAAACGTAGGTTTCCATACGATTTATTTATATCCTTAGATTTTGATAGCCCTCTCTAGACCTTTCCTTTACTCTATCTCTTCCCTGACCTCACTTGGGCCTTTTCACCCCCATTAATCTATTGTTCTATTTACATATATACAATACCATCCTATTAAGCACCCCCTCCCTTTCTTTCTCTTCCCTTTATATCTCTTTTGTAGTTTACTGGCCTTTACTGCTGAGTTTTATTCCTATTCACACAGAAGTCCAGTCATCTATAGCTAGGATCTACATATGAGAGCGAACATGGGACGTTTGGCTTTCTGGGTCTGGGTTACCTCATTTAGTATAATCCTTTCCAGATCCATCAATTTTCCTGCAAATTTCATGACTTCATTTTTTTTTTTAAACCACTGAGTAGAACTCCATTGTATAAATGCGCCATATCTTCATTATCCATTCATCAGTTGAGGGACATCTAGGCTGGTTCAATTTCACAGTTATTGTGAATTGAGCAGCAATAAACATGGTTGAGAAAGTATCTCTAAGGTAATGAGATGAGTCCTTAGGATATATGCTTAGGAGTGCTATAGCTGGGTCATATGGTATATCTATTTTTAGCTGTCTTAGGAACCTCCACACAGGGCTAGTTGTTTTAATTTTTATTTTTTTATTTTTTTTTAAACTTAGTGAGTTTCTATTTATTTATTTATTTGAGAGCAACAGACACAGAGAGAAAGACAGGTAGAGGGAGAGAGAGAATGGGCGCACCAGGACTTCCAGCCTCTGCAAACTAACTCCAGATGCGTGCGCCCCCTTGTGCATCTGGCTAACGTGGGACCTGGGGAACCGAGCCTTGAACCGGGGTCCTTAGGCTTCACAGGCAAGCGCTTAACCGCTAAGCTATCTCTCCAGCCCAATTTTTATTTATTTTTAAAAATTATTTACTTTTCAGTAAATACAGGCAGTTTGGTACCATTATTTAGGCTCATCTGTGATCTACCCCATTAGACCCTCCTTGTTATTGAAAATGGGTCGTGCATTGTGGAGTTAGCCCCCAGTTGTTAGTATGATAAATGTCTCTGAAAATCATGACCCAACATGTAACTCTGACATTCTTTCCGCCCCCTCTTCCGCAACTGCCTGTATTTACTGAAAAGAAAACTAATAAATTAAATTAAAAAAAAAATTCTAACAATGAAACCCATGTTTAGGACTTAGATTTTAAACTTCTATAGAAATGTCACCTATCTATGACATTTTATTCAAAATAATATGTATATAATATGTATTATAAAATTACTTGTTTATACTATATTTTTTCTCTATTATATGAAAACATATGGAAAATAAAATATTCTGCTCATGTTGAATTCAAACAAAAAAAATTATTTACTTATTTATTTGCAAGGAGAGAGTAGGAAGAGAAAGAGAGAAAATGGGCACACCAGGGCCTCATGTCACTGCAAACGAACTCCAGATGAATGTGTCACCATGTGTATCTGGCTTTGCATGGGTGCCAGGGAACCAAACCCAGGCTGTCAGGCTTTGAAAGCAAGCACCATTAACCACTTAGCCATCTTTCCAGCCCATGTTTAATTTTTAAAAGCATTTGGTGAATTTACATTTAATTTAAAAACGGTGGTGAGGGCTCTGGCAGGGAGCGCCCACCCGCTCCCGGCCCCATGCTGCCAGACTGCCAGGGGCCTTGTACCTACCACTGCCGTGCCCAAGGGGCCAAAGCAGCAGCCGCTAGAGCCCAGGCGGATCGCGGACGGAGAGAGCCCAAGCCCCGCAGGGCTCTGCTTTTAGGCAAGGCTTGGATTCATGGCTTCATCACAGGAAAGAGTCCACACTGAGCCAATATGAAGCAAATTTGGGGGTTATTTTTCATTGGCAACTTCCATAATTATAAACAATAAACCTTGATAACCCCCCCCCCAATACTGGTGCTTAACTCAATTGTTGGAAAAATGTGTGTTTAGAACAGCTAGGGCATATGAATTCATTTTGCTAACTGTAACTTTTGTAAAATGTAAGTATTTGTGATAGTTTGAATATGAGCACAGCTGCGTGTATTAAATGCTGGGTCTCCAGGTAGTACCACTGTTTTGGGAGGTTCTGGGAACTTAAGAGGTGAGACCTACTTGGAGGAAGTAGGTAGTAATAGTTTTTTTTTTTTTGTGTTTCTTTTTTTTTTTTTTTTTTGAGGTTACACATGATCCTTAGGCCCTCCCTACTGACTCTGTTTCCTGTCATCCATGAGGTGAAGAGCCTCCTCCACATATTCTCCCATCTTTACTATGTTCTGTCCAAGTGCCTAGGGCAAACCAACCATGGGCTGAACCCAGTGGGTCAAAACAAATACTTGTTCCTTTAAGTTGTTTGCTCAGGTATTTTTGTTACATCTACACAAAAGTAACTATTAAAATCCAGATCAGGGCTAGAGAGATGGCTTAGCGGTTAAGCGCTTGCCTGTGAAACCTAAGGTCCCTAGTTCAAGGCTTGATTCCCCAGGACCCATGTTAGCCAGATGCACAAGGGGGCACATAGGTCTGGAGTTTGTTTGCAGTAGCTGGAGGCCCTGGAGCGCCCATTCTCTCTATTGATCTTTGCCCGTTTCTCTCTCTCTCTGTCGCTCTCAAATAAATAAAAATAAAAGCCCTGAGCCCAGCGTGGTGGCACACACCTTTAATCTCAGCACTCAGGAGGCAGAGGTAGGAGGATCACCATGAGTTCGAGGCCATGCTGAGACTACATAGTTAATTCCAGGTCAGCCTGGACTAGAGTGAGACCTTGCCTGGAAAAACAAACAAACAAAAAAAAAAAAGTCCTGATCATGGGCAGCTTGAATTGCTGGCATACTGGATAGGCAACTTGAGGCCCTGACAGGAAGGGTATGGGGGTGGGGGAAATAAACACAAAACAACCCAAAATGAACTGGTACCATAGAAATCTTTCTCCTTCAAGGTAGACCAAAAGATAAAATACTCAACAGGAGTATAGGGGGCACACTTGAAAAGAAGGGCCCTGGAGGAGGTGAGATGAAGTCAAACTTTAAAAAATTTTGCTCTGAGTTTCTCAATGTGGATCCTAGCTATAGATGATTGGACTTCTGTGTGAGTAGGAAGAAAACTCAGCAGCAAAGGCCAGTAAGCTAGAAAAGAGATATAAAGTAAAAAGAAAGGAAGGGAGGAGGGCACTTAATAGGACGGTATTGTATATATCGAAGTAGAAGAATAAATTAATGGGGGTGAAAAGGCCCAAGTGAGGTCAGGGGAAGAGATAGAGTAAAGGAAAGGTGGAGGGAAGGCTAATCAAAATCTAAGAGGTTATAAATAAATCATATGGAAACCTACTTTTTCAGACAATAGAACACTCAGGAGCCATAGATTGTTGCTAGAAAATTTTCAGTGCCAGGGATGTTATACCTTCCAGTGAGTTGTTGGCCATGGGGGTCCCTGATGCCCCCAAAACATTACACACCATTGCCAAGGCCCTGGATTTCCCATCAGGAATAGATGGTAAGACACTATTGCTGAAGATTCCACATACTTGGGCTGCAAGGCCACTGAAAAATCCTGTTGGAACTGAGCTGAAAACCATGTAGACCAGCTGACAGAAAGCTGAAAGAAGCCATTCTGCATGCAGTTCAATGGGAGAGAGAAAAATCACCAGTGAAGATACTCAACAATGGACACTCCAAGCCTTATATTTTGCCAGCCAGTCCAAATGAGCCAACTAGTGCAATAGTGGCATGTCTGTCATGGTGGAAACCAGCTGCCCTCTGATTGGACTGGAGGCCCACTCCATGGGAGGGAATACATCCTTGATACTGAAAACTTAAAACAGGGGTAGTCATGAGCCCTAGGAGTGTAACGTCTGCTGCTGTCTGGCTAAGTGTATATACTATGCTTATCAATTTGCCCAGTAAGCACTTCTTTTAATGTTCATAACCATATATTAATGCTACTCTCACTTTTTGTAGCGAACCTTCTCTTTTCAGATGGCAGTGACCTTTGGATGACTCAGAAGGCATCATGGTTCTGGGAAGAAGTGACAGGAGTGCTCAGCACTGCAATATCTCTATTAAACCTTCCAAAGCTCAGGGTCCATTGTGGAAGAGGTGGTGGAAAGAATATAAGAGCCAAAGGAAGGGTAGGACTCCTTACAACGTGCTCCTCCAGACACAAAATGTCCTGGATATCCATGACCTCAAAGTGCCTGACACTACCTACATAAGACCATCATAATAGGAGGAAAAGATGATGACATCAAAATAAAAGAGAGACTGATTGAGAGGAAGAGGGATATGATGGAGAATGGAGTTTCAAAGGGGAAAGTGGGGGGAGGCAGGACATTACTATGGGATATTGTTTATAATCATGGAAATTGTTAATAACAAAATAACAATAATAATAATAAAAATTTGGCTCTGACCTGTAACTCGCAGTACCAGAAATAGGCACTACTCACACTGAGCTATTGATAGGAGAGACCTGCAAGTCCCCAAAAGAAGACAAGCTTTGTGAAGGCACTTGAGTACCCACGTAAGGTAAAAGGTAAGACCCTATTACTGAAGACATCATATGCTGCTGACACAGAACATGGAGATACCTGGCTAGAATCCTGACGAAAGCCAGTCCCCAGACAGCCCGACTAATGCTGGAAAGCACTACATGAGCTACTGGGGGAACATGGCCAACAATGGTGTGAGCAAGCAGGGGTCTAAGCTACTCAGAAGCAACCAGCCTGTCAAGATGTGCACACCAGTGCAATGGTGGCGCACAGCCTTGATGGGTACCCAATGGCTTTTTGATTGGCTAAGAGGTTCAGTGGAAAGGAACCCATATCTGGAACTGGGAACCAGATCTGAATCCTATGGAGACAAAGATTATGCTCTCCAATGTCAAGCTTCTGCTAGTCTTTGGCTAAAACAGGGACTACATCCATCCAACTTGCCTCAAATTAATGATTATCCAGTTTAACCTATGCTGACTTTACTCACCATTGGAGAATCTGTTTTTCCTTTTCAGAACATAGTGAGACCTGAGGAGGTAAACCACCCCTCCCATCTCAGTCAAGGTGCAGGGGAAACCACAGAGGAAGTGGGGAGACGAGCAGGAGTGCTGCTTCCCTGGGGAGCCTGACAAGCAGCACCAGGGGGAAGGAGGCAGATGCTGAGGAAACTCAACACTTACAAAGCAGAGATCCAGAGGCTCCTGAGAGCTCCTCACTGAAGTACACTTAAAACACACCCACCAAGGCTCAGGGAATTTTACAAAAGTGGGGGCAGAAAGATTGTAAGAGCCACAGGTTGGGGTGTCATGCCCAGAGGCACTGCCTTCCCCCCCACCAATAACTGGCTGCTGCTACCACAACACATAACCCACAACCTCACAGGGAACACCAGCAACCCCACTGAGGAGGGCCCCCTGTGGAATAGGTGCAGGGAGGAAGTAGAAGATAATACCAACACATGATGTATCCATACAAAATATGCTCTTTTTTTTTTTTTTTGTTTTGGTTTTTCAAGATAGGGTCTCACTCTAGCCTAGGCTGACCTGTAATTCATATGTAGTCTTAGGTTGGTCTTGAGCTCACAGCAATCGTCCTACCGCTGCCTCCTGACTGAGTGCAAGGATTAAAGACGTGAGCCATCATGCCTGTCTCATATGTTCTTAATAAAGAACAAAAATACTGATTATGGGGTTGGAGAGATGACTCAGCAGTTAAGGCTCTTGCCTGCAAAGCATAAGGACTCAGGTTCAATTCCCCAGTACTCATGTAAAGCCAGATGCACAAAGTGGCTCATGTGTCTGGAGTTTGCAGCGGCTAGAGGCCCTTAAATAAATGGATAATTTAAAATTAAAATTTTAAATGAATAATTTAAAAAATACTGATTATGACCACCTGGCACATGCCTTTAATCCCAGTATTCCAGAGGCAAAGCTAAGCAGATCACAGTAAGTTGGAGATCACTCTGAGACTACATAGTGAATTCCAGGTCAGCCTTGGCAAGAGCGAGATTCTACCTCAAATCCCCCACCCCTCCCAAAAACGTACTGATCAAATATCACCACTGAAAACTCACTGTCCATATTGAGAGGTGCTATTAGTTGTACAGTCCAAATTTCAAAGGCTACTTTTTAAATCTCAGTCATTTAGAAGCTTGAAATAACACCCAGTTTGTAGTGATAAGTAAAACTGTATGATGAAAAACTTCATCTATTATTTTTAAATCAAGTTACCAGAAAACCTAAAGTTACATGCGTGGTTTTGTTGCTGAGAAGTTATACAAAGGAACGCTCAGTTTACAATCAGGTTGACAAAATGTCAACGCACAGCTAACGCTGTCAGGCAATATCTGACTAATGTCAAACAAGAAACTTTATGGGACTCAGGTGGTGGAAATTTGGGGGCCATGCAGAAAGTGAAATGGTCTTGCAGCTATGCAAGACTGCCTAGTGGTCAGTTTCTAGTGACCCAATGGCAGGTCTGGAGTCTTGCGTGCGCCTCCTGCCGGCTCTGCCCCGAGCTTCGCGGGCGAGCGCACTGCGCCGTTTGACCTCCGCGCCGCGCCGTAGCGCAGGGTAGAGCCCTGCCGCTGCCATGGCGGACGTGTCCGAGAGGACTCTGCAGGTGTCAGTCCTGGTGGCTTTTGCCTCCGGAGTGCTCCTGGGCTGGCAGGCAAACCGGTTGCGGAGGCGCTACCTGGACTGGAGGAAGCGGAGGCTGCAGGACAAGCTGGCGATGACGCAGAAGAAGCTGGACCTGGCCTGAGGCCCCGCGCGCTGCCCCTGCCGCCGGCGCGCGCCCCGGCCCGCCCCGCTCCCGCCGCCCGGCCCCGGCCCCGGGCCCGACGCGCGTGACCCACGGTGAGCCACGGGCGCTGCGACACGCTGGGGGAGGTTGGTTGGGGTCCCGCCGGTGTCTTGGAGTCGTCCGTGGGTCGCTTGCAGGAAGAGACTGGTTCCCACAGACACCAGAAAAAGGAAAGTCTAATAACTTCGGTGATCGTAGCTTAGTTCACTGCGAGGGTTAAAGGGAAGGTTGTAGCCGGGCGTGGTGGTGCGCGCCTTTAATCCCAGCACTCGGGAGGCAGAGGTAGGAGGATCGCCGTTGAGTTGAAGGCCATCCTAAGACTACATTGTGAATTCCAGGTCAGCCTGGGCTAGAGTGAGACCCTACCTCGAAAAAAATAAAAATGTGGGGGGGGGGGCGGTTTTGCCGCGTACTGTGGTTGCACCTTAACATTTAACTTGAAAATGGAAAGTACTTGAACAGCATCAAAATAAAAAAGAGAGAGAGAGAAAGAGAAAAAAAAATCCAGGAGTCGTGAATGTATTTCTGCAACCCTACCGCATACATTTAAAATTTTCAAATTTCTTTTTTTTTTCTATGAATGATTTTATATTTTCTTATGTGAACATAACGTTTTGAACAAACTTCTTCATTTCCTAATACAAAGTGATCTTTCATAAACTTAAACTTGATCAGAGAGCTAAAGGTTTTGCTGATAATCAAGGTTAAAGCATTTCATCGCCTGGGTTAGGTAGTCCTCAGCAGCTGGTATTGAAAATCAAGTCTGTTCTTTCCACTAGATCTTTCCCTTCATTTAGATCTGTGGTTAACTTTCTGTGACTGACGCTGCATCTACAATTCACTTTGGGATCAAAGTGGCAGCTTTTAGTCCAAATTATAATAAAAATGAAGACAGGATGGAAGACCAATTAGTCTTTGGTTGTTCAATAGTCAGTACGACTCAACCTGTATTAGCTGAGACCAAACGCCTCCCAAATACATGCAATTATGCAAATCACACGTGAGGTCTGCATTCCAAACGCTTTCATCTCCGATTAGGACCATTTCCACAGGTCCCAAAACTTGCTCCTGGATGAGATTTTGACCACCTTACGGCAGTTGTTTATCATTAATCACATCATCTAAGAGACTTAAAAAAAAAATCTTAATTGAGTTAATCACCACTGTGCACCCGGGCGAGGTAGCAAATACTACGTACGGTCGTGAGCGCGCATCTTTCCGTGGGAGAACCTTTCTCCCCTCGGATGACTTCCGGGAGCATCGCTGAGGCGGGCGGCAGGGCTCCTGGAGCCGCCGACACGCGCCTAGACTCCGCCCAGCGCCGCCCCCTCGCGCCTGCGCCTCAAATTTCTTTTAAAATATTTTTAAATTTTTATTTAAGTATTTGACAGAGAAAGAGGAAGGGGAGAGAGCGAATGGGCGCACCAGAGCCTCCAGCCAATGTAAAGGAACTCCAGACGCGTGCGCTCACTTGTGCATCTGTCTAACCTGGATCCTTTGGCTTTGCAGGCAAAAGCCTTAACCGCTAAGCCATCCCTCCAGCCCTTTAAATATTTTTATTTTGTTTATTTATTGAACGGGGGGGGGGCAGAGAGAAAGTGGGCGTGCCAGGGCCTCCAGCCCTCCCCTCCCCGTTCAAGCATTTTGATACATCCCTGGTAGCGCATTAGTACATCTTGGCATTAACATATTACAAACTCTCATCCAAAGTCTTAAATTGTTGGTAGTTAGAAAAATAAGAGTTTGGGCTTGAACGGCAGGAGCCAGTCAGAGCTTTTCATCAGATCTGGGCATTGTGAATTTTCGGGGCCTTAGTTTTGTGGTGTATTCTACCAAGTCTTATAGTTCATGGTTTAACATCACAGTATAGTAATTCGAAGTTACAGATTATGTATTAATATCTTTTTTAATATTTTGTTTCCAACAGCTTTTTGAAGATGGACGCTGAGTGCTGGGAAGAATTAAAGTTCTTGCACTTTATGAATCTATTTTTTAAATAAACAACCTTAAACATCTTTAAACCTTTTATTTTATTTTTCCAGGAAATACTCTTTATTGTTAAGAATGAAAAAGCGCTAGCAATTTATGTGTCATTAAAGGAAGGTTTCAGTGTGTTATGGGAGGTGTAATTACAACCATATCATAGAATCTGAAGTCATTAAAAATATCTTCAAAGAAGTGCCAAAGGCATGCAAAATATGTGGTGAAAAAGCTGACACAAAATCAAATTTAAACATAGATATGGTGTCACACAACTGTAACAGCAGCCCTTGGGAGGATGAGTAGAAGAACCTTGTTTTCAAGGCCAACCAGAGCTATACAGAGAAGCCTTGTCTTAAAAAACAAAACCAAGCCGGGTGTGGTGGCGCATGCCTTTAATCCCAGCACTCGGGAGGCAGAGGTAGGTGGATCACTGAGAGTTCAAGGCCACCCTGAGAATACATAGTAATTCCAGGTCAGCCTGAGCTAGAGTGAGACCCTACCTTAGAAAACCAAAAAAAAAAAAAAAAAACAAAACCAGACAGGCATGGTGGCGCACGCCTTTAATCCCAGCACTCAGGAGACAGAGGTAGGAGGATGGCTGTGAGTTCGAGGCCAGCCTGAGACTACATAGTGAATTCCAGGTCAGCCTGGCCTAGAGCGAGACCCTACCTCAAAAACAAAGAAACAAACAAACAACAACAACAACAAAAAAAAAAAACATGGGCTGGAGAGATAGCTTAGCAGTTAAGGCGCTTGCCTCCAGAGCCTGAGTACCCATGTTCAACCCTTAAGTTCCCACAAAAGCTAGACACACAAAGGTGAGGCAAGTGCAAGGTTGCACATGCCTAGTGGGTGGCACAAGCATCTGGAGTTCGATTTCAGTGGCTAAGGCCATGGTGTGCCAATCCTCTGTCTGTCTGTCTCTCTCTCTCTCTCTCTCTAAAATTAAAAAAAAAAAAGACCTGTGTCATGATGGTAGTATTTATGAGGACCTATATTCTATCCCCAGTAATAAAAAACGAAAATTAAATTTAAGACATAACCGGGAGTGGTGATGCACACCTTTAATCCCAGCACTAGGGAGGCAAAGGCAGGAGAATTGCTGTGAGTTCAAGGCCACCTGAGACTTCATAGTGAATTCCAAGTCAGCCTGAGCTACAGTGAGACCCTACCTCAAAAAACTAAATATATATACACACACACATACATATCTCAAAATGAACCTTTTATTTTTAAAAGGGAAAAGGGGTATGTTGCCTGTCATTCAGTTTCCTGCTGTAAGAGAGCTGGGAATCTTTTTAAAAATAATTTTAAAAATCTTTATTTAATAAGGGAGAGAGAGAACATGCGAGAGAGCACACCAGGGCCTCCAGCCACTGCAATGAACCAGACACATGTGCCACCTTGTGCATCTAGTTTTATGTGGGTACCAGGAAATTGAACCTTGATCCTTTGGCTTTGCCAGCAAGTGCCTTGACCACTAAGCAATCTTTCCAGCCTGGGATCTGGATTCTTAAAGGTAATATTTTCTTCTGCAATCGGCCACAACCTTAGTATAGCCACAAGGCAGAGTAGGCCAGGGGACCACAATGTGTCCTTTTCCTGGAAATGTTCAGGAAAGCACTGGGCCTTGTAAGCCTGACTGAAGTAAGGATGATATGTATAAGGCTTTTGCTTCAAACAGTGATGGTTTACTCCAAGTATAGAGTGTTCATTTTTATTGGCAAAATCATATACTCTTTGTCATTATGGAATATACGTGCAAGGAGAAACCCTCTGGAATAGAGCTTATTGATGGATCTCAGCCTTACTAACAGTGACTGACTATATCCTATTTTTGTTTCACAAGAGGTAGTGTCTAGCAGCCTACCTTTGAGCATTCTTGTGAAAATTTAATTTTGTGTCTCAGCTCCATTTAATATAGGAAAATTCAGAAAAATGGTTTCCATACAGCCTCCCTCTCTGCTCATTGTCCTGGGACTGTTATGCCTTATCATTTCCACCTGTTTTTATTTCTGTGACACCAGCATGGGCTGAAATGTTGGTTCTCAGGGTTTCATCCCATCTAGGCTCCAGTTTGCTCAAGCTTCCTAGTCACCAGCCTACACTGAGGCTGAGTTGAGGATCTTTGACACAGCGTAGGTTTATTGAAGCACATACTGCTCCAAACTTGAGGCTGTGCTGTGTTAAAGTTCTGTTCCTTTGGCTGGTGGCCCTGGTCATTCCAATGTTGATTCTTTCTCATGCCTTGCACGCCCCACCCTAGCATGAAAACTCCTGTTTCATGTCTGAGTATCCCTTCTGAATATGCTTTTCTCACTCCTAAGACTCTCTATCCTATGAGAGATTCAGGTACTCCAGGCCACTTCGAATCTTGCTTTCTGCCTACTATATCTTTATGGTGTGTGTGTGTCTGTGTCCAGTTCAATGGGCAATTACCTCTGACACTTTTTAATCTACTTTTGCTTTAAATGTGTGGGGGTCTTCCCGCCAAAAAATTGTTTACCATGGAGATAATAATTATTATTATTATTTTGCCAAATTGGATCAGTTGGGAACCACAAGTCGCTGTGGAATACTGGGAATGACTCCTTGGTGACTCACTGAAATACATGTGTGCCCTTCCCCTCACCCCAGCATTTGTCACTGTCATTTAGTCACAGCCTCTTTCTGTCATGGTTGGCTCAAGTCTCCTTTAGTAAGTCCTTTTCTGCCCCTTGAAAGCTTCTCAAACCTACTCCTTTGGTCCATGTTATTTCAGTCATATCCTGGACCTCAGCTTTGTTGAGTGACTTTGGGAAGACATTTATTCATGACAGAGCAAAGAAACAGTTCCACCCAAGACTTGTATTTTAACTGACTTTTTGGAGTGCGGGTGGGTCAGAGTCAGGCGTCTCATGAAGATCATATAGGAAAGCTCTCTAGCAGGCTCACATTGTATCTTAAATTTGTTTTGCAAAACTGGCACCAGGAAACAGCGTAAGAGACGCCCGCCTCCCTCCGCAGGCACGCGGTATAACAGTGATGTATAATTTGGGACCGGGTGGGCGTTCCGCAATCCCTAGCCTTCGGTGAGGAAAACGACTCCCTGGGCAAGGCGCCCGCGACAGAACGCAGGCCCGGCGGCCCGGCGGCCCGGGAAGAACCTCCCGGCAGGCTCCTCGCGGCCGGGCGCGCGGCGGCGGCGTCATCTTCCGGGGCCGGCGCCTTGGTTTCCCCGGCAACCGGCGCGCTCCCGGCTGGCGCAGCCCGGCGATGTTCGCCAGGCGGCAGCGGGGCCCGTTGCAGGCGTTGCGGCGCCGCAACCAGGAGCTGAAGCTGCAGGTAGGAGCGGCGGGACGGAGGCCCGCTCCCGAGCCGGGGAGGGCGGGCGGTCCCCGCGGCCACCGGCCCCTCCCCCTGCGAGCCACTGAGCCGCCCGCCGCCCGGACACCTCGGTCCCCGTCTAAACTCCAGCAGCCCGCGCGCAGCCCAGCTCCCCCTCCGCTCCCAAGGGTCCTCTCCTAGGACCGAAATGGGAGAGGTGTCAAGAAGTAGTACGTAAGAACATTGAGATTGGACAAATTGAGGCAAGGTCGTGACATAGGCAGAACGTGCAAGTAACAGGTTAGCATGAAAGAGAAGTTAATTTCAAAGATGAGTATTTGCAAAGGAGGTAAGGTTGCAAATATATATGTTTTTAAATAATCATCATACTCAGTCCTGGGGAATACATGATGGAACAGGCACTGTCTTGGTGAATAAGATACAGCAGTTTTAGACAGCAGTTTGACAAGACGTAGCAAATATTTAATGCTCCTAGACTGAGTGATTGCACTTTAAGGAATCTGCCACATGTAATTAAGAACTGGAAGATAAATCATATAAATCTTCGCATTATTGCCTACAATGAAAATGGGTGTGATTAAGTGATCAGTACCCATGAATGGATTATTACTGCTGGTGATTCCTTCTCCTCTTGTCTTGAAAGAAAGAATTCAGGGGAGTTTAAACAAAAATTGCTGTAGCAAAACAAGCAAAGTGCACACAAAGCGAGATTGGAGTGGGCTGGCCCAAAGTGGGGGGGGGGCAAGCAACCCAGTGGGCTCTGACATGTGGGTTTTAAAGAAGAGTTTGTAAATATGATCCTTCAAACGGCCTCCTTTTTAAAGTCTTTCCTCCTGTGATCCTCTAGAGAAAAACCCTGTGGGGGGAGTAAAAGATGTAAAGAAGTCAGGGTCTTTTGAGGTTGAAGACCCTTGCAAATGTACGTGTTTGACAATTGGGAAACTGACCTGGTGCCTTCCTTTCTGACATAGCAGGAACAACCTAACTGCAGCTCCAAGGTTGTTTAGCCACAAAGGACGTTTTGTCAGACATCACTACACAGATGCAGCTGCAGTTTTCCTTGGTGGCATTATATCTGACTCCTGGCCTTCCCAGTATCATCATGACATTATAATACTGTGACTAAAGTTTTGTACAGTGTTTTGTTTTGTTTTGATTTTTGAGGTATGGTTTCACTCTACTGTGTCTCAGGGTGGCCTCAAACTCATGGCAATCCTCCTACCCCTGCCTCCCAAGTGCTGCAAATGCTGGGGTTAAAGGCATGCACCACTATGTCCAGGTTTTTGAAGAGCTTTTTGACATACTTGTAAAAATATTTGTTATAAAGTAGTGTTAGAAAAGGCATGTAAAATGGTAGACTATACATGACTCCCATCACATTTGCTATTTAAAGTATACATAGAAAAAATATAGGAGAAGCGTGCCAAAACCTGGGCAGTAGAGTGCCTGTGGTCATTGTTCTTGCTTTTTAAATATTTTAAAAATACGGAATTCCTATTACTTTTTTGGTTTGTTTGTTTGTTTGTTTTTTAGAGGTAGGGTCTCACTGTAGCTCAGGCTGACCTGGAATTCACTATGTAGTCTCAGAGTAGCCTCAAACTCACCACAGTCCTCCTACCTCTATCTCCTGGGTGCTGGGATTAAAGGTGTGCACCACCATGCCTGACTTTTGTTTGTTTCTTGAGGTATGATCCCGATATAGCCCAGGCTAACCTGGAATTCACTATGTAGTCTCAGGCTGACCTCAAATTCATGGTGATCCTATGCCTCCCAATTGCTGGGATTAAAGGCATGCGACACCATCCCCAGTTCCTATTACTTTTAAAAATAAAAAAAAACAAGCTGGGTGTGATGGCACACACTTTAATTCTACTTGGGAGGCAGAGGCAGTAGGATTGCTGTGAGTTGAAGACAACCCTGAGACTACATAGTGAATTCCAGGTCAGCCTGAGCTACAGTGAGACCCTACCTTGGAAACAAAAATAAAAAATAAATAAATAATAAAAATAGCACTTAATGGGCAATTCATTTATTTTCTGAAATTGTTATTTTATTTCTTAAAATGTAATCTATAAGGACTTTTGTTTTCCAAGTATTTTCTTTAAATAAGATTATTTTATAATTTTTGTTATTTTGAGGCAAGGTCTCACTCTTGTCCAGGTGACTGGGAACTCACTCTGTAGTCCAGGCTGGTCTCAAACTTATGGTTTAGCCTTCCAAGTGATGGGATCACAGTAGTAAACCACCATTCCTGACCTGATTTTATAATTATTTTATTTTATTTTATTTATTTGAGAGAGGAAGAGGCAGATAGAGAATGGGTATGCCAGGGCCTTCAGCCATTGCAAACAAATTCCAAACACATGTGCCACCTTGTACATCTGGCTTATGTTGGTACAGGGGTATTATATTAAACCTGGGTCCTTAGGTTTCATAGGCAGTCTCCTTAGCTGCTAAGCCATCTCTCCAGCTCTAATTTTATAAGTTTTTGAACATGTGCATGTATGTGTGTATGCATATGTATGTGTACATGCATGTGTGCATGTGTAGGCAGGAGGGCAACCCTCAGGGGTCATCTTCAGGTATGCTGCCCATCTGTTTTTTAAAAAATTAATTTTAAGCCAGGCGTGGTGGCGCATGCCTTTAATCCCAGCACTCAGGAGGCAGAGGTAGGAGGATCGCTGTGAGTTCGAGGTCACCCTGAGACTACATAGAGAATTCCAGGTCAGCCTGAGTTAAAGTGAGACCCTACCTCGAAAAACCAAAAAAAAAAAAAAAATTATTTTTATTAATATTTTATTTTTTACTTATTTATTTGACAGAGAGAAAGAGAGAGAGAGAGAATGAGCACACCAGGGCTCCAGCGAATGCAAACGAATTCCAGAAGCATGTGCCCTTTGTGCATCTGGCTTATGTGGGATCTTTGGCTTTGCAGACAAACACTTTAACTGCTAAGCCATCCCTCCAGCCCTTTATTTATTTTTTTAATGAGAGAGCAAGAGAGCCAGTGCAATCAAACCCCATCTTGTGTGCATGCATCACCTTGTGCATCTGGCTTACGTGGGTTCTGGGGAGTTGAACCTGGGTTCTTAAGGCTTCATGGGCAAGCACCTTAACCGCTAAGTCATCTCTTTAGCCCTCCATCTGTTTGTGAGACAGTATCTCCTATTGGCCTGAAGTTCACTAGTTAAGCTAAACAGTGATCTGCCTGTCTCCACCTCCCCAGCAGTGGGATTATAGGCACCTGCCAGTATGCCCAGCACTTCACATGGGCTCTGGGGATTGACATCAGTCTTCATGCTTGTAAAAAGGAACTTTAGCAACTGAACAGTCTCCCCAGCCCCATTTTATGATGTTTGACAGACTAAGAGAGTTCATGTTATCCAATTTTCTTATTTAAGAAATTTAGACTTTGAATATTTTCACTATTAAGAAATGATACATGGGGCTGAAGAAATGGCTTAGTAGTTAAGGCTAAGGACCCATGTTTGACTCTCCAGGTCCCACTTAATCCAGACACAAGGTGACACAAGTGCACAGGTCACGCATGCACAGTAAGTGGTGCACACATCTGGAGTTTGATTGCAGTGGCTGGAGGCCCTGGTGTGCCAGTTCTCTCTCTCTCTCTCTGTCTTTCTCTGTCTCACATATAAAAAAGCCAGTCTGTTGGGCTTGTCTCAAAATAAAAAATTTAAAAAACGATACGGGGGTGGGGGTGCTGGAAAGATGACTTAGTGGATCAGGAACTTGCCTGCAAAGCCTACAGACCCAGGTTCAGTTCTCCAGTATCCATATAAAGCCAAATGCACAAGGTGGTACATGTGTCCAGAGTTTGTTTTGCAGTGGCTAGCAGCCCTGTTGCACCCATCCTCTCTGTCTTTCTCTCTGTCTGTCTCTCAAATAAATAAAAATATTTTAGGGCTGGGGAGATGGCTTAGTGTTTAAGGCTGTTACCTGCAAAGCCAGAAGACTCAGGTTTGATTCCCCAGTACCCATATAAGCCAGATGCACAAGGTGGCACATGCATCTGGAGTTTGTCTGCAGCAGCTGAAGGCCCTGGCATTCCCATTCTCTCCTCTATCTGCCTGTATCTATCTCTCTGAAATAAATAATTAAAAATATTTAAAAAAATTATTATCTGGGCATGGTGGTGCTAGCCTTTAATCCCAGCACTTGGGTGGCTGAGGCAGGAGAATTTCCGTGAGCTTAAGAATAGCTTCAGCTACACAGTGAGTGCCAAGCCCACATAGCAAGACCCTGTCTCAAAATAATAATAGGAATTATTATTATTATTATTATTATAAATAATAAAAAAATAAAAATAGTAAATAATAATAATAAATAATTACAAGGATTAGTCAATCCTGGAGACAGATTGGCTGAAGAGCCTTCTGATATACTGAGAATCCATAAGGAACATCTAAAACATATTTATTCACACATACGTGTGTGTGGGGGGGGTTCTGCAAATGAACTCCAGATGCATGTGCCACTTTTTTGCCTGGTTTTATATGGGTACCTGGGAATTGTGCCTGGTTTAGTAGACTATGAAAGCACATACCCTTAACTACTGAGCCATCCCCCCAGCCTTGGAAGAGACATTTTGTATTTAGTTATTTTATTATTCTTTATGAGAGAGAGTCAGATATGTAGAGAGAATGGGTATGCTAAGGCTTCTGGCCACTACAAATAAACTCCAGATGCATGTATATCCAGACTCCCTGTGCATCTGGCTAGCATGGGTCGTAGGGAATTGAGCCTGGCTCCTTAGGCTTTGCTGGCAAGCACCTTAACCACTAAGCATCTCTTCTTGTTTCCAGAGAAGACACCTGAATCAAAAAACAGAATAGCTGGGTGTGGTGACACGCCTTTAATCCCCGCACTCAGGAGGCAGAGGTAGGAGAATCACCATGAATTCAAGGCCACCCTGAGACTACCTAATTAATTCCAGGTCAGCCTGGACTAGAGTGAGACTCTACCTAAGACAAAACAAACAAAAAACAGAATAGATTTCCATGTTGGATGGGACAAGAAATCAGCTTGTTATTTGGGCCCTGCTGTGTCACTGGTTGAGTCACTTATAACAGCACTGGTGGGTACCAAATAGCAAGAGCAGAGAAGAAACTACCAAGATTTCATTTTTCTTACCTACTTTGACTTTTCTCCACCTAGAGAAAAGAAACCAAAGAAGTATGTACCTTTTGTGGGCACACTGAAAAAAGTAAATATAGTGCTTTGACAACACTGGGTCCAGAGAAAGTCATGGTCCAGTTGCAACAATGATTTTTAGTCAGTAATAAGGAATAAACTAATGACACAATATGGAAACGCTCCAAAAGCATGGTGCTTGGGAAGGGTTACACAGAGTACATGCATCTGAATCCATTTATAGAAAAGCTCTAGAGCAGACAAAATTCATGTATGGTAGAAAAAAATCTGTAGAGTTGTCTCTGGAGAACTGCGATAGGGATTTACAATTTTCTTTATAAGGGCTTGGGTTGTATAAACATATAGTTTTAAAAATTATTTGTTTGCCTGGGTGGGTTGGGGTGGGGTGGCTCCAGGGCCTCTTGATGCTGCATATAAACACCAGATGCTTGAGCCATGTTTTTGCATCTGACTTATGTGAGTAGCTTGGGCAGTGAACCTGGGCAAGCAGAATTTGCAAGCAAGGACCATCTTCCTAGCCCCTACATTTCAAAAAATGGAGCAAATTTACATTTGAGATATGCTCAACTTACATCAAGTACTGAACTCTAGCTAGTGGCACCAAATCTGTACTACTTGAGGAAATGTACTGGTGACTTGCATGAGAAAAGCTGGGTAAATAGACCAAGTAAGTGTTAAAGGTGGAATCCAGGTAGTAGATATTCACTGTGAAATTCTTTCTACTTTGTTGTATATTCAAAAGTGTATATGTTACAGATATATACGATTATATACTGAGGGAAGACTTAGTAGAATTTTATTTCCTAAGGCATCATGGTACTTTCCCACATGATTTTTTTAAGTTGTCCCACTTCTTGTAGATTGACGGTTTGGTTGCTGAGAACCAATCGAAAGGAAACCTAGAACCCAGTAAAAAGCAAGATATTTACAAAAGGTAAAGTGTCCTACATATATATGCTTTCTGTTCTTTCTTCCTTCCTTCCCTTCCCTAATCTCCTTTCCTTGCTCCCTTCTTCTCCCATTTTAAAAAAAAATCATTTTATTTATTTATGAGAGAGAGAGAAGGAGAGAATGGTGTGCCAGGGCTTCTAGCCACTGTAAAACAACTCCAAATATATGCACCACCTTATGCATCTGGCTTTACATGGGTACTAGGGAATCAAACCTGGGTCCTTTGACTTTGCAGGCAAGCACCTTAGCCACTAAGCTATCTCTCCAGCCCATCTCCCTTTTTTAAAGTACAATTTCTCAAACAATAAACTAATGGAAATGACATTTGGCAGTACTGAGTGAACTTTTCCAAAATGTACTGAAGAATGGAGAGATTCAAGCTCCATGAGAGATTCTATCTCAAAAGAAAAGATGGAAGAGCAATAGGAGGATACTTTGACAACATTCTGTGGCTTCTGCATGCACATAGGTGTGCATAATGCACACGTGTATACCCCCACATACATTCTTAATACTACACACATATCCCAAATGAGTAGCCTCACTGAGTCTCATTTGACTAAGTCTGCTGCTAGGTTTTCCCACAGTGGGTCAGTGACTCATGTCCTCAAAGACCAGCTGTTGGGAACATTCCATTCTGCCATCCTCAGCTTGTTGGTGATGCCTTTCCTTATAGTCCAAAGACCTGAGAGCGAAAAGGGATGGATTCTCCTTGCACCTCATGAGAGGAGAAAATGAAGAACCGCCCTGCTTCCTCTTTAATGTTTCACTCATCAGAGGCTGTGGTGCTGTCAGAGACAAAGAGGATTGTGGGAAGGAGAGTTTGGGGGTGGAATCACCCCAGTTTGATGTTTCCACTTCTCTTTTCCTGTTCCTTTCACAAAAGGTTTTTGACTTTTTCCACAGCTCCATTCCATTCTCGTCTATAAGAAAAATAATTGAAAGAAACAACTCAAGTAATGACTTAAATAGTTGAAGACTTTGATTTGTAAAACTAGGGCTGGAGAGATGGCTTAGCGGTTAAGCGCTTGCCTGTGAAGCCTAAGGACCCCGGTTCGAGGCTCGGTTCCCCAGGTCCCACGTTAGCCAGATGCACAAGGGGGCGCACACGTCTGGAGTTCGTTTGCAGAGGCTGGAAGCCCTGGCGTACCCATTCTCTCTCTCTCCCTCTACCTGTCTTTCTCTCTGTGTCTGTCACTCTCAGATAAATAAATTAAAAAATGAACAAAAAAAATATTAAAACTAATTTGTGGGGCTGGAGAGATGGCTTAGTGGTTAAGGTGCTTGCCTGCAAAGCCTAAGGACTCCTGTTCTACTCTCCAGGTTCTACGTAAGCACTGCACAAAATGATGCAAGCACACAAGGTCCCACATGTGAACAAGGGAGCATGTGCATCTGGAGTTTGATTGTAGTGGCTAGAGGCCCTGGTGTGCCAATTCATTTTCTCCCCCACCCCATAAAAAAATAACAGTAATTTGTAAGAAAAGCCAGGCATGGTGGCCCACACCTTTAATCCCAGCACTTGGAAGACAGAGATAGGAGGATCACCATGAGTTCAAGACCACCCTCAGACTATATAGTGAATTCCAGGTCAGCCTGGACTGGAGTAAAATCCTACCTTGAAAAAACAAAGAAAAAAAAATTGTGGGTTGGAGAGATGGCTTATTGGTTAAGGCACTTGCCTATGAAGCCTAAAGACCCAGGTCTGATTCCACAGTACACATGTAAGCCAGATACACAAGGTGGTGAATGCATCTGGAGTTTGTTTGCATTGGCTGGAGTTCCTGGTGTACCCATTCTCTCTGTCTGCCTCTTCCTCTCTCTCTAATAAATGAATTAAATAAAAAAATTTAAATTGTTATCATTAGTTCATTTTGGGTCACTTTCTCATTTGTGTGTCTAAGACTTAAACTAAATTATATGCACTGTATACAGAGTAACCACAGTGTTTACTGGGGATGGGGAGGAGAGCTAGCAATGGAATCCTTTACATTGTTCTCTACTGTGGATTGACTGTGGGATAATTTATAGAAACTTCTTCTTTTCCATGGAGTGAGAGTTTTCAGAGGCTCAGAAGACATGATGTGTAGAGACTACTTAACTTTAAGCTTGCCCAGCATTAGCCTTGGTGGTTAGTCTACTAGTTGTAGCTCTGTGGCCAGTTTATCACTGATAGAGAACTAGAGAAGAATTTTTTAAATTTTTTTAAAAATTTATTTCAGAGAGAGAAAGAGGCAGAGAGAGAGAAAGAGAGGGAGAGGGGTAGAGAATGTGTACACCAGGGTCTCTTAGCCACTGCAAATGAACTCCAGGCTTATGTGCCATCTTGTGCATCTGGCTTTACATTTATACTGGGGAATCAAACTTGAGTCCATAGGCTTTGCATGCAAGCACTTTAATGGCTGATCTACCTCTCTAGTCTGAGAAAGATAAAGTTAACTTTTTATTTATTTGCAAGTAGAGAGAGTGTGAAAATAAGAATGGGTACACCAGGGCCTCTTGCTACTGCAAATGAACTTCATGTGCCACATTGTATATCTGGCTTTATGTGAATATTAAGGAATTGAACTAGGGCTGGCAGGCAATGCAAGCAAATGCCTTTAACTGCTGAGCCATCTCCCTAGCCCTAGAGAAGGATTTGAAGTGTAGTGGTCTTCCTTATTGATACCTAGAATCCCCAGAGGTTTCAGAGCCCAGGTTATCCTGTGTGCCTACCTTGGAGCTTGGCTCTAAGGATCACCTCAGGTAATAAAATAGTACTTACAGATGGCTTTGTTCATGAGCAGCTTGCTTCCCCAGACACAGTGAATGATTTTATAAAATAGAGGTAGAAAGTTCAAAACTCATTATATTTTCTTTGTTTTGAAAAATCTAGATGTATCCAGTTAAAACAGGCAATAGATGAAAATAGAACCACTCTCCAAAACTTAAACAAAGTAAGTTATGCTTAATTATATTACAATAACAAATTGGTTTTAATACAAATACTTTCATTTGAAGTGAGAATGAATTTGAGTCACTAAGTCCCTAGATTTACTTTAGGAATAAAACCTAACCACAGTTGACTTTAAGTTGCCTGATAGCCTTACTAAGTGGGACTTCATGGCAAAACAGCCTGGGCTCCAGACACCCAAATGTTCAGCTCTGATTAGTTCACTCACCATTGAAGACTCAAAAAAAAAAAAGAAAAAGAAAAAGAAAAAGTCCAAAACCACCATTTTTTTATGCATTGTTTTATTTGTAAGACAGTTAAGAACTGTTTTTATTTTCTTTCCACTGCAAGGACAGAGTATATTACTGGCCCTAAGAGTACCTGGTAAAGAAGTTCTGATATTAATGAGGTAGAGTCTCAGTCTAGTCCAGGCTGATATAGAATTCACTGTGTAGTCTCAGGGTGGCCTCAAACTCACTGCAATTCTCCTACCTCTACCTCCTAAATGCTGAGATTAAAGGTGTGTGCCACCATGCCAGGCATAAATTACATTTTTTAACTTTCACTTATTTTCCTGAGGTAAGTGAAATCTTACATTGATATTTACTTTGTCTTATAGCAGTTTTTGGCATTTTTGTTATTTTTCAAAGTAGATATAATTAGGGAACTAAAATTAATTTCAGTGAAATAGATCCATTCTCTTTCATAGGCTGATGAAAGTGCACCTGTCGGGAACTATGAACAGAGAAAGTTAGAGGAGCAGCATCTTTTGGACACCCTGACCTGCCAATTGAAGGAACTTGCTGTGAGCATAAGCAGAGAAAAAGAATCTAAGTATGCTTCTTTCCTTCCTTTCTCTCAGATGCTATGTCACAATAAGTTTTATGTACTTTATTTTTTTTATTTCCGACAGTTTCATACATGTATCATGTATTTTGATCATGTTCACCTCCCTGTTGCCCTTTCTTAACCCCCTGACACTCCTGTTGATCCCTTCCTCTTTCCAACCAGTCCCACTTCTATTTTCATGTCTTTTTAAAAATTCTGTGACCCATTGAGGTTAATTAGGTTTGCTTTTATGAGTATGGGTGAAGGGTTATTTATGGGAAAATGATCAAACTACTGGTGGCTTCACCACTGAAGAACTTGCCTCCCCTGCTCTCAGCAACCAGTAGCTCTTTAATGAGAGGCAGGGCCTTGTGAGCCTCTCCCCATCCATAATGGAGAGTTGAAGGGCCCAATCTTATGTGGTTAACAACAGCTGCCACAAGTTCATGAGCACAACATCCATGTTGTGTCTGGAAGACAGGTCCTACAACTTTTCTGTTGTTCCTTCAGCTCTTACATTCTTTCAGTCCCCTCTTACACTATGTTTTGTGAGCCTTGAAGGAGCCATATAGATGTCCCATTCATGGATGGACACTCAACAAACAGCAGTTTATTCTCAGCACATTGACTACTTATGATACTCCGTAATAACTGCCATTACTGCAAAGAGAAACTTCTCTGATCAAAGCTGAGAGCAGGGCTGGAGAGATTTCTCAGTGGTTAAGGTACTTGCTTGCAAAACCTAGTACCCACATAAAGCCAGATGCACAGAGTGCCACATGCGTCTCAAGTTGTCAGTGGCTAGAGGCCCTGACATGCCTATTTTCTCTCTTTCTATTTTTTTCTCTCTCTCTGCTTGACAGTAAATAAATAAAAATATTTTTAGAAAAGAAATAAAAGCTTAGAGTAACATAAATCTATGGATATATACATAAATATTTAGAAGGCAGTTTTATGGGCACAATGTGTTCATGTCACATTTGTTCCACTATTGTCATCAGTTTTTATATTCAATTCAGAATAGAGCTGTATGGCAGTATAAATACACAGTTTAGGTAACCACCATTTATTTATTGTGGATTAGGGGTTTTGAATCCCATGAGAAATGTGAAAAGGTCTAATTCAAGATCACTGCCCTCAGATTGTTATTAGTTGATGGAACAAAACAGAGATCTGAAAGCTAAATAAATGTTAGAAAATAACAAAGATGGGGCTGGAGAGATGGCTTAGCAGTGAAGGCACTTCCTGTGAAACTTAAGGACCCAGATTCAGATCTCATGTAAGCCACACACATAATGGTAAGCCAAGTGCAAGGTCATACATGTCCACTAGGTGGCGCAAGTGCCTGGAGTTCGATTTCAGTGGCTGAGACTCTGGTGCACCAATTCTCTCTCTTTCTCACTCTCACTCTTGCTCTCTTTAAAATTAAAAATAAAAAATAAAGAAAATAACAAAGATGGCTTTAATGTCAGTCTTGATGTATAAGAGAACAATGATTTGAGTCATCTACTTATGTAGTTCTTTATTTTAAAGAATACAAGTGTTCTTTATTGCTAAAGAAAATGTTACTATCCATTTTTTTTTCAAATTGCACAATAAACAATAGCAATGAAAAAAAACACCAATCCTATATGTATAAATAAACCCAGTTTATGGGAAGCAGAAACCTGATCAGTTATTCAGACTTGTCTGTGTGTTTGTCAAGACACAGGCTCACTGTGTAGCCCAGGCTAGTCTTAAATGTACAGTCTTCCTGCTTCAGTTTCACCAGGACGGGAATACAGGCCTACACTACCATGCCTTTCTTATTCCCTAGCCATTTATACTGTACTCTAGGGAAAATGTTAAAGGAGGTAGATATAGGTTCTAGAATTTCCAGTGATTTTTGGTTTTGAGACTGGCAGAGTAGCCAACATTATGCATACTTTCCCACCAGAAGCAGCCATAAAATCGGGACAAAATAAAGAAAGCAGCTGTTTGAAGGCACTACACCAACCAAGCAATCCTGACCTCCTCCTTGCAGGGAGACATTTAAAGTGAGTCCTGTGTTCACTCAGACCTTCTGCCTGGAGATAATTTAGAGGCTGTGGTATAGGAAATGAATCCTTACAGGGAACAATCAGTCTCACTGGACTAAGGAGTCAGAGATCACATCTAGATTTGCTAAGTCTCCTGGTATTAATGACCATAGAGATAAGGGAGCTGAATCTAAATGGACTCTGGGGCTACTTGTGGCATGATTCCGGAAGGCCTGGCAGAATGTCTGTCCGGACCCTGAGAGCCTATGAAAGCATAGAAGCTGTAGAGTCCTCGAAAAACATCAGCGTTAATAACTAGAGTAAAGAGTCCTTGGGGAATGCTTCAGACACCTACTGAAGTCACAGGAAGGCTGATGGCCTAGAATTAAGGAAAACATCCTTGGAGAAATGGCCATAATCTAAGAATAAAGCAAAATAGAAGTCAATCTTCAACAAAACCTAAAGGCAGATCTGAATGGAACAATGCTATTTAACTGTATAATATCAAAACAATTCAGCACTCTTTTAAGATAATATAACCCTAAGTCTAAATGTATCTGTCATAATATCGACTAACCAAAAAAAAGTTAGTAGAGATGCAAAAACAAAAATCCATGGGCAAACAATGACCAATACCAGGTAATAAAATTGTCAGAGGACCACAGAACAATTTTCAGTCTCTAGTTGATTATGATCTTACAGTGTACGCTTTGCTATCTTGGAATTGTATTAAAATTCAGCAACAGAAAAATAACTAGATACCACAAATATTTGTATATTAAGTTACGTACTTCCATATAACGTGTGAGTCAAACAGCATATAAATGACAATTAGGAAAAAAAAAATTCAAGGCAGGGTCTCACTCTAGCTCAGACTAACCTAGAACTGTGTATCCTAGACTGGTCTCAAACTCATGATAATCCTTCTGTCTCAGCCACTATGCCCAACTTAGAAAGTATTTTGAACAAGAAAAGAATATGAGTTGTGAGTTGCAGCCACAGCAGTGCTCAGAGGGAAATGTATAGCTTTAAATGCATAGTTTGGAAATGAGATTGAAAATCAATTATTGAAGCTTCCAACATAAGAAGTCAAAGAAAGAACAAGGAAAGAGAAAGGAGAGAGCCAGAGAAAACCCACAGAAAGGGAAAGAAAGAAAGAATGAAAATAAGAACAGAAAAATAGTAGATCAATAAAGAAAAACGTTGTAGGAGGTTGGAAAAATTAATTACACTTATAAACTTACTGGGCATGGTGGCACATGTCTGTAGTCCCATCCCTGAGAAGCTGAAACCAGAGGATTGTGAGTTTGAGGCTCCCCATGGCTTCATAATGAGACCCTGTCTCAAACAAAACCTTTTAGTGGAACTGACAGAGAGAAGAAAGAAACCAGATGTGGTGGCTCATGCATAGAAGCCTAGCACTTGGGAGGCCAAGCCAAGAGGACTGCTACGAGTCCAAGGGCAGTCTGGGCTATTTAGGGAGTTCTAGGCCAGCCTGGCTACAATATGAGACCCTATTTCAAAAAAACTAAAAGTGAAGAGGACAAGAAGAAGGAAGAAAAATGAAAAGAGATTACAGATCCTACGTACATGTAAGAGGCTTCTGTGAAGCCATTATGAACAATTAATACCAATAAATTTAAAAATCCAAATAAAATAAGTTTCTTGAAAAAGAAATTATACTAAAATTGACACATGTAGACTGTCTTAGTAATCCTATTAAACATATATACAGGGCTGGAGAGATGGCTGAGCGGTTAAGCGCTTGCCTGTGAAGCCTAAGGACCCCGGTTCGAGGCTCAATTCCCCAGGACCCACATTAGCCAGATGCATAAGGGGGGCATACGCATCTGGAGTTCGTTTGCAGTGGCTGGAGGCCCTGCCACGCCCATTCTCTCTCCCTCTCTCTATCTGCCTCTTTCTCTCTGTCTGTCGCTCTCAAATAAATAAATAAATAAATAACTTAAAAAAATCATTAAACATATATACAAAAGATTTTAAGTTTGATTAAAAATCTTCTTACAAGGGCTGGAGAGGGCTCAGCAGTTAGGGCGCTTGCCTGCAAAGCTTGATGACCTGGGTTTGATTCCCACATAAGCCAGATGCACAAAGTGGTGCATGCATCTGGAATACATTTGCAGTGGCTGGAGGCTCTGGCATGCCCATACTCTGTCTATATCTCTCTGCTCGCAAATAAATAAAAATTTTAAAAATGACCAGAACATCATTAATAAGTTAACTGTTAAAAAAAAAAAAAAAAACTTCTTATACATGAAACCCCCAATTCCTTAGTGAACTATTGACAACATTTAAAAAAGAAATACTAGATTGTACAATGTCCTTGGAGAGTGGAAATAGATGAAACACTGTGCTGACCTGCAGCACGAGAGTCGAACGACCCCGAAGGAGGGAGTGGGAATGACCCTGAGACAAGAACACAAGGAATGGAGCCAAGACAAGTTCTGATCGAGGCTCAGGTTTATTAAGGCAGACACAAGCTTATATAGAGAAAATGAAACTTTCTCAAAACAATGCCTTCATGTCTGAAGTCTGCTCCACCAGGGCCATTAATGCCTCTGTGTCTGAAGTCTGCTTCACCAAGGCTGTACGATAAGGCCTCTGTGCCTGGAGACCCAAGACCAGCTGTAGTTCTCACAGTCAAAGAGCAGCTACAGCTCCCGACATCTCCCCCTTCTTTATTTATTAAAAGAAGTGATTGCCTGTTTTAGGTTGTCAGAGGTAGAAGAATATCCTTACCCATCATAGGACAAACGTATTATCCCTTCAATACGTGCCCTGTCTTAGGTTGGATGCCTCCTCCCCCAATCTTACCCGTTTCTGGCTACCAGCTGGATAAAATTCAGGGAGAATTAGGATAAAGTCTGAGGGAGCCAAGGATGTGTTCTATAGTGCATACCTCGGACCTCTGCGCGAACATTTACAATAGACTTTATTAGACACTTGAAGAAAATAGGCAATAGGTATAAGAGAAGCAGAAGGCAAACTCCCATAGCTGTAAAGCTGCCTATCCAGGAACTTAGAGAGTCCCAACCAGGAAACACAGACTTAATTGTAGCAAGTAAATCATTAGCAGCCTTAGTGGCATCAAAATCAAGATAACTGTTCTGTATAGCTAGAATTTCTGAATGTAAACTAACCAAATCTAACAAAATGTTATCATGGTGCCAAATTCCCTCTAAGTGCATTTTGACCTTTACCCAATTTTCATAACTAGCATTGTAAGTTTTAGAGGTGGTGCAGATCTATTGATAATCTTCATGGCATTCTAATCAAGCTCTGTAATTGGCTATGTGTATTTGAGGAACTTTAAACAAACTTATTTTAAGCAAACTATCTATGACTACAGGAATTCATGGTGTAGACAGTCTATTCCCCCTTTTATTTATCCTTCTCATGAGAAGACACTCTAACTGCTTTAGGGGACTGGGTCGAAGACATCAGATCATTTACTATTTCCTGCTGAATGGGACACGAAGTGGGGACTTGTTGCAGTTAGAGAGTCTCTCCCAGAGAGGGGAACTACTTTATTGGACCCCAGAGTGTAGGAAGATAGTCTTGAAAGAGAACATTGGGGAGAAAGAATAAAACTAAGGAGTTAATGAAAAGTGAGCACACAGCAAACTGGTCTATTTGGAGGTCGAGGGAATCCAGGTAGACAGGCTTGGATCATCTCAGGACCATCTGAGGATGAGCTGGCTGAGATTTTCTTTCAGAACTGTTCATTAAATGGCACAGTAGTATTCAACATGGCTTGTAAAACAGATGAGATGTTAGCAGTTATCAGAAACATATACACAACATTTAATCTTGATAATAAAGAGCTATTGGGTGCCATTGAAGGCTGTACAAATATATTTTTGGTCTCAGAACTTATTTACATATTTTAGATTTGAAAATAACCCTTTGAACATCTATAGTTGTTTTTCTTTATTATAGAATTAGAACTATGGGGAAAAGATGTCTTAATGTTTATTTGTTTCCCCTCTTGAAAAGCTTTTGTGTTACTTAATAGGCCATTTATATATTTAAGGTATTTTTTATCTTTGGTTATACATTTCTCTCTGAGTGTTTAAGACCATGCAGATAGCCAACAGTTACTTAAGGATTAATTTTGGAGGTCATTACTGGCTCTCCAAAGAGACTTTAGGGACACAGGAGTAGCCCCATAGCTTACCGGTGTCTTTTGCCTGTGAGGATGAGTCAGGGCCATGTTGGCCAAGTAGTTTTCTTCTTTGGGAAGTCAGGAGGACTGATTGTTCCTTAATTGTGTCTCTTCTTTTTCACATTATACACCAATTTTGTTTGGGTCTCCATATCCTCCCTGCTCAGGAAGGCAGGTGACTTACCAGGGGGCCAGTGTAGAAGTGTCCCATCATCTCCAGTGGCCTCATGACCTGGGAGCACAGGCCAAAATATTGACACTTTTACTCCAATGATTTTAATTGGCTTTGGCTTCTACATACGTGATTAACACATTTAGAAAGGAAGTTATACCAGCCTGGATGTGCATACATATCGAGCACATTTGATTACTGAAATAGACTTAGTTAAAGAATGGCACAAGGGCTTCTAAAATCATTTTTTCCTATCTTTAAATTTTTTGTTGTACTGTGGCAGCATAAGCTATATATATAAGGTATAGAAAGTAGGCACATCTCACATTTTATTTTTTTATTAATTTTTATTATTTTTTATTTATTTATTTGAGAGCGACAGACAGAGAGAAAGACAGATAGAGGGAGAGAGAGAATGGGTGCGCCAGGGCTTCCAGCCTCTGCAAACAAACTCCAGACGCGTGCGCCCCCTTGTGCATCTGGCTAACGTGGGACCTGGGGAACCGAGCCTCGAACCGGGGTCCTTAGGCTTCATAGGCAAGCGCTTAACCACTAAGCCATCTCTCCAGCCCACATCTCACATTTTAAATATCTAACAATTATAAATATAGGCAGAACCTGTTACCAGTCTTGAAAACAGTACCAGTTGATTTACAAACTTAACTAATTAACCTAGAAATTATCAGAAAAGGACAAGTAAGACAGTATAAGGTCTTAGCACCTGTGTGAAAACATTTTTCATTAGTTCAAATTCCTGTGTGGATACAAATTACCCAGAGAACATTGGAAATAGAACCATGGAGCTTGAATATTTTTTTTTTTCCTCAGATGAGGACCATTGTTTGAGCATGAGTCTGTACCCTAAAGTAGGGAATATCTCTTAAGGGTTAATTTGATTATAAGCACTGGGCTTAAGATGCCAAAATTAAGACAGTTACTTTACATACAATAGAGTAGAATCTGTCTTTTCTGAGCCAAAACAGCTAGCTAAATATTAATATAACCCTTGATAAATCTTTGTGAAAGAAAAAACATTATTTGACAAACAATGATTTTGGCTTAAGCTTGATAGCTATTGATTTCATGTACCACAGAAATTTTTATTAATATAAAACAATTTTATGTTTTACCCATGACTTAAATTTGATAAAGCTTAAGCAAGCTATCCCAACATATTTTAGCCTGAAAGTTAGTTTTTTTTTTTTTTAAAGAGTTTGTAAACAGTTTAAAAACCTCTAACTTTAGGCATGGTGTTTAGGTTTAGCCTGAAAATTTCTTTTTTCTTTTTTTTTTTTTAACATCCACACACCTTTATTTACATACTTTAACATTCTGAGCTAAGTATCACTCAAAAGGCATTTTTAATAAGCACTCTATGTCCCAACATTGAAAAATTCCTTTCCAGTTCCTTCAATCAAATCATTTCACTCCATCATTAACCATCTTTCTTATAAGGGTATTAAAAAATTACATCAGGGCTGGAGAGATGGCTTAGTGGTTAAGTGCTTGCCTGTGAAGCCTAAGGACCCCAGTTCAAGGCTCGGTTCCCCAGGTCCCACGTTAGCCAGATGCACAAGGGGGCGCACGCGTCTGGAGTTTGTTTGCAGAGGCTGGAAGCCCTGGAGCGCCTATTCTCTCTCTCTCCCTCTATCTGTCTTTCTCTCTGTGTCTGTCACTCTCAAATAAATAAATAAATAAATAAAAATTTAAAAAATTACATCAAATTGATTAATCCTATTACTAAAAAGAAAGTAGTCTTAATGTAATTTTATGTCATTAATACTAATAACACGCTTGGAAATGATTTTATTAGGAGTAACTAAGGCAAATTGTGTTGTTATCTTGAGGCAGGCTGGCCTAGAAGTCAGGTCAGTTGCCTCCTCCTTTTAAGTAACAGGACATTACAATCTTTTAAAAAATATCTGACAAATTATAGGTTACCTCTTCAGAGGGAGTTCTGTTGTTTTTAATAATCCTCTATGTAAGGTGAAGTTGACCTAGAACAAATATCTGGCAAATTCACTCCTGCAAAAGACATTTAACTTTTCCTTTTTTTAAAAATTTATTTATTTATTTATTTGAAACTTTTCCTTTTTAATTTCTATGCTCAGATCTTTGATTCCTTGAAATGGTTCTCTAGAAGAGAAAGGGTTGTTACCTGCATCCGTCTCATCTCTTTAGATACAAACAGTCATAAACATGACATAACTAGCAAGCACAATGAACACACACATATGCACACCCACACAAACAAACAAAAAGAACAAATCCTCCTGATAAACAAGCTTTGCCTAGAGATTTCCAATCACCTGCTGTTAGAATTTTCCCTGCTGTATAAACCAAGGGCTCGTTTTATTAACAAAATCAAAAAATTTGCTTAAAGAACTTGAAGCAATCCCAGTTCCTTGTGCTTTTAAAATATCTTTTACTACAGCAATTTTTACTTTTTACTCTTTGCTTGTCCCATAATTGTGCCAACTTACCTTATTCCTATGACTGAGCGGGCGACTACAGTCCTTTTGTTAGTTTCACTTTCTCCCGCGGATCCTGGGTTGATGTTGGCATTCCTCACTGAAGCCCTTCATATTCACGTCCATGTTCCGGGCGCCACGCTGTACCGACCTGCAGAGAGTCGAACAGACCCCGAAGGAGGGAGTGGGAATGACCCTGAGACAAGAACTCAAGGAATGGAGCCAAGACAAGTTCTGATCGAGGCTCAGGTTTATTAAGGCAGACACAAGCTTATATAGAGAAAATGAAACTTTCTCAAAACAATGCCTTCAAGTCTGAAGTCTGCTCCACCAGGGCCATTAATGCCTCTGTGTCTGAAGTCTGCTTCACCAAGGCTGTACGATAAGGCCTCTGTGCCTGGAGACCCAAGACCAGCTGCAGTTCCCACGGTCAAAGAGCAGCTACAGCTCCCGACAAAACACATTCCAAATTATTATTATTATTCTAAATCTTTTTTACCTTCTAATATTTATTTATTTTTGTATGGCTGTGGATGCATGCCACACATATGCCACTTTGTATCTGGCTTCAAGTGGATGCTGGGGAATCAAACCTGGGCTGACAGTCTTTGTATACAAGTACCTTTAACTGCTGCACCTGCCTCAGCCCTTTGTTACTATTTTTACTTTGTTTTTTGAGGCAGGGTCTCACCATAGAGCAGGTTGACTCGGAACTCACTCTAATCCAGGCTGGCCTTGAACTCACAGGAATATCTCAGCGTCACAAGTGCTGGGATTAAAAGTGTAAACCCTCCACCCAACTGTTTCCTTATTATTATTTTTTTGAGCATTAGATAATGCTGATATGAAAATCTGATAGGAAGTTAAGTGTGGTACTATAGGCCTATAATAGATACTAATATATGCCCATAATTTCAGTAATAAGGGGTCTGAAATAGGAGGATGGGGAGTTTGAGGACAGACTGAACAACTTGTCTCCAGAACAGAACAGAATCACAAGAACACTATGAGGAAATGCCAAGGCCTTCATGAACACATGTATAAACCCAGTATAGAACACTGGTAAATAGACTCCAGAGGCTTAAAAGTAGTGTTTTCCTATTTATTGTTGTATGTATATGTGTGTGTGTATTTCTCTGTGTGTTCAGGAGCAATGTACAAATGTGTGCATGCACATGGAGACCAAAGGACATGTCATGTCAGGAATGCTGTCTACCTTTTTTGAGATGGGGTTTCATTAGGCTAAACTGGTTGGCCAGCACGCCCTAGGGGTCCTATCCCCACCCTTCCAGCACTGAGATTTTAAGTACACACCACTAAACTGCATTTTGAGTGGGTTCTTTTCTCTCCTAGCTCCAGATGTGGAGCAGTTCTTGCCCAATCCCATACTCAGTCTGTGTCCATATGTCATTTCAAGAGTGATAGACATGTTTTTTTTTTTCTCCCAGAAATGATAAACTTAGTGAAGAAGTGGAAAACAGTGCTTCTACTGAAGAAGACGAAGATGACGAAGAAGATGAAGAAGGAGAGAGTGAAGAAATTGGTAGAGAAGAAGAATCAGAAGAAGAAGAGAAAGAGGAACATGACTCTACTAAGCAAATGACAAATACTCAATACATTGCTCTGGGAGATTTTGCCGCCCAGCAGGCTGGGGATCTTACATTTAAGGTAAGTGAAGTGACATAAGCCTGGAACTTAGGCTAAGGGTAACTGTGCATACCCAACAGAATAAGAAAAGTCTCTGCATATAACGTTCCTATAATTAACTTTTGTTAAATAATGTTTATGTTGATGTTTTCAATAAGCATGATTTGTAACATTAGTAATGTGAGGTTCTGTAATTAAACTTATCTCTTCTAAAGATTTTTTTAAAGTAGCTTTCATTTTTTTTCAGAGCATATGAACTGAATTTATTAACTTTAGGCACAGTAATTTAAAAGGGTCTCATACTACAGGTATTGAAAAAATGACTAGATAATAAATGAAGATCAGTGGTCACACAGCCAATGGACCATATATACAATAAACTAACAGCTGGAGTATGTACAAATTAAGCATTATACCACATTCTCACTTGTTTTTAAACATAAAAGCAGATTAATTCAAACTAGCTCTACTTATACTTCTCTCTTTAATTAATATTTGACTGGAATACATAGCTCACACAGCACTAGTTTTCTCCGTACATTTAAGAAGCCATCTGGTGAGACAGGGCACAGTGGCACATGCCTGTCATCCTGGCAAATTAAGGTCAGTTTGGTCCACATAGTGAGTGCCAGGCCAGTCAAGGCTATATAGTAAGACCCTGTCTCAAAATAATAAGGTAAAATTTCTCCAGGTGATGCTTACACCTAGACGAATGTTAGAATTTATAGTAATTTTACCACTTACAAACTTAAAGATAATACTGGGTGATTTTTTTTTCCCCAGAGTATAAACAGGTAAAATAAGAGCACATACAGTTTTAAAAAAAACCTCCAATTTAAGAGTCATGTCATGACATAAATGGATCAAGTCTCAACAGTACTTACTCACTCACTCACTCGCACATAAAAGTGAGAAAAAACAAAACTTTTAGGAGAGCCAACTTCAGTCCTGACTTAACACCTCACAGGAGCAAAATAGTAAATGGCTCATTTTGTTCAAGGATGATTTGAAAAGCTGAAATACAATCTTAGCTGCTACCTATGAAGCCTGTTGAAGAATTTTTCCATACAAACCAGACAGTGGGTAAGGTGTAACTTGAGAAGCAGAATGACACTGCACCAGTTCAAGACCAGGCAGCCAGCAGTTGGCGCATATCATCCCTCGGTTCCCCCTGACTCAAAGTTAGAAGGTCCTTGTGCAGAAAGACCTGGGCTGAGACAGGAGATATCATACCACTGTACCAGGCTACAGGGGGAAACACATCCTGTCTACTACTGACACCAGACTAGGATTTATATAAGCACTGGACTGACTGCAAAGCTAGCTAAAGAGCATTTCAAATTCATTAAAGAAAACAAAGCTTAAAAACTATGCATGGAGGCCAGGTGTAGAGGCTCACGCCTTTAATCCCAACACTTGGGAGGCAGAGGTAGGAGGATCACTGGAGTTCGAGGCCACCCTGAGACTATGTAGTGAATTCCAGGTCAGCCTGGGCCAGAGTGAGACCCTACCTCAAAAAAAAAATTGTTAAAAATTATGGTTGGTCAATGCTTAAGTCACTAAGTAAATTTTGAATGGGCTACCACTAGTGATGAACAGAATACTTGGTATAGATAATCATAAATCAGGCTTTCCATGCTTATGTGTGAAGTGCCAGTTTTTCTTCAAACTTTTTTTTATTAACAACTTCCATGATTATTAAAAATATCCCATGGTAATGCTCTCCCTCCCCCAATTTCCCCTCTGAAACACCATTCTCCATCATATCCCCTACCCCTCTCAATCAGTCTCTCTTTTATTTTGATATCATGATCTTTTCCTCCTATTATGATGGTCTTGTGTAGGTAGTATCAGGCACTGTGAGGTCATGGATATACAGGCTATTTTGTGTCTGTGGGAGCACGTTGTAAGAAGTCCTACCCTTTCTTTGGCTCTTACATTCTTTCTGCCACCTCTTCCGCAATGGACCCTGAGCCTTGGAAGGTGTGATAGAGATATTGCAGTGCTGAGCACTCCTGTCACTTCTTTCTAGCACCATGATGCCTTCTGAGTCATCCCAAGGTCACTGCCATCTGAAAAGAGAAGATTCTCTACCCAAAGTGAGAGTAGCATTAGTATATAAGTATGAACATTAAGAGAAGTGCTTACTGGGCAGTTTGATAAGCATGGTATATACATTTAGCCAGACAGCAGCAGACGTTACGCCCCCAGGACTCATGACTACCCCTGTTTTTAAGTTTTCAGTATCAGGGATATATTCCCACCCATAGAGTGGGCCTCCAGTCATTTGGCATGGCTGTGAAGTGCCAGTTTTATTTATAAAACTAGTTAAGTTATCTTTAAAGCCTGCTTTGAAGCAGGAAGGCTAGCATCTCCTCAACTGCCTGTGGAAGTGACGATGTCCAATCCTGTGGATGTCGTCACCTCACGTTAAAGCCCAGACATCCAGAGAGTGCCAGGGTGAAGTCACAGGCAGCCAGCATGTTGCAAAAGCCAACAAGCATACAGTCTTCTCTAAGAATCCTAGGAGCTATTGTTTTAAATACACATTTTCTTTCTAGGTAACACCACTAGCATTAGCAAACAGGATTGGTTTTGAGGTTAGCTACATGGTTTTACAGATGCCATTAATGAACTTTAATGACAATGCATGGTGTAGCTGGATTAACTTTAGCTGTTTTTTCTTAACAAGAGTGGAAAAGTCAGCAAAAATACAGAGCACATCTTCATTCTGTTCACTTAGAAATTAGTGTTCCAGGTAAAAGAATTCTTCGTTGGGCTTGACATCACTCCCATCCTCTGATACTCTCCTACTCTATTCTCAACTGTTAGTCTTTCCTTCTGGTAAAATATTCTCCCTGAAGTCAAATGATATTTCTACTCTGAAAATCTTGTTAAAATTGAGTTCCAGTATAAGCCTGTCTGCCACAAATTCAATGTACTGCTTCATTAAAGTACAATTTGTTCCAATGAGCTTCACAGGCAAGGCTTCTGTGAAGATCTCCTATTCTATCCTGACAGCATTGACAATTATTTCCTTGACTCGCTGCTCTGATGGTTTGTGTACCAAGTGCTTGAACATCAGGCAGGCAAAATCACAGTGTAGACCCTCATCTTGACTAATAAGCTCATTGGAAAATGTGAGGCCAGGCATCAGTCCCTGTTTCCTGAGCCAGAATGTTGGTGCAAAAGAACCAGAAAAGATGATTCCTTCCACAGCAGCAAGAGCTACAGCATGTTCTCCATTGGTCGCCTCTTTGTCTGCAATCCAACGCAAGGCCCCGTCTGCCTCCTTCACAGGAAGCATCGTTTCAATGGCATTGACAAGGAATTCCCTTTCTTTGGAATCTTTAATAGAAGTGTCAGTAAGGAGACTGTACATCTCAGAACGTATGTTTTCAATGGCAGTTTGGAACCCAATGAAACAGCGAGCTTCTGTAATTTGAACTTCTTGGCCAAATCACTCCGCCAAGTTTTCATTCACTGTGTCATCACTGGCAGCAAAAAAAGCCAGGACGTGAGATGTAAAGTTTTTCCTTAGGCCTCAGGGCTCCTCTGGCTGAACGTCTGTGGAAAGATCGCCTCCTCAGCTGACCTGTTCATCTGCCGATATCGGTACTGGATGGGAAAGATAAAGCGCTGTGGTCTCCTCGCAGTAGCGGTTCTTCCTGCACACGGAGGCGGGCCTGTACTTGCGGTTCTTTGGGCTGCTGGAAGATCCTCCGGCCGTGCTGGCCACGACGGCCTTCCGCTGAGTAGCTTGAGAGCGAGAGCCGCGCAGTGTGGATCTGCGATGGGAGAGCATGGCGAGGGCAGCGGGGCACTGCCACAAAGTACACCTTTAGTTTTGGTAATTCCTAAGTAAGGAAATGTTATGTGTTCTTAGTTATCATTTGTATAAAATGACTCAGCTCAGGCAGTGCACCTACCTCAGGAATACTTTATGTCATTGAGAAGCTCGTCTCCCTGTTAACAGAGACTTGGCCGGGGCATAAGTAAGTGGCAGATTCAATGGAAATATAAAATTGGGGGCTCGTTTTTCAGTGCTGGGAATCAAACCATGCTTGCACATGCTAGTAAGCCAGCACTTTACCACTGAACCTCAGCCCCAGACTTAAAATCATGGTTTTTAAAAGAGTTTGAAACTGTTTCCTGCTATCAATGAGTCAGAAATTTTAAGGAATATATAAATATTGGTCTTCAAAAATTTGATAACAGATTAATAATAAAACATGCAAATATATTGTACAATAATACATTATAATTCATGGAATTATTATTCAAACTCTGGAAAGCCATTATTTTCCAGTTGTGTATATTCTAAAGAAAGGTTTTGCTTTTTTTTTTTTTTTGTTTTCAAGGTAGGGTCTCACTCTAGCCCAGGCTGACCTAGAATTTACTATGTAGTTTCAGGGTGGCCTTGAACTCACAGTGATCCTACCTCTGCCTCCCAAGTGCTGGGATTAAAGGTGTGCACCACCACACCCGGCTAGTATTTGCTTTTTTAAAGTTGCACTTTATTTATTGACTTTATTTATTTGAGAGAGAGAGAGAGATAGAGGCCTAGAGAGAGTGTGGGCATAACAGGACCTCCTGCCACTGTAAATGAACTCCAGACACATGCGCCACCTTGTATATCTGGCCTATATACGTACTGGGGCAACGAACCTGAGTCTTAACCACTAAGCAATCTCTCCAGCCCAGTCTTTGCTTTTGGATATCCTCAGTAGTGGAAATTCTTTGTTCTTCAAAGATGGATTATATTTTTATTCAGGAACACTGTTATTTAAAATGTGAATTAGGATGTATTGAATAAATACTACTTTTGCTTCAACATAGGGTGTAATTTTAATTCCATAGAATTGGCTTTCTTCAGGGATTCATATGCTACCAGAAGACATTTTCCAGAGATTCATAAATTCAAAAATCATTTATAAAATAATCAAATTGCTAGACTAAGGTAAAGCCTTAAAATGATTGGGAGAAGCTGATTCCCAGTTGTATATAAGCTATAGATGTGTGTTAAGTAGTCAAAAAGAATGATTAATTTATGTCACATTGGTTTAGGGTTGGGGTAGTACAAAAGTTTTTGATAAAAATTAGAATACAGAACAAATTAAAATATTTTGCCAAGTGTGGTGGCACACACCTTAAATCTCAGTACTCAGGAAGCCAAGGTAGGAGGATCACTGTGAGTTTGAGGTTAGTCTGAGACTACATAATCAGTTCTAGGTCAGCCTGGGCTAGAATGAGACCCTACCTTGAAAAGCCCAAAAAACTTTTACCCTTTTTAGCTTATATTTTGAAGCATTGGTAATTTGATATTATTTGCAGTTATTGAGGATTTTATGTAAAATTTTTGCTTTGTTTGGTTTCAGAAAGGGGAAATTCTACACATAATTGAAAAAAAGCCTGATGGTTGGTGGATGGCTAAGGATGAGAAAGGAAACAAGGGTCTCATTCCCAGAACCTACCTGGAGGTGAGTTCTAATTATTTATGATTTCCTTTTCTCTTTCAAAGAATTTTCATTTATTTTTTATTATTATTACTGGGGAAATGAACCCAGAGTCTTGTGCATGGTGGGCAAGTGTGCTACCCCTAAGCCACATCCTCAGCTGAACTTCCACTTTTTAATTTAATTTAATTTATTTATTTGAGAAGGAGAGAGTGAGAGCGCGCACACACAAGGGTCTTCAGCCACTGCAAATGAACTCCAGACACATGTGCCCCCTTGTGCATCTGGCTTACATGGGTCCTGGGAAATTGAACCCGGGTTATTTGGCTTTGTAGGCAAATGCCTTACCTGCTAAGCCATCTTTTTCAGCCCAGCATTTTCACTTTTAATAGTAAGACTTGTAGCTGTAGTTTTGATCAGTTGACAAGTAAATTATTTGAGACATAGAATTGGCTGTAATTTTAAGAGCCAGTGTGTGGAGAAAACATTATACATTAATGGTCCTAAGGGCCTGTGAAAAGCATTTGAGCAGGTGAGCCCTGGCATATTTTCATAGTTAATGCCCCGTAGGTTAATGCTGTTTATAGCAATGAATAGGCACTGATTGTCTGTTGCAGCATATCACATAGTGAACAACATTGTACCAGTTCCCACAAGTATGTTGCCCCCTTTCGAAAGTATGCACATTCTGTCCATGCATATTTGTAGCCCATTCCTCTTACTTCATACAGCATGATCATTTTCTGTGCTGAAGAATGTAGATGTCTATCTGGATTGGTGTTTTCCAGTACAAAAGAATACACACTGCATATGGGATTTAACATTTCCAGAAGCCACACTGAAATCTCATTTTTATGGTAGCATTTCTGATACCAAGCAGGGGATTTATCTCTGACACCAAGCATGTGTCATTTTCCATACCTCCAACACCAACCAGGTGTCCAACACTTCAGTCTGATTGTGATACCAGCCTCAGGAGTTAGCATAAACCCCAAATAATAAATACATGGTCCCACTTCAGCTGCCAGTCACAGGTCTCAGGAGACATTTGTGCTTATGACTGACTGACTCTAAATCCAAGAGTCTCCCACTCCTTATAAAAGGATATGATAATTCACTAGAGTGCCTCACAAAACTCAGGGAAATACTTTGAAGGCATCCCATTTCCAAGGGCTCTGCATCTATAGATTCAACAAAATATGACTTGAAAATATTTGAAAAAAAAGGATCTATAATTGAGCATGTGCAGACTTAGCCTGTGCAGTGAAACGCCATTTATGTTGCACTAGTGTTGTATCTGGTATACTAAGCAATCTATAGATGATCAAGTGCACAAGACGATACATATAGGTTATTGGAAAATACTAAGCCATTTATATAAGTGATTTTGTCAGTGGCAATGGGCTCCACACTGCCACCTGCAAGAACCTGAGGAGTTCTTTTCAGAGATCTGTTAATGGAGGCTTGAATGTAAAATGTCCCCCATAGACTCCTGTATTTGAATATTTGATGGCCAGTTGGTGGCACTGTTTGGGAAGGTATGGAGTCTCCGGGAGGCAGAGCCTTACTAGACAAGGTGAGTCACCTTGTCTAACCCTGCTTGGTGCTTTCTAACTTCCTCGCTGCTGATGTGAAGATGAAACATGGGCTGTGTGTTCCTGCCGTGCTTTCCCTGCCATGATAGGCACTTCCCCTTGAAACTAAACTTACATAAATCTTTCCATCTGTAAGCTGCTTTTGGCCAGGTATTTTGTGCCAGCAATGAGAAAGTAACTGCTGCACATCTGTTCATGTAAAATAAGGATTCTTGAATGGGCTGTATAAAAGAATTTCAGCATGAGTCAGTATGAAGAAGAGTTGGATTTATTAAGATATTTTTAACATAGATTTAAAGAAAGGCATCAATAGAAAGAGGGGCATTCTCTTGAGTGTGGGCTTCTCTAGAGAGAGTTGTGCTTATGTTTCTTTAGGATAGCCAAAAACATGATTTTGGTGGCTTTTTAAGTTATATCAAAAGATTTCTAAGGACCCCCTCCATTCCCTTTCCGCTTCACCTTCCCCCATTTTCAGTTATAAGGTCATAGAGTGGGTTCTAAAGAATCATGGATAGGGTTACAATCTGATAAGGTAAAACCACAAAGATAGCACAAGAGATCAAGACATATCTTTCACTGTAACTAGAGTTTATAGTCCTGTTTGTGAGATTCCTAGAAAACTGCATGTTTGTAGCTGGGAAAGGAGGCCTTCAGCATGGCTCATCATGAATTTTATCATTCTTATTTGAACTATCTCTGTACAGAAGGAATATTGCTTATATGCAGGCAACCTTGTGCTGGTGAGAAGCTTCAACCAAACTCCGGGGTGAGGGTCACCTTTCCCATCCCATGTCCCCTTAATTTTCCCTGTCATTCTATTCTGCTTTACCTTGTGCATCCATAGTTTTGGTATCCATTGGAGGGCCTGAGACCAATCCCCTGAAGGCACTAACAGACAACTGTACTTGCATTTACCAGGTGTTATATAGGGCACAGATCAGTACAACCAGATGGAAAAAAAAGATGAGTCGAGCAAGTTAATGTGGGGGGGGGGGTGGCTTGCATGGCCTTTCTGGGCATGCTCCCTCCTACTACCTCCATGTACTGACCATGTAGAAGATCCCCAAGTCCCTTAGTTTATGGGTTTTTTATTTCTTTCTTTCTTTTTTTTTTTTTTTTTTGAAGTTTCATTAAGTGCATTAACTGAGTCATTGGCCCTTGGTGATTAGCTTAATCTGTTCCTCTCTCCTCTCCAGCTGTTTGAGGGTGGGGCGGAAAGTTCCAACTTTGAATTCTAGCAACCAGCCAAATCTCAAAGCCCATATAGAATGGCCTACTTAGCAGACACTGGAATGGTTGAAAAGGATTCCTTACAAAAACAAAACAAACATAAATCCCCAAACACTTCTACTGCTTGGGAAATTCCAAGGGTTCCAGTTCTGTGCTGTGCCAGGAACAGAGACAAAGTATATCTGTCTGTCTGTCTGTCTGTCTGTCTGTCTCTATCTATTCATCTGTCATCACTTGTCAATTGATCAAAATATAAAACTTCATTGGTATGGTAGCACATACTTCAAGACTAGAGTCCCAGAACCTGAATGGCTGAGGCAGGAGGATCAGAAGTTCCATTTCAGCCTAGGCTCCATAGTGAGATGCTATGGAAAAGGGAGAGAGGGTGAGAGGAGGGGAAAGAAGTAGGTGGAATTGCTTTTTTTTTTTTTGCGTTTGAAATTTATTACAACCTTATTCACATTTATTTCCTCATTGGGATGATTTTAAAAAATGTTGTCATAAAGCCAGGCGAGGTAGCCCACGCCTTTAATCCCAGCTCTCGGGAGGCAGAGGTAAGAGGATCGCCATGAGTTTGAGGCCACCCTGAGAATGCAGAGTGAATTCCAGGTCAGACCTGACTATGTCTGCATGTGACAAGGAATTGCTTTTAATAATATATTACCCAGTATATAAAAAACATTGTTTCAGCAAATTATATGTATCTTTTTTGTGGCTTTTCAAGGTAGGGTCTTGCTCTAGCCCACACTGACCTGGAATTCACTATGTAGTCTCAGGGTGGCCTCGAACTCACAGTGATCCTCCTTCCTCTGCCTCCTGAGTGCTGGGATTAAAGGCATGCGCCACCATGCCCGGTTTAGCAAACAGTATTTTAAATGGAGTTACTTTACTTTCTTTTCACATTAAGTTCCAAATCCTGTGTGAGTTTTATTTTGACAGTATGTCTCAATATGGATAAATTCGAAGCAGCAACAGGAAAGGGGGAAGAAGTAGTGGGATGCTACCTTTTTCCAGTTATGACTTGTTCACCAGCAATAGCTTCTTGGCCATGCCAAACCAAGCCACAAGATAGGCTTGGAAGACACGGACTTTCAGCCAGGTCATTGCTCGTCAGGGTTCTGTTGGAGAAGAAGTGGAGAATAAGCTAGGACAACCAGCAGCCAGCAGTGATCTGTCTGCACATCCATCTTAGTGAACTTGCCTGATAAATTCCCAGAAGGTCGTCCCTGCTACCAAGGGTTTGCACCTTTATGTTTTGATGTGATTTGTTTCACCCATTTGCCAACAACTGAGAGTTTGTTTCCCCATAATTTTGCTGTGATCATCAAAGCCAATCGCATTTTAATTGCATTTGTTATTCCTAATGAAATTGAGCTCAGTGTCATATGATTTATGGTCATTTTTATTTCTTCTTTGTAAATTGCCTTTTCAGTTCTTTTGGGCATTTCCCCAAGGGATTAAAAATATTTTTTCTTAGTAATTTCTAACAGCTGTTTTAATAATTTGCTAATAAATATATTAACATTCAGAAATTTGTGCTCAATATTTTTTGTTAACTTGCAGATATATATATGTTCTGTTAGCTAAATATGTCAGTGTTTCCATTAATGATTTTTGGCTTTGGTTTATAACTGGAAACAGTGTCCTTATCCTAAGACTATGTTCTTCCAACTCCTCTGTGGTTTTTTTTTTTTGGGGGGGGGAGTCTTTTCATTTAAATAAATTCCATCTGAAATAAACAGACCTATGATTTATTTTGATTAACTTGCTGTTCCTTACTTTTTTGGACATGGCCTTGCTATGCAGCCGTGGCCAGCCTGAAACTCATCTTTCTATCCCAGTTTCCCAAGTGCTGGAATTACCATGCCTGATTCTGACATCTTTTCAGATAGTGAAATTATCAACTATGTGTTAAAAAATTCTCCTACCACATACAAATTCCCATCAATACTGGAATATGTTTTATAATACTAGTATTTTTGTTGGTTGATTTTCTCATTAATTGAGTCACTTTGTACGCCATTGATTCTCTAGCCCTATTATAAGGAAGAAGACAGCCGAGAATCCAGTGAGGAGGTCAGTAAAGAGGACAGTGAAGAGGACGTAGAGGTGGTGGATGAAACTGCAGATGGAGCTGAAGTAAAGCCAAGGTACAGGGGTGAAAAGATGGCAAAGAAGCATTGGGAAACTTATTTGTGTACTTTTACTACTTTAGACAATTCAACACTTTCTTTAAAATTTTATTTATTTATTTATTTGAGAGCGACAGACACAGAGAGAAAGACAGATAGAGGGAGAGAGAGAGAATGGGTGCACCAGGGCTTCCAGCCTCTGCAAACGAACTCCAGACTCGTGCACCCCCTTGTGCATCTGGCTAACGTGGGACCTGGGGAACCGAGCCTCGAACCGGGGTCCTTAGACTTCACAGGCAAGCGCTTAACCGCTAGGCCATCTCCCCAGCCCTCAACACCTTCTTTAAATAGACACAGCCTACACATTGACAGCTATTCCTACTTGCTTAATTGTCACTACTGCTTTAACTTTTTTAAAAATTTTATTTATTTGCAAGCAGAGAGAGGTAAAAGAGAGACAGGCAGAAAGAGAATGGGTATGCCAGGGCCTTTGGCCACTGCAGACAAACTCCAGATGCATGTGCCCCTTGTGCATCTGGCTTACATGGGGCCTAGGAATTGAACCTGGGTCCTTTGGCTTCGCAGGCAAATGCCTTAACTGCTATGACATTTCTCCAGACCTACTGCTTTAATTTTATCATTCTTTTTTTTAAAAAATTATTTATTTATTTATTTGAGAGCGACAGACACAGAAAGAAAGACAGATAGAGGGAGAGAGAGAGAATGGGCGCGCCAGGGCTTCCAGCCTCTGCAAACGAACTCCAGACGCATGCGCCCCCTTGTGCATCTGGCTAACGTGGGACCTGGGGAACTGAACCTTGAACCGGGGTCCTTAGGCTTCACAGGCAAGCGCTTAACCGCTAGGCCATCTCTCCAGCCCAAATTTTATCATTCTTAATGCATTTAGTTTAGCCTGGCTTCACCCAGAGACTGTTTAGTTTCCAGAGTGGACAGACAGTTATATTCTTTGATTAATTCACTCCCCAGTGGAGTAGATAGGTAGAACCTGTACCTGTACTTATCTTGCCATTTTCTTTCCCTAGAACTGATTCCCATTGGAGCGCTCTTCAAAAAGCGATCTCAGAGGTCAGTATCTCCTGCTTTATTAATGATGTCTCAGATTTAATGTTTACTAATGTATTTGACAAGTGAGACCTATCTGGTTCATTACCTAGTAGTTTTGATTGAGTTCAGATTCAAGAGACTATTGAAGATGGCACAGATCTTAAACTGGGTGCAGGGCATGGCAAGTATAGACACAAAACATGTATTTCTGGTTTGAAAGATTTTTTTTTTTTTTTTTGAGACAGAGAGAGAGAGAGTAAGAATGGGTGCACCAGGGCCTCAAGCCACTGCAAATGAACTCCAGATGCACGTGCATCTGGCTTATGTGGGACCTGGAGAATCAAACCTGGGTCCTAAGGCTTTGCAGGCATGTGCCTTAACCACTAAGCCATCTCTCCAGCCCATATTTTTGGTTTAATAAGCCCATGCTACTATTACTACTTCCTGGTAGATTGTGCTTTGTTTGTTTGTTTTTGAGATAGGGTCTCCCTCTAGTCCAAGTGACTATGTAGTGTCAGAGAGGCCTTGAACTCATAGTGATCCTCCTACCTCTGCCTTCCACGTGCTAGGATTAAAGGTGTGCACCATCAAACCCAGTTCCAGTAGGTTTTTTTTTGGTAATTTTTAATTTTTTTTTAATTAACAACTTCTATGATAGATTTTTTTGAATATAACATAATAAGTAATCTCATTCATGATATGATTTAAGAATTTGGGGTTATTCTTAGTGTTCCTACATGAATTTCTTATCATTTGTTTAAAGACTTGTTAAATTTAACTACTACTTAAAACCCTTTAAAAGCACTGAAAAGTAAAAAATTATCTTACTTCTATCTTTTTAGAAATTATATAACAAAATGAAAATCTTTCCCCCCATAAGTAATCACCATTAACAATGTAGTAAATAGTCTTCCTGACTTCTTGCTCCACTAATTATTTATAAGGGCATACCTGTGTATGAGTGGGTGGGTGTTCATGTACACACACACACAAAACCCATTAGTTCTGAAGTGCATATCAGTTGTAATAGGAACTCATCTATTAAACAGCAGTATACCATGGAGCAGGCCATGAGTGGGTACATTTTGCTCAAGGATATATTGAAATAGCTGGTCTAGAACCCCAGGCACAGTGTAAGGTCCTTAGAGAAGCCAGGATTCATGATGAGTGCCATCTTCTCAGATATTGGGGCTTACACTGTAATATTCCCCCCTAAAGTCTATATGCTTTGTATTTTCCTTCGGGGGGGGGGTAGCTATAGTTACTATAGTGTTAAAGAACCATAGAGGCAAGGAACCAGAAAATCAATATCATTTTTTCTGTATTCAGCAGATCAACACTGTTGATGTGTTAACCACGATGGGGGCTATTCCAGCAGGGTTCCGGCCTTCTACCCTCTCCCAGATGCTAGAGGAAGGTAATGTGGCTTCCACACTCTTATAGTTAAGTAGCCAAAGTTGGAGTCTTACATTTTTTGCTGTAACCAAAGCAAGATGTAGAAAATGCTGAATCTTACCTTTTCCTCTTCCCTGTGGCAGTGAGCCAGGATCCCTGATCTGCCAGAGGTCATCTGGGTTCCAGCTCTTTCCTTATTTCAGAAGCACAACTCTTTAGTTACCTGCCTACATCTCCCTGCCTTTCATCTACTGGTTCATTTACCAATCACTATCAGGACACGTCATACAGCAGCCTTTAAGGACCAGCCCCTAAGACCCATCCCATGGGAGCCAGAGCCTCCTGGTATTTGCTCTTCTTTATAGCAAAACTATCCCAAAAAGTCATCTCCATGTGATGCTTTGATTTCATTATTTACTCACAGGTTTACCAGCACTTGACAACTTTTGTCTATAAGCTCTTTTTTTTTTTTTTATTTCTCTAGGTAGGGTCTCACTCTAGCCCAGGCTGACCTGGAATTCACTATGGAGTCTTAGGGTGGCCTCAAACTCACGGCGATCCTCCTACCTCTGCCTCCTGAGTGCTGGAATTAAAGGCATGTGCCACCACACCTGACTATAAGCTCTTTTTGTTGTTGTTTTTTTTTATTGTTTTTTTTTTTTTTGGTTTTTCGAGGTGGGGTCTCACTCTAGCCCAAACTGATCTGGAATTCACTACAGAGTCTCAGGGTGGCCTTGAACTCATGGCAAACCTCCTACCTCTGCCTCCCAAGTGCTGGGATTAAAGGCATGTGCCACCATGCCCAGCTATAAGCTCATTTTTTAAAAATCTATTTTTATTAGTTATGGACATACTTAGTATATAAACAACACATGTTGGTGCAATCCTTTCCCTTATCTCTGCCTCTTTTCCAAAGAGGCCCTCCTCATTGGTCATGCAGTTTGTGTGGGGGCAGCAGTCAGTTATGGGAGAGAGGCAATGTCTTGGTGCATAATGTTCCAACTGTGACTCTAACAATCTTTCTACTCCCTCTTCCACAAAATTCCCTGAGCCATGATGAGTGTGTTTTAAATCTGCTTCAGTGATGGGGACTTAGGAGCCTCTGGATCTCTGGTTAGTAGGTGTTAAGTGTACTCAGTGTCTGTCTCCTTCACCCTTGTGCTGGTTCCCCAAGAAAGCAGCACTCTTGCTCATTTTCCTAGTTCCTCTGTGGTTTCAACTGGGGCCAGGCTGAAGTGAGATGGTTGTTTATCTCCTCAGGTCCTACTCTCATCTCAAAAAGAGAAGCAGATTCTCCAATGTAGAGTGAAGTCAGCTCAGGTTAAATGGGATAACCATTATTAATTTAGAGAGAATTTAAAGGGTGCAAACCCTCTTGTAGCCCAATATTAGTTGGAGCTTGACAATGGAAATCAAAATTGTTATCTGGATATGATTCTGACTTGTTTCCCAGTTCTAGATATGGTTTCCTTTCCACTGAGCAGATCTGCTAGCCAATCCAAGAACAGTTGGCTACCCACCATGGCTGTGTGCCACTATTGCACCTGTGTGAGAAACACATCAGGTTGTTTCCTTCTGAGTAGCTCAGACATTGAGTTGCTCAGACAGATGTTGACCACTTTCCCCTGGTAGATCATGTAGCGCTTCCAGCACTAGATGTGCTGTCTGGGGACTAGATGTCTCTCCATGGTCTGTACTGAGAACATATGGTTCACCAGTATGAGTCTTACCATTAACTTCTGGTGGGTAATCAAGTGCCCTGATAGAAATCTGTCTTGTTTTGGGAGACCGTTCAGGTTTCTCTGATCAAAAGCTCATTGTTGTTGTTAACCACATCCTGGTACTGGGAGTTACAGGCCAGCACCAAGCGAAAAGAAAAAAGAAAAAGAAAGGGGGCTAAAAAAACCAGGAAAAATTTAAGGTTAGGCTTCATCACACCCTCTCCAGGGCCCTTCAATTCAGGTGTTTCTCCTAAGGTCCTGTTGAGGGTTCAACCTTTCAGTCTATCTTCTGGGATATAGGTTTCTGTGGTACCAGTTAAATTTGGGTTCAGTTTTGTGTCCTGCCCAACCTTTCCCCTCCCCTTAAGCCCTACCCTCCCTATTGTCCAGGCCTCAAGATGCATATCAACTATGTCAACAACTCAGGCTGATCCAGGTTAGGAACTGCAGATGAGTGAGACCATGCAAGGATTGTCTTTCTGTGATTGTGTGAGTTCACTGAGTATGATCTATTCTAAGTGTGATTATTTTTCTACAAGTTTCATTGTGGAGCTGGAGGGACGGCTTAATGGTTAAGGCATCTGCGTGCAAAGCCAAAAGACCCAGGTTTGATACCCCAGGTCCCATGTAAGCCAGATGCACAAGGTGGCACATGGGTCTGGAGTTCATTTGCAGTGGTGGGAGGCCCTGGTCTCTCAATCTCTCTCTCTCTCTCTCTCTCTCTGCATGCGTGCCTCTCTCTCCCCCTTTCTCTCTGTCAAATAAATAAGTAAAAATAAAATATATTAAAAAAAGAAAATGAAGAGATGAAAGTCATAGACAACAAAAAAATAATTTCATTGTGTCATTTTTTCTTACTGCTGAGTAGCATTCCATCAGGTAGATATACCACATCTTTGTTATCCATTCATCCAGTGATGGGTATCTGGGTTGATTCCAGTTCTTAGCTATTATGAATTGAGCAGCTAGAAACATGGTTAAGCAAATATCTATGAACTGAGGCATAGAGCTTTTAGGGTAGATGCCCAATAAGGGAATAACTGGGTCTGTTGGTAACTATATTCATCCCTTTCAGGAGTCTCCATATTGATTTCCATAGTGGTTGAACCAGCTTACATTCCCACCAACAGTGAATGAGTGTTCCTATTTCTCCACATCCATGCCAACATTTGCTTTTATTTGTTTTTTTTTTTTTTGTTGTTGTTGTTGTTTATTAGTTTTTTGAGGTAGGGTCTCCCTCTGGTCCTGGCAGACCTGGAATTAACTCTATCATCTCAGGGTGGCCTTGAACTCATGGCAATCCTCCTATCTCTGCCTCCTGAGTATTTCATTTGATTTTTTAATGTTTGCTATCCTTACTGGTATAAGGTAGAATCTCATAGTTGTTTCAATTTGCATTTACCTAATCGTTATGGATGTTGAACATTTTCTTAACCATTTGTAATTCTTCCTCTGAGAAATCCCTATTCAGTTCTCTGCCCCACTTTGTGAGTGGGTTGTTTGATATTTTTTTTTATTAATATCAATTTTTATTAACATTTTCCATGATTATAAAAAAAATATCGCATGGTAATACCCACCATCAACCCCTCACACTTTCCCCTTTGAAATTCCATTCTCCATCATATTACCTCCTCATCTCAGTCATTGTACTTACATATATACAATACCAACCTATTAAGTACCCTCCTCCCTTCCTTTCTCTTCCCTGTATATCTCCTTTTTAACTTATTGGCCTCTGCTACAGAGTTTTTTCCTTCTCACACAGAAGCCCAGTCATCTGTAGCTAGGATCCACATATGAGGGAGAACATGTGGCGCTTGGCTTTCTGAGCCTGGGTTACCTCACTTAGTATAATCCTTTCCAGGTCCATCCATTTTTCTGCAAATTTCATAACTTCATTTTTCTTTGCCAATGAGTAGAACTCCATTGTATAAATGTGCCACATCTTCATTATCCACTCACCAGTTGAGGGACATCTAGGCTGGTTCCATTTCCCAGCTATTATAAATTGAGCAGCAATAAACATGGTTGAGCACATACTTCTAAGGAAATGAGATGAGTCCTTAGGATATATGCCGAGGAGTGCTGTAGCTGGGTCATATGGAAGATCAATCTTTAGCTGTTTTAGGAACCTCCACACTGATTTCCACAATGGCTGGACGAGATTGCATTCCCATCAGCAATGTAGAAGGGTTCCTCTTTTTCCACATCCCCGCCAACATTTATGATCATTTGTTTTCCCACTCATACTTTTCTATAAGTTTGTCTTTCTCTTTGTTGGCCTGTATTACATCTGCCACCTGGTCTTCTAGCTTAGATATTGTGTCCTCTCCTCCATCCATTCTACTGGTGAGATTTTCTGCAGAGTTTTTTATTTCATTAACTGTGTTCTTCATTGCTAGTAATTCTGACTCGTTTTTCTTTATTATTTCTATTTCCTTATTTTTGTCTTATATTGCCTTCTTTATTTCATGAAATTGGTGTCCTGCGTCTTCTTTGATTCCTTTGATTTCCTCTTTGACTCCTTTGATTTGTTCTCTGACTTCTTTGAACATATTTACAATCATTCTTTTGAGATCTTTCTCAGGCAATTCCTCTAACTCGTTCTCACTGGAGGTCATTTCTGATGCATTAATACTATTAAGTGCATTTATATTGTCATGCTTTTTAGTGTTTCTTGTGTTATAATGTATATATTTTTGCATCTTGGATTAAGTTATTGCTTGGATATTCTAGCTAGCTAGGTATTCTTAGCTGTATCAATTGATTTGATGATATATATATCTTCAGGATAGGAGCTTAAGGTGTTAGGTGTGGTTCTTAAGGCTCTCATAGTATCTACAAAGGTGTTCCTAGGGGTTGAGTTTCCCTGCTATGGGAGTATTCAAGTAGGTTGAGTGGAATAAAATACAGGTAGATTCTCAAATTTAACTAAACACTATACACATTCAATCAAAATCAGCACCAAATATTTATGCAAGAGTAGTTATTATAACAACCAGATCCTTTATCAACAAAGAGGTTAAGATTTCTGGTCTGTTGAGGGATCCATGTCAGCTTGTGACTAAGTGATACCCTTCCTTGGTGCAACCAATCCCAGTTACCTTTTTGGATGATTTTGGTCTCAGTGAAGTTGCTGGCTGGGTCGTTGGCCTGCTGTCCTGATTTCTGGAGCTGGGCACTGGCTTTTCCTGTGGGGCAAACTGAGGCTGGCAACTGTGGCCCTGCAGATCGGCAGCCCCGCTGCTGGAACCAGTACTGCTGATGCTGAAGCTGCCATTGCTGGATCTGTCGCCGCTGCTGCTAAAGCTGCTGCTGCTGCTTCTGTAGCTGCCCCTACTGCCTCTGAAGCTGCTGCTGCTGCTGCTGAAGCTGCTGTTGCTGGATCTGTTGCTGCTGCCTCTGAAGCTGCCGCTACTGGATCCGCCACTGCTGGGGCCGCTATTGCCATTGCCGGAGCCACTATTGTTACCACTTTACTGGAGGAATTGATCACCTTTAGAAGTTTTGAGATTGAGATTTTTGGGTCATTTATGTACAGGATCATGTCATTTGCAAGTAGGGCTAACTTCTTCCTTTCCAATTTGAATCCCTTTTCTTTCTTTCTTCTGTCTTATACCTTGGGCCAGTACTTCTAGTAGTATGTTGAAGAGCAGAGGTGAAAATGGGCACCCCTGTCTTATTCCCAGTCTCAGTGGGAACTCCTTGAGTCTTTACCCATTAAGAATTATTTAGGCTTGTGTATTTTATATACAGCCTTTATTGTGTTGAAATATAAAGCTTCCATGCCTATTCTTTCCAGCGTTTTGCTCATGAAGTGGTGTTGTATTTTGTCAAAGGCCTTCTCTGCATCAATTGAGATGATAATGTGGTTCTGATAGTTAAGTTTACTTATATAGTGTACCACATTGATCTGTTTCCATATGTTGAGCCACCTCTGCATCACTGGGATGAAGCCTAGTTGATGAAGGTAGATAATGCTTTTGATGTGTTTTTGAATTCAGTTTGTGAGGAATTTGTTCAGGATCTTTGCATCTAAGTTCATCAGAGATATAGGCCTATAGTTTTCTTGTTGCAAATCTGTCTTATTAGGGTGATGCTAGCTTAATAAAAGGAGTTGGGGAGGATTCCCTGGTCTCCGATTAAGTGAAACATGAGAAAAATTGGTTATAGTTCTTCAATGAAGGTTTGATAGAATTCAGCTGAGAAGCAATCTGGTCCTGGATTTTTCTTTTGGGGGAGGTTTTTTAATACCTTTTCAATCTCCATGGATATGATAGGTTTGCTTAGGAGATTAATCTGCTCTGAATTTAGTTTTGGCAGTGGTATATGTCTAAGAATGTATCCATTTCTTCTAGACTATCTAATCTCGTGGAGTAGAGGTTTTGAAAGTATGCCCCAATGATTCTTTCAATTTCATATATCTGTTGTGATCACTCCTTTTTCATTTTTGATTTTGTTAATTTAAGACTTCTCTCTTATTTTTTTTGCTTGATCAAATTGGCCAGCGGTTTATCAATCTTGTTTATTTTTTTCAAAATACCAGTTTTGTTTCATTGAGTTTTAAAATTGTTTTCTTAGTTTCCAATTCATTAATTTCTACTCTGATCTTGATTATTTCTTTCTGTCTAGAGCTCTTTGAGTTGGATTCCTGTTTTTTTCAGTGCATTTAGGTGAACTGTCATGTTATTAATTTGGGATTGCTCTGTCTTTGTTATGAAGGCATTTAGAGCTATGAATTTTCCCCTTAGGACTGCCTTCATTGTGTCCCATAAATGTTGGAATTTTACAATTTATTTACTGATTTCTTCCACAACCCATTCATTGTTTAAAAGTGCATTGTTTAGTCTCCAGTAGCTGCTGGAGTTCTTGATGTATCTCTTGTTAATCTCTAGCTATAAAACATTGTGATCTGATATGATGCAGGAAGTTACTTCAATTTTCCTAACTTGATGAAGGCATGCTTTGTGGGCTAATATATGGTCTATTTTGGAGAAGGTTTCATGGGCTGCTGAGAAGAATGTGCATTCTGTAGAGTTGGGGAGGAAAGTTCTGTAGATGTCTATTAGGTCTAGTTGATCTATGATGTTGTTGAGCTCTGTTATTTCCTTGTTCCTTTTCTGCTTGTATGATCTGTCTATTGACGATAGTGGGGTATTGAAGTCTCCAACTATGATGGTGTTGGTGTTTATTTCTGTTTTGTTGTCAAGTAGGTTTTGTTTTATAAACTGTGGTGTGCCTGTGTTTGGTGCATATAGATTTATGATTGTGATGTCCTCATGTTGGATCATTCTCTTGATGAGTAAGAAGTGGCCTTCTTTTCCTTTCTGATTACTTTTGAAGTCTATTTTATCAGATATTAATATAGCAACACCTGCTTATTTTTTAATTTCCATTTGTTTGGAATATCATTTTCCGTCCTTTCACCCGGAGGTGGTGTCTGTCTTTAGTGGTGAGGTGGGTTTCTTGAAAACAGCAAGTTCAGCTGGGTGTAGTGGCACACACCTTTAATCCCAGCATTTGGGAGGCAGAGGTAGGAGGATTGCAGTAAGTTTGAGGCCACCCTGAGATGCCATAGTGAATTCCAGGTCAGACTGAGCTAGAGCAAGACCCTACTTCAAACAACCAAAAAATAAAATTAAAAAAATATAGCTGGTGCAAGGGTCCATTTTTTTTATCTACCCTGATAACTTGTGTCTTGATGGGTGGATCAAGACCATTAATATTTAAGGTTCTTACTATGAGGTTTGAATTAATCCCTGCTATGATGAGGCATTTTGGGGGGGTTGGTGCTTTATTGTGTTTTGTACTTTTTTTTGAGCCTGGGCTGTTTGGTTATTGTGATCTTATTGGCTCTTGAGATTGGTTGTTTGACTGTTCTGTGTGGAGTATTCCCTGAAGTATTCTCTGTAGGTTTGGCTTTGTGTTCATATAATAATAGAGTTGACTTTTTTCATGGAAAGTTTTCCTTTCACGATCTACTAGGAGGGATAGTTTGGCTAGGTAGAGTAACTTGGGTTGGAAGCCATAGTTTTTTAGACTTTGAAGTGTTCCATTCCAGGCCCTTCTGGCTTTCAGGATTTCCATTGAGAAATCTGATGTAATTCTGATGGAATTGCCTTTGTATGTTGTGAGTTATTTCTCTCTTGTTGCTTTTAACACTTTCTCTTTGTTTTCATTGTTACGAGTTTTAACTACAATGTGCCTTGGAGAGTTTCTTCTTTGATCCTGTCTGGTGTTCTTTGGGCTTCTTGCATCTGGATGGGCCTCTCTTTTGAGAGATTGGGAAATTTTCCCTCAATAATTTTATTGTATATGTTCTCTATGCCTCTGATTTGGATTTCGTCTCCTTCTGTTATACCCATGATCAGGATGTTTGGTCATTTTAGGGTGTCCCACAGTTCCCTCCTATTCTGTTCACTTGATATGTTGAATGTAGTGAAGTTTTTGGCCTCCCGATCAATTTCTTCTGTCTTATTTTCCAGGACAGAACTTCTGTCATCCACATTATTAACTCTGTCAGTGAGGGATTCAGAGAGGCTTTTTATAAGCTCTATTTGATTTTTGCTTTCTGTTGGTTTATTTTACATCATGCCCATCCCTTTTTTGAGGTATGATTTCAGTTCGTGTTCTGATTTTCTTGATGCTTCCTGGAATTCAGTCTTGCATTTGATCAAGTCTTCATTAAGCTTAATCATTAGGTAGTTGAGATCTTCCATTTCTTCTTTCTTTCTTTTTGTTTTATCGATGTAGGGTCTTGCTTTCTAGCCCAGGCTGACCTGGAATTCACTATGTAGTTTCAGGGTGGCCTTAAACTTACAGTAATCCACCTACCTCTGCCTCCCAAGTGCTAGAATTAAAGGCATATACCACCACACCCAACTAGAGAGATCTTCCATTTCTTTTTTTTTTTTCTCAATTTTTATTAACATTTTCCATGATTATAAAAAATATCCCATGGTAATACCCTCCATCCCACTTTCCCCTTTGAAATTCCATTCTCTATCATATCCCCTCCCCATCTCAATCATTGTACTTACATATATACAATACCAACCTATTAAATACCCTCCACCCTTCCTTTCTCTTCCCTTTATATCTCCTTTTTAACTTACTGGCCTCTGTTACTGAGTTTTTTCCTTCTCACACAGAAGCCCAATCATCTGTAGCTAGGATCCACATATGAGGGAGAACATGTGGCGCTTGGCTTTCTGGGCCTGGGTTACCTCACCTAGTATAATCCTTTCCAGATTCATCCATTTTTCTGCAAATTTCATAACTTCATTTTTCTTTGCCAATGAGTAGAACTCCATTGTATAAATGTGCCACATCTTCATTATCCACTTACCAGTTGAGGGACATCTAGGCTGGTTCCATTTCCCAGCTATTATAAATTGAGCAGCAATAAACATGGTTGAGCACATACTTCTAAGGAAATGAGATGAGTCCTTAGGATATACGCCTAGGAGTGCTATAGCTGGGTCATATGGTAGATCAATCTTTAGCTGTTTTAGGAACATCCACAATGATTTCCACAATGGGTGGACCAGATTGCATTCCCACCAACAGTGTAGAAGGGTTCCTCCTTTTCCACATCCCTGCCAACATTTATGACCATTTGTTTTCATGATGGTAGCCAATCTGACAGGAGTGAGATAGAATCTCAATGTAGTTTTAATCTGCATTTCCCTGATGACTAGTGACGTAGAATATTTTTGTAGATGCTTATATGTCATTCGTATGTCTTCCTTTGAGAATGTTCTATATAGCTCTATAGCCCATTTTTTGATTGGCTTGTTTGATTTCTTATGTGTTCACTTTTTAAGTTCTTTGTATATCCTAGAGATCTTCCATTTCTTGACTTACCTTCAATTCATTCATATCTCGTTTGAGAATTCTAACATTTTCTTCAATCAAGTTAAGCCTGCTGTCAAAAGCTGAATGCTCTAAGAGATAATTCTGTTTAATTTCATTGATATGTATTGTAGTCAGGTTCACATGCCTGGTAGAAATCACCCAACCAAGAGCAGCTTGTGGGAAAAAGAGATTTATTTGGGCTTACAGGGTTGAGGGGAAGCTCCACGATGGCAGGGGAAAATGATGGCATGAGCAGAGGGTGGATATCGACCCCTAGCCAACATAAGGTGGACAATAGCAACAGGAGAGTATGCCAAACACTGACAAGGGGAAACTGGCTATAACATCCATAAGCCTACCCCTAACAATATACTCCCTCCAGGAGGCATTAATTCCCAAATCTCCATCAGCTGGGAACCTAGCATTCAGAACACCTAAGTTTATGGGGGACACCTGAATCAAACCACCACATTCCACCCCTGACTCCCATAAACTGGTAACCATACATGATGTAAAATGCAATGTATTTGTCCAACTTTAAAAGTCCCCATAGTTTTTATCAGTTCCAATGTTGTTCATACATCCCCATAGTCCAAGATCTTTTAACTGAGCCATAATACTAAAAAGTAACCTCACAAAACCCATAATGGCATAGAATAAAAATTCACACTGCAGAAGATGGTATTGGGCATACCAAAGAAACATTCAGCCAATACAAGATTTAAAACAATCAGGGCAAGCATCAAACTGTAACTCCAAGTCCAACAACTCTAGCCAGTAACAAATCTCTAAGTCTGATAATTCTAACCAGCAACAATTCCATCCCTCCAGCTAGGCTACTCACAGGCCCAGAAAACGTCATCGGTACCAGCAGCTTTCCATAGCAGCTATCTCGTGATCCTGGCATCTCTACTGGGTTTCCACTGCAATCCACGGTTCATCCTCATGGCCTCATTGGGTCTCTATGCAGGCATCCAGCAAACCTGCTTCTCACTGCCCATGGCCATTTCAAAAACACAAGACCATGTTGCAAACTCAATGACCCTCTCTTTCCTGTATTTCTTATACTCCACAATACCAGGTAGGATGCCAATTTGTTGATCCAGAGGGGACTAAAGCAGACTTTGAAGAACAGGATACTCTTGAGCACTCAGGCCCCTTCAGAACAGTCTACATTCTTCCTGTTGCCCCAGTGCAGGTCAGCTGGCCCAATCTCAAAGGTTCTAATCTCAATAGCAGCTGAATGGGCAATGGTTCACCCAAAGGTTTTTCTTTCTGTGCCATATCCCTCTGCTCATACCAGTTCATTTCTAAGCAAAGCAACCGTGTACAACTTCTCAGGACATGGGCATAAGAGCAAGCTTCTCACACAAACTGCTAGCCCCGTCCAAGCAAAGCTCTTTCTCAAAACCTTTCAGTCCATAGTTCTTATTGCATTCAGATCTTTTACCTCTGACCAGAATAGTCCATCAAGCTGTACTTACAGCACTGCAAGGCATCTCTTAGGCCAAGGTTTCAAATTCGTCCATATTCCTTTTAAAAATCAGCTCCAAAAGACCAAAGCCACACAGTCAGGTGTCTAGCAGCAATCCTACTCCTCGGTACCACTTTACTGTTGCAGTCAGGTTTGCATTGCTATTATAAATTACCTAACCAAGAGCAGTTTGTGGGAAAAAAGAGGTTTAGTTTGGTTTATAGGCTTGACCTACACGATGGCAGGGAAAAACAATGGCATGAGCAGAGGGTGGACATCACCCCTGCCCCCCGGCCAACATAAGGTGGACAATAGCAACAGGAGAGTGTGCCAAACACTGGCAAGGGGAAACAGGCTATAACACCCATAAAACTGCCCCCAACAATACACTCCCTCCAGGTGGCGTTAATTCCCAAATCTCCATCAGCTGGGAACCTAGCATTGAGAACACCTAAGTTTATGGGGACACCTGAATCAAACCACCAGGATATGATTGTTGGTTTTTTGATGGTTTGCTTCCATTTCAGTAATTCCTTTGATCAGGGTTGATTGATTGCTGTATTTTCATTTTGGGATTGAATTTCTATTGATTTTATTGGAAGCTTCCATTTTAGGACTAGGCATTCTTAGTAGAGAGCTCTCAGTTTTCTGACTTTTGTTGGCTTTTTTGCACTGAGGTCTACCCATCTTGGAGAGGTGCTTTATTCTGTGGAGGAAGAAGCAAGTTTTTGTCCTTGTAGGATCTTCAGAGGGTGTTCTGTTTTAAATGTGAACTGGATTGGTGTACTGGTGTGCAATGGGGTTATAACTACAGATGCCCAGATTGTGGAAATTGCAGGTACATAAAAGGTGCCTGGGGAACTGGGAGCTCTGGCCCACTCAGTCTACTTGCGCATACTCTTCAGCACATGGGGATCACAGGTTGGGGAACCAGGCTCCAGGAAGCTGGAGAACCAGAGGCAAAAGGTCAGCTCCTGCAGTGGCCTGTGCACACTCTGACTCAGGTGGATAGGGATGTCAGTACCCAGCGGCCAGTCAGGATACCTGAGCAAAAGGCCTGCTTCCACAGCCCTCACACAGGGACCAGGCACAATAGCACCTACTGGGATCAGGAAACAGGGATCTGCACATGTACCCTCTGGTGCAGGGTATCTGGGAATTGGGGACCCAGGGACACTTCAATCAGGAAGGTGGATCAAGGGGCCTGCTTCTGCAGCAAGCTCACTGGGAAGAGCTGGGGAACAAGGATCTGGCCTACTCACCACCCACATACCCTCCAGCACAGGATACCAGGACCAGGGACTATAAGCTCATTTTAAAGAAGAATTATGGAGCAAGGTGTCTCCTTGTTCCTGAGCTGTTCACTTATTCATGCGAGAACTGCTCTGAGGTTACCTGTGCTGCAAAGATTTTCCCATGTCTGCCCTAAAATGCCCACATCTTTCCCATCCTTCCCCAGATTGCCTGCCATGGTCATGTAGGGTTCCTTATTTCCATCTATTCAAGGACCCTTAATAGTTCCCTTGTCTACCTTGTGGCTGGTGTTTCCCTCACTGAACTGTAAGCTGACATGAACAGGGGACATATTTTCCTTGTTCACTATTAACATTCCTGACTTACAGCACTCAACACGGAGCAGGGATTCAAAAATTATTATTTTGTTTTAGAGGTAAAGTTTCACTCTAGTCCAGGCTTAACCTGGAATTCACTATGTAGTCTGAGGCTGACCTCGAACTCATGGTGAACCTCTTACCTCTGCCTCCTAAGTGCTGGGATTAAAGGCATGTGCCACCACACCTGGGTCAAAAATTATATCTTGAACAAATCTTAATTTTATAGTAATTATTCTCCATGCCTAAACTATGGAAGAGGAGTATAAAAATGTTTTTTTTTTCTTAAGAAGTGAAACTACAAAAAAAAAGCTAGGAGATTGAAGAGATAGCTTAATCAATAAAGAGCCTGCCTAGCAAGCATGAGGACCTGAGTTTGAGCACTAGAACCCATATAGAAAACAAAATGGGGCCATGTGTGGTGGTGCACACCTTTAGTCCCAGCACTTGGGAGGCAAATGTAGGACTGCTGTGAGTTCAAGGCCAGCCTGACTACATACTGAATCCCAGGTCAGCCTTGACTAGAGCAAGACCCTACCTTGAAAAAACAAACAAGTAAGTAAATAAAATTAAAAAGAAAGAAAGAAAACAAAATTGGGCATGATGGCACACGCTCACAATCCCAGCACTGAGAAAGTGATGTTTTAGAGGCTCAGTGGGTAAGTAAGCTTGTCACACACTAGCCTGTGCCAGCATAAGAAAAGTTCCCTAGCAACCACATAAAAAAAAAAAAATTGGGTGTGCCCCACTGTGGGGGGCAGAGACCAGAAAATCGCTGGGGCTTGCTGGTCAGCCAATCGCACAAAAAACAGTAACAACAAAATCCCCAGCAGCTCTGGGTTCAGTGAGAGGCTGTTTCAAGGAAATCATGCAGAAAAGCAATAGAACTGGACACCCAGTGTTCTCCTCTGGCTTCTGTGTACGTTATACACAGGGTGTGTGCATCTCCACACGTGCGCGCACACACACGCGTATACCATATTTCCCATAGCACACATACCACACTTAAAAATAATAATCATCTATCTTGAAAGTCAAATTCCTGGTAAGCAGCTTGTCATTTTGGAAATTGTTTCCTAAGTTTATAGCATAAAATTAGGGATTTTTGGTTTTGAATTTTATTCCTTTTTCTGTAAGAAAATAAAGAGAGCTTTGTTTTGCAGGGAATCAATTTCGAGCAAGTTACTTCTTACAGCCAGAGCTCACAACATCAAAACTGGCCTTCAAAGACCTGATGTGGGATGCTAAAGAAGGCACTGTAAGTATAGTTACTGTTGGTCAGACTGCGCCTTCCCAGGCTCTGTCCCAGCTCCTTATGCAAATAACACGTACATTGATAAATGCATTGCAGAGTAGAGAGCACAGAAAACTGTTTCTGTCATTTGGTTTTGAAACAATGATGTTTTCATAACAAACTTGGTACCTCAACTTGATCTTATTTCCCTTATTGTTTTCTTCTCTTGTGATTACAAAGAAAATAATTCTAAGTTTCTATCTTAATCATTCTTTTCCTCAAATTCTTCATCTGTAAAAGGAGGATAATCATGATACTTCCAGCATAAAACTGTTCTAAGAATTACATTAACGATGCTTGACACATGATAAGAACTCAGTAAATGTTAGTGCTCTGGTTTGGTTAAGTATTCCTATTCATGAGAGAGGGCCATGACAGACCAGAGAAATGATTCCATCCAAGTTTAGCTTTGTGACTCAGTGGATCCCTTGGGGCTACTTACAAGAGTGTGGATGATGCTTCCTTACCTGAGCTGGGTAACGGGCAGCTGCATCACCACAGGGCCACACCCCAGCATACATGATGACCTGATTCACTGGAGTTCCCTGCTCAACTTATAGGCAGGTATTCCTTCTCCTCCCCACCCCGGCAACTGATGTTTTAAAAATGCTTTATTTATTTATTTATGAGAAAGAGAGACAAAGAGGGAACGTGCCAGGGCCTCTAGCCACTGCAAATGAACTCCAGATGCATGTACCACCATGTGCATCTGGCTTACATGGGTTCTGGGAGTCAAACTTGGGTCCTTAGGCTTCATAGGAAAGCCCCTTAACCACTAAATCATCTCTCTAGTCCAATTTTTTTTTTTCTTTTTTGCTTATATAACTTTGGGGTCAGGCCTTGTGAGTTTCCTAGGCCTCTGACCTAAGGTAATGTTTCAGTCCAGAGGAGACAACCACATAACAGCCCCCCCCCCCACAAAGACCCATGTACCAAAGGCTTAGCCCCCAGCCTTTAGCACTATGAGAAGGTGGTGAAGCTTTAGAAAGGTGGAGCTTCATTGAAAGAGGTGAGGCTCCTTAGGCCTCTGGCTCCTTTCTCTCCCTTGTTGTTCTAGCTGCTGTGAGCTGAGCACATCATGCCGCCACTTTCCTCCCACACTGCACTACCTCACCACAGGCCATGACAAGCTAACCAATAAACCTTTCATCTCCTAAGGTTATTATCTTAAATATTTGTTATGATCACGGAAGGTTGTTTAACACAGCCAGTATCATCATCAGTACTAGTAGTGATATTAATTATGTCAAAATGAGTAAGTTGCAGAATTTTATGATTGTAATTTTTGTGTAGCATTAATAATAAACTATTCTTGGGCTGGATAGATGGCTTAGTGGTTAAGCACTTGCCTGTGAAGCCTAAGGACCCCGGTTCAAGGCTCAATTCCCCAGAACCCACATTAGCCAGATGCACAAGGGGGCACACGTGTCTGGAGTTGGTTTTCAGTGGCTGGAGACCCTGATGCACCCATTTTCTCTCTCTCTTTCTCTCTCTCTCCCCTGCTTTCTCTGTCTATCACTTTCAAATAAATAAATAAAAATAAAAAGTTTTTAAAAGAATAAACTATTCTTATATCAGTATTTGAAGTAGGAAACACTTGACATTTAATTCCACTTTATATATTTATAGCAGATAGAAATTATGAGCGCATCACTGCCATTCCTATTTACACTCTTTGCTCCTGCCCCTCCCGACAGCACAACAAAGGAACCGTTGTCAGTGTGGCGCTGAACTTCAGTGTCCCTTTCCTTGCAACCCACGTCTTGTCTGGACCGTCTTACTTTTAAATAACTTAAATATTTTAAATATTTAGTATCAAATATCTTGTACTGAAAATCAACACAAATGTTGAGTAAATTATAGTTAATTTAATGAACTTGTAATCAGAGAACTAACTTTTTAGCTCTCAATTTTAATTAAAAATACTCAACTATTAGTTGTCAGTATAATTTATCTAGAAAGTTAAGCTAGTTGAATCTGTTCTTAAGACATAAACATCAGTATGTCAGTTTATTCACAATCTTACTCATACTTTGAAATAAACCTGAGCAGTCACATCAGATGGTCAGTACATTCTCTGTGTCAAAATATCTATGTAAGGATGAGGGGATGGCTTAGTGGGCAAGAGAGTTGCTATGCAAGTATGGGGGCCTAAGAATGCCTGAGCCTGATCCCCAGCACCCATATGAAAAGCTGGTCATGGCCCTGCATGCTTGTCACTCCTGTCCTGTAGGGAGCAGACCCAGGAGAATCACTGGTCAGCCAGCCTGGCTGCAAATAGCAGCTATAGGTTCAGTCAGAGACTCCATCTCAAGGAAACAACATGAAAGAGCAATAGAGGAAGATGCCTGCTCTCCCTTCCAGTGTTCTCCTTTAGCCTCTGCAGGCATGCACACAGGGCACGCACATCCTCACACGCATGTACACTGCACATACCACATACCACACAATGTGCACATGCAAAAAATATCTATTCAAGAAGCCAAAGTAGAACAGAGATAACGATTTGCATTAGTTACTTTTATCATTAGTGTGACAAAATAACTCACAGAACAACCTAAAACATGAACAGTTTATCTTGGCTCATAGTTTCATTGATACTTCCCCATAATGGTGGGGAAGGTGTGGCAGAGAATCTCTGGCAGTGGGAACATGTGGCAGAGTTTCTCATGTGGCCCACAGACCAGGAAGCAGGAAAGTTGGGCCAGAACCAGATATGATCTGATCTTCAAAATCTACCCATAGTGTCCCACTGCCACCATCTAGGCCCTATCCTAAAGGTTCCACAGCCTCCCAAAATAGCACCACCAGCTGGGGACCAAGTTAACAAACACATGACCTGTGGGAGACATTTCAGAGTCAAAACAGAACAACCCAAGCCAAAGGAGCAGTAGCTGGGTAATACAAATTCCCCTGTGCTCTGGTTGCTCTGCCCTGGTGGCTGTCTGTGCCCACTCACATCCTGTAGGGATGACCTGAGTCTAGAATACAGTGACCCCATAGTCAGCATGTGACAGGACCTGCTAATCCTGTCAGCTCTTTTCATTGCAGTTTGTAACTAGTTAAGAAAAATGCAATTGTTTCAAATGTAATTTTATGAAAAATTTACCTGAAATGACTTATTTTCATATTAAATGAACTGTATGAGTCATTTCCTTTTTTAAGAAATATGTTTTTATTTATTTATTTGTATGTGTGTATATGTGTGTGTGTCAAATTGTCTTGCTACTCTAAACAAATGTCAAACACTGGGCCACTTTTTGCACCTGGCTTTATTTGGGTATTAAGGAATAGAACCCAACCAGTAGGCTTTGCAAGCAAGCACCTTCCCAGCCCTGAAGATTTTCTTGTGTATATGTTTATATAGAACTTTTTTCTTCTTTTTCAGTGTATATACATTTTCCTTGGGTACAGGACATCTTGTTTATTTGGTTTTTAGGTTGTTTTTAAATTCATTTGAGACAAAATAATTACATGTAACAGGAATGGCCTCAAACCCACTTTATTTATATATTCTTTTGGTTTTTCAAGGTAGGCTCTCACTCTAGCCCGTGCTGACTTGGAATTCACTATGTAGTCTCAGGTTGGCCTCGAACTCATGGCGATCCTTCTACCTCTGCCTCTCAAGTGCTGGGACTAAAGGCGTGCACTACTATGCCTGGCTCAGACCCACTTTATAGTTGAGGCTAACCTTGCACTCTTGGTCCTCCTGCCTGTACCTCCCAAGTTCTGGGATTACAATTAAGTGTTACCACATCCAGTTTTATGTTTCTTTTCTTTTTTTTTTTAAAAAAATATTCATTTATTTATTTATTTGACAGTGACAGAGAGAGAAAGAGATAGAGAGAGAGAGAGAGAGAGAGAGAGAGAGAGAGAATGGGTGCGCCAGGGCCTCCAGCCACTGCAAACGAACTCCAGACAAATGTGCCCCTTTGTGCATCTGGCTAACCTGGGTCCTGGGGAATCGAGCCTCAAACCAGGGTCCTTAGACTTCATAGGCAAGCGCTTAACTGCTAACCCATCTCTCCATCCCTGTTTTTTAAAGTTATATACGTAAAAGTTGATTGGGAAGCTGGGCATGGTGGTGCACGCCTTTAATTCCAGCGGTCGGGAGACAGAGGTAGGAGGTTTGCTATGAGTTTGAGACCACCCTGAGACTACATAGTCAATTCTAGGTCAGCCTGAGCTACAGTGAAACCCTACCTCGAAAAATCAAAAAAAGTTAATTGGGGAAATGGAGTCCTATAAATGATAAAAATAATTTTTATAATTAATTTTTCTTTTAGATTAAGTCAATACCAAGTCGTGTTTCATTGATTCTGACCCTGTGGAGCTGTAAAATGATTCCTCTCCCAGGAACAAGCATACAGGTTCTCAGCAGACATGTACGCCTCTGTCTGTTTGATGGTAGCAAGGTGAGTTTACTGAGGACTAAATCAAGATAATGGAAAAATATTTCGTTTTTACCACATATTACGTACATTATCCAAATACTACATTTTCCTCACTTCTCTCTCCCTCTCTGTGCCTCTCACCTCTCAATTATATATACCCACATCCATATGCATATACATATACATATATGGTAGTGTACCCACGCTGATTCTGATTATGTTGGGCTGACCCCTGGCTCTTTGAATTGATAAGTATTTGATGATTATGGCTCATCGCAGTTAATCTGAGCTTAGATTTGATTCACCTGCAGAAGGTACTGATGTCCATGTTCTGCTGTTTCACTCAGTCCAAGTCTTAGCTAGAATATTACACTTTGACAGATGTAATGTCTGTAAAACCAACACTACAGTCAAAATATTGAAGGAGACCCTCTCCTTACAAAGCTTCCTCTTCATCTTTTTTCCACTCAGCTCATCCCTGATTGCTAGCAGGGTGGTTTTCACCAACTACCAAACCAAAGTCTGTGGGATGTTTTTAAAAACAGCATATCTTTCTGGCTGGAAAGATGGCTTAACAGTAAAGGCACTTGCCTGCAGAACCCAAGGACCCAGGTTTGATTCCCCAGTACCCACATAAGCCAGATGCACAAGGTCATGCATGTGTCTACAGTTGGTTTGCAATGGCTAGAGGCCCTGGTGTGCCCATTCTCAACCTACCTCTCCCTTGCAAATAAATAATTAAATAAAATATTTTAATAAAATAATATATCATTTATGAGGTTCAAGCTGTATGCTTAGGTAGAAATTTATGGCTTTAATTCCATATACTATAAAAAATACTCAAAAGCAGTTATCTGAAGAACCAACTTAAAAATCTAGGAGTAGGAGAGTGAATCAAACCTGATGGAAATAGAAAGGAGGAAATAATAAAGAATAGAAATTAATAATATAGAAAAAAGATGACGCCGGGTATGGTGGCACATGCCTTTAATTTCAGCACTCAGGAGGCAGAGTAGGAGGATCGCCATGTTCGAGGCCATCCTGATAGTACATAGTGAATTCCAGGTCAGCCTGGGCTAGAGTGAGACCCTACCTCAAAAAAAAAAAAAAAAAAAGAAAGAAAAAGAAAAGAAAAAAGCTGATTCTTTTCAGAGTCAATTTAAAAGATGCTAAGTAAGAGAGAAAGAAAACAAATTACCAATATCTGACATAGAGATAGAGATAGTATCACAGATCATACAGTTTTTTAAAGGCCAACATTTTTGTTTGTATTTTTTTTTGTAAAAGACAGGGTGTCATGTAGTCAGGCTGGCCTCAAACTCACTATGTGGCTGAAAGTGACCTTAGACTTCTGATTATCTTGCCTCTACCTCCTGAGTGCTAGGATTATGGGTGTGACTGCCACACCTGGTTTTATGTTCTGGGATCAAACCCAGGGCTTCATGCATGGTAGGCAAGCACTCTACCAACTGAGCTGCATCCTCAGCCGCCAACATGGGATATTATCAACAACTTTATACCAGTAAGTTCGAAAATCCTAATAAAATAGACAGCTTCATGAGAATCATAATTTGCTAAAATTTACACAAGAAATGAATAATCTGATAAATGAATGGAAGCTTAAGAAATCTTTCTGCAAAGGAAACTGCAGGCTCAGGTGGATTCACTAGTGAATTCTTCCAAGGATGAAGAAGAGAGATATTAATCTTATACAAATTCACTCAAAGAAAGATAAAGAGAAAATGTTTCACAATTGAGTTCATAAACCCAAGAAAAACATGATACCAAATATGACATACCAAGAAAGAAAAATTGCAAAACCTCTTAGGGATATAGAAACTAAAATCCTAAAAATTAAAAAAAAAAATCATAAAATTGAATCTAGTGCAAGATAAAAAGAACAGCATATCACAAATAATTGAAGTTTCTCCCAAGAATTTAAATGTATACACTTACTCAGTTAACATTTGACATTTGAAACCATTTTTGTAAATTTTCATATTAATAGCACAAAAAGAAAAATCATGTGAACAATAGACATAGAAACTAGATATTGAGGGCTGGAGAGATGGCTTAGCAGTTGAGCGCTTGCCTGTGAAGCCTAAGGACCCCGGTTTGAGGCTTGATTCCCCAGGACCTATGTTAGCCAGATGCACAAGGCGGTGCACGCGTCTGGAGTTTGTTTGCAGTGGCTGGAAGCCCTGGCACACCCATTCTCTCTCTAAATGTCTCTTTCTCTCCCTCTCTCTCTGTCACTCTCAAATAAATAAATAAAAATGAACAAAAAATGTTTAAAAAAAATAGATATTGAGAGCCAAGCATGGTGGCACACGCCTTTAATCCCAGCACTCAGGGGCAGAGGTAGGAAGATCACCATGAGTTTGAGGCCACCCTGAGACTACATAGTGAAGTCCAGGTCAGCCTGAGTGAGACTGAGACCTTACCTTGAAAAACTGAAAAAGAAAAAAGAAAGTAGATATGGAAAAATGTTTAACAATTTTTATTTTCCATTCAAGATTTTTTAAAAAGTTTTCTACAAACTAGAATTAGAAGGGACTTCCCTCAAATTTGTAAAGAGCAACAAGAAAAATGTAAGTTAGCATCACCATACTTAAAACTGATAGACTGAATAATTTTCTTCTTTTTATTTCAAATTTTTATTAGCAACTTCCATGATTATAAAAAATATCCCATGGTAATGCCCTCCCTCCTCCCACTTTTTGAAACTCCATTCTCCATCATATCCCCTCCCCAAGACTGAATAATTTTCCCCTAAGATCAGGGGTAAACCAAGAATGTCTAAGAAATAAAAAGAAAACTCAAATTTTAGCTACTTGGTTTTTTTGTTTGTTTGTCTGTTTGTTTGTTTTCAGTGCTAAAGATTGAACCTAGGGCTTTGTGCATGGTGTACACTCAGCTAAAAGATAACTCAAATCTTTCAATGATCAAAAGACTTGAATGAGCCGGACATGGTGGCACATGCCTTTAATCCCAGCATTCAGGAGGCAGAGGTGGGAGGAGCACCATAAACTCGAGGCCACTCTGAGACTACATAGTGAATTGCAGGTCATCCTGGGCTAGAGTGAAACCCTACCTCAAAACAGCAACAACAACAACAAAAGATTTGAATAAGCACCTCAAGAAAGAAAACATGGAAAATCAGTAGATATATTAAGAGTTACTCAGAGGTAGGAGGATCACTGTGAGTTCAAGGCCAACCTGAGACTACATAGTGAATTCCAGATCAACCTGGACTAGAGTGAGACCCTACCTCGAAAAAACAGAGAGAAAGAGAGAGAGAGAGAGAGAGACTTAATATATAATAAATTATCAGGGAAATACAAGTAAGACAATAATAAAGAATGCCCAGCTATGTACTCTGTACAAGAATATCTCTCTAGCTCCTGTACTGGAGAGATGACTCAGCAGTTAAGGCACTTGCCTACAAAGCCTAATGAGCAGGGTTCAGTTCCCCAATACCCATATAAAGCCAGATGTACAAAGAGGCACCTGTACCTGAAGTTTGACTGAAGTGGCTAGAGACTCTGGTATGTTCATGTTCATGCTCGCTGGCTCTATGTCTCTCTCTATCTCTCTCTCTCTGCTTTCAAATAAACAAATAAAAATATTTTAAAAATAAGATAGGTAGGTTAAAATGAGGACGGAAGAAGATACACCACTGAAAAGATATTACTCAATAAGTGGATATTGCATATTGAGAAAAAGGCTAAACCCCCAGGAAGACATAGCAGTCCTAAATGTATATACATCCATTATCAAAAATACATGAAGTTAAGTATATAAGCCTCAAAATAGAAATGAGCAAAGCCACAGTCATAGTTGGAAAATTCAACATTTCTCTCAGTAGCACCTAAGAAACATACAGAGAATTAGCAAGAATAGAAAAGAATTAACTAACATGTCAGCAAAGTAGATACAATTGATATTGATATTTATATAAAAGCTCACCTTATAATACTGAAATGTGCATGACTTCAGTGCATGTGGAATAATCACCTAGATAGATAGATGGTCTTGGATCAGAAGACAAGCCTAAACAAATTTAATAGAATTGAAGCCCAAACCATATATGGTTCTTGAGCACATAGAATTAAATTAGGACTGTGATGGTTAATGTTCATTGTTGACATGACTAGACTTGGAGACACACCTCTGGATGCATCTTTGAGAACATTTCCAGTGAGGTTTAACTACCAAGGAAAGGTTCACCCTGCATGTAGGCAGCACCATTGAATGGGCTGAGGTCTAGACTGAATCAAAAGGGAAAAAAAGGGAAGCTGAGTTGAGCTGAGCAAGAACATTCATCTCTCTCTGCTTCCTGACTAAGGATACAATGGGACCAGCTGCCTTTCACTCTTGCTGCCTTAGCTGGAGTCACTCTCACCACCATGTCTTCTTTACCGTGGTGGACAATACCTTTAAATCATGAGCCAAAGTAAACTCTTCATTCACAAGAGTGTATACCTGGCTGAAGCACAGCACAGGTAAAGATCCTTCGGAATTGGGAGGCAAGTGTGGCTGAGTAGAGAAGGTAGTCAGAGATGACAGCAAGGGACAGAGTGAGTGTAAGATACATGCCATCAGCTTTGATTTTAAAGCTCTATCTTTGTCCTGTAAACAAAGTAATCAGAGGATGTGACATGATTAGATTTATGTTTGAAGACGATCTTTGCTTCTCTAAAGAATGATTGGAGAGGAGTCAGAGGATGTATGAGGAGACCGCTGGGATCAAGGGGCACGGTACTTGGGAACAGTATGGAGATCAAGGACAAAGGTCATGTTCAAGAGAAAAAAACCTGAAGCCAGCTCACATAAGATTATTGGCTCTGCCATTGCTGGCATGGCACCTTGACCCAGTGATCTGACCTTGCGATTTCCCTTTCCTCACTGGTTGGTGTAGGGGTTGAGTTAATGTTAGTCAAGAACTTAGAACACCACAGAGCACAGTGGGTACTTCACAAGTGTGACTAAAGAGGTGATGATTACAATTAGAAAGGTGGGCAGGATTGCTGTGGAGAGGGAGAGGTAAGAGGCAAGAGTCAACAAAAGTGGGTGAAGGACTGGGTGTGAAATGTTGGAGAGAGTAAAATGTTAAGTGGGTTTCAGGTCTCAGACTTCCACACCTGATGGATGCTGGTAACTTTCGGTGGGATGGGAAATGCGAAGAGGACCCAGTGTGGAGAAGTTGACAGAGGTTTGGTTCTGTTCATGTTGAGTATTCTTACAAATCCTAGTGTAATGAAAATGCCTCTCTTTCATCGGAACTTGAAATGTATCTTCACTTCCAGTCTGGGCACAAATTCACTTCCATAAATAGGCCGGCAGGTGTCATCAGTGACCAAGAAGAAATGTCAGTGACAGCATTGCATTTAGCTCATCCATTCTGGCCTCACACTTATCACTTGTGACCCTCAGTCTTAGCCTCCCAAATGCTGGGATTCTACCTTAATTTTTCAAAGATAGAGTCTTTTGTGTACTCTAGGCAGTTCTGGATCTCTCGCTGTAGCCCAGACTCATCTCAAACTCATGATCCTCCTGCCTCTGTTTCCAGAATGCTGGAATTACAGGTGTGTGCTATCACACCCAACTCTAACTTAACATTAGGTTAAAAAAATGCTTATTTTTATTTATTTATTAGAGAGAGGGAAAGAGGTACATTAGCGCCTCATGCCACTGCAAAGAAATTCCAGACACCTGTGCTATATTGTGCATCTGGTGTTACATGGGCACTGAGGAATCGAACCTGGCTCAGTAGGCTTTGCAAGCAAGTGCCTTTCCTGCTGAGCCATCTTCCTAGCCCCAAAATTAGATTTTAATAACATATCAAAATAACAGAACTTATATCAAAATCATAAAATTTAATTTATACAGCTAATTTGTAACAGATTTCCAAGTTGAGAAGTTGTAGAACAAATTTAATAGTAATGCTCTGTATTTAAGTTCTGTAATAAATCTAAGTCTAGTTACAAATAAGAAATGTTAAAACTAGGTGAAAGGTCTGGAAATACCCCCATAACTTATGTGTCACCACTATACCTGTGTATGCATCTTGCCTGGCTGGTTGATTTTTCTACAAATACATTTTAAACTCCACATATTGCTATCCTCTGGGAGTCTGAAGATGCAAATACTGTATCTTGTCAAGCTCTTCCAGGTTTATGAGGTTCTCTGCTTTGCTTGCTTGTTTATACCTGTTCCATCTTATTTATTTAGATGGCAGAATTTCCACGTTTTTATATTTTAGTTCCCTGATTATCTTTCTGTTTTTTGTTTGTTTGTTTGTTTTGTTTTCTGTTCTGCTCTTGAGTTGATGCAGTAGATGTTTGTTGTTTTCCTGTTCAATAATGTCCGTGTGGATCTTCTTTATATCTTCCATTCTGTCCAGATTTCCTTAGTTTTCTTCACACTGCATTTCTTTGTTTTAAATTCATTTTAAGTATGCCCAGGATTGCTTATGCCTTTTTGGGGGGTTGCTTTGCAACCCATGTTAAATAATTCTTGCATCTATGTTCTTAGTGTTGGTATCTATTGAATGTTTGGATCTTAGTATCATGAGTGATATTTTCTTGAATCTTGCATATTGTGAGTATTGTATTATGAAGAGACTCTGCCTCAAACAATAGTACAGTGTGGGTATGTGGTACCGGTGGTGGAGACCAGGGTTTGCACATGCTAGTCAAGTGTTCTACCATTGAGCTACATCCCCAGCCCTAAAATTTGATTTTAAGCAGACTTCTGATACTGTGCTGGCAGGTGAGGCTGCATGCCACCTCATTGCTGCCAGGTAAGAGTGCAGTCCAGAGTCCCCATATGTCTTCTGTTCACACTGAGGAAAGGTGTACCTCCTTATTTCTGGACCCTAATGGATGTTTAGACTCCCCACCTGGCCACATTGATGGCACCAATTGTGATATCCCTAGGGTCCTGTGATCTCTAGCTAGTCCACATTCCTATCTCTACCCTCAACAAATGAGTAAACAAGGTTTGTATATTTCATTATATTTTACACTAAAGGAATGTAAAAATGAACTAAACTTTAGTTAATATGCATATTACAGTATTTGCAGAGAAGTTCAATGATGTCTGAACATTTGAGGTACATTAATATAGAAGATGAATTGATGAATGGAAGATGATACGTAATGAAACCAGTGTAATAAAATTATGAGTACAGCTGGGCATGATGGCTCATGCCTTTAATTCCAGCACTGGAAAGGTTAAGGTAGGAGGACTGCTGTGAGTTGAAGCCACCTTTAAGCACTCGCTAAGAAATAGTACACCAATAAGACAGATGTAAAGCGCACTTGAAGAATCTTTCTTATCTGAGAACATTTCTTTTATACATATTTCATATACAAACTGATTATTATTCAAATTAATTATTTTTTTAAAGTTATGAACTGTTCCCAAAGTGTGTAAACATACAGGGACTGGCAAAGCAGAGTCCCATGGCTTCTCCATCTCTCCCTGCTAAAGCCTAACAGTAGGCAGTATCCAAGTCTTTCTACTTAACTCTGTGCACCTAAAAAGTCTCTAAAAATGGTCTTACTAATTTGAAATTTAACCCTAGAATGTGATTGAGGGTCCCAATGTACTCCTCCCCTAACCCATTCTATCCCTCTATATAGGTAAATGACTATTCTAAATTTTGTTTTATTGATTTTATATAGCCTAGTTTTAATGTTTTCATTCTTTACAAAGTGACATCAAAAGCTTGTATCCTCCTACAGCTTTTCTTTGTTCCCATCACCATTGTGTTTTTGAGATGTATCTTAGTTGGATTTCACTATTAATGAATATTTTCAAGGATACAATGATTTTTTGTTGTGGGGAATATCCCACAATTATTTATCTATTCTTCTGTTAAGGAATATTTTTACGTTTGCAGTCTCTGAGTGAGATTTCTTCAACATAAGACATGTCTTTAGAGTATATGCTTGGACGGAGATGATATCATATACTGGGTAAACCAACTCTCTTTAGAGTATATGCTTGGAGGGGGACTATATCATGTACTGGGTGATACCAGCTCTCTTTAGAGTATATGCTTGGAGGGGGACTATATCATGTACTGGGTGATACCAGCTCTCTTTAGCGTATATGCTTGGAAGGGGACTATATCATGTACTGGGTAATACCAGCTCTCTTTAGAGTATATGCTTGGAGGGGGAATTATACCATGTGCTGGGTAATACCAGCTCTCTTTAGAGTATATGCTTGGAGGGGGAATTATACCATGTGCTGGGTAATACCAGCTCTCTTTAGAGTATATGCTTGGAGGGGGAATTATACCATGTGCTGGGTAATACCAGCTCTCTTTGGAGTATATTCTTGGAGGGGGAATTATATCATGTACTGGGTAATGCCAGCTCTCTTTAGAGTATATGCTTGGAGGGGGAATTATACCATGTGCTGGGTAATACCAGCTCTATTTAGAATATATGCTTGGAGGGAGAATTGTATCATATACTGGGTAATACCAGCTCTCTTTAGAGTATATGCTTGGAGGGGGACTATATCATATACTGGGTAATACCAACTCTCTTTAGAGTATATGTTTGGAGGGGAACTATATCATGTACTGGGTAATATGCTTGGAGGGGGACTATATCATGTACTGGGTAATACCAGCTCTCTTTAGAGCCTGTGCTTGGAGGGGGACTATATCATGTACTGGGTGATACCACATTATTTTCCTGAGAGGTTCTTCCATTTATACAACCACTGGTAATGTCTGAAAATCCTCATTTCATTATATTCCCATTCTAATTATTGCTTCCCTTGTATCTGTCTTCATACAGAAAGCAGTATGATTCTAGCTTTACTTTTCTCAAATATGTAGTGACATGGTGACTGAGGTCTTTTTAGCTATCAGAATGTGTACTTCAAGAAGGATATAAAATTAGCCTGAGGGCTAGAGAGATGGCCTAACAGTTAGGCGTTGCCTACAAAGCCAAAGGACCTCAGTTGGATTCCGCAGGACCCACGTAAGCCAGGTGCACAAGGAGGCACATGCATCTGGAGTTTGTTTGCAGTGGCTGGAAGCCCTGGCACACCCGTTTTCTCTTTCTTTCTCTCCTTCTTTTCCTCTCTCAAATAAACAAATAAAAATAAAATATTTAAATAAATAAATAAATAAAATTAGGCTTAGTCTACATATCAAGATCAGAATTCTCCACATGGAAAAGATAAGAGGAGAGAGAGAGTGCAGAGTTTCAATTTCTGTGATTGCCAAGACATTCCTTGTCTCCCTTCTATTTCCTTATTGTTGGCAAACTTGAGAGGAGCCTTAGAAGAATTAAGAGTCAGCCTTGTGCTTATTATAGCAGATAATAATCAGAAGGAGTTTGATCCCAAGTTGAGACTATATATTTTAGGAAAACATTAAGACTATAAGTTCAGGAAACTGAGGATTTTATATGGAAAACAACTTGTCTCCCTGTAAAGTCATGCCTACTAAGAGGGATACAAAAGACCCTTAACTCTGTTTTACTGAATATGGCACATTTGGGTTTACTTGAGTTGTTTTTAAAGCTTAATTATTACAAGTATTACACTATAATATTTTTGCCTAAACTTAAAATTAGATGTCATTTGTTTAACTGCAAAAATTTGAACTCCTTACATAAAGTTTGAGATTCTTTTATTTTTCATTGTTTCTATGTAAATTGTAGGATAACCCTTTTGTATGCAGTATTTTAAAGGAAATTAAATTGCAAGAAGAATATAATATATTGGCCTAGAAAAGAAAAATACAAACTATCTGAGTTGGTGGCATTGCCTGTTTAGTGACAAGGTAACAGACCATATATAAAGTGATTACCTGGCTTACTTTTCTTAACAGGCCATTTCTACACCAAATCTCACTTGCTGAGTAAATATATCTTATAAATATTTCACTTAATATAAGTAGTTGCTGGCACAAGTCCCAAGTCAGAATTAATTATCAATTTGCTCATTATTTTGTTAGTGTTAGGATACTTTACTAATTATTTAAAAAGCTGCTTACAGACTATAGCAGTTACTTTCTTGTTTCTGGTACTAAACATGTGATCAGAAGCAGCAGATAGAAAGAGAGGGCTTGGGCTGGAGAGATGGCTTAGCGGTTAAGCACTTGCCTGTGAAGCCTAAGGACCCCAGTTCGAGGCTTGGTTCCCCAGGTCCCACGTTAGCCAGATGCACAAGGGGGCGCACACGTCTGGAGTTCGTATGCAGAGGCTGGAAGCCCTGGCACGCCCATTCTCTCTCTCTCCCTCTATCTGTCTTTCTCTCTGTGTCTGTCACTCTCAAATAAATAAATTTAAAAAAAAAATAAAAAAAAAAGAGAGGGCTTGTGGCTTACAGTTTCAAGGGCAAGTTTCATCATGGTGGGGAAAACCTGGCATGAGCAGGAAGCTGGCTCACATTGTCACATATCAGCTAGGAGGAAGCAGCAATAGTAGCTCCTAGATCTGGGCAAGGAGGCCTGGAATCCAAAATCCCAAGGCCTACCCCCAGTGACACACCTCCTCCAGCAAGGCTCCACAACTTTCCCAAATCACCACTATCAGGGGACCAAGTAATCAAACCATATGAGCCTATGGGAGACATGTCATTCAGACCATTACAATACCATTCTTGATGAAAAAGAAACAAACATGACAATGAATTAAGAAGTGAGGGCACCCCACCCTCTGTCCTATCTAATACAGCCACTGTTGATATTTCAAAATATTTCAGCCAGTATGAATTCAAATGGGAAAATCTCATTTCAGGTTCTGAGCAACATTCACACAGTCAGAGCCACATGGCAACCTAAAAAGCCCAAAACATGGACCTTTTCTCCCCAGGTAAGTCACCTGCTTGAGCATGTGGAATGAAAAATGAACCTCCCTTTACCTATGAAGCTGAGCACTTAGGATCTGGGATGAGACAACCAAAGAGTGGCATGGATAGCATAGCATATATGAGGTCAGATGTTCTGTGAAGACTTTGATAAAAGTATTCATGCTTCTGCTATAATTCCTATGAATCATCTCATTGAGTAGATTTCAGTGTTAGGAAGTGTCCCTTTGATGGAACATGAAAACAAGATTAAATTTAGGAAGTGAGGTGTTTTGTTTTGTTTTTGTAAATAACATCTTCCAGCTGTGCTAATGACAGTTGTGTTTTCCTCAGATAAAATCAAAGGTGACGCCTAGGGGACTGGCACATTACACCTGGCTGGAATGAGGTTAGGGTCAACCACTGAGTCAGTTTTAAGTAGAAGCTAGTGAGTCAAAGATGTCTTTATGTTCTTTTATAATATTAGTTGTCTGTGGTTTACTTTTTTCTACCTCCAAGGATTCATTGCTTTAGCATTTACTTCCCTCCCACAACTAACCCCCTGCCTTATATTACTGCCTCAGAGGATCTGAGAGCAAGATGGAGGGTCAGTGTGAGGGCACAGGCTGTGCTGGAGGCCCGACCACCTTATTGGCTATGAATGTGTACTCACTCATTTGTAGTATAACTCTTAAAAGTCAGTTTGTCCCCATGAGTACCCTGCCTCCAAGGAGAACTACTGCTTGTCTTCTGGCCCAGTACTTCACAATTCTGAGACTTTGTCTCCTTGTGAAATGTTGAGGGTTAGATCTTTTAATGTTTTCCCAGAATACGAAGATGAGCTGTCAAGAGGAATAGATAATAAGGATATGTTACTTTATTGAATGAAGTTAAGCATGTTATATACCAGGTATCTTTCCTATATTTATGGGGATTTACATGTTAAGAAGGAAGGTGTCCTCTGTTGGAACTGTAGCCATGGCTGGGCTGTGACATCTACCCTGTGGGCTGGGGTTTGAAGGAATAGCACTCAGGTAGAATGCAATTGTTATGAGGCTCCAAAGGTGTTAGAAGCACATAAGAGGGAGGAGTTCAATTTAGTTTTCTTTTTTTTTTTTTTATGCACAAGGAAGGTTTTATACAAGAGAAATTATACCTTGAAGAATGTGTAGGATTTTCTTGGCAAGAAAAGAGGATATAATTTTCCAGGGAGACCCAGTGAGATGAGTAAAAGGGGAAGGAATATTTACAAGGCAGGCATCATCAGGAGAGCTGAGCTTGGTCTTTGGCTTTGGTTCTGCTCATGAACAACAGTGGTTGACATAAATGTATTGTGGATACAGCAAGCTATTTTTAGGGGGTTGGATTTCAAGTAGGGTCTTGTTCTAGCCCATGCTGACCTGGAATTTGCTATGTAGTCTCAGGCTGGCCTCAAACTCACAGTGATCCTCCTACCTCAGCCTCCCCAGTACTGGGATTAAAGGCATGTGACGCCATACCTGGCCAAGCTGTTTTATAGCAGCTCTGGGGACCTACCTACTTATAGTACTTTTCCTATTAGCTACTGCTCTGAGCAAAAAGTAAATAATGATAAAGGTAATTTCCTTTAATAGAGAAGTTAAATGATTCTATTTCACATCATTGGCATGGGTGAATCCAATCCATCTACTTTCTCTTTCTTTGAAAGACCTCCCTATAATGCAAAGCATAATCCATTTGCAAATGCATGTGGCTAGAAGCCCCTGCCTGCTCTTTAGTTTTGTCTACAAGTTAGGTTTCTTATCATTTCAGGTTTCTGGCATCCTGCCATGCCTGCTTGATGGTGATTGTTTTATCAGGTCCAATTCTCCATCTCCAGACCTTGGAATATTATTTGAACTTGGAATTTCTTATATCCGAAACGTATGTCAAAGTTGAAAAATATTACTTTCTAATGCATTATTTAAAAGGAAAGTGTTAGAAGTATTTCTGTATTTACAAGCAAAATAATAGAGGATTTAGTAGTGACTGAATTTTAATCCTGAATAAATGAGAATAACAATGATGCTATTTTTTTCTGTGGCATTGTTTTATAATATGGCATTTAAAATAAAGGGAGATTTGTTTATACTTATGCCATTACTGAGCTTCAGTACTTTTTAAGAATTAACGTTCATAAAGGCTGGGACTTTGCAGATATGATAGAATGTACCAGAGTCATGCCAATACAGGGGTTGGTCACCTCTCTCCAGAATCTAAGTACTTAGCCTTGTAACTCACAGTTCTTATTAAGGAGCCTGGAAGAGTGGTAGTTGTACAAAGGTAACACCACAAACTTGGTTTAACTTACATCATATGAAACATTGAACCCTTGAGTCTGGGGCTATGCTGGTAACCCCACATCTCCATGTTCTAATAACAGCCTAAGAAATGTGTATAAACTTGACTTTGTGACTACTCAAAGAGCCTTGGCAGGGTGATCACATTAGTGGTATTGTGTCACTGTGCATTTCTTTTAAGACAAACTCAGATATGTATACTGCAGATGGGTAGGACAGGGAGAAGAGCAGGTCCCCAAAGTAAACAGTGACCTCTGGCAATTAACAGGAAAGGGTATGACTCTCTGAGCAAAGAGGTCTTTGACTGATTTCTGCATTGTCTCCCTGTGAAACAAAGTTTCATAATGTCATTAGTATCTTTTGACTTGTGATCAGTCCACAAAATGTTTAGAGCACTGAAGACACAATGGCAACAACTACCCATCATCAGGTGTAAGGGTCCTACGAAAGCAATTGTGACAAAATGTGATTGTCATTTGAAGTACCACCTGTAACATCTGACCTGCAAGGCAAGTAAGACCACAGTGTTTCATTTTGTTCTTGTAAAGGATGGCTTAGCCCCTAGAGTGAACACTAACGGTTCCTTCCAAAAGACCTGGAACATGCTTATAAATTGATGAAAGATAGGTTAACCCTTAAATTGTACACTTAGTGTGTTCCTTTCAGAAGATCTGGAATATGCTTATAAATCTGACTAGTTCAGACACTGTTCCAATCATTTGTTTTATTTCCTAGTCAACTGGTGAACGAGGAGAGTTAAGTTGTGGCTGGGTGTTCCTTAAGCTTTTCGATGCTAGTGGAGTTCCTATTCCAGCAAAGTAAGTAGGGTGTATGTTCCTTATATATGAGTAATTATATAGAAATGTTCTAGAGACTGGACACCTCTCGTGTGTTCTGTTAGAATATCAGCAAGTTTCATGGGGAGGGCGTTCTGTGTTGTGTTCAGGGTTATTTAAGGTAGTACATGAAAACAGTACCCACATTCTCATTCTAGGCAGGAAAAAAAAATGACCTATAAAGTTGGTGTTTTAAAGATGTTTGCACTGGCTGTCTGTTGAGAATGTTCAGTCAGGAGTTCCTATGGTACTCGCACACTTTGCCATGCAGAGAACACAGCCTAATTCTCTCCAGAGAGCTAGAAGCCAAGTCCTCCGAGATCCCCTGCCTTCCTTCTGGAACAGGCAGGTCACTGCAATCATAGACTAGTGCCAACAAATTCATACTGCAGCCTGGAAGCAAATGTTTGTGGTATGTATAGAAAAGACATCACCATCACCACTTCAGAAACTAGTAGGAAAAACTTAAAATGGGGAAACAAAGATCTAAGTCAAAGGATATAAGGAAGAGATTCACAGGAGAGATTCAGATGGGCAAAGAGAAGGCTGGATCATGACCAAGGTTCGAAGTGGAAAGTTCTAACATCCAGAGCTGTGGGCCAGGGATGCCTGTGTAATTGTGGGTGGGTTCCTTCATGTCGCCAGGCCTCCTTTTCCTTCATCTTTAATCTGGAGACGTAATTCCTATCCCAAAGTCTCATTGTGAATATTACTTTAGATAACACCCCCTGTGTGGCCTCCTTGCCCGGGACAGAGGTAAAAGTCCTGACAAGTAGTTGTCTGACATCACCCTAGGGAGAGAGGGGTGTGGTGGCTCACATCTGTTAATACCAGAGATGGAGGCAGGAAGATCAGAAGTTCAAGGTCATTCACAGCTACGTAGTGAGTTTGAGGGTAGACTGGACTACATGAGACCCCATCTCAATAAAAGGCTCACTGACAAATGAGACATAAAGAAAATTTATGTCATTGTACTAAAAGTATTTTACTGCTGCCTCCAATATTCGCAAATGCTGTGGCGTGGACCCATTGTAGTATGTTTTCTCTTACAGAACTTATGAGCTCTTCTTGAATGGTGGTGCTCCGCATGAAAAAGGTGTTGACGTGGACCCTTCAGTACCCCGCAGAGGTACAGCTCTTCTCTGTTACCTTTTCTTAGTTGGCTTCGTGTCACTGTGGCAATCAAAAGAAAAAAAGAAAGGTTTGTTTTGGCTCCAAGTTTCAGAGATTTTAGCCCAGGGTTCCTTGGCCCTTTTGCTTCAGATATGTGGTGACATGGTAACTCACGGTGAATTGTGCTGCCAGGGAGGCCTGTTTACCCCATGGTGGCTGGTGAGCAAAGAGAGAGGAGGTTGGCCACACTGTCCCTTTCATGTGCACGTCCCCTGTGACCTAAATTCATCCCAGTAGACCCCCACCTGTTAAAGGCTCTACTACTACCAGTAGTACCACAAGCTGGAGACCAAGCCTTTGACACATGAGGCTTTTGAGTGGCACCCAGATCCAAAGCTAGACCTTCCTTTCCTTGAAGATGAGACAAACAGAAGACCCCTCAGAGAAGGTAGTGAGATTCTAACGAGCATAGTATTTTTCACTTGGATTCACAGTTTCTTTTTTAAAATTTTTATTTATATTTTTAAAATTTTTTTGAGGTAGGGTTTCACCATAGCCCAGGCCGACCTGGAATTCACTATGTAGTCTCAGGCTGGCCTTAAACTCACGGCAATCCTCCTACCTCTGCCTCCCAAGTGCTGGAATTAAAGGTATATGCCACCATGCCTGGCCACAGTTTCTTTTTTATTTAAAGTGTTTTCATTTATTTATTTGCAAACAGAGAGAGAGAATGAGTATACCAGGGCCTTTTACCACTGCCAACAAATTTCAAATATATGTGCCACCTTGTGCATCTGACTTTATGTGGGCAGTAGGGAGTTGAACCCAAGTCATGAGGCTTTGCAAGCAAGTGCTTTTAACTGCTAAGCCATCACTCCAGCCCCATATTCACAATTTCAATGTGTCATTGATATTAAAATTATTACTCTAATCCATGCTTAATTTTGGTAGTACATGTGAGACTTGTGTAGGAAATCATGAAGACTCTGACTTAGTTCCTTTCACTGAACACTGGCCGATACTGTGATGGATACAGAATGAGCAAAAAAGACTAACTCAGAGATTGCCCATTGCTAGTTCCAAAGATGCAGACATTTGAAGCTGTGCTGTTCATGCCAGGTTGCTGGCCAAGAGGTCAGAATGCCTCTCAGTGTCCTTTACCTGGCTCTATGCTATAGAATGGGAACTAGAGAAGGAGGCAGCTGTAGGCCCTTCTTTGTAGAGCCCCACACCTGCCAGACATGCTATGTCCTTGTGCTCCTCCGCCAGCACTGTTCTTGCCCGGTGATCCAGGCCCTTCACAGCAGCTGCCGCCACACAGTCTCTCCCCTTTCAGAGCAGGAGAGGGAGGCAGGAGCTGTTGGTTCTGTCTGGATCCAGACGTGTTTTCTCAGTTCCTCTTCTTCATGCCAGTGTCCAGCCCTCCCGGGGCCCACATGTGTTCATGTCACACTTCACCTTTCCAGAGGCTCATTGAGCGCATATGGGTGGCTCCTGCCTTTTATACTGCCCAGCACAACCACTTGTAGCTGCTTGTTAAATATTTGCTTTAGTGTACATGGTCCCAAGCTCTTCAACTTTTTACATTGATTTCTGGTGTCTTTAAAGCACAGGGTGGTGTTTTCCATCAGATGATAGCCATGCGGAGGCAGCCTCAACTTCTAGTGAAACTGAGGTCTGTGAACAGGAGATCAAGAACCATCCTCAGGTAGGTAGCTACCCTTACCACCCCAAGGATCATGGGAACACCCCACTTAGTCATCTTTTGTCAGTTATTTTTTTTTTTTACTTCTTTAGTTACTTTTCCAAAAGTATGATGGAAAAATGGGATAGCAATAAAAATTATACTCATTTCTTTGGATGTACCTCCTACATTCACATCAGTTCAAATGATAGATGTCATCATACATAGGTGAGGCACTCTTTAATAAGTGGAGCTGCCCAGTGCATGATCGTATCCTCAGGGAACTGTCTCATTTTAATGTCAGATTTATTAGTGCTTAATTTACTTATAGTAAAATATACCCTTTTAATTTGCAGTTCTTAGAGTTTTGACAAATTTCTGTAATTATGGAAGAGCCTCCACAGTCAAGACAGAAAACATTTCACTCTAAAATATTACCTCATGTCCTTTTGAGGTCATCTCCCACCCCAACCCCAAGCAGCCACTTGTTTATTTTCTGCCCCCAAAGTTTTACATTTTCCAGACCATCATAAATGGAGACATGTAATATGTAGACCTGGAGTGTAGCTTCTCAGCACAACACACTGAAGGCTCATCCATGATCTGTTCATAACTTTTCCTTTTCATTCTGAATAGCACTGTGTTTGATGAATATACCACAGTGTGTCATACTAGTTTGCCTAGATCTGAGAAATGGTAAACAAAGCTGCTTCAAATATTTGTAAACATTGTTTTTATACAAAGATGTAAATTTACATTTCTTATGAGTAAAAATAGGAATAGAATTCCTGGGTCATCTGGTGTTGGGTTAACTTTAAAAGAAACAGACTGTTGTCCAAAATAACTGTACCTTTTATTTACATTGTCACTAGCAAGGTATGAGGGTTTCAACTATATATTCAACTATGTGTGTGTGTGTGTGTGTGTGTGTGTGTGTGTGTGTGTGTATGTATTTAGAGAGAGAGAAAGCATATGTGTTCCAAGGCTTTCTGCCACTAAAAATGAACTTCAGACATATGCACCACTTTGTGCATCTGGCTTTATGTGGGTACTGGGCAATCAAATCCAGGCCATCAGACTTTACAAGCAAGCACCTTTAACCACTGAGCAATCTCTCCAGCTCTAGGTTACTCTATATTCTATTTTTTTTAATTTTTAAATTTTTATTAACATTTTCCATGATTATAAAAAAAATATCCCATGGTAAGTCCCTCCCTCCCCACCCCCACACTTTCCCCTTTGAAATTCCATTCTCCATCATATTACCTCCCCATCTCAATCATTGTCTTTACATATATACAATGTCAACCTATTAAGTATCCTCCTCCCTTCCATTCTCTTCCCTTTATGTCTCCTTTTTAACTTACTGGCCTCTGCTACCAAGTATTTTCCTTCTCACGCAGAAGCCCAATCATCTGTAGCTAGGATCCACATATGAGAGAGAACATATGGCGCTTGGCTTTCTGGGTCTGGGTTACCTCACTTAGTAGAATCCTTTCCAGGTCCATCCATTTTTCTGCAAATTTCATAACTTCATTTCTCTTTACTGCTGAGTAGAACTCCATTGTATAAATGTGCCACATCTTCATTATCCACTCATTAGTTGAGGGACATCTAGGCTGGTTCCATTTCCCAGCTGTTATAAATTGAGCAGCAATAAACATGGTAGAGCGTGTACTTCTAAGGAAATGAGATGAGTCCTTTGGATATATGCCTAGGAGTGCTATAGCTGGGTCATATGGTAGATCAATCTTTAGCTGTTTTAGGAACCTCCCCACTGTTTTTCACAATGGCTGGACCAGATTGCATTCCCATCAGCAGTGTAGAAGGGTTCCTCTTTTTCCACATCCCCGCCAGCATTTATGATCATTTGTTTTCATGATGGTGGCCAATCTGACAGGAGTGAGATGGAATCTCAATGTAGTTTTAATCTGCATTTCCCTGATGACTAGTGACGTAGAATATTTTTGTAGATGCTTATATGCCATTCGTATTTCTTCCTTTGAGAACGCTCTATTTAGCTCCATAGCCCATTTTTTGATTGGCTTGTTTGATTCCTTATTATTTAACTTTTTGAGTTCTTTGTATATCCTAGATATTAATCCTCTATCAGATATATAGCTGGCGAAGATTTTTTCCCATTCTGTAGGTTGTACTCTATATTCTTGACAGTACTTGGTATTAGCTTTTTTTTTTTTTTTTTTTTTTTCCGAGGTAGGGTCTCACTCCAGCCCAGACTGACCTGGACTGGAATTCACTTTGTAGTCTCAGAGTGGCCTTGAACTCATGGTGATCCCTCCTAACTGTGCTTCCCAAGTGCTGAGATTAAAGGCATATGCCACCATGCCTGGTTTATCTCTCTCTCTCTCTCTCTCTCTCTCTCTCTCTCTCTCTTTTTTCTGTTTAGGCCATTCTAAAAACTGAGTAGTGAGTTCCTGCAGTGGTTTCAATTTGCATTTTCTTCAGGAAGAAAATACAATTGTGAAATTCCAGAACTACAATTTCTTACTCTGTGCCCTGTAGTTATTTAACCATTTCCCAGGCTCTCAAACTTAAACAAAACAGTATTAGCCCCACAATGCTATAGTAAAATTTAATAGAATGAAAGCATGTGAAACACTTAGCCTTTTTTATAATGCACAGTACATACAAAAACAGTAGTGTTCACTATGATTGCTTATGAGTGTAATTATTTTATGTATAGATAAATGCAAATGATAGGCCAGGGTTTGTTCAAATGAAGAAGCATGGTTGGGCTGTTAAGATCAGATCATTTAAATAGACTTTGAAGACTTGGAAGGAGGTGACGATGGGAACATGTGGAGAACAGGACCCGAGGGATGGAAGAGCACAGTGTGGGGCAGAGCCTGCTGCAATGGACTGTATGCCAAGACCTGCCCCTTGCTCGCAGATCATCGTGAAGTAGGGAGGTGAAAGAAGACTTGGCATACCCATGGGCATGGCAGCTTTTCTTTTATTATTATTATTATTATTGACATGTTCTGTAATTGTAGACAATAAACCATGATAATTCTCTCCCTTCCCCCACTTTCCCCTTTGAAAGTCCACTCTCTGTCATAGCCCCTCCCCCTCTCAATCAGTCTTTCTCTTATTTTGATGTCATCATCTTTTCCTCCAATTATGATGGTCTTGTGTAGGTAGTGTCAGGCACTTTGAGGTCATGGATATCCAGGTCATTTTGTGTCTGGAGGAGCATACTGTAAGGAGTCCTACCCTTCCTTTGGCTCTTACATGCTTTCTGCCACCTCTTCTGCAATGGACCCTGAGCCTTGGAAGGTGTGATAGAGATATTTCAGTGCTGAACACTCCACTGTCACATCTTCTCAGCACTATGGTGCATTTTGAGTCATCCCAGAAATCATTGCCATCTGAAAAGAGAAGCTTCTATAACCAAAAGTGAGAGTGGCATTATGAACATTAAGAGAAGTACTTACTGGGCAGTTTGGTGAGCATAATGTATGCATTTATCCTGGCACCAGCAGACATTACACCCCTAGGGTTTATGACTTCCCCATCATAGGTTTTTCAGTATCAAGCATGTATTCCCTCCAGTGGAGTGGGCCTCCAGTCCAATTAGAGACCAGTCAGTTTCCCCCATAACAAATATGCTACTATTGCACCCATTGGCTCATTTGGCCTAGTTGGCCAAACTTAAGACTTGCAGTGTCTACTGTGGTTTATCTTCACTGGTGATTTCTCTCTTTCCCATTGAACTGCATGCAGTGTAGCTCTTCTCAGCTTTCTATCAGCTGGTCTACATGGAGGAGGTTTTCAGCTCAGCTCCAGCAGGAGTTCATGGCAGCTTTTCTCAGTTGAGGTTGTCCTCTCAGTTTAAATATTGTTTGTTCTAATCTCTAATGCTAAAATGCACTTTATAATTATACCAATAACAGATCAACCTTTCAACAACCATTAATAATGTGCTCATGGATCTTATTTATTCTTGGCTTTTATTTCTCCCTCCTGGGTGTTCATGAGGCCTCTACATTCCTGTTTTGAGAGGTGGGGGAGAGAAGGACAATCTTTCCTTAGGAAAAAAAATGTTCTTTTTCAAAATGAGGGGAAAACTTGCAGCACAGTAGCAGCCTTTGTAAGAAAAAAGCCAAATCTGGCCTGGCTTCATTCCGCCTACTTGTGCAGCTGCCCCCTACTCACCTGTGGATGTGCCTTCTGGAGTCACAGAACAGAGGTCTTCTTGCTGAGCAGCTGAGGATACTTCTCCAGGGCTTTGTTCCTGCTGTTCCTGACATCCTTGCTTTGTCCTAGTGTGGGCACTTTGCTTCTCAGAGCCATAGACTTTAGGACTGCCTTGTCATTGCCACTCTGTTTCCAGTGACCCTGAAGTGTATTGGTTGGGAACCCTACTGGTATAGCCCAGGCACAGGCTGCGCTCATAGAAACCAGGCTGAGAACCTGCTGAAGCCAGAGGATGGGGTGTGAGGGTCATGGTACATGCCCAGGCTGTAGGTTCAGAGTGAGAGGCCGGACACCAGCAGATGAGCTTTAGGGCATCAATGCACTGAGCCTGTGCATCCCAGGGGTAGAGAAAGGCTGGCCTGATCTTTCCAGAATTCTTTCTCCTCTGACTTCTCCTTCTGTGGGTGATAGAAGAAGCAACAGCCTCCTCCTCTCCCTCCAACGTATGCCCTCCTCCAGCCCTGTCCTCCCTTGCTTACCAACTTCTCCTTTGTTAACCACATTTCCCTGCTCAATGATTAAAGATGGGGGAGGGCTCTATTACTCTGGGGGATGCACAACAGTGGAGGGTCACAAGCAAGAAGCCTAGTTCAAGATTGTATTAGTGCCCATTTTCCCCCAGGTCCCTGGCTATTTGGCTTCATGTGCTTCATTCTCCTGGCCAGAAGTCTTGCTTGTGCATGTCCTATGGGCATCTGGAAACTTATGAAAATGTGAATGAGTCACTATAGACCTACCTCCTGTACCAGGAAAGCACTGAGGTCCTTCACCCTGGGCTCCACAATCTCTGCCTGTGTTCGTGACTGCAGATCACTGCTTCAGCTCTACCAACACTTGTCTTTCTAACCTTGGTACTTTTTCCCAGAGGGGCTTAACTTGCATCAATTTGACCACAGGAACACTTGTAAGGCCTCAAGGAGGGATAACTCTGAATTAAGCCTTTCAGTGCTCTGAATGCTGAGAAAACTGGTCTGTATCAGTGGTCTGTGTATATGCTTGTATAGCTTTGCTGTTAATTTATTTTCCTTTGCCTCTTTGATGTATCCTATCTTTTTTTTCTGTTTTACTTACATTATGTTGTTGAAAATGAATGAACTAAGAGTCTTATTGTCTGAGGTCCATTCATTCCATTACAGCATTTCTACCCATGCTGGTCTATATGGAAGGCTAAAGAGAGGCAAATTCTCACTCCTTTATTCAGCTCAGCTAGCTTTTAGTAGCCCACAACTTTCTGGTAATTTTAGGTTTGGAAAACCAGGAGCTGTCTCTAAAGAAAAGAAAGAAAATGAGGCAGCACTGCCTCATGTAGTGGAAAGGTGCCGGAAGGAAAGGAGTGCCCACAGTAAGGGAGCACCAATGCCTTCCAGACAGATGAAGTGGGCAGATCTGTAAGAAAAAGGGAAGGCCAGATGAAAGGAAGGAAGGTCCCACCCCTTCCCCTGGCAAAATCAATGGCTGGTCTTCAGCATAAGCCCTGGACTTAGGCATGGCACAGGAACACTGACCATGTAGGTCATGAAGCAGAGGACAGGGTAGAGAGCAGCCCTTGGAGTCACAGGGCAGCCTGATAGGGTATGCTGGCATCACAGCAGCTTAAATGGTTCTCAGCAGCCAATCCATGAACTCTAACCCAGCTCCTTACAAAGTCAGAATATGAGCAAGTTCTAAGGACAAAGAGTATGTATGAATGTAAATGTGGAAGCCAGCTTGGCCTGCAGTCTTAATGTTTCTGGGAATTCCAGATTAGACAGCGGCCAGATAGCATCTAATTCCATGAAACTAATTACTGTGGAGTCCTTTGTTCTTGTATCAGCCCAGGGACCACATTCATTCTTCTTTTTCCAGCCAGCTGGAAACCTGAATTTTACCTTCATTTTTCCTTCTAAAATTCTCTAGAAATTAAGATAAAGGATCAATTTATAAAAATTAAGGTTTTTTCTGTAACTTTTGAGTTATGCATTTCCTGACTCTGAAGTAAGTCTCTTATCAACAGTATATAGTTGGGTTTTGTTTTTTAATCAGTTCTGCCAATGAACATCTTTTGATTAGGATATTTTAATCCATTTACATTTAATATAATTGGTTATAGGGAATGCCATTCTTTGGGCCTTTTTGTTACTTGTATTATGTGTCTTATGACTTATTTTTCCTTCATTTTCTCCCTTTCTATTTTCCTTAGTGTTTGACTTTTTTTTAATGCCAACATATTTTTATTCCATTTTTATTTCCTTTTGTGTATATTCTGTAGATATCTTCTTTGTGTTTACCATGGGAATTATATATCACATCCCAAAGTTATAATAATATAATTTAAATTGATACCAACCTAACTTCAAAATTGAATTGTTTTCTGGTTTTGAGTCTTTACCATATGCCAGGCACTGTACAATGACCTCACTGTCATCCTTTCAATAATCTGAAATGCAGGTAGCACTCTGCATTCTACAAATAAGGAAAGGAGAGTCATTACTCCACAGTCTCACAGCTAGAAAGTGGTATAGTTGGGATCCAATCCAGGTCTGTCATGCCTCCCATGTCCCACCCAGCCCATGAGCAGGGTGAGCTGGCATTTCCTCTGTACCCACCACAGGGGTGTGGCAGCCACATACCTTTGTTCAAGCTTATGGCTCACTAGTCCATTTCATTCCAAAACACTTAATTGATGACTTTTATTTTTATTTGACATTTATCATGGGCATAAATGCTAGCATGCAAGCACAGGAAAGCAACACAGAGTCAAGACTTGGAAGTATACCTCTAAAACACAAGCCATCTGAAGTTTAATGTGACTAACTGCAGGGGAGGATTTTCCTTTAAGTTATAAAAATGTTTTACAACAATGAAGCAAAACTTGGGACTGTTAATTCAAATATTCATTCATATATTATGATCTATACAATACCCCAAAAGAATACTGCAAGTTGGATTGGAGAAGTTTGCTTAATAAACATATTTTTTCTTCTGTTAGTCTGTTGCCAGAAACACTGATTGGGAGTATGTGCTCCACTCACTTGTTGTTATTTTATCGACAAATTCTTGGAGATGTGCTCCTGAGAGACAGGGCGAATCTGCAAAGCGCTGGTAAGGAGTCATGGCTATTTCCTCATGTGGGTTAATGTTCCATTCCTTGAAGATATGTGCCTCATGCCAACCTGATTTCTGCCTATAAACAGACATCTGGAGTAAAATATTAGAATAGCATCAACATATTACTTCAGGTGCAAAGCATTGAGCTTTGTGAGCTCAAATATATATCCAGTTCTTTAAAAGAAACTCATTTTTAATTCTGGAGATTTTAAATTTTGGCCTCACATGTAATCACATTTTTACTTTCCAGTCTTTGAATAATATGTTTTGTTTTGTTTTTTTTATTTTTCCTTATGCAGTATGTATGTCTCTTTGGGGAAAGAAACAAAAATCACCCTAAGTATTTTACAGTTTAGTATAATGTATTAGTTACAAATTAGTGAGTTAAAGTAAGGGGTATTATAATTTCTATGTACTATTTTTATTCTTACAGTTTCTTTTGACTTTGAATGCTTTTCCCAAATAAAATGTTTAAAAACATTATTTAGAAAACTTAATAAGCTGCCATATATAAATGAGCTTACTAAGAGAAATGCATGTGCTATAATAATTTCCCTACAAAATGAAAGTTGGATATCACCTGGACTTAAGAAATCAGTATCTAGATATGTGCTCTCTGCTGTGTGTCATCTCACATCTCACACTGTCATTGTGTGATGTGTGGGACAGGCACATTTATCCCCACCCTAATGGAGCACTCAACTGATGCAGTATTTGGGGCCCAGGGAAGGATTAAATTCCATAAAGATGCAATAGTTCCCAGGAAGAATAAGGATCCAGAGGTAAGGCTAGCAAGAAGCCCCAAGCCAAAAAGAAGTTCTCCCCCTTCAGGTAAGGGAGATGGAGAAAGTCTCTATCACATAGGGAAAAGTCTGGATACGCGCGTGCACACACACACACATGCACCCATGTCAAAGTCTTGCCCATAGGTAACTGGAATAAACGGAACTCAAAGTCAGAGCAGCACAGAAATTTCCCAAGAAATTGTTTGTTTTTTTTAAAATTTATTTATTTATTTGAGAGCGACAGACACAGAGGGAAAGACAGATAGAGGGAGAGAGAGAATGGGCGCGCCAGGGCTTCCAGCCTCTGCAAACGAACTCCAGACGCGTGCGCCCCCTTGTGCATCTGGCTAACGTGGGACCTGGGGAACTGAGCCTCGAACCGGGGTCCTTAGGCTTCACAGGCAAGTGCTTAACCACTAAGCCATCTCTCCAGCCCAAGAAATAGTTTTAACAATAGGGGAGGACAGTTTACCTCTGTAACTGCCACTTGCTTTTAAGTTTATTTTGGTGACTCTAGAAGAGCTTTATGAATAATGACAGGCAGGGCTTAAAACAGATAAGGCTTACTGGTTGTTCCTATAGGTAAAGTGGTTATTCAGGATTGTTCTCCACTGAGGGCACAGAATTGTGAAAGATATTTGTCCTTGCCATTTCAGAAATACCTGCTATGGTTTGAATTTGCTTTTTTCAAACTTCAGGGATTGTCATTGTGGTGGTATAAAGGGAAGGGGACTTTGATAGGTGACTAGGCTGTCCCCTTGGATGGGATTAGTTGCTCTTCTAGAAGGACTTGATGGAGGGAATTTATCTTGCCTGTCTTTCTGCCTTTTTCCATGTGAACATAGCATTCTCTTCGACAAAAGACACAGTATGGTCATCTCATGAACCCCAAAAGCCCACGTCTTGGTCTGACTTCCTTGCCTCTAGAACTGTGAGGTAGATGTTTCTACCTGGGAACTTCCGGGCTCAAGTGATCTGGTACAGCAGCACAAATAGACTAAGACTCATCCTTGTGGGTGTGCTTCCTTGCATAGGCTCTTGTGTGTGTTATTATTGTAAAATATCAGTGCCTGTCTACACAGTAGTCAGTCATGTGGCCAGAATCTCCAGTTATAAATTCCTTCCAGTTTTATCCACCACCATCTGCTGGCTCTAGACACAGCCTGGGGTCCTTCCAAGTGCTGGTGGACTGGACCAGATCAGAGGAGGTGCCTCTGCCTCCTTTCCCTTGGGACTGTCTGGCTCCTGCACAGCCTTTCAAGAGCAGGACTACCTCACTGGAAGGTCCTTACACTGTACCATAGCCATGAGAAGAAAGAGGTAAAAATATGAAAGAAAAAATAAGAAACTAGACTTAATTTCATAGTCTCTGTGTTCAGAGCCACTTTATTCCTTATCTGAGAAATGTCATCTATGTGACATAAGACTCACTTTAGAACTCTTTGGCATAAGGTATAGGGACAGGGGCTCCGGAGGATAGCTTTGAACCATTATTGACTTTAAAGTATGTAAAGGGTGTTATCAGCAAATCATTTGGCATAATAATTGCAATCAAAATGGATATGTTGACATGTAGTACAGTGAAGAAAGAATGAAGTTTACGTACATTCTTCCTGTTCTGTGTTTCAGATCTCATTAGTCATCCAGTGCTGGCCACCTTCCCTGTGCTCTTGGAGCAGCCGGATGTAATGGACGCCCTCAGGGTAGGCATACTCCAAGATGGGGTCTGAGGTCCTCACTTGCTCTTAGCTTGTTTTTTTTTGTTGTTGTTGTTGTTTTATTTTTTGTTTTAAAATAAAATGATGTCTCTTGGTCCCTGTCCACTATCCACTAACTCAGTTTCATCATTCTGACCGTAGTGTGAATACTTCTTCCCTGACCCAGTGGGCAGGTGGCATGTCTGCTGAGTACACCCTTGCTCTCTGCTGCCTTTCATTCCTGTACTCCAGATGGTGGCTGACAGAGCAAAACTGCAGCATGGTCTGCTCCATCAACCAGCTGAGTTTTCACAAGAGAGTCAGTACATGGATACCATCTTGAATTTAACTCCTCAGATACTGTGCTGCCTGAAAAAGCAGCTAGATATTAGAATGAATAAATCTGAAATCTCCAATATTCAGCTAACCAAATTTCTGAAATCACTGTCTCATGTGGCTCAACGTACCACATCAAGGTCAGCAAATACAAAAGGCCTGTACCCATGTGGGAGAGGTGATGGACAGCATGGCCAGTGCTGGGGAGGAGGACTGTCCAGGGCCTTGGAGAGTCAGTGAAGGCAACAAGTGAGGACCAGGACCCTGACTTGTTAATGATGTCCTGGGTGAGATGGGCCTGACAAAAAGCAAAAGCCACAAAGGAGTTTGTCTGCTGAGAGGGTGACAACATTGCAGTGGGAGGAACAGCAGCCACAAGCATCTTCAGGCAGGAAGGAATGTTGCGGAGAAGAGGTGGCACTCTGTTAGCATGCTGGGTGTAAATGAGGCACCAAAGATGAAGGCCAGAGGCTCAGTGTGCTGGGGAGGGGAGGAGGGGCCGGGTACAAGGAAGCTTCACTGGAGGCTGACTCCTCATGCCATGCAGAGGTCAAACAGTGCATGTGCAGGGTTAGGTATCCCTGTCAGAGAAGACTTCTACTAAGAGGGAAATCTTAGTGTCCCAGCAGGCAGGTGTAGGGATCACACAAGGTCCTATTTGCAGGACTTAGAAGGAAACTCCAGAACAATTTTATGGATTTGAGAGAAAACAGTAGAGCAGACAACCTAGAGTTCTCAGCAGCTACAAGGAGGGAGATGAAGAGAGAGAGCTGCTCTCAAGAAAGCAGGCAGCTGGGCCTTTAATCCCAGCACTCAGGAGGCCGAGGTAGGAGGAGCACTGTAAATTTGAGGACACCCTGAGATTACATAATGAATTCTAGGTCAGCCTGAGCTAGAGTGAGATCCTACCTTAAAAAAACAAAACATAAAGGAAGTAGACAGGCTTAGCAATGGAAGTCCATGAGCATTGGCATGACATGGGGTGTTTTTTTCAGAAAGAGGGAGAATGTCTGAGTGTCAGCAAACAGACTCAGGATTATGACCAGTGTCAGGAGAAGGGAGATGGAAAGGAAAGAGTTACATCTTTAATGGAGTAACAAGACACCTTGGAGGACAATTGTGATAGGCACACAGGCCTTGAGCATGGCAATTGTATTCTGTCTTTCTGAGCCAACCAAGGAAATATAACTTTATTTAACTTTATTATTATTTGGTTTAGACTTATAGCCAGCTAGGGGTTACTCTGGGCTGCCTAGAACTCAAGATGTATAAAATTGGAAGGCATAATAAATCACTGTGTTTACTGTCCTCTATATGCCTTCTTGTTTTATTAGCTTGGGCCAGGAATGAATGATAATAGTACTAATTGCTGTCATTTGTTAGCTTTGGACCAGCTCACATCCCCTGCCATTGGTTCATCTTGAGCCTTGCAACTGGTTACAAATACTTGCAGATCTTTGAAACTTGCCAAAGGGCCAGTATTGGCATTTTTTAGCCTAGTTATGGAAGGTCAGAGCTTTAAAACAAGATAAAAGTATCTTAAAATTTTCCCATTTTAGTATTTGAAATATGTCTCCTTTAAAAAAGTCTTTAATGTGCTACCTGAAAAGGGTGTTACCACCACGGACCCTGCCCTGTGTCTCAGGATGCTGGCATGTTGGTACTCACGTTTCAGATGGTGCTTGGGAGGTAGATGGCTGTCATACATACATACACTTGTGCCTGTGAGAAGACCTCTGGATCATGGATTATTTTATCTGTATTCTCCCCAGTGAATTATTTGTATGATTAACAATAAAAACTAGTACTATTCTCATAAGCCTTCTATTCCTGGCCAAGTGTACAATTTAGGCTGGGCTAGGTTGTAGTGGGGTGACCAACACAGGTTTGTTTCTCACTTGTGGTACCTATCCATCATGTTCCAGTAGAAGACCCTGACCCCCACCCCCACTCCATAGTTTCCCAAGGGTGCAGGCTGGCTGGGGCCTCACTATCTCGTGGAATCATCTGGAATGTGTAGCCTCCTCTGCTGCCATTCACTCATTCAGGAAAAGGTAGATTATCCTTGGGTTTTCCACTGCCTTGGTCCCAAGGGGCTAGACCATTTCTGCTTTTACTTCATTGGCCAGAAGCAATCATGTGGTCTGCTTAATTTGAAATGAGCTGGAAGATGGACTTCTGTTTGTTGCAGGGGAAGAAGTAGATCTTGGTGAGATAGCACTGACCCCACACATGCTTTCAATCCCACCAATTTACTCACATGAAACCATGCTTGCTGCTGACTCAATGAAAGATAACATGGGGTCTTCATGCTTAACTTCAAAAACAAACTTTACCAATCTAATTTGCTAAGTGATAGTCACATTAAGCTAGATTATCTTTTAAAGTTTACATTATGAAGTGTGACCCTCCTAGCTTTTACTTAGCTTGGCCCAGTTTGTGACTAGCATTTCATATATATATATATATATGTAAATTTTTTTGGTTTTCTGAGGTGGGGTCTTGCTGTAGCTCAGGCTGACCTGGAATTTACTTTGTAGTCTCTGGATGGCCTTGAACTCATGGTGATCCTTCTACTTTTGCCTTGCAAGTGCTGGGGATTAAAGGTATGCACCACCACTCCCAGCAGCATTTTAATAATAATGATGTCACCTGGCCTGTGTAGCAAACTCTCTGGCTTTATAAGAGTTCTCTCTAAGACCTGAGGGACTTACAGGCAAAGGTACAAGTTAATAGGGTGAGACACCACAATCCTACAAGCAGAAATAACCATGAAAGTGCTGAGACTGTCTGATGGCCAGCTCACCAGTGCACCCTTGTTGCATGGAGAATTGCCTTCTTACTGGAAAGGACTGATGCTCTCATATCACCCATGAAGTCAGGCACCTACAGATCTATACAACACAGGTCCTCAAACTCCCTGTATGATGGAGAAGGGCCTTGAACTCCTGCTCCTCCTTTCTTCCCCCACCAAGTATGGGGATGACAGGTGTGTGCCACCACACCTGATTTTATGCAGCACTGGAGATCAAAACCAAGGCGTGTTTTCTATTTGTGTTGCTGTCTTACCACGGATGCTCATGACTTTCCATCGTGCAGGCACCATGTCTGCACTTGGCATGCATGTGTTAGTTTCACCACTCTTCTTAGCAAATTGGTTTTGGCTTCTAATAACCATGGGATTTTGTGGAATCTTTCCCAGGTAAATCTACCCAGTCAGGCTGGTTCTGGATTGCTGGCAATAGATGCCTGACTCCAGTGTCACTTCTTGCACGTGTTGGTTCTGGGCAATGTTTCTAACCCTGCCCATAGGGTTAATTACAGAGTAAAGTGGCAGAGCTGTTGCAAGGACTTGTGAACACTCTGACTAATATGATATTTCTGTTTGCTTTTATAGAGTTCCTGGGCTGAAAAAGAAAGCACCCTGAAAAGATCGGAGAAGGTAATTTGTCCACAGTGAACTGAAGACTTGCAGAGCTGTTCACGAATGCATTGTATAATGCCTTTGTTTAGTTAAGACAGCCATGGAACAATCCTGCTTACTCAGATAAACTGTGCCATTATGATGGCAAAGACACACTCTAAGAAGTTTTTTGTTTGTTTCTTTCTCAATATGCAAAGGAAGCCATGCTCAGGACAGTCATATCAGATTCTGAATTTTTTTAAAAAAACAAAAACCTCCATCTCTCAACACCCATATCACATAAGAAAGAGGGAAAACAAGATTGGTGTGTGTGGTATGAATCCGTTGAATGAAAGGCCAAGCTTCTGCTTGTGTTGCCAGAGTCATGGTTAGACTTGGATGAGGCTGACCTTGACCAGTGCAGTGGCCTGACTGTCAAATCCAGCACCCAGCACATTTTCTGTGATGGGCCAAGAAGTGACAGTTTTGAGCTGGAGGACTTGTGCTCTCCACCACAGTGATGTAACTCAGCTGTTAAGTGTATAAAGGGCTAAGGAGGTTGTGTTTCTGTAACACTTACTTACATAAAAAGAGGCCTTTGGTTTGCCAGTTCATGATTTAAGTGTTAAAAGACAAGAAACATGGGAGGACAAAAACTAAATATCCTGAAAACTGGGGGGAGATTATTAATACTATATGTTGATTTGAGCTTCTGTTTGACCAGTAATATGTGAAGTTTGCCAAAAATTTTTACAGGTCCTGTGTTTTTCTAGTACAGTAGTGGACAAGGTGCGGGGCCTCAGGCCTGTAGAAGCTGCCACTATGCGTGCGGTGTGCCTGAGGTGCTGTCCATGTGAGGACCCTACTGTGTTTAGATACTTCTGCCCTCAGTCTACTGTGCCCACTGAGATTTTCACCAGCCTGTTGGCACCAGGACTTGGTGGGTCCTGTTGATATTGTACTACTCTTATTATCTGAGGGTCTGACACCATTAGGTCTGATGGACCTTTCACTCCTCACCCAGGCATTGCTGGAAGCAAGCCAACAGTACTTCTTCCTTTTTTTTTTTTAGAGGTATGGTCTCACTCTAGCTCAGGCTGGCCTGGAATTCACTATGTAGTCTCACAGTGGCCTCAAACTCACGGTGATCCTCCTACCTCTGCCTTCCAAGTGCTAGGATTAAAGACATGTGCCACCACTCCCGGCTCAGATCTGTACTTCTTGAGCCTCCCTTCCCTGGATCCCATGTAGGATTTGACAGTTATCTATGACAGGCAGTAACCAAGCCAAGGTGACGGCTGGGTTTGAATGGTGCTTTAGTTATATTCACTTGGATTCAGACCTTGTCACAAGAATAGATGCAGTATTCTGGTCTCTGTGACGTAATGTGTGATTCTCTCAGTGGAGCTAGGAGATACCTGGTCTCAAGGAGCCACTTAGAGGCTCTTGATGAGAACCACGCAGCTCCACTCCATGGGTACTGTCACTTCCACTGGCCCAGGTCACCTTCAGCTAGCAGTTCATAAGGGTTTGTATTTTGGGTATAATGGCGTGGGTCCATTCATAGTTCTTTGTGGTGTTGCTGTTTTCCCAGAGAGACAAGGAGCTCCTGAAGGCCAAGTTCCTCCTGGTCTACCATGACTGCGTGCTCCCTCTGCTGCACTCCACACTGCTGCCCCCATTCCGGTGGGCAGAAGAAGAGACCGAGGCTGCTCGGTGGAAGGTCATCGCTGACTTCCTCAAGCAAAGCCGAGAGAACGGTGGCTCCTTGAAGGCTCTGCTGTCACCAGACGGGGTTCATTCACCTTTCGACCTTTCAGAGCAGACCTATGACTTCTTGGGAGAAATAAGGAAGAACTTATCCTGATGGGGGCTGGGCCCTCAGCTTCACCCTGGTACTGGGGAGCCTTCCATGTGGATTTGAATCAAATGACAGCCAAAAGAACTGACTGGCTACAACCTAAGTCCTATTCTTTTTTTATTCAAATTCTATTTTTAAAGAAATATCTAATAATTTGAGTGTGTTTAAAACAATAAAATAGATTTTTATAAGGAATACTCTTATATCTGTTTGATTTTTTTCAAAAACCAACTACTTATTTCCAGTTAAAGGTATAGATGTCTATAAAAGCAAGTTTTTGCTCTTTAAAAATATTTATTTATTCATTTATTTATTTATTTACTTAAGAGAGAAAGAGGCAGAGAGAGAAAATGGGCACACCAGGACCTCTAGCCACTGCAGACAAACTCCGGATGCCTGCACTACCTTGTGCATCTGGCTTATGTGGGTTCTGGGCAATCAAATCTGGGTTCTTAGGCTTTTGTAGGCAGATACCTTAACCACCACTAAGCCATCTCTCCAGCCTCTTATTTTTGTTTTTCAAGGTAGGTTCTCACTCTAGCCCAGGCTGACCTGGAATTCACTATGTAGCCTCAGGCTGGCCTCAAATTCACAGTTACCCTCCTACCTCTGCCTCCCAAGTGCTGGGATTAAAGGTATGCAATACTGCACCTATTCTAAAAGCATAATTTTTATCAACAGCTAAAGTTATGATTATTCAAGAAAGTGAAAAGACAATCCACAGGATGGGAGAAGGTATTTCCAGGTCTTGTATCTGATAGCAGGTTAGTAGCCAAGGGCTGGGGTGTAGCTCAGTGGTAGTAGGTCCTTGTCGAGCACATACAAGGCCCTGGGGTCTACCCAGCACTAAGACAGCAAGAGTTTGGTATGCATTATGTATAAATATTACTAATCTTAATATAATTTGAGAAACTTAAGTGTATGGTTAATCATTCAGTTCAGTCTGATATTGGAATGTGTGTTACCCTGATTTAGATACCCAAGCAGAATCATCTTGGTCTTTTCAAATCAATCTAGTAAGTGCTAATGAGGTCTTGTTGCATTTTGAATAGACTTGTGATTGCTGTAAAATGTCTCCAGCCTTTATTGTTGGTGACTCACAGCACCTGGCATCACTTGGGTGCTTATTGGGTGCATGGCAGTGCAGCATTATTGTCAGTTAACTTAGTTAATAACAGGTAGTCTCAGCTGGCATCGACTTAGTGCCTGTGTGATTGGCAGTGTTCTGAGCTAGCTCAGTGGTACTCATAGCTTCTGTAAAAGTGGGCACTGCTTTATTCTGTGTCACAGTTGAGGAGACAGGCCAGGTGACTTATATAATTTGCCTTAGGCCAGAGCTAGTCAGTGGCACAGTTGATACACAGTGCTATGCTAATTTCCTACTACCTAGGACGTTGCCTCACATCAGTGCAAACCTTAAAGAATTACATGTTCTGGTAGAACTCTTGTTACTGCCCAGTCGTTGCCTTTTGCAATGTGTTAAATAAACCTATAAAAGAAAAACATGTACAAATAAAATTTGAGGGCTAGGAAGATGGCTCAGAAGTGAAAGGCACTTGATTGCAAAGCCAGCCTGAGTTCAATTCTGCAGTACCACATGCAGCCAGATGTGGTGCATGCATCTGGAGTGGCATGTGCAGATGTGCACACACGCAGTCTCTCTCATGAATAAAAATATTTTTTAAAGTTACAAGACTATTTAAAGAAGGGTATAAATGAACTAGGGTGAATTTAAGGTAAAGTCCCATCAAATGTATTTTTAGTGTGTTGCCTTACAAGAGACATTTAAATAAATAAATTTATTATTAGATATCTGTCATAGTTTGACATACTGCATTATCCATAGACCCTTAACCTAAACTTAAATTGGCCCTTACATTAGTCAGTTTTGTTACTATAACAAAATACCCGAGTCTGGGTAAATTATGAAGAGGTTCATTTAGCTCACAGTTCTGGAGGCTCAAGAACATGGGTCTTGCCTTTGTTCCCTTGTGGCAGATGTCGTGGGCAAGAGGGAGGAAGCACAAAGTGAGGCAGTTGCCACAGAACAAGGAGAGGCTGTGTTATACCCACTCTATCTCAATAACTAGTTCAGGGTCCCTGAGAACAGTCTTAATCCCTTCTGAGGGTCTCACCCCCAGTGGCCTCTGAAAAGTACCATCAGCCATTAACATTGGTGTACTAAGAACCAAGCATCACAAGTGTGACTTGTGAGAACTTGGCCTTGACAGATTTTACTACTCCTTCCTCTGTGACTTTTTCCTGCCCTGGATGATCTGTGAGAGCCTGAGTGTCAAGGACACCTTCTTACCCATCAGGAAGCTAGGGCTTGCTTCCTCTGTGGCCCTTCTCCTTACAGAGCCTTCCCAGCTGTGACTTCCTGGAAAGCCTGCTTTTCAGATGAGTGGCAAGCCCGTGTGCAGTGGTCCTGTTCTGTGCCCTGAAGCCCTGTTCTAGAAATAACCTGAGACCATGTCATCCCCACTATGAAAGTCAGCATCTTTCATTCCTAAATTCTACTTTTTGTTTTGTTTTGTTTTCCTTAACCACTTGGTTTCTTCTTTCCTGAGTCTGGGGTAGGGCATTGTGGATGAGAGTGAATGCTGGCAGGCTCCCTTCAGTGAGAAAGCTGCTTTGAGGATGTGTGTTCAGCCTGTCTTCCGTGTTCATTGGCCAGTGTGTCGGCAGTTAGTGATGATGGGCAACTTCATAGTTCTGGCACATGAAAAAAGTACAGAGAAAAGCGCATGGGTGACACCAGGTCAGAAAGGGAGGGATTTGGGCAATTAGCCTGAAGAGAGGGGCCGGTCCCCAGGGTGGGGACAGCTACCAGTGTGAAGCCCTGCCTTCCCTTCAGTCACTGGAATCTTGTTTTTTCAGCCAACCCTTTCTGACTTTTTACATACCACTTTTTAGCTTCCAAAACAGGAAGGGGTTGTCATGGGGCCAAAAACATCTTGGAAACCAGTCCTAGGGCGTGTGTGTCAAGGAGCAGGCGGTAGCAGCGCACCGAGTAATCCCGGGCGGAAGCACAGGGGGTGGGAAGTGACAGCACAAAGGCAGTCCTATCCATGCTGGGCCCGCCTGGGAGGCTCCCCAGCCCTGGACTGGGGAACTGAGTCACAGGGTCACTCTTCCCCAGGCTCCCAGCCTCTAGTCAAGGCCTGCTGGAGGGGAACTCGTGTGCGTACTTGCGATGGATGGGAGGCAGGGAGTACGTGTTAACTGGCTGTGATTCTGAGTTCCCAGGCCTGAGGCGGACAGCTCACACACAAGCAGAGAAACCAACAGTGTGACACCACTACCAACAGAGCAGCTTAGCCTTGCCACCCCAGGAGCAGCTGGAAAAGCCATCAGCTTAACAAAGGAAAGGAGGCAGAAGTGCCATCAAGGAGGGTTTGTCAGTTTGCAGCAGCCTGAGAGGGTATCCTTTGCAGGACTTCCCTTTGTGTGAGGTGCTGTCCCGCTGGGGGGTGATCCGAGGTGGCTGTGGTTCAGCACTGTGCACTCTCTTCCCTCACCATGAGGCAGAGCAGCCCTGAGGCTTGTCGTTGTCCACTCATTTGGTTACTCGCATGTGTTCCTAGAACAACTGCTACACTCAGGCAGGGTACACGGCCTGTCCTCACTTACAGTGCATATAAGGTGGCCAGTAACCACACGAAACAACAGCACAGGAAGGCTCGGCAGTCGAGGAGTCCTATCATTGTCTTACGTTTCATGTGTGTGATACTTAAATTCCAACAGTTCTGTGCCCTGGGGTGCTGGTGACAGAGCAGTTAGCAATATATGCCCAGGCATTTCTACATGTCCGCACTCTCCCTCTCTCTGTCTTTGGGGACCAGAGAAATACAGAAAAGTCTTTGGATGGATCTCACAGTCTCAAGTACCACAACCACACCTTGCAACTCACAAACACCTGACCTGAAGGTACTGCATCACTCCAAATTCAGCCTGCTGTTGGGGCTCCTCACACCTGTCGCAGCAGCCACTTGGACTCAAGTCACAAGGGGTAAGTACAGGGATCAGGAAGTGATGAGGGCAGAGCTGAGCATGGTCACTCCTGCGGAGTGAGGGCTGCGGGCAGCAATAGAGAACACAAATCATAAATAAATGCAGCTCACACTCAGGACTTTGGTCACGTGTCCATGGCTCACTTTGTGAGGCACCTTGGACCTTACCCCTCATTTGTATCTAACTTGGTTAGCAAAGATTAACTGCAGAACTTTGTCCTTTCTCAGGGGCTGATATGAGGGCTAACAAAGAAAGAGAATAAAGAGCGAAGAAGAAGAGGTTGTCTTCAAAGTCTTTGTGACTGAAAGAGGGTAATTTCACCATTCACAAACATTCTTCATGGGTTCTCCATGTGCCAGGTACCGTCCAATGTATGTGGCCCACCACAAGAATGACACGTACTGCTTCCTTGATGCCCATAGTTTAGGGCAAAGAAAGGGTAGGGGACAAACAGCAGGCAGATGAATAAATAATCAAGAGAAATATTCAGTAATGATGTGTTTGTAAGTTCTGCTCAGATCAAACAGAGGACAGTCTACCCTCTCCTGCCCACTGAATGGAGCTGAAAACCCCAACAGGATACACAGAGCAGAAATCCAAAGACTCAAGGCACAGGGGCTGGAGAGGTGGCTTAGCAGTACTTGCCTGCAAAACCAAAGGACCCAGGTTCTATTCCCCAGTACCCATGTAAAGCCAGATGCACAGGCAGCGCATGCATCTGGAGTTTGTTTGCAGTGGCTGGAGGCCCTGGCTCACCCATTCTCTCTCTCTCCCCAAAATAAATAAATAGAGAGAGAGAGAGAGAGAGAAAGGCAGATAGAGAGAAAATAGGCACTCCAGGCTCTCTAGCCACTGCAAAAGAACTCCAGATGCATGCATCAACTTGCATATCTGGCTTATGTGGGTACTGGGGAATCAAACCTGGGTCCTTAGGCTTCACAGGCAAGCACTTTAACCACTAAGCCATCTCTCAAGCCCTAAATAAAATATTTTTTTTAATCATAAAAAGCTGGGCATGGGTGCTGGAGAGATGGCTTAGCAGTTAAACGCTTGCCTGTGAAGCCTGAGGACCCCAGTTCGAGGCTCGATTCCCCAGGACCCATGTTAGCCAGTTGCACAAGGGGCGCATGCATCTGGAGTTCATTTGCAGTGGCTGGAGCCCTGGCGCACCCATTCTCTCTCTCTCTGTCTCTGTGGCTCTCAAATAAATAAATAAAAATATATTTTTTAAAAATAGCTGGGCATGGTAGTACACTCAGGAGGCAGAGGTAGGAGGAGGATCGCCGTGAGTTTGAGGCCACCCTGAGCTAGAGTGAGACCCTACCTCAGAAAACAAAAGAGAAAGAAATATGTTACTATGTAAGCTAATTAATTTTTTTTTTAAAAAAAGAGATTGGACAGAGTTACCCTGCATGGATGGATAAAGCTGCTTCCAGAAGCCATAGGTTCTAAAGCAAACACAGTACCAGAAGGAAGGGACACCCCTAGTAGGTGTTGGCCAGGGAAGCCCCTGAAGCCTCCAAAATAATACAAGCTATTGCCACTGCTACTTGCTGCCCACCAAAACTAGATTGTAGGGCCCTATTGCTAAAGACACCACATGCTTTGATCACAGGACATAAAGAAGTCAAGGCAGAACTGTTCTGGAAGCTTCTTTCCTGATGGATAGCTTTTAAAGTGCTGGGAGGTGCTATCCAAGGCTACTGGGGTAAAATCACCATTGACAGTCTTACTTCGATGTAGGCCCTGTGTACTACACTCCTGATCAACCAAATAAGATATATTCATTGCTGTAATAATGGCATGATTGTTAAGAGAGTAACCAACCACATTCTTGTTTGATTTGAAGCATACCTCATTGGATGGAATTATCATCTTGTACTGTAAACCTGGCCAAAAAGCCATACCTAAGGAGGTCATAGGTCCTAGAAAAACTACTACTGTGGTTTTACTAAATGGAACATGATGTACCTATAAAATTGCCTTTTGCATTTGATCTTAGCCAAAAGGCCAAGAAACAATAAATTACCTTCTAAATATTTATGTTTATCCCTATACATTATTGCTTCAGTTTCTTTGGTCAAAGAAGTGGTTTTTTTGTTGTTTTTTTGTTTGTTTTGTTTTTGTGGGGTTGGTAGTTACTGCAGAGAGTCAGAACTGTTCAAAGTGCTGAGAATAAGTGACTGTTGAATGCTCGACATAAATAGGACATCTGCATCACCTTGCCCCTCAAGCCCCCCAATCACAAGGCTCAGGGGACATTGCTGAAGAAGAGGCAGAAAGAATGTAAGAGCTCAAGGTCAGGGTGGAAGAGCTGTGGACCGCAGTCTTCTGGGCGTGGCATGTCCATTACACCCTTAAACTCTCAGCAGATGCAGTTACCTGGACAAAAACTGAACAAGAATGGGCCTGTTATGAGACCCCTCCTTTTCCTAAGGATCAATAGGTATTAATGGTTGCTGGGGAAAGGAGAGACATTCTTCAACCATGCAGCCACTGTAAATTGTCCATGCTTCTGCAAATAACCCCTCACCGGCTCTGGTAAACAATCCTAATCAGATACATCAGGCTAGCAGAAATAGCACCAAAAAAAAAAAAAAAAAAAAAACCTAGAAAAAAGATGGTCGGAAGGTCAGGAAATCAGGAAGAGGAAGGGTATTAGCAAGAGTGGGAGGAGGGCTGGAGAGATGGCTTAGCAGTTAAGCACTTGCCTGTGAAGCCTAAGGACCCCGGTTCGAGGCTCGGTTCCCCAGGTCCCACGTTAGCCAGATGCACAAGGGGGCGCACGCGTCTGGAGTTTGTTTGCAGAGGCTGGAAGCCCTGGCGCGCCCATTCTCTCTCTCCCTCTATCTGTCTTTCTCTCTGTGTCTGTCGCTCTCAAATAAATAAATAAATAAAATTTTAAGAAAAGAGTGGGAGGAGGATAAAAGAGGTTAAATATGGAGGGTAATTATGATCAGGATACATTATATACATGTATGAATATGAGAGAACGAAACCCATTAGTATCTATAACTAATTATGCTACAACTTTATAAAAAAGTTAGAGGGGAACAAGATGACTAGGGAAGGACATTAGAATTCAAAATACTAACAAGCAAGTAGTGACTCACATTTTTCTGCTCTCTCATCCTTCCTTCTTTTCTTTTTCCCTTCCTTTCTCTTTTTGTTATTTTGGGAGTTTTGTTGGGTATTTTATTTGACTGGTTGGTTTTGTGTTTGTTTCTTTTTGCTACTTTTTTTTGGGGGAGTCCTCATTCTGTAGCTCATGGACTCACTATGTCATCTAGATTGGCCTCAAACTCATGGGCAATCCTCCTGCCTCCACCTCCCAAGTGCAGAGATTACAGCCATGAACCAACACACCCAGCCTGACTCCCATTTTCTTTCCTCTGGTACCTCCTGAGCCTGGGCTCTGACTCCACCCGAATTCCAGATGGAAACACAGATACAAAGTCATTCTCCAAAAGTAGCCCTCTGTTTGCGGTCTGAGGGACAGGAAAGACAGGCCCTAGGGACAGGAAGGAGCCAAGAAAATGGCACTAATATTTCTCCTCTTTCCCTCTCTTAAGTTAATAAAGTCTCTCTAAACTTTGAAACAACTGCATTAATTGCATTTCTCATCACTGCAGCAAAAGACCTGACTTTAAAACTAACTTTAGGGAAGAAGGGTTTATTTTAGCTCACTGTTTAAGTGTATCGTGTTAGGGAGGTAATGGCGGCACAAGTTTGATGTGGCTGATCACGTCATAGCTGGTCAGAAACAGAGAGATGAATTCTGGTGTTCAGCTCACTTATTCCTTTTTTTTTTTTTTTATTAAGAAGAAACTTTGTATGGACACATCATATGTTGGTACCATCGTTTCCCTCTCCTGTGTCCCCATTCTGCTGAGGACCATCCTTAATGGAATTGTTGGTATTCCCATGGGGTTGTGGATTCTGAGTTGTGAGAGCAGCAGTCAGTCATCATAAGGGGTGGTGGGGGGCAATGCCTCTGGACATTCCCTTCCAATCTGTGGTTCTTACAACCTTTATACCCCACTTTCTTCTTTTTATTCAGTCAGGGACCCCAGCCCATGGAATAGTGCCATCTACATTTAGAATAGGTCTTCTCACCACAATTAACCCAGTCAAGAAATTCTCTCACAGACATGCTTAGAAGTGTGTCTCATAGGTTATTCCAGATTCTGTCAACTTGACAATAAAGATGAACCATCACAACATCCTAACATAGTTATAAAATTGAGGCATTAGAGCAGCTATTCTAATTATGCTCCAGGAATAAAGGGTGGATCCCTTGGTTTTATTTTAATTTTATTTGTTTATTTAAGAGAGAGAAGGGAGTAAGAGAAAGAGAGAAACTGTATTGCCAGGGCCTCTTACCACTGCAAATAAACTATAGATGCATGTGTCATGTTGTGCATCTGACTTTATGTGGGTACTGGGGATTCAAACCTGGACCTGCAGGCTTTGTGAGCAAGTCCCTTTAACTGCTGAGCCATCATCTCCCCAGCTTGGTGAATCCCTTGTGATTAATAGAAAGATAAACCATCTCAACAGGCAATTGTGTGATACAAATAAAGAACAGAATTGAGGGCTGGAGATATGGCTTAAGCACTTAAGCACAGTTAAGCACTTGTCTGTGAAGCCTGAGGACCCCAGTTAAAGGCTCAATTCCCCAGGACCCACATTGGCCAGATGCACAAGGGGGCGCACGCGTCTAGAGTTTGTTTGCAGTGGCTGGAAGCCCTGGCGTGCCCATTCTGTCCTCTCTCTCTCTCTCTCTCCTGCTTTCTCTCTTTGTCGCTTTTAAATAAAGAAATAAACAAAAAACTTTAAAAAAAGAACAGAATTTGAAGTAATAGAAATAAAAGCTAATAAGCAAAACTAGCAAATTTGGTACATTGATGAACTCAGTAATAGAAGGGGCGAAAGAAGAATTTCAAGACAGGTCAGCCTCAGTTGTCAATGCAAACAATACAAGATTGGGCTGGAAAACTAAGAAAGGAGCTTGTCACTCATCCTGCAAGAGGGAGAGAATCTAGTGCAGAAATTTATGACCAAAAATGTCCCAAATTTGGTGAAGGATATAAAGTTACAATCTAAGGATCTCAGAACACCAAACAAGATAAACTCAAAGTAATACATAACCAAACTATTAATGACACCGAAGGGAAAAAAAAAAAAAAAACTCTTGAAAGCATTTAGAGTGAAACAATGCATTAAAGAAAACAGCAATTTGGATTACTGCAGATTTCTTATCAGAAACCATAAAACAGAGCATTTTTTAAATGCTTAATAAAAAAAATAACTCTGTCAGCCAAAAAATTAAATATTCCATTAGTTTATTCCGCAGGGAATAAAGGTGAACTAAACACCTTCTCAGATGAAGACGAACAAAGAAAATCCATTGCCAACAAACTGATACTGAAAGAGACATTCTTCTGGCAGAGGAAATTATACCACTCAGAAGCTCAGAGCAACAAGAACAAAGAAATAGTGGCATAACTGGTAAATACGAGTTGTTTTCCTCTTAAGTTGGTTTGTTTTTGGGGGGCTTTTGTTTTGTTTTGTTTTTTGTTTTTCAAGGTAGGGTTTCACTCTAGCCCAGGCTGACCTGGAATTCACTATACAGTCTCAGGGTGGCCTCGAACTCAAGACAATCCTCCTATCTCTGCCTCCCTAGTACTGGGATTAAAGGTGTGTGCCACCATGCCCAGCCCCTCTTAAGCTCTTTAAAATATGTACCATGGTTGAAAGCAAAAAGGCATATCATTGTCTGGTGGGCCTTTGGTTGACATGTATCTAATGCAGTGACCACTACACTGAATGATAGGAGTTAGTGAAGCAACCTGTAAGACGAAAAGGCTTCTATATTTCACTTGAGGTGGAAACTATTAATTCTGAGTAACTGAGAACTCCTGGAGCAGTTGCAAGACAAATAGTATGAGACATGGTCAGAAACCTAATAGATGGTGTGCTACTTTGAATGTGACAGTTTAAAATGCATGGTCCCATAGATTCAGGCTTTTTATTAAAATTGAGTTTGCAATTTCAGCCCTTAGCAGGCAGATTCCTGCCAGTGAGAGCATGTCACTGAGGGCAGATCCTGGAGACTAGCCCTAAAGTGCGTCACTGGAGGTGGATCTGATCCCAGCCCAAAGTCATGGAGAGAGCGGTTTTGAGCTCTAACAGTGTGTGAGTGCTTGCTTACTTTTGGTGTTTGCTGGCTGATTTTTTCTCTCTGCTTGGATTTATGAAAGGGATCCAGCTTCTTCTGACATTGATGGAACTTCCCCTGGATTTTTAAGCTTGAATAAATCAGTTCCTCCCATAAACTGCCTGGTTGAATATTTGTCTCAGCAGTATGGAGCAAGCTACAACAGATAATTAAAATGGAATGATAACAACAGTCCAAACATCCAGAAGAGTCAGGAAAGGGGAAATGAGGATGAACCACACAGTAAACACACACAAAACAAAAGTTAAAATGGTAGACATGAGTCCAAAAATATCTATAATTACACTAAGTGTAAATGGTCTAAACATATCAGCTAAACGCAATGCATTTCAGATCCATATTATAACCACAAAACATCATAAATAGAGAGATAGAGGTAAGTTAAAAGTAAAATAATTGGGCTGGAGAGATGGCTCAGAGGTTTAGGCACTTGCCTGCACAGCCTAAGGACCTGAGTTCGGTTCCCCAATACCCACATAAAGCCAGATGCACAAGGTGGCTCATGTCTCTGGAGTTTGTGGTGGCTACAGGCCCTGGCATATCCATTCATTCTCTTTTCTCTCAAATAATTAAAATTAAATAAATCCTTCAAAATATAAAAATATAAAATAATTGATCTAGGTTAGGTGATACACACCTGTAATCCTTGGGAGGCAGAGACAATTAGATCACAAATTCAGATCTAGCCTAGGCTACATAGTGAGACTCTATCTCAAAAACAACAGCAACAAAATAAAAAAACAAATACACAGAACTCAAGTAAAAGAATAGAAACATATATATCAGGCAAGCACCAAGTCTATTATGCATGTAGGCATCAGTTATAACCAACAAAAATGCCAGCGGGTGTGGTGGTGCATGCCTTTAGTCCCAACACTTGGGAGGCAGAAGTAGGAGTATCACCATAAGTTCAAGGCCACCCGAGATTACATAGTGAATTCCAGGTCAGCTTGAATTAGAGTGAGACCTTACTTTGAAAAAAAAAAAAAGCATACATAAAATGCACCAAAAGACATTCTAGAATACTCATAGCTATGTTACTAATAGCGCCAAATTGAATGACAATAGAATAAATAAAATGCAGCCACAGCAACATACAATGACATGATGAATCTCATCAACAACATCAGTTAAAGAAACCAGACACAATGAAGTCCATTCAAAACCAAGCAAACCCCTAATTTGAGAGGCACACGAATTTAGACCAGAGGAGGTTGAGTGGGAGTAGACTGGTAATATCTTGCTCTGCGTGATGGTTTCATGGTTTGTAGAATTTGTGCACATTTTCTGCAAGTATATTACAAAATATATCAATAAAAACTATTTGGAGGGGGCTGGAGAGAAGGCCCAGGGGCTCCTATGCAAGCATGAGGGTCTCAAGAGGCTTAAGAGACCACTTCAAGTTTTAATCTCCGGGACCCACATAAACAGTTGGGTGCCTTGTGTGTCTGTGACTCTAGAGACCTAAGAAGCCAGAGCTCTAGCAAGCTCTAGGATCAGTAAGAGACTCTGGCTTAAACAAGAATGGGCAGTGATGGAGTTCACCTCTCAAATGAAACCACGGCAGGAGAGTACATCCCAGCACAGGCCAGAGCATGGGGCACCCCATGGGCACATGTACATGTATATACTCCACATCTCATTACAAATACACACACAAATATATTTTTATTAACTATTTAAAATATTTTTATTTATTTGCAAGCAGAGGTGGGGGAGAGAATGGGTGCATCAGGGTCTCTAGCCTCTGCAAACAAATTCCAAATGCATGCATCGCTTTGTGCATCTGCCCTTACATGGGTACTGGGGAATTGAACCTGGGCTGCTATGCTGTGCAAGCAAGCACCTTAACTGCTGAACCATCTCTCCAGTCAGGCGTGGTGGCATACGACTTTAATTCCAGCACTTGGGAGGCAGAGGTAGGAGGATTGCTGCTAGTTAAAGGCCACTTTGAGGTTTCATAGTGCATTCCAGGTCAGTCTGGGCTAAAACAAGACCCTACCTCAAAAAACCAAAGAAAAAGAAAGAGAGGGAAAGAGTGTTTGGGTAGAAGAATTGTGTGGAGATGGATAATGTTGCACCAGGAGCCATTGTTATTTGAAAATTTTCAATGCCAGGAAGGCCACTGATGCCCCTCCACCACCACCCTAACCCTAACCAGACCACCACACCCAGCTCAAACTCTCTCTTTTAAACATACGTATTATTAGTTAGTGAAGAAGTTAGGTTTCCATTGGCTTATTCATAAATTTTGTGTCTCCTCTTGCCCATTCCCTCCTCTTAGACTCCTCACCCCAGAAGTCTGCCCTTCTACTGACATATCTACTATGCTCTCCCTTTAAGTCCTCCCTCCTTCTCTCTCTCCCTCATACCCCCTTTCTAGCTCCCTGGCTTCTATTACTGACTTTTACTCCAACTCACGTACACTAATCTAAATATTGAAAGCTAGGATCCACATATGAGAGAGAACATGTGGCATGTGACTTTTTGAGCCTGCTTCCTCACTTTTCCAGATCCATTCATTTGAGGTGATAGTCTTGCTGTAGAAAGAGAGCCAAAAGAAAGGTGACTTCAGGATTAGAATGAGATAGACAGGTTAAGCATCTGTCATAGGCCAGAACTGTCTAGATGTTCACACACACATTATCTCATTAGCCTTCCCCAACCAACAAAAGAAAAAGCAAAAAAAAAAAAAAAAAGATAACTGATAATAGTTATCAATAATTCCAAGTACTGTTTGCATAGTTTTTAGGATTAAATCACCAGGTGTAAACCAGCGGGCACTTTGTGGAAGAATTCAGAAAACCCTTCCTCTGGGCATGGTGTTTCCCACAGCCTCACACCAGGTTTTTGGCCTTGTGTCTCAGGACATTTATATCCATGGCCCCAGATATATGGACTGGACTGGCAGATAAAGATGCGAAGATGTTCCCTCTCTCTTTTTCTTTCTTTTCGTTTTAATTTTTTTAAATTTGGGGGTTTTTCAAGGTAGGGTCCCACTGTAGCCCAGTCTGACCTGGAATTCACTATGTAGTCTCAGGGTGAGCTCGAACTCCCTGCAATCCTCCTACCCTGCCTCCCAAGTACTGGGACCAAAGATGTGTGCCACCATGCTCAGCTTGATGTTCTCTCTCTCTTTTAATCTTTTATGATTCTTTACTTATCTTTTTACTTTTTATTACTTTTTATTTTTTTATTATTGACAACTTCCATAATTATAGACAATAAATCATGGTAATTCCAACCCCCCCCCCAACTTTCCCCTTCACAACTCCATTCCTCATCATATTCCCTACCTCTCTCAATCAGTCTCTTATTTTGATGTCATCATCTTTTCCTCTTATTATGATGGTCTTCTGTAGGAAGTATGAGGCACTGCAAGGTCATGGACATCCAGATCATTTTGTATCTGGAAGAGTGCATTGTAAGGAGTCCTACCTTTCCTTTGGCTCTGACATTCTTTCTGCCACCTCTTGTGCAATGGACTTTGAGTCTTGGAAGGTGTGGTAGAGATGTTTCAGTGCTGAACACTCCATTGTCACTTCTCAGCACTATGGTGCTTTTTGAGTCATCCCAGAGGTCATTGCCATCTGAAAAGAGAAGCTTCACTAACCAAAAGTGAGAGTGAAATTAATATATGGGTATGAACATTAAGCGATGTGCTTACTGGGCAGTTTGGTGAGCGTAATATATGCATTTATCCAGGCACCAGCAAATGTTACACTCCTAGGGCTCATGACTTCCCCCATCATAGTGAGATGTTCTTGCATTCCTTGTGCAACTTCACTTCCTGTGGTGTGTTATGCCCCCCCACAGGTTTCTAATGAATAGCACACTTCCAGAGTGCTCTATGCATTTGATGCATATAACTAAACATTACTTAGTTCAGTGTGAACATTTATTAAATATCTTTAATATTTTATTGACAATTTTATATTATATACATAATGTATTTTGATCATAAACCCTTCTTATCACTCTTTATTTGTCCTTCTTTCCACTGACCCACTCCTTCCCTCCAACCAGCCCCTCTATTATTTTGACTTTTTTTTGTTTTTCACTTTTTATTGACAACTTTTGTACATACAGACAGTATACTATGATGATAATTCCCTCCCACCACCTTCCACTGAATCCCTTTTTTCCAACCTGATTTCTTTTTTTTAACTTTCCTTCATCATCCATGATGACATGTAGATGGGTCCAGTGTTGTGCAGGTAACTGCAGTCACCCTGCGGCTGTGAACACAACAGCTTCCTTGTGTCTGGAATACTACATCCCAAAGCACTCCTCCCCATCCTCTGGCTCTTGCATCTTTTTTTTTTTTTTTTTGTTACTTTCTTGGTTATTTTTTATTATTGACAACTTCCATAATTATAGATAAATAAAGCATGGTAATTTCCCCACCCCGACTACCCCCTTTACAACTCCACTCTCCATCATACCCCCCCCCCATCAGTCTCTCTTTTACTTTGATGTCATCATCTTTTCCTCCTATTATGATGGTCTTGTGTAGGTAGTGTCAGACCATTTTGTATGTGGAAAAATGCACTGTAAGGAGTCCTACCTTTCCTTTGACGCTTACATTCTTCCCGCTGCTTCTTCCACAATGGACCCTGTGGCTCTTACATCCTTTCCACCATATTTCCTGAGTCTTGGTGAATCTTGTTTTTGTTACATCCTTCTCTCCTCATATATTGATTGCTTCAGAAAGTAGAAGCAGTTAAGCCTTTCACCCTAGTGTCTATGGAGCCATAGGTTGTGCTGTTATCTCTGGCAGAAATATGAGCGAGGAAGGCTGACTTTCCTTCTTTGTCTTGAACTTTCCCCCACTAAGCAGTGTAGTCTGTGGTTCAGACACAGGTAGTCCACAGTCCCCAAAAGTGGCACTGGCTCAGGAGAGATGGGCAGAGATGGGAGCAGGGGAGGAGTTGGGGGCTGCTTTGCTTGGATCCACCCTCTCAGCAAGATGGAGCCAGTGAAGTAAGGGCCTCACAGCCTGGCCGAGTTCATTGACTTTCTTTACAACATTTTGGCTTTGGGTTTCATTTATCCAAACTCCTCTCTCTTCTGACTCTCACCAAACCAGGCATGGAGACAAGTGGCTGCTCCTCTCCCTATGCCAGGGAGGGCTGGCCCTGGAGTTCCCTGGTGTTGCTAAGCAGCAAGCAGGGCCTCTTGCGTGTGGCATCCCATCACCCCGACCCTCAGGACATTCCCCAGCCCATCCTCAGCAGGGAGTGGCTTCCTAGCTGGCCTGCTGAAGCCAAGTAGGGCAGGTGGAAGGGACGCCAGCTTCTGAGCAACCTCGTAGACTCTGGGACGCCAGGCCTTCCTTCAAGGCGCCCCCCCCCCCACCAAAAAAAAAAAGGTTAGTGGATTGAAAGATTGAGAGGAAAGTGGCCTACTGTCCAGTACCCGACTTGTGGGTGAAAGGCCCGCCAGCCCATACTTGGCCAGGAGTCAGGAAGGAACCGCCTGGCCCCAGCCTGGCCTCTGGCCGCGCTGGAAAGGAGGTGGGAGGCAAGGCAGGAGCGAGCTTCTTGAGGCAGCAGAGCCAGCTGGGTCCCTCTCCGCTACGCTCCCGGGTGGTCCTTTTCCAGAGGAGAGCAGGGTCTCACAGCGGGCTCCCGAGAGGGCAGTACCACGTCCACTGGACACAGGGGGCTCCTATCCCTAGGTTGGAAGCTGAGGGTGGTCCCAGAGGTGGAAAGGTAGAAGGGGCAGATAGAAGTAAGATTCAGCATTGCTGTCCCGACCAGCCCCGGGACCTTGACTTGCTCTCAGTAGTTCCCGATCTCCATCCTTGGAAGAGGGTGGCGTGGCCACGTGGCCGACTTCGGTTTAGCGCATAGTAGGTCTGCTTGCACCGAGCCAGGGGCGCGCCGTGCGTGCGCCTCGCACCCCTGCAGCGCTCGGAGCTGCAGGCGGCGAGCTGACGGACCTGCTCCGCGGGAACTTTCTTTTCCCCTCCCAGGCGACGTGCGCCGTCAGGCCGATGGGTGTGTCGGGCAGGAGGTGATATTTGAAGGGCTGAGCGCCGGCGCCTGCCGCGGAGCGCCCGTGCCGAGCAGTGGGTGACAGCATGGCCTCCCGCGACGCGCCGCCCCCCACCAGCTACGCCCCGCCCGACGTGCCCTCGGGGGTCGCGCTGCTCCTCACCATCCCCTTCGCCTTCTTTCTGCCCGAGCTGGTGAGTGCCCCTGCCGGGAGGGAGGAGCGAGGGACCGCGGCCTTCCAGGAAGGGGACAGACCCAGGGGACCACCTCCGCAGGGGCTCTGAGGCTCTGCCTCCCGGCTCTGCGCTGGCCTCAGCCGGGGACCCTCTGGGCTTTTACAGTATGGGTGGTCTTGTATGTGGGCTCCCCGCAGGAGGTAGCTTATGACAGTATGTACCTTAAACACCAACCATCCAGTAAAATGCCCAGGTACCACTGGAGAACCTGTCCTTGCATCATTCCGGGACACTACAGGACAGAACTGTGGTGCTCATCCGGGCCTTGGCTGAGCAGTGTCAGCAGAAGTCAAGACCCCCTTGAGCCAGGGAGTCTCATTCTCTTCCCTGCAGGCATGCTGCAGTCGGGTGACCAATGCAGGGCGCAGGAGGGGGTTTTCTATGCTGAAACCTTCTGGGCCATCTCATTTGTGGGTGATATTTTTCTTTGGGTTTCTGAATTGGACAGTGCTGCCCCTGGGCAGGGAGTGTGAGACAGAGTGGAGTCATCTAATAAAGAGGACAGAGCCCATCCTACTCACTCTGGTCATTTGCGTGGAAGGTTGGTTCTGACTGAGTGAACTTTAGGCAGATTGGTTAAAGGGCAGCCATTGATGGCCTAGAGAAAGGGAAGCAGGCTCCACCCAAAACACCACCCCAGAGACAGGTTTCGAAATCCCCCAGTGCTCTCAAGAGCTCTGTATGCCAGGACCTGGGTGTGTCCCTCACCTTGGAACAGCCACATGGATCCAGGGTCATGGTTGACTCCTCCATTTTTTTTTTTTTTTATTCAGTGTATGTTTCTGCCAGTCACACAAGCATTGGCAGAAGGATGGGGACCTCTGTCTACTGGGGAAGAGTCTCAGAATCAAACTGTCACACCCATAGGGACAGACCCTTTCCTCAAGTCAGGCCGGGGTCTTAAGAGGACAGGCAGGAGAGAGAAGAGTCTAGAGGCCTGGAAGGAACATTGCTGAGCTTAGGAATTAGGAATTAGAGACAGGACTATCAGGAGATGTCATTGTGTGTCCCCACCTGCCCTGCTCCTACAAGCAAGAGAAGTGCATATTTAACTGGGGCTCTGGGCCTTTAAGGATTTGAAGGAAATGGTGACATGTCATTAGTTCAATTTTCTTGATTTCTTTTTATTTTAAAATAATTCTAGATGTATTTTAAAGCCACAGTACTAGAATACTCTGTAGTCTGCTCAGCTTCCTATGATGTCCACAGCTCCCACAAAATAACTCTAGAAATCAGGAAATCAGCGTTAATACTCAGTTATTGATTACTGTGTTCAAATTTTGCTCATTTCTCCAGTAATGTCCTTTCTCTGACCCAGGATCCAAGCCAGAATTCCACACTGTAGTTAGTTGTCATATCTCCTTTAAGTCAGGACAATTCCGCAGGTTTTGTCTTGACACTTTAGAAGGAGGTCTGATTGGCTATCTTGTGTAATGCCCTTCCAATGGGCCCCGTCTGAAGTTTCCTCGTTGCAACTTTCTTTTTAATTTGCAAGTCATCCTTATTCTTTGTTGAAAACTTTGAGAAATACAGAAGCAAGTATATAAGCCACTGTAGGTGTGTTCGGAGATTCCACAAGGACATTGAGAGTGCTATTCTGGACATGCTACTTGGCACCTGCCATGAGCATGCCTGGCATGAACTGTAGCATGGAGCGTGTCTGGATGCAGGATGCAGGATGGGCAAGTGAGAAGGAAGGAGAGGCGAAAGTCAAGGTAAGTGTCAGTTCTGATCCTGTGAGCAGAAGATACTGCTGGGCTGGGAAGTGATACAGAGGCCTGGAACAGCCTTTCCCTGACCCTGGTGGCCTGGGCGCGCGCGCGTGCGTGCATGCGTGTGTGTGTGTGTGTGTGTGTGTGTGTGTGTGTGTATCTGCCTGTGCTATCTGCTGAGACTGTGTGAAGACCCAAGGTCCCTGGGTCCTGCTGACCCTGCTTAGATCTAAGGCAAAAATCCATAGAGTAAATTGCAAATCAGGGAACCCAGGCCAGTGAAGTGGCAAGGGGTGGGTTGGGGAGTGGGCAGAGAAATAGCTCTGATTCAGTGACGTCCATGGTGGGGCGGGTTCTGGATGGTGTTTACAGCTACCCTTCCTTCCACCCACCATTTCTGGAGTCCCACTAGGAATCCAAAAAAGCCGGCCTGTGCTGAAAACATGATCCTGTGAACCCAGGACCCCAGGCAATCTGAGAGCAAATGAGTTGAGGCCAGTCTTCCTGCTACAGCCCAAGGGCCCATCCGCCCTGGCTGGTAAGGCGCCAACTCTGGCTCTTTCAGGTTCTTGAGGAGGACACACTAGGGGGGCACTGCCCACTCTAACTGACCTTTACCTCAGACCGTTTATTTCCCAGTCATTGACATGAAAATTCACATTTTAAACTTCTGTATTCTGCAATAATGATAGATTTGTAAGAAGTTGTAAAGATGGCTTAAGGAAGTCACTGTACTCTCCTCAGTGCTTTCCGAGTTGTCCTCTCCCCGTGTAGATTTGTGTGGTCACCACAAGCAAGATCCCATCACCCCGAAGAGCTCCCTGTAGCACTGCTCTAGGGTTCCCCACTCTACTCCACCCTCCTTCACCCCGTTCCAGACAGAGCCCTGGAAATCATTTCTCAGTATAATTTGTTGTCAAAAACCTTTACAATGTCCTCATTCTCTACTTTTATTTTTATTTCTATCAATAGTTTTCTCCATGGTACAGATTTACCATAATCTAAGCAGGCCCCATTGGGTGTTTGCAGTCCTTGACTGCTCCAAATAAAGTTTTCATGGGAAAACTTCTAAGTGTAGCTGTTGGGTGCAGTAAGTGTCTGCTTGGTCATTACTAAGAAACTGACAAGCTATGAATAGTTTTTGCGTTTTGCATTCCCACCATCAAGACATGAGACTTGAGCTTTTGCTCAGTGTGTTGTTGAGCTTGGATTTCTTATAGAAAATATTCATTTGATAATATGATCTCCAAGAGCAAGGAACCTTTGGATCCATGGGTTTTAAGGTGAGGGAAGAACAATCTCTGTTTATTCCCTCTCCTCCATGCTTGGGCCAGTGTTAGGCTGAGCCTGGCCTGGGCCTCACTCTGCAGAGGTAGCTGTCTGAGTGTGGCAGGAGGTTTGGGGGGTGGAGGGGGTCACGCCATGACCTGAGACCTTTGTCAGGCTGAAAGGTGGAGGCTGAGGGCTTTCCCCAGTGTCTAGCCCTGGGGTATGCTTTATTGAGTAAGGAACCAAGAAAGTCTTTTAACCTTTACCCTTCCCATGAGTGGACTCCTTAATTAGACTTTTTGCCTAATTAAAAGGAAACAGCCAAGATTCCTAGAGACTCTGCTAATTAAAAGGGGCGGAGGTTCGGACTATCTTTGATGTGGGATGTTTTCCTTCAGCTTCGTGCCTCACCTCCATGTGGGTCAGAAGGACGTGCTCAGGTCCCTTGCCTTCAGTCTCCCTTGGGAGTCCCTTCTCTCCTCCCTCGGGAGGTTCTGGTGTTACCCAAACTCCCGGTTCCACCATCATTTCAAGCTTCTTCTCCTTCTATTTGGTCATTTTTAAGAGTTTGTTTGACACGTACTGAAGCCCACACAGGACTCCCCCCTACCAGGGCCAACTCTGTGAGGACTAAAAGTGACTAGGTGGTACTGGGGGGAGGAGTTAGGGCCCATGTTAGGCAGATGCCTTCTCTTTGCTTGGAAGTGGAGTCTTCTGTCCCTTGCTGTCCTGTGCTCCTCTTCCAATAAGTGGCAATTTCCCATGGCCGTATTTCATCATTTCTCCTGCAACCTTAAATCAAGCCCCAGGCTCTGTTGTTTACAAGCTACAAAAATAATAAGGGAAGAGAGAATACCCGGTAGAATGGTGAACACCTATAATGCCAGCATTTGGGAGGCTGAGGCAGGAAAATCATCATGAATTCAAGTCTAGACTGGGTTACATGTTGATTTCCAGGCCAGCCTGGGCTACAGAATAAGACCACCATCTAAACCACCATCACCACCACCATGCTCCCCCCCAAAAAAAAAACCAAAAGAGAGAGAGAAAAAGGTAAGTTGTAGATCATGTCTTAAAGACTGAAACATCCACACCTGCAAGCATCTCAAGATTGTTAAGGCAATCGAGAGAAGAGTAATTTCAGGGACAGCTGCTCTGCCCTCAGATTAGGGGATCAGAAGTGAAGCTGAGGGTCCCTAGCTTACTGGTGCTCAGGTCCTGAGGGGAGGAATTGTCATGAAATCATGGGCCCCAGAGAAAGGCGCAGAGTTGGCAGGTTTTCTAGGGGTAGAGCCAGCCATTGCTACTGCGAGGAGGACAGGAGCAAGACTGGAAGAGGCTGTAGGAAGTGCCCGCTCCTCTCTTCTCATCCAGCTCCTTCCAACCTCCCATTGCCAGAATCTGCCAAGGATTTCGCTGCATAGGAAGCCCACGACCAGGGAAGACAATAGTAGTAGGCCCTGAGTAGAGACACTGGGCACCAACCAGCATGGTCCTGCATCCCAGCGCCATCCCTTTCTGCTTTGTGAAGACTTCTAGATCTATGTTGACCACAGAGGACAGCCAACCCACCAGGAACCCTCCCCAAACCAGTGGCCTAGGTCAGCACAGCCAAGGCAGACAACCATGCGCACGATGGAAGGTTGCCGTGAAGGTGGCTGCTCATGCTTGAAGGAAATAACCAGACTAGGAGAGGTTCTTGGGTAGTCTCCCTGATAAGAAGCTCTCAGCTCGTGCTAACTTCACTCTGCCATTCCCAGGGTTTTCCCCTGGAGGACTTTCTGAGAACATCGAGATAACTTTCCAGAATGTTTGCAGATTGGCCAGTAGAGGAAGCAGGCCAGTGTAGGGAAGGGTTCTGAGATCTCTGGCCTTTGCCCAACTTGGCTAGACATCTGCTCAGGGCACACACAGGCCCACTTATTACAGCAGCACCAGCTCCCTTTAGAGACCACCACTTCCCACTGCATCTATAAGGTACCAGCTGGGCCCCAGAGCGGCACCTCCAGGGGATCCCCACACAGAGGAGCTAGATACCATGGGTCTGGGGCTTGAGAGTATTCCATTTCAGAGAAGCCCATCTCAGCCCCTGCCTTATGTGGGTTTGCTAAGCTGTTCTTTTCTACCACCTCTTATTGGTCATTGCCCCCACCCAAGGTCCCACCCTCTGGAAGCCCTCTGTGCCAAGGTGGCGCTGGGTAGGCATGCAGGATTATGTTCAGGTGAGCCTCATCCTCTCTGACGGGACAGTGGACTTCCCGGTGTGGTGAGGATTGTGGGAATGTGACAGAGAGGAGGCAGGGAAGTGGGAAACCCTCCTATGGAATCCCACTTGTTCAGAGAATCTCTAGAGCCTAGGATGGGGCAGGAGGTGGATGAGAATGAAGCAAATCAGCAACTGTCCACGTGGGTCCAGCCTCCTGGCAGAAGTGACCATTAATAGCTGGGCCACAGTGGCAAGTTCAGAAGGCATCGGTTGGTACCACCTGCATAGGATTCAGGCCCAGGAAGGTGAGACGGTAGACAGGCAGGTAGGTAGTTTTCATTTCCTGTTTGTTTGTTTGTTTGTTTGTTTGTTTTTTGAGGTAGGTCTTACTCTGCCCCAGGCTGACCTGGAATTAACTATGCAATCTCAGGGTGGCCTCGAACTCATGGAGATCCTTCTACCTCTGCCTCCCAAGTGATGGGATTAAAGACATGTGCCATCACGACTGGCTCATTTCCTTTTTTTTTTTTTTTTTTTAAAAAAAAGAATATGTTATTTGGGCTGGAGAGACTGCTTAGTGGTTAAGGCACTTACTGCAAAGCCAAAGGAACCAGGTTCAATTCCCCAGTACCCACATCAAGTCAGATGCACAACTAGAGTTCATTTGCAGTGGATAGAGGCCCTGGCACCCATTCTCTCTCTATCTTCCTCTTTCTGTTAAATAAACAAATAAAATTTTTTTTAATTTATTCTAGAGTGAGCAAGAAAGAAGCAGATAGAGAGAGCGAGCTGCAAATGAACTCTAGATGCATGTACCACCTTGTGCATCTGTCCTTACATGGGTACTGGGGAATCGAGCCTGGGTGGCTCCTTTGGCTTTGCTGGCAAATGCCTTAACCACTAAGCCATCTCTCCAGCCCCTCCATTTCCTTTCTTGAATTGATCTCCATCAGTTGGTGCTGTTTGATGCCAGGCTTTGTGCTGGATGCTGGGGAATGGACACCTCAAGACCCAGTCCCAACCTCTAGAAACTCCACATCCAAGTAGCAAGTGTCAAAGAGAGACAATGAAAGTGGAGAGTGATGATCAGTTAGGGTCCTCCAGAGTTTAAGGTGGCTTCCTGAAAATCATCATCACTCTAGGGTCTGGTCATAGCTGGGCGGAGGTAGTCTGGGGGAGCCAAGCCAGTAATCAGTGGGGGCTGAGGGAACCACTGCCTAATGAAGGGAAGGAAAGTGGTTCCTGTTACAGAGGGTGTCTAAGGCTCAACTGAGACGTCCTGGGAACATGTGAAGGGACTTGAGGCCGTAACAAGAGCCAAAGATGAAGAATAAGAAGAGGCCCAGGTGGAAAGCCCAGAGGATGGGGAGCATGCCAGGGAGGGCACTGGGAAGAGTGGAAATGTTTACCTTGGAGCAGGTCGAAATTGCCCCCAAAGGGTCTAGTGTTTTGCCTTTTTTAAAATTATTATTTATTCTTGACAAGAAGGAAGAGCCCTTTAGACTTTGGATGGATAAGAATGTTTTTATTATTTTATTTTATGTTACATCATAAATCTGTGCAGTTTGATCAATAAAATATGATCAGTCTGGGTCTGAATGAGTGGGTGTGGCCTTGGGGCAGGAAGCCCCCCTACTTTGGGAGGAGGGAGGAAATGCAAGGGCTTGCTAGCTCAGGGAAGGCTCTAGTCCCAAGTTTCCTGGGCTTCCTGCCAGGTCCTAAGGGCACTTACAGGACCATTCTATGACTAGTTCTGCGAAGAGCAATGGCCCACAGAGCTCCATCCCACACTATTGTTCCCAAAGTGGATGGAATAAGACCTGGCCCTCAGGGAGGTCTAGGCAGACTGGGCAGGCAACTTCCTGATAAGCCTAAAGCCACACACACACAAAATTCTCTCACCATGAGGCAGGACGTAGTGACTCAGTGTTTGAAAGTGTTGTAGGTGAAATTATGAATTATGGAATTTCCACACATTACTAGATGTTTGAAGGCCTTTGGGGAAGTTCGTCAACCTCTCGAAGCTGTTTTCTTCTCTAGACAACAGAAATAGGACTGTCTGCCCATGAAGCTTCAGAAGGCTGCTCAGCCATTGTGGCAGGGATGGGAACCACCACGTGGGCTATAAATAGCACCATGTGGGCACTGGTGTCTCCAAGCCATACACAGACCCACAGCGACGCAAAGCCTTCCCAAGAGCACCCAGCCCCTCTGGAGAAGGCCAGCACTGCCTGGCTGGGCCTCTGCCTCAAGCAGGGCCACTCCTGGCAGGAGCCTGCAACAAATTCCAGTGCTTCCAGGTACTGGATCCTCTAGGGCGCTCCCACCGCCCTGACTCTGCCTGCTGGCTGTGGCTCTCAGCACAGTTCCCTTTACTTCCCTCTGGGTGGCATACTTGCCACCCAGTCCTTGTCATGGACTCCTACCTGTAAGCTAATTTTACTACAGCAGCCACTGGGAGTCCTTACCTAAGGTGGGGGGGGTCACTGCTCTGAGGAAATGCTGTCCAGGTTGAACAGGATGGGCTTGGGGCTACCAGAGGGGAGACATATTAGAGCACAGGCCTCCACGCATTGGCTGTGATCCACAGAAAGATGTATTTCCATAGCAATCTGGTACTGTGTGTGTGTGTGTGTGTGTGTGTATGTGTGTGTAAAACAAAGGACTCAGGAAACACTATTTCCTTTTCCATGGACAGTGCACTCCTATACTTTCCATTCTGTTGTATTTGATATCTTCATGGTGGTTAATGACCCACTCAACATGAGTCATGATCAACGAGTGGGTCCAACCCATAGTTTGGTAGCCAGTGGTAGGAATACTGGTGGAAGGTTAGGGTGCCTGGAATTTCTCTGAATGTTTCTTCCTGGGCCAGCAACAGATATGGAGGCCCAAGTTTGGCCTGGGAGTCATGGAAGCCAGTAGAGTGATCTAAGTAGGGACAGAGGGTGTATATGACATATGCAGCCTCCCATCCCTTTAGTACTTAGTGGTTCTGGGACAAAGGATGAGCATTAGTAGGGGGTAAATGAATTATCTCATGTCTCGGGATGTGTAAGGCTTGGTAGGCTGATTCTCCATCTGCCCAGTGTGTCATCCGGGACTCTCCATCTCCCTCATCTCCATCCCATACCTCCTTGCCTCGTCACCCACACAGCGATGACCAGAGAGAGAATGGGGACCACCGGGACCATGTTCTTGGCATGAGTCCATTAACAGGCTTTCCTGCACATCTTGTCATCCAGGATTAGGCCACCTATGTGTCCCAAGCCAGAGGATATGCTGAGCCTAATGCATGTTGTAAAGTGACCTCTATGTCCCTCCCCACCTGCATCTTTCATTCACAGACTCAGGGAGAGGATGTAACCCAGAGAAACCACATAAATGAAAAACGGTCTCTGTGACAACTAGTTGCTGCAACCTTATCTGTTACAGGGAGAAAGAAATGAGACACCTCACCACACCCTACCCTTGAGTCAACTGGAAAATGAGGTTTTATCACTACATGGAATATAATTTTGGTACAATGTATGTAGTCCTAGCACTGAGGAGGTTAAGTCAGGAGAAAGAATTGCCATGAGTTTCCAGTCCAGTCTATACTAGTCTCCAAAAAGAAAGAAGCTCCTTCCTATACCATAAACATTCTTTATTCCATGTACTTAGTGCCATAGTCACACTTTTGTGGATGAGTTACTGTTTAAAACTCACCTAGTGGTTTGGAGAGATGTTTCCGAGGGGAAGTGCTTGCCTCACAAGCATAAGCACCTACGGTAGGATTCCTAGCACCCACCAGATGTAAGCCAGGCATGGTGGTGCATGCCTGCAATCCCAGTGCTGGAGAGGCAGACAGGAGGGTGTCTAGGATTTGCTGGCCATTTAGTCTAGCTGGATTGGTGAGCTCCAGTTTCAATAAGAAATTCTGTCAAAGCATAAAGTGGAAAGTGATTGAGGAAGACACTCAACATTGACCTCTGGTCCTACAAGCATTTATAAATACATGCACACACATGTGCCCACACATATATATGCACATGCTTATATGCACTACACAAATTCACATACAAAAATGAAAGAAAGAAAATAACTACTCAAGCAACCAGGTATAGTGGTGCATACCTATAATCCTAGCAACAAGAGGGAATCCGAAGCTAAGACTTAAATATGAGGCTAGCCTGGCCTATATCATGAGAACTCATCTCAAAATGAATTAATTAAAATAAAGTGTTCCTGGGCTGGAGAGATGGCTTAGAAGGTAAGGCACTTACCTGAAAAGTCTAAGGACTCATGTTCAACTCTCCAGGTCCCATGTAAGCCAGACACAGTGACACAAGCATGAAATGTCACACATGTGCATAAGGGGGGAGTTCTATTTCAGTGGCTGGAGGCCCTCATGCCAATTCTCTCTCACCCCTCTCACATTAAAAAAAAAAAAAAATAGGCCAGTCTGTTGGGCTTGCCTCAAAAAAATAAAATAAAATAAATAAATAAAGTACCCCTGAGCCTAGCTTTGAGGCATCATTGATGGTTCTTAGTGACACAAGTCTGAGGTGACCCTTATGGAGAAAATGTATGTGTGCAATGAGCTTTATTCAAATGTGTTCCAGTGCTGTTGGCCATATTTTTAGTGTTAAGAAATCAGTAGTACATACTAGATAAGGCATCTTCAGATAGAAGCATATATTAAACATGATTATATCATGATTAAGTGGCAAAAATAAACAACATTGTGACCAAGGCTTATAGGAGCCTGACCCTGAATTTCCTCTGAGCAATGGATCAAGACGTGCTAAGCGAGGCTTCACAAAAACAGCACGGAATTACTGCAGATAACAAGCAGCAGCTGAGCCCCGTGTGGTGGTGCCTGGGTGCCAGGGAGGCAGAGGCAAGCACATGGAGAATTTAAAGCCAGCCTGGACTACACAGGAAGGTTCTTTCTCAGTAAAAACAAGAATGGAGTGGTGGTATGTGGGGGGATTTCTGGAGAAATGGCTCAGTTGGTAAAGTACTTGTCCTGCAAGCGTGAGGACTGGAGTTTGGATCCCTAGCACTCACATAAATGCCCAGTGGCAGTGGCAGCCACCAGTGCAATGCCAGGGCCCAGGAGGTGGAGACAGGGCCAAGCTGGCTAGCTAGTCTAGTTGAGTCAGGGGGCTCAAGTGACAGATCCTCCTCAGCAAAATAAAGGGGAGAGTGATGGAGAAAGACACCCAGCATAACCCCCTGGCATATGCACACATACCCACACATGTGCACCCCCCCACACACATGCACACAGAGAGAAGGGGGCCCGTGGATATGGCTCACTGGGAGAGTACTTGCCCAGTATGCATAAGGCCCTGGTTTCTATTCCCAGCCCTGACAAGACCAAAACAAAACAACTCCAAAGGATGTATCAGGACTATGTCTGGGAAGAAGTATGACATGATGAAATGTTTGTTCACTGTTAATATTATTTTACAATCATCTTAGAATGTTAGGGTTAAAACTGATTCATGCCATTTGATTCCATTTTGAGCCATTAAAGCCTCCCTGGAGTTGGTGTGCTTTGACTGGACAAAACAAACTCTGCAGTGACACCCATGGCAGCAGGAACATGGGCACCTGTCTGGAGGTCCTGTCACTCTTCAGGGACTTTGCAGAGGAACTTCCCAATGAGGACCACCACAGGATGGGTTTTGTCTTCATTTTCCCTTTTAAAGGATATACATCAAAAAATATTTGCACACCATGTTTATAGCAGCATTCTTCACAATAGCCCAAAGGGGGAGACAACCCAAGTGTCCCAGACAGACGGATGGATGACCAAAATATAACACAGATGCCTCTTGACTTATAGAGGGGTGAGGTCCTGACGAGCACAGTGTGAGATGAGCCTGTCGTAACCTGAAAATGCGCTGACTACAACTAGCCACACGCTTCCTAGCCTGGCAACACAGTCGGCTGCAGAGTCTGCTGTCCTCCCTCGTGGTCGCATGCGGGCTGGCAGCTTTGGCACAGTATCTGAGAAGAGAGCAAAATGCAAACCTGAACATACAATTTCTACTAAGTGCATCTTGCTTTTGTACTGTGGCGAAGCCAAAACACATAAGTTTGGGGGCTGGGGAGATTACTCTGAATAAAGCACTTGCTGCATGAGAGGATGAGGGCTCAGGGCCCAGCACCACATAAAGGCCAGGTGGCTGTGGTGGCCGTTGATAATCCCAACACTCAGGTGACAACAGGGATCCCTGGGCAAGCCAGCTAACTAGACTAGCTGAATGGGCAAGCTCTGGGATCAAGTGAGAGTGACCTGATGTCAACCTCTGGCCTCCACATGCTCACATGCATGCAGACATGCACACACATAAGTGCCCACACATCTACAATCACCTATATATGCACAGACAACACACGTACATATACATGCAAAACCCTTACATTTTGCAATGACAATTATTCTGCCTTAAAACAGGACGAAATTCTAACATATGCTAAAATACCAACATGGATGGACCTGAAAAATATTATGCCAAGTCACAGAATGACAAGTACTGCATGATTTCTTTTATTTTTAAATTTCCACTTATTTTATTATTTGTGTTGGGGGGAGATGCTCATGTATGCCACAGAGCACGTGTGGAGGTCAGAGAGCCTGTCCACCTCATCAGAGGCAGTTTCTTGCTCTGGTTCTTGTTCTACTCTTCTTTACTGGCCCTCTCATGAGCTTCCAGAAAATTCTGTCTCTACCTCCCATTTTGCTATCAGTGTCAGCATGCTGGAATCACGGAAGCTTGCCAGGGCTTTTAGCTGCTTGCATGGGGTCTGGGGATCAAGTGGGCGCTTTATCCACTGAGCATCTGCCCGGCCCATGAGCGCTCTTACGTGAAGTAGAGCAGTCAGATGCAGAGAGAGAAAACAGAGGCAAGGCTGCTGAGGGCTGGGGAAGGGGAAATGGAAAGTTTGTGTTTAAGGGGATGGAGTTTCTGATTTGAAGAATGGAAGAGTTCAGGAGCTGAATGGTGAAGATACTCAGCTTGTTGTAGCTGAACCACACACAAATGGTTAAGAGGATTCTTGTTTTGTGATTTTTTGTTTTGTTTTGGTTTGGTTTTTTCGAGGTAGGGTGTCACTCTATCCCAGGCTGACCTGGAATTCACTATGGAACGCCCAGCGTTTTTGTGATTTTTGGTATCATTTTAAAAAGTGGGGAGGATGCCAGGCGTGGTGGCGCATACCTTTAATCCCAGCACTCGGCAGGCAGAGGTGGGAGGATTGCCGTGAGTTCGAGGCCACCCTGAGACTCCATAGTGAATTCCAGGTCAACCTGGGCTAGAGTGAGACCCTACCTCGAAAAACAAAAACAAAAAAAATAGTTTTCTTCATCTTGAAGCATCACAGTGTTGTGGGGAGCTTTCAGGGTACTGGACTTCCCTATTTGGCCAGCTGGATGAGTCCTTTGTGGGGCTCATTCCTACCAGCCTGTCAGTGGTTCAGGAGACCTAGCTCACTTGCGCTGCTGACTTCATGGCCTCACCCTTCTTCTGACTTGGCCTTTTCCTCCCAGCTCAAGTTTCTGAGGTTTGTGGTACACTTTGTGGTCACCTGAGAACCAAGGAAAGGCAGGAGGGGCAAAGCTGTCATGAAAACTAAAACAAGCAGCAAGGAAAGGAATGTGATGTTGGCAGTAACATTTGCCATGCTGAAATGCCACCAGCTATGCAGAAAAACCTGCTGGTAGGGCAGGGCCCCAACCCGAACTCCTCCCTGGTGTTCAGCTGCTTGTCTGTCCCAGGCTGAACACCCCTCCCAGTTTTGGCCTGGAGCCCCAGCCATGTGGGTCTGATACATGCAGACCCTTCCCACCTCCTGCGCCCCTCCTGGTGTTATGGCCTTCCTGGCATCACCACTCAGAACCTCTCAGTGCACTGTGCCAGCACATGTGCCCCTGCCCACTCCAGTGATGTTGCCAGTGGGCAGATACTACTCAATGCCTTTCTTTTTAAACGTACAGGTTGTTTGTTTTGGATCACACAAACATGGTCCCGCATTAAAAACTCTGTCCCCAGCCAGCTCAGGTGCACTCTGTACTCCGAACATTTGAGGGAGGCTGAGGCAGCAGGCTAGGTAATTTGAGGCCAATTTGGCCCACATACAATGGGGGGGGCATGCTCTGTCCCCAAGCCAAGTAGTTCTCCTCCCCGAGGCGGAGGACAAGGCATTGGGTTAAGGTCTCAGTTCAGAAATATTCTTTTCATTTACAAATATGCATTTCTACATTTTGTTATTTTTCTACTTAAAGTATAGCATACTGGGCATGCTGTTGTCTGCCTTTTAAAACTCTTGGAGCTTATTGCATTTGAAGAAATAAGCAGTTTTCTCATTCTTTCCCAAGGTTGCTGAGGGCTCTGCTGGGCAGACATAACTCATCTCACCAGACCCCTCTAGATAAATGTTTAGGCCAGTTCCTGGTTTTGTGACCTACAAGGACTCAGTAAGCAATTTTGTAGAGTATTTTGTTTGCGTGCATCATTTATAGGACAAATTTGGAAAAGTGAAGTTCCTAGTAGAACAGTATGCAGTACACATGCATTTAATATATTGATCACTATCACCAAAATAACAGAGTAGTGAGGGCTCAGTTTTTAGGTCTGGAGTGGCCATGGACATCTTATGAACAGCAGAAGGACATTGGGGGGGGGTCTGTGACTTTCCAAATTTTTAGGCAAAAACATATGCATGTATATAGATATATTTTTGTTGGTGATTAAAAAGATATAATTTTGTTGGTGAGGGCTGGGAGAATGGCTCAGTGCCTGAAGGCACTTGCTTATCAAACCTGCTGCCCAGGTTCAATTCCCAAGCTGCTCACCTGAGCCACCCCCCAATATAAATAAAGTAGAGTCTCACTTTAGCCCAGGCTGACCTGGAACTTACTCTGTAGGCCCAGGCTGGCCTGAACTCACAATGATCCTCCTACCTCTGCCTCCCAAGTGCTGGAACTAAAGGAGTGCACCACCACACCTGGCTTAAAAGAAAAAACTTCCATGGGCTGAAGAGATGGCTCAGTGGTTAATGGTGTTTGCTTGTGAAACCTGACAGAGAGGCTTCGGAGATGCTCAGTGGTTAAGGCACTTGCCTGTAAAGCCTAACAACACCAGGTTGATTACCCAGTACCCACATAAAGCCAGATTCATGAAGTAGTACATGCATCTGTAATTCGTTTGCAGTGGCTAGAGGCCCTGGCACACCCATATTCTCTCTCTCCCCTTGCAAATAAATAAAATATTTTTTAATAAATGCTTTAAAGAACCCGATATACTCAGTTCATTTCCCTAGAACCTACGTAAACCCAGATGCATAAAGTGGTGCTTGCATCTAGAGTTCATTTGCAGTGGCAAGAAACCCTGGTGCACCCATTCTCATTCTCTCAATCTCTCTCTCCCTATATCTCCCTGTCCTCCTAAATCAGTCAGCAAACATTAAAAGTTATTTTTTAAAACACTTCCATCAACTTGTCAGAAGAGTCCGTGCCTCCCAGAAGCAAATGCACTCACCCAGCTGAGGGTCTCCCATCCCACCCCACTGTAGTGAACTTCCCACCCCTCAAGATCAGCCTTGGGTCTTTCTCTGGAATATCCTTCCTGTCCTCTGAGGCATTTCAAGTGGTCACTTTCACCTTGGTTACTGAACATTCCCTACACACCGAGGGAGACTCATCAAATTCTCCTAAGACCCAAATGTCAGGGGCCAGAGAGAATGCCTCCTCTATTTAATGGACTCAAAGGCACAGGTGGGTTATATAACCTGCCCAGCACTGGAGCTGGGATTTAACGCAGTGGGTAGATGCTGCATGATGTGCAGATTGGAAGAGGAGAAGTGGCAGCGTCGAAACCGGTTTAGATTTTCAGTTCCGCCAGCACCGTCAGAGGAGAGAGATTCCAACATCACTCATCCTCCCTCATTACTTCAGTCAGATTCTCTGGGGCCCAGCCCAGGTCACCAGTCTGTCAGAGTCCCCAGAGAGTTCCTACAACCAGCAGCACTCAGAGCCCGGCCCTGAGGAGGTGCAGGAACATCCCTATGTTTCTGCTTTGGTTTTGTTGTTTTGTTGTGCGGTGCAGGGACCCAGGGCGGGGTGAAGACCGCACCAGCACTGAGTCACGCCCCAGGCCCTACATATTATAGAAACTCCTCACCCCTTGCATGTCTCTTTCTTGTCCTTTCCTAAGCAGTTTCAAAACAGTAAGCATTGTCCAAAAGTGATTAAAGAAGTTCTTTTTGTAAAGTATCATTTCAAACTCATGGATTTCAGTTTAATTAATGCATTCCAACCCTTGTGGCTATTACCCTATTTGGAGCTCAAAGCATCTCATCTTTGGCCAGCAAGAGGCTGCTGAGTCCCAGGCCAGTGTCAAAAGCCTTTGCAGGTTTTCTTACTGAGCAGTACTATATGATGCCCAGGCTCAGCCCCTGCCCCAGAACCAGACTCCAGTCCAGATGTTCTTTATGCAGCTCTCATATCCCAGCCTTTTATTTGTTTGGTTGTTTTGTTTGTTCTATTTTTTTTGTTTTGAGATCATGTATCTTGCTGCGTAACCCAGGCTAGCCTGGGAAATCATGATCCTCCTGCCTTCCCACCCAAGTGCTGGGACTCACTGAAACTCTGAAACCCAATTTCTAAACACAAGGAAGCTATTTCTAAGATGAGAGATCAAGGCTATGACTAAATTCCATCCCATCTTAAAAGACCTTTTCATATTCTGTTCATAAGGGAAAGACCCTGCCAGGGTTGTACTTGAAGCATACTTGCTCTAAATGTTTAATTGCAATCAAATATCCCTCCAGTCTGAGGACCAGCACAAAATAGCTAAAAGTATCTCCTTTTTGGGAAATATAAAATGAGTATTAAAACAGGAGAGTAGTTAGGCTGCCCAAAGAATCTACAAGGTTAAATATGAGGTGTTTTTTTTTAAGTAAAAACAAAGTTCTCAATCTAGAAAGAATCCAACCTAAACCACTTAAAATAGAAATGAGATAAGACTGCTCTGGATTTAAATTCACCTAGCTGGTTCCTGGCCTGGTCCCTTCTAATGTCCGGAAGGCTGAGAAGTGTGGGACTAAGAAGTAAATAGTATTCTTCTGTATAACTTCACGCAACAGCAAAGCTATGGCAAAAGGTTCTCATATAATCTGAGTAGACTCCCAGTGCTCAGAAGCTTGGTTGGTGTAAGAGTAAATGGTGGGAATGGGAAGCCCAAGCTACTGCAGCCTAGCAGGTGAAGTCCTCACAGGATCTCTGGGACGGCAGGCATGCGTCCTATCAAGACCTCTCATCCTCCTGGCAGACCTTGACCAAGGCTCTGGTCCTTTCTCAGAGCGTCTCCCTGTCTCTACTCTCAGGACAAAATCTTGTTTGGGTGACAGTCCCACAAACGTCCTCCCCTATTTCCAGGCTCCACCTCATACTGCCTGTGTGGCCACAGGTCTCAGCCCCTCCCCCGCAGACAGTGGTGATGGCTGAGTTCACAAATACAAATAACTTGCATATGGCAGTGTGGCTGGCCAAGGCAGCTTGGGGTGGCCAGAGGGGACAGGGACTCCTTTTCAGGCTCTGACAAGGGTAGAGGGACAGAGAGACATTCCCAAGACTAGCGCAGGTGAGCTGGAAGTAGCAGCAGCAGGAACCAGTGACCATTCTCTGATCTTTCTCCGGGAATTAGGATTATATGACAGACTACATGAGGCAGTGCAAGGGAATAGATTTTATAAACTGTAAAGGCCCTGGTGAATGGGAGCAAGAATGATGTAATTATATATTCTTTCAAAATAATGTGCCCTACGGCCCTTCATTCCCGCACCTACCTTGTTCCAGGCCCTAGGCTCAGCACCAGGAACATAATCAGTGGCACAGACCATTCTCAGAAGTCTGATGTGAATCTAAAAATTTATAAACCTTAGCTCAGTAACTAGTTTTACGTGTCCCAAATGGCATTCTCACTTGTGGCTAAAATAGTTTGGGTGTCACCATGTGCCAACACTTTTGTGAACTTTCCATGGCTTGGTACCAAGTACATTAAAGGCCTGGTACCTCCCTGAGGTACCAGCATCAGCAGTTCCTGTCACCAGGCAGGAATGTAGGTCAGGGGGAGCTAGAAGTGAGGATTACCACTCCTTAACACCCTGTCCCCAGGACAGGCCAGCCTGCTCACTCTCAGGCACTCCCAAACCAAGCTTAGAATTTCTAAATGCTTACTTAAAGTTTGATTGCTAAGGTCTGAAGAAATTTGCTGTCAGAACTGGTATTTTTTATGAGGGGGAAAGAGAGAGAGAGAGAGAGAGAGAGAGAGAGAGAGAGAGAGAGAGAGAGGATATGAATTGGTACACCAGGACCTCCAGCCACTGCAATCGAACTCCAAACCACCTTGTGTGTCTGGCTTATGTGGGATCTGGAGAGTCAAACCTGGATCCTTAGGCTTCACAGGCAAGCGCCCCAACTGCTAAGCCATCTCTCCAGCACTAGAACTGGTATATTAAGATGTGGCCAGGACTCTGCAACTGTTTCCACTCTAGTAGAGCTGTACTTATATTCCTTGCCCAAGAGCCTCTGCCTTGTGGTTGATGTCTTATTCTAGCTGGCTTCTCACCTCCTCTTTCTGTTTTCTTCTTAAAAGCCTATTTGGGCTGGAGAGATGCCTCAGCAATTAAATTGCTTACCTGTATAGCCTAATGAACCAGATTCAGTTCCCCAGTACCCACATAAAGCCAGAAACACAAAGTGGAGTTCATTGCCACTGACTGGAGGCCCTGGTGCACCCATTCTCTCTGTCTCTCTCTACTTACAAATAAAATAAATAAATAATTAGAAAACATGATTCTCCATAAATGCAAAAGTACAGGCAGAAGTATTATAAGAGATAGGGTGATATATCTTTAACTGCATGTTAGTCATAAGTTAAGAACTACTAGTTCTTTTTTTTTTTTTTTTTTTTGGTTTTTCGAGGTAGGGTCTCACTCTGGTCCAGGCTGACCTGGAATTAACTCTGTAGTCTCAGGGTGGCCTTGAACTCACGGCGATCCTCCTACCTCTGCCTCCCGAGTGCTGGGATTAAAGGCGTGCGCCACCACGCCCAGCATGAACTACTAGTTCTTGAAAGCTGGGATATGCTGTGAAAAACAGAACCTGAGTGTTATATATCTGTCAGCTAAGCTAAACAGAAGTGAGTGGAATTGTTTTCTAATAGCACAATTCAGAACTGAACTATCACATAAGCACCCAATTATAATTTACTAAACACAAGATGAAACAAATGAAGCAGGATGAGAATTAGTGGAAACTATACACTAGGCATACAATACCATGGTCAAGATAACAGAATTTTTATATGCAGAATAAAATATTGATACCAAGTAGGACTAGTAAAATAATATCTGCATCCCAACACATTGCATCACTATTGCATAACTGTGGGACACCAAAGACAGAGAGACGTCCCAAAAATCAGCAGATGCTCACAAAACAATAGTTTTTCACCTGGCAAGCTGGCTTCTCAATAGCAGCAATGACAGCCAGAAGGTAGTGGAATTATATGAAAAATGTAGAATTCAGGGGGCATTTATTTTGAAAGTATCAAGAAAAAAATTGACAGGGGAAAATTAAGGACATTTTCTAACAAATTGACTCTATCAACTGATCTTCACTAAAAAGGCCACTAAAGGGTTCTGTATGAAGAAAGAAAATTATCCCAGAATAAAAGTTGGACAAGAAAGAATATCTTCATGACCTCAAGTAGGTAGAAATTTATGAAAGTTGATTTTAAAAAAAGCATGGTCTATAAAGAAAAAGTATGATCATATTCAGCTGTACTAAAATTCACGGCTTAGTTCATCAAATACCACCATAAAATCCTAGTAAATTATGTCCACACTATCAGAAAGAATTCCTGTTAATCAACAAAAAGACAAACCTATAAAAATTTATAGTCAGTAGATATAATAAAAAAATTTATGAACTGGGGAGATGACTCAGTGCTTAAAGGTGTTTGCTTGCAAAGTCCACCAACCCAGGTTCAATTCCCTAGACCCACATAAAGCCAGATGCAAAAAGTGACAAAGCATCCAGCAAGAGAAGATAGCCTGTCCATACATGTACACACACATGTACATGCAAGTACATAAATGAAAATTTAAAAAATTACAGAGGAGAAATACAAATGATCAAAAGCATAGAAAATTATGCTTTATTGCATTAATAATCATCAAAGTTAAATCTAATAGGGCACAACTAAAAACCCCCAAATCTCTATCAACTTACAACCACAATAACCCTGGATTAATAAGTAAGTATAGCAAGTTTCAGGAGACAATGTCAACATGCTAAAAATCAGTTATATTACTGTCTTCTCTCAATCAACAATTGGATATGAAAGTCTTAAAAAACATTACTATTTACAATATCTCTTCCTAAGTGAAATACTTAGGCATAAGTTTAACAAAACATGGCAATCATAGGCTTAAAAAGCTACAGAACGTTGATAAAAGAAGTCAAACATCTTAATAGGGAAGCATACCATGTTCATGGATTAGAAAACTGTCAATTCTCCCCAAGCTGAACTAATATTTAACACAATAAATGTTCCAGCGATAGACGTTGCAAGGTATTTCTGAAATTTATGTAGAAAGGCAATAAAACTAGATAAGATCATGAGCTGTCAAGGATATGAGCTATACCCCCAGAAATGTGAGTCACCCCCACTTGTAATTCTTTTAGTTACTATAGCTTTTTTCTTTGAGGCAAGCCCAACACACTGGCCTTTTTTTTTTTTTTCAAGGTAAGGTCTCACTCTAGTCCAGGCTGACCTGGAATTCACTATTTGTCTCAGGGTGGCCTTCAACTCATGGTGATCCTCCTACCTCTGCCTCCTGAGTTCTGGGATTAAAGGTGTGCGCCACCACACCCAGTTAAAATTTTTTTTTTTTGTTTTGTTTTTTTGAGGTAGGGTCTCACTCTAGCCCAGGCTGACCTGGAATTCACTATATAGTCTTAGGGTGGCCTCAAACTCACAGCGATCTACCTACCTCTGCCTCCCAAGTGCTGAGATTAAAGATATGTGCCACCACTCCTGGCTTAGACTGGCCTTTTTTTTTTTTATTGTGGTGGGGGGAGAGAGAGAAACTTGGCACACCAGGGCCTCCAGCTCCTATAATCAAGCTCCAGATGTGTGTGCTACCTTATGCATATGTACAACCTCACATGCACATGTATCACCTTGTGAATCTGGATTACGTGGGACCTGGGGAGTTGAACATGAGTCCTTAGGCTTTGCAGGCAAGTGCCTCAACCACTAAGCCATCTCTCTAGCCCAGTTACTATAGCTTTTATAGAAACTTTTGAAATCTGGTAATGTGATTTCTCCAAACCACAAATTAATTTTTGGGCCTGCCATCCATCATTATATTTCCATTCATCTTACAGTCAACAGGCTTTTCTTCATCAAAATTATTCTATTACTTCATAAGAGACATACTCCTGTGTTCCCAGTATGAAGTGTGAAAACAGATCATTTTCCTTATCTTCACATATCTCTGAACCTCCACACTCTGTCTTCTAACTCTCTTTCCCCCAGATGAATCATTCTAAGCAAGTGGATGAAGGTGGGTTCTGAAGGAATGTGCAAGTGACAAATGAGTTCAGATTTTGTACCTGATGGGTTAGAGGAAGCTGAGGGAACAGGTCCAGACGTGGGGTGAGGCAAGGGAGGTTCCCAGGGAGCAAAACTTTATGACACATTCTCAGGGTCACGCAAGTGCTGAGTCAGTGCCTCTAGAGGGTCTTCCAAGAAGAAAACTCGAGTGGGCAGGGATATGTTGGGCTGAAGCCACAGAGAGAAGGGGACAGAGTGAGTTCCTGAAATCACAAGCTAATGTAGTGCTTAAAAGCACAGGTTTAACAATAACAAGGAGGTGGACTGCCAAGGGTGTTGTAATGACATCCTAAAGAGGAACCTGGAAGGAGATCTCTCAGAAAGCTGGAGAAAATGCATGTGATACTTGTATGAGCCTTTTTCTCTTGGCTTCCAATGAACATGCCCCCTGCTGGACAATTAGTTTTTCCCCTGGGCTCGCCAGCTAGGGGCAATCCCCGCCTTAAACAAAAGCAGAGTGCTGAGAACAAGGGAAAGAGCTGGTTTCTCCATTGCGGGATAACAAAGACCTGGGACGATTGAAGTGGACCCATATCACCACCTGGCAAGTGACCCCAGGATACTAGCCAGTATGACCTGAGAGTCCTAACCAAGTGCCCACATGGTCAGGCAGGCACTAAGTGGGTAAAAGGACCCTGGGGAAGACCACTGTCCCATAGTGGGAGGGAGCAGCAAGGAGCATGACTCAGAATGGCTTGGGTTGGTGGATAGCAAGATGTGGTCCACTACGGACACCAGATCATTTTTTAAAAAATATTTACTTATTTGCAAGAAAGAGAATATGAATGGGCATGTCAGGGCCTCTTGCCACTGCAAATGAACTCCAGACACATATGCCACTTTGTACATTTGACTTTACATGGGTACTGGGGAGTGAAACCCAGGCCATCAGGCTTTGCAAGCAAGGACCTTAACTGCAGAGCCATCTCTCCAGCCCAGGTCCTTTTTCTTTTTCTTTCTTTCTTTTTTTTTTAAGTTTTTAAAGTTTAGTTTTTGAGGTAGGGTCTCACTGTAGCCCAGGCTGACCTGGAATTCACTCTGTTGTTTCAGGGTCTCCTCGAACTCTCTGCAGTTCTCCTACCTCTGCCTCCCTAGTGTTGGGATTAAAGGTGTGTGCCACCATGCCCAGCAGCCCAGGTCCTTTTTAAAGAGATAGTAACAACTCATTTTGGCCTCCTCTGAGTCATTGTGGCCAGAACCATGGGTTTCTCAGGAAGTATTCAATGTGAAAAATGCCTCTTTAAATGTTGACAGTGTGTTCAGTTTGCTTTGGGAACATACTAACATTGCTTGGACCATGAAGATTGCAACCAAACTTGACTGAAAGTCTCTTCTTCTGCAACATTGACCAAACCCTTGAGTTTACTAACAAGGTCCGACTTGACTGTGACTCAGAAGGGCTGGCTTTTCTGTCCTATTTCCCTCCTTGTTCCTCCTAATTTCAGCAAAGCTGTTAACCAGGTCGTCCTGCAGAGGGAAATGTGGCCCTGTATCAGCAAATGAAGCCTCCTCTGTCATGCTTTTCTGTTCCAGATATTCGGGTTCTGGGTCTGGACTCTGGTGGCCGCCACTCAGGTGGCGAACCCATTGCTGCATGGATGGGTGCTGTATGTCTCACTCACATCATTCCTCATCTCTCTACTGTTCCTGATGTCCTACTTGTTCGGATTTTACAAACGATTTGAGTCCTGGAGAGTCTTGGTAAGAACCAGAGGAGTGTCTCCTACCAGACTGGAGGCCCGGGTTTCTGTGGCCCCCTTATGGATGAAGAGGGAAAACACTGTCTAAGCTAAGGCTCAATGCTGTGGGAGAGGACATGTGGAAGGCTGCTCATGCACAGGCAGAAAAAGCATTCACCGAGACAGTCAACAGCAGAAGTACAGAGCTAACTTGGTATACTGCAGTATACGCAGTGGGCAAGACAGTAGAGAGAAACTGTCTGAGAGAGGTGTTCCAAGAGGCTGGGTAGCCAGCCAGAACGTCACTGTGCCCTGAAGCAATTTCTGATAACTGCTTGGAAGCAAGGGAGGCCTTACTTTGAATTCAGCTGGCTCTGAGGCAAAACAGACTTTTTCTAAGGTTAGAAAAGCTCAGCACGGCCAGCTGTCCTAGAACAGTGTCTGCAGTTAACAGCAGAGACTTGGGAGTTCGTGAGGTCTGGGTTCAAATCCTGTCTTAACCACTTAGAATTTATTGTAACCATGAGCTTCCTTTCCTCAAAATGGGACCAAAAATAAGGACAGTAGTATCTTTCTTATAGCAGACAAGGTTAAATAAGAAAAAGGTATGGCATAGAGTTTGACATGGAATAAGCCCTCAATAAATGTAGATGATATTGACATTATTACAGTCATGTTATATAATAATACAGCCTTTTATTAATCCATTCTTGTTTGCTCCATAAATATTTAATTAGAAACACTGCGAGGACAAAGAAAGGTGGGGGGGGCTTGGGGGTTGGGCTTGTTTCTCCCTCCCACTTTCCACTGCTGAGTAATGGTGGCCCGCCTCTGATCTGCACCCCAGGACAGCCTGTACCATGGGACCACGGGCATCCTGTACATGAGTGCCGCTGTTCTGCAAGTCCACGCCACGATCATTTCTGAGAAAGAGGACCTGAAACACTACTATATCAACACTGCAGCCTCGGTGAGTGGCTAGCCCACCTCAGGGCAGGGACATGGGGACACAGTCAACCTCTGCGTGGGGGCATTGGTACACGAAGTTCAGTGCTGCCTCGGGCGCTCTGGACAACTCTGCCGTTCAAACTGCAAGGGAGTTGAAGAAGGGTGTGGGGCCGTGTGTGTGTGTGTGTGTGTGTGTGTGTGTGTGTGTGTGTGTGAGAGAGAGAGAGAGAGAGAGAGAGAGAGAGACAGAGAGAGAGACAGAGAGAGAGAGATATTAAATACATGCAATCAAACTCAAAGGTCATTTCTTGCTTTCTGCTCCTCCTAGTCAGTCTTGCTCCCTCTTACAACACCTTAGTCTTCGGAATTTTGCTCATTTTCACACCAAGGCAATAGGCTGCTGGGCACAGCTCTTTCTCTGCTGTGGAATGGTGCCCTCGTGTGGCAGAAAGCTCATGGTGGCCAGGGCCTGACTTTTAATCCTCTAAACAAACTCCAGAGGGAAGCCCTCAACACACTACTTAAGGGTGAAAAATGGTGACGTGTGTGAGACTGATGGCTCCCATGGGCTCACTGGTTCATGCCAGGGGCAAGGGCTCAGCAGGAGGCACTGTCCTTAGAGTGGGAAGATGGTGTCTGCAAGCAAGGTGGCCTTTGGGGGAGGCCACGACGCACCCCAGCCTGCCTACCTCCTTCCTTCCTCCCCTTTAAGCTACTTGAATTTCCTTGACTTAGAGCAGGAGTTTTTTTCAATGTCTTGTTTACTGCAATAGCAGTACTTTTTCTTTTTAAATTTTTATTTTATTTTATTTTATTGTAATAATAGAGGTGAGAGATGAGCATGCCAACACCTCTAGCCACTGCAAACAAACTCCAGATGCATAGAGCACTTTGGACATATGGTCTTATGTGGGTATTGGGAATTGAACCCAGGCCATCAGTCTTTGCAAATAAGGATCTTTAACTGCGGAGCCATCTCTCCAGCCCAATAGTTATTCTTGAAGTAGAGCAGGTGCCTAAAAAGATATTTGTCGGGCTGTAGAGATGGCTTACTGGTTAAGCACTTGCCTGTGAAGCCTAAGGACCCTGGAGGCTCTATTCCTCAGGACCAAGTTAGCCAGATGCACAAGGGGCGCACATCTGGAGTTCATTTGCAGTGGCTGGAGACCATGGCGCACCCATTCTCTCTGTATATCTGCCTCTTTCTCTGTCTCTCGCTCTCAAATAAATAAACAAAAATTTAAAAATTTAAAAGATATTTGTTGAATGAATGAATGAATACAGAGTGTGAGTGTGGGAAAGTGAGGCTGGAATGGACTTAGAAGGCATACTAAGGACGCTGATGGAGAGCCAGTGTGCTGTTTTAAGCACAGTTTTAACCATGGCCATGTTTTCCTGTTGGGGCAGAAGGGAAAGGAGCAGAGTAGGCAGAAGTGGACCAGCCGAGGCCCTGAGTGAGGGATGATGGTGGCTGAGATGAAGGAGGTTTGGACGCACCAAAACCAGCCAGGGAGAAAACTCAGCAGACTGTGTGAGGCTGGCTTTGGCCATGACAGCTAGAAGGAAGGAGTGGGCAGACCCCAGGCTCCTGTACTGGCATGTGGACGAGATGAGGCTCCCGAGCTGGCTGACTGAGGGGAGAAGAAACACCTTATGGCCAGGTGGGGGAGGCCAGGGCTGCAGATGGGGGAGGGAGTTGGCCAGCAGGTGCTGCTCTGTCTCAGGGGAAACCAGACGGCGGACTCGGGCCAGGTCAGGACAAGCGGGCCCGTGGGGCAGCCCTGCCCCGTCCCCTCTAACGCGTCCTGTCTTCTCAGTTCTTTGCCTTTGTCACCACCCTGCTCTACATCATGCACGCCTTCAGCATCTATTACCACTGAAGGCTGGAGCCACGCCTGGTGGGGAAGGCTCCTGGAAAGCTCACGTGATTGGCTCTCAAAGTAGCTTTCACCATCTGCCATCTGGAGGAGAAACAGAAGACCCACCCAGACGTCCCTGGGATTACCAGACCATCTTTCTAGAACATCCACTGAAACCTAATTGGCCTTGTGTTCTTTGGATGTTATCAGCTATGATGACTATGAGAATGCTATTTTCTTTACCCTGGGGAAGTGACTGCCTCTTGGAACTTCCTGACTATGAACCCAGCTTTGATAGAAAACTAACCTGTAGCCCTTGCACTGAGAATCCCAGCTCTGCCATTGTCACCCCTGCTTGGGGTTCATTCGTAGGTTTAGGGAACAGTTGTGTTTTCTTAAAATGCAGAGGCTCAGCAGCGGCCCTACACCTTCCTCTTTGGTTCTGTCTCTGCCCTCTCTCCCAGGGGCAAGCTTATCTCATCCTCCTCCCTTGCCTACAAATCCCCACTGCCTTTGCATTGGAATTCCAGGAAAATACATTAAAAACAAACTTTGAGGGAAGATTTGGATTGGGGGGTGGAGGTTGAGCAGGGAAGGACACACCCAGCTTCTGCTTGAGTCAGGATGCTCAAAATCTAAAGAGCTACAGCCCCCGCCTGCATCAGGCATTCAAGACCCACCACCTGAAGAGCACAAGCTCCCTTGACCCTCAGAGAGGGAGGTGGAAATATTGCATCCACAGATTCACCTCTGGACTCCTTCCAGAGGAGCGTGGGAAGAAGAAAGTGCCCCATTGTCTCGTGAAAGGACCCTTCTCTTCTGTGCGCACCTGCTCTCCTTAGGACTGCCCTAGGACTCAGCATGGAAAGTCATTGGCATTTTGGGGCCATTCTCAAAGAAAAAGCTGCTGTGTTTGCAGAAGCATGGAATCAAGGTGATGGTTTCAAAGTAAAGGCTCTTCCAAAGCAAGCAGCTCCCAGGCCTCTCCCCACCTGGAAGGGTCTCAGCCTCTCCGGCAGGCCTCTGCACAGCTGGGTCTCCCGGGCACCCGGCCAGCAGAACGCAGCTCTGCAACTGCTGCAATAGTTACTATGTGAAAGCGACTTGTCCTAACTGATCCCAGGCTTACTGTTTCCTATCAGTTTTTCTGCACTCCTGAGGAAGCCTGGCCTCATGGATGCTCACCTGCTAAGTGTCCTGAGATCTTGAAAAAGCCTCTAGTTCTCTCTCATTTTGTTGCCTGGCAGCTGTCTACAATGGTCACTGTCCAGTATTTACTTTGTGGCCACATGCAAATAAAAGTTGTTTGTATAGTGAAATGTGTGGAGTCATGCTCTTCGTCTTTCTCACAGCTGGACCCAGCCATCATTTTCTGGATCCACTTGGCAATGCCACCCAAACCAAACATGGGAGCCTTGATATCTAAGTTTCCCAAGGGCAGAGGCCCAGCCACCCTAGGGAGGGCAGTCCGTCTATAGGGCTCTGAGATTGTAGTGTCACCCACCACTTGTGTGTAAGTTCTAAAAGCAAACTCATGTGCTTTAGGCAAAGTTGGGGCTGCACGTAGAAGGGTGGAGCATTTGAGTGGCTCTCGGCCTGACTTCCTTCTCTTCTGTCCCTCCACCACACTGCAAGTCCTGTCCATTTCCCAAGCTGCCCACTACACAGTGCCCAGCCAGCGTCTCCAGCGCGAAGCTCCTCTGCAGCTGCCGCAGCACCGCTACCTGCCACTCTGAGGGCTCCTGTCCCCCCAGAGAGGTATCACTGAGGTGTGGGTTTGATTGGGTTTGGTCTGTGGGTCCTCTGAAGCCACCGCTTTCCCATTGCACCTTCCAGGGTGCCACATCCAAGTCTTGTCTCACAGCTGGCTTTGGGCAGAAGTAGACTAAGACATCCCACGTGGTCCTCTGAGGACCTCGTGGATACTGAGCATTGGAGACATGGTGTTTTGGGATGCAGGAGCCCTCAACTCACACCATGATGTCCTGCACCAAGCAAGTTGCCAGTAGGTTTGGTTCATACCTGTCCAGGACAGCAAGGGATAACCTGCTTGCTCTGGGCAAAAACCAGGATATGATCTGTCTCTCTTTTTTGTAATTTGAGGCAGGGTCTCACCTTAGTACAGGCTGACCTAGAACTCACTCTGTAGCCCAGACTGGCCTCAAACTCACAATGATCCTCCTACCACAGCTTCTTGAATTAATGGGGTGAGCCATCATGCCCAGCTCAGGCCATCATCTCTACAAGAGATAGAGAAAGAATAAAGTGTTGACATTTAAAACACAAACAAGCCTTATAGTCTCTGGGACTGACACACTGGTGATGTGCCCAGAAAATCTCTCACTGGCAAGGTATCACACTCTTCCTACCCCCAAATCTGTCACTGACCTTCCCATTAGGAATATGAGGTGATGCATATCTCAGTAAAAACTGAGCACTGCACACATGCTCACTGGAGATGGACTATGAGGAGTATAGCCTATTAAAAAAAAAGATTTATTTTTATTTATTTATTAGACACAGAATGAGAGAGAGAAAGAATGGGTGTGTCAGGGCCTCTAGCCACTGCAAACAAACTCCAGATGCATGCGCCACCATGTGCATCTGGAGTATAGACTAGTTTTCACCCAAAGTTCAGAACTCAACTCCCAAGGTGCACTGTTCCATTCTCAGTCCGATCTGGCCCTCCCTAGGACACCAGCCATCCCAGTAAAGTCCTCTTGCTACCCCCACCATCCTCCCTCAGTCATCTCTGATGTACCTGCCCATCACCTCCAGTGGTCCATGGAAGTGTGTGTGTGTGTGCGTGTGTGCATGTGTGCGTGCATGTGATTCCATGGTGATGCTGGACCACTGTACAGAGGCTGAACTGCCAGGAATGAACTTCTACTGTCTGAGTGACCAGGGTCACACTGAGCTGGGTTTATCTCTGTGTACAGGTGTGGGGCAGGACTGGAAATCCCTCTGCCTCTCAGGGAATGTGTTTCATCGGTTAAGGAATGATGGGTCAGTGGCAAAGCCCACTGGGGTAAGTTCAGGTGCCTCCCAGATGGTTTTCTTTCCGACTCACCTGCCAGGGCATCTAGGAAACTCACAGATTTCTGCATCCACATCCAGGGTCGAATTTCCCAGAAGACCACGTCTGACCCACTCTCTGGTTCTGTCTGCTTTTCTGAACTAAGTTTACATATTCTGAGCATTAGATCACACCGCCCTGGGATTCAAGCCAAGTAGGACACCCCTGGTCCACCTGCCCGCCCCTGTCAGACTCTGAGGCTGCGCACTGTATCTATGTGGAACATTCCTGGTGAGAGCGCCCAGGAAATAGGTGAGGGAGGCAGGGCAGATGGAGACCCTGGCTGGCCATGAGTTTGCAGCTAACCCTGCTGGGACTCTGGAGCAGGCTGGCATGCAGGCACCCTGCCTGAGCCCAATGGGTAGTCTCTATCTCCACCCCAGCTGATAGGTCCAGGTGACAGCAGATGCTGCAAAGCAGGAAGAAAGGGAATAAAAAAGGCCATTTGCAGCCATCTGCGCCACAGGCACTATTTGGGACATATTGATACCAATATGGCAGCATCCTCTGGCACAAATAGCATAGTCAGTGGTCAATAACCTCCTTCAACGTGGTCGGCTGGAGATGACTCAGTGATTAAGTGTGCAAGTATGAGGGCTTGAGGGGTCTGAGACCGCTGGAGCCCAAATCTCCGGATCCCACATAAACTGCTGGACTTGACCCCGTGTGCCTGTTACTCCAGTCCCAGAAAGGGGCACAAATATCAGAGCATCACTCATGAAAACCAGCAAGCTGTAGTATCAGTAAGGGACCCCAGCTCAAAATGAGAATGGGCAGAAGAGCGTTGGAGCAGGATGCTGTATGTCCTTCCAGGGCCTCTCCACGCGCTGCAGGCAAGCACACGGCTGCCACAGGGCACATACCACACCCACACACACATACAAAACACATGAAATACATGAACTGGTAGGCCAGTGGGTCCACGACACCACTCTGATGTAGACAGCAGGCGTTTCCCTTTACCCAGGCAAGGCTGGGGACCTCCTGTGTCAAGGAGAAAATCCTGTTTAACAAAATAAGGGCAAGCTGAAAGAAAGAAAGAAAGAAAGAAAGAAAGAAAGAAAGAAAGAAAGAAAGAAAGAAGGAAGGAAGGAAGGAAGGAAGGAAGGAAGGAAGGAAGGAAGGAAGGAAGAAAGAAAAGAGAGAGAGAGAGAGAGAGGGAGGGAGGGAGGGAGGGAAGGAGGGAAGGAAGGAAGGAAGGAAGGAAGGAAGGAAGGAAGGAAGGAAGGAAGGAAGGAAGGGAAAGGAAGGAAGGAAGGAAGGAAGGAAGGAAGGAAGGAAGGAAGGAAGGAAGGAAGGAAGGAAGGAAGAAGGAAAGAAAGAAAGAAAGAAAGAAAGAAAGAAAGAAAGAAAGAAAGAAAGAAAGAAAGAAAGAAAGGGACCTGTACAGGTGAGGACCAGAAAAGGGAGGTAGCTGTCCCCTTACACACCCCAAGGGCCTCCCTGGAGGCAGACGCCTGCAAGACTGCCAGCTCTGAGCCTGCCCTCTATAGTGACTTTGAGAGAGCAAAACTCTCTCTTCCTTCTCTTTCCATCTCCCTCCTCCTAGCAGATGCTGAGATGCCAAGTTGTCCTGTCATTTCCTCTCCCTGACTCCAGTAAGTCACCTCAAGACTCTCCCGTGCCGGGTTTAACATTACTTCATCTACATGAGACCACGAATCTGCGAAAGGGACTCCCGGCCCCGCAGTGGCCCTTGGAGGGGTGCACAGCGACTCCAAGGGTGCATTCCAGGCAGCTGCTCTTGCTGGCAGCTTAGAAGGTGCATCAACCAGAGAGGTGACCTACCACTCTCTCCTGCGTGGGGTCTCCTCTTCCCACCTTGAAGAAGGAGTCCTCAGCCAGGGCAGCTGCTAAGAAGGTGACAGTGATAGCCCTGGACCTGCATGTCTTTGGACTAACACCAGCTGGCCTGGGCCCAGCTGGTGGGAACCCACTGGGGTCCATGTGCGGGTCCACACAGCTGGACGCATGGCCACCTGGTAGAGGTGCTCTTCCCACTTCACACTGCACCCTACAGTCTGTCCTTCCTTCCCTTAGCTCCACCTCAGACACTACACCATGAACCTGCCAGAGTCTTCTCTCCATTGCACTGAGGATGGTGACATGACCTCAGCACCTGGGCTGGCCCTAATTAGCTGGCCAAGAGGAAGCCAGACCCTCTTTACCCAGCCCCCTCCTCTGTTTTGGGCCCAGTACATAGTAGCCCTAACAAAAATGCATTACATGTTGGTAGATTCTCGAGGTCTCTTCTAAGGAGACTGTTGAAATGATAGCTATAAAAATAGAACCAGGGCTGCAGACATGGCTTAATGGTTAAGGTGCTTGCCTGCAAAGCCTAAGGACCCAGGTATGATTCCCCAGTACACAAGCAAGCCAGCTGCACATGGTAGCACATGCATCTAGAGTTCGTTTGCAGTGGCTGGATGTCCTGGCATGCCCATTTTATCTCTCTATCTGCCACCCCCAAAAATGGATAAATTAAAAAAAATTTAAAGGGAACCAAATTCAGGAGTCAGGTTGATATCAGGGGAAGGATCAGGAGTAGCAACCAGGGGGGCTGGTTGACCCCCAGTGGCCAATGATGCCTATAAAGTAAAGACTTGAACAGATCTGTTTGGATAGCTCAGGGTTGGCGAGCACTTAGAGGTTCCTGGAAGGTGGCTCACCTGAAGAGGGCATCGCATCTTTTTGCCCTGCCCCACCCCTTACCCTGTGCCTTGCTCCCTGGCTAGAAAAGAGTTTTCTCCTTTACAAGGAGGGGGAAGTACCAAGTGGGCCGTTTCCCTGAGTTCTGTGAGCTACGCCGGCAAGTTATCCCATGTGAGGAGGATCAAGGGACCCTCCAATTTCTAAACAGTTGGCCAGAAGCCAGGGGACAACCTGAGCCTGTCCTCTCAAGGACAGTCTTGTGGGACTGAGGCTTCAGTCTGTGGATCTGATGCTAGATCCAGACAGTGTCAGAATTGAGTTAAATTGGAGCATACCCAATTGTTATCTCAAGAATTGGTTAGAAGCAGGTGAGGGTGGGGGAACCCCATGATCTGGAATCAGAAGAGAAGCGCTGAGGACAAACAATAGAGAGAAAACAAGGTTTACTCTTCAGAGTTGTGCCCACATTTTTAGGAAGAAGAGGGTGCAGATGTTTCTCAATTTGTGTTGAAATTATGTCTGAATGAACCTACCATCAGCTGAAAATGCTATAAATAAAAACTACACTTAATCTACCTATCTACTAATCTATCTAGCTTAGCCTGGCCTCTCTAAAACATGAATAGTGTGTTGAGCATCTCATGCGGTTATACGCTGCACTGAAGCAGTGTTGTCTGCAAACCCTCACAACTGCATGGCCGACAGGAAGCTGTGGCTCACATTATACCATGCACCTCTTGTCCAAAGAAAAGATCAAAATGTTAAAAGTATGGTTTTGGGTCTGAGAATGTCGCTAAGGTGGTAGAGTGTCTGCCTAGCGTACATGAAATCCTAGGTTCAACCCCAGCACAGCATAAACAGGGTATGTGGTTATGCCTTAAATCCTAGTGCTCTAGGATATGGCAAGGGATGATTCTGTAAGCATGTTGATCAGTTAAGGTATAATATTTCCAGGGTGAAGTTATGTCAAGGTGGGTATCAGTGACTAAACTGTATACTCTCCATACTCCCCCCAAATCAGATGTTAAAGTCCTAATTCCCAATGTATTTGGAAATAAGGGTTTAAAAAATGTTGTATTATTTATTTGAGAGAGAAAGTGGGTGTACCAGGGCCTCTACCCACTGCAAACGGACTCCAGACACATGCACCACCTTATGCATCTGGCTTATGTGGGTTCTGGGGGATCAAACTTGGGTCCTTAGGCTTCACAGGCAAGCACCTTAACCACTAAGCCATCTCTCCAACCCAGAAATAAGGTTTTTAAAAGGCAATTCAGAATTAATGAGATCACAGAGAAGGTCTGGACACTGGAGAGGTTTCTCTTGCCACCATGCTGATACCTCAAAAGGTGCAAGTCAGGAAGCCATCCTTGGTCTTTGTAATGATGAATCGTCAGCTTGGCTGCATTGAGAATCACCATGGAAACATCTCTGGGCATTTTGAGAGGGTGCTCCCAGACAGGCTTAACTGAGGAGGGAAGACTCACCCTGAGTGGGTAAGTCTACTCTGTGGGCTGGGGTTCTAGACTGAATAAAAAGGAGAAAGTTAGCTGAGCGCTAGCATTCATGTCTTCCTCTCTGCCTCTCCTTCCTGGCTGTGGATGCAGTGCGGCTAGCCACCCGATACTTCCGTCAGCACACCTTCCCTACCATGATGGACTGTACCCCCTCAAAGTCTGACCCAAAATCAAATACCTTTGTCAGATATATATATAATTTTTATTGACAAGTTCTATGCTTACAACAAACCATGGTATTTCCCTCCCCTCCCCCACTTTCCCCTTCATAACTCTGCTCTCCATCATATCCCCTCCCTCTCTCCACTAGTCTCCCTTCTCATTTGATGTCATCATCTTTTTCTCCTATTATGAGGGTCAGGCACTTTGTCACAGCAACGAGAAACAAAACTAACGCAGTCTTGTGCTTCCAACCTCCGGAACTGTGATAAACAGATGTCTACATGTCAGCCCTTTGCTCTGTGGTCTACGGTTGGGTCAGTCTGTGCAAACTAAGTGCAGTTATACCAAGTCATCACCCCAAAACTTGGGAGGTGGAGTTCATCTTGAATTACATAGCCTATGCCAGCCTGTGCTACATTAAAACCCTGTTTAAAAAACAAAACAAGTCTGTGAAGTGTTTTCATCATGTGTTGCAGGAATGGGCACAAGTGAACTCCCTTCAGCGATGTTAATCAGTGACAGAAAGCAGTCCCTCTTCCGCTAAGATCGTGGAATTACTGCTTGAGCTGAGTCAGTTACCACAAAGTTCCACTAGACGGCGCATAGGCTCCACTTGGATGTCAGAAAGGACGGATCATCGGAGGTGCTACCCAGTGCTAGGCGCTCCAAAGGGTGGGACCCCAGGGAGAAATTTAGGGATTTTACCAAACGGGGGGGGGGTGAAGGCGCCTCTCCACAGGAGGTGCCACAGAGAGAATGAGGTGCTCCTCACGCTGGGAGCTTTACTTTTTGCTTCACATATGGGGAAACTGAGGCCAGAGGCACAGTGAACGTGCTTCAGCACAGGTCGCAAGTTGGGTCAAGGGTGAAGGAAAGGAGGCAGTGTCACAGGGAGCCCACATATTTGGGGGAGTGGAGGGCCTTGGTGTGGGAGGCCACTTGACATATGAAAGAGCACAGTAAGGAGAGAGAGGGACTCTGCTGTAGTTACCTGTGGTTGCTGGGACACACCCAGCCAAAAGCAGCTGATGGGAGGCAAAGGTTTACTTCGGTTTATAGTCTCCCATGGAAGCTTCGTCATGGCAGAAAAGGGATGGTAGAGCAGAAACTGGGCATCACTTCTTGCCAGGGCAGCTGGTAGAAAGCAGCAAGAGGATGAGCTGAGCTGGCAAAGGGCAAGCTAGCTGTAACACCCCTAAGCCTGCCCTCAGCCACACACTTCCACCCAAAAGGCTCTGCCTCCCAGATTGCCACCAGCTGGGGACCAAACATTGAAAACACATGAGTCTATGAATTCAAACCACCACAGAGCCCAAGGAGGAGGCAAGGCTCAGAATTAAGACGAGATCCAATATGGGATGGTGTGTGTGTGTGTATGTGTGTGTGTGTGGTGTGTGTGTGTGTGTGTTGTGTGGTGTATGCACTGTATACAGATTCGTAGGCCCCATTTGTGCACATAGGGAGGCGAGAACATGGGGTGTCCCTCTTATCACTCATTTGCATATTTCTTTGAGAGGAGGGTCTCTTCCTCAATCCAGAGCTGCTGTCTATGAGCAAGTCCCAGCAATTCTCTGGTCTTAGCCATCCCACACTACCCTTCCATGCACGCTAGGCAAGGATATTACATCCCAACCCCCTATACTGAAAATTTAAAGCAAGTGTGACGGTGTGGTGGTTTGAATGCAAAATGTGACCCTTAGGGTCATGTGTTTGAATACTTGGTCCTTAGTTGGTTGCACTATTCAGGAAGATTGTGGAACCTTAAGAGGTGGAACTTTGCTGGAGGAAGCATGTCACTGAAGGCAGGCCTTGACATGTTACAACACAGCCTGCTTACATGCATTTCTCCCTACTTCCTCCCTTCAGATGTGACACATGTGACTCTGGCTTCTCTCTCTCTCTCTGTTTCATCCTTCTTCCCTCCCTCCTCCTTGTTAACAGGAGAATGTGATTCAGCTTCCTGCTCCTGCCATGAGTATCCTGCCATGATGAAACTTGCCCTTAAAACTATAAGCCAGGGCTGAAGAGATGGCTTAGTGGTTAAGTGCTTGCCTGTGAAGCCTGAGGATCCCGGTTCAAGGCTCAATTCCCCAGGACCCACATTAGCCAGATGCACAGGGGACTGCACATGTCTGGAGTTAGTTTGCAGTGGCTGGAGGCCCTGGCATGCCCATTTTCTATCTCTATCTGCCTCTTTCTCTCTCTGTCTACTGCTCTCAAATAAATAATTAAAAAAACCCTATAAGCCAGGGCTGGAGAGATGGCTTAGTGGTTAAGTGCTTGCCTATGGAGCCTAAGGACCCCGGTTGGAGGCTCAATTCCCCAGGACCCACGTTAGCCAGATGCACAAGGGGACGCAGGCATCTGGAGTTCATTTGCAGTGGCTGGAGGCTCTGATGTGCCCATTCTCTCCCTCCCTCTTTCTCTGTCTGTCATTTTCAAATAAATAAATAAAAATAAACAAAAAAATTTTTAAAAAACAAAACTATAAGCCAAATAAATCTTTCCTAAATTGCTTCTGGGCAGATATTTTGTTCCCAGCAACAGTAAAGTCAATGGTACAGGTGGTTAATTTTGACTCTAAATGATGGGATTTAGAATCACCTAGGTAACAAATCTGTGGGCATGTCTGTGAGAGCGTTTCCAGGGAGTTTTGACCTAGAGGGGAAGCCCCACCCTGAGTGAGTAGAGCCATTCCATGGGCCGGGGTCCCACACTGAGTAGAAAGGAAAGGCGTGGAGCACCAGCCTGCACCTCTGCTTCCTGAGACACACGACCAGCCACCTCTTGCTCCTGCCGCCATGTGCCCTGCTGTGATGGACTGTCCTCCAAACTGTGAGCCAAAGTAAACCCCTTCTTCATGTTGGCCACGTGCTTTCTCGTGGTTATAACAAAACTGATAGAAAGTAATATGTGGAGATTTCAGATTTTTGGACTCGTGTGTAAATTACATGACTTGTGAGTTTTAGGTTGAACTTTAAGTTCATAAACAGTGATGGAATATTTAAGAGACTATAACGTTAATCACATTTCAAAGTTAACTTATTAGATATAGACACAATGGCTCTAATGTCAATGTAGGCATATTTAAGAAAGAAAATGAGTTTACTAAACTTATAAGAAGCTTATAGAACGTATAGAATGCTGGAAGATGTTCGTTAAACTAGTTTATAATAGAAACCATATACTAATTAAAAGCCCATTAGTGACTATATTATAACAATGAAAAATCTACAAATAAAATTAGAAAATAATTCTTACTGCTGGTATTAAAAGAATAAAGTACTTAGGGATAAATTCAACAAAAAAATACACTGGAAAAAATCACTGAAAGAAACATTTTGTGTTGTTTTGTTTTGTTTTATTTTGAGGTAGGATAACTTGGAATTCATTATCTAGTCTCAGGATGGACTTGAACTCAGGGTAATCCTCCTACCTCTGTCTCCCAGGTGCTGGGATTAAGGGTGTGCACCACCCTGCCTGCCAAAGATTTTTTTTTTTTCTGAGGTAGCCCAGGTTGGCCTGAAACTCACTATGTAGTCTCAGGGTACCCTGGAACTCAAGGTGATCCTCCAACCTGTACCTCCCAGTGCTGGGATTAAAGGCATTGCCACCATGCCTGGCTCACTGAAAGAAAGTTAAAGAGCTCTGTAATTCCAGCACTTGGGAGGTGAAGGCAAGAGGATTAAGAATTCACTGTCATCCTTAGCTACATAGCAAGTTTGAGGCAGCCTGGGTTACATGAGACCTTGCCTCAAAAAAAAAAAAAAAAGCAAAAAAGGATGGAGAGCTTGGTAGCGCATGCCTTTAATCCCGGCATTCAGGAGGCAGAGGGTCCGAGGACCACTGTGAGTTCGAGGTCAGCCTGAGACAATAAAGTGAGATCCAGGTCAGTCTAAGCTACAGTGAGACCCTGCCTTAAAAATACCAAAAAAAAAAAAAAAAAAAAAAAAAAGATGGAAAAGAATCCATATTTATAAGTTAGAGGGAGAATCATAAGAAAGCAATATTCTTTTTTTTTCTTTTTTGGTTTTTTTTTTGTTTATTTTTATTTATTTATTTATTTGAAAGTGACAGACAGAGAAAGAGGCAGAGAGAGAAAGAGAATGGATGCGCCAGGTCTTCCAGCCACTGCAGATGAATTCCAGATGCGTGCGTCCCCTTGTACATCTGGCTAACGTGGGTCCTGGGGAATCGAGCCTCGAACCAGGGTCCTTAGGCTTCACAGGCAAGCACTTAACCGCTAAGCCATCTCTCCAGCCCTTCTTTTTGGTTTTTTGAGGTAAGGTTGCACTCTAGCCCAGGCTGACCTGGGATTCACTATGTAGTCTCAGGGTGGCCTAGAACTCATGGCGATCCTCCTACCTCTGCTTCCTGAGTGCTAGGATGGCACTCCACCTACCTCTGCCTTCCCAGTGCTGGGGTTAAAGGCATGTGCCACCATGCCCGGCTGAAAGCAATATTCTTTTAAAAATGATCAACAGAGGGCCGGAGAGATTGTCCAGTGGTTAAATCACTTGCCTGCAAAGCCTGGCAATCCAGATCCAATTCCATGGTACCCAAAGCCAGATGCACAAAGTGGTGCATGCAACTGGAGTTCTTCTGCATCAGCTGGAGGCCCTGGTGTGCCCATTCTCTCTCTCCTTGCAAATAAGTAAAGAAAATTAATATTAAAAATGATCCACAGATTAGTGAAATCTCTACAAAAATCTCAATGGATGGTTTTTGTGGGGTTTTTTTGTTGTTGTTTATTTGTTTTTAAAAATTGACCCAGGGCTGGAGAGATGGCTTAGTGGTTAAGCGCTTGCCTGTGAAGCCTAAGGACCCCGGTTCGAGGCTCGGTTCCCCAGGACCCACATTAGCCAGATGCACAAGGGGGCGCACGCGTCTGGAGTTCGTTTGCAGAGGCTGGAGGCCCTGGCGTGCCCATTCTCTCTCTCTCCCTCTATCTGTCTTTCTCTCTGTGTCTGTCGCTCTCAAATAAATAAATAAATAATAAAAATAAAAAAATTAACCCAAATTCACATGGAAGTGGAAAGGATATGGAATAGCCAAAACAATCTGCTAAAAATTTTTTTTAATTTATTTATTAAAGAGAGACAGAGAACGGTCACACCAGGATCTCTAGCCACTACAAATGAACCCCAGATGAATGTGCGCACCATGTGCATTTGGCTTACATGAGATCTGGTGAATTGAACTTGGGTCCTTAGGCTTCACAGGCAAGTGCTTTAACTGCTGAGCCATCTCTCCAGCCCCAACAATCTGTTTTTAAAACCAGAGTTTATTGTGAGCATTTTGTGTGTGTATGTGCGCGTGCGCGCGTGTGTGTTTAGTGTCTGGTATATGCATGTGTGTGTGCAGATGTGCATACCTCCTTTTGCAGGCACCAAAGAAAGATACCGGGTACCGTCCTCTGTTGCTCTATTTCTTCACGATAGCATGTCTTGCTGAAACTGTAGCATGCCAGTCTTCAATTGACGCAGCTGACCACTGAGCCCCAGCGATTCTTCTGTCTCCATCTCCCTAAGGCTGGGGTTAAAGGCACTCATGGCCACACCCAGCTTTTTACACATCTGCTGGGCATAAAACTCAGCTCCTCGTGCTTGCACAGCAAGTGATGTTTCCACTGAGCCATCACCTCAGCCCCAAGAAGGATTCTCTCCTTCTGTTTTCATTACTATTTGTATGTATGTATGTATGTATGTGTATGGGCATGTATGTGCTGCAGTGCACGTGTGAAGGTCAGAGGATAACTTTGAGTTCTTTCTCCTCTCCTTCCACTTCTTTTGAGACAAGGTTTCTCTCACCACAGCCTCCACCTCCTCTTGCCATAGTCATGTTAGGATACAGACACATGTGTCTTCCTGTGTCCAGATTCCTGTGGGCTTTGAGGAGGATCAAACTCAGGTCAGCAGGCTTGCAAGCGAGTGTCCTTAACCACTGAGCAATCTCCCCAAGAAGAGGTTTTAATAGAGATTTTAAACTCGGACGTTAGGGGAGAGAGACACTCAGGAAAAGAATAGTACATACTCAATACCCGAAACAATCTTTAAAAGGACAAAGTTAGAGGACTCACACCTCCAATTTAGAAATGCAATAAAAAGCTGTGGTTATCAGTTGTTTTTGAGGTAGGGTCTCACTGTAACCCAGGCTGACCTGGAACTCATTTTGTAGTCCCAAGATGGCCTCAAACTCACAGCAATCCCCCTACCTCTGCCTCCAAAGAGGATTAAAAGTGTGAGCCACCATGCCTGGCAAGAATCATCTTTTTATTTTTTATTTTTTTTGGTTTTTCGAGGTAGGGTCTCACTCTGGTCCAGGCTGACCTGGAATTAACTCTGTAGTCTCGGGGTGGCCTTGAACTCACGGTGATCCTCCTACCTCTGCCTCCCAAGTGCTGGGATTAAAGGCGTGCGCCACCACGCCCGGCTAAGAATCATCTTTTTAATAAGTGGTATTAAGACAAATGGACACTTTGACACTCGCTTGCCAAAATCCAGAGTTGATCCTCTACTCATGCCACATATAATAATTACATCAAATAAATAAAAGGTTTAAAGGCAAGAGCTAAACTAGTTAAGTCTTAAAAGAAAATCCAAGCCAGGTGTGGTGGCACATGCCTTTAATCCCAGCACTCAGGAGAAAGGAGGAGGAGGATCATTCTGAGTTTGAGGTCAGCGTGGGCTGGAGTGACACCCTACCTCAAAAACCTAATGAATGAATGAATGAAAAAAGAGAGAATCTAGAAGCACATATTTGTGACCTAGAATTGGGTAGTGGTGACTTAGATAGGACACCAAAACCACAAGCAACAACAACAACCATATATATATAAGCTGGCCTTTATCATATGTATAAACTTTTGTACTTCAAGGACATCATCAAGAAAGTGAAATAGAACCTACAAAATTAAGTATTTACAAATAATCTATCTGAAGAAAGACTTGTATCTGAGATATACGAAGAGCTCTTGGAACTCTTGGATTGGGGAGATGGTTCAGTGGACAAAGCATTGCTGCTCAGGTGTGAGTACCTGTGTTTGGATTCCCAGAACCTCTGTAAAAGTCAGAAGCCATGATGGGCCTCTGTAACCCTAGCATGCTGATGCTGAGATCAGAGACAGAGACAGGGGAATTTATCAGAAGCTCACAAACCAGCCTGGAAAGCACAGTAGTGAACAACAGCAGTGAGAGAGAGAGAGAGAGAGAAGGCGTCAAATAAGATGGAAGGTGAGGACAGACATCCAAAAGTCCTCTGCACGTGCACTGTGGCATGAGCACACCAGCTTGCTCTCTCTCTCACCCACACGCATGCACACACTCAAACTCTTGCAGCTCAATAATAACATAAAAGTCCTGAAAAAGGGAGACAACAGATCTGAATGGAAAGAATACATACAAAGGGCCAATAACTGTGTGTAAAAATGTTCAATTTAATTTGCCATAGGGAAATACAAACTAAAATCAAAAAGAGACGTCCCGTGCAGAATGGCCAAAATAAAAATGACAATACCAAATGCTGGCAATACAGGAAAACAGGACATTTTGTATATTGGCGGAAGGAATGGACAGCATATCACTCAGCAAAACTCAACCTACCATGGCCATATGATCCAGCAAGTGCACACCTGGACACTGATCCAGAAAAGAACCCCCGGGCAGGTCTCAACCTTGAATTTTCTGATTTTCTTAATTCCTTATGTGGGACATGGAGGTTTTCATGTTTTAAAAGTGTCCTGCAATATGGACTGTCTGGACTCTGGGCCTTAGGGTTGGTATGGCCTGAAGCCTCTGATCCTTGGTTGTGCAGGATAGACAGACCTAAGGACGTGGCATGTCCCTGGTGAGCCTCAGTGTGGGCACAACGTGGGATGTGACAGGCGCCGGAGATCAGGAGTCCCAGTGTGCGCATATCATTCGCTCTGCTTCCCTCCTGTCCCAGCCCCTCCCTGACCCCTGGCCCAGTATTCCACTGCTTCTATCATCTTGTCCTTTCAAGAATATTATTGAGATGGGGGTCAAGGAGATGGCTCAGAGGAACAAGCTCGTGCTGAGCAACACTGAGTACCTGAGTTCAGATCCCCAGACCTTATGCAAAAGTCGGCATCTGCAATTCCAATGAGAGTAGCCAATGGCGAGAAGGGAAACACAGACCGAATTTACCAGAAGATTTTGATAAGAAACTATGCCTAAAATGGAGCAAAGGGGGGATCAGCCTGAAAAGTTGCCCTTTGACCTTCACATGGCATACTTTGGAAGGGACACATACAATAAATTACAAAAAAACAATAATTTTAAATGAAATACATTGTGTCAAACATGTTAGGGTTAGATTGTTAAAACTCAGCATGAGCAGGCTCAGGGCCACACAGGCCTTGGGCCAGGTGCTCATGTCATGACCCCTGCTCCCAGTGGAAAGCAGAGAACACAATGGGCAGGGGAAATGCTTGCTGAGCCAATGAGAGCTACAGGCGGAGTGAGGAGGAAGATCCTGGGCCTGCCTGCATTGAAAAGCAAATGACCTCCAGTGCTTGGGTGAGTCAGCCTGGCACTGATCTAGGGATTTCAGAGAGAAGGAGTCTCACTGAGGAACCTTGGTGCAATGGATGGCAGGACTATAGTATTAAAAAGCATATAGGGTGAGGGGCTGGAGAGATGGCTCAGCAGTTAAGGCCTGGCTTGCAAAGCCTAAGGGGACCCTGGTTGAATTCCCCAGTACCCACATAAAGCCAGACACACAAGGTAGTGCATGCATCTGGAGTTTGTTTGTAGTGGCTGGAAGCCCTGGTATGCCCACTTTCTCTGTCTCATAAATGAATAAATAATTTAAAGAAGAATACAGGGGGCAACTGAGCTACTACTAACTGAAAAGTCAGCACAGCCCTTATGTCTAAAAAGACACAAGGGAGGCAGTGGTGACCATGAAGCCCTGCAGATATGCCACAGTGGGGATGATGCCACAGGAGAGCCACCAAAGGCTCAGAGCTGCTCACTGTGGCTACTTCACCCACCTAAATTAGGAACACTGGTTTCTGCCCTCCACATGTCTGCCAATAGCTGCCAGAACCTACCATTGACCAAACCAAATAAAATAAAGGCCTGGACCTTGAGAGCAGGCAGGGCAGAGCAGGGCAGGAAGTGAGCTGCTTGAGAGAAGTCCTGTCTGTAGAATGTACCATTCAGCGTCTCGTTCACAAGGGAGGGCACACGTGCATGGAAACACCTGCTTATGCCTTTATTCTTGGTGTCTGTTGTTTCCAAAACACTTACACCTTCTGGTTTTATTTGATTCCAGGGAACTGCTGATTTTTCTTTAAAAAAAAAATAGAAAAACTCTCATCTGAGAAGTAACTTACAGAAATTATAGAAGGTTCAGATGCTTACCTGGTGAACGTAGGCATCACCGAGAAGCCCCTACTGGAGGTGGTCCACGTTAGTATTCTCCAGCTGTGTTTGAAAATGTCACAGTTCTGTAACATCCATGGGCAACAGTAGGTGCCAAGAATCCCGTGACAAGGCCAGGTCATATAGAATTCACCAAGGAGGCTCTCTGGGGCTGCTGTTAGCCTGTTGCCCACTTGATGATAGAGGGAAGGGAGGAGGGCATGCTCAAGTCAAATAATGAGGGCATCAGTGAGACAGCTGAAGGGGACCTGCCTCTCCTTGGGCCATGGGACAGATGTTAAGCACTGTTAAAATGAGTTAGTGCTAAACATAAGTTCTTCAAGTTCTAATTGTGAACACTCCTGATGTTCCTTTTCTATAAATAAGTATTGATGCTGGAGGATGGGGCAGTTTAACTCCCTAACTGACAACTGTTGAACTGTGCCTCTCTGCCCTGGCTCCTTTGAGCAAAAAGACTGTCAATCAAGCAGCCAGCCAGACTATCAGAATGGCAGCAGTCATTTTGAATGATCTGCTATCATCTTGAAGAAACCACAGAATGATCAGAGCTGCTTGCTGTGACTCCTGAGGCTGTAGCATCAGCCAGGACTGTCTGAAACCATCTGGACCAACTTTCTCCTATTACAAACCTTGGTGGGCCGTAGATGACCCTGCAACCATGCCTTCCTAGGCTACAGGGAAAGCCCTTCTCATGGCCTAGCAGAGAACTGCTGTAACTACTACAAAAGAACAGCGCTGTGACTGGTGAAAGCAGAAGCCTTCATGTACATGTGGGGTATGCTGGCATTGGAGCAACCCCGCTTCTGTGCCTATATAAGCTCACTTGGTCAAGCTGGCAAGGACACACTCTCCTTTGCTGCCTCTCCTGGTGTCGCAACATTAAAGGGAAAAAGAGTTCTCTCAGATCGTCGTTTTTGGCTACTTTCAGTAGATGGGCTGAGCTTGAAGTGTAAAGAAAGGAACAGGGGCAGCAGAACCCATGGCAGTGCGGGCTGATCCATCACACAACGCTGTACAAGTAACGCCTGACTGGCTGCTTGTCAACTAAGAAGAGGTGTGGCCTTGACACCAGCCGCAGAAGCAGAAAGATCAGTAGCAGCTGCTTCCCGAATGGCTGAAACTTAGACAAGAGCCATGGCAAGAAGAGGCAACAGTTTCAGGATACCCATGGCAGTAACATGAGGGGTGCAGAAGTAGAGGGGGGTTGAAGAAGGATGGAAGGCTGTAAAGTGTCTGGGAAGAAGCTACAGGTTCTGGTCACAAGTCCAGAGAGCTGCCACATCTTTAGGATCGAAGGTCTGAGGACTCCAGACCTGGGAGCTGTAGTAATGGTCTGTGTCAAGGGCTGATAAGTGGTCACTTCCTAAGGCTTCTCGGGACTTGTACCACTTATGGGGCTGGGGCCCTGCTAGCCGAGGCTTGCAAGACCTGGAGCGCTAGAAGCTGCTGCCCGCACTGCTCCCGCCTCATGAGCTGCCACTCACTGCTGCTAAACGCTTGTCAGACGTCAGAGTGCCACAGACCAGCCCTTGAAGAACTTCTCCGTGCCTACCTCCAATTTCTATCTGGACACAGCAAAAGGACCCAGTCAGCTGACTGGAAGCATTGAGAGGGTGGCTCAGAGAGAGAGGGAAGGTGTTAGGATGGGACTGTGTGTCTTAAAGACATCAAGGCCAAGAGTACAAAAGAACATCTCCAAGGTGCCCAGAAAGCCTGGACAATGAAAACCACCAAGGGAAGCTCAGATAGGCACATAGCAAGCAGCCCAGAACTGAGTGCCCACAGCCAGCAAAGGAGTGGTTGCCACTAAGGAACCACAGGTGAGGAGGGCATTGCACTTTCCTTCTTCTCGCTGGGGTAAAGCACCTGACCAAAAGCAGCCAATGGGAGAACAGGGTTTTTCTCAGGCTTACAGATTCCAGGGAAAGCTTCAGCGTGGCAGAAGAAAGCAGCTCACTTGGTTACACATCTACAGCAACACCAGCAAGCATGAGCCACTCTGAACACAAATGGCTGGACTCAGCCCCAAGGTCTGCCCCTGGTGACACACTTCCTCCAGCAGGAAGGCTAAGTAGGAAATTTGCTCACAAACACTTGAGGCAATGGGGACATGACCTTCAGACCACCACAAAGAGGCCTGCTTGGGGCTCACCTCGACAGCGAGAACCTCGGGCAAGCAGCAGCCATTATTTTGCCCACTTCCTCTGAATGCCTCTGGCTGAGGACATGAGGTAGAGAGGCAAACAGGGAAGTCTGGGTTCAGAAGGAAGAGCACAGCCCACCCCACCCCTTCCACAGAAGGATAAAATATTGCAGCATTCGTTTCAGACTTCTAAACCTACAAAGCAGAACTATTCCTTCATATCTGGAAACCACAGGAGCTACCAAGCACTTGAAATGAGGCTGCTCCAAGCAGCAGTATGCACTACATGTAAAATTCACTCAGGAGTTCAAAGACTTGCTATGATAAGAAAGAGTATCAAATATCTCAGTGATTTCCATATTAGTTACACATGGAAATTATAATGTGCTAGACATTACTGGATTAAAGAAAATACATTCTCACTTTTTCTAACATGGTTACTAGGATATTTAAACAAATGTTTGGTTGCTATTGACCATGTGGTTTTTCTCTTTGATACACTTGCTATAAGAAGGGACCATAAGATGTCACCCAGTACCTGGCAGGAAGGACCCGCATGGTATGGAAGGGGACAGAGGTGGGAGGAAAAACAGTGCCTTCTGCTTTCTCACTGCTAAGCTCAGCTCTTCCAACAGACTGTGATGGTCATTGGAGAAATCCACTCTCCCTTTATTTCCCTCTTGGACGCCAGTTCTTACCCTGAAGGAAAGCACGGATATATTACTATTACATGATTAAAAAATGGGCTTGGAGGGGGGTGGAGATATGGCTCAATAGTTACGGCGCTTGCCTACAAAGCCTAAGGACCCAGGTTCAAATGTCTAGTGTCCTGGTAAAGCCAGATGCACAATGGCATGCAGCTGGAGTTCATTTGTAGTGGCTGGAGGCCCTGCCATACCCATTCTCTCTCTCTCTCCTATCTCTCTCTGCTTACAAATAAATAACTAAAAATATTTTTTAAAAATGAGGTCCAAGCCTGCTGTGGTGGTGCATGCCTTTAATCCCAGCACTGGGAGGCAGAGGTAGGAGGATTGCTGTGAGTTCAAGGCCACCCTGAGACCCCATAGTGAATTCCAGGTCAGCCTGTACTAGAGTGAGACCCTGCCTTGAAAAACCAAAAAAAAAAAAAAAAAAAAAATGAGGTCCAACTCTGGGCATGGTGGCACATGCCTGTAATCCTAGCACTTGGGAGGCAGAGGTAGAAGAATCATGTGAGTCTGAGGCCATCCTAGGACTACAAAATGAGTTCCAGGTCAGCCTGGGCTAAAATGACACCATACATCCATAAAACACAAAATAGATTCAATTGTGAGCATAATAAAGGAACAAAACACCATACCAAGGGATAAATAATATTTTCCATACAATCATAGTGAAAAATTTCACAAATCTAGGGAAAGAGATGCCAACTCAGGTAAAAGAGGCATAGAGAAAACCAAATAGGATCAGAAAAGAAGCTCCCTATATCATATCATAGTTAAGATACTAAGTGTACAGAACAAAGAAAGACTATTGAAAGCTGCAAGAGAGAAACTTCATGTCACATACAAAGGCAGACCCATCAGAATAATAAAATGGAAAATTTAAAAGCCAGAAAGACTTGGAATTATGTATTTCAAGTCCTGAAAGACCAAGTTGCCAACCCAAACTACTATACCCAGCAAAACCATCAGTCATAACTGAAGGAGAAATAAAAATTTCCCATGATAAAAGTAGGCTAATGGAATTTATGACCACCAAGGTAGCTCAACAATGGATATTGGAAGGAATACTTCAGAGGGAACAAAAGGGTTCAACATATCAAAGGAACTATAAGGGGAAAAAATAAACAATACCAGGATAGTTGTTAAACAACCAATGCCCAAGAAAACACAAAACACTACAACATGATAGGAAAAAATTAAAACATTAAAAACTAGATTGAGGGCTGGAGAGATGGCTTAGTGGTTAAGCACTTGCCTATGAAGCCTAAGGACCCCATTTCGAGGCTCGATTCCCCAGGACCCACGTTAGCCAGATGCACAAGGGCACATTCATCTGGAGTTCATTTGCAGTGGCTGGAAGCCCTGGTACGCCCATTTTCTCTCTCTCTCTCTCTCTCCCTCTCCCTCCCTCTCTCTCTCTCTCTCTCTCTGTCACTCTCAAATAAATAAATAAATAAAAATGAAGAAAAAATTTTTTTAAAAAAAACTAGATTGAACATTTGCAAGGTAGAGGTAGGAGGATCACTGTGAATCACTGTGAGTTCGAGACCAGCCTAACACAGTGAATTCCAGGTCAGCCTGGGCTAGAGGGAGACCCAACCTCAAAAAACAAACAAACAAAACAAAGCTAGAAAGATTGCTCAGTGGTTAAGGCACTTGCCTGCAAGGCCTGATGGCCCAGGTTCAATTCCCCAGTACCCACATATAGCCAGATGCACAAAGTAGCACATGCATCTGCAGTTTATTTGCAGTGGCTGGAGGCCCTGGGGCACCCATTCTGTCTCTTCTTTGTCTTTCTCTTTCTCTGTCTGCTTGCAAATACATAAATAAATATTTTTTTAAAAATAAACTGGATTCAAGTCATGGTGATATATGTCTTTATTCCTAGCACTTAGGAGGCTGAGGCAGGAGGATCATGACTCAAGATCATCCTGGGTGATATATTGCGGTTCTGTGTTATAAAATAAAGTAATATAAGATAAACCAGACTCAGCATCCTCCAAGGAGACCCTACCTCTGAAAGCTTCCACCACCTCCCTATAATTTTCCTTGGCTGGGTCCAAGCCATTAACATACAGGCGTATGGAAGACGCTCTGGATGTAACTATAGCAATGGGCTTGGTCAGTTTGACAGACCTGTGAGGGATCATGTACATTCTGCTAGCCTCTTGACACGCCTGGGAGAGATTATCTTTATTATGTTAATTGAGGTAGAAAGACCAGTCTAAAGTGTGGGTAGCACCATTCCAGGAGCTGGGCTGACGCTAGGATTTACCCTCTTGCTTCGTTGCTGTTGATTAAATGTGACCGGCTGCTTCGAGCTCCTGTTGTCACGCCTTCCTCACCATGACGGGCTGCACTCCTGAGACTGTAAGCAGAAATAAGCCTTTGTCTAAGCTGCTTCATGTTAGGCATTTAGTCCCAGCAACGCAGAAATAACTGAAACAGGCTCCTTACTTCTTCCTCATGAAAGCAATTTCTGAGACTTCAGTTCTCAAAAAGGAAAGAAAGATATGACAAGATCCTCCTAGTGGCTCCTAGGTCGTGGCTTGGGACTTGTGGAGGTGAGCCCTGCCTCCTTCGCAGGCAGCTGACCTCTGCGGAAACCACTACCCACCCCACCAGCTCTTCCTGAAGCTCACCTACTCACCTGTGGTCTCCAGACCTGCAGGGGGCAGCACGCAGCTCTGCAGATAGGCAGCCTGCTCCTTTCCAGCCCCTGGATGACAGGAAGATGGATGACAGATAGAAGTGTCACAGTTACCTTCTCATTACTGGGACAAACTCCTGACCAGAAGCAGCTTATGGGAGGAAAGGGCTTTCTTCAGGCTTACTGTTTCCAGGGAAGCTTCATCATGGCAGAAAAAGCTGGCTTACTCTATTATAGGGAACTGGGGTTCAGGAACAAACCTTGAACCCCAAACCTCAAGTTTGTGTCTGTAATTTAACCAAAGAATTGGATAAACTAGATTGAAAAGAATGATTTTTTTTTTTTTGCTTTGTTTTGTTTTTTGGTTTTTCAAGGTAGGGTCTCATTCTAGCCCAGGCTGGCCTGGAATTCACTCTGTAGTCTCAGGGTAGCCTTGAGCTCACGCTGATCATCCTACCCCTGCCTCCTGAATGCTGGGATTAAAGGCGTGAGCCATCATGCCCAGCTAAGAATGACTTTTAAACCACCACATTTTATGTAAAAAATATCAGAGGGCTGGAGAGATGGCTTAGTGTGAACACTAGCTTACAAAGCCTAATGACCTGGGTTCAACTACTTAGCACTCACATAAAGCCTGTTGCACAAAGTAAATGTATCTGCAGATTGTATGCAGTGACTGGAGGCCCTGGTGTGTCCATTTTCCCCTTAAATAAGTATAAATATCAGGAATAAGAGGTAGAGGGAGGATTCACCACATGGTCAGGGAGCCCATGTTGGAGAACAAACATGGGTCCTGGAAACAAAAATGTGAAGAGGGGTTTTCCTAAAAGGCATGTGTTTCCAAAGAAATTAAAAGGCCATAAAATCAGAAACAAAGAAATATCCCTTCTCACCTCGGCAGTCAGGTCGCTAGAGTGGGAGAGGCCTAGTCTTGCTCGCATGGGGGACTCAGGAGTGGAGTTGTGAGCAGACCACGGTGTTCCCTTCCGTAGGTAAGATATTTGCAGTCAGCATTTTGGAAGAGATTGGCGCACCATGTCAGGTGTGTCATCCAATTGGCTTAGGCTCACAGAAGGGGTCCACCCACACCTGGAAGGGGTGCACACTCCAGAGAGAGAGAGAGATTGAGAGAGCTTTGATTGAATGAGATGAGAGCAGATGCTGAGTCCTGCAACTGAGGGGGGGGGGGAGCCGAGGTAGGCATGATGTAAGGTTCCTCCTTATACGTCTGTCCTAACTGTTTTAACTGCTTGAGCCCCCCCCCCAAAAAAGCTATCTGCCTAGTCCCTGTCAACTCTATCACACATCCACAGCAGACAATGAACCCAGCAAGCACAAACCACCAGAGCTCAAAGAGAGCTCAAACTGGCTCTGAACAACCCTTAGGGCTGGACTCAAGATCTGCCCCTTTGACATACCTCCTCCAGAAGATTTAAGTGGAAAGCTTAATCAGAAATACCTGAATCTGGGGCTGGAGAGATGGCTCGGCAGCTAAGGTGCTTTCCTGCAAAGCCAAACAACCTGGGTTCAATTTCCCCAGAGCCCATGTAAAGCCAGATGCACAAAGTGGTGCAAGTATCTGGAGTTTGTTTGCAGTGGCTGGGGCCCTGGTTTACCAATTGTCTCTCTATCTGCCTCTCTCTCTCTCCCTTTTTCTCTCTCTCTTTCCTTGCAAATAAATAAAATACCTGGGTCTTGAACTTTGGATCTCCCTGCCTTAGCTTCAGAGTGCTAGGATTACAAGTGTGCCTAACATGTCAGGTTTACTCAGCGTTAAGGATTGCACCAGGGACTTCATGCATACTAGGGAAACACTATACCAGCTGAGCTACATCCCCAGCCTCCAGTGACTTTCTTACTTTCTGCTAGCTCAAGAACTCTAGTGAAGTCTCTAAGTTCAGCCACCTGAGCTGAGATGCCTGGCAGCAGAGGCCTGGCCTTATAAGCAGCATTCTCTCAAGAGAGAAGACACTCTAAAGAGAGACACTTGTGACCCTGTTTTTCAGCTGTCAGACTATTGAGAAAATGGACCCCAAGGAATTGGAATCTCCCCAGGAATCCTATGTTTGTACAGGGGAAATGCTAGAACCCTGGTGCCCGCCAAAGGAGGATCTTGTCTCCCAAAAAGAGATTTCTCAAAGTTCTGATGAGTTACCAGACCGACTCAGAGGACAGACTGGAGCAGAAACAAAGATGGGTCAGTGAAGGGTCGGACCCGACCTGATCAGTACTGCTTTGTCATGCACACCTCTCACCTTTTTAAACAATATTTTATTTGCAAAAGAGAGAATGAATGTGCCGGAGCCTTGAGCCACTGCATGCACTACTTTGTGCATCTGGCTTTACATGGGCACTAGAGAATCGAACCTGGATAGTTAGGTTTTGCAGGAACTTTCCTTAACTGCTGAGCTATCTCTCCAGCGCCTTTGTCTTCTTTTATTTAATTTTTTTTTAATTTTTCTTTGCAAGCAAGGGGGGGCCAAGAGAAAGAGAGAGAATGTGTGTGTGTGATGTGTGTGTGTGAATGAATGTGCCAGGGCCTTTTACCACTGCAAGCAAACTCCAGATGCATGTGCCACTGTGTGCATCTGGCTTTATGTGAGCACTGGGGAATCAAGCCCCGGGCCATCAGGCTTTGTAAGCAAACAACCCTAACCACTGAGCAATTTCTCCAGTCCTAAGAATTTATTTATTTATTTATTTATTTATTTTTCAAAGTAGGATCTCACTGTAGCCTAGACTGACCTGGAACTCACTCTGTAGCCCAGGCTGGCCTAGAACTCACGGTGATGCTCCTAACTCAGCCTTGCAGATGACAGAATTAAAAGTGTCTGCCATCACACCTTCTATTTAAATCAAAACCTCATCAGGACCCAAAGATGAACTTAGAAGGTCAGTGGATGCTTTATTTGTCCCTTTTCCTAATGTGGCCCTAATAAATAAATCTCCTTTCTCTGTGTCTCACTGTTGTTTGTCCCTTTAGCCTACTGAGGACAGGTGTCTAAGCCTAGCTGCTTAGAGCTGTAGTTGCCCGCTCTAACCCTAACAACTACACTAAGAGCCTCAGTGGTGTCTTCCACAGAGACACTGGCATAGTCCACCTTATGTCCTCCTTCTGATGTGAAGGAGTGACCATCAGTAAACCAAGTATAATCAGGGTTTTCTAGGGACTGCTTTTGCAGGTCTGACTATGGACAGTCAGAGATAGAAAGGACCTCCAGATAGTCATGATGAGCTTGTCTTATATCCTCAGGAAGAAGTGAGAAGGTAGCTGGACTTAAGAGTGAATTGCTATTGGGGAAGCCTGCCTGACCATAGTCAAAGGGACCCGTTAGTTTTTAATATGGAGAGGAGCTGATGTGGGACATAAATAGTAACAGATGACCCAACAGTGAGCTTAAGGGCTTTCTTAGCTAGTGTGGTTGTGGCTGCCAGTCCCCGAAGGCAGGGATCAGGTCTGTCTGTTTGATTAGAGCCTTCCCAAGTCTTTCAAGGGAGCCATAGGGTTTTCACTGGCTCCCTGCTCAGTGGATAACAGTTTGATATAATTAAGGATTTTAACCCTACTCTTATTCCTTCTACCACACAGGCTATCAAATGACCACAAGGCCATCTATCTACTGGCTCATCATAGTCCCAAGCAGGTCTACATAGGAATGGCTGCTGGTCCCACAGAGCAGTCTGAGTTACAGGCATGTAACGGATCTCTAAAGAGCTGAGAGTAATTCTTTGTGTCTCAGTCTGGGTAAGAGCTGGCCTCAGCAGAGTATTAATGTAAGCTCATGAGAGGTCAATATGTTGAAATTCATCTGAGTCATGAGAATTTTCCTATATCTGTTCTGATTTTCCTTAAGTCCTGCATGGGAAAAAGACTTGAATTTTTCAGGCCCATCTTCATCTCCCTGAGTGTCCCTAAAAGGGGCTAAGAGCCAACTGGAGGTTTGGAAAGTCCCAAGCAGACTAGGGAGACAAGCCTGAATTAGTTCCTGAGCCTAATGGGGGAGCAAGCGTAGGAGGGTAGACAGAGGCAGAAGAGGAAGCAGGAGTCTCAGAATTTCCTCTGCAGAGGTTTTAAATTGGGAGGGGAGGCTTCAAGAATATCCCCCAAATTCCTAAACGCTACCTGGAGAGGGTCTCCTCAAAGCCAAGAGGCTAGGATTCAGTTTGCACTGGCCACAGAGGACCTTATTAATGCTAAGAGAGAGAGAAAAAAAATGAGCACAGGAATCTCAGACTACTTCCATTTCCCCTTACAAAGACAGCTCCAATTGAAAGATGTATTGTAACTTAAATTGCCATCAAAGGGCAGGGGGTACATGTTGCCACCTTTCCCACAGTACTGAAGCCCAGCAGTGTTAACAAAAGAAAACCAAACATTTTTTTTTTCTTTTAGAATTGAGGATCAAATAGGTCCAAGTTCCTCAGGATGCATCCCCAGGGTGTGTCTGCTGACGCTGAGGGTTGATTTCAGGCCTGCGAGAGAACAGAAGGTGGGCATGGCTCCTCTGGATGACAAGCCTGATCTTGGGAATCCCTCTAGACAGGCCTTCTGAGAGAAGGGCGCCACCTCCTCGGCCCTGTGCCTGGCAGACTCCTCCCTCAGTCTCTGAAGATCCAGGACCTGGCCCGATCTCATTTCCATCAGCCACATCCGCAAGGTTGCCTTACAGAGTTGATCACGGCAGGGCATAGGCTTCTTGCACAATTTTATTCTATTCTCCTGAGAATCCGGCAGGGAACGAGGTGCTTTGTTTTCTTTCAAAAGTCTGAATGTAGTACAAACCTCATGTTCGGCTGTAAACTCACTAAGGGAAAAAAACCAAGGTCAGGGGGTGTAATAAGGGCCGTCACCATGTAACAAGAGGGAAGCATTAGAAAGGAGCTTAGAGGTGAATTGTGCTGGAAACTCAGCCTGCCAGATCCTCGCTGCTAAGGTAGCAGCAGGGATGGACCTGGGATCCTTTTTTTTTTTTTTTAATTTTTATTAACATTTTCCATGATTATAAAAAAAATATCCCAAAGGGCCTCTGCGGCCGGGCGCGGCCCAGCCGGCCTGTCAGCCGGCTTCAAGACGCGTTGTTCTTTACGCCGGCGCGTCGCGGCGATGGCCGCTGAAGAGGAGGTGGACTCGGGCGAAGGAAACTTCACGGAAGGGTGTGCAGAGTGATTGTCTTCCCAACGCTGCTGTGCGTGTGCGTGCTCCTGAGATGGGTCGTTGTGGTTGTCCTGAAGGGTGGACCTCGGAAGACGACCATTACAGGTCAGGATGGCTAACGGGCTGGCTTCCCACCTGGTGTCCTACATCTACATCACACCTTAAAGAAGCTGAAGAGAAAATGTTAAAATGTGTTCCCTGCACTTACAAAAAGGAGCATGTTCGTATATCTAATGGGAATAGAATATGGACACTGAAATTCTCCCACACTGTTTGCCATAAAACTCCCCTTGTTCTCCTCCATGGTTTTGGAGGAGGGCTTGGACTCTGGGTACTGAATTTTGGAGATCTTTGCACCAATAGGCCTGTTTATGCTTTTGACCTATTGGGCTTTGGACGAAGTAGTAGACCCAGGTTTGACAGCGATGCAGAAGAAGTAGAGAATCAGTTTGTGGAATCCATCGAAGAATGGAGATGCGCCTTAGGATTGGACAAAATGATCTTGCTCGGGCACAACCTGGGTGGGTTCTTGGCTGCTGCTTACTCACTGAAGTACCCATTGAGGGTCAGTCACCTCATTTTAGTGGAGCCTTGGGGTTTTCCTGAGCGACCAGACCTTGCTGATCAAGACAGACCAATTCCAGTTTGGATCAGAGCCTTGGGAGCAGCATTAACTCCCTTTAACCCCTTAGCGGGCCTCAGGATTGCAGGACCCTTTGGTTTAAGTCTAGTGCAGCGTTTAAGGCCTGATTTCAAACGGAAGTATTCTTCAATGTTTGAAGATGATACTGTGACAGAGTACATCTACCACTGTAATGTACAAACCCCCAGTGGTGAGACAGCTTTCAAGAATATGACAATTCCTTATGGATGGGCAAAAAGGCCAATGCTGCAGCGAATTGGTAAACTGCACCCTGACATTCCAGTTTCAGTGATCTTTGGCGCCCGGTCCTGCATAGATGGCAATTCTGGCACCAGCATCCAGTCGTTACGCCCACAGTCATATGTGAAGACTATAGCTATCCTTGGTGCAGGGCATTATGTATATGCAGATCAACCCGAAGAATTCAACCAGAAGGTCAAGGAGATCTGCAACACAGTGGACTGAGCACACTGAAGCACTGTAGGAACAACTGGTGACTGGCAGGCTCTTTGGCAAACTCATCATTATAGCCAAGAATGAGAAATAACCCAAGAGCTAGGCAGTCTCCTGTGCTGACTTTGCACATGTTTTTAAGAAGTCGCTTGCATATCTAAACCAGTTAGTGCCTTTTAGAAGGGTGTTCCTGGGCTGGAGAGATGGCATAGCGGTTAAGCGCTTGCCTGTGAAGCCTAAGGACCCCGGTTCGAGGCTCGGTTCCCCAGGTCCCACGTTAGCCAGATGCACAGGGGCGCACGCGTCTGGAGTTCGTTTGCAGAGGCTGGAAGCCCTGGCGCGCCCATTCTCTCTCTCTCCCTCTATCTGTCTTTCTCTCTGCGTCTGTCGCTCTCAAATAAATAAATAAATAAAATACATTTAGAAGGGTGTTCCTTTCTCCTATACAACATTTAAATATACAAGAGCCTACAAACTTAATAGCCTTAAATAAAAGGTTATTTGTCCTCTGATATACTAAAAATTTGTTATTTTTTAAATGAGACATTTTTACCTAACTTTGCTGATTGGGTCCTTTTTATATTCTAGTCTGTATTGCCAATTTAAGGGCACGATTTCCAAGTATGTTAGTTATATGCGTAAAGGTGCACTTTATTTTCTTTCCAAATATTTTATTCTAACAACTAATATAGTTAATCCAAATCCAGAGTATTTTTTATGTAAAAATTTTTAGTTGTTTAGAATACTTCGTTTTGAAATGTAGTGAAAAGATAGGCTTTGATCAAAAGAATGGGTGTCAATCACTAGCATTAATTCTCCTGGTTTTCCTGTTTTTATGTTTAAGACTGGAAGGCTATGTTCAACATTTTAAATGTGATCTATCCTGACATACAGTCTGCATTACATTGGAACTTTTGTGTGATACAGTGTCTTACTTCCAAGGAAACATGGCCTTAATACTTCGGTGATAATTACTGAAAACTTGCCCCTTTTCCTTCCCATTAATGTGATCTTTCCCAGAAACCAGGAAAGAACAAATGGAACAGATTTCTCACTCATGGGGATATTGAGACTGTTACTTTTCAGTAAGCCAGGTCATTTTTTTAATGAAAATTCTAACTCATATTCATATATACTTATATATATGATAAAACTGGGTTACATTTTTACCACTAAACCATAAAGAATAGGTGGTGCGGTTATGTCTTGTGGTATCAGACATGAGCTAGCACTTGTATTTATTTTTTAATGAGTAATGTGTTGATTGAGTCGTTTATATACTTTGAAGTTATATTACAAAAATCCTATAATGTTGATTGAATTGGTTGACAGTAACTAATAACAAATTTAGCACTTTCTCACATATTTAAAACAAGGGAAATTTTGTAACTGTGAGAAAGTTCCATGTGGTAACTGGATGCTGCAGACAGCCTCCTCCACAGAAAATGAAATAGAATTACCAGCAGTGCACTTTGCTAACATGGCTTATCTAGGAGAAAGGCGGGCAGTGTCAATGAAAGCAGTGAACTAGAGCTAATCCTGTGATGGTTGGTGTCATTGCATTGTTTGTGGATAATTAGGAAATTTGTTATAAAAGATAAAATTTTATCACTGTTCATTAACTACCAGAAAGACTGACTTCTGTTTTCAGCATCTTCCCCTATGAAAGAAGAGATAGATGATAGTGAAGCCAGACTTCAGCTTCCTGGTGACTCCTTAGGTGCACTGGTTTAGTGCAGGAAGGTGACAGGGGAAACTTAAGAACAAAGGTAGCCTTTACTTTGTAGTTAGTGAGCGTCTTGAGTGGCCACATTGAAACCTGGAAGTGGTATGAATAATTTGAGCAATACTTCTAAATTTTGTTTACTACTCACTAATCTCTCTTAGTTGTTATTCTTTGCTGGGTGAATGCTGGTTTCTCTCATATGGGGAAGTCTCTGTATAGGAAATGGTTTTCCCCAGATATCAAGCAAAAACGATTTTCCTGCTGACTGACCTGGCTTTGTTTGTTGTCATACCTCTTTTGAATTTAAATTGTTCTGTGGTAAAACATATATGATTTGTGAAGATTGAACTATCAGAGAATTTTATAATCCTAGAATCCCTGAGAATGCGATGGGTGCTAAATGTGCTTTCTTAAATCTGTTACAATATTTGATTTGAGTTATACACAGTGTGCCTTTGTCTTCTTTCATAAAATAAACTTGACTGTGGTGGCAACAGCAAAAAAAAAAAAATATATATCCCATGGTAATTCCATCCCTCCCCACCCCCACACTTTCCCCTTTGAAATTCCATTCTCCATCATATTACCTCCCCATTACAATCATTGTACTTACATACATACAATATCAACCTATTAAGTACCCTCCTCCCTTCCTTTCTCTTCACTTTATGTCTCCTTTTTAACTTACTGGCCTCTGCTACAGAGTTTTTTCCTTCTCACGCAGAAGCCCAATCATCTGTAGCTAGGATCCACATATGAGAGAGAACATGTGGCGCTTGGCTTTCTGGGCCTGGGTTACCTCACTTAGTATAATCCTTTCCAGGTCCATCCATTTTTCTGCAAATTTCATAACTTCATTTTTCTTTACCGCTGAGTAGAACTCCATTGTATAAATGTGCCACATCTTCATTATCCACTCATCAGTTGAGGGACATCTAGGCTGGTTCCATTTCCCAGCTATTATAAATTGAGCAGCAATAAACATGGTAGAGCATGTACTTCTAAGGAAATGAGATGAGTCCTTTGGATATATGCCTAGGAGTGCTATAGCTGGGTCATATGGTAGATCAATCTTTAGCTGTTTTAGGAACCTCCACATGTTTTCCACAATGGCTGGATCAGATTGCATTCCCACCAGCAGTGTAGAAGGGTTCCTCTTTGTCCACATCCCCGCCAACATTTATGATCATTTGTTTTCATGATGGTGGCCAATCTGACAGGAGTGAGATGGAATCTCAATGTAGTTTTAATCTGCATTTCCCTGATGACTAGTGATATAGAACATCTTTTTAGATGCTTATATGCCTTTCGTATTTCTTCCTTTGAGAATGCTCTATTTAGCTCCATAACCCATTTTTTGATTGGCTTGTTTGGTTCCTTATTATTTAATTTTTTGAGTTCTTTGTATATCCTAGATATTAATCCTCTATCAGATATATAGCTGGCAAAGATTTTTTTCCCATTCTGTAGGTTGCCTCTTTGCTTTTTTCACTGTGTCCTTTGCAGTACAAAATCTTTGTAATTTCATGAAGTCCCAGTGATTAATCTGTGGTTTTATTGCCTGAGCAATTGGGGTTGTATTCAGAAAGTCTTTGCCAAGACCAATATGTTGAAGGGTTTCCCCTACTTTTTCCTATAGCAGTTTCAGAGTTTCAGGTCTGATGTTAAGGTCTCGAATCCATTTGGACTTAATTCTTGTGCATGGCGAGAGAGAAGAATCTATTTTCATCCTTCTGCAGATATATACCCAATTTTCAAAACACCATTTTTTAAAAAATTTTATTTATTTATTTATTTGAGAGTGACAGACACAGAGAGAAAGACAGATAGAGGGAGAGAGAGAGAATGGGCGCACCAGGGCTTCCAGCCTCTGCAAACAAACTCCAGATGCGTGCGCCCTTGTGCATCTGGCTAATGTGGGACCTGGGGAACCGAGCCTCGAACCGGGGTCCTTAGGCTTCACAGGCAAGCGCTTAACCGCTAAACCATCTCTCCAGCCCTCAAAACACCATTTGCTGAAGAGGCTGTCTCTTCTCCAATGAGTATTTTTGGCACTTTTATCGAATATCAGGTGGCTATAGCTACCTGGACTTACATCTGGGTCATCTATTCTGTTCCACTAATCTACATGTCTGTTTTTGTGCCAATACCATGCTGTTTTTGTTACTATGGCTCTGTAGTATAGGTTAAAATCAGGTATGGTGATACCACCAGCCTTATTTTTGTTGCTCAGTATTATTTTAGATATTTGAGGGGTTTTGTGATTCCAAATGAATTTTTGGATTGTTTTTTCTATTTCCATGAAGAAAGCCTTTGGAATTTTGATAGGGATTGCATTAAATGTGTAGATTGCTTTAGGTAAGATTGCCATTTTCACAATATTGATTCTTCCAATCCAGGAACAAGGGATGTTTCTCCACTTTCTAGTGTCTTCTGTGATTTCTCGCATGAGTGTTTTAAAGTTTTCATTGTAGAGATTCTTTACTTCCTTGGTTAGGTTTATTCCAAGGTACTTTATTTTTTTTTTATGCAATTGTGAATGGGAGTGATTATCTGATTTCATCCTCTGTGTGTTTGTTGTTAGCATATATGAAGGCTACTGATTTCTGTGTATTTATTTTGTATCCTGCTACATTGCTGTAGGTTTTGATCAGCTCTAACAGTTTGCTAGTAGAGTCTTTTTAAAAAAAATTTTTTGTTTATTTTTATTTATTTGATAGTGACAGAGACAGAAAGAGGCAGATAGGGAGAGAAGAGAGAGAATGGGTGTTCCAGGGCCTCCAGCCACTGCAAACGAACTCCAGACGCTTGCGCCCTCTTGTGCATCTGGCTAACGTGGGACCTGGGGAATCGAGCCTCGAACCAGGATCCTTAGGATTCACAGGCAAGTGCTTAACCGCTAAGCCATCTCTCCAGCCTGCTAGTAGAATCTTTAGGGTCCTTTATGTATAGAATCATGTCATCTGCAAATAATGATAACTTGATCTCTTCCTTCCCAATTTGTATCCCTTTTATGTGTGTCTCTTGCCTTATTGCTATGGCTAAGACTTCCAAAACTATATTAAATAAAAGTGGGGACAGTGGACAGCCTTGTCTTCTTCCTGATTTTAGTGGAAAAGCTTCCAGTTTTTCCCCGTTTAGTAATATGATGGCTGTACGCTTGTCATAAATAGCCTTTATTATATTGAGATATGTTCCTTCTATTCCCAGTCTCTGTAGGACTTTTATCATGAAGGGATGTTGGATTTTGTCAAATGCTTTCTCTGCATCTAATGAGATGATCATGTGATTTTTGTCCTTCAACCCGTTTATGTAATGTATTACATTTATAGATTTGCATATGTTGAACCATCCCTGCATCTCTGGGATAAAGCCTACTTGGTCAGGGTGAATGATCTTTTTGATATACTCTTGTATTCTGTTTGCCAATATTTTGTTGAGAATTTTTGCATCTATGTTCATGAGGGAGATTGGCCTGTAATTTTCTTTTTTTTGTTCTATCTTTGCCTGGTTTTGGTATCAGGATGATGCTGGCCTCATAGAAGGAGTTTGGTAGAATTCCTTCTTTTTCTATTTCCTGGAAAAGCTTAAGAAGCAATGGTGTTAGCTCTTCCTTAAAGGTCTGGTAAAATTCAGCAGTGAATCCATCTGGGCCTGGGCTTTTTTTAGTTGGGAGATTATTGATAACTGTTCAGATCTCCATGTTTGTTATAGGTCTATTTAAGTGATTAATCTCATTTTGATTTAATTTAGGTAGGTCATATAAATCAAGGAAATCATCCATTTCTTTCAGATTTTCATACTGTGTGGAGTATATGCTTTTATAGTATGTCCCTATGATTTTTTGAATTTCTCTGGAATCTGTTGTGATGTTACCTTGTTCATCTCTGATTTTATTAATTTGTGTCTCTTCTCTCTTTCTTTTGGTCAGATTTGCTAAGGGTTTATCAATCTTGTTTATCCTTTCAAAGAACCAACTCTTTGTTTCATTAATTCTTTGGATAGTTTTTTGTTTCTATTTCATTAATTTCTGCCCTAATCTTTATTATTTCTTCCCGTCTACTGATTTTTGGTTTGCCTTGTTATTCTTTTTCCAAGGCTTTAAGATGAAGCATTAGGTCGTTTACTTGTGACCTTTCTAATTTCTTAATATAGGCACTTAAGGCTATAAATTTACCTCTTATAACAGCCTTCAATGTGTCCCAGAGATTTTGGTATGTTGTGTTCTCATTATCGTTTGACTCTATAAATTTTTTGATTTCCTTCTTGATTTTTTTCATTTAGTATTGTATTGTTTAGTTTCCATGATTTTGTGTATGCTCTATAGCTTTTCTTGCTACTGAATTGTAGTTTAATTCCATTGTGGTCAGAGAATGCAAGGAATTATTTCAATTTTCCTGAATTTGTTAAGATTTGCTTTGTGTCCTAATATATGGTCTATTTTAGAGAATGTTCCATGTGCTGCTAAAAAGAATGTATATTCTGCAGTCTTTGGATGAAATGTCCTGTATATATCTGTTAGGTCCATTCCTTCTATGACCTCATTTAGTCCAGATGCCTCTCTGTTTATTCTTTCCCTGGATGACCTGTCAATTGATGAGAGTGGGGTGTTAAAGTCACCCACCACCACTGTGTTTGGTGTTATCTGTGACCTTAGTTCTAATAGTGTTCGTTTGACGAATTTGGGAACCCCCATGTTAGGTGCATATATGTTTAGGATTGTAATGTCCTCCTGTTGGAGTGTGCCCTTAATCAATATAAAGCGACCTTCCTCATCTTTCTTGACTAACGTTGTACTAAAGTCTACCTTGTCAGATATTAGGATAGCAACCCCTGCTTGTTTTCTAGGCCCATTTGCTTGAAACACCGTCTTCCAACCTTTCACACTAAGATAATGTCTATCCTTTGTAGAAAGGTGAGTTTCTTGAAGACAACAAATTGTAGGATCCTGCTTTTTAACCCAGTCTGCAAACCTATGTCTTTTTGTTGGGGCATTGAGGCCGTTGATATTAAGAGATATTGAAAGGTGTGTATTTATGTTTGCCTTTGTGTGTGTGTGTGTGTGTGTGTGTGTGTGTGTGTGTGTGTGGTTCCGGTTCTACCTGTGCTCTCTTGTGTTAACTAGTATTTGAGTATTGCTTGTTTTTCCAGGTTCCTTATATGTATGCTTTTCCTTTTCTTCAGCATGGAGGATTCTATCAAGTATTTTCTGTAGAGCTGGTTTTTTCTTCAATTACTCCTTTAACCTTCTTTTGTCACGGAATGTCCTTATTTCTCCCTCTATTTGAATGGATAACTTTGCAGGATAAAGTAACCTTGGTTGACAGTTGTTATATTTCAGAACTTGGAATACATCACTCCAAGCCCTTCTGGTTTTTTGTTTTGTTTTGTTTTGTTTTGATTTATTAGTTTTCTTTTCATCAAATACAGGCAGTTTGGTACCATTGTTTAGGCTCATCTATGATCTACCCCCTCCCATTAAACCCTCCTTGTTGATGTAAATGGGTTGTGCATTGGGGAGTTAGTCCCCAGTTATTGGTATGCTAAATGTCCCTGCAAATCATGACCCAACATGTGACTCTGACATTCTTTCTGCTCCCTCTTCCGCAAAATTTCCCTGAGCCATGTTGGGTTCATTTTTGGTCTGCTTCAGTGCTGAGGTGTTGGGGGCCTCTGAGGCTCTGGCTCTCTGATTTGGTAGGAGTTGATTTTTCTCTGCGTTGATCTCCTTCCCCTTTGTGCTGGTATCTGGTTCACAGGAAAACATCACCCTTGCTTGTTTCACCAATTGTCCTTAGTTTCAGTTGGGCCCCTTTCGAGGTATGTTGGGGCAGCTCTCTCCATAGGATCTGCATCTATCTGAAAAAGAGAAGCAGATTCTCCAACGGAGAGTAAGTTAGCACCCAGAAAATTGAAATAACACTTACTTTTTTGCTAGACAGTTTGATAGGTGTGTAGGCCCTCTTGTACCCCATGATTGATGATAGCTTGATATTGTAGAGTGGGCTTGTATTTGGGTATGGTTCTGACTTGTTTCCCAGCTCCAGCTATGGGTCTAGTACCACTGAGTGGATCAGTTAGCCAAATCAAGAGTAGTTGGTTCCCCACCATGGCTATGTGCCACTATTGCACTTGTGTGGGCATCACGTCAGGTTATTTGTTGCTAATTAGATTAGACAATGAGTTGCTTGGACAGATATTGGTCATTTCCCCCAGTCGCCTATGTAGCACCTTCTGGCACTAGACACGCTGACTGTCTGGGGACTGACTCTCTCCTAGCTTCCAGCCATGCCGTTCGATTTTGCGTATCAGCTGCATATGGAGTCTTCAGCAATAGGGTCTTACCACTGGCATTTGGTGGGTCATCAAGTACTCTGACAGAAGTCTGTCATTGTTTTGGGAAACCTTGTAGGTTTCTCTGATCAAAAGCTCATTGTGGATGGTAGCCCCAAGCTGGAAGTGGGGATTACAGGCCAGTGCCCACTAATAAATTGAGGAAAAACATAACTAATATACAAGAGTTAGAGAGGAGAGAGATAGAGGGGAGAGGGAGGGAGGGAAGATGTAGAAGATCTAGGTTAGTCTTGATCCTACCCTCTCCAGTGTCTTGTGGTTCAGGTGTTTCCTGTAAAGGTCTAGTGAAGGTTTAGCCATTTGGTCTGACTTTTAGGAAGTAGAATTTTATGGTACCATTGCCGTTTGGGTCCAGATTACTGTTTTCCAGGCTTCGATGCCCTCCCCGCCCTCCCTTCCACTCTATTGTCTAGTCCATGAGGTGCTTGCTGAGTATGTAAGGTATCTTGGGTAGATTCAGGTTTCATAGTGTCCCAAATATCTTGAAATTCCCACTCATACTTTTCTATAAGTTTGTCTTTCTCTTTTTTGGCCTCTATTAGATCTGCCACCTGGTCTTCTAGCTTAGATATTCTGTCCTCTCCCTCATCCATCCTACTGGTGAGATTTTCTACAGAGTTTTTTATTTCATTAACTGTGTTCTTCATTGCTAGTAATTCTGACTGGTTTTTCTTTATTATTTCTATTTCCCTATTTATGTCTTGTATTGCCTTCTTTATTTCATTAAATTGGTGTCCTGCATCTTCTTTGATTCCTTTGATTTCCTCTTTGATTTCCTCTTTGATTCTTTTGACTTGTTCTTTGACCTCTTTGAACATATTTATAATCATTCTTTTGAACTCTTTCTCAGACATTTCCTCTAACTCGTTCTCACTGGAGGACATTTCGGATGCACTAATACTTTTAGGTGGATTTATATCCATCTTGCTTTTTAGTGTTCCTTGTGTTATAATGTATATATTTTTGCATCTTGGATTAAGTTAATGCTTGGATTTTCTAGCTAGCTGGGTATTCTTAGCTATATCAATTGATTTGATGTTATATATATTCAGGGTAGGAGCTTAAGGTGTTAGCTGTGGCTCTTAAGACTCTCAGAGTATCTACAAAGATGTTCCTAGGGGTTGAGTTTCCCTGCTATGGGAGTATTCAAGCAGGCTGAGTGGAATAAAATACAAGTAGATTCTAAAATTTAACTAAACACTGTACACATTCAATCAAAAACAGCCCCATGTATGTATGCAAGAGTAGTTATTATAATGACCAGATCTTCTATCAACAAAGAGGTTAAGATTTCTGGTCTTTTGAGGGATCCAAGTCAGCTTGCGACCAAGTGAGACCCTTCCCTGGTGCAACCCCAGTTACCTTGGATGATTTTGGTCTCAGTCAAGTTGCTGCCTGGTTCGTCAGGCTGTTGTTCTGATTTCTGGAGCTGGGCACTGGCTTTTCCTATGGGGTAAACCAAGCCTGGCAATTGTGACCCTGCAGATCAGCACCCCTGCTGCTGGAACTGCTGCTGCTAAAGCTGCCACTGCTGGGTCTGTTGCCGCTGCTGCTGAAGCTGCTGCTGCTGCCTCTGCTGCTGCTGTAGCTGCCACTGCTGGAGCCACTGCTGCTGAAGCTGCTGCTGTTGGGTCCACTGCCGCTGCTGCCACTGAAGCTGCTGTGGGTTCTGCTGCTGCTGCCGCTCCTGGGTCTGCTGCTGCTGCCCCGACTGGAGCTGCTGCTGCTGGGGCCACTGTTACCGGTGCCGGAGCCACTGCTGTTGCTGCCGAACTCTGCTCCCGCTTGGGTCCCGCTGTTGGCTCAACTTGGCGTAGCCGGGTCCCAGGACCGCTGCTCTGTTCCCCCAAGCTGGGCTCAGGCAGTGGGGGAGGGGAGGGAGCTGTAGCTGCTCTGGTTCTCTCGCTGCTCCAAGCCGTTCTGCTACCTCGCGGTCTGCTCCTCCGCTGCTCGCTGCCGCTCTCCCTTCAAAGTTCCTGAGTTGCAGAGAGCGAGGTGTGAGGGGAAGCTCCCGCACCTGGCTTTTCCTGCGGCTGGAGCCGAGTCTGGCGGCTTTCTGTTGCGCTGCTGCCACCGTGGTTGAAGGAGCTGCCAGGGCCGCTTTTGCCGGCCTGTGTGGGCTCTGGATGCTCTGGATCTCTTCCACTTCTCTACTGCCGCTTCAATTTCCTATTCACCTCACTTTTTAGTAAAAGTGTGTATTTTGCTGAGGTTTTTTGGTATTTTTCCCCGCTAGGCTGCTTTGGCGTGGTACCTACACCGCCATCTTAACCGGAAGTCCTGGGATCCTTTTTTCTCAGGATGTTAGCCATGGATTCAGAATTTCTCCTTGTAAGGACAGTTTAGGTTGATCAGTGGCTATTTAAGCAATCAATAAACCTCCAAGTTAGGGATTCCCACATTTCCAGAATACTCCCCATTGCCGTCTTTTTAAAAATATTGTATTTATTTACTTGCAAGGGGAGAGAGAGAAAATGGGTATGTCAGCACCTCCAGCCACCGCAAGCAAACTCCAGATTCATGCACCACTTTGTGCATCTTGCTTTATGTGGGTGCTGGAGAACTGAACCCAAGAACCCAAATCCTTAGGCATTGCAGGCAAGCACCTTAACTGCTGAGCCATCTCCCCAGCCACTTATATTTTTTTTGCATGTGTATGTAGGTATGTGTGGGTTGCATGCATGTGTGTGTGTGTTTGCAGTTGTGTGGGCACACGTGTGTGCACTTATAAGTGTGCATGCATATATGTAGAGCTCTTCCTGGGTCATGCCTCCCTTCTCCACTGAGACCAAGCCTCTCACTTGAACCCAGAACTCACCATTTCAGCTAGTTGAGCTAGCTCACTTGCTCTGGGGAATCCCAGTCTCTGCCTTTCAAGTGCTAGAACTGCAGGTGAGTCTTCATGCCCACCAGGCATCTGTGTGCTGGGGGTCTGAACTCAGGTCCTCACACTTTCGGGGCAAGCACGTGACCAACTAAACAAGCCTTTGTGGTTCTATCTGACTTAGGAACAGGGTCTGTAAGCCTAGGGACTCCTGGCCTTCAGCGCTGGAGGCTCTCGTTTGTCTAGGGAAGAGAGTGTTGGCTTTAGGGGGAGGGACATGGAAAAGAGAGAGCAAAGCCGAGATTCCTCATCCTTGTGGGCTGAAAGCAGTCAAGAACCCCCTCCCTGACCTTCAGATCCCACCAAAGAGTTGCCTGGGCCAGGGGTCATCAGTTATGGAAAAAGCAAAGTCCTTCCCACTGAGGAACTTGGAGAAGAGAAAGCTTCTGGTGAAAGGACGCAGCTTCTGAGGAGTCCTAAATAGAGACCATCACTCATTAGAAGAACCAGAGATGGTATCCAGATCCAAGTCATGGCACCAAGATGCTGTGGGACTTTCCCCCATTCTTGGTTTGTTTGTTTTTATTTATAAACAAAGCAACTTTTGGGGGCTGGAGAGATGGCTCAGTGGTTAAGACACTTACCTGCAAATCCTAACAACCCAGGTTCAATTCTTCAGAACCCACATAAAGTCAGATGCACAAAGTGGTACATGTGTCTAGAAGCCCTGACATGCCCATTTTCTTTCTTTCTCTCCCTCTCTCCCTCTCTCTCTCTCTCTCCCCTTATAAATAAATAAATAAATATATTTTTAAATTTTTTAAAGATATATTTTATTAATTTATTTGAGAGAAAGAAAGAGGGAGAGAATGGGTGCACCAGAGCATCCAGCCACTGCAAACAAACAACTCCAGATGCATGCGCCCCTTGTGCATCTGGCTTAGGTGGGTCCTGGAGAATCAAACGGGGATCCTTTGGCTTTGCAGGCAAACACCTTAACTGCTAAGCCATCTCTCCAGTCCTAAAAAAAAAGTTCTTATTCACAATTCCTATATATTTAGACAACATATACCATGATCATAAAACCCTCCCACCACCCTCTCTTTTCCTCCTTCCAAATCCTTCCTGCACCAAATCCCTTCTTTCCAACTAGTCTCTCTTCTCTTTTGATGCCATCATTTCCCTCTTCCTATTGTGCAGGTTTTGTGTAGGTAGCATCCACCACTGTGAGGTCACAAATACCAAGACTACTTTGTGTTGTAAGCAGTCCTCCTCCTCCTTTGGCTCTTACATTCATTGTTTCTGCTGCCTCTTCCACAGTGGTCCCTGAGCCTAGGGTGAGAGAGAGATGTCTCATTTAGTGTGGAACATTCCACTGTCACTTCTCAGTTCTCCAGTGAGTTGTGAGTCACCCTGGTGGTCACCACCATCTGAACAGAGAAGCTTCTCTAACCAAAAGGGGGGAGTAGGTATAATATATGGACATAAACATAATTATTTAGAGGGCAGTTTGGTGGGCATAATACATCCATTTGGCCAAACAGTAGTAGTCCCCCTCCCAGAGCTTATGACCTCCTAAGCCATAGGCTTTTGGTAAGTGTTCAGTACCAGGCCGTAATACTCTCTCTGGAGCTGACCTCCAGTCCAGAGAGCAGGTGGTTTCCCCGTAGCAGACATGCCACATTCTGTGCTCTCCTTGAAAAGAAGTCAGCAAGACACACTTGAGACACAGTCTTGTAACAAGCAAGCAAATCTTTATTCAAAATGGAAGCAGAGGCTGGGGATGTAGCTCAGCAGGTAGAGTGCTTGCCTGGTCTGCAGAAGGCATTAGGGTTGATCATCCTTGGCTACATAGTGAGTTTGAAGCCAGCCTGGGATGCATGAGACTCTGTCTCAAAAAAAAAAAAAAAAAAAACAGTAGCTGGGTGTGGTGGCACACTCCTTTAATCCCAGCACTTGGGAGGCTGAGGTAGGAGGATCACCGTGAGTTCGAGACCACCTGAGACTACATAGTGAATTCCAGGTCAGCCTGAGCCAGAGTGAGACCCTACCTCGAAAAACCAAAAAAAAAAAAAGAAAGAAAGAAAGAAAAGGTAAGGAAAGGGCTGGAGAGATGGCTCAGTGCTTAAGGGTGCTTGTTTGTGAAGCCTAATATGGACCAGGTTCAATTCCTAGTACCTATGTAAAGCAAGATGCACAAAGTGGCACATGCATCTGGAGTTAGTTTGCAGTGGCAGGAGGCCCTAGTTTACCATACTCACTCTCTTTCTGTCTGCTTTTCTCTCTCTCTCTTGTAAATAAATAAAAATTTAAAAAGAAAAAAGAAAGAACAGAAAAGTGAAAGCAAAGGAGAGCGAAACACTTGGAACTACATCTGCTTGGTCTGGCATTTGCTTTTCTACCTTGGCCCTCATTTCTCCAGTTAGCATGTTTGCTCAGAATTGGTTTGAACTGGAAGTTACTTATTCCCTCTTGAGATTTGTTCAAAGTCTTGTGTTAGGTCCCATAACTGCCTACCAGTCATATCACCTGACTGTATCAAAATAAAGACACCCTACTGTTTGGGGAGGGAATCTTAGCATGAGACCCGGCACCAGCAGATCCTGGGAAGCTATACCAGCAAGCCAGCTGCAAGGTGGCTTACGAGAACAGAAAGAGTAGTGAGAACTGCCTCACAGGGGCTCCCTTTCCCTAGCAGATTAGGTAGATAGGTAGAAAAAGAGAGAGAGATGATAGAAAGCTTTATATAGATGATCTGGATCCAGATAGAGATATCATCATGAGTGGTTAGAGAGCACTGATTTTCCCCCTCTTCCTTCTCCTCCTTTTTCTTTTCTTCTTTACAGTACAGGGGATTCAAACCGGGGCCCCATGAATGCTATGAAAGTGCTCTACTATGGAGCTACCCTCTCAGGACTCCCTTTTGAGATAGAGTCTTGTTAAGTTGCCCACACTGGTTTTGAACTTACAATCTTCCTGCCTCTGCCCATTGAGCAGCTGGGATTATAGACATGAGCCATTAAACCCAGCTGAGTTTACCTGATGGAGATGATGAGGTCTACACTCAACTCCTCCTTCCTTCATAGGTTCTCACATTTCAGTCCCAATTGCCCATAGCAGGTAACAGGCATGGAGGGACAGCTCCATGTCACTGAGCCTGTGGAAAATTTTTCTTTTCTTTTTAAAAATTAATTAATTTGCTGGGCGTGGTGGCGCATGCCTTTAATCCCAGCACCCGGGAGGCAGAGGTAGTAGAATCGCTGTGAGTTCAAGGCCTGAGACTACAGAGTTAATTCCAGGTCAGCCTGGACCAGAGTGAGACCCTACCTCGAAAAACCAAAAAAAAAATTTATTTATTTATTTATTTATTTATTTATTTTTATTATTATTATTATTTATTTTATTTATTTTATTTTTTTTTTGTTTTTGTTTTTTCAAGGAGGGTCTCACTCTGGTCCAGGCTGACCTGGAATTAACTCTGTAGTCTCAGGGTGGCCTTGAACTCTCAGCAATCCTCCAACCTCTGCCTCCTGAGTGCTGGGATTAAAGGCGTGTGCCACCACGCCCGGCTTAATTAATTTATTTTTTAGAGAGAGAGAGCATTGGCACACAAGGGCTTCAGCCCCTGCAGTTGAACTCCAGACGCTTCTGCCACCTAGTGGGCTTGCCTCACCTTTGTGTGTGTGGCTTAGGTGTGATCTGGAGAGTCAAATGTGGGTCCTTAACTTTCACAGACGAGCGCCATAACTGCTAATCCATCTCTCCAGCCCGGTGAAAAATATTTAAGTTACCCAGTTCAGGAAAGCCAGCCAAGCCCACTCCATGTCTCACACACACACACACACACACACACACACACACACACACACACCACACGCTACCCTGATAGTTCCAGCTTGCTGTGCTGTGTCCGTGGTGTGGCTATCCCCTGCATGGACCTGCCTGGTGCCCTGCTCTTGTTTGGAACTAGAAGTAACAAAGGGTTGTGCCTTGCATCTGCCTGAGTGTCTTTGTGCTGTATTCGCCATCAAAAGATGCTTTAAACCTCACAAAACAATCGGTTCTGTGAGCAGAATGGAGTGGTTGTGGCAGCGACGTGCGCAGCTCCACTGGGGAATGCGCTAAGCTCCTAACTGGCTCCAGATCACCAAGAGAATGTTGAGCACAGCCTCCAGCCTCCCCTGCAGCCCTGATGCCTGCCCCCTGGTTGACCAGTGATTTCTAAGTCTCTCCTCACCCACATTTCCTCAGGAAATATCCAAAATGGATGGTACTAACTGGCTAAACTCCAGGAGCAATACCAGCATGGGTGGGGCCATCTCAGGGCAACTGAAATGACAGGCCATCTGTAAGGGCACTTCCCAGGGCCACGCATTCTGCTGTGCTTCTGAGTCAGTGTGATTTTGTTACTGTTTGGGGCAGAAGAGCCTGATCAATAGGATCTTTTCAGGGATCCCTCTGGAGGAAGGTGCCGTTTGGGACCCCCATGGCAAAGAAATGGCACCTGGCCTTGATACTGTCGCCTTGCATGGGAGCAGGAGGCTACCCGTCCTCCCTGCTGCTGTCACCTGCACACTCCTGCTCTCCACGTCCTGACACATTTCCAGAAGTGCCCTTGGAGGCTGCTCACTGTAGATGCTATCCCTGCCCCACATATGAGAGAAAGCATACAATATGTCTTTCTCCTCCCCTTACCCTCTCCTGTTTCCTCATTCCACTCCCTTCAAACCCCTTTCCTCTCCTCATATACTCTGCTCAGGTTTGAATATGGTTGGCACCCTCCTGAATCCTATCCAATTCAATCCCAAAGTCATATGGTAATGGTTTTAAGATGGTAGAAACAGCTAGTCAGTCCCGTCCACCCTCACATGCCTGGAGCCCACTAGGGGAGACCTCTAGAGAGTTGGCTAGGTGGCCAATGCTTGGCAAGGCCTCAGGTACCACCTGCTCCATACACATCATGCCATGGTGCCAGCTGAAGGCACAATGAGCAATGGAGAAAATGAGTCCCCAAGCCAGGTCTCCACTGTGGCTGACTGACCCTCTAATCTTCCATCCCAACAGGCAGCTCTCTCTGTGTCATGCTCCAGTCTAGATGTGGGTTCACAGGAACCCCCAGTGGTGGGTTCGCTCAGGTGACCTTCCCATCGTCTGCTCTACAGGACTGTGGACAGAACAGGACCTTCTACTTGCTAGAAGGAAAAAGGACAGAAGAGGCCTCAGGTCTGGAGATACCACCTGAAATGAGCTGAGGACACAGGTGTGCAGGTAAGCGCCAGTGTGTCCTCTAACTGATGCTTTGTCCGTTCATGGGAGAAGACTTTTTGTGAGTGCTGATATGCACACATGCCCACGTATAAGTACAACACACACACCAGTAATGAATCCCAGGTAATCCTGTGAGTTACTGCTAACGCCAACACCAGCTTCCACATCTTGAAGTTTACATTATGTCAGGCACTTCAAAAGGTACTCAACATGTTTTTATCTTGCTAACAAATAATCCCTGGAGAGGGATTACTATCACCCTTAAATAAACAAGGAAACATGGACACATAGAGGCCAAGTAATTTGCCTGAAGCTGAACAGTGAGTTAACAGCAGCAAAGGGACTGTGTTTCTCAGTTTACTCTGTAACCTGAGAGCCACTGGGTCTCTTTAAATAAATAAATGTCTGTTTTGAATACAGCCTGAACCAGAACAAGGGCGATGCTTCTGAGAAAAAGAGGTACAGCCTGCTGCCCAGCACCTACATGGTCAAGTTCTCCTCTTAAGAAGGAAGCCCAACGCAAGAGGGCTGTGACCACAGGAAGGCGTGAGGTAGCTCAAGCAAGCACAGATCAGATAGCAGAGGCCTCCTGGACCCAGGCACCTACCAGTGCCTGTCCCCGGCCTCAGGTGTGCAGCTGGCTCTGTCGGCCATGCCTCTCCTAGCCATAGAAGCTGGGCTCACATGGGAATAGAGGAAAGAAAAACGAGGCTCCCAGAACATCACTGAACGACGCTCCCTGTCTCAGGACCGGGAGTCCTGTGGTCCAAAGTTCCCTGATGGCAGCCAGCTGGCTCTCCCCAGGCGGGAGGAGGGGCCATGCGGGTCTGAAGGCTGCAGCCTGGGTGTGCTTTACTTTGATGGAGCTTTTTATTAGAATTTGTCTATCTCCTGCCCTCAACTCCACCTCCCCATCTCCCTCCCCTGCCTCCATGCTGGTTTCTGTCCTTATGTCCTTTTTACCTATGCACTTAAATTAGCCAGTACAAGACTTAAAAAAATTTTTTTAACTTTTTTTTTTATTTATTTGCAAGGACAGAGAGAGAGGGGAGGGGAAATGGGTGTGCCAGGGCCTTTTCCCAACTGAAAATGAACTCCAGCTCCTGCACCACTTTGTGCATGTGGCGTGGGTACAGAGGAACCGAACTCAGGGCATTGGCCTTTGAAAACAAATGCTTTTAACTACCAAGCCATCTCTCCAGCCACAAAATCTTTTTGCCCAGGTTGGTCTTAAACTTAGTCCTCCTGCCTTAGTCTCCCAGATACTGGGAGTAAACGTGCATACTACCATACCCAGTTCAAACTTAAATTTTATTTCTTTTGTTGTTGTTATTTGTTTGTTTTATTTATTTATTTGAGAGCAACAGACATACAGAGAGAGAAAGAGGCAGATAGATATAGAGAATGGTCAAGCCAGGTCCTCCAGTCACTGCAAACAAATTCCAGATGCATGCACCATCTTGTGCATTTGGCTTATGTGGGTCCTGGGGGATCAAGCCTCCAACCGGGGTCCTTAGGCTTCACAAGCAAGCGCTTAACCACTAAGCCATCTCTCCAGCCCTTAAATTTTATTTCTTTAAAATATTTTATGACATTTATTTATTCATTTATGTGTGTGTACACACATGCATTCCCACACGGCGGTCTATTGCCACAATAAACCAGCACACCAGCTACTTGCCCACTTTTTTTTGCACACACTTAGTTTTAGTGTGATAAAGCAACTGGTACACTTGACGTTTAAGACCAAACAGTACCTTTTTCCTTTCCAGTGAAAACAAAGAAAACTTAAAAATAAAACCAAATTACAATAGAGAATGTCAATTCCAAATAAAACCTACTGGTTCTGCTGATTCTCCCATAGAGTGGCAGGGCTCAAGTCATCATTAGCAGAAAATTTTATTTTAAAAGTGTCATCTTAAACTACAAGGATGTCCATTAAACATCACAATTAAACATGCCAAAGGAGAAGCCATGTTGTCAAAATTCCCACTTAGCCCACACAGACATCTTAAACCCACCTTTTGCTAACCTTCTATACCACATTTTTTAGAAGATTTTTTTCTTTTTATTAAACAAGAGAAAGTAGACAGGTACATGTCAGTGAATGCTAACTGTCTGGATTCACATAAAGACAGTGTAATCTCTGAGCCCAATATACAGAGAAAGGAGGAAAGAAGCTAGAATTCTATGTACTACTTCCCAGGGGCCAGCACCCTCCAGCTTCCATCAGAGTGAAGGGAACAGAAGTTTTTTCTTTTCTCCTACAGAGCATGGTGGTAGTCTTGATTCCATACAGTTCTTGCTTAGACAGGAAGGGATAAAAATGAATGTAGACTGAAAATGTGGAGATTCAGGCTGGTGAGATGGCTTAGTAGTTAAGGCATTTTTTTTTTTTTTTTACTGCAAAGCCAAAAGACCCCAATTCAAATCCCCAGGATCCACATAAGCCAGATGCACAAAGTGGCGCATATGTCTGGAGTTCGTTTGCAGTGGCTGGAGGCCCTGGTGCACCCGTTCTCTTTCTCTCTATCTGCCTCTTCCTCTCACTCTCTTATAAATATATATATGTGTGTATGTATGTATGTATGTATATATTTTAAGAAAGTGGGGATTGTTTTCCCATTGTATTCTGATCAGGCTATTTCCCCCCAACAAAAGTTGAGAACCATGATGTTGAGAAAAAGATATCTAAAAAAACAGTGCTCCATGGGATACTTTTTATAATCATGGAAAATGTTAATAAAAATTGAGAAAAAAATATAAAACTTAAAAAAAAAAACAGTGCTACTGAGCATGAGAGGGGGGTCGTCTTCTCCTTCATCCTCCTCTCCTTCCTCCGCTTCATTGTCACTGTCGTCTTTATCCTCATCCCCTTCATCACCATCATCTTCCCCCTCGTCATCCGTATGGGGAGCGGAGCAGTGCTGCAGCCGGGCGCGTGGGGAAGCAGGGCAGAGCCCGCCCCGCTCCCGGCTCTCCGCGTGCCCATCCCGCTGGCACTCCTCTGCCTACGGCCGCAGCACGATTTCTTTCTGATTTCAGTCGACCTTGAAGATGGATCATCACTTCCACGCAGATGAGATTCTTTGGAAAGGACTTTGTTTTCAAAGTAGGGATTTTCATCAAAATAAAAATCGAATCTGGAACCTGATTTTATATCTTCAAATTCTGTCGCCTCCACTCCGCTCAGGCAAGGCAGCGCTGCTCGTCTTCCTCCCCGAGCAGTGCCCACACTTGTGGGTGGGTGTCACACGTTGCCACCCAAAACTCTGGGACTTTGGCGACCAATTCTGACCTCTTCTGAAAAAATGGTTGGCGAAGTTTGTTATATTTCTGTTCTGCTTTCGAAATTTCCTCCCTGTCTTGCTCACTAGGTCTGTTTTCTGTGGTACTTCATCGATATGTTCAATTGCTTTTTGCTGTTCTTTTGGGTTTCTTGGGTTGAGGTAGAAGTGGAGATTGGCATTTAGGTGCCATGCTGCCAAGAAAGTCCAAACAAACAACAACAACAAAAAAAAAGCCAGCTCCAGGAGCCTCAGAGCATAGTGGGGGGCGGGGAGCCCCACAACACTGCTCCACTTTTTGTCAGACTTTACTTGAGTGACTGGGGAGTTGAACCCTCACTGGCAGGCTTTGCAAGTAAGTGCCTTTAGCCACTGGGCCAATCTTCACAGCCCTTTAAACTTGTGTTTGCTTAAAAGAAAACAAATGGATGTATTTCCATGCATCTTTTCTCATCTCCAAAAGATGTTCTCCTGCATCGTGCTGCGCCAGCACCTGGATGCCTGCTGTCTGTCCCTCTTCACCCCCGACATGGTGTCTGGATTCAAGCTTCCTGAGCACAGGGATTGCTGCGCCCTCGCTGAATGGATTAGACGCAGGCTGAGCATAAAGGGCATCTGATAGAGTGGGGGCTGGGAGACCAACATGTCTGAGGGGCCTGGCAGGGCCATGATTCTAGGTGCTCTGATATTTTAAGGCCTTTGGGGACCATGAACTTTGGGAAGATGGTGGGGCCTGGGAGGTGACCAGGTCTGGGAGGTGATACAGAAATGATGGGTCTGAGTCACCTCTGTGATACTGCAGCTGGTTCTGCAGCCAGGCCAGCTGCCCCGACAGGTTGGGCTGGTCAGCCGAGAGGCTGTGGTTGCCATCGGCCTCCTGGGTTGGGCTTCTCTCCTATTCACCACTAAGGAGCAGTCTCTCTGGGAACCTCCTCTGTCATCCAGGTGGGGCAGTGGCCAGACCCCTCCCTTCCTTCTAAGGCTTGGTTTGTGAGTCATAGTCCAGGACCCCCAGGCAGTCAAGAGCTTTTCCTTCCTCTTCCCTTAGGCCCCACTGCCTGGGAAACTGGTCTGTTTGGTTTGACAAGAACCAAGACATCCAAACACCTGAGTCAAGAATGGAGGATTAGGAACCTAAGGGAACACAATGCTGTGGAGCCTGAGCATCCCTGGGCTTTCCTGAAGCCCGCCTGCATGCTGATTTTCTCCGTCCTCTCCTCTCTCACTCTTCCTGAACCATAAGTAAACACTCCTTGCAGAAGTCTGGGCCAGGCCCTGAGGCTGAGCACCTACCCCTGCCCCACCCCCAGAGAGGAACATGTATGCTCCTATGTTCTTCATGAGAGCACCCCATGCTTCTTTTAAAAATATTTTATTTTTTATTGCAAGAGGGGGAATGGGCACACTAGTGCTTCCAGCCACAACAAACATACTCCACATACATGGGCCACCTTCTGCATCTGGCTTGCGTGGGCCCTAAAGAATTGAACCTGGGTCCTTAGGCTTCACAGGCAAGCACCTTACCCACTAAAAAAGCCATCTCTCGAGCCTCACGCCCCCCCCCATTAAGCTTCTTTTACAGTAACTTTTCATGATGTTCTTGGTTGAGATTTTACTGCTCTTTTTTTTTTTAAATTAATTTATTTATTTGAGAGTGACAGACACAGAGAGAGAAGGACAGATAGAGGGAGAGAGAGAGAATGGGCGTGCCGGGGCTTCCAGCCTCTGCAAACGAACTCCAGACGCATGCACCCCCTTGTGCATCTGGCTAACGTGGGACCTGGGGAACCGAGCCTCGAACCGGGGTCCTTAGGCTTCACAGGCAAGCGTTTAACCGCTAAGCCATCTCTCCAGCCCAGAGATTTTACTGCTTTCTGATCTCACGCTGCTCCTCCTGATCACCAAGTTTCTGAGCCAATTCAGGGACCTCTGGACTGGTACCATCTTCCTGTTTCTTTTGGCTCTGTTCCAAGTGCTTGACACTGGCCAGCCATTCCAAAGACTGAAGAAACATTGGTTCCCACTGGACTCTGCTCTGCTCTTCTAGAGGGGAACACACACTGGCCTTGGCAAGAGCCCCGAGACATACTCCTCCAAACCTCCTGACTGGTGTCCTGGCCTCACCACCACCCCAGCCATTTCGTTACCCAACCTAGCTCCCTGGACCTGGCCAGCTTGGATGTGGCACTTGGGAATTTGAGATCAAATGAATGGCCATGTCACCTCTTGGATATAGAAATTGAGAGAGCTAACTAATGAGTGTGCCTCTATAAAGGCTTCAAGAAATAATCCACAGATCTTTTTTCTGTATTTTCTAAGTGTGAGTGTAATATTTTTTTTTCCAAAAGAAAGCAGGAATGAAAGCTTTTGGCAGTTAATGGTTGTTGGGGTACAGGAGACATTTTCTTCAGTGATGTAACCCCTGATAATTGCCCATGCTCTGGGAAATAACCCTCTACCTTTGCTCATTCAAGCAATCCTAATTAAACTCAGAGTATCATGGAAGAAAGAAAGAAAGAAAGAAAGAAAGAAAGAAAGAGAGAGAGAGAGAGAGAGAGAGAGAGAGAGAGAGGAAGGAAGGAAGGAAGGAAGGAAGGAAGGAAGGAAGGAAGGAAGAAAGAAAGAAAGAAAGAAAGAAAGAAAGAAAGAAAGAAAGAAAGGAGGGAGAGAAAGAAGGAAGGAAGGAAGAATAAAAGATGAAAGTAGATGGGAATTAGTTGGGAGGAAAAAGGGGTGCAGTGGGAGAGGGACAAGAGAAGATAAGGGAGTAATAAAAATACATTATATACACGCACGAAATTTTCAAAATTAATTCATTTAAAAAGAAAACAGGGGGTTCTGGAGAGATGGCTTAGCGGTTAAGTGCTTGCCTGTGAAGCCTAAGGACCCCGGTTCGAGGCTCGATTCCCCAGGACCCACGTTAGCCAGATGCACAAGGGGGCGCACACGTCTGGAGTTCGTTTGCAGTGGCTGGAGGCCCTGGCGTGCCCATTCTCTCTCTCTCTCTCTGCCTCTTTCTCTCTCTGTCTGTCACTCTCAAATAAATAAATAAGACAAAAAAATTAAAAAGAAAAAGAAAGAAAACAGGGGGGCTGGAGAGATGGCTTAGCAGTTAAGCACTTGCCTGTGAAGCCTAAGGACCCTGGTTCGAGGCTCAATTCCCCAGGACCCACATAAGCCAGATGCACAAGGCAGCACATGCATCTGGAGTTCGTTTATAGTGGCTGGAGGCCCTGGCGTGCCTATTCTCTCTCTCTCTCTCTCTCTCTCTCTGCCTCTCTGTCACTCTCAAATAAATAAAAATGAACAATTTAAAAGAAAGAAAGAAAGAAAGAAAGAAAGAAAGAAAGAAAGAAAGAAAGAAAGAAAGGAAGGAAGGAAGGAAGAAAGGAAGGAAGGAAGGAAGGAAGGAAGGAAGGAAGGAAGGAAGGAAGGGAGGAAGGAAGAAAGAAAGAAAACAGGGGACTGGAGGGATGGCTTAGCAGTTAAGGCACTTGGCCTGCAAAGCCAAAGGATCCTGGTTCGACTCCCCAGGACCCACATAAGCCAGATGCACAAAGGGGGCACACACATCTGGAGTTCGTTTGCAGTGGCTGGAGGCCCTGACACATCCATTCATTCTCATTATCTCTCTTCCTCTCTCTCAGAAAATAAATAAAACATTTAAAAATTAAAGCTGAGATTTCAGCAGTTCTTGAATAAGTAAATAAGAATGAAAGGACCAGGTTGCTAAGGAGAATCCATCGCTGGAGAGTACTTACTGTCCTGCTTAGTGGCAGGCTGAGCAGAGGTTTCCCCTTCTCTCGCCCCCCGGGGGTCTTTGGAGACAGCTCCAGGAAGTGTGAAAATCAGAGCCAAGGTCGTTCCAGATGCACCTGCTTAACCTGGTATTTACTCACCAGCTAAGGAGATGCACCGGGTAGCCAAGGTGACCCGAGGGGTGTTGCAAATGCAGCCGCAAGGAAAGGTGTCTGTGACACAGAGAGGCGAGGCGTGAGCCTGCCCAGCCCCAGACATGTGGAGTCTGCATTCCCAGGACCCACTAACCAGGCCTTGATGTGAGACTCATGTTTCCTGAGGTTTCGGTCAACGTGAGCCAAATTCCTGGGGCAGCTTGCTGGGCAGGTGGGGCACCACCGATTAGAGATGTGGCTTTTGTGCCTGGGGCAGGCTCTGGGAAGGGAGGAGCCCTAGGCCACTATTCTTTTTTTTAATTATTTTTTTTAATTTTTGTTAATAGCTTCCATGATTATAAAAAATATTCCATGGTAATACCCTCCCTCCCCCGCACTTTCCCTTTGAAACTCCATTCTCCACCATATCCCCTCCCCATCTCAATCAGTCTCTCTTTCATTTTGATGTCATGATCTTTTCCTCCTATTATGATGGTCTTGTGTAGGTAGTGTCAGGCACTCTGAGGTCATGGATATCCAGGCCATTTTGTGTCTGGGGGGAGCATGTTGTAAGGAGTCCTAGCCTTCCTTTGGCTCTTACATTCTTTCTGCCACCTCTTCCGCAATGGACCCTGAGCCTTGGAAGGTGCGATTGATATATTGTAGTACTGAGCACTCCGGTCACTTCTTCCCAGCACCATGATGCCTTCTGAGTCATCCCAAGGTCACTGCCATCTGAAAAGAGAAGATTCTCTACCCAAAGTGAGAATAGCATTAATATAAGGGTATGAACATTAAGAGAAGTGCTTACTGGGCAGTTTGATAACCATAGTATATACATTTAGCCAGACATCAGCAGACATTATACCCCTAGGGCTCATGACTACACCTGTTTTAAGTTTTCAGTATCAGGGATGTATTCCCTCCTGTGGAGCAGGCTTCCAGTCCAATTAGAGGGCAGTTGGTTTCCACCATGACAGACGTGCCACTATTGCACCCGTTGACTCATTTGGGCTGGCTGGCCAAATATAAGGCTTGCAGTGTCCACTGAGGCCACTATTCTTGTGGCTGAACAGAAGGAGCTGACTAAGCTGGTGCAGGCATCTCCTGCCCTCAGATTTTTGTTTCTTCTCAGCCTTGTTCTTTCCTGCGCTGCCCTGGTGCTCCTTACTGCCAACATGGGTGAAAGGTTTTTCCTGCCTCTGGGCCCCTTACTCCACAATTCCCTGGGTCTGGCTGGCATCCTTTGTCCTTCTTCTGGGCTCTTTAAATTCAGTGCAGCTTTGTAGGCCTCTTAACCTCTTTTGCCGGCCTCATCCATCCCAGCCTTCTGCTCTTACAGAGCACATGATTACCCCTGCTCCTTAAATTCCTGAACCTCCATGTGCTTCTTCCCATGCCTCATTGCATGACCCTGATGCTCCTCACATAAGCCCACACTCTGGGGTGAACCACACATCACCGCTCTACATTTGGTTCTTAAGTGGGCAAGTCTCTCCTCACCACCTGGCTAGCTGTTGCCTACAAGTTCAAGGGTCTTCCTCACATGAGCTCTCCATCCTTGGCCAGAACACACTGTGTGGGGGTGGCGGGGGACTCTTGGGGCTCTCTGCACTCTGCATCTAGCATCAAACATCACTACGTATTTATTATGCTGTGTTTGATGGGCAGCTGTGTCCTGTACCCAGTGACAAGCTTCCAAAGGCAGGGATCTGGGCTGGGGCAACAGCTCAGTTCATAAAGTGCTTGCTGTACAAGTGTGAGAGCCTGAGTCCAGATCCCTAACCCCCAAACAACATCAAGCATAGTGCTGCGTGTCTGTAACCCCAGGGCATGGGGAGGGAGACAAGAGAATCTCTGGGCTTTACAGTCTAGGTAGACTAACCAACTTTGTTAGCTTTGGGTTCAGTGAAAGACTCTCTTAATAAGTAACATGGAGAGCAATGGATGAAGACACCTGACTTTGAGCTCTGGTCTCCATATGCAGATGCACACGTGTGCATACCCACCTGCACATACGTGCACACTCACACACATACAAAGATACACATACACATGAACACACACTACACATACATGGACAAAAAAAAAGGCAAGGTTCTTAGCCATCCCGTTTCATGGTCTCCCCATTGCCTGGCAGTGACTGAACTTGGATGGATGAGGGGACTTAAGGACGAGCCTCTATTCTATTTGCTGTTACGTGTGTAGGGCCGGCCCAGAGCCACCCCCCCCCCATGCTCATAAATAGGGCCTCCACTGTGCGAGCTGCCCTCAACTCAACCTCGCTATGGAAAGACTGGCCCCATTGGTATATGCTAAGATCTGAATGCTTGTGCACCCCCTTTTATACATTGAAACAACCCCTAAGGTGTGATAACAGGAAGTGAGGCCTGAATAGACTCAGGCACCACCTGTCAGGTTTGATCTAAAGTAAGAAGAAAGTCCCAGTGCAGATCCAGCCCAGAGAAGAACCTAGCCATGTTTCTGCTAACCTGAGGGTCATGTTCCTTTTAGATATAACTCTCCAGGGTCTTGTTTTTCCCACTCGCACACCCTCCACCCTCCATCCCCATTTCAAGTCATCCAGACGCTGCCAGCTGCCTTGGGAGCTTCCTGATGTCTTTCTAAATGGCAGAGGGCTGGGGCTCTCTGGTGCTAACAAACAAGCACAGAGGAGGCTGAGAAAGGAAAAGGGAAATGTTGGGGCTGTACCACTGAAGGAAGCACAGCACACAGTATCCCCAGGGAACCCATCAAAGGACAGCACTCTGGGTGGGGAGCAACCACTGCTTCCAATCTCAAAATTGTGGAGTTTGTGCAGTCAGCACAGAGACAGAGGGAACAAAGTCTGCTTTCTGGATCCAAGAAGTCTGGTTGCCCACCATGTGACCTGGGCATGCTACCATCCGCACTAGCCTGGATGGTGAGGTGATGCCAGCCGGAAACGCTCTAGGGATTACAGGAGGTAACATGGGCTAAAGTCTATGGCCGGGTGTTCAGTTCCCCTTATTGCCAGCAGGGGAGCTCAGTGCTTTATGCCGTGCAGGGAAATCTATGTCTGGGTGACTGTTTATCAGACAAAGAAAACCTCTAGGGTAAGCCGCCACCCAGAGCAGTTCTTCCACCTCAGGCCTGCACCCAGATTCTCCATCCATAAAGGGGATGATGACTTTCAACTTTCTTCAATTCCCAGTAGGGAAGGAAGGGTCCAGAGCCCTGTCAACAAGCAGGGATGCCTCAGAGAACAGGTGCCCTGAGCTGCCCACTCACACTAGATTTAAGAGGGCGGGGATGGTCTGCACCGAGCATGGCATCCAATTGGCAATTGTCCATCTTCCACATGGTCTTAAGTGCTCGAAGTGTTGAAGGCCAGCATCCCTTGGGTTCCAGGCTGAGCTCCATTGTTCAGCAGCTGTATGCCTTTGCACAGCTGCCTGTCCCTTCTAAGACTGTTACATTATCAGTAACATGGGAGTCAGCTTACTAGCTTTGAAACCAAATTGCACCTGCTTTTATTTAGTAGCAGCTCCTGTCCCACGACTTGTTCCCTGAACCCGTACCTCCCCCTGAATCCATTCTCCCAACCTCCACACAAGCTGAGGTGACCGCATCCTTACTCAGGCTTCAGAGTACACCCTACCTCGCAGTTTCTACTTTGAAAAACCCTGCCCTAGGTCCTCCTCTAGGTTCCTGGAAGTGCCAGATCCACCGCAGGCAAACACCCCACTTCACACCCATCGTGCTGCTAGGAAGACTCGGCAGTGAATTCTGAACTGAGGCTGATGTTTTCATACTCTGCTGGAAACCAAACTATGGCCTTGGACATCTTTTAATTATGACCCACCTAGAGGGTCAGCAAGTGGCCAGTGAAGTCTGGGGAAGTTTTCTTGGGAAATGAAGGCAGACCCATCTGCACTGCTCTGGCTCTTTGTGTTCAAACAGGGTCATTCCAGCTCCTCCTTGATGGTCTGATTGGACAAAGCCAAGGCCTCCTGGCATTGGGCTGATGAGCTCCCTTCTCATTTCTTCAGGAGAAGGACAGCACCACAGGCCATGTGAGATCAGTGAATGGCACTCATGGGGTGGGGAGGCTCAGCCTCACTGGATGCACCAGGATCTTTCCTCCAAAGTCTGCAGCCTAAGTGTGAAGAACTTAGTCACAAAGATTTGAAATATGTAGTGAAATTACCCATACCAACCCCCCTTAAAATATCTCAAGATCAGGTAAAGATATTATTGAGTCAACAGAACTTCTGTGGTTCCTAGTTAATACATACTCCTAGAAGAAATTACTAAACAATTTTGGCTGGATTTGCTACAGGGTCATCTCCCACCCTGCCTGTGGTGGCCTTCCATGGCTAGCTTATTACTTGGAGACATGTCTAAACGTTCTGTCTTTCGGACTAAAAAGATGCTGTCTCGGGATCCAATTAGCAAGCTATAAGGTGCCCAAGGGTGAGTTAGGATACTGGGGAAGGGTCCCTGAAAATCCTTCCATTATCATGTCCAGTCATATTCTAATCTGGTGATCTGGGGAAGTGGTGGGGGCACCCAGTCTCATCTCCCCAAGGATGACAGCCCACAAGAGGCTCACAGAGGCACAGTGGGATTTTCCACTTCAAATGCCTGGTCCCTTTCCATAAGCAGTTGCTATCACCAGCTCATGACATGGCTTTTGCTTTTGGAAAATATGTCCAGGAATGTACTTCTGCCCATAGGAACTGCAGAAAGATGGTGGGAGCGAGAGTAAGGCAGCGGTTGGGGTGGGCCTGGGCTGGCTCGCCCTCCAGCTGGGGCCGGAGTTCAGCTTTTAGCAAGTGTACAGAAAACTTGGCAATAGTCCTATAAGTCAAACAGACAACTGCTGGAGTGCGCTACTTGTTGAAAACTAAAGGCAGGAATGAATTGTAAGGGACCAGGGAGATGGTTCAGTCAGTAAAGTGCTTGCTGTGCAAGCATGAGCACTTGAGTTCAGTACTGTGGAGACAGAAAGGGAATCTCTAGGGTGTGTGGCAAGCTAATCTAGTCAAGTCAGGTGAGCTCCAGCTCAGTGAGACACTGTATCAAAAATAATGTGGATAGTGAATAATATGTTGACCTCTGGTATCCTTACACACACACACATCAGGTATGCACACAGAGGGAAGGAGGGAGGGACGGAGAAGTGGAGGGAGGGAGGGAGAGAGGGAAGGGAAGGAAGAAAAATGAAATAAAAACTCTAATTTTGGGTATAGAGGAAGCAAACCCCACGAAAGAACGCTGCAGTCTAGAGTCCAAGGGCATGCAGCCAGCGAGGTCTGTCCCACCTGCAGATTCACTGCAAACCTGTCCTAACACACGATCAGCAGCTCCCCTCCCTGGCTGGCGCTGCTGAGAGCAACCTCCTGCTTTCCCAGCGGCAAGTAGCTCCCTCGGCAAGTTGAACGGGGCCGGGCTATGGCCACGCAGGGATAAACAGGTCGGTGACCTGAGGTGGTCTCCACAGCACCCCAGTAGAGCCCAGCCTGCAGCTGACGTCAAGCCCAGGAATGGGTCCCACTGCGAGCGTCCCCCAACGCAGTGATTGGAGAGCCAACCTGAGCAAAAGGAAGGGTGCCAAAGGGAGGAGGTTTCAAGGGCCAAGTAATTGAGACAAATCTTTCTTAAAGGATGGTGATCACCTGAAAGGCACGCAAAGCCACAAAGCGTCTCGCAAAGATGGCTTTGTCTGCTCCCCTCCCATCCTCGCGAGTGGCACGCAAGGGTGGGACCGAGTAGTCAGACTGTCACCCCCCAGCTCTGCAGGCCCTTAAAGTGCCCTCTGTGGGCTTCAGGGCGGTGCCCATGGCGCTCTGGCCATGTCCCTCGGGGCGGGGGACCGGGACAGGGCGGGCGATCGGGGCTCCGCCCCCCACTGTCCGAGGCTCGCCGGCTCTTAACCCGCGCGCGAGGGCACCCAGGCCACTGGACTCCGCGGAGCAAGCGAGTGGTCAGCGCGGAGCCAGAGCCGCGCGCATCTTTCCAGAGGCCGACGCCAGCTCGCCGGCATGGCCCCCGCAGCGGCATCGGGCGGCAGCACCCTGCCCAGTGGCTTCTCGGTCTTCGTCACCTTCCCGGACTTGCTCTTCGTCTTTGAGTTTGTGAGTGGCCCGTGCACCCCGCATCCGCCCCGGGTTAGGGACGGGCGGCTCCGGGGGCCTCCGCGCTGCTGTGCGGGGCCGCCAAGTCCTGAGGTCCCCGGAGCACTCAGGCAGAGGGTGCAGGACGAGGGGACGAAGTCCAGGAAGTCCTCCTCGACCCGATCGCCTGTCCTCTTTCTGAACCGAGGACAGTGGGGGTCAGTCTAGCCTTGGGTGAGATGCTGGGCGCAGCGAGCGGGTCTGTTTGCGCGCTGGTCCGCCTGGCCCCGTCCGCGTCCTGGCGCGTCGTCCCCGTCCGAGCGCAGCAGCGCCCTGCCGCAGGGAGGTTTCATTTAAATAAACAAAATCCGCCGGAGAAACCTTAGTATTGCTAATTCAGAGATTAGGAGGAACCAAGGTTTTCCTGGCCACTGGAAGTTTCTGGGAAGGGAACGTACTTGCGACGAGTTTGACCGCGCGATAAGAAAGACGTGGCCCCTTGGCTCCGCGACGGTCTCGGGGACCAGCGAGAGGGATGGGGAGAGGCTGGGAGACCTGGAGCTGACTGCGCCCGCCTGGGTCCCGCCGGACCTCAAACCCTCAAACCAGAGCCGGGGCTTCGGGAAAGTTCCCTGGTGTGGGCGACCGGTAAAGCGTTCACGGTGTCGTCAGGCTCCTCTGGGCCGCCGCGGTCCTGGAGGGGTGTGACTGTTTATTCTGTGGGTGAGGTTGGTTTTCCACAGCCGCGGGAGACACCTTTTCCAATGCGAGCCTGAGTTGGGGGTGGACCTTGAAAGCTGACCTCCAGACTGTATTCCAGCTTCTGATTGAAGCAGGGTGGTGTGAACACCCAAGGCTGCAGGCTGACTCATCCGTAAAGGGCTAAGGGTAAGGGTGGTGGTGTCCTTGTTCCATGGTAGCTGGGAGTCATTGAGCTTGAGGTGACAGTTAAGCTCAATTCTGGATGTGTCAAAGGGACTTGAAGTCCCGGGTAACCAGGACAGTGGATATGACATTTAGAAAAAATCCTAGACATCACTTGAGTCCAGCCCCACCATTTATAGATAGGGAGACCCAAGTGGGGAGGGGCTTGCCCAAGGTCACTCAGACCTTCAACTGGCTTTTCTGCCTTCCTGAGTTCCTTCCATGTTCAGGGTTGCCAGGCAAACACTGAAACAGTGCCAGCTCAGTGGATTTGATAGGCCACATGCCAATGTGGGAGGGTGCCCACTGGATCATTCTTACCCCCAAAGGTGCCTTCCAGTGCTTGTCTTGACATCTGTTAGCTCATGTTTTTGTCTGATGTTGGGTTTCAGAGAATGTGCAAATGGTGTCAGGACCTGGTACTCACTAATGTGTGACTTCTTCAGAGCTTTGCAAGCAAGTGTCCTGATGGAAAGAGAGCATGTCTTAACAGTGAGATGCGAGAGGAAGGGAAGTATTTAAACAAACAAGATCTTGGTGTCTCATAAGTAGCCCAGTAACTGATATTTGGCTGTTTGGGGACCATTATAACAAGAATCAGGAGAGGATGTGGCAGATGGGCTTCATGCTTTTGCAAAGACTCTGGTACAATCCCAAACACACACACACACACACACACACACACACACACACACACACTCACACACGAGCCAGAATCACATAGCCAGGACCTGACCTGATAGAAAGCATGCCCTCTTAGGGCTCCCTCTGCCTCTTCTTAGTAGCTCAGAGTGGGAGAAGTGACCCTGAGGTGAGCTGGGGTGGGGGGGAAGCAGCCCAACCAGGGAGGAGGATCTAATCTGCAGAGGGGACAGGAGGATCCCACCACCCATTGTTGCAGAGAGAAGAAAAAGAGGGTTCTCTAAGCTACCTGTTTAGTGAAAACTCACTTGACCAGTGTGGTTTTGTGGCCTGTGGCAACAGAAGTTTCTAGGGTTTCCCCTTGGCCAGAACACTTTTCCCTTAGCTGTCTTGGAAACTGTGTCTTCACCTCAAACATTGCTCCTATTCCCACCCTCACCTGTCACCTCCTGAGCAGCCGTCAACTCACTCGCTATCTTTGAATAGCTTTCTTCCGGAGAGATTGGACTGCAGACCCTAGTCCTTTACCGTTTCCTCTACATTGGTTATATATATGATGCTGTTTGTGTGTTAGTGGAAAGAGGGGAGAGTTTTCTTAAGTTATGGAATATTACAACTCAACAACCAAAAGAGAGACAACACAATAAGGAAATGGGTGACAGGCTTGAGCATACCTTCTTCCAAAGAAAAAAGAAAAATGGGTATTGAGGGTCTGGAGAGATGGCTTAGCTATTAAGGCACTTGCCTGCAAGGCCAAAGGACCCAGGTCACATTCCCCAGCACCCACATAAAGCCATATCCACAAGGTGTCACATACATCTGGAGTTCTTTTGCAGTGGTTGGAGACCCTCGCACACCCATTCTGGCTATCTCTATCTGCCTCTTCTCCCCCCCGCCCCCCGCCTCTCTCTCTCCAATAAATAAATAAATTTTTATTTAAAAACAGGCAATGAACACCTGAAAAGATCCTCAGGCACATTAGTCATCAAGTAAATAAAATCAAACCCACATTGAGATACCACTTCCCATTCATAGACTGACTGTTATTGCAAAATGGGTGGAGGGCTGAAAGCATTTGCCTCAGAAGTGAGAGTGCCTGAGTTCAGATGCTCAGGACCCACGTAAAAAAGCCAGACGTTGTGGCTCTAGCATCTGTAATCCCAGTACGTGGTGAGTCTCTGGTGAGACAAGAAATCGAGTCTGGGCACTAGCCTGGTGAATGCAGCAGTGAATGACAAATGAGAGACCCTGCCTCAAACAAGGTGGAAGGAGACACCTGAGTTGTCCTCTGACCTCCACACATGCACAGTGTTCATTTGGCTTTAAGTGTGTCCTGGGGAATGGAACCTGGACCATTGGTTTTCACAAGCAAGAGCCTTTAACCACTGAGCCATCTCTCTAGCCCAACAACAAAACTTTTTAAAAAATTTCCTCCAAATAGAAAGTAACAGATGTTGTCTAGGATAAACAAAGCTTTGCATGATGCTGGTGAAAATGAAAAATGGTTCCGCCACTGTGGGAAACAATTTGGTGGTTCCTTAAAAAGTTACCTTTTGACCCAGAAATTTCACAGCTAGCTATATGACCACAGAATTAAAACTGACTTAAATGAGTACAGGTGCAAGAATGTTTATAGCAGTGCTATTCACCATAATCGACAGGTGGAAACAGTCCTGCCACCAAGAGAGGAATTGGGTAAATAAAACACAGCCCATCCCTACCAGGGACTTTTATTCAGTCATAATGAGGAATGAGGTCTGATGTGGGCTGATGAAGCTTAAAAACTACACTGGTGGGCGTGGTGGTGCACACCTTTAACCCCGGCACCTGGGAGGCTGAGAGAGGAGGATTGCTGGTTGAGGCCTGCCTAAGACTCCATAGTGAATTCCAGGTCAGCCTGGGCTAGAGTGAGACCCTCCCTTGAAAAAAAAAAAAAAGGGAGAAAAGAAAAAAGAAAAACTTCTACACTAGGTGAAGGCAGCTAGAAAGGTCATAGATTGTATGATCCTAATAACATAAAATACCCAAAATTATAACCCTATGGAGACAGAACACAAACTGCTGGTTTGCAGAGGACTGGAGGGAGGGGAAGAGGGGACAGTTGCTCTAAGGGCATGGGGTGTCCTGTCAGGATGATGAAATGCATTTGGTTAGATTGAAGTGATGAGTGTACATCGTCCTGAATGCACTACATGCTGCTGAACACATCAATCTTAAATGGTTGGTTTTATGGTACATAAATTTCATCCGGGGCTGGAGAGATGGCTTAGTGGTTAAGCGCTTGCCTGTGAAGCCTAAGGACCCCGGTTCGAGGCTCGGTTCCCCAGGTCCCACGTTAGCCAGATACACAAGGGGTCGCACGTGTCTGGAGTTCGTTTGCAGAGGCTGGAAGCCCTGGTGCGCCCATTCTCTCTCTCTTCCTCTATCTGTCTTTCTCTCTGTGTCTGTCACTCTTAAGTAAATGATATCATCATAATAATAAATTTTTTTTTAAATTTCATCCTAAAATATTAAGAAAATTTTCAAATGATATACATACATACACTTTATCAAGCACCCACATTTATCAAATTATTTGTCAAAACTTAAGATTAAAATGTTGCCTTATTTGCCTTTTAATATTCAAGAAGTGCAGCTCTTGTGATGTGTTCTTAGACTGGTGGCTGTCCTACCTTATCCTCCCTCCCTCCTGCATCTGCAGAAGCGCTGAGGCTGAAACCGATGTTCCTCCTTCTCAGCACCCTGCACGCTTCCACCTCGCACAATCGTGAGCATGGCATTGTTCCACGGAGTCACACTTATGAAAACGAGGTTGTGCTGCGCCTATCATTCTGCCACACACAAATGATGCTCTGTTTATTTATTTGCAAGGAGAGAGAGAATGGGCACGCCCGGGCTTCTATAGCCACTGCAGACCAACTCCAGATGCATGCACCACTTTGTGCAGCTGGTGCTACATGAGTACCCGGGAATCAAACCTGGATCCCTAGGCTTTGCAGATAAGCACTTTAACTGCTAAGCCATCTCTCCAGAGATTTATACATGTGGACATTGTTTATCCATTTTTCTGTTGATGGATATTTTGTCTGTTTTTGGATTATTACTTTTAGCTTTTGCAGACAACAATGCCAAGAACATTCTTGCAATGGCCACTGGAAATTTCTCCCTGCACACATAGAGTATTTGACTGCAAGGTCACAGGGCATGCCATATCTCTGCTGTTTCTCACTGCACTGCTATCCCAAGAGGTCATTCAAATTGACAGATCCTGGCCACAGGTCCCAGGTTGCTCATACAGTTAGATGAAATGTGGGGCCTGTGCCTACTCAGGGCCCTTCCAAGCCTCTATCTCCTTTTGTATGATTTAATAAAGAAGCCGCCCCCCCCACCGTTGTATATGCAAGCTAAGCCTGGACCTGCTCCACTGTCACTCATAGCATATGAAAGTCCCCATTGTGACTCATCCTCATCACATTGGGTACTGTCAGACTTGGTAATTTTCTGCTCATCTAATGGGTGGGAAATGCTTGATTATTATTTTTTTTAATTCTGTAGTGCATGGACTTCAGGATGACTCAGGGTTCAGTTTCCCATGCCTGACGACCCAAAGGTCCGGGAGGGGTAGATGTCCAGGACCTACAGGGTGGAGCCATTCCACTCCCACAGCAGGGAAAGCTGCCACTGGGGCAGGCAAGGGTTGTGGCCCCAGGTGGGGCTATAAACCTCACCCTGGCTTAGCACTTTCACCCTAGGGCCCTTAATCTTTGAGAGATCCTCAGGGAAATTGGAAGGCAGTCTCAGATAAGCAGTGTGACCTCGCCTTTCTGAGTATCCCAGAGTTACAGGAAATGAGCATGCAGATTCATCCCCATATGCGCTCAAAGGGTGAAATGGCCAATGCTTTCTCTTCTCCTATACCTCCACCTACGGCTTTGCTTATGGCCTTTTCCTCTGTAAATATGTCCCCACGCAATAAGGGACTTTTCCATTGGAGCCACAGTGTCGGTTTCCTCCTCCTTCTGCCCCCTCCCCGCTTCTAAATCAGTGGCTTCATGACACTCAGGCCACCATTCCCAGGAAATAAGGTTAACATGAATGTCTTTGGTCTCAGCTGTGCCAGATCCTTGTTGAGACAACTTCTCTGACACATTAATGGTAGAGATGACCCCCTCGACGCACCCTTTGAAGAATAATGACATCAGTGTCTGGAAATACTTACATCATTATCCCAACCCCTCTCCTCTCCCAGAGATGGGCTGGAAGTGAAAGAATGGCTGGGAGTTCATGGAGGAAAATGTTTGGAGAAAAGTGTGCTAATAGTCAGGTGGGTGATTCACTAGGAAGGCTGAGGCAAGAGAATTGTCTGAGTTTGAGAGGAGGGGAAGGAGGGGGAGGGGAGGGGAAGAGAAGAGTGTGCTATCCAGAGATGGATATTCAAGTTCCACGCACATCTCAGGAGCTGGGGGAGGGATGCAGGGTCCCTGGGGAGAGCCGGGCGCTGGTATGGTGCATATTTTAGGGTGGAGGCAAGATAGAGAGCCACCTGAAATTGGCTTGCAATTTTGACTCCTGCAGTGAACTAAACCTAGCAATTACTAAAATGAGGCCTTTTCTGAAGAGAAGAGGAACTTTTAATTGTGTGACAGTGACCAGACAAGTGCAACATCTTCACCTGGCTGCAGAACAGCCAACCCCACGGACTCAGTCACAAAATCTTGGAGCCGCTCACTGCTGGGAGGAAGGTCCACATTCTAATAGGTCAAGATGACAGCCTGCCACAGCACACAGGACAGAGAACCACGGCCACTGGATGTTCAGAGCTGGGTAGAAACTAAGCCCCAGAGAGCTAGCCCGTTGGCCATGCCACTGGGTCTGCAGGGACCCGGGAATATTTCTTACAGTGAGGGTAGATCTGCCTTCACCCAGCGCGTCATCTTACCTTAAAAAGGATCAGGAACCCATTTGGCAGCTCTGGAAGGGCTTGGGTCTCTTCTCCCCCCGCCAAACCCAAAAAGGAAAGGACAATTCAGAGACACTGGGAAGCTCACCTCCCTTGTCAAAAATACACCCTATGATTAGGCCTGGCGTAATCTTCTGCACTGGGGGTGGGGGGGGAGGGCAGAGGTAGGAAGATTACCATGAGTTCGAGGCCAGCCTGAGATTATTGTGAATTCCAGGTCTTGGACTAGAGCAAGACCCTACCTCGAAAAATGAAAAAGGAAAAGGAAACCCACCCTATTAGTTCTGAGTCACTGAGTCCAAGAATCTGTGTGTGATAAGCCCTACACATCCATCTGATTCAGTGGGCATGGCCATGTTTGAGTCAGGCCACCCCTCAACCTGTGCACAAGGCGATGGAATACTGGGGACAATTGTCAGTGAGGGGCAAGGCACCAGGTGTCCTGAGGTCCTCATAAGTCCAAGACATGGATTCTCTCCATTCCATGAAACATTTCCACACAGACCCCAGGGAGTGGGGCTAGCCCTACGAGGCCAGCATAGGACCCTGGCTGGGTCGACCCCACCTGGCTATGTGGTACTGCATGTTCTGAGCTGTAGACCCCTCTGTGAGCTATTGAGAGAGGGTCACTGCCAGATTCTACCCCGGCTTTCTCTTTTCTTCCTTGTCTCCTCTCTAAAGGAAGAATTGTAGAGGGGGGGGGGCGGGGAATCAGTATTCTTGGCTTTGAGAAGTGACTTTACCAGTTTTTCAAGAGCCAGTGGCCTGCTTTGATCAGGAGTCAGTGACTTTGAGCCATTCTATTGAAACTAGATGTGACCACAGGTGAAGAGATTGCTGCGCTTGGCCATTTCGGCTGAACTATATTTTAAAAGATCGTCCTTAGGCATTCTATATCACCCTTCTGGGGATGTGGGAGAGGGTCCCAAGAGGGATGCAAGGTTTCCTCCGTGCCTGAGAGCCTCTGAAAGCAAAGAGAAAACATGGGATGCTTCTGATGGAGAGTGGGGGCCAGAGACAGCTGAGAACGGAGCTCTTTGAACCTATGCCTGCCACGCCAGGTGCCCAGTGGAAGAGTGCCCTGAAAGTGGCTGGACTTTAGTTCCGGACTGGGACACATCCCTGAGAGAAGGGCTGCGGTGGTCTTGGCACCTTGGGGCAGGTGGTTTTGAGCTGGATGGGGACTAGGGGTTGACTCCTGATGGGTTCAGCACTGAGCCCCAACTTTCTGGCAGAAGCACATGGTCATTGTTTCCATGTCACAACGTAGCCTGGGGCTTCCTCCTGAGCCCTTGTGTGTGTGTCTCAGGACATGGCATGACTTGGGACCTACAATCCCAGAGGCAGGTACTGGTACAATACCCAGGAGATGTTTCTTCTGGGGCCAGTAGACGTGAGGCCAGTGGCAGTAGGACCCTTGTTTCTGAGGCAGGAGTACCATGGTGGAGTGTGATTGACCCCTTCTCACAAGCTTCGATTATGTCCAGGGAGCAGGTCCCTCCAGGCCTCTATACCATGGGGCTCCAGTCCTACATGCCGGTGGGAAAGTTTGGCTTCCTGGCCACTCCTGGCTAGGCACCAGCAGTGGCATTTCTGAGCATCATTAATGCATGGCCATGAATCTGCTGCACAGCCTCAGGCTCTCTGCTGTTGCCACCTTGCACACAGGTAATTTTCTGCCCTTGTCAGGCAAAACAACCCCAGTGTGGATCACCATAATGGACCAAGGTACTAAGGTCTTAAAAAGGACAGAAAACTCTTCACACACATAACAGATTGATAAACTTGGGCAGAAAACAGAAAGGGAAGAAGGGAGGAAAGGTCCTTGTGAAATTCCCGGCTCAACTCCCAAGGAGACACCCTGAGAGCCAAGGCACAGGCTTCAGGAGTGGGTGCTCAGGAAAGGCTGAAGATGGTGCCTTCACCTGCAGCGAGAGGGAGGCAAGGAGGGTGTGGTCGTGACAGTGTCCCGGACAGCAACTTACAGGCCTGTGCCTGCAGACCAAGGTGCATTGTCCCTTAATGTTTGATCCTTCTCTTGTTAGTGGGTTTTAAACACAAGCCTTGTTATTCTTTTCCTGGGAAAGCACAGTTTATGGGCACTCACTGTCTCAGCGGCAGGAGGAGTCAGCAGAAGTTGCCTCCCGAGCCACCATCTCTGAAGTTCCTTCCCTGTCTGGAGCCCAGAAGAGCCGCGAGCCAGGTCGGCCCAAGGGACTAGTCTCCTCTCCCTTTGGTGCCAATGTTCTTTCTCACGGCCATGTCCAAGGCCAACCCGAGCTATAGGGATGATTTCATGATCAATCCAATGGGATCCTGAGGGTTTCCAGACCTACTAGTTCCTTTCCTGGGCTCTGAGGGCAGCTTGTTAGTGCTCAGCAGCTGTGGGGATGCGGCAACAGTGCCGTGGGTTCCGGGGACAGCAGCAAACCTCAAGGAGGGCTGTGAGGATGAAGCGAGTCTGAGCAGTCACGACGAGCGTAAGGATGGAGATCCATTCCGAGGAGCGCCTCACTAGGCCATTTCGCTGTTCTGTGAACATCACAGAGTGGACTTACACAAACTCAGACAGCTATGACCTTACCGAGCAATACAATCTCAAGGGAGCAGTGGTGTACACATGCAACACCGACTGCAATGTCATTATATAGTGCAGAATGTATGTACAGGGCTCTTAAGAACTGCATAGCAATTATGTACACACTAGACTAAGAAGTACATAATTGCTATTCAATAGACGTTAGGTGTGATTATTATTGATTAGCTAATAATTCAAACCTGTGCTCTTGGAACAATGTGTCATCTGGTGCTAGCGGAGGGGTCTGCCCACCCCTCACCACCTCTGAGGCCTTCTCAGGGCTGATGTGCAAGGCAGGATGGGATAGAACTTGGGGCGGGGATGTAAAAGGCATTTTACCATGTGTGCTCACAGTTACCGTGTCCTGCACAGACACCTTCCCACGGAGGTTTCCAAGTGGCTCTTCTCCCACCAGGAAGGGCCAACAAAGACGGGAACTGCAGCCACGGAAAGGGTGCAGTAGGGGTCCTGCTCGGCTTTCACCCTGAAGGCCGGGTGCTTCCGCTGCTACTCTAGGCACTGCCCAGCCAGCCTGGTGCCAGAACGGGTGGGAAAAGCTTCGTGGGCTCTGCGGGCAACACCAACTGCTGCATCTGCCCACAGGCAAGGGAACCAGTTATGAGTAGAACTGGAAAGGATTAACCTTCCCCGAGTGTCTGGCAGGATGCTGACTATCCTAAAAGGCCCCAGTTCAGAGTGGCACACAAAGTCCACCCATGCCTTCCGAGGTTTCTGTCATGTCCTGCAGATGTGAGGTCACATGTCGGGCACAGTGAAACTGGGGCACCTAGAAGAATGACAAGGAAGTCACCCAGTTTGTTGGTTCTTGGCCTCCTCCTAAAACCAACCATAGCCCACTCACGTTTAATATGGCAGGGATGTGGAGCAATGCTCCTGTGTAGGAGGTGACCTTTAAGGCTTACCTGTCACCGGTACCTGGAAACCCACCCCAACATCACCCTTTCCTGGCACTCAGCACGTGTCCTGCAGGCCCTTGCTGGTGGCCTGTCTTGAGACTACACACTGGATATGCCCACGTCCCCAGCAACTGACTGGGCACTTGGCAGGATCAGTAAAAACAAAAGAACTTGTTCTCAGCAAGGTTGGTAGAAAGGAAACCGGAGTCTGCTCTCTCGCCTGGCTAACATTTACAGATTGAAAGATGATCTTGACTTTAAGGGCAGACAGAAGGAGAAATTGGCAGTGGCCACAAAATCCCAAGAGAAACGCTGAACCCTCAAGAAGTATTCTGGGTCCTTGGTGGGTGTTTCCATCTCGCTGTTTGTAGATATGCACCTGTGTGCGCGCACACTCGTGTGTGTGTGTGCTAGTGCAAGCATACATGACACACACACTCACCACTTTACTAACCTACTTGGTGACTCCTATCAATATCTTTTGTTTTCTGGTGTTAAAGCCGCTCCTTTCTGGTCTAGTGTTTCCACAGATTTTGTCTGTTACAGGTGGCTTGTCTGGTATTTTTCACAGAAACTTCTTGCTTCTGTTTATCTTGTTGGGTAAAGCCAATGGGTATAGGTGGGGTAGGCAAAATTTTCCATCCAAATGAGGACATACCTGTGGAAACCACCTACACTGGCAGTCAGAAAGGAGTTTTTCTTTATTCGGGAAATAGTGACTGCTCCATAGCCAGGGAGGAAGCTGTGTGCTAAGTCAGCCACATTTCCTTGTGCAGATGCTTAGAGCTGTGGGGCAGAGGGCTTCCCCGGAGCCCCACAGTGAGTAAAATCACTGGCCAGGATGGGGGCTCTTCTCATTCCACACTCACTCTGGAATTGCCCCTGTCAATTCCTCCTTGGGAGGGCTGATGCGCTCCCCTGGATTTAGGAGCCTGCTGGTAAAAGAATTAGCAGGACAGGACCACTAATGTAGGTAAACTGAGTCAGGTGCTCCTAAATGCTTCAGGTGTGCCCCTTGGGAGGAGCCCCAGAAATAAGACTGTCAATAAGCTGCCTTTTCAGTTGAGGGGGTCCCCACACAGAGAATCTTCTGGTTCCCTCCACCTTGCCGCTCCCACAGAGAGGGTCAGTGTAGGGATCCTGTGCAAAGTCCTGACCTCTGCCCCTTCCTATGTGAAGCCTGTCCCTGGTCACCTCATACTTTCACCAGGTGCCTGAATCTGCCCTTGCTAGACCCCGAGCTACTCCGGGAGAGAGGGAGGAGCAGGACTTCCATAGCGGATAGCGAGGAAGAGATGAGCTTCACGTGTGTTCTCCCCACCCCCATGCCAGGGATCCAGCTCGGGGGTTTTGCCCGTGGCAAGGAAAGTGCTCTAGTGCCCTGAGATGCGTCCCCAGCCCCTGGCATGTCTTTGAACAAGGTGTGTCTCCCACAGTACCACGTGGTCATTCTCAACACCTGTTAAACATGAGTGAGTGGCGGGAACCTGGACTGTGACTCACTAAGAGCTGAGTTTCTCCAAACTCAGGGGTGGGGCTGACTGTGACTGGAGAAACCCCTGGGTTTACCTCCCACCCTCTCGACCTCTCCTGTCAGAACAGGACAGGAAGCCTCACATTGCCTCTGAGGAAGAACCTGGGGAAGTGCCAGGGGTCATGAGCATTTGTATGACCCTCTCTCTGCGCACATCACCCTTCCTGAGCTGGCGCTGCATATGCTCTTGACCTCACCACAGCTCCAGAGCCTGTCATTCCGCAGTGCCATCCCCTCCATGGCACTAGCTCATCCTTAATCTGCTTCTGCATACAGCACATGACCACACACACGTGTGTGCACAGGTGTTGCATGTATGCACAGGAACCCCCCTACACACACAAGCATATACATGAACCCATGTGCACGCACATGCTTATAGCACAGAAATGCTTGCATACATCCCATGCACACACACGTATCCACACATACATGGCCATACACAGAATGTCCTCTGCTCTCTCCCTGACTCACGGTATGATGAATATTTTAGCTGGCTCACCCTTAGAGATGGACACAGCCTACTGGTAATCAAACACACAGTGGTTATATTGATTAAGTCATGACCACAAAGCACATCTGGTATTGAAAGAACTCCTGGCTGCCAAAAAGACTCAGTGAGGCTGGTGGCTCACACCTTTAATCCCAGGACTCGGGAGGCAGAGGTAGGAGGATCGTCAGGAACTCCAGGTCAGCCTGGGCTAGAGCAAGACCCTACCTAAAAAAAAAAAAAAAAAAAAAAAAAAAAAAAAAAAAAAAAAAAAAGATTCAGTGAGAAAATGCTCAGTGAAGAGTTGGGGCCACTGTTCCTGGTGGTCCTGGGACCACATCCAAGGACATGGAGCCTGGCCACCCTCCCTGTAGCCTGGGATGTACTGGGAGGCTACCTTCTTATCCCTCTTGTGGAGACAACTTTGCCACTTGACCCAAGGGTCAGGACAGCCTAGTGTTTTATGAACAGCCTAAAGTTCTTTCTCTTTTCCTGAGGCAAGTCCAACAGACTGGCCTATTTTTTTTTAATAAGAGAAAGCAAGAGAAAAGGGGCCAGATGTTGGCATGCTGGGGCCTCCAGCCACTGTGATCGAACTCCAGACGTGGGGTGCGCCACCTTGTGCATATGTGGGACCCTGTGCATGCATCACCTTGTGTGTCTGACTTATGTGAGAGCTGGAGAGTAGAACATGGGCTTCACAGGCAAGCGCCCTAACCACTGAGCCATTTCTCCAGCCTTGCGCAGCCTAAGTTCTATCACCTATTTCGTTTACTTCCCAAGAAGGCAAGGCACAAACTCCTGGTCACGTTTGTCTTTAGAGGAGCTGTTGCAAATTCGGATGCTGGGTGCTGGGGGACCCCGCCAGTAGGCATGGCGGCAGAGTCCTCTTTGGCTCTTGTCTTGGCATGTTCTTCTGACAGGGTTTCTGCTGTGGGCACCCTGACATCTGGAAACTTTCCAGAGAATTTGAGCAAGTCCTTGGCATTGACTTCAGTCCCAAGTTCTGCAGAGGAAGCACTGGGATGTCAATGAAGAGCTCTTTCAGCCAACATGTGATGGAGACTCCAGATGAATCTCAAGAATGTGCTGGAGAATTTCTTTCCCCCTATAAATGAGCTCATTGTTAAAAGGAAGGTCTTCTCACTTCTTCATGCCCATTGTGCTTCCTTCTGCAGAGGCAGACACATTTTTCTCGATGTTCAGTTCCTGGAAGACAATGGGATTTTCTCTTTTTAATGCTATTTATTTTTTTGAGACATGTAGCCCAGGCTGCCCTTGAAGTTGTTATGTAGCCAGAGAAGACTAACTTCTGATGCTCCTGCTTCTACCTCCTAAGAAGTGGTTGGGGTTACATGTACCAATGTGTCTGGTTTATGTAGCGCTGGGGATGGAACCCTGTTAACTGAACTAATCCCCAGTCCCTGAGGTAACTTAGCTTCTGGCTTCAGCCTGGTGTGGTGGTGGGCATCTGTAATCCCAGTACTTGGGAGGCAGATGCAGTAGAATCACTGCAAGTTGAGACCAGTCTCCAAAATAGTTAATTAAGTCTAGCTCCCAGGAAGTTTTTGAAGGGAATAATTGTGCTATTGAGATCCTAGGACCCCGGAATTTTCATGTGGTCACGGGTACGAGTGCTTCATTCTGTGACAGTTGTCATGACAATCACTTAGAGCACTGCTTGTGCTAGGAGCTTCACAGACACAAACTCGTTTCATAAGTGTAAGTATTGTTATCACTATTTTTCAGATAAGGGAGTAGAAAAATTAAGTAACTCGGTCATAGATACCAGCTTCTCAACTAGTATGTGACAGAACTGGAATTCAAACACATTGACTCTAGCTTATGATTTGTTTTATAATTTTTTGTTTTTGATTGACGACTTCCATAATTATAGACAATAAACCGCAATAAATCTCTCCCCCCTCACTTTCCCCTTCACAACTCCACTCTCTATCATATCTCCTCCCCCTTTCAATTAGTCTCTTTTATTTTGATGTCATCATCTTTTCCTCCTATTATGATGGTCTTGTGTAGGTAGTGCCAGCCACCGTGAGGTCATGGCTATCCAGGCTGTTTTGTGTGGAAGAGTGAATTTGTAACGAGTCCTACTCTACCTTTGGCTCTTCATTCTTTCCACCACCTCTTCCACAATGGACCCTGAGCCTTGGAAAGTGTGATAGAGATGTTTCAGTGCTAAGCACTCCTCTGTCGCCTCTTCTCAGCACTATGGTGCCTTTGGAGTCATCCCAGAGGTCACTGCCATCTGAAAAGGGAAGTTTCTCTAACCAAAAGTGAGAGTAGCATTTATATATGGCTATGAACATTAAGAGAAGTGCTTACTTGGGCTGGAGAGATGGCTTAGCAGTTAAGTGCTTGCCTGTGAAGCCTAAGGACCCTGGTTTGAGGCTCGATTCCCCAGGACCCACGTTAGCACAAGGGGGTGCAATGTGTCCATAGTTTGTTTGCAGTGGCTGGAGGCCCTAGCGTGCCCATTTTCTTTCTTTCTCCCCCCCCCCCAAATAAATAAATAAAAAGAAAAGTGCTTACTGGGCAGTTTGGTGAACTTAAAATATGCATTTAGCCAGACACCAGAAGGTGTTAACACCCCTAGGGCTCATGTCTTCCCCCGTTACAGGTTTTTAGTATCAGGCACGTATTCCTTCCCATGGAGCAGGCCTCCAATCCAATTAGAGAGCAGTTGGTTTCCCTCATAAAAGACATGCCACTATTGCACCAGTTGACTCATTTGGCCTGGCTGGCCAAACTTGAGGCTTACAGTGTTCACTGCTTCCACCACTGACGGTTTCTGTCTCCCAAAAGGCTTTCCAGCTTTCTGTCAGCTGATCTACGCAGAGGAGGTTTTCAGCTCAGCTCCAGCAGGATTTCTCAGTGATCTTGCAGCCCCAGCATGTAGATAGTAATAGTATCTTACCCTCTATTCCTGGTGGGAAACCCAGAGCCTCAGCAATGGCTAGCTTATAGTTTGTACCTTTATGTACTCTGGTCTGCCTCACATGGATAAGTTATAAGAAAAAGTGTCATATGAAAGCTCCCCACAAATTATCTCCCGAGGAATTAATTTTTTCACAGAGATCATTTGATAGATTAGACCTGTGGCACTGTTTAAGTCTTTGGATGTATGCTCCATTGAAGAGTCTGGAACCTTTTGTTCCATTTGGGGCATTATCTCTGCAGCTCTTCCTAGCACCCAACATTGACATCCCAGTGTGGGAGGAAGATCCTATCACCAGAGCAGCCCTCCCCTCAGTCAGTGAGGCAAGGGAAAGAAAGGAAAGAGGAAGGAAGAGGAGGGAAGGGAAGGGGAGGGTATGGAAGAAGAAGGGAAAGGAAGAAGAAAGGAAAGGAAACTTTCAAATGATGCTTTGAACCAAAGGCTAAGTGGGATCTGAAGAGGGGCTTTTGCTGGCATCACTGCAAAGCCAGCAGGGTATTCAAGACAGGACTGTTTCCTCTTCTGCTTGGTAGAAGTTTCCAGAACATCACCTGAGGCCTGACATTATGAAATATATTTCTAGCCCTTGACAGAAAACCTTGATCCTCTCTTCCTTGTCCAGAGCCTCTGCCTTTCTTTAGCTGCGCCTAGACATTGGCATTTTGTTTTGTCATGGTGTCCTCGCTGATTTCATACCTAGTCAGGACTGATGACCCCTAGGGTGACAGCCCAGCTTCAACCCCTATTTCCAGTTGAGAGTTCTGGGGCCCTCAGGAGATATTCAATCTGTGTGGCTCTCTGGCCACCAACTTAGCTTTGTCTGAGACCACCATTGGCAGCTTCCCCATCTCTGTTAGGATGGACAGTGATAAGATAGAGTGGCAGGGCTTAGCAGTTAAGGCATTTGCCTGCAAAGCTAAAGGACCCAGGTTCAATTCCTCAGGACCCATGTTTGCCAGATGCATAAGGTGGCACATGTGTCCGGAGTTCATTTGCAGCGGCTGAAAGCTCTGGCATGCCCATTCTCTCTTTCTCTCTCTCAAATCAATAAAATTAAAAATAAAACTTAAAAAAGATAGAGTGACATACTAGAATACGGTTTGACAGAGATTAACAGACCCCTGAGCCACACCTCCACCTGGATGAGTAACATCTGCAAAATAATAGCCTCTGCCCATTTGCAGCCTGGAAATTGGGAGCAGAGGTTTTTGTTACAAAGAGAGATGCTTGAACCCTCACCTACCCTGTTGCTCTTGACAAATATTTGGTCAGCGGGGTCCTAATGCCAGGCTAGAGAGCGTTGCTCACTGCGCAGGAGTGCCTTATCTCTCGGGCGTGGGCTCTGTTTGCTCTCTGCGCGCCCCGGAGGTGTGGTGAGGTGCGCGCCGCCGTGATTCATGCCCAATCTAGGCTTTCGTGGCTCGCCCTTTCTCTAGCTCAGTTCTAGCCACCTTCGCCCCAAACTGGTGCCCAGCTCCCCCACTCTCTGGAGTCCCTATAGCTGCTCTGGTATCCCCTCAGAATGTCCTTCTTTTTTTTGGTTTTTCAAGGTAGGGTCTCACTCTAGCTCAGGCTGACCTGGAATTCACTATAGAATTTCAGGGTGGCCTCGAACTCATGGCGATCCTCCTTCCTCTGCCTCCCCAGTGCTGGGATTAAAGGCGTGCACCACCACGCCCGGCCCAGAATGTCCTTCTTTTGGGCAGCCACACCTGGCCCTTTGGCCCCATTAACCTGCTAAATGTACCGCTTTCTCTAAAGCTCCGTGGAGGCCACGCACCGGTTCTGGTCGCGTTGCCTGCTCAGGGCTGGTTGTCAGCCTTACCCTCAGTATCACTGGGAGGAGGGCTTGGTCCTGAGCTCGAGGACCCTTGGGGACACCGAGAACCTCGTATAAAATGGCCTGTCGTGTGCTCGCATCCTTCAATACGCTCATCTGTCCTGTACTGGTTGGGAATAGTCTGCCCCTATTTCGGGCCCCTCCACTCTGTTCTCCTGCACCTCTTTGTCCTCTCCGAGGTGCTCCGACTCTCCCAGATCCTCCCACTGCGGCTCCCTCCCACCCTGCCGCAGAGCAGCCCTGCATTCCACACACCCCCATCTCCCACACCTGCTGGGCCAGATGGTGAGGGGCATAAGGAAAGACCCACTGCTGGTGTCCTAGAAGCAAAACCCCTGGCTTGAAATGAATTTTTCCAGCTGAGGATGTGATATATTACAGGGACAGCTGGGGGCTCATGTAAGAATGCCCCTGGGGACCAGTGGTTTCATGGCGCTCTGGCACCCCAGTGAGCTGATGTGAGGCTGTGAGCGTAGAGCTCTTTTCTAAAAGTCTTCTGGAAAGGTAATTTCTCACCTTGACATTATACTGAATAAAATGGTGAATGGCTAAGGATTATGGGCCTTGGGGTAATGAAAGTGTCCTGAGCTTGGATGTGGTGGTGGCAGTAAGTATCTGTGAATACATTAAGCACCATTGAAATGCATGCTATTTGTGAACTGCATCTCACTAAAGCTATTTCAAAAGAGAGAGAGACACGCACGGTGGCTCCCATCTGCAATCTCAACACTAGAAAAGCTAGTGTTGAACTAGGATTGCTGTGAGTTCAAGGCCAATCTGAATGACAAAGTTCTAGACCAGCCTGGGCTACAGTGCGAGACCCTGTCTCAGAAATAAGAGAAACAGAAAGACTTCACACTAGTTTGAACCCTACTGTACCCGTAAACCGTGCAAAGCTACAACACCAGCCGAACTTCAAAAGCCGATTTGGTAGGTGACATGCTCCAAGGCAGGACAGGATCCAGATGTTTGTCAGGGACTGGGAGCTGGGTTTGAGCACAGGGTGGGCTTTGTTCTGTGGACAGCTGTGAACAAGAGTTTGGAATATAGATTCCAAGAATCTATAAATTTTCATGAGAGGGAGGAGGGAGGGAGGGAAGGAGGGAGGAGGGAGGGAAATGGCTTAACAGTTAAAGCACTTGCCTGCAAAGGCAAAGCCAGATGCGCAGGGAGGGAGGAAGGTGGAACATAGTCTTCATCAGACTGATAAAGGCACACAGCACACATGCAAACCAGCAGCCTGGCTTCATCCTGCAGAGGCCAGAAGCTCCGAGCCAGCCCAGAGCTGGTGTCTAGCAAGTTCAGGTACAGGTCTTGGCAGCCTTCAGCATCAACTCTGGCTCCCTGCTGCCCAGCCCTCGATTCCCAGCCTCAACTCCCATAGGGAAGAATGGAGGGGAATGGTAACTGAGATGCAGTCCATGCCTTGCAGAGCAGGAGCTGAAAGCCCTTTCACAGCGACCATTTCTGGGTAGCATGTACAGTACTTGACCTTATATGCATTTTAGAGTTAATTTTCTCTCAAAATAACCATATGGCTATAGTAAACATAAAACAATGTCACCATCTAACCCACCTCTGCTGGCTGTGATCTGGGAGAGCCCTAAACACCTGGACCCACTTGGCTCTTTTCAGGAGTCAGAGAAGCTTCCCTCCCTCCCCAGCCCCGCCATGACATTCAGTGTCCCTCAAGTCTCCTTAAGTGTTCTGGCCCAGTAGGTCTCACACAGGTTCCATAAGGAATGCTCCCCAGCCCATGGCAACACGAGCTGCTCCTTTAGAGTCTGGTTCTAAGTCACTCTAGCTTGTCCACACCCACTGACCTAACTTGGAGAGGGAGAGTGGCTGTCCAGATGTACCCAGCACCTACCCACCCCACCCCGCCCACACTCAGAAAAGCAACTGCTGTGAGTAAGGCAGAATTCATTCTCGCCCCCACCTGGTCAAAGAAAGTGCCATTTTGTCACTAGCCAGATACCCTTGTGCTGGAGCTGAGGGCTGCAGAAATGTGCAGGACTCCTGGGATTGTGTGACTTAGATGGTCAGAAGGTGACCAGACCAAAGGCTCTTAGGAGAGAAATGTCCCTGGTTGATGCTTTTTTCTGCCCAGTAGATGGACAGACCCAAATGGCTCTCTCGTTTCTTCATGCCTCATAAATGGAGGTACAGCTCAGCCATAGACGCACTCAGACCCAGTATGGAAAAGCCACAGAATTGGTTTGATTTGAAATGTAGCTAGAGATGAGATGTCTATGCACATCTTATTCTGTGATGGCCTGAGGGTCTTCGTTTGGATGATTCTGCCCCAGTGTTCCTAAGGTGCACAGCACGTGCTATTCGGACTGTCGCATGCAATCTGTATCATCAGTGGAAGTATTTTCTGGTCAGAGATGCCAATATGTGATTCATTTGCACAAATTGTTAGTGATAAATACAGATTCTTCATTGCACTGGGTTTTCTAACTAGTGACTCTCCTGATGATTCCTAGCAAGAGGCCCTGAGGACAGACACAGAGGAAGATAGTGGTATTTCTTTTTTTTTTAAAAAATTTTTATTTATTTATTTAAGAGCAACAGAGAGAGAAAGAGGCAGAGAGAGAGAGAGAGAGAGAATGGATGTGCCAGGGCCTCCAGCCACTGCAAACAAACTCCAGATGCGTGTGTCCCCTTGTGCATCTGGCTAACATGGGTTCTGGGGAATTGAGCCTCGAACCAGCGTCCTTAGGCTTCACAAGCAAGTGCTTAACCACTAAGCCATTTCTCTAGCCAAAGATAGTGGTATTTCTAACCCAGCAAGTGGGGAGTGTGGGTCGTGGTAGATGGGGCCATAGTGGCCATGTCTTACGATAGAAGACCAAGGACTGAGAGTGGAACTTGTGCCCTGACCCGTGCTTCAGTACCTTCTAGGCCTTTGACTGCAGAGCCCCCTCTGTGGGTCCCAACCTGCCCTCATCTGTGTGGGGGCAGGTGGCCAAGACTAAGCTGACATCCCACTGGACTGAAAAAGATCAAGGACAAGTAGAGGAAACCCTAGCTAAGGACTTTGTGGCTCAGCCACTCAGGGGTTACTGGCCCCACATTTGTCCTTGTACACTCCTCTCTGCAAACCTTGGGGACATTGGCTGCAGTGTCTTCTAGCAAACCTTGGGGTGTGCTTTTCTCATACCTGCTGTTGGCCATCCGAGGAACGAGGATGACCTGAGACCTTTGCATGCCATCCTCAACTGTGACTTTCTGAACTTGGGGATATAAGTCTGAAAAAAAAACCAACAAAACATTTAAATACTAGTCACATTGTGGCTAATGTGACTTATAAGTGTATTGGGTACCCTTCTTGTTGCTGGAATAACATACCTAACAAAAAATAAGTTTAAAGTGGGCTGGGGAGATGGCAAATCACTTAAGGTGCTTGCCTGCAAAGACTAACAATCCGGGTTCACTTCACCAGTACTCACGTTAAGCTAGACGCACAAAGTAGTGCATGCATCTGGGGTTCATCTGCTCTGGCACTATACCCTGGCACACTCATATCCTCTCTCTTTCCTTGCAAATAAATAAATAATTTTTTTTTGGTTTTTTTTTTTGAGGTAGGGTCTCACTGTAGCCCAGGCTGACCTGGAATTCACTAAAGAGTCTCAGGGTGGCCTCGAACTCACAGCGATCCTCCTACCTCTGCCTCCTGAGTGCTGGGATTAAAGGCATACACCACCATGCACAGCTTATAAATAATTTTTTTAAAAAATATCTGTTTAAAGGGCTGGAGAGATGGCTTAGTGGTTAAGAGCTTGCCTTCCTAAGAACCCTGGTTCGAGGTTCAATTCCCCAGGACCCATGTCTGGCAGATGCACAAGGGGGCGCATGCATCTAGAGTTCGTTTGCAGTGGCTGGAGGCCCTGGCATGCCCATTCTCTCTCCCTCTCTCTCTCCCTCTTTCTCTCTCTGTCGCTCTCAACTAAATAAAAATAAACAAAAATAATAATAATAAATCTGTTTAAAGCCAGGCATAGTAGCTCATGCCTTTAATCCCATCACTTGGGAGGCTGAGGTAGGAGGACTGCTGTGAGTTCGAGGCCACCCATAAACTACATAGTGAGTTCCAGGTCAGCCTGGGCTATAGTGAGACCCTACCTCAGAAAAACAAAACAAAGAGAAAATCAGTTTAAAGGAGGAAGGGCTTATTTGGGTTTATAGTTTGAGGTGACAGTTCATCATGGTGGCAGGAGCTTCAGACGGCTAGTCATGTCCAGTCCACAGCAGGCCCCCAGAGTGCAATGAGCGCTCAGCTTGCTCTTTACCCCTGAAGTCCAAGATCTCAGCCCATGGAGTGGTGCCACCAAGGTCAAGGCATGTCTTCCCAGTTCAGTTAACCTAATCTAGATCATTCCTCTCAGACATGCTCAGAGGCTTATTGCCTAGGTGATTCTAGGTACTGTCAAATTGACAATATAAATCCTCACACCCAATAAAGCAAAAATCTAGTTGCTACTTTTTTTCAGTGTTGGAGATAAAACCGAAGGCTTTAGTAGTTGTTAAGCAAGTGTTCTGAGCTGCATCTCCAGCCCTTGGGTGTTTTTTATTTGTTTGTTTTGTTTTTGTTGTTGTTGTTTTGTGTGTTTTTTTTCAAAGTACAGTTTCATTCTGGCCTAAGCTGACCTGGAACTCTCTGTTGTTCCAGGCTGGCCTTGAACTCATGGTGACCATCTATGTCTGCCTCCTGAGTGCTTTGATTAAAGGCTTGCACCACCATGCCTGGCCCCAGTCCTTGGTGTTTTTTTTTGTGTTTTTTTTTTTAATACAGGGTTTCACTATGTATCTTAGGCTGGCCTTGAACTCACTGTCTATCCTAGGCTGGCTGAGAACTTGCTGTCCTTCTGCTTCTGACTTAGGGATGGGATTACAGGCATGTGCCACTATGCCATGCTGGTTGCTACAAATGCATAAAAGAAAAGTTATTTTAATAACAAAGCAAATGAGGACAGAAACGCAGGAGAAAGAAACCATTCTAATAATAATAAATAATAAAACACTAAAGATCTTGGGATGATGAAGTAATTGCACCTGCCTCAGTTTTCCAATATGACAAATGACTTAATTCTTCAATCATATTTGTTATGAGGATTAACAGAACTAATATTTGTGGTGTGCTTAGGACAGTGTCTGACATAAATATGATATAAATATATGTTATACACTTAAAAAATTAAAATTGTATTTAAGAAATGAAGCAAAGCAAGCCAGCAGGGGATCACAGAGGTAAGATTGAAGCTCCAACCTAGGGTCTTGCAGGGGATGAAAGGCATTCCTTTTTTTTTTTAATTAATTAATTTATTTATTTGAGAGCGACATACACAGAGAGAAAGACAGATAGAGGGAGAGAGAGAGAATGGGCGCGCCAGGGCTTCCAGCCTCTGCAAACGAACTCCAGACGCATGCGCCCCCTTGTGCATCTGGCTAACGTGGGACCTGGGGAACCGAGCCTCGAACCGGGGTCCTTAGGCTTCATAGGCAAGCGCTTAACCGCTAAGCCATCTCTCCAGCCCGAAAGGCATTCTTGCTCCATGTTTCCCTGTCTTCTTCCTGTGTATCTGCACCCCGTGCTCCTGATGGGGCTGGAGCCAGAGCTCTTGCACTCTTGGGCTCTCCCTTGCTCTGACCCTCTCCCCCCAACTCCTCCCTTGCAGGTCTTCGGGGGCCTGGTATGGATCCTGATCGCCTCCTCCCTGGTGCCCATCCCCCTGGTCCAGGGCTGGGTGATGTTCGTGTCTGTGTTCTGCTTCGTGGCCACCACTGCCCTGCTGGTCATGTACATAATCGGTGGCCATGGTGGGGAGACTTCCTGGGTCACCATGGTGAGTCCTGGGTCAGGGTATTTAGTGGGAGGAGGTAGCGTTGGATCCTCTTTCATGAGAAGGTGCTTTTCTAGTCCTAAATGGGGCTACCCTGGAGCTGTCTCCCAGCACAATCCAAGGCTGAGCCGGCCCAGCCTGAGCTGAGACTGGACTGTGCAGCATCCGGGGCTCCCTGCGGCAAGGTCGGAAGGTGGAGGCGGCATGCGTGAATCTGCTGCCGGTTCTCATCAGGTGCCTGCTTCTCTTCTGTGACGCCTTCTCACATTAAACCAACACCCTAAACCCACCTACTCACATGCACCTTCCACGTAGCTACCGGCTCCCCTCCGTCACCCAGGAGGGCTGCTGTCACGCTGGAAGAGCAGGGTCCTGGAGACCGGCCCTGGGCTGGTAGCTCAGTGGCTAGGCCAGGATTTCTGCCTGGCTGCACAGCGAGTGGCCGTCCTCCATGAAGACTTGATAGAGGACTTGGGAACCACAGTGACCTGTGGTCTTCCTTGAGCATGAGTTCTGCTTTGAGGGTAATATTTACATAAGGAACAGTTGCTTGTTACCAACTAGAAGGGGGTATAGGCCATTTAGACAGGCCTTTCCCTCTCCAAAGGTCTCCTATTTAGACTTTTTTTATTTTAGAAGGAAAGAAGGAGAGAGATAGAGGGACACAGAAAGAATTGGCACACCAGGGCCTCAGCCACTGAAATCGAATGCCAGGTGCTTGCGCCACCCAGTGGGCATGTGTGACCTTGCGTTTGACTCCCCTTTGTGCATCTGGCTAACATGGGATCTAGAGAGTAACATGGGTCCTTAGGCTTTGCAGGCAAGGGCCTTAGCCACTGAGACATCTCGCCAGAACCTAGTTAGACTTTTGAAATCACGTTCAAATTACACCCAGAAATAAACAAAAAGAAAAAGAAAAAAATGCACTCAGAGAAACAGGTCAACTGGGCTGCTGCTCAAATCCTCTGGGAGAGTCCAGGTTGAGGGCTCAGGGGTGGCAGGTGGTGTTCACAGGAAGTAGAATAGGCAGGCAAAGGACTACAGCTTCATGTCTATGTCAGGATGTTGCTTTCTCCGCATCTCTCTGACACATCCTTTCTGACCCTCAGGATGCAGCCTACCACTGTGTGGCCGCCCTGTTTTACCTCAGTGCCTCTGTCCTGGAAGCCCTGGCCACCATCAGCATGCAAGAAGGTTTTACCTACAAGCACTACCATGAAAACATCTCTGCTGTGGTGAGTCCTTGGCAGCCCTGCATCTGCTGTATGCACAGAAAGCTGCCTCCTCCAGCCCACAAAAAGGCTCCAAATAGAAGGCTTCCCAGCCCAACCCTGGTTTCACAGTCCATTACCTTTGGGGTGATGACCTCAGGGAGGGTCAGGAGACATCAGTGGCCAGACTGCCCTGCTCCATACTGAGCAAGGATGGAATGAAACCTTCCCTTTGTTTCTGAAGCAGCAAATCCCCTAAGAAGGGAAGTGACAGGCCCCAACTCCTTTAGCCATAGGTCTGGTCAGAGGTGCAGGGGCCCTGGTGTGGGTGGGCACAGGGGCTCATGCTGGGATGGCTTTGTACTGGCGAGACATCTAAGGGATGATGGCCTTTGATTGCCTGCCACTGTCCAACACTCTCTGAATGATCTTATTAGACCTTTATGCAATCCTGTGAGACCAGTGTTATTGTTACAGCCATCTCACAGACTGCATAGCCAGCCTGGATTCAATGTGTTGTCAAAAATCAACAAGTTTTATAGCTAGGATCTCAGCCACCTGTGTTCTTAGCACCAATGTGGAGCAGTGGGATCTGGCCACTTGGGTCTCTGGACCTTCATGTATCATCCACTGAGGCACACCTCAGGGCAAGGGACGCTGAGGCCAGGGTGGATTATCTTTTAATGGGATGGGTCCAAGTGACAGGGGTTAAGAAGACTTCTGTTTCATAAAATGTTTTTCAGAGCGGTACCCTTGGACCAGTGTGTTAGAGCACTCTTAGGATCCAAAATATAAAATGTATTTCTGACTGAGGGTGGTGTTAAGAAAATGAGAGCAAGTTTTAGAAATAGCACTTCTGAGCTGGAGAGATAGCTTAGCAGTTAAGGCACTTGCCTGCAAAGCCAGAGGACCCAGGTTCGACCCCCACCCCCGGACCCACGTAAGCAGCAACTGGAAGCCCTGGCATGCCCTTTATCTCTCTCTTTCTCTCCCCCTCTTTCTATTTCTCTCTCCCATAAATAAATAAAGTAAGATATTTTTAACAAAGAAAATAAATAGGGCTTCTCAGTTTTCTGTATGACCTAAGCTATGAGGAAGGTAGTGGGGATGGACCACAAAATGCCTGCACTTGTCCCCTCCTCCTTCTGGAAAGGGCGGGGCAGAGGCTGAACAAAGTCCACAGGATTGTTTCTGTGCAAGATGCCTCTTTTTCTGCCCAGGGTGGGTCTGGAGACAAGTTCTCGAAGCATCAATCCTATCAGGACCCCAGAGAATCCACAGGCTTCCCTTATGCTCCCAGACAACAGCCACTTCCATAAACATGGCCACCTTTAAGTACCTGTCACTACCCTCCACAGTGTCCCTCAGCATGAACTCCTTTCACCATGGCCAGTCTCTGAACCATAGCACAGCCAGGCAGCATCTTGTTGCTATTCCGTCCCGAGGCCGGCAATCAGTCTCCTCCATCACCATTACCATCACCATCCTTGCCTGTTCCAGGAGCTTTTCTGACCTCTCCCTTCCCACCACAGAAGCCTCCGTCTTAACAGATCTCACAAAGCATTCGTCAACAAGTCCTGAAAACCCTGTGCATAGCAGTAAAAAGGATGTGGTTACTGGGTTGGCACTTGCTGAACAAACCCAGGTGGAATGAATTAACGCCCTTGTCTGCTGAGCAGGACTCAAGTTGAGAAGCACTGCGCTCTACTGCATGCCAGCTTTTTTCTCCTTGACTTTTTATCAAAGGCGGTGTTCATCCAAAGAAGTGTGCAAGTTACATGTGTGAATATTTGTGAATTTTCAGAAAATGAATTCTTCTGTATGGCCAGTATCCAGATTAGGCACAGAATACAGGCTAGGGTTGTCACTGCATGGAAGATAAGCACCTGCCAGGAATGCACAAGGCCCTAGGTTTGACCCCCAGCATTGGACTGCACTTATTGGTACTATAAAATAGAAGAAAGAGAGAGACAAAGAGAGAAGAAAGAAGACAGAAACACAGAGCGTGGAAGAGACAGGAAAAGAGGGAGACAGGAATGAAGAAGGAAAGAAGGAAGGAGAGAGGGAGGGAGGGAACACAATAAACAGCTCTCAGAAATCCCTCTCTTGTCATTATGGCTGCATCTCTGTCACCAACCAATTTCTAGCACCCAGTTGATTTAAATGGAATTATACAAGGCACATTCTTTGATGTCTGGCTTCTTTCAACCTTATGTGTGTGAGAGAGATTCATGCATGCTGTTGGGTGTGGCAGTAGACATTTTTCTCACTGCTGTATAATAGTCCATTACAGGCCTATCACAACATCTATTTATCTATTGCATCATTGACTGTGTCTGCACATGTTACTATAGAGTTGGATAGACACAGCATGGCCAGGCAGTCAGCAGTGATAGAATCAAGAATCGGGGCTGGGGAAAGGGCTCAGTGGGTAAAGTATCCACAAAATAAGTAGCAAGTGTGAGGACCTGTGTGTGGAACCCCAAAACCTACAAAAAGCTGGACACAGTAGCATATCTGTAAATTCCAATGTCCCTATGGCAAGATGAGAGGCAGAGACAGAAGAATTCCCAGAAGCTCATGGGCCAGCTAGCCTGGCATATGCAATGGAGACCAATAAAGAGACCTTGTCTCAAACAAAGTGGAAGGCAAGAACTAATGCCTAAGGTTGTCCTTTGATCTCCAAATGAGCATCATGGCACACACGTACCACACACACACACGCACACGCACACGCACATGCACACACACACACACACACAGAGTATAAAAAAGAATCCAAATGTGCTTAGCAGACAGGTGCTCTCAGCTGAAACCAAGAAGGTGAAATGTGAGCCATGTTCAAGGTAAAACCACTTCCATTTAAAATATCCACTGGATGAGTGCATGGAGGAGACATCACCAATACTCAGGACTTAACACCTGGCCCTGCTCAACCAACATGCATTCAGACAGTCTTGCATGCCATTCCGGTGGACAGGAGCTTCAAGGAAAGCACCTGGAAGCTTCTCGCGTAGCCCTGGCCTTTGGGGACAGCAGCCTGAGTTGTAGCCCTCTCACGGGTCCTCATTAGAATCTTGTCAGAGGAGAATTTCTTCCCTCTCTCCTTCTTGTGTGGTGAGGCCTCTTCACTGGAGATGCCCCAGAGGTTGGTGGAAGTTGACTGAGGAGTGCTAGAGATTTCTGGACCTCTCCATGGTGGACAATAATGGCAGCTTGTTACAGAGAAGGGTTTCTGAATGTCAAAACAGGTCTCAGCATGTCCCCAGCTTTTAATGTCATCTGTGCACCATCTACTTTCTGTCCCTGCTGTGACTTCTGAGGTGCTATTGCTAAGGGTTCTCACTGGGCCTGGAAGTCCCATCTGAGCAGCACAGGTGACTTGAGAGGGCTGGCTGCTCATTCGTACGTGACTACTCCTTTCAGATAGGGTACTTATAAGTTCCAGGATGGGTTCTCAGAAATTTATTATTAACTAGCCTGGCTTATTCATTGCCTTTGTCCAATGAGGATGGAGCATTTGCCCATGGGGGAGGGAGGGGGCATACATGCAGCAAGGGCTCCTGTTTATGAGCATTTTCAAGAGTCACAGGAGCGTGGCTGCCCCAAATGTTGTGCTTGGGCTGGAAACTCTTGACCCTTGTCCAAGGTCATAAAACCAGGTGCAAATGCTGGACTTGGGGACAAGCAAGCCTACTAGGAGGCCAGCCATCCAGCATAGAGTGTCAGGGCACAAAGTGCCCAAATAAGCATGGCAAGTCCCAGGTGATTGTTCACCACAGTTCCAGGGCCTTTGTTCCCAATGCCAACGTGACTGGCCACATCACCCCAACATGTTCCTGGTAAATCCCTTCATTTTGACAAAAGCTGAGCATCCCTCCTTCCCTTGCCTGCCCTCTACTTCCCACGAAACCTGGTCTTATTACCTATGCATGGAAAATTAGGAATCCAAAATTAAGAGGAAGGTGTCTGAGCATGTGCAGGCAGGAGACCTTAACCAGAGCCAGGAAACCCACATGCCCATACCTTCATAGCCTAGTCTCTGGGGTTGCAGCTTGGACATTGGACTTAGTGGTATTGGCAAGGAACTTTCCCTCAGGGAGTCACTGACACCTGTTTGGAATGCTTTACTTGACATCACACCCCTGTGTCAGGTCAGCTGACCCCAACAGGACTTATGTAGTGGTAAGTAGTTTGCCTAGTACACAAAGACCAAGAGAACATTAGTTAGGCAGTCTGGGGCTCTGTATAGAAAGAATTTGGGGTGCACATCTAGCTAAGTAGGAAAGGATGAGCTGGGAAGCAGTGGCAGTATGAATATTCTGGGCCCGTGCCCCAAAAGCCATGTGACACAGTATAACAAGCGGGTGTCCCCCCACTCCGTGTGCCCCCATACCTTCCCATTAACTGTCTTTTCTCTGGGCTCTAGGTGTTTGCCTACGTGGCCACTCTGCTGTACGTGGTCCATGCAGTGTTTTCCTTGATCAGATGGAAGTCTTCCTAAGGCAGCAGAGCAAGAGCTGGAAACCCAGATGGCACCATCTTCTCCCAGCATAACTTTCTAGAACACAGACATGATGTGGAGAAAAGAAGACAAGCCAAAACACAGCAAAACAAACAAACAAACAAGAGGCCACACTCTTCCTCATGGGTGTCATGTTCACCTTCTGTCACAGGCTGGGGTTTGTGTTCCACTCCAGCTGTGGAACTCTCCTTCCAGGGTACCCTCCTGCCCACAGTGACAGGGCAGAGGGTGGGAAGTGAGGGCCCAGACCTGAGGAGTAAATGACAGTCCCTGTTGATCCCTGGAGCAGGTCTTGAGACTGCTTCTTGGAATCTCCCACAGGTGCTTCAAGTACCCATGTCCTGGCATGTTTCTAAGTCTTCATGGATATTCTATGTGTCCTAGGAACTGAAATTCACCCAGCAGAAGTCTCCAGAACTCTGTGGTGGAAGATAAAATACTCTTTGAAATACTTTATAAAGTCCCTTTTTGCTGATACTTTTGTGGGGTGTTTTGGTGGGGGGTGTTGTTTTTTATTCTCTGGTATCAGAAACACCTTCCAGTGTAGTTTCTTCTGAGGAATTCTCTGACTTAACCTGATCTCAAGTGACAATTCAGATGATGCCTATGTGCTTGCCCACTCCCTCCCAGAACCCCTCACTGGGGACTGCACCTTCCCAGCAACCCCCACCAGGATGGGATCCCTCCTCTGGAAGCACCAAGTACCAGCCATGAGGCTCTACCTTTTCCATACAAGACACAGTAGTCTGCTCAGATAGAACTTTCTTAAGCCCAAAGACTACTAGGGGCAGTCATTTCCTCTTACTCTTTGTAAGGCTGATCTGAAATGGCCTGGGGGTGGTCTGGGGTCTCTTTATGTGAATAATAACCTGGTTCTTGGAATGCTCTTGGACCACTCCGTAGGAGAGAAAGGGACGGACTACAGAATGAAAGGGAATATGGCGACAACTGGTGAGAGCCACATATCCAGTGGGAGATGTCGGGGCTGACAGAAGGTGAAATCATTAGAAAGGAAAACTAAGAATATGGAAAGCTTGGGTCCCTTTTAGGAGATTCCTCTTGACTAGGTGGCTCAAAGAAGTGAATGACATTCTAGAGATGGGACCCCCAGACTAACACCTTGAAGACCATCAGCTCCCAGTTACGCAGGTATAGAGGCAGCAGAACCACTGTCAGCACACAGGAGCACAAAAGCTTTAGGCCAAGGTTTAACTAGTGGACATTTTATTCCATCAAACTTGGAGATTTCTCACAGCTAAACTGAACCGCAGAATCCTCCCCACCGCCAGTTCTAAAGACGGAGCCCAGGGTCTTGTGCTTGCAAACACTACCACTGGCCACACTGGATCTGAAAGGCGTGTTCAGGAGGGCCTTTGTTATACCTGCACTATTGGTGCCACAACCCACTGGAAGTGAGATCACTTAATAGCCAAAATTTCATAGTAAAGTGAGCAAAAACTTTGGGGGTTTATCATATTTTAAAAATTATAATTTAAGAGATGACAGGAAGTCTATCCTACATTTAACAAAATTTGTAATTGAGTATTAATTAAGGAAAGTCTCATTTTTTTTTTCAGCAAAACTGACCCATCACATTATAAAAACCTACAACATTAAATAAATGAGGCTTACTTTTTGGTGGAAGGAAGAGAGGGAGGGAGGGAGGACTAAAATGAATTCCCCAAGGGTTGGATGTTTAAGTTTTTAATCATTAAAGGAACTTTCATATGATCTTTATCTCTCTCTCTTTTTAACTTACAAGTTGCAACTACGAAACCCTGATTAAAGACCTTACAGATAGTTCTCAGACACAACTCTCTTCTATCCTGGGTCATTAAAGTTCCACAGTTTTGTTTCCCATTTGAATCACATCCTGTTGAAATTGAGTAGAATGAGATGGTGTGGTTTTGCCTCCCCAGCCTCAAGGACTGTCCTCTCCTGACCTCCATCTTTCTTCCCCTCTAAACTAGCCTCTGCCCATCCCACTAGCCCCTGGTGCTCAGTGATCAAATATTGGCAGGAAGACCTATCTGCCAGGAACTTTGCCCCTCTGGGAACCCATCAAGTTTGGCAGGAAGAGCATTGAAGAAGCTGCTGGGAATAGCCCAACAGACATCAGCCTGCACAGAATGGGCAGGGCCAAGCACCTGGGTGCTCCTCAGTCAGTTCCCCAGGGGGGGGGGATGTCTGCCTTCCAAAGCTCCCTCTGCCAGCACACCTTACATCTGCACGAGGGTCTCGGTCAAGAGAAAATCATCGGTGGAGGAGAATGCCCTGTCATCTCCCTACAAAGAACAAGAGAGGGCTGGAGGGATGGCTTAGCAGTTAAGCTAGCCTATGAAGCCAAAGAACCTAGGTTCGATTCCCCAGGACCCACATGAGCCAGATGCACAAGGTGGCACATACTTCTGGAGTTTGCTTGCAGTGGCTGAAGATCGTGGCCTGCCCATTCTATGTGCCCCCTCAAATAAATAAGTAAATAAAATTTAAAAAGTACAAAAGAAACACCAGCACCCAAACATCCCAGTTCTCACCTGTATAGCCATCTTGCCGGCTATCTTGGATGAGGGCCCCAGTATGCAAAACATGGTGCCTAAATCTGGATCTTGGCCAATCCCTCTAACCCTGAGTTCCGAGCTTGACTTCCCCATCGTGCTCAGACCTGTCCTTCTGCCTCTTGGGAAGTGAGCCTGAGACTTTCTCATGGACATGATGAAAGAGGTCTGCAGTGGGGATGAAGTCCAGAATTACGGACAATCCTAAGGCTAGCAGGTCTGAAACAGGAGACATGGATGGACACAGGTCCTAAACTCAGTTGTCTTCATAAGAGCTGTGTCACCCCAGCTCGGGTGGCTCCAGCGTTCTACTTCTCAGTGCACAGAGCCAAAGGCCAACCCAGCCCAATGGACACTATGCAAAGGAAGGTAGAGCTGGGTATTCCTAAGCACAGAACACAGCTAAATCCATGGACTGGGGATGTAGTTCAATCAGTGGAGTGCTTGCCTAGAGTCACAAAGCCCTGAGCTCCATCTCCAGCACTGCATAAAACCAGGAGTGGTGATACATACCTATAATGCCTGCACTTGGGAAGCAGAGGCAGGAGGATCAGAAGTTTAAGGTCATCCTTGAAGTTTGAAAGCAGCTTGGGCAACATGAGACTCTATCTCAAAAAGGAAAGAAAGCTGGAGAGAAGGCTCAGTAGTTAAAGACACTTGCTTGCAACACCTGATGGCCTGGGTTCAATTTCCCAGCCACCCACATAAAGCCAGATACACAAAGTGGTGCATGTGTCTGGAGTTTGTTTGCAATGGTTGGAGGCTCTGGTGCACCTATTCATATTCCCTCCCCCCCCACCTTTCTCTCTCTCTTTCCTTGCAAATAAGTAGACAAAGAAAACATTTTTTTAAAAAGAGGAAAAGGAGAGGGAGAGATAAAGGAAGAGAGAGGGAAAGAAAATGAGGGAAAGGGGGAAGAGAAAAAGAGAAAAGGGGAAAAAAAGGAAAACGGGGCAGGGGGAGAGGAGAGGTAAATGAAATGAAAAGAAAAAGCTCACTTCTTTTGTGAGCCTAAAGAAGGATTAAGAAGCAGCCAGTGTCTACTTCATGACCTGAAGCCAGAGTCAGCTCCCCAGCAGAGAGGACTTTCACACAAAGGGTCACTGGAGCCACTGAGCCTGGGGACTGTGGCTCAGGCCTGCTCCTCCCCTGATCAGCGCCCCCCCCCCCTACACACACACACAGAAACTCAGCACCCAGCCAGATGCCAGGAGAACCACTGAACATAGCATGAGTGAGCAGGCCTGGAGCCAGGAGCTCAGGCCTGGCTTCCTGCATTCTGTCCTTCAGCCTCTTAGGAAAGAACAGTGAGGAGTTCTTGTGGTGGGACTGGGCATTGGGACAGCTATGTGGAATCCTCTGGCATGCTTGGACTAGACAGTATCTTGGTGAGTCACTGCCCTCCCTCCCTATCTGCAGGCCCAGGGGCACCTCCACAGAGGTGGTGGCTAGGAATGGCCAGTGTGGCAAAGGTGGGCCCCAGGGCAAGGCCCACAATGAAAGGCAGGCATGTGCCAAGCCCAACTAGGATGTTGGAAGCTCTTGCCTGTGACTTCACCTGGTGGTAGCTTCCTCATTTCCCATCCAGATGACCTACCCCCAATAGGACAGGGTGGCCTGAGAAGGGCCTTGTCCGGCATAATGGATCTCCCCTTTAGACCAACCTCCTATGTTCCATTCTGCACCCAGTAGGTCCTCTCAGACCTGCCCATTAGGAGACCACTTTAGAGGACCGGAAGACTTCATCAACACTCTAGAACCTAACTCTCAAGATGCCTCTTTCAGCACCTTGCAGGTAGCAGGACTATTTTGGCAAACTTGCCCCAAAGAAGGATCGAAGGCCTCCCTAACTGGCCTTCAAAAGACCACAAAGGGTTCATGCTGCCAGCCATGGGCTGGAGCAAGCTGGCCTTCGGAGCTCACACAAGGACCTGTTGTTCCCTGAATCAATTGGGGCTGCTGTGGGGTCACAATGGGGCTTTTCAAGGAGACAAAGGGCCTCTGGCCCTGCAGAGTGTCTCTGCACACGTGGGCATCTGCCCAGAGCATTTAAAACTATGCAAACTGCAAAAACAGCTTTAAAGTGATTTTCCTCACTCTGTGTGAACCCGTGGTCTTTGTTCTCTCTGGGCCGTGTGCAGTGATGCTGGAGAGCTGGTGAATGCTGGGGTACCCAGATGGGGCCTCTTTCCTATGCCCTAGGTGCACAGTGCCAGGCTTGCTGAAGTGCTCACAGAGGTCTGAGCCAGGCAGGGTGCCAAGATGCCAGGACTATCCGTGACTCACACTCCACCAGAGCCTGCTGGGACAGCTGCCCATGCTCGGATACAGGGCTGCTGGGAGCGTCTCCCTTGGTCATTGGATCACTGGGCAGCCTGTGTGGTCCTGCATCAGCTTTCCTCTACTGTGACAATGTGTCCAAGACCCTCAGCCTCATAAGAGGAAAGGTTAGTGGTGGCTCATGGTGTCAGAGGCGTCATTCAGTCCCTGGTCACTGGGCCCTGTTGCTTTGGGGCCCATTATAGGATGGCTGAAGCATGAGGCACAGAAGCCTTCTCATGGCCGCACCCTCTGTGAGTTCATCTTCTGAAGTTTCAACCACCTCCCCAAAGTGCCACAGGCTGACAACCAAGCCTCCAATGTGTAGCTTTCAGGGGACAGCCAAGGTCCAAACTATAGCAGGCTCCTACCATTTAAATGAGAAAACTGAGACACAGACAGGATAAGTGATTTTCCCAATGCTGCACTACAAGAAGGCATTTCTTTCGCAGTGGCCTATCATTTCCGCATCCTTCTGGAATCAGGGAGAGGCAATAATAGTGACTTCACTTCAGATGACACAGGAGAAAACCACAGCAGGAGCTCAGCCTCCCAGTGGGCGTGTCTCGGATGAGGGAGGCTTGGTCCTTGTCTTGGTCAGGGTGAGTGGAGGTCTCAAGAGTTCCTGGGGGCCGAAGTCCCGAGGACAAAGCCGCAGCTTGGCTCTCTGCTGAGAAGCAGAGCCCATGGGCTGCCAGCTGGGCAGAGGTGGGGTAATAGGTAGGCTGGATAAGAGGTGAAGTAGATGTGACCAGATTTGTAAACTCGGAGCCCGCAGAAAGGACATGGTCCCAGACATGGCCCAGCGTGTGGCCTCTCTCTCAGCTCAGCTCCCTGTCTACAGAGTAGGAATAGTAATCTTGGCTCACAGGTTGTCAGGGGACTTGAGAGCATAGTTTCAGTAAAACTCCAAGACCAACGAAGGCTCAGGATATGCCATCTGTGGTTATGATGGCATAATGGAGGGAAAGGTCTAGAATGCTCCTGAAGTTTCTAGCCTGGAGGGATGATGGCTATTTGTTACCCATTAACCATGTTCCTGTTATAAACTTGGATTGGAACTTTTGCTTTTCCCCATAGAACATGTCATAACTTGCTTCAGTTTACCTTGTAAAGCAGACGGTCCCCTGGAAAGAGAAGGCTCCTACAGAAAACCTCTGGTCACATAGGGGGCTATGTCAGAAGGGTCTAAGAGGGTCCAGGTCACCGGGACAGACAGAGGCTTCCCTCAGTCCCTGGTATGTGGAACCTCACTCCCCAGGAGACAGCATTGCTAGCGGGGGTTGGTAGACGTGCAGATAGTGAACCCAAGGGCCTGAGAGGCCCAGAACACCTGGCACGCTAGGCTTCTACCCCAATCCCTCCTCTGCTCACCAGTCCCTTGTCCTCAGGCCTCTCTGTGCTCTGTGTGTGTGTGTGTGTGTGTGTGTGTGTGTGTGTGTGTGTATGTGTACATGTATGTGCATGCATGCGTCTGCACATACCAGAGAATAATTTCAGGTGTCATTCCCAAATGATATACATCTGACTTTTAAATTATTTACTTATTTGGTGTTTTGAGGTAGGGTCTCATTCTAGCCCAGGTTGACCTGACCTGGAATTCATTATGTAGTCTCAGGGTGGCCTTGAACTCACAACAGTCCTCCTACCTCTGCTCCTGAGTGCTGGGATTAAAGGCGTGCGCCACCATGCCGTTATCCACCAAGCTTGAGACAGGGTCTGTCACTGGCCTGAAGCTCACCAAGTAGGCTAGATGGCTGGCCAGTGAATTCCAGGGATCCTCTTCCCCAGCACTAGGATTGCAGGCATGTCCCACCGTGCTTGCCAACCTTACATGGACTCTGGGCTAGAACTCAGGTGTTCATACTTGAATGGCAAGCGCTTTACAAGCTAAGCTTTCTCCCCAGGCCCTGCTCTCCTTTTTGAAGACACCCCACAGCTCTCGGCACTGAGGTGAAAAGAGTGACAGGAACTAAGTCAGAACAGCCAGCCTATCCACACAAAAGGCAGAAACGGGGGTGGAAAGAACACATTGAGACTCACTGTATGGGACTTCAATGTCTAACATGCACAAGGAATCTGGCCTCATGGCCTCCAAATTCTAGGGTCATAGATGGTGATGATCTTTTTTCGTTTTGTTTTGAGGCATGGTCTGGCTCTAGCCCAGGCTGAGCTGAGATTCACTATGTGGTCTCAGGCTGGCCTCAAACTCACAGCAATCCTCTTACCTCTGCCTTTGGAGTGCTGTGATTAAAGGTATACAATATCACACCCAGCCTCCTCTTCTTTTTGATACAGGACCTCATTCTGTAGTCCGAGCTGCCCTCAAACTCATGGCAATTCTCCTGTCTCAGACCCTTTAGGGCCAGGATGATAGGCATGAGCCATCATACCCTGCTTCGGATTGCACAGGGCACCCATCCACAGTGTGTAAGATGAGAGACAGGCATCATGCAGAAATCCTACCACACACTCCAGGTGCACTGTGGTGGAGATGAAGATGGCAATGATGGGCTTCACAGTTCATGCCCTGCAGGGCTCATGTGCCATCTCCTCCAGGGAGCTGTCCCCACACCTGTCCTGTTCCTGGATGTCTTAACTCACCATATCCTCATGCTCTCTCCTTAGGTTTGCATCCCCCAGACACCAACCCTGACACTACCACATCTAAGCAAACACCTTGACAAGTTCTTGCTATCCTCAATATGACAGAGTGAGGTCAGAAGACTGGAGGGTTTACCAGCCCCTGTGACAAAGGGAGGAGGAAGTGAATGGACTCGAGTGCCCATCCTGTGACTCACTCCTGTCCCCTAAGCTGGGAAGGGCTGGTCTGCCGGGGAAGGTACAGGTTGACAGACAGCATATTTTCACGGATTTCTCACATCTAAAATCAAGGTTGGGGCCTCCAGTCTCGGCCTGTGCCCCACCTCAGACACACAATATGACAGGAATGCACATGGAGACAGTATGCCTAGCCATGCCAGCCTTGTGGCCAGATACCGCGATAGGGCTGCCCTGCCCTTCACCCCACTTATCTGAGCTGGGAAGAGTGTTCTGGGCCCAGTGTTAACAGGTGAAGGATGCTGACCCTCATGGAGTCTCCCACAGGGAAGCTTCCTATACCCTGGCCCAGTGATCCTGCAACAAAAGGATACGAAGGGTAGGAAGGCCTCACTGGTGGGGGAAGAGGAAAACTAGAGCCACAGAGAAAGTGTCAGTTCAGACCCCTCATATCCCATTGTCTGGATGTGGTTCCTTCATGTGTTAACTGGGAGATCCCCAGGTGCATTCTCTGATGGGAGCTGAGAGAGCCACCTGCTTTTTCTGTGGTTACCTGGTGACATTCCTCGTAGGCAGGGCACCATCTTCACTGTGAGACCACAGAAGCAGGTTCCTGGGGACTGAGTCACATCAAACCAACAACTCTGCCAAGAGGCAGAGCCAGATCTCGTCCCAGAGCAAGTCACACAGACTAAGAACGCTCAAGGTCCCTACTTGTACCTCAGGCTAGATCCAGGGTCTCAGCTGCTGAAGCTTCTCTTTAAAGCTTGAAAGACCAACTTCTCCCAAAGACTCTTGCATTTTAACTGAACACCCTTGAACTCTACAAGGCAGGCTGTCACCCACCATGGCTCATGGGACAGCAGAGTGAGGATATGGAGATTTGAAAGGTGGAAATAAAATAACCATTAGATAAGTGTTGAGTGCTTCTGCAGTTCATTCCTATCTATTGCATGTCCCACTCGTGTTTCACTGTGGGAGTGTGGCTCGGGTGCCCCATCACTCTTAACTGATGTTTTCATTGACTCAGCTTTGGCTACTGTGAGTAACACTGCTCATACCAACCCTGTAAAAGTTTTGGTGTCAACCAGTGCTTCCTTTTTTTAATTTTTATTTTTTTATTGACAACTTCAATTATTGTAAACAATAACCCATGGCAATTCCCCCACTCCCCCCCCCACATGCCCCTTTGAAACTCCACTCTCCATAATATCCCCTCCCCCATCAGTCTCTTTTATTTTGATGTCATGATCTTTTCCTCCTATTATGATGGTCTTGTGTAGGTAGGTAGTGTCAGGCACTGCAAGGTCATGGATATCCAGGCCATTTTGTGTCTGGAGGAGCACATTGTAAGGAGTCCTACCCTTCCTTTGGCTCTTACATTCTTCCCGCCACCCCTTCCACAATGGACCCTGAGTCTTGGAAGGTATGATAGAGATATTTCAGTGCTGAGCACTCCTCTTTCACTTCTTCTCGCCAAAAATGAGAGTAGCATTAATATATGGGTATGAACTTTAGGAGGAGTGCTTACTGGGCAGATTGGTGAACATAGTATGTACATTTAGCCAGACACCAGCAGATGTTACACCCCTAGGGCTCATGACCACCCCAGTACAGGTTTTCAGTATCAGGAATGTATTCCCTTTCATGGAGTGATTGGTTTCCCCCATAACAGACATGCCACTATTGCACCTGTTGGCTCATTTGGCCTGGCTGGCCAAATTTAATGCTTGCAGTGTCCACTGTTGAGTATCTTCACTGGTGATTTCTCTCTATCCCATCAAACTACATGCAGCATAGCTTTTTCCGGCTTTCTGTCCACTGGTCTACATGGAGGAGGTTTTCAGCTCAGCTCCAGCAGGATTTCTCAGCAACCTTGCAGCCCAAATATGTGGAGTCTTCAGCAATAAGGTTTTACAATCTATTTCTGGTAGGAAACCAAGGGCCTTGGCAATGGCCTATAATGTTTTGGGGTACCAAGACCACCCTACCCAACAACTCACTGGAAGGTATCTCATCTCTGGAACTGAAAATTTTCTAGTAATAATCTATGGCTTCTGAGTGTTCCATTGTCCAAAAAAGTAGGTTTCCATATGAATTATTTATATCCTCTTAGGTTTTGATTAGCCCTCCTTCCACCTTTCCTTTACTCACTCTCTTCTCCTGACCTCACTTAGGCCTTTTCATCCCCATTAATCTGTTCTTCCACTTACATATACACAATACCATCCTATTAAGCCCCCCTCCCTTTCTATTCCCTTTCTATCTCCTTTCTAGCTTACTGGTCTCTGTTACTTAGTTTTATTCCTACTCACATAGCAGTCCAATCATCTGTAGCTAGGATCCACATATGAGGGAGAACATGTGACATTTGGCTTTCTGGGCCTCACTTAGTATACTCCTTTCCAGATCCATCCATTTTACTGCAAATTTCATAACTTCATTTTTCTTGACCACTGACTAGAGAACTCCATTGTGTAAATGTGCCACATCTTCATTATCCACTCATCAATTGAGGGACATCTAGGCTGGTTCCATTCCCTAGCTCTGTGAATGGAGTGGCAATAAACATGGTTGAGCAAGTATCTCTAAGGTACTGAGAAGAGTCATTAATATGCCTAGGAATGCTATAGCTGGGTAATTGGTAGATCTACTTTTAGCTGTCTCAGAAACCTCCACACTGATTTCCATGATAACTGGACCATATTGCATTCACACCAACACTGTAGAGGATTCCTCTTTTTCTGCATCCCCGCCAGCATTTATGGTCAGTTGTTTTCATGATGGTGGCCAATATGACAGGAATGAGATGGAATCTCAACTTAGTCTTAATTTTCACTTCCCTGATGACTAGGGATATAAAACCACTTTTTTAGATGCTTATATGCCATCTGTATTTCTTCTTTTGAGAACCCTCTATCTCTATCTAGTTCCATAGCCCTTTTTTAAATTGGATTCTTTGATTTCTTTTTTTTTTTTTTTTTTTTTGGTTTTTCAAGGTAGGGTCTTACTCCAGCCCAGGCTGACCTGGAATTCACTATGGAGTCTCAGGGTGGCCTCAAACTCACGGCAATCCTCCTACCTCGGCCTCCCGAGTGCTGGGATTAAAGGCGTGCACCACCACGCCCGGCTTGATTACTTATTAATTAATTTTTAGGGTTCTCTGTAGATCCTAGATATTAAGCCTCTATCAGATGTATAGCTGGCAAAGATTTTCTCCCATTCTGTAGGTTGTCTCTTTGCTCTATTCACAGTGTCCTTTGCCATACAAAAGCTTTGCAGTTTCATGAGGTCCCAGCAGCTCATCTGTGGTTTTATTACCTGAGCAATAAAGAAAGTCTTTGCCAACAGCAATATGTTGAAGGGTTTCCCCTACTTTTACCTCTAGCAGTTTCAGAGTTTCAGGTCTGATATTAATGTCTTTGATCCACTTGGACATGGAGAGAGAGAAGGATCTATTTTCATCCTTCTACAGATATATATCCAGTTTTCCCAGCACCATTTGCTGAAGAGTCTGCCTTTCTCCAATGAGTATTTTTGGCATTTTTGTGGCTATAGCTGTTCAGACTTACATCTGGGTCCTCTATTCTGTTCCATTGATCTACATGTCTGTTTTTGTGCCAGTACCATGCTGTTTTTGTTACTATGGCTCTGAAATATAGGTTAAAATCAGGTATGGTGATACCACCAGCCTTATTTTTGTTGCTCAAAAATCATTTTAAATATTCAAGGATTTTGCACTTCCAGATGAGTTTTTGGATTGTTTTTCTATTTCCGTGAATAATGCCATTGGAATTTTGATGGTGATTGCATTAAATGTGTAGATTGCTTTTGGTAAGATTGTCATTTTCACAATATTGATTTTTCAATCCAAGAACAAGGGATATCTTTCCATTTCCTAGTGTCTTCTGCAGTTTCTCACTTGAGTGTTTTAAAGTTTGCATTGTAGAGATCCTTCACTTCCTTGGTTAGGTTTATTCCAGGATACTTTATTTTTTTGATGCAATTGTGAATGGGAGTGATTCTCTGAATTCATCCTGTGTGTGTTTATTCCAGGATACTTTATTTATTTATTTTTGATGCAATTGTGAATGGGAGTGATTCTCTGAATTCATCCTGTGTGTGTTTTTTGTTAGCATATAGGAAGGCTACTGATTTCTGTGTGTTTATTTTGTATCCTGCTACATGGCTATAGGTGTTTATCAGCTCTGTTTGCTAATAGATTCTTTAGTGTCCTTTATGTATAGAATCATGTTATGCAAACAATGATAACTTGATCTCTTCCTTTCCAATTTGTATCCCTTTTATGAGTGTCTCTTGTCTTATTGCTATGGTTAACACTTCCAGTACTATATTAAATAAAAGTGGGGACAGTGAACAGCTTTATTTTGTTCTTGATTTTAATAGAAAAGCTTCAAGTTTTTCTCCATTTAGTGTTATGTTGGCCATAGGCTTGTCATAAATAGCCTTCTTTATGTTGAGATATGTTCCTTCTATCCCCAGTCTCTATAGGACTTTTATCATGAAGGGATGTTGAATTTTGTCAAATATTTTTTCTTCATCTAATGAGATGATCATGTGATTTTTGTCCTTCAGTCCATTTATATAGTTTATTACATTTACTATGATTTTTTGAATTTCTCTAGTATCTGTTGTGATGGTGCCTTTTTCATACCTAATTTCATTATTTTGTGTCTCTCTTTCTTTTGGTCAGATTTGCTAAGGGTTTATCAATCTTGTTTATCCTTTAAAAGAACCACCTCTTAGTGTCAGTGATTCTTTGGAAATTTTTGTTTATATTTCAATGATTTCTACCCTAATCTTTATTATTTCTTCCCATCTACTGATTTTCAGTTTGCCTTGTTCTTCTTTTTCCAAGGCCTTAAGGTGAAGCATTAAGTTGTTTCCTTGCAACCTTTCAAATTTTTCAATATAGGCACTTAAAGCTGTAAATTTCCCCTTAGGACTCCCTTCATTGTGTCCCAAAGGTTTTGGTATGCTGTGTTTTTATTATCATTTGACTATATGAATTTTTTATTTCCTTCTTGATTTCTTCATTGACCCATTCATCATTTAGTAGTGTATTGTTTAGTTTCTGTGTTTTTGTGTATGCTCTATGCCTTTTCTTGCTATTAATTTGTAGTTTGATCCCATTGTGATCAAACAGAGTGCAAAGAATTATTTCAATTTTTCTATATTTGTTAAGATTTGGGTTGTGCCCTAATATATGGTCTATTTAGAGAATGTTTCATGTGCTGCTGAAAAGAATGTGTGTTCTGCAGAATAGAGGACCCAGATGTAAGCCCAAGTAGCTATAGCCACCTGATATTCGATAAAAATGCCAAAAATACTCATTGGAGAAGAGACAGCCTCTTCAGCAAATGGTGTTTTGAAAACAGGATATATATCTGCAGAAGGATGAAAAATAGATTCTTCTCTCTCGCCATGCACAAGAATTAAGTCCAAATGGATTAAAGACCTTAACATCAGACCTGAAACTCTGAAACTGCTAAAGGAAAAAGTAGGGGAAACCCTTCTACATATTGGTCTTGGCAAAGACTTTCTGAATACAACCCCAATTGCTCAGGCAATAAAACCACAGATTACTCACTGGGACCTCATGAAATTACAAAGATTTTGCACTGCAAAGGACACAGTGAAAAAAGCAAAGAGGCAACCTACAGAATGGGAAAAAAATCTTCGCCAGCTATATATCTGATAGAGGATTAATATCTAGGATATACAAAGAACTCAAAAAGTTAAATAATAAGGAATCAAACAAGCCAATCAAAAAATGGGCTATGGAGCTAAATAGAGCATTCTCAAAGGAAGAAATACGAATGGCATATAAGCATCTAAAAAAATGTTCTACGTCACTAGTCATCAGGGAAATGCAGATTAAAACTACATTGAGATTCCATCTCACTCCTGTCAGATTGGCCACCATCATTAAAACAAATGATCATAAATGTTGGCGGGGATGTGGAAAAAAAGGAACCTTTCTACACTGCTGGTGGGAATGCAATCTGGTCCAGCCATTGTGGAAAACAGTGTGGAGGTTCCTAAAACAGCTAAAGATTGATCTACCATATGACCCAGCTATAGCACTCCTAGGCATATATCCAAAGGACTCATCTCATTTCCTTAGAAGTACGTGTTCAACCATGTTTATTGCTGCTCAATTTATAATAGCCAGGAAATGGAACTAGCCTAGATGTCCCTCAAATGATGAATGGATAATGAAGATGTGGCATATTTATACAATGGAGTTCTACTCAGAGGTAAAGAAAAATGAAGTTATGAAATTTGCAGAAAAATGGATGGACCTGGAATGGATTATACTAAGTGAGGTAACCCAGCCTAGAAAGCCAAGCGCCACATGTTCTCTCTCATATGTGGATCCTAGCTACAGATGATTGGGCTTCTGTGTGAGAATGAAAATACTTAGTAGCAGAGGCCAGTAAGTTGAAAAGGAGACATAAAGGCTGGAGAAAGGAAGGGAGGAGGATACTTAATAGGTTGATATTGTATATATGTAATTACAATGATTGTAATGGGGAGGTAATATGATGGAGAATGGAATTTCAAATGGGAAAGTGTGGGGAGGGAGGGAATTACCATGGGATATATTTTGTAATCACAGAAAATGTTAATTAAAATTAAAAAAAAATCTAAAAAAAAAATGAATGTGTGTTCTGCAGCATTTGAATGAAATGTCCTGTATATATCTGTTAGGTCCATTTGTTCTATGTCCTCATTTAATCAAAATGCATCTCTGTTTATATTTTGCTGGGTGTGGTGGTTTGATTCAGGTGTCCCCCATAAACTTAGGTGTTGTGAATGCTAGCTCCCCAGCTGATGGAGATTTGGGAATTAATGCCTCCTGGAGGGAGTGTATCATTGGGGGCGGGCTTATGGGCTTTATAGCCAGTTTCCCCATGCCAGTGTTTGGCGCACCCTCCTGTTGCTGTGGTCCACATTATGTTGGCCAGGGGGTGATGTCCACCCTCTGCTCATGCAATCATTTTTCCCTGCCATCGTGGAGCTTCCCCTCGAGCCTGTAAGCCAAATAAATCTCTTTTTCTCAGAAGCTGCTCTTGGTTGGGTGATTTCTACCAGCAATGCGAACCGGACTGCAACACTGGGATGACCTGTCAATTGATGAGAGTGGGGAGTTGAAGTCACCCATTATGACTGTGTTTGGTGTTATCTGTGACCTTGGTTCTAACAGTATTTGTTTGATGAAGTTGGTAGCCCTCCTTTTAGGTGCATATATGTTTAGGATTGTAATGTCCTCTTGGAGGGTTCCTTTAATCAATATAAAGTGACCTTCCTTATCTTTCCTAAGTAATGTTGATCTGAAGTCTACCTTGTCAGATATTCGGATAGTGACCCCTGCTTGTATTCTAGGCCCATTTGCTTGAAACACCATTTTCCAACCTTTCACCCTAAGATAGCATCCATCCTTTGTCGAAAGGTGAGTTTCTTGGCAGCAACAAATAGAAGGATCCTGCTTTTTTTAACTTTATTTTTATTTATTTATTTATTTGAGAGAGAAAGAGGCAGAGAGAGGGAAAGAGAGAATGGGCATGTCAGGGCCTCCAGCCACTGCAAACAAACTCCAGATGCATACGCCTCCTTGTAGGTCCTGGGGAATTGAACTGAGGTCCTTTGGCTTTGCAAGCAAATGCCTTAACTTCTAAGCCATCTCTTCAGCCCTAAAGATCCTGCATTTTAATCCAGTTTGCAAACGTATATCTTTTGCTTGGGGCATTGAGACCATTGATATTAAGAGTTATAATTGAAAGCTGTTGGGGGGGTTGCCATTTTTCTTGTTCTGTAGTTCTTCTGGTTTTACCTTTGCTGTCTTGTATTCACTAGTAGTTGAGTATGGTTTGTTTTTTCTAGGTTCCTTATATGTGTGTTTTTCTTTCTCTTCATCACAGAGGATCCTGTCAAGTATTTTCTGTAGAGCTGGTTTTGTCTGCAAGTCTTCCTTAAACTTGCTTTTATTGTGGAATGTCCTTGTTTCTTGCAATATAAAGTAACCTTGGTTGGCAGTTGTTATCTTTCAGAACTTGGAATACATCATTCCAAGCCTTTCTGGCTTTTAGTTTGTGTTGAGTAATTTGATGTTATCCTAATGGGTTTGCCTTTGTATGTGACTTGATTTTTCTCTCTTACTGCTTTCAATACATTTTCTTTGGTTTGTATGTTTGGTAGTTTAATTATAATACATTGAGGAGAGGTTATTTCCAGGTTCTGTCTGTTGGTGTTGTAAAGGCTTTCTGTATCTGCATTGGCATCCCTTTCCTAATTTGGGGGACTTTTTCATCTGTGATTTTATTGAAAATGCCTCCTATGTCTTTGAAGTAAAATTCTTCTCCTTCTACTATACCCTGAATTTTTATGTTTGATATTTTCATAGTCTCCTGAATATCTTGAAATTTCCATTCATACTTTCATATTAGCTTGCCTTTCTCTTTGTTGGGCTGTATTAGATCTGCCACCTGGTCTTCTAGTTTAGATATTCTGTTCTCTCCTTCAACCATTCTACTAGTGAGATTTTCTGCAGAGTGTTTACTTCACTAACTGTTTTCTTCATTGCTAGTATTTCTGACTGATTTTTCTTTATTATTTCTATTTCCTTCTATCTTGTATTGACCTCCTTATTTCATTAAATTGGTTTCCCATGTCTTCTTTGATTTCTGTGAACATATTTAAAATCATTCTTTTGAAATATTTCTTAGGCATTTCCTCTAAATTTGTCTCACTGGAGGTCATATCTGATGCACTAATACTTTTTGGTGGATTTATATTGTTTTGTACTTTTGTGTTTCTTGTATTATAATGTAGATATTTTTGCATCTTAGATTAATTTAATGCTTGAGTTTTCTAATTTTCTGCATTATTATTAGATGTACCAATCAATCTGATGTTATATATCTTCAGAGTAAGAGCTTAAGGTGCTAGGTATAGCTCTTAACCCTCTGAGAATAACCAAACAAGTGAACCCAGGTGTTGGGTTTGCCTGCTATGATACTATTCAAGTAGGCTGAGTAGAACAAACATTAGGCACATTCTAAAATTTAACTAATAAATGTACACATTCAATGAAAAAAAGCACAGAGTATTTATGCAAGAGTAGGTATTATGACACCCAGATCATCTAACAAAGTCACAGTCCCTAAGTATGTGTATTGCCCCATACCCTTAATCCTGTCAACTGGGAGGCTAAGATTTTTGGTCTGTAGAGGGTTCCAAGTTAGTTTGTGACCAAGTGAGACCCCTCCCCAACAAATGACAGAAGAGGAAGCAAAGGCAATATAAATCAGGAAGCAGCAAATGACAAGCCCCAAATATAGCTTATTTAAGAATGGCAAATCCAACCATCCATCAGATTTAACATATACTTTACCCTGACATGGAAGGTGCAATTAGCATTTCTGATTCAAACCTATATACCAGGCTTATTTGGTGAGTACTGACCTGGTGTAATCCCAGTTACCTTTTGGGATGGCTTTGGTCTCAACTATGCTATACGTCTGCTTGGGTCCCTCTTTGCTGTGCTGCGGGCTCAGGTAGGCTGGCTGGGTCAGTGGGTCGCTACTCTGATCACCTGTGCCAGGTGCTATGTAGATGAACTCCCTTCCCCAGGTCTCTGGTGCTTGCTTGTACTGGTGGCAGGGGTGGGGAGGCTGTGTATGGTGGCTGAAGTTCTCCCACTGATCCTCATTATTCTCCTCCTCATGAGTCACTCCGTTGGTCCCTGCCGTCCTCCCTTCACATGTCTTGAGTTTGCTAGGAGGCCATTATGAGTGGAAAATCTCTTCCCTGGCTTTTCCTGTGGCTCTGGCTGAGCTTTGCAGCTGTGGCCACATAGACCTGGTGCCACTGCTGCTGGAGCTGCTTCTGCCTGCTTCTGTGGGCTCTAGATGCTCTGAATCTGTCATATCCTCTGCTGCAGTTGATGATTTCTTATACACCTCACTTTTTAGTAGAAGAGTATAATTTGCTGTTTTATTTGGGGTTTTTGTTGTTGTTGTTGTTGTTTGTTTGCTTTGCTTTTTCTCCCCTAGATTGCTTTGGCATGGTTCCTATGCCACCATCTTAACTGCAAGTCCAAATCCAGCTCATATTTTCTTTATTCTTTGGTAAATACCTAGCTATTGGATGACTGGGTCATATGATCAGTGAATTTTGAGATTTATAAGAAACTATCAAAATGGTTGTACCAGGGACATGAGAGATGGTTCAGCAGTTAAGGTGCTTGTTTTCAAGGCCTGATGGTCTGGGATCAATTCCCAGTACCCACATAAAGCCAGATACACAAAGAAGCACATGCATCTGGAGTTTGTTTGCAGCAACAAGAAGCCCTGGCACACTCATTCACTGTCTCCTTACAAATAAATAAATTACTTTTAAAATAAAAATAAAAACATGATTGCACCCTTTTGCATTCCCACCCCAGAAGTAAATGACATTTTAGTTCCTCCACATCCTCACCAACACTTGTGTGGCAGTTATCTTCTCATTGCTGGACAAACACCTGATAAGAAGCAATTTATTTCAGGCTTACAGATTTCAGGAGAAGCGTCATGATATCAGAGGAAAGCATGGCAGGAGCAGAGGCTGCACATCACTTCTGCCACAGCAGGTGGAAGCAGCAGCAAGAGAATGAGCCAAACATTGGCAAGGGGAAGCTGGCTATAACACTCATAAGCATGCCCACAACAACACACCTCTTCCAGCAAGGCTCCAAATGCTAAACTGCTACTGGATGGGATCCAAGCACTCAGAACATGTGAGTTTATAGGGGCATGTAATTCAAACTACCACATCCCTCCCCTGACCCACCAAAACAGATGACCTTTAAAATTTCCCATAGTTGGGTTACAGAGATTGCTCAGCAGTTCAGATACATGCCTGCAAAGCCTAATGACCTAGGTTCAATTCCCCAGTTCCCATGTAAAGACAAATGCACAAAGTGGCACATGCATCTAGAGTTTGTTTGCAGCAGCAAAAGGCCCTGCTGTGCCCATTCTCTTTCTCCTTGCAAATAAGTATATTTTTTAAAAGTCTGCCAGGCATAGTGGTGGACGCCTTTAATCCCAGCACTTGCAAAGCAGATCTAGGAGGATTGCTGTGAGCTTGAGGCCAGCCTGAGCTAGAGAAAGACTACATCCAAAAACCTGCCCCCATTGGAAATGGACTATAGGCATAAGCCACCACATTGGGATTAACAATTCCAGTGCTGTTCAAACATCCCCATAGTCCAAGACCTCTTAACTGTGAGCTATAAAACCAAAAGAACATAATGACAGAGGATAAACATTCACACTGCAAAAGATGGCATTGTGCATAGCAAGGAAAGATTGAACCAATACAATATCTAAAACAAACAAGACAAATGTCAAATCCTATAGCTTCAAGTCCAACATCTCTAACCAGTGACAAAATCTCTGAAGTTTCAATCCTACCCTTGTAGCTGGGCTGCTCATCACCTAGGGAAAACTCCATGCCAAGCCAACAGCTCTCCTTGGCAGCCATCCCATAGTCCTTGTATCTCCAAAACATCCTAGAATCTACACTTCAAACTACAGTTCATCCATGGCATAGCTCCATCAGGTCTCCATGCAGGTAACCCAACGAACATGCTTCATTCACATTGTTCAGTGGTCCTTTTCAAAGCACAAACTGTGTTGCAAATCAAATGACCCTTTCTTTCTTGCATTTGTTATACTCCCAGAGTATAGGTGGGCTACCAAGTTGGTTAATGCAGGAAACCTTTAAGAGCATGACACTCCTTCAGCTTTCAGACCTTCTACTTTCAAAAATACCAACATTCTTTCTGTTGTCTCAATGCAGAACAGCTGACCCACTCTCACTGGTCCTAATCTCCCAAACAATTACAGCTGAATGTACAACAGTTTTGGTCTAAGGTTTTCATTTCTTTGTATATCATATCCATTGGCTCATACCACTCTTTTTTTTTTTTTAATGTAACAAAACCCTACACAAGTTTTTAGAACACAGGAAGAACAGTAAGTATCTCACCCAAACTGCTTCTAGGCCTGTCTGGACAAAGCTCCTTGTTCCTCTCATAAGTCCAACCTCACAAGCTCCCAGTCCACAGTCCTTTCTGTATTTAGGCCTTACAACTCTGACCAGAATGGTCCAGCAAACTGTGCCTTCAGAACAAGGTTTCAAAGCCTTCCACATCCCTCCTTCAAATCAGTTTCAAAGCCAAAACCCACACAGTCAAGTTTTTAGCAGTAACAACCCCACTTTTGGCACCAGCTTTTCTGTTGCAGTTACCTTGCACTGCAGGACAAACACCCAACAAGAAGCAGCTTATGGGAGGAAAGGGTTTATTTTGGTTTATGTATTCCAGGGGAAGCTTCATTTTACAGGGAAAGCATGGCATGAGCAGAGTTTGGACATCACTTCTGCCACAGCAGGTAGGAACAAAAGCAGGAAAGTGAGCTGAACACTGGCAAGGAGAAGCTGGATTTAACACCCATAGCAACATACCTCTTTCAGCATGGCTCTAGTTCTCAAATTGCCACCAGCTGGGAAACAAACATTCAGAATACATCTGAACATGTGTTCAAGTTTGGAACATTTGATTCAAACCACCACAACCTGTTACTGTCCATTTTCAAATGTTACCCTTTCTTGGGGGTGCATAGTGGTATTCAAATGAAATGGGGAGGGGAGAGTCAGAGTCTCATAGTCCAGGAGGACCCAACTCATTATGTAGCTGAGCCTTGAACTCCTAATCTTCCTGACTCTACCTCCCAAGTGCTGAAATTATAAGCATATGCCACTATACTTGGCTCCTATTGAGATTTTAAAGATTTTATTTTTATTTATTTATTAGAGTCAGAGAGAGGGGGACAGAAAGAGAGAAAGTGAGAATGGCCATTCCAGAGCCTTCAGCCACTACAAACAAACTCCAAACACATGTGCCACCATGTGTATCATGCTCACATGGGACTTGGAGAATCAAACCTGGGTCCTTAGGCTTCACAGGCATGTGCCTTAACTGCTAAGCCATCTCTCCAGCCCTCCTGTTGAGATTTTAATATGCACTTCTCTAGTAACTAATGATGTTGGATGATTGTTCATATGATTTTTGGCCTTTTTATGTCCTCTTGTGACATGTGACTTCAAATCTGTTGTATAGTTTCTTTAAAAATTGTTCATTTGCAAGGAGAGGGAAAGAGAAAGAGAGACAGAGAAAGGAAGAGGGAGAGAGAGAATGGGCACATCAGGGCCTTTTGCCACCACAAACAAACTCCAGATACATGTGTCATGTTGTGCATCTGGCTTACATAGGTATTGGAGAGTTGAATCTGAACTGTCAGACTTTGCAAGCAATTACGTTTAACCACTGAACCATCTCCCCAGCCCCTGTTGTGATCTTCTGTTAGGAAGGAGACAAATAGCCAGATAGATATAGCTAGATAGATGATAGAGAGAGATAACATATTCAATTCTTTTTTTTAAAATATTTTTTTGTTCATTTTTTTTTAATTTATTTGAGAGCGACAGACACAGGGAGAAAGACAGATAGAGGGAGAGAGAGAGAATAGGCGCACCAGGGCTTCCAGCCTCTGCAAACGAACTCCAGACGCGTGCGCCCCCTGGTGCATCTGGCTAACATGGGACCTGGGGAACTGAGCCTCGAACCGGGGTCCTTAGGCTTCACAGGCAAGCGCTTAACCGCTAAGCCATCTCTCCAGCCCCATATTCAATTCTTGTTATCCCCAGTAATTACTTCCTAAAAGTCACCACAAATAGTCAAGTTAGTGAATAGTAAACTACTGCTCCTAAGGATAAATGCAGGGCTATGACCCTATCACATTTTCATCTGCTGAGAAATATATAAATTTGTTCATGTATTTTTCCATTTACAGACATTTTACTCAACTATATCTTGTTGAGTCATTAGTAATCTCATGGCTAACAACACTATAACTCATACCTGAACGAAACTCATTAACACATGTATTTTTCTGTCAAGCACATCACAGCCTCCTTGTACTTAGAAACACTGCACAAATCTTGAGCACTGCACCTGGGGGCATTTTCGACTGCAAAGTCACCAACTAAAGTACCAGATGTGAAGATGGAACATTGAATAAATTGTAAAAAAGACCCTTATTTCTTCTGTTTGAGAGCTGAAACTGGAAAGCAGAGTGTTACCTTGTGCAGGTCGAGCAAGGCAACTCAAGATTTCTTTTTTTAATATTTTATTTTTATTTATTTATTTGAGTAGAGAGAGAGAGAGAGATGCATGTGCCCCCTTGTGCATCTGATTTACAACAGTCCTAGGGAGTCAAACCTGGGTCCTTTGGCTTTGTAGACAAGCACCTTAACCAGTAAGCCATCTCTCCAGTCCTCAAAATTTCTTTTTACAATTTTTGTTTTGTTTTGTTTTTGTTTTTTTCAAGGTAGGGTTTCACTCTAGCCCAGGCCAACCTGGAATTCACTATATAGACTCAGGATGGCCTTGAACTCACAACAATCCTCCTACCTCTGCCTCCCGAGTGCTGGGATTAAAGGCATGTGCCACCACGCCCAGCTCATTTTTCAACTTTTTATTGACAATATCCATATATATACACAATATACCATGATCATAATCATCTCCCACCACCTGTGCCATTCACTGAGTCCCTGCTTTATAGAGCTAGTCCCTCTTCTATTGCTTTTAATTAAGTAGGAACTTTATATGGACACATCACGTGTTGGTACTACCATTTCCCTGCTCCCTGCCCCCATTCCACTGAGGGAGCTCTGCAGTGGGATTGCTGGTATTCACCATGGGATTGTGGGTTATGAGATGTGAGGGCAGCACTCAGTCATTGTAGTGGGGGCAATGCCTCCAGCTATTCCCTCCCACTCTGTGGGTCTTACAATCTTTCCATAGCCTCTTCCACAAAATTCCAGGAGCCATAGTGGATGTGTTTTAAGTCTATTTTAGTGTCGAAGTCTCAGTAGCCTCTGGATTTCTGCTTTGGCATATGTTGAGAATGCTTAGTGTCTGTCTCCATGACGCTGGCACAGGTTGGCAGGCTCACCATGGAAGCAGCACTCTTCCTCATCTTGCCAGTTCCTCTGTAGCTTCACCTGGGCCCTGGCTAATGTGGAGTGTGGTGTATATCCCTTATTCTCACTGCCTTTTGAAAAAGAAAAACAGATTGTCCAATAAAGATTAAGGTCAGCATAGGTTCAACGGGATAAGCATTGTTAATTAAGAAAGGTTTTGATGGGTGTAGCCTCTCTTTAAGCGAAAGAAAAGTGGGAGCTTCTCACTGGAGTCCGTGATCTTGGTCTCCATAGCCTCTTCTATTTTGTGTTTGTTTGTTTTTCAAGGTGGGGTCTCACTCTAGCCTAGGCTGACCTGGAATTCACTATGTAGTCTCAGGGTGGCCTTGAACTCATGGCAATACTCCTACCTCTGCCTCCTGAGTGCTGGGATTAAAGGCATGTGCCATCATGCCTGGCATCTTCTATTTTTGTAATATTTTATTTTTATTTATTTATTTGCAAGAGAGAGAAAGAAAGAGGCAGTGAGAGAGAGAGAGAGAGAGAGAGAATGGATGTGCCAGGGCCTCCAGCCACTGCAAACCAACTCCAGATGCATGCACCCCCTTGTGCACCTGGCTTACATGGGTACTGGGTTAGGCTTCGCAGGTGAATGCCTTAACTGCTAAGCCATCTCTCCAGCATTCTTCTATTTTTATTGGCAATTTTTATGTATGTAAAAGTGTATTTTGATCACAGTCACCCTGCCTCCCTTCGTCCCTTCCTCCTCCCACTCCTATTCCTCCCTCTGCCTCCTTCCAACCAGTCTCTCCAGGAGTTTTTAAATACATTTTATTTATTTGAGAGAGAGAGAGAGAGAAAGCCTGAGAGAGACAGACAGAAACACACACACACACACACACACAGAGAGAGGGAGAGGAGGGAGAGGGATGGAGGGAGAGAATGAGTGCACCAGGACCTCCAGCCAGTGCAAAAGCACTCCAGACACATGTGCCACCTTGTGCATCTGGCTTATGTGGGTCCTGAGGAGTGGAACCAGGATCCTTTAGCTTTGCAGGCAGATGCCTTAGCTGCTAAGCCATCTCTCCAGCCCTCAAGTATTTTTTAATTGATTATAAATTTTATTGTGTCCCCAAAATATTATAGGCCATTGCTGAGGCCCTTGGTTTCCCACCAGGAATAGATGGTAAGACCCTGTTGCTTAAGACTCCACATACTTGGGCTGCAAGGCCACTGAGAAATCCTGCTGGAACTGAGCTGATAACCTCCTCCATGTAGACCAGCTGACAGAAAGCTGGAAGAAGCCATTCTGCATGCAGGTCAATGAGAGAGAGAGAAATCACCAGTGAAGATACTCAACAGTGGACACTGCAAGCCTTATAATTGGCCGGCCAGCCCAAATGAGCCGACGGGTGCAATAGTGGCACATCTGTCATGGTGGAAACCAACTGCCCTCCAGTTGGACTACAGGCCTGCTCCATGGGAGGGAATACATCCCTGATACTGAAAACTTAAAACAGGGGTAGTCATGAGCCCTAGGTGTGTAACATCTGCTGATATCTGGATAAATGTATATACTATGCTTATCAAACTGCCCAGTAAGCACTTCTCTTTTATTTATACCCTTATATTAATGCTACTCTCACTTTGGGTAGAGAATCTTCTTTTTTCAGATGGCAGTGACCTTGGGACGACTCAGAAGGTATCATAGTGCTGGAAAGAAGTGACTGGAGTATTGAGTAACATCTTGATAATACCTTCCAAGGCTCAGGGTCTAATGTGGAAGAGGTGGCAGAAAGCATGTAAGAGCCAAAGGAAGGGTAGGACTCCTTACAACGTGCTCCCTCCAGACATAAAATGGCCTAGATATCCATGACCTCACAGTGCCTGACACTACCTACACAAGACCATCATAAGAGGAGGGAAAGATCATGACAATAAAATAAAAGAGAGACTGATTGAGATGGGGAGGGAATATGATGGAGAATGGAATTTCAAAGGGGAAAGTGTGGGGAGGGAGGGTATTACCATGGGATTTTTTTATAATCATGGAAAATGTTAATAAAAATTGAGAAATAAAATAAAATAAAATAGAAAAAATTTATTGTGTGGCCCTACTGGGTGCTACTCATATTTCCATCACAGCATGCACTTTACAACACTATGAGGACTAGCCAGCAGGAAGTTGGCTTGCTTTTAGGTTCCAGCATGATCTCTTGATGTACTGTGTCCATGGCCTGTGGTATTTTCAGCAATAGGGTCTTTCCATTTAGCTTAGTGAGTAACCAAGTGCTTTGGCAATGGCCTGCATTGTTTTAAGCCCTTCATGAGTCTTCCTCACCAACAGCTCACTGTGGGGTTATTACAACCAGGTTTTCACTACTGGCAGAAATCACCTGACCAAGAGCAGCTTTTGGGAATAAAGAGTTTATTTTGGCTTACAGACCCAAGGGGAAGCTCCATAATGACAGGAGGAAACAATGTCATGAGCAGAGAGTGGACATCACCCCCTGGCCAACATAAGGTGGACAATAGCAACAGAAGAATGTGCCAAACACTGGCAAGGGGAAACTGGCTATAACACCCATAAGCCTGTCCCCAACAATACATTGCCTCCAGGAGGTATTAATTCCCAAATCTCCATCACCTAGCATTCAGAATGCCTAAGTTTATGGGGGATACCTGAATCAAACCACCACATTCTGCCCCTGGCCCCCATAAACTGATAACCATACATGATATAAGATACAATGCATTCAGTCCAACTTTAGAAGTCCCCATAGTTTTTATAATCCCAATGATGTTCAAACACTCCCATAAACCAAGGTCCTTTAACTGAACCATAATGCCAAAAATTCCCCCCCCCCAAAAAAACTATAATGGCACAGAATAAACATTCACACTGCAAAAGATGGCATTGGCCATAGCAAAGAAATATTCAACCAGTAGGCAGGCATGATGGCACACGCCTTTAATCCCAGCACTCAGGAGGCAGAGGTAGGAGGATCACTGTGAGTTCAAGGCCACCCTGAGACTCCATAGTGAATTCCAGGTCAGTCAGGGCTAGAGTGAGACCCTATCTCGAAAAACAAATATATATATATCTATCAACCAATGTAAGACTTAAATGGGGAAAACATCAAACTCTATAGCTCCAAGTTCAACAACTCTAGTCACTGACAAATCTCCAAGTCCAATCATTTTAAACAAACATTTAAAACAAGTCTCTGGAATTCCAATTCTGCCCCTTCAGCTAGGCTACTCACAGTCCTGGAAAACTTCATCCAGGGCCAGCAGCTTTCCTTACCAGCCATCTCATGGTCCCGGCATCTCCACTGGGTCTCCACTGCAAGCCACGGTTCATCCTCATGGCCCCATGGGGTCTCTATGCAGGCAACCAGCAAACCCAGTTCACGCTGCCCATGGCCATTTCCAAAACCCAAGACCATGTTGCAAACTCAATGACCTTCTTTCCAGCATTTCTTATACTCCACAATACCAGGTAGGGTGCCAATTTGTTAATCCAGGGGGGGAATAAAGCAGACTTTGAAGAACAGGACACTCCTTGAGCACTCAGGCCCCTTCAAAAGAGTCGACATTCTTCTTGTTGCCCCAGCGCAGGTCAGCTAGCCCAGTCTCTTAGGTTGTAATCTCTCAGTTGCAGCTGAACGGGCAACAGTTCACCCAAAGATTTTTCTTTCTGGGCCATATCCCTCTGCACACACCAGTTCATTTCTATGCAAAGCAACCCTGCACAGCTTCTCAGGACATGGGCACAAGAGCAAGCTTCTCACACAGACTGCTAGCCCAGTCCAGGCAAAGCTCTTTCTCACCCTCATAAACCAAACCTCACAGTCCATAGTTCTGACCAGAATAGTCCATCGAGCTGTACTTACAGCACTGCAAGGCATCTCTTAGGCCAAGGTTTCAACTCCTTCCACTTTCCTCTTGAAAGTCAGCTCCAAAAGGCCAAAGCCACATAGTCAGATGTCTAGCAGCAATCCCACTCCTCGGGACCACTTTACTGTTGCAGCCCAGTTCGCATTGCTGGTAGAAATCACCCAACAAGAGTAGCTTCTGGGAAAAAGAGATTTATTTTGGCTTACAGGCTCGAGGGGAAGCTTCACGATGGCAAGGGAAAACAATGGCATGAGCAGAGGGTGGACATCACCCCCTGGCCATAAGAAGGTGGACCACAGCAACAGGAGGGTGTGCCAAACACTGGCATGGGGAAACTGGCCATAAAGCCCTTAAGCCCGCCCCCAACAATACACTCCCTCCAGGAGGCATTAATTCCCAAATCTCCATCAGCTGGGGAGCTAGCATTCACAACACCTAAGTTTATGGGGGACACCTGAATCAAACCACCACACAGGCAAAGCTCTTTCTCACCTTCATAAGCCAAACCTCATAGTCCATAGTTCTTACTGCATTCAGATATTTCAACTCTGACCAGAATGGTCAATTAAGTACTGCAAGGTGTCTCTTAAGCCAAGATTTCAAATTCATTTGCATTCCTCTTGAAAATCAACTACAAAAGGCCAAAGCCACACAGTCAGGTGTCTAGCAGCAAATGACACCACTTCTCAGTACCTACTTTACGACTACAGTCAGTTTTTCATTGCTGGCAGAAATCAACCAACCAAGAGCAGCTTTGGGCGGGGGGGAGTTTATTTTGGCTTACAGACTGGAAGAGAAGTTCCATGATGGCAGGGGAAAATGATGGCATGAGCAGAGGGTGGACATCATGCCCTGGCCAACATAAGGTGGACAACAGCAACAAAAGAATGTGCCAAACACTGGCAAGGGGAAACTGGCTATAACACCCATAAGCATACCCCCAACAATACACTGTCTTCAGGGGGTGTTAGCTCCTAAATCTCCATCAGCTGGGAACCTAGCATTCTGAACACCTAAGTTTATGGGGGACACCTGAATCAAACCACCACAGGGTTATAACCCACTTCTGGTATTGTGATTTGCCAACCAGTTCCTATAGTTTTAGGGTTAGGCTCTCTACCCTCTACAGGGTCTTTATTCTGTAACTATCTCCCCACCCCCTTATTAGCGGTTTTATGTTTCAGTTCATGATCCAGGAGGCAGATTTCTATGGCACTGGATCATGCTGTCATTGGTTTTGTGTATGCCTCCCAAACTTCCCTTCTCCCTATATCTCCCATACCCTTCCATCCCCTAAGTTCTATCCCTCAAATTAATTGTCACGTAACCCCTCCTCCCCTGCCTCCCTATATCCCCTTTCTTCTAATTGTCTTCTAATTGTCCACTGGTAATTGCACCAATCACTTCGGGTATTGCCTCAGGTATTATATAATTTGGGTGACTAGGTGATGTATGGAATTTTCAACTAGCAAGGCTCACTTGTATGTGTGTTTAGGACATATGAGCAAAGCTGGGTATAGGGTCTTTGTCAGCTATATAGTGAGTGTTTTATCTCAGACTATGGCATATATATATATCTTCTCCCAGTCTGAGGATTGTCTTTTCTTTTATTAATATTTTTATTTATTTGTTTGTTTATTTGAAAGAACAAGAGAGAAAGAGGCAGAGAGAGTGAGGAAGGGAATGGGGGTGCCATGTCCTCCAGCCACTGCAAACAAACTCCAGACACATGTGCCACCTTATGCATCTGGCTTACTTGGGTCCTGGGGAATCAAACCGAGGTCCTTTGGCTTTACAGACAAATACCTTAACTGCTAAGCCATCTCTCCAGCCCAGTTTTTCTGTCTTAATAGTATCTTTTAAAAGTGTTAGATTCTACTGGGAGTGGTGGCACATGCCTTTAATTCCAGCACTCGGGAGGCAGAGGTAAGAGAGTCACCATGAGTTCAAGTCCACCCTGAGACTACAGGGTGAATTTCAGGTCAGCCTAAGCTAGAGTGAGACCTTACCTCAAAAAAAAAAAAAAGTGTTATATTTCAAGAAGCTGGAGAGATGGCTCAGCAATTAAAGGCCCTTGTTTGCAAAGCCTACCCACTCAGGTTCAATTCTCTAGTACCCATGTAAAGCCAGCTGCACAAAATGGCATATGCATCTGGATATGTTTGTTTGCAGTGGCAAGGGGCTATGGTGTGCCCACAGTCTTGCCCAATCTCACACTCTCTCTCTTTCTCTCTCTCTATCCACTCCCCCTTCTCTCCTCTCCCTACTTGCAAATAAATTAAAATATTTTTAGAAACATACTTTAGGCCTGGGCTAGAATGAGACCCTACTTTGAAAACAAAACAACAACAACAACCAAAACCTTTACAAAAGTGTTAGCTCTTGGGCTGGAGAAATGGCTTAGTGGTTAAGGCATTTCCCTACAAAGTCAAAGGATCCTGGTTCAACTCTCCAGGACCCACATAAGCCAGATGCACAAAGGGGTGCACAATCTGGAGTTTGCAGTGGCTGGAGGCCTTGGCATGCCCATTCTCTCCCTCCCTCTCTCTCTCTGTGCCTCTTACTCTCAAATATATAAATAAAATACATATTTAAAAAGTGTTAGCTCTTTTTTTGGCTGTTCATCTCTCTTAAACTTCCAGGTCCCTGCTCTGGAAACCCCCTCCCTGCACCGATCTCAGCCCGTCTGGGATCCCCTATTCCCACATGGGCTTTACCCCCTCTCCTCCCTCATTGTGGGAGCTCGCTCTACTTTTTCCTCTTTTCTTCGCTTAGTCTAATAAAGTCTCTCTAAACCTTAATAAAGTGTTCGATTTCATTTGATGTTTTTTAAATAATTAATGTTTTTAATTAAATTAATTTATTAATTTAAGAGAAGGGGGAGGTAGAGAGAGAACAGGCACACTGGGGCCTCTAGCCACTGCAAATGAACTCCAAACACATGCCCTACCTTGTACATTCAGTTGACATGGGTACTGAGGAATCAAACCTGGGTCCTTAGGCTTTGCAGATAAGTGCCTTAACCACTAAGCAATTTCTCCAGCCCCCCTTTTTTTGTATTTAGTTTAATTTGGGGGGGGTTGAGGTAGCATCTTGCTCTAGCCCAGGCTGACCTGGAATTCACTATGTAATCATTTTTAAGGAGTCTTTGCCTACTCCAAAGTCTTAAAGATTTTTTCCAATAGTGTCTATAGAAATGTTATTGATTTGACTTAAAACTTTTAAAAATACTTTATTCATTCATTTATTTATTTGAGAGAGAAAGAGGCAGATAGAGAGAAAAAGAGAATGGGCACACCAGGACCTTCTGCCACTGCAAACAAACTCCAGACTCATGCACCACCTTGTGCAGCTGGCTTACGTGGGTACAAGGGAATAGGCTTCACAGGCAAACACCTTAACCACTAAGCCACCCCTCCAGCCATGATTTAACTTTTATATTGAGGAGTATGATCCGTTTTGAGTCAATTTCTGTGAATCACATAAAGGTGGAGACTTATCTTGGCTTGTATTGAAAAGGGCTCACCTACCCCCGCTGAGCTTCCTTAGAGCCTTATCAAAATCAGCTGATGGTATCACAGGTCAATTGACCATATATGCGTAGGTCTTCTTTCTTGGGTCTCTTCTCTATTCTCAATTTGTGCTGTTAATTTATGCATCTGTCCTTTTACAAATACTGCCTCGTTTTTTGAGACAAGGTCCCCTTTAACCTAGAGCCATGTATCCAGGCTGACCTCACATTCATGGCAGCTACCCTGCCCTAGTCTTCCAGGGGCTGGGAGGATAGGTGTGCATAACCTCAGCTGTCTACACTACACTTTTCTGATAAATCTTAATGGTGTCTTGAAGTCGGGTATGTAAACTTTGTTTTCTTGTTCAATTTTTTTTCAGAGCCCTTTGCATTTAGCATAACATTTCCTCTTTATCACTATCAACAATAACAACAAAAAGAGCCGGATTGTTTAAACTGGGATTTCCTTGACTCAATTTCAGGAGAACTGGCATGTTAGTGAGAGGATAGGCTTGGAAGGGTGGGGGGTGCCTCCAGACCACAGGGCGCAGGGCTAGGCAGGTGGTGTCATACCTGGTCCTGTGGGAGGTGACCACTGCCACCTGCACCCAGAGCTTGGCATCCTGCTAAGTGTCTCTGCAGCTGCCTGGCGAGATGCCAGCCCTGGTCACAACTGCAGCGGCTGGGCCTACTAAACGCCAAGGGGCAGCCCCAGCCCTGGTGAACGGCCTGCAGGCTAGGTCGGTGCACGTGGAGCCTGCTTGGGCTCTCTGGAACTGTAATGGGAAACATTACAATTCACAAATTGGGGAAGTGGGGAAAGGAGCATCTTAGTGCTGGACTCACCTGAGGAGAGAGCCAGCCTCCCCTTTCTGTCAGGATGCAAAGAAGCCGCTTCCCAACAGGCAGACCCGACCACAGAAGCTTACACTCCTTAGGAAGAAGGGAAGAAGCTCCTTGACAAGAGGGACCAGTTCCCAGCTCTGGGAACCCTCCCATCCCACCAGGAGCTTTTGTCCGTAATAAACCCATTACCTTCACTTTCTCTGCACCTGGGAGATGGTCTGTTCTGCAGCATCCAACTCTGTTCAAAGGAAGGAATGAATCCAAAAGCCCTAGATGGCACCAGAGGGCCCCCGCCCCACATTAACGATTTTCACTCTTCTAATTTTCAAATGGAGTTAATTTCTCCATTTTATTTAGTCTAACTTTCTCATAGCAATGGTTTTCTTTCTCTCTTTCCTTCTTCCCTCCCCCCCATCCTTTCCTTTCTCCCTCCCTCCCTCCTCCTTATTTTCCTTTCTGATACAAGGTCTTACTATGCAGCCCAGGCTTACCAAACTCACTAGGAAGCCCATGCTGGCCTCAAGCTTAGAGTCCTCCTACTGCTGCCTCCCAAGGGCTGGCTTAAGAAGCATGGACCATCACCTACTCTTGTGTCATTTTCTAGATACAGAAATATAGAAGATTTTTTTTTACCAGTTTCTTCCCAATTTAATGTTAATGTAAATAATATTATTTTTATTTTTAAGTGCTTGGTGACTTAAATTGATATAATTGACTCTCATATATTAATCTCATATGGCCTTGCTAAACTCAACTATTCTAGCAGCTTTTTGTTGATATCTTAGGATGGTACACGTATACAATCATAACCTGAAAATATTATATTACTTTTTCCTTTGTAATTTTTTTGACAGGCTCTCATATATCCCAGGCTGCCATCAAACTCATTATATAGCTGAGAATGATCTTAAAACTACTTTGAGATTCAATCTCATCCCAGTCAGAATAGCTATCATCAGGAAAACAAAGGACAGCAAATGCTGGTGAGGGTCTGGGAAAAGGGAGCCTTTACTCTCTGTTGGTGGGAGTGTAAACTGATGTAACCATTGTGGAAATCAGGGTAGTGGTTTCTCAAAAAACTAAAATTAGAGCTACTGTGTGACTCAGCTATCCCACCCCTGGGCAAGTACCCAAGGAGACTCTATATCCTCCCACAGATATACCTGCACATCCATGTTCACTGCGGCTCTGCTCACAATAGTGAAGACATGGGACCAGCATTGCTGTCCAGCAGCAGATGAAGGGATAAGGAAAATGTGACAATATATACAAGGGAATTTCACTGAGTGGCAAAGAAATAATGAAGTCACAACTCTTCATTTTCCTTTCTTAATGGTTTTATTGACAACTTCCATAATTATAGACAATAAACCATGATAATTCTTTCCCTTCCCCCATTTATTCCCTCCATTTATTGCCTCTCTCAATTAGCCTCTCATTTATTTTGATGTCATCATTTTGTCCTCCTATTATGAGGGTTTTGTATAGGTAGTACCAGGCACTGTGAGGCCATGGATATCCAGGTCATTTTGTGTCTGGAAGAGTGTATTGTAATCAGTGATACCCTTCAGTGGCTCTTACATTCTTTTTTTTTAAATTATTTTTTGGGGGGTAGGGTCTCACTATAGCTCAAGCTGACCTGGAATTCACTATGTAGTCTCAGGGTGGCCTCGAACTCATGGTGATCCTCCTACCTCTGCTCCCAAGTACTGGGATTAAAGGTGTGTGCCACCACACCCAGCTGGCTCTTAGATTCTTTCTGCCACATCTTCTGCAATGGACCCTGAGCCTTAGAAGGTGTGATAAAGCTGTCTCAGCACTGAACACTCTGCTGTCACTTCTCAGCACTATGGTGCCTTTTGAGTCATCCCAGTGGTCACTGCCATCTGAAAAGAGAAGCTTCTCTAACCAAAAGTGAGAGTAGCATTAATATATGGGTATGGATGTTGAGGAAAGTACTTACAGGGTAGTTTGGTGAGCATAATATATGCATTTAGCCAGACAACAGCAGGTGTTTCTCCCCTAGGGCTCATTGACCCCCCTCCCACCACCATAAGCTTTTGACTAGATTTTCAGTATCAGGCATGTATTCCCTCCCATTCAGCAGTCCTCCAGTCCAATTAGAGAGTGGTCGGTTTTCCCCATAACAGACACTGTTACATTTGTTGGCTCATTTGACCTGGCTGGACAAACTTAAGGCTTTCAGTGTCCACTGTTACTTATCATCAATCATGACTTCTATCTCCCATAGGGCTGCATCCATAGCTTTTGCCAGCTTTCTGTCAGTTGGTCCACAAGGAGGAGGTTTCACCTCAGCTGCAGCTTGATTTCTCAGTGACAGGCAGCCCATGCACGTGGAGACTTTAGCAATAGGGTCTTACCATCTATTCTTAGTGGGAAACCAAGAGCCTTGGCAATAGCCTGTAATTTGGGGAGGGGGCATCAAGGGCCTCCCTGGCCAACGACTCACTGGCACCGAAATTTTTCTAGTAACAATCAATGATTTCTAGGCATGCCATTATCCAAACAAGTAGGTTTCCAGGCCAGGCATGATGGTGCATGCCTTTAATCCCAGCTTTCTGAAGGCAGAGGTAGGAGGAATGTTGTGAGTTCGAGGCTACCCTGAAACTCCATAGTGAATTCCAGGTCAGCCTGGGCTAGAGTGAGACCCTACCTCAATCCCCCCCAAAAAAGTAGGTTTCCATCTGGCTTATTCATAACATCAAAATCAAAATTTAAATTTTGATTAAGCTTCCTCCTACCCTTTACTCAATACCTTCCCATGAGCTCACTTAGGCCACTGCATTCCCCAGTAATCTGTTCTTCTACTTACATATATACAATACTGTCCCCTATAGCCCTTCCCTCTCCTCCCTCCCTTACAGCCCTTTTCCTATAGCAGAGGCTTACTGGCCTCTGCTACCAATTTTTTGGTTCCAACTCACACACAAGTCTATACATTTGTAGCTAGGATCTACATATGAGAGAGAACATGTGACATTTAGCTTTCTGGGCCTGGGTTACCTCACTTATATAATCCTTTCCAGATCCATCCATTTCCCTGCAAATTTCATAATTTCATTTTTCTTTACCACTGAATAGAACTCCATTGTAGAAATATCCCACACCATTATCCACTCATCAGTTGAGGAACATCTAGGCTGGTTTTATTCCCTACCTCTTGTGAATAGAGTGGCAACAAACATGGATGAGCAAGTATCTGTAAGGTAGTGAGAAGAGTCCTTAAGACATATGTCAGGAGTGCCATAACTGGGCCAATCTATTTTTACCTGTCTCAACAAGTTCCACACTGATTTCCACAATGGCTGTACCAGTTCACATTCCAACCAACAGTGTAGAAGAGTTCCTCTTCATCCACATCATTGTTAGCATTTATTGCCATCTGTTTTCTTTTAAAAAATATATTTTATTTATTTATTTGAGAGAGAGACCAGAAAAAGCAGATAGGATTAATCAAAATCTAAGAGGATGGGCTGGAGAGATGGCTTAGCGGTTAAGCGCTTGCCTATGAAGCCTAAGGACCCCGGTTCGAGGCTCGGTTCCCCAGGTCCCATGTTAGCCAGATGCACAAGGGGGCGCACGCGTCTGGAGTTCGTTTGCAGAGGCTGGAAGCCCTGGCGCGCCCATTCTCTCTCTCCCCCTCTATCTGTCTTTCTCTCTGTGTCTGTCGCTCTCAAATAAATAAATAAATAAATAAATTTAAAAAAATCTAAGAGGATACAAATAAATACATATGAAACAATGAAACACTCAGGAGCTGTAGATTGTTACTAGAAAATTTTCAGTGCCAGGGATGGGATACCTTCCAGTGAGTTGTTGGCCAAAACATTACAGACCATTGCTAAGGCCCTTGGTTTCCCACCAGGAATAGACAGTAAGACCCTATTGCTTAAGACTCCACATACTTGGGCTGCAAGGCCACTGAGAAATCCTGCTGGAACTGAGCTGATAACCTCCTCCATGTAGACCAGCTGGCAGAAAGCTGGAAGAAGCCATTCTGTATGCAGGTCAATGGGAGAGAGAAAAATCACCAGTGAAGATACTCAACAGTGGACACTGCAAGCCTTAAATTTTGCCAGCCAGGCCAAATAAGCCAATGGGTGTAATAGTGACAAGTCTGTCATGGTGTAAACCAACTGCCCTCTAATAGGACTGGAGGCCTGCTCCATGGGAGGGAATACAACTCTGATACTGAAAACCTATAATGGGGTAGTCATGAGCCCTAGGGGTAGAAGGTCTGCTGCTGTCTGGCTAAATGTATATAGTATGCTCATCAAGCTGCCCAGTAAGCACTTCTCTTTATGTTCATACCCATTTATTAATGCTACTCTCACTTTTGGTGAGAGAAGCTTCTCTTTTCAGATGGCAGTGACCTAGGGATGACTCAGAAGGCATCATGGTGCTGGGAAGAAGTGACAGGAGTGCTCAGCATTGCAATATCTCTATCACACCTTCCAAGGCTCAGGGTCTATTGCAGAAGAAGTGGCAGAAAGAATGTAAGAGCCCAAAGAAGGGTAGGACTCCTTACAAGGTGTTCCTCCAGACACAAAATGCCCTGGATACCCATGACCTCAGAGTGCCTGACACTAACTACATAAGACCATCATAAATCATGACATCAAAATAAAAGAGAAACTGACTGAGAGGGGGAGGGGATATGATGGAGAGTGGAGTTTCAAAGGGGAAAGTGGGGGGAGGGAGTGCATCACCATGGGATATTGTTTACAATCATGGAAATTGTTAATAAAAAAATAAATTTTTACAAATTCCAATGGTATTCTTTGCAGAAATAGAAAAAACAATCATAATTCATTTGGAAGCACAAATAGCCAAAACAATTTTGAGCAACAAAAATAAGGCTGGTGGTATCACCATACTCAATTTTAAGTTAGATTACATAGTAACAAAAACAGTATGGTAGCCAGGCGTGGTGGTGCATGCCTTTAATCCCAGCACTCAGGAGGCAGAGATAGGAGGATCGCCATGCGTTCAAGGCTACCCTGAGACTTCATAGTGAATTCCAGGTCAGTCTGGGCCAGAGTGAGACCCTACCTTGAAAAAGAAAAAAGCAGTATGGTACTAGCACAAAAACAGACAAGTAGATCAATGGAACAGAATAGAGGACCCAGATGTTAAGCCAAGCAGCTATGGCCATCTGATTTTCAAAAAAATATTCACTGGCAAAAAGACAGTCTCTTTAACAAATGGTGCTGGGGAAACTGGATATCTACATGTAAATGGATGAAAATAGATCCTTATCTCTCCTCATGCACAAGAATCAAGTCCAAATGGATCAAAGACCTAAATATCAGACCTGAAAGTCTGAAACTGCTAGAGGAAAAAGTAGGGGAAACCCTTCAACATATTGCTACTAGCAGACTTTCTGAATATAACTCCAGTTGCTCAGGAAATAAAACTGCTAATCAGCCACTGGGACTTCATGTAGTTACAAAGATTTTGTATAGCAAAGGACACTGAACAGAGCAAAGAGGCAACCTACAGAATGGGAAAAAATCTTTGCCAGCTACATATCTGACAGAGGACTAATATCCAAAATACATACAGAACTCAGAAAAGTAAGCAATAAGAAATCAAACAGCCCAATTAAAAAATGGGCTATGGGGCTGGAGGGATGGTTTTGCAATTAAGGTGCTCACCTGCAAAGCCAAAAGGACCCAGGTTTAATTCCCCAGGACCCATGTAAACCAGATCTAGAAGGTGGCACATGTTTCTAGAGTTCATTTGCAGTGGCTGAAGGCCCTGGCACACTCATTCTCTCTCTCTCTCTCTCTCTCTCTCTCTCTCTCTCTCTGTGTGTGTGTGTGTGTGTGTGCCTCTTTTTTTCTCTCTCTCAAAAAAAATAATTTTTAAAGGGCTATGGAACTAGAGTTCTCAAAATAAGAAATACAGATGGCATAAATCATCTAAAAAAAGTTATATATCCTTAGCTATCAGGGAAATGCAAATTAAAACTATTTTGAGATGCCATCTCACTCCTGTCAGAATGCTATCATCAAGAAAACAAATGACAATAAATGTTGGCAATGATGAGGAAAAAGAGGAACCCTTATACACTGGTGGGAATGCAATCAGGTCCAGCCATTGTGGAAATCAGTGTGGAGGTTCCTGAGACAGCTAAAAATAGATTTACCATATGAACCAGCCATAGCACACCTAGGCATATATCCTAAGGACTCTTCTCGCTGCCTTACAACCCTAGAGATACTTGCTCAACCATGTTTATTGCCACTCAATTCACAATATGTGGGAAATGGAACCAGCGTAGATGTCCCTCAACTGATGAGTAGATAATGAAGATGTGGCACATTTATACAATGCAGTTCTACTCAGCAGTAAAGAAAAATGATATTATGAAATTTGCAGGGAAATGGATGGATCTGGAAAGGATTATATTAAGTGAGGTAACCCAGACCCAGAAAGCCAAATGTCACAAATTCTCTCTCATATGTGGATCCTAGCTACAAATATTTAGACTTGTTTGTGAGTTGGAGTAAAAATTGGTAGCAGAGGCCAGTAAGCTAGAAAAGGCTGTAAGAGAGGGAGAAGAGGGGAGGACTTAAGAGGATGGTATTGTGTATATGTAAGTAGACAAACAGATCACTGGGGAGTAGAATGGCCTAAGCTAGGTCGGGGAAGAGATTGAGTAAAAGAAGGGTAGGGGAGGGTTAATCAAAATTGAGGATATTGTGAATAAGCAATATGAAAACCAACTTTTTTATAATGGCACACTCAGAATCCATAGACTATTACTAGAAAAAGTTCAGTACTAGGGATGGGAGATCTTCCAGTCAATTGTTGGCCAGGGAGGTCTATGATGCCCCAAAGACATTATAGGTTATTGCTAAGGCTCTTGGTTTTCCACTAGAAAGAGATGGTAAGATCCTATTGCTGAAGACTCCACAAGCCTGGGTTGCAAGATCACTGAAAAATCAAACTGGGGCTGGGCTGAACTCCTCCCTGTAGACCAACTGACAGAAAGCTGGAAAAATCTACACTGCATGCAGTCCTATGGGAGAAATCATCTGTGGTGAAAACAAGCCTTAAGTTTGGCCAGGCAGGCCAAATAACTGAATGGATAAATAGTGGCATGTCTGTTATGTGGGAAACCAACTGCTCTCTAATTGGACTGGAGGCCCACTCTATGGGAGGGAGTACATGCCTAGTACTGAAAACCTAACCAAAGCCTCTGCTGGGGGGGAGGGGAGGTCATGAGACTTAGGAGTGTAACACCTGCTCTTGTCTAGCTAAATGAATATATTATGCTCACAAAACTGCCCTGTAAACACTTTATTAATGTTCATACTCATATATTAATGCTACTTACACTTTTGATTAGAGAAGCTTCTCTTTTCAGATGGTAGTGACCACTGGGATGACCCAAAAGGCACCATAGTGCTGAGAAGTGTTCAACACTTAAACATCTCTATCACACCTTCCATGGCTCAAGATCCATTGCAGAAGGGGTGGCAGAAAGAATGTAAGAGCCAAAGGAAGGGTAGGGCTGCTTACAATGCAATTTTCCAGACAGAAATTGGCCTCCATATCCTTGACCTCAAGGCCCTCATAATAGGAGGAAAAGACGATGACATCAAAATAAAAGAGACTAATAGAGAGAGGGAGGGGAGATGATGGAGTGTGCATTTGTGAAGGGGAAAGTAGGGGAGGGGAGGGAATTATAATGGTTTACTGTCTGTAAGTATGGAAGCTGTCAATTAAACAAAGGTGGATGGCCTCTAAGAGGAACAACATGTAGGTTATCCTCCAGCCTCGATGTGTAGTTGAACCCACACAAACACATGTACAAATTCACAATACTAGGCAAGCACTCTATTCTCTTTCTCTCAAATAAATTTTAAGAAAAGCTTTAGCTCTCCATACAGTCACACAGCAGTGTACTGAGGCTAAGGCCTCAGCATATGAATTTGAAGGAACACAATTCAGCCTAGAACAATGAATGCACAGATGCAGGAAAGAAGTCGCAGAGGGCTCACTGGAAGCTCTGGAGGACAACATGGAAGCAGCAACTGAATTTTCTTGTGGAAACACATTAAAACACCATAGTTAGGGGCTGGAGAGATGGCTCAGTGGTTAAAGTGCTTTCCTACACAGCTTAATGACCCAGTTAGTTTCCCCAGTACCCACGTAAAGCCAGATGCACAAAGTGGCTCATGTACCTGCGGTTTGTTTGCAGTGGCTGGAGGCCCTGGTATGGCCATTCTCTCTCTCTTTACAAATAAATAAAAATATTTTTAAGCTCTTTTGTGTAGGTGCACACATGCACCCACATGGGGATCAAAGGACAATCTCGAGAGTCGGTTCTTGCCTTCTGTCTTGTTTAAGACAAGCTTTCATGTTTGCCAGTGTGTGAGTATGGCAGGTGAGCTTCTGGGGATCCTCTCATCTCCACCTCCCTTCTCACTATAGGCACACTGGGGGTAGACACTACCATGTGTGGCTTTACATGGGTTCTGGGGAATCTGAACTCAAGTCATCGTGATTGCACAGCAAGTGCTTTTCACCACTGAGCCATCTCCTCAGCCCAGTTTTCTTCATGTGAGTGTGTGTGTTATGGTATGTGCAATGTATGCCATGTACGGTGTGTGCAGCTGTGTGCACCTCATGCATGTAGAGGCCAGAGAACACCTGCTGTCCTCCTCTTATTGCTCACTTGTGTATTTCCTTGAAATGAGGTCTCTCCCTCAACCCAGAGCTGCTCTGTTAGCATGCCTGAGGGAACCCCTGGTCTATGCTGCATGCAGACTGAAGTACTGACATGCATAGTTACACCCAGCTTTTTATGTGTATGGTAGTTTGAACCCCCATAAACTCATGTGTTCTGGATGCTGGGTCCCCAGCTGGTGGCAATTTGGAAATTGAAGTCTCCTGGAGGAGGTGTGTTGTTGGGGGTGGGCTTATGGGTGTTACAGTCAGCTTCCCCTGGCACACTCTCCTGCTGCTGCTATCCACCTGATGTTCGCCAAGAGGTGATGTCTAGCCTCTGTTTATGCCATGGTTTCCCCTGCCTCCTGGAGTCCGTAAGCCAAAATAAACCCTTTCCTCCCACAAGCTGTTTTTGATCAGATGCTTTGTGCCAGCAAGGAGACGCTGATTGTAACAATGTGGGATCTGGGTGGCTGAGCTTGACCATTTCTGGCCCAAGACGCTTTGCTTACTAACTGCTGAGCCACCTCTCGAGGCTGAGTGAATTTCTCTTTTACAGTGATTGCCCATAATTAAACTGAGACTTGTTGAACCAGTCTGGAGTCATTACTTCCACCAATGCTGTGGCTGCTCCAGTCTCTGGGTGTGATGCTTTCCCTTTCCCAGGGAGGAAGATGAAGAGAATAAACTAGCCCATGACCCAGGAACTGAGAGTTTCACTCACAGTCACCTCACCATCAGCCCCTCCCTGGAAGGCCTCCTTACTGCAGCTTCCCTGTCTCATCTCATCAGTCTTCGGAGACTGGGCTTGGACGTGGTCTAGTGAGCAGACATGAGCTTCCTGCCCTGAAGGAAGAAGGAGCCACTCCAGGATGTGGCCAGGACCCATGCCTTTTGCCTTAAGGGATGTAGCCAAGCACCCAGAACACCCGACACTACCAGGTCTTCAGAGCCTGGCTGTGAATCGCAGCCAGACAGCTCTGCATACCAGCTGTGGAGTACAACATATTCAAGCTTGAGAGAAAGTGCACACTGTCAGGGGTGGCTGGCAGCCCTCCAGCTGGTCTCTGTTTCTTCGTGTCTTGCAAGTTATCTTCTAGACAGCAAAGAGGGGTTGGAGAGATGGCTCAGCAGCTAGCCTGCATTCAACTCCCCAGTCACTCCACTAAAGCCAGGCATGCATTCATTTACAGCAGCCAAAGACCCTATTGGGCACGCGCACACACATACACACACACACACACACACACACACACACACACACACACGTTAAAAACTAAAAAAGATATCAGGGCCTGGAGAGATGGCTCAGTCACTAAAGGTACTTGTTTGCAAAGCCTATTGACCTAGGGTTCAATTCCCCAGCCACCCAAATTAACCTGGACAAGGAATTTGATTGCAACAGTAAGAGAGTCTCTCTCACACAAACATAAACAAATAAGTAAATGAATAATTCCTTAAAAATAAAAACATGAAGTCAAAATAAAGTTTCACCCAGAAAAGGAAATAATGTTTCCAATGCCATAGTTTGTGATGGTCTGTTTTTACTGTGCCCTTGGGGGTTTGGCTTTTAGATGCATATACATGGCAGTGATATAGCGCGTGTGTGTGTGTGTGTGTGTTGCCTCAACCAAAAATACAAGCACTGGTCCCAAGCTCTGGAGATTCTGATTCAGTTGCCCAGAGGTGGACACAGGAACCTGCACATTTAAGAAACTTCTAGGAGCTGGAGAGATGGTTCAGTGATTAGGGAGCTTCCCTGCAAAGCCTGACGACCCTGGTTTGATTCTCCAGCACCCACATAAAGCCAGATGCCCAAAGTAGCGCATGCATCTGGAGTTGGTTTGCAGAGGCTGGAGATCCTGGCATGTCCATTCTGTTTGTGTCTCTTCTCTCTCTTTGCAAATAAGTAAAAATACTTTTAAAAAAGAAGTGACTAATCTTGTCATATTTGGAGAAAAAAAGACTCTTTTAGGGGCTGGAGCCCCTAAAAGGGTTAAAGGCGCTTGTTTGCAAAACCGGATGGCCCAGGTGTGATTCCCTAGTGCCCACATGAAGGCGGTGACACATGTCTGGGATTAATCTGCAATGGCTGGAGGCCCTGACATGCCCATATTCTCCCTTTCCCTCTCAATAAAAAAGTAAAAATTAAAAAAGAAACCTCAAGGGTTCTTAATGGGCAGACAAGTCTGGGAATCACTAACACAGAAGGTACTAGAAGGTCCTGCCCTCAGCCTTATTGTCCTTCAAAGGAGCGTTCCTGGAAGGACTTAGCGATGTCATGAATACTGTGGGTCTCTGGTGCTTAATGGAGTACCAGCACCATCAAAGTGAGGCAGGAATATTTATATGCCTGTGCATACTGCCTCAACCATACCTCAGAGGAGTCAGACTTTCTGATTCTAAAATCCTGTGGCCTCCACAATGTTGGGCCCTCAAGTCTGAATCTCAGTGTCCCTCTGGCCCGGAAGTTCGATATATACTGCAGGGCTGGTTTTCAAATCTGCACAGATGTGCTTGGGACACCCACACTCACAATCCTGAACTCAGTTTTGTTTCTCTCATCAACAGTTACTATAATTGTACCTATTACTAATATGGGTCGTGGATAGCAGGCAAATCTGTGACCTGACTTCACACATTAAGCAGGAATCTTTACATGTGAAGAGGCTGGCAAGTTCTGAGGGGAGGGCCTCTCTGAAGCCAGCTGTGGCCTTTGAGTTAAGGAGCAGCTGATGGCTACTGGCCTGACCACTGGGCAGGCAATCACTCCCATTATTTGGTTGACCAGCTGGCCTGGGTGCACTATGACTTGTGTCATCTCAGTCAGTGGCAATGAGCGCTCCACCAGAGAGGAGGGTGAGTTAAAGAAACACTGTATTAGTGAGTCCTCCCACCACCACACTGATAGTTCATTCTCATTCGGATACTTAAGAGGATCTCTCAACGGTGAATAGAAGGGTCTAGAATCTAGATGTTAATCTGCCCCAAAGGCTCATACTGACACCCTAAACAAGCCCTCAAAATCCTAAGTAACCTCTTAGCCAACTTCATGGCTTGACTATCGATGCATGCTGGAGCTATATATTTGGGGCTGTCTGTTGAGTGTATAACTCATAGGAACAAATCAAAATGGCTGCTGCAAGTCCTTCGTGGTTGTCCACTGAGAGAAAAGCAGAATGCTTTGTTTCTACACGTCTCAGGCCCTGGCCATCTTGAGAACACACAGGATGAGGCAGGGGCATGGGCACGAGGACCATACTTTCCTGAGCTTTCTTGAATGCCCTGTTCTCAGACTCTTTTTCCAGCTCTATTGTCTCCAGCTGGGAAGTTCTATTTGGCTGAGTAAATGTAATCACGGAGAAAGAACCACTGCCTTCAGAGGACTCTGCAGAACACTTCGGTGGTCATTTGTCCTGGCTCCTGTGAACTAACATCCTGTTTTGCTAACACTTGTATGGCAGCACACTTGGAACTCTGCTGCTCTGGTTCACATTCTCTGAAGTTTTGCCATTTGTTCTCACACAGCCTCATCTCCAAACACTTCCTTGCTCAAGTGCTTGCTTTGAAGCAGTTTCTTTGGAAGCTGCTGCCCAGTGGTAAGAACAAGCAATTCTTCAGATCATGTTCAACACAAGAAGGGAGGGGCCGGTGGAACGCAGGATGGGGGCAGTTTCTGGCTCTACAGCTGGCAGCCAGCTTGGGGGTGGGAGCTAGGGAAAAACCCTACCCTGCCCGCGCAGCAAAGGGCAAGGGCTACTGAAGGCACGCTCATGGCCCGAGTCACAGCCACCCTACACCCACAGGCAGAAATAGAGCTGCCAAGGCAGGTGGGGGAGGACAATTGAAGGTCTTGCTCCCCGGTTCAGGCTAGGGAGAGGGCACTGTCACTGGAGACCCTGCTGGGTCTAGACAATATCCAGACAGGAGGACACTGCTAGAAGGCTGAAGAGCTGGTCCCATGGGGTCTTCAGGTGGGGGTGGCCAAGGGTATCAACAGGATCTCCCCTGAAGGCCAACATGGTCCCAGAAGTATGGAGGGTTTTCTGAGAGCTTAAAAAGCAAAAACAAAAACCTGATGCAGAGGTTTCTGTTTGTAGCAATTTCCTTCTCGCTGCTGGGACAAAACACCCAACCAAAAGCAACTTATGGAAGAAAAAGGCTTACAGTTTTGCGGGAAAGTTTCATCATGGTGGGAAAAGCTTAGCAAGAGCAGACAGCCAGGCATCACATCTTGTCACATCAACTGGGAGAAAGTGAGTTAGCTAAATAGCCAGTGGAGTTGGACTAATAAACCTCAAGGCCCGTCCCCATTGACACACCTCCTCAGCAAGGCTCCATCTCCCAAAGGCTCCTCCAGCTGAGGACCTTTCAAACACACGAAGCTATTGGGAGACATTTTACATTTAAACCCCAATGACCTTGGCCATGCTGGTAGCCACTTCCTTTTCCTTGGTAAGTCGGCAGCCTGGTATCTGCCCTGAAAAGGATTTCTGCAAGGCTGGCCCAGGGGAAGAGAACTACTCTGCCCTGCTCTCCCTCTGGCCCTGAGGATGACATGGTTTTAAAAGCATTTACTAATACAAGTTTTGATGAATTGGATCTGGTGGCCATTCCTAAAGCAGCAGCCATAACTGGAAGATAAAAACTTTTACCCTGAAATTCTTTTTTTTTAAATTTTTTACTTATTTATTTGAAAGCGACAGACACAGAGAGAAAGACAGATAGAGGGAGAGAGAATGGGTGCGCCAGGGCTTCCAGCCTCTGCAAACGAACTCCAGACGCGTGCACCCCCTTGTGCATCTGGCTAACGTGGGACCTGGGGAACCGAGCCTCAAACCGGGGTCCTTAGGCTTCACAGGCAAGCACTTAACTGCTAAGCCATCTCTCCAGCCCTACCCTGAAATTCTTATTATATCCCCACTACTCTAAAGTTTCTAGGTTATGTTACTACGTGTGGATTGAGCTGCTCTGCAAGCAGAAGACAAAAATAATGCAGCCCTGATATGCAGGCATCCATAGCCATCCCCTCTGCACACACAACTGGGGGTTAGCTTGCTCTCCAAGGAATCCCCATTGTTAAAGACTACCTGCAGTTAAGGGCACTTGATATCCAAGCTCAGCCCTCCAGACAGTAGCCTATGAAGATAGTCTCTCACCAGGCAGGGGTCTGTGATTAGGGGTTGGGCCTATGACGTAACTCTGTGCTTTCAACCTATTAATAAGCACTTGGTCTGTTCTCTTATTTTATAGATAGGTAACCTGAGGACCCAGAGGACACAAGAGCCCTTTTGACCATTCATTCACTGGAGACAGGGCAGAAGTTAGACCCCATATCCCATCATTGTGTCTGGGGGGTGGGGGCGGGCGTTCTGCTTCTTCGTATGTAGGTGTCAGTGTTCCTCATGCCTCAGCAGCCATGGGCCTGCAGTGCTCAATGCACCAGCAAGGAAACAAACCATTGTTCTTTCAGCCATATCATCCTGGGACCAGGATCCCAGAGTAGGCGCCCTCCTGGGAGAAGTCACTTGGGACATATGGTGGGGATCTTAATGAGGGAGATTTGTGTGTGGACAGCTGTTCAGGATCTTCATGCATGTGCTCTAGGCAAGTCACCTGCTAGAGGCCCAACCAAGTGTGGTCCCTTTTCCCAGAGCTGGGCAGGAACAGAAGGGCTTTGCCTGCCTAGGAGACAAGAGCCCCCATAATCCAGGGCATCACCAACCAGTGGCAACCAGGCACTGTCGTGGTCCATGATCTGGCCAGGGCCTCTAGGCTGGCTGGGATTTAGCCTCATGGGTGCTTACAGACTGGTATGGAGCACCCCCCCCCCACCTGCCACACACACACTTCAGACCTACCAAAACCCCTTCACTCCTCCAACTACTTAAGACTTTCTAAATCTGTGCTCTCCCTTGTCTCCAAGCTGTTCTCTCCTCCGTAAGAGGATTCTTTAGAAACTTACCCTGCTTTCCTGAGCATTCTGGTCCTAGAGGCTGGGCCCGGAACCAGCCTACTTGAGAGCCTCACTTTTTACCATCGATTACCTTGAGCAATGTATTTAATCTAGGAATCTCAGCACTGAAAGGTTCATAGTTTATATCTCTAAGTGGATTACAACACTGTGCAGCCTTCCTATGTCCATCATAAAAACATTTTAAGTCACAGGATACATATAAAATACTTGCAGTCAAAATGAGGATCCCAACCCACAGGAAAATAATGAGTAAATCTCCAAGTATCCAGGATCACTGACTTCATGTCAACAAAAAGGCAGGAGTGCCTCTGCTTGGCACAGGCTGCAGTCAGCTGTGACACTGAGGTACAGCACCCAATTGCTCCCAATCATTCTGGAGTGAGGTACTTTCTGCCTATGCCAAGTACCCCCTCCTCATTCCAGCCAGTTCTCCCCTTTTGTCTAAAAACATGGTCTTCTTGGAACACAGTGGTGCTATACTGATGAGACGCTGATGCCACAGAAGCCACAGGGCCAAGATGAGCCCTCAACCCAGAAGGCTCAAGACCTGGACTCTCTACACACTTGGCTACCCCCACCCCCATTCTTCTCTCAGCCTGTGCTGCACTGGTACATGGTGTGGGCTTGTGGGCCACCTGTGTAGTAGGGATGCAACTCAGATGGTAGCACGTTTGCCTAGCACACAGGAAGCCTTGGGTTTGATCTACAGCACCACATACAGCGGAGCATGGTGGTGCCTGTAGAAGGCAGGAATTCCATCCAACTGCGAAGCATTTCCTCTTTTGTGGCAGCATTCCAAAAGGAAGACCATCTGGGGAACTCTCTCTGCCTCCTGGTGGTTGTAACTTTAAAACATGATTTCAGTAACATTTAAATAGCAGAATATTTAAAGTACACTACTTGGAGCTGGAGAGATGGCTTAATGATTAAAGGCATGTGCTTGCAAAGCCTAACGGCATAGGTTCAACTCCCCAGTACTCACATAAAACCAAATGCACAAACTGGTGCATGCATCTGGAGTTTGTTTACACTGGCAGGAGAACTCGGGGCACTCATTCTCAATCCTTGCAAATAAAAAATAATAAAATATATTTTAAAATAACATATACTCTTGCAGTTTTGACACACACACACACACACACACACACACACACTTTGAAAGCACTACAACCAATATGACACATCTACCACCCCAAGGAGTTTTCTTGTGCCCCTGTAATCCCTTCATACCCCTTCCATCCTAGGCAGCCACTGATCTGTTACTATAGTTTGTACTTTCCAGAATCTTATATAGATAGAATCATAAGCTCACAGGCAGGGGGATGGCTTTTTTTCTCAAACATTTTGATTTATGCTTGGTATCAATTGCTCATTCCTTTTATTGCTGAGTAATAAAATAATAAATAAAAATAAAAATATGAATGTATTACAATTCTCTCTGCCTCCTAAGGCCTGGGGGAAGTCCAGGTATGCAATCATCTGATGACCTACATCTACACCTTTTCTAGTTTTTGCTGTTTTGTTTACAGATAAATCTGCCACACACATGGAGATGCATGTCTTGATAAGGGCAGATGGCAACAGATGGAATTGCTGGAGGTACTGCAGACCAGGCAGACAGCTTCTGAATCCAGGGGTCTCCATTATGGGACCCTATACTTCCAGGTTTTACCTCCAGGAGTTCTACCAGGTTCCCACAGTGACTATCCCACACTACAAGGAGGGCAACGAAAAAGCATTCTCTTTGAACTATGCTAGAACATTCTATTTGTAACAAGAGGAACCACTTTAGCAAAGCCAATTCAACCCAGCTCTAGCACCTATCAGTAAAAATTCAGAGTACTTGGGCCCAAGAGATGGCTAAGCAGTTAAGGAGCTTACCCACTGAGCCTAACAACCCAGATTCAATTCCCTGGTGCCCTTGTAAAAATCCAGATGCACAAAGGGACACATGCATCTGCAGTTTGTTTGCAGCAGCTAGAGGCCCTGGCATGCCCATTCTCTGACTCACTCCCCTCTTGCAAATAAATAATGTAGGCATGCATAAATATGTAAGTATAAATTGAGAGTACCTGTGGAACTCAGAAAGTCTCACCAGAATATTAAGATCTAATTTCAGCACCACAAAACACTTCCCATCCCCCACACTTTACCCCACTCCATCACTAAAGGCCTGTTTACTCAGTTCCTTCCCCCAGGATGTCCAGCTCTCAACATATGGAAAGCATTAGCACAGTCTGAAGAGACAAGGCAAACCTCACAACATGACTGAGATATGGCAAGGATGCTGGAATTATCAGATCAGGAATGTTTGGAACTAAGATTAATATGCTAAGGGCTCTAATGGAAAAAGCAAAGAACATGTTAATAATGTAAGCAGGAAAATGGAATATTCATTCTTTCGGTTTTTCGCTCTAGCCCAGGCTGACCTGGAATTTACTACATAGTCTCAGGATGGCCTCGAACTCAATTGATCCTCCTACCTCAGCCTCCTGAGTGGTGGGATTAAAGGCATGCACCACCATGCCTCGCTGGAATTTACTTTTGAGACATGGTCTCCCATATCCTAGGCTGGCCTCTAATCACTATTAACTGAGGATGACCTTGAACTTCTCACTCAGCATCCTCTACCTCCCAAAGGCTAGGATTACAGGAGTGTGCCCCATGTCATTTTTAATGCAGTGCTAAGGACTTCATGAATGCTAGGCAAGCATGCTGAAACTGCACTACATCTCCAGCCTAAAAGAAAGAAGAATCAAAAACAAATTCTATGAATATAAAATACTAACATGTGGAGAATTCAATGGCAGAGTTCAATGATGGTGTGTATGACTAGCTAGCATGCTCTAGGCCCTAGATCCTATTCCCAGTACTGACAACCCCCCCCCCAAAAAAAAACTGTGGTTCCAAGATAGGCATGGTGGCACAGACCTAATGTAATCCCAGCACCTGAGAAGTGGAGGCAGGAGGACTGGTTCAGGACCAACCTTGGATACATAGTAAGTTGGAGACCAGCCTGAACAACTTGAGATCCTGACTCAAAACAAACAAAAAAACCAAGCAAACAAGGCTAGGGAGATATCAGTCAGTAAAGCGCTTCCCTTGTAAGTACGAAACCATAGTTCAGACTCCAAAACCCATGTTCATTAAAAAAAAAAAAAAAGCCAAGCCAAGCATGGTAGCACATGCCTGGAGACAGAGGTAGCAGGATTTCTGGGAGTTTGAGGCCAGCCTATGACTAAATCGTGAATTCCAGGTCAGCCGGGGCTACAGAAAGACCCTACTTTGTGGGGGGAAAAGGCAAGACACAGTGGTACACATTTATAACCCCAGCACTGGTGAGGCAGAGATAAGCAGATCTCTGAACTCAGTGGCTTGCCAGTATAGACTAATTAGGCGAGTTCCAGGCCAGTAAGAGACTCTGTCTCAAAGAAAGGCAGTGTCTGGAATGAAAACTAAGGTTGTCCTCTGTTCCACAAATGTGCATGTACACGCACGCACACGCGCACACACACACACTGCTGCAACAAAAATTAATACATTTGATATACTCATTACTAGACTGAATGTGTTAAGAAACTCTAATTTGAGGATATGCCAAGAGGAACTTCCAAAAAAACAAAACATAAGAACTACGGAACAAAACGAGCTACATATAACTAATGAGAACACAAGAGAAAGAAAATTAAGAAATATTTGACTGGTAACAAATATGAATTTCCTCAAGTTAGTGTCAGAAACCAAATCCAAGTTTCAAGAAGCTAAGGGAAAACCAAGCAGAAATACCCAAAGAACCACATATAGGCATATGCATAAACCCAAAAATAAAGGAAAAATCACCTTTCCCGCCAGGGGAGCAAATTTAAGATCCATCTTCTCAGAAACCATGCAAGTGAAGGAAGTAGCCAAGAGAAAACCCCACTGACCTAGTTTTACCCTGTAAGACAAGACTCCCTCAAAAGTGAAGACTTTCTTGAACCAAGAAACCTGTTTTGCAAGAAAAGTTAAAAGAAGGAAATGCGAGGTCAGAAACAGATTTACAGAAAAGAAGAACACTGGAGGAAAAGTAAAAGGCATTCACTTTTTCTTAGTTGACTATCTAGCAGGTAAGTTTGTTCGAACAGTCTAAGGACACTCAAGGAGCATTACGTGTATGTGAAGTGAATGCCAGTGGTGACAGAAGGGAGGCAGACAGGATTAGGAACATGTTAATGCGGGATACCTGAGCCAGTCATTAAGCAGTATAATGTTATTTTTTTAAATATTTTATTTTATTTATTTGACAGAGAAGGAGGAAGACAGGGAATGAGTGTGCCAGGGCCTCCAGCCACTGCAAACAAACTCCAGATGTATGCACCCCTTGTGCATCTGGCTAACCTGGGTCCTAGGGAATCAAACCTGGGTCCTTTGGGTTTTTTGTTTTGTTTTTTTGAGGTAGGGTCTCACTCTGGTCCAGGCTGACCTGGAATTAACTCTGTAGTCTCAGGGTGGCCTAGAACTCATGGCGATCCTCCTACCTCTGCCTCCTGAGTGCTGGGATTAAAGGCGTGCGCCACCACGCCCGGCTCTGGGTCCTTTGGTTTTGAGGCAAATGCCTTAACCGCTAAGCCATCCCTCCAGCCCTACAATGTTATTTGAAAAGTGGACTTGGGTTAGTTTTAAATGTATACTGGAAACTACTACAACCACTAAAATAAAAAAGTGAAAAAGAAGTATAATTGATAAAATTATAAAGGAGAGGGAATTAAAAAAAATAGAAAAAGTATAAACAAAACTAGGAACAAACAACAAGGGCAGTAAGTAGAAAACAGTATCAAGAATGGGAGACACTAACTGTATTATCACTTCATATGTCAATGATAGTATCAGAGGGAGTCAAAAAACAAATTCCATGTGTCCAAAGTTTCTACTTAATAAAAAAAAATCTGTTGTCTGTAAGAAGTCCATTTTATACAAACACAGCAGTCCCTACTTATCCACATCCCAAGACCTTCCTTAGTAGAGGCTGAAATTGAAGATGGTACCAAAATCTTTTTTAAAATATTTCATTTATTTATCTGAGAAAGAGGCTAATAGAAATGAAGAGAAGAGGTGTGCCAGGGCCCCTAGCCACGGCACACAAACTCCAGATGCATGTACTACGTTGTGTATCTGGCTTTACATGGGTTCTAGGTAATGGAACTTTAACTGCTGAATCATCTCTCCAGACCACAAATTCTGAATGTACTTGTTTTTACTGTATGTACATGTATATTAATAAAGTTTAATTTCTAAGTTAGGCACATTAAAATATTGAGAAAAATAATTAGAAACAAACTAGGATAATTTTAACAATATAACAAAAATGGCCAGGATCACCATTCTTGCACTTTGGAACCACTATTAACTAAAAGTTACTTGGTATATACATATGCATGAAAATGTCACAAAGAAACCCATTATTTTGAATACTTACTAAGAATATTAATAAATTAAAGTTACTTGAACACAAGCACTAAAATACTTCAAGACTGTTGATAACCAGGATGTCTACAATGGGATTAACAGGTAGGCAGAGTATACAGTGTTGATATATTGAACAAAGAGCAATTCACATTCCAAGGGCAGTGTGAGACTTCTTCACATTATTCAGAATGGCATGAAATGTAAAACTTAAGAAATTTATTTTTCTGGAATTTCCCACTTAATATGTTCAGGTATGATCAACCACAAGTAACTGAAACAGTGAGGCTAAGCTATGGATGGGGAGGGGGCTACTGTTGACTGAAAGTAAAGTAAAGCAATGAAGAAAGACATACCATGCTAAGACTAATCAACAGAAAGTAGCAGAAAGAAGAGGAAGGCCATGTGAAGACAGAGACAGAAACTGAAATTATGATGCAATGTTGGGCATGGTGGTACGCGCCTAATTCCAGCAACTGGGAGGCTGAATCTCAAGTTCCAGGCCAGCCTGGGCTACAGAGTGAGACTCTGTATCAAAACAAAAAGGAAAACAAGCAAACACACACAAAGAAGCAAGAGAGGCCTTATAAGCAAGAAGCCATAAAAGTCTGAAGCACAAACTCACAGAGGGGCTGGGGAGATGGCTCCGTGATTAAAAATGCTGGTTGTGAAGCCTGTCCACCAGAGTGCAGGTCACCAGAGCCACATAGAGCTAGACACACGAGTGTAACTCCTCTATAATCCCAATGTGCATTGGCAATGAGCAAACTCAAGAGAATCCTAAAGTTCACAGACCAGCTCACGTGGCATTCGTGGTGGCACATGCCACCTCTAATTCCAGCACTTGGGAGGCAGAGGTAGGAGCATCTCTGTGAGTTCAAGGCCACCCTGAGACTACATAGTGAATTCCAGGTCAGCCTGGGCTAGAGCAAGACCCTACCTCAAAAAACCTCCAAGCCCAACATGGGAGACCCTGTATCAACCAGGTGAAAGGTAAGGACTGGCTCCAAGGTTGTCCTCTGACTTCCAAACACACACCATGGTGTACATGCGCCATATCCACACATGCCACACATACAAAGGAAAACAGAAACCCTTTCATGAAGGCAGCAGCTTTCCTTGCCCCATATCCTCAAAAGGACAGTTTGAAGCCAGGTGAAGATGAGATCCACCTAAAGACATAGATGGACTGCCTATCCCCTTACTGACATATGACAGATATAACCCAGAACTTTTGCAAACTTCCCCAGTGCAGTTGTTTACAGACCCTCACTGCTAAATCTGCCTGCTTTCTGAGTTCCAACACAGAAAAGGTAACCTTTTCTCTTTTTCTTCTTACTGTTTTCAACACTGGCCAAATCCTCAACCTGCTTGCCCTGATACTTTGGGTGGGGGTATCTCTTTCTCAACCCTCATCCCCATGCAAATGCTCAGACCTCCATTGCTGCGACCATCAGCTTTCTTGACCTCTAACTCAAAAAGTGTAACTTTTATCTCCCTGTGGTAAATGCCAACATTTCCAGCTCTCCTGCCCTGATGTTTTTTTTTTCTCAGACTCCAATAAAGAACCCTATGTCCCCCAGTGACAGTATCAGTAGCAGTCTCCGGAGAGCCACAGCAGGAAACCTAGACTTCCACCTCCACTTAAGAGGTCAGGAAGCAACAGTGCCACTTACCACCAAATGTGTGAAGGTGGTCTGCTACAAGATTCAGACAATCCCCAACTTCATCATCATGAAAATGTCACAGACATAGTCCAAATCACTCACTATACTGAAAAGCAGGAAATATTCAACCTGAATTAAGATAGAGGAGCTAATGCTAAGATGACAGACACTGAGCTGTGAGTAGCCGCCACACTAATGTCTGAACAAACAACTGCTGAAGCTCATTAGATAACCCCTAAAGTCTCAGCAAAATTATAAAGAAACATTTGGTAGATAGGTCTTCAATGTAGGAAGAAAAATCAATGGAAATGTCAGAACTGAAATGACCAATGAATGGCTGAAGAGCAAAATAATGAAGAGATAATCAAGAAACCTTAAAATAGAAACTGCAGGGCATGGTGGCACACACCTTTAATCTCAACACTTGGGAGGCAGAGGAAAGAGTATCACCATGAGTTCAAGGCCACCCTGAGACTACATAGTGAATTCCAGGTCAGCCTGACCTACAGTGAAACCCACCTTGAAAAACTAAAAATATTTTTAAAAGGAAAGAAAAAAACAGTAAAAAATTAATCTGACAACAAAAAAAAACTAGTACAAAATAAACAGCTCTAGATCTTGTGGGATTATGAAATGCGTATCATCAGTGTTCCAGGAGACTGAAAAAATATTCAAAGCAATAAGGAAGTAATATATTCCACAGAATGAGGAAATTTTTATAAAACACGTATGAGGGACTTGTACCTAGACTGTGTAATAAATAGTTCTATGGTTACCAACTATTACGGCTCAATACTAAAAATCCCAATTTTTAAAATGGGCAAAGGATCTGAATAGACATTTCTCCCAAAACACATAGGAGCATCTAATAAATACATGAAAAAAAAAAAGCATTCAACTTAATTAGCCACAAGGGATGTGCAAGGGAAAACCGCAGCAAAGCTCCACCTTATCAGCAACAGGAGAAATACCACCTGAAGACAGAGCAGGCGCAGGTGTGGATGGGAGAAACTGGTACAATACTAGTGGGAATGTAACCCAGCAGAGCTGAAGGGAAGTTTAGTAGTTAGTTGTTCAATGTATCAAGTTACTCAAATATTCTGAAAAGTAAAGTCAGTAACATTCCTTTTGGGTGAATTGGCATTAAGATATATCACTTATAATTATTAGAGCAATGATTACTGTATATATTACTGGATCTATTGGTCTGTTTCCCTATTTCACTTACTTTTGTTAATTAAACGAGGTAGGTATATAAAGTTTCTATCATACTGACTGGCATATAATATGTGCCCAATAAATCAAAGCTGTAATTTATTTGTAAATAAAGAAGGTTGGATTTTCCTCCAAAAAAAAGTAGGGGTGGGGGCGCACCACATGCCAAGGCATGAGGGTAGATTCTTTCCAAAGTGCTGGGCAGCATCAAGTAGTGGCCAGGCTAGAGGAAGATCAGGTGGCGGCTCTCTTCACACCTGCCCACACAGAGTGCTTCTTCCTCTGCACAGCCTTTATTTCTTCCCAGTCTAGTTTGACGTCTGGAACCTCATCTTCTGGCTCTGGCTCCTTTCTCAAAGGCCCCTGAGGGGAGGCGACCACAATTGGCAGAGGGCCACATTCCTCCCGGAACTCAACCACATAGAGACCCTTCTTGTCAGCCAGCTGTTGGTGGGTTTCCTGGATAGGAACAAATGAACTGCAGATTAAATCTGAGAAGGGTACCTGTAACTTAAAGGGCAAGAGCTTATATCAGCCAGAAGGAAGCCAGCAATAAGAGCAACTTTGGAGAAATGAAATACTTCAGTTAACTCTAGGTAAAGTATGTGGCTAACCTGTGATGATCTGTCATACATGAAATTTTCTCAGCCATCTAAATACACCAAACTGGGATAGAGGAAGGGCCTCTTTGTCTGCCAAGGTCTATCAGCTTTGGGATAAGCAGGCCACAGGACTACTAGGAGGGTCCTGAAATCTCAAACCTTCACCAGCCCCCACCATGTCGAATGACTGAGCCAGGTACGGGCTTAGCTGGATAGCAGGCCGGGTTCCCACCTCCGAGAGGACATCAACATTCTTTGCCATCTCTGGATGCATCAGGCAGCCAACTCTGCTGAAGTTAGGATAGCTAAGCTTTAGGAAATACTTCATGGGGAGCTGGAGAGATGGCTTAGCAGTTAGGGCACTTGCCTGTGAAGCCTAAGGACTCATGTTTGATTCTCCAAGTCACATCAAGCCAGATGCATAGTGACACAAGCACACAAAGTGACACATGTGCAGAAGGGGGCACATGCCTCTAGAATTCGATTGCAGTGGCTGAGGCCCTGGCATACCAATTCTCTCTCTCTCTTAAATTAAACAAACAAAAACAAGGCAGTCTGTAGGGCTTGCCTCAAAAAAAAAAAAAAAAACACTTCATGGGGGTGCTGAACAGATGGTTTAGCGTTGAAACGTTTGCCTGCAAAGCCTAAGGATCCAGGTTCGACTCCCCAGAACCCACGTAAGCCAGATGCACGAGGTGACACATGCACACAAGGTGGTGCATGCATCTGGAATTTGACTGCAGTGGCTAGAGGACCTGGTATGCTAATTTTGTCTCTCTCTCTCTTGCTTGCTCTCCCATAAAAAAGTTTAAAAATTACTTCATGGATTAATGTGTATTTTTAAATGTCAATGATTAGAATCTATTGTTATAAAAATAAATATGCTTGTTCTAAAACTTCCACTGTATGGAAATGTCAAGTAAAAGAAAAAGTTCATTTCCAGGTTAGTCTTTCCTGTCAGACTTACTGTAGTACCTAGAGCACCCCCACCACTCAAGAGAGCACATTGGGTTTTCATGTTACCTGCACAGAGATTCACAATGACACCTGAGTTAGAGAAACTATAAAAATTATACACAAAGTCCTATTTCTTCATAGGTGGAAGTCCTGGGTGCTGTCCAGTTCAGACTGGGCCTGCCTCACAGTCACCACACTCTACATGGAGCTGGGTGCCCTGTGGAGGCCCCACAGCACATCTTCAGGAGACTCTGGAACAGCATGGTCTGGAACACAAACTGGTACTTTTGCCTCAAGGCCCAAGAAAGGGTTACCTGGTGGGCGAGCCCATGGAAGAGGCCCCGGGTGAGGTTGAGCATGTTCAGGGACCCAGAGACCCTGGCATACATGTCCTTTATGCCAATGAGCCGGCAGATGGTGATAATGGCCCTGTGGCAGCGGAGACCATAACCTAGGAGAAAAGAAAGACCAGAGGAAAATACCTGCCCACTCACAGTAGGCCTCACTCACTCTGCTAGTTCTCATGTACCCTGGGCTGTGTTGAAGGAACAATTTCTGGCTTTCCACTTCCTGTAGGGTGACCCTTAATACACTTAACTTTTAGGTGACTCTTGTGTCATGGATGCTATAAAGGTTAAACACATTACACATATAAATCTTTTAAACACAGTGGGAAAAAAAACTACCCATAATGAACACTAGCAGGTACCTAGGAGCTCTTGACATGCCATAACCATGCTAATAAGGTTGAAGTTCTTGCCTACCTTGACTGCTCAGTTGTCTGAGCGGAGCTGTCTACATCCTCTTTGGGAGAACCTCCTGGCTTTGAGAACTTGCCCCTCCTAGACTCTTGCCTGGTTACTGGCTTGGCTTTGTTACCTCCTTGCTAGCTTCTAAGTTGTGGCTGGTTTCCCCCGACCATCACCCCCACCATATTTTCCAGTTAATTTTTTTCTTCAAAAGAATTTTTAAAACTTTGCAAGCCCAACACATTGCTGCCCATGAAGGCCCTTGTCTTCACCCTGTTCTCTGAATTAAATACAATAAAATGTAAAGCATTCTGTGGTCTAGAGGGCCTCCTACCCATCTCCCTTCCCTCACCTGGAGACATAACCTCTTCCCACTGGTTTTTCTACCCAGAGAACTTTGCACTTACAAGTTTCCTCAGCCTGGAATGTTCTCCCAGGCTTTGCCCCTCCTTCTCACCTTCAAGGTCTCTCATGTCCCTGAGTGCTAACACATGGCTCTAATCTTGGCACTAGGCACTGACACCTGTTCACCCAGTTTCCCCTGAGCAGAATACAGGCTCCTGGAAGGCCAGGATTGAATATTTACTGCTGTGTTCTGTTCCCAGAGTCAAGATTGGTATGTTGGCTATAGGTAGGAGGCTGAAGCTGGCTGAACAGACACAAAACTTGGCACACACTTCCCAGCCTTAAACCAAACATCACTGCCTTCTAGTCTAATTTTTCAAAAATAATTTGGTATGCAAAATTCAGATTCTATGTGAAATTAAATGATATATACATTATAAATTCTCATTTATAAATGTCTGCTCTACTTGAGAGAACCAATTAGCTATCCATAATTATGCTGGAACATGCATGAAGGGGGGACTTTAAAAGTGGCTAAAGAAGGCTAGAGAGAGGCTTAGCAGTTAAGGTGCTTGCTTGTGAAGCCTAAGGACTCATGTTTGACTCTCCAGGTCCTATATAAGCCAGATGCACAATGTGACGCAAGCGTGCAAGGTTGCACATGTGCACAAGATGGCACACAAGCCTGGAGTTCAATTAGAGTAGCTGGAGGCCCTGGAACACCAATTCTCTCCCTCTTGCTCTCTGGTAAAATTTTTAAAAAGCCAGGTACAGTGGCACACACCTTCAGTCCCAGCACTCAGGAGGCAGAGGTAGGAGAACTGCCATGAGTTTGAGGCCAGCCTGAGACTACAAAGTGAATTCCAGGTCAGCCTGGGCTAGAGTAAGACCTTACCTGGAAAAACCAAAAAATAAAATAAAATAAAAAGTGGCTAAAGATAGGTTAGGATGGGCTCTCTAACTCTTCTATGGCATTATCTACACATAGAATGTGTGTCTAAATACAAATGTGCATACATGCCCACATGCCTACAGGGAAGTGTACATGAAAGTGGGCATGAAGCAGATTTTTAAAAATTATTTATTTGGGCTAGAAAGATGGCTTAGCAGTTAAGGCATTTGCCTGCAAAGCCTAAAGACCTAGGTTCAATTCTCCAGGTCCCACATAAGCCAAGTGCACATGTGGTACATGTTTCTGGAGTTCATCTGCAGTGGCTAGAGGCCCTGGCATGCCCATTCTTTCTCTCCCTCCGTCCCTAATAAATTAAAAAAAGTTTGAAAAAAAATGTTAAAATATTTATTTGCAAGCAAAGCAAGAGAGAAAGAGAGAGAGCCAAGGCCTCCAGCTACTGCAAACAAATCCAAATGAATTTGCCACTTTGTGAATCTGGCTTTATATGGGTACCTGGGAATCAAAAAACCCAGGTCACTGGGCTTTAAAGGCAAGCGCCTAAACTGCTGAAGCATCTCTTCAGTGTATGAGGCAGATTTTGGAAACAACTGCCCTGTTGACTGGGTAACTCTGGGCAAAATGTACTTGTCAGAAGTGCTGGTGAGCACAAGGGAAGATGCTTATCACACACAGCTTGGGCCACAGTAGACACTCTAAGAATGGTAGACACTGTTCTGTACATATATCAAGCTTCAGGCAATAGGGCCTATGGTAACTATTTGACTATACTTTTGGTCATGAACATTTCCAGGCACACACTATACCAAACAACAAGTTTACTTATTTATTTTTTAAACATGGCCTTTAAAAAATGTATTATTTATTTATTTTTCTGAGAGAGAGAGAATGGGCACACCAGGGCCACTGCAAATGAACTACAGATGCATGCAACCCCTTGTGCATCTGTCTTACATGTATCCTGGGGAAATGAACCTAGGTCCTTTGGCTTTGCAAGCACACACCTTAACTACTAAGCCATCTCTCCAACCCTATTTTTATTTTTATTTATTTACTTGAAGGGAGAGAAAGAATATAGGTGTGTCAGGACCTCCTGCCACTGCAAAATAAACTCCAGATACATACACTACTTTGTGTATCTGGCTTTACATGGGTACTAGGAAATCAAACCCAGGTCATCAGGCTTTGCAAGCAAGCACTTTAACTGCTAAGCCATTTCTCAAATCAACACGTAGGAACATGGGTTATGAAATGCCTATTTATATACATATTTAGAAAATGTCTATAAAGTATGCTGTTTCAGTTTTAAAACCAGGACTTTAAAAAAATTTTTTTTTGTTTATTTTTATTTATTTATTTGAGAATGACAGAGAAAGAGGCAGAGAGAGAGAGAGAGAGAAAATGGGCATGCCAGGGCTTCCAGCCACTGCAAACGAACTCCAGACGCGTGCACCCCCTTGTGTATCTGGCTAATGTGGGTCCTGGGGAACCGAGCCTCGAACCGGGGTCCTTACGCTTCACAGGCAAGTGCTTAACTGCTAAGCCATCTCTCCAGCCCTAAAACCAGGACTTTTTTGTTGTTGTTTATTCTTATTCATTTATTTGACAGCGACAGACAGAGAAAGAGAGAGAGAGAGAGAGAGAGAGAGAGAGAGAGAGGGTGTGCCAGGGCCTCCTGCCACTGCAAACGAACTCCAGAAACATGTGCCCCCTTGTGCATCTGGCTAACATGGGTCCTGGGGAATCAAGCCTCGAAACAGGGTCCTTAGGCTTCACAGGCAAGCACTTAACTACTAAGCCATCTCTCCAGCCCAAAACCAGGATTTTTTACTCCAGTACACAAGCAATGGTCTAACTTAAATGAACACATGAAAAATTAAAGCTTTAGTTAGAAACTTTTTAAAAAAAAAGGTAAAATACAATTAAAAAGTATAGCAGTCTTTTTGTTATGGTAGTGCTGGAGAAGGAACCCAGGTCATCATATATCCCTAAATTGTAGTAGTCTTGGAAAAATCATTCAGAAGTAAATGTGTCTAAACCACTATTCAATAAAAATACAATGCAAGCCACAAACTGGCTTTCTCATAGATATATTAACAGTTTTTCTAAAAGCAATGTATTTTGTTAAGCTAATGGGCACAAACATTAGCATTTAGTAATGTGTTCCATATGATATTTGTGAAGTGTTTTCATATTCTTTTTTTCATACCAATTCTGATGTGTATTTGACACAGCAGGTCTCAGCAGACACATTTTAAAGGCGCAATTACCACACTGGCTGGGTGCCACGTGTGGAATAGGGTTTGACCTTGACACCTGAGTACTCAACATGTTCTCTAATGACTAAATCAATGGCTTTGATCAGGGATTTGAATGATTACAGCTTGGAAGCACAAGGCAAGTTCTGGTGCAATAACAACTGATTATTCCCACCCCATAACTCTTAGAAATGTATAAGAAACTTGGATAAAAATTTTTAAATGTTTTAACTCTTTGAACCTAAACTTTCTGAGATCTATATAACTAGGTCTGCGTGAATCATTTTTTAATATAAAGCTATATGTGAGATATGAATCAGAATGTGTAAGAATCAGAACCTACTACAATAGGTGCAAATGTCCACAGCACAACAGACAACTCTGTCTGCAAACTAGTGTACAAGACAGGAAGAGTCACGTCCAGTGCTTCAAACAATAAACTTCAGAGAGGTGCACTTAATACTAAATGAGGAGCTGCAGATATAGCTCAGTGGCAGACTGTGTACTTAGCATGTAACAGGCTTTTGGTTTGATCCTCTGCATGAAATAAACCCCCAAACCACAATACCTATTGATGGACTGGAGAGATGGCTCAGCAATTAAGGCACTTGCCTGCAAAACCTAATGACACAAGTGCGATTCCCCAGTGCCCACATAAAGCCAATGCACAAAGTGGCACATGCAACTGGAGTCTGCAGTGGCTGGAGGCTCTAGTGTACCCATTCTGTCTCTCTACTTGCAAATAAATAAAAATTTAATTTTTTTTTTTTTTTTTTGGGGGGGTTTTCGAGGTAGGGTCTCATTCTAGCCCAAGCTAACCTGGAATTCACTATGGAGTCTCAGGATAGCCTCAAACTCATGGCGATCCTCCTACCTCTGCCTCCCGAGTGCTGAGATTAAAGGTGTGCGCCACCACGCCCTGCTTGTTTTTTCTTTTTTCTTTTCTTTTTTTTTTTATCTTTTCACAATTTTTATTAACAGTTTCCATGATTATAAAAAATATCCCATGGTGGGCTGGAGAGATGGCTTAGCGGTTAAGCACTTGCCTATGAAGCCTAAGGACCCCGGTTCAAGGCTCGGTTCCCCAGGTCCCACGTTAGCCAGATGCACAAGGGGGCACACGCGTCTGGAGTTCGTTTGCAGAGGCTGGAAGCCCTGGCGCGCCCATTCTCTCTCTCTCCCTCTATCTGTCTTTCTGTATTTGACGCTCTCAAATAAATAAATAAATAATTAAAAATATATATCCCATGGAAATACCCGCCCCCTGCACTTTCCCCTTACTGTTTTTCCTTTTTGAGGTAGGGTCTCGCTCTCACCCAGGCTGACTTGGAATTCACTATGTAGTCTCAGGGTGGCCTTGAACTCAAGGCGATACTCCTACCTCTGCCTCCCAAGTGCTGGGGTTAAAGGCACGTGCCACCACACCTGGCACAAATAAATAAAATTTTTAAAGAGAATAGTGCACCCATTCTCTCTACTTGCAAATAAATAAAAATTTAAAAGAGGGGAAAAAATTCTCTAGTGATGAGTAGTAAATGACTAGAACTGATCACACTGTAAAGACAGAACCACGGAAGTAGGCACAGTCCTGCACACCTGCAACCCCTAGCACTTGGGATCTTGGGATCAAGAGTTCAAGAGCAGCGTTATAGCTACACAGTTGAGTGCAAGGCTAGCTTGGGCTACATAAGACCCCATCTCAGAAATCCAAAACAACAAAAGCAAAAACATCTAATGATACTGATGAATTCCTGAAAAGAAACTACTGTTCCCACTCATCCAAACTCTCAGACTCACTGGCAATGTGCTCCTCCTGCCTACAATTGTCCTGGAACACACCTGTGCTCATAAATACCTCAACCATTGTTATTTCCCCAAGCGCTGCATACTTCCTAAGCCCAGCTTAGGCCTGTGCTGATGTTCTCAAGAGGAATTCAGGGAAAGGTAGAGAGGTAGAGGAGAAGTGTGGCAGCTGTTATTTCTCTGCTTTCTCAACAAATGGTCAGTGAGTTACCTCTGGGTTCTTTCTTCATCCTGATATGTGTCCTTTTGTATCGTAATGCGATATCATGGAAGACTAGGGGGTAAAACAAAAACACAAGAACGATCAGGTGAGTGGCTTTAATGCCTGTGCATAATCAGAACACAATGCACATGGCCCACAACAGATAGCATGCAATGCTCAAGATGAGCCAACTCTGCCCAAACTGTCCAACCTCCTCTGGCAGTCAGGCTTGTTTCTCTTTTATATACAGATAACGATGAAGTGATAGAGAAATACAAAGATACCAGAGACAGACATCCTGCCACCTGTACTATCACTGGTGCAACCCTGCATCTTTGGAAGAGATGACCCGCACTCACTTGTGTGGCCTTCATACCGCTCAACGTAATGCAAACAATGAATTGCTTTGTTCTTTGCCTAAAGAAAAGAAGAAAAATATTTTCTTAAATATCTTCTTGGCTTTCTTTGTCTTTGAGCTTGGATCTTACTATGTAGCCAAGGTAGGTTTAAAACTCACAATCCTCCTGCCTCAGCTGCTCAAGTGCTGAGGATTAGTGGTATGTTACCCTGCCCAACTTCATGTTGACTTTCAAAAGTATCCTTTTTAAAAAGATATTTTATTACCCGGGCATGGTGGCACACACCCTTAATCCCAGCACTCAGGAGGCAGAGGTAGGAGGATCGCTGTGAGTTCGAGGCCACCCTGAGACACCATAGTGAATTTCAGGTCAGCCTGGGCTAGAGTGAGACCCCACCTTGAAAGACCAAAATATATATATATTATTTATTTATTTGAGGGGGGAGGAAGAGGTAGATAGAGAGAAAGAGAGAATGGGCACGCCAGGGGCTCCAGCCACTGCAAACGAACTCCAGGCACATGCACCCCTTTGTGCATCTGGTTTACATGGGTCCTGGCGAATCAAACTGGGATCCTTAGGCTTCACAGGTAAATGCCTTAACCACTAAGCCATTTCCTCAACCCTCAAAAATACCTTTTATAAAACATTTTATTATAAAAAAATTTCACCTATGCAAAAATTTTAGTATATGCTTCTAAAAGATAAGTACTTATAAAAAAATACCCACAATATTCCTATTACACTTAAATGAATAATTTCTTTATATCTACAATCTGTTAGTACTCACACTGTCACAGCAGTTTCATAATTTGGGTAAACAATCACAGGTACATCTAAAATGACTTTTTATGAGATACGCAACCCAACCTTGAGCAACAAATCTCATGGGAAGGTCCTAGAAGAAATTATTATTTCCTTATGGTTCCCATGGGCCTAACACAGTCTATTATCTTTTACTAAGTGCTAATCAAGACAAAAATGCATACAGCTTGATGTAGTGGCACTCACCTATAATCCCAGGATACAGGACAGTAGGAATCAGAATCAGCCTGGGCTACATAACAAGAACCTGTCTTATAAAACCAAAACCAAAAAAGAAAAGTATCTACCTTTCTGAAAGCATCTGCCCGGTCACTGGCTTTCCCAACAGCAAAACCTTTAAAAGAAAAAGAAAATCTGTGAAAAGGGAAATAGCTTTGGCATACAATGTGCCTTTTATCACATTGCTATGAAATTTCATTTATCAAGGTTTTTCTTGTTGTTTTTTGTTGTTGTTTTTGTTTGTTTTTGAGACAGGGTCTCATACAGCTCAGGCTGGCCTTGTACTTGCTGTGTAGCTGAGGAAGAGCTTGAGCTTGCAATACTCCTGCCTGTACTGTAGTTCTGGGATCACAGGTGTGCACCACAGACCCTGTTTATGCAGTGCTGGGGAGTAAAACCCATAGCTTTGTGCATGCTAGTCAAGTAACTCTACCGACTGAGTTACATCCCAACTTCTCCTACAATATTTTAAATCACTTCATCATCCTATCACCCATAGAAAACCTGCTACCAACAACCAATGAGCAAGCATGAGGCTACAAAAGTCCACTTGCCTGCTTTGAAAATTTTACATTTGGATGTATTTAAGAAATTCAACATTCAATGCCAAGCACAGCACTGAGCATTGTAATAAATCTCTAGTAAGATGAAACACACTCCATTTTTAAGTATGCTCAAAATTAATAAAACAAATGATTTTAGACACTTTGGAAAACATTAAAATAACCAGAAGTATGGGAGAAACTGCTCTATAGTGAAACCATGCTATCAGTGGAACTTTCAAGTAGAATTTTGGTTTAAATTAACCAAGAAATAAAATCAATGGTTCTTCAGTCTGTGAATTTTAGAAATAAACTGAATCACAAATTGAGGAAATACACCTATTATTCGTTACTTAATCTGAAGATTGTATTTTGTTTTTAAATTATACACAGAGGGCAGGAGAGAGGCTTAGCGGTTATGACACCTGCCTGCAAAGACTAAGGACCCAGGTTCATTTACCCAGAACCCACATAAGGCAGATGCTCATGGTGGCACATGTGTCTGGAGTTTGTTTGCAGTGGCTAGAGGCCCATTCATTTTCTCTCTCTCTCTAATAAATAAAAAGTGTTTGAAAAAATTATACACAGAAAAGTATCATATGCAAGACACAAACTATGCATCTGAGACCCAGGACAAAAGGAACTATAAATTCCGATTTTTAAACAAAACAAATTAATCATGGATATCTCAGAGGAAAATAAGGACTTAATTATAAACTTCAAATGGAGATTTTCTAAGCAAAACACAAAATCCCAAGTCATCTAAAACTGATAGATTTAATACCTAAAGGCTTCAAACTTCTATGGAGTTAAGATGGAAAAAACAAAACTAGTCACAGTATCTGAAAGACAGGCCTGAGTCTTCACCCTAGAAAGAGCTCACACTGATCCATATGGAAAAGGACAGTCGCCCTAGAGACAGTTCACACTGATCCATATGGAAAAGGACAGTCGCCCTAGAGAGAGCTCACACTGATCCATATGGAAAAGGACAGTCGCCCTAGAGAGAGCTCACACTGATCCATATGGAAAAGGACAGTCACCCTAGAGACAGTTCACACTGATCCATATGGAAAAGGACAGTCGCCCTAGAGAGAGCTCACACTGATCCATATGGAAAAGGACAGTCGCCCTAGAGAGAGCTCACACTGATCCATATGGAAAAGGACAGTCGCTCTAGAGAGAGCTAACACTAATCTATTTGAAAAAAGACAGTTGCCCTAGAAGAGCTCACACTGATCTGTACAGGAAAGGACAGTCATCCTACACAGAGTTTGCACTAATCCATTTGGGAAAGGACAGTCATCCTAGAGAGAGCTCACACTAATCCACATGGAAATGGGCAGTCATTCCAAAAACAGCTCACATTAATCACTTCAGAAAAGGACAGTCTCACTAGAAAGAGTTCACATTTGGAAAAGGACAGTCACCCAATAAAAGATATGCAAAGCACATGAACTGATGGGCCTCAAAAAGAAAATATAGGGCTGGAGAGATGGCTTAGAGGTTAAGCGCTTTCCTATGAAGCCTAAGGACCCCGGTTCAAGGCTCAATTCCCCAGGACCCACGTTAGCCAGATGCACAAGGGGGCGCACGCGTCTGGAGTTCATTTGCAGTGGCTGGAAGCCCTGGCACGCCCATTCTCTCTATATATATCTGCCTCTTTCTCTCTCAACTAACTAAATGAAAATGAGCAAAAAAATTAAAAATATATATAAAAATGTTCAACTAACATGTAAAATCATATCTATGTTTCATAATTAAAGATACACAAATCAAAACTAATATCCAGGGCAAGAACATGGTGAGAGGAATACAACTGACAGAACCTTTAGGAAGTAATCTGACAATACCTATCCACATGGAAGAGTACTGGAGGAGTAATTTCACAATTAGGAAATTGCCCATAGTCTATAGAAAAGTACAAGCAACTGCATTTATTTACATTTACAAGAAGTTCACGGTCTTTTATAAGCAGTAAATCTCTGGAAACAGCATATTCAGTAACAGGGAAAAGTTATAAAATTCATGTTTATCTAGACAATGGAACACTATGCAACCAGTACAAAGAATGAAGGGGAGTCTGTTGCAGTAGCTTCAAGAAGATCTCTATGTGAAAAACAGTAAGGTGCAAAATAATCACTGTAATATGATGTATTTTTTTTAAAACATTTTTATGTATTTAGTTGAGAGACAGTGAAAAAGAGAGGCAGATAGAAAGCAAATGGGAACACCAGGGACTCCAGCCGCTGCAAATGAACTCCAGATGCCTGCACCACCATGTGCATCTGGCTTTATGAGGGTCCTGGGGAATCGAATCTGGGTCCTTTGGCTTTGCAGGCAAGCACCTTAACTACTAAGCCATCTCTCCAGCCCTGATGCTTTTTTTAAAATCATAATATTAAAAAAATTCTGTAAATAAATAAATAAAATTTAAAAAAAAATGTTTTTTTAAAAAAAAAAAGGCCTGGCACGCCCATTCTCTCTCTCTCCCTCTATCTGTCTTTCTCTCTATGTCTGTTGCTCTCAAATAAATAAATAAATAAAATTAAAAAAAATGTTTTATAAAAAATAAAAAAAAATTCTGAAAAAAAATTTTAACTACAAAAGTTACTGGGTTTTTTTTTGTCTGTTTCCTTATTTATTTTAGCACAGGTGGCCTGGAACTCACTGTGTAGCCCAGACTGGTTTAAAACTCTCAGCAATCCATGTTGGGATTAACAGACACATGAGCCATCATACCCCATTAAAGTCACTACTAAATGTGCTTTCTTGGGCTGGAAAGATGTCTTAGTGGTTAAGGCACTTGCTTGTGAAGCCAAAAGACCAAAGTGTGATTCCCCAGGATCCACATAAGTCAGATGCACAAAGTGGTACATGTATCTGGAGTTCGTTTGCAACAGCTAGAGGCCCTGGCGCACCCACTCCCCCTCCCTAAATAAATAAGTAAATAAAATTAATAAAAATGTGCTTTCTTATAGAAACACACTAGACCCATTGCTTGTGTTTTAGGTGTGGGCTAGCTAGCAATAAGCTTGTTTACAAAACCATCTAAATTCATGTTCCTTGTTTTTTGTTCCATTTTGTTTTGTTTGAGACAGTGTTTCACTATATAGCCCAAGATGGCCTTGAAATCATGATCTTCTATTTCAATGTAAATGTAGACATTATGAAAACTTTTCTATCATGAAAATTTAACAGAAAGTGTAAGGAAAATTTAAATGTAAGAGATTCATAACTGGTGAAAGTGCTGGAAATAAATGACTGCTGAGTGTTCAGCCCTAAGCAGAACATCACCTCTTCCATGGCTCAGGGAACACTGCAGAAGAGGGACAGAAACAATGTAAGAGCCAGAGAATAGGGAGAAGTACTGTGCAGTGCTGTTTTCCAGAAGTGGCATGGCTATAGCAGTCATGAACTCACAGCAGCTGTGGCTACCTGCACAAGATTGGGTCCACCTAATGCTGTCACAGATGGTGGAGGTTCTCTACAGCCACTTCTCCTGAGGATCTATGGCTCCTCGTTCTCTTCAGTGGTGTAGCCACTGGTAAATTGCCCATGCTTCAAGTAAATAACTCTGCTACCATACTCATACAAGCCACCTTCAACTCAGTGGGTCACATATACCAAAAAGACATGAAAGTAGGAAGGGGACTTACAGGGGCTTGGGAGGAATGGAAGGGGGATAAAAGGGTAATAGGGGGCACAAATATGATCACAACACATTCACCATATGCAACTATCAAAAAGTAAATAAGTTTTTTTTTAAAAAAAAAAAAGAAGAAAATTTAAGCCAGGTGTGGTAATGTACACCTTAATCCAGCACTTGGGAGGCTGAGGTAGAAGGATTGCTGAGTTTGAGGCCAGCCTGAGACTACACAGTGAATTCCAAGTCACCCTGGGCTATAGTGAGACCATACCTCAGAAAAAGAAGAAAATTTAAATGACTGGTAACCAACCTTTTTTCAGTAGTCATGCAGTTTTATTTGCAGATAAACATAATTTTTTTAAGTGGGATTATATTATACAGTAGAACATATTTTTAGGATTATGTAGTTTTTCATGAGCCTTTAATGGCTAAGGAACATTACACTGTAAAGTTACATTATTTTTATAACTATGGTTCTACTATACATGGTGTGTGTTTCCCTCTAATTTTTCACTATTACATATACTATAATAGCATCTTAAGCTATGTAAAATATTCATTGACCTCAGGAAAGAGCAGATATGAAAAAAATCTGCTAAAATATTAAATTAATATATTGTACTGGTACAAAATAATTTTAAATTATATTGTGAATAACACCTCCCACAAAAAAAAAAAAAAAGCTATTCTTTTTTTCCTCTAAGGGTTATTAAAGGGTTCAGGTCTGTGAGCCCAAACCGTGAACAAGTTTAACTTGCATAAAAGGTCAGCTACATGGAAGCAGCTCCTAGTAGTGCCAGGCCTGACCTCTACCACACAACCACCACCACCACCACATACTTACAACATCCCATTTACCTGCAGCCCCTCTTCCATTCCCCACAGCGACCAGGACACGGACTGATTTCTTTCTTCCCTCTTTTGCAGTCATATTAAAAACATTTCTGACCTAAAAGACAAAATATCTCATCAAAACTCCTGAAGTAAAGGACTAATGGGACCTGCCTTTCTAAGGCACAGCTCCTGTGGTATACGGGTACCCCGCCTTCCAACACTGTGAGCATAAACAACAAACTTCCTCTGAACAAAGCCACCCTCCGGACTGTTTCCTCAGGAAGAGCGAAAATAAGATTTTCTCTGCTATTGCACAAGGTTTTTAGAAGATTTAACTGAGATAATGTTTAAACATTATCTCAAAATGGCCTATGTTAACGGACCACAGGGGGAAAAAAAAAAAGCTGTGGATTAAAACTGAAATTGCTTAATACTGATTATAAAATATCCCAATAACAACAACACTAACATATTTTAAAAATAATAAAACACAATATGAAAATAACTCCTCAAGACTGGATTTCTACATTAAATATTAAGCTTAATGGAGAAACAGAAAATTTGAGAATACCTTCTTATTATGAACTATAGGAAATCTATAGCTAAGTAGTTTGGTTGGTTTAGGCCCAACTAGAACCGGGCATGGTGGCACATGCCTTTAATCCCAGCACTCGGGAGACAGAAGTAGGAAGATCACTGTGAGTTTGACGCCACCCTGAGACTACACAGTGAATTCAGGTCAGCCTGGGCTAGAGTGAGACCCTACCTCAAAAAAGAAAAAAAGCCAAGAACTATGACACTGGTAACTACACCACTTATGGGGCAGCTGCACCTTTGGCTTAAGCTGCTCCTTTCTTACAATATGAAAGTAAAGGAAAAGGGAAGCTGAGCTCCCTTTCATCAACAGTCTCATAGAAAACCACCAAAGCATATAAGAATTTTTCAAAGGGATGATTAGCTTTCAAAATCTATAACCTAACATACCAACAAAAATATTTATAAATGTATTTTAAACTATGCTGTGACTGACAAAAGAAACAACACACATACAACAGGAGCCCCATGGTAAACTCAATAGATTTACCTGTCATTATACAGATTAACTGTGCAGTGCCAGCAATAGGATGGTGACTACATTAGAAGAGTTCCTGGAAAGTGACTGAAGTTTACTGGATCCAGGCTTCAGATTCAAGGGTTTGTAGGTAACCCACAGCTGAATTCCCAGCCAAACTGGACTTCCAGCTTCCTACCCATAACCCTGTTCTGCCTCATCCTTGCATCCCTAATTAAGTGCTAAATACAACTGGCTCATAATGCAATGATAGATTGCTAATGCTACTTTAGCTTTAGGAAGAAGGACACTTAAACACAATCCCCAAATTTTGCTATTAACCATATCACTAAAGTTGCCTTGTCGTGAATCTCAATTTGGTAGCCCTTATAAAAGGAAGCAGTTAGGACAGCCAGTAGCAAGTAACTTAACTTGAAGTTTCATTATTTACTTACCCAGATCAGTTCTGCATCTGAGAAACTACGATACATCAAAAAATTTTCCTCCTGGTTCTTCTCGCCCCATCTCCACTGCATGCACCCCAGCCTCTCCAAAGGCAGTAATTTAATTCAGCATGCCTACCTCAAGTATCCTGGTATCAAAGTCATCATATGTTTCTACAAGAAGGAAAAGACAAGCATACAGATAAATGGTCTGCATTATTAATGCATGGAAGCATTTCACAGACTTTGAACCTATTTGGTCATTCCCACCCTGCTGGGCATTGCTGAGTAGAAATCAAGACACAGCCACACTTGACTATCAAAATTCACATTCTCCTCATGAGACCTCACCCATCCTTTAGGAACTATTGGAAGCTGATGGTTGCTTGCCAATGGGGAGTCATGTTCTTCAGTGATGTAGCCACAGGTAAACTGTTCATGTTCCAGTATATAACCTCTCACCCATGCTCATGCAAGCAACCCTATTTAAACTCACTAGGACATATATACACAAAGACATGAAAGCTAGAATGGGGACTAATGAAGAGACAAGGTTCAGTGAGAACAGAAGACAAGAGAACAGGGGGTAAATATGATCAGAATATAGTAAATCTGTCAAAACCTAAATGAACTCATTGTCTCCAATTCCATCAAGCCCTCCTGCAATCTCATGGTCTTCTATGTTCTCTGAGTTCTGTCTCTCTCCAAATACTCATTATGCTTTTTCCCCCCTGAGGTAAGGTCTCACTCTAGCCTAGGATGACCTAGAATTCACTCTGTAATTTTAGGCTGGCCTTAAACTCACAGTAATCCTCCTAATTCTACCTCCCAAGTGCTGGGATTAAGAGTGTGCCACCATGTCCGGACTATTAACTTTCATGTACTTGGTTTTTAACATTTTTGTTTGTTTGTTTGTTTTTTGAGGTAGGGTCTCACTCTAGCCCAGATTGACCTGGAATTCACTATTGGAGGGTGACCTTGAACTCATGGTGATCCTCCTACCTCTGCCTCCTGAGTGCTGGGATTAAAGGCATGAACCACCAAGCCCGGCTTAACTTTTTATTAGACAAAATTTCTATACTGTTGGAAGAAGATTTCTTGGCTATGGCTATGGATCATCTTTTATCCCATAAACTACAGTTTATATTACATATACACACAGATGATTGATTGATAGATAGATAGATAGATAGATAGATAGATAGATAGATAGATATAAAATGTAGTAATGTAGTAAACTATTCAAAGATGCTCAAACCCTCTTCTGGAAAAAGAAAACCTAAATAGGCAAGAAAACAAGATCACTTCAAAAAATATTCTAGGGCTGGAGAGATGGCTTAGCGGTTAAGCGCTTGCCTGTGAAGCCTAAGGACCCCGGTTCAAGGCTCGGTTCCCCAGGTCCCACGTTAGCCAGATGCACAAGGGGGCGCACGCGTCTGGAGTTCGTTTGCAGTGGCTGGAAGCCCTGGCGCGCCCATTCTCTCTCTCTCTCCCTCTATCTGTCTTTCTCTCTATGTCTGTCGCTCTCAAATAAATAAATAAAAAATGAACAAAAAATATTCTAGAACTACAAATCTTCTCTGCCACTAAGGCAAACAAAATCAGTACTCTCCTACCTCCATTGGGGCCGGGGTCAGGGGGGCCAAGACTGACGCCTCCCCATGTATTTCCACTCCAGCCTCGTTCCCGTTTAATTTTTATCTTCCTCTTCCGGTCCCACTCTTCTCTCTGCTGGACCATGTCCGCCTCCACCTTCTCCTGCTCTTCTTTGCTTCTTTGGCCAATGGTCTGCATGGCTCCATTTTTCATGAGTGGGACATTAAGACCAGGCCACAAGAAACCAGAACGCCCTGAAGATAGAAACATAAGGAATTTTAAGAAAAGCTTTAAGGAAACTTCAAGAGTGTCAAAATGCCAAGAAATGCATGAACAGGTAACACACTACTGGTGAGCTTGAGGTAACATGACCACTTGGCATATCACCCTGCACCATCAAAGTTTAAATACAGCATTACTCCACTCCACACTACCTAGCGAACTATTCGCATCTAGGCACAGGGCAAATGTGAGCCTGGACAAGCATGTCTATTAAAACAACAATCTAAGTGTCAGCAACAGTGGAATGGCTAAAAGAACTATGGCATCTCTGTGCACACAATCCTCTGCATGAAACCAAAGAACACAGTCACTGTTTAGGTTCTGGTATGGAGTGATTTCCAAGACCTAGTATTGAGTAAAACTGTGTGTGTGTGTGTGTGTGTGTGTTTTCAAGAGAGAGAGAGAGAGAATGGGCACGTGTCACAACTCTGGCCATGGCAAACCAACACCAGACACTTGCACCACATTTTGCATCCAACTTATACAGATGGCTGAGGAATGGAACTCAGCAGGCTTTGTAACTGAGCACCTTTAACCACTGAACCATCTTCCCAGGCTCCACACAAGCAAATTTTAAGACATCATGTATAGTATAACTGTATAGTATAAATTATCTTTAGAAAGAAGAAAATACATATTTCTTTTAGGGCATTTATTTGAAACAAGGAAAGGCCAACAGCACTGGGGTTCACTGCAAGGGAGCTTGCAACATTCTCTATAAGCCTTGCTTTTTTTTTTTTTAACTGAGAAGTTTACACATGATCTTGTAACTTTAAAAAATAAAAGCTAGCTGCCATGGTGGTATACACTTGTAGACCCAACAATGAGGACGGCTGAAGCAGGAGGATCATTTGAGCTTATAAATTCAAGAATAGCCTAAGGCAACACAGCAAGACCCACTCCCCAAAACAAAACAAATAAAAGCAAGTAAGATACAAATAAGTTGTGCAGAAAAATATTCAGGTAGATATGCCACAGCAGAGTACAATAGAAGGTATCTTCTTTATTCCTAAAGGGCTATTATTATCAAAGATGATTTCATTTGGAAAACTACAGCACAAAAATGAGCCAGCTCAAGCATAGTACTGCATTCTTCTGATTCTTCAAAAAGCACAGGTGTGAACAATCAGATATTCTTTTTTTTTTTTTCTTCGAGATAGGGTCTCACTCTAGCCCAGGCTGACCTGGAATTCACTATGGAGTCTCAGGGTGGCCTCGAACTCATGGCAATCCACCTACCTCTGCCTCCCAAGTGCTGGGATTAAAGGCGTGCACCACCATGCCCGGCACAATCAGATATTCTAAGAGTCAGCAACAAAGGCCCAGAGGGCAACTCCAGCCCCTCCCTGCCCTTATTTTTTGTAAATGAAGCTATAGGGAAACACAGCCATGCCCGTTCAATTATGCACCATCTATGGCCGTTGTGTGCTATGACAGCAGAGCTGAGTAGCTGCAACAGAGGTGGCTCCCAAAGCCAAACCTATTCTTGTCTTCACTTTGCAGGGATCCGTCAGCTCTCCATCTACTCCATCATCCTACTACTGAGTTCTAGGTTCCTGGAGCATAGCGACTGCCACAAGAGATGCCATGCCACACAAAGGGATACTCAATGTTTGCTGAGTAAATAACTTAATGGAGGTGGCCTTTCACTCCTACAGTCCTGAGCTAAGGCAAGGAGTAAGCCATCTGGTTGGTTGGATCCTACAGCCTTTCATATGAATTGCTGAACGCTTCTAGTTTGTAAAAATATCCTTAAAATCTGAGGTATAAACCCGTAATCTCAGCACTAGGAAGCTATGGTGGCTTGAATCAGATGCTTGCTGTAAACACATGTGTTCTGAACACTTGGTCCCCAGCCAGTAGCAGTTTGGGAAGTGGAGCCTGCCTTGAAGAGGTAGGTAGTTAGGTGTGGGCTTAGGGGTATTACAGCCAGCTCCATTTTCCAGAACTTAGCTCACTCTCCTTCTGCTGTTTTCCACCTCTGCTCATGTCGTGCTTTCCCCTGCCATCATGGAGCTTCCCCTCAAGACTATTAGCCAAAATAAATACTTTCCTCCCATGAGCTGCTTTTGTCCCAGCAAGGAGAAGGAAACTACAACAGGAGGATAAGGCAGGAAGATCATGAGTTCAAGGCCAGCCTGAACTACACAGTGAAACACTGTCTCAAACAGAACAAAAAACAAGGAATAAGAATTTAGATGGTTTTATAAAGAAGTATACCTTCACCAATGATTTGACCCCGGTTCAAATCCTTTCTTCTCTTTTTCTTAGTCCTTTTGCCTCTTCCTTTTCTTGCTCCAGCACCCGTCTCTGCTAAAGCACCTCTCCACAGCTCATCTGCCGTCACTGTAATGAAACAGGTTTGTTTTTTTAAATTCTGTAGTTTTCACACAACAATGTGTAGTCTCCTATTGAGTCAAGGCCAGAAGAGGCAGCTTCACACACATAAGAAGGTAATGAAAACAAAACAAAGTTATTATTTGCATATACCATGCGGTTAAATTTGTGAAGACCAAGAGGAAACAATGCTATTACTTCCATACAAAACACAGAAAACATTGAAGTCCCAGTTATTTACCAGAAATCAAAGATACATTTGTACAAATATGCTTTATTCTCCTTCATGAACCTACAGGTTTAGAAGCCCTACTTGTTCCCTGAAAGGCCTCACCTTTGATACTCCAGGAAGAACACAGAAAAAGAAACATGTGTTAGCTGTACATTATACTTAAATGTTTTGTATCTGTACAGCATTCCTGATCTTGAGGGATGCAGGAAACTGTGACTAACTACCACAGGCTGCTATGTTTCCCTGACTGGAGCAAATAATCAAGCTCCAACTTTAGTCCAATATGAATTCAACACAAAAGGACCACAAACTCAAGACAAAGTAGCACCCTCAAACTAAACTCTCTCTAAAGATGTGATTGTTTTACCCTCAGTACTCAAGTTCATTTGTAATGGGGCATATGAAGAGGCCAGTCGATTACAGAATTTTCCTTCATTTAAAATCATCAAATCAGTCATTAAAACTAAAAGGGAAACCAGGCATGGTGGTACATCTCTCTAATCCCAGGTTAATACAAGAAGATTCGAAGTTCAAGGACTCTTCCTCAAAGACAAAAAAGAAAAAAGAGAGAGAAAAAACCAAAGATTTTATTTTATTTTTTAATTGAAACCACAAACCACTAGACCTAATCGGTCATTATGACTTGGGAGCAGTGAACTCTTAAAGAGTTCAGAGTCACATAACTGAGGATAAAGGTGAGTTGAAGGAGTCAGTAGAAGAGGCAGAACAGTGCAGAAGAGGTCTCTGAGGATGAGTGGCACCTCTAAAACAAGAATAGGGACAGGAGAGAAGGCTTAGCAGTTAAGGTGCTTGCCTGCAAAGCCAAAGAACCCCAGTTAGATTCCCCAGGACCCACGTAAGCCAGATATACAAGGTAGCACATGCATCTGGAGTTCATTTGTAGTGGCTGAAGGCCCTGGCATGCCCATCCTCCCTCCCTCCCCTTTCTCCTCCCCCTCCCCCCTTAAATAAATAAATATATTGAAAAAAAAAACATTTAAAACAAGAATAGTAGTGAAGGGCTGGGGAAATAGCTCAGCGGTTAAGGTGCTTGCCTACACCAAGGTTTGATTCCCCAGGACCCACAGATGCACAAGGAGGCATCTGGAGTTTGTTTGCGTGGCTGGAGGCCCTTGTATGCCCATTCTTTCTGTCTCTGCTTCTCTTCTTTCTCTCAAATAATTAAAAAATACACACACACACACACACACACACAGATATATATAAAGAATAGTAGTAAAAGGGCTTTTTAGAACAGGGAGAGGACTCCTAAATATCAAAAGTCCTGTGCCTGGCTGGTGATATATATGTGAAATACCAGCATTTGGGAAGTTGTGGCAGGACTGAAAGTTCAAGGTCATTCTGGGCTACATAATGTGACAGTCTCAGAAAACAAAACTAAAATAAATAAAAAGTGAAAATTCCCAAAACTTATAAATCTGATTTGCTCCTCTAAAGAAAGTCAACTCTTAAAAAAAAATGAGGCTATACCTCAAAAACCAAACCACCACCACAAAAGAGGATATATATAGGGGCTGGAGACATGGCTCAGGAGTTAAATGCACTTGCTTGCAAAGTCTGACAACCCAGGTTCAAATCCCCATTACCCATGTAAAACCAGGCACACAAAGTGGCACATGCATCTGGAGTTAATTTGCAGTGGCAGGAGGCCCTGGAGCACCCATGTAGTCTCTATCTCTCTTTCTTTCTCTCAAATAAATAATACTTTATATTATTTACTTATTTGCAAGCAGAAAGATACAGACATATATACAGAGTATATATGGGGCTGGAGAGATAGCTTAGTGGTTAAGGCATTTGCTTGGGAAGCCTAAGGACCCAGGTTCGATTCCCCAGTAGCCATGTAAGCCAGATAAGGACCCAGGTTCGATTCCCCAGTAGCCATGTAAGCCAGATGCACAATGTGATACATGCATCTGGACTTTCATTTTCACTAGCTGGAGATCCTGGTGCACCCATTCTCTCTTTCTTTGTTTCCCCTCCCATTCTCTCTCTCTCTAAAATATATAAATATATATATATATATATATATTTTAAAAAGAGTAAAAAACAAAAACAAAACAAATTGAGGCTATTGATATTCATGACCTCACAGTACCTGAACCTACCTACATAAAACCTTCTTAATAGGAGGAAAAGATTATGACATCAAAATAAGAGAGAGAATGGGCTGGAAAAGATGGCTTGGTGGTTAAGGCACATGCCTGCAAAGCCAAAGGACCGAGGTTCAACACCACAGGACCCTTGTACGCAAGATGCACAAGATAGAACATACATCTAGAATCCACTTGTAGCAGCTGGAATCTGGAATCCACTTGTAGCAGCTGGAGGCCCGGATGTACCCATTCTCTCTATTTATCTATCTTCCTCCTTATCTCTCTCAAATAAAAATTAAAAATTTTTAAAAATAAATAAAAGAGAATCTGGCTGGGGCCGGCCTGTGGGCAGGACGCGAGGGCTGGGGCTGCTTCTGGTGTGGCGAATGAAATCCTCTCAGAAGTGTATTGTACAACTAAAGACAAGGACCACGGGTCATCTGAGATTGTTTGGCCTACTGATAAACCCAGGAAAATAAGATTAGAGATCACTATTCAAGCAGAAGTTTCCTAAGACTGTCACAAAGATGTGTGACATAAAGGCGTGGCTGAGTATGTCATGGAATGGGCTGCAAAAGACCCATATGGCTTCCTTACAATAGTCATTCTGGCCCTCACTCCACTCTTCCTAGCAAGCGCTGTACTGTCCTGGAATTTGGCCAAGATGATTAAGGCCAAGGAGAAAGAGCAAAAGAAGAAGCAAAAACGTCAAGAAAATATTGCCAAAGCTAAGCGACAAAAAAAAGATTAAAGGAATGGAAAGGTTGTGTAACTGGAGAAAAACTATTTGGAAATCGTGCAGCTTTGGAAGGACTTGCTAAGGTTTCATTCATGTTCATGGAAGTATTATTTAATAAATTACAGCTGAAAGCCGGGCGTGGTGGTGCACGCCTTTAATCCCAGCACCCAGGAGGCAGAGGTAGGAGGATTGCTGTGAGTTCGAGGCCACCCTGAGACTCCATAGTGAATTCCAGGTCAGCCTGGACTAGAGTGAGACTGTACCTCGAAACACCCCCCAAAAAAAAATTACAGCTGACCATATAGGAGAATCATGTTCTGACCTCCATACTATAGTAACTTTTAGGCTGGTATAGAAGTTTGTTGGTTTCTGCCAAAAGTTACTATGAATTGGCATTTACCATACTGGAGCATGTTTAATCTGAAAATCCAAACCCCTCTCAAATCTGAAACATGCAGACATGATGCTGCAAGTAGCAGGTTCCACACCTGAACTTGTGAAGGGCTGCAGCTAAAATACAGGAGCACTGAAATAACATTCTCTTCAGGTTAAATGAGATGGAGATGAACTTTGATTAGACTTGGATCCCATCAGCAAGGTGTTATGCAAGTACTCTTAAGGTCTGAAAAACTAAAATATTACTGGTCAGTATTTCTGCCGAGGGATGCTCAACTTGTAGTTCTTTATAACTGACAGCTGGGTGCCATTTTGCAGCTTATGTTTTCAAGTGAAAACACTATATGAAGAAAAATGGCTTTAGGACTATGAACTTGATTCAAATACTGGTTTAAAATGAAGTGCTATTCTAGAGGTGAAAAGTTTATGTTGGCTTGAAAGACGTACTATTAACCACAATTTTAGAATCATTTCTTATTTTTTGGAATAGAAGCATTGCTGACTTTTTCTCAAAGGGAAATGATATTAATGAGTATGTCTATTTTTTTTGCATTTTTCTCACATTGACCTTTGAGGTGGTAATTATCAAGACATTTTGCATTTTTTAAAAATTTTTTTTTTGTTCATTTATTTATTTATTTATTTGAGAGCGACAGACACAGACAGAAAGACAGATAGAGGGAGGGAGAGAGAATGGGCGTGCCAGGGCTTCCAGCCTCTGCAAACAAACTCCAGATGCGTGCGCCCCCTTGTGCATCTGGCTAACGTGGGACCTGGGGAACCGAGCCTCGAACCGGGGTCCTTAGGCTTCACAGGCAAGCGCTTAACTGCAAAGCCATCTCTCCAGCCTACATTTTGCATTTTTAATGTAATTTTATAAAGAATTCTCTTACTGGCCATGTAGAGGACCACCTGCTGAACATAATAGTTTTTGTACTTCTGAGCACTGCCATTTTCCTAGATGAGTTGCTGAGAACAGAAACACTGGTGAAAAGCTTGCAGACAAAATGCCAAGCGCTGTTGTACTTGGGCATCAGCGTTGCCTTGTGCTTATGACAGCTGTGAGACAGTTAACATGTCTCATCTGACAATTAGCTGATTATATAGATAGTACTTGTTTTTTTTTAATTTTTATTTATTTGAGAGTGACAGAGAGAGAAAGAGGCAGATAGAGAGTGAGAGAGAGAATGAGCGTGCCAGGGCTTCCAGCCATTGCATACGAACTCCAGACGCTTACGACCCCTTGTGCATCTGGCTAACATGGGTCCTGGGGAATCTAGCCTCGAACCTTAGGCTTCACAGGCAAGCGCTTAACTGCTATGCCATCTCTCCAGCCCAGGACTTGTTTTTATTACATTCTGTGTTTAAACTCGTGTGGTAGTGGTGTCATGATTTTTTTTTAATCAAACAGGATCAAAGTGAAAGTTAAAATTTCAATCTTCTGATGAAGAATGGAATTTCAAAGGGGAAAGTGCAGGGGGGGGAGGGCATTACCATGGGGTATTTTTTATAATCATGGAAAATGTTAATAAAAATTGTGAAAAGATAAAAAAAGAAAAAAATTCAATCTTCTGTAAAGAATAAGTAAACAGTTAAATCCTACTTCCTAAGTGGCAGAGAAAGGCTTAAGATTTAAATTAAAAAAATTTTGAACAGCATAGTAGTGATTGCACAAACTAGATCAATTATATCGAAATGAGAATGAAACATGCTATAATTACAAGTACAGAGCAAAAATTTAGTAAAACTGGAACTTTTTTTTTTAATTAATTATTTATTTATTTGAGAGCAACAGACACAGAGAGAAAGACAGATAGAGGGAGAGAGAGAGAATGGGCGCGCCAGGGCTTCCAGCCTCTGCAAACGAACTCCAGACGCGTGCGCCCCCCCCTTGTGCATCTGGCTAACGTGGGTCCTGGGGAACCGAGCCTCGGGTCCTTAGGCTTCACAGGCAAGCGCTTAACCGCTAAGCCATCTCTCCAGCCCAAAACTGGAACTTTCAAATACTAAACATGGTTTTCCTCAATGCATGGTCTAGTAACTTTATCACTGTAGTATTTAATATCTTATTAGCTGGGCATGGTCGCACACGCCTTTAATCCCAGCACTCGGGAGGCAGAAGTAGGTGAATTGCTGTGAGTTCAAGGCCACCCTGAGACTACAGAGTTAATTCCAGGTCAGCCTGGACCAGAGTGAGACCCTCCTTGAAAAACCAAAAAAAAAAAAAAAAAAATTAATATCTTATTAATGTTTTTTGCACCTCTGATAATGAATATTAAGTTACTATAATTGATCAGCAATCCTAATTTAAAAAATTAAATGAGATACTGAAATAATTTGGTATTTTTATAAAATATAAATAAATAAATAAATAAAAGACTAATAAGAAGAGGGAAGTGAATCAAACAGAGGGGTCAATAGGAATGGAGAGGGGGAATTAAAGACTTATAATAAAAAGATTTCTTTTTAAAAAAGGAGACTACAGGGCTGGAGAGATGGCTTAGCAGTTAAGCGTTTGCCTGCCAAGCCTAAGGACCCCGGTTCGAGGCTCAATTCCCCAGGACCCACATTAGCCAGATGCACAAGGGGCACACACGTCTGGAGTTCCTTTGCAGTGGCTAGAGGCCCTGGCGTGCCCATTCTCTATCTATCTGCCTCTTTCTCTGTCTGTTGCTCTCAAATAAATAAATAAATAACAAAAAATTAAAAAAAAAAAAAGGAGACTACAGATACAAAGGACAAGTCTAATGCTCCCATGTGTACCCAGTTCCTTTCTCATTAACACCTAAAACCACAGGCACAACCAAGTCAACCATACTTCTAAGTCCCCCTTATCTGATGCTCTCTTCCACATTACTACACAAATGATCTAATTACCATGAGACTTCCAGATTGATTTTGTTTTTTGAGGTACGGCCTTGCTCTAGCCCAGGCTGACCTATAATTCATTATGTAGTCTCAGGGTGGCCTCAAACTCACAGAGATCCTCCTACCTCTGCTTCCCGAGTGCTGCGATTAGATGTGCACCACCACACCCAGCCTGCTTGACAATAATTTATATCCAACAATAAAGTACTATATATTCCCAAAATGTGGCTGCATGATATTGCAGCTAATCCATCCTGGGTGCAGCAGGAATGGTAGGTGCATGAATTCATTTGATTTTTCTGTATTTACTAAACATTCTAAAATGATAATGAATTGCCTTTACTAACCCAATTTTTTATTGATTAATGCGAAATTGTGAATCATCTCTATTTACTACCTGAAAAATTCATGTCAGTCCAGGTAAAACTTTTAAGCACTATCACAAATAAGAATATTGGTAAAATACTGTCTCTTTAAAATTATCTTTCTCGGGCTGAAGAGATGGCACAGCGATTAAGGCACTTGCCTTCAAAGCCTAACATCCCGGGTTTGACGGCCCAGTACCCACATAAAAGCCAGATGCACAAAGTGGTGTATGTGTCTGGAGTGCATATGCAGTGGCTAGAGGCCCAGGTATATCTGTTCTCTTTCTCTCTCTCTCCAATTGAAAATAAAGAAATTATATTGCTTTAAATCTCTAAAGGGCTGGAGAGATGGCATAGTATTTAAAGCATTTGCCTGCAAAGCCTAAGGACCCAGGTTCAATTCCACAGGACACATGTAAGCCAGATGAACAAGGGGGCACATGCATCTGGAATTCATTTCCAATGGCTGGAGGCCCTGGTGCACCCATTGTCTCCCTCTCCCATCTCTCAAATAAATAAAAAAATAAAATTGAAAATCATACTTTTTTTTAAAAAGTCTCTAGAACTTCCAGTTAAGATGGCAGGCATAGGTACCACACCAAAGCAACCTGGGGGATGGGGGAAAGACCAAAAAAACTCAGCAAAATATACACTTTTACTAAAAAGTGAGGTGTATAGGAAATTGAAACGGCAGTGGAGAAGTAGAAGAGATCCAGAGCATCCAGAGCCTGCACAGGCCGGAAAAAGCAGACCCGGCAGGTCCACTGACCACAGCAGCGGCGCACCAAAAAAGCGTCAGGCTCGGCTCAAGCCACAGGAAAAGCCAGGTGCGGGGAGCTTCCACTCACACCGGAGCTCTCCACAACTCAAGAAACATGAAGGGAGAGTGGCAGTGAACAACGGAGGAGCAAATCACAAGGTAGAAGAACACATGGAACAGCGAGAGAACTAGAGCAGCTGCGGTTTCCTCCCATCCCCCACGGCCTATGCCCAGCTCCAGCGAACAGAGCAGCAGTCCTGGGACCCGGCCAGCCAACTTGAGCCGACAGTGGGACCCAAGCAGGAGCAGAGTCCGGCAGCAACATCAGCGGCTCCGGCACCTGCAACAGCAGCGGATCCAGCAGCAGCAGCTTCAGCGGCAGCAGTGGCTTCAGCAGCAGCGGTGACAGACCCAGCAGCGGCAGCTTTAGCAGCAGTGGCAACACATCCAGCAGCAACTGCTTCAGCAGCAGCAGTAGAAGTTCCAGCAGCAGGGGTGCCATTCTGCAGGGCCACAGTTGGCAGCCTTGGTTTGCCTGGCAGGAAAAGCCAGTGCCCAGCTCCAGAAATCAGAACAGCAGACCAACGACCCAGGCAGCAACTGACTGACACCAAAATCATCCAAGGTAACTGGGATTGCACCAGAGAAGGGTCTCACTTGGTCACAAGCTGACGTGGATCCCTCAACAGACCAGAAATCTTAACCTCTTTGTTGATAAAGGATCTGGTTGTTATAATAACTACTCTTGCATGAATACTCAGTGCTGTTTTGGATTTAACTAAAATTTAAAATTTAACTAAACACTGTACACATTCTCCTACTCTAAAGATTTATAACATCAAATCAATTGATACAGCTAAGAATACACAGCTAGCTAGAAAATCCAAGCATTAACTTAATCCAAGATGCAAAAATATATACATTATAACACAAGAAACACTAAAAAGCAAGACAATATAAATCCACCTAAAAGTATTAATGCATCAGAAATGACCTCGAATGAGAACGAGTTAGAGGAAATGCCTGAGAAAGATTCCAAAAGAATGATTGTAAATATGTTCAAAGAAGTCAAAGAACAAATCAAAGGAATCAAAGAAGAAATCAAAGAGGAAATCAAAGGAATCAAAGAGGAAATCAAAGAAGACACAGGACACCAAGTTAATGAAATAAAGAAGGCAATACAAGACATAAATAAGGAAATAGAAATAATAAAGAAAAACCAGTCAGAATTACTAGCAAAAAAGAACACAGTTAATGAAATAAAAAACTCTGTAGAAAATCTCACCAGTAGAATGGATGAAAGAGAGGACAGAATATGTAAGCTAGAAAACCAGGTGGCAGATCTAATACAGTTCAACAAAGAGAAAAACAAATTTATAGAAAAGTATGAGTGGGAATTTCAAGATATTTGGGACACTATGAAAAGATCAAATATAAGAATACAGGGCATAGTAGAAGGAGAAGAATTCCACTCCAAAGGCATAGTAGGCATCTTCAACAAAATCATAGAAGAAAATTTCCCCAAAATTGGGAAAGAGGTGCCAATGCAGATACAGGAAGCCTTTAGAACCCCAGCCAAACAAAACCTGGAAAGAACTTCTCCTCAGAATATCATAATCAAATTACAAAACACACAAACCAAAGAAAAAAATATTGAAAGCAGTTAGAGAGAAAAATCAAGTTACCTACAAAGTCAAGCCCATCAGGATCACAGCAGATTAGTCAATACAAACTTTAAAAGCCAGAAGGGCTTGGACTGATATATTCCAAGTTCTGAAAGGTAACAACTGTCAACCAAGGTTATTTTATCCTGCAAAGCTATCCATTCAAATAGACTGAGAAATAAGGACATTCCATGACAAAAGCAGGTTAAAGGAGTATTTGAAGACAAAACCAGCTCTACAGAAAATACTTGATAAAATCCTCCATGCAGAAGAAAAGGAAAAGCACACATATAAGGAACCTGGAAAAACAAGCAATACTCAAATACTAGTTAACACAAGGGAGCAAAGGTAGAACCAGAACCACAAAAAAAAAAAAGGCAAACATAAATACACACCGTTCAATAATATCTATTAATATAATGGCCTCAATGCCCCAACAAAAAGACATAGGTTTGCAGACTGGGTTAAAGAGCAGGATCCTACAATTTGTTGTCTCCAAGAAACTCACCTTTCTACAAAGGACAGACATTATCTTAGGGTGAAAGGTTGGAAAGTGGTGTTTCAAGCAAATGGGCCTAGAAAACAAGCACGGTTGCTATCCTAATATCTGACAAGGTAGACTTCAGTCCAACGTTAGTCAAGAAAGATAAGGAAGGTCACTTTATATTGATTAAGGGCACACTCCAACAGGAAGACATTACAATCCTAAACATATATGCACCTAACATGGGGGCTCCCAAATTCATCAAACAAACACTGTTAAAACTAAGGTCACAGATAACACCAAACACAGTGGTGGTGGGTGACTTTAACACCCCACTCTCATCCATGGACAGGTCATCCCGGGAAAAAATAAACAGAGAGGCATCTGGACTAAATGAGGTCATAGAAAGAATGGACCTAACAGATATATACAGGACATTTCATCCAAAGGCTGCAGAATATACATTCTTTTTAGCAGCACATGGAACATTCTCTAAAATAGACCATATATTAGGACACAAAGCAAATCTTAACAAATTCAGGATAATTGAAATAATTCCTTGCATTCTCTGACCACAATGGAATTAAACTACAATTCAGTAGCAAGAAAAGGCTATAGAGCATACACAAAATCATGGAAACTAAACAATACAATACTAAATGAAAAAAATCAAGAAGGAAATCAAAAAATTTATAGAGTCAAACGATAATGAGAACACAACATACCAAAATCTCTGGGACACATTGAAGGCAGTTATAAGAGGTAAATTTATAGCCTTAAGTGCCTGTATTAAGAAATTAGAAAGGTCACAAGTAAATGGCATAATGCTTCACCTTAAAGTCTTGGAAAAAGAAGAACAAGGCAAACCAAAAATCAGTAGTCGTGAAGAAATAATAAAGATTAGGGCAGAAATTAATGAAATAGAAACAACAAAAAAAAAAAAACCAAAGAATTAATGAAACGAAGAGTTGGTTCTTTGAAAGGATAAACAAGATTGATAAACCCTTAGCAAATCTGACCAAAAGAAAGAGAGAAGAGACACAATTTAATAAAATCAAATGGGGAGGTAATACGATGGAGAATGGAATTTCAAAGGGGAAAGTGTGGGGGGGTGGATGGAAGGGTATTAACATGGGATATGTTTTATAATCATGGAAAATGTTAATAAAAATTGTGAAAATAAAATAAAATAAAAAGAATTTGAAAAGTAAATAAATAAAATAAAATAAAACCAGAGATGAAAAAGGTAACATCACAACAGATTCCAGAGAAATTCAAAAAGTCATAGGGAACATAACACAAAAGCATATACTCCACAAAGTATGAAAATCTGAAAGAAATGTATGATTTCCTTGATTTGTATGACAAGCCTACAGCCAACATATTACTAAATGGGGAAAAACTGGAAGCTTTTCCAAAAAATCAGAAACAAAACAAGGATGTCCACTGTTCCCACTTTTATTTAATGTAGTTTGGAAGTCTTAGCCATAACAAAAAGGCAAGACACACACATAAAAGGGATACAAATTGGAAAGGAAGAGATCAAGTTACCATTATTTGCAGATGACATGATTCTATACATAAAGGACCCTAAAGACTCAACTAGCAAACTGTTAGAGCTGATCAAAACCTACAGCAATGTAGCAGGATACAAAATAAATACACAGAAATCAGTAGCCTTCATATATGCTAACAACAAACACACAGAGGATGAAATCAGAAAATCACTCCCGTTCACAATTGCATCAAAAAAAAATAAAGTACCTTGGAATAAACCTAACCAAGGAAGTAAAGAATCTCTACAATGAGAACTTTAAAACACGCATGTGAGAAATTGCAGAAGACACTAGAAAGTGGAGAAACATCCCTTGTTCCTGGATTGGAAGAATCAATATTGTGAAAATGGCAATCTTACCAAAGGCAATATACACATTTAATGCAATCCCTATGAAAATTCCAAAGGCATTCCTCATGGAAATAGAAAAAACAATCCAAAAATTCATTTGGAATCACAAAAAACCTCAAATATCTAAAATAATACTGAACAACAAAAATAAGGCTGGTGGTATCACCATACCTGATTTTAACCTATACTACAGAGCCATAGTAACAAAAACAGCGTGGTACTGGCACAAAAACAGACATGTAGATTTATAATCATCTAAAAAGATGTTCTACGTCACTAGTCATCAGGGAAATGCAGATTAAAACTACATTGAGATTCCATCTCACTCCTGTCAAATTGGCTACCACCATGAAAACAAATGATCATAAATGTTGGCGGGGATGTGGACAAAGAGGAACCCTTCTACACTGCTGGTGAGAATGCAATCTGGTGCAGCCATTGTGGAAATCAGTGTGGAGGTTCCTAAAACAGCTAAAGATTGATCTACCATATGACCCAGCTATAGCACTCCTAGGCATATATCCTAAGGACTCATCTCATTTCCTTAGAAGTCCATGCTCAACCATGTTTATTGCTGCTCAATTTATAATAGCTGGGAAATGGAACCAGCCTAGATGTCCCTCAACTTACGAGTGGATAATGAAGATGTGGCACATTTATACAATGGAGTTCTACTCAATGTTAAAGAAAAATGAAGTTAAGAAATTTGCAGAAAAATGGATGGATCTGGAAAGGATTATACTAAGTGAGGTAACCCAGGTCCAGAAAGCCAAGCACCACATGTTCTCCCTCATATGTGGATCCTAGCTACAGATGATTGGGCTTCAGTGTGAGAAGGAAAATACGTAGTAGCAGAGGCCAGTAAGTTAAAAAGGAGATATAAAGGGAAGAGAAAGGAAGGGAATAGTAATAGGTTGGTATTGTATATATGTAACTACAATGATTGAGATGGGGTGCTAAATTGATGGGAGAATGGAATTTCAAAGGGGAAAGTGCGGGGTGGGGGAGTGTATTACCATGGGACATTTTTTATAATCATGGCAAATGTTAATAAAAATTGTGAAAAGATAAGAAATAAAATTAAAAAAAAATAAAACTAAAAAAAACAAGGGGGAAAGTGCGGGGGGGGGGAGGAAGGGTATTACTATGCAATTTTTTTATAATCATAGAAAATGTTAATAAAAATTTTGAAAAGAAAAAAAAAAAAAGAGCCCACAATACATGGAGGGTTACTTCATGTTCATGAACCAGAAGGCCCACTGTCATTGATAAGTCCTTTGGCTCTAAGGAGTCAGTGAACTTTCAATTTTAAAATCTTAATAATTTCCCTTACAGAGATTGATGAGCTGAGCTCAAAGTCCATGTGGAAATCAAAAGTTTCTATATAGCCCAGTCAATCATAAAAGGGAAAATAAACTTGGAAGACTTATTAAAAAAAAAAAAAAAGTCTCTAAAAAATTATCTTTCTCTGTTAGAGGAACAAAGTCCTCTGGCCCTGGGTGGAGACATGATATTCTCAGCTACCTAAAAAAAATAAAGACCATGGTCCTTCCTCCACTTAGAGTCAACCCAGGGCTGAAGAAATGGCTTAGCAGTTAAGGCACTTGCCTGCAAAGACTAAGGACCCATGTTCAACTACCCAGATCCCACATAAGCCAGACACACAGGTGATGAATGCACAAGGTCACACATAGTGGCACACACATCTGGAGTTCAACTGCAGTGGCTGGAGGTCTGGTGCACCAATTCATTCCCCACCCCCATAGACAAAAAAGGATTAATACAACTAGACTTGTCAATCACCTGGTCAAGACACCACCCCTCACCTAAGGACATGGTGAGGAGATAGAAGGAACAGTTATGCCCCAGAAACTCCTCCCTCAGTGTATCTGCTTGCAGATCTTCAATAAGCCTGCCCTCTTTTCTGAGTTCCAACTAAAAAAAGCAAAAGTTTTCTTTTCTCGTTTTCTATCTTGGCATTGTGGCTGAAATTCTAAGCATACCTGCCCTAACCCTCTGAGCTTCCTAACTGTTTTCTCAATAAAATCTCCTTTGCTTTACTCAACAAAAGAATGAAAACATTACTTTCCCTTGATCAGATGTTTTAACTCTTCAAGTTAAGGCGAAAATAGAAACCAGCAGGTATGTGCCATGATTCAATGCTTCTTAGGCTTTAGGTGCCCCAAATGTAGAGAACCCAGGTCTTTATTCAAGCTAGGCAAATGCTTACCACTGAGCTACATTCCCAGTCCACAAAGTAAATCTGTTATCAACTGTACAATTGATAACCTGGAGGTAATTCTAGTGGTATACCAAGGAATACTTTTATTTTAATCAGACATCATAAACTAGTCATTAAAATGCTAATTTAAGGAAGAAAAATACAAATTAAGACACACAAACACCTTTTATTTCCCTGTTTCACAGCATGGGAGAAGTTTGCGCTCATTCTACATACGTTTAGTGAAGAAACTGTAGGGTCTGTGCTGCTGGCCCATCAAGTTACTGGGAGAGGAAAGACAGCATTGTGTCTGCAGGGCATGGCTGAACCTGCTGAAATAGTGGTTGTCTCTGGTTCCCTGTGCCGACAAAGAGCCTGTAAGAAGATAAGAGTTAAACTTTTCGTCAGAGGCTGTACAACTATGGAAAAACACTGCAGCACCAGATCACTGTTACTAATAAAAAATAAGTCACTAAAATCCTGACCTTTTAAGAACTGTATTTCAAAACATCTTTAAAACCTAAAACCTAACTTTTAGCTGATGACAACTGTTGCAGTCAGGTTCACATTGCTGGCAGAAAACACCCAACCAAGAGCAGCATGTGGGGAAAAAGGTTTATTTTGGCTTACATACAGACTCTAGGGGAAGCTCCATGATGGCAGGGAAAAACGATGACATGAGCAGAGGGTAGACATCACCTCCTGACCAACATCAGCAGGAGAATGTGCCAAACACTGGCACAGGGAAGCTGGCTATAACACCCATAAGCCCAACCCTAACAATACACTGCCTCCAGGAGGCATTAATTCCCAAATCTCCATCAGCTGGGAACCTAGCATTCAGAACACCTAAGTTTATGGGGGACACCTGAATCAAACCACCAAAGAAACCTAAATGCCCTGGTGAGAGAAACTATAGCTCATCCCTCCCAATGACCGCATGCAGAATGGCTTTTTCCAGCTCTCTGTCAGCTGGTCTACATGGAAAGGGTATTCAGCTCAGTTCCAGCAGAATTTTTCAGTAGCCTTGCAGCCCACATATGTGGGGGTCATACCATCTATTCCTGGTGGGAAACCAAGGGCCTCGGCAATGGCCTATAATGTTTTGGGGGGCATCAGGAACTTCCCTGGCCAACAACTCACTAAAAGTTATAGAAGGTATCCCATCCCCTGGCACTGAAAATTTTCTACAGCTCCTGAGTGTTCATACCCTTATATCAATGCTACTCTCACTTTTGGCAGAGAAGCTTCTCTTTTCAGATGGCAGTGACCTTGGGATGACTCAGAAGGCATCATGGTGCTGGGAAGAAGTGACAGGAGTGATCAGCACTGCAATATCTCTAGCACACCTTCCAAGGCTCAGGGTCTATTGCAGAAGAAGTGGCGGAAAGAATGTAAGAGCCAAAGGAAGGGTAGGAATCCTTATAACGTGTTCCTCCATACACAAAATGGCCTGGATATCCATGACCTCACAATGCCTGACACTACCTACACAAGACTATCAAAATAGGAGGAAAAGATCATGACATCAAAATAAAAGAGAGACTGATTAAGAAGGGGAGAGGGATATGATGGAGAGTGGAGTTTCAAAGGGGAAAGTGGGAGGAGGGAGGCCATTACCATGGGATATTTTTTATAATCATGGAAGTTGTTAATAAAAAAATTAAAAAGAGAAAAATATAAATGAATTAATTAACTAATTAAAACTCCAAAAAACATTCTACTATTCAGTCTAACGTTCCCCCACTGAGCTACTTCAGCTAACTACTCTACTATTAAATCTTTCAGGAAAGGTGGGTTAGTACACAATCCTCACCATTGCTGAGAGCAGTCTTCAATGCCAGAACAGAAGCTGCAGCTGGAAAGGTGTTTACAGAAAGCTGCCTGGACAAGAAATGACCTGTAAATTGAAAAGAAAAATATATATAAAGAGGACTGGAGAAACAGCTTAGCAGTTGTTGCAGTCAGATCTACAGTGCTGATAGAAATCACCCAACCAAGAGCAGCTTGTGGGAAAAAGAGGTTTATTTTGGCTCACAGGCTCGAGGGGGGAAGCTCCTTGATGGCAGGGAAAACGATGGCATGAGCAGAGGGTGGACATCACCCCCTGGCCAACATAAGGTGGACAATACAATAGGAGAGTGGGCCAAACACTGGCATGCGGAAACTGGCTATAACAGCAAAAAGCCTGCCCCCAACAATGCACTCCCTCCAGGAGGCTTTAATTCCCAAATCTCCATCAGCTGGGAATGTGGCATTCAGGACACCTAAGTTTATGGGGGACACCTGAATCAATCCACCACAGCGGTTAAGGCGCTTGCCTGCAAAGCTGAAGGACCCAGGTTCGATTCCCCAGGACCCATGTAAGACAGATGCACAAGGTAGTGTATGCGTCTGGAGTTCATGTGCAGTGGCTAGAGGTCCCGGCATGCCTATTCTCTCTCTAGCTACCTTTTTCTGTATATCTCTCTCAAATAAATAAATAATATAGATACATTTATAAATATATATATATGAATATATATGTATACACACACAAATATAAAGATACATTTCTGCATGAAAAAGATTTAAATAGTAATGCCCACAGAACATTACCATCTATAGAATAAAAGGACTAAGATAATTTAATGATTTCTAGGCACTATAACTACTTGCCAAGTAGCTGACATTGTGCCTCTTTTCCAATCTTCTCTCTCACATCCACCCAGTTTCCAAGCCTCAGAAGTCAACCCAGTTAGATGCACCCTTTCTGTGGTCCAGCTGGCCCTTCCTTGTAAGGTCTCCTCATAACCCAGCCACAGGGTAACAACAGTTTCCAATCTTCCCCCTCTAACTCATCACCTTCCCAAAATATCAAATTTAGGCACTTCACAACTCAAACAGACATTTTTATTGGTTCTCTACTACCTGCAAAACACTTTTAAAATTCCTTAGCACAAGCCAGATGTGATGGCTCATGCTTACAATCCAAGTATTCAGAAGGGGCATCAGCTCAAGGCCATCATAATTTACAAGAGGCTATGACCCCTCTCCCAAAAGAACCTTCTCAGCATTCTGCAGGGCAGCCACATAGCCTTCCACCCCAATCTCATGCTGCCCCTCCCTCCTCCGTCTCCCTCTAGCCATGTTGGACCTCTAGTAAGTACTGAACTCACTTTGCTCTGGTACAGATCTGGTCCTCCACTAAAATCTCCTGGTTGTTGACACATCAGCTCTTGGTGAAACCTCCCGGGTCCCAACATTCCCTGTTCCCCCAGGAGTCTCTACAGCACCAGGCTGACTATATCCACTACATGCCTTCACAGCATGGTAGTTCACAAGAGGCTCGGATGCACTGATGGGCAACTGATTTCTGGGAACAACTGGGTACTAACAAGCACCAGAATAAAATTGAAGCTCTACTGCCCAGCACATATAAACATTAACTCAAAACAGGGTGAAATTTAATGGTAAGAGCCAAAACTATAAAGCTCCTAAAAGAAAACATGGGGTAAATCATCATGACCTTGGGTTTGGTAGTTTCTTAGATATAACACTGAAAGTACAAACCACAAAACGAAAAACAGGTTAAGAATACCATCAAAATTTAAAACTGTATTTAAAGACAGGGGATACAGCTCAGTGCTGGACCCCAAGTTTGATTTCTAGCACTGCCAAAACAAAATGTGCTTCAGAAAATATTACCAAAGTCAAACATGGGGGCTGGGAAGCTGGTTCAGTGGATAAAGAGCTTGCCACACAGGCATGAAGACAAGAGCCCCAGAACCCACGTAAAATGTCAGGTGCTATGGCCCACACCTATAATCCCAGTGCTGCGGAGGTGAAGACAGAGAATCCCTAGGTCTCAATGGCTAACTAGTCTAGTTCAATCAGTGAGTTCTCAGCTCAGCAAGAGACTCTTAAGTCTAAAAGAATAAGGTGGGAGTGGAAAGACTCCCAGGGTCAACCTCTGGCCTGCACATACATATGTGCACCCACACACATATGTACACACACACATAATACAACACACACAAAACAAGTCAAGCGTGCTGGTACCTGCCTATGATCCCCCAGCACTTAGGAGGCTACAGGAGGGTGGCAAGCTGGAGGCTGGCCTGCGCTACATACAGAGTAAGAATATGTAAAAAAATACAAGTGTTCAAAGACAACACAACGAACGACTATATATATACTGCTAAGACCTCTTACAATTCAGTAAGAAGCCAATCCAACTTAAAAGTGAACAGAAGAAGGTGGTCCTAGTGGTGTATGCCTGTACATCCAGCTACCTGGGAGTCTGATTCAGAGGGACTGAAAGTTCAGTATCAGCCTCAGCAAGTTAGTGAGAGCCTGTCTCAAAGTCAAGAGACTAAGGAAGACTAAGGATTAATGGTGGAGAACCTGCCTAGCATATATGCAAGGCCCTAGGTTCATTCTCCAGTACCAAGTTACAAAAAAAAAAAAAAGAAGGCAGGGAGGGACAGAGGGAGGGAGAGATGGCTTAACAGTTAAGGCACTTGCCTGCAAAGGCAAAGCCAGATGCACATGGTGGTGCATGTGTCTGGAGTTCTTTCACAGCGGCTGAAGGCCCTAGCATATACATTTATTTTCTTGCTCAAATAAATAAATAAAAATATTTCTTTCAACTCAAGAGATGGCCTAGCAGTTAAGGCACTTGCCTGCAAAGCCAAAGAACCCAGGTTCAATTCCCCAGAACCCACGTAAGCCAGGCACACAAGGTGGTGCATGCATCTGAAGTTCGTTTACAGTGGCCAAAGGCTCTGGTGCACATTCTGTCTCTCAAATAAATAACTAAGAGACTCCTTTAAAAAAAATACACACACACACACGCACTTCTTTTAAAAAGAAAAGAAAGAGAGTAGTAGTTAAAAGCACTTACTATGAAGGTGTGACAACCAAAGTTTGGATTCCCAGAACGATGCAAAGCAGACATATGCCTACACATATGCATGCACACAAACACACATAAAATTTACAAAAATTAATATTCTATTTTTTATTCAAGAGAGAGAGAAGCAGAAAAAGAGAATGGGTGCACCAGGGCCTTTGGCCACTGTAAACAAACTCCAGACGCATGCGTCACCTTGTGTATATGGCTTATGTGGGTCCTGGGGAATCGAACCTGGGTCTTTTGGCTTTGCAGGCAAGTGCCTTAACCACTAAGCCATCTCCCCAGCCCTTAATTTTTTTTAAAGGACAGATATTAACAAGTACTGGTGGGAATGTAAAATGCTCCAGATACTTTGTAAATAGTCTGGAAGTTTCTTAGTTAAGCATGGAATTAAATTAAATTAAATTAAATTAAACAGCAATTTCACTCCCAGATATATACACAAGAAAAGACAGAAGTATAGAAAAAAATATGACCCACTGTTTACAGTAATGTTAGAACAGCCAAAAGGTGAAAACATCCCAAGTGTTATCAACTGATGAACAGATAAATTGTGGTGTACTGACATATTAGCATGGGTAAACCCCACAGCACTGCTAAATGGAAGAAGTTAGTAAGAAAAGACCACATGGCATATGATTCTATTTATGATAGAGAGATGGGAAATTGATAGCGGCTGTGTACAGCTGGGGGCCAACAGCTAAAAATGTAGATTTGCCTTTTGGGGAGACAGAAGTGCTCTAATATCGATGGTGACTTATGCACAAATCTACAAAAAAAAAAATCTAAAAACCCATTTTTTAATATTTTTTTGTTTGTTTATTTGAGAGCAACAGACAGAAAGAGGCATAGAGAGAGAGAGAGAGATTGGGCGCGCCAGGGCCTCCAGCCACTGCAGGCGAACTCCACACCATGCTCCCCCTTGTGCATCTGGCTAACGTGGGTCCTGGGGAATCGAGCCTTGAAGTGGGGTCCTTAGGCTTCACAGGCAAGCGCTTAGCTGCTAAGCCATCTCTCCAACCCTAAATTACACATTTTAAACAGGTGAATTGTATGGTATGGGGTACATGTCAATAAAGGTATTAACCAAAAAGGGAGTGGGGTTGCTCAGCTACACAAGAGAGAGAAAAGGCTTTGGAGCAAGGCATTATGGGTGTAAAGCTTTATGTATCAGTCTGTGAACAAGTTTCTCATGTCTGAGCCATAATCCTCTAATACACACACACACAATTAAAGACGTGTGGTGCTGCACATCTGTTAATTCTACGACTGGGTGGCTTAAGCTGGAGGATGGAGTTGAAAGCCAGGCTTGGGTACAACCTGGACTCAAAAGCAAGAATAAAATGGCAACAGAACATATATGCCAATAAAGACAATGTAAGAAGGAAGTGATTTTTTTTTTTTTTTTGCAAAGTATAAACGGCTGAAAGCAGACATGCATCCTAGAATGCAGTTAAGGGGTGTGAAAAGCTACTGTGTGCTATGTGACAGAGCCCGTGAGAGAAGAGGAGATGGTCCTGACACGGACAAAAGAAACCACTGTTTGAATCGGATTTTCCACCCAGTGATTCCACGTCAAATTCTGTAGCGAAATGAGTTAACAAACTTTCAGAGGCTTAAGTCTTTGCGTTTCGACATGGCCAATGTTGTGCTGTGGACTTAACAAGTCAACTCACGAAGCCGTTCCCGTAGGTCAACCTCGCGCCCGGGACGGCCGCCCGCCCGCCCGCCCTTCCGGGCTGCGCTCGGCTAACCAGGGCGACGGCCAAAGCTCCCCCGCACTCGCGTCGCCGCCGGCGCGGCGGGGCCGCCGGGGAGCCCGCGCTCGCAGCGGAGGCTCGGCCTCGACATCGCCCCTCGGAGCTGCTCTCCGGGAGGGGACCCTGGCCAGCCCCCACTCCTCCGCCGAGCACGCCGCAGCTGCTCTGTGGAGCTTCTGCAAAGAGCCTCCACGAACAGCATCCAGCCCACCGGCCGCGCGACCCTGACAGGGAGAAGGCCCGCGAGCTCGCGCGGCGGCCCGGGCGGGCAGGCGGCGGCGTGGCGGGCCGCGCGGCCTCCCGCCTCCGCGCCTCCCCGGCAGGCCCCCCGCCCGCGCTGCCCGGGCCCCGCTCCCCGCGCTCACCCGGCCGCACGCCGCCCAGCGCCGGAAGACGGCTCGCAGCGCGCACGGCCGCCGCCATGCTGGAGGCCGGAGCCCGAGCCGCGCCGCGCCGCAGCCTGCCTCAGGGTCGGCCTTCGCCGCCGCCCGCCGCGACGGCCCCTCGTCACACGACCGGCGGCAGCCCGAGGCGACGTCCTCGACACCCGAGTCACGCCGCAGCGCACACAGCGGAGAGAGAGGGCCGTCCGGAGGGACCGCACGGTGACGTGCGTCAGGCGCAGCGGAGGACAGCCCGGTGTGGGTCCTCGCCTAGGACCCGGGGCGGGGCGGAGCGGGCGGGGCGGGGCGGAGCGGGCGGGGCGGGGCGGAGCGGGCGGGGCGGGGCGGAGCGGGCGGGGCGGGGCGGGGCGGGGCGGAGCGGGCGGGGCGGGGCGGAGCGGGCGGGGCGGAGCGGGCGGGGCGGAGCGGGCGGGGCGGGGCGGAGCGGGCGGGGCGGGGCGGGGCGGAGCGGGCGGAGCGGGCGGGCGGGCGGGGCGGGGCGGGGCCGCATCTCTAGCAGGGAAATCTGTTCTGCTGGCAGGTGCTCAGAGTCAAGGTCGCACTGGAGTCTTGAGTCTGGAGGTACTGCCGAGCAGCGGAACCAAGTACGAGGAGGATCCAAGAGGTCAACGAGATCCACGAAATGAAGAACGTTCAGATACCCCACCTCCATTAAAACTTGAAGTTTTGTTTTTTTTCGAAGCAGGGTCCCACTCACCCAGGCTGACCTGGAAAGTGACTCTGTAGCCCCAGGCTGGTCTCAAACTCGCTGTGATTCTCCTACCTGGCTCAGCCTCGAGTGCTGGAATTGATCAAGGCGTGTGCCACCACGCCCGGCCTTAATTTATTAAGCATTTAAATTGCTTTGATTTCATATGCATTCATGTGTTCATTAACACACATGTACCTGCCTTAGGGCATAGTTTTCCCTCAGTTGAGGCTTGGGTTTAAGTCATCCTTGCTTGCCCAAATGACGTGCAACAGAGAAGGAAGAACACGGATGATTTGTTTGGATTCCTTCACTTTTTTAAAAACTTAGTATGTTCAAACATTCAGAAAAGTAAAATAATGACAAGGTATATATAGTTAAAGATGAACAATAACCGCTGCTTCATCCATTCCTTTTTTTCTTTGATGAAGTGGACAACCTATTTCCTATTTCATGGTGTCTCTCATTTTCAAAAGCCTTTACATCTCAAATTGGTGAAATTACATTTTGGGGAAGCCGTCTGCTTCAGTGTGGCTAGAAACATGGTAAAGCAAGTTAATCCCATGACCAGGTGTTAATGACTGCTCTTCATTTACTGTGTAGAAAATCCCTAAGGCTGAAGCAATGCCCTTAATGGGGGATATAGCATTCTGTAAGTCTATGCATGAATAGTTGTGGCAGAAGCACTGTGAGCAGGATAGGAAAATCTTTACCCAAAAAATCTTCCCATGAGAACAAAGTGCTATGTCTTCCATGATAGAACTGGTCCAGTGTAATCAGCCTACATAGAAACAGACAGCTGGCTGATTCCCCAGGAGAAACCATGTCAAGGTCTCAGTGTTGGTCTCTGCTTTTAGACTCCATCACTCAGAAGTAACTGTAGGTTGGCCCTGTGCAATTCCATCCCTGACAGTTTATTCTTTTTTATTAAAATTGTTAAAAGTTACTTAAAAATTTACATTTTCCTCTCCCAGAACCCTCTTTTTTACCCCTCCCCAACACCCTCCACTGAATCCCCGCACCTTTAAAAATGACTATTCTCTCTTTTTTGTTTGGCTTTGTGCCCTCCTCCATCACCACTGACATGTTGATGGGCCCAGTATTGCTCAGGTACCAGCAGCCCCTGAGAGATCATTACAGTGATCATTTTGTGTCTGATGAACAGTTTTCCAAAGCACTCCTCATCCTTTGATGCATACCTTCTTTTTGCCACCTTTTCTGCTATAGTCACTGAGCCATTGGAGGGTGTGATAGTGATGTCTTGTTTAGTGCTGAACGCTCAACTGTCACTTCTTAGGACTTTGACAAGTTTTGAGTCTCCTCAGCATGGACACTTTATTCTTGAGTTCATTTTGCTGAAGGAGACTGGTATCTACAAAATTATATCCACCTCATTAAAATTCTCCATTGTGGAGGTTACCCTTTGGTAAGCATTGATATGGGTCAAAAAATATCTAACATTCTGTGCTCAAACATTAAAGAAATAAGGAAAGCCAAGAAGCTCCTGAAAGCTGCCCAATATTATTAACCACTAAGAAAATGCAAATCAAAAGCACAGTGAGGGGCTAGAGAAATGTCTCAGCAATTAAAGGCCCTTGCTTGCGAAGTCTGACATCCTGGGTTCAGTTCCTCCAGTACCCAAGTAAAGCCAGATGCACTAAGTGGCACATGCATCTGGAGTTCATCTGCAGTGGCAGGAGGCATTAGCATGCCCTTCTCCCTCACTTCATTTCTCCCTCTCTTTTTCTGTCTCTTTTAAAAGCACAATAAGGGGATGAGGAGATGGTTTAGCAGGGAAAGTGCTTGTTGCAAAAGCATGAGGATCTGAGTTTGAATCCCTGGCACCCATGTAATGGTGTAATGCATGCACCTGTACTCCAGTGATGGCGAGGCTGAGACAGAAGGGTCCTTGGGACTTGCTTGCTAGCTACTCTAGGCCAGAGTTGGTGACATTTAGGTTCGTTGTGAGACCCTATCTCAAGAAATAAGGTGAAGAGCAATTGAGGAAGACACCCAACAATGACCCCTGGAATCTATTTGGACTGGCACATGTCAAAAAAAGAAAACAATGGAAAGATATTTCTATACATCTATCAAAACAGCTACAGTAAAAAAATAATATTGGCAACCAGCGTAATTGATGAGGTTATGAAAATCAGACTGTTTCATTGTCATTGAGAATGGAAAAGTATGGCAGTTTCTTATCAAGCTAAACACTCAGCTGTTCTACTACCTAGTTGGCATCCCTGGATTTTGCCCTCACAGAATATGAAAACTTATGTTAGCACAATAACACATTCATGAGTATTCATAGCAGATTTATTTGCAATAGCCTCAAACTGTAAATATTCCAGATGTCTTTCAAAGGTTACATAGTTTAACACACTCCAGTAAATCCATGTCATAAAATACTTCTCAACAATAATAAGGTCCAAGTCATTGTTATACAAAACTCAGATGTCTGGAGAATTATGGTAACAAGAAAGCCAGTTTTAAAAATCTTGTACTGAAGCAGGGCGTGGTGGTGCACACCTTTAATCCCAGCACTCGGGAGGCAGAGGTAATGGGATTGCCATGAGTTCGAGGCCACCCTGAGACTCCATAGTGAATTCCAGGTCAGCCTGGGCTGGAGTGAGACTCTACCTCGAAAAAAAATAATCTTGTACTGAGGGCTGGAAGAATGGCTTAGCAGTTAAGGGGCTTGCCTGCGAAGCCTGAGGACTCATGTTTGACTCTCCAGATCCCATGTAAGCTAGACATACAAGGTGATGCAAATGCACAAGGTCGCACATGCATACAAGGTGACACATGCATCTGGAGTTGGATGGCAGTGGCTGGAGGCCCTGATATGCCAATACATTCTCTCTCTCTCTCAAAAAAAATTACAAAAAAAAAATCATGTACTAAGGGGCTGGAGAGTTGGCTCAGTAGTTGAAGCACTTGCCTGCAAAGAGTAATGACCTGGGTTCAATTTGTCCTGTAGCCATGTAAGCCAGATACACAAAGTGACACATGCATCTGGAATTTGCTTACAGTGGCTAGAGGCCCTGGCACACCCATACTCTCTCTACCTACCTACCTACCTATCTATCTACTTACAAATAAATAAAATGTGTTAAAATGTTTTTAAATCATGTATTGGGGCTAGAGAGATGACTCAGCAGTTAAGGCTTGCAAAGTTTAATATAGATTTGATTCCCCAATACCCACATGAAACCAGATGCAAAAGTGACACATGCATCTGGAGTTCATTTGTATAGTAGGCTGGAAGGCCTGGCATGCACATTCTCATGTTCTCTCGCTCTCTCTCTCTCTCCTCAGAAATAAACACAAACATATTTAAAAAGGAAGTGACTTGAGTGAATGTTAGAGAAGAGTACCAGGGAGAAGGGAGATACAGAGCAAATGAACCTGTTTCTAACATGAAACCTATGCTCTTTCTTCTGTGATCTTGACTTTCTAGGAAGAAATTCCTGATTTTAAACCTCAAAACTGGCAGTTTGGGGCTGGAGAGATGGCTTAGCAGTTAAGACGCTTGCCTGCAAAGCCTAAGGACCTGAATTCAATTCCCCAGTACCTACGTAAAGCCAGATACACAAGGTGGCACATGCATCTGGAGGTCATTTGCAGTGGCTGGAGGCCCTAGTGTGCCCATATTCATATTCTCTTCCCCCACTGTCTTTTTCTGCCTCTTCCTCTCTCAAATAAATAAATAAAATATTTTAAAAATTAGTATTCTGGGCTGGAGAGATGGCTTAGCGGTTAAGCGCTTGCCTGTGAAGCCTGAGGACCCCAGTTCGAGGCTCAATTCTCCAGGACCCATGTTAGCCAGATGCACAAGGGGGAGCACACGTCTGGAGTTCGTTTGCAGTGGCTGAAGGCCCTGGCATGCCCATTCTCTCTCTCTGTCTGCCTCCTTCTCTGTCTGTTGCTCTCAAATAAATAAATAAAAATAAACAAAAAATTTTTTAAAAAATTAGCATTCTGACTGCTACTGTACAAATGCCTCCAGGGCATCCTACCTGCCAGCTTCCTCTGCCATGGCCTGCCTTTTGGACTTTTAGGTCTAATATGTCAGCATAGACTCATGTTGAGCTGATTTTCCTGAATTCTGGCCTTAGCTTCCTGTCTTGAACTTTCATATTCTTGAAAGACTGTCCCAGTAAGAGCTAATCTTTATTGGGAAAAACTTCTTTGGCCCATGTTAGTACCTCATCCTGGTTTCTCTACCTACCTAAGTTGCAGAGCAAACAAGGTTCTCAAACCAAGTACCAAAGTACTACCAGAAATTGAAGCCCGGCATGATGCTGCACACCTTTAATCCCAGCACTTGAGACTACATAGTGAATTCCAGGTCAGCCTGAGCTAGTGGAAGACCCTACCTCAAAAAAGAAAGAAAGAAATTGACGCCAAAGCTGCATGGCTAGCTTGATGTAACAGACAAAATGGGAAAATTAAGGGCTGAAGAAATGGCTAAGCAGTTAAGGCACTTACATGCAAAGCCCAAGGACCCAGGTTCAATTCCCCAGTACCCATGTAAGCCAGATACACAAAGTGGTGCATACATCTGGAGTTTGTTTGCAGTGGCTAGAGGCCCTGATGCACCTATTCTCTCTATCTGCCTCTTTCTCTTTCTCTCAAATAAATAAATTAATTAAATAAAATATTTTAAAATGGGAAATCAATTTAGCAATAATTGTTATATCTGAACATTTGATTTTTTAAAGGTTTTATTAAAGTATAATTTATACACCACCAAATTTATCCATTTTAAGTTCATAATTCAATTACTCTTAGTAGATCTACCAAGCTGTTTAATCATCACTATTTATAGAGTTACCTGGGGATTATAAAGGGATGAGGTTTGGCTGAATATGTTCCATATCCACATTTACCTAGTTCTCAAGTACAAATTATGATACTTAAAGAGGGCAAACTCTGACTGAAGGCCATCCTCATTTACTGCTTTCCTAGATCTCGCTAATATATGTTCCTCATACTAGGGAAAGAAGTACACTGAAGAAAGTATGCTACACTTTAAAATCCCTCTCTCTTCTATCGCTTCTTGGCTTTTTGGCTAAGATCAAGTGCAAAATTCCTCTCCAGACTTGAGCCTCCCAAAACTCTCTCCTGCCTACATTGTAACCCTTCAATCTCTCATGTAGCCCTGTCTTCCTGGGATGCCCTTAGCACAGAAGCTGGCTGTCTCCCTGCCTCCACGTGTCTACGCAACCTCTCACTCTCTAAGGCTTTGAACATTTTTCTGGGACAAGCTCATAACCTCCACAAAGTCACACCAATCCACACCACATTATTATATATTATTTACATTGGCAGATCTGTCATAATGCTGTGGAGAACTGTAGTAGGCAAAATCAGACATTGTGGCACATGCCTATAATCCCAGTACTCAAGAAGGTGTGCATTCAAAGCCAGCCTGGGCTACAGAGTGAGACTTTTTTTATTATTATTATTGATTTATTTGTTTGAAAGAGCAAGAGAGAGAAAGAGGCAGACAGAGAAAGAGAGAGAGAGAATAGGTGTACCAGGGCCTCCAGCCACAGCAAATGAACTCCAGACATATGTGCCACCTTGTGCATATGGCTTACATGGGTCCTGGGGAATCTGAACTGAAGTCCTTTGGCTTTGCAGGCAAACACCTTAACTGCTAAGCCATCTCTCCAGCCCCAGAGTGAGATTTTTGCCTCAGAAAAAAACAAATCAGAAAAAGCCCACAATAAAAAGCAAATAACCAGGCTGGAGAGATGGCTCAGTGGTTAAGGCACTTGCCTACAAAGCCTATGGCCCAGGTTCGATTCCCCAGAACCCATGTAAGCCAGATGCACATGGTGGCACATGCATCTGGAATTCATTTACAGTGGCTGAAGGCCCTGGTGTGCCCATTCTCTCCCTCCCTCTCCTTCTCTCCCTCCTTCTGCTTCTCTCCCTACCTCTCTAATTTAAAAAAAAAAAAATGTTTTTAAGGTCTGGAGAGATGGCTTGGCAGCTAAAGTGCTTGCTTGCAAAGCCAAATAATCCTGGTTCAACTCCCCAGGACCCATGTTAGCAAGATACACAAGGGAGTGCATGCATCTGGAGTTCGTTTGCAGTGGCTGGAAGCCCTGGTGCACCCGCCCATTCTTTCTCTCTCTCTGTACCTTCCTATTTCTGTATCTATCTCTCTCTCTCGCTCTCTCAAATAAATAAAAATAGAAAAATTTTTAAAAAGCAAAATCCTAAGCCAAGTGTGATGGTGCACACTTTTAACTCTAGTATTCAGTTGACTGAAGTAGGAGGACCACTGTGACCCTGTGTGATTTGAGGCCAGTCTGGACCACAGAGAGAGTTCCAGGTCAGCTTGGACTAAAATAAGACCCTGCTTCAAAATTTAATTTAATTTAATTTTAAAAAAAAACCACCATGTGGAAGAACAATTCTTCATGTGTTAATCCCAAGAATTTATAAATAGGTAGCCCTACATAGCAGAAGGGACTTTTCAGATGGGATACAGGGCACAGACCTTAAAATGGGGAGATTTTCTTGAATATTTTTAAGTTGAATTCCATGAGCCAAGGAATGTGGCAATGTCTAGCATGCAGGAGCATATAGCTTATACCCAGTTTAAACAACAACAACAAATATCTCAGGGTTAGCCAAGGGCAAGGAATCAGGTCTGCCAATAATCCATATGATCATTAAAGAATGAATCCTTCACAAATTAAAAGAAAATGAATCCTTTGGCTGGAGAGATTGCTTAACAGTTAAGGCACTTGCCTGCAAAGCCTAAGGACCCAGTACCTACATAAGCCAGATACAGAAGATCTCTCATTGGCCTGGAGCTCACCAAGTAGGCTAAATTGTCCAGCCAGTGAGCACCAGGAATCTGCCAGCCAAGGCCTTGCCAGTGATGGAATTATAAGCATGTGCCACCATATCTGGCTATTTAAATATGTGTTTTGGGCATCAAACTCAAGTCCTCATGCCTGCAAAGCAAATGTTTTACTGACAGGGCCATCTCCCCATCCCTGAAGACATCCATTTTATCCTAAACAAGTTGTATGCTCTTCCTGTTTTGAGAAAATGAGCTATTATTCCTCTTAATCTTCCCAGTAATGTGGCAGATAGGACTATGCAAAGAACCTTGCAGATTGAAAAAGAAGCGAAAAATTATGAACATTTTTATAAACAAACATACTGACAATCTGACATGAGAGTGAAGAATTGGTGAGTTTTTTTTAATTTTTATTTATTTATTTGAGAGCGACAGACACAGAGAGAAAGACAGAGAGAGGGAGAGGGAGAGAATGGGCATGCCAGGGCTTCCAGCCTCTGCAAATGAACTCCAGACGCATGCGCCCCCTTGTGCATCTGGCTGACGAGGGACCTGGGGAACCGAGCCTCGAACCGGGGTCCTTAGGCTTTACAGGCAAGCGCTTAACCACTAAGCCATCTCTCCAGCCCGAGATTTTTAAAATAAGTGAGAACTAGGATCCTAAAAGGTGGGTGGCAAACCTGACCTTTGTACTACTAAGTCCTGCAGAGCATAAAATTTCAAATTGACAGCTTCCTGGGGCAGTAAACATAGGGCACAGGGCCTGCCAGTGGATGAGGCATTCTACAAGGAACCCTAGCAAGGACCCCCCAACTTTTTCTCTCAGTATAGGCTAAATGATTTTATTTTATTTTTTTTTTTTTGAGGTAGTGTCCCTCTGTGGCCTAGGCTAATCTGAAATTATGTAGTCTCAGACTGGCCCCAAACTCACATCAATCCTCCTAATTTACCCCTTCCCCCAGTGCTGGAATTAAAGGCATGAGCCACCACATCCAGGAAAGAGTGAATGGGAACATCAGGGCCTCTAGCCCTGTAAATAAACTCCAGATGCATGTGCCACTTTGTGCATCTGGCTTTTTGTGGGTACTGAGGAATCAAACTTGGGTCATTAGGCTTTACAGGCAAGTACTTTAACTGCTGAGCCATCTCTCTAGCCCCATAGATGATGTTTTAGAACCGCCATACAAAATGGAAGGGCAAGAGAAGATATTTATCATATATTATGAATTTAATGGAATTCTGATAATCTGGGGTAAGTTAGGGGTAAAGTTGCTGGAGTGAATGCCCAGTCATAGGGCTCTGCTGGATAGGCCATTCAGGATAAGAATTTATACCCAGTCAGCAGTTAGTAGCATAAGCTTAGTGGTTAAGTGCTTGCCTGTAAAGCCAAAGGACCCATGTTTAATTCCCCAGTACCCATGTAAAGCCAGATGTCCAAGGAGGTGCATGCACCTGGAGTTCATTTGTCATGGCTAGAAGCCCTGACATTCCCATTCTGTCTCTATCTGCACTCCTCTCTCTCTCTCTCTCTCTTATTAAATAAAATACAAAATGTGATGGAGGGGAGGGGATTATTCTGGTTTATTTTAAAAAGGTGAGCATGGTGGTGCTGTTGCAAACTTTTAATTCTAGCACTGCAAAGGCAAAGATAAGAGGGTCCTAGGGGCTTGCTGGTCATTATAGCCTATGTAGTGAGCTCCAGGCCAGGGTGAGATCTTATCTCAAAAAAATTAAACAAAACCCAAGGAACAATGCCTGACATTGTCCACTGTAAAACATACCAACACACACACACACACACACACACACACACACACACAGTGATATTTTATGGCCAATTGTGGAAGCCAAGTGTAGTAGACAGTTCCAAGATGCTGGGATGAATATCCAACCAAACACAGCTTTATGGGAAGAAGGGCTTTATTTCAAGATCACAGATTCAGGAGAATTTCTATCAATGGCAGAAGCAGCTGGCTTCCATTTATAAATCCAACACCAGCCAGAAAACACCAAAAATGCAGAAAGCAGGGACCTCTCCAGAGATCAGATGGCTTTGCACACCTTTGGGCTGGAATTCAGATCTGTCCCCAGTGACATGCTCCCCCGTGGAAGGAGGCTCCCTTCTAGGAGCTAAAGCTGCAAACTCAATTTGAAAAATGTATATATTTTATTTATTTGAGAGAGAGAACAGAGGCAGATAGGGAAGGAGGGAGGGAGGGAGGGAGAGAGAAAGAATGGGCCTGCTGGGGCCTTAAGCCACTACAAACAAACTCTAGATGCATGTGCCACCTTGTGTGTCTGGCTTATGTAGGTACTGGGGAATCAAACCTGGGTCCTTTGATTTTGCAGGTAAGTGCTTTAATTGCTAAGCCACCTTTCCAGCTCCAAACTCAATTTTTGGTTTTTTGTTTGTTTGTTTGTTTTTGTTTTTCAAGGTAGAGTCTCTCTCTAGCACAGGCTGACCTGGAATTCACTGTGTAGTCTCAGGGTGGCCTCGAACTCACAGCAATCCTACCTCTGCCTCTCAAGTGCTGGGATTAAAGGCGTGTGCCACCACACCCGACTCCAAACTCAATTTCAATAAAATACCTGAGTTTAACACTCAAATTACTACACCAAGTAAGAGTAATATGAAGAAAAGCATAAGGCTAACCAGAAAAGAGATACTTAGAATAAATATCTATTTATATTGAGGGATTATCTTGGAAGAATGTCGGTCTGAAATACAATAGAATTAGGAAAGCCATACAACCCAAGAGAAGAGGGTTCCAAACAGGAGCATCCATCCACCAATGTTCTGGGTTGAGGGTAAGGAAGGAATGTTAAAATCATCATATTAATTTAAAAAAACTTCCCCAGTGCTGAGGACTGATCCCAAGGCATTGTGATTACTAGGCAAGTGCTCTACCACTAAGTTAAATCCCCAAACTCTATGATAAGTTTTCTTAAGGAGGTAAATAAGAACTTGGATGGGATTTCAAGAGCAAGGAGGTTAGGGGCGTGGTGGTGCATGCCTTTAATCCCAGCACTCTGCAGGCTGAGGTAGGAGGATCACTGTGAATTTGAGGCCAACCTGAAACTACATAGTGAAATTCAGGTTATCCTGGGCTAGAGGGAGACCCTGCCATTAACCTAAGATATTCTGTTATTTTTACCGATTATTTCACATTGAAAGCTAGGGTTAGGGTTTCCCAAATCTTGGCAGGCTGTACAAACAGGACTTGGGCTGTCTCCCAGCACTCATGTCTGCCTTCTACCTGACAAAAGATCTGCCAGAGATTCACGACCACTGCCCTGCGGGTCTAGAAACAAGCACTACCACGTAGGACCTGGTTCAGCACCACGGATCGGGAGCGCCCGCTCGCGCCCATTTTCTCGCATCATATCCAAGCGCGCGGGCCGCAGAGGCTTCTGGGAAATGGAGTCCGCGCCTAGGCGGGGCATTGATTGGGAGCGGGGGTGCCAAAGCCCTGCGCGCAGGCTCACTGCTTCCCCGACCTGAAGAGGTGCAGTCTTCTTGGGTCCCCAGCACTCTGTGCAGGAGGTGAGGGTTGCGGGTCTGTGCCGTGCAGGAGCCGGAGAACGCAGCGGCCGAGAGAAAGGGACCCTGGGAACTTGGGGGAGGTTTGCGGGAGCAGAACGGGGCGACCCTGGCGGAGCCGGCTGCAGTGTGCGTGTGACGACGTCCCGGCTCCGAGAGCGCGGGCGCAAAGTTGTCCCCACCGTGTGTGCGTGTGTTCCGTGGGGCGTGGGCGCTGTGACCAGCGGTCTTCTGGGTGCGCCGCCCGTATGTCAGATCCCGTGCCTTCAAGTTGGAAGCGCCTCGGGGTCCTTCCCCTGCCGGATGCGTAATGAAGGCGGGCCGAATCGACACTGGATCTAGGGTGCTGTCCACTGCAGCCTCACCCTCCTCCCCTGGAAGCGCCTCACGTTGTCTCTTTAGCTCCGTGCATTTGGCCTGCTCCCGAACGTGCCGGCGTGGGCGGGGGGCGTGCGTAGGAGACAGGAGTTGAGGTGAAGGAAACCCCAATGTAACAAATGTCATTAGGCAGATTTGAGGGGGAGATTTTTACTGGAGTGCAGTGTCAAGGAATCGAGGGAGACCAGGGTGAAGAAATGTACCCTGAAGCTGGCCAAGGCACAGTGGTAAAGCCCGCTAAACACGGTGGTGGGCTGGTCTGAGAACCACAAAAAATATATTAGAGGGCAGTTCTTCTAGAGGCCACTCTCATGATCACAAAGGAGAACAATTTGTATGTGGAGCCGTCACGTCACAACCCCTTGTAATATTCACATGGTACCTGTATAATCACAACGTGGCTGCCATTCCATTGTCAAACACTGAAGTTGTTTGTAGTTTATCACTAGTGATCCTTTTCCTAGAGATGTTAGACCAAATGTCACTATGTAGCCTGCATTGGCCTTAAACTTTCGGCCCTTCTGCCTCAGTCTTCCAACTATTGTGATTGCAGGTGTGTGTGTGTGTGTGTGTGTGTGTGTGTGTGTTTGACAGTACTATTACCATAGTCATGTCAGACTCCCCTGAATGCTTGGATTGAGACTTTCTAGTTTAGTCTGTTGGTTTGCTTATCTTTGTACCTATCTTCCCATAAAAAAAAATCTTTACAGTTATAGAATTAAAAGCTGTCAGGCAACTTCACGATTCAAGTTCTGTCTCAGCTTCTTACAAAGTCTATGTTTCTTATTTGCTGTGGAATAGTTCCTGATTTAAAAGGATGGAATTAAATTCCTATATTAACAGCACTTGGCACATTGGCTGCTGAAGAGCAAGTGCTCAACCATGCTAGGTAGTATGATGCTTAACCATGTTCATTGTATGTCTAGACCCACCTGAATTACTAATCTGATTTCTTGGTTTAGGTTATTTCATCTTCTTGCTATATTATCATAAAAATTAAATGTGATAATCCATGCTTATAAAGTTGGCTGGCACATAGGCCTCAATAAAGGTGAATATGTATGTGTCCATGATTAATGAAAAGGGCTTTGTTTTTATCCTCATTTCCTAGATAAATCTCTAGAAGAGTGTCAACAGGTCAGAGAGTGTGTTTGGAGGCTCTTGCTACATGCCACAGTGATCTTTCTTAAGCACAATCTATGAGGACACATCCATGCTGAAATCCCTCCATGTTTCCGGGTCTATGGTGAAGGGGCTTTGAGAAACTCTCCTCGATGTAGCTGGCTTCTGCCTGCTTCGACAGCCTCTTCTTTTTCCCCAGCAAAACTCAGCCTAAACGTTTGCCTGTCTAATTCCAGTTATTAATCCTGTACACATAAAGACCTGCCTCCTTGTTTTTGAAAAACTCAAGGATTTTCCCTCCTAGAAAAATCCTGTTCCTCTTCAACATAAACACTACCATAGATCCCAGTTCTGCCTTGAGAGGTGTTCCTCCATTGTTCTCTCCCTCCTGTATGGAGTAGGAGAGCCTCTGGAAACAGCCCTCAGAGTTTGCCCCAAGTCTGTCTTTACAGGACCTAATCCATCCTATGGTGAGATGTGGTTTTTGTTTGCTTTTTATTATTTATTTATTAGAGAGAGGGAGAGAAAGAATGGGCACACCAGGGCCTCTAGCCACTACAAACAAACTCCAGACGCACGTGCCACTATGTGCATCTGGCTTACGTGGGACCTGAAGAATCGAACCTGGGTCCTTAGGCTTCAAAGGCAAGTGCCTTAACTGCTATGCCATCTCTCCAGTCTGAGAGGTTGTTTTGTGTACTTGTCAGATCTGTGTACAAAACTTACTTCTGAAGGACAGGGGCTGTATCTTGCAGCTTTTTTGCTTGGTGTAAGCATGGGCAAAATGAATACCAATTGAGTTGAAAGATAACAAAGTTCGAGGGGTGGCAACATAGTCCCTCAGCTGCATGAGAGTGGTCAGCAATCCACAAACACACATTTTCTTCCTCCTTCCCACTCTCTCCCCTTTCCTCTCAGGAATCCCAGAAAGTCTTGCTTCACCCGTCATTGCAAGTAGAATTTGTCAACAGGAAGGGGTTGCGACAGGGTCTTGCTAAGTAGCTCAGGCTACTCTTGAACTCACTATATAGTCCGTGCAGGCATCAAACTTGTAGCAGTCCTCCTGCCTCAGCCTCCCAGGAGCCAGGAATACCAAGTGTGCACTCCCACAATGCTGGGTTTAGCCTCTGGATTGTGAGAAAGTGAGAAGGGGAGATAGCTCAGTTAGTAAAATGCTTGCCTCCCAAGTGAGAGGACTTGAGTTCAATCCCTAGTACCACATGAAGTGCCAAGCATGGATGCACACCTGTATTCCTGGCACTAGGGAAGTGGAGACAGGGAGGATCCCCGGGGCTCCCTGGCCAGCCAGTCTAGCCACATTGTTGAGCTCCAGGCCAATGAGAGGCCCTGTCTCAAAAAAAGTGGATGATATACCTGAAGACTAATGCCCAAGGTGGCCCTCTAGTCACCACAAGTATATGCACACATGAGCACCCACACCCACATGGGCATGCAAACATGCCACAAACACACATCCATGCACACACACTACACATGCACAAAAAAGCAAGATGTAGCTAATTCGAACAAAGGGGCTTAGTGATGAGTTCACAGAGCACAGGAAAGTGAGGGTCTTATAGGAACGCAAGGATCTGTAAGGCTGGTGTGCATGGAAGTGAGCTCATAGGTGAGGCAAGGCGTTCCGTGCACAGGAACTCTTAGGTCTTTGCTTCAATTCCGTCACTGCAGGTGAGTTCTGCTTCCTGGTGACTTTGGTTCCCTGGTCCTTGTAGCTACTTCAGTACTTCCCAATATCCTCTCAGCTCATCATCCACCTGTTTTCCTGACATTTAGTTCATGTTCACACAAAAAGGATGTTATCTTTTCATACCAGATCACCTCTCCATATGCCAGTCACTCATACATTGCCCAGATGGAGCATGGCAAGGCTCCAGGAGTGAGATATAGGGTCTTGTGATACCAAAGATGGATGTGCAAGGGTTGCACTTATGTGAATGAAATTCTTTTCTTTTTTAAATTTTTTTGGTTTATTTTTATTTATTTATTTGAGAATGACAGAGAGAGAGAGAAAGAGGCAGATAGAGAGAGAGAGAGAGAGAATGGGCGCATCAGGGCCTCCAGCCACTGCAAACGAACTCCAGATGCGTGCGCCCCCTTGTGCAACTGGCTAACGTGGGTCCTGAGGAATCGAACCTTGAACCAGGGTCCTTAGGCTTCATAGGCAAGCGCTTAACCGCTAAGCCATCTCTCCAGCCCGGAATTCTTTTCTTTGAAGAGGCTACAGGTTTTAATTTGATATGTCTCATCTACAAAGTCATTTACAAAATATCCTATGGTGTTTGTCCATAAGCATTCAGAGAAATACTGCATTTTATCTTTCTGGCCAAGAAGTGATGATGTAGGGAAATATTAAATGTTAATGTATAAATATTATATGAAACTTATTGGCTCTTGGGAATAGAAGTCTGTCCTGAGGACCATGGTAAAACAGGCACTATGTTGTACTTGTAATATCTGTGCCCTTTGGCTTCAGCTCTGTGGTGAGGGCCTGGCCTTACTTCCTTTTGCCTGCCCGTTGTGGGGTGGTGGAAATGAGTGTGGCTCATAGCACATTGGTATATGGAAGGCCCTTGCTTCACGAGTCAGGAGCATACAAACCAGGACTGATATTTCTCATACAGTCTCTCCTCCCCGTACCCTTTTCTTACTAGGACTCTGCCCTTTCCTACCCGGGGAGCACAGGAGGAAATGGCTGCCATGTCTCCCCCAATTCGATGCCAGGTGAGGTAAAGTTGTGTTTCTGAAATACTGTATTGGTTTCCAAAATGTAGTAGCCTTTCTTTCTTCATCCTGGAGCTTCTTCCATTACAGCCTTCACCCCAAGGTAGATGATGGGCTCCAAAGGGAGTACTTCCTTTCTCTTTGAAATAACCTTCAATGATCTTCTCTTTCCTTGAGACTGTGCCTACTACCCTATCAGCACATAAGAAATGCCTACAGCCTTTATTCTAAGTAACTTTGCCTAAAAGCTAGTAGAACAAAACTGCCTTTACGACTTAGGGATCAGTGAGCTGGTTCTGGTCCTGATTGTCCCTTTGATACAGCCATATATGAGCTAAGAGTTGGCCCCTGTGTTCCAGGGAATGCTGAATGTGGCGAATGCTGTAGAGTAGCCAGAATGAGGTCCTCTCTCAAGCAAGAAAACAAACATCAAATGAAACAAGTTGTGAGTAAGGGAGAGTGTGATTGTGTTTTCTGGCAGTAGTTGCGTGGTGTAATGGCTAGCACTCTGGACTCTGACTCTAGTGGTTGTGTTTTCAGGCATCAGTGACATTTGAGGACGTGGCTGTGATGTTCACAGACGAAGAGTGGAGGCAGCTGGTCCCTGTGCAAAGGGCACTCTACAAGGCGGTGATGCTGGAGAACTATGAGAGTATTGTCTCACTGGGTAAGGAGGCTTTCCATGAGTTGTCAGAACATGTCCTGTTGTGTGTGGGGTTGAAGGGCTGGGTTGGAACCACCTGACAGAGAAAATGAAAGCTCAAAGAGGTAATGTAGGTGAACAGCAGCAGCAAACTTCTTAATTGTGAACCAGGACAGACAGGCTCCCCCAGATGTTAGCAGTGGTGGGCACCACAAGCTCCCTTGCTTCCCTCACAAAATGGAAGGAGGATAGAGCAGAATATGTGCTACATGCAGGAAGCCGGCTCTCCAGCAACGCTGAGCAGGACAGTTAACGTGCCCAGGTCTTCTCCCAGCTCACCAGTCAGGTAACCTCCGAAGCTCCACTCAGATGGTGAAGTGGTGGGAAGGAGCTGTCATGGTGAGGGGAGATTATTCTCCTGGAAGCTAGTGAGAGCAAAGAAGTGCTCCCTTTGAAAGGAGAAAGATAACCAAAGATGTGTTTGATTTTGAATATTTGTTGTAAGTCAGATGCCTGGAGAAGACACATTGCAACTATAGAGACTTATGTGAGAAGGGGGAAATTAAAAAGCCATTGTTGATGTCAGGTGTTAGTGAGAAGGGTAATGAGAAGCTCTTAGAAGCCAAACACAGTGGTGCGTACTTGGTCGCGGCTGCTCTGGAAGTGAGCAGCACACAGACTGGGAAGTAGGCTGAAGCAGCAGATGACAGTGAAAAGTCACACGGCAAAGTTCACATCCAAAGAGCAAGTGGCGGGCTGGGGAGGTAGTCATTTGGTAAGGTGCTTGCATTGCAGGCATGAAGACCTGATGTGATTCCCAGAACCTAAATATAAGCCAGGGGTGGAAGCCTGTAATCCCAGTGCTGGGGAGACAGAGATGGGAGGATCTATAGGGCTTGCTGGCCTGCTGGTCTAGCCTAATCAATAACTCTAGGTTCAGTGAGAGACCAGTCTCAAAAACTAAGATGGAGAGTGACTGCAGAAGACACCTGAGATTGACATCTGGCCTTCACAGGAGTGTTCACTCACATGCACCTGTGTTCACAGACATACACGTGTATTCACGTGCACTCACATCCCCACCCACAAATACCCCACCCACATACATGCACATGTACTCAAGCACATGTACCACACATACATATACACATGCTAAAAAAAAGTACAAGTGCCAACACCTTCAAATTAGTATAAGTAAGCCAAGTAATGTCCCAAACAGAACAGAATATTCAGAGGCACTAAGGGAGATCACTGAGCCTTTCTTGGGCTGTGACAACATGGAATTCCCTAAGGTCAGAGACATGAAGCACAGAGAGGTCATGAGTGTGGCTATTCTGTCAGCCAAAAATCAGCACTCACCTGACAGATGATCCTTGGGCCCAGGAAGAAAGTGTCTCTACCCAATGTGGAGCCTGCATCAAGGGATGTTTAGAACTCAAGCCAGTCTGTGTATGTATGTAAGGCAGGGGCGCCTGATGTTTTTATGTGACTTAAAATAGACAGGATTGCTTCTAGGAATTGCTTTTAAGTAAATAATAAAAGTAGCAGTCCAGGGGGTAGTGAGGGCATTACCATGGGATATTGTTTACAATCATGGAAGTTGTTAATAAAAAAAATTGAAAAGAAAAATAAAAGTAGCAGTCCATGAGGCACACAGGAAGATGTTTACCATAGCATTGTGTGTTCATAGCAAAATATTAAAAACAGTCTAAAATATAAATCAGCAGACAATATACTATCATGTAGCCATTAAAATGTTGAGGACTGGGCTGGAGAGATGGCTTAGCAGTTAAGGCATTTGCCAGCGAAGCCTAAAGACCCAGGTTCAATTCCCCAGTACCCACATAAGCCAGATGCACAAGGTGGTGCATGTGTCTGGAGTCCCTGGCACACCCATGCCACCCCATCTCAAATAAATAAAATATATTTTTAAAAAATCTGGGCATGGTGGTGCAAAAAAAGTTGAGGACTATATATACTAATTATTTTAAGTTTATTAGTATGCAAAAGGAATCCAATATTCAACTTAGTAGTATTTGATTGTTAAGTTTTTAACAGAATGAATCTATAGATATATCTTTCAGAATCAAAATTAATAGAAAGAAAATGAATGGGGGGCTGGAGAGATGGCTTAGCACTTAAGGCACTTGCCTGCAAAACCAAAGGACCCAGGTTTGATTCTCCAGGTCCCATGTAAGCCAGATGCACAAAGGGGCACATGTGTCTGGAGTTCATTTGCAGTAGCTAGGGGCCCTGCAGCACCCATTCTCTCTGTCTCCTCTCTCTCTCTCTCTCTCTCTCTCTATCTTTCTCTCTCTCAAATAAATAAATAATAAAATATATTTTAAAAAGAAGCAAAAAGAAAATGAAGGGGGCTGGAAAGATGGCTCAGCAGTTAATGGTACTTTCTTGCAAAACCTGACAGACCATGTTTGATTTCCCAGTACCCATGTAAAGTTAGATACATGAAGTGGTGCCTCGTCTGGAGTTCATTTGCAGAATTAGGGGGCCCTGATATAACTGTACCACCCCCCTCAGTAAATAAGTAAAAATAAAAAGAAAGAAAATCAATAGATACAACGTATTAAAGATGATTTTTCTTTTTACTTGGACATACCTCTAATTTCCTATGAACACACTTGCCTTGTTTCAGTAAAAGCATTACACTAAATATGAACAAATAGGCAAAAATGGGCACTTTCCTTACCCTTTTTAAATCAAGATGATCTTTTTCCACCATACCAGTGTCTGAGTGAAGAGCTTCCTGTTCACATCCTGTGAACACCAGTGGCTTTGGTCTGCACTGACCTAGGACCACTTGTTCCTTCCTAACGCCTCAGTCCTGACCTCCACTCAGAGCTTCCACTGCTTTGTGCTCTGCATTCCTCGCCTGCACCTTCGGACTTTTCATTGTCTTTCTGGAAGACTCAGAGGCCAAGATTAAGCTTTGGAATAATTATAGATTTTTTAAATTTTATTTTATTTTATTACAAGGAGAAAGAGAGTGGGTAAGAAAGAGAGAGAGAGAAAGTGGACATGCTAGGGCCTCTAGCTGCTGCAAATAAACTCCAGATGCATGTGCCACCTTGTGTATCTGGCTTTACATGGGTACTGGGGAATTGAACCTGCGTCATTAGGCTTTGCAGGCAAGCACCTTAACCTCCAAGCCATCTCTTCAGCCGTGGTTAAGTATTTTCATTACATAAAGCCACCAGATGTGTTTCTTTCTCCATGATCAGGACTTCCAGTTCCTCGACCTGATATGATTTTTCAGCTGAAGGCTGGGGACGGGCCATGGACAGCAGGTCTTCAAGGATCTGAAGAAAGAGAATGGCCAGAAAGCCTCTCTCTAGGTAACTGTGTATGAACAGGATGGATAGAGTTTCTGCTATTTCAGCATGGGAGTGCTTGAGCATTTATTTCATACCACCATTAGTTTTCTTTTTTCCCTTTATGCCTCAGAGAATTTATCTGTATTCAACTGTTTTTTTCAAATCTGTCACCTTGACCATTCATACTTTGATATTCCTAATGGTCATCTACCTCTCCACTTAGCCTACTAACTTTCTTCTAATTATCCTGGCACTTCTCCCCAAGGTCATTGATATTCTGGCAAGTCTACTGTCAGAGGTCTTACCTGCCTCCCCAAGGCCCAGAGTATAAGATCATCTGTGGGCGCATGCTGTGATCATCACTGCCTTCATGTTCATCAGATCTCCTCTTTCCCTGTCATACTCAGGGAAGACACTGCGTCTTTGTATCTGTGTCTTCTCTCTCTCTCTCTCTCTCTCTTTTTTTTTTTTTACTTTTAAAATTATTTTTACATTTATTTTTGTTAATTTTGATTTATTTATTTGAGAGCAACAGAAAGAGAGAGAGAAAGAGACAGATAGATAGAGAAAGAATGGGCACACCAGGGCCTCCAGCCACTGCAAATGAACTCCAGATGCATGCACCCCCCCTTGTGCATCTTGTTTACATGGGGCCTGAGGAATCAAGCCTCGAACCAGGGTCCTTAGGCTTCACAGGCAAGCACTTAACTGCTAAGCCGTCTCTCTAGCCCCTGTGTCTTCTCTTTATTCTAGACTGGGAGACTAAGCCTGAGATTCTAGATACCTCAGAAGGAGAAAAACAAGAAGACTCATTGAAAGAGAGTCCTCTGTGTCCTAAACTTGAAGTTCCAGCCGCAGAAGGTGAGTTGGAGCCAGAGAAAGAATCCTCCACAGTGAACACTTGCAAGACGCCCCTTTCCCTGGACAAAAGCTTGCAGCGCCGGTTAGCACCACTCAAGAAAATCCTCACTAAAGACCGAGAGCAGGAATGTAGTGACTGTGGAAAGACCTTCTTTGACCACTCGTCACTGATCCGCCACAAGAGGACTCATACTGGAGAGAAGCCCTACGACTGTCCCGAGTGTGGGAAGGCCTTCAGCCACAGGAGCAGTCTCAGCAGACATCTGATGTCGCACTCTGGGGAGAGCCCCTATGAGTGCAGCACATGTGGCAAAGCCTTCTATGACCAGTCGTCCCTAACTGTGCACCAGCGGATTCACACAGGAGAGAAGCCCTTTAAATGCAGTGAGTGTGGCAAAGCCTTCTTTGACCGATCATCCCTTACGCGCCACCAGAGGATTCACACCGGAGAGAGCCCATATGAATGCCAGCAGTGTGGAAAAGCCTTCAGCCAGAAGAGCATCCTCACTCGCCACCAGCTAATCCACACTGGCAGGAAGCCCTATGAATGCAGTGAGTGTGGGAAATCCTTCTATGGTGTCTCTTCCCTAAACAGACACCAGAAAGCTCATGCTGGAGAACCTCGCTATCAGTGTAGTGAGTGTGGCAAAGCTTTCTTCTACCGCTCCTATCTCACACAGCACCAGAAGATCCACACTGGAGACAAACCCTACGAATGCAGCGAGTGTGGGAAGGCCTTCAGCCAGAGGTGCCGGCTCACACGGCATCAGAGAGTTCATACTGGGGAGAAGCCTTTTGAGTGCAGCGTGTGTGGGAAAGAGTTCAGCTCAAAGTCCTCAATTATTCAACATCAACGGCGTTATGCCAAACAAGGGCTAGACTGAGGTGGGTGGAAGCATGAGTCAGACAAAGGACCTCCCTACAAACTTGACAGGTCTGTCTTTCTGCAAACCGCATTTGCTTTTTCTACTCTCTCTGTTCTCCTGTCTTGTCTCTGCTTCACAGCCTTTGAATAAATGATCTGTACCTACTGTGTTACAGAACTGATACGGAATTCACAAATTAAGACGTGACTATAGATTAGACACATTGGATGGGGCTGAGGATGTAGCTCAAGGGTAGACTACTTCCCTAGCATGAAGAGACCTTGTAGTCTGATTCCCAACACTGCAGAAGGGGATCCTCAGACAGATCTCCTGTCAGGACATAGGCCCCAGTTATCAATGCACTTTAACTGGCTGCAGCTACTACAGGAGGGAAAGGCAGTTACCTAAGAGTAATACCATTTTCTCCACAATAGTTTTGGGTTCTTTTGTAGTTGTTAGTCCCTCTCTTGGAGATTTTGGGACATGGGTCTTGTTCTGTCTCTTTAAAAAAAATATTTATTATTATTTGCAAGCAGAGAGAAAGAAAGAGAGAGATTGAGAGAAAGCAGATATGCAGGGGCCTCTTGGCACTGCAAATGAACTCCAGATGCCTGTGCCACTTTGTGCACCTGGCTTTACATGGTACTGGGGATTTGAACCGGGCTATTAGGCTGCAAGCAAACACTTGAACTACTAAGCCATCTCTCCAGCCATATCTTGTTCTCTTGTTGCCCCAGTTTTTATATCTCTTAGTATTAGTAGTACTGGTAGCACTTATTGAGCACTTATCATGGGGTAAATTCTCAGCAAAGAAGTTTACAAAGAATATATTGACCTATCCTCTCACCAATTCTGTGAAACAGGCACTAAGTTTTGCACTATAATTCATATACACATATTATATTATGTTTATTATATTATATTCTCAACTAGATTGTAAGCACTTAGAGGTATGAATGAAGTTATTTATATCTTACACTATGCCTTGTAAATAGTAAGTGCTCAATAAATGTTTATCTCAGTGAATACTGAGTTCCCTCCACTAAAAACCTTCTTGGATTTCTCTTGAGTTCTCAAAATCCACCTGTACCCATAACATCCTGGGCTCCCATACAGTAGCAACTTCCCAATTTGTTTTATTCCCCCTTCATTAATCAAGAGGTATATGTTAGCTGGAGATGTGGCTTAGTCAGTACAGTACTTGCTAGCATGCATGAATTCCTGGGTTTGATCCCCAGTACTAAATAAACTGGATATGGTGACACATGCCTGTAATCCCTGTGTTTGAGAGGTGGAGGATCATGAGTCTGCCTTGAAGTAGATAAATTGCAGGGAATACTTTGGGAGTATGTGTGAACTTTGGGAGAAGCTTGAAGAAAATATCTATATTGCTTGATTATATCAAGTAGAAAATAAAAGGGAATGTTGGCAAACTTGCCAGTTGACTAGCTTTGAGACTTCTGAACCTTTGCTGCCTTGTTGAAGACAAATTTGAGAGTCAGCTGGGCAGGGTGGTGCACATTTTTAATACCAGCATTCTGGAGGCTGAGGCAGGAGGATTACTTTGAGTTCAAAGCCAGCTTGTGCTACAAAATGAGTTCCAGGTCAGCCCAGGTTTGAGTGAGATTCTGCCCCCAAAACTATAAATAGAGCATCAAGTATTTTCCCAAGACATTCTGTCATTGCCAGTAAAGTGAGATTGGAACAAATTCAGGATTCCAATGGCCTTTTGAGGAATTTGGTACCTGAAACAGTGAGAATGTAAATTCAGCACTTTCCTTTCCTTCACCTTTAAAATTTTGCAATCTGCAGAACATTTTCTACAACAAAGGATACTGTCCCATCTCTGCTAAGTACCTAGGGAAGGACTATTTTGCTTTTAATTGATATCTCCCAATATGGTGTACTTCGGTAGAGATTTTGAGGTTTCAGCTTTGCCTTGTGCGCTGAAGTAGGATCAGATCATAGAATCAGAAATTGGTCATTAGAAGTATACCAGCGCACTTAAGGCACAAGGCAAGCCAGACTGAGTGGCATTTGTTGGGTTTGAACTGAAGACTTTAAAATAACTTCCAAAAACACTGAAATAATATCTCTGATACCAAATCAGCCTTTTCTAAATTTTGAGAATTGAGTACTTCTTATGCCAGTGAACAGAAGCTCTGGATGAATCAACTCTAAATTGAAGGGGCCAGGTGTGGTGGTGCATACCTTTAATCCCAGCACTTGGGAAGCCCTCCACATGGGATCTCTAGCCACGTGGGTGTCTTCCCTTGGCTCTGCTACCCTCAATAAATATAATAATTTAATAATTGTCCTTCTCAGTTTTCTTTTTTATTCAATTCTTTGACTAAAATTAGAAACAAACCCAGGGTTTGGGGTGCAAGGACTTTCCTGGACTCTTAGCATCCAGTTACATATGGTGACCCAGATGGGGCAATCTTAAGAAGAAAATGATGATATATTATGGAAGAAAAATGAAACCACATTTTCCAGCTGTGAACACTACTTGGGGTACTTCTGCTTCTCCCCAGTTCTGGGAAAGCTGGCTTGCTTTCTCTTCTATCTCTGGTTAAGCTGAAGGGTATGAATGATGTTGGCCAGGCAGGCTCAACTACCCACCATGGCTTCTTGGCCTGGTGTGCTCCACCCTGCTGGGATTGGAAGCCTATTAAAATGCCCGTCACCTGAGGCCAAACTGGTATAGTGCCAGTGGGGGGCGGTTTTGCAAAGCTGACAACTTTTGTAGGGAGATGCACTGGGATGAGCTTCTCAGACCCCAAGGCTAAACTCCTCCAGAGCTTGGGAGCTGGTTCTGCTGGGCGAAGGGGGAGAAGCCTCCTGGCCACATGGAGGCTCCAGGAACCAAAGACCCCTGGCCTAAATGTCTTCTAGGTTTTTTATTTCCTTTTTCCACTGTGCCACAGGACACATGGCTGCCTGTGGGGGGGTGGAGGGAGGATGGAGCTCCAATGCCTGCTCTGGGCTCCACCCATCCTGCAGCACCAGCCTCTGCTGACCCAACCTGACCCAGTTGGAGATTTGAGACTTCACGGCCAGAGGGAAGGGAGCTGTGCCGGGAGTTAAACAAGGACCTGAGGGGAAATAAACCTGGATGGGAGATGAGACACAAAGAAGGAGACCAAGTCTATATTCTGATCAAGGTCTCAGATTTATTCAGGCGAGCACAAGCTTATATACAGAAAATAAAACTTTCTAGACAGTGCCTACGTGCCTAAAGTCGGCTCCACAAATGCCTGTGTCAGAAGACTGTTTGCCAAGGCCATACGATAAGGCCTCTGTGCACGGAGATCCGAAAACAGCTGCAGTTCTCATGGTCAAAGATCAGCTACAGCTCCCAACAGAGCTGTCCACCAGAGACTGCGTGTCTCTGGCTGCCTAAATGAAGGGGAAACTTAAAATGCTCCAGCCAATCCCTGAGCCTAAGCCCTTGGCTGGAAAGCGCTTTTCAGCAGACCTGGGTCTCAACCACATGCTTCCTCCCTCCTATGGAACTGAGGCCTGAGGCTATGTTAACTGGATGCAAAAAGTAACCACACTGTTTCTGAAAAAATGCAAAGACACAATGGAAAAGGCATGCCTCATGGTGCTCACTAACTGCCCTGTTTTTTGGTAAATTGCTCTATGACAAATATATCTTTATGTAACTGTAAATCAATTATTCATACAGGTATTATAAATAGTAAGGGCACAGGTGTATTATCCTAGCTACTTGGAAAGCTGAGACAGGAGGATCACCAATGATAGCCTGACTCCACATTTTTAAGCCATATGACTTTGAAGTTGCTTGGTAAAAATAAGTACATCATTTTAATTTAAACTGTGCCTGATATTTTCTCTTTTGTTTAGGCTTTAAGCATCTTTTGGTTTCTTTATTAATCCAAATAGTCCAACAGGGGGCTGGAGAGATTGCTTAGTGGTTAGAGTGCTTGCCTGTGAAGGCTAAAGACCCAGGTTTGATTCTCCGGTACCCACATAAGCCAGATGCACAAGGTGGCACATGTGTCTGGAGTTTGTTTGCGATGGCTAGAGGCCCTGTTTCTCTATCTGCCTCCCTTCCTCTCCCTCTGTCAAATAAATAAAATAAAAGATCAAATAGTCCAACAGGCCTCTCCTAAAGTTTTTGTTGGCATTTAATTTATTGCAAGGTTTTTTTTTTTTTTTTTGGTTTTTGTCTTAAAGTCAGATTTGCCAGGCATGGTGGCACATGCCTTTAATCCCAGCACTTGGGAGGCAGAGGTAGAAGGATCACCATGAATTCGAGGCCACACTGAGACTACCTAGTGAATTCCAGGTCAGCCTGGGCTAGAGCAAGACCCTACCTCGAAAAACCAAAAAAAAAAAAAAAAGGCATATTAAACTAAAGCCTATGGTGAGCTGAAATTGCTGAAATTTCATATAAATGAAGCTATACTTTGTTACATGATATACCATAAATATAATTACTGAGTTTATGTTCTAGGTCAACTTCAATTTACATAGAAGATTATTGAAAACAACAAAATTCTCCCTGAGGTGGTGGCTCATAATTTGCCAAGTATTTTAAAAGATAGTAATGTTGGGCTGGAGAGATGGCTTAGCGGTTAAGCGCTTGCCTATGAAGCCTAATGACCCCGGTTCGAGGCTTGGTTCCCCAGGTCCCACGTTAGCCAGATGCACAAGGGGGCGCACGCATCTGGAGTTCGTTTGCAGTGGCTGGAAGCCCTGGCGTGCCCATTCTCTCTCTCTCCCTCTATCTGTCTTTCTCTCTGTGTCTGTCACTCTCAAATAAATAAATAAATAAAGGTGTGCGCCATCACACTTGGCAGCATTCAAAAAAAAAAAAAAAAGATAGTAATGTTCTGTTACTTAAAAGGAGAAGTGGAAACTGACCTACATTCTAGGCCAGCATACCTCAAGAGAAAAACAAAAATTTGCCTTACTTCTAATAAAAACATTTCCAAGTATGATAGAAGTATTGATAAAGATTATCCCCAAAACAGATGTCATGGTTTGCCTGTATTCATAGACTTATAACTCAAAAATGTATGGCATGGGGTTTATTAATAGGAGATATCTCAAATCAATGGGTTACATAAAATTAGTAGGTATATATACTGGTATTATAAGACAAATCTACTCAGATAGAGATTTTTGGTGACATAAATACTAAGGAAATTAGAAACTTTTCTGGTAAGACTGTTAACTCTTTAAAGCTAGACTACTTGCTTCTTTGTCAGTGGGTAACAGAATTAATCAATTTGGTGTAATTTCTCTTAATAATCTTATAAAAAGATGGTTAATTATGGGTTGAGATGAGATTATGGAAGGAACTGGGAGAATTTTTTTCAATGTTGGCCAGAAAATGCTTGCTTAAAAAAATGATGGGTTTTTTTTTAGCATAACTTAGATCAAAATGTTAAAGCAAGCCAGGTGTGGTGGCGCACACCTTTGACCCCAGCACTCAGGCGGCAGAGGTAGGAGGATTGCCATGAGTTCGAGGCCACTCTGAGACTACATAGTGAATTCTAGGTCAGCCTGGACTAGAGTGAGACTCTACCTTGAAAAATTAACCAAACAAACAAACCAACAAAATGTTAAAGCATGTAGATAAAGGTGTGCATATGTAAAAAAACAAAAAAAGTAGATCTAAAAAGACCAAATTTTCCATAAAATCAATTTTCTTTTATAAGAAACAAAAGGCTAATTTTCAGGATAAATGTAGATAAACATCATGCTTAAAATTAAAGATTTTTCAACTGTTTACAAACTCTTAAGGATGCTTAAAATTTTTATATAGGGACATAGACTTAATGTAAATTCAGCTTACATCATATTAGACACAAAGTCATAAACATAAATATAATTCACATTCTTTGGAGATCTGACAAGGTTAGATGTAGACTATCACTTTGTGTATTACAAATGGGTAAAATAAGTTTTCTAGGTTAAAAACAACAACTTCAAAATAGGGTAAAGAATGTCAGGATGTGAGCCGGGCATGGTGGCGCACGCCTTTAATCCCAGCACTCAGGAGGCAGAGGTAGGAGGACTGCCGTGAGTTTGAGGCCATCCTGAGACTCCATAGTGAATTCCAGGTCAGCCGGGGCTAGAGTGAGACCCTACTTTGAAAAAACAAAACAAAACAAAAAAAGAATGTCAGGATGTTTAACTCCCTGCTCTGTCACTTCCTTTTGCTCTTGCTTAGTGTTATATGCTATCTAAAGTCATGACAAGCTGGACTCTGGAGAAAGAAATGGCACCTCCTTTATCTCAGACCCCATACAAGTTTAAGCCATGTCTCCCCTAGACCCTGTCCAGAGACAAAATGGCCAATTGTCTCTGACAAAAAAAGTAAAAAAGAAAATGACAGACAACATATAACTTTGTTTCTCTTTATATCTAACATATGTTAGATGACATTTCTCAGTAAACAAAAAAAAAAATTGGTAAAATAAGTCAAGGTACTTAATCAGGTCACAAACTCCTTATATAAAACAAACATCAGACTTACCTAAAATATATTAGAGTATAAACAAATATGATAAAAAAAACATCAAGTAAATGATCACTTAGTGGTTAAGATGCTTGCCTGGAAAGTCTAAAGACCTAGGTTCAATTCCCCAGCACCCACATAAACCAGATGCACAAGGTGGCACATGTGTCTGGAGTTTGTTTGCAGCAGCTGGAAACCCTGACATGCCCTCTCTCATCTGCCTCTCCCTCTAATATCAACAAAGGATAAGGTCCCCATATTTAAAGTAATAAAACCAAAGATTACCTTTGAAATAATAACCTTTAGTCCCTAAATCATTCTAAAACATTCACAAATGGGGGAGCCATATCCCAGGCTCCCATAGAGCAGAAAAAGAAAAGTGGACCCAGGAAACCCCTTCCGCCAGAAGGGCATCTAGGCTGTCAAGACAGGAGTAGATGTGGAAGTCTTCACACTTGGGCCCATCTTGCCAAGGACACTGCTTATATGCTGTGATGTAAGGTATGTGCGGGGTTGGGGGACTGCTGGGGTACTCGGGTTTGGGAACTGGCCAGGGAAGATGAGCACAGATATCCTGTCCTGGACCATCCTTGCTCCTAGAGGCACATAGGCCACACTATGTCGCTGTGCTATGTGTTTGGTTGGGGAGAAAACAACACCACCACCAACAATTAAAAAAAAATATATGGGGTAAGAAATCCTGTAGGAAGAAAATAAAAGAACCCTAATTTCTTCTCCCAAAGGTGGTTGGAAAGATGCCCCCTTCTACTAAAAAATGTGAGCCAGGATCGGACATAACCTGACTCTAGACTCTTCACTTTCCTCCACTTCATTTTAGATGAGACAATTGGCTTCCAAGATAGCTGAAAAGTCTCTGCTAGTCTGTCTTTTAAAAAACTGGAATCATTTAGATAATACAGAGAGAACGGGAATTGTCCAGTACTTCTCTCCGGAGACTTAAGGAGACAATTAGACTTAAGGAGACAATTAGAAAACATAGGTAACACAGGAAACATAGAGGAGAAAATTCTCACCTAATACTTGTAAAATATTACAAAAATTGGTAGTCAAATCATATAAAAACTTAACAGGGGCTGGAGAGATGGCTTAGCAGTTAAGTGCTTGCCTTTGAAGCCTAAGGACCCCAGTTCAAGGCTTGATTCCCAAGGACCCACGTAAGCCACATGGACAAGGTGGCACATGCATTTGGAGTTTGTTTGCAGAATCTGGAGGCCCTGGTGCACCCATTCTCTCTCTCCCTCTCTCTTTCTCTCTTTCTCTGTCTTTCTCTCTCTCTGTATATATCTGCCTCTTTCTCTCTCTCTTAAATAAAGTAATTAATTTAAAAAAAGCTTAACAGGCACTCCAGGTAGCAACTGCTGTTTTCTTTTTTTTTCAAATATATTTTATTTTATTTTCAAATTTTAATTAACATTTTCCATGATTATAAAAAATATCCCATGGTAAAACCCTCCCTCCTCATCCCACACTTTCCCATTTGAAATTCCATTCTCCATCATATTACCTCCCCATCTCAATCATTGTACTTACATATATACAATATCAACCTATTAAGTACCCTCCTCCCTTCCTTTCTCTTCCCTTTATGTCTTCTTTTTAACTTATTGGCCTCTGCTACTAAGTATTTTCCTTCTCACGCAGAAGCCCAATTATCTGTAGCTAGGATCCACATGTGAGGGAGAACATGTGGTGCTTGGCTTTCTGGGCCTGGGTTACCTCACTCAGTATAATCCTTTCCAGATACATCCGTTTTTCTGCAAATTTCATAACTTCATTTTTCTTTACCGCTGAGTAGAACTCCATTGTATAAATGTGCCACATCTTCATTATCCACTCATCATTTGAGGGACATCTAGGCTGGTTCCCTTTCCCAGCTATTATAAATTGAGCAGCAATAAACATGGTTGAGCATGTACTTCTAAGGAAATGAGATGAGTCCTTAGAATATACGCCTAGGAGTGCTATAGCTGGGTCATATGGTAGAAAAATCTTTAGCTGGTTTAGGAATCTCCACACTGATTTCCACAATGGCTGGACCAGATTGCATTCCCACCAGCAGTGTAGAAGGGTTCCTCTTTGTCCACATCCCCGCCAACATTTATGATCATTTGTTTTCATGACGGTAGCCAATTTGACTGGAGTGAGATGGAATCTCAATGTAGTTTTAATCTGCATTTCCCTGGTGACTAGGGATGTAGAACACTTTTTTAGATGCTTATATGCCATTCGTATTTCTTCCTTTGAGAATACTCTATTTAGCTCCATAGCCCATTTTTTGATTGGCTTGTTTGATTCCTTATTATTTAACTTTTTTTTGTTTTTTTTTTTTAAATTTTTGAATTTTTATTAACATTTCCCATGATTATAAAAAAAATCCCATGGTAATTCCTTCCCTCCCCCCTGACCCTTTCCCCTTTGAAATTCCATTCTCTATCATATTACCTCCCCATCTCAATCATTGTACTTACATATATACAATATCAACCTATTAAGTACCCTCCTCCCTCCCTTTCTCTTCCCTTTATGTCTCCTTTTTATTATTTAACTTTTTGAGTTCTTTGTATATCCTAGATATTAATCCTCTATCACATATATAGCTGGCGAAGATTTTCTTTCCCATTCTGTAGGTTGCCTCTTTGCTATTTTCACTGGGTCCTTTGCAGAGCAAAATCTTTGTAATTTCATGAGGTCCCAGTGATTAATCTGTGGTTTTATTGCCTGAGCAATAGGGGTTGTATTCAGAAAGTCTTTGCCAAGACCAATATGTTGAAGGGTTTCCCTATTTTTTCCTCTAGCAGTTTCAGAGTTTCAGGTCTGATGTTAAGGTCTTTAATCCATTTGCATGGAGAGAGAGAAGAATCTATTTTCATCCTTCTACAGATATATATCCAGTTTTCCCAACACCATTTGCTGAAGAGGCGGTCTTTTCTCCAATGAGTATTTTTGGCATTTTTATCGAATGTCAGGTGGCTATAGCTACCTGGACTTACATCTGGGTCCTCTGTTCTGTTCCACTGATCTACATGTCTGTTTTTGTGCCAGTGCCATGCTGTTTTTGTTATTATGGCTCTGTAGTATAGGTTAAAATCAGGTATGGTGATACCACCAGCCTTATTTTTGTTGCTCAGTATTATTTTCAATGTTTGAGGTTTTTTGTGATTCCAAATGAATTTTTGGATTGTTTTTCCTATTTCCATGAGGAATGCCTTTGGAATTTTGATAGGGATTGCATTAAATGTGTATATTGCTTTTGGAAAGATTGCCATTTTCACAATATTGATTCTTCCAATACAGGAACAAGGGATGTTTCTCCACTTTCTAGTGTCTTCTGCAATTTCTTGCTTAAGTGTTTTAAAGTTCACATTGTAGAAATTCTTTACTTCCTTGGTTAGGTTTATTCCAAGGTACTTTATTATTATTATTATTATTTTGATGCAACTGTGAATGGAGTGATTCTCTGATTTCATCCTCTGTGTGTTTGTTGTTAGCATATATTGAAGGCTACTGATTTCTGTGTATTTATTTTGTATCCTGCTACAAGGCTGTAGGTTTTGATCAGCTCTAACAGTTTGCTAGTAGAGTCTTTAGGGTCCTTTATGTATATAATCATGTCATCTGCAAATAATAACTTGATCTCTTCCTTTCCAATTTGTATCCCTTTTATGTGTGTCTCTTGCCTTATTGCTATGGCTAAGACTTCCAAAACTATATTAAATAAAAGTGGGGACAGTGGACAGCCTTGTCTTGTTCCTGATTTTAGTGGAAAAGCTTCCAGTTTTTCCCCATTTAGTAATATGTTGGCTGTAGGCTTGTCATAAATACTTTTTATTATATTGAGATATGTTCCTTCTATTCCCAGTCTCTGTGGGACATTTATCATAAAGGGATGTTGGATTTTTTGATTGCTTTCTCTGTGTATAATGAGATGATCATGTGATTTTTGTCCTTCAACCCATTTACATAATATGTTACATTTATAGATTTGTGTATGTTGAACCATCCCTGCATCTCTGGGATAAAGCCTACTTGGTCAGGGTGAATGATCTTTTTGATATATTCTTGTATTCTGTTTGCCAATATTTTGCTGAGAATTTTTGCATCTTTGTTCATGAGGGAGATTGGTCTGTAATTTTCCTTTTTTGTTCTATCTTTGCCTGGTTTTGGTATCAGGGTGATGCTGGCTTCAGAAAAGGAGTTTGGTAGAATTCCTTCTTTTTCTATTTCCTGAAAAGCTTAAGAAGCAATGGTGTTAGATCTTCCTTAAAGGTCTGGTAAAATTCAGCAGTGAATCCATCTGGGCCTGGGCTTTTTTTAGTTGGGAGATTATTGATAACTGTTCGGATCTCCATGCTTGTTATGGGTCTATTTAAGTGATTAATCTCATCTTGATTTAATTTAGGTAGGTCATATAAGTCAAGGAAATCATCCATTTCTTTGAGATTTTCATACTTTGTGGAGTATATGCTTTTATAGTATGTCCCTATGATTTTTTGAATTTCTCTGGAATCTGTTGTGATGTTACCATGTTCATCTCTGATTTTATTAATTTGTGTCTCTTCTCTCTTTCTTTTGGTCAGATTTGCTAAGGGTTTATCAATCTTGTTTATCCTTTCAAAGAACCAACTCTGTGTTTTATTGATTCTTTCGATTTTTTTGTTTCTATTTTATTAATTTCTGCCCTAATCTTTTTTTTTTTAATTTTTATTTATTTATTTTATTTGAGAGCAACAGACACAGAGAGAAAGACAGATAGAGGGAGAGAGAGAGAATGGGCGCGCCAGGGCTTCCAGCCCCTGCAAACGAACTCCAGACGCGTGCGCCCCCTTGTGCATCTGGCTAACGTGGGACCTGGGGAACCGAGCCTCGAACCGGGGTTCTTAGGCTTCACAGGCAAGCACTTAACCGCTAAGCCATCTCTCCAGCCCCCCTAATCTTTATTATTTCTTCCCATCTACTGATTTTTGGTTTGCCTTGTTTTTCTTTTTCCAAGGCTTTAAGGTGAAGCATTAGGTCATTTACTTGGGACCTTTCTAGTTTCTTAATATAGGCACTGTGGTGGTTTGATTCAGGTGTCCCCCATAAACTTAGGTGTTCTGAATGCTAGGTTCCCAGCTGATGGAGATTTGGGAATTAACACCTCCTGGAGGGAGTGTATTGTTTGGGGTGGGCTTATGGGCTTTATAGCCAGTTTCCCCATGCCAGTGTTTGGCACACCCTTCTGTTGCTGTGGTCCATCTTATGTTTGCCAGGGGGTGATGTCCACCCTCTGCTCATGCCATCATATTCCCCTGCCATCGTGAAGCTTTCCCTCAAGCCTGTGAGCCAAAATAAACCTCTTTTTCCCAGAAGCTACTCTTGGTTGGGTGATTTCTACCAGCAATGCGAACCAGACTGCAACAGTAAAGTGGTCCCGAGGAGTGGGGTTGCTGCTAGACACCTGACTGTGTGGCTTTGGCCTTTTGGAGCTGATTTTCAAGAGGAATGTAGGAGGATTTGAAACTTTGGCCTAAGCGATGCCTTGCAGTGCTGTAAGTACAGCTTGATGGACTATTCTGGTCTGAGCTGCAAGACCTGAATGCAATAAGAACTATGGACTGTGAGGTTTGGCTTATGAGGGTAAGAAAGAGCTTTGCTTGGACTGGGCTAGCAGTTTGTGTGAGAAGCTTGCTCTTATGCCCATGTCCTGAGAAGTTGTGCAGGGTTGCTTTGCATAGAAATGAACTGGTGTGTGCAGAGGAATATGGCACAGAAAGAAAAATCTTTGGGTGAACTGTTGCCCGTTCAGCTGCAACTGAGAGATTACAACCTATGAGACTGGGCTAGCTGACCTGCGCTGGGGCAACAGGAAGAATGTAGACTCTTTTGAAGGGGCCTGAATGTTCAAGGAGTGTCCTGTTCTTCAAAGTCTGCTTTATTCCCCCCTGGATTAACAAATTGGAACCCTACCTGGTATCATGGAGTATAAGAAATGCTGGAAAGAGGGTCATTGAGTTTGCAACACGGTCTTGTGTTTTGGAAATGGCCATGGGCAGTGTGAAGCGGGATTGCTGGTTGCCTGCATAGAGACCCCATGGGGCCATGAGGACGAACCATGGCTTGCAGTGGAGACCCAGTGGAGATGCCGGGACCATGAGATGGCTGCCGAGGAGTTGCCGGCCCAGATGAAGTTTTCCAGGACTGTGAGTAGCCTAGCTGGAGGGGCGGAATTGGATTGCCAGAGACTTGTTGCTGGTTAGAATTATCAGACTTGAAGACTTGTCACTGGCTAGAGTTGTTGGACTTGAAGCTACAGTTTGATATTTGCCCTGGTTGTTTTAAATCTTGTATTAGTTGAATGTTTCTTTGCTATGGCCAGTGCCATCTTTTGCAGTGTGAATATTTATTCTGTGCCATTATGGGTTTTTTGAGGTTATTTTTTGGTATTATGGCTCAGTTAAAAGATCTTGAACTATGGGGATATATGAACATCATTGGAATTGGTAAAAACTATGGGGATTTTTATAGTCAGACTGAAAGCATTGTATTTTACATCATATATGGATATCAGTTTATGGGGGCCAGGGGGGATTTGGTGGTTTGATTCAGGTGTCCCCCATAAACTTAGGTGTTCTGAATGCTAGGTTCCCAGCTGATGGAGATTTGGGAATTAACACCTCCTGGAGGGAGTGTATTGTTTGGGGCGGGCTTAAGGGCTTTATAGCCAGTTCCCCCATGCCAGTGTTTGGCACACCCTTCTGTTACTGTGGTCCATCTTATGTTTGCCAGGGGGTGATGTCCACCCTCTGCTCATGCCATCATATTCCCCTGCCATCGTGAAGCTTCCCCTCAAGCCTGTGAGCCAAAATAAACCTCTTTTTCCCAGAAGCTACTCTTGGTTGGGTGATTTCTACCAGCAATGCGAACCGGACTGCAACAGGCACTTAAGGCTATAAATTTACCTCTTAGAACTGCCTTGATTGTGTCCCAGAGATTTTTGTATGTTGTGTTCTCATTATCATTTGACTCTATAAATTTTTTGATTTCCTTCTTGATTTCTTCATTGACCCATTCATCATTTAGTAGTGTATTGTTTAGTTTCCATGATTTTGTGTATGCTCTATAGGCTTTCTTGCTACTGATTTGTAGTTAAATTCCATTGTGGTCAGATAGAATGCAAGGAATTATTTCAATTTTCCTGAATTTGTTAAGATTTGCTTTGTGTCCTAATATATGGTCTATTTTAGAGAATGTTCCATGTGGGCTGAAAAGAATGTATATTCTGCAGCCTTTTGAAGAAATGTCCTGTATATATCTGTTAGGTCCATCCCCTGACCTCACTTAGTCCAGATAGCTCTCTGTTTGTTTGTTTTTTTCCCCCTGGGATGACTTGTCAATTTATGAGAGTAGGGTGTTAAAGTCACCCACCACCACTGTGTTTGGTGTTATCTGTGACCTTAGTTTTAACAGTGTTTGTTTGATGAATTTGGGAGCCCCCATGTTAGGTGCATATATGTTTAGGATTGTAATGTCTTCCTGTTGGAGTGTGCCCTTAATCAATATAAAGTGACCTTCCTTATCTTTCTTGACTAACGTTGGACTGAAGTCTACCTTGTCAGATATTAGGATAGCAACCGTGCTTGTTTTCTAGGCCCATTTGCTTGAAACACCACTTTCCAACCTTTCACCCTAAGATAATGTCTGTCCTTTGTAGAAAGGTGAGTTTCTTGGAGACAACAAATTGTAGGATCCTGCTTTTTAACCCAGTCTGCAAACCTATGTCTTTTGGTTGGGGCATTGAGGCCATTATATTAATAGATATTATTGAAAGGTGTGTATTTATGTTTGCCTTTTTTTTTTTGGTTCCAATTCTACCTTTGCTGTCTTGTGTTAACTAGTATTTGAGTATTGCTTGTTTTTTCCAGGTTGCTTATATGTGCGCTTTTCCTTTTCCTCAGCATGGAGGATCCTGTCAAGTATTTTCTGTAGAGCTGGTTTTGTCTTCAAATACTCCTTTAACCTGCTTTTGTCATGGAATGTCCTTATTTCTCTGTCTATTTGAATGGATAGCTTTGCAGGATAAAGTAACCTTGGTTGACAGTTGTTATCTTTCAGAACTTGGAATATATCAGTCCAAGCCCTTCTGGCTTTTAAAGTTTGTGTTGACTAATCTGCTGTGATCCTGATGGGCTTGCCTTTGTAGATAACCTGATTTTTCTCTCTAACTGCTTTCAATATTTTTTCTTTGTTTTGTGTGTTTTGTAATTTGATTATGATATGGCAAGCAGAGGTTCTTTCTAGGTTTTGTCTGTCTGGGGTTCTAAAGGCTTCCTGTATCTGCATTGGAACCTCATTCCCAATTTGGGGTTAGTTTTCTTCGATGATTTTGTTGAAGACGCCTACTATGCCTTTGGAGTGGAGATCTTCTCCTTCTACTATGCCCTGAATTCTTATATTTGATCTTTTCATAGTGTCCCAAATATCTTGAAATTCCCACTCATAGTTCTCTATAAATTTGTCTTTCTCTTTGTTGGACTGTATTTGATCTGCTAGCTTAGATATTCTGTCCTCTCTTAAATTTTTTTTTTTAATTTTTTTAATTTATTTATTTGAGAGTGACAGACACAGAGAGAAAGACAGATAGAGGGAGAGAGAGAGGGACAGAGAGAGAATGGGTGCGCCAGGCCTTCCAGCCTCTGCAAACGAACTCCAGACACGTGCGCCCCCTTGTGCATCTGGCTAACGTGGGACCTGGGGAACCGAGCCTCGAACCGGGGTCCTTAGGCTTCACAGGCAAGCGCTTAACCACTAAGCCATCTCTCCAGCCCCTGTCCTCTCTTTCATCCATTCTACTGGTGAGATTTTCTACAGAGTTTTTTATTTCATTAACTGTGTTCTTCATTGCTAGTAATTCTGACTGGTTTTTCTTTATTATTTCTATTTCCTTATTTATGTCTTGTATTGCCTTCTTTATTTCATGAAATTGGTGTCCTGTGTCTTCTTTGATTTCCTCTTTGATTCCTTTGATTTCCTCTTTGATTTCTTCTTTGATTCCTTTGATTTATTCTTTGACCTCTTTGAACATATTTACAATCATTCTTTTGAAATCTTTCTCAGGCATTTCCTCTAACTCGTTCTCATTCGAGGTCATTTCTGATGCATTAATGCTTTTAGGTGGATTTATATTGTCTTGCTTTTTAGTGTTTCTTGTGTTATAATGTATATATTTTTGCATCTTGGATTAAGTTAATGCTTGGATTTTCTAGCTAGCTGGGTATTCTTAGCTTTATTAATTGATTTGATGTTATGTATTTTCAGGGTAGGAGCTTAAGATGTTAGGTGTGGCTCTTAAGACTCTCAGAGTATCTACAAAGGTGTTCCTAGGGGTGAGTTTCCCTGCAATGGGAGTATTCAAGTAGGCTGAGTGGAATAAAATACAGGTAGATTCTAAATCTTAACTAAACATTGTACACATTCAATCAAAAACCGCCCCAGGTATTCGTCCAAGAGTAGTTAATATAACAACCAGATCCTCTATCAACAAAGAGGTTAAGATTTCTGGTCTGTTGAGGGATCCAAGTCAGCTTGTGACCAAGTGATACCCTTCTCTCGTGCAATCCCCGTTATCTTGGATGATTTTGGTCTCAGTCAAGTTGCTGGCTGGCTCTTTGGGCTGCTGTTCTGATTTCTGGAGCTGGGCACTGGCTTTTCCTGCAGGGCATTCGAGACTGGCAACTGTTGCCCTGCAGATCAGCACCCCTGCTGCTGGAACTGCTGCTGCCAAAGCTGCTGCTGCTGGATCTGTCACCGCTGCTGCCTCTGAAGATTCTGCTGCTGGGTCTGTCACCTGTGCTGCTGAAGCTGCTGCTGCTGCTGGATCTGCCGCTGCTGCCTCTGAAGATTCTGCTGCTGGGTGTGCCACTGCTGCTGCTGAGGCTGCCGCTACTGGATCTGCTGCTGCTGGGGCTGCTGTTACCAGTGCTGGAGCCGCTGATGTTGCTGCCGGACTCTGTTCCTGCTTGGGTCCCGCTGTTGGCTCAAGTTGGCATGGCCGAGTCCTGGGACTGCTGCTCTGTTCCCGGGAGCTGGGCACAGGCATTGGGGGAGGAGAGGGAGTCGCAGCTGCTCTGGTTCTCTTGTTGCTCCACGTGTTCTTCTACCTCGTGGTCTGCTCCTCCATTGCTCACTGCTGCTCTCCCTTCACATTTCTTGAGTTGAGGAGAGCACTGGTGTGAGTGGAAGCTCTCCGTTCCTGGCTTTTTCTGTGGCTTGAGCTGAGCCTGGTGGCTTTCTGGTGCTGCCACCACCGCAACAGTTGGCAGACCTGCTGGGGCCACTTTTGCCAGCCTGTGTGGGCTCTGGATGCTCTGGATCTCTTCTACATCTCTGCTGCCATTTCAATTTCCTGTCCACCTCACTTTTTAGTAAAAGTGTGTATTTTGCTGAGTTTTTTTGGTCTTTTTCCCCCGTAGGCTGCTTTGGTGTGGTACCTATGCCACCATCTTAACTGGAAGTCCCTCTGTTTTCTTATAATAAAAAAGCCAGAAAAAAAAGGGACTGAAAAAAAAATTTTTTTTTCTTTTAAGTGAGGACACCATGCTTTAATGAAGAAAAGCATTTTGACAATCTAGGTATGATTCATTTAGGACATCTATTAAGCCATGAACTCATAGGGAATAGGCTCCAGCAGCTCCTGCTCTTTTCCATTAGTCCTCACAAAGTGCGCCTCTCTGGGTGGAGCGGGCTGCCACTTCAGCTGCACCCAGGTTCCCTTCTCCTTGGCCTCCTTCTTCTTCTGGTCATTTTCCTTCACCCATTTCAGGAAGCTGTCTCTTAGAGTGCTTAATATGCTCCATACGCACATTAATTCTCTTGGCAAGAATCTTGCCCTTGACTTGCTTGTTCACAACAATGCCAACAGCATGCTGAGTGACATTGTAGACTCTTCCAGTCTTCCCATGGTAACATTTATGAGGCCTTCCTTTTTGGACAGTACCCATTCTCTTTATGTCTACAATATCACCCTTCTTGTAGATTTGCATATACTTGGCCAATGGAACAACTCCATGTTTTCTGAAAGGCCTAGAGAACATGTACCGGGTGCCTCTCCTCTTTCCCTTTGTGTTTGTCATCTTGGCAAATTACTTCAAAAAATAAAAAGCAGACAGCTGGTTGTAAACCCCGACCCCTTGGGCCCGGCGTCCTTTTTCCGACCAGCTCAGATTGTTGGGTGCAGAAAAGCAGGTGGGAAGGAGCAGCCCACGCGGCTGGTAATTAGGCCCAGGACTCCGGGGATGAAGCCCCAGGAGAACCACATTCGCCTCGCCGCCTCTCTCGGCTTCCGTCTCCACGAAGGCTGTGGCGCGGGACTCGGCGCTCGATCCCCGCGGCGCCGTCAGCTCCCAGCCAGGCAGGACCTCCACCGCCCAGGCCCAGTGACCTGCACAGCGGCTGCACGCTCTCTGAAAAAATTTTTTTAAAGTATAAAAAACTGAGTCTTCGGTTCCCCAGGTCCCACATTAGCCAGATGCACAAGGGGGCGCACGCGTCTGGAGTTCGTTTGCAGAGGCTGGAAGCCCTGGCGCGCCCATTCTCTCTCTCTCCCTCTATCTGTCTTTCTCTCTGTGTCTGTCGCTCTCAAATAAATAAAAATTAAAAAAAAAAAACTGAGTCTTATGGTTAAGACCTCACTCATTAATGGCTCACTGATGCTAAGTGTTATGGTTTAAGGGCTATAAAAATTGGCTATAAGGCTTTCAGTAAAGTAAATTAGGTTCCTCTATTTGTCAAGGTTTTTAACTATGTGCGGTGGTTTGATTCAGGTGTCCCACATAAACTTAGGTGTTCTGAATGCTAGGTTCCCAGCTGATGGATATTTGGGAATTAATGCCTCCTGGAGGGAGTGTATTGTTGGGGGCGGGCTTATGGTCTTTATAGCCAGTTTCCCCATGCCAGTGTTTGGCACACCCTCCTGTTGCTGTGGTCCATCTTATGTTGGCCAGGGGGTGATGTCCACCCTCTGCTCATGCCATCGTTTTTCCCTGCCATCGTGGAGCTTCCCCTCGAGCCTGTAAGCCAAATAAACCTCTTTTTCCCAGAAGCTGCTCTTGGTTGGGTGATTTCTACCAGCAATGCGAACCAGACTGCAACACTATGGAAGAAATTGAGTCTTAAGATAAAGGTTCATATATAAGTTTAATTTGTAAAGATGAGGTACTCATACCTAAAAACATTGTGACTTTAAAGTTAGCTTCTGTTTTATTTATGTTAATTCTATCAAATAGTCATCACTAGGTTTAATCACTTCAGTTTAAGTGATTTAATTTCAGTCACTATAACCTTTATCCTCCTGTTAGGTAAAATATGTTGGGATAACTTACTTAGCTTTACCAATTTTAAGTCATGGGTAAAACAAAAAATTGTTTTTTGTTAATAAAAATTTCTATGGTACAAAAACTCAATTACTGTCAAGATTAAGCCAAAAACATTGGTTGTCAAATGGTGCTTTCTCTTTCAAAACAGATTTGTCGGGGGCTGGAGAAATTGCTTAGTTGTTAAAGCCCATTGTTGGGCCTCACGTCCGGGCCTCTCAAGGCCCAATGGCCCTTGACTGCAAAGCCAAAGGACTGAGGTTCAATTCCCCAGAACCCATGTGTGCCAGATGCACAAGGTAGTGCATGCATCTGGAATTTGTTTACAGTGGCTGATGGCCCTAGTGTGCCCATTTTCTCTCTCTATCTGCCTCCCTCTCTCTCTGTCTCTCTCTCTCTCTCAAATAAATAAGTAAAATGTAAAACATTAAAAAGAAAACAGATTTGTCAAGGGTGTATTAGAGCTTAGCTGTTTTGGCTCAACAATGACCATATTCTGCTCTATTATACATAAAGTTACTGTCTCATTTCTGACATCTCAAATCCAGTACGTATAACAAATTTAACTCTTAAGACATTTCCTGCTTTAGGGTACAGCCTCATGTTCAAACAATAGTCTTCATCTGAGAGAAATAATTTCAAGCTCTGTGGTTCTGTTTCCAGTGTTCCCTGGGTAATTGGTACATACACAGGTATCTGGACTAATCAAAGATATTTCAAGCACAGATGCTAAGACTCTATACTATCTTACTTGTCTTTTTGCTGACAATTTCTAGATTAAATTAATTCATTTAGATTTGTATTATTTTCAAGACTAATAACAGGTTCTGTCTGTATTTATAACTGTTAGATATTTAAAGGATAAGACGTGCCTACTTTCTTTGCCTCAGATATGGCCTATGATGCCACATGACAACTAAATTTAAAAAGGTAGGACAAAATGAGTTTAAGCTCTTGCAACATTCTTTAACTAAATCTATTGCAGTAGTCAAATGTGCTCTATATGTACATACAGCCAGGTGGTATAACTTCCTTACTAAGTGAATTAATAGCCTATGTAAAAGCCAAAGCCAATTAAAATCATCAGAACTAAAAAAGCCACTGGAGATGATGGGACACTTCTACACTAGCCCCCTGGTAAATCATCTGTCTTCCTGGTCAAGGAGGATACAGAGACCTAAAAACAATCAGTGTACAGTGTAAAACAAGACACAAACACACACACACACACACACACACACACACACACACACACAGGCAGTCCTCCTGCCTTCCCCCAAAAAGGAAAAACTACTTGGCCAGCAGGGCCCTGACTCTTCAAAAAAAAAAAAAAAAAAACCAAAAAAAACACAAAAAACAAAAAACAAAAAACACCTATATTGTGAAAGCTACTCCTGGGTCCCTAAGATCTCCTTTGAAGAGCCATTAGTGACCTCCAAAATCAACCCTTGATTAAATTTTGGCTATCTGCTTGGTCTTAAACATTCAGAATATATATATACACATATATAACCAAAGATAAAGTGATACTTCAAATATATAAATGGCCTATTAAGTAATACAAGAGCTTTCCACAAGAAAAATAAACATGGTCTTAAGACATGTTGTCCCCATCTCTAATAGCTCTAATTGTATAATAAGAAAAAACAACCATAGATGTCAAAGGGGTATTTTCAAATCGAAAATATATATTTAGATGACTCTAATCAAAGGTCACTTAATTCAAAAGACTTTCTTATACTGGAAACAATGGTAAATCTCTTCTAATTTATGCCAGGACATCCTTAAGTAAGTCCTAAAACCAAAAATATATTTGTACAGCCTTTAATGACACCCAGTGACTCTATGGTACCAACCTTTGGCCCTGGCTAACCTCAGGACAAATTTTGAAAGGTACACTATAAAAGACTATTGTACAAAATATGGTATATTCATCATTATCAAAGTTGAATGTTGTGTGTATGTTTCGGATAACTCTGTTAATAGCTCATTCGTTTTACAAGCCATACAAAAACAGATTCAGGCCATGTGAAACACTACTGTGTCATTCAATTAGTTCTAAAAAAAGCTCAGCCAGCTCATGTTCAGATGATCCTGAGACAATCTGACTCCATCCATCTACTTGGGTTCCATCAAATGCTCCCCAAGGCCTAGAAGTCCACAAGAAGAATAACCCTCAAGTCAATGAGTTTATTATGTGCTTAATTCTCATTAACTCCTTACTTTGTTTGTTTGTTTGTTTTTTTAACCCAGAGAAGGAAAAAAATTATTTTGGCTTCAGTTCCAGAAGTAGAGTCCCACCAGCGTGGGGAAACACAGCAGGAGCCAGAGGCTGGCACCACACTGTCAAATGACTAAGGAAGAAGTAGAGAGAGATGAATGCTGGTGTTCAGCCTCTCTCTCCTTTCTATGCAGCCCAGGATCCCCATATCATAGTGCCTCTCACAGTTAGGGTGGGTCTTCCTACCTCAATTTATCTAAACAAGAACATCCCTAACAGACCTGCCAAGAGATTTGTTTCCATGGTGATTCTAAATCCTGTCAAATGACACATAGATTAACCATCACAAATGGAATCTTGCTTTTTTTTTTAATTAATTAATTTATTTATTTTTTTGGTTTTTCAAGGTAGGGTCTCACTCTAGTTTAGGCTGACCTGGAATTCACTATGTAGTCTTGGGGTGGTCTTGAACTCTTGGCAATCCTCCTACCTCTGCCTCCCGATTGTTTGTTTGTTTGAGGTAGGGTCTCACTGTAGCCCAGACTGACCTGAAATTCACTAGGTAGTCTTAGGGTAGCCTTAAACTCGTAGTGATCTTCCTACCTCTAACTCCTTACATTATTCTTTCTCTCCAACATTCTCTTCCAAGACTATGTTCCTGCACTCATCAATACACTTTCTGGGTCCTTTAGAATAGTTCCCCTTTCTGGGAGAGATGTGCTAACTGCCACAACTTCATGCCTTATTCAGCAGGAAATAGTTAACAATCTGATATCATCACCCCTTGCCTTCTAACAATAGTTAAAGTGTCTTCTCACGAGAAGAAATGAAAGGGGGGTAGAGTTAGGGTGACTGGACCCCTGAAGGTGAAAAGCACAGAAAAGTTTGTACTTGTTAAAAATCCAAGATGATCTGACTTCTTATCTCTTGCCGAGTGCCCCATGGGCATTTTTTCACAGTCAGGTCCACTCCTGGGAGAGAGGTCTTTCATAGGATTTAAACATTGTGGTTGGTTAAGTTCAGTCCCTGGAACTTGGTGCCAGAGCTAATCTCTTCCTGAGACAGCCCCTAGTTATAACCAACCAGCTGGCCCTCTGGTTTACCTGGGTCAGAAGACAATCCTCTACCCTAAGGTTATAAATACCTTTTAAAGGGGAGAGAAGGTGCTCTGATCTCTTGGGAACTTCCAGCTGTGGGTAAGTTTTTTGTTTGTTTTTTTCTGAGATTTCACTCTAGCCCAGGCTGACCTGGAATTTACTACATAGTCTCAGGGTGGCCTCGAACTCATTGTATCCCCCTACCTCTGCCTCCCAAGTGCTGGGATTAAAGGCATGTGCCACCATGCCCAGCTTTGTGGGTAAGTTTTTTCCTCTGCTGGGCCTGGGCTGGCTTGGCCCAGTCCCAGGCTGAGAGTAGCTCAGCCTAGCTCCTAGCCTAGGCCCAGCCAAGAGGGCACCTAGCCCTTACATTCTGCATGAGTTATTTATCCCTTCCAGCTCCCCACAAGGCAGGAGCTCCCTGAACTTTCTTCTCTCTTTTCTTTCCATGCTTTTCCCCCCAGGCCCTCCACATGGGATCTCTAGCCATATGGGTGCCTTTCCTTGGCTCTTCTTCCCTCAATAAATATAATAATTTAAAAATTACCCTTCTGGTCTGGAGAGATGGCTTAGTGGTTAAGGCACATGCCTGTAAAACCTAAGTACACAAGTTCAACTCCCCAGGTCCCACATAAGCCAGATGCACATGGTGGCACATGCATCTGGAGTTTGTTTGTAGTGGCTAGAAGCCCTGGTGTGCCTATTCTCAATCTCTCTCTCTTTCTCTAATAAATAAATAAAAATAAGATCTTTAAAAAAATAAAAATTACCCTTCTCAGTTTTCTTCTTTATTAATTTTTGACTAAAATTAAAAACAAACTCAGGGTTTATGGTGCAAGGACTTTCCTGAACCCTTAGCATCCCATCACACAAACAAGCATAGGGACTTCCCATCTGTTGCATCATAGTGCTGAGGGTGGGGAATCCTCAATCAAAAGTAGCTTCTTGCGCCTGGCATGGTGGTGTACATCTTTAATCCCAGCACTTGGGAGGCAGAGGTATAAGGATTGGCATGAGTTTGAGGCCACCCTGAGACTACATAGTGAATTACAGATCAGCCTGAGATAGAGTGAAACCCTATCTTGAACAAAAAAAAGTAGCCTCCTGTGGGGTGTGGTGGCACATGCCTTTAATCCCAGCACTTGGGAAGCAGAGGTAGGAGGATCGCTGTGAGTTCAAGGCCACTCTGAGACTGCATAGTGAATTCTAGGTCAGCCTGGGCTATAGTGAGACCCTACCTCAAAAAATCAAAAATAAATAAATAAAGTAGTTTCTTTAAGACCCTCTCCCTAAAATGCTTAGTAGTCAGGGGAAAGAGAGGTTCAGCTGGCAGGGAGGTTGAAAGAGGACTCCTCTGCTCCTAGGAGCTAACATCTGTTAACCACAGACGACAAGACCATGCTCCAGGTGGCATAGACAGGCTGGAGTCACCAGGATAGGGGGCCATAAACTATCGATAAGTTCGAATTACAGGTACCCCAAGGACAATTGACCAGCTTTCTTAGTTAGTTTTCATAAATAATCAGGGACAGTCCTAACTCTCCCTGTAAGCTAACAGCTTATTGTTTTGTAACCTGCTCATCCCTTGAGAATTTCATGACTATGCCCCTAAAATGTGTGGCCTCAGAAACTTGTAGCCCACAGATAATGTAAAAGATACAAAGTGATGTCAGATTTTTGCAGGAGTTTAGTGTCCAGGAGGGTTCCCTTAAATTTATGAACCCCAATTTTGGGCCCTGTCCTACTTTTATGAGATGGACACACTACCTACTGGGCTAGCAAGGCACCTCTGTCCTACTTTTAACAAAGAATTGATAAAGGTGGACTCAAGAAGGATAAATTATGAATTGTTCAGTTTCATTAGGGAGAAATCATGAATTGTGGGTTTTATTTAAAGGGATATTTGGTATCTAGGAAAAAGGCTAAAGCAGTTATAAACATGTGAGAAATAGGAAATATCTATTCATGTGGAAAATGCTGCAATGTTCATAAGGTTCATTTAAGAGAAATTGAGGTTCTTAAGGAAAGACTGGAGTGAAGCCACAACCTCGTGGAAGATAGAGCCTAGGAGCTTGTGTAGGGAGACTTCGAAGGAACACACATTGAGAGACCAAATATAACCATTTTAAGTAAAAAGGCCCAGGCCTGACTTAGATAGAGAACTAGCTGGCTAATGTGCTGACCTTTGCTTCTGTAAACTTTGCTTGCTTGCTCAATTGCTGCCTTTCCCCCTAAAGTTTCTGAGGAATCTCCACTTCAAGGACATTGCAGAAACACTCCACTGCGGGGGGCCTCCAGCCTCCGACCACCTGCTTAGATAAGAAACTGAGGAATCTCCACTTCAAGGACAATGGAGATGACTTCATCTGCCTGGAGTGCCCCTAGCTCCTGCCCCCAACTTTGCCCGCTGAAACCCCAAGCCAGTCAAAACTGTTTAAATCAACCAGCCATGTATCTATCCCCTACTTCTTTGTTCGAAGTCCTATATGAACCCCTTCCCCCAAAAGAAAGGGGCTCTCTCCCTCACTACCGCTGTGCAGGACTGTGGGGACAGAGCCCAGGCCTAGGCTTGCAATAAAGAAACCTGCTGCTTTTACATTCGAGTGTCTCGGCTTCTGTGGCGGTTCTCTGGGTGACTCCTGGGTGACCGGGGGACTTGGCTCCTGGTCAGGGGTCTTGGCACAACAACATAACATCTGCCTTGGGTTGCCCCATGGAAGGAAGTTAAGGGGGCAAATGGTGGGGGGCATAAGGAAGAATTGCAGAGGGAAAATATCAAAGCAGAGACCAAGAAATTCAGATAAGAAATGAGTAGTAAAGATTTACACCAATGGTTACCCCAAGTTTAAAGAAATTACACAGGTAACAGGCCAGAGTTAGAGAAAGTACCCACCTGGTAGATCTGGAGTATAAGGGAAGTACACACATGGTAGTAGATTCAGAGACCAGAGGAAAATCATACATGTACTTAAAGTGAGAAGTTTTCCCAAAGTACAAAGCAGAAGCAAGCAGAAAAACCACCCAGACAAAGAAACAGTACTTTGCTCTCCCCTGACCCAGACTAGCTGGGTGGGTGGGGGAGCCAGACTCAGATGTATCCAAGCAGCAGGGGTACGGCAAGGAGAAACACGGAGAGAATGAGCCGGGCATGGTGGCACACACTTTTAATCCCAGCACTCAGGAGGCAGAGGTAGGAGGATCGTTGTGAGTTTGAGGCCATCCTGAGACTACAGAGTGAATTCCAGGTCAGCCTGGAACAGAGTGAGACCCTACCTTGAAAAACCAAAGGTGAGGGGGAGTGAAGGTTGGGAACAGCCTTTGTAAGTTGATTGAAAGTGTATTCCTTTGTCAGATTCAGGTATGCCAAGGGAAGAGCTGACTGGTTTGCAGATTTGAAAGGGGCAGGCTTCAGAGCCAGCCTATGTGGGCAGTGAAGCCTGTAGTGTGCTGGACTGTGGAGAGCAGGGGCAAGCCAGCTGTTCTACATCAGTTTCCATCAGACACGGGTTCCATTCCTGCCAAGAGTTCTACGTGCCAGAGTGAGGTGGCATCTGTTTTCTCTGGGCTTCAGTTTCTAATTGAAACAGCCTAAAGGAAGCTAGCTTCTTCCTATTTCTCCTTCAAGACTGCCTGCCAAGCGCCTATAAAAGACAGACTTATAATAATTCAGGGTGGAAAACATTTTAGAGCATGGAGCTGAGCTCATTTTCAAACCACCTCTGTAAATAAATGATTTCTCCACCTCTCCGAATGATGCTTGGATTTCTCACTGACTTTAACCCAGATTTTCTGGAACATTAGTAGCCTGTTGTCTAATAAAAACTCTTCACACTTTTAATCTCCTGAAGCCTTGGTAAATCTATTTATTTCTACTAATTTCTGTCTTCCAGTTTTTTTTAGTAGTGAAAACAGTCGGTAGAAGAGGTATGGCGGGGGGGGGGATTAGGAACTTAATTACAAACAAGCTACTTAAGACACTTTTATTAAACATCAAGAAGTGGAGCTCAAGGTCTCAAGGTCACAGAAGCAACCTAGGCTACAAATATTAACTAGAGGTTGACCATATTTGGATGATGTTGAACATCTAGAGTGAGCATGATCACCGACCTGTGGATAGGGAGAGACCCAAGGGCTGAGTTCCGCGGTTTCCCTACACTTAGTTGGTTCCCAGATGTGCAGCTTCAGTGACTCCAGGAAACTCCTTAGAAATGCAGATTCTCTCAGCTGTTGAAAAGGAGATGCGGACTGAGAAGTAACAACGGTAAGCAAAGTTTTCTGTGACAGATGGTAGTCATTCTCTGGTAGCCCAGACAGGTCGGCTGGAACGCCCTTCAAACATACCATCTTTGGAAGGAAGGTAACTTCCAGCTCTTATCTCCTATTGTGGAAGAGTAGAGGCCTTCCAGCTTCTATTGGAGCTGCCTGGGCTGTATCTTCACTGCAGGCGCCGCTCCCTGCAGCCTCAACAAAATGTACAGATCAGTTATAAAGTGTGGCAGTCTGTGTAGGAGAAACCTTATCATAACAATGTCTGGTATAAAATAGAAGTTCACAGCCCCTGTGTGCTAAAGCCCAAGTTCTGTTCCCAACACTCTGAGAGACCTCATTGTGAGTGTAATTCCTTCTCTCTCTCCCTGATCTGAATTACTTTTTCTTTCACTCCAGGATCGCTAGTCTGCTTGATTTTTCATTTTTGGAAATTAGGTCTTGTATGTTGTCCAGGCTGGCCGGGCACTTACTAGTAGTAGAGGGAAGTAATGAAGGTGGGAGAAGCATGCAGGCTTTGGCCCATCGAGAGCAAAATGTGGGAAGACTGCGTGGGTGAGGAGTGGGGCCGTAGGAGCCAAGGTCTCTGGAACGAACGTCTCATGCAAACCGGGCTTGGAGTGCACAGCACCCCACGTAAGCACCCAGGGATGCTTGGTCTTTTCAGAGCCAGGAGCATCATCCTAGAGAGCTCTCTAGGTATCCGGGAAACCAGCCTGGTGCGGACCCTGCGCCGCGAGGTCCTCTGGGAAGGGGCGTTTGGGGAAAAGGCTCCCTGCGGAGGATTCTGGGACTTGTAGTTCAGCTAGCCAGTGGCCAGTCCGCGCGGCTCGGCCCCAGCTGCGTTTAGATACCTGGTGGCTGGTGGCCAGGTGCTTGTGTGTCGTGAGCGTGGTCGGCCGGAAGTGCGGCGGGCTGAGCACACAGCGGCCCTTCCAAGTCCGAGGAGAGCAGCGCGGGGCCTCGCTGCTGGCCTCGGGAAGCCCGGAGCCTCTGGCGGGCTCCCGCGCTCGGCCCGGGCCGGCGGGCGGGAGGAGCGGTCGTCATGGAGCGGCGGGCAGAGGTGAGCATCCGGAGGTGACGCCGAGAAAGGTGGGAGAAGGGCTGCTCTGGCTGGGGCATGTTCCTTCTAGCTGTTCCACGATGTGATTTTGAGGGAGTCCACTACCTCCGTTGCCCTGATAGGCTATAGATGACTAGTGTCTCGCTGACCCCGTAAAATCAACAAATCTGACAATTTGGCTGTTGGTAATGACTTCCTTTTGTCCTGGCCGGAACCCCATAATGCCACAGAAAGGAGAATACCGCATTTTTTTTTTTTTTCTCGAATCCTGTTTTTGGTTGGTTGGGTGTTTTTTTTTTTTCTTTTAAGATTTTTTTTTTTCCCTCCAAAAGACTCATCTCTTTTCTAAGAAAACAAGTATTGGAATCTGAAAAAACAGTGGTCACAAAGAATAATTAGGGGACTAGAGAGATGGCTCAGAGGCTAAGGCATTTGCCTGCAAAGCCTAAGGACCTGGGTTCGGTTCCCCAGTACGTACATAAAGCCAGCTTCACAAAGTGGCACGTGCATATGGAGTTTGTCTGCAGTGGATAGAGGCCCTCGTGCACCCATTCTCTCTCTCTTTCGTCTCTCTGCTCACAAATAAATATGTAAATATTTTTTAAAAGAACGTACCTAGGGCCGATGTTCAGCTGTTAAAGGTGCTTGCTTACAAAGACTGCTATCCTGGTTCGGTTCCCCAGTACCCACATAAAAGTTACACATGGGTCTGGAGTTCATCTGCAGTGGTAAGAGGCTCCAGGTGTGCCAACTCTCATTCATTCTTATCCTCTCTCCCTGTCTCTCTGTCTCCTTGTAAATAAATATTTTTTAAAAAAGAATTTAACTAGTTTAGCCTGCCTGGAGTACAATATAGATGAATCTTTGAGAGAAGGATCAACCCACAGAGACTTGATTATTTTGGTTACTCAGCTGAGAGAGAAATATGTGTTTAGTTTACTGTCCAGATTCTGGTAGAGTACTACCAGAGTTTTAGGGCAGAGGAGGGCAGGAGAAACTTGAGGCTGTAATGTCTTGTGTCAAGGTGTTGTGGGATTGCCCCATCTGTGGCCTTTGAGGAAAATGTAGGCGAGTGCATGGAAGTTTCTATGAGTTTGCTGCAAAGGCTGAGTAATTGCTGTGGCTCCTGATCTCCACTTCTAGGATGGCTATCTGAGGACTCAGACCTTCCTGGTTCTGGAAACCCAACGGAAAATGGCATGACCAATGTGCTCCTGACCTCTAGGTCCTAGGTAAGTGTGGATCTCCTCTTTTCTCAGCATGACTATGTCTTCTTCCGATGTTAAAAATTTACTCAGCCCTATTTCTTAGATCACTGGGGTCATCTTGATAGACTGATGAATGATGTCTCTCACAGAAAGTACACTTGTCCTGCCCCATGGAGTTTGCTGAGCAGTAAGATCTAGATACATAAACAGCATGAAGAAATACATTTTTTTTAATGAAATGACAGAGACAAGTCATAAATGACCTGGAAGATTTCCATCTTCTAGAGTGTCAGAAAAAGGTTTAAGAAAGAAACTGAAAGGCGGGTGTGGTGATGGACACCTTTAATCCCAGAACTCAGGAGGCAAAGGTAGATCCAGGTCTGAGTGAGTTCCAGGTTAGCCTGGGCTAGAGTGAAAACAAAAATTTAAAAACGCAGGGATAGTATGGAGTTGAAAGAGTACAATACAAGAATATTCCAGCTTTGGAAAATTTCTTGGGAGGCTCAGTGGTTAAAGGCACTTCTTTGCAAAGCCTGATGGCCTGAGTTTGATTTCCTAGTGCCCAGGTAAAGCCAGATGCACAAAGTAATGAATGCATCTGGAGTTTGTTTGCAGTGGCACTAGGCCTTGGCATGCCCATTCTCATTCTCTCTCCCTCTTTCTATGTCTCTCTCTCTTTCTGCTTGGAAATAAATAAATAATAAATAAAATATTTTTTATTTAAAAGTATTTCTAAATGAGTGGAACCAGAAATGGGAGTCTGCTGGGCTTAGTGGTGCATGCCTTTATTTTTTTGACATTTTTTTTTGTTTTTGTTTTTATTTATTTATTTGATAATGACAGAGAGAAAGAGAGGCACAGAGAGAGAATGGGCACACCAGGGCCTCCAGCCACTGCAAACAAACTCCAGATGCATGCGCCCCCTTGTGCATCTGGCTAACGTGGGTCCTGGGAAATCGAGCCTCAAACTTGGGTCCTTAGGCTTCACAGGCAAGCGCTTAACCGCTAAGCCATCTCTCCAGCCCAGGTGCATGCCTTTAATCCCAGCACTCAGGAGGTCAAGGTAGGAGGATCACTGTGAATTCAGATTCAGCCTGAGGCTACATGGTGAATTCTAGGTCAGCCTGGGCTAGAGTGAGACTCTACCTCAAAAAAAAAAAAATAAATAAATAAATAAAAAAAAAATCAAAAGGAGTGGGTGTCACTGTCAGGGTGAATTGAAGTCTGGTAAGGGACTTGGAAGTGTTGTAAGCAGATAATCAGTACTAGGTCTTACTCCAGAAGTGCATAGAATGATTTTAGGTTCCAGTCAGGATGAAGCATGCCGTACGTGCTTGGAGAGACGTTAGCAAAGATGCCTCTGTAGGATCTGGAAGACCAGCAGACCTTTTGTAGATGTGCTAGCACTGCTTATCTGTGTCACCGCCGCCGTGGGTGAGCATCGCACCAGGCGTCTAGTTGCTGATGACTGGTGGAGGGGAGAAAACTCCAGTTCAGATTGAGTATTTCTTATCTCATTCTCTCTCCCTCTCTGCCTGCCTGTCTCTCTCTCAGTTAAATAAATAAGAGAAAAGAAAAGTATGAAATCCTTGGGATGCAAGTGTTTCTGATTTTGGAATTTTAGAAATTTGGAATATGTGCGTATATGTAATATCATGGAATTTATTTTTGTTTCATATATGTATAATCCAAAGGTAATTTCTTTTTTTTTTTTTTGGTTTTTTGAGGTAGGGTTTCACTCTGGTCCAGGCTGACCTGGAATTAACTCTGTCATCTCAGGGTGGCCTTGAACTCATGGCAATCCTCCTACCTCTGTGCTGGGATTAAAGGTGTGCGCCACCACACCCAGCTCCCAAAGGTAATTTCATATAATTTATTTAAAATTCTTTATTGACAACTTCCATAATTATAGACAGTAAACCATGCAAATTCCCTCCCCCACTTTTTAAAAAAATGCTGTTTTACTTTTACTTATTTATTTGAGAGAGAAAGGGGCAGAGAGACGGAGAGAGAAAGAGAATGGGTGCAATAGGGCATCCTGCCACTGCAAATGACATCTAGATGCATGTACCACCTTGTACATCTGGCTTACATGGACCCAGGGGAATCAAACTTGGATCCTTTGGATTTGCAGGCAAGCTCTTTAACCGCTAAGCCATCTCTTTAGCCCTTGTTTTGTTTTGTTTTGAGGTAGGGTCTTGTGGTAGCCCAAGCTGTCTTGGAATTCACTGTGTAGTCTCAGAGTGGCCTTGAACTCACAGCAATCCTCATACCTCTGCCTCCCAAGTGCCAGATTTGAAGGCACGTGTTACCACGTCCAGCTTCATATAATTTTTTTTCAAACATTTATTTATTTGCAAGGAGAGAGAAAGAGAATGGGCTGTCTAGGGCCTCTTGCCACTGCAAACAAACTCCAGATGTTTGTGCTGCTTGGAGCATCTGGCTTTAGGTGAGTACTGGGGAATTGAACCCAAGCCATCAGGCTTTGCATACAAGTGCCTTTAATCATGGAGCCATCTCCTTGGCCCTCCTAAAATATTTTAAATAATTTTGTGGTGGAACAAAGTTTCCTTGTGTGGAATTTCCCATGTATGGTGTTAAATCTAATTTTTAGAGCATTTTGGATTTTTGGATTAGGATGTTCAATCCACATTAGTTTTGCCTTGTTAAATTTATAGAACTCTTTCTGAGGGAAAAGAGAAAAAGTCAATGGCATCCTTAAGATGGTGTCTCATTGATTGACCTGGGCACAGGTGTCAATTTGATTAATAAAGATCTCCTGGGAAATAGATCTGAAGGGAACTTCCAATAGTCTTCTATTTTTAGCAAGGTTGATAAGGGAAGAAAATATCAATTACTTTTGTTGTGTTCATCATTGTTAAGGCATGGGTCTTTAAGTGACCATAAATTTAAATAAGAAGTAGAGTAATTTCATACTTAAAATGTTTTAAAAAAAGAGTTCATTTTGCACAGGGGATTTTTTTCAAAGAGATCTTTTAAATTTATATACATTGTTTTGCCCATTTTATATTATAGGCAATGTCATACTCAACAGAATGCTGAATAAACATTAACCTACTCAAATAAATTATAACCCAAGGAGTCATGTGTTACATAAGACATTTTACTCAACAATGGACCACATACACAAGGGTTGTCCTATAAGATTATATCACCTAGTGACGGCATAGCCATCTTAGTGTGTTGTTCTTTCAGGGATAAAGTTGCCTAATGATGCATTTCTCAGACTCTATCCCATTACTAAGTGCACACAGTCATATGTGTCCTGGGGCTTATGGCAAAAGTGGTGGCTCAGAGAGCGGTAAGACCAATATATTTACTAGCAATTCAAGGGGACTGCTCTATTTTAGTGTGTCTCCATTAAACTTCAGTTGCATAGAAAGTCTTATTTATTTATTAAAAAAATTGGTGGGGTGGGAGAGAATGGACATTCCAGGGCCTCCAGCTGCTGCAAACAAACTGCAGATACATGGGCCACCTTGTGCATCTGGCTTACATTGGTCCTGGGGAATTGAACGTGGGTCCTTTGGTTTTGCGGCAAGCACCTTAACCACCAAGCCATCTCTTCAGCCCTAGAAAGTCTTTAATAGAATCAGAAAGATTATTAGACATTTGTCTTAGCAGCAAATAGTTTCAAAGGAGCATTTTACCTCCCTCCTCCCTCCTCTCACATTGTGGCAGATAAAGCAGATATGTGCCTGCCATCTAGATCAAGGTTAGCATAGGGTAACCCCTTTGGCAATGTTGTCATTGTCTGGTACTCTTCCTTTCCCCTCCCACCTCTATTGCCATGCACACATTCATAGAACACCCTTTTAATATTTGTGTTAATTCTTATTCTTTCCTTCCTTCATTCAGCTATTCAACAAACATAATTGAGTCCTGCTGTGTGTCAGGTACTTGGGCTGCTTTGGATCTCTCATGAAGCTTAAGGTCTTCTGGGAAAGACACATTAATCTCAGAGTATGTGACTCAAGTGTTAGAATGTCTGAGACTCAAGGAAGCTGTCTGAGGAGGAGAACCTGAGTGCAGATCTATGGTGGTTTGATTCAGGTGCCCCCCATAAACTTAGGTGTTCTGAATGCTTGGTTCCCAGCTGATGGAGATTTGGGAATTAATGCCTCCTGGAGGGAGTATATTGTTGGGGGCAGGCTTATGGGTGTCATAGCCAGTTTCCCCATGCCAGTGTTTGGCACACTCTCCTGTTGCTATGGTCCACCTTATGTTTGCCAGGGGTGATGTCCACCCTCTGCTCATGTTGTTGTTTTTGGTGACATCATGGAACATCCCCCTGAAGCCTGTAAGCCAAAGTAAACCTCTTTTTTCCCCATAAGCTGCTCCTGGTTGGGTGATTTCTACTAGTAATGTGAACCTGACTGCAACAGTAAAGTGGTGCTGAGGAGTAGGGTTGCTGCTAGACAACTGACTGTGTGACTTTGGCCTTTTGGAGCTGATTTTTTTTTTTTTCAAAATTTTTTTTTGGTCATTATTTATTTATTTATTTGAGAGTGACAGACACAGAGAGAAAGACAGATAGAGGGAGAGAGAGAGAATGGGCGCACCAGGGCTTCCAGCCTCTGCAAACGAACTCCAGACGCGTGCACCCCTTGTGCATCTGGCTAACATGGGACCTGGGGAACCGAGCCTCGAACCGGGGTCCTTAGGCTTCACAGGCAAGCGCTTAACCACTAAGCCATCTCTCCAGCCCTGGAGCTGATTTTTAAGAGGACTGTGGGAAGATTTGAAACCTTGGCCTGAGAGACACCTTGCAGTGCTATAAGTACAGCTTGATGGACTATTTTGGTTAGAGTTGAGAGACTTGAATGCAGTAACTATGGACTGTAAGGTTTGGCTGGAGGGTAAAAAAGAGCTTTGCTTGGACTGGGCTAAAACCAGTTTGAGACAGGCTTGCTGTTATGCCTGTATCCTGAGAAGTTGTACACAATTGCTTTGTGTAGAAATGGACTGGTATGAGCAGAGGGCTAGGGCACAGAAAAAAATGAAATCTTTGGGCCTAAACTGCTGCCCATTCACCTGCAAATTGTTTGAGAGATTACAACCTTTGAGAATGGGCCAGCTGACTTGCACTGGGGCAACAGGAACAATGTAGACACTTTTTTTTTGTTTTTTAAAATTTTATTAACATTTTCCATGATTATAAAAAAAATATCCCATGGTAATTCCCTCCCTACCCCCTGATACATTTCCCTTTGAAATTCCATTCTCCATCATATTACCTCCCCATCTCAATCATTGTACTTACATATATACAATATCAACCTGTTAAGTGCCCTCCTCCCTTCCTTTCTCTTCCCTTTATGTCTCCTTTTTAACTTACTGGCCTCTGCTACTAAGTATTTTCCCTCTCACGCAGAAGCCCAATCATCTGTAGCTAGGATCCACATATGAGAGAGAACATGTGGCGCTTGGCTTTCTGGGCCTGGGTTACCTCACTTAGTATAATCCTTTCCAGGTCCATCCATTTTTCTGCAAATTTTTTTAAAAAATTTTTATTAACATTTTCCATGATTATAAAATATATCACATGGTAATTCCCTCCCTCCCCACCCACACACTTTCCCATTTGAAATTCCATTCTCCATCATATTACCTCCCCATTACAATCATTGTAATTACATATATACAATATCAACCTATTAAGTATCCTCCTCCCTTCTTTCTCCACCCTTTATGTCTCCTTTTCAACTTACTGGCCTCTGCTACTAAGTATTTTCATTCTCACACAGAAGCCCAGTCATCTGTAGCTAGGATCCACATATGAGAGAGAACATGTGGCGCTTGGCTTTCTGGGCCTGGGTTACCTCACTTAGTATAATCCTTTCCAGGTCCATCCATTTTTCTGCAAATTTTTTTAAAAAATTTTTATTAACATTTTCCATGATTATAAAATATATCCCATGGTAATTCCCTCCCTCCCCACCCCCACACTTTCCCATTTGAAATTCCATTCTCCATCATATTACCTCCCCATTACAATCATTGTAATTACATATATACAATATCAACCTATTAAGTATCCTCCTCCCTTCTTTCTCCACCCTTTATGTCTCCTTTTCAACTTACTGGCCTCTGCTACTAAGTATTTTCATTCTCACACAGAAGCCCAGTCATCTGTAGCTAGGATCCACATATGAGAGAGAACATGTGGCGCTTGGCTTTCTGGGCCTGGGTTACCTGACTTAGTATAATACTTTCCAGGTCCATCCATTTTTCTGCAAATTTCATAACTTCATTTTTCTTTACCGCTGAGTAGAACTCCATTGTATAAATGTACCACATCTTCATTATCCACTCATCTGTTGAGGGACATCTAGGCTGGTTCCATTTCCCAGCTATTATAAAGTGAGCAGCAATAAACATGGTTGAGCAATTACTTCTAAGGAAATGAGATGAGTCCTTAGGATATATGCCTAGGAGTGCTATAGCTGGGTCATATGGTAGATAAATCTTTAGCTGTTTTAGGAACCTCCACACTGTTTTCCACAATGGCTGGACCAGATTGCATTCCCACCAGCAGTGTACAAGGGTTCCTTTTTTTTCCACATCCCCGCCAGCATTTATGATCATTTGTTTTCATGATGGTGGCCAATCTGACAGGAGTGAGATGGAATCTCAATGTAGTTTTAATCTGCATTTCCCTGATGACTAGTAATGTAGAACATTTTTTTAGATGCTTATATGCCATTCGTATTTCTTCCTTTGAGAATGCTCTATTTAGCTCCATAGCCCATTTTTTGATTGGCTTGTTTGATTCCTTATTATTTAACTTTTTGAGTTCTTTGTATATCCTAGATATTAATCCTCTATCAGATATATAGCTGGCGAAGATTTTTTTTTCCCATTCTGTAGGTTGCCTCTTTGCTTTTTTCACTATGTCCTTTGCAGTGCAAAATCTTTGTAATTTCATGAGGTCCCAGTGATTAATCTGTGGTTTTATTGCCTGAGCAATTGGGGTTGTATTCAGAAAGTCTTTGCCAAGACCAATATGTTGAAGGGTTTCCCCTACTTTTTCCTCTAGCAGTTTCAGAGTTTTAGGTCTGATGTTAAGGTCTTTAATCCTTTTGGACTTAATTCTTGTACATGGTGAGAGAGAAGAATCTATTTTAATCCTTCTGCAGATATATATCCAGTTTTCCCAACACCATTTGCTGAAGAGGCTGTCTTTTCTCCAATGAGTATTTTTGGCATTTTTATCGAATATCAGGTGGCTATAGCTACCTGGACTTACATCTGGGTCCTCTGTTCTGTTCCACTGATCTACATGTCTGTTTTTGTGCCAGTACCACGCTGTTTTTGTTACTATGGCTCTGTAGTATAGGTTAAAATCATGTATGGTGATACCACCAGCCTTATTTTTGTTGCTCAGTATTATTTTAGATATTTGAGGTTTTTTGTGATTCCAAATGAATTTTTGGATTGTTTTTTCTATTCCATGAGGAATGCCTTTGGAATTTTGATAGGGATTGCATTAAATGTGTATATTGCCTTTGGTACAATTGTCATTTTCACAATATTGATTCTTCCAATCCAGGAACAAGGGATGTTTCTCCACTTTCTAGTGTCTTCTGCAATTTCTCACATGAGTGTTTTAAAGTTCTCATTGTAGAGATTCTTTACTTCCTTCATTAGGTTTATTCCAAGGTACTTTATTTTTTTGATGCAATTGTGAATGGGAGTGATTCTCTGATTTCATCCTCGGTGTGTTTGTTGTTAGCATATATGAAGGCTACTGATTTCTGTGTATTTATTTTGTATCCTGCTACATGGCTGTAGGTTTTGATCAGCTCTTACAGTTTGCTAGTAGAGTCTTTAGGGTCCTTTATGTATAGAATCATGTTATCTGCAAATAATGATAACTTGATCTCTTCCTTTCCAATTTGTATCCCTTTTTTATGTGTGTGTCTTGCCTTATTGCTATGGCTAAGACTTCCAAAACTATATTAAATAAAAGTGGGAACAGAGGACAGCCTTGTCTTGTTCATGATTTTAGTGGAAAAGCTTCCAGTTTTTCCCCATTTAGTAATATGTTGGCTGTAGGTTAGTCATAAATAGCCTTTATTATATTGAGATATGTTCCTTCTATTCCCAGTTTCTGTAGGACTTTTATCATGAAGGGATGTTGGATTTTGTCAAATGCTTTCTTTGCGTCTAATGAGATGATCATGTGATTTTTGTCCTTCAACCATTTATATCATGTATTACATTTATAGATTTGCGTATGTTGAACCATCCCTGCATCTCTGGAATAAAGCCTACTTGGTCAGGGTGAATGATCTTTTTGATATACTCTTGTATTCTGTTAGCCAATATTTTGTTGAGAATTTTTGCATCTATGTTCATGAGGGAGATTGGTCTATAATTTTCTTATTTTTGTTATATCTTTGCCTGGTTTTGGTATCAGGGTGATGCTGGCCTCATAGAAGGAGTTTGGTAGAATTCCTTCTTTTTCTATTTCCTGGAAAAGCTTAAGAAGCAATGGTGTTAGCTCTTCCTTAAAAGTCTGGTAAAATTCAGCAGTGAATCCATCCGGGCCTGGGCTTTTTTTAGTTGGGAGATTATTGATAACTGTTCGGATCTCCATGTTTGTTATAGGTCTATTTAAGTGATTAATCTCATTTTGATTTAATTTAGGTAGGTCATATAAATCAAGGAAATCATCCATTTCTTTCAGATTTTCATACTTTGTGGAGTATATGCTTTTATAGTATGTCCTTATGATTTTTTGAATTTCTCTGGAATCTGTTGTGATGTTACCTTGTTCATCTCTGATTTTATTAATTTGGAATATAGACACCTTTGAAGGGGCCTGAGTGCTCAAGGAGTGTTCTGTTCTTCAAAGTCTTCTTTATCCCCCCTGGATTAGCAAATTGGCACCCTATCTGGGATTGTGGAGTATAAAAAATGCAGGAAAAAGAGGGTCACTGAGTTTGCAACACAGTCTTGTGTTTTGGAAATGGCCATGGGCAGTGTGAAGCAGATTTGCTAAGGATTGCCTGCATGGAGACCTGATGAAGCCCTGAGGATGGACCGTGATTGCAGTGGAGACCAGTGAAGATGCCGGGGCCGCGAGAAGGCTGCCAAGGGGAGCTGCTGGACCCAGATGAAGTTTTCTAGGACTGGGAGTATCCTAGCTGGAGGGGCAGAATGGGAATGCCAGAGACTTGTTGCTGGTTACAATTACCAGATTTGGAGATTTGTCTTTAACTGGAATTGCTGGACTTGTAGCTAGAGTGTTTGCTGTTTGCCTTGGTTGTTTTAAATCTTGTACTGGTTGAATGCTTCTTTGCTATGCCCAATGTCATCTTTTGTCGTGTGAATGTTAATTCTGTTATGTTATGGGTTTTTATGGGAATTTGTTTTGGTATTACGGCTCAGTTAAAAGATCTTGGACTATGGGGATGTATGCATATCATTGTAATTGATAAAAACTATGGGAACTTTTTTGTTTTTGTTTTTTGTTTTTCAAGGTAAGGTCTCACTCTAGCTCAGGCTGACCAGGAATTCACTAGTTTTCGAGGGTGGCTTTGAACTCATGGTGATCCTCTTACCTCTGCCTCCCGAGTGTTAGGATTAAAGGCATGCACCACCATGCTCAGCCCAGCTATGGGAACTTTTAAAGTCAGACTGATTGCATTGTATTTTACATCATGTACAGATACCAGTTTTATGGGGGCCAGGGGCAGAATGTGGTAGTTTGATTCAGGTATCCCTCATAAACTTAGATTTTCTGAATGCTAGGTTCCCAGCTGATGGAAATTTGGGAATTAATGCCTTCTGGAGGGAGTGTATTGTTGGGGGCAGGGTTATGGGTGTTATAGCCAGCTTCCTCTTGCCACTGTTTGACATACTCTCCTGTTGCTTTTGTCTACCTTATGTTTGCCAGGGGGTGATGTCCACTCTCTGCTCATGTCATTGTTTTCCCTGCCATCATGGAGTTTACCCCTTGAGCCTGTAAGCCAAAATAAACCTCTTTTTTTTTTTTTTTTTTTTTTTTTTTTTTCACCACAAGCTGCTCTTGTTTGGGTGATTGATACCAGCAATGTCAACTTGACTGCAACAAGATCTGAATTGTCAGTACCATTCAACCAAATAGAGCAGGGGAAGACCATTCAGGAATAGAAAGGTCCATGTATGAAGTAGCAAAAGGGACCGTGACACACATTTCACATAACTGAATGTCAATTACCTAGTGAAAGAAGTGTAGGAAGAAATATAGTTGGTGGGAGATCAGGTCTTAATTATTGGGGCATTTTGAGAAATGACAAGAACATTTTAGGAACTTTCTTTGTGCTTGAGTAAATCTACATTCTGTGGCACATGTAGCAAACAACTTTTGACATATGCTGGACTGATTTTATTCTTAATGGAAAAGTAAAAAAGTAAAGAGAAAAGAACTTCCTGGGTTATGAATTACATATATATGTGTGTGTGAGTGTGTATGTGTATATGTGTGTGTGTATACATATATATATAATTGTTTTTAAATTTTTTTAACTTTATTTGTTTGAGAGAAAGAAAAAGAGGAAGAGAGAGAATGGGCATGCCAGGGCCTCCAGCCACTGCAAATGAACTCCAGATGCATGCACCCCTTGTGCATCTGGCTTACGTGGGTCCTGGGGAATCAAATTGGGGTCCTTTGGCTTTACAGGCAAGTGCCTTAACCATTAAGCTGTGTCTCCAGCCCTTCTTATATTTTCAATCATTGTGTAAAGAAAATTTAATATTTTCTCCTCTTTGTTCTATATAATAAGCATTTCTACAGTTCTGTAATTTAATTTAGTGATACATAAACTAAGAACCTTGTACTTCAGGTTTTACATTTGAAGGAGCTTTGCTTACTGCATGTAGGTATCGTGAATTCTGATGCGTGTAGGCAAAAAGTGAGTGTGTGGAACACAAATATACCAGAAGATCCTAGTGTTGGAAGGGATGCAGAGTCACTTTATCCAGTGTTTTTACCCCTTCCACCATCCTCCTCTACTGTCAGTTTGATCTGTTCTAATGGCCATTGGTAAGGACTGTTGTGTTTGCTTTTCAGGAATCTAAATTTCCTGCCTTGTCTGTTCTCCAACTTGAACCCTTCACAGAAGATAAGCAAGTATCCTCTGCTAACCACACGTTCTTCACAAGTATTTGGAGCTTTAATCCACCACTTTTGATACATTTGGACATTCATTTGCCTTTGACCTTATGCTACCTTATTTGTTTATTAAAATCCCCAACTCTGGGCTGGAGAGATGGCTTAGTGGTTAAGCACTTGCCTGTGAAGCCTAAGGACCCCAGTTTGAGGCTTGATTCCCCAGGACCCACATTAGCCAGATGCACAAGGTGGTGCATGCGTCTGGAGTTCGTTTGCAGTGGCTGAAGGCCCTGGCATGCCCGTTCTATCTATCTGCCACTTTCTCTCTCTGTCTGTCACTCTCAAATAAATAAAAATAAACAAAAAAATTTTTTTTTAAAAAAGAAGAAAATCCCCAACTCTTCCCTGAGTATGGTATACAGTTTATAATATTCAGAGACAGGGCTGGATATTAAAGACCATTGATTTTACTCTATTTGTTTTGCTATAACAAAATACCTGAGTCCAGGTACTTTGTCAGGAAAAAGCTTATTTAGCTTACAATTCAAAAGACTCAAGAGCTTTCTGCCATATCTGATTGTCATTACAACATGGCAGAGAAATGAAATAGTCATATGAAGAAATGGCAAAATGTGAGGTGTCACATGAAAAAATGACCAAACATGTAGGGTGATTTCATAATATAACAACCCATTTTTGCCAAAACTAACTTATTCCTTGAGACCAGCATTAATCCCTTCTAATGGTAGTTCCCAATTGCTATTGTGGGTTCCTGGGTCCTTGCTCAGGGGCCAGTTGCAGTCCCTCCGGAAGGCACCCAGGCATCCGGCGTGGGTGAGCGTGTGAAAATAAAGGACTTTCGGGATGAGTGTTGGTGAACAGCTCTCTTCAGTTTATTGTCAGTGAAATGGGTTTATAAGCATCTGAGGGTGGGGGGAGGATCCTAAGGGGATTGGATGTACCAAGTTAATTTCTGACGCTTAATTAGCATATGGGGACATTCATTCTAGCACATAGTCAATGGGGTCAGGTGATCTAGGGTCTCAGGGCTGTGTAAAGTCTGCTGGCTGTTAAGCAGTTTCCTAGGTAACTGGCCAAAGGTCACAGGGCTATGGGCAAAGCCTAAATTCAGGTGTGCCGGGCTTGGAGAGGGAGTGGCCTCCTGTAGCCCAGGGTCCTTAGCTGTGCCTGGAAGCTTAGGCCCCTCTCCTGAAGGCTCCAGCCTGTGCCTGGAAGTGCCCGACACCCTGTGACCAGTTTACTTTTCATTAGGCCATACCACTTAAAGGTTCTAACCACATCAACATGGCTATACTAGGTGTCAAGCTTCTAGTACATTCAACCCATGTCAAATGATAATACTTTCTAAATCTGGAGAACTTAAACATTTTTAGCAATGAACACCCCCCCCCAAAAAAAAAAAAACGCCCCTCATTAGTAAGCTCAGGATCTTGGAGTACAAATCCTGACAGGCTAGAGAACATCTTCAACAAATAGAGCTCCACATACCACACACACACACACACACCCTTTATCTTTTTTTTTTTTTTTAAGCTGTGGTAGGGTCTTGCTGTAGCCCAGGCTGACCTGGAATTCACTGTGTAGTCTCAGGCTGCCCTTGAACTCATGGCAATCCTCCTACCTCTGCCTCACAAGTGCTGGGATTAAAGATGTGCACCACCATGCCCAGCTTCCTTCTTATCTTCTTTTTAATAAAAATTGATACTACTTCATTCGTTCCATTTTTCTGGATGGGAGGCTGGAGGAAGAGGTATTTACTTTCTAACTACTAAGCTTTATGTGGGGAAGTTCCCTATAACATTGAATGCTAGCTTCTAAAATTTGTGTTTCGTCTTGAGTCAGTAGTAGCAACAGATTTTTGTTTAAGAGGGGTAGTTTTGAAAGTTTAGTAGTGATTAGGACATGCATGGAAAAAGATTGTGGCAGGGAGAGAAACTGTTGTCACATTTTCATTGCTGGAATAAAACACCTGACCAAAAGCAGCTGATGGGAGGAAAGTATTTATTTTGGTTTATAATCTCAAGTGGAAGCTTCACAATGGCAGGGGAAAGCATGGCATGAGCAGAGGCTGGACATCGTGTCTGCCAAAGCGGGTGCTGAATAACAGCAGAAGAATGAGACAAACTAACATTGGCAATCTAAAAGCTCAAGGTCATGCAGCAGCACATTTCTTCCACCAAGGTTCCACCTCCAAAATTGCTATCAGCTGAGGACTGAGCATTCAAAACACATGAATTTATTAGAAATATTAGTTCAAACTACCACATTCTGCCCGTGGCTGTCACAATCTCATGACCATCCATGATGTATAATGTTGTGTAGTCAGTCCAACTTTAAAAGTTTCCATAGTTTTTTAACTGTTCAAACATCCCTACAGTCCATGGTCTTTTAACTGTGAGCCTGTAAAGCCAAAAACATCTAATGGTACAGAATAAACATTCCTACTGCAGAAGATGGCATTGCATGTAAAGACAACCAATGCAAAAGCTAAAAAGTGCAAGCAGTAAATCCTGTAGCTCCAGGGCTGACATCTGTAACCAGTGATGAAGTCTCTGGAGCTCTAATTCCACCTCTTCAGCTGGGCTGCCCACAGCCCAGGGAAAACTCCATCCCGAGACAGCAGCTGTCCTTGGCAGCCGTCCCATAGTCCTCACATTTCAAAAAGTTCTGGAGTCTCCACTAAAACCCATGATTCATTCTCATTGCTCCGTCAGGCCTTTCTCCATACACGGACTCCAACAACCATGCTTCGCAATGCCCAATGATCATTTCTAAAACACAAACCACATTGCCAATCCATTGACCCTTTCTTTCCTGCATTTGTTATTCTTCCATATACCAAGTAGCCTACCCAATTTGTTAATGCACCAGGGAATAAAGGCTTTGAAGACCAGCACAACTTCTTCAGCATTCTGGCCCCCTATTTTCAAGAGTCAGCATTCTTTTTTTGTAAATATTTGTTTTTCTTTTTTTTATTGACAGCTTCCAGAATTGTAAACAATATCTCATGGTAATTCCCCCCCCCCCCCACTTTCCCCTTTGAAACTCCACTCCATCATATCCCTTCCCCCACTCAATCAGTTTCTCTCTTACTTTGATGTCATGATCTTTTCCTCCTATTATGATGGTCTTGTGTAGGTAGTGTCAGGCTCTATGAGGTCATGGATATCCAGGCCATTTTGTGTCTGGAGGAGCATGTGTTCTTTTGTTTGTTTGTTTGTTTGGTTGGTTGGTTTTTTGAGGTAGGGCCTCACTCTAGCCCAGGCTGACCTGGAATTCACTATGTAGTCTCAGGGTAGCCTCAAACTCATGGCGATCCTCCTACCTCTGCTTCCCAAGTGAGATTAAAGGCATGCATTGCCACTTCCGGCTGTCAGCAGTCTTCCTAATGACCCGATGCAGAATAGCTGACCCGATCTTAATGGTGGTAATCTCTTAAACAATTGCAGCTGAAGCAGTCTTCAGCTCAACGTTCATTTCTTTGTGTGCCATGTCCTTCTGATCATACCAGTCCATTTATTCTAAACTCAACCTTGCACAAGTTATCAGGACATGGGAACAGCTAGCCTCTCACATAAACTGCCTCTATCCCAGTCCAGAAAAAGCTCTTTCTTTCTCTTGTAAGACAAGCCTGCACAGTCCATACTTCTTTATGCAACTAGATCTCTCAGCTCTAACCAGAGTGGTTCATCAAACCCTGCTTACAGCACTTCAACACTACATTTAAACTAAGGTTTCAGATATTTCTACTTTCCCCCTGAAAATCAGTTCCAAAAGGTCAAAAGCCAAACAGTCAGGTTTCTAGCAGTAATTACCTAATCCACTGGTACCTATTTTCTGTTGTAGTTACCTTTTCATGGCTGGGACAAAGCACCTGACCAAATGAAGCTGTTGGGAGGAAGGTATTTATTTTGGCTTATAGTCTTAAGGGGAAGCTTCATGATTGCAGAAGAAAACGAGGCACAAATAGAGGCTGGACATCATCTCTGCCAGAGCAGGTGATAACAGCAGCAGGAGAATGAGCCAAACTAACACTGGCAAGCTAGGGGCTAGTAAATTTCAAGGTTCTCCCCTAGCAACACACTTCCTTCAGCAAGGCTCCACCTCCCAAATTTCCATCATTTGAGGACCAAGCATTCAAAGCACGTAGGTTTATAGGGGACATCTGATTCAAACCATCACAAAAGCTAAAGAAAGCGTACAGTAGAGGCTTTGGCAATTTGAGTAAAGTGTCTATCCTCTGGAAACCATACTTTTCTGATACTAGCCCTATGTCATGAAGACTCTATTTTTATTTTATTTAGTTATTTATTTTTGTCTACCACTCCCCAGATCACCTCTGCTTGGTCACATTCTCTGATTCTTCATTTCCTACCTTGCTGCTTCGAGGAATACTGAGTGCCTCTTCACCTTCTCCTTTTGTGCAGCTTGTTTGCCTAGTCATCTGTCTTTCTTATGTCCTCTCACCATTGCAAGACAATTTAAAAAAAAAATTTTTTTTTTAAAATTTATTTATTTGAGAGCGACAGACACAGAGAGAAAGACAGATAGAGGGAGAGAGAGAGAATGGGCGCGCCAGGGCTTCCAGCCTCTGCAAACAACTCCAGACGCGTGCGCCCCCTTGTGCATCTGGCTAACGTGGGACCTGGGGAACCGAGCCTCAAACCAGGGTCCATAGGCTTCACAGGCGAGTGCTTAACCGCTAAGCCATCTCTCCAGCCCTGCAAGACAATTTTTGAGAGCTTTATAATTCATGTGTTTCTGTAAGTATTTTTGTTTGGTTTATTGTTTTTCTACTACAATGGTTATTTTTCTCAGTTGTACTTTTTTTCTTTCAGAGTGGGAGACAATGCCAGAAAGGAAGGAGCTAACTCCAGAGAAAGGCTTTTCTGAAGAAGACTCAGCCCCTGGAGTGTTGATTGAAAGATTTCCAGAGAAAGGGTCCAGTGAATGTGAAGACTCTTTAAAAAGTCAGCTGGGAAGCCATGAGAATCCTTTGATACAAAAGCTTATCCCTCAGAAGAAATTTTCTGTGGAAAGAAGTTACCATTGTGATGGATTTAGAAGAAATTTTAGTCGGAGGACATTACTTGTTCAACAAGGAGAGAGACTTCATACTTGTGATTCACTTAAAAAGAACTTACAACAAAATTCAGATATAATTAAACATGAGAGAATTTGTGAAGGAAAGAAACCTTGGAAGTGTAATGAGTGTGAAAAAGCCTTCAGTTATTACTCAGCTTTTGTCTTGCATCAGAGAATTCATACTGGAGAAAAACCTTATGAATGTAATGAATGTGGTAAATCTTTTAGCCAGAGCATCCACCTTACTCTGCACCAGAGAATTCATACTGGAGAGAAGCCCTATGAATGTCATGAATGTGGGAAAGCCTTCAGTCATCGCTCAGCCCTAATTCGGCATCACATAATTCACACTGGAGAGAAGCCCTATGAATGTCATGAATGTGGGAAGGCCTTTAATCAGAGTTCATATCTCACTCAACACCAACGAATTCATACTGGGGAGAAACCTTATGAGTGTAATGAATGTGGGAAGGCCTTCAGCCAGAGCACATTCCTTACCCAACATCAGGTCATTCACACTGGTGAGAAACCTTACAAGTGTAATGAATGTGGCAAATCCTTTAGTGACCGGTCGGGCCTTATTCAGCATCAGAGAACTCATACTGGGGAGAGGCCTTATGAGTGTAACAAATGTGGGAAAGCTTTTGGCTATTGTTCAGCCCTGACTCAGCACCAGAGAACTCACACAGGGGAGAAACCCTATAAATGCAGTGATTGTTCCAAAGCCTTCAGTGACCGCTCAGCCCTTATTCGTCATCAGAGAATACATACTGGAGAAAAGCCTTACAAGTGTAAGGATTGTGGAAAAGCTTTCAGCCAGAGCTCATCTCTTACAAAACACCAAAAAACTCACACTGGAGAAAAACCTTATAGGTGTAAGGAATGTGGAAAAGCCTTCAGCCAGAGTTCCTCTCTTTCTCAACATCAGAAAATTCATATTGGAGAGAAAACCAGGGAACATGGACAAGCCTTTGGCCAACAAAAGATAATCCATACTGGCTAAGTGGGTGGTACATTTAGAGCACATTTATTGAGAATTTAATACATGCTGTGAGTGCTACAAAGAAATTTAAAGAGTACTGTTTTTAAAAAGATATTGATAAATCATTGTTGATGTGGGATATAATTCAGATTAGCAGGGCTTTTAATTTTTTTAATGCCCAAATTAAGGCCACTGGATTTCTCTTGTGAAATTAACACCCTAGTGTGTATGTAAATTACCAAGTCCTTGACAGAGAAGTAGGATTAGCAGTGGTGGAAAGAAAACATGTTACTTGGTAGGTAGTCGCATAGTGCTAATGAGATGAAATTCTAAAGAACAAGTGGTCCTTTTATATAAATTATCTGAGCAAACTAAGAGATTGAGAATTCACAATGAGTTTGTCCAAGGTGAGGACTGATGAAGGAACAGTTATCCTTTGGCCTTACATACAAGGACAAAAAAAGAGGTTGATGGAAAGGACAGAGAAATGTTGGAGGATGAACTCATGGAATGTTGGGTGAAATCACTGCTGAGTATGCACAACCAGAAAAATGATTAAACTTGAGTTGTGGAGTTCCTATGATAGCTTTACTGTAAATCTAAGGAGCTTGGTCTGAGGGTCTTCTGTACTTTTTGTCTTGTACATGATATTTATAGATGCCTCCTGGGAATCTTCCAAGGTCAAAGACTTATATATCACAGTGTACAGAAGAGAGCCTGTGATGTGTTCAGTGTGATGTAAGCTGTCTGAGTTAACCCGAGAATTTATAAAGATTTACCTCAGTTGGATGTAGTTTGTGCATTGGATTTTTTATGCCATAGTAACATTGTAAACTTACACTGACACAGCTTATTAGATTGTGAAAAGTTGATAAAGATTTTTAAATGCTTGCCTTTCCCATGTTACTTTGGGTAAAATTACTGGAAACATTTGAGTGTAGGGCTCTTGTTCTTCAAGTTTCTCCATGAGGTGTTTTGGTGTGGCTTTCTGAAAGTTAACTTTGGTTCTGTATTGTTGAGCTTTTTCAGTGTATAAGTTTATGTTCTTTGCCAAATGTGCAGGAATTTTCAACCTGTTAACCTTTTCACACAAGACTTTCAGCCCAGTGCCCCACCTCTCTCCTTTTCTGATGGCAGAACTGTTGGCTCTATAAATTGTAGGTCCACAAGTTTCTGAGTATGTTGTTTTTCTTCCAGTCTGGTTTCCTTTTAGTCTTGTTGAGCTGCTGTAACAAAAATCTCATAGACTAGGTGCTCAAGTAAGGTATTTCCTACAGTTCTGGAGGTTGGGGAGTCTTAAGAACCATTTGCCACCCGACTGTCTAGTTAGGATTCTCTCTTCCTGCCTCACAGATGATGGCTTTTTTTTTTTCTTTTCTTGGTTATTTGAGACAGGGTCTCATTTATTTTTCAGCCAAGGCTGTCCACCATGTGGTTGAGGATGACCTTGAACTCCTGATTGACCTGCCTCCAGCTCCCAAGTGCTGAGAGTCCAGGCACACACCACCATGCTTGGCCCTTACAGCTGCTTTCTGGTTGTGTCTTCACATGGGCTCACCTATTGCATGTACAGGAAGACAAGTAGGAACTAGCTCTTATTGTAAGGTTACTAGTTCCATTACATTAGGATGCTACTCTTGCCACCTCACTTTACCATAATTCCCTGCTAAGAGCCCTATCTTCAAATATAGTCATATTGGGGGTTAGGCCTTCAACATACAACTTGACATATAGTTCACTCCCTATCAAATCTCTATTCCAATAGCCCCAAGCCTTTTAGCTAATTCTAGCTTCCACTGTGAATTCTAAAGTCTAGAGTTTGACCTAAGTATCACCTGAATCAAATGTGAGTGAGACATGAAGTTTGATTATTCATTCTGAGGCAAAATCCCAACCCAACCATGAACTGTGAAACCAAACAAGTTACATACTTCCAAAAACTGTTGTGGGACAGACAAAAAATAGGGGAAAGGGCTACAGGTTTGTCCCCTTGTTCTTTTGCTGATATAGATGGATAAGTAAAGTTTTCTGTCCTGATGGTCTCCCTTCCTGGCCTTGTCACTAGCAACAGTAGACTTTACTTGAGGGTTTTAAACAAGGCAATCTGTTGTAGTCTGGGATGCAAATGGCACAAAGAAGTTCCAAGAAACTTAGTGCTGTGGGTTACTTGGGTGGTTAAGTCTTTGGTCATTCATCCTACCCATCTGTCAGAACCTTACTGTACTTGTTTTATATGTAGTATCCAGGACTTCAGCTGACTTTGAGGGTTAGAGAAAGCCACGTTGGCACTAAATGGCACATCAGGTTGTGTAGAGTGCAAGCCGAACACTTATGTGTTACAGAGTCATCTGTAGATGACAGGTAGAATGGGAAGGTCGCTTGTTCCTGCCTGTATGACAGGAAAAAGTTATGCAATGCTTCAAGCTTTGTGAGGAGTATCCTTTTTAAATTGGGGAAACACTAGTGTTTACTTGTACATTGCAAAATTAAGGAAAGATAAGACTGTGAATACAAACGCACTATAACATTTTTTATTTGTGTCTTTACTCCAAGAATATATGAGAATCACTATGGAATTGAATTTACAATTTACAATTTTTTCAATTATTTATTGCTTCTATGTGACATCAGTTCATTTAAATTTGATACATAACAAAATAAAAAAGGTATAATTGATGTTAGGAACAAGTCACTCCATTCTTGAATTTTTTTTCATGTATATTTTTTTCAAAATGTCATACCTACTTGCAGGTGGTTAGAATTAGGTAAAAGATGGATGCAAAAGTGACTTGAGTGCTGTGTGTGCATCATAATCATTAGATACTGTTGATCTAGTCATTAACATGGTCCGTCCATCCTGTACACTTTGTGATGGTGTAGCTTAATAAAAATGATTGAATATAATGGAAATGTTTTATTTGTGTATTTGTGTGTTGTGTGCATGTGTGTGGGTGCAGTGTGTACAGGTGTATTTCTGTGTGCATGCATGTGGAGGCCAGAGGTCAACATCAGATGTCTTCCCCAGTCACTCTTCACCTTATGTTTTGAAACAGGATTTCTCACCTAACTTAGAGCTTACTAATTTCAATATATATATATATATATATTTATTTATTTATTTATATTTATATTTATATTTATATTTATATATTTATTTACATATTTATAAATTTACTTAAGAGAGAACAGATGTGCTAGGGCCTCCAGCCACTGCAAACAAACTTCATATGCATGCACTACCATATGCATCTGCCTTATGTGGTGCCTGGGGAATTGAACCTGAGTCCTTTGGCTTTGCAGGCAAGTGCCTTAACTTCTAAGCCATCTCTCCAGCCCTTTTTTAAAAAATAATTTTTTGATGTCTTTTCATTTTATATGCCTGTAGCAGACAGCTTCAAGTTCACTGAGATGAACTTTCAGACCGGGCACAGTTATGGAAGAAGGGATATTTATTGAAGATTACAGATCCAGGGGAAGTTCCATAATGGCAGAAGAAGCTGGCCCCCTTATAAAGGACCAACCAGAGAGAGAAAAAGCCCAAAGCCACAACCACACAGCACACTTCAGGAACTCCAGGCAGAACTAGGCACTTTGTATATCTTTAGATTGGAATTTCAAACCCAGTACCACACCTTAAGATCCGCCTAGTGACACTTCTTCCAGTGAGGTGGCTGCAGGTCCAAACTACAAACTAATAAAACACTGAATATATTGGGGGCCATCTATTCAAACTACCACATTCTGCTCCTGGCCCCCAATAGATACAAAACCATCACATACTGTAAATTGTATTTAGTCCAATTTTAAAGGTCCCTACAGTCTTGACCAATTTAAGATAGCTCCAAAGTCTTAAGTCTCCTCTGAGATTTAAGATTGTGTTTTAGCTGTGAGTCCTATAAAATCAAACAAGTTTAATGCTTTAAACACATAAAGGCACAGAGTAAATATTTTTAACTGGTATAAGGCATAGCAAGGAGAGACTGGGACAATGAAAACTCAACCAACATCAAGCAAACATTAAACTTGTGTAGCTCAGGTCCAATACAACAGAGATGGACAGTCTCCAGATTTTCCAATTCTGCTCCAGCTGGGCAGAATAGCCAGGGAAAGCTTTTATCCCAGGCTAACAGTGCATTCCATGGTAGCTCTTATACAGTCCTGGTATATCCAAAACATCTTTGGGCCTTTATGTAAATCATGGTTTATCTTCCAAAGGCTCTTTCAGACTATTAGGGGCATCATGTTCTGTCTTATGCTGCATCTCAGCAGTGGCTCCTGGTACTGTAATGGGGAAATTAGGGTTCTGGGGTGCTTCCTGGAACCCAAGCCCTTATCTACAAACTAACCAAAGAATAGGCAATTCCAGATTCAAGAGAATGATTTTTTAAATATTTTATTTTAATTAATTTATTTATTTGACAGAGAAAGAGGAAGGGAGGGGGAGAGAGAGGGAAGTCGGGGGGTGAGGGGGGAGAGAAAGAGAGAGAGAGCATGAGTGCGCCAGGCCTCCAGCCTCTGCAAACGAATTCCAGATGCGTGCGCCCCCTTGTGCATCTGGCTAATGTGGGTCCTAGGGAATCACACCTGGGTCCTTTCACTTTTCAGGCAAATGCCTTAACCACTAAGCCATCCCTCCAGCCCAAGAGAATGATTTTTAAGATACCACATTTTATTCAGATTTTACAAAGGAGTACAGAAAGGAGAAGGCTGAAAAGTAAGGGGAGATAAAGTGGGGAGAAGAGCAGTACACCACATGGAGCCCAAAAGCCTATGTGGGCCATGTGACCAGAAGGGATCTGGGGGGAATAAAAAAAAAAATGCAAAGAGAAGAGAAAAGAAATTTCAAGGAGCTTCTGCCATGTGGAGAGTAAGGACTAGGGTCCTCCCAGCTGGACCTGGGCTAGGGCTGGGACCTGAGCCTGGGCCAAGGCAATCCAGGCTCAGCAGAGGGAAAAGCTCACCCAAGCTGGAAGTTCCCATGTGATCAGAGAGCCTGCCCTCCCCTTGCAGAGGTACTTAGAACCTTAGGGTGGTGAGCTAGCTTTTGGCCCAGGTAAACCAGAGGGCCAGCTGGTTGGTTAGAGCTAGGGGCTGTCTCAGGAAGAGATTATCTCTGGCACCAAGTTCTGGGGGCGGAACTTGACCAACCACAATGTTTAAATCCTATGAAAGACCTCCCTCCCAGGAGAGGTCTTGATTGTTTGTGGAGAAACTGGTCCCTAGGGTACTAGGCAAAAATGAGAAATCAGATGATCTTCGATTTCTGGCAAGTGCAAACTTTCCTGCCATTTTTTACCTTCAGTGGTTCAGTCATCCTAACTCTATTCAGCCCCCTTAGAGTTAGAACCATGTGTATTTTATGACCACTCCATGCATTTTTTAATGCTTCTGAAACCAATACCAGGTGTGCAGGACACAGCCATATTCTTAATTTAGGGACAAAATAAATCATGACCTTGAAAAGCAGAACTATTTTTTCCAAGTCAATCTTTTCAAAAGAATTTATACTTCTATCATAGCCTTTCCCCATGCATCCTCTCCATTTAAAAAAAATATATTTATTTATTTTAGAGTTACAGACAGAGAAAGAGGGAGAGAGAGAGAGAGAATGGGCATGCCAGGACTTCCAGCCACTGCAAATGAACTCCAGACACGTGCGCCCCCTTGTGCATCTGGCTAACATGGGTCCTGGGGAGTAGAGCCTCAAACCAGTGTCCTCAGGCTTCACAGGCAAGTGCTTAACTGCTAAGCCATCTCTCCAGCCCCCTCTCCATTTTTTTTAATTGACAACTTCTATACTTACAGACAATAAACCATATTTCCCTTTCCTTCCCCACTTTCCCTTTCACAACTCCACTCTCCATCATATCCCCTTCCTCTCTCTGTTGGTCTCTCTTTTATTTTGATGTCATTGTCTTTTTCTCCTATTATGAGGGTCTTGTAAAGGTATTGCTAGGCACTGCGAGGTCATAGATATATCAAGGCCATTTTCTATCTGGGAAATTGCATCGTAAGGAGTGGTGCCCTTCCTTTGCCTCTTTCATTCTTTCCACCACCTCTTCTGCATTGGACCTTGAGCCTTGGAGGGTGTGATAGAGATGTTTTAGTGTTGGACACTCCTCTGTCACTTCTTCTCAGCACTATGTTGCCTTTTGAGTCATCCCAGTGGTCATCATCATCTGAAAGAGAAGCTTCTCTAACCCAAAGTGAGAGTAGCAATAATAGATGTCTCCCATAGGGCTGCATGCAGTGCAGCTTTTTCCAGCTTTCAGTTGGCTGGGATATAGGGAGAAGGTTTACTCAGCTCAGCAACAGCTTGATTTTTCAGTGATCTTGCTGCCCATGCACATGAAGTCTTCATCAATAGGGTCTTACCATCTGTTACTCACGGGAAACCAAGGTCCTTGGCAATAGCCTTTAATGTTTTGGAGGCAACAGGGACCTCCCTAGTCAACAACTCACTGGAAGGTATCCCATCCCTGGCACTGAAAATTTTCTAGTATGGCTTCTGGATGTGACATTATCCAAATTGTCTTTCTCTAGCTCAGGCTAGACCTGGAATTCACTCTGTAGTCTCAGGGTGGCCTCAAACTCATAGTGATCCTCCTACCTCTGTCTTCTGAGTTCTGGGATTAAAGGCGTGTGGCTAAATATCTTGAATTTTGCTTGACCCTTCCCCCACCCTTCTCTCAGTCTCTTCCCATGGCCTCACTTAGGCCTTTCCACTCCCTGTTATTTGTTCTTCTACTTACATATATACAATACCATCCCCTAAAGGTCCTTCTCTCTCCTCCACCCCCCCCCCCATAGCTGTTTTCTAGCTTATTGGCTTTGCTACCAATTGTTTGGTTCCAGCTCACACACAAGCCTAAACATTTGTAGCTAGGGTCTACATATGAGAGAGAACATGTGACATTTGGCTTTCTGGGCCTGGGATAGCTCACTTAGTATAATCTTATAATCCTTTCCAGAACCATCCATTTCCCTGAAAATTTCATTTTTCTTTACTGCTGAATAGAACTCCATGTACCACATCTTTGTTATCCCTTCATCTGTTGAGGGACATCTAGGCTGGTTCCACTTCCTAGCTATTGTGAATAGAGCAGCAATAAACATGGTTGTGCAAGTATCTCTAAGGTAGTGAGAAGAGTCATTAGGATATATGCCTAGGAGTGCTATAGCTGGAACATATGGTAAAACTATTTTTAGCTGTCTCAATTGGGTTGCTTAATTTCTCATTGTTTGCTTTTTGAGTTGTTTTTATATTCTGGATATTAATCCTCTGTCAGATGTATAGCTGTCAAAGATTTTTCTCCCATTTTGTATGTTGTCTATTTGCCCTATTCACGGTGTCCTTTGCTGTACAAAAGCTTTGTAATTTCATGAGATCCCAGTGTCTACATTGTTTTAATGTAAAGCAGTTGTGCCATCTTCCTTAAGATTGTTAATGCATTTGACAATAGCAGCTTCAGTAACCTAAAACCAGTTTCAATGCCTGTAATTTTAATTTGCTTGAAGTTTTTCAACTTAAAATCTTAAGTCTTTTAGTCTAATATACTTCGATAAGCACATCGGTCTATTACAAATTTAATCTAGATCAATCTCTCTAGGCATGGACAGAAGAACATAGCCAGCTCTTATGCCAGTAGCCCAGTTTTAACAATCCTCTGCAGTGTTTCCTTCTCCTTAGAAAGCGTATAAGCCAAGCCTCCAAATACAATTCTTGCTGCACTTGGCTTACCACTCCAGAAGTCCAAGTCCATGCCTGTTCCTCTAAAACCAAAGTTTCAAAAGACAAAAATCCACATGGTCAGATTCATCTCACCCCATATTCTGGTACCAATTTCTGTACATTTATCCCCTGAAGTAAATTTAGATTATTTCTAATTTTGGTGATTATACATAAAACTATAAACATGTATACAGATTACAGTTCCAGAGGCCGGGAAGCCCAAGAACAAGTACCAGCATGGCTGGTCTCTGTGACCATAAATTTTATTTCTCTTGGGTACATATCTAGGAACATAATGACTGGTCATATGCTAAGTAGGTTTAACAGGGAGTAGAAAGGCCTAAGTGAGGCCATGGGAAGAGACTGAGTGAGAGAAGGGTGGGGGAAGGGTCAAGCAAAATTCAAGATATTTAGCCACACGCCTTTAATCCCAGAACTCAGAAGACAGAGGTAGGAGGATCACTATGAGTTTGAGGCCACCCTGAGACTACAGAGTGAATTCCAGGTCTAGCCTGAGCTAGAGAAAGACAATTTGGATAATGTCACATCCAGAAGCCATACTAGAAAATTTTCAGTGCCAGGGATGGGATACCTTCCAGTGAGTTGTTGACTAGGGAGGTCCCTGTTGCCTCCAAAACATTAAAGGCTATTGCCAAGGACCTTGGTTTCCCATGAGTAACAGATGGTAAGACCCTATTGCTGAAGACTTCATGTGCATGAGCAGCAAGATCACTGAAAAATCAAGCTGTTGCTGAGCTGAGTAAACCTTCTCCCTATATCCCAAAGCCAAGCTAATTTTCAAATTAGTTGTAAATTTTTGTATTCCTGTGAGCAATGTGTTACGATGTAGCGATTCCACATTTGGCCAGCACATGGTATTGCTGGCATTTTATTTCATCTACTCTAATATATATGTAATAGTATCTCATGGCTTTGATATGCATTTCCTTGTGCTTATTGTGCATTTATGTATCCTTTAGAGATGTTGATGGACTGAAAGCTAAAATGACTCCATTTTGTATGCTCTACCACATTGTATAGACCAGGGAATTTCCACACCAAGCAGCTTGGAGACTCACAGGTGCTCAGCAGTTCCAGGAACTTGTAACCACAAGTAGGCCAACTGTCCTAATCAATTTCTTAATCTTGGCTTCTGTAAGCTAGCTTTGCAAGAAATTAGATATGTTATTATGCCAACCATAATATGGTTTTTGCCTTTAAATTGCTGTGCCACCTGATGGTTGGGGCTGCACTCAGAAGCCATTCTGTGCTTAGTGCAGTCACTGGTCAGCTAATAAAAGTTGCTGGATTTGAGCACTGCCTGTCCTGGGTAGTCTCTGTGTCCATTTGGGCATTACAGTGTATCTACTAAAATCTCATTTTTAAGAAATTCTGGGCTAGAGAGATGGTTTAGTGGTTAAGATGCTTGCCTGAAAAGCCAAAGGACCTAAGTTCAAATCTCCAGGACCCACATAAGCCAGATGCACAAATGGCACATGTGTCTGGAGTTTATTTGTAGTGGCTGGAGGTCTTGGTGTGCCTATCCTTACACCCTCTCTCAAATAAATAAAAATAAAATATTTAAAAAATTTTAAAAATATCCGATGGTTTGTTTTCCTAGTTTAGTGTCACAGTTTGTAGCTTGTCTTCTCATTTCCTTTTATTCCAGTGTCTTTTATAGAACAGAGGTTTTAAATTTTAATGAAGCCCAGTTATTTTTTTTTTTTACTTTATGGACCATATTTTTGGTATCATATCTTAGAATTCAATCCCCTGTCAAGGCTTAGAAATCTCTACTGCTTTAATAATGTTTGACATTTATATCTATGACCCCTCCAGTTCTTTTTTTTTTTTTTTTTTTTCAGGTTGTAGGATAAAGACCCAGGTCCAATTTTCTGGCATGTGCTTCTCTAGTTGTTCCAGCACCATTTATAGAACCAAATATATTCTCCCCATTGAGTTACCTTTTTCACCTATTAATCAATCAAGCAAGCATTCAATCATGTTTGTGAGTCTGAGTTCTCTCTCCAATTTCATCGTTCCATATTTCTATACCTTTACTGAAACTACACATTATCTTAATTACTGTAGCTTTATACTGAGACTTAAAATTAGTCATGTAAACCCTCCAAATGTATTTCTGTTCTAATTTGTATGTTCCTACTATCAGTATGTTTTTCCTGTGCCCTATGCCAAGTTTTATTTTGTATTTATGTATGTATGAAAGAATCCATTATATTTGTAAAAGACTTATTAAGTTAGAATCCAATAAAATATGCCCACTTAAAGTACAATTCAGTGAGTTTTAATACACTTATAGGTTTAAGAAACATCTTCATCCCTTCAAAAGAAACTTTATCTATGACCCATGCTATAGGAAGAATGCTAGTATGCTCTTTAAATCCACATATTGAAATCTTAATCTCATTGTGATGATACTGGGAATTAGGGCCTTTGGTAGGAGGTGACCAAATCACAAGAGCATCACCCTCATGCATGGATCAGTAAGAGAGGCCCCCAAAAGATCACTCACCCCTCTGCCCTCTGAGAACAATGAACCCATTAACCAGAAAGTGCCTTGCCAAAAACCAGCCATGCTGGGGCCTTGTTCTTCACTTTCCAACCTCTATAACTGGGAGAAATAAAATTTTAAAATTTTTAAAAACTATATACATATATTTTTTATTGACAAATTCTATACTTACAAACAACAAAGCATGGTATTTCCCTCCCCTCCCCAGCTTTCCCTTTCATAACTCTGCTCTTCATCATATTCCCTCCTTCTCTCCATTAGTCTGCCCTTTTAAAAATATATTTTTGTTTATTTTAGTTATTTGAGAGTGACAGACAGAGAGAGAGAAAGAGGCAGATAGATAGACAGAGAATGGGGACGCCAGGGCCTCCAGCCACTGAAAATGAACTCCAGGTGCATGCGCCCCCTTGTGCATCTGGCTAATGTGGCTCTGGGGAATCAAGCCTCAAACCGGGGTCCTTAGGCTTCACAGGCAAGCGCTTAACTGCTAAGCCATTTCTCCAGCCCTAGTCTGCCTTTTAATTTGATGCCATCATCTTTTTCTCCTTTTATGAGGGGATTGTGTACATATTGCTAGGCATTGCAAGGTCATAGATAACAAGGCCAATTTCTGTCTGGACATTTGTATGTAAGGAGTGGTACTCTCTTCCTTTCGCTCTTACATTCTTCCCACCACCTCTTCTGGAATGGACCCTGAGCCTTGGAGGGTGTGATAGAGATATTTCAGTGCTGGACACTCCTCCATCTCTCCTTCTCAGCACTATGTTACCTTTTTGGTCATCCCAGTGGTCACCGCCATCTGAAAAGTGAAGCTTCTCTAGCTAGAAGTGAGAGTAGCATTAGTATATGAGTATGAACATTAAATGTAGTGCTTTCAGGGCAATTTGGTGAGAATAATATATGCATTTATCCAGACAAGAGTAGGATTTATACCCCTAAGGCTCATGACCTTCCCTGTCATAGGCTTTTGATTAGATTTTCAGTACCAGGCATATATTCCCTCCCATCGAGCAGGCCTTCAGTCCAATTAAAGAGCAGTTGGTTTCCCCCAGAGCAGACATGCCACTATTGCACTCGTTCAGTCATTTGACCTATCTGGCCACTGTTTTCACTGATGATTACTTCTGTCTCCCATAGGGCTGCATACCGTGCAGTTTTTTCCAGCTTTTAGTTGGCTAGGCTACAGGAAGAAGCTCACTAAGTGTAGCAATTACCTTTGCATTGCTGAAACAAACATCTTACCTGAAGCAGCTTTTGGAAGGGAAGAGTTCATTTCGACTTGTATTCAGGAGGGGGAGTTTCATCATGGCTAGAAAGCCTGGCAAGAACAGACAGCAGTGTGTCATATCTTGTCCGGCCATTTGGAAGGAAACATCAGGAATGACCTAACTTGCAGTGGCAAGTGGGGCTGGATTATAAAATCCCAAGCTCACCCCTCCTGACACATACAGCGAGGCTATACCTCCCAAAGGCTCCACCAGCTGGAGATTAAGTATGAGGCTGACCTGGAATTCACTAGGTAGTCTCAGGGTAGCCTCGAACTCATGGTGACCCTCCTACCTGTGCCTTCCAAGTGCTGGGATTAAAGCACATGCCACCACGCCCAGCTTCATACTAAGCAATTTTGTCAAGAAATATTATACATATGTGTAGGACTCTCATGAAGTCACATCAGGAGGTTTGAGATCCCAACTTGTCCTGCTTCTAATGTGGAATTTAAATACTTTGATCACATGTTCACATTCTCACTGTACCTCCTAGTCTCTGCCTCTGTACTTGATAAGTCACCTATGAATACATTATTTTCCAACAGTGCTTTTGTAGTGGTGTTAGTAACCACTAATGATTCTTGCCTGAATCAGTTATTGCATTAGTGCTTATGTGTGGCATTCTTCTGATTCTGCTGTTCTTTCCATGTCAAGTAGCTGACATTCTCATGAAGTTTTTATTATGCCCATCCATTTTTTTCAGTATCACTATGGGTTCATGGAATCCTTGTGAAAAATAATTTGAGCTGCGAATGCTGGCGCATACCTTTAATCCCAGCACTCGGGAGGCAGAGGCAAGAGGATTGCCTTGAATTCAAAGCCACCCTGAAACTACATAGTGAATTCCACATCATCCTGGGCTAGAGTGAGACTCTACCTCAAAGAAAAAAAAATTGAAGGTAGACATCCTACCATGAGTAGGTCTTTGGTATATGGCTTGATGAATTTTTATATATACAGAAGATCCTAGAGCCATCAACCAGATTTATGCCAAGACGCAGACCATTTCTATTATTCTGGAAGGTTCTCTCATGGCCTTTCCCAGCCTATCTACCTATTCTACCTTATCATCCCACCTCCTCACTTCCTGAACTCCTAGGTACTACTGCTTTGGGTTTTAGCCTCCTTGACTAGTTTTACTTCTTCCTGAACATCGTTTAAATGAAATCCCACATTGCATATCCTTTAGCATCTAAATTCCTTACAGCACTGTGTGTGAGATTAACTGTTTTGCATGTGCCAGTTATTTGTCCTTTGTCACTAATGGTGTAGTGTTCCACTGAACAAGTGACCGCTTACGCATTCCACTGTTGATGGATAATTGATTGCTTCTGTTGTTTGACTATTAACACAACTGTTGTGAATATTCCTAGTAGATACATCTTGGCTTCAGAAGATAATGTCCAATGGTTTTTCAATGATTATACCAATTTACAACACCTCTATCAACAAAGCACAATAATTTCAATTTCTCAACACTTTAATCTTTTCTATTTTCACTATCTGGCTTATGTGCAATAATCTCTCATATTTTTTTTAAATTTTCTGCTAGTATGCCTGATATTGGTCACTTTTTTTGAATACTTATTGGGTATTTTGATGTCTTCATTTTAAAACTATTTGGATCTTTGGGGGATAATGGGGATCAAACCTAGAGCCTCACAAATGCTAAGCTCACACTCTGCCATGGAGCTACACCTGCAGCCCATCTGGGTCTTCTTTCCATTAAAAAAAAATGCTATTTGTAGAGGTTTTGTAGATATATATTTTGTTAATGTTTTATTTATTTATTTATTTGATAGCGAGAGAGAGAGAGAGAATGGCACATCAGGGCCTCTAGCCATTGCAACGAACTCCAAATGCATGTGCCACCTTGTGTATCTGGCTTACATGGGTACTGGGGAATCAAACTCTGGTCCTTAGGTTTCACAAACAAGTGCGTAACTGCTAAACCATCTCTCCATCCCAATAATCTATTTTTTATAGCTTCTGTTTTAGAGCTATTACTTAAGTAAAACAAGAATTACTTAAACACAAGCACTGTGATAGTTCATCTAGCAACTCTGAAGGCTAAGTGGCTGGTGGGAGGTCGCATACACAGTGTGGATACATTGGACAAAAGGGTAAATTGTTGGAGCAGAGCATACGAAATTTCATCATGCTACTCAGATTGATGCACAACTGAAACTATATAAACTGTTTATTTCTGGATTTGTTTCAGGCTGTAGTTAAGTATGTGTAACTAAAACTATAGAACATGAAGTCCACAGTTAAGGGAGGATCTGTGGTGTCTGTGTTGGGAATATCATCTCCCACCATTCACTTTGTTACAACACAATGCGGAAATCAGCAACCCTTCCTACTGGCTCCTCCATCCTTCAGTTTGGGTACCTTCTTGTTTTCTGATATGATGCACGTACAGACTGCTTTTTCCTTTGCACCAAATCTGAAACTAGCCATCCTCCAAGAATCCTGGGTTCCTTTTTTTTTTTTTTTTTTTTTTTTTTGAGGTAGGGTCTCTGCTTTAGCCCAGGCTGACCTGGAATTCATTTGTAGTCTCAGAGTGGCCTTGAATTTAGGATTAACCTCCTACCTAATGCTGGTATTAAAGGCATGCACCACCATGCCCAGCCTTTAAAAACTTTTTTTTTTAGTTTATCTATTTATGAGAGACACACACAAAGAGAGAGAATCGATGACTCTGGGCCTCTAGCCACTGCAAACAAACTCCAGATGCATGCACCACCTTGTGCATCTGGCTAATGTGGGATCTGAAAAATCCAACCTGGGTCCTTTGGCTTCGCAGGCATGTGCCTTAACTGCTAAGCCATCTCTTCAGCCCCTGGGCTCCTTTTTGTGAGCACTGATTATTCATTTGCTTTTGACCTCTGGAGGAAGGGCTTATGTTTTCATGAACAGGGTGGGTGCACACTTGTTATAAAGTTTGGTGAGTTTACAAAATATCTACTTCTTCTAACACTGGCACAATCATTTATGTTAACACCTATTTTCCTTTTGTAGCTCATGTAGAACTGGATTTCTCGCAAGCTGCAATAATTAAAGGAAACACACACTAGTGGTGGGAAGGTGAAAATGTTAGTACTGCTTTGGAAAATGGCTTGGCAGACATAGCAGTCTGACTCCTGGAGGTTTGCCCTAGAGAAATGAAAATACATATTCACAAAAGACTTCTGCAAGCATGTTTCAAGTTCTATTCATAGTAGCTCAAATTGGAAATAGCCAAAATGTCCATTATCAGTGCAGCAGGAAGACAAGCTGCAGAACGTTTACACAGTGACTCGCAGTCAACAACAAAGGAGCTAGCTACTGACTCGTGACGACCTCCTCCAACGCCCTGCTGAATGGAAGAAGCCCGAGCCCCACAGCACAGTGCTCCATGACTTCTCTCATGGGAAGCTCTGAAAACCACAAAACTGACGGGTAATGACAGAAAGTAGAAAAGTCATTGCTTCTTAGGGAAAGACTGTCGAGAAAGGTGAGAATTCTCTGGGGTGATGACAATGTTTTTTGTATTTGTCACTTATCTGTGTTGTAACATATGTAACATTTTCAATAAAGTTGGACGAATACATGTTAATATATGCATTACTTATGTCTCCAAATTTAAAAGGAAATGAACACGCCCCTGGGTGTGCTGGTTCACCTGTAATCCCAGCCTCAGGAGGCTATGGCAGATGGATTGTGAGTTTGAGGAAAGCCTGGGATACAATGAGGTTCTGTATCACAAAGAAGATGGAAGTGTTAATAGCCTCGCAAACGCTTAGAATTGCTTTAACACTGTGGAAACAGGAACTATCTGCCCATTAGTGGGCTCCAGGGAGGCTGCTATCCACAGGCTGAGCTTTGCTTTTATTGCCAGAGCTTTCATGTAGTTCTTGTAAGAGTCACCAGGTGGCAGTGTTGGTCAGTCCATCAGGTCCCAGTCAGCTCCTAGGAGATACTTTGCCTAAGCCAGGTTTCGTTGCACACCATCACTGGACATTACTCACCTCACTTACCTATTTAAATCACCAGGCTCATCTGGAAACGACTTTTATCTGTTTCCAAAAAGTATATCTCGGGCGCATCTGTGGCTCCGTCACAGGTAAAGAGCCTTGTTGAAGGCTGAGCGGTAGAAGTCAAGTAGGGGCTGGAGAGATGGTTCGGTGGTTAAGGCACTTGCCTGCAAAGCTTAAAGCCCCAGGGTTCAACACCACAGTGCCCACGGAAAGCCAGACGTACAAAGTGGCACATGCATCTGGAGTACCCTTGCAGTGGCTGGAGGCCCTGGTGCACCCATTCTATGTCTCTCCCCCACCTCTCTCTCTCTCTCTCTCTCCCTGCTTACAAAAAAAAAAAAAAAAACAAAACATGTTTTAAAAGGCTACAAGTACTGCCGTTCTTTTTTTTTTTTTTTTTTAAATTTTTATTTATTTATTTGAGAGCGACAGACACAGAGAGAAGGACAGAGAGAGGGAGAGAGAGAGAATGGGCGCGCCAGGGCTTCCAGCCTCTGCAAACGAACTCCAGACGCGTGCGCCCCCTTGTGCATCTGGCTAACGTGGGACCTGGGGAACCGAGCCTCGAACCTGGGTCCATAGGCTTCACAGGCAAGCGCTTAACCGCTAAGCCATCTCTCCAGCCCAGTACTGCCGTTCTTTTTGAACAGGTGGTATGTGTTGAAAAGCAGGAACAGGGCTGGAGCAATTGCTAGTGATTAAGGCACTTGCCTGAGGACTCTGGTTTAATTCCCTAGCACCCATGTAACGTACAAGGTGGTACATGCATCTGGAGTTTGTTGCAGTGGCTAGAGGTCCTAGCCCACCCATTCTCTCTCTCTCTCTATAGTGAGTATATATGTATTTTATCATTTTATTTATTTATTAGACATAGAGTATCAGAGGGAGAGAGAGAGAATGGGCATGCCAGGGCCTCTAGCCTCTGCAAACTAACTCCAGATGCATGTGCCACGATGTGCATCTGGCTAATGTGGGACCTGGAGAATCAAACTTGGGTCCTTAGGCTTCATAGGCAAGTGCCTTAACCACTAAGCCATCTCTCCAGCCAATCCAATGAATATATTTTTAAATTTTATGTATGTATGTATGTATGGATGGATGGATTTGAGAGAGCGCGAGAAAGAGGCAGACACAGAGAGAAAGAGAATGGGCACACCAGGGCTTCCAGCCACTGCAAATGAACTCCAGACGCATGTGCCATCTTGTGCATCTGACTTACATGAGTCCTGGGGAATTGAACCAGAGTCCTTTGGCTTTGCAGGCAAACACCTTAACCACTAAGCCATCACTCCCTCAATTTATTTTATTATTTTTTATTTTCATTTTATTTATTTATTTATTGTGGTGGTTTGAATAGAATAGATGCTACCCAATATATTCAGTTGTTTGTTTGTAGTTTGCATCTGTAGCCACCTGGCTGGAGGCAATGTCACTGGGAGGATCTTTAGGTGTGGTGGTGGGTTTCAGATTTCAATCTAAAGATATGCAAAGTATACCTAGCTGGAGTTCCTGAAGTGTGCTGTAGCTTTTGGTTTTTGGTTTGTACTTCTCTGTGTCTGCTTGGGCCTGTGGCCAGCTTCTTCTGCCATTATGGAACTTCCCCTGGATCTGTAAGCTTCAATAAATATCCCTTCCTCCATAACTGTGCTTGGTCTGGAAGTTCATCTCAGTGAACCTGAAGCTGTCTGCTACATTTAGTTTTTGGTTTTTCGAGGTATGGTCTCACTCTGGTCCAGGCTGACCTGGAATTAACTATGTAGTCTCAGGGTGGCCTCAAACTCACAGTGATCCTCCTGCCTCTGCCTCCCAAATGCTGGTATTAAAGGCGTGTGCTACCACTCCCGGCTTCAGATAAATATATATTTTTTAAAGCCAGGGGTCAGGAGCTAATGAGATGGCTTAGAGGTTAAGGCACTTGCCTGCAAAGACTAAGGATCCAGATTCGATTCCTGAGAACCCACATAAGCCAGATGCATATGGTGGCACATGCATGCATCTGGAGTTTGTTTGAAGTGGCTGGAGGCCCTGGCATGCCCATTCTCTCTCTCTCAAGTAAATAAATAAAACTAAAATTTTTTTTAAACCGGGGGATGGGGAGTCCGCTCCACAGCCAGGCAGACACCTTTAGCCACTGAGTCATCTCTCCAGCCTCTTAGCTATATCTTAAGTTCAAGGCCAGCCTGTGCTACATGAGACTCTGTCTCAAAAAAAAAAAAAAAAATCCATGAGAACCTGACTCTCTTTTCTTGTTTTCATTCAGCACAGCGTTGCATCCTGATCCTGTTGGTAGCTGCTGCTGGCGGAGACTGCTCACCTTTTGTATTCAAGGACATGTAGCTGTAGAAAATGTCCCTCCATTCACCCATGGGTGGATACATTATGGGTAAATGAAGGTGTGTGGATGTAATGGCCTGCTGGTTCTTGGCAAAAAGGAACCTGAAATTAATTTTAGCTCACTAATCCTCATTTGCTTCATTATGTGGGATGTCCTGTTCCCTGGTGCACTAATCGTTTTTGAAAGATTCACTTTGCCCAGGGGTGACTTCAAGTCACATTCTTGGCTTGTTTTCCCTCTCACTTTGTCCAAGGTTTCTTATAAGGCCCAAATTATAGCTCTTTGGCGCTGTGCTGCGCGCGCGCACACACACACACACACACACACACACACACACACACACACACCCTTTCCCTTTCACATGCACAGCTCAGGGCGGGCTAATCCTGGCTGATGTCTGCTAGCTGTTGCTGCATGCCCCTCTAGCCCTCAGTCTGAGCTTGGGAAGCCCACCAGCTCATCAGCAGTTTCCCACTGTCAGGTATGCTCATTTGTTTCCATGGAAACAACCAGGGGCTGCTGGACAGGGAGGCGGATCTGGCACGGGTTGAAAAGATGGTACTACCTCTCCCTGTGTGTCTGAGGGAAAGAGAAAATGGCTCTTGGGTGGCTTCCTGGGGGAGGCGTGAGGAGGTTTCTCTGGTAATATCCAAAGGAGAGGCTTTGCATGGACACCCTCTGGCTTTGAGTAGAGGGCAAGACCTCTTGCTATAATTTGGATCTTGGGAAGCCTCCATATGTTGAAGGCTTTTTCCTCAGCCTATGGCACCATGAGGAGGTGGTAAAACCTTTAAGAGGTGGAGCCTAGGGGAAAGAAGTTAAGCCATAGGTCATGTCCTCAAAGGGGATGTTGAGAGACCTGGCCCCTCTCGTCTCCTTCTCTCTTTACTTCTGGACCCCATGAGATGAGTAGTTTTCTCTGCCTTCCCCTCCCACCATGTGCAGTCTCACCACAGATCCAACAGCAGCATGGCAGGCTGGGAAGACGGCTCTGTGGTCAAAGGTACCAGCTCCGGTTCAATTCCCCATCGCCCACATACAGCTGGACACAAAGAGGCACATGTGTCTGAAATTTGTTTGTAGGGACAGGAGACCCTAGCATGGCCTTATGTGTACACACACACACACACACACACACACACACACACACACAAACTTTACAAAGCAATATGGGCAAGGGATCACAGATTGAAACCTCCATCCTTTACTGTGATGTAAAAAAACACAAAAAACCTTTTCTCTCTTTAAATTGATTAATCTCAGATCTTAGCGGAACAAAAAGCTGACCAACACATACATGTGCTCTCCAGATAGCCCTGTCCCAAACAAGGTCTTCACAGGGAACCCTGCCTGGAGTCACATCCTGTTGGGCCTGCTCTGAGCGCTTGGTCTTGTTGCTTAGAAATACATAGTCAAGTGGAACCAAGGACAGGAATATAATTACATCATGGGAGGAGAGGTGCACCCAAGCAGATAGGTATTCAGGCACCCTGAGGCCCTAGCGTGGATGGTGCATTTGGAGGTTTAGCTGGTGGAAAATTATGGGAGGGCATCTGGGTCAGGGAGCAGCGTGTATCTCCAGAAGGGAGGAGGTGTGAGGGACTATGCAAGGACCATGGTACGGGGTCTCCTGCTGCTGCCCATCTGGATTTATGTGGGTGGCTGGGAAAGTGAACCTGGCCCAGCAGGTTTTATAGGCAAACGCTCCCATTCTATTTTATGTTATAGTTTATTTTACTTTATTGAGACAAGGTCTCCCTTTATCTAGCCTGAGCTGACCTGAAACTCACTTTGTAACCCCAGGGTGGACTTGAGCACACGGTGATTCTCCTATCTCAGCCTCCCAAGTGCTGAAACCAAAGGCATACACCACCAAGCCCAGCTTTATTTTTTTAATTACCTAATTAATTTTTTGGGGTGCTGAGTATGGAACCCAATGTCTTGTGCATGCCAAGCAAGCACTCTACCACTAAGTGACGACTCTAGCTCCTGATCATTTGAGACAGGGTCTCACGATGTAGCACACATGCACCTTGAACTCCCTTCTTAGGCTCCCGAGCGCTGGGACTGCAGACAAATGCCACGGTATCTGGAGTGGCTCTGAGGTACTTTGAGTAGAGAACCACCATCCTCAGAGGTCCTCACCAGTGGCCATTCTTCATAATGGTATGGGCAGAGCCCGGGAGTTTGGCTGGTGGCCCACAGGGCAGCGCAGAGGCTGGGGACACTCAGCAGGTGCTGCTGAGCCTGGAGAGTTTTCTTCCACAGAGCTATAGAAGGGATTTCAATGGTGGTCCTTCTCCTGTGAAGCATGTGAAAGGGGTGCTCCCAGGTGCCCCACACCCACCAACAGAAGCCACACTGGGTCTGGTTTGGGGGAACCCAGGCCAGCTCTTGCTTCCAGGTGCCCCAAACCCACCAACAGAAGCCACGCTGGGTCTGGTTTGGGGGAACCCAGGCCAGCTCGGTGGAACCTGGATCCTGGCTCCTTGCTGCTGTGAGTCTCCAGGCTTCCTGCTGCCTGCTGAGACTTGTCTTTACCATGCTTTGGTATCTGCCCCCACCTGCTTATCTAGTTCCTGCAGTGCCCAGCAGCTGCCAGCCCTCCATGCCAAACTTCTGTCCACCTCGTTGCTTCACAGGAACTTGGAAGTAATGTGTGTGTTTGGCCATCATATTCCCAGCTCACTTTCTGATTGAGCCTAGATCCTTAATCCCTACACACTCAACAGCTCTTTCTCTTCAAGCTCTGTCTACTGACATGCACCACCTCCACTTTACTACAACTACTTATCAAGGGCCCCATCTTCAGGCAGGTCCATGCCTTCCTCACCAAAGTGCATTCCTGGCCACCTGGGAGCAGTTCGCTCTATCAGCTTGCAGCCAGTCACACCACAGCTCCCCCACTGTGTACTGGCATTCACCCAGGTGGTCTTCCACCAGAGCCTTGACCTTGAAGCTAGCCCCTTCGTTTGCCATCCTGTGCCTCTGGGGCCTGGAAGACCTGGCTGTATGAGCAAAGACCCTGTCCCTTTCTCCCTCTGCCTTCATGGCTGTGAGAACTATGACACTTTCTGGGTGGAACTCATTCTCCCTGCACATGGGTGGCTGGCCTTTCTACTCAATAAAACCAACAGTTAATCAGTAGCGTCCCGGGCCAACTTCAGCCGTCAGCAAGACCAAGCCTTCCTTTTCTCCTTGGGGAGGTTGAGGGCCTTGAGCTTAAAGAGGGCGGATCCATGAGGTGAATATGTTTGACATGGGAGGCCGAGGCCAGACTGGTGGTTCTTTCTGTTGTGCCGCACTCTCCAAGTACACAGAGTGACAAATGAAAGGCTATGCATGCACGTGGAAGGTACTCAAAATCTAGTCCCAACCTCCACCATGTGATTGAGAGGTGGGGCCTTTTAGAGAGTTTGTGGGTGCCTCCCTCAGGAATGGATGAGGGCCCTTATTTAAAAAGGCCTTTAAAATTTAACAGGGTTTAATAAAACAATAATAATTAAAAGGATTCTGCCTTTAGCTGGGTGTGGTGTTGCACACATTTAATCCCTGAACTCAAGGGACAGAGGTAGGAAGATTGTTGTGAGTTCTAGGTCAGCCTGGGCTGGAGTGACCTTAAAAACAAACACTTTCTGCGAGATGAGTGCATGACCAGATAGCTGAACACACACACTCACACACACACACACACTCACACATGCACACACTCATACACTCACACACAGTCATATACATTCACACACCGGCTCACACACTCAACACACTCACACACACACACACACACACACACACACACAATCAATACCATAACAGCTATTCCCATGTATCTCCTCCCTTCTTCCTTTCTTCTCTCCCTTCTCCTTCCTTCTTCCCTTCTTGCTTTCCTTCATTTTCCTTCCTTCCTTTTTTATTTTTTTATTTTCAGATAGGTTCTTGTAAATTCACCAAGGCAGGTCTTGAACTTGTGACCCTCCTAAATCTAGAGGGCCTGTGCCTATAAAATGTCTGTTATTTAGACTTATCAACAGCAAGGCTGTTTGTATTGGATTCTGCTGTTTATTTGTATTGTAACTTCCTGAAGGTTGTAATAAAATGTTTTTAGCCCCAAGAGATTAGGAAATAAACAGCTACTTGTCATGAACAAAAAAAACCAAAAAACAACAAAAAAAAAAAAAAACACTTTCTGCCACACGAGGCCCCAGGAAGAAGGCACTCAGTGCTGGCACCTTGACCTTAGGTTGGCCAGTCTTCAGAACCGTGAAAAATTCAGTTCTGTTCTTTATACAACACTCAGCCTCAAATACTTTGTTATGATGGTACAGTGGGACTCCAACACCAGCATGCAAGGAAGGAGGAGAACTTGCAGACAGACAAACAGACAGACGGAGCCAGGAGTAGCATTACTGGGCAAAGGATAATAATGGAGTTCCCATGATTATGAGGCTGATACTCAATTGGAAGCTTTTTCCTGTCACTGTGGCAGTGACCATCCCTCACCTATGACTAATGTCCACTAGTTGAAGATCTTCACATGGCTATCTCAGTGGACACTTGGGCTCAAAGCAAAGGGACCAACTCCCTAGACACCAGATCGTGACCAGCAATAAAGCCAGGAGTGAGGGGATGTGAGCGCATTGTCCTCTGGCCCCAGTTCTCATGGAGGAAGCAGTCTTGCACAGAGGTGGGAAGGGATGATGAAAGATGGAGGTTGATCCAAAAGGAGAGAAGTTCCTTCGATTCTTCGTGTCACTGCTATATGTCTAGGGGCATTGCTGGTTGGTCAGAACAGGCTCCATGCAAGGACTCAAGGCTCCTCCCGCAGAGTCACACAGAGCTAATCCACACATGTGCCACTCACCAGCACTGCCCACGGTCCCTCCTCCTTGAGCTACAGAAAAGTGGCTTTATTCCAGGCAGCAGAGTGCCTAGCTATACAGACATATTTCCCAGACAACCTGAGACTATGGATGGCCTTACGACCAAGTTCTGGTCAAAGAGATAAAAGTTCAGGGTCTCAAGGTAACCCTCGGTAAGGAGGGAGATCAGGCCTTGTCAGTCTGAAATACGATGTGGTGACTGAACTTCCAGTGGCCTCTTTTCTCCTTGGAACAATCACAAATTAGCAATTTAGCTGGGTGCTCTATGAAGAGCAGAAATGGATTCCTGACAGTTTTAGAGACTAGAAGGTCTAAAATATGAGAAGCGAGATTAGAGCAAGGGGAGGTGGTCCCAGGTACTTCGGCAGTCATCCACAGCCAGGCTCCTCCCTCTGCCCCTGCTTCCGGCCCCATGCCCCCTCCCAGAGCAGCAGAAGGCCTGCTCTGAGGCCTCCACCCTGCACTGCTGTCTTACACACACTCCCTACACCCTGACTGTATTGATCTCAAAACCTGGCACTTGAATGACTTATTCTAAGGTCAAGGCCACCTGACTGTGGTGGGTGGGCAAGAAGCAATGCAGGTGGTCACAGACAGGACTGGAGTTGTCCCACTCCCTGCCCCTGCAGTGACTGCAGGGGAATGCCTTGCCTCACAGGATCAAGGCTGCTCCTGGCTCATGGGCCTAAGGTACCTTTGCTCTCAGTTCTGTCCCACCAAAACATACCAGTGCCCCAGAGATTCTCATTTTGGGGTTCTGTAGGTGACCTAGGCATTCATGGTTGGTTTTCTTTTTTGTTTATTTTTATTTATTTCTTTGAAAGCGACAGAGAGAAGGAGGGAGAGAGAGAGAAAGAGAGAGAATGGGCGCGCCAGGGCCTCCAGCCTCTGCAAACGAACTCCAGACGCGTGCGCCCCCTTGTGCATCTGGCTAACATGGGACCTGGGGAATCGAGCCTCGAACCGGGATCCTTAGGCTTCACAGGCAAGCGCTTAACTGCTAAGCCATCTCTCCAGCCCTCATGGTTGATTTTGATGGCAGACACCCATCTCCCCATCAACTGCGTTTGAGGCTTCTCTCTGCTCTTGCCCCATCCTTTCTCACTGGCTGGGCAGCAAGGGCCTACTCTGGTAGCTGCTCTCATGGCCCCAAACCCCAAAGAGCCAGACCTCTCAATGTGGGGGACCTTTTAGTGAAAAAATCAGAAAAGAAATGAGAGAGAGAGAGAGAGAGAGAAAGAGAGAGAGAGAGAGAGAGAGAGAGAGAGACTCTCAGCTCAACGCCAAGACAAGCTTTATTTGGGAGGCCTGAGAAGGGCTCTAACAGGGCACGCTGGCAGCTCCTTCCCTTACACACTAAGGGATAGTGAAAGGGTGGTGGGAGCAATCTTTGGTTGCAGGGTAGTCCACCTTGCCTCAGGGCTTGAGCCACTTCAAGGAAATGATATGTGGACAGGTGGTTTGGGCCATTCTAAGACAATGCTAAATGGGATGGATGGCCTGGGTCATTCCCGGGAAGTGATAATTGGGAAGGGTGGTTTGAGTCACTCTTGGGACACAGAGAGATGACAATCAGAGTCCCAAAAGGGAGGCTTTCTGGTTTGAATGGGCCTTGTGTATTACTAGGGAAAAGAAGGCGGCCCCAGAGAAATGATCACCTTTGGTGCTATCCATGATCTTCAACAGCCAGCATTTCTGTTTTGTTTTGTTTTGGTTTGGTTTGGTTGAGACAGGGTCTCCTGCAGCCCAGACTGGCCTCAAACTCACTATGTCTCTCAGGATGACCTTGAACTCCTGATCCTCCTACCTTCACTTCCTAAGTGCTAGGATTAGAGGCTTACACCTCCACGCCCAGCTGTAATAGCTGGCATTTCCTTGGATAAGGGCATGTGAGACAGAAGCCCCTCTCATAGTTTTATGTCACTTGTTTATGCTTTGGGACTGTTATTATACAGACATCCCATATTGTCATTTATAGGGGAACATGTCTACATTTTATGATTTGAGAGTCTTGTTTCAGTGAGCATAACTCTGCCTCGAATAAACCCACAGCCTGACAGCTGGCAGTGAGGCTCTCGCTTTTGAGATGGCTTTCTGCGAACCAGGGTGCGGGGCAAGTTCCCTTTGCAGGCCTCCATACCGCCTGGAGGCCAGCCAGTGCCTTACTCCATCTGTTCCTGGCTGGCTGTAGAGGGCGTCCAAGGTGCAGGGTAGGGTTGAGCAGCACAGGTTGGCAGCGCTGGGCTCTGCTGCCAGACCTCTGACTTCTAGGGTAAGCTAGCATTACAATGCCATCTTAGGTGTCTCTCTTCATTATTGACTCTGGCTACATTGTGGTCAGCTAACCCATTACAGTCTCTATGCCACAGACAGGAATCTAGGAAACTGTGAATTCCACTGCCATTACAGGCCATTCCATTTCTAGGACCTCCATGTAGTGCTGCAGATTTAAAGCCATCATTCCAGTTGGTCAAGATTCTTTGGAACCTTTGCTCTGTCATGAAGTCTTGTGCCTCCTGCCCGCATTTCCCCCTCTCCCCTGCCACCCACCCCCCAAGGTTTTGTACCCTTGGCCATTTTGGAAACATAATTTCTAGGTCCTGAGCAGAGACAGACTCTGAGCCAAAAGAGAGAGCAGCAACTTCCCAGGAGACTTGGAGTCTTGTTTTGCAACGCAGCAGACCACATTTGGTTTGGTCATCTCACTCTGACTGGCTGGCTGGGCTCTTCAGGCTTCACCCCTTTTGCCAGACCCTCCTTGAGGAGGAAGCTTTACAATTGTGTCCTGGGCCTTCCCTGAACACACCAAGGGACAGAGTGAGAGCCACCTTTCCCAAGCTGCAGCTGCAGATCTGTCTCCCTGAGATGGTGGGTACAGGACATGGCCAAGAGATCCTCGGGATCAGAGGGCACTCCTGAGAGTCTGAGAGGTGCTGTTGTGAGAGCAGCCAGGAGGGAGAAACAGATGCACGGCACCTCCAAAGAGGGACCAGCGGCCCTACTTCCTTGTGCTTGTGGTGATGGGAGGAGAGGAGATTAGAGATGCTGCTGTGTTGGATATAAATTGACTGTGTTCTCCAGGGGTTCATTCCCATGGTCCTCAGTGTTGCTTCGGTAGACCCTCCAATAAGTGGAGCCTACCAGGTGATTAGATCACTGGGGCCACCACTCTTTTGTGTCACTTTGACCACAATACAGAGACAACTGAGAAAAACAACTTAAGGAAGGGAAATTTTGTCATGGCGTACGGTTTCAGTTTAATCATGACAAAAGGTGTGTGGGAGCAGCTCTGTTCATGGAGGGGAATGTGTGGTGGAAGCCGTCCATATCATAGCAGATCAGAAAGCAGTCGCAAAACTAGAACCAGGGTCCAGGGTATAACTTTGAAAGTCCTGCCCCCAGTGAGCTACTTCCACCAGCCAAGCCATACTTCTTACAGTTCGACAGCTTCTCAAGTTAGTGCCACTATCTAGGGACCAAGTATCAAAATATGAATCCATGAAAGGTTCCAGAACATCTTTGGAAAAGATTAATCCTGGTGTCATGGATTGAGCTAGTTCTTTCAAGAGTGAGTTATTATCAAAGCTAAAACAATCTCGTCCCTCTCCAGCTTCTGGCTTCCTGTGTCACCGTACGTGTATCTCCACCATCTGCTATGAAACTCTCACTGGAGCCAAGCAGAAGCCAGCATCATCCTGCTGGACTTCCAGAACTGTAAGGTTTCTTTCTGGCTCACAGTTTCAAGAGGAAGTCTGTCATGGTAGGGAAAGCATGGTGGGAGCAGGAAGCCACAGTCACATTATCACAGCCACAGAGAGGAAATAAATATATACTACTGTAGTCAGCTGTATATTTCTGGATGAATATCCAGAACAGGCACAGTTTAGGGGAGGAAGGGATTTATTTCAAGTTTACAGATCCAGGGGCAGTTCTATCAAGTGATCAAATAATGAAATAAGCCAGGCATGGTGGGTCACACCTTTGTAGGAGGATTTCTGTGAGTTTGAGGCCACCCTGAGGCTACATAGTGAATCCAAGGTCAGCCTGGGCTAGTGTGAGACCCTACATTGAAAAACGAACAAACAAACAAAATGGTAGAATAAACTGCGTCTATACATCTAAATAGAAGCCATCACCTGTCAGCAGCACATGCAAGCATAAACCCAGCAGGGAACAGTAGGAGACCAGGCAGAGTTTAGACTGCTCTGCATACCTTTGGGCTGGGAAATCAGATCTATCCCCAAACACACCTTAGGCCTGGACCCCAGGATCTGCCCATAGTGACACCTCTTCCAAACAGGCAGCTGGAAATCCAAGTTACAAGATTAACAAAACACCTGAGTTGGCTGGAGAGTGGTGTTTGTCTGCAAAGCCAAAGGACCCATGTAAGCCAGATGCACAAGGTGAAGCATGTGTCTGGAGTTCGTCTCTCTCTCTCTCTCTCTGTGTATGTGTGTGTGTGTGTGTGTGTGTGTGTGTGTGTGTGTGTGTGTGTGTATACACATGCATGCCTCTTTCCCCTTTCCCTCTCTCACTCTCAAATAAATAAAATAAAATAAAATGAAATAAAATAAAATAAAATAAAGCACCTGAGTCTATTGGGGAACATACATTCAAATGACCACATTCTTCCCCTGGCCCCAAATAGATTCATGATCATTTCACACTGTAAATTGCATTCAGTTCAACTTTAAAGTTCTCACAAGCTTTACCAACTTTAAGACTGTTTCAAAGTCCCAAGTCTTACCTGAGATTCAAGTCTGTCTCTGAATTGTAAGTCCTGTAAAATCAAAACAATTTACATACTTCCAGCACATAATGGCATAAAGTAAACATTTTCATTGCTATAACACAATACAAGAAAAGACTAGACCAATGCAAAATCAATAACCATCAAGTAAGCATCAAACATTTGCAGTTCAAGTTTGATACCTATATCCAGTGACAACAGTCTCTGGATTTCATTTTCACCCCTCCAGCTGGGCTGAGTGGCCAGGGAAAACTTCCATCCCAAGCCAACACGCTCCATGGTAGCAGTTGCACAGTCCTGGTATATTCAGAACATCTTTGGGTCGCCTTTGCAAACCACAGTCCATCTTCCAATGGCCTCACTGGTCTCTCTACCAGGATCATCATGCCCTGCCTCATATGCCATATCTCAGCAGTGGCTCCTGGAAATATGTGCACTTCCTGACCAATTTCACACATTTTCATGCTTCCAAAACCAATACCAGGTGTGCAGGACACAGTCACATTGTTAATCCAAGTTGGTTCATCTTCCTTAAGATTGCTAATGTGGGGCTGGAGAGATGGCTGAGTGGTTAAGTGTTTGCCTGAACAATCAAAGGACCCAGGTTTGATTCCCCAGGACCCACATAAGCTAGATGCACAGGGTGGCATATGTGTCTGGAGTTCTTTATAATGGCTGAATGCCCTGGTATGCCCATTCTCCCTCTCTCTCTCTCTCTCTCTCTTTCTCTCAAATAAATAAAATGAGTAAAATAATTTTTTTTAAAAGACATGAGCCACCATGCTGGTTTTCTCTTTAAAAAAAAAGAAAGATTGCTAATATGTTTGACAACAGCAGCTTCAGTAATTTAAAAACCAGTCTCCATGCCTGTAATTTTAAACTTGCTTAAATTTTTCCAACTTAAATCCTACATTGCTTAGTTCTAGTCTACACCCATACCACCCTGAATGCACCCAATCTCATCTTAGTTCTATGTCTTTCACCAAGCACACCAGCCCATACTTAACAGTCAATTTGCCTAAACTCTCTAGGTATGGGCAGAAGAATGCACCTAGCCCTTATGCCAGTAGCCCAGTTCCAACAAAGTTCTCTGCTGTCTTTCCTTCACTTTAGAAAGCTCATAAGCAAAGCATTTAAATACAATTCTTTCTTCATTTAGCATTTTCAAACTCTCACCAGAATAGTCGATAAAAGTTAGCTTACCACTCTGGCATTTTCAATTACAACTGCCAAGTTCTGTCCCATTCCTCTAGCACAAAAGTTCCAAAAGAGGCTAAGTGGTTAAGGCACTTGCCTGTAAAACCTAAGGACTGGGGTTCAATTCCCTAGTACTCATGTAAAGCCAGATTCACAAAGTGGCTAATGTATCTGGAGTTTGTTTGCAATGGATAGAAGCCATAGCATGCCCATTCTCTCTCTCTCTTTCCCTCCCTCTCTCTCTGTCCATCTGCCTCTTTCTCACTCTATCTCAAATAAATAAAATATATTTTTAAACGTTCCAAAAGACCAAAATCCACATAGACAGATTTATTGTGCAGCAGCCCCACTTCTGGTACCTATTTTCTGTTGTTGTCAGCTCCATGTTGCTGGGATAAACCTCTAAACAAGGCATAGTTTAGGGGAGGAAGGGATTTATTTCGAGATTACAGATTCAGGAGAATTTCCATCAAACTGTAGAAGAAACAGCTCTTATACTCCAAACAGAAACCATCACCAGCCAGCACCACACACACGCACAAAACTGGAAGCAAACAGCAGGGAACTAGGCAGAGCTCAGACTGCTCTGCATACTTTTGGGTTGTGAATTCAAATTGGCTCCCAAACATACCCCAGGGCTGGACCCCAGGATCTGCCTACAGTGACACCTTATCCAGCCAAGTGGCAGGAAATCCAAGTTACAAGCCTTAACAAAACACCTGGGGCTGGAGAGATTGCTTAGTGGTTAAGGTGCTTGCTTGCAATGCCAGATGACCTGGGTTCAATTCCCTAGTACCCACATAAAGCCAGATGCACAAAATGGTAAATGCATCTGGAGTTTGTTTGCAGTGGCAAGAGGCCCTGATGTTCCCATTCTCTCTGTGTGTCTCTCTTCTTTTCTGTTTTTCTGTTTTAAAATAAATAAATAAATATTTTTTTAAGAAAAATCACCTGAGTCTATTGGGGACATATATTCAAATACACACACACACACACACACACACACACACACACACACACACACACACACTACAAGTGGGGCAAGGCTATGACACCTCAGTGACACCCTTCCTCCAGCAAGGCTCCAACTCTTCCCCCCCACCCCCGCCAAGGCAAGGTATGATGGTTATTCACCATAAACTCATGTGTTCTGAAAGCTTGGTCCCCAGCTGATGGCAATTTGAGAATTGGATCCTTACTGGAGGAAGTGTGTTGTTAGGGATAGGCTTATGGGTGTTATAGCCAGCTTCCTCTTGCAAATGTTTGGCATACTCTCCTGATGCTGTTGTTTACCTGATGTTGGCCAGGAGGCAATGTCCAGCCTCTTTGTTCATGCTACTTTCCCCCTGCCAACATGGAACTTCCCCTCAAGTTTATAAGGCAAAATAAACAAGCCCCCCCCTTTTTTTTTCTCCCACAAGCTGTTTTTGGCCAGGTGTTTTGTGCCAGTAATGTGAATGTAACTACAACACAGAGTCTCACTCTAGCTCAGACTGACCTGGAACTCACTCTGTAGTCCCAGGCTGTCCTAGAACTCACATCTATCTTCCTACCTCTGCTGCAATTAAAAGGCTCTGAGTCTTAAAGGTTCCACAATCTCCCTGAAGAGCACCACCATCTAATGATTAAGTATTCAAACACCTGAGTCTATGGGGGATATTTTTTACATCAAATCACCACCTTCTGATCCTGGCCCACATACACCTATGGCCATCTCATGATACAAAATGCATTAAATCCAGGTCTAAAAATCTTTATCAGTTCCAACACTATCGAAGAATCCAAAGTCCACAGTTTCATCTGAGAATCAAGGCAATCTCTTAACCATGAGCTCTGTAAGATCAAAGCACAAGTTGCATACTTCTGATATATAAAGGTACAAAATAACCACTCTCATTGTAAAAGGGAGGAACAGAGGCATAGTAAAGAAAGACTTGCCGGGCATGGTGGCGCATGCCTTTAATCCCAGCACTCGGGAGGCAGAGGTAGGAGGATCGCCATGAGTTCAAGGCCACCCTGAGACTCCATAGTGAATTCCAGGTCAGTCTGGGCCAGAGTGAGACCCTACCTCGATAAAAAAACCAAAAAAAGAAAAGAAAAAAAAGAAAGAAGAAAGAAAAGAAAAGACTGGACTAAAGCAAGACTGAAGCCCAGCAGAGAAAGCATCAAATCCTACAGCATCACGTCTAGAGTCTAGGCCTCATGATTAAATCCTCTGGGCTCCAAAAGGCTTGGGTAGCTCTGCCCTTCCAGTTATGGGGCCTGTTTCCTCTCTTGTTGGCCAGATCCACCTCAAGTCTGTAGCTTTTCTTGGCAGATTTCCCATAATCCTGACATCTTGAGGTCTCCACTGTGACTTTTGCAGTGACCTCACAGGACCTCTGGGTAGGGCTTCAACCTTGTCTCACATGGATTAGCCTCTGTGGCTCTCTGGAACTGTGGTAAAATATTTGATGACCTCTTCAATCATGCATTTAAAAAATGTGTATGTATGTCAATGCTTTATTTGCTTATTTAATTTTTACATGTGTGTGGACACATGTGCACTTATGTGTTATCTTCAACAGCACCATCCTCAGCTGCCATGTCCAGTATTTTTCTCTGTGGGTACTGGGGATTGAACTCGGGTCCTCAGGTTTGTGATGTGGGCACATTATATCCTTTGGGCTACCATTCAGCCCCATATCTTTTTTTTTGTGTGTGTTTATTTATTTATTTATTTAATTTTTATTAGCATTTTCCATGATTATAAAAAAAAAATCCCATGGTACTTCTCTCCCTCCCCCCCCCCACACTTTCCCTTTTGAAATTCCATTCTCCATCATATTACCTGCCTATCACAATCATTGTACTTACATATATACAATATCAACCTATTAAGTACCCTCCTCCCTTTCTGTGTGTTTTTTTTTAATTTTTATTAACATTTTCCATGATTATAAAATATATCCCATGGTAATTCCCTCCCTCCCCACCCCCACACTTTCCCGTTTGAAATTCCATTCTCAATCATATTACCTCCCCATTACAAACATTGTAATTACATATATACAATATCAACCTATTAAGTATCCTCCTCCCTTCCTTTCTCCACCCTTTATGTCTCCTTTTCAACTTACTGGCCTCTGCTACTAAGTATTTTCATTCTCACGCAGAAGCCCAGTCATCTGTAGCTAGGATCCCCATATGAGAGAGAACATGTGGCGCTTGGCTTTCTGGGCCTGGGTTACCTGACTTAGTATAATACTTTCCAGGTCCATCCATTTTTCTGCAAATTTCATAACTTCATTTTTCTTTACCGCTGAGTAGAACTCCATTGTATAAATGTACCACATCTTCATTATCCACTCATCTGTTGAGGGACATCTAGGCTGGTTCCATTTCCCAGCTATTATAAATTGAGCAGCAATAAACATGGTTGAGCATGTACTTCTAAGGAAATGAGATGAGTCCTTTGGATATATGCCTAGGAGTGCTATAGCTGGGTCATATGGTAGATCAATCTCTAGCTGCTTTAGGAACCTCCACACTGTTTTCCACAATGGCTGGACCAGATTGCATTCCCACCAGCAGTGCAGAAGGGTTCCTTTTTTTCCACATCCCCGCCAACATTTATGATCATTTGTTTTCATGATGGTGGCCAATCTGACAGGAGTGAGATGGAATCTCAATGTAGTTTTAATCTGCATTTCCCTGATGACTAGTGACGTAGAACATTTTTTTAGGTGCTTATATGCCATTCGTATTTCTTCCTTTGAGAACTCTCTATTTAGCTCCATAGCCCATTTTTTGATTGGCTTGTTTGATTCCTTATTAGTTATCTTTTTGAGTTCTTTGTATATCCTAGATATTAATCCTCTATCAGATATATAGCTGGCGAAGATTTTTTCCCATTCTGTAGGTTGCCTCTTTGCTTTTTTCACTGTGTCCTTTGCGGTGCAAAATCTTTGTAATTTCATTAGGTCCCAGTGGTTAATCTGTGGTTTTATTGTCTGAGCAATTGGGGTTGTATTCAGAAAGTCTTTGCCAAGACCAATATGTTGAAGGGTTTCCCCTACTTTTTCCTCTAGCAGTTTCAAAGTTTCCGGTCTGATGTTAAGGTCTTTAATCCATTTGGACTTAATTCTTGTGCATGGCGAGAGAGAAGAATCTATTTTCATCCTTCTGCAGATATTTATCCACTTTTCAAAACACCATTTGCTGAAGAGGCTGTCTCTTCTCCAATGAGTATTTTTGTCAGCCTCATATCTTGTATATTTTATATGTATTTATTTGAGAGAGAGAATGGGAGAAAGAGAGAATGGACATACCAGGGCCTCCTGCTGCTACAGATAAACTCCAAATGCATGTGCCACTTTGTATATCTGGCTTTATGTGGGTTCTGGGGAATTAAACCCAGGTGGTTAGGCCTGCTGAGCCATCTCTCCAGCCCCTATTCCAGTACTTTTTGAATTCAGCCTCCTCAAAATTTCAGAACATGAGCAGAAGGCAGCTGGTTTCTCTGCCACAATATCACATGAGCTGTATTTGGTTGGTTCCTGGTAGAGCCTATTTTCCCCTGTGTAACCTCATAGGCCCAGCCTCCATTTGTCCACATTTCTCTTGGTCTTCTGGTCTTCCAAACTCCCATCAGAATGGCTCCTTAAGCTCTGATTATGGCATTCTAAGGCTTCTCGAGTCCAATGTTCCAAATCTTTCAACATTTTTTTCCTACAAACCAGCTCTGAAGGACTAAGAAGGGGCTAAGGAGAGGGATCAGTGGCTAAAGGTGCTTGCTTGTAAAGCCTACCAGCCCAAGTTCAATTCCCTAGCCACCCTCATAATGCCAGATAGCATTCATTTGCAGTAGCAAGAGGCCCTGGGTGTGTGCACGTGTGCACACACACACATACAGACACACACACTAAATACATTTTTTTTTGTTGGTTTTTCGAGATAGGGTCTCACTCTGGCCCTGCTGACCTGGAATCAACCATGCAATCTCAGGGTGGCCTCAAATTCATGGCGATCCTCCAACCTCTGCCTCCCCAAAACTGGAATTAAAGGGGTGTGCCAACATACATGGCTTTTTTGTTGTTGTTGTTTATTTTTTGAGGTAGGGTCTCACTCTAGCTCAGGCTGACCTATTATTCACTATGTAGTCTCAGGCTGGCCTCAAACTTTCAGCATTCCACCTATCTCTGCCTCCCAAGTACTTGTATTAAAGGTTTGCTACACCATGCCCAGCTTTTAAAGTAAGTACATTTTAATACTTTATTTATTTATTTGAGAGAAGGTGGCGGGGGGGGAGGGGGAGAAAGAGAGAATGGGCATACCAGGGCCTGTAGCCATTGCATACAAACACTAGATGCATGCACCACCTTGTGGCATACTGGGTACTGTGGGTACTGGGGAATCAAACCTGGGTCCTTAAGCTTCACAGGCAAGCACTTTAACCACTAAGTCAACTCTCCAGCTCCAATAAATACATTTTAAAGCAGTTTTTGTATTAGATTCCTAAGTTAGTGGAAGAAAATGTGGTTTTAAATTTTTTTAATTTTAATTTTTTATTAACAACTTCCATGATTATAAAAAATATCCCATGGTAATACCCTCCCTCCCCTAGATTTTACATATTTTTTAAAAGTCTAAGAAACACATGGTCGGGTTCATCACAGTAGTGACCAACTCAGTATCAATTTTCTGTACCAATTACCTTCTCATTGCTGGGACAAAATACCCAACCAGATGCAGCTTGAGGAAGGAAAAGGTTTATTTTCAGCTTTTGAGGGGAGTGTATCATGGCAAGGAAAGTATGGTAGGAATAGAAAACCAGAGTCACACTGTCACATACAAATGGAGTAAGGAGAGATGGGGAGGAGAGAGAGCGTGAGAGAGAGCTAGAGCCACCAGCTGGGGATTAAATATTCAAATTAAAATGTGAGGAACAAATTATGACAAACCACCACACTGAGTAAACCTCTTATCTTCTTTTTTTTTAATTTTTAAATTTTTATTAACATTTTCCATGATTATAAAAAAATCCCATGGTAATTCCCTCCCTCACTTTCACCCCCACACTTTCCCCTTTGAAATTCCATTCTCCATCATATTACCTCCCCATTACAATCATTGTGCTTACATGTATACAATATCAACCTATTAAGTATCCTCCTCCCTTCCTTTCTCTTCCCTTTATGTCTCCTTTTTAACTTACTGGCCTCTGCTACCAAGTATTTTCCTTCTCACGCAGAAGCCCAATCATCTGTAGCTAGGATCCACATATGAGAGAGAACATGTGGCACTTGGCTTTCTGGGTCTGGGTTACCTCACTTAGTATAATCCTTTCCAGGTCCACCCATTTTTCTGCAAATTTCATAACTTCATTTTTCTTTACTGCTGAGTAGAACTCCATTGTATAAATGTGCCACATCTTCATTATCCACTCATCAGTTGAGGGACATCTAGGCTGGTTAAACCTCTTATCTTCTCAAATTACCTAGCTCCAGGTAACTTGTGATAGCAACCCAAACTGGACTATGACAATGTGTGGTGATTATCTTTCTCAGTCAGGGTTTCAGAAGGGATCCTGGGGAGTTATTGAAAAGCATGAAAACCCTCAGTCTCAGGCTCTATAAAACAGACTTCCATTTCTGTCTTTTTCCAAAGGGGCTATGGCTGTGGTGCCCCAAGGGGAAGAGAGACTGACGTTAGGGTCATATGTGGCTAGACCCCTGATCTTGACTGTGGAGAGAGATAGCAGAGGAGGACCTGTGTGATAAGGAGGAGACGCTTACTCTGGCGCAGGCCAGAAGGTACTGTCCTCCCATCTGACACGGTTTTGAAGACACAGGACCCAGGGTACTCAGCCATGCAGAGGGTTCAGAGCCTGCCCTGTGGGCCTGCACTGCCTGACACATCCTCTGGCAGTCTTCCTGAGGAACTGTTTAGCACTAGGCTGCTGTTTCTGGAAGCTTGTCCTTCCATGGGAGCCCTGCCCTCCTGACTCTGACCACTCGGATCAAGCTGCTGTGGTCCCCACATACCTGCCACCTTCCAGCTTGGCCTAGTACCATACTGAAGCCAACCATGGCCTGCAATGGTTGTCACAGGGACTCCTGAGCACTTTGCTGTGACCTTCACATTTCCAGTGGCTTGCTTCTGTTCAGACCTCACCTCTTCCTTAGTGGTTGGTGAGGCTCATGGAGAGGTTCCTAGGCACAGTGCTCACCAAAATGCTTCCTTCCTTCCTCACTGACTCCACTTCTTCATTGTGGACACACACACACACACACACACACACACACACAGGAGGAGGGGGAGAGAGAGAGAGACAGAAGAGCTCTACTTTGGAGACTTCTCCATCTTGTTGCTTGTTGCTTTGTTCATGTGATTGATTAATTGATTTAGAAGGGGTCTTACTGCGTTACCCAGGCTGGTCTTGAACTCTGGATCTCAAGTGGACCTCCTGCCTCAGCCATTCTAGCAGCTGAGACTGCATAGGTTCATGACCACATCCAGCTTTTCTCATCTAATTTTTCCAGTATTTTGTTTGTTTGTTTTGTTTTGTGATAGGGTCTTGGTATATAGGCCAGGCTGGCCTCAAATCATGGTCCTCCTGCCTCAACTTCCCAAGTGTTGGGATGACAGAGGTATGCCACCACATCTACCTTTTTCATCTGTTTCTGATTCACATTCATGTTCAGACTGTCAGAGAAGATATTTTTTCTTCAAAAACAGACAATGCCTTACTTGAAGATGGCTTGACTTAGAATGTTTTCAATTTTAGGATGGTGTGAAAGCATGCCTAAACCCATCATTCTGTTTTCCCTTCAATGTTCAGTAAATTACATGAGATTTTCAACCCTTTATTATATAATTGTTATTAATTATAATTTTGTTTTTCAAGGTAAGGTCTCACTCTAGCTCAGGCTGACCTGGAATTCACTATGGAGACTCAAGCTAGCCTTGAACTCACAGTAATACCCCTACCTCTGCCTCCTGATCCCTGGGATTAAAGGCGTGCATCACCACATCCGGCATCAACCTTTTATTATAGAATAGGCTTTGTGCTACATGATTTGCCCAAGTGGAGCCTATCTATCATAAGTATTCAGTTCTCTATCCCCTCTATGTACTCAGAGCTCTCTTAGGTGTGGCTGGGGTGGAAGAAGTGATGACTGGCCATTCTGATGACAGTTTGACTGGGTAGGGAAGGAGACCTGTGGCATTGGCTCTTGGCCTGGTGGCTGACTCAAGAAAGTCCCTTTTTCTATGCCTCAATTTCCCCACCTGTCAAGTGGGTGGATTCAGTATCTTCATCAGCTGTCTGCCCTCCAGGCTGAGGAAGAGGCTTGTATGTTTTTGTTCTCCCTTGGGGAAAATCTTACCTTCAAAGCAATTTTTTTATTACAGACATTTATGGAAACAATGGTGGTAGGCAGTAATTGGTTTATGGTGAGAAAGAGAGAGAGAGAGAGAGAGAGAGAGAGAAGAGGAGGACCTCCTTATTTCCCAAGTCCCTCAAGGATTTCTGTTCCTGACTCTCTGGAGCTGGGACCTAAATTCTGATGCCACTTATGCATCCAAGTCAGAAACTTTTAAAGACCCTCAATGGAAGTAACTAATTGTTCCATAGATATATTAGGTCTGGCAAAGGCTGTTTCCATCGTGCTGGTGATGAGGCTGTAGTTGGATGGTCAGGGGAGTGATCCTAACAGGTTGCACAGAGGGCAAAAGGAAGACAGGAAGTGCAGGCTAGTGGGCAATCTGAGGGGCAGGATCTGGTGGGCACCGCCCCCTTCAGCTTTTCAGAAAGTTAAAGGTTTCCCTCATATGGGGGCTGGGTCTGCAGGGGAAGGGTCAGTCTGGCCTGTCCCCAGCCCTCAGTCTGTTTCCACTGCTTGTGTCCCAGGGCAACCCCCGGCCCCTTCCTCACCACAGCCCGATCCTCGTCTCTGAATCACTCTTTAATGAGGTCCAATTTCCAGTGCGCACCCATGCTTTCCACGACTGTGCACTCTCAGAGTCTGGGCCCTGGCTCTGAGAAGACTGCGGAGCGACAACAAGGAGGGTGAAGACTTCTGTGCCAGCTCAGCCCTGGCACCGAGCTCCTTCTTGAACAGGAATTCCACCAAGGTTCCACCAGTACCCTTCTGCCTTTCACACGCCCCACACAAAACATCTACTGAACTATATGCTACTGAGCCAGCCCTACTCTACAGGGAAACTTAGGAGCTTCTCTTACTTCTTTCAACACAAGCAACACATGCTTAATGCACAGAACTGAAGATGTACAGATGAGCAAAAGAGAATGGGGGGGGGGCGCAAAGCATAACGACCCAGGTTCAATGCCCCAGCACCCACATAAAGCCAGATTCACAAAGTGGTGCATGCATCTGGAGTTTGTTTGCAGTGGCTAGAGGCCCTGGGACACCCAATTTCTTTCTCCCTCTCTCTGCTTGAAAATAAATAAGCAAATTAAAAAAAAAAAAAAAAAGAATTGGAAACTGCCCCTGAGTCTACTGGGAAAGACCACTGTTTTCATGTCTTCGTGTACCAATCTGTGATCTTGCTTGTGCTTCTCAAGGCACAGTGACGCTCCTCAGGTCAAAGGGGACATTTCCACACGGTTTTCTTTGATGACTACCCAGCATGTCCTGAAAGATGCTTCCTTCAGTTCCTCAGCCTTCTGGGCTGTTTCTGGTATCATGAGTAATGTTGCCAGCAATGTCCTCCATCCATTCAGCAATTTCTCCACCACCTGCTCAACCATTCAAGGGAATCTGAGTCCTGGGCATTCGGCCTGCACAAATCACAAACCTGTGGAGACACATCCCCAGTCAGAGCCTCCTTCGTTAGTTCTTTCAGCTGATGACAGAAGGTGAAGGCTGGGCCAAAGGGCACCCCTCTGCTCTGCCCAGGACCTGTGCCTGCTCCAGTCTGACCTGGCAGTGGGAAGAGAGCAGGTTCCACAGCAACCGGGGAAGGAGCCTCTCCAGGACTTCTGTCTTAGGACCCCTTGGGCCAGGCTTTCACTAGGTGGCCCTGTTTCACCAGCCCTGAGACTGGGTTGATGAGGTTGGGTGTGGAGAATTATATTTGAAATCGGGCCACCCTAGATAATTCACGGGCACGGAGGTGCCTCCTGGACGGGTTCCGAGGCAGCCTGGCCCAGCGTGTGGGGAGCCATGCCGGCTTCGCTCCCAGACCGCCAAGGGCGGCCCGGTTGGGCCCTGCCCCTCCCCCGGCCCCCGCCCCTGCCCTTCCTACGCTCCCGGCGGGCGCCTAGGTAGCTCGGGAGTGCAAACCTGTCGGGCAGGTTTTGAGAGCCACGGGCACAGAGGGAGGAAGGCTGCCGGAGGATGCACGGCCTGTCCCGGGCTCGCACGCACCCTCGGCCGGAGCCCGTCCTGCCCGCCGCGCGGCCCACCCGCACGACCCCATGACGCGCGCTCCAGGCCTCGCGGCGCCCCTGCTGGGCCTGGGCCTGGGCCTGGGCCTGGGCCTGGGGCTGGGGCTGCCCCCGGCCGCGGCTGCAGACTGCGGGTCCTTCGGGCGCGCTGAGCACCTGGCATTCGCTCCGGTGGCCAGGAGCCGCTGGCTGACCCCTCGCGTCCGCGCGCCAGGGCCCCTGGACCCGCTCTACGGCACCGTGCGCCGCTTCCTCTCCGTGGTGCAGCTCAACCCCTTCCCATCTGGTGAGTGTCCCCTCTCCCAGGGGACATCCGCAGGTATTGGGTCTCTCTCCAGCCAGCGCTTTGTGGCCATCCTGTCAACAGGCCCAGGAGGGCAAGGCAGCCGGCATTCCCCGTAGCCTTCTTTCGTCCAGAAATCCCGGGACACCAGGAGCAGCACCTAGAAGAGACTCCAGAACGTTCTTGTGTGACCTTGGGCAAGCCCCTTTTCTAAGTCGAGGTGGAGGCCCTTGCATTAGAAACTCGTTACGTTAATGTGGCTCATTTCCCCAGTGGTGTCGGGGGTCGGTGAGAAGCTGGGGTAGGGGAAGGACTTCCAGGTCAGGCTGGGCCTATCTGGAGAGTCCAGGAGAGCAGTGCTGTACGTCTTGTCTCTCTGGAGCGGTGTTGAAGCTTAGCCAGATGTCACATGGCCACTAGTGACGCTGCTTTCACCAAGAGTCACCCCCCCCCCTTTGCCTGTCAAGGGGAAAGGGGTGAACAAAGGAGTAGAGCAATACCTGCCCAGACCCTCACCCTTCTTCTTTTCCATAGAGCTGGTAAAGACCCTACTGAATGAACCATCCTCTGTGAAGATGGATGAGGTGAGGGCTAGGGCCAGGTGCTGGGGAGGCAGTTTGGAGTGAGCAGGTGTCCCCACCAGTTCTGCTCTGCCCACTTGCTGGGTGTTTGCCAAAGCAGGGATCTTATGCATGCTTTCTTCCCCTCCAGTACCGGGTACAAGCCCCAGCTCCGTCATTTATTCACAGTAGCGTTCCAATGAGCCCAAACCTACCCTGGACTGGAGTCTCCTCATCTGTTAAGTGGTAGTAGTTAACAAGGAAACCTCTTTTGTGGCACCGCGGTACTGGCAAAAGTGCCGACCCTAGAGAGTGCAGAAGAAGCAGGGGCATAGCAGTAGGGGTCAGGACTGTCCCTCACGCCCTGCGTCCCTGCCCAGGTGGTGCGGTACGAGGCAGGCTACGTGGTGTGTGCTGTGATCGCAGGCCTCTACCTCCTGGCAGTGCCCATCACTGGGCTCTGCTTCTGCTGCTGCCGCCGCCGCCGGCGCTGCGGGGGTCGCGTGAAGACGGAGCACAAGGCCCTGGCCTGTGAGCGGGGCACTCTCATGGCCTTCCTGCTGCTGACCACCCTCGTACTGCTGTGAGGCGCTGCCCAGGTCATGAGGAAGGGTTGGGCTATGGCCAGAGGTTCCTCAGCACCCTGCAAGCCCCCACCCCTTTCCCTCCATTTTTGTAGGGTTGGAATGGTCTGTGCTTTTGTTACCAATCAGCGCACACATGAGCACACGGGCCCCAGTGTGGAAGCTGTGCCGGAGACTTTGCTCAGCCTAAGAGGCCTGGTCTCTGATGTCCCCAAGGTGGGTACTGAGTTATCTCCTCAGCCCCTTGTGAACACTCACCCAGGCCCGACACCACAGTCTCTGGCCCATATGGCCTGCAAAGCAAAGGTTGGCTCTTCTTTTGCACATTGGGTGTCCCCGCCGGAGAGTCTCTGAAATGTAAAATTGGGGGGCAGGGGTGGCTGAGGGACTGGGAATGGTGCTCAATGCCCCATGTTTGCCTAGGAGTTGCAGGCCATGGCAGAGCAGTTCTCCCTGCCCCAGGAGCGAGTCTTGGAGGAGCTGGATGGTGAGGGTTACAGCTGGCCACTTCGAGAGCCCCCCTGCCCTGACCTACCCGGGGTACTTCTCACTCCCTTCACCCTGGACTCCACCTGGGTACAGCTTCTCAGAGGGTGATGGCCTGCACAGTAGCTGTGCAGCTGCAGGGTGGAGAAGCCAGTGCCACCCTGCAGAGCCCAGGGCTCATGGGGAGTGGAGGGAGAGGATGTCCAGTCAGCTTCTGGGAGACCAGCCCTGTTACATGCCTTGTGTTGTCCAGGTGTTGGCGAGAGCATCGGAAACACAATTCACAGCCAGCTGAAGAGTACAGTGTACCAGGCACTGGCCTCAGTGCACAGTCTGGGCCAGGGTGAGCTGCACCAGTTCCCTGGCATGTGGTGGGCCCAGCAGATGTCCTCCAGGGGCAGAACCCTCTCACCGGCACTGGTTTGGTGTGCAGCCTCAGCCCCACCCATGACTCTCATCCCACTATCTGCAATCCTACCTTTGGTGTCCCTGCCCACTTCCTGGCCTCACATGCCCTGAGGGCAGTTTCCATGGTGACTATAGAGGTTTATGACAGCCAGTCCCCTTTGGCCAGGAGGAGGGAGTGTTCTGCCTCCCAAAAGGCTGCTGAGGACTCCAGGAAATGGGGGAACTCCCTTAGGCCACGTGTGGTGCTCTTAGCCCTGCAGGTCTCTGTGGACCACCTTCGAGTGCTGAATGCCACCTCGGTAGAGCTGCGGGACGGCCAGCAGCGCCTGGAGCCCGCGCTGCGGGTGCACCGGGAACGCCTGCTCACCCTGCTGCGGGAGAACTGGTGCAGTGGGAACTGCAAGGGGACACTGCGGAGGGCCAGCGCTCTGGAGCTGGGCGCAGACTTCAGCCAGGTGCAGGCCCAGAATAGAACCTCTGGGCACTCAGGAAGGGCTGCTTTGCGCCCCAGGACTTTTCAGGCATCCCACGGTTTGGGAGGTGTCCTGAGATTGGCTTCCCCATCCCCCTCCCTTGGCCCAGGCTTTCTTTCCTAAGCACTGAGGGTTAATAACCAAGGACTCTCACCATCCTGCCAGGGAGACAGGAGCTCTCTGAAGTCCACATACTGAGCCTGGAGCTTCTTAGGCGCTAGCTTCTTGGGTTCTCACTGATTTCTCAGTGTAGGTAGCACCGTGGTTCCTGCCTTACACATGAGGACACCAAAGATTCAAAGGCACCTGCTCCCTTCCTGTGGTGGTGGTCCTTTTCAGACCTCTCTGTAGACATGCCCTCTTCCCATTTCAGATACCCTCTGTGGAGAATGTACTGCATCAGCTGAAAGGTGTCCCAGAGGCCAACTTCTCCAGCATGATCCAGGAGGTGAGTGCACACCTGGGCTGCCTGACTCTTCCTCCACCTGACTGGGAACTCAGAAGAGCCTCAGTTTCCATCTTTGGGGAGAAACCTAAGTTGAACCCAAGACTTGAATTCATCCTCATCACATAGCACCCTGGGCTGGAGGTTCACCGCGCCAGTCCCTTGCTGCAGTCAGCTGGGAGAGGCAGGTTTCTTTCCGAAGAAGAGCTACCCTTCCCCCCAAAAGGGTGGGGACTGTAAGCTAACTAAGCAGGTGCTTTGGCTGTGCCCTGAAGGGCTGGCCAGCAATCCAAGGGGGAGGGTACCATGTGAGTCAGTGCCTGTGACCCAGAGCCTGGAATTGGGGAATCAGTGAGTCAGCTGTGGAGCGGAAGGTTCTGGGAAGAAGTGGTTGCTGAGGTGGAATGGAAGTTTGGAGGTGGTCTTCAGGGAGAGATAGGTGGGAGGTGAGAAAGTGAAGGCTGTGTTCAGCTAGGGAAAGGCTGTCAGTGGAAAGGAGGAGTCTGTGGGGAGCTGTGTTTGGGGGAATTGAGTTAGGCTGGGCCAAAGGAGGGGAAATCCAAGCCCATGAGGAGCAGGGGAGGGCTTTCCCAGCAGCGCCCTCCCTCTGGGCCTGATGGCTTTGGGGCCCAAGGTGGGATGCCAGGTGGAGAGCCAGAGGCACAGCATGCTTGGTTCTGCAGGACAACAGCACCTTCAACAGCCTCCCCTTCCTGGTTACCATGCAGACGGCCAGTGTGGTCAGAGGTGAGCCCTGCCTAGGGGCCAGGCTGGCTTCCCTCTTCCAAGGAGGCTTGCAGAGGGAGGAGCTGGGCAGTGGTGGGGACAGCTGCCTTCCCTGGCTGGCCCTCTGTGGGTCTCAGTGGCTCCTTCCTGTCTCTGGCTATCCCCTTGTGGTTTTGAGCAGATCTGAAGAAGGCAGTGAGCGAGCAGCCTGAAGGTGTGAACATGCTGGCCAGAGAGTTCCCAGGCTCAGAAGCGGCTTCCCGCTGGAGTCAGGCACTGGAGCACTTGGAAGAGCGTAGTCGCCCCTACCTGCGGGACGTGCAGCAGTATGAGACCTACAGGTGCCTGGAACCTGGAGCCCAACCCGCCCCTTCTACTCCAGCTGCACTGCAGCCCTGCCGCCCTTGAAGCCCAAACTCCCAACTCCTTTGAAGTCTGGCTCCTCACCTACCTGTGTGTCCCCCAGCCTGAGCTTGGGGATCCTGTAGAAATGTTGAAGCCTCAAATGGTGTCTGCACTTGCCCTTCTGAAGGTTCAGCCTCAGGCCTAGTGGCCCATCCAGCATTTGGTCCCCCGCTGGTTCCTCTAGTGCCACCTTCAGCTGTGCTTAGCAAGCCCTGTGCCCTCTCTCCGGCAGGTGGATTGTGGGATGTGTGCTGTGCTCCATGGTTTTGCTCGTGGTGGTCTGTAACCTGCTGGGCCTCAGCCTGGGCATCTGGGGGCTGTCTGACAGAGAGGACCCCAGCCACTCAGAAACCAAGGGCGAAGCTGGAGCCCGCTTCCTCATGGTGTAAGAAGGGGATGAGGAAGGAAAACGGGTCCCTCCCGGCTGGCCTGGCCACGGTCTCCTCACTCCATGGAGGGTTCCTCGTGCAGCAACAGAAATAGAGTCCTGGGATTTGGGGAATGAGCCTGGTGCTGGCCTGGCTCCCACTCTTGGGGTGACCCTGGGAAAACCAGTGACCTCTTTGGGCTTCAGTATCCTGCTCTGTATAAGGTGTTGGACTAGAGCAGGAATGACCACACCAAGTGACAACTGTAGTACTTAGTGGGTATGCTTTCCCTTTGAGTCTAGACAGCTTCAGAACCCTTAACCCCGAGCAAAGCAGCACTGCAAACAACAGTAGCAGCAGAGGCAGCCTCTGCTTGCCCTCCCTAAGGCCAGGCCCGCGACAAACAGTTGACCATGCTGTTCATGACACAAGGAGGCTGAGTTGCTCCTAGGACTCAGGTGGGGACAGCCTGGCTGGGGCAGCCAGTGTCTATACTCCCCCAACCCAGCCTCTTACTGCCCCAGAGGTGTGGCCTTCAGCTTTCTCTTCGCTGCCCCTCTCATCCTCCTGGTCTTTGCCACCTTCCTGGTGGGAGGCAACGTGCAGACGCTGGTGTGCCGGAGCTGGGAGAGTGGAGAGCTGTATGAGGTAGGCCTGCTCAGCCCAGTGGTAGCTGGAGGGAGCTGTGGGCAGAGTGGTGGGGTGTTGCAGTCAGGTTCACATTGCTGGTAGGAATCACCCAACCAAGAGCAGCTTGTGGGAAAAAAAAGATTTATTTTGGCTTCCTGGCTTGAGGGGGAAGCTCCATGATGGCAGGGAAAATGATGGCATGAGCAGAGGGTGGACATAACCCCCTGAACAACATAAGATGGACCACAGCAACAGGAGAGTGTGCCAAACACTGGCATGGGGAAACTGGCTATAACACCCGTAAGCCCACCCCAAACAATACACAGCCTCCAGGAGGCGTTAATTCCCAAATCTCCATCAGCTGGGATCCTGGCATTCAGAACACCTATGTTTATGGGGGACACCTGAATCAAACCACCACATGGGGTTAGGAGGAAGTGGGAGCCAGAGGAGCAAATGGGAGAGAAGGATAAAGGACAGAAAGTCACTAGCTATTGCAGGGGTGGGGGGCAAAGAGAGAGAAAACATATTTGAGTCCTGAGGATGCTGCCAGGTTTCAGCAGGGACTCCTGGTAGTCACACTCATACCAGACCCCTTTCCTCTCCCAACCCTGCATGTGGGAACTGAGAATCTCGGTGCCCAGCATACTTCTGTTGGGGAGCAGAGGTTCTGGCTTGGACTCTGCCAAAGGCCCTGCTGGGCATCCCTAGAGATTCATGGGTTGACTTCTTGCAAGCAGTCAGAACCTAGCTGAGCGTAGTGGCACACGTCTTTAAATCCAGCACTTGGGAGGCAGAGGTAGGAGGATCACTGTGAGTTTGAGGCCACCCTGAGACCAATTCCAGGTCAGCCTGAACCAGAGAATGAGACCCTACCTCAAAAAACAACGACAAAGTCAGGACCTGGAGTCATTTGTGTTGGAGGTCAGGCACTGGCTGGAGTCACAGGGGTACTGTCCACCCTGTTCTCTCCAGGCTTTAGAAGCAGCCTTGCTTCTTGTCCCCTAATGCTCTGAGCTCATTTCTTTCTGCTCATCTACAGTTTGCTGATACCCCAGGTAATCTACCCCCATCCATGAACCTGTCCCACCTTCTTGGCCTGAGAAAAAACATCAGTGTCCTCCTGGCCTATCAGTGAGTAGAAAGCCTGGGCTATGGGAGAGGGAGGGGCAGAAGTGATTAGGGTGATGCCAGCCCCTGTGTGCCATCCCTCATGGTTTTCCCTTGATGCCCACCCTCCCTCCCCAGGCAGTGCAAGGAAGGGGCTGCACTCTGGAATGTCCTCCAGCTCAATGACTCTTATGACCTGGAGAAGCACCTGGATATCAGCCAGGTAAAAGAACATTCCAGAATGCTGTGAGACACCCTCCTGAAGGTCCTTCTCCTCTGCTCTTGCCTCTGTAGTCTCTGAACCCAGTAAGTCTGCTCTAACTATTGAAGGGCCTCACGGCAGAGGCTTCAGCTACAAACTCAGGATTAGAGACCCTCAGAAGGTTCCTGGAGTGTTACTAGCTGGAGGCCATGGCTAGCTCTGAGCATGTGTTCCAGGGAAAGCCGAATACCGCAGAGGTGGCAGGAGGATAGGACAGGGTCAGTGAATAAGAGTGGAGTGTGTGTCCTGAGGACAGGTGTTGGGTGGCATGAATTGGGAATGGCTGTGCAAAGGAAGCTGAGCAGATGGGGTAAAGCTGGCAGAAGGCTCTCTGGAGGCTCTTGCTGAGTTCATGCAGTGGCAGATCTGTCCCTGACTTCCAAGCCTCTCTGCCACCCAATACTCAGGTGACTCACTTGCCGGAGGTTGTACAGAGTTACAATGGAACTTAGCACCGAAGTGGAAGTTAGACAGAGTAGCTGTCAGAATGCTGGACAAGAGATGGACACTGTAGCAGACAGCTTCAGGATTGCTGAGATGAACTTCCAGACCGGGCACAGTTATGAAGGAAGGGACTTATTGAAGCTTACAGATCCAGGGGAAGTTCCATAATGGCAGAAGAAGCTGCCTGCTTTCATGGGACCAAATACACACACACACACACACACACACACAGAGAGAGAGAGAGAGAGAGAGAGAGAGAGAGAGAGAGAGAGAGAGAGAGAGAGGGGGAGGGAGGGAGGGGGAGAGAGAGAAGCACAGCCTATGAAGTCCAAAGCCACACAGCACAGCACACTTCAGGAATTTCAGCTAGGCACACTTTACATATCTTTAGATTGAAATCTCAACCCCACCACCACAGTTTAAGATCCACCCAGTGATACTGCCTCCAGCCAAGTGGCTACAGATGCAAAGTACAAACTAATAAAACACTGAATATAAGCTGGGTGTGGTGGCACACGCCTTTAATCCCAGCACTCGTGAGGCAGAGGTAGGAGGATCGCTGTGAGTTCAAGGCCACCCTGAGACTACATAGTGAGTGCCAGGTCAGCCTGAGCTAGAGTGAAACCCTACCCCCCAAAACAAAAAACAAAACAAAAAACCCACAAACAAACAAAAAAAACACTGACTATATTGGGGGCCATCTATTCAAACCACCACAGAAGGGTTCACCAGAAGGGACACATGTTAGAAAGGTGGTTCCAAAGATGTTTGGAGACTCCAGCATGTTCTTTTTCCTTTCTCCATCCTTTCTTGAGGTGGGTGAGGGTCCCCGGGGAGCTTATTACTAAGCAGACCCTAGGAAAACCTCCAGCCCGGGGGCTTACTAGGACTCCTTGCTGCTCACACAGAGCTAATTTTTGCACCCTCCTGAGAAACCCTTCCAACTCACCCCCAAGCATCCTGGCCATGGGTTAGCACAGCTAAATTGCAGCTCTGTGCCTTAACCTGATGCCTTAGTGCTCCCTCCAGTGTCTTTAACCAGAGGAACTTCCCCATGGGTAAAGGCACTGTAGCAGGGCCCTGGGCACAGGGGACCCCTGGCCCTGCTGGCTGGAAGCCATTGCTCCTGGGCCAAATGTCTCAGTTCTGGTTCCAGAGGTGAAGGGTCCAGCTCACAGAAGAGTCTAGACAGATAGGGCTTCAGGTTCAGAGACTAGGCAGTTGGTATCTTGTCAAATGTTACCTTCCGAGTGTTCATCCCCAGAGGAGACAGCTAATTACACAAAGATCAGAGAGACAAGATGTACCATTCAGGGCACCAGGGGGCACTGCCTGCCACGCCATCTTCCACTGCCCTGTCAGAGAAGCTTGATGCTCTCTCTAAGAGGGTTGGGATTCCCCGCCCCCACCCAGGGAGAGCACATGGTAGAAGAGGGAGAGGTGACCAGAGCCAGGCTGCCTTCCCTAACTTGATAGACGTCTTCTGGGCTTGTGAATGCCACTGTCTGACAGTTCCTCATCTGTTACACACCAAGACAGAATGTCATGTGGTGATGGGAGGAAAATTCTATAGGTCTTTTTCTGGAAGTGTGGTTGTGTCCACTTATTCATTCTCACTCACATGGTCCATAAATTTATACTGTGCACTGTGCGGGAGACTCAGCTGTAGATGCTGGCGTTTTGGAGTAGAATAGTCAGATAAAGGCCCAGCTGTTATGAAGGTGACCTACTGAACAAGTGCATGAATAAGTCATTTCAGAGTATCAGAGCCTGCAAAGACTTTAACACAGAGAGTGTAATAAAGATGGGCTGGAAAGCTCTTTTGCATCAGATGGCAGGGAAGGCCTGTACGGCATTCCAGTTGTCTGATAAGCACTCGAAGCGGCTGGGTGAGCAGCAGAGGCCTCCTGAGAACCTGTCTGAGTGGGGAAGGGGCTTCTAGGTTCCATGAGGAGGGCCCTAAGGTGACCCTAAGGAGGGCCCTATGGTGACCCTCACACAGAGAAACGTCTCTGGGTCCTACTCAGCAACTAGGTGTGTCTCCCTCTCGCCCCTTCCCCAGTATACTCACAAGCTGCAGCAAGAATTGCAGAATTTCAAAGTGGACATGAGGGATCTGGACCTGCTCAGCCCCGCCGCCCACCGGGACCTCCAGGCGCTGCAGCGCAGCGGGCTGGAAAGCATCCCTTACCATGATTTCCTGGTTCAGGTCAGCAAGGGGCAGAGATTGGCGCTGGGTGTGTTTGCCTTGTCCAGCTCTTGACTCTTTTCCTTCCCCCCGGGACCTCTCCTGTTGAGAACGACCCCTCTGCCCTAACGGTGCGCTGCTGCTCACGTCGCTGTTCGTGGTCCTGAACCCCCTTCCCAGTTGTTGCCAACAACACTGGCCGGACACTGCCTTTTCCTTTATTTATTTGTCTATCTATTTATTTATGAGAGAGAGAGAGAGAGAATAGGCGCCCCAGGGCCTCCAGCCATTGCAAACAAACTCCAGATGGATGCGCCACCTCGTGCATCTGGCTTACATGGGTCCTGGGGAATCGAACCTCAAACTAGGGTCCTTAGGCTTCGCAGGCAAGCACTTAACCACTAAGCCATCTCTCCAACCCTGCCTTTTTCTTTAGTCAAACCTTGCTGAAGCGAAACTTGTTTTCTTTAATATCCCGTTGGATACTGTCTGAAATAGTTCACAGTTGCAGGTCAAACCCACTGTGACAGATGTATCAAAATAGACTTAGCTTGTACATTTGACAATACTGGAAACTCAGGAGTGGAGAAATAGCTGACTTGGCAGAGCTATACAAGCACAAGGACCTGAGTTTGATTTCCATGTACCCATGTAAAAATGCATCACCCCTATGGTGATGGTAATGCATTCCTGTAATCCTAGCACTGGGGAGGTGGACATGATGGGTCCTTGGGGTTCACTGGCCAGGCATCTAGCCTAATGGGCAAACCCAGGCCACTAAGAGACCCTGTTTTGAGATGAGGTAGAGGAGGCACTCCTGAGGAACATCATCATACACCCACACACATGTGCACCCCCTCACAAAATGGACTGAGCATCCAGAGGCCAGAGGACACTGGGGATGTCAGTGCTCACCCCCTTGACTTCCTGTCTGTCCTCAGATCCAGAAGCCTGTGGTGAAGACTAACATGGAGCAGTTTGCCCAGGAGCTGGAAGAACTGGCCCAGGCCCAAGTGAGAAGGGAGCAGAGACCCCTCCAGGAAGGCAGAAGTCAGGAGGAGGCCATGGGCAGGAGGGGCTAGAAGTACTGGGGTTGGGGAGGGGCCAGGGTAGAAGCAGGGGGCTGAGTGCCCCACCATTGAGCACTGAAGCTCCTCACCCCCATCCTGGTTGGTCAAGAGGGCTTTGCAGCCTCAATTCTGATTCAAGCTCTGCTGCCAACTGGCTTTGGGCAATTCATTCAGCACCTCTGGCTCTCAGCCTCTTCATCTGTAAAGCAGACTGTCTCCGTCCCAGATGAGATGAAGTAGCTGATCTGACATCACGCAGCGGGCAAGAATGCCATGTGCATGCCAGCTGCAGAATCTGCTGAGACAGGTGCCTTGAGCACCTCAACACAAACTGGGGAGCATCTCCAGCAGAGAAACCCACTGTTTGTATCCACTGCTACTTTGTCTGAGATGTTCTCTGTGAGATACCTCAGCGACCGTGTCTACAGCAGCCCTGCCCTTGGTAGGACAAAGAGCATTGCCCAGTTTCAGCAGATGCTGCTGAGGCTCACGTGGTGCTGTGGCTGACCTAACGATGCCCAGTGAGCTCAGGGGAGAACTAGAACTTGGGCTTCGCTCCACATAGCCTAGGGCAAGCCCTGGAACTTACGGGGCTTGGTTTTCTCCTTCTGAGCCTAGCACTTTCTACCTCCCTGCGGTCTGTATGGTGGAAGGACTGCCCCTTCCTGTCAGATGGGGACCGTTCTGATCCTTTTCTGTTCTCAAGGATTCTTCACTGAGGCAGCAGCTGCAAGAGGAGGCCAGAGGGCTCAGAAGCCTTTACCAGGAGAACGTCATCCCTCAGCAGAGCTTTGTGGTAAATCCGGAAGGAACCTGGAGCCTGGGGAAGAGGAGGGGTGGGCAGAGGGCAGGGAGGGGCCAGGCTATCTCTCTATTTCCTGCCTTTGAATCCTTGCCTCTGATCCATCCTCCACAGGCCAAGCTCAATCTCAGTGTCAGGGCCCTGGAGTCTTCTGCCCCAGATCTTCAGGTAGCTGCTAGAGACGGGAGAATGGGGGAAGGACAGGTGGGCCGCTGAGAAGAAGGGACAAAGAACAGCTGGGTTGGGATCTGGCCGCCTCTAACCCATCCCACTGCACCCCAGCTCTCTTGTTGGGGGTGGGAAGAAGATGGAGGGGGTTGGGCAGATCCTTGAGGACCACCATCTTTGGCTGCTGGTTCCTCAGGACCTATACTCCCTCCACTGAGGTGACATGTGCTGTATTGCAGAATGGACAGACAGATGGACAGGTAAATGAGTGGTGACTCCCTGAGGAGGACATTGACTTGGGTTCTCCTGTCCTCTAGATGGAGACTTCAGACATTCTAAACAATGTCACTTATCTAAAAGAAATGCTGCCTGCCTGGGCCAACCGTGTCATGAGGAATGTAAGTGGGGGCATTGTGCTCCCTTTCCTTCTTCCTTTTTTTTTTTTTTGAGGTGGGGTCTCACTCCAGCCCAGGCTGACCTGGAATTCACTATGGAGTCTCAGGCTGGCCTCAAATTCACAGCAATTCTCCTACCTCTGCCTCCTGAGTGCTGGGATTAAAGGCGCGCACCACCATGCCCAGCTTCATTGTGCTTCCTTTGAGCCAAACATGGGGTATCCACCCTAGACTTCTCTCATTCTTCCATCACTGTGGCTCCCAGGAAAGCCAAGCTTGTCCTGATGTCAGACAGGGGTGAGGCTTCTGGGACCTCTGCCAGCCTAGGCCACCCTCTTTTTCTCACAGACAAGTGAGTGCTTCCTGACTCGGGAGATGGGCTACTTCTCCCAGTATGTTTCCTGGGTGAGAGAGGAGGTGAGTGGAGCTTCAGAGAAACTATAGTTTCCCACTTCAGTGGACCAGCTGGTCACCCCTCTGCCTGTTTCTGCCTTCTGAAGCTCTTTGGGATTCCCTTAGGAACCCAAACTCCCAAACCTTCCATCTGCACCTCTGCTCGCTGGCCGAATGTGGCCTCTGCTGCCTCTGCTCTAATCTTCCCATAAGGTCCAAGTGGGAGCGAGATTGGCCATGGAGCCCCTGTGCCCTTCCCATGTGCAGGCCCCTAGCACATCTTATCTAGGGCCTGCTGCCAAAACCCATCTCCTACAGCAGACCCTGCTAGCTAAAGCCTCTGGAAAAAGTCTGGACCTCACACTAGGCCCTGGGAGGATCTGGCTTATCCTTGAATGTCTGTGCATGAGTGTGCAAACACAAGCAAGGATAACCATTTGTGAGCACTCCATTGTCTCTCCAGTGACGGTGACTTAAAGCCAGCATGAGGACCACAGCAAGGCCTTCATATAGGCTATTATGTATATGCAAAGGGCAAGAGTTGAACAAGAAGCCAAGTGTCCCCTTCTCTCTGTGGGTCTACATTTGCATGTCTGTATGCACCTGCCTCTCTGTGTCTGTGTACAAGAGTGCAGTGGTCCTGGCTGTATCCCTGGGCTCCTCTCTGTCCCTGTCAGCCTCTCCCTCAAAATATGGGGTGCACACCTATGAGTGTGAGTGTCTCCACAAGTACCCATCTTATTTTGGCACCACAGGTAACTCAGCACATTGCCACCTGCCAGCCCCTCTCTGGAGCCCTGGACAATAGCCGTGTGGTCCTGTGTGACATGATGGCTGACCCTTGGGTGAGTGTCCCCAGCCCCTCACAGACATGGAGCCTCATAGAGGTGTAACGGGAGCAGGGTGTGAGGCCAGGGCTGGTATCTGCTTGGTGCAGAGTCTGTGAGTGCCCAGCTGGCGGGAAGGCACTGCATGGCGGATGAGCTGACTTCACACCCCTTTCCAGAATGCCTTCTGGTTCTGCCTGGGGTGGTGTGCCTTCTTCCTCACCCCCAGCATCATCTTTGCTGTCAAGACATCCAAGTACTTCCGGCCCATCCGGAAACGCCTCAGGTGAGGGGCTGCCACCACCACAGTGAGCATGATAGTCCCAGAGAGTCAAGACTTTACAACCAGTGGTCCACACCCCTGCTGAAGCCTCCCAGGCAGAGGAGGCTCATGGCCTAGCCCTGAAGACTCACATGCCTTAAGAGATTCTGGACTTGGAGGTTCCCCCTTGCATTTGCCCATGTCGTTCATGCTGTGACACTTGACTTGGGCTCTCCTGTCACAGCCATCTGGGCATAGCTTCTTGGGACTTCCCATCCCCTGGAGGGCTCCTGAGACAGGGACATCAGGGCTCCAGGGGTGGCCCTGTGTCAGGGCTGAAGCTCTGTGCTGGGCATTCACTTTTGTCCCGTGGTGCCGCAGCTCCACCAGCTCTGAAGAGACCCAGCTCTTCCACATTCCCAGGGTCACCTCCCTGAAGCTGTAGGACTCTTGAGTGAGTTCCCCTGCCCCTTAATCCCTCACTGCTGGAGCTGAGGACCTGAGGAGGGAAGGGGCTGGAATCTGGGGTCTCTTGTGCCCAGGAGTGTGGGAAGGTCTGGAGACTTGGGGTCCGGCTCTTGGTGGGGCCCATCCAGCAGAAGCCAGGTTAAACATAAGACCTGCTCGTGCATCTTTTTCTCTTAATATTTAACAGGGCCAGATGATCCCTGGGGCTGCCTGTCCTCTCCCTTGACTGCTCCTGGACCAGAGGATTTCTGTAGCTCCTGTCCTCCCAACTGCAGCTTCCCTGGCTCCATCTGTCCACCCCTTTTCTGCTCATGACACCTTTCATTCATTATACTCAACCTTTGCTGAGCCACAGCGCCAACAGGTTCTTCTGGGTGACTGGCCCTTAGCCTCCTTGCTGCAACATTTCAGCATCAGGAAGGGCCTGTTCTCAACCTACTAGAACACTTTCTCCAGCCTTTTGGGTGTGACAGAAGTTCCACCCAGCCCAACCCAGCTGTGTCTGCCTTCTCCCTTCTCAGGCCTTCCCTGGTCCTGTCCATGTCCTTTGTCACCACCTGGCCTCCCCAACTGCTGGCTTCCTGTTCCCTTCCCGAGCCCTTGGCTTCCTCCCTCCACACAAGTTTTAGTCTCCCCTCGGCACCTTACCCCACCTCTGGCCCCCAAGAACCCACCTTCCTAACCAGTTAGGTCCACCCAGCAGCCCTCACGGGGCTGGGCTGGTTTGTGCTCTGCCTCATGACCTCTGAGCTCTCCACGCCCTCCTGACACACCAGCTTCCAAGAGCAAGACCCAGGCCACACTGGGGCTCCCCCTCAGCTCCTGTGCTGTTAGCATTCCATAGGTGACTCTGACACAGAGCAGTTTCCCAGGAGGGACTTGGGGGTCTGCACAGGGTTTTGCACCCCCCTTCCATCCAATGCATGTAACCTGGGGTCCCCCTTTGCCTACTCCTATGTGGTCGTGGTCCCCGCATGTTGGATGCTGGTCCAGAAAGAATGAAGAGAAAAGAAAAGAAGAGACAGTTTTTTCTTCCACTAAAGTGTCTCACTTCCTTAAGCTTTAGTTTTGTGTCCCTGGGGGCTGGAGCCCTGTATACAGTTGGCATTGAATGTGGAGAGGAGAAATCCAGTGCCTCTCCTGACTGCAGGTATTCAGGAATTGTGCAGTCATTTGAGGGGGGTGGGCCTGTCTGGGAGCATGCTGGCAGGAGCCCACGTACCTGGACTCACAGTCCGACTCTGATGCTGCTAGCTGGGGTACCTCGAACACAGAACGTAGGTCCCCCAAATCTCAGTGTTTTTTATAAGGTGGAGAGGCCAGGCAGGTCCTCCTTGTTGAGTTGTGAAGGCTAAATATGATAATGAGCAGAAAGCCCTTGGCAGGGCACTGAGCAAACACTCAGGAGATGGGAGCTGCTGTTTGTGCCATACCTGCTCGGGGCCATGGCCGAACTTGGGTCTGGACAGGTACAAGAAAAAGAGGAGACAAGTCCCTGCTCCAAGCTCAGAAGCCCTTCACCGTGGTCTACTGACTTTCTGGGCATGTCTATATTGAATTGCCTCTTACAAACCAGCAGCAATTTTTCTGCTAGAAATTGAAATGGTGTGTACACACTGTGCTACACCCCTGCAGGCATGTGCTCAGATAAGCATCCTGGAAGGTACAGCTGCCTCGCTTGGCTGTTCCTCAGAGGTGGATTTTTGTTTGATTTTTTTTTTTTTTCTTTTTGCTCACCTGTTGACTTGTTTGGGGTGGGTTGGAGGGGTGTATCATGCTGTATTTTTAAAATGCAATTGAAGGGATTCAAACAAATGAAATTAAAACAATTTAAAAATCATTTTCAGTGCTCTCTCAGGGTTGCTTATGCGACCTGTTAGGTACTTGAGCATAGTAAGCAGTTGAGCTTCCTTCCTTTCTGTGGTTGGAGTCCCATATCTGCTCCAAGCAGCTATTGTCTCACTTGGGTTTTACCAGTGTTGTCTCCTCACATCCTGGGTGGGGTTTGATTGGGTGTTGATATTCATCATATCTGAAAACCTGTCAGAATAATTTGAGGTGTAGGATGAAATTATCTTCCTCCACAATGCTGACATTCACGTCTGGTGGGTGGCTTAAGGCCCATCCAACAAAACCACTTTATCCACGGACGGGGACCAGATGACTTGCAGTGCCTCAGAAGGCAGGTCTGTTGACAGAGCCTGCACGTTCCTGGGTGACGCCCACTCTCCCTAAGCATGGCATAATCTCCTCTTGGTGGACCTGGCCTTCAGCCAGATGTTAGACAAAGCTCTGCTCAGCATCTTCACAGTTTCTTCTCGAATCAGACCCTCTAGGGCGGGAGTAGCTCCACCTCCAAGACATGCTCCTGGCTTGTCTTCTGTTCCTAGATCTTGGCTCTGTGACTTATTATTTTTTAGACAAGGTTTGATGTATACCAGGCTGGTCTCAAATTTTTTTTTTTTTTTTTTATTTTGGTTTTCCGAGGTAGGGTCTCACTCTGGTCCAGGCTGACCTGGAATTAACTGTCATCTCAGGGTGGCCTTGAACTCATGGCAATCCTCCTACCTCTGCCTCCCGAGTGCTGGGATTAAAGGCGTGCACCACCACGCCCGGCAGGTCTCAAATTTATTATGTTGCCAAATAGGGCCTTGAACTTCTGATCTTCGTACCTCTACCTCCTGAGTGCTGAGATTACAGATGTACACCTTCACCATGCCTGGTAATGAAATGCTGGGGCTGGAGACCCAACCCAGCTCTTCATGAGCACTAGGTGTAAGGCTCAGGAGTGACCGAGGACCACGGAGAGCAAGCAACCTCCACCGAGCTACCGCCCAGCTTGGTTTGGGGCTACACACACTCATTCTGAGCAGGGTTGTAAGTGGTGCTCAGCTTAGAACTTGATCCGGATTACCCCTTTGTTTAGCACCCAGAAATCTTGTCATTCCGTGGATACTGACTCTGAAAAGGAGCTGGTTCAAAGAGTGTTGCTGTAAGCCCTGGTCACCAGGGGAGAGGGGCACTCAGCAGTGGTCAAAGAGACAGAAATAGCTACAGAGGACATAGGTTGCCTGTTTCCCCAGTTCAAATGCTGGGTGGTGCAGTGCTCATGCTGCTTTATGTGAAACAAAACCCTCAGGGGCACAGTCTCGTTTGTCTCCAGGACAGTCTCAGAAGGGATGGGCTGTCCTCTGTGGTTAGGCTCAGTGCAATTCCAGGAAGTTACCTGGCTGGTTCAAGGTCATACACATTAAATTCGGGTCCTTTCATCTGGCTATAGCAATTGGATTCTTTGTCTCCATTTCCTGTGAGTGTGTGGGAGGGAGGCCCTGTCTCCAGGGAGTTTTGAGTCAGATGTCCTAGATGTCCCTGTGGCAGGAGGGATGACAGATTGAGGGCCCTAGCAGTTCTGCCAGATGCTCCACCTGGCCACCCAGCGCAAGGCCCCATGGCAGATTCTGCCAAAGAAACATCACATGGGCTGGGACATTTGAGGTCCCATGTGGGTTGCCAGAGCATCTCTGGCTGGCTTGAGGTATACAAAGTGAGGGCCCACACAGCTGGGACTAAAACAGCCTGACTGAATGCTTGTTTATTCATGAGCTGTCAGTGTGAACCAAGAAGTATGCTAGGCACTTTACATGAATTAGCCAAGAGAGAGGCATGGATTTACCTACTTGGTTAAGAAAACCAAGGCACAGAGAAGATATGAGTAATACCCCCCAGAGGAATCCACTGGTGCTGGTGGCATGCCACACCCCGTCATAATTCTCTGGGTCCAGCTTGAGGCCCTGCTAAGAGTGTCCCCCTTCCCATCCTCCTAGAACCAGGTCCTTCTCCATATATCCCAGAGCCCTTTTTCTTCAGGCTTGAAGACCAGGGACTGAGCCAGGAATCTGGCAGCCAGTCTGGTGCTCATCCCATGTAGTGATGTGACACAGCCGTTTCTCCGTGGTCCCTGGGCCTTCCCTGAGCATCTTAGATTGGCTGTCCTGGAGCAGTTCCCACTCGTTCATCTTATCATGGTGGACAGATAGAGTCACAGCCCTGGGTGAGGGAAGCACAGTATGGGAGGGGACCACAGCCCAGCCTGTCTTCTGCCCACAGGTGATGCAGGACTCAGAGAAGAGGCAGAGGAACTCTTCACCTTCACTGGGGTATCAAGGAAGCAGGGGCTGTGGTTAGAGGAGGGAAACTTGAGGGAGGTGAACTGACCAGGGTGAGTTGAGGTGTGTCCTTTAACTCAAGCCTGCAGACTCTACAGGGTAATGGCTGGCTGCTTGAGTGGCCGAACGAAGTAAGGGGAATGCTGGTGGCCCAGATGAAGGCTCCTGTAAAAGCTGGGAGGCAGGGGGTGAGGGAATCACTTGGGGATGCCCATGAAAGGAAGAGGAAAAGCCCACAATTTCTACCGAACCCGGAGAGCAGCTGAGTTGGAGGCTGACCACAGGTTTTTCCAAAGATCAGGCCTCCCACTTACCAGGCCCTAGCTCTGCATCAAGGGCTCCTACCTCAGTGTGTGCATGCATGCTGGACCATCTCTACCTGCCCTCCCACTCCCTCCACAAGGCCCAGCAACAGAAGGGGCCTGAGGGACAGACATGGGTGGGGCTAGGGGATCTACCGAGTGGGTTTGTGGGTGCCAGGGAAAGAGGGATTGGGACTTGGGTCTGGTATAGAGAGGTCATGAGCAAAAATTGAGGATAGTTCAGAAGACCTCAAGATTTGTGGGTGGGATAGTGTGAGGAGTCCCTTACCTGGGTAGGACAAAAGGTCCCTAGCTGACAGAAGTGACCTACAGATACCTCCTCAAACTCAAGTCTCTGCCAGGGCTTGAAATCACCCATCCATTTCCATTCCAAACTTCACCCACCCAGACCCTTGTGAGTAATCCACAGCTGAAATTCATCAGGCCCAAGCACTGCTGGTTACACAGGGGCTCCTATAGTATCCTTGACTTTTCTTGGATCCAATACACCTCCAAAGAATCTTCCAATACTCTGTGAGTCTCTCTTGGGGGAAGTTTGCCAATGTCCATGCGCCCATGGTAAGGCCACCGTTGAGGTCCATGTGAGGAGCCCTGCTCTGGTCTTTTCTCATTTCTGTGTCCCCCAAAGGTTCTGGAGAGACCCTGGAAATGTCCGAGGCCCCAGAAAGGCCCCTGAGGGAACCCAACAAGAAAGAGGGATAGGGTGGCATAAGGGTCCAGACAGGGTCACAGATGCTCCACACCTGCGTTCTATGAGGGGCACCCACTTGGGTGGAGGTTGCAATGGGAGGTACCTGGTTCCTTGATAGGCCCAGCAGGGGAGGGTTCTGCCACAGCCTGTTAATCCAAAGGAATGTCTCCTGACATGTGGAATTTTAGCAAGGATGCCAAGTAGAGGCTTGGTGGCTCTCCAGAGAGAAGTGCTGGCTTGGGATTGGCTGCTCGGTCCTGACTTCTTCAGAAAGTGCCAGGAGAAAGGCAAAACCATCCTGGGCATCATGATGGGCAGTTTACAAGCTGATGCCTGGGCCATGGACATGTAACTGGTGGGTGGGATCTTCCCGGCTCAACGAAAGGACTAGCCTATGATCTGGGCAGATTATTTAACTTTTCCAACTTTCCTGATGATTATCATAGACGAAGATAATGACATTTTCCTCCCGAGTTCACTATAGATATTCCAAACATCCTCCCTTGTGGAAACTTGGCTCAGAACCTGAGGAGGACTCAGGGGAGCTTGGCCCCCAGCTGCAGCCAACAGACAGTCTTGCCCTCCCCTCTTTCCTAGACTCCTGGGTCTCCCCAGCCCCTTGCCCAGTCTGAGACCCAACCTGTCCTAAAATCCTCCTGGCCAGATACAAAGGCTGTCACCCCCCTTTTAGGGACAAGTCCTCCTTGCCTCAGGAGGCCAGCAGCCCCAGGCTTTTTTTCCCTGAGGAGCTGATTGTTGGAGCTAATTGGCTGGCTCAAAAAGAGGGGGGTAGCATGAGAGGGGGTACAAGTCCTCCAGGGTTTGCTACAAAGGAGGGGGTGGCTCAGGCTTTGTTTCCATGGTAACCACTGGCACAGGCTGGCTCCTGAGGGCGCCAAAAAGGGAAACTTGGCACAGGTTTCAGGCACCTGGCTCTAGTGGAATCCCCTCAGGGCTGAGAAAATGCCCAGGAGCCTGCCTTGGAAGGGATGGGAAGGCACTGTCCCAGGGTGCCTTGGCCTTCCGTTACCCCCCAGGGCCCCCCCACCCAGATCGGGGAGATCCAATCCCTGAATTTAGTCCCAGTCTCAGCGCCAGAGGACAAAGACACTTGGGAAGGGTAAAGCCCTCATGCTTGCAAGATTCCCATCCTGCAAGGTCTGAGAAATGGCAAGGAGGTGACTAAGCATGGGGAGGGACAGATGAGGGAGGTGGAGGAATCCCAGTTGTCACCTTGACAGTGTGACTTCAAGGGCTTTCATTCTTTCTAGACAGCAGGCCCCCCTCTGCAAAGGAGGGCACTCCAGACGCCAGGGCCGGCATCCCAACACAATGGCTTCTGGCTGCCCTTGAGCTCCTCAGGTCTCCTAGGGGCGCACACAGCCTAGGGTCTGGGAGGAAGGACAGGGGCTGGCTTGTTACAGAAAGGGCCTCCAGAAGCTGAGGTGCCAGCTGCCCTAACCCATCCTGGGGCAGAGGCTGGTGATGGAGCTTTCCCAGCCTCCCTCTCCTTCCCTTTGACCAAGAAGAGAGGAGGCATCTGGCTGGGGGAGCTGCGGTGGGCATACAGAGACAGGAGCAGGGCAGAGGCCCGAGGCCCAGGTGGGACCAGGAAAGGCTGAAAGGTCAAGATTAGAAATCCTGACAAGACAAAGTCTGCAGGTGGGGGCGGGCAGAGAAGATGAGATAGAGATAGAGAGAGCGAGAGCGAGAGAGAGCGAGAGAGCACGAGAGAGAGAGAGAGAGAGAGAGAGAGAGAGCGAGAGAGAGAGAGAAAGAAAGAAAGAAAGAAAGAAAGAAAGAAAGAAAGAAAGAAAGAAAGAAAGAAAGAAAGGGAGAGAGAGAAGAGAGGGAGAGAGAGAAGGAAGGGGAGGGAGGAAGGCAGGGGGAGAGAGACAGAAGAGAGGAAGAGAGGAGGGAGGAGGCAGAGCAGGAGGGGCGGAGCCTAGAAGGCAGCCGGGAGGGAGGGAGGGTGGAAGGGGTGCGCAGGGGCGGGGGAGAAGCCTCTGGTGACAATTGCGTCTGGGTCCAAGCAAACATGAGGCAGCTGCCAGCCGGGCTAAGCAGTCTGCCTTGCTGGGGCTACGAAGTGGGGAGACCAGCGACAGTCCCCTTCAGCAGCCAGGATGCAGAGAGGCAAGGTAGGCACTGTGGGGCTGGGGGCTTGTCTGGGCCTGGGGTAGATGGGGACCGGGTTGCTCTGGGCCAGGGAGTCACTGTAGCCTTGGTGCGTCTGTGGCCGATCCCAAACCCTGCTGCCCCTATAAAGAAAGTAAACGTTAGGATATCTTGACTGGAAAGCTGGACTCCCGGAGCCCCGTTTGGATGGAAGAGGCTTTGGGTGTTGGTAAGTAAAGTGGGAGCTTGAGGTCAGCTCCGTGACTGGTCCTGCCCAGTTACATCGTTCCAAGGGCAGGAGCCAGAGCAGGTGACCCTGAGCCTGACCCCACAGTCCTTAGAGTGACCGGAAGCAGGAGCGCAGGGAGAGAGTTATCTTATACTTGGAAGTTGGCAGATGAATTTAGCTTTTAAGTAATCATTCAAAGACCCCTAAAAAAAAGGAAGATAGTTCCCTCTTCATGGGGCTGTTGGAAGTTGGAGAGAAAGGAGGCAAGGAAAATGTTTTGCACAGAGTTCAAGAAATCTTGGTGGGACAAGGGGGAAGGAAGGAGAATTGAACGAGGAAGAATGAAGCTACGTAAAATTAGCACCCCCCCCCCCCCCCCCCCGCGGGCTGAGCTCTAACCTTCAGAAGATCTGGCGTGGTGCCCCACGAGCTACCCACAAGTCCAGGACGGTCTTGCTCTGGAAGAAGCACCAGGGGCGAGGGCCAGCAGAATATTTCAAGTAACAGTGGACAAGGTTGGCTACATGTTTTCTCACACTGAAGAAGTTCAGAAGGAGGCACGAGAGGGTTGGCATGAGCCACTCCCACCCCCTTCGCCCTCAGGGACTCAGGCTCCATCTGTCTCACTGGCTTCTATTCTTGAGGTTACCTTAAGGTCTAACATGGCTGCTAGAGCTCCAGCAACAATGCGGACAGTAAGAAGGAGAGGAAAGGCAGAAGGGCAAAGGGTCTGCATGAAATCAGGGTGTTATGAAGAGAGTAGATATTGGACTGGCAGCCTATAGTCTCTCCTCCCAACAGATGGCTTCTTTCTTCTAGTCATCCATGAGGACAAGCAGCCCAGAGACGGCTTGGGCTGGCTTCAGGAACACTGTCCCAGGGATCTGGAGAATCCTCAGAGCTATGAAGCCCGGGACACCTTAAAAGGTGCTTTCTGGGGCTGGAGAGATGGCTTAGCCATTAAGACGCTTGCTTATGAAGCCTAAGGACCCAGGTTTGATTCCCTGGTACCCAAGTAAGCCAGATGCACAAGGTGGCACATGCATCTGGAGTTCATTTGCTAGAGGCCCTGACGCACCCATTCTTTCTCTGTCTGCCTCTATCTGCCTCTCTCTGTCTCTCTCAAATAAATTTTATATATATATATATATATATATAAAAATTATATATATAGTATATATATATGTATATAATTTTTTAAAGATGCTTTCTCTCCTGTCACAAGTATCCCCAGCAACTTCTAGACAGGCAGGACACGTGCAGAAGCATGTCCCAGGCTCATGTACTCACACACAGGCACTGGTGTGGACACACCATACAGCATGTCAGCATAGGCTCAAAACTGCCCTGTAACTGTGCCTCCCGCAGAGCAGAGCAGTGTGGCCCTTTGTGTCCTCAGGGACAAGGATTCCTATAGTCAGGCTGCACACAACCATGCACACACTAGCTCTGTCCCTCTTGCCTCTCTCTGGTGGCCCTAACTCCTGGAGGTCACCCTGAGACCTTGGCCACCACTCCTCCTGCCAGATGGACAGAGTGAATGGCCTGAGTCCTGCATTGTATCTGGCCCTTCCCTTGGCCACTGTAGCCTTCCTCTGCCCACCATCCATTTCCGGGCCCAATGACTCTCGCTGGCCTTAGGTCCACCCTTGGTCTTCCTGCGTGCAGCCTTGCCAGAGAGGAGAGTAGTCCCTGTACTACACCAAGTAGGGACAATGGTCCGAGCACAACTCCCTGCTATCCCTCATCAGTGGGAAATCAAGAAAGAAAGCTTCCTCTCTAGTGGCAGAAGGGATAACAACCATCTGGGAGCTGTTCCCACTCCCGACAGCACGTGGCTGCTCTCCAGCTCTGCTCCTACCTTCTCCTCGCACTCAGTCCTTCCTTCGCTAGTCCTCACTTGGCCCTGAGGTGGGCACTGCCACCCTCACCTCCCCACCTGCAGCCACTGAGGCTCAGAGCAGGGTCTTGGCTGCAGGACCAGGGCCCCTGGGCTGGAACCCCACAGGCTCTCAGAAGCAGTGACCCACAGTACTGGCAAAACTCGACTGTGGTGGGTGTAGTGCGAGCCTCTCCAGCCAGCCCTCTCAGGACACAAGTGGAAAGAGGGTCTTCATTTGCCATGTTTGCAAAGCCAGTAGCCGAAAGCCTTGGTAGGATGGGGAGAGAAGTGGCTTCAGCCTCCAGGCCACAGCTGGTAGGAGGTCAGGCACCCCAAAGGGCTGACTCTCCCTGCAGACCATTATCCTCTGAGTTATCTCCCTGTGCCCTTTTGCAGTGTGCAAGGTGGTTCTCGGTTTTGCCTCCCACTGTACAGGTGAGGAAACAGGCCAGTCCTAGTGCTGGACTCGAACCTGCTCTGCCCTTCTCTACAGCTGGGGAATAGGGAGAGGAAGGCAGGTGAGCAGGCCATGCCCTTAACCAGGTAGCTGAGCAAGTGCCCTCTCAGCTCCAGGCTGTGTGGGCATGTGGCCTCTTGCAACTCCTGGACCTTCTAGTGAGTGACGCAATCCAGATTCTTCCCAGCCACATCCCCTGAATTAGCCACTTCATCCTTGGCCATTACTTCTCCTTTCTAGGCTGTGGCTCCGGACAGAAGTGTGAAGGAAAGGACCTCATGGTTTCCCTTTCCTTTCCTCTTTCTTTCTCTCTTTCTTTCTTTTTAAAACATATTTTTAAAATTTATTTTCAAGCAGAGAGAGTTAGAAGAAAGACAGAGCAAATGAGCACACCAGGGCCTCTAGCCACTGCAAATGAACCCAGATGCATGTACCACTATGCAGCTGGCTTTACACGTGTACTGGGGAATTGAACTCGGGTCATTAGGCTTTTCTCGCTAGCCCTTTCTTTCTTTTTTAAGGCAGGGTGTTTTGTCACCTAGGTTGGTCTCAAACTCGCCATATAGCCAAGGATTATCTTTTTTAAGGATTTATTTATTTATTTATTTATGAATGACAGACAGACAGAGAAAGAGGCACACACACACACACAGAGAGAGAGAGAGAGAGAGAGAGAGAGAGAGAGAGGATGGGTTCAAACCTGGGTCCTTAGGCTTCACAGGCAAGCGCTTAACCGCTAAGCCATCTCTCCAGCCCCACCAAGGATTATCTTGACCTTCTGGTCATCCTGCCTCTACCTCCTGAGTGCTGGGATTACAGGTGTGTGCCACAACTTCCCGTCTCAGCTAGTGCTGGCAGTGGAACCTAGACTTCTTGCACACTCGGCGAGCTCTCTACTAACAGTTCCATCCCTAACAGGTTCCCTTCTCACAATCTTCCACAAGAGTGGGGAGCAGCTTTGCTGACTCGAGCAGGGATTGGGAGCACCCCCTGCTCCCCAGCCTCCCGGACCTCTCTGGGGTTCTTATGTGCACTTTCAGGGTTCCAGATCTGTGAGAGACAGGGTTGCCTTGACTTCTTTCCAGGGCCAAGAAGGAGAGAAGCCGGTACGTCTGCCTAGATTGGGATGTGAGGGGCGCAGCTGGAGTGACCCTCTGTGCTTTCCTCTCCCCGCTCCCAGCCCAGCTGACTGATGTTGCCTTTGAACAGATGCAACTGTCAGCTGGGATCAACCCACGTCCTAGAATGCCACAGAGCAGCCATGTGACAGGGAAAGAACAAGGGGACCTGCAGGCACCAAGCTTGGAGCAGGGGAGCTGAGCTGAGCAAGGGACCCGTGTCCTGTACCAGCGGGCCTGGCACTCTGACAGAGAAATTCACCAGTAAGGAGCTCCAGTAAACCCCTGCATTATGAGTTGCTTCATTGTCAGGAGTGGGGGAACATGTGTCCTGGATAAGTTGGCAGCCACCAGACATAGGAGCAGCTCAGTTCTGTCCTCTGTACCTAGAGGGCTCTGAGGGATGAAGTCCAGGGACGTATGTGTGCATGTGCATGTCTTCCTGGGTGCGTGTGCATGCTTACACCTGCACGGCCATGTGACTGTCTCAGCTCTGCCTCCCAAGACAAGTTACCTGGCGCACAGCTGTCTACGCCCAGGGGTGGGTGGAGAAATGTGATGCTCAAAGCTTTTCAACTCCTGGGGGCCTGCACGAAAAACACCCACCTCTGCTTCCTGCCATCTGTCTCGTGCGATGGAAATAGAGCAAATGAAAGGTGGGTGCTGGGTGAGCCGTTTACACTGAGGCAGTCATGTGCATGGGGAGGGAGGAGGACCTGCCCGCCTGAGCTACCCAGCGGGCTCAGAGCTGGCCTTATGACAGCTCTCCTGGAACGGGGAGGTTCAGCACCTAGTGCTCCCCCTCCGGGACCCAGAATTTTCTTTTTGTTAATATTTCATAGTTATTTGACAGAGAAAGAGGGAGAGAGAGAGAGAGAGAATGGGCGCACCAGGGCCTCCAGCCACTGCAAACAAACTCCAGATGTGTGCGCCCCCTTGTGCATCTGGCTAACGTGGGTCCTGGAATCAAGCCTGGGTCCTTTGGCTTTGCAGGCAAATGCCTTAACCTCTAAGCCATCCCTCTAGACCTGAGACCCAGAATTTTCTATCTGGTGGGTAAGCATACTAACCCTTAGCTACACATCCTGGGCCCTTCTGAATCAGGTGACACGGTCCTTGGGTAAGGATTTTCCCAGGCATTCTAATGCACTGCTGGGCATGGCCCATTGGACCTTTTGACAGGATGTTCCTGGGCCTTGGGCTGGCCTTGCCCTTGCCCTCTGTGCTGGCAGCCAGCCCCTAACTCAGGGCAGGAGGGGCGAAGTTCAGGGATAATTGCTGCCAGAGGCTTTGTAGCCATCACCTATCTAGCCTTCCCCAGAACTTTGTCAGGCTATACTGTGATCCCCACTTGCATATGAGCAAATTGAGGCTCCAGGTCATCAAATTCTTAGTCCAGGGTCACCTAGTGAGGATGTGAAGGCCAGGGATTCAAGCCACTGGATGGCTGGCTACAGATCTCTTTTCTCAGCTGCAGAAATAATGCCAGCATTTCTCAAAATTATCCCCACTCCCAACAAGTATGGCCTCAGAACCAGCATCCACTACCTTCTTGTGCCTCTTGAGAACCTGTTGACTGCTGTTTTCCACCTAAGATGACTATAAACACCAAAGAGAAATTAATAATGCAGTGTGTGTGTATGCTTCTTTTTTTGCAATAGTGAGGATTGAACCCAGGTCCTCATATTACATCCCTAGGCTCCAGAAACGTGCTTTGCATGTGCATTTATACCTAGGACATACCTCTGGAGAACTAGCTGGATATTTTATTTTATTTTTTTTTTAATTTTTTTTTTTTAGTATTTATTTATTTATTTGAGAGCAACAGACACAGAGAGAAAGACAGATAGAAGGAGAGAGAGAGAATGGGCGTGCCAGGGCTTCCAGCTACTGCAAACGAACTCCAGACATGTGCGCCCCCTTGTGCATCTGGCTAACGTGGGACCTGGGGAACTGAGCCTCGAACCGAGGTCCATAGGCTTCACAGGCGAGCGCTTAACCTCTAAGCCATCTCTCCAGCCCTAGCTGGATATTTTAATACAGGGACTTGAAAGAACCTTCCAGCTATGCACTTCACCCCCACAAGGCTGCCATATGTCTACAGGTTGGTTCTCTGCCAAGGCTAACCTTTGGGGTTCTCTGGAGCCAGGGACTAAGCCAGCTGCCCCAGGATCTCGCCTTAGTTAGACCCCAGTGGTCTAACTCCGTCTTCTTTGCAGATGGACTGTCCCAGGACAGTGTGCCTTTTGTGTCATGGGCAGTGAGTAGAGCAGGTACCCTGCAGACAGTTTGGTTGGCCTTTCAGGGACCTGTGAAGGGACATTAGGGTCACGGGGCATTTGTTCCAGGTGATCTGGTATCTCCCAAGGTGTGGTGAAAACTCTTGGGACAGTATTATCTGTTCCCTAGCCTGGAACACCATCAGAGGAAGAGGAGGCATGGAGGTCGTGATGCTTCTGACGTCTCCATAGGGCCATCTTAACCCCATCACTACAGCAGATCCTAAACATTCAGTACACTGACAGCTGCATCTCGTTCCCCTGCCTCTGCCTAGCCCAGACCTCCTCCTGCTCCTGGATCTGCATGCACGCTCTAGTCAGCCTCTGACTTCATTGTCCTCCATATTGCATGGGGCCACTTTCTAAACCAATTGATCTCTAGCTGGGTCTTAGGTGGGAAAGAGCCACTGGAGACAAGGTATGCTGTGAAGGTGGAATCTGGAAGCTGCCTAAACCATCTCTGACAGGCCTGAGAACCAACCATCTAGAGCAAAGGCTGTCTCAGAGAAACAATGCAAGAGACAAATGTCATTTAAAATATTTTCATCAGTACATTAAAGAGAGCAAAATTTAAAGAGTGAAATTATTTTTTTAAGATTTTACTTTTATTTATTTATTAATTACAGACAAAGACAGGGAGGGAGAGAGAGAGAATGAGAATGGGCGCACCAGGACCTCTAGCCACTGCAAACAAACTCCAGACACATGTTCCCCCTTGGGCATCTGACTAATGTGGGACCTGGAGAATCGAACCGGGGTCCTTAGGCTTTGCAGGCATGTGCCTTAACTGCTAAGCCATCTCTCCAATCCTGAAATTATTTTTAATAACTTTAAGTTGTATGATTTAGCCCAATGCAAATATGATCTTTCCAACATATAATCAATATAAAATTAATTACTAATGTACTATTTTACATTTTAGCAAGCAAATATTTGAAATTCAATGTGTATTTACACAGACATCTCAGTTTGAACTAGTCACCATACAAACTTTCCAGTAGCCACCCACGGCAAGTGACCACCATGTGAGATGACTCAGACTGCTGGGCGGCAGCTGCTAGGCCATGCTTGGCTGGGAGGAGAAACTCAAGTTTTCTAGCTTGTTTGCACTTGCCAGTATGAGTCTGTTTCCCATTATTATAATAAACTTCCTCAGGCAGGCTAATTTACAAAGAAATAAGGTTTAGTTAGCTCACAGTTTAGGAAGTCCAAACAGCATGGCACTCCTTTGGTTATATCACATCATGGCAGAGTATATTTGTACTTGTCTGTAACCTCACTCTCTCTCCTAGTAAATCCACCAGGACTCAACCATGGGCGCTCCACCCTACAGACCTGATCTAACCTAATCGTTTCCCAGAATCCCCTCTTGTCAACACCATAATAGAGTTAAGGTTCTAACTTCATCCCATGAGCATAAGACTTTGGGAATTAACCACTGCATGAATTTGGGGGAACAGTCAAATCTGCCTTGACCATTTTTTCCCAGGAGGTAGGGTCTCACTCTGGTCCAGGCTGACTGTGATTCACTATGTAGTCTCAAGGTGGCATGGAACTCATGGTGACCCTCCCAAGTGCTGGGATCAAAGGTGTACACCACCATGTCCTGCCACTACTTTTTTTTTTTTGCCTTATCTGCCTCGGCCAATGCTATTTGTTTATTTCTTTCTTTAAATTACTTTGCATTTTAAACATTACCGAATTCCTGTCAGAGGGAATTTTTTATCAGTATTATTCTCACCCAGCATATGGCCCTGGAGAAAACAGCAGTGGGACCCCCCCCTCCTTTGTACAGAGAGGGCTGAGACCCCTGGAGCCAGTGACCTCAGGCCACCCCTCATGTAGACACGTGCACCTCTGAATTTGGGGTTGCCCCATGGGACACTAGCACACACCTTGAGGAGTTAGGAGGAGGACTGGGCTTTGAGTGGTCATTTGCGGAACTCTCAAAAGGTTGGTGTGAGCATCAAGATAAGCTTTCCCAGGTCTGGGGAGATTGCTTAGTGTTAAAGCACTTATTACTCGAGTCTGAGTACTTGAGTTTAACCCACAGCTCCCATATAATTCCATTCAGATTCCCCTGCACGTGTGTGTGTGTGTGTGTGTGTGTGTGTGTGTGTGTATCTGTTACGTGCTGTATAATTTTTGTTACCTGTGCAGCTGTGTAGCCATCACCATGATCAAGATATACCACAGTACCATCCTACAAAGGTCCTTCCAGCTGTCCTTTTATAGCCACACCTCCTTCCACCCCCCTTTCATTCCCCTCATCCTTAACCCCTGGCCTTTTAATCTGGCCTCCATTTCTAACATGCTGTCATTTCCAAATGCTATGTAAACAGAATCACACAGCATGTGACCTTTCAGGATTGGGTTTTCATTCGGCCTTATTCCCTGGGGCTCCGTCCAGGTTGTGGTGTGTGTCCCTCAGTCGTTTCTTCTCATGATTTTGAGAATTCCATGGAATGGCTGTGCCATTTTGTTGAATCATTTTGTTTGTTTGTGCCAGTTTGTTTAATCATTCATTTGCTAAAGGGCTTCTGGATGTTTCCAGTTTGGGGCTCTTACAAATAAAGCTGCTACGAACATTCAGGTTTAAGTTTTTATTTGAATGTAAATTCTCATCCACCTGGGATAAACGCCCGAGAGTGCAATTTCCAGGTTGTGTATTAGTTGATGTTCAATTTGCTAAGGACCTGCCAGCCTATTGGCAGAATGGCTAAGGCATCCTACATTGCCAGCGGCCAGGTAAGAGTGGCTTGGGGTTCCCCATCTGTACCTGCATTTACTATTACCACTATTTTTTTTTTTTTAATTTCAGGCACAAAGTGCTACTTATGGTGATTTTCAGTTTGCATTTCCTGGTGGCTGAGGGTGGTGGCCATGTTTCTAGGTGCTTATTTGCCAACTCTGTGTTGTTTTTGGTGACATGTCTCTGCATATTATTGTTCTCACTGGCTGAATGGTTCTCTTACTGTGGAATTTGGGGATGTGGGTCTCTTGGATCCCAGCTCTTGTGACAGGAAGAGCAGTTCACACAGATACACACCCACACACACTCACACACACACACACACAGGGAGAATAGGACAGTTCAAAAGGACCACAGGCTGTGAGGAGGTGGAGCAGGGCTGGCGTGCAAGCACACGGGAGTGACCTAGATAGGAAGGTGCCCCCAGTGCCTGACACCTGAGGGAGGCTTTGAGCATCCGAAGGACAAGTGTCTAGTGCCAAGAGCAGCAGATACCCAAGCAGTGATGTGGAACAAGATTGGCCTGTGAGGAGCAAAGTGAGGCGGGCGCGTGCACGTGACATGAGTTTGATTCAAAATGTGACAGGAAGCCACCAGGGCTCCAAACGGGAGCAGAGGGTGATTAAGTTTTGTTCCAGTGTCCTCACCACCCCAGTGCTCCTTACTCTGTCACCTCCCAGCAAGTGAGGGGGCAACAGGGTTGCCTCCCAGGCAGTGCCTGTGAGCTTGGGCGGCCGGAGGAGGGAGCCTGAGCGGCTATTTAACATTCTTTGGCAGCTCAGTCAGACCCTCTCCCAGACAGACAAGTGTCAAATATTCATGAGGAGGACCTACAGTCACCCTTCCTGCCTCCTGTCTCCCCCATGGTGTGAAAGCCCAGGCCAGGGCCTTGTTCCTCTGTGGATGGACAGACTCTGCTCTCCCTTCTTTCCTCCCCTCTCTTTGGAGCACACTACTACCTCAGGAAAGGAGAATGTCACATGGCTTGTTTCAAGGGATTTATGGGAGCAGGGCATCCCAGCCCCTGAGCCAGGGACAGGAACCTAGCCCAGGTATCTGGACCCCACCCCACCCTGACTCTCCACTAGGAAGAAAAAGACAAGGTAACAGGACATTCATAACCAAGCTCCCCCCAACTTGACTTCTAAGACCCCCTCTAGGGACCTGGCCTTATAAACAACTATGGAAGCTCATGGCCAAGGTTACCTGAACTTTGGAATCAGAAGGCTGCCCTGGAACCAGAGATGTGACCTAATATGTCCCTAAACTTCTCAATGACTTAGTTTCCTTATCTGTAAACTGGAATCATGTGGCCCACCTCATGGAGTGTGCCAAGATGATTTGCAGCTTAGATAGACACGTACTAAAGGGCTTCAGACTGCCCTCTGGAACCCCTCAGCCATTCCAGCACAAAGAACCACTGTTGGATGAAAACCAGGGTACTCTTAGGGTCTCACTCAGGCCAGGCTGGACATGGGGCTGAGGCAGAATCTCCAGGCCTAACCCTAAAGCCTCACAGGACAACCCCTCTCCCCATAGCTGAAGCAGCGTTAAAGTGTGTGTGTGTGTGGGGGGCTCCCAACAGTGGCTCTGAGGCCACCTCAGCTTCTTTCCACCCCACGTGCGGATCTGTCAGCAAGGAATTCATGAAATAATGATGCGCCCGCTGCCAGTCTCACCCCTGCCCCCCCCCCGCCTTGACCAAAATACAGATTTTATTCATTGAGGCCATTTCTCTCCTGAATAAGATCTTTAATAATGAAGAAAGTGCCTCTCTGACCCAACCAGGGCAGGGTACCTATGATGTGTGTGCTTGCACGTGTGCATGGACACGTGTTCATGGGTGCAAGTGTGTGTGTGCACAGTACACGTAGGGAGGTACCTCCCTCCACTCCCCTAGCACCCCTCCCATTGATGCCCCTCACTGCCAGGTGAGCTGGGAAGAAACGTGGGGGTACTGCTGAGGGTGTGCCGGGGTGGTTAACAACTGGGACTTGGCTGAGGAAGCCTGAAACCAGGATAAGATGTTTGGCCATGGCCCTGCCTTAGGAGCCTTTTCACCTAAAGCTGCAAGACGCTGGATGGCTCCACGGGGCCGGGAGCCACTGGCTTCTCCTCCAGATGGAGTCTTCAGAGCGCAGTGGACCGAGCCCTCCACAGCCTGGGAGACACGGTCTCTGTCTCTCCCTGTTCAGGCACTTCCTGCAGGGTTAGCAGAGGCAAGGCGCCTTCTCTGGACTCTTCTGGCCGTCCTGCCACTCTTCTCTTTGTCCCCAAACCTGGCTTTCTGCCCTTCCAGTGGGGCTGGGACTGGCTTGGGCTGCCCTTTCTCTTCTAGTCAAAACCAACCTGGGTCAGTGTCAAGCTTGAGAGCCCAACTGGTACAAGACAGTCTGGGGGATTATGCCTGCCAACCCCACCCAAGGGCACATCTGTCTGCTGGTTATTTAGAACAATCAAATGTTGTTCAGGACTGTTGTGAAAATGTAACACATGTGAAGCTTCACAACCCTACAAAGGTATCCCCGGCCCACCACCCAACGCTGCCTACTGTCCGCATCACTTAGAATGGCTCCCACACAAGTGCTGCTTCCTGCCCCCACAAAGCTGGAGCTCAGGCAACTGCCATTAAAAGAATGGGCCTGGGGTTCCCTGGGGACTAGGACCCACTCATCAGAGCCACCCCTGTTCCACTGCTGCCCAGCAAGAGACAGGCCCAAAGACAGTCAAAACTCTAGAGGAGCAAATAGGGGCCACCCTGCCAGCACTTGGGACTGACGATGCTGGGCAGTTTGGGAGCCAAGACTGAAGGGCCCAAAGAATGGTAAGGAAACACTTCTCCCTGATCTGGGTCTTTTACCACGAATCCAGAATGTCCTTTCCCAACTCACTCAAACTCAAGTCCCATTGTCTTATAATAGCCTCTCCTCTGAGATCCCCCCATGGGGCCCTTTTATAACAGTGTACGTGTGGGTTCCCTCAGCATACCCCTCCTGGGTGGTGGCTCAGCCTTTCTCATCCATGTTTACCTGGGTTCCAGGTGAAAACTCAGGCAGAAAAAAGGCCCCGGGGGAGGGAAGAAACCCACCTCTCTGTGTCCCCTGTGCGAACTAGCTCTGTGTGGACCAAGCTGTCTCTGAAAGCCTAGCCTGTGCTGGGGGGACGGTGTGACAAGTATAGACTCACCTTCAACTTTGCCTCTCTGGAACCCTTCTTTTTCCAGGGCCCATCCCGTGCCAGAGCCTGGGTACAGTGGAAGAAAGTATGGAGGGCTGGCGGGACGATCAGAGCAAGGGACAGCAATAGGTCACAGGGAACAGAACTGAAGTATCCTCCAGCCCGCAAGGAGGACCCTTGTTAAGGTTAGAATTGACCTCGCTAGGATATCTGGGTGTCCCAGGGATGATCTGAAGGTTCCTCTGTTTCTGCTGCAGGAGGTGATGAAGGTGTCAGATGGCAGCTTCCTGGGCGACTCTGGGCGCACACCACTCAGCAAAAAGGAGGGTATCAAGTGGCAGAGGCCGCGGCTCACCCGTCAGGCCTTCATGCGGTGCTGTTTGGTCAAGTGGATCCTATCCAGCACTGCCCCACAGGGCTCAGGTAGGACCTGGGTGGTGGGGGTCAGTTGTGGGGGAGATCTGCTATGGTCTTGTCTTCGTTCTTCTTAAGGCCACAGAGGCTACCCTGGGGCCCAACCCTCATCATAGTGCCTCTCTTCATTCATACCCTCTCCTCACTGAGGGCCTGATCTCCAGGCAGGGCCCACAGTGTATTAGGAACAGAGCTGACACTTGGGTTTTCCTGTGGATGGCTGGAAGACAGAGGCAGGCTATGGCCTACAAAGCCATGCTCTGCTTCACCCAGCACCCATCTGCCAGGTCACTGTGAGCATCTCACACATCCTTCTGAGTCCTCTGTGGAATGGGAATCTGGACCCACCCGTGGCAGTTAAAGACACCCAGCCCCTTCTGAGCCCTGTCCCATGCACCCAGTGGCTGGGGCTATCATTCTAGAGTGTTCTTAGGTGTTCGCAAGATAACTGACAGCGATGTCTGCATCGTGTTTGCTGCCAGCCACATCTGCTATTTGGGGAAATTTGTATGGGAAATAGAAACAGCCTTACACAGTCTTCTCACACAGGCACACACTCATGCCTATGCACACATGGTTGTGTGTTCATAAGTGTACACACTCACCATGCACATGGGCCCACAGCCCCTTCCCAGCATGGCAGGCACAGGTGCATGGCCCCGCGCACCACACACTCATGCCGGGACACAGGCTATAGAATGAGAACCGGCCAGTATGACTTCAAGGAAAAGGCACACATTTGGTCTTGAGGCCTGCATAGTTTGTTTTCTTGGCCTACATACTCTCTAAATGATAATTTCCAAGGAGTTTCAGTCTCTTTGTCTGAACAAAGGGTACAGTGAAGGTCCCAGCCTCCCAAGCCCAAAAGTGGTCATGCTTTGGGGGGCCAGCATGGGCAGCAGGCACAGTGGCTGCCAAGACCCCATCCTCGACCTGCAAACTCCACTCCAGGTTTCTCCCAGCTCTAGTGCAGTCCACAAGTCTAGCCCCTCCATGCTGCTGCCACCCTTCCCACAGAAGAGCTACCGTACATAGACACAGGTGTGGAGGGGCTCTCTTGACCCCTAGTTATACGTTTAATATTTTTATTTATTTATTTGAGAGAGAGAGAGAGAGGTAGATAGAGAAAGAGAGAGCATGGGTGCACCAGAGCCTCTTGCCACTGCAAACAAACTCCAGATACATGCATCTCTTTGTGCACCTGTTTAGACGTGGGTACTGGGGGATTGAACCCTGGCCATGAGGCTTTGCAGGAAGTGCCTTAACTGATGAGTCATCTCTCTAGCCCAACCTCTAGTTATTTTGGGGAGCTAGATCTTAGACAAGGCTGAGTGCATCTTCACAGTGCTGCGTGTTCTATAACAGGGAGAAAACGTTTCCTACTTTCCACTGGGACAGGAACCAAGAGCAGAGGACGCTGTGGCATTCTGGTGTGACCTCTGACTGTGTACAAGGGACTCAGCTCCATCCCAACAGGCTCAGCTTTGTGCCTCCTTAAATCCCAAAGACCCTCCTGGCCTCTGTCCCCGAGTCTTCCTGGTGGCAGTGAGCATCCACTGGGTGCCGGAGCTGAGCACTCCTTTGCCCTTCGTGGGTCCTGCAGATGCCTAGATTGACTGTGCCCCCTGCCTGTCTGCTGGCAATAGTGACCCGAGATGGGGCTAGGGGACCTTTCTGCACACCTGAGACAGCAGCATGTTTAGTGTGGCTGGCCAGGGAGAAGAGCCAGTCGTGGAGCAGGCAAGGTGTGTTCATAGTCACCACGGGAAGGGAAGGGCTACACTTTGGCCCTGCCCAACTCAAGGTGGTTTCTTAGACCTTTCGTGGTCACTCTCTCCAGCACACAGTTGAGGGCAGGGGCAGGAGACCATGAACGGATCCAGCTAGCCTGTGTTTGCCTGGGCAGACATGTTTATCAGAACCCACACCAGACACCGAGAACAGAGAGGAAGGACAGGAAAACAAGATGCTCTTAGGTTGTGTGAAACATGCACTGCAGACCTCGACACTGCTTTTGCTTCAGAGTCCATGTATGCTAGAAAAAACTACATGGCTGATAAGATCCCTGAGGAGTTGGAGCCCAGGGAAGACTCCGACCCAGAGCAGCTTTACCTGCCTGACAGGTGTCTCCATGGGACCCCTCAGGCTGAGGAGCCAAGAACCTGAGGGGTCTTTGTCAGCCCTCTGCCTTGGTCCATACACATACAGCTGTGTGGCCACACTGGAGCCTTTGTGCGCATGTGAAATGCTACTCTGTGTGCAGATGAGTCTCTCGGAAGCCTCCTTGGGCTCTGGGTGCAGAGAACAATGGGTGCGATTCAGGGCAGCTCCATTGCATGCTCTGTGAAGTCTGCCACAGTATCCTGAGCATTGGTGCCTGTGAAAGCTGGGCCACCCAGACACTGTGCCCTTGTTTGGGTGATTTTTCCATTCAGGAGGAACAGGGCCAGGGAGACAGATGTCTGGGATAGCTGAGTGTGGAAGTCGAGACCCAGAGCAGTGTCCCCAAGACTTGGGCAAGTGGAACCTCTGCAAGGAGTGGGCAGGACTCAGGTAGCTTAGGGGATAAAAGCAAAGACTGGTCCAGCTGCAACTGTGTCCTGGGCTGCCCCTGTGAGCTATGGAGTCCCCAAGATGGCGTCAGCATGTGGTGGTAGTGGAGATGACTTCTGAAAGAATAGGCTTGCAGGGTGAGGAGCAGAGTATAAGCAGTTTGGCCTTACCCTACCCAGAAACCCTGTCCTTAAGCACTGAAGCTTGCGGGTCTGTCCTTAATGCCCCAGAACGGGAACTCTGGCCCATTCTGCATCTGTCCCTGGCACCTGTGGCCCTCCCAAGCAGGGTGCCTGCAGGGTGTGTCAGGTGTGGCTGAAGCCATCAACTGGACAGACCTGCTTCTCAAGTCAGCTCCCCCAGTACGGTTGGGAGTTAGGCTTCTTCAGCAGTCTAACTGGAATAGTTCCACCATCACCTGGAGACACCCTGGGGTCCTGACTGCGTGAGTTAAGCAGAAAGACAGTCCTGGGCCTTGGGAAAGTCACAGAATCTCTGCAGAAGCAGAGAACTGGGATGTGATACAACCTGGATTCCCAACTGCCCCCATGGGGCATTCTTCACATCCTGACAACCACACGCTTCTGTGTGACGCACAGCCATTCAGGGAGCCGGGAGGCACGCGTCCCCTCCCCCAAAATTGAGACTGTCCACACAAAACCCACAGTCTCACCTCAAAGCAGATGAGTTTCTTCTGAAGCCAAATATGAGTGACCATGGCCTGGAACAAACTTAGGTTTCCCAAATTCCATGTTTCAGCATACTAACAATTTCATGAAGGCTTTATAGTTACAGAACAAAGAAGGTCATAAACCAAGGCACTTTTAAATATATATTGGTTAAGGGCTGAAGAGATGGCTTAGCAGTTAAGGCGCTTGCCTGCAATGCCTAAGAACCCAGGTTCGACTCCCCAGAGTCCATGTGAGCCAGATGCACAAGGTGACGCATGCACAGAAGGGGTACACGGGTCTGGAGTTACGTTACTGCCCTAGCATGCCAATTCTCCCTCCCCCCCCCCCTTTCATAAAAAATATACTGGCGGAAACATCAGGAGGGCAACTGAAGACATCTATGGCAAATGTTACCTGATGACATTCATAGCCGTTAGGTTGGTGGAAGCTGGTGGTCAGTTAGCAAATTCGAAAAAGGCCTCACCTTGTGACGTGACAGTCACAAGGATGTTAGGTCAGACACAGAAGTGGGCAACAAATGGCCGTTAAAGGGCTCAAGGTAGCCCTAGGCGATTTGCCTCTGGTCTGGCAGCTGTCTGGACTACAGGAATTTTATCCGTCCATTCAGCCTTGGTGCAAGTAGAACTTTAGATTACAAGACCACCGCCCTCATCTGAGTCCTAAGGCAGCGCACATTCAAGGAAAGGCAGAGGGACGACCCGTGCCTTGAGCTGTGGCACAGATTGGCCACCTTTAATTACCTCCAGAGCCCCTGGCAGAGTGACACAGCCCGTGCTCTGCCCGGGGCCTGCGGTCAGCCTGACTAGCCGTCCGCCAGGAGCTGCTGTGGGGCCCCGACCTCTCTGCAGCGCCCCGGCCGTCTCCTCCCGGCCGCCAACGCCTTCTAAGGGGAAGAGGGCTCAGCGGCCTCGCGAGGGTCTGCTCTTTGAGGACACTTTCTTCCTCTGGAGCTCAGAGTGTTAGAGAGAGTGCTGAGTGGGGAGGGTGGCGCGCGGGGCCACCTCGCCGGCTTCCGTCGGAGCCTCCTGGCGCTGGAAAGAAAGAACGTGTTAAGTATGGCGTCCAGCGCCCACCGGGACCACGCCTGACTTGCGCCGCTGGTCCCAGCTGTGCCTAGTTTTCAGGGGACGACTCCACGGTTCTCTCTGCGCCAGGAGGTAGGGAAGGAGAGGGATGGCGTGGAAGCCCGGCCTTTGGCTTCCCTTTTCCTGGCAGAACAAGCCCTTGGGTCGGCGACCGCGGTGTGGGGGTGTGGGGGCGCCGGGCGCGTCCGGGATGGAAGGGACGCATGACGCTAGTCTGCCGCCTGCTGGCTGACTGGGCACACGACGCCAGGGCAGCCCCGCCAGCCGGAGGGGAAGCTCTTCTCTCCCATCCTGAGAAATGACTCTGGGAAGATAAATGCTATTTTGTTTATGAGCAGGTGCTGGCGTTGCCAGGAGGAGAAGCCAGTTGTTTTCCCGGACTTTCCGGCACCTGCTTGGCCCTGGCGGCCATTCAAAAGCCTCCGTAAAGGACTCAGCCCCTAGATGGGTCCTTCCCCAGACCTCACCACTGCTTCTCCAGCCACGTCCCCTCCACCTCCCTGACCCCTGACCCCGTGCTAAACCACAGGCTATGGTCAACTCAAAGTATTAACTCAAGCCACGTCTCCTTCCAGACCGCACAGCAAGCAGTTGTACACAACATTGTACCCCGGCCCCTCCCCCGCACGCTGGCCCTCTCCACTGCCTTTGCCCCGGGGCCTCGCTGTGTGCTTGTCGCTGCCACCACACTTCCTGCAGCTCTCCACCTGCCAGTCACACGTGACTTGCCTTCTCAACGTGGTTAAGAGGGAGGCAGTCGGGCGTGGTGGCACAGGCCTTTAATCCCACTCAGGAGGCAGAGGTAGGAGGATCGCCATGACTTTGAGGCCTCCCTGAGGAAAACCAAAAAAAGAGGGAGGCAGAGCTACCTGTTTGCCTGTGCATTCCCAAGCCCGCTCCCACCCATGCTTGTCTGTCATCAGCAGCACCCACACAGTGATGGAAAGCTGCACGCTCGGGGCTCTCAGCACCTAACATCCACAATCCTCATTGCCTATGACTAGCTGTATGCAAAGGGAGAACAGAGCTTTGCCAAAGAAATCTGGCTTTGCTGGAAAACTAAAAAGCAATGTAGTCTTCTTGTTGGGACCTGCATGGACCCTCAAGAGTCACAACTTGCCTTAGGCACATTGTGTGCCACTGAATATTCTGGGTCATTGGACCCCAGGGCAGAGCTACACCACCTCCCCAGGCCTGGGCCTGCTGTGCCGCCTCCGCCTGAACTCTGTCAGCAGCTTGGAGCGGGCCAGATGACGGCAGCACACACACTGTCACCAAACAGCGCCCCTTTTTGCCTGGCATGACAGCTCAGCTTTCACTTCGGAAAGGGCATCCGGATTTTCCTGCACTTACATACAACAGACACCCCAAGCAAAAGTGGCTTAACCTGGCCTAGGAAGTGGCTGGTACTAGTTTGGAAGCTTGATTTCCTGGTCCTCTCCTTCACAGTTGCAAAGTGGTTACTTTGGCTCCAAGTAGACTGACCTCATTCTAGGCAAAAGGCAGGAAAAACCAGGCGAGAGGGGAAAGTGATGGTATCTACTTCAAGAGAGCAACACTCAGAAATCTCTGGAAAACTTGCAATTCATTGGCCAGGAGTAAGCCACACTTAATGCATGGAAAGTGGAGGAGTGATGGGCTTTCAGTTGGGCAAATTTCCACTTCAAGTGGAACCTGGATTCTATAGGAGAAGCAAGTAGAATGAGCACAGAATTGACACTGTGTAGCCCTCAGGACAGTTTGATGACGGGGTGCTTCCCTTGTGCCAGGCACATATTCAGCTCAGTAAAGAGAGGGGGTCAGCTGTTCCTGCTCCAGCTATGCACTTGTGTCCCTTGTCCTCTTTATCACAGAGTCTGTCTGTCTTCCCACTTTCCACACTACAGAGGCTGGGTTAGGGCTAGGGGCTGGGCGGTGAGGAGAGGCCAGAGGTCAAAGGCAGAGAGAGGCCAGGTGGGAGCAGGCTGTCCCACTTGGCTTCACAGTAGCCCAGTCCTGTCCTAGCCGTGTGCAATGAGATCTCACTCTGAGCTGAAAGTCACACTGTTGTCACCTCCTCCTGGGATGCTGGGAGCTGAGGAATGACATACAGCCCCGCCCGGTCTTGGTCTCCTGGCAGCCTGCAGCCACTCTGCTTTGGGAACAGTGAGTGCCCAGGTCCTAGAGGTTCAGAGGCCAGGTGTTGGGGAGAGGCAAGCCCAGGCCAGGGTGGGCAGGTCACTGGGCAGGAGGCAAGGACAGAGAGGCTGAGACCAAGAAAGACATGACATTAGAAAGAGACGGAGATTGAAGGAGGAAGAAGCCAGGAGTGGGTGAGGGAAGAGAGCGTTCTAGAAAGAAGAGAATGGGACTGGGGGAGGCAGGCCGGGGAGGTCAGGAAGCGCGCGTGCAGTCTCCGGGACACAGCCAGGACCTGGCACGTGCCATGGCAGGCCACGGTGAGGCACCCCACCCTCGGCTGCAGGAGTGCCCGCTCGGCTGTAAGAAGCTCCTGGGCAACCTCGTCACCTTCTTCTTCCGCTTCATCTCGGGGAATCTGGCTCGAGGTGAGGGCTGCTGCGCTGGGGCTGGGGCAGGTGGGAGCTATGGGAGGAGGCAGCAAGGGGCTGGGGACTGTGGCCCTCCTCCTGGGCGGAGATACAAAGGAAGCAGGCCTGAGAGCAGAACCCAAAAGTACCTAGTGTCTGACTGTGCACACAGGGTCCTTTCACCCAGAGGACCAAGCCTGGGCTCTGGGCCTGGAGAGGGAGAGGAGGTGGCAGGGGACAACTCATGTCTTCCTGGTGTCCACAGACCCAGTCCTGCCTGGCTGCTCTGGGCAGTCCTCCCTGCTGGTGCACTGGCTCCTGCCCACCCCTTGCCTGCACTTCCTGCTTCCCAGCTCCCGCCCTCTTTGAGGACCCTTCTCCCCTTCCTTGATGGAAGACCACATGGCATCTGAGTTGTAGATTGAAGAAAATGAGCCAGTATGTATTAGACTATACATAGAACTTCATAGACTGGGAAGGCTTGGTGGGGAGGCAAAGGACTCCCTGGAGCCCCCAGCCCGTGCCCTCAGGTCAGGCCTGGGGGCATGATGGGAGGGTACTTCCACTCTGCTGTTGCTCTGCCCTTCACCCAGGCCTGGGAGGGCGTAGACCAAGGCCCAGCTGGGAGAAGGTCATGGGCACCTGCAAGAGGAGGGAGCCCAGACAGTGGGGATCTTAGTCGGGGATGGGGGAGCAGCTAAGAGCTTTAGACCCTGAGCTGGTGGAACCGTCTGGCTCAAGACCGGGCCTCTTTCATCCTGTACTGGCACTGGAAGCTATGAGGCAAAGCAGTCACGTGATTTCCCCAACAGAAGCAAAATGAAATCCCTAAAACAGAGATAAGTCCCCGTAGTTGTGTGACACATAAAGCCACTTAGGCCACTGGAAGATGCCCACAATGCTGGGGGCAACCTGCCAAGTGGGTGGAAGTGGGCTGGAGTGGCCCCACTCGCTCCGCTCTAGGCCTGCCCCATCTGGAACGCTCACAGCAGAGCCGGCATCGTAAAGCCCTGGCTGGCCTTTGTAGGAATGGAAGCATGACCCTGAGCACTAGCGTCTCCCGTCAGTAGAATAACAACGTTTAACAGACCAGAAAGCCATGCAAAGACAAGGTTCTGCTGTGACTAAGATTAGTAGAGGGAACCCGCGGCCTAGACCAGGCTAACCAGTTCAGGTGGCTCTGGGTGGGGACCTAGGAGGAGTCACCGGGCCTGCCCGATTTTCAAAAGAGAAGGAAGCCTCAAGTTCCCCAGCTCTGCCACCCAGTGGCCCAACCCTTCCTTTCCAGAAGGTATTTTGGGGAAGGTAGACCTGGAGATGATGGGCTCCGGGCTGCTTCCTGGGAGAGATGCCTGGAGGGGAGGTAGGTCGCGCTTAGGATGTGTAGGGATGTAGTTTAGGCCACTAAGTCGCCAGCCCTGTCCCTGCTAGATGCTCTTGCCCCTGGGCCTCCTTGCTTCTACAAGCCAGAGGCCTTGTGACCACACTGCCTTGGCTCCCCTTCCACGCGCATATATGTGTGCATACACAGAACGTATGTAACAGCACCTGCTCCATGGGCAGCCAGGCGGTCAGCTTCTGTCCTAGTGTTGCATCAACAGGAGGCCTTATAGCCTGGTGGCGCTAAACAGAGTTTTCCTACTTTTTCTCCTGCAAAATACTCCTGCAGACTCCTGAGTACTCTTGCTCCCCCTGCCCATCTCAGTCATCTCAGTCTGTCCGTCGATCTGTCTATCCCTTCCTCTTTTTTCTTTTTTAAAGAAAGACTGAAATGTCTGGTGCCCAATTAGAAGGCCTAGCCAGTAGTGTTACTAGAGTTACTTAGGGTCAGGGACTGTACCCTAAGAAGCAGCATTCACCCACCCATCCTCAGTCCATCAATTAAACATATAAATAGTAGTGAAAAGCAGAGAAAGGCGATTTATTCAGTATGGTCACATTGAGAAGAGGAATAAAGAGGTTCAGTGACCACTCGACCACCTCAGTCAGTCTCAGGTTCCTGACATGAAGTTTAGATGTAACTAAAAGGCAAGAGGAATTATGCATAACTAAATGGCCCTGGTCAAGGCACGGGCCCGCCCATCACCATCGTCGCAGCTCCAGTCTCTCTTACAGGGTGCTCGAACAGCTTGTCAGCACTGGATGAAAGTTCTTTCCTGGAGACAAGTCCCTCCTCTGGCTGGCACCAGGCTTCAGTCTTTTCCTTCTTCCAGCAAAAGATTCCTGGGGAAATTCCAATTCTGTGGGGACAGTTGTCTCAATAGTTTAACACATCTTTGTTCTTGTCGGGGTGGCTGCTCCCAAGGCAGATGCTGAGCCCCAGCTCAGAGTGGAAAGGGAAGGGCAAGAGTGGCAGGTGTCTTCCAGGGCATCAGGTGCCTTTGCTGGGATCCAGAGACACAAGCTAACTGGTCTGCCCTAAGCCCCACCTGGCACTCTGGTGGATGGATATGGGATTTTTGAAAACAGCCATTTGTCTGCTGCTAGCAAGCCTTGAGGGACTCTTTCCACCTGGTACCCATGCCCAGGCCAATGCCACCTTCATGGGCAACTCGAGGTACCCTTAGCCTTGCCTCCCAAATGCTAGACCACCCCTCTGTCTATGCAATGTTTTGGGGAGATGGAGGAACTTGAAAACTGGATCTCAGCTCTCTTCCTTGGGTTTGTAGGAACTCTGCAGAGCATGCCCCTTGACTCCAGGAAGGTCATAGTGCAGCATCCAGTTCACACCCTCACCCTGGCTGACCCCAGCAGCCTAGCCACAGCCACTACCCTAACCTCTTCCACGTGCGGGTCAGATGCCTTTGGTCCCAGACATCACGGACCCAATCAGATCATCACAGGCCTCAGAAGCCCCACAGTTGGATGGGGAAAGGAGGGAAAACTCCCCAGTCTTCTCCAAGATATTCTTCCTCTGAGTGCCCGTCACTGCCAGGGAGTAAGGAGGGCAAGTCACAGCCAGTTTAGTCCCTTAGTGTGACCTGCAGAACTGGTCTCTTGTTCTTGGCTATTAGGATTTCTACGAAAACTCGATAGGAAAAGTCATATCGCACTGCAGACTTCACAAGGAGCCAGCATGGAGAGACATGAGCTCTGTGCTGGGCCCTGGGTTCCCGGGTAAGACAACAGCCAGGCCGAAGCAGGCGGGCTGGGCCAGGCAGGGACCGGGAGTGGTCAGCCGAGGCCGAGGAGACCCACATCACAACCAAAGCTGGCCTGTGTGGCTGAAACCATCAAAGGCATCATTCTGACCTGCTAAATACATCATTCTACAAATAGATAGGAGCGTGTCCAGGTTCCACTGAACCCCAAAACAAGGCAGCAGGAAGAACGACAAAGCTAACTAAAACCAGGAAGAAACCTGGGGGAGGGGGTGAGAGGGTGGGATGCACAGGACTCAGAACAGAAAGATCCAGGGTGGTGAGGGGCCATCTGGGGGGGGGGGTGTCTTGTGTGCCAGAGAGAAGAGGAAACCCTTGCATCTTAGTAGTAAAACGTCTGGGCTCCAATTAATTGCATCCCTCAGTGTCCCTGGGAGAGTCAGGAGGAAGACGGTCTGGCAGGACCTCACTAGACACTCAGTGTTCTTTAACCTTTATTTCCATAAGTTTTATTTTTATTTTTAAGTGTTTTTAATTGTATTTATGAGAGTGAGTGAAAGAGAGAGACTGGGCATGCCAGGGCCTCCAGCCACTGCAAACAAACTCCAGATGCGGTTTCTGGAGAATCAAACAGGGATAAACCATCTTTCCAGCCCTATTTCCATAATTTTTAAATGGAACTCTTGTTTCCTGCCATTCACATCTCTGCGTAAAGCAAATTGCATCTAACCTCTCCCAATCTCACTTTCTTCATCTGAGAAATTAAATGGGTGAAAAAACAATGAGGTCATTGAGATGGTTGTGTCTGGTGCTTATGAAAAGCTCCTCCCTGTGGCCAGCCTTCTGCCTTCACCTTGCTGCCCATGGGCTCCTAGATTGGTTCTGTTCTCTATTTGTGCCACACATTGGGCAAGTTCCTCAGTTTCCGTATTCATCAGATGGGTTTAACCAAGGGGTGGTCTTGAGGGTGTTTTCAGCGTCTGTGAAGGGTCACAGCAGTGCTAGGCTAGCAATAACGGACTGAGTTTGTGATTCTGAGATGAAGTTTCCCCATTTCTGGGCCTTGGTTTTCCTGTCTGTGACGGAGGATAGAAAGGATAACTTTCAAGGTCAAGGACCAGTTGTAAATATCATTTCTTCCCACCTCAGGTCAGCGCTTGGGGGCATGGAGTGTGTTGTGGCTCATGGACTCCAGATAGGAGGTTGTTCAGTCCTGCCTCTCAGTGGCTCTTTCTCTAGCTTCTTCTGGTCCTGAAAGGTATTGTCTTAGCTCTGAGCACAGAGCACCTCCAGTCATCCCCAGGGCCTTGGTAATGAGGTGGCGCTCTTTAAGGCCCACTGTGACCAATGTGGAGCTAATAGGTGGCTCCAGGTAGAACGGGCTACAGTGGGAAAGGCACCACCTTTCTGGGCTCCTGAGTGCCTGGAGTTCCCCGGCAGACACTCACCAGTGGACGAGCCTTGGTCCCATGGGTTGATATCCCTTCCGAGGAAACTGTCGCCCAGATTTTCCTGCCTCCCTGTTTCCCTGCCATAGAGACTTCTCTTGATAGATATTCCTCCATATTCCCACCAGGGGTCAGTAGAAGCCAACACCTCCTCCTATTCCTCCCAGGACCAATTTTAATCTTTGAAGTCACCAGCTCTTCATTTTCTGACACACTCTCTGACCCCCTCACACCTTTGAATTTAAGGACATAGGATCTGTCATTCTTGAGCAACCATTTGTCTCCAAATATGCATCTTGACTCCTGAGTCCTTGAGCCAAGCCCAGAACTGACTGTGAGCCCCATGCTCCCCACTCACTCCCTGCTGCCCAGGAAATCCCTGCTCTGGTGGTCCCTTGGAGTGGCTTCATCCTGCTCTACCTCAGAGGCTTCAGGAGGGCAGGTGTGTCCTGGGATGTCACCTAGGATGGGCTCTTTTAGCTGTCACACACATTCCCGTGTGAATGAGTGGACAGGCTGTGACAGGAAGCAGGATCCTCTTCACTTGAGGGATGAGGCCGAGGGAAACCTAAATTATCGAATTAACAAATGTTGCCACAGGCACACAGATCAGGGCTGCTGAGCTCCAGCCCACAGAACAAGGGTTTCTGAGGTGAGATGAGGAGAGACGGTCAGCGAATGGACTTTGTTAGCAAACTAAACCGATTCCCTCCACACTCCTTTGAAATGATAAAAACAATGAGTAGTTGAGGTTTTTCAAAAAATGTTTTAAACACCCTCATGTTACAAATAGAACTGGCACTTTTATGGCCTTTTCTAATATGGAGGGAAATACGAGGAATTCATAAAAACCCGTGAACCACAGAACTCCTCCCTGGCGAAGGCTGCACTGGGAAGTTGAAGGGTGCTCCAGTCACTGGCTTAGTGACAGACAGCAGCTGGGCAAGGTGGAGGGAACATGTCTTGGTTAGGCTCCATGGAGGACAAGCTCCCCGGCCCTGGGTCCTTCCCCCTGATGGCTGGGAGCTGGCTGCCAGAGGAGGACAGCTGAGGACTCAGGCCTGAGCAGTGAGCAGCATGCTCGGAAAGAAATGCGTGGGCCTCTGGTTCTCTGCCAGGATGGACGGAAGGCAGTAGCGACCGAGGAATCAGTGGTTCCTTCTGACCACAGCACAGCCCAACAGGGGAGAAAGCCCACGAGCACACCATATGGTATCTAACTTGTGAAAAAAGGAGCCAAGAAAAGCCCAGTGAGGGGATATGTTTATAGCCATGTGCAGCTTGGGGTCTGTCTGGGTGATTGCACAGTGAAGACCCTGGGCAAGGGGTCCAAGAAAGCCACTGTCTTCTGTCCCCAACACAGAGGGGTTGTTCCAAACAGAGTGAGATGTCTAGCTTCTGAACACCTCCTATAGGCAGAGCAAGGGGACATCCAAGGCGAGGGAGAGGTAGAGTGAACACAGTGCAGGCTCTGGGCCAGGAAGGTGCTGGTGCCCTCGTTTGTACCACAGCCACTGTCACCCCCAATCCCAAGGAAAGAGCTTGACGCTTAGAGAAGGAATGGTTGATCCATTCACCCATTCATCTGCCCATCCATCCATGTACCCAATCCACCCAGCCATCCAACCATCTATTAACTACCCAGTCTATCCATCTGTCCATCTGGTCATCAGCCTGTCTTTCTATCCATCTCCCCACTCACCTATCCACCCATTCATACACCCACTCACCCAACCACTTACCCACCTTTCCACTCATCCATACCCATCCAGCCACCCAAGCATCTACACAGAGCCTGGCACAGAGCAGGCCTGAGGCTGTTGAGAAGGACAAAAGAGCCAGGAAAGCCTTTTGCCTGTCCATCTCCACCTTCCAGAGAATTTTCTCACTCCCTCAAGGCAAACAACTCAAACATTCCCACACACCTACTACAGTTGGACTGTTGAGGCCACACCCAAACTGGGAACAGTTGGAGACCTGTGCCAGCCTGTACTGGACAGAGGCTCCCCGTTCCCTCCATGGGGGTGGGGGAGAGGGCAGAAGCAAGGGCCTAGGACTGGGTTATCCCTGGGGCTCCCCTTGGGGATCTCAAACCCCTATATTTGGCTGCCCCCTTACTTTGAAAACACCCCAAAATAATAGCAGATTCTGCTCCTCCCCTAATTCCTCAGCACCTTTGCCCCATACCTATTGCAAAGACAGAGAAACAGAGGCTAGAGAGAGAATTCAGCTATCTGAGGTCGAATAGATCGGGGAATGGCAAGGGCATTCACTCCATACAATAGTCTCAGCCTTGTGGAATCCACAGGGCACAGACAGCGCTGGAGGCCCCGCACCAGCCCTTGTGGGAGGGGGTGGAGGTGCTGGACTATTTGTAGCACTGATCTCACCGAAGTGGTCAAGGGGAGTCTGTGGGAAGGCTTAGCTGTGTGTGTACATGCACACCATCTTTATGTCCTCTGTGCCCTGTGCGCTCATGTGCTGGAGAAGAGACCAGGTGCTATTCTCTTTATTGTTTTATTCTGTTTCTGTGCATGTATGTATGTGGGCGTGCATGTTTGTGTATGTGCAGGTACATGTGCACATGTGGGGGGTGCATATGGAGGTCAGAGGACAACTTGGTGTCATCCTCAGGAAGGCCATGCACTTTTGAGACACAGGGTCTCTTATTGGCCTGGAGCTCATCATTAGGCTAGACTGGCCGGCCAGCAAGACCCAGAGATTGTCCTGTCTCTGCTCCCTAGCTCTGGGATCACGGGCACATGCCACCATGCCTGCCATCTTCACATGGGTCCTGAGGGCTGAACTCTACTCCTCATGCCTGAAAGATAAGTACTTTACCAACTGAGCATCTTCCCTGGCACCAGCTTTTGTTCTTTTTCTTTTTAAACATATTTTATTTATTTATTTGAGAGAAAGGGGGGCGGAGAATGGGTGCACCAGGGCTTCCAGCCATTGCAGACAAACTCCAGATGCATACACCCGCTTGTGCATCTGGTTTATGTGGGTCCTGGAGAGTCAAACCAGGATCCTTTGGCTTTGCAAGCAAACGCCTTAACCACTAAGCCCTTCTGTTCTTTTTCTATTGGTATGTGTTGGTGTATGTGTGTGTAAGCAAGAGGTCAGTGTCAGCATGGCATTACTGATTCAATTACTTACTGATTCATTTCAGCTAGACTAGCCACCCAGTGAGCCACAGAGATTCCCCATCTCTGCCTCCACATTGTTGGGATTACAGGCGCATGCCACAGTGCCTAGTATTTTATGTGGGTCTTGGGGATCCAAGCTCATGTTCTCATGCTTTTGTAGCAAGCTGCAGGGAAATTCACAGTCCATACTCAGAGCCTCCTTGGAGGTCTGCGGCCAGACCCATGGCTACCTCACCTGTGCATGCCCCTAGGTAGCACATGTCAGAACCTTGCAGACATAAAGAGATCAGTCTTGCTTTCTGCTCAGTGTATGGATGTCCCCTTAGCTACATAGGCTGGAGACAGGTGCCTCTCAGTGCCTGATATGTGAAAGAAAGCCGTAGAAGAGAAGGCTGTGAATGGGTGGATCCTGAGCTTATCCTAGGGATTCCTAGAAAAGGTGGAAGAGGGTTATAGAGATTGCTCAATGGTTAAGGTGCTTGCCTACAAAGCCTAAAGACCTATGCTCAATTCCCTAGTACCCACATAAATCCAGAGGCACAAGGTGGCACATGCATCTGGAGGTCATTTGCAGTGGCTAGAGGCCATGACATACCCATTCTCTCTCTCTCTTTCTCTCCCTCTCTGTTAACTAAATGAAAACAATGTGTTTTTTTAAAGATGGGAGAGACCCTGGGCTGCAGCTGTGTTGACCTAGGACAAATCATTTCACCTCTCTGAGCCTTGCGAATGGAGAGTAGAGACAGACAGTGCTCTGGGGCTGGGGAGACGGCTCGGGGGATAGACGCACACAATCGCAGAGCTCTGCCAGCTTGGGCTCGATTCCCCAGTACCCACAGAAAGCCAGATGTGCATGTGTCTGCAGTTCACTTGCAGCAGGCTCTGGTGTGCCATACTCCACTCCCACTCCCCTGCTTGAAAATAAATAAATGTATTTTTTAAAGAAGAACTCTCTGGGTGCTGGGAGGATTAAATAAGACAGAAGTCAGCCCAGAAGTACTTTGTGACACTAAGTGACCAGTAAATGCTGCAGCTCCTGGGTCTGGGCAGAACCTCAGAGCGGCCCACACCAGTCAACTCATGTGTACAGAGCTCCTAGTGAGAGGACCCCACTACTGAGACACAGGTGGACCCTGTCTCAACTAAGCCAAGGGTCTGAGGGAAGGTCAAAGTGGCAGGTGTCTGCCCCCTCTGAAGTTGCTGGCCCTCTGTACGGGGTTTATTCACAAGCACTGTGGTAGACATCACCTACCCATTTTACAGCTGAGGCCTGTGGTTCAGGAAGGTTAATAGGCTTCTATTCATCTGTCCATCCATCTATCCATCCATCCATCCATTAATCTATCTACCTGTCCATCCATCATCCACTTACCCACTCATTCACCCATCTGGTGTCTGTCCAACAGGGATCAGGCTGTCCAGTCCAGCTGTGTCTGACCCTGGATCCAGGCCCTTAGGGAGCTTGTACCACAGTGCCGACCCCCTCTGCCACAGGTCTCACATTGCACCAGCCTGGCTACCAAGGAACAAGGAGGGGGCTTGGGGAGAGGGCTAAAGTTGTGCACCTCTGGTCAGCTTTAAGAGAGGTGTTGGGCCCAGACCCCTGTGTCAAGTACGTGGCTGGCTCACACATTCATATTTAAGCCAAGTAAATATTTACAGCCATTATGACGATTGATTGCTTTCGATCCTGTGTGCTGCTATGAGATAGCCTTTGCTTACTCATGCTTTCTTAAAAACAGCCTCTTCCCTCAAGCAGCTTTAATAATTCAGCTCCTAATTGTCTCCAAACGCAAACCTGAAAATGCCAACTCAGGGCTTTTGTCCCCAGCCGGGTCCTCTCTTGTCTTCTCTGTGCCCCCGCCCCCGCCCCCGCCCCTTGCTGCTGCAGACTTGGCCCCCTGGCCCTGCCTGTGGCCACTCTGGGGTGGGGCCTGGGACCAGGTGGGTTCTGGAGTCCCTCACCTCTGCCTGTAGCCACTGTGGTGCAGACTGAAGGAGAGCCAGGTGTAATTGAGTCCAGGGCAGAGGCTGGAGGAGGAGGCAACAGGAAGTTCTACCCACTGGTCCCCAAGGCACCCTGCCTGTGAGGACAGGGGGCAGCTTGAGGCAGCAGGAAAGCCAGTGCTGAATAGAAGCAGGAAAAGGCCTCGGGCCAGGCACCACCCCTGCCATGACTGGGGGTGGAGGGAAACCAAATGAACTTTGACATCAGTGCCATGCATGAGGTCTCCTGTAGCTACTTCCTGGCAGGTGATGCTTCTCAAATCCATCAGCCATCCCATATCCATCAGGTGTGAGGTCCCCGGGAGAACATGGTGTCCCAACCCTGCCCTCAATGCAGAATGACCAGGGGCCATCAATAGCCCATCTCTGAACTCCACTTCCCCGCCCTGCTAAGCCAGCAGGGTGACACAGGGGTGCCCAGGAGGATTCTTCTGTGCCCACTACAGAGCACCTGCCTACTGTGAAATCTTCTCAGCCATGGGGCCAGGCCTGACTTCAGCCAGCACTGAGGGAGCAGATAGAGTGACCGGGGCCACCATTGGCCCCTCCACCAACAGAGGCTGGGCCCAAAGCAGCCACTTGGCCATTCACTCAACAGTTTGTAGAACTCCTTGTCCAGGCTGTCCTGGCCCTGGGGACATGCAAGGATCTCATAGGCCAGAGCCCCTCTACAGTTCAGAGGCCATAAGATAAGACTGAGAAGTGGCATATTAATAGGGGACAGAGCTATGGAAGTTGCACAGGATAGGGAAGAAGGTTTGGGGCATCAGGGGAGGTTCTGGAGTGAAAATGCCATCTGAATGTGTCCTGAAGGTGTGAGAGAAAAGCCCGAGGGACAACTGTCTGCGCCAAGGGGCAACATGAGCCAAAGCTCAGAAGTGGGGCAAGCTGCTGGGGTGAGTCCCTGGCACCTGCTTGGTGAGGCTGAGCTTTGAGTGGTGAGGCTGGGTGGGTTCTGTACCATGGGGCTGGGGAAGCATGCAGCCTCCGGGGACATTTCGGCGGTAGAAGCTGGAGTGCTTGCTGATGGGCAGAGCACAGGGAGAGGGCTGTCTGGACAGCAGGGGGGCCAGTTTAGAAATGAGTGATTATTTATTGTGGTAAAAAATGGAGGGGGACCTAGCCCAGCCTCGGGGGAGGTGGGAGCAGTTCAGGACATCCGAGGACATCCCAGGTAGGTACTGAGGAGTCAGGGACAATGTGAGAGGCTTGCATGAGTATGACGCAGGATCAGCAGCACTGAATCTGAAGCCAGAAGCCCAGACATACACAGGACAATGGTCAAAAGCCTCCTTGGCCCCTTCACTGCTTGGTCCTTGACATCTTCAGGAATTTCTTTCTGGGGTATCCTGCTATATACAGCCTAGGCTGGCCTAGAATGTTCTATCCTCCTGAGCTCTGGGATTACAGGTGTGCACCACCAGGATGTGACAAGCACAGATTTTCTGCTTATTCTACGTAGAACAACACAGGCCCATGTTCCAAAGAGGGATCCTCATCCTGTTCTAACCATTGGCCTAGCCATGAAAGCCCTCAGCCTCTCAACTGGCCCAGCAGGAATTCTCATTGCCCAGGGTGGACACCTGAGCCCGTCTAGACCCGTGAGAGCTTCTGCCACATCTTTTTTTTGAGGCAAGCTCAACAGACTGGTCTTTTTTATTTTTTATGTGAGAAAGTGAGAGCAAGAGCAGGAAAGAGAGAAGAAAAAACAATTGGTGCATGAGGGCCTCCAGCCACTGCAATCAATCTCCAGATGGGTGCATCATCTTGGGCTCATGTGAGACATTGCTCACTTGTGTCACCTTGTGCAGCTGGCTTATGTGGGACCTGGAGGGTCAAACATGGGTCCTTAGGCTTCACAGGCAAGCTCCTTAACCACTAAGCTATCTATCTCTCCAGCCCTCTTGCCAGATCTTTTGACAGTAAGAGGTTATGACATGCAGGCCTGGGGACTTCTGCTAGCCCAGGATCCAGCCAGGTAGAAAACACCCCAAGGGCAGAGTGAAGCTGATATGAGGTGAATTGTTGGAACCGTCCTTTGATCACACCATCCCCTTCCCTTCCTGATCTTTGCTTTAAGAGTTACTAAATCCCTTTGCCTGAACAAGTTCAACTAGGCTACCCTAAGGCAGATGCTCAGATGAGAGAGGAGGCACTGGCAGAAGAACTCTGGGAAGAGGGCTCAGAAACCAAGGGAAAGATGGACTCTCCTAAGCATTATGCTCTATGCTGCATTACATGAGCAGGCATAAGATTGGTATGTGACATGAGTGGCCCCTGAGACCAGCCTAAATATGATCTTTGGTGATGGTGATTGGACTTTATTTTATTTTTATTTATTTATTTGAGAGAGAAAGAGAATGGGTGCACCAGGGCCTTCAACTGTGCCTCTGGCTTATGTGGGTTCTGGGGAATAAAACCTGGGTTCTTTGGCTTTGCAGGCAAGTGCCTTGACCACTCAACCATCTCTCCAGCCCTGATGGTCAGATTTTATACTGACGTAATTGTTAAAAAAAAAAAAAAAAAACACAACAACAACAACAACAGCAAAAAAAAAAAACGGGCTGAATGGGTAAAGCACTTGCCCTGAGTCCTGAGGGCAGCTCCTCAGAACCCACGTGAAGCCGGCTGTGGTAGGAGAAGCCTCTGAAACAAGCAGCAAAAAGACCTCATCTCAAACAAGGTGGAAGTTGAGGGTCAACACGCAAGGTTGTCCTCTGACCTCTGCGTGTGTACCATGGCACACGTGTGCCTACACTCACATGAGCGAAAACACACACACACACACACACACGAACAATTTGTTCCTTTGGGTTCTCTGGGAAGATTTACTGTTTGTTTCCTTGTTTGCTGATTTCCTGTACTGAGAATCTTGGTTAGTCCGTGACTTAGGGAAGCAATGAGCTCATGGGTTGGGTCCACACAGCAGCCAAAAGGTGTGGTTTTGGGGATCATGGCTCAGGTCTGCCCCTTCCTGTTAGGCTTGGGGTGCAAGGCTCTATGAGCTCCTTGTTTGATAGATCAGTCCTACTATGGACAATCTGGACAGCATCTCTGCTTAGGCCTGCATACCAGACTCAGCCGCTTGGCTTGCTGAGCATGTATTGCATTCCTACCCAGAAAGGGGGTGTGATGGGGATGGGGTTTTGGGACGTGCACACTCTTGAGGAACATGGGCTGAGGCATCATGGGCACACCTGCTACTCTCCTAGGAAAGACACACTAAACAGCTAGAGCGGGGTGTTGCAGTCAGGTTCGCATTGCTGGCAGAAATTTCCTGACCAAGGGCAGCTTTTGGGGAAAAAAAGTGTTTATTTTGGCTTACAGACTTGAGGGGAAGCTCCATGATGACATGAGCAGAGAGTGGACATCAACTCTGACCAACTTAAGGTGGACAAAAGAAACAGGACAGTGTGCCAAACACTGGCATGGGGAAACTGGCTATAACACCCATAAGCCCGCCCCCAACAATACACTGCCTCCAGGAGGCATTATTTCCCAAATCTCCATCAGCTGGGAACCTAGCATTCAGAACACCTTAATTTATGGGGGACACCTGACTCAAACCACCACAGGATTGAAGAAGGGGTACCCTCTGTGGCCAGAACTGGGAAGAACACCCATCTGATGAGATGCCCATTGGGTCACAGTGTAGCACCAATGCTGTAAGAGATAGCTAAAGCCTCTGGACTTGGGGAAAACAGAGCAGAGGGACACAGAGGGCAGCTTGTGGGTAAGAGGCCCCCCACCTCATGTGTGTGTGTGGTGCGGGCACATGCCATGGCCCACCTGTGGAAATCAGAGGAAAACTTTTGGGTGTCAGTCATCACCTCCTGCCTTGTTTGAGGCAAGATCTTTCTCTCTTCCTTCTTCCCTTTTTCCCTCCCTTCCTCCCCCACCCCATCTCAGCTGTGCTCATAGCTTGCCAGACTGGCTGGTTCGTGAATTTCTACAACATTCTCCTGCTTCTGCCTCCCATCTCGCCATCAGCATGCTGGGATTACAGAAGCCCATTGTGGCTTCTGACTTTTACACAGGGTCTGGAGATCTGCACTCATACACTCAGGCCTGAGCAGCAAATGCTTATCCATGGGGCATCTCCCCAGTCCCCACCTCCATCTTTGCAGGTCTCAGAAGGTGAGTGGTAGGTACACGCCCCACTCTGCAAGGAGGAAGCCACAGGCACTTTATAGCTGGGCTTCGAGAGCCTACCAACACCAGAGGCTTTAAATCGGGTATGGTGGCACATGCCTGTAATCCCAGCATCTGGGATGCTGAGACAGGAGTATTGCATGAGTCTGAGGCTAGTCTGGACTACAGAATGATACCCTGTCTCACAAACAGGACTTGAGGGCTAGAGAGATGGCTCAGAGGTTAAGGCACTTGACTACAGAGCCTAATGACATGGATTTTATTCCCCAGTACCCATGGAAAGCCAGACACATAAAGTGGTGCATGCATCTGGAATTTGTTTTCAGTGGGTAGAGGCCCTGGTGTTCTCATTCTCTCTCTCTCCTTGCAAATAAATTAAAAATTAAAAGAATTTGAGGTCTAGAGAAATGGCTTAGCAGTTAAGGTGCTTGCCTACGAAGCCTAAGGATGGAGATTCAATTTCCCAGTACCCAGGTGTTAGCCAGATGTACAAGGTGGCACATGCATCTGGGGTGCCTTCTGAGAAGGGGTGATGCTGGACGTTTCTAAGGCACCTCTCTGAGTATGTGTCTCGGTCAGAGACCGGTACTTCTGCAGATAGTACAGGGCAAGGCCTCTCGAGTGAGCATGCCTATGTCTGGTACTTGCTTTGAGAGGCAGAGTTGGGAAATTGGTGATATTTTCATATGAGTGCCAAGGAAAGCACCTGGGACCTAATGACCACTTAAAATTCCAGACTGGACAGATGGCTTAACAGTTCAGGCACTTGCCTTGCAAAGCCTAAGAAAGTTTGTTTGACTCTCCAGATTCCACATAGTCAGATGCCAGAGACACAAGTGTGCAACGTTGCACCTGCGCACAAGGGGGCACACGCGTCTGGAGTTCAGTCATAGCCGCTGAAAGGCCCTGGCGCGCCCATTCTCTCCCTCTTTCTTTCTGTCTCTCTCTCTCTCTCCCTCAAAAACAAAATAAAATAAAATAATTTCAGACTGGACCGATGGCTTAGCAGTTAAGGCACTTGCCTAAAGATTCAGATCTGATTCCCCAGTCCCATGGAAGTCAGATGCTCATGGTGGCACATGTTTCTGAGTTTGTTTGCAATGGCTAGAGGTCCTGGTGTGCCCATTAGAGAAAGAGAGCTCTCTTTTTTATCTGCTTCTCTCTCTTAAATAATAATAAATAAATAAAAATAATTTTTTAAAATTCCCTCACTGACCTGGGCCCAGAGAGAATGAGGGACTGGCTGAGGCCTTCCAGTGCAAGGAAGATCAAGGTGAGGCCCAGATACAAGGCTTGTATCTCAGCGCACAGCTCTGGTTTCTCCTCTGCCGTTTTATGCCTCAGATCCTGAAATTCTGTTACCCTGAGTCTTTGTCACCTCTAGCTGCTGCAGAGCATCTGTAACAAACACTCCTCTCTGAGCTGTCAGAGGAGATGCTGGCCCTGGGCATCCCAGATGGAAATTCCCCAAGACACCCTTGGGCCCTGGGCTTGAGTTCCAACAAAGAAAGGCTTCTGTCCAGACATCACAGATCAGCACTTGACTTGAGAGCACTTTGCATCGGTGTCATAACCATGAAGGATTGATGGCTCAGTATGGCTGGGGCGAGTGCCAGGAGCAAGAAGCTGGCCAGCGATGCTTTTTTGGTGTTCTCCCTTCTCAGGGCCCCTACTGGATACACTGAGGGTTAAAATAACACTGCAAATCAGGCATGGTGGCACTCAGGAGGCAGAGGAAGAAGGATCACTGTGAGTTCTAGGTCACCCTGAGACTACATTGTGAATTCCAGATCAGCCTGGGCCAGAGTGAGATCCCACTTCAAAAATCCAAAATAATAGCAATAATGTAATAATAATAAAATAATAACAACAATAGTGCACCAGTTAGTATGGGCCTGCCAGCACAGGTGTGGATGTACGGGCTGGGGGTTAATGAGTAATTTCCCAGCTTTGAATATTGAGGCCCAAGGAGATGAGAAAGCAGTCTACACAGTCTCATGTGATCATTACAATGTCTTATCAACATCAGAGAGAAACAGGGAATGCCAAGTTCACCCAAGAAATAGAAATTTACCCAAAGAAACTCGCAAACCATCATGGTGGGCATTGTATCAACGCTAAGTGTCCAAAGTGAAGCTTCTGAGAAGGGTGACAGCTGGCCTTGTCCTGTGATGTTGGGGCTGGCAAGTTTCCCTGGGCATACAGACCAGAAAAGACACAGAAGAGACGAGAAGTCCTCCAAGTGAGGACATAGGGCGTGAGGTGAGGGGCTAGAAGACAAGCTGCCTTTGGTGTTTCTTCTCCTATACCTGTTCAGTAGCATTAGGTTCCTGTGACTCTCTGGGGGACAGATAGGAACTGGATATACCTTATTGGGGTTGGATGCATATGAAGACATCCTCTCCTGTGTAATGAGGGGGCAATCAAACAGGTCACTGGGCAATGAAAGAAGGGGCTTTCCCTTAAGTTGGCAGTGATGGGCCAAGGACCACAGTGACATCTGGGGATGTATCCATATGACCAACTCACTCAGTCCTCTCATGCCTTCAAGTCTTTCCTGGCCATGAGAATCATGGGAACAAGGACCACTGAAAGAGAATGCAGCTCCTTTCTTTCCACAAATGCCTCAATTTTGACCCAAGATGCTGAGAGATCCCATGAGTCTAATGATTGGCAAAGGCCTATTTCCAGAGTCTAGTTCCCACATGAGAAATGAGCTTCTTATAGAACACATCCACTGTATATATACTCTCCATGACTGGTTAACTCAACATGTCTTGGCTTCTTTTTTTCTTTTTTTGTTTATATGAGAAAGAGAGAGAGAGAAAGACAGAGAGAGGGAGAGAGAGGGATTGAGAGTTGGCGTGCCAAAGCCTCAGCCACTGCAATTGAACACCAGACGCTTGCACCACCTAATGGGCATGTGTGACCTTGTGCTTGCCTTCCCTTTGTGCCTCTGGCTTACATGGGACTTGGAGAGTTGAACAAGTCTCCTTAGGCTTCACAGGCAAGTGCCTTAACCACTTAGCCATATCTCCAGCCCTTAGCTTTCTATTCTTTAATTTTTTTTTAATTTTTTGTTTTTTTGAGGTAGGGTCTTGCTGTTCTAGCCCTGGCTGACCTGAAATTCACTATGTAGTCTCAGGGTGGCTTCAAACTCATGGCAATCTTCCTACCTCTGCCTCCTGAGTGCTGTGATTAAAAGCAGGCACCACCACACCTGGCTGTATTTTTTTTCTTTTCTTTTTAAAATATTTTCTTTATTTATTTGACACAGTGGGGGGGGGATTGGGGGCACACCAGGGCCTTTTGCCCCTGCAGACAAACTCCAGATGCACATGCCACTTTGTGCATTTGGCTTTTGCGGGTACTGGGGGATTGAACCTGGGCCAAGAGGCTTTGTAAATAAGTGCCTTTACTGGCTGTATTCTTAATGTATTGATGTATCTTACTTCTCCCCAGTACTCTCCACCATCTGCCCCACAAAAGCATGCTGCTGGGGAAGCAGCCTCCTTTTTTTTTTTTTTTTTTTTATAAGACAGGGTTTTGCTTTATAGCCCAGGCTAGCCTCAACCTCATGATCCCCCTGCCTCAGCTTCCCAAGTGCTGAGATAACATATATGTGACACCACACACTTGCCCTTTATCTCCCAACTTCTAAGGCAAAAGTTTTAATCATGAATATGGCATTAAAAAATCTCTTTCAGAGCTGGAGAGATGGCTTAGAAGTTAAGGCATTTGCCTGCAAGGCCAAAGAACCCAGTTTTGATTCTCCAGGAGCCACATAAGCCAGATGCACAAGGGGGTGCATACATCTGGAGTTCATTTACAGTGGCTGAAGGCTGTGGTATGCACATTCTCTCTCTCTCTCTCTCTCTCTGAATGAATAAAATTAATTTAAAAATTATTTTAAAATATCTATTTTGGGCTGGGGAGATCACTTAGCAGTTAAGGTGCTTGCCTATAAAGCCAAAGGACCCAGATTTGATTCGCCAGGACCAATGTAAGCCAGATGCACAAGATGGGGCATGTGTCTGGAGTTTGTTTGCAGTGGCTGGAGAGCCTGTTGCACCCATTCTCTTTCTCTATTGGCCTCTTTCTGTCTCCTTCTCAAATTAATAAAATAATTTAAATTTTTTTTTTTTAACTCTCTTCCTCCTTGGGCTGGAGAGAAGGCTCAGCGGTTAAGGCACTTGCCTGCAAACCTTAAAGCTTTCAGTGGACAACAACATCTATAGTGTAAGGATGTAAAAGCCTTTGTCTTTTGTCCCTACTCATGTCCCCATTATTATTTTATGCCTCATTTCAAGGACTCTTTCTTTCTCTTTGCAGGGGGAGTGTTCAAGGTAGGGTCTCGTCCTAGCTCAGACTAACCTGGAATTCACTATATAGTCTCAGGGTGGCCTTGAACTCATGGCAATCCTCCTACCTCTGCCTTCTGAGTGCTGGGATTAAAGGCATGCACCACCATTCCAGGTCTTTCTTTTTTATGAGAAAAAGTGAGAGAAAGCAAGAAAGCAAGCGAGAGAGAGATAAAGAATTGGCATGGCAGGGCCTCCAGCCACTGCAATCAAACTCCAGATGCATGTGCCACTTTGTGTTCACAAACAGCCTTGCACACATGTCACCTTGTGTGTCTGACTTATGTGGGATCTGGAGAGTTGAACATGGGTCCTTAGGCTTCACAGGCAAGCACCTTAACTGCTAAGCTCTCTCTCTAGCCTGAAGTTTTCTTTCTTAATCTTAAGGGGATGCAGATGGGCAAAAATCCAGAACTACTTCACAGCTGATTTGGGACTGTTGGCCCTACCAACTGAGAACAGCAATCCTGAGGCATTTGATCAGATGGGGACAAAACTAATGTCCTATGCTTTATATCTGGAATGTTACCCTCCTCTTTTTCCTCCTCCTTTTGATTTTTAGACAAGGTCTCATGCAACTCAAGCTAGCCTAGAACTTGCTATGTATTTGACCCTAGCCTTGAACTTCTGATGCTCCTGCCTCTACTGCCTAAGTGCTGCCTAATGCACTACCACCCTCAGCTACCATTCATTTTTTAAGTATTTTATTATTATTTATTTATTTTCTTTTATCTATGAGAGGGGGGGAATGAATATGGGCACACCAGAGCCTTCAGCTGCTGCAAACAAATATCAGATGCACGCACCACCTTGTGCACCTGGTTTACATGGGTCCTGGGGAATTGAACCTGGATCCTTTGGCTTTGCAGGCAAGCGCCTTAATCGCTAAGCCACTTCTCCAGCCCCAATGAACGTTTTAAAAAATATGTTATTTTAATTATTCCAGTCATTTTTTTTTAATTATTTATTTATTGACACAGAGAGAAAGACAGATAGAGGGAGAGAGAGAGAATGGGCGCGCCAGGGCTTCCAGCCTCTGCAAACGAACTCCAGACGCGTGCGCCCCCTTGTGCATCTGGCTAACGTGGGACCTGGGGAACCAAGCCTCGAACCGGAGTCCTTAGGCTTCACAGGCAAGCGCTTAACCGCTAAGCCATCTCTCCAGCCCTCCATTCATTTTTAAAAGACATTTTTATGGGTAAAATATTCTAGGTTGGCCATTCATTTTCTTTTGAACACTTTGAAAAAAATGTTAATCTGGTTTCTGTGGGTTTTACTGCGCCTAATTATGGTTTTCTTTGTAATTATTTTGGAAGATGATGTCATCTCCTGCTGCAGGTAACCTGTGTCATCAGGGTTCTCTTCAGTTTTTTTTTTTTTTTAATTTGACAGAGAAAGAGGGAGGGAGAGAGAGAGAGAGAATGAATAGGTGCGCCAGGGCCTCCAGCCACTGCAAATGAACTCCAGACATGTGTGCCTGGCTAACATGGGTCCTGGGAAATCAAACCTGGGTCCTTTGGCTTTGCAGGCAAATGCCTTAACCACTAAGCCATCCCTCCAGCCCCCCTTCAGTGTTTTCTTTTTAATATCATTTATTTATTTATTTATTTGTTTAAGAGAGAGAGAGAGAAAGAGGCAGATAGGAAGAGAGAAAATGGGCATGCTAGGGCCTCTAGCCACTGCAAATGAACTCTAGATACATGTGCCACTTTGTGCATCTGAATTTATGTGGTTACTGGGGAAATGACTTTGGGTCCTTAAGCTTTGCAGGCAAGTGCCTCAGTCACTGAACTCCAGCCCAAATATGTATATTGGTTTTTTGAGATAGTATCTCACTCTAGCCCAGACTGACCTGGAATTCACTATATAGTCTCAGGCTGGCCTTGAAGTTACAGTGATCCTCCTACATCTGACTCCTGAGTGCTGGGATTAAAGGTATCATCACCATGCCTGGCCCCTTTAGAGTATTGGTGCCTAGCATTTTAGACATTATGCTCAGAAATAGTAACATATACATATCAGCTTTCCATTACTGTAACAAAATACCTGAGATGACTTAATAAGAGAACAGGTTTACCTGGCTCATAGGTGTGGAGAGCTTGGTCTCAGTCACTGGGCCTTGTCATTATGGACCTGTGGTGGCACAGTAAGTATATCATGACAGAGGCACATGGCAGAGAAGATGCTTATCCCTGCCCTATGGCAGCCAGGGAGCAAAGGGAGCTGCCTTCAAAGGCATGGCCCAATGACCTAACTTCCTTATGAGGCCCCCACCTCTTTTTTGTGTATGAGGAGAGGGGCAATGCTGTGGATTGATACCAGGGTTTTATACATGCCAGGCAAGCACTCTATCATTGAGCTACATCCCCAGCTTTCCACCATCTCTTTTCTTATGAGAGAGAGAATAGGTATGCTGAGGCCTCAAGCTACTGTAATTGATCTCCAGACGCATGCACTACCTTGTGCATTTGGCTTACCTGGGATGTGGGAAATTGAACCTGGGTCCTTAGACTTTGCAGGCAAGTGCCTTAACGCTAAGCCACCTATCTCTCTATTTTCCCTCAATTTTTATTAACATCTTCCATGATTATAAAAAATATCCCATGGTAATACCCTCCCTCCCCCACTTTCCCCTTTGAAATTCCATTCTCCATCATATCCCCTCCCCATCTCAATCAGTCTCTCTTTTATTTTGATGTCATGATCTTTTCCTCCTCTTACGATGGTCTTGTGTAGGTAGTGTCAGGCACTATGAGGTCATGGATATGCAGGATATGGAGGGAGCATGTTGTAAGGAGTCCTACCCTTCCTTTGGCTCTTACATTCTTTTCGCCACCTCTTCTACATTAGACCCTGAGCCTTGGAAGGTGAGATCGAGATGTTACTCACTACTCCAGTCACTTCTTTCCAGCACTATGATACTTTCTGAGTCATCCCAAAGTAACTGCCATCTGAAAAGAGAAGATTCTCTACCAAAAGTGAGAATAGCATTAATATAAGGGTATGACTATTAAGAGAAGTGCTTACTGGGCAGTTTGATAAGCATAGTATATACATTTATCCAGACATCAGCAGATGTTACACCCCTAGGGCTCATGACTACCCCTGTTTTAATATTTCAGTATCAGAGATGTATTCCCTCCCATGGAGTGAGCCTCCAGTTCAATTAGAGGTCAGTTGGTTTCCACCATAATTGACGTGCCACTATTGCACCTCTTGGCTCATTTGGCTTGGCTTAAGCCATCTATCTCTCCAATCTCAAAAATTTTATTAAAAAAAGGAAGCCACATGTAGTGGTTCATGCCTTTAATTCCAGCACTTGGGAGGCAGAGGTAGGAGGATCACCATGAGTACAAGGCCACCCTAAGACTACATAGTGAATTCCAGGTCAGTCTGCGCTAGAGTGAGATACTACCTAAAAAAAAAAAAAAAAAAGAAAGAAAAAGAAAAAAGGGGGAGGAGGCTGGAAAGATGGCTTAGCAGTTAAGGTGCTTAACTGCAAAGCCTAAGGACCAAGGTTCAATTCCCCAGATCCCATGTAAACCAGATGCACAAGATGGTACATGCATCTGGAATTCATTTGCAGTGGCTGGAGGCCCTGGAATGCCCATTCTCTCTCTCTCTCTCTCTCTCTCTCTCTGTGTGTGTGTGTGTGTGTGTGTGTGTGTGTACCTCTTTCTTTCTCCTTCTCAGATCCCTCTCTGGCCAGTGGTGCTCCAGTTTGCTCTGGCTTTCTCCACCTTGTGTGGCCACCTTGTAGCCAGGCTTTCTCCCACTGGCCCTCAGCAACTTCAGGCTCATGTAAAGGCAACAGTCTGCATTTGTCTCCTCCCCTCTCAGCTCCTATAATTTGAAATGAAAATAAAGGTCTCATTCTTATAATCCAACCGAGATTCCATGTCAATCAAAATTGTTCTGTTTCCCAGATCAAGCCCAATTTTCTGTTAAAATATAAACTCCATCTGTTCATTCATTTTGCTCATTTTTCTGTTTTTCTTTTGTGTGTGTGAATATATAGAGTATAGTATGGTGTGGTGTGTGCAACATGTGGTGTATGCAGTTGTGTGTGCAGATGAACATGTCCCATGCATGTGGGTATCCTCTTCTCATATGCATGTTGCTTAGAGCACGGTCCCTCTTTCAACCCAGAACTTCTGTCCATCAGTGAGCCCCAGTGATTCTCAGGTCTCTATCCTACACAGACTGGGGTTCCAGACATGCATGGCCATGCCAACTTTTTTTTTGTTTGTTTGTTTATCTGTTTGTTTTTAGAGATAGGGTTTCAGTCTAACCCAGGCTGAGCTATTCACTATGTAATCTCAGGGTGGCCTCAAACTCACAGTGATCCTCCTACCTTTGCCTCCTCCTTGCTAGGATTAAAGGTGTGCCACCACACCTGGCCATACTAGCTTTTTAAGGGAGTAAAACTTGGCAGTATTTGACTAAGGGGCCCTCATGTTTAAGTGGTAAATACTCTTAACCATTGAGCCACCTACCCATCACTACCCACCTCTTCTTGAGGTAGGGTCTCACTCTAGACCAGGATGGCTTTATACTCTAGTAATCCTCCTACCTCTGCCTCCAGAGTGTTGGGAGTAAAGGCATACACTACCATGCCTGGCTTATAAAGGACAGCCCTACACAAATGATCCAAACATGTTTTGTGGTTTTTTTTTTTTTTTTTGGTTTTGTGGGGTACAGTCTCCCTCTAGCTCAAGCTAACATGGAATTCACTATGCAGTCTTGGGCTGGCCTTGCTCCTACCTCTGCCTCCTGAGTGCCAGGATTAAAGGTATGCACTACCACTCCTGGCTCATAGATTTTTTTTTTTTTTTTTTTGAGGTAGAATCTCACTCTAGCCCAGGATGACCTGGAACTCACTCTGTAGTCCAAGGCTGACCTCAGACTCATAAATATTCTCCTACCTCCTCCTCCCAATTTGCTGGGATTAAAGGCATGAGCCACCACACCCAGCTCTTTTTTAAAAATAGTATATTAATCATAATTATTTTTGAGTGTGCATACTATATGTGGTGTGTATATCTGGTGTAAGAACATGTATGTTCAGATGCATGTGCCCCTTGCACACCTATGCAGAGGTCAAAGGAGACATCAGGTGTCTTTCTCTATTGCTCTTTGCTCTTTTCCTTATTTTCTTGAAATGAAGTCTCTCACTGAACCTGGATATCCTCCTTATAGTCAGACTGGCTGTGGTGGTTTGATTCAGGTGTCACCCATAAACTTAGGTGTTCTGAATCCTAGGTTCCCAGCTGATGGAGATTTGGGAATTAGTGCCTCATGGAAGCAGTGTATTGTTGGGGGCGGGCTTATGGGTGGTATAGCCAACTTCCTCTTGCCAGTGTTTGGCACATGCTATGTTGCTGTTGTCCACTTGATGTTGGCCAGGAGATGATGTCTACCCTGTGCTCATTCCATCATTTTCCCCTGCTACCATGGAGCTTCCTCTTGAGTCTATAAGTCAAAATAAGCCTTTGTTTCCCACAAGCTGCTCTTGGTTGGGTGTTTTCTCCTAGCAATGTGAACCTGACTACAACAGCAAAGTTGGTAGCAAGAATGGGGTCATAGCTGCTAGAAACCTGAATGCATGGCTTTTGGCCTTTCGAAACTGATTTTTCAAGAGGAATGTGAAGGAATTGAAACCTTGGCCTAAGAGACCCCTTGCAGTGCTATAAGTACAGTTTGATGGACTATTCTGGTCAGAGTTGAAAGACCTGAATGCAGTAAGAACTAAGGACTGTGAGGTTTGGTTTATGAGGGTGAGAAAGAGCTTTGCCTGAACTGGGCTAGAAGCAGTCTGTGTGAGAGGCTTGCTGTTATGCCTGAGAACTTGTGCAGGGTTGCACTGTATAGAAATGGACTGGTGTGAGCGAGGGATATGGCATAGAAAAAATGAAGTGTTTGGGCCAAAACTGCTGCCCATTCAGCTGCAATTGTTTGAGAGATTACATCCTTGGAGATTGGGCCAGCTGACCTGCACTGAGACAATAGAAAGAATGTAGAGTCTTTTGAAGGGATCTTAATGCTGAATGTCCTGTTCTTCAAGGTCTGTTTTATCCCCCCTGGATTAACAAATTGGCAGCCTACCTAGTATTATGGATTATAACAAATGCAGGAGAGGGTCATTGAATTTGCAACACAGTTTTGTATTTTGGAAATGGCCATGGGCAGTGTGAAGCAGGCTTGTTGGATTATCTATGTGGAGACCTGATGGAGACATGAGGATGAAATGTGGGTTGCAGTGGAGACCCAGTGGAGATGCCAGGATATGGAATGTCTGCCAAGGAGAGCTGCTGCCCTGGATGAAAATTTTCCAGGACTATGAATAGCCTAGCTGGAGGTGTGGGTTTGGAACTGCAGAGACTTGTCACTGGTTAGAATTATCAGACTTGCAGACTTTTCATTGAGTAGGGTTGTAGGACTTGGAGCTACAGAGTTTGATGTTTGCTCTGTTTAAATCTTATATTGGTTGGGAATTTCTTTGCTATGCCTAATGCCATCTTTTACAGTGTGAATATTTATTCTGTGCCATTATGGTTTTTTTTAAATATATTTTTGGTATTATGGCTCAGTTAAAAGAACTTGGACTATGGGAATGTATGAACATCATTGGGATTGATAAAACTATAGGGACTTTTAAAGTTGGACTGAATGTATTACATTTTACATGATGTATGATTATCAGTTTATGGGGCCAGGGGTGGAATATGGTGGTTTGATTCAGGTGTTCCCAGTAAACTTAGGTGTTCTGAATGCTATGTTCCCAGCTGACTGAGATTTGGGAATTATAGCCTCTTGGAGGCAGCATAGTATTGGGGATGGGATTATGGGTATTATAGCCAGCTTCCTCTCGCCAGTGTTTGGCACACTCTCCTGTTCTGTTGTCCATCTGATGTTGGCCAGGGAGTTGATATCCACCCTCTGTTCAAGCCATTGTTTCCCCCTGCCACCATGGAGTTTCCCCTCAAGTCAAAATAACCCTTTTTTCCCCACAAGCTGCTCTTGGTCAGGTGTTTTCTGCCAGCAATGTAAACCTGACTGTAACACTGGCTAAGCAGAAAACCCCAGTGATCCTTCTATCTTGCCCAGCACTGGGGTTGCAGGCATGTGCAGTCATGCAAGCTTTTTACATGGGTGCTGGGATCATACTCAGATGCTATGTTTACACAAGTGCTCTTACCCACTGAGCGTCTCCACAGCCCATAGTGACAGTTATTTTGAAGTCTTAGATTCTGTTTCTATTGACATCATAATCAGCTACCTTTTCCTTCTCATATCTAGCAATGTTTGGTTACATTTGGAAATCACTAATGGCACATTGCATAGACTTTGGGTTAGCTTAGCCCCCCATAAAAAGTGGTGGGCTTTATTTTGATAGCAATCAAATTCCTGGCTAATCACACTAATCTTGTCAGCGTTTGTGTTCAGCCTTTGTTAGGGCAAGTTTGCTTTAGTTCCATCCTTATTCTTGGGATATATCTTCTCTCAAGTCATCATTTCTGTGGTGGTTTGGATCTGACTACCCCCACAGACTCATGTGTTCTGAATGGTTGGTCCCCAACTGGTTGCAGTTTGGGAGATAGAGCTTTGCTGGAGGAGGTGTGTGGTTGGGTGCTTTGTGCTAGCAACAAGAAAGCAACTGCAATAGAAAGTTGGATCAGAGGAGTGGGGCTGTTGTTGCTTAAAAATTGAATGTGTAGCCTTTGGAACTGATTTTCAAGAGGAATGTGGAAGGCTTTGAACCTTGGACCTAAGAGATGACTTGCAGTGCTATAAGTAGAGTATGATGGAGCATTCTGGTCAGAGTTGGAAGACCTAGATGCAGAAAGAACTGTGGACTGTGTGAACTTGGCTTAAGAAGGGAAGTAAAAACTTTGGAACTGGGCTAGAGGCAGTTTGTGTGAGAGGCTGCCTGTGATCTTCTCATGTCCTGACAACTTAAGCAGAGTTGAATTTAGAAGAAATGAACTGGTGTGCTTCACAGCACAGAAAGCATAAATAATAGACTAACAGATGAGGCATTGTTAAGTGATGAGAAATTCAGAGGCAGATCATGGTTTGTTGAGCTTGGTTTGACAGCACAAGTCATCAGAACGAAGGAGCCCGAGTTTCTGTCCCATGGCTCCAGGTAGAGTTATTGGACCCCATCTCAGAAAGGACAAGGGGGAAACTGAAGAGCTGGACCCTGATGAATCTGTCCCACTTCTATGAGGTTTCCTGGAAGTCCCATGCAGTGACTTCTGTTTACATCCCATTGGCTGTCTCCATCTCCAAAGGAGAGGGAGAGTGTATGTCAGTAGTCAAATCAGGTGTCCTCAATCTCTCTCCAACTTATTTTCATATACATATATTTATCTATATCTATATATACTAGAGAGAGAGAGAAAGAGGGAGACAGAGAATAGGCACACCAGGGCCTCTAGCCACCGTAAACAAACTCCAAATGCATACGCCACCTTGAGCATCTGGATTATGTGGGTACTAGGGAACTGAATCTGGGTCCTTTGGCTTTGCAGGCAAGTGTCTTAACTACTAAACCATCTCTCCAGCCCCTATTTTCTTATATTTTGAGCCAAGGTCTTTCACCTGAACCCATAGCTCACCAATTCAGCTAGTCTAGCTAGCCAGCTTGTCCCTAGGACCCCTGCATCTGCCTCCCAAGTGTTGGGATTACAGGAAGACTACTACCCCTGCCTGGTATTTATGTGGGTGCTGGCGATTTGAATTCTGGTCCTCAGATTTGTACAGCAAGCACTTTACTGACTGAGCTATCACCCAGCCCCTTGAGGAGCATTTCTCATGAGCCATCTAGGCAGTGACTTTACAAGAGGCTGACTCCTGGAGTGTGCCCCTGGACCACCACTGGACAGAAGAAACTGAGTCTGAGAGACAGGTCTGGGTATTGAGCTACAAATTTCAAAGGTGACCTACTTCTTCTAGCTAGACACCACCTCCCCAGATTTTCAGAACCTCCCAAATAATACCATGAGCTGAGGGCCAAGTATGCAACATATAAACCTTTTGGGAGACATGTCATATTCAAACCATAACACCCCCAGACCCAGTGACCTACAGACAAGTTTATTACTCCAGCCTGTGACCGTCTTGATGTGAATAATCAGGCTGGTGGACAGCTCTGCTCCATAAAGGATTCAGGGCCCAGATGCCTTCCACACGGAGGCTCTGCCAACACTCAGAGTCTTTCACTGTTGCTAAGGCCAGTTACTACTTCACCAGAGCTCCAGATGTAGGAATGGGGAGATAAAGCCACACCCAAGGCTGCAATGCTCCACCCACAAGTCACCTGCATCTTTCTGCTAGAAAGAACTCAGGAACTTCGACATGTTCCCAGCCCACAAAGGTTTTAGAAGCCCAGTCTCCAGTATGTGTTCAGGGATGACTATCACCAGACAACAAGGGAGGGGTGGACTTTTGTGAATATCAGGTTGAATTTGACACTGTTCACCAGCAAACATCTGTAGCAAACACTTCCTATGCATCTTTTATGAATCTACTTTCCATTACTGCAATGAAATACCCGAGGCTGGATATTTTATAAAGAAAAGATGTTTACTTGGCTCACAGTTTGGGAGGCTGGAAGTCCAAACAGTATGGCATCCACTCTGGGTCCCTTAACCACATCATCTTACAGTGACTGATGTCATGACCAAAGGACATGCTCGAGGGATTGATGACAAAGTGAGATAGAAATCTGGAGGGAGAAGGGTCAGTCTTGTTCTTTGTATCACATCTCACAAATACTAAGGTCCCACAAGAATGACTTGATCCCTTCTGAATGCCTCAGTGATCTTTTATTACACTGTACCTCTGAAAGGTCTCACTACCTCAGAACTGCCCTAAGGTCTTGTCCTCTGGCATGGACAACCACAACCAAGCCGTTGAAGCCTTCTTCCATGTTCATACAGTACTTCTTTCCCCTCAGAGAGGGATATGCAAGAGTGGGTCACACAGCAGGCAGTGGACATCACAATGAGTATGTCCTGCTGGGCAGATATTGTAGAGACACAATGTTCTCAGAACCCACTGTAGCCAAAGCTAGGGATGGAACCGATTCAGATTCGTGTCAGCCTGAAATCTCACTGCTGGAATCAACTCACGAGTGTGGTGGAATTGGATTACGCCAGGCACCCCTCCTGATCAAACTCTAAAGCAACTCAGGCTTGCTACAGTCAGGAGGCAGCTGAGGGTCCTGGGACTTGGTAGTGAGCTCATCTGGCTGCCTCTGTTCTGCGCACTGGGAACTCCTTGTTGCTGTCCTTCACAACCTCAATCTTGCTCTCTGGAAACCCATCATTGTACATCATTCATTGGACTATGTTTGAAGTAGCTGTCAGGAAATGTGCCCCAGTTTTCCATAGTGACAGTTGAAAAGTCTAAGACTTATGTCTTTTCTTTTTGGTACTGGGGATTGGAACAGGGCCTCACAATGCTAGGCAAGGGCTCCCCACTGAACTGCACACATCCTTAATTTATTTTAAGTCTTGTGTGGGGAGGGTGCATCAGTGTATATATGCACATTCATGTGTATGTACCTGTGTACAGATACATGTATTTATACGTGTGTGTGGAGGCCAGATTTACCTTACTGGTTGTTGTGACCAAATACATCAGGAAGAAGCTTATATAATGAGAGATGTTGCACTTAGGTTTGCATTGCTGGTAGAAATCACCCAACCAAGAGCAGCTAGTAGGGGGGAAAAAGGTTTATTTTGGTTTACAGGCTTGAAGGGAAGCTCCACAATGGAAGAGGAAAATGATGGACATCACCTCCTGGCCAACATCAGGTAGACAATAGCAATAGGAGAGTGTACCAAACACTAGCAAAGGGGAGCTGGCTATAACATCCATAAGCCCGCCCCCAACAATACACTGCTCTGGGAACTTAGGATTCAGAACCCCTAAATTTATGGGGCACCTGACTCCAACCACCACGAGAGGGTTTGTCTTCTCTTTCATGGGTCCAGTCTGTCATGGTGGGGAAGGCATGGCAGCAGGAACTTGAGGCAGCTGGTCACATTCAGCCCATGGTGAGGAAGCAGACAGTGATAAATTCTAGTGCTCAGATAGCTTTCTCCTTTTTATATATTTCAGGACTCCAGCCCATGGATTGGTGCTACCCATAGTTAAGGTGGGTTTTCTCACTTCAACTAACCTAATCAAGATAATCTCTCACAGGTGGTTCTAGGTCCTAACCATCACATACATTTTCTGTTTCTGAGACAGGGCTGCTCCTTATCTATACTGGCCAGTGAACTGCCTTCACCTTCACAGTGTTAGGATTACAAGTGTGCATCTACTGGGTACTGAGGATTGAACTCAGGTTATGAGTTATGAGGCATAGAACATGACAGTCTCTTTCCCTTTGCCTCAAAGTTATCATAGCAGGATGTGATGTCTAGGATTGCGCATCCCTCATGCGAGCATGAGGAAAGCATGCTGTGGAGTAGGTAGAAGCTGGCAGTGTGGACATCAGAACTCAGGCCCTTGGTGTTGCTGTTGCATCTAAGCTAACTGCCCCCAGAGCCCGCCTTCTTCTGGGCTTTCTGTGTGTGCCTGGGATTTTCCTGATGGTTTAAGCTGAAGGAATGGGGTAGAGGGTGGGTTGTTACCTGCAGTTATAAGGTTCCAAATTTCATCTGAGGTTGGGCTGGAGCGGAGAGGTTGTGGACAGTTCTGTGTGGTTCCTGTGTATCCACCACTGCAAACAGGCATCCATTTCACAAGAAGAAAAGGGAAGCTCAGAGTTCAAGGACAGGTTAGGAACAGAACTGGGGCTCAGCCCTGGAACCCCCAGACCCATACTCTTGCTGACAACACCAGAGTAGCCTCTGCTGAGATGACAGAGGAGAGGTGTCATCTAGGATCCCATTAATTACAAGAACTATTTGTGAGGCAGGTGATACCCATTGCTCAGAAAGCTTCCGGTCTGGTGGGAGAGAGGGAACATATTGGAGGTGCTAGGAGATATTGAGGTCCACATTATGAGCAGCCAAGAGAGAAAGGATGGTGTCTCATGGTGATGGATAATAGGGAAGGATCCAGGAAAGCACCTAACAGAGGAGCCATTGCAGCTGAGAGCCAGAGGACAAGCGGGCATGGCTGAGTGGAGCTGGAGTGCAGGGTTCAGGAAGAACACGTGTGGAGACCCTCAGGTGGCAGGGTACAGGGCAAGGCTAGCTGGTGCATGAACGCAAGGTGGGAAGACCTGGGGTACACAGCTCTAGAGACACAGAGCCGTGATGTCCTGAGAACACTGGCTCTGGAGTCTGACTTGGCTTATCAGCTGTGTGTCCTTAGGGAAAGTGTTGACCACTTGGGACTTCTTTTCCTTTATCAAGTCCCACCTCCTCCAGAAGCAGTGAGGAAGGAATGAGATGTGCCCTGTTAAAATGCCTGCAGGTAGCAAGTTCTCAATAGATGCCAGCAGTTCTTACTCTGGGGCTATTTTTAGGAGTTTGGTCTTTCTTCTATGAATAATCGAGAAAGCATTAATTAGTACCCTCTTGTTGCAAATGATAGCAACCAGTTCTCCTTGGCTTAAGCAGTGATAGGGGGATTCTCTTCGGCTCATATGACTAAAGAGGTTTAGATGTGTCATCAGGAACAGCTGGATCCAGGCACAAGGCTTTGGCAACTGGACAGTCTGTCTCTTCACGCTGTCACCTAGGGGATAACATTCTTAGGCCTGCTGTGTCCTCCTGAGAGCTGGGTGGCTGTTGTATTCGCCTTCTTGTTGATGGGACAAAGCTCTGGACGAAAAGCAGCTGCCGGGAGGAAGGGTAGATTCTGGCTTACAGTCCTTGAGGGAAAGCTTCGTGATGGCAGGGAAAGCACGTCATGAGCAGAGGCTGGACATCACCTCTGCCACAACAGGCAGAAAATAGCAGCAAGAGAGTGAGCAAAAGGGAACTGGCTGTAACACCCCTAAGCCTGCCCCCGGTAACATACCTCCTCCAGCAAGGCTCCACCTCCCAAATTGCAATGATCTGGGAACTAAGCATACAAAACTCATGACTTTAAGGGGGACACGTAATTCAAACCAGCACAGTGGCCTTAGCTCTGTGGGTCTCCTGAAGGGTATCATTGTCCTACCCCATCTGGAGCCCAACCTGAGCTGAGCACTGTACTGTGGAGGGGGACATGTGTGGAGTGGAACAGAGGAACTGGTGCTGTTTGAACAGTTACAGTCAAAGCTCCAAAATCTCTGTCCTGTAACTTTCTGGGGCAGGAGGCCCTATGCAAGAAGTTGGGGTGCAGTTACCAAGTGTAAGGGGAGGAATATTGAGCAGGCAAACGAAGCCCAGGCTGAGTCAGAACCACATGAGGGTTCCAACACGGGAGAGGATCTGATGTTTGTCCTGACACGGTGGTGGCTGAACAGAGTGGGCCAGTAGTGGAGGTGGGGAGGCATTGGGGAGAGAGGCCAGGAGTCCAGGAAGGAGGGACGCTGATGTAGCTGGGCTACTGGTGTTGGAGAGGTAGAGGGATGGAAAGAGGGGATAGTGCCAGAGCATGGTGGAGGCCAGGGTTTGTGCCTGAGCAGCTGAGTTGGGGAGAGTGGAGGAGGCACAGGCTTGGGGAAGGTGGAGAGATCAGCTTTGGGTATTCTGGGTTTGAGGCACCTACAGACAGCCATGGGGGCATTTTAACGGCACTTCTTGGGGGAAGGGAGTCCACTCCAGTGCATCCTTGTACAGTTCCCATGAATATGAGAAGGATAAATAAATTGAGCAATGCCTGTTCTGTTCAGTAGAATCCACTAGAACTAAGGGAAGGTTATCACCTTACCTCTAGGGTGGCCCAGCTTGCTGAGCTGATTCCAGGGAATGGGTCATTTGGACATGTTGGTTCCAAGCCTCCCTTAAGAGTCAGAGCTTGAATTCACAAGCTGGGGAGCTCACTAGCAGGAAGTAGCATGCAATATCCAATAAATGTCAAACTCACAAGTCCCTGCTCTGAGGACTGACTGAGAGTAGTTGTGATGAGAGAAATAAAAGGATCACAGAATGACAAGGACGGGGAAAGGGGGAGATAGCAGGAAGAGCACTAGCAGGAGCTGTGGCAGAGACCATGGGAGTTTGGGGAGAACTGAGAAGGGCTGATGTAATCTAAGTGGGCTTTCTGGAGGCAGCGTCAACACTCCAGTCCAAAAGGACACCATGACCTCAGGTGTAGAGGGCAAGGTTAGATTTGGAGTGCCCCCTAGTCCCAAAGCAGCTTTGACCATTTCCTAAAGTAGACCAGGCAACCCAGACATCTAAGACCGCCAAGTGAGGTCCTTGAGGTTCCCAACCCCGTCTCCAACCTGGGCTGCTTCCTCCAGAGCCCTTCATCCTGCCCAGAGATTTCCTTGCATTTCCCATCAGTGCCTGCCCCTTTTCTTTCCCCAAGGCCCTGAGTGCTGCCTCCTCCCAGCAGGCTGCCACCTGTGGGCCCTCAGTTGTGGAATGAGGGCGTGGCCTGAAGTTCCTGGCTGAGGGAGGAGGCTTGCGGCTCTAGGCTGGTTTGCTTTGCACCCCGAGTCTGGGGAAGGGAGTTGTGACAAGATCAGAAGCCCAGCCTCAGCGGACCTGGGTTGGCCCTGAAGCTCACAGATCCTTCACTCGGAGGAAGCGAGCGGGGGAGGCAGCTTCCATCCATTAGGCCCGTAGCCCAGGCGGCTCATGCCGCGCGGACACTGCGCTCTGAGCCTTGGAGCCACTTAAGCATCGTTAATATTTTACACCGCACAGCTAGGAGATCGATGGCTCGTTTATAGCTCAGTGTTTATTAGCAGTCATTGAAGCTTCCACTTGCAACTGGGAGGATGTGCAGTGGCAAGGGGAAATTGAGGCAGAGCAGCACCAGCGTATGCCAACCTCATGCCTGTTTGCATGCTCCATTCATGACCCCATGGGACACAGCGACCACCATGCAATCTGATGCTGGGGTACATAATAGGGTCCATCAGAGCCCATGCACTTCCCTGTCTGTAATCCTTCACAAACCACCAGAGAGGTTGATTATCGCCCCCATTTTATGGATGAGGAAATCGAGGCTCACAGAGTTATGGCTCCCGGGCTATCCATCGGGCTGTTACTCAGGATGAAACTGGTTGGGACTGAGGTAAATTTTACTCGGTGCTTATGTGTGCAAATGAAATTTCAGGAGAGACTCTGATCTTCTCAACTAAACATATTAGCGAGTGAAGCCTTCTAACAGAGCTGTCTGAACTCTGCTCAGCCCTCTGGCCTTCACCAGCGGAGACTTTGCATCCAGATTAACTGCAAATAAAAGCTGTGCATGTACGTACAGTTCTTTACAAATCACACCCAAACGCAGGCTTTGATCCAGGCGGGTGCGGGCCTTGTCCCGATCGGTGAAGCCCCGCTCCGGCTCTGACAGGCCGCTAACTTCTCTGCTCAGCGGGCGAAGTGCAGCGGGGCGGGAGCCCTCAAGCTAAGCAAATCCAAAGACCGCCTGGGCGTGAGCGCTCGGGGCGGGGGAGGGGGCCCGGCCACCCCACGCCGCGGCTTCCCACGCCCCCCAGAGGACCGGGGACTGAGCTCTGCGCCTGGGACTGAGCGCACGCTCTCGGCCCTGGGAATGAAAGGGAGAGCGGACAGTGGACTCTAAGTGGAAGCTGACCTTGTTCAACCTGAGATTGGAACCCGGCTCGCAGTTACAGGCGCGAATCGCTTCCATAGCAGGAAAGATTTGATATTCGCCAGCGCCGGGGACTTCCAGCTCTGGCCGGGACACCTGCCGTGCCCAGCGCCCGCCGGAGGGCAGCAGAGAGGCACTGCTCCTGCCGGGCGGCCCTCTAGGTTTTTGCCGCCCGGAGGATACCCGGCTCCGCCCTGCCACTCCCAGTCCTCTCCTCCTCCTCTCTCCTCCGCGGCTTCTCTAGCTCTACGCCAGGCAAGCACAGGAAGAAAGCGGTCCACAAACTAATTAGCAAGCCCGGGCACTGCCGGCACGCTGCGCCCTGCGGAGCTTGGCGCTTCCGGAGAACCGGAAAGGCCGGGCAGCCCTGGCAGCAGATCTGCAAGTCTGGGTGACTCGACCAAGGTTACGCGGCAAAGTCAGGACTTGAACTCAGGCAGTAGACCTCCTTCCCAAAGACTGGAACGCGCCCTGGTTTCCAGGCTGGAGAACTCCAGATACCAACTTCTCCACTTTCAAGGGGCGGGGGGAGCACATCAAGGCCAAGTTTAATCCCAGGCCGAGGGTTGCGGGAAATATTTCGGGGAGACCAGGATTCTGGGATGCTCTGCGAGACAACTCTGCGCGGGGCGGGCGGGCTCCGTATCCTCCCTTGGCCCAGTGTGTCGCCACCGCTCCCCTCCTCTCGAGCACCCGGCTCCGAGGGCGGCCACCCGGCCCCTACCCTGAGCCGGCGGGCGGGTGAAACCGCAGACCGCAAGGCCTAGCCGGGTGGCGGTGGCGACCCGCCAGGCTTGGTCCCCAGCTGGACGGGGCGGGGCTGCCTCCCTCCGCCCCTTCCCGAGCTCGCGAGGCGTGGGTTGGGGGGGTGCTTGGGACGCCTCCCCGAGTGGTCGCGGCGCCTAGGCCAATGAGCGCGCTGGGAACCGCGATGGAGCCTGGGGCGGCCGAGAGCGCCCGGGACCCCCGCCGCCGCCGCGGCCCCGCGCCCTCGGGGCAGGATCGGAGGCGACAGAGGCGTGGGGCATGGAGGCGCCGCTGGCCCTCACTCGTCCTCCGAGCAGCGCTCTGCGCCCTTGCCTCTGCGCCTCGAAGTTTGCCGGCTGATTTGGAAAGTTACGCCGGGGCTCTGCAGCCACGACGCGTCCCGCTCTCCGCCGCCGTCGCTCCGCGGGGTCCCGGCCCCGCCATCACCCTTAGCCCCGCCTGCCAGGGGCATGTGAGCCGCCGCCGCCCCGAGAGGCCGGGCAGGCGGCTCCGGGCCCGGCGCCTCCGGAGGCAGCGTGCGGGCTAGGGGTGCGCCCTGGCCCCAGGCAGCCCGGCTCGCCATGGGCATCCAGGGCATGGAGCTGTGCGCCATGGCGGTGGTGGTACTGCTGTTCATCGCTGTTCTCAAGCAGTTCGGCATCCTGGAGCCCATGTCCATGGAAGGTAACGTGCTAGCCGCCCTCCCCTGTGGGGCCCGACGAAGGTCTGTGGGAGGGAGCTGCACCCGCTCCCTCCCCTACCGAGTTGGTGAGGAGCGGCTCTTGGCAGTCTGCGCTCCGCGGCCCGGCTGCTTTGGCCCCGGCCTCCTCCCAACTGCGGAGCGCTGGGTCTGGGACTAAGACGGCCAAGAGGGCTCGAGCTCCCTCCGAGGAGCCCCAGAGGGGATGGGACTACGGTGCTTGGCGTGAATGCAAACGAGATGCTGGGTGACATCTTGAGCGGGGGTTTCCTAGCGGTCCTAGGCCTGAGGGTCCGGGCTCTCCCTGGCTTGTGCCGCCCTGGGGCGGCAGGTGGCGCAGGGTGAAGATGCCCGGAAAGACCCTCAGTTCAAGGTGCCGGTAAGCGCTGAGTGATTCGATACCCCTACTACTCGTGCGACTGTTTCTTTCGCCCTCCTTCTAGTGTCCAGCTCCCCACTCATTGGGTCAGTAACCAAATCTGCGAGTACTACATTTCTGTTGCAATAAAATATTAACCAAGGAGACGGGTGTACTCTTAAATTAGCACTTGGCGTCTCTCAGGGACCCCTGACAGATGCCCTTGGAACAAAATCCCAACCCAGTGGCGGGACCCTGCTGATTCTGGACAGGTTAGGAGAAGGGGCCCCTCCAGAGCACACGCGGGCCCCGCAAGGGCCCCTCACACCAGGACTGTACCTTTCCCTTCCCTCTCCCAAAGATGCAGGTGCAGCCCTACTGGCGCCTCTGGATTGTGAAGGGGTTGGGTTTGCTCTCTTCATGCCACCGGGGCCCTTCTGTTGCTGTCTCCAAGGAGAGTGGGCATCCTGCCTGCCTCAGCACTCTGCTGACCTTGCCAGGCTCCAGCTCCTGGGGCTGGAACCCAGAGGCCTGCCTGCCAGCTGCCCAGCATCCCCCTAGAAACAGGATATGCCCCAACCCCTGTAAAGGGGTTCTAGGGTCTGGAAGGGACCCTAGGCAGAGAAACAAGGCCCTGCTTCTATTCTGCTCCAGAGGCCAAGGCTGGCTCTTCAGCTGAAGTCCATGGTCACAGGCCCCTCAGAAGCCACTGGGTTTTTATTTATGCAGTTGCAAGCAGAAAGAGATAGAAAAGAGAATGAGCACATTAGAGCCTCTGGCCGCTGCACATGAACTCCAGATGCATGCACCACTTTGTGCACGTGGCTTTATGTAGGTCCTGAGGACCTGAACTTAGGAGGTTAGGCTTTGCAGGCAAGTGCCTTAATCGCTTACCATCTCTGTAGTCCTCTGTCATCTCTTTACTAGGTGAGTGCTTCAAGCCCAGAGAGAAAGGTTCAGACCACCGCCTCCTTGAGCTTTAAGACTTTAGTTGCCAGAAGAGTTTCCCAAGCTAGTCCTTGCCTGGCTGGAGGGCGATTGTGGCCAGGAAATCCATGACAGCAAACTTGGTGGGAAATACTGTGTAGGTGCTTGGGGATGGAGCGGGGCTGGGGAGGGATGAGCATGAACTTGGGTAGCTATGCATCTTGCAGGACAACTGTCCCCTTCTGATTCCTCCATTAGCAACCTGAGGTGGGTATAGGAAGTGGGGGTGCCCAGGGAATCCATTATCTATTGCACCTTTCTGTTTCTCTGACTTCCCTGGGGCCACCAGGGCCCAGGAACACCAGCCAGCCTCATTTTGCTTAGCATTGTAAAGACTCTTAACAGTGACTCCCTCCAAGGTCTGGGGCAGTCTGAATTTTGCCTTTGTGATTTCTAAAGAAAAGGGATTTCTTTATAATGTGGACATTATGTACAAGACAGTGTATTGTTTATTCAACCTGATAACCAGCCCACTTCGAGTTGGAAGTTTTCCCACTTCCACATGTGCCAGTTTTTTAGAGTTTTTTTGTTTGTTTTGAGTCTCAATGCAGGTGGGGAAGCACACAGACTGAGCCAATGAGGCCTGAGTAGGAGCCTATCATCCTCACATGTTGGCTCTAAAACTCTTGAACTGCAGAGCTTCAGTTTCTCTATCTGTGAACTGGGGCTGATAACATAATTCCTGCGCCCTGGGACTGTGCGGGTCTTAATGGTCAGTGGGGCCTTACTGCCCCCACATACTGTGAGCCATTGCTGTCGCCAGTAACTAGCGAGGCATGGCTACTAGTCCTTTAGTTACTCCTTGTGGTTGTGGCCAAATACCTGACTCAAGGAAGGAAGGTTGATTCTGGCCCACAGTTCAAGGTTACAGTCCATCATGGCAGGGGAAGGCATGGCGACAGGAGCATGAAGCAGCTGGTCACATTGCAGCATGGCCAGGAAGTGGAGAACAACCAGTGCTGGTGTTTCTTGTTTTCCTCATTATATTCAGTCCAGGACCCCAGCTCATGCAGTGGCGCTGCCTACATTTTAGTGGGTCTCCCTACCTCAATTAATTTAGAAAATCCCTCACAGACATGCTCAGAGATTTGCTTCCATGGTGATTCAAAATTCTGTCAAGTTGATAACTGAGATTAACCATCACAACTTGCAATAACAGAACTGATTCCGGGTTTAAAACGTTCCCTCATGCAGACAGCCACCCCCCTGCTTGGGTCAGGGCGGGGGAGTTATAAGTTCTAGATGTTCTGTGCTGATGGGGAGTCCTGCCAGCTGAGGGCCTGGAAGCACCCAGTGGCTGGCAGTGTCTAAGGGACTGTGAGATGAGCTGCGAGGAGCCTGGAGCCGGCCATCGCATCCAGCGGGGTGTGAGCTGTTCTCAATACTGCTAGGGGTGGGGTGGGAGCTGGTGCCTCAAGTGCCCTCTACCTTTTTCATCTGAAAGAGATCAGTTACAAGACCATAGGGACGGGCAAGATCTAAAGAGCTGGCACCTGAAAAGGTAGCTCAGGACCTGTGTGGGATGGGCTAAGGGGCTGAGGCTTCTCTGAGTGGTGCCTGGATTGGGAGATCTGGGCCTGGCAAGTCTATAACACCCCTGAGGTGAGGGCTGGTGGCTCTCCTTGAAGGGCTGGAACAACATGTAAGCTCACCCCTGGCCCTTGCCTGAAGCCCTGGTCGAAGCTGCTGTGCCCCTAGCTGTGATCTGACGTGATGGTGACCCGAGGGACTTCTGGCTGCCTTTTCCCTGCAGGAGCAGCTCTCCATTACATGCAGGTTTCTTCATGGCCCCATGCCCATCATCAGGTACTGGGTATCTTAGTTCCTTCATTAGTTTGTGATTTGTCTCTGCTAGATGCCAGCCACATGGGGACAAAGACTGTATCTTGCCCATGGTAGTGCCCATGCCTGGATGCTTCACGCCAAGCAATAGCTTGGTGAGGACTTGTTGAACCTGTGAAAGAACTGTGCCAACAAGGGAGGAGAGCTAGCTCCTTCTCCTGCCCTGTCCCCAGCCTCTGCCCACCATGTAGCCTGAGACTGGGGTCTGTGAGAGCAGCTGAGTGGATGGGCATGAGGGGCGTCGAGTAGCAAGGCTGGGGCACTGAGATTGGGGGTGAGGTATTTGAGTGTCAAGGAGGACAAGAGTGGCTGGAGTGGAGTAAGTGACCGGTCTTAGCAAGGGACGTGGCACAGGGGTCCCAGACAGGTGGTGTAGAGCATTGGTTGTTTTGTGTGTGGGGAGAAGGTATCTCACCATGTACCCAGGCTACCTTTGAACTTGTGATATGCCTGCCTCAAGCTCTCATGCACTGGAATTACAGATGGGTATCGCATGCCTGACCGGGACATTTTCAACGGGCTGCCCATTGTAATCATCTTGGGGGTTCAAAGAATGTCCGTTGAACCCACCCAGGACATTGAGCGCCTGTGCACTCTAGGAATGGCCCTTTGTAGGGACACTGTCTTTTATTCTCAGAGAAGTCTGGAATCTTTGGGTGAAACTCAGATGCTGAGACTTTTGTGAGTTTCTTCAGAGACCCAGCCAGGGTTGAGAACATGGGTTCAAGGATAAAGAGGCAGGAGCTCTCAAAAAATGTCCCCACACCACTAGCAGCAGCAGCAGCATCCTCTGTGGCTTGTTTAAAACGTGTCTACAGCCAGGCCTGTGTATCCTGCAAGCCTATGACCCCAGCTACTCAGGAAGCTGGCGAAGGAAGGGCACAAGACCAGGGCCACAGAGTGAGTTAAAGGCTAGCCTGAGCAACAGTGCTGAGGGTAGAGCTGTGTGTCAGAGTGCCAGCCTAGCCGCCTTAGGTCCTGAGTTCCACCCCCAGCACCACAAAAAAGAAAAAAAGAAACATGTATCTTCAGGCCCCTTCCAGACCTTGGGGACCAGCATCTTATCTCTTATCCAGCTCTAGGGACCACTGTGACATGCACTAGGCATGGAGCTCTGCAGGGACATTGGCTTTTATTTACAGAGACATCTAGAGCAATTGGATGTTCCCAAGTAGTAAGGTGAGGATGTCTGGGACTTTGGCAGGAGCCCTGACGCCTCTGTTATGAGTAGGTAGAGGGTAAAGGCCCAATGGCAGCACCAGAGCCTATTGGAGGTATTTGCAGACATCCCAGAGGGGGACCCTGGGAGGTCAGGAGGAGGGGGTAAGTTCTAGCTATGTGTCCAAGGCAGGCTTGCTAGGGCTTCCATGGGGTGAGCAGACAGGGTGAAGGAGGAGTGGAAGATGGGGCTGCTGTTTGCAGGATGAGACATGAATGGGCAGCAGGTTTGCGATAATGCCCATAGTTCCAAAGGGACCTGGTAAGATTGGAAAGAACAGAAAAGATTTTCTAGGCTGGAGAGATAGCTTAGCGGTTAAGTGCTTGCCTGTGAAGCCTAAGGATCCCGGTTCAAGGCTGGTTTCTCCTGGACCCACGTTAGCCAGATGCACAAGGGGGTGCACGCGTCTGGAGTTCGTTTTCAGTGGCTGGAGGCCCTGGCGCACCCATTCTGTCTTTCTCTCTCTCTCTGTCTGCCTCTTTCTCTGTCACTTTCAAATAAATAAATAAAAATGAATAACATTTTTTTAAAAAGAATAATTTTCTGTCATAAATGGTACCACAAATCATCACAAGGCCGGTACTCCACAGTTCTGTAAGTCAGACACCTACGGGGATCCCTGCGCTAAGTTGAAGCAGAGGAGCAGGCTGTCCTGGAGGATCTTGGGAAGAACGCATTCCTTGCCTTTTCCAGCTTCTTAGGCTTCTCCTTGGTTCTTGGTTCCTTCCTCCATCATCATCAGCAGACTGCATCCCACTGGCCTGTCCTCTCTCCAGGTCTCTTTTCCAGGGCACCTGCATGATCCAGGACCTGGATTCTGTTGTAAGGCCAGCCAGGAGCATCCCTAACTCCATTTGCAGCCTTCTGCTATGTGATCAGATTTCCTGAGTTCTAGGCTCGAGGTTCTCAACTGAGTTCAGGCTTGCCAAACCCCCCAGACCTTTGGTGACATTTTTGCTTGTGGCAGCTTGGAGGGTGCTGCTAGCAGCCAGTGGAGTGAGTCACCACCCATTCTGCCACTCATAAGGCAGCCCCTTTGGCCCAATGGCAGCAGGTCCAAGGGTGAGACCAGTTCAGTTCAGAGGGATTAATGCAGTTCCCCTAAGATGCCAGTTCTAGAAGAAGCTCTGGCCTGGGCAAGTGACTCCATAGTCTGAGCTGTCTCCTCATCTGTAGGGAAGGGCTGGGAGAGGGGCACATCTCCCCTGGGAACTGTGTCTATCCACTTAGGGCCTCAGTTGACCCTGCAACTGAAGCTGACCAAATTGAAAGTCTTCTTTGCCCCTTGTGTTGGTGTCTTCCTGGCAGCATCCTTGGTACAAAGCGGGGCATCCCATGGCAAGAGACAAGGAGCATGTACGTGTCTCTCCTTATACAGCCACCAGAGTTCCATCATGGGGACTCCACCCTGACGGCCTCATCTAATCCTAATCACCCCCCAAAGGTCCCACCCCTGACCACCATAGTCCGATTCCATGGACAGTAAATTTCATTCAACACATAACACTTGGGGGACACACTCCAGCCCATCTAAAGAACATCAGGGAAATGCAAATTACATGTCTTGGCTTACAGTTTCGGGGCACCCATTTCATACCAGGGGCAGGTACCAAGAACTTATGCTCTTCACCACTGCAAAGATTCCCTCCGAGGAGAGGGGCTTCTTTTTGCTAGGGTGGGTCAGGAATGCTGGGTGAGGTGGGTAACAACAGCAGAGGTGAACTGTGATGGGGGAGAGAAGTACTCAGAACTGAGAAATGCAGCTCCTGGCTCCCTGTCCGTGTTCCTCCCTCCTGGAAGGTGACCCCAAGCCCTGTGTGCGCTACTGCCTTCAACGTGGGCCTTGGGAAGGTCACCCGGGTCCCTGGCTGGGTCCACAGCCACATGGCTTAGAGCAAACCCAAGGGGCTGCTGTTAATTTTCTTGCTCTTTCTCTAATTCAGTTCCTTCCAGCACTTTGTCCTACCTTTACTGTGGGGTGGACACCAGCCAGGGTTTGGGGATCGTTTAAGCAGATCCTGTAGCTGGCGCTCTAGTGCTGTGGGCTGGTGCTGAAGCGGCAGGACCCTGAGAATAAGGGCCCGTAGCAGATAGCGAGGTCATGGAGAGGGCTTGCCTCAGAGGGATTAATGCAGTTCCCCTAAGATGCCAGGTACTTCCCACAAGAGTGGCAACAAAAGGAATCCTCTGGCTCGGAATCCACCATGTTGTGATGCAGCCAAGGGGACCCTTAACAGGACAGGCACGCAGCTAATCTGGACCCTCCAGTTACCAGGCTCGTGAGCCAAATGAGTGCTTCCTCCATGCTGGGCCCTTTAGGCATACTGTAATTTTGACCATGTCAGGAGGTCAATTTTAAATGATCAATCCAGGCTCAGGGAGGGTGAGCGGTTCTCCTGAGGTTGCACAGCCTGGGAACAGAAGTGCCAGGCTGCTTTCGATGTTTCTATAACTACAGGCCCAAGGGGGGCCACTGCACCCAGCCTGTGTGTCCCTCTTCCAAGGCAGGTGTTAGAAGCTCAAAGTAGAGGCAGCTGCTGAGGTCTACACCCTGAGTGGGAAACATTACTCCCTCCTCTAGCCCTTGTGAGGACTAAGTGAAGCAGCGTGTGCAGAGCTCACAGACAGGTCCTGCCGCAGAGTGAGTGCATTGATGGTGTGCACTCTCCTGTCCTGTTCCACCCCCCACCCCCCAAATCAAGTTCCCCCACAGCCCCATGTCGCTGATAGGAGGAGGTGGGAGAGAAAGGGGCACTTGAAGGACATTTGGGGGGGGGGTGGGCAGCCTTTATCTTGTGCTCCATTAGGTCAGGTCCAACCCCCACTGCCCCCAGGCTGCACCTGGAGACCTGCTGGGCCAAGCTGGAGGAAGGGAAAGTTAGACATAGGATACTTGTGATGATGGCTGTAACACAAGGAGATGGCTGGAGCTTGAGGCTTGATATTTCCCTGGACTGGATGGAACTCTAGGGCAAGGCTGCCTCATGTACCGTGGTACAGACAGTGGGTTCAAGGTCATTTAGCCACAGGTTCTCAGAGAAGGACGCTATAGCTTAGACTGAGACTGTCCCCCAAGGCATATGTGCTAAAAAACTGGTGCCAGCCTATGTTGCTTTTGGGAGGTTTTGAAACCTTCAAGAGATGGGACCCAATGGCAGGAAGTTAGGTCACTGGAGGTGCACCCCTGAAAGGAAAACTGCGGGCCTGGCTTCCTCCTCTTTTCTTTCCACTTGACTGTGACTATGAGGTGAACAGGCTGCTGTCACCAGCCCAAAGCAGCAGGGCCAGATGACCAGGATCTGTACCTTCTGAAACCAGAAGCCAAACCTAACATTTCAGGCAGGAGAGATGGCTTAGTGGTTAAGGTGCTTGCCTGTGAAACCTAAGGTCCCAGGTTTGATTCCCCAGGACCCATGTAAGCCAGATGCACAAGGTGGTACATGTGTCTGGAGTTCATTTGCAGTGGCTGGAGGCCCTGGCACGCCCATTCTCTCTATCTGCCTCTTTCTCTTTCCAATAAATAAATAAGTATATATACCTATATCTATATCTATCTATCTATATATATATATATACACACACACACATGCCCATTCTCTCTATCTGCCTCTTTCTCTTTCCAATAAATAAATAAATAAATAAATAAATATGTATATATTATGTATATATATATATACATGTATATATATGTGTGTGTGTGTATATATATATATATATATATATATATATATATATATATATATATATACACACACACACACATACACACATACATACACATTTCTACCTTATACTCTCAGGGGCTGGTTAGGACCACTTTCTTTCCCTGGTCTCCAGAGGCCTTAGGTGGGTTAGGCCAAGTAATCTACAGCCTTCCTCCTCATGCACAGTTGCTTAGGAGGGGTAGGATGTTAATTCACTGGTGTGAAGACTACATTAAGGCTTTCAGAGGCCCAAGACTGCAAGGCTTCTGGGACCTCCCACAGTACATCAGATTGAACTTTGCATTGAAAGGCATCGTGGCTGTGAGCAAGTGCGTGGGATCTTCACTTAGTAGTCACAGATGCTTCCGAAACACCACATTCAATCCCAGCCACATCAGCCCTTGCCTCACTGGCATCCCAGGCACGAACTGCTGTGTCTGAGGACTCTGCCAGCTCCACCTGCCCCCACCCCCTCTGTGTGCCCATCACCTAACCAGGCACACAAGTGAGTAAGGGGCCCTGGCTCAGCAGCCCTGGGGAGAGGTAGTCATGGGACTCTGTTGAGGGGCTGGGCTCGCAGCAGGGGAGCAGAGGCCGGAACCAGGGAGTGCAGTGGTGCTCCTGGAGTTTGCTGCAGAGGAAATGAGGAAGGGGATGGATGGTGGGCAATAGGCCCCAGAGGAGGTTCTGAAGGGAGTCTGCAGCTGCAAGAGGCTTCTGGGGCAGATGCGGGGAGGTGACAGGGTCAGCCCCAGGAAAGGGCTCAGCCACCAGGTTGGGCAAGAGTGCTGCTCACTCAGCCCTTCTGTTGCTCTGCTCCATGATTCAACACTCTCAGTGCAGGTGAGTCACACACAGAGGGGGTGGAGTGGAACGCGAGACGAGACCCTGGACCAGGGCTGTTATGCCCAGCTTGTAGTCTTTAAAGGCTGTGCAGCTTTTGGACTTTGAACATTAAAACATCAAGACAAGCTGGCGTGGTGGTGCATGTCTTTAATCCCAGCACTTGGGAGGCAGAGGTAGGAGGACCACCGTGAGTTCGAGGCCACCCTGAGACTACATAGTGAATTCCAGATCAACCTGGGCTAGAGTGAGACCCTATCTTGAAAAACCAAAAAAAAAGTGGGGGGGAGGTGCTGGAGGGATGGCTTAACAGTTAAGGCATTTGCCTGCAAAGCAAAGGACCCAGGTTTGATTCCCCAGGATCCACATTAGCCAGATGCACAAGGGGGTGCACACGTCTGGAGTTTGTCTGTAGCAGCTGGAGCCCCTGGCACACCCATTCTCTCTCTTTCTCTCCTCTCTCTCTCTTTCTCTGTCAAATAAATAAATAAACATCAAGGTAAGCCTCGTGCCCCAGGTGTGGAGGTACACCAGGGATCTAAACAGTCTGGAGGCTGGGCCTGTATGTAGTGAGACCCTGTCTCACACACGAAGGTAGAGGTGAAGTGGGGAAGGATGCCCCATGCCTTCACTCCTCACAGTGTTTTCAGTGTGTTTTTTAGGTGGCTGTCTCTGGTGTAGAAAACATCTACTGTATTTTTCATAAATGAGTCTTGTATGACCAACTTCAGTGAGCATTCATATTTATGATAATGTGTGTGTGTGTTTTCCTTCACATGTGCACCAGCCCAGACTGGCCTCCAACTTAATATGTATCCACGGCTGACCATCTCTCCAGCCAAGTTATTGTATGAATGGCCACTCAGTGCTTGGAAGATTTTTTGGTTATTCCCAGCCAAGAGCAATCATGAATAAATATTGTGGGGATATAGGATATAGTAGCTTTCGTTACATTTGAGTAAATAACCAGGAGTGGGATTGCCAGGTGAATATAAGTCCATAAGAAACTGCCTACCTGGTTTTCAGAGTTTCCATTTTCACACCTGTGAGCTAAGCATACTGGTTTCAGTTGCTCCCTTCTGACCTCTTTTTTTGTTGTTGTTGTTTGTCAAGGTAGGGTCTCATTCTAGCTCAGGCTGGCCTGGAATTCACTCTGTAGTCTCAGGGTGGCCTTGAACTCACAGTGATCCTCCTACCTCTGCCTCACAAGTGCTGGGATTAAAGGCGTGCGCCACCACACCCAGCTGCTTACAACCTCTTAATATTGGTCTGTGTTTGCTACTCCTTTCAAGTAATTCTCATAATGGCTTTATATTTCCCTAGTGGAAAAGACTGCTGAACATCTTTACGTGTATGTTGTTTTCAAAAAATATTTATTTATTTGAGAGAGAGAGTGTGTGTGAGAGAGAGAAAGAGACAGTTAGGGTGAGGGAGAGAAGGCGTGCATCAGGGCCTCTAGCCTCTGCAAGCAAACTCCAAGCACATGAGCCACCTTGTGCATCTGACTTTGCATGGGTACAGTGGAATTGAACCCGGGTCATTAGGCTTTGCAGGCAAATGCCTTAACCACGAAGCCATTTCTCTAGCCCTGTTGCTGTCTTTGTTGGAGAGTCTTTGCGCATTCACTAACTTGAGTTCTTTGTTTCCTGACTGCTGAGTGTTTGGAGCTCTGCATGCATTCTGTCTGTCCTTTGACAGACAGGTCCTTCACAACTGATCAGGTCTGGGTTTACCTTCACACTTAGCAATATCTTTTCCCTAATAGTTTATATATACAAAAACTTACTGGCGTTTTCACAGGAATTGAGTTTAATCTGTACATCATTTTGGAGATAATTTATATCTTAGGGTGTTGAGTCTTTTAGCCCATGAACATGGATGTCTCTTCATTCACTTAACGTCTGTGGGTTCTGTCAATGGCACTTTTCAGTTTTTGTCATACAGATTGTGTGCAGGGTTTTTTTTTTTTTTTTTTTTTTTTGAGATGGCATTTTCACCAAATTGTCCAATCTGGACTCTCATTTGTGATCTCTCTGCCTCATCCTCCCAAATAGATGAGTTACAGGCAAGGAACATTGAATACAGCTCTATGTGCATGTTTTGCTGGATAGATGCCAATATTTTATTCGTGGGCAAGTGATTGCACACTGTATTGGTTCTGAATTTTTTGTTACTTTTTCCACATGTGGAAGATTTTTTTCTCCAAGTTCATTTTTATTCTGAAAGAGATTATGAGCTGTGTTCATGGAATACAGCTGGGGCTCTTCAGCCACATTATAAAAATGTGAGTTAAAGTTTTAATGAAGGGCCAGGTGTGCACACCTTTAATCCCAGCACTTGGGAGGCAGAGGTAGGAGGACTGCTGTGAATTCGAGGCCACCCGGAGACCACATAGAGAATTCCAATTCCAGGTCAGCCTGTGCTTGAGTGAGACCCTACCTTGAAAAAATAACAACAAAGAATTTTAATGAAGGGTTGGAGATGTGGCTCAGTTTGTCGAGGGCATGCCTAGCATGCACAAAGCCCCAGGTTCGATCCTCTGCACCACATAAAACTAGTAGTGGTGAATACCTTTAACCTCAGAACTTAAGAGGCGGTGACAGGAGGGTCCGAAGTTCAAGGTGATCTTCAGCTACAGAGCAAATTTAAGGCCAGTCTGGGTTTCATTTTTTCGTGTCTCAAAACACCAAAAAATGTTCTAACACATATCACAAAGCATGATGAATTAGCAGATCACAATTGGGCCACTTGCCTGGAGAAGGGAAATTTCTACTCCGTGCCTGGCCCTGTCACCGTTCAGGATAGCATGGGGACTGGAGGGAACAGAAGCGCTGATAACTTCTCCAGCCCCGACTAGAAACTCGTCTACGCCTCTGACAGGGGTGGAGAGCAGCCACATCTTCAGTGAACCATGGCCATTTTGACAGCCTTGCCAGCTCTTACCAAACTTGTTTCTTATCAGCGCATTTCTGTGCGTGATCAAGCTTGTCTGCATGCAGACTATATTAGCTACTTCTCTTGTTGCTGTGACCAAATACTGACAAGAAGCAACTTAAAGGAGACAGGATTTATTCTGGCTGATGGTTGGATGGTACAGTTCATTCATGGTGTTGGGGAAGACTTAGCAGCAAGAGTGGCTTACAGTTGTGGCCTTGGCAACTTGCTCGCATCTGAATGGATCAGGAGACAGGTGGATGCAGGCGCTCAGGTGACTTTATCCTTTCTCCTTTTCACTCATTCTGAGACCCTAGCCCATGGGTAGTGCCACCCACAAACAGGATGAGTCTTACCCCCACCCTTAGTTAATCTGCATTAGAAACGTTCTACAGATTCACCAAAAAAAAATGTACCTCACTATGCCCTGGCATTTCTTTTTAATTTTTTAAATATTTAAAAAAAATTTTGTTGTTTATTTATTTGAGAGCAACAGAGAAAGAGAGAGAGAGAAAGAGAGAGAGAGAAAGAGAACAGGCGCGCCAGGGCTTCCAGCCACTGCAAACGAACTCCAGACGCCTGTGCCCCCTTGTGCATCTGGCTAACGTGTCCTGGGGAATCGAGCCTCGAACCGGGGTCCTTAGGCTTCACAGGCAAGTGCTTAACCAGTAAGCCATCTCTCCAGCCCTCTTTTTTCTTTTTTGTGGTTTTTCGAGGTAGGGTTTCACTCTAGCCCAGGCTGACCTGGAATTCACTATGTAGCCTCAAGGTGGCCTTGAACTCATGGCAATCCTCCTACCTCTGCCTCCTGAGTGCTGGGATTAAAGGTGTGCGCCATCACACTTGACACATTTCTTTCTTTAGTTTAATAATTTTTTATTGACAACTTCCATAATTATAAACAATATTCAATGGTAATTCCCTCTGTCTCCCCCTTTCCCCTCTGAAACTCCATTCTTCATCATATCCCCTCCCCCTCTCAATCAGTTACTATTTTATGTTGATGTCATGATCTTTTCCTCCTATTATGATGGCCTTGTGTAGGTAGTGTCAGACACTGTGAGTTCATGGATATCCAGGCCATTTTGTATATGGGGGGAGCACATTGTAAGGAGTCCTACCCCTCCTTTGGCTCTTACATTCTTTCTACCACCTCTTTGGCAATGAACCCTGAGCCTTGAAAGGTGTGAGAGATATTGCATTACTGAGCACTCCTCTGTCTCTGGAACTTTGTAATTCAATGAAGTTAACAGTCAAAATGAACCATCACACAGGCCAACAACAGACCCTTCTTCCTAGTGGCAAAGACTATATCTAGAGCCTTTGTGTGCTCATGTTGAAATTTAATCCATCAATAGATTTACTCATTTGTGAGGATAAAATCCTGATGAATCCAGCTGTGGTGGCACACATCTTTAATCCCACATTTGGCAGGCAGAGGTAGGAGGATTACTATGAGTTTGAGGTCAGCCTGGCACTACAGAGTGAGTTCCAGGTCTGCCTGGGCTAGAGTGAGACTCTACCTTGAGAACAAACAACAGGGCTGGAGAGATGCTTAGCAGTTAAGGCACTTGCCTGCAAAGCCAAAGGACCTAGGTTCAACTCCCCAAGACCCACATAAGCCAGATGCACAAGGGGGCACATGCATTTAGAGTTCATTTGCAGTGGCTAGAGGCCCTGGCGTGCCCATTCTCTCTCTCTTTGCCTATTTCTGTATATCTATCTCTCAAATAAATAAATAAAATATTTTAAAAAAAGACAACAAAAACCCCTGATGATTCAATCACTTTCTCTTTCTCATATGTTCTCTTTTACCTCCCTTTTTTTTTTTATTTTATTTAAGGTAGGATCCCAGTATAGCCCAGGCTGGCCTGGAATTCACTATGTAGTCTCAGGCTGGCCTTGAACTCATAGTAGTTCTACCCATGCCTCCTGAGTGCCCGGTCTTTCTCACCTCTTAATACCTCAACATGAGTTTGAAAACCGTAGCAGGAGTTTTATGAATTGCAGAGGGGATAAAACTCAGCACCTCATTCCTGTCTCCTGTATATAGAAACTACAGTCAGGGAAGAGGAGGCTTCATTGCTGCCTGAGAGCTTGGTGGGTGTTGAACTTTGACAAGCATCTGAAGGCTGTAGGTGTGGGCTTTTGCTGCTAGGCAGGTGGGAAATGTGTCCACTCTGGCAGCAGTTACTATGGGAATGGCTTTGTTATGAAAGCAGCGCCCTCTGGTCTGCTAGCTCGGTTTCATGTCTAATTCCATAGGATGCCCCTTGACACTTGGCTACTCTTGCAGAATCCTCACCATCAGGAAAGTTCTCACCTGGGCCTCCAAGCCTCTAGGACCACAAGTTGAACCATAAGCTAAACCCAGTCTATGGAATTCAGCTATAGCAATAGAAAATAGAGTAAAATAGCTCTTTGCCTAAATTTTGTTTTATTTTTACAAAATATTTATTTGAGAGAGAGGGGGGGAAGAGGGAGAGAGAGAGAATAGGCATGCCAGGGCCTCTAACCACTGCAAATAAACTCTAGATGCATGTGCCACCTTGTGCATCTGGCTTACATGGGTACTGGGGAATTGAACCTGGGTCCTTAAATTTTGCAGGCTAGCACCTTAACTGCTAAGCCATCTCTCCAGCCCTTTTTTGTTTTTCTCTAATTGTGCACTGTTGGTACATTTACAGTGGCTCTAGACACATGCACCACCAAATATGTCTGGCTTATGTGAGTTCTGAGGAATCAGCCTGGCTCCTTAGGCTTCATAGGCAAGTGCCTTAACACTAAGCCATTTCTCCAGACCTATTGGTTTCTTTATGTTGACTTTGTTCTTATGATTTTAGGGTTCATTTGATGTAGAGTCATTGAAATTATCTACATAGACAATCATATCTATGCAGACATTATTTGCAAGTAGTAATGGTTTGATTTTGCTCTTTCAAATCTAACATTGCAAATATATATGTATGTATGTATATATACATATATGTATCTTCTTCACTTTCTCTCCTCTTTCCCTCTCTCCCTCTCCGTCCTTCTCTCTTGCCTCCCCCCATTCTACTTTGTTGTTCTCCTTTCTTACTGCACTGGCTAGAACTTTCAGTATGATGTTGGATGAGAGCAAATAATATTAGGAGGAAAACATGCAGTCTTTCACAATTAAATTTGATGTTAACTGTATTAAACTTAATAACTGTAATAAATACCTGAACAATATTTATTTTACTTTGTGGTGTGAGAGTTTTTAGTCCATGTACTGCTAGTTCCATTCATTTATGCCTGGTAACGGGAGAGGTAGTAGATGCTTCTCCCTCCCTCTCTCTCTCTCGCTCTCTCTCTCTCTCTCTCTCTCTCTCTCTCTCTCTCTCTCTCTCTGTGTGTGTGTGTGTGTTAGAGGGAGAGAGAGAAGGAGAGGGCAAGGGACAGGGAGAGAGAGAACCATGAACTCCCCTTTTAGTTGCTTCTCTCTGGAAAAACTATCAAACACGTCCATCCAGAAGTGTGTTTTATTAAGCTTCCAGATGTCTCTTATTCCAATGAAGTTGGCAGTAAAAATTAGCCATCATACTAAATATAGATTTTTTATTTAAATTTTATTTATTTGCAAGCAGAAAGAGATAGAAGATAGAGAGAATGGGCATGCCAGGGCCTCCAGGCATGGCAAATGGACTCCAGATGCATGCACCACCTTGTGCATCTGGCTTTATGTGGTTACTGGAGAATTGAACTTGGGTCGTTGGCTCTGCAGACAAGCACTCTATCCACTGAGCATATAGATTTTTTTGCCAAGTTCTTCTATGCCTACCTAGTTCTCTAAGACTGTGCCCCCCAAAAGATAAGAGCCTAAATTTTGCCAATTTTTTTGTATCAATTAATATAACCATGTCATGTTATTCAGTTCATGATAATACATGTCAGTCCTCTTCAGACTATTGACATGGTGTATTCCATAGATTCCTGTCAGATACTGAATTGGCCTCATCTTTCTGGTAAATACTACTTGGATGATGGATTATTCTTTTTTAATTTTTTAATTTTTTTATGAACAAATTCCATGGTAATACCATCCCTCCCCCACATACCTCTTTGAAACTCCACTCTCCATCATGCCCCCTCTCCATCTCAACCAGTCTCTCTTACTTTTGATGTCATGATCTTTTCCTCCTCTTATGATGGTCTGGATTATTCTTTTATCACATTCAAGGATTCAAGTTGCTAATATTATGTTGAAAATTATGTATCTATGTTTATGAGTAATATCAGCTGGGACTGTTTGACTGGTTTTCACCTTGGGTGAATATGAATAGTTTGTGATTTTTGAGGAATTTGTCTGTTTTAACAAAATTAAGGCATTTATGTCTAAAGTTATATGTAATATTTTCTTTTATTGTCTTATAGGTTTATATTTTTTACTGTTTCATTCCTGATATCCTACTTTTTAAAAAATTCTTGCTAGAATTATATCAAATTTGTTGTTTTCAAAGGACCATCCTTTGGTTCCTTGATATTCTGGATTTTTATTTTCAATGTCATCGATTCTCCTCTCATGTTCCTGCTTCCTTCTTTCTGCTTGCTTTGTATTCACTCTTCTGTTTCAGTCTCTTAAAGTAGGAGTTTATATTATTTACTTAAAACTTTTTCCTTTTCTAAAATAAGTGTCTACTGCTTAGATTTCACTTTAAGTGCCAATTTAGGTATATCTCTTAAATTTTAATACTTTTCATACAGATTCAGTTCACAATATTTCCTCTTAGCTTCCCTTTATTTCCTGCAGATCTGAATTTCCATTTTCTTATATATTAAAGCACTTCCTTTAATATTGCTTATAGTTCAGTTCTGTTGGCAATAAATTTCCTTTATGCCATTATTTTACCCTCCCTTTTGAAGGATATTTTCACTAGATAAAAGACTCTAGCTTAGATATTTTTCCTTTGAACAAGTCAAAGGATTGTTTGCATTGTTTTCATCTCCACCATTTCCCACAAGAAGTAAACCTTTTTTCTGATGTTCTATCCACTTCCCTCTCTTCCCTGGATATGTTCTTGTTATTTTTGGAGGTAAGTTCTCACTGTATCATAGGCTGACTTGGAACTCACTCTGTAGCCCTAGGCTGGCCTTGAACTCTTGGCAGTCTTTCTACTTCTTCTGCCACCCAGTGCTGGGATTAAAGACATGTGTCACCATGCCTGACCTCTCATGGCTACTTTAAAGAAATTATTTATTGGGCTGGAGGGACGGCTTAGTGGTTAAGGTGTTTGCCTGCAAAGCCAAAGGACCTAGGTTTGATTCCCCAGGACCCACGTTAGCCAGATATATAAGGTGGCACATGCATCTGGAGTTCATTTGCAGTGGCTGGAGGCCCTGGCATGCCCATTCTCTCTCTCTCTCCCCCCTTCTCTTTTCTCTGTCAAATAAGTAAGTAAAAATAAATACTTGTTTGAGAGCGAGAGAGGAGGGGGAAGGACACACCAGAACCTTTAGCCGTTGCAAATAAACTCCAGATGCATGTGACACTTTGTGCAATCTGGCTTTATGTGGGTACTGGGGACTCAAACCTGGGTTCTTAAGCTTTACAGGCAAGAGCCTTAACTGCTGAGCCATCCCTCCAGCCTCTCCCATGGCTACTTTTAAGATTTCCTCTTCTTGGGGTTATAGCTTAGTGACAGAGCACTTGCCCAGCAGGTGTGTGACTCTTGGTTCAGTCTTCAACACTGCAAAAGGAAAAACAAACCAACAAACAAACACTATTTTAGAAAGGGTATTGTAACTGGGGAAATGGCTCAGTGAATAAAACACTTGCTGTACAAGCTTGAATACCTGAGTTTATGTCCCTAGAATTCTTCTTTTTTTAAAAAGCTGGATGCTATAACAAGCATCTGTAATTCCAGCAGGCTTGCACCAAGAAGGGTGGCAGAGACAGAAGGTCACACCATAAGCCCGTCTGGAAAGTGGAGCAGTGAACAGTGAGAGACCCTGCCTCAAAATAAGGTGGAAGGCAAAGATTGACCCCCAAAAGTTGTCCTCTGCCTTCCACACATGTGCTTATACTCATACACACACACGAACACACACACACATGCACACTATGTACACACACAAAGCCATCAGGCACGGTGGTCCATGCCTGTAATCCCAGCACTTGGGAGGTGATGTCAGGAAGATCAAAAGTTCAAGGTCAGTCTGGGCTACTTACAGCGACCCTGTTTAAAACAAACAAAGGCTAAAGTGCCTCTGGTTTCACCAGTTTGACCATGATGTTGGTAAATTGCATTTTCTTTTCATTTGTCCTCAGAGTCCACTGTTTCTTAGACCTGTAATTGATATTTCGAACAAATTTGGGCCTACCTTGGCCATTATATTATAAAACATCTTAGCTTCCCTCTGCTTTAGGCATTTTGAGGACAATGTATTGGACTGTATGATATCGCCATTGAGATGCTGTGTGTGAATGTCAAAGTTCTTTCTCTGTGTTTTCAATTTGCATCATCCTGATTCACCTTTAAGCTCACTAACCTGTTCTGTGACGTACAACCTTTTGGAGAATTAAGTGGTCCATATTATCCTCAAGTGAAGTATTAACCTTAGAGGTTGCTTTTGTTGTGTTCAGAAAGTCGAGTAGGTTCTTTGTGGAGTTAGATATATACATTCATGTTATATGTCTGTAGGTATATGTGAGAGCATGGGTGTATGTCGTGGTGGCCCTCAGGCACTTGTTCAGTTTTTGATGCAGGATCTCTCACTGGCCTGAACTTGCCAAGTAGACTAAAGTGGTTGGCCAGCAAGCGACTAGATAGGTTAGTCACAGAGAGACTAGAGTGGTTGTCTAGTGAGCGACGACAGTGGCTGTTCAGTGAGAGATTCAAGTAGCTGTCCGGTGAGCTACCGGATTAGTTGGCCAGTGAGAGACTGGAATGGTTGTCCAGTGAGCCTCAGGGATCAGTCTGTCTCCCCCTCCTCAGTGCTGGGATAACCAGCACTTGCCATCATGCCTGGTTTTAAATTTTTTTTTTCATGGATTCTGGAGATCGAACTTCGGTCTTCATGCTTGCAAGGTAAACACTCAGATAACTAATCTATTTTATTTATTTTTTAAATTTTTTTGTTTATTTTTATTTATTTATTTGAGAGCAACAGACAGAGAGAAAGAGAGAGAGAGAGAATGGGCACGCCAGGGCCACCAGCCACTGCAAACAAACTCCAGATGCGTGTGCCCCTTTGTGCATCTGGCTAATGTGGGTCCTGGGGAAATGAGCCTCTAACCAGGGTCCTTAGGCTTCACAGGCAAGCGCTTAACCGCTAAGCCATCTCTCCAGCCCAACTAATCTATTTTTCTAGCCCCTAGTTGGTTCCTTTATTATAGTTTTGTTTTTCTACTAAGAGTCCCATCTTTATTTAAATATGCTGATAATTGTTGTGTTTTTGCTTTCCTTTATTTTTGAGGTCCAGGTGCTCTGAAACTCACTCTGTAGCTCAGGTTCACCTCGAACTCATAGCAATCCTCCTACCTCAGACTTCTGAGTGCTAAGATTAAAAGCTTGTGCCACCATGCTCAGTTGATAATTGTTGTTTTAATGTCTTCTCTAATAATTCTAATAATAAAATCTAGTTATTCTGCTCATTTCATAGTTCCTTGATTTTTGTTATATTTTCCTGTTTCTTCTCATGTCTTTTTTTTTTTCCAAGGTAAGGTCTCACTCTAGCTCAGGCTGACCTGGAATTCACTATGTAGTTTTAGGGTGGCCTCAAACTCACAGCAATCCTCCTACCTCTGCCTCCCAAGTGCTGGGATTACAGTACGTGCCACCACACCTGGCTCTTCTCATGTTTTTTAATTATTCTTTAACAAAAATGATTTACAGTTCAGTCTCTTACATTAATTTATTATTCTATGTTGGACACAATGAATTATAGATAATTTATAGGAATATGAATTATATTGTTTTTTAAAAAATCTACATTACTTTTTTGTGAGCAAAGAGGGAAGGAGAGGGGGAAAGAGAAGAAGGAAGAGAGATAGGGAACAAGGGAGGGAAGGAAGGAGGGAGGAAGGAAGGCTGGGTGAATATTGGAACAACAGGGACTGTAGTGACTGCAAACAAACTCTAGACCCACACACCACCTTGTGTATCTGGCTTTACATGGGTACTGGGAAAATTGAACCTAGGCCAGCAGGAGTCTTTAGTTGCTGAGCCATCTCCCCAGCTCTACTGTCTTGAAATAAATGCTGTTGACTTTTAGTTTGTTACATGGTAAATAAGTGGAAACCCCCTTTGATCTTCATAGACCTTATTTTAGGCTTTAAGTGGGTTTGTGTTTACTTTGTCCATAGGTCTAGAGCAAAGCTTCTTAAATGGTGAGAGGTAACCCCATGTAGGGTTGAGTAATTGAATACGGGAAGGGTGATCCTGAAAAATCTGACAATGGCAAAACTTTCTGAATGCACAGTGGCCAACAATTAATCCAAAATCAGGCACATAATGAATCTGGAGTGTTTCTGGCAGTGCTCACCCATGTTACATTGCACAACTTCCTTGCAACCTTAACATATCATGTAAACTGCACATGCTATCATGGCCAAACAATGCTGACTAAAATACCTCACCTCAGACTCAAGGCTATTGTATGGTGTCAATTACAGTAAACATATACATATACAAGCTTTCCTCATCTTACAGAAACAAAATAGTTTCATTATGGAAAATAAAGACTTCATATTTTTCTATTCTTTCTCAACATGTAAATATCAAATTAGTATGGTTTGGGTTATCATATTAGAATGTTTGATTCTATTTTATTTTAAGATTTAAAAGATTATTTATTTGCAAGTAGAGGGAGAAATATCAGAACCATCTGCCACTGTAAACAAACTCCAGATACATGTGCCACCTTTGGGCATCTGGCTTTTTGTGGGTACTGCAGAATAGAACCTGGGCCATTAGGCTTTGCAAGCAAGCACCCTTAACCACTAAGCCATTTCTCCAACCCTAGTTTTGTAAATTTTTTTTGAGGTAGGGTCTCACTCTAGCCCAAGCTGACCTGTAATTCACTATGTAGTCACAGGGTGGCCTTGAACTCATGGAGATCCTCCTACCTCTGCCTCTCAAGTGCTGGGATTAAAGGCATGTGCCACTACATCCAGCTAATTTTGTGATTTTTTTAAAAAATATTTTTTTAATCAAAGAGAGAAGGAGTGAAAGAGAGAGAACTGGGCATGGTGACATACACCTTTAATCCCAGCACTTGGGAGGCAGAGATAGAAGGATTGCTATAAGTTAGAGGCCACCGTGAGACATCATGAATTCCAGGTCAGCTTGGGCTAGAATGATTGAAAAACCAAAAAAAAAAAAAAAAAAACAGAGAGAGAGTATTGCAGTCAGGTTCGCATTGCTGGCAGAAATCATCTGAACAATAGCAGCTTTTGGGGAAAAGGTTTATTTTGGTTTACAGACTCAAGGGGAAGCTCCATGATGGCAGGGGAAAATGATGGCATGAGCAGAGGGTGGACATCACCCCCTGCACAACATAAGGTGGACAATAGCAACAGGAAAGTATGCCAAACACTAGCTATCATACCAATAATCCAGCCCCAACAATGCACTGCCTGTAGGAGGTGTTAATCCCCAAATCTACATCAGTTGGGAATCTAACATTCAGAACACCTAAGTTTATGGGTGACACCTGAATCAAACCACCACATTCTGCCCCTGGCCCCCATAAACTGATAACCATACATGATGCAAAATATAATGTATCCAGTCCAATCTAAAAGTCCCCATAGTTTTTATCAATCCAATTCAAACATTCCCATAGTCCAAGATCTTTTAACTAAGCCACAGTACCAAAAAATATACCAAAAACCCCATAGTGGTACAGAATAAACATTCACACTGCAAAAGATGGCATTGGGCATAGCAAAGAAATGTTCAACCAATACAAGATTTAAAACAATCAGGGCAAGCATCAAACTCTGTAGCTCCAAGTCCAGCAACTATAGTCAGTGACAAATATCTTTAGTCCGATAATTCTAACCAGCAACCAGTTTCTGGAGTTCCAATTCTGCCTGTCCAGCTAGGTTACTCACAGTCCTGGAAAACTTCATGCAGGGCTGGCAGCTCTCCTTAGCAGCCATCTCGTGGTCCCAGCATCTCCACTGGATCTCTACTGCAACCCATGGCCCATCCTCATGGCCCCACTGGGTCCCTGCGGAGGCATCCAGCAAACCTGCTTCACACTGTCCATGGCTGTTTCCAAAACACAAGACCGTGTTGCAAATTCAATGACCCTTTCTTTCCTGCATTTCTTATACTCCACAATACCAGGTAGGGTGCCAATTTGTTAATCCAGGGGGGAATAAAGCAGACTTTGAAGAACAGGACACTCCTTGAGCACTCAGGCTCCTTCAAAAGAGTCTACATTCTTCCAGTTGCCCCAGTGCAGGTCAGCTGGCCCAATCTCAGAGGTTGTACTTTCTCATGCAATTGCAGCTGAACAGGCAGCAGTTTTGGCCTAAAGATTTCTTTCTGTGCCATATCCCTTTGCTCATACCAGTCCATTTCTTCACAAAGCAACCTTGCACAACTTCTCAGGACATGGGCATAACAGCAAGCTTCTCACACAAACTGCTTCTAGCCTAGTCCAAGCAAAGCTCTTTCTCACACTCACAAGCCAAACCTCAGAGTCCATAGTACTTACTGAATTCAGATCTTTCAACTCTGACCAGAATAGTCCATCAAGCTGTACTTACAGCACTGCAAGGCATCTCTGAGGCCAAGGTTTCAAATTCATCCACATTCCTCTTGAAAAATCAGCTCTAAAAGGCCAAAGCCACACAGGTGTCTAGCAGCATATGACGCCACTCCTTAGTACCAACATTACAGTTGCAGTTAGGTTCACATTGCTGGCAAAAATCAACCAACCAAGAGCAGATTTGGGGGTGGGGAGGTTTATTTTGGCTTACAGACTCTAGGGGAAGCTCTATTATGGCAGGGGAAAACAATGGCATGAATAGAGGGTGGATATCACTCCTGCCCAACATAAGGTGGACAATAGCAACAGGAGGTTTGCCAAACACTGGCAAGGGTATACTGGCTATCATACCTATAAGCCCACCCCCAACAATACACTGCCTTCAGACATGTTAATTCCCAAATCTCCATCAGCTGGAAACCTAGCATTCAGAACACCTAAGTTTATGGGGGACACTTGAATCAAACCACCACAGAGAGAAAGAGAGATAATTGGCATGCCAGGGCCTCTAGCCAGCGCAATCAAACCCAAGATGCGTGTGCCATCTTATGGGCACATGCAGCCTTGTGTGCTTGTGTCACCTTGTGTGTCTGGCTTATGTGGGATCTAGAAAGTTGAACATGGGTCCTTAGACTTCACAGGCAACTGCTAAGCCAGCCCTAAGTTTTGAAATTTTTTAGTGTGTGTGTGTGTGGATGCACATGTGTGTATGTGTGTGAGCACCAGAGGACAACTTAAGGTCTTGTTCTTTAGGCATCATCCACATGTGTGTGTATGTGTGTGTGCATGTGCAGGTACTCACATGCCACATAGAGCATGTGGAGGTCAGAGGACAACTTTTGGGTGTCATTCTTTCTTCTCCTTTGAAGCAGGGTCTCATGTTTACTGCTTGTTGGAGTTTGCTTCTCATTGCTGGGACAAAGCACCCAACCAAAAGCAGCTGATGGGAGATAAGTTTTTATTTTGGCTTTCAGTCTCAAGGGGAAGCTTCATGATGGCAGGGGATAGCATGGCATGAACAGAGGCTGGATATCGCCTCTGCCACAGCAGGTCTAAAACAGTAATAAGAGTGAGCTGAGCTCTGGCAAAAGGGAGATGGCTATAACACTCCATATCCCATCCCCAGAAACACACCTCCTTCAGCAAGGCTCCACCTCCCAAACTGCCATCGGCTGGGGACCAAACATGCAAAGCATGAGTTTATGAGGGGTGCATCTTATTCAAGCCACCACACCATTTCACCACACTGAGCCATCTCCCTAGTCCCCACCCTGTTTTTCTGTTGAGACAGGATATCTCACTGGCCTGGAACTTGCCAGCTATGCCAGACTCACTGGCCAATGTGAGGTCCAGGGATCCACTTGTCTCTGCCTCCTTCGTGTTGAGATTACAAGTACATGTATTATACCAGATATTTATTTATTTATTTTATTAACAACTTCCATGATTATAAAAACTATCCCATGGTAATACCCTCCCTACCCTCCTGCACTTTCCCTTTTGAAATGCCATTCTCCATCATATCCCCTCCCCATCTCAATCAGTCTCTTCTTTATTTTAATATTTTAATGGTCTTGTGTAGGTAGTGTCAGGCACTATGAGGTCAAGGATATCCAGGCCATTTTATGTCTGGAGGGAGCATGTTGTAAGGAGTCCTACCCTTCCTTTGGCTCTTACATTCTTTCCACCACCTCTTCCACATTAGACCCTGAGCCTTGGAGGGTGTGATTAAGATGTTACTCAGTACTCCAGTCACTTCTTTCCAGCACTATGATACCTTCTGAGTCATCCCAAGGTCACTGCCATCTGAAAAGAGAAGATTCTCTACCCAAAGTGAGAGTAGCATTAATTAATATAAGGGTATAAATATTAAGAGAAGTGCTTACTGGGCAGTTTGATAAGCATAGTATATACATTTTTCCAGACATCAGCAAACGTTACACCCCTAGGGCTCATACTACCCCTGTTTTAAGTTTTCAGTATCAGGGATGTGTTTCCCCCCCATGGAGCGGGCCTCCAGACCAATTGTAGGGCAGTTGGTTTCCACCATGACAGATGTACCACTATTGCACCCATTGGCTCATTTGGCCTACACCAGACATTTTTATGTGGATTCTAGGGATTTGACTCAGGTCCTCCTGGTTACATGGCAAGGATTTTACTCACGGAGCTATCTCCCCAAGCCAGAATGTTTGATTTAAAAAACTGCTTTTTGAGCTGAGCATGGTGCACGTCTTTAATCCCAGCACAGGAGGCAGAGGTAAGATCACTGTGACTTCTAGGCCAGCCTGAGAGTACATAGTGAATTCCAGGTCAGCATGGGCTAGAGAGAGATCCTGCCTCAAAAAAAAAAAAAAAAAAAGAAAGTACTTTGTTCGGCGAGTGCTGACAGTTCTCGGCAGCTGCCTGCTGCACCGCTTTCTATCATGATGGTATTGGGGTTGCCCGCCTTGGAACACTTGAACTGGAATCCGCGTAAACTTTTGTCCGTCTGGCATTTTTTTGCTCAGCATAAAATTTTCTCTGTGTTGTTGCATATGTGAGTGGATCATTCTTTTTCTGCATGTGTATTGTGTGATGTGCACATATATGTACATGTGTATGGAGGCCACAGGTCAGTGTCAGGTGTCTCCTTAGTCACTTACTCCTACCCCCTTTGAATTTTTACTTTGGCTGATAGTCTCAAGGAGAAGCTTCATGATGGCAGGGAAGACATGGCATGAGCAGAGGCTGGACATCACCTCTGCCACAGGTGAAAATAGCAGCAGGAGAGTGAGCCAGATTCTAGCAAGGGGGAGCTGGCTAGAACACCCAGAAACCCACCCCAACAACAGACTTATAAAAAACCCTTTTGTTGACAATATTCATACATACACATAATGTAGTTTTTTTAATAATGAAACAGCCTGGCGTGATGGTGCAGGCCTTTTTTTAATTTTAAATATTTTTTTGTTCATTTTTTTATTTATTTATTTGAGAGTGACAAACACAGGGAGAAAGACAGATAGAGGGAGAGAGAGAGGATGGGCACGCCAGAGCTTCCAGCCACTGCAAACGAACTCCAGATGTGTGCGCCCCCTTGTGCATCTGGCTAACGTGGGACCTGGGGAACCGAGCCTTGAACCGGGGTCCTTAGGCTTCACAGGCAAGCGCTTAACCGCTAAGCCATCTCTCCAGCCCCACATAATGTATTTTGATCATACTCTCCTCCCACTACCTTCTGTTGTCTCTCCACCCATGTCCCCCTTTCCAGTAAACCTCTTTTTCCGCCAATTAGTCCATTTCAACCCTCAAAAAATATTCTTATTTGAGAGAGAATGAGCACACCAAAGCCTCTTCCACTGCAAATGGACTTCAGATGCATGCATGCGTGCAGTGAGTATCTACATTTATGTCAGGTGCTAGGGAATTGAACCCAGGTCCTCAGGCTTTACAAGCAAGTGCCGAGCCAGCTCCTTCTGCCCTATTTTTTAAGGCAAGGTCTTTCATTGAACCTAAAGTTCACTAATTTGGCTAGACTAGCTGGCTCGTAAGTCCTAGTAAATCCTTCTACCTTTGCCTCCCTAGCTCTGGGATTATAGGTGCATGCCTCCGTGCTCAAATTTTTGTCGATCATTCTTGTTTTAAAATGATCACAGCTGGGCATGGTGGCGCACGCCTTTAATCCCAGTGCTTGGGAGGGAGAGGTAGGAGGATTGCCATGAGTTCGAGGCCACCCTGAGACAAAATAGTGAATTCCAGGTCAGCCTGAGCTAGAGTGAGACCCTACCTCAAACAAACAAACAAACAAACAAACAAAAAGATTCACATTCCTTTATAATTAATGTACCCCATTTCCATACTTCTGTTGATTGAGTAGTTTTCAGTCTTGTAACTGGAAACACGATTAAGAATAAGTTGTACAAGTACAAGTATTTTTACAGATTTATCTTCACCTATCCTGTGTAACTCTGGCCATAAGGCTGATGTATGTTTTCGCTTTATAAGAAACTACAGAACTCACTATGTAGCCCAGGCTGGCCTCAAACTTTGGGAAGGCCTTCTGCCTCAGGCTCTTCAGGCAGGGATTACAGGTTCAAATTACCACACCTGGCTCTACTCTTATTTATTTTTTCTACTCTTATTTTTATTGTGTCCTTTTGTCCACTTACTTTGAACTTAATTTGTCCTGTTGTTTTTTGCTAAATTTTGAAAAGCTTAGATCTAGAGGTCTGTGTTATTGGTTTTGCACATTTTCTTTTCTTTTTAAAGTTTTTAATTATTTATTTATTTTTGAGACAGGATGTCCCTGTGGTATAGGCTAGCCTGGAACACACAGCAATCCTCCTTCCTCTGTCTCTTGAATGTTGGGATCACAGGTATGAGCCACTGTGCCCAGCTCTTGTCTTCCTTTCTAATGGAGGCCTCTTAAAGCTCTAAGCATAGCTTCTCTTGTACTCAGCAAATTTTTCTGTGCTGTTTTCACTGTCACTCAGCTCAAAATTCACCTGGAAAATTGTTGTCTGTGGCCTTAGTTAGAAGTATATTGTTTCATTTATGAACATTTGAGATTTTTCTGGATATTTTGTTATTTTGAATTTTAATTTACTACCATTGTGGTCAGGGTCTGTTTATGTCCCAGAATCTGGTATATTGTGGTAACTACAGAATGTTCTCTTAAAAATAATGTGTATTCTACAATCATTGCATAGTATTCTATAAATATTAATTAGATCAGATTGGTTGGTAGTGGTTTCTGAATCTTTTATATCTGCTTGTGCAATTTACTGAAAGGGGATGTTAAAATCTCAACTATGAATGTGGTTTATCTGTTTCTTCCTTTAGTTTTGAATTCTTTTTGCTTTGAGTATTTTAAAGCCCTTACAAAGTGTTCTGCGTAGTTCAGGTCACCCTGTCTTCTGGATGAAGTCATTGTGTCTGATCATGAAATTTCCACCATTTTTATCCGTCTCACCTTTTTGACTACAAGTCAGCCTGTGCTTCTGTATTCAGGGTATCTTTATATAGCATAAGACAGGGTTTTGTTTTTCACCCGGTCAGAAACTGTGCCTCTTAGAGGAAAGCCTTTTCGACATACATCTGTGTTGCTCTGTTTACATTACCCAGTGCATGGCTGTTCCTGGGGTCTCTCTGGTTTATTTTGCCTGCTTATCCTGCTGTGGTAGACCAGCCAGTTGTGTGTAGTTTCCCCTTGTAAGGTGTCCTGAGCTGGGGGCATTTACCTGAGTGACATTGCTGGTACACACATTGCTCACCTAGATGTTATTTGATTAAGGACTGCCAGATCTAGTGGGATGCCCAGGGCTAGAGGTATATCTAAGTGGTTAGAGCACTTGCCCAGCAGGTCTGAGGCCCTAGATTCAAATCCCATTTCTCTCTCTCACACACGCACACACACGCACACACGTCAACTGGTGATGACAATGGCTAGAGTTCTGGGTTGAGTAGTGAAGAGAAGCCCGCTGCCCACAGAGCGGGGCCGGTGGTTTGCCTTTACAGAGACACAGGGATGCAGCACAGGTGAGGACAGAGACACACAGGTAGGTCGGCAGGTAGACTGAGAGGAGCTTGGGGATGATGGGCAGGAGGAACCAGTCACCTAATGATGTAAGACATGAAGTCTCCACATGGGAGCCGGGGTATGTGCATGGGCCAGAGAAACAGCTGGGTGCTTTTGAGACTAGGCATGAAGCAGTTTTGACCCACCAAGCCCTGAGCCTCAGCCCCGCTGGGGCAAGTGAGCACAGGCAGAGTGGTGCAGGGAGGCTGCCCCTGAAGGGCACCCCCTTGCAGGAAGAGAGGTGTAACTTGCTTGGTCGTGCACGGTTGGTGGCACAGCAGGACTTGGGCATTTATCTGTGTCAGTGGGTCGATGAAGTGCTCTAATGGAAGACCGTGCTGCCCACAAGGAATGGGCATTCGGTGCGCGCTTGTCTGCGGCTTTCACCATTCTGTGAAAGTGACACATGCCACTCCAAAGGAATTTAGGGAAAATATCAGAAATAGAAAAGACACCAAAACTCCCACATACTCCACAGAGGCAGTCATGGTTCACACATTCCAGTGCTGTTTTTGACTATTGTATGTGTGTGTATGTGCAGTGTGCATGTGTATATTTGTTCATATGTGTATGGGCTAGTGTATATGAAAGTGTGTGTGTGTGTACACACAAAGGCAGAGGTCAGAAGTTGACATCAGATGTTTCCCTCACTCTCCACTTTAGTTTTTTGTTTGTTTGTTTGTTTTTGTTTTTGTTTTTGTTTTTGTTTTACAAGGTAGGGTCTCACTTTAACTCAGGCTGACCTGGAATTCTCTATGCAATGTCAGGGTGGCCTCAAACTCACAGTGATCCTCCTACCTCTGCCTCCTGAGTGCTGGGATTAAAGGCATGCACCACCACACCCAGCTCACTTTAGCTTTTGAGACAGGGTCTTTCATTGAACCTGGAGTTCATCCCTTTGGCTAGACTAGCTAGCCAGCGAGCCCCAGGAACCTCCTGTCTTTTCCTCCCCAGTATCTGGATTGCAGGCATCTGCGGCTATGCCCAGCATTTAATGTGGGTGCTAAAGCTGAGCTCAGGTCAGGCTGGTCCCCTCCCCAGACTCGGGTACTGGTTTTCTTTTTAATCAATAATAGTAATTTATTACACAAGTCCTAGTTGCACATATTGTTTTCTACCAATATCATCTGTAATTTCTTTTTCATTTAAGTTTTTACTTCTGTTTGGTGGTAAAAAGTGTTTTGCTAATATCAAAAGAAGGTCTGCAGCTATTGTCTATGTGAAATGATCAAGCACATTTTGAAAGCTACAAATCCTTTTTTTTTTGTTTGTTTGGTTTTTTTTGAGGGGGCGTTTCGAGGTAGGGTCTCACTCTAGCTCAAGCTGACCTGGAATTCACTATGTAGTCTCAGGGTGGCCTCCAGCTCATGGCGATCCTCCTACCTCTGCCTCCCTAGTGCTGAGATTAAAGGTGTACAATACTATACCCAGCTAATCTTTTATTTTTTTGGGGGGGGAGCTGGGCAAGGTGGTACACACCTTTATGAGAGAGAAGGAAGAGAGAGAATTGGTGTGCCAGGGCTTCAGCCACAGCAATTGAACTCCAGACACGTGTGCCACCTTATGTGTGACCTTATACACTTGCATCATCTTGTATGTCTGGCTTATGTGGGACCTGGAGAGTGGAACATGGGTCCTTAGGCTTTGCATGCAAGTGCTTTAACCACTAAGCCATCTCCCCAGCCGTCAGGCACCATTTTTAAAGAAAATATCTGGGCCCTGGAGGTTCAGTGACATACTACCCAAATGGGAATAACTCCCCTGCACCAATGTGACTGAGCAGTGGCGTGTCAGGCTGGGAGGGCCCAAGAGGGGTGCCTGACCCTTTTCTGGGGAGATCAGCAGGGGCTGCAGGAAGGAGGCAGTCTATGAATGCTCTCTCATCTTTTTTCTTCCCATCTCCTCTTCTTCATTCTCTCTGACAAAACTCACTCCCACTCCCTTCCCTCTGTGTGGCTGAAGGGTGGGCATGCTCAGGGTGGCACAAATGGGGAGGACCAACTCAGGAAGAATGGAGAAGCAAAACATCCAGAAGAAAAGGAACAACTCTGAGCATGCCATTCCACCACCGCCCTTCTGTGTGCGCAGTGCCCTGCCCGTGTGGCCGAACAAGGTGTTTGTGCAAGAAGCGTTCCCCCTTGCCCTAATTCAGCCATGCCCTGGTACTGGCCCACACCGCATGTCTCTCCCACTGGGTTTGTGTTCTCCAGACAGCAGTGACAGTGAGCTGGAGCTGTCCACAGTACGCCACCAGCCAGAAGGGTTGGAACAGCTACAGGCCCAAACCAAGTTCACCAAGAAAGAGCTGCAGTCCCTGTACCGGGGCTTCAAGAACGTGAGTACCCCTGTGTCCCCAGGGGAGGTCCTGAAGAGCCTGCTCCTCTTGTCCCTGCCTCCAAGGCAGGAGGGACCCTGAGCCAGGAAACCTAGAAAATTCTCTAGTACATACTAAGCATGCAAGGGCCCTTTACAGAACTCACATTTTGGGGGAGAGCAGTCTGGGGGTGGGGGCAGATATGCCTGGGCACTATAATGGCTCCTCTCTTAGCATTGGTGCTGTTACCAGGGAGGAGAGTGTGTGGACCAGCCTCCTCCTCCCTCTCCTCCCACCTGCCCTGTGCAGACCTCCCCAGCCCGGGGCTTAGAGTGGCCCAGCAGAGGCCAGAATGAGAAGCTCTGTGAAGTCAGGCCTCAAAGTGGGGGTGGCCAAGGTAACTGAGAGGGGCAACTTCCCGCTGCAGGAGTGTCCTACGGGCCTGGTGGACGAAGACACCTTCAAACTCATTTACTCGCAGTTCTTCCCTCAGGGAGGTGAGTCCAAGGCCAAGCCTCCCCGGGGCTACGACCCTTTTCCAGGGAGGGGACCCCACTGCCACCCATACCCTCCTTGCCACCCTTACCTTCTTGAGGCCTTGTGCTGCCTCTGAACCACAAGAATGTGGGCTCTTGCCCAGGATGAAGCTAGAGCCTTTGGGCAGGGCTGGGTGGGGCGGGGGAGGCAGGCTTCCAGGCAGCTCCCCCCAACCATCTATTCCTTTCTGCCCCCAGATGCCACCACCTACGCACACTTCCTCTTCAATGCCTTTGATGCCGACGGGAACGGGGCCATCCACTTTGAGGTAGGTCCCTGCCGACCCCTCCCACGTGCACTGTTCCTACAATCTGCCAGATGGTCTTCTCACCCTAGTGCCATCCTCCTGGGGCTGTGGAGAGGGTCAGGCTCTATTCTAGATGGAATGAACCAGTGTGGCCCCCAGAACATGAATAGGCTGCTGTCCATTGGCCAATGAACTGGATTTGGGGGGTCCAGACACCTTAGACTCATCCTTCTTACATTCTGGAAATTTGCATCTAGCTCTGGAAGCCAAGGGAACTGAGTACACACTGGGTAGTGGTGACCCAAAACAAATTTGTATTCTTTAAAAAAAATTATTCCAGGGAGAGAGGGAGAATGGGGGCTCCAGGGCCTGTTGCCACTGTAAATGAACTCCAGATCCATATGCCACTTTGTGCATCTAGCTTTATATGGACACTGGGGCGTAGAATCCTGGCTTCAGGCTTTGCAAGCAAGCATCTTTAACTTCCAAGCCATTTCTCCAGCCCCAAATTTGCAATTTTTTTTTTTTTTTGGTATTTTAGGTAGAGTCTTGCTCTAGCCCAAATATGCATTCTTAAAAAACATCAGGGTCTAATGCGGAAGAGGTGGTGGAAAGAATGTAAGAGCCAAAGAAAGGGCAGGACTCCATACAACATGCTCCCTCCAGACACAAAATGGCCTGGATATCCATGGCCTCACAGTGCCTGACACTACCTACACAAGACCATCATAAGAGGAGGAAAAGATCAAGACATCAAAAGTAAAAGAGAGACTGAGATGGGGAGGGGGTATGATGGAGCATGGAGTTTCAAAGGGGTAAGTGGGGGGAGGGAGGGTATTACCATGGGGTATTTTTTATAATCATGGAAGTTGTTAATAAAAAATAAAAATAAAAAAATATTTAAAAAATAAAGGGACTCAATCAGTAAAATACTTGCCACAATGAATGAAGGCCAGAGTTCATATCCCCAACACCCGTGTAAATGCCAGATTGGTGTGGCTGATGGTACCTGTAATTCCAGTGCATGGGAGGCAGACACAGGAGATCCCTAGGGTGAGATGGTGTTGCAGTCAGGTTCACATTGCTGGCAGAAATCACCCAACTAAGAGCAGCTTGAAGGCAAAAAGGGTTTATTCTGGCTTACAGACTCTAGGGGAAGCCCCATGATGGCAGGGGAAAATGATGGCATGAACAGAGGATGGACATCCTCCTGGCCAACATCAGATGAACAACAGTGACAGAAGAGTGTGCCAAACACTGGCAAGGGGAAACTGGCTATAATACCCATAAGCCCGCCCCTAACAGTAGTCTGCCTCCGGGAGATGTGAATTCCCAAATCTCCATCAGCTGGGAACCTAGCATTCAGACACCTGAGTCTATGGGCGCCACCTAAATCAAACCATACAGATGGCTAGCTAGATTAGCTAAATTGGAGAACTATGGGTTCAAGTGACAAACTCAGCCTCAGTAAAATAGAGTGATTAAGGAAGGCACCTCATGTCTGGCCTCCACATACACACACATGAGACACACATGCACACACAGGTGTGCACCAAGAGGGAGAATCAAGGTTTTTGTGAGTTTTTTATTTTATTTTGAGCCTGGGTCTCTGTATGTACCTAGAACTGTCTTCAAATTTACACCTAGCCCTTCGATCATAGCCATGAGCCACCACACCTGGATCTAAAAGAGGTCAGGGTTTAGTGATGGCATTTCAAACCCATGTGCCCAGAATTTATCACTGTTCCTGAGCAAACAGGCCAGAAGCATCCAGAAAACAAAGTGAGAAGACTCGAGGCCTCTGGGTGATCCCCTCAACAAGATGCCATGAGTAAATCCTAATGCTCCTGGGGTGAGGAGGGAGAAGCAGGCACTCCCCCACTGCTGCAGACACCTGGGGTTGGAGGCTGGGCTGGACTCCCTGTGCGGGCAGTGGTGTTATAGGTCTGCTCTCTGGCCTGGCCACATACGATCATTTGAGAGAGGCCCCATCTGTGGAGCCCAGGCCCCTAAAAATAGCTGCAAGGAAAAGCTGAAACCTCTTCAGAGAGGAAAACCTCAGTGAGAGCCAGCCTGATCGATCACTGCCCAGCTCAGCTTCCAAGGCCAAGGGCGGCCAGCAGGAAAGCGGTCCAGCAAGCTTACAGTTCAGAAAGCCCCCGAACACTCTGCACTGGGGTAATAATAACTCGTCAATAATGCCACTGGGCTATTTTTATACTGCGCCGGCCACAATGACACACCCAGTGGGCCCGGGAACCCAGGCTAAGGCCAGGCTTTGTGACCACAGCCCCCCTTCTTCTGACTCTGAGGGCCATAGCTTGTGTGAACAGTGTTGTCATTCTTTTCTTTTCAGTAACTCCTGGAATACCAAAGCCATAACACATGGGAAATCCAGTGATTACAGGGAGTTAATGGGGAACTGTGTGGCCTCCCCTTCTCTGCTGTGTCCAGTTTCTAGTATTTCCACCTAGGGCTCTGAGACCTCTGGGGAGAAGGGTGAGGGAATGTAGTGTGAGAGCATCTCTTGTTCAGAAATGAGATGATGCCAGGCATGGTGGCGCACGCCTTTAATCCTAGCACTTGGGAGGCAGAGGTAGGAGGATCACTGTGAGTTCGAGGCCACCCTGAGACTCCAAAGTGAGTTCTAGGTCAGCCTGGGTTAGAGTGAGACCCTGCCTCAAAAAAAACAAAACAAAAAAAGAAATAAATGAGATGATCTGTCAGCTTTGCTGGTTCTCTTGTGAGCAGGGGCCAGGAAGGTCCTGGTTATCCTTCTCTTGTGGCTATTGCCTCCTCTCCCCTAAAACAAGGGGTGGGATGACAGATGGTGTGGAAGTGGCTGAGATGGGGGCTGTGGTGCAGTTCTGCAGACACCTTCTCAAGTCACCCAGCACGGGTCTCTAGTGGAGCCTCCCATGTACTTCTTTGCATGTGAAATTCCGAATCCTTGCAGGGAAGTCCTAACTGCAACATTTTGTCTGGGAAGCCTTTTACAGGAAAGAAGGGGCCCATATACCCACAGCCCTATCCTCACTTATCCCAGGTTAGGAACCAGGGGTCTAGAGCTCTGTATGTAAGAGCTGGACCAGCAGACATTTGTGCCAACTCACCACCGGGCCTCAGAACCTTCCGTGTGCCCTTAAAATGGAAAACCAAGTCAGCTTACCAGTGCATATGATAACCTCAATCCTTTTGCATATGTATAGAGACAAGATACTATTTTTTTTTAATTTTATTTATTTATTTTAGGGAGAGAGAGAATGAAAGAGACCAATGGGCATGGTAGGGCCTTCAGCAACTACAAAAGAACTCCAGACATATGCCCCACTTTATGCATCTGGCTTACATGTGTTCTGGGGAATTGAACCTGGGCCCTTTAGCTTTGCAGGCAAGCACCTTAATAGCTAAGCCATCCCTCCAGCCCAAGACACTATTAGTTACAGTTTGCTGGTATGGGAAAAAAATAGTATTACTGCCCTTCACTCAACAAAATAAGAACAACAGTGGATGAACAAAACTAGCAAACCTCACCTACCCTTTTCCTCACGGGATCTGCTAGCAACATGCTACCAGGCCTTTCAGCGAAATTACCTTGCGAAAGCCTCACAAGACATTCCAAGTCATTCTGTAACTGTTGGTATCTCCTGGGACCTAAGATGAATAGGCTGCCCAGACTGGAGATGGCATTGGCCAAGCTGCTTATTTGGAATATAGGGGCTAGTGCGTGTATAAAGGACATGGTGGATTCGCTGTCCTTTCACCTGACCGACAGTAAACGTCTTCCCATGCCTTTGGTCAAGCCAGGCATCCCTGGCCATGATGTGAATGCTGCTATTAAGGGCAGGCCTGTATTTGCTCCACCCAGCTCCCTGGGCACTGCTGTGGGCTTTGCCAGTCATCCTTACGTTCACCTTTGGGATGTCTTGGCCTGGAAACCTGGTATGCCCTGGGTGCTTCCTTGGGAATAGCCACATAACTCTGGGGAAGTAACAGGCCTCTTACACTCTGGATTTAAGATCAAGGAGTTACCAAGCCATGTGGCCTGGAATTTTTAGAACTAGTATATATTTAGACCTGGGCTGACTGGACTTGGGGTCTTCTGTGGCATGTTTACAAATGAAGCTCTCCAGTGGCCTTTCAGGGGACATCGCCACCTACTGTCTCCTAGTACTGTCATGTCTCCAATGCATTCTAAGGGGCCCTCCAAAGGGACATTCCCTTGTTGTTAGGAGCAGACTGTGTGGCTCAGCATGAGGGCAAGACAGGAGGAGGGTGCTGGCATCTTCTCATGATCCACCTGAGAAAGATGGGTGCTAAGTTAGATGCCACACCTCCTGGCCTCCCACAAAGAAACCCTGGGTTTGGGACGGGGAAGGGACATGGCTTCAGAGATGACTTTGAATCTCCCACACACTCACGTTTTTGTATTTCTCATTTCCCACACTTGGGGTTATAAGAAATGACACATTGGGGCTGGAGAGATGGCTTAGCAGTTAAGGCACTTGCTGGCAAAGCCAAAGGACCCAGGTTCGATCACCCCGTACCCATGTAAAGCCAGATGCACAAGGTGGATCTCACCTGGAGTTCATTTGCAGTGGCTAGAGGCCCTGACATGCCCATTTTCTATCTCTCTCCCTGCCCCCTTAAGTAAATAAATATTTTAAAAGTAACAAGAAATGTCGCATTGTTCCTCCATGAAATGTTTTCATGATTTCAACAGGTTGACAGGGTATGCTTTGGAAAAATAGCAGGCGACTTCTTCCTCTGGCTTTAGCCCATTGTCATGGCTTCTTTCTGTGTTACCTAGTGACACGTTTCTGTGGCTCTTCTTGGATGTCCAGTTTATACACAGTGAGCTGGGTATCCCTGAACATACACCTTTCCCATTCCCCACCAGCCGACTGCAAGATTCAGATAGCCACTGGTAGCAACCATCGCATTTCCCCTTGGCCAGGTGTCTGTGACATCCTCATTTCTTCAACACCAGGCTCTTCTGTTTGTCTAAACCTCTTGCCTGGCATCTCCTGAAGCACAAGCCCCTTTCGTAGGCTCCACTGTGCCCCTTGGGACCCTCTTCCTCCTTTCCCTCAGGTCATGTTCTCTGACATATGGATCCCTTACCTTCCTCTCTCTGGCTTTGCTCTGGTCCAGGGGCATAGCGCCCAGCAGCATTCATAGGAAGAATGTGTGGGTGGTAACTTTGGAGGGTCTGGGTGTCTGGGAGTGTCTTTACTGTTTTTATCCTGTGCACACTTGCTCCATGAACTCCCATAGGAAGTTACCCTGTTGGCTTCTTCCAGGGCTGCAGTTCAACAGGCATCACCCGCTGATTCCAGCCTGGTGTGCATGAAGCCTGATGGATGATGGATAGGTGGACGATTGCTATTGACTGTTTTTCCCATTTGGCTTTGCTTTTCTCTCTGGGAGTTTGTGGGTCTTCTCTTGGCAGCCAGCTTAGCTGCACTTCACCGTGACCTGTACCTGTGGGCTGTGCTGCACTGGTTTTACGCACTGTGCCAGGCCAGGGGTATCAGAGGGGCTTGGGGGCTCAGCCTTCCTTTCTGGGAAACCTTCCTGATTTCTTTGCCACACTTTTCTGCGTTTCCTTTGGCTGTTCCTGGTGTTGACTGCCCTGAGTGGCCATGCCCTCTTGTCTGCTCTCCAGCTCCTGCCTGCCTCATTCCCATGCTCTCCTCCAGCCCTTCTTTTGCCATTTTCAATCCCGAGGAGCTCTTTCTGGTCTCTGATTGTTTTGCTTTTGTTTTTAAACAACATCATATCCCTTTTTATTTATTTATTATTATTATTATTATTATTATTATTATTATTATTATTATTTGGGGAGATTCAAGGTAGGGTCTTCCTCCAGCCCAGAATTCACTGTGTAGTCTCAGGCTGGCCTTAAACTCACATTGACCCTTTTAGCTTTGCCTCCTAAGTGTTGGCATTAAAGGTGTGTGCCCACACCCAGCCTCTATTCCTTTTTAATTTTTATTTATGAGAGAGAGAAAGAGGCAAAGAGAGAATGAGTATGGGTGTGCTAGCCCCCACCCCTGAAAACTCCAGATGCATGCATGACTTTGTGCATCTGGCTTTAAATAGGTACTGGGGAATTGACTTGGGCCATCAGACTTTGCAAGCAAATACCTTTAACTGCTGAGCCTTCTCTCCAGCCCAAACATTCTGTTCTTATTTTAAGAGGTTCTAACCTCTTAAAATTTCTAACCTCTCTGTCTCAAATTTTTTGTTAGTTTTCCTTACTGAATTGTTCCCTCCAAATAGTTGTTTGTTTGCCTTGGTCTTACCTTCTCATGGCATAGACTTCCTTGTGGCCAGGATGTAGTATGGGAGCAGGAACAGAGTCCTTTCCTCACCTGCTTTCCTCTCTCATGGCCATTCTCTGACCGCCACTTCTTCAAAACAGCCTAAGAGGACTTCATGGGGCAGGGAAGGGTTAACTCTCAAACCTTCCAGAAGATGAAGGAAAGACTTGATTTCCACATACTGGTGTAATAACACAGTTCCCCCCTGACAATCATGACATCATCTGTCATACCCCACAGGTGATGGCAGCCCACCGGCCTGATTCAGGAGTTGAACTTCATGAGTGTAACATGTTAAGCTGAAAGTTTTCAAGCACTGTCAATATGCAGATGCTTAGCAAACTAACAGTCAAGCATCCCTGTATAAAAAGAGCACCCTGTGTGTTCTCTGACAGCAGCAATGCAGAAAATGAGTCTTGAGATACGATACAGTGATGTCTGTTTATTTGAGATCACTATCTGCTACCATGCAACTTCCTCCCATGCACTCACACGTTCCAGTACATGTGTGTGCACACACATCCATCCTACCATGTACTTCACTCCCACATTTACACATAGTTAAGCATATGTTTCCACATACAAGGGCATACAACTCACACTGTCACACACAAACATGCTCCCACACTGCGTTAACCTGAATGGATGCTACCTACCACGCTGCCATGGACGACCCTCACCTGTGAAGGTGTGACTTTCGGTGGACTGGAGATGGAATATCAGCTTTGGTTTGTCACTACTCACCCACCTTTTCCTCGGTAGGACTTTGTGGTCGGGCTCTCCATCCTGCTGCGAGGGACAGTCCATGAGAAACTCAAGTGGGCCTTCAATCTCTATGACATTAACAAGGATGGTTATATCACCAAAGAGGTACTGGGTTGGCAGGACTGCCTGCCCATCTTTCTCCCCTGCGCTCCATGCCCGACCTTGCTGTCTCCCCTTCTCCTGCTGCTGCTATCCTAGAAGCCCTCAGTCTCACCTTGGCACACAGCAATCTGCGGGAAGTTCTCCTGCTGCCTCTGGGTCCTGTACACCTAGTATAGAGTAGAAGTCATACATCCTTATCCAGCCCAAAACTGTTTTCAGTCAGCCTTGCTTGTGGAGAGGGTCTGGGAGAGACATAGTGGAAAAGCTGGGCACTCTGGACCTGGCTCCTCAGAAGAGGGAGAGGCAGGGTGGTCTTTTAAGGCAGGGGGCAGATGGGCCCTCAACACATGGCCCCACCGAGAGTTTGGTTTGGCCCAAAGATTTTTTATCTGAAATAGCTGTTAGAGCTTCACGTTTTGGAGATGGGCACGTAAGAAGTTATCTCCAGCTTTGCTTGGGAGTCAAAAGCCAGCTGTGTGGAGAAGTGCAGCCAGGCTTGCCTTCCTCCAGCTTCCGTGATTCTTCTGATTGGCTCCCCGTGGGCCTTAGAGGCAGCCCTCTGCTGGAGCCCTTAAGACTATCAGGTGGCCCTACAGTGGACTCAAGTGGCCTTCTATCCCCCAGGAGATGTTGGCCATCATGAAGTCCATCTACGACATGATGGGTCGCCACACCTACCCCATCCTGCGGGAAGATGCACCCCTGGAGCACGTGGAGAGGTTCTTCGAGGTGCGCAGGAGCCGTGGCCACACTGGGAGAGAGGCAGCCGCAGCAAGCCATTTGCCGTCCTTAAGCACCCCTCACCCCAGGAGGTCCAACTTGGCTTCCCATCCTGGCTGAGGATCAGAATTCCCTGAATGGTGAATGAAACCCAAGCTGTATGTCAGTGAGCATGACGTCATCTCAAAGCTGAGGTGCTCTGAGCGTCGGGGTGTCTCCCAACGTGTTTCCAGCACACCTGCCCCGCTCCCCACCAAGCGGGTTGTCTGTGCTCTGTGTTTGTGAGGGGCTGAGAGTCTGGAGGAACCAAAGGTTCTGACTTTCACTGGCCTCTAGTCCCTGGGCCTCAGGTACCCTGGCTAATGTCCTGCAGGTGAGGCCGTCAGGTGATCATGGAGAGACTGCTGGGAAGTATCTCCATGATAAACCCAGGTGGACGTCAGGGAAGCCACTAAGCAGACCGCCTGGGGAGATGCTAGGAAGGGTAGCCAAGTGGGGGAGGTTGAGAAAACAGAAACAGAAAGACTGGTTGGATTGGGGAAGTCCATCCCTCCCCTGAAACATCCTCCGGCAAGGGTCAGGACCAGCCCTGGTGGGAACTGACTACTAACCCTGGGTGGCTTGGATTGCAGAAAATGGACCGGAACCAGGATGGGGTGGTGACCATTGAAGAGTTTCTAGAGACTTGTCAGAAGGTAGGTGGCATCAGAGGACTGGACTCTGGGTCCTCTGTGGGCTCCGTATGTCCACACAAATACACACACATCCGATCCAGGAGGATGCTGTCAGCTGCCCTTGGTCTCTCCCCGCCTCCTGAACGGTGTCAGTCTCTCCTCAGAGCCCCCCTCCCCATGCCCACTGCCTGCTCCTGACAGCCCCGCCGTGTAGCACCTCCAGTCAGAGGAGCAGATGTGAGGCCCGCAGGAAGGTGACCAGCCTGGTATCCCTCCTGACAGTGACACCGAGAGAAAGGTGCCCAGAGCCTACTCAGCATTGCCACTGGTCCTCTTCTTAGAGCCACTGAGGGCAGGATACTATGTCCCTGTCCCCGCCACTGCCTCCCATCCAGAGTGGTCTCTTATTAGCCCACCGCTTCGGTTGTTATCTGATGACAGCCACATTGCCGGCAGTTAGGCCTCAATATTGAACATAGTTTGTGTCTTGTCACCTGGACTCTGGGACCATCGGCTCCCTGTCATTCCCACTTTTCCTCAGCACTCCATCCAACCAGTGAGACGGGGCCCCTGATGAGAATCTACTCGCCCGGGTGGGATGGGAGCCACCGCTGCTTCCTCCCTCCTAGCTCCTGACCAGCCTCTCTCCCCATGCAGGATGACAACATCATGAGCTCCATGCAGCTGTTCGAGAACGTGATCTAGGACACGTGGGAGGGACCCTGGGTGGCCATTGCTACTCCACCCCCCCAAGAAGCCTCCATTCTGCCAGGAGCAGCCTCCATGAGAAACATTTTTCTAATATATTTGCAAAAAGTGAGCTGTTTGCTCCCTAGATAGACACACACAGCCTTTCCCCTCTCTTCCCTCTCTCTCTCTCTCTCTCTCTCTCTCTCTCTCTCTCTCTCACACACACACACACACACACACACCAGTTCCTCTGGCATGGTGGAGGATGTGGAGATCAGATGAACCCAGCCCTCACCAGCTATCCCCCAGGTCACTGGAGCAAGGCTGCCTATGGGATGGCGAGCACTGCCTGGATATTACCCAGGAGGGCACGGAGGTTGATCTCCACAGTAAAAGCCCCTTGTGTCCTTTCTCAGCACCCAGGGGCCAGGGCACTCCTTGCCTATAGCCTCGTGCACCCAGAAAGCTCCTGAAATCCTGGAGGGGTCACATAGGAGGGTCTGACTAGAGAAGAAATGGTGATGGAGGCATAGCCTGCTGCGTCCTGAAAATGCAAGCCACCCACTGGAGGGCAAGCTTGAGTGGTGACGACGGCCCACTGGGCTTATCTTTCCTTCAGCTCAGGATGGGGTTGAGGCTTTTGAGAAGCTGGGGGACTGTTTGTCCACTCCACTGGGTAGAGACACTCATGGGAATGTGCAAGGTAGGGCTGCCCCCATCCCTCCAGCAGCAGAATGTCTCCTTACAATCTTTTGGGGTTCTGGGAGGAAGTCACATGGCTCAGGGACTGGCAGCCAGGGAGCCTTTGCCATGCTAGGAAGAGCCCAAGAAGGCTTCCCTCTACCCTCTCTTGCCACCTTCCATCCATGTCCCTTAGCCCAGAGGCCTGGCCAAGGCTACCCTTGAACAGGCCCACCCCCAGCCCATACAAAAAGCACAAACACCCCAGCAGCTCAGACTGCACCCAGGAGGGGAGCCAAGGACACTGCTATTCCAAGGCAAGCCCTCCCTGGTGGGGTCAGGCCTGGGTCCCAGGAGCCCTGACATGGTGGCCTGGCGAAGGAAGCTTGGGGATTCATCCCAGCCTCAGCCATGGGGTTTTGAAGCCTGTTCCCAGCCCAGCCCAGCCCACCAACATTCTAAAGCACAAGCCCAGGATTCTGCTTGGCTGGGGCTCCTCCATGGGGAAAGCCAGAGCCCACCATGAAGGTTAAAGAGCCCGTGGCCAGGCGGCAGAGGAACAGCAGCCTCAGGAGGAAACAGAGCTGCTCCCACCTGCCCAGGTCTCCCTGAGAAAGAGTACATCCCAGGCAGCATGGGCCCTTCTAAGGAACATTCCCACACAATACATTCCATCGGCTGCAATCCTGTCTACTGGGGCCCAGCTCTGGGAGTCTGTGAGTGTCCCCAGGAGGCTGCCCCCAGGGTAAGCTGTGTCCTTAGAGGAAAACCAGGATGGAGGAGGCAGTGAGAACCCTGTGGCCCCCACATGCAGGTGGAACCCCTTGGGGCTGCATTTACTCCCATCTCCAGCCTGACTGGGGGACCCCCTCCCCTCCTCTGGAGGGCATCAGCTTCCCTGGCTCAGGGATCACCCCCTTCTCCAGTCTGACCCTTCCACCTGGGGTCCCTGTGCTTGGGAGGAGCCAACATCACAGGAGAGGATCACCACCATACCCTGTTCCCCTTGGCCTCTGGCTGCACATCCAATCAGGAGAGGTCTGTTCCCTGTGAGGGGGCACAGACTGGCCGCATGTCTGCATGGCAGAAGCGTCTCCCTTGGGCACAGCCTGGGAGGGTGGTTCCTGTCGCAGTGTCCACCAATATTCAGTCCTCTATATTTTAATAAAATAAACTTGACAAAGGAGATGGACTCCCATCAGCCTTTTCTCTCATCCAAGTACTAACCAGGCGTGACCCTGCTTAGCTTCTAAGATGACGTTGGTATGACCTGTGGCTGTAGACACATCAACTTAACCTCAACTCGCAACTCCTGTCAGCCCACCCCATCCCCAGCGCTATTAGCCACGGCTCCTGCACAATGCTATGCTGGTAAATGTTGACATCTTTGGGAAGGAAGCACCTGGAAACACTCAGGCTCCCAGTGGTGATGTCACTGAAGCTGGGCGAGTCAGCAAGAAATGATGTTCACGGGGGACCCTTACCAGAAGCTCCAGTGCTGGAGCCGACAGGCTGTGGGGCAGGGTCGCTTCTCGAGATGTCATTTATATTTCATGCCCAGATCATTTTTCTTCCCACTGCAGGAAGTCACTTCTGGGTGTTCCTTGGCTGGGGCAGGTCGCAGGGCAGAAGGAAGCAGAGAAGCTCTGCTTAGTTTCACGAGTGTAAACTCTTGGAGGGAAAGAGGAGGGAGCTGAGCCCCATGTGTAGGTTGGTGAGCAAGGCAACATCATCACTGTGGTTTGAAGCTACTGTCTGGGGTGGTTCTGACATGGGAAATATTGGAGTGACGAACAGAAAGAACATATAAATTTCTGGTTAGACATGGAGGAGAGATGACAAACAGGGTCTGCAAGTAACATGCACTCATAAAGGGTCTCTACAGCAAGCCTCACACCCAGCTGGAAGTGAAGTCCCTGGCCCTGGTTACCAGGCATCGCAACCGTGTGTAGACTACCTTGATGGAGACCAGCAGGTGGCAGAATGGGGACTCGAACCACCTCACCTTCTTCTAAAGTCTGTGTTCGTTCTGAACCAGAGCAATGGCCAAATGATGTGATATAAATAACTATGACAGAAAGTTGACTATCTTGTGCTATATTCAAATAGAGCTAAGGATACAGCTTAGTTGGTAGATACCTGCCTGGTATGCATGAGGCCCTGGGTTCCCTCCCCAGTGCAGTGTGGAAGTACATACCTGTAATTTAAGCACTTGGGAGGTGAACGTGTGAGATCCAAGAGCTCGGGATCATCCTTAGCTGCATAGTGAGATTGAAACCAGCCTTGTATACATGAGATCCTGTGAAAAAGAAAGAAAGGAGAAGAGAAGAGAAAAGAAAAGAAAGAGCAGAGGGAGGACTTGTTTCTGCCTGGGGAGGTGGCTGGAGGATGGAGGACCGGAGTTTGTGTCTAAGTAGACAAGTAGATGCCGGAGAGGAAAGGTGACGGGTGTGGGGCACTTTTGTAAGCAGCTCCATGGACAGCAGAGGTGAGTGGGGCGTAGGATGAGGTGAAGACTCCAGGGCAATCCCAAGAGGTCCAGTACACAAGGCAGCCAGCAATGCCCACGTGCCCCTGTAACTGTCATCGCGTCTACTGGGAGCTCACAGCCCAGCTCACCACACACCACCTGCATGGCTGTGGGAAGGCTCAGTCATGGTGTCTCACTTGCCTCCCTGTGAATTGAATACATGTCGTGAGCCCTCACTACAGAGCTAGGCTTACGTGAGCACAGGAGCTCAAGCATAACTGGGGTCAGGCCCTCCTGCGCCCCGGCACGGGCGAGCTCATGAGCTGCTTTCCTTGAATTGTGGTGGCTCTCTGCCTCCAGCTCTCGGTCACAGGCTGGGTCTTCCTGCTCTGTCCCCGGAGGATCCAGCTGCTCTAGAGACTCCACTTCCTGATGGAAGTGACTGTCCCCTGCTGGTCCCCTTGCTGGCCTATGGATTGGCTGGCTGTTTTGGGGACAGCAGTCAAGGCTAATCAACTTAGCTCTGGGTACCCAGAGTATGCCACCAACACCCACTGTCTGGGCAAGATGGGCATGAGGGATGCTCAAGGTGTGAGGCCAGTGAGGGAAAGAGTCTCGTTCCCTTCCTCCTTCCCCGAAGATAAAGAACTGTATCTCTCGTATACATTCCTAGGAACTCCTTAACACATGCCTCTAAAGACCATCTTCCCTGGTGGAACTTTCTGCATCAGTTTGAATTTACTTCACTGACACTCAAATTCCTTATCTATAAAATAAGCAGAAAAATCCTGTAATAAAAGTACATTAATAAGTCAGTATTTTTCTTTTTAAAAAATTTATTTTTAATATAGTTTAATCATATTTATTTATTTATTTATTTATCAGAAACAGAGGGATGGAGGGAGAGAGAGACAGAGAGAGAATGGGTGCACCAGGGCCTCTAGCCTCTGAAAATGAACTCCAGATGCATGTGCCATGCTGTGCATCTGGCTAACGTGGGACCTGGAGAATCAAACCTGGGTCGTTAGGCTTTGTAGGCAAGCACTTAATGGCTAAGCCATCTCTTCAGTCCCACAAGTTTATTTTTTAATTAACTAATTCATTCATTTATTAGACAGGGAGAGAGAGTGGGCATGGAAGGGCCTCTAGCCACTGCAAACAAACTCTAGATGCATGTGCCACCATGTGCATCTGGCTTATGTAGGTTCTGGGGAGTCAAACCTAGGTCCTTAGGCTTCGCAGGCAAGTGCCTTAACTGCTAAGCCATCTCACCAGCCCAATGTTTTTCTTTTTTGAGAGTCTCATTCTGTAGCTCAGGCTAACCTCAAACTCTCAGTATAGATAACCAGTAATGCCTCTGCCCCTTAATAAATACATTCATTCTTTCTTCCTATATTCATGTAGTTTTTTTTTTCATTCTGTAGGACAGTGACTCACACCAATAAACCATCAGAGAAAGGACTGACACTTCAGAAGTTTGCAGGTCTTAGAAATAATCTGATGGTCACCAGTTTCCCTGGCAATTCCAAGGTTCATGTGGGGAATGGCCAGCTAGAAAGGAGCAGCTGCTTTCAGCAGATCACAGCAAACAGCTCATGGTCCACACATCCCGTCCTTAAACCACTCTCCCTACCTTATGGCCTAGACAGGAAGGAAAGGGCCCAGAGCAAACGCTGTCCGTTCTGCCGGTTTCCTCCACCCCACCATGGCTTATCCAGGTGGCCTCATTACCTTGATAACACCAAAAAGGGGGAAGTGAGATTCCACCTCTTTCCCACGGCCCACCTGCCATTTAAAGGACCCCGGGGTTCTCAGGACATTTTCACTGGAGCTGCCACGTGTCTGCTGCTGTGTCCCCTACTGACCACCAGGGAGAGATGGCTCCACACGCCAGCTTTCTCGCCTCTGCCTTCAAGTCCCAGGGGAAGGTTCGTGGAAAAGAAGCAATTTGTCATTTCCTTCATAGACATTTTCCTATTTTTGCTTCAACTCTGTGTGGTCGTTAACCTGCCCGAAGGCGAAGTGAATCAAGGAACAATTCCACAAGTGTACCCAGAGCACATCAAGCTAGGTGCTGGGCAGAGGGGATACCGCTGTGGTCTCCCGTTCTATTAAGTAGGAAGTGCATAACTTCTCATACACATACCATGTAGACTTTTTAAATCCTGAAACCTCACTTCTGCCTGGCCCCTGTAGTGTCCAGATGGCAGGAAGGAGACAGTGGTCTCTGGTCAAGCCTAGGAAGGAATGGGTTTCAAACAACTGGGAGTATGTTTCCTGCAGAACTGAACTCCACAGAATCCAGATCCTTCCTCCTCAAGACAGTCTCAGGACTTGGGAGTCATCTTTGTCCAGTGGCCTGGAGCATTCAGGAATATCAGCACTGTTGCAGTCAGGTTCGCATTGCTGGTAGAAATCACCTGACCAAGAGCAGCTTGTGGGAAAAGGAGGTTTATTTTGGCTTACAGGCTTGAGGAGAAACTCCATGATGGCAGGGAAAACGTTGGCATGAGCAGAGGGTGGACATCACCCCCTGGCCCACAGAAGGTGGACCATAGTAACAGGAGAGTGTGCCAAACATAGCATGGGGGAGCTGGCTATAACACCCATAAGCCTGCCCCCAACAATACACTGTCTTCAGGAGGCATTAATTCCCAAATCTCCATCAGCTGGGAATCTAGCATTCAGAACACCTAAGTTTATGGAGGACACCCGAATCAAATCACCACAATCACTGTCTTTTGCCCTTCAAGTTTACAGCAGTAGCTCTCTCTTGTTCCAAGTTCTAGTTCCCAGGTCTAAACTAAGGAGGCACCATGCTAATTGATCACACTCCTTCCATGCACCAGGCATGGACCGTGTGAACAGAGGACTTGGAAACTTAGCCATAAACCAGTCTGTAGGAAAACTCAAGTCTGTGAGGTCACCAGAGAGCAATGACAGGAGTCCAAGGCAGTCATTTGAGCAGAGGGAAGTACCTAGGACACAGGTTGAGAAACCAAGTTTGCCAGAGATGATGTTGAAGGACTTGATCTTCCTATAGAACTGTGACTGAAACAGAAGTCAGTGGGCTCCAAGTTAGAGGCTGTGGAGCCTCCCTCACAGTCTTTAGTAGTGTTTAGAGCACTGGGGAGCCTTGTTCCCCTCTCCCATAGAACACTGGGCTACTGAGTCAGTACAACTTTGAAGCCCACTTCTAGGGATCTCCTTGGTCCAGGTCCCACTGTCCTGGATGAGGGCCCCTTAGTGTTTCAGGTGTTGACCTCCTCTGTCCCAGGCTCTTGGCCACGCCTGAGCCCTGACCCTTCAGGTAAGGAGGGTACAAAATGCCAGTTGTCCTTAAAGAGGAAACCGCAGGTACATGTGGACCAACTTCCGTCGCCTAGACTTTGCCTGGAGACACGGGTTGTGAAGGAAATGTGTGGAAGCTATGGAGTAGGTCAGAGTCCTCAGGGCCTCCTATTGAGATTTCCAGGCTCTTGTGTCCCAGAACAAAGTACTGGACCAGATACACATGAATGGTGATAGATATAGACAGTGTATTAAGAAAGAGAAGGGAAAGGCACTCCTAAAAATTGAAGAGGTCACGAGAGGTGAACCAGGTTCAGAGCTCCAAAGCCCCAGCCCCTCATTCCACCATCCTGACTTTATATAGTGTCTATCCACCATCTCTGGAGGTTGGAGTCCCAATTCCCGCCCCCCAGCATCATGACTCTTCATACTACTTATCTATCTGTCCTCCAGCATCATGACCCTTTATAGTATCTATCCAATTTGGACACCAGACTTTCTTAAGTGTATGCTGTTTTGTTATATGTAACCCAAGTGGGGAAGGATATCCAATCACCTGCCATCTGGCTTCTTTCAAGTTAATCTTGATCTCTCTTTCTCTTCATCCTTATCCTCCTGCCACACTGAGTCTACCCACCTGCGAAGGAAGAGTGATGTTGTTCAAAGACCCAGGTGAGTAGAGCTGTGGGAGAGGTGGATGGGCCCAGCAACACAAGGACCGGTGAGCTGGGACCACAGCCAGCATGGCCAGAGGTGACCTGTTCCTAAGTAGGGCCAAGATGAAGAGGGAGGAATCCCATCCCACCCTCTCACACATCTCAGCATCGAGAGAGGACCAGTGCACAGCCCTACCCTGGGAAGTGGTGGCGTCCACCACTGGACCATCCACCAGCTGTCCAGCCTGCTAAGGGTGCCAGTCTTAGAGCTAGGCTCCCTGGTAAGGGCTAGACACATTTGTGTTCTGTTTATTCCTCTAGCTGGAGCCAAGCTTCCCTCCCTCACCTGCCCCAGCTTTCCATACCTTTGTTGAGGGGCCCCTCTGTTCAACCCTCCTGGCCAGCTTTGAACCTCATAGAACCTTCCTGTGGTTATCTGTTGCCCCTTCAATAAAACCCCTCTAGGAATGTCCTCACCCAGGTCCACTGAGGGCTAGAAGAATCATTCCTCAATAGGGCACAGGTCTTCTACTCCCCAATGTCTCTCCTCTTTTGGAAGTATTTTCCTATTTTCTTCCTGAAAACCAAGGGATTCCCCTCTGCCTTCCACCCATGGAGTGTTGGGCACAGTCTTCACTCTCAAGGAAGAAGAGCAAAGCTAAGCCTGAGGCCTGAGCCAATTGGTGTGTTGTCTTTCCTGGTCACCATGGCTGGTTGAGGGATGGGCACATCCCTGACCTGATCATATAATGAGGCCCAGTTAGCCCTTAACTGGGAATGCTGGAGAAAGCAGCTCCTCTGAAGCTGATGGTGTTGAAGTCCTGGAGCAGCTGCTGCTCTCTCATCACTCCAAGAAGCAGTGAGGAAGGAAGTCCTGGCAGGGAGAGGAAAAGAGAAAAAACAAGAGGAGTCTTGGAGCTCAAATTCAAATTTACCTTAAGCGCCTCCCTCCCAATTTCAGGACTTATTAATGCCTCTAGAAGTACTCCCAATACCTCTCTCTCTGTCTCTGTCTACACACACACACACACACACACAGCCGTGCACACAACCAGTTGGGACAGGATGTTCAGCACTTTTAGCTGGAAAATTCTCAACTGCTAATGTCAAGGTCAATGTGCTTTCCAGACTTCTGCCGCCCTAACTGAAGAGGGAAGAGGGTGGGGTGGGGGAGGGGGCAGATCAACATGTCCTGACAGGCTGAGAAGGTCCTGACAGCAGGAGTCATGGCATGAACACAGATGCCCCCAGACTGTCAGGAGGACGAGGACACGCTGGGGAGGGGCAGGAAGCCTGTGCAGGGTCCTAGAGTGAGGCCAGGACTCTGATCCCGAGCCAAAGTCCGAAGCATAGCTGGACGAGGGGCAGCCTCTGTCTCTCCCTGGACCACAGCATTCTCCCAGCTCTCCCCCCTCCCTTCCTCTCTGAGTTCTGCCTAAGTCCTAACCCAACAGCACGGTGCACAGAGCCAGGCATCACTTTTTCCAAGTTTTGAAAAATCACCAAATACAGTAAAACATGGTGAAACTAAAAATAAGATCCCAGAGAGCAAGTCATCACTTAGTTCCTCACAGCCAGCTGATTTCAAAATCCTTGGGTTCCTTGCTTTGTTGACAAACTTTCCCAGCCCAGCCCCATTGCAAGTTTCTCCTGAGCACAGACAGGGAAAGGGGCCCAGAGAGGAGAGAATGCTGATGTCAGGATTGCTCCCTGGTCCACTCCCTGCTCCGGTGTATGTGGGAAAGGCAGGAGACATCTTCACAACAGTGCCCATTACCCCAGGCTCTGCCCCTCCTCACTGCTCCATTCATTTCTTTCATTCATTAAATAAACGCACACATGCTCACACCAGGCTGGGGATGTAGCTCCATTGGTAGAGTGCTTGCCAGTGTGAAGAAAGCCCTGGGTTGGACTGCCAATCACCACATAAACTGGGTATGGTGATTCAGACCTGTAATCCCAGCACTTGGGAGGTGGAGACAGGAGGATCAGAAGTCCAATATCCTCTTCAGCTACACAGTGAATTCAAGACCAGGTTGGGCTACATGAGACTCTGTCTCGAAAATAAAAAAGAAAACAAGCCAGGCATGGTGGTGCACGCCTTTAATCCCAGTACTTGGGACGCAGAGGTAGGAGGATTACTGTGTGTTTGAGGCCAGCCTGGGACTACAGAGAGAATTCCAGGTCAGCCTGAGCTAGACTTGAGACGGTACCTTGAAAAACACAAAAGGGGAAGGGAGGGCAAGTACTGTGAGCCGGGAAGATGGCTCTATGGGTAAAATGCTTGCTGTGCAAGCTTGAGTACCTGAGTTCAGATCCCCAGAACCCACATAAAGGTGGCTACAGTAGGGCACACATCTGTAATTCCAGCACATGTAACATGAGAATGGAGGCAGAGACAGGAGGAGTCTCTGGAAGCTAATGGGCCAGCTAACAGCAAATGCAGTGGTGAGCCGCACGAGACCCTGCTTCAACCAAGGTGAAAGGTGAGGACTGACACCCAACATCTCCAACCTCCACATGTGCTTCATGGCACATGTGTGCCCACACTCACACACATGTGCACACACATACACAAGCATGCTAACAGAGAATGGAGCACAAACAGTGGAGTTTTGTAAAGCCTTACTGGGGGAGTCTATAATTTCTTGGAGATGTTATTAATAAAGTCAGTCATACATACCAGAGTGCAAATTTACATAGACTGTCATGAAGATCAGACTTGGTGACATGGGAATTTTGGGGTTTCTCACCAATATATACTTAGATTTCATACACCAATATGCCAATGCATCAATAAATTAAGGCACTCCAGATTCTTGTCTTATGAATTTAAAGAATTAAAATCCATAGGCCAGAGGGTAAGATTTAGAGAGACTTTCTTAGATTTAGAGAAGGAAGCAGGAGGAAGTGCAGAGAGCTCCTGCCATGTAGAAGGCAGGAGGGGGTGGAGAGCCCATGTGGGAGATGGGGGAGGCTTGCCGGAACCTGCAAATTCAGGAGAGGGGAACAGCCAGCAAGGAGAGTCCTGCCCACCTGGCAAGCATCTACTTATCACCTTATTGTGGTGGGTTTTACCTTCAGGCTCAGGTGAGCCAGGGTGAGGGCTGATTGGTCTGGGCTAGAGGTTTGGCTCAAGAGGTGGCCAGCCATGAAACCAAGTTTTGGGGCTGAGCTTAGCCAGCCACAATGTCAGGATCAGATTTGAATTCTAGGAAAGGGGAACTCTCTCCCAGGAGGGGTTCATATTGTTCACGGGAAACAGATCTAGGGAACTCCTTTAGTCAAGAGATAATGTTTAACAAAGCTACCTGACTCCCTGTCACTGGGGTTCTGTGAGACCTCTGGGTGGGGCCCATGTCCTTGGGAAGCTCCCTGAGAGGAATGGCATTTGTGCTGAGCCTAAGGGAAAAGTGGGAGAGCCTGGTAAATCGCTGTAGAGTGGGCTTGAGAACGCACTGGCCACATGGGACTTACTGGTGGGGTACACCTGCCAGTGGAATGGAGGCAGTCAGTTGGGCAGAACAGTAGGTGGGGGCTAGACCCTCACAGGCTTTCACTTCAGCCTGAGAGCAAAGGGAGGCCATTTTCTGTTGCAGGATACCTGAGACACCTGAGATAGGTAACTTATAATGAAAGAAATTCCTTTTGGCTCATGCTTCTGGAGGCTGAGAAGTCTAAGACAGGGCAGTTCTGTTACATCAGGGCCTTGTGCTGTTTTATAACATGGCAGAAGTCAGGACAGAATCATGGAGAAGAGAGATGGTGAGGGGGGGCTGGGCTTGCTTTATTATTCATTAATTGATTTACCTATTTATAGTCTTCTTTATATTTAATGCGGTATGTGTGGGTTGTGAGAAAGAGAGAGAGATGCAGTGTGCATGGAGTATGCGCATGCCCTTGAGGTGCCCCATGCACTTGCACTTGCCTGCTCAGGGAAAAGGGCTCTCACCTGCAGTAGCTATAACAGAACAGTGGGTGTCGCTCTCCCACCTGTCCTTACTTGAGCCGGAGTCCCCCACCCCCAGAAGCCCAGGTGGTTCCCTTATCTCTTTGCTTCCCTTCAAAGAATTGGGATTAGAGGCTGGATGTGTGGTCACATCCAGCTGTTTATGTGGGATCTGGAGATTCAAAACCAGGTGGTTGGTTTCAGGCCCCACTCAGGCCATTCATGCATGAGCAGGAAGCCCACTTAACCACTGAGCCATCTCCCCAACCTTTATTATTGATTCAAAGGAAGTCATAACTATAGAAAGCTTTTATTTTTGACTTAAAGTAACCAATGTTCTTGATGCCGAACAGAGAAACATAAAAGCTAAACAACTCTTTCAAAAGTAACATAGCAGTATATTATATATCTATGTTTGGTTGTATTGTACAAATTGAGGGAAAGTTTTCCTTTTGTATTTGTTTTTCACAAATAAAATATTTAATGAAGTAAAAAAAAGTAACATAGCAAATATTGATTTTTTTTCTCACAACATGTAGTTATTTAAAACTATCATACAAAGTTTTAGGTATCATTATGACACTTTATTTTTTCTTACTTTCCTTTTCTTTTTTTCAGAATGTGTTTATTGATAACTTCCATACATATATCCAATGTTCCCTCAATTTAGTCCCCTCCTTTATTGCTCCTCCACTGAATCACTTCTTTCCAGCTGGTCTCTCTTATTTTTATGTCTTTTTTCCCCTCCTCCATGACAACAGGTTAATGGGCCCAATATTATGTAGGTATTATGCATATAACATTATCAGCTATGAGGCCAAAAATGCAAATGTCAATGTTCCAAAGCACTCCATCCCATCCTTGGGCTCTTATATTCTTTTCACTGCCTCTTTTGCAATGGTCCCTGAATCTCAGAAGGTGTTATAGACTTGTCTCATGTAGTGCAGAACACTCAACTAGCCCTTCTTAGCATTTTGAATGAGTTTTGAGTCTCCCCAGTAGTCCCTGCCATCTGAAAAGAGCTATCCTAACCAAAGGTGACAGCAGTATTAATGTATAGGTGTAAACAAATATTTAGAGGATAATTTGGTGGGCATAATATATACACTTAGCCAAACAACAGCTTCCCTTCTAGGCCTTATGACCTTTCCAGCCATAGGTTTTTTGACTTAGGTTTTTAATATCAACCATGAATTCCCTCCTGTGGAGTGCACCTCAAGTCCAATCAGAGAGCAGTTGGGTACCCCCATAACAGGATTTGCCACAATTGCACTAGTGGGCACATCTTGCCTGGCTGGACAGTTGTACAGCTTGCAGGGTCCACTGCGAGATAAAACTGTTCATAACTTTTTTTTCGAGGTAGGGTCTCACTCTAGCCCAGGCTGATCTGGAATTCACTATGGAGTCTCAGGGTGGCCTCAAATTCAGAGCAATCCTCCTACCTCTGCCTCCCGAGTGTTGGGATTAAAGGCGTGCTCTACCACACCCGGCTTTGTTCATAACTTTTCTTCTCTAATAGGCTTTGTTGTGCTGAGGTTCACATTGCTGGCAGAAAACACACAACCACAAGCAGCTTGTGGGGGAAAAATACTTATTTTAGCTTAGACTTGAGGGGAAGTCATCCATGATGACAGGGGAAAACAATGGCATGAGCAGAGGGTGGACATCGGCCCCTAGCCAACATCAGGTGGACATGAGCAACAGGAGAGTGTGCCAAACACTGGCAAGAGAAAACTGGCTATAACACCCTTAAGCCCACCCCCAACAATACACTGCCTCCAGGAGGCTTTAATTCCCAAATTTCCATCAACTGACAACCTAGCATTCAGAACACCTAAATTTATGGGGGACACCTGAATCAAACCATCATAGGCTTCATAGTACTTTCCAGCACTATGACAGTCAGCAGGGATGTGGCTTCCAGCTCACCTGTAGCTTGACTCCTCAGTGTCCTGCAAACAAAACATGTTGTGTCCTCAGCAATAGGGTCTTACCATCTAGTTCTGGGGCAATCAACTTGGCAATAGCCTGTATTGTTTTGGGGACATCAGAGACCTCCTTGACCAACAACTCACTACCTTACCATAGCATAGGCCATGTCTGTGGCAGCCTAGCATGTTCTGTAAGGTCAGACTACTAGGAAGAAAAAAACTCAAGTTTGGTTTATGTTCAGGTCTGCACAGTATGCAGATACTGCCCCAAAGTTCCAGCTCTGGGTGAGTTTTCCGCTGGTTGGGCCTGGTCTGGTTTGACCCAGGCCCAGCTGGGTTAAGCAAAGGGAGGGCCCCCTGGCCCTTACTTCCCACATGGATTCTTTATCCTCTTTAGCTCTTTACATGGAAAGAACTCCTTAAACTATTTTTTTTCTCTTTTCTTTCCACATTTTTTCCAGGCCCTCCACGTGGGATCTCTAGCCACATGGGTTCCTTGCCTTATCTCTGTACTTCCCTCAATAAATAAAATAATGATCCTTCTCATCCTTTTTTTATTCAATTCTTTGATTAAAATTAGAAATGAACCTAAGGTTTGGGGCTCAAGGATTTTCCTGGGCCCCGAACATCCCATTACAGAAAGACCAAGAAAGGGAGATTGGTGATCAGGAATCTGGAGAAAAGGCCTGCAGACAGACATCTCTGAATGGACAGATTGTTAAAAACCTCTGTACATGTGACTGCTCACCCAAATGCAGCCACTGCAGAGGAGATACTCACTAGTCAGACGGACAACCTGGTGCGCTCCCAGGATGTGTGGGAGCCTCTCTCCCTAGCTTCACTAGAGTATGCTCTATGGGCTCATGAAAATGGTGATTGTGTTTCAGGAAGAGGGTTTTTGCATGGCTTCAACATGGACTTCCCAGTGCTGACCTGACTAACAATATTGCCACATTCCCGAATGTTGGGTCCCTGAGCTGGCACCATTCACAGTGGAGACTAGCCAGCAACCTCAGGGCAGGTTGGTTACCGTGGGCCTCCTCCATTGTGGAAGGGATAGAGATTGGCCCTTACAGACCACATATTCTAGATATGGACTTGCCTTCCTCCATTGCCCATAATGCTTAGCCATTATCATCTGTGGACACCAGTCCTGAAAGAAAGTTCATCCCTAGGCTCATTCCCATGGAAGAAGCTTGTCTTCACACCACATGCCCCATCATCTTCCAGGTGGGAGACAACATTTTAAAAGGATGGGGTCTTTCTTAATGTAGTGCATGACTTCAATCAGAGCCCCTTGTTTGGAGTGTCTCATGCAGTTGGGCTACACAGACCCAGGAAGGCAGGAGTGGAATGCAGGAGAAGGGGTGCAGCTTCCTTACTACATCTAATATCTTACTTGCAGAAGTTTTGCTTTGCATCCTGACCAGCTTGAGCTCTCTTTCCACCAGGGAATGCAATCATGACTCCACTGAGCTGGAAGATCACACTGCCTCCCACTCACATCAGGATCCTAATGACACTGTGAAAAACAAATGAAGTGATTGGTCCTGGTTACATGGGAGAAATTTGGTTCCCAAGGAGAACACAGCTACAACAGAAGCAAAAATGACCATGTCTGGAAGCTAGGGCATTCATTCTCCAGAGCATCCTCAGTATTTCCATGCGCAATAGTGAAATTTAATGAAAAACTACAGGAGCTGAATACCCCATAACCCCAGAACCCAGAAAGGAAATCAGGAGCTCAAGGTCACCCTGGGCTACATAAGCCCTTGTCTCAAAACAAAACAAAAACCCTAAGGAAGCATAAATGGCAGAGTTGTTGACCTATTGGGAATGAAAGGTCATTCGTTTAGGTAAAGACCCTCAAGCAGTTCTTGCAGAAAGCTAACATAGTACAGAAGCGCAGGTCTGGCAAGCCCAGTCTCCCTCCCTGAGAGGGAGTCTTTGGAATGCGTCCCCTAGGCACTTCAACTTGACCCAGGACACACAAGCAACCGCACAAAAACCACCATTCCAGCCTGGGCCCGCCCCTGCACGACCTACTTCTGGGAAGAGCAAGGCGCCCTCCTATTGGCTGTGGTTCCGTGACGTCATCAGGGCGCGACCCTCGTCCCTCGTTCTTGCAGAGGTACAGGGCTGAGCCGCTGTCACTATAGGACAGGGAAGGTTGAGGGTCTGGCGCCCGCCGCCCTCTCACCCCCCCAGCTCGTCTACCCCAACCCTATAGCGCAGGGCGACCGCAGCCAGGTAGGTTGAGGCCATCCCGGGCGGATGTCTCTCCCAGGGCGGGCGGGACTGGACCCAGATGACCCATGGCTTCCGACTCCACGCACGGCCGAGCGGACCCATTGGAACGTTCACTGACTGCCGAGTGGGACTGGGCATCTAGCAGACAGAGTGATGGACAGGTTCCAGGAGAAGCTGGGATGCGGCCACGAGAGAACCTGCGTCTCAAGCTGCCTGTGCCTGTGCAGTTGCCCCCACCCCCCACTTTTTTTGCGGCCGGTTTCCTAACGGGCCCTTTTGCAGAGTTTGAGTCCAGGCTGTGATGTTTAGTGGTTATTGCAGAAACCGCGAGGCCACCTTGGCAAGTGTCTTTAGCTGGTGAAGTCTCACCGCTGCCTCCTGTAGAATGGGGATTGTTACGAAGGCGGAAATGACATCTGCATGTGTCCATCACATCGTGGGACTGGTACAATCAGTGGGGTTATCCACGAGAGCAGGTGCTCAGCGCTCACTCTGAGGCAGCAGCTACTAGGCGCCCGCAGACATGGCTTGATAGCCGTTAGGAATGCTAGCAAATAGGACCTCAGTGTCTCCTGTTGAAGGTAGTGCCTGGGGTGAGTAGGGCGGGTTGAAACTAGATCATCTCGCTTGCTAAGCACCTTGCTTCTAAATATAGGACCTCATCTGATCATGGATTCGACCACCACCACTTTGTCTTCCTAACTGTATGACCCTTACCCCTCTCTAAGCCTTAGTCTATTTATCTGTAAAATGGGACTAACAGTATCCACCATCCACAGTTGTCAAAAACAAACAAATATGGGGCCGGGCTCAGCCCTTAATGGTTCAACCCTTAAGGGTGCTTGCTTGCAAAGCCTGCCTATTTGGATTTGATTCTCCTGCACCCATGTACAAAATGGTACGTGTCCGGTGTTCATTCGAAGCAACGGGAGAGCCTAGCACCCCCTCATAGACACTCACACATGCAAATAATTTAAAAAGGACAGACATGATAGACCACTTACCATAGTGCTTGTCTCTCACTGGGAGCAGCTACTGTCATCTTCGTGTGTGGAATGTCTGAACATATGTACTTTGACTGGAGTAGCCTTTGCACACTGGCATGGTAGGTGTTTGTGTGAGACAATACAGTTGGAGACACAAAGCCCTTGGTTTTATGGTCAGGCTTGTAGACCAGCACTGTGATTACCCAAATCTAATGAGTCTTTACCTGAAGTGGGCAGATTGACTCAGCCCGGTGAGGACCAAGGGCAATTTTTCAGCATAAAGAGCGTGTGTGCATGCGTGCACATGTGTGTGGGGAGGTCAGAGGACCATCTTGGGAGTTTAGTCTTCTCCCACCTTATTTTTAGACAGGCTTTCTCTATTTGGCTTCTGGGCTTCAAGATTCTCCTGACTCCCCCACCTGCTGCCTTGTTGCCGTAGCCATGGCTGGATTTATGTGCGACCTAGAGATCCCAACTCTGGTTGGCAGGCTTGTGGAGCAAGCACTTTTAACCACTGAACCATCTCCCCAACCCCTACAAAAGGCTTTTCTCTTTTAAAGCATTGTGTCCAGCCAAGAGGGATTTGGTAGGGAAGAGAGACCAGACCTAAAAACAAGATAAAGGAATGAGCTGGGGCTGTGGCTCTGCACAGGTGCTTGCCAACTATGTGCCCTCCTTCCTTGGCATTGACAATGGAAAAAAACACAGAATGGGGTCTCTGTCTCTTTAAGTGGGTTTAGTCCCTGAACCAGAGATACAGCTGAGCAGTCCAGTAAGGCTTGGGCTGTCAGCAGCCACAGAGGCTGCTTGTTCTCCAATAGCAGAAACCAAGATCTAAAGAGGCAAGGAGGGCAGCCTACAGGCGGCTCTGGCTTGATGGCATGAACAGCTGGAAGCATTTTAAGTGAGACGCCAACAGAATCAAGTTAGCAATTAAAAATTTTCATGTGGGCTGGAGAGATATCTCACCAGTTAAAGGTGCTTGCTTGCAAAGCCTGACAGGGTTCAATTCTCCAGAACCCATGTAAAGCCAGATGCACAAAGTGGCATATACATCTGGAGTTCATTTGCTGCTGCAGCATGTCCTAGTGTGACCATTGTTTTTCCTCAAGTGTTTTTTAAATTGCATGAGGCAGCTGTCAGTCCATGTTCAGCAGCAGATACTTATCTGACTTGTAGCAACTTTCTGGTCCTGTTCATTTTTGGTTTCATTCCTAGAGCTTTGAGGAACCAAAGGCAGTGCCCTTGGTGAACTCATGGCATCATCCCAGTAGCTGAAGCCTGTGTCCATCAATTCATGACTATCTCCCTGCATGCAAGTGAGCAGGGCTGAGTTTGGCCTACATTGTTTTCCCTGTGCCCTCAGCAGTGTGAACTCTCATAAAGCACTGGCAGAAGGAAGGCTGCAGTTCCTGGGGCTAAGCTTGATACCTGGCATCGTCACCTACACTCCTTTACCTAATGAATTGCAGCAGGGGCTGGGAAGATGGCTCAGCTGTTAAAGGTGCTTGCTCACAAACCCTGCAGATCCAGGTTCAATTCCCCAGATAAAGTGGTGCATGCATCTGGATTTAGTTTGTAGCAGCAGCAGGATACCCCTACTTTCTCTTTCGATAAAAAAAAATTTAAGAAGCATATCAGGGTGAAATATCCTGTGTGACTGCTTCCAGGAAGGGCTGATGAAGGAGAGGGACTCATCCTGGTGATGGATCTGCAATCCTTGGGTCCTATTCTTTCTCTTTAGGCTCTGATGCTGGTCTCTGGTAGAAGGAAGTTGTTGTCAGCTCTGCTGCAAGCTCAGAAGGGGCCCTTTCAACCCTCCAGAGACATGAGATTGGTGCAGTTCCAGGCACCACACCTGGCGGAACCTCACCTGGGCCTGGAGTCAGAGAATGGTGGGGGAGTCGTTGACCTCAATGCCTTTGACCCTGCACTTCCCAAGACGATGATGCAGTTCCTGGAGCAGGGAGAGGCCACCCTTTCAGTGGCAAGAAGGTAAGGGGCAGGCAGCATCTCCTGCGGCTGCTACCCTGGTCGTCCTTTCCTTCCCTCACCTTTCTCCCAGCTCTGGAATCAGAGCCAATCGGTGGCTCTTCTGCAGAGGAGGAGGAGAACCCTGCCTTTCTCTTTACACTTGTTCTCTTAGTTAAGAGCTAAGAGCCTTAGAAATATGTTTTTGATTTTTGAAACAGGGTAATCTATCTCAGGCTGACTTTGAACTTGAGATCCTCCTGTTGCAGCCTCCCAAATAATGGGATTAGATGTGTGTGACCATGTTTAGCCAAAACCTTAAAAATTTTTTCTCATATAGAAGGCACCACGGTGCTAAGAAGTGACAGAGGAATGCTCAGCATTGAAGTATCTCTGTTACACCTAAGGCTCAGGGTCCAATGCAGAAGAGGTGGAGGAAAGAATGTAAGAGCCAAAGGAAGGGTAGGACTTCTTACAACGTGCTCCCTCCAGACATAACATGGCCTGGATATCCATGACCTCAGAATGCCAGACACTACCTACACAAGACCCTCATAATAGGAGGAAAAAATGATGACATCAAAATGAGAGAGACTGAGAGGGGGAAGGGGTATGATGCAGAGTGGAGTTTCAAAGGGGAAAGTGGATGGGGAAAGGGAGGGAATTACCATGGTTTATTGTCTATAATTATGGAACTTGTCAATAAAAAATTTAAAACTCTTATATAACATCATCTTCCATTTAGAGGGAGCAAATCAAGGCTCAGGGAGGTTGTTTAACTCATGTGGTAGTGAAATCAGGTCCTTACTTCATTCTATGTCCTTCATTGTGCCTAAGTTAGGGTCAGGCCCAAGTGTCCTAAAAGGGAGGTATCTTGGAAGCTACAGGAGTCATTTTGACATGTCCTCCTAACTCCTGAAAGAAAGGACTACAGCCCCATTCTCTGTCTCTCTCTCTCTCTCCTTACAAATAACAGCAAGAGTAAAAGCCAAGCATGGTGACACATGCCTTTAATCCGGGCATGTTCTCTCTCAGTCTCTGTCCATATATATCTTTCCATCAAATAAGCAAAGATTGGAAGCAACTTCCCTTCCCTTCATTGAATAGTAGGTGTATTTCTACAGTGTAGTAATATGCAGTCATAAGGAGAAACTATCTGTATATTGCTGTTGGGGAGACTGTCAAAATGTGTATTTAAAAATTAAAGGCATATGCTGCACTATGCTTAGCATGCAAAAAGGTGGTGGGTGAAGGCCATGATAAAGTAGCTGTTAAGAGCTATTCAGGACACAGTGGTTGTCAGCAGGGAGGCAACATGGTGACTGGAAGGACTGAAAGCCCATTCTTTCCATTTCTCATTGGACTTTAAACCCTCCTAAATGGATATGAATTCCATAAGGGGAAAGGAAATAAACAGTAGATAAATAATAAATAATGCTTTGATATCAAAAGACTGTAGTTGGGCTTGATAGGTGATAGACCTACAAAATATGCTTAAATGTAAAAGCTCATAGCTGCTGTGGGATCGCCCCACTCTGCCCAGGATTGCCGACCTGTTCCCAGCCAGTCCCTCTCCTACTTGGTCTCTCCAGAGCTATGAATGCCCAGTTGCCAGTCCTTCCACGGTCTCAGGTGACCTTCCTGGCCCCAGTCACCCGGCCAGACAAGGTGGTATGTGTGGGCATGAATTATGCCGACCACTGCAAAGAACAGAACGTGCCAGTGCCCAAGGAGCCCATTATCTTCAGCAAGTTTGCTAGCTCCATCGTGGGACCCTACGACGAGGTTATCCTCCCACCAGAGAGCAAGGTCAGTGCTTCCTGCCACCCTCCCCGGTCACAAGGGCCCATCACAAGGATCATTCACCTGGAAGAACACCTTGTCATTCAGTGACACACTGAACAGAAACTACGGGGGACTGTGCAGTTTTAGAACACTAGCCTGGGCAGGGGTGGAAGAACTGATATCGTTTCCTGATTACAAAAACATTTTTCTGGGGCTGGAGAGATGGTTCAGTGGTTAAGGTATTTGCCTGTAAAGACTAATGACCCAGGTTTGATTTCCCCAGTGCTCACGTAAAGCCAGGTACAAAATGTGATGCATGTATCTGAGTTCATTTGTAGCAGCTAGAGGCCCTGGCATGCCCATTCTCTCTGCCTCTCTTCTCTTTTTGCTTACAAATAAATAAATATTTTCAATTTTAATTTATTTATTTACAAGAAGAAGAGGAGGCAGAGATATTGTTTTGTTTTGTTCTGGCTTTTGTTTTTCAAAGTAGGGTTTCACTCTAGCCCAGGCTCACCTGGAATTCACTGTGTAGTCTTAGGGTAGCCTTGAATTCATGGTGATTCTCTACCTCTGCCTCCCCAGTGCTGGGATTAAAGGTGTGTGCCATGATGCCCAGCTGAGAGAAAGTTTTATAACAAAATTTTCCTGCAGTGAAAGTGTATTAATACAGATAAAACTGCCCATATTCCCATTGCCCAGAGTTTTTCATAGTTTTGTTTTACTGTATACAATCCCACTGTTCTCTTTCCTATACATAACTATACCATGCATATGCACACCGGTACCTAAGACTCCACCAGGAACATCTTTTTGTTCCATTCAGTTTTCTCCCCGACACATTTTATAATGCCATGTAGGGTTTTTTTGCCCTCACCTCACTAGTTTCATGTGGCCACACTTGCTTCCAGTTTGAGTCTTTTAGAATTGCAGTGAACATCCTTACGTAGAAAAGACTGTATGTACGGTCATCAATGCATGATTATTTCCTTTGCTCCCTTACAATTTGAATGTCTGTGCCAAAGTACAGGCAGCCGTTCAAAACTCTGAGAAATTCTACCAAGTTGACCTTTAAAAGAGCTGTTTGGTGTGTCTCGTTAGTGACTTTAGCCACAGACTTTTTCTTAAAGGGCTCATTAGTAACTGTTAGGCTTTGAATGTCACATGGTCTCTGTTGCAACAGTTTCATGCTGTTTTAGCATGAAAGCTGCCAAGGGTAAGGTTTAAATGATACCAATAAAATGTACAAAGCCAGCCAAGGCTGGCCACAGGTTACTGACCTCTGATCTGAAACAACTACACTGCTCTTTATCTTCCATGACACTTTGAAGAGTTCAGCAAGTTTTCTCCTATCATATCCTCCCATGTGCTAGTTTTGTCTGGTTTCCTCGTGATTAGATTTAGATGAAGTATTTTTGCCAGACACCCCACACAGGAAATGCCATATATTTCCCATTGCAGCCCATTGGAAGGCTCGTGTCAAGTGGTCTGAAAGCGAAGTGGTCAACGTCTCCACTCTAACATGTAGGGATGTATGGGTGGTGTTTTGGGATCACATGATTGCCCTGTTTCCCTGCTGCTTTCATCCTTACCTGAACCTATTACTGTGTGGGGTTGGAAGTGGACCTTTCTATTAAGCCTTCTGCCTTTATTTACCAGCATTCTTCTGAAGAAACTATGCCTCCATGTTTCTCATATCCCTTGCATTCCTGACTTTTCCTCTCGTTAATTTGGTTATGATACACATTAGTTTTTTTTTTTTTTTACGAGGTAGGGTCTCACTTTAGCTCAGGCTGACCTGGAATTCTCTATGTAGTCTCAGGGTGGCCCAAACTCACGGTAATCCTCCTACCTCTGCCTCCCGAGTGCTGGGATTAAAGGCGTGTGCCACCACGCCCGGCCACACTTGATTTTTTTAGGCGGCCTCAGTTTGGCTAGCAGAGCCATCCTGTCAGTTCCTATCCACCTTTGAGCACACCCTACCTTCTGCCATCATTCCAGGCTCATCCTTTTATTTGGGATTGGTAAGATACTGGCACATGGGTATTAGATGTACTTCTGCCAGCTCTCATCATTACCATTAAAAACAGCAGACAGTTTGAAAGGCTACTTGCAACTACTTCACAGTAGTATTTTGCTAGTTTTAGGAAGGGTTGAACATCTGCTCATGCTCAATGAGGGCCCTCATTGCTCTTATTCTGCATAGTAGGGCATTTCCTTTTTGTGAATTGTTTAAGTCCCTTACCTACATTTATTTTGGGATGTTGATTTCTTAAATTAACTTAAATTTTTTTATTTTAGAGAGAGAGAAAGAGGCAGATAGAATGGGTGCACTAGGGCAAATGAACTCCAGAGGCATGCACCACACTTTGTGCATCTGGCTTATAAGGGTCCTGGGGAATCAAACATGGACTCTTAGGCTTCACAGGCAAGTGCCTTAACCAGTAAGGTGTTTCTCCAGGCCCTTTAGTTAACTTTTTGTTGACAACCTCCATACAACACAGACAATACTCCAATGATCATAATCTCCCACATCCTCCCTTTTTCCCCCTCCCCTCCAACTAGTTTTTCTATTTTTGATGTCATCATTTTTTCCCCCTACTCTGCAGGTCTCATGTAGGGGATGTTGATTTTTTTTTTTTTTTTTTGGTTTTTCGAGGTAGGGTCTCACTCTGGCTCAGGCTGACCTGGAATTCACTATGTAGTCTCAGGGTGGCCTCGAACACTCGGCGATCCTCCTACCTCTGCCTCCCGAGTGCTGGGATTAAAGGTGTGCGCCACCACGCCCGGCTACTTTTTTTTTTTTTTTTTTAAACTGAAATGGGTTAACATGTTAGGATACACTAACAGTGCCCAATGCATAGTAGGGTTACATACTGTTTTTACTACTTGGCATCATTTTTTCACTGCAAGCATCAACAGTGACTTTTAATCTCAATTCTCCAGACATGTGTGGATCCCTCCTGATCACACTGTTGTAATTACCTCTCATTGCTGGGACAAAACACCCAGCCAAAAGCAGCTGATGGGAGGAAACAATCTCAAGGGGAAGCTTCATGATGGCAGGGAACAGCATGGTATGAGCAGGGGCTAGGAATCACCTTTGCCACAGTGTATGCAGAACAGCAGCAGGAGAGAGCCAAGCACTGGCAAGGGGGACCTGACTGTAATACCCCTAAACTTGACCCCAGAAACAACTCCAGCAAACAAGTATGTGGGGGACATCTGATTCAAACCACCACACACCTCCAGTGATGCCACCTACCTCTGTCCAGACCTTATAGGTTTACACCTGCGTCATTCACTTGGCTCTGGTTCATGGCATCCAAGACTCACTGACAGTGTATAGCTTCTGGGCTTGGGAAGAGGTCCCAGGGGCCTCATTGCTCTTCTTCTGCAGGAGGTGGACTGGGAGGTGGAGCTGGCAGTGATCATTGGAAAGAAAGGCAAGCACATCCAGGTGAGGTGGAAGGGGGCTCCCACGAGGAGAGGCCCAGCTCCTGCCTGTACTAGTCTGACCGCACTCCCCAGCAGTACTGGCTGCCTCAGGCTCTGGGACATGGTCGGCACCTTCCTGCCCACAACATATCCTGCCTTCACCTTCCTCCTTTGGCTAGCTTTGGCTGCTAATGTGGGATAATGGCTTTGAGATCCTTTGTTCTAGGGTTTGGCTGTTGTCAACTGTGACGTAACTTGTCTGGCTAAATCCCCTGCCCCAATAGACCACAGATGCCATGGCTCATGTGGCTGGCTTCACTGTGGCTCATGATGTGAGTGCTCGGGACTGGCAAATGAGACGCAATGGAAAGCAGTGGCTTCTGGGAAAAACCTTCGACACTTTCTGCCCTCTGGGCCCTGCCTTAGTTACCAGGGACAGCATAGCAGGTAGGTCCCAGTCTTCACTGCCCGCGCCTGCCCTTGCACAATACCTGAGCAGTACTTCAGGGTGAACTACAGGTAGATACACAAGGGGAGCCCCACCCTCATCAGCTGAGCTGTCACTGCTGTTCCCAGAGAGCCTTCCACAGCCTCCCTACAGGAAACAGCTGCAGCTGCTGGGAAACAGAATTTGTAAAGAGCATGACACTGTTGAGTGGGTCAGGCTTCCTCTAGCTACCATCTGGAATAGTCCTTAAGTCGGAAGTAAGCAAGGCTGCTCTTGAGCCCTTGCAGAATGGCTGTGAGAAAACCCATTCCAACAGGCGCACACACATCCACCAGGACTAGCCACAAGCAACAGGGACAGCGGGAGAGCAGAACATAGCCATGGGGGGTGGCACGTCCACATGGGTGAGCCTTACAGAGGACAGCAGTGCTTCAATCACCCTGTGCAGTTAATCCTCAGCAAAGTGGAGCTGGACTTTAGCCACTTTTCCTAGGGCTGAGAATACCAAGACCTCAGAAGTTAAGGGTATAGGATAACCAGGACACTGGGTAGGCCATTGCCTCAGGGTCAAGTAAACGCAACTTTAACATCCACAATGCTCTGGAGACACCTGAGTCATTTTTAGGACTACAGTTGTCAGCCTCTCCTGTGGACAGAAGTCCCTATTTTAAGGCAAAGAACCCAACCATTGTTTCCACCTTCAGAAGTCTGGGACATCCCCATTCTTTCACATGCTGCCGGGATAGAAGGACCACTATAAAGTCCTGGAGTAGTGCCAAGCCAGTGTGGCACAGGCCAGGCTCCCTAACCTGACAAATCACAAAGCTTCCTAGTTTCCAGTGTTATTCTGAATTACAGATCCACACAACTTAAAGATCTGCTGCCGAGTGAATGGGGAGGTAGTCCAGAGCAGCAATACCAACCAGATGGTGTTCAAGACAGAAGAACTGATAGCCTGGGTCTCCCAGTAAGTGAGTGGAATCTATTGTGACGAGCCTCACCCACCAGTACATCTGTAGGTTGAACCCAATCCTCAGTCCCTTACTGTGGGCAGAGGTGCCCACAGTTTCATCTGGCTGTTTTTCTTTGCCCTAGGTTTGTCACTCTTTACCCAGGGGACATCATCCTGACTGGGACTCCCCCAGGTGTTGGTGTGTTTAGGAAGCCACCTGTCTTTCTCAAGGTAAGCTAGCCAAGAGGAGGAAAGGGGATAAGGATGAGGACTGGGAAGGCCTGGCAGGCTTGGAGGGCCCTGGGGTGCAAGCGCATTGCCAGAGCCAAGACCCTGTGGCTATCTCTATTGCAGAAGGGTGACGAAGTGCAGTGTGAGATCGAAGAACTTGGTGTCATCGTCAATAAGGTGGTGTGATGGCTTCCCTGCAAGTTCCTGGCTTTCAGACAAGATGGGGACATCTGCTCCCAGACAGCACATTGCTGGCCCTACCCCCTCAGGGGCAGGAGTAAGGCTGGAATTCTGTAATAAATTTTCCAGATCAAAGCAGGGCTTAGCCTCTCCTACTCTTATCTTGAAGGACCATTTTCACAGGTCTTGGAAAGGTTTATAGTCACACCCCACAAATACACTACAGGGCATGGGGAACAAAGACTCACCCAGTCCTTTTATTTATCACACCTAGAGGATGGAGAAAGCAAGAGACATTCAAGCACAGGCAAGTTCAGCTTAGCATGAAGCTTCCTTGAGTCCTCCAGCTCCACAACAGCCAAGTCCTGGGCCAAGAAATCTCAAAAAGTTCTGTTCTGGTCCTAGCTGCAGATGAACTGCCGGATGAACTGTTCCAGCTTGTCCTGATTGTCCCGGTTAGCAAATGTAGGGGACAGGTGGAGCTGGGGTCCAGCAGGGCTGGGTATTTCCTGCAGTACCTGGACCATGAGATGGACTGTGACCACCCTCACCATGGGGACAATGCCCTCTAGCACCAAGCCTGTCCCCCCGCTTCCCCCCAAAAATCAATGAAGCTTCTAGCCCCTTAAGCCTCAGTGTCTTGAGTATAAGTGCTGTCTCATGCCTCTCAACCCCCCACTACCCCATTAGGGGAGGAGAAGCCAGTGGCTTAGAAACCAAAAGGGGCAGGAAAGCCATCCAGCCCCTCCATATCCCTGGGTAAATCCCAGGGTCACATGAGGTATCATCAGGGCCAAGATGGCAACACTGGCCCCTCTTACCCCCAGGTCTTTGAAGGTCCAAACAGCACTGAGAGCAAGGGTTAGGTCTGCATACTCTAAAGGGAAAGGAAGTACCAATGAGGAGTGTAGGGGAGACGGCCAGGAAGCTGCTGGGCAGATTTTCTCTTCCTTCTTTCAGAAGGATCAGCCCAGAGATAGGGCTTACATGGAACCCAGAGCCCCCAGTATTCTAGCCCTGCTCATTGGCATCTGGCAGCCACCAACAAACCCACCCGCCTTCAGGGAGCCTGGGCAGGCTACTTGAGACTCACCAAACATCCCTTCTTCCTGGGCACTGGCCTTCAAAAACTGGAACAACTGCTCCAAGTAGCCTGCCTCTGTAGGAGAGGAAAGACCAAGACCCCAGTTCTGTGCAGGCCCAGCCCACCATGAACACTACCAGGGGAGTGAGGGCCTCACCAGTATCTGGCAGCTGCCCCTGGTGGAGGAAGGCAGCAGCCTGTGCGAAGGCCTTCAGCATGGGGCTGAGGAGGCGGCAGAGGAAGAGGAAGAAGTCAGGGCAGCGAGACTGCTGGCTAAGCTGGAGGCAGACAGGCAAGGGTGAGTGCAGCCCACCACTGCCTGCTTGCCTCCTCCCTCCTGGGACAGCTTCTCCCAACACACCCTGAAGCAACGGCCTTCAGTCTCCTGGAAGTCGTCACTATCACTGTCAGTAAAATCCCCGCTTGGTTTCCACAGCAGCTTTGCACTCAGGTGCTTTCTCTTTGTGTCACAGGCTGGACGGAAGCTTGGAGTCTGGGGGTCGTGGGAGTCATTGGTCCCTGATAAGCTGTAAGGATTAGCCCTACAACCCTCACCTGGTCCATGCTGGGGAAACCACTAAAAGATCTGGAATGCCTAAAAGGATGCCCAGAGCCACAAAGGCCAGGGCCCTTGGGATGAGGGAAATGAGCACCCAACCACTCAAGGCTTGCAGCACTATGGATAAGAAATGTGGTAACAGGGGCTGGAGGGATGGCTTAGTGGTTAAGGCATTTGCCTGCGAAGCCAAAGGATCCTGGTTTGACTCTCCAGGACGCATGTAAGCCAGATGCACAAGGGGGCGCAAACATCTGGAGTTCATTTGCAGGGCCTGGAGCCCTGGTGTGCCCATTCTCTCCCTCTCTCTCAAGTAAATAAATATGTATTTAAAAAAATGTGGGAGAAAGCCATGTGGAGGGAACCTTACAGGCACACATGCACAGACCCGGTGTGAGACACACAGTCCAGTGAGCAGCCCACCCCACAGCATACATGGGACAGAAGAGGAGCCTTGGGATCTTGCTTGTGAGTAGCTGGAGCAGACCAAGACAGGCAGGGGCTTTTTTTCCTTCATCCCTCAAGCCTACCTCCTCAGCAACCAGGAGCCCACACTGGATGAGCCGGTCTAGCACCTCCTGACAGTAACAGTAGGAAGACTGGCAAGGCTGGGGGAAGAGAAGCATGTGTATGACCACTGGAAAGCCAAGCCCCAGAGCAAGGGTCTGGCCAGAGGTGGTATGAGGCCAGGTGAAAGCCAGACATCACGGCAGGGTACACTGCAGGTCCCTGCTGAGTCTGGGAGGCCTGACCTTTGTCAGCAGCAGGTCTTGAGGCAGCAGATGCAGCAGCAGCAGGATCTGGCGGTACAGTTCATTCTGGCTCAGCAGCTCTATGCCCTGCAGCTCCCAGGGCCCCTCAGGTGGTACCCTGCCTGCTAGCAGCCCCCGCACTGCACACGCTAGTGGAGGAGGGGTCAGCGTGAGGGAAGGCCCAGTCCCTACTCTCCTGAACGTCTCACCCACCATGCGCCCTTGGACTCACCACCCACAGCTTCACTCAGAAACGCAGGAAGCAGGTCTGCGCTAAGACGTGCCAGATATGTGAGGCCTGGGCCAGGCCTTGGCACCACAACCAAATCCCCTTGGTGGACGCGCAGCAAGACCACGTGTGCCCGCAGCAGGCTGAGTGTGTGTTTTGTCAGGCACCGCAGCTGCCCAGAGAAGCCCACATCAAAGCCACGCAGCAGTGTCTCTTCTGTCAGCCAGGAGAACTCCCCCAGGAGCTTGGACAGAGCCACACCCTGGAGAGAGTAGGCCTCAGCAGGGGCCCTGCCCCAGGCCCCACACGGCCCGCCCTCCCTGGCCCAGGCCCCACATGCCACGCACACCCTACCTTCTGGTGCTTGAACAGCAACAGCGTCGCCATGATGGCTGTGCTCATCACTGCCGCACTCGCCACACTGGCTAGGGACAGAGGTGGGGTACTCTCGGGTTAGGCCCCGCCTGAACCCTCCAATATCTCGCAAACTTTCCCAGCCACTCGCCACACTGGCTAGGGACAGAGGTGGGGTACTCTCGGGTTAGGCCCCGCCTGAACCCTCCAATATCTCGCAAACTTTCCCAGCCACAAAGTCTCAACTCCCCCCAGGGAGGGAACAAACCAGGAAAAGCAGTTATAACTTGTGTTAAGAGCCAAGCCGGGGCCTTTCCCAAGGTCCAAAGGGCCCACCCACCAATACGGCAATGCCAGTGGTGTGACTCATGAAAAGGGGTAAGTTCACAGTGGGAGCCCTCTCTGGCAGGTTCCAGCCCTGTTCCACTCAGTAGTGGCCATCCCCATTTACATGTAAGCAGAGGAGTGGCTGAGATAGCTGAGATAGAGCCTGGTGGCACCTGGGATAGGTGGCTACAAATGGGCCTGTGCCCACTTTGTAGCTTGTCTTCGGCTCAGGGAGCTGTGTGCTAATCCGCTCCCTCTCTTCTGACAGGTGGAGAAACCCCTTTAGGTGTCCCAAGTGTGCAAACAAGAGGGAGACACACCAGACCCTAGGAGGCCCACAGAAGGGACTGGTTAGGCCCTACCATAAAGGTGTAGATCCAGGTCTCCCTCACCATTAAGAACATGCTGACTCAGTCTCCTGACGAGGAGCTGGTCTTTTTCCTTGAGGGCCAGGAGAAGCCCAGTTGTCGGTGTCCACTCCTGCTCCTTTTCAGTGTCTGGGACAACAGAACTGGGACAAACACAGATCATGGAATGAAGGACAGTCTGCTGTTAAACTAAATGCACATACCCCCTAAACACATGTTTATGCTCATGTGTTAATGCTACTCTCACCTCTGGCTAGAGAAACATCTCTTTTCAGAAAGTAGTGACCACTGGGGTGACTCAACTCACCACAATGCTAAGAAGTGGTGATACTGGAGTGTTCATTACCAAATGAGATATCTCTATCACACCCTCCAAAGCTCAGCGTCCATTGCAGAAGAGGGACCAGAAAGAATTGAAGAGCCAAAGGAGGGTATAACTGCCTACAATATGATCTTCCAGATGCACAATGGCCTTGATATCCATGACTTCACAGTGCCTGACACTACCTACACAAGATGACCCACAGCTGTATTCAAGGGAGGGTTGCTGATATGCTGGGGGTGCAGATGCTGGCCACTATGCGAGCTGAAGGACTGCCTGCCTTGCCCAGGACACAGACCCCTGCCCTTACCATTGGCCCAGCACAATGGGCTGCAACAAGTGTTCCAGGGTCTGCCTGCCATCCCAGCAGCTTCTGGCATTGATGGTGTATTCCTGCCCAGGACAAAGATTTTTGGGGTGGTCTGCTCTGGAAACCTGCACATTGCCCACCTGAGACAGGCAAGGCTATCCTTGCAGTGACTCAAAAGGCCAAACTGCTTCAAGCTCCACCCTCCATGTTCTCCCAGCCTTGCTCAGCTGGCTCCATACCTGGAGGGAGAATGGCTGGCCAAAGTGCACCCTGACACAGACTCTGCTGCTGCAGCCCCAGCACTTGTGCAGCCTCCGCAGGACAGCCAGAGCCCCTGTCCACAGTCCCAGGGGAGCTGAGGCCTGCAGGTACATCCTATTGGGGTTGCTGCTCTTGGGCAGGCCTCTGGGCTCGTACCCAGTCCTGTCCTCTAGAGCATCTGTGTTCCCGCCCAGCCCATTCATCTTTATCTCAGACCCAACTCCTCCTCTCCAAGCTCCTGTGTTCTCACCCATGAACAGGAGAAACCCTCCCTAGCAGGCAGATGACTATGGCAAAGGCCTTGCGAGGTGCTGTGGACTGATGACTGTTAACAATTTCTTCTTATCCACCCCCTACTTCCTGCTTTGCCCTTAACCGTAGGGTTACTTGGTCACAAAATACAACATTGTGTCTCCCATCCGAGACAAGAGGGTCTCACGTGGTTCATATCACTTGGTGCATCTGGAACCCGGTCATAAGTAATGGCCACTGGCACTAACATGGCATCTGGGATGATGCCCTCCTGGACCACCTGGACCACCAACCCTAGCCAAGCCTGGCCCAGGGCTGAGAGCCGGGGCCCTGGGTGGCCCGGGGGCTCCTCCAAGAAGATGAGCAGGGGCTGTCCACTGACCAGCAGCTGTTCCACAGTCTAAAAGGGGAGTGAAGGGAAAGCCATCAAGGCCAGAGCAAAAGAAGAGTCCTGTTCCATTGGCCTGGCCCACATATAGCCACTGAAGACACTCACTGCACGGACTACAGCCCTTGCACGGATACCCTCTGAGCTGTCCAAAGGGAGGTTGGCCTCTGGGGGCAGGAAAAGCACTCCAAGTTTTCTCAGCAGAGCTCTGTGGGCACAGAGCAAAGCCTATTGAGAAGGGACTCCAAAGGAGACTGCCAGAAGCCTGTCCAGGCTAGAGTGTGTCCCACCTAAACATCCAAGGAAGCCATGGCCCAGGGACCCACAGCCACCCCTCCATGTGAGTCTAGAGTCTGAGTTGTCTTATGGCTGAGAGCACAGGGGCCAGGAAGGGGCCGCTGGAATGCTGCTGCCAACACAAATCCTACTCTGTCCCAGCCTGGGACATTCCCTTTAGTTCTTACCTAAGAGCAGGAGAACAGGTGCAGGGGTCCCAAGCCACACGAAGCACACCCAGGCCCTGGGACAGCAACACAAATGGCAACAGGATCCCATCCATGAGTGACTTGTGAGTAGAGAGGAAGATGAGTGGCGAGCCCTGCTACAGAGAAAGCCAGACACAAGTGCCCACTTGACCCACCTGAAGACACAAGAAGCCAAACCCCAGCACCTGTAGACCTAGGACATCCCTGAGGGATAGAGCGCTCCACTGAAGAGTTCTTCTGCTCACTTCTCTAAAGTAGAACAGTCTTTCTGTAACTTTCAAGGTGAGCATTAGTGGAGACCATGATGGGAAGACATTTAGACATTTAAAGCCCCATGGGAGAAGGATCACGCGACATGAAGGGAAGGCTACCCAAGAGCAGTGGTATCTTTCCACCAGCTCACAGGCTGCTGTGGACTAGGAGGGGGCGTCTGGCTCACCTCTGCTCAGGCCCTCCCATTCCATCCCAATGTAGTCTAGCTCACTACCTGGGTGGCTTTATGGACCATCTTCATCTGCCCCTTATGGAGCTGCACATTCAGGAAGAGACGGTTCAGGAACCAAAGCAGTGCCCAGCTGAACAACCTAGTAAGAGACACCAGCTGCAGGGTCACTTCCTGTAAGGCTTAGCTTCCAACCATGTCTTTTCTTCTTCTTTTTCTTTTCTTTTTTTTTTTTTTTTAAAGAAAACCTGGTCCATTTCTGCCCAGGGCCATGACTCTGCTGTTCCCCTTACCTTAACTCCTGTACCCACAAGTTTGGCTTTTTCCCCTTGTGGCCCTGGCCTACAAGTCTGTTCTTCCACCCTCTGGGTAGTCTCCGTCCTTGCTCCTGCCTTAGCACAGCCATCTGCATTGCTGCTCACCCTTCCCTTCCCCTGTACAGACTTGCATGGATCTGGGGAGGCATGTGGTGACAGTAGGCTGAGCCCACTCTGGTAAACTGCACTCAACTTCTCAGGAGGGGTATCCAGTGCTTCTTCAGGCCCACCTTATTAATACCCACTTTTCAGAAGGGGCAGTGGTCCCAGCCTAGGGCAAGTACCCCTCTGCCATAGTTACCTGAGCAGGAAGGGGTGAAGTGGGGCCTGAATGTGGCCCAGGAGGCGATGCACCTCTTTCTTCACAAGGCTGGGTGCCTGGCCTTCCCCAGCCCCTCCTGGTACCCTTCCTGAGAGGAGGTTCTGCACCCTGTCAGGGTCAAGGGAGCAGTGTTGGGCTGGGGCAGCCCAAGGTCTCTCAGGCTGCCTCCCTAACACACAGCTGGCAGTCACTGAGACAGGTTCAAGCAAAGCTACCACTCTAGAAGCTTTGCTGCAGCCAGAATTCTCAGCCATCCTGGCCTGCAGCCTTTGTTTTTAATGATCCCACAATTGCCAGCCAGCCCTGTATCCTGCCTTCTCACCCAGTGCTTTCCATGATCTTTGGTGAGGCATCACAGCTGGTTGGTATGTGTTGCTCCAAGGACCAAAGAAAATAGCAGAGCCTGCGAACCAGCCATCCCCGAAACCTGGGCACAGCTCCCAGAGCAGGGAGGAGATGATTCAGAGGGGGCCCAGAGCCCATAGGGAGCTATTCATCAGTAAAGGTCCATACCCCAGTCCTGTGTCCCAGGACAAGGTCTACCACAGCGCAAGGAGGGAAACCATCTAGCTGCCCACCCCTCTTCCCCAATGAGAGGGGCACTGGTTCATGTTCACAAAAGGCGTTTCAGAGCATAAGCCTACAGGGCCCCTTCTTTTCCCATCACAGGAAGAAATGGCCTCACAAGGCAGCAGAGCCCTAGAAGCCCACCACCCCAGCGCCCAGAGCTCTGACTACCTGGTGTTCTCCTCCTTCACCAGAATCACATTGCAGAAGCCCAGATCCATAATGCTTCTGTGGAAGAGGGACTCCTGCCCAAGGGGAACAGGGACATGTCTTGGAGGGGCCTCTTTACTAGCCAGGGAAGTCCCTGCCCTGCTTCTTTTGCAACTGCCTGATGGCCTTTTGAATATAGCAGGGGAGAGGAGTATAGCACAGCATCTCCCAGAAGACATTTGGCCCCGATCCCAATGCTAGCTCAGGAAAAAAGGTCCCACGCTCAAAATAGAAAGACTGCATCCTGCTGGGTGTGGAGGCACACACCTTTAATCCCAGAACTTGGGAGGCAGAGGTAGGAGGATTGCCATGAGTTCAAGGCCACCCTGAGACTACATAGGGAATTCTAGGTCAGCCTGGACTAGAGTGAGACCCTACCTCAAAAACAAAAAAAAAAAAATAAGGCACTTACCTGCAGAGCCAAAGGACTCAGGTTTGACTCCCCAAGACCCACATAAGCCAAATGCACAAGGTGGCACATATGTCTGGAGTTCGTTTGCAGTGGCTGGAGGCCCTGGCGCACCCATTCTCTCTGTGTCTCTCTCTTTCTCTCTGCCTGCCTCTTTCCCTCTCTCGCTTTCTCAAATAAATAAATAAACAAGAAATTTTTTGTTTTTTTAAAAAAACAGAAAGACTGAATCCTATACAAAATTGCCCACTTGGAGAGAAGTTGTTTAATCAACAGCAAAAGACATGTAGCCTGGGCCCCTCGGCACGAGCACGCGACACGGACATGCACAACATCTTCATACATGCACTAAGTGCTGGGGAACCTGAGCTGACATTTTCCCCACACTGAGAAACAGGATTCACACAGACCTGGTTAGATACCAGCTCTCTGGACATAATCTATCTTCCTGACACCCTTCTGTCCCATGTCTCCCAAGCCACATCCTACCAACACACCCCTATATGTCCCTGAAAGACCAAAGCCGATGCATAGGGCAGGGGAGGACAAAGATTGGAAAGATATGAAGGAAACAGCTTCTGAGGGTCATGGTTCCCAGAACTAGCTGAGCCTGAGCTATGCAGTATGCAGGGTGGGACCCATCCCTACCATCCATCACTTACCCAGCTCTTAGGGGTACAAGTCTGGCAGCAACGACCCACAAAGGGGCGATACTTGCCCAGGAATGGAGTGACTGCCTCCAGCTTCATCCCAAAGCCCGAGGACCACAAGCTAGTCTAGAAATGGGTCACAGAGAGGTGAGAGGACTTGGGGTCCTTGACAAAGGGAGTGAGGGAAGGGTGGAGGGAGGGAGGTGGGAAGACAGAATATTCTGGGAATGGAAGGGCCCCCATACCTCCTGACCACTGTGGTTGTTCCTCTGCTGGGTCTGGGGTCTGGATTCCAACATCGTATCTGTGACAGTATATGGTATCTGGGAACCAAGTGTATTTGCCTCTCTCCCCGCACAGGAACTTGACCTAGAGAAAGGTACAAGACTGGAGTGATGCAGTAGCTAAGCCATTACCCAAGGGATCCTGGGGTGATCCCATGGTCCCACTCCCAGGGCAAACAGCCAGACCAGAAGCAGGGCAGGAGGCCTACTTTGGAAGCTGGGGGCTGACTCAAATCAAATTCCTATGCCATAGGCTGGAGAGATGGTTTAGCAGTTAAGGCACTTGCCTGCAAAGCCTAAGGACCCAGGTTCAGTTCCCCAGGACCCACATAAGCCAGATACACAGGTGGCACATGCTTCTGGAGTACATTTGCAGTGGCTAAAGGCCTTGGCATGCCCATTCTTTCTTTCAAATAAATAAAATAAAAACAACACTTTTTACAAGGCCAGTCTGTTGGGCTTGCCTCCAAAAAAAAAAAAAAAATCCCTATGCCATATCCAAGTGGTCCCCACAAGAAGCTAGCTGTCCTTAAAAATTCTCACCTTTCCCAACTCAGGGGCTCACTTAGCCCAATATGAAGGGGATTGGTTGATGTCTCCTGGTACAGATTGGGACTGCAATGGAGATTCAGAATCCTTCTGAGCAGAGGGAAAGAGCCAGGGCTGGACTGGCAGGAAGCTGCCCCCCAAGAACAGTTTCCTTGGTACATAACGCGAGTCCTGCTCAGCTGCTCTGCTCTTCTCTACCAGGAGAGGGCTCTTTACCTCCTCAAGCATTGCTAGGGAAGTGGGCTAACTACTAGATGAGGGAAAGCTGGGGAAGTCTGCTACACGCAGACATACTCACAAGGGACAACTGTCCACTTAGGGATAAGAACAACTTTCCCCACAACCAACCTCACATGTAGCATTTTCCACAGGAAACACTATTTGGTATCTTGTCAGCTTTCTTATTCCCACCACAGTAGTTTCCTCAACTAGCAATTATCTACCAGTACTCCTCCTGAACCTCTTTTGGCCCAAAAAGTAAGTGGTTAAAATCCCCCTTATTGATGTCTCCCACAGTGTCACTGATGAGTCAGGCTGGCCTAATTGACATTTTCCTCACTCTCACCACATTAAGGCCATGCCAGCCTGGGAGCGCCTTCTCCCTTTCTGTCACCACCAAATTCTCCACACAGCTGTATGTTAATGACGTCTCTATTCTCCTCCTCCATGGGCTCCACAGCCCAAGCTTGCCAGGAGAGCAGCCTGTGAAGTCGCCCTCCAGAGTGCCCCTTTCACTTTCTCCATGTGGTCGCAAAGTGTCCCGAGGGCAAGGGCAACCAGTGACTCATCTCCCTACTCAGTGGCTCAGGCAGTATGGAGGAAGCCAAAAGGAGCTACATATGCCTGTGACTTAGCTTCCAGGAGTTCCTCTGCTTAGACCCAGGAAGCCACCCAGAACCAGGATAGTGATCAGTGTATGCATGGACTCTGGAGGACTTACCACAAATACATTCCATTTTGAAAGCATGTTCTTACAGACCCTTAGCACACGAAGGTCTAAAGCCAAAACTGAACTTTGGGGAGTCATGCCTCCTTTACAAGGAGGATTTTGCTCCTCAGCCTCAGATTCCCAATCCCAAAAATTAACCCCACTAAATCTGTGCTAGCCCTCAAAGGGCAAAGAAAGATAGGGTATGGGTAACTCCCATCTGCCAATGAAGTCAACTGCTCAACTCACTAAGTCCAGGTCAGTTTGGGGGGTATATCTTTTTTTTTTTTTTTTTGACAGAGTCTTGCTATCTTACCCAGGCTGGCTTGGAACTCTTTATCCTCCTATATCAATCTCCAAAGTACTAAGATTATAGGCTTAATTTGCCACCAGACCAAAGGGTTCTAGAATACATCTTTCTAGCATTCAGATTCCTCAAATGGTGGCTTCTGTCAAGTCTGTAGCTCCTTCCTGGATGCCCGGCCCACGTCCAATGATCAAATGCAGTTCATATAAGTATTTCTGAATGCAGCTGCTTAGACTAATTGGCCATCCTGACCTACTAAGCTCACATAGGTATTTGTATTGTCTGCATACTGTGGGAATTAAGTTCAACATTTAAAAGTAGGGATCTTGTTACACACACATTGGGGTTTCCAGATGTTGTAAACACAATCTGAGATTTGACATTTCTAACCATATACTCCACAGTGCTTTAGCTGGGGGGAAGCCCAAAGGCCATGGCCACTTACGTCAGGGACCATGAGCTCCTCCACTAAACACCACATAGATGACACGTGGTGCCTGGCCCCTGTGCACATCTGAATATGCAGTCCTTGATCAAAGAAAAATTCAAACATGTTCATTCCCCTGTTTGCAATGTTCACGTTTGATCAAAAAAAGAAAAAAGAAAAAAAAAAAAACAAGACAGATGAGAGATGGTTCAATGGTTAAAAGCACTTGTTTGCAAAGCCTGACAGCCCACGTTCAATTCCCCAGTACTCATGTAAAGCCAGATGCAAAAAGTGGCGCATGCACCTGGAGTTCATTTGCACTGTCAGGAGGCCCTGGTGTCTCTGTCTGTCTCGCCTTGTAAATAAATACATATTTTTTAAAGCACAGGATAATATCCTTCAAAGCTCAGCTCTAGCACTTCACACGCCGCCAGTCCCCGCCTCGGAAACCCCTCACCAGCCCCCTGGCGGCCTTTCCTGCTCTGGTCACGACGTGTAAGGCTGCGAGAGGTCCGTCTTGGACTCTCCCTTTTGGGTCTAAGATTGATGGAGCCGGGACAGGACAAAATGAGGCTGCTCCAGCGACACCCCACAGGCCACGGGTCCTCCTGCGGGGACGCATTCGGGTGGCAGGCCCAGCAAGAGAAACGCTCGCCAGACCCAGTTCCCGACGACGCAGGAAGGTCGCTCTTGACCGGGCCCTGCTGGCCCTGGCCAGGTCTGGGAGCAGCTCCCGCGAGTCTCACCTCACCCCTCTGCTAACTGGAGCCAAAGCTCCCGAGAAGCCGCAAAACCACGAAGCCACGAGAAGGAAGTGCGAAGACCTGACGCGCCCCCGGGTCGTCGTCGTAGCCGAAGCAGGCCTGACAGCCAATGAGGAAGCACGCTCGGCGCGAGGCCCCGCCCCCGTGACGTCGCACCGCTCCTTCCGCCCTGCCATGTGACTCCTGCTGTGGGAGGAGGAGCTGTCTGCCAAGTGTTTTGAGCATGCGCAGAGACTGCGCCTGCCTGGGATTTTCTTTGTGTAGGGCTGCTCTTGGTTGAAAGAGGAACCATGGGCATCCAGATTCTTAGGGTAGAGAGTGTCAGGGTGTACTCACTACCAAGGTGGAGCTGGGAATATTTAGAAGAGACCCCCATCAGAGCGTTAGGGTCAGGACAATCAAGTCAGACCTCGCAGCATCTGCCCATGTTAATGAGAATGTGGAACCATACGGAGGGCCTTGCTAGACACCACATAGAGGGATTTCAGCTGTGTGTGTGTGATAATTGGCCTTGATTACCAACTTGACTGGATTTAGAATCACCATGGAAACAAACCCTTGAGTGTATTTATGGGGGAGTTTCCAGAAAGGTCTACCCTGAATGTGAATGACTGTTCCATGGCGCGGGGTTCTCAGCAATAAAAAGGAGAATGAGGGCTGGAGAGAGAGTTCAGTAGCTAAAGGCTTACAAAACATAATGGCCAGGGTTGACCCCAGTACCCATGTAGAGCCAGACTGCGCAATGGCACATTTTCCTGGAGTTTCCTGGAGCAGCAAGAGACCCTGGCACATTCATACACACACACACTCAAATCTTTTTTAAAAAACTTTTTGTGTGAGAGATGAGGTGCGGGGAGGGTGCACATGGGCATACCAGAGCCACTTGTGCTGCAAATGAATTCCAAATGGATGTGCCTCTTTGCATATGGCTTTACGTGGTTACTGGGGAATTGAGCCTGGGCTAGTAGACTTTGCAAGCAAGTGCCTTTAACCATTTAGCCACCTTCTCAGCCCAATAATGAAATTAATTTTAGGGGCCATGCTAATCTCTATCATTCCAATTTTAGTATATGTGCTGACCAAGCGAGCACAAATAAATTAATTTAAAAAAAAACTTTTTAAAAAGAGAGAGGTGAGCACAACATCTCTCTACTTACTGGCTATAGATCCCATGTCATTCTCTCTCTTGATGGACTATAGCCTCTTGAACTGTGAGCTGTAATAAACCCTTCCTCTTCAAGTTGCTGCTTATCACAGGAAAAATGGTCACTAGTAGAGCCCATGACCACTGTCATGATCATGAGGTCATTTGACTAATAGACTCAGCTCCCAGGGCAGCCCTGAGTGTCCTGTGAACAAAGACCTTGCGTGTTCATTCACTTTTGACTGTTCTCAGCACTAAGCAAGAGATGAGCGAGTGAAAAGTGCGCAACGTAGAAGAAACAAGAGAGAAGGGCTGTGTTGTTCTCTGCCCTCAGAGCTCCTGGCAGCCTAATGGAGTCTAGTTGGTGATGTCCTTCTAGCACTGTGCCCCATCTTTTATGGTTGTGTGGGAGGGGCACGCTTGTGCCACCACATGCATGTAGAAGTCAGAGGACATTTTTGGTGTCTGTCTCTCCTTGTTCACTGCTCTATTCACTAGGCTAGCTGGCCCCCAAGCTTGAGGCGGATTCTCAGGTTTCTACTTCCTTTTTCACTCAGGCATGCTGTAATTTCAGATGTATGCTACAATGTCTAGCTTTGTATGGGTGCTGGGGATCCAAACTGGTACTCAGGCTTGTGTGGCAAGTACTCTGAAATCCACTGAGCCCTCTCCCTAGCCCCCTTCTTGTTGTTTAAGACAGATTCATGCATCCCAGGCCGACTGGAATTTGCTGTATACCTGAGGTTCTCCTTGAACTCCTCACTTTCTGGGTATTAGGATTACAATACTATGCTGGACTCCAATCTTACCTTTCTTTCTTTTTTTTTGTTTTTTTTTTTTTAGTTTTTGTTTTCAAGGTAGGGTCTCACTTTAGCTCAGGCTGACCTGGAATTCTCTATGTAGTCTCAGGGTGGCCTCGAACTCATGGTGATCCTCCTACCTCTGCCTCCTGAGTGCTGGGGTTAAAGGCGTGCACCACCACGCCTGGCCTGTCTTTTCTGTTAGGATGCACAGCTACAATAACAAGACCTTACAGTTCTGAAGCTAAATAACAGACAAAAGGCACCCCTGTATTTAGAAGTTGTGAGTTGCCTCCTAAATGCAGGTTTGAATTTCTCCAAGGGCTGGTGCTCCTAGTTCTGGGAACACCATTGAATAGGCAATTGAGATTTGCCCTTGTTAACAGGCAGCCTTCTGTCCGTCTTAGCGTGGTCTCACGCTGAGAAGCCCTAAGGTAGATACTTCAGGCTGGAAAGTTGCATGGACTGTGACAGCAGAGGCAGGGCTGCCCTTAGATGCGCTGCTGCTTTGGAAGAAATGTTTGTGTTTGGTGGTGGTGCGGCGGGATGGTTGTGATGGTAATTGTATAAAAAGAAGCATTGGCTGTACCCCTGAATCTGACTGGTGTGCTGAGGGCTCAGCATGCTGTTCTTCAAGTGGTTTGCAGTAGATGTGGAGCTACAGTGGTGTGGTGAGACCTGCAGGCCAGCAACTATGCAGTCTGACTCGGACTGACATGACCCAGGGAGACACAGAAATCCAGCCCACCCAGTTTGGACTGGACCTACAAGCCCTTCCCTGCACTGCCCAGAAGATCCTGACCCCAGGATCTAACTCCCAGGACCCAGAAGGGCAAAACTGTTACCTGCGGTGGGGCAGATGTTCACCAGATATGATGACAGGCCTTCCTGCTATGTGACATCTAGAGAAAAACACTTGGCCTGGCGCTGGACTGGGCTGGGGGGCGTGCGCCCTGGGGAAATGGAGATGTGATGGTTTATCTTAAGTGTCACCTAAGGGCTACCCAAATAGCAATACTTCTGGGTATCTACTTCTTAGAGTGTTTCCAGAAGAGACTGTCATTTGAAAAAGTTTTGTATGGAGAAATGACCAACCATTGCCTTTTTTTTTTTCAGTTTTGTATGCAAAAATAAAAGAAGAAATGACAAGTAGCAGGTTAAAAATAATAGAACATTATGATGGTTTGATTCAGGTGTCCCCCATAAACTTGTTTTCTGAATAACAGGTCTCCAGCTGATGACAATTTGGAATTGGAGCCCCCTGGAGGAGTTGTATTGTGGGGGATGGGTTATGGGCATTCTAGCTAGCTTTGCCTTGACAGCGTTTGGCACACTCCTCTGCTGCTGTTGTCCACCTAATGTTGGCCAGGATGTGATGTCCATCCTCTGCTCATGCCATGTTTTCTCCTGCTAGCATGGAGCTTCCCCTCGAGTATGTAAGTCAAAATAAACCCTTTCCTCCAACAAGCTGCTCTTGGTCAAGTGTTTTTGCCTGCAAAATGAAGTTAAGTACAACAAATGACAAGCTAGGCATTAAACAACATCAAACAGAAGTGATTGGAGTAGCCCTGCTAAAAGTGGGAGAACCAAATGGCAAGCAGCAGATAAATAACAGGACAGCAGGGAACATAATGTCAGATCAGGTGCTTACAACATCCAGCAGAGATGACTGAAGAGCCGCATGGGACAGATCTGGATTGATCAAGAGCCTCACCTGGGTGTCCTCCCCACAGGTGAGACTTCCAATTAGCAGTTCCCACCACAGGCATTTTTTTTTAATACCATGGGTTAAACAATAATGACATCTGTTCAGAACAGCCTGGGAAATGGTTTACTTTCTAGCTAATCTCAAATGCATGATGATTTTCAGCCTTTGGGCCATAAACATGCTTGGATCTGAGGTAGGGATGGGGCTTATCCTGTGCTCAAAGTCAGCTCTCAGCAAGCTGAAACAGCACATGACAGCTTGTCGACATGGCTGACAGAAGCCGAGGAAGAGCCTCCCTCGCCCACCTTGGACAGGTGTCTTCTAACCAGGCAGTCAGGGGCCCCCGGGAAAAACACAGAAGTAGATTTGGGCACTCTCCTTTGGAGTCAGGACACCCAACTTCTCTCAACTACCCCAGGATATACGCTCAAGGACTCCTTCCAAAACACCCCTCATCCCCCAGATCCAGGAGGTCTTCACAAAAATTATGACTGACTGCATCCCAAGATTTACATCCACCTACCCTCCCCATCTCTGAGCACAACCATTCTAAATGACAGCCATTGCTTGGGCTCCATGGTGTAGAACCATTCCTTCATTCCAGAACCTTCCATAAAGTCTTATCCAACCACAGGCAAGAATGGCAGGTTTAGTAAAGCTTGGGTGCTGGTAGCCAAAGTACTGGTGCTGGGAGCTACCACAGAGGCCACTCTCCTCTGCACAGGAAAACAAGGCAAGAGGCTGGGAGGGGGTAGTTCTCAAGTCATATATAGCAATGGCTTCTTTTTTACTTTAATATGCTTTAGGAACAATATACAAAGCAAGCTCCAGTTACATAAATTGAGCATTTTATGATGGCTAAGAACAGCAGTCGGCACCAGACTTGAACAGTTACTACAACACAAGTATCCTTCTAAATGAAATGTCAGATTAGCAAGACAGGTATACCAGCTGTAACAAATGACAACCACTTGAGATTTGACTTCATTGTTCTTGTTGAATTTCATGTGTCATTAAATATCTTTTACACAATTTACTGTTAATCTGCTTTAGCTGAAACCACTCAAAGAATTATTTCAATAAAGTATAAACATTCAGCAAGAATAGTTTTGATGAAGAGTCCCCAGTTGGTTCAAATTCTAATATGCATTGACTGAATGAAAAATAACCATTTTTTGTTTGTTTTAACATGTTTATTACAACAGATACACTTCAAATATGACTAGCTTTGATTCCTCTTTCCCCTCCCACAACCATGTTCACTGGGCTTCTTCTATTGGAGCAATCAATACACTTTCAGCACAAATGCCCAGCAGAACTTGTAAGTCTGCTCTTACAGGGTGCAAATAGATTTCAATCATTTATACAGACATGTATCCAGGTTATGTTGTCAATCACCACAACAAGCTACTGTACACGGGGACGGAAAGGTCACAAAAAAATGTCACAGCAACAGTACTGTTAAGAAAGGAGGAGAGGCTGAGCATGGTGGCGCACGCCTTCGATCTCAGACCTTGGGGAGGTAGAGGTAGGAGGATTACCATGAGTTCAAGGCCACCCTGAGACTACATAGTGAATTCCAGGTCAGCCTGAGCCAGAGTGAGACCCTATCTCGAAAAAAAAGAAAGAAAGAAAAAAGAAAGAAAGAAAGAAAGAAAGAAAGAAAGAAAGAAAGAAAGAAAGAAAGGAAGGAAGGAAGGAAGGAAGGAAGGAAGGAAGGAAGGAAGGAAGGAAGGAGGAGAGCTGGGTGTGGTGGCTCATACTTCTAATCCCAACATTTGGGAGGCAGAGAAGGATTGTTGTGAGTTCAAGGCCAGCCTGAGACTACATAGTGAATTCCAGGTTAGCCTGGGCTAGAGTGAAAACCTACCTCAAAAAAAACAAAAAAGAAATAAATAAATAGAAAGAGGAGGGCTGGAGAGATAGCTCAGCAGTTAAGGTGCTTGCCTGCAAATCCTAGTGACCTGACTTTGATTTGCTAATACCCACGTAAAGCCAGAAAGTGGTGCATGCATCTGGAGCTTCTTTGCAATGGTTAGAGGGCCTGACGCACCCATGTTTTCTCTTCTCTCTCCCTCTCTCTCTCTCTCTCTCTCTCTCTCTCTCTCTCTCTTCTCTCTGCTTGCAAATAAAATAAAATGAAAAATAAAAAATAAAGGGCTGGAGAGATGGCTTAGCGGTTAAGTGCTTGCCTGTGAAGCCTAAGGACCCCGGTTCGAGGCTCGGTTCCCCAGGTCCCACATTAGCCAGATGCACAAGGGGGCACACGCGTCTGGAGTTCGTCTGCAGTGGCTGGAGGCCCTGGTGCACCCATTCTCTCTGTCTCTCTCTGCCTCTTTCTCTCTCTGTCACTCTCAAATAGATAAGAATAAACAACAAAAAATTAAAAAATAAAAAAAAGAAAGGAGGAAAGGAAGCTTTAAAAAGTGGGTAAAATAGGATTACAGAGAGAAATGGAACACCCAGGAAATGAGAAATACTTCTTTGCAAAACAAGTGGAGAAGCACTGCTCCTGATGGATGCAAGGGTGGACACGGCCACCTCATGATAGTTATACACTGCCCATGGGGTTCACATCGTGTCCTTACAGGCACTTGCACTGAATTTTTTTTAACTTTTTTACTTTTATTTATTTGAGAGTAAGAGAGAATGGGCGTGCCAGGGCCTCTAGCCATTGCAAGTGAACGCCAGATGCATGCACCACTATGTGCATCTGGCTTATGTGGTGTCTGGGGAATCAAACCTGGGTCGTTAGGTTTCATAGGAAAGTGCCTTAACCACTGAGTCATTTCTCCAGCCTTTGCATTTAATTTTTGAAAATGCAAGATTTCTGAATGATAAATTAACCCCCCCCTTTTTTTTAAAGGTAATTATGAAGGCAAGTTTTCTTGTAAAAGGCTAGGTATTTGGCCACTTCAACATTGATTAGTTTTGGTTGTCTACAAGCTTCTTTATACATGGCTTCCCATGGCTTCACTCTACAAAACATATTTACAATGTGAAGAATACATCTATAAGAAATCTACATTTCGACGGTTTTACAAAACAATCTTGTATCTTTCTCACAGACCGTTCCCTTTGTCATTTTGTTTGTACAGCTTTACTATTCAGATACTTAAATTTAAATGCAGCTCACAAGTGTTAAGAAGGGGCTGGAGAGAAGGCTCAACAGTCAAGGCACTAGCTTGCAAAGTGTAAGTACCCTGGTTGATTCCCCAGTACCCAAGGTAAAGCCAGATGCACAAGGTGACACATGCTTTTGGAGTTCATTTGCAGTGGCTAGAAGCTCTGGCATGCCCATCTCTCTTTCTGTCTATCTTCCTCTTTCTCTTTCTCTTTCATAAATAAATAAAATATTTAAAAATGTTAAGAATGGGCAGCAGATTTACAGTTTCTGTACTCAAGACCATGTGCAATTATCCACATCTTTAAACAATGAAGGAATTCTGATTTTTCAGTTTTTCAGATTCCTTAATTTGCTATCTCAAAAATTGTATCCTTGGTTCTCACAAAGTTGCTTGAATTTCACAAAGTTGGACTAAAGATTTAAAATTTTTAAATTAAGTAGAAATTTCTGACATGCAAACACTTCCCATATTATGGGCTTCTTCCTGCAATCTTGATGCCTGCTTCTCTGTATGACCTGCAGGCCATCCTTGAACATGTTTTATGAAGCATGCCACTATAGTGTAGGGGTTAATGAGCACACAGGCCAAGCAGATGAATTTTGAGGTACAACTGTTGCATTTGAGGCATTACTACTAGAAGTGTGATTTGAACCAGGTGATGGGCTTCTCTCTCCTGAGCATTGAAGCTTTTGAGAAGAGAGAGGTTCAGGAACTTGCTGCTTATTACAGCTGTTACAGGTTGCTGTGTGGTCGACTGTGACACTGGTCCTGGCTTAACTACTGGAGTGTTAACCTTGGCTGTGATGAAACAGGAAGAGTACCAATCAAAGGTTTGATAGGGACAGTGTTAGTTGAGGCATGCTTATTCTTAGAGAGACATCAGATCTTGGGGATAAAACATCAGATGTTAAAGACGCTGGAGACTGGTTAGATGGCTGTGCTTGTGTGGAGAGCTGAGCAGCTTGAGAAATCAGAGGGGTGATGCTGAGAGCAGATGGTGCAGCACTAAGGAACTTACGGATAATAGGCTGTGGCAAAGGTTGTGTCACAGCCGCTATAAGAATTGAGGAAGCAGATATAAAGGGAAGAGAAAGGAAGGGAGGAGGGTACTGAACAGGTTGATATTGTATATATGTAAGTACAATGATTGAGTTGGGGAGGTAATATGATGGAGAATGGAATTTCAAAGGGGAAAGTGTGGGGGAGGAGGTATTACCATGGGATATTTTTTATAATTATGGAAAATGTTAATAAAAATTGTGACAATAAAAAAAAAAGAATTGAGGAAGCAACTGTCTAAGGAGATTTGGGTCCTGAAGTAGTGTAGGTATTGGTAACTGAGGCACAGACACTGTTGAAGCAGATGCTGGAGGTGCAGATGTGGGATTCAGTCCAGAGGCGGAAGATGTGGAAGGAGTTGTGCAAGAATGTGATACTGTTTTGTGTCCTGACACAGGCTGTTTTCTTTCTGTCTTCTGTGCAGGCACAGCAGATATGGGTGATGGCCGTTTGGAGAAAGCAGATGCCCCATTAGCATGGGGTGATTTCTCTGGCTGGTAATCAGACAGCAGCGGTGCAGACTAGAAGGAAGGGTGCTGGCGGGAGCAGCTGGAGGAAGCGCTGGTTTGATGGGGTGCTGCACTGTTGTAGAGCTGCTGTGAGTCTCTGCTCTTGGCAGTTTGTGGTCTTTGTCATTGTGTCTGTTTGTCTTGATGTGGGGGAATTGAGGAGGGGTCCCCCAGAATTTATGAACCCCAAGTTTTGGGTTCTGTCTTACCTTTAATAAAGATGGACTCAAGAAGGATAAATTAATAAAGATACTTAGGAGGAAGTCACAAGTTGTGGGGTTTAGTTAAGGGAGATTGGGGTCAAGAAAAGGAGGCTAAACATGTGGGAAGTAGGAAACACTCTCATGTGGAAGCACTATTGTTTATAAGGTTTATTTATGAGAAATTGAGGTCTTTAGAACAGGACTGGAACAGAGTTGTAAGCATATGGAAAGTAGAACTTCAAAAGTATGTAGAGAGACTCAGTATGTAGAGAGACACATGGTATTCACTATATGCCTTTCTGAAGAGGGAAAGTCCCAAAGCAGAGGAGAAATTAAGGGTCAGTGGGGGAAAACTGGAGTAGAGCTGCAAACACACGGAGGGGAATTAAACTGAGACTTTCAAAGAGAAATTGGGGCAACACTTCAAGCACATAGACTAAAGAGAAGCCAAGACTTTTAAAGAGAAATTGGGGTAAAGCTGCAAGTACATAGACTAAAGAGAAGCCGAGGCTTTTAAAAAGAAATTGGGGTAAAGCTGCAAGTACATAGACTAAAGAGAAGCCGAGGCTTTTAAAAAGAAATTGGGGTAAAGCTGCAAGCACGTGGAAAGCTGAATCTAGGAGCTTGCGTAGGGACACTTGGAAGGAACCCACATAGCATCTGACATGAATTTTTAGAGGTGTTAAGAGGACAAATGGCTAGGCTCAATGGAAAAAATAAAACAAGAAGGCAGATATCAAAGAGGAGACTAAGAGATTCAGAGAAATGAATGATAAAGAGGTTTATACTCATGGCTACCCTGAGTTTAGAGTAAGTACACGGGTAGCAAGACTAGCCTTGGAAAGAGCACCCATGTGGTAGATTCAGAGATCAGAGAAAAATATATAAAATTAAAGTGAGAAGTTACCCCAAACTATACAGCAGAGGTAAGTAGAAAAGTTTAGATCAAGATATAATGCAGGGCTGGAGAGATGGCTTAGCAGTTAAGTGCTTGCCTGTGAAGCCTAAGGACGCTGGTTCGAGGCTCGATTCCCCAGGACCCACGTTAGCCAGATGAACAAGGGGGCGCACGCATCTGGAGTTCATTTGCAGTGGCTGGAAGCCCTGGCACGCCCATTCTCTCTCTCTCTCTCTCTCTCTCTCTTTCTCTTTCTCTCTCTGTCACTCTCAAATAAATAAAAATGAATAAAATTTTAAAAAAAAAAGAAATAATGCAATTGAAGTTCAACGGGAGAAAGGGAAATCACCAGTGAAGATACTCAACAGTGGACACTGCAAGCCTTAAATTTTGCCAACCAGGCCAAATGAGCCTATGGGTGTAATAGTGGCATGTCTGTCATGGTGGAAACCAACTGCCCTGTAACTAGACTGGGGGCCTGCTCCATGGGAGGGAATACATCCCTGATACTGAAAACCTAAAACAGGGGTAGTCATGAGCCCTAAGGGTGTAACGTCTGCTGCTGTATACACTATCCTCATCAAACTGCCCAGTAAGCACTTCTCTTAACGTTCATGCCCATATATTTTATATATGCTACTCTCACTTTTGGTAGAGAACCTTCTCTTTTCAGATAGCAATGACCTTGGAATGATTCAGAAGGGATAGTGGTTCAGGGAAGAAGTGACAGGAGTACTCAGCACTGCAATATCTCTACCATACCTTCAAAGGCTCAGGGTCCATTGAGGAAGAGGTGGTGGAAAGAATGTAAGAGCCAATGGAAGGGTAGGACTCCTTACAACGTGCTCCCCCCAGTCACAAAATGGCCTGGATATCCATGACCTCATTATGCCTGACACTAACTATACAAGACCTTCATGATAGGAGGAAAAGATCATGACATCAAATTAAAAGAGAGACCGATTGAGATGGGGAGGGGATATGATGGAGAATGGAATTTCAAAGGGAAAGGCGGGGAAGGGTATGAACCATGGGATATTGCTTACAATCATGGAAGTTGTTAACAAAAATAATAAGAAGAAGAAGAAGAAGAAATAATGCAATGCTCTCCTAACAGAGGCCAGACTCACGTGTGTCAGGCAGCACAGGATAAGAGCTGGTGAGAGAAACACACACACACACACTCAAGCTGAGGGTCGCATCCAGAGAGAAGAGAGGGAGGGTCTGGAAGGCCAGAGCCTTTATAGCATCAGATTCGGGTATGTAAGGGGAAAACTTGATTGGTTAGTAAATTTGGAGGATGAACCTGAGTGTCAGCCCATTTGGATCAGCCCACCACGGTAACACAGCAGCAGGGGGCACTGTGAATCAGTCTCAACAGACATGTTTGCCAAGAGTTTTGTTCTGGTGCCACAGTGAGATGGCATGCTGGCACCTCCTGGTTCTCCTTGAGCTTCAATCCTTAGCTGAAACTGCCTAAAAAAGCCACCTTTCTCCTATCCTCCTTCAGTCTGACACAAAATATTCTGTGGGAGCAAACTACTGGCATCACTGGCATGCTTGTCTTCCATTCCCTGGCAAGCCCACTTGTGGCTGTTGCCTGCATCACCTTTCTTCTGTAATCCAGATCTTTTGAAAAGCTAGTAACTACCATCTTGTTTGCTTCTTTTTGTCTCTGTTCTCTTTCAGGCCATTCTTTTGTTTTTTCCCATTGTGAAACTTCTGTTTGACAATTCTTTTTTTCCAGAAGAGCTAATGTGCTCAGGCAGTCATTTGCAAAAACCATAAAGTGCACCTGAAGTTTTGCTAGGATTATTGCTTGGCTTATAAGAATGGGAGTTTGAATTATGATGAGCACTGCGGTTGTGTGAATGTTTTACGGGGAGTAACTGGTCCCATCTTCCCTCTCCACCTCTGTGAGTATATACATTTTTGGCCTTATTGTGGCCTGTGCTGTCACTGGATTTGTTTTCAGGACTATCGGATTTCTCCAACATTTTATTTGATGGTGAAGGATCTGCAGCATCTTGTATCTTTTCATGTCTTGTGGTCACTGCTCTTGGGGTGACTTTTGGATAATTACTTAAGTGCCTGTAGAATATCACCCCCCCCAAAGGCTGTGAATCCCCCTCCAGTGGTGACAACCGTCACTGAGCCTCTGCTGTTTCCTTGCATACATTTACCATCCATGTTTGGTGTGTGTGTGTGTGTGTGTGTGTGTGTGTGTGTGTGTGTGTGTGTGTGTCCACACCACTGTCACTCTCAACCAGGGAGGCAGAACAAACCGAGGGAGGTGGGGGACAAGAAGAGGCATACAACCTCACCCCTGCAGAGGGCTGCGCCCCTTTCCCTTCCTCCTGCTGCATCCCTCTTTCCTCCTCACCACTGCTGCTGCCTCCTGGCCTGTCCTTCTGCTCTTCTTCCTCCTCCCCCCACCCCAGCTGCTGCTGCTCCACCAACTATATCTTAGCAACCTGAAGTCCTTTCTTAAAAGGGGGGGTGTCGGGCTTAGTGGTTAAGGCACTTACCTGCAAAGCCAAAGGACCCAAGTTTGATTCCTCAGGACCCACATAAGCCAGATGCACAAAGTGGCACATGTGTCTGGAGTTCATTTGCAGTGGCTGGAGGCTCTGGTGCACCCATTCTTTCTTTCTCTCTCTCTCTCTCAAAATAATAAAGTAATAAATAAATAATTTTGTAAAAAGAAAAAATTTATTTGTTTGAGAGGAAAGGGGAAGAGAATGGGTGTACCAGGGCCTCTAGACATTGCAAATGAACTCCAAACTCATACACCACCTTGTGCACCTGGCTTTACATGGGTACTGGGGAATCAAACCTGGGTTCTTAGGCTGTGCAGGCGAGCACCTTAGCCACTAAGCCATCTCTCCAGCCCCTGAAGTCCTTTCCTACCACAGACTCTGCGGGTCTCTGAAGACCAGGGATGGTGTGAAAAGCGGAAGGGCTGTTGGCCTGCAGTGGGAGCGTCTTCCATTCAGTCTTCCATTCCAGCTTCTTTTCCACAACTTCAACGAGGATGCCCAAAAGTTTAGCTACCAGATGTCAATACACAATAAAGAAAAATACTTGCTGTCAAAATTGATTCTGAGAGATTTCTAGGAGAATTTTGAACAACATAAGCTCAAACCTAAGTCAGATAAGAGCAATTCAATAGAGTGGGCAGGGCTGTACTCTTTTTGTGTTCAGTGGGACTCCTTCATTTCCACTGAATCTTACTCCAATAAGCTTAAGGTAAAAGACTGGGTTGGCTCGTATAAGCAGAATGTCTAGGCATGGCTAGATCGGGCTGTCTGAACAATGGTGTCAGCCCTTTGTTTCTCCTCTGTGGGTCTGTCCTGCTTGTATTGTATCTGGCCTGCTTTTTTCTTCCTTCTAGAAGAATGAACTAACAGCTCAAGACTAAATCCACCTTCTCAGTAACCTCAGCCTAAAGAAATTCCTGTCCACTGATGTCCAAATGAAAACCCCAGGGAAGTCTGATTGGTTCAGCTAAGATCAACCTGTCTGTGCTCTGGACCCATCGCTGTATTTAGGGAGTGTGCTGTATGACCATATTGACTCCGCCTGGACCACTGCACCCTTTCTGCAGTCTGTGAGCCAGGTACCACAATAAATCAGCAGAAATAGTATGGCAGGCTTGGCTATCTCAGGGAAAGGGAGCTAGCTGAGAAAACCTGCATGCTCCCTTTGGCACCCAGTACAGACTGTCACACACTGTGCTGGGTCAGTTGTCCACTGTCTGCTATATCCCCAGGGCATAGCAGAGACGCCGTTTACACCTGTGGCCTCTTAATGAATGTGAGTAGGCTGATGAGTAAATGTTCTTCTCAGGGAGCCTAAGTTCTGTCTGTTTGAGTTGAGGCGATGGTCTGCTCCACGGAGTGATGGACGGCTCAGTACAGCAAAGAGGCTCAGGCTCAGGAAAGGCTGCAAAATGCCACAGGAGTGCTTGCACCAGGAGACTGCATGCTGGGACTACTTAAGATAGCCCACTTTAGAATCAGAGTGTTTCACCTCAAACAAAAAAACCACCTTCCACAGTGTTACATGAAACTTTTTCCTGGAGGAGATGCCAACACAAATCTACTTACCCTAGTCAGGGCACAGGTGACAGTCCAAAGTACAATTGCCCCCAAATCTAATTTTGGGGAGCCAGTGGGTTTATTGGGGTTACTTACAAAGCACGAGCACGGGGTTTCCTACATGGGCATGGATGACTCCATAGCAGCTGTGTGACCAGGAAGCACACCCCAAAACTAAAGAAGCATCTTGGAGGGCACCACATTACCTGCAGGCAGCCCCGCTGGCCTGGGCAGAGTCCTTCCCCCGGTGGTTGCCGAGTGCTTCCGTGACTTTGGGAAGGGTCTTGTGCCCTTCCAAGTTTCACCTCTCCCAGGCATGGTTATCTGCACAGTCTCCTGTTTGCTACACAGTTTGTAATCCCCAAACTGGTGAGGTGAACGCAGGCAGATCGCCAGGGCTTGCTGACCAGCCAGTCTTGCCTACTTGAATCCCAGGCCAGTAAGAAACCCTATCCCAAAAAAGATGATGGCATTCCTGAGGTGACCGCCACATGCAAGTGCACACACAGAGTCACCTCAGAGCCTGACAAAGGCTTATATCTGGAAAAGGTGAAAGGACTTCTGAAGTGATTAAACTCCCTAATCAGCTGACTTCAGTTAACCAAAGGGAGACTATCTCCGATGGTCTCAACCTAATTGAGTAAGCACTTTAGAAAAGGATCTACAGGTCAGAAACTTTCCATGGAGAGGCCTGCAAGCAAATCCCTCTCTAGTTGGGCCTCTGATGAGAATATAGTCTGCACAGAGGACCCAGCTACACTGTTCTAGCCTCCTGCCTCACAGAAAATTTTTTTGTTTTGTTTTGTTTTGTTTTTTGAGGTAGGGTCTCAGATGCTCTGGCCCAAGCTGACCTGGGATTCACTATGTAGTCTCAGAGAGGCCTCGAACTCATGGCAATCCTCCTATCTCTGCTCCCAAGTGCTGGGATTAAAGGCATGCACCACCATCCCCTGCATCAGACAAGATTTTTTTTAAAGTGTATGTTTGGGCTGGAGAGATTGCTTAGTGGTTAAGGTACCTGCCTAAGAAGCCTAAGGTCCTAGGTTCAGCTCCCAGATCCCACATAAGCCAGATGCACAGAGTGGCGTCTGCACACAAGGTCGCTCGTGCTCACAAGGTAGAACACATGTCTGGATTCCGATTGCAGCGGCTGGAGGCCCTGACACACGAGTTCTCGCTCTCATAAATAAATAAAAATTTTTAGTCACTGAATATATAGAAACATAACAGAGCAGTGGGAAACAAATGTAATTAGACAGAAGTTAGCTGGTGGGGGTTAGGAGATGTTGGTGAAGGGGCCACTGGTGGAAGGCGGGCTAGCATGGCTCCCCAAGGAGGGAGGCTGGTCTGTAGTGCCAGGCCCATCACAGCCTGCCGTCCCAGTTCAGGTGTGGCTGTAGATGCCAGGGACACAGGTCTGCAGCACAGACACCAGGCAGGTTGGTGCCCATTTCTTTTCGTGAATCTTTCTGCTGTGGTGGGTGAAAGTTGTCAGAAGCAACCTAGGTGTCCATCTGCACAGGATGGAAAGACAAAAGCAGAGCCTTGGAGAAGGAATGTGACAGGGAGATTAGTTAGTCATTGCAATGAGGATGGGGCTTCTTGCAATGCTGGGGTTAAAAGTAAGAAGCAAAGCCAGGTGGGGCGGCATCTGCTTTAGTCTCAGCACTCAGGAAGATGTGGTATGGGGATTGCCAGGGGTTCAAGCTCAGCCTGGCTAGAGTGACCCTGCCTTGAAACAAACAAAGGAAGAACCAACATGGGAGCCATCTGCAGGATAAAATCCACAGGCAATGCCCATGTCACAAGAGCACATGGGGCATCAGTTAAAAGAGTTTGGGGGGTTGGAGATATGGCTTAGCGCTTAAGGCACAAGGCTGCAAAGCCTAAGGACCTAGGTTCGATCCTCCAGGTCCCAAGTAAGCCAGATGCACATGGTGGCACATGTATCTGGAGTTTGTTTGCAGTGGCTAGAGGCCCTAGTGTGCTGATTCTCACTCTCTCTTCCTCCCTCTCTCTGTTCCTAATAAATACATTTTAAAAAATTTAAAAATTAAAAAAAAAAAAGTCTAGGAACCCGAGGCCAATGGCCTATTCAGGGGAGTACATGGGATAGGAATGGAGCTAAGAAAATGAATAAACCAGAGGGGTGTTTGAGGACCAAAGCCCAGGAGTTGATTCAATTTGAGAATCTAGTTGGCTGCCCTGGATCTGGGATGGCTGACTAAGAGGACTCAGCCAGTGGTGAAGGAGCAGTGAAGACTTCCCAAGGTGGGGAGCACCTCAGCATATGTCTCACAGTGTCTGCTGCTCCAGGACCCAGAGGCTCTTCCTACCCAGAGATCAGTGGGGACAGGTTCAAGGTTCTAGACCTGCTTCTTCCATCGGCCACTGACTCTGGACATGCTCCCTGACACTCACAAACCCAGCAGGTGACCTCTCTGAATTGTGCCACTCACAGCCTCCGTGAGGGTCCTGGCCGTGCCAGGGGCTGGCATGGCCTCCCCATCCGTGTCCATCAGCTTCCCTTCACTGGAACAAAGCCCTGATATAATCCATTCATTGAGAAAAAAAAGATTATTCTGGGTCACAGTTTTGGGTGCTCTAGCGACCAATAAGGGGGGGGTCCCTTGCCTTTAAATCTTTGGTGAGGGGACAGCAAGGTAGGAGACATTGACATAGCCAGGCCACACATCTTAAGGCCAGGAGAAGAAAAAGAGACTGGGGTCCCAGTCCCCTTCAAGGGCACACCCACAATGGCCCCAGAGACCTCCCACCAGGCTCTGCCCCTTAGATCCCCGCACCCCCAACAGTGCTAGCTTCAGAATCAAGGCTTATGGCGGACACTTGAAGCCCAGGCTGCAGAGCTCCATTTGGGACAGGGAGGCCTCGGGCAGGAGCGGAATGAAGCAAAGGGCTTACTTCATTCTCATGGATTTCAGGTGGTGGGACAGCATCCAGTTATCTATAGGGAAACAGCATGCAGGAGGATTTCTTTCTCTCTGATCCAATGGGCAAGAGGAGAGTCAGCCCTCAGGAAGCCTGCAGGCCCAGGTTCCCTTTGGAGGGGAGGAGCCCCCCCCCCCCCCGGCCCGTGTTCAGTTCCCTGGACAGTGGGCTGCTGTGGACCCCGCCTTCGCCTTGCACTGCAGACTCCTAGCAGGGGTGTGCATCCTGGCCAGTCAACGGGGCTTTCGGTAGAGTTGAGCAGGAGCTGACCACACACCTGAACATCAGTCAGGGATGGGGAGAGGCTAGGGCATGGAGGGTCTGCTTTGGCATCTGGGAAGGGCAAGTGTTGGCCAACTGAGGACCGCTGTTGGTTGTTCTGTGATTTTACAAAATACTACTATAACCTCACTGTGTCCTCTCAAATCTTGATTTTCAAAACAACAAAAAGTCCAAACTCTGATGACTTGGTCCATAAGGGAATCCGTGGGTTCCCCGAACAGAAGAGTCTGAGCCAAAGAGGGACCCAACACTTGGCTTCACAGTATTTCTCTGCAGGTTAGAGTCATTTCCATTGTGATCCCCCTCCCACCGCCCCCAGTCCTTCCGGTCTGTTTCTTGCTGCTTCTACTGCCTGGTCCAGACCCACCTCACCACCAGAGGGCGCGCTTTCACTCAGTATTCCTGGAGGTTTGGGATTGGCTCAGTTAGACTACATGCTCCCTTCTCACTTCTCCTTCAAGACTGTTACCTTTCTGTGGTCACGTGATCCCCACACAGATTTCAGGGGCTGTAGGGCAAAGAGGGAGAAAACATGTCTCCATACCACCTCCAGAATCTGGCTAGTCTGAATGAGACCCTAAAAAATATGTCTGGGTATGTACTAGGGTGGAGGTCCATGATGGCCCCCAAAGGTGTGTAGGACACACCCTGAATCTGAACCATAAATAGGGAAGCTTACAAAGCAAGAGAGAATAACTGTTGCTACATTGTCCTGGGTCACCCGCACTGGCCCTGAGCAATCCGAGGCAGGGTCTCTTAACAGGGAAGAGGAGACAGGGTCAGAGTGTCTGACAGCCATTGCTGGTTTCGTAGTCCAAAAGCCATTCAGGGAATGCAGCAGCTCAGAAAAGTTGGAAAAGGCAACAACATAGATTCTTCTAGCTGGTCCAACCTTGCAACGTAGCAAGATACTGTCGTCTATAAAGTTCACATTGGAGAACTCTGCAAGCCAGTTACAGACAAACAAACAAAAAAACCTGCACGTGTACACACACACACACACACACACACACACAATACACACACATCTCAACATTTTAAGCAACTTTATGATTTTGTGTTGAGCTGTATTTGTAGCTGAGCTGGATCACATGTGGGCCACCAGCCATGGGTTGGACAAGCCTGCCAGGCCCCAGAAAGAACAGCCCTGGTAACATCCTTATTTGGGCAGGATGACACTCAAGGCTGGCTCTGACCCCAAACACTGTGGGGTAATGAATATTGGTCCTTTTAAGCCAATAAGTTGGTGGTGACTTGTCGCATCAGCCTTAGGAAACCGACATATTATGGGGGCGGGAGAGGGTCTGGCATCGTGCCAGGCAATACAAGCACCATGTGTGTGGCATCTGTGATCTTTAATTAAAAAGCCCCACATTAGGTAAAATTCACTTCAGTCGTGTATTTAATCAAAACATTCCAAACGCTATCATTTCACCAAAATATTTATGAACTATTCCATGTTTTCATCTAAATCTATAGAATCTTTTTGTTGTTGCTCTTTGTTCTTTTGCACTCACAGCACACCTGCATTGCTGTGACCCCACCCAATGTGTTCAGTAGTCACATTGGCCAGTGGCTAGTGTGCCCTGGGTGTCACAGTCATGGTGGCAGTGGATGGCATTAGCCAAAACAGAGATTCATTTGTGCCAGGACAGCAGAAAGTGGTGACCCATGTTGACCTGTGAGAACTGAGTCTTTTCCAAATCAGGTCTCCTGACAGAGTCCCAAGTTGTGTGGCTCATCATGGTGAGCAGAAGGGACCCTGGGAAGAGGGACTGGGGCTGGGGGTGTGACATCTTGTTGGATTCAGCCCCAGTGGAATATTCATGGGCTAAGCAGGGAATTTAATAAGCTCTATCTAGAACAACTTGCCTCTCAGAATCAGGTGAGCTCGGAGCAGGGTGCTGACTATAGAGAGGGGGTGAGAGGGCTGCCAGCTTCAAAAATGAACAGGAAGTGGCTGCTCTGGCTTTGGATACAAAGCACCAGAAACTCCAGGAGGAATGAGATCAGCTGAAAAATAAAAAGTGAGTTTGATCTTGTGGAGCGAGCCAGAGCCGCAGGGAACAGGCCAACAAAAGATGAGGAGAGCAGACAGCCGCTTCTGCAGCTGTGCCCCATCTTCTCCAGGAGGACAGGGACCGCTTAGGAAGCTGGGTTGACAGCTCCTGGTGGCAGCGATGGGGGCAGGGTGGCAGGAGAGGAGCCGAGCCAGGGACTGTACTGGGATTCCAGCGGCTTCTCTACAACTCATAGCTGCAATGGAATCTTTGGGAGAAACCAGCTGTTACATTTCAGGTGAGACCTGTGGAGAGAATTCAAGCTAAATGAGGCTGGGTCTTCCAGGGAGACATTAGAAGAGAAACCCAAACCAGAACTTCTTTCTCACCATGTGATGTCCTGTGCCACCCTGGAATTCTGTGGAGTCCCCACGAGTATATGAAACCCTCACCAGAGGCAGCTGCTGATCTTGAATTTCCCACCCTTGAGAACCATGTACCAAGAAAACCTTTATTTACTATAAATGACAGCCCATGACAGCTGCAGACAGGGATTCTGTCAAGTGCCGCTATGTGGTGGCAGAGGTGAAGTCTGTGCTGCAGACCAGGGTAAAGCCCTCTGGAGCCCAGAAAAGCCCAAGGAAAAGCTCATGGGGCCAAGCCAGTCCTCCCCAGTGAGCATGGAGATGGTTGCCCCAGGCCAGTGAGCTGGACAATGAAGTCCACACTGTGGACTTGCCCATCAGCGCGCGGGGGGGGGGGGGTCTTAACCCAAAACCTCTACTGAGCATTATAAGATCCACCAGCTTGTTGCAGCCGCCAATCAGATGCTGCTGGTCTTTAACTTTGGCCCAGGACAACATGCTTTTGTTGTTGTTTTTGCCGACACAGTGTCCTACTCTGCAGCCCACAATCCAGACTGGCCTAGAATTGTTTTGTAGCCCAGGCTAACCCCAACTTCAAGGCAGTCTTGTCTTCCTGCTTTGACCTCCCAAGTGCTGGGACTATATATTTGCTGTTGTTTTGTTTTATTTATTTATTTTTTGCTTACATGTTTGTTATTTCTTGTTGTTGAGAGGTGTGGATGTGGGTCCCAGAATAACTCTCATCCAATTTAAATATATTTATTTTATCTTAAGAGAGAGAAAGAGAATGGGCATGCCAGGACCTCTAACCACTGAAAAACAGTCCAGACACATGCACTGCTTGTGCATCTGGCTTACGTGGGTACTGGGGAATCGAATCTGGGTCCTTAGGCTTTGCAGGCAAGTATCTTAACCACTAAGCCATCGCTCCAGCATGCCTTCATCCAAGTTACAGATCATCTCCACTTCACAACCATCCTTTAAAGTGGATATCTGTACTAGTTACTTTTCTTGTTGTTGTGACAAAATATCAGGAAAAAAAAAAACCTAAGTGAAAGGGTTGTTTCTGGCTCGCGTTAAGAAGGGGTCTGCCCAGCATGGCGGGGAAGAGGTGCTGAGGAGCATGAAGCAGCTGGCCACATCACACCTGCCTTGAGGAAGCAGAGCAGGTGCTCAGCTCACGTTCTCGTTATTTGGCCCAGTGCCCAGCCCATGGGATGGTGTAGCCCACGTGGAGGATGGGTCTTCCTACTTCAGTTAACTGTTAGATTTCAAGAAAACTGCCTCTCCTGTCTGCCCCCTCCCAACTGGTGTACTCAGGCCCAAACATCCCTGTCTTCTGTTAAGGAAACAGACTAAGCTAAGCCTTACTGTTCCAGGGATTGGATGAGGAGCGAGACCTCCTTGAGCCATCACCTGTGGGTGGGGATATGACAGCCCAAATCTCACTTCCCTGTAACTATGCTGGAAAACCCTAGGAAGAAGCCATGAATCCCAGACCCAGAGAAGGAATGACCCCCTCATGTAGGCCTGAGCCACAGTGCCACACACCCCATGGGGGCCCCCTCTCTCACCATGTCGTTTTCCTCCCTCCTGTTCCTGAAAGCCCTTGAAAGCACCTTCTTCCCCTTGACCAGGGTTCCAACGTTTCTTGGAATTAGAATAAAATCTTGAGGGCTCAGGAGACGGCTCACCAATCAAAGGTGCTTGATTGCAAAGACTGCTGGCCCAGGGTGCGTTCCCCAGCACCCACATGAAGCCAGATACACAGTGGCATACACATCTGGAGTTTGTTTACAGAGGCAAGAGGTCCTGGTGTGCCCATTCTTGCTTGCTCTCTCCAAGAAATAAATTTAAAACAAATAAAATCTTGGGCCCAAGAAACTGTCTTATCTGGACCATTACAGCAAACCCTAAACCTAACATTAACTTTATCTGGAAACTTCCTAACAGACATGCCCAGAGGCTTGCTTGTAGGTGATTCTCAATCATGTCGACAATCCTAACCACCACAGCCTCATTCCTACCCACTTTACGGAGATTCCTCCTGGAGAACAGGATAGGCCAGGTTATGCTGCTATAACAAAAACCTCTGAATCAAGGGCTGGAGAGATGGCTTAGTGGTGAAGGCACTTGCCTGCAAAGCCTAAGCACTCATGTTCAAATTTCCAGGTCCCACGTAAGCCAAACACACAGGGACACATGCATCCAAGAAGAGGCACACAGCTGGAATTCATTTGCAGTGGCTGAAGGCCCTGGTATCCCCATCTCATTCTCCCTCCCTCTCTCTCTCTTTCTCTCTCTCTCTCTCTCTCTCTCTCTCTCTCTCTCTCTGTCTCGCATGCATGCCCTCTTTCTCTCAAATAAATTAAATAATAAATACAAATAAGTTTAAAAGCTCTGAATTTCCATACTTCATCAATGGAATGGCTCCCTGCACACACTTTGGCCTTCATGTTGATGGCTGTTTCTGTAACAGTGGTCTTCATGCCTCCCTGGTAGGGGGAGAAATAGTTGGAGGTGGAAGTGAGAGCTCAGTGTGAATTCAGGAGCGTCCCACCAAAGTTTGCTGTGTCCTCTGCAGTGCGTAGTTCACGACTGTGCAAATGTGTCCTGAGCTGCTTTGTGCCACACAAACCATGATACCAGGTATCCTTATCAGCAGCCTCCTTCACCCTTCCAAGGTATCCAGGCCTCTGCTAAGCCGTGGACAGCTGGGCCACACAACTTCAGCCTTTCCGGCTTGCACACTGTGTTCCTGCTGAGTCCGAAGACCTCCAGGTGCCCTCCAGATGCCCTTTGGGAAATGGTGCAGTCAGGTTTGCATTGCTAGTAGAAATCACCCAACCAAGAGGAGCTTGTGGGGAAAAGAGGTTTATTTTGGCTTATAGGCTCGAGGGGAAACTCCATAATGGCAGGGGAAAACAACGGCATGAGCAGAGAGTGGACATCAGCCCCTGGCCAACATAAGGTGGGCCATAGCAACAGGAGAGTGTGCCAAACACTGGCAAGGGGAAACTGGCTATAACACTCATAAGCCTGCCCCCAACAATACCCTGCCTCCAGGAGGCATTAATTCCCAAATCTCCATCAGCTGGGAACCTAGATTCAGAACACCTAAGTTTATGGGGGACATCTGAATCAAGCCACCACAGGGAGCCTGAAGATTTCTCTTTATTCTGGTGAAATCTATAGCTTACCCCCTCTACCACCCTTGCTGGTGCAGCCACATTACCACATTACTGGCTATGCTAATCTGTTAATTATCTGCTTCTAGCATAGGAGCCTGTTAATTGAAAACTCAGCCCCCTCTTTTAATTGCCTGCCAGTAGCTGGCTGGCTCAGCCTCCCTGAGCCCTGGGTTCTCTGTCTTTGGGTCACTGCTTTCTTACAGGTTAGAAATACATTTGCAATCTCTTACAGAGGCATCTGCCAGGGCTGCTGCAGCCCAGGCATGATGATGCTGAGAAGCTGGTTGTCACCATCCTGTCGCGGCGGCAGCCTGCAGAGCAGTCTCACTCCTACTTGCTCAGCTGTGGGTGGTAGGAAGGCAGTTAGCTATTTGCCCCGGGAACTAACTGGCCCCTGGCCTGTGGGAGGACTCCAGAGGAGATCACGCAGCTATGAGAACCAGAGTCCAAGGGTGCAGGTCAGCTAGTAGCCCAGCTAAGCTGGGGGCAGGGGTGGTGTCTAAGGGCTGAGCTTCTTGGCCTGAACTAGGGACCTGGAAGGTTCTGCCCTGAGTGCCGAGACTCAAACATGCATACTGGACTTTGATCCCATCCTCCTGAATCTGGAAACACAAGGGCTTCAGGCTGCCCCTGACCTCCCTCACCACTTCCCTCCCTGGCAGGTCACCTGGTTGACCAAATACAAATAGAATCGGGCAGTGTCAGCAATCTGATGCACAAGACCTGGGGATGTGGCTGAGTTGGTAGAGTGCCTGCTCAGCATACATGAAGTTCAATCTCCAGTTCCATATAAAACTGAGCATGGCAGCATATGCCTATAATCCTAGCACTTGGGAGATGGAGGTAGGAGGATCAAGAGATTAAGGCTAAGATTGGGAGGATGGCTGAATGGATAATGCTCTCATTCCTCAAGCCTCAGTAGTATCTGAGTTCAACTCAGACCGCACATAAAAAGCCACAAGCTAGGGGCTGGAGAGATGGCTTAGTGGTTAAGGTGCTTGCCTACAAAGCCTAAGGACCCATGTTCGACTCTCCAGATCCCATGTAAGCCAGATGCACCAAGTTGAGGTAAGCACAAGGTCACACATACCCACTAGGTGGTGCAAGCATCTGGAGTTTGATTACAATGGCTGAGGCCCTGGCACACCAATTCTCTCCCCTCTCTCTGTCTCTGTCTCTCTCTAAAATTAAAAAAAAATTTTTTTTTAAGCCACAAACTGTAGAGTGCTTTTATAACTGAGAATGATGACTACAATATGGGAGGCAGGAGAGCTCTGAAGTTGGAAGTTCAAGGTGAATGCAGCAGTCAACAACAGCAAGAAAGAGAGAGAGACTGCCTAAAAATGAGGTCAATGATGAGGACCACCAACCTGAACATGGCATGCACTCACACATGGAACTCACATGCAAACACACACTCATCACACATACACACACTGTTGTAGTTATCTTCTTGTTGCTGGGACAAAGTACCTGCCCAAAAGCAGCTGATAGGAGGGAAATGTTTCATTTTGGCTTACAGTCTCAAGTGGAAGCTCCATGATGACAGGGGAAAGCATGGCATGAACACAGCCTGGACATCACCTCTGCCCAGCAGGTGGAAAACAGCAAGAGAGTTAGCTAAATTCTGTCAAGAGGCGCTGGCTATAACACCCCTAAGCCCAACCCCAATAGCACACCTCCTCCAGCAAGACTCCACCTCCCAAACTGTCATCAGCTGGAGACTAAGCATTCAAACCACACGAGCGTATGGGGGAACATCTGATTCAAGCCACCCACTGCACAGAACAAATTTACAAGAAAGAGTTCAAGATCATCCTTCTTGGCTACATAGAATTTGAGGGCAGCTTGGGCTTCATGAGATGGCATCTCAAAAAACAAAAATCTGGCTTGTAAAAAAAAGCAAATTTCTGACAAATGGGTGCAACATAATCCCATTTTTTTAATAGGAACTTAGTCCTGTGGGTGAGAGAGTGTGTATGTGTGTGTGTGCTCATAAAGACATTTTGTGGTTCTTTTTTTTTCTCTCTCTTAAGGTAGGGTCTCACTCTAGCCCAGGCTGACCTGGAATTCACTATGTAGTCTCAGGGTGGCCTCAAATTCGTGGTGATCCTCCTGCCTCTGCCTCCTGAGTGCTGGGATTAAAGGTGTGTGCCACCATGCCCAGCTGTAGTTTTTTTTCCTTTTGTGGTACTGGGAATTGAGTCCAGGGCTTTGTGCATGCTAGGCAAGTGCATCCACCACCGAGCCTAACCCCAACCCCAGCCCTGGTCCCATCTCTTAATACTACTGCCTGGGGACTTAAGTTGCATATGGTGGGTGCTGGATGGGGGCTGGAGTCAAAAACCTTCAGACCACAGCCCTCACCTTCTGACAAGAATAGTTCCTTTTGGAGAGTACAGTTGAGAGAAGGAGAAAGAAAGAGCTGCATTTTCTCTTTACTGTTGGAATTATGTTAGCCAGAAAAGGGAGAGAGGGAACATTGGCCTTTGAGGACCTTTGACTTTGCACAATTCACTTGACTCTGAGCTTCCTCTGACCTAAGTACCAACCTACAAAATAAGGCTACCTTGCTCTAATCTCTATCACTTTTGCTGAATCCATCATGGTAGGACTTCCCTTTCAGGGACCCGGGGGGGGGGGGATTCCAGAGGCGGTCCAGTTTCTGGACATTAGCTGGCTCCCTTCCAGGAGTAGGGAAATCATCATGGCAGACAGCTAGGCATCTGATAGGTTCCTAGGAATCCCAGAGTCATCAAGCCTACCTTCTGGGACTTGGAGTCACAACAAGGACTCTGTCCCCTCAATCCACACCTTCTCTTCTCCAGAATACAATACAACTGGTGGAGGAGAAATCCGGCTGGAGTGAAGCAGGAGCTGAGTCTTACCCATTGTCTCAAGCATAAACTGAAGCCTCTGCTCTGCTGGTTCCCACCCATCCCCGCCGCCCAGCTTTACCTTTAAGATGTAACCTCTATGTAGGCATGGAAGAGGAGATCTAGGAAGAGCTCTGTCACTGGCTACATGGCCTGCACAGGTCAGTTGACCCCCAGAGCCTGAATTTCCTTGACTGTCCACTGAGCTACTTGCAATGTCTATCTGCCTGTTAGCCCCTCTGAGTTCTTCTGACAGCAGCTGCTGTGGTGGCTGTGCAAGTTCTCTGCCCAGGACAACACCTGGACAGACAAAGATCGCCTGTGCATGGTGCTGACCTTCCTGGGATCCTCACTGGGACTGGCCCTGGCTCACCTGGCACCTGCCTCCAGGAATAGCCCATGCTGTCTCCTGCCTCCCCAGATAAGCAGCAACCACTCTCCCAGCTTTGCAGAACAACTCATCTCTCAGATGAGTGTTCGACAGAATAATTTCCTCTCCCTCTCGCCCCTGCCTGTCCATGAAAATCACACAACCCACACAGTTCCCCCTCACATGTGCCCACACACTTCATGGCCATTGTTTCTCTCATCAGCCAGCCAAACAACAGAGTGAAACCCTACAGGAGGAGGGAGGAATCTGGAGACAGGGTGCCCCAAACCCTGAGGGGTCCTATCACCAGGCCAAGGGGTAGACAACATAGGGTCCTTCCTATCCCCTCACCAGTAAGCTCCTGATGGAAACTAGCTCAGGACCCAGGGATGCATTAGGTTAGCCACACTCAGTCCACCCTGCTGAAGCCATGGCTTTCCAGAACTTCTTGCCACTAAAACCCTGGGAGGCAGGAGAGCCAGGGAAAGTGGTACCCAGAAGGCCTGTAGGAGAGTAGCCAGCAGGCCCAGGAAATACTAGCCATGCCTATGTGGTTCCTACCTCTGTTGGCTGTGGTTAACTGTCACTGTTGGGGCTGGAACTCAGGCCACCAGGGGTCTCTTCCCATAATGCTGCCCTTCACACTACCCAACTGGATGCGAGGGTAAATAAAGCCATTATGTCCCAAGAAAATGTTTGTGTCCTCTGAACATGCCACACTCAAACAACCCCACCCCTAGAACAAGGAGGCTTCCCTCCAGGAGGAGTCAGGCTCTGGCAGGGACCAGAGGGTCAATGTGAACCCCCACCACCACCATCCAGACCAGGTCAGGGGCTGCTGGTGGAGAAAGTGGCTCAGCAACTGAGGACAGAGGGGCCCAGGCCCAGGTTGGGCTGAAGGGATAGACAAGACCCAAGACTCATGGTCTGCAGTGACAGATTTTTTGTGTCCTACACAGGGCCTTCCCCTATGGGCCTTGAGGAGAGAAGCAGGGGCTCAGCTGAGGCCTGGGACATTTAGAAGTGCCCCCTCCATTCTAAGCACACAGGCTGACCCACTCAAGGGAAACTGCTTTCCTCCCTGAGCTTGGAAAACCCAAGGCTTCACAGGAAGTGGGTACTCCAGGACCCCAGAGCAATCCTTGAAAGGCAGGGTCTGGGCAAAGAAGTGGCTACAGAACAGGGCTCCTGGCCCCACTCCCTTTCCCACGGCTTCCTTGTCCACTCCCATCCCTCACTTGCACCCCGCTGCCTCTCCCTGCCATGTGTCTGCCCACATCCTGCCAGAAGCCAGCCGGACGCTGGTCTCAGGCGCCAAAGGGAAGGGACTGCAGTGGGCGTTTGCCCAGAGATAGACCTTGGGGACACAGGCCCAGCCTGGGGGCTGAGAATTAGGCAGCCCCATCCCATGTAGGGCCATAAATATGCCATGCCCTTTGACCCAATAATCCCACTGTTTGGAATTCCTCCCAGAGATATAATTGCAAAGGGGGAAGAAAAGAGATATACGTGCAGAGCTGTTTATAGCAGCATTGCTTATAATAGTAAAAAGTGGAGCCAGTCAAAATGCTCTGCAAGTTTGGGGAGAGGCATGTCAATACGGCAGAATGTTTACAGTACATTCAAGAGAAACGGTAAGCTTGCACACAGTTTTTCATGCAATCATGAGAACTGAGGACACAAACCTGAGGGTAATTCCTTAGGTGGCAAGTGGTGACTGAAGGTCTCTCTGGGCCACTCAGCTACCCTAGCGCCACAGAAATCATTGTGAAATGGACCACGTCCTGCCCTGAAGGAAGTGACCTCCCAGAGGTGAGCAGCATGGTAAACCATGAACAGGTAAACAAGCCACAGTTACTACTTCCCTGAGGCAGGGGGACGGACAGACAGACAGAACAGTGTTCTATAACCCAGTTGTTCCCCCAGCTGCTCTTTATGTAGTCCATCCTGCCTGGACTGGTGGTCACATAGCATGGCCCCACAGAAGTCCACAGGTTCCTGAGGCAGGAGCTGAGCCCAAGAGTGAAGCCTGGCCCCTGCACGACAGTGAAATACGTCCCTGGCCAAGGGCAGAAGCCCTGACAAACAGAAGAGTCCTCTCTCTACAGGAGGGACATTGCCCAGGCCATTTTCTGGAAGCCATTGAGTTCTTGGGATTTGTGTGGGAGCCAGGGGAGAAGCCTCCCCTGGGGCCCTGAAGGTGTGGGCTGAATTTTCTGCTAACCTAGCAAGCAAGGCCTCAAAGGGTGACTGTATCAGAGGGTCTGGGAATCTAGGCCCCAGTATCTCTTGGCAAGTGGGAGACACGATATGATGGAAGGAGGCATGGAAATAAAATCTGAAAGCTGCTGGCCCCATTCTTGTCAGCTCTGTGGGCCCCACAGTGCAAGAGAAAGCCACCTAGGCCTTTCCAGCTTGGTCTTGGCAAGAGATGAAGGCCATTTCCATAGTCTGAGAGCTTAGAGGAGCTCCCTAGGGATGGGGAGGTGAGGCAAGGAATTGGTGGGAGGCTCCAGGTCCAGGGTCCTGGGAAGAGCTGCTGGTATGGGAATTGCAGGGAACAGGGTGGCCTCCTCTGCTGCTGCCGCCCTGCCTTAGGCAGCAAAGCGACTCACAGCTCTGGGCCGTGGGAGGCGCCAGGCAAACAGAGGACTCGGCAAGCCAAACATGTTATTATCAGCGATGGAGACGTGCCGACTATCAACGCAGCTGTCAGGAGTATCCCCTGCTCTGGCACTGGCACCTGAGAGGGGACCACTGTTTGTCTGTCCTCCTGGACATGCCCAGCCTGGGAAAGAGGACCACAGGTTCCTCCCTGTCAGCCCCAGGAATGGGACTTTAATCTTGTGACCAGGATCTGGAGGTAAGTTTGGCCTCTGCACCTGCTCTTGTCACTGGGCCTCTGTTTCTCCAAATGTTAACTGGGGGTGAAGTAACATCAACTTGCAAGGTTGTTTCAAAGGTTCAGATGAGAAGTCTAGACTGAGAGCACCCAGAAAGTGGCAAAGGGCTCTGGTTAATTACTGTTAAGTTTCTTCACCAAACGTCTGGTCCAGTGACCGGAGGTACAGCCCATGGGACAGTGTTGCCTAACATGAACAAAGTCCTGGATTCCATCCTTCTACCACCACCTCCAACAACAACAACGAGATTCCAGTCTTCAGGCCGGTCATCATGTTTCATCCAAATAGGATGAACCTGAGGCTCAGAAGGGTCCATGCCTTTTGACGAAAAGCGCACCACTGCAAACAGACGAAAATGTCACTTTCCAATGGTGGAGCCAGGAGGAAGCTTACAGGGCATGGAACTCTGGCTATAAACAGAGATCAAGGTCCATGAAGGAGAAGCAAGTCATCTGTGGTCACAGATGCACAGTGCCCAAGGCTGGCTCTGCCTCATCTGTGAGACCCACTCCCCAAATCCTGATCCCCTGAGGGTCTGGGCCTGTCCTAACTGTGGGCTGCTTGGAAATGAGCTCAGGGCAGAGCACTGGCAGGCTCCCGCCTCACCCGGGGCTCTTCATCCTGCAGGGGCTCTCTAGGACACCCAGTAGCAGGGCCTGGAGAGCCCCACCTCTGGAGGCAGAATGTGAACTCTTGACAAAGTGGGCCGACAGAGGAGGGGATGGAGCCTGCCCAAGCACAAGGCAGGATAGACCTCAGGCTATGTCTGAGAGCTCAGGAACCTAGACTTTTCCGTGAGACTCTGAATTCAATCTTCCCAAAGCCTGCCACTCTTGCCCCACCTCACAGAAGAAACCACAGTGGGCCTGGAGAGAAGACCCAGGAGATGGTCTATGAGGTGTGCCGCTAACTGAGTGCCACCAGCAGCTCTTGCCTGCCTTGCCTCATTGGCATCAGCTCATGCAGCCTGCAGAGTGCTGGGGAGGCGGGGGTGAGGCTCACACTGTGTGGGAGGCATGTAGAGGGTGGAAGGTGACTCACCGGACAGTGGGAGATAGGACGCTCACAGCCTCTCCAGCTCAGGTGGAGGGAAAGGTGCTGGTGACGCAAGGACAGCTGGAAAGGGAGCTTGTCCCTTGAAGCCACTAACGTCTGTGCCTGTCCACAGATCGGCTTTGCTCTTGGCACCATAGCCTTTGCCCTTCTTGGTCTCTTGGTGACTACATCGTGATGGAACTCCAGCCTTGCCCCACTGGGACTGGCTATGCAGACCTTCAGCAGGCCCCTGTCATTTTATGAGCCTCCCTTCCAGGTCTGTGGGTGGGGCCCAACACCTTACCCCAAAGAGCTGGGTGGCTCACCCTGCTGCTACAAATGGCACAGCCCCAGCAGGCTCTTGTTGCAGACATGCTCAGATGACTGGAGGGATAATGCAGGCCACTTCCTCTGAGAGGGCCTTACAGACAGGAAACAAAGACTTCCTCCTGACCCTTGCCAGCACCTCTCTCTACCCTATGCTGAGAACTCACAATGGCTACCTGGCCCTCCACATCAATCCCAGCATTCCCAGGATGCTATAGCTCGGGACCTTGAAGGCCACAGAGAAATACACAGCATAGGTTGGGGATTGCATGTCCCAAGGGTCCATCACCATCAAGACTGTTGTGCCGTAGCATTGTCTCAGCCCAGGGCTGCTCTTTGCACTGTGTCAGTGGGCGCTGGCATTAGGACAGACTCACACTTCCTCCCCTCTGCTTCCATCCATCTCCCCACCTGTGGTGGTGTGCATGTAAAGCTCCCCCACAGCCTCACATGTCTGTGATTAAGCCTCCGACTTAATCCCCATCTGGTGGAGCCTTCGGGAAGTGGAGCCTTGCTGGAGGAGGTGTGTCACTGGGGGAAGTCTTGAGGTTTATGAGTCCAAGTTCACTGGGTGTTCATAGCTTACTGTCCCTGTGTCTACCCAGCTCCCTGAAAACTCAGCTCCACCAGCGCAGGATATCAGCTTTTTAAGACACTAGGTTTGCTCTAAAAATGGTTTTAAATGTGTTTACTGTCAAGTGACTTAATAGACATATTCTTCATTTGAAGGATAAGCACAAAGCCCCCATCCTCACCTACAGCCTGGATGGTGCAGGCTGAATTCCCAGCCATGCGCAGACAGAGCTGTTCCAGGGACAGGCATTACTTACCCAAGATCACCTAGTGAGGTAGGGGCAGGCCCCGTCTCCTGCCCAGAGATCCTTCTCCTAGAGCAGGGACTATGGGCAGCCTCCTGGGCTGACAACCCACAGGCGCTTGGAACCCAAAGAGGGGTAAGCAGTCAGTGGCAGGATCAGAAGGCTAGGGGCAGAACAGGGACCAGGAGGAGAGACCAGTCCATGCCAAGTAGATACTGTGGAAATCAGCCTGAGCTGGGTTTGGATATACCAGGCAACAGGATGGCATCATACCCTGGCCACAGGGCAGGCTGGGAAGGCTCTGGTCAGTATCTTCCAATCAAGCCACCGAACCCAGGTTTCTGGGCCTCCTTGCCCACAGTGCTGGAAGCCTAGGAGCAAATGCTCACTTTTCCCCAGGCAGTATGGTGCAGGAACTGGGCCAACCCCAGCTCTCACCTCCACCTTGCCTCCTGCCAGCTGTATGACATGGTTCTGGTCACTGTCTCTCTCTATGTCAGCCTAGCTCTGCTCTTCAGAATCACCCAGACGTTGAAAATGCACCTTTGGGCCTTCACTGGAGATCCTGATCTGTCTTGTTTATAGAGTCTGGGAAACAAGCAGTCTACAAAACCCGTTGATCAGCTGCGTGGGGACACGGTGTTGTATGACCACAAAGGACCTGCGACTGGAGCCACCGGAGAAGGGAAGGGGCTTTGACTCTAAGTAGCCACCTCACCGTTCTGGATCTTTCTCTCACCTGCAGATGGAATGCTCAGCATCCCACAGGCATTGGTGAGCCCTGTGGGAGATGACATGGTGACAGTGCGTGGTCACATGTCACAAGATCCCGAGGGGTAAGAGGCTCTGAGCCACAGCTCCTAAACACGATGAAAGTCTAGTTCGGTCATGTCTGTCAGGGGTAGGGGTAGAACTCACTGGTTCTGTCCCTTGAGGGAGGAAGTCTTAGTGGGAAAAGACCCCTACCTCAATCTTGCAGGCATTGCAGAATGAGGGAGGCATTTGTGGAAGTCTGGACTTTCTTTCCACTGCTGGTACCTGTCCGCTGTATGTGGCCTCCTGGGCCTCAGGCAGCCATCGCTACACTGCGGGCTTTTCAGCATAACGGCCTGTCTTTCATCTGGTCTCCTTAGTATCACATCTGTATCATTTGCTGACAGCCCTCCTCCTCCTCTTCTCCCTCCTCTTCCTTCTCTTCTTCTTTCTCCTCCTCTTCATCCTCCTTTTCTTCCTCCTCATCCTCCTCTTTCTCCTCCTCCAGCTCTCAGCTCCTGTGTCCTTGCCCAGCTGGGCAAGCTGGACAAACCTCCCGCCCCAGGGAAAGCGAGCTCCCAACCAGCACTCATTCCGGGAGCAGGGAACCACAGTCACACTTCCCCTACCCTCTTTAGCCCACATGGGCTTCCAGGCCTTGAGCAAGGGTTTGAGCAAGGGCCCCAGGCTGCCCGGGCAGAGCATGGGAAGAGCGTAGCAGGGAGGTCCGGGTATGTTCCAGAGCTGGTATACAGCACAGGAGGGGGGACTGAGCAGCCTGGGGGAAGAATGCCATCTGTCACACGCTGAATGACAGAGGCAGGGAGCTTGGGGCTGGGATGCGCCGCCCCCCAAAGCACATGAACCTCCAGCCAAAGCCCCTTGGGAGCCAGAGAAGCCATGCGTTAGAGGACAGACCAAGAAGCCCTGCCTCACCCTGGACAAAGGCGTGACCCCTCAGGCTGTGGTTCAGGAGCCATGGGGAAGAACAGAGCTTGGGATGGATGGTATGTTGCCATGTTGGAGACAGGGACTGGAGTCGAGTGGCATCTGGAAAACTAGACTGAGCCCTTTGGCTCATCCCAGCCCGTAGAGCTTGGGTTCTAAGTGTCCTCTTGACCTAGCACCTGCAGGAGTCCAGCTGAGAGGCCACAGCCCCTCCACCTGCAGACAGACGTTCCCTGCCCCACACCCAGCCTCTAGACAGGACAGCCCTCCAAGAAGAGAGGCCAGGAACTGTAATCAGACCTAAAAGAGTTATTTAAAAGTAGGTTTTAAGCTGGGTGTGGTAGCTCACACCGATAATCTCAGGAGACCGAGGTAGGAGGCTTGCCATGAATTTGAGGTCAGCCTGGGCTAACATGCAAGTTTCAGGTCAGCTTGGGCTAAAAACCCTGCTTCAAAAACAAAGAAGAATAGAAAGAAAAAAGGAAGGAAGGAAGCAAGCAAGGAAGGAAGGAAGGAAAATGAGAAAGGAAAAGAAAGCTTTTAAAATAGGGTTTAAAGAATGTTTTTTTTTTAATAGCTCAAGAACATGTCTTTGTGAAATTAAAAAAAAAAAAAATCCTTAACTATTCCAGACAGTCACTGTGAAGGCATCTCTTCACCATCCTACCCTCCCCCAAACAGAATTCTATCCCCAAAAGAAAGCACTTCAGCTAATATTTTAAAATAAAGACAATACATCCCTCTCTCTCCCACGCGCGCACACACAAAGCAGTTCCTAATGTCTGAGATGACACACTTCCCTCACTCAAGCCATCATGAAGCAGCGGCCCGTGTGCCGGCAGAGACCTTTGTCAGGCGTGTGCTTACTGCTGTCCTACCCATCCGGTCACACTGTGCTTCCTCACTTCTTTCACAGCCTGAGATCCTGTCCCACTCCACAGAGCTCGCGCCGTCCCTGGGGGTGGATGCCTGGCGTACTGATCACGAGTGTCTTAGGCAGCCCAGGGGGCACTTGAAGCATATGCCACTGCCTACACATGGCATTGAGTTGTGCCTGGGCTTCCTTTATACAGATATATGCTCAGCTTCCTCCCCGCAAACAGGGGCTTGGATCCTACCTGGTCCCTTCAGATTCCCCTGGGGTGGGCAGGGGTCGCAGCGTCTTCCCAGTACCCGTCCCCTCATTGTGGGGTTGCTGGCTGTGCATGCTGGGTTAGACTGTACCGGACACCATGGCCCATGGTCCCTTGCTTCTCTGTTCCCTCCAGCATCCCTGGGATCTCACCCAATGTCAGAAACCCACGGTGCCTGTAGCCAGCACAGCCCAACAGAGGGGCTGGACAAGAGAAGCCCCCAGCCAGCTTTGCAGCACCCCATTGTCCTTTCCTGTTGCTGCTTCTGGTTCAAAAACAAACCAAACACTTCTGCACCAACAAAATAAGAAGGCAATAAAAATTTCATATCTCTCGGATGAAAGTCTTCCTTCCCAAGCAGGAGGCAGCTGCTCTTGCAGCTGATTTTGGCACAGACAGGGGTGGGCTTTCTTATTAGTTCCGTGTCTGTCTCCCTCTCTGCTTCCAGTTGGAATTTATTCCTGAGGGCTGGGGTACAGCTCAGCAGTAGCGTGTCTGTGCCAGGTTCTGGATGCAAACGCAGCACTGCAAAATAAAGAAAGGGATGCAATACTGGGGTGCGGCCTCCACGTGTTCTGCTGGTTATTCTAATGGCCTCTCTTTAGTGTTCCCTCTGACTGCCTTGCTTGTGTGTGCCGATTGCGGGGGCTTCTGGGTGGGAGGATGCTACCTCATGGTCAGAGAAGGGGTGCGTCCACAGGGTTAGGGGAGCTGCCCAGCAGCTGAAACCTAGATAAATAACTGCTCTGGCTGGCCATAAGCACAAAGAGACACAAAAGGTGTTTGTAGCCATACCTCCCCTCCAGGGCTCCTTTAAAAGAGGGATTCTATCCAAAAGAAAAAAGAAAAAGAAAAAGAAAGAAAGAAAGAGGAATTAATAAATTATAACAAAAAAGTCACCCAATCCCATCACCTGGAAGTCCCCTAAAAACTACCCCCACACTCCCCTGCTCCCCTCCAGTGCAGGATAGTACCAAGGCTGGCTTGGAGTGTGAGGGTGAAGTGGGTCAGGAAATGGGGTATAGCTGAATGGTCCCCAAGGAGAGGAAAGAGCTTAGGGCTGAATGTAGACTCCTTGGCAGTGCTCTGTGTGGCATGCAGCGAGAATAGTGTCATGCAGCTCAGCCACTGCTCAACCAAGAACAGGCTGGCCTTGAACCCAGAGAGGCTGCTTACCATTTAGCCAGCACCCACCTTCCATCCTGTTGCCACTGTGGATTATGCAATATCTATGCAATGCATACACTGCCCCAGTCCCTCAGCCCTAAGGGGCTTCATGCCCCAGATGCCCCGAGGGCCTCTCTGTCCTCCTATCCTGGGCCTAGAGGGAATGGTGTCCAGGGCAGGTTCCAAGCTCGTCCCTCTTGGCCAATCTTACTTTCTGGGCTCAGCAGACAGCTGCCAGAGTCCCACCCACGTAACGGAAGAAGAGTGCATTGTGGGAGACCTGGGCTGTGAAGTGTGTCTTTCCCACCTCTCTTTCCTCCTCCCCCTCTGGGCCCTCATCCTCGGCTGTGCACAGCAGTGTAGCTGGTGGCAGCAGGGACACAACTCTAACTTCAATCCCTGGGGCAGCCATAACCCTCAGTCACAGCCCACGTGGGACCCCACTAGCCCCAGGGGTTGCTCACACTATCCTGCTCGACCCCATCGGTGGTATTAGTTCCCACTGGAGGTCATCAGAGGCCAGCAAAGGTCTAGTGGCCCCTGCCTTCTTCCCCGGAGGAGGCGCTGCAGCCCCGGAAGGAGGGAGACTTCCCTGGCTGTCCCCATGGTCTGCTCCCCTCCTCCTGTAGTTCTGGGACGCCACCCCCTCCAGTCCTAGGGCAGTCAGCGCAGCTGTCAGAGCTGTCTCCTCCCGGAGCCACCTCCCAATGACAGCCATTAAGCCTTCTTTTATTAGAGCATAATTACCACACTCAGGGCCTTTGTTCCCTTTATTTTGGAAATAAAACCAGTTAAATTTCCCAAAGCTAGAGAAGAGTTCTGGCTTGGGGCTTTCACTGAGGAAGGATGTCAGGCAAGGTGATGGAGTCTCTGGAACCCAGGCTTCTAGAACAATGTCACTGGACAAACAGTCCAGAGCACTGGGGGGCGGCTGGAGTTTCTGCAGCAGAGGAGGACAGCGCAGGTCCCCGGGATAAGAGACCTCAACCGTCGTCTCCTGGCGAGGCAACCACCATCTCCAAACTACTTGGAACCCTGTGTGCTTAGGGGACATGATGCTGTGGGACCATTATTTCCCCCTCTGTTTTAGTGCTGGCATGGAACCCCAGGGCCTTAGTATGTCAGGCAGAAGCTCCTTGAGCCCCATCCCATTCCATTATTCCTCTTGACAGGGAGGGACCAGGAAATGGTCATTTATGGAGAGGTTTCCACATCCCAGACACACACACATGTTCTAAACCCTATGAACATGCCTTCTCTGCTGAGGAGTAATTATGTCTCACCTTTTAGGATTAGACTCAGAGGTATTGGGTACAGTGCCCACATCAGCACCTCCTCTGTGACTAGCTGAACTTTGAACCCAGATTTTGTTTTCTGCCTCTGGAATTTCTCAACCTCAAGAATGTGAGTATTTCTAGAAAGTACTAGAAGGACATAAGTGAAAGGGGGAAGGAGGGAAAAGCAGGACTATTCCAGCCCCCAGCCATTACACTATCAGAGGGAGACACAGGTACAAGAAGGTCTGATCATGTGCCCAAGATGAAACTGTGTCTTCTCTCTTCCCGTAGGAATTTCTCCTCTGTCCATGCTGAATGAGACTTCACCATCACAGTATTTTCTTCAAGCTTGTCAGTACGGATTTAAATAGTATTCATGGGCTGGAGGGATGGCTTAGTGGTTAAGGCATTTGCCTGCAAAGCCAAGGGACCCAGGTTTGATTCCCCAGCACCTACGTTAGCCAGAAGCACAAGGGGGCACATACATCTGAAGTTCATTTGCAGTGGCTGGAGGCCCTGGCACACCCATTCTCTCTCCCTCTTTTTCTGTCAAATAAATAAATAATAAAATAGGGCTGGAGAGATGGCTTAGCGGTTAAGCGCTTGCCTGTGAAGCCTAAGGACCCCGGTTCGAGGCTTGGTTCCCCAGGTCCCATGTTAGCCAGATGCACAAGGGGGCGCACGCGTCTGGAGTTCGTTTGCAGAGGCTGGAAGCCCTGGCGTGCCCATTCTCTCTCTCTCCCTCTATCTGTCTTTCTCTCCGTCTCTGTTGCTCTCAAATAAATAAATAAGTTAATTAAAAAAAATGATAAAATATTTAAAAAGTAGAATAAATAGTAGTCACTCACACCTTAGTGCAATTTAGCTCTATCAGCTTCTTTCTCCTGGACTAACACAGCAAGGGCATTGATGGGTAAGAATTTTTCTGAAAAAGAGGAGATAGAGGGATAACTGTGAAGAGGACAAGCTTAAAGAGGCACTAAGAGAAGGCCTGATTTTAAGTCTAAGTTTCTAGAACAAGTTTGCTCTGAACTTCAGGTCCCAGTTCCAGCTCTGACAGAATCAACCTAATTTCTTTTAGGCTGACATTTTATGTTTGTTTTTTTTTTTAAGATAACCAATCTGATCTTAAACTGGCTATATAGGCAAGGATAACCTTGAACTTCTCATCCTCCTGGTTCTTGAGACTACAAGCACACACCACCATGATCAGTTTATACGGTGCTGGGGAGAGAGCCCCGAGCTTCGTGCATGCTAGACAGGCACTCTACCAACTGAACTCCATCCCCAGCTCTTCTAGGCTGGCATTCTAGTATCCCACCTGCAAAGGACCTGGAAGCTGTGGCAGCCTGTCAGCCCATCACCAGGCCCAGGACAGGAAGGCCACGCTGCAGGGCCCAGGGCAGGTGTGATTGAAACTCCCCACAAAGCCAGCACTCAGGCTGGCTTCAGAAATGGAGAGAAATCTTTGCCTCATCAGCAAGGCAGGGAGAAGGCTGGGCTCTGCCACCCCTGCCAAAGGACTCAACGCCCCCGCCCCACCGCCACCACACACTGTAAATGCCTGCTCCAAGTAGACCAAGCACAGATGCCTGTGGCACCTGCCCTGCAGGAGGGCACTGCAGGTCCATTCTTTCTCTTCATTGACGGAGCCTTATTGACGCGTAACAACGCATGGTACAGTGCCCAGCCTGAAGCATGCCCACGTGTGTGTGTGTGTGTGTGTGTGAATGTGAGCGTGCACACACATGTGCATACGTGTACCTTATATTGGAATGTGTCCCCAAGGGTTCATGTGTAGATATTTAATCCCCATTGTGAGCATTAAGGGGTGAAATCAACTATGATGTTCAGAGGTGGGGACTTTGGAAGGTGATCAGGATTAGGATAGGGTCCCCATGATGTAATCCCTGTGATTTCCTCCTCTTCTCTCTTCCCTTCCCCCATCTCTCCTTTCATTCCTTCCCTTTCGTTTTAAATGGGGCCTCACGTGTCCCAGGCTGAACTAGGCACATAGGTGAGGATGGCCTGGCGCTGCTAATGCTCCTGTTCAGGTATGAGCCACCACACCCAGTTTATACAGCGCTACAAAATCAAACCCAGCGCTTCCCACATGCTAGGCAAACACCCTACCAACTGATCTCCATCCTCACCCTGGGATCTCGGGGACTTCAAAGAAGAGGAAGAGATCAGAACGTGCACGCGCACACGTGTGCACGTACACTAATGCTCGCTGTCTCTTGCCATGTGCTACCTGTGCTACTATAAAATGGTTGTCAAGATTGCCATCACCCCTGGGCGTGGTGGTGCACATCTTTAATTTCAGCACTTGGGAGAATGAGGTAGGAGGATCTCCATGAGTTCAAGGCTAGCCTGGATTACAGAGTGAGCTCCAGGTCAGCCTGGGATAGAGGAGTGAGCCCCTACCCAAAAAACAACAACAAAGCCATCACCAAGAGCTGGGCAGATGGCTCAGTGGACAAGGTACCCGAATTCAGGGCTCTGGTACCCACATAAAGCTGGATGCTATAGGAGGAGTCTGTAATTTTGGTACAACTATGCAGAGAAGGAAATGGACCAGAACTTGCAGGCCAACGAGCTTGGGAAAGAAGTGAACAAGAGACTCTGCCTCAAGTGAAGAAAAAGGTGGAGAGCCAACACCCACACGGTGTCTCCTAACCTCCACGTATGTATTGTGTCACACACATGAACACACACACAAATACACGCATACCATGTGCATACACACGTTTAGAAAAAGAAAAGTCTACGGCTATAGCACCCTGAATATACCCAATTTTGTCTAAACAAGAAAGAGAATGCCATCAGCTTAGTAGCCTCTTAGCCTCAACCTTGCAGCTTCAGAAACATGAACTAAAAATATACCCTCCTTTCTGTATAACTTACCCAATCTGTGGAATTAGCAACAGAAAATAGGCAGATAACACCCCATCTCTGTCACACACATCAAGATAATGGATATACTGCTGTATAATTGCAGTATAATTGTATTGATCCCTGTCTGCTCTTTGTGCTTATGTCACCATGTATTTAAGCTCCAATCTCTACCAGTTTTCATCAAATAGTCAAAAGCAAGAGTTTTGTATATGTATTTGGAGGGAGGTGTGGGGGGGACGGGGGCACACTCTGCATGTAGAGGCCAGGAGTCGATGTAAAATGTCTTCCTTGCCGGGCATGGTGGCGCACGCCTTTAATCCCAGCACTCGGGAGGCAGAGGTAGGAGGATCGCCGTGAGTTCGAGGCCACCCTGAGACTCCATAGTGAATTCCAGGTCAGCCTGGGCTAGAGTGAGACCCTACCTCAAAAAACAAAACAAAACAAAACAAAACAAAAAAAAAAAAACATGTCTTCCTCTATTGCTTTGCACCTTATTTTTAAAATTTTTTGTTTATTTATTTGTGTGTGTGCACATGCATGCTATGGTGTGTGTGGAGGTCAGGGAATAACTTTGAAGTGTCCGTGCATGCACCACTCTGCATCTGGCTTTACGTGATTTCTGGGGAATTGACCTCAGGCCAGTAGAGTTTGTAAGCAAGACAGCAAAGCCACCTCCCCAGTCTCACCTCCTGATTTCTTGAGACAGAATCTCTCACCGAAGCCAGAGCTCACTGATGATTAAACAAACTAGACAGCAAGACCCAGAGATGCTTCTGCCTCAACATTTCCTGAGCTGGGATTACAGGCACATACTACCACCCCCAGCTTTTAAAAACTGTGGGTGCTGGGCACCCAAACTCAGGTCCTCATGCTTGTACAGCAAGCACTTTACCTGCTGAGCCATCTCCCCAGCCCTCAAAAAGTATTTTTTAAGCAAAAGGAAAAAAAAAGTCTCATTTTTGTCCACATACTTAAAATGTCTGGTCCCATTTCTTTCTGACAGTCTGGACTTCCATCTGGAATTCCTATTTAAATGAGGAATTTCCTTTAGCATTTTGTTTGTTATTTTAACTTTTTTTTTAATCTTAGTGCATGGTGTGCATGGTGTGTGTGTGTGCGCGTGTGCACATGTCCACATGTGCACGCATAGGCCACAGGAGGATACTGAGTGTCCTGTTCTCTCACTTTCTACCTTATTCCCTTGAGACAGGGTGTCTCAGTGACCCTGGAGGTCGCTAGCTATGTTTTAGCTAGGCTGCTGTCCAATAAGCTCTGTTTATCATCTAGTCTCCACCCACCCCAGTGCTGGGATTGTAGGCACACATTGGCTAGAGATCTGAACTCGGGTCCTCATGCTTGCAGAGCAAGCCACGGGGCCATCTCCGCAGTCTCTCTGGTAGGTGTGTGTGTGTGTGTGTGTGTGTGTGTGTGTGTATGCACGTATGTATAGATGCATGCTGCATGCACATCACTTGGGCCTAGAGGAAAATGTCAAGTGTCCAGCAACTCCCCTATCTCCACCCTTCTCTGCACTGGGATTACAAACACATGTGGCCACCCTCAGCTTTTTCTTTTTTGAGGTAGGGTCTCACTCTAGCTCAGGCTGACCTGGAACTCACTATGGAGTCTCAGGGTGGCCTTGAACTCATGGCAATCTGCCTACCTCTGCCTTCTGAGTGCTGGGATTAAAGGCATGCGCCACCACACTCGGCAGCCTCAGATTTTTTGGGTGTGGGTTCTGGGGATTAAACTCCACTCCTCGTGTTTGCTTAACTAGAGCTCTTACCCAGTGAACCACTCCCCAGCCTCCCCGCTCGTTTATTTATTTATTTACTGGTTTTTCAAGGTAGGGTCTCGCTCTAGCTCAGGCTGACCTGAACTTCACTACGTGGTCTCAAGGTGGCCTTGAACTCACAGTGATTCTCCTTCCTCTGCCTCCATGCTGGGCTCCCAGTAGTTTTTGAGCCAGGATATCACCGGCTGGCCTCCATCCCCTGGGCTCTGGTCTGCCTCCTGCCTCAACCTCTGGGTACTGGGACTACCAGTGTGCCCACTGCACCCAGCTCAGCACTTTTCCAGCTAGGTACTCATGTTAAGTATTGCTTCTGCAGCAAGTGCTTTACTGACGGAGCCGTCTCCACAGCTCCTTGGCCTGTGTTACTTATTTATTTATGTACTTTTTAGTTTTTTGAGGTAGGGTCTCACTCTAGCCTAGGCTGACCTGGAATTCACTCTGTAGTCTTAGGCTGGCCTCAAACTCAGGGTGATCCTCCTACCTCTGCCTCCGAGTGCTGGGATTAAAGGCATGCCCACTGCGCCTGGCTGGTCTTTATTTTTGAATGTTTTCATTTTTCTGGGCTGGGGTCAACCCCAGAAATTTATACATATGAGGCAGACTTCCTCCCACTGAGTCAAGCCCTCAGCCCAGGATACATTTTACCACATATAAACTAAGTTCACAGTGCTTATTTAAAAAAAAGAAAAAAAAACTTTTCAAACTTTTTATTTATTTATTTGAGAGGGAGAAAAAGAGGTAGACACACAGAAAGTGAATGTGGGTGCAACAGGACTTCCTGCCACTGCAATTTAACTCCAGATGTGTGCTCCACTCAGTGCATCTGGTTATCCATGGGTACTGGGGAATCAAATGCACGTCCTTAGGTTTTGCAGTGCCTCAACCGTGAAGTCGTCTCTCCAGCCCAAGTTCAAAGTTTTCCCCCTTTAGATCACTTAGACTTCTTCAATTGTTTTCAAGATACTAAGGACAAAGCAGCTGCAATTCTTATTAGATATTTTGGGGGGCAAGGGGGGTTGAGGTAGGCTCTCTTTCTAGCCCAGGCTGACCTGGAATTCACTATGTATTCTTAGGGTGGCTTCGAACTCATGGTGATCTGCGTGCCTCTGCCAGGATTCTGACTTGATTCTCAATACCAGGTATAAGTCTTCTCCCATTGAAAGAGCCTCAGATCCAATCAGAGAGCCACTGACTACCCACATCGGTTGTGTGCCACTTTTGCGCAGGTGTGTGTGCCTCTTGTCCAGCTGGTTGATCTCAAAGCTTTCAGGATCTCCTGCCTGTTCATGCTGATGGTCACCATTATCCCCCAGCAGCCATAGCACTTTCCAGCACTATGAGGGCCAGCCAGGGGACGCTGGCTTCTCCCCCCGCCCAGTTCCAGCTCAGTGGTCTCTTCATGTCCTGTGACCACAGCAGGTGGAGTCGTGACAGCGTATTTCTCTTCAGTGCTTGCATTAGTTACTTTTCTCATTACTGTAACAGACACTTAACAAACAAGCAGCTTAGATGAGGACAGGCTTACCTGGGCTTATAGTTCAGAAGAGTACAGTCCATCACGGCAGGGAAGCCAGGGGGCAGGCGTATGAGACTGATGGTCACATGGCATCTGCCATCAGGAAGCAGAAAGAGTGAATGCTGGTGTTCCACTTGCTTTTTTTTTTTTTTTTTATTATTCATTTTGACCCCACCCCTTTTCAGGGAGGGTGGTCTTTCTTCAGTTAAACATCTCTGGAAACACTCTCACAGACATGTCCAGAGGTATGTCTCCTACTTTATTCCAAATCCAGTCAAGCTGGCCACACAGATTAACCATCACAGTGCTGAGTACTATCTCACTGGCTACATGTGCACAAATTAATTCACTCACCTGCTGAAGAACATCTGGGTTGCTTCCAAGTTCTGGCAGTGATGAAGAAAATTGCTAGAAACATCCATGGGCAGGTTTGTTTGAGGACATCGGTTTCCAGCTCATTTGAGTAAATATCAGAGTACTATTGCTGGCATATATGGCAAGGACATGTTTGGTTTTCCAAGAAAGTGCCAAGCTGTTTTTCAAAGTGGCTACATCATTTTGCCTTTGCACCAGCAAGTGAAGGAGAGGACCTGTTGTTCCTCCTCTCACGTGTGATGTTGGTGTGGATTTTGGCCATTCTGATAATTACACGGTGGCATCACACTTCAGCTTTACCTTCAGCTTCCTGATCACATATCATGTTGAGCATATTGTGATTCGGCGGTGCTGGAGATTGGAAGCCAGAGCCTTGCACATGCTAAGCAAGTGTTCTAACACTAAGCATATATGTTTGAAAATTTCATAGTAAAGTGTTCAAAAACATTATCCCAATATGCTAGGGAAATGAGTTAAAGTCAATAGAGCAAAAATCTAATGCCAACAAAAGGAAGGAGAACTCTCCAGGTAGAGATGGTCTTTTGCTTATGCACAGAATGAGACAGGTTGCTTCCCACTAGCTGCTCACATGCATACGCAATGAGCTGCACCTGAGATTAGGAGCTGCTGCTTTAAGAGATGCTGAATCAATGGATGTTTCCATAACCCTGGTCATAGTATTGAGGTGTGGCATCCTTCTCCATGCTGATCATATCCTGTTCCAATGAGAAGTCTCTCTTTCAACAAGACATTGGCAAATGGGTGTGCATCAGTCAAGACACAGTTTACCACAGTTCAAAACATTCCCATGTTAGCCGGGCGTGGTGGCGCATGCCTTTAATCCCAGCACTCAGGAGGCAGAGGTAGGAGGATTGCTGAGAGTTCAAGGCCACCCTGAGACTACATAGTTAATTTCAGGCCAGCCTGGACCAGAGTGAGACCCTACCTCAAAAAACCAAAAAAAAAAAAAAAAAAATTCCCATGTATCAATGGTTTCTCTCTCCTGCTGCATGTCTATTGTGAGCTAGCTACCACTCTGAAACATGTCATCTCTGTTCTGGGGCCCAAGGTAATAAAGTAGTGTTTTGTGTTTTTTTTTTTAAGAACATTCTGTTTATTTATTTACTTGAGAGTGACAGGCAGACAGAGAGAGAAAGAGGCAAATAGAGAGAAAGAGTGGGCACGCCAGGGCCTCCAGCTACTGCAAACGAACTCCAGATGCATGTGCCCCCTTGTGCATCTGGCTTATGTGTGTCCTGGAGAATCGAGCCTTGAACTGGGGTCCTTAGGCTTCACAGGCAAGCGTTTAACTGCTAAGCCATCTCTCCAGCCCAAAGTAATTTTTATCTAGAACATTCTATCTAAAAACAGAAGGAGCCAAGAAGATTGGAACATGCTTGTAATCCCAGCACTCATGAGACTGAGGCAGGAGGATCATCACAAGTTAAAGGCCAGCCTGAGCTACATATGTAGCATAACTCTGTCTCAAATACATAGATGCATACATACATACATATCTACACAAACAAACAAAAGCAGGGGAGTAAGAAAACATGGCAAAGCACAGTTTAGCTCTGACAGGTACTGAAAGGGTTCACAATACTTCAGAATGGCACGAGGTCTGAGAACCGGAGGCAACTAGGAGAGGGAGGAGCAGAGGTACCACATGATGGCTTTCTTCAAGCATGGTCGAGGGCATAGGACAAGACATGCTTTGTGAAGCTCTGAAGGCAGCCAAGGGACACTGCTAAATGCTAGGAGCCATTAGCTTCTGGTAACCGCAGGAAACAGTCTGGCAGAAGCAATGAGCTGAGCACACCCCAGAAGCTGGGTACCTCCCTAGGTCCAGATAGGAGCTCTGGAAGACGCCACTGCTCTTCAATGCACTTCTCCTCCACCTGGAAACACAGGCCCAGGGGCCCAAGCTGCAGTGAGCTCTGCTCCAGGCTGCTCATCATATGGGCGGAGCCCGGCCAGGCAGATCCAGGTACTGGCTCGACCAGCCTGGGAGGGAGGCCTCCCCTCCTCCCACCACCAAGTGCCCCTCTCGAGCTGCCTGGAGGGCTGTGCACAACTTGGGTCTGCAGGAAGCATGCTTTCTTAAAGGGACCATAAAGTATAAAACCTCGACCTCGATATTCTGTCTGTGGCTGAGACCTTGAATTCTGGCCAGGGCTATTACTGACCAGCTCCGTGACCTTGGGCAAGGAGCCTTGACTAGGAGTGTTTGCCGTTGCCGTGAGAAGGCATACCAGTGACACCACCATCCTGCGATACCTGTTGTCCGTGGGGAGCTGCTCCCACTCATGGCTGCAAAGTTATCAGTAATGACCCTTCTCACAAGGTCATGCAAAGCAACAGAGCCTGCTCAGGCTCCCAGCCTGGGTCCTAGCCAGGATGCAGGGTCAGTCTTTCATTCACACAACCTGGCTGGCTGCTGGTCAGACAAGAAATGACCCAGAGAGAGAGCCTAGCTTTGCAGCCCAGACACCTGCCTATTCCCTGGGACCTCTCTGTTTGCCCAGCCCAGATCACAGGTCCATCAGCCGGACGGTCATCTCCCACCACCTTTGCAATGGGCTTCATGATTTACAAAGGAAGGGCCTACGCCCTGGAAGCACACCTGCCCTCACTTCTGTGGAGAAGAGAGAAGCAGCTTGGCCAAGACCACGCCAATGGCAAGGGCTCTCAGGGCCCAGCCCACCTCCCTCCACTCTGGGGCAGGTGGACAAGAATCCTGACAGGCCAGCAGCCCCTGGGTCAGCACTCCATCTCTGGCAGGCCCTGTACAATGTTATTTTAAGTAGAGCAGAGTGGATAAGCCAAAGCATCCACAGCAATCCCCTCCCTTCTGCCCGAGGGCCCCCCAGTACCCCAGTTCAGCCCTATACAAAGTTTGGTCAGTCATTGGCCTCCAAAGGGGCAGTGTAGGGAGGAGGGGACATCCTGGCGCCGAGGCTCGCCAGCCAGAGGCCAGGGACCAAGAAGCTGCTCACGTCCGCACATTTCTGAGCATCCACATGCCTTGACCTGCTTCCAGGGTTAAGGCCCCCACCCCTCACTGGGGAGAGCCTTCCGCTGCTCAGCCAGAGCTGACCTGAGAACTCTGGCTGCCCCAGCCTCTCACTAGACCTCAGCAGAGAAGCACGCCGAAGGCTAAGTCTTCTAATCCCTCCCAGGCCTGGATTCTGATGCCTGAGGCCCCCCACCCCAGCTCAATTCCTTGGCACCCTGCCCCTGCAAGCCTCGAGCCATGGGCACTGCCGCAGCCTTCCTCAGTGACTGGGCAGTGTGTGTGTTCACAGCCCTGCACACTCAGTGAGGTGTCACTTGCATGATTTATTTTCTTTTCCTCTGTCCCTGTGGATACATGTGCATCTTAGAATTAGCAAGTGTGGCCGGGCGTGGTGGCGCACGCCTTTAACCCCAGCACTCAGGAGACAGAGGTAGGAGGATCGCTGAAAGTTTTTGGCCACCCTGAGACTACATAGTGAATTCCAGGTCAGCTGGGACTACAGTGAGACCATACCTCAAAAAAAAAAAAAAAAAAAAAAAAGAATTAGCAAGTGTGCCTCAGTGGGGGCTCATGCACATACAAATGGACAGCGGTATAGACCTGTCCATCAGAGCTGTAGTTTTAGGATCTTCAAGTGACCATATGTGACCATGCTCATGGCTTCTGTTGGCTGTGTGACTCATGCCCTTCATTCCCCTAATTTCAGAGCACTAAATGAACCCCAGCTCTTCTATACCATAAATAACACTACAAGGAACAGCCATGTGAAGGTTCTCCCGAGAGATCTCTGTGGAGGTTTCTTGAAGGAAACACCCAAAAGGGAGAGAGTGGGTCAAAGGTCATGAATACTTAATGTAACAGTAATTGTCACACTGATCTCAGGACGATGGCATTAGTAAACACTCCCAGCAGCAGCTAAGGAAATTTGCATCTCTGCACATCCTGCCAACTCCAGCTTTCTCCATCCTACTTATTTATCCTGTCGCCAAGCGTAGGAAATGGTGCTACAATGACGTTCAAATTGGTGTCCCCGTCTACAAGCAAGCCAGTGCATCTTGTCACAAATTTAGCCATGGGGGGCGGTGTTGTGAATGAGATTACATTCTCCCCAAATTCCTATGCTGGAATCCCTACCCCACCTTGCCTCCGAGTATGACTGGGTGTGTTCAGATGAGGTCATTCGGGTGGGCCTGAACGCAGCAGGAATGGGATCGTGACGAGAAATGTGGACACAGGCCCGCACAGAGGACAGACCCCGGAAGTCACAGGAGAAGGTACCCACGTGCAGGCCAAGGGAAGAGGCCTCGGAGCCAGCCTAGGGCCACCTAATCTCACCCTCCCAACGTCCAGAGCTGTGGGAAGCCGCTCAGCCTACAGCACTTTGTCCTGGCAAGCCCCGCAAACGCTTCTGAAGCCAACAGATTATGAGGCAATCAGAGTGGCATGGATGGCAACCAACCAGAAGAGGTGGAGAGCCCTCAGCTTGCCGGATGTCCACACATTAGCTTCTTCGGCACCCACAGGGCCTCATGTAATTACCTCCTCAAGTCCCACCTCCAGATCCAACAGTCCCGATAAGCTTGTACCCTCTGAGTGCCTCACAATGGGGAGCAAATAGCAACGTGAAATTGAGTAGAGACACAGTAGGTGCTAAGCACACAAATTTACAACAACAACAAAGAAAAGGGCCAGCAATCAGGAAGCAATGTGAACATGGCAGCAGCTGACCTGCCTTGCCAAGTGCCAGGAAGGCTGTTGGCCACTTAAGGTCTTTTGCTGTGTTTTGGTTTGGCTTGGTGCTGCTGAGGATTGGCCCAAGGCCTCGTACACTCCAGGCAAGCACGCTACCACTGAGTTGCATGTTCCCCCCTTGGACAGTTGTTTAACTAAAGTCCTGCTTGAGTTGATGGCATCCCTCTCAGAATATCGCCCTGTCTAGGAATGGGATCTTTGTAGATACAATTAATCAAGTGAAGATGAGATCATAACCAATTGGGTGTGCTCATGCCCATAACTGGCGTAAGGACAGAGACGGAGAGGAAGAAACAGGAAAGGCGTCCTGGTAACAGTGGGGGCAGAGTCTGGATTGACACGACCACAAGCCAGGAAGATGTGGGCTGATGGCCACCAGCAGAAACTCAGTCTCCAGAAACAACAGATTCAGTCTCACCTGGAGTCTGATGTGTGAGTCAGCTTTGTGTTCCACTACCGTGAAATACCTAAGACAGCCAACTTTATAAAGAGAAAAGGTTAGCTGAGCTCACACTTCTGGAGGTTCAAAGTCAACTGCAAGACTCTCAACTGTGCGTGTCTGTGGCTTGAAGCCACAAGTATGTGGTAACTGCTCATGGAAGCTGGAGGAAATTAGTGCTCTGTTTATATCTTTCGCCCATTTTCTTTTTGTACTTCCTGTTTGCTTGCCTCAATGTTTACAGGACTTCTGGGTGCTATAACCATAGCATGGTGTAGTCTGAGGGTCCCCAAAGGCAAATTGGGATTAAAGCCTTGCTCCCTGGGCGCTGCTGTGGTGAGTGGGGCTTACTGGGAGGTTCTTAGGTCATTGGGGGCACGAGGTTGTGCTTATGACACCTCTGGAATTCTCTCAACGTTGTAGTGTGTGAACGCCTGGCCCTGCCTGTCCTCTCTCCCTCTGCTGTAGACTTGAGATTTGGCTGCTGGCTCCTGCCCGCGCTCCCACTGTGCGGTGCCTCACCAGAGGCCCAACAATGGGACCACCTGACCTTTGACCTTTCAAAACTGTGAGCTAAACAAACCCTTTCTCTTCACACAGCCACCTGGGGATTTCATGGCAGTCCCATAAAGCTGACTCACATAGCAGGTATTCCTGCCTTTGGGCAGCACTCGGTTCTTCCTCCACCCTGTTACTTGACAGTTAATTTCATCTTTGGGGTCCTCAGTGCACAGAAATCCTTACTTTTCACTTAGGTAGATCGGCAACTTTTTGTTTATGATTTATGCTTTTAGGGTCTCCTTTGTTTCTTCCATTTTTCATCAGCTTTGTACTTTTATGAGCCTTGCTGTATTATGAGTCCCATCCCAAAGCTGTGCTCCACACACCTTGGGCAGGCTCTTGTCACAGAACCTCCCCACGGCTTGTGGTGGTGATGCCGACCCAGAGCTGAGGACTGCTTGGGTTTAAAGAACGGCCTTGGCGCTGGCGGAGCAGTCTCGGAAGAGGAAGCCCCTCGGGGTTGGCCCTGTGGCTATGATCGGCTGCAGCGTGGGCCTCTGCTGTTGGTGTGCTGCGGGAAGAAAGGGCCTGATTGGAAATCCTCCACTGCCTGCTAGGAGCTCACAATTAGAAAGAGATCACAAGAGATGGGATGGGCTGTGGTTGTGTCTCAAAGAAGAGCCCATGGAAAATGTGGGGTTTTTTTAAGCAACTTACTCTGCAAAACTTGATGAGACCCCTCCAGAGCATCTCAGCCACTCAGCAGTCTCCCCTGCTCCCAGGATGCTTTGAGGAGGGAAGGCTATCAAGGATCCCACTGAGGCAGTTGTCGTGTGGCAAGGACACCTGGGCAACAGCCAAAATGGGGAAGTTGAAGGCCTGTGAACTCCATCCCAGTGGTCACGGAGACTTCCAGCAAGTCTCTGGCACCCACGGGCCACAGGATTTGGGGTTGGTGGCCATATCCTGTCCAGATCTAAGAACCCTGATGATGCTTTGTGGCAGGTGCAGGTATTCTTAGAGATGTTGCTTGCCATATCATGGTGGTGCGGTAGGAGGAAATGGCCCTCCACTCTATCGTTCCTGTGTGGTTTCTGAGTCTCGCTCTGTTTGGAACCAATGAACCTGTGCTGGTTAATCTCAGCTGCCAATTTGACAGATCCTAGAATCAGCCATAAAGCAAGCCTGTGGGCGTGTCTGCAAGGGGCAGTCGTGATTAAGTTCACTGAGATGGGAAGACCCACCTTAACTGTTGGCATCATTTCATGAACTGGGATCCTGGCCTGTATAAGAAGGATCGCTGGCTGGGCACCAGCATTCATCACTCTCCACTCCTGGACTGTCGATACAATGTGACCAACTGTTTTATGCTCCTGTGGAGATACCTTCCCTCCCTGCCAGGTTGAACTATAACCTCGAAATATCATTGAAAGAAACCGTCCCTCATCAAGTTGCTTTTGTCAGGTATTTTGTTGCAGCAATGAGAAAGGTGACTAATACAGAGTCCAAATCACACTCCTGGTCAGGTCCTCATGGCCATCTGTCTTGAGAATTCAGGACACCCCCTGGGTTCCATCCACTTGTCCCGTCCTAGTCTCTTCCCTATGGAACCTTCTCATTTACATGTGTTCGCTTCTTGCTCCCTCTGAGTGTGTTCTAGACTGTGCCTTAGCTACTTTCTGGACCACAGGGGTTTCTGACAAGCTTCTCAAACACTCATGCCATGTGCCTTCCAGGATGGCTGTTTCCACCTACGGGATGTGTCATGGGCCTCCTCCAGTGCTTATGGAGTGAAGGAGGAAGGAAGGAACAGACTGTGGATTGGGTCTGAGAAGAGATAGGCCAGGCTCCCTGCCGGAGCAGCTCCCTCCTGGCATTCTTTTTTTTTTTTTAATATTTTTTTTGTTCATTTTTTTAAATTAATTTATTTGAAAGTGACAGAGAGAGAGGGAGAGAAAGAGGCAGATAGAGAGGGAATGGGCACGCCAGGGCTTCCAGCCACTGCAAACGAACTCCAGACGCGTGCCCCCCCTTGTGCATCTGGCTAACGTAGGACCTGGGGAATCGAGCCTTGAACCAGGGTCCTTAGGCTTCACAGGCAAGCGCCTAACCACTAAGCCATCTCTCCAGCCCCCCTCCTAGCATTCTTGAGGAGCCACAGCCTTGCTCCAGGGTGGGAGCCAGCCTTTGCCCAGGGAGTCTTGGCTGCCTCCATTCTTTTCTGAGCTTGATCCCAAGAATCCACATGAAAAAGCCATGCATGGTGGCATACACTTGTAATCCCAGCCCTGGAGAGGCAAAAACAAGCAGATCTCTGGGATTTACTGGCCAGTCTAGCTTCCTTGGTGAGTTCCAGGCCAGTGAGAGACCTTGTCTCAAAAAAAAAAAAAAAAATGGGGGCCAGCATGGTGGCGCACGCCTTTAATCCCAGCACTTGGGAGGCAGAGGTAGGAGTATTGCCATGAGTTCGAGGCCACCCTGAGACTACATAGTGAATTCTAGGTAAGCCTGAGCTGGAGACCCTACCTCAAAAACTTGAAAAAACTAGGGCCTGGAGAGATGGCTTAGTGGCTAAAGCATTTGCCTGCAAAGCCAAAGGACCTTGGTTTGATTCCCCAGAACCCACATAAGCCAGATGCATGAGGTGACACATTTCTTGAAGTTCATTTACAGTGGCTGAAGGTCCTGGTACACCCATTCTCTCTTTCTCCTCTTTCTTCCTCAAATAAATAAACAAATAAAAATATTTGAAGCTAGCCCAACAGACTGGCCTCTTTATTTTTCTTTTTTGGTTTTTCAAGCTCAGGTTGACCTGAAATTCACTACCAGGATCCACCTACCTCTGCCTTCTGAGTACTGGAATTAAAAGTGTGCACCACCACACCCAGCTGGCCTTTTTTTTTTTTTTTTTTTTTTAATGAGAGTGTGACAGTGAGAAGAGGGGGAGAGAATTAGTGTGCCAGGGCCTCCAGCCACTGAAGTCCAACTCCACACGTGTGTGCCACCTCGTGTGCCTGTGCCACTTTGTGCATCTGGCTTATGTGGGATCTGGAGAGTTAAACATGGGTCCTTGGGCTTCGTAGGCAAGCCACTCATGCTTAAAATATATATATTAAGATCTCGTTTTTATTTTTTTGTTCATTTTTATTTACTTATTTGAGAATGATAGAGAGAGAGAGAGAGAGAGGCAGATAGAGAGAGAGAGAATGGGCGCGCCAGGGCTTCCAGCCACTGCAAACGAACTCCAGATGCATGCGCCCCCTTGCGCATCTGGCTAATGTGGGTCCTGGGGAATCGAACCTCGAACCCGGGTCCTTAGGCTTCACAGGCAAGCACTTAACCGCTAAGCTATCTCTCCAGCCCCCTCGTTTTTATTTTTGTGTGTATGATACATGTGTACATGTTCATGTGAGCACCCATACATGCCCCAGTGTATGTGGAGGACAGAGAGCAACCTTGGGTGTTGGTTCTCAGACCTTGCCTTCTATCTTGCCTCCTGTCCACAGCTGTGTTTGCCGAGGTTAGCTGGCCTACAAGCTGCCAAAGCATCTCCTGTCTCCACCTCTCTCGTCTCATCATAGGAGCCTTGGAATTATGAGCATTCATGCTACCATGTCTGGCTTTACATGTGTTCTGGGAAACCTAACTCAGGTCCTCACACTTACACAACAAGCATTTTGCCCACTGAACCATCTTTCCAGGCCTAAACTCTTAATAAACCCCAACTCTGCTTCATACTGGCTTGCTCTGAAATTCTTTTCTGAGTCCAAGACAAAGGTCTAGTTTTACATGAGTCAAGGTCCCTAAAAATATTAAAGACTCCTTAGGCTGCTAAAGGTGACAACGGGATGCTGTACCTTGTCCCTGTCTCCTTGGACACATCCAGAATAGGAAGACCCTCTTGGATCAGTGATGGCTTCAGGGATGTGAAACTTGCAGTGAGCCATGGAGGACACGCGTGGTATTGACTGCGTACACGTGGAGAGGAAGTAAAGGGAGAAGGTTCCCGCAAAGACAGTGTGTGCAAAGAGCAGCAGAGAGGAAGCTCACACCCAAGTCTGTTTTGGAGTTGTCTAGATGTGGGAAGAGGAAAATGGGGGCTGAGACTATGAAGGCAAAGAGGCCCAAGGCAGGCCCCACCCAGGCATGGCAGCCAGGACTCTGCTCCCTGGTGCGAGGAACAGCAGTAAGACAGCTACAGCACAGCCATTGCTCACACAGCCCTGAGACTGCAGCAGCTGCAAGACACTGGCTTGGGAAAAGACACGTGACACGGAGGGTCAGGAATAGAGGCATGCGACTGACACTGAGATCCCGGAAGAGGGCCTGATGGCCCAGGGAGAGAAAGTGAAGGCTGTCAGGCAGAGACACCAGGGAACTCGTCATTTAAGGGGCAGATGGTGGGAAAGTCAGAGAAATGAGCAGGAGCAAAAAGAAAGGGACAGGCGTGCCTAGTGGAGGCAGGGCTCTAGAAGAGGCAGAGTCTTGAGGCGCTGCGGAGACACCCAAGGGCATCCTCCTGCACAGCTTCCTTGCTTCAGGTGCTGACTTGCTTCTGCCTGCTCTCAGTGCAACCTCCTGGGAATCTGTTTCACAGCTTCTGGGATATACCTCATGGTCCGTTTCCCTGAGTGTCAGGAAAGATACTGGGCAAGATGCCTGAAGAAAGGTGTAAGATGGACCTGGAACTCAGCCTTTAGGCCCTGGATCAGAGCTCTAAGAGCAGCTGTCCCAGTTCATGTCCTGAGCACCAGGAGGAACATTTGGTAAGCTCATTTCCTCGCTCAGTCATGCATTAATTTTTCATTCCATAGGAGAACTTGCCCTGTCTTCAGGGTCCTATGCTGGGATGAAGCCCTTGAAGAGTCATGATCTGGTAGGAACATAAGCCTGTAACCGAACCTGGCCACATGGGGCAATGCCGCTAGAACCCAAAGTGGCTCAGCACAGAGAGAGGGGAAACCAGCCAATAGGAAAGAACAGACGTACCAGAATCTCTGTGGAGACCTATGTTCTTACAATGAGTGACCTGAAAATGTTATTGAGAAAAGCAATTTCATTCATTCATTGCATCAAAAAATATGATCTGGCCAGGTGTGCTGGTGCATGCCTTTAATCCCAACACTCGGGAGGCAGAGGTAGGAGGATTGCTGTGAGTTCGAGACCACCCTGAGACTCCATAGTCAGCCTGGGCTAGAGTGAAACCCTACCTCAAAAAAAAAAAAAAAGAAAAAGATCTGGGCATGGTGGTACATGCTTCTACTCACAGCACTTGGGAGGCTAAAGTAGGATGGGCTTGAGTTCAAGGCCAGAAGGAGATATAACAAAAGAAGTGAGAAGTTATGGTATGAACACTATAAAACACTGTTGAAAGAAAGTCAAGATTTAAATAAATTAAAATGTATACCATGTCCATGGATCAGAAGACTTAATATTGCTAAAATTAAAATACTGCCCAAAGTTTCCTACAGATTTCAAAAATAATCGACAAATTCATTCACAAAATTCAAATGGAAATGTAAGGGCCCCAAACAACCAAGACATTAATGAAAATAAAATCAGGACTGATTGAGGGGAGCAGGGAATATGATGGAGAGTGGAGTTTCAAAGGGGAAAGTGGGGGAGGGAAGGAATTACCATGGAATATTGTTTACAATCATGGACGTTGTCAATAAAAATAAATGATACCCTAAAAGAAAAAGAAAAGAAAATCAGAAGCTTTCCAATTTCAAAGTTTTCAATGAAACAATATAAATTAAAAGGATGACATTGACACAAGGATATGTATTCCAGTCAATGGAATGAGACTAAAAGTCTAGAAATCAACCTTTACATTTCTGGTCAACTGATTTTTATTAAGGGTACCAACAAGATAAGCCAATAGGAGAAAGGCCTTACCCTAAGTGCTGATGGGGCTGCTACATATCCACATGCAAAAGACTGAATTTGGATCCCACCTCATACCATACACAAAAGTTAACACAAAATATATCAAGGGCTTAAATGTAAGAATGAAAACTGTAAGACTCCTTTGTGGGTTTTTTTTGTTTTGTTTTGTTTTGGTTTTGTTTTGGTTTTTTTCAGAGGCAAGCCCAACAGACTGGCCTTTTTATGTGAGAGTGGGAGCAAGAGTGTGCGTGAGTGTGTGTGTGTGTGTGAGAGAGAGAGAGAGAGAGAGAATTGGCACGCCAGGGCCTCCAGCCACCACCTAGTGCACATGCACGTCCTTGTGCACTTGGATCACCTTGCATCTGGCTTACGTGGGACTTGGAGAGTCAAACGTAGGTCCTTAGACATCACAGGCAAGTGCCTTAAACAGTAAGCAATCTCTCCAGCCCCAAACTATAAGACTCATAAGAAAATATGAACATAAGTGAAATATCAGTTAGCAATAGTTTCCTAGCTGTCAATGCAAAACGCAAGCAACCAAAATAAATAAATAAATAAAATGCAGTTCAAAATGAAATTTTTGTTAGGTGTGGTGGCGCACGCCTTTAATCCCAGCACTCCAGAGGCAAAGGCAGGAGGATCACCTTGAGTTTGAGGCCACCCTGAGACTACATAGTGAATTCCAGGTCAGCCTGGGCTAGAGTGAGACCTTACCTTGATGAAGCAGACAGCTTCAGGCTCGCTAAGATGAACTTCCAGACCAGGCACAGTTATGGAGGAAGGGATATTTATTGAAGCTTACAGATCCAGGGGAAGTTCCATAATGGCAGAAGAAGCTGCCTGCTTTCACAGGACCAAACACAGAGAGAGAGAGAGAAGCACAAGCCTAAAAAGTGAAAAGCCACACAGCACAGCACACTTCAGGAACTCCAGCTAGGCACACTTTGTATATCTTTAGATTGAAATCTCAAACCCACCACCAGTGATATGGTTGTTTTGTTTTGTTTTGTTTTGTTTTGTTTTGTTTTGTTTTGTTTTGTTTTGTTTTGTCAGAGACTTGCCAGGCTTTTGCCCACAGGAGGCACCCTTACTGGAGGAGGGGATAGACCTAGGAAGCAGGGTAGCCACTGCTTGGGCAGAAGCTATTTGCCACAGAATTAGGTACAAGCTTGCAGACTAGACCTCTGGCTGAAGCCAGTGAAGACCCTAAACTAAGGCATCCAGCTTCCTGATCTGTTCTAAGTCCCTCCTTGCTCTCTTGTGGGGCCCTGAGCTTTCTTCCACAGGGAAGGGCTGAGGTATGAGCGGTGGGGGGAAAGGGAGAGGGAGAGGGAGAGCAGGGGAGCCCCTGGGCTGCCAGTCCTGGGCTCCCTTTGGGATTTCCCTGTGGAAAGCAGACATCTTGTTCCCCAGGGATCTCCACATGTGTAGGGGGACACTCAGTTCCCCAGGGCCAGCCCACCTGTTTGTTGCTTCTCCAAGGAGTGTGAAGTTACTTTAGTCTTCTTTTTTTTATACTTTTCTTTATTTGCAAGCAGAGAGAGATTGAAGAGAGACAGACAAGGGAACGGTGCGCCAGGGCCTCCAGCAGCTGCAGACGGACTCCGGGTGCATGTTCTACACCTGGCTTTACCGAGGAATCGAACCCAGGTTGCTAGGCTTTGCAGGCAAGTGAGTCATCTCTCCAGCTCTTCTTTAGCCTTCTTGATCCTCTTGTTCCCTGAATGGAGTCCAGAGCTGCCAGCCCAGCCCAGCCCAGCTCTGTCCAGAGACATCACTACATTCTGAAGAAAGAGCCTGAGTGAGTGACAGCTGCAAGGCCCTGAGCTTTCCTCCACAGGGAAGGGCTGAGGGGAGAGGGAGAGCAATCTCGGAAAAGTCAGATTGAGAGGCGGGGAAGGGAAGAGGTGGCAATTCACGTGTGGACACAAGCCTGAGGGTTGGTTTGAGGTAGGGTCTCGCTCTAGCCCGAACTGACCTGGAATTCACTATGTAGTCTCAGTGTGGCTTCAAACTCATGGCAATCCTCCTACCTCTGCCTCCCAAGTGCTGGGATTAAAGGTGTGTGCCACCATGCCCAGATTAAATATTTTACTTTTATTTATTTATTAGAGAGAGAGAGAATGGGTGCACCAGGGCCTCCAGCCATTGCAAATGAACTCCAGACACATGAGCCACCATGTGCATCTGGCTTACATGGAATCTGGTACCTTAAGCACTAAGCAATCTCTCCAGCCCCAGCTTTTTCTTTTTTAATATAGGTTCTGGCTATGTAACATCAAACTTGCCATCCTCCTGCCTCAGCCTCTTGAGTGTTTGGGATTATAGACATATGCTGTTGTACCTGGCATCTTCCTGGTCTTTTCTTTACTGCCTTTCCATTCTGAGCACCTGAGCCAGGGCCTTTTCTGAACCTCCAGCCTCACCCAGGTCCTGGGTTCTGAGGCCTGAGGACATGCTCTTCAGGTCTGCAAGCACTTCCCTCACTACTCCATTCACAGTTGTCCTTGTCCGTCTGTCTCACCAGCTTACAGCACAGAGCCTCTTCCAAAGCCAGATCCTCAAATATTTCTTTTACGTGCAGAACAAGACTGTCTGCTTGCCTCAGGCTGAGATTGCAGTGTGAGATGGACCAAGGCCTGATGGTGGAAAGACTCTGAGACTCCTAGAGGAACCCTGCTCCACCTCTGGGAGCCCTACCCATAATTCACCTCTCCCAGCCTGGCTTTGTCTCTGAGTCCCTAGAAAGACAAATGGCGACAAGCAGGACTCGAGTGAGGCCTGGAACCTGGATGAAAAGTGGCTGGGTCCCTAAATCACCCTTTAGATTCATTCTCAGTTGATCCCACCCCCTGCTCCTAGCCAGATGTAAGGAATAACAGCTGTATGTAATGACAAAAGCCACTAGACAACTCAGGCATCTCATGTTCAGAATCCAGATGCAAGCCCAGAGGTCCTTGCAAACAGTAGTCTCCAGCAGTGCCTCTTCCTCCACCATCCCGTACTCCCTCCCTCCAGCATGCCCTCCTCTCTCCTTCCTCCCTACGCACAAGGTTAGGAGTGTGGGTTTTTCCTTTCTCGGTCCCTGTGAAGGAGGAACCTGAAAGTTTTTAGGGAGCCACTTCCTACCCCAATCCAGGACTGGGAGAGAGGGGGAGGTAGGAACTCAGCCAGGGTAAGGAGGGACGCGTCCCTGACAGGTTCCTGTTTAGTTGAACCTGAGCCTGACAGTGCACGAAAGAGCTGTGCTAGGTGGACGTGAGCCAGGCCCGGCACGTCTTGGGAAGAGGACCCAGCCAGCCCCTCGAGTCTGTCCCTAACCTCTTATGCCGTGATGGTGACATGAACGGGCTTCTGAATGGCAGAAGGGGATACATAGTCTCACCATCGTCCAGGGCACCAAACTCCCCTGCTCCTCACTGGCCATGTGTTCACGGTCAAAACCCCTGTCCAGCTCCACTCCAGATTCCGGCCAACATCACAGCAGCCCTTCCCCATGCTGTTGGTGTGTACAGGCCCTGTGGAGCATGGCCCAGCTGCAGACAATAATTCATGCAGCTCTTAGGTTCTTGAGAACTCAGCTGGCTTCTGTTTTCTCACCATGACAGAGAAAGCTGCACGGAACCTTGGCTGAGCACAGCTTCCCATCCGAGGGTCAACCCCTCCACAGGGAAAAGACAGCTCCCAGGCTCAATTCCCAGGACTGGAGCTGCACTCAAAGGGCTGAACCTGATGAGAGCAGAGGCGAGTGGCATCCCGCACTGAGGAGTCAGTGTCAGAGGGGAGGTGACCCAGCAGGTGGGCTACTTCAGCGGCTGATGGAGCCTGGTGCTCGGCTCCAGACTCTGGCACTGGTGCTTCTACTTGAAGTTTCTTGGCCTGGAAAAGAGGACTAGGATGCTGCAAATGACCATCCAAGGTCAATAAAATAAGCACCTAGAGGGGCTGGGGAGATGGCTCAGCCATTAAAGACACTTGCTTGCAAAGCCTGCCAGCCTGGGTTCGATTCCCTAGTCCCCATGTAAAGCCAGATGCAGGAGGTGGCACATGTGTCTGGAGTTCGTTTGCAGCATCAGGGGGCCCTGGAGCAAGCACTCATATTGATTCTGTCTTGTGCCCAAATAAATAGAAATAAACACCCTGAGCCAGGGGTGGTGGTGAATGTTTGTAATTCTAGTGCTTGGAAAATGGAGGCAAGAAGGTCAGGAATTCTGAGGACATCATTGACTACATAGCAAGTTTGAAGCTAGCCTGGGCTGCATGAAATTCTTGCTCAAAAAAACAAAACCAAAGCCGGGCGTGGTGGTACATGCCTTTAATCCCAGCACTTGGGAGGGGAGGCAAAGGTACAAGGATTGCATGAGTTCAAGGCCAGCCTGAGACTACATAGTGAATTCCAGGTCAGCCTGAGCTAGAGCAAGACCTTACCCCCAAAACAAAACAAACAAACAAAAAATGGTTGGCTCAGACGTTAAGGCACCTGCCTACAAAACCTAATGACCTGGGTTCTATTCCCCAGTACCCGCATACAGCCAACTGCACAATGTGGTCCGTGCATTTGTAACGAACGGCTGGAAACCCTGACCCGCCATTCGGTCTATCTCTCTTCTATCTCCCTATGCTTGCAAATAAGTAAAAGATATTTTTAAAAACCAAAACAGGGGCTAAAGAGATGGCTTAGCAGTTAAAGTACTTGTCTATAAGCCTAAGGACCCAGGCTGGATTCCCACAAGGTGCCACATGTGCCTGGAGTGTCTTTGCAGTGGCTAGAGGTTCTGGCATGCCCATTCTCTCCCTCTCTCTCTCATATAATTAAATAAAATACTAAAATAGCCAAAACAAAATCTTTATTATTATACAGACCACACACCATATAATTCATCCATTTAAAATACAAACATGCATGGCTTTTAGAACTTTCAAAGTAGGAATCATTACCACACTTGACAGTGAAATGTTGTCACCGCTCCTGAAACCCTTAGCCAATCACCTCCCAATCCCCACTCTACTCTCTCCACTAGGAACTGGGCCACAGCTAACCGGCTTTCCCTCTCTACAGACTTACCTGTTCCAGACATTATTTTTTCTCGATTTTTTTTCAAGGTAGGGTCTCACTCTAGCTCAGGCTGCCCTGAAATTCTCAGGGTAGCCTCGAACTCACAGCAATCCTCCTACCTCTGTCTCCTGAGTGCTAGTATTTTTTTATTTTCTTTTTCGAGGTAGGGTCTCATTCTGGTCCAGGCTAACCTGGAACTAACTATGTAGTCTCAGGATGGCCTTGAACTCATGGTGATCCTCCTACCTCTGCCTCCCGAGTGCTGGGATTAAAGGCGTAAGCCACCATGCCCGGCCTGAGTGCTAGTATTAAAGGCATGTGCCACCACGCCCAGCTCTGCTCTGGACATTCTTAAACGGCACTGTATAGCACATGGTCTTGCATGACTGGCTCTTTTTACCTAGCATAAGCATGTGGGAGGTGTTAATTATTATTACTCTTTCCTTTCTCTTTTTAAATATGTTTTATTCTGTTTTCAAGCAAAAAGAGATAGAGAGATCAAAGAGAGACAGAATGAAAATGGTAGCCAGAAGTAGTGGCACATGCCTTTAATCCCAGTACTCAGGAGGCAGAGGCAGGAGGATTGCCGTGAGTTCAAGGCCACCCTGAGACTTCGTAGTGAATTCCAGGTCATCAGCCTGGTCTAGAGTAAGACCCTACCTTGAAAAAAAAAAAAAAAGAATGAAAATGGGCAGGGCCTCTAGCCACTGCAAAAGAACTCCAGATGCATGCACCCCCTTGTGCATCTGGCTTACGAGAGTACTCGGGAATCAAACCTGGGTCCCTAACAGGCAAACATCTTAACCACTAAGCCATCTCTCCAGCCCTCTTTTTTTTTTAAATGGGTCTCATTGTAGCCCAGGCTTACCTGGCCTCATTCTGTAGCCCAGTCTAACCTCAAACTCACAGCGATCCTCCTACCTCAGCCTCCTGAGGCCTGGGATTAAAGGTGTATGCCACCACACTGGCTTTTTTCAGTCTTTGGAGACAGTTTCCCTCGCATCCCAGACTGGCGTTCAACTCACTATTGAACTTGAACTTCCCAAGTGATAGGATTACAGAAATGGGGAAGGAGCTGGGGACAAAATACACCCTTCAAGAATACACCCCCAGGCTGGAGAGATGGCTTAGTGGTTAAGCGCTTGCCTGTGAAGCCTAAGGATCCCGGTTCAAGGCTCGGTTCCCCAGGTCCCACGTTAGCCAGATGCACAAGGGGGCGCACGCATCTGGAATTCATTTGCAGAGGCTGGAAGCCCTGGTGCGCCCATTCTCTCTCTCTCCCTCTATCTGTCTTTCTCTCTGTGTCTGTCGCTCTCAAATAAATAAATTTTAAAAAAAAGAATACACCCCCATTGACTTACTTCTTCCAAATAAGCCACACCTCGTACAGTTTCCACCACTTTCTAATGTTCCATTAAGCTATGAGTTAATTGTCGATGGACTGATTCATTGATGAGGTCAGAGTCCTCTTGACCCAATTACCTCCCAAAAGCTCTGCTTTGCTGAGGACCATATATTCAACATATGAATTTGGGAAGGACATCCAGATCATTTAAATTGGACTTTTTGTTTGTTACAAACAAAATTTTATTTTGTATTTTTTAAAATTTATTTCAGAGTGACAGACAGAGAGAGAAAGAGGCAGATAGATAGAGAATAGGTGAGCCAGGGCCTCCAGCCACTGCAAATGAACTCCAGATGCATGCACTTCCTTGTGCATCTGACTTACATGGGACCTGGGGAATTGAGCCTCGAACCAGGATCCTTAGGCTTCACAAGCAAGCACTTAACTGCTAAGCCATCTCTCCAGTTCTGTTTTGTATTTTTTTATGAGAGAGCAAGTGCGTATGAGAAAGAGGAGAGCAGGGAGAGAATAGGGGCGCCAGGGCCTCTAGCCACTGCAGTCAACTCCAGATGCATGTGCCACCTTGTGTACATGTGAAATCTTACATGCTTGCATCAACTTGTGCATCTGGCTTATGTAGGCTCTGGAGAGTCAAACATGGGTCCTTAGGCTTGGCAGGCAAGTGCCTATCCGCTAAGCCATCTCTCCATCCCCAAACCAAATTTTATTGTGATACAGACTGACTACATGTCATGGAATCATCCACTTGATGTACAAATTTCATCAGCTTTTAGAGTCTCCAGAGTACAGAACTTTATTTATTTATTTATTTGACATAGAGAAAGAGGCAGAGAGAGGGAAAAAATGGGTACACCAGGGCCTCTATCCACTGCAAATGAACTCCAGATGCATGTACCACTTTGTGCATCTGGCTTTATGTGAGTATGGGGGAATATAACCCAGGTCCTTAGGCTTTGCAGGCAAGCGCCTTACTCACTGAGCCATCTCTCTTGCACAGAGTACAGGATTTTAGAACCTACAAAATGGATGAGTGCATTTACATATCAAATCTTTGCCCATCTGATAAGAGTCTAGTATCCAGAACAAACAAAAACTATTTTTGGTATGTGTGTGCATGCAGGTGTGTCTACATGTGTGTAAGAGTGTGTGTGCATGTGCCACAGTGTGTGTGTAAGTCAGAAGACAACTTCAAGTGTCGATCCTGGCCTTTCACTTTGTCTGCAGCAGGGTTTCTCGTTGCTTACTACTGCATTTCCCAGGCTAGCTAGCCCATGGGCTTCAGGGAGATTCTCCAGTCTCATCATACATGAACTAGGGTTACAGCCCACTACAGCATCTGGCTTTTAGGATCCGAACTCAGGTACTCAGGTGTGTGCAGCAAGATCTTTCTCCATGGAGCCATCTCCCTATCCTTACACAAAGAACTCATACAGTTTAATAACAGAAACAGCACTAACTTAAAAAGCTAAGCAAGCTGGGCATGGTAGCCTTTAATTCCATCACTCTGGAGGCAGAGGTAAGAGGGTCACTGTGAGTTTGAGGCCAGCCTGAGATTACATACCTAGTGAATTCCAGGTTAGCCTGAGCTAGAGCAAGGCCCTACCTCAAAAAAACTAAAATTAAAAAAAAAAAGCTAAGCATGTATCTTCTGAACATTTCCTTAAAGGGAATAAACAGAGGCTGGAGAGATGGCTTAGTGGTTATGGCCCTTGCCTGCAAAGCCTGAGAACTCCTGTTCGAATCTCCAGGTCCCATGTAGCCACATGCACAGTGACAGAAGAGCACCGTGTCACACATGCACCACTAGGCGGCACATGCGTCTGGAGTACAGCCGTAGTGGCTGAAGGCCCTGGCATACCCAATCTCTCTCTTTCTTTCTCTCTTTGCCTATTTCTCTCTTTCTCTGTCTCTCAAAAAACAGATAATAAATAAACCTGGGTGTGGTGGCATATTCCCATTTGGGAGTATGAGCACTTGGGAGACTGAGGTAGGAGGGCTGCCAGAAGTTTAAGGCCAGCCTGGACTACATAGCCACACTCTATCTCAAAACAACAAAAACACCAAAAGAAAAGATAAACAAGGGCTGGAGAGATGGCTTAGCAGTTAAGATGAATGCCTGCAAAGCCTAAGGACCCAGATTTGATTCTCCAGGTCCCACGTAAGCCAAATACACAAGCTGGCACATGCATCTGGAGTTCGTTTGCAGTGGCTTTGAGAAGCTAAACATACTATGAGCAAACAGCTCACATCCCACTGCTGGATATGTACCCAAAGAACTGCAAACAGGACTGCAAATGACTGTCACCAAAGCTAACAGGTGCAAACAACCGGAATGCCCACCAACCACCGAGTGAACAGAATAGGAGGATAATAATCACAATAATGATGACTCCTCAGGTCTGGATGAACCTGGTGAACAACAACACTAAGTGAAAGAAACCAGGTGTGATTCTATTTATATGAGATCTCTACCAGGAAAATCTAGGGAGACTGAAGGTAGATCAGAGGCACCCCAGGGACTAGAAGAGGAGAAATGGAGAGCAACCCCCTAATGGGAAGGAGCTTTCCTTTGGGTGAGGGAAGTGTTTTGGAGTGAGGCAACTGTGACCGTTGCACAAGACTATAAATGCACAAATGCCACTGGCTTATGTATTTCAGATAGTAAGTTTCATGTTATGTTAATTTTACCCCAACAGAAAATACATTTTCATTTTTTACTGTTTTATTTGTTTGAGAAAATGTATTTATCAAGCAGAGAGAGACAGAGAGAAGAGAAACAGACAGAGAGAATGGGTATGCCAGGGCCTCCAACCACTGCAAACCGATTCCAGACACATGTGCCATTCTGTACATCTGGCTTTATATGGTTACTGGACAACCAAATCCTGGGTCATTAGCCTTTGCAGGCAAGCATCTTAACTGCTGAGCCATCTCTCCAGCTAACTTTTTATATTTTTGAGTGTGTGTAGTCTTTGGGTGTGTTGTATGCATTTTGCATGCACATGTGTGTGTGCACTTATACCATGCACTTACATGCAGTGGCCAGAGAAGGACATCACGTGGCCTCCTCTACTGTTCTTCCATGCTGTTTCCTTGGGGGGGAAGTTTCTCACTAAAGCTGGAGCTGCTATTTTCAGTAGACTGACCAGTGAGCCCCTGCAATTTTCCAGTCTCTGCTCCCCATAGGACTAGGGTTGCAGGTGTGTGTGGCCACACCTGTATTTTTTATTTTTTATTTTTTATTTTTTTGGTTTTTTGAGGTAGGGTTTCACTCTGGTCCAGGCTGACCTGGAGTTAACTATCATCTCAGGGTGGCCTTGAACTCATGGCAATCCTCCTACCTCTGCCTCCCGAGTGCTGGGATTAAAGGCGTGCGCCACCACGCCCGGCTCCACACCTGTATTTTTTAAAGTTTTTTTTATTATTGAAAACTTCTGTAATTATAGACAATAAACCATGGTAATTCCCTCCCTCTCTACTTTCCCCTTCACAACTCCACTTTCCATCATGCCCCTCCCCCTCTCAGTCAGTCAGCCTCTCTTTTATTTTGATGTCATCCTCTTTTCCTCCTATCATGAGGGTCTGTGTAGGTGTCCGGCACTGCAAGGCCATGGATGTGCAAACACCTGGATTTTTACTAGAATGCTGGGAATCGAACTCAGTGCATCTACGGCCCTCTTAGACCCTCACACTTGCACAGCAAGTACTCTTACATGCTGTCTCCCCAGTCTCCCCATGGCACACACACCCATACATGCTTACACATCATATATACACACATGTCCACACACACACACAAGAAATACAGGAAATTCTTATACATGGGTGAGCCTTGAGGATATCATAATAAATTTACATTTTCTTATAAATTAGTCATACTCAGAATACATAAATGCCTACAACTTGGTAAGAAGAAGATAACACAGTCTTTAAATGGGTTAAGACTTAAACAGGCACTTCATGCAGGAAGGTTCCCTAAATGGCCAACAAGCACATGAAAGGATGCTCTACAGCGTGACTCACCGGGAAGATGCAAAGTCAAACCCATTAGTGCCACAGACTGGCAAAGCCGGGACCACCAGTCTGAGGGAAAACAGGGCCTTGGGAGGTGGGCAAGGAATCGGTGAAGTCACAGACACACACACAAGGTTGATGTATCTGAGTATGTTTTACTGAAGTAGAACATCAGGTCATATACAATTCTGGCTGCATAAGCTTAGCCTTTGTTTGTTTAAGCGGTACAATTTCTATGAATAACCTGTTCCAGGAGAGGCACAAATACATTGAGTAAAGATTACAATCATAAATTTAATAGTTCATATCTCACCAAAATCAGTGTTAGACAGTCAGTGGTTTCAAATGACATTTGGTTTTTAGCCTACTTCAAGCATCAAGTACTTTTAACAAAAGTTCTAACAGGGTGACTTCATAACTCTAAAATACTTTCTTCCTTGAACCATGCCATAAAAATATAAACAAGCACGAAGGTGGCCTCAACCTAGCAAGTCTGTCCACAAAAGTTAAAAATTACCAAGAAATGTGCTTCCCATCATTGTTTCCTAGAGTATCCCCATTCCTATACACTCCTGTGTAAGGTGATGGTTCTGGTCCTCAGAATTCTGATTACGGCTTGAAACAATAGCGGGGTCTTTGGAGGAAGCGTCACACCATCAGGTGACTCAATATTATGGAAACTTGCTCCATATCTAATTTTTACTAAATTGTGAAAGAATATCATGCTGCTGTCATATGTCAGGAACAGAACAGTAGTAATGAAGAAAACAGCTGTTAGAGAGCAGCAAAAGACACTACAAGCCTGGAGAATGCACGTCCTTCCAGAGGAGGCTTTCTTCCTTGAAGCTTTCGCCTCGGCCTGGTGAACAAATCACGCAGATTCCATTGGAGTCGGCGTGGCACATTAGGATGACTCTTATTAAAAAATAGAAACAGGGCTGGAGAGATGGCTTAGCGGTTAAGCACTTGCCTGTGAAGCCTAAGGACCCTGGTTCAAGGCTCGATTCCCCAGAACCCACGTTAGCCAGATGCACAAAGGGGTGCACGCGTCTGGAGTTCATTTGCAGTGGCTGGAGGCCCTGGCACGCCCATTCTCTCTTTCTCTCTGTATCAGCCTCATTCTCTCTCTGTCTGTCCCTCTCAAATAAATAAATAAAACAGAAAAAAATTTTTTAAAAAAGATTACCCTTATAAAAAAAAATAGAAACAACCAGTGTTGGCAAGGATGGGAAGAAGTGGGAGCCCTCTCACAATGTTGATGAGAATGTGAAAAAGTGCAGTTGACTGTGCATGGCCACTCATGCCAGTAATCCCAGAACTTTGGAGACGGAGACAGGAGGATTGCTAAAACTTCAAGCCAGCCTGGGCTACAGAGTGAGCCCTTGTCTCAATGTAACAGGCGCTTTCTAGATGCTGGGACAAAACACCTAACCAGAGCTGGAGACATGGCTTGGTGGTGAAGGCACTTGGCTGTGAATCCCAAGGACCCATATTCAACTCTCCAGATCCCATGTAAGCCAGACACACAAAGTGATGCAGGCATGTAAGGTTGCACATGCGCACAAAGTGGCACATGCAGCTGGAATTTGATTGCAATGGCTGGAGGCCCTGGCACACCAATTCTTTCTCTCTCTTTTGCTCTCACTCTCGCTTTCTTTCTGTCATAAAAAAAATTTACAAAATATATTTAAAAAACAAAAACAGCTGAGCATGGTGGCACACACCTTTAATTCCAGCACTTGGGAGGCAGAAGTAGGAGGAGGATCACTGTGAGTTCCAGGTCAGCCTGAGACCATACCTCAAAAACAAACAAACAAACAAAAAACCCAAAACAATATTTTGTGTGGAAAACAGTATGGTGGTTCTTTGTAAAAACTTAAGATAAAGCTGGGTGCTGTGGCACATTCTATAACCTCAGCACTTGGGAGGTGGTGGCAGTCCTTCAGCTACACAGTAAAATTGAGGCTATGTGACACCCTGTTTCAGAAAACAAACTGTAAAAACGGACTAAAGCCAGTTTTATGTACAACACGATTGAGCAAAGTGGCACGTGCATCTGTGATGCCAACGCATCTATAGCAATAGGAGGCTGAGCCAGGAGAACTCAGAAGTTCCCAGGCCAGCTAGACTGTAGCACACACAGGAGCAAAATGATGAGAGACCCTGCTTCAAAAACATATGGCAGAAGGAACAGACACCCCAAGGTTGTCCTCTGACAGCGGGAGGGGGAAGAGAGAGAATAAGTATGCTAATGTCTCTTGCCTCTGCAAATGAATCCCAGACATATGTGCCATTTTATACATCTGCTTTATGTGGGTACTGGGGAATCAAACCCAGGTCATCAGGCTTTGAAAGCAAGTGCCTTTAACCACTCAGCAATCTCTCCAGCCCTGTGGTACTGTTTTGAAGGCTGTAGGAGGTAAGGCCCAGCTTGCAGAAGTAGGTCACCAAGGGTGGGTCTCTGAGGGTCGTACTTGATTCTGGTCGGGTTTTCTCTGTCTTCTGATCTGCTCCATGTGAACAAGCCTCAACCCCATGCTTCTGCCATCACGAACTCTGCCTGCACACTCTGAAAGACTGAAATCCCTCTGAAACCTTGACCAGAAAGGAACTTTAATCTCAATTGTCAGCTTGACAGGATTTAGAATCACCATGTAAATGCTGGCCATGTCTGTGAGGGATTTTCCTGAGTAGGTTAATTGAGGTGGGAAAATCTATTCTAAGTGTGGGCAGAACCCTCCCTGGTCACAGGAGCTAGACTGCAGAAAAGGGAGAAAGCTGGCTGAGCGTGGCAGCCACCTTCTCTGCTACTGACAGGACTGACTGGCTAGCCACTCGTGTTCCTGCTGCGTGGCTTCCACATCACCATGAACCGTATCCTCAAACGGGGTCAAGATAAACCCTCCCTCCCTTAAAGTGTTTTTGTCAGATATTTCTTCATGGCAATGAGAAGTTTCCAGCGGTTATTTTGGTCATAGTGACACAAGAGTAATCAGCACAATGGTTCATCTTCATTGTCAACTTGACTGAGTTTAGAGTCACCTAGACACAACCTGAAGGTGAGTGGCACCACCTCATGGGCTGGAAATTTGACAATAAAAAGAAAAAAAATGGGACTGGAGAGACGGCTCTGCGGTGAAGGCCCTTGCTTGCAAAGCCTAATGACCTGTGTTCAGTTCCCCATTTCCCTCATAAAGCCAGATGCATAAAGTGGTACCTGTGCCTGGAGTTCGTTTACAGTGGCAAAAGGCCCTGGTGTGCCCATTCTCTCTCTTTCTCTCTCCCTTCTGTCTCTCCTTGCAAATAAATAAATAAAATACATTTTAAACAGAAAAAAAGAGCTGGGCATAGTGGCACACCCTGGAAGCAGAGATGGAAAGAGTGACATGGGTTCAAGGCCAGCCTGGGAGTTCATAGTGAATTCCAGGTTAGCCTGGGCTAGAGCAAGACCCTTCCTTGAAAAGAAGGAACAACTGATGTAGGGGAGGCAGTCCCAGCATTCCCCTTGCTCCGCCTCCTGGACTGCCGTGATGTGAGCTGCTCCGCTCTACCATGCGTTCCCAGCTTGACGGGCTGAACCTTCTGAAACATGAGCCAACATAATCCTTTCCTTCCTCTCATAAGTTGTTTTGGGCAGGTATTTAGCCACTGCCATGCAAAAATAACTAATACAGTGGTGGTGTGTCTTTTCAAAGTCTTAGCAGAACATTCTACATCTAGACCCAGGAGGACGGGGAGGTCTCTTTCTGAGATCGGGTGGGTAGAGATGGCAGTCTGCGCTCCTCAGAGAGCCCAGGAAGAAAGCAGACCCTTTGCTCTCACAGTGCCTAGCCCTTCTGCACATAACTGGCAGGTGTTAGGATCAGCACTCAGGCATCAGAAAAAAAACAAAGGACTCAACAGCACACAACTACATCACCCAGGACATGGGCATGTCCACTTAGGCCGAGAAATGTCTGGTGAGTCTCCAGAACCAGAGCCTTCCCTTAGAGTGGGTAAAAAGACTTAGGAGGAAAAAGAACCAAGACAGGCCAGGGCAAACCAGCCCTCAGCTCCCAGCATGGCCACTGGCTCCTGATCAGCTTCCCAGCCTGCAGCATTTAGCAGAGAGACAGGGGCTCATTTCTAAGACCAATACCCCCTCCAGGATTGACAGCCAGGGTGATAGTCACCCCCAAACCAAAGTTCCCATCAACTCAAGCCACCAAACCTGCCAGGGATCTCAGGAGTGAGGAGACCAGGAAGAAAAGGAGTATGGGCAGAGGGTGGAGGGACCTGAAGCTTGTGGTCTCCACCCTCCCTGAGATCCCTGGCCTGGAAGAGGCTTCTGTCCATGAGGCTTAGCTGTTAAAAATAACCCGCCTCTTCATCATCCCGACAGCCATGCTTCGGGACAGTGTGTTCCAAGACCCAGGCTGCTCTCTAGGGACTGAGCGATGGGGCAAGAAGAGCTGGGGATGCTCCGGTCAGAGAGAGGAAGGGACGGCATGCCCAAGGCACAGCTCATCCAGCTTCCCAGCCACACCTCAGGCCATCTGCTTCTGGTTCCTGGGCACTGGGTCACTGACAGGGCCCCAGGATGCCGAGGCTATTTGAGGGCCAGTGCTACTGTAGGGTCGTAGATCAGTAGGTCTCTACTGGTGACCTGGAATTAAAGAGGGTCAAAGAAGAAAGAGAAGGACTGTACACATGAGGCCAGTGTCCTTGTTTTTCCGATACAGTCCCCTCTCTACTGCTGTCCCCTCCACAAAGGAGAGGAGAGGGTAGCAACAACAGTATTGAAGGTTAAGAGGTAAAGATGGGCTGGGTTCGAATCCCAGCACTTCCCTGTCCAATATGACCTCGAGAAAGTTGCTTAAACTTTCTATGTCCCAATTCCCTCTTTGGTAAAATAGACAGATGCCCAGGGTCCCAACCATGTAGACTGCTGTGCAGGCTAATTGGTTCCAAATGTTCTGAGTGAGTACTCAGTAAACAGTGTTGTTATTATGATAATAGCACCATGGTTATGAATGTTGGCCATGGGATGGAATTTCAAATCCTGCTTCTTCTATTGGTTAGCTGTGTGGCCTTGAGCAAGTTGCTTGACCCTTCTGATTCCTCATTTCCTGGTCTGCAAAATGGAACTATGCACTTACCTCCTGGAGCCATGGCAATACGCCTCCACGAGTGCCCTTGGGGAGCAGTCAGAGCTCAGAGAATGCAAGCACCAGAGAGAGGCAGGCTGAAGGCTGGGTGGGCAGCTCCTTTGTGCCATACGTCTTGTCTTCAGGTCCTCCTCTTGGTCATACATACACATACACACATGTATGCACGCTTGCACGTACACACCATCACAACTAGAGGCCCTGCCACCCATCTTCCTGCTTTTCTACAGGAAGAGGTAGGAAGAGGAGCCAGGGAACCAAGAGTCTCAGAATCCAAAGAGAAGGGTAGAAGGAAGGAGAGCAGAGAGGAGTGGGGAAGGGAGGGATCCAAGGCAGACAGTGAGCGGCTCACTGAGACCCAAATGAGAAGGCAGGCGGGGGGGACCAGCTAAGAAGCCCCATGGAGGCAGCAGGGACAGTGATGGAGCCTGGGGAACTGAAGGCTGCCTAACTCCCTGACAAATAGGGCTTTTATCTGAGGATGGGTAATGTGTCACCATGACAACAGATGTTGTATGTAGGGTAATAACTGGTGAAAAGGGAAGTGAAGAGGTGGCAGGCCTGGAGGTGTTACAACCCAAGGAGGGGGGCTTGGAGGCAGCCTCAGGCTTCCTCCTACCTTGTCCCATCCCAGATCCAGCCTCTGCCCAGCCGTGATGTCCCCAGCCCAAGAGTCCCCCAGTGCTGCCCGTCTGAGACACAGGCTCTGCCTCCCATCCCTGTTTGGCCTAGGGCTGGTGGCAAAGCCGGTCACCACGTGTACATGCCGGCTGTGCAATAAACATCTCAACACACTCCTCACCATGACCCTCTGAGCGAGGGACATCAGCCACCTCATTTTCCAGATGAGAATGCAAATGTCAGAGGAGTTAAGTCATCCCTCCCTCGGAGGTCATACAGCGAGCTAGTCCCTCCTCGGGTGAGTGCCAGGGCCATGGCTGCTCTGGGGCAGGACCAGAGGACCCAAGGCAGACTGTTCTCCAACTTCACCCTCACCTACCTGCTGCACAGGGCCAGAGACCACACTTATGGATGAAAAGGAAAGGTTGTGCCAAGCGTGGTGGCGCACGCCTTTAATCCCAGCACTTGGGAGGCAGAGGTAGGAGGATCGCCAAGAGTTCGAGGCTACCGAGACTCCATAGTGAATTCCAGATCAGCCTGGGCTAGAGTGAGACCTTACTTTGGAAAAAAAAAAAAAGTTGAGAATATTGTACATGTTAGCTGTTCATAGCCATTGAAAGATTCTCTCTCTCTCTCTCTCTCTCTCTCTCTCTCTCTCTCTCTCTCTTTTCCGGTTTTTCGAAGTAGGGTCTCACTCTAGCCTAGGCTAACTTGAAATTCACTATGGAGTCTCGGTAGCCTCAAACTCACGGCAATCTTCCTACCTCTGCCTCCCAAGTGCTGGGATTAAAGGCATGCGCCACCATACCCAGCTAAGATTTTGTCTCTTTAAAAACTTTATTTCTATTGCAACTCACTGGACACTCCTAACATTCGGGGAATCGGGAGATTGTCTGCAATCTGGTGGGAACAGAAGGGATGGGCAGCCCGAGTCCTGTCCCTTCAGGCCTGGTTAAATGTGGGACCAGGTTGTGATAGCCATGGCTACCCTTCTGGCCTCTGGGCTCACACTTACACAGCCATCCAGACACTGACTTCAGGGTGGCCATGTGTAGGGGTGATAGAATGTTCAATTGCAAAGGGAGCTGAGGCAGCAAAAAAGAGAGAGGGCAACAGGAACCAGGCCTGGACTCCGTCTGTTAGTAAACTCCATCTCTGGGAGGATGAGGCTCTGGCTGCTCACAGGCCTGGGCCCCACACCCCGAGACCAGAGCTCTGCCTGGCTGGCGTCAGGGTGACAGGCGGGGGCCGCTCTTAACACCCGAGGCCCATCCCTGGGGAGCTTCCTCAAGGATGGGTCTCAGACCCCTGCGCCCTGGTGAAATAACCCCCAGGACCCGGGAAGGCTGCCAGGGTGGGGTGTGGCCTAGTCAGGAGAGGATATAATGGGTTCCCAGACACTCTGATCTGAACAGAGAGAGCGGGAGAGAGAGAGAGAAGAACAATTACAAAAGTGAAACTATAGTTAGAAAGTCAGGGATGAGGAAGCAGAGTGACCCCAAGATGGCAAAAAGGAGCCTGGGAATCCCCCAGGGTACTCTCTTACCCTCCAGGCCAGCTGGGGACAGAGGAGCCAGGACAGGAGGAGCAGGCATGGAGATAAAAGGATGTGCCCTCATGGCCACACTAAGGGTCTAGCATAACAATGAGCCATGACCTCCAGGTGGTAGGCTCCTCTTGGAGGACTAAGAGGGGAGGTGGGAAACGGAACAGAGGGAAAGGGGTGTCTTAGTCACAAGTGCTGGACCTTAGGGGGTTATGTTAGGGTACTAAGGAGTTCTAGGCAGAGTGACAACAGCTGCTGTCTTCTAAGGTCTCCATGTCAGAGTCAGAGCAGGAGGGCCTGTGCCCAGGGCGACCCGGTGTGCTCAGCCGGGTGAAGGATGGGCTCCTTGATGGCCTGGCCTCGGAGCCCGGGGACAGAGGTTCAGATGAGCATGATGACCCTTACAGCTGAGGTGCGTGTCCTGAGGACTGTGATGACAGCTTGCTGGGCACCCGCAGTACCAACCACACAGATCAGCCACTACCCCTCCTCCAGGAGGCTGAGGGAGGAAGTGCAGCCATGAATGGGAACAAGGCTCACTCGCTGCATCTGCAGAAGTTGTCCTGCCCAAGAGCCAGAAATGATGCTAGCAGAGCGGGTTGTTCTCACTCTCCAAGCAGGGTCTTTCAAGCCTGGTCCCTTTCTCCTTCACCCTAAGAACTCCCATCTCCAGTGGTCTGCCCATGTGACTTCTCAGCGCCTCCTCCGCCCCAAGGACTGGGCTTGGAGGGAGCTGAGGACACCAAGGGTCTCGCAACACTGAGTGCCCCACACCAGGCCACAGAACAGCAGCCTGAGAGATGTCAGGACAGAGGGGGGAAAAATAAACAAATAAGCACAAGCTTGTTGGCAGCCTTCAGCTGTGACTGTCTCCTCCCCTCTGCCTCCCCATCTATCTTCCTCCACATGCCTCCTGACACATTCTTCTCCACTTCCTGGAGACAAGAAAGAACCCCTGACATCCAAGACTTATTTTTAGTCAGCTGGCTCTGGCACTGAGCAGTCTCATCCCCCACCCCACCTCTAGGGGGCAGCCTGGGGCCTGAGGCCGCTCAGAGCATGGCAAACCCACCGCAAGCCGCAGCCTGGACCACAGCTCCAGGCCTCCTCACCCCAACCCTTCTGCCTACACCAGCCTCCAGCAACCCTCTGTCCTGCCCCTTCAAGTTCACCCCATGGTTGCTGCTAAGTGTCCCCACTGGGTCCCTTAGTGCTCCAGAACCTTGGTGCTGATGACTCTTCCCTCCCACCCCCAAGCCCCTTACTGCCAGGTTCCCTCTGTGACCCTAAGAGAGGAGGTAGGAAAGAGAACAATGGGAAGGGGGTGCCTTAGTCACAAGTGCTGGGTCTTGGGGGGTGCTAGGATAGTGAAGGAGTTCTGGGCAGAGTGACAGCAGCTGGTATCTTCTAAGGTCCCCCTGTTAGAGTCAGGGCACGAAGGCCTGTGCCCAGGGCGACCCAGTGTGCTTCGCCAGCACTCCGGCAGACTGAAGCTGAGCGTTCATCCTCCCCCCGGCTGCTCAGCAACATCTGTTCCTGCTCAAGTTTGTTCCTGGAGGCTTTAACCGCGCCCCCTCCCCAGGAGGAATTACCATAAATACAGCTTTCTCCTCTTCACCACATTTCCAGGGATATTTTGTCACCCCGAGCGACGGCACAGGGACAGCCCTCATGTTGTCACACTGTGCGTGAACTGAACACGATGTCAGGTTCACGCCATGGACAAGATGCGAACGTCTTGGTGCGCACTGATAGGGATCTAGGCTTGTCAGGGCAGGAACCACAAGGTTGCTCTGTGACTGTGGAGCACTGGAGGGAGTCCGGACTGGGATTGCCCTTCTCAAACAGGGAGCAACTCGGGCAATCAGGCCTGTCAGCAGTAGGGAGCCTGATTCAAGGAAGGCCTGGCACCTCTGCAGACAGTCTTACCTTGCCTCTAACTTTAAGAGAATGAGACCTCTGAAAGTCTCCCTTCCCACCCAAGCTCTGGCCCAGGTCCCAAGATGCCAGCTCAAGAGAAACACCCTCACCACTGTCCTCCATGCTGCCCGTCTTACCCAGGGCTGCCCACCTCGGATCCCCCTCTGTTTCCTCTGCAGCTGTGCAGCTGTGCTTCCAAGTTCCCATGATCTCAGGGCCCCTGGGGAACGCAGTGCAGCCCAGTCAGCGATCCTAGAAGCTCTGAAGACGACCTCCTTTACTGCTGCCAGGTAACCGCTCACACCACAATGGGCAGCCCTTTCCCCTGGGCTCGCCACACCGTGGCTGGGAGTCACACAAAACGGAGGGGCAGGCCAGTTTTGTCTTCTGCTTCAGCAATCCTCAGCAAAGGCCTGTCTGAGTCCTTCCCCAGTCTTGTCTGTGCTGCTGAGGAAGGCTCTGGGTTCGATTACTGATGTCTGTCATGGGCATGGTAGGGAGGGTGCCGGTACTAATGTAGTCTATTAGACATTTGCCTGAGAACTTTCCTGCCCTAGCCTTGTACTGGAGAGAACTTGCTGCAGCTGTGTGTTTGGGGGGGGGGGGGTTGGAGCATGGAAACAGGGGTGAGGGAAAACAAGTGGGACAGACAGCATATGCAGGAGGAGTGGTCTCCCAGAATAGTGTACCCCTCCCTCCCATCAGGCTGCTGAGCAGTGGGTCAGGGGGACCTTTGGAGCAAGATATTCTGCCAACTCACCTTGCAAAAGATTCACAGTTCCAAAGTAACATGATGATGGCTCTGCCTCCCACCTCTTTAGGCTCTGGGAGAGCACCCTATCATTGCTACCTTTCAGCTCATCTCTCCAATCTTCAAGTAGCCAAAGGGATCCCATTTTAATTTTTCTGTTGTTGTTGTTGTTGCTTTGTTTTTCAAGGCAGGGTCTTACTCTAGCCCAGGCCAACCTGGAATTCCCTCAGTAGTCTCAGGGTGGCCTTGAACTCATGACAATCTTCCTATCTCTGTCTCCCAAGTTCTGAGATTAAAGGCATGTGTCACCATGACCAGCTACCGTTTTAAAATATTTTTACTTATTTATTTTCAAGCAGAGAGAGCAAAGAAGAGAGACAGACAGAGAGAATGGGCTCACCAGGGCTTCTAGCCACTGGGAACTCCAAATGCATGTGCCACTTTATGCATCTGACTTTAAGGGGATGCTGGGTAATTGAACCCAGGTCATTAGGCTTTGCAGGCAAGTCTCTCCAGCCTAGGATCCCATTATATATAATGGTTTTTCAAGGTAGGGTCTATCTTAAATGTGAGGCCATTCAGACTCAGAAAGGGTTAGCCTCAGGCCACACAGCCAGTAAGCAAGAGAGCCAGGCTTGTGGTCAAAGCCTGCTTCCCTTCATCTTTTCAGCAGGGTGACCCATGCCCCTCTTCCAGGCCCCTCTCTGTCCAGCCCATCTACACTCCTACTCCCTGGGGCCAGTCCCCGCCACATCACTCAGGACGCCCTAGTGCTTCCCGACAGTGGTGGGGACAGGTCTTCTGTCTCTAGCTCAGTCATGACCAGATGACTTTTCCAGCAGAATTGTCCTAGAAAACTGTAAAGAAAGCAAACCAAAACACATAAAAAAAAAAAAAAAGAAGAAGAAGAAGGCAAGCCCTACATCAAAGACACATCCTAGATCCTGGGGTCACCAGCTTTGGATGACTAGTGCTCAAATAACCCACTTACTTGCTCACTGGTCCCCCAGTTCCTCACCACGTGCTACCCTGTGAGGACATCTGCTGTAGGGCTTAGAGGGCTGAGTCCTGGCAATCTGGGGCGGTCCTTGAAGGCGAGGCCCGTGGGTAGGTACTCCTCACAGTTCTGGTTCTGCTTTGTGGGCCCCTCTGTGGGAAGAGTGGGGTGAACAGGGCCTGCTGTTAAGGGCCATATCCTCTCCCTGTGGCTTCAATCCTGCAAGGAAAGTGGGGTTTCCCTGCCCCCAGCCCTCCTCAGGAGTCTGGATCCTGCCTCCTTCCTACAGGGTCTCACCTCACTTCCTGCCCACTCCCTGTCCTATCTACCCTAGACAGGGGACAAGCCCAGGCAGGTGACCATGCCCTCATCTCGAATGCTACCTGCCCTGCTGACTATCCCTCTAGGATAGTCTTTTGAGGTTCAGCCACTTCTATTTCCCTGAGATGCCAGTGTCAGGGAGGTGACTGAGTAGGGAGTGAGCAGAGGCTAGAAGGCAGCAGAGCGGGCAAACAAGCAGAAAATGCCACAGTGGGAGGGAGCAGGAGACCTAACTTCCCATACTTTCTTCTCTTGCCCAGGACATCACTTGAAGCATGTCAGTCTTACCCATCATCCGACAAGGAGGACGCTGAAGCCCAGAGAGGTGAAGGAATGTGCGTCAGGTTACCCAGTTACGTAATAGCCCTGCTAGGGTGATCAACGGGACCTGAGGAGCCCTTCGGGGGGCTGCTACCAGCGTGCCTCAGCTTCCTCCACCACCAGGACAGCAGAAGGGGCACCCGACTAAGAGGAACTTGCAGCCAGGGGCCACTGCGGCCACCTCCCCTGGTCCTGCTCGGGCAGGAAGGCTGTAGTTGACCCTCTCGCCCCTCCCCCAGCACGCAGGAAATCCACGTTGCAGGCCCAGGCAGCCTCTCGCTCCCCCTCCCACAGCTGTAGCGGGACGGCTGGGAAAGGGACTCGGCGGACACCTGGGTCCCCTTCCGCCACCGCCTGGCTCTTTTCCTTCTTGAAGCGGCCCAGGGCCCCATGGGAGCTGGAAGGTGGGTGGGAGCGTTCCATGGAGCCCCGGGTGAGTCGGAGATTGGAGGGGCTCACTCCCCGGCTCCAAACAGGGCCTCCCCCGCCTCAGGGAAACCAAAGGCCCCTCAGATCCAGACCTGACCCTGCACCTCCCCCGCCTGCTGGTCCTGCCTGGGAGCCCGGGGCCCCAGAGGGAGGTAGCCGGGACAGAAATAGTCCCAACTTTCCAGAGAGAAAGGCTCTTTTTTGGGCTCTAGTCTGTTCCGGTCCCCTCGTGGCTAACATGGGTCCATGAAGCCTGCAGTGCCTCCGAAGTTCCAAGACCGTGCCCTGGTTGAAGGAGAAGTCAGAGAGCCCAGAGGAGGAAGCAGGGAAGGGAGAAGCTGGGGGGGGGGGGGAGGTGGACCTTGAAGAAAGAAGAGCTGGGGAAAGGGAAAGGAGGGAAGAGAAAGGAGGTCCCTCTCAGAGAAGGGGGAGCTAGACTCCCAGGGGCAGAGAGAGTATGGTAACAGGCCTCTCCCTCTGAAATCACTGTTAATCAATAGATGGCCACAAGGCCGAGCCAAGGACGGGACATTTTGGCTCAGGGCCACGGTAGGGTGTGAGAAGATCAGAGCCCACAGGGCAGAGAGGGTGTCCACTGACACAGGGCTCCTTCTAGGGCTGGCGGCCTGACAGCATCCTTCCCCAGCCGGATGGAAGAAGGACGGAGGCTGAGCATGAAGGATCCCAGAAGCTAATTTTAGCCTATCGGGCCCCACCTCCCCTACTGACAGTGAGCAGAGCCTGTGGGGGGGGGGAGTTCACACTCCTGCCTGGGCGTCTGCTTTAATGGGGCACTGGCAGGGGCTCTCCCCAAGCCACACAGTGGTTGTGGGAGAGACCCTTAGCGCTCACCCTGAGCCGGGCTGCTGAGGAGGCCCAGACTGGGTCTAGGTCAGCCACAGCCCTGATTAGATTGAGTGGGTTCCTGCCTCAGCTCCAGATGGCAACAGGCAGGTTCTCCTTGTGCCCCAGTCCTCTCACCTGTGACATTTCAGGTCATGCATGTTAGGCACAACGGCTTAGAGAACCCAAATGGATCTGCCACCCCAAACACAGTGCCAACTGCTGCCCTGAGGTACAAAGGTGAGGTAAACAAGGATCCTGTCACGAGCCTGAGAATGACTAATTAACTTAGGGAGCTCCAGGTCTGGACCTTGCAAGGAACGGAGGTTGAGGGGGTAGGCAAAGCCAGAAGTCTCCTTCAAGGGACCACAGGGACAGTCCTCCAAGAATAGGCAAGGACACAGAGACCCAGAGATGGACCAAACCCTAACCAGGAGAGAGGGGCCAAGCCATAGCCAGGAGCAGTCCAACCGACTTGGCAGGGGCAGGACACCCACCCTGGGCACCCCACCTCCTCCCGTGGTTTCATGGACATGAAAGTGCTATCCCAGCCCGGTGAGCAGAATGCCCAGCCTCATCAGAGAAGTTGAAGATTGCCAGTACCAGCTTTGGCTGGGCAAAAGCTCCTCCCAGCTAGCAACAGCCCCATTTGCAGATGGCGGCAGGAGTGGGAAGGTCCTCAAGTGTTCTTCCCTCTCTGCCTTGCACAGTGGAGGCTGTGGGGGTGATTAGGATGATCGTGGGTCTAATTACCCACCAGCCTTCCTCCAAGGGTCCCTTCTGCTTCCAGTACTTTCTAAGCAACTCGTCAGGGCTCCCCTCATCAAATGCAGTAGAAACTGAGGCAGGGGCTGGTTTTAAAGGCCCCCTCTAGGGATCCCCTATGTCTCTGAGGTCCCAGATTCCCTCACACAGAAGGGGCAGCTGGAGGGGGCTCCTCTCCCCTCTCTTCACCATTTTTCCATGTCTCCCATGGTGGGGCACCCTCAGTCAGGTGTCTTAAGAAAGGGACCTCCTGAAGGCTGATGGCTTCTGACCAGGACAAGTCACTTCTACCTGATGAACTAACTGCCAGGCTCCATGCTGGGGCTGGTCTTGTCTTCGCCTCCAGCGTTCACCAGGGTTGCTTTCCGCACTATCCCTAGGGCTTCTTACTGGCCTCGAGGCCCCCAGAAGGGCTCAGAGAACTGCGGGAATTGGGTGGGAGGAGGGAAAGGGGATAGAGAGCCAGGGCTGGAATGGTCTTCAGCTGTCCTCCATGAGCTGTGGCCTGAGTCCTGAGGGTTGAATAAGGTTGTGAAATGAGGAGGTGCCTGGCATGAGGAGGGCTGCCAGCAGAAGGTGGACCTATCTCTTACTCCTTGAGTGGTGCAGGGCAATTCCTTCAGTAAGAATGTGAGATGTAGCCAGGCAGAGTGGCACATGCCTTTAATCCCAGCACTCAGGAGGCAGAGGTAAGAGGATCACTGTGAGCTTGAAGCCATCCTGAGACTACATAGTGAATGCCAGGTCAGCCCGGGCTAGAGTGAGACTCTATCTCAAAAAAAGAATGTGAGGGGCTGGAGAGATGGCTTAGTGGTTAAGCACTTGCCTGTGAAGCCTAAGGACTCCAGTTCGAGGCTCGGTTCCCCAGGTCCCACGTTAGCCAGATGCACAAGGGGGCGCACGCGTCTGGAGTTCGTTTGCAGAGGCTGGAAGCCCTGGCGTGCCCATTCTCTCTCTCCTTCTATCTGTCTTTCTCTCTGTGTCTGTCGCTCTCAAATTAAAAAAAAAAAAAAAAAAAAAAAAAAATAACGTGAGATGTGCTGGGCAGCCTGGAGGCTACATCTTGTTCTGCTGCTGAGCGTGTGTGTGTGTGTGTGTGTGTGTGTGTGTGTGTGTGTGTCCACCTGAGGCAAGTCATCTCCCTTTCTCTCTCTGGGACCTCAGAGGTAGAACTGAATTGTCAGAAGTGGAAAACCTGAGACACACATGCCATCACAAATTTGGCAGCAGTGACAGACATAACCAATCACAAAACTGCTGCCTAGTAGTTTCAGAGCCTCCACATAACCAGCAACATTGAAGGAAAACCGGTTCAAGGGATGGAACACTCACTGAAGAGGGGATGGAGGGGGGAGAAGAAAAGAAGGCAACAGGAGGGAATTATGATCAAATACGTTATACACATATGTGAGCATTATCAATAAAAAGTTTGCGGGACTGGAGAGATGGCTCAGTGATTAAAAGTGCTTGCTGGCAAAGCCTAAGGACCCAGGTTCGATTCCCCAGGGCCCACTAAGCACAGGGGGATGAATGGATCTGGAGTTTGTTTGCAGTGGAAGGAGTCCCTAGGGAACTCGTACTCTTTCCCCCCTCATAAATAAATAAATAAAAATAAAAAATAAAATATATTTTAACAAGTTTGGGGGCAACTTCCAGGAAGGATGCATGGGTGAGGAAAGGTTGGGTCCAAGGAGTCTTGTTCCTTACTGCCCAAGAAATGTGTTCACTTTCAGAATATGCATTGAGCATATAACAGCTGAGTGCCTGGCTCTTTGGTGAAGCAGCCAGGCTTGCTGATTCGAAGTCCATGAGAGTGGGGAAGCTGTTCAGGGAACAGCCCTTGGCCAAGAGGAAGGAGACTTACGACTGGAATCCAAACCACAACACATATTCTGCACTCATGGCACACTTGGCTTTCTTGAGCATCAGGATTTGAAGAATAAGCAAAGGCATCTAAAGAAGCTCCTTGGAAAGGAAGAACCAAGGGAAGGAGAAGGGAAAAGAGCTACAGAAAAGAAGTAATGCAACTAGTCAAGAAAGAAAATATCTTCCTCAGTGACTAAGAGAAGGAAGCATACTTATTGGCTTCATCTGTTAGAGGAGCATGACCTCCCTCAATGAACATCATGCTCATGTGGAAATCCAATTCAGTTAACTTGGTTTCTTGAACATGTGCAAATTCTGCAAAAATAGCTTGGCCTTGGCTGGAGAGATGGCTTAGCGGTTAAGGCACTTGCCTGTGAAGCCTAAGGACTTATCTCAAGGTCCCACATAAGCCAGACACACAGTGACACAAGCGTGCAAATGTCACACGTGCGCACAAGGGGGTGGATGTATCTGGAGTTCATTTGCAGTGGCTGAAGGCCCTGGCATGCCCTTCCTTCCTTCCTTTCTTTCTTTCTTTCTTTCTTTCTTTCTTTCTTTCTTTCTCTCTTTCTTTCTCTCTTTCTTTCTTTCTTTCCTTCTCTCTCTCTTTCTCTCTCTCTCTCTCTCGCTGCCTCCTCCTCACCACTCCCTCTCTCCCAAATAAATAAAAGAAAAAAATTAACAAAAAAAATGCCAAGTGTGGTGGAACACACCTTTAATCCCAGCACTTGGGAGGCAGAGGCAGGAGATGGCTATGAGTTCAAGGCCACCCTGAGATTACGTAGAAAATTCTAGGCCAGCTTGGGCTAGAGTGAGACCCTACTTCAAAAGAAATAATAATAAATAATAAAAAGATAACTTGGCCTTGATTTTGTATTCTAAGGTGTACCTAGTTCTTCAATGGAATGAATAAACTATTGTTAGTGATTAAAAGATAAAAAGAAGTTTTTAACAGCCAGGTGTGGTGGCACACACATTTAATCCTATCACTCCAGAGGCAGAGATATGTGGAGTTCATTTGCAGTGGCTAGAGGACCCAGCCCACACTCATTCTCTCCTCTCCTCCTCACCCTCCTCCTCTTCCTCCTACTTCTCTCTCTCTCTGTAGGGCGTGGTTGAACACGCCTTTTATCTCAGCACTCAGGAGGGACAGGTAAGAGGATCTCCTTGAGTTTGAGGCCAGCCTAGGACTACAGAGTAAGTTTCAGGTCATCATGGGCTAAAGTGATACTCTACCTCAAAAACAAAACAAGAAGTGATGGGAGCCAGGTGTGGTGGAACATGCCTTTAATCCCAGCACTGGGAGGCTAAGGTAGGAGGGTCATGATGAGTTTGAGGCCGGCCTGAGACTACATAGTGAATTCCAGGTCAGCCTGGGCTAGAGGGAGAACCTACCTCAAAAAAAAAAAAAAAATCAAAAGGAAAAAAGAAGAAAAAGAAGAGGAGGAGGAGGAGGAAGAAAAAGTTGTAGTAGTTGTTGTTGTTGTTGTTATGGGGCTGGAGAGGTTGCTTAGTGGTTAAGGCTCTTGCCTACAAAGCCAAAGGACCTAGGTTTGGTTCCCTAGGACCCATGTGGCCCAGATGCACAAGGTGGTGCATGCATCTAGAGTTCATTTGCAGCAGCTGGAGGGCCTGGTGTGATCATTCTCTCCCTCTCTGTCTCTCTTTCCCCCTCTCTCTCTCTGTCTCCCCTCAAATAAATATTTTTTAAAAAAAAGAAATGATGGAACAATTTGTCTACACTAGAATGTCATAGTTGTGTGGTTCCAGGCCTCAGCTGGATAACCTTGAGTCTCAGTTTTGTCCCCCAACCCCATGCATATGACCACCCAGCAGGGAGGCTTGGGACTCTCAAATGCTGGCTATTCTAGCCAACTCACCAGCCTCTGCATGAGGCCTTCTTCTGCCTCCAACACCTTCCCATCTCCCCCTTGGTGCACTCCTGCTCCATCTCCAAGACCCACTTGGGAAGTCACACTTCCTGTCTTTCAAACTGGCCAGACTCAGGTGCCTCTTACCCCTGTCACCCCACTGGCTTTTGATGAGGAGTAAGAATGCTGAGAGGCCAAAGCCAGCCAGGCAGGTGGGGCACAACGGACGGCTGGCTCTGGAAGGGAGTCCTAACTCATGGGATGGACAGCCGAGCGTGCTGGAACCAACAGGGATCTCACTACGCCCAGCAGCCCTTGGACAATGCTTGCTTATTACAAAATACCTTTTATTGATAAAATAGCTTAGACTTAAAAAAAAAAACACACACACACCTGCATGTCACAAGAGGCCAGGGGGGCCATGGGCACGCATAAGACCAGACAGCAAATATCACAAATCAGTCTTTCCCCTCAGCACAGCCGCTCACTCCAGTCAACCCCCAAGCCAATGTCCTGGCCTCACAACTGCAACCAACTGAGAACCAAACTGGACAGTCCTTTCGGGGGGAGGGACTCTGATCCCCAACAATCTCTCTTTCCAGAGAAGTCCCTCGGCATCATCCAAATTTAGCAAGTGAACCTTGCAGCTAACCCCTTCCCCCACAGTCAAAGTCAGGCAGCCCACAGGGAAGACCCAGACACATGTCTTACAAATGCCCAGTTGTTCTAGACAGCAGGTCCTAGGGTACGGAGGGAACCCAAGGCAGAGGCCCCATAGTGCCCAGCTGTATTGCGGTAGGAGTCCTTAACAGCCAGCAAGGCAGCCATCTGGGATGGGGTTAGTACAGCCTCATGAGGCCCTATATGGGGTTCAGGGAGCTGCCTGGGCCCTGCAGAGGGTGGCTCTCCCAGGGCTCTCTCCCATAGGGCACTGGTTTGCCTGCTCCAGCCCCAGCACCCCAGCTGAAGCTCTCATCTCAGACCCTTCTTGTGGTTTGGGTATTTTTAGCCAGCTTAGAGAAACGATTTGCCTGCTTGATGACCAAAGATTTATCCCCACAGGGTAGAGGCCAGCCACCGAAAACTCTGTTGGTGTTACAGGTGACACATGCAGAAGCTGTCATCTGGCATAATATCTCAAACCTTTGCGGGCACAAGAACACATTTTCAAAGAAACCCTGGAACTTGAAATAGAGATTCTGTGCACCACTCCCCATTTCCAGTTTGGGGTAAGAATTCACACACCTCAAGCACAGAACAAAAGTCTGCAGGAAGGCAAATGGTGGTAAACACATAGAGAGGGGATTTTTCTATCACCAGATAATCATATTGCTGGTTCTCCAGTCATTTCCCCATGGAGCTGAGAGCTTTCTGCAGTCTTTCATCTCCCCGCAGCAAGTAGGCGGCAAGCAATTGTCGCCCTGGTTTTGTCAGGGTGTGAATACCAGAGATCGGGAGTGCCTACTGAGACAGAGGCCAGGCTTCCAGCTCTCCCCACTGAGGCATCCACATACCTACTTTTCTCCCAGAGGGGTGCTGAGCAAGAAAACCAGCCCATGATCCTGGCCTTTTAAACAGTCACAGTTCAAAAACAGGAAAGGGGGAAAGAAGGGCTCAGGGACGGGGTTATCCCATGACCCTCCTTCCAGTGTCCACGGACCACTGTGCCAACATGGGTGAATCATGTTCATTTCTTCTTGTTCCTCAGCAGCAGGTCTTATGGAAATATGGAAGACTGGCTTTCTGCCCTTTGGGCGGGTGAGGGGTAGGCATGAATGAGAAGCAGGGCTGGGTCGTAGCTCAGTTGATAGAGCGCCTGCATAGCATGCACACAGTCCCGGGTTCAGTCCCCATCACATCAGCAAACTGGATGTGATGGTGCACACATGTAACCTCAGCACTCAGGAGGTAGGGAAGGGAGAGACATTTGAAATCATCCTTGGCTGCACAGCAATGCGAGGCCAGCCTGGACTACATGAGACCCTGTCTCAGAAAGAAGAGGAGGAGGAAGAAACAAAAATACCAAGGAGCATGTGACCTGCCAAGGCACAGGGGTCCCGGGGAAAGGGCAGCCTGTCCCATTAGCTTGCAGGGAACTGGAAGGGAGGTGCTATAATCTAGCTTAGCCTCAGGTACATTCAGAGGTTCCAGCCACCCTTCCTCAGGAAGGGATAGGAAAGAGCTCCCTCCCCCAACACCAGTCAACAAGGGGGGCTTCCAATGAACCCCTGGAAACAGCACCTCTGTCCCAGCCCCTCCAGGGAGGCATCTAGGAGGAGGAGGCCTAGATGAAGCCTGCACGTGGGCAACGACCAGGAAGCTTCTGGGAGACGGTCACAGTAGAGTAGGGCACAAATCGATGTGACCCTGGCACCAACCCCGCCCAGGCAGTGAGCAGGCACGCTCACCAGGCAGTCCGAGTCCATTGGCGGCAAAGGATCCTTCGGAAGGCACGGCGAAAGTCCTGGTTGAAGATGGTGTAGATTACCGGGTTCAGTGAGCTGTTGCAGTAGCCAATCCAGAAGAAGAGCTGGAAGAGGCCATGGGGTATCTTGCAGTGCTGTGGGCAGATGGCGCCCAGGCTATAACTGAAGAAGAAAGGGAACCAGCAGAGCACAAAGACACCAATGACCACAGCCAGGACAAAGGTGAACCGCTTCTCCCGGCTCAGCTGGGCCCGTCGACGCCACCACTGCCCACCCACAGCACCCACAGGTCTTCCCAGGAGCACCTGGCCACGGAGAGTGGCCAGCACCCGGGAACCTTGGGGCTGCTGCAAGGGCGGGCTGCAAACAGAGGCAGGAGACACTGGCTGTGCCTGGGGTTCGCCCTCTTCCTCCTCCTCCTCCACAGATGCCCCACAAACATCCTTCTTCTGGCCCGGGCCTGAGCTGGGAGGGGCAGCCCAGCTGGGTGGCAAAGACCTAACCCTCGGATCTTCAGGGGCATCCCCTTCCTCCTGTTCCCCAGAGGGCTTGGGGTGTCCGTTGGCCTCTCCCACAGAAGACAGAGGCGAGGCCAGAGTTGGCACTGTGGCTGTGGCTGGAGCCCTCGGAGGGACAGGACACGCCTGTTTGGACTCACCCTCCCCAGAGCCTCTCTTGGCCCCGGGGCCTCTGCGGTTGCTGCGTTTGGCGATCAGGTAGATGCGAAGGTAGACGAGGATCATGATGAGGCAGGGTGCAAAAAAAGACCCGATGCTGGAGGCCAAGATGTACCAGGCCTCTTGGTTGAGCTTGCATTGGGGGCGCTCGTGGGTTTGGGGGTCCTGGTCGCCCTTGTAGATGAGGGGCGGCAGCGAGATGATGGCTGCGATGAGCCACACGGTGAGGATGATGCATTTGATGCGGCGCGGGGTGCGCTTGGAGTTGTACTCCAGCGCGCGGCTCACTGCCCAGTACCGGTCCAGGCTGATGGCGCACAGGTGCACGATGGACGAGGTGCAGAAGAGCACGTCGAGCGCCAGGTAGACCTCGCACCAGGTACGCCGGAAGTACCAGTAGCCCAGCAGCTCGTTGGCTAGAGAAAAAGGAATTATAAGTGTGGCCACCAGGATGTCAGCCGCAGCCAGAGACACCAGAAACAGGTTCTGTGGTGCGCGTAGCGAGCGGCTGGTCAACACTGCCAGAATGACCAACGCGTTGCCGAAAATGGTGAAGAGGATGAGGAAGGTGATGGCCGCCGCTATAGCGGCGGTGGCTTGCACGGAATAGGGCTCCTGGTGGTCCATGGCGGGGACAGACACCAGAGAGAGCACTCTTCGCCCAACGCGCGCGCCGCGGGAGAAAGGCCACCTCGGCTCGGCTACGCGCGCCTGGGGGCGTCCCCCCGGAGGCGGTAGTGGCTCTGGAGTCCCAGGTCCGGCCCGAACGCACGCTGGGAGGTCTGGGGACTACGGGGGCCAGCCAGTGCCCTCCTACATCCTCTTCCTCGGAGCCCGACGTCCCTGAAGTCCGCCCCGGAGAAGTTTTCCAAATTGTCCCGCGGCCGTCCCGGGACGGAAAAAAGTAGCGCCGCGGCGCCACACGGGCGCAGGACGCACAGAGGGGCGCGGGGCCGGGCGGGCCGGAGGAGATGCGCGGCGAGCTCTCCAAAGAAGCGCAGAGGCCAGGCGCGCTCTCGGCTCGCGGGCTCCGGCCCAAAGCCGCGCCAGCAGGCAGCCCGCCTCGGCAGCCGAGTGGGAAGGAAGGAGTGCGGGTGGTGGAGGGAGGAGGAAGGAAAGGAAGGGAGGGAAGGAGGGACGGGAGTGGGAGGGAGTGAAGAGGGAGAGAGGGAGGGAGGGGGAGAGGGAGGGGGCGGGGCGGACGATCGGACCGAGGGTGCGTGGAAGGTGCGCTTTGCCGGTGGGCAGACGACAGGCTAGCAGCCTTCAGCGCCCCAGTCTACGTCCTGGCACCACCCCCCCTCCAAACATTCTCCTCTCGGCCGGCCGCCGCGCGGTCCAGGCCAGAGGAATGGGGCATCTGGGAGTCTTCGGAGCTCTTGCAAGGATGCGCGTAGAAGAAGGAGGGTCGGGGGCGCTCTGCGAGCTGAGATGTGAGCTGGACTGTCCTTGGGCACCAAGAAGAATCCACTTTCGTGCTTTCTGCAACCCTGGGACCGAGCACCCAGCTCCAGGGCGGTGGACTCGAACTATTGTCTCCTCTTGCAGACCAGAAGCCCCAAGAAGAGAGTGTTGGGGCTCCAAAGCATAAAAAGCCACACTCCCACTCTGCACCCTAGCAGAACCTCTGAGAAAGAAGGGGACCGTGAAGCAGACAGAAGACTTGCTCAAAGGCTTCCTCACCAGACTGGACCCCGTCGGACTTGCGAGGCTGGGGAAGGCGCGCATCGCTGGGTGGCGAGCGCCCTCTGCCGACGCCTGCGTGCGGGTCGTCCGGGACCAGCTCCCAACCCAGGTGGGCCACTGCTATGACTTTAAGCTTTTCTGCGGCTGCCTCTCTTTCCCAACTAAGGGTAAAGGAGTTAAGAAGGAAATGGATTTAGACTCATATCCAAAGCAGCAACCGAAGCTCTGGCGAGGATGAGGAGGGTGGGTGGCGAATGCCAGCCTCTTCACCAATGGGAAAAGGAAGTCCCTTCCCCTGGTGCAGCTGGGGACCAAATGGGGGTCTGGTATGGGGTCTCCCTCCCCCCCCCCCCGCCCTCGCTGCTCAAAAGAAAGGCAGGTGTCGGCCGCTGGGGGGAGCTGGTGTTCACCCACAGCACACACACTGCCGCCCCTCTAAGGTGGTAATAGAAAGGGAATAAGGAGAAACTACGCACTAAGCATCCAGTACCCGCTTCAAAGAGCTGTTGAATTACTGATCTCGCTCAGGTGTACCCACCCAGCTTTCCACACAGCCAAGGCCCACTACCAGCCTCTTCGGGAGCCCCTAATAAGCTCACCCTAGTGCCAGGCTTCCTGTTTGTAGCCCAGTTCTGTAGGGACACTACACAGATAAGCAAAGACTCATCTCTGCAAGTGGGGTTCCCTCAGGCCCTACCTCCAGCTAGTATGCCCAAGGACATTTACTCCTTCTGCCCACCTCCGTTAAGAGCAGGGAGTGGGACCTGTGGGTAACTTCAGGCACACACCCCAGACCCTGTGACCAGCATCAGGTGGGATGCTTTCTGAGCCATCCTTCTTAAAAGGCCAGGCCCCTGGGATGCTGCAGAACTGAGGCCAAGGCTGCCCATAGGCTTCCCCCAAGTCTCCACTGAGGGCTGCTCACCTGGTTTCTCCCGGGAATGGTAACTCCAAGTCTAAGCGCCAGGCCATCAACTTAAGTTGAGCACAGCCAGGGGGAGCCAGGGGCCGACACACCTGTGAGATGCCTTCTCCCTGCAGCTGAGAGATGGTAGGAGCACCTCAGCACCCAGGCATGCCTCAGGTCCCCATGCCACCAGTCCTTTCTAGGGCTTCATTCTGCCAGAGACGCCTCCTCAGCAGGCTCTGCTCACTCTTTAAGATCTATTCACCCACTTGTCACCAACCTATCAGGCAGTGGGAGATCGCCTCTTCTCTAGGTCCCTTGATACCACGACCACCTGGCTATCATACCCAGCATCCTCCATCTAAAAGTGATCCAATGGCTTTGTTGCACCATCTCCTTGCATGAAAGGGACATCCGTCCCTGTTCCCATTACCAGCCCATGGATGTTGAAGGAATTTCTGGCAGCCCCAGAGACACTTTAGGCTTACACTGCACAGGACAGGGAGGTTGCTACTAGCATCTCACATGCCGAGTCACACACACACAAGCAAAGGACTTCGTCAGGTACAAAAGACTAAGATGCACCGCTTTAATGCCCAACACCCCATCCAGTCCTGGGATTCCTCGCCTCCTGCATCTGAACTCTGAGGAAGTTTTATCCAACTCAGAGCTTCCTGCTATAGGCTGGTGTCTTACCACTGTTCTGTTCACAGGCCTGTGAACAGACTTTGCTCTCAGTCCCTGCATGCAGTCGCAAGTATGGCTGCCTCGACTCCCAAAACAAGCCCCCAGAGCACTTTTGTTCACCTGCACAACCCCACCACTCTCATGTGCATGATTATAGTGACCTACTGTACCTTTGCTTCTGGTCCATTTCCTGAGTATCCAGAATGGCTTTTTAAATTTTTTTATTTATATTTGCAAGCAGAGAGGGAAAGAGAGAGAAAATGAGGTTCTCTTGCCACTGCAAACTAACTCCAGATGCAGGCACCACTTCGTGCATCTGGCTTTACATGGATACTTGCAAGCAAGTGCCTTTAATGGCTAGCCATTTCACCAGCCCCAGAATGATTTTATTTTGTTTTGTCTTTTGAGGTAGGGTCTCACTCTAACGCAGGCTGACCTGGAATTCACTATGTAGTCTCAGGGTGGCCTCAAACTTACAGCAATCCTCCTAAGTGCTGGGATTAAAGGTGTGTGCCACCATGCCCAACTCCAGAATGACTTTTGAGAGAGAGACAGATAGAGAAAGGGCACACCAGGGCCTCTAGCCACATGCACCACCTTGTGAATCTGGCTTATATGGGCACTGGGGAATCAAACCTGTGTCCTTAAGCTTTGCAAGCAAACGCCTTAGCCACTAAGCCATCTCTCCAGCCCCTTCTAACATAAAATTTTAAAAGTCATTCTGGGGGCTGGAGAGATGGCTTAGTGGTTAGGGCACTCGCCTGCAAGGCCTAAGAACCCAGGTTCAATTTCCCAGGACCCATGCAAGCCAGATGCACAAGGTGGCACATGCATCTGGAGTTCATTGGCAGTGGCTTGAAGCTCTCACATGCCCATTCTCTCGATCTGCCTTTCTTTCTTTCTTGAATAAATAAAGTTAATCAAAATCCTGTTAGAGCCAGGTTTGGTGGTGTATGCCTTTAATCTCAGCACTCAGGAGGCTGAGGTAGATGGGTAGCCATGAGTTTGAGGCCAGCCCAAGACATAGTGAATTCCAGGTCAGCCTAGCTAGAAAGAGACCCTACCTTGGGAAAAAAAAGATCTTGTTACTCCCTGATACTTTTGAAATAGAGCCCTCCCTCTCTTCCTGATGAGGCCCTGCCTGCCTTACCCTACCCTGGTACACTGACCTAACACCCTTTGTTTCTTCCTGCCCCAGTGCCTTTGCATGAGTAGCTCTTCCCTTAGATTTTTTTTTAAGGCATGCCCAACAGACTAGCCCTTTTATATGAAAGAGAGTGAGAATTGGTGCACCAGGGCTGCCAGCCACTGCAGTCAAACTCCAGATGCATGTGCCACCTTGAGCATCTGGCTTACATGGGACCTGGAAAGTCAAACATGGGTCTTTAGGCTTTGCAGGCAAGCGCCCTAACCGCTAAGCCCTCTCTCCAGTCCTTCCCCTGGATTTTTCACAAGCATCCACTTCCTGCCATTCAGCTCTCCACTGATATTCAGCATCCTCACGGGGCCTTCCCATGATGTGTCAATTCCAGATGCTTGTCTACTGATCCCTCCCCCACCTAATAAGAAACACGCCTGGCTCACTATGCTATTTCCAGTGCCCATCACAGCCTGCCTGGCACCTAATTAGCATCTATAAATGTCTGGTTGGATGAGTGAATAAACTAGGCCTACAGAACTGTGTGGTTGTGAGTCGGAGACAAACAGGCCACAGATCCCTGGGCTAACCACTTTGGTTATATTTTACAACCCCATGCCCATCCCATTACTGGGGTCAAAGGGACCATTAGGAACTCTTGAGGGTAGGCCTTGTAGAATACACTCAAATCTAGACAGCATAGGGACCAGTCTTTACAGTGACAGGTGGCTTCTGAAGGACATGACAAGGACAGCTTTGCTCCTGGCCACTCCCAAAGAGGATCCACTAGGCTCACCCAAGCCCAACTTATGAAGTCAGCTTTGGAGATCAAGAGCTACATCCTAGGGAGGCTCATGATTGGCAGCCTGACAGCCAAGGGCCTCAACCAGGGGTCCAGAGCAGATCTCCTTTGACATGATAGGTTCACAAGAGCACTCCAACCCCAAGCCAGAGCATGGCCCGAGAGCAAAATGTCACAAGGCAGCCAGACTTGTTCCTCTGATCACTGGAAGAGGTGCTGCTCCCTTAGGGTTTGCTCAGTATGATTTCTCCCCAAAGATTGTCACCCTACTGAGCGCCTGCTTATTAAATATATCCTGATCCCATTTCCCATGACCTGGGGAAAGAAGAGGGACAGTAGAAAATATTTCCACGATTTTTCTGAGTCATAATGAGGACTGGGACTCCTGTTCAGTCTCAGAAAACCTGGGAGCTGGAGAGATGGCTTAGCAGTTAAGGTGCTTGCCTGCAAAGCCAAAGGACCCAGGTTTGATTCCCCAGGACCCATGTAAGCCAGACGCACAAGGTAGCACATGTGTCTGGAGTTCTTTTGTAGCAGCTGGCATGCCTGTTCTATGTTCTATGCCTCTCTCAAAGTCAATAACTTTTTTAAAATTTAATTTAAAAAACCACCTGGGTTCATATCTGAAACCAGGCTCTACTGAAGAGGCTATGGAAGCCTCATGTTGACTAAGGCAGCTCACCCCACCACCTGACTTCTCCAGGATGGCAAAAGCTGAGCTCCTTAGTCCTTCAGGATACCAAGTTCAGCCAGAGTCCTCTGCTCCTTGCTCTGCCATCCTGAGCAAGTCCACGTGTCTCCTGAAGTCTGGCCCTCTTGAGTAGGTGTGGCCCCCCAGGGACCCCTTCTGGACAGTTAGGAGCAAAAGACTCCTGTGCAAAGGGGTTAAAAAAGCATAGTGCAGACATGAATCAAACACCCAACTTTATTTCTGCCTTTTCCCACCCGGCTGAGAATCCCCTCCTCACTGGATCAGGACTCTGGCTGCGCTCCCACCCTAAGTGGGGTTTCTTTGACCTCCTGAGAAGGCCTCTGGAGACTAAGGGGCTCCTAGCCTAGACCTCCTCACTGGGGCTGAAGACTTTCTGGAACAAACATCATGGAGGAGGGCAGGGAGAAGTAGGGCTTGGCTGAAGCAGCCGAGCAGCGTGCTCCCGCTCTGGCCTAGCCCATCTCGAGCCTCTGGCCGAGTGCCTTGGGGACAAGCCAGGCAGGAATAGTGGTCAGGGAGGAGATAAGGCCCCGGCTGGTGTTCTGGAAGATCCCATTATGCAGACCCAGCTCTATGGGAGAATGAAGTGGGCTTTCTCCTGAAGAGCAGGGCCAGAGGCAACGGCCACAGCATAACATCCTTCACAGCCAGACATCAGAGACAGGAGGCTGTTCTGGGGTTCCAGCCATAGGACAGCCCCTCCCCCACCACCACCGAGGCCTCTCCAAGGCAAAGGTGGGATCAGGCCGCAGTCACAGGAGATCTCCCAGGGGCCATGCAGACTGGAGTCTTCTTCTTCCCCAGGCCTCCCAGGATCTGTCCCTTATGCCCGAATCCTGCAGGGCTGGGGCTAAAGTCAAAAGCAATCAGAGTCAGGTCCATCTGGCTCTATGACAGACTCATGGATCCTTCAGTCCCTGGGGAAATGGGATGGGGAAAAGACCATGGGGAGCCACCTAGGTCTTAGAAGGAGAGAGACAGGCCAGGTAGGGGTGCCACCCAGGGGAGTAAGCGCTAGAGGACTTAGCTCCTCTGCGCAGAACATGCCCTCCCCACTTAGGGACAGGAATCACAGGTTTTATCTTTTGGCACCTCCCTAAAATCACTTCTGGGTGCACAGCCCTCTTGAGGCAGGTCTGGGCTTCCAAAGGCAATGGGAATGGGCTCTGACAGGTCCTCTGCTTCTGGAAATGCACCTGGTCCAGGCCTTGACCTTGGGGAAGAAGCAGAAGTCTGAGGTGGTCTTGCCAAAGCCTCCACAGTGAACTCCTTTGAGGCAGGATGATCCCACCCTAGCTGGTTGTCTACAGGCCCTGAAGCAACATGCTGGCCTCCAGCCCTGGAGCTGCTGTGGCCCAGGCTCCCAGATTCCACTGACAATGCTTCCAGAAGGCTTTGCAGGTATGGTCTGGAGTCAGGAGTGGGGCTCCTACTATCACTTTGGGTCTGGAATCCTGGAACAAGAGAGACAGGCAGTTAGGTCCCAGAAACAGAAGGAACATGCATAGCTCAGTGCAAGGCTCAAAACTGGCTTTGGCTTTATTCAAGGGGATCTGGAGACTGGATCGCAGAGATGCTAACCCACCAGGTTCCTGTGAAGGTCCAAACCTCTACACTGCTGGATGCACCTGGGCCAGTGCTAGGTGTGGCGGCTCACACCTGTAATCTCTGAGGCAGCGGAAGCAGGAGTGCAAGTTTGAGCTCAACCTAGACCCCACAGGGAGACCCTATCCCAAAATGGAGCAAAACAAGGAAAACCAGGACAGTTGGGGCTGGAGAGGTGGTTCAGCAGTTAAGGCACTTGCCTGCAAAGTCTAAGGACCCAGGTTTGATTCCCTAATACCCACGTAAGGTCAGATGCTACTGAAAACGCCATCATGTGCTAGAGGCCCTGGCACACCTATTCTGTCTCTCTCGCTACCTCTTCTCTCACTTCTGTCTCAAAAGATAAATAGTATTTTTAAAGTATTTTAAGGGGCTAGAGTGATGGCTTAGTGGTTAAGGCACTTGCCTGTGAAACTTAAGGACCCAGGTTTGATTTCCTAGAACTCACATAAGCCGGTGGCAGATGCATGTTGAGTTCATTTGCAGTGGCTGGAGGCCCTGGCACACCCATTCAGTCACACCACCACCTCTCTCATAAATAAAAATAAAATGCTAGAAGTATTTTAGGAACCATGATAGTGGAGTCATCTCATCCCCTCCTCAATTGGCTTCTGAGGTCACCACCAGAAGACTTCATCCATGCCCAGGTTGCTTTGTGACCCAGCACAGCAGCCTTCTCCTTCTAAGCCTTTCCTCTGGGCTACTCTACAGAGCAACACCGTCTTCCTACCCTACCTGAAATATCTCCTCAAACATGGCTGTACAAAGCCCGGGAGGACATCAGAAGCACAGGCAGTGCATTAATACAAGAAGTGGGGCAGGTCCTCCTTGTTCATTTCTGCTACACCCAAACCATGGCTGCCACTGCTTTGTAAGAACACTTCATTTAGGCCCAAGTTATCCTGGCCTGGCCAGCTGCAGCAGGCCTCTTGGCCCATCTCTCCTGCCCACCGTGAGCCCACTCCTCCCAGCAGCTGGCCTTCCCTGAGCCAGGTCCTCCCAGCCACCTCCCAATCCTCTGCTCCTAATAAAGTTCAACCCCCAGGTTCACCTACAATGTAGTCACCACATTGCCTTATTCTTTAGTGTTAAAAGAATTCATGTGATATTTCTTACAGGAGAGGGAACATAGTATAGAAATACTTTACAAAGTGATGTTAAAGGGGCTGGAAAGATAGCTCAGTAGATAAACTGTAGTGAACCTCCAGCACCCATGTGAAATGTCAGCGGGGCAAGGCAGCCTAGATGGAAGGGGGATCCCTAGGGCAATCGGTGAGCCCTGGGTTCAAGTGAATGACCCTGCCCTGGTAAACAAGGCGGAGAGCAACACCTGACATCGACATCTGGCCTCCATGAACACACACACACACACACACACACACACACACACACACACACACACAGGTGAAGACCTCTACACACACACACCTATACCCATGCAAAAAAAAAAAAAAAAGAATTCTGAAATAACTAGATAAGCTGCATGCAAGAGATTGAATTTGGATGTCTTCCTTCACAGGCCTGAATGTAAGACCAAAATTTCTCAGGAGAAAACACAGGCATAGCGGATAAGGGAGAAAAAAAAGTGTTTGAAGTATAACAATGAAATTTCGTTCTTTATATGCTAATAATAAAAGAAAGCATGGGCATAAATCTTCACAGCCTTGAGCCAGACAAAACCCTCTTCAACATGACATCTAGAAGCAATGATAAAAGGAAAAGTGAGCCGGACTTCAAAGTTAGAAGGGTTGCTGTTCAAAGAATACTATCTAGAAAAAAAACCTATAGAATGTGAGAAAATATTTCCATGTAACTGATAAAGAGCATCCATTTCAAATATATTTTAGTTGGGTGTGGTGGCACATGCCTTTGATCCTAGCACTTGGGAGACAGAGGTAGGAGGATCACTATGAGTTCAAGACCAGCTTGCAGAATTCCAGGTCAGCCTGGGATAGAGTGAGACCCTACCTCAAAACAAAAAAAAAAAACAGACTTTTTAAAACTATAACTCAGCAAGGTAAAGGCAATCCAATTGAGAAAGAGGCAAAGGATCTATATAGACATTGGCCCAGACAATGTATACAAATGACCAATAATCACACATATTCAGGTATTCAACCTCAATCATTAGGAAAATGCAAATCAAAGCTACAAGGAGATTTTTGTGCCCACTAGGAAGGCCATAATCAAGAGTATAGATTTGAAGCACAGGCAAGAATGTGGAGAAATTACTGTTCTTCATTGCTGGTGGGAGTGGAAATGGTGCAGCTGCTTTAGAAGGCAGTTTAGTAGCTAGTGTGGAGTTACCATGGGGCCCAGCAACTCCATGAGGTAGACATTGACATCATATTCATAGTCAGAAAGCATACAAACAACTGAAATGCTCGTCAACTGATAAATAAATGTGAAGACAGGCTGGACATGGTGGCGCATGTCTTTAATTCCAGCACTCAGGAGGCTGAGGTAGGAGGATTGCTGTGAGTTTAAGGCCAGCCTGGAGCTACAGAATGAGTTTCAGGTTAGCCTGGTCTCAAGCGAGACACTACCTTAAAAAAAAATGTGAACATTGAGGCTGGAGAGATGTCTCAGAAGTTAAGGTGCTTGCCTGCAAAGCCTAAGGATCTGGGTTCAATTCCCCAGTATCCACATAAGCCAGATGCCCGATGCCCAAGGTGGTGTATGTGTCTGGAGTTCATCTGCAGTAGCTGGAGGCCCTGGCTCACTCTTGCTTTCTCTCTAATGAATACTAAGTTGAACAAAAAAAAAAAAAAACATTTAAAAAGATGTGAACATCATTCACAGCAATGGACTGTCATTCAGCAATAAAAAGGACTGAGGTTCTGATGGATACTACAGTATAGATGAACTTTAAACAGTGTGAAGGAAATAAGCCAGACACAAAGGGCCACCTGTTTTATCACATCATTTATATGAAATGTCTAGACTAGGTAAATCGAGAAAGAGAGAGAGAAAGTAGATTAATCATTAACTGGGGCTGGTGACCTAAAAATAGAATCTGGGTCACAGCCATATATTTCAATGTCACGAGAAGTCACACTGTTTCCAGAATGGTTGCAGCAAATCCTACTTCCACCAACAGTATAGCACTCATTGCTCCACATCCCCACCAGTGTTTAGTGTTCTTGGGATTACATATTTCTGCTAATTTAGGCAGGGGAATTTACATTTTAGCCTTTTATTTTTACATTTTCTTAGTAATGAGATTGAGAGTTTGGTCTGTTTCTCATTTGGTCTCTTCTGACATGTCTATTAAATATCTTACCTAGGACTGGAGAGAAGGCTTAGCCATGCAGGTGCTTGCCTGCAAAGCCTGAGGACGCAGGCTCCACTCCCCAGAACCCACATAAGCCAGACACACAAAGTGATGCATGCACACAAGGTGGCACACGTGTCTAAAGTTTGATTGTAGGGGCTAGAGGTCCAGGTACATCAATTCTCAAGTAATTCTTTTAAAATCGTACCTATTTTTCTATTTTGTGGGTTTTTTTTTTCTAATGTGTTCTGTACACAAGTAATACTATGCGGGCAAAGCACCTCCTAGTCTCTAGCTTGTTTTATAGGCTTTACTTGTGGTGTCAACTAATTACACTGAATTTATTAAGCCTTCTAACTTAAGAAATCCTTCCTGGGATGGAGAGATGATTTAGTGGTAAAGGCACTTGCCTGTGAAGCCTAAGAACCCAGGCTTGATTACCCAGTATCCACGTAAGCCAGATGCATAAGGTGGCACATGCATCTGGAGTTCATTTGCAGTAGCTAGAGGCCCTGGTGCATCCATATTCATTTCTTTCTCTCTCTCTCTCTCTCTCTCTCTCTCTCTCTCTCTCTCTCTCTCTCTCAAGTTAAAAAAGAAATCATTCCCTATTCAAAAATTATGAAGGCATCTTACTATAGTTCCTTTTAGAAGTTTTGAAGATTTTCTATTCACATGTCAGTCCTTTACCATTATGGAATACAGTGGAGTGTGATATGGATTTGTCAAGCAATTTAAGCAGATATGTAGTTGTCTGAAAACCATTTAGTAGCCAATCCAATCTTTCATTTTCAAGGCTTCCTGACAGAGGTTCCACTTTTGAGTAGGATCCTTATTTGAACTTTTCACTTTGTTCCACAGACACTTGACTACCTCTGCACTAATGCTGTGCCTTTTCATAAAATACTTTCCATGCCACACATGTCTAGTACATAGGTGTGCACACATTTATACTTTATAATTATGTGAAGACATTCTATGGACTATGACAACATATACTAGAGCAAGGGCAAACTCTGTACTTCTTTCTTGGATACATAGTAACTTATATAGCTAAGGCTAGCCTTGAACTGAAGATCTTCCTGCCTCAGTCTCACAAATGCTAGGATTACAGGTGTGGAGAGATGCTCTGAATTTTTCAACAGCGGTGTCTTGGCTATTGTTGGTCTTTCATCTTCCCATATGATTTTTAGTGTCACCCTGTTAAGCTCACCAAAACTTATTGTGTCACTTGCCTCCAACTCAATTCATTCTTTCCTCTTTCTTTGTACAAAAATAAAGAAAGCCAGGCATGGCGGTGCACGCCTTTAATCCCAGCACTTGGGAGGCAGAGGTAGGAAAATCGCTGTGAGTTCAAAGCCACCCTGAGACTACATAGTGAATTCCAGGTCAGCCTGAGCTAGAGTGAGACCCTACCTCAAAAAACAAAAAAATAAACAAACAACTTACCAGGCATGGTGGTATATCCCCACATTTGGGAGGTTGAGGTAGAAGGATTGACACACATTCTAGGCCAGTTTGGGCTACAGTCTTAAAGGTCAGCCTGGGATAGAGTGAATGCCTCCTTCAAAAATAAGTTTTAGGGCTGGAGAAATGGCTTAAGGTTAAGGTGCTTGCCTGTGAAGCCTAAGGATCCAAGCTCGATTCCCCAGTATTCACATAAGCCAGATACACAAGGTGGCACATGCATCTGAAGTTCATTTGCAATGGCTAGAGATCCTGGTGCACCTATTTCTTTTCTGAATGTATCTGCCTATTTCTCTCTCAAGTAAATAAAATATTTTAGATAAATAAGTTTTAGCTGGGCATGGTGGTGCACACCTTTAATCCCAGCTCTCAGGAATCAGAGGTAAGAGGATCTCCATGGGTTCAAGGCCACCCTGAGACTACATAGCAAATTCCAGGTCAACCTGTCCTAGAATGAGACCCTACCTCAAAATATACACATATATAAATAAATAGATAAAAATAAAATAAAGAATAAATCTTTAATCTCAGCCTTTGGAAGCTGGGGTAGGAGGATTGCTGTGAGTTCAAGACTACCGTGAGACTACAAAGTGAATCCCAGATCAGCCTAGGTGAGAGCAAGACCCTACCAAAAAAATAAATTGTAAAATGTATTGAGGTATGCGTGTAAGTGCATGTGGCAGCTATAGGCCAATGTCAGACATCTTTCTCAAACTCTCTACACCTTACTTTTAAGAGGTCTGTCACCAAACCTAAAGCTCACCAACTGGGCTAGACTAGCTGATAAGCAAACCTAAGGATCGTCCTGGCTCTGCCTCCCCAGTGATGGACTCACAGGTGCCTACCACAGCAGCATGTCTACGCTGGGTGCTTGGGACCCAAACCCAGGTCCTCATGCTTGTATTGCAAGCATTTTACTGGCTAAGTCATCTTCCCAGCCCCCTTGTTGGAATATGATTTTGTGGAAACTGAAAATATACAGCAAACTACCGGGCGTGGTGGCGTACGCCTTTAATCCCAGCACTCAGGAGGCAGAGGTAGGAGGATCGCCGTGAGTTCAAGGCCACCCTGAGACTACAGAGTTAATTCCAGGTCAGCCTGGACCAGAGTGAGACCCTACCTCAAAAAACAAAACAAAAAAAAAAATATATATATATATATATATATAGCAAACTGAGATTACATTTAAAATACTATCTCCCTATTTTAACTATGATACACACATATTAAAGTTTGTTTTGTTTATTTGACATAGGGTCTCGGTAGCCTAGGCTGGTCTGGAATTCTCTATGTAGTCTTAGGCTGACCTCAAACTCACTATCCTCCTACCTCTGCCGCCCAAGTACTAGGATTAAATGCATGTGCCACCACACTGAGTTTATTAAAGTATTTTTGAGACAAGATCTCATTATGTAGCTCAGACAGGCCACAAACTTATGATCTTCTTTCCTCAGCCTCCCACTTGCTAGGATCACAAGTGTGTATTACCATACCTTGCTATTTTAAGTATTTTTGAAAATGTTTCTGCCATCAAATTTTTATATAGTTTCTGTCACCTTTATTCCTTGAAGTTTTGTTCTCTTTAGTAGCATTATACAAGAGTCTTTTTCCCAAGGTAGGGTCTCACTCTAGGCCAGGCTGGCCTTGAATTCAGTGACCCTCCTACCTGTTTCCCAAGTGCTGGGGTTAAAGGTGTGCACCACTATGCTTAACTAAGTGTCTTTTTGCTATATTTCATTTGAGAGAGAGAAAGGCAGATGGAGAGAGAGAGAATGAGGGCACCAGGGCCTCTAGCCACTGCAAATGATCTTCAGATCCATGTCCAACTTGTGCATCTGGCTTACATGGGTACTGAGGAATCAAACCTGGGTCCTTAGTCTTCATAGGCAAGTGCCTTAACCACTAAGCCATCTCTCCAGCCCCTAAGTATCTTTTATTAAAAGGTATGTTTTCTGAGCCAGGTGTGGTGACTCATGCCTTTAATTCCAGCACTCAGGAGGCAGAGGTAGGAGGACTGCCATGAGTTCAAGGCCACCCTGAGATTACAGTAAGTTCCAGGTCAGCCTCGGCTAGAGTGAGACCCTACCTCCAAAAAAAAAAAAAAAAAAAAAGGTATGTTTTTTGAATGTATATTTTAGACATTTATTGTAGTTTTAAATTTCTTAGTACCCATAGCTTGTAGATTTTGCTAATTTCAACCTCATAATCTATTAGTGATAGTTCCTTTCCAAATCTGATTAATTACTTCCTTTTCATACCTCAGTACCATGTTTCTTTTTCTTATACTTAAATGACTAAGACCTCAACTACACTATTATCTCAACGATGAGATAATAGTGGGAAAAAAACTGATCTTGACTTAATTTTAATGTTTCCATTAGAAATTATTTCTGGACAGATTAGGTGTGGTAGTGCACGCCTTTATTCCCAGCACTGAGGAAGCAGAGGTAGGAGGATTGCCGTGAGTTTGAGGTCACCCTGAGACTATATAGCCTGGACTAGAGGGAGAACCTACCTCAAAAAAAAAAACCCCAAATGGGCTGGAGAGATGGCTTAGCGGTTAAGCGCTTGCCTGTGAAGCCTAAGGACCCCGGTTCGAGGCTCGGTTCCCCAGGTCCCACGTTAGCCAGATGCACAAGGGGGCACACGCGTCTGGAGTTCGTTTGCAGAGGCTGGAAGCCCTGGCGCGCCCATTCTCTCTCTCCCTCTATCTGTCTTTCTCTCTGTGTCTGTCGCTCTCAAATAAATAAGTTAAAAAATTTAAAAAACCCAAAATAAATAAATCTCACACACACACACACACACACACACACACACACGTATGTATGTATGCATGTATGTATGAATATTTCCACTCTAGATTTTTGGTAGATGTCCATTATCTGGGTTAAGAGTGTTGCTTCTATTTCTACTTGCTAAGTGTAAGTGATATTAACTTGTTTCAAATATGCTTCCAAATGTGACAACGGCGAGGCTCAGTGACGGGTCCGCTGCCTCCTCGCCTCTTACCCCTTTGCCCTCCCCTGGCCTCGCACCAGCACTAGCCCCATCCCCAAATCAAGTCACCCTCCTTCTTTCCCTCACCTGTCCCGTAGGAGTCAGGGCTACTTGGAGTACAGCCATACAGCCTGCGAACCCGAGTGACATCCGAGTTGCTCAGATTCCATCGCTGACCAATGTGGACGCTGGTGGCCCAGAGTGGTGTGATGGTAGGCTGTCCACGCCAGCTGAACGCAAACCTGGCACCCAGGGATGGGGCCGGGATCAGGATCTCAGCAGCAGCTGGGAGGGCAGTGCAGGGGAAGGAAGGAAGGAAGGGTGGAAAGGGCACTCACCTCCCATAGTGCATCACTGAGGAGTAGTCATAGGGGGCCAGCATATTGCTACTCCGAGACTTGATGAAGTTGATCTCAAAGCCTTAAAGCACACACAATCCTTGGTGATATGCAAAGGAAGGAGACGGACAGGCAAGAGCAGACAAGGGGTGGTTGGAGGAGCTCAGGGACTTGACAACCCATGACGGTGGAGTCGTCTGACAGCGTTTCTTCCCTGTCTCCTGTACACTTCACCATCCTGTTCTCCCCAGCCCTGGGAGGACTCCAGACCCATACCATGGAAGCACAGGGGCTACACGGGCAAGCAACCATTACCTCCTACAAGCTCTCTCAAGCACTCTTCTCTTCCTAAATTCAGCTTATATGAAACGAAGCTTCACAAACCCACAGCATCGATGAAGCCATGGCTGCTCAGAGACTTGGACACCAGTACACTGTTTACTCCTTGAGCCAGTTTTAAAGATATGCTATCTAACAGCCAGCCCACCATGACCATCCTGCCTTGGGCCTCAAACCCCCCAGATGTGGAGCCCAGCATTCCTGTCATCTTGGTTGGCCCAAGTGCCAACTTCTATTCAATGGCTCCTCTAAGTCTGAAAGGGGACATCAAGGTTCCAGCCTGCCCTTCAGAGTAAGATCCTGAAAGGGCATCTATGCCCACTATATCTGCTTCCCCAACATTCCCCAGACTCTGTAGGCCATGTCCACACTCTCCCCTTCTCCAGGGTCACCAGCAGCCTCCTTCCCTCTAAGCAGATCCCTACAAAGTGCCAATTTCTTCCCTACAAGAACCTTTCATTATTAAACATGATTTTGAATACATAATTCCCTGGTTCAAAAATCAAGTATCTAGCATGCATGATTGTATGGGTCTAATCCCTAGCACTGTAGAAACAATATTTGTGTGTATCATTAATTATATATATTAACACATATAAGTATATATTAAAGATACATAACAAGTTTCCTACAAGCTTCCTCTAAATTCCCACCTCACACCCACAAAAGTTAATTATTATGATTAGTTTTTATATCCTAGCAGTTTATTCTGAACACATTAATTTAATGTGTATTCTTACTTTTCTCTATTATTAAGAGAAGCCATATTTTACCCATTAGGATTGCTGGGGTTTTGTTTGTTTATAGTGCTGGGGATGGAACCCCAGGCCTTGTGCCTGTTGAGCCAGCACATTACCACTGAGCTATAACCACAGCCCTGGGTAGGTAGTGGTTTAGTCCATTTTGTTGTTGAAGAATAGCTTTTGAGTTAATTAGTGCTATTTTCTAACTCTTTAATTTCTGTCTTTATTAATTCCTCCTGCTTTTAACTTACATAAGTGTGCTTAATGTATTTGTCCCCTCCTGGACGTATCTACACCGCTGCACTTCTGAGCCTTGCCCTCGTCATGACCCGCTGATTTTCATGTGGCATTTCATGACTATTTTTCTGTATTTAAAGACAGGGTTTCACTGTCTAGCCGGGGCTGGACTCAAACTCAGAATCCTCCTGCCTCAGCTTCCAGAGGGCTAGGATTACCATAACAATTTTCATTTGAAGATTCCTACAATCTCTAACCCCAGAACTGAAAGAAAGGTATTGAACTTTAGTTTCTAAGTGGGAGAAGTTTGATTTTGCTCAACTACTAATTTCTACTTTACATCATGACTAAGATGTTTATACTAATTCTGTTATTTTAAATCTGGAGGTTTTCATATTTGGCATAGAACAAATGTTCCCAAGTACCCCAGGAGCACTTGAAAGGACCATGGTTGCCTCTCGTACATCCCTTTCCCATTCTGGTCAATTCAGGCGATCTCACTGTGAGGTGCTACCCGCATGCACGTGCCCGAAGCACCTGTCTCTGGGACTCTGCACACTGACATCTGGAGCTCCTTCCCCACCATCTTTACCTGGCCAATACCACAGCAGCAGGACATCAGGATCCCTTCCTGCTTGAAGAGGCGGTCATGGGTTGTTTTGGTTTTTGTTTTGGAGGCAGGATTTCATGTATTTTTTATATCTCAGGCTGGACTCAAACTATGCAGTGTAGGATAATGCTGAACTACTGATCCTGGCACAGCCACCTTGATGGTGCTGGGATTATAGGCATGATTACATGCCTGACTTAAACAGTGCTGGGCATGAACCCAGGACATCATGCATGCCCAGCCAGCATTCTACCGACTGACCTACACATCCCCAGCCCCTGCCATTCCGCTTATCTCCAAATCATGCCATCAAGCCCCATGGCATACCTCCAGCACAAGCTGCTGTCCACTGGCATCAGGGTTCCTACCCACTGCCAGCCGAGGCTCTGCCACATGCCTGTTGATGCCCATTTCACACACCTCAGCTCTGCAGTACTGTCCTCAGCACCCACCTGGCACATGCAGCTGGCTACCTCCTGAGCTTCTGTCCTGGCTCGGGATCCCCCCCCCCCAGCTGACATGCAGCCCCTGCGCCGACCCCACCCAGTGACATGTACAATATGAGGGACTGCTAATTGAGTACTCATAGAATACTGCCAACCCCACACTCCGGTGACGGGGGCAATGAGACACAAAGCAAATGGTCATGTCCTCCCTACTATAAAGGGCAGATGGAGGCTCAGCGCTCAGAACTAGGATCACTCCCCAGGTGCCGAAGCAGCATGGATCCACTTTCCCTGTGAAGGACAGGCAGTGTGTTTTGGGGTGGAGGGTACACAACTTCTTCCAAGGGTGGTGGATGACTCCCCAGGCCTAGCCCCAGCCTGAGATCTGTGTCCCAGGGCTCCAGGCCTGGCCTGGGCACCAGCTGGCTTACCCGGGAGGATCTCGTTCCAGTTGACACGGATGTAGCGGTCCCGGTCAGCCCGTGCATGCTCATGCCAGAAGCCCAGCACATGCATGAGTTCATGCAGAACAATGCCCCGGCCCTTCTGGAAACAGGTGGGTGCCAAGGACACCACCTGCATCCCTCCACTACGTCCCACACCAGAAAAGCACCTGCAAGACCATAAGGATAAGTTGTCTGGGCCCCAGCCTGGAAGGGTCAGAGCCAGCAGGCCCTTTCCTCTCCCAGTCCTAGGACATACCACCACCAGTTCAGTCCTCTTCCTGGACTCTAGCCCCAGGTTTCCTGTCCCCCTCAAAGCCCCTTGGTTTCTTGGTCTATTGGGGGATTCTTATTGAGACACATTACCACCCCGGGCTGCCAAGAAGAATAGTCCCCACTTGAGATATTAACAACAGAAGCAGGTCATTATGTGAGTAAAACCTCGCTCTGGGCCCAAGTCACAGCTTCCATCCATATCATCTCAGGTCCCTGACAGCTGGGACATAGGTGGTACCACTATTCCACCTTGGAGAGAGGGCAGAAGAGGCTCAGTAATTAGGGGACTAGTCTGGACCCAAGTGACACATATACCTGCCCAGCCTTAATACCACAAGGCCTCTAGAAGATGAGGGTTTTGAAGAGAAGAGTCTTGTGCCCAATGTCCATCACTCCCCTACCTTCAGCCTTGCATGCCCAGGTCTTGGGACAGGCTGGGGGAGTCTGAATCCAGAAGGATGAGCCCAGAAAGAGGCTTAGACACCATCTCTGCTCATTCTGTGCTAAATACAAAACAAGCCTCCCCCACCACCCACTCCCCCCTCACACACTCTCACACACACTTTCTCCCCGCCCCCCAACACACACACACTTACCCCGACATGGGAAGAATGGAAATGAAGTCTCTTTGGCCCTGGTAGGCAACAAAACGGATGCACGTGGAACGTTCAAACTCAGCAAAAGCCTCCAGGATGGCCTGGCGGCTTGGCTCATCTGGGGAGAACACACTCTAGCTGACCCCCTGCCAAGGTCCCAGAACCCCCATGACCTTTTGAGGTCTGCCTAGGAGCTAGGACCAGGCTCACTTTCCAAAACAGTGGTGAGAGAGGACAGCACTGGGTAGGAAGGCTAAGCAGCAAACAGGTCCCATCTAAGTGACATTGTGGCCTGGAGGGGTCCAGAGAGTCCCATTGGCTCTTTCAGGATTGCAACCCTCCTGGCTCAGGAGGCCCTGGGGACTGATGGAGCTCTGCCAGGCCTCTTATGGAAGGAGGGGGTTGGGGCACTGCTCGAAAAGGGAAGCTGCTCTGCCGGGAGAAAGGACAGGCTCACTCACCATACTTGCTGGAGAGCAGGAAGGGGACCTCTACGATACCACCAATGTTCTTAGGCCACTTATTGCTGGTCACTGACAACAGTCGGAAGGGGCTCTGAGGAGAGCCAACAGCTTAGAGTTAATGGAGACATAGGCCACAAAAGGCTTCCTGCTCCCCAAGGTACACATATCAGGCCCTAAAGACATGAGTGACAGGACATGGGGATTGGGTATGAGACCATTAGAAGGGGAGGAAAACCTGGGAAGTCAAAGGGCCAGCTGGGAGGATTATGATGCTCAAGACAATTCTGCCTAGGTGACAGATCTCATAGCAGTTCTCAAGCAAATAAAAGATTGACGGCTGAGGTTGGTCAGACATCCCAGCACCCCAGCATACCTGGCTCAAAGGGGCTCAAAGTTCCAGACAGCAGACTTATCCCAGCACCTCAGCAGAGCTTCCCCAAATGTGAGGATAGGTGTGGGGTGCCATAAGAAGTGACGGCATCTCTTACCATTCTCCCACCAACCAGAACCCTGAATTATGGGCTTCACAGCACCCAGTGGGCCCTGTCCCTTTGTCCACAAAACTCTGAGAGTCACATGACCACCTCTTCCCATGCATGCCCTGGAGTCACACTTCCCTTAGTTAGCCATGGAACCATCTGCAATGTAGGACAGTCCTGCTTTCCGCTGGTCACTGTCCTATTCAGCAGCTTTCTACCACCTCAGTTATCCAAAATGAGACTTCTCTCCTGAAAATGTGTCCCCTTCTCTGTCAGCAAGTCATTCCAGTTCCCCTCAGCCTGCTCCCTTCTGACTTACCCCCCACCCCTGGCTGAGATGGCTCTTTGCATCTTACTCTCTGTTCTGACTTCCTTGTGGCGGCAAGGGAGGGGTGGCATAGCCATTGTGGTCACCAAAGTCCTTCACACACGTCCTCAACCACTCTGCTATGCCTGCCCAGCTGCAGAAACCAAAGTCAAGTCTCTACAACCAGGCACCCATGACACATAGGGACAGGCTGTGGGGCTCTATCACAGCCACAAAGCTGGTCACACTCACCGGCCGGATGATGTCCCCTTCCACAAGGAAGCTGCTCTCTGGGGTCTCTGAGATGAGCCCTGGGAAGGGAGGGAGGAAGAGGATGTATGTCAATCCACAATCTCGAGAACACAGGCTCTAGAGACTGGCCCAGTAGGAGCTTCTGCTACCAGGCCCGGTGGCAGCATCCAGCACGCCTTTGACTTTGGAGCTAAACTTCCCTGAGCGCCAACACAGTGTAGCCTCAGGCCAGTCACGCAGCGCCATTGAGGGCCAGCCTAGAAATGTGTGGAATGCTTCTTAGCCTGCTCATGTCCTTGTCCTGCCCAGACACAGTCCGAAGGTGCACTGACCATGCCATGTGGTTCCCTTTCTGGGTCCCTTGCTATCAGGACGCAGCCTGTTCTTCCAGCCACTTCTTCCATAACCCACCCTTGCTCCAGCCCAAGCCGTGCTCCTCAGAACACACCCTGGACTGTTCTGTCACCTTATGCCCTACCCAGTCCCTATATCCGTGTTACCTTTAAGGTACTTGTAGCAAGGGACAGAAATCCCAAGTCCCCACCACAGAAGGAGGCCTTGGCTTCTGATCCCTCACCAGTCGGGGAGTGACTTAGGGAGGGAGTTCTGAGGAGGAACCATCAGGCAGCAAGCGAAGCCAGAGAGGGCTGGGAGGAACACAGGCTCTACCTGACCTCACAAGACTACAAACTGCACCACTGACTTGCCTTTTCTGAGCCACTGCAGGTCACCCCAGCAAGAGAGGGAGACACCCCCCCCCCCGACGTCTCTGGCCAAGGCTGCTCTTGTGGGCCAAAGGCCATGCTCAAAGGCCAAGTACAGCTGTGTGGCATTAAAAGCCATCATTCACAGCAGCTGGGGATGGACAGAGCTTCTCACCAAAGGACTTCAGGCAGGCATGGCAGCTGCTAGCTATTATTATAAGCCACCAGCACGTGACAATCTTCTCCATGGCACTGCAAGTAAGCACCAGACACCCACACCCAGACACCCACACCCACGCACACCCATGAAAACACACTCAACACATATTAACCAAGACTTTCCAGAAGTTTCACTGGTTTTACCTCCAGAGCAAGAGTGAGGACTGGGGTCTGGGTCATAGCTTAGCAGGTCTGGGGACTCCTAGCTGGCTCATAGAGAATGAAGGAAACGGGTAACGTGGTGGCCACCACCCACCCCAGGGCAAGGTTGCCTCTGTTTCCCAAACACTTAGGTACATAATGGCTATAATACCTGAATTAGTTTTCATTTCCACCAGCTTTGGCCCAGGCTGCATCCTCATTGCCACCTGAGATCGCCAGACAAAGAGGCTCTGAGCCACAGGCGTCTTCGTTCTTGGCAGCTCCAGCTATATCACACCTGGAATGTCCCTCCTGGGCTAACTGACACGTTATCAAACGTCTGCCAACGATTTAGCTCTGCTCCCAAGCCGAGTCCCCGGCAACCTATGCTTTTGTCATTCAGGCCTTTTTAAGCAGACCTGTAGTTGTTCGTTCATATAAAAATAAATTTACTAAAAGAGATATAGAAAAGCAGATTTGAACATTGGCTCGTGAAGCTTCTCCCATGAAGAAGTCGCTGTGGGATCTGGGACATGTCCTCTCATTCCTTTCAAAATGTCCAAGTGCTCAGTGTGGCATTCGCCAGTATGACACAGCGCCCTCACCTTGATTAATTGCAGGGATGTCCTTATCCCCGGACACCTGGCTCTGCTCAGGAGTCAGACCTTCTGCGACACTGGTACTGCAGGCTCCTGGACATATCGGGGCTGACGGTGCTCCTAGGATCACACCTGGTTGGGACAGGCAGACGCAGACACACAGATGCTCAGAGTATGTCAGACAGCAGGACATGGAGAGGGGAAGGTGTCAGACAGCAGGACATGGAGAGGGGAGGGTATCAGACAGCAGGACACTGCCTCCTCCAGGGCCTCTCAAGCCTGCGTCCCCTGAGGCCTCCCTACTCAGCTCCACCTGGTGACAATACCCAGACAGCTTCAATGAAGAACCCCCCTTCCAAAGACTAATAATTGGCTCAACACGGTGAGGGCTACACATATGAGGAAGAGGAGAGGAAGGAAGGAGAGAGGCAGCCTTAGGCCCTAAGGCAGGCTCAGGGACTAGTCTCAGATCCTGTTCCTCAAGTCTTAGTCCAGTCTTTTAGGAAATGGGTTTAGCCTGGGTGACTGCTGCTTCAGCCAGCATAAAATAGGGGCCTTCGCCCCAAATGAGTAAGTATGGGCGACAACACACCTGAGACCAGACACCAGGCAGTCCTCTGTTCCCACGGGTGTCAGAAGGCCTCCTTCTGGGCCTCGTGGAGTTCATTTCTAAGTATACCCTGTCTAAGAGAGCCCCATGTGGGAACTGAAGCTCAGTTAAGATCACTGTTTGAAGCCAGGTGTGGTGGCGCACGCCTTTAATCCCAGCACTCAGGAGGCAGAGGTAGGAGGATCGCCGTGAGTTCAAGGCCATCCTGAGACTACATAATGAATTCCAGGTCAGCCTGGGCTAGTGTGAGACCCTACCTTGAAAAACAAACAAACAGGGCTGGAGAGATGGCTTAGCGGTTAAGCGCTTGCCTGTGAAGCCCTAGGACCCCGGTTTGAGGCTCGATTCCCCAGGACCCATATTAGCCAGATGCACAAGGGGGCGCACTCGTCTGGAGTTCGTTTGCAGTGGCTGGAGCCCCTGGCGTGCCCATTCTCTCTCACTCTCTTTCTCTCTTTGCTTCTTTCTCTGTCACTTTCAAATAAATAGATAAATAAACATAAAAAAAGAAAAGCAAACAAATCACTATTTGCTCTAGCCACAGCTTCTGGCCTCTCCCTGGAGCCAAGGAGGCCAGGGAGCCAACTTACCTGGCAAAGGAAGCAAAACCAGCAGCCAAGGCCACAGAGCCCCCATCCTCCCGTTTGTAGGTATTCACTGCCCTCTCAGCAAGCAAGAGCGCGCGCAGACTCCCTGAGATAGGGCAGCATCAGCAAACCACCCACCCCCTTTATTAGCAACTTTTCCAACCCCCACCTGCAGCCTCCCAACAGCCTCCACCTGCAGACCTGCCCTCTGCAGACCTGCCCTCTCCTACTGAGACCCTTCCCTCAGGCCTAAACCTCCCAGGTTCTGTTCCCACCCATCCAGGCTGCAAGTGGTTAAAAAGAAGGGGTGGGGGCACAAAAGACCCTTTTGGCTTGTGTGGCTCTTCCGCCACTAGAGGGCAGAGAAGCATTGTAGAAAGGTGCTCTGGGCTGAACTGACGCCCAGCACTGGGAAGGAACTCATCCTCGAGCTAGGGTGACTTGTTCTGCCCCTGTCCTAAGCTGCAACACAGAACAGTTGCCTGAGACCCTGTGGCAGCCCCAATGTACCTGTAGATGAAAGTCACATCACTGTGCCTTTATAAGCTTTTTTTTTTTTTTTTTTTAGTGCTGGTATATAAAATCATTTACTCACAAGGGCTAATTAGCTTGATTGGAAAAATCATTCACAATGTTTACCTGTGTCAAAACGTCACAAAGTATACCTTAAACATATATAATTTTTAAAAAATTTTTTTCAAGTTACAGTCTCAACTGTAGTCCAGGCTGACCTGGAACTCACTCTTCAGTCTCAGGCTGGTCTTGAACTCCCAATGGTCCTCCTACTTCTGCCTCCAAGAACTGGGATTATAAAGGTGTGTACCACCACACCCGGCTTACTTGTTTTTTAATTTTTTAACTTATTTTGAAAAAGAGGCAGAGAGAGAGAGAGACTGGTCACGCCATGGCCTTTAGCCATTGCGAACAAACTCCAGACACATGCATGCCCTTGTGTGCATGTGTGACCTTGCACACTTGAGTCACTGTGCGTCTGGCTTACGTGGGACCTGGAGATTCCAACATGAGTTCTTAGGCTTTACAGGCAAGTGCCTAACCGCTAGGACATCTCTCCCTCCAGCCCCAGCGTACAATTTTTTAAAAAATATTTTTATTTAAATGATGTCGGGCTGGAGAGATGGCTTAGCGGTTAAGCGCTTGCCTGTGAAGCCTAAGGACCCCGGTTCGAGGCTCGGTTCCCCAGGTCCCACGTTAGCCAGATGCACAAGGGGGCGCACGCGTCTGGAGTTCGTTTGCAGTGGCTGGAAGCCCTGGCGCGCCCATTCTCTCTCTCTCCCTCTATCTGTCTTTCTCTCTGTGTCTGTCGCTCTCAAATAAATAAATAAAAATTTAAAAAAATATTTTTATTTACTTATTTGAGAGGAAGAGAGAAACAGAAGACACAGAGAAAGCGACATACAGAGAGAGTGAGCATGGGCACACCAGGTCCTCCCACCACTGCATACAAACCTCAGACATACCCACCACTCCAGGCAATCTGGCTCCACATATGTAGGGACTGGGGAATTAAACCTAGGCCGCTGAGCCTGCAAGCAAGCGTCTTTCACTCTGAGCCATCTCTCCAGCCCCTTGCATATACAATTTTTGTCAGTAGTACCTCAGTAACGTTAGAACAAATTTATTTATGGTCCATACAGAACATAGGAGTTGGATGTGCTTTTGTACACTTGTAAACTCAGCATTTGGAAGCCTGATGCAGGAGGATCAGGAGTTTGAACTACATAGGGAAAAAATCATAAAACTGACCACTTAAAGTAAGGGCTCAGTAGAAAAATAAAAATAGGGCTGCATAGATGGTTAAGGCACTTGCCTGCAAAGCCAAATGACCACAATTTGATTCCCTAGGACCCAGGTAAGCCAGATACACAAAGTGGCACATGCATCTGGAGTTCATTTGCAGTGGCTCATTCTCTCTCTCTCCCTCTCTCTCTCAAATAAATAAAATATTAACAGCCCAGGTTGGTAGAAAAACACATTCTTTGTCAATAAATGCAACTCGAAAGCAAGAATGTTGTAAAAGTGGCTCATGCATGTGGAATTAATTTACAATGGCCCTAAGCCCTGGTGCACCCGTTCTCATCCCCCACCCATGTGTTTGTAAAATAAATATGTTTTTTGTTTTTCAAGGTAGGGTCTCTCTCTAGCCCAGGCTGATGTGGTATTTACTATATTCACTAAAAATGTAGTCTCAGGGTGTCCTTGAACTTGCAGTTATCCTACCTCAGCTTCCCAAGTGCGGGGATTAAAGGCGTGCGCCACTACACCTGGCAAATATATTTAGAAAAAAAAAAAAAAAAGGAATGTTGTAGCTGGGTGTGGTGGCGCAGGCCTTTAATCCCTGCACTTGGGAGGCAGAGGTAGGAGGATTGCCATCCGTTCGAGGCCACCCTGAGACCAGAGTGAATTCCAGATCAACCTGGGCTAGTGTGAGACTGTACCTCGGAAAAAAAAATATATATATATGTTGTGAACTGGCTAGGTAAACTAAGCCAGTCAGACTCAAGAGACAAATACTGAGTGATCCCTGTCACTGAGGTCCCTTGAGCCACCAATTCAGAGAGAAAACAGAATAGAGGTTATCAGGAGCAGGAGGAGAGGTGGGGAGTTAGTGTCAACAGCTTCTGCTTACCATCAGAAAGTTCTAGAGACCTTTTACTGTGAATATGCTTAACACTACTGAACACTTAAAATGGTAATGATGTTAAATTTTTATGTTTTATTGATACAATTAAAATGGAAGAACAGAGAAAAAAATCTATTAGAAACACAGGAAGGGAGGGCAGACCTGGGAAAGTGAGATGATTGGCGGAGAGCTAGCCACCTCTCCTCCTGTGTAGGAGATGGAGCTGTGTGATGATGGGGTGTGCCAATGACTATATGCCCAAGATATCCTCCACCCGCCCTGGAACAGGCATAGAGGTTATAGGCAGGTCCCAACAGAAGCTGGAGTAGGGCCTGCGGAAAGTACAGTACAAGCCCAGCTCCGCTCAGTCCTCCTCAGGAATCCTCGTCCTAGGGCACAGGGACCAGGCTCTGCAGACAGGCTGTGCTCCCTTCATTCACCTTCAGGGAGCCAGTGGCTACTGCACTGGATTCCAGACACAGATCTGAATGCCTTTAAGGGTGCCTGGCCCTTCCCGACACATACCTGCACACTGGGAAAAGGTGGCTCCCAGAACCACCAGCAGCTAATGAAGCCTGAGCACATGCGGGCCCTGTGTGGACTGGCTCGCCTAAATCTACACCCTAAGAGGCAGGGATGACGATAACTCCATCACACAGCTAGAAAAAGTGATAGGCAGAAAGCAAGCACATCTGATTCCTTACCAATCCAACAAACTGCCTCTCAAGCCACACTCCTTAGGCACTCAGAAAGCCTGAAGGGTCAGCTTCACAGGGCAGGAGCAGGGAGGAGAGGGGTGTGTGTGTGTGTGTGTGTGTGTGTGTGTGTGTGTGTACGACACTCCCGCCAGAAGTGTCAGGGTGAGGCTCCCTCATGCCATCTCCCACAGGCTGAACACCCCCTGCTAACGTATAGACCACAGTATCCCCTTCTGGAAGTTTCAGTATGTACCCCTCTGCTGCTGGTCCCATGCCTCCAATCTCCCCAGAAACTGTCTTGTGCTGGCACCTACCCACTTTCAAGAGGACATGCTAGTTGAACAATACGTCCTCTGCTCCAGGCAGTAGGCCCATGCCTTCTGGAATGAGCATCTCTGAACAGGGTCTGCCATGAGCCCCAGCAGGGACACAAGCCTGGGAGCCCAGTGTAGGGATGCGGGGATGCCAGAAGAGCTGAGACTGCGCTCCTGCTGTGAAGGAGAGGCCCGGGTTAGTCACATACACACCGCCCTGGGAGAGCCTCACTCTAGGGCACACATGCATACGGGACACACACACTCTAGGGTCACTCACACTTGATACAAGTACACCTTCACAGGAATAGCTGCCTGCTCCAGCACACAAACATGTTCCAAAAGGGAAATGGGTCTGATAAGGGATAGCACTGAGCTACCTTAGCCTAACTGGAGCCAGCTTCCCAGAACCTCCAGCTCACACACAAGCCAGAAACTGTCTGGGAAAGACTCCAGGCCACGGAGGGCTCTGGCGCTTTTCTTCTCAGGAACTGTCTGTAGAAAGGTGGAAGCCCGGGAAGAAACTGCTCAGCTGTGTAGCTATTCCAGGCACACAGTTAAGATTAGACACTTGGATTGTTTAAGCTTTTTTTGTTGTTTTTAAACAAAATTTTAAACAAAATTTTAAACAAAATATTTTATTGATACAAATTATTCTCAATGTACTGTATAAATATAAAGTGCTGTTTCCAACCTCCATCCACAGGGCTGGGAGGAAGTAAGGGAGGGAATGTTAAATGTCAGTTGAATACAAGAAACTTTCCAGTGAGACACACACGTAGAGACACATGCAAGTAAGAAGTAAGATATGATACAGTCCCGTCCTGAGATCGTGGCTCCCCAAGGAGCACAAGGCTCAGGCTCCAGGCCCTTGGGTGCACACCTCTAGACAGGGCTCCTGGTCATCACAGCTTGCTTGTTCCTTAAACCCTCGGGCTACTGAGGGCTTCAACTTGGTGATGGAACTAGAGTCCATGGATTTAAGAGTCCAGTTAATTTCTTCCAGAGGAGGAAGAAGGGAGGCTAATAGACATGTCCTCTGCCCTGGTCCCCTGAGTAATTACAGGCAAGCCCTTAACCCCCCAACAGAAGAGCACCAGATCAGAAAGGCCAGCATCCCGCACTGCCAGTGCCTTCAAGTGGGGACAGAGAGCTGAGAGGTGAGGCCCCAGCCAGAGGGAGCCCAGCGGTTCACAGTTGCTCTCCCAGGAGTCAGGAAGAGCCAGCAGGTAGGACTATGTCCTTCTTCAGTGGCATAGCACCTGGGTCTCAAATTGCAGCAGCTGACCCATGAAACTGAAGTTGGGGGAGATGACTCCCCTGCGTTGCTTAACAAAGTCAAAGGCCTCATCCAGTCGCACCCGGTGGCTCTGGATCAGGTACGCCAGGCAGATGGTGGCGGATCGTGAGATGCCAGCTTGGCAATGCACCAGCACACGGCCTCCACTGTTCTTCACTGAGTCTGCAAGGGAGATGGGGGCAGGAGTCAAGATGGTTAGGCGCACAACTGAGAAGACAGGGACCTCTGGCCTTCTCTCCTGAGGCTCCTCCAAGCCCAGGCTAAGGCCTTACCAATGAAGCCGATGGCCTCTTGAAACCAGGCACTGATCTCCACCATATGGTTATCTTCCACCGGGATGCTCTTGTAGCAGAGAAGGTCCTCAAAGTGGTTGGGGCAGCTGGCGGACACGTTGAGGACGGCCGTGATGCCACAGGCCTGCAGCCCCTGAAGGTCTGAAGAGTGAGTGCAGCTGCCCAGGAACAGGTAGGGCAATATCTCCACCGGGCCACCCTAGAAGAGGAAGGGGACAGTGGTGAGATCCTAGCCCTGACCCGAACGTCTTGAACCGTGAAAGGATAAAAATGTCATGGGCCGGCTGGAGACATGAGAAGCCCTCAGCGGGTTCTCCTGACTTGAGAAAATACACATTTTCCACTCACACCCCAAAGTATACGCACAGACATACACTCACAGGACCCCACCGTTTGCATGGAACCAATGCACATCCTCAGAGGCCTACCGATGGAGCATGGGCAGGCCGTGGGGCCGGGTAGGAAAACAGTGACAAGGAGCTCTAATCTCCATTCACCTGGTCATGGATGGGTGCCCTAGGATCGGAGCTGTGGTTTTCGGCCTCTGCTGGGGGCAGTGCCACGCCCGGGGCTTCGGAGCAGAGATCAGGGAAGCGGGCCTGGAAGTCATGGAAGCCTCCTGCAGGGAGAGCGCGGAGGAGCACGGTTAGCCAAGGGAGCCAGCCGGGTTAGGGGTGAGGGTCCAGGGCGGCGGGTCGGGGTGCGGCCCGGCGCTCACCTCGCAGGAAGCACACGGCGGTGGGCCCCGCGTGGGTCTCGTGGAGCAGCGCGGCGAGCAGCACGTGCGCGGGGCCGTCGGGCGAGAGCTCGGCGACGGACGCGCTGCCCTCGTCCAGCACCACGGCGCGCGCCAGCTCCCCGCGGACGAGGCGCGCCCGCAGCGCGCGGTCGGGCAGCAGGCAGGCGAGGGCGGCGGGCGGGCGGCGCGCGCGGCGCCGCAGCAGCGCGTTCCAGGGCACGGGCCGCGCGGCGCGCACGTGGCGCCGGCAGAAGGCCAGGAAGGGGCGGCAGTCGAGCAGCAGCGTGCGCTCGGCCTCCCGCGGCTCCCGCAGCAGCGCGCCCAGCGCCGCGCACTCCAGCTCGCGGGCCGCCTCCAGCCCCGTGGCGACCGGCATCGCTGAGCACTCTTCTCCGCCCTCCGCTTGCCCTTCCCCCTTCGCGCTCGGCTCGCGCTGCGGGCTCTGGGCGCCGCCGGCCGCCCCGGGACTTAAGTACCCGTGGGCCGGCCCTTCGGGTCACCATACAAGGGCAGAACAGGAAGGCGCCGGCGTCAGCCCCCGCGGCTTCACGTGGGGTGCAAGCTGGGTGGCCCCGGGGCTCCAGGGGCCTGGGGAGGGGAGCACTGGGGGAGGAAACCCGGACCGCCCTTGAGAGGAGGTGTCAGCCCTAGTCTTGAGACTTCCACGGGCGCTCCCCACCCTGTGCCACCTCCAATTGCACCTAGGCGACTGGGGTCCCCTCTTGATACTTCCTTTCTCTCTCACGGGTCTCTTCTAGGGATTTCTATAAACAGCGGTTACTGCTAATGATTCTGCACTAGAAGATAAGAGGAGCTAGTGAGCTCCTTTCCCATCTTAGAGACAGTAGGCAGGAACTTGCTGTTCCCTGCTCATATGTGAGACACATGCTCAACATCCTACCTCTGGCTGGTGATCAGGCTAGGAAAAGAGCATGGTACTCTGAGCCCAAGCCCATGGCCTGTAGGGGATGAGCAGGGGAGCGGGGGCCTGTGATGAGAATTTCCAGTTATGACTAGGGCAAAGCTTCTTCCCCCAGGGCCCAGGGAAACCCCCAGGGGCCCAAAGTGAAGCATTTCCCCAAGCCACAGACCACTGCTGAAGGGGAACTTTGGTAACACTGGGCCCTCCCTGACCTGGCTGGTGGGAATTCCAAAGAGAAGTAGAGGGAGAGCCCACTGACAGAACCTGGCCCCTCCCAGCCCATCAGAGCTGCACTCCCTCCTCATGGGGCTGGGCTCTGTACCCAAGGGGTAAGAATGAGAGCTCCGTAATCCACAGCCACTCCTCCCTCCCCCTCCCCCTCCCCCAGTACCGCCCCAGGCGGATGTGGTGAGCCCCAGGTGTGCGTGGGAGATCTAGGCTGGGGGCAAGAAATGTTAGTAGGTGGCTGAGTTCCATCTGAAGCAGAATTGAGGCGGGGCAGTGTTCAGATGAGAATCCTCGAATTGGAGCTGCCCCCAGCTGCTGGAATTTCAGAACCCAACCCCCATGTTGCAGTCAGGTTCACATTGTTGGTAGAAATCACCCAATCAAGAGCAGCTTGTGGGGGAAAAAAAGAGCTTTATTTTGGCTTATAGGCTCGAGGGGGAAGCTCCATGATGGCAGGGAAAACGACGACATGAGCAGAGAGTGGACATCACCCCCTGGCCAACATAAGGTGGACGATAGCAACAGGAGAGTGTGCCAAACACTGGCAAGGGGAAACTGGCTATAATACTCATAAGCCCGCCCCCACAATACACTCCCTCTGGGAGGGATTAATTCCCAAATCTCCATCAGCTAGGAATCTAGCATTCAGAACACCTAAGTTTATGGGGGACACCTGAGTCAAACCACCACACCCCACAACCCCTTTCCTGGGAGCCATTCCTTTATGCTTCAGTAAGACCCTTCCAGCTCCCCCAGGATCCCATGTTCCCACAGTTTCTGAGGGCTACAGCTAGGATGTATGTGGGCCCCAAGCTATACAATGGTGTATTGTGTGCCATTGTGTTGGAGCATAATATATGTGCAGTTCCTCTATGTTTAAGAGGGAGTTTTGAACTTCCGGGGGGCAGAGGATGCAGATAAGAGAAGCAGCAAGGACTCCTGGGCTACATCATGCACCATGCATCATGCTCTTGGGCCCCAGTGCCCCCATCTGTAACAGGGAGCACATAGTTGATCAGCTGCTCATCCATGTTGGTTCCAAGGCTTTTAAGGCTAGGGCACAGCCTGGGCCTGGGCCGGAGCCGGAGCCAGAGCCGCAAAGGCTTCATTCCTCTTTGTCATGCCAATCCGGAGGCTGGTGCAGCAGAGCCGGAGAGTCTGGCCCACAGATCCCAGAGGCTGATAGGGGCCCTTATCCTTGGCATCAGCCTCACAGATGAGTTAATGGCTGATTCCAGGAACAAATTAAAGAGCATGCCAGAGGATCATCAGGTCTAGTCTTGCTGACCAGTGTCACCTGTCATGCGAGCAGCCTTTTAGCCATGGGGAGGATGGTGACCCCCACCGGCTGGGGTCCCTGCGGCAGGAATGAAATCAGTTCAGCCATGTGTGAGGCACTGGGTCGTGGACTCCCACACTGGGCCTCTGGGCAGTGTGAAAATGCACTGGTGAAAGCAGTCCTTGTGGCCCTGCCCAGTGTGACATCTATGTCACTCTCAAAGCCACTCTCTTAGGAGCTGTTCCCATTTCAGCTCTGGGACAAGATGGACTCAAGAAAGCTTAACTTAGCCAGGAAGGAGATGCTTGAAGCCTTCACATTGTGCCCTGATTCCCAAACTGGGGAAAACCCCACCACAATAGCTTGGTGAAAGCCTGAAGCTGGGGTAGAAGAGCCCGCCACCTCCTAACTCTAATGATCCCCCAACCCCTGGGCGCTGCCACCAATGAGTCGTTTGTAGGATGTCTGCTGCCCCTTGCCGCCTCTTCAGAGCCCCATTCTCCAGAGTCCTGGGAGCCTGGTGGAGAGGAGGCAGGACTCAAGACACAAGCTTGGCGGGAGAAGGGAAGACACCCTGAAGGGTCACAGCCGAACTGGCTACCCCACAGGCAGAACTGTCTTGTTTCTGTTTGGGGTTTTTCCTGGCCTACTTATTCCTGAACAGACCTATCAGGTGAATTTGAAGTTCGGATTTATTATTATTATTTTTTGCTTCAATTATAAACATGTGAGACCCAACTGGAACAAATGATGATTCTTTGTGTTATTCTTTTCTGCAACCATCTATTTGGACGGCGGCTTAAACGTCACCCATCTCCTGCCTTTGGGATTCTGGTTTGTCCACTGCCTAGTCCCCTTGCTTAGTGGGTTTCCCTTCCACAATCAGATGCCGAAGGCTCTGAGCTGATGTTGCCTTCTCCTTCCTCTGTGCAAACCCAGCCTCAAGCACATGCCCCAGGGCAGGAAGAAGAAATGGCCGCGCTGGGAGACTGGAGCCAGAGCAAGAGCAGTTAGGAAGGTGAGAGTGACCTGCCACCCCCAGTCCTGCGTGAGGAGTGAGTCAGGGATGATGTCAGCTTTCCTGTGCCAGGCCTCCCACCAGGATGCTACGCTGTGGCCACCCCCACGGGCTCCTGCCCGGCGAGGGCCCAGACCGTCACGCTCCAGGCTTCAGTCAGTCACTTTGCCAGCACAGTGGGAGGGGTGAGAAGTCTCGAAGGTTTGTCAGAAGTGGACTGGCATTTGGCAGAAGGGGCTGGTGTTGGTCCCACATGTGTGTGTCCTGTCATGCGTGTGGATGGAGCAGGAGTCTGTGGGCAGTTCTGTTGAGGTGGTTCCCCCAACACAGGGCAGCCTCCTCTAGAGCCCATCCCTCATGATGACTGTGGGCAAGGAGGGCCCTTGGCATGTCTTATCCTTCTGTGTGCCACCTGAGCTTTGGGTCCATTGTATATGCCCAGGTCATGCTCAAATGCCAGAAGTGGCATCCAAGCAAGGCACTGAAGACTTCTGAATTACATAGAAGGAAGTTCCTCCCTTGTCAGACCCCTTTCAATTCTCTGAATTCAGCAAGAAGAAAGTCCTCGTTCAAGGCTGGCTGGATTCAGTGCCCCTCTAACCTTTGCTTTTCCTCTTCTTTTAAAAAAACTTTTTATTTGGCTGGAGAGATGGCTTAGTGGTTGAGGCACATGCCTGTGAATTCTAAGGACTGAGGTTCCATCCTCCAGGTCCCACGTAAGCCAGATGCACATGGTGACACATGCATCTGGTGTCCGTTTGCAGTGGCTAGAGGCCCTCGTGTGCCCATTCTCTTTCTATCTCTCTCTTGCGCTCCCTCTCTTTGTCTCTAGTAATAAATAAAAATCTTAAGTATGTATAAAAAACTTTATTGATTTATCTTATTTATTAGAGAGAGAGGAATAGAGAGAGGCAGACAGATAGAGACAGAGAATGGACATGCCAGGGCCTTCAGCTGCTGCAAACAAACTCCAGACACATGTGCCACCTTGTACATCTGGCTTACATGGGTCCTGGGGTATCAAACCTGGATCCTCTGGCTTTGTAGGCAAGCGCCATAACCTCTAAGCCATCTCTCCAGCCCTGCTTTTCCTTTTGTTCAGAGACTCGGCACCTTCCCAAACAGCCTTGTTGGGCCCCTCATTTCGCTCTGCATTTACAGGATGATTCAGAGGACTTGTTGCATGCCAGGCACTGTTCTGAAGGCTCCAGCACGAGACCCAGTCACTGCCTGCAGGGAGCTGACCTCATTGTCTCTTAGTTTATCTTCTTGACTATGTTGTACTCTCCATAAGTGATACTTTTTATCCACTACAGTAATGATTATCTTTTCCTGCAAAACTAAATGTTAGGGCTGGAGAGATGGCTTAGCAGTTAAGTCGCTTGCCTAAAAAGCCAAAGGAGCCAGGCTCAGTTTCCCAGGACCCATGTAAGCCAGATGCAAAAGGTGGCACATGTGTCTGGAGTTTGTTGACAGTGGCTGGAGGCCCTGGCATGCCCATTCTCATTCTCTCTCTCTCTCTCATAAATAAATAAAAGTAATTAAAAAATATAAATGTTAGAATTATGAAGGCTCTTAGGTAAGGTGCAGACAGTCCCTAAACACCCTGTAAGTCACAGTGATGCAGGTAGAAAATGACAGAGTGAGGATACCTTGCCCGGAGGGGACCCTCGCCGTCCCTTCCAGTTTTGTGCAATGTATGGTCCTATGAAGGTCTGTCTCTACCTGCCCTGTGATCACCTGTAAAGGCAGGCGCATGAGGCACAGGGCAGGGAAGAAGCCACAGTGGACAACAGCAAGTGTCCTATTGCTAAGGACAGAACTCATGCCATGGCCCAGACCTCCTGCTCTGGAACATCTATCAAAGGACCTGGGTTTGACTGTCCTTCCACCGAGCCTGGGTCTAACCCAGGGAGACCTCTGTCCTGGGACATTGATCTCCAGCACACCCAAACCCAGGTGAGTCCAGCAGTGAAATGGCCCAGCTCCCGTGCCATCACCAGTGGTGAATTCTCAGAACCATGACCATACTGGAGTCCCAGGGTGACCAGAGGACTCTTGAGCTCCACTATGACTAGAGCTGGTTGAAATGTGGCAGGAGGTGAAGAGACCTCAAGATCGAGGGGAGTATGGTGGTTTGACTCAGGTGTCCCCCATAAACTTACGTGTTCTGAATGCTAGGTCCCCAGCTGGTAGCAGTTTGGGAATTGAAGCCTCCTAGCGGCAGTATCTTGTTGGGTGCAGGCTTATGGGTAATATAGCCAGCTTCCTCTTGCCAGTGTTTGGCACACATTATCATCGGAGTCCAGGCTGGCTCTACCCACACTCATCCAAAGACCAGTGATACCAGCAGCGATGGGGAGGGGGGGGTGACAGTGACATTTGTGGGGGCAGCTATGTGCCTCAGTCAGCCCTGGGGGCTCTAGAGCCACACTGGCTTGTCTGAAACCAAGCTGGCTTCTTCATCACCGTGTGGCTATGGAAGATAGTTGACCCTGTCTGTGCCCTTATTAAAGGGAGTAATGACTGCAAGTGCCAGGATTAAAGGTGTATGCCAATGTTCCCAGCTCTTTTTTTTAATTTTATTTTTGTGAGGCAGAGTCTTGCACTGTAGCCCAGGTTGGCTTCAAACTCACAATCCTCCTACTTCAACCTCCCGAGTGTTGGGATTGTGTGTGTGTCACACAGGCCTGGCACAGCATAATGACTTTCGCTTGCAGAAAGACAAATTGCAATGGTTTGAATACATCCACTCAAAAGTGTGTATTGACTTTATCCTCAGTGCAACAATGCTCAGTAAAAGGACCTGAAAGACCCCCAGAGGGAGACCTTCACTCAAGTCTCAAGATAGCACGCACCCAAAGACACACGGGAGACCAAACTTGCTGCAAAAGCATGAGGCTTTATTCGGGAAACCAGAGCTCTGGGGTCGACACATATCTCACGCAGGAGACAGAGGAGTCGACCCTGAGCCCTATTGGGTGTTTCTTTTTATAGGGTTTTTAGCAAGGAAGGGAAAGGGGAGGGGGTTTCACAAGGGTATCTGCCAAGCTTGTACAGTTATGTCTACATATCTTATTTGTGCATAACCAGAGTTTAAGTCCTTGGTCAGGCTGTCTTGGGAAACTATTTTATTATTTTGGTTTTTCTCAAAACTGTATTTTTGTTTATCCTCTTCCTGGGAAATAAAGTTTAGGTTGACCCGACCAACCCATATCTTGTGCCATCCGCAGCCTATCTTTTAGCTATTTTTGATTTGCTCCTTTCTGAATATACAGTTCAGGCTGTCCCCTACCTGTAGCAACCAGCTATTTCTTCACCAAGTTTACTTTAAAATTTTCCATCCTGCCTTTCAGACCTAATGAGAGGTGACTAGGCCATAAGGGCAGCAGAAGTGGATTCACTCTGAGAGGAGTTCAGCCCCTGCCCCTGCCTGCCACTGTCCTCTTTGGGATAAAGCAGTAAGAAGGCCCTCCACAAATACCAACCCTTGGACTTCTTGGGTTTCAAGTCACCAGAACTGTAAGAAAGGAATCGCTGGGCTTGGGATTTAGTTCAACTGGAAGAGTGGTTTCCTCGGTGTGCACAAAGCCCTGGAGCAGACCCCCAGCACTGCTAAGCCAGGCATGGTGCATGCTTGAAACCCCAGCACCCAGAGCAGTGGCAGGAGGATCAGAAACCCAGCGTCATGGCTGGAGAGTTGGCTTAGCAGCTTAAGGTGCTTACCTGCAATGCCCAAGGACCCAGGTTTGATTCCCCAGAACCCATGTAAACCAGAGGCACTTGGTGGCACATGTGTCTGCCTCGAGGCCCTGGTATGCCCATTCTCTCTCCCTCTTTCTCTCTCTAATAAATAGATAAAATAAATATTTTTTTAAAGAAGATTCAAGGTCATCCTCAGCTACATAGTGAGTTTGAGGTCAGATTGGGCTACATGGGGCTGTGTCTCAATAGAGAACAGATAGACAGACAGACAGATCCTGTTCATTATGAAGTCCATGGCTTCAGGTACCCTGTTATAGCATCAATTACCCAATTGCAGGCATTCTGTTAGAACAGCACACATGTACCAAAACAGAAAGCAAGGTTCAGAGGCATCCACAGAAGCCTCAGACAAACCTACCTGTCCAAAAGTAGGACAACTGGGTTTGAAACCTGGGTGATAACCATTAGACTGCCCTGCTGCTAGGCAAGGTCTGCCGGGGCCACCTGTGTCCTGCATCCACTCCTCCCCTGCACAGGTCCTACACACAGGTCCTTTAGACTGACAACTACAGCAAATGTTGGCCCATGACTTCTATAGACCCTACTCTGTCCCAAGATGTTTATAGAAATTATTAGATTCAGGAGCTGGAGAAGGTGGCCTGCAAAGTCAAAGGACCCCGAATTCCCCAAGACCCATGTAATCCAGATGCACAAGGAGGCACATGCGTCTGGAGTTCATTTGCAGTGGCTGGAGGCCCTAGCATGCCCATCCCCCCCCCCACTTTCTCTCTCTCTCTCTCTCTCTCTCTCTCTCTCTCTCTCTCTTTCTCTCTTTCTCTCAAGTAATTAAATAAATAAAATATATGTTGAGAAAAGAAATTATTAGACTCAAGTCCCAAAGAGCCCTCAAAGGCCATGAACATTATTACCCCAAATACAAGTGGGGTGCCCAGGGTACTGAGAAGATACATAACTTGCCCAAATTCTCAGGGTTGGTAAGTAGTGGAGCTAAAATGGGACCTCACAATTTGGTGCCGCTTCCATCCTGGGCAGCCCTCACGCCACCATCCAGATCCTTCCCACCTACCGCCCCCTGCACACACACATCCTGCCACAGTCCTCATTTCCTCTACAGGTCACTGACCCTGAGGCTCCCCCCTCACAGGCCCTGGCCGACAGGAACAAGAGTGTCTCTGCTCAGCTGCAAACTTCTGGAGGCTGAAGATAGGCATGTGGTTCACTTGGTAGCACAGTACCCAGCTCGGAGTGGGGGCTTGAGGCATCTCTATACCCTGCCAGGCTTGGATTCGGGCCTTGGTCTTCAACCTCAAGCACACTCCAGGATCCAGGGAAGAAGAAATGTCTTCAGCTCCCTAGAGTAACAGATGGTTCCAGGAAGCAAACCCTTTATACATGTCAATGAGTGCCCCACAGTCATTCTTGTGACATTCAAGCTGGATGTCCTAGGTTCAGGAGCAAGTACTGCCACTCCCAGCTTGGTGGCCCTGTGTGAACTACTTGCTCCAGACTTCCCTCTTGTCCCAGTACTCATCAATGACCAGGTGTCTACAGAGTACTAAACTCTGTTCTGAGTGCTAGGAATGTGACCATGAATGAGATCAAGCAGGCTTCTGTCCTCAAAGGTGACCTTCCATGGAAGCCAGAGACCACACAGTAAATCATCAGCATGCTATCAGGTGGCAAAGGCTGTGAACAGCACCCATAAGGCAGTCAGAGAGAGGAGGTGACAATGAGGCTTTAGGGATATAGGCCTATGATGGTTTGGTTCAGGTGCCCCCCATAAACTTAGGTGCCCTGATAAAGCCCACAGACAGCTCCACACCTTCACTGGTCCAGAGCCACATTGCTGCCTACCAGCGTCTCTAATGTGGAGCCTGGCCCTGCCTGGATGCAAGTCCTCATTTTTCACTCAGGTAGCTGAGGAGTGAGAGTCCCCTTCTCTCCTTGGCTGGTGCCACCTCTGTGCTGCCTAGGGAGGGGCAGGCTCTTCAGACTGCTAGGGACATCTGGGCAGAGCCGTGTCTGGGTCCTGGCCTCTGCCCTCTCCTCACATGCACTGACACAGGCAGCAGGACAACACCCGCACAAACCTCACCTCCTCACCCACACCAACTACACAGAAAGATGTACCAAAGACAGCACACACACACTCTCCAAACAGACTACAAACCGACACCATACTGCCCTTCATCCCTGCACATCCATCAGACAATCAACATACAGCAATATATATACTTCACTCCTCACAGCAAATAATCACCCGAATATACATGCACACCCACACCACATACATACACCCCATCCCCTCAAACCCACGCTATACACAGTAAATATACACACACAACATATACCACATGTACATACCTCACGCCCCTTAAACACAACACACAAAAGAAATATACATTTCCCTCTGCATATGCTTTTTTGTTTGTTTGTTTTTCGAGGTAGGGTCTCACTCTAGCCCAGGCTGACCTAGAATTCACTATGTCGTCTCAAACTCACAGCGATCCTCCTACCTCTGCCTCCCTAGTACTGGGATTAAAGGCGTGTATCACCACGCCCGGCCTACATACACTTTTGTTAGACCCAAAGACACACACCCTTTATACACATCAAAACCAGTGTATCCTCACACACATGTACATACTCTCACACACGTGTTTCTCCAACACCAGTGCTGATCTTGGGAGATCTCAGGTATGCATGATAACCCACGTCATCAGCCTTCGACTTGCAAACGTAGTGTGAGGACCCATTCTCATGTCGAGCCCTGGATCTGGCTTTGTCACCTCACTGACAAGGCTAAAGTCCTCCACTCCCCTGGGAAGAGACGGCCCAAGCAGAGCTGCCATGCACCATGCTATGCCACCAAGACCTTCTTGAGTGGTGCCACTGAAGCTAGGTCACTTCAGTGTCCCCTGCTTTTTTTTAGAGCACAGCCTCTGCCCAGATGGACCTCTAGCCCAATCCCAAGCCTCCCTCTCCCACAGCAAAGCCTAAGCAAGAAGTGCCTTCCCAGTTTCCCCACATTCAGGAGCAGGACTCAGGTGACAGGAAAGGTCCCTGAAGAGGTGCCTCCCATTGTCCACCAAGGGCCTCCCAGGCTGGATTGGTCAGGGGCACTGATGACCTAGGTCCAGTTTCCAGAACAAAGCCTATAGAGACCAGGCCCATCTTTTGTTCCAGCATCATGGGGCTGGTTTACTGGGGCTGAGATCGCCCAGCAGCGGGCCTAAGAGAGGGAGAAGGAGACTACAGGATGCAGCCCCAAGGGCAAGAGTTATGAGGCTAAATCCCCAGCTATCCTGAGGTCCCTCCCAGTTGGCCTGAGTGCTGAGGGCAGGGGAGGGACATGGGATGGGCAAGCGGGCAGGGAAGTGAGGCTGCCATCACCCATACTGGTAAGAAAGCCCCAAGGGAGGGGCAAGAGGTAGCATGCTGAGAAAGGGGCTCAAACTCCTCTCTTTACCCACTCTTACTTTCTTCTTGCTCCTTGCTCACTCCACCCATCTTAACTAATCCCTCTCTCCTGGCCTTCTTCAGGCTACCTCTACCCTCAGTAGGTCCTTGCCTCTGAAGCAGGACACAGAGAGGTGGAATGAACAATGACTGAGGTAGGGACCCTGGTCCTGGCATGCCCCGGTCCAGTCTCAAATGGTCAAGCCTCCTTCCACATAGCTTCCTCCTATAGATGTGAATGTTGGACCCCTGATGCCACAACTTGGCCAAGCCAGTGGAGCCCAACTCTGTCTGCTCAAAGCTCCAAGGAAGTACTGGCTAGCCAAGTCCGCACCCATGAGCCTCCCTTAGAGGACTCACCACACCCCTCATTTGCCCTTACCCCAACTTTGGCACCTGTGAATCCTGAACCATGGGGTCACCTTGGCTGTGGGACTGTCGATGCATCCTGGCCTGACCCTGCTGCCTTCCCTCTGTTTCACCATGCAGACTCACACCAATTATAGACCCGGGCTCAGCTGCAACTTCAGCTTGAAGCCTGTGCCTTAAGACCAGTGTTGATGTGCAGTGATGGCTCCCTGGGCCCTGGAAGGGCCTGTGGTAAGGCTTTGTTGCAGGGACAAAACACCTGAACAGAAGCAGCTTATGGTATGAAAGGGTTTATTTCCAGGTTACAGTTTTGAGAGGAGGGTTCACTGTGACATGGCAGGAGCAGACATGCAGGCATTATACCTCCACAGAAGCAGAAAGGGAATAGAGATGGTGAGCTATGTGTAGCAAATGGGACTGGGCTATGACACCCAGAGGCTTGCCCCCAGAGACACATCTCCAACAAGTCTCCACCTTCCAGAGGCTCCACTAGCTAGGGACTAAGGGTAAGATTTAATCACTAACAGATGAGGCATTTCGCATTCTAACCACCACGGGATCTAAGCATCTTGGCTTAGCCCAGGGCAGACCTACTCTCAGCCTGAGGAGCTTGAACCTGGGGACAGGCAGGAGGGAACAAACCACAAGGTGAGGGACCAAGGGCCCAGGCTTTCAAAACTCCTTTCTCTCAAGAAAGAAAGTACTAATAATTTTTTTTGAGAAAAGAGGATGGCCAACATGACCTCTACAGTTCCTTCCAGTCAGGTATAGCAAGGATGGGAGTGGCATCCCGATGCACCTCCTCCTTGTGTCCTTTCTCACCCAGCAGGCCACTGTGTTCCAGCATAGAAAGAACCAGGGCACCCCTTCCTACAGATGCTGCCCCATTCTTGGCAGATCTTGGGGACCAGACTAGTCTCTAAAAGAAGCCTGGGCCTGGTTGCAGGAGTCCAGGCACCACACCCCGAGGGGTCCCTGGGCTCCCGCAGTCCCAGCAATGAGGGCATTGCCTCCTGTGAGCTGCTGAAAATTAGACCTACTTAGTGTTTTCACACTCCCACATACTGTGGTCTACTGTGAACCAGCTATCATGTCCCGGCCAGCGGGGAGTTAAACAAGGACGTGAGGGGAAAGTAACCTGGATGGGAGACAAGAGATACAAAGGAGACCAAGTCTATATTCTGATCAAGGTCTCAGATTTATTCAGGCAAGCACAAGCTTATTATATACAGAAAATAAAACTTTCCAGACAGTGCCTACATGCCTAAAGTCTGCTCCACAAATGCCTCTGTGTCAGAAGACTGTTTTCCAAGGCCATACGATAAGGTCTCTGTGCCCAGAGATCCAAAAACAGCTTCAGTTCTCATGGTCAAGGAGCAGCTACAGCTCCCAACACTATCACATTCCCATCAGCTCCACAGAACACTGAGAGACAGCAATTACCACCCCCATTACCGACCAAAACCTGAGGCTCAGAGATCTTTCTGAACCTCCCATGCAGAGCTGGGCAATAGCCCACCCTTTCTTGTGAGGGACCTATCCTCTAGGCATGGGTCCTGCCTCCCTAGAAGCTGCTTGTGCTTAAGCTAGGCATCCACCAAGGGCCTGCAGGAGAGTCTCCTAAGGACAGGTGCAGCCTTACCAGCTCTTCCCCTGCCCACCTTCACCATAGCCTCTGGCCTGCAGAGCAGCAAGCCATTCCTACATCCCACCAAGGGGGAGAAGACCGAAGATGAATGTCTGTAGTGACCCAGGGCATGTGTTACCTCACATGAAAACAGATCCCATCTTCCAGGGGCTGGGAACTCCAAGTAATACTCCATTTGTCTTACTCATTCTGGAGAACTTGTTTGGAATGAGAACATAAAATAGAAGGGGAGGTGAGCATGGTGGTTCACACCTTTAATCCCAGCATGGGAGGCAGAGGTAGGAAGATTGCTGAGTTCCAAGCCAGCCTGAGAACACATAGTGAATTCCAGATCAGCCTGGGCTAGAGTGAGACCCTACCTTGAAAAACAAACAAGAAAGAGAGAGATAGAGGAAAGAAGAAAGAAGGAAAGAAAGAAAGAAAGAAAGAGAGAGAGAGAGAGGGAGGGAGGGAGGGAGGGAGGGAGGGAGGGAGGGAAGAAGGGAGGGAGGGAGAGAGGGAGGGAGGGAGGAAAACAATGCTTTAATCTAGTAAAGCAGCAAGGCAGTTAACTCCATAATATGAGAAGGTCAGAGGACTGAGCTATATACATGGGCTCATGTGGGGTGCCTCCAAGTTAAGGTACAAACTGCTTTGTGGCCAATGTGAGGTTGTGAGAGAGAGGTTTTCCAAACCAACTAGCTGGTTTCAGAATTAACCAGCCCTAACATTTCCTAACGTTTTTGTTTTTTGTTTTCTTTGACACAAGGTTTCACTTTATAGGCCAAGCTGGCCTCAAACTCTCCACCCTCCTGTCTTAGCCTCCTGGGCGCTGAGATTACAAGTATGTGCCACCATTCCCAGCCCTACCCAGGCTATTATAATGGTTTCCCAAACCCAGTGCTGGACACCTGCCTTCCAGCCCTATCTTCCTCCCATATTGCAATCAAAATGCTTTGTTCTGAACTGGAGAGATGGTTGAGCAATTAAGGCACTTGCCTGTAAAGCCTGAGGACCTGAGTTCGGTTCCCCAGTACCCATATAAAGTCAGATGCACAAGGTGGCTCATGTGTCTGGAGTTCATTTGTAGTGGCAGAAGGCCCTGGCGCATTCTCTCTCACCCTGCCTTCCCCTCTCTCCCTCTGCCTCTTTCTCACACACACTCTCTCTCAAATAAATAGTTTTTTAAATCTTTTTTTTTAAATGTTTTTATTTATTTGAGAAAGGCAAAGAGGTAGAAAGAAAGAGACAGAGTGAGAATGGGCGTGCCAGGGTTTCCAGCCACGGCAAACAAACTCCAAATGCATGTGCCACCTTGTGCATCTGGTTTACGTGGGTCCTGGGGAATTGAACCGAGGTCCTTTGGCTTCACAGGCAAATGCCTTAACCACTAAGCCATCTCTCCAGTCCTTAATCTTTTTTTCTAAATAGGAAATCTGGCCCAGATCTGACCTGCTGGTGCTTTTGGGAGGAACCCAAACCCCTATGTGATGCATATACAGTTATCTCTACCCACCTCACCTCTCCCTAGTGACTCCTCTGTCCTCACCCCAGGGACTGTCTTCAGGCCTCTTTTCACAGATGAGGAATCAGAGCCAGAAAGGGGAAATGAGTCACAGCCGATGAGGCCCAAGCATGGAACTGGCAGGGTAGAAGATATGTCTAGTTCAGGCTGCCCCTCCTCCCCCACCCCCGGCAGAGCTGTCTTCCCCCACCCCAGCCAATCAGCATCCTCTCTGAGGGCCCCTGGGGCTGCAGACAGCTAACTGCCTTGGTTCCTGTGGGGTGGAAGCAACAGGTCAGAGGACCCCAGGCCTGGCCTCAGTGATCTCCCACCTCCACATCCAGAGCCTCAAGGTCCCAGGAGAGGCAGATAGCACAGGAAGAAGGGGGCTTGCTGGCTAACAGGCCATGGGAGGAAGAGTGCAAGGGGGCGGCTCGGGGGTGGTGGGGAGGAAGCACCCAGCAAGCTGGTGTCCTGAGGCCTGGAAGCCCTGATGTGAGGCTAAGTACGGCTACCTCACACCCCTACCCTGCAGGGACCATGGGTGACTCTTCCATCCCAGTGCAGGGGGGGCAACGGGTCCCAACGGGGAAGGCACCCCATAGACTCAGTCAAACGAAGGAAATAGCAATGGTTCACATACCAAAAATAGGGCCCGTGCACTAGAGTGCCTTCCCCTTCCCAGCCATGAAGGCCGGGGCCACCACTCTGGTGAGTCATGTCCTTTCAGCCTCACTGGGGAAGAGGCCAGAGCAGAGCCACCTCACCATCCTGCTGTGAGAATCCAGTGAGCCACCGTCCAGGAAGGCATTTCGGAAACTGTGACAAGCTGTCTGTGGGGAAGTGATTAATGAAGGGCCAACAGGCACATGAGTTGAAGAAAGTGGGCCAGCCTCTGTAGTCACGAGGAAGCCACTACCTCTGTGGAGACCCCAGGCCTGTCCTTCTGCCTGGGCATAGGGTTGCCTCTGCCCCGTGCATCCTCTCATAGCTGAGGACAGATTTTCCCTCAGAACTCTCCTTGGTACCCTCAATCTCCTAGCCCTTGACACCAACCCCTCCAATCCTCTGGGGCAAAAGAAGTCAGCTGGGAGAAAAGGGGCCTTTACAACTGCCCACCTTCAGTGAGAGGGTCCACAGATAGCCTGTGTTGTTGCTGGCCTAGCAGGGCCTTCCTTGTAACTCATTGTCTTTCTTTTTCTTTTTCTTTCTTTCTTTAAAAGATTTATATATATTTATTTATTAGAGAGAGAGAGAGAGAGAGAGAGAGAGAGAGAGAATGGGTGTGCCAGGGCCTCTAGCTGCTGCAAACAAACTCCAGATGCATGTGCCACCATGTGCATCTGGCTTACGTGGGACCTGGAGAATCAAACCTGGGTCCTTAGGCTTCACAGGCAAATGCCTTAACCACTAAGCCATCTCTCCAACCCCGTTTTTCTTTTTTGAGGGGGTGTGTGTGCCCGTTGGAGGAAAGGGGACAGGCACACACATTCCACAGTGCCTTCCCATGTGGAGGTCAAAGGATAACTTTCTTATGTTGGTCCTTCCCTTCCATGTTGAGGTCTCTTGTTCATTCTCCAGGGTACTTGGCCCAAGAGCTTCCAGAGGATTCTTCCATCCCTACCTCCCTTCTTGCTATAGGTGTGGTAAGATTACAGAAGCCCACACCTGGCTTTTATGAGTGTTCTGAGGATCCCAACTCAGAAAATCACACTTGTGGCCCAAGAACTTTACATTGAGTAGTCTTTTCCCCACCACTCTTGTTTTTTGTTGTTTGTTTTTTTTGGCTTGTGGTGGTGTTTATTTTTTATTTTCCGAGGTAGGGTCTCATTCTAGCTCAGGCTGACCTGGAATTCACTATGTAGTCTCAGGGTAGCCTTGAACTCTTGACAATCCTCCTACCTCTGCCTCCTGAGTTCTGGGATTAAAGGTGTGAGCCACCACACCCAGCTTCCCCACCACTCTTGAAACTCTTTGTTTCCAGAGGGCGGCATCTGTGTTCTGGGGCCCAGAAAGGGCTAAGATGAGGAAGAAATCTGTCTGAGTCCATCATAGTCTCTTGTTTCTGAGAGGATTGCCAAGAGTTTAAGGCTACCCTGAGACTACATGGTGAATTCCAGGTCAGCCTGGGCTAGAGTGAGACTCTACCTCGAGGAAAAAAAAAAAGTGAGGGTCTCATGTGGGTGTTTTGGTGCATGCATGCCTTTAATACCAGCACTTGGGAGGCAGAGGTTGGAGGATTGCCATGAGTCCGGCCTGGAACTACAGAATGAGATTCAGGTCACCTTGGGCTACAGTGAGACCCTACTTCAAAAAATTAAAAAGGGCTGGAGAGATTGCTGAGTGGTTAAGGCACTTGCCTACAAACAAATTCCAGACACATGTGCCACCTTGCGCATTTGACTTATGTGGGCCCTAGGGAATCAAATCTGGGTCCTTTGGCTTTGCAGGCAGGCACCTTAACCACTCAGCAATCTCTCTGGCCCTACACAATTTTTAAATTTTTATTTGTAGTTATTTATTTGAGAGAGAGGAGGGGAAGAATGGGTGTGCTATGGCCTTTAGCCACTGCAAATGAACTCCAGACACTGTTACTTTATTTTATTTTTGAGAGTGAGAGAGAGAATGGGTGCACCAGGGCATTCAGCTGCTGCAAATGAACTCAAGAAGCATGTGCCACCTTGCACATCTGGCTTACATGGATCCTGGGGAACTGAACCTGGGTCCATTGGCTTTGCAGGTGAGTACCTTATCAGCTAAGCCATCCCTCCAACCCTACACTTTTAGTAAAATAAAATAGAGGTTAACTTGGGCTCATGGCTCCAGGGGCTGTGACGTTAGAGAGTTTGGCAGCAGCCAGGCTTTGTGCTGCCCCAACTCCTGGTGGAAAGCTGAAAAGCTAGTGTATATGTGCAAAAGGGGGGCAAGGGCTGAACTCCAACAATAGCTAAGCCATTCCCAAGAGAAAAGCAGTCAACCATCCATGAGGCTCTGGTGACTCACACACCTCCCTTAGGGTCAATCCCGCCACTGCTGCCTTGAGGAATTAAAGCACCAACACACAAACTTCTGGGAGACATTCAAACCACAGCCAAAACCTCAGTGGCACCCAGCTGTGCAGGTGGTGACTCTGTCTGGCAGATAGAGCAGTAGCTGAGGGCTGGGGGAGGGGGACAGCTCAGGACTGGCATGGAGGCTCACCTCCTCCAAGCTCCCAGGAATGTGGGTTCTTCCATCTTTAGCTCTACACGACACGGCTTCCATTTCCATCGTCACCTCACGATCCACACAGCTTGCTCCAGCTCCTGCTTTCACACTGACATTCCAGCCAGAAGAAAGGAGAAAGAGGCAGAGAACGACCTCCTTCTAAGGGTACTTCCAGGAAGGTATATCCCAATATCCAGAACACTATCACCTGGCCATACCAACTATAAGGAACGCTTCTGTCATCCTGGCACACAGACGTCTCCCATATCAAGGTAATCTGCTGCAACACTAACAAAGCCACAGAGCAACGATTGGAACACATAGCAATAGTGTAGCTTCTTTGGTACTTGGATTGAATTCAGGGCCCTACACATGTTAGACAAGCACGCTACCACTGAGCTACACTCCCAGACTTGGCTAGCCACTTAAATTGGTTAAATTCATATGTCACATACTTTGTGAAAATATATTCTGTATGAAATATATATAAGAATTGGGTAAACATAGGACAGAATATAACTTTATAGTAGAGAAAGGAGGCCTTTGGCCTAAGACAAAATCAAAAAGCCATGTGGAAAAGGACTGTTAAATGTTGAAATAATATGCCCTATCACCCTCCAGCTCCTCTGCTGGGTACCAACATTAACATGTTAGAAATTCATATGAAGAATGAAAATACTTAGTAGCAGAGGCCAGTAAGTTGAAAAGGAGACATAAAGGGAAGAGAAAGGAAGGGAGGAGGATACTTAATAAGTTGATATTGTATATAGGTAATTACAATGATTGTAATGGGGAGGTAATATGATGGAGAATGGAATTTCAAATGGGAAAGTGTGGGGGTGGGGAGGGAGGGAATTACCATGGGATATATTTTGTAATCATGGAAAATGTTAATAAAATTTTTTTTTAAAGTCAAAAAATAAAATAAAATAAATAATAATAAAAAAAAAGAAATTCATATGAAATGAAGATTTCCACTGAAGCGTTGTTAGTGTTGGGAGACAATGGAAAACAATTTTTACAGTTTTACCAAGTCTCCATTTTAAAAAGATAACAAGGGGCTGGAGAGATGGCTTAGTAGTGAAGGCACTTGCCTACGAAGCCTAAGGACCCATGTTTGACTCTCTAGATCCCACGTAATCCAGATGCACAAAGGTAAGGCAAGCACAAGGTCATACATGCCCACTAGGTAGTGCAAGCATCTAGAGTGTGATTGCAGTGGCTGAGGCTCTAGTGTGCCAATTTTCTCTCTTTCTCCCTCTCTCTTTCTCTAAAAAAAATAAAGTAAAATTTAAGAGATAATGAGGCTGGGCGTGGTGGTGCACACCTTTAATCCCAGCACTCAGGAGGCAGAGGTAGGAGTATCGCCATGAGTTCAAGGCCACCCTAAGACTACATAGTGAATTCCAGGTCAGCCTGGGCTAGAGTGAAACACTACCTCGAAAAACAAAACAAAAAAAAAAAAAAAAAAAAGAGAGAATGAGTCAAATCTCTACACGTTGATCTAAAAACAAGCTCCAGCCGAACTGAAAAGAAAAAATTAGGGTGCTTCAAAAGAAAGTCACAATGGCTGGAGAGAGAGCTCAGTTAGTAAAGTGGTTACCTTACAAGCATGAATCCCTGAGTTCAGTCTTCAGAACCCATGTAAAAAAAACTGGGCATAGGGGCTAAAGAGAGGGCTCAGCAGTTACATACTGCAGCACCCTATGCTAGCTGATCCTGATTCATTCCCTCCGTCCCTCTTCTCTCTCTCTCTCCAATACCTGTCCATCCTCATTTCCTTATGGAAACCTTCTCAGATGTTGTTGCAATCAGGTTCACATTGCTGGTAGAAATCACCCAACCCAGAGAAGCTTGTGGGAAAAAATATATATATTGGTTTGTTTTGGCTTATAGGCTTGAGGGGGAAGCTTCAAGGTGGCACGGGAAAATGATGGCATGAGCAGAAGGTGGACATCACACCCTGGCCAACATCAGGTGGACAACAGGAAGAGGAGAGTGTGCCAAACCCTGGCATGGGGAAACTGGCTATAACACCCATAAACCCACTCCCAACAATACACCACCTCCAGGAGACTTCAATTTCCAATAACCAACAGCTGGGGAACCTAGCATCCAGAACACCTAAGTTTATGGGGGACACCTGAATCAAACTACCACAGATGCCCAAGCTGCATCATGTCCTGTCCCAGGGCATCCTAGAGCCCAGGGTCCCCTCTGCTCCTCCCAGACCCTCTGCTCCTCCCAGACATGATCCTGCACCCACCCAATGCCGAGTCTCCCTGACACTTGGGAGCGGGCCTCGGCAATTCTGCTTTGCCCACCAGGTGTCAGCGCTGGCCACCGAGGCACCTTCCTCTAGAGGCTGGGTGGACAGCCTCAGGCCACTTGCCCTGCTCCTCCTTCATTTTCAGGTTAGCACTTCTGTACCTGGTCTCTCTTCAAAGCCAGGAACCTTAGTTAAGATTTAATCCCGTGTTTCCAAAAGACCACATCCTGTCCTTCTCTCACAAGTCAGACCCTGCCCTGGCCTGGAGCCAGGCAGTGGTGGGTGAGGCGTGTGGGCAGCAGGATGTGATGACTCCCACGCAGCCTGGGGTCTTTTTCCATGGCTCAGAACACATGGTGCCAGGTGGCTGCCTCTGCTAAGCACCTTGCGTCTCACAGCCCCCTCTCTTCTCACATCCTGTTTCCACCCCCTGCCAATGCTGGGCCCCAAGCCCTGGCCACCCCCACCCCATCTCATGGGTTTTCACGTGGCTTTCCTGGGGTGTGGGCAGGCCTTGGGCCTCCTGTTTTTAGCTCTTTGGTGGCTGAAGGAACTTAACTCTGAATCTGGTCTCCTGAGGTGACAGTCTGTCATGTGCCTGGTCTAGTGTGGCCGTTAGTAGCCTTCTTGTAGGCCAAGGATAAGGTGGGAGAGGAGTGAGGAAGGCCAGGGCCAGGCAGGGGTTGGAGGTCTGGGCTGACAGGTCACTGCCACCAACATGCTGTATGCCCTCTGGCAGGCTGAGCCCTTCCTCATCTGTGAAGGGAGATCTTGAGTGGGTGGCTTCTTGGGGTGAGCCAGAATAATGGCACCCATAGGGTGGGCCATAGAGACCTTTGAGACCCCAAATCAGGAAGTAAGCCAGCCCCAGGACAGGACCCTCCAAACACACCCTGTCTACTTCTACCCCGCATACTATCTGCTATCTCCCCTCATTGTCCCGAAATCCATCCCCACCGTAGAAAACTGGGACAAATGCAAGGGTGAAGACAGAAACCTTGACTCCCTTTCATCCACTTTTAAAGTCGCTTTCCTTACACTTACCCTCAATACATAAGGAGAGGAAGGCCGGGTGTGGTAGCGCATGTCTTTAATGCCAGCTCTCTTGAGGCAGAGGTAGGAGGATCACTGTGAGTTCGAGGCCACCCTGAGACTACATAGTGAATTACAGGTTCACCTAGACCATATGACCAGCTGCTTCATGCTCTTGCCACCATGATGGACTATAACTTCAAACTATAAGCCTAACTAAACCCTTCCTTCAGTGCATTTGCCAGGTATATACTCACAGCAACAAGAAGAGTAACTCCCACACCCCCCTTCTAGGACAGTCAGGAGGCACTGGCCTGCCTGAGCACACAGCAGTATGTGTTCTGCAGTGGGCATGGACTGGTGCTTGCTGATCTCAGACCTCCTCCAACCAGGTGCACAGCAACCTGGCCTTCCAGCCCTCCTGGTCTTGGGAAGAGCTATATGATTAATTCTAGCCAGTGAAACAGCACGTTTGGTCTGAGACACTAAAAACCCAGAGGGTTTCCAGGCTACCACATTGATGGGAAGCTCCATGTTCTCCTAGCAATACATCCATAATACTACCAGTCTGCCTCAACTGGGGGGCTCCATGCTTCCTTCCACTGGCAAGGTCCACTCACTGTGACCCTGCACCACTCACCCATGACTTCCCTCTGTTAGGTCCACTAAATCTCATTAAACAGGGGGCGGGGCTGGGCATGGTGGCACATGCCTTTGATCCCAGCCCTTGGGAGGCAGAGGTAGGAGGACTGCCATGAGTTCAAGGCCACCCTGAGACTACAGAGTGAATTCCAGGTCAGACTGGGCTAGAGTGAGATCCTACCTCAAAAAAGAGTGAAGCACCCCATAACATTCCATGCTCGGAGTTTGTTCACAGCCTTCAGGTGGCTAGCTGTGTACTCTGTTCACCCCACTGTGGCAGACCCTGACCAGTGAAGGGAGTTACTTTCCAGCACAAGGCTGGAGATGCTGGACAACCCAACCTTCCTCACGTGGAGAGCTGGGAGGTTCTGGTTCTGATCACCCTTGCTCTAGGAGCCTCTGCAACAGCGTTCTCTTCTGGTCTGGACCAACTTTGTAAAGGGCAGGCTGCTGTGCAGGGTCACAGCCAGGCACCCTGCCTCCTGTAACATAAACAAGCCCCATGTCCAAGCAGCTCAGAGACTGTACTCTTGACCACAGCATGGCCATAGCCATCCGGTCCATATGACCCCTTCCAAACCCAGAACTCCATGCTTTCCTTGTCCTTCCAATTCTGACACCTGGGGAAAAATCTCACTGACTCTCAAAAAGAAAAGAAAAGCAGGTACAAAAACCAAAAACACCTTTTCCATAGACTGGAGAGATGGCTTGGAGGTTAACGTTCTTGCCTGCAAAGCCAAAGGACCCAGGTTTAATTCCCCAGTACCCATGTAAAGCCAGATGTACAAAGTGGCACATGCATCTGGAGTTTGTTTGCAGTGGCTAGAGGTCATGAAGGGCCCATTCTCTCTCTCTATCTCTTCCCCCATCTCTTTATCTCTCAAATAGATTAATTAATTAATTAATTAAGCAAGCACCTTTTCTACAATGTGTGTGGGATTAGGGTTAGGGAGAGATATGATATGAAGTATGACTATGTACTAATAAAGATTAAGGATTAATTGAAGACATCTTAACTGCCCACCATGACCTTATCTCACACCACATATAAAAATTAACTGAATCCCCAGCACTTGGGAGGCACAGATAGGAGGACCACTATGAGTATGAGACACTAAAAAGACAGTGAATTCCACATCAGCCTGGGCCAGAGCGAGATCTATATTGAAAAAAAAAAAATTAGGGCTGGAAAGATGGCTTAGTGGTTAAGGTGCTTCACTTCGAAGACTAAGGACCCAGATTCAATTCCCTAGTACTCACGTAAGCCAGATAAACAAACTGATGCATGTGTCTGGAGTTTGTTTGCTGTGGCTAAAGGCCCTGATGTGCCCATTCTCTCTATATGCCTCTTTCTCTCTCCTTCTTTCCAATTTAAAAAATTAACTGAAACAGAGTGCTGAGATAAATGCGAAATCTAAAGCTATAAAGTACATAGAATAAAGATAGAGAAAAAAACAATTGTTTCTCTTTGGTTTTTGTTTTGTTTTAATCAGGATTTCACTCTTGTAGCCCAAGCTGGCCCTGAACTTGCAGCAATCCTCCTGACTCAGCTTCCTGAATTCTGAGATTGCAGGCATAAGACATCATACCTGGCTAAGGAGGAAATATTCGAATCTTTGAATTAAAGGTTTCTTGGGATACAAAATGCACAGAATATAAAAGTAAAATGGGCAAATTGGTCTTCCTCAGAATTAATATCTTTTGATTATTTTTGATAAACACCATAAAAAATGAAAAAGTCAACTGGGTATGGTGATACATGCCTTTAACCCCAGTACTTGGGAGGCTGAGGTAGAAAGATCACTACGACCCAGGTATGGTGGCACACGCCTTTAATCCCAGCACTCAGGAGGCAAAGGTAGGAGGACTGCCATGAGTTCCAGGCCACCCTGAGGCTACATAGTGAATTCCAGGTCAGTCTGGGCTAGAGTGAGACCTTACCTTCAAAAACAAAACAAAAAGCCCTAAAAGTCAAGTCAAAGACAAGAAGATATATGACCAACACATATACATACATGAAAAGGACTTACATTAAGTTTATATGTATACAATTCAACAATAAAGTGACAAATCATCTTAAAAATGAAAAGAAGTTATGAGTAGGCATACCCTTAGAGAAGATAGGCAAACAGCTCAACATCATTAGTCATTAGGAAAGTGCAAATCAAAACCACAGTGGACAGCACTTTATGCACAATGTGATGGATACAAAAAACAAAAACAAGTGGTAGTGATGATGTGGAGTTATTAGTAAGAAAAAAATTCTGGTATGAATGTAAAATGACACAGTTGTTTTGGAAAATTTGGTGGTTTCTCAACAAGTTAAACAGAATAGCCATGTGACCCAACAATTCCATTTCGACTTACACCCAAGAGCACTGTCAATATATAACCATATAAAAATGAATGTAGCTGGGCAATGTGGCACACACCTTTAATCCCAGCACTCCAGAGGCAGAAGTAGGAGGATCACTGTGAGTTTGAGGCCACCCTGAAACTACATAGTGAATTCCAAGTCAGCCTGGATTAGAGTAAGACCCTACCTTGAAAAAAAAAAAAAAGTTCAGGACTGGAGACATGGCTCAGCAGTTAAGGCACTTGCCTGAGAACCCTAAGGACCTGGGTTCAATTCCTCAGTACCCATGTAAATAAAGCCAGATACACAAGGTGGCACAAGCCTCTGGAGTTCGTTTGAAGTGGCTAGAGGCCCTGGTGCACCCATTCTCTGTCTGCCTCTTTCTATCAAATACATAAAATATTTTTTTAAAAATGAATGCTCATAGCTGGGTGTGGTGGTGCATGCCTTTAATTCCAGTACTTGGGAGGCAGAGGCAGGAGGATCACCATGAGTTCGAGGCCACCCTAAGACTACAGAGTGAATTCCAGGTCAGCCTGTCTAGAGCGAAACCCTACCTCAAAAAAAACAAAAAAGAAAAGAAAAGAAATCAATGCTCATAATGGTATTATTCATGATAGCCAAAAAGTAAAACTAATCCAGATGCCCAATAATTAATGAATGGATAAATAAATCAGTATATTCATACAGTAGAACATTATACAGCCATAAAAAGAGTGATGTAGGGCTGGAGAGATGGCTTAGTGGTTAAGCACTTGCTTGTGAAGCCTAAGGACCCCAGTTCGAGGCTCAATTCCCCAGGACCCATGTTAGCCAGATGCACAAGGGGGCGCACGCATCTGGAGTTTGTTTGCAGTGGCTGGAGGCCCTGGCGCGCCCATTCTCTCTCCCTCTCTCTCTCTTTCGCTCTTGCTTTCAAATAAATAAATAAAAATAAACAAAAAAAATTTTTTTAAAGATATTCATGAGCTTCAGACTCTTTTTAAAAAAAAAGAGTGATGTACTATAATATGTGCCACAAGATGGATAAACCCTGGAAACATTATGCTAAATGAAATAATTCAGGTACAAAGACTGCATGCTGCATGGTTCAATTATATGGAAAAGTCCAGAATAGTACACCAATAGTTTCCCAGGGTTAAAGGACAGTGGCAAGGGGAGTAACTGCCAATGAGCTTTATTCTGGGAGATAGGTAATAAAAATACTCCAGAATTAAGGCAATGGTAACAGTTCTACGACTTTGTGAAAAGGTTAAAAATCATACATGAACTTATTATATGTGAATTGCTTTTCAGTTTTTTCTAAAGATTTTTTAATTTTTATTATATTTATTTATTTATTTGGTAGAGAGAGAGAGAATGGGCACACTAGGGCCTCCAGCCTATACAAACAAACTCCAGACTCATGTGCCACCTTGTGCATCTGGCTTACATGGGTCCTGGAGAATTGAACCTAGGTCCTTTGGCTTTGCAGGCAAGTTCCTTAGCCACTAAGCTAGCCCTCCAGCCCTGTTTTTTCTTAAAGGAGTTTTATTTTATTTTATTTATTTATTTGCAAGCAGAGAGAGCACAAGATACAGAGAAAAGAGACAGACAGAGACAAAATGGGTACACCAGGGCCTATAGCCACTGCAAATGAACTCCAGACGAATGTGCCCCTTGTGTATCTGGCTTATGTGGCTTCTAAGGAATTGAACCTGGGTTCTTTGGCTTCACAGGCAAATGCCTTAACCGTTAAGCCATCTCTACAGTCTAGACTGACCTGGAGTTCACTATGTAGTCTCAGGCTGGCCTTGAACTCACAGCGATCCTCCTACCTCTGCCTCCTGAATGCTAGGATTAAAGGCGTGCACCACCACACCCGGCACTTCAGTTTTTTAAAAAGAGAAAAACACATATTCCTTTTATTTTATTTTTTATATTTTATTTATTTATTTGAGAGAGAAAGAGAGGTGGGAAGAGAATGGGTGCTCCAAGACCTCTAGCCACTGCAAACAAACTCCAGACGCATGTGTCACCTTGTGCATCTGGCTTATGTGGGTATTGGAGAATCAAACATAGGTCCTTAGGCTTTGCTTAACCGCTAAGCCATATCTCTCCAGACCCAAATGTTCTTTTGGTTTTGTTTGTTTGTTTGTTTGTTTTGAGTTAGGGTCTTTCTCTAGGCCAGGCTGACCTGGAATTCACTATGTAATCTCAGGGTGGCCATGAACTCACAGTGATCCTCCTGCCTCTGCCTCCCAAGTACTGGAGTTAAAGGTGAGCCACCATGCCTGGTTCAAAACAAATATTCTTAATTTTAAAAGGTGGGGCTGGAAAAATGGCTTAGCAGTTAAGGTGCTTGCTTACAAAGCCAAAGGACCATGATTCGATTTCCCAGGACCCACAGAAACCAGATGCACAAGATGGCACATGCATCTGGAGTTCGTTTGCAGCAGCTGGAGATCCTGTTGTGCCCCGCCCCCTCAAATAAATAAAACTATTTTTAAAAAAAGAAAATAAAAGATACAGCCTTTGGTGACCACTACATTCTTTTAAATAAAATAAAATAAAATAAAAAGGCAAGCTGGTGCATGCCTTTAACCACAGCACTTGGGAGGCAGAGGATCACTGTGAGTTCAAGGCCACCCTGAGACTACATAGTGAATTCCAGGTCAGCCTGGCCTAGAGCTAGACCCTAGCTCAAAAAAGCAAGTTGGGCTGAAGAGATGGCTTAAATGACCCAGGTTTGATTTCCCAGTACCCACATAAAGCGAGATGCACAAGGTAGAGCATGCATCTGGAGTTAGTTTGCTAAAGGCTCTAGTGTGCCCACTGTCTGTCTCCCTTCTCCCTCCTTCCCTCTCCCTCTCCCTCCCTCCCTCCCTCTCTCCCTTTCTCTCTGTCTCTCTCTCTCCCCCTCCCAATCTCTCTCAAATAAATAAATAAATAAATAATTTTTAAAAAGGGCAAGTCACTCAATGGAAATGATCAAAGATTTGAAATAGACTTCACAGATTTATGAATGTCGATAAGTACCAGAGAATCCTAAGCACCATAACTTATTGGGAGATGCAAAATAAAGCCATGGTGAGAAGGCTCATGGTAGTAAGTTTGGACAAGAAGACAGAGTAATTGGGTCTCTCACGTCCATCTAGTAGAAACATACCACAGCACAATATAGCTACTGGAAAACAGTAGCAGTTCCTTTGAAGTATTTATTTATTTTTTCCTTTGAAGTATTAAGATGCAATCCTACCATGTTACTTTGCCATTTCATTCCTAGGTATTTACCCTGGAACAAAACAAAAAAAGGCAGAAAACAAAATAACAAGGCAGATTTAAGGGACAGCAAGAGAGAGAGAATATGGGTGGGCCAGGGCCTCCAGCCACTGCAAACAAATTCCAGACACATGTACCCCCTTGTGCATCTGGCTTATGTGGGTCCTGGAGAATTGAACTGGGATCTTTCGGCTTTGCAGGCAAGTGCCTTAACTGCTAAGCCATCTCTCCAGCCCCCAAGGCAGACATTTTTTAAAAGCCAATGTCAATGTTGGAAAATAAAGATGAAAGAAAATAGAGTAATGGGTTTCAACAATGGGTTTAAAAAGAATCAAGAGGGGGCTAGAGAGATGGCTTAGTAGTCAAGGTGCTTGCTTGCAAAGCCAAAGGACCAGGTTAGATTCCCCAGGACCCACGTAAGCCAGATGCGCAAGGTGGTGCATCTAGAGTTCATTTGCAGCAGCTTGAAGCCCTCTCTCTCCCTCCCTCCCTCCCTTTTTTTCTCTCTCTCTCTTCCCCTCTCTCTCTCTCTCTCTCTCTCTCTCTCTTCCACCTGCCTCTTTCTCAATAAATAACAATAAAAAATAATTTTAAAAAATTAGTCACGCCGGGCGTGGTGGCGCACGCCTTTAATCCCAGCACTCGGGAGGCAGAGGTAGGAGGATCGCGGTGAGTTCGAGGCCACCCTGAGACTACGTAGTGAATTCCAGGTAAGCCTGAGCCAGAGTGAGACCCTACCTCGAAAAACCAAAAAAAAAAAAAAAAAAAAAAATTAGTCAAGAACCAGACGCGGTGGTGCACTCCTTTAATCCCAGCACTGGGGAGGCAGAGGTAGGAGGATTGACATGTGTTCGAGTTCACCATGAGACTCCATAGTGAATTCCAGGCCAGCCTGGGCTAGAGTGAGACCCTACCTCGAAAAACCAGAAAAAAACAAAAAGAATCAAGAGAAAAAAAAATATACAAACATAAGATGCAAGTTCAGGTGACTGGACATTTGAATAACACCAGGTCCAAAACAGAGAAGGGAAATTAAATTATTCTAGAAAATTCTCAAGATCTGAGAACCAAGGCCCAACAAAAATGTTAACACAGGAGCCGGGCGTGGTGGCGCACGCCTTTAATCCCAGCACTCGGGAGGCAGAGGTAGGAGGATCGCCGTGAGTTCGAGGCCACCCTGAGACTACATAGTGAATTCCAGGTCAGCCTGAGCTAGAGTGAGACCCTACCTCGAAAAAAACAAAACAAAAAAAAAAAATGATAACACAGTAATTTAAAAAGCACTCAGGTGAAATAGCGGGAACAGAGAGCTTGCACACAGCTCCGAGGCAGGAGGCTGGTACGGATACAGATCCCTAACAAGAGATAGGAACCGGAACCTCTGCAGACTGACTCAAATACGTTTTTTATTTTTTGGAAACAGGAAACTTGCTGTGTTGCCCAGGCGAACCTTGAATCCCTGGGCTGTGGAGCTCCTCCTGCCTCATCATCACAAAGAGCTGGGACCACTGGCTACTCCAACTTGGTGTTCCCAAAATTCTACGGAAAACCATTTCAACTGGTATTTCTGTACTTGGCTCAATTGCCCAACATGGGAGGTTCTCCACAGTGTTACCTCGGATGGGCCCTGACGCCTTTGTCGATCAAGAAGCCAGGAAGAAGACAGGATGGAACATGGACATGACATGGTGTTGAAATCAGAGTAGCTGGGGTTCCCGGCACAAGCCTGAGCTCACTGAAGGATGGAGGAGGGCTCATGGGCTCCCACAGCCCCCCACCCAGAGGATTTATACAGCCGGTTAGTAGTTGCTGGGGAGGAGCCAGGCGTGGTGGCACACTCCTTCAACCTCAGCACTCAGCAGACTGAGGTCGACAGGTCGGCCTGTGCTGGAGAGACGCCCCACCTTTCAGGATAAAGAGAAAAGCACCTGCGGGTGTTCAGCCAGTGCCTTTGAGCGGCTCCTTTCTTTGGTCTGTCACCGGGCTCCTTGTCCCAGGCTCCCCACGAAAAGTCCCTCCACGACCCCAACACACAACGGGCAGGAAAGGAGCCCTCGAGGCGGAAGGTGGTAATCCGCCCGCTGGCACTGAGCGCCACCATCTGCTGGGCCTCCTGGCCGGCAGGGGTGATTGTTCACTGCTGCCTCTGAATGGGGGCAGCCCCGCTGGGAGAACTGGACCAGCAGGCCAGTGAGAAGCCAAGGCCGTGCTCCAGGACGACAAGATGTTGTAAGGAAGCAGCAGAGTCGGTCTTGCTGCTAAGTAACATTTCCAGTGATGATGAGAATGCTAAGTAATGGTGTGACCAACTAGCTGTAACTAATTACCCTGGGGAGATGAGGGGATGGGAGGGAGGCTGTGGGAATGCAGAATGAAATCTTCACATGGTGACTAAAGTGAAAGGTGACGTTATTCAGAGAAGGGGGGCCTCATAAATGTCTATGAACTCCATGGAGAGATAAAATTGGCCATCCCTGGGAGGAACCAGGGGGATTCACAGAAAAAAAAATTGATATTTATTTTTAAGCTTATTTATTTATTTGAGAGAGAGAGAGAAGCAAACATAATGGGTGTGTCAGGCCTTCAACCACTGCAAACAAATTCCAGACATATGCACCACTTTGTGCATCTGGCTTTTGTGGGTCCTGGGGAATTGAACCTGGGTCCTTGGGCTTTGCAGACAAGTGCCTTAATCATTAATACATTTCTCCAGCCCCTAAAATATTTTTTTTTATTTGCAAGCAGAGTGAGAGAAAGAAAGAAGAAATACAAAGAGAATGGGTGCACCAGGGCCTTGAGCCTCCTAAAACTTTTTTTTTTTTTTTTTTTTTTGGTTTTTCAAGGTAGGGTCTCGCTCTAGACCAGACTGACCTGAAATTCACTATGTAATCTCAGGGTGGCCTCGAACTCATGGCAATCCTTTTACCTCTGCCTCCCAAGTGCTGGGATTAAAGGTGTGCACCACCATGACCGGCTCTAAAACATTTTTTTTAAAAAATATTTGTATGTGCATGAACGTGTATGTGCCATAGTTTCTCATATGTATTCTCATTCTGTTCTTTTTTATTTTGTTTTCTATTTTTGGTTTTTCGAGGTAGGGTCTTGTTCTAGTCAAGGTTGTCCTGAAATTCATTAAATAGTCTCATGCTGACCTTAAACTCATATCAATAATTCTACCTCTGCCTCCCCAGTGCTGGGATGTGGGATGTTTTGTTTTGTTTCTGGGTTTTTTTTTTTGTTTTTTTGAGGTAGGGTCTCACTCTAGTCCAGGCTGACCTGAAGCTCATTCTATAGTCCCAGGCTTGCTTAAAACTCACAGGCGAGCAGACGTGGTGGCACATGCCTTTAATCCCAGCATTTGGAAGGCAGAGGTAGGAGGACTGCCGTGAGTTCAAGGCCATCCTGAGACTACATAGTGAATTCCAGGTCAGCCTGGGCTAGGGTGAGACCCTACCTCAAAAAAAAAAAAAAAAAAAAAAAAAACCTCACAGGGATCCTCCTACCAATGCCTCCCAAGTGCTGGGATTAAAGGTGTGTACCACCACACCCAGCAGTTTTCAGCTTTCTATGCAGAGTTTAAGGATCAAACTTGGGTACTCCAGCTTGAACTGCAAGTGCTTTATCTACTAAGCCAAAACCTCAGGGCCTTACAGTAAACTTTGTTTTAAAAAAAAAACACTGTTTGGGGGGCTGGAGAGATAGATGGCTTAACTGCTACAGTTAAGGCTCTTGCCTATGAAGCCTAAGAACTCATGTTTGAATCTCCAGGTCCCATTTAGCCAGGTGAACAGTGCCGTAAGCACGCAATGTCACACATGTGCCACAAGGGGGTGCACACATCTGGAGTTTGTTCACAGTGGCTGAAGGCCCTGGCATGCCCGTTCTCTCACTTTCTACATCTTTCTCTCTCTCAAAATAAACACGAAAATTCCGAGGACTTCTAGTTAAGATGGCATCATAGGAACCATGCCAAAGCAGCCTAGGGGAGAAAAAGCCCGCCCCCCCAAAAAAAACATCAAAATTCGCTGGTCTACTGAAAAGTGAGGTGTATAAGAAATCACCAAAGTCAGCAGAGAAGAAGGAGAGACCAGAGCATCCAGAGCTCACATAGGCAGGCAGAGGCTTGAGCCTCAAGAGAAGCCAGCTGAGGGGTTTGCCACTCACACTGGAACTCTTTGCAAACTCAAGGAACATGAAGAGAAGACCGCAGAAAGCAATGGAGGAGCAGATCATGAGGTAGAGGATCACAGCGGACCAGCAGGAGAACTGGAGCCACCATCCCCAGCCTCGCCTTCCCTACCGCCAGTGCAAGCACCAGAGACCAGGTGAAGAGAACTCAGCACCCAGCACCAGTGACCGGAGCAGTGATCCAACAACCCAGCCAGCCTACTTGAACCCACAGTGCACCAAAGGAGGGACCCAAGCAGGAGCACAGCATAACTGAGACCAAAATCATCCCAAAAGGTAACTGGGATTACACCAGATCAGTACAGGCCTGAACCAGAAATGCTAATTGCACCTTCTATCAGAAGTGACCTCCAGTGAGAATGAGTTAGAAGAAATGCCTGAGAAAGATTTCAAAAGAATGATTATAAATATGCTCAAAGAAGTCAAAGAGGAAATCAAAGGAATGAAAGAGGAAATCAAAGGAATTAAAGAAGACACAGGAACCCACTTTAACGAAATAACAAGGTCAATACAAGACATAAATAAGGAAAGAGAAATAATAAGGAAAAAGCAGTCAGAATGACTAGCAATGAAAAACACAGTCAGTGAAATAAACTCTGTAGAAAATCTCACCAGTAGCATGGATGGAGGAGAGGACAGAATATCTAAACTAGCAGATCAGGTAGCAGATCTAATACAGTCCAACAAAGAGAAAAACAAACTAATAAAAAAGTATAAATGGGAATTTCAAGATATTTGAGACACTATGAAAAAATCAAACATAAGAATTCAGGGTATAGTAGAAGGAGAAGAATTTCACTCCAAAGGCATAGTAGGCATTTTCAAAAAAATCATAGAAAAATACTTGCCAATGCAGATACAGGAATCCTTTAGAACACCAACCAGACAAAACCTGAAAAGAACCTCTCCTCACCATATTACAATTAAACTACCAAACCTACAAATACAAGCCCATCAGGATCACAGCAGATTATGCAATACAAACTTTAAAAGCCAGAAGGGCATGGAGTGATGTATTCCAAGTTCTGAAAGATAACAACTGTCAACCAAGGTTACTTTATCCTGCAAAGCTATCCATTCAAATAGACGGAGAAATAAGGACATTCCACGACAAAAGCAGCTTAAAGGAGTATTTGAAGACAAAACCAGCTCTATAGAAAATACTTGAAAGAATCCTCCATGCTGAAGAAAAAGAAAAGCACACATATAAGGAACCTGGAAAAACAAACAATACTCAAATACTAGTTAACACAAGAGAGCAAAGGTAAAACTGGAAGAAATACAAAAAAAATGGCAAATAACTATGGCCTCAATGCCCCAACCAAAAGACATAGGTTTGCAGACTGGGCTAAAAAGCAGGATCCTTCAATTTGTTGCCTCCAAGAAACTCACCTTTCTACAAAGAATGAACACTATCTTAGGGTGTAAGATTGGAAAATGGTGTTTCAAGCAAATGGACCTAGAAAACAAACACGGGTTGCTATCCTAATATCTGATAAGGTAGACTTCAGTCCAACATTAGTTAGGAAAGATAAGGAAGATCACTTTATATTGATTAAAGGCACCCTCCAACAGGAGAACATTACAATCCTAAACATATATGCACCAAACATGAGGGCTCCCAACTTTATCAAAAAACACTCTTAGAAATAAGGTCACAGATAACACCAAACACGGTGGTAGTGGGTGACTTCAACACCCCACTCTCAATTGACAGGTCATCCCAGGAAAAAATAAACAAAGAGGGATCTGGACTAAATGAGGTCATAGAAGAAATGGACCTAACAGATATATACAGGACATTTCATCCAAATGCTGCAGAATATACATTTTTTTCAGCAGCACATGGAACATTCTCTAAAATAGACCATATATTAGAACACAAAGTAAATCTTAACAAATACAGGAAAATTGAAATAAATCCTTGCATTCTATCTGACCACAAAGGAATCAAACTACAAATCAATAGCAAGAAAAGCTTTAGAGCATACACAGAATCATGGAAACTAAACAATACACTACTAAATGATGAATGGATCAAGGAAGAAATTAAGAAGGAAATCAAAAAATTCATAAAGTCAAATGATAATGAGAACACAACATAGCAAAAGCTTTGGGACACAATGAAGGCAGTTCTAAGAGGTAAATTTATAGCTTTAAGTGCCTGTATTAAGAAATTAGAAAGGTCTCAAGTAAATGACCTAGTGATTCACCTTAAAGCCTTGGAAAAAGAAGAACAAGGCAAAATGAAAATTAGTAGATAGGAAGAAATAATAGAGATTAGGGCAGAAATTAATGAAATAGAAGAAAAAAAAAAACAATCCAAAGAATCAATGAAACAAAGACTTGGTTCTTTGAAAGGATAAACAAGATTGATAAACCCTTAGCAAATCTGACCAAAAGAAAGAGAGAAGAGACACAAATTAATAAAATTAGAGATGAAAAACAGCAACATCGCAACAGATACCAGAGAAATTCAAAAAGACATAGGGACATAGTATAAAAACATATACTTAACTAATTATGAATATCTGAAAAAAATGGATGATTTCCTTGATTTATATGACCTACCTAAATTAAATCAAGATGAGATTAATCACTTAAATAGGCCTATAAGAAGTATGGTGATCCAAGCAGTTATCAAAAATCCCCAATTTAAAAAAGTCCAGGCCTACCTGGATTCACTGGTGAATTTTACCAGACCTTCAGGGAAGCACTAACACCATTGCTTCTTAAGCTTTCCCATAAAATAGAAAAATAAGTAATCCTACCAAACTCCTTCTACGAAGGCAGCATCACCCTGATACCAAAATCAGGCAAAAATAGAACAAAAAAAGAAAATTACAGACCAATCTCCCTCATGAACATAGATGCAAAAATTCTCAACAAAATATTGGCAAACAGAATACAAGAATATATCAGAAAGTTCATTCACCCTGACCAAGTAGGCTTTATCCCAGAGATGCAGTGATACCTTAACATATGCATCCACTAAATGTAATACATTATATAAATGGACTGAAGGACAAAAATCACATGATCATCTCATTAGATGCAGAAAAAGCATTTGACAAAATCCAACATCCCTTCATGATTAAAGTACCACAGAGACTGGGAATAGAAGGAACATATCTCAATATAATAAAGGTTATTTATGACAAGCCTACAGTCAACATATTACTAAATGGGGAAAAAATGGAAGTTTTTCAACTAAAATAAGGAACAAGACAAGGGTGTCATCTGTCCCCATTTTTATTTAATATAGTTTTGGAAGTCTTGGCCATAGCAATAAGGCAATAGACTCACACAAAAGGGATAAAAATTGGAAAAGAAGAGATCAAGTTATCATTATTTGCAGATGACATGATTCTATACATAAAGGACCCTAAAGACTCTACCAGCAAACTGTTAGAGCTGATAGACACCTATAGCCATGTAGCAGGATACAAAATAAATACACAGAAATCAGTAGCCTTCCTATATGCTAACAGCAAACATGTAAAGGATGAAATCAGAGAATCACTCCCATTCACAATTGCATCAAAAAAAACCAAAATACCTTGGAATAAACCTAACCAAGGAAGTGAAGGATCTCTACAATGAAAACTTTGAATCACTCATGCAAGAAATTGCAGAAGACACTAGGAAATAGAAAAACATCCCTTGGAAGAACCAATATTGTGAAAATGGCAATCTTACCAAAAGCAATCTACACATTTAATACAATCCCCATCAAAATTCCAATGGCATTCTTCACAGAAATAGAAAAAAAAACAATTCAAAAGTTCATTTGGAATCACAAAAAATCTCAAATGTCTAAAAAATACTGAGCAACAAAAATAAGGCTGGTGGTATCGCCATACCTGATTTTAACCTATACTACAGAGCCATAATAACAAAAACAGCATGGTACTGGCACAAAAGCAGACATGTAGATCAATGGAACAGAATAGAGGACCTAGATGTAAGTCTGGATAGCTATAGCCACCTGATATTCGATAAAAATGCCAAAAATAAGTCACTGGAGAAAAGACAGCCTCTTCAGCAAATGGTGCTGAGAAAACTGGATATGTAGCTGTAGAAGGATGAAAATAGATTCTTCTCTCTCTTCCATGCACAAGAACTAAGACAAAATGGATTAAAGACCTTAACATCAGACCTGAAACTCTGAAATTGCTAGAGGAAAAAGTATGGGAAACCCTTCAACATATTGGTCTTGGCAAAGACTTTCTGAATATAACCCCAATTGCTCAGGCAATAAAACCACAGATTAACCGCTGGGACCTCATGAAATTACAAAGATTTTGTACAGCAAAGGACACTGTGAATAAAGCAAAGAGGCAACCTGCAGAATGGGGAAAAAAATCTTTGCCAGCTATATACCTGAAGAGGATTAATATCTAGGATATACAAAAAACTCAAAAAATTAAATAATGAGAAATCAAACAAGCCAATTAAAAAATGGGCTATGGAACTAAATAGAGAGATCTCAAAAGAAGAAATACAGATGGCATATAAGCATCTAAAAAATGTTATACATCCCTAGTCATCAGGGAAATGCAGATTAAAACTACATTAAGATTCCATCTCTTCCACTCACTCCTTGTCTGATTGGCTACAATCATGAAAACAAATGACCATAAATGCTGGTGATGATGTGGAAAAAGAGGAACCCTTCTACACTGTTGGTGGGAATGCAATCTGGTCCAGCCATTGTGGAGGTGCCTAAGACAGCTAAAAATAGACCTACCATATGATCCAGCTAAAACACTCCTAGGCATATATCCTAAGGACTCATCTCATTACCTTACAGATACTTGCTCAACCATGTTTTTTGTCACTGAATTCACAATAGCTGGGAAATGGAACCAGCCTAGATGTCCCTCAACTGAAGAGTTAATAATGAAGATATGGCACATTTATACAATGGAGTTCTACTCAGCGGTAAAGAAAAATTAAGTTATGAATCTGCAGGAAAATGTATGGAGCTGGAAAGGATTATACTAAGTCAGGTAACTCAGGCCCAGAAAGCAAAATGTCACATGTTCTCTCTCATATGTGGATCCTAGCTACAGATGACTAGACTTCTGTATCAGTAGGAAAAAACCTCAGTAGCAAAGCCCAGTAAGCTAGAAAAGAGTTATAAAGGGAAAAGAAAGGAAGGGAGGGGATACTTAATAGGATAGTATAGTATATATGTAAGTAGAAGAATAGATTGATGGTGATGAAAAGGCCCAAGCGAGGTCAGGGGAAGAGATTGAGAAAAGGAAAGGTGGAGGGAGGACTAATCAAAATCTAAGAGGATATAAATAAATCATATGGAAACCTATTTTTTTGGACAATGAAACACTCAGGAGCCATAGATTGTTGCTAGAAAATTTTCAGCGCCAAGGATGGGATACATTCCAGTGAGTTATTGGCTAGGGAGGTCCCTGATGCCCCCCCAAAAACATTATAGGACATTGCTGAAGCCCTTGGTTTCCCACCAGGAATAGATGGTAAAACCCTATTGCTGAAGACTCCACATACTTGGGCTGCAAGGCCACTAAGAAATCCTGCTGGAACTGAGCTAATAACCTCCTCCATGTAGACCAGCTGGCAGAAATCTGGAAGAAGCCATTCTGCATTCAGTTCAATGAGAGAGAGAGAAATCACCAGTGAAGATACTCAACAGTGAACATTGCAAGCCTTGTATTTTGCCAGCAAGGCCAAATGAGCCAATGGGTGCAATAGTGGCATGTCTGTCATGGTGGAAACCAACTGCCCTCTAATTGAACTGGAGGCCCACTCCATGGGAGGGAATACATCCCTGATACTAAAAACTTAAAACAGGGATGTAATGTCTGCTGCTATCTGGGTACACGTATATACTATGCTTATCAAACTGTCCAGTAAGCACTTCTCTTAATGTTCATACCTTTATATTAATGCTTCTCTCTCTTTTGGTAGAGAATCTTCTCTTTTCAGATGGTACTGACCTTGGGATGACTCAGAAGGCATCATGGTGCTAGGAAGAAGTGACAGGAGTGCTCAGCACTGCAATATCTCTAACACACCTTCCAAGGCTTAGGGTCTATTGTGGAAGAGATGGCAGAAAAAATGTAAGAGCCAAAGGTAGGGTAGGACTCCTTACAATGTGCTCCCATCAGACACAAAATGGCCTGGATATCCATGACCTCATAGTGCCTGACACTACCTACACAAAACCATCATAATAGGAGGAAAAGATGATGACATCAAAATAAAAGAGAGACTGGTTGAGAGGGGGAGGAGATATGATGGAGAATGGAATTTCAAAGGGGAAAGTGGGAGGAGGGAGGGCATTATCATGAGATTTTTTTTTCTTTATTTTTTTAAATTTTTATTAACATTTTCCATGATTATAAAATATATCCCATGGTAATTCCCTCCCTCCCCACCCCCACACTTTCCCATTTGAAATCCATTCTCCATCATATTACCTCCCCATTACAATCATTGTAATTACATATATACAATATCAACCTATTAAGTATCCTCCTCCCTCCCTTTGAGATATTTTTTATAATAATGGAAGTTGTTAATAAAAAGAAAAAGAAAAAAGAAAAATCCCTTAGTGCTGGAGAGATGTCTCCATGGTTAAGGCGCTTTCCTGCAAAGCCTAACTAGCCAGGTTTAATTCCCCAGTACCTACATAAAGCCAGATGCACAAAGTGGCACATGTGTCTGGAGTTCATTTACACTGGGTAAAGGCCCTGGCACAACCATTCTCTCTGTCTCTTTTCTCTATCTCTCTGTGCTTGCAAATAAATTTTTTAAAAATTAAAACACTGTGACTTTTTAAACTATGTGTGCAAATGTTTAAACTACATGGAAAAAGAAAAGAATGTTTTATATATATATAGAGAGAGAGAGAGGCAGGGGACGGAGCTTCTGGGGCTGGGTAGATGGCTCACTTACAAAAAAAAGGCTTGCTTACAAAAAAAAGGCTGCTGACCTAGGTTTGGCCCAAGTTCAAATCCTCAATACCAATGTAAAGCCAGATGCACAAAGTGGTGCATGCATCTGAAGTATGTTTGCAACAGCAAAAGGCCCTGGCACACCCATTCTCCCTCTTTCTCGCTCTCCTTTCACAAATAAATAAAATATTTTAAAAAAGAAATTCTGACTCTTCTGGTTATATATAGGGTGAGAGATAATTATCTTTACATTTTTATTCATAATGTAAATGCATATGTGAGCCAGGCGTGGTGGCACACACCTTTAATCCCAGCACTTGGGAGGCAGAGGTAGGAGGATTGCCGTGAGCTCAAGGCCACCCTGAGACTCCATAGTGAATTCCAGGTCAGCCTGGGCTAGAGTGAGACCTTACCTCGACCCCCCCCCCAAAAAAAAAGGCAATACACGTATGCACTTACTTATTTATTTATATTTTTTGGTTTTTCAAGGTGCTGGGATTAAAGGCCTGCACCACCACACCTGGCTTGTGAGTATTGCCTTTTTAAAAATTTTTTTTAAAGTTTTTATTTATTTATTTGAGAGCGACAGACACAGAGAGAAAGACAGATAGAGGGAGAGAGAGAGAGAATGGGCGTGCCAGGGCTTCCAGCCTCTGCAAACGAACTCCAGACGCGTGCGCCCCCTTGTGCATCTGGCTAACGTGGGACCTGGGGAACCGAGCCTCGAACCGGGGTCCTTAGGCTTCACAGGCAAGCGCTTAACCGCTAAGCCATCTCTCCAGCCCTAAAAATATTTTTTATTTATTTATTTGCAAGGAGACAGAAAGAGAAACAGATAATGGGTGTAATAGTGCCTCTTTCCATTGCAAACAAACTCCAGATGCATGTGCCACTTTGTGTATCTGGCTTTACTTGGGTACTGGGGAATTGAACCTGGGTCGTCAAGGTTTGCAAGCAAGCACCTTTAACTGCTAACCCACCTCTCTGCTCCACGTGCATTGTTAAATTTATTATCTTGAGATCTCAAAGAGGGTCAAGCCTACTCTCTTGGATGCTGGTTTAAGTGTGCCTGCGACTGCTTACTGGTGGTGTGGAGTCACTTGGTTCCCTGCAGCCTGACCTGTCCCCACCTGTGGGACTGAGCTTCTGTGGCTTCCCGCACCCTCGGGCCTAGGTGTTGGTGCCCATCTGGCTCAGAGTTGTCTCCCAGCTACTTTATTCCTATCCCCCACTCCGATTTCTTTTGCGACAGTTTCACTCTGTAGCCCAGGCTGACCTCAAACTATCCTCCTGTCTCAGCCTCCCTTACCTGGGATTACAGATGAGCAACACCACACTCGACTTCATCACTCTTGACAGCCGAGTGCAATGCAGCGCATCATCCTCGCTGCCTGTCACCGTGTGGAGCCTTCTTTGCTAGGCGCTGAGCTGCAGCAGCTATGGGACCGAGCGTGGGCGCGGCTGCTGGGGAAGCCAAGCTGTCTCTCCTGTCCTTGGCTACCAGTTCTGGCTGGACTGGAAGGGCCAACCAACCATCCTTGCTGGCTGCCAGGAGCAGGCAAGCGGCCAGGGAGGGGCAGGAATCACAACTGCTACCTAATACCTCTGGTCATCAGTGTCCTCCCCACAGCCACCTTGCTAGAGCCTGTGAATTTTCTATGGCCCAAAGGGACAAATCTCTTTGCCAACCAACCTTCTCCATCCAGTCTGTGGTTGGCTGACCCACTTCCTCTTAATTTATTCATAGGGCTTAATGCAAATAATGGCTTTGAGTTGATGGTGGAGCCCAAGTAGACCCACAAGGACTTGTCAGGTTGTATTATTAATTATGAACTCTACTGAACAAATCGCATGTTGCTCTCATTTCCCTCCTGTTATCCTCTTATATCCCCTGTCCCGTACCCTCCTCAGTGGGGTTGCTGGTATTCACCATGGGGTTAGGAGTATCCTGAGACCTGTCAGTTCTTATGATATATAAAAATCTTCCAGTAGCCCAGGGCAGCTTGGAGAGACAAGGTTCTCAGCAGATGGCACAGCCCTGCCCCCTGCTGCTGTGCACTGAAGTTGCAGGACAGGTGGCTCCTAGGAAGTCTCCAGGCAGTCTCCTGGCATTTATATTGTTGTTTATAAATTCAGGCTAACCCAGTTAGACCTCACTAGCCACACTGTAATCACATGTAACTTTATTTACAGTACTGGAGATACACTCTACCAGCCCCAGAAGTCGGTTCTTAAATTGGGTTTTCTTCAGCTCTCTCGGTGTTAGGGGGTTGAGTTGTGCCTCCCCAGAGTTATCTGATAATCTTATCTCCAGTATCTTAGAATATGACCTTAAGGAGGGCATGGTAGCGCATGTCTTTGATCCCAGAACTCAGGATGCCAAGGTAGGAGGATAATCATGAGTTTGAGGCCACCCTGAGATTACATAGTGAATTCCAAGTCAGCCTGTATTAGGGTAAGACCCTATACCTTGCAAAAAGGTGTGTGGGGGGGGGGGAAGCTGGAGAGATGGCTTCGGCAGTTAAGGCACTTGCCTGCAAAGCCTAAGGACCCAGATTTGATTCTCCAGGTCCCACGTAAGCCAAATGCACATGGTGGTACATGCATCTGGAGTTCACTTGCACTGGCTAAGGGCCCTGGCATGCACATTCTCTCTCTCTGTCTAATAAATAAAAATAAATAAATCTTTAAAAAGAGAATATTATTTTATTCAGTGTGTCATTATAAATATAATTATTATGAGGCCATACTGGAGTAAGGTGAGCCCTAATGCAATAAAACTATGTCCTTACTTAAGAGTAAATCTGGGCTGGAGAGATGGCTTAGCTGTTAAGGCATTTGCCTGCAAAGCCAAAGGACCCAGGTTCAATTCCCCAGGACCCATATTAGCCAGATACACAAGGGGGCACATGCATCTGGAGTTCATTTGCCGTTGCTGTAGGCCCTGGTGCACCCATTCTCTCTCTGTATGTCTCCCTCCCTCCGTCCCTCCCTCTTTCTCTGTCAAAAACAAATAAATAAAAATTTTTAAAAAGTTTTAAAGAGTAAATCTGGGGGTTGGAGACATGGCTCAGTGGGTAAAGCATTTGTTGCTCAAGACTGAGTACCCAAGTTCAGATCCCCAGGCCCATCTAAAAGCAAGAAGCTGTGGCAGGCATTTGTAATCCCAGCTGACTGGGAGGTGGGAGGGGAGATAGCAAAACTTCCCACTACCCTATTGACTATAACCGGAACAATGAGAACGAGAGGTCCTACCTCCAACGAGGTGCAAGGTGAAGACTGACGCTGAAAACTGGGCTCTGACCTCCATGTATGCACTTGCACTCACACGTATGAACATACACACACACACACACACACACACACACACACACACACACAGGACAATACACATAGGGAACCTGAAAACAGATGTACCTATAGCAAAGGAATGCCAAATATAGCCAGTAATTAAATTGAGCTATCTATAGAGATCTGGATCATTCTCTCTCACAGCCCTCAGAACAAACCAATCCTGACCTTAGACGTCTAGCTTCCAGAGCTATGATAATACAATTCTGTTATTTAAGCCACTCCTAACCTCTTTGCCTGAATATCATTTATAAAGTAAAATACCTGCACTTGTACCTGTAAAAATATCATTTATGGGCTGGGGAGATTGCTGAATGGTTAAGGCGCTTGCCTGCAAAGCCAAAGAACCTTAATTCAATTCCCCAAGACCTACATAAGCCAGATGCATAAGGTGGCACATGCGTCTGGAGTTTGTTTGCAGTGGCAGGAGGCCTGGTGTGCCCATTCTCTCTCTCTTTCTCACTTGCTCTTGCTCTCTCAAAAAAAAAATACATTTTTAAATGATTTATTTTTAATTTTAAAAATCATTTAATAACTGGGCATAATGGCATATGCCTTTAATCCCAGCACTCAGGAGGTTGCAGTAGGAGGATTGCTGTGAGTTCAAGGACACCCTGAGACTACATAGTGATTTCCAAGTCAGCCTACGTTAGAGTGAGACGCTACCTCAAAAAAAAAAAAAAATCATTTATTGGGTCTTCCAGTTAAGATGGAGGCATAGGTACCACACCAAACAGCCTAATGGGGGAAAAGCGCCCCCCACCAAAAAAAAAAAAAAAAAACTCAGCAAAATACACTTTTACTAAAAAGTGAGATGTATTGGAAATTGAAATGGCAGGGGAGAAGTAGGAGAGATCCAGAGCATCCAGAGCCCGCACAGGCCGGCAGAAGCAGCTCCTGCAGGGACCATGGCAGCAGCCGCAGTGCACCAGAAAGCCACCAGGCTCGGCTTGAGCTGCAGGACAAGCCAGGTGCGGGGAGCTTCCACTCACACTGGAGCTCTCTGCAAATTCAAGAAACGTGAAGGGAGAGTGGCAGTGAGAAACAGAGGATCACAAGGTAGAACAACACGTGGAACAGTGAGAGAACTAGAGCAGCATCAGCTCCCTCCCCTCCCCCACCGCCAGTGCCCAGCTCCAGTGAACAGAGCAGTGGTCCAGGGACCTGGCCACCCCAGCTTGAACCAACAGCAGGACCCAAGCAGGAGCAGAGGTAACTGGGATTACACCAGGGAAGGGTCTCACCAGGTCACAAGCTGACTTGGAACCCTCAACAGATCAGAAATCTTAACCTCCTTGTTGTCAGGATTAAGGGAGTGGTTGGGGCACCACACACCCTAAGGGACAGTTAGAGGATCTGGTGGTCATAATTCCTACTCATGGATAAATACTCTGAGTCTTGAGAGTCACACCTAACACCTTAAGCTCCTACGCTGAAGTTATATAACATCAGATTAATAAATCTAATAATACCCAGCTAACTAGAAAATCCAATCATTAAATAATCCAGGATGCAAAGAAATATATACATTATAACACAAGAAACACCAAAAATAAAGACAATATAAATCCACCAAAAAGAATTAATACATCAGAAATTACCTCCAGTGAGAACGAGTTAGAGGAAATGCCTGAGAAAGATTTCAAAAGAATGATTATAAGTATGTTCAAAGAAGTCAAAGAATAAATCAAACAGGAAATCAAAGGAATCAAAGAAAACATAGGACACCAATTTAATGAAGTAAAGAGGTCAATACTAGACATAAATAAGGAAATAGAAATAATAAAGAAAAACGAGATAGAATTACTAGCAATGAAGAACACAGTTAATGAAATAAAAAAAATCTCTAGAAAAACTCACCAGTAGAATGGGTGAAGGAGAGGACAGAATATATCTAAGCTAGAAGACCAGGTGGCAGATCTAATACAGTCCAACAAAGAGAAAGACAAACTAATAGAAAAGTATGAGTGGGAATTTCAAGATATTCAGGACACTATGAAAAGATCAAACATAAGAATTCAGGGCATAGTAGAAGGAGAAGAATTTCACTCCAAAGGCATAGTAGGCGTCTTCAACAAAATCATAGAAGAGGGTTGGAGAGATGGCTTAGCGGTTAAGCATTGCCTGTGAAGCCTAAGAACCCCAGTTCGAGGCTCGATTCCCCAGAACCCACGTTAGCCAGATGCATAAGGGGACACACGCATCTGGAATTCATCTCTACAATGAAAACTATAAAACACTCAAACGAGAAATTGCAGAAGACACTAGGAAATGGAAAAGCATCCCTTTTTCCTGGATTGGAAGAATCAATATGATGAAAATGGCAATCTGACCAAAAGCAATCTACACATTTAATGCGATCCCCATCAAAATTCCAAAGGCATTCTTCAAGGAAATAGAAAAAACAATCCAAAAATTCATTTGGAATCACAAAAAACCTCAAATATCTAAAATAATACCGAGCAACAAAAATAAGTCAGGAGGTATCACCATACCTGATACAATCCCCATCAAAATTCCAATGGCATTCTTCACAGAAATAGAAAAAACAATTCAAAAATTCATTTGGAATCACAAAAAAATCTCAAATGTCTAAAAAATACTGAGCAACAAAAATAAGGCTGGTGGTATCGCCATACCTGATTTTAACCTATACTACAAAGCCATAGTAACAAAAAGAGCATGGTACTGGCACAAAAACAGACATGGAGATCAGTGGAACAGAATAGAGGACCCAGATATAAGTCCAGGTAGCTATAGCCACCTGATATTCGATAAAAATGCCAAAAATACTCATTGGAGAAAAGACAAGCCTCTTCAGCAAATGGTGCTGGGAAAACTGGATTATGTAACTGTAGAAGGATGAAAATAGATTCTTCTCTCTCTCCATGCACAAGAATTAAATCCAAATGGACTAAAGACCTTAACATCAGACCTGAAACTCTGAAATTGCTAGAGGAAAAAGTACAGGAAACCCTTCAACATATTGGTCTTGGCAAAGACTTTCTGAATATAACCCCAATTGCTCAGGCAATAAAACCACAGATTAACCGCTGGGACCTCATGAAATTACAAAGATTTTGTACAGCAAAGGACATTGTGGATAAAGCAAAGAGGCAACCTACAGAATGGGAAAAAATCTTTGCCAGCTATATATCTAGTAGAGGATTAATATTTAGGATATACAAAGCACTTAAAAGTTAAATAAGAAGTCAAACAAGCCAATTAAAAAATGGGCTATAGTGCTAACTAAATAGAGAGTTCTCAAAGGAAGAAATGTGAATGACATATAAGCATCTAAAAAATGTTCTACGTCACTAGTCATCAGGGAAATGCAGATTAAAACTCCATTGAGATTCCATCTCACTACTGTCAGATTGTCTACCATCATGAAAACAAATGATCATAAATGCTGGTGGGGGTGTGGAAAAAGAGGAACTCTTCTACACTGTTGGTGGGAATGCAATCTGGTCCAGCCATTGTGGAAAACAGTGTGGAGGTTCCTAAAACAGCTAAAGATTGATCTACCGTGTGACCCAGCTATAGCACTCCTAGGCATATATCCTAAGGACTCATCCCATTTCCTTAGAAGTACATGCTCTACCATGTTTATTGCTGCTAATTCATAACAGCTGGGAAATGGAACCAGCCTAGATGCCCCTCAACTGACGAGTGGATAATGAAGATGTGGCACATTTATACAATGGAGTTCTACTCAGCGGTAAAGAAAAATGAAGTTATGAAATTTGCAGGAAAATGGATGGATCTGGAAAGGATTATACTAAGTGAGGCAACCCAGGCCCAGAAAGCCAAGCACCACATGTTTGCCCTCATATGTGGATCCTAGCTACAGATGATTGGGCTTCTGTGTGAGAAGGAAAAAACTAAGTAGCAGAGGCCAGTGAGTTAAAAAGGAGATATAAAGGAAAGAGAAAGGAAGGGAGGTGGGTACTTAATAGGTTGATATTGTAAATATGCAATTAGGAGAATAGATTAATGGGGATGAAAAAGGCCCAAAGTGAGGTCAGGGGAAGAGATTGAGTAAAGGAAAGGTGAGGGAGAGCTAATCAAAATCTAAGAGTATGCAAATAAATCATATGGAATCCTCTGGTTTCAGACAAGGGAACACTCAGGAGCCATAGATCATTGTTAGAAAATTTTCAGTGCCAGGGATGAGATACCTCCAGTGAGGTGTTGTCCAGGAAGGTCCCTGATGCCCCCAAAACATTACAGGCCATTGCCAAGGCCCTTGGTTTCCCACCAGGAATAGATGGTAAGACCCTATTTGCTGAAGACGTCACATACTTGGGCTGCAAAGCCACTGAGAAATCCTGCTGGAACTGGGCTGATAACCTCCTCCATGTAGACCAGCTGACAGAAAGCTTGAAGAAGCCATTCTACATGTAGTTCAATGGGAGAAAGAGATACTACCAGTGAAGATACTCATCAGTGGACACTGCAAGCCTTATAATTTGCCAGCCAGCCCAAATGAGCCAACGGGTGCAATAGTGGCACATCTGTCATGGTAGAAACCAACTGCCCTCCAACTGGACTGGAGGCCTGCTCCATGGGGGGAAACACATCCCTGATACTGAAAACTTAAAACAGGGGTAGTCATGAGCCCTAGGGGTGTAACATCTGCTGATGTCTGGAAAAATGTATATAGTATGCTTATCAAACTGTCCAGTAAGTACTTCTGTTAATATTTATACTCTTATATTAATGCTACTCTCACTTTGGATAGAGAATCTTCTCTTTTCAGATGGCAGTGACTTTGGGATGACTCCGAAGGTATCATAGTGCTGGAAAGAAGTGACTGGGGTACTGAGTAACATCTTGATCACACCTTCCAAGGCTCAGGGTCTAATGTGGAAGAGGTGGCAGAAAGAATGTAAGAGCCAAAGGAAGGGTAGGACGCCGTACAATGTGCTCCCTCCAGACATAAAATGACCTGGATATCCATGACCTCATAGTGCCTGGCACTACCTACACAAGACCATCATAAGAGGAGGAAAAGGCCATGACATCAAAATAAAAGAGACTGATTGAGATGGGGAGGGGATATGATGGAGAATGGAATTTCAAAGGGGAAAGTAGGGGGAGGGTATTGCCATGAGATACATTTTATAATCATGGGAAATGTTAATAAAAATTGAGAAAAAATAAAATAAACATTTAAAAAATCATTTATTAACTACTACATAGTGAGTTCAACCCTATCTTGGGAAATGCAAAGTCTTTTATCTGACACACAAGCACACACACACACTGACACACCCTGAACAGCCCCAACCCAAACAAGCAATGAACATCTTAAAAACCAAACAGCCGCTGAGGACTGTGTAGTCACCTGAGCACCTGTGACGCGGCCTCTGTGGGTTCACACTACAGCGGAGGTGATGCTGACCACGCTCACAAGGCCTGGTCACGCCACTGGCCCATCAGTGTGTCTTTCTCGTGGGAATCTTGTGAGGCCCACAGAGTTCAGACAACTGTGAAATCTAATTTAGGAAACGACCTTTCTGATGGAAAGGGAAGACTGTGACATTTTAAAAGAGGATGTTAGGTCCCCAAACAGTGCTTTTTTCCTCTCCTGTCATCCATACTTCAAATGAACCCTGACCTTCAGATGCAGAAGCCTAGCCCCAGCAACCAATCACTTGCATATGCAATGAATGTGGATGTATGCTTGATAAACTCTTGTTAATACAGACACTGGTGCTCTGAGAGAGCAACCACAGCAGTGTATGGCAATATGGGACCCACAGCTCTTTGAAAGTAAGAGCAGGAGGGTCAGATAAACAAGGGTAGAGGCATAAAATAGAGTGAGAACGATGCAAAAGATCTGCCTGTTCAGCCTGCTCCTGCCACTGAGAGCCAAAGGGAACCTCTGAGACCCAAAGGGAACCTCCTCAGCAATCTGGCTAAGTACTGGGAAAAGGAAGGAGTGCCACAGATTGCAGGTCCTTTAAGATTTTCAAAGATTGGGGGTAAGGGTCCCAGAATTACAGAGCAACTGGCTTGGTGTGAATGGCATGCAAAATGCTACTGAATTCTAGAATAGCTACTGAAAGTTCTAGAACATCTGCTGGCATTTTTATCCCTTTTCTAAAAAATATTTTTATCTTTTTATTTGCAAGCAGTGAGAGAAGACAGACAGAGAGAATGGGTTCACCAGGGCCTCCCACCACTGCAAATGAACTCCAGATGCATGTGCCTCTTTGTGCACCTGGCTTTATGTGGGTACTGGAGATCTGAACCCAGGTCACTAGGCTTTGCAGGCAATGGCCTTAACCACTGAGCAATCTCTCCAGCTCATTTTTGTTCCTGTTAATGGAACCATTCGGAGTTCTTTCAGCAATGTGCTATCTTTATCTGCGTTCTGGCGAGTCTGCTGCTTCTCCTCATCTCCCTTCTCCCTTCTTCTCTAGCAGAGCTATCTCTGGATTTTCATTTGACATATGGCTGCTCAAAATATAGATTCTAGTTCACAGCAGCTGCTGTGGTCACTAGGCTGATGAGATGGTGGCTCTCTAGCAGCATCCTCAGAAAGAGGGGTCCTCCACTTGCTGCTCCCCATGGAAGCACATGAAGGTTGGCCAGCAGCAGGTTCCATCAAGGCACCCACAGCAGTGGGCAGCATGGCCCCTTCCTCTGGGGAACTACTAGCTTTATGTCATTATGGTTCACGCTGTAGCTTTCCCTCTCCACTGAGTGACGCTGCCGTTGCCCCATGTTGTTCCTTCTGTGTGAGGAGAACCTGTAGCCACCTCCTGTTGTCACTGCACTGCATCCGCTTAAAATGCCACGACACTAATCGCTGAGCAGTGCATCTCTAGTGACCTCTCCAAGACCACCACATACATGTAATACACAGAATCTGTCAGTCCATCAGTTATCAAGTATGGCTTCTAGCCAACAGCTTCAGTTGATTTTTTTTTTAATTTGTTTTGTTTATTTTTATTTATTTATTTCAGAGCAACAGACAGAGAGAAAGAGGCAGAGACACAGAGAGAGAACGGGCACACCAGGGCCTCCAGCCACTGCAGATGAACTCCAGATGCGTGTATCCCCTTATGCATCTAGCTAACGTGGGTCCTGGGGAATCAAGCCTCGAACTGGGGTCCTTAGGCTTCACAGGCAAGCATTTAACTGCTAAGCCACCTCTCCAGCACAATTTTTTTTTTGGAGGGAGAGGAGTGCCCCTACCTGCCAGCTTTTGCAAGGTTCAAATGTACAATATTCACAGCAACCCTACAAGGCAGACACAAGTCTGACCAATGTTGTTAGCAACTTTCTCTGAATTAAAACATTCCCTTCCTAAGGGGAGGAGGATTTCAAGAGGTCAATAAACATTCAGCAATCTTTCCTTGTTCAATATCTAATCTTCTATTAATCCAACTAGACTTTCTCATCTCTCACGTTGTAATTCTTGCCTTCTTTGTGTGAATTTCATTTGTACTGAAATTTTGGACCATACAGAATACAGTTAGAATTCTAACATCTGTACTATTTCTGAGGTGACTTCAATTGATTCACATACAGTTCCAACATGTATAGCCATTTCCCAGTTTATTTTGAACCCTAGCAATCTTTGATTATATTATTGACACTGGAATTATACACTGTTGGATGCTATATATTCCTGTATTCCTGTAAATGGCAATCTGATTTGGGAACACACAGGTAAACTAGTGAGAAACAGTTTAATCCTTTTGGGTTTTGCTTTTAAAAGTGAGAGGCCTCCATAATGATGGTTTCATTCTGAGTGTCACCTGTCTGTGCATCTAAGTGCCAGAGAACTGACCTTCAGTCGGCCTTGTTGATGTCCCACCTTTCAGGTGTCTATCAAGGACACTGTTTAAGCTGTTTACTTTTCTTCCCCAAAGCCCCTAAGTGCCAGCCTTCTGCTTGCTGCCTTCCTCTTCTTTAGTCCACCCTAGGTGTTAGTGACGTTTTCAACTTACCAAGTCCAAGTGTATCT